>NW_024881304.1:0-9515000 GCF_018691265.1 Tyto alba
GGGAGGTGGAAGCTGCGGTCGCAGCCCTCCTGGCAGCAGTTGATGGCGGCCCCTCTCGCCACAGACGAAGCAGCGCTGGAAAGAGCAGAGCAGCCCCCATCAGCGGCAGCCTCAGGGCCTCCAGAGCCAGCCCCACGCCTCCGGGCAGGCGCAGGATGCTGCCCCACTGACGGGTTAGAGCCCGCGGATGCGCCCGGCGCACGAGGCTCCTGTGCTGGGTCTGGGTGGAGGCTCTGTGGAGCTGCTGGGCGCGAGACTTTTGTCCCAGAGCTGCTTGGAAGGGCTGGGATTTCTTTCTTGGGGTCTGGGCTAAGCTCCCACACCGCTCCCGTGGCACCACAGATCTCCCTGAGCTTGTCCAATCCTTACCTGCTGTGATGCCTGCTTGACTGTATGGCGAATATCCCTCAGGGGGAATCCCATCAGGCCCACGTTGTGGGACTCTTTCTGGAAGAGGCTGTTGGCAAAAAACTGCGCAGGAAAGACAAGACAAGGAGGTGATGAGGAGGAGAGCGTGGCCGGGGCTGCCTGTCGGCAAGCTGGAGGGAGCCCCGGGGGCACTCACCAGGCAAAAGAGATGGGCGCAGAGCCCTCGCTTCTGTAGTTTGTACCCGCAGATGTCCGGGTCAGCCTCTGCCCGGCCACACAGCATGCATGCTGGAGGGGAGAGAGCAAACGACAGCGGGAATGAGCAGCTCACCTCTGCAGGGCCGGGGCAAGCGTCCCTGAGGGCTGGCCTTACAGGCACGGGTGTCCCAGCAGCAGGTGCCCACGGCCCAGCCTGGGCCCCGCTGGCTGCGGCACGGAGGGGCCCTGCCCCGGGGCGCTTGGGGAGCTCCTGCCTGCCCCTGCCACCGCTCTCGGCCCACGCTGAGCGCCCCGACAGCCCCTCTGCTATGCTGCGGGAGGGATGCTTTGCTCTCACCTGGCTCCATCGAGTCGTCGGCCTCCTGCTTCCTCGCAGTCATCTCACCCATCAACAGTGAGTGCTGGGAGAGTCGCTGTCCCCGCAGTGCTGGGGTGTCTCTCCCAAGTGCTCCTCGGCTGACTCTGGGGGAGAAGCAGGGCGCGGGTCAGCTTGCAGCAGAGGCCCAGCGCCCCCCGGCACGGGGCCGCCCTCCTCCCTCAGCAGCCCCGCACGAGCCCCGTCCACCCCTGCCCTCCCCTCACCTCACCAGGTCGCACTGAGGCACAGCCTGAGCCCAGCGATGCTTTATGCAGGCTTGTCCCCCGCGGGTCACAATGGCCACAGTGACATCAGCACCGTTGGCCTGGATGCACCCCAACGACGGGCAGGGACGCCCTCAGGAACGTGCCAGCCCCTCGGAGCCGGCCGCCGCCTCACAGGGGTGGGTGCGAAGTGCCGAGGCGGGGGCCCGAGCCCTCGGCACCCCCGGGAGCGGGGCGGCTGCTCCTGCAGCCAGCGCAGAGCCGAAAGGCAGGTCCCGCGGGGCAGCCGTCGAGGGTGGCACTGTTGGCCGACCGGTGCTGGTCAGGCCGTGCGAGCCCAGGGCTGCAGCCCTGGCCCAGGCTGCGGCTCTGCTCCTGCCCTCGGCATGGGGAGCAGAAGGAAAAGCAGCGGCAGCGCGAGCTGGGGACTCACGGCGCGAACGGCCTGCCTTCCTCTGTGGCAATAAACTGCCTTTCAGAGACAGTGTGAGCCCGTCCTTGGTGGGCAGGGAAAGTGCAAATGGCCCATGGGAGGAACTCATGTCGGAGAAAGTTTGTGGAGGACTGTCTCCTGTGAGAGGGGGACCACGATGGAGAAGGAGGAACAAGTTCCGGACAGTCCCCTCACCGAAGAGAAGAGAAGTGGCAGCGCTGACTGCACCCCCCATTCCCTGCCCCTGCGCCACTGGGGGAGGAGGTAGAGATATCGGGAGCAGAGCTGAGCCCGGGAAGAAGGGAGGGGTGGGTGGAAGGTGTTCTCAAGATGTGGCAATGCCTCTCACTGTCCTACTCTGTTATGTGTTGTTAGTGTCTGTAATAAATGTATGGTTTTTTCTTCTTCCCCTAACGAGTCTGCCTTTTGCTCGTGATCATAAAAGGGGGATTTTTCCCCCATCCCAGTCCTATCTCAAACCCCAAGCCTGGCTCTCTGTCCCTTCTCATTGCCGGAGGGGAAGGGAGAGAGAGCTGCTGCATTGCGGTTGGCTGCGGACCAGGCCTAAACCACGACACCGTCTCGCCACAGGATACAGTGGGGCAGACTCTGCTCCGGCACACCTTCCCCCTCCTTTCTTCCTCCGTTCCCCCACTGGCCTTGGTGTTGTGAGAAACTATGAGTTAAGTATATTGTTTATTAAGACTTAAAGATAATAAGAGGAGGGGAGATCGTTCATGTTGTACATATAAAGGGACACCAGCGAGGTAGAAGTTATCAAGGTAGGGGAAATAATGCAGCTGATACAGAAGCAAAACGAGTGGCAGGCAATTATAATACGATTTTGACGATACAACAAGTATCTGTTAATAAAAATTTGAGCTTTGAGTCTGCAGAAAAGGAAAAACTAGAACAAATGGGAGCTAAGGAACAAGAGGGTAAATACATATTGCCAGATGGGAGGGAAGTCTTGCCAAAAGGCATAGCACTCGAAATATTTTCAAAAATACACAGCAAAACACACTGGGGAACCCAGGCATTATTTGATCATTTCAATCAACAGTTTGCCTGTATAGGCGTATATAACATAGCAAAGACAATCACGGCAGCCTGTGAGACCTGTCAAAGGTTAATCGAAACAACATGAGACAAAAACCTCTTGGAGGACGTTCCCCAGCATACAGACCTTTCTCACACATACAAGTGGATTTTACTGAACTACCTAGGGTAGGGCGTTATAAATATTTGTTAGTAATGGTGGATCATTTAACACATTATGTTGAGGCTTTTCCTACCTCCAGGGCAACTGCTAACCAAGTTACTAAAGTATTACTTGAACACATTATACCTCGATATGGAGTGCCTGAAATAATCGACTCGGACAGAGGAACACACTTTGTGTCAAAAATTGTTAGAGATCTAACCGAAAGCTTGGGTATTAAGTGGGAATACCATACACCATGGCATCCACAAAGTTCGGGAAAAGTTGAAAGGATGAATGGAGAAATCAAAACTATTCTGACTAAATTAATGATAGAAACCAAATTGTCATGGATTAAGTGCATACCCATGGCACTATTAATTCTCAGAACCAGACCCCGAGCGGATGTGGGAATATCAGCGTTTGAAATGGTGTATGGAATGTCCTATAGAATTGAAAATCCACAAACAAATGTTTTAATTCGAGACCATGTGATTAATGAATATGTTTCACAATTAGCAGAACATCGTAATAAGCTTTGGGAACATGGACTGATTGTGCAACGACCCCCGTTGGACTTAAAAATTCATAATGTTAAACCTGGGGATTGGATATTGGTTAAAGTACGGAAGGAAGAAACCCTAAAACCCAATTGGGAGGGACCTTATCTTGTTTTACTAACAACAGAAACAGCTGTCCGGACTGCTGAGCGTGGATGGACTCATGCCAGTCGCATTAAAGGCCCCGTGACGAAACCTCAATGGAAAGTAATTAGTACTCCAGGTGATACCAAGATAACCCTGAAGAGATAATGATAAAGACTTTGTTTGAGCATTTTGCCGCATTGCCTTTTGGTATAAAGTGTATATTGCTGTTTTTACTTGCAATAATAATTTCCTTGTTCATTTATTATATATGGAAACGCACTAAGTGGGGTAGAGAAAATTGTTAGAATATAGAAAATATACTGATATAAATAATGTATGCATTTTAAATATACGAGTTAGGTGTAATCATTTAAACTGTAACTGTTACCCATTTGCTTGTTTGCTTGTTTTAGGTGCAAGGCATACCAGGATAAATGGTAGACATAATGTGAGAAATTAGACAAGAAATTATTTGGGGAATCCTATGAGTGGTGGGAAAGTTTTGCCAAAGAAATAAACCCTCAATATTATCGGTACCAATCTGACGAACCGGTCCCCTTTGTAGCTGAAATTTTGGCTATAAAGTGCAGAAGGGAAGTACTAACTGTGTCTTGCTTTGCCCCATTAGTTAAAGCTGCAAAGTGGGAAGTCTATATAAACAGGCAGAAAGCCCGAAACAGCTGTTCTCCTGAAGAATTCCCTTGCTGCCGAGAAGACGGTACACCCCGTGACTCGAAGCAACCGAGTCGAAGGGCGAGGCAGAGGAGGAACAAACCATGGAGAAAAGAATCAGAACAATGGGACGCAAAAGCAGCAATGGTCTAACTTCCCCAGGACTGGTAAAAATATACTTAAATTGGCAAAAGTGATAAACACCCTTTTTCCTGGTATACCGTTAGTCTTGTTACTGATAATAGCCCAGGCAAAAGGAGGAAACCCTCATGAACCTATGAATTGGACAATAACAAACATACAACATCCAAATAATCCAATTCAAGCACGGGCTACACCGGGTACATTTAGTTTTAATGTGAGTTTGCGCGATCTAATTACTGGACACCGTAAAGACAAAGCTGATCTGTGCAAACCAATCTACATATGTCCCGCGTCCAATCCTGGAAGAAGTTATTGTAACCTTCCAGGTCACTATTACTGTGGCTATTGGGGATGCGAAACATGGGCCTCTGAGTGGTCCACATCTGGAGACGAATATCTAGAAATAAAGTGGTCACCGGAAAAGTGTAAGAGACCTCACATAGGAAGCAATGGACGTGTATTCGGACACTGTAACAATGACGGATATTGTAAAAGTATTAACATAACAATTAAAACCCCAGACAACGATCAATGGTTAGCAGGAAAATATTGGGCAATTAGATATTGGGAACCAGAGGGAGACAGAGGAGGAATCTTTCAAATAATGAAAAGACCGATGTCTCACGATCCCTTACCAGTAGGACCAAACTCAGTCCTAAATTCACCCATTTTTCCTAAGAAAAGGATGGTTCCCACAAGTGTCACAACCATTCGTCCAAACTTTTTATCAGTAACAGATAGAACAACTAAAGACATGGTGACTGAGTACTCTTTAGTTAGGGATTCAGGAGTGTCAGAATCTAAAGACCCCTTATGGGATTTAATGCGAGCCTCTTATCGTACCCTTAATGAAAGTAAACCAAATTTAACTAAGGAATGCTGGTTATGTTACAATATTAGACCACCATATTTTGAGGCAATCGGAATACCAGATAGGATTCAATGGTCTAGTGGTTCAAACCCACAAGAATGCCAATGGGATGACCAGAGGAACCATACACAAGGAATTACTATTCAATTAGTAACAGGTCAAGGAAAATGTATAGGTACAGTTCCCAAAAGGTATCAGCCCTTGTGCAACCAAACAATCACTAACACCAATATAAAAAGACACAAGGATCAAAATGACAAATGGGCTATCCCGACACCAGGAGCTAAGTGGGTTTGTTCAGACATCGGAGTAACGCCTTGCCTATCCTTAAACGTGTTTAATCAATCTCAGTTTTGCATACAGGTGATTATTGTTCCTCTGAGGAGGTGTTACGCCACTTTGAAGGAGACCTGAATAGACAAAAACGAGAGCCAATTACAGTGATAACCCTAGCTACTCTGCTGATAGCGAGCGGAGTTGGAGCAGGTACAGGCATAGCCTCCCTAGTAAAAGGTCAGGAATTACAAAGTTTGCAGATGGCTGTAGATGAGGATTTAGCAAAAATAGAACGATCAATACAAAATTTAGCCACTTCAGTAAAGTCTTTATCAGAGGTAGTGCTGCAAAATAGAAGAGGATTAGACCTATTGTTCTTAAAGGAAGGAGGGTTATGTGTAGCTCTAAATGAAGAATGTTGTTCTTTTGCTGACCATATGGGAATAGTCCAGGACACCATGTCTGAACTCCGGAAAAGGTTAGATCAACGTAAAAAGGATCGTGAGACGGGTAGATCGTGGTATGAAAACTGGTTTAATGTTTCACCTTGGCTAACTACTTTGTTATCTGCTTTAGCAGGACCGCTTATTATATTGATTCTGGGACTTATATTTGGACCTTGTATAATACGCTATATTTTACGCTTTATTAGAGAACGGTTCGACATAGCTAAATTACTTATTTTAAGGTCTGAGGTAAAATATAAAAGTGTATCTATTAATGAAGAAATAGATGATGAAGATTGTTGTGAATGCGTTATACCATGTAAGAATTATGATTGTAATTGTGAGATATTATCCTGTGAATGTTGTGATAAATGCTGGAATTGTGGAAGAAGGCTTGCTTGCAGTGCTAGGAATGAAAGTAGCGTCTAATAAACAATAGTAGGATAAAAAGAAAAAGGGGGGATTGTGAGAAACTATGAGTTAAGTATATTGTTTATTAAGACTTAAAGATAATAAGAGGAGGGGAGATCGTTCATGGAATTATGTGTTGCTTGTGCACACATGGCCGACGCTGCAGATCACAAGATATCCCAAGAAAACAAACAGAAGAAAAACAACTCCATATAAGGATATCATCGACGACCAGAAGGCAGAAAACGACCCCCTAACAACAACTAGCACATGCGCAGAGTATCTCCACCACTCCAGACCGCAGCAACAGTTGAAACATAGTATCTTCACCACTCCATGAACGCGGGAAAAAAAATGTATAAAAAGGGACAGTTTGTTCTCCTCAGTACGGCAGTTGGTGGAGCACAGACTGCCCTGTCGTCCAGCGCTGTTTTTGCTCATATTCTACTTGCTATAATTAATAAAATTTCAATTGGAGTTCGACCCATTGTAGTCTCGATTTATAACAGTGTTCACGCAGCTGCGGCAAGTCCTCCTCACAAGTCCCACTCCTCCTCACCAGGTCCCTTCTTAAATGCGTTATCGCAGAGGTGGAGCTGCTTGGCTCGGCCCTGCTGCAGAGGTAGGGCCTGCTTGGAGCCGGGGGAGCTTGGAGAAGCTTCTCAGAGAGGGCCAGCGCTGTCGCCCCCTCCCCTGCTACCAAAAAACCCCACTGCTCCCTCAAAGCCAGGACAAGCTGGTACAGCAGCAACCACGGTGGGCGACAGGAGCTGGAACTGGGGAAGGGCAATGCCCTTTGGCTACTACTGTAGCAGCACCATCTGCAGCAACCTTCATGTCACACCTCCAGAGGTGACTCTGAGGGGAACTTTGAAAGCAGAGGCGCTTTGCCGCTTGTGCGTTCGAACTTTCCCCGGGGAAGCGGAGCAGGCTGCGGGGCCAGCGAGGCCCGAAGCCCACGGCCATGGCGCTGGGCAGCCGGCCAAGGCCAGCCCGCGAGGAGGGAGGTCTGGGGAAGGTGCTGCCAAGCCCCGGGGAGAAGACAACCCTGTGGGCCCGGCGGAAGCCAACAAAGGAGCGTGGAATCTCCCAGGGCAGAGATTAACAGTCAACTTTATTGGAGCGGTGGTGGGGGATCAGGGCCAGCAGGCAGGGCCGGCGCAGGGCTGGTCGCGCGTCAGCGTCCGGGCCGGCTGTAAGGGTTCTGGGCCCGACGTCGTAAGCGGGAGCGGTCTCGTCCCCGCACGGGCCCGGGGCGGCTGGGGCGGCGGCTGCTCTGGAGCCGTGCAGAGCTGGGGGTGCTGGGGCTGCCGGTCTCGGGTACCGGGGAGCCACGGGAGCATCCCGGCACCGACTGTGCGGGGCTGCTGCTCTCAGCCCTGGGTGCTGGTGCGTGGCTCCTGCCACGGCCTCTTGTGCGCCGGCTGTAGGGCTTTTGGGCCCGACGCCGCGAGCGAGAGCGGTCTCGCACGCGGTCGGGCCCAGGTGGGCTGGAGCAGCTGCTGCTCTCAGGTGGTGGGGAGCTGCTTTGAGACGGCCCCGATGCCCCTTGGCCACCAGTGCTGCTGGGGCTGCTACTCTCCAGTTCTGTGAAGCTGGAGGAGGACCCTGATGCCGCCGTGGTGCTGGTGCTGGGGCTGCTGGACTCAGGGACAAGCGAGCTGTGGGACCGTCCCCGTGCCAACTGTCCTGGGGTGCTCCTCTCAGCCCTGCGTGCTGGTGCACTGCTCCTGCCACGGTGTCTTGTGGGCCGGCTGTAGGGTTTTTGGGCACTACGCCGTGAGCGAGCACGGTCTCGCACAAGGTCAGGCCCAGGTGGGCTGGAGCAGCTGCTGCTCTCAGGCACTGGGGAGCTTTGGGATGGCCCCGATGCCGCCTGGAGACCAGTGCTGCTGGGGCTGCTGGTCTCTGGTGCTGGAGAACTGTGGGATGGCCCCGATCCTGACTGGCTCTCGGTGATGGGACCCGCCACCTCCGAGCTGCCACTGGAGGCTGTAAGGGGGAGCAGGAAGGTCACGGGCACGGCCCCCCAGGCCCGCGGCAGGAGAGGCCAGAACTGTGCCCCCAGCCCCCCTGGAGCAGAGGGGCTCTGCCAAGCCCAGAATGGGCACCCGCTGCCAGGCCTCGCCCTGGGGGCACCCGGGTGCTTTGCCTCTTACCGGTGCCCAGGCCAGCACAGCTGTTGCACTCCCATCTGGCTGCGCCGGTCCCCAAGTGGGAGCATCGTCTGTGGGTGCCCTCGGCAGCGCAGGAGCAGCACAGGAGCAGTTGCCAGGGCCTGGGGAAACAAACGGGTGCGTGGCTGTGAGGACAAAGTGACCGCAGCACGGGATTGTCCGGCAGAGCTCTTGTTCTCCGTCCCTCCGCTTCGAGCCCTTGGCGAGACAGAGATCCTGGGCAGAGCCCAGGTTGCCGCTCGGGCAACTTACCCCTGTCGCTTTGTGTGCTGCCTGCCTCCTGGGCAAAGGCACTCACGGGCATCGCAGCGGCTGTGCCTCTCATTTTGCTCATCATCTGCGTGCCCATTCTCCCATGATGGCAATCTGAAGCACAAGGGAAAAATGCTGCGCCCCTGCTGCCCCGGCATAAGGCAGAGGCAGGGCGTCCCTGCTCTTCCCCCCCTGCCCGCTTTCTGACTCCTGCGTGAAGCTGAAGCCCAGGCTGAGGGGAGAGAGCGGAGGGCCGGGAGCGCAGGGGCAGTCCCTGGCACGGCACAACGCTGGCACCCTCCTGTCTGGTGGGGCGGGCAGGACACCAACCTGAAGATGATTCGGATGCCCATGGTGAACATCTCCATGAGAAATGCATGCTCATCTCTACAGAGAGGGCACTGGAAGAAAATGCCGGCGCACGCAGCCTGTCCCTGCAGGGGAAACATGAGGAGCAGGCGTGAGGCCTTGGTGCTGCTGAGCGCCCGCCGTGCCCCCCCCGTGGGCGAGGGAAGGGCTCCTACCTGGATGCAGGCCCTGTGGAACCAGGCGTGTTTGCACGCTGGGCACACCATGGTGCCGTAGGACTTCCTGTCCTCAACAGGGTCCAGGCAGATGAGGCAGGCAGTGTTCTCCCCCGGAGCTGCCTCCACTGCCTGCTCTGGGCGGTGCTGCCAGCAGAAGGACCTGGGGAGGCAAGAGGAAAGGGAAGGGTGAGGTGAGGAGTGTTTTGGTGGGAATGATGGGTGATAATGTGTGAAGGAATCCCACCACTCGCTCTGTCCATGACTGTCTGCTAGGAAGTGTCACTGTGGGCTTGTTTTATGTTTGCTTATTGATGCTGTCAGAAAGGGGTATAAAAAAGTGGGTGATCATCCTGTGGGAGGGCCGGCTCCCCTTACCTGTAAAGCCCAAAGTACTGCGTGACGCATTCCCCCTCCACGGCGCAGGGGAGGTGGAAGCTGCGGTCACAGCCCTCCTGGCAGCAGGTGATGGCGGCCCCGCTCTCGCCACAGACGAAGCAGCGCTGGAAAGAGCAGAGCAGCCCCCATCAGCGGCAGCCTCAGGGCCTCCACAGCCAGCCCCACGCCTCCGGGCAGGGCGCAGGATGCTGCCCCACTGACGGGTTAGAGCCCGCGGATGCGCCCGGCGCACGAGGCTCCTGTGCTGGGTCTGGGTGGAGGCTCTGTGGAGCTGCTGGGTGCGAGACTTTTGTCCCAGAGCTGCTTGGAAGGGCTGGGATTTCTTTCTTGGGGTCTGGGCTAAGCTCCCACACCGCTCCCGTGGCACCACAGATCTCCCTGAGCTTGTCCAATCCTTACCTGCTGTGATGCCTGCTTGACTGTATGGCGAATATCCCTCAGGGGGAATCCCATCAGGCCCACGTTGTCGGCCTCTTTCTGGAAGAGGCTGTTGGCAAAAAACTGCGCAGGAAAGACAAGACAAGGAGGTGATGAGGAGGAGAGCGTGGCCGGGGCTGCCTGTCGGCAAGCTGGAGGGAGCCCCGGGGGCACTCACCAGGCAAAAGAGATGGGCGCAGAGCCCTCGCTTCTGTAGTTTGTACCCGCAGATGTCCGGATCAGCCTCTGCCCGGCCACACAGCATGCATGCTGGAGGGGAGAGAGCAAACGACAGCGGGAATGAGCAGCTCACCTCTGCAGGGCCGGGGCAAGCGTCCCTGAGGGCTGGCCTTGCAGGCACGGGTGTCCCAGCAGCAGGTGCCCACGGCCCAGCCTGGGCCCCGCTGGCTGCGGCACGGAGGGGCCCTGCCCCGGGGCGCTTGGGGAGCTTCCTGCCTGCCCCTGCCACCGCTCTCGGCCCCACGCTGAGCGCCCCGACAGCCCCTCTGCTATGCTGCGGGAGGGATGCTTTGCTCTCACCTGGCTCCATCGAGTCGTCGGCCTCCTGCTTCCTCGCAGTCATCTCACCCATCAACAGTGAGTGCTGGGAGAGTCGCTGTCCCCGCAGTGCTGGGGTGTCTCTCCCAAGTGCTCCTCGGCTGACTCTGGGGGAGAAGCAGGGCGCGGGTCAGCTTGCAGCAGAGGCCCAGCGCCCCCCGGCACGGGGCCGCCCTCCTCCCTCGGCAGCCCCGCACGAGCCCCGTCCACCCCTGCCCTCCCCTCACCTCACCAGGTCGCGCTGAGGCACAGCCTGAGCCCAGCGATGCTTTATGCAGGCTTGTCCCCCGCGGGTCACAATGGCCACAGTGACATCAGCACCGTTGGCCTGGATGCACCCCAACGACGGGCAGGGACGCCCTCAGGAACGTGCCAGCCCCTCGGAGCCGGCCGCCGCCTCACAGGGGTGGGTGCGAAGTGCCGAGGCGGGGGCCCGAGCCCTCGGCACCCCCGGGAGCGGGGCGGCTGCTCCTGCAGCCAGCGCAGAGCCGAAAGGCAGGTCCTGCGGGGCAGCCGTCGAGGCTGGCACTGTTGGCCGACCGGTGCTGGTCAGGCCGTGCGAGCCCAGGGCTGCAGCCCTGGCCCAGGCTGCGGCTCTGCTCCTGCCCTCGGCATGGGGAGCGCTGCCGGCAGGTCGGGGAAGGGGATCCTTCCTCTCTGCGCCGCAGCGCTGCGGCTGCACCTGCAGGGCTGCCGCCGGCCCTGGGCTCCCGGCTCCAGGGGACAGAAGCCACCTTGGAGCCCGGCCTGGGCTCGCACAGCCCATCCGCTCCGACGCGGCGCGTGGCCAGGGCACAGCACCGGGCCTCAGGACGGCACCTCAGCGTCGCAGGTGGCCCAACATCGTCATCTCCCGAAGTCGTCCTTAGCGCTTTGGTGACGTGCTGCCTCCAGAAGGAAAAGCAGCGGCAGCGCGAGCTGGGGACTCACGGCGCAAACGGCCTGGCTTCCTCCTTGGCAATAAACTGCCTTTCAGAGACAGTGTGAGCCCGTCCTTGGTGGAGCAGCTTTGGAGGCACGATAGAGTGGCAAATGTGAGCAAAGAAAGCAAGGGACCTTTCATCCAAGTAGGTTTCAGCCCTGGGCTCTGCCTTTACCCGTGATTTTAGCGATGTTCCTCCTGGAGGCGTAGGAGGGAAAGTTTTTGGGGTGAGTTTTTGACTCAGCTGTCTGAATTTTGTCAAACTCCTCCCCTGCGCTCCGTCTTTGGCCATCGCCTTCCTGGTCCCAAGGACTGGTATTTCTCCTCTAGGCAGACCCTAGGGGTAGTGGCTACTCACTGGGATAGGCCTGGGCCCCACAGGAACCTCTTCCATCGCAAAGGTTGAACTGCCCAGAAGCCTTGCAGACCCCACGGTCTGGCACCCAAAGGATGGCCTAATATATACGTGAGTTCCATCCAGCCCTATGTGAAAAGTTGTTTTGCTCAGTTTTTCTTTCTCCCCTTCTCATTTCCACATACGACCTGTGCAGGTTTGTTTTTTTTTTTTCTGCTTTGCCTGACTCTATGCTTCTTTGGCCTGATGTTTCACTCTGTTGGCTGTTTTGTACAAGAGGTAGGGCTTTTGCCTTGTAATATTCCTTGGAAAAAGCAAAACAAATCTATAAGCCATCTGCACTACTGCTATATTTGGCAACATGATCAGGAAACAAAGTGCTGTACGTAATCCAGGATGGCAGCTCTAGGGGCCATCTAGTCCAAGAGCCTGGTCAAGCAGGGTCCCTTGGAGCATGTTGCAAAGTTGGTGTTTGGCTGTCTCCAAGGCACAGTGGGTGGCAGGAGGCCAAGTCCATCCCTGCCCCTAACCGGGGTGCACGTAGACCAGCAGTGCTGATGTTCCCGTGGCAACTGTGACCTGCCTGGGGTAAGCCGTGACAAAGGGCTTGGGCCATGTCTCAGTGCAAGCTGAGAAGGGGAGAGCGGGGAAAATGGGGCTTGTGTGTTGCTGAGAGTGGGCCCAGAAAGCGGGCAGGGGGGGAAGAGCAGGGACGCCCTGCGTCTGCCTTATGCCGGCGCAGCAGGGGCTCAGCAATTTTCCCTTGTGCTTCAGATCCCCAGCATGGGACGACGGGCACGCAGATGATGAACAAAATGAGAGGCACAGCCGCTGCGATGCCCGTGAGTGCCTTTGCCCAGGAGGCAGGCAGCACACAAAGCGACAGGGGTAAGTTGCCCGAGCGGCAACCTGGGCTCTGCCCAGGATCTCTGTCTCGCCAAGGGCTCGAAGCGGAGGGACGGAGAACAAGAGCTCTGCTGGACAATCCCGTGCTGCGGTCACTTTGTCCTCACAGCCACGCACCCGTTTGTTTCCCCAGGCCCTGGCAACTGCTCCTGTGCTGCTCCTGTGCTGCCGAGGGCACCCACAGACGATGCTCCCACTTGGGGACCGGCGCAGCCAGATGGGAGTGCAACAGCTGTGCTGGCCTGGGCACCGGTAAGAGGCAAAGCACCCGGGTGCCCCCGGGCGAGGCCTGGCAGCGGGTGCCCATTCTGGGCTTGGCAGATCCCCTCAGCTCCAGTAGAGACCTCTCTGCGCTCTGCCCTACCGCATGCCGGCCACCGGGACATAAGTATAACACCTGATATGTAAGAATACTAATGTAAGAAACCCACAATACCATCAACATTTCTCCTTAATGTTTGTTAATGTACACATTCAATTAAAAAGTAGAAAAAATCAGTTCTTTGAAGAAATAAAAATCTACCTGTGGTATAAGTCTTCCTTGTTATATATGTATTTTCATAAACTTCTGGTAAACTTTTACTGTGGAAATAATGCATCCCACATGTGTCTGTAGGAATCTCAAGCATAATCTAATCTGTAGCAGGTTCAGCAGTATACAATTTACGTAGTCATATAGCCACGGGGCTTTCTGCTCTTTCCTAACCCTGTTCAGCACTGCTGCCTGAGAAGACAGCAAAATAACCTGTAGTGCCTTTGTTATATGATCCAATTCTCAAAAATCTTGTAAAGCTGCGTGTCACGTTTAAACCATCTAGAGAGAACACCCAAACTGTGGTACAAACATTGAACTGACACAGTAAACACGTACCTATATTTAGAAAGAAAGTTCAACAGTCTTTCCCAATATTATTTCATACTATATATTTGAATGACTAGAATTTCAGAGGTAACATTGTCTGCAAACTCTTAAAAGAAGAAACACGAAACATTTCTGATGAGAAAGGTAAGAAAGATTTATTGTTTTGCTTTCACTTTCCTTCTTGCATCCTTATGCTTCTTTCGGCATTCCTGGAAATAGTGAAATTTTAACATAATATTATGAGAAGTTTCTAAATTCACCTGTTTGTCTCACGTACTTTTTTTACATGCAGTAAGTAACTGGTCCTGTACAATACAAAGATTTCGTCATGTACCTGGCTAGATATCACAACATTATACACACTTCTACAAGAAACATTTTTAGTTCCCTGGCAATTATAAAGTTTTAAGCCCTTTTAAAGGTCCTGAATTATTTTTTAATGCAAACTAAGCAATTAAGTCGCCATATTCTGTCCTCATGCTGAGCTTTCAGCTGCAGTTACCAAGTAACAGATATTGAAATACTCACCTCAAGCAATAATCTACGTCTGTCTTCCCAACCATCTTTTTCTTCACTGAGGTCTACTGATCTACAAAATAGCTTAGGGCCCTCTGTTCAAAACAAAGAACAAATTAATATGGTTAAAAACTTATGAATATGATGTTGTTTCTAAATCTCATAAGCAACACAGCAAAAAAGTTAGAAGGCCTCTTCTCCATATTCCTCTTGCCCCCACAACATGGTTGGCTCAAACAGAAATGTTATGTATTACAGTCTTGTGTACTAAGAAAAATTAAAGGCAGTAGCTGTTTTCCTTAATATGATGAAACATAAATTGCAATGAAACAACATCTGTTTCATTAAAAGCTCAGCACCATTATCCCATATCTCCCATGAAAATGTATGCCTGCTACAGATTCAGAGCTGAATTTTAACAGGCACTGTAAATCAGACAGGCTGGAAGATTACAATAACTATACTAATACGGTAATTTTTACACATGCATGTAATGATAGCTATCGAACATCTCAGGAAAGCAATGTTATTTAAGTCTGTCCTGATAATCTATTGTATAAAATATCAAAAACAATTGTTTTGGTGGCCTGTGGGTTGGGCTTTTTTTTTTACCCTCTTGTTTTTTATTTGTTGTTTTTTTGTTTGTTGTTTTTTAACAATGAAGTTGGTTATATTCACAAGAAAAAAACCCCACATTATTTTGGATCAAGAACCACGTCGCTATGTGTGATAGCAATATTCAATATTCTTGAGAATAACACCAGAAACAGAAAAAAGTTAGAGATCATACATGTATATGCCTGAAAGAATACAACATGTCTAGGAAGCCCTAAACGACCAGCCACATATTAGGCAATCATCTGAAAACAAGAAAGCAAGGTAACTGTTCAGCATTTATTTTACTAGGACTTTCTCATGGGATATACCACCACAATTTATACCACAAGTAATGATAGAAATTTGCAATTTTACTTTTTTTTCTTAAAACCTTCTCATCTGTGTTTTATCAACAAAACATTATTAACTAAGCGGTACTTTTTTCTCATTGAATTTCAGTAGGAGTTAAAAAAGGGTAAGTAAATTCTGTTGCACCTCTTAGTCGTTCGTCATCTCTGGAGAAGAAGAAAAATCTAACACTTTCTGTCTGTGGTAAAGAGAAAAGCCTAGAGAAACACAAAGGCATTTTAGTGTCATAAAAGTTACTGTCAAATTCCATTAATACAAATTAAAGCTGTAATGCTTCAGAGAAATACTATGTATTGAAGAACATCAGTGCATAGTAACCAAATATGTAAGAAAACTTCATTTGACTTTTGGCTGAAGCCACTACCCAGTTAAGTTCTCATGCACTGAATTAGAAACTCAGCTTTTATACTCAACTTCAAACCAAGTGTGGTATTGGGATTTTTGACTATTACATTCTGTGCAACAAGGAATCGTTTCCTAATACTTCCATTGTTCAGAGATGTGGAATGAAGGTGTTAATTTCCTATGACCTGAGTGCCTCTATTAATTTTCTCATGGCACCAACTACTATAACCAAGTAGACAATATACAAATACAACTTGCATTTCTTTGTCCCTTTCATCTTCTGATGCCTCTGGTTCATCATCACCCTCAGAACTGCTGTCTTGGAAACGTGGATCTTCTTGCCATGTGACTTTTACAGGTTTTATTGTTTCAAGTATGTAGGGCTCTGCAATAATATCACAGTTAAAAAGAAAAATAAGCATCAGATTATTGCTCTACTTGCCAGTAAAAATTTCTACTTCAGAGTAAAATACTCAAATTGGAAAAAACAGATTTAACAAAGAGAAAAACCTCCCCTTCCAGCTTTTTTGTCACCCTCTGGGCATGTACGAATTTAATTTGCTTTCTCATATGTCATAAACTCACCCTCAAAATTCACAACTAGTATCATCACATCTTAGGGACAAAGTGCAGGAGTCCTGAAACTTCTTGTTAGCGTCCAGGGTTCCATCAAGTCACTCCAACCTAACAATCATTATCAACCGAGTTGGGAGCAATTGTATCTATTCATATTTTCAGCTTGCAAAAGTTGAAATAAAAGCTTGCTTTCACTGTGCACTATCTTAATAAGTTCCTTTGCAAAAAACTCCTAATGCCTTAGCTTACTCTTTCTGTGTGTTTAAGCTATGTTGTTTTCATGTAGGTATTCCTGCCTATAGCATACACAGCCAGTTGCCAGAAGCCCGGTTTACCTATGGTAACTTAAAACACATACCTGAGTCCTTACTACTTCACATCTTCAAAAGGACTGAGGTTACAAACTTACAGTACCCTTTTCTGTTAGTGTCTAAGCATAGTACTTGTCTGGATAACCAGTCTAGAGAAGACAGCTCCTGTCCTGCCTCTCTCTGGCAATATAAAAGTTTCTAAACCCAACAGTCACTAGGCTATGAAACACAAACAGTATTTTATTCCAGAGAAAGATCACAAAATTCTACTTTGGAAAAAGTGAGCATTTGCAAGTTTAAATTGTCCACACAACACCCATAGTTTGTGCTCAAAAAAAAAAAAAAAAAAAGACAGTCCACATGTTCTCTCTTTGTGCTTTCCACATGACACACATGATGTTCAGTCAGGTTAATCAAAACCAACAGAAAATAATCACAAAAATCACCTATGCAACTGTGGTACGTGCAATGGAGAGAGACCTACCTTTTGGTTTATGCCAATACAGCAGCCAGCACAGTGGCCCTACTGCCACCAAACAGGATTCTTATGCAATATAAACCAATAATTATTCATAACAGCAAATATAAGGCACAGCGCTCAAGTGTGGTTCTCAGTGCTAAGGTCTTTGTGGACTCTGAAATACATCTCTGCTCAGACATTTTCCCCTTTGTTCTAGAGATCTCTTACATATTCTGAAACCTGTATTACGGCATTCAGAAGACACTGAATACTTTCTGAAGTCAGCAGAAATGTGAGGGTTTGTTTTTTTTTTGGTATTACAGTTAACTTCACACTGTGTCTTTTATTTCCTACATTACTATTTATTAAGTTACTTAATTTCTGATTTTCAAATCCTGATTTCCTAACATTTGATTTTATCTTATGTTAGGACACCCCAGTCATCATGTCATTCAGTTTCAATTTTCTAAAGGTACAATAATAAAACTAAGTACATAATTACATGTTCTTGGATCTTGGGGTCAACTCCAGACTTTTTTTTTGCTCATTATACTATCTCAATACCATTTTATTTAAAATCGTGTTGGTTTATATGAAATCTGATTTGGCTTGTATATTATCCTTTTCCCTGTTTATTTCAGAAATTTAGTGTATGACAGCAAGCTTTTCCATCACTGTTCTAACAGCAATTAAATAATAGTTCCTCTCAAAACATCCGTTTCAGAATTCCTGGGATGCAAGCATGAATTAACTGTGATTTAACTAGAACAATCTTGGCAAGTATCGAGAAGATCAGAACAATTTTGCATAATTACTTACTTTTGTCTCTGAAAATCTCCTGGATTCTGAATTTCTATACGCTATATTACTCTACAGCGTCTAACTTAAGCTACTCATTAGAAATTGTACTATTATATATGTTCTGCTGTTACCTTCTTTTATGCCTGACTCCTCCATGTCTCCAAAGAAGGAAAATGTGAAACCACTAGACTCCTGAGCTATGTTACTCCCAACGTTAAGTCTCAAATGGTCAGGTGGGGTAGAGTTGTCTGCATCATCTTTGTCCCAGGGTATTTCTTCTTTTTTTTCTGATACCGTGTTTGAAGATCTGAACAACTCTTTTAAATCAGCAGCAATATCATAATACATTTCTTTAGACACTTCAGGCAGTTTCTCACTCTCTTCCCTCTTCTTCTTCCTTTTAGCTTTACTGAAATGAGATTGTTAAAGGATAGTAACACAGCACATGTATTTTTAAAAGAAAGGTTCCCTAAGAGGCAACCTTGCTATTAATGTCATCTGACACTTACCTAAGCACATTAACGAGTTTTAAGGTTTGGGTGGTGGTTTTTTTTTTTTGTGTGGTTTTTTTTTTTTTTTGTTGTTGTTTTTTATTCCCCCCACCACCACTTGGTTGGATATTTTTTTCTTCTTTCTTAATAATTCCAGGTTCTGGGAATAAGATATTTCCTATTGCCAGAAACAGGTTTATAGGGCAGCATGACTATCCCTTTGGTTTGGACATTTGACATATTTCATTTTACCTTCTGCAATTTACCCATCCTTTGAGGCTAAGCAGTGGAGAAACATCTGAGGTTTGACTCTAAAGGCAAGAACAAGTCTACTTTATAATTAACCACATCCTGACTTTCACTTAATATGTAATAGCATATAAATTAAGATATTTACAACAGATTTATTTTCTGGCAGAAGAAATGTTAAGAGCTAGGGTTTTTTCCTCACAGATTTGCAGATCTTAAAGTCCATGACTTGAAGCAAAAGGATAGCCTGAAGGTGAGAAAGGCAGAAAAAAATGGAGTGCAGAGAGTAAATGGACTAGAAAGAAAAGATGATATTACACAGTGTTTTTAGTGCTCACAATTCTTATTATATCTTGCTTTTAGCAACAACAGAGAGAACTAAAGAAAAAACAAAGCAATCTGCATTGTTTCAAACTCAGTCTTCTGCTATAACCATCTCTCCACAGGAAGAAACGTCACAGTTACAGTTATCGAGCTGTATTATTACCTCTCTTTTTCTGTAGCACTTGGTTTCCTTTCAAATACTGCATGGTCCTGTCTTGTGGGATCATAGCGGAGGGCATTAATATCTCTACAAAAATAGAAAGGGAAAAAAACCCCATGAGACATTCTAAATGCTCACCTGAAAGCTACCCTAAACCTTTACAGTCAGATTCAAATTCACGTTGACTTCTTTATCATAAAAGCTCCAAATCAATCCAAAACCTCACTGACATCTAGAAAGTACCTGCTAGTCAGTGTCCAGGTCAGGAAAAATTATAAACAGAAGTTGCTTTCATCAAGCTGTAATATTTCATATAAAACATGGAGCTCAAGTTGTATGTGTTCATGCAGTGAGTTTATATCTGCACCTGATTATCTTTTGAGCAGCTATATCAATATAGCTATCCATATCTACTTATCTATATCTATTTCTTCTAGTACCAGACTATTTGCATTTATGCAATGTTTAAGGAAAAAAAAAAAAAAAAGAAAAAAACAAAACCCCATTATGCCCACCTTTCAAAATGTAAACATTTCGGGGACTTGCAGCTAAAGCAGTCTAAGGTTTAGGCTGACCCCAATACTAGTGTAGCAAAGCCCACATTGTGTTATGATAATGCAAGAAGGTAATTGCTTATTTCCTCTCCTCTCCCTAAATTAGTACTTACGGCATAATTTAACTGCCTTCAGATGGTTGCATACTGTATCATTAACTGGGTATTAGAGAACACTGTCAGTCACAAAACTTTTCTCAGATGACCTCTGGAGTTGCACAGATTATTTCCCTCTCTCCTTAGTCTTTAGAAAATACATGAATTTTTGTATAGAAGTCATAAAATTAAATACGATTGTGCAGCAGTCACAATGGTATTTAGTAGTCAGCAGTCAATTGATGCAAATCCAATAATGACTGTTGGTAAAAATGTACTAATTGCACACTATTGCATTACCCTTCATGCCACTAACTTGCACCAGTTCAGTCCACACACCAATTTCTGCTGAAGTGCATAGTTAAATGTCACTATGCTTCCAACAGCACATTTCCAAACTTACCATCCTCTAATGAAGGCTAGAGTATGCCCAACAGCAACATGTAACTAAGTCCTAATCCAACAAAAGAATTCCTCAAAAGCAGAAATACAGATAAATGAAAAAAATAAAAATTCTCCATTGAAAAAAAAAGTTTGATGCTAATCATCTGTAGGCTAGAGAAAACAATAACCTTTTTAACTACTATGGAAATTAAGAGTCTAACTTACCGGTGTACTGCTCAACTCACATATTCTTTGTTTAGACACCTTAAGTTTGTTTCCACAGAGAGCAGAATTATATATTACATACACAATGACTTACTAAAATATTAATTTTCATAATCAACAATCCAATCATTCAAAATCTACTAGAAGAAACTCAAGCAGACATCTGATAATTTTTTCCCTAAAATAATAACTACCAATTGTATGATCTATTGGGACACTCAAGTTGAAAAGCTGCATTAAAGGCTGACTTTAAATGCACACAATAGAGAAAGATACTTTTCTCAGTCAGCTAGGCAGAAATTTTAGTTGTGAAACACTGTCAAAAATTAAGCCTTCCTAAATTTCCTTCTTTTCTGATAATGGATGATTCATACTTGAATTTCTTAGCACTTGCGGCCATTTTAGTTGCCTTAGGGTGTTCCAGGTTGATATTCAAGAGGCTTCCCAGTATTTGCAGATTTTTCTTTTTTTCCGCAGCAAGCTCTTCTTCCTCATCTGCCTTCAAGTTATTTGTCTCTAATAAGAGGAAAGTACATTATTTTTTTCCTGCTATGACCCGAATAAGCTTGTAATATTAGATATATAACATTACTATAATACTAGAAGAGCTCACACGTATCAACACATCACTTACTTCATTGTGAAACTACTTAAAGGCTTTCTCCCTTGCAGTATAGAAAACCTTTCACTAGAAATGTCACAGGCACCTATTTCATGTGAAAATCAGATCAATTATTTAACCCGTTCCCTGCTGATATCACGTAACTGTGCAACTACCCTGCCACTGGTAGATGCTGTACAGAAGATCCAATTAAAGCAACGGAGTAGTAGAACTAGGCAAAAATTTAAGTTTCGGAAACAAACTTTGAATCTTGAAAACTAAATTAACAATTTCATTTTCGTTAAGAGGGGGAAAAAAAAAAATAAAAATTTTTGCCTTGTTCAGATTTTCTTTCTGCTCTTAGAAAAATTAGAAAGATTTCCCCCCCCCAAGCCTGCCAAATCAGCCGTGGACTGCAGGATGAATACAAACCAAACAGTTTAAATATTTTCAAATGTTAATTTATCAATGAAATACATCTCACTCAGCTATTACAAATACTTTTGCAACATACACATTTAAGAAAACACAGCTATCAATATATCAATACTATGTACAGCCCCAATGGAGTTGGCTTATTCTCTTTAAGGAGTCACCAAAGCAGCAGAAATATTCCATAAGTTTCTTCAAACATACAAAATTAAGGCTCCATGATACAGCTCTATTACTATCATTAACCAGGAAATACGAGGTTTACCTTCTTCACTGTCACTCTCAAGGAATCGAGCATCCATGCGAAATCTTTCGTCTGTGCCAAATCGTGATTGCAATTTCAAGAGCTAAACAAAACAGATACTAATAAGCACTGGAGAAGAAAATCATAAACATTCAGTAACTTTTTTTTACTGTAATTACTGCAACATACTAATAACCTTTAATTCTTGATGACTTTTCCAGAAATTTCTTTGTATTCAAAGATGAGAAGATCAGAGAAACTCCTGTTCACCAACACACATTATTTCCTCCATGGCTATTGCTTCCTCTATTTATGAGAATTTGATTTCAAGTTTGTCAAAATCATATTCAGCAAGTACACAAACCTACGTTATCTTCTTCTAAAGTGGCATTATGGAGACTTAGAAGAAAACTAAATTACAATAATGGGGATTCACTCACTTTTTCACCAGATTTGCCTTCAAATTGGGGCTTAATTTTGAATCTCTCACTGTCTGTATCATCTTGCTCATCCTCGCTGCTTTCAAACAGTCTGACCGGTGTTTTAGGAGCCGATTTATCCTTCGGTAAACAAAAAGACAATACAGAAAAGCAGTCGTTTACCTAAGTCTGAGAAGATAAATAAATCAGTACCAATTTTGCTCATGTGCTTTCCAGTTTATCTGAAACGGTAAATTTCTAGAACAACCACCTCACTGATCCATGCGCTTCAAATCTTATACTGTATACACACCTTGTACAATTCTGTTTTACAGATACAAATGTTAAATTTTAGCATAGGTAAAATTTCCATATAAAGGATAACTTGCGTTTTACAGTACGGGAGAGTTAGGTATAAAAATCCAACTTTCCAATTAGGTCAAGGGAGATCAATTTAAAAATACTGATGTCTAATTATGCCCTTTAAGAACAAGCCTCATTTATGGTATCAACTCTAGAACATAGTTTAAGTCAGTTGATAAAAATAAATGATCACAAAAGGTAAGCACTCCATGGCTTCGAAACAATTTTCCATAGAATCAGAGGTTCTTTTAAAGAAAAGGAAAAATACAGGGCAGGGATTCTAAATATAGCGAAGGAGATATATATGTAAAGGAAGTGATAAATGTGATGTGAGGAAAGGGAGAAAAGAAGATTTTAATTAAATTGTGAGAATGGTTCTAATCTTACAACATTTATGGAGAAAAAAAAAACAAACCAAAAGGAAAATGAGTGGTTTAAAGCTTTAGCAGAGATGTGACTATAAACTGTGATGATACAAGAAGACCTATCCCAGAAAAAAAGTACTGAATTGCGCTGAAAGTATGGCAGTAAAATTCTCACAATTAGGTAAGGTATAAAGAGCAAGTCCTATACAACTTCTTTGGACCCTAACATCACTTTAAAAACAAGACATTGCATTAATACACATTCTTTGTCCACAGTGTTGGAAGGAGCAAAGAGTCATTCTGTACAACTCAAGACAAATCTCTTCCACTTCTTTTGACTAAAAGCAGCAAAATATCAAAACTAATTATGCATAAGCCCTAGAACTTAAACATTCTTTTAATCAAAGTTAGAATATTTTTTATACAACTCGCATTATCCTTACAAAATAATCCAAGTTCTGCAGCTTTAATCAGATGCACAGTTAAGTTCTTTGAAACCTGTTTCATGTTAGCAAAAAAGGAAGAATCATTCAGATTAATTCTAACCCTAACTATTTTTTTCTGTCTCTCCACTATGAAAAATAGTCTTCAGAATAAAAGGCACAGTCATATTGATATGGAATTACCTTACAGAATACCGGACTTTTTCCCAATAACACTTACTTCTTCATGCGTATTTTCCAAACTCGCATCTTTCTTCAACATCTCCTCTACTTCAGCTTCACTTTCCAAATCTGAATTGAATACGATGTGTTTATGCTTGCCTGCTGGCTGGCTATCCTATGAAAGAGTGAAATGGTCAAGTCAAACATGTCAAATACTTGGTACAGTCATACATAAGTATCTACAAGACATTTCCATGACATGAAAGGAGGAATCTACTATTCCTCTTGCAACTCCAGAGACACTGCAGGGATTAGATATACATCATTTTGTATACACTCAAAACTGGCAATGTAATCAGAAATTCCAGAATACGATTTTAAAATATCTTAAACCACATCTATTAATTTCATTTTTTCTTTTACTGCATACTATTCAGACAGAAGTTAAGAGTGTAATTACCAAATTTGAAAGAGCTCCTTGAATGAGTTTCTTCTGTAATTCTCTCTCTTTCTGTCTCTCTTCTAGAGCTGCCAGCCTCCTCTGGTTATCCTGCAACTGTTTCTCTTTTGTACTAGTTTCCTTTGAAACAGTAGCACGAAGACAAAACTCCTTATTTTCCAAAAGGCTTGTCTTCCCATTCTCACATTTACTAGCTTCACATTCTAGATTTTTATTGCTTACATCTCTCCTCAATTTTTCTGAAAGTGATTTTGGGCTCTTCAGCTGTCGTTTAACATGTTTCTGTGACACTGCAGCATTACTATCCACGTCACTGCTCTCAGCTTCACTATGATCTGTACTAGGAGCAGCATCTCCACGCTTTGAATTTTGGTTGTCTTGTAAAGAACTCACACCTCTCTTCTTTCCTTGTAAACGTGGCCTGGAAACAGGCTGATCTCTCTCATCTTCTAAGGAGGCAGCATCTGACACTTCCTTGTGCTGTTCACAGTGCGCATTTTGTCTCTTTTTACCGCTGACTTCAAGTGAATACAATGGAGAGTTCTTAGACTGTCTTTCAGATGCCTCCTTCCCACGATAAGAAATACGAGCTTCCAGACCTAAACTTCCTACAGATCTCTTCTTTAAACCAGTGCTGTCCTTAGTTAACTCTTTTTCACAAAGGGACCCCATTCCTCTGAAGGGCTGATATTTGGAACGCGAATGATTTTGTGTCTTGGAGCTTTCTTCATCAGCGTTCTCCCCTGCTAAAAGTGCAGCAACTATATCTTCAGGACAGACACATTTTTTTTTAACTGCAGGGTGAAATTTAGAAAGCTTTGTTTTATTTACACTACCATTAGAATTTTCTTCAACACTGCACTGACTAGAACTCTGTGTACTATCCGATTCTTCTACTGGTGTCCCAGTGTTTTCAGTAGCTAGTGCTTTTAAGTCATCTAATGTAAGGTCTAAGCGGCAACAGTTTTGCATCGTTGATTCATAATCAGAACTGATTTCAGACTCCCCTGTCTCAGACTCTGAATAAGAGCTTTCACTATCACCTGTCTTTGTCGTACTGTTAACTGCTGTACTCTGCAAGAGAGCAACTTTGGAGTTTTTCCTTTTCCCTTTTCTTTCAATGTATTCTTTTTTTAAATTGCAAGTCTTCAGTGAGGAGTCATGTACCAAATCACATTTTTTGTTAGTTACTATTTCTTTATTTTCCACCTTCATCTGTTTAGCATCTTCTAAAATCACAGTCTCCCTGCTACTTTGATCTAGAATTTTACTTTCAGCAATAATTTCATCTGTATCTGCTGAATCATAATCATTATCGCATTCCATAGTCTCTTTCTCTCTGTAATTTCCTTTGACAGCTTTCCTCATGGCATCTGGATTGCTTACAGACCAGTGACTATTATATTTTAATTCAAAATTATCCCCAACAATTTCCAACTGGTCACTTTCAGTCTCAATATTTTCATCTTTCTGTATTTCTATCTCTTTCTTCACCATTGCTCTGATTTCCTCTTCAGAATCAATGTCACTATCAGAAACACTCATATTATTTTGAGCTGTAATTCCAGAAACATTGCTTTTATCTGATGAGTAACCTCTCCCTGATATTTTACTATTAAGAATCCTTGATGGAGGCAATTTAGACTTCTCACTGAGTTTGGATTTTGATCTTTGATCTAGATGTGGTAAGCTTGTGTTTTGTGAATGTGACTGACACCCAGAAGAAAGAACCACTGCTCCATTCAGAGTCTCACTGCCCAGTTGCCTCAGCTTTTTAGGTGGGTTCTTAGTTACAGGGAACTCTCCTTGCCGCTTCTTGTTGATGCTGTTATCTCTCCCTTCTAAGTGCCAAGTAAGCTCAGATATGGGAGCTACATGCGTCCAATCTGGCTCCAGCTTTCTAAGGTTATGGCAATATTTTGATGGGTCATATTTCACAATGTTAGTCTCAGTTAAGGAATTAAAACAAGATGAATTTTTCTTCAACCAGATTTGCAGTCTTTGTGAACAGGCTAAATTCTGTGTGCAAGGACAACAAAGAGTCTTTTCTAATGTTATGACCATAAGCTTTGAAGCAACTGATTTGCAGTTTAAGGAATTTATTCAAATCATGCAAACTTACTGCAAGATTTACTTAGGGGATTCAGTAAATCAAGTATGACATGGTAGTCAACATTAAGACCGTTAAGCAAACGTTCCCCTGTATGACAAAAGAAAGAAGGGAATTGTACCTATGCTCAACCACTAGGGAAAGGATATTTTATTTTTTTGTTGATTCCTAAGGTGCAGGATAGGCAAGACTCTGCCAAATTTACCAACAACCCATTTCTGAAAGAAAAGAAAAATAATCAGTGTTAAACAAAAAAGGAATGGAAGTAAACCTGGAATAAAACAAAATGTATATTCTTGGATAACAGAAACACTAATAAAAAACCATCTGACGAGTTTCTTTTTTTGCTTACTCTCTTAGTGAAATATATTTGTAGTGTGCAACTCAGCCAGCTTCCTTCCCAAAAAAAGAACAAATCAAAAGCATCCAAAAAACCAAATTTCTATGACCTGCAAATGATGAGTGACAATGAAGAGCGGATTTTCTTTACAAGTAATACTTTTAATATAATGCTGCTAGTTTATGAATTAACAGTGGTAACCATACAGACAAGATCACTTCTTATTTTGCCCTCTTCCCCTTTCCCACTAAAAAATTAAAAATCCTCCCATCACCCTCCAGAAGCATTCTGTGATTAGCAAATAATTTTGAAAACTTCATAGTAAATATACTTTTTGTTGCCTAAATTTGCACATTCAGTGATTTTATTCTAAATCTTACTGTGAGCATGTGTAGACCCTGATCCTGAGTGTGCTGAAGCACAGAGATTAGTTCCTGACAACCCAGCCATCAAAAATGTGTATGCTGCATAAAAATAAGACACACATTTTCTTTACATGCTTTTAAGGGTGACACAAAGATATTCCCAACGTAAATGAGTAACAAAGCATTTACTAATTTAACGATCAAGATTATTTCTAGTCACTGCAAAGAACAGGAGGATTCTACATGTCCACATGTAAGGTATTTCTTTAGACTACTTTTCAGAAGTTGGACTGCCAGACTTAATAAAAGTTTCTTTACATCAAGTATAGAAATTTGACATAAATTTTGGTATAATAAACTTGTGTCCAAATCTGTTGTTTTGGTTTGTGGGGGGTTTTTAATTTTATTTCATTTTTTTGTTTGTTTTAATTCTCTATACATCTATCCCAGCATACCTTATGATCTGGCACTTCTGTACCTGGTACTGCTTTCATGTGAAAGTCTACAACTCCAGCCTTTTTCAGTGATTCTAACAGACATGTCTTGTCATTTCTCCGGAGCTTTTCTTTCTGCAGCTTTAATTCCTCCCTCTCCACAGCAAGCCTGTACCAAAAAGTACATGATATATATGAAAAAAGGTCTGCTTGGATGCTAAATTACATCCAACAGCGAGCCTTTCCCACAGAACAGTAATCATCCACTACTTAAGGAATTAACATATCTGCTACCTTTAAGTCAATAATGATGCAAAACATGTTGCAGTACCTAACATGCATCAACAGTCCACCAATGTCAGTAAAAACTGGAAAGAATAAGAGCGTAGCAGAGGAAAGCACAACCATAATGTTATCAGATAAACAGAAAAATGTTAACTTTAGCAACGACGTACATTTTTTCAATTATTTTTTACCTGTGCAAAAAGCTTTCTTTGGCCAACTCAATTTGCAGTGTCCCCCCTTTCCATTTCGTTTTATTTAAAATTGACACGCCTGGAAAACGGTAAGATGGGAAATGAGTGTTTTCTACATTAAAAACATACACATCTGAATTAGCTATGCCTCCCTTCTATGATAGCTTGAAGATTCTTTAGCATGATCTTATAGTCCATTAAGACTAAATCACCTAAGTTTGTATATGAAATGTCTAATACCCAAATCTTAAACAAGAAGTCTACATCTAAAATTCAAGTTCTGACTTCAAAGGAGTCATTCAAGTCTGTATGGTTCAGTTCAAATACAAACCTCAAAATTCAAATACACATACTCTGAAGTTTTTATACTAGTGTTAGGCAGGCTCTTCTCTACTTCTGTAGTTCAGCTTTCTATTCCTAATGGCAGCCTTCCCTAAACAGGCATATTTACTAAACCCTCTCTTTGGATACAGGCATCTTCACCTACCATTTTGCTTCTACATATTACACCGGTAGTTTTATAACCCTGCCCAAAGTTTTGCAATCTAACTATTTTGGGATTTAAATAGAAACATGCTTTACATAAACTCTCCTGGGTTTCCTCCCACGTCAAATCACTTCTTATGTTTTAATGGAACTGATGAAAGTGTTTGAAGCATGTTTCCCATACCTCTTCATAAAAAGGTTAGGTGTTTTATGAGTTTGTTCTATCTCATACACAAGGAATCTTTTTAATCAGCTTACATCTATTTACTGAAAATTCCAGTAAAGCAACTTCCATAAAATTGCAGCTTAAAGAAAATGGAATAAATATGACAACAGAATGAAAGAGGGCCCTCCTTGACCACATCCTAATTTGACAACATTAGTTGCATTATCAATAACATAACCTCAACCAAAAACATGAATTACTCAAAAAAATGCACTTACACTTCTGAAGATCTGCATCAGAAATGCTGACACTGATGTAAGCAAAAGTTTTCATAGGGTTCCCTGGTCAATGATAAGCGTTCAGTTAATGTCTACATAATTTCAGTGTTCCCTTTAAAACTGAAAATTCAGCTATTTTCTGAAAACAAAGCGTTTCTGAAGCAAAAAATTCCATTTCACACTACACATTGAAAAACAATGCACTTTTAAAGGATGATGCAAAACCGTTACCCTGATCATCTTTTCTGGTAATAATCTCTGCATCCAAAACGTGCCCGAACTTGCCAAATCTTTCTTGAAGCTCATCCTTAGAAACCGTATGGCCAAGCCCTCCAACATATAAGCGTCTGGAAACTTTTTTCTCCTCCATGTTGAGAAGTCAAGCTGTCACTCCTGCAACGCACCATCTGCTTTTCTGTAAGAGGACCATAATAGTTTACTAACACTTACATTGTATGGATTAATGCAATCATAACAATTAATGACGGAACAAACCACTCCATCAGAAGGGCTCCATAAAGTCTCACAAGGACAGCGGTCCTTTGCACCAGTAAACCCGCGCGGCCCAGCCCAGCAATCAGGGTTACAGCACTGCTGGAAGCAACCGCGGTTTAGGCGTTGGCGGTTGTTTTTTTTTTGCTTGTTTATTAAATCTTGAAGCACAGGACCGGCTGCGTAACACCCAGACATAACATTTCTAAGGAGTTTCTAAGCGGGGGGGGGGGGGGGTGGGGGGGGGGTGTCGGAGGAAAAGAAGAGAGGCTGAGGCACGCACAGCACCTCCGAGAACCACCTCCACCTGCCCAGACGCGGCAACTCGGCCCCACGGCGGCCATGTGCGCTGCCTGGAGCGCAACACGTTTATCTTCCCCCTCGCATGCCTTCCCAGCTCTCACTCGGAAAAAGGGTTCCTGCGGCCCCGGGGCTCTGCCTGTCTCCTCGTTTGTGTCGCGTTTGTGTTTCCGGCCGGCCGCCAGTGACGGGCACACGCGGGGTGGGGCTTGTGGCCGCGTACAGCTTGGGCGCAACTAACCAGGCAGAAAAGTAGGGGGGTTTTCTGCAAGACATGAGCAAAAATAAATAAAGGAAGGCAGGCGGTACCGAACAAAATAACTCTTCGGCTACTGAGGACGCATAAGGATCTCGGTGAATCTCACTTGAAGTGGCTCCGTTATTTCGCGAGGGGGTGAACGAAGGCGCGGCCGGCGCCCCCTGCTCGGGCAGCGGCTGTGGTGGCGGCCGGGCCGGCTGCGGGCCGCTTAGGCGCGCGGTTTGAAGGCGCGGGGCGCGCGCGCGCGGCGGCTCTTTCCTCAGCGCCGTCTCGCGGCTGTAGGGGCCGTGAGGGTCCCCCGCGCTCCGGGCCGCTCGCTTTGGGCGCGCTTCGTTCTGCCGGGGGAGGCTTTGGCACCCGCAGGTACGTAGAAAAGTGAAATATATATCGTTAGCGCACAAATATACGCGTGTGTGTACGCTTAAAGTGAGGGCGACTGATTGTCGTTAAATTTATGTTTTATTTAATTAAAAGTACGTATGGGATGCTTTTTTTTTTTTTTTTTTTTTTTTTTTTTTTTTTCTTCCTGGAGGTAATGCTCTTTGAAGTTATAACTAGTCTTTCAGTCTTCGGCAGTCTAGTAAAATCAGTTGAGTTAAAATGGTTGTATATGTGTTTCGTTACTGTTTTCAAACCAGCCAGCTGTTAAAATAGGTATTAGCTAACAACTTGAGGTTCTGTCTATTGTAATGATTTTCTTTTTCCCAACGTGCTCTTTATGATGACCAAAACTTGCTTCAATGTATCCAATCAAAAAACCCCCTGATAAGGATGAATTCAAAATTGCAGAACTTTTGTTTCTTGCCCCCACTGATCTTGTTTGTTGTCATACGTTGTGTAAGATTGCATTAAAATTTCAGAGGAAGTCATACCTGGGCACAATCTCAGTAATTCTTTAATTGCATATGCTCTCTTTATTCACTAATTAAGTTTTTAATGTTAAAATATGTTTTGAATGTTGTCTTCTTATATGTGTTATTTAAATGCTGTTTCTTATGAAATAAAACAACAAAATCCTATTTTCCCCTCATCCCTTTTTATTGAACTGTGTTAGTGTTGATCATGCAAATACAGTAGGGGTTGTTTAGAAACACATATTAAAACTAGATTTTTTTTTTTGTTTGTTTGTTTTTCCTGGTTGAAAGTATTAATACATCAGTATTGAGCTGCATAATGTTCTCTACAGTGCTTTGAGTTGTGTCTAGGCTGAATGTCAGATTTTTTTTTTTTTTTCTTAAAATTGTTTATTTATTGTGAATTATTTGTGGAACATGGTTGTTTCTTTGTGTCCCTTTACTGTTGTTCACTTGAAAGGCAGGTTATGCTATGGTATTAGTAGGAACACCTGTGCTTCATTTAATAAGGTGGATCATTAGGTGAATTACTCAAAGCTGGGTTCAGTTTCTCTATCTGATTAGGATGTCTTTCTATCTGTAAAACAGCTTGTTGTGCTGTTGCAGCAAATGTAAAACAAGTGGATATGCTTCTTGGTGAAATCATGATTAGTTAAAAAGATTCTTAAAGCCTTTGACTACATTAGATTCCTGATTCACCTTCTGTATTTGGAGGCTATGCAGTGATCAGTGTCTTAAAATTAGTTTAATAATTACATTTTGACTTAACCAATAAAGTATTTGAGGAACTAATGCAGCAAATCTCATTTTTTTAAAAAAAATTTGTTCTTTGTTACATGCTTGCTGATATCCAGCAGCTTCCTGTATTCCCGTTTGTGATGCTTTTCTGCACTTGTAATGTGTAGTTGCAGACAGGTATCTTCCATAAGTGGACTTTCTAGGGTTTAAGTAGGAGTTACATTGATGAGAGTACTGTAATATTAAGAGCAGAGTTTTACTGCAAGCCTCATTCTGTTTTCAAGTTGATGACAGAATTCCTGTCAAATTTGGTTGCTGAGGATCAAGGTTTATATGTTTGTTTAATCTTCCACAGCAAACAGGAGTATTTGACACTATAGAATTCTTTACGGAGGTATAAGTTATTGTACTTGTCAAACAATATATCTGGCATATTTAAAAATTTTATGTATCAAATCTTCATAACTTATTTTGAAAACGGATTTCTTATTTCCTAAGAAATATATTTATTGTGTTTTATCTAGTAACATTGATTCAGAGAAATGGACAACAACATTTATCAAGTTTATGAAGACGAAATCCAGTCACTGGAAGAAGAAATTAAACAATTGACTGAAAAGTATGAAGATAGCCAACAAGAATCCACTGTTTTTTCTGATGAGGAGATATTAATGGCAAAGTATGCCTTTTTATACATGTTGGATTAATAGCGTTTCTTTGTTAAAGTTATTTAGGATAAGCTTTTGCCTCTATGCTAGGACTTTCCTTACATTATTTTTACAGTGCTGATCTTGTTTAGGACATGGGCTATATATGATAAAAGATTACAAATAATAGATGATTGACCTCTTTACTGCCTTCTTTTGGTAGTTTGTGGTCTTCTAGGATTTTGTTTGCCTTTTCAAAAAAAAAAAAAAAAGGCAGTTATAGTGATCAGAGCATGATACCAGGTACGTTACTGTGTGGGCCTTGCAAAGTTGTTGACTGCAAAGACCAAGTTTCCCATTATGTGCTGTGAAACAGCTCAGTGCATGTTTACTTAGGAAAAAAGAAAAAGATGGGGTTTGGGGACATGTATGGGTATGACTAATTATATGTTTAAAAAGTGCCATGTTAGGGGCTTTTTCTTTCCATTATTTAACTCGTATTCTATAGTAAATGAACGCTGTAGATTAAATAAGTCATTTAGATGAGTAAAGGTATTACAGCTCATTATTGTTGTACATCCCTTGAAATTTATACTTACATCTCAAGGCTTATAATAAAGGCTGTGTCTATCTGGTAATGAACATAAACGCTTTATGTAATTTAGAATAGTTTACTGTTCCTAGTAATATGATCCAACTGAAGTTTGACTTGTTGAAAACTGATCTTGATCTAAAAATCATCACATCACGTTACAGATGTCTTTTATTTAATGGTGTTGCTGTGACAAAACATGTTCTAGAGTCTGTGTCTTTTGCCCATTTGATTTGATTTGATTTTTTTCCCCCCCAATTCCAGAAAATTATTCCAGAGAGAATTTCAGAGACAATTGAAGGGATGTGATTCTCCATCAGACCTGAAAGCTCAACTTGAAAGTCTAGAAGCAGATCTCTCATTTTTAATGAAATTTACTGGTATTCATTTCACAAATCATTCCAAGAAAACAATGGAAAAGAGTAAGCATTTTTGTGCTCTTTTTTGCTGTTATACTGAGCATACTGTTTCAGTTCATTACATCTGCAAATGCACGTTATACTTCTACTTTCCATGTTAGCAGAAAGACAATTATTTTGAGATAGGATAGAATTTTCTTTATTGCCAAAACAGTTTCTATGGAAATACAGTATTTTGCATAGTGGGAAACTGGAAGACTACCCTGAAGTTAGTTGTGTGTGGATTTTTTTTTTTCCCCACGACACGTTTAATGTGACTTTGTTATTTATATGATGGATGGTATGAGTTGATACTTGAATTACGAATAATGGAAGAAATTCAATAATTGTTGAATAGACTTATAATCTAATATTTTGTTTATTTTATAACAGCTAAAACCAGAACAGTGCAGAAGCACAGATTATCAGGGAATTGCCACTCCCTGTCTTTTCAGTTGGAATTTCAGCTTCTTGAAATGCAGGTAAGGATCAATGTACGTTTAAAAAAAAACCCAACAAGCAAACAAAAAAAACTTCAGATGTACAGATGTTAATATTTCCATCTCCAGCTGAAACCTTCAACTGGTATTTTGTCATTTTGATTGCCTGAGTCGTCCTAATCTAAGCCTCAGTGGGTTGTTTTCACTCTGTAACAGCTGGACCCAGCTTTGGAATTCCATATGCATCCAAGCAAAATAGTTCTGATGGTCAGGTTCAATATTTGATTGCAAAATTCTTATCATGTTCTCCTACAGTCAGATATCTTGTTCTGGAGACTGGAAAATTCCAAACCTTACGTCGCTTGAGGCAACTGAGGAAAAGCTTAAAACACTACAAACATGAACATATATTTTTTTTTTTTTAACTTTGACTGTATTTCTATTTGCTTGACTAGAGTGACAAGCCATTACATCATGGAACTGCACAGAAGTTGCACTAATGATTACAGATTTTTTGCAGGAAAGCTCCTTCATAAGAATCGATTCTTAGCATAGAATTCAAAATAATAAGCAGTGAAAAACAGCTGCTACCTCAATTTGTAATTATGTCGCCCAATTTGTAATGATAGTTTTGACATCAGGAAATTTCCTTCTCAAGAAGACTTGTTTTTCAGCTCAGCTTTAAAAGATTTTTTTTTTAAATTGAATGTGATTGAACCTGATAGTATTAGAAACTGCCTTGCTATGTGAAGATGTCCCGCCTAACTTAAAGAAAAGTCATATTATGAGTTTAGGAAATGAGTATCAAGGTAGTCACATGTGAGTTGCATAATTTGAAACTGCAGGAGTACAGCTGAATGAGGTTATTCTGCAACCTCTTAAATCCATGCATGACATTAAACTTCTGGTCCTAGTGACATTTTACCACGTGCTTGTATAAGACTACATTTAGCTCTGAGCATGGAAATATCCTGAATCAGTTATGCTACTTGGTTAGATTAATGTTTATTTCTCAGCTGTATGCTCCTGCAGAAAGATGACATCTTTTAGTGTCAGTGGAGCTCAGGTGAGTAACTAGATGTCAAGTTTACTTACAGTTGCGTTGGTGGTGCTTAAATCTGTTACACCGCCAGATGTCAGCACGTGTCTGCGTAATGCCTGAAACTTCAGTGCTGCTCAGATATGCTAGTGATCGATACATGGAATGCCAAGTGTATATATTTAAAAAAAAAAACACTTCAGTTGAAAAGAAAAGATAATTTTTAGTTAATTTTTTGCATGAATTATTTTTTTATTTAAAGGTACATGGCACCTGTACCTTACAATATAATATCCAATGCAGATGATGTATCAATTTACCTTGAGTTAATAAACTTGGAATTGCCAGTATTTTATGCATTTGTATGGTGTGGGTTGTTGATGTATTGTGGAAAATGCAAAATTAGTTAAGAAGGCACCAGTGAAGAGTACAGTTTTTAATTGTGTTATAATATACAGGTTTTGTTTTTTATTTTTGGTGTTATATATGAGTCAAGAAGTACATTTACAGTTTCAAACACAGACTAATTTCTGTCCCTTCACTCAGTTTCTGTGATTGTATATGTACTTTAATGTTATTAAAGGTTTTGCATTTAGTTTAATGTGTTTTAGCTATTGTACAAATCACAATGTAATAGTTTCGTTAGGGTTGTAAAATACCCTTTAAAATACCATTGCATACAGTTCTGTATTTTCATTTTGTTACAGGTGTTTAAATAACATAGATCTTGAGAGAATTTAGCAGTTAAAAAATTCAGCTTAATGAGAGTGTTTTTAAAATACACAGTTTTGTAATTTATATGAATAAAAAATGACTCTTCCATTTAATTATAATGAAAAAGCATATCTCATGACTAGATTGCTTAACAATTCCATTCAGACATTTTGCCTAGTTCTACTTGGTTGTTTCTATGGGGAGTCTGCCTCCACAGCTTTCAGGGAAGTTGTGACTTCAGGCCAGACAAAGACCTGGAAATTTAGCTTTAACTTCTTTATACTTGCAACTTTTTGCATATAAGAATGGAGAAGCCTATTTTCTAATATACAGCATTAACAGTTATGTTTAAAATAACTCATTCTGACGCCAGCATGGGAAAGATCCTGTAAAGTTGCAACTAGTTTCACCCATCTAGAGAAATGAAAGATGCCAGCTGCTTTGGGGAAATGCATAGTTAAGTGACAAATGCATTGGTATGCAGCAGAATATAATAATTTTTTTCACACTGTTAACTCTAGCTATTTAATCAAGTAGTTAAGTTACAATACATTTAACTCTGCTCCACAGTAACTTAAATCAAACCTACTAATTCACCATAACAATTTTTTCTTGTGAATATCTCTAATTTGATCTTAAACAAATTGTTGAATGCCGTTCGTGATAAAAGCTGTATTCTAGGATATAGCTGTACAAGGCAGGGTAGGTGGATCTGAGTTCACTCTGACTAACTTTGAATGGTTGAGATTGTCTGTATTACTGTCATAGTGGTCACTCACTGCCTGACATATTCTACATCCTAGCTGTTTCTTTAGTTTTGGTACAGTGTCAGATGAGCGTAGGGTTTATATTCCCAAGCTGTCTAGTGTTTTGGGAGCTTCTTTGCTTGCACTCATTGTGCATAGGAGGATGCTTACAAAGGTTAAAATGTGGATGAAGAAAACAGGTTAATGCAAACGCATTGTTAGATTTATTTGTTGTCCCCTCTTACTATCCTTGGGTATTAGGAGAAGATGTGTACAATTAGGTTGAAAATCTGCCAAAACAAGTCTAAACCTCTTGAGAAAGCAGTCATTTAAATAAGAGCTGCTTTCTTCACAGGAGCTTTGATTTTAAATCTTTTTATTTGACCCCAAAGTGGCATCTTGGCATATGTTGGTAACCCACTTGTTGGAAAACCAGTTTCTTCAGAAGGTAGCATGTTAGCTTGTGACTACTAGCAGCTTCTCTCCATGCACATGTTGAACCTTTTGCTCTAAATTTGAAATAATTTTTCTTGATGTTACTTAATCAGTCCACTAAACTTTGTAGTGTCTTGACTTGCTTTTTCCATCTTTAGTGACGGCAGTGTTGGCAGTCGTCTGTCCAGCCAATACTAGGGTTGCTGTGTGCATTTGACTCTAGCTTATCTATTTAGTTTCTTCTGTGTTGCCATTCCCATTCACTTGTAGTGACTGGGTATAAGAAAAATCAAGTGCATAGTCTCCAGTATTAAGTGAAGCATTTGCTATGGTCTCCAAGCTGTGATTTTAGGCTTTTTCATTCACTATTATCTAACCTATTACTCTGGTGTGTTCAAGAATGCATAGAGAAAAGAAACGAGTTTTTTTGTGCCTTCATTTCTACTATATGAACTTCTTTTCTCATTTCTCTAGTAAGTTGTTAGGTATTTTAATTTGGAAACATTTTCTTTTCATTATCATGCACATATCCCTGAGTACTGTTGTAGAAAGGGACAAGGTTTTGAGGCAGAACTATTGGCTTTAAAATTAAAAAATAAAAGGCAAACTAACTGGAATTTTTTTTTTTTAATTTAATGTAGCATTATGCTTTTCAAATGAAACTTTATGTTTGAGTTTCCTTGTGTATGTGGCAGCTAGGGGTTGTGTTGGAAAATTAGAACCATCTTAAAGAAGTGGAAGTGACCTGAAAGAAAGTAGATGAACCTCTTATTCATAACTCTTCCTTTATACATATATATATTCTCTATGCTGACAAGTTCAGGTATTATTCCAAAAGCCTTGTTTTATGGATAGTACTGATACTGTCAAAATGAAAGGAAACGGCCACACTTATAAACTGTAGTTTAAAAAATATTATTTTAGGGATTATAGTACTTAACATCATTTGCATATTTTTTGTCAATTTTAATATACAGATAGTTACATTTTGTTCCTCCTCACTAGAGAAATTTCTAAAATATTGTGTTGTTACTTCTCCAATCTAGAACAAAGAGAATGTGTCTATTGTTGTTACTGATCTCAGTGTTATAATGGAATCTGGAGAAGATTCAGATGTGAGCAAGTTTGTGTCAAGGTAAGTTGGAGTTCTGTGTTTAAGGAAAGTTATTTTATGGGATATATGATACTAAATGCAATACTGAGTTTTCATATAAATTTTTGACAGTCAGTTTCTTTGTTTGGTAATGTACTGTTAGCCCAACCTAAACACTTCTGGCACCTTGTCTATATCCCTCTGAAGGGGAGGTGAAATGCATAGCTGTGGTTTGAACCTGGCTGGCAGCCCAACACCACGCAGCCGCTCGCTCCCCTTCCACCACCCCAGGGAACAAGGGAGAGAGTTGGAGGGATAATGGTAAGGAGACTTGTAGGTTGAGATAAAAGCAATTTAATAATTGAAATAAAATAAAATTAAAATAGTAATGATAACGATAATAGTAATAATAGAAGATACAAATGAGTGATGCACAATGTGATTGCTCACCACGCACCAACTGTTGCCCAGCCCATTACGGGCTAGCAAGCCCAGAGGAGCGAAAATCCCAAAACTGCCATCTGGGAGGCGAGATAGTGTCCCCATCAACCTTAATATATGGGCCGAGCATGACATTATATGATATGGAATATTCCATTGGCTGGTTTGGGTCTTTTGCTCTGGCTGGGAGGGATTCTCAGCATCTTGTGCACCTGAACACGGGCAGGACACGGGAAGCTGAAAAGTCCTAGATCTCTCAGCAACAACTGAAAACATCACTGTATTATCAACATTCTTCTCATACCAAATACCATACTGAATCCAAAACACAGCACTATTCTACGTACCAAGATGAAAAAATGAGATCTATACCAGCTGAAACCAGGACACACATAATTTTTAAGGCCTGAAAGGAACCATTATGAATTCATGCTAAAAAGAAACAGTTTTGGGATTGTGTGTTTTAGCTATTTCAAATTACCTTGTTATATTTTTTTTTTCTGAACCAAATAATCTCAGCTATTGTGTTTTAATTTATGTAATCAGCATGTTAACTGTTAGTCAGGTGTTTGAGTTGTAGATGTGTGCTGTTGGTGAGTAATGGCTAAAGTGTACATCCAGAACTTGTTTATTTCTAATTCTCTGCTCACTATTCCGTTTCTCTTCTTTGCATTAGAATTTCCTTTCACTGATATTTCAAAAACAACAGAATATAGCTTAAAAACCTAGAATAGTGTATTTGTGCAATGGTTTAAGAAAATGTACAGACTAAAACTTCAGCATATGACTGAGTGCTACTTTTTGGTTATTTACTGGAGGATGTCAATTTATTGTGGTACACAGAATGAATAATGATCGAATTATTTGTCTGTAGTATTCCACTGTGAAATCTGCTAGCAACCGAATCTGAGAACAAATCTATTAATTATTATTGGGTAGTTGACTTAATCCTGTTCTTTAAGAGAATTCTTCTGTTTTATATTACTTTTTTAGACTTGGGGAGGGAGAGGGAAGGCAAATGGACGGGTGAAAAGAAAGGTTTACTGAGTTACCTCAGGCTTCATTAGTCGTCTGTACTAAAAGCTGAAATTTTTGTTTATAGACTTTGGAATTTCCACATAAATCTACTAAAGCTAGTGGTATAACTGAGAATAGTAGTTGTCTGCTTTCAAGAAGCAGTATTTAGAAGAGGAAATTACCCTGCTTTTTTCATTACTATTTTCTGACAGTAGAAGTGTCTTGGAACTTAATAGTCATACTGGAAAGAAATGTGTTTAAGTAGTGGCAGACTTTATTTCATCCTGGCTTGAGCACTGTTGTCTTGTCCCCGTCTCTTCACTACTCTTGTCTTTTTCCACATTATACCAGTATTCATAAGTAAACATAAGTTTTCATGAATGGTATAAGAGGCATTAAGGCTTTGCTGCAATAAAGCAATAGTTCATTCTCTTTAGCTTCTATTGGCGTGTACCATCTGTTGGCCTAGCATCAGTGTATATACTCTTGAAGCCATGGGGCCGGTATGTTCAATGTAGTAATTTGGCTGAAAAAGTAATTTGCCCCCAAACCCTTTAAATTTCATTTTTTCTGTTTGACTTCTCCTGCAATGTCACACTGTTTGTTGCTGATCTAAGGCAGTAAATATATGACCAGAACAGGCCTGATGTTCACATCTGTATTGACAGCAACCCAATGTTAGATGGGCTTAATCTGATTGTGATCTCCCTTCATGGCTTGTTTTCTCAATCCCCTTGTTAAGCTACTTCTCATTTCTTACTCTAAGTCCTAATGCTCTCTTTTCATGTCCAGTTTCAGGCTTTTCCCAAGTAGCCCTGTATTCTTCAGTCTACCAGCTGCTCTTAGAATCTTGATTCCTACCCTCTTCTCTCTCTTTTCATCCATTCTTGACCAGCTAAATATGGTCTCCCTCTGTATTATTCATTCTTTTCAGTCTCCCTACTGGTTTCTGTTTGCTTGTTTTGCTTCCTTGGGCCCAGTCTTGCCGAATCCATTGTCTAGCCCTGTTCTGTTTTCCCTACTGGACTGGATTTTTTCCTATTCAGCTTTCTAATTTTCTTGGCTTCATTTTTCATCATGCATGACAGAAAAGGGTCTTTTAATAGCACCAGAGTTAAAAACCTGGCATTCAGATGTAATTCTCAAGCCCATCCTGCTTTGGAAGAAGAGGGAAGAATGCTAGAACACTTGAGCAACAAGTTTTTAAAAGAAGCAAAATTCAGCAGTTTATTTTCAACCAGGCACTATTGCAATATATAATACCTATTTTTTAAAAACATGTACCATTCCTTAAATACATTGTGACAATAAAATGTATATGCATATGGAATCACAAAATTTAGTCTTCTACTTTTGGATTTTACTTGAGTCCCCTTTGCACCAGTTATCAATTGTGCTGTGCTTCAGTAGTGTTGAGGACCAGAATATCTGTGAGAAATCTTGTTGCAAGTTTGTGAATGTTTTTGCTTGATATCCCGTTAAATGTTGGGTTAGTTAACTGTTGGATAGATTACTTAAATAGGAGGAGTTTTTAGACAGTTCAAAAACTGCTCTTACTTTTTTCTAACTAATTAGAATTTATAAGTCAGAGTGAAGGATTTATGAAATGTCTGCATTACATTAAGCACTGCATGGGCTAGGTATTTTGGAAGTGAGGGGAAGCATGAATTTTTCCCACAGCTGCAAGTGTAATTCTTTGGGTTTATATGCTAATGCAAGAAGTCTTGCATACTGCAGTGAGTTAAAATAGGTTTCCCCTCTTAAAATAATTAAAGGAGCGTATTCAAGGAGCCTCAAATACTTTTACAACAGTTGTTTCATATATACTTTTGTGTTTTCTTGATGTTAGTCTGTAAAAGTGAAATGGTGTTTGGATGAAGGGCATGTGATTTTAACGTGATGCATAGTTACTCTCTGCCTGAATATGCTTTTTGCTGGTTTTGGATGATTTCTCTATTACATGGATGTTGACTTTTGAGATGGGTGTTTTCTGTTCCTAGTGGGTTTTAAAAAGATCTGGTGACATTTTGTAATGCTAAATTCTTTCCAACCCCCCCCCCCCCCCAAAAAAAAAAAAAAGGCTCAAATTTTAACAGGTACTCTGTTAGTACCTTGTTATTTTATAACAAGTTTTCTTGGTATTTTAGTGTTTGTTGTAGTTGGCTTCAGCATGAGGAATTAGACTAATTTAAACTAATTAGGAATTATTGTTTATGGGTAGTTTAAGTGCTGTGAGACAGCTAACTGAAATGGTGCTCATATGCAGTCTCTTTGTCCCTTGCCAATACAAAAAAGCACGTATATTACATATGTCTGTTCATGCCAACACAGGTTTTCCCCCTTTCTGAACATTAAATTTAGTTTTCTATCTTAAATTTAGCCAGTGCTATATCTGTACATGAAAGAAGTATGTACTCAAGTATAATTCGTAGACTAACTTTTACATTTGAAACCGTTTTTTTGAACTTGTTAGCCAAAACTATCTCTGCGTGGTGATCTAGCTGAGAAAATTTTCATTTGTTTTATTGCTTAAAGATGAATCTGAGAGGAACTAGAGACAGAATACTAAAACAAGGTCACAAGGTTTTTGATAGTCTTTTAAATTTCATAGAAGTGGATACTTGTCAAAATTGCCAAGTTATTTTGAAAAGAATTTTAAGTGGGTTGTTTTGTAACCAGGTTTTGTGTTGCTATCTTCTATGTATGCAGATTTACAAAGCATATTATAGTATGTGTAGAAGCATGTTCACTAGACAGGTGTGGGCAGTCTTTACTAAGTCTTGATTTTTACTATAGTATGTGCAGATTTTTATATGTACAATTACGAGTTGTGGTTAAAAAAAACTGTCCAGAACATACAGCTAGTCAGCTTTTAAATTGGTATGTGTCCATGTCCTTCCAGGGGCTCAGTTTTGTGTGTGCTGCCAGCATTTTTTTCATCTTGGCCTGATTTTGTTGGCAGCTGTGACTACTGTGACAACTTCCTTTAGTGATGTTGTTCTTTCCAGACTAGGATAGAACTTGTTTGGCTTTTCATTTAATTTTTCAATATCTGAATGAACTTCATGTATTTTTTCCAGTTTGTTTGTGTAACATGTTAAGGGTTGCTATTCCTGTGTATTAAATAGAGCTGGATATGAGGCACAGTTCTCCCTTGAATGGCTGAAGTGACTTGGTAAATATACTGTTGCATCCGTTCTGTTAATGGTCTCAAGTTTCTGATCTCACCTGTTCTAAAAATCCAAAAAGAGTAGCTAATCTCAAATGGAAAGGATGTTAAAAGTAAAATTTACAGGTAGAAGTTACATCCTCTGTAACTTTTTGAAATATTCCTAAATTTAAGTCAAGCATCTTAGTCAGGTTTTGTAAGCTTGTAAAATCCTGTATTAGCAAATAAATATTTGTATTTTTGAAGCAGTGTTTGCCTCGTATGTTTTGACAATGGCTAATAGTCTGTTTCATTTGACTGTGGCTTCGTACCAACAACAACATGAAGCCATTCACCCTTATGATTAAAGAATCATGTTGCTTCAGGTATTTTGACACTCAGCTTTTGTGGAATTTTGCATTCTTTGCATTCTTGCTACATTTCCTTACTAAAAACTGGACACCTTTTATGAACATTTTTCTTCCCTCCCCCGACAGCACTGTCTGATGGTTGGCTACTTGGCTGTTTCCATCATCTTGTATTGTCTCCTTTCCTTTCTCTATCCTGATGCTTATACTATTACGAATTAGAAAAACAATGATTTTTGTTTTTCCTTAAAAAGAAACCCCTCCAAGACAAACTTTTCTTCCCCTGCCCCAAACCAGCTCTCCAATTTTCTCTGATTTGTCTTTAATATATTTATCCCTTGTAACAGTGGATGGACTGTCTATTTCCTCTTTTGATTAGAGCTGAGAACCTGTATATATGCTTTAATGGTTGTGGTCACTGTGGTGCTAACAATAAGTCTGTTCAGTTCCTGATGTCTACAAACTCTTTACTGTGATGGCATTTATTTTAAGTGGCTAGATTTCTTCATTCAAATGGTTCTAATCCTAATTGTTCTAAGGCAGATTTTTGCATATAACTGATTTCCAGTGCCTTGGTTTCCTTTCTTCTGTTGTTGCCAGCCTTCTCAGGCTGTCTCAGAGTGAATGTAATGGTGTACTTCTACTAAAAATGTTTTGATTGTATACATCGTAGTTGACATACAAGCTAACACAGTATTTCTAGGAGGACAAAATAGTAAATGTATTATGAAATAAAGTAACTTTAGTGCCAGTTACTGAAGTAGAAAAGTGTATCACTTCTAGCAAATTTCTTTGTAAATCAAATTTCATGACATAAAGGAACATACCAGCCCCAGTGTTTGATGCATTGCAACTTCTCTTACATGCAAAATCACTACAGCCTTGTAGGCTGATGAAAAATAAATGATACCTCTCAGTCCACGTTAGTGCGGTATGTTATTCATTGGTATCAGTTTGATGTTTTGCTACACTATTCAGTAGGAGTAATCATCTCAGCATATCAAGAGCAGCTTTCATTTTCAAAACTGTGTGTATTTTTCCCCATCTGCAAGAATCAATAATGAGTCAGCCATGTAGCTTTCCTCGATTCTGTACTTTGTGCAGTGTTTGGAACTTCTTTGGAAATTACTTCAGCAGTAATTTCCATTACATTTTTCAAAATATTTGCTGTTCTTTTGGGAGCGGAAGCTTCTGTTTGATTCTTTAGATAATGTGAATATTTAATTTTTAAACTACATTGAAACTTAAATGATTTTACTTTTTTGTGTGTGAAACAAGTACATGAAGGAAATAAACTTCCTTATGTTCTAAGTGCAAAATCTGTTTATATTTCTTCTAAGTGTTGCTTGCATTGACTTTAGCACCAAAGTCCTGGAATTGTCATCTCTTAGGTTTAGCTGTCACTGTGTATTGTTGCCTCTGTTAACTATTTTCATTGGAAATGGAGAAATCTTATAATAATCATGGAATCATTGTACATAAACATTTTCACTTGATGCTGTGCAATTACCCTGAAACTAACAAAACCAAAACTATAGGAACTTTTCAGTACAAGAGACAAAGCATAAGAGAAATAAAGAGAATTCATCAGAAATGCCAGAAAGTAAAATGACTCCTGATGACCTTTCTGTCTTTAGAGGCACCATGGATGGAAAACTGGTATTTGCAATAATGTTGCAATTGAATTATTTCTTTCCCAAAGTAGCACCGATATGTTTGTCTCATGATATAGGCTGCGAGCTCTACCAGATCCATCCTGGCTAAGTGCAAGTCCAGCAAAGGTGTGTCTGCACTTCTTGTTGCAGGACATCAGGTTCCAAGACAATTTATTAGTGCAAGTGTAGGATCATTGATATCAATGAAGCCATAATGTTCCAATGTGTAGCTGAATTGCTAAATCATGACAAGCCCAAATCTGCAGAAATACTGAGACATGTTCTACAAGAATCAGCTCAGCTCCATGCAGGCTTCTTAATTCTGCTTACAATGGGCTTGGCACCAAGATATTTGTGCTTCGCTTCTCAGTCACAGATTTATTGTCATCTCTCTCCCCTGTCCTGCCCCACTCCCTAATTATTGAGAATATCACTATCTTCCTTAATAGCAGATAAATAAAATTTAACTGTATATCAAAAGTTTTGTTTTAGGTGACATGTATGATCTAATACACAGGCCTTCTTGCTTACTGAAGCTTCAAGGTTAATCTTGAAAAACTGGATGTTGTGGGCAGAGGCAGATGACATGTCATGCAAAGATTTAGTTGACTAGGACAGAGATCTCGGGGATATTTGAAGCTTAGAGATGCAATTTGATATATCTTACCAATTTATTTAGGAAACAAGAGTATTAGATGAGCAAGCTAAAATCAGACTAAGATTTTACTGGTGACTACTTTGTCAAGTTATCACATTTTACACACAAGACTAACTTTTTTGCTGTTTACCTTCCTGAGGAGTTGAAAACACTGGTTTATAAATGAATTCTTCATTTTTTTTTTTCAATACCTACACTAGCTTTTTGTTCCTGTCAGAATATTTTTTTTTTGTGAATTCTGGCTTAAAATTTGAACAATACTAATCACAAATTCTTTAAGGAGAAAGTGCAAATTTTAGTCTATAGAATTGGGTGGCTGAGTGGGACTGTTTGCGTTAAACAATATATTTTCCTTTTGTAGCACTGAAGAACGTGGAGATCTTTTAGCATTTTTCAGAAGCCTTTTGTCTTATGCCGAGTGGTATAAACATCGTAGATGCACCTTCCAACATTTCAAGGTAATGTCTGTCAAGCCTTTATATATCAGTACTATATTTAGTTCTTTAAGTAGTTCACTAAGACAAAGCAATGGAGGTGAAATTAGTGGAGTTCTTTTATGGCAATCTTAATTCTGTATGTTGTGGAGAAGAGAGTATTAGGTAAAGATTTTTGTGTTGTGTTCAAGGGGCAATGCATTTGCTTGGTATTTGTCGTGATTTTTACCATGTTCGTGCTGTGTTCCTCATACATGGGGGAAAACAAGAATATTTATGTCTTGGGGGAGTAGGACAGTTTTCACTGGTACTACATTTCATTTTGAACAAAAAAAAAAAGGCACGAGAAGAAATTAAAATAACATTTGTAGACTGGCATTTAAATATTAGTTCTGAAGGACTGGATCTGTCTCTCTTGACAATGTGGCAGCATGTGTTTGGGCGACAGCACTTTCAGTTCTGAAATATTTTACTTGAATGGGAAATACTATGTTCCAGCTAAGAGTGAGGAACAGTTTATTTGACTTTAGTTTTAAATTACCAATATTTGGCTTGTTCACTTTGTACTGGTTTTGAGATAAACAACTATTCCTTGGAGTAAAAATACTGCAGTCTTACACACACTGAACATCTTATATGATGATTAATGTCAGAGGAGGATGTTTAGCTGCTTAAGTTGTGTGGCTTTTTTAGTTCAGTTTTATTTAGCCCAAGCATTTACGGTCATTAAATTCAGCACCATCTTTGCTTTTTTGCTGTACTAGGAAGTGCGAACTGCTTTGTTTCCTATTTTTTGAATCTTTTAGACCTGAGTTCTGTGCTAGATTAATCAATTTATATTATCAGTTAATCATATTAAAGAAAACAAAGTACTAATTTCTGATAATGCTAAGAAAATTATCCTGTCCTCAAATGAGTAATAAACTGATGTTGTCTAATCCTGCTTGTTGTATAAGTACTTTTCTGTAATCCCTCCATAGAGGGCTTTGTGGTGTGGGGGTTTTTGATTGTTTTTTCCAATTTCACTTGATGCTTTCTGATCTTTAGATTAGCCTCATGACAGCAGTCACTGTGGTTTTTGGGACAGTGATTCAGTGAACTGCTGTAAATATTTCTCATGTTAAAATTCATTACAGAAATGGAAAAATAAAAAGGAAACAGGTCTGGAGATTATTTTTAAATTGTGTGTATCTTAAGCAGTTTTAAAAAGTATTTGTTCAGACGTTGGGTGTAAACAATGAAGGGATATATTCATTGCTAAAAGATGTGTGAAGATGAAGTCTCTGAAGACATATATTACAAATATTCTTTCTAAAGGTATTTTTCTTTCCATGAACAAAAACACTGTTGAGAAAGGCAAACCAATCTGGGATAATATTTATCAAATATAATTGACTATGGATTTATGAAGAGTTTTTAGACCTTCTTATTTCTGCTAGCATTACTAATAATTTAATTTAGAAAGAAAAGACTTTCTGAGGTGAGAGAATTAATAAAGGGTTCAAAGAATCTGACAACTCAAATAACCAGGTTTCTAAGGAGAATGTGTATTTGTAACTTAATATTCTGTAGTAATTTGTGTGAAAGCAACTAGAAGTATGCTTTTAACATTTGCATAAAGACAAGTGAAGAATGTTATCCTGTTAATATTCACATGTGGATAACATTAAAAAAATGAGTCTGTAATCTTTGTTGTGTGTGTTTTTGTTTTTTTTTTTTTTTTCTACCTGCTTGCTAGACCCCAAATATATAGGCAGATAACTGCACAGTATTGGAGAGAAGACTATTTGGTTTGGGGTTCTGGGTTTATACCTTTTATTTTGTTATTTAAAAGAAAATTACTCAGGCTGTTAAGTAGAAATAGTGCTTCTAATAGTTTTCTCACAGTGTAGTGTAGAACAGGAAAGGTACATTATTTTTTCTTTTCTGTTAGTTCTGATACTTGAGAAGAAAGGAATAATGTAGAAGTGATTGAGTACTTCAAATAATAATGAATGTTTGAAATGAATGGCGACTGCAAGGTTCAAGCAAAGCTGGACAGCCCTGTATTTCTAAAAAGTTGACTGTCACAAATGGCAGTTTTGTAGTGAGAGTTTTCCCAGTTAACAAGAGTAATGGTGGGATGGGCAACTTGGATTAAGTAAAAAAAGCAATTTAACATACCCATTGACTGAAGCAGGCTTTCCTTGAAGGCAGGGACAGGTTTAGGTTGGTGTGAGTAGAGCAATGTTCAGTTGTAAGCATTCTGTGCTTTGCATGTTATACTCCCTGACATTGTGCTTTAGTAGTTGTGGTTAGTGTGAAATAGGTTAGTCTACAACTTGCATGCCTCACACAATCAAGAGTTGAGCATACAGTTACTACCCTCTGCTGCTGCTCCTCTATTGTACTGAGAAAATCTACAAGGTAGTGCTTGTATGTCAGGTCTTACTACATTGCCACGATAAGTATTATGTCTACAAAATGGATTTACATCTGCAAATAATTTTCTGATCTAGATGCCCTCTTAGTCTGCTATGAGGCTGAATAACTAAAGCATATTGGCATTGCTATTAAGCAGATTGTTGAAGCTGATATTGATAAACAAGAAAAAAATATTCAAGTTTTATTGGAAATACAGAACAGAAGTGAGTAATAGGGAAAAATAGAATAGTGTACATTCAGCTTGATATTAGTACTGGTCACACAAATAGAAGGCAAAAAAATCCTGCATACTGAAGCCCTTCTCACTTAATGTATTGATGAGTTAACTTGCTATGAATGGGGAACGTAAATTAAAACATATCAGATAACTTATTGCCTGCATGAGGCTTTCAGAAGGTACCAGTTGTCTACTTTGATTTGCTCACAAAATCTTAAGAGTGTTAATTAGTGTAACTGTAGATATTTAGTACTTTTTCAAAAATATATACAACACTAATGCAAAATTAATAATGTGGTAGTGGTTAGGTCATAGAATGTTTACATGTGTATATGCTACATGTATATGTATGCACATTTTAATTTTTTTCACAAGTAGAGTTTGGGTGATACTGATCCTATTAATACTGGGAAGAGTTTTAGTAATAATGGTTTGCGATGAGAATAAGATCAGGAACCACTGTGTGCATAACATTATTACACTTACACTTCTAGTTGCATTTTCTCCATCTCAGGCATTTATTAAAAGAGGGATGAGAGAATTGGTGGCTTTTATTTTTTCCTATTATACATTTGGCTTGAAGTTGGCACATACTTTTATGTGCTTTGGGGTTATTTTTCATCTCTTGCTAAAAACCCGGAAACATCCAAGTTTTATGCTTTACATGGGAAAATGAAAACCAAGTATTATTCTAACTTTCAGACTTGGTTTTGCTCTCAGTTGTATTAAGACAGTGGAATGTCTTTCTTGTTATACTAAATAACTTAAAATGGCAAATATTGGGGATTGCTGTGTCTTTCTTGGGTAATGCGTTATGGCCAAAAATATTTTTGTCCTGCATTTCATAATTGCATCCTCTTTCCAGAAAGATGAGCCCACAATTGATGCTTGGCATAGTTACTTAAATGTGACTGAAAGTCACTTAGGTCTCAACACTCTTAATGGCAGAGCATCAGTACATTCAGAGTTAAGTGTGCACTTAATTCCCCATAGCACAAGCAGTAACAAATCGAGGCTTAGCTAAATAAGATAAACAAAACTATTACAAAATATCATGTAACAATCAGTATTCTAGATGTAGTGATACATCATCATGCATTTGACACTCAACTATTTCTACAAATTAGGAATCTATACTAGCTTCAAAATTAATACAAAGTTGATCTGGTAATAGTAACTAGCACACTTCTGACATTCATTTAGCTGAAGAGTTTATTCCTGCGGTAGGTATTTGAGGGAAGAAACGGAAAATGAAATGTCAAAAATGTATAGTTGTATAATTAAAAACATTGTGTCCTGTATCAATTATGTCTAGTTTTAGGTAATCTGACTGGTGAGGCCTGCACACATAATTTTGTGTTTTTAATATGCTTCATGGTTTAAAGTAGTTGAATAAAATTATGCTAGTTTAATTTTCTTGAAGTTAATGCTATTTTTAGATTAATAACAGAATCGACTTCTCAATTTTACGATCTGCTTTGATTTTTTTCCCTAATGAGTGGAAGTTGTACAAGAGTACTTCTGTTTCTTTGCACTGACATTTAGATGAAATCTTACTTATTTACAGGTAAAAACATTAATTCAGCTTTCCTGTTAATTATATTTTCACATTTCCTCAAAGGAGAGGAGCAAGGCTTGGTTTACATTGTCTGTTAATATCGAAGATACTCAGTGTCATACTATGCTGTACTTTGGCTGTTTATTAAAATGGGAAGCTGGTGTTGCAATAATGACTCCTGTGTGTACAGCTGAGCAAAATTTATGTATTTCAATTGAAAATACCTTGTGTAAAAAATAAAATACATGTATAAAATATATACACACACTCTCTTAGGTTATTTTGAAAGCAGAGTACTAGGAGATTTGTTAAATCTTTGACAAGTTCCTCTTGCTATGTTGCTTGGTACACTAAGACTAAATAGGAATTATTCTCATTTTCCACAAACCAAGCTTTTAAGGAAGATTTAATGAAGTTAAGATTTGAGAAGTTCTGTTTCTAAACATAACTTCCTTTTGTATGCAACTTCATCCAGTACATTTTTGAAGGGCAACTGACAAAGTTTCAGATTGAAATTTAGATATATTTTTCCTCTGTAGCTTGCTCAAAGAATGTTTTGCATTTATTTGAAAGTAAAATGTAGTGATTGATCTGAGTACTATTGCGAAAGAATGTGAACAAGCAGCTGCTTGTGTGATTTTACCTGCATGTAAAGAACACGGGGTCAAATAAAAGCTGAGGAGATATGTGTGTGCATATATTTATTTTTACACTTCCATTAAGAGAAAAGATTCTGAAAGCATGGGTGACATTGTAACTACTGAAATAAAGTGGCTGTTTTGAAATGGTTATCTCAAAGGAGAACCACATTTCAACATAGTAAAAGGTTCTGGGTATGCAGGGAGAATAGCATTAGTAAGGGAGAGGATATAAACGTGTAAACAGGGGAAAAAGAATGATCTTCTGTTACCATGTTAAGGTTTTGACATGTATAATTATGCAGGTAGTGGCTAGTAGTATGTTCCTACAGGCAGTGTTCTCAAGCAGGAAAAAGCATTAACATGCTTTGCCAGGAGGATCGGATTGCCTTCCATCCTTATCTCATCCATACGTGTGCGGATGTAACGTGTGTTATTGGATTTGCAGAATGTGTCGTCGGTGATTGTAGTAATATTGTTGTACTGCAAAACAAAAAGATTTTTAAAATAAATACACGTGTATATATATGCGCACACACTCATACATGTTGAAGAATTTTCAATCTTTAAATTTATTCCTCTTAACCCTCCTGTTTTGTTGTCATTGGGATTTATTTGTGTATACTACAGTTATGTACAAATCGAGTCTCTTCAAAGAAATCAATGACCTGATAAGCAGTTTGAGGTTGTTACTGAAGTTTGAAAAGTGCTGTTGAGAAAAGAGTATTGCTTATTTTTACCATTTCCTGTCCTTGATATACAGAAACTAATGAGAAAATCTTGCTAACAAACAACTTTGGAACACTGAATGGTTGTGGCCATACAGATTAGAAGTAAATAGTTTTATTTGGAGGAGCATTAGACAACTGCAGCATAAGTACAGTGTGAATGGTTTTAAAAGACAGTGGGTTTGGTTTGAAGTGTGTAACTAATGAGGGTCTTCATCCTAGAATGTTAAGGAAATACTTCAAAAATACCTGAAGGTGAAGAATACGCAGACTTTCTGGTAAGTTAAGGGGAACAGATTCCAGTGCGTTGTGTCCTAAGTAGAGGTAGGCCAAATTTGTCAGCTTCTAACAGAAAGAAAGAGAGATTATTAATGCTGGTATTTCTTACTTGAGGTTAAATAACTTGTGCCTGTTACAAAACATCAGTATTTTTTCCTGATCCCATAGAAAGCATGTAAAGCGATCTATCATGAAACATTCTTTTGCTGTGAAAGTTTAATTCTATTTTATCAAGAAACCCCTAGAACAGGCCTTCTATGTTTTGGAAATTTCAGTGTCAGCTTATTGGTTATATAACTTGAGACCACTGTAAATCTATATCTTTGTTTATTAGTATTTATATGGTTCTCAGGACTGTATTTGAGCCTTTTCTTTGCATGTAGGAGAGAAAGGAAGTAGCTAAGATATTTCATAGAAAAATTGTTTACCTGGACAACATGAGAGAGTGAGTACACAAAGGGCTATTACTCTAAAGTGCCTTAAAAGCAAAACAAAAGCTGGAAAGCTTCATCATAGTTTGTTTCTTAGATTACAAAAATACAGAAAAATTCATTTACTGGTATAATGAATAGTCTGGTTACTAGTTTTATTTACTTTGGTTACTTAAATTTTTGTCTTTTGCTCACCTTGAAAGCATTTGCTTTGATTCCTCTGCTCTTGATTCTGTTTTGATTTGCATTAAATGTTGTTAGTTTGGGAGGTAGAACAGGAAGTTTTAGAAGTCGATTTTCAGCAAGAGAAAGTTCTTCCAATAACAGAAGCTTTGAAAAGGCTCCGTCTTCTATTTCTTCTATCCTATTTCCACTAAAATCAATTCTTCTCAAGGTAGCTTTACACAAAAGAAATGAAAATCTAAGTATTGTATTTGTAATTATATGGCATGTGAAACATGTATGGTTGTGTGTATTAAATGTTACACTGTTGGCTGAACCATCCTAATTGTGATCTACAAATCTAAATATTATTAAAATATTAATAAAATCCACATCTAGATTTCCTCATGGTTTTAAATTAAAAAAATAATAATAAGAAGAAAAATACTCTGGATCCTTCCTTTTCTTAGAGGCAACATGATTTCACACGTTCATAGGGTTTGTCATGTTGTAGAGTGACATTGCTGGGAGAGATCTCCCCGGAACATTTGAAGGACAAATAATACCTGATCACTCAAAACTGGCTGGAATGCAGAGTTAAATTTTATTTTTAGTGATCTGCTCTTTTTCTGTGATTGTGTGGAAATATTAAGATGGATACATCAGCCAAAATGGGTTTCCATATTGCTTTCATAGTTCCTGTTCTAATACAAGTATTGAATTAAGTAACATACATAAAGAAATCTAGCAAAGTATAAAATGTACCTTATTTTGGTAATCTGGGCAGTCTATTGAGGGACAACAACTTAAAATATGCTATCAGGTAAACAGAAAATAAAATTTGAACGTTACTTACTAATGTCAGCAAAATCTGAGACTGCTATCCTTTTTATTTTGTTAAATCGTGCATAAAGGTACGCTGTTTCCTTCGGCAGTGGGGGTACGGCTTCAATGTCTATTTCCTCACAGTACACTGATCCGCTTAAACACACACAGAGCAGACAAGTAGGTAAATCTGAAAGCAAATTATTTTGAGCAGACAGTTAAAAGTTATTCATCTAACTTCAGCTTGAATATTCAAAATAGAATTTTCTTTAGTATCTTCTAAAATTTCCCATAAATAGAATTTCTTTTTTTTCTACAAATTCTATTGATATCAAGTTCAGAAAAGATTTAATATTCTGAACTTCTTGGAGTTTTGTATTTTTTATTATGCATAATTTCCCTGTGTATATTATGTTCTTATCAAAGCATGTCTTGAAATGCTATTTATCGATCTTACTTCAGTTTCATTCTTGAATTGGCTTAGAGTATTGCGAATATGATGACTGTAACTCTGTGGCCATGTTAAATGTCATCTTTAGAACCATTCTTTTGAAAGGAGAAATCCATGCAGGAGAAACATCTGGCAGTGAGCATATTGTGTTGGAGCATTTCTGTCAGGGTCATGTATATTCTGTGTTACTCCTAGATGCTATTTTGTCTAATCTTTTTTATAAAAACTCCAGCAATGATGTTTATGTAAGTACTTTAGGCAATCCGTTCCAGTTTTTCACTGAATTTTTTTATAGCTGTTATTTTAAGTAGTGAGAGAAACTGTATCTTTTCTAATGCAGTTTAAGCCCATTGATGGCTTCTCCTGTTCCTCATAGACATTAGTAATCAGACATTTCTGCTTTGCATTAATCCTGGATGACAGCAATATTAAAATACACATGGTTTTACAGTCCAGTGTCATCACCATTGCTATCTGTTCTACTCTGTTTTCTGTATTGTGAGATTTTTGGTTAGCTTCCAAATTGGTCTGTCTGTAGTAGAGAGCAGTGTCATACTGCTGGGTAGTCCATTATCGCTGTGTGGTAAAATAGGATCTTCTGACACCAGTGAAGAGTTACGGAAGTAACCAGTTAATAGTGGGAAGGCAACTCAGTATGTGTAATAGCCTAACTCTTCTCTTCTTACAGAGGTACTGCATAGAATGGAACTGAGATTTTCAGCTTTAGCTTTACAAATATTACCATTTGTTAGACTTTAGAGTTGTGCCCCATTTGCCTTTTGATTTAGTATCTTGTTTGTCATATGTTAAAGTAGCAAATGGAAAATGATTGTGAAACAATGTCGGTGTTTCAAAAGCAACAGTTTTTATGCTTGTCTGTGAGTAGAGGCTCTGGTGTTCTTACAGATTTGTTCTGCTTTTGATGGGGGCTTGTTGACAGATGCTATTTGGCAATAACTAACCTAGATGAAAAATTTTGTGGTGACTGATGCTCCAGTGGTCTTGCTGAATCATCAGTTATTTTTGGAAGTTTAGATCAGATACACCCGAAATGTGTGTATTTTTTTCAATGCTCTGTTCAGCAGACAAACATTTTGTTCCTTTCAAACTTAGAAATCACTGTGGCTCATCAGAAGTCTGGACAATATACCTCAGAGCCTGTAGGAAACTTAGGCCTGTGAAGAATATTCCTGATGTACTTTAACCATTGACCTCCCTGATTATCAGATGTAAACTGTGAAAATAACCAGTTCTTTGAAAAAAAATCTATTTAATTTAAGCACATCATGTTTCATCATTACTTGGTGAAATGATGGAACTTATTGACATGTGTGTTTTGTTTTTCTCGGTTTCCTTGTTTAACTTATTTAACTTGGGTACATCTCTACAGCAGATATGACTGGGTAAATCTGTAGATGTTCTTAGATGTGATTTGCGTATTTGGAGTTTACCTGAGGATCCTTTAAAATTTTTCACCCTGCTCCATCAGAAGTTAGGAGACTTTCCACAGGAAATATGAAAGATATTAATAAATGAAAATATTAACTCTATATCCCTTGTCATAGTCTGTATATCAAATTTGCATATTAAAATACGTTCTTTTGGAGACTATAAACATTAAAGTATTCATATCAGTTAACTTACTTGTATCCTTTGTTGGTGGTGCATCATTGCGTTCGCTGTCATCCCCTTGCAGTCTTAGGGAAATGTCAAGAGAAACATTTGTTCCATCCTTTATGTGAGAACAAATGTTATGTTAAATAACAAACAGCAAACAAAAAAACCACAGAGTATTGTAACAATCTGAAATAGCATGTCTTTCAAAAATGAACTTCCTATGACATACTTCCTTATGGCATTTAAATTTTAAAATCACATTAGTCATCCAGCATGTAAGAGTATGTATTATCCCTTTTGTACATCAGCTATTCACTTTGACAGGCAAGCAGTGAAGGTGGTGCTGCTAGTGTTCTTTAGAAAAGTAAAGTTCTTTAGGAAAGAACAGTAGATACAAAATAAAAATAGAGAGAAAATATAGAGTATGTAGTGGGGAAGGAATATGTAAGTGATGGGTGCCTATGAAAACCTGGAGTTCTGAAGACAGAAAATTTCACACATCATACAAGATCTGATAGAATTCTTGTAAATGTAAGTTGTATTTTTTGTTTTACCCAAATAATCTCAGTAAAATAACATTTCCTTGCATTTAAAGTTAATCAGAATTTGCTGTTGAGATAGTCAGTGCATCTTTTCAATTGCAGGACAACTTAGCTCAGAAATATGTTTCTTTCAGGTATTGGCTGAAATTCAGCAATTAATTTCCATTAACTGTGCTTCAGACTGTTTTAGGACCCAGGCTATTGATAGAAAGGGCCTTTTGTGATGCAGGGAATGGTAGTCAGGTTTTCATTGAACATTGTAGGAATTTTAGAGAATTACATACTATTTTTATAATTATGGTATACATACAGTGGGTTATACTATAATTTGCATGTATTAAGGGTGTTTTTAGGTTGACTGTGGCAATTGTTCCTGGCTAGCATCATTCATTGTCTTTTTTGATGGGGAATATTTGTAGGACAGAGTGATGCAATAAGCTTTTTGGTCTGCGTGGCTATTGAGAACACATGGAGAAAAGTACATTATCTGGTGTGGAAAATGTTTTTCTTTAAATGTGCTTAAGGATCAGGCCCTGGCAGGAGTATGGTCCCCCCTGTTGAAGAGAACTTCTTAGGCACTGCAAGTGCTCCCAAGTGAACCGATTTTTTTTTTTCTTTTTTTTTTTTTTTCTTTTATTAAAATCTTGCCCCCTCCCATTCAGACATGTAGTGCACAGATTGTTCATCTGGAAGAGCAATGTGAAAGTAACACTATCAGTCAAGGTACTGTAATATTAACTTTGTTATATTTAGTATTTGGTTGCTTGCGTGTACTTTACTGTGGGAGTTTTTGTATTATGAATATAAAACCCTCAAGCTTGACATAAAGCCTGAGAAACAAATATCTTGGCCAGCCTCTGTCATTTTGACCCTGTTTTAGCCTGTGAATCATCCCTTGGCTCTTCCCCGCATCTGCCTATCCAGGCTGTGGCTCTTTTTTGCCTCCTGTTTGGGATAGGTTGTTTTGCTCTAGTAAAACTTTAATACCCAAGTTAAAATGCTGGCAACAGCTCAGCAGTTGTAGCATGGAACTTCTGTGTAGGGTAACAGCTTTTGCAGTCTTGGGTGTAGAGAAGCTGGGGGGGGTGTGAGCTGAACAGTTAGACAAGCAGCAAGTCTTACAGAATGTTTCTGCGAGAATGTTTAGCTTGAATAGATATGTTGATTAGGCGTGTGAAGACATGGTCCTTGACTTGAGGTGTCCATGCCAGTAGGACTTCTGTGTATGTGGACTTAGAACAGAACAACTGCACTTGTATTGTGGTAGGTTGTTTGGCTCATAAGGGACATTTTTAATATGCTTCTATGAAAAACATGTTTGCTGACATAGCATATCTGTACTAGGTGTAGGTTTCTAGTGCAGTGTTCTTCTTGAGGTGTGATCTGTGAAAGAGTGTGCATGTGAGTTCAGTGCAGCATACAATGTACAACTAATTACTGCAGTGGGAAATGTCAACAAAAAATAAAACTGATTATTTGCAGAACACTGTTAAATCCCCAAAATTAAACAACAAATTCCTACACACTGCTGCCTCCCCCCCAGAAGCAAACAAAAAACCCAGTAGTATTTTCTTGTCAGCTATAAAAATACCTAGCTGTATCAGTGCAGAAGATTGTTTGGATTATAGCCACAGAAAGTTCATTACTTGCATATGTAGGGAATGCATGGAAGGAATATTGCCCTACTTAAATTCCACCTGCATCTTGCACTTTACTCCACAGACACGAGTTACCCATCCAAAACCACATTTACATTTTACATCTAAATGCTTCAACCATCTTAAAACTTCTGCAAAGTAATTGATTCATCTTTATAGCACAAAAAGGTCTAGCTGGTAGTTTATATAAATGGATTTAATTAGTCCAGGTATGAGATGGTGTTTAATGGGATGGTTCTGTTCTGTTGTGGAAATTAAGATTATTAAGATTTCATCTTTTAAAAATTCTAATATTTTATTCAAGGCTAGGGTGGCTGTGGTTTCAAATAATAATCACTGTAATAAATTTTGCTTGGCTGACCTTTTTCCTTAGTAATAGTCTAAAGTTCATTTTGTTGATCACTTGCACAAATAGATTTCTTCTGATGTTTTCACTAAAAATCTTTTTTCTAACTGTGTTCAAGCACACAGTAAGGAGTTAAATTTGTCATGCAAGATAGATTTCTAACTGGGCATCTTTGTCGAACTTTTTGGCATGTATCTCGGTTACAGTTAAAACTTGAAATATTCTGGGAGCTAGAATTTGTGCAATAAATGAATAGAGGATTTCTTTGTGCATCCCATGGTTTCAATTGGGAACACTGGAACTTGTGTAGATGTATTTGTTGCACATAAGGAACTAATTTGTTATTTTGTAATGAAAACATGTAATTGGAGAACTGACCTGATGGAAATAATGACTGACTGCATTCCTAGAATTATCCTAAGCAGAACTGTTGGCCTTCAGAAGACCTCTAGTTTATAGAGCTGCCTGTATGGACTTTGATTAGTCTGTGGCACATCTGTTGACACCATTTCATTGTAGGTATACTCCTTATTGTTTTTTACTGAAATAATAGCATATTCTTATTAGAACAGTATTAGTAATGAATGTCATCTGGTGCTGTACCTAACTAGTTACTGTTAACCTTTTTAGTATTTTTGTAAGCACTTGTGAGTGGATAGCCACCTGTTAGTCATTTAAATGGTCTCTTTTTCATAGGTTTATGAAAACATGTTACTTCATCACTGTGGCAGACATTAGATTTTAAAATACCATAGATTTTTTTAATATAAAGGTGTAGCTGCTGGTTTTAGTCTAACAGTGGAAAGCTATAATTTAAGTAGAATTGGGAAAATATTAAAAAGGTATACAGAAGTGATTTTTCTACTTATGTGTTGCAAGTTTTTACTTATACTAATTATCTTTTGCCTTGTCTGTTTTTCTTGTTTATAAGACAAAGTTATTGTTACAAGTACAGTTAATATTAAAGAAAGCTTCCTTGAATTTACTAATACACTGTTGTCACTGCTTTGTTTGGATACATAGTATTTCTCTTGGCAACTAGTCTTGGGGCAATCATTGTTAGTTTTTCTTCATGATCAATGTTGTATCTCGGTCTCCTAATGTGTATCATTTAGGTCCTGTCAGCGGCAGTCTGAACAGAGGGATGAGGTTTTTAACTGTTCCTGTCAGCTGAGCCTGTTTCACTTTGTTTAACTCTCCCCTATCTTTGTGTCTTCTGCTTCGGTGTTTAAATGAACAGACATATATGTGGAGCACAGAGCAAAAAAGTTCATAATTGACCGTTTGGGGGTGCTGGTGAGTGCCATGTGGTACAAGCTGTATTGCTACCTTTAAGACTCTCAAAGTGTTAATAATGTAGGTGATTACCACAGGACTGGATGTTCCATAGTAGTTCAGGACTGCTAAATTGTTGAGTTGCAAAAAACCCAACCAACCCACCCCTGAAAAATCAAGGCAAAAAACTTGCTATTTTGGTTAGTCGAAAGAGAAGCTGTAATTTATGCTGACAGGTTTTGTCCGATAAAAATCCTGTTTCAAGTATTACTCTTGAAATATAACCCCCTCACACACCTAAATAAAATCACTGTCCTTGTTTTTAAACAAACTTACTATGTTAATAAATTACACACTGTTAAGCTAGTATACTAGTATATCCCATTCTTGAAACTCTTACAACAGTAACTGTAGCAAGAGTAGTATTTTTGTGGTTTTAATTTGAGTGGCTTTCCCTATGTCTGAAACCATTGTATGTTTTGCTATTATTATAAGACTTTTTCATAAAACTTGCATACATGCATGTAACACCTTGTTCATATAACACTTAAGAGTTAAAAATATTAAACTGATAATATAAATAAAATACCTTTCTTATGTCCTTGGATTGCATTTCATAATCCTGTTGGATCAGGCTTCCCATGATATCATCTGTATCATACTCATAAAACTGGAGTGAATCTTGCTGTATAGGTGGTGCTGTATTTACCAACGGTACAAACACAAACCAAAAAAAAGTAGTCTGCAAAGTCTTCATTGTTGCACGGAACAATGTATCTGGCTTTCACTGAGCTGGTGAAGATCTGCTCATGCGTTGACTATGGAGAATACTTTCTTTGTGACTGGAAATGAAAATGCAATCCGTCAAAACAATATTTAAAGCCTAGAGGACTAGTTGGCAGGGGTTTCTAACGCATAAGGAACATGGAACAACTTTTAACTCTTGATATCCTTTAATTAGACTCTACTATTTTAAGAACTGTTCTTAACATGAAAAGAAACTGGGAAATAATAAACAACATTTTCCAACTAATAAGGGAAATAATATCTTAATTGCATTTGCTTGTTTCCCAGTGTGTTATTTTTGTTAATAGCAAGAGGATTTTGTAAAGCATTTTATGAAACATTTGACATATATATAGCTGAACTAATTAAAATGACAGAGGCTCAAATGCATTTCTTTTGGCTGTCAAAATAATTATTTTCAAATTTAAATGCTCTATAACAATAATCTCTCATTGTCCTTGTCTCTACATTTGGAAGTAAACAAGAGAAAATAATTTAACACCCAATGAATATTTTACAGGTTGTATACTTTTCAGGCAGGGGGAGGAGGCTACAAACATAATCTGTAAAACATTTTAAATACACGTAAAACTTTTTAGAATAAAACTTTATGTAGCATTTTTTTTCCCATTTCCTGTAATGAAGTGTTTTATTTAAGCTTTAGGTTAATAGACTTTTAGGAAAAAAATCCACCTACCGTTTTAGCAGATTCAAAATTCTTCTCTGATTGTCATAAAACCAGATATCCTTATCTATAGGTTAACCTAAAGTAGATTGATAAAAGAGTAAAGTTGTGAATTACATCCAAATTGCTGAAATGAATACTCTCTCCAAGTTTGACAGTCTTAAAAGTGCTTTCCATGGGGTAAAAAAATGCTTTGCCAGCATTCTTTCCCTAGGGTAAGAGGTAATATCCTGGAGACAGGGGGGTTGTACTTTGAATAACATTTGTAAATGTTGTCTGTCTAGCTCATCCTGCTTTTGATATTACTTGTTAAAATGGTAGCCTTCTGCTTTGTGGTGATTTACTCTTCATAATTGCTAAGGCTTTTTCTATAAATCAAGTATTAATTGTGCAAAGTGGAGTTCAATAACAAGGCATGTGTTACCCATTTTGTTTAATGGTTTAGCTAAGAGACAGAGCAGCTGCTTTCTGACTGACACACTTGTAGAGCCAAAACATACGTATACCATACTAGTCACATTTTATGAGTAATAAAATGTTTCGTTACAAGTTGTATATATTTAGAGAAGTTTCACCTAAGTATGGAATGGAAACTTTTCAGTCTGAGAAGTTCTGGAAGCAAAAAATGCTTTTTAGAATAGTCTGCATGTTGAGGTTTTCAAACAATTCATGTCGAAATAGTTCATTGAATGACTTGTTAGCCAATTTATTGAAAAATTGGTTTCACAATACATACTTGTTTTGAGTACAATTCTGTGTCAGTTCGATAGATAACTTGGTAAACACTGCCCAGGTGTAGAATTTTCATCTGAACTACAAGCAGCAGTTTTCTGGATTTCTAATGCGTTTCTTCCTCCCCCATCCTTTTCCTTATTACGTATTTTTGGCAGTCAGTACAAATGGGAGCCAGATGACCAACTAGAAAGTTTACAAAGTAGCTTTTTTGAGTCTTTATAAAGTATGTAGCAATAAAATCTATAGAGAATATATTCAGATTTACATTTCTCTCTTCCATTTTCATACTTTTTATTTTCAAGATAGCACTGTTAACTAGAGTAACGTTGGGGATAAACAGTGGACCTACTTGGTTAAGTTTTTTGTAAGTGCTGCCTTGTTTAGAAACCAGATGTCTGTAGTAAATCTGCAAATTGGAAAGTGGCTACAGCCATTTGTTCTCTAAACTCTTTTTCCAGTTTATAATCAGTTACGACTTTCTGAACTCATTAGGATTTTATAAAACTGTTTTTACTTTAGCTCATATGCAAATTAAACAGTATCATAGTTTAGGCTTGGAGCTGGCTCTAGGATAATGGTTTTGCTGTAAACATATATCTGAAATGTAAAGGGAAAAGGCTCAATAATAATGGAAATTGGACTCTGAATCACATTGGTTGCTGTTCTGCTGGAACAATAAGAACAACAAAAGTTTTGGAGTGGCTAGGTTGTTATGGTGTTTACTGCTGCAGTACACAGGAACTTTCAGTTGGAAGTACTGTGTGGTGGGTGGATTTGCTGAGGAAGTGACAAAAATGTTGCAGCATCCATACCATCTTACAACCCCTCCTGACTTCGTGCATGTTTCAGAAGTAATGCCAACAGCTCTGCTTTGTACTTACCTCTTTGCAGCTGCCTTCCCCCTGATGTCCAGGTGAAGATTTTATCTGGCTCTGGGGCAAGTTTCTCCAATGCCTGAATGTAATCAAAGAATAAATGTTCTAAGGGAAAAGTATTAAATATTGAATCAGAAAGTATGATATAAAATATACTTGTTATATTCTTATGAGAATTTATTTTGTAAGTACTGAAATCCTAGATTTCACAACTATGTGCATAGAATGTCTTGGGAATAGCTTAGTTTTTTCCTTATATATAACAAATTTTAAAACTGAGGGAAAATTACTAGATAAATGAGGCCTTGAAAATTTAGGAATTATTCATGCAAGAAAGCTTTTACTTGCTTTGATCTGCAAGAGGGAAAGAGGCTCTGTAATGTTAGAAGACTTTAGTAATAGCTTCTGCAGAAAACATTGTCAAAAGTCTGCATTCATCAGGGTTATAAGATTTCAGTGGTATGCTTACCACAAAAACATTGTGTAATGTGTGTACTCACTTGCTATCCAAGCACTTACAAGAAACTCATGAATACCTACTTACGCATACATATGGAGGGGGATATGTTAAGTAATTACTTTGGCATGATGTCATCAAGATTTACCTTACAGTATAGTTTTACTGTCACTTTAAACTGTCAGTGCCAAATAAAGTAGTAGTCCTGTCCTGTATTTAGTCTGCTTGTCATCCTTCGTGTCAGGAAGAAGAAAAAGTATCAACAAATAATTTCAGACCAAAATTGCTTTTATCTAAACATGTAACAGATGCTCATAGCACAAGGAAGGGGATGGTACAAGTGGCTGCCAACAGGGAAGGGATAGTATTGCTTCTTTCAGCAAGCGTGCTGCTTTATTCTTGCTCAAAATTACTTGAAATAACCACAATCTCCAAATAGTTTGAAATGAAAAATGTGGTTCATTTGAACTGGCTGATGTCCAGCTCAGTCTGTTTATCTTCTGCTTGAAGTGGCCTCATGTATTCTGCCCTGCTCAGAGCTTAATTTCTGTTCTCATCTTTCTACTAACACTTCAGAAGGCAGATCAAAAAAGAAACCAAAGTTTTCCTTAAAAACTAATCATGCAGGTGCATACTGCAAAAGCTGCCATGAGCAGTTCTTATTCCTTGTTTGTTGCCAATTTAAATGAGGGGGCAATTCTCTATTTTCCGTGGCTTTCAGCAGAAAGCAGTTGTCAGAGGTGCTAGCATGTTAGGTGTCTTTTTACTTTCACATTGCTTTGAAATGTTGTAGTGAGTTTTCAAATGGAACTGAGGGCTGGTTGCTGATAATTCTCAGTGTGAGGCACTTGGGTCTTGTCCCTGGTAAAGCCCTGCAAGGCACTGAAGAACGGGTTGACCTAAAAAGAGCCAGATTACTACAGGGGGATAGATTACCCTCTCTAAATTTGATTGGAAATTGCTTTTCCAAGGTGCCTGTAGGAATGTTGTGGAAGCACTGGCACTGCCTATATAAAGACTTGTGATTGTGTGATGGGAGGCAGAACACTAGGACGAAGAACTAAAATGAGGGAAAGTAAGTAAATTTAAAAAGGGCCTTATCTCTGGGGTGCCTGCGTTAATAGGGCTGTGAGGCAGCACTAGGGAAAGTGCTGTAAGGTTGCTGTCAAGATACTCCTTATGGAATAAACCAAATCTGAAATTTTTTTCAATTTTTAAGCATGCAGGTTTGTTCTATATTTAGGCAAAGAAAGTGTATTTTTGCAGCTGCTTAAAGACCTTGGCTTTCATCTTGTGTCATAGTCTCTAAAGGACAATATTGGCAAGTTTTGTAGTTTCTGGGTTTTATTGTTTTTAAGTGTTCTTGGAAGAAAAAAGTATGGATTATTGCTTAGCTTGCTTATACCTGATAAACATTGGAAGTCACTTATACAGGATGTTCAAAAGTTAGTGTTTTGTCTTGAGTAGAAATAGGTCTGTGACAGAGCGAAATGGGGACAAATGAGGAAAGCCTTTAAAGACTTCTGGGCATTTATACACCTAGACACAATTCTGAATTTTCTCTTAGATGTGATTTATTTTTTTTTTTTTTTTTTAACTCCATGTGGAAGGTAACGTGTTCAGTGTTCCTCACCCTATCTTTTGTATGAAGTGTGATTAAACACTTAGCAGTGTTGACCAGCTGCTCTGCATTGAAATAATTATAATCGAAAAAGTTTTAGAGTTGAACCAGCCTGATAACATGTACAAAATAAACTGCAAGCAGTGAAATGGTTTTACTGTTAAAGAGAACAAAGTCATGAAGTGATGTTAAAACTGAACTCAGTGTTTGTCTTTTTCTTCATTTTTAAACTAAAATAAATATCTTAAGTATTCTGGATTGTTTTCTACATCATCTACTTCTTCTAAAATTCAGGCCTTTTCTGCTCAATTGTTTGTGAGGCCTGATTAAGTTAACCTTCTAAAATTATTTTTCTCTTTGATAGTACAGCTGCGTGTTTTGACTGTATGTGCTATGGAACTTCTCTGTGACTCCTACATCCCCCTCTGCTTTTTGTTGAGATTGTGATACAGTGGTGTAAAAATAGTTTGAAGGCAGTTTAATGTCTGTGCTTATAGTGGGTCTGCATTCATTCTGGGAACAAAAAGCCAGAGTACCCAAAAGGGAGGAAGCAGTCTCCTGGTTTGTTCTTGATCAGTGCACAGAAGTTGAACTGAAGGTAATATTATGGAAAAGTTGTTGTGTAATATTAAGCAAAGTATATTCCAATTCAGCATCTTTGAGGGATGAAGGAGGGGTCAGAGCTGGTATTAAATGTAAAATAAATGGTCATCATGTCTTACAGAGAAAACTTGGAATGTTCCTAAAGATTCAGAATGACCAAAAAAAGCACCAGAGATGAAATAGTTATGTGTAAACACCTCCAGTATTGTTATGAAAAGTTGCAGCTATTTCGAAGGCTTAGTGAATTAGATTAAGTTTAGGTCACGATTAGGGCCACCAGCTACAAAATAGAGACAGCTGAAAAATGACCTAGTGATGGTATGAACATCCTTCCATATGTTTCTGATTTATAATCAGAATTTTTTAAAGCTGAAGGCATTACCTTTATTCCTTGCATTTCTGGATAAGAAACAGACTCATATCAGTTACTGTGTTATAAATGAATAAAGCACATTTTAAAAATCATACACGGTAGTAAACAGATAAACAAATACAAATGGTAGCTAGAGTAATAGTACAGTCTGCTCTTTACCCAGACCTCTCTGTTGAACATATGTGCTCTTGCGCTTTGCCTATATATCATCAGTTATACCCTGAATCAAAAGCCAACCTACTTCAATTTATTAAAATTTCTGAGAATTCCTTCCTGAATTGACATTACTACTTCATAACAATATCGTCACTTGTTGAGAGCCATTACTGTGTCTACAGGAACACTGGAGTCAGGGCTCCAAGACTCATTAACCTGATGTTCCTTATGTTAAATATAGCATCTAATTTACTCTCTGTGTTGATGGCTAATCTTCATATTGATCTATTTTTTCCTTGTGTTGTGCTTTATAATAAGAAAAGGTTGATTTTATTTTTTTTCCTCTGTAGATGATGAATTTATTCAATGAATTAAGAAGTTAAGGTATTTATTTTCCTTTTAAATAAATTGGGTTGTTAGAAATGTAGATTTTGGGCAAAAGAGTTTAAAACATTATATGATAAATATGTATATCTCTGGAGTTCCATAACTTCCAATAGTGTATACACAAATTGGTTTATAGGTAAAAGGTTCATATTCTTGCAGTAATACTGAAAAATAATCACAAAATCTCTTCTGGTATATACGTTTTTTGTTTAAAAAAATAGCATATTCTATTTCAGTGTTTTTCAGGTAGGAAATTCCTATGTTTATTGCTTGCAGTGATCAAGTTAGGAAACGAAGAAGGAAATTGATTCATATTGTAACAGTGGAATGTGAGCATGTGCAAAGAAGTCAGAAAACTTGAAATGTCAACCATCTGTTTTCTATAAAGGAGGTTTTTCCCTAATCCATGTAACTTTCATTATCAGGATACTGAAGTAAATATCTCAAAAAGTAAGCCTTATAAGTATTAAATACCATCAACAACAGAAAATGGAAAAAAGACAAAAAATGTTCCCATTGTTTTGAGAATAAGGGAAGAAATGTAGACAGCTGGATTGGACTACTGTTACTTCTCTTTCATTATTTTGATTTTTGCAAAAAAGTCTTGGTGTATAGACTTTGTGAAGAAAATGTGTTTGTCAGTTTTGTTGTAGTTTTGAGAGCTTTAATTTTGTGGATTGTAGCTTAGTCGTAACTGAATGTTTTCGTGAAATCTGAGAGGCTTTTCCCCTATAGGTTTACAGAGGTATCAAAATGTTCTATGGTGCACTAATACAACCTTGCTAATTATTGTGCACTGTGGATAGTGCTGATAATATTTAAGAAGGTTCCATCCTTCTTTATACAGATAAGACTTGGAAAACATGCTTTTTCAGAATAGAACTGAGATTCTATTTTTCTCAATTGCTGTGTTTCTGGTCATGATTCTGTTAGTGTTTTAATTGGGATCAGGAGTGCATTTTCGAAACAAATCTCCCGATAACCCCGGTTTACTGTACCTTGGTTCACATCCCAGAGCTCTCTGGAGTATGTGGACTATTCTATTTGGGTGTAACACACTAGAAGATGTATGTACTTAGGGGTGCATCTGATGTGCTGCAGATGCCAATGGATTTTAATTTTGGCTAGGGCTAGTGTGAAGTAAAGCTCCTCTCCCTCAAAAATCAGAGTGTGGATCTCCTGGCCTCATCAAAGGTATTTTGCTCTACTGATCCACCCTAGTACTACATCTTAATTGCTAATGCAGACGCACTGTTGTAAACCAGATCAGGTTTGTTTCTGTATTTACTGAATGCTGTAAACTAATGAAGCTGTTTGGTATTTGTTAGGTTTTGCTATTGCTGATAAAATAAGTAGCATTTTATTGCATGTTTAGTTTTAGTTTATGAATCTATTTCCTTCTTAAAAAGACTATATAATATTCTGAAAATAAATACCAGAGCAAACATTTAGCAAGTATGTCCTGATACCAAAATCTATGTGGTTATGTAGTGGTATAATTTGGTTTATAAAGAGCTCCGCACTTACATGGCTAGGCTGCTTTGTGTACCTGAATCAATATGGATGTCTGTCTGCTACAGAACTCTGCAATGTGGAGCATTGCAGATGTGCTGTTCCCAAATTCAATGAGCTAGAATATGCCTTGGCATATAACCATATTTGGTAGTGCTTAAAAAAAAGTTTAAAATTCAACTCTTTCAAGGCAATAAGCGCTTACTAATACTGAAGAGTAATAGCAACATGTTACCGTAGTCCAGGATAGTGAGACCATAGAGCTGGGTGTGGAATTCAAAATAAAGGTTAGTGTACAATATCCTGTAATGGTCATAAAGCAGATGCTTTGAGAAGACAAGCATGTATGATTCTTGTCTCATCCTGTCTCCATATATTCTTCCATTCTCCAGCTATTTTCAGCTCAGCACTTCTGTACCTACTGTACTTTGTCTGTTTAACAACCTAAAATGGATCTCTTCCAAGAAATACAATAACTTATCCAGTCTTTCCTTGAAACCATGTATAAAATTGATGCTGCGTCCACTGTGTTCTCGGACATGCAGTTTCATGGGCTGACTACATATTGCCTACAAACTTTTGTTTGTCTGGTTTGTACTTGGTACATACTGGCTTCATTTGACGGCTGCTTACACTTGTACTGGAGCAGGTGATCCCCAGACCCATGATGACTATGCAACTCATAATTCTGTGGGTATCTCCTATATCTCCCCTTAGCCATCTCATTTCTGAACTGGTGAGTTCCAGCCTACTCAGTGTTGATTAAATAGAAGCCATTCCTTACCTTTGGTGACCTTATTACCTCTCTCTGATCCTTTTCTAAGAGTGCCATATGTAAGTATGCCAGCTACATGAAGGGCTCAGAAATCAGCGATGTGTTTAATAGCCTGGATGAGCCATGGATTTGTAGCAGCATCATGATGTCTATTGTTTTCTCTTTCTTTGTAGTTACTCTCTACATTTGAGTTTCTTTTTCACAGCTACTGGGTCCTAGGCCAGTGATTTCACTGAACCCACCTATTATTACTTCTTAGTCTTGCTCCTGAGTGGAGGTGGTGAGGTCATGGTTCGTTAGTTTTTATGAGAAGCTAATATCATCTTTTTCATGGATATGATTTTTCATTTAATAATGTTGAATTTCACTGGCTATTTTAGCATCCTGAGGTCTTTATGCAGTCATTCTTCATTGATGCTTAACAATCTTTGTTGTCATCTTGCTTCTCAGCCCAATTTATCTATCTTTTGCAAGTATATTAAATTGAATAAATTCCGGCATAGGCTCTTTGTAAAACTCACACCAGTGGGCTCCCACCACAGCAAGAACTGACCATTTATTCTTATGCTGTTTCTTATATTTTATTTGATTTTTTTTGTATGTGCTGTCACCTCTTAATCTGTGACAGTTTAGTTTCCTTAAAAACTTCTCAGAAATTTTTGTAGGCTGTTTGGACCAGTATCTCCCTTTTCCACACCCTCCATGATTCCTTCAGAGAAATCTAAGAGAATTCTAAGGTAAAAACATCATGGCTTTTATGAAGCCGTGCCCAGTCTTACAAGAGCAAATTATCTAGATATCCATTATTTCTCTACTTCTCATTTCTCTAATACAGACATAAGACTATCAAGTATTTAGTTCTTTGGCCACCCTAAAATCTTTTTCTAAAGAACAGCATTGTATTTGCCACAGATGAGAAACAATAACATTAATTGAATGAAAAGTGAGTTATGAGGGTTCTGCTTGTAATAGAGTTCTCATGTTTCATCTGGATGAGTTTAATAAGACAGCTCTTAAGTTTTCAATAATTATCAGTTTGACTTATATTTAAACTTTAAGAAATCTATATTACTAGTTGCTATGAAGTCAATACCTTTAATTCTACGTTAAAACTAAAGCAAAACATTGCTTCATAAATGTTTTTAAAAAGCAGAAAGTTTGTGATGAAAGATATAGTACTTGTACTAATTTGAATAGTGGTTTTTTTTTTGTTTGTTTGTTTTTTTTTTTAAAGCTGAGCAAGACTTTCAAAAAAGCCTATATTAAAAGCCTGTATTAATTTAGATTGGCATTTTTTGCACTGCTCACTTATGCTTAAAATCTGAAATAGTTGAAAAGTTATGAAGGTTCCCTATGGTTAATATGTTGTATGTTTGTATAAATAAAATTAAGAAGTTATAGTGTGTATACTGTACCTAAGTTTTTGATAAGAGTATTTAAATAAAGTATTGAATACGTACATATATTCCTCCTATATGAAGACAGAGGTACTTGAAGTTGATAAATGTTAATAAACATTTTTTTTTAAAAGAAGAGGAAAATAAATTTTGCAGCACTATAAATCTGTGAGGTGAAAATAAAATATTTTGCCATGATTATTATATCTCTTCCGAACGTGATTAGAACAAGGGGAAGGAGAGAAAGAATAAATTTGTTAGTTGACCAAAGACCCACAACTTAATAATGATGTAAAAAATTTTGTGTCCACAAATTTTTACAACCAGTTGTTCTTAAAGACTGTAGATATATATTCTTAAAGGTTATATTACTGGGCTTATGAGGAATTTATTTCCTTTAAAAAAAACCCACTCAGTAAGTATTTTGATTTTGTTAATTTGTTAGTTGTTGCTTCATAAACCAAAATATACTAAGATGGACTTCAAAAAATAACTGAAATTGTTCAAGAAAAAACCAAACCTGTCTGAAACTTTTTAGAAATTCTAATACAGATTTACTCACATAATTTTATACTTCCTTTTCAGTTTTACCACACTGAAAGTATAATGTAAAACTGGTAGTATGATGTATGGTTCTACTTCTTGCATTTGTTTTTCTTCTTGAAAATGGTGATTCTTCTTCACAACTAACAAAAAATTATCGGGAAAGAAGTGCTGGAAAATAAAGACTTTAAAGAAAACAAAAGCAGTGATGTATTAGTATTATACTACCCTGTAGTTATTTGGATCTGTTTCTAGGCATAAGACATAATAAAAAAATTTGCATAGCTGAAATATTATACAGTACTTCTCTTTAGATTGCCTAAAGCAATTTTTGTTCTACTTTGAGGCAGAGTGCAGCTAATTAGCATTAGCTATGTAGAGGGATAGTCTAAATTAATAAGTTAACCTGGAATGCTACTGTTTGCACCAGTTCTACTTGATGAATAATTCTAATCAAAAGACTACATTACATTTTTATGTGCCTTCTAAAATACTATGTGCTAAACATAGGTAAAATGTAAATACTAGTGGATCGGTTTTATTAGTGCACATCCTCTTTCCTAGATCCTGAGACCTTTGACAAAAGGCTATTTATTGACTATGTTACTAATAAGCTAAAGTCTCCTTTGAAAGAATTGTGATAGCTAGGGTACAAGCTGAGAAGTAAATATAATACACCTTGGCAGGACACTGCAAACATATTATGAGGAAGATTTGAAACTCAAAGTTTGTTATTTTCCTGTCCAATTAGAATTGGAAAAAGAAACATCTGTATTTCTAGAAGATATGGAAGAACCTTGTGGAAGCTTTTTGTAATCTTACCCTTTTATTCTTTTCTCTATTGTGTCTATTTTCGTCTGCTCTCAGTAGTAGGTTATATATCCCAGGTTATATATCAGACTGCTATCTAATACTGAGGTGAGTGCTCTTTGTTCCTAATATTATGGGGTTTTACAACAATAATAGGACGTTTCCCTGCACTAAAATCCTATCTCTGCTTTATATATGTATCTTAAATATTCCAAACTATCCAACTGTTCTAAAATGTATGAATAACCCACAACTAAGGAAAAGTTTCCATGTATACTCATTAACAATTACTTCACTGAAAGTAAGGATGAAAGTAGTTGTCTTCTACTTCATGATCTTCTTCGGTTTCGTGATTACGTGTTTCATGATCGTCTTCTGCTTCATGGTATTCTTCTGGTGTTAAAAATCGTCGAAACACTGGTGTTCTTAACTGAGTTGATTTGCTGACATTAACATTTTGTTCACCATAATAAATGGCTCGAATGTGAGGGAAGCAAAAGAATGCATATGTGCTTATTGGAATCGTAAGCTTATTTTGGTCCACCCGTATATAGGTTAATTGGTTGGTGTTCATTGGATCAATAGCTGGACACATTAAAGTAACATTTATGACTGTAAGAGAGAGAAAAATATTAATTAAAATACAGAAAATAGTTATATTTAAGACATATTACAGAAGTGAATCTTATGTTTTGACATTTAAAATGGAAAATATTTTTGCATTGCACAGTATTAATAAAGTTCTTCCCTGTGTTTTAAATCAGTTCTGTAAATGGCAGTGATAACAATTTTGAGTCTTGCAAAGTGTAAGGTTGTGGGTAAAGAAAAAAATAAATATGAATACCACTGTAATTTGTAATTACTATTTTATGTGAATGGAATATTGTCATAATTCCTTTTCTCTGTATTTTTTCATAATTTGCCTACTCCAAATCAATTTTCAAAAAGGCTTTAGCTTGTTATAAGAAAAACTGGTATTAACTTTTACAAAAAATTGCAGATTAGGGGTAAAGTGCAAAAATAAAATCCTTTCTAATTTCACTAATTTGGTCTCAACTAACCAAGGATATGCTTACACTGCATCTTGAAGAAGATGGGATGATATTCTTCCTGCACTGTAAGCTGATCAAAAGCTACAGAGCTGCATCTGCTCCCGAGAAATATAGTGTGCAGGAACTCTGGGTCAGTGCCACATTAACTGATTGGTTAGAACACAAATAGCTCAAACTCACCTCTCTGCAAGGAAAGATGTCAGAGTACCTCTTGAACAACATGCAAATTTGGATGACTGCTGGATTCTGTGCTTGGGTTTATATATGACCTAACTGAGAAGCTGTAAGGTGGCAGGTCCTCAAAATCAAGGACACAACAAAAGAGGTGTTTCTGATACTTTTTTGATGTAGGCTAAAAGTTCTTAATTCTGCATGGTACGGAAAATATGCTGAACTCACCCCCCCCTCCCACAACCAATGCCAGCATCCACTAAGTTTTCTGCTTTTAAAGAATTACAACCATCAACATACTTTCAATGTCATTGTCTTCAATATACAAATGCTGCAAACTTCTTGGAATATAGAATACTTGTTGCAATTTGTTATGTCCAAGATTAAGTTCTAGAAGGTTGGGTAGATTAAAGGTGTTGCGTGCAATGTTCTGCAGGTTATTGTGGGACAATCTTAGAGCAATTATTTTTGGAAGTCTGTTGAAATAGTTTTCTGGAATATAAGAAATGGAGTTATTTTCAAGAGAGAGATACATAAGTGATGATGGTAGATCAGGAGGCATGGTCTGTAATTTGTTGTTGCATAAATTGAGCTGCATTAAATTTTTCATGTTTGAAAAGGGTTTTCCTTTGAGTACTGAGTCATCGAGAAAGTTATTGCAAAGGTCAAGCATGGTTATGTTAGGTAATCCTTCCAGTGCCTTCCCAGATAACTGAGAAATCTTATTGAAACCAAGGAGGAGTCGCTCCAGAGAGCTGGGGAGTGGGAATGGAACTTCTTCTAATTCATTATGGTGTAAATGAAGTTGCACTAAGTTTGAAAGTTTGGCAAAAACACCGTGGTCAATCATATGAAACTTTATTTTGTTGTGGCTGAGATTAATTTCTCTTAAGAAGGTAACATTAGTGAATGGTCCTGCAGGTACAGCTTCAATATCGTTGTTTTGTAGATAAAGTTGTTGGACGTGTCTAGGAATATTTGGTATTGTCTTAAGTTTACGATGATCACAGTACATTGATAATGGAAAAGCTGGTGGACAGAAGCATTCTCTGGTGCACTCAAACGGAAAAGGGAAGCGAGGAACTTGAGCTTGTGTATTTGGATTAAAATAATATGGATGTTGATGAATTGGCTCTTCATCAAACTCATCCTCAAAATCATAGTCTTCATATTGAGAAAAGACCATGGCAGCCCAGAGGAAATGAACGATGGATAACTGGCTCAGAATCCCCATATTTACCTTGATGTGTTGTATCCTGTTGATGAGAAGGTAAAATAAGTTTATTAGTCATGAAATGAATAACATATAAGTTTCAGTTTTAAGAAGCAATATAAAATAGGGTAATGCATTTTTTTTTGGCAGTGCTGTCAGTGACATGGTTAGCAAAACCAAGTTTTAATCTGCATCTTCCAAGAAAACAGCTATAAACAAATACACTGTCTTTGAAATAAACATCCTTTCTTGTCCGAGTTCAGACAAGGAACAGCTTTCTACCTGTCCTATGCTTGTTACCAAAGGATACCATAACAGTTGGGAGTATAAAAAAATCCCAGTCTTCATTCCTTCCTTGCTTTAATTTATTACAGAGAAGTTGCAAGAGGACTTTTTATATGAAGTGGTGTGGTCTGTGGTTTGTATTGGACATTTGAGGTGGTGTGTCCTTTCCAGTGTAATGGGTTAAGCATCAGCTTTACAAGTCAGTTTTAAATGGGTGCTGATGAAATTCCTAAGCAGTGTTTCTTCTTCAGACCTTTGGAAGCACATAAATAGCCTTATTAAACTGTGTCAAGATGAAAACTTTTTTTGCAAATGTATGAGTTGTTGTCGTTATGAACTTGCACTGCACAAATGGTGCGTGGTCAATAGAGTCATAGAAGTATTTGGAAGGAATTTCAGGTTGGACTACGTGATTGCCAGGTGCCCCAAGTGTTTCCATCTCTAACAGTAGATTAGATCAGCCTAGACTTTTTCTGCATGAGCCTTGAAAATCTTCAAGAGTGGAATTCCAACATCTCTCTAAATAACCCAAGCTAGGATTGTACTACATTCCTTGTGAAGAAATTTGCTAGTCTTATTAAGCATCTAAACCACGGCTTGTGTTTATTGTTCTTGTTTTTAAACAAAGTTATATTTATTTAAAGTGTATATCCTCAACTAAGGTAAGGTTACTGCAGGATTGTTTCTATAAATAGAACAGTGAAATAGATTACTTTGAAATATTATATTTTATGCAAAATAGGAAATTACATGACATTAGTGATTGTGTGTTCTGTGTCATTTTATGTATTATTTTCTGCAAAACATAGCTTAGTACAATGCATCAATGGTGATGATAAATTAATTTTTATGTTCTCATCATTTAAATCAAATCCAATTCAGCTTTTGTGTACTGCATATTATATAAATTCCTCAGATAAAAAGTTTTATTTATAGTATTCCTATGCTTCTGTAATCATATGTTCTTTATAGACATGAAGTAATTTACCTTCAAAGTAGCCTTCTGAGGTGAAATACTGATGTTGTGGAAGACAAATAATTTTTCATGTCAAATTTCTCATGCTCAAAGCCAGACAAACATTTTGCAGCACTTTATGCAGTCAGAGAAACCTTATTATTTGTCAGACAGAGTTGTCAATCATGTCAAGCTGTTCAACTTAAACAGCAGATGAGTCAAAATGCAACATTGCAGGTCAAAGTACATAAATCATGGAAAATTTTAAGAGACTTAAATACTTACAGTATAGTATGGGAACCCTGAGGCAGAGGAAAGCAGATATTCTCAGGGTTTTTTATTAATGACATTCATGTTTCTTAATCAGGGGACTTTCTTCCATGTTTTCTTGATGCTCTTAATATTTTTTTTACCAAACACAGTTAATCAATAACAATGGAGATGAGACTTACAAATGCTTATTTCCTATGTTTCATAGTGGTGATTGATGCCTAATGCATGATGTAATCTACAAATTGAACAAGAGAGAGAATCTGAAGGAAAACAGTAACAAAATCATGGAATTAATACATCCTTGTAATCTTCCTGTGTTGTACACAACCCCTGTGTGACAATGGCTGGGTGAAATACTTTATGGTTCTGTCTGACTTGCATTTATACCTTTGTATCATTGATATTTGAATGCTCCTTTAATCAAGTTTCATATTGATTAAAATATTAAAACCAGGTTTGAATGGAGTCAGTTGTTTGGAACCCCACTGTAGGTAGGTCCTTGGCAAAGCCAGGATCTCCATATCCCTACAGCACCATCAGATATCAGATGTCTGAGCTAATCAAATTAAATAGCAGGTTTATGTCTACACAGAGAGCAGCATTTCTACGAGGTGTCACAAATTCCAATTAATAATTTTGGTTCTCGGTGCCACAATAGTCCTTAGAAAGCAGGAGGAACAGCTCAAGAAAATCCTCGGTTTCAGGAAAAAGCTTACTTCGGCCTTCATGCAGTTGATCCACTTGCCATGTAGACAGTGTAAAGAGAACTATCATCTCTTCAGATGCAATGATAAATAGCAAGTACCAAAGTCTCTCACTGGTTTTATAGAGAGAAAGGAGCTGGTATTTGGGGGGATTTTTTTTTTTTTATATACCTTGACAGTAGTTGAGTGCATTTTTAGTAGAATAGTAACTGTCCTACCAGGCTTGCAGGTCATGTCTCAAAGCACTGGGGTACAAACACTTCTTCAAGAAATATTTCTAAGAGTTTAATTAGCTTTAAAGCAAAGAATCTTGTCAGGTGAAACTTGATAACAAGGGAAGCAAATCAGATGCACACAATATGATAAACTGCATACTTATATAGTGGAAAGAAAATAGAAAATCTTAAAAGCATGATTCTTTAGCATCTGTAATGAGCTCAAAGCTTAGTAACTGCATTTGTAAGCAGTTTGCTAGCTGAAAGCTAAGAATTATATAACATGCATGAATCACTCAACTGCAAAAATAACACAATCTGTTTCTTTTATTCCTGATTACCAAGAAAACTTACTCTGTGGAAGTCTCTGAAGCTCAAGTTGTACAGGGCGGCAAGATACTGTACTGGTGAAATCTTCTGAGAAATAGCCTAACACAGCTGAAGGAACAAAGGATCTCTAAGCCATATTTTGTGGTGAGGAGCCTTGTGGGAAGGCAAAGCGAAATAATAGCCTTAGCCCCTCTTCTGATTTGTCAGTAAAAAAAAAAAAAAAAAAAGGTTTGTGCCACATCATCAGTTTCTGTAGATGTTGTGTCATAAGTCTGTGAAGCGATTTCTTCTTTTGTTAAAATCACTTCAAAATTATTTGCAAGATTCTTTCAGTGTTACCAGTTCCCATTAAAAAAAAAAAAAAAAAAAAGAGTAAGACTTCAAAAAATATTACAGAGGTCATTAGTTCATAGTGCATTTTCAACTACAGTGATTTAGTTACGCAAATCATTGGTCCTCTGGGGAGGGTGAAGTTAAAAAACAGTAAAAAAATTAACCTTATAAAGATTGAGGGAAAGCATGTACTATAGAAAAGCTTCTATGAACATATTCCATTTTATACTTTTTCCCTCCACAATCCATATTTCCTGTTTCCTTCCTGCAAAGTAGTTGTGCTATACAGTGCTGTTGGTATGGTGTACTGCTCAGTGTTGTTTTAAAGTTGTAGTTCAGGATTCACAGTAAGTTTCCAACATGTTCTTGTTAAGTTGTACTGTAAGAGCATAAATTTTCATATGAATAAAGGTAAATATGATGTGAGATATAAACTGTTTTACTGAAAAAAAAAATACTAGCTTTTAAGAGGGAGGAAAAAAAGGCACGGTTATTTGCTTTTAATGCTATGTGACAATTAAATAACTGCGATAAATGCGAAAAAAGGAGGAAAGTGAGAATTTTTTTGTTCAAGTGAGATGCTGTTCTGGATTAATGGTATGATTTATCAAGAGCATTTAATTATGCTTTCGGTTTGATAAAAGAATTTTACGCTATTTCAAAAGCTATTCACAAGGAATAGTCTGGTTCTTAAAAAAAGCATACGTGTCTTAGTGGTATTGTATTTGAGAAAATAATGCAATAGTAACTTTTACTACTTTTTTTGCCATCGAGCTTCCTGAAGCTCATGATTTGCTTGACCTTTTCAAGTTTTCTCTGTAACAATGTGGACAAGAATATTGTTTAAGAAGATAAATCATGCATTGTTCTAATGTTTGAGATATAAAGAAAAGCACCCAACATCATGACCAAAAATAATAATATAGGAGTTTGCAATAGTGGAACTAAAATAAAGCAGTTGTATTTATTCCCTGCATCCTGTATTCTCTACATAGGTTGAAAGACTAAAATTAAAACTACATTAATCCTTTATTAACAGTACTGTAAATAGTTGAATAGCTGTGTTGTACCAGTAAACCAAATAATACTAAACAACAAAAAATAATTTATTTTTAAAATAGACTACATTCATAATGATAAGTAAAAAAAAACCCACCGAGTTTGTTATGACAATCAGGAAAATGTTATTTGCCGCTACCAAGTTTGTTTTTTTTTTTAAGCACAAGACAAAGAATATGGTGCAAGTTTTTGGAAGCTCTGCTATGTTAACAGATTTAAATAAAACATATGCAAAAATTAAAACTGTCTTCTCTTATGGTGAAAATTGCACCAAGTTAGAATTTTAATTTAGTACCTGATATTTTTCTACTTTTTTTTTCCTGTTGCTTTTGTCCCAAATCCTTTTAAGCAGGAGACTTAAAATCTCATGATGCATTTAAAAATCCATGGTGGCAGACCAAAAGAGTGTCCTTTTGAAAAACTGTAGCAACGCTCTTGATTTAAAGCATATTTAGCTGCAGAAGATGATGCAGATCTTGCCATGGGATATATTAAACTCAGTTCCCTTTTTGTTGCATGAGCTATCTTGGATACAAGCAAGTTTATACTTTGTGATTTTGGTCAAGCTGTGTGGTTTGATCTTCTCTTAGTTTTAATTTGAGGTGTGATAGGAATTTTCTTACAAGGAGAATAATGGGAGGATTAAATTTAACATGATGTTAGACTTTTTTTTTTTTTTTTTTCCCAAAGGCTGTGACAAATTTATTAAGTTTTCAATGTGTTTTGGCTTTCAGTTTTAAAAAATGCTTCGTAAGGACTTATTTTTACTGTTGCGTTTGTCACTTTTTTCATCATTTTATTTATGTTATTTGTGATGCAAAGCAAGATGTATATCAAGCTAGAAGTCAGAGTTGGCTCAAAGATTATTTATTTTCTTAAGCCAAACTTGGATGGATCCTTTTTGTGAATTAAAGTGTTTGAAATTTTATCATCTGCATTCAACTTATGCGACTTGTTAGCTTTTTCAGCTTTGGTTCTGAGCTGAAGGATTAAGAAAGGAGACTTATAATTTTGTGATTTTAGGCTTGTTTAGCTTGTTGAGTAACAGTTTAAAAAATTTTGAAATTTCAAAATTGCAGCCAAAATATTAATAGAATAAGTAAAATAATGACTGTAAGTGAGGGGAGGTTTCTTCCCCATGCGCCCCCTCCCCCTGCTAAACAAGAAAAATCCAACCCAAAACTATCATGGTCCATGTGAAGCCTAGAGAAAGGGAGTAAACAAACCCTGCATGTTGTTCATAAAGGAAATCAAATGAAGCTAAATTGTGGAAGCTAAAACTGAGAATTATCTTCGAAGCATGATCTCTCTAGAATTAGAAAGTTCATCAGCAAAGATCTGGCCCTGCTGTCAGATGTCTGAGGAAAAGCCTCAAGTTCAAATTCTTAAAATCCTCAGTTGACAACTTTGAAGGAATTCTGTGTTTTAGATAAGAATTGGTGATGTTAGTTCATTTCTCTACATGATTGCACAGTAGAGAAGAGAATGCACGATCAAATATAACGAGGAAGTTTGAATGTTGTAATTTGGTTCCACATAAAGCCTGTGGGTTTCTGAAGTAAGAAACAGCCTTAGGCATGTATCATCTAGACTGGGCTGCACTTCAAACTAAGATTGGAAGCACACAAACTGATTTGCATCCTAATTTCTAGGTCTTAACTGGCAGTCCACAAACACTGTCAGCAGACCACCTGCAGCCTGGATGAGTCTCGTATGTGTTATTTCTGATTGCCATCAACAAAAGTAACTGATGATCAGGACTGTAGTAGCTGCTGGATTTATTTTTCCTGTGCCAGAACTAATCTGAAAATTCGGTTGCTGAAGTGTAGAGCTCTCAGGAAAGCAAGACACTGAATTGCTTGATCTTGCAGAGCCTTCAGCCCAGCCAGAGCCTGGAGCACTCAGTTAATAATAACTCTCAGAGGCTTTATGTTATTCTGCTCTTTGGTGGAAGGTCATTCTAGGAGCATGTCCCTGTGCAAATATGCATTTTTAAAGGTTGTGGAAAAGGGGCCATCAGATCACATCAACAGTCCTGCAGAGCTGAGACAAGACCCATTCTGTTTAAAAGGGGAAAAGAAGACAGAGCTGTGCCATGTGTGGGCCTTAGTGTTGCCTCTGACCTGAACCTTGTTGTGTGGTCTCTACTTAGTTTCCATTTAGTAGGTGGTAGTGCAAGATCAAAACTCTGGCAACCCTCATCTTAGTCAGCCTGTTTGATATGTGTTGCTTGGTTTTGCTAGGAGCTACTAGGAAGAACATGTTAAGCAACTGAAAACAGTTGAGTTTACTAAAAGTGTTTTTGAAAAAAAAATTCCTAAGATTTTCTTGCCTGTAGATTTTGCATATATTGATCAAATGGTACTGAACTGACTTTCTTCATTGGCTCTTCTAGTCAGAGGCAGGTTGTGGTTGCTGGTTATCTTTATCAGTCTGTTATAACTTGAGTATGCATGCTACAGCCATGAATTTAAAGAGGAAATTGAAGATGTTTTTGTGTAGGATTTATGGCTGTGTTTCAAGAATGTGCTTTTCAGGTGACCATGAAGTCCTAAAAGAATGAAAATAAAAAACAAAACCAAAAATTGTCCTATATTTTTACTAGAAAACAGTACAAATTAATGGGTGTCCTAAGTTCTTGTGATGAGTTCATTGAGTGCTTATTGTTCTGAAATATAAACATGTCTTTTCCTCCCTTCCATGCTGTGGGATATGGAGGATTTTTTTCTCTACATCTTCATGACCTCCTCCACTTAGGTGGATTTGCTGATTCTGAGTTGTATAACTGCCTCTTTCTTTTTGTTCTCCCTTCTTCCTAAGTGTTCCTTTACTTACTGAAATTGTTGAGTTTTTCTCACACTCTTCTTTATCTGTATTTCTGTATTTTTCTTATTCAGTATTTTTAAACTGTATACTTTTTGTGTTTTATTTTTCCAAAAAACACACCGTTGTATCATATTACTAGTTAACAAATGCAACTACATTTGGATCTCAAAGACTGATAGTGGTATAGAACAAATGACTGAGAAAGAGCAAGACCTTATTGACCTTGTAACATGGGAATTAGAATAATCTGATAGGCAGTTGTTGAGTAATTTTTACTACTAGAGTAATACACTGAATTTTTAGAGCTGAATTCACTAGAAGCATATATGCATCTAAAAACCATACGTTAGGAAGCCCTGATCCCAGATGACTGGTTGAACATATGCAGTGAACAGTCTGTATTGCAATTTGTTTTGCTTCAAGAGCAAAAGCTAAGTATCAAGCTTCCAGGCATGTTCAAATTTGCAATACTGAAGCTTTTTGGATGGAAGGGTGGGTTTCAGGTTTTTTGCTATGACAATATAAACTTACAGTAATGGATAATTGACTTTGAAAGCCTGATAGAGAAAGCCTGCTTTCTGAATGTATTGCTGTGTTAGAAACCCTAGAAGATTGTAATACCATATTGGGAGGGGTTACATTATTTTTGATATACAGATTGTACTTTCTATGGCAGAGGTAATTAAATAGTCCTCATGGTATAATATTTCTACTACCACAATAACAAGTAATCATAAACAATTGATACTGGAATAATAAAAATTAGTTTAAAATTCATATAAGCAAATAATATCTGTAGCAAATAGTGTCTGGTTACTCTAAAATACCTTGGGCTATTGTAAGTAATTCTAAATCTTTTCTGAGGAGAGTCACTGTTGTCAGCTGATGCACTTTTAGTAATTGAACAGTTTAACAGACCTACTCTGCTTTATACTTTGTATGTTTATACTGCCTACTTTGTTTTTTCCAAAATAGATGACTTTGGGCAGTATTTTCCTCCCATGTGGAGTTCTGGGATACTGCCTGCTTAATTTAAGATTGTGTATCTGTGGTTACACCAGTATAAAATGGGAGTGTCTGCCTGGTTTTGCAACCATTGACTACTGGTGCAGGTATATTCATTTTCTTGAGGCAGCGTTAGCAATTGGACTTGAAACTTTAACATGGCCTTTATTTTGCCTGATTTTGTGTCCTATATAAAATTATATAGGTGGTCATAATACGTGACAGGTGCCTTGCACTCATCAATAAATAAAAGTAATAAACACTGGAAATAAAACTAAAAGAATGTACAGTGTAATGGAGGAAAGTGAGAAAGGTAATATAGTTGAACGTAGCAGGCAGAGATATTTGAGTGGTACCAATCCGAGTTTATAAGTCCAAATAGAGTAGTACCCTTTTGCGGAGCTGCGGAGGAACTACACGCCGAGACGGACTCAATGTGGGTGATAGAGCATCATATATCGTATTCCTTTATTGGTCCAGGGTACATATATTTATACAGACAATGATAATTATTATGCCTACTAGTCACTAGCTGATTGGCTTAAGCTCTAAAGGTCGTATTCGCACAGTCCACCTACTTGCAGTTAGCTAACAGCACAAGCTTCTCATCACACTAAGTTTCTCATGCCACTATTTCTAATTCCTCTTAACTTGTTTTTGATACACCACGGTACACAAGGCCGAAGCATCCTTGACATTCTTCATGTATCAGCAGCTGCGAGCAGCTGCAGGCAAACCCTAGTGGGGCCCAGCATCAGCCCCTAGAACAGGCTCCGATCGTACAACTGCTCGGTGGGCTCATGACCCTTGTCTCTGAGCCATTCTCCAACACCCTTTGTACTGGTCCCTAGTGCTTCTGTAATAGTTTATTCAGTGCTACTTGTTTGTGATAGCATAAAATGTCTTTTCTATGATTACCACTTTTAAAAAATATAAGTGTATCTTTCCGTTCTTTTGCAGCTAAGGCATGACCCTCATGCCGTTAAAAAAAAAAAAACAAACAAAAAAAAAAAAAAAAAAAAAAACAACACAAAACAAAACAGCAGAATATGAGGGCTGTCATCTTAATATGTGAAGTGGACTAGAAACTTATTGCTCACTTGGGGAGCATTCTTAGCATCCACTTATCTAACTTGGTTCCTTGCGTCTACTCCGAAGCAGGCACTTCTACTCATTTATTTCAGACAGAACTGCTAGCTTCAATGCCCTAAGCTGATAGCTGCCTGAAAGAGGTAATGTGAATTCTAGCCTATTTTAATAATTTATATTAATATCTTATTTGTTAGCTTATTTTGTTCATTGATAGCTATGGACTTCATGCATTTTTGTTAAAAAAAAATAGAAAATGTGCCTGCAACTTCAGATTGTTCCCATGTTTATATCCAATCTGCAGGTCATATGTTTATAGCCAAAATAAATAAGATTTTTTTTTTTTCTTCAGGCACTTTCAGGAAAGGATGAAGAGTGGTTGTCAATGTTATCTGCCAAAGAATTCCTGAATGATCGTTCATAGGAAAATGTTTTGCATTAGCAGAAATTTTCCTCTTGTACGTGATGGAAAGTGCTTCCCATTTACTTTTTTGAGTGTGTTTAAGTATTAAGGTCCTTACTAGTTTTCACAGTGACTATAGAATGTGTTTCTTTTCATGGTAGATGTATTTATTGGAACAGTTTCAGAGCAATAGATATTTGCAATTCTCCTGCCTTGTGATGCAGAGGGTTTTGCCAGGCAGCCTTTCAGTTCTCTCTAATTGTCTTGAAACTGGAGATCATCCTTAAACTGGTTCTTAATTTTTATTATCCCTCTTTCTTCTAAAGAATAAATGCTCTTATTTTAGCACAAGGCTTTGTAAAGCTGGCATCACAGCCAGCATTACATTTATGGCCTGCAGTACATTTTTCTGCAGTCAGAATCTGTGACTTGGAAACTTCATAGAAACACCGAGTGTTATTACACGTCATTCATCTGTACCCTGGCATGTTCTCTTACAGGGAAGGATATAATTTCTGATCTCCATTTTGTCTGGAATTTCTTTAAATAATATTAACTCTTTTTTGAGAGAGATACTTGTCCATGCACCTATATTTTACCTGACATGGAAAATAAATGTGTCATTTGATTTATGGCAATTAATCAAATTGAAGTGTTTTTCTACTGTTTAAATAATTTGTGAGTCACAGTTGCTTCTTGGCAGAGCTGAGACAGGGTCTCAGTTATTTTATCCAAGCACTGTGTGGCAGGAAATCTTCTGTTTCTTCTATCATTGGCCATTCTGAGATTCTTGAGAGGCCTTACGGCTGCTTCTGGTGAGGACTTGAACATGGTTGACTCTTAAACCAGCGTTCACGTTAGTGGCCATTTCATTAGGGAGGACGGGTTGATCTAGGCTTTAGTTACAGATCTTCCATGGTAATCAAGCAAGTGTCCTTGTTGCCTTATGTCATGCTTCTGACACCTGACTCTTGCATTGTCCTGTCACTTTTTGGGAGTGGAGGTAATGCCTGCAACTATTTGTAGCCAAAATATAAACATCCATAATGCTTTCTTTTTAAAGAATATATTAAAATAACTTAAAAAAAAAAATCTAACTGGGTCTCAGTCAAGGGATAGCATGAAACCAGAGCTTTGAGTGGCTAGCTTGAACTCTGTCAGAATTGAGCCAGCAATAGTAGCTGCCTTCAAAAATGTTAATATTCTATATGACTGCAAGATAGCTGTCCAAAGGTCTCTTCATATCTTTTCCAGGCACTGGGCTTATTGCTGAAACCTCTAAATAAGTCTGTCTGTTATGAAAGCAGTCACAGAGGGATGACTGGTGTAATTGTTTAGAACTGCTAATGGGGGAACTAGATAATAGATTAACCCATGATGGAATGTTTGAGTGGAAAGGTACTCTTTAGAAAGACAGAAAAGTTACTTTATGAAGCAATTGCACATCTAACAGATGTGTTTTCCATGCTCACATTTTCTCCTCTTCTCAGGTTCCTGTGCATTCTGATTTTGGGAGGGAACTATTGAAGTGGGAATCATGTGTTACCCTTTCTCTTTTAAGCGCACAGCACAAAAAGCAGCAGTATGCCTCTATAATACACAGGTGTTGCTAAGGCAAAGCATTCCTTAAACAGGAGTAAGAAAATACTGCCTTCTGTATGTATGCTCCAGTGGAACCCAATCAAGGAAAACATCTCAAAGATTTTTGATTAGTATGGTAAGAAACTTTTTTTTTTTTTGTTAATGTTCCCTGTGTTTATGGGTTTATCATAGATACTGATACAGGGTTTTTATAAAGAGTAACTACTTTTTTACTTCTATCTGTTTGATGGAAGCAGTAATAAGAATGTTGAAGATTGGTTTTAGATCAGACTTAGTTTCTACTTTTCTGAAATAAAAGACTGTCGTTTTGACTTTCAGAAATTCAATCTAAATGCACTTTGTTTATCTTTGAACAGCAATATTAATTGTTCTAGGAAGAACTTTTAGTTAAGAATTTTTTTTTTCCAGCAAGAGCCAAAATACCAAGGGATTATAGTTCCAGCACATAATTTCATACAGATTTCACCATGATTGTGGTGACAAGAAGAAGAGATGGTGGCCTATTGACGTCATAGTAGCTCAGTCTGGTTTATGTTCTGAAAAGTTTATTGCTATGTTGTGTATGTAAATGTTAATTGTTAACTGTGATCCTGACATGACAAATAAGGAATCTCTTGCAGTGTTGCTTGAAGTACTTTATGGGGTCTGGCTATGATAGTGGTAGCTGGAGTTTTGAACTATATTTTCTTCTGCATAGCATCACAACAGACTTTGTCTTCATATCAAATGTGTCAGATCTACAGGCCATGGTATAAGAGCGTAGTTTGTCAGGTAGAACATAAGCCCATTAACTTTACTACCCAATTTAGGTAGGTGTTTGCATGAACTATAGCTTATAAAAGTACTCTGTTTCATCTCAAAATATATCATGTTGCATGAAGATTCTGCTAGTTCTTATTCTAGGACAGAATTATGCAGTTAGTGTATATGGGGGCAAAGTATTACCCTGTTGTAGTGACATTTACTTACGACTACCGTACCTCTGGAAGTTATTTGACTTTCTGTGCTAGTCATTTTATAAATAGAATTAAGTAGAAGTTCTTCTTTGCCCTGTGAAATCTAGTATTTGAGGAAATAGAAAATATTGAAAATAATAGTTTACAGGAGGATAACATCTAAATAGAAATTGTATATATAAGCTTAAAATAGAAATTTAAAATATGCATTCCAAAAAATAAAATAAGCTTTCATTAAATTATTAATTTCTAGCTACTAAACACTAACTTTTTTCTGGAGCAAGTAATAATTATGTTGCATCACAATATTGCTGCTGGAGAAATGTATAGACAGTTGCTTTATTATTCTTGCATAATAGTAGATGGTTATATCACTTCCTTAATCTGAACATCTAGTTGTCAGGTTAATACATAAGTGGTTTCTTCACTTTCTTCCTGCTAAAAAATTAGGCCCTATTACTGGCGCATGAGTCATTCAGTCTGTTCCTTTTTTCATCCTGTAGAATAGAAAGAAGATAAAAGAAGATACAACTGAAAGAAGAATAATAGTATGGTGCCTGGATGTTCTTGGTGGATTAAATAGGGCATAAATTTTGGCAAAATAATATCTTTTAGAATGACAGACCAATTTTCTTTTCCACAAATGAGAAACAGAAGAGTTAAGATATTTTGTGAAGAGTGTTTCTGGAAGGAAAATATTTTCATTGGTCTTCATATTTAAAAAGAACTTGGAAATAACACAGGCTGAACAATTAAGAGGCAAGTGCATGCTTGTGTCAGTGACTTGCTCTCTCTCTGTCCCTTAGGAAATTTTAACATCCTTTAGCAACCAGTCAGCTAGAGATTTTTTTTCCATGCTTAACAGAGAATGTAACTCCTTAACAGTTACTGCAAATGTAATTGTGAAGAGAGCGTATTAATTTCAATGTTGCTCCCCTTGTTTCTGATAGAAACTTTTGTATAGGTGATGGGTAGTACACGTGTAACAGACCTGCTGTACAAAACATACTGCACGAGATGCATAGTCTAATGCATCCAGGCTTGCTAAATTTACTGCTTATGCACAAGGAGTTTGGCAAAACTCAGCTGTGTGTGGAAATGTGTGGGATTCTCATCAAAACTGCATCCACAGTGCTGCTGTTCCAGAAATCTCAGTCTTCAAATTTTTCCTGGACAAGAATTTGAAACAGAAGAAGTGTTCATGCATAGGAAGACCTGGCTGTATGGTATTCCCACTGCAATCATAGCAGCATAATGGTTAAATCCAGAATTGCATTGTTCAGCTGAGTAGAACTGTTCATATTTTATATGAAAAACTGCAACAAGTCTGTCTTTTGGCAGTGTGTTCTGTTGAGCTGATCTTTTATTGACTAACACAAGCTTTTGAGAAACATCCCAACTTGTTTCAAAATATTGATTAATTTTGGAAATACCTTAAATATCGTGAAAAGCTTTCTGTTTATTTAATAATTAACACTGTCATCTATCTCAGGTGATTCCTTGAGTATGCAGAGTAAATCTGACATTTTTCTTACCAGATAGTTCTAGACAGTGGTATGTGATACGTGGCATTTGGAATTCAAGTCAGATTTTCATTTACTCCAGGGCTTTTCCATATGTTTCCTATTAGCAGCTTTGTTCTCAAACCTCTAGTCTCCCCAGAAAGGAGGAAAAAAAAAAAAAAACCAAGAAACTATCTTAAATTCTGAACATAGAGAAGGAGGAAAAAATAATTATCTCAGATCATGATTTCATTATTTTTAGTTTACCATTGCTTTTATAGCATTCTGGTGTTAAATTCTGATCAAAATACAGTGGAAATGTTAATGTTTCTTTTGCCTATTGTGTTATACATTAGTTTTTCTGGATAAATAGTATAATATTTTAACCAGGAATCTGCTGTTAAGACTGTGAAATAGTAAGTGGTGATGTTTGGTGGTATTCCTGATATTTACATTTGAATTTTCTTTTCTTTGAAATTATTGGAGGGAGGAAGCTTATGTTACTAACTTTTTGTTTCTTGTTAATCTGTCATTAAAAAAGCAAACACTTGTGAAGCAGGTTTGTGTGTTTTTTTGTGTTTTGGTTTTTTTTTTTTTTTTAAATCAAGGCAACATGAGAAAATATCCAGAAACTTTGAGGAACAGAGGGAACAAATTGGCATAGTTCAAACTTGTAAATTGAGACCTCTTGTTTTTGTTCAACTTTACTGGGCAGTCTTCTCTGAGATATTTGAAGTTGCTTCAACAGATTTTGGTCAATACAACTACTTGTAGCATTATTAGTGGTAAATACCAAAATATTAGCTAGAAACCTAAGCTCTGGAAGTGTAACTCTATATTTAACTTAAACTTGAGAAGAAACATCATAAGATTAGTAACTGTGGTTGAACAAGTATGGTATATGTATTAATGTTGGAAATTACTGTCTTTGAGAGCAGAAATTGCTTCTTAGGACATAGGTAAATGCTTTTTGAAATTATGTGAAATGATTTAGAAGTTTCATAACAGTGAAGTTGTACCAGATTTCACGTTCATAACCCGGTTTAGGTAGCTGAACTATTTTACCACTTTACCAAGCCAATATGAACGGTTAAAAAATTTGCATATCTCAGTTTATATACTGTTCCGCCTGGTCTGGTCTTGGGCATTTGCTTCCCTTTTGGGAAATTCTGGTGCAGGAATTCTTAGTGGGATACTTGCTGATATGAAAATTTCTATAAGTTTCTACTATGGTTAGAATAGCCAAACTTGGTTTGATTTCCGAAGGAAAATGAACTTTTTGTCTTTGGCACTTATTTCATCCAGTATATTTTGATCCTCACTGCCAGTTATAACCAAATTTGACATAGCATAGAGGGAAATGTATTGGTACTTTCTACAAACTTGTGAAAAATAGCAGCTGGGTAGAGGAAAGCACTCCAAGGAGGTACTTCAACTGAGGAAAAGACAGTTATAAATTCTTCCTAGAGTAGCAGCCAGATGGCAAGACGACACAGATGTTGACTAACCTCTTGGCGTACTTTTAGCTCTGTCACTTGGCAGCCAAACAGGTGGTAGCTGTGGAAGGCAGCTGTAGGAGAACACGCTGAGGTATTGGTGTGAGGTAGAAACAACAAAAGTTGTAAGGCTCAAATCCATAGGAATCCAGGCTTCTGTAGGTTCCTTGTTCATGCAATAACTTAGCAACAGCAACACTGGGAATGGAGAGATTGTCCCCATTCTTCTAATGCAGCCCAGGATACTGTTAGCTTTCTTGCTCCAAAGGCATTGCTGGCTAATGTTCAACTTATTGTCCACCAGGACCCCCAGGTCCTTTTCAGCAAAGCTGCTTTCCAGCTAGTTTCCCAATGCAATGGGGTATTCCTCCCCAGCTCCAGGATTTGCACTTCCCTTTGTTGAACTGCATGAGGTTCCTGTTGGCTCATTTCTCCAGCCTGTCAAGGTCGCTCTGGGTGGCAGCACAATCCTCTGGAGTACAAGCCACTCCTCCCACTTTTGTGTCAGCAGTGAATTTGCTGAGGATGATCTGCCCTATCATCCGGATCATTAATGAAGATGTTGAACAGAATTGGAGCCAGTATTGGCACCTGGGACACATCGCTAGTTACTGGCTTCCAACTAGAGTTCACTAGATCACCACGTTCAGTCATCCACCTCGCTGTCTGTTCATCCAGCCCATACTTCATTGTGCTTTTATGATTTTACAACTCTTCTTTTCATGAGGTCATGCAGTGATATCTAAGTATCTGTGCTCTTTCTCTGTCCATCTGTCCTTTCCTCTTTCCTGATACTTCTGAGCATAGTGGACACTTTTATCCAATTTGCCAGGTACACTGAATTCCTGCTGATTTTATGTAAATTGGCAGCTGGGCAGAGGAGGAAGGCACTATTGATACTGGATAAAGGAAGAAAAATCAACACTTCCTCACCTTATATAACTTGTTTAGCAGCAAGAGAGAGCACCTAGATGATATGCAAGTTTCATACACTGGTCTGCACACAACCAAGTAGTTGATTCTGAACCCATACTTCTAACCTATGAATATATCGCTGTGAAGGAAATACAGGAAATAAAGAAGGGACTGTATCGGGACTAATATGATTAAGGATATGGGGTGGAATGGGATTTTGTGATGGGAGATTGAGTGTTGCATAGCATAAGAAACTTTACAAAACTGTTCTTCATTAAGTGTCTTGCAGAGCAAACTGTCTCAAACTGAAGGGGTTGGATGCTTCAAAATTTTGCTTTTGTTTGTCTTTTCAATATGGGTATGAAAGAAATCCTGTTTTATTGAATGTACATTTTGATTTACATGGTATGCACTTGACATAGCTGATAGTTCAAATTAAATCATGATTTGATAGTATTTTGTATGCTTTAAACTTCCAGTATCTTATAAAGTATGTTGTTATTTGTCTGCTAATGTTCTGCAATTTCTATATTATTCTTTGTATTGCTGTGTTTTAAAGTACTGCATCATGCAGGCTGGTATTAGGGAATGAGGCAGAGAGCAGACTAAGACATGAGGTTATTTCATCCTTTGGCAAAGGTAATGGTGTAGAACAAGATATAGAAATTAGTCTTTAGAAGTACTCAGACAGGCTACTCTGCTTAATCAGTATTTGAAGTTTCCTGGACTATTACTGTGCAGTAACAGTCTGTTATTTATTTGATAGAATTAGTTTTCCTTGCATTGGTAACAATAGGCTGCCATCCTCTGGTGAAATTTGTTAACTGTCTTGTAGGGACCTGACAGATTTTCAGTAGAGAGAAGCCCATTAAAGTTTGGAAAAATTAGCTGGAATAAATATTATTTTTTTTTTTATTAGAGGAATGTAGTTACCTGTAGAGGTAAGAGAAGACTCATAGTGTTACTGGAAAGTGGTAATTAATTCACTTTTTAAGACTCAATTTTGCAGTTTTAGAAAGCAGGCATTCTTTATTACAGCGCCGGACACACAGGGGAGAGCTCCTCCTAATTTGTGTGTGTGAAAATGAAATCAACAAGCGTTTATACTACCTTAATCATACATATTCATTGCCTTTTTATCATATTCATAACTTTTCCAGGAACTCATTTAGCAGATGTTAATGTCGTTTGCGCATATCTGTTGGAGTCTTCAGGTGGTCTTCGGGGGTCTTCAGATGAAGGCTCTTAGTCTTCTTCACTGCGTTTGCCAGTTGACCCTTCTGTGCAAACTCAGTCCTGTGGTCAGGCAGATTTTGTCCTCCTTGTCATTTATGTTCCTTTGCACCTGCCACTACAAGGCCAAACTGTCTCCAGTAAGTTTATTTATGAGTGCCTTATCCTACAGTTATTCCAACTATTTCTCAAAAGATCAGTATTTGTTCTGCAGCACAATTGTTAAATGGTTAAATCATCTTAAATTGATCTTAATAATTCTATTCCACAAATACCTATTTTCTAATAATCTTAGTTTGCAGGTATCAATAGAAGGATTTATATCAAATCTCTCTTTCTCCCTCTTTCCTTTTTCCATAACATCTACAGAGAACATAAAGGTGGAGTTAATTTCTTGACAATTTTTCTCTGTGGCTGCTGATACTGAACTGCCTTGTTCTGTGGAAAGGCCACTGAACACTAGTGTATTATCATGAGTTAGCTATTATGCTGTTAATTTCATTGCTGTCCATGTACAGAAATCCATGCTGAAACTGTGTAAGGCACATTTTATATTGTAATGTCTGTATGTCATAGTGACATCCATTTGGGTTTAGGCTGAAGTATGCCAAAGATGCAAGTTCTGTAAATCATTAGTTATTATTACCTACAAATGCTAGCTGAAGAATGATATGTGAAAATAGTGGAGGGTTGTTAAGCTAATTTTTTTCTCATAAGTGACAGACATCTTATGAATTTATGTAATGTGATATAGGAAATTACTCTCTTTTCTCTAAAATTAATTATTTCAGGAGTTGATTTTAGAATGAATCATTTGATACTTACTTGCCTTAATGCAAAATTGCCAATATAATTTGTCACAGATGAAGGTTTTTAAACTTCAAAGCTAGCTGAATTTGCCTGAAGATGATGAAAAGCTAAGCAGTTGATAAAATCCTTTAGAGATTATTAAGTGCAAAAGTGGAGGTGAATGTTGTATGTATTTTCTGTGAATGTTGTATGTATCTATGGATGCTGACTGTAGAAAGAGTTTCTCAGTCTGAATGCATGGATAAGGCAAGAGAGTTTGTAAGGCTTTGGAAGGATAAGATCAAGACCATATAGTCTTCTGCCAGTTAGGGCTTCGCTGCCTTTTTACAAAGCTTTCCCACTATATTGACTTGAACAATTGACCTAAAATTTGGTGCAACTCTTATGAGAGTACCTGCAAACAAATCTGAGAAGGTACTAACCATGCTTTCTAGGGACTAGGACTACTCTGCTAAAGCCGTGCCCTCAGGAAAGTTTCAGATGAGATCTGAGACTGAGGGCTACTTTCTGGAGTCTGTATTAGGATTGTTATCTAGCCTCAGCTGAAACACCTTGCCTTGGGAGACCAAAAAGCCCAGTGGCCATTATAAGTGCCTGGCCATTAATCATAGGAACACAGACAGTTTGAACAAAAGCAATAAGGATTTTTTTTTTTCATGTGGCAACCTACTCACTTGTGGGCATTTGTTATGTTTGGAATTCTTATGCAAAATGCAATTAAGATTTACTGAGAATATAGGTAATTGCTTCCAAGAGCTCCTTGCTTCTGAGTAGATTTATTAGCAGCGGGTTGGCTGAACGAGCCTGCTTTGGGGTAGAGAGGTGTAGGCTAACAAAAGAAAGCAGAAGTTGTTCTACACGCATTCAGACTTTAGCCCATTTGCTTAAATGTCTTAGTCTTGACAGGTGTAGCATTCCTGTTGTCTATTGCATAAACCTCAATTAGATAAAGAGTTGTTTGCTTTCTCTGTTATATTTCCTTTTAATCCTTACCACTAAATCAGTGTAGAATAATGTACTACATTACACTGTGAGTTTATTGGTCTTCGTTAAGCTGCAAAATTTGAATCAGCTTTTCTATTTATGTTGTCATTGCTGTACTGGTATAACTAGTATAGTATGAGTACTTAAGAATACATTTAAACTAGTGATTCATATAAACGTAATGATTTTTCTATTATCAATTCTCTTTTACTAGCATTGAACTTGCTCTTTGTTGTGCTTTCAACTGAAGATCTGATTGAAGTCTACCTTTATCCCACTTACTCCAGGTGAAAACTCTCAGTGTTCTACAAAGTAAATTAAAGATTTGGAAATTTTCCATATGTTTTTCAATCTTATCCTTCTTTAGGATTGATCTTCTTTTTGCTGTTATGTTGCAGCTTGACGACTTTTTTCCACTAGAAGTCCTTCAAATCTTTTTTTAGCTCTTGATTAACCTCTGGTCATCTACAGATTTTCCTGCCTCATCCTTTATTTGCCTTTCCTCTATCTTTTTGATAGTAAGTTTTATAAGCAGTGAACATTTTGTGGAACATTAAAGACTTCAGCTTTTTAGCTGTTACTAGATAAGAATGGGTATTTATTTAAAATCTTCACTTTATTCTTGGACAGTCATTATTGACAGTGCTTTGTTTCGCTGGTATGGGGTTATGAGCTGTTTATAGGCTACCCTGCCTTCTACTGCCATAATTAAGGGAAGGTTAGTATTTCCCGGAGGGTGTGAATGTGCACTTGGGCTGTTACCATGAAGTAGTAGGTGGTCCTGCTTGAGTATGACTGTAAAGATTTTGCGGGATGATGACGTACTCTGGGGTAAATGACTAGTCTGTATGGTGTGTTATTCTTTATGTAACTAGGCTGTTTCATTTTCAGTTACTTATTTCTGCCCTTGCTCTTTTGAAAATTCTTCCATGTTCCTCATAAATCTTGTAGAGGTGGCTTAAAGAGTTGGCCATTTTTCTCTGTAACCTTGTTAGATTTGTTACTGTTGGATTTAAAGTATGATGTATGGAGAGGCTCAGACTATGCCTTCACTGGGAAAGCAGAGTTGCAGTAAAAACTGGTATGCATTCCCTGTACAAACTGTACATTAACAGTTCTGCATTCGCTATGTGTATAGTACCTAGTTCCCTAGTAGAAAAATCTCCTGAAATTATTGCCTTCTTTTCTATATGTACATCAGGCTTGTCTTGTAACACTGGTCTCTATTGAGAGATCATACCTCTTCATGCATGATGACATAGCTATGGCTGAAGGAGTCCATGATGTAAACTAAACTAACTGATGAAGAATATACTCATTGAGTACTATTTTCAGCACTGATAACTGCTTTCCTTATGTTATTTGCTAGGAAATGAACTCCTAGAAAGATGCTTGATGATCTGCAGATTTGTTTTGTGTTTTGTTTAGTGTTTCATTTTGTTTTTATTCTGCCTTGAGTGTGTTACAGAATTTCTGTCTGCAAAAACTGTTCTTCAGTAAAAGCCTCCCCTGTCCCACTCTCCCTCTCCTCATGTGGTTTTGGGTCTCAGCAGCATAGTGGTGCTAACAAAATACTAAATACAAAAAGACCAAGCAGATGAAAAAAAAAAAAATGTTGGACTTGATGCTTATTGCTTGGTGTACTTAAGGAGGTGGTAGAAAGGCTGAGAATGGGAATTCCTTGATTTCTATGTAGTATTTCCTTCTACTACTAGTCTGTGTCATTTCCTGTAGCTGCTTCAAACAAAGCATTGAATTTTTAACTTTGTGAAGAACAGCAGTGATAAATGATCCACAAGATATGTAGAGTTGGAAGAAGGAAGAAAAGAGAAAATATCTAAAGAAGAGTCAGAAAGGTGTTTGGTTATAATCTCTGAATGTTTTGACATGAACTGTCTTGTAATCAAGGGTACAAATGCAAGTATTCTTTAAGTTTATTTAATTTATTTTGAATCCCAATAGCAAATATACACTAAATAGATATATAAAATATCCATTTTATACAGTACTGTCAGTATTGAGAATTCTATTTGCTGACCTATGTAAGTCAGGGAAGTTGAGTTCCAGCTATCTGCTTGCAGTCAGCAGTTTTAAGGTACTTATATTAACGAGGGATTCTTAACCCGTGTGATGTCAAAATATAAATGAGGAAAGAATTAAATGAGAAACATGATTACAATTGTTATATATAAAAGAATGTTTGTGCTGGCCTAAAGGGAGTTTAATAGTCATTCCTATTAAGCTTAAGCATATGTTAAATCTTGAATCCTACATTTTTATGTTCAGAATACATCAAATTATATTGATAGCAAAACGCTGAAGGACGTTTCCCTCTGAAAGTTGCAATAAAATAGTACCAAAAACTTCTAAAGGTTTTTTTGTGTGTTAGTTCTTGATCGGAAACCTGCCTTTATGTCACTTAAGAGATTATAAAAATATGTTCTAGTTTAGAGCCAAAAGACTGCACAATATTGTAACTTTTCATTGCATCTTTGCTGATTATCAAAAATTGCACAAGAAATTGTCCTTGAAGTCTGGTAATTTTTTTTACAACTTTTCTTACAACACTTTGGTGGAAGAAAAGGTCCTTACTGTCAAAAAAGTAGCTTCCACTTGTTTTTAGAATTTATTTGAAAAAAAGAATGTCAAAACTATGTAATTTCAGTAAAGAATTTAACATCTCTAAAAGGAAACATCAAATACAGTTTCCAGTTCCACTTCCAAGAGTCCTTCTGTAAGATAAAAAAGCTTTTGTTTAAATTATTCAAAAGTAGGCTGAACATTGTCAAATAATACAATGGATCCTACTAACATATTGTTTCTAATTAATTATCTTTGAAATAGTAAATACTTTGTAAACTGGTTAAATAGTATAAAATTGCATTTTTTCTACAAATTTCAAGTATTATAGAATTGATTTGGATAAGTTGCTTTTTGAAATGACCAACTTTGGTATCACTTGATGAAATTTCCAAGTTGCACACTGTTTCTGGCTAAAATGCAACGGAAAGTTGAAGGCTGAACCTCCCAGTATTTTACAGGATTATTGAAGAGACTTATGCCACTGTATAATGCTTTCTTCTTTCTTCTTCCTGTTGGACAGAAATCGTTCGCTCCCAGTTTTGCAATATGATTAGAATGGAGGAAGACTACCTGCAGCAATAAGAAACAGTAAAATATAATAGTTAGTATGTAAATGGGAAAAAAATCTACACATCCATTGGCATATAGATAACTGAGGTTTGCAGTAAGATCAGCTGGGTGCAGACCTTAATAGTAACGGGAATTAAAAATTCATGTAAAATCCTTAAAAAATTTCTCCCTTCTGCCACAGTCTCTCCACAAGAAAAAAAGTTATATGGTATTTTATCAATGTGTTGTCAGAATAATTGGACTCTATTGTTATGGAACATTTTCCTAACATGCAATTTTATGTTCTCTTATAGTAAGAATTGTAATGATGCAGTATTATATTCTCCCATAATGCATATATTTCAGTGATTTAATAAATTCTAAAAATTAATCTCTAGAAAAGTTGATATTGGGAGTCATTTGTCAGTATGGTTATAGGAATAGATCAGTCTAATGCTGTGGTAGCTTAAATTAATAAAAAAAAAAAAGAGCTTGTGATAGTACAGTTAAGAATTTGTTAAGTAAAATGACAAAAGCATTCTTTTGTTTGTATATCTAATGTCACATTATACTGCAAGTTGATGTTTGGATTTTGTTTGTTTGCTGTGTTTTTGTTTGTGTGGGTTTGGTTTGTTTTTTTGGTGTTTTTATTTTTTTAATATATATCTCAAAAGATTTTCCTTTAATTGAAAGTGAAATGAAAAGTGGAAAGAAATCAAATTCAGAGGTAAAATCTTTTACCGAATAGCTTATCATTTGCTCTGTCACCTGTGCATTTCTTCATGTTTCCCCAAGTTTTGTTCAGCTCAGTATCCTAAGGTATATGTCATCTTATAAGACATATAATAATTTTAATTGATATTCCAGAATTCAGGAAATAAATGTGTTTTGAAAACATTTTCTTGCAGAACTTATCTAGTTTTAAATACAAACTTTAAAATCTTATCAGCATTTCAGCCTCATAAATAATTTACTTTGAACTTAAGACTTTTCACCATGGGAATGGAAAAATTTCCACTCTGGCTTGGTAATACGGAAACTATAACAAATCTGTAACAAACTTTCTGGAAACATTTTATGGGTGTAGCATGTTGTTTTCCTTTTTTTTCTGGGAGTGTTCCTGCTGTTGGTGTTTATTTCTTTAAGTACATATTTGATTTCAGGTTTTCCTAGTAGGAGTCTCATGTCAAAATATATGTGACAGTTAATTATGCTTTTCAGTTATGTCCTAATCAGTATGGCAGTGTGAAAGTCAAACAACTCATGACTAGCAGAGCTTTCTATTAAGTTTAGCATATGACCTGTAGATATTTCAGTTCAGGTAATCCAGGAGGAACTTTCTTGAGCTTATTTTTTTCAAGATGGATTTCACGTATACTTGGTATGTTGGCAAAACTTCCATTTTCCACATCTTTGATTTTATTATTCCCAAGGCCTAGCCTAGAAAACAGTACAAGGAACATTTAATTAAAGATTGACAACAGCATTGAAAAGCATACTTTTTTTATTTTTTTTTCCAAGATTGAAATACATAGGTGTATACGTGGGGGAATAAAAACAATTGGGGAAAAAATGATGAAATCTTACCTCTGATAGAAAAAAACCCCACTATTTATCTAACAAATATTTTTTTTTTATTTAATCTCCCCTTCAAAGACAGCAGCTAGCTTGATGTGACAAATTGTCCAATTTTGCATGCAGATTTTCTACTTTTAGTGGTAAGAGTTAAAATTATAAACATCAACCAATCTGCTTGTGAAATAAATTGTGCCCTTTTATCAAGTAGTATAGCTGCAAAGTATACTTGCAGTAATAAAAAGGTAGTGTTTTGTTAAATAGGCAAAGAGCAAATCTCTTAAAGAAACAGTTCCATATATAGCTTAGTAAAAACTTCGTATTTTTTTTGAAGAAAGGACTACCTTCTTTTCTAATTCCACATTTTCCTTAATTTAGGCCTTAGTTAGATATTTTTATTAGAAGACTTTACCCTGTGTTGCTAGGAAGATGATTCGGGAGGTAGAGGCACAGAACAGTTTGGAATTGCTCTTTCCATGCATCCTGCAATCCCCTTTTTCGCCTTTCTTTTTTGATTTCTTCAGAAACTGAAGTTGGTATCTAAATGCAGTTCAGTAGATCTCCTTTGATAGTAATTTCTATTAGCAAATCCAAAATTCAGTGCTGCTCAGCCATATTTTCAGAGTACTTAACTGAGCTTTACAGAAATAACCTCCTCCTTTGGTCCTACATCAAAGCTACATTCCTCAAAATGTCCATTTTTAATTTTTCTTATACCCCATCACATTTGTAAACAGTGCTCAAGTTGTTTCCTTCACCAGCTACTGTATTTCTCTCAGACTAGTTTTCGGGAAGTGAATTTATCTTTTCTTACAATTTACCACTTTTCCCATGTGTTCATATAAAAAAAAGTCTTAACTTTCCCTCTTCATGCCATCCTATTATATTTTTCTTTAGGGTGTATATGGAGTGTCTCCCTCCAGTACACTCAGGCCTTCTCTGGAATTAAAAACCTATTATGACTCTTATATCCTATAAATTTAGTTGCAGGAGAGGCATTTTGTTCCTAAAACAAAAATCAGTTGTTGTTGATGCATGCATCATTTTGGGGGATGATTTGTGAGATGAGTAACTGAAGAGTTAAAATGCCTGGTCCTGACAGGGAACAGGCTAGGAAAAAAATACTGAATACTGTTCATAAATTATGCGACCACAAAGGTTCGTATGTTCTGAGTATGAGAAATATGTGTGATGCTTAATTGAGGCATATTACTACTAGCACATCAGGAGATATTATATAAAAGCAATGCTATGTTACACAACACCCAGGTGCCATGAGGTAAGAATTTAACATACGCTTCTACTGCGAACTGTAGGCAAGATGCGTAAGAACAAGGATGATCTTCAGGTTTTTTTTTTATTTGTTGTTGGTTTGTTTTGTTGCTTTTTACGTTTGATCTCATTTACAGCAGTTCTTACTAAAACACTTAATTTTTAATTTTTTTTTCCTCCCATTGACAAGAGAAATAAAAAATAAGATCCTGTCAGGTCTGATCTTTTATCAGATAAAAGCATTCTGCATGGGAATTTTACCTTTGAAGATCTTTATACCGGTTAAAGTCTTCAAGTTCGATTGTTGTGATCTTATTGTCATCTAAATGAAGTTCTAGTAGACTGGAGGGCAATTCTGATGAAAAACAAATGCACAGTATGAAAAAACTAAGCCAGTTTATTTTTGTTGGAATACTTATTATGTTCTAAATAGCTTCTTTTTGTTGTGTTCAGGATTGGGTGAAGAATGTTGGTGGGGTGTGTGTGTGTTGTCTGCATCAAAGAAATGGGTATTAGATACAAGTGTGTTACTTAAAAAAACCCAACCAAACAAAAAAAACAACATAAATTGGTTTGAAATAGTAACTTTAAAAAAAGTTAAGATGTGAAAGTGCATATGCTAAGATTTCAGAGTTCCAAAATTTGGTATAATTTTTCTACCTTTGTTTATAATCGCTTTCATGTACTTTTGGTTAACCTGCCAAAGATGTAGATGATATGTTATGTGCAATTATTTTGGTAGTCAAAATCCTAGTCCTGTTGCACCAGTGACAGTTTTCTGTAGATACATATATTCTTCCACACGATGTAACAGTTGTGCTATTAGAGCTACTAAGGTGTGAACTGGGAGGAAAGCTTTCAGAAATCTCTGAGCAATATGAGATACGTGGTATGCTCTTCCCGTGCTGATATGCAGGATGTTTTCCCATGTGGCACCAAATAGTCCCAATTCAGACCCTGTCAGTGAAAGGACTAGGTGGTGGGGAATGTTTTTTACAATATCCTTTTAGCGAGGGCAGAGAAAGATAGTCACAAGTTTCTAGTTGCTGACCTTCTGTTCAGTTTTGCTAGCATCTGTCTAGATGGCACCCTGACACCAAGCATGACAAGCCACATGTTTCTATTGCTGATATGGCTCAGAAGAGCACGGCTCCCATTGCTATTTCTTGTAACATTACAATATACAATACTGAAGAAAAAGGGGTATGCCTTACAGTCTGTCTTTATGCCATTTGACAGAATCTGGTGTTTGTTTGGGCTTTGTTCCAGTTTACAGCTCTGCTGGGTGCTGCTTGTATCTGAGTTACAATATTAAGAGGGAGGACTACCCGTCTGTCCCTTTTAGATTTTAAATGCATTTTTAAGCTACATTTTTTTAATCTTTTTGTGTTATTGTAACACTTGCGAATAGAAGGATCTACAAACTTAGTTTCCATTTGTGTAGAATGTGTTCACCATGAAACCCAGTTTATGATTTATGTATTTGACACCACATATTGGACCTCATGCTGTGTTTCCTTATAGGAAATTTTTCTGTAACTAAGACAAAATCTGAATCATTTTATGTATGTCTTTTTTGGGATAAGTGATAAGAGATGGTGGTATGATAATACTAGAATAATGTCTTTTTGTGTGTGTATATGTTGGGGAGTGTTACCATAGGCAGCCAGATAGTTTCTGATATTAAAATTACCTTAACAATTGAGGTGAGTTGATTTTATTGGTTGTTGTGGAGTTTTTTTAGTGTTCTCTTCTACAAGGGGTTCTTTTGCATACATATCTGTCTACAGGAACAGATAAAGTTTAGTAAGAAACAAGTTCTTTATCTTGAATGATCCAGAAATAAGTATCTTGGGGGCCAACATTTAGTTTCCCTGTAAGTTAATGAATGATAAACATATGGTATTATGTTTTGTTTCCTCCCTTTTTCTCTTAGCTAGTAGTTTTGAACAGTTGAAAATCATGAGAATTTGGTTAAATACTGCAGTGACCTACAGAAAATGCAGGTAGAGTGTTGTAGCAAGTTCCTTTGTGCTACTTTTTTGTGTATGGAGGTCAGTGATTTGTCAAGTTAGCATTTTAATTTGTTACTACTCCCACATCACTAGTTAATTGTTTTAGGAGTGATTTAATTTTGCAGTATGTTGCATTTAATTTAAATGTTAATATTAAATGTCACTTAACAAAACTCCATCAGAAGATGTATAAAATGTTGTATTGGGTTTTGCATTAAGGTGTTTATATTGCAGAGCATATTTGAGCTAGAGAGTCACTTGAAACATTAAGAATTGAAGTTAGACATTTTGGGGTTTCATTTTAAATGCATAAAGGAATTGGGAATTTTGTATCCCTTATGACCCAGATCAAACATTGGGGGGTTTATCCTTTCTTTGTAAGGCTTTTCGAGAGGCTGATATGAAAGATATGAGTGACATCTTACTATAATTTTCTTTACATGATTTCACCTGAGAATAGTTTCTGGATGAGTCAGAAAGGAGTGGACTGCCTGTTGTGGGGAAGGCAGGTCACGGGGGCTGGAGAACAAGTGGGTGTGAATGTACATACACACTTTTGAGATGTAGAATTGGATGCTAAGTGCAAGAAGAAAAATAAGGTAGGAGAGGGGTTGATATTAAAGACCAATACAAACCAGAATTTATTAACATTTTAATAATCATATTTATATTAAAGCATTTTATTTAGGTGTATACTGGTATAGGTAAAATAGAAAAGGTAAAATGATGCATACCTTTAGGAATTGAAGTTAATTTAGCTTCTGCAATTCTTATATGATAGATGTTTACTCCTTCAAAAGCCCCTGGCTCTATTCCATCATTGTTAAGAGGATTTGCACTCATCTCTGTCGAAGGGGAAAAAAAAAGTATTTATGGCATAGGAATTTTATGTATGTTAGACTCAGTTATAAACAGTTGACTTAATTTTCTTTATGAATTCTGATGTTGTAAGCATTAATTAATGTTTAGCTTTGATTACCTGTTCTGAGGAATAGGAGTGACAGCTTTCAGTGAATAAAGGCTGTCTAACTTGGCTCGCAGAGTTACCAGGAACTTGACTATGTAGCAACTTCACATAGACATTAAATTGTGAAATATAGTTACCAAACCATGGATATTTCTTTAAGAAAAAATTGCACTTTGGGGAAATGTTTGAATGAAAATTATATATAGTATGTTGCAATTTTGATAAAGATGTTTTTAACTTAATTAGATTTACCTAAAACATGTAGAGACTTCATTCCCTTAAATATGTCCTTGGGGATTTTCTTAACCTTATTAGCATGAATTCTGAGCTCTGCTAAAGTTTTTGGTAGATTTGTTGGAATCTCAGTTAGCTGGTTGTGGGACAAATATAGTCGTCGTAGCTTCTTTGTTGGTTGAAAGGCTTTTGGATGGATCTTGTATATCTTATTGTTGTTCAGTGCCAGTGCCTATGAGATAAGGGAAGAGCAATACAAAGAAAATTTCTGTATACACAAATGTTACAATTATGAATTGTAAGTTATGGATTTGATATATAATTCATCAATTAAGTATTTAAAATATTTTATTTTTCCACCATACCAAACTTAAGCACTTTGTATATACTTTGGGCATCTCAACTGATTGTGAAAAAACCCAAAGAGCTTGGAGACTGGAGCATCATCTAGAATGTGGAGGAAAAACTAGTCAGAACTAACAAGGTGCTGATGGACAGTGGGAAGAATTGGCAAAACAATGTGTTTGTCTTCAGATATTTTGTGGGATTGTAGGGGGTTATATACTTTATGTTGCTGTTGTTGTTCCTTAATGCAGATAAATTCTCAAAACTCAGGTTTTCATCTTTTATTTCAGCATAATGCTGCAAAATAAGTCAGGGTTTTAATCTGAATTTCTTAAAAGTTAATGTCTGTATACAATTGAAATACACACATTAATTATATCTTCTTTGCCATAATTTATCAAGTCCTGTCAATTTAAGTCTCTGTCTTCTGTATAGTAAACTAGTCCTTTTTTGGGGGACAGTTTTCTGTTCTTGCTTGCTATGTGTTATCATAGAACTTGTAAAGAGTTACTACAGACAACAAAATATGAGTTATCTGAAATTATTTTGCATGTCAAATCATACCTCTGTATTTCCATACCTAGACTATTCATTTTCGTTCCTTTTTTACTTCTTTGAGGTGTTGGTAAGTCATCTGCTCTCTGGAATTATGGAGGGAAAAAAACTAGAGCAAAACAGAATTTTTTTTTTTTTTTTTTTTTTTTTTGTCCCTGGAAAAATGAGGATAGCTTAAGCAAATAAACAGGAAATGCTTCTTCCTGATCCAAGTTGCCATCTGTGCCTTTGTTAAGTAGACTAGTACTCAGACAAGTTGTATAAAGTGAACTTTGCTTTCAGTAAAAGCTTAGGCCTTGCCACAAAGTAACTGGTGAGAAAAATCAAGAGAGCTCAGAGTTTTCAGTTATCACATAGTGGAGTGGTGACTCTAATATATAATGTGGTGATTGCTAATGTATTCCAGTGACTTTCTCAGTCATTGCAGGTTAGTTTCTATAGGTTCTGTTCTATAGGATACTGAATATAAACCACAGTTACTGTGTTTACCCCCAACTTGGTGGTTAGGACCATTCTGAACCCAGATATGTGACACTTAAGGGGAATTGGAAATATTTTGTTGCAAACAAGGAATTTATATGGTTCCTGTTTTTTCTGTTCTAGCTTAATCCATAATAATTAACAGGCTCATTCATAAACATTTAGATCTGGTAGATTTTCAGTTCTTGCTCAGAAACCAAGTATGATGGAAAAGGATTTGTTTGATGTTAGCCTCATGTGCTTTTCACATCTTTCTCATGTGGAATAGAATGTCAGTTTGCTATAACTTGTGGAACAGATTTGTAATTTTTACAATGACAATTTAAAAATTGTCAGTGTTCATTGATACTGGATTTAGAATGACATCTTATGGAAATAAGTATTCCAAACCAGGTTTAATTTACCTTTCCAGGCCTCTGAAACTCTCTTAATTTCTTTCATTATAAAAAGGGATTATTGTGTACTGTAAATATCTAGATTCATCGGTTGCCAGTGGTATATTAAAACCTGTCTCTACATTCATACTTGAGCATATTAAAAATTAGTAGTAAAGCACCTGATGGTTTCAGTAATTCAGTGTTGGCCTGTGTTCTGTTCAGGTCAATTGGATTTGTAACATTACTTTCAGAGGTGTATGTGTTAGTTGTAAGCTGTGTGCCTTTGAAAATGGCCTCAGGAAATACCGTTCTAGTTCTTCTGTGAGATTAAGTTCTTTCTACTGCTTTACAGCTAAGCAAATAAAAAAAGGAGCATTTGTCTTGCACCCTTCAAAATGTAAGGAATGCTCCTGTGTATGCTAAGGACTAAAGAAATCTTGAGGATCTTTTTGGTGAGATACATATGGCGCATTCTCTGGACGTTATAGAAAGTATCATAGTTCTTACAGTTCAAAGAAATTTGCTTCTTACTATATGGGAGCAGTCAAATATGCAGGCATTAGACTGTATTTTTATGGATACTATTATAGAAGAAAAATACCATTTGTGTCTTAAAAGTATCAAAATATTTCAGATTGCTAAATAAGATTTCAAACTTAGAAAACAGCAAGCTTACATAAAGTGATGTGAGTCCTTGGAGATCATTTTCCTTGACCTCCTTAATTTTGTTGTTTTGAAGATCAATCATTCGAGTATCTGGTGGAATGTTGCGAGGTATTGATGTCAGACCTATTTAAGTATGTGACAAAAACAGAAACATTATGTGCCTGTATAGAAGTCCAAAGAAATTAACTGCTAAACAGCAAAACACCATACCAGTGCTTATTATGGTGGGAAAGAAGATACAAACAGCCGTAAAGCAAAGAATAGAAGGGAATATTTGATAATGAGAGGAACTAATTATGTAAGAATGTACGACAAAATATGTGGATAGTTTGAGGAGTAACTGCTGCTGCCCCTGGCCGTGAAAAGCTCGAACGGGTTGCTCACTGCGATTCTTTGCATCTGTGAGATAAGCAGCCCCAGAGCACCGGTTCCTCTCCAGGGAAATGGCTTCAGTCCCTGGTGAAAGCGGCCCTTGGGGGACGGGGGGCTGTGCTCCTGTGCGAGCAGCGGGGCTGTTGCAGTGGCCATAAGGGATTTCTGCTCGATGCTTGAATGCTCCTTTCTACCTCTGCACTGCCCTAGCCGTTGTACTGGCACAATTTCTTACATAGCCATACAGTTAACATCAGGGCTGGGAAATGTGCGTTCTTGGTAAAAGTGGACAAAAGATGGTCTTTCAGCTGGCAATACTTAATTAGCAGTTGTATAAATTCCCCAGTCCAGTTAATTGTTCAGTTGCAAAACCACTTCAGTTCATCTGAGATCCTGAATCAGCAGAAGAGACTAGCAAGGGATAGTAATTTTCTTTTCAATGAAAATGCTGATGCATCAAATACTAAATGCTGGTCCAGGTAATTAACAGTTATTCCATAATTAATAGGTTACAGTTATTTAAAGATGAAGTCTATTAATACATTTTTGTTTTCTATGTTTTAACTCAAGTAAGGGTGTTTGCAATCTCTAAACCAGATGCAATAACCACAGCTTATTGCTGTCAGCAAGAGTTTATTTTGATTCCTTAATAATGACACATTTAAAAAAAAAAAAAAACAAAAAAACAACAACAATTTATGTCTTGACTCAGTGTTTCTAAAACATGAAGAGTCTAGAATTAAGTTTAGGATGGTGGCAAAGCTCTGATGAGAATGAATGTCATTGTCACTGTGTTAGTGGCAGGAACATAGTCCTTTGACTACCTTGAATCATGGGAAAAGTTTGATGACTGCTAATTCAAATCAGCATGATTAATAATAAATTCATATTTAGGACTAGTATCTGCCTGCAACAGTGACAGTAGCAGATTTGCCTTTGGTTAAAAAGTTACCAGTGACAGGCACTTTAATGGAAGTTAAGCTGAACAGATACTTTGTATCCCATTTATGCGCTGGTGTTAAACTTCCGTGTGGGTTATTTATGGCCTCTTTCCCCTTTGATATGTTCTTGTCATTTGACCTGTTGCTTTGTAACTGTGAATGAAGTACTTTAGCCACAGTGTTTTTTGACAGAGGGGACTAATATCTTGTCTAATGAAAACAGCAAACTTTTGTGCTCCTCTGTTTGGATATAACATCATGGAAGTAAATGAAACAGGAGCATGTGTGATCTAAAACGTAAATATAAGCAGTTTTGCATTTGGTGATTGTTCTCTTAGCAGATAAAAAGCTGTGCAGATTATATGTACTTACTAACACCAATAAATATTCAGTTAAATAGTTTTACAGTTATTTGTTACATATTCTAAATGCCTTTTCATTTTATGCTGTTATCAATAGAAGTCACTGCTAATGGAAGGTGGCTCTAGCAGTTTATTAATTTTCTAAACTGATGCACATGAACTGGGAAAGCATATTGTAAAAAGTGTTGGACACAAATTAGTTGCTGGACACAAATTAGATATGGTTTGCAAGCCTAATTGAAAATATGTAAGATCCTTTTTAAAAATTACTTGTATGGGAATATGTGTATGTGTGCAATTTATGGAGCTCTAAAATTAATCTTGTAAAAGGCAAATTCTCCAAATGAGAGGCTGGTAGAGAACAGACACACAAATTTATTCTTACCTAGGTCAGAGCAGTGGACAACTCTCACGTAGCACTGGCATCCAAAGGGGCATATTGGGAAGAGATCAAAAGGAATTAGTGGTATAATTGGTTCAGTGGTTGGAAATAGAGAATTGTCATCATCGTTGTCATCATCATCTTCCATATCTTGGAGCATCATATTCTTTAGTGTAAAGTATGAAGGACCAATGAGGGGTTTGGCAGAGCACAAAGCCAAGAAGAGAAGAAGCGTGTATTCTTTCATATCTTCTTAATCACAATGGCTGATCTTGAAGAGGACAGTAAACAAGCAAAACAACCCAAACACAAGAATTGGTGAATACAAACCAGCAAGTAAAGGTGTGGAAATGTTTATTTCACTCACTGCTACAGTCTCTGGTCCTGAAAAATGATGTATTATGAATATTAAGGTTTAATTGGTACATGAAGGATGAACAATATTAAAAATATTTTGAATATATTATTATTATTATAAAATTATGTGTTATAATAAATACTATTAAAGTATTAATTCATCAGACATTAATGCCATTTCAGAGGTTTTTAGATGAGTTTAAAAAACAGGATTTTAATTTACTTCAAAGCCTGAAATGTAATTTTTGTAGTAGATTTTACCAGAATTTGGAATTGGAGTTATTTTATTCTTTCTTAATTAAAAAATATTTTTAATGGGATACATTGGCATATATGCATTGCTTGTAGCTAGAAAATTGGGAAATACTTGATTAACAGTATATAAAATGCACTCATCACGATACTCCCTAAACACTTTAACACTTCTTATTCTAATCTGGAAAGTTAGATAGTTTTCAGTTCTGACAACAGCTTTTCACAAATTCCAGCTATTCTACTATTATTGCTATAAGATGGAAGTTCACCTCTATTTTAATGCAAGTTCAGTTGTGCATGACTTTTATTTGATGAGGCTCTTGTCTCTGACAAGGGCTTGCTGGTTACGAATCTGTGTCATTTGAAATCAGTAACTTAAACTACATCCAGAACACAGTGGGAAACCAATATTTGAGTGTGCATATTTTTTAATAAACATCTTTTTTCTCAACCCAGCTTTGTTGTCCTAGGGCCTGTACATGAAAGCTAGGCAACTAGCTGAAAGGAGCTCTAATTGCGCTGTGCTAGATTTTAATGCCATAAAACACATCAGCGTTCATAGATTACCTGTAACTTGAAAGTATCTTTCCTGTGTAATGGAAGGTCCTTCAGTCTGGAAGACAAAAAGATGTTGGATCAGTCAGGGCATCTTCAAAGCAGAAAACCCCATGTCTGATAGCTACAATTATTTTTTTTCTGATGTTACTGAGAAGAATACACCAGTTATGAAGGACTTCGAAACCGAACTTGTCTTTAGAAATATATGGCAGATCCTGTCTCATTACAGCTCTTCTTTCATTAAATTTAATTCAACTTCTCTGAGTTCTAATTTTACCCGATTTTTTTCCCATCTGACTGGGAAAACCAGGAGTCCAGTCCTGCAGTATACTGTGTTACCTGAGCAATGATGATCCATGGGTCAAAACCCTTAGATATTTTCTACATACCCTGATTTTAGTCTGAAGATTATATTCTTGACCAAATACTCCTATAAAACTAGACACAAGGGAAAACAGAGATAGTAAGAATTGCTACAGGATGTTTTGCAACTCGGTGAGCAAAGATTGTAAATTCAGTCCTCAGCTCTACATTGTTCCTCTCAGAAGCCCAATTCCGGAAGTCATTTGGATCCTACAGCACGCTTCACAAACCAATAGGGACTGATATAAATTTTATTATGCATATCCTGTTTAGAAAAATGTTTCTATTTAGACTATCATAGACCTCTTTAGGGAAATAATAAATGGATATCAATTCTTGTTTGATCATCTAATTAAACGCTTGTTGATAAGTTTATAGCTGAAAATGTCTTTATGTAGGCATTTTGTCATTGTTCTGCATGTACAGGAAGAGGAGTGCACTGCTTTGTACAAGGGTATTCAAAATTATGAGGTTTTGTTTGTATTACAGTTTTCTCTACAAGGTAATTTTGATGTTTCTTGTATATGGTTCTTAACAGCATTAAAATGTTGTGTATTGCGTATGCTGCTACCACTGTAACTGTATATGATTCTGGGTCTTTAAAAAGAAAAAAGCTGAAGTTATTTAGATTACATAAAACTCACCCTTTCTAAAAGAATGCAGTGACTTTCCCCCTCCTCCGCCCTGATATGTGTCGAAAATAGAAGCACAATATACCTTTTGTCTTCCAGGTATGCAGCATATAACTGCAAGTTTAATATTTATTGTAATCTTCCAGTTTCATGCTCATTTGAGTAGTGTGCATATCTTTTACTGATTTAACAGTCTCTTAAAAGACTCTTCACCTATATTTTGCCCATAAATTTTCCTTTGTGTTCAAAATAATGTTCTCTTTCAGTGCTCCTAGAAAGAACTTTATAGTTGGACTTGCAATCCTATACAATGTGTTTTCTTAGACGAGTCTTGGAATATAAACAATCCTGGGAACAAGATGTGGAACCTACATTTGTTTGGAAATAATTGCAGTTGTGTCTGGTGGTATTCCTTTGGAGTATTTGACCCTTTCAATCTTGTATTTCAGCTTCAGCAAAACAGTCAAAATGTTCAATACTTTAGTCATACCATTAATTAGGAGGAGATTGAAGCCCTTCAGACTTCAGAGTTCTCCTTTTTCTTGGAAAAGTGCTTTAATGGCTGAGTTTTCACAGATGGGTGCTCAGGTTGGTAGTCTTCACCTGGCTGCCTAGGTATTAAGTGACAAAACGCTCTGTGCTTTATTCAGTGCTGTTGTACCATTTTTGCGTGTAGGATATCAAGCGTCATAGCATGTATCATGTCTTGAAACATCTAGTTTCGAAGTCCCTGCTGACTTCTGTTTGTGATAGGAACTGTGTGCATAGTTTTACTGTACCTAAACAATAATCTTTCATGTATATTCCTGAAATGCTCTTCTGCATCTGGTGCTAGGAAGTTGTCTCATGAAACTATTTAAAAAGCTGTTTCCATACTTATATCTGTAGCAAATAGATCACGTGTTTCCTTTCAGATATTCAAAAAAACAATTATGGTTTCAAACTATGAAAAAGTTGAGGCTGTGATTGGAGTAGTGGCCAGTTTGAACTCTTGAAAAACACATGTCGTTCACAAACTGTTCTAGAAAAGCAGTGTTGAAATAGATAGTTGATTATGTATACTAGTTCTGTGAGTTAACTCTCTTGAAGACAAGTCCCTTTACAGAAGGAAGCGTGAGTTGTGATACCTTTTTTTTTTTATTATTTTTTGGTTAGGTAAGAGAAAAAACCCTTGCTTCATCTTCCCGTTTTGCCGTTATGAAGTCCTTATTGCTAACTGTACTTTGTACTGAGGGGTGGCAATCAAGTTTGACTCCAGGTTTACATTGGCCAAAGAACTGCCAAAAATGGATTCCAAAGAAATTAATTTTATGGAGGTTTTAAATTTTTTTTTCCCTGGCTGAGGTTTTGAGTTTCCCAGTTAATAGATGTTCATGTGTCTCAATATAAATGTTCTGACTCTGCAGCTCATCTCAAAGAACATATACAAACTTTCTGCATGCTTAAACTTCCAGAGTAAGAGAATTAAAGAAAATGAAAGCTTAAAATCCAAGATCCTAGTGATCTTTCTGGAAATACTTTAATTAATTTATCATGAGATTTTTATGAAATATTTAATTGTTTCAAAAAGTACAGTTCCTGTATGCAGCTGTGCTAATGGTACACTGCTGCCACTTGAGACTGATTCTGCTCTCAGGTACACACTTTCAGTTCTCTCATATCAGCTCTTCCACTCAGGCTGTTCACTGAGCTGATTGAACTCACTAAACCAGCATAAAACTAATGTGAGCAAGAGAAAAAAACCCAACACATTCTTTTCTGGTGAACAATCTGAATCAGTCTGAGTATCAGAGCCAGCACAAAGGAATGGGTTGAACAGCCTGGGCTAGAGGGATGAAAGGTTAAATGGAAAGGGGGAAGGAGAAGAGGTGGGACAGCTATTCTTGACATATGCAAGCTGTTAGACAGGCTCAGGTGTTAAGTTGAATAATACCCTGAGCAGATGTGTTGCTTGGACAAAGTCTGGTCTTGTCCGTTCTCATTTTTACAGACTGGAACATTGAAGATGAGTTTTAGAAAGAGTGTAACAAATTCAAGGAGGTCTCAAGTACCTCTTCATTACACCTTCTTTATAGCAGTCCTACATATACTTCAACAAAAAAAGCTTCTGAACAGCACCTTTTCGCTGGAACACTGGCCACCCCAAAGTGACGTAATTGAGTGTGGAGAGTACATTTTACATGTAGAGATGCTGTAAGGCTGACTTTCTTTCCCAAAGCATGTAGCAATCCTAAAATCACTGTACTGAATGTTTGGGACATGCTTTTTCTCACTATTGTGGTGATCTTTACCAGAACTCATATTGCCAAACAGCACGTGGAAGGTAGAAACTTCTTATGCTATTAGGTTGGGATATTACTTATAATTTTTAACTAAATAAATGCAGGTGATGTCACATTATGTTAATATGATTAAAACCTTTTAGAGGTGGTGTGGAAAATTCCCATGCACAACAGTTCTGTGACATGAAAATTCTGAACTTGAATTATGGGAAGAAAAACACTTTCTGTGTGGACAGAAGTTATGTTGTTAGTAAGGGATGTGTGCCAGTCCTGCAGCATGTGGTCTTTCTTGTCTTACCAGTTAAGACACTGAAGGAGTTAATAGGTAAAGTTTTCAGACTTAAAAAACTCTAAATTTTATTTAGAAATCACTTCTCTTACCAGTGTGCAGAGGCAAATTTCCTATGGCATTGTTTCTGAAAAGGAAATGTTTAAATGACACAGTGGTGGTCTTTACAGAGGCAAAGAAAAATCTCTGTGTTCATTAATAACGCAAATCATTGCACTGTGCACAGATTTTGTCCAAAGAAAGGCAAGACCATAGCTGTTTTGAAAGCTATATTTAAAAATAGTTCTGGTTCTATTAGTCATTGTCCCATTCCAGAAATAAAGGGAGTTTGTTTAACTCTTTGTCCACTCTATTCGTTTACTGAAATTGCTTAAGAAAAGTGGGAGGAAATTTTTTGGTCAGTAAGATCACTGAAGAAATTATTCTGCTTTAAGAAATAGTCCAATATTGAAGTTATGTAGTATAATAAAGAATAGCATGTTTACAAAAAAAGTTATTTTTAAAGAGTATTTACTTTTTATGGAAAACTGCTTGACTCTTGTGTGTTACTGAATATGATCTATGAACATTTTTAGGTTGTAGCTCATCTACAGTTTACTCCTCCCTGTGTTGTTTTTAATTACTTTGCTGATATCTACTTAAAAACAACTAACTTGAATACTAAATTACAGGAAGTTGACACTGAGTTGTAACTATAAGAACTGCTATTATTGTAGGATAAATTTCCAAAGATTGTAATAGCTGAGGAAAAAAATTTTATTGTCAATTAAGTCTTTCTGACAAGTCTTTAATAGTTAAATAATTCACTATTGTTTTTTTTTTATCTTTGCAGCTCATATGTAGTAAATACAGAATTATTTTAGCTGCAAAGTAGATTTTCAAATGTTCCATAAAAAAGTGGTACTTCTAACTAAATTACCTCACATTATTAATCTGCACATAGTGACTGACAACCTATTGCTTAATTCTTTGTTGCTATTTGTATAGAAGAAGTATTCAAACTGGACATACCTTGCAAGTTTGATAATTCTCCTGGAAGCACTGTGATAATCCACCTGAGTTCTTTATGTCCAGTTATTTCATATAAAAAAAAAAATAGACAAAAAGGAAGTTAGGCTGAGTTCTGTGAAATGGAAAGTAAATATAAAGAAAAATTCTACTTCCAAGCTTCTTGATCCTCCTGGCACCGTGGGTGATACCAGAGTAAAGTGCTGCTTCAGATTAGCCCATCTTAATACTGAAGAATGATATTAAGACGACTTGTTACCACTCATATGTTTTTCATCACTGCCTGTATTACAGCCAAAACTTCTGGCTTAACTCTGGACGTCTAGTGGAAGACTTTGTAAAACCTGTAGTTTAATAATAGTTGACATCAGGCCATTGGAAGTACAGTGAAGGTCCATTTCAGGTCACTCCTGCTATGGCATCACACTTACTTATGATTTCAGTAGCCATTATTCTTTAAAAAGTGTGGCTTGACTTGAAATATTAAACCGGAGCCAGTAGCTGAGCAAACCAATAGCCTATAGTGATCAGCATGTTGCCAAACCTGCCTACAGTATAAAATTAGGACTTTGTGCAGTTATGTATAAAGTGTACCTCTTGATTTCAGTAGACAACTGTCTGGCTGGGGAAGATGGTTCAAGAACGTAAACTGTAGATCAGATTATGTTAGTCCATATAGTTAATTTATTTCTCTAGTGTAGGAGAAACAAAGCATATCTTTTATTTAAAACAGACAGTATTTGCAATATTCTGTGATAAGAATTGAAGTTGTGAGCTTAAAACAAAGTCTTTGAGAATTTGCCCTGTTGCATAGTTCGTATTGACATGCACATCACAATATTTAGAAACTGGGTTATCCTTTGTTTACCTTTCATAGGCTGCCTGTTTATGTATTCTTCAGAAATGTGTGACTAATTGAGTTTACCTAAAGCAAGTTTCATAGTTGATGTAACAGATTGTGTCTTTAAATTTACAATACGTTATATCTATCCAATTCCATGCACATCTGACTTCATCTGTTTCCTTAATTAGCCCCTTTCTATGTTAAGAGTCTGGTCTTGTTGCAGAAAAATAGCCTGGAAATTTTGTTTTTTAATATACTTGTACTGTGGTGGTGTTTGCAAAATGACTAAGGTGCACATTAGTTAGTTCGTCTACTGTTACTTTTCTAAGGAAGAAAAAGATACTGTGCCATAAGGTAAAACTTCGGTGTGATCATGTCAAACAAGATAAGGCTTGTGTTACCTGCTGCCTTAGTTTTGTCTGTGTTCCATTTCCAGTAGCATAGATGAATGATGATAAAGATTCTCCCTATTATTTTTCCCAAGGAATGAAATTACAGTTTCAAAAGCAATCACATTCCCACATAAAAATCTGAAGGATGATCTTAAACTTTTTTGAAATCTCAAATTGCATATATCTACATTCTCTTGCCTGCATTTAGAAACCGAAGCTTCCTGAGCAAACACTCCTCTGTGTTTTAAATAGCTTGGTTTGGATGCATTTACTTGAGCAAATTAGTATTAAATTGCTGTTTAAAAAAAACCTCCAATGCTTTCTTGGCTCTTCAATAGAAGAGAGCAGTGCCTGAGAGTTGTGATATAAATGTGCTGGTTTCTTTTTTCACGTCTTTCAGTAGTAAAGTGTTGAATCAGCACTTTCAACTGACCCTAGTTTTACAGGAATGCTCCCTGTTCCTGATGTTTAGCAACATCACAATTTTGGATCAATACTTTTTAAAAATTATTATTTTCTCCTTTGTGTTGATTCTGGTGGTAGAAACACATTCCTGTCTGTATAAAGTTTGTCATAGCCATAATGAAGCTGACACTTAGGATGGTAGTATCTAGAAAAAACGTAACTGTCTTACCTTATGATGGGTTATCCATATATTTTTCTATTCATATATTTTTCCATATATCAGTATGGTAGAAATAAATGTTGCTTACATTGACATGCTGTTCTTGTAATGAAACTGTTTAATATCTCAAGACATGGATTTAGTATTTTGGTTGTGAATATAATTGCCTTCTAAAATAAAATAACCAGAAGTCACCTTTTCAGGTCTCTTGACTACTAGATTCAGAACGTTAGATGTTAGCTGTTGATAGCAATACTAAAAACTAAAATAGGCCAGTGGTTCTCAGTCTAGTTCACAAGCCTGTTCTTTTAAACATTTGCAGCATATTTCCAATTTACTAAAAACTAACTGCTACTGCAGAATTCTTCTCCGGGATCACTGTTTCCAGTATACTTTAATTTTTGGACCCAAAGTCATGACATGAGCCAGCACAGTAGGGCAGCTGTGGAGTTCTGAATGAAAGCTGCAGTGTGCAAATGAATGATTTGATGCTAGGTGCTTGGGTCAATACTCACCTCGCTTCCTGGGGTAAGACTGCAATGCGCTTACCTGGAGTGCGTAGCAGCCGTTCAGAGGCCAGAGCTGCAGCCTTCTGGGGTAGGGTCAAATGCTGCTTTCTTGGCTGTATTATAAAGCAAATGATTTGAGGTGATGAAGATGCTATTAAAAGGAAAAATGATGATATCTTATTGCATCTGCTGTTTCATTAATAGTGAGATTTGTGTTTTAAATAGCTTGATCAGTGTCTGTCACAATTGTTCAGTCCATGATGTTGGGGTCTTAATGAAGAGAGATACTCTCAAATATAAAGTATTCTGAGGGTATTGTCCTTGCAAGCAAATGCATGTATTTTCCTGCAAAATATTACATGTTTAACTAAAAGCTTATACAAGATCAAACTGTTTGCTCAAACCTTTTCAGTGATTTCTGTTTCCACCAATGAGAGAATTGCTTCAAAATTAGAATTTTATCTGGCCTTAAAATGCGTACATCACTTCTGTGAGTAGTGGAGATTAATTTCTGAGGCAGAGAATAGGAGTATATCGAGCACGCTGTGGTTCAGAGTACTGTCTTTCACTATGGTGAAGTATGCAAATGGAAAAAAAAGTCAGAGTGATGTTTTATATTGAACATCACATCAGTGATATAAAATGCTATCTCAATTTCTTTATTGAAAATAACTATATTTGTGTTACTTTGTATCTCTGAGCAAGCAAGCATATGCTGCCATATGTGGCTAATGCTTACATTGCAGTCTCTTTTTTAAGTTGATCTTGTATACGTTTGTTATTGTAAGGCAGACTAAGTTCTTTTTCATTTTCAAGCACTGTTTATAAATGTGGTTTACATAAAGTGATGAATCTAACATCAACTGCACAAATCTGTCTTGGAGACTGTCCATCACATTTTAATAACATGACATATTCCTTTCATGCTCACAACCAGTCCATGTGGAGTGCAGTCACATATTTTGGTTTTAGCTAAGTTTTGGCTTTTCTTAAATTGAACTACAACATTTAAGCTAGTTGAGTATAGAAAAGCTATTATTCACCTTCTGTAGTTCATCTTGTTTCTTCAGTATTTATATGTAAATATATATATATTAATTTATTATTATACATGAATTAACTTGTTAATAGATGCATAATTTTTTGGCATATTTTTGGCAGCTGACTTAGATACTGCAGGAAAATAGATTGTTTAATTCTGCAGTCAAAGTCTTTAGTCCCTGGTGTTTATTATCAATATAGCAGTATTGGAGGGCAATTCATAGCTTGCAGTATAAAGAGATCATGTACAAAAAGAGCTATAAAATCAAGTGTGCATGTACATGCATCCATGGGATTGTCAGGCTTATGTGTTTTATGCATGCAAGAACGTGGTCATCTGGAATGACTGGAGAGACAAAATAGTAACCTGAAGAGACAGATCTCATTTTTTACCCCTGCAGATAGTTTGCATCGCCTTAGGAGGGTAACTTAACTTTGTTCTAGCTTAGGCTACGGGCTAATGCAAATTTCTCTGTGTGGGAATGCCAATTTAAGAAGTCCCTAACTCGTTTATTCCCACCTCGATCCTGTAAAAAGGTTTGTGCGCTTAACTGGATCAGGAAACTGCTCTGGATGAAAAATAACCTGCTTGATGAATAAAGGTCTTGAAATAGTTTTGGTTTCTGTACATGTCAGTTGTTAGTCTTTCTTTTGATGCTACTTACAAGTTTGGATAATATTACATGGCATTTTTATGGAATATGGGTATTTATCTGCCTTACAGACATTGGAAACACCAGACATTCTTTCATGGAAAATCAAACAGTAGTTAAAATGAAAAGCTCTGCAACCAGTGCCAAACTACTGAATCACTCCAACAATAAGTTCTAAAGAAAATTTTCTGTTTTGGAATACAAGCTGGATTGAGCACAACATTTCCTCATAGAGTATCAAGCATTTACTGTGCCAAAGTTTAACACTTAAAAAAAAAAAAAAAAAAAAAAACAAACAAACCCAACAAAAACAACCCCAAACCAACAAACCCCAAACCTAATCACCTGGAAATACTGTTTTTTTTTTTGTTGTTGTTTTTTTTTTTTTTTTCTATTTTTCCCTTTGTTTTAACAAACAGTATGAATAATATGGAAGTGTAAATGAAAAAAATTTCTTATACACAACCTTTTGCTGGATTCATATTGTTTAGAACATAAAGGCCACATTTGAAGTGTTAGCTGTCATCAGTTTCCATTGAGTTGGTAGTTTTAAGGAATAAGAAACATGGCTATCCAGTCCTTTGTATTCCAGAAAAAAAAAAAAAAAAAAACAAAAACAAAACAAATAAGGTATTCGAAGTATGTTAGACTGCAAAGATAATTGAATTTAATTTGGTATTATGGACTTTCCTAACTTTTCTTATCAACTGAAGTAATTTATATTACATTAGAAATTCAAAGATCTGAAAGATGATGACTTTGACTCAGATAGTGATAGACTGTTAGACATGGAAGCCTTAAATATCACATTTATAATGTAGTAACTGACTACAGTTTGCACTTCCATATCTAATGAAGAACATTAGTCTGTAAATGTTTATATGTACTTTGAGCATATACTGTTTTATGGATGGAAAAAGTAACAATATTTCTAGGAAGATCTCCAAACTAAATCTGTTTGCAAGTTTTGAAACACATGATTTGTTACTTTGGAATAGTCGAAACCAAAGCTTTCAGAAATATTCCTAATAATAAGAAGAATTGTATCTCTGTAAAGGAGTGATTTCCCTACCATATTAATTAACCTAGCCTGTTTTCTTGGATGCAGGTTTTATTCCTGGGAATGTTATAGGAGGGTCTTGTTTGTGTCTCACTGACACATTAGCAGTAACTCTCATGCAGAGTTGGGTCTAATGCTAAATGCATTGGGAAACTTCTGAAAAAGTCTGCTTTGATTGTAGTTAACCACTGCTGTTATGGTTTTAATATTATTTTCTCATAATTATGCTATTATTAAATCATAAGTATTATGTAATCTATATTTACTTTTCCAAGTTGGCACTTAAAAAAAGACATATTTGCTTTAATTAATTATATATCATAAAGCCTTTTGCTGATTTTTAACATTCATTCTTGTCCCATTTCACCTGTAGTGGAAAACCACAAGTAAGCCTAAGAAGAGAAGGAACAAATACAGAAATTAAATGTAAATTATACCGTAACAGATCTAATAACTATGCTGTTAAGTCTGTTTTTCACCACTGAAAATATGTTGAGGTTCTGCAGCTGTTCGTACTAGTTGTGTTTACATATTAAAAAATAAAACTTGTATATATAAAGTAACAAACACATTGTTGACATTATTCCTTCTGTGGGTATGTGGTATTCAAAAAGTTGTATCTGCCACAGTCTTGAACAAATATGATGATTTGGTTGAGGCGCAGCGCAGGCCTATGGCTTGTCGAATCGAGGTGTGAGCTTGGTCTCCCTTGCCATTGCAAGTGTAGCGATGTGGTGTGGTAGGTGTTACAGCAGAGTTGACAAAAAATTAAAGGAATTGGAAGATAAAAACTTCTAAACTAAGCTAAAAGACTACTTAGAAACAAGCAGAGAAGTTGGAATTGTCTGACAGATATTCTAATATGCTATTTTCAAAGGTATTTGTTTGGAAGTATGGAAATGTATTAGATAAGATGTTTGGTTCCTTGGATGGTTTTGCACTGCTTTTTATCATAGATAGAAATTCACTAGATGACAGAAATTACTTTTACCAGTCAGTGGAAATACTTATGTAAATTGAAAGAACACATATGTCATAATTGCATAATAACTTGTGATATGGAAAATGAGATCTTTTTTGTAGAACAATTTGTAAAGCAGAGGGTTTTTTTTTTTTTCTTGAACACTTATATTCCACAAAGGGTAATTTCCTTTTGGCTTGCCCTCAACAGTACGAAGTAGTTTTGACTTTGGAAAGTAAGCTTACTTATCAATGTGTAACTTTTATTTTATCAAACAAGCAAACTACATCTTTGATAATTTTTTAGCACATGATTCATACTGTGACTATAATTTTGTTTCATTATTATAATATCTATATGTTTTACAATTAATGTTAAAGATGTATGTCTCCTCACATGAAACCATGGGCTCTTCTCTGCTCAGAAGATTGGAAAAAAATTTAATTCAACTATAATGAAGAACTAATCAGTGTTTCCTTCAGTTAAGGTTTTACCAGAGGCTATGAAAATAGAATTCAAAATAAATACAGAATATAAGTAATACAGGTCTGTTTGAACCAGTATGTCATCAGGAAAGAAAATAATTATTTTGCCTCTTCTAATGCAAAAACTAGGGTAACACAAAAGAAACGAGTGGGTGGCAGGTTTAAACCAAAAGGAAATACTTCATGGAACATTTACAGTTCAACTGTGGAAATGTGCAAGAAAGTGTGGTAGATTTTAATGTTTTATATAGACCCAAAAAGTAATTGGTCTAATTGAAAGAGGAAAAGTCTTACTTCCTGAGTTCTTTGTTATGAGAGCCAAACTGTGCAGGGAGAAAAATGGAAGAGAGTTCTCCCTGGAAGACTGGTACTGAATAAGCTTTACTGAAGAAGCTGAGAACCATCTCACATTAAAAGCAAGCAAGCCATATATATTTATAAAGAAGTCATTTAAAAGGGGATATGAACCATGAAATATTCACGAGGGCAGTTCTTCCCTAACTGTGAAGGTTTTTAAGAAACAGAATGCATGAGGCCAGAGCATAAAATGTAATGGTATAGCCAACTTTCAGGATTTTGGAGAAATTGCTGTAGAAAAAATGAAGTCAATTTTAATCCTTTAAAAATACCATTACATAATTCACTTAGAAGATTCTTGTCTTGGTTGATAGTGTTGTTGAATATCTAATATTTCCACAGCTGTGTTCAGTATTACTCCTTTGAGAAAAATATCTGTCTTGTGGAAAAAATAAGTCAGCTTTTATATGTTTTCCCTAGGAATTGCTAGCATATGAAAAGTTCCCACAGAGAAACATATTTATTTTAGTAATACTGCATGCAAAACCTACAGTTTTCTATATAAATACTCATAATGCTGCACACTTGAAATAAAAGTTATTTTCTCTGAATTAACAGAACTGCTTCAAAGTACTTTGTAGCTGGTCTTAGTCACTCAGTTTATCAAAGCTATTTTAATATAAATAACAGCCTAAATTGGAAGCTATGAATTAGACAGATGTTTGCATTCAATAACTGTGTGAAGGTCTGTATCCTGTACAAAGAATAAAACACAAAAGAAATTTAAATTCTAACACACTACAGTAATTGTTTACTCTGGCTGTAGGAAATTCCTTACATAATAGACCATTAAAGAAGCAATTATAAGGCAAATGCTTTTTTTAGACGAGCATTTTAAATAATACAACTGTTATTGCTTTAATTTACTTTAATTCTTAAATCTTTGGACAAAAAAAAATCCATTTAATGAATGGAGTTAGAATAACTCAAGCAGACTGGAAGAATATTGTTTTGGGGAGTTGACTCAAATGTTGAGTATTTGTACATTTTAGAGACTAAAGAGAATGTTTGTGTCCATTATGGCTTCCATTATAGCTGGCAAACTTGTAGGACTGGCTTTGAAGCACAAGGCAAGAACATCACTGGCTTTTAGCATTAATGAGAAAAGCGAATAGCTGAGCCTTTGTAACTCCCAAACACCAGGTAATTTTTTGAGCCCAGCACAACAATTATGGGACCTTATGATAAATAAGCAATGTTTAAGCATTTCCCCTCACTGTATTGCTCCTAATAGCCAGCAGAGTTTTGTATATTTTTATCCTCCCACAGAAAATAAATTAATGTTTATAAAAGAAACTACAATCTGGGGAGGAGAGAAGACCTCTCTTTCTTGAGATTAATATGGTCTTCTGATTAGTTGTAGCACACAGCGTTTCCCCTAGCTGAAAAAAATACAATTTCAGAATACAGAGCTTTGAAGTCAATGCCCCAAATAAATGTTGTTACCTATAGAACCAGAACTGCCAGATGAAAATGTGAAAATAATTAAAAATGTCTGCTTCTAGTCAGCAGGACAGTAGAGTTTAGGGGGTAGCCCTCTGGATTCCCAGGTATAGGCATCAATGCAAGACAGACCTGTATGAAATACAGATCAAACTTTACTTCTAGTTTTAGTGAGTAACAGAATAATTCATCTAAACTGTGTGGGCTCATATGATAGTGCTCATCTATTGGGCAATGACAGGAGGTAAAATTGTCATCCGCCTCCAGCCCACCTCACTGTTCAAATAAGATTCCACTTTGTTTGTATCTTGTATCCTGGGAAACTCAGTTCATTGGTGGGAATTTTTAACAGACATGACTGAAAAGAGGCAGTCGTGTATTGCTGCAAGAAGCTTCAAAGCAATGACCAGATTGTGTATTGGGAAACTTTATTAACTGTGTTCACAGGCTGATAAAGTCAGTAAGCACTTAATGGAAACGTGCAAAATTATGTTCAGTAGCAATTAGGCAGGGCCATGTATAAAGTATGTAAGAGCATAAAAACAGCTGTGCTGGATCAGATCAGAGCCCATCTAATCCAGTCCCCTGTCTTTGACAGTGACCAAAAATAATTCCACAGAGAAAGGCTATTGCTGTTTATGGTGTTCCTTTGCTTTTAGTTTCCTTGATGCAAAATAAAGCTGTGCTTAAGACAGCTGTTTCATTTAGTTTTGAGATTCACCCTGAGGTAATTTGGCTATTTTTATGCCATTCCTTTTAAGACTTATCAAACATTATCAAGTTTAGATAAGGGCATTTATTGTGTGAAAAAGTTGAATGCTATCATAATGCTAGCAAATCTGTTGGGTTAGTTTTGCTTTACTAACTGGAGTATTTCAATATCACAAAATGGATGATAGTTTATCATTAATTGTCTTTTGGTGTGATCAAAAATGTTTTGTGCAGTACTTGTAAGTTCTTTCAGGGATGTACAGTGGTATATAAATGTTTTCCCAAAGGTAACTCAATGACATAGTAACTGTTCCAACTTGTTCGTCTTACATCATATATATTGGAAGATGTTTATGAAAAGTTCTGTTTGATATTCTTTGGTCGTTTCTTAAGGTGAAAAGTTAAAAAACAGTGCTAAGTCTTTATGGGTCTATCCTGATGGAATTTTGATATGGAACAAGGTGTCTGTTAACAAGGAACATTATATGTGTAATGCAGCTTTGTAACTTAGATATTTGGAACATTAAAGCAATGTATTTCCATTGAATTTCATTGTAGCGGTTGTAACAACATTGTTAAAATTATGCTTGCTAGCATTTGAGTATAGATGCTTGATGCCTGAATCAGTATAAAACTTTTGAGTAATAGGTTAATTTATTAAGAAAGGAAAAAGCTAAGTTCATTTTGATCATATGATTATTGCTTAGTGTGGAGGCAGAGATCTGTTTAATACATTTAGAAGTTTTGTAAGTAATGTCTTCACTACTTTTAGATGGAAAAAGCATTCCAACATTTTTCCACAATATTTTGGGCCTTGCAACTGTACAGAAGTTGTTGACATCATTAAATCAGAGCTCTTATTTCACGTCCGCTGTTTTTTCCCCATTTAAAATGGTTTTCAGTGTTCCAAGAGAAGTAAAATTAAAGCCTTTCCTCTTGAAATAGAGAGTTTGGGATTTAATGGTAAGTAGCTATAATAGAAGGGTAACATTACTAAATAAGCAAGAGCAATAGGGATCTCTCTTTTGTTCATTAAGAAAACAGGAATGTATGTCTACTGAATAAGTCAAACATGTTATTATGAACTGGTCTTTTTGGATGGATGTTTATACCTTTTTCACTTTTCAAGAAGACAGTAAGACTGTTATGCAGGGTTTCCTCCAAAGGAGTGTAAGTTACATGGTTGACTGCTGTTTCTGGTCCACTAAATCTTTGAATACTTCCTTCATGCAAAACCAGCTTTAAAAGGAAGTCTCTCTAAAAACACGCACTCTTTCCAAAGTAGGCTTTACTGCTGTGGTTGGGATGTTCTACAAGATGGTCACAGTATGATTCTGACCCCCTTTAAACAGCAGTTTGACCTGAATTTTGATCTTCCAAAACTTGATAGATAACTTTAGCAAGGAGTGCTTGTATAAAAGTTGTAACTCATGTTGGTACTGCATGTTTACTGTTGCTTTCTGCATTTAAGCAAAAGGAGTGACCCTTTGTTGGTTGTTTCAGGTTGTAAATCCAAAAAGGATATAGGCAGGTCCCTGTGGTTTCATTTTTAAGTACCTACACTTCCATATGAGTAGAAATCTTGAAGCTCACTTAAGGAAGCTTCAAACTTCCAGAGCACCAGATATTGTATTGGTCTACAAACTTACAATATGCAGACTTGTTTTCTGAAAACTGCTTCATACAGAAAGTCATCAGGATTATTGTGTAAAATTATTTTGGTAGTATTTTCTCATATTTCTAATATTTTACTGTCTATAGTCTTGTGTTCTCTGGAAATTGTATACATTAGAATATAAACAGAGTACTTAGAAAATGTTTTCTCATGAGAGTTTCAATTAGTTAACATTTGTATTACTATACAACAGAAAAGATAAACTGTTTATTTTGTTGCTGTGATATAACTTTATAATAGTTGTGACTTGAGAGAGGTCTTAAAAGTTCATTGATTTATTTCAGTAAAAGAGTAACCGAATTGTTGGTAGAGAAATTATAAAATCATGCTTTCACGTTCTGATTCTTTTTCTTATTGAATGCTAAGGAATATTTGCAGTGCAAGCATGATGCTCTGTAGTGTTACGTAAAAGAGAATTCATTGGCTAGAACTCACTTTGTTGTCTTGGGCCACTAGAAAGCTAGTGGTCATGCTTCAAACTCCCTTTTATGGCAAAGTTGCGTGATTTGTAGGTTTGATCTCTGTTCGATATTAAATTGAAATGGAAAATGGAGAAGGGTGTATACTCCGAGCCCTGCATTTTGGGGGTCTCAGAAGTTCTAACAGCCTCAACACATGGGAATTAATAATAACAATCTCACTTTGGGAGGCATTTGATGTCTTTGTTTTTCTGAGGTTTTTTTCTTTACTAAGGAAAGATCTTTTACCTTATCTTAGAGGAAACATCACTGCTTCAGAATCAGAAAGCTACCCAAGCTTCTGTGGTAACAATCCTATTTTGCTTTGCAGTTTTTATTTTACCAGAAGTGTGTGTCCCTGTGCACAAAGCAACAGTTCAGGCAGATCCTCAAAGTTCTGTCATCATTTAGCCGGTAGAAAAATCCTACTCAATAAAAATGTCAGTGTCGATACCATTTTATTAATATGGTGATAACCACAAGATGCCTTCTGTTATGTTTGAATTTATAATGGAACCTACCTGAAGGTTTTAGCGGGTCTTGTCCAAATTCTTTTGTATGATGGATGAGCCAACAATGCAAGTCAGAATTTGGAAATATAACAGACAGAGAGTCTAAAGCCCTAAAATTCCTCTCTTGCCACAAAGCATTGTGGTTCTGGAATTGCTACAGCTATTGAACCCTAACCTTTGCAATTCTGAATCTCTTACTGACTTTAGAATATCTTACCATCTCATAGTTTCAACATTTACATTACATCTTTGTATTCAGATACATTTACCTCACATTTGTCTCAGGTTGGGTTACTAAAAAAAATTATTCAGGTTTTTTGCCTTACTCTAAGTAGCTTCCTTTCTGAAATGATTAAAAAAAATTCTGATGGAACATCTCTGAAGTCTTAGCAACTTGCAGCTTGTTCTCTCTTGAATTGATCTGTGAATACAAATTCCAGCTACATCTGCATCTGGAGAACAGAAGAAACGTGAGTACTTCTGTGCATCTACCCAGATCCGATTGTCAAAATTGTTACTTGTTTGGCTTAACAGTTTTCTTCCTCAAACCACATTCTCATCAAGGACTTGCTGATTTGCATACAGTGACTTTCTGTGGGCAGTTATTATTCCACTTATCTAGGAATAATGTGAAGGCTCTCCCAGTTTCTTTCAATTGAGCTTCTTGTCAGACTAAAATATCAAGTGGTGCCTACTTCTGTAAGACAATAAATTTTCAAAGGACCAGTATGACTGGGTTCAAACAAGTTATTTCAGTTCCACAAGAATATCTAATGGCTATGACAGGGTTTGGTCCATACTATTTTATAAGACTTCTCAGTCTGATAATACTTCAGCAGAACTATATTCCATTCTCAATCTAATTGCCTTCCTGAGGAATATTAATTTCCAGTGTAAGCCTGCAGAAATTATTTGCTCAAATATGTTTTAGAGAATAAACAGTAACTGTAGGGGCTTTGTGTTGAGTTGTCCTTGCATATTTTATCCTTCTGGTGGCCAGAGTCTGTATTTGTTCCAATATTTTTCTTGACCGAGCATGGTCAGGTCACTTCTCTATCTTACTGTCACAAGCTCTAAAATGGTGATAATCCTATTTACTTTGTTCATAAAAGCATTTGAGGCTTACTGTTAAAAAGTAGTTGGATTTTTTCATAATAAAGTCCATTTGACTTCCAGTATAGTTGGTAATTCTGAAGAGCAAGCAGACTTAAACTGCTTATATTTGACATATGGAAATGTTACCCAGGTTTAATTGCCCATGTATTTCTTAAGTGAGTAAGCATCCGTTTGTTGCATACCCTTCATCCCTCGGCTGCTTTGTCCTCCTTGGTATTCTGCCTCTGCTGCTGTTGTGTTCCAATTCCAACATGTTTTTCCTTCAGTCTCTCTGTTTCACTACTGTGGCATTACATTTGCACTGTAACTTTACTTTAGGTCATATTATGTGGCTCAGTGCTTCTTATAGGAACAACTTAGCATACTTTCAGGCAAGCTTGATACTCATTACATTAAATGACCAAAGGAAAAATCTTAGACAAATGACTTGCATAAAATGCATTTTGATGAGATCTTAAAAATGAAAAAGCACATATTGGAGAAAAAAGTACATTAATGGTCACAATAAATCTTTAGTTGTCTGTATTTTAGCAGTCTTATCCCGTGCAAATCCAGCGGAGATTTTCTAGTGGGTCTGAACATTTTGATAAGAAAAGTATTCTATTTGAATGAAAATAATTGCAGCAATATGTGGTGTTTTGCTTACATTTATTATAAGAATGCATAAAATGGTGTAATACAGCAGCTTGTTTACCTGGAAATCCCTCCCTTGGTCAATCCATGTATTCAAAATGCTTAGTAAAACTTCTGAAAGCACTGCTCAGCAGTGTTGCAAAGTAAGTCTGAAGTTATTTAGAAATAGACTGAAAGTATTAATAATTTAGTTCTTTTAGTCTCTCAAAACAGTAGTTTGGGAACTTAATGGTGTTTGACAAAGACAAAGGAATATTAGCCAAAGTGAAAAGGAAGGAAGGAATCAAATGTTAAAAGTACACAAGCAATAAAATCATCACCCCGAAGAGAACATTGCATGTAAAAAATCAGCCTGTCGATTTCACTGTTCTTTACCAAACTTAACAATCATTAAGGTATGACTTCTAACCATACTTTACCAAACAAAATATCCAAAGCAATCTTTCTACAGAAATCCACACATTGTAGGATTATTTTGAAAAAGAAATACATTATCTTTTGACTCGCTGCAGATGAAGTACCAGTGTGCCTTGCAGATAATCGTTTATTTAAGAGAGAACTTTGAGATGGAGCAATGTGATTTTGTTTTCATCATGATTGTATAGCTTCAGAAAAAATGAAACTTGTGTAGATGTATGCTGTCCACAATAAGCTTAAAAAAAAAAAAAAAAAAAAGTTTGGAGATTCTTCACTGTTAAGTGTTGTGTGAGAAGTGTGCTTACACTGATGTGTCTGTTGGCAGTAGACTGGGATGTGGGGGAAATGCACAGTGAAGCCTTCACTTCCAGAGTGAGGGCAATGAAGTTACAGTTCAGTAGTTAATAGGTGTCCTTGGAAGGTTTTATAATGTGCAGATGCTTACAGCTTTTATATGCCTCCAAAAAAGTCAAACTGTGTTTTAAGCCATTTCATCCTTTGTTCTGGTCCATTCTGAAGAAGAAATTGTTAGGCAGCATAGCTACAGTACTGAAGAAAAAAAAGAGTACATATTTTGTTATGCCTCACAGAATATCTCAGAGGAAGCAGAGTCTGTGTGAAGAATAATGACTTGCCAGTGATCTGTAATCATTTCCTACCACCAGCTTACTCTTATAAGAAAGGCCTATAGGAATTGAGTAATATGAAAGATGTTAGAATTAATTTCAATTTTTATTGAAGTTGTTCTTTAAAATAAAAACATTAACTACTTTGTATCCATTTTTTTGCTACTTTAGAGAAATAATATAATATTAAAACCTGTAGTGGAATATTAAAAATGCTGCTTTTCTTCAAGAGACTGAACACCTTTCTAGGGAAAGCGAGATCTGTTTGTGAACACTTACTGTTGTGTGCCTAAGCAGACATTCATGTCAAATCATATAATCATAGAATGCCAAGTTGGAAGGGATGTCAAAGGTCATCTGGTCCAACTTTTATGTTTTACTGAAACTCCTTTATCAACATTGTCTCTGAAGTGGTGATCTATGACTCTAGAAGCTTTCAAATAATCACTAACTGAATATTTCGTAGGGTTGACAAAGTCTAATTAGTCCCCTAAATGGGCAACTTGATCCTGATCCTATACAGTGCAAAAAGCTATCAAACTATTGTACAACTGAATGGGACCTACATTCTCTGAGGTTTTGTGGGTTTTTTTGTTTGTTTGTTTTTAATTCAAATAAACTTTGTTTAAAAGAAAAAAAAAACCCACATCCGTATAGAAATTAATTGCTCACTCCTCTAGCTCCCTGTGTTCAAACACACAATCTGATGAGCTTTCAAGGTCATCTCTCTAAAGCAAACAATTTAACACTTTTTTTTTTTTCCTGTGAAATTTCAGTTGGAAGATAATTTATCACTGCAAAATTATTGCTGGAAAATCCAGTACCATGTCTGTTTTAAATTTGATTCTTATACTGCTAGAATGTAGTGTAGCTGAAGGACTTCTATTTTTATTATTTTTTATTATTAAAGCTGATGCTACCATTTAAAATACTTTCAATTCAGTTAATCAAATAAGACAGGAGAAAGTTGAGGATTTGGTTATATTATTTTCTAAAATCTGATCTTGTGGGGATATATCTGGGGGCACCATTTGATCAATTGTGTTTAAGTAGAATTTATGTCAATAGAAGTAAAAATTTATGACATAATCTTGAACTTCTATTTTTACATTTAATAATGAAATGATATTAAGCAATACCCTATTACCTTATTTCAGTATACAATATACTGTATCTTATTTATAGTAGTAAGAAGGGTTTAAATAGGACATAAGCAGACTTGTTAGTAGCAGAGAATAAATAAAGCTCTGTTTCTAGAGAATAGGGGTTGCAGTGCAAAAGCTGGGTGTTTATTAGATCTTCTGTGGTTTAAGAACAACACTGCAGTAGGATCTGATGCATGAAAAAGCATGTGGTGATAGCTGTCTTGTATTGATATAGTTGTTTTCAAGATGAACGTGTTCCAAGCGTGACTCTTCATTCTCTTCCTCTTCACTGTTCTCATGAGCATCGTCATCGCTGGTATGAGTCCTGCAGATGCGTTCTGGAGGGACTGTCCTGTGACATTGGGGGAAGAATTGTATTTTAATTATTCAAGTAACTTCATAATTTATGTTAGAGATGTTGTTTATTTAGAGAGTTGAAAATGTTAGCTTAATCAGTACATTAAATTTTCTCAGTAATACATTTATTAAGGACTTTTACAAGTCATTCTTTTTAAAATTTTCTCCTTGCATTGCTTTCACATTTATATCGTATGCTCAGTTTTCCTGAGGAAAGTATTGCCATGTGTTGCTGAGTGACCACTCTGTTTAACACATGTAAGACCCTCTGCCTGTCATTCCTTCGCTTGCAAGTGGTACAGAGGAACGAGAGCATGCCCAGCTTCACATCTGGGGCTGGCTGAAACCCGCCCAGAGGCCACTCTCAGTGGCCATCAGCAGCTGATGACTCCTTCCACTTCTTTTGTAACCAGCCTGGGCTCAGGTACAAGAGCAGAAAAAGCTGGTGGGACTCCTGTGCCTATCAAATTGTAGCTGCCCCACTGGACATGTGGCCCAAGCAGTTTTACAGATTAATTTCCTGAAGAGAAGTGGTGCTCACCTTTGTGAGCATTTTCAAAAATATAAGGAGGGTAAAAATCTTAATTTTCTCTTATTATATGCAGAAATACAGCAGGAGAAAATGCAGGATTTATCTGCTCTTTCAGAGTTTGTTAAAAAAGGTTTACTTAAAATTAAAAAGTTCTTAAAACAAAGCATGTCTTGTTACATTTATTTTAATGCCATTAATGTAACAAAGAACTTGGAAATTACCTTATTTTATTGTTGTTCAATCTTAGAAAACGTAGTTTTCTCATTTCATCTATTCCAAATGGTACAGACTTTAATTCATTGTGATCCAAAAACAACTCTCTCAGAGAGTGATATGCTCCAAAAAATGATACTGGATCTATTCCATCATCAGTAAGTTTGTTAAAGGACAGGTAGAGATACTCCAGCCCTGGCTTCATGTGACCAAATACATATCCTGGAATTCTTTCAATCTGATTTCCTATAAGTATCAGATGTAGTAAAGATTTTGGCAAATAGGAGGGAACGTGATATAACTTATTATAAGAGAGATCAATTGATTCCAAGTTCCTGCATTAAAGGAGAAAAAAGGGGGGGGGGGGGGGCATGAAAACATCATAGCATACAACATTGTTAATGCTACGTTCTGTACAAAATAGTGCTTCGCATGCTTACAAGGAAACTAAATTTCAAAGGGAAATTTTTTTCTGTTAATGGAACAATATATTTTATGGAACATGTTTATGCATAATTACTCTGGGTATAGAAGGAATTTAAGTCATTAATTATCAATCAAGCACAGCAATTCCATTGATGGGAAAAAGTCTACAGTAATGAATACAGAGTTGAATAGGGGAAACCCAAGGGACTAATTTGTGATTGATAGACGTTGCAGAATTGCTATAATGAGTTACACTGGAAAACACATAAGCAGCTTGGGACTTCAGTGGTTATCCCATTGCCTCAGATTTTTAAATTTTGTTCTAAAGCCCATTTGAAATTGAATTGTTTTGTGAATGGCTCCCTTAGAATTATTCCAGTGTACTTCACTTCCAGAGATGAGAGAAGCTGTTAGTAACAGTGTGGTGGTTTTCAGATTAAGCAGTTTACAAATCCAGAAATTGACTGATAGTGCTGCAGCTGATAGGTTGTGACGAGGTACAATTCATAGCTTAGCAAACAATTTACCAGAAGAATCAAAAGCAGTATTGTCTTTTGCTTCTTTCGTCCTCATTGCTTGCTCTGCTTTTATTCTACTTTCATACAATGCGGCTGCACAGCGTTCCCTTCATCTTATTTACTTTCATAATTTTTAATCTAATGAGAAATAAGGCTAGGAAAATATTAACTTCTTTTTAAATTACCTTTGAGGATTATATATTAACACCAAAAGAATTGTATGGAGTATTATTGATAATGATTGTTCATTTTTTAATTAGATGGTCAGAAAAAATACTTGGGATTTTATGTTAATATGGTACAGATTTGAGATATAAGATCTTTTTGTTTGAAATCCAGCTGAATACTTCCTAGGTTATACAATTTAAGCAAAGGAAATTAAGAGAAATTAGCTAAGGATAACAAATCAAATAATAAGTACAATTTCAAGTTAAAAGTAATGAAGTTGAAATAATTATTTCATTATCTGACTCACTAATAATAGAGAAAAATAATTATATTTTGAATAATTTGTACTTACTCTTGGTTTATCCAAGCCAAAGGTGCTATTCTGTGCTCTTCTAATTTATTATGCTTTAGCATAATGACATTTATGTTTCTTGTATGGTTAAAGCAAATTTCTGATACTTCTTCAATTAGATTATTTTCAAGGTATAACTCCTGTAAGTGTATTTGGAAAGAAAATTTGCAAAAGCATGTTTTACACAGATTAAGTTCATGATAGTGGCTTGTAATGTAGGATAAATACGAAATAAAAATGGAGCAGTGACTAAAATATATGTAGGACTCGAAATATAATTTAGGGCCTGTAGAGGAAGGCTCTGGGAAAAGAGAAAAGCAACTTTGTAGCGTGAAAATTGTTATGAATTTATTAGTTGTTCATTTAAAATTAAATGTTCCCAAAGCATACGAAGTGTAGAAAAACTTGCCAGGTGTTGACTGTTTCATCTAGGAGGGATGAAGTGAAGGGGAAAAAAAAAAAAAAAAAGTAAGGTATGTGCGAATGGGTAGTAGAGAACATGAGACAAAGTTGCAGACAGTAGCTGCAGAAGAAACTATAGAAAAGATATTGCTAGTTTTGTTAGATTTGGTCTCCCTCCTCCCCTCCCCCCCCCTTTCAGATTATGGAAGATCCCAAGGATAAAAGGAAATACAAGGACACTGAAATGAGAAAGAGCAAAAGGAAGGGTAGAATCAGGAGAGATGGTGAAATTAATGGGTAGCAAGTTTTATCTTTGAAATAAAGACTGAGGTAAGCAGAGAATGAAACTAGACAGAGATCTAAAAGGAGGAAGAAAATACATTCCATACAGCATCCCTAAAAAATCTAAGCCAAACTACCACAACAACTCACATTCAAATTCTGGCCAGGGGAATGGGATGGGAGAAAGAAATGTCGTGATTAAAAATCAAGGAATGAGGAAACTGTTCAGCGAAGAGAAATAAACCTCCCATTCAGACACTGCCTCCCACCCCAAATGAAGTGGAATTCAGTGAAGGTGTGGAAAACCAGGGAAATTGAGACATAGACCAGCCAAAAATAGAAGAGGATGGTTAGATACAGGCATATCTCTCTGTTTCAGAGTAGACAGTCTTGGTTCCTTTAGACTTTCCTTATAGAACAGGTTTTATAGATCTCGTCATTTTTGATGCTGTTTTGTGAACTTTGTGTGGTAATTCAAAGTTCACAATGTTTTTGCATTAAGACATTATCTGTGTTAGGAGTGTGATGTGAACGATGTGTCACTGAACAGACAGAAGTTGTAGGCTATACTATTTTGTGAGGCAGTACTCGATAAATTCAGACAAGATACCTTTTGGAATGAAGTTGGTATCTAAGTAAATTCCTAGAATTAATGATTTAGGAATAAAAAGTTTTAGTGTATCTAGAAAGAAATTTATAAAAGTTAAATTTAGCTCTACCTGATGATAGTAAGGCAGTAAGTTGAACAAGAAAATGATGAAAATGTCTGGACAAATTAAGCTTTCTTCTTTTGGTGGTTTTTTTTTTGTGTTTTTGTTTGTTTGTTTGTTTTTGTTTTGTTCTGTTTTTTTTTTCAGTTATTTTGTTTTTACCTCAAGAGTGGCGGGAAGACCTTGTGGGATAATTCTAAATTTATTTCTTCCCAGTCGCAAGTAAGATAGACTTTTCAAAGGATAAAAGGCCAAAGGACTGACATTTGCTTCACTAAGTTTATTTCCTTCTAATTCCAGGGTGACCAAGTTCTTTAAACCTGGGAAGAAAAAGGTAGATTTTTTGTTAGTTAATGCCATCTCATATCTTGTTAAAATGCACGTTTAAAATTTAATCATCTTAAACATTACTCACATCAGTTCACAGCAATGAAGAAATATAGTGAAAGGATTTTCATTTATTATCTCACAGAATTATATTGTTTATTAGTTTGTAGAACTTTGGAAATTGACTTAGAGCATTATTTATAGCTCTCCCAAGTTGAAAAGAAGGCAACTGTAAGACTTCTGGATAGTGCTACCATTTAGGCCTTATTACTTCATGGTTATGTGCAGGTGATATTTGGAATACTGTGTGGATGTTGACCTTTGTGCACTTGCCCAGTAACCTCCATGGGTCTCCAGTCACTTACGTGATAACGGGTATGTTACTCCTTCTTTGGGTTTGTATCCTCCCCTCCCTGCTTTACTCCTTTCAACCACCTACTGAACTGTGGTGAGAACCCATCACAAACTATCCTGTTCCTCCTCCTCAGCCTTCCAAATGCAGGTCACAGAAGAAACCAATGTTGATCAGCATAAGTAAGCAGGAAATAATATTTCATAATAGTAAGTTACGCATTCATACATAATCCAAATAACTTTTTTTTTTTCAGACAGAACCTTTGTATAGCTCCTCCTAAGAGTGCAGTTTGATTTTAAACTAAAAGCCTCTTTCAGCCCTTTGCCTAAGTTTTCTTTGTCTTAGCTCAAGTATTTATATTGCTCCATAGTGAGCTGTATCACTAAACTGATCCAGATTAAACAGGGACCCTTTTGCCAGGAGAGGAAAGGGAGCAAAATGGTCAAATTATGACATGGATGGTACCCTTTCTGGTTTCCTTCCCTCTGTGCTTCCCTCCCCACCCCCCCACCCCCTTTTTTTTTCTTTTTCTTGTTTTGATATCAGCCCACATTTAGCTTGACTTAAAATGATTGTGGTTAACTCCATACATTCTGCCTTATTTATCAGGCAAGTGAAATTCTGTTCACTCTCATGGAATTTAAAAAATAATTAAGATAGTGTCACCACATGTACAACAATCAGAATATGGGTCAGGAGAGTAGGTATCTTCAACATACTTCAAATCCATCTTTACTTAGTAATCTTATATTAAGTGCTTTGAGAGAGTAGACATTGCATAAGAAGGGAAAAGGTAATTTAAAAAACTTTGTCATGCAAATCTTTCATCTTTCGTTGCCTTTTGAAAATACAGCGCTTAAAAGCTAGCAGTTATTTTTGGGGGTATATAAAATCAGATGCATTTGGTTGAACATTCTTCTTTTCAAATTTATTTTAATCTTATTCATATGATCAATATTAATTTTCTAAATACCTTGTAAGCTGTCTTCATCAATGGCATGAAGGTGGTTGTCATTTATTTTTATTTCTTCCAAAGTAGATGGCAATTCAGAGGGAATATGCACCAGCATATTTCCATCCAAATACAAACGTTTTAGCTTTTTCAGGATCTTAATCATAGGGATGAAGAAGACAACTTAGATTATCATGGTGTAAAATATATGATTAAACATATGGTGTAATAATAGTTAACTTTTTCTTAAATACATTGCTTTTTGAAGATTTTCAGCAGCAGTGCACTAGTATCCACTGTTTTGAATAAAAAAAATTTTTCTTCTATCAGTCTAATTAATTGGTTTCTTTATGCTAAATAATAACAAAGGTGCCAGCTAATGTAATGTGTAACCAGAAGAGCTCGACTGAGCACATCAGCTTTCCACATGGCCACCCTGCAGCTATCCAGTCATAACTATTTGTATTACTGCTACTGTCTTTAACTCCTGTAAGTATTACCTTACTACATTACTGCAGTATTTAGGATTTCAGAGTGCATACTTTTATAGATAATGCACTTATACTCTTAATTTCTGAGCAAATTGATGGTTTTCTGTAGGTCAGCAAATTTACTTAAGCATATTGACAGCAACTTTTTCAATCACCTAGGATTTTTATGACTTCAGCCAACTTAAGAAAATTGGTATGAAAAATTATCATAGCTTAATTTTTACAAATGCACATTAGTAATCATGCAGTAGTGAGCACTTCTTAAGAAGGTGGAGTTGGTTTAGTAGTGGATCCACTGAAGCCTCCTTTCCTCCAGTTTTGTCTTAACTGCCTGGTACGATATAAGCCTCACTAAAATTTATTTAATGATTGAGACACCTTCCTGGTTTGTCTTTTCCATCCACTTTGATTTCATAGGAGTTGTAGGAACTGAAGTCCTTTGAAGTCAGTCAGCCAAAGCTGTTCATGTTTTATGGATGGAGGTGGTATACAGAGAGTCCTACAAGAAGACTGATTGCATATGGCAGGAAACAAAATTAAAAACATACCGTGATAATTCAATTTGTTGTTCATATGCTTTTTGTATTCATCTTGCCTGAAAAAACAAAGCCTCGATGCCTTAATTCCACATTTCCATTACTATCTGTATGCACTTGAATGAGAGATTATTATGGGACTATTCTGTCTTCAAGTGAGGAATATGTAAATGCACTGGAATAGCCTGTCACTGTGTAAATTCCCCTTGCAAGAGAAAGAGTCAATATATATCCTCAGACTATTTTATGACTAAGCTGTTCTTTTAGTAAGTAGCTATGCTCGAAAGTTTCTCATTAAAGACAGTCAACAATAAGCATACAGCTGATTACATAAACTGCTATTGAGCAAGACCTGGCATAGGCAGATCTTTTTGGGAATTCAAGAGCACAGGCTAATTCAAGAGCACAGAGCTAATGTAGTGAGAAAGATGATACATAAATTTACATATGTTGGGCCTGAATATCCCAGACGTTGTTAATGGAATAGGAGCCCTTCAATTCTGAAATCTCTCAACCGCCACCAATAAAATATCAGAAAATAGCTTCTCTCTTATTGTTTAACATTTAATAGTTGGTCAATGCCATTCTCTAGTTATTCTTGATTACGATGAGAGGTTTCTTGAAATAGCCAGGTTTAACTGCATTATAATTATACAATGGTTACTCATATTAGGTGCAAAGTGGTTTAGATGTATAGACTGAAAAGCAGGAAAAACTTTCCTTTAAGCAATAATTAGTGCTAGGATAGTAGAAAAGTTAGGCTTTCTTACTTTGAATGCTTGTGGACCTATGCCAGGAGAAGTAATGTTATTTTTACTCAGATCAATCCATTCCAAATTAGGTATCCCATTGAATGATTCATCTGAGATAGTAGTGATACTGTTTCCTAGGATGGAATTCAGGAAAATAGTTGAGGTATGAGTTGCAGTACGCATCTCAGTTGTGTAGTAGTGTACATTAAAAGTATGTTAGAAAAAAAATTGTATTATGTACAATAATCCCATGTAGATACATTCATATTAGTATTTAAACACTAGTGAGCAAATCTAACATTTTTAATTGATTGTTTTAGAGGCTCAGCTGTAAAATTCATTCTAATACATTTCTATGATAAGGAACAACAAAGTATTAACACTGCTGTTGACTGTATTTGGGAATGGATAATGTTACTTCATGAGAAAAATCATGCAAAGTAGACTCACTAATTACCTGTAAGGTCTAGACTTGTTAGATCTGGATCTGAGATTGGGGGTATTTGTGTAAGTTTGGTGTTAATACAGCTTACTGTGGTGTCTGAGGTGGAACATCCAGATGGCAAAGGAGGAGCTTCTATGGGTGGAACAGGAATTGGGACATGAGATGGCATTCTGAAAGTACCATCATCTTCATCACTTTCATATTGTATTTCTTCTTCTGCAGCTCCCTTTCTTGTTACAGGCTTCTCTCCTCTGTGGTAGGCTTTATACGCCTGTTGATTCTTTTTGCCTTTCCTTTTTCTTTTCTTTTCATCCTTTTTACGACCCTTTTTCTCTTTAAACTCTACCACTTTTGTTCTAAGCAGTTCATCGTTCTCAGTTTGAGTACGTGCTGATGACAGTACATTGGTGTTGTCAAGGTCATTGGGTTCTGGAGAATCACCAGACAACTCACTTATGTCATCCAGTGAAATAATACTTGAATCCAAAGAGGAGGCTATCCAGATGCAGAGAACAAAAGGAAAAAAAAAGTTGTCTGATAAGAGGAAATGAAACTAAAATTTTAGTAAACATTGTTCCCCTCATATAGTAAAAATATCGTAACTATAGAAGAATAATATTGCCCTTGGAATATGATTTGAAAGAATGAAAATATGGTCTTACATTACTGCTTGACAGATGAGACATACTTTGACTGAGAAATGATTAATCCAACCATACAGAACAGTTTGTAGACAGCTATGATTCCTTGCAACTCCAGAAAAAAAAAAAAAAAAAAATAGCCTTCATTATCTTCCTTTTTGAACTAATATATTGATTAGTTTTTTGTGTTGATGGAGGTGTCTAATGAGGAAAAAGAATGTGTCTGGCAGTGAGAGGAAGGTAATGTAAACAAAATTCACAAAGGTTAAGAATTGTTCTCCTGTGCAAGGGACAGTCAGGTGTAGAGGTGCTGCAGGTGGGGAGCTCACCAGGGAAACATGTTAACTTCATTACCAAAATGCAGTTTTTACTTGCATAACAGAGCAATTCAAATAAAAGGATTATAATTGTTTCAATCAACATGACTTCTAGCTCTACAGTTAATTTCTATGATGTTTCTACTTGGTGTTTTTCTCTGTCACATATGCACACACACACAAGGCTAAATAATACTTTTACATTAAGAGGAGGTTAAGTCCAGTACTTTGAGACTTAGAGTACTGGGAGTGGGGGAAGGAAATCACATTTCATCTTTATCTCCTCCATTCCTTTTTGTTTTAAAGATGCTGATTTTGTTTCAATTTTTATGAAGAAGCAACAAGATTGTAGTTCTGTTGTTCTACTTACAAGTTGACTTTCTTCTCTTGATTTGTATCAAATAGCTGCATGTTTTTACACTCCTAACAAACATTTACCAGTCTGTAAACTGTATGATGTTTAGTATATATGTCTAATACATTAATAATGGCTAGTAGTAATTGAATGATTCTTCGTTAAATGGAAGTGGCATATAAAATGTAACCAGATGTTCTTTCTTAATACATTTACCAAAATTTTGTAAGAATAGGAGGGAAGAAACAGAAAGGGGAACATAAAAAAATAAATATAATTATCTTTACTATTGCATGCTTAACATCTTTTCTTTAAGTATTGTATCAAACTCATCTAACAGCCAGTGTACTCTAAGAAACAGAAGTCAACTTGAGTAGAAATTATGAAAACCTGCTCTTCAGCATTTGTTTTCTCCCTAAAAGGGTAATGTGTACCTTGTAATCCTTTATATCATTACATGTAGTATTTATGTTGGGTTTTGCATGAGGTAGTTTTAAAATAGTAAATAATATTATGGTGTACTGTACCAGTATCAGAACAAACCGGGCAGCATTCTCCTGCAGGTATAATCGTTTGGGGACATTTCAGAGCGTGGCACATGGTTGTATCACATATCACTTCTCCTTTCGAACAGAGACAAGTAATGCAGGGCTTGGGAGACCAGACGGCTTTATCATACATAATCATCCCATTAGCTATGCAGTGCCCCTTCTTTCCTGAGAAAAGAAATTAGAATGTTGGAGTTAAATATCTTAAACTGAAATAAAACCAATAGTATTTATTTAAAACTTTGGCAAGAAGCACTACTATTTTGTTCTCATTTTGAAAATATGTAAAATACACCCTGTTCTAAGTATTATACCCTTATTCCTTATTTTTCATTAGTGTATTTTCTCCAGCTTAGTAGTAGGTACCAATCCCTAGTTGGTTCTTGGCCTCTCAGGTGTGAAGGTAATCAAGGGGGAGGCACACAATTAATGTGTACGTAGCTGTTACCTGCTTACAGCTTCACAGTGAAAACAGAGCAAAGGTTCTTTGTTCCTCTAATTGTGCTCCCTCTATTTCAGGCAGTCATCATAATATTTCATTTTCCCCTTTTCCTAGCCAGCTTGTGAGGACCCTTACCAGCTTTGTGTTCTGGAAAAATTCTTGAAGTTATTCAAGTTCAGAGATATTCCTAAAATGGGAAAATTAAATCTAGGTGGTGAGTTTCTAAGGATCTTTTTCATGGCAGCTCCTCTTTTCTCTCCATCCTTAGGAATGGAAAGCAGAATTCACAGATCTAAATCAAAGCTGTGCATAGATACAGATGAGAAAGAAGCAAAAGTTTTCTTTATCACAGTGGAGTTAAAATAAACGATGCAGAACTTGAGAACATTTTTTTTCCAGACCCCCCTTCTATTTCTCTCTTGTGCACTAGCCATCTTTTCTAATATGTTGCACATTAAATGAGAAAGTTTTGTTAAGGTTCTGTGAAACTGGGAGGGTAGCAATATTCACTTTATAGTAACTGTTCATAGACTTAACGGAAGTCCATTCTGTAATGACTGGTAAGATGGCAAACATCTCTTCCCTGTAACTTGCTTTAACTGAAAAAACCTCTTTGCTAGGAACGTAGCAAGCTTGAACAACTTGTGCTAAGACAGACTTCATTTCCAAAATTTCTGGACATGAATCTATAAAAAATGAGATTTCCCCAGCATACCAGTTGAAATTTTCAGAAAGAAATGCAGAAGAGATTTGTTTTGTAAGCTACACTTAGATATTCAGTAGGCAAGTTGTTTAGAGAGTGTAAAGACTTGGGAAGGAAACTGTATCTCTTTCCTTCCAGTGATGGACTCTACCTCAGCAAGTTTCCCTGGGCAGTTCCCATCCAGACTCCAGGATAAGCATTGCACTTTAGCATGATACTTTTTTTTTTTGGTCTTTTGAGAGAAGGAAAGCCAAGGTTGAAATTATTCATCCCATGCAAATCTTCTCCTATTTTTGAGTGTCCCTCTGAAGCTGATGAGAAGCTCTATTCCCTACACACCTTCCTTTTCCTCTTTCTAATTAGGAATACACTGCTGAAGTGTTTGTTTCAAGCTGAAACCCCATTCCTAAGTTACTTTGTACTTTTCTGTGTATAAATAAAAAAAAAATTTCCATTTTTCCTATTTGGTTTGACTTCCTTCTTCAGATGAAGATTGTCTAATACAGTGGAAAAATCCTACCTCGGTTGAATTTACAAGCAAGAGACATTTCTATTTGCAATAGACAAATTGTGTTTGCAGAGTCTGCTTTCCCACAGTCCACCGAGGTTCATGCTTGGTGGTTCAGTTTTAAGAAGAGTATGCAGGATAGTCTCTAAATATCCTGACAAGACTATTGTAGATACTTGGTTTGAAATGACTCTGGAATTAATATTTGACTGAAAATTTGTAAAGTCTTTCAAAGCAGTCCTACTCTCAGCTTCTTAACAAAGGTATTCCTTTGCCCTTCTATTTAAAGACTATTGGACACGAACCTGTTTTCTAGAATATAAATCAATTATCAGAATCAGTCTGTTTGTATGCTCCTCAATATTCCTTATATTTTGAAAAAAGCTGTTTTAATTTAAGTTACGCTCAGGATAGAAAGGGGGAGAAATTGATTTTTTTGGACAATTGCATCTTGTTTTTTCAAAGGTCCAGGATATGTATGCATAATTTCAGCCGCATAAAGTTGTGCTCTAATCAACTCAAGCCATGTTAACTGAAGGAGGAGATGAGTTAGCCCAGGCCAAATGTTAGCTGGCTGTAAGTCCCTTGTCGTTCTATCCAGGTATCTGTAATCCAGCTGTTTGCTGGATCCTGACTTCTGGTTTTTATGTGCTTGCCAGGAAGCCACAATATTTCTTTTAAATAATCTCCAAAGGAAACACAAAGAGAACACTACACTTTCTCATGTTAAACAATAAAATGTCAGCTGTTCCAGCAGAGCATATCTGGCTTGAGATGGAAATTCTTCTGTGCTTCCTTAAATTCTTTATTTTGTTTAGGCTACTAGACTGTATCTGAAGTTGGTGCAAATCTTGTCTGAATAAGCATAAGGATATGGGTTATCAGGCCTTGGCCTGGGCAGACTTCTTTAACAAATTATCTTGTTTTCTGTGTACATGGGAGTTATGTGAAAAGGCAAGAGCATGTGCTTAAAGGCAAAGAGGTACCCTTTTATTGTCTTACACAACTGCTATTTGACACTCTGTTGCAACTCACGTAACCCCTAAGAGACAATAAAGACTGCGTTGAGATGTTCCTTAAACTTCCTATCCACTGAGTAACTTTAGTATGGTGGTATGAACAGGGAGAAGAGAGGCTAAAGAGATATTAGAAATAGTGCAACAGTGTACATCCTGTTCTTCACTGCTTAATAGGCAGACTGTGAAGACAAACAACTGCAAATTATCTTATGTTGCGGTAAGCTGTTTAATTTAAATGGTTCATATGCAAATGATTTTTATATGGAAGAAGGAAATATGGCTGGTTAAACCTTGTTTAACTGTTAATTTTCATCATGCATATGATATCTGTAAATTGTTTTTTAGGCTACTAAGAGCAAAATAAGTAGCTAGGGGAATGAAAATTAAGTTTGAGATTGCATTTTCTTCTGTTTTGAAGCATGATTAATAATAGTGTTGTATTATTAAACAGGCTCTGTTTTTTCCAAATCTGACATTAACTTGAAAAAATTTTGAACTTTAAAAGCTAGACTAAAAAATACCTTGTGGTTGAAGTCTTTGGCAGCTGAGGACAGGACTTTTAACCTTTGGAAATATGGTGTAAATTCAGCATGAAGTTCCAAATAAAATGAGTTCAGTGGTTTTAGCTCAGCTTTTGGATGCAAGTCCAGATAGAAAGAAACAAATGGGGTGGGGAGGGGGGAAGAACCATGCATCATTTCAGCATGACTGATGGTCTCTGACAGAGACACTGGAATATCTTACATGAAGTGCATGCTATTTATGTGGTATTTTCCTCTGTTTAATTTAAAAAATATTTTTAAATTAAAAGTTTTGACATTAGTAGTGTGTATTATAACAGTAATACTGTAGTACATGCTAGCAATGCTATAGTCAAGAGTTTTGCTAGTTTTCCCATTAAAACCGGTTACTTAAAAATATTTGGATCATGGAATACCATGTTGGAAGGGACCTCAAGGATCATCTGGTCCAACCTTTCTTGGCAAAAGCACATGGTTTGAAATGGTTCAGCCTTTCTGAAAGTAAGGACTCACAACAAATAGTAATTGTTAAGAAAATGTGACTAAAATATGTTTGCCATTTAAGTTGAGACCTGTTAACCTAGGGGTCATGTTTCTTGTGTGACACAAGAAAAGGCTTAATTTTTTCCTTATAAAAATAGATTATTATCATTTTATGTAGAACAGTGGTAATCAGAACATTCTTTTTTTTTTTTTTTTTTTTCATAAAATTGCATATGATGATTTTACTCAGTGTGTGATCTCTTGGCGATGGAATGGAAATATCTATGCCTTTATATTTATTAGCTATAGAGTGGACATGACCCACTGGTTCCTCACAACATCCCAGAGTCACTTAACTACCAGTTCTCGACCCCTGTCTAGTCTTGTGTCCTTTAAGGAGCCTTGAGAAACTCCTGCTATGATTGCCAAGGCAGGTTTCAGCAAAGATCAAGGAAATTACGCTTTTGGTTTGTTTGTTTCTTAAGACACCGAATCTTCTTCCTTACATCTCCTTCAGAAACCATAAAATACATATTAGTGCAGAGATGTGAAAACCTTTAGATCACCAAAAAGGCAAATTTTATGCAAATCATACTACTGAACTTCTTTTAAATAAATCTGGGTTCTCAATATAGATGGAGGGTGAGAGTGATCTTGTGTTGAATGAGCATTTTTTTTCTCTCTTAGCTTAGTTTTCCAACACAAGGGTGTTGTTTGTAGTATAAATTTCATATTGCAACTGTTACTGTGTGTTATTAATTTATTTACGAAACAAAGAATTATTCCTGAGATAGTGCATGTAGACATAGTTTGTATGCTGCTTTTCAAAAATATAATTAAAAAAAAAGAAATCCATTTTAAATAACACTGGTGTTATTGGTGTTAGGGACTCAGTCAAATGTTAATTGACTTAGAATATAAATTGAGCAAGAAATTCTTCAAAATGGCCTTCAAACTTGCTATGTTTGAAATTATGAAAATATCCCAACAACATTTTTATTAGGTAAGGTGAAATGAGAATGCAGAAAAATTGCAGAAAACATTACTGTTACCTGGTGAAGCAGGATTCTCAGTAAAGCTTAAGCACAGACAATTAAAAAGCTTCATATGCTAACCACAAAATTGCTATAAAAGGCAACAAAAGTAGGTTAGCAAAAAGATAATTGAGATTTATTTAATTTGCAAGTAGAGCTAAAATAAAGCTTTTATAATTTTATACGTTGTGTTTGAAAAAATTGTCCCACTCTGAAGTAGTAGAGGGGCTTTATTCTTACCTGGTAAAACACTGTAACTAGATTCATGTCCACCCAAGCCTATGAGAGAGTCAAATACTCCCATAACACCGTCATCAATATTAATAAGAGGTATGCTGGGTACTACAGCAACAGGAGCTGGAAGCTTCATCCGTGGCTGTCTTGGGGCCCTGTGCCCTGCTGAGGAGCTCCTCCGCAATCCTCTGTAGCGCATTCTTCTCCTTTGCCTCCTGAGAAGTGCACTAGTTTCATTTTGAGAAATATCAATGCACAGAGACACAAGCAGGAAATAATAGATTAATGATGTAGCCTGCATGGTTTTGTGTGTCTCCAAGTATCCTGGAATGGGAAAAAAAGAGGAAAATTAGGTACCTAGAGAGCTTTTAGGATTGTCAGTCACATGGTGCCCTTTTCAAAGCGTGTGGACTGCTATGTGGTAGGTCAGTATAACCAAGCTTCCTTTTGGAAAGAGATTGCCCTGTGAGAGCTAAAGTAAGCAATTTTAGTTCCGTGGTTCTCCGTCCTTATGGGCAGGAGTCAATTTCAAATAGGTGCTAGCTTTGTGTTTGGAGTTGCATTTAAAGAGGTAGTTTAGATTTGCAGTGCCACCAGGCATTTGTAGTTTAGTAATTGTTACTGCTTCCAGCAAGGGAGTTCCTGAGAGTGTTTCTTGATGTGTTTCTTCACTTTTTCGATTGCTAGTATTTTGTCCAGGTTGCTTTAACTTCTGAAGATGGGAATGGCAAAGGAACAGAAAAATGCCCAATTCGTTTCTGATACGCTGCCCCAAATGCTTTTGGTTTGTATTTTCTGTGCAAGGTATTTTTCACCATAGATGAAAAGAGATGTTGCTTTTGCTTCCATTTCTAGCCATTCTCTTCTTTAACAGAATCTTTTTGGTTCTGCAGAAGAGGAGGCCTTTTAGAAGTTTGATCACAAAAGTACTCTTTGTGACATCCCATGTCTGCTTTTCTAGGGGAAGTTTTTATTAAGCATAGGTAGCCTAAAAAACCTGATCTATAATGAGTTGTACTCTGCACTTACTTTTGAAGAAATTAAAAATCATTTTATATCTTGAGACTTTTTATGCTTCTGACAAAAAAAAATTGCATTTAGTGTCACCAATAGGTGGCATTCCAAAACAGAGCAGTCGAGATTCAGGAGTATGAATAGAAAGCATATCCAGCAATGGCTGTACCAGTATGGAAGTAAGTCTGTGCAAGTCCAAAGTTATTAATGATTTGTCATAGCTCTGTTGGCATCATTCTTTCAAAAAGGAAACACTCTTGTCCTGTGGCCTCTTTAACTGAGACAGTCTGAAGACACTAGTATTCTTGTGATGATGAGAATTAGTAAAGAACTTGAGACTTTGAGAACTTAATCTTTGTGCCCAAGACAAGGCTTAGAGTATGTCCATGTTTTTTCTCTAAAGAACTCTTGAGGGGATTAAAAAAATGCTTTTTCTTAATGTTCATCAGTCTGGATTTATATTTTTTTCACTTTGGAGTTAGTCATATTATAGTTATTTATGTTGTATAAATACAGGATAGTATTATTTCAGGAACTTGAACTGTGGTTTTGCCTGAATCAGATTTTTTTTTTTTTTAATCTTGTGCAAGTTGGTATTTTCTGATTTATATAATAGGTCAAGTTTTTGGTACAAATTGCCTAACTTTTCTTTAACATAAGGCATGTGATTGATTGCATGCTTTTCATGCTTTCAACAGCATAATTCTCATATTTTTTATTCTCATGTTTTTAAATGGGAAGTTGACAGTAAATGTGTTTTAAACAGTATGCTTTTACTTCTACTACTGTAGTTTCTGTGTTCAACTATTCTGATTTTAAAATACTATAGCAAACGTATATTAATTTGCAGAATTCTGTTAAGCTAAGCTGATGTTTTTATTTCCATATAGAGAAATTTGAGACGCAAATGTCTCACACAGATCCATATAACATCTTACGTAATAGCAGGGTTCTGAAATTAATCCAGACTTCAGTTTACTGTTTGCTACCCATTAAAAATCAGTTATTCCAAAATTCTGTATAGACTTTATACTGGCCTTTTATTTACAGAAATTACTGTTAGTTAACATATTGCATAGATGCAGAAGCTTGTATGTTGCACTGATGATGTCCGTTCTTTTTCAGAAAACGTTTGTTTCTTAGTACCTCAGCTTGCAGGACAAATGACCTAATGTTTTTGGTTTCTAACTTACATGCATGGTAATGACTGGCTACAAAATTACACAGTAAACTTCTGTTCCACAAGTTGGAATGAAACACACAAAGAGCCCTTAGGGAAAACTGAATATATGAAGAAAAGGCCTGAACATGTGTATTCATTCTGTTGAGTTGGTGACATCTTAATTATGGTCACATTTTTATATATACTTTATAATAAAGCCATAGCTATATAGTTACTGCATTGCATTAGTGCTTTTTTTTAACATTTAACCATTAATTCTTGTGACCATAGGCATATAATTGCATGACTGAAATAGTTTTCCATTCTCGATGCACGTAGCTTTTAGAAGTCAGGACTAATATAGGGTGAATTAAGATACAGTTTCTGTACAAAAGTTGTCTCAGGACTTTGCTGTTAACATCAATATAGAGTAAAACTATATAGGAAATAAAATTATTTTAACATGAAACTTGTTTTCATAAAATACTTTATAATTACAAATTAAAAACAAAACAAACCATTACAAAAAGCAACAATGGAAAACAACCCCCCCCCCTGCACCCCCCCCCCCCAATAATATGTCTTTATAAACTAATCCTGTTCAAATATGTGTTTATATGCTATATTTTCATACCAAGTTAATCCTTCATTACTGAAACCTTAATAGTGCTACTTTCAACCAAATGGTGTTCCCTGCATGCAAAATACTGAGCTCTGTTTCTAAGTTTCTTTCTTTGGCTTGTTAAATAAGTGCTGTCTCACATCTTAAGGTCCAAATTGTGTATGTCATACAAGAAAAAGGCCTTAAATGCATTGGGCCTTTATTGTCCATGACTGAAATCCTCAGATCATCTATCAGAAAGTTATATAATACCAGCCAAATTTAATTTGGGGCAAATTCAGCCTATTCAATTTATGTGACCTTTGTAACAAATTATCATATATCAAAATAAAATTGTCAATAGCTAATATGATGAAATTATTATATTTTTGCAGTGACAGATACTCTCAATGTGGCTGCATTGCTCTACTTTTTTTTCATTTTACCTATAGATGTTCAGATCATGCATAGTATGTATAACCATCTTTATTATCTTTACTTTTGTCATGTACTGTGTTCAGTAGTTTATAGCTTTCAACATTTTTATCTTCAGTAAGTTTAGTATCTGTCATTTTGCTATTATGCTAATGGAAATAGTTAATTGTTAAAGTAGTGACCCTTTAGAAATACTAGAATGTCAGAATTTATTAAATAATCTATCTTTATGTATTCAGTCTAAATTCCAACATGTTTCTAAGATGTCAAGGTTATTTCTCATGATACACAGGGGTTAAAATGATTTACCAAGATTTTTCACATACTTCTCTTTAAATTTGTTGCATAGAAATGAGTTACATTTAGCCATACCAGCAAAACTATTTGCACTTTCAGTTAGTTTAAGCTTGAAGTGCGTGGCAAACAAACAAAAAGCAGATCAACTGGTACTGCATACATTATCTAGAAAAGCATTTATGTTCAGTATTGCTAAATATAGCTAATATTATTTCATACATATTTGCAAAGTTAAAATGTAGTTTAAGCCATTCAGCACCATGCTTTAAGCAGTAATTTAAAATTTAAAACATTTTACCTTGTAATCTAACCTAACAGCAGATTCTGCTTGGTGTCATTTAGTCTCCAGTTGCAAATGAAACAAAATCACAGTGATATCTTTAAAACAAACAGAGAAACAGTAGGGATTGTTGAAACATGTTAGATGATTCCTTAGTTAAATCTGAAATAGCTTCTTTCCCTGGGGACAAAGCGCTGTTCTGTTCTGTGTGCAGAGAATCAGCTAATACTGTTACTCGAAGAACTAAAAAGCTCACTTAAGGAAAATGAAAAGCAGCACAATGTGTTCGGTCCGTAGGCTGACAAGGCACAGCTGGAAATTCTCTTTCAGTACTTGCAGTTGCATAAGGAACAGGGAAGTGGAGTGTTTTCAAAAGACACAAAAAAGTGTGTATTTTATTCAGTTCTGGTTTATATATTCAGAAATTTAGTTTCAAGGTGGCATGATTTTAATGTAGATTTATTATTTGATAGAGATAATACATTTTGTCAAGCATAACCTTAACATAAAAACATCTATTAAAATTAGAACTTTTTTCTTTAATTCATATTTTCTTAATCCAGTCTTGCCCTTATAGCCTGTAATCCACAAGCAGCAAACCTTTTTGTTGAAGTTTCATCATGGAAGATTTTTTTGTCCATTTACAGCAATGATTTCACCATAAGTTGTAGTTTATACATGGAAAATAAAATGACTGAAGCATTTTCCCTTCATTTTTTTGTAAGGCTAATTACATCCTGAAACATGATCCTGAAGCACAGCTATGCAGAAGCTGCAGTGAAGTTAGTAATCCAAATATGAGAACTGAGTCAGGGAGGAGGGGGGGGAGGGAGGGAAAAATGGTACATTACCACAAGTCCTTTGTATGCCAGAAGAGCCTTTTTCTTCAGCCCCAGACAGAGCTCCTGCAGTGTCAGGGTTTGATGAGATGGTGAGCCTGCTAAGCTTCAGAAATGACAAATTTACCTGGTAGATGGAGTTGTCTGAGTTCTTCTGACATTAAAAATTTGTTGTTTGCTCAGATTCATACTCTGAGGAACGTTTAGGCAGATAGTCATGGAATGGTATAACCACTGAGTTAACCATAATTGTTAGCCAGTATGTGGTAGAAAGATACTGGGAAAACATATTGTCTCTTAAAATAGATATTCAGTTTCTACTGTACTTTGCTTTGCGATGTCAAAAGAAAAAATATTAAACTTTTGTACTTTATCTGGAGCTGTTTAAAAAGAATGGAGATAGTTATACTTAACAAATGGAGATAGTTATACTTAACAACCATCTAAAATGAATTAGCACGGTTCAGTACCTGTGCTAAAAACATTGATTTGTAAAGGGTGAGTCGAACAATAGGACAGCAGTTTTTCTAGCAGAAGTAGGGAAAAGAACAGCAAATTAGATCATCTTCCCGTGGTTATGCATGTCGGGTAAAAGGCTTCATGTGTGTAAATGATGTTGTATTTATTAGACACAAAAGTGATGGCATTCACTTCATTATATATTTAAATGCGACTTTTTATGCTTCTGATCGATGTCTCAGGATCATCTGGTAGTGTTCAAGCACACATCTCCAGAAAGTCTGCCCAGCCAGGACACGGGATTGCCAGCTAGGAGGCCATTAAGGTGGACCTGGCCAGCCTTTGCTCATGTGAAGCTCTGGTTTAATGCATCTGCTTTGGATGTAACATCTCTGGTCACTGAATCCTAGCAAATCCTTAAGGCTGGACTTTTTAGGTGATGTCATCTCTATATTTTTTGAAAGGTCAGCATCTTCCAGCAGCTTTCCAGAACTGAGTGGGACACCATCTTGTCTCATTTGGTAGAATCAGTATATAGCTTTCTCTAAAACAGTTACTTTAAGCATGAGCTGTGAAGCACAAAGGCTTGCTAATTTTAAGGGTCTGAGATGATCTATTCATCTGTTATATGTGTATTCCAAAGTCTGGTTTGCACAGAAAGCAATTGCTGATAAGCAAACACTTCCTCTGATAATGTTACTGCTTCTAATATGTGAGTAAAAGTCCCGGAGGAATTAGAGTTCTGGTGTCCATGGTTAGCCTTCCTTGTGGTCACCTTTAAATCACTGTTCTCCTTTAGTATGCACGCCAAAGTGAAGTGCCATCTGGCATTTCTGTTACACACACTGAAGTTAAAACGTCCGAACAAAAAGCCAGTTGTACTAAACAAATAAAACATCTAGTTCTTCTCCTTCATCTCTCTAGTTACCCGGCATATAGGATTGTGGCTTTGTGATCTTAGCAGTACCTGCCATCAGTATGAAACAGAATGCCTATGAGGTCCTTGCTTATCTTCTTCTCAGCTTTTGTTAAGGAAGAAATAAAGACAATCTGATGGATCTGCAAGGACATAGCTCCCTCTTCATGAAAATGAAGTTACGCTTTCCTGCAATGGACAATAATGTTTAAAAACTGTAGGAGCTGGGAAAGAGAGTGTCCCATGGTTGCCTGGTATCTGGAGGGTCTGGCTTTTTTTTTAATTTGTAAAAGTAGTATCTGAAAATGGGCATCCTCTGCTGCCTTCCAGTAAGATTTAAGTGTGTGTAAGATTAATAATTAACTAATGTTTTAATATTGTCATTTACATTTAAATCTTCTATGCAAACTTGCCAGTCTTAATAACTAATGAAAAAATACTGTATATTTGTCTAAAAACTTGGACTAGAATGGCCTTGCAAACTATTTCAGACATATGCAGTTCAGGTAATTTCTGTTTGAGTGAAAAACATTGTAGTATCTGCAGGGATTTATTTTTCACTGTGTTTATGTGAACAGTTCACTCTGAGAGCAGATCAAATTGCCAATACCTGCTCCATCTGTAAGTACTGTTATGCCTATCTATCCCATATGCATGGCTAATCATTTGAACGAGTTGTGCAATATGAATGTTATTGTCTATTAAGATGCCTTAATGTGGGACAGTCTCCTCTGAGGGAGAGACAAGACAAAGAGTAAACCACAGTGACTAATAATTAAAATAACTTTTTATTATTTTACATTTTATGGCAAACTGCCACAGGAGCACTGTTGCTTAGTGGCTTGAGCAAGAGCCATAGGATGTGTGAAATGAATGTGGAAGCCTGGGCCTCTGACATGGATTCTTCATAAAACCTAGGCTGATCTCTTTTCCTTATAGCTTGTTATTTGTAGAGGGACAAGGCTTTCCCTCTTACTTTTCTGAAATTACACAGTGGAAATTATTCAAGGAAATTTTCAGTGAAAAAGAGGGCTTAGAATTTAGATTGGCATCAGTCTTGTTTATAGTGGTTACAACAGATTTTTATAACATCTCTAAGTGTATCTATTAGATGACAGCTAATAGTGCAAATAGGGTTTTAAGCAATTTGATACAGTTGAGATAAATGTTTTCTATTTCTTCCTCAGAAGACCTTTGCAAATACTGATCTAAATCTCACTTCTGTGAACATAAAGGATCTCATCAGTTAAAGCAGCAACATTCCTGCATCCTTATACTGCTATAAAGGGTTTTTTGAAATTGTAGGTATTTTCAGTAATTGTAATTGGTTCACTATTCCTACCTGAGTTTTCTGATCTCTTGCCACATTAAGTAGAAGTGATGTAAAGAACTAGGATCTTTTAAAAACTATAGTAGGGAAGTGTATTATGGCTAGCTTAAAGAGCACACTTGGTCTTATCATATGAAAATACCTTATCTCCATATTGTGAAACGGCCTAGTTATGGCAATATGGAGCAACAGTAGGATACTTTCTTCTGCTCCCCTAGCAGAATTTGTTCACCTCAGGGGGTAGTGTAACTATAGCTTTTTGTACCAAAAGGTTGCACTCTTTAAGTATCAGTGTTCTTGGCACAGGATGAACTGAAGTGCAAACTTGAGATGATGTATATATTTAACAGATTCCCACAGAGATTTAGTTTTGGAACTACATATAACATCGATAAGGTATTCCTCTCCTTTGCATCTGTGTGTTTGCAGTCATTTCCTCAGACAATAAGAACAGATAAAACTTGTCTACTTTTGATATCTACTCCTACCCATGAGGTACAAGAATATTTTGTGGTCTCACAGAATTACTTCTTCATCCTCTAAGCATAGCTTTCTACATTGATTCTCCACAACATCAAATTCTAATTTTTCTGAATTTCCTGCAGGCATCAGTAGCCTCTTTTCCTTTCACAGCAAGGAGAATTATTAGTCAATGTACAATAGTACTATTGTTATTTTTCTTTTTATCAATTTTGTTTCTTTCTGCAGGAATGAATGGTGGGGGGAAAGACGTTCGCTACTGTGGTTCTGTTCTAAGTCTCAGAGGGGGAATGAAATTAATGTATAAGTTAATGTAATAGAATCTGTGGTGTTGAAAGTGCTTATAGATTTTCAGATTCTCACTGAAAGACCATTTAAGCACATGGAGCATGATGAAACAGGGGGAAAAACATCTCTTTCTTAATTGTCTTGAAAATACCTGACGTGTAGTATCTTGGTCATCAAAGAAAGCCAGCAGGCTGAAAGAATATAAGGAGGACATCTTAAAAACATAAAAGAAAATAAAAATTCTTAAGCAAAGTTAAGAAGTCAAGCATGTGGGATTGGTCAGTTTAAAAGTGGAAATTTGAGAGATAATCTATGAGTAATGAAAGAGGAGTTGAAATCACTTTATAGAGACCATGAAACCTCATAGCTTTTAAAAATGTAATCTTTTATCTGCATAATGGCAAACAAAACACATGAATAGAACATGAATAGCCTTCCCTGAGCCAATTTAATGCCTAGCTTATCATACTAGAGGAAAGAATGCATTTATCTTAGACAGCCGCTGGTAACTTAGAGTATTGCTTAAATTACCTTCTTAACTTACTGTATGAGTGTTCTCAGGAGGTCATGTAGGTCATCTAGTCTCACCTGCTGCTCAAAGCAGGGTGAAGACTGAATTCAGACCAGGTTTTTGTTCAGTTGGTTTTGAAAGGTGTCAGGGACAGAGTTTACACAACTTGTCTTGGCTGTCAGTTCCAACGCCTGACTGCCATTGAGAAGAGATTTTTCTTTATCTCCCATCCTTCTCAGGATGCACCTCCATAAAGAGCTGTGCTTTGTATTCTCTTTGACGTTGCAAGGCTACTCTTAGAATTTGCCTAAGCCATCTTTTCTTCAGGCAGAACCAGTCTCTTATTTCTGTTAATAGTTATTAATAGCTAAGGAATTTGGAAGTGGTTCAGAAGGGTGTACAGCATGGTTGATTATAAAATATGATTTAAGATGACATTCAAATAGACTTTAAAAAGAAAATCAATGCTGCTTCAAACTGATGTATATATATATTTGCTTTTTGTTCTCTTATTCCATGTATTCTAAATAAGATTAGAGAAAAGGCAATGTGTTTTCATGTCGACTTTGTTGGCTCTTTGAGTGCTCTTGGCTCGGAGATATCTCTAAGTAGAACTTAGAGTCAGGATTATTTGTAGGGCTGACTCCTAGCTAGTGATGAGTTGCTAAATTTTGATGGTGCAGACAACATATACAGCAGCCATGCAGTACAAGTTCTGGAGATCTCTTTTCTTCCTTGCTATGATTTTGAGTAAAACAGGGAAAAGTTCACTAAAAAGATGGAAATTGTGTAAGTGGACAACATCAAAGTTTTCTATTTTTGAAGCAAGTCATGACAGTTTCTGTAATTTCTGCAAAAAAGCCCAAAGTGATAGGCCTGTGGTGTTATGGATCCTGAGCAGCTGAACTTTTGTGGAACTTGTGTATGTGGAGTGAATTTATAGATTTTTTCTTTTCTTTTAAATTTTGTTGACAGTGATTCTTTTTTCTTCCCAACCTCCCACCCACCCCACCCCACCCCCCCAAAAAAAAAGAAAAAAGAAAAAACAAACAAATAAACAAAACAAAACCAACAACAAACAAAACAACATCAACAAACAAACTACCACCAAAAAAAAATCCCAAACCAAAACCGTAAGTTATCTGTATTTTTGGAAAACATTTTAAAAATATTGTTGTTTGTAATATGAGTCTCCATTTATTTTTTTTATTTTAAAGTTATTTCAGAAATATCCAAAAATATTTTACATGTCTGTATTTAGGCAATGGTTTATGTGATTCCTATGCTACATTTTGATGTTTTTTCGAACAGTATTAAAGGAGCAACATGATGTTCCTTGCAGGACGTCAAGCTGTGAAATGTTCTCCTTTCTGCAATTATAAATTGATTGTGAGGAATACACAAATTTTGGGAAGTCCACATCTTCTGCATGACGATGCATATCTGTTACTAGATGAAAGTAATTTTTTTCTTGCAGTATCTGCACAGAGCATGACCTATCCTTCCTTCCTTGATATGTCACACTGTAGGTAGCATGTCTGTCACCATTTCAGTTCCTCTTAATCTCCTTATTTTGTTAGGACACTTTGGCTGCTTTGTGTTTCTTTTTACAGACATAGTTTTTTCTTGTCTTCCAGATTGCAGGGCCTTTCCTTAAGGCATCCATTAGTTATATCTTAAGCACCTGACCATTTTTCTTCAAATCATAATGAAGGTGCAAGTTGTCATAGATACCTGCAGTAGATCCAGTGATGTTTTATCTTTTAGGGCATGCCCTCCAAGATTTCCTGACAAGGCAAGTGGTACCAGTCCCTTGAACCTTAGGACCTCCTCTCCTTACTGTCACTGGCTAAAGCTTAGGTGAAGCACCTGCAAAGGTGACATGACTGCTTTGGTATTATTGTCTCCCACCCTGGTCTTCAAACAGGGTTTACAAATGAAAATATCAGCTCAATGCCCAGTACTGGCCAAAGAAGTGTATAGAACATTAGTAGTTATTTGGGAAAGATTAGAAAACAAAACCGAAAACTTTATTATGGCACTGTTAGGCACTTGAATCTAGAATGGTACTTATGCCACGTTTCATCTCTAGGTCCTCCACCTTTATACAGTGTTAGGATTTCAGGATACCCAGTCCACCCATTCTGGTAGTTCTCCAGAGAGAGCACCCCAAGTCCTTCTGACCACAGAAGGCAGTCAGACACAAGTATGATCAGAACATAAACAGATTTACTCTTTTCCTCCAGGCTTTATGATCAGGTGCAGGGCTGCGTCCTAGGGTGCCCCTGAACAGTGCTGATCACATTATTTGCTTTTCCTTATATTACTATATTCCTTTTTCCCCTCACAACTTCTTTTCTCAGCCACTTCAAATATATAGCTTGCTAAGGTTCATAGCTTCCCTATTGACCCAGTTTTGTAGACTTTATACCTTTATTTAGCAATTATAATATGGTTGTTCAGACGCTTTTCCCTTGAGCATCACAGCGAAACCTGATATTACCCCTCCCTCCTTTTTAATTCTGAAATATTCTGCCTTTTCATGTTGCAGTCTGATGAGTGGCACAACAGGTCAAGGTGGGCCACCTGCATATACAGTCCTTTTGGTATCTCTAGTGTCCTGAAATCCTTCATGGTACCTTCCTAGTGGTGCCATAGGTGAGCCATAGCCACATGCAGGCACACCTTCGCATACAGTTTATCGCTTTCCTTATCTGGGGGGGGGGAAAAACCACCACTTCTACACTATCACTTGTCACCATGTCTTACCTGGTACCAAGAAAAGGTACATTCTGTAGCTTGAAATGTTCCACAGTCATCCTTATTTATAATATCTTTCTCTCACATTACCATTAATACACATTTCCTTATGCCTCCTGTTTTACTATGTTATTTAGAGAAGGGCTGTGTTGAAGTTGGATCCATTATTTATTTTTTTTCCTAAAACACTAAGGAAAATATTATTTCTGTGAGTCAAGAAACACATCCGCATTTAGGAATTTAAAGCTATTTCTGTTTTGTTCAGGAATTTGAAAGAAAAGAGACAGTACTGGAAATTACAGCATCATTTTTTTAACCTTTCAATGAAATAAAAAAATGTAGTGAATTTTTAAAATTGCCTTACTCTTAGTTGTCATGATGAATTTTTACAGTTGCTGGCTGGTTTTGATCAGAGGGAAAGATGGAATCCTAAACTTTGAATTTACTGATGTGTTGGGTTTTTTTAAATATAACACACAAGTTTATAGTTGGAAAAAAATAGCAATGGGGGGAAAAAAGAAAATTATAACTGTTAAAGTCAGCACAAAATACGAGATGGGGAATTTGGGATTGGCAGTACACGGCATTTCTAAAACCTATAGCAGTTACTGCATTCCTTTTTGTAATCAGCGGTCACCAATATTCTTAAGGAAAAAAAACATAGGAGAAGGAAAAAATGTTGCTGGGAAACCTTAAGAGATATTAAAACCAGATTTTCCTCACATATTTAAAAATACTAACAATACATTGCAAAAAGCAGTGAGTACTTCCTTAGGTGAGAATAAACCTAAATTTGGAGTATGATATGTATGTAGCTAGGCTCTATTTACATAAAAAAAAGCTTGCTTTTCAACTGTAACTGCATCCCAATTGCAGTTCTTCACTGAAGTGAACGAAATATGTAAAATTTTAATAATCATTACTGTTAACTTTCTCAAGACACTACTTATTGCCACAACTAAATGCCTCTTGGTTATGTTTCCATTCAACCCCCCAGCACCATTTTTAGTTTGAGATATGTTTTTGTCACTTTATATCAAAAATGCCAATGAACAGTCAGATGCGAGTACTGTGTAAACCCTTCCTTCAGCAGCTACCTGAAATTTGAGGGCAGTGTGTTCCACGTACTGCCTCTATGCGAGTCAGTGAAGAACTTTTATACAGTTTTTATTATTTCATTGTCTAGAGCCTATTCTCAGTGGTGTTCCAAAGCAAGTTGTCCACCTAGCTTGAACAAATATGACATTAAAATCCTGGACATTGAAAGTAAATGTGTAAGATTTTTCACTGTCCTTCTGTCTTCCTTTTCAAACAGTATAATTTCTTTTTTCAGATTCAAATGTTGACGCTTCACTGTATATTGGGCAATTATGTTTCAGCTATTTGCTGACTTGTACTTTTCCAAAATACTCATTTTGGCAACTGGCATGTCTTTTGTGTGTCTGAAGTAACCCAATAAACTTGATTTGGGGTTTGGTTTTTCTCATGTGCCAGTATTGAGTATTGTTACTCATCAATATAATTTTGAGGTTTCTAACTTTTTTTCTAAGATAGTCCTATTTTTCAGCATAAATACAAAAGATGGAGTAATTTAATTTTCTTTGTCCCTGTCATAGTTCAAATAATATCATCTTTAATTTCTGCTGTACTCAAACTTATGTAAACTGAAGAATATACAAATATTTTTGCATTCCTGTAAGTTTGTAGTCATGGATCTTAATTTTGGGAAGTGCCCATTTATTTATGAAAATATAAATCTGTTTCAAAACAATGCTCTAATATTTTCAGTCATTGTAAGCTTTTCTGCTCTGGGGAAACCCCATCACATTACCAGTATCATTCTAATAAATTTAAAGTTCTCCCTGCAGTTCTTGTTGCTCGGAAATACCCCCTAAGAGATTTTCTCGGTAAATTTCTTTCATAAAGATCATTTTCTCCTGTAAATTATGAAGAATTCAGAATGGTTCAAAAGAGGGTTTTGAAGGTCATAGCAATCTAAACAGTTACTAAATTTCTAGCAAACAGATGTAAGCCTCCTATAGGCCTTCATTCATGTCCTGTCATTGCGTCTTATATGCAGTTCTATTTTCTTCAACTGGCATGCACATCATACCCAGACCAGAGAGTGTTTCCCTTAAACTGTTTAAATAAAGATTGGACTAAAATAAACATATAAAAGAAGTCTATATTTTAAATATAGAAAATTACTATGACTTTATCTGTGTGTAAATACTGAAAATAGATTGTTTAAATTCATTACAAATAAGAATATATATTTATCCTATTGGTCTTTCCCTATTTGTTTGCCCTTTTCAAAGCAATCATTTGCTTTCCATTTACCTGGTTATGCTTGGTTGCACTCTCCATTTGTAGGCAAAATAGCAAAAAAAGTGTCCATATAGAACATTGTATACTTCTCTAAAAAGTGAATGCAACTTTTTGTAAACTTCTTTTGTATGCTGTTGCCATCTTAAATTGTATCAGAAGTGAAATAAGAAAGTTAATACTTAATTTTACAGATAAAAACGTTGGTTTGAGATTTCATCTGGTAAACATTGTTGAGTTCCTGTGGCTTGCTTCTTATATCACTTTTGTTTGTTGCCTGTGATGTTTTCACATTGGTTTTAATATTAAGAAGAAATTAGTAATAGGATGCCTCTCCACTGAGAAACTGTCTCAGGAAGGAGATGTAAACTGAGGACACAAATATTTTGAAGCTTTTTAGTCAGGAAGACAGATTTGTTGGCAGTTGGTATAGGAAGACACTTTGAGGAAAATAAGAAAGCTTGCTTGCGGTTTCCTTTTAAATCTAAAAATTAGTTGTCTTTGCCTGTTGATTCATGTTTTCTCCATTACAAAGAGTGACACCAAATGGTTTGTTTGGGTGAATTAGTGGACAATGGCAAAAATTACTTGTACAGCAATTCTGCAGTGTGCTACCAGTGAGAATTTGAAGGGGAAAAATGGCAGGGATATCTGTGTAGATGTGTCTGTGTATGTACACATATCTAGTTTTTAAATTTAATTTTTGAAACCATATTGACATTTTTATGCTTATCACATTTCTAGAGATTTATAATTCCACAGTGCACAAAATCCAGGATTGAGTACAAGTGAAAAAGAGCTTTTGAAGTGATTATTTATGATTTCTTTATGATCTGATTGGCATTTCTGGCCACACTTCTGCAAAATGCGTATTTCCTGAAATTCCAGCACAATTGCTGCCCCCATGTCATCTTGATGAGGGAAATGCTAAACACAAAAAAACCTGATCCTTTTCAATAGGGTGTGTTGTTCTGGATGACCGTGTTTGTGTTGTGTATAAACATGTCTTGTTGAAGGAGAACATTAGCATTGTTTTGGTTTGTTTTGGTTTTGTTTTGTTTTGGTTTGGTTTTTTTTTCCAGAGCTCAGAGAAACTTGGCCAGTTTCCCTTTTCATTGTAATTTCTATCTGTTTTTCGCAGTAAATCCTTATCATTCCCTTTCCTTTGTTAACTGGAGGACTCGTCAAATGACTGAAGAACCAGTAGAGTTATTTCTGAAACACCAAGTTTTCTTTTCATGGTACACGATAAGGAGGAGAAGCTTGCAGCTGAGGGTGGAACTGGTGCGACAATGTGAGGGGCTCCCTCTTAATTGCTAATTACCGTTTTGCCAACACATCCTATCTACCGGGTCTGTAAACCTAGTTTAGGTCTTGCACTACCCTGTGGCTAAATGCTTGCACAGCATGGGGCTTTTTGTTTCAAAACCAAGTTACTGCTTTTGGAAAATGGCAATCTGGCGAAAAGTCAACCACTTTGGAACTGAAACATTGTTTAATTGCAGTAGCAGGAACACCAAAAGTTTTCTGTTGATGTCATATGCAAACACTCACCCTGTCTCCAGGGCTGCTCAGACAAGCCTAATTTTCAGAGTGATACCAGTTGCTTGTTTTTACCCAGAGCTCATTTCTTCATAAAGGTATTTTCTTTTGGCACTACTGCTTAGGGGGAGCAGTTCTGTATGGATGTTGGGCAGAGCTTTCGACCCAAGAGTATTTGCCTTTAGCCAGTTTCAATGCTCAAGTGTTTTGAGAAGCACTTAAGCTATTCTTTCATCCTGCTTGCTCACTGTACGGCAGCTGTTTGAGTGAAATAGCCATGTGAGGAGATAAACTCTTCGGTGGCAATATTCTGCATTCCTGTCTGAGTGCTGGGGTGTGCTGTCTCCAGATTGTTATCCTGCTACTGGTTTTGTGGCCGGGCTATTAGTCATATTGAGAGAACTAATGCCGTTTTTTCAAATGTTTTGCTTTCTGATCTGACACCTGGCATAGCCACCCAAGCCGTTCCGCTGGCAGAGATGAGGGGGCGGTAGCTCGCTGGTGGGGAGAAAATGGAGGAATTCAGGGAGGATGGGAATAGTTTAAGCTGTCCCTGGACACTCGTTTTATGAAACCATACTTTAAAACAATGCATCTCCATACAGAAATAACCTGAGATACAATCTGTTCTGCCGGAAAGCAACTGAAACAAGCTACTTCTTTTTACTCTAAACAAGAAATAAGATACTGTGTCCCAGTGAGTTGAAGGGAATGGTTTGAATCTAATCCTATACACTCTTAAATAATTTTTAATGACTCAGCAGTCTTATTGTATTATATTTTTCTTCTTTCTTGGAATTATCTGTGCTCTATACAGAACTGTGCCTCAGTTTAGTGATCTTATATACTGAGACATGACTTGCTCAAGAGCTTGTCAGAGTTTTCTTGTACACATTAGCCACAACCTGTTTAACCAGTTAGTTCCAATCTGTGTTACTGTGATAGATAAGTATTTTTTGCTTTTTCAAAAATTGTTAAATTTTATGAAAATCTTAGGTTCATTTACCTAAAATTTTGCTTCGAGTGCTTCTTATTGATAAAATTTTTCTCTTGTGTATGTGCAATTTAACTTCTCCTCATCTTCTGTAGTCTAAAGACTTTTGAAAACCATGGAAACATATTCCACACATAGCAAACGAATTCAAACTGATGGTATCCTGCCTTGTTATTTTACTACTTACAATTTTAATATGGCACAGTTGTCCATATGTCATGGATATGAGAACAAGAGAGTTTTTGCAAATAATTTATCTCAAAGAATAATTAATGATTGCCTGATTATGATATACCACATGTGAAACATTACCATTTTTACTGGGATGAAGTGAGATTTTACTCCATCACCTATGAGTTTAAATTATTAGTAATGCTGTTTATATTAATGCAGTTACTGTAGAGTAAAACTAATGAGCATGGAAGGAAAAAGTTAGTGGATATTTTATATGTGAAGATCCCTTTATTTCAGCTGAAAGAGTGGAATGTCAAAATATGCACAACTGTATTAAGAGAACAGTTCGGAGTAGTTGTATGTGATTTTTTTTTTTCCCATGAGATGAATGTTCTTTCTGGTACCCCTTTGTTTATATGTGTGTTAACCTGGCAAATTTGTTTGCGGATCGGGTTTCAGTTTTGTCAGTCTGCTTTTTTAATAAAAAATAATATATATAGATGTAGAAAGCTTGTGGCAATCTTACCTTTCAGCAGTACTTTGGGATATTTGAATGAAAGAAACAGTCATTTCATAGTTTCGTAGGAAAATATTTCTGTTCTATGAGCTTCACTTAAATGGTATCAGATTGAGTTTACAGCATCGTGGCTATGCATAACTTGCAGAGATGTCATTGCAGAGTGTGTTGACAAGCCCATATTAGCTTTAACTGGCTAGCTGAAATATCAGCAGTGACAGCATCAGTGCATTCAACCCCACTGAGCCACTCAAGTAGGCAGGCCACCAAAGAAGGCTGTGCTCTTATGGCACCGCTATTACTGGTACTTGAATTCAGCTGTACTGAGTCTAATTCATATGTATCTGTCAATGAGACCTATTGCTATATAGGCAATCATTTTGAGAAAAAAAAAAGCAAGCCAATTATTGAGGCAGTGTTTTGTCAGCTGGTTTTAATCTAACAGTTGTGTTACACAGAGTCAGTTCAAGAGAGTAGCTAGCTAATCTCATGGTTGAGCATCCATAAACCCAACTGAAATGAATACAGCTGAAGCAGATAGAAAAAATGGATGATCAGAAATGAGTCTGTGAAGTGATTAATTGGTAAATGTCATACTCCTGCAAAAGTTACAGTGAAAGGTGTATAAAGTAATGCTGTAGTTTCTTACTTGTCAAGCAATAAAATATTAGGATGCAGAAAGTGTAGTAATAATAATTTGAGATGACATGGACCATATTTGGGGACATAATGTTGTATGAATAATGTTTGTTTATAGTAACATTTGTTTATTATTTCAGTGCAGACTGAAGTATACACAAGAATGTGTGCAGCAGCTCTGACTGTGATTAACTTATTTTCTCTTTATTAGTTGCTCATTTTCTACTTTAAAACAGTTTGCTACTTCTGTACTCTTTATTCATAATCCATTTACAAGCAGACTGGTTGCAAGATAACCCATGTTTTAACTGCTTAGGTGTCTGAAACGCTTTAAATGTCCTTTTTCCTTTTATGACTGAATTTTTAAAAGATTGAGTTTGCTAAAGCTAACTCAAAGCCATGCCATAAAACAAGCCAGTAACTTGCAGCAGAGTATAAGTTATTTTTTAAGTAACAAGTATTAAAAAGCTTTGATTAAAGCAAACCATATTTAGCACAAGAGTCATCAGCTCTTTGAATAGTGTCATAATTTAAAACTGTATTTTTTTTTTTTAACCATACATTCAGAGAGTTTGGGAGATGTTGGGGGTGCAGGCTGTTTGATTTTGATTTTCTTTTTTTCCAGTTACACTGTAAAGTGTAAATTTCTCCAGCTACTGTGTTCTACAAAGTACTGTTAACCTAAAATTATTTAATATTTAAAAAATAATTCTAAGCCATCAAAAATCTTGAAAAGGTTTCTTTAATTTTTGTATTCATAATTCAGTGAGGGGAAGACTGAGCAGAGCTACTTCTGCCTAGTGGTTAGAGAAGCAACTCTCAGCCAAGACAAAGCCTGTTTTTCTCATGAAATTGAATTAAATAAGTAAAATGTTTCTTCTGTCTGTCTAGCCTCTGGGCTGTAAAATGAAATGATTGTCATTAACATCTGTACTTTGCTCTTACGGGATGAAAACCAATTCATAAATGAAGTAAGTATACACCTGCATCAAAGAGCTCCTGTTTTTAACACTAATTTAATGCATCTATCTACGGTAATGCTCCAGCATGTTCCCTGTGATAATATGGCAGGAGCTCTACAAAGGATTAGCATAGGGGGAGCATTTGCAAGCATGCATAGAAATTAGCAGCAAAGATCCTATGAATTAATAAGGATTGAATTGTTAGGGAGCAATTCTGAATTCATAGGGCAATAGGATATGTTAGAAATGAGAAATGTGATTTTGGAGTTAAGAGCTGCAAAGCTATCATTTGAATTATTTTTAAGAGGCATAAATGTGTACGTAGTCTAGATGGTGCTACTTTGCACTGGCAGGGGCAGCTGCGAGTAAATGTTAATGCAAGATCCGATTCCAAAACAGAGAGGGGGAAAAAAGTAGAAAAAGCCAAAGATGAAGAATATGCTGGAGGCCTCAAATGTTAGTTTGCAGTGTGTTTTGGAAGAGTCATCCAGAGGTCTTTCTACAGGGGAAAAAATGAATATTGAAGTAATCGAGAATGACTTTTTAAGTAACATTACAGTGCTTGCCTTCATTCTCAAATTTTTCCTACCTAACAGTCAGGTTAACTGTGTATATCTTAGAGTTCCTGCTATAAGACTCAGCTTGGGTTTGGAAATGTAGCCTGCCTTTGACTGTTACCTCCTCATCTTTTTACACGAGTAGGAGATAATTACATGTTTAAATTCTGGGAATGCAAAACCTTCCTTTTGTTTGTGCTTTAATTTCCTTTCTCTTGAACTACTTTTACTCTTCTGTCCATTACTATCAAGCTTTTTAATTTTACTCTTTGCTCATTTGTACTTACCCCTTTTTCCCTCTTCTCTTTTTTATAACCTTTCTCCTTTTTTTCCTCTTCAATATTGTTGCTTCTCTTCCTCTTTTTCTTCATGTGCGCACACTAAAATCAAACATTGGGGTTTTGGCGCTTCTCATATGACTTGATGTTGTTTGTCCTCCTAATATACCTCAAATAACTATAGATTCATTAAGTGCTGCTTGATTTAGAATGCTGGAGATGTGTGCACTGTTGCTAATAGGATAAAATATTTTAAAATATTGCTCTTACTTTGTGTGGAAACTTGCAATTTTGAGTACCCAGTTCAAAGCCTGAAGGGCATGCCCCTTTCACTGAGCTGCTAATACTGTAGAAACAAAGAGAAATACACCTGACATCAGTTGTACCTTCCTAAACTGAACTACTAATAATCCAAATGATCGTGGAATTGCCGAGCGTGCCATTTTGAATCAAAGCAATGCGTTGCTATATGCCATGCATTACTGACTTCATGCGGAATTCCAACAGTCCTGAAGTGATTCTGCTCTCTAGATCCCTGGTCATTCCCTCTGGAATCACCAGTAGCTCCGGCCAAACAGTGGCGTTTTGCCATTGGTTTGTGTGGAAAACAGTCGGTAGCTGCGGGGAGAGTTTGTGGAGGAATTCAGGATGAGTGCAGACAGGGGCTAGAGGGCTTGAAGGCTGCTTCGGCTTCCTCAAATCCGGCGGTGTAAAAGCAAATTCTGGCCAAGGCTGGTGCTCCAGTATCCATACTGCAAACATCATTATTGTATAGCTTTATGTTGTTGGGTTAGAACTAATCCTCTTAGTATACAACTGTGAAAAGGAAAGCCTTAAACATGCACTAGGTTTATATGCATGAATGTTTGTGTTCCTTTACTTCCTTAAAGCTTTAAAAACACAAGAGAATTAAACTGCTTGAAAAACTGAAGAAGAAAAAAAGAGAAAGATAAGCTGTAATAATAGATAATTTTCTTTCAACTGGACTTCTACAAGAACAGAATTTATTGTTACCAACAGTTGTTTGAAATGTTTCTGCAGTGCCAGCTTGAATTCAAATATAAAAATGACTTGAGATTGCATTGAAAATGCGTGAATTACACTGGCAGCTAGTATTAGTATTACTATTACTTCTTTGTATTGTAGCAGTACCTAGCAATAAAACAAATATTTATGCACACACATCACAGTGCATTCTTGGTGACTGCAACTTTGGCATTTAAAAACCAAATAAGGTGGAGCATAAGAATACGTTTTTGGCTGGCAACTGCATGTGATTTCTCCTGGTGGATACACTAAAGAATTCTCATCGCTGCCCTAAATTCTTTTGTACTTGGCAATATACAAATATTTGAGTCAAAATCATCCTTGTTCTGAGAGACTTAGTCTAAATTATAACATGAAGTTGCAGAGCGAATAGTGTTACAATTTCTCTGTGTAATGATATTTCCTTATTTTTTCTTGTTTTGTTCTCTGGGTTTTTGCTGCTTTCTTATCAAAGTAATTTAGCAGATCAAAGTTTGAGGATAGCAGACCATTTTTACAAAGCTATTAATTATCAGTGGATTGGCAACTTTACACTTACAATAATTATAAATTGTTAAATGTTTTTGTGTACTATAAATCTCTTATAGATGCTTGTATCTTCTCAAGAATATTTCCTGTGTCACTCTTGTTTATACTAAGAATGTGTTTGGTAAACTGAAATGTCATGCTTTGACAACCAAATTTGAAGAACTATATTTGGGTATTACATGAAAGGATTTCAGTGGGTTTAAAGCTTTTAGGGTCTTTTCAACTGGACTGGCCTCTTCTCTTCTTGATAGAAATGGGTGTGTAAGCATATTAAGCAAGTATATTGTTTTTATGGTAATTACTGGCTGGTTAGATGAACTGACTTGCTGTCTAATGAAGTCAAGGATAAAATTCATCTCTCATCAAGGATAAAATTCTCTCATCTGAGGCAGATACATGATCTTTATAGGGATAACATATCTCAGAGAAGAACTCCAGTTACTGCGCTAACGGGCAGCTGTTCTTTTAATTGTAGAAATTAATTAAGTTTTATTGATTAACAGTAGTTGTTGGACTCATGTCCTTAACTGTGCACTTTTATCTTCTACTTGATCCACAGTCAGGATGAAATAACCACAACAGTAAATGATCAACTTAAGCTGAATACCTTGTGTAAAAACTTTTTTTAGTAATGCTTTTAAAAACTGAAATGCCTAACATTGAGCTTATTTAGATGAACTAGATGTTCTTTGTTGTCTCCTATGACATAAATGAATCAGGGTACTTGGAAAAAAAATAACACATCTTCAGAGCCAAGTCATTAACTAAATTCAGATGCTTTTGTTTATATTATGTTTAAAATCTGCTGTCTCGACAAGCTTGATAATGTAAACTGTACAAAAGCAAGTTGGGTCACACTTGATTATCAACTTTTCTGTTGTATTTTAAATCCAAGTTGCTTTATGCAATCGTGGACACTTTTATTAAGCCATCAGAAAGGCTTAGAGAGAAACTTGTAGCATCTTCTACACAGAAAAATATTTAAATGTTTATAAAGTAACTTGCTTCTGTTGTAATGGAAGTAAACAGAAACTTCACTTAATTTCTCTCCTAGAAGTGCCTTTGCTCCAGTCTACTTCCTTCATATTAATGAAAAATCAGCTCACGATTATTTCTTCCCTAATTGTTGATTCTTCACTCTGTTCTGTAATAAGGCATCTTTTTTTTTTCCTAATATTTTTTGCCTCTGTACTGTCCTTAACTGCTTACTGTCTCTTTTACTACATTAGGCATACCTGCTGATTTCCACACAGTGCCTTATATTAAGTTTATCATCAATAAGTGTTTAATTATACTTAGCTGCAGAGGGTAGGTTAGAGGTTTCAAAATCCAATATAATGAAAACTAGTATGTCAATAAACTTGTCGAAGAAGAACAGAACTACTGAGCTCTACCGGTTTGCTGTGGGTTTCCACCAAAAGAAATGCCTAGGTGTGCAGTGTTAATGCTCTCCCACAAAAAAATAAATGCATTAAAAATTCCTGGCCTTGAAACTGTGCAGATAACTATGCAGAGGATGGCTCTACAGCCATCTTAGTATTCAGACAGTGTATTTTAAAGTTAAACAAAATAACAAGCCCTAAAATTTTAATGTAGAAAAGTGCGGTTCTTTAAACTTAAAGAGGCAAAGAGAGAGCCACAGCTAGCTCAGAGAGTATCATTCTTCAGTTTAAGTGCATAGTCAATAACATCTGAGACAGGAGTAAACAAATGGGGAATGTGCTGTCCCTGAGTAGCAGATGGCAGGCTTGTTCTGTGTCTGTTCTTACACTGATCAGCAAGTCTGGTAGCCTTGCTTGCAGGAGGAGGAGAGGCCTTTGTGAGCCGTGCAACATCCAGGCATCGGTTCCAGATGCTGCATCCGCCTTGACTGCACTGAAGTTGGTCTGGTAGCAGCAGAAGCATTCTTGGTTTCTGAACTCCTTTCTAGCCTCTTGTCCATGGTCCACTGTAATCTTCAGGTTTGCCAGTGTCTGTGTTCAAGAGAGCAGCATTAATATAAGTGAAGATCATTTTGGAACCTAGGGGGTAGTCCAGGGGGAAGTGCGAGGTCTCTGAAGGCAGGGTGAACGAGCTTGCAGGTCTTCTCAGCTGTTCTGGAGAAGTGCATTCTAATTTCCAATGCTCCTATTTACTATAGAGGCAGATACAGAATAAAGTACCTTGGTGCTGTCGCTTTTATTGGTTTGTAAATGTGCAGACACTGTCAGTCAGGAGTATAATTTTTCATAAACTAATGGAAGTCTTTTGCCTCAACAATTTCAGAGAAATAATGGAGAGAAGACTTATCTCTTCACAGCAAGGAAAAAAGTAAAGCAAAAGATCTGTGTTCGCTAAGTGTTTATTAGGTACCCCTTCCTGTTCTTTCTGAGGTTTCCTTTTCATTTAATTCTATTTTTCCTCACATTTTAAAAATAAATCTCTAGTATGTATTTAATTTATTCCCAGTCTACTGTAATTAAGTTGCAGATAAACATATGGTTACCATATGACAAAGTGATACTGAAAGTAAATGCTTTATAAGAGACACAGGAGTAGTATGTGTACTTGGGCCTGTTGACATACTGGTTTAGATCTTCTGTAGACATACAGCCTCGATCCAATTATGAAACTACAAATAGTATGGTAACCTAATAGTCACGTAGCAAACAGTGACAAACTGAGTCATGTATTGTAGAACCATGGTTGAATCAAGCATGAAAAATAATGTTATGGAAATGTGAAAGAAGGAAAATAAATGTCAATGGAAATAGAGTAGGGGCCAAAAAAAGAGAAGCTGTAATCAACTCAAGATAAAAAGAACAAAACGAGGAAACTTTGTTGGCAATTTGCTAGTGCTACGCAGGCTTTGGGCTGGCGGTGAGTGAGGCTTCTTCCCAGTTGTTTCAGGTACTAGTGTAGAACACTGACTTAACCTTAAAAGGTATTTGTGAGATGGAATCTTAGCAAAGTGATCTATAACTCCTGAGCTACAGACCTGGTCTGCTAAAAAATACAGGTCTGAATCTAGGTGGATGCAAAGCCGTTTGCGCTGAAGTAACCAGCTGCACATATACTGCTGGAGGGAACCAGACGTATTCTGAGCTTGTAAGGAAATTTTGGTAAACATTTTCTGCAAACCTTTCCCCTGTCCAGGTTGGTATTCATACTGTTATTCCTCAAGTCTGCCCCTAGAATTCTCCTTTCCTCTACTTCACTAAAAATGAAACATTCATGTTGGTAGTATTGCTTGTGCTTTTAGTTTTAAAAGAAGGGAAGTGAGCAGTGGGTGAGATGTAGTAAGACCGCCACATAGACAAAACTACATTGTGCACTTCTTTGTGTAAACTTGTTCTGTCATTCTAATCACACTCGTCGTTTTGTGTCATTTGCCTAACTCAGATCACCAGGACTTTTTTACTTGAGTAAAATGTTTACTTAGATGGGAAGATGGAAGATGTGTTTATTCTGAGACATAATTACGAGTGGTGAAGTTTCATAAATCCATTTTGCAAATGCAGTGGTTTTATACTGTGTAATTTACTTGAAGGGGAAAAGTGCATTATCTTTTCTTGGTTTCAGTTCCTTTAATTGCACAAAATGAGAAACCTCATGGTGACTTTTGAGATCCTTTATGTTTTGAACTTTCGATGTGCCATTCTTTGAATGCTTGAAGATATGACAATTCTAACCCTTGCAAAGCATTTTAGGCAGTTTTCAGTATAGACATTAAAAAATAATAAAGCGTGCAAGAACACATTTGTAAAATGTTTCTCTTTTACAACTCTATAATTAATATTTTATTGTTTTAAAACAGGTTTTGTCAAAATATAACAGTTTATTTTCATAGCTAGAATTTATTATATATCCCAGTTGCTTCAAATTTATATTTATGCTTATCCAAAGATAAAAGCATGCTGCCATCTTCCTAAGCATATGATGATGATCTCATAAAGGTTGACCTCTGATGTGCTAAAAATGTTTGTAGCTTTATGCTTTAACTGAGATTTAGTGAAACACATTATTTGTTTCCCCAAAAGATTGCCATATTTTGCTCTAATTTAAATCGTTGACCTTAGGTTACAACTTTGTTATCTTTCAGGCACAGGGCAAACTGTGTTCATAAAGCCATATGAAGTGGTGATACAGAAGCTAGTAGTATACCCCCCTTGCACATCTTGCCATTAGAACGTGTTGGTTTGGACACAGAACTTCGTTTGGTGCTGAGGCTTCAACAATATGTTTCCTAGCATGGACGGTTGGGTTGAGTCCTGAAATAAAAGAAATCTGGTCAAGCAGGGCTGTGTTGATGCTAGGTTTCCTCTTGTTTCTATGTCTGTTACTCGTCTGAATCTCATTATGACCAAATGACCAATAGGAAAATATTATTTAAGCACGCACAGCCCACCCCGAGACACCGGTGTTGTTAATCCAACAGATATGAGACTCAGCCATACTTTTTCTTTAAAGCCAAGTATAAAAGTGAATTGAAGTTACCCAGCATTAGTAGTTTTTAAAACATCTTTAACATTTTAAGTGTGAATAGATCTCTGCATGAGAAGAGGCAATAAATGGAGATTTGCATCTTATGGAATAACTGTAAAATTATACTAGAGTGCAGAAGGTAGAGTTGCTCGAGTGGATTTTTTTGTAGTGCTAGCTACTGTTTGAGAAATACAGAAATATTTTGTGTTATGTGAAGTGTTTCTAATGTTCCATATGTTTTAGTATAGAGGGAAGTTAGAATGAGATATTTTTTCTTGAACCTAGGTATTAAAATTATTTGTAGAATGCTACCTTAGCAATTATGTATTGTATTTCTTACTTTAATTGCACACTTTTGTGGCACTTGGGGACATGGTTTAGCAGTGGACTTGGCAGCGTTAGGTTAACGGTTGGACTCGATGAGCTTAAGGGTCTTTTCCAACTTAAATGATTCTGGTATTCTGTGAACATCTGTCACAAAGTCCTGTGATGGATAGAGACACGTCAAGCAAGGAGTGGGACAATGATTCCCGAGGCATGTTGTTATGAGATACTACCATAACTGGGATGCTGATAAAGTTCCTTGCCCTCAAAACTAAAATGAAATTTTGATTTTTAGTGAGATCCCAGTTCTGCGTTGCTCTGAGTCAGGGAATAGCCACAAGCATTGCTCCAAGTATCAGTGGACAATAATGGTGTAACTCTGGATACTTCCTAAATGTTCCTCTACTGCTGTAGTGGAATTCGTTTGGTTTTTTTTTAAAAAAAAAAAAAAAAAAAAAAAAAACACAAAAAACACAACAAAAACCCAAAACCTTGACAAAAATAGTTTAAAACTGTTAATCATAGATGTACATACACACAGTAAATGTCTGCACAAGGGAAGAACAGCAGATTGGTGGTTCACTGCATCTTCTAATTCTTGTCCTGTTTGCTTATTACATAGTTTAAAGCGAAAGACCGTGTGTAAATGTTGTGTAATGTACTCAATACATACCAAATACAGATTTTAGATAATGCAGAATATTAATAGAAAATACCAGAAAAGTTAAATTTCTTGGAGAAATTTTTCACTGACTTAGGGCTTGCCACTGTGCTTTAAAAACACAGGGACATATAAATCCGTGTTATATATTCATGTTGGTGACAGCTACCTTACAGGATAAAACATTTTAGTTAATTGAAATGCATTAACAAATGTATTGTCCAGTATCTAAAAATGAAACTCATCAAAGCAACTTAAATTACATTTCTAGAATGATAATTGAAAATGTATATGTGATGTCCCATTTATGACAGATTAACAGAGTTTGTGACTTGAAGATAAAGAGTTCTTGGTGAAGTTAGCACCTAATATTTTAGCACTGTGCATAAAGACAGATAAATTGTAAGGCCAGATCTCATAAATGGAACTCAGGTTATCTGGGCTAGCAGAAGGCTTAGGAAAAGTAGAAATACAAACTAATTTCCAAAAATGTAATTGCTCCACTTGATTTCATTTTGTAGCCTGGTGATTGCTGGTTTTACGTATCTGTAGGACTTGATCATGGCAATAGAAAAATTATTCCTTTTGTGGTTATCTGAGTTTGACTGCTGTAATGCAAAAATCAGATTGCTGCTAAAACCAGAGGGTTAGGCTGTTGGAGAGCACAGCTCCTCTGAATTCAGGCCCCCTCCCCCGGGGCGCGCGGGGCAGGCCACGGGGATGGCTTCCCACCCGATGGCTGCTTACAGGCTGGACCTCAATTTTCAGGGTGGGTAGCAGGCTGGTGGCAGTGGGTTTGATTGTTGAATGCTTCTGGAATTTAATCACGTATATCTACAGTATGTAGACTTTTCATCATTTTTGCAAATAACTTCAGGAATTCAAATACAAATTATGATGATGTTGTTATTTAGCGCCTTGATGGGTATGACTTCAGTGGACAGTACTGTGGTCTTAGCTGAGCAAAACATAGATATAAATCACTCAGAAGTGTAGTGTCTTTGGTAAACTTAGAAATAGCTTACACTTGTGGAGGGACTCATAGCAGCATGACTTGCTTAGCACTCTTTATATACTGTCCTTCTTACGGAATGCCAGGTTCAAAATGAGTAGTAAGTGTGAACTATGGTTCCATCTAGGAGCAGAGTAGCATATTTTCTTGGTAAGTGGGTTAAAAGCGAATTTGTTTGCTTTTAGCACAGCTTCTGGCATGCCGATTTTGCCTTGCATTCTTAGCCATGGCTCTTAAGCTCAATAACTTAAAATATTTTCCTTAGAAGAGTTCTAGTATGCAGAAAATCACAATGCAATTTTAAACAGCTGAAGAGTAATATATTTTGTTTAAAAATAGATACTCCAAGTGTATTTACTTGGATGGCTCTGTGCGTGTGTATGTGTGTACAATGTGTCATGGAGGAAAGGGAAGACTGTGTATTCCATCGTGATGGTCGTCCCTTTGTGATTTGATGCTATTTCTGGTTTAGACAAAAGTTCCCATAAGATTCCCTGCTTGGACTCCTGAAGGAGCTGGAAAAATTATTTCCGTCCAGAAGTAATAATAGCATGGGCTTTTGGTTTTGATCATAAACCAACATTAAAAAGCCATCTGAGGAAAGATATTTCTTGATTAAAGTCAGGTTTTGCTTAATGCAGTTGTAGCTGATCTTTCCCATCTGGTATCGTGCTACTTGATGTGATATCTTCCAGTTGCCCGGTGTCCACTTTACGAGATCCCGTAGGAGTTACTGTCTTTCCCAAGAGACCTCTCAGTGGATCGGGTTGTTCTGTTACCCTGGTTATTGCTCGGCTTTGCTTTGTTTTTTTTCCCTGGGGAAACTTTAAAAAGTTGCACCGCAGAGAATATGAGGCGGTGATGCAGTACCCACCACCGCAGCTTGCGCACACTGCGTGCCTGCTTTGTCGTTTATGTGCCAGATCCCCACGTTTTACCTGTGGGATACAGACATTCCATTTAATATGTGGAATATGAAAGGTAGGTTGTGTGACTGCATTTCCTGGTTTTTATTCCCTGAATTGTGAGTGTTTAACATTGCTTGCTTTTATTCCTGGGTGCGGTAGATTTGTTTCCCACTTCTGTCGTGTGATCGCTCCAAGGAGTCACCCTTAAGTGAGAGGGGCAGACGCCTCATGTGGGTCTGGGCCAGGTACTGCTTCATGCCCCTGTTATGACTTCAGTTTTTGCATGTGATACACCTGGAGAGAGCTGTAGGTATCTGTGGTTTGGCTTTTTGTGTGTTTTGTGGATTGCTGAGAGATGATCTTTCCTGCTGAGAAGCTGGACTCACCACTGCACTCACTTCCAGGTACAAGGAAGCTTTTAGACAACAGAAAAATCATACACTTTGAGATTTCCTTGAGACACCTCTGCTTTCTGTACAACATAACATACCACCCACTAGCTGGGGGTAAATGCATTGATTATGGCAGCTGCTGAGAGGCTCCCAAACAAGTCACGGGTGCATTTCACAGTGGTTTGAAAATTGGGACTCTTACCTAGTTCCTTTGATCTCTTTTCTCTTGTGATTTCCAAAGGTCTCAGTATAGGCAGATGAAGATAAGACATGACTCAGTTTAGTAAACTTGGGATCTCTTGTAAATGAGGAACTGAATAATTGAGCTCACCCCATACAAGCTAATCCTAAATTTCTAGGATTTGTAACCTGGAGCTAAAGAGATCACTAGATGCTCTGAGCCCTATGATATGAGACAAATGAAGGCACACAATGAATATCAGAGACATGGGTTACTGAGAAGGAAAGCCTGAAAAACGTGTTCTATTTTGTCATCAGAAGAACATAATTCCACAAGGTGCGAAGCTGAAAAAAGATCCCTGTTCTGCTAGGCGAGAGACCTTAGATCAGCCGTGTTCTCGTGCTGTAACTACTGTGCACTTTGTTGCCCCTTATGTGTCTTTGTTCCCAGGATAGATCGTGGCCTTTATCCCCCACGGTAAATACAGTACTAAATACTCTGTAGAATTTAAAACTGGCAAATTCCATGTGTTTTGTGTCATTTGGCATTCTGCACAAACCCCTTCAGTTTGTCATAAATTCCTAAACCAGAGCAAGGTCACATCTGGTAGGAATTTCAGTCTGCCAGATGAGGCGTAATCTGTAAAACCCAACTCAGTTTCTCCAGTGCTTCACAAAGACAAGCTCTCCTGCGTCTTTTCTGTAAGACACACCACTTGCCCTGTGAGCACTGGAGAATGATTTAGGCTGACAGATTTTTCACACCTTATAAACGGCAATTTTTGGAACATGGCTTTGTATCCAGTACATAAGACAGTACAAGCAAGTAACGGTGTTGAAGTCTTCACGATAACAGGCTGTGCCTAGATTCTGTTTTCTTTTGCACGCCCCTGCAGGATGCAGTAATTGTGTTCTTTCTCAGTAGTTTGATGTATCTGCATCTCCTCATACTCCAAGCAACCTGTCGCCTTACATACTGCGTAACTTCTAAAGAATCCATACCTAGCTACTAGTCTGCTTTTCTTTTAGAGGTTTTTAAAATACCTATAGCAAAAGCTATGGATCTTGGGTAATTCAAGATACACATGTTGAAGGCTGTAAAATATCAGATGCACTAACAAAGTAATGGAAGAGTGATCAATCTTTGCACATTGTAGTAATTGAAAATAGCTCATGTTCTCAGTAACAGGGAAATTTAATAGTAGTCAGTAGTTTTATATGTATTATCATGTTTCCATTGTCCCATTATATTTTGATAATAGTGGTTATCTTGGTATCTCATTGACTTTATTACCTTGTGCCTTCAAAGCACTGTATGGAGCTTGGTGATCCAGTTTCTCAAAGAGTAGCAAAACAGTGTACTAATAGAACTTAGTTAAAAATATTCTTTCAAGGTTTCCTACATCTTGCATAAGGACTTCTAAGGCCTGTTTGCACAGGTGCACAATACTGTTTTTTTCTCTGAGGTGACCAAATTTAAGTATCTCTTGATATCACATGAATGATACTAAAAAGAAAAACAAACCAAACATCAAACAAAAAAAACCCTTAGAAAGCATATCAGAACTTTAAACAATTGGTATCGTTACTCTTAACTATTAAAAACGCAAGCTAGAAGTGGCAACCCATTCAAGTCCACTGCAACTGGAAGGCTCTAGCTAGAAACTACTTTGTCTACTTGGATTTGTCTGACTTGATTTATACCCTTTTGAACCTTTTTATTCACAGGCCAAATACCCCAACATTGTGGCCCTTCCGGAAGGAGTGCTGGGAGATTATATAATTCTAAGGAGCCCCAAACTTTCTGGGTAAGCCAATAGATACATTTCTTGATTTATGTAGATAAAGGATTGTGAAATGCATATTGGCAACCTAGACATAATCGGTCCGCTTGAAAATTAAGTCACTCTTTGCTTTATAACGCCTACTAAACACAGAGTTTTACATCTAAACAGTTTTGCTCTAAACACAGTGTGTTCCATTTTAGGGCTATAACCACACATTAAAAACACTGGAGAAAAAACAAAAAGCCCCAAAAATCTATGTCCAGGCCACGTGCACGTGGCCTTGTTAGATAAGTCAATTATATTGCTGCCCTGTGCAGCCAGTCTTTTAAAAAGCTAGGTGGGAAAAAATAAATGGCTTTAGCAGGCTTTTAATTTGGATTTTAAGAAAAAAAAATCTATGACTATCTTGGTTTTGGAAGCTCGTATAACAAAGAGTCTAAATTCAAAGTTTGGGAATGTGGGATGCATCTTCCCTCTCTTGCATCAGAGAACATGTTGGATTCACCTGGATTTGTTCCATCTCGGTTTTCTTTCTGCATTATGTGACCGGGGGACCGGGTGGCTGAGGCCAGCATCGCTCCTGCTGTGCAAGCGTGGGCCGTGGTAGAGCTGTGAAGGAGCTTTTTAGCTTTTTCCCTTCCCACAGGGCAGGGCAGGGCAGGGGTGGCAGCCTGTCACTTACAGCTCCTGCTTCCTCCTGCTGCAGGAGGCGTGATGATCACAAGTCACCGAAGGAAAGCACAGCTCCTTGGGTGTCTCACCATGACAGAATGGAAAGGAAGTTGCAGTTACCCTGGTACTGAGGGGAAGTGTAGCTGTATTTTTCCATTGTTTTGGAAGGCAATGGGTTAGATGGAGGGGATCTGTTCGCTGCTAGTTAGTATTACTATTCTACCACATGCTGGGTTTGTTTGGGCTCCCTGCTAGACATGTTCTGGTAGGTTTGGGGTTTTAAACAGAGTTAAAAAAATCCTAGAAGTTTCATGTAAGACAATATAATTATCACCATCAGGAATTCCTTAAGGACCAAGAAAAGTCACTATTTTGTGAAGGGACCATTCCCTTCTCCTATTACATCTTCATTATAACATGCACTAATTTATATGGAAACAACAGGTAATGAAGCAGAGCTCCCTCCAGCATATTTATTTGTGGAACTAGCAACTAACAGATCATGCTGTCTCAGCCCTGGGGTGCCAGATCTGCTGCTTTAAAACCAAGTGATTTAACCTGGTCTTGCTGCAATGAAGTGTTGTTAGACCATCAGTTTGAAAATAAACTCCTTATTTTACAGTTTCTCTTCATGCTGGAGGTGCCAAGTTCCATTACACATTCTCTCTCCCCCCACTATCATGAAATACAAGAATTTAACAATCATTTCAGTGGGTTGGTAGAGAATACACTTGCCTATTAATTTGTTTGCAAAATGACAGAACAAGCTGTGCAGATTCTTGAAGGATTTTTAACAACAAAGTGGCAAAAAGCTGACAAATCCTACTTAAAGGAAACTTTTAAATCATGATTGGTCAAACAGTAGTGAGAAAGGGAACTTCCTCCTTACAATGACTTGTTATCATGCAGATGGGCTTTGGCTGAGGAAAGCCTTCCTTGCCGTAAGGGATGACCCTAAAAGCAGGGCAGGGGATACAAAATGCAGTGAAACAGCTGGGGTGTTACAAAGCAGCAAATCTACAATGAATGTCGTTCTAGAGCAATTCGTGGGTGCTTGACTGCAGACTCTTCCCTGCAGAAGCCAAAGGCTTAATTATTCACTTAGTAGGGTGTAGGCATCTCACTGTCAAAGCTGGAAATAAGCATTAGCCTTGCAACCACACCAAAACAACTCTTGAAGGAGTAATGATGCTTAAGATTTTTTTTTTTTTTTTTTTTAAGTTAAAAGCAAATAAATGCAGGAATCTAGGCCTTGGATATATTTGTCCCTGTGCATTATTTTGAAAAGGCCATGAATGATATTGGGGTGGACTTTATTCCAGACTGAGAGCATCGCAATTGATGCAAACGTTTCTTCTGCAAGGACCTCCCTCCCTTTCAGACTGTGCTGGGGGGGCAGGGGGATGCCAGCTTTTGTTTTCTCTCTGTCTTACTTTTTACCACTGCACTCTGGGAACTTACCATTCACAACAGACACAGGCAAGAACCAGGGGAAAACGTCCTTCAGGTTGAAAATTTGAAAATTTCCTCAGCTCAAACAGAAGCGTTTTTGGTTCCCAGATACAGAGATCAGCAAGTTGCATTACCTGAGGTGAATTCTGTTTAAGAGTAGTGAGTGTGAACCTCCCAAGTACTGCACTTTCTGCTTTGAAGGAACCTTAAAGACAGTTGCCTAGTTACCCCTTAACTAACTTCTCTGTGCACATGATGCAGGTTTGAATTAATGGTTGTTTGGAAGATACGTATAGATGAAGAAGGGAGAACTACACCTGTTCTGGACCTCCTGACTAAAGTACCGGAGCAAGGTAATGTCATTCACCCCAGAGACCATTTCTGAGATTTCGAGCACAACACCCATCCCCTTTTTGGCCAACATAACTAGATAAAATGGAAATACACCTTGCAGAGGACAACGAGGCCAAGAAATCCCAATTTAGCAAACAGCTAAGCTTTACCTCCTGTATAGTTTAAAAGGGTTTACGAAACGTCTTCCTCTTCTAGACAGCAGCCAGCCTCTTTCATCCCAAAATGCAACACTGACAGCCACTTTCAATAGTAGTGCAACTGTTTGAAAATTAATGTTAATAATCGGTACGTTTTTTTTTTTTTGCAGTCTTGGATCTGAAGACAGCAGCTATTGAAAATGCACCCGCCGGCTTCCGAAGCATGCTGCTTCTGTTTGGGATTGAGTCAGCCATTGAGAATCTGATCAAAGTGGTTGCCTTGCAAAAATGAATACCAGCGTGACTTACAACAGGTAGCAATTTCAAAAGTAGTTTTAATTAAGATATTGTGTTACACAGTCTATAATTTTATTGAATATAAACATTAAGTTATTTTCCATTTAGAAACCATACTCATAAAACATGCTATCTGTACAATTATGGCACGTTATATATAAATTGTCATGACATGAAAATAAATACAGCCATTTAAATACAAAAATGCCAAATAAAATAGTTACATGTACAGAGTGATTTCATTATAAATTTATCTTTCTGAATCATTAATGTACCAGAGTGGTTTATCTTCTTAACATTTTCTAGATACCTGGAAAGTGTTAAAAGATCATGCACTGTCAAAATCAAGTCCATAAAAATCCATTTCATTTCACAGCTCTGTAAAAGTACAGTGATCTTAAAATGACAAGAGAACAGTAAGAGACTCCTAGAACAAAGAGTTAAATAGTTTTGTTGTTAACTTAGGGTGGAAGTAGACAGTTTGAGGATTTCAAAGACAGACATAGTATGCTTTAAAAAAATGTAAGTGCTGAGTAGAGACAGCATTAAACTAACCAAGAAAGGACCACTCCACCTCTGCAGGGAGATGGATGAGTTAACCACTGCTCACTGCAGCACTTCCTTGTGATTTCCTCTTAGGGGGATATTCTAGTAAGTAACACATTATAAAAGCATCACATTTCATACATTCATCCCTGAAGAAACAAAACAGATTAGACTGATGTCTTGTAATCTTCCTTCACTTCCACCACCTGTACCATTAGCTCACCTGTGAACCCTCCGCCTTCCTCGCCAGCCCCTGCCCTGCCCCTGGCAGCCCAGCAGGCTGGGCAGCCACAGGCACTGCCCTGGGAATCAAGGGGCCAAACCCGCCAGCTGCGGGCTCTCACGTGATGCCAAGAGATTCCCTTTTCAAGTCCACAGCTGCTCTAACCCTGCAAGCTGTACAACTGCCTGCTCCGTTTATAAGTGATGACAAAACTTCATGGCAATGGTGAAATAGGTGGAAAAAAATCAAGAACTAAAGCAACGGTATGTTTATATACCATAATTTTAATAATCTACTATTTGACCACTGAAATAAGCCTCTTACTGTTCTGGTAGGTCAGGAACAACTGACAGATGAGACTGGTTTCTGTGAGAATCTACTGCTGAGCAATGCCAGAGATTAAGTTTTGATGAACAGCAACTCTCTAATAAAATATCTTGTTAGATAGACCTGATTTCAAGTTTGGAATCCAGTAGACAGGCAAAATTCATTGCTACTTCATCCACTAGCACGTTCCTGATTTAGCCAGTTTTGTGTAACTTTTAGCTCCTCTTTGTGTGAAAATTAAACTGTTTGGTCAGCACATACACTTTACCCACATTTCATATGCAAGTAGAAGTTACAGCATAAAAACCTGACAACTTTCCAGCTGGGGATAGTCCCTCCTTCCTCCCCTTGCCTTACAGGTGGAGGATTTCTGGATTTAAAATCAGTGCTCTCCCTCCCCCCGCTCCCCGGTTCTCTTTGGAAAGAAGGGGTCGTTGATTACCAACCACTGTCGACTACCAGCTTATTGCACAGTTGTAGTATCACATTTCAGTGAGAGCAGCCCACCCTGCCCACGAAGGAAGGCACACTGGCCACCGCGACACTGCTGCCACGGGTCACACGGCCGAGCCCTGCTGCTGCCTGAGGGCTGATATGTTCTTGTTCCTGTTTCTTCCCTGAGTTGTGCCAATAGACAGGGGTTTCTGGTTTTGCTTTTGGAATTGCAGGTAAAATGGAACAATTCAAACATTATATTGAGAACCCAATATAAATTTTTCAAATATTTTTAAAATATTTTTTCAATGTTAACCTACACTGTTTGGAAAACCATGGCCTGTAAGCACACATGGTATCCAGGTAGCAGCAGTTCCCGATAGCTGGATCAGTGTCTCTGCGCATTTCAGGGTCTGTGATCCCCAAGATAGGGGAGAAGTGGCTGTAGATTTTATCGTACTACCCGCAGTTTTGAATGTATCCTCAGTCTCCAACTCAGGAACTTCCTTGACGATAGCTTTTACTGCACCAGCTCACAAGATTTCAGCTGCACACACCAATGTTTACACAGTAAAGCCATTATTAAATTGCTGAAGTAGTGACACAAGCTTAGCTCATGAGAAGGTGCCCCCCTGCACCTCCAGCCAATCAGACACTGTCACCTTTTTTGTGTGTCACTTAAGAACGAGCCTGAAAGCTGCTCATGCTACACAGTATGAGGGATATCAGTGAAATAATGCCAACGTTTGACACCATCTGAGAGACCTGAAATAATCTGTAAAACTCAGAATATATTATTCTTATAGCTCAATTTAAATTAGGTAAAAGCAAGCTGTGGTTTCACCTTCAATAGCAGCATAAAATGTATAGAAAGTAAAAGTCCAGTATGTCAGACGAGTTAAGCCCAGCTATCACATAAAACTCAAAGACGCTTACCTTTAACCCTTTTCACTTTGCTTCAGAAGCTTTAGGTAGATACCAAGGTGAGCACAAAACTCCTGGAGGCAGCCTGGTGTTCTTAACCTCATGCATTCGTACTGAAGCGTTCTGCAGTAACACGGCAGGTCCACAGATTGGCAACACTTGAGTAGCCACTTCAGTTTTATTGTCAGTGGACTTAATGCTAAAGTTTTCTGTTAGGTTGTGTCAGAGTTCCCCTCTTCCTATCAGGTGTGAGTGAGACTCAAAGCACGAGCTCCAAGGCGATTCTCTTGTTAGTAACTAGGCTTTCTACATTAGTGCAATACTTCAGGAAACCTTTAATTCTGTGCTCTTTCAATTCTAAGGAAGTAGATTTTTAGTATTAATTTGATCTGTCCTCTAGTTCCAAGATATGGCACATTATCTGTTCTGTCATATTAAATACATTCATTAAGGTTATATAGCAAATGCATGTTTTAGTGCTATCCCATGTCTTTGAAAAGGCATACCAATTAGGAATAATTTCTTAAAGCAAAAACATTCACAGCTGAAAAATGCACTGAACACAATAGAAAAAAAAAAAAATCACCATAATTGTATTCCGTTAATCTTTCACTTTCTAATGTGTTTGAATAAAAATAACCTTAAGGAAACGGTTACACTTTGTGGAGAACTAATGTGCAGTCTTCATTTTCCTTGAAGAGATTGGACATAACTGGGTCATCTTTGGCCTGTACATTCTTCAAATAATAGTTCACTATCTTGCCATCAAGTTTGTACTGATGCGGAATGCTTTCGTAGGGTTTTAGATCGAGGTCCAGGACAGAAACGGAAAAGGTGAATCTTGATTTGGATGTCAGTACCACAGGTCTTTGCTCAGAGCTGGAAAATAAAACCATATTGCACAGCTGAGTCCCTGAAGTCAACAGTTCTTATTTGTGTAGCCCGCATCCCCTTGCAAAAGTGACTCTAATGTTTATCTTAGGCTCCCATAAAAGTTCTAAGAAAATAAACTTCAGCTAATGTAGCATTTCGGAAAGTACAGCTCCAGCTTAACCAGTCTTAAAGTGAACTTGCTGGTGCCTCTTCCAGTTGTTTTTCTTTCAGCTTCCACACAGCTTAAGTCAAAACATTACTCTCAGTTCCAGTGTCTTCATATTTAGTAAATCTAATCTGTTTCTAGGCAGTATGTGTACAAACCAACAGCCTTAGTAACTAACAGAAGTGGGAAGAATCACTGGAACTCCTATACTTAGGTGCAAGGTAATTCAAATTTAGTATCAGAACTAGTGTCCAAGCATAGTAAAGGATCCAGGACTTAATACAGTCATCTCCATCATCAACATGTTCAAGAAGTGCAGGACAAGTGCAGAAAACAATACTCTCTAAAAATAACAAGGCTTTGATAAAGGAAACTCCCCTACCCAAAAGCGGACTATTATTGCTGACACAAGTCAAAATGGGTAATATTGTGGCAAAGCTAAAGATGTCACCTCTTGATTGCTGCCATGGTTTTATTCTAATTAGGCAGTTAAAGGCAAGTCATCTTGAAAAATCTCTCGTGAGGCAGAAAAATTCTACCTGGTTAAAACCACGTACATCTACTACAAACAGTCAATTCAAATTTCAAGAAGGGAGTAAATATAAAACCTTAACCCTTTTTATTAACTTAAAACTCTTCAGAAACAGACATTTGTCCCAAATGTCTTAAATCAGAACTCTGCCTGCTCACACCAAATATGAGAGGACACCTCCTCTACCCCCAAAAAAGCAACAACAGCAAACACCAAAAAAGAAAGAAACAACCCACTCCTTTTAAAAAGTGACTTGAATTGACTGAACTGTGCAAACATATCTCCAGTTTCTAAACGCGGAGGAGTCATGCGGAAGCAGGTGTCTCTTACCACTCATCTTGTAGACAGGGTGAAAGGGCAATCATGATGGAGCAGTCCTTAGCAGTCATTGCTATTCTGTACTGCTGCACCTGTACAACACAAAAATAATATAAGTTTTCTCTTATATCAGCCTTTAGTACAGCACACTGCTCTTACGAAAGGCATTACTACACCCAGTGTATTTGTATGTTGGTACTTTAAGAGCTGGAAACGCTCTGTGTGACAGATGGTTAGCAGGAGCAAGTGGTTTTACAGCATCCTATATAAGAATCGTGGGGTTTTTTTCCTACAGATACTTTTCTCGAAGGCCAGACAGCACCAGTTCTCACACGTGCTTCCTCAGTCTATAAAGGAAACAAGCAGCTTCACTCTGCTCTCAGGATCTGGTGCTAAACGTGTTTGGTCTTAACTGCTTCTGCCGTAGGTACCCCATGGCACAGTTCAGAACCTGACAACCCGCGGTGACACTAACGCCAGAGCTTTCCTAACAGTGACAGACTAAACGACCTTCAACAGCGTGCGCAGGAGAAGTACCTTTGTTAATGCAAATGCTACTGTCCCATCATCTTCAGTCGAAAGATCTAGCAGCTTCTCGTAAAATGCTTCATTGTAAGGTCCATCTATCTGTAATGTACTTCTAAATAAATTTTAAAAGAAGATTTACAAGCAGCCAAGATGATTTACTGGTTTTCAGTGAGATCTTTCATCAGCAGCCCAGATACTCAGATTACAACAAACAAACAATAAACATGGCAACAGGTTAATATCCAGAGATCTAACACGGTGACCAGTCCCCGTTATTCTCATATCATTCAAGATTTGCTGCTTTTTAGGATTTGAGTTGGGTTTTTTTAAAAAGATGAATCATTTTTAATCAACTGCCACCTGTGTATCACTACAAGAACAGTATTTTTTGCAAAAATGAGTAAGTTTCAAAATTTGTAACTGTTTGCAGAACTCCCAGAAGCCTTGCTGCAAACAGCGGGGGTACACAAGGCTTTGACAAGGCCCGGCTCTGCCCCCACCTCCATGGTGTGTGCAAACACAGGGGTGGTTTGTTTGGTCTCCTTCCTTCCCATCTTAAATACCTGACCTGCTGCAATGCTGAACCCCCAAAAGCGGGGTTTGCAGTGCACAAACACCCCACAGATGGAAGAATACTTTTTCAAATTATTTGTTTAATAACGTATAAATAGACAAGCAAGTGATTTAGGCAGAGCTTAAGCCAAGCCCTTGCCCAGAAGAAAACCCTTCGAGTCCAAAGAGCTGAAGGAGCACTGGCAGCGACATCTTGCAAGTGAAGCTGGAGTGCCCTCGTGTGAGCAACGGCAGAATTACAGGCAAGTTACAGCCAGAGAATGCAAGCAGCATCCAAAGCAAGGCTCTTCATAGCAATTATTCTTGCAACTAATAAGCTTTGAAAACAAGTGTAGCAGCTTACAGTGCCCAGCGTTTATTCACCGGGCAAGAAATACCCAAAGAGAACGATTCCTGTGGCTCGGGTATGATTTGGTCACTAGTGACGTGGGTCACAGTCGGGCACTGGGAGCTGATCTCACACGAGAAGGGCAGGCTGGACAGCGGCAGGCGCTGGCCCTCACCCGCTCCCGCCTTCTGTAAGATCTCACAGGCACAGGCTGGACTGCGGCTATCAAATCTGGGGTTTTTAAGGGCAGGTTGTAGGCAGGCCTTTATAGACTTGAGAATGACTGTGAAAGCAGCTCTATTACTGCAGACACAGTCCTAGCCCTGGTAGTACTGAAGGCAGGAAAAACCAACCACCCTTTTTTCCTCCATCCTTCCTCAGATGCACAACACCCACTACTACAGAACGGGGCGTTTTTCTCTCTTGCCCTGTTGTGAACTTCCCATAATCATTACTTAAAAATTCAGGCCCAAGTGACTGACATCAAAACTTTAACAATAAAACTCATCTTTTATGTTATCTGGCATTTCAAGTTAGAAATTCAGAATATGCAACACCACGAAGGAAGGTTGTACACAACAAAACAAGGGAAAGAGTCTGCACAGAACCAATCCTGTCCGCACGCCTACGTAATCAGAACTGAAGAGAAAAAACATCCAGTCTTACCTTTCTTCAGGAAATTCCTCTAAGTACTGTTCAATTCTACTGTACAAAGGATAGAGTCCTTCAATATCCAGCATGTCAAGCATCTGAGCCTGAAGGGTTTTATAAAGGAGACAACCCCTCGGTAAGCCAGAGCTTTCCAATTTATGTTTACCTAGAAGAAAATGTATTTTCAAATAAGACAGACATGAGTGTTGTCTTTGCTTCATTTTGCCATTACATGTGCTTGCTCACAAAGCAAACCCAAATGCTCCTCAGACCAATCATGGGTGGGGTGGGGGAACCCCAAAACACCTCAGTTTCCAAACACTAAACATGCCAGGTCCGTGTACTTACCTGCACATTTAAACAGCACGTATATCACTGCAGAATAAACCACTTGGTACACAACTCTATAAATTATTGAAAAAAATAAACCACCAAACCCCACATTTCTGTAAGGCAGCTCTTTCTCCGACACAATACAACAAAACCAACCAGCAATGAAAAAGATCCTCCTCAAAAACAGAGCGCTTTACAGAACTTGCACTGAGGAATTAAGATTATTTACAGTTTTTCAACTCTCACTTCCCATTCCTTTTTCCTCCAGCATTCCATACCTGTCTCTTTACCAGGAGTGAAGTAGTACAGAAAAGAAAATGAGCTACACCCTAGCTGGTGAGAGCTGCCAGGAAGAGCAGGGAAAGGCAAGGAACAGGTGCCATGGTACAAACCAACCACAGCAGCCAGACTTCATCACACACAACGTAAGAATTCCCCACTCATTTGAAATACCCACAGTGGTTATCAGCTCAAACTGCTACTCCCTTCCATTTTTCCTCTACCACTGTCTGAATTTACTTCTATCCCTGTCAGTAGGCACAGGGCTAAAAGTGTTCGCTACAAGGTTATATTAAAAACAATTATCTAGCAGTTATGCAACTCAAAATTCATTTTTTAAATGTCAAACTCCACTGTTTCCATTCTCACATCAGTGTTAAATAGCAAATGAGAGGCAAAGACCCAAATCGTTACACGATAACAGTTAATTACTGACAACACTCAAGAAATTATTTCTTACCATTTCTTACTAGCTCCTTATTAAAAGCACTTGCTTCACAGTAGCTTCTTCCTTGTGAAACGGGAACTGTCTTCATATCACCTGCCCTGCAGGCATCGGTACTACTTAGTAGCGTCATAGTTATAACATGGATTAGTTCTTTAACAATTGTCCTTGTACAGTGTGGTCCACTGACCAGCCCATTGGAAGGAAAAAAGAAAGGTTTTAAGTGACAAGCAAGTTCGTTCCAGTCAGACACACAGTCCTGGTCATCTTTACAGCCATAAATTAGTTCCCCGTTCTGCAAATTAAAAAAAAAAAAAAAAAAAAAAAAAAAATAGTTTAGGCACTTCCTGAAATCCAGTTACTCAGTTACTCATACTTGGCTAAAGCATCAGATTTAGTATTTTAAGACATATAGCAGAGAAAAGTGTATTAGTTTAACAGTCTGCATACAAATACAGCTCCAATCTCTTACAAATTTGCCCTCTTAAGTTTAATCAGACACAACAGGTAACAACCTTTAAATTAGGACCAAAAAGCCCATTTAAATCAAGTGCTACTTTCCCAACATAATCAACTGCAAGTAGTCAGAACAATAAAAGTGAACCAATACTTAGCGCAGTTTCCTATCACTTCTTTCTGAACAATATCAACAGTGAAAAAGCACCATGTGAAACAACTTGCTTTCAAAAGCCAGACTGACAAACGGAAGGCTATAAAAAGGGACAGAAAAGGTGTGATAGTTACCTGAACTAATAGAAAAAACAGGGCTGTTCATACAGGTTTAATTCAAATAGTTGGTTTAATACTAGAAATAAATTGTCGGGAATCTTATTTTGTAGAATTAATCTGAAAATCTGCATAACCCATCAGTTATTGCTTTCTATTTTTCCTACTTTAATGCCATAGAAACGGTAACTTTTTACTTCCTCGAGTGAGGCACGCTGTGCATTTGGCCTGCATGAGTGCTGTAATTAAAAAAAAAAAAATTATTTGCAGCAACATGCAAAGTTCTCTGTCTTCTTCCTCCTGACGAAGCACATAACATTGTAAAACTTTCATCATCTTTAAAAGTCATTTTCTATTGGTTGTTCCTTGGCAAGTCTTTCAGACTACTTAGTTGTGGGAAATTATTATTTACCTGCCCTAACTTGAAACCTAACTAAGAATTTTCCTGTTTTCTTCTTTTGGTGGGGTCCGATAGGGATGGTGCTGATCAGGCAGGTTTGAAGGAGGATCCTGACTGTTCAGAGATGCTGAAGTCAAATTGTTTAAAAGCCAAGGCAAGAAAAGGAAGCAGAGAGATTTGATTGCTTACCTTAAATATTTTCAAGTTGTTCTGTGCCTCCTGTAATAAGCTCTTCAAAGCAAAGTGCATTCTCTGTTTATTTCTAGGGAAAAAAAAATAATTCAACAATGTTTTATCACAGCCTTTAGATGTTTACACCCGTGCCCAGAAGGCTCTGCGGAATCAGAAGTGGGCACCTCCAGTGAACACGCCCATTGAGTATGTTACTCAGGCTGAAGTCACTGCAAAGACAAAGTGACTGCTTGTAATTAGAGCTTCAAATCTGAGTAAACTAATCAGCTCTTAGGTTTAATGTTACATAGCAAAAGGCACAGGTACATTAATAAGCAACTCTGATTCCTGAAATAGGTGTAGAGAGATACACAGCAGCAGAAACATTCACCGTAAAAGTCAGACAAGCAGGTGTTGGTCATCCTTAATACTACAGTGAAAGTCAAAATAATCTGAGAGAAATCTGTAACACAGATTTTTTTTCTGGCAAAACCCCAGAATCAAGTTACACACTTCCTTACCCTGAGAACAGATCCAGTGGGCAATATTTACTTGGTCGCTTCCATTTTCCGTTCGCTACCTGTGAAAACCCACAGCACTACTGTTAATCGCTCTTACTAGAATAACTGCTCAGTTTTTTTAGTAGCCAGGTGTGTGGCACTAACATCCTGTCTTCAAAAGTCCCATGACGTTTAAAACCCTTCGAATGCAAATTTCATCATGACTGCTATAGGTCTTCTAGTCATATTTGGCTCAAGTCACTCAAATTGCATTCACAAGTGGAAAGCACGGAGAAAGGTCACGTTGAATTACAGTAAGTCAGAGTTACATGATTTCAGACACATAATGGACATTAGTGAAATGAATTCCATATGTGACATGCCACTACAAGTTACAGAACACCACCATGCATTTGGTGAGCTGTACTTGGAAAGAAATTTGACATTGGAGTTCACCCAATCAGCATTACCAGTCCTCAAAGACTAATACTATATTTGTTTGCTTCCAGCTTCCCACAGAACTGGTTCCATCTCTCACTAAACAGATTCACACCCAGCAACTCAGATGTGTATCCACCTACTATCTTTAGTCATACCAGAGATTTAAGCAAGTTTCAACAGGGAAGCAAGACTGGAATAGCAAATAAAGCACAGAACAGTCAAAGGAAAGCAGGATGACAGAAAAAAAATAAAGTTTACCTTAAGATGCTGATGCATACAGTAACGACACACTTTGTGCTTTATCTCCTGTGAAATATGGCTGGAAAAAGGAATGAAGCCACACTTTGGCTAAAACAAACAAATAAACAAAGGTTATAAATATAAATGTATTTCTTTATATAAATAAAAGGGCACATAATATGCAACTCTTCCCAATAAAAAGAAAATAAAAGAAGTCAACATCCAACATTTAAAATCTGTATATTATTCCCAATTATTTTACTGTCCTCACTTAAGAAATCAGGACACACAAAACTGCTGTGGTCTACAAAAATGCTTAGTAATACCCGGGAATTCCCCAAGTTTCGAAAGGTCAGGAATTGGAAAAGGGAGGGGGATGTTTCATCCTATGGGTCACAGTGAAAGCGGCGAGCTCTGCCTAAGCCCACTGCTGCGTTCAGGGGAAAGCGCTCTGGGTCAGTATATACTTAAAAAATGCAAACAAACCCCCCCCCCGAAGGATCCTCTCCTCGTCAGTACCTTAATCTCTATGCAGAGGATAGGCCGGTGCTCCACAAAACGATAGGTCTGCAGCCTGGTGAGATTAGGAAGGCACATTGCATAACCACTGAGAGTGTCCATATCTTTATCACAGCGAGACTCTGAGGAAAGCAATAAAAAAAACCCAGCACAAGCAAATGAGGTGTGTGGATGTTTCTTTTACTCTGTAGTTGTCTCGTTCACCAGGTGGGGGAGTAGGCACAAACTTAGAAAGACAGGACACGGTTCAGCAGGCTGTAGCACTTAGGCACTTGCATAAATTTGCCCTCCCCATTATTGACATGTGTTTTCAGTGTCCTCAAAACCGCGACGGGCATACAGAGTGGCCCAAGAGCTGCTTTTCGTGGCCAGCTGATCCCGAGAGAGGGAGGCCTGAAGCAGCAAGGGAGGGCGTTCCACTGGCCGGCAGCGGGTAAAGAGACTTACTACTGTATTCAAAGATGTGATCTCATGTTTGCTCACTGAAACTGCATGAACTACCAGCCCTCATTCAAGTCAAGAGGAATCTGTGAAAACTGGCAGGAATATCATAAACTGTTCAGGAGGAAGTGTAAATCTGAACAGAACCTGCAAGTGGCTTCACTCAACTCCTTTGTCTGAATGCAGCCTCCTAGCCACCCCAGCGTTCACACCAAAATAATACATAGGTGAAAAGGACCAGAGAAGGAACAAAAGTTAGCTTTCCCCTCCTCACAAGCTCACAACTTAAAACAAGAATTTCCTTTGCTAAGGCCACCCTTTTAAAAACAGCATTTTTACTAGATTCCAGATTAACAATCCTGAGAAGAAATGGAGTACCAAAACAGTTTCAAACTAAGATTAAGAGGCCTTACGGAGATAAAGCCTTTAAATAACCTCCCTCCACACGCATCCTTTGGGACAGAGAGAGGTCTGCTAGATTTTAAGTCAAATTTAACAAGAATATACACTGCTAGATTCTCGAGTACCTGTGTTACTAAAGAGACATACAGAATACATATGTTGTTATAGTTTCCATTGCTAAGAAAAATGTCCATTCTGAAAAATACATTGCAACTGAAAAAACAAAAAACCACCAGAAACTGAAGCCTCATTAGGCGTCAGCCTGCAATTACATGCTGTACTTCACTAGGATGAGCAAGAAGAAACCTTTCTCCAACAAAATGCTGGGGTTTGCTTTTTCTAAACCTAAGCAAAAGTACATCCACATTCAGCTGAAAGCCACTTGCCAACTCAGACCCAGAAAACTGAAGTATTAGAGAATTTCCTTTGTAAGTGAGACAGGCTTACATGAAAGGTAACATTAGAGGAAATTCTTTTCTTGAGACTTAAAAAAAAAATCCTGTTAAAAATGAACAGTGAGATTTCCTGTTGTAAAGCACTTGGACAGCTCCTCACACCATTTATTCCTCTGAAGAAAACCCCAGGAGCTGCAGACACAAAATTTAACTTTAAGAAATAAAACTAAATTCTATCATTCACTTCTACCAGATCATCATGGATTTTGTGACTTATTAGACACTATTTGCTTTTCTTGCTGGTTTCCGGCACTGTAGAACCGTTTCTCAAAGGTGAGGACAAGTCTACAATAAAGAGTGTCCTGTGCTCACTATATGTAAATTAATTCAATTTTTTCGTGGATCAAAGGCATCAAAGTACGGGCTACAGTACTTTGGTTTAATGCCACATTCTCCTACAAGGAACTTTGCTAAAACAGGAGTTTCTGGCTGAATGTTTGAGAACAGAGGATGAACATATCATCAGGGACATCTTCTCTTTGCCCATTTTAGAGCTTACACCTCACTGCACACATAGCCCGGTGTCGTTGGTGAACTTGCTGAGGGTGCACTCGATCCACTGCCCGTGTCATTGACAAAGACGTTAAACAGCGCTGGGCCCAGCACCGCCCCCTGAGGAACCCAACTCGTCACCACTCTCCACTTGGACATTGAGTTGTTGACCACAACTCTTTGAGTGCGACCACCCAGCCAATTCCTTATCCACCGAGTGGTCCACCCATCAAATCCATGTCTCTCCAATTCAGAGACAAGGATGTTGGGTGGGACAGTGTCAAATGCTTTGCACAAGTCCCAGCAGATGCAACAACGACACCAAATTCTGTAGCACTTCACAATGAATGTGTCAGAGATTGCCAAGCTTCGAGTCTTGCAGCACATTCCATGAAGTTTCACAAGGTCAATGCACCCTGGTCCCCTTCAATCCCCACCCTGTCCAAGGGGACTAGAAAAACCTACTTGCACCTCACCTCTGGATAGGGACCCCAGAGCACCATGTGTGAGCTGGCAGAAATCAAGCACAGCCCCATATCCCAGAGATGCTCATGGAACTGTAAGGCAGCACAGCTGTAGCGCTGCAACCCCTGGCGATGAGATGTGCCCGGCTATCAGGAAAGCAATATGAGAAGCCAGAACATTGGGTTGTGCACTGCTTCACTGCTATGACTCATAAGATGCGAGATGCTTAGCCCCAAGTGAAATAATAACATCGAAAACAAGACAAGCTAGTGTGAAGTTTCTGAAACTGTCTTCCTTCCAAAGCTCTGCTGCACAGCCCAGGAGAAAAAAAATGATGGAATTGAAACAATTATTTCAGGATACATCTTTCACCTCCCCCCACTGACCTTCGTAAAGGATGCCACAGCAAAGCGAAAGCTTGCTCAAGAATTAACACACAGAGGCTTACAGAGGATCCCTTTCCCCAATTTAATTAAATTAATATCAGATGCAACCTTCAAATCTAGAACACACCCATTTTTTCACAACAAATTTTCATCTTGTCATTGTCTGAATATTGAAAAATGTTTCCTCATATTCTGAGGTATGATGCTTTTTTACTTTATTATAAAGGAAAATGCTTTACAGCTTGAGGAAGGCCTCTTTCTAATGCTATCCCTGGCACTTACCTGGCCTCTCTGGCTGAATCTTTACACAGAGCTGTCTTACGAAGTCTAAAGGCAGTTGAATAATTTCCTATTAAAAAAACAAAAAAAAAAAAACAAACAACAGTAAAAAAGAAAACATATTTCAACACAAAAATTAATACCCACTTTGAGAATCTTAAAACGGAACACCATAGTTCAGTGGATGTTAACAACAGTGCACTAAACTGTACAGTCAGCAGCTTCTCCCTCTGATTAACCATCCATATGAAGACCTGTACCTGCAATCCCATGCAATACTCTGCTATGAATACCAAGAGCTAATTTAAATAAATGCATCAAAAAGAGCGCTTTCAGTGGATGTTTAATGTGCATGAAGCAGCCTGCATCATTTTGTCCTTTTCACAAATGAAAGGTCCCGTTTCATCCCGTCCCATGTCTCACATCCCACCCTTCCAAGGCAGAACTGTATTAACTCAAGTTCCAGGAGAAGGTATAACTTTTCCGCTCTGGTATCTGGCGTTCAGTTAACCAGATCCGGCCACCCTGAAGAACAGAGTGGCAAGGAAAAAGGTTACCTCTGACTGCACAGAAACCTAGACAATTCACATGAACCAGATTTCTCCCCTTGTTTCGCAGCTCGTCCAAAAATTTCTCTCTCTCGCACCTCACGCCTTATGCAGGGCAAAGAGGTGACCACTCTTCTTGTTATTATCTTGAAATAGCTCAAACCACACAGAACAATCCAATCATCTCAGCAGCACAGGGCAGGATCTTTGTTCTGATCCAAATGCTCCATGTGTGTGTGCACACGTATGTTGCTCAGAAATATCTACAAACTCTATTAATTTGTTTTACTGGCATTCAGTGGTCCCCAAAATACTTCAGTGTTTACAATGCATAAGCCATTTATTTTAAGAATAAAGTATTTACCCCATGGTGAACATAGTTCTCCCCAAAGAACTGCTTCATGACATGTTTTCCAAAGTCTACAATGTTTTGCAGATGGTGTAGTATTTCCTCAGAAGTCTGGAAGACAGAAACATGGTAATTTAACTATGAAATACATGATAAACAACACTCAAGAATACATACACATACTAGTCAATGATTTGGCAAAATAGCTTAATTGCTCTACTGAATTTGGTAGATCGGTACACATGGAAATTAAACAGACACATGAAACGTGTGCTACTTTTGCTTCCCTACTGCTGCCTGAGGCTGGGATAAGAGGAACAGTCAGAAGTGATTCTTAAGTGCTAGGGGAAAAAAGACAGGGAAAATGAAAAAAGTTGAAGAGGGGAAGATCTACTGCTCAAGATCTACTCTGTCTTTGACCATTATTCTTAAAAGAGCTCAAAGAACTACAATATTCAAAAGAGACACACAGCATGCCTTCTTACCAACAGGTGAAGTGGAGGAGGGGCTTTGAGTGTTATAAAATATGTCACCTGGAGGTTTGGAAGATAATGGCCACAAAGACTGAGCCACCTCACAAACCTCTACATGAACAGGTAGGGAATTTGCCATCTGTCCTGAATCCTGCCACAGACAATGGAAAATCTTACTATAATGTCATCTTCCGTTAATTTTATGTTATGTGTCTGTAAGGAAACACCAAAGTTCTTCTACAAGACAAAAATTCCAAGCTAGGTAGAAACAAAGCTAAATGAGTAATGGAAGCAGGACGGTGACATTAGCACAGTCTGACTTTGACAGACCTCTGCTCGTTGAAGAGGTAGCAGAGAAGCTTTACAACAACTTTATCCCATTCCCAGCACTCCAGCATACTCTGGTTCTCTCTGCACAGTATTTTACTGTTACAACAGACAATCTCCAAGCTCTTGCGTCCTTTTGTAACACAAAACTTTTCTGGAAAAACACTACTTTGCCTACCACTATACACTATAAAGCACTGAACCACATAGCTTTACTCTTGGCAGTCAATTAACAGTGGAGGATGAGAAAGTGCAATGCACGTGTCCAACTTAGAAAATCAGAGGGGAAAAACAGCATGCACTGGAGGAAAAGGAAAAAAAAAAAAAAAAAAACAAACACAAACACAAGCAGAGTAAGAGAAAATAAAATGCTAGGGGGGCAACACTCAGATAATGACAAAGCCTAGAGAAAGGAGGAAAGACCACATTTAATACAAATTAAAAATGTTTATAGGTAAAAGGAGATTGGCACTAATCAGGCACTCTTACTAACTTTGTTTTATAATACTGTCACAATAGGCAGATGTTTTTCCCCACCAGAAGGATTTGTTAGCTAACAAACTTACACAAATTGTGTGGGACTGAGGAAGATTAGTTTGTAACCCAGGTCTGCTAAGACTACATGGCGAGTTTAATACTCTTCCTCTAGCAGGATTCATCTTCCAGACTGAGGCAGCGATTCACAATACTGCAATATGCTTTACAAAATTAAAAGTCACTACCATAATATACATTACTACACACTTAGTTCATTAACATGCCATACTACACACTGTTACTTCAGTACGCAAAGCACCAGCCAAAAAATCCAATCCTTTGCAGCAAGTAGGAAAACCTCAATTTTTTTCAAAGCACTTACATATCATTTCCATCATTCTATAAAGGCCAGTACAGCTCTTTAAAATGCTTGGCATATTGTGTGTGGAGTTGTTTCTCAGAACGGCTCTCCCTGCCTCCTTTTGAGCACGCCAAAATAAGCTTGGAGTCTCTTCACAACAGGCAATCTTCCACTGCTTGAGTCTTAGAACAAAACACACACTACGATGCCCAAATAACTTTCTCAATTGCGGTCATCTAGTCTGAAGAAGTGTATTTAAAAAAAAAAAATTACTAAGAGTCAACAAGATGTGTGAGCAGGCCACCCACACGGGTATGCCAAAGGATATTTTACAGCAGCGTTGCTCGATCTGCACTTGCCAGGAAGACCAGTGCCCCCATCACCAGCGTGGAACACGCCAAGGCCCATCGGAGGGGCCTGCTGGCAGCCCCCACTCCTTCCCTTCTCCCGACCAGAGGACAGAGGGCAGCGAGCCCACCGCCACTGGGGCAACCCCCGCTCCCCGCCCCTGCTCTGCCCAGCCACTGCAACCACGCTGTACCCCTCTTCACTTATGTTTTGCTTGTTCCAGGCTGGGGAAGAAATTGTTGCTTTGCAAAGGGGAAACCTCCCAGCAATTTCAAACATCAGTTGTTATAGTATCTTCCTCTCCTCATGAAATGGGAAACAGCAATTCTGAGCACATACTATATAGCAAAAACTTCAATTTATGTACAGATTTCTGCCCTTTTAATGACAGCATAACCCTTTCTTTAACTTATACAAATTCTGAATGGTGAAAAGGAATGTTACATCATCTCATACAGTAACAAAAATCTCTGCTATTTCCCACTTACAGATTATTCTTACCAGGTTTGCTGACATACACAGTACTCACAAGCTTTTTTCAAACACACACATATATATGTGTAGGTATACACCCACGTATCAGAAAATAAGCATTTCAAAAAATCAAGGCATTCACTGCTACTACTACATGGAAAGACACACCAGCTGAAAAGATCAATACAGCTTCAAAATTACAAACCAAGCTTATGACACCTGCTCACCTCCTTTTAAGAGCAAGTGTATTTGATATACTCTGAACAAGAAACAACTAACAGGCTACTGGACCACCACCTTTGAACATTACAAAACCACTAAGTTGAAAAGCTTTTGAAAGACCCGTCATTACTGCCAGCAAAACACCAAGACTCAAATAGGTTCTACAAAATAAGAAGGCCAAAAAAAAAAAAATTACTCATGCAGAACACGTGTATACTAAAATTAGCAATATGCAACTCATTCCACAAGTCCTGACACTTGATTTTCTACTCAAGAAATGCAAGCCCCAGAGTTACGTTATTGGAGTATTTTTCATTGAAACACTGAACTATAACAATAACATTACAATTTGCAATAACACTTCCTTGTTTAACTACTAGATCATCTAGTCCCAAATCCATAACCAAACATTATAAATACAAAGCAGCGTCCTTTGGTTTTTCCAAAGTAATTAAGCAGAAGAGACCAAGACACATTTGTCCACATCTGAATTTCAGCACACATCGTACTAGAAAATATTTTGCTTCAACTGTTTCTTTCAGAGCTGTTTATATTGGATAAGCTACAATGTCATACACAGATATATAATACTTTCTATCCTAACTCATGTTGTACTAGTTAGGAATACAGATTACACCTAAGGAACATTTTCTCCTCTACAGCTGTCATGTTGCTACATCCAAAGTTGTCCCAAAACTGATTCTCCAGGACTTGTTTACAGATCCAAAGATAAAATATTTAGTCTTCCATTCTGCTCCAAGAAAAACTGATCCTTTAAAGAAATCAATCACCAGAATAATTAAATGTATTCAAATTACATAATCTTCTATTTAGAGGGCAAAGGCAAAGGAAATTGTGTATCATAAAATCCACAGGATCACAATACAAGGCAAATGCAGAATGCTGGAGCTGCCCACAAGCCAGCTTTCCTCAAAACGTAACAGAGAAGTTTGCCTTGGTAGCACACATTTACCAACTGGGAGCATGAACTGAGAGAGACACTGTTTGAAACGCCTTCAGAGGTACACGCCGCCACCGCCTGCATCCACAAACAGCCTTTTTGCTGTTAGAATTGTAAGAAGAGAAGCGTGCCTGTCTGGGGCAACTCAGACTGGAAGTTTTCTAACAGTTTCTAAAAAGCAGACTGCCGGTGCTTCATCAGCTACAGCCCACAGGAATACCTACTGCGATCTATCTCTATGCTTGGTAAGGCTCTGAGCAATTTTACCAGTCTGATTACACGGGGGAAAAAAACATTCAAGAACCTGACCAGCGTTCAGATACTAGCAGAACACCACGCCCAGGAGATTTTTCTTCTTGTGTTTCACTATCCCAATCTAAAAAACTATATGCCTGCCAAAGCAGTCCACAGAAGTATTATCAACTTCAACACTGTGGTGGGTAACTGAAAAGTCACTTCCTGGCTTCCTTTGCAACTGTGTCATACTTTGTCAATTTTTTAAAAATAACTACTATGGAACAATCTCTTCAGACTTTTTTTTTTTTAAAAAAAAAAAAAAAAGGAAAAAAGCTGGTGCTCAGTGTTTTGTTTTCTTAAATAAATGGCAACAGACTGACTTTTTACTTAAACTTGTGGTCTAATTCTCCCCTGATATACTGAAAATTGAGATAGGCACTGGTTTTCTTTCTTCCAATCCACTGGGTTCTCCCCTTTTCTTGTAAAAACTCTGAACATTATCTTGAACTACTACAGAAGCACAGGATACATTTTTGAAACCCTGCCATTATAAGCAGATTAAAAACTTATTTGAATCATACTTTAGTTTTACCAGACTTCTTTTTTCAAGTAAAATAGTAGCAAAAAGGCCATCAATACTCATAGGTACACTGCATTCATGGGTTTTACCTTCCTCTGCTTTCCTCTAATCTACGTTAGAAACTTCTCTTTTGTCCCTTGTTAAACTGAACGCATTTCACATTCATCTTCTTGATAAAAAACAAAATGCCCTTCCTATATACTTACTTTACATTCATCCTTGGTCCTTTTTTCCTAAAATTAAGCACTCCCTCCACCAGCTCTCAGTATAGCTGTAATGCTTTTTGTATTTCTTCGTCATGAGAACAGTCTGTCACTGAACCTTACAAAGCCATGGCTCAGAAGCTGCTGTAACTCAAGCCATTCCCTGCACCTCTCGGGTAACACACACTAAACACTACTCGTGAGGTTGAGGAAATGGCAGAATTTGAACCTCCTGCCTCTTGGGCTCTCTTTTTTTTTTCCTTGGAGCACTGTGCACTTCACTTTTGCCCTCCACCTTTGGTTCTCTATCATTTTTTATCCCTATTAAAGCAAATATAAGGTAAATTGTTTCAGTTCCTTCTTGAGCAGAAAAATCTTCTGCCATAGTCTAAGAAACTGGAAGTGTCTGTCCTGCCATGTTCTTTTTTCAACTGACAGCACACTCAAATCACCCGTTGACAAAGGCTATTCTGTGAATATTACATATTTTTGTCCCAGTTCCATGGCTTTTTAGCTACTGAATAGGTAGTCAACAGCAGACCTTTATCATGATGCCACTCTTGTGCTGTTCCTCTTCTGTCCCACCTAGCAGCAGTCAGTAAAACTGTCGTTTCCTCCTCAGCATCACCACTCTCTCCTATGTTGGTATGCAACATTAACATGTTCTGTGTTGTCACAGCTATCCTTACAGAGCCATACCTTCTACGCATTGCAGTCTGACAATGTCCAGCACAGAGGTCTTGATATCAGCAGTCACATAATCTTAGTTACGCAAGAGGACCTCAAATTTCCTCCCTGTTGCCAAAACTCCTGAAACACAGGCACGTTTCAAAACATCCCCTCATTCTTACTCCTATCAGTCACAAATCTTTCACAGGTTTCCTGTTTCTCCTCAGACTGGTTATTAGCTTACCTGGGGGCTTTTATCAACAGCACATGTTGAATCTTACCTTATTCTGGTTGGGGGGGGACTTCAAAAACCGCAGCACCACACAGCGCTAAAGAAAGATAAGAAAGAATATGGTTTCATTAGCATTTAAGTACATCACGATTGTCCGATTCCCCAATCTACCTCATCTGAGAAATTAAGGAAAAAAAAAAAAAAAAAAAGGCAAGATAGGCATTTTAGATGGTTATTTTGCTCAACTTGAAATCAAATACATGAATGTCTGTTCCCAGGTTTGCTATCACTTTAACAAGGCAGCCACTCTGCGCTTCCAGTCACCAAGTGTAATAAGGGAAACACTCCCTTAGTTTATAGCTCTGCTCTGAAAATCTGGTAAAACATAGTATCAAACACACAAACAGAAAAATACCCTATCATTTTTGCACCAAAGGTCTTTGGGGAAAAAAAATGCAAGACCCACTTAGATATCATCTGCTTAATATTACCAGCACAGCATTAGAAAATATTAAGGAGACATTTATCAGTTACCAGCAGTAGCTACACAGCTCTACTTATAAACACTAAAACCTGCTACTTCTAAACTTCCAAAAAGTAAACATATAACACTGGGACAAATGCAGCAGGTCTGAAAATATTTTACCTTTTTAAAAAAAAAAAGTTTGTAATTTTTACAACTTCTATCAAATTTTGTAACAATTTTAAAACCCTCGTATTTTCGAAGTACACAAATTCTAAAAACTTCCTCAGCCTTTATTTTTAAGAGTTCAAATAAAAATATTTTGTAAATGATTGAAGTAAATTAGGCCCTTCTCGTTAAGCCTATTAAGACAGTGTCTTCATTCACAGAAGTCACCTGAAGTATCTTTCTCTCAATAAAACTTTGCTGAAAATAACCATTACACTCGGTAAACAGACTTTTTACACTACAGTCAAATTTTGACATTGTATTAAGGAACCTGCAGATTTACTAAGCAAAGCAACACATAGCCCTGCCTCAGATTAGTCAGTCTACATATCTGATTCTCAGGATATTTACTCCCATTGAGGTACTTCAGCCTATTCAGATAAGATGCGGGTAAAAACAACTGGCCACCAGAGCAGGGAGAGAACAGCTGTTTTCTGGAGTTACCTCTTAGTCACTCAGTGTCTCCCGGGCCTTTTCTAGACATACCAAAAAAGATTGCATTCTGTTTAAAGCATTACCAAAAAAGTGCTAACGCTCTGATTCCCTCACAAAAATAATGCAGACAAAATGTCATAGTTACACTTCAGATTTATGGAATTTAAGCTTTTTCCCTAACAAATTACTTGCCATTAAAAACCTCCCATAACATGACAGCACGAGATACATTCCGTATTTCAGGGCTGAAAGCTGTCCCTGGACAGTGCTGAGTGGGAGGGAACTGAAGTTATCTTCACTTACTAACATGTAGAGAACGAACAGGAATAGAAAAGCAAAACAGATGACAACTGTAATCCAAAATACTAACAAAACAAGATCCGGATTCAGACATTGCTAGTGAAACCCATAAACAGCCACTTCAATATCTAAGAAGTCTCAAGTCAGCATCTCATAGTTCACCCACATCTGGAAAAGACTCTCAAGTGAAAGGATACTTTGGTGAATTTTGATTTAACTTGTTCTGCAAGATCTAAACGGCATGAGTGTCACAACAACAAAATAGATAAACTCAACACTCATCACAATCACCTGGATTTGACAAGAATTCTGGGTGACACTTTCTCTTTTTCTCCCATTGTGACATACACATGGATAAGAGAGCTGAGGTCTGATGAGCCTGTACACTGCTCCCTGTATGGGGTATGTTATTTTTACAATGTTTCAACACCTTTTGGATCCCCTGCTTTAAATATTCCTAAGCAAGTGAATCAGTGATGGAGTGATCTGACCATCACTTCCAATCAATTCAGAAACTCGATTCTGTCATATTTCAAGGGTGTTGTAGATATTTACCTACTAATCAATTCCCAGCCAACAAGCTTCCAACCACCGCTCTGGAAAATCTGATTGCTCTCACAGGACTCACTACAGTATTTGTTCACTACCAAATCAGTTCTGAAGAGGCGTGCCAGGATAAAATGACCAAAACTATATATGGCAAAAGAAGAACTCACTGCTTGTCTAAAGATGTCAAAAGGAAACAGAGCAAAGTTCAAACAAAACTTTGCAGTCACAAATGCACTTCAATCAGTCACCTGAACTATGTCTTAGTAAGGCTATTGGGTGATTGGAGTGAAAAACAAAGGAACAAAACACTTTTGTCTTTTTTGGAGGGAAGTTTTCAACTAGCTCCATCCCTTTGTGCAATTCAATACACAGTTGCACAAATACACTGGCACAGCACAAAGGTTAACCCATCAGATGTCAAAGATGCCAACTGCTTCAGAATTATTACCACTGAAAATATTGGCCCACATTTTTCATGCTATTGCATTACTGATTCACTTAACTGATTCTTTACTTGGAAATATTGTGGGTGGTTGTTGCCATGAGCTTTTTGTCAGTTATCTTAAATGCCTTAGATTTTTTTATATTTACAGATTGAACATCAAACGTGCTTATCTGCCTGCAAAAGAATGGCCCAAATCCAGAAGAGAACAGATTTCTTAAGAGGTTGTCACTACTCCTTCAGCACTTTGAGAATCAGACCAACTAAATCATAACGGTCCTTAAATTTCATTCTCTACATGCACCTCTGTGAGCCCTTCCACTTCCATCAATGCACTATATTACCAAAGTGTTTAGTTAATTGGATAATAGTCTCATTCAGACCAAAAGATGAAAAAAAAAAAAAAAAAACAGGCTGCAAAATTGTGCAGAGAAAAAAGAAACAATGCTTGGAGGTAAGCAAATACAACACATGAAACATTAAGAGGCTTCCCATCTTTTGAAGAAGCAAAGCAAGCTAGAAAAACAGTGAATTCAAAGGAAGAATTCTGTCTACAATTTTTTTTAAAAATCCCGCAGCCCTTTCTCTGCAAGTATGTTCAGTAACCAGTTAGTGACAAAAGACTAAAAAAAACCCACTAGAATATCAAAGACAACTCCTCCTACTCTCCAAGTAAAGAATTTAAATCCAACTCTCACATGAGAGCGAAGCAGTTTGATAACAGATAACAAACAACCTTCTTACTGACACCCAGGACCATACAAGGGCCACAACAAAAACCATTTCCAATTGTTATGGAAAACTCAAACCATAGCAACAAGGATACTGAAACTTGTGTCTCTCAAAACACATTCACAGTCACTCCTGCTGAGATGATGTAATCAGGAGCCCATGTTCTGGAGGAGCACTACCTCACTATCTCAAGCTGCAGCGTTTTGAGACTCCAGCCTCAAGCTTATGGTCCCACCAGGAAAAGCAAACCCTTCTTTAGCACCCTAGGGTGAAACAGTTGTTTGGGTTAAATCATAACTGAAAGTTAATGGTTGTCAATAAGGAGACAAGAAGCTGTGAGAGGGGCTGTGAAAATGTACTCAAAGAAGTCACTGGTATCACAGAAACACACAGATTCGTACACACACAACTCTTGTCCTAATACATCTGGGGAAAAAAATTAGTTTGCTGGTCTTAGGCCCCTGGAAGGTTAACTGCAAGATTTTTTTTCTTCTCCAAAGCAGTTACTACAGCCTTACTTAGTGAAATCCAAAAACAAAGTAGTCCTTGGTAGTTGGGCCAAAATACAACTGGCATCAATCCGGGTACTTTGGATTAGACAGTAGCATTATGAAACCAGGATAAAAGCTTACATTTATTTCTTTACAGCTTGATGTTTGATACTGGCCTTATATTTTCCCAAAATGTCTTCTAAACTTCACTGTCATAAGATAAAGCTACCATGCAGGCCTTCAGCTGGAGAGTTTTCCCAAGTCAAACACAACTGGGGCAAATCTATAATCTTAATATTCCCCTTCAGAGAAAAAACTCATTTGCATCACTGGGACTTTTTCAAGTTTCTGTCTCTTGCTAAATTATTAACAAAATCTGTGAAAGAGCTGATGGCAGTGAAAGAAACAAGAAAATTTGTATAAAAACATGCTCAAATGAAGTATGAAAAGATGTGTATTTTCTTTCTGCTGTTACCACCTCAGCTCACAGTTTAAAATTAAGCTTCTGTACGAAAATATGAAGAATTAGCCTGTCCAAACAAATTATCCTGGGAAACATCACTTCAGCTTCTGCTTTTCCAAATAAGCAGGTTCACGTCATTGTTATTACTCTATTATTATTATTCTAAACAGCATTCATTAACTGTTTTTGTCTAGAGGCAAAGCGTTACTCTAACATCTAGTTCTGCAACTGCCCCATGTAACTAGAAAAGATTCTTATCTAGTTGATTACCAACTTGTGTTCACATATGCAAGACCTACTGGTAGAAACCAAGGCACTGTGGGAAGCAACTCAAAGTCCCAAAAGGAAACCATCCACCCCTCTTCCCACACCAGTCACCTCCTTCACTCTACAGTCTCATAATTTGTACTAGCTAAAAACTCACCAGTATTTTCGTAAGCACTGTACAAAATTTTACATCAGTTAACTACCTGTCTACTATACTCTGTTGTCAATACATTTCTTTTGAAAAGGCACATAATATACAAGTAGAACAAGAAAACCCACATTTGTTTTAAAGCTGTCCATATAAAAGTCATAAGCTTTCAATCATAAACAACATAAGGGAAAACACTCTCAAAGACTGGTGACAAAACTTACTATAATTACAACTATACTATCTGTTGTGACCAATTACACACACCAACAGCAACTATCACCTAAGGAGATGAAGATATGAAGTTGGCTATTTTCAGAGAGTCGTGTCTGTAAAGGCTCTTGAATTTCTTTATAAAGTAAAAACTGGTTGTTTAATTCATTGTCTTTTGGTGAACCTAAAGAGCTAACAAGAACTTGCCAAACACAGCTCTAAGTACACCAAACCTGCTACCACCACTGTAGTAGTTCAACACAACCTAATCATCATGGATTTACAACAGCGTACAGCAAAGACACCTACAAAAAGTGTATTCTATCTAAATTTCAGTCAAAGGGAGGGAGAGGGGCTAGATTACACCAAACTGCTCTTCAAGCCCTACCTGAAAGCAGTGACAAGCAAATATTAATTAATGACAGTTTCAATGGTACTAAATATGAACTGTGGAACTATTTGGCTGCTATTAAGCTGTTTCTGCAGTAGCACATTGGAGCTGCATGCTGCATGTGCCAACTAAAAAAATTATTCTGACTTTTTTTTTTATTCCAAATTTACATTCATAACCCCTTCAATTCCTACTCTAGATTGAGGGTTTTAAACAGAAAACAATGGTTTTCTATTTAGAAAATGCAATTTCTGGGAAGAAGGCAAATGAACAAAGAGGTGTCATCTTCACATCTCAGAAAAGACAGCTGCACAGAGGAGAGTTCCTTCTTCTGAGAACTAACAGAACTTGGTAAAAACATGCCCACCATGCTGCCCAGGCACTTCAATCAAAGCTTACCTTTATGATACTCAACACAAGACATTTTTAAAGGTCTCCTCACCCAGGGTGTCAGCGTGCTGTGCAGTGTGGAGGGATGTGGGAGATGAAAACAACGTAAGCGCTGGAAAATTTTGCAGCTTTTGAATGAAGTACACATAGTACCATTGTATAAAAGTGTTGTTTTCCAACTCAGTTTTGTTCTGCATAAGGTGGGTAAGATCACACAAAACAAAGTGAGGAAAGATACATTTCCGGCCAGTATGAAGGAAGTTTAGCAATTGCTCACACTAAGTGCAAGAAGGCATTCAAAAATCTGAACAATACTCTTTTATTTAGCATAGGAGTCCCTTAAGAACAATTTTTCTATTGCTTTACATGAATAAAGAATTTCTGGCACGGCACCCGGCCTGACACCATTCAATATGTTAAACTGTAATTTGAAAGCAAACACCACCACGATACTTGTTTCCTTCAGCACAGAGCTCACAGCTTGCATCAGACTTCAGGTAATCACTTTTTTTCCTGCTTGGTTATGATCTTGATTCCCATGATAGTTAAGCACTAACTCAGGTTTCATTTTATAGCTAAGTTTTGTATAACCTTGCAATATGCAGATGGTACCATTTCCAAGAGAGTTTTACTACTGCAGTAGCCATGAGTGAGAAGGACATGTTTGCCTTTCCGCTAAGCCATCTAATCAGAGTACCTGACATGATATCAAGTGATACACTCACTGGTACTAAATGGAAAAGCATACCAGAGAGAACAGAATGAATAAACCTACTGATGTCTGGCCCCCAGCATACATTGCTACAGTCTGGGTAACTGTAGATGTCCCCAACATCCTAGCTATTAAAAACAAGCAAGAAAAAAACCCTGGTCCTTAACATTTAACAGTGTATCAAATACCTCATCCATCTCTCAAACAGGGGCGTTATACCAGCAAGAACATGAAAATGCGTACTAAGCTTCCTTTAAACTGCTCTACGCCTCCACCTATCAGCAACACGCACTTCCCAGCATTAAGCTGCCTAGTCAGATGCTGGTATGTTGGGGAAACAAGGTGTTCCAGGAAAACATTAATAGGGAGGGGAGGAAATAAAAAGTCAAAATAATAAAAAGGATTAGAACAAAGTTAAGTAATAAAATGGAGAGTTAGCACAAATTAATAATTCCAAGCATCCTGAACACCTCAGCAAGTCTTGGGCAACTGTTCAATCCAACGCAGTGTCTCTGTTCCTTTCCGAGCAAAACCAGAAGGTCAGAACACAGTTATTGTGTATCTCAGGAACAATACACTGAGGCAAAGAAAACACCCACTGAAAGGTTGGAAGGGAGGAAAGAACCAAAGGAGTGATTAAAATAGGGTACTAGACTGACCACTCCTATGTAGTTTACGGGTCGGCCAAGTTCCTTTCACCAAAGCAGCCAATCTGCTGCTGCTGGCGACTGAGGGAAGATCATGTGCAGCACAGAAAAGGCAAAGCCTAGTCTTGAGGACTCCACCATCACTGCATTTGCCAAACACTTATAGCAGACGAAATAAATGCTTTTTAGATAACAACTTGATCTCATCAACTGCAAAAAGAAATTCATTCCAGTTTGAGCCAGCACAGAAGCCAAACAGAAAATGACTGGTTTTAATCAAGGCTAGCTACCTCCTGAACTTATCTGCAAAACTGGGATTAATTTTACATTTTCATCGCATATAGCCTTCTATATACTAAAAAGTCACTCAAAAAAAGAAAAGGAAAAAAACAAAACAACAACAAAAAAACAGGCATAAAGCAGAGTTTAAATTTCCAAAGAAAGTCACCCTTAGTCAAGTCTGCTTCAACACTCTATTATTAGAAAAATAAAACAGCTGAAAAAAAGTATTCTGGATTAAGAGGAGAGGCAACCTTGTTGCTGCTACATTTAAAGTATCACTGTCATATTTACACTGTTTCTGTCTCCCATCTCCTTCCCCACACATGCTACTCTTCCCATCTGCATCTACAGAACCTGAGGCACCAATATGGTAAGAAGTTTTAATTGCTGCCTTTCTGCTCCTTCTCAACATTCAGCCCTGCTACCCAGTGCCACCTTCCCTTTCACTTTATGGAAGATCCTACTGAACTGCACTTCATTCACAGCATCCCTTCAGTGCAGAAACCTGGTAAAGCCCAGGAAAAAGTAAATTTAACTACACTAGTGCAATATGGAATTGAAATCTCAATATGGAATTAAAATTCTATATAAATGTTGACTCAAGCTGTTGACTTTTCTTGGGTCACAAAAAGCTTTGCAGCTAATCCACAGAACTGGAAGTGCTTCCAACTTTTAATTCTTTGTTTATAGTAAAAGCTTTGTAGATTGTACGCAAGTAGAGCCAGTTCAATTAGTTATGACATCTACAATTGCAGTTGTACCAGTTTAGCCACAGAACCAAATACAAACACAAAACTGTCTTCCTTTTTTTTCCAGTGACCACAGATGTATGTTTAAATATCAGTTAACCAAGATTAACACAATGAAACATATAGTTTCATACAGGTGCCACAAAGGGTTCCGAATTCCAGCTCAAACAGGTGATTTCTCCTGTTCCTAAAAACTTAATTGTTGTTTACAGCAAGGCAGACATCTCTTCCTTTCCTTTACACTGATGACACACCCTGATCACATACTTGGCTTTTCAACTGGTTTTTATAGCTTCCTGCTTCAGTAAATTTGGGCAGAAGCTTCTCTACTTGCTTACAATAAATAAATGAATATTTATTTATTGCTTTTTAATTAAAATAAATAGATTATAACTAGGAAAGAAGGAACAAAGCAATATATTATGTTTAGTCATCAATCTGTTTTCTTGTCCTTTTACCAAGTAGGCAGAGGGTGTGCAGGTGAGGATTTTTTGCTAGACAATGTTTAGTTAGATACACATACCCCCAAAAGAACACAATGCTGGAGAAACCAAGTCAAAGAAATGCCCTACAAACTAACAGGGGGGAAAAAAAAAAAAAAAAAAAAAGATGTTTTAATGGCTCTTAATGCCCATTAAAGTTCATGAGGGAATCTCAGTACAACCACTCATATGTAAGTTTTGCATCCTTCAGAAAATTCTACAGAACCAGAAGCAAAAAATCTCCCTATATTACATCACATACCCTTGGTGAATCTTTTGGATACATCCAAAGCATGAAATCCATCAGAAACAAGAATCAGCATAGGTTTGGAATTTAAATAGAAGAATTTCCTCATAGATACAAAAAAGTTTAAGTTCAAGTCTTCCCAAATCTATGCTTTTCCCATTAGTCAAAATAAAATTAAAAAAAATACAAGTTGCATCTTAGACCTTTTCTGATAATTTCTTACTGTGAAAGAACCAAAACACCATAACATGGCCATATTTTAAATCAGAGCAGTGTTCAGAGGCCACTGTTAATAAGCTATTATATTTATACCTACAAGGAACAGCAACTAGTTTTTCAGTATTTTCCCCCTACCTGAAGACTCTTTAATACAGGAATCAGCAATATATTCTATATTTCATTCAAATCAAGACATTCATAAATGTTAATTCACTGTTCCACAGACATTAAGAAAAACAAACAAACAAACAGAACACAACTGAACAAAAACCAGAACACAACTAAACAAAATTCACTTTATAATCAGGGATCTGGAATTTCTCAGGAATGACTAGGAAATCTGGTGGGTAATACTTTACTTACTCTAATTTCAATAGGACAAAACAGATTCAGCCAACTCCACATAGAAAAATAATGGAAGAAACAGGACACACAGGTTTTTGAACTTGTACAAATGACATCATCAGAAAGAAAGTCTTAAGAAGATTGTCTCAACAAAACAGGAATTAATGATCAGCATCACTCCCTTTCTGCCAAGCTAGATCAAATAGGAAAGCTGCAGCTAGCTATTAATTTTGACCATAAGCTTTTTCATTCTTTCAGCAAAAGCCCTCCTGCGTCTAAACATACAGTCTTGTTAATGGTCCTCTCTAAGTAAGTCTATTACGAAAAAATTTTCCAATAAGACTCATTTGTCACTATTCTTAAAAAGAAACAAATCAATCAACCACAGGAAAACTATTTCATATTGCAAAAGTAGTATTAGGAGCAATTATCTAGCCTGATTTGACACAAAGCACCCCCTCATAAGTAGAATTATTTTATTTCAAAAACTCAAATTAAATCCATCTCCCCCATATGCAGAAAGTGTCTCTGTGCACACACTTTGCAGCCATCATAAAGCAGCTGCCAGCAGAAGCAGCTACAGATATCACGAAATCAAAGACTACTGCTAAAGAACAAGATACCCCACTCTCCTAGCAACCTCCAGTCTCTACAATCCTCTCTACCATGTCAGAACAAAGATGAGGAAGGATGCCTGTGAAAACAGCACTGTGATATCCTCCATCTTTACTCATGTGTCTTGAAGGAATCAAAAAAAATCAAAACAAAACGAGAAAAACACAAAGAAGAGACAGATATTATTCACTTACTACAGGCACCAACTTCGGGAATCTTTTGCAAGTGTGATCATCTATTTCCTCACCCAGTCCCCTTAGCTCCACTTCATTTACCTTCTCCATCTACCCTCCCTCCACTTTTTCTATTTCGTAAGCTTACCGATGCTCTGGAGATGGCTTACGTATTTACTAATTAAGTCCCATACCAAAACCCAAGGATATCTGTTAGAGCTGCAAGTACTCTAAGAGAAGTAGATTATTACCAACAGTCAAGGCATCTGAAGATACAAACCACAACCACCTGCAAGCACACACCAAGGTTCCCTTAGACCATCTAATTGAATAAAAAACAAGTTGGGGAAAAAACCCTCCTCATTTCTTGTACCATGTCCCAGTAGTCACCCTGAAACACAAGTTTAATGTTCAAACATATTTTAAAATGAAGTATTTGTTTACCTTAACACCCCAACATGCAAAAACAAAAATGAGTAGAAATCAACTGCAGTGATGCACAGGAGGCATGTACATACTTTATCTCATAAAGCAAAAATTGGAGATTGCAAGTATATGTTTCAACAGTGAAAGGAAATACAAGTCATTATTTCTAGAGTTGCTTACACTACTTTCTATAAACATCCCCTGAAGCCTTCTGAAATGAAGTGTTAATTGTCTCTATAACAGCAAACAACTGATTAAAACACAAAACTGCAAATGATAATCTCCAGTTCACTTCTGAAAAAGTAGGTATCTTCACCTTAGAAAAAGACAACAGCTTACAGGAAGATAACTGTTCCGTAGCAGTTCCTCTGAAGCCTCCCTACTGCTCAAGAGAGGAGGAGGGAAAGCGTCCTCTTTTTAAATCAGAAGCCAAATTTGATGTGGAAGGAGTGACACCCCAATAAAACCATAGGGAATAAGAAGCATCCTTTCTAAACCACCTGGCTGCCTGTGATGCTGCTTGGTTGGGGTTTTGTAGGGCTGTGTCTGTACCGCAACTCTGAGACAGCAGCTAGAGCAAGTAACCAGACAATTCACGCGACAGTAGGATCCTAACAGGCACTGCTTGAATGAACTTGCAGGTTTTGTGTACTACAGATTGATCTTTCCAAACATCTCAAGCACTGTCTTCAGGAACCAGAGTTGGCAGTTCTATTTCTTACTAAAATCATAAGGTAGGAAAGCTGCCTTCATTTTCTACTAGAAGCAGCATTTCAGCAGGCTTCAAGACTATACAAAGGCTTTTTGACTGCAATTCAATTTGGATTAACTTAATCACAACTGCAGTAAAAATCAACAGAAAAAGCTTTATCAACAGAGAGATTTGTATCATAATACTGAACATCTTCTAGAATTTTAGATTCATCAGAACTGAAACATTAAAAATCCATAAAAGAAGAGGTTTGAGCATGCATCATGAAAGCAAGCATGCAGCTCCAGAGATAACAATGGTAACTGGAAATGCTTGGCAGGCATTCCATCTTTATTCATCAGATCACTTTCTAAATGCTGGAGAACTAATTAAAGTAACTCTGTAAAACTATCACTGTAAGAAGAGACGTGTTGACTAGACCATGCCCTGCCTCAGTCCTCTCTTCTTAACTGCATGAATAAGGGAACAGAGACGCACTTGCAGTGATTTCAGGCGCTCAGTACGGCATTCTGCAGGCTGTAGGAGCACAGGCACACAGGGAGACTCTTGTCACTGTTGCATTCTGCAGGATTAATAACCGGTAAGAGGAAAGAGCTCATCAAGCAGTACTTTACAATACTTTCACTGAAACAACAGAGCGTGATCCACAGAATGCCAACGTCTGACTCAGACAAACCTTTGTCTATATGCCACCTTTCAAAGGCACTGGAAAAAAAGGAAGGGCTGCGTGTTGCCTGCATCTAGGGCTTAGCTCTGCTGGTGATGAGTTGATATTTGTTGGGCATGTGACTTTTCTATGACCAAGTTTTTAATTTTGGTACTGTACTAACTCTGGATTAACAATACATTACATTAATGTCTTAAAGGGAAAGATATAGAGAATGAAGCAAATCAAAGAACTAAGCGTAGCCTTAAACACACAAGAGCACCACGAACTGATGGTGCATGGCTTGTTCCCCTTACTCTTCTCCTCCAGTCCAGCCCCACTCCACACAACCAAGAACGGGAGTGTCCATCCAGGCTGCCTGCTCACCCCAGCCCGAACACCCAGTGTGTTTCGTGTGACCTTGCACAGTCCCTGTTACCACTGCTTCAAACAGCAGTCCAGAGGGCAGGAGTTGAAACAAAACGTCTTGGATCTTACTTCATAAAAGCTTGTGCACAGTTCTCCGGAAGGACAGAGGTTATTTTTTTTTGTCGCCATTTTTTAAAAATTTCTCAGATCTTCCCAAAGGAGCAAGGAAGAGATGCTCAGACCTATAGGGCTAGGGATCAGCTTCCTCCCCGAACTCCAAAATACCACTGCACATCAAAAGGCAGAACAGATGGAAATAACAAGCACACACACACTTCCACCCTGGCCTCTCACAACCCTGGCACTTATATCTGAGCATTCCGTCATATCTCCCTTGCCACAACAAAATCACCATTCCTCCCACTAGCATTCATACACGAAAAACATGAACTGAAAAGATACAGAATGAAGCAAGGACAGTTAAAATGGAATTCACTATCTTAGTTATGCTGCTGTTCTGTTCCCACAAACCTGAGAATGACTTGACATCAGATCACAAGACCAATGATTAATCATGCAAGTATGTCCTAAGAGGCACAAAGTAACAATTAGCATCTAAACAGTATTTTATCCGCTCCAGTTGTACAAGAGTTTGCCATCAATAGACATAAAATTCTAAAATGTAAGCTTTACTGTTTCAAAGCTGTCTATAAAGGAAAAATCATATCTATTTTACTTTCACTCTATCTTAAAGTTCTAGCATCTTGTTAAAAAGAGAACTGACACGCTCAGCAACTATTCTGTATCTCCGGCAGACTTCCTCACTTTCCACATCTTTAAAGATATTGCAATTACATCACTATTAATCCATTACATATTCTCACCCCTATCATCCAGTGACTGAGTATTTTTTAAACTGCCCTTTTCAAAGTTAAAATTTGGACAGGAAATAAAATCACTAACCATCTTTTTGTAGCAAAAATATGTTTTAAAAAAAGATATCAAGAAAGAGAAGGAAGAAACAAGAGCCACACAAGCGCTTCTCCTAAAGTCTGGAGAGCATGAGAAGATTTCCAGAATTTTCTCAGATGTGATATCTGTTAATATTTTTTACATCAAAGTTATGTTTATAATGCAGAAAACAGACATGAAAATAGTATTTTCAGTCATTCATTTAGACATGATTTAAAGAAAAAAAAAATGGTTCTCAGGATTCAACTCTTATTGTTGATTTTTTCCCACATAAAGCCTACATTTTATCATTTTGGCTTTACTGGTTTTAGATATATGAAGTATCAAGAACATTCTGTGGCAGAACCATACCAGAATTGAAATACAAATAAATTTTTAAGGCAAAAACTAGCCACAAGCACTTTTTAGAAAAAGAATAAACCCCTTCAAGAGGCACATATACCAGTATATTAAGAAAGGAATATACATACAAGTGGTGCAAGAACACAGTGACAGCAGTCAACTGAACACATGCTTTTTAAACTGACACAGAATCTGCTTGATTTAATTTAGCATCATTTAATTGTTACAGCTCACCAAAACGCTGAATCTATTTTGATATTTTCTTAATTAACACCCCCTTTCCCCAAAAAACAAAACAAAACAAAAAAATCAACCAGAAAACCCCTCAAAGGGTAAATCGAAGCACAGGGATGAAGCGACTGGCCCATTCACTCAGAGGTCTACGACCAAACCAGAAACCGAAATTGTATTCTGGAGTCCCCATTCAGCACTGCAGCAAGCGTTCAAACTCTTGTACAGAGCAGTAACAAAAGGAAAATAATTCCTTTTCCAGATTTCTTTCTCCTGTTACACTTATACACCGGCATTATGGTAGAAAAGGGACATTTTAAGTACTTTTCCTCACAACTCCCGTCTCCAGACGACAGCTGTCTAGTCATCAGCTGCTTTCCCTTCCACTACTTCTGCTGCCAAGCCCACACAAGCCGTAAGGGAGAGCCGAGGAAGACGCCTGCCGATCTCAGCGATCCCACAGGACGGGCGCAGCGGCCCCGCGCGCTCCCCTCAGCACACAAGCACCCAGCGAGCGGAACGGACAACCGCTCCGAGACAGAAAGGAGGGGAGGGCGGCGGCCGGGTGGCCGCTCCCGCCGAGGGGGAGGCCCGAGCACCTGGAGGCGCCCGCCCGGGGAGGCACCACGCCGGGCGGCAGCGGGGCAGCCGGGGACCCCCGCCCGCCCTCCCGCGGACACGGCGGCGCGGCTGCGGCCCCTGAGGGAGCGCGGTGGCGTGGGCGGCGCCCCCCTCGCGCGGGCCCGGCGGGGCGGGGGAGGGGCGCCCGTGCGCCGCCGGCCGTTACCCGCCGCAGCCCCCCCTCACCTGGCAGTGGGAAACGACGAGGCTCTGGTTGCCTTCCCCGTGGTACTTCCATTCATTCTCATCCATCTTCTCCACTTCCATACCCGGCCCGGCCCGCCGCCGCCGCGCCCAGTGGGGACGGTGCCTGCCGCCGGCCCGCCGCGCTCACGCCGCCACCATCGCGGCTGCGCGCCGCCCCGCCGCAGGAAGTCCCGCCCTCCGCCGGGGAGGCGGTGGCGGGGGAGGCTGGGGGAACTGCGCTCGCCGGGCCGCCATCTTAGCGTCGGGCAGCCCCGCCCGCCGCCATCATTGAGCGGGGCGGGAGCTGAGGGCATCAGGAGGCCGCTCTGACCCCGGCCCGCGGGTTAGAAACGCCCCGCGGCTGCGCCGAGCCCCGGCAGGGGCCCTGCAGGCGCCCCTTCCGCAGCGGGAGCGGGCGGTGCCGGCGGCGCCGCCCTTTCCGCATCGCTGAGGCGGCTGCCGGAGGCCGCGGCCGGGCCACTCGCTCCGTTTCGGGGTCGTGCTCGGCGCAGGAAGGGGCAGAGCCCGGCCCGGCGCCGCCCGGCCGCCTCCTCGGGTCCGGATTTCAGAGGCCGCTGAGCAGACCTGAGGAAGGAAAGCATTTTCCTCCAGAAACGACGACCTAGACTGAAAAGTGCTTTTTATGCGCCCGCTTAGTGTTTGCCCAGATAACATGTTCAGATACTGCACTGTAGAAAATGAGTTTGCACCTGCAACAGAGAATATTCAGATGATCAAACGCTCAAAGAAAGGAAAAAAAAAAAAAAAAAAAAAAAAAAAAGGCAGAGTTTTACCTTTGGGGTGGTGTTTCCTGCTAAGGCTGTTTTTAAGGTTACAGACTTTTTACATATAAAAGAGTAGCAACTGTCATGTTTGCTTTTGTAGTTGGTGCCTCTGAATAACTTTCTCTGCTTCAATACACCAGGTCTTTCAAATACCTAATAGAGATGTTACAAGCATAAATATGAAAATATTTAAAGATTGTTGCATATATTAAAACATGAAGCTGTTTTCCTTACTGTTACCAACACAGTTCAATACAGTTTCACAAAGTGCCTCAACTCACACAAACCTATATATAAATACATACATAAAATGTCCAGTAAATTTAATTATCTAAATATCCAAATTCCTTATCACAAATACAGGATTAAATTCTAGATCCCTTAATCCAGTCAATTTTATCACTATGAGTTTTGACTACAAACAGCAAAACTCATCCTTGAATTACCATTTTTAAATCCTCGCTAAAGACTCTCTGAAATGCCCCCTTCTTCCTCACAAGGCACGCCATGACAGTATTCAAACTGACACAGCAGAAGGTAACTAACACTTGCAAGTTTTCCTCTGTATAATGAACATCTGTATAATTTGGACAGTAGCCAAATTTGACTCTATTACAGTCCTTTTAAAAAGTCAAAGCAAAAAAACAATGCCTTTCTAAAGGAGAGAGAAGATGCACCTAGAAGGCTGAAAATAAAACCTGCATAAATCTGCAATGAGTCATTGATCCTTTTTTTAAATGTGTGTGGTGCTGCAACTTAAATAATTTATAATCTGATTTCACTAGAACTTTTTTTAAAATACTTTCTTTTTGCCAAAATACTGATTGATAAGCACTTAAACTTCCCCTTTTTATTTAACATTATCCTCTACATGCCTACATGAAAAAGGAACTGTGAATCCTTGCTCCTTTGGCCATTTAATAAAGATGAAAATAACGACAGAGGGATGTTTAAAGCATGTTTCCATCACCTGTATTTGCAAAGTTTCTTTATGTTGTGTAACAACAAATGGATATAAAAAACATACAAGAATTTACCATACTATCCTGACTTACGAAGAGTGTTATAAAAAAGTTTCACTCGGGACTGTGGGAAAGATTATGGTATTTATGATACTTACATTAAAAATTAACTGTACTTCAGAAAAACAGTATGTGGACACTTACTTACTAGGCTTACATGGAGAAATAAAGGTAAGCAAAATCAATATATTGCAATGACAAAACTAATTTGTCTCAATTTTAAAAGGAACTCTACTATAGCAAGTTGATTCATTTTCTATTCTTTCATACTTCTGAAAAATGTACATCTATAGAGAAAAAAAAATAATGTAGAGGTTCCAAGTGCAAGGGTAAACTCACTGAGAGCACCGGAGTTTTAACACAGTCCCTCTCTCCCAGGTCACTTCCCCTCTTCACCTTTCCCTCCGGCATTCCATGGTGCAGAGCTACCTGGGGACACTGCGGGGGTGATCTGAAAACACACTGGTAAAACTCAGAAACTAGAGGGACAAAAGCCTATCAACATATTATTTCTCTCTGCATTATAAGTTTTTAAATATTACCAATTTCAGGTATAATCTACAACATGCTTAAACTTTTGTGCCATTAATGACACTGAAGTATTGCTTAACTGGAATTCCACCAACATGGCTATGTTTTGTGGTGTAGCTACAGCTTGTGTAGACGTTGCTGCACTGGTTTTAATTACCTACCTTGACGACTGCTAGTACAGAGCTCAGCGACCTTCAAAATCAATCTGAGGATTTTGATAGACGACCAGCTGTTCTATGGCATTTTAGTATGTAAATAAGCTAGTTTAAAACTGCATCAGGAATGAATGAGGTAGTCATACCTTCAGTTCTACAGCTCCTACTTAATCCCCTCACTAGTCTTTTTTGATGTAATGTGAAGGACTCTGGAGAGCACCACAGACCTGAAATACATTTCTTTCTCTCTGGGTCCTGTAACTGCATGAGCTGGCTATGCTTTATGTCACAATTCCTGTTTATTTGGACTCTTCAGTGTTGAGGATACCAAAAAAAACCCCAAAATAGGTAAACTATAGCTTTTAAATCAGTGGGTACGCTATATTTAACTGTGCATATATTCTCAAATAAAAGATAAAGTGGCCCAGAATCATGGATCATAATGGATCATATGATGTTAAGAATAAGCTAGTAAAATACTGATGCACAAGGCTATTTTCAAACAGATTTGCAACTAACAATGAGAAAATAGCTATCTTGTCTCTTTACATGAAGAAGACAGACAACAATACATTAATATAAAATTTCTTCCCACCCTATCTTCTATCATCCCATGTCTTTAGCTTTTGCTTGGTTTTAAATGGCATTTAAACTACGGCATTAAACTCTTTATTTTATTCATCCCAGCTTCCCTGAGACATGCTTGCTGTACTGATCAAAGCCTACCAAAACATGATTCTCCTACCAACTTCAGCTCTACACCTTTGCTGTGTCCTTTTCCCAGGCATGCTCCAGAGCTATCAACACTAGACTCCCACATATGCCATCTTTTACAACTTGTAAGTTTATCAGGGAATAAGAATAAAATGGTAAAAACAGTTCACTCACTTTGAAGACAAAAAAAAAGAAAAAAGTATCATGCAAATATTTCTTGTTAATATTCTGATGGCTATAAAAAATTCATTAAATCCAGATCTGAGGGATAAAAATAGCACTACTTGAGCCTCATGATAAAATTGGGTGCCAACAATACAAAAGCTTATGAGAAAGGTTTTTGTTATAATAGCTGTATCTTAGTTCTCCAGGTTCCTAAAATGACAGGCATCTATAAAAGAGAGGATATTTTGTTCTTTATGAAAAGAGTAAACATGACAAAAGATCCTATCCTGGGACCTAGAAGCATCTGCCTGGAGAAATTAGGTTTAAAAATCACAAATTCAACGCATTGAGTCCCAGAATATTGAATGGACATGATAATACAACAATGAAATTGTGCTACAAAATACTATCATTATTTTTTAAAAAACTACTGCACCATTTTCAGTTTTATATTTTTATTATATTCAGGCCATCAAAAATGTAGTATACCTATGTAACTCACACCTCATTAAAATGTTAAAGCTTTGGGTTTTTTCTATTATAGGATGATACCACTGCTTCATGCCATAGTTTTTTCTTGAATCCACAGTTTATTTATGCAATTGCATACACATACGAGAAATGCTGGAAATCTCATGCTCTGTCATTTCATCATTTCAGGCCGACTGAGTAACACTGACCTAACAAAGGAAAAAATATTAGAGTAGGACTGGAGTGTGTCATTTGATAGCTTTTTTAGAAAGCATATGTGGTACTTCATAATAGAATATTTAGAGACTAAGCAAGTCAGTTGTTTCAGGAATAGGACTGTAAGTAGCAGGAAAGGTAACTTAAGGACAATTAAGATAAAGCCACATATATGTTACTAACAGACAAGAGCCTGCACAAAGTTACACAGTCATCAATAACCACAGATGTGAATAAACAGACATTATAACTACTAAGAGGTTTAATTGCTATATACAGTCTGAGGGAGGAAATTAAGTTACAGACACAGCATAAATGACAACTTCTCTGTACAGTATATATAACTCCAAAGAATTTCCAAGACAGACTATGTTTTATGCATAGACAAGATAATTACATACTGTTTTCCATGCACAGGAGTTCTGAACATTTATTGAGAAAAAAATACAACTAATTACCCAGGGCAGGGGGGTGGGGGGAGGGGAATGGGGCATCCCAAAAACCAAACAAATGAAAGACAGTGTTGTGGTGAATTTTTGGGACCAGTAAGAGAAAATATATGGAAAAGAAGATCTCGTTAGAAACTGTAGGAGGTCTTTAAAGCAGAATGCCATGGTGAAAGCCTAGTAGCTTTGACAAGGTATTAAAGCAGAATGGAACAAGACCAACCCCATTTAAGCACCTCCTTAAAGTCTGTGCTTACAGCCTTTAATCCTGTGGGCAAGAAAGGAAAGATGAAGGGATAAAGAGCTTTTAGGTCTTGCCTTGTATTAAGTAACATACCAGCGACTGGAAAACAAAATGCTCTTTACGCAAAGAGGTAAAAGCAACTCAGAATCAGTAGCCTGGTCAGAAGTCACGTAGAAGCAGTATTTTTTCTGCTTTCAGGACAGGCTAACACTTTTTACTGCAGATAATTTGCTGTTAATGTTATACTATTCACTTATGATCAAACACCCTCTTGCAACATATAACTGCCCCTGGGAAAACACCTTATATCACAAACATATCCTAACCTTGTGTTTAGTCCTTGGACCTGTTAATGGTTAAAGGAGAGCACACCTTAAACTTCTTTTTGACACAAACCCTGTGTGACCATCTTTAAATAGAAAAGAGAGCATGTATATTAATCTGGTTTTCAGCTCAACTGCCATCATTTGACACTGCACTTCTGTGGAAAAACCTGGAAATCTTCCCCGTTAAAACTGTTAGCTGACCAAGTACAAGGTCTCCAGAAGAGAAATTACAAATTGACGTAAACTGGTCACACGTTACATTTCAGTTTATACCCAGAAACACCAAACTGCGTAACAATATCTGGGGATGGTACAGGACTGAGCAGCAATTTCTTTTGTATACTTACTGATAAACTCAGATTTGTGTTCTCTGACACAGCTATCAAATAATTTAAAAGACATAATTCCTTAAATTCATATGTACCACATTTTATTGACTGTAGTGCTAATAATTTTGGAGTGATCTCTGAAATCAAATAGCAGCATACAAAACAAATGCTCCCACCTGACCAACTCCCTTGAAGAACCCTGTTTACTGGAATTATCACAACTGAAATCAATAAACAGAACCTTTTTTTTAAAGAGACGTTTTCTCAAATTTTAAACCTATGATTATCTGTCATCTCCAATACAGATATAATGCAGTTTCACAAACAGATAAGCTAGTATAAATACTATACTATCTCAAATGGGTGATCTTGTTCTCCTTTTCAAATCTGGCCATACATTCTTGTGCCCTCTTTTTGCATTGCTTGTAGCACATTTACACTCACCTGGCACATTAGAGCAGGTTATTCATCAAATGAATGGTCAGGTTTTCTCAGTGGATTTTTTTTTTTCCCCCCTTTTTTTTTTTTTAATTCTTCAGTTGAGTCAGCAAACCAATGTGACACATTGCATAGCCACACAAGTCCTCCAGCCATCATTAAAGGGGGAATGGGAACACATCCAAAAGCGGTGGGGAGTGCAGGATTAGCCATTTTGTTGCTAGCTCATTCTCAGACCAGATTCTGCTGATTATGAAACTGTACTCTTAGCAGTGATGCAGAATCTCTTAGCAGGAGGAAGCCCTTTCAAGGAAGGAAGAAAACACATAGAATGAACAGATATCTCTGGGTGTGCTCTGAAAAAGCAGCAGAGAGCACATCACAAAAGAAATATTTTGGGAGAGAGAACTATATAATTCATGGAGCAGTCCGTGAGCTGTCACTTACAGGTTTTGTTTGTTTGTTTGTTGTTTTGTTGGGGTTTTTTTGTGTGTGTGTTTTTTTTTCTCCCCCAGAAAAAACACATATTAGGTTTCTGCCATTTTTTACTGCTGAATCTACCCATGTTAAAAGAGTTGAAATGATCTGCCTTATCAGAGTATCAGTAATAAAGCATGCCACTAAACTATGCATTACTGATTTAAAACAGCTATTTCAAAGGTGACAATCTACAATTCTTTTGATTAAGGTGGAATGAAGTAGATATTTAACAACTGATTATGAGATACTCCTGATTGAATGTTTGCCAAAACCAAGTGTAAAGTAATATCCATTGCAATAAAAATCTTCATGAAAGTATCTCCCTTGGAACAAAAGCATAAATATGAGTAACAAGTATATATCTCACACCTTTCCAATAGATTTCTAGAAAAAAAAAAGAACAACCACCCAAGTTGCTTGGAAAAGCAGAACTATTTGTAACAGTGACAGGAAAATAAATATACCGAAATATCTATGTTCTAGATCTCTCAAGTCAAGCTTTTTAAGAAATTCAAGATGATGAAGTGAGCATAAATTCTAGATTGAATTCTACACTTCATAGAACAGAATAGGGCCCAAAGAGCAGTGAAGCCCCTTCTCACACAAGACTTGGCACCTTGAAAGATACAAATCCATGTGGCATGAGTGTATAGATTCAAAAAATAAACCTTGATGTTCTACTTGATGGATCATTTTGAACCTATTTATGAATCTGTGATGATAAGTTAGAGTGCAAAAAAAAGACATTTACAAAATTATACCTGGAGACAGACATTTAATTACAATTAAAAATCAGTGACAAAAGATAAACTTGTAGCTACTAGAGATATAATTGCAAAATCCATTAGAACAATCCTGCTACCCAACACAGAACCAAGACAGCAGACAGACCAAAAATAACTTAAATTATAATGTTTGTCTCCCAATGCAAAATAAGTATCTGAGAAGAAGAGGTAATCTGACAAAAGCAGGAAAAGTAATGGACAAAAATGTATGATTTTTTTTTTTTTTTAATATGATTTGGTTCATGAGGCTCGGGAAGCAGTACATTTTACAAAGCAAATCTATCAATATCAGACAGAGCATGAGAGACAGAAAGAGACTGGTAAATCTCAAAACCACTTATTAGGAGATAGATATAAATAAAATGGGATGGTTTTTCCATTTTATCACTTTGCACTGCAAAAAGGAAGTTAGAAGCTGTTCACATAATTGCTTGATCCACTTTACTTCTGGATATGTCTGAAAAGCAGCGCTGATGATAAAAACAAAAACTTCAACTTGCTCTTCTGTAAGAGCCCAATTGATCAATATTAATACTCTGTCACACATTTACAGGTTTCCAGGTGTTTACAGTGTTGCAAATTAGCTGTGAGGGGAAACAGCCTCATCTGCTGGCTTGAGGAGATACTATCAGGTGTCTTGCCTTTGTTTTTTTTTAACCCTCCACTTGCATCTCCCATACCTCATACAGTAAAATCTATAGGACTACGTTAGCAACAGCAAAAACATTTGCGCACACTCCTCAGATGATTGCAGATCCTAGATAATGAATTAAAAGGAAAAGTTCTGAATCTACCTTCTAGCTCCTGTTCATTAATATAGACCGTCATGTCTAAAGCAATTTCTCAAAGAGTTCCCATTTTTTAGTTTTAAGTTTTTTGTAATTTTACTGAAACTTCATAGTATTCCTGATCAGCTATTCCATGGGACTGTTTCCAACAGAAGTGTTTGATGGAGATTTTTGCTGTTCTTTTCTTGTTTAAAAAGTTTATTTAAAAAACTTCTGAAAGAAGATTATTGAAAAATATGCTGGTTTATCTCATTAAAATTTTTATGAAGAAGCATTAGCATGGAAATAGTAATGGATAATTTAGTGGGAATCAGTATGGGATGACAGTTCACCCTGAAGTTAAGGATGTATCTTTTGCTGTCTTTTTAGCCTCATTAAGATTAAAATCGATACTTCTGCTAATGTACGCACATAATATTAAAGTTGACATGAGCTAACTTCTGAGTGACTGATTTTGCAGTTTCAGTATTCCTACAACATTCATTTAAAAAACAACAACAAATCTCCCCACCCCCCCCCCAATAGTTACATATATTCTTAAAGAAGTGTCCCCTCCTCCTTATCTGCACTCTTTCAGATAAACTGCACTTGGGACCTTGAGTGCATCGACAGGTTGTAATAGTTCTGATCAGCCTCCATCCTTCTCTGTAATTCTCCTCTGCCAGCCCTCCGCAGCCCCCCAGCAGTTTAGGTGCAGCTCTGATTCAGCACAGCTGTGTGGCCTTGGCTCCAGTGGGTGCGCCTGAGGAGGTACAGCTGGGAGAAGCCACATTTGGACCTCTGCTGCTGGCTCAGAGCTGCACATCAGCTCAGGTCCCTGCCCCTGCCACGCTGCAGCAGTTAGGGAGCAAGCAAGAGAGGCTGCTCTGCAAGTGACGGCTAGCCAGGAGCTGCGGGGGACATCAAGGCACAGCATTAAGGGGTGCAGGCCTACAGTACCTCAGCAAGAGCAGCAGAGCAGGTCTGGTGGCAGTGACCAGGGATGGCCTAGGCTGGTGATGGCCAGGTCACCTGTAGTGATGAGGCAGTCCAAGGTCAAACCAGGGATTTAAGTCACCAATGCAAGATATGAGGTCAGGCACAAATGTACCTACAACTGTGGTAGGCACAAGTGTACCTACATTGTGTTTCTTCCCTCCTGCAGACTGTCCCTCTTCTACCTTTCTAAACAACTGGTTATTAGCTTTATTGCTGTTATGTGTCTCACACGCAGGTTTCTTTACTTGACAAGGCCATGGGATCCTACGCATAAGTATTTTCCATATCCCTGTGTGGTCTGTTAGCCTCATGTTCCCTCAGGATACTGATCTGGAGTTAATATAATTTGGTATTGCGAAAGTTAAAGCTATAATATTCGGTTATCTTGGTTGCAGAAAGTATTTTAAAGAACATGGGTCACTCAGGTACCTTAAATTACCCTGGCTCCACAATTCCATACTTCTTTAGACAAGACTGATCTCATTAATTTTCAAAGGGCTGATCAGTTCCAGTTCCCATTCAAATCAGAAGGCTTGGCATTCCTGAAAGTCAGGCCACTCTATTTCAATGTCTGTGCTCAGATGGGAGACCTTAGATGTGCAAGAAGAGGTTAAAAGTCGATGGAAACAAACAAAAGGAAAAACTTAAAACAGAAAGAGCGTACAAATGGCAGTTATAAAGATGCATTTAAAAAGTGGAAGGAAAACAGAAGCAAATAAAGCAAGAAACATGCAGAATATCAAAGGCCATAGGCCTGAACTATTATTTTTGCATGCAAATTGCATTTCAGAGATTAGTCCTAGAACCTAATTTATTATGATGTGAAAATCATACCATGACTAATTCTTTATCAAGGGCATGGCACTATTCAACACGATTGTGTAAAGAGGCTTTACAGGAGACTCTTCAGGAGACTAGATCCACATTGCCTCAAAGGGAAAAATGCCATTTCAGGAATAATCCATAGTACCCACCAAAATCTGACTCACCAGAAGCTGTTCACAGCAATTATTCAAAAAAGGAACACAGCCTAACTAGTACTTATCTGTACTCTGCAAAGCTATATGAGCTATACATATATTAACCTTCTTGGACAACTCAGAATCCATGAGAGGTATAAAAATGATTTATTAGAAGATCTTTGTATAAGGATTACTCTATGATCATTCAAAGCAAAAGGACAAACATATGGATCTTATTCTTTAAGTTTTAGCTTTCCCGTAAATGTATTCCCCTTCCAGTTCATGAACATTTCCCAAGGGACCTTCTGAGTTTTGAGAAGAGTCTGAATTTCATGGTCACTTTTATTACCCATCACCTCTATCTCCCACCCTCCCTCCCCTCATCTGCCTACAAGCATCATTTTACCACATTGGGCTCTTTCTGCAGGGGATCCTTTGCAAGATCAACAGCACCATGTTTCATCTGAACACTAAGTAATCCTGCTTATGCATTAGCACTTTACAAAAGTAAGAGATCATTGGAACACAGTAACAGCAAAGAGCTAACTGGGAAAAAAAATACACATATATCGATTGATCTATCAAGAATTTTCTTTTACTAACAGTAGATTTTAGAAGTGATGCCTGATTTCATAACCAAAGATGCTGTGCTTAATGAGATATATTTTCCTTTCTGCTGGAGTATTCTTGGTATATCACATTCTAGAAGGACAGTATGGTATACCTTTGTTATTTTTTATTATTCATATACATAGATAAGCTTTATAAGATGTTGAGGGTAAACACAAGATCTTCAAAAGATAGGCATGTCCACGTATGTACTAGGAGTAAAGTGAAATGGCAGCAAACTTTCACAAGCATCATGCTGTTCTTTTAGACCATGATATAAAGTTGATTGTCCTTTCTTGCTATCAAATTTTCAGACCCACTACTTCACATTATTGCCACCTAAAAATACCCATTTGATTTCACAAATATTTTAACTCTAGCAGAAATTATGAACTGTAATCTTTGGTTCTAACAAATATTTACCTTTACCAACAATTTACCTGAAGTAACCATTCTTCTGTTACCAATTTCCTAAAGCAATCTTTCCGAACACAATGTCTAAAGTCAAAGAAATGTTACTGATAAGTCATTTAAATTAAAACAAATATAAAGGAACTTTTTTATATGAACAGGGAGTTTGTATATGTGAAAGAACATTAACCTACTGCTTTATATTGAAATGTCCACAATGGCACCAAGTGGTTTACATAAAAATATTTAAAATAGTCCTTCTTCCAATGAGTCTTCACAAAGATGCAAACAATAGCTCCATAAATAAAGCATTAAGGTAGAAAAAAAAATCCCCCACACACTGTTAAATATTAAAAAGTAAGCTCAGATTTGTCTTCTTATAAGAGGGGCAACTACCTTTAGATTTTGCATACAAGTTTTTCAGTTCCTCTATTTTTCTGCAGCACAGTGAAATATTTGTCAGAATACAGGATTATAGCCTGTAAACGGTAACCTTTTACATGTTCTGTATAGCAAACACTATATCTTTAGGTGATAGGCTCACACTCCTCTGAAACAGCAAAACCATTCAACAATTAGTGAAAAATATTGGTAGGACAAGGTGAGAGCCATCACTGATGTGACACACATATGAAAGAATACTGGAAAACCTAGAGAACAGTTTGATTACAACTGCATGAATTCAGATATGAAAACAGCACTTTCAAATTTTGCTGGGGATAAAGGGAAAGATAAGAGAAACTCAGTGAACTTCAAAGAAAAACATAGATCAAATGCCAACTAAAGACTTTGGCATACACTTGTAGAAAAAAAGGTTAAAAATTGGAAACTAAGCATGAAACAGGAGACAACTGTATTATAAATGAAAAAGACTTACTAGAAAAAAGAGCAAACGATATATTTTAGGGCTACTAATTCACTGACAGTTTTATGTAAGAATAAAATTAGCTGTAGATACAGGCATAAAGCTTAGATGCTGTTGCTGAAAACAGAACTCCAGCTTTAATTTGTTTAGTTAGGTGTCTGAAGCATTGGAAATAATACGCAGTTCATCACAGCAACATGTTAAATAATTAGTTTATAGGCAATGAACCACACCAGGATATATGTTACTAGAAGAACAATAACCCAGCATTGCTACCCCAAAAAATCTGATCTTCAGAAATACTGAAGTAATCACCACAGGAAACAACATCTGTAAAAAATGCAAATATTCTGAAACATATTAGAAGAAGGTATATTAAAAAATCTGTATGGCTTTTTAGGATCCTGTCTGATATGTTGGCTGAATATGTTACAGGTAACTTTTTTTGAAAGCGTGTTTGCCCTCCATGCTTAGTTAATGAAGCTGATACCAGATCTCAATATTCTCAACTATGGATCCTTGTGAAGGGATACTGGAACAGATAATTCTCTTTGCAAAACTAACTTGCAGGTCATTTAAAATACTATTGCCATTAAGAACAGAATACAAAAAGTACATTACAGTACAGTGTTACACTTGCCAATCTGGTACAAAAACAAAAGAACTGTAATAAGGATGGAAAGAAATGCCTCGTAAAAGCTCAGGATTAGTCCTCCCTTTTTAATCCAGTGCTGCTTACTATTCCAATTCTTACATTCATTGTCCAGCCATGGTGTCTGCCAATAAAATAAGCATTAATCTTCATTTCATGTTGATGCAAAGTTTAGCAAATTTAGTGCAAAAAGATTATTTGAAGGGCAGAGAAACCACTGAAATGTAGGAAGGGAGGAGAAGGAAATAAGAAGTTGTCTTGTATATGCTTCTCTTCTGATTTCTAGTCACACATACTGAGATAGATACAGAGCCTACTCTGGATCAGAGCTAAAAAGAAGCCCTTTAATTTCAGCAAACTTTTGATCCCAGACTTCTTATTTTAGTTTTCATTCCATGGAGTGTTCAATGTTTAGTGGTTTAGATACTTTTAGAAAAAGACAAATATCTGTTTATTTTAGAAAACACTCACAGCTTTCCCTGAATATACCATCAAGACATATGCTGCACACATACAGTTGTGAGACTCTCAACATAGACAAATTATTTTCTTGTCTGGTGAAGTGGCTCACAGACAGAACAGTTAAGGCTTCAGCTACAATTAAATCTCCATTTGATACTTCAGAAACTAAAAGGAGCTCTATGAAGCTAATACACAGGACTCAGTTAAACACTGCAAGTGCTTGAAATGTTCATCTAGGCCTGAGCCAAAAGGCTTTTAATATTAAACTTGAGAGTAATTCTACTGACTTCTATAGAAGCAACAACTTGCTCTTACTTAAAACGTGTAGCATTGAGTCACTGAAAAAAAAATCTGAAGACTGTCAGAGATACATTAAAAGACTAATGATAAAATCAAGTGTTCCATAAATACTGCAGTTCATGATTCTGAATTAAGGTTGTTCAGCAAAACCTGCATCCATCAAAATACTAATTCCACATTAAATGTTCAGCACTACCAGTAAATTCAAGTACATTCTTAATTACTCTTGACTGATGTCTTAACATGCATACTTCAACCACTTGAAAAAATAGCTCACAAGCCACATGAAAATATCCAATGCCTTTGGTTTCAGTATCAGCTCATCACACCGTGGGGCAAAAAGAACAAGATGGCCCTTTCCCAACATACTTGTACATCTTTTTCCTGCCCCAGAGGAAAAACCCTTTGACAAAACCCTTGTATCAACCTTTAACATGCAGAGAAGCGAGACATGCATTTGATGACCTCTGGTATATCCAGGAAAAAAAACCTCATCATACTTCCCAGAAGAATGGCTCTGTACAAGTAGCACGTTATTTTGAGCACTAAGTAAAATGTTATCTCATCATACACATTGGAAGAATTATGTCTTCATTTATACTTCTGCAACATTAGAAATACAGTCTTCCTAACAACACATGATAATCCCCATTCACAGAGTAAGAGAAGGCAAGTCTAAGGGGTCAGCTTCTGTTGTTACCCATTCCAAGAATATATAAAAGCGTAAACCACATTAGTTTATATTCTTTTCCATCACTGCCACATGTGACTTTATGTAAATCTAAACCTCAGGTTGCACATTTGCAAAAGAAGTATTTATATAACACTGTTTTGATGCTAATGATGCTGCATAAATAATATGTAGGGGACTAGTGCAAAGTGCCAATTGCATATTCATATCATACATATGTACTGTTATTAAAAAATAATTGCATATAAAGATGTTGTACTCTAGGAATAGTCATTAGTATTTTACCTATATGTAGCATGCAGAATAAAACTTAGGTCTTGCAAATAATGTAATTTCTAAGTACTTGTGAATATTTGATAATATTTATAAATAACGGGCAAGTTCCTTTCCTCCTCAGAGCACCAGTGTAAGAAAGCAAGTTCCATGCTGGCACTCAGTGTAAAATGAAGTATAGTGGTTTGATGTTACCACGACCTTGCTTCTGTGCCGAATTGTCCTCCCAGAACTACTGGAACAAATAGGGCTCAGTGTTCAGACAGTTTAATAAATATTTTCTAGTACAACCTACCTTTTCCCTCAGTTTTCTTGTGCATTTTTCATTCTTCATTCATGTAGCAGACTATCCTGGGAACGGTACAGAGAAGAGGTATCGGTCATCTGAGGTAAAAGTCACTAATGAGAGCTGTGTAAGATGATGAGTTTGTATGACTGGGCTATAAACTGCATCATCCCAGACATCATAATGCTGTCACAGAAAATCTACAGTAAAAATTCCTTTATAACATTGATTATACTAGCTAATACTGAAAAACAAATAAATTTTAGAAGACTTTACGCACTAGAAAGTTCATATTCGAAGCTGCTACATCACAGCATCTGCAAAGACAGTATTTACAATATCATACATGCATTTTTCTTTAAAAATGTGTTCCATTTCAAATAAAAGTTCCATACTGTCCTGGGTTTGAGGGAGCGGTGGGGTTTTTTGGTAGCAGGGGAGGGGGCGACAGCGCTGGCCCTCTCTGAGAAGCTTCTCCAAGCTCCCCCGGCTCCAAGCAGGCCCTACCTCTGCAGCAGGGCCGAGCCAAGCAGCTCCACCTCTGCGATAACGCATTTAAGAAGGGACCTGGTGAGGAGGAGTGGGACTTGTGAGGAGGACTTGCCGCAGCTGCGTGAACACCAAGGCCAGTGGGGGAACGGAGGAAGAAAGGAGGGGGGAGGTGTGCCAGAGCAGAGTCTGCCCCACTGTATCCTGTGGCGAGACGGTGTCGTGGTTTAGGCCTGGTCCGCAGCCAACCGCAATGCAGCAGCTCTCTCTCCCTTCCCCTCCGGCAATGAGAAGGGACAGAGAGCCAGGCTTGGGGTTTGAGATAGGACTGGGATGGGGAAAAATTCCCCTTTCTGATCACGAGCAAAAGGCAGCCTCGTTAGGGGAAGAAAAAAAAAGAACATACATTTATTACAGACACTCACAACACATAACAGAGTAGGACAGTGAGAGGCATCGCCACATCTTGAGAACACCTTCCACCCACCCCTCCCTTCTTCCCGGGCTCAGCTCTGCTCCCGATATCTCTACCTCCTCCCCCAGTGGCGCAGGGGCAGGGAATGGGGGGTGCAGTCAGCGCTGCCACTTCTCTTCTCTTCGGTGAGGGGACTGTCCGGAACTTGTTCCTCCTTCTCCATCGTGGTCCCCCTCTCACAGGAGACAGTCCTCCACAAACTTTCTCCAACATGAGCTCCTCCCATGGGCCGCAGCGTTCCCCACACTGCTCCGTCATGGGTCACTAACCTTCTCCGACTGGATTCCCTCCCACGGCTGCAGCCCTTCCCGAGCTGCTCCGGCGTGGGACACCCCCACATGCTGCAATCCTCCCAGCACTTAACTACATCAGCAGGGCTACCTTTTCCCAGGAGACCCCGGCCTTCTTTGGGCACCGTCACCTTGATCATACGAGCAGAAGCCACAGGCCATAAATCAATGTCTGCTCCACCGTAGGTCTTCATGGGTGGCAGGGGGGGGCCGCCCTGCCGTTTCACCACAGGATACAGGGGGGTCTCTGCTCCGGCACAACTCCCCCCTCCTTTCTTCCTCCATTCCTCCACTGACCTTGGTGTTCATGCAGCTGCAGCAACTCCTCCTCACAAGTCCGACTGCACGTCACCACATCCCTTCTTAAATACGTTATCGCAGAGGCGCAGCTGATTGGCTCAATTTCCCAAACAGAAGTGGAGCTGGCTTGGAGCTGGGGGAGCTTAGAGGAGCTTCTCACAGGGGGCCGCCCCGATAGCCCCCTCCCCTGCCACCAAAAACCACCACCACTCACTCAATCCAGGACAGACGGCCCCTCCCCGCCACCCATGGAGGTCTACGGTGGAGCAGACTCCGAATTATGGCCTGGGAGGGGCCTCACATTCCCTATTAAGGTGGCTGCACCCAGAGTTAGCCAGGACCCTGTGGGAAGAAGCAGCCCTCGCTGTTGTAGGTTGCCGCTGGGAGGACTGCAGCACGCGGGGGTGTCCCACGCCGGAGCAACTCAGGAAGGGCTGCAGCCCGTGGGAGGGACTCACGTCAGAGAAACTTTCTGGAGGACTGTCTCCTGTGAGAGGGGGACCACGCTTGAGCAGGGGGAAGAAGTTCCAGAAGTTCAACCCCCACCCCCGAAGACAGAAGAAGCGGCAGCACTGACTGAACACCCCATTCCCTGCCCCTGTGCCGCTGCGGGGAGGACGTACAGATATCCGGAGCGGAGCTGAGCCCGGGAAGAAGGGAGGGGTGGGTGTTTTTCTACATATGGTGATGCTTCTCACTCTCCTACTCGGTTAAGTGTGGTTGTTGCTAGTGTCTGTAATAAATCTATGTTCTATTTTTCTCCCCTTAATGAGTCTTGGCCTGTGACCATAATGGGTGATTTACCCCTGCCTGTCCTATCTCGAATCCCAAGCCTGGCTTATTTCCTCCTTCTCAGTGCCTTGGGCGGGTGGGGGAGGCAGAGAGGGAGTGAGAGCAGCTGCTCAGTTGTGCCCTCTGAGCTCAAACCACGACACAACCGAAGGCTTCCTTCTTGCAGCAGAAGACAAGAAAGCCTTTTGCGTAGAGGTTGCCAACACCAGGTAAGGAGCTGACACCGCAAGGCTCAGGGGAGACAGAGCAGCGCTTGTTACTCAGGCCTCGAGCCCCATCACGCGCCCTTGAGAGCAAAAAAGTCACACGTGTTCTACGGGAATGTCATACTGGGCCTGGGCTGCGTCCGTCATCCAACAGGAAGGATTTCCCTCCTGCTGGAGACCAGCAAGCCCCTCTCTCTCTAGTGCAGGGAGGAGAAAGGGCTGTGAATCAACGAATGAATGAAAAGCAAATGGTAATCAAACGGTCATGAAGCAATCACAAAAGGGTCACGAGAATCACAGAATCCCTTAGGTTGGAAAAGACCCTTACGATCACGGAGCCCAGCCGTTGACATGGACGACGCTGCCAAGGGCACCGCTAAACCATGTCCCCAGGTGCCACGGCTACACATCTCTTAAATTCCTCCAGGGATGGTGACTCAAGCCCTTCCCTGGGCAGCCCGTTGCGGTGCTTGGCAAAACTCGCCCCATCGACCCGGCCTGGGCAGATGCCTCTATAGAGCCTCCCGACCCTCAAACGGACCAAACCGCCGCCGAAGCTGCCCCGCAGCCATTTGCACTTTCCCTGCCCACCAAGGACGGGCTCACACTGTCTCTGAAAGGCAGTTTATTGCCACGGAGGAAGCCAGGCCGTTCGCGCCGTGAGTCCCCAGCTCGCGCTGCCGCTGCTTTTCCTTCTGGAGGCAGCACGTCACCAAAGCGCTAAGGACGACTTCGGGAGATGACGATGTTGGGCCACCTGCGACACTGAGGTGCCGTCCTGAGGCCCCGTGCTGTGCCCCGGCCACGCGCCGCGTCGGAGCGGATGGGCTGTGCGAGCCCAGGCCGGGCTCCAAGGTGGCTTCTGTCCCCTGGAGCCGGGAGCCCAGGGCCGGCGGCAGCCCTGCAGGTGCAGCCGCAGCGCTGCGGCGCAGAGAGGAAGGATCCCCTTCCCTGACCTGCCGGCAGCGCTCCCCATGCCGAGGGCAGGAGCAGAGCCGCAGCCTGGGCCAGGGCTGCAGCCCTGGGCTCGCACGGCCTGACCAGCACCGGTCGGCCAACAGTGCCAGCCTCGACGGCTGCCCCGCGGGACCTGCCTTTCGGCTCTGCGCTGCCTGCAGGAGCAGCCGCCCCGCTCCCGGGGGTGCCGAGGGCTCGGGCCCCCGCCTCGGCACTTCGCACCCACCCCTGTGAGGCGGCGGCCGGCTCCGAGGGGCTGGCACGTTCCTGAGGGCGTCCCTGCCCGTCGTTGGGGTGCATCCAGGCCAACGGTGCTGATGTCACTGTGGCCATTGTGACCCGCGGGGGACAAGCCTACATAAAGCATCGCTGGGCTCAGGCTGTGCCTCAGTGCGACCTGGTGAGGTGAGGGGAGGGCAGGGGTGGACGGGGCTCGTGCGGGGCTGCCGAGGGAGGAGGGCGGCCCCGTGCCGGGGGGCGCTGGGCCTCTGCTGCAAGCTGACCCGCACCCTGCTTCTCCCCCAGAGTCAGCTGAGGAGCACTTGGGAGAGACACCCCAGCACTGCGGGGACAGCGACTCTCCCAGCACTCACCGTTGATGTGCGCCATGTCTGCGAGGAAGCAGGAGGCCGCCGACTCGATAGATCTGGGTAGAGCAAAGCATCCCTCCCGCAGCATAGCAGAGGGGCTGTCGGGGCACTCAGCGTGGGGCTGAGAGCGGTAGCAGGGGCAGGCAGAAGCTCCCCAAGCGCCCTGGGGCAGTGCCCCTCCGTGCCGCAGCCAGCGGGGCCCAGGCTGGGCCGTGGGCACCTGCTGCTGGGACACCCGTGCCTGCAAGGCCAGCCCTCAGGGACGCTTGCCCCGGCCCTGCAGAGGTGAGCTGCTCATTCCCGCTGTCGTTTGCTCTCTCCCCTCCAGCATGCATGCTGTGTGGCCGGGCAGAGGCTGACCCGCACATCTGCGGGAAGAAACTGCAGAAGCAAGGGATCTGCGCCCACCTCTTTTGCCTGGTGAGTGCCCCCGGGGCTCCCTCCAGCTTGCCGACAGGCAGCCCTGGCCACGCTCTCCTCCTCATCACCTCGTCTCCTCTATCATGTGCAGTTTTTTACCAAGAAGCTTTTTAATCAAGAGAGTATGGATGGGGTAAGCCTGAAGGATATCCGACGCACAATCAAGCAGGCATCACAGAGGGTGAGGACTGAACAAGCTCAGGGAGATCTGTGGTGCCACGGGAGCGGTGTGGGAGCTTAGCCCAGACCCCAAGAAAGAAATCCCAGCCCTTCCAAGCAGCTCTGGGACAAAAGTCTCGCGCCCAGCAGCTCCACAGAGCCTCCACCCAGACCCAGCACAGGAGCCTCGTGCGCTGGGTGCATCCGTGGGCTCTGACCCAGCAGTGGGGCAGCATCCTGCGCCCTGCCCGGAGGCGTGGGGCTGGCTCTGGAGGCCCTGAGGCTGCCGCTGATGGGGGCTGCTCTGCTCTTTCCAGCGCTGCTTCGTCTGTGGCGAGAGCGGGGCCGCCATCACCTGCTGCCAGGAGGGCTGTGACCGCAGCTTCCACCTCCCCTGCGCCGTGGAGGGGGAATGCGTCACTGCAGTACTTTGGGCTTTACAGGTAAGGGTAGCCGGCCCTCCCACAGGAGGATCACCCACTTTTTTATACCCCTTTCTGACAGCATCAATAAGCAAACATAAAACAAGCCCACAGTGACACTTCCTAGCAGACAGTCATGGACAGAGCGAGTGGTGGGATTCCTTCACACATTATCACCCATCATTCCCACCAAAACACTCCTCACCTCACCCTTCCCTTTCCTCGTGCCTCCCCAGGTCCTTCTGCTGGCAGCACCGCCCAGAGCAGGCAGTGGAGGCGGCTCCGGGGGAGAACACCGCCTGCCTCATCTGCCTGGACCCTGTGGAGGACAGGAAGTCCTACGGCACCCTGGTGTGCCCAGCGTGCAAACACGCCTGGTTCCACAGGGCCTGCATCCAGAACCAAGCTATCTACGCTGGCTTCTTCTGTTTCCAGTGTCCACATTGTCAAAATGAATATCGATTTCTGATGGAAATGCTCACCATGGGCATCCGAATCCCCAGGAGGTTGGTTTTTCTATTCCAAGTCACCAGACAGGAGGGTGCCAGCGTTGTGCCGTGCCAGGGACTGCCCCTGCGCTCCCGGCCCTCCGCTCTCTCCCCTCAGCCTGGGCTTCAGCTTCACGCAGGAGTCAGAAAGCGGGCAGGGGGGGAAGAGCAGGGACGCCCTGCATCTGCCTTATGCCGGGGTAGCAGGGGTTCATTAACTTTCCCTTCTTTCATCAAAAGAATACCATCAGGTGAGGACGACAGTGCATATGAAGAGTTATATGAGAGGCACAGCCGCTGCGATGCCCGTGAGTGCCTTTGCCCAGGAGGCAGGCAGCACGCAGAGGAACAGGGGTAAGTTGCCCGAGCGGCAACCTGGGCTCTGCCCAGGATCTCTGTCTCGCCAAGGGCTCGAAGTGGAGGGACAGAAAACAAGAGCTCTGCCGGACAATCCCGTGCTGCGGTCACTTTGTCCTCACAGCCACGCACCCGTTTGCTTCCCCAGGCCCTGGCAACTGCTCCTGTGCTGCTCCTGTGCTGCCGAGGGCACCCACAGACGCTGCTCATTCATGAAACACAGCACAGTCATATGGGAGTGTGACAGCTGTGCTGGCCTGGGCACCGGTAAGAGGCAAAGCACCCGGGTGCCCCCAGGCGAGGCCTGGCAGCGGGTGCCCATTCTGGGCTTGGCAGAGCCCCTCTGCTCCAGGGGGGTTGGGGGCACCGCTCTGGCCTCTCCTGATGCGGGCCTGGGGGGCCGTGCCCGTGACCTTCCTGCTTCCCCTTACAGCCTCCAGTTGCAGCTTGGAGGTCACAGGTCCCATCACCGAGAGCCAGTCATGATCGGGGCCGTCCCACAGCTCTCCAGCACCAGAGACCAGCAGCGCCAGAACCAGCAGCACAGTGGCATCGGGGTCGTCCTCTTGCTCTGCAGCAGGGGAGAGCAGCAGCCCCAGCAGCACTGGCTACCAGGCAGCATCGGGGCTGTCCCACGGCTCCCCAGTGCCTGAGAGCAGCAGCTGCTCCAGCCCACCTGGGCCCGACCGCGTGCGAGACCGCTCTCGCTCGCGGCATCGGGCCCAAAAGCCCTACAGCCGGCGCACAAGAGGCCGTGGCAGGAGCCGCGCACCAGCACCCAGGGCTGAGAGCAGCAGCCCCGCACAGTCGGTGCCGGGATGCTCCCGTGGCTCCCCGGTACCCGAGACCGGCAGCCCCAGCACCCCCAGCTCTGCACGGCTCCAGAGCAGCCGCCGCCCCAGCCGCCCCGGGCCCGTGCGGGGACGAGACCGCTCCCGCTTACGACGTCGGGCCCAGAACCCTTACAGCCGGCCCGGACGCTGACGCGCGACCAGCCCTGCGCCGGCCCTGCCTGCTGGCCCTGATCCCCCACCACCGCTCCAATAAAGTTGACTGTTAATCTCTGCCCTGGGAGATTCCACGCTCCTTTGTTGGCTTCCGCCGGGCCCACAGGGCTGTCTTCTCCCCGGGGCTTGGCAGCACCTTCCCCAGACCTCCCTCCTCCCGGGCTGGCCTTGGCCGGCTGCCCAGCGCCATGGCCGTGGGCTTCGGGCCTCGCTGGCCCCGCAGCCTGCTCCGCTTCCCCGGGGAAAGTTCGAACGCACAAGCGGCAAAGCGCCTCTGCTTTCAAAGTTCCCCTCAGAGTCACCTCTGGAGGTGTGACATGAAGGTTGCTGCAGATGGTGCTGCTACAGTAGTAGCCAAAGGGCATTGCCCTTCCCCAGTTCCAGCTCCTGTCGCCCACCGTGGTTGCTGCTGTACCAGCTTGTCCTGGCTTTGAGGGAGCGGTGGGGTTTTTTGGTAGCAGGGGAGGGGGCGACAGCGCTGGCCCTCTCTGAGAAGCTTCTCCAAGCTCCCCCGGCTCCAAGCAGGCCCTACCTCTGCAGCAGGGCCGAGCCAAGCAGCTCCACCTCTGCGATAACGCATTTAAGAAGGGACCTGGTGAGGAGGAGTGGGACTTGTGAGGAGGACTTGCCGCAGCTGCGTGAACACCAAGGCCAGTGGGGGAACGGAGGAAGAAAGGAGGGGGGAGGTGTGCCAGAGCAGAGTCTGCCCCACTGTATCCTGTGGCGAGACGGTGTCGTGGTTTAGGCCTGGTCCGCAGCCAACCGCAATGCAGCAGCTCTCTCTCCCTTCCCCTCCGGCAATGAGAAGGGACAGAGAGCCAGGCTTGGGGTTTGAGATAGGACTGGGATGGGGGAAAAATCCCCCTTTTATGATCACGAGCAAAAGGCAGACTCGTTAGGGGAAGAAGAAAAAACCATACATTTATTACAGACACTAACAACACATAACAGAGTAGGACAGTGAGAGGCATCGCCACATCTTGAGAACACCTTCCACCCACCCCTCCCTTCTTCCCGGGCTCAGCTCTGCTCCCGATATCTCTACCTCCTCCCCCAGTGGCGCAGGGGCAGGGAATGGGGGGTGCAGTCAGCGCTGCCACTTCTCTTCTCTTCGGTGAGGGGACTGTCCGGAACTTGTTCCTCCTTCTCCATCGTGGTCCCCCTCTCACAGGAGACAGTCCTCCACAAACTTTCTCCGACATGAGTTCCTCCCATGGGCCATTTGCACTTTCCCTGCCCACCAAGGACGGGCTCACACTGTCTCTGAAAGGCAGTTTATTGCCACGGAGGAAGGCAGGCCGTTCGCGCCGTGAGTCCCCAGCTCGCGCTGCCGCTGCTTTTCCTTCTGCTCCCCATGCCGAGGGCAGGAGCAGAGCCGCAGCCTGGGCCAGGGCTGCAGCCCTGGGCTCGCACGGCCTGACCAGCACCGGTCGGCCAACAGTGCCACCCTCGACGGCTGCCCCGCGGGACCTGCCTTTCGGCTCTGCGCTGGCTGCAGGAGCAGCCGCCCCGCTCCCGGGGGTGCCGAGGGCTCGGGCCCCCGCCTCGGCACTTCGCACCCACCCCTGTGAGGCGGCGGCCGGCTCCGAGGGGCTGGCACGTTCCTGAGGGCGTCCCTGCCCGTCGTTGGGGTGCATCCAGGCCAACGGTGCTGATGTCACTGTGGCCATTGTGACCCGCGGGGGACAAGCCTGCATAAAGCATCGCTGGGCTCAGGCTGTGCCTCAGCGCGACCTGGTGAGGTGAGGGGAGGGCAGGGGTGGACGGGGCTCGTGCGGGGCTGCCGAGGGAGGAGGGCGGCCCCGTGCCGGGGGGCGCTGGGCCTCTGCTGCAAGCTGACCCGCGCCCTGCTTCTCCCCCAGAGTCAGCCGAGGAGCACTTGGGAGAGACACCCCAGCACTGCGGGGACAGCGACTCTCCCAGCACTCACTGTTGATGGGTGAGATGACTGCGAGGAAGCAGGAGGCCGCCGACTCGATGGAGCCAGGTGAGAGCAAAGCATCCCTCCCGCAGCATAGCAGAGGGGCTGTCGGGGCGCTCAGCGTGGGGCCGAGAGCGGTGGCAGGGGCAGGCAGGAGCTCCCCAAGCGCCCCGGGGCAGGGCCCCTCCGTGCCGCAGCCAGCGGGGCCCAGGCTGGGCCGTGGGCACCTGCTGCTGGGACACCCGTGCCTGCAAGGCCAGCCCTCAGGGACGCTTGCCCCGGCCCTGCAGAGGTGAGCTGCTCATTCCCGCTGTCGTTTGCTCTCTCCCCTCCAGCATGCATGCTGTGTGGCCGGGCAGAGGCTGACCCGGACATCTGCGGGTACAAACTACAGAAGCGAGGGCTCTGCGCCCATCTCTTTTGCCTGGTGAGTGCCCCCGGGGCTCCCTCCAGCTTGCCGACAGGCAGCCCCGGCCACGCTCTCCTCCTCATCACCTCCTTGTCTTGTCTTTCCTGCGCAGTTTTTTGCCAACAGCCTCTTCCAGAAAGAGTCCCACAACGTGGGCCTGATGGGATTCCCCCTGAGGGATATTCGCCATACAGTCAAGCAGGCATCACAGCAGGTAAGGATTGGACAAGCTCAGGGAGATCTGTGGTGCCACGGGAGCGGTGTGGGAGCTTAGCCCAGACCCCAAGAAAGAAATCCCAGCCCTTCCAAGCAGCTCTGGGACAAAAGTCTCGCGCCCAGCAGCTCCACAGAGCCTCCACCCAGACCCAGCACAGGAGCCTCGTGCGCCGGGCGCATCCGCGGGCTCTAACCCGTCAGTGGGGCAGCATCCTGCGCCCTGCCCGGAGGCGTGGGGCTGGCTCTGGAGGCCCTGAGGCTGCCGCTGATGGGGGCTGCTCTGCTCTTTCCAGCGCTGCTTCGTCTGTGGCGAGAGCGGGGCCGCCATCACCTGCTGCCAGGAGGGCTGCGACCGCAGCTTCCACCTCCCCTGCGCCGTGGAGGGGGAATGCGTCACGCAGTACTTTGGGCTTTACAGGTAAGGGTAGCCGGCCCTCCCACAGGAGGATCACCCACTTTTTTATACCCCTTTCTGACAGCATCAATAAGCAAACATAAAACAAGCCCACAGTGACACTTCCTAGCAGACAGTCATGGACAGAGCGAGTGGTGGGATTCCTTCACACATTATCACCCATCATTCCCACCAAAACACTCCTCACCTCACCCTTCCCTTTCCTCTTGCCTCCCCAGGTCCTTCTGCTGGCAGCACCGCCCAGAGCAGGCAGTGGAGGCGGCTCCGGGGGAGAACACTGCCTGCCTCATCTGCCTGGACCCTGTTGAGGACAGGAAGTCCTACGGCACCATGGTGTGCCCAGCGTGCAAACACGCCTGGTTCCACAGGGCCTGCATCCAGGTAGGAGCCCTTCCCTCGCCCACGGGGGGGGCACGGCGGGCGCTCAGCAGCACCAAGGCCTCACGCCTGCTCCTCATGTTTCCCCTGCAGGGACAGGCTGCGTGCGCCGGCATTTTCTTCCAGTGCCCTCTCTGTAGAGATGAGCATGCATTTCTCATGGAGATGTTCAACATGGGTATCCGAATCATCTTCAGGTTGGTGTCCTGCCCGCCCCACCAGACAGGAGGGTGCCAGCGTTGTGCCGTGCCAGGGACTGCCCCTGCGCTCCCGGCCCTCCGCTCTCTCCCCTCAGCCTGGGCTTCAGCTTCACGCAGGAGTCAGAAAGCGGGCAGGGGGGGAAGAGCAGGGACGCCCTGCCTCTGCCTTATGCCGGGGCAGCAGGGGCGCAGCATTTTTCCCTTGTGCTTCAGATTGCCATCATGGGAGAATGGGCACGCAGATGATGAACAAAATGAGAGGCACAGCCGCTGCGATGCCCGTGAGTGCCTTTGCCCAGGAGGCAGGCAGCACACAAAGCGACAGGGGTAAGTTGCCCGAGCGGCAACCTGGGCTCTGCCCAGGATCTCTGTCTCGCCAAGGGCTCGAAGCGGAGGGGCGGAGAACAAGAGCTCTGCCGGACAATCCCGTGCTGCGGTCACTTTGTCCTCACAGCCACGCACCCGTTTGTTTCCCCAGGCCCTGGCAACTGCTCCTGTGCTGCTCCTGCGCTGCCGAGGGCACCCACAGACGATGCTCCCACTTGGGGACCGGCACGGCCAGATGGGAGTGCGACAGCTGTGCTGGCCTGGGCACCGGTAAGAGGCAAAGCACCCGGGTGCCCCCAGGCGAGGCCTGGCAGCGGGTGCCCATTCTGGGCTTGGCAGAGCCCCTCTGCTCCAGGGGGGCTGGGGGCACCGCTCTGGCCTCTCCTGCCACGGGCCTGGGGGTCCGTGCCCGTGACCTTCCTGCTCCCCCTTACAGCCTCCAGTGGCAGCTCGGAGGTTGCGGGTCCCATCACCGAGAGCCAGTCAGGATCGGGGCCGTCCCACAGCTCTCCAGCACCAGAGACCAGCAGCCCCAGCAGCACTGGTCTCCAGGCGGCATCGGGGCCATCCCAAAGCTCCCCAGTGCCTGAGAGCAGCAGCTGCTCCAGCCCACCTGGGCCTGACCGTGTGCGAGACCGTGCTCGCTCACGGCGTAGTGCCCAAAAACCCTACAGCCGGCCCACAAGACACCGTGGCAGGAGCAGTGCACCAGCACGCAGGGCTGAGAGGAGCACCCCAGGACAGTTGGCACGGGGACGGTCCCACAGCTCGCTTGTCCCCTGAGTCCAGCAGCCCCAGCACCAGCACCACGGCGGCATCAGGGTCCTCCTCCAGCTTCACAGAACTGGAGAGTAGCAGCCCCAGCAGCACTGGTGGCCAAGGGGCATCGGGGCCGTCTCAAAGCAGCTCCCCACCACCTGAGAGCAGCAGCTGCTCCAGCCCACCTGGGCCCGACCGCGTGCGAGACCGCTCTCGCTCGCGGCGTCGGGCCCAAAAGCCCTACAGCCGGCGCACAAGAGGCCGTGGCAGGAGCCGCGCACCAGCACCCAGGGCTGAGAGCAGCAGCCCCGCACAGTCGGTGCCGGGATGCTCCCGTGGCTCCCCGGTACCCGAGACCGGCAGCCCCAGCACCCCCAGCTCTGCACGGCTCCAGAGCAGCCGCCGCCCCAGCCGCCCCGGGCCCGTGCGGGGACGAGACCGCTCCCGCTTACGACGTCGGGCCCAGAACCCTTACAGCCGGCCCGGACGCTGACGCGCGACCAGCCCTGCGCCGGCCCTGCCTGCTGGCCCTGATCCCCCACCACCGCTCCAATAAAGTTGACTGTTAATCTCTGCCCTGGGAGATTCCACGCTCCTTTGTTGGCTTCCGCCGGGCCCACAGGGTTGTCTTCTCCCCGGGGCTTGGCAGCACCTTCCCCAGACCTCCCTCCTCGCGGGCTGGCCTTGGCCGGCTGCCCAGCGCCATGGCCGTGGGCTTCGGGCCTCGCTGGCCCCGCAGCCTGCTCCGCTTCCCCGGGGAAAGTTCGAACGCACAAGCGGCAAAGCGCCTCTGCTTTCAAAGTTCCCCTCAGAGTCACCTCTGGAGGTGTGACATGAAGGTTGCTGCAGATGGTGCTGCTACAGTAGTAGCCAAAGGGCATTGCCCTTCCCCAGTTCCAGCTCCTGTCGCCCACCGTGGTTGCTGCTGTACCAGCTTGTCCTGGCTTTGAGGGAGCGGTGGGGTTTTTTGGTAGCAGGGGAGGGGGCGACAGCGCTGGCCCTCTCTGAGAAGCTTCTCCAAGCTCCCCCGGCTCCAAGCAGGCCCTACCTCTGCAGCAGGGCCGAGCCAAGCAGCTCCACCTCTGCGATAACGCATTTAAGAAGGGACCTGGTGAGGAGGAGTGGGACTTGTGAGGAGGACTTGCCGCAGCTGCGTGAACACCAAGGCCAGTGGGGGAACGGAGGAAGAAAGGAGGGGGGAGGTGTGCCAGAGCAGAGTCTGCCCCACTGTATCCTGTGGCGAGACGGTGTCGTGGTTTAGGCCTGGTCCGCAGCCAACCGCAATGCAGCAGCTCTCTCTCCCTTCCCCTCCGGCAATGAGAAGGGACAGAGAGCCAGGCTTGGGGTTTGAGATAGGACTGGGATGGGGGAAAAATCCCCCTTTTATGATCACGAGCAAAAGGCAGCCTCGTTAGGGGAAGAAGAAAAAAACATACATTTATTACAGACACTAACAACACATAACAGAGTAGGACAGTGAGAGGCATCGCCACATCTTGAGAACACCTTCCACCCACCCCTCCCTTCTTCCCGGGCTCAGCTCTGCTCCCGATATCTCTACCTCCTCCCCCAGTGGCGCAGGGGCAGGGAATGGGGGGTGCAGTCAGCGCTGCCACTTCTCTTCTCTTCGGTGAGGGGACTGTCCGGAACTTGTTCCTCCTTCTCCATCGTGGTCCCCCTCTCACAGGAGACAGTCCTCCACAAACTTTCTCCGACATGAGTTCCTCCCATGGGCCATTTGCACTTTCCCTGCCCACCAAGGACGGGCTCACACTGTCTCTGAAAGGCAGTTTATTGCCACGGAGGAAGGCAGGCCGTTTGCGCCGTGAGTCCCCAGCTCGCGCTGCCGCTGCTTTTCCTTCTGGAGGCAGCACGTCACCAAAGCGCTAAGGACGACTTCGGGAGAATGACGATGTTGGGCCACCTGCGACACTGAGGTGCCGTCCTGAGGCCCCGTGCTGTGCCCCGGCCACGCGCCGCGTCGGAGCGGATGGGCTGTGCGAGCCCAGGCCGGGCTCCAAGGTGGCTTCTGTCCCCTGGAGCCGGGAGCCCAGGGCCGGCGGCAGCCCTGCAGGTGCAGCCGCAGCGCTGCGGCGCAGAGAGGAAGGATCCCCTTCCCTGACCTGCCGGCAGCGCTCCCCATGCCGAGGGCAGGAGCAGAGCCGCAGCCTGGGCCAGGGCTGCAGCCCTGGGCTCGCACGGCCTGACCAGCACCGGTCGGCCAACAGTGCCAGCCTCGACGGCTGCCCCGCGGGACCTGCCTTTCGGCTCTGCGCTGGCTGCAGGAGCAGCCGCCCCGCTCCCGGGGGTGCCGAGGGCTCGGGCCCCCGCCTCGGCACTTCGCACCCACCCCTGTGAGGCGGCGGCCGGCTCCGAGGGGCTGGCACGTTCCTGAGGGCGTCCCTGCCCGTCGTTGGGGTGCATCCAGGCCAACGGTGCTGATGTCACTGTGGCCATTGTGACCCGCGGGGGACAAGCCTGCATAAAGCATCGCTGGGCTCAGGCTGTGCCTCAGCTGCGACCTGGTGAGGTGAGGGGAGGGCAGGGGTGGACGGGGCTCGTGCGGGGCTGCCGAGGGAGGAGGGCGGCCCCGTGCCGGGGGGCGCTGGGCCTCTGCTGCAAGCTGACCCGCGCCCTGCTTCTCCCCCAGAGTCAGCCGAGGAGCACTTGGGAGAGACACCCCAGCACTGCGGGGACAGCGACTCTCCCAGCACTCACTGTTGATGGGTGAGATGACTGCGAGGAAGCAGGAGGCCGACGACTCGATGGAGCCAGGTGAGAGCAAAGCATCCCTCCCGCAGCATAGCAGAGGGGCTGTCGGGGCGCTCAGCGTGGGGCCGAGAGCGGTGGCAGGGGCAGGCAGGAAGCTCCCCAAGCGCCCCGGGGCAGGGCCCCTCCGTGCCGCAGCCAGCGGGGCCCAGGCTGGGCCGTGGGCACCTGCTGCTGGGACACCCGTGCCTGTAAGGCCAGCCCTCAGGGACGCTTGCCCCGGCCCTGCAGAGGTGAGCTGCTCATTCCCGCTGTCGTTTGCTCTCTCCCCTCCAGCATGCATGCTGTGTGGCCGGGCAGAGGCTGACCCGGACATCTGCGGGTACAAACTACAGAAGCGAGGGCTCTGCGCCCATCTCTTTTGCCTGGTGAGTGCCCCCGGGGCTCCCTCCAGCTTGCCGACAGGCAGCCCCGGCCACGCTCTCCTCCTCATCACCTCCTTGTCTTGTCTTTCCTGCGCAGTTTTTTGCCAACAGCCTCTTCCAGAAAGAGTCCCACAACGTGGGCCTGATGGGATTCCCCCTGAGGGATATTCGCCATACAGTCAAGCAGGCATCACAGCAGGTAAGGATTGGACAAGCTCAGGGAGATCTGTGGTGCCACGGGAGCGGTGTGGGAGCTTAGCCCAGACCCCAAGAAAGAAATCCCAGCCCTTCCAAGCAGCTCTGGGACAAAAGTCTCGCGCCCAGCAGCTCCACAGAGCCTCCACCCAGACCCAGCACAGGAGCCTCGTGCGCCGGGCGCATCCGCGGGCTCTAACCCGTCAGTGGGGCAGCATCCTGCGCCCTGCCCGGAGGCGTGGGGCTGGCTCTGGAGGCCCTGAGGCTGCCGCTGATGGGGGCTGCTCTGCTCTTTCCAGCGCTGCTTCGTCTGTGGCGAGAGCGGGGCCGCCATCACCTGCTGCCAGGAGGGCTGCGACCGCAGCTTCCACCTCCCCTGCGCCGTGGAGGGGGAATGCGTCACGCAGTACTTTGGGCTTTACAGGTAAGGGTAGCCGGCCCTCCCACAGGAGGATCACCCACTTTTTTATACCCCTTTCTGACAGCATCAATAAGCAAACATAAAACAAGCCCACAGTGACACTTCCTAGCAGACAGTCATGGACAGAGCGAGTGGTGGGATTCCTTCACACATTATCACCCATCATTCCCACCAAAACACTCCTCACCTCACCCTTCCCTTTCCTCTTGCCTCCCCAGGTCCTTCTGCTGGCAGCACCGCCCAGAGCAGGCAGTGGAGGCGGCTCCGGGGGAGAACACTGCCTGCCTCATCTGCCTGGACCCTGTTGAGGACAGGAAGTCCTACGGCACCATGGTGTGCCCAGCGTGCAAACACGCCTGGTTCCACAGGGCCTGCATCCAGGTAGGAGCCCTTCCCTCGCCCACGGGGGGGGCACGGCGGGCGCTCAGCAGCACCAAGGCCTCACGCCTGCTCCTCATGTTTCCCCTGCAGGGACAGGCTGCGTGCGCCGGCATTTTCTTCCAGTGCCCTCTCTGTAGAGATGAGCATGCATTTCTCATGGAGATGTTCAACATGGGTATCCGAATCATCTTCAGGTTGGTGTCCTGCCCGCCCCACCAGACAGGAGGGTGCCAGCGTTGTGCCGTGCCAGGGACTGCCCCTGCGCTCCCGGCCCTCCGCTCTCTCCCCTCAGCCTGGGCTTCAGCTTCACGCAGGAGTCAGAAAGCGGGCAGGGGGGGAAGAGCAGGGACGCCCTGCCTCTGCCTTATGCCGGGGCAGCAGGGGCGCAGCATTTTTCCCTTGTGCTTCAGATTGCCATCATGGGAGAATGGGCACGCAGATGATGAACAAAATGAGAGGCACAGCCGCTGCGATGCCCGTGAGTGCCTTTGCCCAGGAGGCAGGCAGCACACAAAGCGACAGGGGTAAGTTGCCCGAGCGGCAACCTGGGCTCTGCCCAGGATCTCTGTCTCGCCAAGGGCTCGAAGCGGAGGGGCGGAGAACAAGAGCTCTGCCGGACAATCCCGTGCTGCGGTCACTTTGTCCTCACAGCCACGCACCCGTTTGTTTCCCCAGGCCCTGGCAACTGCTCCTGTGCTGCTCCTGCGCTGCCGAGGGCACCCACAGACGATGCTCCCACTTGGGGACCGGCACGGCCAGATGGGAGTGCGACAGCTGTGCTGGCCTGGGCACCGGTAAGAGGCAAAGCACCCGGGTGCCCCCAGGCGAGGCCTGGCAGCGGGTGCCCATTCTGGGCTTGGCAGAGCCCCTCTGCTCCAGGGGGGCTGGGGGCACCGCTCTGGCCTCTCCTGCCACGGGCCTGGGGGTCCGTGCCCGTGACCTTCCTGCTCCCCCTTACAGCCTCCAGTGGCAGCTCGGAGGTTGCGGGTCCCATCACCGAGAGCCAGTCAGGATCGGGGCCGTCCCACAGCTCTCCAGCACCAGAGACCAGCAGCCCCAGCAGCACTGGTCTCCAGGCGGCATCGGGGCCATCCCAAAGCTCCCCAGTGCCTGAGAGCAGCAGCTGCTCCAGCCCACCTGGGCCTGACCTTGTGCGAGACCGTGCTCGCTCACGGCGTAGTGCCCAAAAACCCTACAGCCGGCCCACAAGACACCGTGGCAGGAGCAGTGCACCAGCACGCAGGGCTGAGAGGAGCACCCCAGGACAGTTGGCACGGGGACGGTCCCACAGCTCGCTTGTCCCTGAGTCCAGCAGCCCCAGCACCAGCACCACGGCGGCATCAGGGTCCTCCTCCAGCTTCACAGAACTGGAGAGTAGCAGCCCCAGCAGCACTGGTGGCCAAGGGGCATCGGGGCCGTCTCAAAGCAGCTCCCCACCACCTGAGAGCAGCAGCTGCTCCAGCCCACCTGGGCCCGACCGCGTGCGAGACCGCTCTCGCTCGCGGCGTCGGGCCCAAAAGCCCTACAGCCGGCGCACAAGAGGCCGTGGCAGGAGCCGCGCACCAGCACCCAGGGCTGAGAGCAGCAGCCCCGCACAGTCGGTGCCGGGATGCTCCCGTGGCTCCCCGGTACCCGAGACCGGCAGCCCCAGCACCCCCAGCTCTGCACGGCTCCAGAGCAGCCGCCGCCCCAGCCGCCCCGGGCCCGTGCGGGGACGAGACCGCTCCCGCTTACGACGTCGGGCCCAGAACCCTTACAGCCGGCCCGGACGCTGACGCGCGACCAGCCCTGCGCCGGCCCTGCCTGCTGGCCCTGATCCCCCACCACCGCTCCAATAAAGTTGACTGTTAATCTCTGCCCTGGGAGATTCCACGCTCCTTTGTTGGCTTCCGCCGGGCCCACAGGGTTGTCTTCTCCCCGGGGCTTGGCAGCACCTTCCCCAGACCTCCCTCCTCGCGGGCTGGCCTTGGCCGGCTGCCCAGCGCCATGGCCGTGGGCTTCGGGCCTCGCTGGCCCCGCAGCCTGCTCCGCTTCCCCGGGGAAAGTTCGAACGCACAAGCGGCAAAGCGCCTCTGCTTTCAAAGTTCCCCTCAGAGTCACCTCTGGAGGTGTGACATGAAGGTTGCTGCAGATGGTGCTGCTACAGTAGTAGCCAAAGGGCATTGCCCTTCCCCAGTTCCAGCTCCTGTCGCCCACCGTGGTTGCTGCTGTACCAGCTTGTCCTGGCTTTGAGGGAGCGGTGGGGTTTTTTGGTAGCAGGGGAGGGGGCGACAGCGCTGGCCCTCTCTGAGAAGCTTCTCCAAGCTCCCCCGGCTCCAAGCAGGCCCTACCTCTGCAGCAGGGCCGAGCCAAGCAGCTCCACCTCTGCGATAACGCATTTAAGAAGGGACCTGGTGAGGAGGAGTGGGACTTGTGAGGAGGACTTGCCGCAGCTGCGTGAACACCAAGGCCAGTGGGGGAACGGAGGAAGAAAGGAGGGGGGAGGTGTGCCAGAGCAGAGTCTGCCCCACTGTATCCTGTGGCGAGACGGTGTCGTGGTTTAGGCCTGGTCCGCAGCCAACCGCAATGCAGCAGCTCTCTCTCCCTTCCCCTCCGGCAATGAGAAGGGACAGAGAGCCAGGCTTGGGGTTTGAGATAGGACTGGGATGGGGGAAAAATCCCCCTTTTATGATCACGAGCAAAAGGCAGACTCGTTAGGGGAAGAAGAAAAAAACATACATTTATTACAGACACTAACAACACATAACAGAGTAGGACAGTGAGAGGCATCGCCACATCTTGAGAACACCTTCCACCCACCCCTCCCTTCTTCCCGGGCTCAGCTCTGCTCCCGATATCTCTACCTCCTCCCCCAGTGGCGCAGGGGCAGGGAATGGGGGGTGCAGTCAGCGCTGCCACTTCTCTTCTCTTCGGTGAGGGGACTGTCCGGAACTTGTTCCTCCTTCTCCATCGTGGTCCCCCTCTCACAGGAGACAGTCCTCCACAAACTTTCTCCGACATGAGTTCCTCCCATGGGCCATTTGCACTTTCCCTGCCCACCAAGGACGGGCTCACACTGTCTCTGAAAGGCAGTTTATTGCCACGGAGGAAGGCAGGCCGTTCGCGCCGTGAGTCCCCAGCTCGCGCTGCCGCTGCTTTTCCTTCTGCTCCCCATGCCGAGGGCAGGAGCAGAGCCGCAGCCTGGGCCAGGGCTGCAGCCCTGGGCTCGCACGGCCTGACCAGCACCGGTCGGCCAACAGTGCCACCCTCGACGGCTGCCCCGCGGGACCTGCCTTTCGGCTCTGCGCTGGCTGCAGGAGCAGCCGCCCCGCTCCCGGGGGTGCCGAGGGCTCGGGCCCCCGCCTCGGCACTTCGCACCCACCCCTGTGAGGCGGCGGCCGGCTCCGAGGGGCTGGCACGTTCCTGAGGGCGTCCCTGCCCGTCGTTGGGGTGCATCCAGGCCAACGGTGCTGATGTCACTGTGGCCATTGTGACCCGCGGGGGACAAGCCTGCATAAAGCATCGCTGGGCTCAGGCTGTGCCTCAGTGCGACCTGGTGAGGTGAGGGGAGGGCAGGGGTGGACGGGGCTCGTGCGGGGCTGCCGAGGGAGGAGGGCGGCCCCGTGCCGGGGGGCGCTGGGCCTCTGCTGCAAGCTGACCCGCGCCCTGCTTCTCCCCCAGAGTCAGCCGAGGAGCACTTGGGAGAGACACCCCAGCACTGCGGGGACAGCGACTCTCCCAGCACTCACTGTTGATGGGTGAGATGACTGCGAGGAAGCAGGAGGCCGACGACTCGATGGAGCCAGGTGAGAGCAAAGCATCCCTCCCGCAGCATAGCAGAGGGGCTGTCGGGGCGCTCAGCGTGGGGCCGAGAGCGGTGGCAGGGGCAGGCAGGAGCTCCCCAAGCGCCCCGGGGCAGGGCCCCTCCGTGCCGCAGCCAGCGGGGCCCAGGCTGGGCCGTGGGCACCTGCTGCTGGGACACCCGTGCCTGTAAGGCCAGCCCTCAGGGACGCTTGCCCCGGCCCTGCAGAGGTGAGCTGCTCATTCCCGCTGTCGTTTGCTCTCTCCCCTCCAGCATGCATGCTGTGTGGCCGGGCAGAGGCTGACCCGGACATCTGCGGGTACAAACTACAGAAGCGAGGGCTCTGCGCCCATCTCTTTTGCCTGGTGAGTGCCCCCGGGGCTCCCTCCAGCTTGCCGACAGGCAGCCCCGGCCACGCTCTCCTCCTCATCACCTCCTTGTCTTGTCTTTCCTGCGCAGTTTTTTGCCAACAGCCTCTTCCAGAAAGAGTCCCACAACGTGGGCCTGATGGGATTCCCCCTGAGGGATATTCGCCATACAGTCAAGCAGGCATCACAGCAGGTAAGGATTGGACAAGCTCAGGGAGATCTGTGGTGCCACGGGAGCGGTGTGGGAGCTTAGCCCAGACCCCAAGAAAGAAATCCCAGCCCTTCCAAGCAGCTCTGGGACAAAAGTCTCGCGCCCAGCAGCTCCACAGAGCCTCCACCCAGACCCAGCACAGGAGCCTCGTGCGCCGGGCGCATCCGCGGGCTCTAACCCGTCAGTGGGGCAGCATCCTGCGCCCTGCCCGGAGGCGTGGGGCTGGCTCTGGAGGCCCTGAGGCTGCCGCTGATGGGGGCTGCTCTGCTCTTTCCAGCGCTGCTTCGTCTGTGGCGAGAGCGGGGCCGCCATCACCTGCTGCCAGGAGGGCTGCGACCGCAGCTTCCACCTCCCCTGCGCCGTGGAGGGGGAATGCGTCACGCAGTACTTTGGGCTTTACAGGTAAGGGTAGCCGGCCCTCCCACAGGAGGATCACCCACTTTTTTATACCCCTTTCTGACAGCATCAATAAGCAAACATAAAACAAGCCCACAGTGACACTTCCTAGCAGACAGTCATGGACAGAGCGAGTGGTGGGATTCCTTCACACATTATCACCCATCATTCCCACCAAAACACTCCTCACCTCACCCTTCCCTTTCCTCTTGCCTCCCCAGGTCCTTCTGCTGGCAGCACCGCCCAGAGCAGGCAGTGGAGGCGGCTCCGGGGGAGAACACTGCCTGCCTCATCTGCCTGGACCCTGTTGAGGACAGGAAGTCCTACGGCACCATGGTGTGCCCAGCGTGCAAACACGCCTGGTTCCACAGGGCCTGCATCCAGGTAGGAGCCCTTCCCTCGCCCACGGGGGGGGCACGGCGGGCGCTCAGCAGCACCAAGGCCTCACGCCTGCTCCTCATGTTTCCCCTGCAGGGACAGGCTGCGTGCGCCGGCATTTTCTTCCAGTGCCCTCTCTGTAGAGATGAGCATGCATTTCTCATGGAGATGTTCAACATGGGTATCCGAATCATCTTCAGGTTGGTGTCCTGCCCGCCCCACCAGACAGGAGGGTGCCAGCGTTGTGCCGTGCCAGGGACTGCCCCTGCGCTCCCGGCCCTCCGCTCTCTCCCCTCAGCCTGGGCTTCAGCTTCACGCAGGAGTCAGAAAGCGGGCAGGGGGGGAAGAGCAGGGACGCCCTGCCTCTGCCTTATGCCGGGGCAGCAGGGGCGCAGCATTTTTCCCTTGTGCTTCAGATTGCCATCATGGGAGAATGGGCACGCAGATGATGAACAAAATGAGAGGCACAGCCGCTGCGATGCCCGTGAGTGCCTTTGCCCAGGAGGCAGGCAGCACACAAAGCGACAGGGGTAAGTTGCCCGAGCGGCAACCTGGGCTCTGCCCAGGATCTCTGTCTCGCCAAGGGCTCGAAGCGGAGGGGCGGAGAACAAGAGCTCTGCCGGACAATCCCGTGCTGCGGTCACTTTGTCCTCACAGCCACGCACCCGTTTGTTTCCCCAGGCCCTGGCAACTGCTCCTGTGCTGCTCCTGCGCTGCCGAGGGCACCCACAGACGATGCTCCCACTTGGGGACCGGCACGGCCAGATGGGAGTGCGACAGCTGTGCTGGCCTGGGCACCGGTAAGAGGCAAAGCACCCGGGTGCCCCCAGGCGAGGCCTGGCAGCGGGTGCCCATTCTGGGCTTGGCAGAGCCCCTCTGCTCCAGGGGGGCTGGGGGCACCGCTCTGGCCTCTCCTGCCACGGGCCTGGGGGGCCGTGCCCGTGACCTTCCTGCTCCCCCTTACAGCCTCCAGTGGCAGCTCGGAGGTTGCGGGTCCCATCACCGAGAGCCAGTCAGGATCGGGGCCGTCCCACAGCTCTCCAGCACCAGAGACCAGCAGCCCCAGCAGCACTGGTCTCCAGGCGGCATCGGGGCCATCCCAAAGCTCCCCAGTGCCTGAGAGCAGCAGCTGCTCCAGCCCACCTGGGCCTGACCGTGTGCGAGACCGTGCTCGCTCACGGCGTAGTGCCCAAAAACCCTACAGCCGGCCCACAAGACACCGTGGCAGGAGCAGTGCACCAGCACGCAGGGCTGAGAGGAGCACCCCAGGACAGTTGGCACGGGGACGGTCCCACAGCTCGCTTGTCCCTGAGTCCAGCAGCCCCAGCACCAGCACCACGGCGGCATCAGGGTCCTCCTCCAGCTTCACAGAACTGGAGAGTAGCAGCCCCAGCAGCACTGGTGGCCAAGGGGCATCGGGGCCGTCTCAAAGCAGCTCCCCACCACCTGAGAGCAGCAGCTGCTCCAGCCCACCTGGGCCCGACCGCGTGCGAGACCGCTCTCGCTCGCGGCGTCGGGCCCAAAAGCCCTACAGCCGGCGCACAAGAGGCCGTGGCAGGAGCCGCGCACCAGCACCCAGGGCTGAGAGCAGCAGCCCCGCACAGTCGGTGCCGGGATGCTCCCGTGGCTCCCCGGTACCCGAGACCGGCAGCCCCAGCACCCCCAGCTCTGCACGGCTCCAGAGCAGCCGCCGCCCCAGCCGCCCCGGGCCCGTGCGGGGACGAGACCGTTCCCGCTTACGACGTCGGGCCCAGAACCCTTACAGCCGGCCCGGACGCTGACGCGCGACCAGCCCTGCGCCGGCCCTGCCTGCTGGCCCTGATCCCCCACCACCGCTCCAATAAAGTTGACTGTTAATCTCTGCCCTGGGAGATTCCACGCTCCTTTGTTGGCTTCCGCCGGGCCCACAGGGTTGTCTTCTCCCCGGGGCTTGGCAGCACCTTCCCCAGACCTCCCTCCTCGCGGGCTGGCCTTGGCCGGCTGCCCAGCGCCATGGCCGTGGGCTTCGGGCCTCGCTGGCCCCGCAGCCTGCTCCGCTTCCCCGGGGAAAGTTCGAACGCACAAGCGGCAAAGCGCCTCTGCTTTCAAAGTTCCCCTCAGAGTCACCTCTGGAGGTGTGACATGAAGGTTGCTGCAGATGGTGCTGCTACAGTAGTAGCCAAAGGGCATTGCCCTTCCCCAGTTCCAGCTCCTGTCGCCCACCGTGGTTGCTGCTGTACCAGCTTGTCCTGGCTTTGAGGGAGCGGTGGGGTTTTTTGGTAGCAGGGGAGGGGGCGACAGCGCTGGCCCTCTCTGAGAAGCTTCTCCAAGCTCCCCCGGCTCCAAGCAGGCCCTACCTCTGCAGCAGGGCCGAGCCAAGCAGCTCCACCTCTGCGATAACGCATTTAAGAAGGGACCTGGTGAGGAGGAGTGGGACTTGTGAGGAGGACTTGCCGCAGCTGCGTGAACACCAAGGCCAGTGGGGGAACGGAGGAAGAAAGGAGGGGGGAGGTGTGCCAGAGCAGAGTCTGCCCCACTGTATCCTGTGGCGAGACGGTGTCGTGGTTTAGGCCTGGTCCGCAGCCAACCGCAATGCAGCAGCTCTCTCTCCCTTCCCCTCCGGCAATGAGAAGGGACAGAGAGCCAGGCTTGGGGTTTGAGATAGGACTGGGATGGGGGAAAAATCCCCCTTTTATGATCACGAGCAAAAGGCAGACTCGTTAGGGGAAGAAGAAAAGAACATACATTTATTACAGACACTAACAACACATAACAGAGTAGGACAGTGAGAGGCATCGCCACATCTTGAGAACACCTTCCACCCACCCCTCCCTTCTTCCCGGGCTCAGCTCTGCTCCCGATATCTCTACCTCCTCCCCCAGTGGCGCAGGGGCAGGGAATGGGGGGTGCAGTCAGCGCTGCCACTTCTCTCTTCAGGTGAGGGGACTGTCCGGAACTTGTTCCTCCTTCTCCATCGTGGTCCCCCTCTCACAGGAGACAGTCCTCCACAAACTTTCTCCGACATGAGTTCCTCCCATGGGCCATTTGCACTTTCCCTGCCCACCAAGGACGGGCTCACACTGTCTCTGAAAGGCAGTTTATTGCCACGGAGGAAGGCAGGCCGTTTGCGCCGTGAGTCCCCAGCTCGCGCTGCCGCTGCTTTTCCTTCTGGAGGCAGCACGTCACCAAAGCGCTAAGGACGACTTCGGGAGAATGACGATGTTGGGCCACCTGCGACGCTGAGGTGCCGTCCTGAGGCCCCGTGCTGTGCCCCGGCCACGCGCCGCGTCGGAGCGGATGGGCTGTGCGAGCCCAGGCCGGGCTCCAAGGTGGCTTCTGTCCCCTGGAGCCGGGAGCCCAGGGCCGGCGGCAGCCCTGCAGGTGCAGCCGCAGCGCTGCGGCGCAGAGAGGAAGGATCCCCTTCCCTGACCTGCCGGCAGCGCTCCCCATGCCGAGGGCAGGAGCAGAGCCGCAGCCTGGGCCAGGGCTGCAGCCCTGGGCTCGCACGGCCTGACCAGCACCGGTCGGCCAACAGTGCCACCCTCGACGGCTGCCCCGCGGGACCTGCCTTTCGGCTCTGCGCTGGCTGCAGGAGCAGCCGCCCCGCTCCCGGGGGTGCCGAGGGCTCGGGCCCCCGCCTCGGCACTTCGCACCCACCCCTGTGAGGCGGCGGCCGGCTCCGAGGGGCTGGCACGTTCCTGAGGGCGTCCCTGCCCGTCGTTGGGGTGCATCCAGGCCAACGGTGCTGATGTCACTGTGGCCATTGTGACCCGCGGGGGACAAGCCTGCATAAAGCATCGCTGGGCTCAGGCTGTGCCTCAGTGCGACCTGGTGAGGTGAGGGGAGGGCAGGGGTGGACGGGGCTCGTGCGGGGCTGCCGAGGGAGGAGGGCGGCCCCGTGCCGGGGGGCGCTGGGCCTCTGCTGCAAGCTGACCCGCGCCCTGCTTCTCCCCCAGAGTCAGCCGAGGAGCACTTGGGAGAGACACCCCAGCACTGCGGGGACAGCGACTCTCCCAGCACTCACTGTTGATGGGTGAGATGACTGCGAGGAAGCAGGAGGCCGACGACTCGATGGAGCCAGGTGAGAGCAAAGCATCCCTCCCGCAGCATAGCAGAGGGGCTGTCGGGGCGCTCAGCGTGGGGCCGAGAGCGGTGGCAGGGGCAGGCAGGAGCTCCCCAAGCGCCCCGGGGCAGGGCCCCTCCGTGCCGCAGCCAGCGGGGCCCAGGCTGGGCCGTGGGCACCTGCTGCTGGGACACCCGTGCCTGCAAGGCCAGCCCTCAGGGACGCTTGCCCCGGCCCTGCAGAGGTGAGCTGCTCATTCCCGCTGTCGTTTGCTCTCTCCCCTCCAGCATGCATGCTGTGTGGCCGGGCAGAGGCTGACCCGGACATCTGCGGGTACAAACTGCAGAAGCGAGGGCTCTGCGCCCACCTCTTTTGCCTGGTGAGTGCCCCCGGGGCTCCCTCCAGCTTGCCGACAGGCAGCCCCGGCCACGCTCTCCTCCTCATCACCTCCTTGTCTTGTCTTTCCTGCGCAGTTTTTTGCCAACAGCCTCTTCCAGAAAGAGTCCCACAACGTGGGCCTGATGGGATTCCCCCTGAGGGATATTCGCCATACAGTCGAGCAGGCATCAGCAGCAGGTAAGGACTGGACAAGCTCAGGGAGATCTGTGGTGCCACGGGAGCGGTGTGGGAGCTTAGCCCAGACCCCAAGAAAGAAATCCCAGCCCTTCCAAGCAGCTCTGGGACAAAAGTCTCGCGCCCAGCAGCTCCACAGAGCCTCCACCCAGACCCAGCACAGGAGCCTCGTGCGCCGGGTGCATCCACGGGCTCTGACCCAGTCAGTGGGGCAGCATCCTGCGCCCTGCCCAGGAGGCGTGGGGCTGGCTCTGGAGGCCCTGAGGCTGCCGCTGATGGGGGCTGCTCTGCTCTTTCCAGCGCTGCTTCGTCTGTGGCGAGAGCGGGGCCGCCATCACCTGCTGCCAGGAGGGCTGTGACCGCAGCTTCCACCTCCCCTGCGCCGTGGAGGGGGAATGCGTCATGCAGTTCTGTGGGCTTTACAGGTAAGGGTAGCCGGCCCTCCCACAGGAGGATCACCCACTTTTTTATACCCCTTTCTGACAGCATCAATAAGCAAACATAAAACAAGCCCACAGTGACACTTCCTAGCAGACAGTCATGGACAGAGCGAGTGGTGGGATTCCTTCACACATTATCACCCATCATTCCCACCAAAACACTCCTCACCTCACCCTTCCCTTTCCTCTTGCCTCCCCAGGTCCTTCTGCTGGCAGCACCGCCCAGAGCAGGCAGTGGAGGCGGCTCCGGGGGAGAACACTGCCTGCCTCATCTGCCTGGACCCTGTTGAGGACAGGAAGTCCTACGGCACCATGGTGTGCCCAGCGTGCAAACACGCCTGGTTCCACAGGGCCTGCATCCAGGTAGGAGCCCTTCCCTCGCCCACGGGGGGGGCACGGCGGGCGCCCAGCAGCACCAAGGCCTCACGCCTGCTCCTCATGTTTCCCCTGCAGGGACAGGCTGCGCGCGCCGGCATTTGCTTCCAGTGCCCTTTCTGTAGAGATAGGCGTGCATTTCTCAAGAGATGCTCACCATGGGCATCCGAATCCCATTCAGGTTGGTGTCCTGCCCGCCCCACCAGACAGGAGGGTGCCAGCGTTGTGCCGTGCCAGGGACTGCCCCTGCGCTCCCGGCCCTCCGCTCTCTCCCCTCAGCCTGGGCTTCAGCTTCACGCAGGAGTCAGAAAGCGGGCAGGGGGGGAAGAGCAGGGACGCCCTGCCTCTGCCTTATGCCGGGGCAGCAGGGGCGCAGCATTTTTCCCTTGTGCTTCAGATTGCCATCATGGGAGAATGGGCACGCAGATGATGAACAAAATGAGAGGCACAGCCGCTGCGATGCCCGTGAGTGCCTTTGCCCAGGAGGCAGGCAGCACACAAAGCGACAGGGGTAAGTTGCCCGAGCGGCAACCTGGGCTCTGCCCAGGATCTCTGTCTCGCCAAGGGCTCGAAGCGGAGGGACGGAGAACAAGAGCTCTGCCGGACAATCCCGTGCTGCGGTCACTTTGTCCTCACAGCCACGCACCCGTTTGTTTCCCCAGGCCCTGGCAACTGCTCCTGTGCTGCTCCTGCGCTGCCGAGGGCACCCACAGACGATGCTCCCACTTGGGGACCGGCGCAGCCAGATGGGAGTGCAACAGCTGTGCTGGCCTGGGCACCGGTAAGAGGCAAAGCACCCGGGTGCCCCCAGGGCGAGGCCTGGCAGCGGGTGCCCATTCTGGGCTTGGCAGAGCCCCTCTGCTCCAGGGGGGCTGGGGGCACAGTTCTGGCCTCTCCTGCCGCGGGCCTGGGGGGCCGTGCCCGTGACCTTCCTGCTCCCCCTTACAGCCTCCAGTGGCAGCTCGGAGGTGGCGGGTCCCATCACCGAGAGCCAGTCAGGATCGGGGCCAGTCCCACAGCTCTCCAGCACCAGAGACCAGCAGCCCCAGCAGCACTGGTCTCCAGGCGGCATCGGGGCCATCCCAAAGCTCCCCAGTGCCTGAGAGCAGCAGCTGCTCCAGCCCACCTGGGCCTGACCGTGTGCGAGACCGAGCTCGCTCACGGCGTAGTGCCCAAAAACCCTACAGCCGGCCCACAAGACACCGTGGCAGGAGCAGTGCACCAGCACGCAGGGCTGAGAGGAGCACCCCAGGACAGTTGGCACGGGGACGGTCCCACAGCTCGCTTGTCCCTGAGTCCAGCAGCCCCAGCACCAGCACCACGGCGGCATCAGGGTCCTCCTCCAGCTTCACAGAACTGGAGAGTAGCAGCCCCAGCAGCACTGGTGGCCAAGGGGCATCGGGGCCGTCTCAAAGCAGCTCCCCACCACCTGAGAGCAGCAGCTGCTCCAGCCCACCTGGGCCCGACCGCGTGCGAGACCGCTCTCGCTCGCGGCGTCGGGCCCAAAAGCCCTACAGCCGGCGCACAAGAGGCCGTGGCAGGAGCCGCGCACCAGCACCCAGGGCTGAGAGCAGCAGCCCCGCACAGTCGGTGCCGGGATGCTCCCGTGGCTCCCCGGTACCCGAGACCGGCAGCCCCAGCACCCCCAGCTCTGCACGGCTCCAGAGCAGCCGCCGCCCCAGCCGCCCCGGGCCCGTGCGGGGACGAGACCGCTCCCGCTTACGACGTCGGGCCCAGAACCCTTACAGCCGGCCCGGACGCTGACGCGCGACCAGCCCTGCGCCGGCCCTGCCTGCTGGCCCTGATCCCCCACCACCGCTCCAATAAAGTTGACTGTTAATCTCTGCCCTGGGAGATTCCACGCTCCTTTGTTGGCTTCCGCCGGGCCCACAGGGTTGTCTTCTCCCCGGGGCTTGGCAGCACCTTCCCCAGACCTCCCTCCTCGCGGGCTGGCCTTGGCCGGCTGCCCAGCGCCATGGCCGTGGGCTTCGGGCCTCGCTGGCCCCGCAGCCTGCTCCGCTTCCCCGGGGAAAGTTCGAACGCACAAGCGGCAAAGCGCCTCTGCTTTCAAAGTTCCCCTCAGAGTCACCTCTGGAGGTGTGACATGAAGGTTGCTGCAGATGGTGCTGCTACAGTAGTAGCCAAAGGGCATTGCCCTTCCCCAGTTCCAGCTCCTGTCGCCCACCGTGGTTGCTGCTGTACCAGCTTGTCCTGGCTTTGAGGGAGCGGTGGGGTTTTTTGGTAGCAGGGGAGGGGGCGACAGCGCTGGCCCTCTCTGAGAAGCTTCTCCAAGCTCCCCCGGCTCCAAGCAGGCCCTACCTCTGCAGCAGGGCCGAGCCAAGCAGCTCCACCTCTGCGATAACGCATTTAAGAAGGGACCTGGTGAGGAGGAGTGGGACTTGTGAGGAGGACTTGCCGCAGCTGCGTGAACACTGTTATAAATCGAGACTACAATGGGTCGAACTCCAATTGAAATTTTATTAATTATAGCAAGTAGAATATGAGCAAAAACAGCGCTGGACGACAGGGCAGTCTGTGCTCCACCAACTGCCGTACTGAGGAGAACAAACTGTCCCTTTTTATACATTTTTTTTCCCGCGTTCATGGAGTGGTGAAGATACTATGTTTCAACTGTTGCTGCGGTCTGGAGTGGTGGAGATACTCTGCGCATGTGCTAGTTGTTGTTAGGGGGTCGTTTTCTGCCTTCTGGTGGTCGATGATATCCTTATATGGAGTTGTTTTTCTTCTGTTTGTTTTCTTGGGATATCTTGTGATCTGCAGCGTCGGCCATGTGTGCACAAGCAACACATAATTCCATGAACGATCTCCCCTCCTCTTATTATCTTTAAGTCTTAATAAACAATATACTTAACTCATAGTTTCTCACAATCCCCCCTTTTTCTTTTTATCCTACTATTGTTTATTAGACGCTACTTTCATTCCTAGCACTGCAAGCAAGCCTTCTTCCACAATTCCAGCATTTATCACAACATTCACAGGATAATATCTCACAATTACAATCATAATTCTTACATGGTATAACGCATTCACAACAATCTTCATCATCTATTTCTTCATTAATAGATACACTTTTATATTTTACCTCAGACCTTAAAATAAGTAATTTAGCTATGTCGAACCGTTCTCTAATAAAGCGTAAAATATAGCGTATTATACAAGGTCCAAATATAAGTCCCAGAATCAATATAATAAGCGGTCCTGCTAAAGCAGATAACAAAGTAGTTAGCCAAGGTGAAACATTAAACCAGTTTTCATACCACGATCTACCCGTCTCACGATCCTTTTTACGTTGATCTAACCTTTTCCGGAGTTCAGACATGGTGTCCTGGACTATTCCCATATGGTCAGCAAAAGAACAACATTCTTCATTTAGAGCTACACATAACCCTCCTTCCTTTAAGAACAATAGGTCTAATCCTCTTCTATTTTGCAGCACTACCTCTGATAAAGACTTTACTGAAGTGGCTAAATTTTGTATTGATCGTTCTATTTTTGCTAAATCCTCATCTACAGCCATCTGCAAACTTTGTAATTCCTGACCTTTTACTAGGGAGGCTATGCCTGTACCTGCTCCAACTCCGCTCGCTATCAGCAGAGTAGCTAGGGTTATCACTGTAATTGGCTCTCGTTTTTGTCTATTCAGGTCTCCTTCAAAGTGGCGTAACGCCTCCTCAGAGGTGTGATAGATCAGACGAGGAACAATAATCACCTGTATGCAAAACTGAGATTGATTAAACACGTTTAAGGATAGGCAAGGCGTTACTCCGATGTCTGAACAAACCCACTTAGCTCCTGGTGTCGGGATAGCCCATTTGTCATTTTGATCCTTGTGTCTTTTTATATTGGTGTTAGTGATTGTTTGGTTGCACAAGGGCTGATACCTTTTGGGAACTGTACCTATACATTTTCCTTGACCTGTTACTAATTGAATAGTAATTCCTTGTGTATGGTTCCTCTGGTCATCCCATTGGCATTCTTGTGGGTTTGAACCACTAGACCATTGAATCCTATCTGGTATTCCGATTGCCTCAAAATATGGTGGTCTAATATTGTAACATAACCAGCATTCCTTAGTTAAATTTGGTTTACTTTCATTAAGGGTACGATAAGAGGCTCGCATTAAATCCCATAAGGGGTCTTTAGATTCTGACACTCCTGAATCCCTAACTAAAGAGTACTCAGTCACCATGTCTTTAGTTGTTCTATCTGTTACTGATAAAAAGTTTGGACGAATGGTTGTGACACTTGTGGGAACCATCCTTTTCTTAGGAAAAATGGGTGAATTTAGGACTGAGTTTGGTCCTACTGGTAAGGGATCGTGAGACATCGGTCTTTTCATTATTTGAAAGATTCCTCCTCTGTCTCCCTCTGGTTCCCAATATCTAATTGCCCAATATTTTCCTGCTAACCATTGATCGTTGTCTGGGGTTTTAATTGTTATGTTAATACTTTTACAATATCCGTCATTGTTACAGTGTCCGAATACACGTCCATTGCTTCCTATGTGAGGTCTCTTACACTTTTCCGGTGACCACTTTATTTCTAGATATTCGTCTCCAGATGTGGACCACTCAGAGGCCCATGTTTCGCATCCCCAATAGCCACAGTAATAGTGACCTGGAAGGTTACAATAACTTCTTCCAGGATTGGACGCGGGACATATGTAGATTGGTTTGCACAGATCAGCTTTGTCTTTACGGTGTCCAGTAATTAGATCGCGCAAACTCACATTAAAACTAAATGTACCCGGTGTAGCCCGTGCTTGAATTGGATTATTTGGATGTTGTATGTTTGTTATTGTCCAATTCATAGGTTCATGAGGGTTTCCTCCTTTTGCCTGGGCTATTATCAGTAACAAGACTAACGGTATACCAGGAAAAAGGGTGTTTATCACTTTTGCCAATTTAGGTGTATTTTTACCAGTCCTGGGGAAGTTAGACCATTGCTGCTTTTGCGTCCCATTGTTCTGATTCTTTTCTCCATGGTTTGTTCCTCCTCTGCCTCGCCCTTCGACTCGGTTGCTTCGAGTCACGGGGTGTACCGTCTTCTCGGCAGCAAGGGAATTCTTCAGGAGAACAGCTGTTTCGGGCTTTCTGCCTGTTTATATAGACTTCCCACTTTGCAGCTTTAACTAATGGGACAAAGCAAGACACAGTTAGTACTTCCCTTCTGCACTTTATAGCCAAAATTTCAGCTACAAAGGGGACCGGTTCGTCAGATTGGTACCGATAATATTGAGGGTTTATTTCTTTGGCAAAACTTTCCCACCACTCATAGGATTCCCCAAATAATTTCTTGTCTAATTTCTCACATTATGTCTACCATTTATCCTGGTATGCCTTGCACCTAAAACAAGCAAACAAGCAAATGGGTAACAGTTACAGTTTAAATGATTACACCTAACTCGTATATTTAAAATGCATACATTATTTATATCAGTATATTTTCTATATTCTAACAATTTTCTCTACCCCCACTTAGTGCGTTTCCATATATAATAAATGAACAAGGAAATTATTATTGCAAGTAAAAACAGCAATATACACTTTATACCAAAAGGCAATGCGGCAAAATGCTCAAACAAAGTCTTTATCATTATCTCTTCAGGTTTATCTTGGTATCACCTGGAGTACTAATTACTTTCCATTGAGGTTTCGTCACGGGGCCTTTAATGCGACTGGCATGAGTCCATCCACGCTCAGCAGTCCGGACAGCTGTTTCTGTTGTTAGTAAAACAAGATAAGGTCCCTCCCAATTGGGTTTTAGGGTTTCTTCCTTCCGTACTTTAACCAATATCCAATCCCCAGGTTTAACATTATGAATTTTTAAGTCCAACGGGGGTCGTTGCACAATCAGTCCATGTTCCCAAAGCTTATTACGATGTTCTGCTAATTGTGAAACATATTCATTAATCACATGGTCTCGAATTAAAACATTTGTTTGTGGATTTTCAATTCTATAGGACATTCCATACACCATTTCAAACGCTGATATTCCCACATCCGCTCGGGGTCTGGTTCTGAGAATTAATAGTGCCATGGGTATGCACTTAATCCATGACAATTTGGTTTCTATCATTAATTTAGTCAGAATAGTTTTGATTTCTCCATTCATCCTTTCAACTTTTCCCGAACTTTGTGGATGCCATGGTGTATGGTATTCCCACTTAATACCCAAGCTTTCGGTTAGATCTCTAACAATTTTTGACACAAAGTGTGTTCCTCTGTCCGAGTCGATTATTTCAGGCACTCCATATCGAGGTATAATGTGTTCAAGTAATACTTTAGTAACTTGGTTAGCAGTTGCCCTGGAGGTAGGAAAAGCCTCAACATAATGTGTTAAATGATCCACCATTACTAACAAATATTTATAACGCCCTACCCTAGGTAGTTCAGTAAAATCCACTTGTATGTGTGAGAAAGGTCTGTATGCTGGGGAACGTCCTCCAAGAGGTTTTTGTCTCATGTTGTTTCGATTAACCTTTGACAGGTCTCACAGGCTGCCGTGATTGTCTTTGCTATGTTATATACGCCTATACAGGCAAACTGTTGATTGAAATGATCAAATAATGCCTGGGTTCCCCAGTGTGTTTTGCTGTGTATTTTTGAAAATATTTCGAGTGCTATGCCTTTTGGCAAGACTTCCCTCCCATCTGGCAATATGTATTTACCCTCTTGTTCCTTAGCTCCCATTTGTTCTAGTTTTTCCTTTTCTGCAGACTCAAAGCTCAAATTTTTATTAACAGATACTTGTTGTATCGTCAAAATTGTATTATAATTGCCTGCCACTCGTTTTGCTTCTGTATCAGCTGCATTATTTCCCCTACCTTGATAACTTCTACCTCGCTGGTGTCCCTTTATATGTACAACATGAACGATCTCCCCTCCTCTTATTATCTTTAAGTCTTAATAAACAATATACTTAACTCATAGTTTCTCACAACACCAAGGCCAGTGGGGGAACGGAGGAAGAAAGGAGGGGGAAGGTGTGCCGGAGCAGAGTCTGCCCCACTGTATCCTGTGGCGAGACGGTGTCGTGGTTTAGGCCTGGTCCGCAGCCAACCGCAATGCAGCAGCTCTCTCTCCCTTCCCCTCCGGCAATGAGAAGGGACAGAGAGCCAGGCTTGGGGTTTGAGATAGGACTGGGATGGGGAAAAATCCCCCTTTTATGATCACGAGCAAAAGGCAGACTCGTTAGGGGAAGAAGAAAAAAACATACATTTATTACAGACACTAACAACACATAACAGAGTAGGACAGTGAGAGGCATCGCCACATCTTGAGAACACCTTCCACCCACCCCTCCCTTCTTCCCGGGCTCAGCTCTGCTCCCGATATCTCTACCTCCTCCCCCAGTGGCGCAGGGGCAGGGAATGGGGGGTGCAGTCAGCGCTGCCACTTCTCTTCTCTTCGGTGAGGGGACTGTCCGGAACTTGTTCCTCCTTCTCCATCGTGGTCCCCCTCTCACAGGAGACAGTCCTCCACAAACTTTCTCCGACATGAGTTCCTCCCATGGGCCATTTGCACTTTCCCTGCCCACCAAGGACGGGCTCACACTGTCTCTGAAAGGCAGTTTATTGCCACGGAGGAAGGCAGGCCGTTCGCGCCGTGAGTCCCCAGCTCGCGCTGCCGCTGCTTTTCCTTCTGGAGGCAGCACGTCACCAAAGCGCTAAGGACGACTTCGGGAGATGACGATGTTGGGCCACCTGCGACGCTGAGGTGCCGTCCTGAGGCCCCGTGCTGTGCCCCGGCCACGCGCCGCGTCGGAGCGGATGGGCTGTGCGAGCCCAGGCCGGGCTCCAAGGTGGCTTCTGTCCCCTGGAGCCGGGAGCCCAGGGCCGGCGGCAGCCCTGCAGGTGCAGCCGCAGCGCTGCGGCGCAGAGAGGAAGGATCCCCTTCCCCGACCTGCCGGCAGCGCTCCCCATGCCGAGGGCAGGAGCAGAGCCGCAGCCTGGGCCAGGGCTGCAGCCCTGGGCTCGCACGGCCTGACCAGCACCGGTCGGCCAACAGTGCCAGCCTCGACGGCTGCCCCGCGGGACCTGCCTTTCGGCTCTGCGCTGGCTGCAGGAGCAGCCGCCCCGCTCCCGGGGGTGCCGAGGGCTCGGGCCCCCGCCTCGGCACTTCGCACCCACCCCTGTGAGGCGGCGGCCGGCTCCGAGGGGCTGGCACGTTCCTGAGGGCGTCCCTGCCCGTCGTTGGGGTGCATCCAGGCCAACGGTGCTGATGTCACTGTGGCCATTGTGACCCGCGGGGGACAAGCCTGCATAAAGCATCGCTGGGCTCAGGCTGTGCCTCAGCGCGACCTGGTGAGGTGAGGGGAGGGCAGGGGTGGACGGGGCTCGTGCGGGGCTGCCGAGGGAGGAGGGCGGCCCCGTGCCGGGGGGCGCTGGGCCTCTGCTGCAAGCTGACCCGCACCCTGCTTCTCCCCCAGAGTCAACCGAGGAGCACTTGGGAGAGACACCCCAGCACTGCGGGGACAGCGACTCTCCCAGCACTCACTGTTGATGGGTGAGATGACTGCGAGGAAGCAGGAGGCCGACGACTCGATGGAGCCAGGTGAGAGCAAAGCATCCCTCCCGCAGCATAGCAGAGGGGCTGTCGGGGCGCTCAGCGTGGGGCCGAGAGCGGTGGCAGGGGCAGGCAGGAGCTCCCCAAGCGCCCCGGGGCAGGGCCCCTCCGTGCCGCAGCCAGCGGGGCCCAGGCTGGGCCGTGGGCACCTGCTGCTGGGACACCCGTGCCTGTAAGGCCAGCCCTCAGGGACGCTTGCCCCGGCCCTGCAGAGGTGAGCTGCTCATTCCCGCTGTCGTTTGCTCTCTCCCCTCCAGCATGCATGCTGTGTGGCCGGGCAGAGGCTGACCCGGACATCTGCGGGTACAAACTGCAGAAGCGAGGGCTCTGCGCCCACCTCTTTTGCCTGGTGAGTGCCCCCGGGGCTCCCTCCAGCTTGCCGACAGGCAGCCCCGGCCACGCTCTCCTCCTCATCACCTCCTTGTCTTGTCTTTCCTGCGCAGTTTTTTGCCAACGGCCTCTTCCAGAAAGAGTCCCACAACGTGGGCCTGATGGGATTCCCCCTGAGGGATATTCGCCATACAGTCGAGCAGGCAGCGCAGCAGGTAAGGACTGGACAAGCTCAGGGAGATCTGTGGTGCCACGGGAGCGGTGTGGGAGCTTAGCCCAGACCCCAAGAAAGAAATCCCAGCCCTTCCAAGCAGCTCTGGGACAAAAGTCTCGCGCCCAGCAGCTCCACAGAGCCTCCACCCAGACCCAGCACAGGAGCCTCGTGCGCCGGGTGCATCCACGGGCTCTGACCCAGCAGTGGGGCAGCATCCTGCACCCTGCCCAGAGGCGTGGGGCTGGCTCTGGAGGCCCTGAGGCTGCCGCTGATGGGGGCTGCTCTGCTCTTTCCAGCGCTGCTTCGTCTGTGGCGAGAGCGGGGCCGCCATCACCTGCTGCCAGGAGGGCTGTGACCGCAGCTTCCACCTCCCCTGCGCCGTGGAGGGGGAATGCGTCATGCAGTTCTGTGGGCTTTACAGGTAAGGGTAGCCGGCCCTCCCACAGGAGGATCACCCACTTTTTTATACCCCTTTCTGACAGCATCAATAAGCAAACATAAAACAAGCCCACAGTGACACTTCCTAGCAGACAGTCATGGACAGAGCGAGTGGTGGGATTCCTTCACACATTATCACCCATCATTCCCACCAAAACACTCCTCACCTCACCCTTCCCTTTCCTCTTGCCTCCCCAGGTCCTTCTGCTGGCAGCACCGCCCAGAGCAGGCAGTGGAGGCAGCTCCGGGGGAGAACACTGCCTGCCTCATCTGCCTGGACCCGGTGGAGGACAGGAAGTCCTACGGCACCATGGTGTGCCCAGCGTGCAAACACGCCTGGTTCCACAGGGCCTGCATCCAGGTAGGAGCCCTTCCCTCGCCCACGGGGGGGGCACGGCGGGCGCCCAGCAGCACCAAGGCCTCACGCCTGCTCCTCATGTTTCCCCTGCAGGGACAGGCTGCGCGTGCCGGCATTTGCTTCCAGTGCCCTTTCTGTAGAGATAGGCGTGCATTTCTCAATGAGATGCTCACCATGGGCATCCGAATCCCATTCAGGTTGGTGTCCTGCCCGCCCCACCAGACAGGAGGGTGCCAGCGTTGTGCCGTGCCAGGGACTGCCCCTGCGCTCCCGGCCCTCCGCTCTCTCCCCTCAGCCTGGGCTTCAGCTTCACGCAGGAGTCAGAAAGCGGGCAGGGGGGGAAGAGCAGGGACGCCCTGCCTCTGCCTTATGCCGGGGCAGCAGGGGCGCAGCATTTTTCCCTTGTGCTTCAGATTGCCATCATGGGAGAATGGGCACGCAGATGATGAGCAAAATGAGAGGCACAGCCGCTGCGATGCCCGTGAGTGCCTTTGCCCAGGAGGCAGGCAGCACACAAAGCGACAGGGGTAAGTTGCCCGAGCGGCAACCTGGGCTCTGCCCAGGATCTCTGTCTCGCCAAGGGCTCGAAGCGGAGGGACGGAGAACAAGAGCTCTGCCGGACAATCCCGTGCTGCGGTCACTTTGTCCTCACAGCCACGCACCCGTTTGTTTCCCCAGGCCCTGGCAACTGCTCCTGTGCTGCTCCTGCGCTGCCGAGGGCACCCACAGACGATGCTCCCACTTGGGGACCGGCGCAGCCAGATGGGAGTGCAACAGCTGTGCTGGCCTGGGCACCGGTAAGAGGCAAAGCACCCGGGTGCCCCCGGGCGAGGCCTGGCAGCGGGTGCCCATTCTGGGCTTGGCAGAGCCCCTCTGCTCCAGGGGGGCTGGGGGCACAGTTCTGGCCTCTCCTGCCGCGGGCCTGGGGGGCCGTGCCCGTGACCTTCCTGCTCCCCCTTACAGCCTCCAGTGGCAGCTCGGAGGTGGCGGGTCCCATCACCGAGAGCCAGTCAGGATCGGGGCCATCCCACAGCTCTCCAGCACCAGAGACCAGCAGCCCCAGCAGCACTGGTCTCCAGGCGGCATCGGGGCCATCCCAAAGCTCCCCAGTGCCTGAGAGCAGCAGCTGCTCCAGCCCACCTGGGCCTGACCGTGTGCGAGACCGAGCTCGCTCACGGCGTAGTGCCCAAAAACCCTACAGCCGGCCCACAAGACACCGTGGCAGGAGCAGTGCACCAGCACGCAGGGCTGAGAGGAGCACCCCAGGACAGTTGGCACGGGGACGGTCCCACAGCTCGCTTGTCCCTGAGTCCAGCAGCCCCAGCACCAGCACCACGGCGGCATCAGGGTCCTCCTCCAGCTTCACAGAACTGGAGAGTAGCAGCCCCAGCAGCACTGGTGGCCAAGGGGCATCGGGGCCGTCTCAAAGCAGCTCCCCACCACCTGAGAGCAGCAGCTGCTCCAGCCCACCTGGGCCCGACCGCGTGCGAGACCGCTCTCGCTCGCGGCGTCGGGCCCAAAAGCCCTACAGCCGGCGCACAAGAGGCCGTGGCAGGAGCCGCGCACCAGCACCCAGGGCTGAGAGCAGCAGCCCCGCACAGTCGGTGCCGGGATGCTCCCGTGGCTCCCCGGTACCCGAGACCGGCAGCCCCAGCACCCCCAGCTCTGCACGGCTCCAGAGCAGCCGCCGCCCCAGCCGCCCCGGGCCCGTGCGGGGACGAGACCGCTCCCGCTTACGACGTCGGGCCCAGAACCCTTACAGCCGGCCCGGACGCTGACGCGCGACCAGCCCTGCGCCGGCCCTGCCTGCTGGCCCTGATCCCCCACCACCGCTCCAATAAAGTTGACTGTTAATCTCTGCCCTGGGAGATTCCACGCTCCTTTGTTGGCTTCCGCCGGGCCCACAGGGTTGTCTTCTCCCCGGGGCTTGGCAGCACCTTCCCCAGACCTCCCTCCTCGCGGGCTGGCCTTGGCCGGCTGCCCAGCGCCATGGCCGTGGGCTTCGGGCCTCGCTGGCCCCGCAGCCTGCTCCGCTTCCCCGGGGAAAGTTCGAACGCACAAGCGGCAAAGCGCCTCTGCTTTCAAAGTTCCCCTCAGAGTCACCTCTGGAGGTGTGACATGAAGGTTGCTGCAGATGGTGCTGCTACAGTAGTAGCCAAAGGGCATTGCCCTTCCCCAGTTCCAGCTCCTGTCGCCCACCGTGGTTGCTGCTGTACCAGCTTGTCCTGGCTTTGAGGGAGCGGTGGGGTTTTTTGGTAGCAGGGGAGGGGGCGACAGCGCTGGCCCTCTCTGAGAAGCTTCTCCAAGCTCCCCCGGCTCCAAGCAGGCCCTACCTCTGCAGCAGGGCCGAGCCAAGCAGCTCCACCTCTGCGATAACGCATTTAAGAAGGGACCTGGTGAGGAGGAGTGGGACTTGTGAGGAGGACTTGCCGCAGCTGCGTGAACACCAAGGCCAGTGGGGGAACGGAGGAAGAAAGGAGGGGGGAGGTGTGCCAGAGCAGAGTCTGCCCCACTGTATCCTGTGGCGAGACGGTGTCGTGGTTTAGGCCTGGTCCGCAGCCAACCGCAATGCAGCAGCTCTCTCTCCCTTCCCCTCCGGCAATGAGAAGGGACAGAGAGCCAGGCTTGGGGTTTGAGATAGGACTGGGATGGGGGAAAAATCCCCCTTTTATGATCACGAGCAAAAGGCAGACTCGTTAGGGGAAGAAGAAAAAAACATACATTTATTACAGACACTAACAACACATAACAGAGTAGGACAGTGAGAGGCATCGCCACATCTTGAGAACACCTTCCACCCACCCCTCCCTTCTTCCCGGGCTCAGCTCTGCTCCCGATATCTCTACCTCCTCCCCCAGTGGCGCAGGGGCAGGGAATGGGGGGTGCAGTCAGCGCTGCCACTTCTCTTCTCTTCGGTGAGGGGACTGTCCGGAACTTGTTCCTCCTTCTCCATCGTGGTCCCCCTCTCACAGGAGACAGTCCTCCACAAACTTTCTCCGACATGAGTTCCTCCCATGGGCCATTTGCACTTTCCCTGCCCACCAAGGACGGGCTCACACTGTCTCTGAAAGGCAGTTTATTGCCACGGAGGAAGGCAGGCCGTTCGCGCCGTGAGTCCCCAGCTCGCACTGCCGCTGCTTTTCCTTCTGGAGGCAGCACGTCACCAAAGCGCTAAGGACGACTTCGGGAGATGACGATGTTGGGCCACCTGCGACGCTGAGGTGCCGTCCTGAGGCCCTGTGCTGTGCCCCGGCCACGCGCCGCGTCGGAGCGGATGGGCTGTGCGAGCCCAGGCCGGGCTCCAAGGTGGCTTCTGTCCCCTGGAGCCGGGAGCCCAGGGCCGGCGGCAGCCCTGCAGGTGCAGCCGCAGCGCTGCGGCGCAGAGAGGAAGGATCCCCTTCCCCGACCTGCCGGCAGCGCTCCCCATGCCGAGGGCAGGAGCAGAGCCGCAGCCTGGGCCAGGGCTGCAGCCCTGGGCTCGCACGGCCTGACCAGCACCGGTCGGCCAACAGTGCCAGCCTCGACGGCTGCCCCGCGGGACCTGCCTTTCGGCTCTGCGCTGGCTGCAGGAGCAGCCGCCCCGCTCCCGGGGGTGCCGAGGGCTCGGGCCCCCGCCTCGGCACTTCGCACCCACCCATGTGAGGCGGCGGCCGGCTCCGAGGGGCTGGCACGTTCCTGAGGGCGTCCCTGCCCGTCGTTGGGGTGCATCCAGGCCAACGGTGCTGATGTCACTGTGGCCATTGTGACCCGCGGGGGACAAGCCTGCATAAAGCATCGCTGGGCTCAGGCTGTGCCTCAGCGCGACCTGGTGAGGTGAGGGGAGGGCAGGGGTGGACGGGGCTCGTGCGGGGCTGCCGAGGGAGGAGGGCGGCCCCGTGCCGGGGGGCGCTGGGCCTCTGCTGCAAGCTGACCCGCGCCCTGCTTCTCCCCCAGAGTCAACCGAGGAGCACTTGGGAGAGACACCCCAGCACTGCGGGGACAGCGACTCTCCCAGCACTCACTGTTGATGGGTGAGATGACTGCGAGGAAGCAGGAGGCCGACGACTCGATGGAGCCAGGTGAGAGCAAAGCATCCCTCCCGCAGCATAGCAGAGGGGCTGTCGGGGCGCTCAGCGTGGGGCCGAGAGCGGTGGCAGGGGCAGGCAGGAGCTCCCCAAGCGCCCCGGGGCAGGGCCCCTCCGTGCCGCAGCCAGCGGGGCCCAGGCTGGGCCGTGGGCACCTGCTGCTGGGACACCCGTGCCTGCAAGGCCAGCCCTCAGGGACGCTTGCCCCGGCCCTGCAGAGGTGAGCTGCTCATTCCCGCTGTCGTTTGCTCTCTCCCCTCCAGCATGCATGCTGTGTGGCCGGGCAGAGGCTGACCCGGACATCTGCGGGTACAAACTGCAGAAGCGAGGGCTCTGCGCCCACCTCTTTTGCCTGGTGAGTGCCCCCGGGGCTCCCTCCAGCTTGCCGACAGGCAGCCCCGGCCACGCTCTCCTCCTCATCACCTCCTTGTCTTGTCTTTCCTGCGCAGTTTTTTGCCAACGGCCTCTTCCAGAAAGAGTCCCACAACGTGGGCCTGATGGGATTCCCCCTGAGGGATATTCGCCATACAGTCGAGCAGGCAGCGCAGCAGGTAAGGACTGGACAAGCTCAGGGAGATCTGTGGTGCCACGGGAGCGGTGTGGGAGCTTAGCCCAGACCCCAAGAAAGAAATCCCAGCCCTTCCAAGCAGCTCTGGGACAAAAGTCTCGCGCCCAGCAGCTCCACAGAGCCTCCACCCAGACCCAGCACAGGAGCCTCGTGCGCCGGGTGCATCCACGGGCTCTGACCCAGCAGTGGGGCAGCATCCTGCACCCTGCCCAGAGGCGTGGGGCTGGCTCTGGAGGCCCTGAGGCTGCCGCTGATGGGGGCTGCTCTGCTCTTTCCAGCGCTGCTTCGTCTGTGGCGAGAGCGGGGCCGCCATCACCTGCTGCCAGGAGGGCTGTGACCGCAGCTTCCACCTCCCCTGCGCCGTGGAGGGGGAATGCGTCATGCAGTTCTGTGGGCTTTACAGGTAAGGGTAGCCGGCCCTCCCACAGGAGGATCACCCACTTTTTTATACCCCTTTCTGACAGCATCAATAAGCAAACATAAAACAAGCCCACAGTGACACTTCCTAGCAGACAGTCATGGACAGAGCGAGTGGTGGGATTCCTTCACACATTATCACCCATCATTCCCACCAAAACACTCCTCACCTCACCCTTCCCTTTCCTCTTGCCTCCCCAGGTCCTTCTGCTGGCAGCACCGCCCAGAGCAGGCAGTGGAGGCAGCTCCGGGGGAGAACACTGCCTGCCTCATCTGCCTGGACCCGGTGGAGGACAGGAAGTCCTACGGCACCATGGTGTGCCCAGCGTGCAAACACGCCTGGTTCCACAGGGCCTGCATCCAGGTAGGAGCCCTTCCCTCGCCCACGGGGGGGGCACGGCGGGCGCCCAGCAGCACCAAGGCCTCACGCCTGCTCCTCATGTTTCCCCTGCAGGGACAGGCTGCGCGTGCCGGCATTTGCTTCCAGTGCCCTTTCTGTAGAGATAGGCGTGCATTTCTCAAAGAGATGCTCACCATGGGCATCCGAATCCCATTCAGGTTGGTGTCCTGCCCGCCCCACCAGACAGGAGGGTGCCAGCGTTGTGCCGTGCCAGGGACTGCCCCTGCGCTCCCGGCCCTCCGCTCTCTCCCCTCAGCCTGGGCTTCAGCTTCACGCAGGAGTCAGAAAGCGGGCAGGGGGGGAAGAGCAGGGACGCCCTGCCTCTGCCTTATGCCGGGGCAGCAGGGGCGCAGCATTTTTCCCTTGTGCTTCAGATTGCCATCATGGGAGAATGGGCACGCAGATGATGAGCAAAATGAGAGGCACAGCCGCTGCGATGCCCGTGAGTGCCTTTGCCCAGGAGGCAGGCAGCACACAAAGCGACAGGGGTAAGTTGCCCGAGCGGCAACCTGGGCTCTGCCCAGGATCTCTGTCTCGCCAAGGGCTCGAAGCGGAGGGACGGAGAACAAGAGCTCTGCCGGACAATCCCGTGCTGCGGTCACTTTGTCCTCACAGCCACGCACCCGTTTGTTTCCCCAGGCCCTGGCAACTGCTCCTGTGCTGCTCCTGCGCTGCCGAGGGCACCCACAGACGATGCTCCCACTTGGGGACCGGCGCAGCCAGATGGGAGTGCAACAGCTGTGCTGGCCTGGGCACCGGTAAGAGGCAAAGCACCCGGGTGCCCCCGGGCGAGGCCTGGCAGCGGGTGCCCATTCTGGGCTTGGCAGAGCCCCTCTGCTCCAGGGGGGCTGGGGGCACAGTTCTGGCCTCTCCTGCCGCGGGCCTGGGGGGCCGTGCCCGTGACCTTCCTGCTCCCCCTTACAGCCTCCAGTGGCAGCTCGGAGGTGGCGGGTCCCATCACCGAGAGCCAGTCAGGATCGGGGCCATCCCACAGCTCTCCAGCACCAGAGACCAGCAGCCCCAGCAGCACTGGTCTCCAGGCGGCATCGGGGCCATCCCAAAGCTCCCCAGTGCCTGAGAGCAGCAGCTGCTCCAGCCCACCTGGGCCTGACCGTGTGCGAGACCGAGCTCGCTCACGGCGTAGTGCCCAAAAACCCTACAGCCGGCCCACAAGACACCGTGGCAGGAGCAGTGCACCAGCACGCAGGGCTGAGAGGAGCACCCCAGGACAGTTGGCACGGGGACGGTCCCACAGCTCGCTTGTCCCTGAGTCCAGCAGCCCCAGCACCAGCACCACGGCGGCATCAGGGTCCTCCTCCAGCTTCACAGAACTGGAGAGTAGCAGCCCCAGCAGCACTGGTGGCCAAGGGGCATCGGGGCCGTCTCAAAGCAGCTCCCCACCACCTGAGAGCAGCAGCTGCTCCAGCCCACCTGGGCCCGACCGCGTGCGAGACCGCTCTCGCTCGCGGCGTCGGGCCCAAAAGCCCTACAGCCGGCGCACAAGAGGCCGTGGCAGGAGCCACGCACCAGCACCCAGGGCTGAGAGCAGCAGCCCCGCACAGTCGGTGCCGGGATGCTCCCGTGGCTCCCCGGTACCCGAGACCGGCAGCCCCAGCACCCCCAGCTCTGCACGGCTCCAGAGCAGCCGCCGCCCCAGCCGCCCCGGGCCCGTGCGGGGACGAGACCGCTCCCGCTTACGACGTCGGGCCCAGAACCCTTACAGCCGGCCCGGACGCTGACGCGCGACCAGCCCTGCGCCGGCCCTGCCTGCTGGCCCTGATCCCCCACCACCGCTCCAATAAAGTTGACTGTTAATCTCTGCCCTGGGAGATTCCACGCTCCTTTGTTGGCTTCCGCCGGGCCCACAGGGTTGTCTTCTCCCCGGGGCTTGGCAGCACCTTCCCCAGACCTCCCTCCTCGCGGGCTGGCCTTGGCCGGCTGCCCAGCGCCATGGCCGTGGGCTTCGGGCCTCGCTGGCCCCGCAGCCTGCTCCGCTTCCCCGGGGAAAGTTCGAACGCACAAGCGGCAAAGCGCCTCTGCTTTCAAAGTTCCCCTCAGAGTCACCTCTGGAGGTGTGACATGAAGGTTGCTGCAGATGGTGCTGCTACAGTAGTAGCCAAAGGGCATTGCCCTTCCCCAGTTCCAGCTCCTGTCGCCCACCGTGGTTGCTGCTGTACCAGCTTGTCCTGGCTTTGAGGGAGCGGTGGGGTTTTTTGGTAGCAGGGGAGGGGGCGACAGCGCTGGCCCTCTCTGAGAAGCTTCTCCAAGCTCCCCCGGCTCCAAGCAGGCCCTACCTCTGCAGCAGGGCCGAGCCAAGCAGCTCCACCTCTGCGATAACGCATTTAAGAAGGGACCTGGTGAGGAGGAGTGGGACTTGTGAGGAGGACTTGCCGCAGCTGCGTGAACACCAAGGCCAGTGGGGGAACGGAGGAAGAAAGGAGGGGGGAGGTGTGCCAGAGCAGAGTCTGCCCCACTGTATCCTGTGGCGAGACGGTGTCGTGGTTTAGGCCTGGTCCGCAGCCAACCGCAATGCAGCAGCTCTCTCTCCCTTCCCCTCCGGCAATGAGAAGGGACAGAGAGCCAGGCTTGGGGTTTGAGATAGGACTGGGATGGGGGAAAAATCCCCCTTTTATGATCACGAGCAAAAGGCAGACTCGTTAGGGGAAGAAGAAAAAAACATACATTTATTACAGACACTAACAACACATAACAGAGTAGGACAGTGAGAGGCATCGCCACATCTTGAGAACACCTTCCACCCACCCCTCCCTTCTTCCCGGGCTCAGCTCTGCTCCCGATATCTCTACCTCCTCCCCCAGTGGCGCAGGGGCAGGGAATGGGGGGTGCAGTCAGCGCTGCCACTTCTCTTCTCTTCGGTGAGGGGACTGTCCGGAACTTGTTCCTCCTTCTCCATCGTGGTCCCCCTCTCACAGGAGACAGTCCTCCACAAACTTTCTCCGACATGAGTTCCTCCCATGGGCCATTTGCACTTTCCCTGCCCACCAAGGACGGGCTCACACTGTCTCTGAAAGGCAGTTTATTGCCACGGAGGAAGGCAGGCCGTTCGCGCCGTGAGTCCCCAGCTCGCACTGCCGCTGCTTTTCCTTCTGGAGGCAGCACGTCACCAAAGCGCTAAGGACGACTTCGGGAGATGACGATGTTGGGCCACCTGCGACGCTGAGGTGCCGTCCTGAGGCCCTGTGCTGTGCCCCGGCCACGCGCCGCGTCGGAGCGGATGGGCTGTGCGAGCCCAGGCCGGGCTCCAAGGTGGCTTCTGTCCCCTGGAGCCGGGAGCCCAGGGCCGGCGGCAGCCCTGCAGGTGCAGCCGCAGCGCTGCGGCGCAGAGAGGAAGGATCCCCTTCCCCGACCTGCCGGCAGCGCTCCCCATGCCGAGGGCAGGAGCAGAGCCGCAGCCTGGGCCAGGGCTGCAGCCCTGGGCTCGCACGGCCTGACCAGCACCGGTCGGCCAACAGTGCCAGCCTCGACGGCTGCCCCGCGGGACCTGCCTTTCGGCTCTGCGCTGGCTGCAGGAGCAGCCGCCCCGCTCCCGGGGGTGCCGAGGGCTCGGGCCCCCGCCTCGGCACTTCGCACCCACCCATGTGAGGCGGCGGCCGGCTCCGAGGGGCTGGCACGTTCCTGAGGGCGTCCCTGCCCGTCGTTGGGGTGCATCCAGGCCAACGGTGCTGATGTCACTGTGGCCATTGTGACCCGCGGGGGACAAGCCTGCATAAAGCATCGCTGGGCTCAGGCTGTGCCTCAGCGCGACCTGGTGAGGTGAGGGGAGGGCAGGGGTGGACGGGGCTCGTGCGGGGCTGCCGAGGGAGGAGGGCGGCCCCGTGCCGGGGGGCGCTGGGCCTCTGCTGCAAGCTGACCCGCGCCCTGCTTCTCCCCCAGAGTCAACCGAGGAGCACTTGGGAGAGACACCCCAGCACTGCGGGGACAGCGACTCTCCCAGCACTCACTGTTGATGGGTGAGATGACTGCGAGGAAGCAGGAGGCCGACGACTCGATGGAGCCAGGTGAGAGCAAAGCATCCCTCCCGCAGCATAGCAGAGGGGCTGTCGGGGCGCTCAGCGTGGGGCCGAGAGCGGTGGCAGGGGCAGGCAGGAGCTCCCCAAGCGCCCCGGGGCAGGGCCCCTCCGTGCCGCAGCCAGCGGGGCCCAGGCTGGGCCGTGGGCACCTGCTGCTGGGACACCCGTGCCTGCAAGGCCAGCCCTCAGGGACGCTTGCCCCGGCCCTGCAGAGGTGAGCTGCTCATTCCCGCTGTCGTTTGCTCTCTCCCCTCCAGCATGCATGCTGTGTGGCCGGGCAGAGGCTGACCCGGACATCTGCGGGTACAAACTGCAGAAGCGAGGGCTCTGCGCCCACCTCTTTTGCCTGGTGAGTGCCCCCGGGGCTCCCTCCAGCTTGCCGACAGGCAGCCCCGGCCACGCTCTCCTCCTCATCACCTCCTTGTCTTGTCTTTCCTGCGCAGTTTTTTGCCAACGGCCTCTTCCAGAAAGAGTCCCACAACGTGGGCCTGATGGGATTCCCCCTGAGGGATATTCGCCATACAGTCGAGCAGGCAGCGCAGCAGGTAAGGACTGGACAAGCTCAGGGAGATCTGTGGTGCCACGGGAGCGGTGTGGGAGCTTAGCCCAGACCCCAAGAAAGAAATCCCAGCCCTTCCAAGCAGCTCTGGGACAAAAGTCTCGCGCCCAGCAGCTCCACAGAGCCTCCACCCAGACCCAGCACAGGAGCCTCGTGCGCCGGGTGCATCCACGGGCTCTGACCCAGCAGTGGGGCAGCATCCTGCACCCTGCCCAGAGGCGTGGGGCTGGCTCTGGAGGCCCTGAGGCTGCCGCTGATGGGGGCTGCTCTGCTCTTTCCAGCGCTGCTTCGTCTGTGGCGAGAGCGGGGCCGCCATCACCTGCTGCCAGGAGGGCTGTGACCGCAGCTTCCACCTCCCCTGCGCCGTGGAGGGGGAATGCGTCATGCAGTTCTGTGGGCTTTACAGGTAAGGGTAGCCGGCCCTCCCACAGGAGGATCACCCACTTTTTTATACCCCTTTCTGACAGCATCAATAAGCAAACATAAAACAAGCCCACAGTGACACTTCCTAGCAGACAGTCATGGACAGAGCGAGTGGTGGGATTCCTTCACACATTATCACCCATCATTCCCACCAAAACACTCCTCACCTCACCCTTCCCTTTCCTCTTGCCTCCCCAGGTCCTTCTGCTGGCAGCACCGCCCAGAGCAGGCAGTGGAGGCAGCTCCGGGGGAGAACACTGCCTGCCTCATCTGCCTGGACCCGGTGGAGGACAGGAAGTCCTACGGCACCATGGTGTGCCCAGCGTGCAAACACGCCTGGTTCCACAGGGCCTGCATCCAGGTAGGAGCCCTTCCCTCGCCCACGGGGGGGGCACGGCGGGCGCCCAGCAGCACCAAGGCCTCACGCCTGCTCCTCATGTTTCCCCTGCAGGGACAGGCTGCGCGTGCCGGCATTTGCTTCCAGTGCCCTTTCTGTAGAGATAGGCGTGCATTTCTCAAAGAGATGCTCACCATGGGCATCCGAATCCCATTCAGGTTGGTGTCCTGCCCGCCCCACCAGACAGGAGGGTGCCAGCGTTGTGCCGTGCCAGGGACTGCCCCTGCGCTCCCGGCCCTCCGCTCTCTCCCCTCAGCCTGGGCTTCAGCTTCACGCAGGAGTCAGAAAGCGGGCAGGGGGGGAAGAGCAGGGACGCCCTGCCTCTGCCTTATGCCGGGGCAGCAGGGGCGCAGCATTTTTCCCTTGTGCTTCAGATTGCCATCATGGGAGAATGGGCACGCAGATGATGAGCAAAATGAGAGGCACAGCCGCTGCGATGCCCGTGAGTGCCTTTGCCCAGGAGGCAGGCAGCACACAAAGCGACAGGGGTAAGTTGCCCGAGCGGCAACCTGGGCTCTGCCCAGGATCTCTGTCTCGCCAAGGGCTCGAAGCGGAGGGACGGAGAACAAGAGCTCTGCCGGACAATCCCGTGCTGCGGTCACTTTGTCCTCACAGCCACGCACCCGTTTGTTTCCCCAGGCCCTGGCAACTGCTCCTGTGCTGCTCCTGCGCTGCCGAGGGCACCCACAGACGATGCTCCCACTTGGGGACCGGCGCAGCCAGATGGGAGTGCAACAGCTGTGCTGGCCTGGGCACCGGTAAGAGGCAAAGCACCCGGGTGCCCCCGGGCGAGGCCTGGCAGCGGGTGCCCATTCTGGGCTTGGCAGAGCCCCTCTGCTCCAGGGGGGCTGGGGGCACAGTTCTGGCCTCTCCTGCCGCGGGCCTGGGGGGCCGTGCCCGTGACCTTCCTGCTCCCCCTTACAGCCTCCAGTGGCAGCTCGGAGGTGGCGGGTCCCATCACCGAGAGCCAGTCAGGATCGGGGCCATCCCACAGCTCTCCAGCACCAGAGACCAGCAGCCCCAGCAGCACTGGTCTCCAGGCGGCATCGGGGCCATCCCAAAGCTCCCCAGTGCCTGAGAGCAGCAGCTGCTCCAGCCCACCTGGGCCTGACCGTGTGCGAGACCGAGCTCGCTCACGGCGTAGTGCCCAAAAACCCTACAGCCGGCCCACAAGACACCGTGGCAGGAGCAGTGCACCAGCACGCAGGGCTGAGAGGAGCACCCCAGGACAGTTGGCACGGGGACGGTCCCACAGCTCGCTTGTCCCTGAGTCCAGCAGCCCCAGCACCAGCACCACGGCGGCATCAGGGTCCTCCTCCAGCTTCACAGAACTGGAGAGTAGCAGCCCCAGCAGCACTGGTGGCCAAGGGGCATCGGGGCCGTCTCAAAGCAGCTCCCCACCACCTGAGAGCAGCAGCTGCTCCAGCCCACCTGGGCCCGACCGCGTGCGAGACCGCTCTCGCTCGCGGCGTCGGGCCCAAAAGCCCTACAGCCGGCGCACAAGAGGCCGTGGCAGGAGCCACGCACCAGCACCCAGGGCTGAGAGCAGCAGCCCCGCACAGTCGGTGCCGGGATGCTCCCGTGGCTCCCCGGTACCCGAGACCGGCAGCCCCAGCACCCCCAGCTCTGCACGGCTCCAGAGCAGCCGCCGCCCCAGCCGCCCCGGGCCCGTGCGGGGACGAGACCGCTCCCGCTTACGACGTCGGGCCCAGAACCCTTACAGCCGGCCCGGACGCTGACGCGCGACCAGCCCTGCGCCGGCCCTGCCTGCTGGCCCTGATCCCCCACCACCGCTCCAATAAAGTTGACTGTTAATCTCTGCCCTGGGAGATTCCACGCTCCTTTGTTGGCTTCCGCCGGGCCCACAGGGTTGTCTTCTCCCCGGGGCTTGGCAGCACCTTCCCCAGACCTCCCTCCTCGCGGGCTGGCCTTGGCCGGCTGCCCAGCGCCATGGCCGTGGGCTTCGGGCCTCGCTGGCCCCGCAGCCTGCTCCGCTTCCCCGGGGAAAGTTCGAACGCACAAGCGGCAAAGCGCCTCTGCTTTCAAAGTTCCCCTCAGAGTCACCTCTGGAGGTGTGACATGAAGGTTGCTGCAGATGGTGCTGCTACAGTAGTAGCCAAAGGGCATTGCCCTTCCCCAGTTCCAGCTCCTGTCGCCCACCGTGGTTGCTGCTGTACCAGCTTGTCCTGGCTTTGAGGGAGCGGTGGGGTTTTTTGGTAGCAGGGGAGGGGGCGACAGCGCTGGCCCTCTCTGAGAAGCTTCTCCAAGCTCCCCCGGCTCCAAGCAGGCCCTACCTCTGCAGCAGGGCCGAGCCAAGCAGCTCCACCTCTGCGATAACGCATTTAAGAAGGGACCTGGTGAGGAGGAGTGGGACTTGTGAGGAGGACTTGCCGCAGCTGCGTGAACACCAAGGCCAGTGGGGGAACGGAGGAAGAAAGGAGGGGGGAGGTGTGCCAGAGCAGAGTCTGCCCCACTGTATCCTGTGGCGAGACGGTGTCGTGGTTTAGGCCTGGTCCGCAGCCAACCGCAATGCAGCAGCTCTCTCTCCCTTCCCCTCCGGCAATGAGAAGGGACAGAGAGCCAGGCTTGGGGTTTGAGATAGGACTGGGATGGGGAAAAATTCCCCTTTCTGATCACGAGCAAAAGGCAGCCTCGTTAGGGGAAGAAAAAAAAGAACATACATTTATTACAGACACTAACAACACATAACAGAGTAGGACAGTGAGAGGCATCGCCACATCTTGAGAACACCTTCCACCCACCCCTCCCTTCTTCCCGGGCTCAGCTCTGCTCCCGATATCTCTACCTCCTCCCCCAGTGGCGCAGGGGCAGGGAATGGGGGGTGCAGTCAGCGCTGCCACTTCTCTTCTCTTCGGTGAGGGGACTGTCCGGAACTTGTTCCTCCTTCTCCATCGTGGTCCCCCTCTCACAGGAGACAGTCCTCCACAAACTTTCTCCGACATGAGTTCCTCCCATGGGCCATTTGCACTTTCCCTGCCCACCAAGGACGGGCTCACACTGTCTCTGAAAGGCAGTTTATTGCCACGGAGGAAGCCAGGCCGTTTGCGCCGTGAGTCCCCAGCTCGCGCTGCCGCTGCTTTTCCTTCTGGAGGCAGCACGTCACCAAAGCGCTAAGGACGACTTCGGGAGATGACGATGTTGGGCCACCTGCGACGCTGAGGTGCCGTCCTGAGGCCCCGTGCTGTGCCCCGGCCACGCGCCGCGTCGGAGCGGATGGGCTGTGCGAGCCCAGGCCGGGCTCCAAGGTGGCTTCTGTCCCCTGGAGCCGGGAGCCCAGGGCCGGCGGCAGCCCTGCAGGTGCAGCCGCAGCGCTGCGGCGCAGAGAGGAAGGATCCCCTTCCCCGACCTGCCGGCAGCGCTCCCCATGCCGAGGGCAGGAGCAGAGCCGCAGCCTGGGCCAGGGCTGCAGCCCTGGGCTCGCACGGCCTGACCAGCACCGGTCGGCCAACAGTGCCAGCCCTCGACGGCTGCCCCGCGGGACCTGCCTTTCGGCTCTGCGCTGGCTGCAGGAGCAGCCGCCCCGCTCCCGGGGGTGCCGAGGGCTCGGGCCCCCGCCTCGGCACTTCGCACCCACCCCTGTGAGGCGGCGGCCGGCTCCGAGGGGCTGGCACGTTCCTGAGGGCGTCCCTGCCCGTCGTTGGGGTGCATCCAGGCCAACGGTGCTGATGTCACTGTGGCCATTGTGACCCGCGGGGGACAAGCCTGCATAAAGCATCGCTGGGCTCAGGCTGTGCCTCAGCGCGACCTGGTGAGGTGAGGGGAGGGCAGGGGTGGACGGGGCTCGTGCGGGGCTGCCGAGGGAGGAGGGCGGCCCCGTGCCGGGGGGCGCTGGGCCTCTGCTGCAAGCTGACCCGCGCCCTGCTTCTCCCCCAGAGTCAACCGAGGAGCACTTGGGAGAGACACCCCAGCACTGCGGGGACAGCGACTCTCCCAGCACTCACTGTTGATGGGTGAGATGACTGCGAGGAAGCAGGAGGCCGACGACTCGATGGAGCCAGGTGAGAGCAAAGCATCCCTCCCGCAGCATAGCAGAGGGGCTGTCGGGGCGCTCAGCGTGGGGCCGAGAGCGGTGGCAGGGGCAGGCAGGAGCTCCCCAAGCGCCCCGGGGCAGGGCCCCTCCGTGCCGCAGCCAGCGGGGCCCAGGCTGGGCCGTGGGCACCTGCTGCTGGGACACCCGTGCCTGCAAGGCCAGCCCTCAGGGACGCTTGCCCCGGCCCTGCAGAGGTGAGCTGCTCATTCCCGCTGTCGTTTGCTCTCTCCCCTCCAGCATGCATGCTGTGTGGCCGGGCAGAGGCTGACCCGGACATCTGCGGGTACAAACTGCAGAAGCGAGGGCTCTGCGCCCACCTCTTTTGCCTGGTGAGTGCCCCCGGGGCTCCCTCCAGCTTGCCGACAGGCAGCCCCGGCCACGCTCTCCTCCTCATCACCTCCTTGTCTTGTCTTTCCTGCGCAGTTTTTTGCCAACGGCCTCTTCCAGAAAGAGTCCCACAACGTGGGCCTGATGGGATTCCCCCTGAGGGATATTCGCCATACAGTCGAGCAGGCAGCGCAGCAGGTAAGGACTGGACAAGCTCAGGGAGATCTGTGGTGCCACGGGAGCGGTGTGGGAGCTTAGCCCAGACCCCAAGAAAGAAATCCCAGCCCTTCCAAGCAGCTCTGGGACAAAAGTCTCGCGCCCAGCAGCTCCACAGAGCCTCCACCCAGACCCAGCACAGGAGCCTCGTGCGCCGGGTGCATCCACGGGCTCTGACCCAGCAGTGGGGCAGCATCCTGCACCCTGCCCAGAGGCGTGGGGCTGGCTCTGGAGGCCCTGAGGCTGCCGCTGATGGGGGCTGCTCTGCTCTTTCCAGCGCTGCTTCGTCTGTGGCGAGAGCGGGGCCGCCATCACCTGCTGCCAGGAGGGCTGTGACCGCAGCTTCCACCTCCCCTGCGCCGTGGAGGGGGAATGCGTCATGCAGTTCTGTGGGCTTTACAGGTAAGGGTAGCCGGCCCTCCCACAGGAGGATCACCCACTTTTTTATACCCCTTTCTGACAGCATCAATAAGCAAACATAAAACAAGCCCACAGTGACACTTCCTAGCAGACAGTCATGGACAGAGCGAGTGGTGGGATTCCTTCACACATTATCACCCATCATTCCCACCAAAACACTCCTCACCTCACCCTTCCCTTTCCTCTTGCCTCCCCAGGTCCTTCTGCTGGCAGCACCGCCCAGAGCAGGCAGTGGAGGCGGCTCCGGGGGAGAACACTGCCTGCCTCATCTGCCTGGACCCGGTGGAGGACAGGAAGTCCTACGGCACCATGGTGTGCCCAGCGTGCAAACACGCCTGGTTCCACAGGGCCTGCATCCAGGTAGGAGCCCTTCCCTCGCCCACGGGGGGGGCACGGCGGGCGCCCAGCAGCACCAAGGCCTCACGCCTGCTCCTCATGTTTCCCCTGCAGGGACAGGCTGCGCGTGCCGGCATTTGCTTCCAGTGCCCTTTCTGTAGAGATAGGCGTGCATTTCTCAAAGAGATGCTCACCATGGGCATCCGAATCCCATTCAGGTTGGTGTCCTGACCGCCCCACCAGACAGGAGGGTGCCAGCGTTGTGCCGTGCCAGGGACTGCCCCTGCGCTCCCGGCCCTCCGCTCTCTCCCCTCAGCCTGGGCTTCAGCTTCACGCAGGAGTCAGAAAGCGGGCAGGGGGGGAAGAGCAGGGACGCCCTGCCTCTGCCTTATGCCGGGGCAGCAGGGGCGCAGCATTTTTCCCTTGTGCTTCAGATTGCCATCATGGGAGAATGGGCACGCAGATGATGAGCAAAATGAGAGGCACAGCCGCTGCGATGCCCGTGAGTGCCTTTGCCCAGGAGGCAGGCAGCACACAAAGCGACAGGGGTAAGTTGCCCGAGCGGCAACCTGGGCTCTGCCCAGGATCTCTGTCTCGCCAAGGGCTCGAAGCGGAGGGACGGAGAACAAGAGCTCTGCCGGACAATCCCGTGCTGCGGTCACTTTGTCCTCACAGCCACGCACCCGTTTGTTTCCCCAGGCCCTGGCAACTGCTCCTGTGCTGCTCCTGCGCTGCCGAGGGCACCCACAGACGATGCTCCCACTTGGGGACCGGCGCAGCCAGATGGGAGTGCAACAGCTGTGCTGGCCTGGGCACCGGTAAGAGGCAAAGCACCCGGGTGCCCCCGGGCGAGGCCTGGCAGCGGGTGCCCATTCTGGGCTTGGCAGAGCCCCTCTGCTCCAGGGGGGCTGGGGGCACAGTTCTGGCCTCTCCTGCCGCGGGCCTGGGGGGCCGTGCCCGTGACCTTCCTGCTCCCCCTTACAGCCTCCAGTGGCAGCTCGGAGGTGGCGGGTCCCATCACCGAGAGCCAGTCAGGATCGGGGCCATCCCACAGCTCTCCAGCACCAGAGACCAGCAGCCCCAGCAGCACTGGTCTCCAGGCGGCATCGGGGCCATCCCAAAGCTCCCCAGTGCCTGAGAGCAGCAGCTGCTCCAGCCCACCTGGGCCTGACCGTGTGCGAGACCGAGCTCGCTCACGGCGTAGTGCCCAAAAACCCTACAGCCGGCCCACAAGACACCGTGGCAGGAGCAGTGCACCAGCACGCAGGGCTGAGAGGAGCACCCCAGGACAGTTGGCACGGGGACGGTCCCACAGCTCGCTTGTCCCTGAGTCCAGCAGCCCCAGCACCAGCACCACGGCGGCATCAGGGTCCTCCTCCAGCTTCACAGAACTGGAGAGTAGCAGCCCCAGCAGCACTGGTGGCCAAGGGGCATCGGGGCCGTCTCAAAGCAGCTCCCCACCACCTGAGAGCAGCAGCTGCTCCAGCCCACCTGGGCCCGACCGCGTGCGAGACCGCTCTCGCTCGCGGCGTCGGGCCCAAAAGCCCTACAGCCGGCGCACAAGAGGCCGTGGCAGGAGCCGCGCACCAGCACCCAGGGCTGAGAGCAGCAGCCCCGCACAGTCGGTGCCGGGATGCTCCCGTGGCTCCCCGGTACCCGAGACCGGCAGCCCCAGCACCCCCAGCTCTGCACGGCTCCAGAGCAGCCGCCGCCCCAGCCGCCCCGGGCCCGTGCGGGGACGAGACCGCTCCCGCTTACGACGTCGGGCCCAGAACCCTTACAGCCGGCCCGGACGCTGACGCGCGACCAGCCCTGCGCCGGCCCTGCCTGCTGGCCCTGATCCCCCACCACCGCTCCAATAAAGTTGACTGTTAATCTCTGCCCTGGGAGATTCCACGCTCCTTTGTTGGCTTCCGCCGGGCCCACAGGGTTGTCTTCTCCCCGGGGCTTGGCAGCACCTTCCCCAGACCTCCCTCCTCGCGGGCTGGCCTTGGCCGGCTGCCCAGCGCCATGGCCGTGGGCTTCGGGCCTCGCTGGCCCCGCAGCCTGCTCCGCTTCCCCGGGGAAAGTTCGAACGCACAAGCGGCAAAGCGCCTCTGCTTTCAAAGTTCCCCTCAGAGTCACCTCTGGAGGTGTGACATGAAGGTTGCTGCAGATGGTGCTGCTACAGTAGTAGCCAAAGGGCATTGCCCTTCCCCAGTTCCAGCTCCTGTCGCCCACCGTGGTTGCTGCTGTACCATCTGAAGGCTTCCTTCTTGCTCTAGAAGACAAGAAATCCTTTTTTGTAGAGTTTGCAAACACCTCGTAAGGAATTTACTCCACAGAACTCATTGGAGCCAGAGCAGCACCTGTTACTGAAGCCTCGAGTCCTATCATATGCCCTTGAGAGCAAAAAAGTTCACATGGAGTTCTGGGTAACATGGGACCTGGGCAATGCCCATCATCCGAAAGGATTTCCCTCCTGTTGGGAGACGAGCTAGCCCCTCTCTAGTGCAGGGAGGAGAAAGGATTTGGTTGCAGACTGACTGCTGAAGATCTCTGTAGAAGCTGGCAGCGTGCTAGAAGCCTGAATCAAGAAATAAGGCGACCAAAGCGTGAAGGAAATCCTGTGGGGTGGCTGGACAGACTTGAACAACCCTCTGCTCTTCGGGCAAGCTATAGGTGGCCTTATCTGTGTGCATTAAGTGTCTTCCTCAGAGGCCTTCCTGCAGCATGGAAGTTGATGCCTTACAGGAGGGAACCGCTGTCCTCTCTCAGGTAGGCAAGGGAACCTGAGAAACCTGAAGGGCTTTTCTGCCAAGAAAGAGGCAGCGAGTAAGGAAAGGAGGTCGAGAGGGTCTAAAAGAGAACTCTGTGGCAGCACTTTGTCCTCCTATTCTTGACAGCTGTGTCTGGGAAGACGCATGGTCTGCATGTGGCCAGAACAGGGCGTTTGCGATGTGAGCTCCGAGGCACTCCCGAGCACTGGTGCTTGGTTGATGCCGGCTGAAGAGCTGTGGTCATGAACAGCCCCACTCTGAACCGAGGTGCTTGTTCCCTGGCACCGTTCACCTCTGACAGCACCCAGCTCACTGTGTTCTGTAATGCCTGGCTGTCGGAAGGCCACGACAAATCTCAGAAAGCCTGGTGAGAAGGAAACCCTGAGCACCAGAGTTTGGCTTGGAAGGTGGCTGGTAGAAGAGGATGGCCGAGGACACTGGGAAGCCTCTAGTCACTCTCAGCAGTGTCAGACAGCTAGTGTTGTAGAAGGGCTTCTGGGGATTTCACATTTCTCTCTTAGTCCTGAATTGCCTTTGGGAACTGGATTCTCCAATACTGGATTTCACATTGCTTTTTTCCTCCTACGGTTGTTCCCGGGGCACCGTTTGGTTTTTGTCCTGGCAGGTTCAGTAGTGGACTCGGTGGTGCTCGGTGAGTAAATGTCCCTGATGTCTGGGCGCTCACCTGGGCCCACAGCCCTCACTGCCTTCCCTTCAGGGGGGACTCCTGCCTCTGGATCGAGCTCATACTGCAGCACCGTTGCCACAGACCCCCAGGGACTGATGAACAACCCCATCAGCTGCCCTGTGGCTAGCCCAGTTACAGCAGGTTTCTGAGGGTCAATGACCTCTGCTCTATACTTCCTCCATGCTCCTTTTTTTTCTCCACACGATGTCCTCGTAAGCCTTCAAGATGGTAGCTGGTAAGGGAAGGTTTCAGGCTTCCCTACCCTACCTGCTCCTTCCTAAACTTTTGCAGAATCTCTCCCTTGTAGAAGGATGGGAAGCTCAGGTGTGGAAGGAGATGACTGTGATAAATGGCAGAGAAGAATGTTCAGCAGTCGAGAGGCTTGTGCAAGGCTCTTCCACTAAGAATCCCTGGTTGTTTATTTTAGGAAAGATGAAGTTTAAATGGCAATTCAGTGATTGTGGAAATACACCACAGAGATAAGAAAGCTGAAAACTGTCTTGTTTTGCAAAGGAGAAGTTACAGGAGAGAACGTCAAAAAGCAAATAACTTAAGTACTGAGTAGATAAAGAAGAAAAACTGTGTTTTTTCTTAGGTACTCTTCTCTGTGTCTGCACAAGTTTGTCTGAGTCATGTTTTCATTTTGTTCTTTGTTTTCTCTCTTCAGAATTAATTTTGCAGTGTAGAAATTTGAAAACAGATATTAAAAAAACTTTTCACTTACTCTCACATATTCTTTGGTAAAGGCAAAAAGCTAAGTTCATAGGTAACAGGCTTTATCTTTGAAAGCCATGCGATCTGACTCAATTTGTAAATACCTTGGTGTGTCATGCTGCTTTTGAAGATGTTAAACTGAACTGTAATTTGTGGTGCATGATCCTCTCTCATTCTGAGGCTAGGAGGTCCTCCTAGTTGTATTAAATACCACATTTTTGCAGTATACTGCATTACTACTTCTGCACGCTCTTTTTTTCTCCTAAGAATTCCTGCAGCATTGATGTTCTAATGTGGTGCTTTCCTGTCATCCAGAGCTTCACAACTCCTAACTGCTAAACATACTGCATTGTAGTATGAAGAGTCCTCATGACATACCATTTACAACAGCATAGGATTTCAATCAAGACTAATGTTTTCAGGACATTTTGGTGGACATTCAGCAGAGTAAGCGGTACTACAAAGCCCTAAATTAGCAAAGAAATAAAAGTGCTGGTCATCTGCTATCAGCCCTCCTGACTTCATTAGAGTTTGTACATCTGTACATTTCAACCTGCATGGATTTTCATGGATAGCTGGAGAAAGTAAAGAAGCACTAACTTAAATTCTTTTTGACTTTTACTGTAACAAGGCACATGTTTGTACCCGTTTGCCAGGAGAGAATATTTTATGCAGTGGCACATCACTAGAAATTCCTCTTTCTAGTAAATTGCATTGTGCCTGGATCACCAGTGATGCTTAGACAAAATGGGTGATTTATTTGGCTAACGATCAGTGATTTCCTGGAATCTAATCACTGAGATCACTCAGGTCCTTGGAATATTTTAAGAATAAAAACTGCTGTATCAAATCACTTTGTTAAATTGTTATGATTGGCCGAAGGAGCATCTGCTTTAAAAATCATTTTTACACATTTGCAAAATTATGAAGGTGGCATTTTGATGACTTAAAATTTACTGGGGTTTTTTTCCATAATAATGTTTCATCTGTCATACTCGAGCAAACATTGATATTGCAAACATGAACGTTTAGTACCTTTGTCCAGTCTTCCCTTTCATCCCTTTTGCCTTTTGACACACCTTTTCTTTCCTCACAATTTTGTGGTTTCCCCTGGGGTGTTTCAAGTCAGAAGTCTGGGGACATTCTATCCAGGTATGCAGTATGAAAATGAATAAATACGAGCCGTTTCAGTGGGAAGAGGCGTCCCGGTGGCAGCAGTAGCGGGCTGCAGGCCGCGCTAGGCCGCAGCCGCCTCCGCTCCGCCCGGACGGTGGCGCCGGCTGCACGCGCTTGGCGGCCCGCGCGCCGGTGCCCAGGCACGGCAAAATGGCGGCGGGGGGGGGGGGGCGCGTCGCAACCACGGCGTTGTACATCAGCCCCTTAGCCCTCTCCTCGGCGGGCGTTCGGGGTTTTCGACAGGGCTGTTTATTGATCTTTTAGTTCTCCTTAGCTCAGCGTTGCTGTTATAAATCGAGACTACAATGGGTCGAACTCCAATTGAAATTTTATTAATTATAGCAAGTAGAATATGAGCAAAAACAGCGCTGGACGACAGGGCAGTCTGTGCTCCACCAACTGCCGTACTGAGGAGAACAAACTGTCCCTTTTTATACATTTTTTTTCCCGCGTTCATGGAGTGGTGAAGATACTATGTTTCAACTGTTGCTGCGGTCTGGAGTGGTGGAGATACTCTGCGCATGTGCTAGTTGTTGTTAGGGGGTCGTTTTCTGCCTTCTGGTGGTCGATGATATCCTTATATGGAGTTGTTTTTCTTCTGTTTGTTTTCTTGGGATATCTTGTGATCTGCAGCGTCGGCCATGTGTGCACAAGCAACACATAATTCCATGAACGATCTCCCCTCCTCTTATTATCTTTAAGTCTTAATAAACAATATACTTAACTCATAGTTTCTCACAATCCCCCCTTTTTCTTTTTATCCTACTATTGTTTATTAGACGCTACTTTCATTCCTAGCACTGCAAGCAAGCCTTCTTCCACAATTCCAGCATTTATCACAACATTCACAGGATAATATCTCACAATTACAATCATAATTCTTACATGGTATAACGCATTCACAACAATCTTCATCATCTATTTCTTCATTAATAGATACACTTTTATATTTTACCTCAGACCTTAAAATAAGTAATTTAGCTATGTCGAACCGTTCTCTAATAAAGCGTAAAATATAGCGTATTATACAAGGTCCAAATATAAGTCCCAGAATCAATATAATAAGCGGTCCTGCTAAAGCAGATAACAAAGTAGTTAGCCAAGGTGAAACATTAAACCAGTTTTCATACCACGATCTACCCGTCTCACGATCCTTTTTACGTTGATCTAACCTTTTCCGGAGTTCAGACATGGTGTCCTGGACTATTCCCATATGGTCAGCAAAAGAACAACATTCTTCATTTAGAGCTACACATAACCCTCCTTCCTTTAAGAACAATAGGTCTAATCCTCTTCTATTTTGCAGCACTACCTCTGATAAAGACTTTACTGAAGTGGCTAAATTTTGTATTGATCGTTCTATTTTTGCTAAATCCTCATCTACAGCCATCTGCAAACTTTGTAATTCCTGACCTTTTACTAGGGAGGCTATGCCTGTACCTGCTCCAACTCCGCTCGCTATCAGCAGAGTAGCTAGGGTTATCACTGTAATTGGCTCTCGTTTTTGTCTATTCAGGTCTCCTTCAAAGTGGCGTAACACCTCCTCAGAGGTGTGATAGATCAGACGAGGAACAATAATCACCTGTATGCAAAACTGAGATTGATTAAACACGTTTAAGGATAGGCAAGGCGTTACTCCGATGTCTGAACAAACCCACTTAGCTCCTGGTGTCGGGATAGCCCATTTGTCATTTTGATCCTTGTGTCTTTTTATATTGGTGTTAGTGATTGTTTGGTTGCACAAGGGCTGATACCTTTTGGGAACTGTACCTATACATTTTCCTTGACCTGTTACTAATTGAATAGTAATTCCTTGTGTATGGTTCCTCTGGTCATCCCATTGGCATTCTTGTGGGTTTGAACCACTAGACCATTGAATCCTATCTGGTATTCCGATTGCCTCAAAATATGGTGGTCTAATATTGTAACATAACCAGCATTCCTTAGTTAAATTTGGTTTACTTTCATTAAGGGTACGATAAGAGGCTCGCATTAAATCCCATAAGGGGTCTTTAGATTCTGACACTCCTGAATCCCTAACTAAAGAGTACTCAGTCACCATGTCTTTAGTTGTTCTATCTGTTACTGATAAAAAGTTTGGACGAATGGTTGTGACACTTGTGGGAACCATCCTTTTCTTAGGAAAAATGGGTGAATTTAGGACTGAGTTTGGTCCTACTGGTAAGGGATCGTGAGACATCGGTCTTTTCATTATTTGAAAGATTCCTCCTCTGTCTCCCTCTGGTTCCCAATATCTAATTGCCCAATATTTTCCTGCTAACCATTGATCGTTGTCTGGGGTTTTAATTGTTATGTTAATACTTTTACAATATCCGTCATTGTTACAGTGTCCGAATACACGTCCATTGCTTCCTATGTGAGGTCTCTTACACTTTTCCGGTGACCACTTTATTTCTAGATATTCGTCTCCAGATGTGGACCACTCAGAGGCCCATGTTTCGCATCCCCAATAGCCACAGTAATAGTGACCTGGAAGGTTACAATAACTTCTTCCAGGATTGGACGCGGGACATATGTAGATTGGTTTGCACAGATCAGCTTTGTCTTTACGGTGTCCAGTAATTAGATCGCGCAAACTCACATTAAAACTAAATGTACCCGGTGTAGCCCGTGCTTGAATTGGATTATTTGGATGTTGTATGTTTGTTATTGTCCAATTCATAGGTTCATGAGGGTTTCCTCCTTTTGCCTGGGCTATTATCAGTAACAAGACTAACGGTATACCAGGAAAAAGGGTGTTTATCACTTTTGCCAATTTAGGTGTATTTTTACCAGTCCTGGGGAAGTTAGACCATTGCTGCTTTTGCGTCCCATTGTTCTGATTCTTTTCTCCATGGTTTGTTCCTCCTCTGCCTCGCCCTTCGACTCGGTTGCTTCGAGTCACGGGGTGTACCGTCTTCTCGGCAGCAAGGGAATTCTTCAGGAGAACAGCTGTTTCGGGCTTTCTGCCTGTTTATATAGACTTCCCACTTTGCAGCTTTAACTAATGGGACAAAGCAAGACACAGTTAGTACTTCCCTTCTGCACTTTATAGCCAAAATTTCAGCTACAAAGGGGACCGGTTCGTCAGATTGGTACCGATAATATTGAGGGTTTATTTCTTTGGCAAAACTTTCCCACCACTCATAGGATTCCCCAAATAATTTCTTGTCTAATTTCTCACATTATGTCTACCATTTATCCTGGTATGCCTTGCACCTAAAACAAGCAAACAAGCAAATGGGTAACAGTTACAGTTTAAATGATTACACCTAACTCGTATATTTAAAATGCATACATTATTTATATCAGTATATTTTCTATATTCTAACAATTTTCTCTACCCCCACTTAGTGCGTTTCCATATATAATAAATGAACAAGGAAATTATTATTGCAAGTAAAAACAGCAATATACACTTTATACCAAAAGGCAATGCGGCAAAATGCTCAAACAAAGTCTTTATCATTATCTCTTCAGGTTTATCTTGGTATCACCTGGAGTACTAATTACTTTCCATTGAGGTTTCGTCACGGGGCCTTTAATGCGACTGGCATGAGTCCATCCACGCTCAGCAGTCCGGACAGCTGTTTCTGTTGTTAGTAAAACAAGATAAGGTCCCTCCCAATTGGGTTTTAGGGTTTCTTCCTTCCGTACTTTAACCAATATCCAATCCCCAGGTTTAACATTATGAATTTTTAAGTCCAACGGGGGTCGTTGCACAATCAGTCCATGTTCCCAAAGCTTATTACGATGTTCTGCTAATTGTGAAACATATTCATTAATCACATGGTCTCGAATTAAAACATTTGTTTGTGGATTTTCAATTCTATAGGACATTCCATACACCATTTCAAACGCTGATATTCCCACATCCGCTCGGGGTCTGGTTCTGAGAATTAATAGTGCCATGGGTATGCACTTAATCCATGACAATTTGGTTTCTATCATTAATTTAGTCAGAATAGTTTTGATTTCTCCATTCATCCTTTCAACTTTTCCCGAACTTTGTGGATGCCATGGTGTATGGTATTCCCACTTAATACCCAAGCTTTCGGTTAGATCTCTAACAATTTTTGACACAAAGTGTGTTCCTCTGTCCGAGTCGATTATTTCAGGCACTCCATATCGAGGTATAATGTGTTCAAGTAATACTTTAGTAACTTGGTTAGCAGTTGCCCTGGAGGTAGGAAAAGCCTCAACATAATGTGTTAAATGATCCACCATTACTAACAAATATTTATAACGCCCTACCCTAGGTAGTTCAGTAAAATCCACTTGTATGTGTGAGAAAGGTCTGTATGCTGGGGAACGTCCTCCAAGAGGTTTTTGTCTCATGTTGTTTCGATTAACCTTTGACAGGTCTCACAGGCTGCCGTGATTGTCTTTGCTATGTTATATACGCCTATACAGGCAAACTGTTGATTGAAATGATCAAATAATGCCTGGGTTCCCCAGTGTGTTTTGCTGTGTATTTTTGAAAATATTTCGAGTGCTATGCCTTTTGGCAAGACTTCCCTCCCATCTGGCAATATGTATTTACCCTCTTGTTCCTTAGCTCCCATTTGTTCTAGTTTTTCCTTTTCTGCAGACTCAAAGCTCAAATTTTTATTAACAGATACTTGTTGTATCGTCAAAATTGTATTATAATTGCCTGCCACTCGTTTTGCTTCTGTATCAGCTGCATTATTTCCCCTACCTTGATAACTTCTACCTCGCTGGTGTCCCTTTATATGTACAACATGAACGATCTCCCCTCCTCTTATTATCTTTAAGTCTTAATAAACAATATACTTAACTCATAGTTTCTCACAACACCAAGGCCAGTGGGGGAACGGAGGAAGAAAGGAGGGGGAAGGTGTGCCGGAGCAGAGTCTGCCCCACTGTATCCTGTGGCGAGACGGTGTCGTGGTTTAGGCCTGGTCCGCAGCCAACCGCAATGCAGCAGCTCTCTCTCCCTTCCCCTCCGGCAATGAGAAGGGACAGAGAGCCAGGCTTGGGGTTTGAGATAGGACTGGGATGGGGAAAAATTCCCCTTTATGATCACGAGCAAAAGGCAGCCTCGTTAGGGGAAGAAGAAAAAGAACATACATTTATTACAGACACTAACAACACATAACAGAGTAGGACAGTGAGAGGCATCGCCACATCTTGAGAACACCTTCCACCCACCCCTCCCTTCTTCCCGGGCTCAGCTCTGCTCCCGATATCTCTACCTCCTCCCCCAGTGGCGCAGGGGCAGGGAATGGGGGGTGCAGTCAGCGCTGCCACTTCTCTTCTCTTCGGTGAGGGGACTGTCCGGAACTTGTTCCTCCTTCTCCATCGTGGTCCCCCTCTCACAGGAGACAGTCCTCCACAAACTTTCTCCGACATGAGTTCCTCCCATGGGCCATTTGCACTTTCCCTGCCCACCAAGGACGGGCTCACACTGTCTCTGAAAGGCAGTTTATTGCCACGGAGGAAGGCAGGCCGTTCGCGCCGTGAGTCCCCAGCTCGCGCTGCCGCTGCTTTTCCTTCTGGAGGCAGCACGTCACCAAAGCGCTAAGGACGACTTCGGGAGATGACGATGTTGGGCCACCTGCGACGCTGAGGTGCCGTCCTGAGGCCCCGTGCTGTGCCCCGGCCACGCGCCGCGTCGGAGCGGATGGGCTGTGCGAGCCCAGGCCGGGCTCCAAGGTGGCTTCTGTCCCCTGGAGCCGGGAGCCCAGGGCCGGCGGCAGCCCTGCAGGTGCAGCCGCAGCGCTGCGGCGCAGAGAGGAAGGATCCCCTTCCCCGACCTGCCGGCAGCGCTCCCCATGCCGAGGGCAGGAGCAGAGCCGCAGCCTGGGCCAGGGCTGCAGCCCTGGGCTCGCACGGCCTGACCAGCACCGGTCGGCCAACAGTGCCAGCCTCGACGGCTGCCCCGCGGGACCTGCCTTTCGGCTCTGCGCTGGCTGCAGGAGCAGCCGCCCCGCTCCCGGGGGTGCCGAGGGCTCGGGCCCCCGCCTCGGCACTTCGCACCCACCCCTGTGAGGCGGCGGCCGGCTCCGAGGGGCTGGCACGTTCCTGAGGGCGTCCCTGCCCGTCGTTGGGGTGCATCCAGGCCAACGGTGCTGATGTCACTGTGGCCATTGTGACCCGCGGGGGACAAGCCTGCATAAAGCATCGCTGGGCTCAGGCTGTGCCTCAGTGCGACCTGGTGAGGTGAGGGGAGGGCAGGGGTGGACGGGGCTCGTGCGGGGCTGCCGAGGGAGGAGGGCGGCCCCGTGCCGGGGGGCGCTGGGCCTCTGCTGCAAGCTGACCCGCGCCCTGCTTCTCCCCCAGAGTCAACCGAGGAGCACTTGGGAGAGACACCCCAGCACTGCGGGGACAGCGACTCTCCCAGCACTCACTGTTGATGGGTGAGATGACTGCGAGGAAGCAGGAGGCCGACGACTCGATGGAGCCAGGTGAGAGCAAAGCATCCCTCCCGCAGCATAGCAGAGGGGCTGTCGGGGCGCTCAGCGTGGGGCCGAGAGCGGTGGCAGGGGCAGGCAGGAGCTCCCCAAGCGCCCCGGGGCAGGGCCCCTCCGTGCCGCAGCCAGCGGGGCCCAGGCTGGGCCGTGGGCACCTGCTGCTGGGACACCCGTGCCTGTAAGGCCAGCCCTCAGGGACGCTTGCCCCGGCCCTGCAGAGGTGAGCTGCTCATTCCCGCTGTCGTTTGCTCTCTCCCCTCCAGCATGCATGCTGTGTGGCCGGGCAGAGGCTGACCCGGACATCTGCGGGTACAAACTGCAGAAGCGAGGGCTCTGCGCCCACCTCTTTTGCCTGGTGAGTGCCCCCGGGGCTCCCTCCAGCTTGCCGACAGGCAGCCCCGGCCACGCTCTCCTCCTCATCACCTCCTTGTCTTGTCTTTCCTGCGCAGTTTTTTGCCAACGGCCTCTTCCAGAAAGAGTCCCACAACGTGGGCCTGATGGGATTCCCCCTGAGGGATATTCGCCATACAGTCGAGCAGGCAGCGCAGCAGGTAAGGACTGGACAAGCTCAGGGAGATCTGTGGTGCCACGGGAGCGGTGTGGGAGCTTAGCCCAGACCCCAAGAAAGAAATCCCAGCCCTTCCAAGCAGCTCTGGGACAAAAGTCTCGCGCCCAGCAGCTCCACAGAGCCTCCACCCAGACCCAGCACAGGAGCCTCGTGCGCCGGGTGCATCCACGGGCTCTGACCCAGCAGTGGGGCAGCATCCTGCACCCTGCCCAGGAGGCGTGGGGCTGGCTCTGGAGGCCCTGAGGCTGCCGCTGATGGGGGCTGCTCTGCTCTTTCCAGCGCTGCTTCGTCTGTGGCGAGAGCGGGGCCGCCATCACCTGCTGCCAGGAGGGCTGTGACCGCAGCTTCCACCTCCCCTGCGCCGTGGAGGGGGAATGCGTCATGCAGTTCTGTGGGCTTTACAGGTAAGGGTAGCCGGCCCTCCCACAGGAGGATCACCCACTTTTTTATACCCCTTTCTGACAGCATCAATAAGCAAACATAAAACAAGCCCACAGTGACACTTCCTAGCAGACAGTCATGGACAGAGCGAGTGGTGGGATTCCTTCACACATTATCACCCATCATTCCCACCAAAACACTCCTCACCTCACCCTTCCCTTTCCTCTTGCCTCCCCAGGTCCTTCTGCTGGCAGCACCGCCCAGAGCAGGCAGTGGAGGCAGGCTCCGGGGGAGAACACTGCCTGCCTCATCTGCCTGGACCCGGTGGAGGACAGGAAGTCCTACGGCACCATGGTGTGCCCAGCGTGCAAACACGCCTGGTTCCACAGGGCCTGCATCCAGGTAGGAGCCCTTCCCTCGCCCACGGGGGGGGCACGGCGGGCGCCCAGCAGCACCAAGGCCTCACGCCTGCTCCTCATGTTTCCCCTGCAGGGACAGGCTGCGCGTGCGCCGGCATTTGCTTCCAGTGCCCTTTCTGTAGAGATAGGCGTGCATTTCTCAATGGAGATGCTCACCATGGGCATCCGAATCCATCTTCAGGTTGGTGTCCTGCCCGCCCCACCAGACAGGAGGGTGCCAGCGTTGTGCCGTGCCAGGGACTGCCCCTGCGCTCCCGGCCCTCCGCTCTCTCCCCTCAGCCTGGGCTTCAGCTTCACGCAGGAGTCAGAAAGCGGGCAGGGGGGGAAGAGCAGGGACGCCCTGCCTCTGCCTTATGCCGGGGCAGCAGGGGCGCAGCATTTTTCCCTTGTGCTTCAGATTGCCATCATGGGAGAATGGGCACGCAGATGATGAACAAAATGAGAGGCACAGCCGCTGCGATGCCCGTGAGTGCCTTTGCCCAGGAGGCAGGCAGCACACAAAGCGACAGGGGTAAGTTGCCCGAGCGGCAACCTGGGCTCTGCCCAGGATCTCTGTCTCGCCAAGGGCTCGAAGCGGAGGGACGGAGAACAAGAGCTCTGCCGGACAATCCCGTGCTGCGGTCACTTTGTCCTCACAGCCACGCACCCGTTTGTTTCCCCAGGCCCTGGCAACTGCTCCTGTGCTGCTCCTGCGCTGCCGAGGGCACCCACAGACGATGCTCCCACTTGGGGACCGGCGCAGCCAGATGGGAGTGCAACAGCTGTGCTGGCCTGGGCACCGGTAAGAGGCAAAGCACCCGGGTGCCCCCGGGCGAGGCCTGGCAGCGGGTGCCCATTCTGGGCTTGGCAGAGCCCCTCTGCTCCAGGGGGGCTGGGGGCACAGTTCTGGCCTCTCCTGCCGCGGGCCTGGGGGGCCGTGCCCGTGACCTTCCTGCTCCCCCTTACAGCCTCCAGTGGCAGCTCGGAGGTGGCGGGTCCCATCACCGAGAGCCAGTCAGGATCGGGGCCATCCCACAGCTCTCCAGCACCAGAGACCAGCAGCCCCAGCAGCACTGGTCTCCAGGCGGCATCGGGGCCATCCCAAAGCTCCCCAGTGCCTGAGAGCAGCAGCTGCTCCAGCCCACCTGGGCCTGACCGTGTGCGAGACCGAGCTCGCTCACGGCGTAGTGCCCAAAAACCCTACAGCCGGCCCACAAGACACCGTGGCAGGAGCAGTGCACCAGCACGCAGGGCTGAGAGGAGCACCCCAGGACAGTTGGCACGGGGACGGTCCCACAGCTCGCTTGTCCCTGAGTCCAGCAGCCCCAGCACCAGCACCACGGCGGCATCAGGGTCCTCCTCCAGCTTCACAGAACTGGAGAGTAGCAGCCCCAGCAGCACTGGTGGCCAAGGGGCATCGGGGCCGTCTCAAAGCAGCTCCCCACCACCTGAGAGCAGCAGCTGCTCCAGCCCACCTGGGCCCGACCGCGTGCGAGACCGCTCTCGCTCGCGGCGTCGGGCCCAAAAGCCCTACAGCCGGCGCACAAGAGGCCGTGGCAGGAGCCGCGCACCAGCACCCAGGGCTGAGAGCAGCAGCCCCGCACAGTCGGTGCCGGGATGCTCCCGTGGCTCCCCGGTACCCGAGACCGGCAGCCCCAGCACCCCCAGCTCTGCACGGCTCCAGAGCAGCCGCCGCCCCAGCCGCCCCGGGCCCGTGCGGGGACGAGACCGCTCCCGCTTACGACGTCGGGCCCAGAACCCTTACAGCCGGCCCGGACGCTGACGCGCGACCAGCCCTGCGCCGGCCCTGCCTGCTGGCCCTGATCCCCCACCACCGCTCCAATAAAGTTGACTGTTAATCTCTGCCCTGGGAGATTCCACGCTCCTTTGTTGGCTTCCGCCGGGCCCACAGGGTTGTCTTCTCCCCGGGGCTTGGCAGCACCTTCCCCAGACCTCCCTCCTCGCGGGCTGGCCTTGGCCGGCTGCCCAGCGCCATGGCCGTGGGCTTCGGGCCTCGCTGGCCCCGCAGCCTGCTCCGCTTCCCCGGGGAAAGTTCGAACGCACAAGCGGCAAAGCGCCTCTGCTTTCAAAGTTCCCCTCAGAGTCACCTCTGGAGGTGTGACATGAAGGTTGCTGCAGATGGTGCTGCTACAGTAGTAGCCAAAGGGCATTGCCCTTCCCCAGTTCCAGCTCCTGTCGCCCACCGTGGTTGCTGCTGTACCAGCTTGTCCTGGCTTTGAGGGAGCGGTGGGGTTTTTTGGTAGCAGGGGAGGGGGCGACAGCGCTGGCCCTCTCTGAGAAGCTTCTCCAAGCTCCCCCGGCTCCAAGCAGGCCCTACCTCTGCAGCAGGGCCGAGCCAAGCAGCTCCACCTCTGCGATAACGCATTTAAGAAGGGACCTGGTGAGGAGGAGTGGGACTTGTGAGGAGGACTTGCCGCAGCTGCGTGAACACCAAGGCCAGTGGGGGAACGGAGGAAGAAAGGAGGGGGGAGGTGTGCCAGAGCAGAGTCTGCCCCACTGTATCCTGTGGCGAGACGGTGTCGTGGTTTAGGCCTGGTCCGCAGCCAACCGCAATGCAGCAGCTCTCTCTCCCTTCCCCTCCGGCAATGAGAAGGGACAGAGAGCCAGGCTTGGGGTTTGAGATAGGACTGGGATGGGGGAAAAATCCCCCTTTTATGATCACGAGCAAAAGGCAGACTCGTTAGGGGAAGAAGAAAAAAACATACATTTATTACAGACACTAACAACACATAACAGAGTAGGACAGTGAGAGGCATCGCCACATCTTGAGAACACCTTCCACCCACCCCTCCCTTCTTCCCGGGCTCAGCTCTGCTCCCGATATCTCTACCTCCTCCCCCAGTGGCGCAGGGGCAGGGAATGGGGGGTGCAGTCAGCGCTGCCACTTCTCTTCTCTTCGGTGAGGGGACTGTCCGGAACTTGTTCCTCCTTCTCCATCGTGGTCCCCCTCTCACAGGAGACAGTCCTCCACAAACTTTCTCCGACATGAGTTCCTCCCATGGGCCATTTGCACTTTCCCTGCCCACCAAGGACGGGCTCACACTGTCTCTGAAAGGCAGTTTATTGCCACGGAGGAAGGCAGGCCGTTCGCGCCGTGAGTCCCCAGCTCGCACTGCCGCTGCTTTTCCTTCTGGAGGCAGCACGTCACCAAAGCGCTAAGGACGACTTCGGGAGATGACGATGTTGGGCCACCTGCGACGCTGAGGTGCCGTCCTGAGGCCCCGTGCTGTGCCCCGGCCACGCGCCGCGTCGGAGCGGATGGGCTGTGCGAGCCCAGGCCGGGCTCCAAGGTGGCTTCTGTCCCCTGGAGCCGGGAGCCCAGGGCCGGCGGCAGCCCTGCAGGTGCAGCCGCAGCGCTGCGGCGCAGAGAGGAAGGATCCCCTTCCCCGACCTGCCGGCAGCGCTCCCCATGCCGAGGGCAGGAGCAGAGCCGCAGCCTGGGCCAGGGCTGCAGCCCTGGGCTCGCACGGCCTGACCAGCACCGGTCGGCCAACAGTGCCAGCCTCGACGGCTGCCCCGCGGGACCTGCCTTTCGGCTCTGCGCTGGCTGCAGGAGCAGCCGCCCCGCTCCCGGGGGTGCCGAGGGCTCGGGCCCCCGCCTCGGCACTTCGCACCCACCCATGTGAGGCGGCGGCCGGCTCCGAGGGGCTGGCACGTTCCTGAGGGCGTCCCTGCCCGTCGTTGGGGTGCATCCAGGCCAACGGTGCTGATGTCACTGTGGCCATTGTGACCCGCGGGGGACAAGCCTGCATAAAGCATCGCTGGGCTCAGGCTGTGCCTCAGCGCGACCTGGTGAGGTGAGGGGAGGGCAGGGGTGGACGGGGCTCGTGCGGGGCTGCCGAGGGAGGAGGGCGGCCCCGTGCCGGGGGGCGCTGGGCCTCTGCTGCAAGCTGACCCGCGCCCTGCTTCTCCCCCAGAGTCAACCGAGGAGCACTTGGGAGAGACACCCCAGCACTGCGGGGACAGCGACTCTCCCAGCACTCACTGTTGATGGGTGAGATGACTGCGAGGAAGCAGGAGGCCGACGACTCGATGGAGCCAGGTGAGAGCAAAGCATCCCTCCCGCAGCATAGCAGAGGGGCTGTCGGGGCGCTCAGCGTGGGGCCGAGAGCGGTGGCAGGGGCAGGCAGGAGCTCCCCAAGCGCCCCGGGGCAGGGCCCCTCCGTGCCGCAGCCAGCGGGGCCCAGGCTGGGCCGTGGGCACCTGCTGCTGGGACACCCGTGCCTGCAAGGCCAGCCCTCAGGGACGCTTGCCCCGGCCCTGCAGAGGTGAGCTGCTCATTCCCGCTGTCGTTTGCTCTCTCCCCTCCAGCATGCATGCTGTGTGGCCGGGCAGAGGCTGACCCGGACATCTGCGGGTACAAACTGCAGAAGCGAGGGCTCTGCGCCCACCTCTTTTGCCTGGTGAGTGCCCCCGGGGCTCCCTCCAGCTTGCCGACAGGCAGCCCCGGCCACGCTCTCCTCCTCATCACCTCCTTGTCTTGTCTTTCCTGCGCAGTTTTTTGCCAACGGCCTCTTCCAGAAAGAGTCCCACAACGTGGGCCTGATGGGATTCCCCCTGAGGGATATTCGCCATACAGTCGAGCAGGCAGCGCAGCAGGTAAGGACTGGACAAGCTCAGGGAGATCTGTGGTGCCACGGGAGCGGTGTGGGAGCTTAGCCCAGACCCCAAGAAAGAAATCCCAGCCCTTCCAAGCAGCTCTGGGACAAAAGTCTCGCGCCCAGCAGCTCCACAGAGCCTCCACCCAGACCCAGCACAGGAGCCTCGTGCGCCGGGTGCATCCACGGGCTCTGACCCAGCAGTGGGGCAGCATCCTGCACCCTGCCCAGAGGCGTGGGGCTGGCTCTGGAGGCCCTGAGGCTGCCGCTGATGGGGGCTGCTCTGCTCTTTCCAGCGCTGCTTCGTCTGTGGCGAGAGCGGGGCCGCCATCACCTGCTGCCAGGAGGGCTGTGACCGCAGCTTCCACCTCCCCTGCGCCGTGGAGGGGGAATGCGTCATGCAGTTCTGTGGGCTTTACAGGTAAGGGTAGCCGGCCCTCCCACAGGAGGATCACCCACTTTTTTATACCCCTTTCTGACAGCATCAATAAGCAAACATAAAACAAGCCCACAGTGACACTTCCTAGCAGACAGTCATGGACAGAGCGAGTGGTGGGATTCCTTCACACATTATCACCCATCATTCCCACCAAAACACTCCTCACCTCACCCTTCCCTTTCCTCTTGCCTCCCCAGGTCCTTCTGCTGGCAGCACCGCCCAGAGCAGGCAGTGGAGGCAGCTCCGGGGGAGAACACTGCCTGCCTCATCTGCCTGGACCCGGTGGAGGACAGGAAGTCCTACGGCACCATGGTGTGCCCAGCGTGCAAACACGCCTGGTTCCACAGGGCCTGCATCCAGGTAGGAGCCCTTCCCTCGCCCACGGGGGGGGCACGGCGGGCGCCCAGCAGCACCAAGGCCTCACGCCTGCTCCTCATGTTTCCCCTGCAGGGACAGGCTGCGCGTGCCGGCATTTGCTTCCAGTGCCCTTTCTGTAGAGATAGGCGTGCATTTCTCAAAGAGATGCTCACCATGGGCATCCGAATCCCATTCAGGTTGGTGTCCTGCCCGCCCCACCAGACAGGAGGGTGCCAGCGTTGTGCCGTGCCAGGGACTGCCCCTGCGCTCCCGGCCCTCCGCTCTCTCCCCTCAGCCTGGGCTTCAGCTTCACGCAGGAGTCAGAAAGCGGGCAGGGGGGGAAGAGCAGGGACGCCCTGCCTCTGCCTTATGCCGGGGCAGCAGGGGCGCAGCATTTTTCCCTTGTGCTTCAGATTGCCATCATGGGAGAATGGGCACGCAGATGATGAGCAAAATGAGAGGCACAGCCGCTGCGATGCCCGTGAGTGCCTTTGCCCAGGAGGCAGGCAGCACACAAAGCGACAGGGGTAAGTTGCCCGAGCGGCAACCTGGGCTCTGCCCAGGATCTCTGTCTCGCCAAGGGCTCGAAGCGGAGGGACGGAGAACAAGAGCTCTGCCGGACAATCCCGTGCTGCGGTCACTTTGTCCTCACAGCCACGCACCCGTTTGTTTCCCCAGGCCCTGGCAACTGCTCCTGTGCTGCTCCTGCGCTGCCGAGGGCACCCACAGACGATGCTCCCACTTGGGGACCGGCGCAGCCAGATGGGAGTGCAACAGCTGTGCTGGCCTGGGCACCGGTAAGAGGCAAAGCACCCGGGTGCCCCCGGGCGAGGCCTGGCAGCGGGTGCCCATTCTGGGCTTGGCAGAGCCCCTCTGCTCCAGGGGGGCTGGGGGCACAGTTCTGGCCTCTCCTGCCGCGGGCCTGGGGGGCCGTGCCCGTGACCTTCCTGCTCCCCCTTACAGCCTCCAGTGGCAGCTCGGAGGTGGCGGGTCCCATCACCGAGAGCCAGTCAGGATCGGGGCCATCCCACAGCTCTCCAGCACCAGAGACCAGCAGCCCCAGCAGCACTGGTCTCCAGGCGGCATCGGGGCCATCCCAAAGCTCCCCAGTGCCTGAGAGCAGCAGCTGCTCCAGCCCACCTGGGCCTGACCGTGTGCGAGACCGAGCTCGCTCACGGCGTAGTGCCCAAAAACCCTACAGCCGGCCCACAAGACACCGTGGCAGGAGCAGTGCACCAGCACGCAGGGCTGAGAGGAGCACCCCAGGACAGTTGGCACGGGGACGGTCCCACAGCTCGCTTGTCCCTGAGTCCAGCAGCCCCAGCACCAGCACCACGGCGGCATCAGGGTCCTCCTCCAGCTTCACAGAACTGGAGAGTAGCAGCCCCAGCAGCACTGGTGGCCAAGGGGCATCGGGGCCGTCTCAAAGCAGCTCCCCACCACCTGAGAGCAGCAGCTGCTCCAGCCCACCTGGGCCCGACCGCGTGCGAGACCGCTCTCGCTCGCGGCGTCGGGCCCAAAAGCCCTACAGCCGGCGCACAAGAGGCCGTGGCAGGAGCCACGCACCAGCACCCAGGGCTGAGAGCAGCAGCCCCGCACAGTCGGTGCCGGGATGCTCCCGTGGCTCCCCGGTACCCGAGACCGGCAGCCCCAGCACCCCCAGCTCTGCACGGCTCCAGAGCAGCCGCCGCCCCAGCCGCCCCGGGCCCGTGCGGGGACGAGACCGCTCCCGCTTACGACGTCGGGCCCAGAACCCTTACAGCCGGCCCGGACGCTGACGCGCGACCAGCCCTGCGCCGGCCCTGCCTGCTGGCCCTGATCCCCCACCACCGCTCCAATAAAGTTGACTGTTAATCTCTGCCCTGGGAGATTCCACGCTCCTTTGTTGGCTTCCGCCGGGCCCACAGGGTTGTCTTCTCCCCGGGGCTTGGCAGCACCTTCCCCAGACCTCCCTCCTCGCGGGCTGGCCTTGGCCGGCTGCCCAGCGCCATGGCCGTGGGCTTCGGGCCTCGCTGGCCCCGCAGCCTGCTCCGCTTCCCCGGGGAAAGTTCGAACGCACAAGCGGCAAAGCGCCTCTGCTTTCAAAGTTCCCCTCAGAGTCACCTCTGGAGGTGTGACATGAAGGTTGCTGCAGATGGTGCTGCTACAGTAGTAGCCAAAGGGCATTGCCCTTCCCCAGTTCCAGCTCCTGTCGCCCACCGTGGTTGCTGCTGTACCAGCTTGTCCTGGCTTTGAGGGAGCGGTGGGGTTTTTTGGTAGCAGGGGAGGGGGCGACAGCGCTGGCCCTCTCTGAGAAGCTTCTCCAAGCTCCCCCGGCTCCAAGCAGGCCCTACCTCTGCAGCAGGGCCGAGCCAAGCAGCTCCACCTCTGCGATAACGCATTTAAGAAGGGACCTGGTGAGGAGGAGTGGGACTTGTGAGGAGGACTTGCCGCAGCTGCGTGAACACCAAGGCCAGTGGGGGAACGGAGGAAGAAAGGAGGGGGGAGGTGTGCCAGAGCAGAGTCTGCCCCACTGTATCCTGTGGCGAGACGGTGTCGTGGTTTAGGCCTGGTCCGCAGCCAACCGCAATGCAGCAGCTCTCTCTCCCTTCCCCTCCGGCAATGAGAAGGGACAGAGAGCCAGGCTTGGGGTTTGAGATAGGACTGGGATGGGGGAAAAATCCCCCTTTTATGATCACGAGCAAAAGGCAGACTCGTTAGGGGAAGAAGAAAAAAACATACATTTATTACAGACACTAACAACACATAACAGAGTAGGACAGTGAGAGGCATCGCCACATCTTGAGAACACCTTCCACCCACCCCTCCCTTCTTCCCGGGCTCAGCTCTGCTCCCGATATCTCTACCTCCTCCCCCAGTGGCGCAGGGGCAGGGAATGGGGGGTGCAGTCAGCGCTGCCACTTCTCTTCTCTTCGGTGAGGGGACTGTCCGGAACTTGTTCCTCCTTCTCCATCGTGGTCCCCCTCTCACAGGAGACAGTCCTCCACAAACTTTCTCCGACATGAGTTCCTCCCATGGGCCATTTGCACTTTCCCTGCCCACCAAGGACGGGCTCACACTGTCTCTGAAAGGCAGTTTATTGCCACGGAGGAAGGCAGGCCGTTCGCGCCGTGAGTCCCCAGCTCGCACTGCCGCTGCTTTTCCTTCTGGAGGCAGCACGTCACCAAAGCGCTAAGGACGACTTCGGGAGATGACGATGTTGGGCCACCTGCGACGCTGAGGTGCCGTCCTGAGGCCCTGTGCTGTGCCCCGGCCACGCGCCGCGTCGGAGCGGATGGGCTGTGCGAGCCCAGGCCGGGCTCCAAGGTGGCTTCTGTCCCCTGGAGCCGGGAGCCCAGGGCCGGCGGCAGCCCTGCAGGTGCAGCCGCAGCGCTGCGGCGCAGAGAGGAAGGATCCCCTTCCCCGACCTGCCGGCAGCGCTCCCCATGCCGAGGGCAGGAGCAGAGCCGCAGCCTGGGCCAGGGCTGCAGCCCTGGGCTCGCACGGCCTGACCAGCACCGGTCGGCCAACAGTGCCAGCCTCGACGGCTGCCCCGCGGGACCTGCCTTTCGGCTCTGCGCTGGCTGCAGGAGCAGCCGCCCCGCTCCCGGGGGTGCCGAGGGCTCGGGCCCCCGCCTCGGCACTTCGCACCCACCCCTGTGAGGCGGCGGCCGGCTCCGAGGGGCTGGCACGTTCCTGAGGGCGTCCCTGCCCGTCGTTGGGGTGCATCCAGGCCAACGGTGCTGATGTCACTGTGGCCATTGTGACCCGCGGGGGACAAGCCTGCATAAAGCATCGCTGGGCTCAGGCTGTGCCTCAGCGCGACCTGGTGAGGTGAGGGGAGGGCAGGGGTGGACGGGGCTCGTGCGGGGCTGCCGAGGGAGGAGGGCGGCCCCGTGCCGGGGGGCGCTGGGCCTCTGCTGCAAGCTGACCCGCGCCCTGCTTCTCCCCCAGAGTCAACCGAGGAGCACTTGGGAGAGACACCCCAGCACTGCGGGGACAGCGACTCTCCCAGCACTCACTGTTGATGGGTGAGATGACTGCGAGGAAGCAGGAGGCCGACGACTCGATGGAGCCAGGTGAGAGCAAAGCATCCCTCCCGCAGCATAGCAGAGGGGCTGTCGGGGCGCTCAGCGTGGGGCCGAGAGCGGTGGCAGGGGCAGGCAGGAGCTCCCCAAGCGCCCCGGGGCAGGGCCCCTCCGTGCCGCAGCCAGCGGGGCCCAGGCTGGGCCGTGGGCACCTGCTGCTGGGACACCCGTGCCTGCAAGGCCAGCCCTCAGGGACGCTTGCCCCGGCCCTGCAGAGGTGAGCTGCTCATTCCCGCTGTCGTTTGCTCTCTCCCCTCCAGCATGCATGCTGTGTGGCCGGGCAGAGGCTGACCCGGACATCTGCGGGTACAAACTGCAGAAGCGAGGGCTCTGCGCCCACCTCTTTTGCCTGGTGAGTGCCCCCGGGGCTCCCTCCAGCTTGCCGACAGGCAGCCCCGGCCACGCTCTCCTCCTCATCACCTCCTTGTCTTGTCTTTCCTGCGCAGTTTTTTGCCAACGGCCTCTTCCAGAAAGAGTCCCACAACGTGGGCCTGATGGGATTCCCCCTGAGGGATATTCGCCATACAGTCGAGCAGGCAGCGCAGCAGGTAAGGACTGGACAAGCTCAGGGAGATCTGTGGTGCCACGGGAGCGGTGTGGGAGCTTAGCCCAGACCCCAAGAAAGAAATCCCAGCCCTTCCAAGCAGCTCTGGGACAAAAGTCTCGCGCCCAGCAGCTCCACAGAGCCTCCACCCAGACCCAGCACAGGAGCCTCGTGCGCCGGGTGCATCCACGGGCTCTGACCCAGCAGTGGGGCAGCATCCTGCACCCTGCCCAGAGGCGTGGGGCTGGCTCTGGAGGCCCTGAGGCTGCCGCTGATGGGGGCTGCTCTGCTCTTTCCAGCGCTGCTTCGTCTGTGGCGAGAGCGGGGCCGCCATCACCTGCTGCCAGGAGGGCTGTGACCGCAGCTTCCACCTCCCCTGCGCCGTGGAGGGGGAATGCGTCATGCAGTTCTGTGGGCTTTACAGGTAAGGGTAGCCGGCCCTCCCACAGGAGGATCACCCACTTTTTTATACCCCTTTCTGACAGCATCAATAAGCAAACATAAAACAAGCCCACAGTGACACTTCCTAGCAGACAGTCATGGACAGAGCGAGTGGTGGGATTCCTTCACACATTATCACCCATCATTCCCACCAAAACACTCCTCACCTCACCCTTCCCTTTCCTCTTGCCTCCCCAGGTCCTTCTGCTGGCAGCACCGCCCAGAGCAGGCAGTGGAGGCAGCTCCGGGGGAGAACACTGCCTGCCTCATCTGCCTGGACCCGGTGGAGGACAGGAAGTCCTACGGCACCATGGTGTGCCCAGCGTGCAAACACGCCTGGTTCCACAGGGCCTGCATCCAGGTAGGAGCCCTTCCCTCGCCCACGGGGGGGGCACGGCGGGCGCCCAGCAGCACCAAGGCCTCACGCCTGCTCCTCATGTTTCCCCTGCAGGGACAGGCTGCGCGCTGCCGGCATTTGCTTCCAGTGCCCTTTCTGTAGAGATAGGCGTGCATTTCTCAAAGAGATGCTCACCATGGGCATCCGAATCCCATTCAGGTTGGTGTCCTGCCCGCCCCACCAGACAGGAGGGTGCCAGCGTTGTGCCGTGCCAGGGACTGCCCCTGCGCTCCCGGCCCTCCGCTCTCTCCCCTCAGCCTGGGCTTCAGCTTCACGCAGGAGTCAGAAAGCGGGCAGGGGGGGAAGAGCAGGGACGCCCTGCCTCTGCCTTATGCCGGGGCAGCAGGGGCGCAGCATTTTTCCCTTGTGCTTCAGATTGCCATCATGGGAGAATGGGCACGCAGATGATGAGCAAAATGAGAGGCACAGCCGCTGCGATGCCCGTGAGTGCCTTTGCCCAGGAGGCAGGCAGCACACAAAGCGACAGGGGTAAGTTGCCCGAGCGGCAACCTGGGCTCTGCCCAGGATCTCTGTCTCGCCAAGGGCTCGAAGCGGAGGGACGGAGAACAAGAGCTCTGCCGGACAATCCCGTGCTGCGGTCACTTTGTCCTCACAGCCACGCACCCGTTTGTTTCCCCAGGCCCTGGCAACTGCTCCTGTGCTGCTCCTGCGCTGCCGAGGGCACCCACAGACGATGCTCCCACTTGGGGACCGGCGCAGCCAGATGGGAGTGCAACAGCTGTGCTGGCCTGGGCACCGGTAAGAGGCAAAGCACCCGGGTGCCCCCGGGCGAGGCCTGGCAGCGGGTGCCCATTCTGGGCTTGGCAGAGCCCCTCTGCTCCAGGGGGGCTGGGGGCACAGTTCTGGCCTCTCCTGCCGCGGGCCTGGGGGGCCGTGCCCGTGACCTTCCTGCTCCCCCTTACAGCCTCCAGTGGCAGCTCGGAGGTGGCGGGTCCCATCACCGAGAGCCAGTCAGGATCGGGGCCATCCCACAGCTCTCCAGCACCAGAGACCAGCAGCCCCAGCAGCACTGGTCTCCAGGCGGCATCGGGGCCATCCCAAAGCTCCCCAGTGCCTGAGAGCAGCAGCTGCTCCAGCCCACCTGGGCCTGACCGTGTGCGAGACCGAGCTCGCTCACGGCGTAGTGCCCAAAAACCCTACAGCCGGCCCACAAGACACCGTGGCAGGAGCAGTGCACCAGCACGCAGGGCTGAGAGGAGCACCCCAGGACAGTTGGCACGGGGACGGTCCCACAGCTCGCTTGTCCCTGAGTCCAGCAGCCCCAGCACCAGCACCACGGCGGCATCAGGGTCCTCCTCCAGCTTCACAGAACTGGAGAGTAGCAGCCCCAGCAGCACTGGTGGCCAAGGGGCATCGGGGCCGTCTCAAAGCAGCTCCCCACCACCTGAGAGCAGCAGCTGCTCCAGCCCACCTGGGCCCGACCGCGTGCGAGACCGCTCTCGCTCGCGGCGTCGGGCCCAAAAGCCCTACAGCCGGCGCACAAGAGGCCGTGGCAGGAGCCACGCACCAGCACCCAGGGCTGAGAGCAGCAGCCCCGCACAGTCGGTGCCGGGATGCTCCCGTGGCTCCCCGGTACCCGAGACCGGCAGCCCCAGCACCCCCAGCTCTGCACGGCTCCAGAGCAGCCGCCGCCCCAGCCGCCCCGGGCCCGTGCGGGGACGAGACCGCTCCCGCTTACGACGTCGGGCCCAGAACCCTTACAGCCGGCCCGGACGCTGACGCGCGACCAGCCCTGCGCCGGCCCTGCCTGCTGGCCCTGATCCCCCACCACCGCTCCAATAAAGTTGACTGTTAATCTCTGCCCTGGGAGATTCCACGCTCCTTTGTTGGCTTCCGCCGGGCCCACAGGGTTGTCTTCTCCCCGGGGCTTGGCAGCACCTTCCCCAGACCTCCCTCCTCGCGGGCTGGCCTTGGCCGGCTGCCCAGCGCCATGGCCGTGGGCTTCGGGCCTCGCTGGCCCCGCAGCCTGCTCCGCTTCCCCGGGGAAAGTTCGAACGCACAAGCGGCAAAGCGCCTCTGCTTTCAAAGTTCCCCTCAGAGTCACCTCTGGAGGTGTGACATGAAGGTTGCTGCAGATGGTGCTGCTACAGTAGTAGCCAAAGGGCATTGCCCTTCCCCAGTTCCAGCTCCTGTCGCCCACCGTGGTTGCTGCTGTACCAGCTTGTCCTGGCTTTGAGGGAGCGGTGGGGTTTTTTGGTAGCAGGGGAGGGGGCGACAGCGCTGGCCCTCTCTGAGAAGCTTCTCCAAGCTCCCCCGGCTCCAAGCAGGCCCTACCTCTGCAGCAGGGCCGAGCCAAGCAGCTCCACCTCTGCGATAACGCATTTAAGAAGGGACCTGGTGAGGAGGAGTGGGACTTGTGAGGAGGACTTGCCGCAGCTGCGTGAACACCAAGGCCAGTGGGGGAACGGAGGAAGAAAGGAGGGGGGAGGTGTGCCAGAGCAGAGTCTGCCCCACTGTATCCTGTGGCGAGACGGTGTCGTGGTTTAGGCCTGGTCCGCAGCCAACCGCAATGCAGCAGCTCTCTCTCCCTTCCCCTCCGGCAATGAGAAGGGACAGAGAGCCAGGCTTGGGGTTTGAGATAGGACTGGGATGGGGAAAAATTCCCCTTTCTGATCACGAGCAAAAGGCAGCCTCGTTAGGGGAAGAAAAAAAGAACATACATTTATTACAGACACTAACAACACATAACAGAGTAGGACAGTGAGAGGCATCGCCACATCTTGAGAACACCTTCCACCCACCCCTCCCTTCTTCCCGGGCTCAGCTCTGCTCCCGATATCTCTACCTCCTCCCCCAGTGGCGCAGGGGCAGGGAATGGGGGGTGCAGTCAGCGCTGCCACTTCTCTTCTCTTCGGTGAGGGGACTGTCCGGAACTTGTTCCTCCTTCTCCATCGTGGTCCCCCTCTCACAGGAGACAGTCCTCCACAAACTTTCTCCGACATGAGTTCCTCCCATGGGCCATTTGCACTTTCCCTGCCCACCAAGGACGGGCTCACACTGTCTCTGAAAGGCAGTTTATTGCCACGGAGGAAGCCAGGCCGTTTGCGCCTGTGAGTCCCCAGCTCGCGCTGCCGCTGCTTTTCCTTCTGGAGGCAGCACGTCACCAAAGCGCTAAGGACGACTTCGGGAGATGACGATGTTGGGCCACCTGCGACGCTGAGGTGCCGTCCTGAGGCCCCGTGCTGTGCCCCGGCCACGCGCCGCGTCGGAGCGGATGGGCTGTGCGAGCCCAGGCCGGGCTCCAAGGTGGCTTCTGTCCCCTGGAGCCGGGAGCCCAGGGCCGGCGGCAGCCCTGCAGGTGCAGCCGCAGCGCTGCGGCGCAGAGAGGAAGGATCCCCTTCCCCGACCTGCCGGCAGCGCTCCCCATGCCGAGGGCAGGAGCAGAGCCGCAGCCTGGGCCAGGGCTGCAGCCCTGGGCTCGCACGGCCTGACCAGCACCGGTCGGCCAACAGTGCCACCCTCGACGGCTGCCCCGCGGGACCTGCCTTTCGGCTCTGCGCTGGCTGCAGGAGCAGCCGCCCCGCTCCCGGGGGTGCCGAGGGCTCGGGCCCCCGCCTCGGCACTTCGCACCCACCCCTGTGAGGCGGCGGCCGGCTCCGAGGGGCTGGCACGTTCCTGAGGGCGTCCCTGCCCGTCGTTGGGGTGCATCCAGGCCAACGGTGCTGATGTCACTGTGGCCATTGTGACCCGCGGGGGACAAGCCTGCATAAAGCATCGCTGGGCTCAGGCTGTGCCTCAGCGCGACCTGGTGAGGTGAGGGGAGGGCAGGGGTGGACGGGGCTCGTGCGGGGCTGCCGAGGGAGGAGGGCGGCCCCGTGCCGGGGGGCGCTGGGCCTCTGCTGCAAGCTGACCCGCGCCCTGCTTCTCCCCCAGAGTCAGCCGAGGAGCACTTGGGAGAGACACCCCAGCACTGCGGGGACAGCGACTCTCCCAGCACTCACTGTTGATGGGTGAGATGACTGCGAGGAAGCAGGAGGCCGACGACTCGATGGAGCCAGGTGAGAGCAAAGCATCCCTCCCGCAGCATAGCAGAGGGGCTGTCGGGGCGCTCAGCGTGGGGCCGAGAGCGGTGGCAGGGGCAGGCAGGAGCTCCCCAAGCGCCCCGGGGCAGGGCCCCTCCGTGCCGCAGCCAGCGGGGCCCAGGCTGGGCCGTGGGCACCTGCTGCTGGGACACCCGTGCCTGCAAGGCCAGCCCTCAGGGACGCTTGCCCCGGCCCTGCAGAGGTGAGCTGCTCATTCCCGCTGTCGTTTGCTCTCTCCCCTCCAGCATGCATGCTGTGTGGCCGGGCAGAGGCTGACCCGGACATCTGCGGGTACAAACTGCAGAAGCGAGGGCTCTGCGCCCACCTCTTTTGCCTGGTGAGTGCCCCCGGGGCTCCCTCCAGCTTGCCGACAGGCAGCCCCGGCCACGCTCTCCTCCTCATCACCTCCTTGTCTTGTCTTTCCTGCGCAGTTTTTTGCCAACAGGCCTCTTCCAGAAAGAGTCCCACAACGTGGGCCTGATGGGATTCCCCCTGAGGGATATTCGCCATACAGTCGAGCAGGCAGCGCAGCAGGTAAGGACTGGACAAGCTCAGGGAGATCTGTGGTGCCACGGGAGCGGTGTGGGAGCTTAGCCCAGACCCCAAGAAAGAAATCCCAGCCCTTCCAAGCAGCTCTGGGACAAAAGTCTCGCGCCCAGCAGCTCCACAGAGCCTCCACCCAGACCCAGCACAGGAGCCTCGTGCGCCGGGTGCATCCACGGGCTCTGACCCAGCAGTGGGGCAGCATCCTGCACCCTGCCCAGAGGCGTGGGGCTGGCTCTGGAGGCCCTGAGGCTGCCGCTGATGGGGGCTGCTCTGCTCTTTCCAGCGCTGCTTCGTCTGTGGCGAGAGCGGGGCCGCCATCACCTGCTGCCAGGAGGGCTGTGACCGCAGCTTCCACCTCCCCTGCGCCGTGGAGGGGGAATGCGTCATGCAGTTCTGTGGGCTTTACAGGTAAGGGTAGCCGGCCCTCCCACAGGAGGATCACCCACTTTTTTATACCCCTTTCTGACAGCATCAATAAGCAAACATAAAACAAGCCCACAGTGACACTTCCTAGCAGACAGTCATGGACAGAGCGAGTGGTGGGATTCCTTCACACATTATCACCCATCATTCCCACCAAAACACTCCTCACCTCACCCTTCCCTTTCCTCTTGCCTCCCCAGGTCCTTCTGCTGGCAGCACCGCCCAGAGCAGGCAGTGGAGGCGGCTCCGGGGGAGAACACTGCCTGCCTCATCTGCCTGGACCCGGTGGAGGACAGGAAGTCCTACGGCACCATGGTGTGCCCAGCGTGCAAACACGCCTGGTTCCACAGGGCCTGCATCCAGGTAGGAGCCCTTCCCTCGCCCACGGGGGGGGCACGGCGGGCGCCCAGCAGCACCAAGGCCTCACGCCTGCTCCTCATGTTTCCCCTGCAGGGACAGGCTGCGCGCGCCGGCATTTGCTTCCAGTGCCCTTTCTGTAGAGATAGGCGTGCATTTCTCAAAGAGATGCTCACCATGGGCATCCGAATCCCATTCAGGTTGGTGTCCTGCCCGCCCCACCAGACAGGAGGGTGCCAGCGTTGTGCCGTGCCAGGGACTGCCCCTGCGCTCCCGGCCCTCCGCTCTCTCCCCTCAGCCTGGGCTTCAGCTTCACGCAGGAGTCAGAAAGCGGGCAGGGGGGGAAGAGCAGGGACGCCCTGCCTCTGCCTTATGCCGGGGCAGCAGGGGCGCAGCATTTTTCCCTTGTGCTTCAGATTGCCATCATGGGAGAATGGGCACGCAGATGATGAGCAAAATGAGAGGCACAGCCGCTGCGATGCCCGTGAGTGCCTTTGCCCAGGAGGCAGGCAGCACACAAAGCGACAGGGGTAAGTTGCCCGAGCGGCAACCTGGGCTCTGCCCAGGATCTCTGTCTCGCCAAGGGCTCGAAGCGGAGGGACGGAGAACAAGAGCTCTGCCGGACAATCCCGTGCTGCGGTCACTTTGTCCTCACAGCCACGCACCCGTTTGTTTCCCCAGGCCCTGGCAACTGCTCCTGTGCTGCTCCTGCGCTGCCGAGGGCACCCACAGACGATGCTCCCACTTGGGGACCGGCGCAGCCAGATGGGAGTGCAACAGCTGTGCTGGCCTGGGCACCGGTAAGAGGCAAAGCACCCGGGTGCCCCCGGGCGAGGCCTGGCAGCGGGTGCCCATTCTGGGCTTGGCAGAGCCCCTCTGCTCCAGGGGGGCTGGGGGCACAGTTCTGGCCTCTCCTGCCGCGGGCCTGGGGGGCCGTGCCCGTGACCTTCCTGCTCCCCCTTACAGCCTCCAGTGGCAGCTCGGAGGTGGCGGGTCCCATCACCGAGAGCCAGTCAGGATCGGGGCCATCCCACAGCTCTCCAGCACCAGAGACCAGCAGCCCCAGCAGCACTGGTCTCCAGGCGGCATCGGGGCCATCCCAAAGCTCCCCAGTGCCTGAGAGCAGCAGCTGCTCCAGCCCACCTGGGCCTGACCGTGTGCGAGACCGAGCTCGCTCACGGCGTAGTGCCCAAAAACCCTACAGCCGGCCCACAAGACACCGTGGCAGGAGCAGTGCACCAGCACGCAGGGCTGAGAGGAGCACCCCAGGACAGTTGGCACGGGGACGGTCCCACAGCTCGCTTGTCCCTGAGTCCAGCAGCCCCAGCACCAGCACCACGGCGGCATCAGGGTCCTCCTCCAGCTTCACAGAACTGGAGAGTAGCAGCCCCAGCAGCACTGGTGGCCAAGGGGCATCGGGGCCGTCTCAAAGCAGCTCCCCACCACCTGAGAGCAGCAGCTGCTCCAGCCCACCTGGGCCCGACCGCGTGCGAGACCGCTCTCGCTCGCGGCGTCGGGCCCAAAAGCCCTACAGCCGGCGCACAAGAGGCCGTGGCAGGAGCCGCGCACCAGCACCCAGGGCTGAGAGCAGCAGCCCCGCACAGTCGGTGCCGGGATGCTCCCGTGGCTCCCCGGTACCCGAGACCGGCAGCCCCAGCACCCCCAGCTCTGCACGGCTCCAGAGCAGCCGCCGCCCCAGCCGCCCCGGGCCCGTGCGGGGACGAGACCGCTCCCGCTTACGACGTCGGGCCCAGAACCCTTACAGCCGGCCCGGACGCTGACGCGCGACCAGCCCTGCGCCGGCCCTGCCTGCTGGCCCTGATCCCCCACCACCGCTCCAATAAAGTTGACTGTTAATCTCTGCCCTGGGAGATTCCACGCTCCTTTGTTGGCTTCCGCCGGGCCCACAGGGTTGTCTTCTCCCCGGGGCTTGGCAGCACCTTCCCCAGACCTCCCTCCTCGCGGGCTGGCCTTGGCCGGCTGCCCAGCGCCATGGCCGTGGGCTTCGGGCCTCGCTGGCCCCGCAGCCTGCTCCGCTTCCCCGGGGAAAGTTCGAACGCACAAGCGGCAAAGCGCCTCTGCTTTCAAAGTTCCCCTCAGAGTCACCTCTGGAGGTGTGACATGAAGGTTGCTGCAGATGGTGCTGCTACAGTAGTAGCCAAAGGGCATTGCCCTTCCCCAGTTCCAGCTCCTGTCGCCCACCGTGGTTGCTGCTGTACCAGCTTGTCCTGGCTTTGAGGGAGCGGTGGGGTTTTTTGGTAGCAGGGGAGGGGGCGACAGCGCTGGCCCTCTCTGAGAAGCTTCTCCAAGCTCCCCCGGCTCCAAGCAGGCCCTACCTCTGCAGCAGGGCCGAGCCAAGCAGCTCCACCTCTGCGATAACGCATTTAAGAAGGGACCTGGTGAGGAGGAGTGGGACTTGTGAGGAGGACTTGCCGCAGCTGCGTGAACACCAAGGCCAGTGGGGGAACGGAGGAAGAAAGGAGGGGGGAGGTGTGCCAGAGCAGAGTCTGCCCCACTGTATCCTGTGGCGAGACGGTGTCGTGGTTTAGGCCTGGTCCGCAGCCAACCGCAATGCAGCAGCTCTCTCTCCCTTCCCCTCCGGCAATGAGAAGGGACAGAGAGCCAGGCTTGGGGTTTGAGATAGGACTGGGATGGGGAAAAATTCCCCTTTCTGATCACGAGCAAAAGGCAGCCTCGTTAGGGGAAGAAAAAAAAGAACATACATTTATTACAGACACTAACAACACATAACAGAGTAGGACAGTGAGAGGCATCGCCACATCTTGAGAACACCTTCCACCCACCCCTCCCTTCTTCCCGGGCTCAGCTCTGCTCCCGATATCTCTACCTCCTCCCCCAGTGGCGCAGGGGCAGGGAATGGGGGGTGCAGTCAGCGCTGCCACTTCTCTTCTCTTCGGTGAGGGGACTGTCCGGAACTTGTTCCTCCTTCTCCATCGTGGTCCCCCTCTCACAGGAGACAGTCCTCCACAAACTTTCTCCGACATGAGTTCCTCCCATGGGCCATTTGCACTTTCCCTGCCCACCAAGGACGGGCTCACACTGTCTCTGAAAGGCAGTTTATTGCCACGGAGGAAGCCAGGCCGTTTGCGCCGTGAGTCCCCAGCTCGCGCTGCCGCTGCTTTTCCTTCTGGAGGCAGCACGTCACCAAAGCGCTAAGGACGACTTCGGGAGATGACGATGTTGGGCCACCTGCGACGCTGAGGTGCCGTCCTGAGGCCCCGTGCTGTGCCCCGGCCACGCGCCGCGTCGGAGCGGATGGGCTGTGCGAGCCCAGGCCGGGCTCCAAGGTGGCTTCTGTCCCCTGGAGCCGGGAGCCCAGGGCCGGCGGCAGCCCTGCAGGTGCAGCCGCAGCGCTGCGGCGCAGAGAGGAAGGATCCCCTTCCCCTGACCTGCCGGCAGCGCTCCCCATGCCGAGGGCAGGAGCAGAGCCGCAGCCTGGGCCAGGGCTGCAGCCCTGGGCTCGCACGGCCTGACCAGCACCGGTCGGCCAACAGTGCCAGCCTCGACGGCTGCCCCGCGGGACCTGCCTTTCGGCTCTGCGCTGGCTGCAGGAGCAGCCGCCCCGCTCCCGGGGGTGCCGAGGGCTCGGGCCCCCGCCTCGGCACTTCGCACCCACCCCTGTGAGGCGGCGGCCGGCTCCGAGGGGCTGGCACGTTCCTGAGGGCGTCCCTGCCCGTCGTTGGGGTGCATCCAGGCCAACGGTGCTGATGTCACTGTGGCCATTGTGACCCGCGGGGGACAAGCCTGCATAAAGCATCGCTGGGCTCAGGCTGTGCCTCAGCGCGACCTGGTGAGGTGAGGGGAGGGCAGGGGTGGACGGGGCTCGTGCGGGGCTGCCGAGGGAGGAGGGCGGCCCCGTGCCGGGGGGCGCTGGGCCTCTGCTGCAAGCTGACCCGCGCCCTGCTTCTCCCCCAGAGTCAACCGAGGAGCACTTGGGAGAGACACCCCAGCACTGCGGGGACAGCGACTCTCCCAGCACTCACTGTTGATGGGTGAGATGACTGCGAGGAAGCAGGAGGCCGCCGACTCGATGGAGCCAGGTGAGAGCAAAGCATCCCTCCCGCAGCATAGCAGAGGGGCTGTCGGGGCGCTCAGCGTGGGGCCGAGAGCGGTGGCAGGGGCAGGCAGGAGCTCCCCAAGCGCCCCGGGGCAGGGCCCCTCCGTGCCGCAGCCAGCGGGGCCCAGGCTGGGCCGTGGGCACCTGCTGCTGGGACACCCGTGCCTGCAAGGCCAGCCCTCAGGGACGCTTGCCCCGGCCCTGCAGAGGTGAGCTGCTCATTCCCGCTGTCGTTTGCTCTCTCCCCTCCAGCATGCATGCTGTGTGGCCGGGCAGAGGCTGACCCGGACATCTGCGGGTACAAACTGCAGAAGCGAGGGCTCTGCGCCCACCTCTTTTGCCTGGTGAGTGCCCCCGGGGCTCCCTCCAGCTTGCCGACAGGCAGCCCCGGCCACGCTCTCCTCCTCATCACCTCCTTGTCTTGTCTTTCCTGCGCAGTTTTTTGCCAACAGGCCTCTTCCAGAAAGAGTCCCACAACGTGGGCCTGATGGGATTCCCCCTGAGGGATATTCGCCATACAGTCGAGCAGGCAGCGCAGCAGGTAAGGACTGGACAAGCTCAGGGAGATCTGTGGTGCCACGGGAGCGGTGTGGGAGCTTAGCCCAGACCCCAAGAAAGAAATCCCAGCCCTTCCAAGCAGCTCTGGGACAAAAGTCTCGCGCCCAGCAGCTCCACAGAGCCTCCACCCAGACCCAGCACAGGAGCCTCGTGCGCCGGGTGCATCCACGGGCTCTGACCCAGCAGTGGGGCAGCATCCTGCACCCTGCCCAGAGGCGTGGGGCTGGCTCTGGAGGCCCTGAGGCTGCCGCTGATGGGGGCTGCTCTGCTCTTTCCAGCGCTGCTTCGTCTGTGGCGAGAGCGGGGCCGCCATCACCTGCTGCCAGGAGGGCTGTGACCGCAGCTTCCACCTCCCCTGCGCCGTGGAGGGGGAATGCGTCATGCAGTTCTGTGGGCTTTACAGGTAAGGGTAGCCGGCCCTCCCACAGGAGGATCACCCACTTTTTTATACCCCTTTCTGACAGCATCAATAAGCAAACATAAAACAAGCCCACAGTGACACTTCCTAGCAGACAGTCATGGACAGAGCGAGTGGTGGGATTCCTTCACACATTATCACCCATCATTCCCACCAAAACACTCCTCACCTCACCCTTCCCTTTCCTCTTGCCTCCCCAGGTCCTTCTGCTGGCAGCACCGCCCAGAGCAGGCAGTGGAGGCGGCTCCGGGGGAGAACACTGCCTGCCTCATCTGCCTGGACCCGGTGGAGGACAGGAAGTCCTACGGCACCATGGTGTGCCCAGCGTGCAAACACGCCTGGTTCCACAGGGCCTGCATCCAGGTAGGAGCCCTTCCCTCGCCCACGGGGGGGGGCACGGCGGGCGCCCAGCAGCACCAAGGCCTCACGCCTGCTCCTCATGTTTCCCCTGCAGGGACAGGCTGCGCGCGCCGGCATTTGCTTCCAGTGCCCTTTCTGTAGAGATAGGCGTGCATTTCTCAAAGAGATGCTCACCATGGGCATCCGAATCCCATTCAGGTTGGTGTCCTGACCGCCCCACCAGACAGGAGGGTGCCAGCGTTGTGCCGTGCCAGGGACTGCCCCTGCGCTCCCGGCCCTCCGCTCTCTCCCCTCAGCCTGGGCTTCAGCTTCACGCAGGAGTCAGAAAGCGGGCAGGGGGGGAAGAGCAGGGACGCCCTGCCTCTGCCTTATGCCGGGGCAGCAGGGGCGCAGCATTTTTCCCTTGTGCTTCAGATTGCCATCATGGGAGAATGGGCACGCAGATGATGAGCAAAATGAGAGGCACAGCCGCTGCGATGCCCGTGAGTGCCTTTGCCCAGGAGGCAGGCAGCACACAAAGCGACAGGGGTAAGTTGCCCGAGCGGCAACCTGGGCTCTGCCCAGGATCTCTGTCTCGCCAAGGGCTCGAAGCGGAGGGACGGAGAACAAGAGCTCTGCCGGACAATCCCGTGCTGCGGTCACTTTGTCCTCACAGCCACGCACCCGTTTGTTTCCCCAGGCCCTGGCAACTGCTCCTGTGCTGCTCCTGCGCTGCCGAGGGCACCCACAGACGATGCTCCCACTTGGGGACCGGCGCGGCCAGATGGGAGTGCGACAGCTGTGCTGGCCTGGGCACCGGTAAGAGGCAAAGCATCCGGGTGCCCCCGGGCGAGGCCTGGCAGCGGGTGCCCATTCTGGGCTTGGCAGAGCCCCTCTGCTCCAGGGGGGCTGGGGGCACAGTTCTGGCCTCTCCTGCCGCGGGCCTGGGGGGCCGTGCCCGTGACCTTCCTGCTCCCCCTTACAGCCTCCAGTGGCAGCTCGGAGGTGGCGGGTCCCATCACCGAGAGCCAGTCAGGATCGGGGCCATCCCACAGCTCTCCAGCACCAGAGACCAGCAGCCCCAGCAGCACTGGTCTCCAGGCGGCATCGGGGCCATCCCAAAGCTCCCCAGTGCCTGAGAGCAGCAGCTGCTCCAGCCCACCTGGGCCTGACCGTGTGCGAGACCGAGCTCGCTCACGGCGTAGTGCCCAAAAACCCTACAGCCGGCCCACAAGACACCGTGGCAGGAGCAGTGCACCAGCACGCAGGGCTGAGAGGAGCACCCCAGGACAGTTGGCACGGGGACGGTCCCACAGCTCGCTTGTCCCCGAGTCCAGCAGCCCCAGCACCAGCACCACGGCGGCATCAGGGTCCTCCTCCAGCTTCACAGAACTGGAGAGTAGCAGCCCCAGCAGCACTGGTGGCCAAGGGGCATCGGGGCCGTCTCAAAGCAGCTCCCCACCACCTGAGAGCAGCAGCTGCTCCAGCCCACCTGGGCCCGACCGCGTGCGAGACCGCTCTCGCTCGCGGCGTCGGGCCCAAAAGCCCTACAGCCGGCGCACAAGAGGCCGTGGCAGGAGCCGCGCACCAGCACCCAGGGCTGAGAGCAGCAGCCCCGCACAGTCGGTGCCGGGATGCTCCCGTGGCTCCCCGGTACCCGAGACCGGCAGCCCCAGCACCCCCAGCTCTGCACGGCTCCAGAGCAGCCGCCGCCCCAGCCGCCCCGGGCCCGTGCGGGGACGAGACCGCTCCCGCTTACGACGTCGGGCCCAGAACCCTTACAGCCTGGCCCGGACGCTGACGCGCGACCAGCCCTGCGCCGGCCCTGCCTGCTGGCCCTGATCCCCCACCACCGCTCCAATAAAGTTGACTGTTAATCTCTGCCCTGGGAGATTCCACGCTCCTTTGTTGGCTTCCGCCGGGCCCACAGGGTTGTCTTCTCCCCGGGGCTTGGCAGCACCTTCCCCAGACCTCCCTCCTCGCGGGCTGGCCTTGGCCGGCTGCCCAGCGCCATGGCCGTGGGCTTCGGGCCTCGCTGGCCCCGCAGCCTGCTCCGCTTCCCCGGGGAAAGTTCGAACGCACAAGCGGCAAAGCGCCTCTGCTTTCAAAGTTCCCCTCAGAGTCACCTCTGGAGGTGTGACATGAAGGTTGCTGCAGATGGTGCTGCTACAGTAGTAGCCAAAGGGCATTGCCCTTCCCCAGTTCCAGCTCCTGTCGCCCACCGTGGTTGCTGCTGTACCAACTGAAGGCTTCCTTCTTGCTCTAGAAGACAAGAAATCCTTTTTTGTAGAGTTTGCAAACACCTCGTAAGGAATTTACTCCACAGAACTCATTGGAGCCAGAGCAGCACCTGTTACTGAAGCCTCGAGTCCTATCATATGCCCTTGAGAGCAAAAAAGTTCACATGGAGTTCTGGGTAACATGGGACCTGGGCAATGCCCATCATCCGAAAGGATTTCCCTCCTGTTGGGAGACGAGCTAGCCCCTCTCTAGTGCAGGGAGGAGAAAGGATTTGGTTGCAGACTGACTGCTGAAGATCTCTGTAGAAGCTGGCAGCGTGCTAGAAGCCTGAATCAAGAAATAAGGCGACCAAAGCGTGAAGGAAATCCTGTGGGGTGGCTGGACAGACTTGAACAACCCTCTGCTCTTCGGGCAAGCTATAGGTGGCCTTATCTGTGTGCATTAAGTGTCTTCCTCAGAGGCCTTCCTGCAGCATGGAAGTTGATGCCTTACAGGAGGGAACCGCTGTCCTCTCTCAGGTAGGCAAGGGAACCTGAGAAACCTGAAGGGCTTTTCTGCCAAGAAAGAGGCAGCGAGTAAGGAAAGGAGGTCGAGAGGGTCTAAAAGAGAACTCTGTGGCAGCACTTTGTCCTCCTATTCTTGACAGCTGTGTCTGGGAAGACGCATGGTCTGCATGTGGCCAGAACAGGGCGTTTGCGATGTGAGCTCCGAGGCACTCCCGAGCACTGGTGCTTGGTTGATGCCGGCTGAAGAGCTGTGGTCATGAACAGCCCCACTCTGAACCGAGGTGCTTGTTCCCTGGCACCGTTCACCTCTGACAGCACCCAGCTCACTGTGTTCTGTAATGCCTGGCTGTCGGAAGGCCACGACAAATCTCAGAAAGCCTGGTGAGAAGGAAACCCTGACCACCAGAGTTTGGCTTGGAAGGTGGCTGGTAGAAGAGGATGGCCGAGGACACTGGGAAGCCTCTAGTCACTCTCAGCAGTGTCAGACAGCTAGTGTTGTAGAAGGGCTTCTGGGGATTTCACATTTCTCTCTTAGTCCTGAATTGCCTTTGGGAACTGGATTCTCCAATACTGGATTTCACATTGCTTTTTTCCTCCTACGGTTGTTCCCGGGGCACCGTTTGGTTTTTGTCCTGGCAGGTTCAGTAGTGGACTCGGTGGTGCTCGGTGAGTAAATGTCCCTGATGTCTGGGCGCTCACCTGGGCCCACAGCCCTCACTGCCTTCCCTTCAGGGGGGACTCCTGCCTCTGGATCGAGCTCATACTGCAGCACCGTTGCCACAGACCCCCAGGGACTGATGAACAACCCCATCAGCTGCCCTGTGGCTAGCCCAGTTACAGCAGGTTTCTGAGGGTCAATGACCTCTGCTCTATACTTCCTCCATGCTCCTTTTTTTTCTCCACACGATGTCCTCGTAAGCCTTCAAGATGGTAGCTGGTAAGGGAAGGTTTCAGGCTTCCCTACCCTACCTGCTCCTTCCTAAACTTTTGCAGAATCTCTCCCTTGTAGAAGGATGGGAAGCTCAGGTGTGGAAGGAGATGACTGTGATAAATGGCAGAGAAGAATGTTCAGCAGTCGAGAGGCTTGTGCAAGGCTCTTCCACTAAGAATCCCTGGTTGTTTATTTTAGGAAAGATGAAGTTTAAATGGCAATTCAGTGATTGTGGAAATACACCACAGAGATAAGAAAGCTGAAAACTGTCTTGTTTTGCAAAGGAGAAGTTACAGGAGAGAACGTCAAAAAGCAAATAACTTAAGTACTGAGTAGATAAAGAAGAAAAACTGTGTTTTTTCTTAGGTACTCTTCTCTGTGTCTGCACAAGTTTGTCTGAGTCATGTTTTCATTTTGTTCTTTGTTTTCTCTCTTCAGAATTAATTTTGCAGTGTAGAAATTTGAAAACAGATATTAAAAAAACTTTTCACTTACTCTCACATATTCTTTGGTAAAGGCAAAAAGCTAAGTTCATAGGTAACAGGCTTTATCTTTGAAAGCCATGCGATCTGACTCAATTTGTAAATACCTTGGTGTGTCATGCTGCTTTTGAAGATGTTAAACTGAACTGTAATTTGTGGTGCATGATCCTCTCTCATTCTGAGGCTAGGAGGTCCTCCTAGTTGTATTAAATACCACATTTTTGCAGTATACTGCATTACTACTTCTGCACGCTCTTTTTTTCTCCTAAGAATTCCTGCAGCATTGATGTTCTAATGTGGTGCTTTCCTGTCATCCAGAGCTTCACAACTCCTAACTGCTAAACATACTGCATTGTAGTATGAAGAGTCCTCATGACATACCATTTACAACAGCATAGGATTTCAATCAAGACTAATGTTTTCAGGACATTTTGGTGGACATTCAGCAGAGTAAGCGGTACTACAAAGCCCTAAATTAGCAAAGAAATAAAAGTGCTGGTCATCTGCTATCAGCCCTCCTGACTTCATTAGAGTTTGTACATCTGTACATTTCAACCTGCATGGATTTTCATGGATAGCTGGAGAAAGTAAAGAAGCACTAACTTAAATTCTTTTTGACTTTTACTGTAACAAGGCACATGTTTGTACCCGTTTGCCAGGAGAGAATATTTTATGCAGTGGCACATCACTAGAAATTCCTCTTTCTAGTAAATTGCATTGTGCCTGGATCACCAGTGATGCTTAGACAAAATGGGTGATTTATTTGGCTAACGATCAGTGATTTCCTGGAATCTAATCACTGAGATCACTCAGGTCCTTGGAATATTTTAAGAATAAAAACTGCTGTATCAAATCACTTTGTTAAATTGTTATGATTGGCCGAAGGAGCATCTGCTTTAAAAATCATTTTTACACATTTGCAAAATTATGAAGGTGGCATTTTGATGACTTAAAATTTACTGGGGTTTTTTTCCATAATAATGTTTCATCTGTCATACTCGAGCAAACATTGATATTGCAAACATGAACGTTTAGTACCTTTGTCCAGTCTTCCCTTTCATCCCTTTTGCCTTTTGACACACCTTTTCTTTCCTCACAATTTTGTGGTTTCCCCTGGGGTGTTTCAAGTCAGAAGTCTGGGGACATTCTATCCAGGTATGCAGTATGAAAATGAATAAATACGAGCCGTTTCAGTGGGAAGAGGCGTCCCGGTGGCAGCAGTAGCGGGCTGCAGGCCGCGCTAGGCCGCAGCCGCCTCCGCTCCGCCCGGACGGTGGCGCCGGCTGCACGCGCTTGGCGGCCCGCGCGCCGGTGCCCAGGCACGGCAAAATGGCGGCGGGGGGGGGGGGGGGGGCGCGTCGCAACCACGGCGTTGTACATCAGCCCCTTAGCCCTCTCCTCGGCGGGCGTTCGGGGTTTTCGACAGGGCTGTTTATTGATCTTTTAGTTCTCCTTAGCTCAGCGTTGCTGTTATAAATCGAGACTACAATGGGTCGAACTCCAATTGAAATTTTATTAATTATAGCAAGTAGAATATGAGCAAAAACAGCGCTGGACAACAGGGCCGTCTGTGCTCCACCAACTGCCGTACTGAGGAGAACAAACTGTCCCTTTTTATACATTTTTTTTCCCGCGTTCATGGAGTGGTGAAGATACTATGTTTCAACTGTTGCTGGGGTCTGGAGTGGTGGAGATACTCTGCGCATGTGCTAGTTGTTGTTAGGGGGTCGTTTTCTGCCTTCTGGTGGTCGATGATATCCTTATATGGAGTTGTTTTTCTTCTGTTTGTTTTCTTGGGATATCTTGTGATCTGCAGCGTCGGCCATGTGTGCACAAGCAACACATAATTCCATGAACGATCTCCCCTCCTCTTATTATCTTTAAGTCTTAATAAACAATATACTTAACTCATAGTTTCTCACAATCCCCCCTTTTTCTTTTTATCCTACTATTGTTTATTAGACGCTACTTTCATTCCTAGCACTGCAAGCAAGCCTTCTTCCACAATTCCAGCATTTATCACAACATTCACAGGATAATATCTCACAATTACAATCATAATTCTTACATGGTATAACGCATTCACAACAATCTTCATCATCTATTTCTTCATTAATAGATACACTTTTATATTTTACCTCAGACCTTAAAATAAGTAATTTAGCTATGTCGAACCGTTCTCTAATAAAGCGTAAAATATAGCGTATTATACAAGGTCCAAATATAAGTCCCAGAATCAATATAATAAGCGGTCCTGCTAAAGCAGATAACAAAGTAGTTAGCCAAGGTGAAACATTAAACCAGTTTTCATACCACGATCTACCCGTCTCACGATCCTTTTTACGTTGATCTAACCTTTTCCGGAGTTCAGACATGGTGTCCTGGACTATTCCCGTATGGTCAGCAAAAGAACAACATTCTTCATTTAGAGCTACACATAACCCTCCTTCCTTTAAGAACAATAGGTCTAATCCTCTTCTATTTTGCAGCACTACCTCTGATAAAGACTTTACTGAAGTGGCTAAATTTTGTATTGATCGTTCTATTTTTGCTAAATCCTCATCTACAGCCATCTGCAAACTTTGTAATTCCTGACCTTTTACTAGGGAGGCTATGCCTGTACCTGCTCCAACTCCGCTCGCTATCAGCAGAGTAGCTAGGGTTATCACTGTAATTGGCTCTCGTTTTTGTCTATTCAGGTCTCCTTCAAAGTGGCGTAACACCTCCTCAGAGGAACAATAATCACCTGTATGCAAAACTGAGATTGATTAAACACGTTTAAGGATAGGCAAGGCGTTACTCCGATGTCTGAACAAACCCACTTAGCTCCTGGTGTCGGGATAGCCCATTTGTCATTTTGATCCTTGTGTCTTTTTATATTGGTGTTAGTGATTGTTTGGTTGCACAAGGGCTGATACCTTTTGGGAACTGTACCTATACATTTTCCTTGACCTGTTACTAATTGAATAGTAATTCCTTGTGTATGGTTCCTCTGGTCATCCCATTGGCATTCTTGTGGGTTTGAACCACTAGACCATTGAATCCTATCTGGTATTCCGATTGCCTCAAAATATGGTGGTCTAATATTGTAACATAACCAGCATTCCTTAGTTAAATTTGGTTTACTTTCATTAAGGGTACGATAAGAGGCTCGCATTAAATCCCATAAGGGGTCTTTAGATTCTGACACTCCTGAATCCCTAACTAAAGAGTACTCAGTCACCATGTCTTTAGTTGTTCTATCTGTTACTGATAAAAAGTTTGGACGAATGGTTGTGACACTTGTGGGAACCATCCTTTTCTTAGGAAAAATGGGTGAATTTAGGACTGAGTTTGGTCCTACTGGTAAGGGATCGTGAGACATCGGTCTTTTCATTATTTGAAAGATTCCTCCTCTGTCTCCCTCTGGTTCCCAATATCTAATTGCCCAATATTTTCCTGCTAACCATTGATCGTTGTCTGGGGTTTTAATTGTTATGTTAATACTTTTACAATATCCGTCATTGTTACAGTGTCCGAATACACGTCCATTGCTTCCTATGTGAGGTCTCTTACACTTTTCCGGTGACCACTTTATTTCTAGATATTCGTCTCCAGATGTGGACCACTCAGAGGCCCATGTTTCGCATCCCCAATAGCCACAGTAATAGTGACCTGGAAGGTTACAATAACTTCTTCCAGGATTGGACGCGGGACATATGTAGATTGGTTTGCACAGATCAGCTTTGTCTTTACGGTGTCCAGTAATTAGATCGCGCAAACTCACATTAAAACTAAATGTACCCGGTGTAGCCCGTGCTTGAATTGGATTATTTGGATGTTGTATGTTTGTTATTGTCCAATTCATAGGTTCATGAGGGTTTCCTCCTTTTGCCTGGGCTATTATCAGTAACAAGACTAACGGTATACCAGGAAAAAGGGTGTTTATCACTTTTGCCAATTTAAGTATATTTTTACCAGTCCTGGGGAAGTTAGACCATTGCTGCTTTTGCGTCCCATTGTTCTGATTCTTTTCTCCATGGTTTGTTCCTCCTCTGCCTCGCCCTTCGACTCGGTTGCTTCGAGTCACGGGGTGTACCGTCTTCTCGGCAGCAAGGGAATTCTTCAGGAGAACAGCTGTTTCGGGCTTTCTGCCTGTTTATATAGACTTCCCACTTTGCAGCTTTAACTAATGGGACAAAGCAAGACACAGTTAGTACTTCCCTTCTGCACTTTATAGCCAAAATTTCAGCTACAAAGGGGACCGGTTCGTCAGATTGGTACCGATAATATTGAGGGTTTATTTCTTTGGCAAAACTTTCCCACCACTCATGGGATTCCCCAAATAATTTCTTGTCTAATTTCTCACATTATGTCTACCATTTATCCTGGTATGCCTTGCACCTAAAACAAGCAAACAAGCAAATGGGTAACAGTTACAGTTTAAATGATTACACCTAACTCGTATATTTAAAATGCATACATTATTTATATCAGTATATTTTCTATATTCTAACAATTTTCTCTACCCCACTTAGTGCGTTTCCATATATAATAAATGAACAAGGAAATTATTATTGCAAGTAAAAACAGCAATATACACTTTATACCAAAAGGCAATGCGGCAAAATGCTCAAACAAAGTCTTTATCATTATCTCTTCAGGGTTATCTTGGTATCACCTGGAGTACTAATTACTTTCCATTGAGGTTTCGTCACGGGGCCTTTAATGCGACTGGCATGAGTCCATCCACGCTCAGCAGTCCGGACAGCTGTTTCTGTTGTTAGTAAAACAAGATAAGGTCCCTCCCAATTGGGTTTTAGGGTTTCTTCCTTCCGTACTTTAACCAATATCCAATCCCCAGGTTTAACATTATGAATTTTTAAGTCCAGCGGGGGTCGTTGCACAATCAGTCCATGTTCCCAAAGCTTATTACGATGTTCTGCTAATTGTGAAACATATTCATTAATCACATGGTCTCGAATTAAAACATTTGTTTGTGGATTTTCAATTCTATAGGACATTCCATACACCATTTCAAACGCTGATATTCCCACATCCGCTCGGGGTCTGGTTCTGAGAATTAATAGTGCCATGGGTATGCACTTAATCCATGACAATTTGGTTTCTATCATTAATTTAGTCAGAATAGTTTTGATTTCTCCATTCATCCTTTCAACTTTTCCCGAACTTTGTGGATGCCATGGTGTATGGTATTCCCACTTAATACCCAAGCTTTCGGTTAGATCTCTAACAATTTTTGACACAAAGTGTGTTCCTCTGTCCGAGTCGATTATTTCAGGCACTCCATATCGAGGTATAATGTGTTCAAGTAATACTTTAGTAACTTGGTTAGCAGTTGCCCTGGAGGTAGGAAAAGCCTCAACATAATGTGTTAAATGATCCACCATTACTAACAAATATTTATAACGCCCTACCCTAGGTAGTTCAGTAAAATCCACTTGTATGTGTGAGAAAGGTCTGTATGCTGGGGAACGTCCTCCAAGAGGTTTTTGTCTCATGTTGTTTCGATTAACCTTTGACAGGTCTCACAGGCTGCCGTGATTGTCTTTGCTATGTTATATACGCCTATACAGGCAAACTGTTGATTGAAATGATCAAATAATGCCTGGGTTCCCCAGTGTGTTTTGCTGTGTATTTTTGAAAATATTTCGAGTGCTATGCCTTTTGGCAAGACTTCCCTCCCATCTGGCAATATGTATTTACCCTCTTGTTCCTTAGCTCCCATTTGTTCTAGTTTTTCCTTTTCTGCAGACTCAAAGCTCAAATTTTTATTAACAGATACTTGTTGTATCGTCAAAATTGTATTATAATTGCCTGCCACTCGTTTTGCTTCTGTATCAGCTGCATTATTTCCCCTACCTTGATAACTTCTACCTCGCTGGTGTCCCTTTATATGTACAACATGAACGATCTCCCCTCCTCTTATTATCTTTAAGTCTTAATAAACAATATACTTAACTCATAGTTTCTCACAACACCAAGGCCAGTGGGGGAACGGAGGAAGAAAGGAGGGGGAAGGTGTGCCGGAGCAGAGTCTGCCCCACTGTATCCTGTGGCGAGACGGTGTCGTGGTTTAGGCCTGGTCGGCAGCCAACCGCAATGCAGCAGCTCTCTCTCCCTTCCCCTCCGGCAATGAGAAGGGACAGAGAGCCAGGCTTGGGGATTGAGATAGGACTGGGATGGGGGAAATATCCCCCTTTTATGATCACGAGCAAAAGGCAGACTCGTTAGGGGAAGAAGAAAAAAACATACATTTATTACAGACACTAACAACACATAACAGAGTAGGACAGTGAGAGGCATCGCCACATCTTGAGAACACCTTCCACCCACCCCTCCCTTCTTCCCGGGCTCAGCTGTGCTCCCGATATCTCTACCTCCTCCCCCAGTGGCGCAGGGGCAGGGAATGGGGGGTGCAGTCAGCGCTGCCACTTCTCTTCTCTTCGGTGAGGGGACTGTCCGGAATTTGTTCCTCCTTCTCCATCGTGGTCCCCCTCTCACAGGAGACAGTCCTCCACAAACTTTCTCCGACATGAGTTCCTCCCATGGGCCATTTGCACTTTCCCTGCCCACCAAGGACGGGCTCACACTGTCTCTGAAAGGCAGTTTATTGCCAAGGAGGAAGCCAGGCCGTTTGCGCCGTGAGTCCCCAGCTCGCGCTGCCACTGCTTTTCCTTCTGGAGGCAGCACGTCACCAAAGCGCTAAGGACGACTTCGGGAGATGACGATGTTGGGCCACCTGCGACGCTGAGGTGCCGTCCTGAGGCCCCGTGCTGTGCCCCGGCCACGCGCCGCGTCGGAGCGGATGGGCTGTGCGAGCCCAGGCCGGGCTCCAAGGTGGCTTCTGTCCCCTGGAGCCGGGAGCCCAGGGCCGGCGGCAGCCCTGCAGGTGCAGCCGCAGCGCTGCGGCGCAGAGAGGAAGGATCCCCTTCCCCGACCTGCCGGCAGCGCTCCCCATGCCGAGGGCAGGAGCAGAGCCGCAGCCTGGGCCAGGGCTGCAGCCCTGGGCTCGCACGGCCTGACCAGCACCGGTCGGCCAACAGTGCCAGCCTCGACGGCTGCCCCGCGGGACCTGCCTTTCGGCTCTGCGCTGGCTGCAGGAGCAGCCGCCCCGCTCCCGGGGGTGCCGAGGGCTCGGGCCCCCGCCTCGGCACTTCGCACCCACCCCTGTGAGGCGGCGGCCGGCTCCGAGGGGCTGGCACGTTCCTGAGGGCGTCCCTGCCCGTCGTTGGGGTGCATCCAGGCCAACGGTGCTGATGTCACTGTGGCCACTGTGACCCGCGGGGGACAAGCCTGCATAAAGCATCGCTGGGCTCAGGCTGTGCCTCAGTGCGACCTGGTGAGGTGAGGGGAGGGCAGGGGTGGACGGGGCTCGTGCGGGGCTGCCGAGGGAGGAGGGCGGCCCCGTGCCGGGGGGCGCTGGGCCTCTGCTGCAAGCTGACCCGTGCCCTGCTTCTCCCCCAGAGTCAACCGAGGAGCACTTGGGAGAGACACCCCAGCACTGCGGGGACAGCGACTCTCCCAGCACTCACCTGTTGATGGTGAGCATGATCTGCGAGGAAGCAGGAGGCCGCCGACTCGATAGGATCCAGGGTGAGAGCAAAGCATCCCTCCCGCAGCATAGCAGAGGGGCTGTCGGGGCGCTCAGCGTGGGGCCTGAGAGCGGATGGCAGGGGCAGGCAGGAAGCTCCCCAAGCGCCCCGGGGCAGGGCCCCTCCGTGCCGCAGCCAGCGGGGCCCAGGCTGGGCCGTGGGCACCTGCTGCTGGGACACCCGTGCCTGTAAGGCCAGCCCTCAGGGACGCTTGCCCCGGCCCTGCAGAGGTGAGCTGCTCATTCCCGCTGTCGTTTGCTCTCTCCCCTCCAGCATGCATGCTGTGTGGCCGGGCAGAGGCTGACCCGGACATCTGCGGGTACAAACTACAGAAGCGAGGGCTCTGCGCCCATCTCTTTTGCCTGGTGAGTGCCCCCGGGGCTCCCTCCAGCTTGCCGACAGGCAGCCCCGGCCACGCTCTCCTCCTCATCACCTCCTTGTCTTGTCTTTCCTGCGCAGTTTTTTGCCAACAGCCTCTTCCAGAAAGAGTCCCACAACGTGGGCCTGATGGGATTCCCCCTGAGGGATATTCGCCATACAGTCAAGCAGGCGTCACAGCAGGTAAGGATTGGAGAAGCTCAGGGAGATCTGTGGTGCCACGGGAGCGGTGTGGGAGCTTAGCCCAGACCCCAAGAAAGAAATCCCAGCCCTTCCAAGCAGCTCTGGGACAAAAGTCTCGCGCCCAGCAGCTCCACAGAGCCTCCACCCAGACCCAGCACAGGAGCCTCGTGCGCCGGGCGCATCCGCGGGCTCTAACCCGTCAGTGGGGCAGCATCCTGCGCCCTGCCCGGAGGCGTGGGACTGGCTCTGGAGGCCCTGAGGCTGCCGCTGATGGGGGCTGCTCTGCTCTTTCCAGCGCTGCTTCGTCTGTGGCGAGAGCGGGGCCGCCATCACCTGCTGCCAGGAGGGCTGCGACCGCAGCTTCCACCTCCCCTGCGCCGTGGAGGGGGAATGCGTCACGCAGTACTTTGGGCTTTACAGGTAAGGGTAGCCGGCCCTCCCACAGGAGGATCACCCACTTTTTTATACCCCTTTCTGACAGCATCAATAAGCAAACATAAAACAAGCCCACAGTGACACTTCCTAGCAGACAGTCATGGACAGAGCGAGTGGTGGGATTCCTTCACACATTATCACCCATCATTCCCACCAAAACACTCCTCACCTCACCCTTCCCTTTCCTCTTGCCTCCCCAGGTCCTTCTGCTGGCAGCACCGCCCAGAGCAGGCAGTGGAGGCAGCTCCGGGGGAGAACACCGCCTGCCTCATCTGCCTGGACCCTGTTGAGGACAGGAAGTCCTACGGCACCATGGTGTGCCCAGCGTGCAAACACGCCTGGTTCCACAGGGCCTGCATCCAGGTAGGAGCCCTTCCCTCGCCCACGGGGGGGGCACGGCGGGCGCTCAGCAGCACCAAGGCCTCACGCCTGCTCCTCATGTTTCCCCTGCAGGGACAGGCTGCGTGCGCCGGCATTTTCTTCCAGTGCCCTCTCTGTAGAGATGAGCATGCATTTCTCATGGAGATGTTCAACATGGGTATCCGAATCATCTTCAGGTTGGTGTCCTGCCCGCCCCACCAGACAGGAGGGTGCCAGCGTTGTGCCGTGCCAGGGACTGCCCCTGCGCTCCCGGCCCTCCGCTCTCTCCCCTCAGCCTGGGCTTCAGCTTCACGCAGGAGTCAGAAAGCGGGCAGGGGGGGAAGAGCAGGGACGCCCTGCCTCTGCCTTATGCCGGGGCAGCAGGGGCGCAGCATTTTTCCCTTGTGCTTCAGATTGCCATCATGGGAGAATGGACACGCAGATGATGAACAAAATGAGAGGCACAGCCGCTGCGATGCCCGTGAGTGCCTTTGCCCAGGAGGCAGGCAGCACACAAAGCGACAGGGGTAAGTTGCCCGAGCGGCAACCTGGACTCTGCCCAGGATCTCTGTCTCGCCAAGGGCTCGAAGCGGAGGGACGGAGAACAAGAGCTCTGCCGGACAATCCCGTGCTGCGGTCACTTTGTCCTCACAGCCACGCACCCGTTTGTTTCCCCAGGCCCTGGCAACTGCTCCTGTGCTGCTCCTGCGCTGCCGAGGGCACCCACAGACGATGCTCCCACTTGGGGACCGGCGCAGCCAGATGGGAGTGCAACAGCTGTGCTGGCCTGGGCACCGGTAAGAGGCAAAGCACCCGGGTGCCCCCGGGCGAGGCCTGGCAGCGGGTGCCCATTCTGGGCTTGGCAGAGCCCCTCTGCTCCAGGGGGGCTGGGGGCACAGTTCTGGCCTCTCCTGCCGCGGGCCTGGGGGGCCGTGCCCGTGACCTTCCTGCTCCCCCTTACAGCCTCCAGTGGCAGCTCAGAGGTGGCGGGTCCCATCACCGAGAGCCAGTCAGGATCGGGGCCGTCCCACAGCTCTCCAGCACCAGAGACCAGCAGCCCCAGCAGCACTGGTCTCCAGGCGGCATCGGGGCCATCCCAAAGCTCCCCAGTGCCTGAGAGCAGCAGCTGCTCCAGCCCACCTGGGCCTGACCGTGTGCGAGACCGAGCTCGCTCACGGCGTAGTGCCCAAAAACCCTACAGCCGGCCCACAAGACACCGTGGCAGGAGCAGTGCACCAGCACGCAGGGCTGAGAGGAGCACCCCAGGACAGTTGGCACGGGGACGGTCCCACAGCTCGCTTGTCCCTGAGTCCAGCAGCCCCAGCACCAGCACCACGGCGGCATCAGGGTCCTCCTCCAGCTTCACAGAACTGGAGAGTAGCAGCCCCAGCAGCACTGGTGGCCAAGGGGCATCGGGGCCGTCTCAAAGCAGCTCCCCACCACCTGAGAGCAGCAGCTGCTCCAGCCCACCTGGGCCCGACCGCGTGCGAGACCGCTCTCGCTCGCGGCGTCGGGCCCAAAAGCCCTACAGCCGGCGCACAAGAGGCCGTGGCAGGAGCCGCGCACCAGCACCCAGGGCTGAGAGCAGCAGCCCCGCACAGTCGGTGCCGGGATGCTCCCGTGGCTCCCCGGTACCCGAGACCGGCAGCCCCAGCACCCCCAGCTCTGCACGGCTCCAGAGCAGCCGCCGCCCCAGCCGCCCCGGGCCCGTGCGGGGACGAGACCGCTCCCGCTTACGACGTCGGGCCCAGAACCCTTACAGCCGGCCCGGACGCTGACGCGCGACCAGCCCTGCGCCGGCCCTGCCTGCTGGCCCTGATCCCCCTCCACCGGTACAATAAAGTTGACCGTTAATCTCTGCCCTGGGAGATTCCACGCTCCTTTGTTGGCTTCCGCCGGGCCCACAGGGTTGTCTTCTCCCCGGGGCTTGGCAGCACCTTCCCCAGACCTCCCTCCTCGCGGGCTGGCCTTGGCCGGCTGCCCAGCGCCATGGCCGTGGGCTTCGGGCCTCGCTGGCCCCGCAGCCTGCTCCGCTTCCCCGGGGAAAGTTCGAACGCACAAGCGGCAAAGCGCCTCTGCTTTCAAAGTTCCCCTCAGAGTCACCTCTGGAGGTGTGACATGAAGGTTGCTGCAGATGGTGCTGCTACAGTAGTAGCCAAAGGGCATTGCCCTTCCCCAGTTCCAGCTCCTGTCGCCCACCGTGGTTGCTGCTGTACCAGCTTGTCCTGGCTTTGAGGGAGCGGTGGGGTTTTTTGGTAGCAGGGGAGGGGGCGACAGCGCTGGCCCTCTCTGAGAAGCTTCTCCAAGCTCCCCCGGCTCCAAGCAGGCCCTACCTCTGCAGCAGGGCCGAGCCAAGCAGCTCCACCTCTGCGATAACGCATTTAAGAAGGGACCTGGTGAGGAGGAGTGGGACTTGTGAGGAGGACTTGCCGCAGCTGCGTGAACACCAAGGCCAGTGGGGGAACGGAGGAAGAAAGGAGGCGGGAGGTGTGCCAGAGCAGAGTCTGCCCCACTGTATCCTGTGGCGAGACGGTGTCGTGGTTTAGGCCTGGTCCGCAGCTAACCGCAATGCAGCAGCTCTCTCTCCCTTCCCCTCCGGCAATGAGAAGGGACAGAGAGCCAGGCTTGGGGATTGAGATAGGACTGGGATGGGGGAAAAATCCCCCTTTTATGATCACGAGCAAAAGGCAGACTCGTTAGGGGAAGAAGAAAAAACCATACATTTATTACAGACACTAACAACACATAACAGAGTAGGACAGTGAGAGGCATCGCCACATCTTGAGAACACCTTCCACCCACCCCTCCCTTCTTCCCGGGCTCAGCTCTGCTCCCGATATCTCTACCTCCTCCCCCAGTGGCGCAGGGGCAGGGAATGGGGGGTGCAGTCAGTGCTGCCACTTCTCTTCTCTTCGGTGAGGGGACTGTCCGGAATTTGTTCCTCCTTCTCCATCGTGGTCCCCCTCTCACAGGAGACAGTCCTCCACAAACTTTCTCCGACATGAGTTCCTCCCATGGGCCATTTGCACTTTCCCTGCCCACCAAGGACGGGCTCACACTGTCTCTGAAAGGCAGTTTATTGCCAAGGAGGAAGCCAGGCCGTTTGCGCCGTGAGTCCCCAGCTCGCGCTGCCGCTGCTTTTCCTTCTGGAGGCAGCACGTCACCAAAGCGCTAAGGACGACTTCGGGAGATGATGATGTTGGGCCACCTGCGACGCTGAGGTGCCGTCCTGAGGCCCCGTGCTGTGCCCCGGCCACGCGCCGCGTCGGAGCGGATGGGCTGTGCGAGCCCAGGCCGGGCTCCAAGGTGGCTTCTGTCCCCTGGAGCCGGGAGCCCAGGGCCGGCGGCAGCCCTGCAGGTGCAGCCGCAGCGCTGCGGCGCAGAGAGGAAGGATCCCCTTCCCCGACCTGCCGGCAGCGCTCCCCATGCCGAGGGCAGGAGCAGAGCCGCAGCCTGGGCCAGGGCTGCAGCCCTGGGCTCGCACGGCCTGACCAGCACCGGTCGGCCAACAGTGCCAGCCTCGACGGCTGCCCCGCGGGACCTGCCTTTCGGCTCTGCGCTGGCTGCAGGAGCAGCCGCCCCGCTCCCGGGGGTGCCGAGGGCTCGGGCCCCCGCCTCGGCACTTCGCACCCACCCCTGTGAGGCGGCGGCCGGCTCCGAGGGGCTGGCACGTTCCTGAGGGCGTCCCTGCCCGTCGTTGGGGTGCATCCAGGCCAACGGTGCTGATGTCACTGTGGCCACTGTGACCCGCGGGGGACAAGCCTGCATAAAGCATCGCTGGGCTCAGGCTGTGCCTCAGTGCGACCTGGTGAGGTGAGGGGAGGGCAGGGGTGGACGGGGCTCGTGCGGGGCTGCCGAGGGAGGAGGGCGGCCCCGTGCCGGGGGGCGCTGGGCCTCTGCTGCAAGCTGACCCGCGCCCTGCTTCTCCCCCAGAGTCAGCCGAGGAGCACTTGGGAGAGACACCCCAGCACTGCGGGGACAGCGACTCTCCCAGCACTCACTGTTGATGGGTGAGATGACTGCGAGGAAGCAGGAGGCCGACGACTCGATGGAGCCAGGTGAGAGCAAAGCATCCCTCCCGCAGCATAGCAGAGGGGCTGTCGGGGCGCTCAGCGTGGGGCCGAGAGCGGTGGCAGGGGCAGGCAGGAGCTCCCCAAGCGCCCTGGGGCAGGGCCCCTCCGTGCCGCAGCCAGCGGGGCCCAGGCTGGGCCGTGGGCACCTGCTGCTGGGACACCCGTGCCTGCAAGGCCAGCCCTCAGGGACGCTTGCCCCGGCCCTGCAGAGGTGAGCTGCTCATTCCCGCTGTCGTTTGCTCTCTCCCCTCCAGCATGCATGCTGTGTGGCCGGGCAGAGGCTGACCCGCACATCTGCGGGAAGAAACTGCAGAAGCAAGGGATCTGCGCCCACCTCTTTTGCCTGGTGAGTGCCCCCGGGGCTCCCTCCAGCTTGCCGACAGGCAGCCCTGGCCACGCTCTCCTCCTCATCACCTCGTCTCCTCTATCATGTGCAGTTTTTTACCAAGAAGCTTTTTAATCAAGAGAGTATGGATGGGGTAAGCCTGAAGGATATCCGACGCACAATCAAGCAGGCATCACAGAGGGTGAGGACTGAACAAGCTCAGGGAGATCTGTGGTGCCACGGGAGCGGTGTGGGAGCTTAGCCCAGACCCCAAGAAAGAAATCCCAGCCCTTCCAAGCAGCTCTGGGACAAAAGTCTCGCGCCCAGCAGCTCCACAGAGCCTCCACCCAGACCCAGCACAGGAGCCTCGTGCGCTGGGTGCATCCGTGGGCTCTGACCCAGCAGTGGGGCAGCATCCTGCGCCCTGCCCGGAGGCGTGGGGCTGGCTCTGGAGGCCCTGAGGCTGCCGCTGATGGGGGCTGCTCTGCTCTTTCCAGCGCTGCTTCGTCTGTGGCGAGAGCGGGGCCGCCATCACCTGCTGCCAGGAGGGCTGCGACCGCAGCTTCCACCTCCCCTGCGCCGTGGAGGGGGAATGCGTCACGCAGTACTTTGGGCTTTACAGGTAAGGGGAGCCGGCCCTCCCACAGGATGATCACCCACTTTTTTATACCCCTTTCTGACAGCATCAATAAGCAAACATAAAACAAGCCCACAGTGACACTTCCTAGCAGACAGTCATGGACAGAGCGAGTGGTGGGATTCCTTCACACATTATCACCCATCATTCCCACCAAAACACTCCTCACCTCACCCTTCCCTTTCCTCGTGCCTCCCCAGGTCCTTCTGCTGGCAGCACCGCCCAGAGCAGGCAGTGGAGGCGGCTCCGGGGGAGAACACCGCCTGCCTCATCTGCCTGGACCCTGTGGAGGACAGGAAGTCCTACGGCACCCTGGTGTGCCCAGCGTGCAAACACGCCTGGTTCCACAGGGCCTGCATCCAGAACCAAGCTATCTACGCTGGCTTCTTCTGTTTCCAGTGTCCACATTGTCAAAATGAATATCGATTTCTGATGGAAATGCTCACCATGGGCATCCGAATCCCCAGGAGGTTGGTTTTTCTATTCCAAGTCACCAGACAGGAGGGTGCCAGCGTTGTGCCGTGCCAGGGACTGCCCCTGCGCTCCCGGCCCTCCGCTCTCTCCCCTCAGCCTGGGCTTCAGCTTCACGCAGGAGTCAGAAAGCGGGCAGGGGGGGAAGAGCAGGGACGCCCTGCATCTGCCTTATGCCGGGGTAGCAGGGGTTCATTAACTTTCCCTTCTTTCATCAAAAGAATACCATCAGGTGAGGACGACAGTGCATATGAAGAGTTATATGAGAGGCACAGCCGCTGCGATGCCCGTGAGTGCCTTTGCCCAGGAGGCAGGCAGCACGCAGAGGAACAGGGGTAAGTTGCCCGAGCGGCAACCTGGGCTCTGCCCAGGATCTCTGTCTCGCCAAGGGCTCGAAGTGGAGGGACAGAAAACAAGAGCTCTGCCGGACAATCCCGTGCTGCGGTCACTTTGTCCTCACAGCCACGCACCCGTTTGCTTCCCCAGGCCCTGGCAACTGCTCCTGTGCTGCTCCTGTGCTGCCGAGGGCACCCACAGACGCTGCTCATTCATGAAACACAGCACAGTCATATGGGAGTGTGACAGCTGTGCTGGCCTGGGCACCGGTAAGAGGCAAAGCACCCGGGTGCCCCCAGGCGAGGCCTGGCAGCGGGTGCCCATTCTGGGCTTGGCAGAGCCCCTCTGCTCCAGGGGGGTTGGGGGCACCGCTCTGGCCTCTCCTGATGCGGGCCTGGGGGGCCGTGCCCGTGACCTTCCTGCTTCCCCTTACAGCCTCCAGTTGCAGCTTGGAGGTCACAGGTCCCATCACCGAGAGCCAGTCATGATCGGGGCCGTCCCACAGCTCTCCAGCACCAGAGACCAGCAGCGCCAGAACCAGCAGCACAGTGGCATCGGGGTCGTCCTCTTGCTCTGCAGCAGGGGAGAGCAGCAGCCCCAGCAGCACTGGCTACCAGGCAGCATCGGGGCTGTCCCACGGCTCCCCAGTGCCTGAGAGCAGCAGCTGCTCCAGCCCACCTGGGCCCGACCGCGTGCGAGACCGCTCTCGCTCGCGGCATCGGGCCCAAAAGCCCTACAGCCGGCGCACAAGAGGCCGTGGCAGGAGCCGCGCACCAGCACCCAGGGCTGAGAGCAGCAGCCCCGCACAGTCGGTGCCGGGATGCTCCCGTGGCTCCCCGGTACCCGAGACCGGCAGCCCCAGCACCCCCAGCTCTGCACGGCTCCAGAGCAGCCGCCGCCCCAGCCGCCCCGGGCCCGTGCGGGGACGAGACCGTTCCCGCTTACGACGTCGGGCCCAGAACCCTTACAGCCGGCCCGGACGCTGACGCGCGACCAGCCCTGCGCCGGCCCTGCCTGCTGGCCCTGATCCCCCACCACCGCTCCAATAAAGTTGACTGTTAATCTCTGCCCTGGGAGATTCCACGCTCCTTTGTTGGCTTCCGCCGGGCCCACAGGGCTGTCTTCTCCCCGGGGCTTGGCAGCACCTTCCCCAGACCTCCCTCCTCGCGGGCTGGCCTTGGTCGGCTGCCCAGCGCCATGGCCGTGGGCTTCGGGCCTCGCTGGCCCCGCAGCCTGCTCCGCTTCCCCGGGGAAAGTTCGAACGCACAAGCGGCAAAGCGCCTCTGCTTTCAAAGTTCCCCTCAGAGTCACCTCTGGAGGTGTGACATGAAGGTTGCTGCAGATGGTGCTGCTACAGTAGTAGCCAAAGGGCATTGCCCTTCCCCAGTTCCAGCTCCTGTCGCCCACCGTGGTTGCTGCTGTACCAGCTTGTCCTGGCTTTGAGGGAGCGGTGGGGTTTTTTGGTAGCAGGGGAGGGGGCGACAGCGCTGGCCCTCTCTGAGAAGCTTCTCCAAGCTCCCCCGGCTCCAAGCAGGCCCTACCTCTGCAGCAGGGCCGAGCCAAGCAGCTCCACCTCTGCGATAACGCATTTAAGAAGGGACCTGGTGAGGAGGAGTGGGACTTGTGAGGAGGACTTGCCGCAGCTGCGTGAACACCAAGGCCAGTGGGGGAACGGAGGAAGAAAGGAGGGGGGAGGTGTGCCAGAGCAGAGTCTGCCCCACTGTATCCTGTGGCGAGACGGTGTCGTGGTTTAGGCCTGGTCCGCAGCCAACAGCAATGCAGCAGCTCTCTCTCCCTTCCCCTCCAGCAATGAGAAGGGACAGAGAGCCAGGCTTGGGGTTTGAGATAGGACTGGGATGGGGAAAAATTCCCCTTTCTGATCACGAGCAAAAGGCAGCCTCGTTAGGGGAAGAAAAAAAAAGAACATACATTTATTACAGACACTCACAACACATAACAGAGTAGGACAGTGAGAGGCATCGCCACATCTTGAGAACACCTTCCACCCACCCCTCCCTTCTTCCCGGGCTCAGCTCTGCTCCCGATATCTCTACCTCCTCCCCCAGTGGCGCAGGGGCAGGGAATGGGGGGTGCAGTCAGCGCTGCCACTTCTCTTCTCTTCGGTGAGGGGACTGTCCGGAACTTGTTCCTCCTTCTCCATCGTGGTCCCCCTCTCACAGGAGACAGTCCTCCACAAACTTTCTCCAACATGAGCTCCTCCCATGGGCCGCAGCGTTCCCCACACTGCTCCGTCATGGGTCACTAACCTTCTCCGACTGGATTCCCTCCCACGGCTGCAGCCCTTCCCGAGCTGCTCCGGCGTGGGACACCCCCACATGCTGCAATCCTCCCAGCACTTAACTACATCAGCAGGGCTACCTTTTCCCAGGAGACCCCGGCCTTCTTTGGGCACCGTCACCTTGATCATACGAGCAGAAGCCACAGGCCATAAATCAATGTCTGCTCCACCGTAGGTCTTCATGGGTGGCAGGGGGGGGCCGCCCTGCCGTTTCACCACAGGATACAGGGGGGTCTCTGCTCCGGCACAACTCCCCCCTCCTTTCTTCCTCCATTCCTCCACTGACCTTGGTGTTCATGCAGCTGCAGCAACTCCTCCTCACAAGTCCGACTGCACGTCACCACATCCCTTCTTAAATACGTTATCGCAGAGGCGCAGCTGATTGGCTCAATTTCCCAAACAGAAGTGGAGCTGGCTTGGAGCTGGGGGAGCTTAGAGGAGCTTCTCACAGGGGGCCGCCCCGATAGCCCCCTCCCCTGCCACCAAAAACCACCACCACTCACTCAATCCAGGACAGACGGCCCCTCCCCGCCACCCATGGAGGTCTACGGTGGAGCAGACTCCGAATTATGGCCTGGGAGGGGCCTCACATTCCCTATTAAGGTGGCTGCACCCAGAGTTAGCCAGGACCCTGTGGGAAGAAGCAGCCCTCGCTGTTGTAGGTTGCCGCTGGGAGGACTGCAGCACGCGGGGGTGTCCCACGCCGGAGCAACTCAGGAAGGGCTGCAGCCCGTGGGAGGGACTCACGTCAGAGAAACTTTCTGGAGGACTGTCTCCTGTGAGAGGGGGACCACGCTTGAGCAGGGGGAAGAAGTTCCAGAAGTTCAACCCCCACCCCCGAAGACAGAAGAAGCGGCAGCACTGACTGAACACCCCATTCCCTGCCCCTGTGCCGCTGCGGGGAGGACGTACAGATATCCGGAGCGGAGCTGAGCCCGGGAAGAAGGGAGGGGTGGGTGTTTTTCTACATATGGTGATGCTTCTCACTCTCCTACTCGGTTAAGTGTGGTTGTTGCTAGTGTCTGTAATAAATCTATGTTCTATTTTTCTCCCCTTAATGAGTCTTGGCCTGTGACCATAATGGGTGATTTACCCCTGCCTGTCCTATCTCGAATCCCAAGCCTGGCTTATTTCCTCCTTCTCAGTGCCTTGGGCGGGTGGGGGAGGCAGAGAGGGAGTGAGAGCAGCTGCTCAGTTGTGCCCTCTGAGCTCAAACCACAACACAACTGAAGGCTTCCTTCTTGCAGCAGAAGACAAGAAAGCCTTTTGCGTAGAGGTTGCCAACACCAGGTAAGGAGCTGACACCGCAAGGCTCAGGGGAGACAGAGCAGCACTTGTTACTCAGGCCTCGAGCCCCGTCACGCGCCCTTGAGAGCAAAAAAGTCACACGTGTTCTACGGGAATGTCATACTGGGCCTGGGCTGCGTCCGTCATCCAACAGGAAGGATTTCCCTCCTGCTGGAGACCAGCAAGCCCCTCTCTCTCTAGTGCAGGGAGGAGAAAGGGCTGTGAATCGACGAATGAATGAAAAGCAAATGGTAATCAAACGGTCATGAAGCAATCACAAAAGGGTCACGAGAATCACAGAATCCCTTAGGTTGGAAAAGACCCTTACGATCACGGAGCCCAGCCGTTGACATGGACGACGCTGCCAAGGGCACCGCTAAACCATGTCCCCAGGTGCCACGGCTACACATCTCTTAAATTCCTCCAGGGATGGTGACTCAAGCCCTTCCCTGGGCAGCCCGTTGCGGTGCTTGGCAAAACTCGCCCCATCGACCCGGCCTGGGCAGATGCCTCTGTAGAGCCTCCCGACCCTCAAACGGACCAAACCGCCGCCGAAGCTGCCCCGCAGCCATTTGCACTTTCCCTGCCCACCAAGGACGGGCTCACACTGTCTCTGAAAGGCAGTTTATTGCCACGGAGGAAGCCAGGCCGTTCGCGCCGTGAGTCCCCAGCTCGCGCTGCCGCTGCTTTTCCTTCTGGAGGCAGCACGTCACCAAAGCGCTAAGGACGACTTCGGGAGATGACGATGTTGGGCCACCTGCGACACTGAGGTGCCGTCCTGAGGCCCCGTGCTGTGCCCCGGCCACGCGCCGCGTCGGAGCGGATGGGCTGTGCGAGCCCAGGCCGGGCTCCAAGGTGGCTTCTGTCCCCTGGAGCCGGGAGCCCAGGGCCGGCGGCAGCCCTGCAGGTGCAGCCGCAGCGCTGCGGCGCAGAGAGGAAGGATCCCCTTCCCTGACCTGCCGGCAGCGCTCCCCATGCCGAGGGCAGGAGCAGAGCCGCAGCCTGAGCCAGGGCTGCAGCCCTGGGCTCGCACGGCCTGACCAGCACCGGTCGGCCAACAGTGCCAGCCTCGACGGCTGCCCCGCGGGACCTGCCTTTCGGCTCTGCGCTGGCTGCAGGAGCAGCCGCCCCGCTCCCGGGGGTGCCGAGGGCTCGGGCCCCCGCCTCGGCACTTCGCACCCACCCCTGTGAGGCGGCGGCCGGCTCCGAGGGGCTGGCATGTTCCTGAGGGCGTCCCTGCCCGTCGTTGGGGTGCATCCAGGCCAACGGTGCTGATGTCACTGTGGCCATTGTGACCCGCGGGGGACAAGCCTACATAAAGCATCGCTGGGCTCAGGCTGTGCCTCAGTGCGACCTGGTGAGGTGAGGGGAGGGCAGGGGTGGACGGGGCTCGTGCGGGGCTGCCGAGGGAGGAGGGCGGCCCCGTGCCGGGGGGCGCTGGGCCTCTGCTGCAAGCTGACCCGCGCCCTGCTTCTCCCCCAGAGTCAGCTGAGGAGCACTTGGGAGAGACACCCCAGCACTGCGGGGACAGCGACTCTCCCAGCACTCACCGTTGATGTGCGCCATGTCTGCGAGGAAGCAGGAGGCCGCCGACTCGATAGATCTGGGTGAGAGCAAAGCATCCCTCCCGCAGCATAGCAGAGGGGCTGTCGGGGCACTCAGCGTGGGGCTGAGAGCGGTAGCAGGGGCAGGCAGAAGCTCCCCAAGCGCCCCGGGGCAGGGCCCCTCCGTGCCGCAGCCAGCGGGGCCCAGGCTGGGCCGTGGGCACCTGCTGCTGGGACACCCGTGCCTGCAAGGCCAGCCCTCAGGGACGCTTGCCCCGGTCCTGCAGAGGTGAGCTGCTCATTCCCGCTGTCGTTTGCTCTCTCCCCTCCAGCATGCATGCTGTGTGGCCGGGCAGAGGCTGACCCGCACATCTGCGGGAAGAAACTGCAGAAGCAAGGGATCTGCGCCCACCTCTTTTGCCTGGTGAGTGCCCCCGGGGCTCCCTCCAGCTTGCCGACAGGCAGCCCTGGCCACGCTCTCCTCCTCATCACCTCGTCTCCTCTATCATGTGCAGTTTTTTACCAAGAAGCTTTTTAATCAAGAGAGTATGGATGGGGTAAGCCTGAAGGATATCCGACGCACAATCAAGCAGGCATCACAGAGGGTGAGGACTGAACAAGCTCAGGGAGATCTGTGGTGCCACGGGAGCGGTGTGGGAGCTTAGCCCAGACCCCAAGAAAGAAATCCCAGCCCTTCCAAGCAGCTCTGGGACAAAAGTCTCGCGCCCAGCAGCTCCACAGAGCCTCCACCCAGACCCAGCACAGGAGCCTCGTGCGCTGGGTGCATCCGTGGGCTCTGACCCAGCAGTGGGGCAGCATCCTGCGCCCTGCCCGGAGGCGTGGGACTGGCTCTGGAGGCCCTGAGGCTGCCGCTGATGGGGGCTGCTCTGCTCTTTCCAGCGCTGCTTCGTCTGTGGCGAGAGCGGGGCCGCCATCACCTGCTGCCAGGAGGGCTGTGACCGCAGCTTCCACCTCCCCTGCGCCGTGGAGGGGGAATGCGTCATGCAGTACTTTGGGCTTTACAGGTAAGGGTAGCCGGCCCTCCCACAGGAGGATCACCCACTTTTTTATACCCCTTTCTGACAGCATCAATAAGCAAACATAAAACAAGCCCACAGTGACACTTCCTAGCAGACAGTCATGGACAGAGCGAGTGGTGGGATTCCTTCACACATTATCACCCATCATTCCCACCAAAACACTCCTCACCTCACCCTTCCCTTTCCTCTTGCCTCCCCAGGTCCTTCTGCTGGCAGCACCGCCCAGAGCAGGCAGTGGAGGCGGCTCCGGGGGAGAACACCGCCTGCCTCATCTGCCTGGACCCTGTGGAGGACAGGAAGTCCTACGGCACCCTGGTGTGCCCAGCGTGCAAACATGCCTGGTTCCACAGGGCCTGCATCCAGAACCAAGCTATCTACGCTGGCTTCTTCTGTTTCCAGTGTCCACATTGTCAAAATGAATATCGATTTCTGATGGAAATGCTCACCATGGGCATCCGAATCCCCAGGAGGTTGGTTTTTCTATTCCAAGTCACCAGACAGGAGGGTGCCAGCGTTGTGCCGTGCCAGGGACTGCCCCTGCGCTCCCGGCCCTCCGCTCTCTCCCCTCAGCCTGGGCTTCAGCTTCACGCAGGAGTCAGAAAGCGGGCAGGGGGAGGAAGAGCAGGGACGCCCTGCATCTGCCTTATGCCGGGGTAGCAGGGGTTCATTAACTTTCCCTTCTTTCATCAAAAGAATACCATCAGGTGAGGACGACAGTGCATATGAAGAGTTATATGAGAGGCACAGCCGCTGCGATGCCCGTGAGTGCCTTTGCCCAGGAGGCAGGCAGCACGCAGAGGAACAGGGGTAAGTTGCCCGAGCGGCAACCTGGGCTCTGCCCAGGATCTCTGTCTCGCCAAGGGCTCGAAGTGGAGGGACAGAAAACAAGAGCTCTGCCGGACAATCCCGTGCTGCGGTCACTTTGTCCTCACAGCCACGCACCCGTTTGCTTCCCCAGGCCCTGGCAACTGCTCCTGTGCTGCTCCTGTGCTGCCGAGGGCACCCACAGACGCTGCTCATTCATGAAACACAGCACAGTCATATGGGAGTGTGACAGCTGTGCTGGCCTGGGCACCGGTAAGAGGCAAAGCACCCGGGTGCCCCCAGGCGAGGCCTGGCAGCGGGTGCCCATTCTGGGCTTGGCAGAGCCCCTCTGCTCCAGGGGGGTTGGGGGCACCGCTCTGGCCTCTCCTGATGCGGGCCTGGGGGGCCGTGCCCGTGACCTTCCTGCTTCCCCTTACAGCCTCCAGTTGCAGCTTGGAGGTCACAGGTCCCATCACCGAGAGCCAGTCATGATCGGGGCCGTCCCACAGCTCTCCAGCACCAGAGACCAGCAGCGCCAGAACCAGCAGCACAGTGGCATCGGGGTCGTCCTCTTGCTCTGCAGCAGGGGAGAGCAGCAGCCCCAGCAGCACTGGCTACCAGGCAGCATCGGGGCTGTCCCACGGCTCCCCAGTGCCTGAGAGCAGCAGCTGCTCCAGCCCACCTGGGCCCGACCGCGTGCGAGACCGCTCTCGCTCGCGGCATCGGGCCCAAAAGCCCTACAGCCGGCGCACAAGAGGCCGTGGCAGGAGCCGCGCACCAGCACCCAGGGCTGAGAGCAGCAGCCCCGCACAGTCGGTGCCGGGATGCTCCCGTGGCTCCCCGGTACCCGAGACCGGCAGCCCCAGCACCCCCAGCTCTGCACGGCTCCAGAGCAGCCGCCGCCCCAGCCGCCCCGGGCCCGTGCGGGGACGAGACCGTTCCCGCTTACGACGTCGGGCCCAGAACCCTTACAGCCGGCCCGGACGCTGACGCGCGACCAGCCCTGCGCCGGCCCTGCCTGCTGGCCCTGATCCCCCACCACCGCTCCAATAAAGTTGACTGTTAATCTCTGCCCTGGGAGATTCCACGCTCCTTTGTTGGCTTCCGCCGGGCCCACAGGGCTGTCTTCTCCCCGGGGCTTGGCAGCACCTTCCCCAGACCTCCCTCCTCGCGGGCTGGCCTTGGTCGGCTGCCCAGCGCCATGGCCGTGGGCTTCGGGCCTCGCTGGCCCCGCAGCCTGCTCCGCTTCCCCGGGGAAAGTTCGAACGCACAAGCGGCAAAGCGCCTCTGCTTTCAAAGTTCCCCTCAGAGTCACCTCTGGAGGTGTGACATGAAGGTTGCTGCAGATGGTGCTGCTACAGTAGTAGCCAAAGGGCATTGCCCTTCCCCAGTTCCAGCTCCTGTCGCCCACCGTGGTTGCTGCTGTACCAGCTTGTCCTGGCTTTGAGGGAGCGGTGGGGTTTTTTGGTAGCAGGGGAGGGGGCGACAGCGCTGGCCCTCTCTGAGAAGCTTCTCCAAGCTCCCCCGGCTCCAAGCAGGCCCTACCTCTGCAGCAGGGCCGAGCCAAGCAGCTCCACCTCTGCGATAACGCATTTAAGAAGGGACCTGGTGAGGAGGAGTGGGACTTGTGAGGAGGACTTGCCGCAGCTGCGTGAACACCAAGGCCAGTGGGGGAACGGAGGAAGAAAGGAGGGGGGAGGTGTGCCAGAGCAGAGTCTGCCCCACTGTATCCTGTGGCGAGACGGTGTCGTGGTTTAGGCCTGGTCCGCAGCCAACCGCAATGCAGCAGCTCTCTCTCCCTTCCCCTCCGGCAATGAGAAGGGACAGAGAGCCAGGCTTGGGGTTTGAGATAGGACTGGGATGGGGAAAAATTCCCCTTTCTGATCACGAGCAAAAGGCAGCCTCGTTAGGGGAAGAAAAAAAAAGAACATACATTTATTACAGACACTCACAACACATAACAGAGTAGGACAGTGAGAGGCATCGCCACATCTTGAGAACACCTTCCACCCACCCCTCCCTTCTTCCCGGGCTCAGCTCTGCTCCCGATATCTCTACCTCCTCCCCCAGTGGCGCAGGGGCAGGGAATGGGGGGTGCAGTCAGCGCTGCCACTTCTCTTCTCTTCGGTGAGGGGACTGTCCGGAACTTGTTCCTCCTTCTCCATCGTGGTCCCCCTCTCACAGGAGACAGTCCTCCACAAACTTTCTCCAACATGAGCTCCTCCCATGGGCCGCAGCGTTCCCCACACTGCTCCGTCATGGGTCACTAACCTTCTCCGACTGGATTCCCTCCCACGGCTGCAGCCCTTCCCGAGCTGCTCCGGCGTGGGACACCCCCACATGCTGCAATCCTCCCAGCACTTAACTACATCAGCAGGGCTACCTTTTCCCAGGAGACCCCGGCCTTCTTTGGGCACCGTCACCTTGATCATACGAGCAGAAGCCACAGGCCATAAATCAATGTCTGCTCCACCGTAGGTCTTCATGGGTGGCAGGGGGGGGCCGCCCTGCCGTTTCACCACAGGATACAGGGGGGTCTCTGCTCCGGCACAACTCCCCCCTCCTTTCTTCCTCCATTCCTCCACTGACCTTGGTGTTCATGCAGCTGCAGCAACTCCTCCTCACAAGTCCGACTGCACGTCACCACATCCCTTCTTAAATACGTTATCGCAGAGGCGCAGCTGATTGGCTCAATTTCCCAAACAGAAGTGGAGCTGGCTTGGAGCTGGGGGAGCTTAGAGGAGCTTCTCACAGGGGGCCGCCCCGATAGCCCCCTCCCCTGCCACCAAAAACCACCACCACTCACTCAATCCAGGACAGACGGCCCCTCCCCGCCACCCATGGAGGTCTACGGTGGAGCAGACTCCGAATTATGGCCTGGGAGGGGCCTCACATTCCCTATTAAGGTGGCTGCACCCAGAGTTAGCCAGGACCCTGTGGGAAGAAGCAGCCCTCGCTGTTGTAGGTTGCCGCTGGGAGGACTGCAGCACGCGGGGGTGTCCCACGCCGGAGCAACTCAGGAAGGGCTGCAGCCCGTGGGAGGGACTCACGTCAGAGAAACTTTCTGGAGGACTGTCTCCTGTGAGAGGGGGACCACGCTTGAGCAGGGGGAAGAAGTTCCAGAAGTTCAACCCCCACCCCCGAAGACAGAAGAAGCGGCAGCACTGACTGAACACCCCATTCCCTGCCCCTGTGCCGCTGCGGGGAGGACGTACAGATATCCGGAGCGGAGCTGAGCCCGGGAAGAAGGGAGGGGTGGGTGTTTTTCTACATATGGTGATGCTTCTCACTCTCCTACTCGGTTAAGTGTGGTTGTTGCTAGTGTCTGTAATAAATCTATGTTCTATTTTTCTCCCCTTAATGAGTCTTGGCCTGTGACCATAATGGGTGATTTACCCCTGCCTGTCCTATCTCGAATCCCAAGCCTGGCTTATTTCCTCCTTCTCAGTGCCTTGGGCGGGTGGGGGAGGCAGAGAGGGAGTGAGAGCAGCTGCTCAGTTGTGCCCTCTGAGCTCAAACCACAACACAACTGAAGGCTTCCTTCTTGCAGCAGAAGACAAGAAAGCCTTTTGCGTAGAGGTTGCCAACACCAGGTAAGGAGCTGACACCGCAAGGCTCAGGGGAGACAGAGCAGCGCTTGTTACTCAGGCCTCGAGCCCCGTCACGCGCCCTTGAGAGCAAAAAAGTCACACGTGTTCTACGGGAATGTCATACTGGGCCTGGGCTGCGTCCGTCATCCAACAGGAAGGATTTCCCTCCTGCTGGAGACCAGCAAGCCCCTCTCTCTCTAGTGCAGGGAGGAGAAAGGGCTGTGAATCGACGAATGAATGAAAAGCAAATGGTAATCAAACGGTCATGAAGCAATCACAAAAGGGTCACGAGAATCACAGAATCCCTTAGGTTGGAAAAGACCCTTACGATCACGGAGCCCAGCCGTTGACATGGACGACGCTGCCAAGGGCACCGCTAAACCATGTCCCCAGGTGCCACGGCTACACATCTCTTAAATTCCTCCAGGGATGGTGACTCAAGCCCTTCCCTGGGCAGCCCGTTGCGGTGCTTGGCAAAACTCGCCCCATCGACCCGGCCTGGGCAGATGCCTCTGTAGAGCCTCCCGACCCTCAAACGGACCAAACCGCCGCCGAAGCTGCCCCGCAGCCATTTGCACTTTCCCTGCCCACCAAGGACGGGCTCACACTGTCTCTGAAAGGCAGTTTATTGCCACGGAGGAAGCCAGGCCGTTCGCGCCGTGAGTCCCCAGCTCGCGCTGCCGCTGCTTTTCCTTCTGGAGGCAGCACGTCACCAAAGCGCTAAGGACGACTTCGGGAGATGACGATGTTGGGCCACCTGCGACACTGAGGTGCCGTCCTGAGGCCCCGTGCTGTGCCCCGGCCACGCGCCGCGTCGGAGCGGATGGGCTGTGCGAGCCCAGGCCGGGCTCCAAGGTGGCTTCTGTCCCCTGGAGCCGGGAGCCCAGGGCCGGCGGCAGCCCTGCAGGTGCAGCCGCAGCGCTGCGGCGCAGAGAGGAAGGATCCCCTTCCCTGACCTGCCGGCAGCGCTCCCCATGCCGAGGGCAGGAGCAGAGCCGCAGCCTGGGCCAGGGCTGCAGCCCTGGGCTCGCACGGCCTGACCAGCACCGGTCGGCCAACAGTGCCAGCCTCGACGGCTGCCCCGCGGGACCTGCCTTTCGGCTCTGCGCTGGCTGCAGGAGCAGCCGCCCCGCTCCCGGGGGTGCCGAGGGCTCGGGCCCCCGCCTCGGCACTTCGCACCCACCCCTGTGAGGCGGCGGCCGGCTCCGAGGGGCTGGCACGTTCCTGAGGGCGTCCCTGCCCATCGTTGGGGTGCATCCAGGCCAACGGTGCTGATGTCACTGTGGCCATTGTGACCCGCGGGGGACAAGCCTACATAAAGCATCGCTGGGCTCAGGCTGTGCCTCAGTGCGACCTGGTGAGGTGAGGGGAGGGCAGGGGTGGACGGGGCTCGTGCGGGGCTGCCGAGGGAGGAGGGCGGCCCCGTGCCGGGGGGCGCTGGGCCTCTGCTGCAAGCTGACCCGCGCCCTGCTTCTCCCCCAGAGTCAGCTGAGGAGCACTTGGGAGAGACACCCCAGCACTGCGGGGACAGCGACTCTCCCAGCACTCACCGTTGATGTGCGCCATGTCTGCGAGGAAGCAGGAGGCCGCCGACTCGATAGATCTGGGTGAGAGCAAAGCATCCCTCCCGCAGCATAGCAGAGGGGCTGTCGGGGCACTCAGCGTGGGGCTGAGAGCGGTAGCAGGGGCAGGCAGGAGCTCCCCAAGCGCCCCGGGGCAGGGCCCCTCCGTGCCGCAGCCAGCGGGGCCCAGGCTGGGCCGTGGGCACCTGCTGCTGGGACACCCGTGCCTGCAAGGCCAGCCCTCAGGGACGCTTGCCCCGGTCCTGCAGAGGTGAGCTGCTCATTCCCGCTGTCGTTTGCTCTCTCCCCTCCAGCATGCATGCTGTGTGGCCGGGCAGAGGCTGACCCGCACATCTGCGGGAAGAAACTGCAGAAGCAAGGGATCTGCGCCCACCTCTTTTGCCTGGTGAGTGCCCCCGGGGCTCCCTCCAGCTTGCCGACAGGCAGCCCTGGCCACGCTCTCCTCCTCATCACCTCGTCTCCTCTATCATGTGCAGTTTTTTACCAAGAAGCTTTTTAATCAAGAGAGTATGGATGGGGTAAGCCTGAAGGATATCCGACGCACAATCAAGCAGGCATCACAGAGGGTGAGGACTGAACAAGCTCAGGGAGATCTGTGGTGCCACGGGAGCGGTGTGGGAGCTTAGCCCAGACCCCAAGAAAGAAATCCCAGCCCTTCCAAGCAGCTCTGGGACAAAAGTCTCGCGCCCAGCAGCTCCACAGAGCCTCCACCCAGACCCAGCACAGGAGCCTCGTGCGCCGGGCGCATCCGCGGGCTCTAACCCGTCAGTGGGGCAGCATCCTGCGCCCTGCCCGGAGGCGTGGGGCTGGCTGTGGAGGCCCTGAGGCTGCCGCTGATGGGGGCTGCTCTGCTCTTTCCAGCACTGCTTCGTCTGTGGCGAGAGCGGGGCCGCCATCACCTGCTGCCAGGAGGGCTGCGACCGCAGCTTCCACCTCCCCTGCGCCGTGGAGGGGGAATGCGTCACGCAGTACTTTGGGCTTTACAGGTAAGGGTAGCCGGCCCTCCCACAGGAGGATCACCCACTTTTTTATACCCCTTTCTGACAGCATCAATAAGCAAACATAAAACAAGCCCACAGTGACACTTCCTAGCAGACAGTCATGGACAGAGCGAGTGGTGGGATTCCTTCACACATTATCACCCATCATGCCCACCAAAACACTCCTCACCTCACCCTTCCCTTTCCTCGTGCCTCCCCAGGTCCTTCTGCTGGCAGCACCGCCCAGAGCAGGCAGTGGAGGCGGCTCCGGGGGAGAACACCGCCTGCCTCATCTGCCTGGACCCTGTTGAGGACAGGAAGACCTACGGCACCCTGGTGTGCCCAGCGTGCAAACACGCCTGGTTCCACAGGGCCTGCATCCAGAACCAAGCTATCTACGCTGGCTTCTTCTGTTTCCAGTGTCCACATTGTCAAAATGAATATCGATTTCTGATGGAAATGCTCACCATGGGCATCCGAATCCCCAGGAGGTTGGTTTTTCTATTCCAAGTCACCAGACAGGAGGGTGCCAGCGTTGTGCCGTGCCAGGGACTGCCCCTGCGCTCCCGGCCCTCCGCTCTCTCCCCTCAGCCTGGGCTTCAGCTTCACGCAGGAGTCAGAAAGCGGGCAGGGGGAGGAAGAGCAGGGACGCCCTGCATCTGCCTTATGCCGGGGTAGCAGGGGTTCATTAACTTTCCCTTCTTTCATCAAAAGAATACCATCAGGTGAGGACGACAGTGCATATGAAGAGTTATATGAGAGGCACAGCCGCTGCGATGCCCGTGAGTGCCTTTGCCCAGGAGGCAGGCAGCACGCAGAGGAACAGGGGTAAGTTGCCCGAGCGGCAACCTGGGCTCTGCCCAGGATCTCTGTCTCGCCAAGGGCTCGAAGTGGAGGGACAGAAAACAAGAGCTCTGCCGGACAATCCCGTGCTGCGGTCACTTTGTCCTCACAGCCACGCACCCGTTTGCTTCCCCAGGCCCTGGCAACTGCTCCTGTGCTGCTCCTGTGCTGCCGAGGGCACCCACAGACGCTGCTCATTCATGAAACACAGCACAGTCATATGGGAGTGTGACAGCTGTGCTGGCCTGGGCACCGGTAAGAGGCAAAGCACCCGGGTGCCCCCAGGCGAGGCCTGGCAGCGGGTCCCCATTCTGGGCTTGGCAGAGCCCCTCTGCTCCAGGGGGGTTGGGGGCACCGCTCTGGCCTCTCCTGACGCGGGCCTGGGGGGCCGTGCCCGTGACCTTCCTGCTTCCCCTTACAGCCTCCAGTTGCAGCTTGGAGGTCACGGGTCCCATCACCGAGAGCCAGTCATGATCGGGGCCGTCCCACAGCTCTCCAGCACCAGAGACCAGCAGCGCCAGAACCAGCAGCACAGTGGCATCGGGGTCGTCCTCTCGCTCTGCAGCAGGGGAGAGCAGCAGCCCCAGCAGCACTGGCTACCAGGCAGCATCGGGGCTGTCCCACGGCTCCCCAGTGCCTGAGAGCAGCAGCTGCTCCAGCCCACCTGGGCCCGACCGCGTGCGAGACCGCTCTCGCTCGCGGCGTCGGGCCCAAAAGCCCTACAGCCGGCGCACAAGAGGCCGTGGCAGGAGCCGCGCACCAGCACCCAGGGCTGAGAGCAGCAGCCCCGCACAGTCGGTGCCGGGATGCTCCCGTGGCTCCCCGGTACCCGAGACCGGCAGCCCCAGCACCCCCAGCTCTGCACGGCTCCAGAGCAGCCGCCGCCCCAGCCGCCCCGGGCCCGTGCGGGGACGAGACCGTTCCCGCTTACGACGTCGGGCCCAGAACCCTTACAGCCGGCCCGGACGCTGACGCGCGACCAGCCCTGCGCCGGCCCTGCCTGCTGGCCCTGATCCCCCACCACCGCTCCAATAAAGTTGACTGTTAATCTCTGCCCTGGGAGATTCCACGCTCCTTTGTTGGCTTCCGCCGGGCCCACAGGGTTGTCTTCTCCCCGGGGCTTGGCAGCACCTTCCCCAGACCTCCCTCTTCGCGGGCTGGCCTTGGCCGGCTGCCCAGCGCCATGGCCGTGGGCTTCGGGCCTCGCTGGCCCCGCAGCCTGCTCCGCTTCCCCGGGGAAAGTTCGAACGCACAAGCGGCAAAGCGCCTCTGCTTTCAAAGTTCCCCTCAGAGTCACCTCTGGAGGCGTGACATGAAGGTTGCTGCAGATGGTGCTGCTACAGTAGTAGCCAAAGGGCATTGCCCTTCCCCAGTTCCAGCTCCTGTCGCCCACCGTGGTTGCTGCTGTACCAGCTTGTCCTGGCTTTGAGGGAGCGGTGGGGTTTTTTGGTAGCAGGGGAGGGGGCGACAGCGCTGGCCCTCTCTGAGAAGCTTCTCCAAGCTCCCCCGGCTCCAAGCAGGCCCTACCTCTGCAGCAGGGCCGAGCCAAGCAGCTCCACCTCTGCGATAACGCATTTAAGAAGGGACCTGGTGAGGAGGAGTGGGACTTGTGAGGAGGACTTGCCGCAGCTGCATGAACACCAAGGCCAGTGCGGGAACGGAGGAAGAAAGGAGGGGGGAGGTGTGCCAGAGCAGAGTCTGCCCCACTGTATCCTGTGGCGAGACGGTGTCGTGGTTTAGGCCTGGTCCGCAGCCAACCGCAATGCAGCAGCTCTCTCTCCCTTCCCCTCCGGCAATGAGAAGGGACAGAGAGCCAGGCTTGGGGTTCGAGATAGGACTGGGGTGGGGGAAAAATCCCCCCTTTTATGATCACGAGCAAAAGGCAGACTCGTTAGGGGAAGAAAAAAAAGAACATACATTTATTACAGACACTCACAACACATAACAGAGTAGGACAGTGAGAGGCATCGCCACATCTTGAGAACACCTTCCACCCACCCCTCCCTTCTTCCCGGGCTCAGCTCTGCTCCCGATATCTCTACCTCCTCCCCCAGTGGCGCAGGGGCAGGGAATGGGGGGTGCAGTCAGCGCTGCCACTTCTCTTCTCTTCGGTGAGGGGACTGTCCGGAACTTGTTCCTCCTTCTCCATCGTGGTCCCCCTCTCACAGGAGACAGTCCTCCACAAACTTTCTCCAACATGAGCTCCTCCCATGGGCCGCAGCGTTCCCCACACTGCTCCGTCATGGGTCACTAACCTTCTCCGACTGGATTCCCTCCCACGGCTGCAGCCCTTCCCGAGCTGCTCCGGCGTGGGACACCCCCACATGCTGCAATCCTCCCAGCACTTAACTACATCAGCAGGGCTACCTTTTCCCAGGAGACCCCGGCCTTCTTTGGGCACCGTCACCTTGATCATACGAGCAGAAGCCACAGGCCATAAATCAATGTCTGCTCCACCGTAGGTCTTCATGGGTGGCAGAGGGGGGCCGCCCTGCCGTTTCACCACAGGATACAGGGGGGTCTCTGCTCCGGCACAACTCCCCCCTCCTTTCTTCCTCCATTCCTCCACTGACCTTGGTGTTCATGCAGCTGCAGCAACTCCTCCTCACAAGTCCGACTGCACGTCACCACATCCCTTCTTAAATACGTTATCGCAGAGGCGCAGCTGATTGGCTCAATTTCCCAAACAGAAGTGGAGCTGGCTTGGAGCTGGGGGAGCTTAGAGGAGCTTCTCACAGGGGGCCGCCCCGATAGCCCCCTCCCCTGCCACCAAAAACCACCACCACTCACTCAATCCAGGACAGACGGCCCCTCCCCGCCACCCATGGAGGTCTACGGTGGAGCAGACTCCGAATTATGGCCTGGGAGGGGCCTCACATTCCCTATTAAGGTGGCTGCACCCAGAGTTAGCCAGGACCCTGTGGGAAGAAGCAGCCCTCGCTGTTGTAGGTTGCCGCTGGGAGGACTGCAGCACGCGGGGGTGTCCCACGCCGGAGCAACTCAGGAAGGGCTGCAGCCCGTGGGAGGGACTCACGTCAGAGAAACTTTCTGGAGGACTGTCTCCTGTGAGAGGGGGACCACGCTTGAGCAGGGGGAAGAAGTTCCAGAAGTTCAACCCCCACCCCCGAAGACAGAAGAAGTGGCAGCACTGACTGAACACCCCATTCCCTGCCCCTGTGCCGCTGCGGGGAAGACGTACAGATATCCGGAGCGGAGCTGAGCCCGGGAAGAAGGGAGGGGTGAGTGGGTGGGGCGAAGGTGTATTTCTACATATGGTGATGCTTCTCACTCTCCTACTCGGTTTAGTGTGGTTGTTGCTAGTGTCTGTAATAAATCTATGTTCTATTTTTCTTCCCTTAATGAGTCTTGCCTTTGGCCTGTGACCATAATGGGTGATTTACCCCTGCCTGTCCTATCTCGAATCCCAAGCCTGGCTTATTTTCATCTTCTCATTAGGCTGGAGGGGAGGGGGTGAGTGAAATCAGTTGCTCTGTTGTGCTTTCTGAGCTCAAGCCACGACCCATACTTGTCATATTTCTAAGATTACAAACTTATTCTTTTAAGAACTGAGGTATTTTATTAGCACAATACTTTTGCTTGAAATATTATAGAACTATTTTGTGAGGTATTTGCAGCTTTGTCTTTCAGTGACTCTAGACTGATTTTTTGTTTAACTTAACTGAACAGATGTTTACCTTCTTTTACAATTTTTTCTTTCTTTGGATTTTTAAGAACAACTGGGGAGAATAACTGATAGTATATAGCTTCTTCTGCTAATGAGGCTATACACCTACTGCCATCAATAACCTGGGGGCCAATTGTTTAAAACACTGATAAAACCAAGTCTGTCACAAATCACAATTTAATTTGCATTCTCATTGCTTCCTGACACTTTTTAGAGATCTATTATTCCCACTGATTGCAAACAACGGGCAGCTTAATCTCACAGTGCAAAGTGACTCTCCCAAGCAGATGAAAGATTCTTTCATGCTATTCCATTTCAATTAAAATGTATTACCCCCCTAAGAAGTTACCCAAATTACAAGCTAAAATCAGCAGTTTACTTCTCAATGAAAATTTTATGTAGCCTTATAATGGAAAGCAAAATACCTCTTGTTATTACTGAAATAAATTCAGGCCCTGAATGTATTACAGGAAGGAAGGACGGCAGGCAGGCAGGCAGGCAGGCAGGCAGGCAGGCAGGCAGGCAGGCAGGCAGGCAGGCAGGCAGGCAGGCAGGCAGGCAGGCAGGCAGGAAGGCAGGAAGGCAGGAAGGCAGGAAGGCAGGAAGGCAGGAAGGCAGGAAGGAAGGCAGGAAGGAAGGCAGGAAGGAAGGCAGGAAGGAAGGCAGGAAGGAAGGAAGGAAGGAAGGAAGGAAGGAAGGAAGGAAGGAAGGAAGGAAGGAAGGAAGGAAGGAAGGAAGGAAGGAAGGAAGGAAGGAAGGAAGGAAGGAAGGAAGGAAGGAAGGAAGGAAGGAAGGAAGGAAGGAAGGAAGGAAGGAAGGAAGGAAGGAAGGAAGGAAGGAAGGAAGGAAGGAAGGAAGGAAGGAAGGAAGGAAGGAAGGAAGGAAGGAAGGAAGGAAGGAAAAAGAGAGAGAAAGAGAGAGAAAGAGAGAGAAAAAGAGAAAAAGAGAAAAAGAAAAAAAGAAAGAAAAAAAGAGAAAAAAAGAGAAAAGAGAAAAAGAGAGAAGAGAGAGAGAAGAAAGAAGAAAGAGAAAAGAAAGAGAAAAGAAAGAAGAAAGAGAGAAGAAAGAGAGAAACCAGAAAAAAGCCAACGCACATGGATTACTGTGAAGTAAAAAAATCTGGAGGAACCTAAAAATGTGAAAGGAAAATCCTTGGTTAAAATAGCTAAGAAAAACACCTATGCAAAGGCAATGACCTCTTAAGATAGATCAACACATAAATGAATTCTGGTACTGAAAAGATTAAGACAGTAAAATTGCTAACGTGAGGCAAAAATCTGCAAGTGTTCAATAACTATTGCCTATCTGTATTTGATAATGTGGATAACTTTGTGCTACATGAGGATAATGACATACTTCCAACATACTCATGGCTAAAACAGATAATATCAAGATAATAATTTTTAAGATTTCAAAAGGAAAAGCATAACCACAAGGTCTAGAAAAGCGCCCAAGACAACTGCTTTGGGATACCAGCAGGAGCTTGATGTCTATTTCTGATGTATGTGGTAATGACTAGAAAATTTCCCCAGAGTAGGTATCCCAATATAAAAAAGTAAAAACTAATAATTGCAGGAGTTAGAACACTTTTAATCATGGCTTAAATGTAAAAGGGAGGTTAATTAATGAAGTATTAATTCACTTCAAAAGAAGTATAATTAAAAGGAGAACAATATTCTTAATGCCAGTCAATACAGTTTTATAGAAAAGCTATCCTGTTAAACAAACTTGGGGTTTGTCCTTTGTGTGAGTAATTGCAATTACACTATTTAGGCTTTTATAAGGCACTTCACCTAAAACACGTGGCATTCTAGACAAAAACGACACAGTGAAGAACGCATTACATGAATTAAAAACTAGTTAAGCGAAAGACCTCACATTTAGCAATTTTGTCAGTACTAGATCTGAAGTAATTTTGCATTGTTCTCAGTGGAGTGAAAATCACAGTACTGTCAGTGCTGGTGGCATGGCAAATAATGGTGGGAATAGTGTGATCCAGAGCAGTTGGTTCACTGCACTCATTTCTTGAGAACACATTCTGATGCACATATTAAAAAATGGAATGAGTGTTTGCATAAAGCATGTATGTAAATCCCAGTTAAAAGAAAATTATTTATGCTCAAATTTAAAAAGCTTAATCTTTCTAATCCTTTAAATAAAAAACAAGAATTAATTTGATTGGAATATAAAGTGCATACAAGAGGCCATATTGAAAGGCTCTTTCACCTTGAGGATAAAGGAATAAAGACACCAAAGTTTAGAAATTAAACTTCAAAAACATACTAAATTTCATACTTGAACTCACCTAGCACCAAAGGTAATAGAACCTGAAACGAATATAGACAATATCCTTATCTCTTGAAGTCTTCAAATCAAAACTATACACCTCTGTATTCTTAAGTGCATATAATGAGTCAGGGGTATGATATATAGGAATTGCAGTACATAAGTGGTCAGGGGCTATATAACAAACAGGACCTCCTGTCTCATTTGGATTTTACAACTCAGAAAGACAAATACTATCTAATTGTCTTTGGAGCAAGGCAAATGTATATTTTTTTCCTCTATAAACATTTCTTCCTTCAGCTTTACTTATCCAACAGTTAACCCACCCGCATACAAACAGACATGAGAACAAATAAATATAGCCTTCCTCCAAATATTTTTACTGCTTCAAGGAGGCTAGCATGCAATAATTCTTCCTATAGAATCTACACCATGACTGATCAGATGTTGTCAGTCTTGTGTGACAAGTACATAATCTTAAATGTTAAGGTTTTAGCTTTTCTTTTTGCAATGGCAGAATGCAGAATTTACCACCTTTTAGGGAAAACACAAAATTAATTTTATTTACCTCCTCCAAACAACAGTCTTCCTGGCTTACTACCAAGAGCTCTGTTCCTTCAGAACAGCCTTTGTGCTGTTAGTAAGTCTTCAATATTTTTTTAGGCAATGGAATGTAGTTCTAGATGTCACAGATGTAACAGTGTATTTCCCTGTAGCTCAAGTATTTTATTTGCTTCAGTGCATTTTCTTGAAGCTCCCCAGTCTCCTCTACCTGCTTGTCTGCAGAGTAATTTCAATTCTATGCCTGAAGCGGAAGTATATGAAATTGAACTTGAATTACACTCGCAAAAATGTCCCATTCAATGATAAATATCAAACTTGCAGAGAGCATAGAATACTTGAGACATAATATACGAAATAGCCCATTGAATATGGTAGGATTAATAAATAAGAAGCAATAGAATTCAGCATGTCTGGGATTAATCCAGGCTCCTCTCTACTCTTACTCCAAGACACACCAGGCAAGAACAGAATATCTGAAAAACCTGCTGTATGTACCCTACTTCATGTCAAACCACACCCAGTAGCTGGAAATCATACCCTGTGTCACAAGACACCTTTAACTCCACTTTAAGTTTTTACTACTATGTAAAATCCTCTGTAAAGCCAAAACCTTCATACTACATCTTTTCAGATAGGCTGGTAATATAATGTGCAGCAAAGCCAACTATCTTTCAAATGAAATTTAATCAAAGAGGGCATCTCACCCTTAGCAGATTCAGCGTTATTCTATTCAGTTACTGACAAATGTGTCAAGTATGTCCCTTAGTGGTCCTGAGGAAATAAGTATTCAGAGTGGGTAATCCTATCAGAGAAAAAAAATGTTACTATCTCCCCAAGAGAATAAAACAATGTTGCAAGAACTGATTTTTAATCTTGTATAATAAAAAGGCAATTTACCACAAGACCTTTACAACCCATTTGTTAAAGTAACACAGAAACTTACTTACTGAAGTGATAGACTTAAAACACACAATCAACTTTTACAAAGTTTTAATTACTAAGAAAACTGCACTATGCATTTTATTCAGATTAAACAAATACTACAAGACATGCCTGCCTCTAACACAGTAAGTCAAACAGCAAGAAGCAAGCCACAGCTTTTCCTGACACAAAGAAAAAAAATCTCTTTATGTGAGCTGGAGTTCTACCCTTTGCAGTTTGCCCAGACTTGCCCCTTCCTTCCCTCTCTGTTTTACCATGCTGTTGACATAGTGCAAGTTTGATTTTTTTTTTTAATTTTTTCTTAGCAGAGTACTTTTGCCCCCATTCAGTTTGATACAGCACATACTGAAAAAACACCCATGCAGCTCTACACAGACTATTCAGCTCTACCCAAACAGCCAGCAAGCTTTACTGAAACAAGGCGTTTTGTGGTGATCTGAAATGAAGGTGAATGTTCAGAGGTACACCTTCCTAACTGTGAAGCTATCTGTGATTATTAGAAATAGCTAGAGTAAGGTTTGAGAGCAATGTAAAAAGCCAGGGTGGGGAGGAAGAAGAAAACCAACAACGAACCAACAAGTCAAAAGTAGTTTGAGCAAGTCTTTATTGTTCTACTCCGATAACTAGAAATAACAAGACAAACTAATTCCCCAACTCTTTTTGTCAAAAGGTTTCAGGCATGATGGAATCTAGCCCTCAACTAAATGCATACTCTGAAAAGGAAAAATGAGTTATTTTTGTGATTTGTGCCTCGCAGCCAAACTTAAATGACCCTGAGAGAAGTCTGTGCAGACAAATCACTGGAAAGATTTATGTGCAGCTTGTTAGATCTGTTTCCCACCCCTCTTCGTGTTATTGCTCTGCAAATTGAGGAATGTTTTAGCAAGTGTTAATCTTGACTAAAATCCATCATAAAGAATGCTACAATATTGCTTTTTATTACAAATAGCCAAAACTTATTTGAAAATATAAATGTGTAAAACAATCAACCAACTATACAGTGCATTTTCAGTACACAATCCAGAAAGTAACATGCAGTGTAAAGAACTGCTTTATACATTAGCCCTTGGCCACAAAGAACTTGGCAGTACTACTACAACTTCAGTGACTATAGGGTAAAAAAAAAAAAAAAAAAAAAACCAACGAAAAACTCAGTTACATCTAAATTTACCATGAGATTGGGATACATACATCATCGTACAAGGAATTGTAATTTTTAACTAGAAACTGTCATTATGTTGTAACTCTTGGAAGGGCTGGATCTGCCAATTCTCCACTCCTCCTTACAGCTGTTCCTGCTCTCCAGCGGTTTGGTTGCCTTCCCACCAGGCTGGGGACTTTCGTAAAGAACACAGATAGACCCATCTTCGCCTATCCGATAGGACACTTCGAAAGGGTCGACCCAAAGAGTTAATTCGGTGGGTAAGAGCTGGAAGAGTCTCTCGTGGCTCAGCCCAATCATCCCCGCCGCTTTTCCTATCAAGGGGTCCATCTTATGGTTGATCCTAATGCACCGGTACCCGGAGCCCTTGGAGGGCACCAGGGGGAACCAGTGGTGCTTGTAGTGCTCTGCGGGAGGGAACAAAGAGCAGCTTTACCGCGGCCCCAGAGCCCCACGGAGGCTGCGCTCCGCCGCCGTCCCTCCCCCCCCGCGCCCCCGCCGCCCCCGCTCACCGCGCAGCGCCTCCTGCAGGCACTCCCGGAAGCACCGCAGCTGCTCCTCGCCGATACCGCCGGCGGCCCGCAGGAGGCGGGTGACAAACGCCGCCGCCGTGGAAATCTCGGTCCTCATGGCCGCCCCGGCCAACCCGCACCTGCCCGCCGCCGCCGCCCCGGCCCCGCTGCCAGCGCCGACGCGCCCGCCCCGGCCCCGCCCCCCGCGCCTCCACCCAATGACGGCGCCGCGCAACTGCCACGTCACACGGCGGCGCCCCGCCCCGGCGGGCGGGTAGAAAGCCCCATTGGCGGCGAGCGGGCGAGGGGGCGGGACGGCTTCGGCGGCTGCGCGCCACCATTGGGCCGCCGCACGGGCCGGGCTGTTTGTTTTGTTGGCGGAGGGGCGGGGCCTGCCCGCCGAGGGGCGGGGCGAGGCAGGTCACACCCCCCGGGCAGCACCGGCGAGAGCGGCGCCCGGGCTTCGCTCAGCCGCCGGTGCCCCGCACCACGGCACCCCCCGGGGCTCCGAACGCCCGCTCCGCCCTTCGCCCCGCTCCCGGCCGCCCTGACAGCCGCTCCCCCAGCAGCGGCGGGCAGCAGACGTGACACCCACCCCGCTGCGTGCCCTTCCCACGCTCATTTCTCAAACCAGTACGAGCAAAATCTAAAAAAATCTCTCGCCATCTCTTTTAGACATCCAACGCCAAGACCGAGACACTTACATGGCAAAACAGCAAAGAAATTTTAACAATATCCCCTTAGCTAAGAACACAATCAGTTTTCAGTAAGAGTTATGCAAGAAAATGCAGGTTACTTTTAGAAGAGGTGGTCCAGAAAGCATCACTGTTCTTTCGAAAGCTTGCCTACCTGCAAGTGGTTGAGAATTTGGCACACTTGGAAAACAGATGCAGAAGTTAAACGGAGTTCTGCTTAGTGCATGAACTACACAGTGAAATTTGTTGTCAAATGTATTACAGTGGAAGGATACATCTTTGACCTGTATTTAGATTACTGAGCTGCATCTTTTAAGTGAGATACCAGCCTGGAAAGACTTTTTGTTGTTAGAAATACAAGTCCAATGCTTATTTGAGCACAGAAAGAGCTGTATGCACATTGCACCGAGTACCAAGCTTCGCTGGCCCCACCGGTCGCACTGCAAACCTCACCAAGAGGAATGCAAACAGCTGCACTCTGAGCAGCATTTTTGTGGAGCATAAAGGTCCGAGGTCTGGAAACATGTGGTTGAACAGTCTGTGTTGGCACAAACTTTGTATTATTCTGATGAATAAAGGACGTGGCTTGTCTGAGCCAAGGAACTTTGCTGATGACTCATTAGCATCATCACTGCTGAGCCTCCGAGTTTGAGGAATAACTACAGTTCATCTCTTTACAATAAAAGAGTTGTCTTGACGACACTTGTCCTGGCAAGTCAGTTTGCCCAGGAGCTCCAAACCAGTAATTCTGTCCCTAACCAGACAGACTCACTTCCTCCACACAACTGCCAAGTGTCAGCTGAGTGTAAGTTTCAGGGATGTGTATGCTGACCCAGCTGTGACCTTCTCACCTTCAGTGCAGTGACAATGTTCTTCAGTTATTTTAAAGCATTTAAGAAGTGGCTGTGTTAGGTATAGCCAAGATTCCCCAAGTTTACAAAAAGTTTCCTCTCTAGTTCAAAGACTAAACACAAACTATTTTTCCCCAGCCTTGAAGTTCTGTTCACAAGCAATTCTTCCAATCATTTTTTTTTCCCCAAGAACACTGACCAAGGTCAGGACTTTATCACCAAAGCTGCCTGCAGTCATAACTGAATACACTTCTCAAAAAGCAATCTTTCAAAAGTTCATGCAATGGCCCAAACATTTTTTACCTCCTTGTCTTATTTAAATACATCCTCTCCCTTCACTGGTTTTGTGTCTTAAACCCACTTTGAAAAAAAAAAAAAAAAAACAAAAAAAAACCAAAATAAAACAAACAACTTACATTGATTTCTTTACACAGTTGGTTAGGTTCTAAGACTTCATATTTTCCTTTGTTATATATATATATATATAAAAATAAAAGTTAACTGCTCCTTTATACTTCTCTGGGCCAAACCTCATCACACACAGGAAGGGTTAGCAGGGAAATACCCAGTCCTGCAGTAGCAAGACATGTAGTTTGTTCATAAAATTAGTAGTGAATTACAGTTTACTCCCAACAGTTTATTTTTGCTAGATTCTGCCACCTGGTGTGTTGCAACAGTCAAATAAAAGTGTTATTCAATTTACAGTTAAAACTTATTCAGATTCATTCTGTTTGTGGAAAATTTACTTTAAGAAAACAAGTTCCTATCCAATAGGGACAAAATTACTTGTAATACTATGACAACATTAGAACTCATGTAGTACCTCCTTACTTGATGTTACTCTATTAAGACGATTAACTTTTCTTGCCCTCCCTTTCCTCTAATAGGAAGCAAGAGGACCAAGACAGAAGGGCCAAGACCCTCAAATAAGAGAACTACAGCCATTTGTCCAAAACTCAGGAGCTATTACCTAGTTTGACAGTCCCGCTTCACAACTTAGCTAGAGTATAATTGTGTATGCCATTTTGTTGTCTAACCAAACAGATTTTTATCAAACAGGGGAAAAAAATAAAAAAATCTTATTTCACCTTCTCTTCTAGAAAAGACAGTAGCTTTCTGTGCTTCCTTTTCCTCTCACAGCTGTTAGAACTAAACTAGATCCTCTTCTAATCACATCTCAGGTCTGGATCAAGATACTATTTTGTTAGAACAATTTTTCACTGAAGTCCAGTTTGCATTTCAGTACCTCAGACTTTAGAAATTAAGCTAAAAAAGTCTCTGCTAATACCTGGGCATATCAGTCATCCAGTTATTTCACTCTTGTTTTAGTCAGTGTTTTGAGAATCAGAACAGAAACCCCAACTCTCCAGCTTTGGAGACTTTACTAGTAAATCTATCCAGGTACACATGGACTGTGTCACCCTACATTTGAGCAGGCACAATCATCACTCGCTAGTTATGGCACAGCAACAAAAAAAGAAAGTAAGCCTGCATTATGTGTTACTTAGTCTAGACACTTGATCTATTACTGCACAACAAAATTTTACCATTGCTTTAAGACTAACTCTAGGTTTATTCTGCACATTGTCACATACTTCCCCCACCTTATTCACACCCCCCTTCCCTCTCATTTGTGAGATACAGGCTCCCCGACCATGTCTACACTGTGTCACTTCAAAGCTTCCAACTCCTCGGTTGCACTATCACAAATGCAGTAAGCCAGCTACTCATTTCCAGACTGATTAAAATAATGGACAAAGAAACAATGCTTGCATTGAAGTTATGAAATTCTTACTAGCACTCAAAATAAACATAACTTTACTGTTAACAGCACTAAGAACTGTACAAATCCAGCCATCAGTTATTAAATTTAATGCTTGACTATGCTTCCCCCTGTCAAGCTGCATGATACAAATTCCCAGTTATATACTGTCTGATTTTACTGTCAGTCAGACAAAGTTCTGCTAAAGCCAGGATAGATAAAGGGATCTGGTTTTAACTCGCTTGTGAGAAACTTAAGATCAGAGCAGAAAAAGCTCTCTAAGCAAGCAAATGGAAGGTAGTTAAAAATACTACAAGACTAAAAAGTTGATGTTGTAACACTGCTAGCACAGATTAATGCTTACTACTAGTCCTAAGCAGAACACTCAGTTGAAATAAGAAGGTCTGGCTATAAAAAGAGATGCCACAGTTGTCAGGTACTGTTAAAGTTACACTTTGATTTCCTGTATTCTCCTCGGTGAGCTTCACATTTAAGGCTCAAGGTAAGCAAGTCACAGAAAGACAAAAATAAATCAATAAACATGTAACTATTTGACTTTCATCTCCCTGCCAGAAAATGGTGGCACAGGCAGTAGCATTTAAAAAAGCCTGGGAAGAGTTCATCGAGGAACTAGTTATTTGCCAATTAAGCTAATCATTTATATAAATACGCTGTTTTAGAGAGTACCAATAGTATTCTCTAAATAGTGTTTTAGAGGTTCCAATAACACAGCACTGACAACAGTAATTAAACAACAATTTGGAGACACTGTACCAGCACAATTTAGCAGTAGCCATTGAAATACATTATTTTTTATTAGAAACAAATATTAAGCACTCATATACAGAGGAAAAAAACCACACGGTTCTAGGTTTGTTTATTGTGTGTGTGTCCCCCACTTGCTGGAAGATTTCTATGGCTTTGAGAGTTGAGAAGCCTCATCATACAGACAGCAGAAGCAAGTAAGTTACCACTACTGTTGAGAATTAATAGGATTAATAGCCTTACCTAGCACTAGAAATTAAAGTGTCTGAAGCCTTCGGCCACAAAAGCTGACCAAGAGTAAACTTCCTGATAAAACTAGTTACAGATACAAAACTAGCTGAAACCAGCAAATGGATGCAGAATAAAGGAAAAAAGGACCAAAGAAACAATTCCAAAGGAATGATGTAACTTCAGAAGGCAGCCAGCCCAGTGACCAAGAAATCCAGTAAGAAATCAAGAGACCACTGACCAGAATTAAGTAACTAGACACAGAGATCAGGTGATGGTGGTATGTTCCAGGAAACATATTTGTAAGGGTATAATTGGGGTGCATGACCTGCAGTAGGGGTCCCACTTTGGGAGCACCAAGCTCAAGCCGCTCTGCATGTCAGCTAAATAAGTCACTTATTTACTCAGCAGATTGGTAACTTGTCTTTTTTGAGCATGAATTTAGGGCCAAGCCCTGCTGAGGTGGCATCTGTGTAATTCTTAACATGGACTAGGTGGCAGCTACATAATTCCTGCAACAATTACCATACCTATAGCTTTCTTTCACAAAGAATTTTTTAGCTCATCAACTCAGACTTACTTTGTTTTTATTCTATTCATCTGCAAGTAATTTCTCTTTAGCAGGAACACCTGGAATAGAGGAAGAGAGAGTCAGCTTCTTGGTTTATCTTGTTAAAAAGAAAGTGTGTGCCAGTATGCTATCATTCCATTTTTTCTCAGCTTCAGTTACAGGAAGAGGAGAATGTAAAACTGATACTAGATCACTTATACTGTATATTGTTATTTAAAAGTAGAAGTAGTAATAACGAAAAAATAGTAACGACAGCATAAGCCTATTCATTTATCAAAAAAAAAAAAAAAAGCAGCATTAAGTCTAAGTAAAGTCTAAATCAAGTTCCCTTTAGATTTCTTTAATTAAGCTCTCAGTACACACCTCTACAAACAGAGATAGCTGAAATAGAGTATTGGAACCTGCAAAATTAAATTTTAAACAAACCAAGCAATTTTGGTTTTATTCCGTCTAATAAAAGCATCTCCCTCTAAACAGAAAAAATTAAAACCACTCTTGAAAGCAAGAACTACCTTTTCTTTAACACTAGGCTATGAAGGCAAGGATTACATTACCATTCCCACAACAGAAAGAAAAATAGTTTTTCGGAACACAAATGATTTAAGCATCAAACCCCTCCATAATTTCCCCAGTTCAGTCTACTAATTAACAAAACAGAACTTCTCAGAGACCAGAAGCTTAAGCCAGTACCTCAGAACTAAAGCAACACAAGCACTGTGTGTATGAGCCATCCCCCTAGCCTCCCCGTTTATGTGCACCCACCCACACTGATGAGCTGCAGCTGCCCTGCGTGTTTAAATTCAGAGGGATCACCTGCTGTCACTTTAGCAGAGAAGTTGGGATGACATAGTAGAGCTGAGACCCCTGACTCTCAGGGATTTCTTTTAGCCTTACTGGCTGATCGCAGGCTGCTTGTGTGAGAGCAGTGCACAGATAAAGAAAATGACAACTTAGTGATAACTCTAAGTTTGCTACACACAGAGGGAAATAGAGATATGAGCAAGAGAAATCAAAATTCTCCAATGGATTTGGAAATATGTCATATGAACAGCGCAGCCTTTTTCACTTGAAGGCCACTAAGTGATTAGTAAACTGATTTACAGCACTGAAAATTGTTATTAACCTGATGTTTAAAAATATGCTGCCAGACTACTGTACACTTAAAAAGTTTATCACGTAGCGATGCCCTCACACCCACCTAAGTTATACAGACCTTACATCAGCTGGAAAGTATATTTTTCAACCCACTTTATACCACTTTTAAACCAAACAAAGATATAACAAAAGCAAGGTAATGCAGTAAATTAATATCAGGGGTTTAGTACAGAAGTTTTGCAAATATTGGACTTCCCTGGTACAACTATCTCTTCCTGGTCCCATTTCACTTGGAAAAAAACAAAAACAAAAACAAAAAACATGAAAACGACCTACTTCAGATCTCATTTTCTTTACTAAAGCAACTAAACAATTAAGCAGCATACAACATGGTGCCAATGATTTAGCAGAGCAAGTGAAAAATTGCTCTGACTACCACCTTTGCAGAAATACTAATGAGGGCAAATATTACAAGGCAAAGTGCCTTTTTTTGTAACGGACTGTTTAATAGATTTAAGATTAGAACTGCAATTAAAAAAAAAAAAAAGGCAACAAATTTGGCAGGTATAACACTCCTTTGAGTCTGCAACAGAAAATCAGAGTAAGTGCATTCTGGACTTCGCAAGCTGTATGAATTTATTGAGTAAAAATAATTTCCTTTCCTTACAGTCTTGTGTCTCATATTCCCGTGCGGTACAAGCAAAACCACCATTGCGTATTTGGAGTTTCATGCTCCTCTGCAGCTACCACAGGATGTCCTCAGGAAGAAAGGATGAGGAATACAAACGGCCTGCTAGGACAGCGGCCGGGATCCTTATTTATCTAAATATCCGGATGTTTTCTCTGTGGGCCAGAGGGGCGAGCGCACTGCCCGCGCCCCGACGCGGGACAAGCAGCCGAAGCGGCCCGGTCCGAGGGCCGCGGCCGTACCGCGGGACGCCTCCCCGCCCCCCCGCCACGGACCTGCAGGGTCTGTATACCATGACATCACCAGGTGCCGCTCACGACGTCACTAACCTGGCACCGCGGACTCTGTGGTGGCCGCATGTGCGCAGGTGCCACCGCCACCACCCCGCAGCCCAGCGCCCGGTGTTACGTCAGCAAGTCAGCCCCTCACCACGTCGTGCTGTGACATCACTTGCGGGCAGCCTGACGTCAGCAGTCTTTCTTTCCCCCCGCCTCCGCTGCTGGCGGGAGGAGCCTCCCCACCACCCTCAGCCACCCCGCGCGCCACCTGGCCAATCAGCGAGGCGCTTGCAGCGCGCCTCGCCTCGGCCAATGGCGGGGACGCTTACAGCCAGCCGCTGCGCGCCGGCGCGGGGTTTGACCCCCGGCGGGGCTGTCGTCCCATTGGCCCGCGGGTGATTGGTGAGCGGCGCGGTGCGCGCGGGGGGGGGGGGGCGGCGCGGAGCTGGCGGCGCGTGGGCTCGGCGGGTCCGTCAGCGGGTCCGGTCCGTCCCCCGAGCCGGCCGGGGGGGGCCCCAGCGCTGCTCCCCCCCCCTCCCCCCCCCCCCCCCCGCCATGGCGGCGCAGCCCCCGCCTGGGCCGCGGAAGCGGAGCGGCCCGACGCTGTGCGGGGCGGGCTGGGCCGGGGCCGACCCTCCAGTCGCGGCGGGCCGCGACGGGGCCCTGGAGAACGGCTTCCCGCCCCACAAGCGCCCCAAGAGCTCGGGGGCGGCTGGGCCCGGCGAGGCGCCGGGAGACCCCTTCGGGGACAACGACGACTTCACGGCTGACGACCTGGAGGAGATCGACATCCTGGCTTCGCAGGCGCTGTCGCAGGAGGCTGCCGCCGCTCCGTGGGCGGGCCTCCCGAAACACGCGTGGGGTGCCTGCGGGGCGAGCGGCGCCGAGCGGCGGGCGGCCGTGGGGCTGCCCCGGGGGAAGCCGACAGGTCGGTGTACCCGCGGGGGGGGGCGGTTCGGTGGTTCTCCACGGTGCGAGGTGCGTGGGTTTGCCCGCACGGCCCGGTCCCGAGTCAAGGGCGGTCACCTCTGGGGTCCTGAAGCCGCCCCGTGCTATTGAACTGCTGGGGAAAATGCTTGTCATCCCGTTAGGAATTGGTTGTTGGAGCGGCACGGTGGTGCCGGCTGCTAGGGGAGCTGCTTGAAATTCTAAGTGACACCCGAGCGGTCACGTAGCGTTAAAACGGGCGGTACTGGGAGCCTGCTCTCTGGCAGCGTGTGCCGGGACATGCACCTGGAACGTCGACACTGCCGCTTAAACGCGTTCAATAAAACAAACGACTTTCATAAACTTTTAACAGGGTTTAACTATCATTTATAATATCGTGCATCTTAGCTACCAGATTTTGTTTTCCTAACCATTAACTTTCACTAGTAAACGCATAGTATGTCTCATATTGACAGCTGATTTTCAGGTTTACTTTGAAAAAGGATCCAGGGTTTTGTTCATTATTAAAGTACAGAGGGCTTAAATCCTGTAAGAATGTTTTTGCAGTGCTAACATTTGTAATCTCTTCAGGTCAGAAAGTTTTCAGTTAACCCTTACCTGTGCAGGGTGCACTAACTAAAATTACCTTGGAGGAAATGCTGCATTTACTGTGGGCCATCATACTGATGGTGATAATCTTATGAGAAATGTTTGAGGGGAGGGTTTTATTTTTTTTAAGAATTGATGCACGAGCTCTAAAGAAAGTTACTGTGGTGATCAGATGTGTGCAATTTACCTGTTTATAGCGACAGTATAAATAACAAGATATGCAGACGTATGTAATAGCAAATAACAAAAGCTTGATGTTAAGTCATCAGTGATGTACATACATCATCCATGCTTCAGAACAGATCTCGGCTTTTTTCTGCACCAGGAGGCAGTACAGAAGATAGTCTGATGAGAGATGCATTCCAGTTTGAAGTACTGCAAACACAGCATGAAGAAATTAAACAGAAGGTTAGCAGTATCTTCCCCTCCCCTCTAAATACCACATTTTTTGATAAGGCTAACTGAAAGGTGGGATAAATTTGCTTCCAAGTATCTCATTCTAATCAAGTTGATTAGTAATCTTTGAAATCTGTGGACCTATTAAAAGCATCATACTATAAACAGCTCTAGTAATATTAAGTGTGAGAGCAGTATTTTATTTCTTGGTCATTTCGGATTAGCAAATGCAAATTTGTCAGTTTTACTTGTTTCCTGTCAGATCGATTCTCCTCTGTCCCATTAGCTAGTCAGCAAGAGTCATTTTGTGCAACTTAAAGATTTAAGAAAGTAAACTGACTTTTAAGTTGTGCTATGTTATTTTACCTTCTGATGATCTGTTATGGAAAGATATGGTGGAGGGGAAATGGGTCCAGAAAAGTAAGATGGTACAAATGCCTGTACCAAATCCATCCTTTTTTGGCAGACAGCTTAGGAAGAAAACAAGACCCGAGCAAGTTTATGATGGTATTTTACCAGAATAGCCTTTTAGCCTCTGGTAGAATTTCATGTAGGCATCTCCCAGTCTAGAAATATTATCTGTGTATTTAATATTCTGTAGTGTATTTTTTTAAAACACTTGGGTATTTGGTTTTGGATACCTTCTAGTGTGAAAGAGGTCCACAGATTAACAACACATTGTGTCAGGAAGTTTCTTCTTTGCTTTAATTTTGAACTTTGCACCTAGTGATTTTCAGTGGGTGTGGCTTGGCTGTTACCAGAGGCAGTAAACAAGGAATAACTTGCTTATAGCGCTCACACCTCAGTAGACCTTTGTTTCCTCACAGTTGTGCTTTTTCCCAAATGGGAGGGTCCTACTCTATTTACCTTTCTCTCATCACCCTTACCTCTGTTCTCTGAATCTGTCCCAGCTCTATTAAATCCTCCTGTATTGGGGAAGCTCCTACCTGAACACTGCGTTCAACATGGGGGTAAACCATAATTTTACTTAGGGGTAGAGAGGCATCTTTCTGCTTTTTTTTCTCCATGCTTTTCTGGGTAACTCCTTACCTCTCCAAAGTCTTGTCTCTGGGTGGTGATGGCTGTTCAGACAGCATTAGAGAGTATATATGTCATGAAGATACTGTCTGGGGGTGGTAACTTGTCTTAGGACAGCATGCTTGTTGGCTGCCATGCTAGATGAAATGTTTTAATTGCATTATAATTGTTACCATCCAAACAATGAATAAATTATTGATGTGTGTGACTAGAATACTTTTCAAAAAGAACATAATCACAGAGAAGGGGAAGAAGAATGGTCTCTGACAGATGCCAGGATGGTATATGAAGATGTGCCTTTACTGTCATTTCATAATTCTGTTATCGAAAACAGTAGCTAGGCCTGATTTAATCAGAAAAAGATTAGAAACAACATTGCAGAATTTCTGAACTGGGTTACAGGAGCATTTTTCTCCCTAGAAAGTATAAATGTGCCTAATTTTCAACCACGTAATGATATGAATACATACTTTCAGTTACATAAATACATACTTTCAGTTATATATATCCTTTAATGGAACTCATCTGTTTGCAGCTGAAAGAAATGCAGGATGAAATTCTTACTAAAAATGGAGAAATTAAAATTTTGCGTGACTCCATGCAGCAGATGGAGTGTGCTATGGAGGAACAGAAAAGATCATACATGCTATTGGAACAGCAAAAATCTCAGACCTTAAGTGCAAAAGAAAAAGAGTTCTCCAAAAAGGTTTGTAAATATGACAATTACCTGCACATCACATGCAGAAGTTAATTTTATGACTTAATGATATCACAGACCACCTAGTCAAAGGAAGAACATTTATGTGACATTTCCAAATGATGTATGCTTTTATTTTCTTATCTAGAAGCATTTGTAAGAAATTGCTGAGGGTCGTCTTCTGCCAAAATAAAGGAGTAAAATGCAAGTGGTAGAGGTTTTCGTTTACTTGTTGCCTTTTTTAAGCAATCCCAAGAACATTAAAATTATAATGTATTTTAGAATGGAAAAAAGCGACAGAACATGCTTTATGACTCTGATCAGATTGCTATTCCTGTTGCAGTCATCTTTCTGAAAGCCCTGAAGAGGACAGTGGCTACTTTTGTCCTGTTTACTCTGCTGTTCACGGCCTCACTGTAGTCATGCTCTCCGTGGCAGTTGGTCTCTTAACAAGTCATGTCTCTTGCCTGAAATTTTGATACTTGTTTCTAAGATAGTATTAATTGGACTAGCATACATAAAAATGGAGATCTTGCACAGAGTTCACAGTAAGTAGACAGTAATCTTGAAATTTTACAGTAATTCTTGTTGCTCTGCAGTTATAACACCTCTGAATTATTCAGTAACAGTAAAACCATCTTTTTAATTCCTCTTCCAGTTACTGTCATTACAGTCAGAGTTGCAGTTCAAAGATGCAGAAATGAATGAATTAAGAACAAGACTTCAGAACTGTGAAAGAAATAAACACGCTACTCAGACGGTTTTAGCGCCAAGGTAGGAGTTTTGGGAGATGAATCTGTGTTCCTTTTTACAACATCTGTGCTTAAACTATTGAAGAGATTTTCTTTCTCCATGTACCACTTAGCTCCATTGTCTTTAAAAAGTACAGCCAAAAAAGTCTGGTGACCTCTATGGAATTTGTTCAAGAAGAGCCTTCCTTGTATCTGTGACAGAAATGCAAAGAGTTTATAGTGAACTACCTTTCAAACATCAATGTAAATAGATCTTTGTTTATTGTTTAATAAAGTAATTTCAAAATATTGATTCATCTAAGTTTTAATTTTTATTTTAGCCCTAAAAAGAATTTTGCAATACAAGTGAAATCAGAAGGATGTTCTCCACAGCCTGGAAGAAGATCTTTTCCTACGAAGGAATCCTTCAATGCTGAAACGTCCAGTAAGCCATCATGTTCTTCAGGAAATCCGACTGCCTCAACTGCTTCAGTCAAAGAAGGTAAACCCATATACAGCTTGCAACATATTTAGCTGCATAGGAACATTCTGCCTTAGATGAGGATTTTTGTGCTATATGACTGAACAGTCTCAGTAAGTTCACTGTAGAGAAAAACATTTTATTTTGGTTTTGCTTAAATTTCTTTCTGTTTTATACCAAATGGCATTAAATAGATATGACTGAAATTTGTATCAAGGTCATTTTAATTCACACCATGGCAATGCCTATATACCAGATGCCGGGATGTCAATGATGAAGTGGCTATTGGCCATAACAAAAAATTTTTATTTATTACGTGAGAACTAAAATATCCAAATTGTTAAATCTGCCTTTCTTATATACAAAATAATTTGCCTATTTCCTGAATTGGTCTGCTAGTCAGCTAATGTATTTTATATATTCTTGTGGTTTTGATTTTCAAGTTGACCTTTTGGGGGATTTTATTTTAAAGGGTACAAATTTAGCTGTATTGAAAGAAACAACTGAAACAGTATACTCACTTCCTCTTTTATGTGTAGGACAGTAATTCTCACAAAATTGTATCTTGAAATTTATTGAGTAAATGGGAAATTAGGAAATTAATATATGCATATATTTGAAGATTCCTATAATATGAAACAAAAATGGTGGGTTTTTATGGCAGCTGACTGCCATGTTTCCAACAGGAAATAATAAATGGAAGAAATTTGGATATTATCAACTAATCCTTACATGAAGAGTCATGAAAAATCTGAGATGTAACTGTCAGTTACAGTATTTAATCTGAAACCGTATAGGCATTATGTACTCTATCGAAAAGAAAAATACAATAGCCCTAAAGCATTAGTATTATTTTTTCAGCCTCCTGACTGTTCATTATGGTAACAACACTCAACATCCCTATTTGTTTGAAAAACACACTTGATTATTTGTCTTCTGAACCCTGCAAGGCTTTTGGCTTCAGTTTGGCTAGTAATTGTGACACATAGATGATTGAAAGATTATGAAATGCACAATTTTAGTTTTTAAATGTTTTCTTAGAATTTTATGTTGATTTTTAACTAGTGTAGTCATGTAGATCTCTGCTAGTAGTGGGAATTCAACTTAAGGTATTGTTTTTTCCTAAAAGAAAAGTTGAGAGCAGTAACACTGAACAATCTGTGGTACATCTGAAAGTAAAGGTGAAATGCTATTCGCTTTTCTAATTTATTTTGTGGAGCAGTTCTGCTTGCATCACAGCTCTTAATTATTGCTTGACATATCCGAGTTATACAAGACAAATGTTTTTTAATGATCTACTATCTGTTTAGTTACTATATAACAGCTATGGCTAACTGAATGTGTGTAAAGGATAGCTACAGGTATATAAGCAATGTAGTTCTCGTATTAGACTCATAATTACTGTTTGTTTTAGACAGTAAGATAACCCATCCTGAAGTTTTATCTGTGAAGCATGAAGCAATGGGAAAAAACAGTTCCTACAATTCTGTACCTAAGCGAAACGCACGAGGTAACTTAATTCTGCTAATACAGAAATAGAGAGCATTTCTGAGGAACAGCTCAGAGGTCATTACGAGACAGTGTCGTGCTGAGGAGCCTGCTGCATACAGTGCCACTGCACAGGACAGTGGTGTTCAGCTAGTCGCTTTTCGCTTTGAATGTTCTGATTTTGCAGTAAAGCATTTCGGGTGACAATATAATCTTGCATCCTAACAACATTCTTATGTTATTCTATTTCAGAAGAAAGTTTGCCTGGGTTTTGCTTTATGGGATGATATGGATCAAGAGGCATCTTATTACAGGGATGGCTCTTTCAGTATTAATGTATTATGCTTTTTATTGTAAACTGATGTAAAGACAGGAAAATGCTTTTGTTTTTGTTTTTTTGTTGTTGTTGTTATTTGTTTTGGTTTTTTTTTTTTTGTTTGTTAAATTAAGGTGAAAACAACAAAGCAACATTTACAACAGCCAATACCAGGAAGTTTTCAGGGTACTATTTTATTTCCAATTCAGAATAGAATAACACTAAATTTTACTGTCTGGACTGGAACATGGAGGGCAAGTCACCAGGATAGTTGGGATACATGATCATTTGGCTCGAGCTATTTTGCTGTTATGGGATTGTAATTAAAATATCTCTAAATATAATTCGGTTAATATTTAAATTGTATCTTAATTTATTTTTTCCTGAAAATAATTCTCTTTTAGAGAAAGAAGATTTGTAATGAAAAAATTATTTTGAGTTTGAGAGCACTATAAATAAGGCCAATCTTTTTGAAATATTCTTTGTTGTTTGTTGTTGATGTTGCAGTTGATAGTAAAGCTACTCCAAAGACAATTACATACCCTTTCAGGTTCTATCTTACTAAATGCACTGATGAAACAGCCCATCGTCCCTGGGTCATTACTCGGACTCTGTCATCTTCTTAGCAGTACCTCTGAGCCTCTACCTGGAGCTGTACTGCAGCCTAACTATTTGGATAAGTAAGTTGTTTGGGTTTTTTTGTTAAAGTGTATTTGACATGTTCTCAGTATAGTGGCATTCTCTATACTAAGAAATGCTTATTCATGTAGGATAGCTCATTCCTTGCATTAAATGCAGTTTTGCTTAGGCTATTTAATGCAAAATTTGGAACATCATTCAGCATCTTTGATTATTAATCTTTGATTATTGTAGATGGTAAACAGTGGAACAACCCTAAGAAATAAACTAGGTTAATTATATATTAGGGGAAGGCACCAAAACAGGTTTTATAAAACCTGGGAGTGACTTAGCAGCTGCTATTGTTAGCCAGTTAAGGACATAAAACTTGCATTGCAACAAGGGAAGCATATATACATGATCATGAGTTAAGTGGGAAGAAAATGTTGAAAATATCAAAAGAACAGTAGGCTTTATATCGTCTAAACTGTGTTCAATTTGTAATGTACAATATATGTGCAATTTTCCAAAATCTATTTATAGTGACTGGCAAAACATTTTAAATAGGAATATTGGATATAAATTATAATAGTTTTTCACTTTAAAGAATTAGACTGTAGCTCCTGAAATACCTTTGCTTTTCTGATATGATACTGCATTAGTAATTCTTGGGTTCTGTGGGTCCATAGCAAGGCTCACGTCTCGTGGCCCTTGCCATTTATGCAAGTGGAGGTGGTGCGTTTGGCCTTTGTAGCTGCAAGTTGACTAGTTAATAGCAGAACTCTCCTTCTCTCCCTCCCCACCTCCCTGGCCAAGAAAATAATTTTTTATTATCTGTATAGTTCTCTAAAGGCCCCCACATACTACAGATCAGTAATGTACAGATACTTGTTCTTCCCAGAATCTACCAAATAACATCAGGAGAAGATAATATATGGCAGGTTATCAAAAGAATGAAATTGGAAAGCCAAAGTTTCAAATGTAGTTTCAGACAGTGGCTACAGCTGATGTTGCTCAGCTCTAAGCTCTGACTGCTTTCCCAAGACTTAGGAGTGCTTTGAAATTGCTCCTTCATGCAGGTATCAAGGAGTAGGATTTTTTTTTTTCCCCAATGTACATTTTATTTGGGGAACAGACATCTCTTAGTACTCTAGCCTTTCTGTTATTTGATTCAGAATATGGATAACTCAAATTTCAACTGTGTTCTCTGCCTTTTCTTCTGAAGTATTTCCCATTTTAATTTTATTTGGATAGGAAGTCCACACAACTACCCAACAGCAGGACAACTCAAGAAGAAATTGCTCCTCCTGTATCCCTGCAAGAAGCTCAAGAACTTGCAATAACAGGATTGAACTTCATTGCTATGGACGAAGGATTATCTGAAGGAAACCCAACAGAAAGCCAGAGAGAGTTCTTGCACCTCACACGCTGCAAGGTCCGAGGTGCTGTGCATCTCTTGCCCTTGGTCGAGCACCATATTGGTGCATACTGTCAAGCGGTACAATTGGCGGACAAGTCAGTGAACGGTTCTTGTGGAAGCCATTCAGCTGTGTCTTCCAGAACCAACGCAAATACGGTGTCAAGTAAGGAGGACTTCAGGTTGTCTCTTGAAGAAACTACAGTTATATCGCTGGGTGTTCTTTATTATTTGGCATTTTATAGCTGGGATGTTGTCCACACATTGCTGTCTGCTGAAGTGGAAAAAAGTTCTGCTGCTGGAGATGAACAGGTTTCCAAGATGGACAAAACTGTGTTGTGTGATAATCAGCGTGATAATAAAGAAGATACCAGGACACAAGGAGGGCTGCCCGTAGCCCCACAGGATGCTTCCAGAAATGGTCAAACTCCACATTCTCTGTTTAAAAAGCTGCTTCAGGTTTTAGCTTTTTCTGCTACAAGAGGCTCCCAGACTCATAGTATACTGAACCAAAGCCTAAAAGTTTTGGTGAAATTAGCTGAAAATTCAACAATGGACTTGCTAATAAAGTAAGTCTTTAGCTTTAAAATTATTTCAGACTCATTTAGCAGTTTTCATTCTCTGTTGAAATTAATTCGTGCAGATGACAGTAGAAGTTTTGACATATATGAGAGAATGTCACATTTCTCAGATAATCTTTGAGCAGCAATTGAGGATCTTTCTACTGCCTTTTCTGCTAACGGATGTGATAATGACCCCTGATCAGTAACAAGATTTATGATGCTTTTATGAAGCAGATGCTGTTGCCTCATTGCATAGCTGTCACTTGAAAGTGAGAAAACTTCTTAAGGCCATATGCAGTTGATCGACAGATCTATAACATTCATTTGGGGTTTTTTTGCAATTGCTGGGAGATGTGTAAGGAATGAAAGCACAGGGTCTCATTCTGGTAGGTAAAATGCCACTCTCAAAAGTGAGGCATTTCATCTGCTAATGATCTAATGTACACAACCACAGTATGAACTGAAGACTGACTGCCAAACGTAACAGGGTATGTTTTTCAGTGTACTTTGACATGTATGTTGAGATCAGGTGTGTTTTGAAGGGCTAAAAAGGCACAAATTATGATGCTGTGTACAAGAAATAATGTATTTTTGACTTGTTGGTGCTTTTCTCATTTCTAACTGAGTTTTCTTTTGAAGTTTTCAGCACTTACTGAGTAGCCAGATCCTGCTCCATTGCCTGTGTTCGGAGACCCCTTTGCCTGCTGTCCTTTTGACCGTGCGACTGTTGTCTGTTCTTGCTCAACACCACATCTTGGTTGCTCAACTTTGTTCTCATTCAGGTAAAAGACTGCATAACACAGAGAACTGTTATCAGTTGAATGTTAGCATGACTAAAAAGTAATGCAAGTAGGCCTTCTCCAAGGTGTTAAAACCCCAAAAAGCAAAAAGCCTCCTATGGTACCTGAAAATTTGTTTTCTAGTGCAGTGCTTCAGTTACTGTTTGAAGTGTATTTTCTCTTATGGTATCTGTTACATACAATGCTTTTGAGACCTATGTGGATTTTTAAAACTGCTTTCTGAATTAATGTTTATCATATTAAATGTTAATGAGGAAAAAAGAGCTTTTGAGGAGATTTGAAGTTTAATTTATCTGCGCTCATGACACTGAGTTTAGGGACTCCAGTACTTTGCATGAGCAATAGTATTTGTCCAGATCCTTATGAGTGAGGTAGGACAGTATTACCACAAACACATATATAAAGTTTAGAGGTACTAGTTTTTTCAGCACTGCTTGGGGTGTCTGAAATAAAGCAAGAAGTTGAGCCTGTATCGCCAGGCCCAGGATAGTACTCTGTATTTTCTGAAATGTTTTCATGTCCAACAAAGTTAATTTTTGTCATAAGCAACTGACTAGTTGGGAAAAGAACAGAGTCATCTCTTTTCAGACACCTGCCTCCTTCTTGCACTGTACATGTATATTACATCAAGACCAGATAAATCAGCATCTGAAATGCTTTGGCTTCAGCTGGAACAAGAGGTAACCACAGCTGTTTGTTTTTGTGCTTTTTCCTGCTATTTTCAGCTGGGGGCAGTGGGAGGAGCAGGGCAATGAACAGATTTTCTGAAAATAAGTTCTTTCTCCAGCTGAAATAGAACACTGAAAGTATTGGCTTGCAGTAAGGGATTACACTGATTTTTAAGAGTAGCTGCTTGAAACTGGATCAGTAACTATTCTTAAAGAGAACATTGGTCATAATAGTCATAGTTAAGTCACTGGAAAAACAAGAAAGATCCTAGGATGGCTGTAAGTGTTCAACACTGAACTTTATTTTGCTTTTAGATTGGTAGAGTAAAAAGAAGCAAGATTTACATTTCATTTTGATTGTATTACTTCTGACCTGTATTTTATGAGTTATTACATATAAAAGGCAGGCTGTAGCAATTTAAGATTATATTCTTTGTATTCAGTGTAAATGCTAGCTTGCTGTGTAATAGCCGTGATTGTACACAGGAAGAATAGTGTTTGAACTTAATTTGTAGTGTTTGTACTGACAGTGGTGACTTCTTTGAGGTTCTACTATTTGCTCCACCTCTGTTCTCATTTGAAATAATTTTTAATAATTTTCATTATCTCCATACCTACCTTCTTATATTAAATGTAAGCATGTTGTTTGTGTGCAGTGAATTAAGGCCCACTGCACCTCATTAGCCTTCCTCATCAGGAAGTTGAAAAAGTTTCTGTGCAAGGCAAATGCCATATCTGTAAAGTTCCTTAAGAATTCTTTGGGGTAAAAAAAGATCAGCTGTTTAGAAAGAAAACAAGAATGTTTGAAACTAGAAATGAAATATCACTTCTACCTCCTTTTATTTGCAGCTTTTTTGATAATTCTGCAGAACCCTAGTACCCAATATAATGCAGTCTGTGTGTTTTTGTAATAGACAGTTAGACTCCTGACAAGGTGTATGCGGTGTTCCAGTCCTGCTGTTTTATTGCCTGGTACAGACTGCCAGTGTAATCTTGAGGTACGTCACTACAGTGGCTGAGTTTAATCTACTGAGAACTTAAAGGTACTCAATGCTGAAATAGCTTTTTGCCCTTTTCTTAGCTACAATGAAACTGAAGTGTACTGTACTTTAAAGAATGCTACCTTCTAGGAAGCTTGCTTTTGCTTCTGGAAAATACTCTGAAATTTGTAATTTTGAAGAAATTAAACAGTTTATAATGAAGTAAGTTTTTCTGCGACTATAATTTTTGTGTATTGAGGCACTTTTTTTCTTGCAGGTGGTTAAGGCACTAATTATAATGTTACATAGACAGTGGATGAAGATTAGAAGATCTGAGAACAACTTATGTGCATATAAGGAACAAATTATCCAGTTTTTACGGGATGCTGTTTTACTCTTACACAGCCTGTCTCATAAAGATAAGCTGTTTCACGAACACTGTTTGGAAGTTCTCCATCAATATGATCAAGCCATGCCAGGCATAAGAGCCATCCTAAGAAAAACTCAGAAATTAAGTGCCTGTGAAGGTAAAGAGTCAAACGATAATGTTGGCTTTTTTCCATGCTGTAGAAATAGAAATTCTACTTCTGTCCCTTTCCTTATTTAACAAGTGCCATGTACCAAACCCCATGGATGTTTGTTGCTCAGACCTCAGAAGGCAGTCTACTGCTTCTCAGTCTTCTTTATACTGAATCACTATTCTGCTATTCTTCAGTAGTTTTATCTTCTTCTCTCTATAGAACTATGCCCCTACTATCTTATCAAACAAAATCCTATACTTCAGCTCTCTTTAGTAGAACAATCTGCACTATTTTACCATATTAAAAAAAAAAAAAATCATTATTCCAAGTCTCCAACTAGCATTACACCTTCTGTCTGTAATTGTATTTTTTTCCCCCTGCATCCTTAACATTTCCTCTTCCCTCTTCTACCCCAAAAGCTTCTCTAGCCCATGTCCATCAAGCCTTGCCCCTTGCTTTGCACACTTCTGGTGTCTATTTCCTAAAGAGTGCTAGTCTTGCGAAATTGCCTTTCCTCCTTGTACCTTGATGCCATTTCTTCATTCACTCAGGGCATTATTTACATATATGTTGTAGAACTGATGTGAAGATTGTACTCTTATGTTAGTATGTAGCTTGCTACAAGGTATCAGACAAGGCATCTAGCTTTTTTCAGAGTTGGAGTGATAAATCCTTCATTGTTGGTGTATGTATTGCATCAGTAATGCAGATCACGCAAGCATGCCACCACAGTGTCCCAGGGTTTTCTAGAACTTTACCTAACACCTTGTCCAACTGGGCTTGGGAACGGACCAGAACAGTAGAAGAGCTTGTGAGGGTGGGGATGGTGGTGCACATGAGTGCTTGCAAACCTGAAGTTAGCATTCATGTTCTTCCTTTAAAACACGAAATACTGTGCTTTTGTCCTAGTGACTTTTAAAAACTAGTTAACAAAAATGAGGTTTTAAACTTAATAATCAGAACTAGTTGCAAAATAACAAAGTCCTCTTTACTGTTTTTCTACTAATAGCTAAATTTAATTGACTGCTCAATATAGTTTGCTCCTTTAATGCCTAAAAAGGCATTAAAGAAAAGAGGGGGAGAAGTTATATGACAAAACGCGTATCTAAAGACCTGTTTGCATAGAATCTTGAAAAAGGATAGTTGTTGTAGCCTTCTATAGTCAGTATCTTTAAAAATGCAAACAGATATCAGCTATAATTATACTATATGAAGTAGAAAAATGACTCTGAAACATGATATTTTTGTTATTGTTGCAGAGCTGATTTTGGATGAATTGTATCCTCCTGAGCCAGAAGCAGAAGATCACGGAATGGACTCTAGCTAGCTAACATCTAGCAAAGATCTCTGTCCTTCCTCATCTAAATCATAATAATCATTGCCAGTGTAAATCTGAAATTTAAATCATCTATTTTAAGTGATAATCTAGAAGTTGCACTGAAATGCAGCACAACTAAGACATCTCTTTGCTGTGATTATTTTAAGTGCCATCTAAATGTCACTGAAAGCAAAGAAATTTTGATGCAAGAATTATACTGCAATGTACTGTTTTGCTGTGCAAAACCACTCAGTTGCTTATGACTGGTTCTGTTTATGAATTTCATCCTTTATGAAATTGCTGTAAATGGAATGGAAATGTCACTATTCTCCATTTTACTGTGATTACTGCTAAATTTATGATGCTGAATGTGCTGAGATGTTTGGGATCCCTTTGTTCATGTGAAAGTCCTTTGAACTCATTTCTTTTGCAGCTGTAACACTTTTCTGCTTGACTACCAAAATTTTCATGTTGATAAACAGTTTACTGTGATTTTAAAAAACCTTTCTAGAAATAAGTTATCGTTGGCACTTCAGTTCCGAGGAAGAAATTCAAACCCCTGTAATAATTACCTGAGTTCACCATTTTTTCTCAATTTCATGAATCTGCTCGACATGTAACTGTTAAGATACCAAAACAAAAAATACTAGATTTTTTTTTTTTTTAAATTTACCTTAGAAGACTAAGATGGTAACATTGAGGAGAGAGAGAGAAGGATATTTAAGTGTGTGCAGACTGGGTTTTTTTGGTTGTAGTATCTGGATAGGCACTGCAGTGATAATGTCATTCCTCAGATACAGCACTGAGTATGAGAGGAAGAACTGTTGCTATACCCTTTTCAGGAATCTGTCAGCTGTGATAGCTGCAGGCATCACCTGAACCTTAGACCCTAAAAAGGGAAGTGTTAGTACTACTAAAATGAGCTGAGAGGTTTATATTTTTTAAAAATTTGGGAAGATTTTTCATTTTTTGATAGGTAGTTGATCCAGAACAAGCCTGGCTCCAGGGACAAGGAGGAGGAGGGATAGTACTACAGTGGGAAGGAAGCCCTTGGAAAATTGTGAAACATCCAGTTCTCTGGTCATAACCCAAAGTGGCTGTGTCCTGCCCTGGCGTGCCTGGGCAAAGAGCCCTACTCCAGTGTGCTGAACAAGCTCTTGACTTGGCTTTCACTTTTGAAGAAAACTTTCCCAGAAATCACTATGTGTAATAATCCAGCCTCTCCCTAGGGCCAAAGCTCCTGGGCACAAAGCTCCACTCCTAGGGCTAAGCCTTTTCTTTGAGCAACAGCCAGCACAGTTCCACCAGGCAGGGCCTGTTCGTTTGTAAAACACAAGCTGCCAACTGCTCCTCTCAGTAAAAGGTTTCAAGTCCCTTGGGGCACCTGGACAACTGCCATTTTTCTGCTTAAATGCAGCAAGGAAGGATACACAGGCACATACCAGCACAGCTTTCTGAGTCTGTGTATGCTTGCGTGGTCACAACCCTAGAACTGCCACCAGGGCACTGGACAAGACGTGCTACAGAAGTTTCAGCATGATATAAAAACATTTGACTTGTACACTTTAAACAAACAAAAACCCCAAAAAAACAAAACAAAACACAGCACTTTGGGACTAGAGAGAATAGCTCCTGCCTTACTCAAAACCAAAATAAACATTAAGATAATTCTTGAAAAATAGCCCTATGAGCAGTAGTAAAGCAGTATCCAGCAGAATCCTTCTGTGAGGGGCTAACTTGGAGCTGTCCTAACAATGATACGATAGTCATAATATCCCAAAACACAGTGACCTGCCATCACTGATCAACTGCTCTATGCTGTTCTCACCACCTGATTTCTTTAAACATAGTTTGAGTTTATAGAGGTAAGATGCATTTAAGCCCCTTTGGCCTATTCACCCAGAGAAGAAACTGTTAAGTCTGGATGAAAACCAGTTAAGGAATCCTAAACTGTTGAAGCAATTCGGTTAAACAAGCTTTTATAAAAAATTCCTGGCGTCATCTAAAGGGTGTGTGTATGGCAACTTGGTAAAAGTTACTGATAAACCTTACATAAACAGAAGTGTTACCTGTGGAAAAAAATGCCAGGAAAATACCCCTAACTGTTCCCTTCTGGCACTGCATCCCTTCCCATGCACCCACTGTAACAAACACCCTAACTTGTACATTTACACTCTGGTTTTCTTCCCACTTTTGACTAAAGTGGTGTCGCCCAGGCTATATACAAACAAACCAGCCCAAAATGCTATACCTTTACCCGTAGAAAGGACAGTAACATCATGGCATTAGGAAATTAAACTGTAGCTTTTAAAAATTAAGGCATTTTCTGTAAAATTCCTAAGGAAAAAGGAGGAAAAAGGAAAAAAGAGGCCGCACTCCTAAAGAGAAAAGGTGTACTTACAGAACTGCCATAATTCATTATTTATTACATCATTTACGGTGACCAATCTTTTTTCAGGATTATTGGAAGTCTACTGAGCTTCAGTAATTATTGCCTTTTTACATTCTGTTGGAATTTTTTCTTTGGATTACAGACATCCAACCATGTAGGCAACATCTGATCATCCCCTGAAAAAAAACAAGCATTTTTACAGATTACGGAACTACTGGTTTACTATCTTCATGACCAGAAAGTAACAGAACTCAGACTGTTCTCATCAGACACTCCTTAAAGAATTGACAGCATAGCAGCTCTTTTTTCAAGGCCAGTTTGCATTTTCCCAACATGTTATAGATAAGTTGTGCCTCTATTAACTGAGAAAAGGAATTTACTCTGGCATCAAGCAGAGTCACAGGACTGAATAATGAAGTACTGAGCAACAACAATAAACACTAGTCATGTTCTAGATGTGATTATCACATTCCTCAGTCAGCAGCAGCCACCCATCTGTTTTCTTGCCCATGGGGATGGCAACTAGTTTCCCCTTTGCCGAAAGCTGACCTAAGAATAGCTGGCTTTTTCCTCCTCACTGAACTGTACTGAGCAGACAGGACTGAAGCTCAGCAGGAGCTGGCTGAAGAAAGGAATCACCTCTACTGGCTTGCCCATTACTCGGGCAACCTTGTGCAAAAAGGATGAGATCCTTGCTGACTTGTATTTTAAGATCTACTGACACTACCCCTTGAACAGTTGCAGAGCAAGAGGTATTGCATTGCTAAATTCAAGGACCTGAGGCACTGCATGGATTCAAACACACAGCAGTTTATTTCTACTGAACCTATGTACAGAGAGAAAGTAAATGATGCTTCACTGACTAAAATATTGAGGGAATTTACACAAGTAACACCTTATTTTCTACAACTCATAGAATTATTGAATAGTTAAGGTTGGAAGGGACCTCTGTAGGTCATCTAGTCCAGCCCAAATCAAAGCAAACTTCCACAGACAACTGCTCTGTGTCATTTCAGGCCTCAAAATACATTTCTGTAAACCAAGCTGTAATAGGTGAAGATGGCAAATACAAAATACCCCATCATGTAGCATGCAGCATCTGACCTGGGTTGTTTTTTTTCATATTAATTCCACTAGTGTGAATTACTGTTTAAGAAAGTTTAGCCTGTGCTAGACTATTAGAACAGAAAGTTAATTTAACCACTGAATAAAGTTTTTATGTTACAGTCAGTAATATTATTTATGATTAAGGTCAAATGCAGCAGTAATCTGCCTGTAAGGAGTGTATTACCTGCTGTGAATGTAACAGCAAATGCAAACTTGCATCTACCGTGTAAATTGTTAAAACCTATGTATCAAATTATAATTTAACAGTGATAAGAAAAGGTGGTCTGTAAGCTTTATAAAGACCTACAAGCCCACTGTGGCTGAAGTTTATCAAAATGCTTCCAAGAGCGAGGGCCAACATGTTCAGTACCAAGTTTAACTGCAAACCGCTAGCAATGTGCTGAGCACCCTGTCCCTGCAGCAGGTACATTGAGTTCACTTTGGACTGATTTTATAGGTTTTAGTCCTAAAGCTTCTAAGCAAAATAGTGCTCTGAATAGCTTGCTCAAGTGGTAACCTGCTTTTGAAAATATCTAGGGGGACCAGCTAGTTTATCTTCATATTCCAACAACGTAACTGCGGAGTGTCCTAAACAGAGATAACACAAACCAGACTGGTTTGGGTTGGTTTGTTTTTCTGTTTTGTTTTTTTTTTTTTTTTTTGGTCTATGCATTACTCTCATTGTGGGTTGGTATCTTGAGAACGTAGCTGAACAATTTGTTTGGCTAAAGACCTCCTTTACAGCACAGATGTGCTGCGATACCTGTTCAGCAGTCTGTAAAGCAGATCCTACCTGATTCCAGGGCCAAAGTAACATCTGAGAGTGAACCATGAAAACCAACTGCAAGATCAAGAAACGTTAGAATGGAAACTCTCCAGGAACTGCTTTAAAAGCTACTTTGACTGCAGCAAGGAAAATCGGGTATCAGAGATTAATTTATACATATCTTGAACCGTTCTTCAGCATTGGTGAAACGAAGAGTGAAACAGCTGCTCAACTTGTCAGCTTGCAGGAGAGGAGGGATGGCACGGAGATGGAAATGGCATCGCTTCCAAACCCGTGCCCCACGCTGCAGCCCCAGGGGAACCAGAGAGGGCCTGTGCTGCACTGCGCCGGGCAGTGCCGCCTCACTATCCAGTACTGACAAAAGGAGTTAGCCGTGTCTTAAACCTAAAGAAATCACTTTACAACAGAAGGGCATCCCTTATAACGTGGCTAACTCGCCCTTAGTGGAGACTGCCATAAAAAGGTAAAGCAGAGGAGACTACTCCATCAACACAGATGCCCAAGCTCTTTAAAGGATAAAATATTTTCTTCAGCTTTATCTCACCTTTAACAGGTTTAACTTGCACACTTTTTCTCCCTCCTATACAACTTGAAAGGTGTAAATCTGACCAGGTTCCTGTGATACAGGCTATACAAGTAGATGAGGTCAAACAGTAATCAGAGGGAAAAAAATAGGCCCCAAACCACTGGCTAAAGCAAACCTGGCAAGTCAGCATACATGCTTAGATATGATCCTAATCTTCCACACTTTAAAAAAAAAAAAAAAAAAAAAAAAAAAGAGAGAATTGCTTGTTTGGCAATTATTGCTCATTTTTCCCTCCTTTGTGTTCAGCTTCTCCATGCAACCCTGCCATGGGTTTTAAGATGCATGCCAAGTTTTGTTCTGGAAAAAGTCACACTATCATAAACAACTGCTGATTAAAAGTTACGGAAACGTAACCAGCATTATTCCTCACCCCGAGCTCTCAACTTTTTAGTTCAGCAGTTTGCTCTCCTATATGGTATTTTGCTGCAATTTTAGAGGGTGAAGGTACCTTTGAAGCCCTATGTGCTCGTTAAAGGAAATATGAAGTTTTTAAACAAAACACTACATTCCTCAGATTTGTGTGCAGAGAAGGGAAGGCACACAGCTTTTCTCTGAACAGAAGGAGGCTTCTCTGCATGTCACTTCTCAAATTCAGCCATCTTGCACAGATCCATCTGCTAAAAAGTCATGGGGGAAAAAAAAAAAAAAAAACAGATGAACTAAAAAGTAGTGGCAACAAAAATGTCAGAAACAACTCTGCATTCTCCTGGTATAATTTCTAGCCCACACATTAATTTTAGTTGTCTTCTACATTGAGGTTTTGGAGGATACATTATGTCTGCTGTCTCCAGTTAAAGGATAGAAATTCTGATGAAGAATGTGAAATAAAATTGTAAGTGAAATGATCTATATTTCATCTGCAACACATTATCAGCCTGCAGCTGAAACTCCAACAAATTCAATTAGTAACATTGCAAAACTACCTGATTACTCCATGATAAACAACTCTTTCAGAACAAGTTTGGGTGGGGGATTGGGCTTTTTTTCTTTTTGAATGTTGTCATTCCCTTCCCTCCTGCACCTTTTTTAAATCCTGCATTGGAAACTTAGCTGGCAATTCAAGGTAATAAAGATTATATACTGAACATTCTCAACTAATTCAGTACTACTCAGTGTCTTATAAAAAGCATTCTTGGTCTGCTCAAAGAAAATATTTTCAAGTAAAAGACTAATGAGACAGAGGTATAAATACAACCTTTCACAAGCGTTTTTTTCAAAACCATTGGAAGTACACAAAAACATCAGCAAAAATGTTCTCACACAGAGTAGAAAGCATCACTTACCACACATTGGTCAAGTTGATAAATGAGGCATGATACTCAACACACAAGTCAAAATACATGTTGAGAAGATACTAAGCTTTAATCAAGTTACAGATGACTTTGAAGTCTACCATCTTGTCTACACTAGACTTTTCAAATCTCTTGGGATATGTTAGCTAATGCATTCAAACTTCATGCATTTAATTTACTCCGTTGGCTACAAAAGGCCTTAGGAACAATCCTTTTAGAATAGCTTTGAAGCAAACTGTCAGAACAACATTCAGGAGCTTATATTGTTCTTGCTTTATGTTGTGACCTCTAATTACGATTAGGCTTCAACCTCCACTACCAAAAGTGATATTCGTGACACAAGGTGACTTAAAGTACACTTGGTAACACTAGCTGTCAAACAAAATGAAGTAAAATGCAGTTTTTCATATACACTCCTTAATAATACCCAAATTCAGGCTAAGAAAACAAAATTGATAGAATATTCTTCAAACACTGCATTTATTACAAAGGTGCATAGAGTTTATGCCATTTCTTTTGAATACTTACATTTAAACTACAAACAACATACAAAGCTAGATTACAGTATGTAATAAAATCAACAATGATTATCTAGTAAATTCAGTACAACAGAATATTCTACTGTATTTATTTTCACAAAACATTTCTGAAACAAAGGCACTTACAGAATTTAAAAAATTAACATATACTCTTTCAACATTTGAAATTTTAATTCCATTTCCCCTCCCCTACAGCACTGTGGATAACTAGCTTGACATGAAGGCAACAGCTACTTGGACTGATACATCAGCAGTGCTTAAACTAAAAGTCTATGGATCAACATCTCCATCTTTTCTATAACCATCCCATTCTCCTAACTACGTGAAAACAAGTTTCATTGGATGCCTGGCAACAACTAAATAAAATTTGGTCCTATGCCTTATTGTTAATGATGATTAACACGCTAAGAGAAGATCTGATTAAGTGCTCCAATTATGAAGCAAGTGGACCATCTTCTCTCCCTTCAACAAGTTTTGTAACTGAAATAGTAATACTACTACTAAAGTAGTTCCTTGTATATAAATGATTAGTCTTTTCACTTGTATATAGTTATCATTAGCATGTGTTCACTGCAGGAAAGGTGTAAATTTTCAGGCTCCCTAACCCTATCCCTCATCTCCCACTGCTCCACATACAGTGTTCAGGGCAATTTATTTGGTCTGTGTAACATCTACACCAAAACTTCGCATTTGGGGACCTCTGTAATTGTTGCCACTTTATTTTCCTACTATCTTTTCCTTAGGGATGATGGCAGAGGACTGAGCCAACTTCTCATGAAATTAGAGATTTTCCTTTCATAACCAAAACATAACCTTACCAACACTTCCATGAACTGTAGGCCTTATCACGTCAGAGGGAGGAAAGGAAGAGCAGTGCAGAGTAACAATCTCACGAAGCCCAGCACTAGAATATTGTACCTGTGCTCTGAGTGCTGCACAGCAGCTGTGCTGGCTGGCTGCACCTCACTTGCCAGACTCCATCCGGGCAGCAAAGGTGCTGGTATAGTCTCTGCCCTCTTTCTATATGAATAACACACAGGGAGAGGATCTATAGCAAGGGAATTATGTCTGCAGTTACTCAGTGCCCTCCTACACATGAAAATTCCAGATTTCTAGGGAAACACTTCATCCTCCATACAGGAGGCACTCTCCGTTTTTGGTCGTTCTCACATAACTCCTAACAGCGTAATGAAGCATTGCCCAATTTCTCGACTTACAAGGCATAAAAGAGGAGGAACACACAGATACAGGCCATGCATGCTCTGTGAGTGCCTCTTGGCACCATTTCATGCTATTAACTTCAACACTCAGAGAGGTGTAACAGAGGGGGCACAGGCTGTCATGAATCCCAATGATATCAATTTCCTACAAGTTTCTTCTGAAATGTCCTAAAGACATTCTTGAAAAAAAAAAAAAAAAACAAAAAAAAAAAAACAGAAATAGACTCAAAAATCAGGCTGCCTTTGACAGCAGCAATTTCCGTCCATCATATGAGGTAAAACAATGCCACCATCAATGTTTTTCAAACAGTAATATGCCCCAAATGTAGACTCACAGGACAAATGGCTTAATGGCCTCTCCAAAAAAGTAACATCAGTGTATGTGACATGTCAAAATTATTTCACTAATTATGTCACAGTGATATGTACTGTGTATGACAGATAGCTCTACTGAGGAATAACAAATTGTATTTCAATGTTAGAAAAGACAGACTTGTAGAGGACACTAAAATAATGATGATTCATTTGATCAATACAACGTATACAGAGCCAAAAGCCTTGTAAACACCGGTAACAGTCATGAGGATGTCTCAAGATGTTTCACGACTGCAAGCTCTACCTTCTTGAAAATACATTACCTCACCAGGACCAAATCCTACCACTCTTCTTCTTCCTGACTTCTCATTCTCTGCTCAGCTTTATGGGAATGTTGAAGACTAAAGGGAGGTTTAATCTCTACTCTGTGTTGGGCTGGGATTTCTTATTCCACACCCCCCCCATTATTATTCAAATGCTGACTGCTTATAAAGATTTATCATTCCTAGGTTCCTGATGTGTACACTTCCCACTACAGACAGTGACAAACCCTAAGCATTTAAAAACCCCAATCTATTTCTGACATCCCATCTCTCCTGTAAAATAAATTCCTTCCCTGTGATGAGGCAGGACTGAACACTGGCAGGTACTTTTGCTTAACATATGATTAAGGTGCTAATTTTTCTTTCAAAGTCATCAACAACATATGACTTAAATATACTTGTCCAATATTTTTTATGAAGAAATCTCAGGTTTTCAGCTTTTGATCTATTTTGTTCTAGCAACTGGCAGAGTTTGGTTTGGTTGTTAATTTCCAGCTATAAATTAAAATGGCCTGAGAAAACACCCAATGAAGGCACAGTTTTTTAAGCCTTAAAATTGGGAAAGAAAACAAAGAAAGTATCAACTCACACTATTTAGCACAGAAAAATACAACTAGTCCAGACAATTAAATGTGGTTTTCTACCCCTTACTGAAGTAAATGTGTTTCAAAAGGGAAAATTCCCTTTTGAATAGTAAATGAAATGTATTACACTGTAGTTTACCTAACAATAACAACTTCAAAATAGGCAGAACATACATAACATATATCAGGTAGTTTCTTAGAGATTACGTTTCTATGTTTTAATACTGTGCAAAAGATTGCTACAGCTTTGGGTGTTTGATAATGCTCATATTAGACCATTCCTTTCAAAATTATTGCACAGCAAATATTATTGTGGTTCTTATTTCTTAAGTACTCCTTCTTCATACTTTTCTTGTTGTGAATAGAACAAAATCTCTTTTTGTATTTGCTTGAGGTATAAATTAACAACTTCTGCAAGAAAAATACTCCTTCCTTGTACTCAGAGCATTTAAAAAAAAAGGTACTGAATTAACTTTCACTTTACTTAGACAAAAAGATTGCTGTCTTCCAGAAAAATATACTACAGTCATACAGTGTAAACAGCACAAATTATACTTTAAAAAGTTTTGTCTGCAGAAGCATAGAAGATCTTTTCAATAGGTAGGCTTCTGAGGATCCACATAAGCAGGGTTGTAAGGGGGCTGGGTGATTGGGTAAGGTGCTCCAGCACCAGCTGCAAAAGCAAAACAAGAAAAAACAGATTGTAGAATTTACATTCTGAATTTTATGTGTATAATGGCAATTTTTGGTTTGAACACATGGTTAAGAGCTTCAACTTAGGTAGCATTTTAATTGGACTTGAGAACAGTTTGTGCTAAATCATAAAGCATCCACATGTCAAAAGTAAGACCACAAAAACCTTTGTTCTTGTGGCTAGTTTTTTTTTTTGTTTTTTTGTTTTTTTTTTGTTTTTTTTTTAATGCTTAACTGTACATGTATATTATGGCAGCCACAAACACATGGTTAGCCTTCAGGGGAGAACAGAGTCTAAAAACAAAGGAACAGATCTGGTCCAAGAAATAAAGCCAGTGGAAGTCAGAGATGCAGAAACAATAGGATATACCTGATAGTATGCAGAGAAGTGAGAATAACCACTGGGCAAAAGAAAAAGGACTAGAAAAGCATCTTAGGATTCCTTCAAGGAAAATCCTTTCCTAGTAAATGTCATGGAGTTTATTAAAAAAATTGAAGTGAAAAAAGTATCCCACCACTACCGAGCACATTAAAGATTTTGACTTATGTACTAGATGTACATCACTCAGATGATATCCTTATTTTCTAATATTCTGGGACAAGCTGCTCTCAAGTGGCATCTTCATTTTCAGGTCTGTCAAATAGCACAAGTTAGTTCAAATAACACAGCATGTGATCAGATTCCTGGAACGTATAGTGTGGTTATCTTTTGCTGATCTTGTAAAGTGAGTGGGTTTGGCTCCTGTGTGACAGAGCAGGTATTCTCTCCCTTGCATGGGATCTAATTAAGAGATTGCCCCTTGATTAACAGACAAGAGAAATAAAGGAAAGAGGTCTCACTTTGAGACATTCTCAGCTAGCAACAGGGTAAGTGCTTCGAAATCTTTCCAGAAAAAAAAAATAATTTTAAGAACTAACAAACCAGCAACAGTCAGAGAAACCAGAGAGTATGAGAAGCAAAATGACAAGTTTATTGGCTTCCTCACATGATAAAGATGAAGCCAAAGCACTTTGGGGTAATCCCATAAAACCCACAGCTTCTTCAGAGTTTATAACAGAGAAATAAAGTGAACAGGCCTGCCAAGTCAGTGTTTTTACATACAGGACTGGTTTGCACATTGTTAATGTGTAATTTCTAACTAGTTCACAAGTGCTTAAGACCATGAGCAGCCATTTTATATTTGAGTTGTCATGAAAGAATTACTTTCCAAGGGCATTATCTACTACTCAGGACCATACTTTGTTACTTAGAAGGATGAACAGTGTGGTTTGTAAGGGGGTTTGAAGATCCTAGGGCAGGTAACAGCCTAGTTTTGGCCCTTCTGAACAGCCAGGAGCCAACTGTTCAAGAGAACAGCTATTACCAGTGGAAGTAGGAATTAGTAATAGCAACAATAAAGCTGCATGAAAACAACGCTATGAAGGAAAGAAAGCAGAAGAAAAAAAAGATTCTGATAATTCTAACTGCTAGTCATCAGGAAACTTGTCTGAAGTTGATCAGAGACTCAGTATTCTATAAACATAGTGATGAACTACTAGAAAATGCATCTGTGTATAGACTGAAACATCTAGCAAATATCAGATTAGAAAGGGTATGTAGAAGCACTCAACTACTACACATATGTTAACTAGACTTTGATTTTAATATGAAATTTTAACTGAATTAGTAAAACATTCTACTGGATCCACTGGCAGTCCCACATACCACCAAACTTCACCAATACAGCTCCAGCTACATTTCCTCTTGCAATGCTTAAAATAGAAATGGTGATGGGGAAATTTCAGCAAGAGTGATTTACAGTGTCCACCATAACTTGACTTTTACAGAATTTGTTCACATTTACATTAATATATTAATAGAAAATAATAAGTGTAAATAATACAAGATTGGCTCCAAAGCAACTGTGTCTCTAGCTATTTAAGAGATGAAGAAACACTCAGCGCTGCCTTACCTGCCAGAGTTTCATGATAAGCTGGGGGTCCCGACGGCTGCATGGGGTAAGGGGGAGGATACTGTGCAGGGTACGGTGCTACCGGCATTCCGGCTGTGGCTGGATAGCCACAGGCTGATATCCTTGATAGGGAGCTACTGGGTAGTTGGGTGGCACTCCCTGCTGTTGGGGATAGGGAGCATGAACCACTGTAGTGGAAGTAGTGGTGGCCACAACAGCTACAAGCAAGCAAAAGGAACATGGTTAGTGATGGTGGTTCTGCAAGATCACCTGGAACAGCCAACAACAGTAATGTAAAAAATATTAGAAACGTACGTCCCTAAATATATTTCCATTGATCTCAATGGTAATGAGAGCTTTCACATACTTGGATAGAAGCCAACATATTTCCTTGTTTCTCAATCACAAATAGCAAAGAATTTTTTTCTGGGATGCTTCAAAAACCAGGAACTCAACTCTGCAGCCAACTTATCTATCATTTGGTATGAGACCTGCAAAATTGCTCATTTTTAAATGTTATCTGCTTTTAAGGATTAAGGTGATAAAAATCTCCTTTATTAGGTAAGGAGCTTCCTACCATGACTGCTCTAATGAGTCTCGTTTTGTATGTTGTCTACACACAAATACATCCATGTGTTAGTACCATCCCTGTGTTAGTATGTCTTTCTCTAAGTAAGTCAGAAAGGCAAATACACATTAAGTCATCAATTTTTGTAGGAGCTGATGTTGGATCATTGGTTCATATCTCTTATTGGAATAAGGGAGCATTAACGCTTTCTAATAAACTGCAATAATTTGTTTTCGAGATCTCCTTCTTCTTTATGCTACAATTACAGACTTTGCTTAAGGTTGCATTGTTGCAGTCCCGGGCCTTTGGTGTATTTTTCAGGTATGTTCTTAAGAGACTGAGAAAAATTTTAAACTTCATTCTATCCCCTCCTTACATAAACAAACAACAGAAACACCCAACACGCCCACCTTTCCCCCCCAAATGTGGATGGGGGGGGGGGGGGGGGGAGAGAGAACCATAAAATGCTTTAGAACTTTAGAAAATATTCCAAAACATCTCTCTGCAACTTCACATTCTGAAACAGCTTAAATGCTTATTTTTAATGTTTAGATATTGCAATTTCTGTAGCAGAGAGGTAAGGCAAGATTATTTTCACCTTTTATTGGAACAAGATTTTCCAAAGGGGAAAATAAACAAACAACAAAAACCAGAAAGTCCTTTTCAAAGATATGTAAAAGAAAATAAATATATAGGTACTTACGCCGTGGTCTTCGACATGCTTTATACAAACAGCAACACGAACAGGTGAGGCACAGAATAATAGTCACTACAATCACCGCACAAACAGTAATTCCAATCGCAACAAGGGTTCCAAAACTGCAAAAGATACCACCACAAGCAGTCAGAGTCTTTCCCAAGAATCTGTTACTCTTTAACCTAACATTCTGTAGCCAACACCCTGCTCTTCCTCCAATTTTTCACTCTTACTACTTCATGCATTTGAATAAGAAACAACTGTCTAATGTTGTGCTATGTGAGGTCAGGTCTGCTAAATCAGTGGAAGCCGACCAGCTCCTGTCAAGGAGCACATATCCCTGTGCATGAAAAGGGCCCAACGGGAGTCTTTGGTCCCTCTCAGTTTAGTGTGATTGCAGTTCTTGTTATTTTAGGGCAACTGCATGTCCCATTATGTATTCCAAAAGGTTAAAGCGATAAGGTTTCAAAATCACTAGTTTGATGACTTAATTTTCCAAGCATTATTTGCCTGCTCTGGACACACAGGTAGGCATGCCTGAAATGAAGCACCCCGGACTCTGGGGTGACAGCAAGTTCTCTGTACATTTGTAAGACCTCCCAGGCCAGATCTCAGGACAACCTTGGTACTGAGCAGACCTCTCCACACTGCAGATTCTCGGCAAGTTCCTTAGCATTTGTAAAAAGTTGGTTTAGCAGCCAAGTTTCACACGGTTTGAAAGAACTGAAATTCTGCCACCTTTACTGCAATAACGAGTATGTTATGCTACATTGTGGAGACAGAAACACTGCCTAAACCACCAAAATCTAGTGTGGAAAGGCCAAAAATTACACCATCTTTAAACTCTGTAATGAGTATCAAAATAGTGGAGGTAGATGTAAAGCTTCTGGAGACAACTGTTTTATAAGTTCTGTTTACCACACTGGGAAGCAAAGGTTAAATCTGCAAAGCATTAAATGCCCAATAACAATTCCCTTTTAAGTGTTAATTTACAGGATTGATTTCAGGCTGTAGGAAACAAATAAAGCCCTTCTTCCCTAGAAGCCAACATCTCCAGCATTTTTATTTCTTATAAAATGCACCATGTATCAGTTTTGGGAACAATTGCAGGAAGTAAGTTTTAATTAACAACATGCTCTAAAATAACAAGAGCTGGTTTTATATCCTGTGTTTGCTGCTTCGTAGAGATTTTGGCTACAGAACTTCCTATTTTTTCCTGCTCAGCTCCTGTTAACAGCTTTAAAGAAAATGACACATCTCCTGAACCTCCAGCAACTTTCGCTTGGCTACCAAACAGCCATCTGATGTGGAAATTGGTTTTGAGTATCAGAGACTGGATGATTAAATCACTGACATAAGAAAATGCAAATGCCCTATTCCTAGCCCAAATTCAGAAGACCTGTCTTCTAGAGCAACTTAACCCTCAGTAAGGTGGACACTGAACATAAGCACTGACAAAACTGGTTCAATTTAAAATGCATTTTCTTCCCCTAAGAGAGGGGGAAGAAACTTAGGAAAAATCTCTTTCAAGAATCTGAGCACCAATTTTATCTAACTGTAGCTGTATGTAACTTGTCCATTGATTTTGTTAAGTACTAAATGTAATGCTATGGATTTACTCCTCGAGTACTAAATCTAATACTGTGGATTGCCTACATCCACTGCACCTAAGCATTTACATGTGAAACAGGAATCAGGAACTGCTGCAGCCTCCTGAGGTCACAGACGCTATGTCAGAAATGCTGCCAGGAAAGCAAACAGATTATTGCAACACAGCTTCAAAATGTAAAGAGGCACACGTGCTTTGTCACGTTTATTTGTACCTTTACATTACGTTTTTCATATTCTGACTTGCACATGCAAATGCATTCCTAACCATGCCGCTTTTAAGTGCTCCCTCATCCTCACGAGCATTACTTTCACTTCAGCACAGTAAACTCACAGCCAGCTCATCTCCATCCAAAAATCCCACTTCTTTCAAGCCTGGTATAAAAAGGAAGATACAAAAGCAATTTCAAGGGGTGGAAGAGAGATAAACATGCACAATGATACCACATCCTGAAACACAGGCTGCCTCCTGTTCATGAGGCCAACATCAAACATGCATCAAGTTAGTTTGAAAACATAAGCTGAATATTTGTGCATGCAGAAGTGGATTAGATTTAAGAATGACCTGTGGAATTTAATTATACAGGGTCCTTACTAGATAGTCATTATATAAATTAATATATACACTTGGGAAAGAAAAAGAGAGAAGTGTGAACTATGGGTTCATACATTAGATGTAATCACCTTAATTGCAACGTTTACAAGAAACAGCATGCCTGTCTGTGACAAACTATGGACACCTCTAGAAACTGGAGGGCAACAAATGTTAACTACAATTACTGCTACTCCTGCCAGCAGCATTTTCTTTGCTCTTGTTCCCACTTCTGTATCAACCCTGTGAAAGCTCTCTCACTAGGGAAGTTAACATTTCCATTACACACAATTACTACCAAGCAACATTAGCAGAGACAACAAAGGAAGAGTCTTCTAGGTTCCTCGGGCTTTTTCCCCAGCAAAGGAGTCAAAAATTTGTTTGCTAGTGAACTATGCCAAGGAAAAAGATTCTTGTGTCAAGGAAAGAGATTAGGTCTGACAAAGACAACTAAAATTCTCCACTTCTGAACCTCTTTGAGCTTTAGCAAGGCTGGACAAAATCAAATAAATCTAAAAAATGGATAAACCAGACAAAGTGGAAAAATGTCTACTCATCATAAACAAACTAGCACAGCAGGAAGCTGGCAGAAAGCCTTATCTTTCACAACTCAATTCAGTTCTGATATGACAAGAAAGAAAACAACACAAGCCCATCTGCAGCCAAGCTGGCCACCAACAGATAAACACTCATCAGTTTGAAGCATGGGCTCCATTTTCTTATTTGTAATAAAAGTTTTCTGCTCACTGAAGCACAACTCTCATTGCATATTTACTATCTCTAATAGGAAAGTAACAAAAGCAAAGCTCAGGGAAAAAACCCCACCATATTCTTATTTTCACCAAGTTGTTAGAGAAATCCTGTGCATTTTCATAATTCTCTGTGTCTTTGCTAAAATTACATGACACATTTAAAATGCAGGTGTGTCAGGTGTATACACTCTAGAGCGTGGTTCTGTGTTTGTGCGTGTAAACACTGTGATTCAGTTCTAGCCACCGAAATACTGTGAGATTACTGCAGACCAAAATTATAAACCTTCAGAAACAGCCCAGTGAGTGAAACAACTGACAGGAGTTAGTTCATCCCAGTTTTCCACGGAGTGTACGCAAACTGGATTACTGCAGGCATTTTTATCACCTGCTTTACAGCAGAAACATAGTTTTCCTGCCAGTGCTTGGGTTCATGCAGACTAATGTCTTGAAACAGCAGAAGGTAGTGTGACACGGAAAACGAAACAGCACAGGCTATCAACTTGCAGCTTGCTGCATCAACACTCTCTTTCAACAGTGGAGCTGCTCAAAAATACTTTTTTTTTCCCCCAACAATTTCTATTGATAATCAAAACTAGCAATACCCTTTTGGAATACCTGAACAGCCAGGCACCACCTTACCGTAATAATATCTGTCCTTTTACTCCCCAAAGAGTACTACACCCTGAGCACTTCTTCCTGAAGAGTCAGTAATATCCCACTAGTAAAATTACTGAAAAAAAATCCCACTAGTAAAACTGTGCAGGAAAGCTACCAGTAATAGATGATGTTACTCAAGTGAGGCTGGAATGGTGCTCAGCATACTTTACTCAGTGAACCAGCTAAGCTTCAGGAGATAAGATATTCCAGATAGTGTATAAAGACTCTCTTGCAGAGTGCTAACTCCAGAAAGCTTATACTCCTTTCTTAGACAAAACTCTTGCTTCATTTAATTGTGTTCACTTGATGAATCTAAAAGGACTCTGAAAATATTTGGAAAATAATATATTCACCTTAAAAAATGATTTAATTACCAACTGTTAGCATTATACATAATGAAAAATAACAGACTTGAGGGACTGTAGCTTAAAAGATTGTTCCACTGAATAGTTAACCAAGAAAAAAAAAAAAAATCAAGCAAAAACCAGACCAAAAAACCTACACCTTATACCCTGCATTCTGCAAACAAACGTCAGAGTACAGCAGTCAGGGTGGCCACAGCACCAGATTGGAATGCTCTGCTGGCGTCACAGTTTGAACATGGGTTTCCAGACTCCCACATTATATATACTCTAAATAAAGCACACACTGTTATAAACAGCTTGAGCTCATTCACTGCCATTTCCTGTTTCTTTCCCTTCACATAAAAGCTAACTTTTGCCAATAACTTAATAGAAAACAAAATTGAAAACAAATCCAAACTTAATAGCTGTTTTATGGCAGTAATGATAAATTGCAACTTATAAAAATCAGTGGGAAAGTAGGTATGAAGAGACAGCTCCTTGCCCTTTCCTACCACTGCCTCTTTCTTTCCTTGCCCTACTCCACTTCCATCCCTATTCTCTCACCTTTAGAAAGCACTAAATTGCACATGTATCAAAGATACCTCGCAGACTCACCTCACCTTTGAAGTTTTGTATTTATTCAAAATATCAGTCAGTTCGCATGAAGGGAGTTATGTGATTAGTGCCTGTTTTGCCCCTTTTGGTACTGAATGAGATGAAACAGACATTCAAATGGAAGAATCAAACCCAGGATCTAAATATATAATTTGTAGAAGTTAATTCCCAAGTCAGTTGTTGTTCATATGGGAGATCTCAATCTTAAATACTGTCAAATGTAAAAGAAATGCAAAATGCTTCGAGTGTCTTTAAGGCCTTTTAAAATATCCAAGTTTCCATTCCAGTAACATATTTTTAAACCTCCTTAATAGTTTGAATCACTTAAGTTGACAACATTTTGTAAGCCCTGCTGTAAACAAAGTTTTTGCACATCTATGCATTCATGACAATGGAACACACTGCAGATTTTGTCTTTAAAAAGGAAAAAAAAAATCCAAATGAACAAGACCACCTAGTTTTGAAAAATTAGTTTAAGCAGCCTATTTATTTCGCAAGTTTTAATCTATTCCAAGATTTGTTCCATGCTACAAGAACCATGTTGCCAGGGTCCTTTTCAAAAGCATGGCTGCTTTTAAAAACAAACATTTACAAATACTGAGTTATGGCTGTAACACAGGGTGGTCTGGAAAGACTTCAGAAGATAATTAAGGCCATTCCTATAAGTCTAAAGGAAAAAAAAAAAAAAAGTATACACATATTATTCAAAAAAGTATACACATATTGTTCTTTACTGCTCCAGAAAAGGATCCAGTTCCCAGAAATGTGACAGAATAGATGTCCAGACTTGCCTTGACTCAGGCATAGTGCATGTCCAAACAACTCCCCAGACCAAGATGCTTTCCTAAGTCCAACATTTTAGTCACAGCCATGCAATGCCATGTATTGGCTCTAAAGCTTAGCAAGAAAATGAAGCATAGAGTTTTATGTGTTTTTAAAGGAAAAGCAATATGACTTCCCAAGTGTCTTTCAGAGGGATTAGTTTTTACAACTTTACAAGCAACACACTTCCTCAGTTGAATATTTTAGCACGAAGATTCAAATATAAGAACCACTTTGTTAGAGACTCAAAAAAGATATTTACATAGAAAGCAAAGTCCTGTGAGGTTAATACTCACATGAAAACAACAGCATGACATTAACACCTGATAGACTAACCAGTCTATTTTAGCAATGCTGGGTTTTGGGCCACAGGAGCTTCAGCATATGCAAATGAAAATATACACCATAGAGTTAAGTCCAGGTGCAATCACACTAATTGCTGGTGTCAGCCATGGCCTGCTCCAGCCATTTTACCCAGGGGCCACCCTCCCAAAGTGAGATCTCTACATGATCAAGAAGTGTCTAAGAAACAAGGGCCCAGTGATTCCTGTAGTGAGTAACTAGAACCTTAAGACTCAGATTGAATTCTGGTTTCAGAATTATGAAATCTTGATAGTTTCATCAGACTGGCAGGTTTGAGTAACTGCTAAGTCATTCTATAAGCTACACAACGCAGCAAAGTGTGGACTGGAACTGTGATGTCTGTGTTGGTTTTTAAGACCAATGTTAACTCAGCTTAGCACTTGAGAGTGTCCCTCCCAGGGTCCTACCCACATACAGTCCCTTAATGTGAAGAAAATGGTTTCATCTTATTTTGGCTAACCCATCAGTGGTGTGCTATCTGAAGTCATCACTAATTGTGAACTGCTAAACTGCTCTAGCATGGACATATTAACTGCCACTGAAAAAAAGAACACTAACACTTATCAAAACTTTTCATAGTTCTTTCTTGGTACCCCTCAAAAGAAGGAATGTCTGCAGCAGGAGCCCCCCAAGACAATCCCTGAGACACCTTTGCTTACCTGCAGCCTGAACAACCGAGCTACATTCCCTAGAGTCAGCAGCTGAGCACAGCCCTAGCATGAGAACCAATACTAAAGCAACAACAATAATGCCATGGTATACCAAGAAGCCCTGGAACTGCAAAAGTGTTATAGAAAAAGAGAATGCAACAGTCTTTTGAGAAGTTTGCTAAATATGTACTGAATGGGTCCTTTTTCTACTTGTTCAAATAGGAAGCTGATGTGGGTTACCTTAAACCCAAAATAACAAACTTGAATTTCATACACAAAGACTTCCTGGAAGTAAAGCTTATTACTACTTGTTTTAAAGACACTAACTTCTCAGTTTTTTCAAGTAACACGTAACAGGTTTAGCACAAGTTCTTAAACAGCCTCTGTAAGGAAGTGGTAGGAAGGGAACTTAATGGAGTTTGTGGTTTTATTCAGACATCCAACACCCAGATCCAACAGGTTATTATGGAAGATGTATAGAAGCATCTCTTCTTAGTCTATAAACAGGTCGCTTGTACTAAGTATGTCTTATTTAAGTCACTTTGTAATACATACTAAAGATACAATTTTCCAGGGAAGTTTCCCAGGAAATCTACTATTGTACACTTTGTCGACAGTTGAGAGTAATTGCTGCAGGTAACTGGTACATTAAAAATACGCATGTAATAAGGAGAGAGGTCAGAGCTGCATTCAAAGGGACCAAAGTCTGTCATCAACAGTGCAAGAATTAACACTGTTGCTTCATGCAGGACAATTTCAGACAAGTCCACTGGACTGTAAGCATAAAAACAGTCCTTAAACACAATATAAGTCATTTGCTTCTACAGATGAAAATTAAATTTAAAATGCTCCTTTAGTAGCAAAAAGAGAATGTAGGCTGATTACAGGCACAGATATTTAAGGCAAACAAAGCAAGTCAATTCCCATCCCACTGTTAGGATCCCAGTTCAACAATACAGGATGTTACCCCCCCACCCTAATTAAAGTTTGGGACCAACATAAAAGCAATGTGAGGGATTTTTCTGAAATGGTTAACTGAATTAATAGAACAAGTTTAACTGAAAAAAAAATAAGTACTGCAGAACAACTGCCATACTGTACTATACAATACTACTGCCAATACCATACTAATTCTAGAAAGCAGATTTAAGCAACTAATTAGGAACTAACTTGGCTACACAGTTAAAGTTTTATTTCTAACTAAAAAAGGGATTTTTTTTTTTTCTGGCAAACTGCAGCCCAGTGTATGACTTGCCAAACACAATGAAATTGCGATCAAAGGAAGTTTAGACTAGGTTACACCCACCACCTTTGCTTACAGTAGAACCCAGATCTTGTATGAAACACACCTTATTCCTACCCACATTACTCATGTGCAATCTTTGAACAAGTGCTAATTTCATGGAATAAAACTAATTTATTCATTTCACAGAAGACCCTACAACTGTAGTTTTAAAAGGCTTGGAAATTTAAGGACATTCTCCTCCCATAATACATCCACAACACAATCTATTGCAAATACATCTGGCTATGCCTCAGGTCATGGCTATTTTATGGAAGGATATGAAACAGCAGAGCTTTGGAACCCACATGCTCAAACTTTCATAGATCTCACTAAATAACAATCATGGTCGTTTAACCATGTTTGCAAGGAAGGACTCTGTTTCTTGGGCTACAGGACCCTTCTCTGAGGATTACTCTGCCTGTGGCTGCTTTGACAAGCTCTCTCCAGAATCAACCTATCTGTTAAAAATTTACTGTTTTCAGAGTTACAGTGTAGAGGCACACCAAAGCCCCCAGAGTTAGAAGAACATTCTACCCTAGTAAATACAGACAGTCAATGAAGTACACACCCACAGAAAAATTTAACTCCTGAACATAATCCAAGCAATTAATATTGGTGTGGCTTTGAGTGTTTAGGCCAGGTTGTTTTTTGTCGTGTACTTCAGAGTGCACTAATTCAACTATGCACATCTGCCTCTTAGGCCAGGGCAGCATTTTTCAATATCTCCTTCCATCCTGGTTTCAGAGAAAATCAACCTGCTTGAGCATTAAGCCCACTTCCTGAAGCAGGCAGCTGAGAAATCCTTAATGGCAACTCACAACTGCTTTGTCAGCTTTAAGTAGCTTCTTCACTGAGAATACAGTGAACACAAAACCAAATGCTCTGTAATGCAAATTACAATTACAAATTGTGCAAGCTTGTATTTACTTTTCAGGTGAGTAAAAAGCATAGAACAATTTTTAAAATAGCTTCAAATCCAAATCTCGATTGTTTCTCAACAAGAAACTTACATCGCTTGGTAAGATTAGCCTGTATCTGAATGCAAGCCTCCCAGAACAGGCTCTGTATGCAGTTTAACTCACGTATTACAGAAAATATTAATTCCAGTACTGGAAAATAAATCCTCTGCTCACTAAACAGAGGGTGCTTACCTTTCTAGAGGTTCTTTTCCAATTAATAATCTTCGTAATTTATTTTCTTATCATTGTCAATCTATTACAGATGCTGGAGCATCCAAATACACTGTAAAGTGTAAACTCAAGTCCCTGATAACGATAGGGGAAGAGGAGGAGAAGTGGGGTATAGTTCAATATCATGGTATTTTTTACGTTGTTCATGGAGAAAACATATGCTTAAAAACACCTAAATTGAGACAGCAGATTAGGATAATCACATCTTCCACAGTTAGAAATTGACTGGTTTTGCCAATTTATGCACATAGACTACTGCAGATGCTGCATTTCAGTCACAGGCAGGCAGATTTACATGGATTTTCTCCATTTTACAAAAGGAGAATGAAGACACAAGACAACACATTGATCAGCCCATGACAAAACCCGAGTAAGCGCATCCCCTGTCTAACAAGGCTGTTCTGTCTCTGCTGGCTGCGGCTTCCCAGGAAGACTGTCATTCTGCCTCTCTCTTCTTATCACGTAAGGACACGCAGCCTTTTCTCAAGCATTACTGTATCTGTTACATAATCTGCTGTAACTTCATGGCAGAAATTAATTCAGAAACAGAGTCCAATTAACTGCCTACAAAGACAATCTGAAGGTTTTTTTCCATTTAGAAAGACTGCTATCAGCTGCCCCATGTACTCTGTTTTCTTTTGTATCTGATACAGATGTTCTGAATTGCTCTACTTCCTTAAACACTCAGATATTTCACAATTAGCTGAATTGTGGATGAGTCATCTAATTTCCTTTTCCAGTAAGGGTCACTATTGGAAAAATGGCATACCAAGGCTAACTAACCATTTTACCAATGCAAATTATAACAACCGCTGTTCCAATGAATCAGAGAAAATTCAGTAATACAATTAAAAGAGAAAAAAAAAAAAAGTGAAACACCTTCTGGTAGTAAATCCTTGCCACAATGCATTCACTAGCAGCAGAACTTGTAGAAATTGTGCATGGTCATCTTGCATGCAAGGAAAAATGGTGGAAAATGTAACAAGTTTAGTGGTATGAAACCTATGCCTATGCTTTAACCTAAAAGCTGTGAATGATCTTTAAGGATTGATCAATAACAAAAAAGCCTGAATCTGAGCTACTGCCAACTTTTAAAATTTTCCTAAAATGCTTACCTTTGCTTTCAACTGCAATGTTCTGGGAAACAAAATGTTTTCAAGTACTTGAAAGTAGACTATTAAGACACTCCAAAGAAATGTAATTTGCTGCCTTTAAAATGTCCAAAACAAGATTATAGGATATGATCTGCTTGCACTGTGACCTAAACCTTAATAGGGTTGCCTGAAGTGCCTTGCACCCTTGCCTCAACAGCACAATAGTCAATATTAAATACTGAAAGATATTAACATTAAAGAATACTAACAGAAAGAAACCTACTAAAAACTGGTGCTTTGCTTCTACTTCTGCAGAAGACCTCAGAATAAACACTGCAAAAAAAGCACAAGCAAACTAAAAACTCCTAACCTAGACCCAAGGAAGAACATACACACCATGACTAACCCTCCCCTAACACTGTTCATAGAATCAGAGTGATGGTGGCAAGTTTTCCAAGCAGGGAGACACCGCAGCTCACTCAGCCCAGTGGCAAGTCCACATGCAGTTTGTGACAAGTCCTCAGAGAGGCAAACACCTCTTTAAAAGCCAGGATTTATGAGCAATGTACCAGAGTGGTAACTTGATCTAGGAATAAGCCAGATGCAAGAACGAGGGACTAAATGCTTTCTGACCCTTAATGCCAGGAAACCATCACCTCCTTCTTTTGAAGGGCAGTGTCAAAGGTAGTACTTGCAACTCATGAGAAAGAACAGGGCACTAAAAGTTGCCCTTTGTTGCCTCTTCTCCTGCTATTAACTTTTCAAAGATTGTGCTCATCTTGCTGGGAGAGAGGCAGAAATATCTCAACTGACATCAGCCCTCCTCTCTACACAGTAAAGCATTAAACAAACACAGTCATCAAGAAACAATGTAAAACTTGTCTTTTAAAAGAAACTGGCAGGAAGGGAGAGGGTGGAGTATACCTTGCAGGCAGAAACCAGGGACAACTCTTCCAGAAGGAATACAGCTTATTGCTTGGTTAAAAAAAAAAAAAAAAAAAAATCAAACAAACAACCACCAAACCAACAACAACAACAACAAAAAAAAAAAAAAAACACCAACCAACCAACCAAACAAACAAACCAACCCAACTCCAAAACTCCAACACACACCGCACAAAAACCTAGACAAAGTCTGTAATGGAACAGAAACCGACTTGGTGTCCCTCTAACTGCAATCACAGAAATTCCTACTCACTTTAAATCCTAGTGTTGAAACACCCTAAATTGAACACCTAGTCACTGGTCACTTTGGAAAGCTCTGGGATGTGTTTTTGCTCTGGAGTCACATGTGAGTGGCTTTTCAAGGGCATTATTTCTGTGAATAATTACCATCTTTCCATTAAAATTGCCTAACCAGAAAGCAAGCCTGATGTTAAGTCTAGGCCTCTGCACAATACATTAATTTTTTTAAAGCTGTAATGTAATTGAAAAAGATAAATCACTAATGACCCATTTTCTCAAGATGAGACATCAATGATTCTCTCTTTTTAGACATTCCACAGTTGAAAACAAAGATAACTAAAGCAACTTAGCTGCTACTTCCTAAATATTTTCTGTCATTTACAAATGCACCTTTGTGAACTATGGGCCTTGGTTACAATTTCTTTAAAAACTGCGCAGGGCTTTTGGTTTTGTTTGTTTTTTTAAAAGACTACATTCTTTCATTTGCTGTGCTTTTTAATAACTATGCTTACTGGTATGGAAAAAAATGTATTTATTACATTCTTGATATTTCACCTTTTTTACTCCAGCAGATTCAAGATCTCTGCAGCACTAGAGACATGGAAAGTTGTTTTTTTATCTTTCCACTAAATCGCATCAAGAGTGAACGCTGATTGCAAGCTGAAGCTCATGCCTGCAGTACTTGAACCGCTCATGTGAAGAAGATACGTGAGACAGCTCCCTCAGCCTCGCAGGGAAGGGACATCCCTCCTCCGAAAATATTTGTTGCACCAATCCTTTCTTCGTGGAAGACCTACTGGGTCAAAAGAGACCAAGGACCCACGACGCTCGTTCACCCTCTTCTCGCCGGTGCCCCACGAGGCTGGCTCCCTCCCCGCCGCAAGTCGCGACTCCGGTGGCGGGGCGCGGAGTGCCCCTCGCCGCTCTGCCGCAGAGCGACGCCGGCCCCGCGCCCCCTCCCGCATCGTGCCCGCCCCGGGAGGCGGAGGCCTCGCCGCTTACACGGCCCCGTTCGCCAAAGGCTACCGAGCCCGCGGCGGCTGTGGCGACCCCCGCTCCCACCTCACCCGCTTACCCCATGCTTGCCACCGCCGCTCGCCCCGCGCCCACCGCCGGCCCAGCCCGGCCCCGGCCCTCTACGTCACGCCGCTCGCCCCGCCCCCTTAAAGGACGACGCCGCGACGTCCGGGAGCGCCCGCGCCCCTTCCGCGGGGGTTCAGCGCCGCGCTGCTGCTCCGCGGAGAGTCCCAGCCCCTTCTCTGTCACCCCCTGAAAGTTCATTATTCAAACGCCCGCAGACGCATCAAGTATTCGCAGCTCAGACTTAACCCTCGCCCCCCCCTCGCAGCCTCCCACGCTGTGAAAAACAGAGAGGCTCTACAGCAGGACTCTCGTCAACACCGGTATGTCATAGACTTTAAAGATTTTAATTTGCCCGAGATTGAAACGGAACAAGAAATACTGATGATGACTAAGTACAAAAGATGCTAAAAGCCCGGAAAGAACCTCAAAACAGAACCAGCTTCTCTTACTGAGCCACTGTGGACTTAATGTGTCAGTACGGAAGGGAACAGAGCAAGCATGCGACCGCTTCAGCGGGCAACCTCCCATTGGGTGAGGAGAACACAGATATCACCTACAGCGATCGTTATGGTCTGATCAGCTGAACCTGACCTCCTCGTGTCTCTACTTCCTCAAATGTTCCAACACATACGTGGAGATGGAGTGCTCCACATTCTTAACACACAAATAAGTATTTCTATTTCTGTATTCTATTGGCATGCATTGATTACAATATGAAGAACCTCTAAATATGTATCATTTTAAAAGCTGAGATGTTGCATGGCTTACCTGGGGCCAGAAGAAATGTAATCATCAGGGTCCGAAAAAACATGCATGTAATTTATGTTGCTTGAGTCAGAGGTCCTGTAGTAAGAGAATTCATCTCAAAAATGGAATGCATGACTTATTCAAGTAACTGGCTAAGTTCCAAATACTTATGAAAGGTAATGTACACTAAAAAGAGAAAGAAATTAATTTTGTCATCCTCAAAGATTAAATTGGGTAAAAAGCATTTGAAAATTTCATGCATCAATTTGTCTACCTCATTGCTCCCATTTTACAGGTAAGTTAACACAAATCCCTGACAGAGCCAGATAGGAGCGCTGAAAGGTCCCTTTCTAAGTTTTGAACCATTAAACTGTGTTTTCATCATTTGATGATAGAATTATAATTGCTATATACATTCAGTTTGCCTCATACCTTCCCTCAAGCAGAGTACACTGAAATTGTTGTTCTTCATCAAATTTTAATAACATATCAGAGCAACAGTATTGAAGCATGCAATCTCCACAGCAGAAGTTGGGACAGGATTTTGCAGGTTGTGCCTTGCCATGACGATCTATATATGCCTGACAATCCTCACCCAAAACTGAAAAAAGAGTTAAAATCCAATAGTTAGAGACTTTATATGATTATTTCTTTAGTTACTTTCTCATAGTGACCAGCTCACCTAGGTTAGCATTTAAATATGTTTCAAGTATTTTGGTTACGTCTTACAAATCAGTTATTTCCTTTAGAGTAAACCAAAGGCAAATACTACTCACACAAGGTATCTCGTCTTTGTCAAGTAGCTCTTCCCAACTGTTCACACATACATAGAGGACTAAACTGCACGCAAATATACTTACAAGATGCTCTGTCTTGTGGCACTGTCTTCACTACGTCTGCTAGTGGCTACCAAATTACTGTAAAGACTCAGGGCATTGTGACTAGCCAGATATGTTAAAAAATCCAAACAAGCCCTAAGATCAGTTAGAAGAAAATGTTAAATTTTTCTTGATGCAAATAAAGCAATAGAACTGCATTCACTGTAGATTTGGACTTCCATGTGACCAGGTTGTTTCTACCTGTTGCTTTGTTTACTTTACAGAAAATCCTGATCCTGTTAATCCCTGGCATAAACCAGAGATTCCTAGGACTAAAATCACTTACGTGGCATCTTCCCATTGCAAGTGTCAAACAGTGCAGCTACAATGGTAAGGAAATAGAGATGTTAATATACTAGGATGGATTTCTTAGGGGATATCCTGTGTTTTTCAGCATTGAGTTGGGCTGATACATTCCTTAACATACTGGCTGTTTTCTCTCTCCCTTTGCCCTCTCAAGCCTGAGTGACTGCAATGTAAGAACTACACATTAAAAACTTCCAACTGTCACATAAAAATACTCCTCAAAGCTTAAGGCAAAAAGCATTTCCCAAGAAGAATCTTTAGCAAGACTATCATTACAGTTTTCAGTGATAAATGAAGTCAGCTAGTTTCTATTCCTGATTTTCCTTCCTATCACGTATCACATTAACAAGGCATACCCTGATATTTTTCTCCTAAGCCACACTCCATCCAAGCTCAAATTACTTCAAGTGTAGTTGTTCAGAGAAATCAAACAAGAGGAGGCAAACACAACAAATCATATTCATTCAGAAGTAAGGGGTATTTCCTGGGTATTTAAACTGATTTTGCCATTTGAAAACTCAGTCTTGACTCTCTGGCACCAAGACATACCGAATATTTCGGCCAAGGTTAAATTTAAAAAATGTTCTAAGGGGTTAAATGTGGAGGTTCATTAAACGAAAAGGGGAATTTCTCCTGTACCAATACCACAGTACTTCAACCAGTGTGTTTATGCATGCTTATGCCTGTTTCACCAAATTTTTCCTCTGCAGGCACATAACATCACCTGCTAACTCCCTCCTTCCTGTATCAGCAATAAGGAAATGATAGGTAGCTAAACCAATTCCAAAATATTTTGTGAAATTACAAATAAAACAAGGTAGCCAACGAAATTGCTCGCTCCATCTCGCAATTGCTCTACTGCAACACAATGAAATAACAGAAACCAAAGGTCTAGGCTAGTTTTCAGGCAGCAAAGCTGAATCAACTAGGGCCAAGCACACCAAGAGAGAAAACTGTGGCTCCTCTACTTTGTTCTTCTCTTCTTCCATCAGCTGGGGCACCCACCAGACTCTTCCCTCAACTGATCCAATTCACCAGCTGATCAGCAGATCAACTAGGGGCCAGCGGACTTCTTTTCCCCAGCTCGTTTTCTGCCGGCTTAATGATTTGAGTCACCTCAGAAGAAGTCCAGTATATACCCAACGCACCACAACACGAGGGTGAAGGCTCAGGGAGGCAGAAACGATCTCCTGTTTTGGCATACGTGCTACTGAAGGGTTCATCCTATCCTGCAAAACAGCAGCCTGATGATTTCACACAAGCAATACCACTAAAACCCTTTAACAAATTGATCAAGTTCCATCTTGAGAGCAGAGCTGAGAAACTATTCCCACTGAAAGTCCTCAACCATTCCAAGAAGAAAACTTCTAACTTCCAACTCCATTTATTCAAGGACAGCTTGCACACAGTTACTGCTGTAGCACCATCATTGTTAACCATCTTAGTGAAGCCTTCTGGTGATCACCCTTCAATGTACTTACAGGTAAAACTGACAGTTTCAGCCACGCTTTAAACTCAGCCCTCAGACAGTGACCCTTTCTACTCTGACCAAGTTAAACATCCTCTTGCGTATCCACTAAAGATCACATTCACCTTTCCTGCACGTGTCTCTGCAGAATTTAATCCATGAGATAAAGTGATGCCACTGATGCATATAATAACAAGAGTGCTTCTCCTTACTGAGGTTTCACCTGATAAGTCCTATGATCACGCCTGTTTTTCCTCAACACATGAAAAAGTTGGGAAAAGCTATATGCTCCATCCTTAAATCACTGTAACAAGATAGTTACAGATAAGGTTGCTGAAAAAAATTACAATTTTCAGTGTTAGCACCCAATTGCTATGGATGAAATCAATTATCAAATGAGTTTATATAAGCAGTACTGTTTACACAATATCATCAATTAACACCTAAGTATTTATATTATCTTGCACTAAAAAGCTAACATTCACTGTGTCAGGGCGAAAAACTGAATGCTTTTAATGGGATGCAACAGGAGTGACCGGCAGCCACTTTGTGGTATACTCCAAGAGTCTCACCTCAAGTTTACCAGTAGACAGCATTCATTAGGTGGGTCCACGCAGTCATTACTGAGCTACAAATTGCTGCTATCTAGCAACGCACACCGGTATCAACGCAAACCTACCTCACTTTGACCGTAACTTTTCCCTCAATGAGCTCAATTGGCACCAAACGCGCTGTCCCGGCGGGGACATCTCCTGCAGGACGCGCCCACCGCCGCTCGGGCGGCAGAGCCGAAGGGGTCTCTTCCCGAAGCCGGGCACTGCGACAGTAGTCCCCGAAGCCGCCTCAGAAAGAGACCCCAGAGCCCGCCCACCCTCCTCGGGGGCGGACCCTCCCCCCGCCCCGCTCGCAGCCCCGGCACACCCCGCCCGTCCGCCACCGTCCCACACTCACCGGCCACCGACAGCAGCAGACAGAGGCTGAAACCGAGAGCAACTCGCCACGTCGCCATGACGGTCTCCACTTCTCCCTCAGCCGAGAGGGCGAGCGCGAGATAACGCAACGGAAGAGCGGGAGGGGCCGGCGCCGCCGCGCGGCCGCGGCCGCGGCCGCGGTCGCGTGCACGGCAGGGGGCGGGGCGCGATGCGATACGATACTGAGCGCCGGACTGAGCCGCCTCACGCACAGAAAGAGCGGGAAACCGGTGAGGCGACGGTTCTCCGCGCAACAGTCGGTGGGCCCAGGAGGAGCCTAGGCTGAGCCGCGGATACCTGCTGCTGGGAAAACAGTGCCTGCAACGCTTCTTCCTCTCCCCAGCCTGCAGCCCTGCCTATCAGCCAGCTGGGAAGGGACAGAACAGTCTCCTAGGGGCCAACCCTCAGGGACAACTACCCCGGCCCTGCAGAGGTGAACTGCTCCTTCCCAGTGGCGTTTGCTCTCTCCCCTCCAGCATGCATGCTGTGTGGCCGGGCAGAGGCTGACCCGGACATCTGCGGGTACAAACTGCAGAAGCTAGGGCTCTGCGCCCACCTCTTTTGCCTGGTGAGTGCCCCCGAGGCTCCCTCCAGCTTGCCGACAGGCAGCCCCGGCCACGCTCTCCTTCTCATCACCTCCTCGTCTCCTCTCTCCTGCGCAGTTTTTTGCCAATGAGCTTTTTCAGGAACAGGTAAACAATGTAGGACTGATGGGATTCCCCTTGGAGGATATTCTCCATACAGTCGAGCATGCAGCGCAGCAGGTAAGGACTGGACAAGCTCAGGGAGATCTGTGGTGCCACGGGAGCGGTGTGGGAGCTTAGCCCAGACCCCAAGAAAGAAATCCCAGCCCTTCCAAGCAGCTCTGGGACAAAAGTCTCGCGCCCAGCAGCTCCACAGAGCCTCCACCCAGACCCAGCACAGGAGCCTCGTGCGCCGGGCGCATCCGCGGGCTCTGACCCAGCAGTGGGGCAGCATCCTGCGCCCTGCCCGGAGGCGTGGGGCTGGCTCTGGAGGCCCTGAGGCTGCCACTGATGGGGGCTGCTCTGCTCTTTCCAGCGCTGCTTCGTCTGTGGCGAGAGCGGGGCCGCCATCACCTGCTGCCAGGAGGGCTGTGACCGCAGCTTCCACCTCCCCTGCGCCGTGGAGGGGGAATGTGTCACGCAGTTCCTTCCTCAATACAGGTACCTCCTCTCCCCTTCCTGCCGCCACCGGGGAAGGACCCAGCCATTCCCACCTCCTCACCCTTCCCTTTCCTCTTGCCTCCCCAGGTCCTTCTGCTGGCAGCACCGCCCAGAGCAGGCAGTGGAGGCGGCTCCGGGGGAGAACACCGCCTGCCTCATCTGCCTGGACCCTGTTGAGGACAGGAAGTCCTACGGCACCATGGTGTGCCCAGCGTGCAAACACGCCTGGTTCCACAGGGCCTGCATCCAGGTAGGAGCCCTTCCCTCGCCCACGGGGGGGGCACGGCGGGCGCCCAGCAGCACCAAGGCCTCACGCCTGCTCCTCATGTTTCCCCTGCAGGGACAGGCTGCGCGCGCCAGCATTTGCTTCCGGTGCCCTCTCTGTAGAGATGAGCATGCATTTCTCATGGAGATGTTCAACATGGGCATCCGAATCCCATTCAGGTTGGTGTCCTCCCCGCCCCACCAGACAGGAGGGTGCCAGCGTTGTGCCGTGCCAGGGACTGCCCCTGCACTCCCGACCCTCCGCTCTCTCCCTCAGCCTGGGCTTCAGATTCATGCAGGAGTCAGAAAATGGGCAGGCGGGGAAGAGCAGGGACACCCTGCATCTGCCTTATGCCGGGGCAGCAGGGGCTCAGCCATTTTCCCTTGTGTTTCAGATCCCCAGCATGGGAGAACGAGCCTGCAGACGCAGCACCAAATGAGAGGCACAGCCGCTGCGATGCCCGTGAGTGCCTTTGCCCAGGAGGCAGGCAGCACGCAGAGGAACAGGGGTAAGTTGCCCGAGCGGCAACCTGGGCTCTGCCCAGGATCTCTGTCTCGCCAAGGGCTCGAAGCGGAGGGACGGAGAACAAGAGCTCTGCCGGACAATCCCGTGCTGCGGTCACTTTGTCCTCACAGCCACGCACCGTTTGCTTCCCCAGGCCCTGGCAACTGCTCCTGTGCTGCTCCTGTGCTGCCGAGGGCACCCACAGACGCTGCTCCCACTTCGGGACCGACACGGCCAGATGGGAGTGCAACAGCTGTGCTGGCCTGGGCACCGGTAAGAGGCAAAGCACCTGGGTGCCCCCGGGCGAGGCCTGGCAGCGGGTGCCCATTCCGGGCTTGGCAGAGCCCCTCTGCTCCAGGGGGGCTGGGGGCACCGCTCTGGCCTCTCCTGCCGTGGGCCTGGGGGACCGTGTCCGTGACCTTCCTGCTCCCCCTTACAGCCTCCAGTGGCAGCTCAGAGGTCGCGGGTCCCATCACCGAGAGCCAGTCAGGATCGGGGCCGTCCCACAGCTCTCCAGCACCAGAGACCAGCAGCCCCAGCAGCACTGGTCTCCAGGTGGCATCGGGGCCATCCCAAAGCTCCCCAGTGCCTGAGAGCAGCAGCTGCTCCAGCCCACCTGGGCCCGACCGCGTGCGAGACCGCTCTCGCTCGCGGCGTCGGGCCCAAAAGCCCTACAGCCGGCGCACAAGAGGCCGTGGCAGGAGCCGCGCACCAGCACCCAGGGCTGAGAGCAGCAGCCCCGCACAGTCGGTGCCGGGATGCTCCCGTGGCTCCCCGGTACCCGAGACCGGCAGCCCCAGCACCCCCAGCTCTGCACGGCTCCAGAGCAGCCGCCGCCCCAGCCGCCCCGGGCCCGTGCGGGGACGAGACCGTTCCCGCTTACGACGTCGGGCCCAGAACCCTTACAGCCGGCCCGGACGCTGACGCGCGACCAGCCCTGCGCCGGCCCTGCCTGCTGGCCCTGATCCCCCACCACCGCTCCAATAAAGTTGACTGTTAATCTCTGCCCTGGGAGATTCCACGCTCCTTTGTTGGCTTCCGCCGGGCCCACAGGGTTGTCTTCTCCCCGGGGCTTGGCAGCACCTTCCCCAGACCTCCCTCCTCGCGGGCTGGCCTTGGCCGGCTGCCCAGCGCCATGGCCGTGGGCTTCGGGCCTCGCTGGCCCCGCAGCCTGCTCCGCTTCCCCGGGGAAAGTTCGAACGCACAAGCGGCAAAGCGCCTCTGCTTTCAAAGTTCCCCTCAAAGTCACCTCTGGAGGTGTGACATGAAGGTTGCTGCAGATGGTGCTGCTACAGTAGTAGCCAAAGGGCATTGCCCTTCCCCAGTTCCAGCTCCTGTCGCCCACCGTGGTTGCTGCTGTACCAGCTGAAGTCTTTGTTCTTGCAGTAGAAGACAATAAATTGTTTTGCGTAGAGGTTGTAAACACTTGGTAAGGGACTTGTTCTGCAGAGCTCTGGTGAGCCAGAGCAGCACCTGTTACTGAGGCCTTGATTTGCATCATACACCTCTGAGAGCAACAAATTCACATGGAGCTCTGTTGGAGTGTAACAATGCACCTGGGCAACGTCCATTATCAGAAAGAATTTCCCTCCTGTTGGAGACCAGCAAGCCCCTCTCTAGTGCAGGGAGTGATACAGGGCCTAGATAGGAACAGGGGATGTAAGGGTTAATATGGGAATAGCAAGAAGGGGATGACAAGGGAAATAGTTGAGATAACAGTTCTGCTTAATGAGTAGATAGTTTGTAAAACATGATGAGCTGAGGTATGGAGTCTTTAGGCTTTATCAGTACAAAGCCGGTTGGGACTAGACCTATGGTTTGGACAACAGCCAGTAAGAGACTGAGTCTGCGCGAAACCTGGGGTCACAGAGCGGACAGGAGGAAGAGGAGCTTGACTTCATCCCCAAAGACCCCCACGACCACCACCAGAAGACACTGCGCAGACTCAATTGGGAGGAGATTATGGAAATGCTAATTATAATACGAAGCGGGGATAGGTAATGCATATGTATAGGCGTATTGCGAAATATTATGAATATGTAATCATTTGCTCTATAAATCTAAGGTAACGGTGCCATATCAGGGCGCACAATAGGAGGAGTTATCCCCTGTGTGCCCAGCGCTGAATAAACATACCTACTTTACAATCTATCAGATTGTGGAGTCTGTTTTCCGCACGTCAGTTTTGGCGAGCCAGGCAGGAGACTCTCTGCTCGACTGCGGGATCGACTGCGGGGCGGACTCTCCCAGGCGCGCCCCGAGCACTTTCCTCGGAGGAGCCTCCGCTACCAGCCGCTCACCGTGGGGGGGCAGACAAGGACTTCCTGAAGCCGTGGACTAAACGGTATGTTCAAGGATAGGAGCCTGTAAGTCGTACGCGTGGCTGGAGCAGCTGGTAAATCGCACAGAGACGTCTGGCGTGCAGCTAAGCCGGGTAGGTGCACCGAAAAGGCGCGAATTCGTGCGGGTTAGGGTAGTCTAGGGGCAATTATACCTTGCCACAGACCGATAGAGCGGTCGCTGGCTCCAATCGGGGACCTGTTGGCCGAGAGGGCGGCCACAGGCAAGAGTGATTGAAAAGGCCTTTGTTCTGTTGTGGTTTTTTTACTCCTGATGAAAGTGTTGTAAGTGTGTGGACTTGTAAGTGTGTGGACGTCCGTGAGATTGTGAGATTGTGAGTGAATGCTGTGTGGTGACCGTGTTAAGCGTGAGCGTTTGGAGTGAGTGTTTTACAAAAACAAGATGGGTAATACTCAGGGAGGGGTATTAAAAAGGAGCCCTCTTGGCTGTATACTCGCCCATTGGCGGGATATTGCAGGGAGTGGAGGCACGGAAAGCAAAAGGACTCTTATAAAATATTGCAATCAGTGGTGGCCGCTGTATAAGATAGAGGATGGCGCTAAATGGCCGCTTAATGGAACACTGGACTATAACACTCTGTTACAACTTATGTTGTTTTTAAGGAGAGAAGGAAAATGGGATGAGGTATCATACGCGGATATGTTTTTCACTTTGCGAAATCACCCAGAGTGGCAAAGGGACTGTGGGTTAGTACCCCCACCGGACCCTATGGTGCTCGCACTTGAACGAGAAAGTAAGGAAAGTAGGGGTAAGCTGAAGAAGGTGAAAGGGAAAGGAAGGAAAAGAGATGGGACCATTTGGATAATTTACCCCCCCCCATATAACCCGGCACACCTAGGAAATCAGGCGGTGCAGCAGGAAGATGCGGGTGAGGAGGCCCCTGTTGTTAATATCAGACCTGAAACCTGGCAGCAACGAAGCGGGGGGGGGAAATCGTTTAAGGGAGCACGGGGCGGCTAGGGTTAATCCCTTGCGGGGAAGTCCCAGCGGCAGGAATTCAAGGGGGATGGGATTTGTGGATGTGCCGCTCACTAATGTAGAAGTGAGGGCGTATAAGAATGAATTTAGGAGGTTATTAGAGGACCCTGTGGGGCTGTCAGAGAAGATTGATCAATTTTTGGGACCCAGTATATATATACATGGGAGGAGATGCAGTCGATTACGGGACTTTTTTTTTTCTCTCCTGAAGAAAGACAGATGATCAGAACGGTTGGAATGTGGATATGGGAGAGAGAAAATCAGCAGGGGATACCCGGGGAAAGGAAACTCCCTGTAACCCCTCTGCAGTGGAATCAGAATGAACAAGAGCGGAGGAGAGATATGAGTGACTCTAGGTCATTATAATAAGAGTCTGGAGGAACTCCTGAGAGAAGCACAGAAAGTAGATATTAGGAAGGATGAAGAAGAGGCTAAAACTAAAGCTAAAACTATGATAACTGCACAAGAAGCTGTTAGAAACAAACACAAGGAATCTCAGACAGGAAATCACAAATTTGAAACAGGCAAGGGAATGAAAGGGAAGGTGGAACCAAGAGGCACCACTGACTAGGGAAATCACAAGGGAATGTTTTCATTGTGGGAAGGGGGGGGCATCATAAACAAGAATGCCCCCAGAGAATACGGGACCTGTTGGTGTTTGAAGTAACCCAACAGGATGAGGGTGGTAATCACTAGGAGTGTCAGGGACTCTACCTCCTGGGGGATATACCAACAGAAGAGCCCTTGATAAATTTGAAATTAAGACCCCAGGAGGAAGATTATGTAAAAGATACAACTTGGGCTGTAGGGGCTAAAGGTGAAGGGGTTTTCGGTCCCAGTTATAAAGAATGTGTTAATACAAGGGGAAGATCAATATGCTGTTAATGATTTGTTGTTAATGCCAGGGGTAGGATGTAATTTGCTAGGTAGAGATTTACAAGTGCAATTAGGAATAGGTGTGGTGCTGGATGAAGGAAAACTAGTGGTTAAATTACTAGAATTATGGGAGGAGAGTCGGGGAGGATATTTAGGAACCAGAGCGTAACTGTTTGGATTTTATAAATTATCAAACGAAAATAAGAGAAGATCTGTTAAATAAACCTTTGCCCTATAGAGAAAAACTATTTATTGATGGGTCCTCTCGATGCCTAGAAGGAAAAATATTGGGTTATGTAATTATCGAGAGGCAGAAGATGGAAGTGTTTGAAAAGGGGAAATTACCTGCTGGGTGGTCAGCACAAGTCTGTGAACTCTATGCCCTAAAACAGACATTGGTATATTTGAGAGATAAGGAAGGGACAGTGTACACAGACTCAAAGTATGCATTTGGAGTGGTCCACACATTTGGAAAAATATGGGAAGAAAGAGGGCTTATAAATACAAAAGGGAAGGAGCTAGTACACGAGTGGCTGATCAGAGAAGTTTTAGAAGCCCTGAAGCTCCCCACAGAAATTGCAATTGTGCATGTGAAAGGACATCAGAGGGGAGCATCAATGGAAATAAGGGGGAATAATTTAGCAGATTAAGTAGCCAGAGAAGCAGCTACAGAATCATCATTGGTAGTTTTATTGGTAATAATACCAGGGGCTTATGAGAATTTAGCCCCAAATTTCACAGAACAAGAAAAGGATATACTTAAAAATAAGGGGGGAAAAGATTCAGAAGGAAAATGGACTTTAGCAGATGGAAGGCAGATGTTAAATAAAACAAGATCATGAGAAATTCTGTCATTAATACATTAGAAAATACATTGGGGAACGCAATCACTTTGTGATCATTTTCTTAGACAATATGGGTGTATAGGAATATATACGGTAGCTAAACAACTAGTTGATCGATGTTTAATTTGTTAAAAAGTGAACAAAAAGGTAACGAAAAAAAAAAAAAGGTGGCTGGGGAACAGGAGCTAGCCATACAAAGCCTCCAGGTAGACTTAACAGAGCTACCTTAAATACAAGGGTGGAAGTATTTGTTGGTATTAGTGGCTCACTTAACTCATTGGGTGGAAGCAATCCCCCACACCAAGGGCAATGGCAAGCATGGTATCCAAGGTGTTACTGGAAAACATTATCCCCAGATATGGATTAATAGAAAGAATAGACTTGGGCGGAGGAACGCATTTCATTTTAAAAATTATACAACAGCTATCTGAAGCCTTAGGGATCGAATGGGCATGGCACACCCCATGGCATCCTCGGAGTTCTGGAAGAGGAGAAAGAATGAATCAAACTTCAAAACAAACCTTGACTAAGTTAATGATTGAGACTCAGATGTCTTGGATTAAATGCCTGCCGTTGGCCTTATTAAGGATCAATACTCAGCCACGAACAGACCTGGGAATTTCTCCCTATGAAATGATGTTTGGATTACCATGTATGAGTAATGACAGGGATATTGTCATCCCTGAAGTAGGAGATCAGTATGTAAGAAAGTATGTAATAAGAATTGGTAACACTTTAATGAAACTAAGAAAGAAAGGACTTCTGCCTCAAATACCACCATTGGCTTTTAATATCCACAATGTAAAACCAGGTGATTGGGTATTGATAAAAGTGTGGAAAGATTAATCATTAACTCCCGAGTGGGAAGGTCCATTTCAGGTGCTGCTGACCACCGAGACAGCGATCCGAACAAAAGAAAAGGGGTGGACTCTTGCCTCCTGAGGAAAAGGACCGGTGGAAAAGCCTCAGGAGTGGACTGTGGTACCATCAACTGACCAACTACAAGTCACCCTCAAAGGACTAAGTAAATTCATCAGGAGGGGATTGAATGACTCTTAACCAGTGGTTTGACTGGGTTTTTGACTGGTTTCAGAGGTAACACTGTGAAAATTTACTTATTCATTTACTTACTTGCTGTATAAGGAAACAAAAACAAAAAACAAACAAAACAAACAAACAAACAAAAAAAAAAAACCTGTCAGGGAAAAGCTGGCGTTTACCGAGCATTAACTGACAGACGTGAGATTATGAGCATTTTGGAGTCAATTAGGCATTGCTAGAAAATCAACCTAATAGGGTAATACCTTGTCTCGAGTGTATGTATGGATGTCATGAAGCGTGGGTTTTGTGTGAATGTGAAATGTGTTACCGGATGTGGTATTTCTTGCAGATGGAGAAAATTGTCTTATAACTGTATAGGGAAGGGGCATGAACTGTAACCTTGATTTACGGGGAAAAAGAGGTTAGTCCCCAGAATTTGTGATGTCCCTGAGAGTTGATGGAAGGACACTATCAGGAAGTGCCAAAAATTTTGCTTTGCTTAGAAACAAAGGAAGTGGCTACAAAGGAGCTGCACTTGAATTGACTAACTCTCAACACATGGATTCGTTAAATAGTAGAGGGCAAGACCGGGTTAACCTCTGTGCTCGCCACCAGGAAGACTTGTATCTCAGCTGTGGGCTGCAACCCCATAGGCATGAGAGGTGGGAGTATATGTTATACCGGACCTCTGCTAATCATCCTGGTATGGTTTGCTTTAATAGTGGCAAATTTGTGCAGCAAGTGCTTTACTGTTATGTCCAACATCAGAGTGGCTTTGCTTTCCCAAAGACAGAAGGGTGGATGGAGATATTTTTAGTGGGAAGAAGAGAATCCAAGTAAAAGATGTGACAGAAGTAAAACAGCCAGTACCAAAACCACCGAAAAGACCTATAACAGAATTTTCGACATGGTTAACCAAAGGAGATGGTGGTTTACATAAGCAGATACAACTACATGGGCACTTGAAAGAGGAACATTCACAAGGGCAAAAGATATGTAGTAAAAAGGCAAACAAAGTGAGGGCTACCAACATCGAGGCTGCACAATAAATTGCTGCCCATGCATAAGCACGCTCCATTGTTTTCGCGGTATCGGAGGTACAAGAGTGAGAGCGCGAGTGGCGAACCTGCCTGGTCTGTAGGGATCAGGAGTCAGGGTCCACATACGCAGCAGGAAAATGGATTTCCACGCCCCCAGTCCAAAGCGCATGTGTTGTTGGAGGGTCTCGAAAGTTCGGCTATACCCGGATGGCAAAAACACCTGCCAGGCCCGCCCAGATCTAGGCAGCACAGGCATTCTGGGTGGAAGAGAAACTTCCGCTCATTGCGCACTTGGACCTTCCTCGGTCAAGCCGCTAGCCTGGGGCTGGACTATCCCACTAATCTTACTGATCCCACTGGATTGCAATCTTGGGAAGATGGGAGTAGGGGACGATCCTGTGTGCGCCACCCTGCTGTTAGGATTTTTCATTATATTGGTGGTGACCGTCGTTGCCATCGCGGTATGCGAGGGAATGTCTCGTGGCTGGTGTCAGAGAAGATCACCTCCTCCCCCCAATCCTCCAAGATCACGAAGACAACTAAGACGCCCTCGAAACCTTGATGTGGTGATGGAAACAGACTTATAGTTCAAAGAAGAAAATGTTATTGATCAGAGGAGTTACCGCGCGGCGCGTGACTGTTGTTCTTGGACTCTTTCTATCTTTCTATCGCTATCGCCCCCGTGAGTAAGGGTAACAAGACATTGAAGGACAACATCCAAAGGACAGTGCTGATATCTTTGGTTCTTACTTTTTCTCTTTCTGATTGTGTCGCGTGGGACTTTGCTGGATTGTTATACAGTTAATTATTTCAGGTTCTTGTTTGCTAATAAATTGTTGATTATTGTTTACAGAGTGTCTGATAGTACAGTTGACTGTGCAGTTTGGCACACGGCTCGAATTTGCTTAACGCCAACAGGTGAAACAGTAGTAGCAAATTGCATGTTGGTCACAACATGTTGGATTAACTGAACAAAGCAAGGACTAAATAACACACGGCAAAAACGTTAAGGTGACAACTGCACATAGCAGATAGAATAAGAGCTGTTTTACCTATGGTGCTCTGAAAACACCCTCAATGTTAGACTCAGAATGGTGGGATGATCTATTAGGAGCTTCCTGGTGGAAAAGATTGAATTTTTCTTCCTTTTGTGCCGTCGCGGGCTTACTATTTTTACCATGTTTAATACCTTGCTTTATACAGACTAATATCTCCGAAATCCAACCAGCCTGCCTTCCTTTCTTAGAAACATCTTTCAAGGGCTGGACGAGGTGGTCACAAAATCAAACGCACCTTAGGAGCAGGATGAAAAGAGATTTAACTGGGGTATTAGGAACAGGATTGGGAGTTTTGAATGGAATTGATTCAGAAGTATTAATGAACAAATTGGCCACTGTAACAAGTGATTTAACAAGGCTAAGGCAGCCTCTACAGTCATCTTTGTTGGCATTGGGAACTAGTCAATGGCAAATCTCAAAAGTATTGCCAAGTTGGGAAAAGGTTGAGGACCAAGACCACAGACTAATACTAGATGCACTTAGTATGGTTCAGGATAATGTGTCTTTAGCTTTTAGTTGTATACAAGCACAATTATGGATGCAGGCAACCGCTGCCTTGATTATAAGGGAAGGGAACAAAGGAATTTTTCCAGTTGAAATCCGAAAGGCGGTTTGGGACAAAGCCACCAATTTTGAAAGGAGATTCCAATCGTGGTGGACTATGGTGAATTTTACTTATGACCCCACTACTAACATAGCTACTGCCTTTGTGCTCACTATACGTAATGCCACAGTTTATGTAATCCACCCCATCATTGCATTAGGATTGAATCATGAGGACACAGTGCTCTATCCTTCAGAACACAGAGCATGGGCCCGGAAGGTGAATGAGAAATGGCAGACTGTAAACGTGGAATCTTGTATTACCCGAGAACAACAGGGGTTCATTTGTGAAAGTAATACAATTGATGCCCAAGACGTATGCCTTGATACTGAGCAAAGTATCTGCCACTTCGAAATTCACCTAGATAATAGTAAAAAAACGGTGATTCTATATACTGGTCAAGGCTGTATATGTTTAAGAACCGCTTGTGTATTCGTAGAGATAGATCATGACAATGTAACTTTGCCCATTCGGAATCATTCTAATTTCTGTATTTGTAACTTCGTTAAAATCATTGGGTGTGACTTTGTATATTGGGCACCAGTGGTTTCCCACCAGTTGATAAAATCTAAAATCACAGGGTATCTCAAGTTATCACCTACACCTATTGGAATGAACCTTACATTAGTAAGGCAATTGATTAAACACCAAGATCTGTTAGGGATCTTGAGAGAAATTCAGAGAAACGGAGAGAAAACTTTAGTTACTGTACACCATGATACAAAAGAAATAAACAGGGTTTTGCAAAGAGCAAAACAAGATGCAAGTCATAACTGGTGGGATACTCTTTTCGGCTGGTCGCCTTCTGCAACAGGGATTCTTAACACTATGATACACCCCATTGTGATCCTACTAGGTAGTTTAGGAATTTTATTAGTACTAACCATCATGTTGTATTTATGGGTCTGGAGAATGTTTAAAAGGATAACTGCGATGCATGAGGCTTTATATTATTCGGGAAAATTGTTGAAGTAAAAGAATTTACTTAGTATGATAAGAAAAGGGGGGATTGATACAGGGCCTAGATAGGAACAGGGGATGTAAGGGTTAATATGGGAATAGCAAGAAGGGGATGACAAGGGAAATAGTTGAGATAACAGTTCTGCTTAATGAGTAGATAGTTTGTAAAACATGATGAGCTGAGGTATGGAGTCTTTAGGCTTTATCAGTACAAAGCCGGTTGGGACTAGACCTATGGTTTGGACAACAGCCAGTAAGAGACTGAGTCTGCGCGAAACCTGGGGTCACAGAGCGGACAGGAGGAAGAGGAGCTTGACTTCATCCCCAAAGACCCCCACGACCACCACCAGAAGACACTGCGCAGACTCAATTGGGAGGAGATTATGGAAATGCTAATTATAATACGAAGCGGGGATAGGTAATGCATATGTATAGGCGTATTGCGAAATATTATGAATATGTAATCATTTGCTCTATAAATCTAAGGTAACGGTGCCATATCAGGGCGCACAATAGGAGGAGTTATCCCCTGTGTGCCCAGCGCTGAATAAACATACCTACTTTACAATCTATCAGATTGTGGAGTCTGTTTTCCGCACGTCAGGGAGGAGAAAGGATTTGCTTGCAGAGTGACTGCTGAAGATCTCTGTAGAAGCTGGCAGCGAGCTAGAAGCCTGAATCAAGAAATAAGGCGACCAAAGCGTGAAGGAAATCCTGTGGGGTGGCTGGACAGACTTGAACAACCCTCTGCTCTTCGGGCAAGCTACAGGTGGCCTTACGCTGTGTGCATTAAGTGTCTTCCTGAGAGGCCTTCCTGCAGCATGGAAGTTGATGCCTTAGAGGAGGGAACCGCTGTCCTCTCTCGGGCAAGCAGGGGATTTTCTGTCAACAGAGGCAATGAGGAAAGGAAGGAGCTCTATCATTTCATGAACACTATACACAAGACAGCCTTCAACCACCACATCACCCAGAAGTTCCAAACTGTGGTTTCACAGTGTTTTAAATGCACTTTCAATAAAGATGTAGGCAGCAGTTACACTCTACTTCTTACTACACTTCTAATAATCATACTGTGTCTGGATAGACAAATGTCACTAGCATACAATATATTTTTAGGCCTAATGTAAAATGCTGCTTATGTCATTATAGATATCAGATGCCAGGTAAGAGGTCTCTCAAGTTTGATGAGTGACCTTAAGAGACATCCCTGTTCAACAGGGAGATCACTGCCTTGCAGTCTGCTGCCATACAGGAGGTGTCGGTGGGCTCAATGGGGGTGTTGTCCCAAAAATCTGGGTGCTTTCACCTGGTGAGCAATAAGCCAAAAATACACAGAGTTGAGACATTTGTTTAATTAATATCTTCACAGAGATGGGTGCTATGTGCTAATTCCACAGAGCTAGCACACCTGTGTTAGTACACGGTAAGCATTTATACATCCTGAGTGACAGTTATCAGTACTTTTTACTGTTAAATTTGGCCACCTTCGTTCACATTGGTCCTTGCAACATCTCATCTTCATTTAAAGTCACAATATCCTCTTTTTTAACTGTGCATGTTCAGTGACAAAGGGACTTTTGTTGGTAGGGGGCTTTTTCCAACTCAAGGGTGGGTTTTTACTATGTTAATGAGGAAAGCTCACTCATAGTTCAAGTAGTTCTCCTTCGTTCAGCTAACAGCTTTTGTTCCTGTGTACTTATCTTGATATTTCCCTGCTTGATGGTTTTATGGTGTCATCCCTTGTGCTTACCTCAGTATAACTTTGTTTTAATTACAGTGTTGCTTCTTCAGGTTCACTCTGTCGGCTTTATCAGTTCCTTTATCAATTCCTGGCATTCTTTCACAGCTCTCCTTTGGTCATTTTACCAATTAAGATGTAATGGGGGGGTGGGGCTACAGATATTTATAGCTTAAAGTGATTGCATTGTAGTCAAACCTTGCTTTGCGGTATGTGCAACAGTGCAGCTGTAGCAGTTGTAGTTTTGTCTGGTCCCTGCTCAGGGTGGTACTGCTAGTTCCTGATAAAACAAGGCCTAGACTTCTCAGCTCCTGAGAAGATACGGGCTAACACGGATCCCAAGCTTTGCACGGCAGTGCTGATTTCAGTCAGGCCTACCTGTGGGTGCTGCCTGAACCAAAGTACTGCTCACCCAGCCAGAGTGGGTGCACCCATCACACCTGGGCAGATTCAGTAGTGAGACTCGGTACTCGGTGAGTAAATGTCCCCGCTGCCTGGGCACTCACCTGAGCTCACAGCCCTCACTGCCTCCCCCTGGGGACTCCTCTTGCCTCTGGATCAAGCTCGTACAGAAGCACTGTTGCCAAAGACCCCCAGGGACGGATAAACAACCCCTTCAGTTGCCCTGTGGTTAGCCCAGGTACAGCAGGTTTCTGAGGGTCAATGGCCTCTGCTCTATACTTCCTCCATGTTGCTTTTTTTTTTTCTCCAAATACATCCTCATAGGCTTTCAAGGCAGCAGCTGGTAAGGGAAGGTTTCAGTCTTCCCCACCCTACCTACTCCTTCCTAGACTTTTGTGGAATCTCTCCCTTGCAGGATGGGAAGCTCAGGTGTGGTAGGAGATGACTGTGGGCAGTGATAGAGGTGGATGGTCAGCAATCCAGAGGCTTGTGCCAGGCTCCTCCACTGAGAATCCCTTGTTGTTTATTTCAGGTAAATTCTTCGGGCTGTTTGGCTCCAGTTGAAGAGCCAGGACAGGTCCTTGAACATACATTAGGTAAGTAAGTCTGAAGTCATTGACAGACATTTGCTACCTGGGGCAATCCTGTTGTCTGCAGCCCTTCTGTGGCGGGCAGTGGTAAAAGTTCAGCTCAGGCTGTGTGGTTGCTCCCTCTGCATAGTTCCAGGCTTCATAAGGTACACTGTATGCCAAAGGTTTGGTCAGGTCCAGATTTGTGACTGGGCGGAAGCTCTCCCAAGTTCAATAGCTTTCCCAAGGTGGTTTCTGCAAAAGGCTACTTCTTGAACTCCACCAGTGCTTTAACCATGTGTATGTGTGAAATGCAGATTGTTTTCCATACTTGACCTGAGGTTGTATGTGAGCTCAAGAACTGTATCAAGTAGATTGTTGTCATATTTAAAGAGACAAGTAAATACAGGCAGAAGTGAAGAAATTTGGTTGCTTTCCAGAAGTGAATTAGGTAGTGAGTCTGCAGCAAGTAAGATTGTGTCCCAATGTCTGGTGCAGAGACAGAAAGAGTGCCTGAAGTGCACAGCGTTGCAAGATGCCCATACCTTGGAAGAGGAGAGAGACACTGTGAAGTTATAGTTACCTAGGTATAAACCTTTGCATTTCTGAGTCTACTCTAAGAGACCCCGGTTTACACAGTACGTTACAGAGGAGTAAAGCCCCTATAATCTCCAGAAATATCTTGCTGGTGCTTGGATGGCTGTGCAGGGCTCTGGGTCCCAGGCAGGGCTCCACAGGGACAAGGTTTGGAGCATAGAGCATTCCGCCCCCAATGGCCCAGCAGAGCGGTCCTGTGGCCAGATCCTGCTGCAAGACTCAGTCCTGAGACAGGTCCAAAGAGAGCTGCTATCACAGATCTGAAACCAGAGCTGAAAGGCCAATGACCTGAGAGGCCGCCTGTCACAGCCATGGGATCACCTCTCGTCCTCCAAAGGAAGCTCCAGAGTTCTCTGAGCTCCTCAGGTCTTCGCAAACATCTTTAAGGCTGTCCCACAACAGCACATGAAGCAGCGCTGAGGCATAAGACAGTGGTGCTGGACAAGGTCTGGGGAAGGTGCTGCCAAGGCCCGGGGAGAAGACAACCCTGTGGGCCCAGCTCCTAACGCTGCCCCTCGGGAAAGGGAGGGGAGGCGGAAGCCAACAAAGGAGCGTGGAATCTCCCAGGGCAGAGATTAACAGTCAACTTTATTGGAGCGGTGGTGGGGGATCAGGGCCAGCAGGCAGGGCCGGCGCAGGGCTGGTCGCGCGTCAGCGTCCGGGCCGGCTGTAAGGGTTCTGGGCCCGACGTCGTAAGCGGGAACGGTCTCGTCCCCGCACGGGCCCGGGGCGGCTGGGGCGGCGGCTGCTCTGGAGCCGTGCAGAGCTGGGGGTGCTGGGGCTGCCGGTCTCGGGTACCGGGGAGCCACGGGAGCATCCCGGCACCGACTGTGCGGGGCTGCTGCTCTCAGCCCTGGGTGCTGGTGCGCGGCTCCTGCCACGGCCCCTTGTGCGCCGGCTGTAGGGCTTTTGGGCCCGACGCCGCGAGCGAGAGCGGTCTCGCACGCGGTCGGGCCCAGGTGGGCTGGAGCAGCTGCTGCTCTCAGGCACTGGGGAGCCGTGGGACAGCCCCGATGCTGCCTGGTAGCCAGTGCTGCTGGGGCTGCTGCTCTCCCCTGCTGCAGAGCGAGAGGACGACCCCGATGCCACTGTGCTGCTGGTTCTGGCGCTGCTGGTCTCTGGTGCTGGAGAGCTGTGGGACGGCCCCGATCATGACTGGCTCTCGGTGATGGGACCCGTGACCTCCAAGCTGCAACTGGAGGCTGTAAGGGGAAGCAGGAAGGTCACGGGCACGGCCCCCCAGGCCCGCGTCAGGAGAGGCCAGAGCGGTGCCCCCAACCCCCCTGGAGCAGAGGGGCTCTGCCAAGCCCAGAATGGGCACCCGCTGCCAGGCCTCGCCTGGGGGCACCCGGGTGCTTTGCCTCTTACCGGTGCCCAGGCCAGCACAGCTGTCACACTCCCATATGACTGTGCTGTGTTTCATGAATGAGCAGCGTCTGTGGGTGCCCTCGGCAGCACAGGAGCAGCACAGGAGCAGTTGCCAGGGCCTGGGGAAGCAAACGGGTGCGTGGCTGTGAGGACAAAGTGACCGCAGCACGGGATTGTCCGGCAGAGCTCTTGTTTTCTGTCCCTCCACTTCGAGCCCTTGGCGAGACAGAGATCCTGGGCAGAGCCCAGGTTGCCGCTCGGGCAACTTACCCCTGTCGCTTTGTGTGCTGCCTGCCTCCTGGGCAAAGGCACTCACGGGCATCGCAGCGGCTGTGCCTCTCATATAACTCTTCATATGCACTGTCGTCCTCACCTGATGGTATTCTTTTGATGAAAGAAGGGAAAGTTAATGAACCCCTGCTACCCCGGCATAAGGCAGATGCAGGGCGTCCCTGCTCTTCCCCCCCTGCCCGCTTTCTGACTCCTGCGTGAAGCTGAAGCCCAGGCTGAGGGGAGAGAGCGGAGGGCCGGGAGCGCAGGGCCAGTCCCTGGCACGGCACAGCGCTGGCACCCTCCTGTCTGGTGACTTGGAATAGAAAAACCAACCTCCTGGGGATTCGGATGCCCATGGTGAGCATTTCCATCAGAAATCGATATTCATTTTGACAATGTGGACACTGGAAACAGAAGAAGCCAGCGTAGATAGCTTGGTTCTGGATGCAGGCCCTGTGGAACCAGGCGTGTTTGCACGCTGGGCACACCAGGGTGCCGTAGGACTTCCTGTCCTCCACAGGGTCCAGGCAGATGAGGCAGGCGGTGTTCTCCCCCGGAGCCGCCTCCACTGCCTGCTCTGGGCGGTGCTGCCAGCAGAAGGACCTGGGGAGGCACGAGGAAAGGGAAGGGTGAGGTGAGGAGTGTTTTGGTGGGAATGATGGGTGATAATGTGTGAAGGAATCCCACCACTCGCTCTGTCCATGACTGCCTGCTAGGAAGTGTCACTGTGGGCTTGTTTTATGTTTGCTTATTGATGCTGTCAGAAAGGGGTATAAAAAAGTGGGTGATCCTCCTGTGGGAGGGCCGGCTACCCTTACCTGTAAAGCCCAAAGTACTGCGTGATGCATTCCCCCTCCACGGCGCAGGGGAGGTGGAAGCTGCGGTCGCAGCCCTCCTGGCAGCAGGTGATGGCGGCCCCGCTCTCGCCACAGACGAAGCAGCGCTGGAAAGAGCAGAGCAGCCCCCATCAGCGGCAGCCTTAGGGCCTCCAGAGCCAGCCCCACGCCTCCGGGCAGGGCGCAGGATGCTGCCCCACTGCTGGGTCAGAGCCCGCGGATGCACCCGGCGCACGAGGCTCCTGTGCTGGGTCTGGGTGGAGGCTCTGTGGAGCTGCTGGGCGCGAGACTTTTGTCCCAGAGCTGCTTGGAAGGGCTGGGATTTCTTTCTTGGGGTCTGGGCTAAGCTCCCACACCGCTCCCGTGGCACCACAGATCTCCCTGAGCTTGTTCAGTCCTCACCCTCTGTGATGCCTGCTTGATTGTGCGTCGGATATCCTTCAGGCTTACCCCATCCATACTCTCTTGATTAAAAAGCTTCTTGGTAAAAAACTGCACATGATAGAGGAGACGAGGTGATGAGGAGGAGAGCGTGGCCAGGGCTGCCTGTCGGCAAGCTGGAGGGAGCCCCGGGGGCACTCACCAGGCAAAAGAGGTGGGCGCAGATCCCTTGCTTCTGCAGTTTCTTCCCGCAGATGTGCGGGTCAGCCTCTGCCCGGCCACACAGCATGCATGCTGGAGGGGAGAGAGCAAACGACAGCGGGAATGAGCAGCTCACCTCTGCAGGGCCGGGGCAAGCGTCCCTGAGGGCTGGCCTTGCAGGCACGGGTGTCCCAGCAGCAGGTGCCCACGGCCCAGCCTGGGCCCCGCTGGCTGCGGCACGGAGGGGCACTGCCCCAGGGCGCTTGGGGAGCTCCTGCCTGCCCCTGCCACCGCTCTCAGCCCCACGCTGAGTGCCCCGACAGCCCCTCTGCTATGCTGCGGGAGGGATGCTTTGCTCTCACCCAGATCTATCGAGTTGGCGGCCTCCTGCTTCCTCGCAGACATGGCGCACATCAACGGTGAGTGCTGGGAGAGTCGCTGTCCCCGCAGTGCTGGGGTGTCTCTCCCAAGTGCTCCTCGGCTGACTCTGGGGGAGAAGCAGGGCGCGGGTCAGCTTGCAGCAGAGGCCCAGCGCCCCCCGGCACGGGGCCGCCCTCCTCCCTCGGCAGCCCCGCACGAGCCCCGTCCACCCCTGCCCTCCCCTCACCTCACCAGGTCGCACTGAGGCACAGCCTGAGCCCAGCGATGCTTTATGTAGGCTTGTCCCCCGTGGGTCACAATGGCCACAGTGACATCAGCACCGTTGGCCTGGATGCACCCCAACGACGGGCAGGGACGCCCTCAGGAACGTGCCAGCCCCTCGGAGCCGGCCGCCGCCTCACAGGGGTGGGTGCGAAGTGCCGAGGCGGGGGCCCGAGCCCTTGGCACCCCCGGGAGCGGGGCGGCTGCTCCTGCAGCCAGCGCAGAGCCGAAAGGCAGGTCCCGCGGGGCAGCCGTCGAGGCTGGCACTGTTGGCCGACCGGTGCTGGTCAGGCCGTGCGAGCCCAGGGCTGCAGCCCTGGCCCAGGCTGCGGCTCTGCTCCTGCCCTCGGCATGGGGAGCGCTGCCGGCAGGTCGGGGAAGGGGATCCTTCCTCTCTGCGCCGCAGCGCTGCGGCTGCACCTGCAGGGCTGCCGCCGGCCCTGGGCTCCCGGCTCCAGGGGACAGAAGCCACCTTGGAGCCCAGCCTGGGCTCGCACAGCCCATCCGCTCCGACGCGGCGCGTGGCCGGGGCACAGCACGGGGCCTCAGGACGGCACCTCAGCGTCGCAGGTGGCCCAACATCGTCATCTCCCGAAGTCGTCCTTAGCGCTTTGGTGACGTGCTGCCTCCAGAAGGAAAAGCAGCGGCAGCGCGAGCTGGGGACTCACGGCGCAAACGGCCTGGCTTCCTCCGTGGCAATAAACTGCCTTTCAGAGACAGTGTGAGCCCGTCCTTGGTGGGCAGGGAAAGTGCAAATGGCTGCGGGGCAGCTTCGGCGGCGGTTTGGTCCGTTTGAGGGTCGGGAGGCTCTACAGAGGCATCTGCCCAGGCCGGGTCGATGGGGCGAGTTTTGCCAAGCACCGCAACGGGCTGCCCAGGGAAGGGCTTGAGTCACCATCCCTGGAGGAATTTAAGAGATGTGTAGCCGTGGCACCTGGGGACATGGTTTAGCGGTGCCCTTGGCAGCGTCGTCCATGTCAACGGCTGGGTTCCGTGATCGTAAGGGTCTTTTCCAACCTAAGGGATTCTGTGATTCTCGTGACCCTTTTGTGATTGCTTCATGACCGTTTGATTACCATTTGCTTTTCATTCATTCGTTGATTCACAGCCCTTTCTCCTCCCTGCACTAGAGAGAGAGGGGCTTGCTGGTCTCCAGCAGGAGGGAAATCCTTCCTGTTGGATGACGGACGCAGCCCAGGCCCAGTATGACATTCCCGTAGAACACGTGTGACTTTTTTGCTCTCAAGGGCGCGTGACGGGGCTCGAGGCCTGAGTAACAAGCGCTGCTCTGTCTCCCCTGAGCCTTGCGGTGTCAGCTCCTTACCTGGTGTTGGCAACCTCTATTCAAAAGGCTTTCTTGTCTTCTGCTGCAAGAAGGAAGCCTTCGGTTGTGTCGTGGTTTGAGCTCAGAGGGCACAACTGAGCAGCTGCTCTCACTCCCCCTCTGCCTCCCCCACCCCCCCAAGGCACTGAGAAGGAGGAAATAAGCCAGGCTTGGGATTTGAGATAGGACAGGCAGGGGTAAATCACCCATTATGGTCACAGGCCAAAGGCAAGACTCATTAAGGGAAGAAAAATAGAACATAGATTTATTACAGACACTAGCAACAACCACACTAAACCGAGTAGGAGAGTGAGAGGCATCACCATATGTAGAAAAACACCCACCCCTCCCTTCTTCCCGGGCTCAGCTCCACTCCGGATATCTGTACGTCCTCCCCGCAGCGGCACAGGGGCAGGGAATGGGGTGTTCAGTCAGTGCTGCCGCTTCTTCTGTCTTCGGGGGTGGGGGTTGAACTTCTGGAACTTCTTCCCCCTGCTCAAGCGTGGTCCCCCTCTCACAGGAGACAGTCCTCCACAAAGTTTCTCCGACGTGAGTCCCTCCCACGGGCTGCAGCCCTTCCTGAGCTGCTCCGGCGAGGGATACCCCCGCGTGCTGCAATCCTCCCAGTGGCGACCTACAACAGCGGGGGCTGCTTCTTCCCACAGGGTCCTGGCTAACTCTGGGTGCAGCCACCTTAATAGGGAATGTGAGGCCCCTCCCAGGCCATAATTCGGAGTCTGCTCCACCGTAGACCTCCATGGGTGGCGGGGAGGGGCCGTCTCACCACAGGATACAGGGGAGCGGACTCTGCTCCGGCACACCTCCCCCCTCCTTTCTTCCTCCGTTCCCCCACTGGCCTTGGTGTTCACGCAGCTGCGGCAAGTCCTCCTCACAAGTCCCACTCCTCCTCACCAGGTCCCTTCTTAAATGCGTTATCGCAGAGGTGGAGCTGCTTGGCTCGGCCCTGCTGCAGAGGTAGGGCCTGCTTGGAGCCGGGGGAGCTTGGAGAAGCTTCTCAGAGAGGGCCAGCGCTGTCGCCCCCTCCCCTGCTACCAAAAAACCCCACCGCTCCCTCAAAGCCAGGACAAGCTGGTACAGCAGCAACCACGGTGGGCGACAGGAGCTGGAACTGGGGAAGGGCAATGCCCTTTGGCTACTACTGTAGCAGCACCATCTGCAGCAACCTTCATGTCACACCTCCAGAGGTGACTCTGAGGGGAACTTTGAAAGCAGAGGCGCTTTGCCGCTTGTGCGTTCGAACTTTCCCCGGGGAAGCGGAGCAGGCTGCGGGGCCAGCGAGGCCCGAAGCCCACGGCCATGGCGCTGGGCAGCTGGCCAAGGCCAGCCCGCGAGGAGGGAGGTCTGGGGAAGGTGCTGCCAAGCCCCGGGGAGAAGACAACCCTGTGGGCCCGGCGGAAGCCAACAAAGGAGCGTGGAATCTCCCAGGGCAGAGATTAACAGTCAACTTTATTGGAGCGGTGGTGGGGGATCAGGGCCAGCAGGCAGGGCCGGCGCAGGGCTGGTCGCGCGTCAGCGTCCGGGCCGGCTGTAAGGGTTCTGGGCCCGACGTCGTAAGCGGGAACGGTCTCGTCCCCGCACGGGCCCGGGGCGGCTGGGGCGGCGGCTGCTCTGGAGCCGTGCAGAGCTGGGGGTGCTGGGGCTGCCGGTCTCGGGTACCGGGGAGCCACGGGAGCATCCCGGCACCGACTGTGCGGGGCTGCTGCTCTCAGCCCTGGGTGCTGGTGCGCGGCTCCTGCCACGGCCCTCTTGTGCGCCGGCTGTAGGGCTTTTGGGCCCGACGCCGCGAGCGAGAGCGGTCTCGCACGCGGTCGGGCCCAGGTGGGCTGGAGCAGCTGCTGCTCTCAGGCACTGGGGAGCCGTGGGACAGCCCCGATGCTGCCTGGTAGCCAGTGCTGCTGGGGCTGCTGCTCTCCCCTGCTGCAGAGCGAGAGGACGACCCCGATGCCACTGTGCTGCTGGTTCTGGCGCTGCTGGTCTCTGGTGCTGGAGAGCTGTGGGACGGCCCCGATCATGACTGGCTCTCGGTGATGGGACCCGTGACCTCCAAGCTGCAACTGGAGGCTGTAAGGGGAAGCAGGAAGGTCACGGGCACGGCCCCCCAGGCCCGCGTCAGGAGAGGCCAGAGCGGTGCCCCCAACCCCCCTGGAGCAGAGGGGCTCTGCCAAGCCCAGAATGGGCACCCGCTGCCAGGCCTCGCCTGGGGGCACCCGGGTGCTTTGCCTCTTACCGGTGCCCAGGCCAGCACAGCTGTCACACTCCCATATGACTGTGCTGTGTTTCATGAATGAGCAGCGTCTGTGGGTGCCCTCGGCAGCACAGGAGCAGCACAGGAGCAGTTGCCAGGGCCTGGGGAAGCAAACGGGTGCGTGGCTGTGAGGACAAAGTGACCGCAGCACGGGATTGTCCGGCAGAGCTCTTGTTTTCTGTCCCTCCACTTCGAGCCCTTGGCGAGACAGAGATCCTGGGCAGAGCCCAGGTTGCCGCTCGGGCAACTTACCCCTGTCGCTTTGTGTGCTGCCTGCCTCCTGGGCAAAGGCACTCACGGGCATCGCAGCGGCTGTGCCTCTCATATAACTCTTCATATGCACTGTCGTCCTCACCTGATGGTATTCTTTTGATGAAAGAAGGGAAAGTTAATGAACCCCTGCTACCCCGGCATAAGGCAGAGGCAGGGCGTCCCTGCTCTTCCCCCCCTGCCCGCTTTCTGACTCCTGCGTGAAGCTGAAGCCCAGGCTGAGGGGAGAGAGCGGAGGGCCGGGAGCGCAGGGGCAGTCCCTGGCACGGCACAACGCTGGCACCCTCCTGTCTGGTGACTTGGAATAGAAAAACCAACCTCCTGGGGATTCGGATGCCCATGGTGAGCATTTCCATCAGAAATCGATATTCATTTTGACAATGTGGACACTGGAAACAGAAGAAGCCAGCGTAGATAGCTTGGTTCTGGATGCAGGCCCTGTGGAACCAGGCGTGTTTGCACGCTGGGCACACCAGGGTGCCGTAGGACTTCCTGTCCTCCACCGGGTCCAGGCAGATGAGGCAGGCGGTGTTCTCCCCCGGAGCCGCCTCCACTGCCTGCTCTGGGCGGTGCTGCCAGCAGAAGGACCTGGGGAGGCACGAGGAAAGGGAAGGGTGAGGTGAGGAGTGTTTTGGTGGGAATGATGGGTGATAATGTGTGAAGGAATCCCACCACTCGCTCTGTCCATGACTGCCTGCTAGGAAGTGTCACTGTGGGCTTGTTTTATGTTTGCTTATTGATGCTGTCAGAAAGGGGTATAAAAAAGTGGGTGATCCTCCTGTGGGAGGGCCGGCTACCCTTACCTGTAAAGCCCAAAGTACTGCGTGACGCATTCCCCCTCCACGGCGCAGGGGAGGTGGAAGCTGCGGTCGCAGCCCTCCTGGCAGCAGGTGATGGCGGCCCCGCTCTCGCCACAGACGAAGCAGCGCTGGAAGGAGCAGAGCAGCCCCCATCAGCGGCAGCCTCAGGGCCTCCAGAGCCAGCCCCACGCCTCCGGGCAGGGCGCAGGATGCTGCCCCACTGCTGGGTCAGAGCCCGCGGATGCACCCGGCGCACGAGGCTCCTGTGCTGGGTCTGGGTGGAGGCTCTGTGGAGCTGCTGGGCGCGAGACTTTTGTCCCAGAGCTGCTTGGAAGGGCTGGGATTTCTTTCTTGGGGTCTGGGCTAAGCTCCCACACCGCTCCCGTGGCACCACAGATCTCCCTGAGCTTGTTCAGTCCTCACCCTCTGTGATGCCTGCTTGATTGTGCGTCGGATATCCTTCAGGCTTACCCCATCCATACTCTCTTGATTAAAAAGCTTCTTGGTAAAAAACTGCACATGATAGAGGAGACGAGGTGATGAGGAGGAGAGCGTGGCCAGGGCTGCCTGTCGGCAAGCTAGAGGGAGCCCCGGGGGCACTCACCAGGCAAAAGAGGTGGGCGCAGATCCCTTGCTTCTGCAGTTTCTTCCCGCAGATGTGCGGGTCAGCCTCTGCCCGGCCACACAGCATGCATGCTGGAGGGGAGAGAGCAAACGACAGCGGGAATGAGCAGCTCACCTCTGCAGGACCGGGGACAAGCGGCCCTGAGGGCTGGCCTTGCAGGCACGGGTGTCCCAGCAGCAGGTGCCCACGGCCCAGCCTGGGCCCCGCTGGCTGCGGCACGGAGGGGCCCTGCCCCGGGGCGCTTGGGGAGCTTCCTGCCTGCCCCTGCCACCGCTCTCAGCCCCACGCTGAGTGCCCCGACAGCCCCTCTGCTATGCTGCGGGAGGGATGCTTTGCTCTCACCCAGATCTATCGAGTCGGCGGCCTCCTGCTTCCTCGCAGACATGGCGCACATCAACGGTGAGTGCTGGGAGAGTCGCTGTCCCCGCAGTGCTGGGGTGTCTCTCCCAAGTGCTCCTCAGCTGACTCTGGGGGAGAAGCAGGGCGCGGGTCAGCTTGCAGCAGAGGCCCAGCGCCCCCCGGCACGGGGCCGCCCTCCTCCCTCGGCAGCCCCGCACGAGCCCCGTCCACCCCTGCCCTCCCCTCACCTCACCAGGTCGCACTGAGGCACAGCCTGAGCCCAGCGATGCTTTATGTAGGCTTGTCCCCCGTGGGTCACAATGGCCACAGTGACATCAGCACCGTTGGCCTGGATGCACCCCAACGACGGGCAGGGACGCCCTCAGGAACGTGCCAGCCCCTCGGAGCCGGCCGCCGCCTCACATGGGTGGGTGCGAAGTGCCGAGGCGGGGGCCCGAGCCCTCGGCACCCCCGGGAGCGGGGCGGCTGCTCCTGCAGCCAGCGCAGAGCCGAAAGGCAGGTCCCGCGGGGCAGCCGTCGAGGCTGGCACTGTTGGCCGACCGGTGCTGGTCAGGCCGTGCGAGCCCAGGGCTGCAGCCCTGGCCCAGGCTGCGGCTCTGCTCCTGCCCTCGGCATGGGGAGCGCTGCCGGCAGGTTGGGGAAGGGGATCCTTCCTCTCTGCGCCGCAGCGCTGCGGCTGCACCTGCAGGGCTGCCGCCGGCCCTGGGCTCCCGGCTCCAGGGGACAGAAGCCACCTTGGAGCCCGGCCTGGGCTCGCACAGCCCATCCGCTCCGACGCGGCGCGTGGCCGGGGCACAGCACGGGGCCTCAGGACGGCACCTCAGCGTCGCAGGTGGCCCAACATCGTCATCTCCCGAAGTCGTCCTTAGCGCTTTGGTGACGTGCTGCCTCCAGAAGGAAAAGCAGCGGCAGCGCGAGCTGGGGACTCACGGCGCAAACGGCCTGGCTTCCTCCGTGGCAATAAACTGCCTTTCAGAGACAGTGTGAGCCCGTCCTTGATGGGCAGGGAAAGTGCAAATGGCTGCGGGGCAGCTTCGGCGGCGGTTTGGTCCGTTTGAGGGTCGGGAGGCTCTACAGAGGCATCTGCCCAGGCCGGGTCGATGGGGCGAGTTTTGCCAAGCACCGCAACGGGCTGCCCAGGGAAGGGCTTGAGTCACCATCCCTGGAGGAATTTAAGAGATGTGTAGCCGTGGCACCTGGGGACATGGTTTAGCGGTGCCCTTGGCAGCGTCGTCCATGTCAACGGCTGGGTTCCGTGATCGTAAGGGTCTTTTCCAACCTAAGGGATTCTGTGATTCTCGTGACCCTTTGTGATTGCTTCATGACCGTTTGATTACCATTTGCTTTTCATTCATTCGTTGATTCACAGCCCTTTCTCCTCCCTGCACTAGAGAGAGAGGGGCTTGCTGGTCTCCAGCAGGAGGGAAATCCTTCCTGTTGGATGACGGACGCAGCCCAGGCCCAGTATGACATTCCCGTAGAACACGTGTGACTTTTTTGCTCTCAAGGGCGCGTGACGGGGCTCGAGGCCTAGTAACAAGCGCTGCTCTGTCTCCCCTGAGCCTTGCGGTGTCAGCTCCTTACCTGGTGTTGGCAACCTCTACGCAAAAGGCTTTCTTGTCTTCTGCTGCAAGAAGGAAGCCTTCGGTTGTGTCGTGGTTTGAGCTCAGAGGGCACAACTGAGCAGCTGCTCTCACTCCCCCTCTGCCTCCCCCACCCCCCCAAGGCACTGAGAAGGAGGAAATAAGCCAGGCTTGGGATTCGAGATAGGACAGGCAGGGGTAAATCACCCATTATGGTCACAGGCCAAAGGCAAGACTCATTAAGGGAAGAAAAATAGAACATAGATTTATTACAGACACTAGCAACAACCACACTAAACCGAGTAGGAGAGTGAGAGGCATCACCATATGTAGAAAAACACCCACCCCTCCCTTCTTCCCGGGCTCAGCTCCACTCCGGATATCTGTACGTCCTCCCCGCAGCGGCACAGGGGCAGGGAATGGGGTGTTCAGTCAGTGCTGCCGCTTCTTCTGTCTTCGGGGGTGGGGGTTGAACTTCTGGAACTTCTTCCCCCTGCTCAAGCGTGGTCCCCCTCTCACAGGAGACAGTCCTCCACAAAGTTTCTCCGACGTGAGTCCCTCCCACGGGCTGCAGCCCTTCCTGAGCTGCTCCGGCGTGGGACACCCCCGCGTGCTGCAATCCTCCCAGTGGCGACCTACAACAGCGGGGGCTGCTTCTTCCCACAGGGTCCTGGCTAACTCTGGGTGCAGCCACCTTAATAGGGAATGTGAGGCCCCTCCCAGGCCATAATTCGGAGTCTGCTCCACCGTAGACCTCCATGGGTGGCGGGGAGGGGCCGTCTCACCACAGGATACAGGGGAGCGGACTCTGCTCCGGCACACCTCCCCCCTCCTTTCTTCCTCTGTTCCCCCACTGGCCTTGGTGTTCACGCAGCTGCGGCAAGTCCTCCTCACAAGTCCCACTCCTCCTCACCAGGTCCCTTCTTAAATGCGTTATCGCAGAGGTGGAGCTGCTTGGCTCGGCCCTGCTGCAGAGGTAGGGCCTGCTTGGAGCCGGGGGAGCTTGGAGAAGCTTCTCAGAGAGGGCCAGCGCTGTCGCCCCCTCCCCTGCTACCAAAAAACCCCACCGCTCCCTCAAAGCCAGGACAAGCTGGTACAGCAGCAACCACGGTGGGCGACAGGAGCTGGAACTGGGGAAGGCCAATGCCCTTTGGCTACTACTGTAGCAGCACCATCTGCAGCAACCTTCATGTCACACCTCCAGAGGTGACTCTGAGGGGAACTTTGAAAGCAGAGGCGCTTTGCCGCTTGTGCGTTCGAACTTTCCCCGGGGAAGCGGAGCAGGCTGCGGGGCCAGCGAGGCCCGAAGCCCACGGCCATGGCGCTGGGCAGCCGGCCAAGGCCAGCCCACGAGGAGGGAGGTCTGGGGAAGGTGCTGCCAAGCCCCGGGGAGAAGACAACCCTGTGGGCCCGGCGGAAGCCAACAAAGGAGCGTGGAATCTCCCAGGGCAGAGATTAACAGTCAACTTTATTGGAGCGGTGGTGGGGGATCAGGGCCAGCAGGCAGGGCCGGCGCAGGGCTGGTCGCGCGTCAGCGTCCGGGCCGGCTGTAAGGGTTCTGGGCCCGACGTCGTAAGCGGGAAGCGGTCTCGTCCCCGCACGGGCCCGGGGCGGCTGGGGCGGCGGCTGCTCTGGAGCCGTGCAGAGCTGGGGGTGCTGGGGCTGCCGGTCTCGGGTACCGGGGAGCCACGGGAGCATCCCGGCACCGACTGTGCGGGGCTGCTGCTCTCAGCCCTGGGTGCTGGTGCGCGGCTCCTGCCACGACCTCTTGTGCGCCGGCTGTAGGGCTTTTGGGCCCGACACCGCGAGCGAGAGCGGTCCCGCAATCGGTCAGGCCCAGGTGGACGGCACCAGCTGCGGCCCACAAGCACTGGGGAGCCGTGGGAGAGGCCCGATGGCGCCTGGAGACCAGTGCTGCTGGGGCTGCTGGTCTCTGGTGCTGGAGAGCTGTGGGACGGCCCCGATCGTGACTGGCTCTCGGTGATGGGACCCGTGACCTCCGAGCTGCCACTGGAGGCTGTAAGGGGGAGCAGGAAGGTCACGGGCACGGCCCCCCAGTCCCGCGGCAGGAGAGGCCAGAGCGGTGCCCCCAGCCCCCCTGGAGCAGAGGGGCTCTGCCAAGCCCAGAATGGGCACCCGCTGCCAGGCCTCGCCCGGGGGCACCCGGGTGCTTTGCCTCTTACCGGTGCCCAGGCCAGCACAGCTGTTGCACTCCCATCTGGCCGCGCCGGTCCCCAAGTGGGAGCATTGTCTGTGGGTGCCCTCGGCAGCGCAGGAGCAGCACAGGAGCAGTTGCCAGGGCCTGGGGAAACAAACGGGTGCGTGGCTGTGAGGACAAAGTGACCACAGCACGGGATTGTCCGGCAGAGCTCTTGTTCTCCGTCCCTCCGCTTCGAGCCCTTGGCGAGACAGAGATCCTGGGCAGAGCCCAGGTTGCCGCTCGGGCAACTTACCCCTGTTCCTCTGCGTGCTGCCTGCCTCCTGGGCAAAGGCACTCACGGGCATCGCAGCGGCTGTGCCTCTCATATAACTCTTCATATGCACTGTCGTCCTCACCTGATGGTATTCTTTTGATGAAAGAAGGGAAAGTTAATGAACCCCTGCTACCCCGGCATAAGGCAGATGCAGGGCGTCCCTGCTCTTCCCCCCCTGCCCGCTTTCTGACTCCTGCGTGAAGCTGAAGCCCAGGCTGAGGGGAGAGAGCGGAGGGCCGGGAGCGCAGGGCCAGTCCCTGGCACGGCACAGCGCTGGCACCCTCCTGTCTGGTGACTTGGAATAGAAAAACCAACCTCCTGGGGATTCGGATGCCCATGGTGAGCATTTCCATCAGAAATCGATATTCATTTTGACAATGTGGACACTGGAAACAGAAGAAGCCAGCGTAGATAGCTTGGTTCTGGATGCAGGCCCTGTGGAACCAGGCGTGTTTGCACGCTGGGCACACCAGGGTGCCGTAGGACTTCCTGTCCTCCACCGGGTCCAGGCAGATGAGGCAGGCGGTGTTCTCCCCCGGAGCCGCCTCCACTGCCTGCTCTGGGCGGTGCTGCCAGCAGAAGGACCTGGGGAGGCACGAGGAAAGGGAAGGGTGAGGTGAGGAGTGTTTTGGTGGGAATGATGGGTGATAATGTGTGAAGGAATCCCACCACTCGCTCTGTCCATGACTGCCTGCTAGGAAGTGTCACTGTGGGCTTGTTTTATGTTTGCTTATTGATGCTGTCAGAAAGGGGTATAAAAAAGTGGGTGATCCTCCTGTGGGAGGGCCGGCTACCCTTACCTGTAAAGCCCAAAGTACTGCGTGACGCATTCCCCCTCCACGGCGCAGGGGAGGTGGAAGCTGCGGTCGCAGCCCTCCTGGCAGCAGGTGATGGCGGCCCCGCTCTCGCCACAGACGAAGCAGCGCTGGAAAGAGCAGAGCAGCCCCCATCAGCGGCAGCCTCAGGGCCTCCAGAGCCAGCCCCACGCCTCCGGGCAGGGCGCAGGATGCTGCCCCACTGCTGGGTCAGAGCCCGCGGATGCGCCCGGCGCACGAGGCTCCTGTGCTGGGTCTGGGTGGAGGCTCTGTGGAGCTGCTGGGCGCGAGACTTTTGTCCCAGAGCTGCTTGGAAGGGCTGGGATTTCTTTCTTGGGGTCTGGGCTAAGCTCCCACACCGCTCCCGTGGCACCACAGATCTCCCTGAGCTTGTTCAGTCCTCACCCTCTGTGATGCCTGCTTGATTGTGCGTCGGATATCCTTCAGGCTTACCCCATCCATACTCTCTTGATTAAAAAGCTTCTTGGTAAAAAACTGCACATGATAGAGGAGACGAGGTGATGAGGAGGAGAGCGTGGCCAGGGCTGCCTGTCGGCAAGCTGGAGGGAGCCCCGGGGGCACTCACCAGGCAAAAGAGGTGGGCGCAGATCCCTTGCTTCTGCAGTTTCTTCCCGCAGATGTGCGGGTCAGCCTCTGCCCGGCCACACAGCATGCATGCTGGAGGGGAGAGAGCAAACGACAGCGGGAATGAGCAGCTCACCTCTGCAGGACCGGGGCAAGCGTCCCTGAAGGGCTGGCCTTGCAGGCACGGGTGTCCCAGCAGCAGGTGCCCACGGCCCAGCCTGGGCCCCGCTGGCTGCGGCACGGAGGGGCCCTGCCCCGGGGCGCTTGGGGAGCTCCTGCCTGCCCCTGCCACCGCTCTCAGCCCCACGCTGAGCGCCCCGACAGCCCCTCTGCTATGCTGCGGGAGGGATGCTTTGCTCTCACCTGGCTCCATCGAGTCGGCGGCCTCCTGCTTCCTCGCAGACATGGCGCACATCAACGGTGAGTGCTGGGAGAGTCGCTGTCCCCGCAGTGCTGGGGTGTCTCTCCCAAGTGCTCCTCGGCTGACTCTGGGGGAGAAGCAGGGCGCGGGTCAGCTTGCAGCAGAGGCCCAGCGCCCCCCGGCACGGGGCCGCCCTCCTCCCTCGGCAGCCCCGCACGAGCCCCATCCACCCCTGCCCTCCCCTCACCTCACCAGGTCGCACTGAGGCACAGCCTGAGCCCAGCGATGCTTTATGTAGGCTTGTCCCCCGCGGGTCACAATGGCCACAGTGACATCAGCACCGTTGGCCTGGATGCACCCCAACGACGGGCAGGGACGCCCTCAGGAACGTGCCAGCCCCTCGGAGCCGGCCGCCGCCTCACAGGGGTGGGTGCGAAGTGCCGAGGCGGGGGCCCGAGCCCTCGGCACCCCCGGGAGCGGGGCGGCTGCTCCTGCAGCCAGCGCAGAGCCGAAAGGCAGGTCCCGCGGGGCAGCCGTCGAGGCTGGCACTGTTGGCCGACCGGTGCTGGTCAGGCCGTGCGAGCCCAGGGCTGCAGCCCTGGCCCAGGCTGCGGCTCTGCTCCTGCCCTCGGCATGGGGAGCGCTGCCGGCAGGTCGGGGAAGAGGATCCTTCCTCTCTGCGCCGCAGCGCTGCGGCTGCACCTGCAGGGCTGCTGCCGGCCCTGGGCTCCCGGCTCCAGGGGACAGAAGCCACCTTGGAGCCCGGCCTGGGCTCGCACAGCCCATCCGCTCCGACGCGGCGCGTGGCTGGGGCACAGCACGGGGCCTCAGGACGGCACCTCAGCGTCGCAGGTGGCCCAACATCGTCATCTCCCGAAGTCGTCCTTAGCGCTTTGGTGACGTGCTGCCTCCAGAAGGAAAAGCAGCGGCAGCGCGAGCTGGGGACTCACGGCGCAAACTGCCTGCCTTCCTCCGTGGCAATAAACTGCCTTTCAGAGACAGTGTGAGCCCGTCCTTGGTGGGCAGGGAAAGTGCAAATGGCTGCGGGGCAGCTTCGGCGGCGGTTTGGTCCGTTTGAGGGTCGGGAGGCTCTACAGAGGCATCTGCCCAGGCCGGGTCGATGGGGCGAGTTTTGCCAAGCACCGCAACGGGCTGCCCAGGGAAGGGCTTGAGTCACCATCCCTGGAGGAATTTAAGAGATGTGTAGCCGTGGCACCTGGGGACATGGTTTAGCGGTGCCCTTGGCAGCGTCGTCCATGTCAACGGCTGGGTTCCGTGATCGTAAGGGTCTTTTCCAACCTAAGGGATTCTGTGATTCTCGTGACCCTTCTGTGATTGCTTCATGACCGTTTGATTACCATTTGCTTTTCATTCATTCGTCGATTCACAGCCCTTTCTCCTCCCTGCACTAGAGAGAGAGGGGCTTGCTGGTCTCCAGCAGGAGGGAAATCCTTCCTGTTGGATGACGGACGCAGCCCAGGCCCAGTATGACATTCCCGTAGAACACGTGTGACTTTTTTGCTCTCAAGGGCGCGTGACGGGGCTCGAGGCCTGAGTAACAAGCGCTGCTCTGTCTCCCCTGAGCCTTGCGGTGTCAGCTCCTTACCTGGTGTTGGCAACCTCTACGCAAAAGGCTTTCTTGTCTTCTGCTGCAAGAAGGAAGCCTTCGGTTGTGTCGTGGTTTGAGCTCAGAGGGCACAACTGAGCAGCTGCTCTCACTCCCCCTCTGCCTCCCCCACCCCCCCAAGGCACTGAGAAGGAGGAAATAAGCCAGGCTTGGGATTTGAGATAGGACAGGCAGGGGTAAATCACCCATTATGGTCACAGGCCAAAGGCAAGACTCATTAAGGGAAGAAAAATAGAACATAGATTTATTACAGACACTAGCAACAACCACACTAAACCGAGTAGGAGAGTGAGAGGCATCACCATATGTAGAAAAACACCCACCCCTCCCTTCTTCCCGGGCTCAGCTCCACTCCGGATATCTGTACGTCCTCCCCGCAGCGGCACAGGGGCAGGGAATGGGGTGTTCAGTCAGTGCTGCCGCTTCTTCTGTCTTCGGGGGTGGGGGTTGAACTTCTGGAACTTCTTCCCCCTGCTCAAGCGTGGTCCCCCTCTCACAGGAGACAGTCCTCCACAAAGTTTCTCCGACGTGAGTCCCTCCCACGGGCTGCAGCCCTTCCTGAGCTGCTCCGGCGTGGGACACCCCCGCGTGCTGCAATCCTCCCAGTGGCGACCTACAACAGCGGGGGCTGCTTCTTCCCACAGGGTCCTGGCTAACTCTGGGTGCAGCCACCTTAATAGGGAATGTGAGGCCCCTCCCAGGCCATAATTCGGAGTCTGCTCCACCGTAGACCTCCATGGGTGGCGGGGAGGGGCCGTCTCACCACAGGATACAGGGGAGCGGACTCTGCTCCGGCACACCTCCCCCCTCCTTTCTTCCTCCGTTCCCCCACTGGCCTTGGTGTTCACGCAGCTGCGGCAAGTCCTCCTCACAAGTCCCACTCCTCCTCACCAGGTCCCTTCTTAAATGCGTTATCGCAGAGGTGGAGCTGCTTGGCTCGGCCCTGCTGCAGAGGTAGGGCCTGCTTGGAGCCGGGGGAGCTTGGAGAAGCTTCTCAGAGAGGGCCAGCGCTGTCGCCCCCTCCCCTGCTACCAAAAAACCCCACCGCTCCCTCAAAGCCAGGACAAGCTGGTACAGCAGCAACCACGGTGGGCGACAGGAGCTGGAACTGGGGAAGGGCAATGCCCTTTGGCTACTACTGTAGCAGCACCATCTGCAGCAACCTTCATGTCACACCTCCAGAGGTGACTCTGAGGGGAACTTTGAAAGCAGAGGCGCTTTGCCGCTTGTGCGTTCGAACTTTCCCCGGGGAAGCGGAGCAGGCTGCGGGGCCAGCGAGGCCCGAAGCCCACGGCCATGGCGCTGGGCAGCTGGCCAAGGCCAGCCCGCGAGGAGGGAGGTCTGGGGAAGGTGCTGCCAAGCCCCGGGGAGAAGACAACCCTGTGGGCCCGGCGGAAGCCAACAAAGGAGCGTGGAATCTCCCAGGGCAGAGATTAACAGTCAACTTTATTGGAGCGGTGGTGGGGGATCAGGGCCAGCAGGCAGGGCCGGCGCAGGGCTGGTCGCGCGTCAGCGTCCGGGCCGGCTGTAAGGGTTCTGGGCCCGACGTCGTAAGCGGGAACGGTCTCGTCCCCGCACGGGCCCGGGGCGGCTGGGGCGGCGGCTGCTCTGGAGCCGTGCAGAGCTGGGGGTGCTGGGGCTGCCGGTCTCGGGTACCGGGGAGCCACGGGAGCATCCCGGCACCGACTGTGCGGGGCTGCTGCTCTCAGCCCTGGGTGCTGGTGCGCGGCTCCTGCCACGGCCCCTTGTGCGCCGGCTGTAGGGCTTTTGGGCCCGACGCCGCGAGCGAGAGCGGTCTCGCACGCGGTCGGGCCCAGGTGGGCTGGAGCAGCTGCTGCTCTCAGGCACTGGGGAGCCGTGGGACAGCCCCGATGCTGCCTGGTAGCCAGTGCTGCTGGGGCTGCTGCTCTCCCCTGCTGCAGAGCGAGAGGACGACCCCGATGCCACTGTGCTGCTGGTTCTGGCGCTGCTGGTCTCTGGTGCTGGAGAGCTGTGGGACGGCCCCGATCATGACTGGCTCTCGGTGATGGGACCCGTGACCTCCAAGCTGCAACTGGAGGCTGTAAGGGGAAGCAGGAAGGTCACGGGCACGGCCCCCCAGGCCCGCGTCAGGAGAGGCCAGAGCGGTGCCCCCAACCCCCCTGGAGCAGAGGGGCTCTGCCAAGCCCAGAATGGGCACCCGCTGCCAGGCCTCGCCTGGGGGCACCCGGGTGCTTTGCCTCTTACCGGTGCCCAGGCCAGCACAGCTGTCACACTCCCATATGACTGTGCTGTGTTTCATGAATGAGCAGCGTCTGTGGGTGCCCTCGGCAGCACAGGAGCAGCACAGGAGCAGTTGCCAGGGCCTGGGGAAGCAAACGGGTGCGTGGCTGTGAGGACAAAGTGACCGCAGCACGGGATTGTCCGGCAGAGCTCTTGTTTTCTGTCCCTCCACTTCGAGCCCTTGGCGAGACAGAGATCCTGGGCAGAGCCCAGGTTGCCGCTCGGGCAACTTACCCCTGTTCCTCTGCGTGCTGCCTGCCTCCTGGGCAAAGGCACTCACGGGCATCGCAGCGGCTGTGCCTCTCATATAACTCTTCATATGCACTGTCGTCCTCACCTGATGGTATTCTTTTGATGAAAGAAGGGAAAGTTAATGAACCCCTGCTACCCCGGCATAAGGCAGATGCAGGGCGTCCCTGCTCTTCCCCCCCTGCCCGCTTTCTGACTCCTGCGTGAAGCTGAAGCCCAGGCTGAGGGGAGAGAGCGGAGGGCCGGGAGCGCAGGGGCAGTCCCTGGCACGGCACAGCGCTGGCACCCTCCTGTCTGGTGACTTGGAATAGAAAAACCAACCTCTTGGGGATTCGGATGCCCATGGTGAGCATTTCCATCAGAAATCGATATTCATTTTGACAATGTGGACACTGGAAACAGAAGAAGCCAGCGTAGATAGCTTGGTTCTGGATGCAGGCCCTGTGGAACCAGGCGTGTTTGCACGCTGGGCACACCAGGGTGCCGTAGGACTTCCTGTCCTCCACCGGGTCCAGGCAGATGAGGCAGGCGGTGTTCTCCCCCGGAGCCGCCTCCACTGCCTGCTCTGGGCGGTGCTGCCAGCAGAAGGACCTGGGGAGGCACGAGGAAAGGGAAGGGTGAGGTGAGGAGTGTTTTGGTGGGAATGATGGGTGATAATGTGTGAAGGAATCCCACCACTCGCTCTGTCCATGACTGCCTGCTAGGAAGTGTCACTGTGGGCTTGTTTTATGTTTGCTTATTGATGCTGTCAGAAAGGGGTATAAAAAAGTGGGTGATCCTCCTGTGGGAGGGCCGGCTACCCTTACCTGTAAAGCCCAAAGTACTGCGTGATGCATTCCCCCTCCACGGCGCAGGGGAGGTGGAAGCTGCGGTCGCAGCCCTCCTGGCAGCAGGTGATGGCGGCCCCGCTCTCGCCACAGACGAAGCAGCGCTGGAAAGAGCAGAGCAGCCCCCATCAGCGGCAGCCTCAGGGCCTCCACAGCCAGCCCCACACCTCCGGGCAGGGCGCAGGATGTGGCCCCACTGCTGGGTCAGAGCCCACGGATGCACCCGGCGCACGAGGCTCCTGTGCTGGGTCTGGGTGGAGGCTCTGTGGAGCTGCTGGGCGCGAGACTTTTGTCCCAGAGCTGCTTGGAAGGGCTGGGATTTCTTTCTTGGGGTCTGGGCTAAGCTCCCACACCGCTCCCGTGGCACCACAGATCTCCCTGAGCTTGTTCAGTCCTCACCCTCTGTGATGCCTGCTTGATTGTGCGTCGGATATCCTTCAGGCTTACCCCATCCATACTCTCTTGATTAAAAAGCTTCTTGGTAAAAAACTGCACATGATAGAGGAGACGAGGTGATGAGGAGGAGAGCGTGGCCGGGGCTGCCTGTCGGCAAGCTGGAGGGAGCCCCGGGGGCACTCACCAGGCAAAAGAGGTGGGCGCAGATCCCTTGCTTCTGCAGTTTCTTCCCGCAGATGTGCGGGTCAGCCTCTGCCCGGCCACACAGCATGCATGCTGGAGGGGAGAGAGCAAACGACAGCGGGAATGAGCAGCTCACCTCTGCAGGACCGGGGACAAGCGGCCCTGAGGGCTGGCCTTGCAGGCACGGGTGTCCCAGCAGCAGGTGCCCACGGCCCAGCCTGGGCCCCGCTGGCTGCGGCACGGAGGGGCACTGCCCCAGGGCGCTTGGGGAGCTCCTGCCTGCCCCTGCCACCGCTCTCAGCCCCACGCTGAGCGCCCCGACAGCCCCTCTGCTATGCTGCGGGAGGGATGCTTTGCTCTCACCCAGATCTATCGAGTTGGCGGCCTCCTGCTTCCTCGCAGACATGGCGCACATCAACGGTGAGTGCTGGGAGAGTCGCTGTCCCCGCAGTGCTGGGGTGTCTCTCCCAAGTGCTCCTCGGCTGACTCTGGGGGAGAAGCAGGGCGCGGGTCAGCTTGCAGCAGAGGCCCAGCGCCCCCCGGCACGGGGCCGCCCTCCTCCCTCGGCAGCCCCGCACGAGCCCCGTCCACCCCTGCCCTCCCCTCACCTCACCAGGTCGCACTGAGGCACAGCCTGAGCCCAGCGATGCTTTATGTAGGCTTGTCCCCCGCGGGTCACAATGGCCACAGTGACATCAGCACCGTTGGCCTGGATGCACCCCAACGACGGGCAGGGACGCCCTCAGGAACGTGCCAGCCCCTCGGAGCCGGCCGCCGCCTCACATGGGTGGGTGCGAAGTGCCGAGGCGGGGGCCCGAGCCCTCGGCACCCCCGGGAGCGGGGCGGCTGCTCCTGCAGCCAGCGCAGAGCCGAAAGGCAGGTCCCGCGGGGCAGCCGTCGAGGCTGGCACTGTTGGCCGACCGGTGCTGGTCAGGCCGTGCGAGCCCAGGGCTGCAGCCCTGGCCCAGGCTGCGGCTCTGCTCCTGCCCTCGGCATGGGGAGCGCTGCCGGCAGGTCGGGGAAGGGGATCCTTCCTCTCTGCGCCGCAGCGCTGCGGCTGCACCTGCAGGGCTGCCGCCGGCCCTGGGCTCCCGGCTCCAGGGGACAGAAGCCACCTTGGAGCCCGGCCTGGGCTCGCACAGCCCATCCGCTCCGACGCGGCGTGTGGCCGGGGCACAGCACGGGGCCTCAGGACGGCACCTCAGCGTCGCAGGTGGCCCAACATCGTCATCTCCCGAAGTCGTCCTTAGCGCTTTGGTGACGTGCTGCCTCCAGAAGGAAAAGCAGCGGCAGCGCGAGCTGGGGACTCACGGCGCAAACGGCCTGGCTTCCTCCGTGGCAATAAACTGCCTTTCAGAGACAGTGTGAGCCCGTCCTTAGTGGGCAGGGAAAGTGCAAATGGCTGCGGGGCAGCTTCGGCGGCGGTTTGGTCCGTTTGAGGGTCGGGAGGCTCTACAGAGGCATCTGCCCAGGCCGGGTCGATGGGGCGAGTTTTGCCAAGCACCGCAACGGGCTGCCCAGGGAAGGGCTTGAGTCACCATCCCTGGAGGAATTTAAGAGATGTGTAGCCATGGCACCTGGGGACATGGTTTAGCGGTGCCCTTGGCAGCGTCGTCCATGTCAACGGCTGGGTTCCGTGATCGTAAGGGTCTTTTCCAACCTAAGGGATTCTGTGATTCTCGTGACCCTTCTGTGATTGCTTCATGACCGTTTGATTACCATTTGCTTTTCATTCATTCGTCGATTCACAGCCCTTTCTCCTCCCTGCACTAGAGAGAGAGGGGCTTGCTGGTCTCCAGCAGGAGGGAAATCCTTCCTGTTGGATGACGGACGCAGCCCAGGCCCAGTATGACATTCCCGTAGAACACGTGTGACTTTTTTGCTCTCAAGGGCGCGTGACGGGGCTCGAGGCCTGAGTAACAAGCGCTGCTCTGTCTCCCCTGAGCCTTGCGGTGTCCGCTCCTTACCTGGTGTTGGCAACCTCTACGCAAAAGGCTTTCTTGTCTTCTGCTGCAAGAAGGAAGCCTTCGGTTGTGTCGTGGTTTGAGCTCAGAGGGCACAACTGAGCAGCTGCTCTCACTCCCCCTCTGCCTCCCCCACCCCCCCAAGGCACTGAGAAGGAGGAAATAAGCCAGGCTTGGGATTTGAGATAGGACAGGCAGGGGTAAATCACCCATTATGGTCACAGGCCAAAGGCAAGACTCATTAAGGGAAGAAAAATAGAACATAGATTTATTACAGACACTAGCAACAACCACACTAAACCGAGTAGGAGAGTGAGAGGCATCACCATATGTAGAAAAACACCCACCCCTCCCTTCTTCCCGGGCTCAGCTCCACTCCGGATATCTGTACGTCCTCCCCGCAGCGGCACAGGGGCAGGGAATGGGGTGTTCAGTCAGTGCTGCCGCTTCTTCTGTCTTCGGGGGTGGGGGTTGAACTTCTGGAACTTCTTCCCCCTGCTCAAGCGTGGTCCCCCTCTCACAGGAGACAGTCCTCCACAAAGTTTCTCCGACGTGAGTCCCTCCCACGGGCTGCAGCCCTTCCTGAGCTGCTCCGGCGTGGGACACCCCCGCGTGCTGCAATCCTCCCAGTGGCGACCTACAACAGCGGGGGCTGCTTCTTCCCACAGGGTCCTGGCTAACTCTGGGTGCAGCCACCTTAATAGGGAATGTGAGGCCCCTCCCAGGCCATAATTCGGAGTCTGCTCCACCGTAGACCTCCATGGGTGGCGGGGAGGGGCCGTCTCACCACAGGATACAGGGGAGCGGACTCTGCTCCGGCACACCTCCCCCCTCCTTTCTTCCTCCGTTCCCCCACTGGCCTTGGTGTTCACGCAGCTGCGGCAAGTCCTCCTCACAAGTCCCACTCCTCCTCACCAGGTCCCTTCTTAAATGCGTTATCGCAGAGGTGGAGCTGCTTGGCTCGGCCCTGCTGCAGAGGTAGGGCCTGCTTGGAGCCGGGGGAGCTTGGAGAAGCTTCTCAGAGAGGGCCAGCGCTGTCACCCCCTCCCCTGCTACCAAAAAACCCCACCGCTCCCTCAAAGCCAGGACAAGCTGGTACAGCAGCAACCACGGTGGGCGACAGGAGCTGGAACTGGGGAAGGGCAATGCCCTTTGGCTACTACTGTAGCAGCACCATCTGCAGCAACCTTCATGTCACACCTCCAGAGGTGACTCTGAGGGGAACTTTGAAAGCAGAGGCGCTTTGCCGCTTGTGCGTTCGAACTTTCCCCGGGGAAGCGGAGCAGGCTGCGGGGCCAGCGAGGCCCGAAGCCCACGGCCATGGCGCTGGGCAGCCGGCCAAGGCCAGCCCGCGAGGAGGGAGGTCTGGGGAAGGTGCTGCCAAGCCCCGGGGAGAAGACAACCCTGTGGGCCCGGCGGAAGCCAACAAAGGAGCGTGGAATCTCCCAGGGCAGAGATTAACGGCCAACTTTATTGGAGCGGTGGTGGGGGATCAGGGCCAGCAGGCAGGGCCGGCGCAGGGCTGGTCGCGCGTCAGCGTCCGGGCCGGCTGTAAGGGTTCTGGGCCCGACGTCGTAAGCGGGAACGGTCTCGTCCCCGCACGGGCCCGGGGCGGCTGGGGCGGCGGCTGCTCTGGAGCCGTGCAGAGCTGGGGGTGCTGGGGCTGCCGGTCTCGGGTACCGGGGAGCCACGGGAGCATCCCGGCACCGACTGTGCGGGGCTGCTGCTCTCAGCCCTGGGTGCTGGTGCGCGGCTCCTGCCACGGCCCCTTGTGCGCCAGCTGTAGGGCTTTTGGGCCCGACGCCGCGAGCGAGAGCGGTCTCGCACGCGGTCGGGCCCAGGTGGGCTGGAGCAGCTGCTGCTCTCAGGCACTGGGGAGCCGTGGGACAGCCCCGATGCTGCCTGGTAGCCAGTGCTGCTGGGGCTGCTGCTCTCCCCTGCTGCAGAGCGAGAGGACGACCCCGATGCCACTGTGCTGCTGGTTCTGGCGCTGCTGGTCTCTGGTGCTGGAGAGCTGTGGGACGGCCCCGATCATGACTGGCTCTCGGTGATGGGACCCGTGACCTCCAAGCTGCAACTGGAGGCTGTAAGGGGAAGCAGGAAGGTCACGGGCACGGCCCCCCAGGCCCGCGTCAGGAGAGGCCAGAGCGGTGCCCCCAACCCCCCTGGAGCAGAGGGGCTCTGCCAAGCCCAGAATGGGCACCCGCTGCCAGGCCTCGCCTGGGGGCACCCGGGTGCTTTGCCTCTTACCGGTGCCCAGGCCAGCACAGCTGTCACACTCCCATATGACTGTGCTGTGTTTCATGAATGAGCAGCGTCTGTGGGTGCCCTCGGCAGCACAGGAGCAGCACAGGAGCAGTTGCCAGGGCCTGGGGAAGCAAACGGGTGCGTGGCTGTGAGGACAAAGTGACCGCAGCACGGGATTGTCCGGCAGAGCTCTTGTTTTCTGTCCCTCCACTTCGAGCCCTTGGCGAGACAGAGATCCTGGGCAGAGCCCAGGTTGCCGCTCGGGCAACTTACCCCTGTTCCTCTGCGTGCTGCCTGCCTCCTGGGCAAAGGCACTCACGGGCATCGCAGCGGCTGTGCCTCTCATATAACTCTTCATATGCACTGTCGTCCTCACCTGATGGTATTCTTTTGATGAAAGAAGGGAAAGTTAATGAACCCCTGCTACCCCGGCATAAGGCAGATGCAGGGCGTCCCTGCTCTTCCCCCCCTGCCCGCTTTCTGACTCCTGCGTGAAGCTGAAGCCCAGGCTGAGGGGAGAGAGCGGAGGGCCGGGAGCGCAGGGGCAGTCCCTGGCACGGCACAGCGCTGGCACCCTCCTGTCTGGTGACTTGGAATAGAAAAACCAACCTCCTGGGGATTCGGATGCCCATGGTGAGCATTTCCATCAGAAATCGATATTCATTTTGACAATGTGGACACTGGAAACAGAAGAAGCCAGCGTAGATAGCTTGGTTCTGGATGCAGGCCCTGTGGAACCAGGCGTGTTTGCACGCTGGGCACACCAGGGTGCCGTAGGACTTCCTGTCCTCAACAGGGTCCAGGCAGATGAGGCAGGCGGTGTTCTCCCCCGGAGCCGCCTCCACTGCCTGCTCTGGGCGGTGCTGCCAGCAGAAGGACCTGGGGAGGCACGAGGAAAGGGAAGGGTGAGGTGAGGAGTGTTTTGGTGGGAATGATGGGTGATAATGTGTGAAGGAATCCCACCACTCGCTCTGTCCATGACTGCCTGCTAGGAAGTGTCACTGTGGGCTTGTTTTATGTTTGCTTATTGATGCTGTCAGAAAGGGGTATAAAAAAGTGGGTGATCCTCCTGTGGGAGGGCCGGCTACCCTTACCTGTAAAGCCCAAAGTACTGCGTGATGCATTCCCCCTCCACGGCGCAGGGGAGGTGGAAGCTGCGGTCGCAGCCCTCCTGGCAGCAGGTGATGGCGGCCCCGCTCTCGCCACAGACGAAGCAGCGCTGGAAAGAGCAGAGCAGCCCCCATCAGCGGCAGCCTCAGGGCCTCCACAGCCAGCCCCACACCTCCGGGCAGGGCGCAGGATGTGGCCCCACTGCTGGGTCAGAGCCCACGGATGCACCCGGCGCACGAGGCTCCTGTGCTGGGTCTGGGTGGAGGCTCTGTGGAGCTGCTGGGCGCGAGACTTTTGTCCCAGAGCTGCTTGGAAGGGCTGGGATTTCTTTCTTGGGGTCTGGGCTAAGCTCCCACACCGCTCCCGTGGCACCACAGATCTCCCTGAGCTTGTTCAGTCCTCACCCTCTGTGATGCCTGCTTGATTGTGCGTCGGATATCCTTCAGGCTTACCCCATCCATACTCTCTTGATTAAAAAGCTTCTTGGTAAAAAACTGCACATGATAGAGGAGACGAGGTGATGAGGAGGAGAGCGTGGCCAGGGCTGCCTGTCGGCAAGCTGGAGGGAGCCCCGGGGGCACTCACCAGGCAAAAGAGGTGGGCGCAGATCCCTTGCTTCTGCAGTTTCTTCCCGCAGATGTGCGGGTCAGCCTCTGCCCGGCCACACAGCATGCATGCTGGAGGGGAGAGAGCAAACGACAGCGGGAATGAGCAGCTCACCTCTGCAGGACCGGGGACAAGCGGCCCTGAGGGCTGGCCTTGCAGGCACGGGTGTCCCAGCAGCAGGTGCCCACGGCCCAGCCTGGGCCCCGCTGGCTGCGGCACGGAGGGGCACTGCCCCAGGGCGCTTGGGGAGCTCCTGCCTGCCCCTGCCACCGCTCTCAGCCCCACGCTGAGCGCCCCGACAGCCCCTCTGCTATGCTGCGGGAGGGATGCTTTGCTCTCACCCAGATCTATCGAGTTGGCGGCCTCCTGCTTCCTCGCAGACATGGCGCACATCAACGGTGAGTGCTGGGAGAGTCGCTGTCCCCGCAGTGCTGGGGTGTCTCTCCCAAGTGCTCCTCGGCTGACTCTGGGGGAGAAGCAGGGCGCGGGTCAGCTTGCAGCAGAGGCCCAGCGCCCCCCGGCACGGGGCCGCCCTCCTCCCTCGGCAGCCCCGCACGAGCCCCGTCCACCCCTGCCCTCCCCTCACCTCACCAGGTCGCACTGAGGCACAGCCTGAGCCCAGCGATGCTTTATGTAGGCTTGTCCCCCGCGGGTCACAATGGCCACAGTGACATCAGCACCGTTGGCCTGGATGCACCCCAACGACGGGCAGGGACGCCCTCAGGAACGTGCCAGCCCCTCGGAGCCGGCCGCCGCCTCACATGGGTGGGTGCGAAGTGCCGAGGCGGGGGCCCGAGCCCTCGGCACCCCCGGGAGCGGGGCGGCTGCTCCTGCAGCCAGCGCAGAGCCGAAAGGCAGGTCCCGCGGGGCAGCCGTCGAGGCTGGCACTGTTGGCCGACCGGTGCTGGTCAGGCCGTGCGAGCCCAGGGCTGCAGCCCTGGCCCAGGCTGCGGCTCTGCTCCTGCCCTCGGCATGGGGAGCGCTGCCGGCAGGTCGGGGAAGGGGATCCTTCCTCTCTGCGCCGCAGCGCTGCGGCTGCACCTGCAGGGCTGCCGCCGGCCCTGGGCTCCCGGCTCCAGGGGACAGAAGCCACCTTGGAGCCCGGCCTGGGCTCGCACAGCCCATCCGCTCCGACGCGGCGTGTGGCCGGGGCACAGCACGGGGCCTCAGGACGGCACCTCAGCGTCGCAGGTGGCCCAACATCGTCATCTCCCGAAGTCGTCCTTAGCGCTTTGGTGACGTGCTGCCTCCAGAAGGAAAAGCAGCGGCAGCGCGAGCTGGGGACTCACGGCGCAAACGGCCTGGCTTCCTCCGTGGCAATAAACTGCCTTTCAGAGACAGTGTGAGCCCGTCCTTAGTGGGCAGGGAAAGTGCAAATGGCTGCGGGGCAGCTTCGGCGGCGGTTTGGTCCGTTTGAGGGTCGGGAGGCTCTACAGAGGCATCTGCCCAGGCCGGGTCGATGGGGCGAGTTTTGCCAAGCACCGCAACGGGCTGCCCAGGGAAGGGCTTGAGTCACCATCCCTGGAGGAATTTAAGAGATGTGTAGCCATGGCACCTGGGGACATGGTTTAGCGGTGCCCTTGGCAGCGTCGTCCATGTCAACGGCTGGGTTCCGTGATCGTAAGGGTCTTTTCCAACCTAAGGGATTCTGTGATTCTCGTGACCCTTCTGTGATTGCTTCATGACCGTTTGATTACCATTTGCTTTTCATTCATTCGTCGATTCACAGCCCTTTCTCCTCCCTGCACTAGAGAGAGAGGGGCTTGCTGGTCTCCAGCAGGAGGGAAATCCTTCCTGTTGGATGACGGACGCAGCCCAGGCCCAGTATGACATTCCCGTAGAACACGTGTGACTTTTTTGCTCTCAAGGGCGCGTGACGGGGCTCGAGGCCTGAGTAACAAGCGCTGCTCTGTCTCCCCTGAGCCTTGCGGTGTCCGCTCCTTACCTGGTGTTGGCAACCTCTACGCAAAAGGCTTTCTTGTCTTCTGCTGCAAGAAGGAAGCCTTCGGTTGTGTCGTGGTTTGAGCTCAGAGGGCACAACTGAGCAGCTGCTCTCACTCCCCCTCTGCCTCCCCCACCCCCCCAAGGCACTGAGAAGGAGGAAATAAGCCAGGCTTGGGATTTGAGATAGGACAGGCAGGGGTAAATCACCCATTATGGTCACAGGCCAAAGGCCTGAGGGCGTCCCTGCTCGTTGTTGGGGTGCATCCAGGCCAACGGTGCTGATGTCACTGTGGCCATTGTGACCCGCGGGGGACAAGCCTGCATAAAGCATCACTGGGCTCAGGCTGTGCCTCAGCGCGACCTGGTGAGGTGAGGGGAGGGCAGGGGTGGACGGGGCTCGTGCGGGGCTGCCGAGGGAGGAGGGCGGCCCCGTGCCAGGGGGCGCTGGGCCTCTGCTGCAAGCTGACCCGCGCCCTGCTTCTCCCCCAGAGTCAGCCGAGGAGCACTTGGGAGAGACACCCCAGCACTGCGGGGACAGCGACTCTCCCAGCACTCACCGTTGATGTGCGCCATGTCTGCGAGGAAGCAGGAGGCCGCCGACTCGATGGAGCCAGGTGAGAGCAAAGCATCCCTCCCGCAGCATAGCAGAGGGGCTGTCGGGGCACTCAGCGTGGGGCTGAGAGCGGTGGCAGGGGCAGGCAGGAGCTCCCCAAGCGCCCCGGGGCAGGGCCCCTCCGTGCCGCAGCCAGCGGGGCCCAGGCTGGGCCGTGGGCACCTGCTGCTGGGACACCCGTGCCTGCAAGGCCAGCCCTCAGGGCCGCTTGTCCCCGGCCCTGCAGAGGTGAGCTGCTCATTCCCGCTGTCGTTTGCTCTCTCCCCTCCAGCATGCATGCTGTGTGGCCGGGCAGAGGCTGACCCGCACATCTGCGGGAAGAAACTGCAGAAGCAAGGGATCTGCGCCCACGTCTTTTGCCTGGTGAGTGCCCCCGGGGCTCCCTCCAGCTTGCCGACAGGCAGCCCCGGCCACGCTCTCCTCCTCATCACCTCCTCGTCTCCTCTCTTCTGCGCAGTTTTTTGCCACCGGCCTCGTCCGGCAATGGGTCAACAGCGTGGCCCTGATGGGATTCCCCTTGGAAGATATTCGCTGTACAGTCGAGCACGCAGCGCAGAAGGTGAGAACTGGATAAGCTCAGGGAGATCTGTGGTGCCACGGGAGCGATGTGGGAGCTTAGCCCAGACCCCAAGAAAGAAATCCCAGCCCTTCCAAGCAGCTCTGGGACAAAAGTCTCGCACCCAGCAGCTCCACAGAGCCTCCACCCAGACCCAGCACAGGAGCCTCGTGCACCGGGTGCATCCGTGGGCTCTGACCCAGCAGTGGGGCCACATCCTGCGCCCTGCCCGGAGGCGTGGGGCTGGCTCTGGAGGCCCTGAGGCTGCCGCTGATGGGGGCTGCTCTGCTCTTTCCAGCGCTGCTTCGTCTGTGGCGAGAGCGGGGCCGCCATCACCTGCTGCCAGGAGGGCTGCGACCGCAGCTTCCACCTCCCCTGCGCCGTGGAGGGGGAATGCGTCACGCAGTTCCTTCCTCAGTACAGGTACCTCCTCTCCCCTTCTTGTCGCCTCCGGGGATGGACCCAGCCATTCCCACCTCCTCACCCTTCCCTTTCCTCTTGCCTCCCCAGGTCCTTCTGCTGGCAGCACCGCCCAGAGCAGGCAGTGGAGGCGGCTCCGGGGGAGAACACCGCCTGCCTCATCTGCCTGGACCCTGTTGAGGACAGGAAGTCCTACGGCACCATGGTGTGCCCAGTGTGCAAACACGCCTGGTTCCAGAGGGCCTGCATCCAGGTAGGAGCCCTTCCCTCGCCCACGGGGGGGGCACGGCGGGCGCCCAGCAGCACCAAGGCCTCACGCCTGCTCCTCATGTTTCCCCTGCAGGGACAGGCTGCGCGCGCCGGCATTTGCTTCCAGTGCCCTCTCTGTAGAGATAGGCGTGCATTTCTCAAAGAGATGCTCACCATGGGCATCCGAATCATCTTCAGGTTGGTGTCCTGCCCGCCCCACCAGACAGGAGGGTGCCAGCGTTGTGCCGTGCCAGGGACTGCCCCTGCGCTCCCGACCCTCCGCTCTCTCCCCTCAGCCTGGGCTTCAGCTTCACGCAGGAGTCAGAAAGCGGGCAGGGGGGGAAGAGCAGGGACGCCCTGCGTCTGCCTTATGCCGGGGCAGCAGGGGCTCATCCATTTTCCCTTGTGCTTCAGATCCCCAGCATGGGAGAATGGGCACGCAGATGATGAAGAAAATGAGAGGCACAGCCGCTGCGATGCCCGTGAGTGCCTTTGCCCAGGAGGCAGGCAGCACGCAGAGGAACAGGGGTAAGTTGCCCGAGCGGCAACCTGGGCTCTGCCCAGGATCTCTGTCTCGCCAAGGGCTCGAAGCGGAGGGACGGAGAACAAGAGCTCTGCCGGACAATCCCGTGCTGTGGTCACTTTGTCCTCACAGCCACGCACCCGTTTGTTTCCCCAGGCCCTGGCAACTGCTCCTGTGCTGCTCCTGCGCTGCCGAGGGCACCCACAGACAATGCTCCCACTTGGGGACCGGCGCGGCCAGATGGGAGTGCAACAGCTGTGCTGGCCTGGGCACCGGTAAGAGGCAAAGCACCCGGGTGCCCCCGGGCGAGGCCTGGCAGCGGGTGCCCATTCTGGGCTTGGCAGAGCCCCTCTGCTCCAGGGGGGCTGGGGGCACCGCTCTGGCCTCTCCTGCCGCGGGACTGGGGGGCCGTGCCCGTGACCTTCCTGCTCCCCCTTACAGCCTCCAGTGGCAGCTCGGAGGTCACGGGTCCCATCACCGAGAGCCAGTCACGATCGGGGCCGTCCCACAGCTCTCCAGCACCAGAGACCAGCAGCCCCAGCAGCACTGGTCTCCAGGCGCCATCGGGCCTCTCCCACGGCTCCCCAGTGCTTGTGGGCCGCAGCTGGTGCCGTCCACCTGGGCCTGACCGATTGCGGGACCGCTCTCGCTCGCGGTGTCGGGCCCAAAAGCCCTACAGCCGGCGCACAAGAGGCCGTGGCAGGAGCCGCGCACCAGCACCCAGGGCTGAGAGCAGCAGCCCCGCACAGTCGGTGCCGGGATGCTCCCGTGGCTCCCCGGTACCCGAGACCGGCAGCCCCAGCACCCCCAGCTCTGCACGGCTCCAGAGCAGCCGCCGCCCCAGCCGCCCCGGGCCCGTGCGGGGACGAGACCGCTCCCGCTTACGACGTCGGGCCCAGAACCCTTACAGCCGGCCCGGACGCTGACGCGCGACCAGCCCTGCGCCGGCCCTGCCTGCTGGCCCTGATCCCCCACCACCGCTCCAATAAAGTTGACTGTTAATCTCTGCCCTGGGAGATTCCACGCTCCTTTGTTGGCTTCCGCCGGGCCCACAGGGTTGTCTTCTCCCCGGGTCTTGGCAGCACCTTCCCCAGACCTCCCTCCTCGCGGGCTGGCCTTGGCCGGCTGCCCAGCGCCATGGCCGTGGGCTTCGGGCCTCGCTGGCCCCGCAGCCTGCTCCGCTTCCCCGGGGAAAGTTCGAACGCACAAGCGGCAAAGCGCCTCTGCTTTCAAAGTTCCCCTCAGAGTCACCTCTGGAGGTGTGACATGAAGGTTGCTGCAGATGGTGCTGCTACAGTAGTAGCCAAAGGGCATTGGCCTTCCCCAGTTCCAGCTCCTGTCGCCCACCGTGGTTGCTGCTGTACCAGCTTGTCCTGGCTTTGAGGGAGCGGTGGGGTTTTTTGGTAGCAGGGGAGGGGGCGACAGCGCTGGCCCTCTCTGAGAAGCTTCTCCAAGCTCCCCCAGCTCCAAGCAGGCCCTACCTCTGCAGCAGGGCCGAGCCAAGCAGCTCCACCTCTGCGATAACGCATTTAAGAAGGGACCTGGTGAGGAGGAGTGGGACTTGTGAGGAGGACTTGCCGCAGCTGCGTGAACACCAAGGCCAGTGGGGGAACGGAGGAAGAAAGGAGGGGGGAGGTGTGCCAGAGCAGAGTCTGCCCCACTGTATCCTGTGGCGAGACGGTGTCGTGGTTTAGGCCTGGTCCGCAGCCAACCGCAATGCAGCAGCTCTCTCTCCCTTCCCCTCCGGCAATGAGAAGGGACAGAGAGCCAGGCTTGGGGTTTGAGATAGGACTGGGATGGGGGAAAAATCCCCCTTTTATGATCACGAGCAAAAGGCAGACTCGTTAGGGGAAGAAGAAAAAAACATACATTTATTACAGACACTAACAGCACATAACAGAGTAGGACAGTGAGAGGCATCGCCACATCTTGAGAACACCTTCCACCCACCCCTCCCTTCTTCCCGGGCTCAGCTCTGCTCCCGATATCTCTACCTCCTCCCCCAGTGGCGCAGGGGCAGGGAATGGGGGGTGCAGTCAGCGCTGCCACTTCTCTTCTCTTCGATGAGGGGACTGTCCGGAACTTGTTCCTCCTTCTCCATCGTGGTCCCCCTCTCACAGGAGACAGTCCTCCACAAACTTTCTCCGACATGAGTTCCTCCCATGGGCCATTTGCACTTTCCCTGCCCACCAAGGACGGGCTCACACTGTCTCTGAAAGGCAGTTTATTGCCACGGAGGAAGGCAGGCCGTTCGCGCCGTGAGTCCCCAGCTCGCGCTGCCGCTGCTTTTCCTTCTGGAGGCAGCACGTCACCAAAGCGCTAAGGACGACTTCGGGAGATGACGATGTTGGGCCACCTGCGACGCTGAGGTGCCGTCCTGAGGCCCCGTGCTGTGCCCCGGCCACGCGCCGCGTCGGAGCGGATGGGCTGTGCGAGCCCAGGCCGGGCTCCAAGGTGGCTTCTGTCCCCTGGAGCCGGGAGCCCAGGGCCGGCGGCAGCCCTGCAGGTGCAGCCGCAGCGCTGCGGCGCAGAGAGGAAGGATCCCCTTCCCCGACCTGCCGGCAGCGCTCCCCATGCCGAGGGCAGGAGCAGAGCCGCAGCCTGGGCCAGGGCTGCAGCCCTGGGCTCGCACGGCCTGACCAGCACCGGTCGGCCAACAGTGCCAGCCTCGACGGCTGCCCCGCGGGACCTGCCTTTCGGCTCTGCGCTGGCTGCAGGAGCAGCCGCCCCGCTCCCGGGGGTGCCGAGGGCTCGGGCCCCCGCCTCGGCACTTCGCACCCACTCCTGTGAGGCGGCGGACAGCCCAAAGTTTTTTCAGCTGCCCAATGTCATGGCCGTAGGCTTCGGACCTTGCTGACCTGGGCAGCTGCTCTTTTTCCCCGGGGGATGTTCCCACCCACCCCGCACTGTGGCTCTCTGCCCCTGTCCTCGCAGGGCATTGTGCCCCGGCAGGGCCTTCGGGCAGCGCGGGTCCTGCGGCGCGGGCCGCCCGTCTCCCGGCAACGCGGGGCCGCGCCCGCCCGCCCGCCATGGCCCTCGCGGCTCGCCGTAGCGCGGCGGCGGCGGCGGCGCGGCTGGACCGGCGGTGAGTGCGGCGGCCGCCAGGCCTCAGCCGCCCCGGGCTCCCCCGTGCTCGGCCCCGGCGCCGCTGGGCTCCCGCTGGACCCGGACCCGGGGCTGTTCCTTCTGCCGTGGAGCTGGGGGCCGGGCGGTGGGGGGCTGGGGTTGCGGCCGGTCGCGGGGTGTTTCGCCCGGTTTTGGGGGGGCAGTCGCCTTATTGGGGGGGTGCTCTCGTGACTGTTGGGGCTTTTAGGGCTTTGGGGGCTGTGGGCAGACGTGAGGCGCCCCCGGGTTTCAGGGTGGTTGTTGGCATGGAGGGTGCCGCCGGGTGTGGGGGGGTGCCTATGGCTGCAAGGAAGCGCTTGCCTGTTTAGGGAGTGTCTCCGGGTTTGGAGGTGTCGCAGGGCTTGGGACATGCCACCAGCTTTGAGGGTGCTGCCGGCTGTGGGACGTGCCTGGTTTTAGGCTCGGTTCCTGGATTTGGGCAATGCTGCCTGGTGTTCCTGTTGTGGGGGTGCTGCCAGGTTGGCGGTGCCACAGTCACCCACGGGTGGTTTTAGTGCAGAGCAGTTTTGCGAGCGGCGTGGGAGCCTGTGCTGCCCGGCTGTCTCCGTGCCGGCTTCATCCCCGCTGCCCTGTGAGAGCGGCAGGGCTTGGTTGGAGCTGCTGGACAAACCTGTGTTTGCTGGCCCAGCTCCTCAGCCTCCTCGTTTGTCTCCAGTTGGCTCAATTTAAGAGGTCTGGCTTCCCCCCTTGTTGTTTATTCTGCCCTTCTGCTGAAAGCTGCTTGCAGTTGCCTAGGAAAAGGAGTTTAACCTGTGGTCAGTCTCAGAGCTGGGTGTCTTCACTGGAGCCAGTTTTGTGAATAGCACATGGGAGCAGTGAAGGGACAGATGTGTGTCCCCCTGCTCTGCCATTTCTGTGACCTGTTGAAAGCAGCATCTGCTCCAACCGAAAGAAACCCTGGCACTGCAGCAGTGTGTCTCGTACGGTGCCGGTGTGGCCAAGCTGCACCCAGCCTGGGCATTCAGGCTGTTTCAGCAGTGTGGGTACCGGACCAGCCATTCTTGGGAAGAGCTAGGGGCACTCCCTGTTACACTCAGCAGGTGTTTTTAACTTGTCTTGACAGAGGTGAAATGGTCTCTCACATTTACAGTACTTTTAGATTAGTACACATTGTGCTGTCTGCTTGGTAGTAAATGATGTGTTTCTGTTTAGTGTTTTATTCCTTGTTTTGAGTCTGATGCGGATCGTTCAGGGCCATTGAACCAGGCTGGATTTTGCTTTGTTCCTGTGGTTTTGCTCAGCAGTGCTGCAGGAGGGACACCAGGCAGTGCTGCTCCACTGCTGGATGCTGGGGTGTACCTGAGGAAAGGGGCTTTAGGAAATCCTTTCCTGCGTCTTGCTGAAGCTCAGGTGATCTGCCAGTGGAGTTGCCATGGCACTTGCATCACTTGGCAAGTTCACTGACTTTTCTTGGGTTTGCCTTAGTTTCTGCTCTGTATGAGATTGCTGGCAAGCATTTAATTCCCACAGCCTTTGCTCCTGTTGCATCTTCCTGTTGCTCTGCGTGTCACAGAGCAGTTTGTCAGACAGCTGTCTAGTGAACAAGAGAGACTTCCAGTGATGGTTGGCTATCAGGACAATCAGAAACAGGAGAGGGGTATAACCTAACATTTTGAAGTTGGATGGAACTAGCAACTTGAATTTATTCTTTTCGTCCTGGCACGTGTCAGATCAGCTCTGATAGCATCCTTTGCATTCTAGTGATACCAGGAAGGGTCATGAATCTTTAGTCTTGTGGTAGGTTTTCACCTGTAAACACTTCTGCATACTTCTACCTGCATCTGGTTTTGTCCAAAACTTACAGCGGGGTCCTTTGCTTTGCAGTCAGTGATATTCTCTTGTAGTCCAGTTCATCTGCGTATGTCTCATTCCTTCTCCCTCTCTCTCTGTTTCGGATAGCAGAATAATCTAATAACCTGTTAAACAGAAGATTAACCAGGTGCATATTCCTATCTTAAAGAATACAGTGTGGGAGAGAAAGGCAGAAGTGTCTCATCAGGACATGAGTAGAAGTGTGACGTGGTTGCCAGTTTTAGTGGTGTTTGGCAGTGGCGGCCCTGTGCTGGCTCGGTGCTTCTGACTCAAACTCAGTGCAAAGGTTGCCTGTGTTTCTGGCTTGGTTCTGCCTGTGCCTTTGGTTGGAGCAGGGTCTGTGTGCTTGCCCGGAGTGTGGCTTAACACCTTGTCTGCCTTGGGAAGAATTTGAGCTGTTGGACAGGTGGGACTGAAAACAGGGTTGGCACTTAGTTGGCTTTGGGCTCTTGTATGATGTCGTTAGTGCAAGGACTCTGGCTATTTTTTGCTTATCCCTGTTGTTCAATCCAGGTACACCAACCTTCAAAAAAGGGAGAATTCTAAAGGCAGCATCCTCCCCAGCAAGTTTTGTTCTCGGCGTCTGTCCATCTTATGTCCGCTCTGGAAGTGGTGCCTGTGAAGAATGACGTCGAGAGGTGCTGGGACTGCTTTCTCGAGGAAGAACTACAGGCTGAGCACCGAGCCAGAGAAGTCCAAGGTCACAGGTATGGGTCTGTACGTGCCGTGTAAAAGCAGGACCACTGTGGATCGGGTGAGCGCCCCTTGCCTCACTTAAGGTCAGCTGCCTTCCAGTTGCAGTTACGTTGCTGATGTGAGGTGTGGTGGGTCTGGAACTGAGTAAATCCCTGAACTGAGATGAGATTTTGGGAGGGACTCCAGAAGCTCGTGTCACAGTGCCCCTTCTTCAGCACACAGCCCTGCCTCAGGAGGCTGGAGAATGTTACATTGCCTGCCTTTGCCCCATCTGATTTAGGAAGTTCCCCTTCCAGGATGAACAGCTTGTCAAGTTCTCAGATTAATCCTTTTCTGGGAAATTTTGGTACCTGCCAGGTGTTCTGTTTTCTCTTGGATTCACCAATCCAGCAGAAGCGTGCTTATGAGACCACAAGTCTGGCATTTGAGGGCACTGTTGCACCCAGAAATAAAGCACACTGCATCAATGTGACACTAGGGATTGTTTTGCACAATGAAAGCTAAAGTGAGGCATACATCATTAAAGAGGGTTGTGGGTTAGACGAGATGAGCTGCATTTGCAAGCCTTTCTGTCTCAGCATCTTCTAGTGCAGTTAAGAGGCATAGGTACTTAAAAGGTCCCAGGTATGAATAGGATATCAGGAATTGCAATAGTGATAAGATTTTTATTTTTATTTTTTTGAAGTGAAATTGAAGTCCCAGCTCCAGCTTTTGAAGTTACTTTATCTGGAAGTAGCACATCAGGATTCCTGAGGATGTAGTTCTACCTGTGGGGACCAATGTATAGCCTCCCATTTGCTATCGTAGAGCAGCTCAAAGTGGAAAGTGCCCTTGTTGAGAAGATGCACCCCATAATGCTGGACTCTAGGGCTGCTAGTGAACACAGTAAGACAGTGAATGGCTTCTTGAAGCTGTTCTTTCCACTGTGTTGATCTGCAAACTTGAACATCATTTTCCCACAGTTACCAGTTTCCTGCTTGTACATGAAATTAATGTTTGAGTTTACCTCCTGACTCCCTAAGCTTATTTCCTTTCTGTTTTTCACAAGGAATCGTGAACAGCAGGCTGCTGAATGATTATCTGCATCGTGTCTTTACCAATGCTGATGGGAACCAGCCTGCAGCTGCTTACAGGTATTGTACTTCTCATTCACTAGATGGCAAATGATGCTGTATCAGTCCCCAGATATACAGCACTGCAGTGAAAGGAAAGATCTTTTAGTGCCACACAGTGATCTTTGTTAAAAGCACAGCAGCATCGTGTTATAGAAATTACTCTTGACTCTTAGGTCTTGTCCTTTAATAGCTTTTTCAAATTGCAGGGCTTGCTAGGAAGGATTTTTCAGAATTTTTATATGAAAAACCCCATATACAAAATCACTACACAACATTTCTGAAATAAATAGGCAAGTAGGCATTCACCTTATTGTTCCTGTTCCCTCTTTTCTTGTAAGGAAGTGCAAAATGCACAGGTTTTAGGTACAGCAGTGAAAAATAGGTCATCAGTGCTCTGTAAACTAAAGGCAAAGCTATTACTGATATATGGAATACTGTACGTTTCTCAGGCTGTGGAACTGTTGGTACTTTTATTATTAGGAGTCACCAAAGGAAAAGTAACACAAAATTCCTGTTTACTGTCTGTTTTCTTCTGTTTGTTTCCAGTTCTCCTTCACCTTGTATTCCAGAAACTTGTAGGTTTGGATGAGAAGAATTTCCCTTGCACTTAGCTCTTTCACCAGAGGCAAGTCAGACAGGTTCAGGGCAGGTACAAGTGTGGTAGAGTGAGACAGGCGTGTAGCTCCTGCTGGTTGGCAGTGCTGCAGAGTGGCTGGGGTCACATTCCATGGGCTATACTTAGTGCTGCCAGCTCAAATGTGAGCTCAGAGCTGCTAAAAATAGCTCTTGGCCCTCTCCACTCTTGGTGAGCTAGAGTTATTGCGGGGGGGAGGCAAACTGGGTCATGTTACTTTGCCACAAGCTCTGCTGCCAGCGTGCCTTGGAATATTCCATCTGCCCGAGCATTTTGGTTTTCAGTATTTCTGATTTCTTTGCCTGGTGATTAATGACTTGAAAGGAGAGAACTGATAGTTTGTTGGACTGATCTCTCTCTTTTTTTCCTGCCTTCCACCCTTTTCCCTGGGTTTGGTAGAAAGCCCAGTAGCAGTCAGATAGGTCTTGAAAACATTTGCCATATGAGAGCAACTTTATGGTATGACATCTTGTCTTCGAAGGCCTAAATTCCTCATAGAGGAACTCACTGCAAACGTGTCTCTGGCTGTCTCATGCTCTTCTAACCTCCTTCCAGAACTACTCCTCCATACTAACTGCTGGTTAAGCTGCTTTGCTGAAGCCACCTTCTCTCACGCCAACCAAAACCAATTCTTTGATTCCACTTCTGTGCATCTTCACATCCATGAGGCTTTCAAAAGGTCTCACCACAGTCTTAGGGAAAGCCCTAGTCCTGGCAAGTGGGAAGTTGTTCCACAGATGGCTCTGAAAATTGGAAGCAGGGATAGGAGCAACTAGCGACTCTCACAGTAAAAGAGAGTCCTGCTGGGTCCCCTCAAAGACCTGCAACATGACGTGTGTTTTTCTGCATATCCTTCAGAGGCTTGGAAAGGGAGAGAGCATGAGGTGGGAAGGTCTGCTGCTGTCACAAAGCTATTTAGAACAATGTAGAGGTAAGGTGGCTGTGATAGTGAAATGGTCTATGGAACTCGGTGCAGGGGAACAGCCTCAACATTGTGCACAAAATTATGAGCCCTAGGCTGATTTTTACTTCATAGGAGTGAAGTTGGGGTGGGAATACTAAGTCAGAAAAAGGAAGTAGGAAGTTAGGAATTGTTAGGAAAGGGATATAGGATAAAGAAAATCATTATGCTACTGAATAAATTTGTGGCTTACCCTTATCTCAAGTATCATGTGGTTCTGGTCTCGCCAAAGAGTATTTTAGGGCTGCAGAGCTTATGAGAAAGTGTAAGACAAGTCAGATGTCTGGAATGGCTCTTGTACAAGGAACAGCTAAGTAAACTAGCCTTGAAAAGAGAGAACCAGGGGAGGGGCAGTATGAGAAGTTTCTTTAAAGTAGTGGTCCAGAGGGGTTGCATGAGAGACTTCTCAATTTGAAAACAAAATGGTTTTGGCTGTTGTCAGAGAGAGGATGCTGGGCTAGCCTGTCCTTTGAACTGCTACAGCTGCTGATGTGGTCTTCTCTCTTCTTTTGTATTATGAAATACTTGGGGAAAAAAACAAATCCTGACTTATGCCATGTTTGTATGATGCTGACTGCAGCAAAGTCATGGTCCACAGTTGTTGGTAGTACAGCTGGTTTCTTAGTGCCACTGTACTGCAGTACAGTTTTCTTATTGCCACAAAATACTCCCAAGCAGACTGAAAACTTTAATATCCCTTGTTCATGCTATATTTGGTCCTTTGTTCATTCGTTGCCCCAGCACCCTAGACAGCAAATTCCTCAGATTCATGACAAGAAATGCAGATTGACAGAACTTCCCAGTTCATGTCTCACAGTGCAGGACTGTGTGAACACATGTGTCTGGGCTGAAACTCTTTAAAACTTGGAGACAGAGTTTTCTGAAGAGCTCCTGTGCATGTTTATTTCCTAGAAAGCACCTGACGTTCCAGAACCTGCAGGAGCACCTTGACCGGTTGCTAGCAGAGGAGAGTGGCTCTGAAGACAGTCGAGGTAGGAGACACTGAATGTCTGTCCAATTTGTGCTTCTGCTTGTGCTGCTTAATTGGGAGGACAAGTTGTATCATGAAAGGCAGTTTCCTGAGCGAGTGTTGTTCTGCCTGCCTGTGCTCTAATTTATTGTACATTTAAGTCCTGCCCATGATGGGCTCATCAGCCGGCCCTGGAACAGGTCTCCTTGCAGATGGAGGCACCATATTTCCAGGTGAAAATGCCTGGAAAAGCAGTTTTAAAGCACTGGTAATGTTATGCAGAGCCATTGCTGTGACCAGCAGTGTGTGATGCTATCCTCAGTAGGAAATGCAGAGGCTTGTTGACATTTTTTACATACTGGTCTCCATTGTATGTATTCACTTCGGGCCTCAGGCTGTTGCCTGTATTCTTGCTAGCATCGTTTCCCTGAATGAGTCAGGATGTGGCAGGATACAACCTGGCTCCTCTTCTAAAAAGAATTTTTCTTGCTGGCTACAAGCAAAGCATGGTATGTTGGACAAATATTTGGCTCAGAGTTTAGTCTGCTCTTTGAATTCTGCCAAAATAAATTTTCAGGCAATGCAGAAAACTTAACATATGACCTGAATGCTGCATAGCTAAGCCCTTGTGTGTTGCTGTGTTAACTTCCTTTTAAATCTCACTGGTGTCTCCTTTCCTGAGATTCTCATGCTCTACCATGGGTAACACTGTCTTAGTCTTCCTCCACTGTAGCAGAATCCAAGTGCTGTTGTAGTCTAGCTGGAGGCACTCATCAGGTGTACAGCTAAATCCTGCACAACTTTCCCTGACAGGTTTTCTGCAACTCTTGTTTCAGATCAGGTAGCAGAGGGCCGGCTTGGTCCCTCTACTGTGGTGTTGGACCACACGAGCGGTTTTGAGGGGCTCCTGCTGGTTGATGATGACTTACTTGGGGTGAGTGTGATGCTGGGTGCAACAGAAAATGGTCTCATGGGACTAAAAGCACTTTGGGCTTCTTGGTTTGTTCTTCATAACAGATGCCTGTCAGTGTCTTGTAGCGTGTTGTAAACGGAGTCTACCCGCAGGATCCTGGAGGAAATGAGCTTTCCTGGGAAAAGGAGTACCCTTAAGTCTCAGAAAGCTCTGAGCGGAGCTGTGAGCAATTGAAAGGATCACCCTGGCCCAGGGGCTCAGTGAAGAGCTTGGCTAAGCAGAGGAAAGGCCAGCAGCCAGCTTTCCTGTCCCTCCCTCCAGCAGACTGCCTCTTCCTTCCTCCTTCTGGTCTTCTTTAATGATGTCAAGAGGCTGAAGCTGAGGCTTTTCTTTCTCCTCTGTTTCCACTAGTTCCCTGCTTGCTCCTTAGCTGATATTCCTCATGCAGAAAATCAGCTGAAATAATCCATTGGAATTTAATCCTTTCCCACTTCAGTAATTTCTGCACTCCTTTCACCGCTTCCGTGTACACGCACATCCCATGTTCCTGTGCTCATTCCCTCCTTTATGTATCCCTTTTTACCTCTAGCAGGGGAGGTTGCCCTGGTCTCCCCTTTCCCATTAAGCACCTGCTGTAGTTTACCTTGGCTGTACTTATATCGGATCAGACTGGCTTGCCTATGAATTCCTTGTTGCTACCTTCATCTCTTCTTTATGATCTGTCCTGAGATTGAGAGAGCCAGGAGTTAACAGGGTTCAATTTCTGGGCAGCATGTTACCTGCCAGTCTTGGGCTTTAGTCTGGACACCCTGAAATCTGTAGTTTGGTTCTAACTTGTCCAGGATTCAGGCGTCTTTCTTATATAATAGTCACTTTTGTATACCTGTCACAATTCACTGGGAACCTGTCTGTCACCACATTGCCCTTGTACTGCTGCGGTGCTGCATGCTTCACTGGGATTTATCAAGTACAGGTGAGCTGTGAGGAGGACCTGGATGGTTCCCCAGGGCCTGTCAGCTCCAAGTACAACTACTGGGATGGGGAAGATGTCCTGTCTCTTCCCTACACTGTGTTTGTGAATAGCTCTCCATCTTACTTTGGTTTTGAGGGCTAGGATGGAGGGAATGGGTAGGGCTGAGCAAAACTGTCTTTTGTCTGACTATAAAATATCTTTTGTATGTTGGTCCAGGTGATTGGCCACAGTAACTTTGGCTCCATCAGGGCCACGACATGTGTGTATAAAGGTAAGGAGAAAAGCAGGTGATGCTTTGAGAAAACACCATGGGAAGAGTGTGTGGAGAGTTACACATCTAGAAAGCTCTTGAATATGCTGCAATTCCAGATCTTGAGCCCCCTCTTCCCCAGTTCATTCACTAGCTTTTCCAGGAAGTCAGAAGGATGGAGGATTGTGTGATGCTGGAGTGAAGAGGTGGGAGGGGAATGCAACTTTGTGTGCCACATTCTTTCCTGTGGGAGCAATGTCAGATTCTGCTTCTCTAGCAATGAGCCGGGCGACAGGGATTTACTGTGTGGCATGTTTTCCTTTGTTCAGGGAAATGGATTTACGAGGTGCTCATCTCCTCCCAGGGACTCATGCAGATTGGCTGGTGTACTCTCAACTGCAGATTTAATCAGGAGGTAGTGTAACTGCTGCACATGGCACAAGGCTGCTCTGTGTTCCTTCACTGCTTTTTAGGTCAGTGGAGCATTGCATTGGTGCTGTGCTCCTGCCCTGCTGGCATTTTGTGCCCAGAACACACATGAGGAATACTAGATCTTCTGTTTTAAAAATATTTACTAGACTCTGGTCTGTGTTCACAGAATGGTGCATGGTGTAAAAGCCTTGCACACTGGATGTGTTGCTGTGCTCTTGCCGCACGTAGCCACTGCTGTGTGTTGACTTTCAGCTGATGTCTTCTCCAGAGAGTGTGTGGGTCTGCAGTGCTGGCAGCCTGTGTCTCAGGATGGCCCTCAGCAGCTGGTACTACAGGGCTTTTTTGCCCAGGAGAGACAGGCCCACCCAGGCCAGGTCTTCTCAGGCACCTGGTGGGATATTTGATGCTGGGATGTCAGCTGCAGAGTTTCACTAACTTGCCACTCTGTGACATGTGAGAGGGGGGCTAGTGGGCATCCTGGGGGCTGCTTTGACAGAAGTAGGAAGTGTAGGATGTCATGGCAGTACTCTTTTTTTCTGACCCAAAAATGAATAGGGAGTGGTGTATTTCTCTGAACCAAAGATCACAGGCCACTGGGTTCGCTCCTAGAGTGAGGGCTTTTCCCAGGCAGAGCATGTGTGCTGTCTTCTGGTCTCCCCCTTAAAGCCGCTCTTGCAATGAGAGAGATCCTCTGTGCTTGGTCTGGTCTGAGTTTCCTCTTTCATACTTTGGTGCAGGAAGGAGTTGGAGATACACCAGATTCATATGCGTATGATGGAAACAGGGTGCGCAAGTGGAATGTGACTACTACCAACTATGGCAAAGTGAGTATCTGTCCTCCCAGAAACAGGATGTAGAGTAAGGAGAAAGCAGGTGGCTCCTTCTGCTCGCTGGATTCTGCTGGGCCTTGTGAAATGCCCTCAAGCTGTCCTCCCTGCTTTAGTCTGCTTTTGAGGAGGCTGTGTGTTGTACTTCAGGGGTGCTGGACATGCTATGTGGGTGCTTTGTTTAGCAGCCCCAGCAGACTGATTCCCAGCATAGTACTGCTGTTGGCCCCTGGAAGGCTCTGGTTCTCTGTAGCACGTCAGAGGATAATGCAATGTTGGGATAAATACATGTTTGATCCTGTGCATGTTCCTAGTGTGGGAGGGAAAAAAGATCCCAGTCAGTGGCTTATGTGCAGCTTCCAGAAGTGTCTGAAAACACTATGTGAGCTGCTGTGAGAAGAAACTCTCTTCTTCAACCCTGAACCACAAGGGATTGGTTGGGTTGCAGTCTTTCTTCTGATGTGGGAACACCCTGGATATATGTGTAACATTTTCTCTCCCTTTACTGCAGTCTTGGGCAGCAGGAGACATCGTCAGCTGTCTGATAGACCTTGATGAGGGCACCATTGCTTTCTGCTTGTAAGCATCTTTGCCCAGTTCCCTGATTTGTTGATGTCTGTGTGTAACATAAAGATTTCCTCACTGCTCAGCAAGTTGCTGAGCCCTATTTCTGCCCTCTCCCTTTTTAAGTTCCTTGGTAGTTCGAGCCTTTGCTTTTTTGCTTTGTGTTCAGAAACCATCTAAACGGGCTGTTGAGTCTCCTAAGTTCAGGTGAGAGCATTTAGAAGAAAGACATTCAAACTACAAAGTCTGTGTAAAGTTTGCTAGAATTTTGGAGGGGAGGGCATCTCTCGTGATGCTTAATACTGGCTGAGCCACGCTGACTGCTTTTGTGGTCAGTGTAGACTTTGCCTGTCCTAGATTCACAAGGAGCCGCAGAAAGGCTGATAAATCTCCAGCCTGCAACTCCTGTGCACAATAAGCAGAGGCCAGCCTAAATAAGAATTGTTCCCTGGCCCTAAACTACAGTCTGCCACAAGTCAGCCAGAATTAAAAACTGTTAGATGCTCCAGGTCATCTTTTAGAGAAGAGCAGATTGAGAGCATTATCTTTCTACCAGCATCAAATGGATGAGGCCAAAAATGTCACCTGCTTTTAAAATGTCCTGCTAGTTATCTCATAAGGATTTGGGTTGCCCTTGAAGCTAAGTGGGCTCTGCATGTTGTGTAGGCTCCAGCGCCTTCCTGTGCTGTCATATGAAAATGAGAGTGCTTCCCATGGCTGTTACTCAGCAGAGCTGTGACGTTTGCATGCGTGCTGGATTAAGAGTGACAGGAGGCATGACTGACTGATGTGTCCATGTTGGCAAGTTGCTGGGAAGGGAATGCAGATACCCGGATTGCCAAATTGACCTCAAAATCTTCCTACTGTGACTAAAATCTCGTGGGTTTTCTTTCTTTCAGGAACGGCATATCTCTGGGAACCGCTTTTGATAACATCACGAGGGGTGCTGGGATGGCTTACTTCCCTGCCATCAGCCTCTCATTCAAAGAGTCAGTTGCGTTTAACTTCGGAAGCCGTCCACTCCGATATCCTTTAGGTGTGGAGAGGGGGGGATCTGAAGGGAGAAGAGCCTGTCCTGAGACCATCTTTGGAGACTGTAGAATATACATACCTGGCTGCAGTTCACTTTCTTCTGTTGGCACCTGTGCACAGAGCAGGGTCAAGGAAAGAAGAACCTCAGCTGGAGTAGAACTGCAGGGCACGCAAACATCAGTGCTGGTCCCCAACAAGTTTAGGAAATGAGATTTGGTTTCAGCTCTGAATCAGCAGCTACTGCTGCAGCTGGGGCTGCCTGTTCCCAGCTACTCAGATCCTGCAAAGATCTCACTCTCCAGTTTTGGAAACCCTAGTGTTGCTGTGTTGCCGAGCCTCTTGGCCACTGGTCTCCTCTACCTCCCAGCTGCCTGGGACCTCTGACATGGTATTAGCATTGCCTGCTGTATTCCTGTGCAAATGCTGAAACCTGCAACTCCTGTCAGAGCAGTCCTGGATGTGAGTGTTGATAGCTGTAGTGGAGGCTCCTGTTGGTCTTTCTGATGAGAGCAGAAGTGGGGTGTGAAATACTTGCTGCTTGCAATATTGAGGAAGTGGGGATAAGAGCTTGTGGCTTATCATCCGTTTAGAAGGTGCTGTGGTTTGAACTGTGACTGTGGTATGCGTGGGTATAACCTAAGATAGGGACACAGTCTTTTCCTTGCACAAACAAAAGAAGTCCTGAAAGGATCAGATTGCATTTTACCTTAACGCTTGCCTACTTATCCAGTGGAAGGTTACCGCCCCTTGCAAGATCCTCCTGTTGCAGACCTAGTGAAGGCTCGCAAGCTGTTAGGCTACTTGAAGAATGTGATCCATATCAGAATAGATGTGGCGGTAGGCTGATGTCACTGAGTGGATCTGCGGAGCACCGTGCTGGGAAATGTGGTTCCGCACTTCTCAGCACATGCTGGCAGCTCAGATGTTCCCATACGCCTGAGAATCTAAATGCTTGCATGTTTTTGCATGAGGTGTGCATGTCCCTGGAGCTTTTCAGCTTGAAAAATGAATTCCTGATAGTTCCAGAATTTAAGTCATACTGGGCTTGGTTCTTCTCAGTCCTATGAAGTTTCATTCCCAGTATGCAAAAGGTGATGCTTGTGAGGGTCAGAACTGCTGGATTTGATTTTGCAGCCTTGAAAGAAGCTTGTTCATATCCTAAACATTTTACTGATGTCCTGGTGCAGTGATGTGGTAAAATTCTGGCAGATCTGCTTTGAGAACTATTTGGGCTCTGACACCGTTCGCTAGAAACCATTTATTTCCACTAGAGTGAGAGACGACCTGCTTATGCCCAGAGCATAGGGAATGTCATCTGCTATGGTCTTGGCTTGAATGGAGCTCTGCTTTACTAGCTCACCTCCTCTGTAGAGATTCCCATTTACAAATTATCATATACACTTGAACCTGTTTGGAAAAACATTGTCAAAGTGCATGCATGTGGCTGATAATAACTGCCATCTGGACTGCACTACAGCTCTCCAGAGGCATGGGCCTGGCTGCTTTGCCATCCTAAATTCCCGTGTTCAAGGTTTTTACTGCAGTCAGGCATGGGACAGCAAACAGTGGCTGCTCCAGGCCTCTGGGTCATTCAGTCATTGGTGTATGGGTGGATTGGGCTGGATCCAAGCCATGTGCTTTTCTGGGTTTGTCATTGCAGGAAGGGAAGCTGGTGGAGAAAGACACATCCACGTGGCAGCTGCAGGGAGAACCCACAGTGTTGATTACTTTAGCCCACATCTTCAATTATTTCTCTCCTCTTATGGTGAGTTTTGCCTGCCGATCGCAAGCTTCTGTAGGTGCCTGTTATTGTGCTTGCAAGGGGAGGTAAACCTCAGCTTTCGTCGGAAAGCGACTGTGCCTTGGAGAACTGTTGACCTGGCTCTCTGTCTGCAGTGCAAGGTGTACCTCGTAGAAGATGTGCTCATGACCTTCCTGTTGAGCATCCTTGAGCGAGGAGGGGCAGTGGAGGCCCATCCCCTTATTCAGCAGCTGCTGGATCTCATGTGGCTTCTTATGGAGGTGAGTTGCTAGAGTGCTGGTTCCTCCCTAGGGATCGCTGGGAGACCCTGGGAGGTGCTGAGGACAGGAGCCTTCCCTAGAAAATGCTGGTAGTGATCAGCATCTTTCTCTTCCTGGTGACAAGATCCCTTGTTTTGTGGTAGACCACCTTCTTTCCTAGCTTCTCTGGCTGCTGCTTCACACCCTGGGAATGAGGGTTGAATGCAGAGTAATTGGTAATGGTGACACTGGCAATGAGCTAACAAGGCATTTCTAAGTTTCTCCTACTGCTAAAGTAACTGGTGATGTTGAATAACCCCCTGCTTCTGGGAACATCAAATTTATCAGTAAGAAATTAGTTGGTCTCTTGGATGTTGTTAATGCTTATGTGACTCTGGAGGTCTTAAATTCCACCGTGTGCCCCAAGAGATCAATCAGAGTGTGCAGGACTTGGGTGGAAATGGGCACTGCACTCTCACCACCTCCAGCACTGGTGGGAGAAAAACCTCCTCCAACTTCCTATGCCCCTTCCTGTCCAAGCTGGATGAGGTCACTTCTTCCTGGCACACTTATTTGAAGCAGCCTTTGCTAGCCACTGGCAAGCTGCTGCTGCTGGAGTGGTTACACAGAGCCCATCACTGCTGGGGATCTGCTTGGAGACAGCACGTCTGTCCTTTGGGGCAACAATTAACAGATATGGGCACTGGCCCAGCCAGTTGTCCTGATAAGTTTAATTTAAAAATGCCATGACCCCCTCAGGCCCATCATTTTAGAAGTGAAGCTGAACACCCTGGGAAGGCTGCTGTGTTTGTGGAAGAGGTGGCTCTCATCCTGCTAGTTGGATATGAGCTGGACTCCTTTCTGGGTTGGTTCTACCAACACTGTGTGTTGGGTAGGTGTAAGGGATACGAGGATGGGCCACCCAGCCCAACTAAATAGGACCTGGCATTTTGGCTTTTTATAGGTGACTTTTGGGTTGGTTTTACTAGTGCAGAAATTTGTTTCCCTGTAGCAAGGCAATGGCACCAACTTTTGCTTGGACTCTCCTATGGAATCAGATGGACAAACAGTGTGGATTCAGAGCATCTACTTTTTCAGTTCAGAAGTGAATGCTTCCTTCCAAGGTCACGCTGTGGGAACTATAGGTGTTCCCAACTCCATGCTGTTGTTGTTCAATGTGTTTCTTATTTTCTCAGGAGTATGAAGTGCACGAGTGCCTCAAGCAGCTACTGATGTCCCTGTTGCGGGCTTACAGGTTCTCCCCCATCATCCCAGACCTGGGATTGCAAGTAAGTTGCACTTCTGAATCCCCAGGAATCTGTGACTAGCCAGTTTCTGTTATGTCACCTTGTCCAAAGGTACACAGTGTTTCGGATTTTGCAGTTGCTTGATCCAGAGATGGCAATTCTGTCACATTGTACCTATTGGAGAGTCGTATCCTCTTTTGTAGATGGAGTCACTCTAGCTTCTCCTGTTTCCCTAGATTCACTACCTCCGGCTCACCATTGCAGTCTTGAAGCATGAGAAATCCAGGAAATACCTACTCAGCAATGTTCTGTATCCTTTGTGCCTCTTCTAGTATCAGTTCTCCCTGACCTCAGTAATGCAGCCAAGGAGACTTCAAGGATCAGCAGGTTCTGGGAGGCAGAAGCCACACTGTCTTTGAGAGGTCATTTCTAATTTCTCGTGTCTCCTCTGTCTGCCTGACACCATTCTCTACAAAGTCCTGCTTTGAGGAAGGGAAGTAGTGTCATATAGTTCACGTCCTACTAACACAGAGGACTTGATTTCTACTTGACTGACCTCTCCAATGTCCCTAGAGCAAAACCACTTGCAGAGCAGTCCAGCTGCCATGCTAGCATTTGGGCAGCTGCTGTGATAACTGCATGGGGCTTCTTCCAGAAGAGGGCTCTGGATCTTTAAGAACTTTGAATGGTTGGTTGGAAAGGGGTCTCTCACTACAACTCTGGAAGCATGCCCTGTACTTTCTCCCAACATAGCTTCTGTGCTTGCTTTAACTTGGCTGCAGCTTTGATGTGCTCCGTTCGGTTGTATTCTTCTACATTAAGAGCCCGCTGCGTGTGGAAGAGGCTGGTTTGCAGGAGCTCATTCCCACCACGTGGTGGCCAAACCGCTTCACCAAGGAGGTGAGTAGAGGCACATCCACTAAGGAGACTGAAGAAATTTTGTGGCCTGCTGTCCCCATCATTTTCTGGCTGAGGAAATTGGATGGCCCATGTTTCCAGCTGCGTTAGCACTGATGAATGCTGCAGAGCTGTGTGAAAGCTGTAGCCTCTCCATTGCCCTATCATCTTTATTGCCACCTTAGAGGGCACGTTTGGAGTGTGTTGCTCAGGACAGGGGAAGGAGACAGTTTTCTATGGCAACAGATTTGGAAGGGAACTTCACAGCATCTAAGGAATTACAGGTTGACTTGAGTGTCCTCAAAAGATCTCCTGCCTTTACTCATTACAAGGCTGCAGAAGGCCTGTTTAGTTGTTCTTCCAGCTGCAGACACACACTGGTGCATTGTTTCAGGGAGTTTTTGCTCTCCATTTGGCAAGGCATCTTCCCTGTGCAGTGATCTACTAATCGGTGTCTGTCTCCCAACCAGGGCAAGGAGAGTAAGGAGGTGAAGGAGGAGAGCGCTGAGGAGAGACTGAGGCGGCGGGCATATGAAAGAGGCTGCCAGCGGCTCAAGAAACGCATTGAAGGTCTGTGGGGAAGGAGGGGAATTGCCAAGATCCCGTACTTTCTGTGCAGCCAGGGGGACCAGCCCTTGAGCTGTTTCCAAATCCCCTTCATGACCTGAAGTCCAGCTGTGTTCCTGCCAGGACAGGCTGTGCTGCAGAGGCAGGGGCCAGCTATGCCGTGATCTGGTGGAGGGTTATGAGTACTGGAACCCCACTGCACAGACCTGCAGCATCCGGTTGTGGGGCACGAGCAAACCAAAACTCCCCTTTAGGGGCATTGTTTATCTGCTGTGGATGAATTTATTGCTAGGTGGCAAAGAAGAAAATTCTCAGTCATGGGATTGGCTTTCTTCTGGCACTGGTTCTTCCTGGGCTCCCTCTGTGGAGGAGGTAGCCTTTCTCCTGGGGACAGGGTACTGCAGTTTGGGTTAATATAGGTAGTTGCTCTCCAGTGCTTGTTTTCTGATGGCAGATGTGTGTCCCCATTTTAGTGGTGGAAGGTCTCCAGGTTCAGATTCTGAAGCTGCTGCTGAACAACAAGGACAGAGGAGGCGTAAGTGCTCTGTGGATCTTTAGTGTCTCCACAGGATTTGTAAGGCATAGATTTACCACCTGCTTTTCCTCCTGCCAGGGGGAAGCCTCCAGATACATCTTCCTAAACAAGTTCCGCAAGTTTCTTCAGGAAAATGCTAGCAACAGAGGGGTAAGTCAGAGAGCCAGCCTTCTAGCAAGCCTCACACTGAGAGTACTTTGGCACCTTCAGGCTGGGAGCTCTGCCCTTTTGGCTGGGCTGCTTCTAGCGGTTGATCAACTGAGGTCTAGATGTGGCAGGGAGTGAGGAGGAGGGAGAAGATCTGAGGCTAGAAATCCAGCAGCTTATTCACATCCTATGCAGTGATTTGTAGGAAGGTGGTCCTTGGAAACGGCCTTAGGTGGGAGCTGAATGTCCTCCTCAAACCTCTCGGGGAGCATTGCTGGCTTTGGCATCCTCTTCGCTGCCTGGGTAAGGACTGTTGTCCTGGCCCTGGATTGGGCTGTTGGCCTGCAGCTTTAGGAGGTAGGTATCTGCTGTTGCAGGAAACCTTTTCTTCACCTGTATCTCTGTGTTCGTGGTCAGCCTCATCTTTCATGGTGGAGCATGTGGTATCTATCCTCCTCTGTCAGACCAGCTTGTTGTTTCAGTGCCCAGGACTTTCTAGAGGTGGAAACTGCTGACTACTGTCAGGGCCAGGCTCTCTACCAGTGCTGGAAGCTAGAGATGCTAGCAAGGCTGAGAACAGAAAGTTTCTGCCTGCTCCCTGTGGCCACTGGGTCTAAGATGCACTTTCACACCTTCCCTGATGGCTGAACTCTCATTCTTGCCCTAGAACTTGACTGTGTTGTGCCCGCCAGAGTACATGGTGTGCTTCCTGCACCGGCTTATCGCTGCCCTGCGTTTCTTTTGGGATGGCCACAAGGTGAAGACCCCTGCTGCACTGAGCAGTGAAGGTAAGGCCTGGAGGAGAAGCTTTGAAGGCATTTCTGTGGTTAGAACAAGGTTTGCCTCTTGATAGTGGTCTCCAGGATGCCGAAAATTTTCTGTTTCTTATGGATGCTTGAGCCTTCTGTCACCCTGTGTCTGTAGTTCCCAGTCAGCCTGGGAAATTCCTGTGTCCAGATCTATACCAGTTAACATCCAGACATGAGACTTGCAAAGGGGGCACCTGTAATGTTTGCTAGTTCCTCCTGTGTGCTCTGGAGTAGAGTCCAGTATTGATTATGGGTCTGCAGAAGCGCAGCTCATTGATGCCACAGTCAAAGTTTAAGGGAAGATACTTGGTTTTGTGGTTCCCAGACTCTGGGATTAAGGGGAAACCAAGTCAGTGCCGGTTGCTTTCCCACCCTCAAACACTACCTTGCCTGTCCTGCCATGGTCTGCTTGGCACTCCCTAACGTTAGGCTGACCCTTTCTCCCGACTCAGTAACTGCCTTACGATCCCCATGGGACTCGGTGACAGAGCTAGAGTAGCCAAGTGGAGAGCTGCTGAGTTTTCTGGTGATCCAGTTTCCCCCAGGGACTGTGGCTGGGACGGGGGAAGTGCTGGGAGGCTTGTTGTCAGTGGCCATCAGTTGCTTCTGTTTCTGCGTGGATCTAATGCTTGATTCATTGTGGATATCACCTCTGCCTTAATGGCTTGTGCTTTTATGATAACAAAAGTCACTAAATGTTAGTTCAGGCTGGGCCCTGGGGTCTGTCTTAGGAGGGCTTACATGTCTGCGTGGATCCTGTGCATGGGACTTGTGGAAAAAAAAACAAATCTCCTCTGCTTTAGAGGCCTATGTCCCTCCTCAACTCTTCTATAATGGGAAAGTGGATTATTTTGACCTTCAGCGACTTGGAGGTCTCCTGTCTCATCTTAAGAAGACTCTGAAAGGTAAGTGCTCTCATTTCCATTACCTGCATCTGGGTCCTGGCTGGAGTTCACCCAAGAGACATCCCAGGGAGGGACCCATGGGTAATGAATTGGGATTAAATTTAAGGAGAGGAAACTTGAATTTTAACAAGATGCAAGTTACTCTAGAGAAGACACTAGATGGAGCATCCTTTGAGTTAACAGTTTACCTTTTATATCCCTGAATGGGGCCTGTGGCTGGTGGAGAGCAGGGGTACTCTGGGATTACTCTGCTGTGGTGCTCTTGCTGCACCACAGCCAAGGGCTGGGAGCTGTCCAAGCACTGACCAGCGGTGTGGCTCTGCTGGCTGTGATGGATGTCCAGGATTTATTTGCTGCACCACCCTGGGCAAGCAGTAGCAGTCTTGTGTAAGTACTACAGCTGTATGTTAGTATGCAGCATGCTATTCTGGCAGTAGACTTAAAGCCTCCCTTTCAGAAGGGTTAGAAACCTCTTGCTGTTCCGTCACACTTCGTTTGTCTCTGGTTTCTGGCTAATGTGGCACTCGCCTTTGGCTCAGATCTCTCTTCTCCTTCCCCAGTGTGTTTGCAAGATTAGGACCATTTTCCCTGCCTCAGGTTGACCCCTGGCTGAGAACTATGTAATCTCTGGTCTCTTACCAAGGTCTTCCTGGCCAGCTTTAAAAACAGGGCTATGGACTAAGGGACATGTTGTTCAGGCTTTGTACAGTATAGCTGTCAGCGCAGCCTTCCTCTGGCCTGAGAATGTTTTCTGGTCTGAGTCTCCATCCTAGTGACTTGGGGACATATCATAGGACATCATTGAAAAGCTGGATGCTTAAAAGATAGTTTCAGGCCTTGTGTTTCCTTCCCTGCGCTAGTCCCGTTTGGCCTTGGTGACTGTCTCCTGGTTCCTCAGTTATTCTATTTGTTGCTGGTAGGACCAGGAACAGAAACAGGTCCTGGTTGAGCAGCACCCATCGCTGCTTGGTCTCTGCCATGTTAACAAGGGCAGACCTATTCCACGTAACAAAGCTGGGGTGAAGATGAGCTTGTTCTGATGCAGCATCCAACTTTGCTGGCTGCCACTCCTGCTGAGAAGCAGGAAAGAGGATGAGTGTAGGGCTGCCTCATGGGAAGCAAAAGGCAACTCCTGCGTTCACAGCTGCTTTGCTGTTCTCTGTGCAGATGACCTGGCTGCAAAAGCCAATGTCCTGATCGACCCCGCAGAGCTGCAGGCAGTGACTATGGATGATCTTGATGAAGACGAGGAATCAGCAACATCAGCAGCACAGGTAAACCGCGTCCTGTTATTGACCTGTGGGGACCCTGGTGCTGGAGCAGCAAGCTCAGCCGTGGGCTAGAAATGCTTTGCTTTAGATGAAGACAGCATCTGGGCCAGGACTGTAACCAGTCCATGGGCAACCAGATCAACAGCTGCACTTGCATGAAGGTCACTGGAGATCAGCAAGGTCCCGGATGCACCAAGTTTGAATAGCAAAATTTTCTTTGCTCTGCTCTCTCGATACCCACTGATCTGAATATGCCCCCTCCCCTCCATGGCAGCTCTTGGTGCTCGCATTTGAAAGGGTGCAAGGCAACTGCAGACAGAGCAGCTTCTTGCTGCGCAGATCTGCTGCATATATCTGGCATGTGTCCTTAGAGAAAGGAATGTCCATTTGCTAACCTGGCACTGCTGGCTCAGCCGTGATCGGAAGGGTATCTGCTCACCTTCCAGTGGCCACTGTGCACCTATGCCAACATCCTTACAGGGACAACAGAGGAATAGCTGGCAGCCAAGTAGCTAGAACTGTTTCTCCTTTAATTTCTTTTCAGTCTCAGCGTCCCTCTGCTGCCCTGGCCATTGGTGGAGCTCTTGCCAGACCCGGCTGGCTCAGCTCCCCCACCCTGGGCCGTGCCAACCGCTTCCTCAGCACGGCGGCCGTCAGCCTGATGAACCCGCGGCGGCCTCTTGGCACCCTGGAGAAGATCAAAGTGCGCACACTAAGCGTGGAGCAGCGGACAGAGGAGGACAGTGAGTACTTCTGTGTGCTAGCATGGCCCAGGTGGAGAATGGAGTACCGGGTGATGTCTTCCAGCTCCCAGTACTCTCAAGAGGAATGCAGTCTGTTTGCTGCCAGCTTTGCTCCGTCCCATTCCCAGGGCGCGCTGACACCCACAAGTCCACAGTTAACCACTTTGTCATCCTGAACATGTCAGTGGTGAAGCTGTCACTCTCTGTGTGCAAGGAGATGCTGCCTTGGTTCCTGCAAGCGCAGCGAGACTTTGCAGCGAGGCAGTTCAGAGGCAGCTGTAGCCACGCTTGCTCTGAACACAGACCAGCCAGAGGACAACATGGGCAGTAGCAGCACCATTGCTCTTGGACTGGGTTGACCAGGCCTCTGAAGCACGTACAGGGCTCGAGGAAGCGGGACTTGCGTGGCCTGGGTCTGTTTGAACAATTCTGACAGGTCAACCCGATGCAGACAGTGAGATGGGAATGGTCTGTTAGTATATCTAATGACTCACATGGGCTGGGAAGGAGCACTGTGTTACAGAGGCACAGCAGGGCTTTGGCTTCAAAGAGGTGCAGGGAAAAGCTGAGGTGCCAAAATGCCTTGCTGAGAATTTCTCTCCTGTCTTGGGGATGCATCGCAGTTGAAGGCAGCCATGGAAATGAGGGTCTTTTACTGGGTAGACCCCCAGAAGAGCCGGACCAGCCCATCACAGAGAACTCCCTTCTGGAAATCCTGGATGGGATAGTGATGATGTACAACCTCAGTGTCCACCAGCAGCTTGGGAAGGTAAGTGGCACGTGCTATGCAGAAATCCATTCCCCCAACATCCATGCTTCTCCACTGACTCTCTGTTTTCCACTTATTTAGTGACTGTCCTTTCCTTCTCCCAACCCCAGTGGGGGATCCGGTTGCATGCTTATATGTCTAGGGAAAAAAATACCCTAATTTATTGTTGGAATCTGCTGATTTTTAGATGGTTGGGGTGTCAGATGATGTGAATGAATATGCCATGGCGCTAAAAGACACAGAAGAAAAAATCAGCCGCTGCCCAAAGAGGGTGAGTGCCTCTGGACTCCCAGCTTCCTTCTCTGGTAGAGCCTCAGTATCTGGCAAAAAGGATGAAGCACAGTGGGTGGTTTCTAGACTTGGAGTAACCATTGTCTGGGAATGGGGTACTAACCCATGCCCGGAGCTGGCAGCTACATGTCACACTGTGCTAACCCATTGTACCACTGTCTCGAGGAACAGAGGGACTGAAGCAACCGCTCTGGCTTCTCCCAGACAAGCCATGGCAGCTTGCAAACCTCCATGTGCTGCAGACGCCTTGGAGCTGGTCTCCTGGGGTGGGGACTCTCCAGTGCTGGACTGGGGACACATCTGTCCTATTACACTCAGTCCCCAGCAGCTGGATCTGATGATGCATTAAAGAGGGATCTGACAATAGTTGACTCTAAAGCTGCTGCCCACATTGGACCAGTGTCTGCATCAGGCCTTGTGGGCTGCAGCTGAGACTGATAAGTGCTCTTTATAGCACTGATTCCCACTCCCTATGCAGAAAGGCTGCGGACCCCTTTCCCTTCTGCCAGTACTCCCTAGCTAGCTCCAAGGTGGTATTTGCTTTTGCATTGTTTGTCCAGCTCTGAAAAAGGATGCTATAAATGGCAGTGACATCTGCCCTTATATCTCTGCACTCTTTTCAGAGGAGAGACATCCACGAGGAACTGCTGAAGAGCCAAAAGGTCTTCTCTGAGAAGCTCAATCACCTAAGCCGACGCCTCGCTTGGATAAATGTCACCATTTATTCAAAGGTGGGCAGGAGCATAATGTGAGGCAGCTCAGAGGAGACTGAGCAAGTGTGCCTCTGTATCTGTGCTGCTTGGCTCACGTGTCATAAATGTCATTTTCCCTGATGTTGGAGTAATGCCAATGATCTTTGGAGCTCATTTTTCCCTTCTTTTGCATCAGAGACTCCTTGCTAGGCCCAGATCCTCTCATGTCCCAGGCTTGGTCCCATAGTGTTTGTTAGGACACAGCCCAGTCTGTTCTGAGCTGTGCATGTTGCTGTAGGCTTTCCCTTGGTTCATTGGGCCTCTGAACTGCGGACAGAAGGGTGTACTTCAAAGGGAGATTCAGTTCTCATGGCATGTCTGAGGATAGAGGCTACTGTGAACCATTTCCCTGAGCTGTGCTCTGCGTGTCACGGGCATCTCACTAGTGCTGCTCTTCCTGAAATCTGCAGGTTCCAAGTCTAGGGATTTTTGTTCGGGTGTTCTTCCCTTCTTCTCCTGGTTCCCACGTAGAGAGTGTGCGTTCTGCATTTTGTTACACAGTGACTATTTGCACGGGTGGTCCCATTTTCTCTTCATTCACCATTTTCCAGGGTAAAGTCTCCGGTCTCTTTTCTCATAAGCAGTTTTGCTGTTATGCTCCACTGATCTCTTCCTGTCTTCCCTTGCACATTGCCTTGCACCATCTCTGCTTTTTTGTGCTGGGGAGGAAGACACGTTTCCCTGAACATGCAGTGGCAGCAGGGTCTCTGCATGTGTCCCAGGATGTAAACAGGGAGGGGAAGAGTGGCAGGTCCTACGAACACGTCTGGCAGAGCTGCAGTGGCTGATCCTGACTCGTGAGCACTTTGCTCATCCCCTCCTTCACTCCCAGAGCAGGACTGCAAGGCACAGCGCCATGCTGTAGAAGCTCTCCAGCTGCATTAGTGTAGCCCATGCTTGCCAGAAAATAAACCTTTCTTCCCAGACTGCTCTTGAGAGGCTGAGGGGCATTACCAGCGCGCATTGCAGGTATCGCTGTCATCACCCATGCAGAAACACTAGTCACGTCTCTAGATGTTCTGTTGTCATATTAAACGCAGGTACCCCCCTCCCATCATGAGTGTGGTGTCACCTTTCTGGATGAATCAGCAGCATCTGGGAGTGAAGATCAGATCCTTCCCCGCCTGTGTTCCTGTCCTGGTCTGCGTGGCCCGCAGGGAGAGCATTCACTAGCTGGCTCGTGCTGTGAAATGTGCCCCAGGAGTTGAGCGAGCTTGCTCTCGAGAGGAATGTAGCTGCATGGAGGAGCTTGTCCATCCTGCCTGTACCTTCAGGGCTCCATCTCACAGCCATCACAGATGCCTGCTGTTTCCCAGTGGACACATCCACCCAGTGGGCTCCAGCATCCCTGGAACTTGTGTGCAATGGAGGAACACAACTGTATGAGTGTTGCAGGCACTGCTGATGCAGAGAAAGAGACTGGTTCTGTCTAGAGGTGAAGTCCTGCTCTGTGCTGAGGTGTCAGAGCACAAGAGAGGCTGCTTCTTCCTCAGGGGAATTAGTCACTAGTTTATTCTGAGCTGAGGGCTTTAAGGTTAGACAAAAGAGAGTGCTACAGCTTAAAAACACTCCAAGTTTCAAAGTAGATAATCCTGCCTTCAAAACATCCCTGTGGGAAGACCACTTCATCTTATTTTATTGCAACACTGTATTTATTTGTCACCCCATAGGTATTCACATCTTTGTATCCTCTTGGTGTATGCTTTCTTCTAGCTTGGCAATACCTGAAATTATGTTTTGAGGTTGTCAGGCCTTAATAAATACACATGCAGCTTTCTTTACCTTAATGTTGTCTGCACAATTGCTTTTTATCCTGAAAGCAGCAGTTGAGCTGAGATGTGTCTTGGTGTCAAGATGAAGATGTCTTTTAGTCAATTTAGTTGATTTGCACTAGTTCAGTCTAATTTTCAGAACAAACCTACATAAATCTCCCAAAGATGTTAGCAACAAACTTTAGAAAAGCCACTAAGCAAATGAAATCACTTATCTGCACCTCTGATTTTATTTTTTTTTAATTAGAAGTGTAACCATCCTCCATCTATTTTTATGCAAACTGCTGTTGCTTATGATATTTCTTGGCATTGCAGAATGTGAAATATTTCCTCTTTCTATGGCTTTGTTGCTGCTGATTTTTATAGCTTAAAGTTATACAGATGCCTTTAAATTTCCTGGTTTTAATTCAGGACTCCCTGAGTTTTGCTTAGAGAAGCTAGAGGCCGATGTTCCTCAGGACTGTAAATCTGGTTGAATGGCTGGCACAGAATCTGAAAGGCTGTGGCCGTCTATTGCGAAGATCTGAGTTGGTATGAGCTTTCAGCCTGTTCCCATTTAATTCCTACAAAGAAGCAGAGCTTTCTTTCCAGCAGATTTATGCTGGGTTTGCTAGTGCCTGCCTATCCTTAGTTGGAATAAAAACCAGCATGCCTTTTTTGCTATTGGGCCTGTGTGGTCATAAATACCCTACCAAGGAGTAGTCCTTGGGGAGTTTCAAGGCATAGTGAGGCAAAGCCACAGTTGATCTGACTTCGTGTTGGTGATGGTCATGCTCTGAGCTTGAGGTTGGTGTAGAGATCTCCGATTGTTCCTTCCACCTGACACTGCTGTGGCTCTGTGGAAAGACCAAATGGCAGAGATCCGGTTAATGAACTTAGAGCAGTGGTCTGAGGATCATCTCAGACATGTTTGAGGTCTATGTGTGGTGCTGATGGTTGTGTTTCTTCAAAGATAAGCTGGACAAAACTGAATAGGGATTGTTGTGTTCTCTCTGGCCAGGAGAAGATGCAGGACGTGTATTGGCTGCTGCAAGTGTGCATCCGCACCATTGAGCATGGCGACAGGACGGGCTCGCTTTTCGCTTTCATGCCGGAGTTCTACCTCAGCGTGGCTATGAACAGCTACAGCGCACTCAAGAACTACTTCAGCCCTGTAAACAGCATGGAGGAACTTCCAGGTAAGGGGATGAGGAGGCCTTGCTAATTCTGGCCTGATAAACTTCTAAAGCAAGCCACATCCTTATGGTGAAGTAGTGGTAGTTGGGCATCATCCCTTCTGTGTCCTTTCTTGGTTGTGATGTGCTGTACCAGTATATTATCTGTGTGCTGTGGGGCAGGAGCTGAGTGCCATTCCTTGAGTGGGTACCCACTGGTGGGCTGTGGCCATTGCAGTGCTCAGGCAGGAAGGCCATGCCTTGCCCGAAGCTGCTGCAGTGTTGGCTGTAGTGAAAATCACAGGCAGCTCTGGGTTTTGCTTCCAAGGAGGTACCAGGAACGGGCTGGGATGCTGGAAGGTGTGATTGTCCCAACAATGCATGCCACTGCCTGATGATTTCTGGGTGGGAGATGTGCCGTGAGTGCAGGAACTAGGACTACTTTTTCAAACCCCCCTGGGATTTGGGTATGTTCCACTGGAGATAACCACCCACTTGGTGCCAAGAGCCTGTGTTTAGGTGGATTTCCTCTGTGCAAGTTCTGTGCTTTTCCTGGCTAAGTGATCCCACTGAGCTCTTAACAAGTAGTTCTGTGCATTCCAGAGCCCATGAAGGTAGGAAGAGCTTCTCTTCCCACCAACAAGACAGAGCTGAAGTGTTCACATCCATTAAGTGGGGGCTGTCCCTGCTCTTCAGGGAGAAGCAGAATTGAGCAGTAGCAGATTTCTTCATGGTCTGTAGGCTGGATATGGCTTTTCTGCAGAGATTTAGGGAGTTATTTGTGTTGTTCAGCCTCTTCCGCACTAGGCATCTCTCCCCTGTCATCCGACTCAACTGCATGGTTTTATCTTTCTCTGAGTAACTGTTCCAGACTCTGCAGACTGAGCTGAGCTGAGAGGCTCTGTTGGAGATGAATGTGTTTTCGAAGCTGTCTGTTTTGACAACTAGACACACAACAAAGCTGCAGTTAGCTGTAGCAGGAATTAATTCTATGGCCTGTGCTGTGTCCACAGGAATGCTGGGACCACAGGGCTGGCCGTCAGGCTGTTGGCATGATCCCTGCTCCTTCCTTCTCTTTGCAGGCTACGAAGAGACCCTGATGCGCCTCGCTGCCATCCTGGCCAAGCATTTTGCTGACTCAAGGATTGTGGGCACGGGTAAAGCTGCACTCTTCAGCTTTGAGGGTGATAATGTTGCAGGTCTGGTTGATCCCACAGTGGCTCACCAGCCTTCTGCTGGGATCTGTCTGCTGAATCTGTTGTTAAGTGCTTTATGCCTCCACATACAAAGGGAGGCTGGGCACTGCCCTTGTCTGGTGTGTCCTGCTTATTCCAGGGTTAGATACATAACCTAGGATACCCTTTTGAGAGCAGAGCTCATGTCCCACCTACTTGCATGTCCAGTCTGGGGTTATTCCTTAGCTGCCTGAGCATAAGCATGCCCCCCACATCACCTAGGACAGCATGCCTTTCTGAGTGAGGGTCAGTCCCTCCCAGCTTCTGGTGTTCAGGTGCTCCCTGGTTTGCTGTGTGTCCTTGGGTGCCTGGCCTAGTCCCTTCTCATTCCTCCTCAGACATCCGGGACTCCCTGATGCAGGCGTTGGCCAGCTATGTCTGCTACCCCCACTCACTGCGTGCTGTGGAGAGGATCCCAGAAGAGCAGTAAGTGCTGCCCTGCCTGTTCCCAGGGAACTGGGGCAGGGCTGGGGTGCTGGTAAGGCTGGTTGGGGGAGCAGGTGGACTGCCAAACACTGCTGAGGGTCCAGGAGCTGCAGCAGGGTGCTGGAGTTGGCTTGGGAGCCTTCAATCTGCCCCAGCTCTATGGGTCCAACTGTGTGTCCTATTTAATCCCCTGTCCCCAAACCCTTTGGGCTGACTTATGTCTTTGTCTGACAGGCGGATCTCCATGATGAAGAACCTCCTGGCTCCCTATGAGCAGCGACCCTGGGCACAGACCAACTGGATTCTCGTCAGACTGTGGCGGGTGAGCATCCTACATCCCTGCTCCTCTCAGTGGCTGGGGCTGGTTGGACACTGAGCATTTCGCTTTCCAGTAGCAGCAAAACTCAAGTGTTTTCCAGCCTCTCAGATCTCTCCTTATCTCTTTTACCAGGGCTGTGGCTTCGGGTACAGATACACACGGCTCCCACACCTGCTGAAAACCAAGCCTGAGGATGCCAGCCTCCCCAGCCTGCAGAGTGAGTGGGGCAGGGGATGGGCACTCGGTTTTACGATGGGTGGTGAGGGAGGACCAGCCTCTTCCCTAGCATCCATCCCTACTGTGGGCCAGGCCAGCTGGTGACATGGCTGCTGAAGTAGGGGGATCCTGGCCAAATATCCAGGCCTGATCTTTGCAGCCAGCATTTCCTTTCCTGGACATCCCCAGCCTCTCTGCACTGGCTGGTGACTCTGTTGCGTGCTGGGTGGTGGGCTAGATCCATCACGAGGCAGGATTCTGCCCTTCAAGGGAGAAGAGAGAGGCCCAGGGCTACATCCTTACCAGAGCTTTACACCAAAATGTAAGCCTGGGAGAAGGCTCGCTGATGTCCGCAGCGAGCTGCCACTGTGGGGAAGTGTTGGTGAGTGTGCCAAACAGTAGGTACCCAGTGAGAGGGAGTGAGTGCCCAAGGAGGCAGGGCACTGGACAGGTTTGCAAGGAAGGAGTGTGTTAACCAGGCATCTCTCAGAGCCTGGCAGAGCCTTCTCTGCCTTTGGCACTGCAGTTTGGTTCCCAGCACTCACTGAACCGAGGGATTCCTTGGCTCTCTTGTGGCTGAGAAAGGCACCTTCTCCTTTCCATGTCTTTCTTGAGCTGAAGCATACATGCCCAGCTTAACCCTTGCAGGTTCTGGGCCTGCCCAAATACATTCCTGACCCTCCCTTTCCTGTGGAAAAGGCTTTGTGCCAGACCTTGCTCCTGGAGAGTTGCACAGGGATGGGGGACAGCGGGTGCTGCAGCCTGACATGGGCAGGTGGCATGTGGAGGTGTGCGCTAAACCCCGTCACGTGGGGAGAGCTGCCTGTCTCTGTTTAATGGCACTCTTGTTTTCTTTCTCTCTCCCGCCTGTGGGTGTCCAGGAGATCTCTCTGTTGCTAGTTTCCAGAGTAAGTTTGTTATGTGACCCTCTTTTGTCTGGTGAAGTAGCTTTAGAGAGCTCCCTCCTTCCCCTCTTCTGTCTAGAGAGACCCTTCTTCGGAGGCTTCATACAACAGTTGTTTTTCTCAGTTACGTCCCTGGGAGATGCCAGGCAGGCTGGTGCCCACATGGCAGTCTCTGAGGCTGCGTGGTGGACCCACTCTTGCAACGGTTTTATCAGGGTTACCTCTGGGGTCAGAGCCTTACCACAGGCTGTGCCAGCCTTGGGTTCCTCTCATCCTTGGAGGACGATGGGGGAGCCCTTGGTACATATGCAGGAGGGCCCTCATGACTGTCCCCTCACCCGCCTACCACACAAGCAAGACACAAGTTCCATGGGGCAGTGACTGAGCTCCCCCCATCCTGGGGAGCTCCGAGGCAGGAGCAGAGTCCCTCAGCTTTCAGGGCCTCTCTCCATCCATCTCCAGGTGGCTCCGCAAAGTCTGAGCCCGGAGTGGGCTGAGCTGGCTACTGGGGACTCGCTCCTGGGATTGCTATTTTAAGGCGCAACTAAATCAATAATGAATGCTGATTTAATTGAAGAGGGACAGGGGACTCAGAGGTGTCCTTGAGATGCTGCCGGGGGAAGGAGGAGGAGATGACCCCCCCCGCCTTCCCACCCATCAGTCTTCACCTTGTTGCAATTTGAGCATTGGCAAGGACAACAGAATAAACTGCTGAGCTGAAGGAAATCCCTCTTTGTCCGAATCTGCGTATACAGGCCGGTCTGAAGGGAACTCGGGCAGATGCCTCTTCTCTGGTGCTCCAGCCTTGTCCTGCTTTGGGGATGCTTCCCTGGAGGACGCTGCACAAGTGGGGAAGGTGTACTGGTGCTGCCTCACAATATCCATGAAACACGCAGAGCACAGCCCACCTGTTCTCCTGTGCTGCCCTTTGCCTCTGCTCACTGATGATGAGCAACGAGATGGCTGCCTGGGCTAACCCAGGGAGGGGGAGAGGCTCAGAAAGGCTGTCTGTGTTCCTGCTTGCTTCCTGAGTTGTTCCTTAGCCCCACCAGCACCAAACAGCTCTCATCCAGGCAGGGCTCTGCCTCCAGTTTGTCTCCTGAGAGCAGACAGGGGCTCCGTTTGGAGGCCGGGGCAGTTCTGGTTGGTGGCTGCTGTAGGAACTTGTTTTGCTTTCATTGTGGCTTGTAGGCAAGGCCGGGTGCTGTTACGGCACGCACACGGTGAGCAGCAGTGGTGGCCCTGTGCCAGGCCCAGCCTGTCTTGCTTTTACCGAGCTGCAGGGAGGCTTCAGGTTGCAGCACAGGGCTCCTCTGCCCCAGGCCTTCTGCCCACGCATCCATCAAGCGGTGGAGGGTAGGTGGGTGGGACCATGAGATCATCTAGCTGAGCTGTTGTGCAGTGTGGGCCAGAGAATTCACCCACGTCCCTTTCCCAAGTCCAGCAAATTGCCTAAGCTAAAGAGGTCTTTCAGAAAGAAATCCTGTCTAGATCTGACAACAACAGAAGCATCAGCTGATGGCAGGTGAACTGTCCAAGCCCCTCTGATGGTGGTTTCTCACCCTTTTCATTCCATCACTTTTTCCTGATGGAAATGTATCTAACCTCATCTTCTGTCTTCCACTGCTGCTGCTCTGCGTCTCTCTGCTGGGTTAAACTCTGTGCATTACAACATTTTATTCTTCAAAAGTGCTTGTGTACCAGGGTAAGCTCATTTCTTGGTCCTTTTTAATGGTGAAAATAAAGTGCAGCCTCTGTGTCCTATCCAGGAAGGTGTTTTGCTTTTCTGTGAGCCCTGGTGCTCATCCTTCACATGTTTTCAGCAGCCCAGAGGTGCCAGTGTCATGCTGGCTGGAACACCGCCCCGATCTGCTGGTCACAGAGCCAAAACTTGCATTAGCCTGCTCGCCAGCACTTTGCTTTGGAGGCATGCACAAGTCCAAGGCACGCGCTGGGGCATCCTAATGCCTTGCACTCGACCTTATTGATATCTCATCCCGTGAATGCAGCTTGCTTTCCTTCTGCCTCACACTGCAACGTTCCCTTTGGTCCTCTCAAAATACATCTTTGAACGAGCATGGTTTACCAGTGGTGTGGATCGCTGCATCCCCAGATTACCTCTTTCACTGCTGTTTCATCAGTCCAACAGCCACAGCTGCTGTTGGACTGATGTTCCACATCTACATTTGCATCCTTCCAAAAACTCGGATGAGTGTTGGGTGGAACTGCTTTGCTTCTGAATCTGGTCCATTTGGGGCTTTCCTCCTTTGTGCTTCCAGCTCTACTCTAAATGCTGCAACGTCCAGAGAACCCCTTCGGCTGCTGACCAAGAAGTACACAAGTAACCCTGTTATAAATCTTCCTGAGTCATTAGCAAACTATAAAGTACATAATTATCTTCCTGTGATGAAAGTACGTGACCCTGCTTCTTTACAATTATCTAGTAGGAGCACTTATTGAAGGCTTCCACTTTGTCTGCATTATTAATTTTTAACTCTATCTATTACTGGGCCTTTGCTACTGTTAGGCTTTCTCTCATTACTGTTTTAAATAACTCTGGTGGAATTTTTTTCCCATAGTTGAAGAAATTTTGCAGGTAGCATGGTTAGCCATGGATGTTTCTTTTATGTCTTCCCCTTCTGTTGCCCCTTTTCTCCTTGTTTTTATCAACCACTGGCTATCTTTGATTATGTTCACTTTACCTTTTACATTTTAACTCATGTCTTTGCTTTGTCCTGGTCTCAGTTGAACTTTTTAACCCAAGTGCTTGCTGTAGCACGGAGGCTTTCTGACTGCCTAATAATATTCTTCAAGAACTCTGCAGCTTTATTCATTATTCCACCCCACCTAGATTTTTTTTTTTTCTTTTTACCTCTGACTATTTTGCTTATATTTTTGCGGGGAAGTTTCTCTTGTGGAAACATCGGATATATCCATAACCGCTTGGGGCCACGCTCTGTTGCCCACATTAAATGTATTGAGGTCATAATTTCTGGCCTTGGAAAACCACCGATTTCTGTTCCAATGTCTGATCTTTATCTGTCATAATGAAGGCTAAGCCAAGATTGAGTGGCTTCTCTATTGAGGAGTTACAAGTTTTAGAAATATTAGTGACTTACTATTGCCAGGATCAAGGAAGTAACCACATCAGTGAGTATCCACAGACTGTCTATGAAATGACATTCCTGTCTGAAATGGCACATGTAAGGGCTGTGTCCTTACCCAGTGGTAACTGAGAGGTGAAGGAGGTGGGTAGAAATGCCTCTGCAGAGGGGAATATCTTTCAAATGAAGATGAACACAGCACCAGGGCTAGGTTTCTGGATACCACTAACAATTGCCCCATGGAGAACCTCATCTGGGAACCCATACACAGGACGAAGCTGCTTTTGCTGTTTTCCAGGACTGGTTCCTTATGTTGCTTTCAAAGAGTGACAGTGATTGCAGCGTCTTTAGATTCAGAATCCTCTTGGAAGCAGCAGAAGCTGAAGAAGTCCACTGTTCCCTGGTATTAACTTAAAACCTTAGAAAAAGCCTACATAACTGAGGATAAGTTTGACCAGAGACACCACTTTTTAATGTTTTTATAGACTGGCACAGTCTTTGCCAGCAGCAGGGAAAGCATTTAAGAACCTAGAATTGAAGGTTTGGAGCAAATTCACACCACTTATTGGAAAAAGACCATGAGGAAATAGTCATTGGCTAAAAATCAGGATAAAGCAAGTTATTACAAGCATAAGAACATCCTTTAAAAAGCCAAAGCTTCCTTCAAATGAGGTGGACTTTGGCTGGGCAATTCATGTTGAGATCTGTCCTGACTTGAAATGTTGGTAAAAGAGGCTTTGGAGATGGGCCAACAGGACAACCCACAGAGCTCATCCAGGAGGAATGGTGATCCTTGCCTAGAACTACTTTGGTGCTTGAAGGCTGGAACAGGGCTAATATGTCAGCAGTTTTGATAAAAAGCACTTTTTACATGTTGAGGGAAGGTTGGGGAAAAGATTACGCAAAAGCTCAGACCTGCAAAAGGACCTTCCAGTCCTGAATGACTGGGAGAGAAAAAGCAGATGGAATTCAGTGTCACCAGATGTAGAGTGGTGAATGCGAAGGGAAAATGAGATTGAAAATCAGTGGGCTGTGAGCTGAGCATAACCCTTAGGGACAAGATTTCAGGGTGAGCTCCCTTGGACCTGTCTGTGCACCCTCCTGAGAAGAGCACCATGGTATTTCAGGTGTGACCTCCTCAGAGCCAAGCAAAGGGGTAACACCTCTCCTTGATCTGCTGAGCACATCCTCCTACCATCACCCACCTCTTAGGTGTAGCGAGAGCCTTCACCTATCCCCTGTTGAAGCTGTCATCCTACAAAACCCCTTTATGGGATGGTGCCCAGACCGTTGTTTCCCAGCCAGGACTGATATTTGTGGTCATTCTTCCACAGATGCAGAATTTTTCCTTTGTGTTGAATATGATCATTTTTTTTTTTTCCAAATCCTCAAGTTTCTCAGGGTGCCTCTAGCACATCAGACAAAGCCCCTTGTCTAGTGTCATCTGCAAATTTGGTAAGGGTGTGCTGTGCCCCATTGTCCATCACTGACAGAGAAGATGAGGTGGGCTCCAGTGTTGACTCCTAGGCTTCTCCAGCTGTGCCCTGCAGCTAGCAAGTTCCTGAGGATCTTGAACTTGATTCTTGCAAAAGGGTTATCCTTGAACTGTCATCCTGTTGTAATCTTTTGGAAAATATCAGCTTGATGCCCACTCACAGGAACAAATTGCATAGCAGCAATTATGAGAAAAGGAAAACAAAACAAAACCACGTTATGCCTTTGTGCAAATCTTCCGTGTGCTTGTGGTTTGGATCCTGCATGAACTTCTCATTCCACCTCTCCAAAGAAAATCTGGGAGAACCAGCGCAGCTCAGGGAGGGGTGGTGAAGAGGACAATCGACGTGGCAGTTTCTGTGTGAGAAACTGCACAGGCTGGAGCTGTTCCTGTTTGAAAGACTATCATAAAGGTCTGAGGTCATGGCTAGCTGGAGGAATTGACTGGAGAGCAGCATCTCACTGTCTCTCCCAACAGAAGGAGAGGATTGCAGAGAATAAATCTTATCAAATAAAGCACGAAGGATCCAAGCTCAAATCTGAATTCTCCCCATCGCACACAACTGAGCTGTGAAATGTTGCTTCAGGACACTTTCAATGCTAAAGGGTTACACAGTTTCAGGGGACACTGGGCAAGAAATTCACTGAGGACCACTAAAGACGTGAAAAGGCTGTCTGATTTGGGCAGTCCCTGAGTCACGTGTAGCCAAGGGCTGGGAAAGTGCTTGCAGGTGGGAGTAGGGCATTCAAAGACGTTTGTTATGATGATAATCCCTCCCAAAGATATGCCTGTAGGCAGGATCAAAACCAGGGCACTGGCCTGTACAGAGTGATTATGCACTGTGAGACATCAGCACGCATCCTCCCTAACAACAGAAGCTCAGTGCACTTGCTAGTGGGTATTTACAGAATAATTTATCCTGTTCCCATTTGAGCTGACAGTCTTCTGCCATGCCTCTCTGGCTTCACTAATCCCAGCTAGCTATGTGACTGCAGTTACGCCTTGCTTCTTGATCCCTAGGGGTGTGATGGAGGTCACCCTGTGTTTCTTTTGGCTGTGCTGGCCTTCCAAGCAGGCTGCCACCCCAAAGACCTTCAGCAGTCATAGCATGGCTTGTTCCTCCAGGCACTGCAGTGCTGATTCTACCAGAGTTTCCACGTGCTCTTACTAATAGCTTCTATTAGAGGGAAAAATAGTTAGATTGTTTTTTTCCCCCTATATTTGGTAAATCTGCTCAAGTTTCTTTCTCCAAGCCCTGTGTTTTGAAATTTAGTACCCTTCCCTTGTAGTGTTGAATGCTTTTGTGAGCCTCTCACTGACAGTGGGTCCTTCTGCTGGTGAGCAGCATCCGTCCCACTTGTGCCCCTTCCTTTCCCTGCCTGTCCATGGGGGCCGGTGCCCCACACAGTCCTCACTGTGTTTCCCAGCTGCTGGGCCTGACCCCGTCTGTGCTCTTGATAGTGAAAAAGCCCAGAGGCGGGATGCCACATACTGCAGGGATGTGTCTGTGCTTAGGCTGAACCTGGCTAGGGAGCGTGGGCAGCTCTGCCTGAGCCCGCTGAGGGCAGAGCCAGCCCCAGCTCCGTGCAGAAGCTTCTCAGGAGTGGGATTTATTAGGTACCTTCCTTCCCTGGATGCAGGCAGACAGGCACAGCCACATGAGGCCGGGGGTGGCCGCGCTGGCTCCAGGCAGCTGCTGCCACACTTGCATCAGGAGCAATTAATGCTGAGCTGACCGTGGGCCTCTGCAGAGCTGAGCAGGAGGGAAGCTGAGCTGCAGGGCAGCGCTCCTGTGCATGTGGGCAGCAGTGAGCACGCAGGCATCTTCTCTGGTTAATTCAGGCTGGCATTGCAAAAAAGTGCTTGGATGCCCAACAGGCAAGGTCGCTGCTCAGAATAGTCCTTGCAGTCCCAGTGCCCTGCCATCTCTGCTTACTGTAAGATGCAAGCCAACATTTACCAAGCCCAGGACCAGGCTCCCAGCCTGTCCTTGCCCTGCACCCACGGCTGCTCTGGGACCAGGCCACTGAAGCTGTCGCTGTCTGGTTTCAGAGCCATGTCCCTCCACCCTGCTGCAGCAGCACATGGCAGACCTGCTCCGCAGTGACCGCGACCTGGCCCCCAGCTTCCTCAACAGCGTCCTCAACCAGCTCAACTGGGCTTTCTCTGAGTTCATTGGCATGATTCAGGAGGTGAGTGTGCCGCCCAGGGGCTGCAGGGTCCAGCACTCAATGGGGGCCTGTGTCCTACACGCAGTGAGGTTCCAGACACGACTCATGGAGTTGGGTGTGCAGAGGTTCCTTGACATGCGCTGGAGCTGAGCTGGGGGTCACGACCCTCCTTTTTGGAAGGGGCACCTCATTCAGCTGTCCCCATTGCTTGACAGATCCAGCAGGCAGCAGAGCGCTTGGAGAGGAACTTTGTGGACAGCCGCCAGCTGAAAGTGTGTGCCACTTGCTTCGACCTGTCGGTGAGCTTGCTCAGGGTGCTGGAAATGACCGTCACGCTGGCTCCAGAGATCTTTCTGGACTGGAATCGCCCATCGTCAGAGCTGCTGCTTCGGAGGCTTGCCCAGGTATCATCATTTAGCAGGGTGTGAAGAAACATTCTCTGAAGGGGTGTCTGCCCTCTCTCCAGATGTGCTGTGAGGTGGGGGCTCCTGCCGCAAATGCTGCAGGACTTAAAGCTGCTCCAGCAAGCCCAGCTGCTGCAGAACAAGTGGTTCTCCCTAAAATCTCTCCATGTCAGCTGCTCCTGTCCTTTGCATATAGTCTGGCCACAGCTGATTTCTGCCTCCACTGGGAAGGAGGATGACAGCTACTTAAATCTTCCTTCAGAGGAGCTATGGCCAGTTTCTTCCACTCAGTAAATGCTGAACTTTCCTGTGGCAAGCAGTGCCATGAAATCTGAAGAGGAGGTGTAGTACATCTGAGCAAAGAGCTGTGGAGGGTGTAGCTAGCTTCATAGGGAACACGCCCCTATGTTTGGGCAGGCATCTTGGTCCTTTATCCCTCAGTCCTAGAATATGGTACCAAACATCTCCACTTCCCTGCTAGGATGACCAGGACAACCCTGTTCCAACCCAAAACACCCCTTAGGCTCCATTAAATTAGTTTCTATTCTAAAGCACAAGCAACCCTGGAAGGCCCTGAGGACAGGCTGCTCTTGTATGAGCCAGCCTGGAGGGGAGCAGTCATATGTACCTTACCTACACCAAAGGGGTTGGGTTGATCTAAGGGTTGAGGCTTGAGGCACTGAGCAGATAAGTCAAAGCAAGACATAGTGGGGTCTAGTACAGCAAATGTGAGGGAAGTGCTCAGCCTGGGATCCTGGGGTTTCTGTAGGGATCACCACATGAGGAGGCAAGTGAGGGGCCCTTACAGCAGGTGGTTTACGCAAGCTGGGGAGAAGGCAGCAGAGAGCAGGGTGCTGCTGCGTCCCCCTCGCATCCTGGTGCTGCTGCAAAGCCGCGTCCCACTGCAGAACATGCCCACAGAGGGGAGTGATGTTCTGCTCTTCATGCGTGAGGGCAACAGGAAGAGGGATGCTGCATCTGAGAGATGGTGCTCAGCTCACAGCAGTTGTGTCAAGCCTGGAGTGGTCCCTGCTCACCCCACTGTGGGTTTGGGTGAGAGCTAACCGTGGCTAATTAAGTGTCTTTACAGTTGATTCCTTCTGTGCTGGTCATAGGCAGAAATCTCTGCCTGCAGTGATGCTCTGTCAAGCAGAGAAGCAGATTGCTCTCTGTGCTCATCCCGTGCTTTAGGGCTGGTAGGTCTGCCCTGCTGCCAGCTCCAGGCCGGGCAGGACCTGCATTGTGCTTCACCCCGCTGACACTGCTTTTGCCCACAGCTCCCAGCTCGCTCTTCACAGGCTGTGGCTGCCCTAGGGACTGTAGCTTCTGCTTGCCAAGACCTTCTTTTGCACAGAATTAGCTTGGCTTCTTTAAGTGAGATTCAGATTTAGGTGGAAGATGCTGAGATTCAGGTGTCTTGACCTCAGACTGACACCTTCCTGGGAAGTTTGGGTCTGGTACAACTGCTGTGGTGTGGTGCCACCTCCTCCTGTGCCAGGGCCAAGCTAAGGCTGTGCCGTGAGCCTCCCTCTGTGCATCCACCAGCTTCCCAGGCACTGAGCCCAAACTATAAGGACATGCTGCCCCAAAACATGCTCTTTGGATGTTGCTCATAGGGAGGCCCATCCAGAAAATACAAACCCTCTCTACTTTTCCTCACACAGCTCTTGAACCAGGTGCTGAACCGTGTGACAGCTGAAAGGAACTTGTTTGACAGGGTGGTCAACCTCCGTCTGCCAGGTGAGTCCATGCATTCTCTGTCCCTCTCCCTTGAAAACATGCTGGAGGTATGTTCCCATCCCTTGGGAAGCGAGGGATGGCCTGCACTGAAGGTTGGTGATGCTGAGATGTATATACCTCCTGGCTGGGAAGCCAGTCTGGGCCTGCAGACTGCCACAGAAGTGCTGTCCTTAGAAGACATCTGAATCCTCCAGATGGACATGAGCGTTGGTGCTCTTCCTAGGCCCTTAGCCTCTGTCTGCCCAGCAGCTCTGGTTCCTGCCAGGATCAGTCCTCACGAGGCAGCTGATGCATGGGTCCGGCTGTCCACGGTGGAAGTGGCAGCTGCGCTGTGTTTGTGCTGATTATGCTAGGTACTTCTCTGACACAGGTTAGGTGGGAGCTTTTTGAAAGGCTCAGAGCCCTGGACTGATTGCAGTTCAGGTAGCTGGCTTGGTTGCTGTGCTCTGTGTCAAGGAAAGGTGCACTGAATTGCTGGGGGAAGCCGTTCTCAGCAACATCAGCCCTCTTCCTCGTGGAGGTGGCTGTGAGCAGCTGAGTTGGGCCTGTTAGCAGAGACTGGCTCCAGGTGCTGTGTTATAGGCACCCTATATTTCCTGTACAGCAGCTGGATTTTCCTGCCTGTGAAGGAGGGGACAGACCACCTTCTCCTCTTGAGGTTTGGAAGAGACAGGGGTGCTCCACTGTGAGAGCAGTGCCTAAGTCTGGGGTTCCCATTAGTAGGGAAGGCTCCTCTGTCCTTGATGAAACCCATGGCCCCACCAGAGACCCCAAGTCACGGTCCCTACCTCCTGCACTGCTCTGCCACCAAGTCTGGAAGTAGCAGTGCAACCCTGCTCTGCCTGTCATGCGGTGGCAGTGGCTCTGTCTTTCTCTTTTGCTTCCATAGGGCTGGAGAGCGTGGACCATTACCCAATTCTTGTGGCCGTGACGGGGATACTGGTCCGGCTGCTTGTGGACACTGATGTTCAGGGGTGAGTGGCTTTTAACTTCTAAAGCACAGAGTCACTGCACGTGGCACAGCTGTGGGCGCTGCAGTAGTCAGTGACATGAGAGGTGTTGCAGGAGTGATGTGGGTGCGTGGGGACCGAAGTGAGGCAGCTGTGCATGGAGCAGGCAGAAACTAAGGAGCCGCACGCCCCTGCAGCAGCTGCTTCCCAGTGCTACTGCTGGGTGCAGAGCCCTTCCTGTGGTGCAGGAAAGCCGTTGTGAGAGGTAGCTATGAGGTGCTGTACCAAGAGCACATGTACACCTTCCTCCCTCGGGCTGGGGTCTGGCACTCAGTGCAACAGGACAGCTGCTGCCAAGGTGGTGAGCGCCGCATGTAAAAGAGCTCTGCTGATGTGATGACGCAGGCAAAGCGCTGCAGCACACGGTGATGGGTGGAAGGGAGTTCATTAAAGCTCCTTCACTCTGGACCCATCTCGGGAAGGCATCGAAATGTGTGCAGAGAGCTCTGGCTGCCCAGACCTATGGCACAAGATGATGCTGATTTTCAAATGAAGCAAATCTTCCTGTCTTTATGGTGACCAGCTATTCAGAGAGAGAGCACCCAGGGAATGATGTTGACTGGACAAAGCCACAGCTGACCTGGTGGTTTATGTGTGTCTGTGCCTGTTTGTACCGAGTCCTGCAAATAGGCTTATTCTGATAACCCCTGCAGCTTTGCCTTTGCTCTCTCCCAGTGTCATTCATAGGTGTCTTGCCTGGCCACTGTGCCCTGCAGGGTGCTGTAGAAAATGGGGCTCTTCTGTCTGCGCTGCACATTCTGCTTGATTTCATGTTTGGAGGACATGATAGTCTCTGGCTTTGCAGAGAGCAGAGCCCCATCTGGCTGAGCAGCTCAGCCCTGCAGCCAGTCTTTCAGCTTCTTCTCTCAAGGACTCAAAGATGTACACAAATATATCTAATTATATCCTGCCTCCCGTGGCTGCTGCACCAGCCTCACAGCCCCAAGTGTGACAGTGCCAAGAGCTTAGCACAAGGTCGTTGATCAGTGGCCTTTCTGGATTGTGAACAGGGGTGGATTTTGCTCTCCCCCAGATCCTGCTCCATGGAAAGGGCAAGCGTCATGAATTTGACGTCACAACTAGACACTTGTTTCTGGAGGGATGGAAGTATCAGAAGTGATTAAGCAGTTCCCTGCATGCCAGGCAGGATGAGAAGTCCTTCCCTGGCTCTCTGTCCCTTTAACATCTGTGCCAGGTGTCATGGTTTGAGCCCAGAGGGCAACTGAGCACCATGCAGCCATTCACTCACCCCTTCCCCCTCAGGAATGGGAAGGAGAAAATAAAGCAAAAAGCTCAGGAATTGAGATAAGGACAGGGAGGGGTGGCTCACCCATTATAGTCGTGGTCAAAAGACAGACTCATTGGAGGAAGAAAAAAGAGAACATCACTTTAATTCAGACACTAACAAAACTGTCACTTAACAAACATGGTGGGACAGTAAGAAGCATCACCACATCCAAAACCACCTCCACCCACCCCTCCCTTATTCCCGGGCTCGGCTCTGCTCCCGATCTCTACCTCCTCCCCCAGCAGCACCGGGGGCAGGGGATGGGGGTTACAGTCAGCCCTCTGTTCCTTCCTTCTCGGGAGGTGAGGTGAACACTGCCCATCCTTCCCCTGCTCCCCGTGGCTCCCCCCTCACTGCAGACAGATCTCCATGAACCTTTTCCACAGTGAGTCCTCCCCACGGGATGCAGCCGTTCCCGAGCTGCTCCGGCGTGGGTCCCCCCCGCGTGTTGCAGCCCTGCCAGCGCCGAACCACAACAGCGGGGGCTGCTTCTCCACTCAGAGTCTTAAATGGTTCCTGTCAGCACAGCCGCCTGCTCCGGCGTGGGCTCCTCCACAGGCTGCAGGCCGGCCTCTGCTCCACCGGTGACGTCCATGGGTGGCAGGGGGGCGGCCCTGCTGTCTCACCATGGGATACAGGGGGGCTCTGGTCTGGCACACCTCCCCCACATCCTTCTCCTTCCTTCCACTGACCTTGGTGTTTGCCCTTCTCCCAACTCCTCCTCACAAGTCCCAACCCCCTCTCAGGTTTTTCTTCTTAAATACATTATCACAGAAGTGCAGCCACTGTCACTGATTGGCTCAGCCCTGGCCACGGACTTGGAGCCAGGGGAGCTTTGAGAGGCTTTTCACAGAGGGCCACCACTGTAACCCCCTCCTCAACTACCAAAAACCCCACCACAGAAACCCAGCACACTGGGCCAGGTCACTTGTAGAGTGAAAGAGAGGAAGGGATAAAGCTCTTTCTCTGGCCCTCAGTTTAGCAAACTCAGAAGAGCACTGGGAAGACGGTAGTGTGATGACAATCACATCCTTCCTAGCCTGCAGGAAGTCCTGGGGAGACAAAAAGCTTCCAGACTGTGTCTCCTTTACCTGAAAAGCTGGGTGTGCTTTGGGTTAGAGAAGCCAAGGCAGCTGGTGTCAGAGGGGCTGTACCGTGCCAAGCAGCACCATCCCCAGTCTGCCGACAGCATCCTCCGCACCTCGGGCTGTGCGGTCGCAAACCAGGGGTGCCATATCCTGTGGTGTGTGGTTGGAGAGTGGCAAGATCTTCAGGGGCTTTGTAGTCACCTCCTTGGGCACTGGAAAGCAGAAATAATTACAAAGTGGGGGAATAATGCAGGAAAAGCGTTGTGTCCTTATAGTGGACCTAGCTCAGCAGAAGTACAAGGTGGAACAGGAGAAAGCCCAGGGAAAAATGTCTATAAAACAAAATGTTTCTGTGTGATTTTGCAAAGCTCTGCACTAAATCTGAGGTTTGATACGTCACTGATCTATAAAAGGCAAGCAAGCATTGCAGGGGAGCCATTGAGGTCAGTTAAGACAAAAGAACCGAGGCTGGTGGCTTGGAGACCCTCTACCTCTACCCAAGCAGAGGAGATGGGCAGCCTGATGGTAGAGATCAACGTGGCCACAGGCAGAGTACCTCACGTGGAAGGGAAAACTGAGCCACACACCCTCTTTGCAGCACTTTGAATTGAGGACCAGCGTGCGAGTGTTGTACCCCGCTTATGGAGTGGTTCTGCTTCATGCAGGTGCATTGAAAAACAGCAAACAGGGGTGGGATGGAGAAAAACAGCAGATACGAGAGGAAATGCAGAGGCTTTTCTGCTGCCTTTGGATTCCTCAGGGGTTCGGTCCTGCTTTGATCCTGTGTGCAAGGCTCTTGGCACCATCGCCACAGGGTGCTGAAGGTGCAGCTGGGGTGAGCAGAGCCCCAGAGGGATGTCCTCCCCACAGTCACCCAAAAACCAGGGAGATGGTGCAGACCAACAGTGGTTGGCCCAGAGCAGGGTGATGGGAAGTGTCTGTCTCCAGGCCCGTAAGTAAGAGGATGGTCTGTGGAATGGAAAAGGAGAATTTAAACCTTCCTTGGGGCTGTATGTTCCCATGGGAGATGATTGCCATGGGTTGTGTTGCTGCAAGGAGTAACTGAAGAGATTTAAAGGATCCCATATGTAACCAGGCTTTCTGGAGCAGACCATTTATATGAACTCAAGAGGAGGCAGCTTTCCTTTTTCCTTCTTCCCTTCCTCTCAGTGCAGTGAGCAGGATAACAGGATGCACTTTTTTTCCTTCCTCAGAAGCACTCTGCCCCGGCAGTGCTGGAAGCGGGTAGAAATCTCTTCCAGGTCCCATTTGGTAACTCCCGGATTGCCAGAAATCATTAACAGAGGGAGATTATCTGACCCACATTTTCATGCAGGAATTTCTCTGTGGGAATTACCTGGGACACTGGCTGTTACCCTGACTGGTTCCCTGTGAGGAGGCTCTGCCTCAGAGGATGAGGACGGAACAGGACCGTGGGTGACTTCCTTGGCTTGACTCTGTTTTTTTCTGGTTGCCTCTAACCCAGCAGGCCAACGCTGTGCCAGGCACTTCGTTGGAAGGTGCTGCAGGAGTTGCCTGGGACAGAGAGGACGGGTTCATCAGGGAGTGGAGGAACGAGGTCCCATTTGTGGGGCCAAAACATTCTAGTGGGGCGTGAGGAGAGCCAAGGCCCTGCCAACTCATCCAGCTGTGTAATCAGGATGCAGTTGGGTGCCTCAGCTGCTCCTTGCCCAGCACAGGACACTCAGCCAGGCATCAAGTCCTCTTGCTACGGCCTCCTGGCATCAAACAGAGCCATTAAGCACAAGAAAAGGGAACATTGCCCAGGCTGGGCTGTGATGAGACAATTGATACATCATATGCCTTAGTTGCTGGATGGAGCGGGCTGTTTCTGAGACAGAAGAAATGCATTTCCTCATCGGGTCCGGCAGAATGGCTGGTGCTGCACGTGGTGAACCAAAGCTTCAGTGACCACCACATCCGGGCTTACTGATGTTTGTAGGGGAGCCTGAGGATTTCATGGCTCGACCCCCTCGCTGGATGTAGCAAACTTTGCAAACAGGGGCAGAGGAGAATTAGTGCAGGGCACAGATGGGGAGCTGCTAGCTCAAGCTGGCGTCCCTCAGCAGAGAGTCTTCTAGTTCGCAGGCAGGATCAGGGCAGCCTGGCGCTGGGGGCTGGGTTGTCTCACCAACAGGCGACAGCTCCTTGGTTTAAAACTGTTTTTCCATCTGCAGCGTTGTTGTGGGAGTGCTCAGGCCTCCTGACATGCTGCCCCTGCCCAGCCGTCGGGTCTGACAGCAGCTGGGCAGCACCTTCATTGTGGGAAGTCTCAGCACCTGGCAGGGCCGAGGAGACAGAAATGCCCGTGTGCTGCCTGTTTTCCAGGCCCTAATGACTGAGCCTTGGTTTCGCAGGGAGGAGAGGGAAGGCAGGATCTGGCAGGCTGAGCCAGGAGTTGGGCTGAATCGTTGGGTCCGTGCCAGAGACCCTGGCTGCCTTCAGCCAGTAGCATCCCCCCCGCTTGTCTGCTAAATAATTGAGCAGGTTTTCTATTAAGCCTCCTTTGGAGTGAGCTAATGGAGTGGCATTGGCCAAAGCTTGTGTAAGGATCCTGGCGAGAGAGAGTCAGGGGAAGGAGTGAGGCCTGAAGGTGAAGCTGTTGATCTCCTGAGTGCGAGGGCTTGTAATTAGGACTGGGCATATAGGTTGGAACAGGCTTTGTGGAAAGCGAGTGGCCATCCCGGAGCAGAGATGAGCCATACTGTGCAGGGGTTCAGCCGCCGCTCCGCTCCTCAGGCTTCCTCCATCCCCTTGGAGGCAGTGGGAGCGAGGCCGGGCAGCGCGTTCCCCAGCCCTGCCCACGGCTGATGCTCTCAGTGCGAGTCTGAAGGGTTAGGGCACGTGCAAGGAGCCAGTGAACTTGTCTGCAGTGCAGCCATACAAGAAAAGACCTAAGCAGCCTTCAGGGTGTACCTCCCAGGAACTTAGGACCAGAAGACGGAGGGAAGAGCACTGTGGTCACCGGGGACATGCTGGTACCAGCCAGCAGAGCACAGGATGGGGATCCTGGGCCAGAAACAACAACATTGTGCCAGTGGGATGCTGGGCACAAGCCAGCAGGACCTGCCAGGAGGAGCAGCACTGGGCTGACGTGATGTTGGGGTAATTCTGGCTGGATCTCTGCACTCCTCTCCTTTACACAGTACAGATGGGTGCAGAGGGACAGACTGGCAGGAAGGAGGTGATGGAGAGGTTCCCTGGGCAGAAGTAGCACGCTGAGCAGGAAGGTGAGGAAGCACGAAGCTGGTGGGGGGAGGCAGGCTAAGCAGACTCCGTTCAACTGCTTGATGGTTTCGGGGTCACCTCTCCTGAAAAAGACACAGAAGATCCCAGTCTGCAGGTTCCTAAGCTCAGCCTGGCCACCCACCTGCATGCTTGAGCACTGCTGGGGCTGTGGGGACCGGGCTGGTCCCCACTGGACATGGAGGTTCTCTGCAGTCCCATAGGACACTGTAATTACTGATCACTCCTTCAACACATATTGATGAGTGAGCTGTGGTGGAAGGAGGTGCAGGAGTAGACATTTCATGCACCACTCAGTCTAAAGGAGTCCTTGCTACCTTGCTCTAAAAACTCAGAAAATGAGTGCTACTCAAGTCTTGCAGCGCATAAGGTATTGGGGTAAGTGTGAGCCAGAGCAGGGAGGAATGGCTAGCTCAGACCTAGGTTTCACAGTTAAAAAAGGAGTCTTGCCTTACTGTTGTTACAGCCTTTACAAGCTGCCAGCTCCAAACGCTACCTGCTGAGCAGTGGGACTGCCAGGGCTGGGATCTCGCAGCCTCTCAGGGCTGCCAGGCACACCCTAGGAAGCAGGAGCAGGCATCGTGATGGCCAGCACCGGGCTCCACTGTGTTGAGCACTTTGGAAAACCATGAGTATCATAAGGAAAGGATTGGGGTCCAACCATGTACCTCGTGTGTCCAGCCCCGGCGGAGGGGGACAGGAAGGGACTGGCGTCCAGCGTGCCTGCCTTGTCCTGGCTGAGATGTGAAGTGCCAGGGAAGACGGGAGTCAGCGTTGGCGGCTGGGCCCCAAAGTTAGTCCTTATCCCCACGTGCGCAGGCACGGGTCCCTGCGTGCGGGGACACCAAGCCTTGTGCTGACCCATTGCTTTACTCTGCAGAGTCAAAGAGCAGGAGGCCGGTTTGGCAGCGAGCCGGGGCTGTAATGGTGCAGATGGTTGCCGGGAGAGGACGACGTATTCCTCGGGGACCATCCATTACATTTCCCAACGCCTGCCTGTCAGGGAAGCTGTGCTCCTGGCTGTTTTTCCTTGCTGCATAGATTTGCCTTTCAGGCTGCTTAATGAACTGCTTCAACAGTTCGAACTGCCTTGCCTTGCTCGTTGGAGCAGTGGTGTGGTGCGGGGTCCTTGCCGAGTACCGGAAAGGTGTGAAACGCAGCAGCAGGCTTTCCCTGGGTAAAGGGAGCGGGGAGCCCTTGGGGGCAGCGCAGGCACAAACCTCAGCTATGCCGTCCCCAGCACAGTGGGCTCAGCCTTCCTGCAGGGGTAGGAGAATTGCAGCCAGCCTAGAAGAGCACTCCTGGGTTTCTCAGAGAGGCCCTCGGGAGCTTTTCTTACACTCCAGTTGGCCTGAGCTTTCCCCGAGCTTCAGTCATTAGCCTCAGCTGAGGATGCAGCTTTGCAGGAGCACTAATGCTTTGGAAGCTGATGTTGGCGCCGGGGAGGGGGGAGGTTTGTGAGGAGTCCTACAAGGACGGCGACAGAAGATCAGTGGGTGGATAACACTCACTCCGGGCGCTGGAGCCTGGAGCACCACTTCACCTTTCCTTTTGGAGGAAGATTCAGTGTTTGGGTGCTCCGGCACGGGCTCAGCACCGCCTCGGCAAGCGCGGGCCACGCTCAGGGCAGTGCCTTCATCAGCTTTGGACCTGGGCGCTCTCGGCTGGGTCTCTTCTCTTTCCCAGGTGTTCCCAGGGCAAATTCAAACCATTCTTCCCATGCGATCTTTGCCTGGGCGCAGAGCCAGGGGATGGCATCGCCTCAGCTCCATCCTCAAGGGGCAGGGTGCCACTCACCTATCAGTCCAAGACTGAAGCACCTTGTCGCCCCCCGGCAGCACCCCAGCGTGGCCGGCTCGGCATCCCCTGGGCAACGGGGCCGGCAGCGGCGGGTGCAAGGGCGCGGGGCACGTGGCAGCAGAGCACGCGTCGCGTGAGCCTGCGCGCAAGGTCGGTGTCAGGAGGGAGGCTGCGGTTGCCTCAGGATGGCTGCTCTCCCAACCGCTCTCCCTTCCTTGGCTGGGTAGGGGCTTTCCGACAAGTGCTTTGGGAACCGTTGACTTTTTGCTGGGCAAAAGGCTGCTTGTTCCCTGGCTGAAAAAGTTGAAGGATGGGTGCTGGCGCTGTCCCGGTGCCGCAGGGACCTTCCCCTCCCTCTGGTCACAGGGCTGCCAGCAGCTCTTGGGGCTGGGGCACACGGCCATGGAGGGGACTGCGGGCTGGGGGAAGGGCTGTGAAGGGTCCTGGTCCCTGTTTGCTCTGCCTGGGCTGTGTCTGAGCTGTGCTCCTGCCAGCAGAGTGGCCCCGACCTCCCTTGTTCTGCCACACGCTCCTGCCCCGGCTGCGGGCGGGACGATGGTGGCCGGCAGATGTGGGGGACACCCTTATCCCTCTGGGGGATTCAGGCAGGTATTATGGGGGTGCAGAGCTGCTCCCTGGGCCAGGGCGGTGCAAGACTGGGTGCTGGAGAGAGCAGTGCAGGCACCCAGTGAGGTGTGGGGGACCACAACTGCAGAGGGCACCGGCACTTGGCCAAAGACAGGGCCAGTCCCATCCCAAGCAGGTCTCCCCAGAGTGCCTCTGCCCTGCATCTAAAGCCTGCGTGGCCCTTTTGGGGTCTGGATGTGTCCTTGTGTCAGTTGGCTCTGCTCCCTCTCCAGCTCCCAGGCATCACTTCAGAGACCTGCCCTCCTGGGGACAAGCTACTGGATGCTCCTCTCAAACCAGCCCCAGGCTGCCAGCTCAGTCTCGGCACATTTAAGCCCCTTGTCGGGGCCACTCTAACGCTGTTTGATGGGAACAGAGGTTGCAAGCCCGGTGCGAATCACCCAGCTCCGTGTGCCCGGCCTGTGGGAATTCGGGGCTCCCTCAGACCCCCACTGCTGTGCCCAGGGCTTGCAGGGTGGCTGCGTGCCGCTGCCCTGCAAGGGCAAGGAGACATTCAGCCCAGCATAAGCTTAAAAAAATAGGCATTTTTATTCCCAATGTAACTAGAGAATTACGACCCAAGAGAGGAGAGGATTACTCACATTTATCGATAGGCTTATTAGATTACTGCCTAAATAGCTGTGCTTTAGCAGCGCGCTTGTCCGCCTCAGGGAGAAGCAGCGAAGGAGGGTGGTGCATCCGAGACCTCATCGTCCTTGGTGGCACGGGGAGCTCTGAGCAATGCGGGCCGGGGCGCTGTATCGCGTCACCTAATCCTGCCTTGACTATTTACAGCTTCTCGGGAAGCAAAAGCTTGTAACGTTTGCTTGGTTGCATGGCTGGGCAGGTGCTGAGCTCTGTCCCTCCTGAGTGGCCACGTTTGGGAAGGGGGCACGTACCTGCCTTGTGACGGGGCCACACTCCCCCCCTCCCCACCACGGTGTGCTGATGGGGACTGGCACAGGCTAGGAGGGGACGATGGCACCGCCATCCCCGGGGGCCCTGGCACGAGCGAGGACAGTGCCCTGCTTGTCACGGCTCTTCCTTGGCCTGGGGATCCGCGGCGCTGGTGCTGGGTTGGCTCTCGTGTGCCGGGGACGTGGCAGAGCGCTGGCCCCAGCGGGTGAGTTTGGCTGCCCAAATGAAGTGGGGGTTTCTCAGGTGTGCTGGGTTCGTCAGCCTTGCCCTTGTGCTAACGAGGCCGTTGCATGGCTTAAGCAAGGAGCTCTTGCCGGGCACCAGTGTGCCCCCGGCCCAAAACCCACCAGGAGCTCATGGCTGAAGCAGCTGTGGGTGATGCCGATCACCCTCATGGGTCGCGGTCAAGCCAGGAATTCGAGGTGCCCGATAATCCTGCTTCTAGCAACGGTGGAGGAGAAGAGCTCTTGGCAGGCCCTGGCTCTGCTCCCAGCTCTACCCCGTTAGGACACAATGGGGGTGTCCGAAAAGACGGAGCTGATGGACTCCGAGTCCGACTTGAGCTGCAGGACCTTGGGGTGCTTGGGGTCGGGGAAGTCCTCGCCGAGGGCCAGGCGGATCTTGCCGTTCTGCGTCTCCCTGACGGGCTCGAGGAAGACCACGTGCTTGTTGGCACTGGCCTTGCGGTTTGGCCCGTCGGTGGCGGGGGGAGTGGCGCTGAGGATGGAGGACTGGGCGCTGCACTCCTGCGGAGGGCTGAGAGGAGCCGGCCTCTTGCAGCAGCTCAGGCAGCGGCAGGGCGTGAGGTACAAGTACATGAGCACGAGCAGCAGGCTCACGATGCACCCCAGCAGGGTCGTGAGGCCGGTGCTGAAGGTCTCCCCGTCCGGCTTGGGGTAGTGGACCGTCACGTTGACCTCGCACAACCTGCTGAAGTTGTGGGGGCTGTTGATGGCCAAGCCCACGTAGACCCCCGAGTGCCAGGGCTTGGCCACTGCGATCTTCAGGCTGCCGTTGCGGTAGACCTCCAAGGAGCGGTTGCTGTTCCCCGGGTGTTTGATGGGCTCGTGGTGAGGGGAGATCCACATGTAGGTGGTGGCCACGGCCGGCAGGCTGGTGTTGCAGGCGAGCAGGAGGGCCTGGCCCACCATCGCGGGGAAGGGCACGGGGTGCACATCTTCGGGGCCTGCCGAGCAGTTCTCAAACATGTGGCTGTACTTGAGGAACTTGATCAGGGACCGGGGCACGCTGTCGGACACCTTGCAGGTGTGTTCCTCGAAGAAATCCTTCACAGAGCTGAAACCTCGCTGCTTCCAGCGCTGGAGCATCAGGTAGAGAGGGCAGCTGCACCTGATGGGGTTGTTGTGCAGGTACAAGCCGTTCCCGATGTTTTCGGGCAGAACCGCCAGCTCGTCCACAGGGATGCTGCTCAGGCTGTTGGAGGAGAGGTCCAGCGTGCGGAGGCTGTAGTTTCCCAGCCCCTGCACCGAGTGGAAGGGGAAGGTGGTCAGGTTGTTCCAGCTCAGGTAGACTTTCCGCAGGCCGCTCAGCTTGGCAAAGGCGTTTTCATCCACTCGCGTAATGCGGTTGTTGTAGAGCAGCAGCTCCTCCAAGCTCACCAGCGCGTCGAAGTAGTGCGTCTCGACGGCGTGCAGGTGGTTGGAGGACATGTCGAGGTGCCGCAGGTAGGAGGCATTGTGGAAAGCCTGCGGAGAAAGGTCCTTAATCTGGTTGTGGCTGATGTGGAGAGCCTCGAGGTGCGGGAGGGCGGCCAGCCAGCGGTCGCGGAGCTGGGTGAGGGCGTTGTGGCTGAGGTCCAGCGTGGTGGCGGTGGGTGGCAGCGCCCGGGGTACGCGCTGCAGCGTCTGCCGGCTGCAGCTCAGCAGGTCGGAGGTGCAGATGCAGGCGGCGGGGCAGCTGCGGGGCGGCGGGGCGGCGTGGGGAGAGCGGCCGGGGCCCCACGGCAGCAGCAGCAGCAGCTTCGCCACCCGCACCCAAAGCGGGGCCGTGGCCACCCGTGGGGACATCGTGCCGGGCGGGAGCCTCTGCGCAGCCCGGCGGCACGGCCAGGCTCGACAGGACGCGGGAGAAAAAAAAAAAAAACAAACAAACAAACAAAACGTGCTGTGGTCTTCCCCGGTCTCTCCCCGTGCTGGCTTGGTGGGGGGGGGGGGGGGGCGGGGCGGCCCTACCAAGCATCCACCCCTTTGCACCCCGCAAAGGAGGATCCCAATTCCAGCCGTGGGGCTTGAAAGGAGTTAAAGGGCAGCATCGCCCTGCCCGGCCCCGCCGCGCCTCACGCCGCGTACCTGCGCTCCGGCCAGGCGTGGGCTGCCCAGCACCCGTGGGGGGGAGCCGGTGTCTGGCATCGGGGGGCTGAGGCGCTCCAGCGTTCCCGGGGCTGCGTTTCGGGCTCGGCAAACGCCTCGTTGCCTCTCGCAGCCGCGAGTCCCTGGAGCGTGAAGTTTCTCCGGGCTCAGCGCTGCCGCGGCACAGCCCCACATGCCCCGGCCCCCGGTGAACCCCGGCCGGTGCCCGGTTCCCTCCCGGCCGGCATCTCCCGGGGAGCCGGGCTCGCTGCGGGCTCGCCGTCCCGCTCCTGCCCCTATTTACGCGCTGGCGGAGCGCGGCGTGTGGGCCGGGCGGGATCCCATTGGTCGCGGCGCGGGGAGTGGTGGCCGTGACCGTGGCTGTGACCGTGGCCGTGGCCCACCCTAACCGTCCTGCGAGTGGGCAGGGCAAGGCGCAACCGGCACCGGCCCCTCGCGGTCGCTTGTCCACCCCGGGGAGTTGGGGGGGGGGGGCACTTCGCCGACCCTCCGGCCTTACCGGTGCGCAGCCGCCGTCCCCCCTCGCTGCAGAACGGCCACCTCAGCCGGCAGCTCTGCCACTGCCCAGCCTCCGGAGGGTGCGGGAATAAACCCGCCCCATCGGCACCTCTGGGACCCCTTCATGGGCACTCCTGCACCCACGCCGGGAGCGGGGAGGGTGGCCATCATGCCCCACCCCCCTCGTCCTCCCTCAAAAGACACCCCACCCCCTCCCCTTTCACTGCTCAACACCCGGTCACGCACCTTCCCGCTGCTCTCACCCTCAGCATCCCCTGCTTGAGCTGGCAGGGACTTCCCCCCCCCCCTCCTCTCTCAGCCGTGGGGTGAGTGGGGCCAGCTGAGCCCACTGGGGTCCCCCCACGGCAGACGGGGTGCTGGCAGGGAGGGGGTGGCCACAGGGTGAAGGACGCGCAGGAATGTCATTGCCCAGAGCCCGGGCGCGTTAGTGGGAAGCGGAAAGCTGGGCTGAGGAATTGGGTTCCATTAGGGCAGCAAAAAGCTCATTTGGCGGCGGCGGCTGCGGCACAGCAAGGGGCTGTTAACCCCCTGCGCCCCAGCCCAGGCGCCGCCGGGCTTCTCGCCTCCTGCGGCCGGGCGGCTGTGCTTGCCCGAGGGCCGGCCACAGAGCCCGCTCTGCCCATTGCCAAGGGCCGTGAGCAGGCCACGGCACTGCTGCCTGGTGGAGATGCTCATTAAGGTGCCCTTCATCTGTCCTGGCTGCCCCCACTGATGCTTGAAGCCAAGGAGAGATCCCTCCTGCCTTGTGGGGGCACCCGCTTGCCTGGGGGGCCAACCTTGAACCATCTCCTTGGGGCAGGGGGCTGGGAGAGCAGCCCCCGGCATGAGGCTCCTGCGTGGCATCTCTCCTTTTACCCTTGCAGTGCTGTCAAGTGAGGGTAGCGCGAGCTGCTTTGGTCGCTCTGCAGCTCCCCAGGCTCAGCCCGGCACCGGTGTGCGAGGGCTGCAGCCTCAGCCAGTGCTAATGCACCGTATCGATCCTCCGGGCCGCTGAGCGGGGGTGGCGGAGGAGAAGGAGGAGGAGGAGGAGGAGGAGGAGGAGGAGGAGGAGGAGGAGGAGGGCTGCTGCCCTTGGGTTGCGTTTGAGTGTGTTTCCCCAGCTCGATGCTGCCAGGAGCCGGGGAGGTTCGCCGGCTGGGGACGCGGCCGGGTGGCCTGGTGACCGCAGGGTGGGTTGAACCCGGGGCAGAGGCCTGACTGTGTCCCCTCGCAGGGCCGAGCGCGCGACAGCAGTGCTGCTGGCGGACCCCTGCTTCCAGCTGCGCTCCATCCAGTACCTGCTGGGCCACGCCGAGCCCTCGGCCCTGGCGGCTGCCGCCCCGGCCACGGACAAGCGCCATTTCTCCCTGCACACCTGTAAGTGTCGGCACGGCGTTGGGAGCTGGGCTGCGCTCACCCCCTGGCCACGGCTGGGATGGGGAGGTGGGGGGAAATGGGGCTGCTGGCATCTGCGACACATCCCAGCCCCCTTAGGCCTGGGGACAAGGGTCTGTGGCTCCCACGCTGCCCCCCCAGCAATGGCACTTGGGCTGGGGCTGTGTCCAGTGCCCGCTTCTAGCAGCAGTTTCGTCCCTTCACGGTGCCCAGTGTCCAGCTTGCTGCCCCCAGCGTGGGGCTCCCTGGCCCTGGCACCAGGTCCCCTGTCCTGGCTGGTCCCCGAGGGCAGCTGCAGCGTCACGCAGCAGCCTCGGGCCAGCCTGAGGGTCACATTCACCCCACGCACACCCGGTTTGTCCCCACAGACACCGATTACATCAGTGCCGAGGAGCTGGCAAAGGTGGACAAGATGCTGAGCCACCTGAGCGAAGAGTCCAAGCAGGCGGCTGCCACCACGCTGGTGAGTCCCCCCGGCCTGGTCCCCCCAGCCCCGGCTGCCGGCACAGCTGCCCTGGGCCACGGGGCTTTTGCTGCCGCCACTGACAGCCTGGTGTCCCCCCCCACAGCCCACCAGCGAGGAAGACCTGTGCCCAATCTGCTACGCACACCCCATCTCAGCCATCTTCAGACCCTGCTCCCACAAGTCATGCAAGTGAGTAGCTCCCGTGCACAACCCCCCCCAGCCTGGGTGACTTGTCACCCCTGGCCCCACCCCGCGCCGTGCAGGGGGAGCTCACGCTCTTTCCTCTCTGTCCCAGAGCCTGCATCAACCAGCACCTGATGAACAACAAGGACTGCTTCTTCTGCAAGGCCACCATCACTGGGGTGGACGACTTCACCAAGCCAGCCAGCTCGTAGCGCCCAGCCCCACACCCCGGGCTCCCCCCGCTGAGGGGGGTGGCCCCCCCCCGCCGCACACCGGCTTCTCCCCAAACGCTCGCCTTGCCCAAGACCCAGCGTGGGGCCGCAGCGTGGGGCTGGGGGGTTGCAGGGAGGGAGAGGCCCGATGCCAGGCTCGGGGGCCAGCGTCCCCCTCGCCCAGCGCCTGGGCCGCGGCAGCCCCTCTGCCCCGCGGGCTGTTCTCAGGGAGGGGAGCCCGAGGTCTCGGCTCCGTCGCAGCCCCGGGGCCGGGGCAGGGGGGCCGGGCTGGGCGCTCGGGCTGTTAACTTGCCCCTGGCTGGGGGCTGACTTCGTGAAATGCAGCATTAAATTATTCTTCCTTATGTGGTGCCCTGAGACGTGGGGAGGGGAAGCCAGGCCAGCCCTGGCGAGCGACCCAGTGCTCGGGCCACACTCAGACTGACGCTCAGCAGTAGCTGGAAATATAAATATTTAATCCAAGCAGGGCCGGGAGTGCAGGGCCCACCAGGGGCTGCTACATGATGATGCGCGGCTCTGGCACAGACTCGGCGATGGACTTGTGCGGCAGCACGTTGGCCCCGTTGAGGTAGAGCTCGTCGTTGACGATGACATCCTCGCCCAGCACTGTCACGTTCTCCATGCGCACCTGCCCCGGAGAGGCCCCGTCACGCCTGCCCCAGCTCGGGGCCTGGCACCACGCTCCCGCCCGCAGGCGCCGGTGCATCCCTCCATCCTTTGGGCCGCAGGACGGGAAGAGCTGAGCCCCCATCCCCCCCGCGGGGGCACCCACGTCCTCACCCACTGCCCCACGGAGCAGCTCCAGCCCACGATGCAGGACTCCAGCCAGGAGTGGGAGCGGATGCGGGCCCCCTTCAGCACGGTGCAGCGTTTGATGCGCACGCCGTCCTCCACCACCACGCCGGCCCCGATCGTCACATTGGGGCCGATGACGCAGTTTGCCCCAATCTTGGCGCTGGGGTCCTGGAAGGAAGAGGGGCTGCGCCGGGGCCACTTGGCCAGCGTGGGGACAGGAGGGCACAGCTCGAGGACGGCAGCGAGGACAGCGGCGGGAGGACGCGGAGAGCCCGGGGCGCGTGCCCGGCGTGCTGGGGGCTGGCACTTACCACCAGCACGTTCCCTACGACACCGGGCCCCGAGTGCAGCTTTTCGGGGTGCTGAGCCCGCAGCGCCTGCAGGTACATGCACATGCCCGTAAGGAAGTCCTTTGGCTGCCCAATGTCCATCCAGAAGCCTGCGGGGACAGAGCCGCGGTGGCAGCCCCCAGCACGGGGGTGGCAGCGCAGGCGAGACCCCCCACCCCCCATCTCCGTGCTGCCCGCACCATGCGCAGGGCCTTACCCTGCAGCTCCATGGCGTAGAGCTGCCCCTCCTGCGCCATGGCCGGGAAGATCTCCTTCTCGATGGAAGTGGGGCGCAGCTGTGGGGACGTGGCACGGGGCTGAGCGGGGGGCCCGGCCCCCCAGCCTGGCGCAGCCCAGTGCCCCGGCCCGTACCTGGATGCGTTGCAGGATGCCGGGGTTGAAGATGTAGAGCCCGGCGTTGATCTTGTTGGACACGAAGACGCGCGGCTTCTCCACGAAGCGGCAGATGCGGCCGGTGTCGGCCTCGCTCACCACCACGCCGTACTTGGCCGGCTCCTCCACGCGGGTCACCACCAGCGAGCCCTCGCCGCCGTGCTGCCGGTGGAAATGGGCCAGCGCCACGAAGGGGAACTCGCAGATCACGTCGCTGTTGAGGACAAAGAAGGGCTCCCCGCCCTCGGCCAGCAGGTCCCGCGCCAGCGCCAGCGGCCCCGCTGCCCGGCCGTGAGTGACGCCCCAGGGACGGGGTGAGCCCAGTGCCCGGGTCCTCCCCGGCCCCAGCTGCCCCCGTCCCAGTGTCCCTGCTCCCCACTGGCACCCCAGGTCCCCCCGGATTGTCACCCAGCTCCTGCCGTCCCTCTCGCCTTGCCTGTGCCCATCCTGGCATACAGAGCCTGGTGCCCCCAGTCCTCCCCACACCCACACTGCTGTCCGTGGCGGCCTCCTCCCACGTGTCCCCATGTCACCCACACCCTCCCACCCTCGGTGACCCATTCCCAGCGTCCCCCAACCCCACCCGTACCCACCCCTCTGTGTGCGTGTGTGTGTGTCCCTCCTGCCCGCACCCTACCTGTGCCCAGCGGCTCCTTCTCGTGGGACAGGGAGATGCGGATGCCGAGCTGCGGGCACAGGGTGAGCGGCGGCTGCGGGGCGGGTTGCGGGGGGGCTTTGGGGAGGGGGGAACGGCCCTTACCCGCTGCTCCTGCTCCCGCATGGCGGCCCCCAGCGCCTCCGACATGTAGCTCACCGCCAGCACCACATGGCTGACACCGGCCTGCGGGACCGCGGGTCAGCCGGCGGCTGGGCGGCCCCCCCCCCGCATCCCCCCCCCCCCTCCCCCCACGCCGCCCCCACCTCCCGCAGGGCCTCCAGCTGGTGCAGCAGCAGCGCCTTGTTGCAAAACTCCACCAGCGGTTTCGGCCGGCTCAGGGTCAGCGGCCGCAGCCGCGTCCCGAAGCCGCCCACCAGGATCAGCGCCCGCATCCCCCCCCGCCGCCGCGCCCCGCGCCCGCGCCGACACGTCAGCGCCGCGCGCGCCTTCCGCGTCACGGCCGCCAGACACGCCCCCGCCCCGGGTCCTACCGCCCCTCCCCGCCCGCCCCGGGTCCCACCGCCCCGTCCCGGGTCCCACCGCCCCCCCCCCCCGCCCGCCCCGCCCCGGGAGCTGCGCGGTCCGGTGGTTGCGGCAGGCGGCCCGGCCCGAGGGGAGGGACGGGGCGGGACGGCAGCAGACGGCGGGCAAAGGGACTTGACATCACCCCCCGCCCCGGGCGCGCTAAGGCAGGCACGGCACACCACGGACAAAAACGGATCCTTTAATGGTTTTTGGTTCTCTGTGAAGCACAAACAAGGTGATTATTCATGTAAAAACAAACGGGGGGGGGGGGGGGGGGGTCAAGGCTATGTACAAGCTGCGGAGTCCTAGCGCGGTGGTCCGAAGGGGGAGGGGAGCCCCGGCCCCGGCGAGGAAGAGGAAGGGCGGGAGTCAGCGCTGGGGGGGGCCCGAGGTGCTCCCCCGGAGGAAGGGCCCTGCGCCCGCCCCGGGGTGGGGACAAGGACATGCACAGGGCGGGCTGCGGGGCGGCTGCTCTCGGTACCCGGGGCTCCCCCCGAAGCCGGGCAGCCGCCGAGGTCCCGGCCTGGAGAGCCCCGGCGGAGCGGTGGCTCGGGCAAGCTTTGGAATAGGTGAGAGAGTGGGAAAAGGGTAGAGGTACGATTTGGGACAAAGCTGGCACTGCCCCGGCCCCCCTTCCACCCTCCCTGCCGCAGCCCCGCGCCCGCTGGGGCGGCCACAGCCGGGCACCAGCCGAGCACGAACACTTTCCAACCAGACCGTGCACACACAAGAGTCGGCACACATGCTACATGCGAGTATCCCCCAACCAAGCTTTCTTAAAGTAAAAAAAAAACCACAAACAAACAAACAAAAACAAAACAAAACAAAAAAAAAACACACAAAAAAACAAACCAACCAAAAACCACTAGCCAACCAAACAAAAAAACAAAACAAAACCCAAACAAACCCAAGCCTGGCCTTGCAGGGACACAGTTTCAGAGGCAGCCAGGGCACCATGGAACAAGTCAGTGACACAAGGGAGGGAGCAACCGGGGGTCCCAGCACAGAAACACGGGGGGAGTAATGCGGGTGGGGGGTACAGCTCGGTACCACTAGGCCACAGTATCAAATGTTAATGCCCTCGTCAAGGGAAGCCGCGGGTAAAGCACCAGCTCGGGGAGGGAGCCCAGGCAGCACAGCACATCCCAGCTGGCTCTTTTATTCACCACCTGGTCAGGTATTGAGGGAAAGAGGGACTCGGTGAAGCAAAGCTAAACAGTCAAGAGATGACACTCACCGCTCAGCCAGGTCCCCCCTCACTTGCCCCCCCGGAGGCCCTCAGGGAGGAGAAGGGGGGCGGGGGGGGTCAGCCCCAACTCTGGGCCTCCCCTTTCGCCACCCCCATGCCCAGACCCGCCGGAGGAGCGGGGGCTGCGGGGCCGGGGCCAGCCACGCGCTGGAGGGACGCACTCGCCCAGAGCCTGTGGGACCGACACGACACAACGGGAAGGGTTGAAATGGTCCGAAAGGCCCCGCTGTCTGCTGGGGTCACGTTAACTGCTACAGATACTATTGCTAGCCCGTGAGCCGAGTTCTTGCTTGGTCGGTGGCCCAGGGCCCTGTGCCGGCCCCTCGGGGGCAGAGCGAGCAGGCCCCGGGCCCCAGCACAACGCCAGGGCTGCGGCATTCCCTCCCGGCCGCAGCTCTGCCAGGGGTTGCATTTGGTCATGTTATTTCCGTGCTTGGGTTGGTTACTCACAGTGCCCAAACAGCAGAAAAAGGCAGCATCAAAAGCAAAGCCCCATCTCGGCAAGACACCCAGGGCAGAGCTAAAGCAGGGACCAGGACTTGTGCTGCTCACCGTCAGCGCCACAGAGCCTGCCGACTGTTAGCCGAGCACCCTTGCCAATTAACTCGGGAGAATTCCAAAGGGAAGGCTCTCCCGGGGGCTCCCGAGGCAGCAGAGCTCCTCACACCACAGCTCCAGCCCCCCCACCCCCACCCCTGAGCCCTGGACTCTCCTGCTCTCTCTTCCCCACATCCAGGTCCTCCCTCCAGAACGCACACGCGACGAGCGAAGAACCGGGACGCCCGACACCCAGCAGGCATCGACGGAGCCTCCTCCAGAAGGCAGAGCTTGTGCAGTCAGAACCACCCGGTCAGCACGAGGAGCTCTTCCATCCTGCCTCCCCTCAGCTCTTCTATCCCAGTACATTTAAAAACAACGGAGCAATACAATTGTTTAAAACCAAAGTTGTCTGCTTTTTGCCTGTGGTAGTAGGTAGTCTCGTCTGCTCCTGCCACCAGGACAAGAAGAAGAGGCTGTAGCCCAGGGCTACTGGTTTTCCTCACGCATCTGTTCCATGATGTTGATGAGGCTTTCCAGCCCGAATACATAACCCATGTCGGGTCCGTCATGCACAGTGGGGTCATCGCGAAAGCCTTTGAACGTGCTGTGTGCAAAGTCAATCATACGCACGTCCACCTTGGGCTGGGCCGAGGAGCCGGGCTCTGTGCTGCCGCCATCCTGAAGGCTCTCCGGGAGAGAGCTGTCCACCCGCTTCAGGCGCATCTCCGGCCGGCGCTCCACAAACATCCCTGCCCTGCTGTCCTTCCCATCGTAAATGATGAGAAGGGAGCTGGAGTAGAAGCGGTAGGAGGCCTGTCTCTCCAAAACTGCCTTCAGGCTTCGCAGTTTGGCGAGGACAGGCTCAAAGAGGTCCTTGCGCAGCTCAATGCCGTTGTGGAGATACTGGTAGAGGGCATTGCGGAAGCCCTCGATGGAAAGACCACGTCCATAGTATTTATTCCTGCATAAGTAATGCCCTGTGTCCAGCTGATAGACCTAGAGCACCAAAGGAAACGCACATCAAGTGGGAGCAAGAGGTGAAGGCCACGCAGAAAGCCCCGAGCTGCCCTGCACTGACAGGGCAGGGGGAACTTGTTCTGTCCCCACCACGCGCAAGAGGGAGGCGGGAAGGAGCTCTGCCTGTTTTCCGAATCCCAAAGCAGCTCATGGGTGCATCCCATGGGCACAGTGAGGGCTCCCCAGCACTGGTTCTCTCCCAGGACACCCAAAAGGCAGCTCAGCAGGCCAAGCGTCCCCGAGAGGCATGGCACAACAGGCCCCCGAGGCTTGAAAAGCAACGTCCTACAGCAGCTCAGACAATCCTCTGGCAGCAGGAGCTGCCGGCACATATTGTCGTCATTATGTGGCACTGGATTAATGAGGGGCCCTCATTGCTTCAGTCTGCGGGCAGAGATCTGGATTACAAGATCCTTCTGCGGGTGGGGAAAAGAATAACTATTGCCCAACAGCACCAGCAGCAAACCATTGTGCGCAGAGCCCAGCCACAAGAGCCACTTTTTAACTCTCAATACAGTAGAGAAGCAAATACCAGCTGATGCTGGGACGGAGTGACACCTCCCTCCCCAGGCACCATGATTCTAGCTAAACACTAAGCCACAAAAATAATTTTATTATAAAATCCCCTAGTTGTCTGTGAACAAAACAGCTTGGATGAAGCAGGTCATCTCAGGAGAAGCAGGTTCCTTTGTTCTAGGCTTAGAAACGGAGACAAAAAGCATGTACCATGAACACTGCTGTACCTACCTGAAGCGGGAGACTCTGTAACTCAGTGCTCAGCAGAAAACACTAACTGGGAGGTCTCATGGGGCTGCAAAAAGGAACGTGCAGCACCTGCAGCCTTGGGGATCCCTACCTGCATCCCACACACACGCACGCCCAAGGTGGCAGAAGTGCTCTGTTCACACTTCTTCATCTGCCGAGCAGCCTTCTCCTCAGACGCGTCATCTCCATGCTGCCTGGTCCCCATCTTCAGATCAAGCACGCAGGGAAGCTTGAAGTGATGCACCACGTTCTCCAGCAAAAGGAACTCTGGGAGAGGCGTCAAGGAGAGCTCAGCTGGCAGGGACACTGCTCCCCAGGGTCACTGCACAGAGACTTGGGCCAGCATGAGATAGGGTCAGGCAACGAACAAATAGGAACCAAAGAACAGAGAATGAACTGGTTGAGGAGGTGAAGAAAAGGACAAAACCTCAACAGTGGTGCCCAGGCTTTGACAGCTGGTGGCAGAAATCAGCCTGGAATCTGCCAAAAGTAAGCAAGGAGATCACATGCCAGCGTACTGGAAACTCAGGAGGGGGGGACCGAAGAGCAAAATACCAGTGTCAGGAAAGACACAGTATGCTAGTAAGAATTGCTGATAAGTTAAGGGAGAGCTTAAAGTCTAATCAAATTAGCAATTTAACCCTACGGATAAACAATGCAATCCCCACGGACGGAAGACTCAAGGCTCAGGTAGCAGCACAGCACTGTTGCTATGGGCCTGAACAGCAACACTGCCCGGCAGAGGGGGGAAACCAGGGAGGCTACAAAGGCAGAAACACAACGGGAGCCTCCGATTACCCACACGCGCCACGGGCAAACCCTCTGTTCGAGCACAGCCGGGGAAAAACCCGGAACAATCAGTGCAGCAGCTTGTCCCAGAGGGGAAAAAAAAACACCCCAAAGTTTGCCCTCTAAGCAGCCCTGCAGGGCACGGTTCAATGTGTTATGCTGAAATGGCAACCAGAGCACAACTAGATTAAACCTGGAAGGAAGTTTAACATTTGGAAAAATCTAGCATCCACTATGGTTGATTTTGAAAGAGGAACTTTGTAAAAATAAGGAAGTGTGATTAAAAAGGACAGCCAAAGAGAATTACTTCTCTGGAAATGATGAAGGCTATTTAAAAATAAATGCTGGAGGCTCAAAGCACACATTTGAAAATAGGAAAAGGAAGCTCACACAGTTAAAATGGTGAAGAATACAGCTATTAAAAGTAAGTTTGTTTCTATGTGAGGAAAACAGAATCGAGTTCCAGAAGGTGAAACGAAAGAACCCCACAAACTGGCAAGTTCAAGACAAAAGCATAAGGAGTCATCTGCACAGAAAGTAACAAATCCATCTTTAACCATATGATGAAGCCAGTCAGACTGCCTGAAGAGTTTAAAGACAAAAAGGAGCTACAGGGGTGGTGGGTGGGCTGGGGGGGCATGAAGAGACCCCCTAAAAAGAAAAATAAGATCAATATTTTGCTGCTTTATTTACAGGGGAAGATCTTGGGGGGATTCCCAGGGCAGAACTCTTTTTCCAAATTCAGAGAAATCTCAAACCAAAATGCCAAGAGAAGAGATCAGATATCAAACAGAAAGTAAGAGATGTGTAACTCATTTAACACTGCCTTAAAACTAGGAGACTGAAAAGGGGCTACCACAACGCTGATTTGTGGAGATCGGGGGAACTACAGACTAGCCTGCCTGGTCTTGCAGACCAAGTTGCCAGCAGGTTCTTTGTGTGGAGATCCATGCTGTTCAACCAGTGATCCAGAGAAGTGAGTGAACAGTGAGATGACAAATTGGCTCAAACTACTAAGTTACTCAAGGCTACAAAAATGCGGAACAGCTGTGGAAAAACCCCACAAGGACCTTATGAGACTGACTTGGCCATTAAGTGGGTGGGCAAAATTCGCTAAAGTTTACATGCAAGATAATAAACATAAGGAGAAAAAAAAGATTCTTAATGCATAAAGCAATGTGTTTTGAGGCAACTTTTACCAGCCAGGAGTGGGATCTCGGGTAACTTTCAAAAATTATAACAAAAGACTTATAATTTATAACATTTATAACCAGAGACTGCGTAGGAATTATGAGGGAGAGGAGAGACAACAGCATTAAACACCAGTGGGAATCTCTCATTTACCTGCATGTTCTGTATTGTGTACAGTTCTGGTCACTGTCTCCAGGAGGATATTGTGGAACTGGAAGAGGCTCAAGAAAGGTGACAAGCACAAACACAGGGGACGAGGACAAATCCCAAGGGATTACTGAACAGGGTGGACCTGCATCTGCTGCCGGGCAAAGCCTGACATGAAAAACTACAATTCAAAACACAAGCTGAAGAGAAGACCCAGACAAGAAAGAAAACATGGGATATCGTCAGAAACATGGCTCCCCTGAGCATCAGTGTCAGACACGGGGGCCACTGTACGGGCAGCCAGAAGGAACAGTAAAACCAAACATGTAATAAAGCTTTGGTTGTGTGAAGGGTAGGAAAGCCAAAAGGAAACGCAGGCCCAGCTGCCTCAGGCACAAACGGGCGAGGCCAGGGCGGCAGCAGCAACCTGACACACTCCGTTCTGTTTCCCAAAGGATACTGTAGAGTTTTCGGTCCTTGGACTCTGACCGCATGCGGCTCAGCTGCTGCTTATGACAGCGCAGGCTCCAGGGGTTATAGCTGATCTTTTCAGAGCTCAGACCGCTGTTGCCATCCAACATCTGAAATGGAACATCTGAATGGATGTGCAAGTCCACCCTGGGACTCTTCGTTTCCTGGATGCTGCTGGTATAAAGACAGAACAAACTTGGCCAGTTAGAATCCATGCATTCTCCAGATACTTACGCTGTAAGTATGTTGTCACACCCTCCCCTTGCACACAACTATCCCCTGTTCCTTCTCCTGCTGCACACAACACAAACCTTCCTAACGGCAAACCCTCACTAATGCCCTGGGCTGTGGACCCACACTCAAGCATCTGGTCTATCTAACAGCTCTGCTAGGTTGTACTGTAATAGATGAGAGTAAGCAGGAACATTTGTTTCTCAGGGACCTCTGGCTGGTGTGAGGAGGCAGAGACCCACATTCAAAGTACCCTTGGAAGAAATCTCTGGGTTAATAACCAGGTGGATTGAAGTGTTTGAATCTGCTCCACACACTTTGGTTTCACATCCAGTAAATTGCCAAGGGTTATCCAGCATCAAAAGCATTTCACATGGATGAGTTTTGTCCCAACCCCAGCAAAATTTCTGACACTGTTTGCAGTGCCACAGTGTGCTGGGCTAGCAAGCGCAACACAGCCTTGGCCACTGTATGGAAGTGAAAAAAATGACCTCAACAAAAGGAGCACCAGAGCTGAAAGAAGGAAGAGAGATTTCCTGCTCATGTTGTCACTAGGCCCTCCAAGTTTTACCTTTCAGTGCTGTCATTGGCTAGGCCAGGCTTTTCCTCCTTGTGCTCAGTGCCGCTGCTTGATCTGTGAAGGCTCCGACGCGAGTGCTTGCGTCGTGGCTGGTCCCTCTCTGGCATATCATCCTGTTCCAGAGCCTCGTTCTCCACGTAGGGATAGGCCACCAGGTTGATGTAACCATCGCTGTCTCCCTCAAAACAGACAGATACCACACCTGCCAGAGAGAAGCCACATGTCAGCTCTGTTTCCCCAGGGAGGGAATACACAACCGCTAGCACCCAAATGTTCAGCAGCAGAGAGGAAAATGCAGCTCTCAGAGCAGCAAAGCAAATCCAGAGCAATGAAAGTAGGTTTAAGACTACAAGAACCCAAATGTCATTAGCACAGCACAGAGGAGAAATCCCCCAAATAGTGCTCTGTCTCGCTACCTGAGCAAACAGCAGCAGCAGGGGAAGCTCTGCCACCCACAGGAAATTAAGGACAAAAGTGCAGCTGGTAGGCTGAGGGGTGGGATTACTTCCTTCCATTCAGTCTTGCAGCAAATGTTGTCAAACTGGAGAAAGTCAAGCAGAGTCTGTTGAGGGGGGTAAAGCATATGAAATATATATCTAGCTTATTTGGGTATGTACTTATGTCCTGCAGAAGCATTCCTACTGTCAACAAGGACATCGCTGTCCAAGGAAGAGTGTGCCTTCTCTGCTAAAAGAGCTTTCCAGCCTCTGAGAAATAAAGTACAGAGCTCTGGGGCTGAGGTGACACCTGCCACTCTCACCACATATCAGCCAGTCTCACAGAAAAGGGATGCACAAGGTCCCAGGCCTTCCTAGCAATAGGAACAGGGGACCTCAGTAGCAAAACTACCTCAGCCAGGTACAGACACAAAGGACCACTTGTGTCTTGTCCAGTTTAATCTTCTGAAGTCTCCTAGAAAGCACCATAGTCCAAGGGAAGGTATATACCTTTCACAGCAAAGACTCTGAATATATCTAGCTGGCCAACCACAGAGCAGGACAGCTGACACTTCTAGCTAGGGCTGACATCTTAATCTTTGGGACTTCCTCAGTCCTGAAAATGAGGCTATCAGCCCAGCTCCTAACTTGCAATGACAAAAGTCTTTCATTGGTTTGTCCACAGAACTACATAGCTGCCAGGAATAACAGGTGCTAGACGAGCCGCATCAAATCATTCACCAGAAATGTGAGGAAACCCTGCACTGCTCAGTTAATGCAGGCCATCACGTTACTGTCCTTCCTTTTTCCTTATCTGCACATAACAACGCTAACAAGGTTCAGGCAGCTCAACACAACTTCAGAGCAGTTCACAACTCCAGCATGTCACTACATCAACACCAGTCCAAGTGCTCTGGCTGCCTGGACGTGCTCCTCAAGATAGCTCTGTGAAAGGGCAATCTTACAGTAACATCTGAGTGTTCAGACAGGAAATATTCCTCTCCCCCAGACCAGGAGGAACAATTTCTGGGACTATCAGGAAACCGCATGGGACTCTCACATGAAATCCCACACTGGTGTGGAGGTGCATGTCCTGTGCACATCCTAGGATACCAGGAAGTATCTGACTTCAAGAAGACAGGTCTCCATCTGGACTATCAGCTTCATCAGTTTTAAACACATCTCCCAGGGAAAGCCTGACATCCTATCGGTTCTAGTAACTACACAGGCTTCAACTGAGACTTCTGGTGGGTCCCTAGAGCACTGTATGGCCCCAGAATGGCTTGAGGGTACAAGAGGAGCAGTCTGTTGCAGACTGTATCTTTCATTCAGGACCTGCATACAGACACAGGTAGGTAAGTTGACACTGCTTCGAGAGCCTCGGGCTGCAACCAGATCAAATGGCAAGACCCTGAACAGATGGTGGTCCCAGCTGCCTGGGAAGCACCATCTTCCCAATGCCACGCGGTGACAAAGCAGCAGAGGCAATAGGAACGCCGAGTCCCCAGAAAGCTACCTGCCCGTGTCACCATCCTGAGTACAAACATATGGGGCTGAAAGCACATCGAGCTTCTGAAAGATACAGATGAGCTGCCAAACCTCCTACAATGATAGGGACACTGGAAAATTCCATTCCTTCAAAGTGGCTGGGGACAAGGCTTCACCTCAGCAGTGGGAAAGCAATGCTTCCTGCTTCAGCAGCTTTCCAATACGGGTCCATAAAAGAGATGGGATGAGGAAGCAGTAAGTTACAGGACTGGAATGTGCAAATGCTCAGCATATGATCTAACTTCATTTGCTCAAGGTCAAGGCTGTAATTGACAGTATCTTCATAGTCAAGTTACATCAGTTGCACATCCATAACCTTACGGTTCAGACTACAACTGTCACATTGCATATACTCCGTCCAGAAAGAGGAGCACATTAAACTCTGCATGCCTACAAAAAAAGACTTCACCTTTCCAAGTGTTCCTATCAAACTGCTAGCCTGCAAAAGAGAATTAAAAACAACAAATAGAATGACACCAAGAGAGAGCAAAACATCGGTAGCTGCAAGAAAAGGAGAGGACAGGTTCCTGAAGCATGTAAGTGCATTCCGGAATGACAACCGGCCTCACCTTTGTACTCAGGTGTGAACTCCTTCATTTCTGGGGGCAGAGACTCATAGAAGCGCTGTTCTCTGGTAATGAGGGGCTTGCAGACAGTATGGTCGTCGTAGCGCATCATGCTGCTGTGGCCGCCCACCTGGTGAATGAAAGGCTCCAGCAGGACCCCCCGGTCTCCGGATCGAGTGGCATTCTTGCCATACTTGCCCACTTCCATGGTTTGACAAACACACATTGCGTTGGGCACCAGTTGCACTCTTGGAGCATGGGGAGAGCCACATGGGCTGGGAGGGGTAGCTCAGCAGCGGTCAGGCAGCCACAGCGGGGAAACTCCGGGCGATCTGCTTCCTTACAACGATCTGAAAAAGCAAAGGAGATGCCTGTGAACCGAGGACCGCTTGCATTCACTCCCTGTTGGCTCAGAAAGGTTTTTGGTACTTATTTATATTCATAACTGTTTCTCTTTTGTTCTCTGTTTGCAGCCCACTTGTTCCAGCACGCTCCTCACCACCTCTAATTCTACAGGTAAGCACACTAACTCAGAGGCAGTCTCATCTAGAGCTTCTTCAATAGGATTGACAAGGAAGGGAGGAGATAGGAGTATTCTGAGCCTCCCAACTTTGGAAAGTACTATTTTCCTTCCTTTAGTTCATTTTATCAGTAAGGCAATGTGATAATCGAGCACAAACAGCAAGCTACAGTACAGTTAAAACCAAGCCCACACCTACCTATCAGTAACAGTGACTGACACAAGCAGAACAATCATTTCAAGGATTTGAATTCCACTCCTTCTGCCTTTGCATTTTTAACATCTAAACAACCAAATAATTCCTGCTCACCTCCTACTCTAACACTGTTTCCTCCCTTATTAACTCGCTTCTCCTCGAGCTACATGACATAAATGACTCTCAGAATAAGACAGTCATTCTGTCGCTGTGCATAATCTGCAACTGAATGGATTCTACTCAGATTCTCTCCTTTATTACTCCAAGTCCTTCATGATAACAACTATTTCCTGATGCTTTCACAGCACCTACATGCACAACAGGTCCTTGTTCTCTAGAGGAAGAAAAGAGAGATCACTAAATCCAAACGAGATTAGAAGTGCTTTGAAGAAGACAGATGCTCTTTTAATGTTTGCAGAGCGCCCAGCACAGCCACAGGACAATGGAAAAGTAAAATAAAGCCATCCAAATTCTCTCCAGATCATTTGCCCTTTCCAGCTTAGATCACAGCTGCTCCTGAGGCTGATAGGGAAAAAGGATTTCCTCACAACGATGAGTTACCCGAAGTTCTTAGCACAAGAATTATATGGTGACTACAGTTTCTGAATTCATCAGATTTCCAGCTTCTTAGCACCGCCATAGCTGAGCGCAGTAATTTAAGAATTGAGGGACCTTGGAGGCCTGAACAAGGGACACGGTTCAGGCTGTTCCTCAACTGGCCACGAGATGTCTCTGCAGTTACACAACACCGCTATGCTGGGGAAGTTCTGGGTGAAGATGGCTCTTCTCCTGCCCCTCCAATTCAATTAGGTAAGAGATGCAGCCCAAGAGATTCTAAAGGAGAGGCAATACTTCATAATATGTTTAACCCAATCTAACCCAAAACCTCCCTGCAACAGGATAATGCTTCTCTCTCCTTGTCTGCATGTTCCCGCTCACTCCCTCGCACTGGATTTTGGGACAGTACAAGTCTATGTATATTTGAGTTGATTCACCTCACAGATGCAATAGAAAACACTTCCTTTTGTGGTTACATGACCACACAGCTACAGTCAGCATAAGGGGAACAATGTTAATATTTAGCTGGCGACAGGGAATAGGAAGAACAAAAACCAAAACCAACAACACAGATGGTCCCTCTCTGTTGCAACTCACATCAAAGTCTCTTCAAGGTACCCTTTGCAGTCAGTCTCCTACACTCACTCAGAGCCTAAGTCATATCACAAAGACAAAAAATTGCTGTGGATTTCTCTCCTCCCTTTTACTTGCTTTATCAACAAGAAGAAATTTCAGCTCACTTACATCGTATGTTTGTTTGGTTTAATGGTAGTTAATATCCAAAAACAAGCAAGGTGCCAGCATCTGCAAGAGATCAGCACTTCACAGATTTTAGACGAATGCTTTATAGACTTAAATCTCCCCTTGCTGACGCAGATTTGTCTTGGATTCAGTTTCTTTTATTTTGCCAATGACTAAAGGAGAGTTTTCAGTTACTCCAAACAATACAGGGGACAAGTTCACACCTTCCTGTAGTTTAAACTTCATGGGACAAGATAAATAAGAGATTCATCTGTGTGATAACAGTAGCTGCCATACTCAGGAGACGTGCATGTGATACTCCGGCCTGGTCCTAGTCCCAGTTTTCACTGAAAGCCAATCACAAATGTCTCGGGGCCTCACATTTTGCCAGTGATGGAAGGAAGGTCTATTATTCATATTTTAGAGAAGGGGATTATCTAAGCAGACTCATTAGCTTCAGACACCTTCACCAACTTCAGATGGTGATCACCAACACCCAAACACACTTCCCCTCCCAAGGCCCACACAGACTGTTCCAGCAGTTAGGAGTGCCTCACCTATGGGCTACAGGCAGATTTCAGCTATCAGAGCAAGAGATTTGAACCCTTTGCCTACTTTCAGCAGCCTTCTTTCCTAAAGGTGAGCAACAACAAAGCATATGCCACCTGAATTATTCTGAGGGCTGCAGCCACCCACTCTGCGGAGTCCCTCAAGCCTTCTCCACTGCGTGCCCTGAAGATATCCATGAGATAACCGCAGTTGTCCAAGAGCTCATGGGAAAGTGGCAATGAAAACAAGCTGCAGCCACCAAGAAGTGGCCCAGGCTCACTGCCAAGTACCCCACTGCCCCCAAGAAAACCCCAAATTACAAGTTTCAGATGTGCAGGCACAGTGGGAGGAGTGACAGCCACAGAAGTCCCACATTCTGTGGCCGTGACACAAGAAGGAGCCGGGCACCAGGTGGGGAGAGAGTCCAAACATGGTTACAACTGCTCACATATTCATCCACGCACTCCAAAGAAAACAGTGGTATAGACAATATCTTCCCACATGTGAGAAAAAATACTTTGTGGCAAGTAGCATTTCAGAGACAACATTTTTAAGGAGGAAGTTATCTATAGGGCTTGAAAAACAGACGCTTTATAGCTCAGATACAGCTTAGAGTTTTTCAGCAGACTAACTCAAAGTAAAGGGTTATTACTAAACATGGACACTATCTACAAATAAAGACAGAAGAATCTCAGCAGTTTCAAACAAATACAAAGCAGAAAACTATTTGAAGGCCTAAATATTACTCACCCTTCCTCTGTTAAACAAAGGCACGGGTTCAACTATTTTAGCTGCCTTGTAAAACTCAGAGTCCTTCCAATTATACTGTAAAATGCAGTGCACAGTCTACACAACAGCTTGAGGGAGATCAGTTCATCCAAGCAGATCCATTGGCATCTTCTGACACCACCACCATAGCTCAAACAACAGTCAAACATTCAGGACAGCTTAGCACCCCCCCCTTCCAACAGACTGATCTACGGTTAGCAAGACAGATCGCCCATCAAGCCAGACTCACACGAGGTAGGGGATGAGGTTCAGGAGCAGAGCTATCAGTGACTACAGAAGGACATACCACATCCCATACTCCATTATCCTCCCTAGTAAAAAACTCTTGTACTGGAAGAAAATTTGCTCTGTGATATTTAAGACTAGATGCATCTGTTAGTGCGTCTATTATCTGCTCCAAATTTGAACTGCATAACTCATTTTTTAGCAGGATGGGCATAAAGAAGAGCAATAAGCTGTATTTTCTGGTAGTAACGCACAAAGTATTTCCAAACAAAAGTCAGGACGACACACAAGGTAACTCTGCTCTTCCTAAATTGGGTAATCCCTGTCCCTAATACCAACACTACCCTCCAGCAGGGAATATGCCCCTCTACAGAAACAAACAGTGCTGTGCTCTTCAAGACTCAGCCAGAGTACTCTTAAACATTACTGAACCCTGGCTGAAGACTACTGATGTCTTACCAGACCACCACCAGAACAAAGGCAGTGCCCACTCCTGCCAGTTCCCAGCTCCAGAGCACTGCCACCTGAAGATGCCAGCACAGGAACAAGGGAGTGGGAAGAGCAGGGGTGTCCTCTTTGATGGTGTAACTTAAGGTGACAGGGAAAACAGCCTCAGAGGTCACCACACACTTGAGAGGTGGGGGCAGAGAGATGCACACTGCAATGGGTGTGAGAATTACTGCAGATCACACCACGATGCTGATGATCCCACTCTTTATAAGCTGTCTTGTATGGGAAAACTGGCAACGCTTCGTGACTCACTAGTAAAGCTATTTTCCAAAAGAAAAAGAACAACAAACATTTAAAATTGCAATGCATTACACAACGAAAAAGCTGACTGCATTAAGCACTGTTGACTCACGCCTTTGTGGCAAGCAGCTTGCCATCCATCTTTCCAGCATCGCCTTGCTGCGGCTCCTAGGACTGTGGCCAGCCCTCAGGACCTGCAGTGCTGAGGACTAAGGCAGATGGCCACTGGTTCTTCTGGAGCCAGGCCACAGGCAAGGGATAAATACTGACCTCAAGGTCATGCTGACAAAAGTTGGACTTTCCCTTAATAACCCTAAAGCAGTCAGAAGCAAAGAGAAGAATACAAAATACCAGTATACCAGTCAAGAAGACTACAGCATTTGGCCAGTGGATGCTCCGTGACTGCGTCTTGTGAGCTAGACTTGTTAGGAAAAAAAAAAAAAAAAAAAAAAAAAGGAAGCAGTTAGCATCCATGCTTAAAAGCATGGTGTTTTCTAGTCGTGCTGGACTGGGTAACCCAACTTCTACAGAATAAAACTCAGTCTAATAAAAAAAAAAAAAGCATCTCCCACTGTGCTACAGGATCAGCTTCCCAGTACAAAAGCTGACCCATAGGCCTGAGACACGTCTGTCTAGTCAGCAGAAAAAGGAGATGACTCCTGGGACCTGGGCAGACAACACAACTCTGCAAGAACCTTGGCAACATTTAGGATGTAACCAGAAACATTTCGCCAGCCTGGTATCCAGGAAGCTAAACATTTTCCTAGCCTGTGTGAGCACATAGCTTTGAATCCCAAGTCTTCCCCTGCACGTTGTCCAGCCCTTGAACTATTACTACCAAATACAGCCCTTTTTGGACATGCTGCCCTCACCAAGGCAAGTGTGGCTCTTCAGATCGAGGCCAGGTAGTAGAATACGATCCATAGGCATGCATCAACAGTGAAACAGAAGCCTCAGGAAAAGCTGAAGAAAGCCAGCTGAGGAAGAGAATGCCAGCAGTGAGGCCGGTGGAAGAACTGCAATAAATAAGGCCACAGAGAAGACAGCAGCCACAAATAGGTGTGCTCCACCCTATGCCAGGAGCCGAACAAAAGCACGGTTCCTTCACCAATACTTTTCCTGCCTCAGCAACAGGGCACAAATGCACCAACTGCTGAACTGTGCACAAGCAAAGAGCATAATCTACTTGAAGACAGAGCTTGATTGAACTTACAACAGAAAGGACCACATGGAAAATAAAATTAACCTTGTAATACCAGTCCTCAGGCATACCCTATGTTTCTGTCTCCTGGAGATCTGAAGGAAGACTATTGTGCCATACTTCTATCACACTAACCACAGAGCTTCAGCGTTTCTGCCAGTAGCCTATGAGACCAAGAATTTTATCCTCTTCTCTTCCTAAGAAAGGAGCGGAAGTTAAGCCTTTTCAGCTCTTTCTGAAGAAAGAGAGGCTGAGCTGTGCACTTTTAACTACAGCTGGAATGCCTAAACCACTCATTAAAACCAGTGCCCAGATCTGAGGTTAAAGAAAGCTTTTTTTCTCAGAGGCCAGATTAGCAGGAATTGCAAAGGCTTCTGCTGTCACCTATGCATGAAGTATGGCATGCTTTCAAGGAGGGACAAGGTACTTTTAAGTCCTTGCTAGGGATCTAGTCCCAGGGAACAGACAATACCTGTTTTCTCACACTGGCACACTACACTGGTAGCTTCTCACTTTTGTTTTTTTTTCTAAGCCAAGCCTAGGCACACAACAGTGCACAGGGAATCTCTGTCACGTTCAGCAACATATGGAGCAGGTGCTCTGCAATGCTTTGTGAACATCTGTCATGCAGCTGTCTGCAAGTGAGGGTAACCAAACCCAGGGCTCAGATGGCCTCTTCCAGCTTGTATTCCTGTTTGGCCTGATGCTGGAAAAGCTGGCACTACTGCGATAACATCAGGCTGGGGAGCCCGAGAGGACTGCACATAACAAGGATGGTATAAGCCAACTGCTTGAAGCAGCCCTTGCTGCTCTTTTCTCCGGGCTTCTCCTTCTTCACCGAAGAAATGCAACACATTGGCAGGAGGGGCCCAGCTGCCTGGGGACCTGCCAGTCCTTGTCACCACTATCAGTGCCACTGCAAAGGGGGGGCTGGAGGAAGGTCCAGCCCCAGTCCAGTCATCACCACTCTTTCCAGTAGGCAGGGAAGCTGAGCTGCTCAATCCTGCTGCACCTCACCACAAATATACCCTCCCTCAGTAGTAAAGGGCACCTTCCTTCTCTGTTCAGAAGCACTGGCTTCAGTCCAAGCCTGAGTTTCCACAGCAGCAAGACCTGATCGAATATGTACATTAACAAAAGGCTGCTTTATCAGTACCGGCCCAGAAGATTTTCTTCCAAGTTTGTGCCTAGGAGAGCAGGGTCATCCAGTATCAGCTTTGCATTTTATAGGGGAGATGAGAATATGGCACATGCTTTCTAAAGAGCAGCTGAGGGAAGATCAATGCTTGTGAGGACTCATTGCTCAACTTTCTGTGAGCTTATTTCTGGCTTCTCTTCATCTTATTTACAAAAAGGAAAAAACTCTCCACTGGATACAGGTTATTTTTAAACTATTCCAACCCAAATGCTGCCATTCAGCACAGCTCTCAGATCCAACAGTCAGAGACAGTTAGAAAGGGGCTCACTTTCAACAGTCACAAACCATAAGGAATCAATCTAACCCACCAAGAAAATACATTTAATTCACACTAGTGAAGGGGCTCAGAAAACTCACCAATAGGCTCAGAAAACTGTAGTCTTTGCATTCATAGTGAGGGATGGAAAGGAAAAAAAAATTCACATCAATCCCACTGAAGAGGTTTGGCTCAAAGACTAACTTGGAAAGAATTTGTAACTCAACTTACAGACTGAATAAGCAGAGGGAACAATTTCACCTCCTGCCACAAAAATCTAATGCTTAAAAGTTTTCATTAATGCTGGCAATAAAGCATACCTGCTCTTCAGTCACAGACCTTGGCCTCCTCCCCAACAGTGAAGCTTAAATAAGCCAGTCATATCCCTGAGGAAGTCCTGAAGGACAGCACGATCATCCAGGGAACTCCACCCAAATGCCTCCCCAGTAGGAAGATGATGGAACAACTGTGCTGAGTTCAGCATAAGGAGTACATTCAGAAGCACTGCACTTTCATGTCAGCTGTGGGTACCAAATTCTACAACCTCAACAGCATCAGAAGGTGGGACAGATGAGCAGGTAAACACACCACGCTAATCTGCTGACATTAAGAGAATGAGTCAGAGCTGGTGATGCTTGTGCTGAAGCAGAGGACAAACACACCACACAGCAAGCCACTGCTGATTTTATGGCAACAAAATTTTTTTTGAGAGCTTAGCCAGATGGATGGCACTGGGGAGGACTGCTCAGTGCCAAGGGGACAGCCCCAAACAGAAGAGAATCCACCACAATCATCAGGTGAGTGGCAGACTCAGATATGTGCCACAACAGGGGTGAAGAAAACAACTGGCACCTCCTAAGTTAAATTCTTACCTCGTCTTCTCCTGGTCAAAAATGTCCCAGAAGTTCATGGAGGTGAGTTTGGCCTGATCCCCTACAGAGTAACTGCTGGCCAATAAGCTGGAAAGATCCTGTCATCGTACACATGTGCAAGCACATCTGGAGCTTGAGCTCCCACTCACACCTCAGCACAGACTCAACAAGTAGAAATGGTTGTGCACCTCAGGCTTGTGTCCCCCAGCTCCTAGCCAGTACAGACACCTGGAAGACTGATAGGAAGATGGGACGATCCTCCCAGCTAGTGTAGGAAGAAGAAACCTCCTGTGGAAGCATCAAAATCCCAGACAAGGGACGTACTTATGCAGCAATAAAATCAGTTTTCAGGCCTGAAGGCGGGGTTGACAGTAACTGAACAGTCAATGTGCTGCACCTTACATCTGCCATACACAGAAAGCAAAGTGCAGAGGCCAAAGTGAGCATTCTGCAAGGGGAAAAACAGTCAGCTCCCCCGACTCAAGAGCAAGGGCACACATATACTCCACTTTCAGACCACACGTGGGCTGGCAAGGAAGAGAAAGAAGGGGTGTTTTCTGTCTCTTTGCACTCCACCATCTCCTCAGGAATCCTCAGAAGATAAGGGAGAAACAAAAGAGAAAAAACAAGACCTACACAGAAAAATAAAATAGAAAATCTATTTTAAAAAGTCAAGAAAAAAAGTTTCATCTACCTGCACTTCATAATTTTCTTCTGCCTTCAAAATGTGTAAAAACACTGAATTAAGGAAGTAAACCTAGATGAACAGCTAGGCCTCCAGAGTTCTCGTAGAGAAATTATAGTCAAACAGCATACATCAAAAGCTTGGTCTGCACAAAGAAAAAAAAAAAATTCATGTTGATACTTGATCCATCTCTCTAGTTCAGTAAAACAGGGCAGATTTTGAAGTGGAGACAACTGCTTGCCTTGGCTGTGATCCTCCACAATGAAACCAACTCCATCCAAACGCCTGGCTTTAAAAGAAATACCTAATATTATGTTCAGATTCCTTTTGGCACTGGTCAAGCCAAATCAGTTTCTAATTCCTCTTTCAGTTATTTCTTCAGACCATGGTTACACAGGCAATCCTTTGAGAGCTGCACCAGCATGAGCAGCACCCTCCCACTCAACTCTGCTGTGCTGGTACAACTGTTTGCAGCCTCACCATGAATCAAATTAGGGAACTGATCACAGTTAAAAATAAACTAGCACTTTGTTTTGGTTTTTTTAGGGATTACTTTTCAACCCAGGTCAGATTTCCAGTCTATTGTGCAGCTGCACAAACAGTTGTATCAGCACAAGGTGCTTGAATTGCTGATGGTTATCCTTGTGCCTAAAGCCAACGTTTGCATTCCCAGCTCACCTCTTATTTCATGGCTGCTGTAGAACAGGATTACTTACTACACTGAACACGTAGGGTACTTTATTGCTGCAGCTTGCAACCGTGTGGAGGGTCTCTTTAATGAGACAAAAGGAGGTCACACTGATGTGTATCCTACAAGTAAGGCATAGCTAGTGCGCTCCCTTGAGCTGTTGCTTGTCTTAAATTATATGTCATTTTTGCAGTCTGCATGCTGAAATAAATATAAAAACACGACTAACAGTCATTGATGTGAATGAACATCTTTGGGCCAAGCTCTGAAACAAAACTCTCCTAGAAATCGCGTAACCATTAACTATCTTGGTGATCTTCCCTTCAAAAAACTCGAGCCTATGTAATGCAGATTCCCACTGATTTGAAGACTGTGACACTCAAGGAGTGGAGTCTATCTGCAGTTTTCGTGACTCTTCAATTGCAGCTGAATTTTGATTTTAACGTGAAAATACAAAAAGAAAGATGGAAACCCAACATGAACATGAAGGAAAGATGACATGCTGGCATGTTTTAGAAATGACCATGAGAGAAACTGATTTCCCAGATTACCAGCTCAAATACCATTTGAAACAAAACCAGCTGAAAACATTTCCAATGTGATGGCTACCTGGCAACCTGCTCGAAAGGACCCGGTTCTCAGTTCTCTGTTTTCAGCTGGTGACAGGTATCTACATCAGACACGCACTGTTACGTAAGGCCTTCTCACTGAAAACAAGGCACAAAAGATTGAATAACCATTAAGATTTGATTTCTAGAAGAGGGTAGGAGGCATGTTAATGAAACAGCTTGAGGAAACAAGATTTCTACAGTTTGTTGTGTCTGCTCTAGAAGGCAAGAAGCTCTTCAGCAGCCTTGTTTTGTAGTTGTCCTCAAATCAGTCCACAAGGACAAAGAAAACTAACAAAATCAGTATTTGGCAAATCTTACACTTTGCTCCTTAACATGCATCTCAGGCTATAGTTCCGTGACAGCTTAAATAAATCTAAGTCAGCACTCTTCAAACCCATCCTCTTCCCTGAGTCAGCACTGGCACTCACCTCATCCTGCTCAGAAACTAGCCTGGCAAAAAAGTTAACCCAGAAAAAAAAGAAGTTGTTTTTGCCAGTGTGGCTTCCTGAACTGGTTTAGTGCCAGTGCCCAACAAAAGTAAAAGGGGAGAATCATCCAGCAGGAGAAAGGCAGACAGAAAAGTAGCAGTGCCTACTTCATCCAGCTTCCTCTTTCCTGCAACCCTGCGCTCAGAGAACAGTCTCGCCCTAAATTTAAAGAGATATGAGTTGCTGCTTCCAGCAGAAAGATCATTCAACTTTTTCACCTCTTTCCTGACATCATCTTTACATCAGCACTCTTGCAGATAGCTACATTAAGTGCCTGATCTGGTAGGAAACTAAAACAGCAATATATAAAACAAAACAAAAAGCCTTTAGTTTTCAGCTGGATCAGGTCTCTAACAGATCTGACCACGAGGTTCAACAATCCCCCTAGCGTCAAAAGAAGTGAGAAAGTGGGAACCTACGACTAAAGGCAAGGCTGAAGTTCAACTTCAAGCAACCATAAAGCTGCACCCTTACTCAATACAGACAAAATATCACACAACTATGTAATATTTATACAAACACACCTTTGTACAAATGATCAAAATTGTGCATAAAAAAGTCAGCAACCTAATTCTTTGTGGTTTAATTTTCCACAACACACCATTAATGCTTAAAATGCCCTGCTTCCTCAAAAATAAATCTTTAATTTATTGGTTACCAACATTATCTTCAGAGCAAGAGAGCTCTAAAAATATATAGGGGAGAATGAGAAACAGCCTGTTGTGATTAACTAGGGCATGACAAACAGCAGCAGCATGTCCAAGCAGTACTGGGAAGTAAAGCCAGGAGGAAGAGTGACAACAACATTATACAAACAACACTGATTCATGAACAACAAAGAATTCTTAGAAACTGCTGTCTGGGTTATGTCCAAGGCTCTCTTTACCTTGGTTAAACTATTAAGAAAGTCACTTCAGAAAGCTGACCATTTCTGCACAACCAACCTTTTTTGGAAGCAAGAGCTGATCCATCTAAAGGACTTTCTGTAGAAAACCACCGCAACAGTTACTGTGAAGTGACCTGTAATCAAACTGGTTTCAGCAACTTAAGAGCAGGTACCAGCCCAAGTAGTTGTCAATCAATATAACAGAGCTCCCTGTGTGCTGTCATAGCCAGAAAGGTGAAAGCCTCCCCAGATATTTTGCAGTGACACTAAAGGTGACATGAAGCTGGAACTGGTAATTTGTCCCCTGCCTCACCATGAAATGGCTCTTGTGCCATCACAGCTCCAAAACCTGCAGGTATGTACATACCCTTCATCTGCTGGAGTCCAAACACTTTGCCATTCACCATGCACTGCCATACCTTAATGCCAGTGACACTACAGGGTCTTCTCAGAAGAATTTCACTTATGAGTAAGGTACATTTCACGACTTAGCCTGACATCCATTTCCTCATGATCTACACATGTTTTAGCTAGCTCTCATCACTGCTTCTAACACCTAGCTCTGGACACAGCATTGATCAAATACGGGATTCCTGGAAGACCCAGTTTTGCCTCAGAGATGCAGCAAATTCAATTTCCACTTGTCATCTTGCTGACACTTGGAGGACAGCACACTCAAAGAACAGTCCGGGCCACTTCCATACACAATTCACTCCTCCTAAATTTGGAGTTAAAGCTGTGGCTGCCTCTTGAATACGCAGCAAGTTTCCAGCAATGCTGTATTTGAACAATCTTGCACAAAAAGTAGGTCTTTTCAAAGAAAACAGTATGTTCATGAGCAAATGCTACATCTCCGTTGCAATAAATCGCTAGAATATCATAGATCAGAAGTAAGAAGTTTATCTTAAGTTCTTGACTGCTGACACTTTGTCACTAGTACTGGAAGTATTTCTCTTTAAATATCCAGTACATATATTAAAGGATTTTAAAGCATTAAGAAAATTCAGTAAAGCCATCATTTAGGACTGCATTTAGACACCTGAATTTCTCCCAACTCTCCAATATAGGTAAAATATAGGTGCAACAAAATAAGGCAAAGGTAGAACTGTAGTGAAGCTGCAAAGTGCTAAGCAGAAGCACGTGGTCCCACTTAGATCAAAGCATGATCTAAGTGTCACGTGAGTAACAGGCTGTATCTGTATAGAGTAAAACTTCATAACACTCTCACATGAGATTATCAACCTGTATACGCACAGCTGTCTTCTGGCAGGTAATCTCTGCTTGTGCAAAACTGAGGCAGTAGGAGTTTTACAGAGGTCAAGACTCTTGCAGGATTAATCCAGATCCATTTCCTGCTGCTGTGAAATGAAATATGAAAAAGGGAGAGAAATTGTTCACAAAGCAGCAGAGCTTCACACAGGGATTGTTTCTCAACCCGCAAAAGGTGACCTCCCAAAGCCTCTTTGACTCTCCTCTCCTTTAAGAAGATTACAAATCCTACCCTTGGGAGACCTCTGCTCAGCTACTGGCCCACTGACATTACACATTCATACTATGTCTTGTCTCTTCATTCTTATCAGCAGAGAGATATTAAAAGAATTTATAAGGTCATTGCTCAAAGATCAGGACTTTAAATGGAACCTCTAATGCAAGCAGGGAAAGCCACAGCCAGTGGCATTTGGTGGCGGCTCTGCTTTGCGGCTGCCACACGTCCAGCTGCAGGTCTGCTTAGCGCAGACCAATTCAGCTTATTTGCACGTGCAGGCTACTGACTGCCCTTGGAAGCAGACATTTCATCAAGGAACAACTGAAAACCCAAGATCATCACTTGCTAAAAAAATATGGGCAATTCTAGTGAATGTGGTTCACAGCTCACACACCAAATCAACAAGAAAGTCTCAGCGAGCACCAAGTCCAGGTGTATTTTTAAGAAGTGAACAGCAGCAATGCACTGTAAGTACACATTGGCATCTCAAATGGAAAGCCAAGGACTAGACTGCAGCAAATTCAATTACATAAATCTTTTCGCATACACCAAGAACTAAAAATTTGAGGACAATTTTTCTCCTGTTCTTTTGGGTTTTTTTACACTTTCCAATAAGACAACATTTGGACACTTCTGAATGGAGTCTCTGAAGCAAGTCCTGAATGATCAATCCCTACACAACAATAATCAGGAATCATTTCACTTGCCACTTAATAGCACACAGATGTGAAGCAATCTATGCTGCTATGCAGGTGAACATGTGTGGGTTTTCCTTTGTGAAGTAATCAAAGTTAAAATGCACCAGTTACAAAAACTGCAAGGACTAGACATGAAGAGAAACCTTAACAGATAGGAACACATTGACAGGAAGGATGCAGAATTTCCATGGATGGAGATTTAGTATGAGACTAGACATAGACACAAACTAATCCCAATGGATACAGTCAGTTCTCATTTGGGAGAAGTGTAAAATGTTCTCAGAAGGAAAAAAAAAAGTACATGGCTAACACAACAGAAGATCTTCTCAGATGCATCTGTAAGAACACTGCATATTTCTGGCTCTTTCAGACTACACGGTGCAACATTTAGGTCAAGCCAAGAGTTAAGAGTTTTTACCAGTAACTGTACAGAGAAGCTACAGCGTTAACCACAGAAGCACAAAAGCCACAAGGAGCTAAACCCATGAAGAATTATTACAAAAGCTGTAAATGCAGAGGAGCTCAAATTATATTCCTTGAGTAGTTTTGATAAAATAAGAATGATCTACAATTTTCCAAGATATGACTAACTGAAAGGCAAGCATAAGCAGCTTGCGGTAAACTTGGATTTTTAGTATCTGTTCTTAACTTTTGAATTATGATGCTTTTAAAACAGAAAACACAGCTTTGATTAAAAAAAAAGTCAGTTGCCGCAGATAATTGATTTCTGCAGAAAAATCCACAACTAGGACAAAACAGAACTTCTAATTGCTATTTTAAATTCTGCAGTGACAAGAAAACCTCAAGACAAACGTTATGTAAGACCATTAACCTCTTTGCTCATTACTGGCACCTTAATTTAGCATACCACCACACCAGATAGCTTAAACTGAATTCTTAATGCCAAAGTGTACCACTGGATGCAGCGAAGCAATAATAGGAAGGAAAAAAAATTCCAAAGCAAGCATCGTAAACTGAATTTTACAATTACAGTTCCTTGCACACAAGTAGGTATACCTGAGCCTGCCCAGCTATAAAGAAACAGTATTCTCACTAGACTGATACTCCCCAAAAGATTAGCAGATGCTCCCTAGTATTTTAAGAACACTGAAGAGAAATCAAAGTACTCAGTAGATCTGGACTGACAGAAAACCTCCAGATCACCTTTTATACTAGAAAGTAGGTCAAACCCAAGGAGGCTGTAACCTGCTGAGAAGGAAATTACATTTTGAGTAACTGTTTTAATTCTTTACAAACTAACCTCTCAGCTATCACACATACACGAGTGAGGGAAACACAAAACAAGGTAATCTTGAAGAGCATTCGTGTCAATCCCCACTCCCTCTCCCCACCCCCAAGAAAAGATAGATTAATCTTCTACACTGATAATAAACAAGACAGATGAATTTCAACCAGACAGCCTCTTAAATACTGTTTTCCAATCATTCTTATCACATTGTGGCAAAGAATGTCGTTCAGGAAGAAAACAAAGACTGATTAGGAGCCTACTTTCAGAAGCTATCGTCCTGATGTACGGGGAGAGCTCCTTCTATGAATCACCAGTTCATCCTCCTCTGACTTCATTTACTCTTCAGAATTCCTTGATGTACTTGAATTCATACTCTACCCATCCAGACCATAATGTCCCAACTTGCATACAAGAATATTGTGGGAGACAGCATCAAAACACTGAGTAAACTGAAGCTAAATGGCCTGCGGTGCTCTTCCTCATCCTCAAATCCGATTATTGTATCACAGAAGACAATGAGGTGGGTCAGACATGACTTACCTTTGGTAAATCCATACTGACTGCTCCCAGTCACATTCCTTCACATGCCCCGAAAGGTGTACCAAAAGGTCCTGACCCACAACTATCCCCGGGCCTGAAGTGAGACTGACCAGCTTGCAGGTTGTTGGATTATCCTTCGGGTCTATTTTGAAGACAAGTGCAACACCTGCCTTTGTCAAGTGATCAGAGATGCCCCAGCACCTCCGTGACTTTTCAAAGATGGCCAAGACTGGCATCACTATGGCACAGCCAGTCCAGCACCTTTGGGTGCAGCCTATCAGGTCCCACGGACTCACATGGCTCAAACTCTCTCATGTTTTCACTTGCTTCCGACAGTTGTTTCCTCTTTGATCCCTGCCTCTAAACACAGGAGCCCAGAGGATTTCACTGCTGAAGACTTAGGCATAAAAAGCACTGAATACCTCAAGCAAGTCTGTGCCAACCCTCACTCATTCAGCCACCTCATTCAGCAGAGTCTTTGTTTAGCCTTTTACTGCTGATGTAGAGTAGAAGCTACCTCGTAATTATCAGCGATGTTGTAACAAGCACTGTCCTGAGAGAAAGTAGTTGTTTCCACAATTCAGACAGAAATGCAGACTAACATAGCTGAGTTTGTTCTGTCTGTATTCCAGGTTGCCAAAGAAACCACGGGTCCCTTTGCAGGATGTAAAACCAACTTGCTGGAGAATTGCATGACCCTATTTCTAAAATGTTTGGCAAAAAAGCCTCCCTCGCTGCTGGCCAGGCTAAGTGAATGTAGCAAAAGGAAGTCAGCTTTGTAAAGAGCAAACCTAGACCCTCCTGAAAATCCCTAAGAAACTCTCATGGAGAAGCTTCTTTTCAGCTCTAATTAAGAAAAATCTGGATGATGGAATAAGGAACTAAGATTTTTACCCAACTAGATGACAACCAGTCAAACTGCTCTAGGTATAGAAAAGGAGATGCTTTATGATGACTCCATATTCTCATGGTTTTTACATGCATAATATCTCACTGTATCAGATGAAGGGAACAGCAGGAGTAAACTCAAAGCTGTTCTAATACTCCCCAAGAGAAGGGAGAGCCAAAGGACACAAAACGCTTGCAGCCTAGGTCATTGCTTCAGGCTTCTGGCATTGAGCAGGCACCTCCTTGTGCCACGCTGACACTGCCAAAGCAATGGCAGCGCCTGCTGTGTCTGAAAGCTAGCACGGAAGTGTAACACAAGCAAATAAAAGTACGTTTTATCAGACTCCAGAACTCATAAGTCTCCCCTGCCCCCTTCTGGGAACAAGGTGGATTTGAAAACCAATATTTATTTCCAGTGATAAAATTGTTTACTTGGGCAAACAACCAAAAGAAAACCAGAAAGAGCTATTGCCTCAAGCAGGAGTCCCTTCAGCAAAGACATGGATATTATTAAGTACATCTCCTTCAGCAGCAGAGACAGACTCAAACTGGATTTTCTTTACACGTTCAGCGAAGACACTGACAGAAACTCATGCCTGCCAGAAAACTGCCTGACAATTCACTACAGCTCAACTGTTACAACTAAGCCGATTCATTTCTTGGGTCACGATGCAAATGCGCAATGCAGACCCCCTGTCCTTTACCCCAGTATCTCCACTACTTCCTTCTCCCCAGCCATCCCCAAAGAAAAGCTAGCAGCTACAACAAAACTTGCATGATATGCATCTACTGCTCATATACCTTCTCCACAAGTTATGGAAACCGCATTCTACTAAGCTGCTGACTGAGACCTGACTTAAGCAAAAATCCTTTTGCAATAACTCGCCACCCCATGTCTTTATGTTGAGATCTTAGATGCAAAAGCCAGACCTCATTAAGGCCAGAAGAGAAAAATTCTCTCACCTGCCTCTTCCTATCACTGCTAACTCAGAAAACATTGTGCTACTGTTTGTCTATGCATTTTCACATTCCACAGTGTTGAGAGTTGCACTTTCCTTTTCACTTCCAGAGAGCAGTCCAGCAATGCTCCGCTACTCATAAAACTTAAGCATATATTCAATTGCTTCTCCTTGTCTCTGCTTTGCCTGTGGGCTGAGGAGAAAAGCTAAGCAAAGACCCCCACACCCCACTCCCAGCTGTGACAAGAAGGAAATTTCCAAAAGAATAGAGCATGTCTACATTTAAGCAGACATTTAGGATCTGTGAAGAGAAATGCTTCTCATTTTGAAGAGACTGACCCCTCATTAGAGATCCAGGAACTCCATCCAAAGAGTACACTGTGAGCAACAACACGTTCCATGCTCTCCCCTCCCTTTGCAAAGTCAGCTGGTAAGGAGCAGAAGCTGGCTCCAGTACTCAGGAAGCAGCACAAATGTTTTGTTTCCTAGAAATGAGGACAACATCTAGATTTAAACCTATCAAGTCTGAGAGTTATGCATCAAAGCCAAACACAAATTTGCCAGGAGGAACCATGACAAGCAAGCTAATCTCACTCTTAAGGCCTTTCAAAACCAGCATTTAATTTGCTTCACTTCAAACTCACTGTAAAGCAGCTTTACAATTCCTACAATATGCTGTGGGCTGTGACACCACTCTGATCAATCTCCTCCTCAGATCTATACATTGCCCTTTTTCTGCACTGTCTGATAAATAATTATACAGAAATGAACAGTGTTAGATAAAGGGATTCCAAGCAATTGGCTCTCTTAAACTGAGGACTACAGGATCTCTGCCTTCAAGAAATCTATAGCAATGCCCATTCAGTACAACTCACATTGTTAGAAAGAAAACAAGCTTAAGATCCAAACAAGCAAACATCAGTACTATGCCCATTTTCTCACTTCTGGCCAGGAACAAACATATGCTTAGCCATGGCATGGGTTCTACCTCTGCCTCTTGTCACCACTAGACCGCATCAGAGTAGCACTCTGACCTGAGGATGTTCTGCCAAAATTCCAGGTGATACACCAACAGCAGCTCTGAACAAAAAGATTAATACTCAGACTTTAATACATTGTCTGCATAAGCTCTACTTACCCCCCCAAGTAAAGCAAGGCAGTAAAAGTAAGATTCACAGCCTCACACGATCTGGAGTTCACTACCCAAGAGGACTTTAATCTCACATACGGAGGCAGAGATATACCAGGGCATTTCAGCAGTCAGAACTGAGTTTGAGAGTGAATGGAGGAGAGGCACACACATTAGAATTTTTTCTTTTTCTGCCTTACTGTTAAGATAAAGCTGAACAAACATTTTGCTTCAGCTACACTTGTCTTTTTCTACATAGGGAAGATGACAAGACTTACATTTGACAGGCAACAAATGGCATCATGCAGTTTTACCAGACAGCCCTGCTTTTACCTGAACACTGTTAGAACATTTAAAGCCAGGAGAAATACAGCAATTCTTACATCTCTCTGCTGAAGTTTAACAGGCCAGCAAAGAGCTCAGTTTATTTGGTTAAGAGATACTTTAGATAATCATAGTCAATCTGAGGTCATCCAAATGGAAAGAAAATAACTAGGAACAGGCTACTTGTTTTGGTGCTTCCACTGAGTATTTCAATAATCTTGGTCAAATCATTCAGCCCCAGTGTACTTCAGCCAATGATAAAAGAGCATTTCAGCAAGGAACAACAGGATAGTCCAGTGAACTATCTGTACACTGTTTTGAAAAGACTGCAGTCTGGTGATCATTTTATTTTCCATGATCCCCTTGCACTCCATTTCAACTTAGTCCTACCTGATAATTCAAGATTTTAAGAATTTGTGTCCTAGTCCATCAACAACTGAGTTTGTTAATACCAACTCAAATTAAGGCATCTCTTCCAAGTGAATGTGGTGCTGTTTGGCTGAAGAACCAAACTCTTTAGCAACTTTTCTGCTCAAAAGGCAGACACAGAAAAGGACAATCTAGGAGTACAGCAGTTCCACAGAAAGAGTAAAGAGCATAAAAGCAAGATTATCCAAACAAATTATTGTGCCAGAAGCACAAGCAGCAGCTGTTACTTAGTGGTTTCTTCTGTTAACGTAGTTCTGAGACACCAATATTAAACAAAATTTGAGGCTTTCTTAAGCATCTGAAAAAGGTCAGAGAGAGAGAGAGATATCCAAGGCAGTCAGATGTACACTACTCCAGATAATATCAATGCTCAGGACACAGCTTAATTTATTGTATGAGAAAAGGGAACAGCAGGTTGCCCTGCTATGCCGAGTAAACACCCATTATGGAATAAATGTAACAAGGTTTGTAGGGATAGGTAAAACTGTTTACTAGACCATCTGATAGAGGATGCTCTCCTCTCCTGCTACGACCCCTTCTATTTTTATACTGCTGATGAAAAAAATTAATTCAGCTGGAAAAGACATATTTTGGGGCCCTACTTTCCTACCTAATCCTTCTTTCCTTGGAAAAGCACTAACAGCTCACATGCCAATCACAATGACAAAAAAAGCATTCACATCACTATCTTCTCAATACCCCCAGCAAAACAAGTTTTATTTTAAAAGTGTAGTTTTACCACTGTAAATGATATCTACATTAAGGGATTCCACTAGCAGAGCTACACTAGGCAAGGATGAACATGCTGATTAATGCAGCTGTCCCAAGCATTTGTAGTAGAAATGACCTTATAAGCACATCCGCAGGGAGTTAAAGCCACAAAATCACATTGCAAATCCATGCCCCCTACTTGATATCCGTTTAATTTTCCTAACCAGATGACCCTTAAGGATCACAGGCAAGAAAACACGAACTATAACTTCCCAACTTGACACTTCTTCATTGCAATGTTTTCCATGAGAAATCACCAAAAGAAGGTACCTTCTCACATACAGGACATTCTCTTGCACTGTCAATCCACTACAAAAAAAAAACAAAACACACAAACAAAAAACAGAGAGGAGAAGGAAAGAAAAATCTGAGCTGCATGTTAGCAAAAAAAAAAAAAAAAAAAAAAAAAAAAAACCCCTCAATGCAGGTGCTGCAAGAAAGTAAGCAGTGCCATGGAAATACAGGGATAAAGTGCAACATTTTGGTTTTGAGTTTCTAAATAGGAAATAACTTAAAGCCTCTGTCTAACCAACATACTCTAGACAAAGACAGTGCACTAAAGCTAGTACATATTTTAAGTAAAATATATTATATAGTATCTGATGACCCTTAAAGCTAAGGTAGCAGATTTTGCTTGAAACTAGCTACAACTCTAAAGAGACTTTCATACAAGGATACTCTCACATCCCTTGTGACATTAAAAAAATTCAATACGGCAGAACATACGTAACACACAACTCAGGGTCACGGAAGGGACTGTGATCTGGGCCTTCTGTTATCCTGTTACTCTTCTAGGGATCAGCATAATCTGCAAGACTCTCAGTCACTCATACTGAAAAATCTTAAAGCTGTTAACATGTTCTGTGGCTTGCAGTACGCTCTGGAAGGTAAAGGGCAAAGAATTAACAGACACACCCCCAGTCACTTGAGTGAAAATGAAAGGCAATCTGATCCTGAGGCTATCTTCTCAGCAGACTCATGAATTGGATGGCTAGCCACAGCTTCAAGTTTGGCAAGGTGCTGTGTGTTTTGAAGGGCAAAACCCCAAAATTTGGCATTTAAAAATGTCTGCAAAATCATTTTAGCAGACCAGGAGCCAGCACTACCATCCTTTGGTGCTGCCTTCTAGCAAACCTCACACTTCCAAGGAACTCAACGTAACTTTGGCATTGCAAAAAGAAATATCCAAGGAGAAGGGAACTCCTAGATGCCAAACCAGCAGTACCTGAACACAATTCACCCTACTATACTGCTTAAACTCCTTTCAAAGGAAAGGGACCTTTAATACTCCAAATCTTCATTATTACTCTCCTCATATACTGGCACTGGGCAGCAGGCCTCTTGCAATACTCTACCACACCAGCCAGTTCTGTTCTAAAGGTTTGAAACAAGCAGCTCTTCCTTTTCAAATGAAGTGAAGAATCAAACAAATGAAGCCTATATTTAACTTCCTATTCACTGCAGCAGTTGCAAACAAGTTTCTGTAAACACTCTACAGGTCACAAATTTCCAGTATCTTATCTAAATGTTAAGCTGCTGAAGTAGAGCTCAAAGCTCTTTCCAACAGGCTTTCTAGAGTGCCACTTACAATAATTGAGGCCACTGGCTAAGTAACAGAGCTGTAAAGCCAAAGCAAAAAGAAAATGATTTGTTAAACATGATCTACTGTCAAATTGGCTTGCATCTAATTATTAAGTGCAGCACCTGCATATATATATTAGAAAAATAAATTACTTTTGCCTCGTATGCTAAAAAAAGCTTAGCACACATTAATTTGGAAGATACACAGGCTGTGGCAAGTTTGCTTTTAATAGCAGGCCTGCCTCAAGCATATAAAAGCTACCTTGATTTTTCACACCTTAAATTCTTCTAAAGATACTGGAAGACCACGTTGCAGCTTCTACAAAAACATCAGTCTGCTAAATCAAGTGCCACCTGGGTTACAATACATCATGGGCCATATATAGCTAGGGAAAGCAAATTTACTCTCTCATTTTCTTCCTCAGTCCAATACCATGTGATAACAGATGCCAGAATCGTACCCTCTCAGACTGAAAGACACAAACAAGCACTATGGGTAGAAAATAAAAGAGTTCTCTTTGAGGATCATAAGAAAACTGCAAATTATAGCAAACCTGAAACAATAGAAACTGCTTTGCACTCATGGAAGAGCCAACCTGTCAAGCTCACTACCACAAGACACTGACCTTATCAGAATTTTTAAAAGGTTTTGAATTTTCTTCTGGCTGTCATGTCACAATAAGATAAAGTACAAAAACCACAAAGTCTGGAAACACTTCACAACTGAACTTGTAACCTTTAATTGCCAGGTTTTAAGAAGGTATTTTAACTGCAGTGAATAAAAGAACTTGGTTTACTTTTGGCTGGTGAATAATACAACACCCTTAACTATTTTAACTAAGAATATCTGAGTCAAGCTGCATTTACAAATCAGAACTAATTTTTAAGAGGACTGGGTTTTGTTATTTGGTGAACCAGGTTGTCAACAGGTTCACTGTATTCTCAACTGCTGAAATACATCCAGAAGTGTCAGTCCTAAGGATGCTACATGACTAATGAACAGACCACAGGAACAGAAATACCTGTGATCTTACTTAACTAAATCTAAGAACAATTAAGGGGAAAACCAGAAAACCTAAGTGCTGCTATTACAGGAAGAAAATACTAGCATGCATAGCACCTGAAGAAGAAATAGTGAAAACTATTTAGATTCCACACAGTGGAAAACAGTGGTACTTACTCAGTCTGACAAATGGAGTTAGAGGCTTTCTCTCAGTTCTATAAAAACAAAAGATGTGTAAAACATGACTGGTAATGCTTATTGGTTCAGATTTAGCTTACCTCCAAATTTGAATAAGTGTATTCAGAGCAACACTTGTGGTAAGAACTACGAAATATTTAAGACCTCAATTACATAAAGAAGATTTGTACCCAACCAAGGAAAATGCCACTTGCACAGCATAAGAAAAGATCTTGCAATATTTGGTCCAAATGGGAAATAAAGCAAACCATTCCAGTATTTGCAAAAGTAAGGGTATCCATAATAATTTTGTATACAGTTACATTAATCTAAGCAAAATCTGCAAAGTCGAGATTAACCTGATGTGGGTTTTATTGTGGGAATTGTGGGGGTGTTTAAGAAACCATCTAAAAAAACCTGCATATGTAGTATTTCAACACAAACTGAGCTTTAGGCTGCTTTAACAATCTTTTGGGGACAAACTCAAAAGATCTTTATTTTCCCCCCACATTCATGAGGGTTGGCGCTCTCATCCCACGAATCTGACAAGCATACCTTCCTCCAATCCGCCATGTAGCTTTACACACAGACCTCAGTTTGGAAAAGTGAAATATACCTTCTACCAGGCAGCAAGCATTCCAAGAGCCTTTCAAAGCTCCAGGACTTTACCAGTTTTAGTTACAGTCCACAACAGTACTCAAACCAACACAAGAACGCAACTACACCTCAACTTCTGCAATAGCTCCAACATTTTCACTGAAGTTACTCTCTGGTTTGATTCAGCCACTGACTAAGACAAAGGACTATGCAGCCCCCTAGGCTTCTCTCCCAAGTCCTTCCTGCTTTAAATAACTCACTGACATCTGCATTCACTGGTGCACTGATTTTGGTGCTCGAAGCTGCTTATCGCCTATAGTTAGCTGTAATGAGATCATGACTGCCTCCCCACACGTGCTTAAGCTGCTTAGACAGTACTGTCAAAGGACACAGAACAAACAGCCAGCCCTATTTTCCTGTGCCTCTCTAAGATTTCTAAACTCACTTTTTGAAACACTTGACAATATTTTGATACCAAGAGTGGACGATGCTAGTCAGAATTAAAGATTATATGTATTTTGCATAAACCCACTCTGGCAATTTAAAAACTGGGTAAAATGCAGCTCAGCATGTAACTAGAGGGGGACACCCCACAAACCAGAAATATCACAGAATATACGAGCTATATAGTAGTTCGCCTTTAGAGCAGTACTTCATTCAGCTGTGACAAAGACACAGAAGCATCCCCTGCAAAGGCAGCACCATGTCTTCTCTCCCCACCCCAGGAAGGTAGCTTGGAGCTCAGTATCTTTGGTCATTACCTATTGCACTTCAAAATAACAAAGACCATTAGTCACACAGGTCAGGGACTTCCCACCAGAAAAGTGAACTGTGCAACACAGCCACTATTTAGAACACACTGCGTCTCAAGAAAACAAGGTCATTTGAGTCTGCTGGCAAACAAATGCTTATACCACAGGTACTACACTACTGAGTCATATCTTTGTTGATAAAGAACTGGGGTAAAACAGGTATGCTAGACTTTCTTCCAAATTCAGAACAACACAAAGTAATCCCTTTCAGCCTGGAAGACTATCAAGACAGCCTATCATCTTTCAGCAAACTAACCTCAGAATAGAAAGAAGAAATAAAAACAAGACAATGACAGGGTTCCAAAATCATCGTAAGATACAGCCACCTAAACGGCCAGAATTGCTAGAGCATGAGAGTTAGCCTCCAAATCTTGGAAGCTTGGTTCTTATTACAAAGAATTCACACCAATATGATCAGAAGTTAAAAAACACAGAACAGGACTGAGCTTTTCAATGTCCTAGTGCACTTACCTTGGCACTCCTGTAGTATCCTCCAAAGACAAGAGCAGACCTCCCACAAAACCATATCCACATACCCTTAAAGGGCAAAATTACAAAGTGAGAGGTAAAAAGCAAGCAGCTTATTTCTCTTTGCACAGTATTTAAGGTCGCTGCGTATGTATTCTGGGCAAAACAGAAAAAAGTTACCTTAGAGATGTCACCCAAGCTCTCTCTGTTGAGCAGTCACTGGAATATGGAGCCAACCTCTCACAATCAAGAGGGAGTAGGACACCAGAAGCAAGTCAGCCTGGAAGATGTTGTATGGAAACGAGTTAGCAAGTGCTAAATTAGCTTTTATTTAGATCTTTACTTGCTCATCAATTCAGAATGCTTGCGAGCATGCCTTCTCTCAAGCCTGAGACCAGAATTCACAACGAGCTCCTTTCAGGATGCACTTATTCTTCTGGGCTCTGACAGATGCTCTTTACCAACCGTTCCACCCGGGCCGAGGGGACCACTGCCCCCAGCTGCCTCCTCCATCCTCAACAGATAATTACCAACCAGTGGGTGGAGCAAAACAGGATGCACGCCTGTTCTTCATCTGGCCTGGTTCACAAGACCCTGATGGGTACTAATGAAGAAAGGTTGAACCACAGTATTTAATATTAATCTGCAGCAACTGAACAGACACTGTTGTAGGCCCTAATATAAGGAAGGTAGGGTTTGGCAAAGAAGCAGGACAGCTGGTGGAAGAGATAACCTTTCCAACTACAAAAGCTGAATCAGAGACAGCTTATCTACCCGAGCTCTCAACCATGTGTAGTAACATCCTACCAGGACAGGCACATTACATCTCATAACCTTTTTTACTGCTTTTATCAGATTTGATTGACACAGATCTTCTACTAATATAATTACGACAGCTACACCCATGTTATTTTTGAACAGAAACAATTGCACTAATGTTAACTACCGTAGATAGCATTATACAGATAGAGAGGCACCCTATAATAGCAAAGCATATTCCTCTACCTCCAGAGAAGGGGGTAAAATCATTTGTTGTGAATGAAACTGACTGCATGCTGACAGGGGTTATACAAAATAAAAGAAAGCTTAAAGAAGCTTGTCTTTTATACAGTTAATGCCACTCAAAATGCATATAGACAAGTCTACAGATATAACTGAAGGCAAATGACTTGCACCTTAGTACTATCTGCAGAGTAGTTCGCACCGACGGGGACTATACAGGAAGCACAGGCACCCCAACACACCAATTAAGAGAACTGCATCTCTTAGAAAGTACATCTACCCGAACAGCACACTGGGAAAGCCAAAAATAACAGCTGCTGCCACATCAGAACAGCACAAGCACTGCGTACAGGCGATGCCTGCAAAACAGAAACTAAGCAGCCATGCACAAACACTTCCTCTTCCTCCCCCATCCCCTACGACAGCAGCAACAAACCTGAGATTAAACACTTGCCAGCATCCTGCTCTGCATTCCTCTCACGTCAGGAATATAGAAGAGGGAGACTGCTAGCTGCTCCTCCATATATCTGAAGGGTTCCTTCAGTTTACAGCAAGTAATACAAATACTTGACATGATTCTTGCAGAGGTTTCTGTTCCCTTTTCTTCTTGCTTTTCACTCCTTTTCTCTAGCTCACCCATTTCAGAGCTCACTAGGGATTCCTTGTATTTACTGGGCTTCTTTTTGACACATTCCTTCTCAAAGACTGGGAAGTAAGAAATAAAAGCAGTTGTTCCTAGGCAAATCACATTATATAAACAAGCAGAGCCACGGCTCCACTGAGCTGCCACACAAGCTCTGCAAGTCAGGTTCAAATCTGAACCCTGCCCAGCACCAAGACTGATGGTGTGACACTGTCAAATGTAAGAGTAAACAAATCAGGCTGCAGTTTTCTGTCAATACTAACTTCTGAGACATTAAATCCCAGCATCAACACTCAACCGTGATGCACATTTCAAACACACTACAAACCAATTCCCAATGGGCAGACTGAGGGAATCCAGTGGCAGCAAGTGCCTGGGTAACAATGCAGTGCTCGAGTAATGGCTCAAACAATGCCTCTGTCAGATTTTCTACAGCTTCAGTATCTGCATTTCAACCACAGATGGATGAAACATACCTCCTCTACAGCACAGGCTGGGGATATTCAACTTCAAACTTACCACCTACATTCCTTATTCCAATGGAAAGTATAAGACAGTGCCACCCCAGGCCTCAGTGTGCCAGTCAGAACGCACCAGATCCACCACAACCTTTAGACACAGAGAAATCAACTAAAAACTGAAATCTAAAAAGGCAAGTGATCAAACTTTTTACAAACATTTGGTGAGCCACTGAACCAAAGAGACTGTGTCCTGTAAGCAGATGGTCAATCAACAGCTCCAAGCTTGTCATCTCACACTAGTCAAGCTCAACAAGGTCACATTTTCAGAGTTTGGTAATTTTACCCAAAATGAATAAGCTCCATATACAGGGGAGGGAAGGAGAGAAGAAACAAAGAAAGCAGATCAGATGGGATGAGAACAGCATGCAACCACATGATTAAGAAGAAATCACAATGCTTGTTCAGAAGGCCAACTGGCTGATTAAGGGTGCTGGTACTACTTCAGCCTGGCCATTTTTTGACCTTTGAGTGCTTGCTATTCTAACCTTGACTTCTCAGTGCAATGCCATACAGAATAACTTGCAAGTCAATTGACTAACACAATCTGTCACAAGAGGGGATCCCAAAGCACATCTAATTTTGCTTTCTAGAATACTGTTGTAAGAAGGAGATGCCCAGTACTGTCATCCGGATGATGAAGCGCACAATGATACTATTCCAAAAGTAGCAGAAAAGAAGCATGGATACTACTTTTCCATTTTATTTTAAAATATATGTTAGATATGTATTTTTAAATTGTATTTTTATATAACTAAATATATAAGAACATGTTGTTGCCCTGCTTCACAGTCACAGTGCAGGTTTACCCTGAACAAGTATGACTCCATGTTCCCACCATTGCCCTTGAACCAGCAAAATCATTTAGGCATCCACAAAGCTGGGGAGAAAAAAAAAAAAAAAAAAAAAAACACACGACAGTTTCTCTTCAGTTTGAGCAGTTCATAAGTGAGGGAACTCTAAATCCTACCTGCACAAATACCCCAGCTGGCACCAGTGACAGGGCAAGCACCTCCTGTTGGTTGCAATCTATATTTACATGAGCTTAAAGTGACTGAAACTACACACATTAGGTGGCACAACCAAAACTCCCAGTGACTGGAAGCAGATCCTAGAAACTGTCCCCCTTCTTATCTCAACAGTGAATTGTGCTTACTTGCTCTTTTTCTATGCAAGAAACATGCAAACCTGCAACTAGGTGACTACTGGATAACCAGAGTAGAAGCTAACCTAGGAAAAGTCACACGCACTGTTCAGAAGAGGGTCCTACCACCACATCCTACTCTTTCCAACCCTGTGGTCATCGGAGATTCCTATGGTAATGACCTCACATACATCAACCTCCCCCTCAAAGAGGTAAGGATCATCTTCCCCTGCTCTCCCAAAAGTCCTTATTAGATGAGAAACAAAGGTAATGCCATGAAAAGGACAGTTCAGATCCGCCTAACAGGCTCTAATTGGAATGGCATAGGCTGTTCACCCATGCACCTGGAAATGGTTTTGCTGAAAAAGCTGCGGAAGGCATGCATCTCTCTCATGCTATTGGAAGAAAAATTAGCATCAGGACAATCCAGAACATTTAATGTTACCTTGCTATATAGAGAGTTCACACATAATCTCTTCTCAGTATACTGCTTTCCGTACAGCTCCAAAACACAGCACTTACCTTAGGTCAGTGCTAAACTAACCCAGCCACAGAAAAATATTTCTCAATCTCAATAATAAGGAACTGTTACATGGGTTTAGGATGTCTGTAATAGACTTATTTAGGGTTACAGTGACAACATCTAATAACCGATATATCTAATTCTAAACCAATTCCAAGCTCCTGACAAAATTTCTGTAAACAGGAAATCAAACTCTTAGTTCAGTGATACATAACTAGAATACGGTATTTTTCTCCATCAAAAATCTGACCATAGGCACATATGTCACTATATCAGCTGCAGATGACAGTTCAATACAAAGAGACTTGTACAAAACATTATATTATTTTGTGAGACAAGCTATTAACGGAGTTTACACAAAGAAGCCTACCGACTATAAAAATATTACATTAAGAATGAACAGAGACCCAAGCCCACACCATTCTGTGTTTCGTTAGCAAAGGCCAATCTTGGAATTCAGCTTTAGAAGCTCTGAATACCAGGTTAAGGCAAGTGAACCTGAAGGGAGGAAGAGCAGATGGAGCAGAAACACAGCAAGACAGGCTGAAATGAGAAAGGCAGCACATAATAAAGCATATTGATGGAACGAAAAATGAGGGCCTTGCTGATTCAGAGCTTTAAGATGGAGGGACACGTAGCCCGGCACCAGCTGAAATTCAGAGGAGCTGAAAACTGAAGGGAGTCAGTACCACCCCTCCTAATCCAAGTCCTACTTGGAAACCCCAGGGAAGGTTGGTGACGGTCCAGGTCTGCAGACCGGTGAGCACATCCGCCTCCAGGGACCGCCGGGCACCTCCCGGTAACCACCGGAGCCACCAGCGCTACCAGAACCTGCCCACACCCCCTCCTCTGCAGGGGTGGCAGGTGCGTTGGGACGCAGTAAGGGCCCCCGAGCCCACCAGCTTCCTCACCATGTTGGTTTCATGTTACCACCGCGGTTTGCCGAGCTCCTTCCTGCGCGCAGCTTCTGTGGAAGGGAAGGGCACAAAGGGAGGGGATGCTCGATCTGCGGGCCGGGCAGGGCCTCCGGCCGGGGCAGCACGGCCCTGCCCAGGCTCCGGGGCTGCCCGCCGGGCTGCCCCCACCCAGCCCAGCGCCCGGAGCGCCCCCCACGTGGGGCCGACCCTCCCGCCTCACACGGGGAAGCATCTGGGGCTCATCCGCACACGCCCCCCCCACCCCACCACAAAGACGAGGACGCGCCGAGCTCCCCCCTTCCCCTCCTCCCGGGATCGCGCCGGGATTCCCCCCCCACCGTGGGTGCTTCCCTGGCCGCCCCCCCGCCCCACGGGTCCCCCACCTCACCCCGGCTCTTCACGAGGCCGCGCCTGGGTGTCCCTCCTCTCCCCGTGGGGCCGCGCCAGGATCGCCCCCCCCCCCCCCCCCGGAACCAATCGGGCCGCACCGGACTCTTCCCCTCTCCCATCCCCCCTCACGGGGCCGCGCCCGGTTCCCCCCTCACGGCAGCGCGCCCGGGTCTCGCTCCCTCCCCTCACGGCAGGATGCCCGGCTCGGCCCTCCCGCCCCTCAGCCTGCCCCGGCCCCCGGCCTGCCGCGGCTCACCGGGGCCGGCCCTGCCTGCCCAGCCGGGGGCTGGCGACACCGAGCCCCCAACGCCACCGCTCGCCGCCGCCCGCTCGCCGCCGTTCGAATCAACAACAAGATGGCGGCAGCCGAGGGGGCGGAGCCCCGATGCTGGCCGTCATAGCAACCACGCCGTCCAAAACCCGCCCCCCGGCCTCTTGTGGCAATCCAAACCCGAGCCCCGCCCGCCGGGGGCGACCTAGAAAGGCTGATAGGGCAGAGCCGCCGTCACTCAAGCGCGGGGCCGCCCCGCGCCTTTCCATGCGCGGACTGCCTCCGGATGGCCGCGCACGTTAGGCACACGTGACGCTCCCCCTGGAACCCCGCCTCCCCGCGGGCTGCGCCGCCTCATTGGCTGCCCGCGGGGGGGCGCTCGGCCAATGGGCGCGGGCCGCGGGCCCTGCCGGGGCTCCGCCGCTCCGGGGCTGGGGTCGGGGTTCCCGCCTCGGCCCGGCCTGTCCGCCTGCCCCCGGCGCCTCGGGCGCGCGGGGCGGCCCCCGCTTGGTGTGGCACGTTCTGCGGGGCCAGCTGGGCTAAACCCAGCTTCCCCCGCGGCGGCCTGCTCCCGGAGGGCTCCCCACGCCGAGCTCGGCGCGTGGAACGTGTTCACGCACCGCCCCGGTACAATAAAGGGTTTAATTCCCCAACAGTCACAGGCCCTGTGGGCTTAGGGCGAGGGGACCCCCAGTCAGAGTTGACCCCTCTTCACTGTGAAATTTCACGGCCGGCTCCTGAGCTCCTCTTCCTCCTGCTTAGCCACCTACTCCCCAAATTAGTCTTTCCTCTTATCCCGCCAGCACTTCATTTCCCCGGGAGCTGCCAGAGAGACATCCTGTGGAGTGCTCCTTTGAAATTCAAATAACCGGTTTCCCACCTCCCCTCGCTGCCGACTCCTTCAAAGCACTCCCGCCCCTTCCCCGGGCCCCGTTAACGGCTCCTGCTGCATGTCACGCTTCCCCGCGCACTCACAAATTCATTTTTCCTCCCAATTCACAAACCCGGTCCCTCTGCTGACCAGCTGCTTGTCTCACCCACTCGTGCCTGGGAGTGCTCGAGCAAGGGAGAGTTTCAGGGGGACACAGGGCAAAAGTTTCTCAGAATTAACCGTGATCGAGTTTTCTTGCCCCACATCACATCTACTCAGCGGAATGCCCCCGCCAGGTCACATCCAGAGGGTGCTGTGACCAGAGCACACCCTGCCAAAGCCTTCAGCCCTGCCATAACTGCCATCCTGGTCCTGGGTCATGCCACCCACATCCCCGACTGGTGACGGTGCTGATGTCCTCCACAGCAGGACAGCCACCGGCAGCGATCACGGCAATGGGTGCGATCTCTGCCACCATTTATTGGGTCTGTGCTGGTTGGGGTGGCTCAGAGGCTGGCTGCACCCTGTGGGTGGTGGGTTTGGTCACAGGGCAAGGATCCCTTCCTCCTCCCGGGCCCAAGGGCCACACCAGGTGTCTGCCAGCACCCGGTGCTCTGCCCGGCGCGGCCCGCAGGGAGCTGTGAGTCACGGGGAGCCCCTCACCGAGTCAAATCACTCAGATCCAGCGCCGTGCCCCAGTCACGCTGTTGAAGAGATAGTCCCTGCCGGTGCCTGAGAGGGGACGCAGCACTCAGTCATTTCCCCCCCCCCCGGCACTGCCCAGCCCGAGGCTGTCGGGGCTGTGGGACAGGGCACTCACGAGGGTCCCGGGCACGACCGTCAAACTGCCCCTGTACAGAGGAGAGACAGGAGAGGGCGTTGAGGGCTCCCTCCTGCACCCCGGCAGGGCACCCACCCTCGCCACCGTGGCACACACTTACCGGGCTGCCAGCGTGGGGCTGGTTCTGCTCCATCTCACCGCCTCTCCGCTCCACCACATCCCAGGAGCTGCAGAGGGAAGAGGGGGTGAGGGGAGGACGTGCTGACCATGTTGGGCCCCCGGCCTCAATCCCGAGGAAAGCTGCCAGGAGCAGTTTGCCAGCCAGCCTTTGCACGGCCAGCTGTGCCCCGTCGAGCTTGTCATCCACCTACCTGATTGTCCCCTTACCCAGCCTGTGCGTCCCCTGGGCACTGAAGGGGCCTGCAGCAGGGGCCGTGCTCCCCCAGGCACCGCCACCATTCAACGATGCCCAAAAGTGGCAAGCTGGTCTGTCACCACATCCACTTCTTTCCCCACGTGCCCCACACACTGTTCTTGTGCTCGAAGGTTGCTGTGCTGGGGGAGCTGCAGCCCCAGAGCCCCACTGCTGCCAGGGCCACCTGCAGGGGCTGAGCCGGAGTCTTCTCCCTTGCATGGACGCTACAGCCCCAGTGCCACCAAGCACTGTGTCCCCAACCTCACCAATGAACATGGATCCAGTCGTGCATCATGCTGGGGTGGTTACACCACTGAAGGTGGCTGTTAGCCTGCCTGCGGGCTCGCACACCTCCTCCTCGTTGCACAGATGCCCAGCGCAGGCTGGGCCAGCTCCAGTGCCCCCTCGAGCTCTCCCCTCCGCTGCCTGTAACCTCTCATTCATCCTCCCCAGGGTGTGCAGCCTGCTCACCTCCTCCTGGGGAAGCTTTCCCTGTTAAATCGGGGCTCCCCTGGTGCGCCGCAGCAGCCCCAGCCCTGATGTTGGGCCCCAGCCCTGCGGCAGGCAGCGGTGCCAGCGCTGTGCCATCCCACCCTGCCCACTGCAGAGTCCGTGCCCCAGCCCAGCCGCTGATACGCCTGTCCCCAAGCCAAATCACTGTCTCTGCACCCATGGCTCCCATCAGTGCTGCACCCTCGCCCTGGGTCAGAGACGGTTCCCTGGCACAGCAACCCCTAGACCACAATCAAACACGGGGTACGTTAAACACCCTCAACACACAGCATCTCTTGGCTGCCTGTGAGGACACCACAGGAGCCTGTGCTGCCCCTCGCCTCTGATCCAACTGCCCCGGCCACGCAGCACCCACCTCTTTCTCAAGAGCAGCTTGCCAGGGTCTTGGTTGCTGCGGGAGGAGCAGAAGGTGGTCGTGAGCCCCTGGCCTTGCTCACCATGCCGTGCCATGCCATGGGGCCAGGGCTCACCTGCACAGCAGGCTCCGGGCCACGCAGCCCAGGGTGGCCAGCAGCAGGACACCAGAGACAGTCAGCACGGCCACAAACCAGGCCGGGGGGTGCCACACCGCCTCCGTCTGCGTGACGACCAGCGGCTCCTTCCGCAGCGTCTGCAGAGGCGGTGGGGTGAGGGGGTACGCGAGGGCCGGGGGGCCTGACGGGACCCGGGAGCACTGCCTGGCTCTGCTCACCGTGCGCTGGGTGGTGGTGCTGGGTGGCACCGGGGTGCTCCGGGGGGTGATGTGCACCACCAGTGCCACCACGGTGCTGCGGCGGGGGTTACCCGGGCTGCCCCACACCTCCACCAGCAGCACAAAGGTGCGGGGCTCGGCCAGGCCATCGGGAAGGTAGAAAAGGGTGTTCCCCTCCAGCTGAAAGCGCCCATCCTCGTTGCCTGGACAAGAGGGTCTGCTCAGTGTCACACCGTGGTGAGGGGCTGGGTTTTGCTGTGGTTTGGCTGCTCCTCACCTCCAGCGATGGCGTATGCCAGCACGGCGCTGTCGGGGCTGCCCTGGCACGCCAGGCGGGTGACAGGCTGGCGGCCACCCGACCCGGCCGTGATCCGCAGCTCCTGCACCTCGGGCGTGCACACCGGCGCCTGGTCCGGCACAGCCTGCCGGGAGCGGGGAGAGGTGGTTTGGCACCCGCGGTGTTTGTACCCACCGCGGTTCATCCGACGGACTTGCACTCGCACCTGCAGGCGCACGGCCACGTCGCACAGGCGGCTCCGCCGCTTGGATGGGTCCAGGTCGTTGTTGGTGTCCGTCAGCCGCACCGTCAGCCTGTAGCTCTTGTGCTGCTGGGAGTCGAGGGGTCCCACCACACGGATCTCACCTGCGGGTTGGTGAGAGCTGCTGGGCACCCATGGGCGCCACGGGGTGCAGTGGATGCTGGCGAGGAAGCTGGGTGCTCACCGGTGCGTGTGTCGATGGAGAAGGGCTGTGAGGGGCCGGGGCCCCCCTCCAGGCTGTACTTGAGGCTGTCCGGTGGGTAGTCACGGTCAGTGCCGGCCACGCGCCCCACGATGCTGCCGAAAGCTGCCGTCTCTGGCACGGTGAAGGCAGCACCGCTGGGGCACACCGGTGTGAATTCGTTGACGGGTGTCACTGTCACGAGCACGGGCACACGGGCTGTGTGGCACACAGCAGCTCAGCCGCGCTGGCACCACCCTGCAGCCCGCCCTGGGACAGCTCTCCCCCGGACAGGCTGGGGGACACGGGGACAGTGGCACCACCCCTGGGGCAGACATCTCTGAGAGCAAGGGAGGAACGTTTCCTCTGTGATCTGCTGGTTTTGGGGCCAGGAAGGGGCTTTTCCCACCTCCCCCGTGACCTCCCCCATTCCATCTCCACAGGCATCCCCTGGTGACACGAACACTCACTGCTCCGTGGGGGCTGCCCTCCCGCCGTCACCACGATGGTGGTCGTGAACTGGAAGCCACCAGCAGCCACGGCCTCTGAATCATAGTCCAGGCTGGTGTTGACCTGCTGAGCCGGGGCAGGGGGTCAAGCAGAGCCAAGATGCCCTGCAAAGATGGGGTGCCCTGCAAAACTGTGGTGTCCCGCAAAGCTGGGGTGCCCTGCAAAGCTGTGATGCTGGGGGAGCAGGAGGGAGCAAGGTGGGGGAATGGGCAGGCCTTGGGGAGCAGAGAGTGCTGGGGAGGGACCCAGCGTGACGGCACATATCAGAGGGTCCTCAATATCCCACTGGGCTCCCCCAGGTCCGGGCTTGCTGGCCGCCTGGGTGCTGCCTGCGGCCCCGCTCACCTGCAGCTGCGGCCCCTCCATGCGGAAGCGGGAGTGGGAGGCTGAAGGACCCTCAAGATCATAGTGCAGAGACCCTTCGGTGCCCGAGGAGTCAGTGCACCTCAGTGTCACCAGGGTGCTGCCAGGGGACACCGTCTCAGGCACCTGGGACCTGCGGCAGGACAGCTGGCGGCTCAGCTCCTGTCCTGCATGTCCTGGGCATGGCAGAGCATCCCCTGCACCTCGCTCCCCCCCAAACCATACACAGAGATGGCTGGGACACAGCTCGGTGCCTGCCGGTCCGTCCCCTGCACGGTGACGTTGAGCGTGGCGGTGGCGTGGTCGGCGGGGTGCAGCGCATTGTAAGCGCGGACGAGGAGGCGTGCGTGGGCCACCTCCAGCCGGCGGGTGCTGCGGATCTCACCCGTCACTGCGGGAGAAGGCACGGCCTCACACCGGGCATGGGGACAGGGACAGGGTGGCCCTGGGGATCCCCGCTGCCTCGCTCACCCTCGTCAATGGTGAAGAGCACAGGTGCCACGGGAGCGAGGATGGCGTAGCGGACGTTGTCACCACTGGCATGGACCTGTGTGACCACTTCCAAGGGGCCGGTGCCCTCTGGCACTGTCACAGCCCGCTGCAGCTCGCTGCAGACAAGGTGGGCAGCGTGGCATGGCCTGGTGCCACCAGCACCGCCCCCCCCAGCCTGGCCCCACTCACAGGAAGGTGACACGGGGACGGCGCGATGGCAGCACCTCCACCCTCACAGTCCCGCTGCAGTTGTGCCCGTGGCGGTCCATCACCTCGATCTCCAGCCTGAATGTCTGTGGGACAGTGCCAGGGTGGCCGTGGGACAGCCCCGAGTGTCACCAGGGATGGGGATAGTAATAGGGATAGGGACAGGATGGGGAGAGGAACAGCGGCAGGGACAGGAAAGGGGAGGGAGACAGGGACAAGGATGGGGTTTGGAGTAGGCACAGGGGTGGGAGGAGGCATGGAGATGGAGATGAGGATGAGCTGGAGCTCAGAATGGGGACAGGAATAGGACAGGGGTAAGGATTGGGACAGGACTCAAGATGAGGAAGGGAATGGAGCTGGGGATAGGGACAGGGCTGGAGTGCTCCCAGGAGTGGGGGGAGATGGGAGCCTGACAGGAGGAGCAGGACACAGAGACCTGCGAGCAGTGCCAGCAAAGGGCTAAGCCCAGGCGGGCTGGGAGGTGGCTGTGACAGCCTGGGGACGCTGGTGCCCACCTGGATGTCCTCGCTGGGGTTGAAGCCCCCGGCAGGCGCCAGCACCAGGCCCCGGTGGGTGAGCGTGAGCGGCGTGTCGTGGTTCTGGAGCCTGAACTGCAGAAAGACGGGTGGTGGGAGGAGGGTGGGAACCCCTGTCCCCCCCCTCCACACTCGGGGCACCACTGTCCCTCAAGGCTGCTCCCACTTGCAGGGACTGTGGGCTCCCGGGCAGCCGCCACTCACCGTCAGCCCGCCAAGCGGCTGCGGCAGCACCGCGTAAAGGGGTGTCCGGGGTGCCACATCTGCCAACACCTGCACCACATCTCCCCCTGCGGCACAGCACGGCCATGGGAGCCCAGTGCCAGCCGGCACCCACGGCCCCCGCCACCCCGCACCCCCTGGCTCCTACCCGCGCTGGCGAAGGGGGTGTCACAGCGCAGCTCCTGCCCCGCTGTCACCCGCACAAAGAGCCGCTCTTCCACCGCGTCCTCACCGGGACAAGCTGCCCGCAGCGTCAGGGAGTACTGGTTCACCCGGTGGGCATCGAGCTCCGCACCGGCACGCAGTGTCACCTGCCACGGGGACACGGCGCTCAGCAGGGTGCCCGCGAGGTCCTGCCCCTGCTCCCCGTCCCCCAGCCGCACCTCTGCCCGGAACGTGGTGGCAGCCACGGGGTCAGTGCTGATGGCGATGGGGTTGAAAGGGTGGCCAGGCTCGATGCCGCGCAGGGTGACGTTGGGGCTGCCGCTCGCGTTGCTGCAGGACACGGTCACCTCAGCCACGCGGGTGCCCGGCACCGCATCCTCGCTCAGGGCCACCATGCGTGGCAGGTCAGGCAGGGCTGGCGGGAGACGCCGGGGACTGGCCTCGCACCCAGCCGGTGCCACCGGTGGCTCGCCCAGCCGTGCTTAGGGAGCTCTGCTCCGGCACCCAGGCACCCACACAGGCACGGGTCTCCCTGCAGGTCACAGCGGGGCCCAGGGCACCCCGCTCTTACCTGCTGCTCTCACAGATGTCCCTGCAAAGAGGTGAGCGTCACCCCAGCCTGCCGGGTGTGTCCCGGCAATGCCCTGGGGAGGCCCCAGAGGTGTCCCCGTCATGCTCCACAGATGCCCCAGCGGTGTCAGGATATGTTCCAGTGATGCCCCCTCCCTGCCTGACCCCAGGGCAGGCAGCTGCCGGCCCCTCTGCCCATCCTGGGGTCATCCCCAGGCACATGGGGACAACTGAGGGGACCCTGTCCCGCACCCAGGATCTGGCAAAGGGTGCCCTCGATGCTGTGAGCCTCAAGCGCCTACCTGGGGCACGGAGGCTGAGGAGGAGGAAGAGGAGGAAGGCGAAGCGTCTGTGCATGCCCATGGCTCGCTGGCTGTTTGGGACAAGCCGGAGCCCGTTGCCACGGGTGCTGGGCACCACCCTGGCCCAGCGTCACGCCGGCTAGCCACAGCCACCAGCCCGGCCCCAGGGAAGGGAGAGGCCACGGCCCCAGTGCCCCCCAACTCCCACGGGCCCCACTCCCAGCCCCTCGCCATCCCCCGGCCGGTGCGGAGCAGGCGGGCAGCGACGCTCCGTGAGGTTTCGCTGCCTCACCGCGCTTGCCTCGCCATGCAGCTCGCTCGGAAACTGGGAAAATTAGCCGGGAGGTTAATTTTTGGCCGTGTTCTCCTTCATTTGCAAGCCAGCGCCGCTTCTCCCGGAATCCTTATTAAGTGCTATTAGCTCCCAATTAATAGGCGCTGGCGGAGCGCGGCCCCTGTGGCCGGGGTCATTTATCCCTCCTCCAATACTCAAGCCCGTTTTGGCAGCCCGGTGGCGGCGGGTGCCTCCACCGGGGCCGTGTAACGGGGCTGCCGTCCTCCCCACCAGGGCTTCCCGACCCCGGGACCCCCGGTGCGGGCGGGGCCGGGGTGCTGCCAAGCGGGGCGCCGGGTCCTGCCCGCCCCGGCCGGTGCCCGGGTGGTGCCCGGCGCGGGGCCCCGGGGCGGCGGGGCGGGGCGGGGCGGGGCCCCGGGGCGGCGGTGCCGGTTGCCGGTGCGGGGCCGGGCTCACGTTACGGCGGCCCCATTGGCTGCGGCGGGGCGGGGCGGTGCCGCCCAGGCGGCGCCGGGAGGCGGCGGGCACGGCCGGGCGGGCGCTGCGCCGCGCTCCGCTGCTGCTCCGCCACCGGCACCGCCACCGGCACCGGTCACCGGCACCGGTCACCGGCGGGACCGGGAGCGGCGCCGGGCCGGGCATGCACAGCGCCCGCCCGGACGCCTGCCCGGGCCAGCTCGGCGCCGAGCGGGTGAGTGCCGCCGCGGGCACCGGGAGGGGACGGGGCCACCCTGCCCGCTCCCCACCGCACCGCCCCGGGCATTGCCGTGATGTCAGGGTGCTGCCAGTGACATCAGCGCCGTGACATCATGAGCAAGGCCAAGGCGGCGCAGAGGTGGGGGGGGGGGGATGGGACAGGACGGGACGGGACGGGACGGGACGTGGGTGTCTGGTGGGACGCGGGCGACTGGTGGGACGCGGATGGCCAGGGACCACGGTGTCCAGCTGTCAGGGTGCCACAGCGGCACCGCCACCCCGGAGCTGCCACCCTGCCGCCCGCCTGGGCTGCCCCGAGGGGGACCGGAGGTGACAGGGCGGCCCAGCCGGCTCCCCTGGGCCTGCCGCCCGCCTACCCAGCTCCTCACGGCCCGGTGTGCTGGCGTCCCCGGCCGACACCAGGACGGGGCAGCTCGGAGCGGTGGCATGTTGCCAGCAGGGCTGGCTGAGGGGGTCCCAGGCAGCGGGGAGGGTGACAGGGACCGGGATGAGGACAGGGACATGCCCGGCCAGCAGCTCTGTTGGGGCTGGCCGGAGGGGGCCAGTTTACCAAGATGGGGGGAGCGATCCCTCCGGCTTGAACGGCTTCCCGCGGCTCCAGCGCGGAAAGGAAAGCGGACGTAACACCCTGCTTTTGGGTTCAGACAATAGGAATTCAAGAGCAAGGAGCGGCCCAGCTGTGGGACGCAGCCGCTCCTTCCAGCGCCCGCCCGGCCACGCTCTTTTCAGGCCCAGCCCCCCCGCGCTCCCTGGCGCTTTGGGGGGGCTCTGGCCTTGGGTGCAGGCCCGGTTGCACCCTGACGTCACCCGGGGTGTCCCCAGCTGGAGGGCACAGGGTGGGTGGGGTGGCCCTGCCAACGCACGGAGGGGGGTGAAGGGGGGGGGGGGGGGGAGCGCCCCACCCCATCACCCACGGGTGCCCTGGGGCTGCAGCTGGCCCTGCGCCACCGAGCGGGGTCCTGCCGCCGGGGTGTCCCGGCTGCCACCCCACCGGGGCAGGGGGGACTTGAGGGGCCAGCGTGGGGTGTGTGTTGGGGGGGCAGTGGGGCGCCCGGCTCCTACGTGCCGTGGCCCTGTGTCATTTCCCGCAGGCACGGCCGGGGCTGGGTGCCTGCTTGCTCACCCGACATGCCGCTGCACGCCAGCCAGCTCGGCACAGGAGCCGCAGGAAAGCGGGGCCCGGGGCTGCAGGCAAGCCGAGACCTGCGCCCCGCTCCCCGCACCCCACTGCACACCCGGCTCCTGAGCCGGGATTTGGGGGGGGGGGGTGGGGAGGGGGCAGGCAAGGGGTGCCAGGGGTGGGTGGGATGGGGGTTCGTGGTGTTAGCGGGGATGACGGTGCTGACCTGCCCTTTCCCCGCAGCGGTGCCGGCGGGAGGCGGGGGTGGCACCGCGGGTGCACATGCCCGGCACGCGGCAGGCGCCGCACCACCCCGGAGGGGCGTCGGGGCCGGCCCCCCGCCCCCCGCGCCCCAGCTCGGCGGCGGACTCGGCCTGCAGCCTGGAACCAGGGGGTGAGGAAGAGGAAGGGGGGGGATCCCTGGCTGCCCGCTCCCCTCCGGCCAGCGAGCGCAGCCTGGAGTTCGACTCGGGGTACTCGGAGGCGTCGGGGGGCACGTGGCGGGAGGAGGAGGCGCCCGTGCGGCGCCGGCACCCGCCGCCCTGCCAGCGGGCGCACCGGCTCTCCGCCGGCCCCGCCGCCCCGCCGCCCGCCCCCGCCCGCCGCGCCCGCCCCAAATCCACCTCGGACGCCTGCCTGGAGCAGTGGCGGGCGCTGGAGCCAGCCGACACGCGGGACTGGACCGTGGCACTGCTGTCGCAGAGCCGGAACCGGCAGCCCCTGGTGCTGGGCGACAACTGCTTCGCCGACCTGGTGGAGAACTGGATGGACCTGCCCGAGGTGGGCGCCGAACCCCGGCGCCGAAGCCCTGCCGAGCCCTCCCGCCGGCTGGCCAAGCCCCCCGCCTTCCTGCTCAGCCTCTCGGGCAACGTACGCCGTAAGCTGGCCAACATGGCCCGGCCTCGGGGAGCCGAGAGTGCCCGGCCGGGTGGCCGCGATGCCACCAAGCGTTTCTCCTGCCCGCTGGGGCTGGGAGGGCAGCCCAAGGGTGCCTGCTTCCACCAGTCCCACAGCAACATCGCCCAGCTGGCCACGGACTTCCACCGCTTCACCGCCCTCATGAACAGCCGCAGCCGCCAACCCATCATCTGTAATGACGTTATTGGCTACATTTAGCCCTGCCTGCACCCTCCTCCGCTGTAAATAAACCCCCGTTTTGTACGGTATGGGCGCAGCCGATGTTTATCGAGGGGGGCTGCCTGCACCCCAGCTCCAGGCAGGGGGGTTTTGCGACGAGGGTCAATGCATCCTGCAGCTTTTATTGCATGGGGCGGGGGGTACTGGCCCCTCAGGGTAGGAAGCAGAGGAGAGGGGGACGGCTAGCGTCGCCCTCAGCATCCTCTCCCTCACACACATAGAGCAGCTCCAGCTCCCGCCGCCGCGGCTCCCCGCCATCCTCCAGGTTCTCCGATAACCTGTAGCAGGAAAAGGGATTTTTGGAGACCCAGGCTTGTCCCCTGAAGCTACCCAGGAGCCCTGGGGGGGCCTTAGGCCCCTCCAAGGCGCCTGGCCAGGCTAGGGGGACGCAGGGGCCGGCAGTGAGGGGCCGGGCAGGGGTCCCGCCATGGGAAGCGCTGCCGGCAGGATGTTTATCCAGCAGCTGGCTGGGAGCTGCGCTGCAGCTGGAGCGGCTCAGGATGGAGGGAGAAGGGTTTAGCCGCCTCCCCGCCCCACTTGGGGCAGGATTGAGCCCCAGAGCCAGGGACCTACCTCTGCGCCCGCTGCTGGGCCTGCGCCTCTTCATCCTCCTCCTTGTCATAGAGCACGGTGTAGCCACGCAGGAGCATGGTTACGGTCCAGCCGTATGTCATCTGCCAGAGGAGGTGTCAGGAGCCAGCCTGACACCCCCCAGGGTGACCCAGCTGGGTGCTGCCCGCGCCAGGCTCACCTGCAGCCAGTCCAGCACCTCCTGCACCGTCATCTCCTGCCCATCTGCGCCGACTGCCCGCAGCTCCAGCCGGTCCCAGCAGCTCCATTCCCGCCCGCCGTACTGCAAGGGGGAACGTGGGGTAGCTAGCCGCCAGCACTGGCACCCCAAATCCCGGCTGCCCAGCCCGGTGGGGCAGGGACTGCCAGGGCACGAGGGCTGCGGTACAGGGCAGGAAAAGGGACCAGTCTGGGGGCAGGGGGATGGAGGCACTGGGGAGCACAGTCATCCCCCCAGCACTGCGGGGGTCAGGGTTGACGTGGAGCCAGCGCTGCCCCCCAGCCCCAGGCCGGGAAGGGCGCACAAAGGGCCATTGAAGCGCTGCCCAGCCCCACACAATCGCCTCTTCTCAGGCCCTCGGACACCCCCCCCCGCCCCCGACCCCAGCTCTGGCCTGAGGGGGCCAGCGAGGCGCCGACCTCGGGGCCGAGGGCTGGATGCGGCCCCGCGCCGTCTGGCACAGCCGTCCTGCCATCTGCCCTCGCCGCAGGCACCGCCAGCCCCTGCCCGGGCCCTGCTCGGGAAGGGGCGTTCGCACCTGGCTGCTCTCCCCTCCTGCCTCCTGCCCTTATCCCACCGGGGTGGAAAGGGCTTAACCCCATCCTCTCCATGGCAGCGACTGCCCAGTGCAGAGGGAACCGCCGCTGCCCAGCCCAGCGCCCTGGGAAGAGCATCTCTCCGGCCGAGGCTGCCCCCCACGGTGGGCTCGCCCCAGCCCCCCGTGGGAGGGCAGGTCACGCCAAGTGGGACACGCGCTCCCACCACGGCCAAGCGGCCGGGTGCAAAACGTCACGCTGGGCGCCCTTGCCACGGGCGCTGCTGCGGGGACCCGAGGGCACGGCCAGCCCCAGCAGCATCCTCCACCTAGGGACGGTGCCAGCCGGGGGAGGGGGGGGCACCGTGGCCGGGATGGCACAGGGCTGGGGTGGCCCGTGGGGTGTGAGGGGGCCGTGGGGCAGCCAGGCAGCCCGAAGCGGTGCTGGAGACGTTGCGAGGCGGTGAAGGCGCTTCCCTCCCCCTCTTCCTGCCCCCGGCCCTGGGCCCCCCGGGCCAATCTGGTTCCAATCGGCGCTTCCTGCCATGCCGGAAGGGCTGCCTCGCACGCCATAAACCCCCAGACAAAGGGGCCTCTATCGCCCAGACGGTCCCAATCTGGGCCTGCCCCCGCCCCCGCTCTCCCTCCCCGGCAGATCGGCTGCAGCCCGCCCCCCCCCATCACCGGGACCCCCGGCCCCGCTCCCCTCGGGGCCGCCCTTCCCGGCCTGGTGCCAGCTGCTCTCTGGCTGCTGCAGCTGGTTTCCATAAGCCAGATGTGCGCGGCTGCTGCGGCCCCTGGCCGTGGGGCTCACTGTGGGGCCCGCTGTGGGGCTGCCTCAGCCCCACAGATGCCCCACAGATGCCCCACAGCGTCCCGGTTGGGGCCCGAAGCCGGGGCGAGGGTCGCGTCTCGGTGCCAGGGGGATGGCCGCGGGAAGGAGCCGGTTCCTCTGACGGTGTGTGGCACCCGGTGCCATTTCCCGAGCCCCACGGCCAGGGCTGCCCCTCCTGCACGGCCACCTCCTTGACCCTGGCTCTTCCGGCATCACCCCACAGCGGCTGCCGCCTGGAGCTGGGGCACCCCAAGACCCCTGGGTGTCCCCCACCTGCCCTGCCCCAGGGGAGAGGGTCCTACCCAGTAGGTGTGGGGTGGCAGGGGCTGGACACGGAGCAGCCGGCAGTTGGAGAGGCAGAGGTTGCTGTTGCGGTAGCAGCTGAGGTCCCGGCACCCCCACACCAGTTTGTAGACCTCCAGGCACGCCAGCCCAGCCACGGCTGCTGTGGTGGTAATGATGGCGGGTATGATCCGCCCGGCAATCCGCTTGCTCTGAGGACAGGAGGGGTGTCACCGGTCGCCCCATTCAGGACAGGGACCCCCGACCCGACCGGGCTGCCCCCCTCACCGTCAGCCAGTTGGCAGGGGGGATGCTGTAGTTCTCTGCGCGCAGGTTGGACGCCGCCGTGATGAAGTCCATGTGGATGTTGTTGTCCTGCAGGGAAGAGCGTGGGGATGTTAGCCTCCTATGGGGACGGTGTCCTGTGGGGACTAGCAGCCACCAACCCCCCAAGCTGAGCAGGGCTGCCTGCCCAGCCCCGGGCACCTTCTCGAAGTGGATGGGCTCCATCAGGGGCACTGGCACCTCCTCACCCGCTACCAGCTCCTGTCTCCGCTGCACCAGGTCCCGGGTGAGCTCTGCCAGCCGTTTGTGGTCTGGGGGCACAGGTACCCCTGAGGGTGGTACCCCGGCACAGTGGCACTGCAGAGGGGCCCCTTGTCTCGGTCCAGGTCCTCCTGGGTGCTGGGGCAGGGACGAGCAGCACCACAGCCCCACTGCCATCAGGCTGGACCCAGGGACTTGCCCCGGGGGACCCAGGGGCGCAGGGAGCCTCACCCATGGGCGCCTGTGCCTCCTCCTGCTCCTCTGTGAGGGGGATCTGCAGCCCCTCCTGGGGCATGAAGGGCGGCAGGACCACGCTGCGGAGGACGGTCTGGGCAGCCGCCCGGTCGCGGCATGGCGGCAGCTTGTGTGCTTGGGCAAAGAGGTGGGCAGCAGCCAGGATGTACTCCAGGTGGGTGTCCTGCAGGGGCAGAGCACCCTGGGCAGCCGGGGTGGTCCCCCAGCCCCCCCAGCCAAAAGCTGCCCACTTTGCCCCAGGTGGAGGTGGGGGTGCCTCTCCCCCTCCTCCTCCTGTGGCAGAGCACGCGTGGGCTGTGTCCAGCAGTGCCTCGGCTGACCCGGAGACAGGGACAGACCCAGCCCAGGACCTGGCAGCCCTGCACAGGCTGTGGCAGATGGAGAACAACTACGGTCCAGCATCCACCATACTCCTGGCACAGGCTCCGCTGTCCCCCCCTGCCTGCACTGTCCCCGGCGGGGGGCCCCGTGGCTCTCCCCTGCACTCACATTGTCAGGGTCGAACGTCAGCGGATGGGGACAGATCCTGTCCCCTGCCCAGAAGGGGACACCCGGACTGGTTTCCTGGCACAGAGAAAGCAGGGTCAGGCTTGGGGACACTGTTCCCCCGGCTGCGGTGGGATGGCTGGCAGAGGGGAGAGGGTCCTGGGGGTGCCAGCCCCACGGGCGCCGGCCTCACGTGCTCCGGGGGGAAGAAGTGCAGCAGCTGGGCGATGGCATCGTGGTAGCGGCTCTGCCAGTGCCGGCGGGCCCAGCGCACGCAGTCCTGCCAGTCCCGCGGCCGCTCCCACAGGCTGCCCCGCACTTGCTCCAGGACCTCCAGGGCCTTCCTGGCCGGCAGCTGCTCCGGGAAAGCCGGGTCCCTGCAAAACCAGGCGCTGCTGCTGCTAGCCCAGGACCAATCCCATGGGACACGCCGGGCGGGATGCGGCGGTCTGTCCCCCTCTCCCCAACCCCGGCAGTGGCAGGCAGTGCCCGGACACGGCTGGCAGCCGTTCTCCCGGCGCCGCTCCCTCAAGCCCACTCACTCCATGAACCGGTTGACGTGCTCCGCGGGCAGCTGGAAGAGTCCCTCAAACTCATCGCGGGCCCACTGCGGAGGGGGAGTGGGGGTTGAGCATTGGGCCCCCCTCCTTGTGCCCCCCAGGACCCCCAGCCCAAGCCCAGGGGGTGGGAGAGGCCATGCCGGGCCGGTGGCAGAGCTCGGGCTGCCGGCAGGAAGCAGCTGGGGCCGTATCCTGCCCGTGGCCCGCTGCCAGGCCGTGGCCGGAGCGGGAAACGGGAAAGGAAGACAAAGGTGCCAGGGCTTCCTCGCCGGGTGCTGGGGCCAGCGCGGCACAGCCTACCTGCAGCGTGTGCTGGATGGTGCAGGGGAAGTACCGCAGGGTGCAGAGGGGGAAGGTGTCGTCCTCGGGGTCACCGGCCGGCACCAGTGGCTTGGTCACGGAGGGAATCATGAGCAGCACGTTCCCCCGCGGCCCCTCGGTGCCCGAGTCCAGCAGCGGTGTGAGGCAGCGGTGGCAGCAGCTCTCCAAGTAGGCGCCTGTGGGGAGCCAGGGGTGCTGGGGAGCCAGGGGACACATCCCAGGGTTCGACCACTTTCCCCTCCCCAGCACTCACGGGCCTCCATCGTGTCCAGGGCGCTGGCAACACCGTCCAGGCGCCGGAAGAAGTTGCCCCCGTAGAGCTGCTCGGTGGCAGGTCCCACCTGGTTCTGGTGAGCCGTCACCCTGACATCGGGGTTCATGCGCCGCACGGCCGCCGCGGCCACCACCGACTTCGGCTTCTGCCGGGGCAGAGAGGGCGTGTGCAGCTCTCCTCTGCCCCATGGCCCCACAAAAGCCCCCAGAACAGCCAAGGTGCCCTTTGGGGGGAGCTCGGCCCCCGCCTCCCAGCGCCTCACCGATATATCTGCTGAGCGGTAGAGGAGCTGCCGATGGAGGTTGGAGAGGGCGATGGTGTCCATGTCAGTGACGGTGAGGTCCCCGCCCGGCCCCGCCGCCAGCCCCATCATGGCAAAATTTTTCAGCAGCTCGCAGCCGATGGCGCCGGCTCCCACCTGCCAGGGCAGAGTCGCTGCAGCTCCCTGGGTGCCAGCTGGCCGCTCCGCAGCCTCTCCCAGTGCCGTGGCACCCACCCCGGCTCACCACCAAGTACTTCTGGTGGCCCAGCTGCTCCTGGAAGGCAGCCCCGAAGACGGCGATCTGGCCATCGTAGCGAGAGCCCCTCTGCCGGGACGGCGGAGCTGCGTCAGTGCGGGCAGCCACAGCACCCCCCCGCTCCCGGGAGGGGCTCGGCACGGGTTCTCACCGGGGCGCAGTCCTCCTCCGTCAGCTGCGCAACCCCCTCCAGTGCCAGGCACTCCAGGGCATCGAAGTACAACCACTGGTCCAGGGGCAGGAACTTCCCGGTGATGGCCTGGGGTGAATGGGGTCCCATCGGCTCCGTGGTCAGCGGGGTCCCCCCCGTACCGCACCCCAGCCCTGCTGCCTGGCCCAGCATCCCCAGGCGGGCAGCAAGTGCCCTCTCGTGGTCACCAAACGCTGCTGGTCAGCCATGCAGAGCATGACCAGGGGGACCCCAGAGTCTGGGACCCCCAACCCGCTCACCTTCAGCACCTCCTGGGCTGCCAGAGCCCCGACAACAGCAGCCACGGGGCACAGATCCCCCGCACACACGCTGGTGAAGGCTCGCACCACGTCCTCGTCCAAGGGACCGTGCCGCACCCCCAGGTTCCGCGCCAGCTCCAGCACCCTCTTGGCATCTGCCTGTGGGCAGAGGGGCGAGGACAGCTATGAGCAGGGTGTGTGGGGGACCGGGGGGGCTGGGCAGAGGCAGGACGGGGACTTACCGGTGCCCTGGGCCGGGGCAGGCAGTCCTGCTCCCTGCGGAAAGCATGCAGGGCCTGGAAGGCGGTGTGCAGGCTGAGGCTGCGCGGCAGCTCCTTGGGACTCGTCACCTGGATCTTGGGCTTCGCCAGTGCCTGGCGCAGGGGCACCTGCCAGCACAGCACCAGGGCTCAGGGTGGGCGCCTCCCCGGGGCCGGGGCACGGCACGGCGTGGCGGTGCCGCAGCCCGGGCGGCAGCACCACAGGGGCCAAGGGGGAGGGGGACTTACGTAGGACTGCACCTGGGGGAGCCGCACCTGCAAAACCAGGCCCCCCCGGCGGTAGGGTGAGAAGGAGCTGGTGTCGCCGATCTCCAGCCTTAAGTCATCTGGGGATGAGACAGGAACGGGCATCACGGTCATTGCTGAGGACCCGGAGAGATCCCCAACCCTGAGCCGGGGCAGCCGGGACCCCCCTGGGCGGCTCACCCAGCACGCGCACAGGGACAGGCTCCCGGCCATTCAGCTCTGTCATCCCCTCCACGCCAGAAAACGTCACCAGGTCACCATCACAGAAGAAGTCGTCGCGGCTGTCCTCTGCTGCCATGCACGTCACCACGCCCGGGTTGCCCTGAGGAGGAGAAGAGATGTGAGGGTGGGGGGGACTGGCATAAAGCCACTGGAGGAGGCAGCGGCGTTTTGGGGGAGCCTGCTGAGGCTGCCCTCCCACCTGAGAGATGTGCTGCACGGCAGCACGCACCGGGTCCCCTTCTGCTGGGTCGTTGACAACGAAGCGCTCCCCAAAATCGCAGAACAGCTGCCTGGAGAACACCAAGGGGGTTTTACCGGAGGAGCCAAGCTGCCTGAGCCCCTGCCAGGCCCCCCTGGGACGGGAACATTGGCTGCAGAGCTGGGCTGGACGCTCTGGGGACAAGGTGACCCGGCGCCTTTGGCAGGACCCTGTGGCAGAGCCCCCTTACCCCGCCAGCCCCTTGGCGTCGGCCACAATGAAGCAGATGCCCCGGGCATGACAGAAGTCCCCGACGCGGAGCTGCTCCTCCAGCGGGGACTCGGTCAGCACCACCACCTGCGCCGGGGCCGTCAGCGGGTGCCACCGTCCCGGGGGGTCCCGGGGGGTGGGGGCACGGGCTCACCTGGAAGGAGGCGAGGAAAGCCTCCGACAGCTCCCCGGTGTGAGCTGCCACCACGACGCCGGGGTTCAGCTCGGCCAGGGCCCGCTGGGATGCCTCGGCACGGTTCCGACCTATGTCGCTCTCCCCCAGGAGGAACTGCGGGGCGGGCACGTGCCGGGGCACCCCATGGGTTTGGGGTGCTGCTCACTACAGCCTGGGGCCCCGTCTGCATTGGTGGGGGGCCCTCTGCTGGTGCCCTTACCTGTGACACGGGACACCCCGCGGGCCCCACCCCTGATGAGGAGGGACACCCTGGGCCACACCCATGACAGGGACCTCCCACTCCACGCTCAAGGACCACTCCCACTCCAGAACCCTCAACTTGTGTGTGTTCCTGGTAGATCCCCCACCCCACACCCATACCTGTCACAGGGATCCCCCATTAGCGTGACATCCACCTTCACCCGTACCCTCACCAGTACCGGGACCCCCGTCTGTACCCATACTTGTTATGGGGACCCCCATCATACCTGTACCCGTACTGGGAACCCCATCTGCACCTGTGCCGCGATCCCTGCCCGTCTCTGTACCCAGCACCGGGACCCCCACCCGTACACGTACCCAAGACCAGCACCCGTGTCCGTACCTATTCCCAGGATCCCCACCCGTCCCTGCACCCGCTACCGCCACCCCCACTCGCACCCGTGCCCGGTGCGGCCCCGCCGGTACCTGCTGGGCGCGGTCGGCGGTGCAGGCGGTGCCACGGTCGTGCAGGACGACGCGCCCGGTCCCCGCCAGCACCAGCGCCGCCGCCGCCTGCGCTCCCGTTCCGCGCAGCCCCGACACCAGCACCGCCGCCGCGGCCAGCCGCCGCGCCCCGCCGCCCAGCACGTACCTGCGGGGCAGGGGGCCGTCAGCGGAGCCCGGGGACCCGCCCCCCCGCCGCCGGTGCCGGTGCCGGTGCCGGTCCCCACACGCACAGCTGCCGCGAATACAGCCCCTCCTCGCCGGTTCCCGCCATGACGGCCCCGTCCACCACACTGGCCCCGCCCCCGGGAGGAGCCCCGCCCCCCGCCGACGGCCCCGCCCCCGCCCGCGCCGCAGGCCCCGCCCCCCGGCCCCGCCCCGCCCCGGGCGGCGCAGCCATGGCGGCGGCGGGCTGGCCGGGCCCGTGGCGGGCGCTGGGCGCGCTGGGCCGGGAGCTGGCGGCCGAGTGGGCGGCTCAGGACGTGCGGGCCGCGCTGTGCCAGCTGCTGCTGCTCTGGCTGGGCCTCAGCCTGCTGGGCGTCCGCCTGGCCTGGCGCGCCTACGGCGGGGCGGTGGCCGCGCTCTGCTACCGGCCGGGACCCGCCGCCCGCCGGCCCCCGGGCACCGGCACCGGCCTCGGGCCCGCCCGGCCCCGCGCGCACTCCCTCTCCCCCGCCGGCCCCGCCGGACGCAACGGCGCTGCCGAGCGGCACTGCCCGCCCCGGTGAGTCCCGACCGCGACCGCTGCCCCCCCCCGGCCCCCGCGGCTGCCCCTCCGGGCCACTGCACCCCAGTCAGCGCCCCCCCCCCCCCCCCCGCCCAGTACGTCCCGGTGAGCGCCCTCCCGGTTGCAACCCCGGACCAGTACGGCCCAGAGCGTGTGCGGGTTGTGCCACCAGACCGGTGCACCCCAGTGAGCGCCCTCCTGGCCACACTCCCAGCACATAGCAGGGGTGCCCCCCCCGGCTGCGCCCCCGGACCAGTACATCCCAGAGAGTGTCCGGGTTGTGCCACCGGACCAGTGCACCCCAGCATGTACCCCCCTGGCTTCACCCCCGAACCAGTACACCCCAGTGAACGCCCTCCCATCCGTACCCCCTGACCACTGCGCCCCAGTAAGTGCAGCTCCAGCCCTGCCCGCCCCACGCAGGCAGGTGGGTGCCGGGGTGCTGTGCCGGGGTGCTGTGCCGGGGTGCTGTGCCGGGGTGCTGCCCCAGCCCTGCTCACGCTGCCCCTCTCTTGCAGGGAGGGCCCGGCGGCGGAGCCAGCGAAGACTCACCGGGAGTGAGGCGCACCGGGAGCACCGGGCGCTGCCCGCACCATTAAAGCGCTGTGCCCCACCCGCCGCCCCTGCCTTTGGCACTCGCCGCCGGCACCGGGGAGGAGGCCAGGAGAGCGGGGCAGGGGTGTTTATTGGGGCCAGGGCGGCCGGCACTGGCCTCACTTGGCCGTGTAGTACTGGGTGGGCACGAAGGGCATCTTGGTGACGAGGGCCGGGTGCTGCTTCTTCCGCACCTCGACAGCGAGCGCGGTGCCAGCCCGGCTGTGCGCCGCCTCCACATAGCCCATGGCGATGTTCTTCCCCAGGGAGGGTGAGGGGCAGCCGCTGGTCACTGTGCCTGGGGATGCGGGGACACAGGGAGGTGAGTGTGGGGGGGGTGTGTGACAGCCCCAGCCCCCTACCCTGCCATGGGTGCAGCTCAGGGCTGTGCCCGCACCAGCCCCGCTACCCCCACCTACCCACAGGCGTGCCCTCGGGGCCCAGGATGGCCGTGTGGGAACGGATGGGGGGTCCCTCCGACGTCAGCCCCACGCGCTTGCGCTTCGGCTTCTCTTTCACTTGCGCCATGATGATAGCCGCGCCGGGGAAGTCCATGGCCGTGCGCCGGCGCTTCCCTGCGGGGCAGAGATGGGCGAGGGTCAGCGATGCCCACCCTGGTCCCAATATGCCCCGTTGGGGACGTGGGGCTGCCTTGCCCCGCTTCCTGCCCCGAGGAGGAGGTGGGGGGCAGCCGTGGCCGTGACCTACCCAAGGTCCACAGCAGCCCGGCCTCGGCAGGCGTGGTGGTCTCGTCGATGTCGTTGCCGTAGAGGCAGAGCCCGGCTTCCAGGCGCAGGCTGTCCCTGGCCGCCAGCCCCGCTGGCCACACCTCGGGGACACCCAGCAGCCGCTCGGCCAGTTCCACCGCCCGCCCTGCGGGCACCGAGATCTGGGGGGGGACGACACAGAGCCAGGGTCAGTGGGGCATGGCCTTCCCCTGCTGTGGTACCGGTGGGGTTGGCGGGGGTGGGGGGCTGGCGCAGCTCCCAGGGTACCTCTACACCATCCTCGCCGGTGTAGCCGCAGCGCGTGACTCGGCAGCCCGAGACGCCGAAGACCGTCGTGGTGATGCTATTCATGAAGGAGAGCTTGGCTAGGTCATCCGACAGCCCAGCCTGCAGCACCCGTGCCATGGAGGGACCTGGGGAGGCAAGTGGCTCTCGGGGATGGCAGTGTCTGGGAAAAAAGGGGGGGGAGGGGGGGAGGATGCGGGGAGGGCACTGACATCCATTGGGCAAGGACCCGGAGGCGGGCAGGCTCACGTGGGGCCCCCGCTACCTTGCAGAGCCAGCAGCGCGTTGTCCGACACTTCCAGGTGGACATCACCGCCGGTGGCCCGCAGCTCCGCCGCTCTGCCCTGCCAAAGGGACAGCGGGCGGCTAGCATGGGGGGCCGGGCTGGTGCCAGCCCCACACGTGGCCACGGCCGTCACCGAAAGGTGTGGGGGGACACTCATTCCCAGCGCGTCCCCCCCCGCCTTCCGCGGGGCTCAGGCAGCCCCGTACCCTCATGATGGCCAAGTCCTTGTCGGCGCAGCCGGCGTTGGACACCACGTAGAGGTGATCTTCCGACGTGTTGGTGACGATGAGGTCGTCCACGATGCCGCCCCTCTCGTTGGTGAGCAGCGTCAGGGTGCCCTGCGGGACGCAGCCCTCGGGAGGGCGGGTGGGCCGCCCGTCCTCCACCGCCCCCCCCCCCCCCGCAAAGGTCCCTGGGGGACTTCTGACCCCGCTGGACGCCCGCTGCCCCCCCACCTCCCCCGTACCTGATCTGCCTTCAGCTCGGCGATGTCCCCCACCACCAGGCTCTCCATGAACTTGACACGGTCCCGGCCATACACCCGGGTCTGGAAGGGGTCGGGTGTGTGTGTGTGTGCGGGGGGGGGGTGGGGGTTGCGTGAGGGAGTTTGGGTGCCTCTCCCCGCCCCCCCAACCCCCCCCCGGCTACCTGCGGCATGTGGGAGACATCGAAGAGGGAGCAGTGCCGGCGGGTGTGCAGGTGGGACTGGAGGTGGCCCTGCCCGTAGTGCAGCGGCAGGCTCCAGCCGGCGAACGGCACCATCCGCCCGCCGCGGGAGCGGTGCAGGGCGTCCAGCGGTGTCCGCTTCAGCCCCTCCGCGCTCCCCCCGGCCCCGCTCAGCGGCGCGGAGCCCGGGGGGCGGCGGGGCAGCGCGGCGCGGCAGCCCACCCGCAGCATCCTCCCTTCCTCTTTTCCTGGCGCGGCCCGCTCCTGCCCCGGGGCCCCTGGGACATCGAGTCCGGGCCCCGGGGCCCCTGGGACATGGAGTCCGCCCGGCCCCCGCCCCACCCCCCGCAACGCCTCCCCGCCCCGGGGAGACGCTGGGTGCGGGTCCTGCCGCGGCACGGCCCCCCTTCCCCCCCCCCCGCCAAAGACAGAGGCAGTCACAAGCAGGACCAACGTAGCAGCTTTTAGTCGTGACCAAGGCTCTCCCCGCCACCCCCTCCCGCCGGGACCCCACTGTCTTGCAGAGGGGGCCAGGGGCCGCGCCCCAGGGCAGAGGTTCGGGTTGGGGAGCCGGGCGCTGCCCGCAGCGGCACGGGATGTGCGAGAGCTGAAGCCACCGCAACTGGAAGGCGCCGACCTGCGAGAGGCTCACGGGGGGGGGAATCCAGGGCGGCAGCGCTGTCCCCCCCCCCCCCCCCCCCCCGCCAATCAGCGCGGCAGGAGTCGGGGAAGGGGCGCGGGGAGCGCCCGGAGACCCCCCCCGGGGGCCGCAGGGATGAAGGCCGATTCGGGAGTCCGCTTGGGCCCCAGGAGCGCGGAGGAGCCGGCTCCTTCTGGCCGGCTCACGTGTAGGAAAGCAGGTTGATATCGTAGCAGCCGTCCACCTGGAAAAGAGAGCAACTGTGGGGCCCTGCACAGCACCGCTGCTCTGCCGGGACACCCCACCCCATCCCGCCGGGAGGGCTCCCCCAGCGAGGCCGGAGCCCCTGTGAGCAGAGGCGGGGGGACTCACGTCGAAGCGCCCGATGCGGGCAGCTGCCTGGCGAGCCCGGATCACCTCTGTCAGCACCCACATTTGCTGGACCTCCGTTGACACCTTCTCCGGGTCGGGGAGCTCCTGGAAAGAAGCGGGGACGATGCTGGAGAGTGGGGATGGGCTGGATCACCCCGGGCTTGGGCAGCGGCATGGCCGGATGGCTCTGCACCCCCACCCCCCCCGGGGAGCCGTGACGGTGCCCACGCTGCCAACCTGCCCGTGGCTTCCCAACGCAGGGTGAGCAGGGCCCCCGCTCTAGGAAAACAGGCAGCTGGGGAAACGGGTGACCCTGAGCGCCGGGTGCCGCGGTGCCGACACAGCCCGTCTCTGCTTGGCAGGCGTCCAGGGCGAGGACAGAAAGCAGATTGCTGGCTAATGATTAAAAAGCTAATCGCACAGTCCAGAGTTTCCCAACAGCCTCTCTCCGCGGCGCTCCCCGGGTCTGGTGACAGAAACCCCGCTGCAGGAGCCAGTTCCCCGGGGACCTTTAGCCAGGCGGGGCCTGCGGGCTCAGCAGCAGCTCTCCAGGCCAGGGCAAAGCTCTGCGCCGCTGCTCCCCGGCCGTGCCCGCGGCGCCCGGCTGCTGGTGGGTACCTCGTGGTGATGCTGGGAACAGCCAAGCCCAGAGCAACCCCCAGCATCACTCCCGGACCACCCCTTGCCAAGGGGGACGTGATCCAAGCGAGGGACCGGGGGTGTCCTCCCTGGCCTGACAGAGTGCTGGGCAGTGACCGGAGCTCCCAGACCTGCCGGGGCTGGCAGAAGCCTTGCTGCCACCGCGGTGTAAGCGCCGTAGCACCGAAGCCCGGTGGCAGAACTGCGTGGGAGGTGCTGGGTGGCGTGGCACCGCTCCCGGGCCGGCAGTGCCAGTGGCTGACTCAGCAGGTTTCCGTGGGCGAGCCGGGTGTCTGCCCCTGCCCTGCTCGGCCCAGACTTTGCTCACCGGAGGCCATGGGCAGATGTGGCTCACAAGCTGTAAACACGCGCCACGGCTGGGACCTCCCTCCGCCCACGTGCTGCCCCGGCTGGGCGACGCGCTCCCCAGGGCGCAGCCCTCTGCAAAACACCAGGGACCAGCCAGGCCACCCCGTCCCCACACGTCCCACCCACCTCTCCCACGGGGACGTTCCTGTCCCCAGGTTAGAGGGCAAGTAGACTTAAGCGTCACCTCAAATCGCTCAACCCCGCAGAGATATTTTTTTTCTGAACGCTGCAAACTACTTCCAGCACGAGGCAGGTTATTTTGGGGCTCCACAGCTATTCCTGGTGAGGGTCTGGTGCTGATGGGGCAAGGACTGGGGCAGCAGCTTCACAAGGGACACTTGCACCCATGGCTGGCACCTCACATAGGTCCCTCCTTCCCCCTAATACCTCAGCAGGGATCACTCACCCTGTGCAGGCTGGCTGGCTGCTCCGGAGGGGTCACCTGGGAGAGCCAGGAGGGGAAATCCTTCTGGGGGCTCTGAAACAGATTCAGAGGGTCGCACAAGTGTGTCCCCAGTCCCACCTCCACCTCTCACACCATGCAGCGTGCTGTGGTTTGGAGCCCACCCATATTTACATTGCGATTGATGTAAGTGTTACTTAAACATCATTAAAGGGAATTTCGAGTTTGGAGCAGTTGTTTGCAATCCATAATTTGTTGCAGCAACCTCCAGCTCCGTCCTGCTGCTCAGACAAACATCTGCCTCTGAAACGGGCAGGGCTGGGGCTGGCTTGAGCAGCTCCTCCCCCAGCTCCTGCCATACAAGAGGACCCCAAGCGCCCCACCAGAGGACAAGGATTTGGACCCACCCTGCTGTGTCCTCTGGAGGGAGCCTGAAGCCCCCAGAGCTGCGGGGAGCAATGGCAGGCGCAGGGCTGGGTGCCTGGCAGGGAGGGCAGCACCGACACCCGCTCACCTTCTGTCCGGGAGGGAAAATCTGCAGCTCCTCGATGGTGAAATGGAGCCAGACCGGGGAGGGCTGCCGCAGGATGAACCGCACCGCCGTCACCTGGTCCATGTCACACAGCATCTGCCGGGGGAAGGCCGGGGGGACCTGTCACCGCAGGGGCTGGCCAGGCGCCGGTCCGGGGTTAGCTTTTGGGATTTCCTCCCTGAAAAACCCCAACACCCCCCCGCCCCGGGTAGAAGGAGCCTGAGGGAAATGTGCCCTGACGGTGGCTGTTTGGGCAGAGCAGGACAGGGGCCACGCCAGCATGGGGATCCTCGGTGCTGAGAAGGGTTGGCAGGGGCAGGAGAGGCACCGTGGGGTATCGGCACGGGGTCCCCAGGCCCGGGAGCTGTCCTGGGGTTGTGGGCAAAGAGGGGTGAGCCCCAGGGGTGCGGGTGACGTCCCGGCCGTGCCGACCTGGTGGCGGCGGAGGGAGAAGTAGTCCTGGGAGCCCTGCTCGGTGTGCGGGCAGGGCATCAGGCAGTGGTCCCGCAGGCAGGTCACCCAGCGGCGGGAGCCGGGGGGGCCGGGCCGCTGCACCCGCACGCTCAGGAAGGCCGTGTAGAAGTTCCTGAAGACGATCTCCTGCACCTGCGGGACCGGCGGCCTCAGCCCCCGCACCGGCACCCCCCCATTCCGGCACCGGCATCCCCCCGCACCGGCACCGGCACCCCCCCTTACCGCCACCGGCACCCGCACCGGCATCCCAGCCCCCCCCCCCGGTACTAGCACCGGCATCCTCCCCACCACCGGCACGGGCACGGGCACCGGCATCCCTCCCTCCCCCTCCATACCGGGCCGCGGACCGCCCCCAGCACCCCGCCCAGCACCGGCACGGCTGCTGCCCCTCACAACACCCCGAGCACCGGCGCTGCCCCCGGCATCCCCAGCCCCGGTACCACCCCAGCATCCCCCTCACCCCCCATACTGGGATCTTGCCGGCCCCCGGCATCCCCCCTCCCGCACCGGGACCGGCTCCACGCCCGCCCATCCCCGGCAGCCCCCCCAGGCCAGGCCGCACTCACATCGGCGGCGGCGCCGCGGGGGAAGCGAAGATCGATGACGGCGACGCCGGGCCGCGCCGGCTCGGCCCCCCCGCCCAGCTGGAGCGCGGCGGCGGGGCGGGGGGCGCAGGGCAGCGGGGTGCGGCCCGGCCCCGGCCCCGGCCCCGCCGCTCCCGACATGGCGGCGCAACGCGGCCGCCCCTCCTGGGCGGGGCCTCACACCCCCCCGCCTAACTCCGTGCGCGGTGACGTCACACGCCGCCCCGCCCAGAAGCGGCCAACCCCGCGTGCGCCGCCAGGGGGCGCCGCGCCCCCGCCCGCCCCGGTCCCGGCCGGTCCCGCCGCGGCGCTGGCAGAGGCGGGCGGGGTAGAGCACACGCTTTATTGACTGCGAACGGTTCTTTTACACAACGCGGAAACCAACCCCCCCGCCACGCCGAAAGTCGAGCGGGAGGGGAGGAAGGGCCAACACCCCCCCCCCCCCCCCAAACACACACACACACTCCCCGGAGACCCCCCCGCCAGCGGAGGCAGGGCCCTCGCCCACCCGGCCGCGGGAGCGCGCCGTCCCCTCAGGGGCGCTGGGACACCCCCCCCCCCAAACACCCACAGGGGTTACTTCTCCTCCCTCCCCACCGTACCCCAAAGAACGCTCCGGGAAAACACAACAGAAGTAAATCCATGCTTAAAATGGTTGAGCGCGAAGGAGAGAAAAAAGAATATCTATAAAGTGAAGGAAGAGGGGCGGGGGGCAGCCGGGGGCACCCCACGACTCAGCCAAGCCCGGCGGGTCCCAGGGAGCTGGTACTAGGAAAGCTAAGCTCGTACAAACTGCTGGCAGCGGTACACCGGTTTTTAAGTCTTTTTTTAATAAAACAATTTGAGGCTGTATCAAAAATTTAGTAAAAAATTAGATTTGAGAGTTCACTGATTTTTTTTGACTATTAACTATTCTGGCACGCTTTTTTTTTGCCTTTTTTTTTTTTTCTTCTTTTTTTTTTTTTTTTTTTTTTAAACTTTTTATCTTTTCCAGCAGCATCCGGGCGCAGAGCAACCGGAGGAGGCGTGTAGCCCGGAGCCAGGGGCCGGCGCGGCCGTTCCCGCACCACTCTCAAGGAGTCATCAAGGCAAAGAGCCCGGCACTGTGTTACGGAGAAAACACCCCACTGTCACCAAAACACCTCATGGGGAAGGGGGGCTTTGCTTAAAAAAGACCACCCCAAACCCCAGCGCTCGCTGGGAAGTGGGAGAAGCCGTCACGGCACGGGGTCCGGCTCAGCGCGGCACCCCGGGGTGCGGGCAGCTGCCCCCGCGCTTAGCCACAGGTACCCCAAGCCAGTCTGACTCAACGGATGACTATTCTATGATGCGTGAGAAAAATAAGATTTGATTAAAAAAAAAAAAAAGAATCAAACCCCGAACCAAGAAGCCAGTCCCCGCGAGGAGGAGGAGGTGGCTGGCTCTCCTCGTGGGCCTCCCCCTAACCAGCCCCGAATCACCCCGGGGAGCTCGCCTGCAGCACAGCACTGCCCTCCCCCTCCCCAAAACTACACATCCCAGTTTAGGTAAACAGCAGATTAAATGTAAAAACTTAAAACATCCGACTTCAGAAAGTCCCTTGAATTTAATTACTTTTAGGCTACCTTTCATGTTACGTCCTGTAGCTAGACACACGTGAATAGAAAAAACAGTACAGTTAGTGTTAAAGGCAAACAGCGGAGACCCAGAGTGCTACCCCAGTGCTGCCTGCTCCTCCCGTCCCGTCCCGACCCGACCCGTCCCATCCCGTCCCCCCTCCCTGCCCGCCACCCCGGCCCCGGCCAGGAGCCCAGACGCCAGGAAGGCGTGTTTGAGCCGAGAATTTTTTCTATGAATAAAATAAAACCAAAGCTTGTTAGGCAAAAATAAAACGAGTGTCCCCCCGAATCCCACGAGCACTCCGGTGCGGCGGGCGCAGCCGGGGAGGGCCTGCTGGGGAGCGGGCTGGGGTTTCGGGTTCCCGGCTGGCGAGGGGGGCTGCCGGCCCACAGACAGCACTGGCGTGGAGCTGGAGGCCCCTTCTCCCCCCGAGAGCCTCCCGTTCGTTAAGGGGGCACGTAGGGCGGCGGGGACCTGTACGGGGTCATGTTCTTCGGGCGGGAGCCTTTCCCTTCCATGGGTGCGGTGAAAGGGGGGGGAGGCTGGTAGGGCGGCGCGTTGGGGTCCTCGTCCCGCAGCGGCGTGTACTCCCCGATGGTGTCCTGGTTGAGCGGCGTGGTCTCCGGCATGCTCTGGTTGGGGTACTCCGGGGGGGGCAGCGGGGCTTTCTCCTCCTGGAGGATGAGGGGCATGCTGGAGGACGGCGGAGGCTTGGAGTCGTCCAGCTCGTCGGCGAAGATGATGGGCACGCCTTTCTTTATGAAGGTGGCCTGGTCTTCGATGGTCAGCTTCCCTTTCCTCTTCTTGCGGTAGCAGATCATGGCGATGATGCCGGCCACGAGGAGGATGGCGGCCACCACCACGGCAGGGATGACGGTGTGCAGGTACACGTCGTCCTCGCTGCTCTTCTCGGGGTCTTTGCCCGCCGCCACCGTTGGCGTCGCCTCTGAGATCACCCTTCCGTCCTTCGTCACCGGGATGAACTGGATGTGCCTGCAGCTGCCGGAGCCGACCACCGACACATTCAGAGGCTTGAACTCGGGCTGCAAGATGTTGGAGAAAGCTGGGCTCGGCCCGCCGGAGTCATCCGCAATTTTTTTGCTCAAAGTCCGGATCTGCTCCCGGGGGCAGGGCTCCAGGGGCAGCGTGTTGTTCGTCCACTCCACTACGATGGAGCCTCTGGCGATGTCCTGCACCGTGATGGTGCTGCTGTTCCTGTCACCGAAGGCCAGAGCCAGCTTCTTCACCAGCATGATCTTCTTATTGATGTCGTTCACCACCGCGTTGTGGTCCCCTTCCAGCCTGGCCTTGAACTTCACCGGTGACTTATCCCCATGCGGGCGTTTGTGGACGTGGATTTCGAAAGCATCCACAGCGAAGAGCCCGCCTTTGTCGGTTGCGTACATGAAGTACTCGTGCTTCCCGATGTGGTTGTGGTCCGGCATGCCGTACATGAGCTGGCTGGTGCTGTTGAACTGCACCCACGAATTCTCCTCTATCATCTGCTGCTCCTTCAGCTTCAAGGTCAGCTGCAGTTTGTCAGTGGTGGTATCTTCCTTGTCGTAGAAGGTATCTGATGGTATTTTAACCTCGAAGTAGGTGCCCTCCCATGCATCGACCCTGTCGATGTGGTTCGTCAACTTGGGTGGCTCGTTTGGCTCCCAGGGCCGGGGAATCCCGCTTGCTGTGGTGCGCACGTGGGTTGGCGGGGAGGCCGTTGTCAACTTGGAGATGGGGGATCTGGTCGTGCTGGGAGGCTTCGTCGGACGGGGAGTTTTGGGTCTTCGAGTGGGCCTTCGCGTTGTCGCCGTGGAGGAATCCGTCGTGGACGGTGTGGCTGGCTTCAGAGTGGAGACTCTCGGTTTCTTGGTGGTAGTTGTGGGCGGCGTGATCACCGCGGTGGGCTCTACGTACCCGGGCATCGTGGGGCGAATCGGCACGGTGGCCGTGCCGGTGCCTTCTGCTACCCTGGTTGGCTGGATCGGTCCCAGAGTGGGCGTCTGGACGATGGGGCCCCTCGTTCTGATGGTGACGGTAGGCTTCCTCGGCAGCGGTATGGGCTCCCGGACGGGGGGTGCCGTCGTCTCTGTAGGAGGCGCGATGGCAGGTGACGTTGGGGTGGGGACAATCCTGGTCGGCGGTTCTTGCGCGGCAGTGGTGGGCGGCCCGACGGCAGTCAAAGGCGTAGGGGTGGCGTTGATCTGCCGCCGCATCCTCTTTGGGAGGTGAGGTTTCTTGTTCGCAATGTGCCAGCCAACAACAGGGTAGCCAAGGCGGGCAGACATGGTTCCTTCCTTAGCTGGAGCCTCCACCTTGCTGATGTTGGGAACACTGTTTTGGCTCAGAGAACATCCCAGTTTCCATGAGAGTAAGGCCCCGTTTTCCACCACTTTCTTTGCATTTCCTGGTCCGGCCATGAAGGCTGACATGTCAAAGAGTCTGTTATTTACAACAGGAACCAACTTCATGTTATGAAGTTCCACCTCCGAGAAGCTTCTCATTCTGTTTAAGAGTTCAATCCTCTGCTTTGGTGTCATTTTTGTTAAGTCGGCATCCAAAATGACAGTCAGGATAGTGACTGGCTCTTCAGAGCCGCACACAAATGGCGCTGTGTCACCTGTGTCTTGGACGGCCGCTCGTACTGACTGAGGCTCGTTGTGGTCTTCTTGGTGGACCTCAACGGAGAAGACGTTTGCAGTCTGTGGCACATAGCTCCCATTCGGGAAGGGCTGCAGCGTGGTCACCGAGATGTAGTGGACGCCCTTGTCCGTGTCAAGGGGCAGCCCTTCCAGGAAGCTGCTCTCTGCGTTCCAGTGTAACCAAGAAGGCAAGGAGTCCTTCCCAGCTTCGGAGATCTACCAAACAAAAAAAAAGAAGAGGGTGCTTTTAGAAGTACAGAATTAGGACAGGTTCTAGCAGCAACAACGCTTAATTTAAAGGATTAAAGAAAAAAATCTGAAGCGTAACAACTGAGGAAGGAACGTCCTAGCCAGAGCAGGGCAGCCCGTGTCGCCTCCTCTGCATGGTGGCAAGGATGAGCTCTGCAGGGTGCACTGGTCCCAAAGGGCTTAAGGAGCCACGGGAGGTCATAAAGTCCCGCAAAGGTCCCTCACCTGCAGGCACCAGCTCTCCAGCACTTGCTGTGCAACTACTAGGCAGAAGCGGTTCATTTTCTCGGAGGGCAAAAGGGGAGTTTAAGTCACGGGGACCGCTACAAAGCTGAGGGTGAAGTTACGCCATATAGCAGAGCTGACCCAACAACTGCCCTCTTCCCGTTCTTTCCTCTCCCATCCCTGCTGTCTCGTTCCTTTCCTCACCTGATCACACCCTGCACAAGCCCTTTGCTCCAGCAGTGCAGCAGAAAATAAATTTTCCTTGTTAACTTTCATCTTCGTCCCGCTGCCCTCAGCAGCCAGGCTGAGCTGAAGGGGCCAGAAGCTGGCAAACTCTGGCTCAGTCCCCTGCCTGGCCGGAGCGCACCAGCTCTCAACGAGCAGCAGCAAATCCCGAGAGCTACGCAGCTGCTTAAAACACGGTGTCCTCCTGCACTGCCAGAGGAACAGCAAGCAGGGGACGAAGGAGGGGAGCAAACCCCGGGCAGCGCAGCACAGCACTGCGACGGCCAGCACGGGCAGGCAGGGACACGGAACATGGGCTGGGGCGCTGCCGGACATCACACAGGATGGCACACCAGCCTGGCTTTATACTCAGAGTTAGTTTAAAAGGAAGGATTTCACTTTCGTATAATAACTTGCTCCTGCAGGCTACAAACAATGGCGGCTTTGGCCCAGACCGCAGGCAGCTCAGGACTCCAATGGGCTATTTACCACCTCTTTTAGGTCAACAGCAACTTTTAACACGCCTTGTGGTGCAGATAGTGGGGGACGGTCCAAGAGCACAAGCCTCTCCTTCAAACCTCCTGGCCTAACATCAGGAGCAATGCATGCAATGATGGGATTTCCATATGCTCCAGAGGAGGGAGCTGGCGGTAACCTCACCAGCTGCCTCCTCTTCCCAGTTTATCCATTTGTGCAGTTCTGTTCCCACCCTTCTCTTCCAATTTTGGGTCTCCTTCCCAGCCAGCCCAGGTCCAGATGCTCCAGGTCTCCTGGCCCTTTTGCTCATGCAGAGAAGACCCCAATTCTCTCCGAAATGTCACCAGCACATCTGACACCCTACTGAGGCGCTCCCCACCCCGTGCAGAGGAAAGCCACACATGTCAGAGCCTGCGGGACTCCTGTCCCCTGCCCTGGGCTGTAGCTGAGGGTGAATGTAAACCCCCAAACCCCCTATTCCCAGAAGCTGACATCCCTCCGTCCGTCCGTCCGTCCTACAGCCGCTTGCCGATCACAAAGCACGGCGGAGCCGCTCGGGCTGCACGGTGGAAGGGGTGGCACTGCCAGCTCTGCGGGCTGTGACATTTCCTGGGACGAGTCACTTGAGCCACTTCCTGGGCCACCTCTTGGGCTCAGAGATGTTTGGAAAGTGCCCTGGCTGGGCTTTCCACAGCTTACCATGAGGTATCTGCCCCCCACAAGAGGAAAGAGGATGTTTTGGGGGCCAGGAAGACACATTTAGCAGCCTGGTCGAGGCTCTGGGCTCGCTGCAGTCCCAACGCAGAGCCGTGCTCCAACTCTCCTCCTGAAAGGGTGCTTTGGTTACTCCACAATTCCGTAAAGCTCATGCATATTTCATAATTTATCCAAACACAAAGCTGGGCGAGGAGCTTCGCAAGGAAACCTGCCCGGCAGGAGTGCCCCCGCATCCGACCGCGGGTGCAGGGATGGGGCTGGACTCGCCAGACCTGCCCAACCACAGGTCCTGCTGGGGAAAGCCCCTGGGATGGACAGAAGAAGAGCGATGCCCGGTGCTGCAGGGCTGGGCAGGCCACGAGCCCCGGGTACCGCTCCCACCCCCCGGCCGCAGGCAGCCTACTGAAGGGCAGGGCAGCGGGGGTCAGTGACACCACCCCCCCCCCCCCCCGCCCTCGCTGCAGGTTTTGGCACACTGAAGGGTCTGGATGCACAGTTCTGCAAAGGAGAACGTAGGATCCAAAAGACTTTTGGTGAGAGCAGCCACAGAAAGCTTTTGTGCAAGAGCTGCAGAGGGTTTCGGCCACGACCACACGGGCAACACCCTCATTCCTCTCCTCTGCAAATGATCAGCCCTGCTTTCGGCCAGCCTGGACAAGCTGGAGAGCACATCTTGAGACACACGCTGGGTACAGTTTATAGAGCAGAGTTTAAAACTGTTGGCACAGCTTTTGGTTAACTCCTCAGCAGCAATAACTGAGAGCAGGAAATTAAGATTTCTGCTTACACCAGCTGGAGAAAGCCACCTCATGGGCCCTACACCCTTGTGTATCCCACCCAAACCGAGGGGGCTGAGACGAGACCATCCTTCCACTCGGCCTTGTCTGGCAGAAGACAGTGGGTTTTGGCAGGGCTGCTGCATGTGCTCACCCCCTCACCACCACAGCAAGAACAGGAGCTGCTTTTACCCCAGCCGGTCCAAAGGAAAAGCAGCCCTTCACCTGAGACAGGTACAGGGAGTCAAGCCTCTGTCCTGTGGGAACAAAGGACCAAATTGTCCTTCCTTGGCACCTCTTCTGCCAAGAGAGAACAAAGGCAGGGTCTGCTCCTGCCCAGCCAGAAGAAGAGCTGACCTGCACTTGTGTTTCTTTAAAAGAAGTGTAATTTCATCACACCCTCTAAAAACCTGAGATGCCAGGACAGTGCCCAGTGCAATCTAGCATTCACAGTAGCAGAAGCTGGATGGTGCCACTCTTTATCCCCTTGTGCCAAAATTAGCTGCCCACTGCCCACTGGAGAGGAGGAAGGGCAGGGCTGGGCGCACGTTAGGAACAGAAACATAAGGAGCCAGGACAAAGCTGCAGTGTTATTGAGGCTTACACAATCAAGAATAAAAACTTTAATAGTGAGTGGTTAAATGCATGCTGAATGTGTAATTTCAGGATAGGTTTGGAATAAATCTTCCCCTTCTGTGCACTCTGCAAAAGCCCTTAATTACAGGCTCACACACTCCATACAGAGCTTTCCTGCGAGCCAGGGTTTGCTGCTGCTCCCTCCTTCCCCAGCACCACCCAGGACTCGAGGAGGAGACACACAAGCAGCGTTACATTTGATCTCATGTCACAAGGTGATTCTCTCTTCAATCATGTGTGCCTCTGTGTTTGATAGCCAAACTCACTTAGGAAAGGTGGCCAACCACACGTGAGAAAAGGACTGTGAGGGATGCACAGGCCTGTCTGAATATTTCTGCTAGGAAAACTATTTTTAACCTACAGTTTACATGTGAGCTCATGTTCTTAAGGACCCATACTAGAAAATGAAACTGCAGCTAGACCTTCCCACCGAAAACTAGGCTCTCCTGAAAAACAAAAACAGGCCAGGCAATCACCTACTGGGACAACTTGTTCTAGCGGGGATGCGACGGCTGCAAAACATTTATAAACCCACTTAAACTTGATTTAAAAAGAGCTGAGCTAGTTCAGCTGTATGCAACCTGCAAAGAGATGCAGACTGTTTCTAAGGGTTCTGCAAAAGGTGATTAACAAAATCAAATTTATGTGTATTATGCCTATGAAACCCGTGAAGATGCCTGTGACTCCCCTGGGAAATCTTTGGGAAGGCAACAAGTCTCGAGCGTTCCTCGCCAGGGCTGTGTGTTACACACAGCTACTGCCCTGGCAGCAGAATTCACCCATGTTGGCATGACAAAGGAAGAGCCCAGAAAGGTTAGAGTGGACAATCAAAGCACTTATCAGGACGAATAAAAATACTTGCTCCTAAACGAATGCTAACCAGTGGAGCCCTCGGCGTGGGTCTGTCCTGGTCACGGTCACTGCTGTGTTCACTGTGGCATGAAAACGGGGAGCAGGGAGCCCTGGACTCTGCTCTAGCAATGTTTCCTTCAAATAACGCTTCAAAGGGCATTTGTTAAGGCTACGCATAGTTAATTATTTGGGATCTCTAGTTTTCATGTAAAGTTTCCTAGTTTTCTATGTGTGCAATAAATATCAAGCTTAAGCTCTGCCATTTCCCTCAAGGGGTCTGGTTTCAAAATAACTCTTCCGTTGCTCAAGAGAAAAAAAAGGCTGTCTTTGTTTTCCCATTATTTGAGATAATTGTAAATGACTGCTTATCAGCTAAAGATTACACAAGCCTGGCAGTATATTGAAGACCATTAAAAAATTAGCCATGTTTGTGATTTTAAATACATACAGTGGTCCATCTAGTTTTGAAGACCTTGTTCACAAAGTCCTTTCAGATATACATGGCCTGTTATTTTTAGGCCAGCCAAGAGCAGTCAGCTTCTGAAAGAAGATAGCTTGGGTTGATTTGTTTTTTTTAAACTTAGATCTTAAAAGCCCTGTAGCCAACAAGACAGAGATAAGCAAACCAGCGAGCAAAACTACTGCCTCCGAGAGAATTGAGGCAAAAACTGCATTCTTGCCTAGAAGAGTGCCCTCTAATCCTCCAAACATTTAGTCTTCCTCTTCTCGATGAATCCTCCAAAAAGGAGGCGGCGAGTCCTTTGCCAGGAGACAGGTACTGCAGGATCCTGCCACAGGTCTCCCTTTGGCACATCACTATGAAATCCTCCCAGCCCGGGAGATCCCTGAAATCCTCCCAGCCCTGGATCCCATGGGATCTCCCGGGTCTATGCTGCCAGACCTCCCGCTGGGCAGCAGCAGCCAGGGACTCTCTGCTCCTTTCTGCACCCTTTCAAACCAGTCCTACAAAATCCCTGACTGCTTTTGGGCAGGGGTGAGCATGGACACTCCTGCTGCTCTGCCAGATCTCCCACCGCCCCCTTCCCCTCCCTGTGTCCAGCTGCTGCTGGGAGACAGACACTATAACAGGGATTTCATCTGGAGAATAATTACTGATGACAATTTACCATACGACAGACTCCCCGTCTGGGTTGCTCCTTCAGCGTTACCCTAACATGCATGGCCCATAATGAAAAATACCCTGGATAAGCCCTCAGAACAGAAGGTAAGCTGAACTGTGCTCAAGTCGACTGACCTAACCAGTGTTAAATGAAGTCTGCAGCGCTCAGGCTTCTGCAAGCAATTATCCAGCGGGCAGGGGAAAGAAAATGGAAATTCAAATGCAATTCAAATGCAAATATAACTGCAGAGAAAGAGTCAAACCTAAGCTGTTTGCCTAAGCTCAAGCTTCATCTTAACCCCCTGCTAATGCAGCAGCACTGGGCAGTTTTGTCAGCAGGAGCAACAGGCAGTCTCAGCCCCAAATCAGATACGTGGGCAGGCAGATTTTGTTCTGCATGGGCCAAACAAGTGGGGGTAGAGACAAGGGTTTCGGATCTGCCCCAGAGCTGCTGGAACCCCCGGGCACTGCAGTGATTTGTGGTGCTGGTACAGCTGACCTGGAGCCAAGAGCAGCGATGAGAACACGGGGCCTGCAGGCTGCCAGGCAGAGGATGGAGTCCTTGTTTTGGGAGGCAGGCTCTGCCCGTGGGTGCATTCCTCTTCTTCACTAATACAAAGCTGGAGCCAGTGACTGCAGGCACGGGGTGTGCATGTGGCCAGGTTGCCCGGGTACCACTGCCCCAGGCAGGTCCTGCAGCGGGGCAGAGGCTGCTGCATTGCATCAGGGAACATGATGGCTCAAGGGAGGAGCTGGACAATCCTCAGACCATAACGGTCACAAGTCTGTGGCCCCAAGGAACAGCCCTTACAAAGAGGCTTACCTCTGTGCAACCAGATGATGACACAAGAAGGAGACTCCAATCCCACATCCCCCCTCCTTTTCTCATATACATCAGAAATGCAAACGAAGATATTGGACAGGTCTTGCCTAGAAACACAAGGCCCAGAAAACAGTGGTGAAAGGAGGCTGGGCACTCCTCAGAGCCTTCTGCTCGCCAGGAACAGCAACGGTGCCACCGCACAGTGCTGCGCTATGGGAAAGCTCAGTCTGATGAAAGTTGTATTTACTTGGCACAGCGAGTGGGGAGGAATCTCTGCACATGTGCTTCCCTGCAGAGCAGACTGTGATACCTGCCAGAGCTTTTGGGTATCCTCAGCAGACAGTGCTCTTCTGAGCTGCTGCATGCCTTGGACAAAAGGCGCAGGAACTCACGGACAAAAACAAGCTGCTCCAGGACATTTCATGCAGATGCATCTGCCCCTGAAAGTCTAAAAACAGCCCAGAGACTTCAGTGGCTCTCAGAAGTACGCCAGCCTCGGTGACCCGAGTCTTCGTTACCAGCATGAACTCACCACCTCTGTTCAGAGACCGAAAGCTAAATGGGAACAGCCAGTAATTGGTGCTTCCTTTGTGCACAGGGTAGGTCAGGACAGTTAAACTAACTCTGCATTTCAGCTGGTCCCAGCGAAAGCCCTGCAAAGCTCTTCCTGCATGTCTCTCCGTGCACTGAAGCTGTTGCCTTACTAAAAAAAAAAAAATCAAACCTTTCAGCTCAGAAAGCTGAGCTAAGGGACAGCAAGGCAGCAGAGGCCGGATTACAGGTCCTGGCCCTCAACTTCAAGTTCAAATTTCAGTCCCCGAAGGACTGGGCAGCGAAGCTACTTGAAGTAGTTGCTCTACTCTTACGTGCTCGTGAAAAGCCAAATGAGAAGCTCGTGTGTCTGCTGGCAATCTGTGTTTTGCAGCCATTGAACGGGCAAGCGAAGCCTCGTGTGCAGCCAGCAGCCCCCCCTCCTCCACGGCCGCAAGCGCGGGACGTGGCCCGCCCGCCCGCCCGCCCGAAGAGCGGTGCTTTGTCTCACCAACTCCTTTACGATCAGTAAAATGGCTTCGCCACAGCGCGGGCTGAGCGGCTACGGCCAGCTCATGCCCTCCTCGCATACTCCTACCATGACAGCTTCTTTTCCAGATGCGCCTCTGTGTTTGCTATAAGGGCACTATTCAGCGTCCCACTCTGCCTGGGCAAGGGAACACAACAGCTGTTTCACTGGGAGGTCACTACAAAACATTGAGTGTCCCAAGAAATCCTCCTTTCATCGGTCCATGCAAGCAGCTTGGAAGGATTTGTTTAGACTTATTGTTGGAGCGGGAAGGCGCAGCCCGCCCGCGCCAGGGCTGGGGTCAGCACAGGCTGCCCACACCCTGCTTTCTCCCTTGTTCGGGGGGTGAGCGCGGGGCAGGAAAAGCCTCAAACAGCTTAAAAAAAAAAAAAAAAACCGAAACTTCAGTCGGGCTCTTCTTTCAGCATGACTTTTTATAAGCGAAAGGCCAAAGGGAAGCAAAAATATCACACAGCAGGGATGCCAAGTGCTGGGGGTTTAGTGCTGCCGCCACGCAGCTAACCAGCCCTGGCAATTTATTCCTGCCATCAGCAGATTGCTGGAAAGCTGGCATTCAAGAGCACGGCAAGGAAAGGCGAGCCGGATCCCGCCATCGCAGGTCGGCTCCTTTGCAGGATTCTCCTTACTCTTGCACTCCTCAGTCTCCCCGGATGCTCAGTGCAACAACCCTTAAGAGCAGGACAAAACAAGGAACTTCCCAGCCCATCTGAACAGCTAGTTTATAATTAGATTGAGTCACATTTTCCACTCCTCCAAATTCAGAGCTTAGTAATAAGTGCGCACTGAAAATGCCAAATTCCTCGACTCGGTCTCGCTACAGGAAAAAGATAAGCAGCCCCCTCGGCCCCCCAGCAGAAATCTTATCAGCTCATCTTATCGCTAAGATTGCAGCATGGCAGCTAAGCAAAGCCCTGCCCAAGTCGTTCTTTGCCTGGACCTGTTCCAGGCACTGCCATTTATCCCCATGTGCTGCCTTGTAAACAGTGGCTGTTGCTACACATTCTTGTTAGTTCAAGAAATCTGGGGACCCCAGGGAGGAGGTGAAGCTCAAATGCTTTGACACAGAGAGCCTTTCAGGATACCCAACTTGATGACACAACCCCTCAGGAACGCTCTTTGCTTGTCTTCCTCCTTTGAGAAACACCACTTTAATAAAATTCACATTCAGCTAAAACTCTTTGAAATGAGGATCATTGCAAGGGTGGTGGTGGGGGAAATCGGTATTTTGTGGTTTTCTTCCCTAAAACTGCGTGTGTCCTGGCACTGCAGGCTGGTTGCTGACATCTAGCCCTTTGCTTCGGGGTCAGAGCAGGGCTGAGGCGTGCAGCACAGCCCTGACAGCAGGTACTCGATGTCAACCCAACCTCTGCAGATCCTGTTTATAAAGCAAGGTCCCTGAAGTCTGATGAGAGTAAAGCTGTTCAATAAAAGCTGCTTCAACAGATGGCAAATAGAACAACCATTGGAAAAATCAGGCCCCTGCTTGGAAAGCAAGACTCCTTTTTGCCCAGATTAATATCCAATGCGCCGATAACACCGCAAACCCACCGTATAGCTGCACCATGTAAATCAGCTATGGGAGTTAATTCAGCTGTTCTAATCACTTTGCCATCAGCTACGTTTGTGTGCAGCGACAGCTTCTTGGGGCCCCTGCTATGTGTTTTATCTGTCTTCCCAACAAAGCCCTGGTGAGACCATGCACTTCAAAAATAATCAGGAGCCAAGACGCAGCCAAGAATGGCACAATTTAGCAGTGCTCAACTGAGAACTTCTCCTTAACACTGGCTAACAAACCTAGAGCAGATCTGCTCCATGGGATCCATCCCATACCCAGCACTATCAGGACGAAGGCAAGTCAGCAGCTTTACATCATCTTAAAGGAAGACACTGCAAATCACCTGCTCATGCAGAGATATGCCTTGGGAAGCAGTGAGCAGCAGGAGTTTCTCTCCTTCCAGCACACTTTATAGACCCACCTTCAAACAAAAGCCATTAAATTGCATGTTTTTATGTACTGTGGGCATATGCATTTAGGATATTGGACTGTGCAAAGGCTCAAATACCTTGTGGGTACCCTCATATTAATTAGAGGGAACTGGATTTATCCCTGCATCCCAAGGGAAAGAAGCAGGTATTGCCACAGCAATGCCACTTTCTGACTGTATTTAATACTCAGACCCACGTCCAGTGCCTGGTGTTTCTGGAGAGGTGTTTGCAGCTCAGATGCCTCCTGTTTACTGCACCCAGCCTAGAGAAATACCATCATAGCCTCTGGCCCAGAGCTCAAAGTCAAAAGTCCTTCTCGCAGACATGGAGATGCCAGATGCTTTCTACAGCAAGTCAGATCAGGAGGTAATCGCCACCCAAACACGCTCCTCTGTGTGGTGGCTCTTTCAGTGTTTGCACCACTGTCCTCACATGGTTATTTGTGTCAGCAATGGGAGGCTTCAGTTTTCATGCAAGAAAAATGGGACCACCTTAGAGACAGGAGTAGCAGACCTCATGGAGGCCAAGATCAGCAATGCAAAAATCAACGATCATGCACCTTGCCTCATGTCCTCTTCTGGGACCTCAACAACTGGAAGCAGAAAAAACTACAGATCTGGATATTTCAGCTGATGGCAAGACATCTGAGCCAAAGTAAGGCAGACATGGGAAAGCAAACAATTGTAGGATATATCAAAAAATGTTATTTATACAAGAGAAGAGTAAGTTTTGATGCCTTTATACGAGGCGCTGGTAAAATTTCATCTTTTTTATATAGCTGTGGTCATGCAAACATAAGAAAAATAAACTCAAGCTGGAAGGGGTGCAGAAGACAGCTGCAAAGATGAGGAGAGGAAAAGAAAGCTTATTTTATGAAAAAGACTAAAGAGGCAGGCTTGCTTAACCTAATAAAATCAAGACAGGGGAATATGCCTGTCACTTATAAATACATAAAGGAAGTAAATATTATGAAGGTAGAATTGATTTAAGCTAAAGGGCAGCACATATAAATATTTCTGGCCATCTCTAAATATAGGCTAGAAGCTGCATTTTTAATCAGAGCAGCCAAATCCTGGAGCAGCTTCAAATGGAAGTGGCAGAAACAGGAAATCCACCTGGTCTGCGGCCCAAGCATGATCTGTTCTCCAACAACAGGACACAGCCAAGAGGTAATGGGTCAGACTCCACACGGTCTTTCGGGGAAGTGGGGTAAGGAGGTCATCAGGCCAGTGACAACTGACCATGGTGAGGGTACCAGCACCAACACCCACAGTTATCCTGCTCCCAACCAGCATCTGCCTGGAGCCAGTGGGAACCTGCACACCCTCACAGCGCCTGTCTGCACAGCAAGGGGGTTGTACGATATGCGGAGATCGGATGTTTTAACCCAGCTCTTGTATAAGTGCCAAGGTTTTGGTGTCAAAGGAGGCAGGAGGGTCTGCAAGGTGCGAAGATGATCTTAACCCTTTTGGGAAGGGGCAGCAAAGAGTTTGCATTTCCAAAACACCTTCTTCAGACACCAGGAGAGCAATGACACAGCGAGAAGCCTTGCTGTGGCGAGGAAGCTAGAGGACAGCAGCTGGACTGGACTGCCACCAAATTCAACAGCTGAAATACCTGCAAGCGGCAGCTGCCCTTCAGAGGACACATTAATGCCCGACCAAGGCACCTGCTCAGGAGGACAGAGCACAGGGGAAAGGGGTTTCTAATTGCCAGCAATGAGTTACAACACTCACAAAGCCTTGCTGGCAGCTGGCTCTGAGCAACATGGGAACAAGACTCTGAAATTAAGCCACAAGGTAGGTTTTTTTACTACTTTTCTGTCTACCTGTTCAGCTTGAGCACCTAAGAATAAAGTTACTTTTGTACTTAACCATAAAATCTCACCTGTTCTTAAGCAGCTTGGGGGGGGCAGGGAAACACTGGCAACTGCTCCCAGGAGCACATACCTGATTACGCACAGAGCCCACATATCTGTGCAGGAGTGCGTGCCTGCAAGGCACTCCTCCGCTATGCTGCAGATGCCTGGCGTTGTTTCCATCCCACAACCAAGTTTGCAGAGAAAAGTATTTTGTCTACAGCTGTCTGGAATCTGCTAACAAGCAGGGAAAGGATCTGAGAAGCAGCTTCAAGGCGATCCCCACCACAATACAAGCTGAGCCTAGAAATAATCAGCAGGAATTATCTAGAAATGAAGCAATCACACCTTCTTCAGGCTCCAGATGGGAAGCTCCTAGGAGTTCAGGGACATCAACTGTCAGCTTTTTTTAAAAAAAAAAAAAAAAAAAAATAGCCAACTTATTCAAAATTTAAGGGGACTAAGTATAAGCAACCACACCAAATTGTAAACTCTGACTCACTGTTTCATCTCAAAGGGCACAGCCTTTATTATTTCTTATTAGAGTTTAAGTACACTCAGTTAGTAAGATCCAGAAGTATTACGCTTTTACTGTTCTAGCTGAGAAATGCAAGGCAGCATGAGAAAAAGACCAGAGCAACTTGCCCTGAAACCTTCCAGTAAAACAAAAATGCACCCCAGCACTCAAAATTGCCTACGCAGTTCTTGCTAGCCAGGAATCAAATCCCTGTAGCAAAGGTCGGCTGTGCTCTGCAGCCAACACACATTCTCTGCGAGGGAGAGACCTGCCTGCCAGATACCCCAGCTAAGTGAGGCTGCTAACAGTGCCCCAAAGCCTGCTGCACTTTTAAAATCAATTTCAAGGTGAACAGATGCAACATGCACTCGGGCAAGTCCATGGACGAGCGTGAAAATCGCTCCCAGCATTTGCTGAGCTACACACACCAGCAACTGTTGGGTCCTGCTCCAGCCCAGTCCATTTGAGGCTCTTCAGGCATCTGTTGGCCTTAGCAAACGTGTCTCAACGCCAAAGTGGCAGAGGTATTGTTCGAAACTATCAGGTAGGGTGGAAATAATTTATTGGGATTTTCCTGCAGCTACTGGAGCTATCACAGATGACTTTTGTGCCAGGAAAAGGAGGCCGAGGAAGCTGCGGTGCTATACAAACACTGAAAATTATTCTTGCCATCAAAGTAGCTATTAGACAACACCAGAACAAGCCACTCCGATGCAAAATCCCAAACCAAAGTTATCATTTCTGTAACACAACATCTTGGGCTCACCACACCCGTCTGGGCTCCTGCAGCCCAGTGCTATACAGGTGCCCCACACTCAGAAAACAGGCTGTGGTTAGAGCAGGGCAGCCAGCACCGCCTCCCGTCCAAGCCAGTCTCCTCGGCCACAATTAAATGTCACAGCCTTTGCTTTGAAACCAGCCCATCCCCTTCTCCAACTCCTCTAGCCAGGGGCTCACCCACCACCTTCCTCCTCCCCATCTGACTGTCTGTCGATAACAGATGCATTCTTCAGATTTTCTGCCTACCACTGGCACATCGTGGTCCCGGCACCCTCGCTGGAGCCAGTGAGATCACGTATCTGGATTCAGATAATTGCGTGACAGTATGCAGAGCTAAAACAAACCTGCCTTCAAGGAGAAGCTGAGATGTCAGACTTTCTCCCGACTTGCTCTCCATCTCCCTCTGATCTTCTGAGACACACCAGAAGGTTGTCTTTTTATAATATTTTCTAAAAATGGATTTTTAAAACTATTTTCCAGTTTTGCTCTCTGAAAAAAATTCCAAGATTGGAAGATAATTCTGTTTTCCTCTAAAAACCAGAATTTTCTGAACCCTCCACGATCTAAGCAAGCAGATGCTAAAAAGTCAACTTCTCAACACTTTCTCAAGAAAGGACTAAAGATGGGCAAGCGTGCGTTTGGCAGTGTGCCTACTCTCCTCTGGGCTATTCTGAAACTTTCTCTTGCCCACAGGACCCAGCCCACAACTCAGTTTTCAGGTGGCTGCAGTGCCAGCGGCCCGAGGGTAAGTCAGATAAAGAGAAAGGCTCCTGTCTTTCCCAAGAGGACTTTGGGACGAGGTCAGGAGAGACTGTGTCAAAGGCAGCCCAGAGGCCCACTGGCAGAACAAGGTCTATTTGTCTAGCAATGTTTTGTCACCACAGTGAAGCAAACTCTCCGGGCCCCACAGCTGCAGTCCCCTGGGATCCGTGGCTCCCCAGGTCCTGAGGCAACGTCTCCTTATGAATGTGCCCATCGTTCCAGGGCAGAGTATCTCATAGTTTAAATACAGCCAACAAACCCAATCAGTCATCCCCAAGGAGAGAAGTCTCCTCTCTTCATTATAGAAGAAAGAAACTTTGCAACGAGGTGAGGACTTTAATTATTCATTCTTTTTAAAAATCTTTCTCCCAGTCCTACAAACCTGAAGGCTGCTTCACAGCAACCCTCACGACCCAGCCTATTAGCGGGGTGACTAGCTTGACTCCTTCAAGACTATAACTGAAAACGAGCCTCAGGGAACAGCATTTCTTACCTGGACAATTTCTCCATTGGAAGCAATTAAATCCGTGGGGATGGAGACTCTGAAGAAGCGTCCCACCACGGCAGAGCTGTCCGGTATGCCCACCACAGCCGGCACAGTCTCCCGGAGATCCGAGAGCACAGAGTGCATGGAGGCCTCCAGCTGGTTTTCCCAGTCCCGAACCACTTCTGCCGGCTCGCTGGGCCAGTGGCAGTGAGCAGAGGCTGCCAGCAGCAGCACGGGGAGCCAAGTCCTCCCCAGGAAAGGGGGCTGCAGTAGGCATCCAACAGTCATTCTTCCCGGCGGCCTCGGTGACGGTGCTCCAGCCGGAAAGGGGATCACAGGGAATTTGCAGGCACCGCAGCGCAGGCAGGGGATCCACCAGTCCTTCAGAGCAGCCTCATCCTAGGAGCCCTGGGAACCTGGTCAAACATAAGAAACCCAATCAGCACATTAATTACAATATCCAAGCCGTCCAGCCAACACACACAGACCTCCCTGCATCGGACACAGGGCTACCTGACATGCTACCCTCCTCATTTCAGCTTTTTGATTTAACTGCAAGAGTTACCAGTACCATTAAAGAGAACAAGAGGCTTCTCAACTCCTCTTCTGATGTATAGCATCTCTAGAGAGACAAGATCCTCCTGCCTTTCCATGCACACAACCACATTTCTGCTGCTCTGGAGCCACAGCATCCTGAGATAGCCACAGGTAGGCAGATGGGGCAGATACAACTGAAGCAGAGGCACAGTGATAGGTGACCTTTCAAGGCAAGCTGAAGTCAGGCAGGGCATCAGTAGATTTAAACGCCAGTTACCCAGTATGAAGGTCCCAAGAAACCTTCAGTATTCCAAAGCTGCCACCTTGATGCACAACAGATGCTTCTGCTCCTCTGACCCATGAGCCTGGCTTTCAAGAGACGTCTCCTCTCAGTTCCAGCTTTTGGTATTAGTCTGTTTAGACTTGATTTGGGGGCCAGCAATACACACCCCAAAGTCAGAGTGGAGTAAGCTATGCACACACTGTGTACCACACTGCTGTCTGCCATCTAGCTCCCTCCTGCTTGCACAGCTTGCCCATCCCCACACTGCCAAGAAACATCTCCAGCTCTGCCTCACTTTATTGTTTTCTTCTTTCACTTGCTTCCTCCCCATCCCCATCTTCTCTCCAGTCCCCTGGATCCCAGCTCTCTGTTCTCTCCCCTGATTCTTTGGTGCATCATTTCCTTTGCTTCTGCATCCAGACTGCATTTAGCTGTGGCACACAGGAGTCACAGAACTGTACACACCCCCACGTTCCTCTCTCAGAGCCTGTCTGCAGGAGAGCAAGTGGGTTCATGAAGGAGGACAGAGCTGTTTGGGGCCCTGAGGGAAGCCATACTGCCCACTCTGGCATCTCAGTTTGCAGCTAGCACAGCCCTCGGTCATCTGCAGCAATGAGCTGGGCAGTGGGTTATGCAGGACTGGAAGACAGACACACAGACCAAGCGGGTGTTGCTCAGCCCCCAGGAGCACACAGGACTGGGCTCCCCCATGCCAGGCACTCTCATGTCCTGAACCAACTCCTTTTTTCCAGGCTGAGAGAAGTGGCTCGAAATCCTCAGAGCAAACCCAGCCCAACTTCTAACCACTGGCTCCCAGTCCTCTGAGCATGGCTCTGATTTATTTTAGCCTGTTCCAGCTCCACTGTGTGATACACATCAGGCCATTCCAAGAGACCCCGGAGCCAGAGCAGGTGGGATGGGAGATCCCACTGCTTCTTGCCCTTGCACAGCTCCTGGGGCAGCACAACAGCAAGATCAGCCGATGCACTGTGCTGTGGCCAGGCAAACACGTATTGCCCACCACGGGCCCGCAGAAGCAGGCAGAAGGCCTGTCCACACAAGCAACCAAGCCCAAGGTTACCACAGCGGGTTCCACGAATAATACAAGAAATAAGATTTGGTTGCTCAGCCTAAAGCCTGCACTCTAGAGAAGCTGAGGCAGCACACAAGGACTAGCACATCCATACCCCTTGGTGGGCCTGTTCACAATAAACCACTCGTGCAGAGGGGCTGACACCTCCTATCCCAAGGTAACAGGCCCAGCGAGTGCAGTCGCAACTAGCAAAGAGGGCTGTGGGTAGCAGAAGTTATGAGCTGAACACAATAACCTCTGGCTACAGCATCCATGAGGCAGGTATCTGATCTGGCTGCTGCTAGTTGCGTAAAACCTATCTCAAGTGAAAGGCAAAAGAGACAGCAGAGGCAGAATAACATTGCTGGAAACTACAAGACAGATGGGAGGATGGTTGGTGTGAGATGCCAGCGCCAGAAGAAAGTCCATTTCCCCTGCTGCTCTTGTCCTTCCAACTGCCTGGGACAGGAATATGCCAGATGAAACAACAGGGAAGCCAAGGCCAGGCTCTTCCCAAAGGCACATTCTGGTCTTCACCCAGAGTGAGTGCTCTCCAGAGGTTATCATCATGAAAGATGATGTGGCTGTGTGCGTAAGGACAAGTCATACTTCCCACAAGGCACTCCTCTCCTACCAGCTCCCACTGTGGTCAGAGAGCCAATTGATTTTGGATGAAGCTAGAGTCATCTCAGCAAGTAGACAACTACCCTGGTAGATGTCTGGTGGAAAGTATCCAACAGGCTGTGTGAATGAGCTACACAGACGGAGCAGGCATCAGGAGGAGGTCCCGAGGAGGCCACTGATCACCACAGAGGGAAATCTGGGGAGACTCATCCCTGCACAGTGCCTTAAAAAAGGCAGAAAGAAGAACCACCTTCACCCTCCATGGAGCCTGGGATACAGACACTGCAGTGATAACGCCTCATCCATGTGCTGCTACTTCTGAAACTGCTCATTGGAAAGTCCTGTTGCGTGAGGGACTAGAAAGCAACCCGCACAGCAAGTACAGGCAGGATCAGAGACTTGCAGCAGGGAGAGGAATGCAGCAGCAGCAGCACCGGGCAGCCCCATGGATGCTGTGGGGCCAAGATACTATCAGCATGGAGAGATGGCTGCCTCTCACAGCTGCGCTGAGCCTCCTCCACACCTGAGCAGAGGAGAAACGCCTCAGACCACCAGACAGGCAGACAGATACCCAGCGTACGACCACACAGAGCTGTGAAGACACCTGGAGAGGTTTGGCACCACATCTTCAGGCCAGCCCCTGGCCCTGGCCTGTCATGGCTGCAGTAAAGCTCGTGTATGAGCATGGTGCAGCTCTGCATTGCTCAGCCAAATGATGTGATCTGGCCTGGGGCATTTTTGTTGGATGGAGAGGAGTATTTGGGCAGAAAGGAGCTGGTTCTTGATATCTGTGGTGAGCAGGAAGGGAAGATTAAGTCATCATCCATTTCATAAACAATTACCGGAACAGGCAACAAACACTGCCCCTCTGATACATGCCCACAGCCAAGCAACTCACACACTGACCGTTAGGATCTTGTATGACACTTGCAGGTCACACAAATTCAGAATTTAATTTTAGGAGAGCTACAGAAGAACAGTCTGAGCATATGGAAGCAGTGTACACAAGGAGGTACAGGAAGAACTCAATATCTGATGATAAAAAAAAAACAAAAAAAAAAACAACAAAAAAAAACCACCACCAAAACAAAACAAAACCAACAACAGAAGAGCTGAGAACAAACTTGCACTACCAAAAAAATCTCTTAACACAGCTCCACCTCACCAAACAATCGACAGAAGCTGAAACAGTGCCAGCTTCTCACACTGTGCTAAGGAGGAAAGGCAGGGTGGTACAGCTCTAGAGATAGCTGGAACAAGGCACTGCCCTGCAGTGCTGAGGCCTACATGGACTATCGCTTCAAGGCAGAATGCTTTTTGGGATAGGAGGTCCTCTGCCTAAAGGCCAGTAGCCCTGCTCAGAAAGGCCACCGGCCACCAGCACTGCAGGTCTTGATGCAGCTGCAGAACAGAGCAAACGTTACCTGCAGCAAGGCTGGAACAAGGACTGGAGACCTGCATGGTGCCTCTGTCAAGTTCAAGAGCCCTCACCATTCCACATGGTACTACCATGGGCAAAACCCTGACTCGCTTGTTTGAGACATCATCCCAGATGTATGCGGAAAAAGTCCGTGTTCTGGATCACTGTCAGTGACCAGCGAGTGGCAGGGAGCTGGAGCTCTCTGGGATTAAGAGTCTCAACACTTCACACAGTTTCCCACACACTCAAGATAGGGCCAAAACCCAAATGCAGGTGGCATTCTGCAGGTGGTCTTCTGCTGATCTCTGGGAAGCATCAGGCTGTAGGGCCAACTGACTTAGCGCTTTCAATTTACGAGGGAAGGCTAGACCACCCCAGCTTCTCTACATGGCGCAGCGCTCCTTCTTCCAGCAGGATCTGTACTGCCCAGTTTCGCAGAACAAACACAAAGGTTCAGGTTAGTCCTGAATTTCAGGATGTTTTGTTCCGTCTGATCTTCTGAAAGAACTTACTTTCTCTTTATCCTCCTGCTTCTGAGAGCTCTTTTGGTCTCAACTTTGAGCCTCCAGAGCATTGGATGAAACTTCAAAGTCAGTATCAACATCTGCTTCAGTCCTAGTGCTCGGTGCACATGCCAATGTTGATGCCTCATCTCCAGTGCCAAACCCCCCATCTCAGAGACACGGAACTGGGCTTGCTTGGTGAAGTTATGTTGATATGATGCTGCACTTGATATGATGCTGACTTGTCAAGACAATGCTGGAGCTTGCTCCTTCTCCATGCAGCTACAAGGCCCACTGACGTGTTAAGGACATGCTCTACCTTCAGAATGCAGAACAGTGCGGACAGAAGATAGGGCTGAAAGGGAGGACTGAGAGCAGGACAAAGTAGCTAATCCCAGCCACGCATCTTCTCAGAGACCTTTCCTTCTGCCCACCATCGAATCAGGAGCGTGGGGCCAGGGGAAGCAGCCAGAGCATGACTGCGCTAGAAACTGCTCTTCCTCTGTGGCCCATTACCCCACCACTTCATCAAGAACCAGTGAAAGTGAAGTCTCCCTCCACCTGCAACTAATCCAATTGCTCAGCCACACAATCACATCACTGGGCTGTGGTAATTAATCACTGCCAGCATATTAGTGGCACTAAGCCTAGCATGCAGAAAGCTCAGGTGACTGCCGTGCAAATTCTCTACTCCACATAAGAAGGTATTTAGGAGAGTTAGGAGGAATCCCACTTACCTGATTGCTTATTTACCAATATCCTCAATTAAAGGAAGCATTAAACAAGTGGCCTTTCTTTAAGGAAGCAAACTCAGACTCCGCTGAGAAGGGCCAGTGCAACTTTCCAAAACAGAGCTATTGTCTCTGCAAAGATCTCTCGTGCGTGTTTCCACAGGAGGATCTGTGGGCAAGTCCCGTCAGCTACTGCGCGTCTGCGTGTCAAGGCAGCAAGCAGGGGGAATGATGAAATCCAGCGTCGCCAGCCAGGCACACAAAGGTGGCACCCTGCCCCAAAACACGACAGCAGGCACCAACAGTGCCAGCTCCGTGGCACGGTCCAGGCAGGGGCGGCTGGTGCTCCGTGCACATCTGTGCTGTGCTAAGGGAGTCTGAGAAGGGGGGAAGGAGGGAGAAACAGCTCGGAGGCAGCAAGTCTGGGCAGAGCAGCCCGTCACCAAGTTTATGAACTAATAGATACAGTCTCCTCAAGACTAAGAACATGCCAGTCTGCAAGCCTGACACATTATATGCACAAAGAACACTCTAAAGCATGAAATTTAGGAAACAGTATGATTTTCTGCACTTGCCCAGCTCCAGATGTACCCTGAAACAAAGGCAGCAGCCCCTCCAACAGCCTACGTTATAAGCCACCGGAACTTAGTAAGTAAATGACTCTGTGGGTTATTTCCAACCTCAATGGTTTCAGCCACATACATTCACAGAAGATGACCCAGGCTCCAGACTGCTGTGCCGGGGATGAGTAATGGAAAGGGATGTACAGGAGGGCAACTGCACAGAGGTGCATTTGTGACAGAGACTAACCAGCACGTAAATGCTGCAAGGGAATGGGCAAGGCAGAGGGAGGAAGGAAGATTCACCGCTGGCCGCAGCTCCCTGCTCAGCTGTGCTCAGGGCGACGGCATCCTGTCCCACACTGCACTAACCAGGCACCTGCGGGGACGGTGGCTTTGCACTGAGACTGGATGTCTCTCTAAAAGACAAGTTCATTCACAAGTTTTTAGCTTAACACGGCAATCGCAGCTGCCTGCTTAGAGCCCCGCATACATCAGAACCAAAGTAGCAGGCAGCTTGGCATCAGAGATCAAACTGCAAGAGAAAGCTGCCTTTGCAGGGAGCCCCAGACCAGCACTCCTAAAGCCCCAGGGGAGCCCCTTCCACCCTCTGCCTCCTGCAGCCAGTTGACAAGCATGCCATCATCAGCTGGTCATCCCAGACACCATCAGCCTGAGAAGTACTGTCATGGTTTAACCCCAGGACAGGTACAAACCAAGCTGTACTCGATTCTTCGCCTTAAAATTGCATTTCAACACGCTCTTCCGCAGCTATGCCCACCTTGTTTTGTCACCAAGTTAAATGTGCAACAGAACGGACACCTAGCTCAAAGGACATATGCACAAGAGATGCTTTTTTCAGTCTCGTCCCTTCTTCACTGCTCATCTCTAGCACATCTGGTTAGGAAACCCTGACACTGAAAAACAATCCAGGGGGAGAAACACCAAAACCAAACAAACCTGAAACAGCAGCGCTAAAAACGTGTGCCAGGCAGAGAAACAAGCAGCACCCTCCTGCTGATGGGGAACTTGGCTGTGAACTGTCACTGACATATTGCTTCAAGTCACACATGCCACAAGCAGCTTCGTGAAGCCTGCACGGGAAGTGGTCACAGCAATCGACATCTCGCAGCGGTTTGTATTCTGCTAGAGTAAGCACCAAGATATTTAACTTTCCTGTAACTAAGAGAAAGTTTTCTACTATCTTCCATTACCTTTTCTTTGAAAACTGTAGGTTTGTGCCACCAAGGAGGAATGAAGACTTTCCACAGCCCACTCATTTGCATCTCACATCTCCCTTTGGCCAACAAAACCTGTTCATGGTTCTCCCCCAGCCTGGGACAGAAGACACCAACTGATGCCTCTGCTCTGACTGACAGATAGCGAGTGCTGAGTGAGCAGCCTGGGGAAGCTGGACTGCTCAAGACACCACACAAGTTTTGTGTTCATGAGGATGTATGATCTGAGGCACTTCCTTCAGAAGCAGCTCCGAGATAGCGAGAAAAGATGCAAAAAGCCCAATTTCCATTTTTTTTCCCCTGTATTGCATCTGCCTGTTCAGAAGCTGGGCCACTATACTGCCCTTCCCAGCTGCAGACTCTGCTCCTGGGAAGACTTCTTGCCCTGGAAAAGGCAAGCACTGAGAATATGCTCCTGGTAGCCCCCGCTCCAGCAAGACCTGTGGAGGGGAGGAAGCAGCCCCAGCAGTCCCCCCCACCCCGAGTCCCCAGCCAGGGGCATTTCTGCAACATATGTGCAAAGGGGACCGACCGCAGAGCAGCAGCAGAAGCACAAAGGACACCAGAGCCCTTCTGCCAGCTGAACACGGAGTGTGTTTTTCTTTCCCTGCAGAGTCCATTTCCCATGCAACGTGCAGCTGTAAGACCTCTGGAGGCAAACACCTTCCCCAGCCTCCTGCAGCCCCGGGGAGGCAGGAGGGGATGAGTACGGCCCCCGCAAGCGCCTCTCGACTACGTACCTGCACGCTGAGCTGGCACATTTGCTGGAAGACCACGTGGATGGCCCCCCGCTTGTCATTCCTGCTCGAGTGGCCCCTTGCAGCCCATACGTGCTACTTGTCCTATGCTCGAGCCATGCCTCGAACGGCCGCTGTGCCTGACCCAGCGCAGATTTTGGCTAAGCGAAACTTCTGACTCCTTGATTAAAGTTTCAGCAACCACAATCAATCCCTTCCTCCCACTTTGTTATTCTCAGACAGCCAACTCAGATCGTATCTTCAAGTGCGTTCAGTTGAAAGGAAACTCAGATATTATCTTCCCAAGTATTTAGAAGGCCTCAGAGATCATTTTTTCCCCTGTCATTACAAACATTGCAGCCAGGTAGAACTGCCATTTTCCTGGCTGCTGGCAGCAAACAAATTAGGATATAAACACCTACAAACAAGCCCCATCTCGAGGAAGGGCTGGCAGAGAAAGATGATGGGGATCAAAGGTACAAAATAGATCCTTCCTGGAGGAAGCTGGGAGAGAACAAAGTGGGATGCACTGGGGCATGAGGGCAATGGGAAACAAGAGCCTACGCTCTCTCCTCTAATAAAAAGGACCAGAAGCCAAACTAACCTGAATCAGGCTCAAACACAAACAAAATGAGTTTTCCGCAGGACCCAATGAGGTTGTGAACATGAATATTAAAACTTCATATGAGTTAAAACAAAAAAAAAAAAAGGTGGGATATGACCATTTTATAGAAGGCAGAGATACCAAAGCTGCGTTTCTGGCTCAAGCAGCACTTCGTGACAGATAGCAGGATCCTGGGACAGCATTCAGGGAAATGATGACTCGCATTCCTCTCCAGGCATCTTCTCCCAGCTGTTATTGGAAAGGGCATATAGGCTAAATATACAGCCGTAGCAGGGCAGAGCAAGGGTCTCATTGCCTAAGGGCATGCAGTTTAACCCAGTGCATAGCCAGCCAGAGCAAGCCCTTTAAAACCCTACTTGTCATTCCTGATTCTGTCTGGAAACAGAGCCAGAGAGTATAAAAATCCTAGCATTTAATTCTAAGTTTAAGGGAATGTAAGCTAAAGCTAGTACTAAAATCCACAGGAAATTAAACTACAAAAGGTTAAAAGAAAAAGAAAAAAAGGGACTAAGAGCTACTTCCATAAAAATGCTTATTTTGAAGATAAACACAACAGGCATGTGTGTGTATATATATATATGCACACAAATGCTTTACCAGTTTCCAAGATTTAGTGAAAAACAGAACTCAAGGTACTAAGATAAAGCAGGTTATTTTTGACTCAAATTTCTCTTTTGTAAGAAAAGCTTTGTATCCTGCTGAATTTGTTTGACATTAATTCTGAAATTAAGACCACGACATTACAGAAAAGTATTTTTTCAGAAGCCATCCTGTGGGAGAGCCTGGGGCAGAGGACACCTGGGCCGGGAGAAGTGCCTGGGCAGGCAGTGGAGAGGCAGTTGACAGCGATGAGACCAAAGCACCACTCTGAAAAGTTAGAGCAATTTCATTTTGGACCACTAAAGAGTTATCTTAGTGGTGAGCGTACACAAGGCAGCAGACCAGTCCCCATACCAGTGCACTCAGATTTGAGAGGCACAAATCGCCAGAAACATTGGAACTAGATGTAGGACTCTAGAGATAAATTCCCCGGCCCTCTGTGTGCTCACTGTGCCGCAGCAGCTTGCGTTCGCTGAAGTCTGATTCTGCACTCTCTAGAAACAATTTACATGGGGGGCCAACAGGTTCACAAGTGAATTTGCAGGGACAAAACTAAGTATCAAGTAGTTTTAAAACTAATGTGGATTTTTGTACCAAAATGCAAGTCTTCAAGTATACAAAGATGAATCCAGACTCTCAGCCATCCCCATCCACAAAAGGCACAAATGAGGATTTCCAAAAAAGCAAAATGAACTTTCTTTAAAAGGCATTCTAACAAGATATCTAGGACCCCTCACAGCAGCTGTAGCCAGAAAGTACAGCTGAGGCACCCGTTGACAAGCCAAGAAAGCACACAAAAACAAGCAGCAAGATACAAGACATCACTTTTTAAATGCAAGGACTATGAGGCATCAGAGCCCGCTCTCATATTCCTCAGCGGGCAGGTTGTTCCATGGCTAGCACGGAAGGACATGTGCAAGAGCAGCTGGCATGACAGTCACCACTGTGTGTCCTGTCCGCTGGTATCCCTCGCCATCCACCAGCTGTTCCAAGACTAATTCACACCAGCTAATGACCTTTGATAGAAGTCACCCGGCTGGAAATCGAAGGTACTGCTTCAGAAAGAGGTTTAAACTAAGGCACTGTCACTGACAGTCTTTTCCTCCACCCTGTGCTCCAAAGGGACAAAATTATCCACAAGCCTCCAGCAACACCTGAAATGTCAGCTGAAGCCCAGAAAAATACTTCCTTCCTAAGCCACCCTGCTGTACTGTGCAGGAGATCTTCTCTTCAGATGTAAGCATGAGCACTGAAACCAATGAGGCTAGAAAGATTTGCATCTTTTGATTTCTTAATCGAATTGAAGGCTGAACAAAACCCCTTATGAGGCTTCCGAGAATCCACATAGAAGAGAAACGATGAATATTCTAATTAGAGAGAAAGTTTCCACTGGACATTTTGTCTTATTAAGTACTAAAGAGTCCTCACAGTAAGAGAAAGACCTTGAGGGATAAACTCCCATGTCTAACAAGGCAGAAAATCCCACTGAAGTTTGTCACAGTTTGGCTTTCGGAGCACGTTACATGTTGCATGAGTCACACAGAGGAGTGCAGTGAGCTTTGATGTGTCCTTTTAGGCAAAACTCTCCCACCTACCTGGCTGCCTATTTTTTAATTATTTAAAAAAAAAAAAAAAAAAAGAAAAAAGGTATAAAGCTCTTTCTGTCAAATTAGCAAGCAGAAGTTATTAGAGGGGTGAAGGACAGACTGATGGGCAGGGCAGTCCTGCAGATCTTCTTGGGAAACCTAGTCATACTTCCAAATCCTGTTCTGAAGGAAACCCTTCCGAGGCTCCAGCTCTGGCAGTACCCCCTGAGCCAGGCCGGAGGGATTGTGTTTTGGCCACGCGATGACTTTTTTTATCACTTTTTTCGTTCGGGCTTCCCTAGGACATGCCGGCACTGCAGCCACCAGGCAAGCATTAGCTTGGTACTGAAGCAGGCAGTGACGTGCAGGAGCACCCGAGAGCGGGCAGCTGGGGCAGGCGTTCCTCCGGGGCGAGGAACAAACAGTCCAAGGGCTGCGGGCACCAAACTCAAATCTGAAAATAAGAAAATCTTGATGGAGGTTTCATACTCCAGAGTCACCTCAAAATGCTGTTTGGCTGGACTGGTTCATGGAGAGGCAGCCACATGCCAAGGGTTTATAATCACCTTCTGAGTATTCCACAAAATTCCTCAGATAATGAAATATTTCAAGCAGGTTCTTGAAAGTGTTTAAGCACCATAATTTCCAATGGGCTGATGTGACAGCACCAGAGCTTCATCACTAAGCACAGGACTGGAAGGCAAGGCTTAGGATCTCTCCCCTACCTGCCAGGGACCCAACTGCCAGGCACAATTTCTGCTGCTGCTACCAAAGGGAAGTAAAGCACAAACAGCTGACATCAAGCGGACACTCGAAACAAGGCAAGCAACACCAACAAAAAGCCATTTTCAGCACTTCAGTTACATATGCAGCATCATTTATTTTCTCTGTGGCAGCGTAACTAAGGGCAGGCACATTCTGTTTAGAAACATCTCGCCGTTCCATCAGCTTTACCACCCTACCCTACAACTCCAAGCCAAGGCATTAAGATGCAACTTTATGGAGTTGCTCAGCCCTGATTTATTACTCAGCCAGCAAGACTGCCATAGCTCTTCATTTAAATATATTTACCACCCAGTGATTTATGCAGAGCAGCCAGGGCATCAGCCATGGGCCTGCAACTTTCGATGTTTCTCATGAAAACTATTCTAAACGCTTCTTGGCAGAATGAGATATAAATGCTCCAACTTTAAGCATCAAGCATAAGATGGGAAAGCTGAAAAATGAAGCTGCGTTGCTCTCGTGCCACAGAGGCACAGAAGGCTTCTGGAGGGAGAATTAACTCCCTGAAGATCGGCAGCTTCCAGCTGGGCACCACATTCCCTTAAACCCACAGAAATCAAGGACTCACCAAAACCCAACAAACTGATAATTTCTTCCTGCAGGTGCACATTTTTATAGGTGCCTTCTCCTCTTGCTAGAGATCAGGGAGCAATGGGCTGGATGGCTTCAGTAACACTGTCTGCTCTTCACAACAATCTCTGGCCCAAGTTGGCCAGCTTTTTGTTCACATAGTAAATCCAAAAGCAACAGATCACTAATGGCACAAGCTCACCAAGGCAGAAGGACAGTGCGTGGTTTCACAAGTCCATCTGCTTCCCGACTGCTCTGGTGCAAGAAGATCAATTTAAATGAAAAAGCAAAGATGAGGACCTTAAAAGACAAGACAGTAACTGAGTCTGAATTGCATTCCTGCAGCATTAATTTCACTGCATTACCTTTAGCTAAATTATCTTGTTTACCTGCATTATCATAATTAAAAAATAACCGTCATCTGGTTTTGACCATGGCCTTAATGGCTTCAGCCAGGAGCAGGGAAGGCTGGAGCTGCTCATCACAAGTCCACCAATGCAGAGATAGCTCCAGCTTTTCTCCCCACCCTGCTCTGGTATTGAGAAATAAGAGACAAGTTGAATTATTTCAAAGTAAGACCAGACTACGTCACTGTAAGGAGTATCAGGGGGATTTAGGCTTTTTTTAAACACTAACATTCTGCCCCATCCATACAGATACAGGACGCATCCAGTCGCAGTGCTCAAGCTCATTCCTTACACCAGGACCCATGCATTCAGGGTTTGGCCAAAAAGGACCAGAGAAACAACCCTAACATACACAAAGCCAGCATGATCAACTAAATGCACTGCAGGATAACACATCCCCCTCTGCAAGCAGCATTGTGCAGCACCTGACACCTCAAAGAAGTTTCAAGGGCTGCTCCAAGCAATCCTCCTGCAGCAATTCCAACACAAACATCCTGCCATTCCTAGTGCCCAAACTCCACAAACAAGAAAGTCCAAAGGTCTTAAAAATAGGACCAAACTGTCCTGCTCAGTCACTAGACAAGTTATTTCAAACTGGGACCCAAGGACAAACTGGGCAGAGCACTTACAGGAAAAAGAGGAGGCAGAGAGACAGCAAGGACAAGGAAACTGATGTTTTTCTTCAGTAAGCAGCCGCAGAGCCCGCACAGTGTAACACGTTTGCAACATTTAACTAGCTGGCATGGAATCTGGTATCACTCCTCAAAAAATGGTCCCAAGGTTTTGCAACAGCAGAAAAAAACAGTATTTTCTCCCTCACAGGAAATCTATCTTGTATGGGTCAGAGGTTGGAAACAAGACCTGCATGTTTCTGAGGGGAAAAAAAGCCACACCAAATTACAGTGTATTTCAAATAGTGTGAGCACAGGCTGCATCCCTCTATTTTGACTTCCCATTGCAGTTTTTACACAGAAGACTGAAGACTGCGTCCTGCCTTCCCAGCACGCTGACACTGTGTCCCACTGCTTCCTAGGTGACAGTACGGACGGCTGTGAAGGGACAGCAGTGTGGCCTCACAGCTGCAGACAGACATGGAAGATGGCAACAGCTGTGTCCTCCTGAATCAAGTGGGCAGATTAGAACTTAAATCCATGTTTTAAAGAGGAAAAAAAAACTGGAATAAGAAGATGGGACAGATCCTGTACCGACTTCCTTCCGACTGCAAAGTAACACTGCGCAGCATGTGATGACTACCTACTCCCTCTGCAAGAATCCCAGGAATGAGGGCAAAGTCATCACAGCTCCAGTGTATGCCCAGGGAAAACAGAGTCAGATGCCATTCTGAAGCAACAAGGAAAATTAACCCAGTACTCAGCTGGGTTTTGTGCTTGGCCTCTCCGCGCCAAGCATCATTTCTTGCTGACCACATGTGCTTTGGACACCCAACAACGACTCTCCCCTTCATGCCTGCACTTCTTTGCCAAGTTAGGCACACTCAGATTTTGTAATCCTTTGCAACAGCAGTGCCTCTGTGCCCCTATTTTCATTACTTTGAGCTCTACTCCCATAGAGGCACTTTATCTGCCTTGGGGCACCCAGAACAGAGTAGAGCCCAGCCCTAGGCACAGTCTGTGCTGACCCGGGGAGAGAAATGAGGACAAGCCCACTTCCCAGCCCAACCACCACCCACAACAGTCCTAAGTGTTCCCCAGAGCACGTAACAGCAGACAAATACATTTGTCCTTAATCACTCCAAGCATTTTCTGCTGAATCCACCCTCAAGTTACCCTTGCTTTGATTTCTGCTCAGCACTCACCTGATCTTCAGTACTAATGCAATGCTCAAATCCCAGTAATTAGGTTAAGGGGGCATCCTGTTACTAGTACCCACTGGACTCTCCTCACTGCTCAGTCACATTTCTATGGCTGTTCTTAAATACAAGAAAATCGGAAACACTTCCCAGGAAAACCTGATGGCTCATTGCTATCAAACAGCACAGTAGAACATAAACAGTTTAGCGAGAGCATAAGGGCTGTATGAAGAGAGATGCTCAAGCGCCACAGGAAAAATGCAGTCTTGGAGTTGCAGAGAGGCCGTTAAGCTCTGAAGGTGTGTTCAGCTTGCCTTCGCTTTACAGCGCTGCCACAGATGCGAGGAAACAATTAAACTGCTTATCACAGTATGTCCCATTCAGCCTCCAGAGCGGGAGAGCAATTCCAATCCCCAGGTGGCAAGCGCAGCAATTAGGTACCCAATTACGCGCACCAAAGCTTTGCTTTGCTTATGTTATTTTACTTCAGTGGTTATATAGTATTTCCTTGGCTTACTGTCATTAAAAGATTGTAAGTTCAGGGAGGACCTGTAAGGTCTCAGCTGAGATCAGGTCAGTCCCACAGGACCTAGTGGCACACTGTACAGCATTTAGAGGTTGCAGAACAGTCCGGACGTCGGCAGGTGACTTACCAGTCATTCAGCTGAGCCAGTTACAAAGCCTGGCCACAACCACTGTTTCCTCACCTGGAGGGTCTAGGCTTGAACAAGAAAAAAAAAAAAAGCAGTTACACCACAGTCTGGATCAGCCTGCAGCTCCACAACAGCCCAACTCTGAAGAGCAGCTCTGGATTGGTGCTTGAGCCTCTTCTGGGCTTAATGATGGATTGTAGGGGAAAAACGTGGTTTTAGCAACTCAGTGCATCCCTTATAAAGCAGACATGCTATGCCAAAAATAACCTGGCTTACTAGTTACAGTCACCAAGTACTCACTTAGCAGGTCTCTGATCAGGGATCACAACACCCTGCACCACAGCATCACCACTGTCACCAGCTGTGCTGGACAGGAGAGGATGCCCTCCCCAGTGCCACAGAAGTGTTTCACATAAAGCAGCTAGCGGTTTTTAGAACAGTAGATGGCCAGGACTCATTTGCCAGCCTCCCTAAAAAAACCCCACTTTCTTCCAGCTCAGACAAGGCTTCTAGTGCAGCTTTGCTGCATCTTCAGCCTTTCAGCTGGAGAGGCTGGACTCCGCAGGCTGTTTTGTACCCGGGACTTCCCAGGGTCACGTATGACAACAGCTGGTCAGCAGCTGTAGAAAGAAACACACTATAACGATCAAGAATGATGCAGTTTTGGGACTTCTCAAATATAATCATAATTTCAGTGTTGCCCTCCAAAGGCCTCCGCTATTCTATTGCAGCAAAGTCCAGAGCAAACAAAACCAGGTTATAGAATTGAAGAATCTTCCACAAAAAAAAAAAAAAAAAAAAAAACAAACAGGGGAAAAAAGCTTTCAGAGATAACAACAGTGCCTCCCACCACAGGGCAGCAGAAGACAGACTGCCTCTCATTTATTCCTCAGAACCTTATGCCAGCCAGGAACTTTGCTCACTGCTGTATGCTGAGCCTAAACACCCCCATCCCCCCAAAAAGCAAGTGATGTTCCTCTAGGTAACACAGACAATACCTAAAACCCCAAGGTTGCAAATAATTAGTTTAAAAAGTCAGAATACCTGAAAATGAAGGTTGTCCATGAGCTGGTCACAGCAAGCACCACAGTTCACTCCTCCACCCCTGCTCCAGCCTTCTGTTCTCCCTCCCTTTGAGGCAGGCAAGCCCTTCACCCACCCGTGACTGTCAGCAGGCAGCCCAGGAGAGACAGAGTCCTGCTCCCAGGGCTGGGGGGCGGCCAGTGGCAGCACCTCCTTCCCTCCCCCAGCAATGATTCAGCCCCTCAAGCCCCAGGCTGAAGGAGGCCTTGTAGGACAGGATCTTTGAAAACCTTAACTTGGCAGATCAAGCCTACAAAAAGCACTGGTGAACTGGGAGCCTTTCAGACGCCTGTAACCTGATAAGATACAGGGCATTTTTGCTGGGAGAGGAGATGGCACATCCTTCACAATTAGAGCAGGGGGCTGCCAACCTTCCAGCCATTGTGCCAGACCAAGTACCTCTCAATGCAAGCAGTTAGGTTCTGTTTGGGTTTTTAAATACTGACAACTTAAAGCTTTTTTTTTTAACTCTTGGAAACGGCTGAACTGCTTTTGCTGAAAACCTGAAACAAAGCCTGAGGCAGGGACACAGCATGTGAAATATCAGTGTGAGCAATTAAGTTCAAGAGTTAAATGCAACTCCCGATGCCAGACAGTCGCTGCATCAAGGCGGTGTGACCGGTGTCACGGAGACACTCACTGCTCCTCCACGCAGGCCTGCGGAGAAAAAACTGCCAGAGCAGCTAAAGCAGGCTACCCCACACCCAGAGTTTTAGACTGAATCCATTCCAAATGGGAATTAATTCAGGGAAGTCCTGCAAGAGGGAGCTCTGGCCAGATCACTGCAACTGGGAGGCAACTTCTGGAAAACGTGCTAAGGGGCTTACAGCATCTGGGTGTGCGTGCTCCCTGGATGCTGCCGCTACGCCCTGCTCCATCCCAGCCTCCGCTTGCTCATTCCCCTTGGAGGCAGCTCCACGGGAACACCGCTCGGCAGAGCCGGGATGCAGACCTCCAGCTGAGGCCATGGGCGAGGTGCTACGCTGAATGCACTTGGGTAGCAACGCGATTAGCATCGCTGCTTCAATTGCTGCCTTCGCTCCAGAATCTAAACTAGTGTAAAACCTGAAGGAAGCATCTCCTGAATACAAGCCCTACTTAGGCAAGGCGGTGCTGTTTGAGCTGAGTTTGAAAGTAACCATTTCGCTGCTGCAAAAAGTTATGTTCCCTAGGTCTTTATTCTGTGCCGTAGTACTGCCTGCTCCCTTACGCTCACTGCTTTTCTTCCTTGGGAAAGCTATTTCTTTCTTCCACTGCTCTTTCACAATACCAAAAAATAATCTGAAGAAAAACTGATAAGAGGACTCAGGGCAGTTGTGCCATCGTTTGTTTTTTGTTTTTGTTTTTTTTTTTAAATCAACTATCTACATCAGCTATGTCTCTATAAAGACAAATCACTAAGACTGGAGATGGGTGCCCTGAAGCACTGCGGGCAACAGCATTACCCTAGCCTAGCAAAACACCCCGCAAGTCACTGAAGGAGAGGTCTAATCACATCACCTACACACCTATAGCTTATTCTGGGTTTTGCAAGGACCAGTGCACAGAACTGGAGCGGATCCGAAGCACTGGGATAATGCATATTCTGACACAAGCACATCAGCCAGAGTGAAAGCTTAGAGGCTGGGAAAAACATCCATAATGTCATTTGTGACAGCAGGTTTGCTCTGCTTGTAACATACACTGCCAACACACCCAGGAAAGCTGCTTAGATATCACCAGATAAAGGCTTTTCACCATTCAGCCTGTAATTTAATGTAAATTGCATTGTCCTGCTACAAAAAGGCATCTCCATATGAAGCGCAAGGAACTCAAAAAATCAGGAGCAGCCACAGCAAAAAACAAGTAGTACTCACACCAGGGCGGAATCCCTTCAGCCTCCCTCTGTGACCAGAGGGTCCCGCTCCCCTTTCTACAGGTGCAGTTCTGTAATCCAGAGCTGCACAGGCTTCTCACTCATTAATGCAGGTGATCTACTCTAAGTATCACCACCTTAATATTTTGTAGGTTTTGTCCACAGAAATAACTCCAGACTCCTCTGAGTTATGAAGTCATGTTTTGACAAGCACCAGTGCAGCAAATTCAATTAACCAGTTGAGTCTGCCTTCTACTTGGGCATCATGGAAGCAAGATTTCCCAAAGTCCATCCCCAAGATGCAGCATGGTATTTAGTAGGTACGCTGCTGTGACCCTTCCAGTGTGATTTAGAGGGTCTGCCTCCACTCCCCCCCCGCCTCTCCTGGTGTCCTGGAGCAGGGAGTCCTGCACAGAGCATGCCATGCCCCAGAGAAAACCTGGGAAAACTACCCTGCTCTTATCTTGAACCCCGGTAGAGGCTGGAGGGGTTTGGAGAGGACACTCGCAAACCAAGCTGGAGGCAAACAGTAGCTCTTTAGAGGAATAAACCACTCATCAGCCTGTCGTGATTGATAAGTACATCTGCCAGTCCCCACCTGCTGTTCACATTCCTGGCATTTCTTCCTGCAGCATTTTCTCCCGGAGAAGGGACCGGCTGCTTATCAACTGCAGCAGAGGAGATTTAAAGGAAGGGAAACAGGCCCCAGCTTAAACAAAATGAAGAGATTTCAGGCCCTGAGCAAGCCAAAGACAGTTTTCTTGCATCAGATCGGGGAACCTGCTGAAGGGGTTTATTCCAGGAGCCCTCCACAGGTTCAGAAACTTGTAATGGGTGTTAAGCACTCCCCTTTGCTCATTCCTGCCATCAGACCTCTATTAAATTCCTGGCAGATAAAGCAGGGGACTCCACAAAAGTCTTTGTAGCCTCCAGCCTCTTACGCCAAAGTCATTTTCTGCATCATTCAACCACTCCCTTGGATAAAAGGGAGATAAGTGCGAAAACACGCCAGCCTCCCCAGAAGACTGAAGGCTTTGCTGCCTTCCCCAAAGCCGAGGGCTGCTGAGCAGGGCGGCCGGGAGAGTGGCCAGGACGGCTGTTCAGAGCTGCACCAGATATTTCTGGGAGTGAAGGAGCAGGAGTTTAGTTCTGGTTTTCAGCCCTGGACATGGGCTGGAAGTTCCTCCTTTTCTTCAAGTTCGTTTTAACATGGTAAGAAGGTGAAGGAAAATAAACCGGTACGATTGTAGCAGAACCTCAAAGCAGATGGGTGGAAAGTGAGCCTGCTTGTTGTCAGAAGAGGAAAAAGCAGCTCAGAGGAGCTCTTAAGAACTCGGTGTCTTTAAGATCCCAACCTCTCTGTCAAACTACATCAAAATTAGCTGTCAGGATCAAATTTATTAGAGCATGTAGTCACACTGAAATCCTATCAGCCTGGTTGCTGCAGGGAGCCAAGGCAAAGCTGGGTTTCTGGAATTCAAGTGCCCCAGCAGCCATCTAAAAGTGATTTCCTCTCACTGAAAGATGAACACACACACATACACACACACAACTGCAAACAAATCTATGAGTTTTTGCTTATTTGCAATCTTTGGGGAAGGAGGGAGGAGGCAGCAGGAAATAAATGCAGCTTTCCCCATGCCTGAAGAGGAGCAAAATGCAAACCAGGTTTTTTATTTCAGACCGAGGTGGTTATTTCCATCAACAGACAGTACCACTCCTTAAGGCAGACAGCATAACAGTGCCTTTATAAACCAGGTTGAAAGCAATACAAAATCTGACTTATCCTGGATGCTGCTGGGGAAGAGCCCACACCTGAGAGCTGTGGCTCGGCAGGCAGGACACCCCAAACATCGTGATCACCAGCCTGCCACCCCCCTTTGCAGAGCAGCTTCCCAACCAGTTTTTGAGGGTATCTCCCAAAGCTGCCATGCTCACTCTTACAAAGGAGCCAAAAGTTAGCAGCAGTGAGGAGAAGGGGAGGGCAAGCCAGGTGTGAGCAGCATTTGATTAGCTGGCTAATGGGTGCAGCTGTCCTCCGGTTTTACAGCTCTTGGAGGAAATTTAAACAGGAACTTTCTATAAATTAACTGCCCATAAAACGAGCATGTTTTCTCAACGCACCAGAAGGTCGGGAAAGGTCTGCTCAGCCCTCCGTTCCCAGGACACGGCAAACAGCCTCCACAGTTGCAGTTTCTCCTTCCGAAGCAGATCATCGCAGATTTAGCCCATGCAGTAGTGAGCTGGTGAAAGCACGCTCGTGAAGCAATCAAAGTCATTCTCCATTCACAGCAAACTAATAATTTGTGTTTCCCCTAAAATCCCAAATGCAATCCAGATGTCTAAGTAGCCTTTGTCCCAGAAAACAAACTATACAACAGCCTTGGAAAGACAGCCATAGCTCCGCTTGCCAAAGTCCTCGCAAGGATGTTTATTCTGTGGGAGCAACAAACACATTGTTTTCAACTCCTTCCAGGTCTGGAAGCTGCAAGTGTGAAGGTGGTTATAGACACTCTCCCCCAACCTTTCTGGCTTCCTCTTCCTCAGGAGGATTATTTAAGAGGTAAGAGTTGACCAGTAGTGATATTCGGTGGATAAAAATACATCAGGTTCCCAGTTTTGAGGGAACCAGAAGGACAGGAGAAGCCAGGGTGAAGGCAGCGCAGCAAATGTGGGAAATAAAAGAAATAATGCAAATCTCTTAATCTTAGGATGCATAAGGAGGGCCAGCATGCTTTGTGGGGTGCTCATTCCCCACAGTCACCCCGAGCCATGGGAGGAGAGCCCCTGGCAGTGAGGATGCCGGGAAGGGCCGTTTCACCAGGGGCAGGCTGGCTCGTCCCAGGTCCCAGGAAAAGAGGAACAAATAATTTGGCCAAAGGGCTGAATTCCTCCGGCGGCGCAAGGAGGGCAAGTCCACAGCTGTCCCGGGGTGAGGGACCCAGGCCAGCTGTTGAGGGGGCTCACAGGCCCCCCAGCACCCTGCTGCGGGACCACCGGGCACGAGCAGGGTGTTTCCCGTGCTGGGGGGGCTCAGCGCAGAGCCCTCCCCGTACACCAGCCCTCCCCGCCTGCCAGCAGCCTTGGGGTGCAGCACGCCAGGGAAAAGCTGTCCAAAAGACCTGTGGAAATGTTTGGAAGAGTTGAAAATAGAGTTTGAGAAACAAACACTGACCAGCCATATAACTCTTCCAGGGATATTTTGAGCATTAGTATAGTTGCATTCCAGTCCCTGAGTATATTTTCTATAAATAAGTACTTTAAGTCACTTTGTTTCAAAAATTATATTAGTCAAGTGCAGTGCAATGCTTCAAATTTTAGCCCCGCGGGCCGCCAGCCGAATTTGCTGCTGATTTTTAAAGTTGTGCTGTGTTACCTAGGGTATAGCACAGTATCATCTTTTGTTTTTTTTTTTTTTCCAGGTGCTTTTCTACAAAGACATTTATTCTTTGTTATAACATTAGGTCTCTACTGATAGATCAAGCTCCATGGATTAACACGTCTTTATTCACAAACCAACAACAGTGGGTTTATTTGCAAATCTACTTTTTTTTCTTTCCCTTTTTTACAGGCCAATAAGCAAAAGAAAATACACCAGTAATTCTGCATGCAAAGTAACTCTCTCTAGAACTAGGAATTTTTGTCATTGACAAAGCCACAGTACATACAACTGGCAGCAATTTCTGGGAGCTCCGTTCGAGCGGTGCGTAAGGCTGCCAGGACACAAGTACTGCACGTAACAAGCCAATTACGCTGCAGACATGCCAAAGCTCCCCAAAGGCCCTTCTTCTCTAAAGACTTAGCAAAGCAGCATGCACAGGGAAAACAGATCATCCTACGTCCTAACCTGGGTATCCTGCCTGCAAATAGGTCTAGACCCATACACTTCAACCCAAACACCCTGCATGCACAGTGGTATCTAACCCTCTCGCCTGAGAGGCAAAAAGGGAGAACTCAGATACGTAAGTTGTGGTTTTGAAAGGTCCACAGCACCAGCAAACAGCAGGGTACAGCTAAGGGCAGACCCTGCACCCCAGCTCTGCTGGTTGCTCTGCCACTCCAAGCTCCCATCCCATCAGGGATACAGGTTCTTGTGCACCAGAGATACCGACAAAACGCGGCTTATCTTTCAAAGCATAGATTTCCACCAGCGCTTTACAGTACACAAATATTAATATTTGCAAATAGATCCAGGCCTGCTTAATCCAGAAAACACACAGCTGTGGCCAAGCATGTGTTTTCTTTGGAGAACAGACCAGACACTCCGAGCCTGGTTGCCTTACCTATTTTTGAAAGCCAGATTTAAGTCAACCGAACAGATAATAGCCAAGCTGAAACACCAACCCTCACCACAAAACCTCCTGCTCTTCAAGTTCTTGGTTGCTCCTGAAAGGGGGAAAACACCCACAACCTACTGCAGTCATCTCTACCAGCCCTGCTGGGGAGATGGGGAGAGGGCATGCCTGCTGGGCTGGGGCAGGTAGCTGCCTGCCGCTGTGCCTCAAGTTATCAGCTAAATCACATCAGAGGAGCTCCATGACCATTCAGCAGGAATGGGGCTACATGACTCCTCTATCTTCTTTCCCATCCTTACAGCTCTGGCTGTAAATTCCTCAGGGGCAGCTGCGAGCAGAAGGCCCTGGTAGAGCACTGCTGGCCATGGCTAGCTGGGACCTCTGCAGGGAACCACAGCAGCGGTTCCGACAGCTCCAGGGTAAGGATGCTGGGTGAACCTAAAAATGGTGAAAAAAATCTTAATTTGTTGCACTGGTATGCAGACTGCACCTAAGAAACTGCTTAATTGGACACAAATAGAAGAATCGAGGCTAAGCTGGAATGATTCGTCTTAGGGACATTTGTCTTAGGTAGAGGGTTCCCAACATGTGCCACATAATTGTAGGGGAGCTTTGGGGTGTGGGGACTTGCAAGGCCACCTGTACTGACCATAGTGGTGACACATCCATGTAAGGCTGAGATTGGCTGAGTAACAGGAACACCAGATTTGGGTATGGATGTAGCAGAGTTGAAACCAATGAGCAAAAAGTGCTAAGGGGCTGTTATTTCTGAGTCTGGATAGAGAAAGGGAGGGACAGGGGCAATGAAAAAATGGGTCCTGAAATAGAGAGGAAAAAAAAAAAAAAAAAGCAAGAATGAGGTGCAATATAAAGAACAAAGGAGGGTCAATCTTCCTGTGGTAGGAGCAGGGGCACCTAGGGAGAGCCATGACCCCAATGTGCAGACTGAAAGCCCCTGGGATGCCAGGGAACCCCCCTGGGCAACCTGCTGCACTCCCCACCCAATCTGTGTCCAAAAGACTTGTCATGGGAGGGCAAACTAACATAGGCTCACACCTTAAGATGAAGTGGCATGAGAGGGGAAGGGTAACATTTGCAATTCAGTAGTAGTGTCATTTGTCAGATTTAGCAGTAATAATTACTAGTTTTAGAGCTGTTAAGCGTGCAAAATGTTCTAACTGTAAACTACTATCAGTGCTGTTTATTAGTGAATCAAATAGTCAATAACTTCACTAGTTTCTCAGGGGAGTATTGCTTCATAATAAACATCTGTCTCTCAGACCAGCCACATCTCCGGCCTGCACACCGAAGGGGCTGGATCAGACCAGGGGCTCACAGCCAGGATCTCCCAGCCTCGAGGTCTGGGCTAGCTGCTGTCTAGGTATTTTGGTTAAGCAAAGGAGCTTGGTTAAGCCTGCATGGGCTGGGCTGCTTGCGTTACACATTTGTACAATGCCTGACATGAAGAGGCTGTGACCCACCACTGAAAATTGTGTGCACCACCACCACCGTGTGAACACACCATTGGGCACACTTTTAATAGCTTCTAATAATAAACTGGGATAAAGAGCTTAGAAGTTTGAAGTGCCTGTGTAAAGCACACCTGCAATTAAAAGGACACTCCTCAGCCACACCACGTCAGCAAGACCAGAGGGCAGGGCTGGGGATGGGACCCACCTCAGGTCCTCCCACTCTTCAAGGAAGAGTGACCTAAATCCTCCATCTTTCAGACTCCAGTGGCAGCAGGAAAATGAGCCAGTCTCATTAATTTCACCTCCTGCTGCCTGGTGAACTTCTCTGCAGAAAAAAAAAAAAAAAAAAAAAAAAAGATTCAAAGCTATGCTGGTGACCTGGCAACTCAAATCTTCTCTGGAGCAGGAGACAGCAAATGACCTGCTGCAGCATTACTCACCTAATGGCCAAGCTCTGCTCTTTCTCTCCAGAGCTCCTCAAGTTATTCAGATGGGGACTTTTTAAAAATCCAGTTAGGACACCCAGCAAGGCAACCGTTTCTCTGCAGAACAGTATATGCAATAGAAGGGCAGGCAGTCCATCGTCAGCTGGTGGCTCCACAAAGACTCCTCTGATATACAGGAGACTCCAAGACAGGCACGATGCACAACACTGGTGACACCAACTCCTCCCTGCAGCTTCACTGGATCCTCACTGAAGCCATGTACACTTGGGCACCCTATTTTCCTATGATTTCCAGGGTTCAAGTTTATTTTTTAATATGATAGTAACTGTAGAAGACTATAGAAAAAACCCCACACTGGCCTGAGCGGCTCCAGAGTCTAAAATAAACATGCCAAGCCCTGTTTGTGATGGAGTAAAAATAGCTTGTTTCTCATCCCTTCCCAGGACCTCTGCTTTGTACACAAAAGCTTCACAGGTTAACTATAAAAATACCAGACGTGCAAGGAATGTCTTGATTTGAGCTTTGCACTGTTTGGAGGAGTTCAGAAACCCATCTCAGCCCTGCAGCGAAGGGATGCACCCTGCCCAGGGCTAAAGGCCAGGAGCTGCCAATTTCCTTTAACAGAAACCACCGTCCTTCTGGAAAACAAACAAACAAACAACCTTCACTGGAATTACATCTTGTGCTCTTTCTTGGCTGGATACTTTTTAGAATGACACTTATTCCAAAGAGAGTTAACTACAAAATCTAGTGCAAAGCTGTGCTGCAGCCAGGACTGGCTCCCTGGGAAGTGGAGCAAGCACAATCAGTGTCTGCATCAAAACGAGAAGAGAGACTGTGGCTGGTCTGGCTCACTGTAAGAAACATCGCTTCATAGCAAGTTGTGCTAAATTAACTTTTTTTCCAGGGCGTAAATGTATCTCACCTGGCACCTGCAATGCTCAGGTCTGAAGAGAACAGAAAAACAAGACCTAGGAGAGCAGCACCGCAGGAAAGCCATCACAAAGCTGAGTTTAACCATTATATCATTTCTAATGACAGATCAGCCAGCCCCACAAACAAGCACCAACCTATTTATGACTTGGGCTTAAAAAAGGACCAGAGGAGAATCTGCAATGCATCTGAAACCTGCTGGTATTTATACACACGCTAAAAAGGCACCCAGGGGAAAACGCCAGGCGTATGTGTCCCCAGCCCTGCAGGCGAAGCTCGCAGGAGCCACCGGCCCCAGGAGCCTTCCCAGAAATGGCCGGGAGCCGGCACATCTCCCTACAAGGCAGCCCCGACAGCGGCACATGCGGCCGTCCATCTGCTGCCGCGCTCTCCCGCCTCGCCGCAGCCCGAGAGCGAGCACCACCCGGGCTTTAACCCACCCCCGGCAGCACAGGGCAGGCACCGGTTTTGGGGGACCCCCCCAGGGACCACCTTCAGGGGCATAAGCACCTACAAATACTGCACTCTGGCGCCGGCTCCGTGTTCGCCATTAAAATTCATCTCCAGAAACCCGGGCTTAAATTGAAGCAGCATAAATTAAGCGGTGATTTGGGGCTTTGGGTGAGACGCAGCAACATCTCAGAAGAGCTCTTAGCACAGCCACACTCATTTTAAGTGACAGGGACAAGAAAAACAACTTTGCTTGCTAAATACACATTTAGCTTAGCCGGTCATATTGAAAAGCTCAACATTTTTATTTTAGGTTATGTTCTTAAGCATGCCCACACCACATTCAAGGCTAGCATCTAGTGAGATCTGTTACATGGGTTCCTAAAGTTTCCTCCACTTGATTAAAGCAAATCTTGAGTCGAAGACTTCAAGAGATGGGAAAGCCACAGTCTTCACTCAGCTATTTCTTCCCAATAAGCACCCTAGCAAATAAATGAGGGGGAAAAGTGCACCTTTTCCAGGTTTTACTTTGTCTGGCTTCCTCCTCCTCTTGTTATACACAGACTTTCAAAATTTATGGTCAAAACCATTTCAGAGAACAAGAAGAGTGATCTGGAACCTTCCAGCTCTCTTGTACCACCTGCCTACACACTATCACTGAAGAGTCACCTCACCAGATGCTTCAAGGTAGAAATCACAGCTTGTTTTATTTACATTAATATTTTGTGTTAGCTGTTACGTAAATACTGTTGCTCTTAAACGAGGCTTCTCTCAAGTCCCCTGCCCTCCCCACCTGCCATCGCTTCCCATTCTAGCTTATTCTGAAAGGGCAGGACTCCTGGAAATAAATTTTCTTCTTATCTGGTAGGCACTGTTACAACAGCCCAGCCACCAAGCAAGCACCAAATAACTGTGACACTCCAATAACCTCATCCCGTATGTGCAACCCAGGATTTCAGCTCATACTTCCAACCCCCAACACACTCTTACAGCAATACTCCTGTCCCTGACGCAAGGCAATGCAAGTGCATCATGCTTCCTTCCTACTCCAGTGCACTTTTCCTCCTATTCAGTGGCTCACAAAGATCTCAAGAGATCATGAAACCTGGGATCCACAAGCAACATGTTCTCCCACACTAGCAAAGACTTGGAAACTCAACATTCTGTAGAGAAAGGAATGGCTGAACCATCTCCCTGACTCTTCCTCACTGGGCAGATGTGGGTCTTCAAGGCACAGCAGCATCACAGCCAGCTTCATGGTCATTTTAAGCTGCTGTTACTTCCAGAGGAAGCATTTCCACCTCTCCCATTCCACTCCTCTCTCCCCTTTGTGCCAGTACAAGTGTTACAGCTGCACAGAGAAGCGGATGGGGGAAGAGACATACATTAAAGAAACCCAGCAAGAGGCAAACAAGAGGCCAGCTTCCATTTGGCTCAGCTTGCTGGCTGGATGCGGGGTCTGCAAGACCACTTCTCCTTTCCCTGGTACCAGCACAAGTGAAAGGCAGGACCTCTTCTGCCAGCACCACCAGCTCAAACCAATCGAGAAGCTGAGCACGCCAAGTTTGGACCCTGTGAAAAACTGGGCTAGGCAGGAGTGCTGCATAAAGCCGCCAAGGAAAACCCAAACAGTTCCAAAAGATAAAGGGAAAAAGAAATTAAACTAGTTTCAGCTGGACATCTCCCATTCATTTCCCGCTATTGTCCTAACCAGCATCTAAGCAACACATACTGACAGCGAGGGCCACCTCCCACAGCCAGCTGCATCCTGGTAGCAGGCAGCGCAATTCCCTTACAGCAGAACTCTCCGGCTGGATCTATTTTGCATTAATGGTCCGCTCGAGCACTTCTGGGCAAACTGCAGCAAGCAGGAGAGCGACCTGACGCAGGTTTCTTTCCAGCCACTAAGCCACTTTAAATGACATCTAAAAATACATTAAATGCTTTTCTCATGTGACTTTTCTATGCAAGGGACCATTCTAAAGCCTGCCAACAGCAAATGGAACGAGATGCTGCTGCAAGACCTCCTTCCTGCACAAACAGCCTCTGCATCATCACTTGTTTGAGTTCAGGAGAGCAGCCTAAGACAAAAACCTGGAGCAATATGCAGTCTGCTTGGCAGCATCAGCTACTGATGTAGCACCATTTTCCCCAAAGGGCTGTGCTTCCACTCAGGATTACCACCCAGATGAGGAGCTGCCATGTTTTGCCTGGTTTTTGCTCCAGAAGGATCTTTAGTTACACCCAGACGTGTTCAAATGTATACTCCTCCCAACCAAGCCTAAAGACGCAAAATAACTTCCCAGCTCTGCTGACACAGGTAATTCCTCTCCATTGAGGACTTGAGGTAAATAGGACAACTGTTTGCCTTTGAAAGTGCTTTGCAAATCAGCTCAGCTGGCTGCTACCACAAAGACCAAGCAGGAGAACACTGGCCACTTCAATTACTCCAGCTGATCTTCAAGCCCACCTCCTCAGCATAGATTTACATCACCAAGTTTCCCACCAAGGCAGCTCTTCCACTCCCCAGTGGGGAGCAGACAGCTTTTCTGCTCTTTTGATATGCAGACCTGTGCGCTTACAAGATTCTGTACGTGCCTGGGTCTGCCTCGAATTGGAGGAGACACTGACACCCTAGGAAATAAAAGGTGTCTGCTCCTGGATCAGTTCATGCTGCAGAGCCGAGCCGTCTGCTTCTACAGATACTGAGGGTGGCTCTTCCTTGCTCCAAAACAGACACCTAGCCATGTGCCCAGGCGGCTCCGAGCTTCAGCTGACCTTTTCCAGCTGGCACAGCCTACAACTGCTGGTCCCAAACAGGGCTTACAGTCAGCTGCACAGAATTTGCTAAGAATCATCGTAAGTCACTGCTTAAAGAAGAATCTCACCCCTAAACACTTGCATAGGGCGTCAGTTTAGCCAGCTTGAATTCCCATATATGACCAGAAAATAGGACTTCAGCATGTGAAGTACTCTTTCCTTGGCTCTCAGCTGGAGTGACCAAGCCACATGCTACACCAGTCCAAAAGGCACTCACAGGGAAGGGCTCCGCACCCAAACTTGCTCTCCGTCATCTCCCTCATGCTTTTCCAGCAGGATCTGAGCTGACCAACTCATCACAAAACGCATGTATGTGCAGCCAAGGCACAAAGGGCAGAACTGCCCCTATTTGCAATACCTCGATTTCATCTTAACTTCAAGAAAATAAAATCCTAGATCTCCCTGCCTTCTCTGTTCTTTGCTTTCCTTTATGGAGCAGGGGAGAAGCTGCCTCAAACAATCTCCTGAAGCATCATATCAAGGCAATGGTTTTCAACCAGCATGTGAACAGACTACAAGAAACCCATAAAAGGTGTGAAAAGGCTTACCTGAAGTCAGAGGATTAAGTTCGCCATACAAAGTTATGCACCTCCATAGGAAGCTTTAGGAGTCTGCAATTCAGAGAAGAGAAAAAGGCTGGAGGCTGCTGAGCTGGGTCATGCCAGAGCAAAGCCCACAGCACCAGGATGCAGCACGGAGGTCTGCAGGAAACAGCTTCTTCCTGTGACGACAGGACAGTACCATGACCCCTCTCCCCAGGGACCAGCTCGGTCGACTGCCAGACTGAGCTGGGCTCACAGAGCCACATCCAGTACATAGATCAAAAGTCACTGAGGCGCCAGCGAGCAATGCACAGCCCTACCTGTCCCAGCAGGTCCTGGCTCCAACCCACCACAGCCAGGGCAGGTGAAAGCAGGAGGCGGAGGCGAGCTGCAGTTGCACCGTTTCCACTTGACCCAAAAGTAGGGCGTTTCGGGAGCACGGCAGGCTTTGGCGTAGCAGCACAGAACCAGTGTGGCAGGGAGAAGGAAGAAGAGGGTCGAGATTCCAGTTTCCAGGAATACGGGGCATGCAGTACTATGGTACCAGCACTGGGGCAGTGGTTTGAGGGGAGGGTGGTGACTGAACCACATCACACGTCTGGAGTGCAGCTTCTAGACTCCAGGAGCTCACCCACCTCTGGTCGAGGCTTTTAAGCAAACCTTCTCACGCCTAAATTAGCCATGGTAATCAGAGAGTACTTCACTCTGCCATGTTCAGCAGACAGAATTGCAGACAACTTTCATCCTGGCTTATCACCATTATCACACAGGGGAACACCGCTGCCTTCTCAATGTTTTAAGCCCACAATACACATTTTACATCTTTGCCAGTAGCAAATGAAGCCCTTTTTCACATTAGCTTCGATTACAAAGTTTCCATGAGGCTATAAAGCCCTCCCTAACAGTTTACTACCAAGGGTTCGTAGGGTTTTGCATGCAGTACCATTACAACATGTTGCTTTAGCTCCTTCGGTACATTTCTGAAGGAGATTTGTATTTATTCTCAGCAATTGTTATTCTCAGACGATCCAAACTTCTTACCTCCCTAAAGGCTGACCCCTGATATTAAAACAATATTCTAAGATGTGATAAAGTGTTTCCTGAAAGAGCAACCAGCACAAGGCTGCTGGCATACGGATAAACAAAGCACCAGCTTCATAAACACTGCTGGAAGAACAGAATTCCCCTCGCGGAGGACACAAAGTCTCACATTTTGGCCAAACAGCTCACTCTGGGGGAACCGAATTCTGTACCCTGCAAACATGCACAGTACCACAGCACAGATTTTTATGTTAGACTACCTGAGATCGTTAGTCCAAATTACTTCTGTATTACTGCCACCAAAACACACATTAGTGCCCAGCCTGAAAAACACCTAATCTGACCTGGACACTAATTAAGGTTTAGTGCCCCATTCCTGATGCTTTATTCCACACAGGATGAACAGATTGTGTTTTGACCACACTCCAAAACTTGCAGGACCACTTACACACTCCATACAACAGCTATTCTGTGCACAACCACCACATGGCAGAAGCTTTAAATGAACTCAATGTGAGAAATAATGAGATCAATGACACAAGCTGTTTGCACCTATTAAGTTCAGTTGTTGTCAGTACTACTGAAATTATACTTTCCAGCATGTTTTAAAGCATGTGCTACTGCACAAGCATGGGGGAGAAAGGAAAGATGCTGAGGATTTCTGAGAGCAGACAGGCAAGGGTTTTTTTAATTTTAGGAAAAATACTGGAGAAAGATTCTCCTTTGAGCCAGTACAGTTCCACCGTCATCTCCAGCCAGTCTTTACCATGCATCTCTAGAGGTAGAAGTCTAATTTTTAGAGAGAGAAAGACAGCTACACCGAGTCTGTGCACCTTCCCAATAGGATCCTGCAAAGTTTAATTCAGAGGAGGTTTTAGAATAACCACCTTTTATTCTCTAATGCAGGCCCCAGGCACTATCATAAAAATTCCACTAGAACTATTTCCTTTGGGGTGGGAAAACACCATGCATGGTCTCTCATGCAGGAATCAGCTCCTACAGTACAGAAGGCTCACACACACACCCCACAGACATCAACACCTAACTAGAAAGTCTAAGGGACCCGAACATGGACTCACTGCAGCAATTCGTATCATTGCAATCCCAACGTCAAAAACATCCTGCCAGATTTTCCACTGGCATAAAGCTCTGTATTTGTAAATGACTGCAAGACCATTTTATTAGAACCACTCCTTACTTCGGGAAAAGCAAAGTACTTGCCCTCAGAGAAAGCTGATCTAGAGGGATGGTCTTTTCCTTAGGGAAAAAAAGAGAGCGCCCCAAAGCATTCAGCATCAGCACACACTCACCTCTCTTTCTGCCTCCTGGCTCAAAATACCTCTTACTACCCAGCTAGAAGCCCACACCTGTGGAAGGCCTTCCTGTAGGAATCCCAAGAGTCACAACAGAAAGATAACAAAACATCTCATCTTACACTTCCACACGTTATTTCAGCAATATTTAGAGAAGGCCTGATGAAACTTTTCCTTGCTGTAGAGGAAACTCTCAGCTACAGACCAGTATTGAAGAGCTGCTTTAGAGAGTAAGTTTACAGGAAAGGGACAGAGGCCATACTGGAAAAACTCAGCAACTACTTCCATTCTGATTAAAGCAGTATCTGAACAGCATCCTGGACTGCTGAATAACAGTGCTAGAGACAGGGAATGTTTTTATCAATCCCTCTTGGTCCTTCTCCCCTGTAATCAAAAGGTCCCAAAGCAGCCACACACACAAGGAAATCCTTCTGGGGCTCACGGGAGCTCTGGGAAGAGATGCATCTCCCGAAGAGAGCCCGAAAGAGCCCGTTTGAGGGCTGACCTTGCTCAAGGAAGAGGGAAGAAGCCTATGTGACAAGCAGCAAGCAGTGCCACCCCAGCAAAGGACCAAGAGCAAAGACAGCCCCCATGCCATGATCTGAAGCTGTGACAGCGGCGTAAGGCTTTCATATCACCTGTCGTAATTCAACACTCAAGTGGAAAACTGCTGGTTCAAACTATCACCCAGCCTCTTCTTACTCAAGCTCATCCAAAAATCAATCTGTAGCCCTTGGGATTGATATAAAATGATCAGTATCTGCTATGGGGAACTCTCATCAAAATTATTGAATGCTAATCCCCACCCTTAAGGAACACACTTCACAGAAGATTAAGCTTTCTGAAGTCTAAATGTACAATCTACTTCAAAAAAAAAAAGACCCAGTGTGAATTCATTGCCTGTATGCATTCAGCACTTGCGTGACCTATAACTATGCTAGAGTAAACTGAAACCTCTCCCGTAATCACTTTTTCAGCCCCTGAGGAGGGAGGGGAGGAATGCCGCTTGTCAGGTCCTTACCAAGGAGTATTTGCAATATTAAGTACTGCACACAGAGGCTTCTAAGATGATTTGTTGGAAAACTTCAAGGAGCCGGTATCCAAAAAATTTCTGAAGCTGCCCATATAACCCTCTATGAATTGAGCCCTTCTCAGGAAGCACAGTAGAAAATACACACCATACCCTTATTTGGGGTTGCAATGACGGTGAATGCCATAGCTGAGCACTGCGGTGAGACCACAACACAAGAAAAGGGGAAGAAAGGAGAACTCATCAGCGGAAATCTTTATTCAAATGTACCTTCACAGGTCAGATGAGGCTAGGAGCCTGTTTTTCTAAAGAAAAACCCAAAACAAAGCTGAACACTGTACACCTGCAGGGCTGGGACTAGTTCTACTGCTGTTTCCAAGCCGCACCTTCTGCAGGTGAAGGTCTGCCAGAGATAATGTACTTTGAATCCCACCAAGAATTACTCTCAGAGGCCTAGAGGATACCTGCAGGACAGAGAAACAGGAGGGACAACTCAACCCTTAAGAAGAAAATAGCCACTACGGCTAAGGGTACCATCCCAAGGGAAAGCTCTGCTGGTACAACAGCTCCCTGTCCCCAAGGATGGTCCAATTCCCCTCCTGACTACTTTGTTATGGCACTGAAGAAAAGGTCTAGCTGAAGAAAATTACAAGTTTATGCCAAGTTAGCAGGATCAGCTGATCAATGCATCAGCTCAGCACCACAGCTGGGACATGGCAGGAGGCAAGAGGGCACAGCAGGGAAAGAAAAGCGCCCTTTTGAGAGCATCAAACCATGAGGCTAGCAAAGGTAACCACTGATCCTGAGCTAACCCACCACTCTCCAAGCACAGGGACTATGCCCACCTTTTCCCCCTCCTCCAGGCTGGGCCTCGCTTCCTCTCCACCTTCACTGCCAGGGTGTTGACAAGCTCCTTCTGGCTCAGGCGTTTGCAAACTCCTTCCATGGACAATCCAGGTTACTGAGTTGCAGAGAGTTAACCCAGGAAAACAAAAAAACCCCTCAGCTCAGCAAGATGACTGCAAACACCACAACTGCATGTCTGGAGGTCAGACCCCTCCTCTCCAAAAGCAGCGAGCCTTACACCAGCTCAGCTACCCCCCACGGCTCACTGCGCCTACTCTGGAAAAACCATGGTAGCATCAGGACTGTCGTGGCCCAGCAGTGACACAGCTCAGGGGGCATGTGGCAGGACACCATTTGTGCTGAGGTTTGGGGGGCTGTTGTGAGCTCTCCACAGTTAGACATATGCAAGGGCCACATGTGGTAGCCCAGTGGCCCCTCCGGCTTTTGGGTCCCAGCACACTGCCCAGGGACAGGACCCCGGACATGGAAAAAACACAAGGCTGCACCGCTGCCACCGGCAGAGATTTCAGGGAATTTCATAGCGTACATCAAGCCTGGCTCCCAGAAAACAACACTGCCAGGCTGAGGTGACCTTGAGCAGGACACAGCATTTGGGAAAACAGGGTGCATTGCCAGGGCGCCTTACATCGCTTGCACTCCTGCTAGTAACTCAGGCAGAAGCTACCACCAGGCAAGAAGTTCCAGCTTTAATTCAGGCCAGGGTTTCAAGACACATCTGGCCATCCAAGCAGGTCACTGCTGACAGAAGAGGGAGGCCCCCATTGCCTCCTCACACCTGAACAAAGCCACACTGCTCACCTTGCCCTGTCTCCTTCTCATCATCAGACACCCAGAACAGTTCACAAACCACACGCAGGAGACCAGGAGCTTTCTGCTGGTCCCCGGGCGATCTGCTCACGAGGCACCAGCGAGAGGGAGTGGGCTTGCTGGGCCTGGGGATTTGGACCATCTCCTTTGGACAGCGTTGCACCAGCAGACCAGCTCGGATGCTCGTGAAGAATGCAATGACAAAGAAAGTGGTAACATCAAATATATACAACCATCTTTCTCACTGGCAAGCTAAAATTTTATCCCAGAAAAGCTGAAGCAGAGACAGCTTAAGCCAATGGATAAGTGCAGGGAGATTATGCAGATAGAAAAAGGCACTCGACTAGGAAGTGCACCTACCTAGTGTATTCATGCAGGTTAATATATTAACTTTCCGTCCAGCAGCACCTTAGTAGTTTGCTCAAACTTACTCAGTCTCACAGAACAAGCCCTAAAAGCACATTGATCTTTTATTTTTCACAGCTTAAACCTTGTCACACTCCTCTGCAAATCGGGTTTAAGGTACAGAGCCCTCCAGGCTGCACAAACATCCTAAGAACAAACATTTTCAGCATACCAAGATCTCAGATACACTAGGTCAATCCAACTATGTTTATTTGTATTTCGCCCAAATCACCACCGAAGTACTCGGAGCTCAAGGAGCAACAGCCTCCCACTGATTCAGCAAGAGACCAGAAGTAATTGGTAGACAGTCTAGAAGCACCACAAAGAATGCTAGAGGCATTTATTTACGTGACCCCTGTTTGCCCAAGAAGAATTCAGAGTTTGCATTTTCTTCATTGAAATTAATCATTACTAGAATTAAATCCTCTACACTATTCCTCAGCTAACAGGAGTAAAGGTACAAACCATCCAAAAATCATCCTCAGAACGAAACTTTTCAGATAGCTGTCATTGCCGAAACGAGACAGACTGTTTTACTCCCATCAGCTGCAGTTCCTCCCCAGGCTGGCACAGCACCCTGGTATCTCTCCAGGTCAATCTCTCTTCTTATCTCTCCAAAGGACATAGAAAAGGCAAGGAGACACCATTCCTACTGTTGAACAACACCACTCCTGCCAGGGCAGAACCATCAGATCTTCTCTGCCAGGCTGACAACACTTTGCATCACACGCCTGCTGCTGCAACCACACCGTCCTCTTCTCCATCAGACCCGAGTGGGACCGCTGGTCTTTAGTGCAAAGCACCAAATCACCTCTCAGGCTTGTCAGCTGGCACACTCGCACGAGCCAGGACGCAGCAGCGCTCCCTCCAACGTTACTTCCGCGCTGCCAGAGTACAGCTGGGCCGACAAGAGACACGCGGTAATTCCTCCAGACCAGCCGTCCGTGGAAGACAAGTTACGGTCAGAGCTTTGAGCCAATTCTACTCACGCACTTTGCTGCTGAAGCTGGCAAAAGGTCTCACGCTACCTGTCACGCGTCCTCCTTCATGTCTCGCAGCAGCTGAGCCCAGCGCACCGGGAAGTGAGAGGTGAGAGGGGAAAGTAGTGGAATAGCAGCATTTGAGCTTGCAGTGAGCACCAGTCATTTCTAAAAGCAGAGAAGTGCTCGGGGTTAACAAATCCCATACAAAACCTACAGCAAGGTACACAGTGAGGCACAGAACACCTTTACTGATACCAGCTCCACAGCTTTTGCCAATTCTCCAGGCCTAATATCAGTAATGAAGCAGAATTTACTACTCAGTTTACACAATGCTGAAAGAAATGAATATTTCTAAGCTCGCATGTGCTGTCAACAACATCTTCCAGTTATTCAAGAATTCATGCCAGCTCCCAAAGCAGTGAGTGCAAACTCCTGCAGCAAGAAGACGGCACGACCTGGTATCAGCCAGGCTTTGCTCATTACTCCTCTGAGTAAACAGTGGTGTTCCTGACACTTCAGCCTGCTCTCAAGCTTCTCCCGTTGGCATACTACCCTATATTTAGGATAGAAGAGCGCAATGACAAGCATCGTGAAGAATGAGTAAGTGGTTTAGGATGCTTGGTACAGCAGCAGAGACTGTGCAAAGAAACCTATGAATTAGAAACTCTTAAGGTGAGGAATCTGTAAAACTAAAGACAGGAAGAGACAGCATTCCGTATAGAAAGTTAAATAACAACTTTTGTTGAGAACAGTAGTCCCAAGGCAAGAGACTCTAGCAGTCCATCTTGTAACAGCAGCAGGCAGTGGAAAGAGGCCCCTGCCTGGAGGGGCTGAGAAAAAAAAAGAGGTGAATGCTTGGTCTTTTTATAAAAAAAGAAAATGTTAATCTCATTTTGGACATGCGAACAATGTCAGTGCCATCTTCCCAAGCCCAAAACTCCAGGGCCAAGACAGACGCAGCACCTCAGGGAGTGACTGCGCACCCTGGCGCCCGGCTCCCACGTCCCCCTGCCTGCACCTTCCCATCCCGAACAGCAGGTTAAGTTCTAAAAGCCCACACGGGGAGTTTGCGACCAGCAAACCTCCGGCAAAACTTGCTAAATTCATACCCGCTGACTTGACGGGTGCTGGAGGCTCAGGCGAGCTGCTCCACAGCCTGTTGCTTCCGAGGAGCCAAGGAGGCCACAAGGAATATTTTGCATTTATGCCTTTTTGCGCAGCACAACTATTCGCTTGCATTTAATCACCCGCACTGCTGACTACAGATAAAAGTTTGACCGCTGGTCCGTTAAGCCCCGAGCAGCCCCCGCTGTTGGTCACGCTCCCGGTACCGAGACCCAAGGTCAGCCCGCAGAGCCCTCGGTGGCCCCCGCCGGGCCGGGAGCCGAGGGGCTGCGTGGGGACCGTCCCCCGCCAGACACCGAACTCCGCCGGCTACCTGGAAACTCGCCTGCGCTCCCGCGGAGCCAAACCGCTGCCGCGGAGCGGGAAGAGCCGCCGGGTCTCCGCACACCGCGCTGGGCCGGGGCCGAGAAACCCGCACACGGGCTCCGGCACGGACAGCCAGGAAGCCCGGCGCGCCTGGGGACACCGACTGCTGGCTCCCCCGGCACCCGGGCCGCTCCCACCGCCCCCGCCAACGGTTGCAGCGAAGCCCCACGCCCCGTCCGGTACAGCCCAACCCGGCCCAGCCGCCCGCAGCCCCGGGCCGGGCCCGCTCCGCCTCCCGCCCGCCGGCAGGTCCGGCCCCGCCGGGCACCCCCTGGGCGCGGCGCCCACCCAGGCCCCGGGGAGCCCCGGACGGCGCCCGAGAGGCAGCTCCGGCGGGGGCCGAGCACGGGGCGGCGGGAAAACAACGAGGAGGAAGGCAGCGCCGGGACCAGACCCCGCAGGCAGCCCGGGCCTCCGCCCGCCCGGTGCCGGCAGGCCGCGCCGGGGATGCGGCGGCGGTGGCGGCGGGCCACCCCGCTACCCGCGCACCGGGAGGCCCGGGCCCGCCGCGCCTCAGCCCAGGCCGCGCCGCTGCTCCCCGCTCCCGGCCGCGGCCCCGGCCCGCCCGGCAGGCCGAGGAGCAGGAGCGGCCGGGCAGGTGCCGCCGCGGCCCGGCGGAGGCCAGGCCCCCGTCCCAGTCCCCGCGGCCCCTCACCGTGCGCCGGCCGGGCCCGGAGGCCGCTCCCCGCCGGCTCTCGCCGCCAGCGGCCCCGACGCACCGAGCGGGCGGCGCGGCGCGAGCGCGACCCCGCGCGGGCACGTACCTGGGGGCGGGGCGCGCGGCGCCTAGCAACCGGCGGCACGAGCGCGCCGCCGCCAATCGGCGCCCAGTGCCCGGCTCGCGCCCCGCCCCCTCCGCCCCGCCCCACCTGGCCGCCCGCGCGGCCCCGCCTCCTCCCCGCCTCCCCACCCCTCCCGCGCCCTGAGGCCGTCCCGCGCGGCCCCGCCCCGCCGCCTCATCCCCGCCCACTTGGCCCGGCTCCAAGCCACGCCCCCCGCCCGATGCGGACCCCGCCCCCCCGCCGCGTAGGCCCCGCCCCCGCCCCGCAGGCCCCGCCCCGCGCCCCACGTGCGGCCCCGCTGCGGGGTGACCCCGGCCCCGCCTGGCCCCGGGCCCGCCGGCAAATATTTGCCTGGGGCCGGCCCGGCGCTCCGGCAGCCCGGGGACGTGGGGCCGCCGCCATGCAGCCCGTGCTGGGGGTCCTGCTCGCCCTGGCCGCGGCCCTTGGTTCAGGTAGGGCCCCGGGCCGGGCCGCCGTGGGGCCGCCGTGGGGCTGGAGGACATGGGGCTGCGTGGGGCCGAGGCAGGAGCCTGCCGGCCACTGCCCTGTCCCGCGTGGGGGGCGGGAGGGGGGTAAGCATGAACTAAGGGGCTGCCGTGGGTGCTGAGGGACCCTCCGGAGCCACAGGACACGGATCCCCTGCTCCGTGGGGCAGGGATCCTCTGCCCCACAGGACACGGATCCCCTGCTCCGTGGGGCAGGGATCCCTTACCCCACAGGGCCCAGGTGCCCACGCTGCGCCCTCACGGCCACGCTGAGCCCCTGCCGCTCTCCCCAGGCCACCGCTCGCCCCTCAATGACTTCCAGCGCCTGCGAGCCACCCAGCTGCTGGCCGTGCCCGCGGACCCGCCGCCGCCGCCGCCGGAGCGGGGCTCGGCCGAGCAGTGTGCCCGGCGCTGTGCCGCCGGCCTGGCTTGCCGGTGAGCGGGACGCGGTGCTGCCGGTGGGGCGGGTGGGTGGACGGGGGGGGCGGCCACGCCAGGGTCACCCCGAGCACTTCAGATGCTGGGTGCCCCGCGGGTGCCCCGCACGGTGCCATGCCAGGCTCCCGCTCTGCCTCCCAGGGCTTTCCACCACGACCGGCAGAGCCAGCAGTGCCAGCTGCTGCCCTGGACCCAGCACTCGCCCCACGTCCAGCTGCAGAAAAACATCCACTACGACCTGTACCAGAAAAAAGGTGGGCTGGTGCCGCAGGTGGGCGTGGGGACACCACAGGCTGGGCACAGGGCTCCCCACTGCCCACGGGCCCTGGCTTGGCTCCGGGGCTCTGACACGGTGCCCGGCTCTGCCCAGACTACCTGCGGGACTGCATCGTGGCTGATGGCTCCGGCTACCGTGGCACACGGGCCACAACGGAGAAGGGTCTGAGCTGCCAGCACTGGCAAGCCACGACACCCCACGACCACAGGTGCCCCCGTGTCCCTGGCTGCCCTGTGACACCCGCTGGTGGCCGTGGGCAGCGTGGGGCAACAGGGAATGGGCTGGGGACAGAATGGGGACAATTGGGAGAGCGCAGGGGCAGTAGGGGCGACATGGGGACAATGGCACTGACCACTGACCAGGGGTGGCACAGCACTGTGGCTGTGCCCGCCCCAGGGCGAGGGGCTCCCCGGCAGCCCTCCTACCCGCTCTGCTACCAACAGGTTCCTGCCGTCCCCCCGCAACGGGCTGGAGGAGAATTACTGCCGCAACCCCGACCGGGACAAGCGGGGCCCGTGGTGTTACACCGTCGACCCCGATGTCCGGCACCAGAGCTGCGGCATCAAGAAGTGTGAGGACGGTGAGTGCCGCATCCGGGGGGGGGGTGCCCTGTGCCGTGTCTGCCCCCCACCACACACCCACTGAGCCCCCCTTGGCTGTCGGCAGCCGTCTGCATGACCTGCAACGGGGAGGATTACCGTGGCACCGTGGACCGCACCGAGTCGGGGACGGAGTGCCAGCGCTGGGACCTGCAGCACCCACACAAGCACCCCTACCACCCCAACAAGTACCAACCCCTCGCCCCGGGCAGCGCGCAGCCGCCCTGGCCGTGCCGGGGCGGGGGGGTGGCACCCTCACCTGCCGCTCCCCGTCTCTGGCCCAGGTACCCCGACAAAGGTCTGGACGACAACTACTGCCGCAACCCCGACAGCTCCGAGCGGCCCTGGTGCTACACCACCGACCCCGGCCGGGAGCGCGAGTACTGCCGCATCCGCCGCTGCAGTAAGTCCCCGACGGTGTCACCACGCAGCTGGGACCGGGGATCCCGGGTGCCACCCTAACTCCGCTGCTCTGCCCCTCTCCGGCCACGCAAGCAGAGAAACGCCCGCGGCCCCTTAACATCACCACCGGCTGCTTCAGGGGCAAGGGCGAAGGCTACCGGGGCCGGGTGAATGTCACCGTGTCCGGGATCCCCTGCCAGCGCTGGGACGCTCAGACACCCCACCGGCACCACTTTGTGCCTGAGAAGTACCCATGCAAGTAAGGGGATGGGGGGGGGATGCACCCGGGGAGGGCGGCAGCGGGCAGCACCCATGGGTGTGAGATTGGGGACACACACCCCCCACACCCCCCACCCCCCCACACCGTGGAACCTCCACCAGGGACTTGCAGGAGAACTACTGCCGCAACCCCGACGGCTCGGAGGCACCGTGGTGCTTCACCGCCCGCCCCACCCTGCGCGTCGCCTTCTGCTTCCACATCCGCCGCTGCCCCGACGAGCTGGGCGCCCAAGGTGAGCCACCCCCCGCCCCCCCCCCCCCCACAGGCACCCGCCCCCGGGGTGCCAGCCGGGGGTGCCAGCCCTCCCTGCCTGTCCCCAGAGTGCTACCACGGCCACGGTGAGCGCTACCGCGGCCACGTCGGCAAGACACGCAAGGGCATCACCTGCCAGCCGTGGGCTGCCCAGGCCCCCCATGTGCCCCAGTGAGTGTGGGGGGGGAGCGTGCTGGGGGGGCGGCGTGTGGGGACGGGGACGGGGTTGGGGATGGGGACCGCGATGGTGACGGTGACTGTGGTGGGTGACTTCTTCCCGGCAGGATATCACCCGTCACCCACCCTGAGGCACACCTGGAGGAAAACTACTGCCGCAACCCCGATAACGACAGCCACGGACCTTGGTGCTACACCATGGACCCCCGCACCCCTTTTGACTACTGCGCCATCAAACCCTGCTGTGAGTCCCTACCCACAACCCTGGAAAGCTAGGGAGGGGGTCCCCAGCCACCCCCCTGGGATCGTTTTGGTCCTCCCAGGGTGGCTGGGTCCCACCATAACACCACCCTCTGCTTTCCCTCCTCAGCTGGCAGCGTGGTGCCCTCCATCCTGGAGAACACAGGTGGGGGCCTGGGGGGGGGGGTGCCGTGGGGCAGGTGCCGTGGGGCAGATGCCGGCGGCACAGCCCCGGCTGATGCCCGCCCTGCCCGCAGATGCGGTGGAGTTCGAGCAGTGCGGCCGGCGGGACGAGAGGCTGCAGCGGAAAGGGCGCATCGTCGGCGGCCAGCCCGGCAACTCGCCCTGGACCGTCAGCATCCGCAACCGGTGAGCGGGTGCCCCCCACCCTGCACCTCCGTGAGGCCAGCATTCCCCCCCCCTCCCCGGGAGATCACACCCCACACCCCCCATCCTCATCCCTGCAGGGCCGGTGTGCACTTCTGCGGGGGGTCCCTGGTGAAGGAGCAGTGGGTGATCAGCACGCGCCAGTGCTTCTCCTCCTGGTAAGGCTGGGGCTGGGGTGCAGGGATCCACCCCACCCCCCCCGGCTGTGCCCTCACATCCCTGTCCCGCAGCGACGCCGACCTGGCAGGCTACGAGGTGCAGCTGGGGACGCTCTTCAAGGACCCCGGCCCTGGGGACCCCGACCAGCAGACCATCCCCATCGCGCGGATCGTCTGTGGCCCCTCCGAGTCCCAGCTGGTGATGCTGAAGTTGGCGAGGTGAGCGGCCGTGCCCCGGCCCCCACCGTGCCCCGCTGCCACCCGGGCTGACGCCACGTCCTGCTGCCCCTCTCGCCACAGCCCGGCTGCTCTGAACAGCCGCGTGGCCCTGATCTGCCTGCCGCCCGAGCGCTACGTCGTGCCCGCGGGCACCGTCTGCGAGATCGCCGGCTGGGGGGAAACCAGAGGTACCCACTGCCGGCAGCCGCTGCCAGGCTGGCCCCCTGTGATGGCATCCCCTGCCCGTGCCACTCCCCGGCAATGCCATACCCCTACCCACAGCACCCCGACAGCCACAGGCATCCCCATATCCCTAGTGTCCCCCTGCCTGCGGGGTCCCCATTTTCCTGGCACCTCCGGGCTCGCAGCGTCCCCCCTTCCAGCACATTTTCCTGCCTGTGCCACTCCCCAGCAACAGCATCCCCCTGCCCGTGACATCCCCTGCCCGCAGTACCCCCTTTGGTGCCACTCTCCCTGCGAAGTCGTCCCCGTGCGTGCAATGTGCCCCCGCCCGTGGCATCCCCCCCCCCACCCACGCCATCCCCGGCCCGTGCATTCGGCTGCCCGCAGGCACGGCGGACGGCAGCGTGCTGAACGTGGCGCAGCTGCCCGTGCTGGCCCACGGCGAGTGCAACGCGGCGCTGCGCGGGCGCCTGAAGGAGAGCGAGCTGTGCACCGCCCCGCTGCGCGCCGGCGTGGGGGCCTGCGAGGTGAGCCCGGCCGGGGACCACCGCCTCGGGGAGCCCGCGGCCGCCGGCACCGGGGTGACGCTGCTCTTCGGGTGCCGCAGGGAGATTACGGGGGGCCGCTGGCTTGCCTCACCGCCGACTGCTGGGTGCTGGAGGGGGTGATCACCCCCTCCCGCGTTTGCGCCCGCACCGACCAGCCCGCCCTCTTCATCCGCGTCTCCCTCTACGTCGACTGGATCCACAAGGTGATGAAGATGGGCTGAGCCGCCGCAGCCGCCGCCGCGCAATAAAGGCCCGGCCACGGCTGCGGGGCTCGGCACTGCACAGCGTCTCACACATTTATTTAGCACCAAACCCCAACCCACATCCCGTCCTGACCCCGGCTCCACTTGCTCCATCCGCCTCTGGTCCTGGTGTGGTCTCCAGTGCCAGTGGTCACCCTGGGGCCGGCACAGCCGCGGGGCCACCGTGGGGGCTAGGGGCTGTGCCAGCCTGTCGTGCCCCGCCGGGGCTGCCCGAGGTGCTGGAGGAGCCAGCGGGCACTATTCCCGAAGACGTCGGTCTCTGTCTCCACGCCGGCCAGCGCATGGCCACCCTCCGGGTACCACAGCAGCCTGCACGGGACGGGATGGGGGGATGCTCAAGCTGGCACCCCAGGATTCCCTCCCTGCTCCCCGCTGACCCCCACTCACCGTGCTGGCACCCCCCTGGCCCGCAGCACCCGGTACAGCTCCAGCGCCTGCGTGGGGCTGACGCGCCGGTCCCGGGCGCCCACGCACAGCAGCACCGGTGTCCGCACCTGCGGCACAGCCAGCGGTGGGTGCCCAGCACCCTGTGCCCGGCACCCCGCACCCATCCTGCCCCTGCCTTACCCGGGCCGCCTGGGCGATCGGCGAGCGCAGCAGCATGGTGGCCACCTCCTCGGCACAGGGCACCCGCTCGAAAGAGTAGGGCAGCCCCAGGGAAGCGTAGCGCCTGCGGCACGGGGGTTCTGGTGGGTGCTGTGGGGATGTGGCGCGGCGCGGCGTGGGGCAGGGAGGTGGCACTCACCAGTCAGGGATGTCGGAGGTTCCCAGCAGCGCAGGCAGGTTGGAGACGGGGCTGCGCAGGGCGCAGGCTCGGTAGCGCTCGGGCTCGCGGGCGAGGAGGTGGAGGGCGATGAAGGCTCCGTGGGAGCCAGCCAGCAGGACCAGGCGGTGCGGGTCCAGGGGCTCGCTGCGCAGCGCCTGCTCCACTGCCAACTGCATCCGTGGGACACCCACCATCGGCACCCCACCATCAGCACCCCCCCGGGACCCCCCAGCCCAGCGCCCCTCACCTGGGTGTCTGCCACGTCCTGCTCACCCATGCGGGAGAGCAGGGAGCTGATGACAGCCTGGCCGAAGCCCAGGGAGCCGCGGTAGTTTACTGGGGAGACAGGGCCCGTGGGTACCACGTCTCCAGTGGGGCACAAGGGCCACGCGTCCCCAGGCTCCCTGGCACTCACCCAGGAGCACAGCAAAGCCCAGCCGGCACAACGCAGCCATGCTCGGGCGCCAGCGGGCATCGAAGACGGCGTGGGGGCCACCTGGGGCCAGCGGAGACGTCACCTGGGGTGCCACCAGCGCTGCCAGGGTGTCCCTGCTGTCCCCTCACTCACCGTGGGGACACACGACGAGGGGGTGCGGTGCCCTGTCATCCGGCGGGCTCAGCAGCAGGGCCTCGAAGGCCTGGGTGCCTGTGCCAGGGAAGGGGTCCCATTCAGCACCCACCACCCCGGGCATCCAGCACCCTGACCACCCCCCACACCCGAGGGCCCCCAGCACCCAGGTGGCACCCAGGTGCGGCGGGGGCCCCCAGGCGCTCACCGTGTGCGGCGGGGCTCTGCCCACCGCAGGGTGGCCAGACTGTCAGGGTCTTCCAGGTGACACCGGGCACCACTGGGGCGTCCTCCACCAGCACCCAGCAGAGGGGCAGCTCACGGCCCGCCGGCGGCAGCACCGACACCACCTGGGGACGGGCAGTGGGTGGCACCGGGGCACCCCTGCCCCAGGGCAGCTGACCCCGACGGGCCCCCACGTCGCACCATGCCATGCCCGGCTGCGCATCGCCGTGCCACCTCACACTGTGCCGCGTGGGGCCAGGGCTCTGCTCACCAGGCTCGGGGGCCGGTGCGGGGCCGAGCAAGTGGCCACCAGCAGGTCCCACTGGAGGGTGAGCAGCTCCCAGCACCCTTCTGGTGACCCTGGGGAACAAGGAGCACGCCGACACTCGTGGATGCTCACCGGGGCACCGCGGGTGGCCCGGCGCCATGTACCTGCCGTCAGGTTGGTGACGGTGGCCGCCTCCGTGTCCACAAGCAGCAGGTCCTGCGAGGGGGCAGAGCACGGGCAGCCACATCCGTGGGGTGCGGGGGCCATGTCCCTGTCCCCCCCAGCCCCTGTCCCCAGGGCTCACCGTGCGGCTCCGCTGTGGGGTGCCCAGCACAGCTCGCCGGCTGTCGGCCGCCCAGCACCGCGGCGGCAGTGCCTCCCCGTAGAGCCCGGCGAAGGCTGCGAGCGGGACACAGCGCTGGAGGGCAGGGGCCACAGGCACCTGGCATGGGGGGGTCCTGGCCCCCCGGCAACACCCAGCCCTGCCAGCCATGCCGCGCTCACCCTCCGTGGGCTCCTGCACCACGTCGAGCACCGTCACCGTCTGCCTCGTCTGCCAGGTGAGCTGGGGAGAGTCGGCGGTCGGGGATGGGACCCCACCGGGGAAACTGAGGCAGGGGGATTGGGGGCTGAGCCCACCCCCTGCCCTGGCCGGACGCTGCGAGAGGCTGTGACACTCCATGCCAGGTCCTGTGCCGGTGGCACAGCTGTGCCCGGCGCCCGCAGGGCCCCACTCACCATGCGCAGGCGCAGGCATTGCCGGTGGGGCCCCCCCAGGGCCCCCTCCAGGTAGAGCAGGCGCCGGCCGTCGGGGCTCAGCCGGGGGGAGCAGGCAGCACTGTGCTCGGCCGACAGCAGCTCTGCAGGTGGCAAGGGTTCAGCACCCCGGGGACCCCCAGGAGCCAGGGCCCCCCCTGCATCCCCAGTGCTCACCACAATGCCCACTGGCCAGGTCTAAGTGAAAAATCCCCGCCCTGGGGAGGAGGCGTGGGTCAGGCTGGAGCCCTGCGGCTATGCCGAGCCCTTGCCGTGCCGGCACAGGGTGGGCATCCTGGCACGGCGCTGGGTGCCAAGGGGAGAACCCACCTCCTGTTGGAGCAGGCGCTCAGCCCCAGGCGGAAGGGCTCGTGCCACCAGCCCACGAACACCACGCCACGGTCATCCGGGGACCACAGGGCCTGTGCGACAGCCGGGCTCAGCCCACAGCCCCAGGCCAGACCCCTCCGGGGCTCCCCCTGCACCCCGACTCACCTGGCCAGGGGAGAGGTGCTCCGGGACGCCCTCCAGCACCGAGAGGCTGCTGCCCTCCAGGTCCAGGACGCAGAGGACGGGCACGCTGCGGCTGCTCAGCGCCTCCCCCCAGTCCTCGTGGTACACGAACCGCTCGCCCTGCAGCACAGCCCCGTCAGCCCCACGGCTCCAGGCATGGGGGCTCTGCGCATGGCGTGCTCGTGGGGTGCCTGGCACACTTGTGGGGTGCGTGGCATGCTCATAGGCTGCACGGGGGGGTTGCTCATGGGGCATGTGCCAGGCTCACAGCGTGCACGGCACGCTCACGGGGTGCACAGAGCACGCTCACGGGGTGCACAGCACCCACCTCCTCATCTTCATCCTCCTCCGCCGGCCTGGCTGCTCCCGGCACATCCCAGGGGTAGGGGGGCCGTGGTTTGGGCCGGATCTTCTCAGCCACGTAGAGCAACCGTGTCTCCGAGCGGGACCAGGCCAGGCAGGCGAAGGGCCCTGGCACGGTAAGAGGGTGCCAAAGCCCAGCCCGGCGCAGGCACAGCCGGGCACCGGCCAGCCACTCGCCTGTGTTATGGGCAGGGGGCACGGGGCGGGGTTCCTACCCTCAGTGTAGACCTCCCCATGCTTCCCCAGCGCCGTGAGGTCCACGCTGTGGCTGCGCCCACCACTGCCCCACACCTGGGCGGTGGCGGGGGGGGGGGACGGGACAGGCGATCAGCACCGGCACACCATGGCCACGGCACTCACTGCCCGGCGCTGGCACTCCAGCCGCCCCCGGTGAGCCCCGAGGCTGCCGTGAGCCGGGCAGCCCGCGTTACCTCCAGCAGCTCGTGGCCCTGCCGTGGGCAGCGGCTGAGCACGGCGCGGTGCTGCCCCGTGGGCGAGTCCTGGCTGAGGAGCCTGCGGGCGGGAGGGAAGGAGGCAGCGGTGGAGGGCACGCCGCGGGCACCGGCCACGCTCCCCCATCCCGCGGCCTCGACCGGGCCGTACTGGTTGTGGATCTCCGCGCTGAGTGCTGTCCGGCTGACGGCGAGGCCGCTGCCGCCTGTGCGCCGCAGGCTGTAGTGGCGGCTGAAACGCAGGAGCTGGCGGCGGGGCAGGTCGGGGCGGCTGCACTCTGCGGGGTGAGGGGGGGTGGGGAGCAGGGGGGCCCTCAGCACCCACCCGCACCGGCCCAAAGCGCCAGGACAGCCGAGCCCGTGACCCACCGGTGTAGAGCAGGAGGGTCTGTCCCCCCGCGGTGGCCCCGAGGGCGGCACGGGTGATGGCAGGGAACCCGCTCAGCTCCCGGTAGCAGGCAGCGGGGCTGCCGGCCGCCTGGGAGAGGGAAGAGACACGCTGGTGGGGGGGGGGGGACGAGCTCACTCCTTTGCCTGTGCCCACCCCACCGAAACAGGGCTGTGCCCGCCCACGCAGCCCCCCCCCCCGCCCCGGGACCCCTGTGCCCACCTCTGCGCCCCGCTCCGTCCCCGAGGCCATGGGGCCTTGCTCCGCCGCGCCGGGCCGCTCGGCAGCGGGCAGGTTGCCAGCCCGTACGCCTGGCGCAAGGGGCCCGGCTGGTGCCAGCCCTCCGGCCGTGCCGCGCTGCCTGCTGTGCCGGGGGGGCGGGGGGGGGGGAGCTGGGCTGGGGCCACCTGCTGCCACGGCACACACACCGACCTGCGTGGGAGCCCCTGGGGCACTGGGAACGGAGGTGACGCTGGTGTCGGTGGCACCATCAGAGACGCCGGGGGTGTTAAACTATATCGTTTATTTGGGGGAGGGGGGGCAGGGGGGCTGTTAGCACCGCAGGTGCTTGAGCAGCCACAACGCCATGTTCATGAAGCCATCGGCTTCCGCCTCGACGCCGGTCAGCGCGTGGTTGTTCCCTGGGTACCAGAGCAGCCTGGAGGGGAGAGGAGGGGTTAGCACCGTGCCCGCACCCCCCGCACCGGGGCACCCAAGCACCCCACTCACCGTGTGGGGATCCCCCGGACCTTGAGGGCACGGTAAAACTCCAGCCCCTGCTTGGGGGGCACGCGCCGGTCGTTCTCCCCCAGCATCAGCAGGACGGGGGCGCGGACCTGCGGGAGCGGCACAACCTCAGCGCCGGCCCTGCCGGCGGGGACGGGGACGGGGACAGGGACGTACCCGGTCGACGTAGCGCATCGGCGACTTGTGCAGCATCTCCGTCCACTGGGCCGGGTCCGGCAGGGTGTTGGGGGTGTAGGGCAGCCCCGTCTCTGTCAGGCACCTGCGGGAGAGAGAGACGGCGGCACGTGCCGGGCCGGGGTGGTGGGGGGACCGGGGCTGGCGGTACTCACCAGTCGGGGATGTCGGTGATGGTCGCCATGGAGGCGATGTTCACTACGGGGTTGCGGACCACGCAGGCGTGGTAGGTGTCGGGGAACTGGCCGAGGAGGTGGCACGCCAGGAAGCCCCCGTGCGAGCCGCCCACCAGCGCCACTCGCCCGGCGTCCAGCGACTCCTCCTGCAGCACCCGCTCCACGCAGAGCTGCCACCACCGGTGGGGACACCCTTTGAGGCAGGTGGCCCCACTTTCCCGCCTTGGGGTTACCCACAGGAACAGGGGGTGCCCCAGGACCGCGTGCGGGGCCGTACCTGCACATCGCGTACATCCTGCGTGCCCACGTTGCCCGGCAGGGAGGCCACGCTGTCCTGGCCGAAGCCCAGTGAGCCACGGTAATTCACTGGAGGGGGGGCAGGCAGCGTCAGAGCCCTTCCTCCCCCTGCCCCAGCCCCACCGTGGGCACCGTGCCCCCCAGGAGCCCCAGCCCCCTGGCATCTCTCACCCAGCAGCACGGCGAAGCCCATGCGGCACAGTGCCGCCGGGTACAGCATCCACTTGGCCGTGAAGACAGAGTGGGGACCCCCTGCGAAAGGCAAAGGCAAAGTGGGGGTGACGCTGCCCGGCTGGGGGCATGGTGGTGGTGGTGGGGGTGTGCGGGGGGGCAAGCTCTTACCATGGGGCATCACGACCAGGGGGTGCTTCTGGGTGGCGAGGCGCTCGCTCGGGCGCAGCAGGATGGCGTCGAAGTCCAGGCCCTCTGTGGAGGAAGGGCGGGGGGTGTTGCAGCTTGGAGTGGCAGCAGAGCCTGGCCCAGCCCCCCCGGGCGCTCACCGTATTGGGGGTGCTCCTGCTCCGGCGGGGGCTGCAGGGTGCGGATGCCCCAGCTGATGCCAGGCACGGGGGGTGCATCCTGCAGGCTGACCCACCGCATCTGCGCCTCCCGGCCAGCGCTGGGCAAAATGGCCACTTTCTGCACAGGGAGAAGTGTCAGCACCGGCGCCGAGAGGGGCTGGTGGGTGCTGGGGAGGGGAGGGGGGGGCGTCACCTTACCAGTGTGGGGGGACAGCTAGGGGTGGAGAACCTGGCCACCAAGAGGTCCCAGTTGATGGTGAGGACAGACCAGCTTCCCTGGGGGCCATCTGGGGAGGAGGTGCCGGGGGGGGGGTCAAACCTGCAGGTGTGACCCCCTCCCCAGCGCCGGCCCAGCCTCGCCGGCCTGGCACTCACCAGCTGTCAGCGAGGTCGTGGCTCCCGTCACTGTGTCCACCACGAACACGTCCTAGAGGCACGAGGGCAGAGTCCAGCGCAGCCCTGACCCGACCTCCCCCCCCGCCGCGTGCCCCCCCAGCCATCCCAGCCCGGCCGCCCTTACCTGCTGGCTGCGCTGGGCCGTACTCAGCACCAGCCTGCGGCTGTCGGCCGCCCAGCACAGCCCCGGCAGAGCGCTGCAGTAGATGCCCGGGAAGGCACCTGTAACGAGAGCGGTGGTGCTCAGCACCCCGCTGCGCCCCCCCACCCCATACCGCCCTCAGGGCCGCACTCACCCCACGCCTGCCGCGGCACGGCCTCCAGCACCGTGCTGGTGTACTCGGTGTACCAGTCATACTGCGGGAGACACGGCACGGGGTGAGTTTTGCAGGGTCTCAGCCTGTCCGCCCCTGTTGCATCCCAGGGAGGGGGCACCATCCCCCTCCTGCCAGCCCCCCACCCCGGTACGGGCACCCCGCCACCTTCCTGGATGCCCTGCCGGGGGGTCCCCCCGGCCCCGGGGCCGCTCACCATGCGGAGGCGGCTGCACTGCTGGTGGGGGCCCAGGGTGTCGTTCTCCAGGTAGACGATGAAGCAGCAGTCGGGGCTGAGCCGCGGGGAAAACACGGCCTTGGTGTCCTCAGAGAGCAGCTCTGCACGGGCACGAGGGGACGGTGAGGGGCTGCGGAGAGCCGGGGCGCCGGCAGGGTCGGGGCGCACGCCGCTCACCGCAGCTCCCGCCCGCCAGGTCCAGGTAGAAAAGCGCTGACCTGCCAGCAGAAACGGGTGTCACCGTGGGGCCGGGGCGGGGGGGGCCTGGCTGTGGGGCGGGGTGCCCCCCTGCCACGGGGACTCACCGGCGGTTGGTGCAGTGCCGCAGCCCCAGGCGGAAGGGCTCGTGCCACCAGCCCACGAACACCACGCCGGTGTCGCCGGGGGACCAGAAAGCCTGCAGGCAGAGGTGGGGTGAGTGGCTCAGCCCACTGCTACCCCCCCCCCCCAAAAGCTCCCTTCTGCGGTTCCTGAGGGCACCCCCTCCTCACCTGGCCAGGGGAGAGGTGCTCTGGGACGCCCTCCAGCACTGAGAGGCTGCTGCCCTCCAGGTCCAGGACGCAGAGGACGGGCACGCTGCGGCTGCTCAGCGCCTCCCCCCAGTCCTCGTGGTACACAAACTGCTCGCCCTGCGGCACAGCCCCGTCAGCCCCACGGCTGCCCCCACCGGCCCCCAGTGACCCAGGGCAGGGGGACCCCCACCTTGAGGGGTGCATCATCCTTCTCGGGGCAGCCCATGTGTTCTTTGGAGGCGCCCAGCTCGGGGGCTTTGCTCTGGAAGAAGGACTCGGCCTTGGGACGCTTCTTCTCCGCCACGTAGAGCAGGCGGGTCTCCGAGTGCGACCAGGCCAGGCAGCCAAACTGGTCTGCAGGGGTGGGTCAGGCACTGGCCACCCCGTCCCCCCAGGAACCCCACAACCCTGGGCATCCCCAGGCATCCGCCGGCTCCTCACCATCGTCGTAGACGCTGCCGTGCTTGTCCAGCGCCGTCAGGTCGATGCTCTTCACCTTATGGTCCTGATCCCAGACCTGGGGGCAGAGAGAGCGGGGGGGCCCCGAGCCGCAGCGTGGATTCGGCCCCGAGCCCTGGCGCGGCTCCAGCCCCCCTCCAGCCCCCTCCTCACCTCCAGGAACTGCTTCTCCTTCTCCTTGCCGGGGACCTTGCGCAGGACGGCCCTCAGCGCCCCGCTGGGCGACTCCTGGCTCAGCAGCCTGTGGGTGGGTGCCCGTCAGCCCCCCCCCCCCGCTATCGGCACCCCGAGGGGACGCCGGCACGGGGAGGGGGGCGACGGGACTCACTCATCCTTGATTTCGGAGCAGGTGCCGGCAGGCCCCGAGTAGACGACAGAGGCCCCATCGTGGAAGATGAGGTACTGGCGGCAAAACTTGATGTTCTCAGCCCGCGCCAGGTCCCGCTGCGACCACTCTGCAAGGAGCGGGGTGAGGGCACCCGCCGCGTCCCCGCCGGGCAGGTGGAAACCCCCACCCCACCCCGGGACACCTCGGGGGGGGTCACCCCGTCCCCGTACCGGTGTAGAGGCTGCAGTACTTGCCCCCGTACTGGGTGGTGACGTTAGGGCCGAGGCAGGCAGCGTTGAGCCCCGGGTGCCGGCTCAGCTCCCGGTACAGCTCCACCAGCTCCTCGGTGTTCGACAGCACCTGCGGGACCCGCCGGGGTGGCTGGGGGGCGCGGGGCCATGCCGGGGTGCGGGGGGGGCACGAGAACCGGCGAGTGGCGGGGCACAGGGGGCAGTTATTGGGGTGCCAGGGCACGGGGGACGGGCATTAGGAGGGTGCCAGGGGCAGTTACTGGAGTGCCAGGGTGGCAGAGCTGGGGCAGCTTTACTGGGGTGCTGGGGGCAGCGCCAGGGGTGCACGGCCAGGGCAGTTATTGGGGTACAGGTAGGGCACAGGGGTGCTGGGGCAGTTACTGGAGTGGTGGGGCAGTACTGGGGTGCAGAGGTGGGGCAGCTACTGGGGGAACCAGGGGGTATGTGGGGGCAGTTACTGCAGTACATAGAGGGGGATTAGAACAGTACTGGGGGCAGTTACTGGGGTACCAGGGGCAGTGACTGGGGCAGTTCTTGGGGTACATGGGGGGACTAGGAAGGTTCCGGGCGGCACTGGGGTACTGGAGCTGGGGCAGTTACTGGGGTACGGGGGGGCAGGAGGGTATGGGGGCAGCTACTGGGAGACTGGTGGCAGTACCGGGGGTGCAGAGCCGGGGCAGATACTGGGGTGCCGGGAGGTACGGGAGCACGGAGGGGTAGTTACTGGGGTACAGAGTGGGGAGAAGAAGGGCACTGGGGGCAGTTACTGGGACACGGGGGCGGCCCCGGGGGTGCGGAGCCAAGTCAGTCACCGGAGCACCGGGGCTCACCGGGGGGGGGGGGCCGGGGCTCCCGGGGTTTGCAATGACGGGACGCGAGGTGGGGGGGAGCTCCCGGGGCAGTGACGACACCACAGCCCTCCCCGCCCCCCCCGCAGCCCCTCACCGGCGGCTCCATCCCGTGGCGGCGGGGCAGGGGCGGTGCCAGCGCCGGCACTTCCGGCGCGGAGGGGCGGGGCCGGCGGCATGCGGCACCTCCCATTGGCTGAGGCGCTCGGACCGCCGCCCGCGTTGCGGCGCCCCCCGGTGGCCGCGGGTGGCGCCGCTGCCGGAGGCCCTGGCGGTGCCCGGTCCCCGGTTCGCCCCGCCCGGGTCCCCCCCCGCCCTCCCCTCCCGCCGCCTCCTCCGCGTCCCGTCCAGCCCAGAGGCACCGGCTCATCCGCTGGGGCCCCGTTTGAAGGCGTAGCCAGGGGCCAGGGCGCGGCCCCGCGGCCTCTGGGCCGCCCCGGAGCGGTTTCCCCGGCAGGTGACTTGCAGCCCCGGGGCTCCGTAAGCAGGCCGGAGGGGGATCGGGCCCGCAGGGACCCCCCAGCCCAGCAGCCCCGGGTGTGGGCTGCGGAGCCAACCAGGCCCCCGGGGCTCCCAACCCGACTGCCCCCACTACCTCGGGGGTCCAGGCCCCCCCTGCCCCCCTCGTGCCGCAGGCAGGAATCGGGGGCCAGTCCGTGGTTTGTGTCAAGTCCTTTTTATTCTGTTCCCACAGAAACACCTGGTGAGGGGGCAGCTTCTGGGAGGGAGTCACGACACAGCGGCGGGGGCGGTACGGCACGGTACGGCACGGTACGGCACGGTACGGGGTCACTACGGGTGGCACAGAGCACAGCAGACACGCACACCGTCACAATGTTCAGAGGGAGCGCGCCCGGCATCGCACTTACCGCTGGAAACGGCGCCCGGCCGCGCTCGGCCGTTCGTCTTCGCACCCTCCGTCCCCCCGCCCCGGCCAGCAGACCCCCACAATTCGGGCTGAGGGGGCCCGGCCCGGCGGGGTGGGCTACGTGCCCCCGGTCCCTGAGGGCGCGAAGGCGAGGCGGCGGATGTGCTCGGGCGGCGAGACGGGGGTGGGGGGGGTGTCTCGGTCCCGCGAGCGATTTACACACTGTACAAGTATTTACAGCGCGAGGAGCGGCGGGGGCCGGGGGCCCGGAGGAGGCACCTGCAGGTTATGCACTTGTCGTCGGCGGGGAGAGGCGGCGGGTGTGCGTGGGGCCGGGGCTCTCCTCCGTGGGGCTGCCCCACGGGAGCGCCGCGCTCCCCGACCCACAGCCGCCGGCCTCTCCCCCAGCCTCGGTGCCCGGGCGAGGCTCCCTGTGAGGGACCTGCCACGGAGCGTGGGCTTCCCACAGCGACCGGGTCCTCAACAACGAGTGCATAAATCTGCTAAGAGCTTTCAGTACAGCGATGGACTGGTGGAAAAGAAAAAAAGAAAAGTCCAGGCAAAGAACAGCAAGCACTGAAAGGCGGGTGGAACCGTGCAGAGAAGTAGCAAGCCATGCTCTACGACGGGACAGACGGTCACGGGCGCTGGGGCTGCCCTTTGGCAAAGTGGCCCTCCGTGGGTCGAACATGCCACGAATTCATACGCAATGGTGGTCGATAAATAGTTATCGGGTCGCTCGGCGGCACGCTTTGCGATGAAACCCTTAGGCGCGACACTGAACTGATTTAGCTATTCACAGGTCTTGTTCTGGAGTCGTGTTATTTCGTTGCATAGAACATCAGGCGGGTGAGCGGGCAGCTGCCACCCGCTGCGGGGGGCACCGGGGGGGGCTGCCCCCCCCCCCCCCCCCCGGGGAACCCCCTTCCTGGCGGGGTGAGTGGGTTTTGGCCACCGGCCACCGCGCCGGCCGTCCCCGCAAAATGGCTTGAGAAGGACTTGGATTGCACAGTAAGAGGAAGGATACTGCCGGAGGCAAAGCTCTCCTGATCTTGTTCCACGGGATTTGTGCTCTTTTGTAGCCTCCTGCACTCTATTGCTTCTACAGACAACAGCCCGTGTGCTAACTCATCGCACAAAGCAAAGAGGGAAGAGGATTTGGTATAAAGTTTAGAAAAAAAAACAAAACAAACCAAAAAAAAAAAAAACCAAACCAAACCAAAATAAAATGAACCCAAAGAAACTGAGAAAAAAGGACCCCCCCCCGACGACGCCCCGTGCCCCCCCCCCTCCCCGGTGTGGATGAGGTATACACAGAAATCAAAGTGGGATGATTAAGGCTGTTCTTGAAAGAAAAGGGGTGCCCGGCGGCAGGCGCGCTGGCTGCGTGGTGAGGGCGAGCGCGGCCCTTCCAATGCTTCCAATGGCTTCGGGACGGCACCGCGTGCCGGGACGCGCGCCCAACCGGCGGCCGCGGCGGCACAGGCCGGCCGCGGCGCCTGGCAGAGTCCTATGGCCTCGTATTTCGGTAGTGAAACAGTGTTAGGTCCTAGCTGAGGCGCTCCGGGGGCTCCCCGGCGGGGCCGGGAGCGGGCCACGGTGCGGGGGGCGCAGGGACGGCCCCGGCGGGGCGGACAGGGTCGGGAAGGAGGAGCGGCGCCCGCGGCGCCCAGCCCTCGGCTCGTGGGGGGGTGGGGGGGAAAAAAACCTATGAAGAGGCCAGAGCTGGGGTTCGGAGGGAGCAACTCTGCGTATAATCTTGAGAAAGGGCCGTGGCCCACCTACGGGGCCTGACCCGACGGTCCGGATCAAGCCCGTCCCCTCGGGGCGGCTGCCGGGGCTCGCCATGTGCCGCGCCGGAGCTGCTCGCCAGGTGTGGGGGGCGCCTGCCCCGGGGCGTCCGCCGGGCCCCCGCTCGGCCGCCGTTTGGTCCAGCATCCAGGGATCGCCCTGTTTTCAAAAGCTTGCGAGAGACAGAGAGAGAGAGAGAGAGGCGTTAGCCCAAGCGGTGCCGTCCCCGCGGAGGGGACCCCGCCGAGCGGCGGCGCCGGCCCGAGCGAACGGGCAGCAGCGAGCCAAGAGGCGCTGCCGGCGGAGCAGCTGCTGCCGCCCCCGCGCTGGACGGGCTCCCGGAACAGAGCTCGGGCTGCCCAAACCTTCCCCCCTCAACCCGGGGTCTGCACCAGCATCCACGTGGCATCGGCCCATGTGGCGCCGTGGAGACTGGGGAACGAGGCCAAGCCCCCGCGCCTCAGCCTGGGGCCGGTGCTCGGTGATGAGGATGGGGACAAACGGCCCAGCGCGAAGGGGACGGGGCTGCACCGTGTCCTTCTCACCCTGGGGGCCGGGAGCGCAGCAGGGCAGGGCTCAGCGGGGGACAGCGGTGCTGTGGGAGCCCCGGGGACGGCAGGGCGGAGGGGACCGGTGCGATGGAGGGGACTGATGTGATGGGAGGGGACCGGTGCGTGGCAGCGCCCCGGATGCTCACTGTTATACTCAGAGTCCGGCGCCACACGCTGAATTCACTGGCTTCTTCATAGGTTTTTCCACTGCAACGACTCGATCTCCACTCGCTTCCCAAACTCCTGCGGCGAGAGGGAGCGGGAGGACATCAGGCACTGCCGGCGCAGGGAGAGCCGCGGCGCAGCGCCCGGCCCCGGCTGCACTCACCTCGTGCCGTTCTCTCACCAGAACGAAGTGAACTTCTTGCCAAAAGCCGACACCGCTGCGGGGAAGCCGGGAGAGGCGTCAGCTCGGCACAGCTGCCCTTGACCCCCACCTCCTCCCCGGCCCCCCACCTCCCCAGGCTCCAAACTGTAGGAGCACCGCATCCCGCCGGCTGCACCCGGCCACCGCCAGGGCGCCTGACCCCATCTTGGTGCAGAAGGGCATCACCACCCCGTCCCCAACCCCGGGAGCAGCCCTCACCTTCGGTCAGTTTGCCTGCTTGTTCCGCTGCCCCCCCTGGCAGGATTTTGGAGAAAACGCTCTCTCCTTCCCCCCCGGGCTGCCCTGTGGCCGTGCCGGTGGGACCACGCGGCCCGGCCGCCCTCGGCCCGGCCTTGGCGTCTGCTGGGGGACAAACGAAGCCACCGTTAGCAGGGGTCGGGGCCAGCCGGGGGAGCTCGGCTGAGCCCCTGGGGTGCCAGGCAGCTGGCACGGGGAGGGGGGACACACGGCACCGTGCCACCGGGCCCACTGACCTGCTGCTCCCAGGGGCTGCACCGCGGGCGCTCTCCCCGGCTGCTGTGGCACTTTTGCTGCGGGTTTGGATGCGTCCGTCTGCTCCGCTTTCGGCTGGAACGGGGAAAAACACCCCTCAGGGCTCACCCTCCTGGCAGAGCATCCACTGGGGGGTGGCCCAGGCTGGGAGGTGACACTGAAACCTCCAAACACTGCTCCACAGCCCCAAAAGGGGCAGCGAGGGATCCAGGGCACAGGGATCCCCCTCCTCGAGGGGATGGCTGCTCCCATGGCACCCAGGGGTGGCTGTGGTGGGCACATGGCTGGGATACGCCTTGCCCCATGGCTCCTGTCCCCAACCCTTCCCCTGGCCAGGGCCAGCCGGGCTGGTCTTGGGCAGAGCCGTGGGGTCAGGAGGTAGCCAAGCCCGTACTTACCGCCGGTGCTGGGTGCCCGCCCGGCTGCGCGTGGAGTGTGGCCGGTGCCTTCCCCGCCGCCTGGGCTGGCCCCGGCTGCTGCTGCTGCTGCTGCTGCTGCTGCTGCTGCGGTGGCCGGGACGACGGGGGTCCCTGCGTCCTGCCCCTGGCCTCGGGTTGCACCGAGCCCACCGGCTGGGCAGCCTGCCGTGCTGCCGGCTGCTGCCGCGCTGCCGGCTGCCCTGCCTGCTGCTGCCTGGCCGCCGGCTGCTGCGGGTGTGCGAGGGGCTCCGGCTTCGGCGCTGCGGCGGCTGACCCGTGCGGCTGGGGAGGCTTCTGCGCCTTGGGGGTCTCGGCGCCGTGGTGGTGAGCAGCAGGGCGGGATGGCGGGGCGTACTCGGGGCCGTAGGGCGCGGGGGCGCGGGGCTCGGGCTGCTGCGCTTTCTTGGGGGCGGCTGGCGGCCCGTGGCCACGGGGCTCGTGGCGGCCGGGCTCTCGCGGGTGCTGCTTGGCCGAGCGGCGCGGGGGCTCCTCGCCGGCGTGCCGGGAGGTGCCGGCGTGGCGCCCGTACTCCCCGTGGTGCCGGTGCTCACGGTGCTGGGGGTAGTCGTCGTGCTGCCACGGGTCCTCGTCGGGGGGCTCGTCGTAGTCGTGGTAGGTGTGCTTAACTGGGGGTCTCTTCTGCGAGGAAGAGTGGCCACCGTAGTGCCTGACCCTCTCCGCCCGCGCCTCCCTGGGCTTATCAAACCAGTCTGTCTCCTCCTGACCCAAATGATAGGCTTCGGAAACCAAAAACAAACCACAGTCAATCTCTCGCTCGAGGCCGCCCGGGTGGAAGCCATGCAATGAGGCGGGAGAGGCAAGCAGCGGGCACGCGCGTGGGGGACAGCCCGCGCCGGCGGGGACGGGACGCGGCGCGGGGCAGCACGGTGGGGCACCGCGTGGGACTGGCTAACACCGAACACCCGGGGCGGGGGGAGGAAGGCACGTGTCAAGCAAACTGAGGCGGTGAGAGTGTCTCTGCGTACGAGCGGACGGGCATGCCCCGGGGAAGTGCCATGCTCTGGGGTGGTCACCACGGGGAGCCGTTACCTTCGCTGTCCGAGACAACGCAATGGGCATCGTCCATGCCGTAGCCCTCCTCGTGCTTGTACGAGTGACTCCTTGGCACGTCTTTGATGTGCTTTTGCACATCAGGCAACGAGTGGCTGGAGCAGAACTGGGAGCAGGGGTCCCCCGCCGACTGGGGGCCAGGCCCCCCTGCGGTGCGCGACCCCCCCACCGCCTTCCCCAGGGGGCTGACGGGGCTCTCCTCCTCCGAGGGCTGCGTGCGGATGGGCGCCCGCCCGCGGCTCTGGCTCATGCTGAGGGACGAGGGCTTGGAGCTGCCTTTCTGGGAGCGCTCCACACCCTCCCGCTCGTAGGACTTGCTCCGGCTGCCTGCCTCCCGGCCGGAGGGCTTTTCCACCCCGTAGCCAGAGGAGCGGGTTCTGCTGCCGGCGGAGTAGACCCGCTCCTCCTCGTCCACCAGATCCCGGCTGGAGACGCCGTAGTACTTCTGCTGCTCGTAGACATTCTTCTTCAGGCCGTAGGTGATCTCTTCCTGCAGCTTCTTGGCCCTGGAGGCCACGTTGCTGCTGCTGACCGAGGTTGTCGCTGCGTAGGAGGCCAGGTCCGACTCCACGTCTTTGGCTTCTTCGATGGGGGAGAACTTGGAGATCTTCTGCTCCATGCCCTGCTTCCTGTGCTTGGTGCGCTTCGAGGAGACGACAGCGGGCGCCAGGTTCTTGGACGAATGCTTCGGTAGCGCCGCACCGGAGCCGTGCTTGTCCACCCGGGAGGAGTGCCGGTACTCACCGTCCCCGTAGTAGTAGGATGAGCCGGTGGAGCTCCCTGACACCCTGCCGTTGCTCTCCATGCCCCGGTGGTAGCTGTTCTTCCCTCGATGGTCGGGGCCATGGTGATCATAGATGTCCTCCTCAGACTCCTCCTCGACTTTGGTGTAGCAGCAGGGCCGGCTGGAGCCCTCGGCGTCCCCCAGCTCGCTCTTCTCTCTGCCGTGGCGGCTGTCGGCACCTGTGCCCGCCAGCTCTGCTTTCTGCCCCTCCACCGCCGGGCTCTCCTTGGTGAGCTCGCTGATGTCCTCGATCATCACGTAGTTACGGGGGATGTTCTGCTCCAGGCTGGTGTAGAGGGACTCAGAAGAGAAGCTGGCTGAGGGGCCCTGCGCCGCGCTGGCTCTCTCGGCCGGCCGGGCCTCGGGTGCCTTGTACTGCTCGTAGCTGCCGCTCGCCGGCGCGGTGCTGAAGGTGACATCGGCAACGGCGGAGGAGCTGGTGGCCGCGCCGATGACCTCGTAGTTGGTGGGGATCTTCTGCTCCAGGTCGGCCAGCGAGGTCTGCCGCGGCTTCTGGTGCCCCCCAGCTACGTCCGCCGGGCTCTGGAAGAGGGCGGGCTGTGCCGCCGGCACGGTGGCCACCCCAGCGAAGACGCTCGGGGCTTGGTAGGGGTTTGGGGGCCGGAAGCCCGGCTGGGCTGGGGTGCCCAGCTCTGGGTAGGCGGTGCTGGGGGCCGGGAAGGCGCCGGGCGAGGCGAAGGCGGGCAGCGGGGCCGCCGGCAAGTCATCCTGCGAGGTGCTGGCTGCGGGGTACTGGGGGGGCTGCAGGCGCGCCGGCGGGAAGGCGGCGGGGCCCTGCGGGGAGGGGTACGGGTAGGCGCCGTAGGAGGCGGCGGCGGCGGCGAAGTCGGGGTACTGCCCGGCGGGCGCGGGGCGCAGGCCGGCGCCGTCGTAGGCGGCGAGGCGCAGGCTGTGCAGCTCGCTGTCGGACAGGTAGTCGCGGCGGTCCCCGGCACAGCGCAGGTAGGGGTGGTCCCGCCCGCTCCCCCGCTCCTTCAGCAGCGACTCCTTGCGCTGGGTGATGCCCAGCTCCAGGTACTTCAGCTTGGCGTCGATCTCCTTCTCCTCCTCGTCCAGCTCCGCCTGCTTCTTCCGCAGCTTGGTGGCCTCGTGCTCCACCAGCCTCAGGTCACGGTCCAGCTCCTTCAGCAGGCTGGCCTTGGTGACCGGCGCGGTGGCCTTGGGGGCCAGGCTGCTCAGGTAGAGCTGGGGGGCGGCCGGGCTGGCCAGGGGGACGTGGGGCTCTTCGGGCGGCGGGCTGGGCAGCGTCCGCTTCACTTTGCGCGCCAGCGGGCTCGACTGCAGTCCCCCCACCTGCAAAGCCAAGGGACGCCTGGTCAGGGGTGCAGGTGGGTGTCCCCCCATCTGTCCCCCCAACCCTCCCCCCCCCACCCCCCCAGCATCGTGGACCTCCTCCCGTGCCCCGGGGTGGCAGTGAGGTAGCCCGCTGTGCACGTGTTCCCCCACGCACCTAGGAAGCGGCGTTTATGTAAAAGTGCAATAAATAGGATGGAAGTAACAGGCAGGGCGCTTTCCGTGAGTAATTACCGGGGGTGGCAGCCGGCCAAGCGTCGGGCCGGCCGCGTGCGTGCCGCCGCCTGCCACAAAAACCGCTTTCTGTCCTCGGGCGCTTGGCGGTGGGGCTCCGGGGAGCAGCGGGGGGGCTGCTGCCACCCCAGGGGGGGTTGCCCCAGGGCTTTTTGCTGGGCGCTTGGCAGCCCGAAGCAACCTCAGTGCCCACCGACTGCCATCAGCTGCTGCGAGAAGCAAGGCTTTTAAAATATTAATTGCCACAGCGCAAATGAAACCGTAATGTCCTGAGGTGCCTCCCGGGGCCGTTCCCCTGAGGGAAAGGTTGTTCCCTGTGCTGACGTACCTGGGTGCCAGGGAGCAGCGGGTGCTGGTAGAGGGAGAATCTGTCCTTGCCGGCCTCCTCGGCGGTGGGGCTGATGGGTTTGGGGTCAGAGAGGGAGCGCTGCATGGTCTTGATGGGACGCGGCAGCGTCTGCTGGCGCTGGGCCGAGTCGGTGGTGAAATGCTTCTGCGGGGGGACGTGAGCCTTGTTCAGGCGCTCGCTGGTGGCGAAGGAGGACTCCAGGAGGCGGTGGGGGGACAGGGGGGAGACGGGCGAGTAGAGGACCTGGGGGGAGCGGGGCGGCTGGCGGGTCACCAGCTGGGAGAGGGACTCGGCTGGCAGGTGGGACTGGTAGCCGATTTCCAGGGGATCCGGCTTCTTCTTCTCAAACTTGCCCAGGGTCTGCTGCCGGACGGCGTGGGGGTCCAGGGGGCCGGTGCTCACCATCTGGATGTTGGCGGAGTAGGGCGGGATGGTGGTGGGCACCGTCAGCTGGGGGACCACGACGCCCGGCTGGGGGGCTGGCTCCGGCTCCGTCTGGCAGGCCAGGCTCTCACCCCGCTGCGTCTTCTCCGGGGCCGAGATGTACTTCACGATCTCCACCCGCGGGTCATGGGTGGTGATGTGGATGGAGGGGGAGACGCGGAGGAGCTGGTCGGGCTCCGTCTGCACTGAGCAGTCGCTGATGGTCTGGATGCCCACGCTGGCCGTGCTGCGGGCCGTCCCCTCCGGCTTGCTCTCGGCGCCGGCCTCGGCGTGCCGCGAGGGCCGGGAGCGCCGGCGGCGCACGGGCTGCTCCCACTCCCCGCTGTCCTCCTCGTCCGTCTGCACGCTGCAGTCGGTGCTGCGCCGCGCCCGCCGCCGCCGCGACAGCAGGTACCGCTCCTCGCCGTCCTCCTCGTCCGTCTGCACGCTGCTGTCCGCCGTCTTCCTCGCCGCGAAGGCCTCCCGTGCCACCTCCTTCTCGTAGGCGTCCCGCAGCCGTGGCATCGAGTTCCTCTTCTTGATGCCCCGGCCAGGCTCCCAGGGCTCCTCAGCTTGCAGCGACATGTCGGAGGCCGAGCTGCTGAGCGGCCGCTGCGGCGCGGGGTAGCGGGGGCCGGCGGGCCCCTCCGGGGGTGCCTGGCTCGGCGGGGGCCATGCCTGCCCGTTGTGCGGCAGGCCCCGCGGCGCCTCGGCGGGCCCCTCGGCCGGGCGGGCGGCGGGCTCGGCAGGCGCGGGGAAGACGCTCTTCTGCCGCTTCTGCTCCTCCAGCTGCTGCTGCAGCTGGTGCTGGAGCTGGTGGATGTGCTCGAGCTGGAGGCGCTGCTGGGCGAGCTGCTCCCGCTGCAGCGCCAGCTGCGCGTGCCGCTCCTCCTGCTGCTGCTGCAGCACCTGCTGCTTGATGCACTGCAGCTCCTGCAGCTCCCGCTGCACCAGCAGCTGCTCCTTCTCCCGGTGCCGCTGCAGCTCCGCGCGCTCCCGCTCCAGCTCCTCCTGCAGCCGCAGCTGCCGCAGCTTCTCCAGCTCGACGCGCTCCCGCTCCAGCTGCAGCACGTGCTCCTGCTGCTTGCGCTGCCGCTCTTCCTCCCGCTCCCGCTCCTCCCGCTGAGCCCCATCCAGCGCCGGCTTGGCCGCCGGGGCCGCCTGCCCGCCCTCCTTGCCGGCCGCCGGTGCCGCTGGCCCCTCGGCACGGGGAGTAGCCCCCGCCGGCTCCGCTCTCTGCAAGCCACCGGTGGGGGCGGCGGGGGCTTTGGAAGCGGGACCAGCACCCACCGCCACCGGTGCTGTGCTGACGGGCTTGCCCAGGTAGACGGGCGTCTCCATGAGTGAGGTCGCCGGGGCCGGCCGGCTCGGGGCCGGGTAGCGGTAGAGGCCCTGTGCCGCCAGCGGGACACGGGGGGTGACGACCGGCAGCCTGGCCAGGCTGGCCAGTGGGACCGCCGCCACGCCGCCCGGGCCGTAGGGTCTGTACAGCCCGCGCAGCATGGGCCGCAGCACCGAGGCCGGCTGGGTGGTGATGGGCAGCGTGGAGGCGATGGGCGTGTTGATGGTGGAGTAGATCATGCCGTCGGCGGCCCGCACGGTTGCGGTGGAAGGGAACATCTGCCGGACGGTGCCCAGGCGGACGCCGGGGATGTTGTACTGCGCCAGGCTGCCGAAGCCCTGCCGCCCCTCGGGGAAGGTGGGGTTGTACATCCCACCAGGTTTGGGGGGCACGGGGCCCTGCTGCTGAGCCGCCAGCCCCCCTGAGCCCCCCGGCCCGGTGCCGGGGCCGTAGGGCAGCAGGTCGGGGCCGTTGGCGTGCCGGCCACCGTACTGGTCCATGGAGTTGAGGGCAGCACACATGCGGCTGATCTCGCGCGCCGTGGTGGCACTGTAGTGGGCCAGGCTGGACTCCTGGAAGCTGGCTAGGTCCCCCCGGGGCGAGAAGCGGTAGTCGGAGTAGATGTTGGAGGCTGAGCTGTACCTCCGCATGGGGAGCGGGTGCCCCAGCATCTCCGCCGGCTGGCGGAGGTCGGAGAAGGAGCCGTACTGCAGCCCCTGGCCCAGGTAACCCCCCTCGGCAAAGCCCACGCTGTAGGAGTGTTTCATGGTGCTGAGGTCCACAGCGGCATCGCCCGCCGGGGAGGGGAAGGGCTGATCCCCCTTCGTGGGGTAGTAGCTCATCCCGATTTCTGAGAGGTTCGTGTCTGACATGGAGGAGTAGAGGCGGCCGAAGGCGCCAGTGGGGTAAAACTTCTGCTCCTCGTAGAGCACGGGTGCCGGGGCCGGCTGCTCCCGGTAGGGAAAGGCCTCCGGCACCTCTGGCTCTCTGCTGCCGTAGAGGGGCCCACCGACTTTCCGTCCGGGCGCCGCCGCCTCCCCGGCTTTCTTCTCCGGCATCTTGGAGGTGGGGTTGAAAGCACCGGTGCAGCTGCTGCCGAAGGGGAACTTGTAGACCACGTCGCAGCAAGCCACCTGGCTCTCCGGCTTCACGCCCGTGAGGTCCAGCACGTTGGCTGGCGGCTCCTCCTTCAGCACTTTGGTCACTGGGCCGGCCACCGCCTCCTCCATCTGCACCATCATCACCTGGGACTTCTTGCCGCCCAGGGCAAGGAGAGGACTCTGGCTCTTCAGCTCCACCGGCACTGCGCGGTACAGCTCTGAGCCCGGCTCCGGCGGGAAGGGCTGCGGGAGGCCGCCGACGTTCTGCGCCCCGCCGGCCTGCGTGATGAGCACGTCCTTCTTCACCATCTGGCCTGGCACGCCATACCTCGCAAACTTGGGCTGCGGGGCAGCGGCGGGCTCGGGCTTGCTGCCGGCCACCCCGCCGGCTCTGACAGTGGCCGTCTGGATGCCCTGTTCCACCTGCTTCACCTGTGCCAAGCACACCGGGCTCCCGGTCCCCTGCCCGAAGTCCACCCGGCTCTGGAAAGGGTCTCCATAGACTACGGGCTGCTTGGGCTGCGAGAGGAGCATGGGGGAGGCGATGGCCAGGCCGGCGGTGCTGGCTGCTGCGATGATGGCGTGGGGCTGCTCCTGGGCGTTGAGGTTGATGATCAAGGGCTGGATGGCCGTGGACTGCCGGCTCGGGATGTGGTCCAAGGTCAGGCAGTACTTCCTGGCCTCGGTGGCCAAGGAGGTGAGATCCATGCCTTGGTCTGTAATGATGATGGGGGCAGACTTCAGCGCTGTCCGTAAGTCCACGGCATTAGTGCTCGGCGCCTTGGGCCCTGGCTCAACCCGGGACGTGCCGGGGATGGAGGAGATACGGCAGAGGGAGATGTTTTCCGCGGGGAGCGCTCCCCAGCCGTACAGCCCCGTGATGTCATCGGCGGCTGAAGTCACGGCGGGCGCCTTCTGGGCGTGCTCCTTCACTGGCTGCACCCTGATGTAGGCACCTTGCGGCTGCTCCGGCTCCGGTGCCGGGCTGTAGCCATGTGCCGGCAACTGCCGGCTCGGCCTGGTGGGGGACGAGGTGGGGGACGTCAAGGAGCCGGAGCTGGCTGGCTTGGTTTGGCTGGCCGCGTCGGCCGCCAGCGTGATCAGCATGAAGGGGGCATCCTGCGAGGAGGGCTGCCGGGTCAGGCGCGGCGAGCCCGCCCGGTGTGGCGTCTGCGTCCCCTGTGCCACCAGGGAAGAGGCGGCGGGGCCGGCAGCGGTGGCAACGGGACCCTCGTAGGGGAGGAGGGGGCTCTGCGTCTGCGTGGAAAACTCCGCCGTGGCCTTTGTGGTGCGGGTGGGACTCTGCGTGGGGGAGGTGGGCGAGAGCGGGGGGCTGGAGCTCTTGAAGAAGTACGTCTTGGGCGGCGGGGGCTTGCCGTTGCTCGCAGCCGGGAGCTTCTCCCTGGCCGTTTGCACACTGATCTCCACCGCTGCCTTGCTTCGGCCGGCGTCCTCCGTCTGCGAGCTGTAGCTGACGGTGCTCTTCGCCGCACTGTAGCTTCTGCTGGCTACGGATGGGGCCTCCGGAGCTGGGGAGCTGTAGCTCCGCGGCGCGCTCCCGGGGCCGCCCACCGCTGTCGTCACCGTGCTGGCACCTTTGCCATAGGCATAAGGAGTGGTGGCAGCCTTGGACGCCGGGCCGGGCGCTGCCGGGGAGCTCTGGAGCTTGGCTAGGTCTTGCCCCTCTTTCGCAAAATGCTGGGTGACCCGGACATCGGGAATGGCTTTGCCTGCGCTGCCGTCAGAGGTGGCAAAGGAGACGGGAGCGGAGAGCTGCGTGGGGCTGGTGCCGGGGGTGAGCGGACCGCCGTTCTGCTTCATCAGGTCAGCGTAGGCGCTCTCGGCGTTGAGGAAGCGCTTCTCCTGGTATGCCTCCTCCTGCCCCTTCGCCTTCTCTCCCTGCTCGAGGGCCAGGTCGAAGGAGGAGGACTGGTGCATCCTGGAGATGCTCTGCGAGGTCTGCAGGATCTCCTCGTACACGGCTCCCGCCTTCGGCAGGGCGCTCGGATAGCTGGGCTGGGAGGGGCGCGTGGGGCCGCCGTCGTACCGGTACTCCTCGGCATACTGGTACTCGAAGCTGTTCTGGCCCTCGGTGCCGTGGTAGCCGGCCTGCTGGTAGGTGCTGCCATAGGAAACAGCCGGCTGGGTCTGCTGGACCTGCTGCTTCTGCATCATCTCTGCCTTCCTCATCATCTCCTCGTAGGCTTCCTCGGCACTCTTGAGGGGCTTGCTGGCAGGCTGGCTGGGGCCGCTCTCCCCCTTCTCCGTCGGGGAGTACAGCGACATGAAGGTGGGCAGGTTGTACTCGCTGCCTGACTTGTACAGCTTGGAGGCCACGGCATCAAAGCTCTCAGCCTCCGAGTCGATGGAAGGCGAGTACTCGGAGCAGGAGGAGCGGTGCAGCTCCTCCATCTCTGCCGCCTGCCGCAGCTCCTCGGTGGGGGAGGCGTCCTCGATGGGGGAGAGGTTGCTGGGGGGGGTTTTGGAGCGCTCCCTCCTCCGCTGAGCCCTCAGCTCCTCCTTGTCGCGCTTGGTCTTGCGCGCCGTGCTTCGGATGCGCTGCTGCTCCACCTCCCGCATCTTCTCCTGCTCCCGCAGCAGCTCCTCTTCCTCCCGCAGCTCCTCCTCCTCAGACGAGTCCTCGATGGTGGGCAGCAAGGGGCCGTGCGAGCGGTGGCGAGCCTTCCTCTGCTGCTTCACCTCCTCCAGCCGCTGCCGGCGGCTGGGGCTGCTGTCGCTGTCCTCCTCCAAGGAGGAGATGGAGGTGGGCGAGGTGCCCGAGGTGTAGCTGGGCGTTGTGGCTGGCAGGGTGGAGGAGTACTCGCCCCGGGAGCGCTCCTCGGGGGAGCCCGTCAGGCTCTCCATCTCCAGCTCGGGCTCCCGGTCCAGGCTGGCATCTGCCTCCTGGCCCATCTCCATCTCCCGGCCGTAGCCAGTCGTGCTGTTCAGCTCGATGGTCTTGAAGCGCCGCAGCCCGCCCTGGGCCGTGCTCAAGTCGTCACCCTCCGCCGCTTCCAACTCCTTCCTCTCCTCCTTGTAGAGGCTGCCGGGGCCGTGTGGCAGACGCCGCTTAGCCGATGCCGGCTCTTTGCCCTTCTCCGCCTCGGCCTTCTGCCCAGCTTTGGGGATGCCGTACTTGGCGCGTCCGTAGCCCTCCTCCTCCTCCTCCTCCAGGTTGTCCTCCTCCGCGCTCATCTCCAGGATCTGCCTCCTCATGAAATCCTCGTCGCTTGTCTCCGCCTCCCGGCCCTTGGGCCGGGGGGGCACCGGGGAGAAGCCCCCCTCGCTGCTATCTTCCACGTAGTCATGCCGCAGCTTGCTGCCAAACTCGTCCGAGGACTCCGCGCTCTCCCGCCGCTCCCGTTGGTTCTCCCACTCCATCGAGTCCTCATCCTCCTCCAGGATGTCCTCCAGCTCCTCGTCCGAGTCGAAGGCTTCAGGGGTGATGGAGAGGTACCGCGGCCGCTGCCGCTGCCGCTGCTCCTCCCGCGGCTCCGGGCAGCCCTTGCCGCGCTCGGTGGGCTCCGGTGGGGCACCCCGGCCTTCCAGGAGGGGCCTCATGCTGCTCTCCAGCTTAGTGAGCTCAGAGGGGCTGGGGGGGCTCTGCCCGGCCAGCCCGGTGCCGCTCAGCTTCTCTTCCTCCTGCTGCACCAGGCCGGTGATCTCGCTCTGCGAGCTGGAGATGCCATCGGAGGAGTAGCCGGTGTCGCTCAGGCTCTGGGGGCTGCGGGACAGGTCCGGGGGGTAAGGCTTGCTCCCGTCCTGCGGGCGAGGGAGAGCACAGCGTCAGACCCCGGCAGCTCCGGAGCTGTTCCCCCCCGCTTCCCCCCCAAATCCTCTCCTGGGGGCAGTGTTGGGAGCCAGCCCAGCAGGAAGGCTGGGGGCCACCCCATTGTCCCCCTCCCTTAGTGTCACGGCAGCGATTTGTCTGCGTGCTAACGAGGGCAGGTGACTTGCTACAAGCAAGGGATGGCACAGCAAATGTCCTCGGGGGCAAAGGCATTGCAGGACTCATAAATACGTTTAAAAAACTGGTCCTCGTCAGGGTTTTCTCCCCGGATAACTGACACGAGAAGGCTGTCTAATGACAATAACTATTGTTTTTACACTACCCACTACTTAGAGAGCCAGTGGTGGCTGAGCCCCATCCATAAACCTGGGGATACCGACAGCCACACGCCCTTCCCAGGGGAAGGGATGCCCCAGCAGCACCCAGGCAGCTGCCAGCACAGGGAGAAGCGCAAGCACGGCTAATTTGGGGGGGGGGGGTGAATGTATCTTGGGAGGGGTCAGCCCTTGCGCCCCGGTGCCTGGTGGCACTGAGAGGACAGGAGCTTTGCCAGCGGCAGCCGGGGGGAACGGCTGCCTTTCAATGAACTTTAATTTCCCTGACTGACAGCCCTACAAAGCAGCCTTCAGAAGCAGGGTGGCCTCCAGGATCCTCGTTAGATGCCAGCAGAAATAAACAGGCCCTTTTAAGTGACGCCCTGGTGCTATCGGCAGGGCCCGTCACCCCCACGGAGGCACCGTGGATCTTACTTGATTTCGGAAGCATCAGCAGACAGGGGTGCAAGGAGCTTCTTCCCTGTGGGCAGCCGTCCCCTCCCAGCTTTTGGGGGACCTCCCGCCACATCCCCTCCCCGTGGGGAGCTGTGCTGGCTGCTGCTGGCACGGTTGCTCATGGGGAAAAACCATCCCAGCGCAGCCGAATGTTTCCCCAAACTGTGTTGAATTTTAAAAAAGGTGGGACAAGGAGCTTGAAAAATACTCACTGCTGCAACACGAAATGTTGTGAAATGAGTTTTTAACAGCAAATTCAACGGCCCTTATGTTATTTTAAAATAAATCCACAGGCCAAAGATGACCTGAACATTTGGGCATTATGCCCAAAATGATGTGATCGTAATAAAAAGAAGGCAAATACCAGCACGCTGCTACAGAGCCTGCAAAGTTCCTAATCGGTTTGGAAGTGCTGAGACAGCAGTGTTTTGAGCTCACTGCTTCCCAAAAGGCCGTTTCCCGAAGCAAACGGCCTCGACGACATGGTTTCTGCTCCGACTTGGAATAAACCCTCCCCGTTTCTGAGCACGGCTGCCGGCAGCGGCCCGGCTCAGCGCCGCGCCAGCCCTGGGTGGGACGCGGTCCCCAGGGGTGCTCGGAGCTGGACGCGCCCTGAGAGCTCACCTCCTGCTCCTTCGCCCGCGGCGCCTCGGGGGGTGCCCGGCTCTCCTTGCTCTCCACCTCCGCTTTGGGGGTCGTGCTCTTCCCCTTTGGCGCGGCACTCTCAGGAGCTCTGGAAGGCTCCGGGGCGGCTTTTGGCGGCGGCTTTTCCTCTGCCGGCACCGGGGGCTTCTTCTCCACTGGGGCAGGGCTCGGGGTCCTGCTCGGCTCGGCAGCCCGGAGGCTCCTCGCGGGTGAGGGCTGCCGCTCGGGGGGTGCCGCCGGCTCGGCGGGCACCGGCGCGGGTGCTCTCTGCGGCTGGCCGGCGGCCGGCGGCTGGTGCCGTGGGGAGCTGGTGGGCGGTTGCTTTGGGGCCGGCAGTGGCATCGGGGCAGGGTCGCCGAGGCTGCCTTCGAGCAGCCGCTGGGTTTGGCAGTTCAAGCACAGCCATTCATTCTTCTGCAAAAAAAAAAAAAAAAAAGTTCCATTTAAACTCTAGGAGCTCCACCACAGCAGTTGGGACACATAGCAAAGGGCTCAGCCCACCCAGCCCAAAAACCGGCTTTGGAGAGGCCAGGCGGCGAGCAGGCAAGCGCCAAAACGCTGGCGCCGGCTGTGAAGGGGTGTGCGGCGTTGGAGCCTTACCCTACAAACCAGGGAAAAGAGTCCAGCTTAAACCTGCCCCTACCCTCACCCTGACCTCAGTGGTGTCCAGGATCACGGCCGTGACACAGGGATTTCACACTCCTCCCACGAGACCTCAGCATCACCAGCTCTTTTCATCACCAGTCGTGACGGTATTTCAATGAAATTCAGTTTCAAATGAAATTGAACAACGAAGGCAGATTACTACTGTAGGTTAACACTTCTTGGGCTCCATACAGCTTCCCTCTCACTCTGATTTGTTTTCCTCGATACAATAAAGGTTTAATAGCATAATCATAATACTTAAGAACCATTTTTTTCTAGGTTATCAGAAAATACTGGGTACACAAGTACGCAAAAATTTCCCAACGACATTACCCGAAGTACACGCTGTGCAGGAAAAGAACAAGACAATCTCGTCTAGTGAAATTCTCAGCAAGAGCTGTCGTTTTATGGTCTGGAAAAAGCAGCTTGCAAGCAGGGCTGTGAGTGGCAGAGAGCCCCCGGGGCTACGGCAGGGGCTCTGCATTAAGAAATCAGAAGCACTTTCCCCCCGCAGGTCGTCCAAGGGCTATTTTTACCCACCCAGGAATGTCCAGGAAGAGAGGCCTGACATTTCCTTCCCTTTTGAAGTTTCACCATCTTAAATCTTTTTGGTTTTGCGGCTAACAGCCTGCTATGCTCCAAGTCCTTTTCCCCAGACTCCTCTTTTGCTGACCTGTTGCTCCCAAAGCTCGGGGTGGCCAACCTTGGCGGGTGGCTGGCCCCGGAGGAGCTGTCACGCTGTTAGAGAGGCGGTCTTGGTCTTCAGCCTGGGACCAGGGCTGCAAGCCAGCTGGGGCCACACAAGCCATGGTCTCCATATAGAAGACGAGGGTCACCAAAACGGCCTCCAGGAAACAGCCTCAAGTTGTGTCAGGGGAGGTTTAGATTGGATATTAGAAAAATCTCTTCACCAAAAGGGTTGTCAAGCACTGGAACAGGCTGCCCAGGGAAGGGGCTAAGTCACCACTCCCGGAGGTATTTAAAAGACGTGCAGACACGGTGCTTAAGGACATGGTTTAGCGGTGGACTTGGCAGTATGAGGGTAATGGTTGGGCTCAGTGACACTGCATCCCACACCCAGGAGTCCCCAAGTTCTGAGGAGATGCTGGAGACAGCTGGCGGTGGCCAGGAGGAGCCGGCTTCCCCACAGACGCTTCTTCACCCACGCAGCAATCTGGGACCGGAGCAGGCACCCAGCCCAGCCCATGCTCTCCGGGGAGCAGAGGGGCAGGAGGGGGCAGCTTCTGTGGGGAAGGGGCAGGCGTGCAACGTCCTCCCTCTCACCCCCACCCCCCGCAGCAGGCCCTGCTCTTCACACAAACATCTTAAGAATACATCAGGGCTTTGGAAGGCCATAAAAAAAATCCCTTTCAGCACGGTAATATTTAATTATTGCTTAATCAAAGAGAAAGTCTAATTAAGGGGCAAGTGCAGCCTATTGTATCTTAATGATTGCATTTGTCTTCTTTTATTCCAGAATTCGCTCTTGTCCCTGTGCCTCTGAATCAGATCTCCTCGCCCTGCTCTGCTGTGTAATTATTTCAGACTGCAGAAGGAAATGTGATTGCATGACACAAATTGAATCCTTGCCTCATGGAAATATGCGGCCTTTCATTTTTCTTTCAGGAATCCCATTTTTCTTCGCCAGAGCTCCCTCCCCGATGCTAGCAGCAAGGGGGAGGCGCGATGCAGAGGGGACGGGCTGGCTGTACTGGGGCAGAGCTCAGCGCAGCTCCTGCCCATCCCTCTCTGTCATACCACCGGGCCAGCCCCCAGCTTGGTCCTGCAGGAACCAAAGAAGATCATCCCACCTCGAACTACTCAGCCTGCCCCGTCCAGGCCCGTAACATGCTCCCTGGATGGGGCACTGCCCGTGCTTGTGATGTCCCACCCTGCCAGGCCGTGATGGCCGGGAAGCTCTGGACAAGGGGATGGGCACAGCTGCTTCTGCCCTTCCAGAGCAAAACTCAAGCCAAGGATGACCGCGGAAGGCCAACGCTGGCCACCAAGTGCCAACTGTGGACGTTGAGTGCCAATCAGGTCCCATCCAAAGCAGTGGCTTTTGTGCCCGTGGAGAGGCAGGAGTCACACACGCTTTGGCCAGTGCCCTGCTGGGACAAGCACCACGGCAGGACACCTTCCAAAAGGTGTAGCCTCCCACATCAGTGCGTTCCTTCTGTCTAGGTTTTCCTGGGTACAGACGTACATGCTTTGCAAGAGCGGAGGTTCAGGGGGGGACATCAGGAAAAGGCCCTTTGCTGAGGCAGTGGTGCAGTCCGGGACAGTGACTGTGGGGTCTCCATCCTTGGAGGGGGCTCAAGACTTTGCTAGACAAAGTCCCTTGTGTTGGTGCCTGCCCTGCTCTGTGGGGGAGGCTGGACTGGAGGCTCCACACTCCCCCCCACCAGCACCTCCCCGAGTCCCTGCAGGCAAGGGACACCACCATGGTGAGTGGAGAGGACCTGCTGGTGTCACCTCATCAGGAGGAGGCTTGGGGGTCCTCCGAGACCAGGCGAGCACAGGACCGATCTGTATCATGGGGATCTGATGGCCCCACAGACTGGTCCCTCAGGCTCCCCCCAGCTGTGGCTCTGCAGCCATTCCTCCTGGCAGCCGCCCCAGTTTGAGCAGCTCGCCCCGCCATCCTGCTCTCGCCGATGTGACAGCTCAACTCTTCCCGGGACTGCACTGGGAAGCCGATAAGGGAACGATCTCTGGTAAAAATAGCCCTGCCAAAAAGATTGTGGAGCTCCACTCTGAAATGCCCCTTGCCTTTCACAGCAGGCAGAAAGGCACAGGTACAGAGGGAAGGCAGAAACCAGGGCAGGTCGCAGGCGGAGCTGGCCCTTAGGCTTCACCAGCCATGAAAAGTGTCAGCCAAGCCTCGGGAGACACCCAAGATGAGAGACTGGCATATATTGAGTTTGCATGTTCTCTTCCTGGCTTTTCTTTTGGCACCTCTGGGGTCTCCTGTGCTGGGGAGACACTCTGCTGCCAGTCCAGCCCTCTGCACTTCAGTCTGAGCCTCTGTGGAAAATCACTACGTGGTTACAGCCTTGGATGGCAGAGAATTGGGGAAGGGATAACTGAATTTTCCCGAGCTGTGGGAGAGCCCCCAGCCCTGCCAGCAGCCAGCGCCGCGTGGAGCCGTGTGTACACTGTGAGCACAGACTGTGCCGCAGCAGCCAGCGCAGCGTTTGCCGTCGCACGCCGGCGCTCGCTGCAGTGAATACCCCCAGCAGCAGGAGCTGCGCGCTGCCCGGCTCCTACACGTGCCGGAGGTGGGGGGAACAAGAAATCCTGCCCGTGGCAGCTGCAGGGAGACGGGAGGTGAGCAAAGCCGCCCGCGCCCAGCGGGAACATGGCTGGCAAACCTCTCCAAGCTCTCTGTCCCCATCTTTAAGAGATCTCTGCAGCCCTTCCTGCTGCTGGATGCTAAAAACCCCGTGGCTCGGTGAAGATGTGGTGTCTGAGTCATGACAAATGACCCGTCCCTCTCCCGCGGTCCCGCAGCCCTGTGGGCTTGGTGTTTGGTTATCCCGCAGCACCTCTGCTCCCCCTTGGAGGGGTCGGCTCTGCCGCCGCTCCCCCAGATGGGTACCTCGGCCACGGGCATTTCCCAGCTACCGCGGCCAACAGGGTTAAGCTGCCCCTGAGAAAAATGCAAACATTCGACGACTGGCTGATTTGCTAACAGCTTGTAAATCCTCATCGAGATTAACCAGATCCCATGAAGATAATAATAATTAGGCTGAATTTAGCACTTTGCATGTCCAAACTGTTGGATGCCCAGGAAGCCAGAGTGCCCCTCGCTGGGGCGGTAAGCGGGTAAGGAGCTTACGGCAAAAGCACGGCGGTGCCTGTCCGAGTCTCCGTGCTTAAAGATGCTGGAAACCTTGGCTGGGGATGGGGGCTTGCTCGACACTGAGGTTTGCTGCCTTAGGATGCACCACAGTGGTGGGTACGGCGGGGTTTAATGGTGCGGAGCACAGGCGACGGGGAGCCGGGGCCGGTGAAGGCTGCGGCACACGGCGAAGACCAACAGCGCACGGGCAACGCTGCCGGGATGCAGAGCGGGCTCGGGGCGGAGGAAAGCATCAATAATTAAAGAGAGGGATGAAACCAAAGCGCACCAGATATGCCATCTTAAATGAAGAGGCGCTGGCAGGGTAGGGAGAGCTGGAAACCAGCCAGCCGGGCAGGCAGGGGAGCGAGGGTGCTGGGGGGGCTGCCCAGCCGGGTTATCAGCTTACACCCCGGGAGGGTCACTGCCCCGACCCCTCGGGGCTCCCAGCCTTCCTCACCCCCAAACCACGGGGATTTGAAGAGGAATTATGGAAAAAGTAGGTTTCCAGAGAGAAAAAGGGAGTTCCTGTGCTCTTTAGGGGCAGGACGGAGCCCTGGGCACAAGGCAGCCCCGGCCAGCGTGGGGGGTGCGCCCAGCTCCCCCGAGCTCTGGCACCCGCTGGCAGGTGGCCACAGCCACGCTCGCCAACCTCCGCCGGGTTTTACCCTGCAATTGTTTTAATTTACTAATGGGCGACAACAAAACTGTAATTAACTAAAGTTGAAGTCTTTCCGCATAATTTTGGTCAACGTTACCGCTTGGCAAGTTAATTAAATGCTGAATCCCCCAGCGGCGCCGGGGTTTTTTCTTAATGATGGAGCCAGCAAACTGCAGCATCACGGTCACGCGTGAACCCCCTGTTCAGCGGCTCAGAGGTCTGAGAGCCTTGGTGGGAGCTGGTGGTGCCAGAGGCTTCTTCCACAGATGCTCCCCGGCTTCCCCAGTTAGCTCCCGGCTGCCAGTCCCACCGTTCCCGTCACCCTTGAGACCCTCACTGCAACCTCTCCAGCTTCTGGGAGATGCACGGTCACGGTCTTCATCCCAGCGCAAACCGCTCCCCGCAGCAGTGTCCCTAGGACTCTGCCCAGTTATTTAGGTTCTAGGGTATGATTTTACACAATCAAAACGATATCTATTAAAATACCAGGACAAAAATCTGTACAAAATTAGATAAGCAGCATGAGGTATAAGTATCTTGCAAGCCAGATCTCATCTCCCAGCATTAAATGCGGTGAATCTCACAAGAATATTTCATTTATTTGCTGACAAGTACTGTGCAGGGCTCATCACTGTGACAGATGGGTGCCTGGAAAATATGGAAAACACTTCTGGTATCTGAATCAAGATCCAAATTAACAACAAGAACCTCATAAAATCACTTCTCAAGCATTCCTCTCAGTCCTGCTTGCAGGAAACCTCCCATTTAGGAGGGCTCCTGACATCCAGACACCTTCTACGCACCCTCCCGCAGCAAAAATGGGGGTGTCTCATTGAACGATCCCATCTCCCAAGCGCTCAGCATCCTTGTGCTAAGAACACCACAGCTCTGTCTGTACTGTGGCTGGGTTTCAGCACAGTTTTAAAGGAAAGGGACCGAGTCATGCTCGATCGTTGGATGCCAGGGCTGTTTCAGACTCACCTCGGGCAGTGCCTGAGGTCTGGCTGGCAGGTTCTCCATCCTCTAAGGGCTCCTCTCCCTGGAAAAGATGCTCCCTGCCAGCAGCCTCCCCGGGTGAACCGTGGTGCTCATTCGTTTTGGATGCTGCTGCCCGAGCGCTGGCTGACGTTTGCTCCCCCTTGATTTCAGCCCATTCCCACAGCTGAACTCTCCCGAGCCCCCCCAGATCACCTCCCCACGGCTGGAGGCACCGCAAACTTCTGCCAAACTCCTTCAACAGAGATGCTGCAGTTTTAGGAGGCGAGGGGGAGCACGCCGACCCGTGCCAACCACTGCTTCTCTGGGATGCTCGCCTGCCGATGGGAGTGTGCACATCACAGTCCCGATCACAGCACGTTCACAAAGGGTGTTTTTAACCTTGTGTGCTGTCAGCAAATAACCACGGGCCTGGTTTTACCTCCGCCCCAGCCCTTATCTCTCCTAGGAGGCTGAGGCAGTGATGGGATTTGAAATGAGGGCAAGGAAACGCGCTGTGACGGCGGAAGCACCAGAGATGAGGAGGCGAGATGCAGCAAAAGCAGGAGATGCTCATCAGAGCCGTGCCTGCGATGGGAAGAGATCGGAGAGGATTCAGGTGGCCCCGGCGCCAGGAGGGGATGGAAGGCAGCGGGCAGGCAGTGGGCAGCCCCGGGGAGCCAGGGGGACAGGCAGGGCTGGCTGTGCACACACCCGTGTTCACACTCTGCCGTGGGACAGCAGCCTCTGGAATGGGGCAGAAAGCACAGGGTATGCTATTGCCCTGATAGTGCCTTTTTTTCCCCTAAAAATACCCTCAAAATCCCACTCAAACTAGATTCAGAGCTGCCTGCACTTACGCTTGCTAACCGCATTTATGCTGGCATACGCGTGCTGCTTCTCAAGTTTATGCATCCATATATATATATATATATACGTATATAAAAAATCTGTTGCACTAAGTGCAACTCTCAAACGCCGTTCAGCGGAGCGGGTCGTCTTTCTGGAGCCCAGCTGGCCACGCACCGATGCTACTGGGCTCGGGGAGCGAGGGGGGCGGTGGGCTCCCCGGGGGGGGCTGTGCCTCCTTCCACTGCCCGGCGGAAAGCTGTTGCCGGCAGCGCAGCAGAGCCAGCACTGCCCCCGCTCCCGGGACCGTCCGCAGGGAAAGGCAGCGAGGGGCCACACACACCTCCCGCTGCCGAGTTTCCTCAGCTGCCAACTGCTCCACACTAATTAACTTCATTACCATCAACTGGGCAAGTATTAGTGTAACTAGGGTTCACAGATTACCCCAGCTGAAAACCACCACAGTTATTTCAATCCCTTGCTAAATATAGCATTTGACTAGGCAACCCAGTGATGTGTTTTCCAGCATCAGCCTATTCTTATCTGTTCCTGTGGCCTCTCTCAGGCTGATGGAGCTGACAGTCCCTCTCCAGCTCTATTTTAGATGTGTGCGATGTATTGGTGGCCTTTCCACTGCAATAATGTGATTAAAAGCAGCGCAGCGTAATGAGCTCACTGGGATGAGCTCTGCATCGCAGGGCTCATTTTCTGCCTCCCATCTGCTCCGCTCCATCCCTCTGTGCTGGGACCTCTCTCAACTGGAAAAAAGACACAGAAAGAGAAGATGGGAGAAGCTGCACATGATGGCTGAGCGCTGGGGCTGCCATCCGCTGTGCTGGGAGAAAGGGAAGGACACGGGCAGCGGCAGCTCCCGGCCCCGGCTTCACAGCAGCCGCAGTGGAGACAACGTTCCCTTCCTTCACGCTCAGCTGCCGACCAAAAATACCAGGAGGGGACCTGGAGCAGGAGCAGCGGTATCTGCCCTACCACCCATCCCCTTTCCCGGAGCCACGGAGAGGGGAAGGCAGAGCGGAGAAGGGGAGCTGGACAACAGCCAGGTGCCGAAGTGGCCATCGCATCCTCCTTCCTTGGCTCTCCCTTCTCCTTCCCCCCGCACATGCCTTGTGCTGGGGACTTTTTCCCTCCTCTGCTTCTGGCCACCATCAGCCGTCCACCACACAGCCCAGGGGACAGAGAAACAGCACCTGAGCCAGTCACAGCCTCCCACCCTGCGCCTCGACACACCGCCTAGCCAGCAGAGGATTATTCCAGCTGAAAGTCTTTGACTGATGAGTAACAGCAGCGCTCCCCTCTGCTCGCCTTCGAGGAATAGCTGTGTTCTTGCCAAGCCCAGCTTACACCACTGCAGCAGCCGACGGCCGGGCCGGCGACCGCCGCCACGGCGGGGAGAAAGCGCCGCAAAGCCTCCGTGGCTGTGGGAGAGCTGCAAACGTGGCTTCCACCAGCACGGTCAGCCTGGACCACCTGTGGCTTCTTGCTTGGCTGCAAACCCCAGTGGCCGTGTCCCTGGGCCAGGGCATCGCCGTCCTGGGTAGCCCCTCCTGTGGCAGAAGTGGAGATCTGCTTTTTGGGGTGCTGACCTGCGGACGGGGGCGTAGGCTGCTCTGCTGTCTCCTGAGCTGTCCCGGGGCTCCCAGTCATGGGTCCTTCCCAAATCTGGCTTGACAGAGGCTAGAGGAAAAGGCCACTAAATCTTCCATGTTATTAGGAATTGTGGCGTTAGAGTCAAGCTTATGCTACTTTTTAATACTGTTATTTCACTGTCGGGCCCCAATAATTTTATTCCATAGAGCTGTGAAAGAAGCTCACCTTGCCTGACTGGAATGCTAAGGGGTGAGTTAGACAACCTGTTTGGATTGCTCGGCTCAGACCCCAGAATAAACAGCTCCCCCCACCCCTGCTTGGTTCTGGCATCCAGCCAAAGCACCCACGGCCAGCAGCTCCCAGCAGAGCCCAGCTCCTCTCAGCACCCACATCCTTGTGCAGCCATAGCCATGAGCCAGGCTGCCCCAGCTCGTCTCTGCCCCCTGCCCATCTTCTACCACCTCCAAAATTAGGGCAGCTACTGCGGCAGGAAGCACCTTCTGTATTTTCGGAGCTTAAAAAAATCTTTTTGAATGAGAAGAATGTTTCTAAGTCAAAGGATTGAAACTATTTTGCAATCAAGGAAGTGTATTTCCAAACGAGCCCGATTGCGAGAGCCTGGGTGCTGTGTGGGCTGTGTGAAGGGGCTGCTAAAAAAGGGTACACAGCTGTCCAAAATTTGGAAACGGGTGCTTTTGCAGAATATATATAGACATCCCTCCCCACTCAACATATTTCCTTCCAGTTCATTAGATAAAAAAAACATTTTAAAAAATCAGTAGGATATTGAGGAGAGCACTTTGATGCTTTTGGCTTGTCTAAAAGCCACGCGACCGATTCTCAGGGCTACAGGTGAGCATCCACGGTCCTTGGAATGGTCTGTTGAGCATCAGAACATCGGTGTCACTGCTGCATTGCTGCAGCAACACAGACATCCAGCAATAAACCGGCTGCCATCAGGAATAGGAAGCAGAGACACCCGCTCCCAGTGTGGCAGTGGTGGTAGAGATGAACACAAGCACGTTTGCCTCGAGACGGTGAGGAGGTGAGATACAGAGGCCAACCACCCCTAGGTGGGACACGGGACATCCTCTGTGTTACTATCTGAAGAAGAGAAAACTAGTTTTGGGGCCAGACACAACCACCAGAAAATCCCATCCTCACTCCGACCCAACAAGTTCACCCACCACCTTCTGCAGCAGGTCACCCCTCAGCACGTTGGTTCAGATAAAATACACCCTTGATTTCACATGGTTGCCACTGCTGGGCAGAAGCTTTGATACTCATTTATCTCCACTGCTATTTCCAATCTGGATGAGCTCCCTTTTTTTTCCCGGCCATTGGCTACCACCATGCATCTTCTGCTACCTTGACTATTACCCCGTGTCCCCATCTGCGGTAAGCATGTGGAGATAAAGGTGCCCCTGGGCTGGGACAGAGCATCTCTTCAAAAAAGTGGGAGATACAACACGTCCAGGCGGGGCACCTGAAGGTGTCATTGCAGGAAGAAACGCGTGAGTGCGGCACTGCATATTTAAGAAAAAGGAAAATCACAAAGAAAAAGAGGAGGGACGAGAGAGCAAGTCTCAAGATGCTGAAAGCGCTTTTCGTCTTCCTTTTCATTAAGCCTTACTATTTCTCTCTGTTTTATCTTGGAGGAAGAGCTAAATTAACTACCAGCTCAATTCTGAGAGACTGGATCCAAATTAAGAAGATTTTCTGTTCACAATAAAATCCAGCCAACAGTATTAAAGCAGCAGAGGGTTTGGTCTGGTTTTCAAAGATTAGCTATGGCTGTCCCAAGGAAGAGAAGCTCCCATTTTCCTATTTTGCTCCAAAGTGACGTTTAGAAAGCTGTCTGGATCATTTATAGTCGTTACAGACCAGACTGCGACAACCATCATTTAACCACGCAGAAAAGAGGGACGTGGCTCTCATCCTCCACCACCTCCTGGCTCCCTGTCCCCTCTCGCCCACACACAGACCAGTTGCTCCCAGTGCACCTTCCACAAGGACCCCGCTGTGTTCCTGCTCCGGCGCTGCCAGGGATGCACCCGCTGAGAAACCGCATCTTCTCAGCCAGCCCTGCCGCTAACATCACGACTCAGCTCTGCACCCAGCACTAAAACCCACCCGCACAGAGGCAGGAGTCTATTTTTCCCCTAGTGATAAAGAAGTAATATATTGTTCATTTTTGTTTGAATCAATCCGGCCATGCATTGTAATTTTCTCCGTGATGTAATACTCCTTAACGAGATTTATCAGCCTGCCAGCCAGCCTTATCTTTAACAGTCCCCATTATCGGGATGTATTTCTCAGCCAAGGTTAACAGCAGCGTGAGGATCTCCAAACGCTGGCTGCATGATAATAATCCTGCAATAACGCCCAGGAGGCGTACGTACATCGGGTCTAGCGGAGCCCGCACCCTGGTCACCATGGATCCTAACTGCCTTTGGTGCGCCAGCATGGTCGAGACACCAGGTGTTTCTCATGGCCATGCTGCTATTTCACACATACGCTCGATGAAATAACCATGTCTCTTCAGGAACCGCTTGAATCTGTATGCAAAAGATTCCAAATCTGCAGCAAACTAATGCTTGCAAAGAGAAATGTGGCCAAACTCTGCAGAAAACAAATATAATATTCTATTCGTTTTTCCAACAGAATGGTAGAAAATCCAAGAAAAGCTAAGTTTATCGGAGAAGTCTTATTTAATCAAAACCTTGGTTTTTCATAGGCACTAGTGTTGACTAAAATATCCAGCCATCCAACTAGTAATTTTCTGCATCTGATAAAAGCAGATTCAAGCTGTCTGATTGCTCTCTTTTAAATTGCAAAGAGCCCCAAGTGTCTATCAGGCAGCAGCCTCTCACTTCCAAACCAGAAGAAAATCTGTGTCTTCAAGAGCTTCAGTTTCCTTCTCATTGTGAGCTGTTCAGTTCCCAGTCCCCCCATCCCTAAACGAGTCCAGCAGCAGCAAATGGGGTCTCAACGTATTTCATGACCACGATGGATCGTTTTCAAAGTGTGTTGGGGAGCCATCAGTTACAGGGGTCGGAAGCTGAGGACATTGCAAACGGATGTCCTGCAGTACCTGCACAGTCATATAATGCTTTCAAAACTTGAAAAATAATTACATTGTTTTCCCAGGAGGCAACCCTACATCGGCAGAGACCAAAACCCCCAAGTGGAGGTAGCTGAGGGCACTCAGGGGTCCACCACTGAGACCTACCAAGTCCACCTTCCCATGGCCCTTGCGTGTTGGGTAGATGCACCACCAGAGGAGACATCCCCTAACAGTTGTCCTCAGCTCTCCCAGAGAGCAGGAGGTCACCTCCGGGCTTCCCTGGCTGTTTAGTGCGTGGGAAACAGGATGCCAAAGGCCAAGGGCTGCGCAGACACAGGCAGACGTCTTGGGGTAACCCATGACCCTGCCAATTTCAGCCCTCTGCCTTCCTCTCTTTCTCCATCCGATTCTGTTTCTATTTCTATGGCCCCTGCCAGAATTTTTACCCTGAAATATGTGTATTCCTAGAAAACTGGAATCTTTGGTTTCTGTGGGTAATGCTGTTTGACCCTATTCAATGACTGCTGCTTCAAAAAAGCCCATATACCCTGTTCCAGGCTTCAAGATTATGAGTCCTGATTTCAGCAGCAGAAATATTTTAATTAAATGAACTACCTTCATGGAATAAATCAAATGATAAGCTTGAAAAATTAACTCTCATAATCTTTCAGGCTTCTGTGCAGGTCAATAAACTATTACAGTAAAAGGCTGGGAAACGTTCTAGAAACACGGGTTGTTACAACAGAGATGGATGAGCCATTTTACTACCCCAATTATACACATCAGCATCTTTCCACTCTTGAGCCTTGCACAGCCTCTTCCATTACCATGCACACCCTCTTCCACTCCCTCGCCCGCTGCCCACAGCAAAGCTGGAGCAGCACGGCCAGTGTCTCCCACCCACTCGGGCCCGCCTCCCAGCCTTCCTCATCGCGACAGCATCTCCCTCCCTTTCCTCACCGGCTGTGCTCACCCTGTGCGATTCCTGACTGCTCCAAAATGCCTAAAAACTGGACCATAAGGGCACACTTGGGGAACCCACAAGCTGCCCACAGAAGGGGGGTACATGTCTTGGTGGGTCCAAAATAATTTTCATCATCTTCAAGATTTATTTTAAAATTTAAGCTTATTTTCAGATAATCCCTTATTTTAACATATTTTTAGCTTATTTTAAAAATAGCTGGTAACCCCCCAGCTGCCACGTGGTGACCTGATGATGACCCCGACCTGGGTGGATGTTCCCACCAGCGGTGCCAGGTCTCTGCAGCAAGGAGGTAGGAACTGGCTACAGGCACCAGGGGGGATGAGCTGACATCTTCCATCTCAGAAGCAAATGCAGCAAGAATGAAGCTAAGAAGCCAAAACAAAATGAAATGGTGAAGTCCATAGGAAATGGTTGCTTTAACAATTTTTTTTTAAATCACGTGATTCTTTGCTCAGTTTAAAATGCCTCTGTGAAGGCATTTCCTTCCCCACCTGCCCTTTTTGCAAAGGTAGACAGATGCACGTGGCACCTTTTGGCTCCCTGAAGCCACAGGAGGAACCACCTCATATAAACCCCTTAAGTAATTTAAGAAGCTCCACTTTAAGAGTAGTGCAGGGCCACTGCAGAAACCTGCTCTTCTGAAGGTTGGCAACACTCATCTGACTAGCAGCCTGAATAAAAACCCAGATTTGTTAAAAATACTGCTGCCTAGCTCTGCTTTGCGCTTCCTTTCCTGATGTCCTATTTGCTCTCGGCAAACAGATGACTGTTGGTCATACTTAACAGCTCCGAGTAAATCGGGAAATTATGTAAAGCTGGGAATTTCACAGCTCCTTTGCAGACGGGGAGCCCTTTCGGTGCGGCGGGGGGGGGTGGGGGTGGCTCCCGGCAGCCTGCACGCTCGCCCCAGGAGCGCCGGGATGCGGCCCCGGCTAGGACAGAGCCCAAACCTGCAGAGCCACAGGCAAACCCATGGCACAGGTCCTGTCCTTACACACACCTTCCCTTTGTCAGGCATTATTCCCAACCTGATGCCTCCTTTCTTTGCCAAACTAGAGGGTTTTTTGAGAATAACTGTTCTCCGAGTCACCCAAACCCCACCGAAATAAGTTATTTTCTGCTTAAACAGGCTTGGGCACCAGGTGCTCTTTGTGCTCCAAACAGTCAAAAATATCCTAACCAAAAAAGCCCAAACCAAACTCATTTCAGAGATTGGAGACTGCCTGCTAGTTATCTCCCAGTCATGGCACAAATAAGGGCCAAAAGCTTCTAGCCGTGGCACATAAAAATGTGAAGCATTCAGAGATGCAATGTGAAGATCCCAAAGCAGATCCTCTAAATTAAAAAAATCCCTCTTATCACACACAAAGGTGTCTTCATTTTCCCCTGATCCTCCCTCCAGGTTCCAGCATTTTGTTGTACTTTTTGCTTCAAGTAACTCAGGGAATTGAGGTCTCCAGAATAACTCTACAAAGTATCTCCTCCTTGCTTCCCAACCTCGTCTGTCTTCTTGTTTCTGTGTTGTGAGAAACGTAAAAGCTGATGCAGGACCTTGCTCTGCCGTGCCACCTCTGCTGCAGGGCACCCAGCCACTGCCGACCCACCCTGTCCTGGGCATTTGCTTCGTTGGGTGCAATGGGGCTCTCAGAAAATCTACCTTTGAGATGTTTCATGAAGCCGAGGAAGGGGGTGGTGAAGGTGGTCCTGTGTCCATTCTCCTATGGCCATTCCTCTGCAAGGAGAGCATGGGACAGGGCATCGAGGGATGAGAAAGGCGTGAAGGACTTGGGCTGTTCTCCACTTAAGGTCTCTTAAGGTCCATTTCATTTCACTGTCTAAAATTTGGGCAGCTGGTCTCAGCAAATCATCTGCCCCTGGTGTGAGATGAGCATCTCCAGGGCAGGGAGCCAGGACCCTTGCAAGGAGTCACCCTTGGTGGGTACCACCCTCCATCAGTGTGGAGAGGTGCCTTTGCCGTCAGCTGAGCCTGGGTACCAGACCTGCAGACATCTAAAACCAGAGGAGACAAACCCTGTCCTCAGCACCAGCAGCAGCCTAGAATCATTGAGTGGTTTGGGTTGGAAGGGACCTTTAAGGGTCATCTAGTCCGACCCCACTGCCATGAGCAGGGACATCTCCAACTCCATCAGGTTGTTCATAGCCTCCTCCAACCTGACCTTGAATGTTTCCAGGGATGGGGCACCTATCACTTCTCTGGGCAACCTGTGCCAGCGTTCCACCGCCCTCATCGTAACAAATGTCTTCCTTATATCTAGTCTAAATCTACCCTCTTTTAGTTTAAAACCATTATCTCTTGTCCTATTGCTACAGGATAGAAAGTCCCTCCCCATTTTTCTTATAAGCCCCCTTTAAGTGCTGGAAGCTCTCTATAAGGTCTCCCCAGGGCCTTCTCTTCTCCAGCCTGAACCACCCCAACTCTCTCAGCCTGTCCTCATAGGGGAAGTGCTCCAGCCCTCTCATCATTTTTGATCATTTTTGTGGTCCTTCTCTGGACCCCCTCCAACAGGTCCAGCATCCCCTGAGCCACAGCAGGAGATGTCCAGCGCAGGGTCACGCCGAGCTGGTGCTGGGGCAGCCTGGGGCTCCCCGAGCACCGCACACCTCATCTGCAGCACGCTGCCTTATTTTAGAAGGCAGAGCAGATGGCAGTGGGATGATAAGGAGGCAAAGCAGAAGTGAAGAGAAGGCTTTTGAAATAAAGCCCTGTGCTCTGCCGAGGGGGGTTGGTGCATTTGGATGCTGGGAACCAGGATGAGCTTCGAGGCAGCTCAGGGGTTTGCTGGTGGGGGGACCTACAGAGATGGGGAAAAGCCCACCCTGGTTCCCAAATACCACTTGGCAGGGACGGATGGCGTTGGCTCAGCACGGCCTCAGTGAGGCACAAACAGAACTGAAATAATCCCCAGCAAAGGGAGGCAGAGCCCTCGCAGAGGCCTTCAGCCCTGGCGAGAAGGTGTCTCCTGCCTGAGGGGCTGGGACCGTTCCCTCCCCGATGCTGCCGTGGGTTTCTGCATGGCTGAGCCCGAACATCTCTCCGGGCTGCTACCCAAGACTTTCCCTGCCTGAAGCACAGAGTACCCTGTTTTTTCCTCCTCTCCGAGCCCCTGAAGAGCTGGGGACCACAACAGCAGCAGCACGCAGGGACCAGCCTAGCAGCGGCAGTCCTGAGCTCGGGACTCCAGGGCATGTTGAGAGGATGGTTTATCCCCCACCTGCCCTGTGCAGCCCCGTGCCCGGTGCCAGGCAGCAGCACAGCCCCCCTGCACCCAGAGACTGCACCCCACCAGCCCGGCTACCGGAATGCTCAGGCAGACAGTGCCAAAGGCTTTGCAAGTCCGATGCCATCCGTGTGGGACCTGACAGGAGCTGTGAAGCCCCAGCCTCCCTGCCGTCCCCTCCGCTTGGTTTCACATCCACCATGGCTGGCAGGATAAAGCACCGCGGGGCAGGGCAGCGGAGCCCGCCATAACCACAGTCGCGTCCTCCTGGATCTCTGCCTCCACCTTGCCCTCCAAGGCAGGAAAAAAAAAAAAAAAAAAACAAAAACAAACTCCAGCAGCTGCGCCTTTAAAATTGTTTCTCTTCCAAACACCCCGGAAAGTTGTTTAAGTTGCAAAGTATTACCTGAGGCTTTTGCATCAGGTTCTTAATTAGCTGAAACGATTTGTTTTGTCGGTGAATCGTTTCCAGGAGCTCCTAAACAGCTTTTAATATCAGCTCTAGGAACAGCCTCAGAAGGAAAAAGCATTTCTGCTGGGTGGGGAGTCGAGCTCTGCGCTACACCTCTGCGTGCCGCCAGCAAATTTCCTTCCACCATTACAAAGAGGTTAAGCAATTTTTAACAATAATTTTCATATTCCCTTTCACCTGTGCAGGAGGTTCCCCAGGCTGAATTTTGCAAGCTGTTATTTCCCTGGGTGCCCAAAGCGCAGGCAGTGGGACGTTTTGCTCTCGGCTCCCCGGCATCGCTCTCACCAGGAATTTCAGCTCCCCGCTGCAGGCCGGCGCTCGCAGGGGATGAGCGCCCGTGCTTGGCTGTGCCTGCACCTGAAGGAGCAGCGGACTTCGGATCACACCAGGAATATAAAACAAGCACTGCTGAGTTTGCAATCAACCTTTCACCCACCCAGAAGGAGGACTTTTTGACGCAGCGAGAAGGTGATAGCGTTCCCTTTAATGGCTTGCTTACTTATAATTGCTCATTTTGCACACTTTCTAGAAGATCTCACTTCTCTAGGTGCCATTTCAAGCAACATATTTAGAAACTCTTGGCAAAGTGCAAAATAATAAATACTTTCAGATGTCCTATTCCAAGAGTGCAAGCACATCAGCTCCTGCTCAGAGGAGCAAAGCAGTCTCCTGAGGGTACAGGAAAGCCAAGGCTACGCTCCCTCTTTAAACTTTTGTGTCCCATTTCTCACCCAGTTTCCTATGTCTAGCCGGGATCACCTTTAAAATTTGAGGGGTTTTAAATTAAAATTAATTGGGTGGCAGAGCAGCCATGCTGATGCCTCTTGCAGGCAGCACCCCCCCGTCGTCACCCCGTGATGCTGGAGGTGAGCGGCCCTGAGGGGCACAGGACAGGGAAAGGTGCTGGCATCCCCTCCCCGCCCGTGCTTGGAGGTGGAGACGTTTCCCAGCTACAGCCAGATCTAGCTGAATTGGGGAGAAAAAGATAATGGGGTAAAATCAAGGAACTCCAGAAAAATTATTCTAGCAAATCACCAAATAACTCTACAGATTATTTGGATGTGACAAAACCTTGAATCTGCTGTTTCAGCAACAGTAGTCTGCGATGCTCCAAACACCAAAGGAGGATGTTACCCAAATGTACCTATGTTAGCCCATTATATAGCTACTGAGCCTAAGAGGAGCCATACAGGATGGCAGAAGCTGTCCCCAGGGTGGTTATTTTCTGCTCTTTGGTGCTGGCATTTGCACAACAGGAAAATTTTTTAGAGAGAAATACAGCTTGTATTAGAGCGATCAATATCCTTAGAAGGCAGGCAAGCCTCTGGAGGCACAGGAGCCCTCTCCAGCCTGGCCCCCGGCTCCCTCCTCCGCTTTGGGAGCTTCCTGAGGGACATTTCCTAAAAATTTCCCATTTTCTCAGTGAGCGATCGCACATTTGATGGAGCGTTTTATCCTTTTATCCCCCAGGGCTTCTAGATACTGCCTACACGATCAGCCCCTTCTCCAACGCACCCTGGGTTAACCTCATTCCTCTATGGCTGAGGCCAGAGCAGGGGCAGGATGAGCGTATTAGAAGAGTGGCTGCCTGTCCCTACAAAGCCACATTTTGGCCCTGGGGGAGGCGGGACGTGCCCACGAGGCCGTTGCAGGCACCAACAACGCAGCTCAGAACCCAGCCGGGCTCCCCGAGCTCCAGCACGGCCGCCGTGTCAGAGCTGTCACCACCACTTTGGGGGTCAGACCTCGCGGTGCCAGGAATAGCCGGTAGCAGAGGCAGAGGCCAGGGGAGAGATGGGGACTCCCCTGGCCCCAGAGATGGGCACTGGCTTGCAAGTCAGCAAGCACTTCGACATGTAGCAGCCCAAGTGCTGGACAAGCCTTTCCACCCCCTCACAGGAGCAGAAACTGGATAAAAATCAAAGATGGAAAAAAGCGTAGTCATTGCAGGATCAAGCATGAGCATCTATGTTAATACCTCGGCTTATAATTACAATCACTTACGTTAATAACTGCACCTCCTAGCTAATCCCTCCTACGCTTCCGATTATTGGAAAGGAGCTGGTTTACAGCCTCACGTGGAAAATTAGACTATGGAAGCATTGGGCTTTGTAAGAAATCCTGCATCAGCATCAAGGAAGCTGCAGCGTGGTGTTCGATCTGCCCAACGGAGCAGCTGCTGCCAGGCACGTTTCATAGCAAAAAAATGAGTCACGTAGGAAAACGAAGCTGTTTCAGTTTAAATGGCAGAGGCAGAGATGATGTTCCGCACTGAACAAGCTCACTGAAAGCTGAGAAACTAACAGAGCATGGAAAATGCAGGGACGTGCCTTTCCCTCTTCTGCTCTGTGAATAAAACACACGCACTGGAAGCCAGGGTCCACAAAATCAAGGAACCCAGACACCGCGACGGCGGGCGTGCAAAGGCTTTTAAGCAGATGAAGAGTCAGATGAATCCCCTGGGTGGGTCAAAGCACCCGTAAAGGTTTGGTACCCAACTCCTCTGCACACCAGGATGTGGGTCCCCAGAAGCCATCCCAAGAATTTCCAGAACAGAAAATAAGTATAAATAAATAATAAAATACAACAGTTTCTAGCATCTGGGGTTTTGCCAGCCAGGACCTGCCCTGGGGTACCACATGGGCACCCAGCTTCTGAGAGGATCTCACACCTCTAGAAATCAAACTGTCCCTGTGAAACATTGCCCTCTCAAGTTAAATGGCAAATGTCAACCAAAAAGGGATTTAACCATGTGCTTCCAGTCAGTTCCTGACCCCTGTGTCTGAAAAATCATTCAAAAGGTGTCTGTGAGGTGGCCATGGGCCATGCTAATAGGTCCACCACCAAGACTGAAAATCAGCCTGGATAATATAAGATGAAACATCACTCAAAATCTCCATTCAGAGACCTGCAAGGGCTCAGAGTCTCAGTGTGTTTCTACTTTGCTTTTGCACTTAATTTTGCTGCAGGCTGGTACCATCCACCTTCCCCAGTTCATCAGCCCAGCACCAGGCCAGGAGGAAGAGGAAGCAGCCAGCCACCTGGTGCACCCCTCAGTCCTTTCAGCTCTTTAGCCTTTAGCATGCTGTGAGGTTTTCTTTTTTTAAATGAAAGGCTGAAGTGCCCTGGCTCACGCTGCTTGCTCCTTGCTGCCGGCCGCATTGCCTGGCGAGAGGACCACCCCGTGCAAGCCACATTGTACCAGAGCTCTGCGGAGTCCTGGGCACGGCGGCAGTGCAAAACCTCAGACCCCTGACAATATCAATAATTCAAGGCTTCCCTTTCAACTGGGGAGAAAGGTCTCGTTTCACTGGAGACCTGGGTTTACGCTGCGATGCAGGGAGACTCAAGGAGAGGGGTGATGAAGATGGTGAGGGCTCAGCTCTTCATCCTGCACCTCCTGGCAGTACCACCACCCTGACGGGCCCTTCCGCAAAGCCCCGTGGCCATTTAACGGAGAAAGAAAACGAGCATCCTGCTGGCTGACTCCTGAGCGTTCACTTGTAACCACGCTGAGAATGTCACTTCTTTGCATAGATTTTCTTCCTTTGCCCAGCAGCGTTTTCTCCAACACTCCATGTACTTCTCTGGAGATGGGATTTTACAGTCCTCACCTCACATGGCTCACCCCAGCGCATGTGTAGTTGGGAAAAATAGGGCAGCCCAGCACACAAGGAATGAACATTGAACTACAGGGTATGTGAAACATTATTAAACCAGGGTGAAGCCCTGCAGTGGTTGGATTGTGGGAACCACAAAACTGTCTTTCAGGTCCTGTTGGCCCTTGGAAAAGGACGCAACCTTCACCGACATGCACGTGGCTGATGAAGGCTTGGGCTTGCTTCAGCAGCACAGTGTCAACATGCCTCCAGCACCAGGAGGCTGCGCTGCCCACGTGAGCCTGTCCTGCCCTTGGGCTTTACCAACAACGGGTTTGACGTGGGAAAGGAGGGAATCGACACAAGAGCCTGGCCTTAGCTAGCAATACCCATGCCCAACACACGCACGTCCAGCTGGCAATCCCATCATCAGCATCACCATTGGCTTCTTCTCCAGCATGCCCACACACTTCACAGTTGGCAGCCCCTCTTTGCTCCTCACTTTAATTTTGTTCCATGGACCTTTACAGATGCTAAAGACTGTGGGATACGACTGCAAAATGCCACTGGGTTCACTAGGAGAAGCGATGATGCTTTGGAAGGTGGATCAACACCAACAGAGTCAGCCTGAGATGCTCCCATCACAGCTGGAAAACCATCTCCACTGCAGCCCAGCCCTAAAGCTGCCTTCCCCCTCAACCCACTCAGTAAGTCAGTGTTACAAAGCCAATTAAATGCTCAATTAAGTGTCCCAACATGTTCCCAAATAAAGTAATAACATGGCATGTTATAAAAAAAAAAAAAAAAAAAAAAAAGAAAAAGAAAGAAGAAAGCTCTAAGTTGTATAATGGTCTGCGAGCACATCAGAATAATCTGTGCCTGTTCCCAGGGGGTGGAAACAGGAGCTGAACAGCCAAATCCCCTCGCCATCTCCAACAGAAAGAGCTGTTTCCTTCTCTGCCCACCAACACCTTCAGAGCAAGACTCGGATTTACATGGTTCCACCAGCCTCACCTCAGCATCTGATACCTGCTTGGTGATGGCGTGCCTCCACCATCAGTCCCCACTGTGCTGCTCAGAGCACACTGCTCCAAAGGTCCCCTCTAACCTGACCCCCCTCACAGACTTCTTGTCACAGGCAGGTGTTCTCCATCTCTACCAGCAGCCCTTGCTGTGGGCAGGGGACAGGTCTCATGACACAGGAGCCCACACGTCCCACAGAGCAGGCTGGATTCAAGAGTCAGTGCCCTGGTCACATCCTACTGGTCCCCAACAAGTTGTCCCACCAAGCTGAGCATCACGGACGTGATCCAAGTGACACCACCCCTAAAGGAGAAGTAGTCTGTAATCCTACATTGCAGGTCTGGAGGCCACCGAGTGTCCCCAGACCAGACTACTCTGATCCTGTGGGGGACCTCAGCTGGACTAAGGCCCTGGGAAGGAGCAACTTCAACCTTGAAAGGATTCCAAACTACCCCTGAGAGAGCAAACAAGAACAGGAGGAGCTGCAAGATGAGCAAGCTTATTGACTGCAGTAAGAGAGCATAACAACTCTGAACCAATACGAAAAGAGACACATTGGAAGAATCGATAACCCTGTACTTGAAACTAGTTTTAGGTGGATAGAGGTACTAGAAAGCTTGGGAGCCTGAACTTTTGAACTTTTCGCTTGCGTGATGAGCTTATGCATATCAACTTCTCCACCCTGGCAAGAGCCAGGGTTCATTTCCATGAACATGCGATGTATGAACACATACATGAAGGGGCGTGTCAGTAGGTGGTCCGGAAAATCAATACACCCTGTAGAAAACATATAAAGGAACAAAGGAGGAGAGCAGCAAAGGCTTTTGGGGGCTTCTGGGGGCTTTTGGTGTTAACTTGCTTTAAAGAAGAATGTGTCTTGTAGTTTTTCTCCATCTTGATCATAGTTTTGTCCGTCTCGACCACGACGTGATCCCACCACCACCTCTCTCAGGGCGGAGATGGTGATAACCTACTGACGTTGGGTGCTGGTCCCTGTGCTGGGGACTGCTCCTGAGCTTCTTTATCAACTGATTGTTCACTACAAGATGCAGCAGGAGCAGGAGTAAAGGTCCACGTTCTCCCCCTCCCACTGAGACCCCCCTGCAATGTCACACTCCTCCTTCCCTGCTTTCCTCCAGCATCTCAGGATCTTCGCCACATCTGGCATACCTTTAGGAGGATGCCATGAGAATCCCTCACTTTGCCCCCATGCCAGCCATGTGCCTGAACAAGGTGTCTGCCGAGGTCTGCATCAACTCCCTGTGAGAGGGGCTCATCTGATGAGTTTCCAGGCTATTTCTTGGGTTGGTCCTGCAGTGGACGTCAGTGACGCTGCCCAAATCAGCACAGAGGCATGGGGCTCCTTGAGGCACAGGGCTCCAGAGCTGCCCCACTGGCCCAGCTGCTGGGTCTGACTTAAAGAGCAAAGGCAGAAAATCCTGTGCTAGAACCAGGTACACCTCAATTTTGTGAATGAATTGGGTTTTTTTGCTCTCCAGCACCTATTTATAAAAACCTTTCTGATATCCATCAAACACTATGGCAACTTTAGCTTGTCCTGCTTCCTCTCTGTGCTTCTGCTTTGCCTATTTTTGCTGCCTTCAACCTTTCATGTGTACAACAGTAACTCTTTTCAAAGCTTCTCAAGGTCAAGAAAGTCCTAACAAGTCATGTTAGGGCAGTTATTGATCTTATCTCAGTCTTTCCCAGAGCGGCTCTGAACTGTGAAACCTCAGTCAGGAGATGGAAAGTTACTCAGGTCCTTCCCAGGTTGGTGAATTTTAAAATTCATGACACCCGACTCGTGAGAATATCAAATCCTCTTGCAGCGATAGCCCTGTATGTCTGTCTGCACGTCCCTCCTGCAAGGTCACGGTCCCCTCTGTCTACTTGAGGACAGCTCAGGCAGGTTTCTGAAGGATGAGTCTGTTCCACCGAAGTTTCACAGACAGAATACCATCACCCCTTAGCAGCAGATTTGCAACACCTACCAAAATACACGTTTGCTGGGAAAAGCAAATCTTAGCAGAGGACAGGAGCTGGCACTAAGACCTATCCATGTTATATGGGCAAAAAGCCTTTCCTTAAACTATTCCTTGGAGCTTCTAGGAAACAGCAAGACCAACACCGCACAGATGAAGTTTCACCATCAATTAGAGCAGAACTAAATCAACGTCGCTGCCTAATGGGGCAATATACCAGTTGCCCTATGCATTCCCAGCCTGAACTGTGGCAGGAACCGGCAGAGCCTCCCCTCCCTAGGCTCCCGCTGCTGGCCCAGCTCAGCAGAGCCAGAGCAGCCCCCCCGGCTCCCCCAGGGTATGCAGGCACCACCTCGTGCCCACCACGCACATCGCTACCTTCTGCAGGAGCATCGGGGGGTGGTTTGCCACCACTGGCAGCGAGCCATGCTGCTACAAATGTCAGGTCTTGCAGGTTTGCCCGTAGCACCCTCTTGGAGAACTCAGGCCCGTGGGTCTGGTTCACCCCGGTGGGTTGTTGGGAGCAGGCTGCCGTGCCTGGGCAGCGGCTGGCACACGGGCTGTGAGCAGCCACCCGCCCTGCAGCGAGGTGGTGGCTCCCAGAGCTGGCACGGCAGCTGCTTGCGGGCTGTCGAGAAGGACATCTGCGGTGGAGACTGGTATCACGTCTGCTCTGGTACCCACCTGATGTCCAGCACCACGGGCTGGCCCACAGCAGCAATACTGATGCCCCAAAAGTCAAAGGGCTCCCTGTCTTAAGCCCAAATCTTTGCACTGCCTGCTCCATGGTGAGCGTTCAGGCTTTGCTCTTCACATACCCACTGGCCTTCCCGGCAAGACAGCTCAGGAGGAGAGGTTGGCATTGCTGGCCCAGGCAGCTTGCTAGCCCGGGAGCACAGCAATACAACAGAGAGCAGCTCCAAGTCCTAGGGCACAGCAAATATGCTCTGGAAAACCAGCCTGGCATCAGGGAAGCATCATTCACTTCAAATACATCTTCATTTAGAAGCGAGGAAGGCAGAAATCCCTTACCTCGCTCAGCCACTGTCACCCCTCTGAATATATAGTTTGGTTTTATGAACCATTGAAAACAATCTGCAGGCGTGGGCAGCAGCTTCCTCTGAAGCATTAATCAGCAGGGTTCACATACGGCCGACATTTGTCCGTTAATAATATAATTGCATCTAAAGGAGGAAAAGAATCTGGAGCTCTGGGTTTTTTTTCTGATTAAATAAAGGCACAGCAGTTCTTGAGGTAATTTTCTAAGTGGCCAGAAGCTGAGAGCAGGCTCAGCAAGGTGAAGCCCAGCATTTGGAGTAGTCATAGAACCCCCAAAGTCACAACCAGCAGAAGACAAGAGTCTGCAGACACAGAGCTAACATCTAATGGGGTTCTGCAGAAAAACCAGCAGTGGGGTCCAGAGGGGCTGCAACAGCCACAGAAACATGGGCTGCATGGGTGGGACACTCGTGGACGCTGTGCCTCACCCACCTGATGGGACTCTGCTCTTGACTCAGACTAGGCTGCCGGGTTACACATCACCACTGACCCCCAGCCCCACTTCAGCTCCCCGTGCTTGCAGGAGGAGCTGGCGGGGAGCCTGGCCTTGCCCAGCCCAGCAGCAGGAGCTGGCTTAATTACAGTGGGTTAAGCAGCCCAGAAAACTCCTGAGTCACAGCGAGCTGTTAATTACCAATCTGTAAAGGGATTTGAGGGCTCACGCCGGCAAAGCCGACTTCATCTCGCACTGTCATACACCACGCTCTCCATTTGACTCAAGTTTCTGTGACTGACCTGAATATTTATACCCCTGGGGCTGGGGTACTTTTTAAAAATCATAATTTCTACACAAAAATTCAGGAGAAGCTCAGAAACTGCTGCACTCTGTGGCCCACATCTCTGGCCACCTCCTCCTCTTGCACAAAACTTTGGGGTCTAACCCCCTACCCACCCTTCAGCGTGGCACCTCGCTCCTCCTCCCATCCCTGGAGTGGGGGACCCGGCCATCTCAGCACCCAGCCGAGCCCTGGGGACCCTGCCAAGCTGCCGTTGCAGGATGCCCGATTTCAGGGAGAAGACCCTCAAAGGGGTGACGGGCAACGGCTGCTCCCTGCTACATCAGCGGCTGCAGAGCGTGTCTGTCGGTATCCTTCAGCCCTCTGAGCGCGGTAGGAATAACAGGACCCAGATTCCTATGGAGAAATGATGCCTGTGAATTTTAAGTGCCTGTCCCGGCTTGTCACCCGCTCACCCCATGACCACGTGCAGGCAGGTGGCTCTTTGGGAAGGGTTTCAAGTGTAGAGCATCACACGGAGAAAGGACACGGGGCTCTCTGGGGTGGTGAGCTGCAAGATCCCCAACATGGACACTGCCTCCACAGTGGGCAGGAGATAGGTTTTGCTTAAGGCACTTATATCCTGATTTTCCCCCCCAGAAAGGATTCCCCAGAGGTCATGTATGGCCCCCGACACCAGACCGGGGCTGGGATTTCTGCCTGGGACACCGCTGAGCTGGAGACACTCTCTTAACCCAACTAATCCTTTTTGTCTGGGAGCTACCAGCTAATGACATTCCCAGCGAGAGCACGGCCCCTCGGAAAGGGGGCAGGGAGGCATGGCACACCAGGGTCAAACACGGGCTCGTGGCTGCCGGTTCCCACCCGCAGCGAGGGCAGGTGAGGCCGGAGCCCAACGCTCCTCCCTGCTTGCTTTTTTTCCTCTTCTATAAAATCTATGTGCCGACACCAAAATAATTCCAGCACAAAACCTTTCCTCAGCCCCCCTTCTCTAACCCATCCTCCAGCTGCCGGCAGCGACACCCTGTTCTGCACAAAAGCTGATCTAACGGAGTTTTTTCCATCAAATTGGACTCCCTTTTTCGCAGGCGTTACTCCCTGCAGCCAAGCGCAGGAGCCGCTGCCGTTGCTTCTGCAAGTAGGGCAGGCTCAGCCCCATCATCTCGAACCTGAGCGGCACAGCATCATACCCTGGGGAGCTGTTCTGCTCCTGGCTCAATTCTGCCCAGCGGGAGGTCTTGGAGCATGAGGGAAAGAGGCCCATGGCTTTCCAGAAAGTGTTTGATAAGAGTGATTCACAAGCTCTTTGCAAGAGATCAATCTGAACAGGCTTGTCTGTACCCGGCTGCAGGTACAAGGGGAGCAGCAGAAGGGGAACATGTCCCACAAAGGACTTGAGTGAATGCTGCTCCTGCATCTTGCACCCACGATAATGCATGTGATATGCATATAATATATTAAATATGCATATAATAAGGAACCTAACAGCATTGACTGCTGAGACCAGACAGGGAGATGCAGCAGCACGCCCATGACAACCCAAGTGTTATAAAAAAAGGATGCTTTTTATAATGGATGGGGAAAACAAATGCAATTTTAGGATCTGGATGTGATGTGGTGAGTACCACAAATTAGCAAGAGGACCCTCCTGAGGGTAAGGCACCTGCTGGAGGTCGTGGCCTGGTGCCCAGGGATCAGCAGCGTTCTTCAACAGAACTTGTCACCGCTCCTGTTTCAGGCTGGTTAATTAGGCAAAGGGGCATCCTGCCATGCTTATTTAGTAACACAACATGCATAGTTCATTCGTTCCTTAATACAAAACCCCTGGAGTCAATTGGGGTCAATCAGTGTTACCGGGAGAGCACTGTGCAAGTGCAGGGCAATCACGCTGCAAGCTGGCTCTTGCCAGATCACTTGCTCCCTCAGCAGACTCTGCCATAGCCAGGCGTGATTTCTGAAATCCCCAGTGGAACAGCCCAGCACTTGCTCTTCCTGCAACAGAAATGGCTTTCCTGCCTGCATGTCACCAGCCTGAGGCTGGGGGGAATTTGGGAGAGGCCCAAAGCGCCGGCTCTGACTTGGTGGGAACAGCTCATGGTGCTGCTCCCAGGAGCCAGCTCCTGGAGGAGGTGTGATGAGGTGGGAGGAAGCTCCAGGCACCTGTACTTCTGGTAATTCACATAAACAACTTATTTAAAGCTGGGTAACATACATTATGGCGAGCAAGCAAGAGAAGAGGAGGTCAGGTATGTTTTTGGGCTTCCACTCTCTGCTGGTCATCCACAGCTTCCAGAGCCACGGGCCACCACAGCCCATGTGCTTCTCCTGGGATGTGCTGCCAAAATGCCATGCTTGTACCTGAACACTTCAAGTGCTCTAGGCTCCCAGCCCTCACCATCATCTTCTGACCATACCCACCAAGACCCAGGGCCAAAGGAAAGCCAGCCTTGCTGGTGAATCTTGTGGGAGCTCTGGGCTTGGAGGCACTCCCCGGCTGCTCGCCGGCGGGATGCTCTTGCAGCAACCTTCACCTGGACCGGACTACATGAGCACTCAGCCCACGGCAGTGCAAAGACAATGAGGGAATTGCAAGTCACCCTTTTCTTTTGGTGGCTCGGCACCTATGCAACTCAGCTGGTGAGTCCGCAGAAAAGAAGCACTTTTAGTATTTTCTTCCCTTTTGCTAGGTTTGAGTGCACTCGGCTGAATGAAGCGCTGGGGAGGAGGCAGCTCCTTGGATATGTCCCCAGGTGGCTGCAGAGGGTGGGAGGGGACAACAGGGACCCACAGCCTCCGACTCCATCTTTAGATCAAGAGTGGGATGGGGATGAAAATACCATGGGTAAATAATAACACATCTTTCCAGGGAAATCAGAAGTTTTAGGGGGCTGCAGATAGGGGCAAAAGCCTTCCCTGCTTTCCTCATTTCACTCTCAGTTTTCTTCTCCCCATTTCATAACAGCAATTGTCCAACAGCAACACCTCCCACATCCCCCTGCTGCTGAGAGCAGCCCAGGGGTTTGACCAGTTGCCCCTCTTGGTACTGACTGTGTGCCCAGTTAGTTGAGACCTGTCACGTCCCACTGGTCGCCCATCTACACGGCAGGAACACACACAGACATGCAGCAGGAGGTCTGCTTCCAGCAGCGTACAACAGCCTAATGTGGTCACACTTCCCCCAGACTGCCAGGACATCTCATGGGGTCCCTCTAAGCATGCAGCTCCTCCATACCTCCCTCTTCCGAAAGATCTGCTCTGGCCACGTGTTCCCTCCAACGTGCACCTCAGCCACTTGCGAGGACCATTCCTCAACAGCCGTGATGAATTTGGAAGTCAGCGCGTGCTGAAGCCCTAGGGTAAATGGGTGTTAGGGTGCTCTTCACCCTCAGTGTTACGCATGATGGCACCAAGGAGCCAGAGTCCCCAGGGCAGCGGTGCTGCCAGCCTGCCCTCCATCTCCCATCGTATTACTGGGACCATCCAGCCCCCCAGCAACTACCAGTTTCAGTTTGAGTGGTGCTTCCCACCGAGCTGGAGCAGCTCGACATGGGGAGAGCGGTCTCCCTCAGCACAAGTTCATTACTGCTTCCCTGGCAGTGGAGATGACCTAGGTGCCCTGTATGAAGATGCAAATATTAAGGGTTTTTTCCTCTCCTGAGATGGTTACACAGCATTGCAATGAAACTATAATCACGTGCAGCCCACCACCACCACCACTGTGACAAAGCCTCAACGGCTTGCAACTTTATTTGCAGAAAATGGGGTCTTTTATCACTGTTTTGCTGCAAAACTCCATCCTTCCTCCAAAAACCAGGTCACTGTGGCCCATGCCCTCTCCCTCCCTGTGACTCACGCCGTTTGAAGCTGGGGGTGAAGGCTTTGCAGTACATACAGAGGGTGCTGCCCATCTCACCTGCAACTCACACTCCTCTGCACATACCAGACCAGGGCTCAAATCTCCTCATTAGTTTTCACACAACTTTCCAGGGCAGCTTACAGTTAAGGTCCTAATTCATAAAGCAATTAATGGATCAAGCCTCGCTACTTCAAAGACTGAGTTCTGGTATTTGTGTGAATCTTGGGGCTTGGGAAAAACTCATCTGAGCTGCAGGCAAAAAGAGGATGAGACCACAGAGCAATCTTCTCAGAAGATCAAGCAAACCTAAAGCCCAACTGTGTTAACAGATCTTGCAATGTTTTCCCTTCCTCAGAAAGTTTTTGTTAAGAACATTCACAGCTCAAGTGTTGCATTTCTTCCTCAACTCTTAAAACAATAAATCCCATAAACCAACCCATCCATTCCGAGCCAGATAATGATTCTGTGTAAAGGGAAACAAAACCTAAGACACCACAAAGGTCAGGTGGGACCTTGCTGTGTGTCTTCACTCTATGTGAAGGCACGTGGATATCACAGTGCTAAGCAGCAGCAAGAAACCCTAAGACGGATATAGGTGCAAGGGTGAGTTTGCCAAGAGTGTCTGAAGGTGTTTACTCGAGAGCTGAGGCAGCCAAGGCAGAGCCCAGCCTTCAAAATCTGAAATTTAATCCCAGGTGTCAACTAGTGACCCTGGAGACAAGTGCTGGGGAGAGGTCACCTTTCCGTGGTACCTGCAGAACACACCATGTTATCAGGTACAACCCAACCCCAAATTAATTCTCTAATTAATTAATTAACAGGCCAAGGCCAAGGGGAGCACGTTAAAGCCATTTCACCAACGCATGACCTTCTGAAGCCTGGAAACACACTGTTGCCCAAGGGCACACCAACACAGGTCTTCAGTTCTACTCAAGGGACTAAACAACATGGACACTTTCTTTTCTCACCCGAGCCCTCGGGGCAGGAAGGAAGCAGAGGCAGGAGCAACGAGCAGAGTGTTTCTGTGGAAAATGGCACTACGTAACAGGAGGCGACCATCTGATGGGTCACACCTCCACGTGCACGTTGCGCACCGCGCCAGGAGAGCAGCTCTCCCCCACCGCGAGCGTGACCGTGAACAGCAGCAGCTTCGGGAAGAGGAGAAAAGGTGTAATTGAAACTGCAGGGAGGAGCTAGGGACATAAAATGTAATTATCTGCCAGGGAACGGAGCCAAGACTAGCAATCCTACTTCTGGTCATTTAAAGTTCCTATTAACTTTTCCACATGCTGATGATACCGTTTTGTGTCTTACTGGCTGTGAGATGCAGCGCTTCCAGAAGAAAGCCCTGGGCCTCCTCTTGTAAGGGTCTCCAATCAGCTGTAGAGGAAGGGGTGAGGGTCCAGACTTTAACAGAGGCCTTCTCCAAGGGTCTGGAAGATCTCCCTCCCTAGCTACTGAGGTGGAAGGGGTAGGAGGCTGCTCCAGCTGAGCCCCAGTTACACCACTCTCCTCTCCAGGTGTCGGTGACTAGAGTTGGCTAACACCTTTCCCATGCTTGGGAAGATGATCTGGGTGGGCATCACAACAATTCAGAGACCTCCTCGACTACAGTTGGTAAGACTGGGTGAACCCTGGACCAGCTCAACCTCCCTTCTCCTCTCCCTGAACTTCATCTCAGCAGGCTGCAAGACATCCAACCACTTCACACCCAAACACCATTGTGGACACCTCCACATCCATCCTGTGCTCAGCCCATTCCCCTGCCTTGAACCCAGGAACTGAGGCCCCTGCCATCTGGAAAGGGCAGCAAACTCCAATGGGCCATTGCGTGCCCTCAGCTGATTTGAAATCCTCTTGCTGAATTCCCGTCACTTCCCTCCCAGTCCCCTGCTCTGTACCATTTTCCTTGTGCCCTCACCATCTGAGGATTCAGGAGCTGCAGAATATCCTTTGCCAGCCTCATCCCAAGCCTGGCCAAGGTGTCCATCCACAGCACCAGAAGGAGGATGCTTGTTGGAGACTCCAGCACCTGCATGACCTGTTTCTATTTCCTCACCCTTGGACACCTTTGGGGAGAAGTGGACACTGCTAGGGGTGCCCTGAACAACAGCCACCCCTTGCTCTGCTCCTTGCGTGAAACCAGCATGAAATCAGTGTACACACATAAAATCCATATTTTTGTCAAGAGGTGAAGGACCATGGCCTCCAGCCCTGGGGCTTCCCCTGGGAGGGACTCAGCTTCAACAGCTTCTTACAGGCTTTTTTAAACCATATTTTCTCCATTTTAAGTGAGGAGAGAGCACTGACCCTCGGATCAGAAGGCGCCCACCCCCGCCAGCCCCCTTACCTCTACCAGGTGAGGCGTGGGGTTGAAACCACACATGTTGCAGACCTGCTGCCGGCAGGTCGTGCAGGTGTTGTAGTTGGGGGGCTCGCCAGAGCCCACGTTGATCTCCGCCTTGCAGAGGGGGCATGAGACCCTTGCTTTCGGCACTTCCTTTGGCTTGACACCCTGCTCCGGCTTGCCTGGCTTCACGGCTGGCATGGCACCAGCCCGGCCCTGTGCCCCCGGAGCTTTGGGACCAGCTTCTTTGCTGGCATCACTGAAGACAATTTTTGGAGGCACTTTGCCAGGAGATGGCTGGCTCGGAGGGGGGGCCTCTGGCTGGACGGACATCAGCGTGCTTGCCTGGGTCAGGAGGGATGCCCCGAAGCCAAAGAGTTTCCCAGTGAGCCCCTCCTGGGGCTGCTCTTGTGCTCCAGCCCCGGGGGCCGGGGCAGCAGGCTTCACCCCAGTGTCTCCCGTCATCTTTCTCTGCTCAGAGGAGGAAGGCTTGGCTTGCTGATGCTGTGGGGAGGACCTGGCCGCCTCCTGAGGTTTTGGCTGGCCTTGGCCGTGCGGTTCCCTCTGTGGTGTCGTGGGCTGAGGTTTGGGTGGCTCGGACGGCAGGGCGCGGGCGGCCAGCGGGGACTTATCCGCACCCGGGGCCGGTGGGTGCTTGGCTGGGGAGTGGGAGGGGGACGGCGAAGGAGAGTGCAGCTGCTGCTGGCTCTTGGAGCGAGGAGCGGTGGTCATGTCCATCCCCAGCGCCCGCTGCATCTGGCAGTTCAAGCACAACCATTCCTTCATCTGTAAGACAAGGAGAGGACGGGGGCAGTGAGTGGTGGGCAGGCTACAGCCGCCGACAAGCAGCCCCAGCGCACCCTCAGATTCCCCTAAACAAACCCTATGTAACGGTAGGAAAAGCCATGAGTCCCTGAAAAACATTTTGGTACCACGTTCTTCACGAAAAGCATCTCGCAGTCAGGGCGAACAGACCCCATCTGTCACAGGTACCCACGACACAACACGCCGGTGCAAAAGCAAGCTTTAATTAGCGTTGGTTTGCTTCCAAGGATTCTGCTGTAAAGCTCCTGCTAGCCACAAGGCTCTGCCTGCAGGCAGCACATTTTGTGCCTCTCCCAGCAGAGAGGAGCCTTTCTGAGGGCTCCAGGCCCCACCACCTCCCTAACACCCATATTTTTCTCTCTTGCCTGGCGACCAGAGCTAGCACAGAAAACACCCAGGGCCCCTCAGACAGGAGCAGAGGGCTGGCAGGAGGTCCAGCGTGGCTCTACAGAAGGATGCTGCTATAATGCATGTGTACAACTGCAATGCTCCCCACCGCCGGCACGCTGCCTGCTGTCGCCAGGCACCTCCCGGAGGAAAAGCCACCGTGACATGCCCAACAATTCCCTGGGGCCAAAAGAGATGACTTCTTTGGAACCAGTGTGGTGGTTGTGATATCCCACGCAACAGTTGGGCACTGCAACCCCTAAGGGACAGCAGGGAGCGGGTTCTCCTTGCATGATGCATCTGTGCTGCTGAGCAGGCAAAGTGCCGGCTGGGGAGTAAACGGTTAATTTTCACCCTCACCACGATGAACTTTTGGATGCAAATGAAAAAATATAATGCTCCCTGGCTAAGTGGTGATAAATGAAAGACTTCCCCCCTTGAGAGACATTCCCTGTGACACACTAATGTCTGAATTAAATTAATTAAAGAGGCCGTATGAAAGCTGTGAGCTTTCCCATACGAGGAATCCCCAGGATGCTCAGCGGCTGTGCAAATATTAATATATAGCATAGTCAGCAGGGCAACTGGCTCTGTCTGCAAAAGATTTCTCCGAGACAAGCAACTGAGGTGGTAAAAAGGACCAGCGCATTCCCAAAAACCAGAGCAGCATCCAGGACAAGTGGACCCAGAGCCCGGCATGAGCTGCTGGACGCGCAGCACCTGACAGCTCCCAGCCCCTGTGCTCTCCTGGGGCTGCACGTCCCATGGGCCAGCACACACCGCACGAGATGTGGATTTTCCTGCCTTTCATTTCAGGAGCCGTCTCCTCATCCCAGTGTTATTGATCACCTCCAAGGCTCAGCTTAATATTAACTGCCCCATCGCCTTGCCCAGCCCCATGTCTCCAGGTCTGCGGGGCCTGCACAACTGATTCATAACCTGGCCACAGGGTTTTGCCCCCCTACACTCCAGCCATAGGCACATTTTAACCTTTTCTGCTCACGGGAGCTACCTGCAGAGATACAGTCGGGTGTTTTGGCAGGCAAGTCCCTGAGATGGGAGGCAGATGTGCCCCGAACCCCTCCTTACAGGTCCCCTCCCCAGGAGGACTCTTATAAAGCCCAACCTTCAAATAACAAACTTTTTTAAACAGAGGAAATTCAGATCAGCTGGGAAACATGGGTTAAAGCTAAAGGTGGGGGGTGCAGGAACAAACCTCCACCTGCCCACTGTGCCCCTTCCACTCTTTGCCCAGCACCCGGCTGGCTCGGAGGTTGCAGAGAGCTCAGCACTGCCTCTTAGTCTTCAGCAAAGCTCTTCCCATCACCTTAAAAATTTGGTTGCATGCCAGCTCTGTGCTCTTCTCAGCCTTCACTGTGCTTGCTGAGCTCCCACGCCACTATCCTCACCAGCCTCTGCTTGGGTATATCACTTGGAGCCAAGTGAAAAGCAGCCTCAATTTTTCCCCAGCAATTTTGCACGATATGGTCGTTTCTCCAAGCCAGTCCAAACGAGCCATATTATATTTAGTTCTTGAAAATATTGCTTTAGTTTTTATAATTTCTTATGGTCTTGCTGTCTCTCTTCTGACATACAAAGTTCCTTGTGTTATTTTTGCTTTCACACCCCCTGGAATTTCTTCCTACTATTCTATTTCAGGAGAGCATCTCCCAAAATCCTGTCAGCTTTGCCTGCCATCCCCATCAGCTCCAATAAAGGGAGAACCAATCCTTTCTACTCAGGTTTGCTCTCCCCGCAAAGTTCCCAGTATCAGAGAAATGCAAATCTTCCCTCTCCACATAAGCTCCTTACCCACACTTTAAGACCCTTGAGGTGAGGTGAAAATCGGGGAGAAGAGGAGATCTTCTCAGCCCCGCTGTTGGGGCTGTTTGCATCTAGGTTTTAAGGGACCATGACTGCAAGGTACATGGCAAAGGATATGTTTCACGCTCCTGATTTTGTATACTCTGTATTTATTGTAGCCTGGCACAAGATTTAGCTTATTTTCTGGAATAGGAAAATACTTTGCCACTCTCCTGCATAAACTTCCAAACAACCAAACAAAATATTGAGGGAATTCAATTGACTGCTCTCAACTGTCTGCCAGCTTTAACAAGAAGCAAGAGCTGCTGGTGAATACCGAACAGCTCACAGCTCTGGCTTTGCTGGTTCATCCCCTGCCTGCACCACGCACGGTGCCCGCTTTGCCCTGGCCAAGCCTCATTGCAGGAGAACTTCTCCTTGGGCACTGGGAGGTACCATCCCCAGGTCCTGTGGCCATGCAAGCTCCATACAGCTCATGGACAAACCCACTGGGATCTTCCTGAGCTCAGGGGCTGAGGATCAAGGTGATCAGTGAGGCTTTCTCATTTTCCACAATAAACCTGGCTTATACAACCATGACAGAAAAAAACCAGGGGGCTTTCAGATGGGATAGAAACCATCAAATTGCTCTTGGTGACTTGGTAAACAACTACTGAGGAACATCTGTCCTAAGGAGCTGAAGAAAGCTTCAGGGAATACAGTGGGGTGGTGCGCTCCCAGAGCAAGTATTTGAAATGTAAATTTAGTTGGGATTATCACAAATTGCCTGACTGGCCTCTACAGATGCAACTGATGACACAATGTGTGGATTACACAGATCAAAGATGACTTAAAGGATCCTAGAGGGAAGATAGTAAAGAGGCAGGGCCAAGTCATCTTGCCAAACATCCTTTCCCCAAGAAAGAGAAAGGAAGATGGAAAAGCCTAGGCGTAAATCTTTACTGAGCCAATCCCTGAAAGTTTTGATTTGGTGAAGAACTGGGCAAATAAGACACAGAAATAGATGAAACAGTAGATTATTGGTTGGCTTGCATCGCTGCTGTCTAAACACCGCTCTTCTTGCCTGCGGACTCATCATGCAGGGGGAAGATGCTCAGAAAACTGTGGAGAAACAGGGGGAAAGAATATGAAAAGAATAATTTATCCTACTGCTTCTTCATCACTGCTAACAGTCTGGGTGACTAGAAGAATTAAATGTCTATTGCTGAGAAGAGAAAAACCCAACATTATTGAAAACTCTAGTTCCTGATTACCTTGTGGGAATCCTGAAGTCACTGTTATACCCTAAAATAAGGGGAGGTTAAACTGCACTGTCTTGAATAGTCTGAGACTGGCTGCTCAGAGCATGCTAACCTCCTTCACACCAGGAAATCTGACTGGCAGAAATACTGAAAAATACAAAGAAAATGGGGATGTAGACGATAGCTCTGAAACCAAGCTGATGTCTCGATGAAGAGCAAACAAGGCTGGCTAAAAGTGAAGGTGGTTGCTGTGCAAAATGGAGGGCACCATTAGAAATATAAAATCAGCACATATCAGAGCTCAGCACACTAATGTCAACTGAGAAGCCATGAAGTGCTTAAATCATATGAAAACAAAGGAGCTTTGGGAAGAAGTCACTTGGGGAGCAGTAGGAAGGATGGATGAAGGGCATTAGGGAAAAAGGTCATCCTAGAAAGGACAGGGGTCCATCAGTGGGTGGAGATGGTAACGCTGTTAATGAGACAGATATGGCAGACATGCTGTAATTACTGTCATCGAACATTTGGGAAGAAGCAGGATAACACTCATTATGAGGATGAAGCATTTCCAACTTATTAGCAATAGAGAAGAACATTCAACAACATCTACCAGCACCAGAAGATATTTAAATTTGGCAGATCTGAATAATTTTGCATCCAAGAGATCTAAGAGAACTAAGAAAACTGCTGTGTGCTGATGTTCATTTTTAAAAGGAAATTTTAGAAGACTGGAAGAATCTTCTGCTTGAACACCCAAGGTGGCAAAGGTATGGCCTGAGGGGGATGGCTAGCCAGACACCGGTCCAAGACAGAAAGACAGTGCTGGATTCGTGCAGCAGAGAACCGAAAGGCATGCATGTACACCAGGCAACACGGTTTTAGGAAAAATAGGTCACGGCAAGCAAACCTGATTTTATTCTCTTCACATTTGATATTAGTAATGCACAGAAACAACATCCTTGATGTCCAAAAGGTGTTTTGACCTAGTAACGCATGACATGCTGACAAAAAAAAAAAAAAAGCACTATAGAATATGAATAGTGAAATAGATTTTGGACTAGTTACCTGCCTGGTCTAGGAGACAACAAGGATTCACCACTGCTAAAGTATCTCTCTAGTAAGGTCTTCATCTCACGATGGCTAACAGCACTCACACATGGCAGATTTTGGTAAAATGATAAATATTGATGCAGACGAGTCTCTGCTGCCTGGCAAACCTGCGCTCGTCCCGTGTGGGAAGCTTGGTGATGGAGGCAGGAGTGAGGAGGTGGCTCAGCCTCCTCTTCCAGCACTGAGGGACCACTTCCAGAGCCCTCAATGGTTCCATACCGACATTTTAAGGAGATTAGTAAAACACTGTGGGAGAGATAGACCGGATCTGTAAGAGTGATTCCTAGGGATGCAGAAAATGTCTGAAATGAGAGAATTAAAGAGGTTGATCTTTTTCGTTTATCAAAGAGAAGATTAAGAAGTGACTTGATTACGATATAGCAGCACATTCAGGGGAAACAGTATCAGGTACTAAAAGGTTCTTAATTAGGCAGAAAAAGGCATAAAAAGAACTAATGACTGGAAATGGAAGCCAAATATATTAAGCATCATTTTTAACAGCAGATGTTTCTAACCATTAAAGCAAATTATACACATGCTGTTGGGCTCAGCAGAAGACTCAGGGAGGTAGAGCTTGCAGGCCTTTCATCTATAGGGTATTGTATACCCGTACTGATCTCAAAAACTTTGAAAGTTTGAACTATCCTGTCTTTACTAACATTTGGTATGTCTGCATCCAACATTTGACCTGCCCCAGCCCCGCACACAGCACCCAATGCATCCACGACCACTAGCCTTACCCTTCCCACCAGAAATGGCCCAGAATATTTCTCTAAAACCCCCTCTCAAATCTTGTTATTCCCCAGTGAGTAGGTGGGCCTGAAACCTGCAGCGCTTGCGGGGTCACCGCTGCCAGATGTGCCTCCCCCTCTCGACACCATCCTGCAGCTGCCGGCACAGACCATTTGCAAATCTCATTAGGAATGAAAACTTTCCAATCAGCATTTCCTTAAAAAAAATTGCAGGCAGGAATATACTCAGCACACGCTGGCTGTGCCCAGGGCAGATTTAAACACCGATGAGAATTATACAGATGGGCATGTGCACGGTGGGCCAGATCCTGACCCTCTGCAGAGGGGTGCAGTACAGGAAAGCAGTGGTTTGCACAGGTACAGACGATGGGGGACCAAAAAGCATCCCTGTGCACTGCAGCTTACCGACCCCTCTAGAAAAACACCAAGAAAAGCACCCAGTTAAAAGTGATCTAAAACGATAGAGACAGCTTGAGCTTACAAGGCTTCTAAAGTTATTCTAACACCACCTATTTTAGGAAACTATGTGGAAACATCCCGTCCCCTGGATTTGTTACCGGGAGATGCAAGGGAGTGCTGGTAATGTGCAGGTTGTTTTTTTCTCCTGAGGTAAGACAATACAGCTCTAAAAGCATCCTAAGTATAGAGTTCAGCCTCTGCAGTAGACAGGAGAATCTTTAAAATGAGCTGTAAGCAGAAAAACTTCTTAACTGAACATCCACTATCTCTTCAAGCCAAAATTTAGGATTATAATGGAGAATAATTCTGTTTTTGCTGAGGGTTGGCTGTTTTGGACCATTTGGAGGTCACCCAGGATGCTATCCTACTACATAAAAATAATAAACCCAAAAAGAACAGGAGAGCATTAAGACTTTGGAGACTTGAGACTGAATGATTCCTCACCAGCTCTACCCATTTACAACACCTCACTGCAGGCAAAGCAATCTGACCTCGCCAGCTATATTGACCCTGTATCAGAGAAGGCTACTGGGAACTTCAGGAGCCCAGTCCATCTCACTTGTTTTAAATTAGTATTTTAGCCTGGGAAGAACAGCTCCCAAGTCATCTCAAGTCAAATACAGTTGATCCCACCCAAAGTTGACCCCTTTGAACAGGATGGAGCAAAGGAGCTTTGTTCACCAGAAGATAAACCCCATTCTCCTCCTCTGGCATGAGACACCAGGGTGCACAGCTAGATGAAAACTAAGAAGCCAAGTTCATGGGAAATCAGAGGAGAAAAGGAGTGTGGGGTTTCTCAGAGTTTCCCAAAACATGTGTATTGAATATTCTACAAAACTGGAAAACCTGAGAAAAACCCATGTTTTGGAAGAGCAAGAAAGCTAGCCTTCGTCAGGAGCTCTTTGACACCAAGAGCCCTGAGCAGGCACCACTCATGAAGCCAACCCCAGCAGATGCACCCTGAGGCCACGGCCACAGCTCCCTCCTCTGCCTTTCACAGGCACCAGTACAGCCAGAACTAGATGAATACAAAAACAACCAAAGCTGGAATTGGGTAACAAAGATTCTGTGTTAATCAGGCTAATAGGGAGGCTCAACGCCAAGGATCGCTGGCTGGATGAAGAAGGGCCTCATTAATGGGTGCTACTGGCTCAACCTGGAGGAACACTGCAACAGCCTGGCCTCTCCCCAGAGCTGTGAGAGCTGCCAGTGACCTGCCAGAGAGTGTCCTGACGTGCCTTCAATTCATCAGCTCTGCCTGCAGATGAAGAACCGTCACCTCGTGGAATGATCCAGTCAGCAAAACGTCCTTTCCCCTCCACGCCGCCCGGCTCTGCTCTGGAGGAGCTCACCGAGGGGCATGTCTTGCGTTTTACACTGCCACACTGAAATCTGTCAAAGCCACGTACCCAGCAATTAAAGCAACATCCTGATCCAAGAGAAGAGGCAGTGCTAGAAGGCAGCCCTTGGCTAGAGAACAGAGGGAACAGCAAGCTGCGGCGGGGAGCTGGGATACTGCTGGGGAGGCAGGAGGTGGGAATGGCTGTAGGAGAGCCGGGAAAGCTCAGCAAATCCTGGAAGAGCTGCTGATGCATGGAAAAAGCTAAAGGTACTGTGTGGAGAAGGCTTCCCACACCATCTCAGATGGGCTGGCGGAGTGTACCACAAATACAAATACACATCTTACTCTGAAGTTTGGGGGTTGTTTTTTAAAGCAGAATGATTGCTGATTTCTCCTACGGCAATACAGGGGCAGTGTGCCACAAAGCTCACATGTTGAGGGCAGGGAAAGCAGCCCCTCTTGTTTGGATCAGTGCATGGCTTATGTGCGACTGAAATGAGAAGCCTGCAAAGCATCCCGTGGGAGGCTGCAACATGGTGTACCAGCCTGGGTCTGATCTGGGGGAAACAGATAACATCAGGAGATGAAGTCTCCTAAGGCACCTCTGGAGGACCACAAGTGGCTCGGGGTGCAGGAGCTGTCATGTGTCCACGGTCATGCTGCGTGGCAAGACATCACCAAAATTCACGCGTGCATCCAGGTGGAGAGGAGGCGGATGCAAACACACAGGCAGCGTGGGCTGAAGCTTCCTGGTCCAAATCAAAAGCACAGTTTGAGGAGAACCCAGGGCTCCAGAGGCACTGGGCAATTAGGAGTGTTTCGGCACTTAATTGACAGGGGAATTGGTCACTGAGGCACTTCCGAAAAAGGCCACCTTACACTCATCTTTATCTTCAAACATCTCCTTACAAATAAAATCTAGTCCTTACCACTCCTGCCCAGAAGGGGAAGCCACCGAAGCTGTCAGTAATCATCCTGCTAATGCTTGCCAGAAAATAATCAACTTGCTCGCTTGCTGGCGAGCGAGAGGAACCAACCCCCAAACTCATCTCCTTCACTGCAAATAACAGATGGGAAACCACGTTTGTCCAGAGAATTGAGCTGCGGAATAAGACAGTGCCATTTCATCCTATTAGTCACTTCTTAACCAGTTTCCTTTTTGCTGTGTAGCACTCCCTGAACTAACCGAAGGCTGCTAGAGCAAGTCTTCTCCTCTCCCCAAAGGGCGTCAGGAGGCGTTAACCCACACGAGGCTCTGCAGACCCTCTGGGTTTTAAAGGGAACCTCCAGCTCCTGCGCCTCACTGGTCGGATGATCTTTACCCACACCACGCAGCGATGAAGCGAACGTTCAACAAAAATGACTGCACACGGAACAGCTCTGCGACTAACCTTGATCTGCCGTTACACGCAGGACGGTGCTTCCCCCAGGAGCGTCTCCCGTGGCTAAGGCAGCGATGGAGCTGCTAGCTCCTCGGTACGCGCGAGCATCCCGTTCTCCACCACTCGCCCTTGCTGGCGGAGAGAAGCAGACGAGCAGGAAAAAACCTTTCCAGCGCCAGACCCAGCGCTGCTCCTCTGCTCCCCCCACCAAAGCAAGGCGCTGCCCAGCTAAGCACGATGGCAGTGCCACCGCCCGAGGCGAAGGGACAAGTCCTTCCAGCTCATTAGGGAAGGTTTCTTGCGCAATTTGCTGCCTCACTAGCTCCTGTTTGGACAGCCTTTGTTCCCTGTTCGAAGGAGCGCATGAAAGGTTTGGACGTCTGTACGTGCTCAGAGGATGCTGTCCCCTGGGCTTGGCCAGGGAGGACCGCAAAGAGCTCACCCCAGGTTTTAATCTCTTGAGCTTTGCATGCCGATGTGCTCTAAGTGCAGCCCCAGGTCCCGTCCCGCTCTGTAATGCAGGACTTCCACACGAGCCCTCGCAGTCGAGGAAAGCCTAATGGTGTGCTTTGCCTTTTTTCTGCTGCTGCTCCCGTACCCTGCCGCCAGCCGAAGGACGGATGTCCAGCGTAACAGGAGCCTCCGGTCCCCCTCACTTACTGTCTTCTGCAGAACTAAAATAGCAGCCTGGTAGGGAGCAGGGAGGCTTGAAACTTTCCATTCACTGGTACCTCCTGCCCAAATCAGAGAAATACACGAAGCCATGGGGTTTCTCTGGGTGCAAAGTGGCTACCATGCAGAGCAAGCGTGCAATTCATTGCTACAATGATATAAAGAGCAGAGGCTGCTTTCAATAAATAGACTTATAACAGATTAATTTAAAAGCAGCCCTATTGGTAACACAGAATAAAATCATCACTCGTTTACTGCATGGCTCCACATTTATTCAGTTATGAGTGGTCCCTGTTGCAGCCTTGCCCATGAGGTTCTGGATCCTTTGGGAATCCTCCTGGACAATTACAGCAATAGGAGATAATGGCTGTAGCTCAGGGACTAAACTAAACATGCTTGCATATTTGAAGGCCCTTTTACACCCTAGACTTTGCATTACCTTGGTAGCATCAACACCTGAGCACAGTACAGTGGCAGTTAAGGCAGAGGAGATCGTGATCCTCTGACCCAGTAGCAACCATCTGGGACAGAAGTTTTTAAACAATAACAACAATCCTAGTGCTAGCATAAATAGTGCAAAGTATTTTCAGAGACAGGGTCACAGACCAGATGTTACAGGCTCACATTTTCTCCAGACTGAAGGAGCCAAGCTAGGTCTCATTTATCCTGGTGCGATACGTATTTATGAGTGAAGCCATTTGAATGAACAACTTCTGCAAATGAACATATCAGGATGCATCAATGCATCAGAGCAGAATGTATTTTCTGTCTTTCTTTTTTTTCTATTATTCTGGATTAAATATGTAATAACTGCTTTTGCAGAATTTAAGGCCTGAAGACAGACAAGCCATTGCACAATCTCTTTACATACCTAAACAGATTTAATTGCTCAATTATTCCAGATATACATGATAAATTCCCTGCCATGAATAATTTATAATCCAGCTAGCCACACAGTCTATGAAGCACAAATCTGTGGCTGCGGCAAAGGAAAAGCAAGCAAATGCCATGATCCTGAGACACCCCAGCTTGTTACCAAACACTGGCCAAAGGAGCAATAGTGTAGGCTGCCCAGGGCAGGTCTGATCTTGCCTGAAATCACCGGAACAGCCCATACCTTCATTTGGGTTACTGTGCTGCTCAGAGCATGCAAATATTGAACAAATTAAACAGGCATAAAGTTCAGATGTGCACCTGGGAGGAGACAGGCACAGCACATACCCCCTCCCGTTCGTGGTCCGACCATGGCTGGGGGGCCTGCACAGCCCTCCGCAGGAGCTGGCTGTACTGGTTTCCCCAGGATTTTCATTAGATGTTCATGAACTTTAGAGCTGCAGTGAAGCACAGCGGATGCAGCGCACTGGAGGATGGAGGCCTGACGGGGCTACCACGAGGGACGGCACTCAGGACCTCGCAGAGGAGGCCGGGGAAAGAAAGGGCCGGTCCAGCCAGGACTTGCCAGGCTCGGACAGGAGAGACCCGAGAGGGGCACCTGGAAGGTATCCAGAGGGAGGGTTAATCCTAAACCCACGACAAAGCCACCCCAGGCAGCCCCCTTCCCAGGGCAGAGGGGTAACGAACCGCAGAGCTGAGCACTGCCCTGGCAAAACTGTTGTACCAGCCACACACCGACCGGTAAGAGGGACAGGTACCACCTCCGGGCTCCAGTGACCCCAGATGAATGCAGGCGGCTTTCCCACGGGGCTCGGGGCCCTCTCACAAACCTTGAGCATCTTTATGCCCCTCCGGGAAGCAGACAAGAGGTGCTGGTGGCTCTCCTCCAACCTGGGCACCCAAGCACTGCCTTTCCCTGTCCCGCTCCCTGCTTTTCCCAATGGATGCTCCCGTGTCTGAATTTTAGTTATGCTGCTGCTCCATTCTAACAAACACACATTAAAGCCTTTGGGATTTTGCCCTGGTGTTCAGCAGCAGCAAGAAGAGAGAGCTGTAAGGGCCTCTGAAAGGTTTTGGCTCTATCCTCTGCCCCCAGGCAGGATCAAACAAGCCTGCATCGCTGCTGACAGATGTTTGTCTAATTTGGGCTTTAAAACATCCCATCAGTTGTGGATTTACTGGGTGGGCAAGCAAGAGGGAGAATAAAGGGGCTTTGGCTTAACCATCCTCACTGGAAGAAAACATTCCCAAAATATTAACCTAAATCTTCCTTGCAGTCTAAGTCCATTACTTGCCATCCTACAGACCACAAACACTGAACAGCAGCTATTTTATTTAGTAAAAGCAGTCTGCCAACAGCTTCTCTGCTGAAAGCATCCGTTGGGGGAAGCACATCCCGGCACCAAGGCCACAACGTGCAAAATGTCTCCTAGAGGCAACCGGCCACCACCTTCAAGCTGCAGAACACTTGGTCTTGATCTCCCCGGGGCTCCACGGTCTTCAGACCCAATTAATGGTTTTCTGCATTTCCAGGTACAGTTTCTGTGCATTTTTAGGAGCTGCTTGGGCAGCTTTGGAGGACCGCATGCTATGAAAGGAGCTCAGCCTTGCACAGTCCCATCAAATCAGCCTACAGACCACCTGATGCCAGACCCATCTCCCGCCTCACCTTCTTCTGGAGAGACCCGCTTGGGTAGCCCTGGTGCCTCAAACGGGCTTACAAGTACGGCCACAAACACCAGAAACAGCTTGTCCAGTCACCAGCTACCTGTTTTAATAAATTAGAACAGGCTTTCTATGTTGGAATTCCTATCCCTCATCCAAATGCACCTGGACCCAGCTCATAAGTCATCATTTACTAAAGTAAAATATACCAATTCTAACACAAAAACGTGCAGACAATTAGAATTTTAGCACATACCTGTAAATCCACGTCACTGTTAACTGTGGGTTTATTGCCATTACATCCCCTCTAAGAAGGGGATATTTAGTTGCAAGTCAGTCTACAAAAGCAATTAACCTGTCTTCAAAAAAAAAAGCTAATTGCAAAGCAAGATTAAAATTGGTTATTCAAACCGTGATTTTTTGCTTGCTGATCTAAAGTCGTTATTGTCATAGAGATCTATGCTGATACACCCCAGAAAGGTGAATAAACTCTTAATCAGAAAGAATCCTGTTATTTGAGAGGCTGCCTCTTCTATCATCACCCAGGCCAAAATATGAAGTTACTCACTTGGTGGAGCTTTCTGCTGCCCTCTTAATGGGGGGCTCAAAGGATCACCATAGGGCAACCTGCCTGGGACCCTTCAAGCCCAGCTTAAAACCCTGGGCAAGCTTAAAATGAAAGCCAGTTTCGTCCTGCTCAAACGAGGGGCAAAGTCCTTGATTGCAAAATTAGAAACCATTACAGTAGAGAGAAAAGTTCAACTACAAATTGCTCAGTTAAAATATCACAGAAGCAAATCTTTCCTTCACCTTTTTTCGCCTTCTTAGTTTTTCTTTGAAAAATCTCCAAACAGCAGCAGCAGCATCTGGGTCAACACAAAAAAAAAACCAACCAACCATCAAAAAAACCCCAAACCCACCAAGCAAGAATTCTCTCACAAACACCCTTTTTTGTGCAAACACGCCATCATCAACGGCTGCTTAAATGCTGCTTTTCGCCCTGTGTTGCCCGCACGGCCGGCTATCGCACCCCGCGGGGAGCCCCTTGCCAAGGAGCGCTCCCACTGCTGAGCTACAGCAGCATTTCTAGCAGCAGCGGCTGCAAAGAGAGGATGGAAAGAGAAATGGAGATGTTTTGGACACAGTGGTGCATGCAACCCAAGCAATAAATACCAGAGGAATAAATCAGGTTGCTCATTTGAAAAAAGTATTTAAGAGCTCCTCGACGACAGCATCCATCCACGCCATCACAGCTGACAACTCTGTCTGAAGGAACAGGCCAGTGTTTAATGAAATCTCAAATTAATTTGTCAGACCAAAGGAAAAAAAAAAAAATATGAAGAGCTTCTCTTACTTGCAAATAGTGTATTTTTGATTAACGCATCACAGCTGTGACAGACAGCTATCTCCAGGCAGCCATCCTATGCCTCTGGCAGGACATTTCTGAAAAGGTGCACAGCTTCTGTAAAAACAGGTCTTAGTCAAGCTCTGTAGCTCAATACATCTCGTGTAGGTGCCAAATGTGCCCAGCACCTCCATGCCGCGTCCCCTCCGCTGGTGCTGCCGCCACAGTTGGACCGGGTGACAGGGGATGGAAGCTGCAGTGCTCTGGGAACGGCACAGCTCCGTGTCCATCCAGACAGAAAGGAAAATACGGAGGAGCAAACCACACAGTTCAAGCTGATTTCATCCCTCTTTGATTTGCTCCAGTGCCAATTAGAAACCGCTTTTGGAGAGAAACAATAAATCTTGTCACAGTGCTCCGGCCTCAAACCCAAGTGACTCGAGTGTAATTACCAGCCATGGGACTGACTGATCTACAGCACATTTCTCACAGGCAAGATAGCAGGAGTGACCTCTGCTCCCTCCATTTTCGGGTGTTCAGCTGGAGAGTCTCACTCCTGATTTTCAAGTGTTCTGCATCAAAACCTCCAGCTGAACAGTGGGAGCCGCACCAACCGTGAGCAATCAGACCCAAACTGCCTTAAATTGAGCAGATAAGGGATGGATTGGCCGGCAAGAAGGAAGCAGCAGGACCTGTGCACCAGGGTGGGGAAAACATTTTACATCCAAATAAATACCACCTTCCCATAAGCTTTTATCCGCCCACAGCCTTGTCTGTTGGTGTTAACCCCCTGCTCGGCTTGGCTGGCTCCTGGCACTCTGCAGTGAAACGAACGGAGAAGCAGGACTGAACCACCACGTGCAGCAGGCGTTGGGCTGCAAAACAGCACACCATGCACAACCAGCATCACCTTGGGGGATGCTGCTCATCAGTGCACAGCAACCCACTCACCCAGGGAGAGGGTTTTGCCATGCTGAGACCTTTGCTTCCCAGGGGGATGCAGGCTGGGTGGCACGGGGCAGCTGGAGGACATGGGAAAAGGGGTTGGCTGGAGAAGAAGTGGGACTTGGAGCAAGAGCTTGAGCTGGCCAAAACCAACAGGAGGGGCAATGAGGCCTTCATTTTTTTACAAAAAGTAATGTAGTGCCCAATGTTGGCTCTTCGTTGGGGTGGCAGGGCTCTGAGACCACTTAATGCAGTGGTGCTGGAGCTGTTCAGAGCCCTCCAAATGCCACGTCCTTCGAAACTTATCAGATCATGGGACTTCTCTGGGCAAACCTGTAAAAACCTTATGCCCAGGGTCTGCATAAAGCATTACTTCAACATGTTCTCCAGGTCTCAGTAAGAATTTAGCACCTGGAATTAGCTATGGAAAACAATATCTCAGAAGTTGCTACATTTTTTTTCTTCTTAATTCAATAAAGCAATAACAATCATCAGCTAACAGCAAGTATTGGGTTCCCAGAAGCAGCTCAAAGACAGATGGCAGCAGCAGCATGACTGTTTGGTGATATTTCTCAAAGCGGTCTCCCATTTGAAAGCCACAATCATATCATCTGGAAAATTAATATGACAGGTCAGAACATAAGGTAGAGTTTGTAAAAACAAATTTCAGGACATTAGCCGGGCTGGCCCAGCATCTCAGTACTGACTTGGGACTCTGGAGAAAATCAGGATTCATGCCCCAGTCTGCCAAAAGTCTCTAGGGCAGGTTGCTCAGGAATAGATGAAAGCAGCATGTCTAGGTAGAAGAGCTCAGTTTATCTGGGCTTCACCTTTTTGGGGGGACCCCTCCTCTGCCTCAGCACTGTTGGTCTTGCATTAGCACGCTGTGCTCTATCAAACACCAAGGGTATTTGCTTTTCTCAAGGCTCAAAATGTTGTCCAATATATAGAGTATGTCCTGCCCATCACAGCCAAAACGGAGCCAGGTGTGCTCAAGGACAAGCCTCTCTCCACAATAAGTATGGTCATTATTTCTGAGGAATCCAGAAATTCAGGTAATTCAACTCTTCCTCAGGTACCCAGGGTAATTTTAGCACAGACCACTAGTTTTTAGTGAGACCTTTCCACTAGACCAGGTATTTTATCTACTGATCATCATACTCCGTTCACAGTGGGGAGGGGCAGCAAGCAGTGCCTTCCAGAAGATCAGGAGAAACATGGGATGTCTCCTGGGGAAGAAATAAGACATGGTACATCTGAGAGCCCAGGAGGGGCTGAACAGAACCAAAGGGCAGCCCAAAGCCACGATGAAGCTGCTTTTGAAAGAACCCCACACCCAAGGAGTTGCAGGGACATGGCCTTTCCAGCTTCCCCCACTGCTTACATCTTTAGGCAACAGGGTACCCTGCAATTAAGAGAGTGGAAAAAAAAAAACTAAACTAAAATCCCAAGGGGAGTTCCCATTCCTAGAGCCAAGCCTAGCAGTGCCCCCACTCCAGCACGCCCAGCTGTTTGCTGCACTATATGTGCACCCTATACGTTAGCAGGCTTTTAACAGGGAATGCTTGCTGAGCCTGCGTCTCTTGCAGAGCTGAGTTACGTGCAGTGGCAAGCTCGTTCGCTCTTTGGGGACAGGGCTTCAAATAGCTGCTTGCTTGTGGCAATTAAAACGGGCAGAGCGCTGCCACTGACTCTGCTAGCCTGTGCTGTGACTGATGCAAGCGCCGTCTGTAGCGCTCTGATAAGAATATTGGATGATTCAGAATAATCTAGGCTGAACATATGAGCCCGACTGTTTGTGCTTCTGTTTCTGTCTAAGGGGAATACTGTATCACGCTCGTTAGAAGGGGGAGAGGGTGGCTGGACGTAGGTGGGCACCAAAACTTCCTCTCCATAAAACTAATGGACACATCTGTCCTGCCCACCACTCGGGTCTCTTCCATGGAGGTCTCCAACTCGAGGGTCTGGCCAGTCTAATCCCATGGCTTGGACACAGCAAGAGGGTCACAGAGCAAATGAGGAGGGAGCAAAAAGTCGATGTTAAGTCTTCTTCCCATCTTGTTTTTGTTTTTTTTGTGACCTGCAACCCAGCAGCAGGGCTGCTGCACAAGCAGTTGGGGCTTGATGCAGGAGATGGGCAAAGCGGGCAGGGCAGGGGGCAAGGGAGGAACAGGAGGGACACACTCGCTCTTCAAGCTTTAAAACTGACCTCCAGCTGGTTTAGTGCCATGCTGTGTCCATGCCTTAACTCATTTTGTCAAAGCTTTAATCCCACAGACCTGCTTCATTGTCTACTCCCATCCCATTAAGATCACATCTTGCGCTCTGGATTTCCCTATTGAGCCATTCCAATACCTTGGCTTTGATTTCACCCAGATCAGAAAGCCAAGCCAACGGCACAGCCTACATACACCAGGAACTGGTCCAGAACTGAAACATTCCACCCCTTGGCTGTCCTTGATCAAGAGGTTTACAGCCTAGATAAAACAGCATTTTGATCAGAATTAAAATCACAAGTTTTCATAGTCCAATTAGCACCATACCCCCTCAGATAAGGGCTGCCCAGGAGCACGGCTGCATATTATGTCTCTGAGATGAGCTGGGTACAACAGGAGGGTGAGGTCCAGGAGCAAGGCTATATGAGCTTGAATTAAGGTGGTGAGGAACAGGCATGAACTGCTGTCCCACAAGCACTTTACTCCATTCACAGGGCTCTGTTCAGAAGCCTCTGATACTTTCCAGTCCACTACACTGTGTAAATCCCTTTTTAGCACCTAAACATGACCATGGTCAAGAGACAGACAAGAGACAGGGTTAGAAAGAAGCCAGTTGGTTTCTGGTGATGGGAGCCCACGCAGCTCTCTAAATAGCAACAGTGATCAGCTAAAATTCAGGTCAAAAGACGCTGCTGAGATGTCACCACCTCTGCCAAGTGCTGCTGTCTTTAGAAACCAGATGGACCTCGTATGTCGTTACCAGCCAGGGTGGGAAGAGCCACATCACGGTGTCTCACCCTGCGCTCAGGTTCTCCTGCCGCCCTCCTGCCTCCTCGGCAGCACCGCAGGGGTGCAGGGTGGGTGCCAGTCAGAGTGTCTGACACACCACCAACCCCCGCCCCCCCCCCGTCAGCACAGCCCTGCTCTCTGCGGCTTGTAGAAAGATGGTAAATAAGAATGAATTCAGCTGGGATTAACATAATCCCTGTCGAGGAACCAAAAGTGCTTGTGAAGCTTCCTCCTAAGCGCTCCGCAAAGGCAGCGCAGCATTTCGCCACCAAGCACTCATGCGAACAAGACCGTACAAGCGAGGGCTATAAAGCCCTGTGCAAGTGCTGCTCTCTGGGGTGTTCTGTGTGCGGTGAGTGGGATGCAGAGGGACACTCACCCACGTGTGAGATTTCACGTGCACGACTGGTAGGAAAACCTTAAGCAGCGTCCGCGTGAGCAAACCAGAGGCTGTAAGGGATCTTATTCCTCTACCCAGGGACATCCAGGGGAGGGAACTGAAAGCAAGTAGCAGACACAGCGAAGATTTCAAAAACCCAGGAAGCCTCTGAGTTGGTGCCCCGCTCTGCTTTGGAGAGCTTGACAGCCGCTTCCGATCCTCAGCTTGCTTTTATTTTTAATGATAAAGTGCTATGCGAGCTGAAAGCTAGAGGAAAACCATGTCTCATCCAAGCAAACAGCTTGCTGTAACTTAATGTACCGAGGGAAGGACGACGGCGGGCGGCGGTGGCTCAGTGCGAGTGGCTTGCTGGGCTTGGTAATTATCAAGCGACGGAAGATGCCAAGAAGAGAGCGGGCCGCTTCCCATCTCAGGAGTATTCATCTTTACTTGCAGTTGTTTTTATTACCCCTCTCCACCGCAGCATCGCTCCGGCGCCTGGGAAGCCACACTCTCCCGTCCCCTCTGAACAATTTAACACGTCACCGCAGACCTTCTATGTCCCCGCAGCCAGGTCCCGGCTGCCGTGGCTCATCAGAGCCAGTCAGCGGTGGAGGGAAGCCACCGTGAGCAACACCAGCCCCATTAGTCACCGGGAACCGTTTAGCCAAGATATTTTTTGACATTTTCCGCAAGTGAATTTTGCATTATTTGAATCATCTACGCAGAGTGCAGTGAAAGGCGGCACATTGGGAGGAACAGCCAGAATTACTCATGAGCTTTCCCCCCCCCCCCCCTTTTTTTTTTTTTCCTGTTGGCTCTAACTTAAATTGCGACCTGTCAAACAGGCAAGTTGTACGTCACTGCAGATGGCTGTGAGAAGCCCCTGCTCGGGCTGCAGCAGAGGCCAAAGAGCCAAACGAGTCATTTATATGTATAAAGCCTCAGCAAGTACAAGTATGCTACTCTCCAGCTCCGTATTAGTTGTCTTATTCAGTGCTAATCACCCCATTAAAAAAAGATAGAGCATAAATAAATAAAGTCCAACCAAGAGATAACAGACGCATCCTTCACTGCAAGACTGCAGATAGAGGATAAAATGAAGGCTGGGATACTTGGTGTAGGGATAAGGGGATTAAGGGATGGAAGGCAATAGCGAGGAAGCGCTAAAATGCGGGAAATACACACGCACACACAACCTGTTGGTCTAGGGCAATAAATTCAGGGTTCCTATCAATATTTTCTCACCATAAAAAAAGAATACGGAATATTCACTGCAATCACAAAGAGCCTATTTTTAGCGCCTAGCTCACGAGGTGCTCTTGAAGAGAGCTGTAGGGCTTCTCCAGGCAGGCACGTCCCCAGCAAGCGCTGGAGATGCTAACCCCGAGCTGCCCCGCGGCGGCAGAGCGGGCCCAGCACCCCTGCCCGGGCGGGTGCTGCCCAGGGTAGATGCAGCCCAAATCGCTGCACCCTTACGAGAAGGCAGCAGCCACGATGAGCCCTGGCTCCTGCAAACAGCATCACACGGTGCGCATACAGGTCACTGCTGGCTGAAGCTCTGCTAAAAACAAACAACAAATTGGAATAAAACTCGCATTTCTCTCCTATTGTGTGGTCTGATCCAATGGAAAATTTCTCCTGGATCTGCAACGTAACAGATTTACTTTTACAGCTATATCATGAAGAAGGATGACCTCAAAAGAGAAATCATCCTGAAATGGGCAACTTGACTCAGCAGCTCGGCAGTCTTGATGGATATGGGGTGCAACATTGCCACGTACAGATGCAAAGAGCTGTCTAACACCACAGCAGCACACAAATCCTGCCCGCCTGAAGGCATCCTGGGTTTTAACCTGATCACAGGAGGAAAAAACCATACTCCTGAACTTGCTGAAAGGTGCACAGAAGGGGGGACCGCTGCTTACACAGCTGGCCCTACGGCCTTACCCCCCCAGCTACCTGCTCCTCCACCACGAGCGCAACACCTGGGGGTGAAATCCCCCAGGGGATGCCAGAGCAGAGAAACACTTATTGTTAAATATTATCCCACTATAGGACCTGATTTTTGAGATCCAGCATTTTTCAGAGTCAGCACCCATTCTTTAAGGGGAGGGGGAACAATAATCTCTAAACAGAGCCTCACATTTCTGCACGAGCACAATAATACATCTTTGATATGTGGTGCTGCACGCATGCCAACAGCTGAGGCTGGAGGCTGCTTCACATCCAGGAAAATAAATAGCCAGCAAGATCCCAAGGGCAGGAGAAAACCTTGTCTGTCAGCTTTGCCATTCACTAAGAGGAGAGACCCCGTAAATGTAATCTTGTGGCTCCTCCTCTGCTGTCACACCCATTGCAAAGAGCTAAATCAAACATGGAGCTGCTGCACCTAGAGAAAACTTGGAAATTAAGGAGATGCCGCACCACCTTGCAGCTTCTCAATGAAGAACCAAGGACGAGGAGGACCACTTTGGTTGTTTGAAAAGTCAGAGAGACAGTGGGAGATTAAATCTCATAAAAATCATGCTGAATTATCTATCCGCAAGTAAATGCCCTTTTTCACCCAATCCTCCAGTGCTCACCCCTTGGTGCCTCCTGAGCTCGCTGGACACAGCCAGAGTCCCAGAAACCACCACAGTAATACCCAGGAACGACATGGCAGCGTGTCAGTGACGCATATTGTAAAACCTGGCTTCAAGCCACATAAATTACAGAAACATAACTTACAGTCGTGCTCCAATGACTTCAGGGCTACCCAGATCACAAGGGACCAGCACCCAGCTACTCCCCACCAAATCATTTCAGCAGCTGTTTGACCTCAGGGTAAAACCACTGAGGCCAGCAGGGATTTTGCCCACACTTAAACAGCGGGTATCAGAGACCCATAAATGCTTGGATGTTCAGTGAATGACAGTCAGGAGGTGAGATGGATGACAGGAAGGGATCGGGGATTTACAGCTATTAATAATGGCCATCATTTTAATGTAGAACTAATAACCCCCCTGGCACCCCTAGCACAGCCCTTTGCTTGCGGGCTGCTGAACCAGTGGTCACTAGTCAAGCCAAAGCCTCCTGAAGCATAAATACTTCAGATTGAGCTCCTGAATCACAAAAATGGCAGGTTTTACTGAAAATTGGACGCTAACATGCTGCAAGGTGTAAAATCAAAACAGTGAAGCAAACGAGAAATGGGCTTTTAGGAAAAGCAGCATATGAACACCTTCAAAATTTCTGTGACATTTAGTCTTTTTTTTTTTATTATTTTTTTTGTTTATTTTAAGTGATTTACTAACTGAACGAGGTGATGCTGCGGGCAGGCACCGTTCCCACTGGCGGAGCTGGGCTGGAGAAGGCTCTGGACCATGGCCGTTCCTCAGTGCTGGCGAGCCCCCCTCCCACCACCAGAGATGCTCTGCTGAGCACTTCGTCATCCCTCTGCTTTCCCCCACTCCTTCTTTGCTCCATTTTACCCAAATGTTCTTACACTATTGAGCAGAAAACCATCTACTGTTACGTTATGATAAATACAGCCCTACACTGTACATTCATACTTAAACTATTTAGTTCTCATCTCCTCAGCTGATGGTCTATTTTTCATTAATACGATTTAAACATTGACCTAAAAACTTTAAATGAGTTCTGTGGATATTTCCTCTCACTACAGATAACTCAAGAGCTGCTGGGAGGGTTTCCTCTCCTGACAAATGACCCTGACCGCTGTTAAGAAACTAACCAGCAAGTTTTTAATCCTCCCTGAGACTTTTTACATTTCACTTGCCAAAGGTCCATGACCAAAGGTTGGTGATGATCTTACATGGCACGGAGCATGCAGGGAACAGATTTATTCTCAAATATTTTAAATAATTTGTATTTTCATATTACATTATATTCATAATGTAGAAAGTACAAAGAATCTCTTCAGTCTCCCTAAGCAGAGCTAAAAACTTGGACCAGAACTAGAGTTTAACAAGTATCACCACTTCATACAGTCACAAATACAGCGAATACATTCAAAATGGCTCGGGGACAAAAGCAGAGACTTCAAAAAGAAAGTAATTTGGTGAAGAACATAGATGTATAAATATGCTCCTTTTATTCAGGGTGGGGAAAAAAATAACTATTGTGTGTATCTGAATACTTATGAAACTGCATCTGATGAACACAATTTCAAATTGAAAAAAGCACAATGGAAATGTAAGGAAGAACACAAAGATTTTCTATAATACCAAACAGTTCCAAGCAAACCTATTAGGCAGCCAGACATCTTGAGTTTCATTTCAGCACTAACTAAAGCACATATTTTAAAGCTATGCCACTGCTCTTGATTAAAATCAAAACCAAGCACTACATTTTTTTTCAGTTTAGCACTTAGGATGGGGTGGAAATGAATTAAAGAAACCCAACAGATTTTAAGAGAACACTGAAGAAGAAAATAATTTATCAAATTAGCAATGTGCAATGGAACTTCAAAACCCCAGAGAAACAGATAGGACACCTGCAGGTTACTCCTTATGATACCAAACAGAGCAAATCCAATCAGATGAACATGCTGCAGGATCAGTCAGGCGAAAGCCACAGGAGTGGCATTACAAAGGGAAAGACGTATAAAAAGACGATTTTCTAAACCTATTGTTCTGGCTGGAAACCGAGCTATTCCCCCCACCCCGGAGGAGACAACAGCATTGCTAGTATGATCCTGCAAAACAAGCTGTCCAAAAAACCCCTCGAAGACAACACAGAGGAAAACTAGGGAAAAGTTTTAATGAGAAATTAAAAATACTACTAGAATGTTACAGCTGCAATATTGCATTTAAAATAACACATCTCCATTCAAAAGCCTATTTCCTACACGCGTGTAAGCAAACTGTTGCGTATTACCATGCTATTTCATAACTTCTTGTCTTTAACAGTGCCATCATAGCTCCCTGCTTCACATTTCTATTTGCTTAAAATAACCATCTATGGCAAGAGCACTGACCTTCAAGAATAAGTGAATGAACGGGAAAACTGGCACTCCAGCATGCAACCAAACTGAAAATGATGACAGCAGTTATTTTGGAGTGCGGAGATGAACAGAGGGAAGAATATGATTATCTACATGTAAAATATTGAGTGACATCGACAGCAGACAGGAACTTCTGTTTGCCCAGTCTTGTGAAACAAGAATGAGCTAGTGCTTAAAGGAATAAAAAGAGAGCAAATTAAAAAAAAAAAAAAACAAAAAAAAACAAACAAGAAAAGATAGTTATTTTTTTTGCTTAGCAAGCAATCAATTCAAGATGCAACAGAGGCCAATCATTTAATCATGATGGGAATTCATCACTAGCCTTTAAGATCAAATGACCATTACACCACATGAAAAGGAGTAAAATAAAAAAAAAAAAAAAAAGAAAAATATTATTTCAAAGGAACGTACATGCTTCTGAGCAGAAGACATCACCTAATTATTAAGTTAGGGTATTTTTCTAGGAAGTACTGTTAACCCTGCTCTGAAAAATCTGCACTTGGTATTTGCAATTGGCAGGATGGAGCACGATGGACTACAGCTCATACACTAAGACTGTTGTTATTTTATTTATATATAGAGATATAAATATATAAAAGCTATTTTATAGCATGCACATATATATAAATAAAAGACACATCAAGCTTATATAAACACTTTATTTTCAGAACTGGGCTCTCAAAACTGTTCAGAAATCATCATGCCAAACAAGTACTGGAATTCCCACCTCACCACACCTGCGGTTTCTGGGAGTCCCGCAGATTTTGCAGGAGAGGATGTACCAAGTAAAACCCAATGTTGGTTTTCTTGGGCTTGGTTTTCTTGGAAAATGTGATATTTCTGACAATTTAATCTGCTATAGCACCTTGAAAGCAGAAAGAGAAGTTACAAATCTGTGTCTGCTGCACCACAAAGTAGAAACATAGAAACATCAACTATTCACATGAAAATATATTCATAAGGAAATGCAAATGGAAAATGCAACACCGCAAGTCTCCTCATTAGCAACACTGCGCAGCCACCCTGCAGCATTTGCTGGGTTGGAGGGGCCAGGTGTGATGGATATTTCAATCACATTTCAGAGGGCATAGAGGCCTAGAGATGCTAAGAGATGACTGAGAGATGCTAGGCAGAAACTGCGTGCACACACACATTTTAACATGGATATCTGCAAGAAAGACTCGGGGTAGAGCCCACTGCAGGAAAGCTCTTGGGACAAGGCAGAGGAGCCAAGGTTCAGGCTGACCAGAAACTGAGCAATTGGTGCATTTTTGTTTGTTTATTTGCTGGTTAGCTGATACTATTCAGAGTAGTTGGTCAACTTTCAATGCAATGCTTGGACAACAAAATAAATGTTTGGCAAATCTATTTAAAACGGAAACAGAAAAGTGACCCATGGCATTTCCTTGCAGGAGCCTGAATTTCCATCTCAGGGCCCTTCATGAAGATCTGACACCTTATAAGGATCTTTGTAGGGGTAAATACCTCTTTACAAGGGTACAAAAGCAGTATCCAGCTAATTACATTTCACTATACCAGGGGTATCAGCTACCCCAACTCTCCTTCTGCTGGGAAAAGGGACTGGAAGGCAGGAGTCTCTCTCAAAAATGGTGTTTAGAAACCACTGTGGCTGGTGTGAGGAGCAAGCACTGCGTGCTTACCAGAAAAAGCTACTGGCAATAAAATGTGGGTACCCAGGGTACTTCAGTACCCAAATCTTGTTTTCTCACATCATGGAGTGGCTTTCCAACGCGTGGTTTAAAGTTCCTCTTATTAAGCCTGAGAGTAGGAATCCCCATGGTTTGGCTCTTAACAGCTGCGAAAAGCATCCGCATCACATCCCACCCTGTGTGGAGGTATCTGACCTGCCAGATTGGCACGGGGAGCCCCGAGCCCCAGCCAGCCCCAGCCCCCCCTGCTCACCGGTGCTGCCAGATCCGCCCCCGGGAGCCCTGCGCATCCATTTCACACATCCCACGAAACGCTCCCCCAGCGAGGCATCATCTTGCGCACGACTCTTCGCGCTTCTCTCCTGCCGCCGGGCGTGATGCTGTCTGAAACTCATCCGCCACCAAAACATCATCACCTGGGATGAGTCAGGGTCTCAGATGCTCAACGCCCTGGGGTTGCTAGCAACCCCTCTGCTTCCCTCCCACTGTTGAATCCTTTCACTTCAGGACAATTTTCTGTATGTAGACCTCAGCCAAGAGTTCTGGAGTCTCAGCGACAGAGACTGAACCTCTTTAGTGGCCTACCATTCTCCTTTAACTAATTCACCTCCCCCACTTCATTAAAGCTCATCTGATCACAATTATCCCCTGAGCAGCCAGCAGAACCCTTGCTCTTAGTCAATGCTTTGCAGCTGCCAAAAGCAAAGGTGCAACTTCTGTGCTTGGAGAAAACAAGAACCTCTCTTTGCAAATCTTGGTGGTGGCCACCCCGGCGCCCACCCGAATCGGGTGGGAAGGCTGCCCGAGGAAGAGGAGGCGTTACCTGGGTGAGGTGCGGGTTGGGGTTGAAGCCGCACTGGTTGCAGACTTTGCTGTGACATTGGGTGCAGGCGTTGAAGTTCGGCTGGCCCGGGGAGGAGGTGAGCTCCGTCGTCTTGCATATAGGGCACAGCGTGCTGCTGGGGAGGGGGGCGATCTGCGGGAGCGAGTAGGGAGAGGTAGGGGTGCTGCCCCGGTCTGGAGACACTGAGGGAGACCTCCCCGAGCCCTGGCTCCTGGCGTCCACCTGCAGCGTCCTCCGCGGCCCCTCTACCGGCGGTGCGGGCTGGCCCCGGCCCCTCATCTCCCGGGGGCTCTGGGTGCTGGGCGCAGTCTGTGCGAGGGAGGGGGACACTGAGCGCTGGCCCGCAGCCTGATCCAGCTGCTCCGGTCTCCTCAGCGTGCTGAAACACCATTAAAAACACACACAATAAGCCCAGGTTTAGTACATGCAAATGATGCCAGTCAATGTAGAAAACATCTAAAGCACCCTCCCCGCCCCCGAAGCCCCAGCTCAGCCAAGGAGGCACGGCGAAACCACACTGCAAACCGGGGAAATTGGTCAGGTCAGCAGAAGGATGTGCTTTACCTTACAAAATGAGGTGCAATTTCAGCTTTCTCTTATATAACCCAGCAGCAGAGATGTAATTGAATTATTCAGTGTATTCCAAGTTGAACTTTAGTCAGAAAGTTGCACATAAAAAGTGAATGAGAAGTCTGGGGCAGCTCAGCCTCCTGCCAGCCAAGGGCTCCCCATCAGCACTTCTCTAGCACAAACTGGTGCTCGAAGAGGCAGCACCAACTCTGGATTGCAGAGATGGCCAACGTGTGCTAAACAGCCTTCTCACAACCTGCTTTTATGAGTTGCTGTGAAACAAAAAGACTGCGAAAAGCCCTATTTATTGAAGGAAAACCCCTCCAGAAGCCCAAAGGGGCCAGGAGAACTACTTATACTTTCTTGATTGTCAAGCTGCCTCTGTGCAAATCACATGTGAAAGCAACTGAGGGCTTGTTTCCCAGGGGTCACAGCAGTGGAAAATTAAGAGAGAGGACATCAGCTCTGCTCTAGTAATTATTACTAAAGTGAGAAGCATAGGGAACAGGGCTTTGCATGGGCTGGCTACCCCCCAGCTGAACCCTCTTGGTGGTGTGAGTCTTGGTTGGGCAGAAAACCACCTGTGATGCACCAGGTGGCCAGGACAGGGCTCTGAAACCTCCCTGTGAAACCCCAGCTACCCAGAAGGTGCATCAGAAGGAGCTACCAGGTCAGGCAGCAGTCCCGCAGCCCGGGTGGGACAATCGGCACCCCCCAGCGTGTGTTCCCTGCCACCCCAGAGCACAGGGAGAGGGTCCGGCGGCCCCAGGCAGCTCTGGAGCAGCCTCAGCTGCGAGAGCTTTGAGTCCTTGTGTCGGAGAGCATGGCACGAGATTCCACACAGCTCCCACGTTATTTCAGTGCAGGTACCCTGCAACATGCTGCTGACAGACCAGGAGTGCGTGAGAATGAATGTGCAACAGAAGATGCTTCTGTAATTACAGAATAATTTGGTGCATGTGCTTATCAATAATGCCCACAAATATTTCTCAGAAAGGCAGAAGCCCTAGTGCCCTTGCTACCTGTGATCTACATCTGTTTAAGAAAAAATATTACTCAGAAACTCAAATTTAATAAATTGTTGATTTACCCAAGCAGGGTCTGACCTTATAAAGGTTTAAAAAGGGAACTTAAATGCATAAAACTAATGAAATTCAAAGTGCATGTTGCCACAGTAATAGGAAGCTGAATGAAAATAAATATTAAAATAGCACTTTGGGAATATTTTTCAGCTGCAGATTGAAACCCACTTCTCTGAAGGAGGAATTGCACCGTAATAATAAAGCAAAGCAATAAGGGAGGAACTGATCTGCTCTAGACTAAAGAGCAAACCGCACCTAGCCCTGCAGCACAACGCCTTGCTCCTCCATCACAAATACTGACGCCCTTGAGTTCAGAACTGGGATTTGCTTCTTGATGCTGAGGGCTGCAAAGCTGCTGCCATGTGGCATCCGTACCTGGTGGAAATGGGAGAGGTCAGTCCCAAACACCAGCAGAAAGTACTGCTGGAAAGCAAAATGCATTTTCTCTCCTTAAATTTGATTTGTATAAAGCCAGAATTTATGTATTAGAACACATACTATCCTAATGGTGTATTAAACAACACTGAAACAGTAGTATTTGAAAAGATTAATGTACATATGGTCAAATAACTATTGTTTGGAAGAAGAGAATAGTTACTCCACTGGATTTTTTTTTTTTTTCTATTTGATATGAAAAGAATGTTTGCCACCAAGTAAGAATTCTGACTCCAAACCAGCTCTGACCACAGAAATACCACTCAACTACATTTCACTTCCCAGCTTAGTGAGAAATGAAAAAAAACTTACAGCAGCTACCCACAGCAGTACACTAGTAGTTACCACCTATTTTTCCAGCTGGTATTAGTAGTACTAGCAGTCTGGTTTACTTGGTTCAAGTACCTTTCTTTAAATTTTTCTTTAAACTTTTTAAGTTTTTTGCTTAGTGAATTTTTTGCAGCAAATCAACGTGAGGAGCGCCATACCCTTGAAGCTGCAATCCATCACAAGGAGCTGTCACACAAGGCACAGACAAATTCACCATGTTTCCTACCCAAAACAGAGCCTGTGGCTCTCTCGAAAATGCAAAAACCCATGAGAAAGAATACACGAGGTGCTGTTTCTTTGCCTTGAGCATCACTCCTGGCGCAGAAGAGGGAGGAGGGCAGTTGGGCACTCGCTGCCCGGAGGGACAGTGCTGCTCCAGAGATGCTCTCCCAGCCCGGGATGGAGCTCCCTCACGGATCCCTCAACCTTTCCAGGTGCAAAGAAATGCCATGCACCATCTCCCTCCTGCTCCCAGCTGTGGTTTTGCTCTGTGCACTCGTATCATCACTGCATTTATTTATTTTATAATGACCCAAGACGCCCCAGCCATCCCGTGACATGGGCTGGGCTGTCTCTCATTTGTATCAATTGAACACGTCCATGAAATTTTAAGACCAGAAGGAATCACCTGATCTGTCAAATACAGTAACTAAATACAGAGATGCCCCATGAAATAAGGTGAGAACAGTCATACCAAGTCAGGCACAGGCCCACGCTCGCTGCATCTTTTGCTGGAATGCTCCAATGTTTGTACATCTCGTACCCATCTATGAACCCTTTTGTTGCTGTTACAAAAGTCCAAACTGTGGTTCATCCACTTTTTTTCCATACAGCCCTCTTTATCACTGATAAGAATATCAACTAGCATCAGGCTGCTAACCAGTTCCAAAGGAATTCCCCCCAATGCCACTAGATCTCTCGTTAACAATTAGATTGAGCTGTCTTGATAAGGCAGGATTTCACCCATTTGATGGGGGTTGTATTGATTTTGCACTACCCTAATTGTTGAATTAGAAATATTGGGTGATGCTCAAACATCTCCACAGGGTCCAAATTCAGCAGCGCTCTCACAGTTACCAACAATTATAATTTTGTTCAAATAAAGACTATCAAGTGCGTTTGACTAAGCTTTTTAACTATTATACTCTCAAGGTTTCAGTTTATTATATTCTGTCAATGCTTTATCAAGAGAAGGTCAGGCAGGCAGCTCTATTAATCTGCCTGCAATCACTGCCATGTTGGACAGCTGGGAAGATGCCACTTCCTTCCCTTTTATAATTGTTTTTCAATTGAAAAACTATGGCTTTCTTCTTGCTTTCTGAGACTCCCTCCATTTTCCACATAAAGCCAAGCCAGCGTCAAAGCAAGCCACGACCAGCCTCCTGCCCTGGTGCAGCCCAGCCAGCCTGAGCAATGCCCACCACCCCCCCTCTGCTCCTCCGCCTCCTCCCCGACCTTCTCCGAGTTTGCAGGAGCTCAGCTCGCACTGTCCTCTGAATAGGGGGCATCGAACCAGCCACAGCAGCTCTCAGCACCAGCCTCTGCATTCTGCAGAGAGCAGTAGAGCGTTTCACCATCAAGAAGTATGTGAGGTAGTTGCAGGTCCACAACATGGGAAGCCTGGGTTTCACTCCCAGCGCTGCGGCAGATCCCTGCCACCTCTCGTACCTTCCCTACGCACTGAGAGAAGCAGCTGCCCATCTCCCGACGTGAAGCATTGCAAAACACCCACAAAAATCAACTCTCAGCTCCACGCAAGAGAGGAGGCTGAACTGCAAGGTTGCTTGCCACATAGCCCAGAGCTAAAAATGACCCTGAGAGATTAATCTGTACCCAGGTCTGCTTCTCCATCAGATACTTGTGATTAAAAAGGCGCAGAACTTCCCTTGTTCCACTTGGGAACAGGCACGGATATGAAACCAGCCTTTCTATTCAGGGCTGGTGCAAACATCCCGGCAGACTTGGAGGAGATGGAGAAGAACTAGGAGGGAAAAGCCGGCTGAGATGATCAGAAACATCAATAGCGTAATGAAAACCAAGGGTCAAAGCAATTCTCCACAAAATCAAGCTTAGCAGCGTAGAATGTCACAAGCAAGTCAGATTTTTTTATGCCTGATCTTTTCCCTTCCATAGAAATTACAGTTTTCATTGAAATTACAAGCATTGGGAAGGCTTTAAAAACAAAATCCTACTTACAGCCAGAACAAATGTTAAATTGATTAATGTTTAATTTCAGAAAAAAAATTATTTGTCCTAAACCTAACTTCTAATGGCATAGCATTGCCAGTGATGTCAGCTGCTTTAGAAAAGAAGAAAGTGACACAGTATTGGTTACAATCCCGTTACAGTAAATTGGTACAGCCTTCTTATTTGGGAATTCCTAGGTAAAGTCAGTGCCTGTAGAAGGGAATTGCTCTAATTTAACTCAAGAAGGTTCACTGGTGACACTAAATTTTACAGACAAGACCCAAGCTTGGAGCCAGCATCCCAAGAGATGTCAACAGTTCCTTTTTCACACAAGGTGCTAACTTGGGAGCAATAACCATGGCAAGGTAAATGCCAACACCGTTAACATCTTTGCTATAAAATCAAGTAATAATGATATCACACAAAATCTACATGCATGGCTAGTAACTCAGTCTTGTTCAGGCATGGTGTGTGGAAAAGTTCAAGAGAGAGCATGCATGTTTTCTCCTAATTTCATGTTCCTCCCTGGAACAGACCCGTCACATCCATCTGCTCAGCTGCCACCAAACCCCAGCAGCACTCACATCCACGGGGGCTTGGCATTTTTGGTCTGAGTAAATGCTTCAGGAGCTGCAGCCCTTTTATGCAACTGGGAAACATGGATTGCATCCCTTTCTCTGCTTGGTACCAGCTGAAATGGGTCCCTGCTCACTGGGCAACTGATCTAATTACTGCATTATAGTATATAAAAAGAACATGAAAACAAACGGCACCATCACCATCATTTTACAAAGAGCACGCCCTGCTCAGGCTTTCCAAAAAAGAGCTGGGTTTGTCCATGGAAGAGAGCTCCTAGCTTCACATCTGTGTCAAAAAATAAGCAAAACGAGGACAAGCAAGTCTTTTCTATTAGCAGAGAAAGAGGGAAAACAAATGACTGCTTACCTGCAGTGAAGCCAAGCATTTGAAAAGCAACCAAATCAAGATAAAGCATGAAAAGGAAGATGTGTAGACGTTCACACCCAGAAGAGGGAGACTGGGTTCATGAACAAGAATTAGAGCTGCTCAGCTATGAACAGAGATTTGACCTAGTTGGTTCGACTGAAACCCAATGTGAACATCCACATGACTGATTTTAAGAATCACTGAATAGAACTTATTTAGAAAAGAACAGATAGCTAAGCAAAATGACAGTTCACTCTAGGTCAAAATGGCACTGGGCTTGACTCAGAAAAACTTAATTCCTAATGCTTACAGGTTGGCATAGGAACTGTATGGGATAATATCAAATATTAGCTAGTACATACTGCCTATCAGCAAGTCAGACTAGAAAATAGGACGTGCAACATTTTAATAAATAAACAGATAAAAGAAGTGTCTGATGTGGAGGGCCTCTGGTTTCAGCAATGTGCACTGAAAATCTCACATTAGTGATGCTAAAACATCCACCGAGCTTGGGAATTTTATTGGTGGCAGCTTCATAGCTCTAAAAGTGCTACATCCAACATGGGGAATCCTGTATTAGACTCTGCTTTGACAAAAAAAAAAAAAAAAAAGAAGCAGTTACAGAACTAAAAATCAGCACCTGCTTAAATCTGAGTGCCCTCGGCTTAAATACATTTATGTCCATGCAGGAAGAAGTTCATGCTGGAAATGTGTGTACTGGATGCATTAAAAACAATGAAAGCCACACCACTGAAAACAAAATAGAAAGTATGAAATGGTGACTACAAAATGTCAGGGAGTATTTTATTAGATGGCAACACAAGCACTCTTGTGAAAGGCCACAGTGTTTAATGACTTGCTTTTGCAAGCAGTGGAAAAACCCTGCTGTCCTGCAGCTTTGTGCTCCAGGGTTGCTTCATCCCTGTCAAATAGGATGCAGCTTCTGTCAGGCATTTTCCCTGTGACGAAGGCTTCCCTAATGTGCATGTCCTGATGCTGGATAGTATCCCTGAGCTCCTGCTCAAGGCTTCCACCCAATCTGGGCAATCATTTGGGTCTCTAACCTCCATCCACATACCTGTTCTCATAAATACAGGGGAACACGCTGTCCTCGAGTCCTCTGCCTCCTCGTTAAAGCCCACTGAGGCTGGGGTTCAAGGAGAGGCTGCCAGGCATAAGCCACTTGCACTTAACACACCAGACTAACGACCTTCCCCAGAGGACCCGTGCCCCAGCGTGACACTGCCATGCGGCAAACAGCACCACAATGCACGGTGTGCCACCCTCCTCCTCTGGCCCCTGGTTTTGCAGAAGATAACACACTTAGCGCTGTTGCCAGCTTTTCCTTTAGCTTAAAATGCAAAGATCTACGCAATCCATGGAGAGGTAAGAAGAACCACAAGTTTTCCAGTTTACATCCACTTTCCAGGTGCAAGACTCAGTATACTGCAAAGCTAAGATCAGGAAAAGCCTCAGTCTACCACACACCAGTTATTCTCCATCTTCTTAGTATCCTGTCTAGTTCACCTGAGAATCAGCAACAGGCTAACACATCAAGGTCACTCACGCCGCTGTATGAAGCACGGCTGTTGAGAAGCATCTGCCATCTTATTAGCTGAATCCTACATACCAGAAGAGTGGTTTATGACTGATTTAAGCTCTAAATAAACATTTACTTGCTTATTTTCCTTCCCATGCACTGCCTTTTTGTAAATGTTTGTGAATCATTATTAATTGCAGTTGGACTAGATGATCATTGCAGGTCCCTTTCAACTATTCTATTCTATTCTATTCTATTCTATTCTATTCTATTCTATTCTATTCTATTCTATTCTATTCTATTCTATTCTATTCTATTCTATTCTATTCTATTCTATTCTATTCTATTCTATTCTATTCTATTCTATTCCTATTCTATTTTTGCTATGTGGTAAATAAATACTTAAGTTGCACCTAACTTGGCTCTGGTTGAGCTAAGAGCAATTCACCTCAGGGCACTTTGCAACATAAAACCAGAGCAAGGGCGGCTCACAGCCACCAGCCCAGCATCCCCAAACTGCTCTCCAGAGAATCCCACGGTCTGACATCTACTAGTCACCCTGTGTACACCATGATGAACGTCTACAACTGAATGCAAGGCAACTGATCCCCATAGACCCCCGAGCAGCCTCTATGAACCACAAGACCTGAACTGGAGTCAAGGGAGACTTTTGCATATCTCCTACAAGCCCTTGCAAACCAGAAAGTCACCAAGTGACCTGCAGACCATGACAGGCTGCTCTGGGGAGCTGCTCCTTCAGCTCCCAATGCCCGAAATGTGCAGCCACTGCTGTCAGGATGTTGGTCAAGCCCTTCAGAGCCACCAAAAACTGACATGACAGAAGAGCCTGCAGGTAATGAACTCAGTCCAATATATATCAAAGAGATTTCTTCTGAGATAGCTTTACAGCAGCAAGCACACCGAAGGCTGAAAGATTTGAACAGGTCTCCTTTTCAAGTGATATAACTGTTGCTGAGAACATTTATGATCTTGAACTTCAAAGCATTACAATCTCTCATGGACAAGTAGGATGTCCAATATCCATTCTGTCTCGGCATCAGGAAAAATCTGTTTCCTCTGTGATAGCAGAAAACTACATGTAAATCTTCCAGAGACAGAGTAGAAGCCAATTCTTGATCGTGATGCAAATAGTGGCACAGTTCAAGAGGAGTTGGTACAGCTAGCTGCTGAGAACCAGGAGGGTGCAGATGCAAAGCAGGAGCCCTGGCTCCACCGTGCCTGTGGAAATGCCAGCCCTAGGGTGAACGCAGAGCTGTTAGAAAGGTCCATGGGATTTCTGATCCAGCTTTTGCATCTCTGCATCTGGGCACTTAGGAAGTACCTGGAAGACAGAAGGCAAGGGGAACTGTAGGTCTTCCAGTGAATGGGTGCTGTCGGTAGGTCAGCTTTGGACCACCAGTGGGGAGAGATGGAAGAAGAGGAGGCAGCGGGCACCCCAGGTGCTGCCCGCGAGGGTACTGCCGAAGGGGAGGATGCTCAGCACATCTGCCCAACTGCAGGACCCATGAAGTCCCCCCCCTGCAGCAAGCACACCAAACTCCACGTTAATTCAGGTGAGCGCTGGGGGTGGCCATGCTCGGGGAATGCTGCAGGCCGGACAGGAAAGCGGGCTGCTGCCTGCAGAGCTCCTCTCCTCTATTGCAGGACTTGGAAGCTCTGCAAGAAATGATGAAGAGCCCTGCCACGGAGATACAGACCTGTGACCAACACCAGGGAGCACACAGAGAAAGGGTGTCTGAAATGGGTATAAATGTCCCCAGATGTCAGTAAGGTGTGGGCTGGAGCTGCCTCTCCAATCCAATTTTCACCTAGCTATGCGATGTGTGGCCTCCGTATCCTTCCCCAGCCCGACTGGTCACAGTGAGCGAGTCATTTACCCATGTTAAAAATTACAGAATTTATGAAGGGTCAGGACAGTCCTGAAAATACTGTGGGCACCAGAAAGGACAAGTATGATGGGTAGAGTACTCCAGCTGAGAAACAACTGCTCCCCACTGCCTCCATCCACTTACATCTTATAACTGACCTCTAGCAATTAAATGGTAAAAGATGATTGCCACGGTCACATTTAACTAAAGACCTTTGTCCCAGTAAAGCTAACAGCATGAATTACTGTGCTGTATTTATGAAATGCCAGCAAATCCAAAAGATAAACCACGGCATGAAGCTAAAGAATTTTTATGGCACACAGCTCATGAAAGCTTATCTTGTAAATCTATGATTATAAACTTGCCCCTCGAGAGCCTCTCTCATTTTAATTGGCAGCAACACAAATTTTTGTTTAGGTTGTTAACTACGGCCAAAAGCAATGAGAATAAAGCTACCTGCTCTTGACTTAGTCCTGCGATGTGCACGGTGCCTGCTTTGAGATGCTAAAAATTGACAACAGAAACTTTCAGTAACAGTGACCATAATAGACTCATCTTCAATCTATCACAGGACTGATAAAACCACACAAATGCACATGACTGCTATAACACTTAGATTTAAATGGGGGAGGGGGGGGGCAGGAAGTAAATCTGAAAAAGTGAGAAGATTTGTTAAAACTTTCAGTAACGGTGACTATAATAGACTAGGCTTCAACCTATTGCAGGATTGGAAAAAACACACAAATACACATGACTACCATAATACTCAGATATAAATGAGGAAAAAAAAAATCAGAAAAAGTGAGAAAGCATGTTAAAAAGAAAGGAAAAGCAGCAGGTGGAAGGGTAAGAAAGGTAAGTTTTCATGGCACCTGTTAGCATATCAGGGCCTCAGGCAAAACGTACACTGTCAAGAAAGGGTTTAAGACATGACCATAACAAGGCAACATAATTAAAGAGTGGAGCAAATACAGGAGTAAAAAGAAATCCTTCATAAAGTAAAACTTGTATCTAGATGGGTTAAAAACAAACAAACAAAAATTTTGGCAAATTAAATTTAAAGTCCTAATGAAGCATACAAAAAAAATATATCCCTGAAGAAACAACTCATAAATTGGGGGGGAAAAAAAAAAAAAGATTTTCTAAAACTTTAGAAATATGAAATCTGTCAGACTCTGGAAAACTGAAAGAAGACTGAAATGCAACAGAAATGTTTAAGGAATGCAAGACTGTAAAAGAAAAGGTAAATCCAACCTTTGCCATGCTGTTTGCTACGGAGAAATTTATGAAGGTTCCCACACCAGAAGCATTTCATATATAGGGTTAATCTGAAAAATTGTCTCAGTAGGAGAAATGTTAGGATAAAAATCTAGAAAGAAAGAAGGACAAGAAGAAGTAAAAGATGGTGAAATAAGGGTAAGCCTTCTTGTGGTTTAATAACAGATCATGATTTAGGACACCAAGGGAAAGGTAGGTGGTCAGGTTTTCACGAGTAGAGTTGCAGGACCCTGCCATGGGATAAATGGGACATATTCATAAATGGCCTTGGAAGGATGGGAATAATAAAGGGACAAGTTTGCTAAACCATACAAATTTATTCAGAGTATTCAAAGCTAATACCGAATACAAGGAGTTTTAGAAGGCTGTCCTGAAATGGGTGTCTCAAAACACCATGGCAGACAAAATCCAAGGTCAAGAAATGCAGAGTAATGCACAGCAAATAAGACAACCATAGCCATGCGTAGTGATGGGCTCTAAATGAGATACTGCTGCTCTGCAAAGAGTTCTTCAAGCTATTTTGGACAGTTCTCAGAAAATGTCAATTTAATGCTCATCAACAAATATAGAACGATCTACAAAAAAATAGACAATTAAGTTATTTTGGGAAAAACGCATTCTGGAAAGCAATTCAGAGAAGAGCAGAGATAGCCCATTCTCTTGACTTGCTTCTGGCTTTATTTTTGCATGCCAGAGAGTGGCACAAAGGTCTGGTTTTGCACGGCTCCCTTTTGAGTTTCAGGCTCAATTCAGTCCAGGAGCTGGAGGGATTTCTGCCGCTGTTGGCCTGCTGTGGTCAAGGGCCCCGACACCGACAGTGGTTTGCTGCTGGCGGATAAAAAGGGGTGAGTCCCAGGGGTCTGGCTCCACCAGCATTCATGGTCCTGTCCACACCACCCACAGGTCCCCGTGCTTCTACAAAACCTCCAGCAGCAAGAAGTTGGTACTCAACCATTAAGAAGCTGGGAAGACAGCAGGGCCCTTTTTCTGGATGAGTTCTACCCATACCCCAAAATTAAAAGCTGATGCAAAAAAAATATATCGTTACCCATCTCCGTGACAGCTTGAGTCAACTGAACTCAGCCCAGAACGAGGAACAACACTCACTCCAGGCACAAAAAATAGGAAGATCCATCAGAAAGAGAAGTGCTGTTTAAAAAGATGTGGTAATGACATACCAGAAAGAAACCGACTTATATTTTTAGAAAAAGGAAAGAAAAACCCATTTAAAACAGCAATTTCCAGGAGAGGAAACCAGACTACCATACTGCGCAGAGACAAACAGATCCTGGTGACTGCAGTGAGCGGCAACAGAAAAACCCTGACATTGCACCCCTATTTATTTGAGCCTGGGAAAATGAAATATGAGACCTAATGTATTTTTTGTGTGTGCCCATGAAAAATTGTAGTATTTTTATCCATCCTGCAATTGTGTCTTTGCACCTCACAGCATAATCTCGCTAATTGTCCCTCTAACTCTTCCCTAGGCCATTTAGGTCCTTAATGGTTTTTTTTTCTTTTGTTGCCTCAGGTTACCAGGAGAGCTGACATCTAAGATGTGGAACAGCAATCAAGAGAAGAGCATTTGGGAAGGGACTGAGGAAACAGCAATCAACTCATGTCCTCTCCAAACTGCTCCAAGTACTGTGTACGTAGAAGGGTACATGGCAAAACTGATGGGCCCACACTTTCCCACAAGGAAGAAAGCTTTGTGTCTAACACGGCCAGAAACCATTTAACAAAAACCCCACATCAGACTGTGTGTGTCAGAAACACTTCCCAACTTCAGAAGTTTCTCCATCCTTGGCGTTCTCCACACCAGTACCCATGGTCCAATAATGTCTATTATTGGAGACAAGACCTGTGGTTGCAAGTGCCTGCTGGGGACACTGCCCTGGGGCTGCCAGTCAACTGCCTTCCGCAGGACAGGGTCAATAGAGTTGTTTGTGTGTCTTAAATTTACATTTACTAGTTTTCAGAGGTTTAAACTGGAAGTTCAAATGCGAATGGCAAACCAAACGTGGAATTAATTACATTTTTGTGTGTAAAACTTGTTATTCACAACAGGAAAGATAAAGCAAACCCAAAGAATAACACATTACCAATACTGCTAGAAACACCATCAACTTCAATATTTCAAGTTGTTCAGTTTAAAAGTACTTTTGAAATAGGAGAGTCTGAAATTCCCCTGCCAAATTCTTTGTCGGATCAAAGGAAAACACTTCTCCAGCATCTGCAATTCTTTGAGGCGCCTTGTCCCTGCGTGCATTTCCCTGCGGCACATACCTCAGACCAGAACATTTGTCCCCAAAGAGACTGACGCATCTGCATATCTGATGCATCTGTCCTCATGGTCCCATCAAAAGGCTTAACTTGGCAGAAATGGAAGCAGGTAAAATTTAAGGCTGATAAGTTTACTTGATAAGTGAACCAAATTTTAGATACGTTGATAAATAGAAGGCATTTTGTTACTACCGAAAGCAGCTAGTTGATTTTGTTTGCATATTTCAAAGAAAAAGAAAAGCATGATAATTTGTTAATTCAGAGTGTTTGGGACTGTATTCTTAGTTAATAATAAATCAAAATTAAGTTGGTAATTACCAACTTGGGTTGGAAGAAACCAAGTTGTATAGCCAACAGGAATCATATCCTAATCCATTAACCCGTGCAGCTAGGAGATACTTCAAGATGAGAAAAGCAGATAAAATAAAGTATGAAAGGGATGCCTAAGTTGATATTTTTTCAGAGTTTTCTCCCAGAGTGATGTTTCTGGATGCCAGGTTAAGGTAATCAACGGCATATAACATAGAGATGTTATATGTTCCATCTGTTCCACTCAAACAAGAACCAATGGTTTATCATAATTGTAGTGTAACCAGTCAAAACCTAGTCTAATAAAGGGGTAAACGGGCTTTACCTGCTCTGAATATCACCCCCCACAAAAGGTTCAAGGGACAGCAAAGGACCACATGGCCCCTCTGCTGCTCTTCTGCCACTGAGCCCTGGGTGGTAGGACCCCACCCAGAGAGAGGAGGGCAGGCTGGGGGTGCGCTTGCAGGAGCAGCAGACTCAAAGTCCTCCGCTCAGTGTAAATGGAAACAACCTCTTCTCCTTGTGTGCTCGCCAGCTACAGGGTTCCCGAGCAAAACATCCACAACAACTTGCAGACAGGGGTGAAAAGGAGAAGGCTTGGAAATTTCCACTCCTTGGGACAACGGAGCTGCTCTAAATACAAAGGGACAGTCGGAGCAGATGCTGAACGCCACGGACTGATTTACAGCGACGTAAGCAGAACCCAGCATCGCCGCCTCACATACACCGGCGTCGGGAGTATTTACGGAAAGCTCCCGGTGCTGCCTGGCCCTGACACAATGTGCTCTGACACTATCTGCTACAGACATCTTGCAAGTTCATATCGGAGCAGACGCAGCCCACAGATGTGCTTTGGGAGCTGCCTGGCAGCGGTTTCCCCACCCTCCTAAGAGCCATTCCCAGAAGAGGTGTGGAGAAGAGCGAAGAATGTTCACAAGGGCAGCGGTCCAAAGGATTGCTACCAACACCTGCCTGGTCCGACAACAAATCTTGCTATGAACAGGTAAAAGAAACCCAAAATATGGTGGCTTACGATTGGTGGGCAGAAGACAACAAATCTGAGGCACTTCAGAGGAAATACGGGAAAGATCTGCACACTTCATGGACAACACATGGCTTACTGCATCCTACTGCTGGTCCTACAAGGACTACACTAATGGGTCCCAAACTTGGAGCCCCACAAGTCCCAAACTTGAAATCAGTAACACAACAGAAGACAAGCTACTGAAAAAGCATACTGCAAAATTAAAATGGAAACAAATTTATTATTTCATCCTGTAGACTTGGAGATTACTGCCAAGCACGATGAGAACGGTTTAGGCTGTCACCACCTTGGGTGCTTAAGCTAACTAGATCAAACCCAGCCTGGCCAGGGCAACACGTGCTTGCATCGTGTGGCCCAACTCCACCACGCACGTACCTGGAGAGGCTTCAAACCATCAATGTTTACTCTGGCAGTTAACAGGAAGTTTAGTGTTTAAAAAAAAAAAAAAAAAAAAGAAAGAAAGAAAGAAAGAAAGAAAAATCCAACCAAACAACAATTTGTCTCCCTAAGAAGATTAATAGGTGCATTTAAAGAAATCAGTCTGTAGGCTTAATGAGAAAGAGGCAGCAAAATAATTCTAAATGTGAGACCTCCTACAGTTTTTCAGTCCAGCTGTACAATCAAATAATAGTTTATGTAACTAGGATTGGAACAAAATAAATTAAAAGTAATTTCATGTTTCAAAGAAAAAAGTACAGTTCAGAGTCAATGTGGAAAAAGATCTAGTTCAGCACTGCATTTTCCCCAAGCCTTTCATAAGCTTTGTATTATCAGCTGATTTGTTTTTTTCACAAGAAGAAGGCAAATTACCAAGTCCCTTAAGAACTTATTACACATTTCCAAATTTCAACTATTCCTATTTTCTAACTCATAACTTCACATTTCTGTAACTGAAATGTTTTCTTTAGGAGATGAAGTAAAAAAAACCCACACTGTTTTTCCCAGGCTGCAATCTGTTTTTTCTGGTTTAAGAAAAAAAAAAAAAAAGTGGTTAACCACTACAACATGTCAATCTTTGAAAGTAATTCCCACACACAATTTCATCATTTCACAGACATTAAATATGGCAAAATCTCTTCATACTCCTCACGTCTAGACTGATGAAGGAAGGGTGCAAGCTACCAACATACTCTTTCTCATACTGGGGAGTCCATGGCAGACCCTGTTGTGTCTCATGTGGACTGGCAAGAGGAGCAAGACCCCTCTGAATCCATTTAATAGCTGAAGACGACACATCTCATTGACTTCATGCCCATTTACAACTTCCAAAGACAAAGCACCCTGAGAAGGAGCACCCTAACACAGCTCAAAATCCATAAATAAAGCCAAATTCCAAAATAAATCCCCACATTCATGATTCTACAATCCTCTGGAGAGCATCAGTCCTGCAAAAGGATGTCCACTGGAGCCAGGTTCTGAGCTCGGTGTCAGCCTCAAGTCCTTCTTCATAGTTGGAGAAGCCTGGAAAGCCCCATTGCTGGGAAAGACTCAAAATAGGCTAAAAAGCAATATTTTACTGGTAGGCAATGAAAAAAAAAAAAAAAAAAAAAAATGAAAAAGAAAAAAGGCTCAAAGGCTGCTCTCAGTTACTGACATCTGGCCTCTGAAAGTCTCCCTGTGCTGTAATACCTACATAGATGTCTCTGCCTCTGGCACCCTGGGCTGAATGGAGGAGAGCGTGCCAACCTCAAACACACCGGCTGAAACACTGAATTTTGTCACATCTGCACTGAGCAACGTTTTGGTCCATGGTGATTTTTTTTCTGCGGCCTTCAGAGGAGCTGTCAAATCCTCATCTGAAAGTTATTCAGCGTGGGAAACTGCTTTGTCACGTCTGAGAGACTCTGGTTCCTGGCAGGTCCCAGAGCCAAGTGAAGAATGGTTAGTCATACCTGCTCAAAAAAAACCCACAAAATTCAGCAACATTTCTCAAGCAGCATGGATGCATTTTTCATACAGCATCCGCTTGCTCTAGGTTGTGTTACAGCTGTCAAAAAAGGGGGAAACCCTCCAGCAGGAGGGCAGGAGATGCTCTCCTTTTGAGGAGCAGCTAAGCATGCTCAGGCAGCAGAAGTTCAGGTGACCGCAGGGGTGATGGGCAGCAAGTCAAAGGCAGGAGATGGCAGCCTGCACCTCACATGGAGGTTCAGAAGCTGCAGGACATGCCAGGCAGAAGTCACAGCACAGCACTGAAGCCTGCTGACAGAGAATGAGGAAACACTGACAAACACAGGGACGGCCTCGACAGTCTTCAGGGAGGAGAGAAAGAGCTTCTCATGTGTCAGAGGAGCCTGTGCAGAGCTTGCTGCGACTCAAGAAATCAGTGCGTAACTGTGATGCAGTGAGAAGACTTGGTGTCCATAAGATGTCCCTTCCTTACCTCCTGTACCACTTGCTGCCTGGCTGTGAACACGGAGGAGAGGGGCATGGTGAACAAGGGCGGGATCACCACACCACCTCCAAAAGCTCAGCTTTGAGTCCTGACCCACATGCCAAAGGCTGTCCCCACTGTGTCCCAGTCATGCAACGTGCCCCAACACCTGGCTGCAGATCCGAAATGGGCGAACACCCCAGTCACCATCGCTCCCTGCTGTGAAACCAGCTGGCCAGGATGGCCCAAATCCAGGTCTTCAAACACATCTGGGCTTCAAGGTGTCATTATGCCTCAGGAAAGCATATGGAAATGAAACTAAATCTGCATGTCTCAAACACATGGACTACTGCTGGCAAATCAAAGCTGCATTTTGGTTTTGCAAGGTGGAGTATCTCATTTAAGATCTTAATTGTTGCCTTGATAGTGGGACTACACGATGGGGTGACTAATGGTGTCTACCAGTGGGTAATGGCCCAGAGGTCTCCTCCAATCCCGTGCTCCTACCTTTGCCCACCAGTGCCTTACACACCCTGTTACAGTCACTCAGCTCTTGGACAACTGTGCCCACCACCAGCAAGCACTAACGGTCTGCAAGTGGAGACATTCGCCTCGGCTGTTCTAGGGTCAAGGTGTAAGGGCTCTTCCTAATGTCAGGACACGAGAGGAGGACAAAGGACAGGCTGCTGAGGCGACCCGTGAGCAACGGGTTTTCAAGAAGAAGATGCTAAGGACAGCGATAGGAGAAAGAGCTGGAGACAGACCGGACAGGAGACGGTGTATTTTTTTTTTGTTGTAGCTCTTAGAAGATGCCTAATACACTTTACTGCATTAAATATACACGCATTTTTCTTCTACAGACAATGACTTAGAAACACAGCTAAATCATTTTTGACAAAAGAGAATGTACCAAACTATTCAATCACATCTTCAGGGGGAATAAAGCCAGTATGAACGGCTAATCTGCTGTACATCGCAGAAAGTATAGTTTTGGGCTGAGGGAGACTCTCGAGGTGAAGTTTTTATTTAAGCCTTCTGTGACCATGTATCCCATTACACCCTCCAGTACACTGCTTCTACACTTACTTATGCTCGCTGCTTACGTATGCCATTGGGCTCGGTTGGGCTTTGCCTTTGTTAGGTATAGTAATGATCTTTACCACCCAGTGTCAGAAGTCAGGATGGCATACCATCAATTTTCATCTCAAGCCAAACCATGACATTCTTAAAAAAAAAAAAAAAAAATTTGCATTCAGACACGGCTTTTCTTGACTTGGTGGATGATGTTCCTCTGCCTCTGAGAAGCCTCAGCATGGGCAGGGAGCTGCTGTCTCCTGCCCCACCAAGCCGCTGTCCCCAGTCTGTTAATGGGGCTGGGGTCTACCTTCAATATCAAACACATTAATAAGCTATAAAGAGACCAGGAGTCAGCAAGATACCACCACCAGCATAATTAAGTCACCTTTAACATTAAATATGAGCAGAGTATGGGTGAAGAGCCTCCCAGGAACATGCCTTCCAGCCTCACTGTAAAGCACAGGCCAGCATTAATAGGCTGCAACGACAATGGTCTCTTTTGTAGGCTCCTTAATAGCTTGTTGGAGGTGCTGGGTGTTCCCAGCGAGGAGCCAGCTCACTGTATTTATAAAAACTTTTCAGTGTCAGTGACATGAAAAGCGGTACGGCATGCCCAGTGATGACTGACAGGCTGCACAGCAGCGCTTCGGGGTCACACCGAAGCTCAGCACCCCCGGGCACTAAAAAAGACAGAAAAAACCTCTTCATAAGAACAGTCGTGCCCATAGATTGATGCAAAAATAACAAATCTGTCATTCAAACGGACATTTGAAGACACAGCGACGGCTCAACAGCAACGATCTCAATCTCAAGAAAATACGTGCAACACTTATAACCGTTTACAACGTGTGGGATGGGGATGACCATCAGCACTTGCTGCCACTCACCAGCTGAAAAAAACCCGAGCAGCAGCTCTCATCAGCAAAGACGACGTGATGATCTTATTTCTACATTTAGTGAAAAACCAGAACGCCTTTGCCGTGGAACCTATTTCACCCTACCGAGCTACCTGCTTTTCGGAAAGGCTGTTTGCACCCTGACTGCCTGTCACATCCTTCCAAAGGTGCCTCTCAGTCGCTAGGAAATGAGTCCGACATTGCAACAGCATTGCTAGAGAAACACCGTCGGCCAGCGGCGAGCCACAGTGCCAGCCCCAGAGGGGAATCAGTGAAGGTGGCTGCGCAGAGAGGCAGGGCTGGCGGCAGGCAGGCTGTGTTTCTCCGGCAAGTAGGTGTTCAAACACATGTCGAGTATTCCCCAAACCAGTATACACTGCAGGAATATGCCACAGCACTGAATACCTGTTTGCACTGAACTGGAAACGCGACGGGAAGCATCAACTATGTGCTCAATTCACACAGCAGAGAAAAGAAACAGTTTTGATTCAGGCGCGCTGGAGAAGCAGAAGCCAGCCCATCGCGCCGCTCGGCATGACCCGGAGTGTGGAGGGTCCCACCGGTCCCACCGGAGGCGGTCACTCGAGCTGTGGCACCGCTCCCGAGCGTCAGCAGGAGAGGCTGGCCGCCAGTATTCAGGATTTCAGCGCCCAGAAAGCAGCCCTGCCGTCGCTGCAAACTGTGCCAGAAGGAGCCAAAGACTCCTCCAATATTTCAACCAGCATGAGCCAACAGAGCGAAGGAAATCAACCCTTCCAAATTCTTCCACATCCTTCTTTCCAAGCAGAAGCGGATGCCGTAGGTACATCCAGGAGTCCCCTGCACAGCAAAAGCAAAGGGTAAAGAGACATATGCCTTCACTATAACATCCAGGCTGGTTTCAGCAGTGAGAAACCCCAACCTGTGAAGCGGATAGCAAATCTGTGTATTTGTTTTGGAAATAAAGGCATTAATATTTGATGCCAAACATTTTGAATATTGATGAGCACGTTCACAGAAGAGGTTTTGGAGTTACTTAAGCACCCAGAACTGTGCCATCTAAATTCAGTGGCCTAATGGCTGCTGTCAGAGCTCTCAAACGTATGTAAAACACTGCTTGCTAAGGGGAAGACGCCTTGCAGCTGACACTGCCTGCCCATCACGGGAGAGGAAGAAGAATTGAAGCCCAGAGGGATATTTAACACAGCAAGTATTTTGACTTGATCCTTCAAGTAAGCCATTTTGCACTCCTCCTTTTACCTTTTATTTTGCTCACACAAGGTTTATGAGCTTGAAACGTTGCTTATCTGTTCTTCCCCTTCCCGCTTAAAGCCAGCCTCAGCTCCCTCCTGACCTTCCAAATGTCTTACAGCAAACAAACTAATACTTACTAAGCGCGGGTGCATGGCAGGCTTTTCCAGAGTGCCAGTCCGCAGTTCAGCAAAAGGCCAGGAAAAAACTATTTTAATATTTGAGGAAAAGGTTTTTCAGCAATGCCTCTGATGGTAACATCTCTGGACGGTCCTGCTCAGGGCTCAATCTCTTTAGGAACAGCAGCACATCAAAACAAACATGGGGCTGGCTCTCCAGACAAGTGCAAGCCCTGCCCATTGCCTGTTTTATTTCTAGCACGCTCATAGGAAAATGGACATCGACTGCTCGTTTCTGCAAGCTTGTGAAAAATGCCCACTTAAAAAAAAAATGGGGAAACTTGTTTTTTATTTTTGTTGGTTTGTTTTTGTTTGGGTTTGGTTTTTTTTTTAATTGCTTTTATGTATATACTTATTACCTATTATTGCTGTGGTACTTCTGCAAGAAAACAAGCCTGTACCCAGCAAATGCAAGCGAGCTACCAAAAGGGCAGAACGGAGCATCCAAACTGCTCTAACATATGTTCCAAAGTTGAGCTATTTTCTCTAATTTGGAGGACTGCTTCTTTCAGTCCTGTTTCTGCTATACTCTTTCCTATCACCTGATTTTTTACTTCAAGCTCCACCACCTGCCAAACAGACTGATGCTAAATGTATAGCAGGGTAGACAGGATCAACACTTGATTTGCTGTTCCAAGCTAAGCGAAGGCTTCGGGGGAGCGCTCGCAGCACGCACCGGAGGCGCTACCACCCAGTACTGGAAATTTCCCTTCCTGATCACTCCCAAGACCTTCAACTCTCAGCAAGCCTACCTTGGAGCCTGAGAAATTCTGGGGTATTCACTAAAGAGGCTTCTTTAGCATGGAAAACAAAGGTCCCAATGGTCTCTGCCAGTGTGCCGTGAGAGAAAGCTTCCTCCTGAGCTCGAAGCCCAGCAGCCAGCCTGGCTGTTTGCAACATGCATCTCCCAGCTCCGGAGAAATGGTGATGCTAAAAGCACCGCTGCTCCCACTGACAGCCCGGGTATTTGCGGCCAGTCCTCTATGCTTCCCAGTAGACCGACCCTCTCCTGTCCTTCAGCCTTAGCTCATGCTTCCAGGCATCAAAAAAAAAAAAAAAAAAAAGTCTTTTACGAGCTCCACAGCTGAGCAGCAGACTGACCGAAAACCTGAAGGAATTGGGCATAAATCAGGCACAGACAAATATGATCAGAAACGGCAATAAAGTCTCTCTTCTGGATACCAGGAAAACCATCCACCTTAAGCACTGTGCCCCAAGCTGTGTTTCTAAACTTGGGATCGTCCCTGCTCTTCCATCCAACCCCTTTTCATCAATCCATCAATAGCACCATAAAAGGAGCTGGTGCCTTGTGCTTAGGGGGGTCCCTTTGGAGGAGCAGTCCAGGACTCCACTGCCAGGCAGCTGGAAAGTTTTCAGTCTGAATGCATCCGCAACCAATTTGTGTTCCTTTGATCCTACGGGTTAATAACGCTCCATCTTTTCATCTCTTCTCAGGCAAGAGAGGCTCCATTTGTCCAGGCAGACTATCAGCAATCTTTCCCTCCCTCCTCTGATTCAGCATCACCTTGCCTGAGTACCAGAGCTGGGCACAACCCCTCTATGCAAGATTCTAGCAGTGCCTTGCGCAAGGGTAAGGACTTCTCATCTGCACTGAAAATGCCTCGCCTGATGCAATCCTGCACCACGTTTGCCTTTTTCCAAGCTGCACCCCACTGGCAGAGCCTAACCGCCTCACCGCCGAGCGCTGCACCCATCCGCCCCCCACGCTCCCGCTCCGCCGCGCCTCACCCAAAGCATGCAAGCAGGAAATCAAAGTTTATAAATAGTGACAGATGTTGCAGCCCCGTGAGAAGACGTAACTTGTATAGGATGTTGTCTACTCTCTGAAGTCCCTCCATAGTGTATGCACAGTTTCTTGAAAACAATTCTTATACATTTAAACAGAAGATCCCAAAATCCAGTGTACCACATATAAGGTATTCATACTGTTTCCCTGTGTCGTGCAAGGCCAGTTGTGAAAAATTACACAGAAAAGTAACACTACTACGGTTTGCATTAGCTTGCATGCAGATTTAGGTTACTTAACTCAGAGAAAATAAATAATAGCCCAGATATGGAGAGAAATTCACTTCCCCTTGTCGCTTGGGATTTCTGAAGCAGCACTTTTTGCACGGCAAGCTCGCTGCTCGGGCAGCACGAGCCATGCTTTGCTAAACCTTTTACAACGTCTAGTCTATCTTATGTGCCCACTCCTGCATCTCATAAAGATTACTTTCTTCTTGAGGCCTGTTTTTTCCTTCATTCTCACTTTGTTACCTGGAATTAAAATCCCTCAGCCTTATCTCAGTTCCCCACACCCCTCCCACACTCAGTTTTTAAACACTGGTACACATCAGCATCTTCTCCACCCCACCACCGCTCCACAGCAGCCTTCACCACCAAACCACAGAGCCCCAGACGGCCCACCTCTTTAATTGCATTAATTAATTGCAAGGGAGGGCAGCTTCCCCGGCAGCACCTCCCCAGGAGGGGCAGGAGTGTCAGCTCAGCATGCGAGGGCTCGAGTGTGGCCAGAAAAACCAACCCGGTGTTTCTGGCAAGAGAGGAGCAAGGATGGTCAGCACTGCAGGACTGTGCTCCTCCACCCCACCAGTTCCGTGTGCTCCAGGACCCCCAAAGCCCCTGGAACCCCCAACCCTGCTACAACAGCAAACGCAGACCCCGGGGAGTAATTGGGGAGCCCCGCGGCAGCGCCCAAATCGGACAGAGACGGCAGATCTGCACAGCTCCCTCGGCTGATCTGGTTACACCAGCCTAAATAGCCCTGCAGGTATTTAATTTTAAATTGTTACGAGCAGCCTATGAACAACTTCTCACTGGCAGAGTTCGATGTAGAGGGGTTGGTGATTCTTTAGGAAGGGGAACTGGAAAAAATGTAAAGGAAAACAGGCACGATTTCACTCAGGGGTATTTTTTCATGCTCCCTGTGTAAAATCTAACAGAGGTTTTACAAAGAGAAGCCTGCCCACAGCTCAGCCACCCTGTGGGATCCCTGAATCCCGTCTGGATGTTAGGGTGCAGCCTGCAAGCAGCGATCGCAGCCCGCCGGCTGGGAGCGAGCGGGAAGGAGCGCCAGGCGAGCCCGCAGCCTCCCGTTCGGGCTCCCGCTTGCATTTTCCCTGTTTGAAGTAACGCGACCGGCAACACCAGCACAGCTCGTTGCTGCTCAGGCAAGGCAGAGAGCCCGAAACACCGCCGCCTCGGCCAGGCGCCGTAGGCAACCTGCTCGCCGAGTCCCCCACACCCCTCCATGCAACTTTCTGCTCCTCGCATTTATTTTTCCAGATAGAATGATATTTTTGGATTGACTTTTTTTTTTTTTTTAAAGGAGTATCTCCAATCCCACACCTGCTTCCGAGGCATCTCCCTCCCAGCCGGTGCTGCCTGCCTGGGGGGGAGCGGCTCGGCACGGTTCCCCATGAGGTTTTGCACCGATGGCTCCTGCACGTCCCTCCTGTTACATAACGACCTTTCCCATTTGGTGCCGGTTCCGCTTGGGGTGGCCGTGTTCGGGGCGCTCGCACGCCCCGGGGTTTTTAGCCGTGTGCCGTCAGGCACCGTCCACCCACGCTGACCGGACCCCCCAGCCCAGGCTCCCCAACCCCAAACCGCATCCCTCCCTCCTCCTAAGCCACCTCGGCCCTCGCTGCTGGACCTCTGCCCACCGGGCAGCACCCACCTTTCTCCTGCCCTCCAAAACGCTGCCCTCTCGCCGAGGGCACACCGTCCCTCTCCCGCACCCAGCCCCAAACCACACCCTTGCCTCCCCCCAGCACCCACGGGTGTCCGCGAGCTGCCAGCTCCCCCCGGGGCTGCACCCTTCAGCAGGGACCTGCTTTGGGTGCCTCTGCCTTCTCCCTAAGCCCCACGCCACCTCCCTCCCTGCCTTCTCCCCACACGTCTGCCCCCCACACGGCTGCACCCCCGTCTGCCACCGGTTTGCGCCCCTCGCACCCCCCTCCCTTACCCCACCCGGGTTTCCCTGCACGCACCCCCCACAGACTTGCGCCCCAACCTGCACCCCCCACGCCCTCCGCACTCGTGCCCCGAACCCCCTCGCCCAACGCACCGGCGCCCGGCGCTGCCCCACACCCCCGCACCTGCCAGCACCCACGCCCACCCACAACCCCACAGCCCACCCGCGCCCCCGCCGCCCCCCGCGCTCTGACCTGGGCCCGGGCGCGCTGCCCGGGAGCTGTCCGCCGCCGCCCGGTGCTGAAGGCGGCTTGGCGGCGGGCGGCGGCGGCTGGGCCCCGGCGGCGGCGGCGGCGGGCGGCAGCTGCCCGTCGTCGCCGCCGCCGCCCTCCAGGCTGGCCTCGTTGCCCATGGCGGGCCGGGCGGGACCGCTCCCTCAGCGCAGCGCCGCCTCCGCCGCCATCAGCCCCGCGCCGCCATCGCCGCCTGGCCCCGCCGCCCCGCGCGCATGCGCCGCCCGCCCGCCCGCTCGCGCCGCGGGCACGCGCGCCGCCCGGCCAATCGCCACCCGCCGCCCCGCCCCTCCCTTCCCTCCCTCCTCCACCCCCTCCCTCCTCCCCCGGCGGCACGTGCCCCCCGCCCCGCGGGCGTGCGCCGGGGCAGCCAATGGCGGCGCGAGGCGGTGGCGGGCGCGCGCCCCGCCCCACCCGGCCCGGCCCAGCGGCCAATCGGCGCGCCGCAGCTCCCGCGCCCGCCAGGCGGCGCCCCTCGCGCTCACATCCTGACAGCCAATGAACATCCAGTCTCCCGTGAGGTCACGCCCCGACGGCCAATGAACGCTCACTCCCACATGAGGTTACACCCCGATAGCCAATGGGCACCCGCTCGCCCATGAGGTCACACACCGCTGCAGGACATCACACAAGACCAACCAACGAGCCTTCCCCTCCCCGCTGAAGTCATGTGCTGCTCCAGGATGTCACACCTGGCCAGGCAATAGGCTCTCCACCCCCTGGGGAGGCCACAGTCTGACAGCCAATGAGCACCCTCCTCCCCCATGAGGTCATGGGCTGCCCCGTGACATCACATCCTGAGAGCCAATGAGTGTCCCATGCTTTTCTGAGGTCATGGGCTGCCTTATGATGTCACATCCTTCCAGTCAGTCACTGTTCTGATCCCTGTAAGGTCACAGGCAGCCCAGAGGTGTCACACTCTACTGGCCAATGAGCACCCTGCTACCTCATGAGGTCATGGATTGTCCCAGGAGGTCACACGTGGCCAAGCAATGAGCATGCAGCTCCCTGTGAGGTCACAGGCTCCCCAGTGAGGTCACACAGAGCCTAGTGGGTAAACACACTGGCTCCAGTGTGAGGTCAAGGGCTCCCTGATGAGGTGACGGGAGCCCTCAGCCAACAGGCACCCCGGCACCCACAAAGACACACAGTGCTCAGCCAGTGACCTTCACCGTTCTTCCATGAGGTCACAGGGCCCAACCAATTGGCTCACAGGCTCTCCCTATGATTCTGGCTCAGTCAATGAGCACCCAGCTTCCCCGGGGAGGTCCCAGGGAGCCAGACAACCAGCACCCTCCACCCTTAGGCCCCACAGTGCTCGGCCAACAGTCATGCCCTCTTGGCATGACATCACAGGCTGCCTGATGAGGTCAGAGAACGCACATGCCCAGCCCTGGGCTCCCACCACACACCGGGACAGTGCAATTATGCCTCACCCAGCTCTGGCCCGTAGTTAATGAGAGAAGGTGATAATTAACAAGAGCGCGGCTCCCACGAGAGGCCGGGGCGGCCGCACGGATCCTCCTGCCCATAGAAGCGGGGGGGAGAGAATGGGCTGCTGCCCCAAGGCCACGCCGTGGGGCTAAGCACCCCCTGCCCGCCCCGTGGCCTTGCGCTCCCTCTCCTGCTGTGGCTCCCCAGGGGGAGCAGAGGAGGGAAACCCCCCCTTCCCACTCACCCCCCCCCGTACCCCTGACAGTCCCGTGGGGTGTGATGCTGCTCCCGGTAGCTGACACCAGCCCCAGCCCTACCATCAGCTTCTTTTTCTGGGCTGTGAGTCAACGCACACCCGCTATGCGAAATCCTAAAATAAATGTGAAACTGGGTCCGGTCTCATCTCCGATTCCACAGAAATACAGAAACTGGCTGCAAAGAGCCCCTGGGATCCTCTGCCCCCATCCATCTACCCCTCCAGCAGCAGGGGCTCGGTGGTGTCCTGCTCCGGGCCAGGCTGAGGAGGGTAAGGTGGGGAACAAAAGGAGGAAGGTGCTTTTGAGGAGCTGAAATCATCACCCAGCAAGAGCAAAAAAGCTCCAGTTGGGGCAGGGGCCAGGCCTGAGAGCAATACAGCAGAACAAATGCATGGTAGAATGAACTTTAAAAAGCAGGCAAGTGCCTGGAAAATTGGAGAGAGCAGGGAGGGATGAAAGGGGCTGACAAGAAAAAAAAAAAAAAAAAAAAGGTTGTTGGGCTTTTTTGGTTGTTAGTTTGTTTTGTTTTTCTTTTTCCCCCCAAACACAGGAGATTCAAAACATCCACCTTAGACTCAGCAGAGGTTGGAGCAGCCAAGGCACTCAAGCCCTGGTTTAAAACTTGCCCTGGTGCCAAAAGCCAGGAAAGCAGCCCAGGCCCTGGCAGCTTAGGAGAGTGGGAGAGGTGGATGAAGATGGTGCCCAACACACAGCGCCAACACCAACCACCACCCAGCTGAAGGTCTTTTGCTCACCCCAGTCAGAGCAGGACTTTATTGCCCAGGATGCGTTTATTTTCAAATAGAAATCAGATTAAAGTAATGGGGTGGGGGTAACAGACCCAGCAGGTCCGAGAGAGGTGCCAGCTCAGGCAGGCGCTGCTGTCCCTGCTGGAGAGGACACCGGGCTCCACAGCCCGTGGGGCTGAGCTCCGGGGACAGGATGGACCCCCAGGCCTGCCCGCAGGGTGGCCCTGGGGCCGTAGCTGAGCAGGGCACAGGGCTGGCTTGAGGACAGTCCCCAGAGGCCTTCTGTCCCTCAGCTGCAGGCTGGGACAGGCACTGACACAGCACCAGCTCTCCAGCACCCCAATCTGGAAGCCCGCATCCCTCACCAGCCACACACTCCTGCCACCTCCTTAGAAGAATCTCCCCAGACATGCTTCAGGCCAGAGATCTAGAGCAAGTCTGTCACCTTTGTTTTGTTTTTTTTTTTTTTAAAACAGAGGTACCTACCTTGAAGAGGCGACTGCACCGTGCAAGAGGGTCAGTAGAAGGCTCCCTGCAGAGCCTTTCCCAGGCTTCTCTTTTCCAGAGGTAATGCTGCTTAAGTCCCCCTCCCTTCCTCCCCACCCTCTGAACTCTCTTCTCAAGCTCCTCCAGACTCTCCACCCATTCCACATCATTCAGCAGTCAGCCCCAAGTGATGCAGGCAAGACACAGCTCATGTTCAGCGGGCCTCTGCCTTGCTCGCTGCCCTGGAGATTGGCACCACTTTCATCACAGCTTCCCCCCAACCACAGCCTTCCCTGGAGCAGGGGTCCATCTCCTGAGAGCTGGCATCAAAGGTTTCAGAAGGCTCAGGCCCGTCCATCACCCCACACTTAGCACCTGAGCTCAGCCCTCCACCCTGAGCTGCAATAAGGAGGAAAATGCTCAGAGGCCAGTTGTTAACAAGGGTGCGCAGCAATATATTTTATTCCCTGAAGACATCTTTTTAGCCAGTCCAGGCACTGAGGCTTCCAACCTGAAGCAGCTGGAAGTAGGAAATGTGACAGATTTTTACAGTAGAGACCTGTAGGGAGGTACCTCACCACATCTGCTCCTTGCAGCTTGAACAGCCCTGCTTCAGCCGTGGGGCAAGAGGGGATCTCCTGTCCCATGGCTCCAAGCTGAGGAACCCCAGACAGGTTCAGCTCCATCAGTCTCCCCTTCCCCTGAAGGGTGTCGTTCTCCAGCACTTCTTCAGGCCATTCCAAACCCTCAGAAATCACTAGGCAGATCAGTTACAAAAGAAGAAAATCCCTACAGTTTCATTAAAAAAAAAAAATAGAAATTATCAAGTGAGTTACAGAGCAGCATGTGCCACGAACAGGTCACATCAGCACACTGTTCTCCCCATTCCCAGCAGGGCAGGGGGGTCACCCCCAACACCCTGCTCCCCAGGTCAGCAATTTCAAAGCCAAGCCTGCACAAATGCAGTGAACTTCACGGCCCAAACCAGGGGAAGGTGGAACATCCCCCAGGCTGGCCCACGGGTCTCCCCAACCACCACAGGCCTGCGGCGGAGGGAAGGTGTTTCATTTGATGATGAATACACGGCCACCCTGCAGCAACGCAGGCCAGCGCTGCTCTGCCCTCTGCACGCCTCTTCCTCCAGGAAACTTTCTTAGAGGTATTTACACCAGGCATAGAGCTGGCCCAGGTCCCTCCTCCCTGCTCTCGCTCCAGCCCAACATCCCAGACACCCTTCCCACACCTCTAGCTTGCAGCTACATCCAAGAAGCACAGTTCCACCCGATGTCAGAGCCCAACAGCTGCAGCAACTGTAGAGTTCCGAGCAGGCCAGAAGATGAACAAACTGTTTATTCTACAAGAAAATAGGAAGGAAGTGTAAGGTGAGGAGGGTAGATCAGTCCAAGCATTAGCCAAAGGCTTCGTCTCCTGTCAGCTTGCTGTAAGGCCAGGATTCTCCCTGGGGCAGGTCGTAGCACCCCGCACAGCAGCAGTTGCACGTTGCTTTGAGTCAGGCTCTGGACAAGTGTGCTCTGTCCTGTATCTGCCCCCGGGAAGGCAGGGGCTCTCACTGCAAGAAACTGTCCAGCCTGGCCTGGCTGCTGCTGGAGGAAGAGGCAGAGGGAGCTATAGGTGCTGGCCTGGAGGCGTTCTTCTTCCTCCTCACTGCTAATGGACGGATTTCTGCCAGGTTTGTCTGGAGGTAAAGCTGTCAAGGAAAGTAGAGATCAAGGCCCTGGGGACACAAGTGATCCAATACCTGCTGCAGACTAGCCTGAACCACAGACCTAGCCATACATTTGCACACAAAGAACAACTCCCTGCAGAACAGGCTGGGCTTTGCTCCCGACCCACAGAGCTCAGGAATAGCCCTGTCCCACGCATCAAGAAATGCTTCCCCCTTCTATGCAAGCAGTTCTTGCACACAAAAGAGCATTTAAGCATATCCAACAAAGCTTTGATATCTACCCTCCATGCCAGAGCTGGGACACCATGCAGGGAAAAGCACAGCAGCCAGAGCCTGCAGCCTCCCAGGGCAGAAAGACCCCAAGATCCCTCATAAGGAGCAGCAAGTCCCTTTCAACTCTCATGCCATTCAGGGACTCAGAAGTGACAAAACTAAGCCTGCAGCACTGAAAGGCAGGTGCGGCCCATGCTAGCAGAACTGTGGGGTTACACAAGCTAGCACACCTGCAGCACTCAGGCTTGGAGAAGTGAGCTGCTCCTCCTTCAGCCACGTGTGAGGGACAGCTGCCCACCTCCTCCAGTCATCTCAGGCTGGCAGCGTGGGCACATCTGGCCCCAGAGATCAGGCTCAAGCATCTCCCTGCCTTTGGGTACCTCCACAGTGAAACCACAGGAGCAGCTGCCGAAGGCTTGCCAGCAGGTCACACCTTCTGGCTGACCACTTCTCTGCTTCAGCCTCCTGGTTTTCTACAAAGAGCAAAACCCCTTCAAAACCACCAGCAGGGGCTAGAGCAGCATCAGAGCCATGGGCGCACCGCACACCCCTCTGACGGTACTGCCGGGGGAAGGCAGGTGAGGGGCAGCGGAGAGGACGCTGCTCCTGGGTTGAGGAGTGGGAGTCAGAGCAGCTCCCCCCACGCTGAGCTCAGCCCAGCCGCCCCTCACCCGCGGCAGGGCTGCCCACCGGGACAGGCACGGCAGAGCAGCAGCATCCCGCAGGAACGAAGGCTTCGGCTGCACGGGCTGGCAGGCATGAGGCCAGGAAGAGCCTGAGCTACGCTGCTGTTCAGAGATCCCAAGAGTATAGGCAGCCCCTGCAAATTGTACCGATTTCTAGTTGATATGCTCCTCTGAATGAGCTACCTCCGATAATGCTGTCTGCAAGTTCAGATCCTTGATGCCTCTGCTGAGCTCAGACTTGTTAGATAGAGTCAGATAGAGAGAAATCTGATGGCTCCTTCAGGATCCCAGCCCATTTCTGGCTGACTGAGGGACAGGACTCCAAGATGGCTGAGACCAAAGAGGAGGAACGGAGATCAGGTCCCCACAGCATCACTACTGTCACGCAAGCCGCAGGAAAGGATACAGGCTCTATGAACTTTGTTCTGCCGCCCAAACCATCATACCCCATTCTCACCTAGGAGAGAGAAAGAAATGAGCCTGGAGCAGCAGCACAGAGCCTTGGCCACCTCTCCTTGTGTTGGTTATGGGGAAGGGGAAGCCTTGCAGGCCACAGGTTCTGGGGAAGGGTAACAAGCACCCGGAAATACTCAGCGCTTGTGCTAAGCCCTCACCTTTAGAAAAGCACAGACCCAAGGGTCTTAGCAAAGTTTGAGTATCTTGGGCACTTTCTGAAGCAAGCTGAGCCTTCCAAGCAGCAGCAAGGCTTTGGATTTTGTCACTGGGACTGAGAAATACAGGGAAAATACCCCTTTTGGTATGGTGGAGGAACAGGACATGGAGGGCCATTGAGTCTGCTGCCAGAAAGGGAATGAGCATCTGCCATCCCTGAAGCTCTGCAGGACTGGGAAGTAGCCAGGTCATGCTCCAAGATTTATTTTCCACAAGCAGTATGTGGCAAGGTAAAAGCCTCTTTCGCTTCGTCCTGTAGGGTCACTTCAGGACAGAGGTGTGAAGTGCCAGCCCTTGACATGCTCACCAACTGGACAGTCGTACTTACAGTGCCTATGTTCTTGTGGGGACCCAGCAAGCTACCCGAAGATGGCTTCTTGGAGAGAATAGAGTTCCTCATGAATGCTGGCAAGAGTCCTTTAAAAGCATCATCCTCCAGATCATCTGGCCAGTTCTGTCCCACAAAATAACAAGAAAAGCCCTTTAACCAGCATGATCTGCTGAACTTAGTCCACAAACAGGGAGCACTAATAATGCAGACAGCTAATTAAGGTAATAGTTACTGCTGTACCACATGTCGGGCTAAAGATCAGTAGTTTCAAACCTCCCACCAGGGCTCATGTGGAAGAGCATCTGGGAGGCAGGACATTGCACCCAGCGAGGCTGGGAGAACAGCCCCCTTCGCTGAGCCCACGGCCCTCCTGCTCAGCCCCACGTTGCATTTGCCAAGCGTATCTGAGGCAGGATAATCAGCAAGAAGCACGTCGGTCCCCACCCTCCCTCTCCTGCTCAGTTCCAAGTGGCCTGAGGCAGCAGTACAGTGTTTCTAGGAGACTGTCAAGCAAAGCACTTTGAAGCATATACTGTGGTTCTGTAGATGGGCTAGTCTACAGTCACAGCGTTTCCTACATGGAGCAAATGGGTCCTTTATCCCAAGCTTATTAACAGCAGAATCAAAGCGGGGATACAGAAATCAAGATTAGTCCTTTTACCTCCACTGTTTCCTTCAGAACTTTCTTTGCCAGATCTACCATGGGAGGCCTGTAAGAAGCCCAGGGAGCAAATCAGCAGAGATTTATTGTTCAAGTGCAGCTGGCAAGGACAGACAAGGCCAAGCCAATGACGACAAAACTTGCAGCACGACATCAGGCAGCTGGAGAGCTATCTGATCTCACACAGCAACTTCCAAAGAATTGAGACTTTGATCTCCTTTAGAAGCAGAAAGAGGAGGGAAAACTCACGGCTTTTTATTCAGCTTCTGCTTCTTTACAGGGCTGGAATGAGATCTGCAGGGCTGATGTTCAGGGGTGTCCACATCAAAAGTAGCATCTAGATCGATCTCGTCGCTGTTGGCCGGGCAGCGGAGCTTCGGTTGCCGCAGTTCCACGGGAGTGGGGCTGCAAGGCCACGCAGAGCGTCAGCTATCAGGAGGCCACCGCCTGCCACCCAGCAGACGAGAGGAAGACAGAGCTGCATGCTACGTGACTGAGTTGCAAGACAGCCATGGGACCAGGATCAGAGCCCCATTCTGCTTACAGGTCACAGAAGGAACAGTCTGAATCCCAGAGTTTATAGTTAATGTCCCAAACTACTGTTCACCCTTGAATGGCCTGTGCTGTAACAGCAGCACCCAGAGCCCAGGGAAACACACTGGCATGCTGCTGCTCTATGTATACAACTCAGCTTGCTGTAGTGGGGCAGTAGCACAGGTTCCTTGCAAGAAAGGGCTTGATTAAAATGTAAAAGATACCATTTTTCAGGTTAGGTTCCTCTGCCTGGCTAAGATCTCCGGGCGTGCTCACTGGAAAGCCAACTCTGAGGCAACCAGAAGAGCATTATAGGGATATTTCCCTGGCAGGACATAGTGACAAAGAGTTTGTCAAAACCTAGCCTGTTCTTCCATCCCATCCTGACTCAAACCCTCCAGAACACACACACTTTCTCCAAGTAAGCCAAACACCACCTTGTCAGCAACAAGAAAAAAAACCAAAATAGGTTGGAAGGAGCAGAACAACCATGCTACCGCGATGCCTGCCAGACTAACATGTCTCTGCCTCCCCAGATAGTTAAACTGCCAGCTCTTACTTTGGACCTATCTCCACCCGTGGCCTGTTTCTGAGGATGCGCTTCACTAACCTTTCAAAGACTAGTCGACTGAGTGTATCCCTGGTTACAGATGGGACTTTCAGAGTATCCTGCAGGATGTCTATCTTCTTCTTCAAACTCTGGAGGGAAAAGGGAAAGCAGACAGCGAGATAAGGAAAGATTTAGTAGCAGTTGCTTTGCCCCTTTTCCATAAATGAGCATCAGGTGGAGCTCAGAGGTAGGGCAAATAAGAGAGTTAAGGTGGGCTGGGTAACCTAGTCACTGAGGAAAAACCAGCATAACTCCTGGCTTTGTAGCTGCAGGCCATGGCCAGCTGCCAGTTACTGCAGACTGAGGAAAGATATTCTTACCAAGATCTCCTTGTCCGCATTCTTCAGATCCTTCTGGGTGCTTTTTAACTCTTCCTTTGTCATCTCCAACTCTGAAACACTTTTCTGCAGCTGCAGAATAACCCCCCCCCCAAACAGCAGAGTGCTGGTTACAACACACAGGTAAGCAAGACTGCAGAACCCCTGTGACAGCAGCATGCTCTGCAGCACATGCTACTTCCTCTGTTTAAGGGCTCAATTTTCCTGTGGCAGTCTGACCAATCTCTCCTGTAACAGAGCAACTGAACACCTGTCTATTTCCTCAAGCTGCCTGCAGAGGGATCTCCAGGGCTGCCTGCCCAACACAAACCTTCCTATAGCATTTCCTCAGCATTTATGCATGATGGTTCCCTGCTCTAACACTTGGTGGCTGCATTCTGAATTCCTGTAGGACTTTGGACACACCAGAGCACAGGAATTACAAACCACAAGCTGTAGGATGGCTGTGCATCAGCAGTACTGGCACACGGACAAGCCTGATTCAACAGGGAAGCATGCCAGGAGCAGGGGTCAAGAAGTGGACTGCTACCACATCAGAGACTTTTGTGGGTTCAGGAGTCTGGGCCAGCCCACAAAGCGTCGGTACAGTCAGCTCTCTGTCAGCCAAGCCCAGAGCCCTGAGTTCACTGACTCGCATCCTCCTGACCCATGCCAGTGATTGCAGCTTGGCACTGACTCAGCCAGAAGCGGCCCGATTCTAGCAGCAGCACCGCATGGAGGGGGTTAACTCCCCTGGGGATCAGCACAGCAATTTGAGAACGAACCTCCTGCCCAATTTGAGGGGACCAAAACAACTCTGGCTGAGTAACAGAAGTAGGCCAAATCCACCTCTCTGTCTCTCACTTTGTGAGCTCGGACATGGGGATGCCCCGGGGAGCACGTGCGCCTTGGAGAGCAAGGCTACATGCACGCACTTTTTATGGGGACACGCTGCCAGAACTGACAGAACACAATTCCCGACCTGAGCTAACAGACCCCAGCCAAGGCTGGAGCAGGGGGAACACAGCAAGGGGCACATCAGCAGCTCCAAGCTCTGTGCCAGGACGGGACCAGCCCCGGCAGGCGCTGCGCAGAGCCACCTGCACATCCTCGCTGCACTTTGGGAACCTCTCCTGCCTGGGCACAGCATCACGCGAGAGTCCTGGCCCGGTTTAGTTGGCTGAAGGCACAAGGCTGGGTGCAACTGCGGTCGTACCAAGCCAGGGCTAAGCCTTGCTCAACTGAGGCTAACTCCAAACCCCTGCCCACCTTTCCTAGGGGCCCGATTCTGCAGCGGGAGGGGCTGGCAGATGAGCAAGCTCACGCTCAGCAGTGTGGCAAGATGAAGGCAGTGCTGCTTCCAGAACCCAGCGGAAGCAGCAGAGCACCTACATGTTGCCGCCTTTCAGTCCAGGCTCCCTGCCAAACTCTGGCTGGCTCCACGCATGCTGCCCCAACCAGTCTCCCCAGAGACTGCACTCCTGACAACAGCCCAGGAGCAGCTCGCTCACCACAGCATCACACCCTGACCCAGAAGCCCCAGCCTGACACTTCCACACCACCTGTACCGCTCAAATAGCACGCGGTGTGGGAGTGGGTCACTGCAGAGGGCTTGGGCCACAGTTATTGACAGGGATCTACAGACCAGTTGTCACCCTGGCAACTCACACTGTCCCTTTACCTTGCCATTGACAGAAAACAGCTCCTTCTTCAGCTTCTCTGTCATCTCACTAGAGGTCTTCCGAGACTCCTTCAAGTTTTCATATTCTCTGCAAAGAGCCCAGAAGAGTCATGCTGTTTGCAAGAGGACTGAGCTAAAACTTCTCAGAGACAAGCCAAGACCCTTAATTTGAAGCTCTGCAACTGCAGAGCCACCAGAAAAAAAAAAACATGAGACACAAAGCCCTTTAGGGAATGTACCAAATACTGACCAATAGTTTGTCAAACATACCATTACACCACAGGGGAGAAAAAAGCTGCATGGGATATCATGCCTGAGAACAGGGCCTGCACTGATTTCACCAGCAAAATGGAAACCTGATCCAGAGGCATTTCAGTTGCCAGTGGAAAAGACAGACAGACAACAGAGCAGCCTCCATGCTGGCAGCAAATAGGGGGACTTTGCTTTAAGTGACTTTTCAGAGACTTCACACTATTGGCCATGCACATTCATCCCAATTACACCACAGGGATACTTGCCTCATTACAGCTTTGTATCAAAGCTGCAATTATTCAGATGCCATCAGAACAGACCCAAAAAAAGCTGTGGTTTTTCCCAGCAGGACCAGATGGATTTCCAGGTAGGGGAGGGCAGCTCTGCAGATTTGTCTTGCCAGAGAGAGCTTGAGGCCACAGCTGCACAGTGCAGTGCAGCAGAGGGTACAACCCGGAGCCCCTCATCCACTCATTTCCCCCCAGGCACAAGAAGAGAACGGAGGGAATAATAATCATCACCTCATAGGTGCACTGACAACTCTGGAGACGGTTCCCATGGTGACATGCATGTCACTACAGTGACAACAGGAACAGTTCAGTGTGACAGGCTCCAATCTAGGTCCCCTGGATCTGTCAGTGAAAACTCAGTGGAGGCCCAAACAGGCAGCGAGAGCCCTGCAGAGCCCGTGTGCCTGCTGGCACTCAGCAAAGAATTCTCCCTGGGCACACCAAGGACAGCACAAGCCGGCTGTGCCAAGTCCACAGCACCTACTTTTTCAGCGAGACACAGTAGATCGCCAGCTGTTCCACCGCTGCTTGCCCAACTCCCATATCTCTGATCATCTCCTCCACTTCGGGACGCTGGCTTTGAAGCAACATCTCAATCCTGCACAAAAAAAAAAGTACCCTCAGCACCCGAGTCACACACAGAGCTGGGAAGGAGACTGGAGCCCTGCTTCCCCCCCAAGGAGCTGGTGCAGCCTAAACTCTTGCTGCAGTCACTCTGGATGTCACAGGGGAAGAAACACAACTGCCCCACCACAAGCAGGGCTTTTTGCTAGGGAGGAGTAGCACTATGTGGACAGACTAGAGAAAGGGGCAGCTGCACACGCATGCTGCACGTGGGGCCGACGTGTCAGCTCTTGGGCCCTATTGTTGACTGCACTCCTGGGCTGGGATGCTGCCCCAGCGTCCTCCGATAACAGGAACGGCACACAGCCGTGCTCGGAGCGCCAGAGATGAGGCCGGTCAGCACACAGTGCCATGCCTTGCTGCTGGTTAGGGAGATGGTTCCACCATCTGGAAACGTAGTAGGGGCAAGAGCACGGACAGGCGAGGGCAGGCTCGCTAACACAGCGCTTTCCAACCTTAGGGGGGCAAGATGACCCAAACGTGAGGGTGGATGTTGCAGCAGGCACAGCAGGACCCCTCCTTCCCGCTCTGAGGGTGGGAGAGGCATGGAACAGCCCGCAAGGCGCAGGGAGAGCCCGGGATCTCACCGCTCCATGGCTTTCAGCTTGTTCCGCAGATGGCGGACCTCCTCCTTTGAACTTCTGTTATCCTCCTGCTGCTGCTCCAGGAATTTCATCTGCTTCTGCAGAGAAGCAAGCGCGCACAAACCGTTAGGAAGGCTCCAGGGATTGTTAGAGAAATATCCTGGCTTATGCGCACTGCGGGCAGCTGGGAGCATACATTGGCTCTTAATGCTATCACCACCTCAGCAGCCCAGGATTACGGAGAGTTTAGCTCCCTCCCTGCTGCACCCCTAGCTCTGCTCCTTGCAAGCGCAGCAGGGTCTCAGTGCTAATCGCAAGATGAGCCTGGCACTGAAAACTGCATTGTAGCCTCCTTTCTGCTGGGAGCGTTTGTGGGGCAGCGCAGTACTCCATACACAGCAAGAATTTGTTTTTCAAAAGCAAAGGCATCCACAGCGAGGAAACCTTGCTGTTGCTTTCTCCTCCATGCACGGCTCATCCCTTTGCTTTAGCCTCCCAATTCTCCTTGCCATTAGCTGCTTAGAACATAAATGGGAACCCGGAGTGGGTCTCTTCTGGGAAACTTCAGCCACACCAGACACCCACCCAGGCACCTCTCTCACCTGCCTGGAGAGGCTGCAAGCTCACTGCAGCCATCACCTTTCCAGGCTCGCCAGGAGCAGGCAGCCGTAACAGAGAACCTCAGCTGAGCTGAAAAAGCACAGATCTGCAGTGTGGCAGAGGATGGGGAAAGCTGGCCTGAATTAGCGCCGTTCCAATGCACCTGTGTTGCCTAGGTTTGTGTGTGCCTGGGCGCCTCGCGCAGCACCTTCAAAGGGCTCTGGGCCTGGTTTCAGCCCAGTGCTGACTCCAGGGAGAGGCCTGGCAAAAGATCATCGCCTCATAAAACTCCCTTCCACGCAGAAGTTAAAGAACTTTAGCTGCTTTCTGCCATGGAGACCAAACAGCTGTGAAGCTGCTGGGACTTTGCAAAGGGGATAGTGTTGCAGGCTCACATGTTGCTCTTGCTTAGGCAGAGCCCATCTTTGGCTCTTCCCAAGCAGAGCTCTCTACTTCAGATCCCCAAAGCAGTGTTTTGCGCCAGGTTGGAGCAGAGCCCCTAGCCTCAGACAGTCTGAAACGGCAGCGAACTCGCACACAGAGGTTCAGCAGCAGCTGACAGTGCTAGCAGAAGCCAGGAAAGGCTTGCAGCCTGTGGGCTTGACCTGCGTCACAGCTAGTTAAGCCTGTGTTTTCACTGCAGAAGTTTAGTGCTTTAATCTTTAATGATGCAGTAGAAGACAGTGCTTGGCAGTTAGCTGGGAAACCCTGTACACCACAGAAAAGATACCTCCAGGTCTTTAATCCTTCTGCCCTGCCCAGCTTTCATTAGAAGGACTTAAGCACACACAGAGGGTTTTGCAACAGACAAGATAACCAGAGACTCCTCCTGAGGTGCCAAGGCAGGAAAGCCAAGCAGGGAGATGTTAAACTGAGCAGCAAGCACCGGCTTCCACCATCACAATTGTTCCTGCAGGAGTAGGGAGCATCAGAAGTATCCTGCCACTGGTACACCCAGGATCCCAGGGACATCTCTGGCATGGCAGAGACCCAGGCTGTCAAGCAGATCGGATATAACCCTATGGCCAGGCAAAAAACACTTGTGCTGGCTCAGAGCAAGGCCTGTCTGGCATTAAGTCCTGAGTGTATGTCTCCTCATGCCCTGTGACAGTGCCACACTGCTAGTGTCAGGCAGCCCTCCTGGACTCATTCTTCTCAGGAAGAGCCCAGCTGCAGGTGGCATACAGCTAGATGACCCCACAACCCATCTACAAACTCTCCCTGGGCCTTTTGGCTTTGCAGGTCAAGGAACAAGAGGCAGTTTAGGCTATTGGGTCAGACCCCGTACTCCAAGGAACAGAGATCCTGGGAAGCGGTGTTGACCCCTACCCCGCCTTTCAGCATGAGGCTCTCAACCCCACCTGCCTGAACCCCATCCTCTTGTAACTGGCACCTCACCTTCACAGTGGAGACTGCCCAACCCAGTCCACTGCCACGGCAAAGCAGCTCTGCTCACTACAAGACATCCCAACAAAGCAGCTCCTGCTCTTACCCTCTTCCACTTGCTGTTTACGCACAGTACATGACTACACCCTGAGTCACTGCACGCTGAAACACAACAGGAATATTTGATCCCTGGACTTCACACATTACTAACCTAACCAAAGGAAAGCCCTGGCAATAGAATAGACAGGAGAGTTAGCTGGATCAAATCCCACTCAGCTGAAGCTTGCAACTCCCCCTCTATATATTTCAGTTTGATTTCTCCTCCAATCAAACTAAGAAACTAATTTTCCTTGAATCCCGCCTGGCCTAAATCCATTTCAGAAGAACATTCTACCGCAGGGAGCCAGTGTTTCAGCAATGGGGCGCTGGGGCCAGTTCCCACTCTCGATTCACGCTGCTACCTTTATCATCAGCACTGCCATTTCATTAGCAAGGCTCAGCCAGCATTCCCCAGGCCGGGCTGGCGTCTCTCCCCCGCTCTGGCCACCTCTGCCTTGAGCTCACAGACGCTCGTATGCAAACCACCGGCCTGGCTTTTATGCCTCTGAATCACCCCCAGGTGGAACGCACTCAGGACATCAAGACCAGTGACACCACTCGCTTTGGATTAATAAAACCAAAATGAAAACCCAGCTCCACTGCCCTCCTGTCATTCAGGGATCAAGACAGCAGGTGTCTCAAGGCACCAGATCCAAAATCCTACCAGCACAATCTCTTTATTAGCAGGGCCTGCAGAGATAGTCAACAAAACTACCACCATCTGGGCGTAGTGCTTGAAGTCCTGCTGGGGACAGGAAAGGTACCTTGAGAGAGGAGCACAGCATCTCTGTCTCTCCCAGCACCTTCTGGAGCGACTCTATTGTGGCATTGCGCACATCCAGAGTGTCCCTCAACCCATCCATCAGGGCCTGGCATTCCTTCCTTTCTTTCTCTGGAAAAGAAAAAAGAAAAAGGTCATGGCTGAGTAACCCGGACTTCAGCTGTCCCACAGCAGCAGGAGCACAACAAACAGGCACTGCTTGCAGTCTCAGGCCCCAGGCTGCTAGGAGTTGGCCATTCCTGTAGAGAGCCATTCCCCTAAGTGCTGCCTGCACCAGGGTCTGTACTGAGCAATTGCTTCTCCCAGTGCCAGCAGACTTCAAGATTTTCTTTATTAATGATAACAAGTTCCCTTTAATAGCTTTTCAGTGCCAGCCCTGCTAGCATTAAGCTGCTGCATCTTAACTCTTGCATCCTCTCACAGCCAGGCTTGCACAGGGAAAACTGTTCTAGTTACACAGAGCTGTCACAGAGCTGGAGAGCTGAGCCCCGAGCCCGTCCTCTCCACATGGAGCCTTACGTGCAGGGAAGCCCTTCGGGGGCCGTGGAGCGGCTGCGTAGAGCGATCCACCACGCTGCTGCGTCACCATGCTGCTGCAACTACGTCGAAGGGCAAGAGGCAGTGAAGCAGAGCTCTGCTGGGCACTGGGGACTTTGTAGGACACACGACAGCTTAAGTGGATTCCCCAGAGCGCCTGCTTTCTGCAGGTTACAAAAACCTTGGAGTTCTGTTGTCCCTCCCCACACAGGCAATCCAGGAACAAAACACACGCCTCTGACCACCAGAGAGAAGGTGGTGGAAAACAACACCAGATTTCAATTTGTTTCACTGAGAAAAGGGAAGAACAGCTCACAAAGCAATAACCACCATCAGACTGACCTAAGCAGGGAACAGCCAGCACCACTGGAAAGCTCAAAGCAGCTGGGCAGTGAGGGAAAGCAGCAACCCCTCTGCCTGACCCTGCTGAGAGCAGGGTAAAGTCTGCAGCTCAGCATCTTCCGTCTTTGCTAAAATCATCCGTGGCTCCAGCCTGACAATAGCGGAGAGACGATCAGTGCCTTTCCAAAAAGTTTTTTCCTCCTTGCAAGCAATCCAGTTTCAGGTTGTGCCACCGCATCCCATGGAACCATGACCTGCAGTGCAGCTTCACTGCTTGATCAGACCGTAAAAGAGCCACATAGGACTGGGGAATAAGAGAGGAACATATCCCAGCACGCAGCACACAGGTGGCTAGTGAAACACATTCCTTTCTTAGCAAGGCATTATTTCTCCATTGATCTGAATAACTCTCTCACCGAGGCAGCACAGCCTGGAGATGCTCCCCTGCATTTGCAGGGACTCCACATCCACCCAAAGAGTTAGGGCTTCCCCCTCTTCCGTTCCTAGCTGCCCAGAGGCAGATGGCAGGAGTCAAACCTCCCCGTGCTGCAGGAATGAGTTTTCAGCTCATTCAGAGTGCCTCCCACAGTGCCTGCTGGGTCTGCTCGGAGCTCAGCACCTCTAGAGCCATTTGCAAGCTGATCAGAGACTGGCAATTACACAGCTCTTCTACAGCGCACAGCACAGAGCACATCTATAAGTGAAGAATTTATACATAAGAACCACCAGAGAGCAGAGTGCCCACAGCAAAGGAGGCAGGAGGTGGGAAGGAGCTGTTCATTTCCAATATGAAAAGAGAATGGGACAGGGAATGTCAAATCCAACCTCTACTCACCAGAAGCTGAGAAGATAGCAGGCCTTCGAGCAGTTTTTCTTGGATAACATCCTAGCAAGAATCCCAGCCACCTTCCCCAGAAGATCTGGCTCTCTACCAAGTCCCTAAACTCAACCAAGCTGGCAAGAGAACAGGCCTCAGAATAGACGACGTGCAGACTGTCCAATTCTGCTCTTAGGGTAAGGACTGAATCCTCAATCTACTGGCTATTCATGTCTGTCTCGTGCACACAGGGAAGGCAGAGGAAAGACGACTCTCGGGGCGTGGGTGAGCCCCCAGCATTCTTTAAAGATTTCTTTTTTTTTTTTTTCCCCTTCTGCTAGTGTGCCTTTGGATTTCTGTCACTCAGACTGACATTTTCCTTTCGCTGCTCATGACTCATGTTCTGATGACAGCCTGCCTACAGAAGATGCTTAAAACCCATCGACAAGTCTCCAGGGCTTTTGCTTTTCCTACCTCCCTCAAACATCCTCTAAAATTAAAGATGGGAAAATGGAAGCACGCACACTGAACTCCGTCTGCTCTTCGCGCGACACATGTGGCACTGCAACAGCCAAACAAATCCAAAGCCTTCCCACTGCTGCTTGGGCACCACTTTTACCCCCTCATCTGTTAGAAGGAACAAGCCTTTGCCATATGCAGCTGTGAGTTTCCCAGTGAGCAAACCAAGGGGTTTGCTTTCAGCAAGCCTGCTCCAGATATAGCTGTGCTGTACTTTTGTAGCTTATAATTAGGAAGAGGGGCAAAAAAATTGCATATATGTCTCTAACTGGAAGAGAGCTCCCCAGTTACAGCACAGCCAGGCCAGGCTACAGACTCTGGCTCTGTCATACGAGCTTTGTACAGGTTTAGGTGGTCTTGCCTCAGAAAAATCTCTGAAGAAGCTGCTCCAACAAAACAGCACCACGCCCTTGGCTTCAGAGAGGGGTGGGCTCTGCAGAGCGGTTCCTTAGGCCTCTGCAAGCCACCTAACACAGTCGGAGCCCAGGACCCACTGACCGTGGGCTACCGATCACCCCCAGGCAACTGGAACTCACCTTTCACAGAGAGCTGAGCTTTCACCTGGTCCAGTTCATTCTGAAACACAACACAGAAAACCCGATTAGGAAACGCCCTGCAGAGGAGCTTTCACCAGATCTTGAAAGGACCCAAGAGGTTTCTCAGCAGGACATTTGCACCAGCCAGGTGCAAAGAAGGGAACGCGGTAACAGGAAGCACCAAGTTACAAGCAAGTACTGTCACAGGGAACGCAAAGAGCACCTCCAACTGGCATTCTTCAGGAAGAGAAGATCCCAGTTTCGTCTTAGCCTTGTCAACCTTGTGTTTCTCACACTGTCAGTCATCTTGTTTTAGCTGAATAATTTTGGAAGGCTCTCAGGGAAACACAGGAAATCAGACAGGAACAATTTTTATAATGTTTTACCTAAACAAGGCAATAAGGCAGGGATGCTGCCAGACTAACTGGATTGAGAGTTGCTTTGAGCTAAAGTGAACTTTAATCAGGTGCAGGTGGGAGACAGGAAGGCACGTCCAAACATCTGAAAAGATAACCAAGCATACAATCAAAAGGCACCAGCTAGCATTCTAATGGACACTAAAATCACTGCAGTTCAGGATGCTGATGTGAGCTAACAGCTCAGTCAAATGGCTGTAAACAGATCACCAGTAAACCAATCCACACTAAACTGGGGGTGTGTAACATCTCCAGGGGGCTACCAGGGTCTGGGGAAGATCATATATTTCTAATGCCTTCATTAAGGATCAGAAAGAGGGAGCAAATGCCCCATAGTTTAAATTATAGATAATGAAGTGATAGGACTTATAAACACTGGCAAATAGCCAAAGGAAACGTGGAGAGGTTAAAAAGAGAAACTATCTATATATAATATATAGATAGATATATTTTAAAAAACAGAGCAAGAGAGAAATATATACAGGAAAGAATCAACAGAAGGTGACTTAAAAAGCTGTGTTAGAGAACTGCAGAGGAAAGCACGTAACAAGTCAGGCAGGAACTGCAGTGGAATAAAACCACAATAAAATGCCAACACTGTACTGAAGCAGAGCACACAAATCTGTGCAACCCAGAACGCTACATGCAAATCTGAGCTGAGAATAGCACTACCAGTGACCACAGATCTGACGGGACCAGAGCAAAGCTCTGCTAGTGACAATAAAAGCAGGAAAGAGAATATGGGATGTAAAGCTCAGTAAGCAGAAGGGACTAAAGGCAAAGCCTAGCAGAGCTTCACTTGGATTTGCCCCCGAGGGGACAACAGCTGGAGGGCTGACACTGAATTAAGTCTGCTACAGGAACTATTCTGGAGTAGGTTCCTCAGAGGCCTATTCAGGAACGATTAGTGAGCTCACAAGATGTGCTAATTAGCATGATAGCAAAGAAATCCTGAGCTACTGCGGGCAGCTATGTAACATTACCTCATTCATCAACTTAATCTGAAATCCCTCATCCTCCACCACAGCTCCTGTTTTCACTCCTCTGATAGAAGCTATCCTCTCTCTGACAGCCCGAGTTACATTTTCCCCAAGATCAAATGAGTATATACTGACCACAGACAGATGTCCTCCCAGCTTTCTACCCTCCCCCCAGCGGGCTTCCAGGAAGGAATCATCCTCCTCCTGCCTCCTTTTCACCAAGCTGAACAAGTCAAAGTCTCCTAGTCTCCTTTGGAAGAAGGGCTCTCCGCTCCCCAGATCACAAGCAATTGGAAGTGTCAGGTTCCAGACAACCTCACCGAGGTATTACACCCCAAACCTCACAATTTTCCTGCTCTGGGAACAGCCACATGAAGACTGTTCTGACCACTGAGGACCACCTTTAAGAGCAATACATGATAAACCCAGGCTCAGCACCCATAAACGCCTGGACGTGTCACAGTGTTCAGCCTGAGGTCCGCAGCTACTCCAGGGAATCAGGTTCCCTCTGGTGTTTCAGTTGAAGCTGATGCCCGGTGGTGGGAGGCAAAGCAGCCCCAGCTCTCCTTTGACTGTCAACATTCCAGAGCAGAAGAGTGAGGAACAGCCCCAAAGACAATTATCGCCCAAAAGATAATTTGGAGAACTCTGCAACAACAGGAAGAGGTTTCAGATTATGAGGGAGCTCTTCTGACCACTTACAACTGGGTGCATAAGGCTGTTTCTCAGAAGAGCATCCCTAGCTCGCCTCCTCAAGACCGCAAGCAGACCACAGCTATGCACTCTGCTTTCTAGCACGCTGAAGCATGCTCTCATGCCTCAGACCAACCTTTTCACAGCAGGAGGCCAAATGCCCATTTCAGGACATCTTCAGGCTGCACGGATACAGCTCCTGTTAATTAGAGCAGAGTACCACTCTACGCCCAGGCTCTTGGAGGGACAGGCAGTGGCTGGCAACAAACCCTGGATTTGGGGGCTTTTTCAGGTGAAATCACTTCTGGCTAAGGATGTCACCAATTCTTTTCTCAGCCTTTGAAGACTCTGGGGATGGCCCATCATGTGCTTGTTTTGCTGAACTGCTGCCCAGGCCAGAATCAGATACCCCGTCACAGACTGAAACCCAGTCTAGATGGACATTAAATCCCACCCGTGATGGTCACCCATGTTCTTCAGGTGCTCCATGTCCTCCAGTAACAAGGCAGCACACAGCAGAGAACTGGTGACAAACCAGCATCAGCCCAGCAGCAACCTCAATCGGTGCATGTGGCAATAAATACCCATACAAACTAACTATGCTAATCTACACAGAAAATATTTGGTTCTTTCCCGTTAGATGGTGACCTCAGGACTCTCATTAGGAAAGCTGCACACTCAGGGCTAGATGCTGCTCTGGCAGCCACACAACAAACTTCGTAGGAGCATGATGAGTTACCATCAAGCTTGTTGAGCAGGAGTGGCTCCACAGCCCTGCCCCTGAGCACGGGAGCAGTTGCTCAGGGCAGCCTGCCTGGAGGGGAAGGCTGGGGGGACCAGGACCCATCTTGGATCCTGGGGTGAAGGGGAGGGGGAACAGAAAGATTTTTCTAGGGCAGTTTTCTCCAGTCAACCCATTTCTGAGTCACTCATCTATTTACACTTGCGAGAGCAGATCTGAATATGTACTAAAGGCAGTGTTTATCTGCTCCGAGCCGTTGCTTTGCTTCTAGGGCACACAGCTTCAAGTGCCCAGAGATGCTTTTTCATTTCCTCGGCACACATACTTTAGCCTCCAGTTTCTTTATTAGCAGTCTTCGAAAATGACAGTGCTACTGACATTATAGTCTGGCTGGCTTTATTTTAAAAACATACGATATACATATAGCGTTGTCATGGCAACTGCTAATTATGGTAATTGCTGCACATGCTGATTCTAAACACAAGAGGGTACAAGCATCCCATTATACCAAGGTCAAACGATTACTTTTTTTTGGAACAGATAACTCCAAGACATAAGGCGCCATGCTTCATCCACACTAAACAAAGGAGGAGAACACGGAACAGCCACTCTGCATTCATCCCTGCTCACCCCCAGCTCCCTGCACCTCAGGGTGGCACTAAGAGAACATCACCCAGCACCCCAGCTCTAGCCAGGTTCCCCCTGGCCAGAGACCCAGCCTCAGCACTGGCCACCGCTGCTGGTGCAACTTCAGGCAGTTCCTTTCCTAAGTTCTCCTGGGACACCACAACTTTATCGCCACCCTGTCCCCCACTTCCTTTCAGTCTGTCCAAACCAACCTACCTGCACAGAAGTGAGGAGGTGACACTTCCTCCAACAGCCCCTTCTTTCCAGAGGGGCTAGCAGGGCTTGCACGCAACCAAGCCACAGATACCTGCAGCAATTCATTGCATTTGGGATTTTTCCTTCTCCTGCCTTTTGGAAAAGCTCTGTAGCTTCAGCCCCCAGGCTTCGAGACCCAGAGGAGAAGCAGCAGTTGGATGTTTATTTGATGCTGCCTCAGAAGGTTTCCAGGTAAGGTTGAGAACCAGAAGGAAGAGCAGCAAAGTAGAAGAGGCTTCTTGAGTTGCCACACGAGATTTGTTCAGGGGGAACTCTAACCCACCACGTGGAGACTTCCTTACAACAGAGCTGAGACTGGGCAAGGCCCAAGGGGAGAACAGAGCCAGGTAGGAGGGGAGACACTTCAGGTCTGAAACACGAGCACAGTGCAGCGAGCAACAGCTCCAAAGCAGCTGTTGGCAGAGGACTGACAGCCCAGGCCGCACTTCCAAGGTGCTGAAGCATCTACATAACAGAAGAACCACCCAGCCAAATTACCTGCAAGGTCTCTGCATCCAATGCTGTCTGCTCCTCCAAGGCAACATCAAAAAACAGCTTATTGATGATGTGTCTTTTGCTGACCTAAACGCAGGAGACAGAAGAGGTTGATGAGCACAGATGTGGAAACACAACGGATATGGAAGACAGGAGAAAGGAGAGAAGGTATCATCTTGTCACAAGGCAAATCAGATCACGTGCTCGACGCCATTAGCAACGATGCTCTGCTTTGGCTCATCAGCACAGCAGCAGACCCCCCACTCAGTTTTAGGAGCGCCACTCCAGCCAAGCTCCTGAGCCGCAGCAGAAAGATTCAGGCATTTCTGAATCAAGCGCAGTCTGTTCTCTGGCAGCTAAGGCCCAAGCAGCTGACGCTGAGCGAACACGATGCCAAATCCTAAGACAGAAGTACGTGCTGCTTTCTGCAGGCAGAAGGTGCTGTAATTGAATTTGATAGCTCTCCACACCTCCCCCATGCAGTTACAGCTTTGTGTTTTAAGTATTATATACAGTCATGACACCAGCTAATTGCATAGTTACTGCTACATAAGATGTTATTTCGCGATAACTCCATGGTAACCCAGAGATGTAAGAGGCAGTGAAGAACAGAGGGAATCAACAAGTCAGGGAAGGAACAAGGGCCAAGACCTTGAGAAGAAGAAACACGAACACAGAACAAGGCCAAGCTGCAGCTGGCTAAAAACCTACATCTGAGAGTGAGGCAATGTCCCTGCAGCCACCACATGCCAAGAGCTACCGGCGGCATCAAGCCTGGTGCCACAAGGGACTTCAAAGAAGTTCAGGTCCCGACGAAGCCACTGGATCCCCAAGCCTTGGCTTCCCCCCTCAGAAGCTGAGCACATCCTTCCTTCCCTCCCTCCCCAGCCTTTGCTTTTCTCAACAAAGGGCCGAGTGATGCAAAACAAGGACTCTTTAAGGACCACCTGCAGCAGAATGGGCTGCTTACCTGTGGCAAGCAGCAGGGTACTCTAGAAACCCAAGTCAGATGTCCCGATTAATCCCTTCCAGCCCTTTCTAGCATTATGCAAATACTTCCTCAGCCTTAACCATGAAAAACACTTTATAGAGAAGCTACAGTAGGGACAGCAGCAGACCACCCTCAGTCCAGCCCTTTGATCAGAAGGGTTGCTGAGGGGAGTTCACCCTCTAAGACTTTGGCGAGAGCCTCAAGTGACAGAAAACTCTCTCTGCTTCCTACCATGAGCCCTTTCCTCATCTCACCCCAGGCCCAGGCTACGGCTCCTCGAGGCTGGTTGCAGAGCATCACGCCATAGAAATACGGAGGGGTACAGAGAAGATGGTTTTACCTGGACTCTGCACTGTGGGCAAGTCCGGCTTGGTGCTGTGTCAAACCACTGGGTGAGACTGAGAAAGGAAAAGAAAACATCTGGTAAATCCTTAAAATTCAGGAGTGCTGCTGCCAGGGGCCACCCCCCAACTCACCAGGACACAGCAGGATGCGACTCCTTTTTACAAACTATAAACATAAAGACAAGTAAACATAAAGACAAGTGTTTAGTCCAGAGGCTGTTGTGGTTTAACCCTAGCTGGCAACTAAGTGGCTAACAGGAACGCCATGTTCCAGCACACGCACTCTGCCTTCGCCTCGGAGACAATTCCCAGCTGAATTCAGCGTGCAAGCTTATCTTTACCAGGGCAGATTTTTTTTTTTTACAGAGCTCAGATCTCTCTGGGAGAGAGCTGTTGAACAGCCGCAGCTTCGCAGGAGCAAACGGATCCAGACACAGCGTGACAGAAGAGCTGCGATATCGGGATACGACAGCCGAGAGATCCCCAGTTTGGGCAGCTCCAAAGGGTGCCACAGACGCCCAACAGGGAGCCGGGGCCACTCTCTGCTCCGAGACGATGAATACAAACCTGCCGGGCTCCCCGGGAGAGCTACTAATGCATTTTGCAACCGAGCCATCACGTCACGCTCGCAAGAGTTTATTTTTGGAGCACGGTAACGAACTGGAGCTGGCAGGTTACCTTTGGAAGCTCTCCCTCCTCCGCTGGTCACTAGCGCGAGCCCGAGCTGTGCCACTGGTTAAGCAGTGGCCATCGCACCTATGATGTGGTCCCTCTCCAAGCTAGTCAGCCAAAAAAGAAAATGCCCGCTCCCTCCCCAGACACCCAGAATTTATTTCTCCCGAAGAGCCGTTTCCTTCCAGCACAAACACTTGCAAAACAGCTCCGGCAAAAGCATGAAATTGCCTGGGAGGCTTCGCTCATAATCTAACACCGCTCCTTCCAGATAAACACCCTGTGTAGGAGCAACCCGCTGGCACCGGCCCTCCCGGAGAGGGGAGGGCCGCAGGCAGGGGAACGACAGCCCGGCCGAGGCTGCCGCGGCAGCTCCGGGAGCTCCTCAAAATCCCCCCAAACGGCATCGCCGCGGCCTCCGCAACGCGGCCCGAGCTGGGGGGAGGGTGTGTCACGGCGGGAACCGGAAGCGCAGCGACCCAAAGCCCCCCCGGGGGGTGTTGGGGGAGCGGCGCGGGGGGAGCCGCCGGGGGAAGGCCGGGGCTGCGGGCGGCGCGGCGCTCACCAGGCGCGGTGGAAGGTGTGCCCGCAGGGCACGGCCGCCACGTCCCGCTGGTTGTCGAATAAGTCGGAGCAGATGATGCAGCGGGCGCGGATCGGCATGGCCGGGCCCCCCCCGCTCCCGGTAACCGGCGCGGGGCCCGCCGATTCAAACCCGGCCGCGCTCCCGCCGCGGCCCGGAAGTGACCTCACCCAACCGGGGGGGGGCGGAGCCTGAGGTGGCGGTGGGCGTGACCTACGAGAGGGGGCGGGCCCGTGCCCCCGGCTGTACCCGCCCGTGTACTCTGGAGCCTAACGGTGGCAGCTGGGCCGCGCAGCTCCTTCCCGGGCGGGGGTTGGCCGGGACGAGCTCCCACAGCGCCCCGCTGCCCGCCCGGCCTGGGCAGCAGCGTCGCTCCCGGCCTCGCTCAGCCCCGGCGGGAGCGCCTCCCACCCACCCTCGCCCGTGCGCTGCCGGCACGCGTGGACAGGACCCGGCCCCACAGAGAGACAGGGCAGGCGGCGCTGGTGCTGTCTCAGTTTGTCCTCAGCGGGGTCTTTATTTGCCAGAGATACAGAGCGGGGCGCCGGCGGCAACCGCAGGCAGAGCCGGCCCTGCAGGCATGCAGCTGCGGGGGAGGAAAGCGGGGACCCGCGGGGGGTGGGGCCGCCATTTGGGATCCTCCAGACACGACGCGTGGGGGGGCCGTGCGGCTGTCCCCGGGCCGGGGAGGGAGGCCCGTGACACCCCCCCCCACCACCCCCCCGGAGCCCCGGGACGCAGAGGGGTGTGCCAGGAACTCTGCCCGCTGGGGCCCCCCCTCCGTCCCACGCACCCACCCGCAGTCCCGCACATGCACGCGCGTCCCCGGGGACCCCGGCCCCCGCCCCCCCCCCCCCCCACTCCACTCCATCCCCCCCCACAACAAAGCCCTACAGGGCGTGAGGCCGGGGGGGGGGGGGGGGGGGGGCTGCCCCGTATCTCTGGGCATCCCCAGGGCGGGGACGGTGGCGGGGGACAGACTGAGAGAGCAGGGAGGGGGGACAGATCGACCGGCAAAGCCACCGAGGGGGCCGGGGGGGGGGGGGGGCGGGGGGGGGGCCATCGGGTAGGACGGGCTCCATGCAGGGCTCTGCCCCGCGGCCGGCTCTCCGTCGGGGCACGTAGAAAAGGGGGCGCAGGCAGGGGCGGGGGGGGGGGGGGGGACACGACAGACACCATGCCGGGGCTATGTACAGAGCGGGGGGCGCGGGGGCCGCCGCCGCTCAGCCGGTTTGCTCGCTGGGGGCCTCGGCGGTGGCGGCAGCCCCGTCCCCGTTACACGTGGCGGCGGGCGGCGAGGCGGGGGCCGGGGGCTGCGCGGCGGCGGGCGGCGTGCTGGGAGCCGCGGGGGCTGCAGTGTCCGTGGCGGCTGTGGCCGTGGAAGCGGCGGCCGTGGAAGCGGCGGGGGCCGGGGCCGGGGCCGGAGCCGGAGCCGGGGCCGTCTCCGTCTGCTCAGGCGCCCGCAGGCGTTTCATGAGCGTGGTCACTCGCACGGCTTTCTGCGGGGGGGGGGGGGTGAGGGGGGAAGAAGCGGGGGGACCGTGGGGCGTGGGGTCTCCTCTGCCCCCGCGGCCCCTCACCAGGGCATCGGGTCCCCCACCGGGGGGTGACTGCTTGGGGGCTGGCAGTCCCCCGCCCCGAAGCTGACAGCCCTGTGATGAAGGAATGGGCTTGGCTGAGAGGGGAAACTGAGGCACGCGGCACTCCCACCCACCTTCCACTTAGCCCGGGCGAAGTTCTTCTCGATCTGGGCGCAGACACCGTCCTTGATGTTCTTGTCAGAAGCGGCATTGCCAGAGATCCTGGGGAGGCGGGGAAGGGTGAGTGGCCCCTGCCAGGCCCCCCAGACCCCCCCACCCGCTCCCACCATCCCTCACCACTCGTGGGAGATGGCCTCCTCCGCCGTGATCCGCTGGTCCTGCTCCACCTCCATCAGGCGCGTCACCAGCTCCTTGGCTGTGGACACAAGGTGGGGGAAACTCAGCGCTGGGGGGGAAAACACGGGACCCCATGTGTGTGTCCCCCACCCCCGGCATGGGGCTCACCCGCCTGTGAGATGTCATCCCAGTATGGCGGGTCGAACTCATAGTCCCCAGCCAGGATTTTGCGGAAGAGGTTCTTGTCGTGGTTCTCATAGTCATCCTCGTCCGCCTCCTCATAGAAGGGGGGGTTCCCCGAGAGGCTGGGGGATGGGGCAGGGGGCTCAGCCCGGCTGCCCCAGCCCCCCGGCCCCCCGTGGCTGCCCCGGCCCTCGCCCCGCACTCACAGGATATACATGATGACGCCGATGGCCCAGCAGTCCACCGGCCGCCCGTACCGCTGCCGCCCTACCACCTCCGGAGCTGCGAGGGACAGGAGAGCGGCCCTGCCCCGGGGTCCCCAACCCCCCGGCCCCTTGCCCCCAGTGTGATGGGGAGCAGGAGGAACCCACTGGGAGCACCCAGGATCAGCCCTGGGGTGATGGCGAGTGGGAAGAACCCGCTGGGAGCACCCAGAATCAGCCACTGGGGTGATGGGAAGTGGGAGGGACCCACTGGGAGCACCCAGGATCAGCCACTGGGGTGATGGGGAGAGGGAGGGACCCACTGGGAGCACCCAGGATCAGCCCTGGAGTGATCGGGAGTGGGAGGGACCCACTGGGAGCACCCAGGATCAGCCCTGGGGTGATGGGGAGCGGGAGGGACCCACTGGGACCACCCAGAATCAGCCACTGGGGTGATGGGGAGTGGGAGGGACCTGCCAGGAACACCTGTGACCATCGGGAAGGAGGTGATGGGACCCCCAGGACCAGTCCCTGGGGCAGCGGGGAGCATCAGGGACCTTCTGGGACCTCAGCAGCACCACCCACACACCCCTGCATGCCCGCCCGGCTGGCTCTCACCCACCCAGGTACTCAGGGGTGCCGCAGGGCTCTTTGATAAGCCCATTCTCCAGCTTGGCCAGGTGGAAGTCACTGATGACAATCTTGGAGTTCTTCAGGCGGTTATAGTACACCAGGTTCTCCAGCTGCCAGCACAGGGGCCGTGAGTGCCAGGGCAGGGGGGCATGTCAGCACCCACGGGTGCTCCCACCCCCCCTGCCACCCACCTTGAGGTTCCTGTGGACAATCTTGAGTGAGTGCAGGTAGGCGACAGCCTCCAGCACCTGCCGGATGACGTTGCTGGTGTCCCTCTCTGAATAGTAGCCCTGGTCCAGGATCCAGTCGAAAACCTCCCGGCCGGTGGCCCTGCCAACAGCAGCTCTGCTGAGACCCCCCCTGGCAGGGGCACCCCCAGCCAGCCCCCCCTAACCCCCCCAAACTTACAGCTCCAGGAAGATGAAATACTCCTTGCGGGTGATGTAGACATCCACCAGCTGCAGGATGTTGGGGTGCTTCACCCTACAGGCAGACAGGACCATGGGTGGGGGTCCCCGCTTTGCCCAGTGGCACGGGAGCCCCTCTTGGCCCCGACACTCACATTTTGAGGATGATGATTTCGTTTTTGGCTGCCTTCCGCACTTTCCGCCCGTCCCGCTTCAGAAACTTCTTGCAGGTGTACAGCTTCCCCGTCGTCTTCTCCTTGGCCCGGAAGATTTCACAGAACTCCTCCCTGCAAGGGCACCCACAGCTGACACCCCCCCGCCCCCTCTCCCTGGGCACCACCAGCATCCCCCCATCCCAGCAACTGGGAGAGATGCCGTAAGGGTGGAAGGAAGCTGCGGCTACAAACCTCTCTGGAGCAGAGCGGGGAAAAATAAATGGGCAGCAAGAAGGAACTGATATGGAATAAGCAAATTGATAGGGAAGGGGGAAAATTTGCTGATTAAAAATCCCCCTCCCCATGGCAGCTGGAGTAGGATCTGCTGTGAAGCCACTCGTGCTGAGGCAGAACAGCAGCATACCTCGACATAAATGAGAGTGCTGCAGCCGGGAAGAAAGAAGGGGATGCTGCAATGTTTCTGTTCTATTATTGATAGTGCTCGAGCCCATCGGCTGGGCTGGAGCCGCGGGGGAGCTCACGGGGGGCACCCAGCACTGCTCCAGCAAAGCCTTTGGCTTTGCAACCCCTCCGGCTGTGCCAAAATCCTCTTGGCCACTGTCCTGGGTGCAGGGGAATGGGGACCCTTGGGCTTTGGGACAGGCTGCTCAGAGGATGGAGCAAAGCTCTGAGAGCATCCAAAAAAGCCCCCACCGCCACCCAGTGTCACCCCGCCACCCAGTGTCACCCACAGCCAGGCAGTCCCGGTGTTTTGGAGGCCAATGGAAAAATTTCTGGTGCATATTTAGGAGTCAAACTCCTCTCAGCGGGTCTGAGGGCTTCATTTTGTGGGGTGCTTCCGAACAGGTCCCCCAGCACAGCAATAAAAGTTGTGGAGAAGCAGCAGCAGCACTCCACTCCCCCCCAAATGACATCTGCCCTTTCCTTTGCCGGAGCAGAGCCCCCCTGCTGCCCGGAGTGCTCGGGGGAGCTGGGATCATGCGGAATTACTGCAATCCCCACAGATCTTGGGGGGAGGAAGGAGGGATACAGGGATGCAGCCGGCAGCAGCGGGGAAACCTCACTGCCCTCCTCAGAGCCAGCGGTGAACACCCTCCCGCACCCACCAGACATAGGGACAGCTTAGGGGACAACCACCCCGAAATGCGCCCTGCCTGTCCCAGCCGGTGACTGGCACCCCGAAAGCCCCCATGAGAAGTGTTGTGGCACTCCTCCGCCCGGGGCACGCAGGTGATTGGGGTCCCCAAGCCCCCCCCCCCCCCCGCTCCCCAGGGCCGGGGAGGCACCAACTCACGTTTTGATGACCTGACCCAGGTCATATCTGTCAGTCACCTCGGACGGCTGGTTATAATCTTTCTTGTCTCCCAACGTCACGCAGCCAAACGGCATCGCAGGGCCCGGTGCTGGCAGGGCAGGGAGAGGCGGTGAGCGCCCCAGCACCGCCGGCCCCCTGAAGCCACGCCAGGCCCCCCCCCGAGCCGTGCTAATTAACGTCAAACCTGACGAAGCGCAGTGGCTGCTCGTGCTCCCCGGCTGCCGCAAGCCGCCACGTGCCCAGCCTCACCGATGGGCGTCCATCCCCGTGGCGTCTGGCCACTCTGCTGGGGCCTGGGCTGCTGGCACGGCTGCAAGCCAGCCCCTCTGGCCCTCGTTTGCAGAACATCAACCATTTATTAAGTAGCCAGGGCTAGCACAGAGCCCGGAGCACCCGCTGGGGAGGCAAGCGGACCCTTTCCTGCTTTCTCAGCCCGGTTTTACCCTCGTGGTGACATTTCTGTAGCTGGGGCTTCCCCCGGCAGAGCACTGTCACACACTCACATGTGCAGCGAGCTGCACCAGCCTCAGCTCCCTGTCCCCTACCAGCCCTGACAGCCCCAGCGCAGCACTGGGCAAGCGGGCACCGCGGTTTGGTGGTGCCGGCCCTCCTGCTGCCGGCAGCGGGCAGGACACCGGCCCCGGCACACACCAGCTCCTCCGGCCCTATAGGAACGACATTTTGCCCCTTGCTTTCCTGCCAGGAACCCTTCAAAACCAGACCCTGCTTAGAAGCTTCCCAGCAAAAAATTGGTTCCATAAAGTGTTTTTTTTTTTTCCCCTTCCCACCCTATTACTGGAAGTTTCAACTGACATTATTTTCTGATGTCTCAGGAGACAGGGCTCACTGGGCTCCTCTCAGAGGACGGGCCCGAGTGGGACGCCAGGATGGGATGCTGGCACGACACTGGAGACACACATCGCCCTGTGCTAAGGCTCCCGAAACACCGCGCTGCAATGTGCCGGCCTCACCGTGCCGTGCCAGCAGCGCCCGGGGCCCGGCAGCGAGGGCCGCGGGCAGGATGGCAGCGCGGGATGCGGGAACCGGCATCGCGGGTACCCAAGCTCCGAGCCTGTTGCTATGGCAATGGGAGCTGGAGATGCAGAAAGCGGCACATCCTTCGGAGGGGGCAGGGACGGGCAGCACCCGGCAGCACCCGACCCACCCGCGGGTGCACAGTCCCGGCCCCGGGAGGAAGGTGGAGCTGCCCGCAGCACCCAGGGCATGCCCCTAAGCGCTCCCTGAGGTGACTGACCCCAAATCTGAGTGGGACATGGGTGCGGTGAGCCAGGGAATGGGGGGATGCTCCGTCCTGCCTCCACCTCTCGGGGCTGACCTGCCTCCGCACCTGCAGGCTGGGTGCTCCCAGCTCGTGTGACACCCGGGCACCCTCCTGCCGGGAAAGTCCAGGCCGGGCAAGAGAGCAGCCGTTCCCCCGCTGCACTGGTGCGCCCAGTCCCGAAAAAGCAGCAGAGCACCCATGGGACACCCTTCCCCGCGCCGCAGACTGGGTGAGGCTCTGCAGCCCACGCTCAGCTCATCCCAACAGCCTCCCCGGCAAACGCGTCCTGCCTGGCACCTCGGCGTCCCCGTGCCACGCGACGGCGCCTCTGCCGTGCCCGGCCGAGGGAGACGAGGGCTTGTCCTGGCAGCCGCCGGCGTGGCGGTGGGCTCGGTGCCGTGGGCCGGGCTCGGTGCTGCGGGCGGGCAGGCAGGCTGCCAGCGCCCGCGGCGTGATGCCAGGATTAGCCGGGAAGGGGACCCGAGTGGGATGATATATCGGGATTTTATTGCTGTCTCTGAGAGCGCCCAGCTAATCTGCGCTCATAAAATTAGTTCCCGTTGGTTTAGCGAGGAACCCATCCTGCCAGGGCTGAGCACCGGCACCCTCCCCTGCCCCGGGGTTTGCTCGAGGGGGGAGCTCCACACACCTGGGGTTCCCCACAAGGGAGGCTGGCACCCAGCCCCACATCAGCGCCAGCACCTGCGCCCCACAGGTGAGAGCACCCCCGCCAAGGCAGGGGCACCCAGGAGAAGGGGTGAGTGCTTGCTCCCCAGGGAGCTGGGGGGGGAAGGCTGGGTGCTGCACTGGCACCCGCGCACAGCCAGCCTCCCCCCCCCCCCCCCCCCCCAAAGCATCTAATTTGGGAGCAGAAGCAACAGCGGGTGTAAGACAATAGCAGGGAAGTGGGTGGCCGGGTGCGGACGACACGGAGGGATGACGCAGCCGTGCAGCCCTCACCAGTGGCTCCCCCCCAGCCCCCCGAACCCCGGCTCTGCCCCACGGCGTGAGGTGCCACCGGCCAGTGCGCTGTCTCCAGCCCCACTTCCACCTGCAGCCACCCTGGACGTGTCCGTGGGGCGAGGGGAGGGGGGGGGGATGTGTGGGGGGGTGTCCGCGCTCCCATCCCGCGCCCCCCCCCTCCATCCCTGGGAAGGATGTATCAGCGAGAGGCACAAACGCAGCCCGGCCGAGACGGACCGAAATATTGCTAGTGCAGGCAGCGGGGAGGTGGAGGGGCTGCGCCAGCCCCGCGCTGCCCGCAGGAGCCTCCGGGCTGGGGGAGCCCCACCGCCCCGCGGGATGGTGCCGGAGCCCCCCCGTGCACCCCCACCCCGGGGTTGGGGGGGTGCGGAGGTGCAGCCCGGGCCGCGCAGCGCAGGGGAAGTCTCGGCCGTGGCCGGTTGAGAGCGATGCGGCAGCGGGAAGGGAGCGGGCTGCGGGAGAGAGGGGCAGGGGGCCCGGGAGGGGATGCTCGGCGGAGGGGGCGCGGGTCCCCGGCAGCACCCCCCGCCACGGGGCCGGCTCGGCTCTCTGTGCTGGCCGCGGGGGGTGGCCCCGGGACAGGAGAGGCCCGGAGCGTGGAGGGGCGGGTTGGGGGGGGGGGGGGGGGGGAACCGGGCTCCGGCATCTCGCCGTGCTCCGCCGCTCCCGTCGGGGCTCGGGGTCTGCGGGACGCGGGGTGGCAGCGGGGGGCGGGGGCGGCAGCGGGCAGCCGTCGGGGCGCACGGGCAGCCGGGCACGGCCCCGCCGGGATGTCCCGGGCCACCGGGGGCGGAGGGAGAATAGGGAAGGGGGGGCAGCCCTGGGCGAACAAGCGCTAAATCCCAGCAACGCCCCCACCCCGGGCCCGGGCCCGGCCCCCCCCCCCCCCACCCTCCCAGCCCACGGCACGGCACGGCACGGCACGGCACGGCTCGGGGCTATCCCGGCGCGGCGCTCACCTGCACGACTCTCCGACCGCAAAGGGGGGCTGCGGCCCGGGGCCGCCGCTCGGGGGGGGCCGCACGCCCCTCCCTCCCTCCCTCCCGCGGGGGCCGGTGCGGAGCAGGGCCGGGCCGAGCCGAGCCGAGCCGAGCCGTCGGTCCGTCGCGGCGCGGCCCCGCGCGCCCGGCGCGGCAAGTTGGGGGGGGGGCGGGACCCGCGGGGCCCCGCCCCTCCCCCTCGGGGCGCCCCGCCCCGCCCCGCCCCTGACGTCACCGCCAAACTTCGCGCCCCGCCCGACGGGCGCGGGAGAGGCACCCGCGGGGACGGGTCACGCGTGGCGCTGGGGCCGCCGGACGGCGCGGCCCGTGTCCCAGCGGAGCGGCCCCCTGCGCCAAAGTCACCCAAACCGGGCTGGGACGCTGCCACGCCTCGGGGACCGGGGGACCCCACGGGACCCCACACCGTCACCCACGTGGCAGTAGCTTGAGGGGGGGCGCATAAACACCCGCGATCCCGCGTGGCCTGCTCCGTTCCAGTTGCTGCCCAGCCGGGTGAGCCGGGGCTGCCTGCGAGTGTCCCCTGAGCTCGTCCGCCCGCGTCCCCCTGTGAGCTCCTCGCCTCACAGGGTGGCTGCCCACGGGGGAGCTGTGCCCCACGGGCCTCATCCTGCCGAGCCCCAGAGCCGGGGCAACCCATGTCACAGCAGCTTCAGTGCCGTGGTGGGGACCGAGGCGAGATACAGAGCACCGGGGTGAACCGGGGTCCCCTGGGCTGTGCCACAGCCACCGGCCCGGGATGGGATGGGACTGGAGGGGATGGGGTGGGATGAGGCAGGATGGATGGGGCGGGAGGTGCTGAGTGTGAGCTCAGTGTCACAGGTGGCTGTCCCTCGAGGGCACCAAGAGGCACCATGAAGACGTGGTCGGCCACACGATCCTGCCTCCGCACAGTGATCCCGTGGGAACCGGGCAACTTCCCTCCTCCTCCTCCCCTAGCTGTGGGGCCAAAGGGTCTGCTCGCTCCCCCCACGTGCAGGGATTGTCTGTGCCCCGTGGCCTGTGCCAAGGGACAAGAAAGGGGCAAGAAATGAACCGTTCTAACACCCTTAACTTTGCCCGCAGCCCGGGCATGGCGCCCAGCCCAGGGTGGCACAGCGGGGTCCCCAGCCCCTTCCCCCAGTCCCCGGAGCACCTCGCTCCTCACGCAGAGCAGCCGCGTGTGCAGAACCTCCCAAACGGCTGCGTGCTGTGCTCTGGCATTTGCGGCCCATATGGTGCCGCTTCCGAGCTGCACCCTCTCCCCTCCCCTCTTCTCCTTTCCCCTCCCCTCCTTCCCCTCCCTTCCCCTCTCTTCCCCTCCCCTCCCACTCCTGCACCCACCAAACCCCATCTCCCCAAAACCACCCATCCTGAGCCGCCGTGGGGATGTGGCCGTCCTCTCCTGGGACCCCACAGCCCCCCCAAGCCCGGGTTGGGCAGGCCCGTGGACAGGGGGGACACCCGGATCCCACCCCCAAAGCCAACATCTCCCCTCTGCGCACAGGGAGACCAGCCAGCACCCAGAGGCAGCCCAGGGCACCCCCTGCACCCGTCCCCTGCGCAGCACCGAGCCACGCAAGCCCCAGGCCCCCCACCACCCGCAGCGGGTAATTAACGGCGCGTGAGAGCAGGGGAATTAGCAGGGCACTGTAGTTTGAGCTGCTAATCAAGAGTTTAATCATACTGGCTGGCAGCAGCGCAGCACGGTTATTAATCTTTGCACCTCGTGGGAACCTGGAGTGTAACTCACAATTACCCGGCCAGCGCCTGGCGCGGCTTGGGGCTGCCGGGTGGCTTGCAGCATGAGAGCTGGGCTAGTGCTCCTCCAGTGCCCCTCGGCCCAGCACCCATCACCTCCTGGCCCCAGCCTCCTGCCTGGGGCAGAACTGCCCCCGGGGTCCCGTCCCTGCCCCCTGGTCGCCTCTTGACCCCGGCTCTGGTGCAGATCTTGGGCCACCCTGTGCCCCGTTTTGGGGTGCTGGGCTCTGCTGAGCCCAGTGGTGCTTGTCTCTGCTGTGCCCAGCCCCGCTGACCTGCTCACCCACCACTCCATGCACCCACTTCCCCCCGCACCCACCACCCTTCCCACTGCCCCATGGGGAGCCCAGAGCTGACTGCAGGGTGACACGGCCGGTTGGGGTGACATTTCCCGCAGGACCCCTGGAGTCAGCGAGCCCAGGCTGCCTAAGGTGGGACTGCCAGAGCTGGGGGCACCCAGCCTTCCCCCTCTGCCTCGGGTTGGGGGGCACACAGGGCAGGGGGACACCCAGCTGTACCCCTCTGCCTCGGGTGGGGGGACAGGGTGTGGGGGACACCCCGGCTGGGAGGAGGTTGGGAGGGGTGCAGGGCCAGCTTGGCCTGGCAGCTGGCTGCCGGGGGCTGCGCGCTGGGGTGCAGCGGGGTGCAGCGGGTGGGGGGGCGAGGGGGGCCCCGCAGCGTGTCCGTGACTCAAGCGCCACGCGGCACCACATCCCTGCGTGCTCACCATCGCCATGGCAACCGCCAGGCAATCAGTGATAATTGCGCGCGTCGGCCCGGCAACGGGGCCAAATAAACCCCATCCCTCCTTTCGGGGGGCTGGTGCGGGGCGGTAGGGGGAGAGAAAAAAAAGGGGGCGCAGCCGCCGATCGTCACCCCTGGCCCTTTATTGGGGTGAGCAGCAGCGGGGGTGCACAGCAGTGGGGCCGCACTCCCCGTGGGTGTCCCGCAGCACCCGTGCGCCCTGGAAGGCATCGAGGGAGGTGGCCAGCGAGCCACCCGGCCAGCTGGCCTCCCTGGTGAGGGGGGGGGGGGCCAGCCTCGGGGGGCACCCCCAGCTCGGCGGCCAGGCTCCGTGCAGCAACGTGGTGCCCCCTGCCAGCAGCAGGTGATGCGGGGGGAGGCTGGGGGGTCCCCGCAGCAGCGCAGGCTGTGGGCTGCCTGTTCCAGCAGGGTGAGGGGCTGGGACCCCCCCACACCCCCCAACAGCAGGACACAGCAGCAGGTCTCCTTCAAGCAGTGCAGGGGGGCAGCACCGAGGCGGCCCCCGTGGGTACCCCAGCAGCCAGCCCAGGTAGAGGATGGGGGTGTCCCCGGTCACGTCCAGGCAGAAGGTGACATGGGGCAGCACGTAGCCCTCCCGCACCCCCCACCACTGGAGCCCAGCACCGCGCTGGTGGTGCGGCTGTGGGAGTAGGCAGGGGCAGCACCAGCATGGCCGGCACCCCAAAACCCTCCAAGAGCAGCTCAGCACCCCAAAAGCCTCCAAGAGCAGCTCAGCCACCTTCTCCCAGTTGGCGATGGGGGAGAGCGGGGCATCCGTGGCCAGCACCGCCACTTCCTTGGGGCAGACGCCCGGCTCCTGGCAGAGGACGCGGTGCCACAGCTCCTCCAGTCTGTCCCAGTTGGGTGAGGACAGGGCTGCCCCCCACCTGGCTGGGCACCGCTGACCGCAGCTGCTTGTCCCCCACCAACCTGCTCCTCGCGTGGCCCGTCCCCGTGTCAGTGGTGACGGCGCACGAAGCCTTGTGCCTCCTCACTGGTTTGGCCCCCATCGCATCCAGGGCTGACTCTGATCCCGGGAGCCCTGCCTGGGGGGGAATGGGGCTTGATCGCCATAGCAACCGCCTGCATCACAGTGATGACATCACCCATGGCATGGAGGTTTGGTTCCCCTTCCCGCTGGAAGACCATTGGGGGTCCCCCCCGAATCTCCCTGGGGGAGTATATGCGGCCGTAGGGACCAGGGCACAGGGAGGCTGCTCGGGACGAGGAGTTCCATGTGCAAGTCGAGTGGGGCTCTCTCTGGGTGACAACTGGTCCCCAGAGAGAAACTGGGACCGGGAATGGGACTGGGACCAGAGTGTGGCTGGCATAGGTCCTGACTGGGCACTGAGATGGGGCGAACCCCCCAGCTGAGGGCAGATGCTGTCTCAGGGGCAGAAAAAGGAGAAAAAAATGTGCCCTAGCCTGGAAGTCTTCAGGGTAACGAAAAGCTCCCCGGGGGCCAGCAGAGCTCTCTGGGGGCCACTAGAACTCCCCAGCGGCCAGCAGAGTTCCCCAAGTGCTACCAAAGCTCTCCAAGGACCACCGTAGCTCCTGCAGAGATCCCCAGGGTCCACCAAAGCTTCCCAAGGGCCACCAAAGCTCCCCAGGGGCCAGCAGAGCTCCCTGGGGGCCTGCAGAGCCCCAGATGGGTGCAGGGGTGCCCTGGGCAGTGTGGGTGCCCCCAGGTGCGGGTGCAGGAACCAGGTGGGGAGGACAGAGGGACAGGGCTGGGCACAGAGGCTGCCCGGGGAGCGGGTAGTGGGGACCGGGAGGGCCAGGGTCCGGGTATCCCCCCCCACCTCGCCAACCGCCCCCCCCCCCCCCCCCCCCCCCCTTGCCACCCCTCACAAGCATCATTAGCAAAACTTGCCGGTTTCTAAAAATGGTGCCGCGGTGCCGTGGCAGCCGCTCTTCACGCCCGCTCCCCAGCGCGCCGGCAGCCGCTAAAAACAGCTCGGTACTGCCTGCTGCCACCTCGCCGGGCCGGCTGACGCCGGAGACCACCGCTCCCCTCAAACGCCGATTTGACACAATTTTGCCCATCTCCAACCCAGCCCCCCACCCCTGGCTGCCCAGCGGGCTGCGGCGGGGGTAAAAGGGGGGGCAGGGTGCCCACTTGGGCAGCACCCCCTGCCTGCAGCCGGCCTTTGCACCCGCTTTGCCACAAGAAGCCCAAAACCGCCGCCGGCACGAGGTGCCGTTGCGGCAGCACCGGCGAACGCCGTCGCAGTACGTCCCCGGGGCGCTGCTGGCAGCGGGACCGTGCCCAGCTCCGCCTGTGCGCCCGCAGCCCCAGCGCATGGCCACTCATGTTTTATAGATGCCTCCGATTTTAATAATTAATCCCTGCTAACGACAGCACTTTCCCCAAATAAAACATTTGAAGTGCCGCGTGTGCAAGGCGCGCTGCCGGGGCGGGACGCTGGCTGCTCTGCCGCAGCCGTGGCGGTGGGCCTGGCACGGCGTGGCACGGCACGGCGTGGCATGGCACGGCACGGCACGGCACGGCCGCAGCTTGAGCAGGTGCTCCACCAACTGCGCCCAGCCATGCAGCACCTTAGGGTGCTGCTTACCTTTGGGTGCTCACCTGTGCACCCAGGCAGCACCACTGAGATGATCCCTCCCCCCCAAGCCGGGGCAGGGTGCAGGGTGCTGTGTGAGGTGCCACCCTCCAAGGTCCCCCGCAAGGTCCCTTGTGCTGTGGCAGTGCCCGTGGCACCAGCGCCCATCCCAGCTGGCAGCAGCAGGCAGGGACAGGCAGAGGTGGGCACGCTCCTCACCTCCCGCAGCGTAATTAGGGCAGGATAAATATGTATTAGTATGAAATCTGTCACCTCCACAAGCACATTTGCGGGGGGGGGGGTGGGGGGTGGGGGTGAGGGGGGACAGCCTGAGGCAGGGTCCCTCCTCACGCACGTCACTGCAACCACGCAAACCTCATCAGCTAACGAGCAGTTTGCTGCGCCGCCCCGCCGCGGGGCACTGACAGCCCCGCTCACGCGGGGTGTCCCCGGGGCTGCACCCCCCCCCGCCCAGGTCGCAGGACAGTGGGCCTGGCACCCGTCTGTCACCCAGCCACAGCCCTGGGCACCCACCCTGCCCTGTGCTTGAGGGTGGGCAACACCCAGGGTGCTTGTCCATCCGTCCATCTGTCTGTCTATCCATCCTTCCCTGCAGCCAGGCTGCTGGCGGTGCCCCAGCCAGCCACCCTAGGCGCACCCCCAGCACCCAGCGTCCCCCCGCACCGGTGCCCACTATTCCCCAGTACCTCCTGTTCCTGATCCAGCCCTAATAACCGTGCGGTGACGGGCCCTTCCTGTTGCCACAGCAACTCAGCAGCGTACCCGAAATGGCGTTGCTTGGCCTCGTGCGGGCAGGGCCGGCACCCAAGCTGGGGGGGGGGGGGGGGGCACGGCCACCCCAAAACCCGAGCCAGGGGAGCAGCACAGTCCCACTGCGGGGAAACTGAGGCACCGTCCCCGCAGATCCGCCCCCCCCCCCCCCCCAACTGCGGGATGCCGGGACCCAGCTGCACTAAAAATATCCTCCCGCAAGTGGCGGCGGGGCCGTGCAGGTGCGAGGTGCTGGCGGAGATGGACAGCTTGGCTGATGGGAGCTGACGCGGCCCCGGGCTCCGGTGCCGCTTAATGAGCAGCCGAGGAGGTTTTATTTAAAGCCGGTGCTGGCTGTAGGACCCGTGTGGCCGGCCACGGATCAGAGTGGAGCCGCTCGTGGCCGTGGGGCCAGGAGATGTTTCAGTGTCCCCTGCCTGTCCTAGACTTGCCCCGAGCATCCCCTGCCCGACCCCAAATCCTGCCCTTGCCCCCACCCCGAGCTCTGGACGTGCACCCAGAGGCAGTGTTCCTGTGCCTTGTTCCAGGGGATTTTTGTCCTAAAATAGGGGCAGAGGGAACCTCCTCGTCAGGGTGAGCTCCTCACTGATGGGACATCGGCCACCGCTGCCAGCAAAAGGAGCAGAGAAAGCTGGCTCATCCAGTGGCGAGCATCAGTGGGGGGCTCAGCCGCTCTCCCCCTGTCCTGGGCAGCCCCCCACTGCCAGCCCCTGGGCACGAGCAGCACCGTCCCCTGCACAGGCACCCTGATGCCATGCCCAGGCACCCATCATCCCAGAAGCATCGTGATCCCAGGGACACCACGAGCCCATGCCCTGGGCACCCATCAACCCGTGATCTCAGGGGCACCGTGACCCACACCCCCAGCAGTGGGATCCCGAGGGCACCATCACCCCCCGCCCAAGAGCACGGTGCTCCCCACCCGCAGCCCACCCTAGCCACGCAGCGAGGTGGGTGCCTCAAGCCCACCCGGCTGGCAGAGCTGCTGGTGGAGCTGCCCGGGCTATATTTAGCTGCAGCTGAGGAGGGTGGAAAGGCCTGTACCCAGCGATATGTCACCTCCCCGCCACAGCCCCCAACCACCCAGGGAAGGGGGCAGAGGCGAGGGGCACGGCTCGGCACCCGCGGCCTTTTGGGATCACCGGCGAGTCAGGTCGTGGGCTCCAGCCAGAGGTGGCTGGGAGGAGGATTTTTAGGAAAATCCTTTCTCCTTGGTGCAGGCATCGCCTCCCAGACACCTGGGTCCCCCCCCCCCCGCCCCAAGCACAGGGGGTCATGTTGGGACCCAGCGCGGGTTGGGTGGCCCTGGCATGGTGGGCACCGGGGGATGGTGCCCGGGGTGGCCACGCCAGCACCGGTGTGCAGGTGCCCTCCCGTGGCTGGCACGGGAACGGTGGGTGCACCCTCACCCGTGCCCCCCGCGAGGTGCGTGACCCCGGAGGGATGGGGACTCGGGGCAGGGAGCCCCCCCCCCCATGCAGGGGGACGGGGGTGCTGCCAAGCTGGGGTATGGCCCCACTCAAAGACACAGCCCCAGCCTCAGAAAAAAATATAATCAGGTTTTAATGAGCGATTCGAGCAGCCAAGGGGCTGGAAACCCCATGGGACCCCTGGGTGGGCCAGGCCACCCCATGGCACCCACTGGGTGCCACACAGCCCAGCCTCATCGCTGTGGGGCTGAGCTTGGGGCCCCGTAACACCCAGCCGCTGTGGGGCTGAGCCCCAGACCTCACAGCACAGCCTCACTGGTGTGGGGCAGAGCCCCTCAGCACCCAGCCCAGTGCAGGACTGAGCCCCACGGCACCCCGTGGAGTGGGACCAAGCCTGGGGAGCACCCAGCAGGGTCCAAGTGTGTGCTGTGAGAGAGCATCCCACAGCACCCAGCTGCCTCCCAGCACCCATCCCATAGGGAGGGTGTCCCTTAGCATGCACTGCATGCTGCATCCCTCCTAGGGGGAGTATCCCCACGGTGTATGGGGGTCCAGGAGCCCCCACAGTACAGGGCATCCCATCAGCAGGCAGCCATGTCCTCCTCCTCTTCTTCCTCCTCTTCTTCTTCCTCCTCCTCCTCCTCCTCGTGATGGTTATGCTCATCCGCATCCTCACCCGCATCCTCACCCTCGAGCAGCTGCTCCGGGGGGGCAGGGGGGAATGGGGGGCCACACTCCAGGTTGACGTAGGTGACGGCCAAGTTGACATAGTGCTCGCCCTCCAGCGTGGCCAGGACACGCTCCAGCTTGCCCACCAGCCCCGTGAAGGACGGCCTCTCCTCAGGCGCCGGCGCCCAGCAGCTCAGCATCACCCCGTACCTGTCCCAACACCCCCGTCAGCGCTGGCGGCCCCCCCGGGACCCCTCCCCGGGCAATCCCTGCCCACCCCCCAGCCCCACTCACAGCGTGTCGGGGCAGTGGCGGGGCTGCGGCAGGCGTCTCCCCTGCAGCAGGTAGCGGGCCATGTCGTAGGGGTCCACAGCGGGGTACGGCGACGCCCCCCGTGTCAGCAGCTCCCACATGAGCACCCCGAAGGACCACTGCCGAGCAGAGAGCCACCATGGCAGGGCGGGTGGGACAGGGCCGGGGGTCAGGGGCCGGGGACGAGGGTCGTGCCTACCACGTCTGACTTGGTGGTGAATTTTTGGGTCTGGAGGCTCTCCAGGGCCATCCACTTGACGGGCAGCTTGGCGTGGCGGTGCTGCCGGATGCTGTAGTACTCCTTGCCGAACACATCCCGCGCCAGCCCAAAGTCGGCCACCTTCACCGTCAGCGTCTCGTCCAGCCTGTGGAACACCATTTTGAGGGGGGGTGGGCTACCAGGCTCTGCACCCCCCCATGCCCAACCCTGGGCCCTCAGGGTGACCCCACGGCTCGGCTCCAGTGGGGACGGCCACACTCACATGCAGTTCCTGGCGGCCAGGTCCCGATGCACAAACTTCTTCTGGGCCAGGTACTCCATGCCCAGGGCCACCTGCAGCCCGAAGCCAATGAGGTCCTTCACCGTGGGGCTCTGCGGGGTGGGAACGGTGAGAGGGGCAACCCCAGTCCCGCCCCCCCCAATCTCCCTCCCTCCAGGGTACCCCCTACCCGCTCCCGGGCACGGATGAAGTGGCGCAGGTCCCCGTGGCGCATGTAGGGCAGGACGACGAGGGGCAGCCCGTGGCGGGGCAGGCAGACCCCCAGCAGCGAGAGCACCTGGGGGTGGTGGAAGCTCTTCATGAGGATGCCCTCGCGCAGGAACTCCTCCACCTCCTCCACGTCCGTGATGCCTGCCGAGAGCCGAGCCGTGGAGCGCCCCGCCGCCCCGCCGGACCGTGCCGTGGGAGCGGGTGCTACTCACGGTGCAGGGACTTGACGGCGCAGTGGAGGTCTCCCAGCAGCGGGTCTGTGTAGGTGCCGTGGTAAACGCTGCCGAAGTGCCCTGCGGGGGACAGGCGGCATGAAGCTGGCACCGCACACGGTGAGCGGGTGACGCCACGGCCAAATCGGGGTGCGGCGGCACCTTTGCCGATGACCTGGTGGCGGTGGGTGACGAGCCGCTCCTCGGGGATGAGGATGTCCTTCACCTCCTCCAGCAGCTCTGGCCGTAGGTCCTCCAGGCAGCAGGATGTGGCCCTGAGCAGGGGCACGGGGGAGCCGCCGCCCGCCGTGCCGGCACCGCCACCGGCACCGGCGAAGCGTCCCCAGGGCTGCGCTGGGCCGGGGCTGCCCGCCGCAGGCAGCACTGCCGGGACAGGCAGAGGCAGAGTGAGGGCTGGGCAGGCACCCAGCACCCCGCCACAGGCCGGTGGCACCCACTTACCCAGCACCTCCCTGTAGTCGACGCCGGGGCGCTGGGTGGTGGCAGGGGGGTCGCCGCGGCCGGGCTGCACCAGCAGCTCCAGGTTCTCCGTCCCTGCGGGCAGCAGTGGGGTGGGTGGGTGGGGGGGGTGGCGTGTGGCCAGGGGGGGTGTTGCGGGGCACCCGGGGAGCGCGGCACTCACCCCTCCTCTTCCTCCAGCGCCAGCGGAGCAGCACGGCGGCCAGGACACAGCAGACCAGGAAGGTGAGGCCGGTGCCCAGGGCCAGGCTGGCGGCCAGGTCCAGCGAGGCGGCGGCGGGCAGCACCCAGCCCAGCGCCTCGCAGGCGCCGTTCACGCAGATCTGGGAGAGCGGGGGGCGAGGGGGGGGGGGCTCAGCGGGGATGGGGGGGTGACGGGGTTGCCCACCCGGAGGGGGGTGCCTACCTCCACGGGGGCCCCGGCTGGGGGCAGGCGCAGGTCGCGGGGCAGGCGGCATGTCACCTCGTTCTTCAGCACGTTGGGGTGGCAGTCCCGGCCCCCCACCGTCATGGTGATGTTCATGCAGGAGGCCACGGCGTCCAGCCCCAATTGCTGCCCGGGCACAGAACCCTGAGCCCCGGAGGGTCCCGGCAGCGGGACCCCCTACCCTGGCTCACCCCGCTGCCCCACGTACGTGCACCTCGATCTCGTCGTCGCCAGGCTTGAGGCGGAGGCGCCCGCCCTCCTGCTCCAGGGGGAAGACCTTGGGCCGGGGGTAGTAACGGAGGCGGAAGAGCCGGTGGCCGGTGTTGCCGTCCGGCAGCACGCTCAGGTTCCCCAGCGCCGGCTCCACCTTGCTCTCAAAGGGGAAGGCTGGGCTGCGGCACAGCAGCTGCCCCGGCGCCCGTGGGCCCTCACACACCTGCGGGGGGGATGCTGGGTGCTGGGGGGGAGCTGGGTGCTGGGGGGGTGCTGGGTGCTTGGGGGGGTGCTGGGTGCTGGGGGGGTGCTGGGTGCTGGGGGGATGCTGGGTGGGTGCTGGGGGGGTGCTGGGTGCTCAGGGAGGGTGCTGGGTGGGTGCTGGGGGGATGCTGGGTGGGTGCTGGGGGGGTGCTGGGTGCTCGGGGGGATGCTGGGTGCTGGGGGGTGCTGGGTGCTGGGGGGGTGCTGGGTACTGGGGGGGTGCTGGGGGGATGTTGGGTGCTGGGGGGGTGCTGGGTGCTTGGGGGGGTGCTGGGTGGTTGCTGGGGGGGTGCTGGGTGCTTGGGGGGGTGCTGGGTGCAGGGGGGATGCTGGGTGGGTGCTGGGGGGATGCTGGGTGGGTGCTGGGGGGGTGCTGGGTGCTCGGGGGGGTGCTGGGTACTGGGGGGGTGCTGGGGGGATGCTGGGTGCTGGGGGGTGCTGGGTGCTGGGGGGGTGCTGGGTACTGGGGGGGTGCTGGGGGGATGCTGGGTGCTGGGGGGGTGCTGGGTGCTGGGGGGGTGCTGGGTACTGGGGGGATGCTGGGGGGATGCTGGGTGCTGGGGGGATGCTGGGTGCTGGGGGGGTGCTGGGTGCTGGGGGGATGCTGGGTGCTGGGGGGTGCTGGGTGCTGGGGGGGTGCTGGGGGGGTGCTGGGGGGATGCTGGGTGCTGGGGCAGTGCTGGGTGCGTGCTGGGTGCTGGGGGGATGCTGGGTGCTCGGGGGATGCTGGGTGCTGAGGGGGTGTTGGGGGGGTGCTGGGTGCTGGGGGGTGCTGGGTGCTGATGGGTTGCTGGGTGCTGGGGGGATGCTGGGTGCATGCTGAGTGCTGGGGGGGTGTTGGGTGCTGCGGGTTGCTGCATGCTGGAGGGGTGCAGCATGCTGGGGGGGTGCTGGGTGCTGGCATGGCACAGTGCCCGGGGTGGGCAGGATAGGGCCAGGGCGGTGACGGCCTCCTGCCCCAGTGCTTACTGTGGCTTCGGTCTTCACGCCGCCAGCTTCGAAGCGGATCTTGGCACGATACACCGAGTCCAGGTGGGTGCCGATGATGGTGAGCATTGAACCCCTGCGGCGGGAAGGGATCAGGGCCCCAGGGTGCACGTGGTCCCCGAGTTTAACATGGCCCCCGGGGTGCACATGGTCCTTGGGGTGCATGCGGTCCCCAGGGCCTCATCCAGCCCGGTCAGGGGCAGTGGGGAGGCTGGACCTGTCCCCCCCCAGGGGTAGGGAGCCCACACACTCACTCATAGCTGCAGTTGGGGATGATGGACAAAACGAAGGGGTCAGGGCGGTACTGGAAGGGCAGGGGGGCTGGGAATTCCTCCCCGTCGATCCACAGGGCCACCCAGGCTGCGCCCAGGCCACCGGCGGCAGGAGCCGTGCACCGAATCACCCCGTCGCCCGGCCTGGGGACACGGCAGCCATGGCTGGAGGGGACAGTGGGACGCGGGGGGGGTGCCCGTGCCCGTCCCCATGCCACGGACCCTGCTGTGCCCGGCGGGGGCAGGGCAGGGGCGTACCTGGGCTGCCCGGCCAGCGGGCACTCGGAGCCGTTGACCATCACCCGCCAGCTGCTCCCTGCCGAGAGGTGGGTGCCGTGGAGCAAGAGGTGGGTGCCACCCCCCCGGGGGCCGAAGGGGGGGTGCAGAGCTCTGATGTGGGGCTCCTGGGCAGAGACAGCGTCAGTGGGGTGGGTGGGTGAGCCAAACCGCCCCCTCCCTCCTCCCCCCTGTCAAAACCCTGCCAGGGGTGGCCACCAGTGCAGGCCCATACCACAAAGATGAAGCCACCGCGGGTGGCTGAGCCGTGGACGTGGAAACCGGAGGGTCTGGTGGGTTCCTCCACAGTGAGCACCACGTCAGCTGGGCCCCCCACTGCTGCCGGGCCCCCCAGCTCCAGCTCACACACCAGCACATCCACAAAGTCCTTGTGGCGGGAGGTGGGCAGGGGTCTGTGGGGTGGTAATGAGGGGTCAGCCCTGGGCTGGGGGGGCAGCCCCAGACCCCCCTCTGCTCCTGTTCCCCGCCCCGAGCACCACCACGCACCTGTGGCTCCTGCTCTCCTCTGGCAGCACGGTGCATCCTCGCCGTCCCACCGTCACCCGGTACGTGCTGGGGGGGCTGTGGCGGGGGTCGGGGTCCCAGTGGGAGCGGAAGGTCATGCCGCAGAGTGTCACCCGTGTCCGGCCCTGCAGCGGGGCACTCTGGGGGTGGAACTGCGGGAGAGACACCCGTGTCACCCCGAGCCCCGAAAGCCCACTGATGGCTGCCTTCCCCGGGGGGCATGACACCCGTCCCAGGGAGGAAGTCTCCGGATGGAGCAAAGATCCCACCGCGTGCCACCCCATGTGCCACATCCCTCCCCCTCCGAGTCCCTGGGAGATGGGGGGAGCAGGGGGGACGGCGGCGCAGACCTACGTCGGTGAGGACGGGCGGGCAGCTGTCCTGGACCCAGGGGCCGGCACACTCGTGGCGGCGTGCGCACCCGCTCCCGCACCAGCCGCAGCCCATGAAGCGCTCGGCCCGCAGGCACCGCTGGCACGTGGAGAAGTGGCGGCAGCCGGGGCCGGTGACATTCAGGCGCCACACCTAGGGATGGAGAGCGGAGGCGAGTGGGGCGCGTGGGGCTCAGCGCCCACCCTGCACCGCCCCCCCCCCCCCCCAGGGTCCCCCACTCACTTTGGTGCCGGCGGTGAAGAACAGCGAGTGGCTCTGCAGCCCCATGGCACCCCACACCGGCCCCGGCTCCCCCAGGGAGAAGTTGGCCAAGGTGAGGAGGTAGGAGCTGGAGCGCTGGAGCACCATCTGCAGCGGGGCAGAGCGGGGGGCTGAGCGCACCCCACGCGCTGCCGGGAGCACCCACCCTACCCGGCCCCCCGGCCCACCTGGAAAACGCGTCCCTCCGCTGTGCCCAGGTGGGCCACGGTGACGTCCCCCAGGGCGGTGACAAAGATGGAGGTGAGGAGGACGCTGGCCAGCTGCCCGTTGAACAGGTCCACCTTATGCGAGGCGGCGGGGACGAGGGTGGGCTGGTCCCAGCAACTGGTGTTGGCCACGGGCGCTGAGAGGTTCACCTGCAGCCAAGCGCGGGGTTGGCACCTTGAAGCTGGGCCCAGCACCCTGACCCCCCCCCCATACACTCATGAGTGGGCACCAGCTCCAGCCACAAGATATTTTGGGGCGCAGCCGATTGCCCAAGCTCCCTTGCAGGCTGGGAACGTTTTGGGGGAAAAAACACATCCGTGGCCCCTCCCGCAGCCCCCGCACGGCGTCAGATCCTGCCCTCCCCGCCCGCCCCATCTGGATGTAGTTACGGGTGTCGACACCGCAGGGCGGGCACCCCAAAGCCAACCCCTGGAGCTCTGTGGAGGGCTGGGGCTGAGGGGGGCACCAGGAGCCAGAGGGTCCTCCCTGTGCCCCCCCCTAAATGTGTGGGGCTGGGGATCCCCTCCCGGCTCGCCATGCCGGCGGTGTGAGTCAGCGGCAGTGAGCTGTCTGCTCTGTGCGTGGGAAGAGGAGGGGATTTGGCTGCACCTTGCCCTGCGTCTGGCTGAGAATGTCAAAACTCGGCTCCGTGGGTGCTTGCTGGGACCCTGCCTGCAGAGGGGGCCCTGCCGGCGTGCCCGCCCGTCCCCTTCCCGGCCGTGCCGGGGCTTGTCCCTGGGACACGGTGTTCCTGCCCCACGGCTGCGGCAGACGAGAAACCCCAGTGACTAATTGCGCTTCCGCCTGTGGTTTATTTGCCCAGAGAAGGCGGCGGCCCTGGGGCCGGGGCTGCAAGGCGGGAGCGCCCGGGCACCCTGAGCACCCCGGTCTGGGGAGCACCAAGGCCACGGGGCTTCCTTGTCCCCCGTACACATAAGCAAGCTGAAGAGGGTGGCCGCCCACAGTCCCGTGCCGGGGACAGCCACCGCGGGGGCCGGAGCCGGTGCGCCCCAGGGAAGCCACGCCGAGGAGAGGGACATTTGGGTGCGCCCGTGTGCCAGGACACGCGTCTGTGGCACCCAGCCTGGGCGAGTACGGGGTGCCCGGGGTGGGGAGCACAACCAGATCCCCACCAGCACCCTGCCTGCTCAGTGTGGCCGGGACTGGCCCCTGCGATGGGCGGCCGGCGGGGTTGACTCACACCTGGGTGACTCCGCTTTCCTCCTGCCCAACCCACCCCTCTCCAGCCCACCCCGCTTTACCAGCGCTTCCCAGCATCCCTGATCCACCTTCCCGCATCCCAGCTGACCCCCCAGACCCCCCCTGGGGTGGATGGACTCACGTTGTGTGGGCAGTACTCCACAGGCTGGAAGAAGCTGAGCCCCCGCAGCAGCGGCTGGTGCCCGGTGCCGCAGCACTTCTCCATGCCCTCCTCCATGGCCTGGTTGAGGAGGCGGAGGGGGAAGGCGCAGACGGCCGAGACTTCCCGCGGCACCCGGCTCTCGGGCCGGCTCTCGGCGAAGGCGCCGAAAAGCACCGTGTCGGTGTCGTTGATGCCAAGGTCACGGGCCAGGCGGGCGCCGGGGCGGGCAGCGTGGGCTGCCTGCAGCACGTTGTAGGCGACGTCCCGCTCGGCATCCTCCTCACCACCACGCCGCCGCCGCCGCCGCCGCTTGGACTCGAAGCGGCAGTCGAGGACGAGCTCACGGTAGCGGCGGAGGTCGCGCTCGTGGGTGCTGAGCCGTGCCAGGCGCGTGTGGTACGCCGCTGAGCCCGGCCGCTCCGGCTGCACCGTCAGGAAGTAGACGTGGTCCCCGTCGGCGAAGGAGTGCACGTAGTGGATGGTGTAGTTGTCCCGGTGTTGCGGCAGCACCGTCAGCCACTGGAAGTCGTCTGAAAAGCCGTCCAAGGTGCCTTTCAGCCTGCGGACAGACACCGACTGCGGGCTGTACCGCGCCGCCACGCTGCTGTTGATGGTGGAGCCGAGGTAGAAGAAAGAGGCGTAGGAGGTGGCCACCACTGCGGCACTGGTCCCCAGGGGGCTGGCCACGCAGTCGGGGCAGGACGCGGGGCTGTTGCCTGTGGCCGAGTACAGGCAGCGCGTGGTGGTGATGGCCACCTCGCCGTCCCGCACCTCCAGCTGGTGCTGGTAGCACAGCCCGTGCCGCGCCGTGCCGCAGCTGTACAGCCACGGCTCCAGCGGGTCCAGCAGCAGCAGGACGTTGTCCGTGTCCTCGTGAGCGTCCGTGGTGGCCGGGCACAGGCGGCAGATCTCACACTCGGCGCTGCCCACCGGGCCGGTGATGAGGGTGGAGAGGAGGCGCAGCTCGGGGCTGGCCAGCAGGATGCGGTTGCGGACGGCCACGAAGACGGCGGCCGGGCCGGCGGAGTCGGCGAAGACGGCGACGTTCTGCACGGGGCTGCCGGCGTCGAGGCCGGGCAGCGCGTAGGGGACGGAGAAGTTCCTGGTGGAGCTGTAAGGGATGCGGGGGCACTGCCAGGCGCTGGCACCAAGTGGGGCCAGGGTGAGCACCAGCAAGAGGCACACGCGGCACGACAGCCCCATGCCGCGCGGTGCCGCCGGCGCGGGGTTATCGACGGTGCTCAGCACCGAGCAGGGTTGGGACACGCGGAGGACGGGTCACCATCGCATCTGCCGAAAGAAAGGAGAAAGGGGTTTACCTGCTGCGGTTGGGTGAGGACCCTGGGGCACTGCTGCATGCGCTGTTGGGGGGGTGCTGGGGTCCCCCAGTGCCAGATGATAAGGGGTGCTGCCGGGGGGAGGATCGGCTGCCCCAAACCTCTTCCTACATACCACAAGTGGGAGGTGAAGCCAAGCTGCCTGCGGCAGGGGGGACAAATCCTGCCTGCTGCCACCTCCCAGCCCCTCGCCTGTCCCCCAAAAGCGTCTCTGCCATGCGAGACCCGCCCCCTCCAGCGACTGGAATGGGGACCCCTGCCAGCCCCCCGGAACAGCAATGAGAACAGGGGGGATCCCCGCGGGACCGGGACAAGTCCCCTACCAGCCCCCAGGAACAGGGACCCCAAAGTACCCCCGGGGCTGGCGTGTGAGTCCCTCCCGCCCCCCCCCTCCCCCTGCTCCCAGCTCACCGCGGCCGGGAGCGGTTCCCAGCCGGGGTCCCCGTCGGGTCTGGCTGCCCCGTCCAGTCCCGGCAGGGCCGAGCGCTTACCTGGGCGCTGCCGGGCCGTGCCGGGCCGTGCCGGGCCGGGGCGGAGCGGGGCCGGGGCGGGGCGGGGCGGGGCGGGGCGGGCGGGCCCTGCCCACGGAGCCGCGCGGGGCTCCCCGAGGGCCGGCACCGGCACACGCAGCCCGGGGGGACGGGGGTGCTCGGGGAGGAACAAGGAGCCCGGGGTGGCGTGGGGGGGGGCAACGGTCCCGAGGTGCCCGGAGGGTCGCTGAAGGGGGGGACACACGGCAAGTTTGGCTGGGCACAGTGCTCCAAAGGGACACGGGGGAAAGCCAGGGCCCCCCTGTTCAGGGGGGTAAGGCTGGCACGCCGCCTCGGGTGCCCGCTGCAGCCCAGCGCTGCCGGGGTGGCTGTCGGAGGGTCCCCGCTGCTGGGAAGCAGCCGCCAGCACCCCGGGGTGCCGGCATGTCAGCACCCCTTGGCCCCTCTGCCACAGGCACCGGTGCCAGGGGCTCGTCGCCGCCCTGGCCCACGCCATCGAGCTCCCCCGAAGCTGCCCGCGCCGGCGACTCGCTTCTAGGCATTCCCGGGGGGTTGTGGCAGGCTCAGCACGGGGATTTCCAGCCGAGGAGGCAAGACCGAGGCAGGGGCGGGTGCAGCTTTGCGTAGAGAGCCGTGGGGGTTATTTCTGTCGTGCTCATTCTTTGTCTCGCGTCCCTTTTTCCCCACCACCAAGGGCTGCCCTGCCAGCACTGCCGGGACTCGCCGGTGGGGATGAAGATGCTTTTACCTCCCACTGCACCCTATGAAGGCCTCCGAGTGTCCTGCTGCCCTCGGGCTGTGGGTCCCAGCTGCACCCATGAACTTTCCCTCCAGCTGAGCAAGGCGCTGCCCCGCGACTTTGGTCCCAGGAGGGGCTGAACGTGCCGAAAACAGGCTCCCCTGCCCTGGCCACCCTCAGCCCTCCCAGGCTCCCACCCCGCGTTGTGCAAGGCCCGGTGGTTGCGCTGGCCCCACGCCTTACCCAACTGCTCCTTCCTCCGGCCGCTGCGCGTCTCCCGCTCGGTTTCGACATTAGGTGGCCCTGGCCAGCTCATCCCAGGGTTTTTGCCGTTCCCACTCTCCGGCCGGTGCTGCCTCCTGCCAGCACCGCCCCGGCTGCCTTGCACCGCACCCAAATTTGGACCAAGCCCCCCCACCCCCTCCAAGTACACACACATGAACGTGACGAGACTTGACTTAGGGTCCAGGTAATGTTTATGAGCAAAGACAAGCGATTACACTCTGGCAGGAGCATAAATACAGGACCGGAGTCCCTGCGTTAGCCCTGCCAGGTCCTTCCCGGCTCCCTCGGTGTCTGGGTGCCACCCTGGTGGCTCTGCCCCTCCTCGAACACCCACCCAGCGCACGGCTGACAGACCCGAAACGTGGGGTCGGGCCGTGCCCGGCGTGCCGCGGCGTTCACGGGTGCTCAGCCCCACACCGGTGCCTGGGGATGGCCAGGGAGGTTGCCCCAGTGGAGCAAGCTCAGCATAGCTGGCTCAGGGGGCTGGGTTTGGGGGGCGGATGCCCCCACGCCAAGCAGAAGACCCTCCTTGGGTTGGGGGGGGGGCACCAAGGCCCCATGCCAGCTGCACTTGAGCTGCCCCTTTAGGGTCCATTGCCCAGGGGTCAGCATCACGAGCCCACAAGCACCCAGATGGGTACCCCAATTCTCTCTGGGGCTGCTCTGTGTCCCTGTGGGGAGGGGGGCAGGACCCTGCTGTCCCAGCCAGGGCTGGCTGGCCTGCCACCCTGCCTGCCACTGCCCCCCCAGGGTCATCCTTCTCACGGCCATGGTGGGAAGAATCCGGGCTCACACAGACACCAAGAGGGCAAACCTGCTGGGGCAGGGCTCTGGGACTGCCTGGCACTTGGCGGGGCCTGGCTCCCCCAGGGCAGGGAAAGGAGCAGTGCATGCCCCAGGCCATCCCTGTCCCCTGCTTGGGTGGTGTCACCCACTATTTGCAGACACAGCAGCACAGGGATGCCCCACATGCTACCACATTCTCCCTCAGGACCCCCCCACCCTTGGCACAGCCACAGGATGGCAGAGAAAAGAGGGTGCCAGGCACAGGCAGCAGGACCGAGGAGCTCAGCTCCCCCCCCCTCCAGCAACCTGGGGTACCAGCAGCTTCGCTCCAGGGCTCCCCCACAATGAGGGATGGAGCCAGGAGCTGTGGAGAAATCATCCCCCCCCTCAAATAGGGGCATTGCCTGCAGATGAGAGAAAGACCTGCTCGCCCCTTCCCCCGGCCACTGAGCATCCCGTCTCCAACACTCAGGTTGGACAGTCCCATGGGTGGGTTTCCCCATGCTCAGGGGTCCCACCATGCCCTCTCCCCTGGACTCTTGGCTCGGGCTTCCCCAGGGAACGGGCCCCCTGGCACAGCGGGGGTTCCCCTGGCTGGCACCATGCCCTGGGCAATGCCCGTCAATACGTCTGGGGCGTGAGGATGAAGAGTCGGTCTTCCTCCTTACGGATCCACTTCATGAGCTTGTTGACAGCACTGATGGCACCGGCCTTGGTCCCCAGGGGACTGTAGCATATGTAGAGCTCGAAGGCGCTGGTTACCTGCGTGAAGGAATGGGGGGTACATGCTGGGAACGCGTCTGCACCCCACTTAGGACTGGCACTACATCTACCCTCCACGGGCTACTGGGAATGGGCAGAGGGGCTTCAGTGCAAGGACATGAGGTGGCAGGGGGATACCCTAAATGGGTGGCATCTGGTTTGCTCAGAAGTGGGAGGATCCAACCCCAGGGTTTGCCCCCCAGGGTGGGTTTTCTCCGTGGCGCTGGGGAGTTCATAACCGTGCATGGCACTTGGAGCCAGAGCTCGCCAGCCCCTGCTGCTATCCCTGTCTGACCCTCCCTGGCACAGGAGTGCAGGGGGGCAGGCTGACCCCCAAAAGGAGCGTGCACAGGCTGGGGGCCACCCTGGGGACCAGAGAGTGGGTGCTGTGTTGTGCCACCCCCTCCGACTGCTCTGCCATGCAGGACCAGAGAAGATGGGCTCACCCAAACCCTGGAGACGGCCCTTACCCAAGCCAGGAGGTTCTCACGGGGGCCCGTGAAGTAGATGTTCTTCAGGGGGCGCGAAGAGTTGTGAGCCCGGCTGTGGAGGTACTGGTAGAGCCCCAAGAGCCTCTCCTTCTCCTCCTCCCGCACGTAGGGTGCCTCAATCTCGGGGCTGCAGGAACATGGGACCCCATTAGCCACCCGGAGAAGGGGGTTCGTGGAGAAGGCTTGCCCCACGCCCCACGCCCCGGCCTTGGCCAGACAGTTCCCCAGGGGGGCCCTCACCTGGTGAAGAGCCCAGAGCTCTTGGACTTGTAGATGAAGTGCCGGAGGTCGGGGATGCCCACCTGGGCGACGCTGTAGAAGGGGGTGCGCAGGGCCTCCTGCAGAGCATGGTGCACCCCCCGCCGCCGCAGGCGCTCCTGGAAGCGCCGCTTGCAGTCGGAGACGGTGAAGAAGTCCTCACGGTCAGTGGAGACCAGCAGGAGGCACAGGTCCATCTCCTGCTCCAGGTAGGAGATGTGGGCATGGAAGAAACCGCTGGAGTTGAACTTGGGGAGGCAAATAGGAGTCCAGGCTTCACCCTCCCGGAAGGAGGAAGAAGAGCTGATGAGGTTGAAGAGCAGATGGAGGTCAATGGGGTGGAGGAACTGATCCTTCTTCCTCACAAGAGACACCAGCTGGTTCCCCGACAAGAGAATGGAGAAGACCAGGCTCTTGGCCTTGGCCTGCTGCAGGCTGGTGCTGACAGCGTCCCGGACGCTGGCGGCCAGGGGCAGGCAGCGCACGGCGCCCATGAGGAAGCTGGGGTCGTGGGCCATGAGGTCCAGCAGGTTGTCCGTGATGCGCTCGGAGCCAGCCAGGAGCCTGCGCAGGTCGTAGTTCTGCTTCTGCTGGAAAATGTGGTTGAGCTGGGTCCAGGTGAGCAGGCTCAGGATCTGGTAGTAGATGTAGAGCAGCTCGTGGGCAATCTCCTGCTCCGACTGCTGGGTCCGTGCCACTGCCACCAGCACCAGTGGGCTCCTCCGCACAAAGACCACCTTGTAGCCATCTGCGTGGGAGGGAGTCCCCAGGGAGACCGGGGTCAGACCTGTAAGCCCGGCTCTCTGGGGCTGCAAGGGGGAGCCGGGCTGCAGCCTCTCCCCCCAGCAACCAATCTGCCCCGGGGGACAGCTAATGTGGCCCATGGTGGCAGGAGGCAGGCTGTGACACCCCCCGTCCCACTCCCCCCCCAGAGCAGTACCTGCGTGGATGGACCGGATGGCGTTCTTCTCGGCTTCCAGGAAGGACACCAGGGCCATCATGACACCCATGGTGCTGGAGAGGGCCTCCTCAGAGCCGTAGCGAGAGTACACGGGCTTGCCCGCCTCGCTCAGCACGAAGACGTGCTTGCGGTGCATGCGCCAGGCGTCCATGGTCACGTCCTCCTCCTCCTTGCCCGACAGCACTGAGTCGCGGCGGGTGGTCTGCGGGGACGGCTCCAGCTTCCCCTCCTTGCTCTGCCTCATCTCCTCCTCCAGGTCGAGGGCCATGCCCGTGAGCTGGGTGCTCAGCTCGCTGAAGTCCTTGCTGATCTGCTCCATGGTGGTTGGCTCGGCCGGCTCCCCCCGCCTCTCCTCCGGGCTCCGCGCTGCGGCCGCCCCGTCCTCAGGACTCGTTAAGTCCTCGTAGGAGCGGGTGTGCACGAACATGGCTCCCTCCTGGCCCGCCCCTGGGAACAACAGGCCGTGTAGCGTCCGTCTGACTGTCCCACACGCTGAGGCGGCGGGTAGACAGAGGGTGCAAAAGGGACAGGGGGGTTGCAGGGAGAGGGACCTGCCCTCCTCTCCCCATCCTGTTGCACACAGGGGTGCAGGTCCTGCTACTGGGGAGCCACCAGTGGCCCCATCTCCCCCTACCTGCAGGGCTGTGGAGAGTCCAGCCCGCATAACGAGGAGCTGCTGTACTTCCCCCCCCACCCTCCTGCCCCCGCGGTGAGCTCTGCCCTGTACCTGGCTCCGTCCCCTGCGCCAGCCCCGGCGTGGGACTCTCGGACCGCTCCGCATGCTGCCCATCTCCCGGCGTCAGGGACCCGTTGGGCACTTCCCAGCCTTTCTTCTTGTGGACATCCGCAGCCATTCCTCGGGGCAGGACCTGCATACAACCCACAGCGTCACCCCTCTGTTCCCCCACCCGCAAAACAGGCCCCGCAACGCTCCGCTCTCAAGTGGGGCTGCGCCAGCATCCTCGGCCCGATCCTGCTGGCTCAGCAGGCAGCACCGAGCCCTGCTGAGATGTCAGGAAAGCCGCTCTAATCCAGCAGGATTTCCTCCCTCCCGCGGCCCCAGCTCTTTCCAGCCCCCCGGCCCCATCACCTTTCATCCAGGCTTGGCCCCGATTTCCCCCTGAGCTCCGGGAAAGCCGCTCAACCTCCCTCTGCCGTGTCCCAGCAGCGAGGGGGAAGGGAGACGGCCCTGGATGGGGCTGGTCCTGCACACCAACGATCCCGGAGGCCTCATGTTTGCAAAGGGCGGGTTTTATGGCTCTCCTGGGCCTGGATTAGGTGGCTGAGATGAGACCAAGCTGGTGACACACCTCCCGAGGAGGCCACGGCCGCTCAGATGGCGTGACCCCCTGTGAGCAGGGTGCCCTCTCTAGCCCCTGCCCCGCGGGTCAGCCCCGGCCGTGCCTCCAGCCCTCGCTTTCCTCCCTGCTCCAGAGGGGAAGAAACGGCCCCCAAAGCAAACATGAACACGAACACACAGACGCGCAACAGCAATGGGAGGAAGGCAGGCTGGCGGGGGACCCTGTGCCTCCAAAACCAGCCGGGGGGGAGGCTCACAGAGCCCCGACTTCGCTCCGTGCTTTGTGCCACCTCCTGCCCCCCAGCGCCAACCCCAGCAGGTAACGCTGCACCAGGGGGGAGCCAGACTCCGACCCCCAAACTCCGTGACACCCCAACCGCCCCGGACGGTGCCGGGCTGCGGATCAGGGCCCCGTCCTCTCCTGGCCCCCCACCCTCCCGGCTGCCCCGCTGCCCTCCCCCCCAGCCCCCCCGCGGCTGAGGGTCTCCCCGGGACCCCCGTGGCCCAGTGCGGGGCTCGTCCCGGTCCCTCCCACGCCCCGGGGTGGGGGGAGTTGGGGGTGTCACCGCTCCCGGAGCACCGGCGAGCCCCGGGGAAGCGCCAGGCCCGGGACCCCCCTCAGCCTCGAAGGACAACGCGCACGGACCGACCTTCGCGGCTCCTCCCGTCGGCGCCGGAGGCCCCGGGCGAGCAGCGCGGCAGGGGGCCCGTCCCCCCGTGCCCCCCTCCCGCCACCCCCGGCAGCCCTCAGCACGGCCTAGGCGGGGCGGGGGGCACGACGCCGGCGGCGGGCGGCCGCCTCCCGCCCTGCCACTGGCCGCCGCGGCGCCCCCGGCATCGCGGCACCCCGCCCCGGCGGGAACCGCCCCCCGCGGCCTGACCGGGCCCCAAGGTCGGGGTCGGGCTCCGGCCCCGCGGAGCCCCGGGAGCTGTAGGCAACGCCCGCACCCCGCCGCCGCCGCTCCGCGACTACAGCTCCCGGCAGGCACCGCGGGGGCGTCGCGGGGCACGCCGGGAAATGGAGTCCGGCCGCCGCGACGCATGCGCGGGAGGGGGGCGGCGGGAGCGGACGGGCGGCGGCTGGCGGGGTGGGGCGGGACTCCGCTTCCCAGGGTGCCGCGGGGGAACGGAACTTCCGGCTTCTCGCCCTGGGTGCGCTGGGCCTGGCGCGGCGGGAGCGGCGGCGGCGGCGGCGGTGAGGGGCGACCGCACCCGCCGGGGGAGGGGCGGAACCGGGCGGGGGATCGTGGGCTTTGCCGGGGATGGGGCGCGGGGTCTGGCGTGGGGCCGCCGGGGCGGCTCCCGGGGCACAGGAACGGGGCAGAGTCTCCCCTACGGCCGTCTGGGACAGGGAATCGGAGTGGGGGGGGTGGACTAGGGGAGGGAGCGTTTCTGGGATGTCCCCTGGGGTAAAGGGAGAGGGGGGGCTCTCCCTTAGTCCTGAGAGAGGGGAGGGGAGAGGGGGTCTCCCGGGATGAGATGTCATCCCGTGGGGCTGTGTGGGACAGAGGAGCGGGCGTGGGGTCCATCAGGAGGGGGGCAGAGCGGGGCATGGGTGTCTATTTTGGGGCATAGTCCGAGGCAGGGGGCTGCCCCGTGTCATCGTTGGTTGTGGCGTTTCGAGGTATCTCTGTTATTCCGAGGCCCTGGTCAAAATTAGGGCTTTCTTTCATGCCATGTCGTGTTCATTTCGGTGAAAAGTGTCTCGGGACGCTTGCGTTTTTAAGAGGGGTGAACAAAAAGTGGGCTGGATTCGTGCTGGGATGCAGAGAAAGGTGATTGGGGCAGTCACTGGGAGTGTGTTAATGGATGGTAATCCCCAGTGATGGGCTAAACGGGATTTTGGACTGTAAATAAAGGCTTAGGTGGAGACAGGATGTGGCCTGGCTGGGGAAGGCCAAGGTAATGCAGAGCCTGTGAACTACTCAGAGTAGTAACTGTGACCTTTAGTGTTTTGTTTTGTTTGTTTGTTTGTTTTTAAAAAAAGGTACCACAAGAGTTTGGTGGTTTTGTTGGTGTGTGGTATTCATTTTGGAAATGCTGCTGAAGGTGGAATCCACTTTCCTATCCCAGCAGGGCGTTGGTGTGAAAGTTTCTCCTAACACTCCCTGCCTGGGAGTGCGCTTATGAAGCCCTGTGGGACAGACAAAGTCAGGATAGTAATGGGACAGTTTAAAAATGCACCGAATTATTTCTAATACATGTTTTTAAAAGCATCAGACAGCTGAAAAGCACACACATCTCCTTTTTTTTTTTAAGTTAAAACCTCCAGCCTGACACCTGGAAGAGCCAAAACAGTTCTCCTTCCCTTCACTTTCGAATTTCAGTGATGTGGTTTTGATATTTTTTCTGGAGTAGACATCTTCAGCTTTAACACTGCAAGTAGCAGGCTTTCTCGGCTACTTGCAGTTTCTGTAGCTTGGGGAAGTGTTTTCTTTTGTACCCACTGTAGTACTTGAAATTCACAGAGCCATTTTCATTTCTTCAGCCTTACAAAAACTTAACTGGGTGCAGAAAATTGTTCCGCAGCAAGTTACTTCCTCTGTTCTTTGAGTGTAGCCTTGTGTGTAATTGTGTGTTTGATTTCCTCATGCTCTATAAATACCAAGTCTCGCAGCCTTGGCAGAATCTGTTTGGAGAGAAGTTGTGAATATCAGAGAATTTTTCTGAAAAGAACATCTCTTTGAAACTTCACCTTATCTAATCCATCACCAGTTTATTCTCTCTCCCCCAGATATGGAAAACAAACTGCAAAGATGGGTGTAAGTTGGTGAGGAGATGCTCAAGGACTGTGCTGGCTCACTCTGTCCCTTGTGAGAAATCTTGAATTATTCCTTAAGAAGGCCAGCTTCTTAGTCTGGCTCAGTTGCATGATTCTGATGTACAATGCCATGATTTTACCATAGTATGATGTAAATTGAAATAAGAGATCCCAAAGAGTCTGCTGTCAGGCTTGGCACGTGTGGTTTGGACAGTGGAATCGGAAACGTCCCCTGAGCAGCAGTGCCAGGCGCTGGGCTGTCTGGGGGTGTGCTGGGCAGGGCAGGGACACGCTCCTGAGGAGCTCCTTGGGTGTAATTGCCAGGGAGCATCTGGAGCTCCGTCAGTCTCTCCTGTCTGCTGGGAGGGCTGCGGGACCTCTGGTCACTGGAGGGAGTAAGAAAGACCACAAAAGAGCTTCCCCTCCTTTGAGACTCACCTTCTGTGTCATCACTGGAGCCGAGGCTTTGCCACCAGGAAACAGAACCAGCTGTGAGAGGAGAAGGGAAGTAAAATGCATGCTTTGAGGATGTATATCAGCTCCCCTGATTAGTCAGTGTAATTGTAACAGCTAATTATTGTCTTAAAAGAACTCTGAATCCGGGCTCTGTGAGTAACTGGACCATGTTGTGCGTTCTCCGGCTGCCTTATTGCGTCACTCTGAAACATCCTTTGTTACCACCTCCTTCAGGTGCATGGTTGTGACTGAACTACGGCAAAGCTAATTGCTGCACTGTTCCTAGCACTTGAGGGTGGATTTTTGCCATGCTTTGCTGTTGGCCTGGGCTCTGTTGGTGTGTCTTTGGCAAGCAGCCTTACTCACGCTGACCTGTCTTCCAGCATCTGCTGGCGAGCAGGGAGGTGGGAGCTGAGCTGGCAACTACCTGCTTGCGGCAGGAGGGTGAATCCGGATGGTGTCTCATCACAGCGTGCATCTTCTGGAGCAGTTGTAGCAGGGCGTACCTTTGGGAGATCATGGTGTTGGTGGAAGCCGGTCCAAGAAGTTTCTGTACCTGTCCTGCAGTTTGCTGTCACCTTGTTTTGTGGGGCTGTGTAGTAAACCGTATTGCTGAAATGATCTGAGTTAAATATAACTCTTTTTGGAGGGTCATCCGTGGTGCAGACCCAGAAAAGCACAAGCTGGCACAAGTAACACATTGCATGTTGCCAAAGGCAGAACGGAGGGAGCAAATCGTATCAGACCGAACAGGGGACTGTCAGAGCCAGAGTTGCTGCCTCTGTTATTGAACCATGACCTCATACTCATGGATGTTACTGCATGGCTCGGCTGATCTATGCAAGGCCTGATATCAGTGCAATGGTTTGTTTTGTTTTGTTTTTTTTTTCCCTCTGCCTGATAATTTGAATATTATGTCCAAATAGTTCCTAGCTGGCAAGGGTTGTTTTTGGTTTGTTTTGTTTTTTCTTTTAAGCATTGGTAAGCTTGTTGACTTAATGAGAACTGAAGAACAAGAAACACCAGGTCTGTAGATGTCTGCAGGCTGCAAAAGATCATAGATAAAAAGTCTGGCTGATGACAGCCAACTGTAATGACTGCCATAGCCACCTCCTTTTGCCTGTCCTCTCTGTGGGGGGGTGCAGTGTCAGTTCTCTTAGATTGACTTCTGAGAAAGAAAAAAAAAAAAAAAAAAAAAGATAGAGCTTGTGGAGGAAATCCTTGGGACCAGGGAGGTGCTTGTTGCATCAAGAGCCATATAAAAGGTGAGCAGACCAGTGTGCTTGGGCTTGGGTGGCCAATTGAATGAACCTGTTTCTTTAGAAATGGCGCTACGCTGGATGGATCAGCTGTGGTTCTACAGGTTGCCTTCATCAGCCGTCACACCCTTGGGTACTGAGGCCTGCCATGCCCTGGCTCCCACGGGAGCGTTCTCTGGCTGGCGATGGACCCTGGCAGGAGTGAGGAATCTCTCTTGGCAAGGCAGCTCCCTTTAGCTCCTTGGCCCAGGTGGCTGCCGGCAGCGGCATCTGGAATCACTCCCTGGTGTAAGGTCTGTCATAACCTGCTCTGTCAACCTGCCACCCCTATGGCAGCACTGACCTTTGGAAGTGAGAAGAAACAGGATCTTGTGTGCTTCACTTCAACGTTAGCTGCTCTAGCCTGGCTTGGCAGGGACTGTCTGTACTGTATTCTGTTTGCCTAACTGCTACAGTTAATTTAATCCCGCTTTTGAGCAGTTTTGTAGCAGCAAGTGAGCCCCAGGTCTCCTAACCTTGGTCTGGTGGCACGGCAGCCCTCCTGAACTGCTGCAGCTGGATTAGCCAGGGCAGGTTTGGGACCATCAGGTTGCTAGCTACCTCATTTTGCTCTGTGCTCTGCTGCAATCATTTTTTTTTTTTTTTTTTTTTTGTTTTTTTGGAAAGAAGGAAGCACTTCCCATTTAAAGTCCCAGCTTTGGCAATTGCCAGGAAATCCTCACCTTCTCCGCTGGTGGGAGGAAGTGGATGAAATTTTAGATCTCTGTTGAGGCAAGTGTTATTTGCGGCACTCAGCTTGATGAGGGCAGCATCAGAGAACAGTGCCTGTAATGATTTATTGGCAAAGCCTACTCTGTTATCTACATACTTTTGAGGGCAAAGTAATGTAGTAGACCAATAGTAGTGATCGTTTCCTTGAGCAAAGAGCTTTTGGCAAAAATATTTTGGATTAAACATTAATTGCAAACTGTTGTTCGGCAACGGTCCTTGTTGTTTATAGATTGTGGCGTTCTCACATTTCTAGCTGCACTCTGAATAGTGTCAGACAGCACAGTATGTTGGAAAGCTTTATGTTAATCAAAGCAGATATCAAATTGTTTGCCCACCCGTATTGACAGTTTGATTTCAGAAGTCGTTTGACGCTTGCAAATTTGAATGTGGAGAAACACAATTAAATTCATTCATGCCTCGGTGTGGTCTTGTGTATTTGTGGATCCTGATCAGATGTTCCACACACCCTTCTCCCAACCGGCAGTGTCTTTCTCATGTGAGATGTGTTCTTCGCCTTGTGGCTTATTGTCGTGTTATTTATTCAACAGGTTGTGCTGTCTTGGTGTTCTTAGAGTGAATTAACCATTTCTGGGAACCTGCCAGACAAGATCAAAATGTGGGGAGACCATCGACAAGGCAACAGAATGGGGTCCTTTCGGTAAGCATTTGAATGTACAGTTTGTTTCAGCAACATTCTTAAATACAATAAGCCATAGGAACTTCTGTTTGTCAATATTTATGTCCATCCTCCCGTAAACAGACTGTTTTGGTAAAAGTTCTGAAGGTCTGTGTGGAGCTGGGTGTGATTGACAAAGAATAGGCAAGTTAAGTGACAGGGTAACTTTTTGCATTGCTGTGAAGCAATTTTTTTTTTTTATTTTTTATTTTTTTAAACAACAGCTGCTTCTAGTATTTCTATTCCTTCTCCACACCACCTTTTCTAGAGATACTTAGCTTAGCTGTGTAAACTAAGGTGATGATAAGCTCTATGGATTTTGATGCTATGCACTGTTAAGACCTAGAAGAGAAGCACCTAATAGTGTGATGTTGATTCTCTTCAACCACAGTGCTTGCCTTAACTTCAGAAATATTGGCACTTTTGTTGCACACAGGAATTCATGAAAACTTTGAGAGTTTAATTCTCTCCCTGAGATTAAGTAGACCATATATCCCCATGTTCTTGGCCATGCTCCTTCTTAAGACATTTTTGAATGTCACTGGAACTGTTTTAAAGATTCATATGCAAATGGACCTGCGCAGCATGATATTTTCCTTAGTTTATATTCCCTGGGTTGTTACTAGGCTCTGTGTTTGCAAGAGGGATCTGGGTATAAAATAAATAAATAAATCTGGAGGCACCAAGAGCTAGGGTTTTCCTCTGTTGTGCATAATTCTTTCATCCCTTGCTCACATGTCCACCTCAGTTGCTTGAATATCAGCGTGATAAAGGTACTTCCTCACGGCATACCTTAGGTTTCTGCAATAAGAATACTTCAAATAATTGTCCAACTGTGATGTGCTGAGAGAGCTGATGACATTTGAGCTATGAAAACCAGTATCCTCCAGAACGTGTCTTAACGGTATTGATAGGAGTGCGATTGTGTTTTGTGATGATATCAGTAGGGCTGTTAGGCTGATTTTTAAATGGATTTTTATTGGTATGGTTCTTTACTGTATTGGGTGGGGAATTCTAACCTTGGACCAAGTTTTAATTACTGTTCTATACAGTGGTGAAACAGGAGCATGTATCTTAAGAAATCTGTATATGATTTGATTAACTGTGCAGATGTCACCTTGCATTCTGTTGGCGAGTGATTCTGTAGTGAAACTTGAAGAAGACATGACTTGCTGTAGTTGCTAAGGAAATGCCCACTGATTTGGGTAGCATTTGGTGTTATTTTAAAATGTGTTGGTATTTTATTAGATTTTTTTTTTTTAAATGTATCAGAGCCTTGCTTAGATGAAAAATTAGGTAGCTCCATCTCAAAAAAAATCCTCACTGGGTTTTGAAAACCTGTCTTAAGAGGAAACCTCCTCCTGAGTGGGTTTATGCATATATTGGGAGAGCTCATAGCTACAGTGTTGTACACTCAGTGTAAGACAGCCAGTCAGGAGGTACGAACACAGGGTCATCTTGAACACTGGTTGTTGGCATATTCCTGTGAGGCATCCTCAAAGTCTAAACTGGTAGCTTTCAGCATTTTACCAGTTTAGACTCCAGTACAAGGAAGCAGAAATGAGTGTCTGTAGTATGTTAATAGTGCATGTTTGGTAACCCCTGCTTGTATGTGCCTCAGGATGACCTGTTAAGTTAGCTGTTTGTAATACTGCCTGGAGAGCTTAAGCTCAAGTGGTTCCTCACAGGCATGTGCTGGTGATGCTAATGAACACACACACCCCAGCTGGTGGAACCTTGAACAGCTGCAGAGCTGTGTGCAGTGCAGGACTATGTGGATTGCTACCATCATTAACCCATTAATATTGCAGGTATTCCCTGTTGAGTGCTTCTGGAAATTGTGCTGAAATGGGAGCACCCAAGTTTACTTTCTCACATCTGTCGTATGCTGCCTCATCTTAAACTGCCAAACATCAGTATCTTCTGCGGATCTTAGACTGTTACACAACTCTATAAAAGTTTAGAGAAGAATGTGCTGCTGTGTAGATTTGAGACTCTAAGCACGTTATGAATAATACTGTCTTTATTTCTACAGTGGGAGCCAAGAAGAAAGGTTTGCTCCCGGGTGGAACAGGGAATATCCTCCTTCCCTTGATAGTCTTGCTCAAGAAAGACACTCTGGCAACTTCTCTGGCAGAGAATCACTTCCTTTTGATATCCAGGCACTCACAGGCCTCCTCAATCCTCAGTTTGCCAACAGAGAGGAACCTTCTTTCAGCTTTGGAGCTAGAGATGGACCACGTAGTGACTTCAGAGGTGGGGAGGGGCACCATGATTTTAGGGGCAGAGATTTCCCACCATCTGACTTCCAGGGCCGAGATGAGTCTCAGATGGATTTCAGAGGTAGGGAGCCACCCTCTTCTGAGTATAGGGGCAGGAATATGTACTCTGGAGACTTCCGGGAGAGAGAAGGGCCACCTATGGACTTCAGAGGTGGGGACGTTCCGTCAGCAGACTACAGGAACAGGGAGACGTTCCGTATGAACTACAGGGACAGGGAAGCACATAATATGGATTACAGAGGCAGAGATGAACCTCCATCAGACTTCAGGGGAAGGGGGTCTTTTGATCTAGACTTCAGAGGTCGAGACGGATCTCATTCAGACTTTAGGGCAAGAGATGTGTCTGAGTTAGACTACAGGGGCAGAGAGCACTCCTATTCAGACTTCAGAAACAGGGATGTACCTGATTTGGACTTCAGGGGTGTGGGCACCTCTGATTTGGACTTCAGAAACAGAAATGCACCATTGTCAGACTTCAGAAATAGGCACAGGTCCCGGTCTGATCAAGATTTTAGGAACAGAGATGTGGCTCCTCCTATGGACTTTTCAGATAGGGAAATGCCTCCCGTGGATCAAAGCCTTGTAGATTTTAGGCACAACCAATCGACTGTACCTTTAGCTGAAAGAGAGGGCTCTGGTTTAAGCACCAGCAAGAGAGAGGAGTCTGCACTTGGTCTAGATAGAACTCCCTTTGGTAGCCAAAAAGGAGAATTTCAACATTCAGAAGCACCAGCCAGAGAAGAGGAATCCCTTGGATTGGGTCTTGAAGACAACACTTCACACAATTTTCAAAATAGCCGTGGACCTCTTCCTACTCTTCAGGACCAAGAGGAGCAACCTCAGACCTTTGCTGACAAGCAGCAACAGCAGCAGCTTTCTGGGGGGGAGCAGCAAAGATCCGATTCTGATCTTGGGTTAAAGGGTGAAGGTGGCCTGGATTTCCTTGGAAGGCAAGATACTGACTACCGAAACATTGAGTATCGCGATGTGGATCACCGGCTGCCAGGGCATCAGATGTTTGATTATGAACATGGCAAGTCCTTTTCAGAAGGAAAACCCAGCAAAGATTCTAGGCCCTATAAGAGCCTTCAGGTAGGTGGTTTTTTGTCAGTTGATGTTTCTGTTAAACTCGTGTCGGCCAAAGAATGGAAGGAGCTGGGAAGGAGTCTTCCGTTCATATCCCATCACTTCAGTTCTGTCCTAATTCACCGTCCTTCTCTGAGATCATGTTCATGCTCCAGGTTGTTTTAATGGGCACCCTTTCTATCTCAGAAATACTTTCTTCTCAAGAGAAACGCAATTTCGCAATTGAGAATTGCTAAATACGTAGACCAGATTTGGTTCAGAAAGTCCCCAAGTTGAAAATGTCCAGACAGAGGGAGGGTGTTGGGGGGAAGTAGTATACAGAAGAACTTATTTTGTTGTTTTCTCCTGGGCATTGCTTATGAGCACTACCAGAGAGAAGCTACTGGCTTGGGTGGACCTGTGTAGAACAGTACAAATGCTCTCATGCATTCTCTGTTTTCCTTCAGAGTTAACTTTGAAATCTGGAGATAATGGTAACTACTGCATTAATAGCTACTATTGAATTTGAAACTCCTACTGCTGGAAAGCAGAGAGAGATGATTTGCCTGTTTTATTTTCCTGGTCCTAGATCTCCTTGTACAGCTCGCTGAGCACGTGAAGCTAGCAATACAACTCCAGAGCTCTCTGAATCTTAAACAGTGCTGTGGTTAAAGATTTGAACCAGTCTGGTTATGGGCCTTTCCCTTTGAATCGTGCCCTGCTTTATTTTGTTACTGTTTGTGTATCTCGTGAGCTAGCATCTCTCATTTGTAAAAACTATCTTGATTGTGTGAACTCAAGGACCAAGATTACCGGACCTGTCCCAAATATGTGAAGCCAAGCAAGCTTATTCGTCTAGGAGGAGTGCCTGAAACTGCCACAAAGGATGATGTAAGTGGGATGTTTTTCATCCAAAAATTATTATCAAGGGTTTCTAAAAATACCATTTTTTTAAGCCCGGTTAATGTAGTTCAGATGGTCTGTCATTTTCCCAAGGGAAAATTCAGATTTAGAAATCTTTTCAGTGTTTTCTTTTATCTGATTATTCTGGGTTTTGGGGAGTCTGGAAGTGATAAGTTGTTCTGCAGTCACATGTGGAGTGTTGGTAGCTAAAAGCCTTGACTCCAGGACTCTTTTTAACATGCCTTACCTCCATCATTGCTTCACATATATCAAATTCTCTTATTACTTTGTTATTATATTTTGGGCTCAGATGATGTGTAGTCAAGTTGTTCATTCTTAGTTACTTGAAGTTGCTCAAATGAGATCTGATAGAGATGGAAAAGATATCTGCTGCCACTGCTGATTTTAGTAAAAAAAAAAAATAAAAATCTAGGCTACAAGGTAAAAGAAACTCCCTTTCCAAAAGCTTCCACTTTACATTAGGAATTTTTTTTCATGGCAGTTGTAGACATGAGAGCTGCTACATGCAGCAGTTTTCACTAGGGTTAGCTGTGATGATCAGAGCTTCCAGGGCTTGATACTGGATGACTCATGGCAGAAACTTTGTCCATCAGAGGGTGATAAGACTCGGAACGGCCACCCCATGTCACTTGATTTTCTTAAAGGCAGTAGGACATCTCTGACCATAAATAAGGGTCAGAGGTGAACTGTCTGGCTGAATCCAGCAGAATAAACCTTTGCACAGTTGAATTGTGGTGTAAATGGTGCTCTCTTATTTAAACAAAACCCCCAAATTCTTCCCAAACTCAAGAAGCAGTTCTCAGGTACTGCTGGAACTTAATCAGGAAAATGTGTCAGTTTGTAACAGAGTTAACCTAGAAAGAAAAGAAGGCTTGGTGAGAGAGAAATGTAAGTTATCAAGTGCTTCACTTTCCGAGGTTTGATTTTGGAGACTGAAGTGGATCTTGGTTTTCCTGTAGATTCTCAACGCTTTCCGAGGGCCTGATGGGACACCTGTGAAGGACTTGAGACTGAAAGATTACAGTTCAGGTGAGAATGCTTTTCCAGTGCTTCTGGTTTCAAGTTTACAAAAGGGTATTTTTCACACCAATACTCACTCAGGCAGTTTGGAGAAAGTCTTTGGTACCATAATTGCAGGCATTTGCAAATGAAAATGCCCACTGAGTTTTGTAGTTTGTCCTCTTGTCGTCAAAACTGATGGCTGTGCTCACTGCTACTTCAGAGTTAACACATGTCTTGGTGCCTCTGGAAAGATGTAGGAGCAGCAGGAAAAACAGTAAGGCTGTTCTAATAGCAATCAAAGCCAACACTGACATGGGACAGCAGGTTAATTCCTCAATACATTTTTAAAAAAATTAATATTAAATCCGTTTGGATTGCTCTACATCTTGTTTCTGAGATGGTCTTACTGTGGAACACGTCCTGCACAAATAGTGTCCTCAGGAAATCTGATACATCCTGGCATTTCTCCTTCAGTAACATGAAACTGTTACCCTCCTTAGATTTGTAGACAGGTTATAAAAAGGAAAAATAAGTTTTATGAGCAAATATTCAAATACTGGGTCTGAATGCTCTTCCTCATTCAAAGAATAAAGTTTTGCTGTACTTCTGATCAGTATGTATAGGATTCTGAAGAAAGAAATATTTTACAAGTCTGCTTTGTGAGAAAGTTGTACTGGAACAAAGATGTGCGATGGTAGGAAATGCAGGGTGAGTCATGGGGATTGGTTTGGATAATACTGGTAGGAAATACCCGGAGACCAGTGTTTTTTATTTTAAAACTAGGAAAGCAGAGGCTTCTACCTTCATCAGTGCTTTTTCTAATTACCAATATGGGTTGCATGTGAAGCAGCTGGAATTCCTGGTGTCAATACATTATATAAAAGCTTCCTATATAGTAGCTGGGGAGAGGAACTGGGGCAGATGGGTATTTCTCAAGTATATTTTTGTTTCTGGAAGCTGTCAAAAGAGATTTCACAATCTTCTTGTGAACCTTTGAACTAAAGAACACCCCTGTGTCACATCTGGTCTGGCCCAACAAGCAGGGCTTAAGGGGCAGTTATTCTTGCTTCCTTTCCTCTTTTCTAAGCATAGTACAGCATGGCTGTTGTCACCCACCTAACACTGACTGCAACCCAGTAATTGCAACATATTCATTTTTTGCTTGTGCTGATGTGATTTGTCAGGTTTTTTTTTGTTTGTTTGTTTTTGTTTTTTTTTTTTCCTGAAACATCACTTTTCAGTAATAAACCAACTTGAACTGGGAATATCTTTGTAAGTCTCTTCTTGTGCACATTATTAGGACTCAGTGCCCTCATTATAGAACTGTTGTCTCCTCTTTCCCGCTCCTCATTTCAAAGGCTACTCAGGAGGAGACACACTGTCTGAAGTTATGTGCAGAAGCCATAGTATCTGCTGATGGCCACATGTAATGTGAGGGTTGCAGTTTTCTGCTGCCTTTCTAAAAGCTGCATTCTGTTTCAGCCTGTCTCCTCAGCTGCAAAGTTGTTTTTTTTAAGTTTTTCTGGCAGTTATGGGGAGGGAAAGAATTAAGTTAAAATTAGCTCATATTTTATGAGCTATTTAAAGCTATTGTTTAACCCTGTCCAGTCAACATCAGTAATTTGAGCAGTATAGCATTATTCTAGATTATGTGGATGCTCCAAGTGCTTTGTTTTGCATTACATCCCAAGGCTGCAAATGCAGCTGCTAATTTAAACAGCTTTCTGATCCTTCTTACGCAAGACGGGTATGTCTAGGACAATAAAAGCTTCCTGCATTGTGAAAACAACTTCTTTATATTGGGTAACTAGAAGCTGTAGTAAATTTAATCCAGCTTTTCACATTAGGTCATTTTATAGAGAAGTGTGTGAAATTGAATTCTTTAACTTCTGAAAAGCTAAGCCTGGTTGAAACTAGAGGCCAATCATGGGCTAAACAACGCTTTTAAGATGGGGTGTGAATGTAAATATTCATAAGAATTAAAAGCAAACTTGCTGGATTACTAATGTGTCTCCGATACACCTGGGCCCACTGGCTTCACTGCTGTATCAGCTCAATGGAACGGCGGCAGCCTGACTCAGAAGAATGCATGCTAAGCCCGTCTGAGTGGGTTGTGTATTTTTGAGTGCTGTCCAGAAATGTTAAAAATAACATTAATCAGGGGTATGCATGTTGAGTGTGTTTGAGAGAAGAATGCCTGCAGCTGTTGGAGAACAATAACAGCCATAACAAATAACACGCAATTAGCTTGAAATAAGTGAGGTTCGGATCACTTTCACAAAAAGATAACGCTTATCATAAAGCTTATCTCAGCAGCTTCAACATGATGATTCCTCTGTATGATCTTTCACAAGACTCTGTTTTGGGGAAAACATATGGTTGATTTTTTTCTTGGAAAAAGGAGCTCAACTTCTTTATAAACCCCTTTCTTTTTACACACTGTGTATGTGCTAAGGGAAGCGTATTTTCACTGAAGGTTGTGCTGAGCATGGAACACTGTTCTTAATATACCTCATGTGATTTTGGTACGCTTTCAAGCTGTTTATTCCTTAGATTATTTTGTCTCTGAAGCTCACAGACGGAAATGGTGGCTAGATTTAAAACAAGGTAGTGAAAAGAGAGACTTTAAGAAGTGACATAGTAATACTATTTAAATCAAAAAGGCAGATATTTAGAGACAATGATAAAATGTCAAAGTCAGACTTTATAGTATTACCCTACACAACATTAACTTGTTATTTTCATCAGTTGGGATTTTTGAATTGATGCCTGTATGTTCAGACTGAAAGTATTAAATCCATTTGTGAAGGGAAGAGGACTTTTTCCAACATAATGTGTAAGCCTTGGCAGAAATAACTGTATTAGTTTGTTGGCTTATCTTTCAGCTTGCCTTTTCAAGTGTGTTTGGCCATGTCTGTTCAATTAATCATTACAAGGAATAAAGCCTGAGGTGATAGTGGAATCTTCTCAAAGACCATCCACTGCTTTAGTCTGCAGTATCTCCTGGCGGCGCTTGCTGCCTCGTGTAGGGCAGCACAGGGATGTGCTGCTGCTTGGGTAGATGCTAGCGGTGATGAGTGGTCAGCAGCTCTCCGAGAAGGGCTTGGCTTGTCAGTAACGGCTTGTGAGCTCCCCCTGCCCCATCTGAGGGCACTTGGCTCTGCTCACTGGGTTCAGGGCTTTCATGTGGCTTTACAGTGTGGGCCTTCCTCTGTGGAGCTGCAAAAGCAGCGTGTAACAGCACCAGGCTACTTGTAGCATGGTGTCTGTCATTCTCCTGTTACTGTCTGTGTGCTTGCATTGGTGCCTGACTGCCAGGAACCTGAAACCGATACCTTTTGACCTTTGAGGAATCTCACATGAACACATCTTGTCCTGGTTTTGATTTTGATCATATTTAAAACTTATATCCTGCCTGAATCTCATGAAGCTGTATTTCTACTTTCCTGACTAATGTCAAACATAAGCAGAGTCTGAGATATATCATCCGGAGTGTCTGATGTGCACAGAACTCTTTGGCTGAACACACACGTATGCCCTGGAAAAGAGAGCACATGCAGCTATCTTTATCTTAAAGGGCTGCTTGTGATGAGTCGTTCACTCTTAAAAGATGCCACAGTGGTGTCCAAGTAATAAGTGAAAATGTGAGGCATACTCAGAGCCTTCTGTTCAGATTGTTCTCCTGGACGCAGTCTGCGGTGGGACAAGCTTGTAATGTGTGTTTTCCAACCAGGATTCATGTTAGAGTTAGTACCAGCAGTTGGGAAAAGCTGTTCAGGGAAAGCGAGCCTGAGAAATCACTGGCAGCCCGTGAGGCTTTTCTAGCTTACTCTACAAGCCCATCTGGGGAACTGAGAGGAGTTTTTGCTGAGCTGGGAGAGCCTGGTGGAGAATGGACACACTGACCGAGATGGAGAGCAGCATGTGCAGAGAGGAGCTCTGAAGCGGACGTGGAGGGACCAGGTGAGCTGGATTGCAATCAGGAGAAGTGAGGTCTACCCCAGCCCCTTTATGTACCTTCTAAATTAGTGCAGCACTTCAGAAATTGGGAGATTTGGGTTTGTTAACCCTCTCCTGACCCTTCTGAATACTCATGTTTGAACCCTGGGTGGGGATGTGGGAGCACAATGCTGCACCCCTGAGGAGCAAAGCACTCATGGAAATGGGATGACTGGTGCAGGGAGGAGCTCTCTGAACAGCAGTAATGCTTGAGGCCCAAGGGGTGGCCATGTGGGTGCAGGTGGCTGATGCTACAGGACAGGCATCCTCTGGTGGTGGAGGTACATGCAGGAAATGTAGTGTAACCTGAAAACGTGACTAACCTAGCAGCTACTTAATGGCAGCTGCCTGCTCTGTTTTGAAGAGCTTTTATTTTAGCAAGTACTGTGGGCACTAAACATACTTTATTGCTTGCTTAGCCAACTTCTTGCACTAGCGTTTATTTTTTGTTTCGTTTCTCCAGATCTGGCCCTTATGTGGTGCTTGGAACTGCACCCCTTATCCCTCCCTCTGTTAAACTTAAACTGCCTTGGCCAAGTCCTAGAAGAAACTGGATTATCTTGCTTGTTCTCACTAATCTCTACCACATTGGTGCCCTGTTAAATATTAATAAGTCTCTTAGAGAAATCTTTAAAAAGTGCTTTTTTTATTCCCCTCCAAGTGCAGTCTGTCTTATATATCATAACAGTGAGTTGTTGGTTTCAGGAATATTTCAGGAAGCCTCTAAAATTTAAAATTGTATTCTTTAGCATTGCATTTTACTAAAACTCATAATCTAAGGTCCAGAAGTTTACCCTTCATGATGGAAAAATTGGTACAGATTTTTGAGTGGTGCACCTCTCCATTCTAGTGATCAGTTCTCCATTTTCTGTGGCTGGAGTGCATCCCAAGGCCGTGAGATCTCCTCTCTCTTAAAGCAGAGCTCCTGTTGTGGTAGCAGGCATGGCTATGCTGTGCATTTGTCTGGCCCACATATAATTGAGTCTTAGCTCCCTCGCTGTAGCCGTATGTGTGGGTGGTGTTTGGGCTAGGGATGCTCTTGGAGGTCAGAAGCGCTGGTGAAACACTGCGCTTGCCCACAGCTCCTGGATGCCACAGGTGCCCTGGTGCTGCGGCTCCCAGCCTTAGGGCTGGAGAGCTGAGCTGCGGCCCTGCGGGGGGAAGGGACGTTTCTGGAAGTGTGCAGGAAAATTGTGCTAAACTGAGGCTTTTCATTTCCTTTCAGGAGTGATGCAGTGCCCTCAGGGAAACCCCTCTGAAGGGTGGATTTGTGGCCAGCTAGTGGCTTCCTCATGAAGAGGGCTTGGCACCAACCCTGTGGAGTTTGGTTAGGGGTAGATTCCACGAGGACTTACATTCTTTGGTTTGGTACAAAGAATATGCTGTGGTTGATGTGAGATGTCTTTAACACATCCTGTGGTGCAGAGGTGCATCTTGCCTGTTGTGCTTAATTATACAGAAGACAACTTGGCTCACCATCAAAGCTGGGGCTAATACACAGCAGGAACAATACTCTCCTGTGTCTTTGTTTAGTGCCTTGCACAGGGGAAATTTTGTGGCCCACTCTACTGCGTCAGCCATGAATAAGGGCACGCAGATCTTGGGCACTTGCTGAGAGCTGAAGTGATCACCCACAAGCTCACAAGATGCTGTAGCGCACATGGAGTTTCCACCTGAGGCATGACCAGATCACCTGCTCGTCAGCAGAATTCTTCAGTGTGCAGGGGCTCACCTTTCAGAAGCTGGGGAAATCTATTCAGCGTGGATCTGCGTGAAGCTATTGATTCTTGTTTGTAGCCAGAATAGCCTGGCAAGGACTAAAAAAGCACTTAGTTGGACTTAGTCCATGGCCATCAATACCAGTCCTTGCCAGTTTTCCCAGCTGTGTGGGCAGTAGGCTTTTGGCTAGTCTTGCTTGATTTCAGGGCAGTAGTGCATTGTCTCTTGGAAGCAAAAGGCACTCTTGCCCATCTTTCCTCATCTGTGATGTGGTGGCTTAGGAAATAGGAAGTACAACTCTGTTCTAAGTCGATGTTTGTGTTAGTGATCAATGTGGGTTCAAGGGTTATAAGGCCTGTTCAATAAAAAAGGCAACATACACATTCATCTATAAAATGCACTCACATTTTGACATGCAGAATCCTTTTCTCTCTAACCATTTTTACAAATGTGCTCACCCTTTTTGCATCTCCAGCACAAAACTTTAAGGTTTTTCACAGTATGCTGACATTATTGCATTGGTTGCTTTTCTGAGTTGTTTGTGCTAAATGGCAAATGATAGATCCTGGAGACCAGGTTCACTTTAGTGGCACTTGAAAACCAAGTTTCTGTCTGTAACACCTTCCCAGGTATGCAGCTTCCAGTCCTCTCATGTAGTTTTGTGATGGCCCCAGCCTTCCATGGATTCCAGGTTTCTGTACAAATATAATGTAATACTTTAATAAAGCTACAGCGTGTACAATCTTAGCGTTGTGGAGTTTTCCCTCCTAACCTCTGTGTTGGTGTGCAAACCACCCTCCTGGGCCAAGAAGGATTGACAGCTGTTTGGGGCTCTGACTGGTGTAGTTCATGTAGTTTATGGGGCTGCCTGCGTCTGCCTTTGAGGTCAGCTCAGGCAGATCCTTTCTGGGTCTTGTCCTCCTGGATGGGGGGAGGAGGATGGACTGTAGTGCTCTACCTTTCAGAATATAGCTGCCTTTCATATCCCGTGGCTTCAGTGCTGTTCTCCTGTGCAGCGCTGTTATGAATGAGTGTGTAAGAGTGTACTTTTTTTTACAGAGAAACAGTATGAAGTGACAGGCCTTTTCCTGGCAGCCAGGTGTGGCTTGTAAATGCTCAACCTTTGAAAGGAATCGGGGATATGGCTTGTTGCAGATTGTCCTGTTTAGTATTCAACAACAAGCTTTTCTGGTACAGCTCTTCAGCTTTAGTAGCTCTGAAGACCAATTTATCTGTGCAGTAAAGAGATCTGACAAATTTATGGATGCTCAGAATCTACCAGCTGGTATCAAGAGAGCTCTCGGCTTTGGCTTCTGAGCTTGTGTTAGCATAGATAGATTGCTGCCATTCCCCGCCGTGCTGCGGGGGTGCCCTCCAAGTTTTCAGACTGTGCGGACAGCTTTATTTTCTCTGCTTACCACGGAAGGCACTATGCTGTTGTCCATCCTTGCTACAATGGCAGGACTTTCTGCATAAGCACAGAAGCATCTAGTGTATTATGCCTTCTAATAATAGTACACCATAATAGAGATACAGAGAAACCCCTGTGTTTCCCAGTATTTTCTTGGGATGAGGTATTCACTCTTCAGTATGGATTACCTACATCTGCATCTTTCCTTGGAGGAAACAGAAAAACTTGTGCATGGGGTTATGGGCATAGTGCTACAATCTCCCACAGATGAGGTAGCTCTGTCGCCCAAGGAGTAGCAGATTCTCCAAGAACAGTGCAAAATCCTGTCTCCACTGCCTGAGCTGCTCAAAGGTCAGCCTGTGAGATTGCGCATTCCTTCAAGGGATGTGAAAGTCTTTCATACTCACTCTGTACTTTATGCTGTAGTTACCTTTGAAGCAACAGAACTTGCTTCTCTAACACGGATGAAACTCTGTAGAGGATTTCCCCACCTGCACTCTGCTCTGCCGTGCTGTCTCTGGAGAGACCATGCAGCAAGAATGTCCTTGCTTCAGCAGGCTGGCTGTGGCTCTGCTTTAATGTGCAGTCTCTCTGAGTCTCTGAAGTGACCCAAACTGCAAGTGCTTTTCTTTGCTGATAGTTCTGTTTCATCCTACAGGAAAAAAACGTAGTGATGTGTTGTTAGAATGGTTGACAGAGACTCCATCATTATCCTCTCCTGCCCTCAGGCTGCTTGGCCCCATCTGGCAGATGCAGGGACCTCCACCATGTTTGCAGTTGGCCCAGCTGTCCAGTTTAGCATAGTGTCTTTTGGCAAGCTGTTATGCAGAGTTACTTTACTTCTTACCTTCCAGGCCAGAGGAGAGAGAGTATGTCCGTGTTGCACCACAGCAGATGAGTTTTGTAGCAGTTGTTTTTGAGAAGGCAGGTGACAGTTCGCCGTGAACTTAAAGACGTGTAGATGTGGCACTTATGGACATGGTGGACTGGGCAGCGTTAGGTTTACAGTTTAACTCATTGATCTTAAAAGTCTTTTCCAACCTAAATGATTCTATGATTCTGTGATAAGGTTACTTAATGCCTGAAGCTTGTAGGGGCGGGCAGTAATGTGATTTACTGCATGCTCACTCCTGGAATCCAGGAGCTGGATCACTTCTCGCATTGGATGCCTTTGTCATGTTGCCATCATGCCTTCTTTCCAAAAGTATCTTTGGTTTGGCATAGGCAGGGCTGCTGTCGTTACATGATCTTTTCATTTGGCCTCCTAAAACTCCAGAGGTATTTTTTGATGTCTTCACATTTCTTTACAGCCCATATCAGAACAACATGATGGTTTTCCTTTATTTAGATCTCTGACATAACAATCTATCATGAAGTAACACATTACTATGTGTCAGTTGTTCAGTAGAAACTGTGTCTGTATAGAAACAAGTCTTATTTTAAATCTCAAGTCTTTGATCTTTTTTTCTGAAGCCAAAGAACAGTAGTTTTAAGTCAGGCTTTCAGGATTTTTAGCCAAACCATGGCATGCTAACAGGGACCTGCTATGTGTTGTCAAAATTCACTTCACTAAAACACATCTGTTTCAGATGCAAAATATTCCTTATTCAAATGTTTGCAGAGCAGCTTCCTGGAGCTATAAATGTGTCCTCACTCCGAAGTATTAAGCGATCATGCCCATTTTCAGTGCAGAAAACAACTGAGCATGCTTTGGGAACATCCATAAAGGACTGTGTATACATAGAAGCACTTAAAGGAAAACAGAAGTTCTCTGGATTTTATGTGCATGCTCTCCTTGTATTTTTTCACCCATCACATACTGCCTGTGGTGCTGTAGACTTGTGCAGCTTAGAGGAAGTAGTTAAATAAGGTACAAAAGTCCTTTTACACAGTTGACCTGAAACATGGGGGGAGGTGAGGACATGTATGTTTTATGGCTGTGCTAGGACCAAAATCTGGATGAGTTCAAGTGTTGGAGGACTGTTCCTCTTGGAAAGTTCATTTGGACAGTGTGAGTATGCTGCAGAATGCTCAGAGGTTGCGTGGGGGGAAATACTGATTTCTTTCCTTTTTGTCAGAGTCTGTGTTGATCACATATACTTCTGCCAAAACATAAAGAACTTTAAGAAGATACCAGGGCTTGTATTTTCATGTGAAACCTTGCAAATGAATTTAGACCACCTTGAGTTAAAAAAAAACAGACTGTAGTCTTCAGCAGTGATTTTGCTTTGCTGGCTTGATCACTTTGGTTTTACTGTTACTACCTGAGGAGTAGCAGGAGGTGTCTGAGAGCTCTCATTCGCAGGGGAGGACAGCTTACCTCGGGATGCCTGTTGCGCTGGTTGCTATCATTAGATGCCTGGCCCTGTGCCTCTGTCAGAATCCCCTGCCCTGCTTTCGGCAGCAGCAGCTGAACTGCTGCGTTCTGACAGGCAAACTGCGTGAAGGCCTCGGAAATAAAAGCACGCAAGCTCAGCAGCTGACACAAAGAGCTGAACCAGCCCTGCAGAGCAGGCAGGGAAGAGGCACAGCAGTTGGTGGCAGGAGCCTCTATAGCTGCTGCCCCTAAGAGCCAGTCTCAAGTCACTTGGGCTTGTTTTGAGCCTTGTGCTCTGGGTAATGCGATTTTTGCTCATCGTGAAAAAAGCAGCGAATATTGTGTTTGGAAGGTGCTCTGTAGCAGCACTGTTGTTCCATGGGCCTCCATTTCGGTGGCCTTTCCATCACGGTCTAAAATGGAAGGATGCTCTGGTGGAGCTGGGGGCAGGGGGTCAGAGCAGCGGTGCCGTTGCCGTCCAAGGCTGACGTTACTCTGTAGTTCTCGCGTGCTGAGTGTGCTTGTCAGGTCTCTGCGAAGGGCTGGCCCTGGGGGTGGGGGGAAAGTGTCAAGCCCCCGCAGATCTCCGTCAGCGGTTGGAGTGGAGCAGCAGCTCCAGGCTGCTCTCTTCTTGCGTCACTACTTTGGTGCTGCCTGTGCAAGGACAGCTCGCAGTGAATTGCAGCACGCTGCGTCCCTCTGCAACCTGACCACAAGAGCTGAACATCTGGCCCGAAGCTGCTTTTTGGCAGGATATGAGGACACAGTTTCTGGGTTTGGTTCTCATTGTACCTGATACTGCAGCTATGCTTATGGGGAGGGTGGTGGTGTTGGTGGTGTTTGAGTTTGGTGGGGGTGGGCAGAGGTAAGAAAGTTCAGAAGAAATGTGTGGGTCTTGCCCTTAACTGTCTCTGTGTAATACTTGGAACGATCCTCTACTGTACATTCCTCCAAGCATCTCAGCTTTTGTATCTACAATATAACATTCAGCGTTGCACTCTCAGTTGTGTCATGCTGGATTAAACCCACATCTAAACCACTCATTCCCTTCATGAGGACTGGGATGTAAACTGCCTCTCATTGTAGAGCAAATAGAGTGAAAACTTCTGCAGTCTTGCTTTCTGTCTGTCAGGAGACCCCCTACTTCATATGCACATGGAAATAAGATAGCCCCCTGATCTGATTACAGCAGCTTTCAAAAATCCTCTCCATGAAGGGGAATCAGGAGCCTTACAGGCTGACAAATATAATTCATACAGCCCTTTTCTAAACAGGAGGGAAAGAAGTGACTCTGGAGTTCTGGATTCGAGTAAGACTTTCAAATATACCATGTGAGCCTGCACACTGTAATGTGAAGTAGCAGAGGTGTCTGCCCAGAATGCAAAATAGTCTCCCAGCAAGGGGCAGCACTGCTCCTGGAGAGCAGCGCTCTTTTGCAGAGGGGAGAACTGCTTCATTTTCAAAATGTGATTTAGTGTGGCTGAAACTGCAGAGCAGAATGGGTGCTGTGGGAACAACTGGGTGAATTTGCTTCTGTCGATCCTGCCAGCTGAAACCATACCTCTAGTTCCAGGTGCCCACTTCATGTAAGAATAGCAAATGGCTTTAGCTGCATTCCACCACAGATGGTGTGCTGCTGGCCTGCGTCTTTCACCGAGCTGAAAAGCACCCAGATTGATAAATTTCCCTCTAGTGTAATTATATTGACTAAAATAATATGGGGAAGGGGAATAAATTCCTTTGTGAGGTGGATGAGGAGCTTCATACAAATTGGAGTCTCGATATGAAGGCAAATGTACAAAGTCAGGATTGTGTTGTTAAAACAGTGTCCAAAGAGCTCCCAGGATAAAAAAAATATAAAAATCAGTAGGGTTTGATGATGAAACAGTTTTGTACGGCCTTGTCTCTGATGTGGTTAAGTACCAAGAAGTTAAAAGAAGCAGAGAAGGAGAAGTTGGAGGGTGCAGCAGATGTTCTTTGGCATAAGCTTAGGGGAGATGGGGCTGCTCTCCAGCAGTCTGGAATGCCTTGTCTGAGAGAAGTGATAGCAACCAGATACATGCCTGGTTTGGAGATAACAGTGTTAAGATGTGCACCTCTAGGAGAGGAGACAAGCTCTTCACCAGGACAGCTACGTGCATAAAATGGTACAAACCACATCCAGCTTGGCTTTCCTCTCACTCCTAACCAGCCAAAAGTGCAGCAGGAGGAGGGAACCAAGTGTTTCTTCTCGCTGTTTGTCCCTGTAGAAGCATCTCAGCCCATGGTCACCTGGAAAACACTGTGTTTGGTGTGAGGTGGCATTGACATGTGAAGGATGAGGTTGTGACTTCAGGTTGTACCTCAGCGCTTCAGTTCCTGGAGACAGTTTCAACATCAAGGATGGCTCTTAGGATGGTCTTATCTTCTGTAGTGTTCACCCTGCACTTTACTGGGGGACATAACATTTAAGCACAGGTAACTGGAGTACCCAGTTGGATCAGTGGGTCCCTTCTGACACTGACTGAGATGTCAGCTTTCCAAGGAGTGAGAAGAGTAAAGGCTCCCTAGTTTCTTGCATCTAAACTTAAGCTCCCACACCCTCCTGTTACACGTGCAATAGCATCTATACCAAAATGAGAAGGTTGGAGTTCTCATTCCTGCTCTGCTGTACTTTTTCATAATACAATTGGACTTCAAAAGTAAGCAGGTGTTGAAGGAAAAGTATCAAAGGGAAAGGAATCATGTTAGTTCCTTCTGAAATATTGCCCAGTTAAAATGCTGGCTATTCATGTAAAATACATTTGCAGCAAGGTGCTTTGAAATGACTTATCAACGCTTGCTTTGGAGAGCACTGCCTCCAAGGTAGCACAAAATGTGAAACTAGCAATGGAAAATCACTATGCCTTTAAAAAAAAAAAAAAAAAGCAATTATTTCTTGCCCTAAGGAAGGGTGTGCCTGTCACTGGGTTGTGTAAGGGGAAGTGGGAACACTGTACTATTAACATTCATGATAAACTGCACAGTTAATCATCATCCAGCTAGTCCCTGATTTCTCTCCTTTTCATTCTGGAGTAGAGGGGTGGTGGTTAGGGGGTTTGTCATTGGAGGGAAAGGGAAATTGAATATTTAATGTGGCTTTCTTTATGACAAGGCACTAACATGACTCCCGTCTGTATTTAAATGCTGTCCCCAGGTTACGACTATGGCTATGTCTGCGTGGAGTTTTCACTCTTGGAAGAGGCCATCGGATGCATGGAAGCCAACCAGGTTGCTTTACACTTCGGTCAATGCTGCTAGAAGATTTTAAAGATTTTTTTTTTTGGTGGGGTGGTGGAAAGCCAATGAGGTTTTTTTTGAACCATTCAAAGGAAGATCTGTTCTTGTATAATACATAACACCGAGGTTTAAATGTTGTTTCCAGAAACTTGTAAAAGGCTTAGAAATGCCAGTGTGAAAGCGCTGCTGGACACCAAACGGTCTGCCCTCCTCCCTAGTGTATGTTGGCACACTGGCTAGAGTCAGAGGCTGGTGGCTGACAGACGCCTAACGCAGGTTTTGGCCCCGATGCTTTTCTACTCACACTGAAACCCAGTCAGAAAGAGCTCTGCTAGCATTAAATGCTTCCCCCGGCTGTGCGTGCACACACACATACACATGTGACTGTAGGTGAGGCCTCTGGTTTGCAGCTCTGAGTCAGCTATGACTTGCACGCTCCACTTTTCCATATGCCTTGTGAGTGGGAGAGATTCTTAATTGTGCGTCTCCCCCATATCTACCTTGTCCTTTGGCAAGCTGGAGCTGCAAACATGAGGACTACCCTACGTGCAGTTGCGCCTGGTAAATCTGAATGGTTCCAGCCCTTAAAAATGTAAAAGGGCTTAAATCCCCAGTGAAGAAGTGGCCAAGGGGAGCCTTTACTCTGACCTGATGTTTGAGGCTAGAGCTGTTGTCCGCCATACAAGAGCAAGATGCATAAAATTTGTTAGACAAAACGTAGATTCCCATCTCATACCACCCTCTCTGTGTCTTGGAACTGCAGGTGGTGGATCATGCAAGAAAAAACACTAATGATTGATCCCCCTTCCTTCACTATATCCCTTAAATCTCCTCTCTGCTGCCTTCTTCCTCCTAATTGGCCTGAGTAAGGATCCATATCAATTATCTAAAGCCTTTTTACCTGAATCCCAAGTCTTGCTGTCACAGGAGGAGAGTCATGAGTCAAATTCAGAGCTGTGCATCTGCAAAAATGTACTTACAGTTAATGAGTCTTCACAGCTGGGGTTTCAGAGGTCCCACTAAGTGCTCACATTTGCCTCTATTTTCAGTTACAGAGGTATTGCAACGTACAAAAATGTTCTACAGAAATAATTCTGTTGCTGGGAAAGAGCCTGGTGCATTCCCACTGGGGTGGTGGTGGTGAGCACAGAGAGAGAAGGCTCCAGAATTAATTAATATTTTTAACATCTGTGACAATTTTTATTTCCCCTTCAGTGTTGCTACAATTCCCAATTTATTTTGTTGACACTGAGGAATTTGTAATTATGTATGACATTCCTTTTAACCAAATGCCTCTCCATGTTCTCTCCACAATTCTGCCCACATGAAATAACGTCTCCCTACACGAGAGCAATTCCCAAATACCTGGGAATTTGGAAATTCCTCTTTTTTCTGTTGCTGATGCCTGCTTTGTCCCTTCTCCCGTTTGAAGCATCCCTGTGTACTTGGACAGGTGTGTCACTTGATCAGATTTGGTCCATTGCTACAGCAAAGAGCCTGTAAGCACCAGTCCTTAAACTGAACTGAGTGCCTAGACATGCCTAGTAAATCACTGTACACCATGCACCTGAAGAAGTTCTGGCTGGCGTTCAACTGCTGCTTACATTGACCCTCCCCAGCAACAGTTATAGCAGGCCTTTCAGGCTGGATAATTTTTTACCATGTTTTCCTTCCAGCATTCAGGCAGGGTGCTGCCAGAACCCTGCTAGCAGTGGGGTGATGGTCCCAGCCCTGCACAGGGGCGTGTCAAAACCAGATAGGGTGTGAAGTTTTCCAGTTTTCCTTCCTGCTCTAAGTGGCGGCTCTGTGTGTGTGCAGGGGAAACCTGGAAGATGGAGTGGTTGGAGGGGCCTGCAAGTGCCAATCTTCACTGTGTTTTGGTAGAGCTACAGTAGTTTGTAATTAGTGAAGCAAGAAGTGTGCTTTTTGGGGTGATCCAAGCTATATGAATTTGGTCAGGAGAGTTGTAACCTCTGGATTGTCCCACATAGATTAATTTATCGAATTTGCTCTTGAATGAATATGAAAAAAAAAAGGCCTTCTAATTACTTAAATTAAAGGGAAAAAAAAAAAAAAAGCAGTAGTAATATTTGTATCTGACCTACTGCAAAGGAGGGAGCTGACTTTTAATTTCTCAGTAAAACCCAAATAGAGATATTCGGAGAGTTGTGCAGTTCAGTTGTCCTTAGACAGTAGATATCCCATTTTAATATCTTGCAGGGTAGAGCTGTAAGATTATCTCCTTAGATTGAGAATTAATCTACATTTTTACAAGCTACAAAAACCCAAAACCTATGTTAGTTAAGACGTAGATTCTTTGATAGTTCAGTTATTTTCAGAAGGTTATCAGCTATCCCTGTCAAATTCAGTCGCTTGTGAGAGCATAAATAGCAAAACAGTGTCAGCCCACAGTGGCTTCCTAGTCCATCACTAGTCAACCTGTCTCTTTCTCAGTCTTCTGTAGGCTGAGAATAAATAGCTTTCGCAGAGACAGCGTTTTTTGATGCTGTTTAATGTCTGTTTAACTGCCCCTGCCTGAAGAACAATTTGCTGCATCCCTATATTGTCTAATTCCTATATTGTGAAATCCTTTTGTTTTACTCAGCACAGACCAGCACCCACTTCAAATCGTTCCCAAATTTGCTAACTACAGATTTACCAGGTCCAACTCCCTCCGTTCAGTAAGCCTAGCATGTGTATGTGACCGCTAAGGTTTGAGGGGGCTTTCTGTTAAGTACATTGTGATAAGGAAACATCCATCTTCTACGTTGCCCTAATTCGGTAGGAGAGTTTCATTCTGCTTGTATTAATTGCTGCAGCTAAAGTAATGAAAATGCCCTCCTTATTAATTGCTTTGCCTTGTTGATCGTTGCGTTGGCAATTTATGACAGCTCAAGGGTCCATCTGACGTATGTGGAAGGAAACGTGATGGCTTGCTGCTCTCACTATGCCGAGGCGTTGGGCGGCAGGTTTGGCTGGGCGAGGCGCCGGCTGCCAGCTCTCCTGCTGGTCTGGGGAGGCTCTTTGCCCCAGTCGGGCAGACGGGCTGTTGAGTCGTTTTGCAGAACATGGGTGCAGCCCTTGGTTGCAGCCTGATGGTTGTGATGCTCCTCTTGGTCTCTTGTTAGAAGTTGGCTGTCGTTTGACTTTTATGAGAGGAGACCTCTTTTCTGTCTGAGCTGAGCTGCTTTTTCTTTGGCGAGGCACAGGTATTTTGAATGCAAAATGGGGTTTCTGTCTGCTAAGTCACATGGCTTCTCCCAGATAATATTTCCCTCCTTTATTCTCATTTTGTGAGGTCATAGTGTGGTGTGCCATTTATCTTACTGCATTTTCTTTGTATTAAGGGTTGGTGTAGCCCATGGTGTAGTAGCGTTCCCGTCTGGGGCCACCAGACTGCTTTCTTGGGAGACAACTTTGGGAATACATCCCACATCTCTTGTTCTCCATATGTGTTGCGATCCCACTGAGTACATGAATTCTCTCTTGCACTCCTCCTTCATCTGCAGAAAAAACACATGTAATAAGCTTGTCATTGGGCCCAAGAAAATCAGGTGGAAAATGAAGTACCCTTCTTGTATTGTCACGGATCATGAAGGCAGGTGAAGGAGGAGAAACGGAGAGATCCCGTCTCTGCTGCCCGGATATTTTACTGTCTTAGCTGAGGTGTGGAGCTGGCTGTTATACATATGGAAGCAGAAGAAGCTTTTTTCAAGCTTAGGAGAAAACTGTTAGTCTTGACTGACTATGTAGTATTGTCTCCAAATCCTCTCAGGCCTCAAACTTGGCAACACTGGCAGCGGGATATTTCCTAGCTTTTGTTGCTAGTAACTAACATCTTCGTAATCCTTTTCTCCTGTTTCTTAAGTAAGAGGGCAAAAATGGGAGAGCTATAGCATGAAGTTTGAAAAATACGTACTCTGTATATTATTGTGGAGGTCTCCAGGCATGTGCTACAGTGGTTGTTCCAGGACTTGCTCTTGTCCCTTACTGTACTGAAACCGGCACGTTTCAGAGAGCGGTTTCCCCTGCATTGCTGTGCTGTCCTGGTTCAGCTCGCTGAGCACTGCGACACCTCCGTTCCCTGCTTGCTTCTTGCTGGAGAGGGTAAGAGGATGCTTACTGGATTTTGTGGGTGATCACTTTACTTGAGCACATCCCACCACCATGCAACTGGAAGCACCAGCTGTGTGTTTCTCCTGTTCTGAGCCTGTCCCCTTTTATCCATTCACTGCAGTGCTTTTCTGCATTTAGTGTGAACATAGCTTCTGGTACAGATCAGACTTCACAGGCTTTTCACTGTAGCTGTTGGTGCTAAAATCCACGAGATGCTGTGACAAGCAGGCAAAGCCTAGGACTTTCTGTCCTGAAAACATTTGCAGTAACCAGTCACAACTCTGTATGGCTTCCCATTTAAATACAGAAGGAGCTTGTGGTTATCCTGAGAATACATTCGCTCTGGTGGCCTGTAGCCTGAGAATATTTATTGAAGCCTGTGGTGCAAGGAGTGTGTTGCAATTCGTAAGAGAAAATGTGTGTCCAAACATCAAAAATAATTGTTTTGCTTTTGGTAGGATATGACAAGTTGTGGAGTCTGGCATTTTTTTCTAGAATCTGCAAAATGCCCCCTGTAACGGAAGATGACACCTGCCTCAAGTGTATTGTCACAGGCTGTCTGGTATCCATCATTGCTTGACAATGTCACTCCATCTCTTTAGCTTTAGCCTGCTGTTGAGGGTGGTGGTGGCAGTGGAATGTGTCCACAAATACACTGAAATTTGGTTGCATGTTAGGCCAAGAGTGCTAAAGATGGTCTTGCTTTTGATATGTCCTCCTTGGATTATCAGCTGACACTATCTTCTGCTTTTCTTGTTGTATATTAGTTGTGTGGATTTTGCTCAGGTTGCATCATCAGCACACATCTTTTTTGTTCCTTATTAAACCTGTCTTGCTTTTGACTGTGTGGCTTCTAGTATTAACCTTTTGGAGTCTTCCACTTTGAGTGTGTGTATAGAAAAGAGAAAGGCTTGTATATCTAGGCAGTGTTTCTTCTGTAAACTTCCTAATGATCTGGGAAATATGCACATTATGGAGTCATTGTGACCTATGGAAAGTTCCCTTCGTAGGCTACTTTGTAATTAGATGAGTGGATTTCCAGGCAGCAGAGCTGATTTGGTGTTTTTTTTGTGTCTCATTCAGTGTGTGACCTTGTCACAAGCTCACCCTGGTCTTACATCACCGGGGCTTGACATGTTGAGTCAATCATTTGTTCATTCCCACTTGTGTCTCACTAATCACTGCATCGTACCGTCATTTAACTGGAGTTGTAAGCCTCAGATCTGTATGGAAGTCTGCAGTGGGAGGCTCCTAGTGCTGGGCAGGCACTTGCTTGTGAATAAGCAGTCGGATCTGCCTGCGACGACCTGTGATGGGGCTGGGTGTGTGGGTGTACACGTGTATATCCTGCAGTGATGTTGTGATAAATGCACTGTCTGCTTTTCTGTTCAGAAGGACTGACTTAATCTCTGCGTGCCACAGAGACCTTCCTTGTGCAGAGAAGGGTGTGTTCTGTTGTAAAATGTAACTGCCAAAAAATTCTGGTACTGAAAATACTTCTTGGGACCATCTTCTCTTCTGTCATCTCAACATCTTCTGTCATCTCAACTCTTCAAGCTGTGTGAATTCTCTTTCTTCCTTTGGCACAGGAGGTCATAAGAGATCTTCTGCCAAAGACTTCACACGCTCCTCCTTCAGCCAGTGGTAGCTGCCCATCAATGTGTTTTTTCTAGCCCTACCCAGATAAAAAGACTACAGCCACCTTCTTGGCAGCTCTGTCCTGCTTTGCCTCAGGAAGCAAACCATGCTAATCAACCTATTTTAGACGTGCACTTTTAACTGGAAGAGCTGTGAAGCAGCATCTTCTTGCTCTATTTGTGTGATCTCAGCTTGCCATGTCCCTCTACCTTCCTGCTTGTATTCCAAAATACTGTTCTTTTTTCCTTCCTCCTTTTCTCCCTTACCCTCACCTTACCCATGTGATGAGGATTGTATGTGTTTGCTGCTGTTGAACTGCTGCTCTGCAATGGGATTGTCCCAGAGGACAGCTTCTGGGTGAGCTGCTTAGAGTGTGCAGCAGATGCTTAAGCAGGACTTCCTTAGTATCTCTGGCTGCTTCTGGAGACGTCTGGCCCAGCAGGGTTAACTCAGGTCTCAAATATTGCTGTATATTTCTGATTTATCTATTTCATGTGCTGAAGTTCGTTTGGGGTGCTGTATAAATAGGTTGTTCCATGTAAAGCATCCCTCCCTACCCTTCTCTAAAATGAAACTTCTTTCTCTCTGGCCCCTGGGCATTTGTGTTCTGGTTATGGGTTTGTTGGGATTTTTTGCTGGTTGACATCAACAAATCTGTGTGATGATGTGTCTCTGAAATACCCTTTCTTTCCCTGTAGATCTCAAATGCCTTGTTAATCAAGTTTTTTCTCTGTTCTATTTCTGGTGTCAGGAGCTTGAACTGGCACATGTTAAGGAATAATGTGATTTCCTGAAATTTGTTTAAATAACTTGTTCCATGAGTTGATTGCCAAGAGAAGCGTCCAGTCCTCAGGCTGATTGATCGTATGATGTGATATACCAGTACTTGCAGTGCATCACTCACTCCTCTTGGGTACCACGTGCCGCTGGGCAGCACCCAAAGATGCGTGGGGGTGGATACTCCCTACACTGGTGGCTTGAAGTGAGGAACCACCGTTGGGCAACTGGACCTTTGGTCATGCCCAGCATGACTGTTGTAAAAATGGGGGTACTTGAAACCTTTTGGTTATGAATATGAAGTGCAACATGTACTACAGAGAAGTCTGCTTTCTGCCCCTTCTGGAGGGGTAAAGTTGTATTGTAGAGCACTCACTGGCAGAGCAATGTGTAAGAAATAGCTTTGTTTCAGTCATTGTCAACACGTGAAGTGTTTTCCTGAGTGGCACGGCATCTGGCACACTCACCCTCTGAATTCATTTGTAGGTGAGATTTTGCCTTGAGTTAGAAAGGATTTGAAGTAGTTGTTGGATGCATATGCAGGATACAGATGCTACCCTGTCTGTGTAGCTATCGGGTGCTCTCCTCCTAATGTGTTAGTGGAACAGCTGTGTGACAATGAGAAGATCTTAGTCACAGAAGCTACATATAGGTGCAGATCCACCTTAAAACGAAGAGCCATGTTTTACTGCCAGCTGCTCTTACTCACAGATTGTATGTTTTTTATTGTGTTCGCCTTCATGGTTGGTTGATTTTCTACGAAGATCTGTAGAAACTCTGAATACATTCTTGTTTAACTGTTAGGAAGGTGTTTATCATTGTAGTCTCAGAGTGCTTCAAAGGAGTATGGTAAATCAGCTGTAGGATAGATAGTGTGTTGCCACAATTGGTAGGTTGTGTACATGGTCAAAAGGTGGTTTTGGATTAAGATGTAAAATCCCTCAATCAAGCTCTTATATGAAGGTTAATAGGACTCATGCCACTAGTTTGCTTTGCTGCTTTTGAATTCATCCTTTAAGTAAGCTGGTGGCCAACAGAGCTGCAGATGTGCTCTCAGAAATTCCTTCTGTACACTTAGAAGTGGATGGTGCTGATGGTATGACTGAAGTTACTTAAAGGAGATACGGAGGCAAAGGGAGGGAAATGTCTATATGGGTTCAGTTTATATGAATAAAGGCATCTCAGGGAGCACACCATAGTTTTTGTTTCCAGAGCAAGACCATTTTCTATCATGGTTTTGCCGTAATGGTTTACACAAAACCTGTCACTGAACAAGACAGTGGTCCTTCTCAGCCCAATCTCAGCAACGTCGAGGGGAACACCAGTTATGTTTTACAAGTGTATGAGCCAGATTATAGCACTAAGACTCCATCTGGACTGTTTTGATAAGTGGGAGCACACCAAAATGTTGTTGCAGTTTTTGCTTGATGAGTTGTTTTTGTTAACTTCAGCATCAGAACTGTTCGTTCATGCTTTTATGCTATCTCAATGGTGGCTGCTTTTCCATTCCTTGGTGCACTGTTGATGTTGAATTGCTGGAACAGGGAGGTAAAAGGTTGAGTCTAGAGGCTGAAAAAAAAAAGTCAAACTAAACACTCCCTGGGGTGAAGGAATGAAGAAGCACTCTTTCCTTCTTTTAAAAGAGCAATGGTCTACCTGCTTTTCTGCAGAAATGATGTATATTTTTGCATAACTATGGTTATGATAGTGAGAGAGAGCTGGAATTCCCTTCAGATGTGGATTTTAGTCTGTTTTCTCCCCAGCTGAGTTTGTGTTGGACTTTTGCAATGTAAATCATGGAAGTTTGGCTACCTTGAATTGGGGTACATCTGAAAATTGTCCCTTGAATTTTGCCATTTTCTGCTCAGGTTATGAGGCTCACACAAGTAAAAGATTAAATTCAGATGTTTCAAGTTTGAAGATTCAAGATCAGAGCAACTTTTACTTCTGAATTTCTGTTTCTATCTGACAGTAACTGGGCTGTTAATGTTCCTGACTAGAAATGAAACATGATTACAGTGGAAAATGGGGTCTGACATGCCTGAGCGGACTTTTGTATCATTATCCATCAACCGTAGGCAACAAGGGAGCAGGTATTTAACACAGAAGAATGCACAGTTATTATCTGCCCCATTCCCCTGCAAACCACAGGGCACCTTAAAGACCCTTACTGAAGTGTTAATACCTACAGAGATTGCAAGAAGCACTGCGTGCTACAGGATCAGAGATCAGGAGCACTGCTGCTGTTCTGTGTCTGTGCAGGACAAGAAAACACATTAGGTGGAAGAGCACTGAGGGTGCTGGCAGACAACAGCCCTCTACATGTCCAAGGAAAGACACAAACTTCCCCTCATTCTCTCTTGTTTCAGAGGGGGAGACTTTCTTCTTGCATCATATCTGGTGACCTGTTTAACCCAACATGCAGGAATGGGACAGGAACTGAGAAGTCCTCAGTATCACTGTGACCAGCTTACTGAATCTGGCTGCAATTGCCCCCAGAAGAGGGCAAGGGGGGAAAATCCTGATGCCATTTTGTACGAGGAGACAAGAGGGATGTAGAAAGTTCCTCCTGGCTTCTGCAGAGGCAGAAGCTGTACAGTGAAGCATCTGATGTAAAGTAGCATTCTGCCTTAAGGTCTGCTTTGCTGTGCTGTCGCACTGTGTGTATTTCTTGACAGCTACCAGATGTTGCATCCAAGTGTCCTGCATCTCCATCACTTCAGTCCACCTGTAAGTTTAGTTATGTCTTCCACAGGATGAACAGACAGCTTCCAGAAGTAGATCCCCCAAAGGACAGGGGTCTAAAATCAAGTGCATCATGTAATGAATTACATCTTTAATGAGGGTCAACGCTATAAGGCTGTAAATATGAGATTTAAGTATTTAAATCTCTGAAACTGTCTTCTTTAGAACAAGAGGATAAAAGTAACTCTCTCCCGTTTTCATAGACAGCAGGGGAAATCTTAATTTTTGTGATACAGAGTCCACGTCTTAGCAGGAAATTAGCAATATTCAGATGGGCTTCATGTACCCAATTTGAGCCAGGATGGCAGTAAAGGCCCAAGCAAACATTTGATGTACTTTTCCATCAAAGATCTCAGGAGCAGAGTTAATAGAGAAAGTAATTTTGAGTCCTCGGAATCCCAAGATGTATTTTCATACACATAAAATCAGGTTGAGAAGTCTCACTAAGAAGCTGTCTCACAGAGCAAAGCTGTACATTAATGATATCATGACTAAGGTATTTTACTGTCTCTAGTCCTAGGTTTTTGAAAGCCTGATTGATTCTTCACAGCTTATGATATCACTGGAGAAGAGAGCTGAGGTGGTTTGTTGTTTTTATTTTTTACCCCTGACAAGGCGTTCTGTGCCTGGTCCATGTGAGGTTGGTGTTTGTCCTCTACCACCGCTTGCTTCTTTGCCCATTACACTGATTTAGCTTGTCTGTTTTTCTTCTTTCTGGTGTGTACCAGGCCCATCATCAAATGTAAGAAGTGAATTCCAAAATGTTGACTAGCCACCTCTTAGTGACAGGCGAAGGACTAATCCGTCTGATTCTGAGAGGAGCAGCTGAAAGCATCACCTCTGGCCCTTCAGTGCTTGCTGCCGGGAGGTGAGCAGCCGCCCACCTCCGTGTCTGCCTGCCCTTGGTCTGCACGGGCCCATCTCTGTACTGAGCCGCCTGGCTTGATACACCCCCGGGTATTGGGGTCCCACAAGAAGTTCAAGTGGCGATACCTGAGCCACCCACTGCTGTGCTGCTTATCTGACAGTTTAAGGATATGTCTGTACATGCTGTTTCCCCTTCCCAATCCCTTGGGAATTCAGCCAAGCCGGGGCACATTTGACCCAACAGGGAATCACATTCTTTTCCTTTCTCGGTGTCAGGGTTATCTCCTGCACAGTCACCTCTCTGGCTAGGCTCTCCTGAAGAGCTGAGGTCAGATGCTGGAGCCTCAGAGCCTGGATATTCACATAGAAGAGTTTCTTCTTCTGCCTCTTGCACCCTGACAAGGCACTAAGCTCCTTTCTTCAGCAGTTCTGGGAATTGGCCAGGAAGGAGGGCTCTGGATGTACTTCTGGATATTGTGCAATGCAGTTGCCTGGATGAGCCTCTTAAACCTCAGTGCCCCTGTAAAGAAGGAGCTGCTGAGTCCTATGGGGAGCTGTGACACCCACTAGTGTTTTGTTGCACCCAAGCCAGGCTGGCAGGAGAAACTAATTTCCTTCCAAAAGGCTCAGATAGCTTTTGTTCTTACCCTGTGCCAGGTTTCTTGGGCAAATACTGACCAAAGAGTTTAAAGCAGCTCTTGTCTAAACACCTCCTGAGAAGAGCTCTCTTAAGAGGTAGCAGCTGCTCAGATGTAGAAATTGGTACAGGCACCAGCCTGAAGATGCACTGGATGCCTTGTGATTCTGTCCACATGTGACAGTTAAGGATCTGGATTTAGCTTTTGGACAGGCCACCTCAAGGTCATGGTGACTTGCTGGGAATCATCATTGAGACAGCACAGGTAAGTGTGGCACTGCTGGTGCATTTCCCCTGGCAGCTGACAGGGTTCTTTCTCTTACCCTTTTGGAGTCAGTATCAGGAATCCACTTTTGCGATTAACTGGAAATTTGGGGATGTTGAGAAATTAAGTCTCCAAAGGCAAAACCCTCTTTTCATACAGAGCTGCTCCCTCTTCACAGAGCTTGGGGTTTAGAGAGGCTGTCCTGCAGGGAGCTTCCCTGAGCACTGGCTGCAGAGAAAGCATTGTCAGTGAAGGCTCTGAGTGCTCAATTCAGTGGATGCAGAAGTGAGTTTGGAGGCATGTCTGTCTGGGGGAGCCTCTGGACTGCTCGCTTCTCCATTTACAGTTGGCATGTTCTTGGTGAACGTTTGCTGCTGCACAGAACATCCTGCTCTGTTCACCACACTGGTCAAGAAGTGTTGGAGTTGGTGTGTAATCCCGTGGTTACATGATCTTGCAAAAGGACACACTTTTGTTTGGGTGTGGGGTCTTTAAATGCTTAATCAAATAGGCTGAATTGTCTTGCAATAAATTTACCCCCTTAAGGCAGAGCCTGACTTTTTTCCAGCATGATTTTGCATTGAGATTGCTCTTTAGTGTTTTGATATTGTGGTTTAAGTCTGTGTGTAAGGAACTGGGCCTTTCCTCATTGTTCTCCCAGCTTCCTTATAGCCATTGCTAATTGTAAAGGACCCCTGGGGAAAATGCACAGGAAGGTCCTGGGGTGGATTAGTGTATTGTGCTAATGTGCTTAATCTTTATATTGTTTAACAGCATTATGGGATGAGATGACCTTTGAGGAAGAAGGTAGCTATGTAACAATGCGTTGAGAAATATATCCAGACACTAGACCAGCATTTTGGAGGGAGAAGGGAAATCGCTGTGTTGGGAGCAAAGGAATCTTTGAAGCAGCTGTTGTTCAAACACAGTGGCCAGGAGGTAGACCTTAATGAATCAGGAAAGGAATATAGATAAGGCAGAGCCATGCGGACCCCTCCCCAGAGCCATCTGTGAATGATAATATTCGATATGCTAAATATTTAAATACTCTTAAGTTTTGATAGTTTAAGTAGACTTTTCAAATAGAGGATTCAACCCAATTCATACCTTTTTGCTCACAGGAACCAATGTTTGATACAGAATCATAAAATCATTTCAATTGGAAAAGACCTTTAAGGTCATTGAGTCCAACCATTAAAGGTCATATGCATGACCCTTTTAGCTTACCGCATAATAAGTTCTTAACCATCCATGCTTCTCTTTAGTTACGGAATGAGTGTGCAGACAGAAACACCAGAGTGCAGAACTTGTCCCCCTTTGAGCCGTTATCTCCTGATGCCCCCAGACTCTCACTGTCTGAACTCTGAAATTTCTTCTGACCCCTTTGTACTGTATAGGAAAGCCTTTCATTTTAAAATGTCCATATTTGTCTGGTGATCTTACAATGTTGGTCTGCAAAGATGTCCTCTTCAGAGGGGTGAGGGAAGATGGAGGTTAGAATTATCTGGGCAGGGAGACGTTAGAGCTTTCAGTGGCAGGTAAAAGGTCTGCTTTGCTTCACTGGATCGACGAAAACTTTCAGATGTGTTGAAATCTCCTTAAAGGGTAAAATGCAGAAGCCATTCATATCATCTACCACCCAAAGCTGGCCCTGGAGCATGTGAAGCCCTAGGCACATTGCGTGTTTTCTCAAGCTGCGATACAACTCTGTTATCCTTTCTGGAGCCGTAATTGGGAGCTTGTCTGTACCGACTGTTTTGGTGGTATTCTCAGAGCAGGACTGAGTGTGCTGACAAGTGAAGCAAATGCTGTGTTTAAAAGATAAGCACTTTGAGAGTTCTAACTTGGAAGTGAATTGGAGTTCAAAATTCAGGCAATAAAATGTAGAGAGCTGGCATAGTCTGAAAGGCAATTTCTGTGTATATTTGCAAAAAGGCTATCAGTGGGGGGAGGTGAGTTGTAGAAAGATACTGGGACTTACTTAAAAAGAGTATGGCTGGTATCCAGGGAATTTAGAAATCGTAGGAAGAAAACTGGAGGTGTCTCAGCAGGCTAGATGGGGTATCTGTGGAAACAAGGTACTTAAAGGATGCAGACTGGCACCTTCTGCTGAAGGACAAATGACCTGGATAACCGGGCAGATAGGGAGGCCTGAGGAGGGCTGTCCAGGAGCAACTAGAAATGGAAACCTGTGTGTCATGGTGGGTGGTTCTAGTGCAAGTGGGTAATGGGTTTTGTGTGAAAGGAGTTTGAAAAAGAGGCACTGAGTGCTGTCTGGGATAAAATAATCCTTATATAGCATCTTAATCTGTTATATTTAGTGGCTGCATCTTTAGGACTCTCTAAGTTATCCTCCTAATGCCTCAGTTCTGTGTTACTGCCGATTTTGTTTAATATGCCCATCAGTGATGTTCCTGAAGTTGTGTTCTGCTAACTCGGGATTGATGATGACATCTTTGGGCTCTCAGTCTCTGGCCTTCTCTGACCTTGAAGATGGTGAGTCCTGAGCGTGCCGTGCTGGTTGGCATCAGGTCACTGTTGAAATGAATGCCTTACTGCTAAATGCTTCGAGGTGTTGCCACGTGCTTTTCAGCTGCACAACATTGCTGATGCCCAGGAGCCAAATATCCTCCTTTCCAGGTGACCACTAACACAACGTTTACTCAAGATTCATCTCAGTGTTAGTCTTGATAGAGACCTGTAATAATAATACACAGCAAGGTTGTTTGGATCCACTTGGTGAGGTAACCGTTCCTCAGGGATCTGCCGCTTCTCAGACCAGCCTTTTCCCTGCATATCTTGAATCTTCTACCTTGGCTGTCAGCTACTCAGCAGTAGAGTACTGGACACTGATAGATCAGGCCCATAAAGAGAAGTCCCTGAGGTGCAAATGGCTCAGGGAGCTGGAGAAGGAGGGGGCTGAGAGCCTTGGGGAAAGTCCCACTACGCTAGGAATTTGCTTGTAGTTGCTGTTCCTGTAGGCAGTGCTCTGCAGCAGGCTGGATTGCTCTCATTTCTTCATATCTCCCTGTCACGCTGTTTTCTAAATGTTTAATTACAGATAGATTGTGGTTTGCGGGTTCACATATTTTCTCATCTGCTTTTTGTCAAAGGTAAGCAGATGTATTGCCTGTTGCTCTGTAGAGTTGAGTCCCTTGTAGAGCAGCTGCCAAGGAGCTCAGAGATAAAAACTTCAACATATGGAAAAAATGGGATGAGAAGCCAGTTTCTGTGGCTGAGATGATCTTGTTTTGAAATATATCCAGCTGGTCTCTCATCCTCCCAGGTGTCCCCTCTGCTGTGTCCCAGGAAGCTGTGGCCTCCTGAATTCCACGAGCAGCTGGGGATGTGTGGGCTAGAGGGACCTTTGGTGCCTGACCCTGTCTGCCTGCTTTATCTGAAGAAGAATGAATACCTTAAGGGAGAGAGCCTTGTGGTCTCCCTGCCAGCTTCCCTCCAGCGTCTGCACAGAGATGAGAACCGTGCCTGTGAAATAGGATGTGATTATGTAATTTACATTGTGTTGCGGTTGGGGATTGTTAAATTTGCATTTATAATCCATACTCAAATAGGAGAAAAACCTGAAAGCAGTCTGATTTGCAGTTACAATTAGATAGCCCAACTTCTGCTGTCAGCTGCTTGTCTCCCTGTGCTGTGCTGGCCAGTGCGTTTGGGGGCCGGGACTGGAAAATACCCTGAAGATGGTGAGAGCTCACTGTTCTGGGAAGTGCTGCTGGCACCATGGGCTCGCTCTCCATTCCCAGGCTGCCTCCTGGGGTGCTATCTGAGGCTCCCCAAGGCAATAAATGCTAGTCATTAATAGGTTTAAATAATTTTAAAATGATGGGTGTATAATGATTTTTGAATAACCATCCTAATTATAGTAAATATGTATAAGAGGGCTGAATTAGCATCATGTAAACGAGGTTAGTTCTGGTATTTTAATGTGACTGCTTTGCTGTGCTGCCTGTAAGCATTCTTTTGTCACAATCTTCGTATGCAATTTTGTATCTGTTTGCAAGTGATCTTTTCAGTTCATTTTTAACATGTGAAGCCATGTCAGTCTTCCAACTTGGTTATTACTCAGAAAGAAGGATACCAGAACCTTTCAGTTCATGGCACGGATGTTTTCTGTTTAATCAAACTATGAACAATACGAGGAAATAATTAGCTGAAGTGGTGTTTGGTTTTGTGCATGAGCCAGCCTCTGGAGGAGATCTGAATATGGTTCGCTCGTGGTGCAGGCACGCCCTGCACCCGCTTGGTTTCTGCTCTGTGATTGTAGCCAAGAAGAAAACTTTGTCTTATTACTCCTTGTGGATTTGGGGGCTCCAGAGCTCAGCCTCAATTCTGTTCCGAAGATGACCTGTGCCGCTCCAGGTGTGTCATCTGTAAAGCCGAGGCTGACGATTGCTTTTCCAGTTCTTGAGTCAGGCACCCACAGCCTTACTGTGACAAGGGACGGTGGCTGCGGTTACCATCCCGCTGGAAGAGCCGGAGCACGCTTCCTCCGCAGCGATCCACAGCGGCGCTGGTTGCTACATCCACGTCTCCGTGCGGTTTGGCAGCTCCTGTGGTTGCTGCTGAAGCACCGTGACCCATGGTGTGGAATACTTGGAGAGCTGTCAGCTCATTGTTAAGAGGCTCCAAAGTGAGATTTTACTGAAGGATTTAGTGTTTGGCCAAATTCAGCTAAAGCAGAAGCATGGTTTGATTTGAGGGAGTGTGCTGTGCTCCAAAAGCTCTCCACGTTTCAAATTTTCTAGGTCATTCTTGGATGCTCTAAATTTTTTTTCAGAGAAACAGTTAGCAAAAACTTTGACATTGATGATTTGTATTCTTCTGTCATCTCGGTCTTGGAGAGCATAGAGATACTTTTTTGGCAAGTTCTCCCCCTCCTCAACCCCCAGTCATCATCATTAGAAGGCTGTCAACAAGCATGAAAAATACCAGCATGCCAACTATAAATGCTAATTGACAGATAAGCAGCTGAAGTGGGTAACTCGTGCCATGCCTGACCTGCAGCAGTCTGTCTCCTGGCCCTGTCGGGAGCTGTGTTGCTTCCCTAGGAAGCGTGATCCAAGCGATCTGTGTTCACGTACCCGCGCTGCTCGGTAGCATGCACAGCTTCTGCCCATCTGAGTTAGCTGCGCTCTGTTCGGAGCAGGAGGTGGGCTCTTTCCTTGCCAAAGTAGTACGACTGCAAAGAGGTTAAACTAGAGATGAGTTAAAACCAACCTCACGAGTGTGCATTATGTGTGCTAGGAGCGTGGTCTGTTTTTTTCTTACGGTTAGGCTTACCTTTACCATTTAGATCTTACTGATATTCTTTCAGTGCTTCTGGTTTAACTGCCTTTGGGGACAAAGTGCTTGGAAACTGCTCCAGTAAAACTGGAATTTTGGTGCGAAACCTTGTGCCCAGCTGAAGCACAGCCTCCAAAGTGCTGTTGGAAGGATTTCATCACCTGTGGATATCATGGCTAAGGGATTTTTCCTTTTTCTTTCCCTCTCTTAAAGTAACTTGTTCTGGTAGGGTTTGTCCCTGCTCAGTAAAGGGCTTTGAGATGTTGTTACTTGCTGTGTGTGCGTTCTCCAAACAGGCTTTATGGTTTGATGGCATTGCTCGCATGATGGGATTGCTCAGCTGATCAGAGTCTACTGACAGTACTATTTACATACTAGGCCATCAGCTATCAGTTGCAATAATGCAGATTTTTTAGTAGCTTTAGCTGAAATGGCTTGCATTGAATTGTATCACTTAGACTAGAATCCAGTATTGCAACAGACCTCTAAGCGAAAAAACATGTGTAACTGTGTTTGAAAGATATCGAACAGTAGCATAAATCATTGCTCCCAGCAGTAAAGTCCTGATTCTGTGTTTTGAGGAATTTAGCAATTCAGAGAAAACAGTAGAATCTGCTCGTGCCCTTGGAAATCTAGGCATTTCCATGGCTGAGAGCTCAGTGTTCTAGTCTGCAGAGCTATGCTGTCTTTTAAACCCTTCACTGGTGAGTCAACTGTGTGTTTACTGCTGGTTTTGAGGGGGAGGTTCCTGACTGGGAGGACCAGAGAGACATTTCTGTACCATACTGATTTAGAAAGAAAAGGCCAAGCTGCTCAGAAGTACAAGATGTTGAAAATCCTCAAGGAGAATTAACGGGCATAGTGCAGGTGAGTCAGTGAGATAGGTCCAGAATAAAATGCGTGACTATGGAAGAGATTGTTACAGACTGGGTACCAGACAGTACACATGGCATACCTTGGGCTTACCTTTTTTTTTTTTTTCCCCTTAGCGCTGTTCCCTGAAATTCTCAGAAAATCTTTATGATTTCATGAAGATCTCTTCAATTGAAAGTGTTGATCTGAAAATTAGACTATCATCCAGAACATTTTGCCGAGAAAAGGAAGGAGATATAGATGAAAAAGAATAAGCAGTGACAAGGACTAGATGAAATAAAGGTTCTGAAAATATTTGGGATGGAATCTAGTAACAAAACAGGGGAACGAGGAATTTAAAGTCACTGAATCCTGACAATGTGTGTCATAAATGAAGGACTCATTTTGGAGTGTTAAATGATGATTGCAACCTTGAAAATGACTTTATCAAGAAGAAATCAGTAAGAGAGAGCTTGTTGAAAAAGTGAGCAGGCAATCAGCAGGGTGTTAAGGAAATTAGGGAGTAATTATGCAAGTGACACTTTCTGCAGTCTCCAAGAACTGAATTTGCAGTAGAGACCAGCACCACATGCACTTAAAAAACATTTTCCATAAACCCAAAAATAATCTTAAGTCTTTCTGGCAAGTTTTATCCTCAATGGCTGGTAGAAGGATGAAGCTGTGTGATGGATTGCCCCACCACAGGAAGTGTCCTCAAGTCTAGTTGTCCTCGTTTCCCCAGCCCACAGGCAGGGCTACAGCTGCCTGCTGAGGAGCTGCTGTTTCCGAGGACTTTCGTGGGCTCACGGAGTGGCCGCAGCTCTGCTCATGAGGATGTGCACCCTGCCTTCTCTCCCTGCCTGTGCGTCCTGAGGCAGACACGAGTGTTTCTAGCCTGCTCTCCTGGCACTGCCCGTCCCTTGAGTGTGGGATGGGATGGGATGGGATGGGATGGGATGGGATGGGATGGGATGGGATGGGATGGGATGGGATGGGATGGGATGGGATGGGATGGGATGGGATGGGATGGGCACCCTGCCTGGGAGTGAGAGCATGTCCGTCTCAGAAGGACCAACATTCCCATTCTGGGTGCAGCCGCCAGCAAGGTCTAGGAACGGTCCAGCTTTCTTTGAGGTGAAGGCAAATCCATGCTGGAAAGCAGTGCTTGAACAGCTGGGCAGCAGAAGGGAAACCCCTGAAGTGTTCGACGCATATAGGCCTGGTAGGACAGGATGGCTCTGGTCCATAAAAAGCAGACTGTGGAGAGGGGAGGTGGTGGACCCCGACCTTACAGGGCAGTGTCTTTGGTCTCCAACTTTTCTGCTGCATTTTTTCATAGGGCTTAAAGGATTGTTGTTGTACCGCCACTGAGTGATTCCCTCCCATGAACTCTTCCCTCCTACTTTACATATGCCCTAGCATCTCCCTCATGTTCTGCACAGCAATTTATGCATGGGTGTATCGTGACTTCTGAATAATAACTCTGGGAACTTTTTTCTCGTGTTCATGGTTTGCTTTGGGGGGTCTTGTGTGACTAGGCTACTGGGTCAGAGTACCTGGGAAGCTTCCGACTCACCAGAGGTCCCCAAAGTAGATTGGGGGCATTTACAGCTCCCTGACATCTGTCTGTACCATCCTGCAGTGGGCCAGAAGAGCAGCTGCTCTCCTGTGGCTTGAGAGACCTGGGTCTGAGGCTCATTACTGTCACCAAGTCTTATATTGTGGTATTGGGAAAAACAGACGGCGTGGTCTGGCATTGCCTCCAGTGACACGAGATGTCTCGTGGCTCCGTGCATTTGCGGCTCAGCCTGCATCCTGCATGCCCAGGCATGGTCTCTTGTCCACAGCAGATGAGAGCCAGCAGGAATCCAGTGCTGCTTTTGTGGGCTGCTCTGGGCAAGAGCTGGGGGACTTGTACCTACCTTTTCATTTCACCCTTAAATCATATGCATTTCAGCAAAGCATGTGGATTCCTTGGGCTCCTGACATCTCTCCAAAGCGTCATGCATGGAGCTGAAAGCAGTGTGTCTTTGTAGGCAGTGGAGCTCCCCTGCTGCTGCAGCACAGGTCGAGGCCAGCCCCACCAAGGACTGGCTGCAGAGCAGCAGCAATGATGGCTGTGGGGCCAGTGGCCTTGCCACGTGCTGGCATACTTCTCTGAAGGAAAGCCAGGGTTTCATGAGAGACATGAAGACTAACCCAAGTATGAAAATTCTCTCACCTCAGTGGCATTTTTCCTTGTATTCCTCCTCAAGTAGCTGACTTGAGGCCAGCCTGGTGGTGGCTGGTATGAAGGAGGCTGTCCAGCTGCCCCTTTCCAGCATGTGGACAAAAGCAGGTCAAAGCAGTTTCCCTCTTCTGCTCTGGTTACTCTGGCTGCTCTTCCTGGGAGGTGGCAAAGCCTCTTCTGCCTAGTTCCTCTGGAGCTAATACTCAGAGTTGTAGCCCCGTGCTAGAGCAGGGCACAGGCAGTTTCCCTTCCACTTCCATGGCAAAGCTCCAGCTAACTGAACTGGGAGACTTTCTCCCCCTTTCACCCTGTTTCACTTGCAAAACCTTTAGGAACCAGAGCTTTAACCCTTTTCTTTGCCTCTGAGGAATCTGCATGTGCTGGGCACATTCGTCATTTACCCCCTTGTCTCAACAGGGAACTCTTTCGATCGGTGGCAAAGAAGTGACCCTTGAGTACACTCCGTGCCCAGAGTTTTGGCGCTGCAAACGTGTAAGTATGCGATCAGAGAGCTGTGTTGTGCTTCCCCTGCTGGCTCTCATGGCAGTGGCAGCAGAGAGGAGTGTTAGATATTTGCTCAGTGGCTGAAGGTCCTTAAGAATAATACCCATCCTGAAGCTCATACCTCTTCTAAACTTCTGTAGTTTTCTCTACCTTGTTTTTGGTACCACCTATGAGTGCATGTTGCTTTGGTACAGGTATTATACAGTGTATTATGCACTGAGCAGTTTTGTCCTTATGCAGCCGTTTCCTTTTAACATGTGGGGAAAATAGTGTGTGAATCCCTTCTCCTTAAAAACCAAAATGAGACAGTGATTCTTCCAACTGGAATGGAACAGGCTTTCACTCTGGTTCACATGTGTAACTGCAAGTGTCTTCACTGCCCCGATAACCAGAACTTTCACCAGCCTAACAGTGCAAACCAGCCCTCTGTCTCATGTGGGAGCCTGTGATCTGGATTTGCGTGTAAAAAGTACAGCAGGGAAGAAAGCATGGAAATGAGTCCAAGTCCAGGCAGCAGTTAGTACAGACTGGAACTGGCCCATGTCTGGGGAGGCACAGTTGCCCAGGTGTCAGTTTTGTTCCCATGCCCTTCCTGCAGCTCTCCCAGAAGAGGCACTTTGAGCTGCAGTAGGCTGGGGAGGAGGAGTGCTAGAGCAAAGGGCAGGGTTGCTGCCTGCATTCCCACTGACTGCACACCAAGAGGTTGCAGCAGGGCGGGAAGGGATCAGTTCTAGTTAGACTTTCACCTCGGCCATTGGATCGCACTGGGCTACAAAGACCCTCATCCAGGCTAATTGGATGCACTCCAGCTGCCAGCAGGGCCGTTGTTCGGTGCCTCATCTGTGCTTCCAACGCTCCAGAGATCAAGTAGAGACAGAAGTTTCAGGCAGTGGTTTCACAACAGCTCTCGGTACAATGAGAAGCAGCTGGAGTGTGTGTCCCTACTGTTGCTGTGCGTAAGCATGGCCTGAAAGAGCTTCCTTGTGCCTCCGAGCGTTTGCAGGGCTTCAGTTAGAGGAAAAAAACATGTATGTAAGAGAAGCACTGGATTTACAAAGAGCTTGAAGAGGAAGGTAGGAATGCTGTGTTTGGAGAGAGCTGTGAAGATGGGGCACTTGGCTCTTTCCACGGTGGTTCTGAGTGGGATAACCATCCGAGCCTGTACAGCTCTACCTCTTGGTTTAGCAGACACCTCTTCACTGAATCTTCCTGTGCAGCAAATTACATCAGTATCTACAGTTTAGCTCAGATAAGGCCTTTGTTAGGAGTGAATTGAGATTGGAGAATACAAAAGTAACTTTGGGTCCTTTGAAACAACACGGTGGCTAGCAGTATGGTGCCTAGCATGCAGCTTTTTGGTCCAGCATCACTTGAGAGGGGGAAGGTCCCATCTCGAGGACTTGTGAAGTACCTCCACGGTGTGAACAAATCTGTGCTCAGAAGTTGTATGAAAATCCTGTTCCCAAGGCAATCCCAGTTGTGAGCCATGTGAGCATTTCCCTTCCATTCCAGCCAAGGCTCCTGCTGCCATTACTCATCCTGTCTCTCAAGCTCTCACTGTAACTTTTCCATAGCTTTACTTACTTTCTGAAAGCACTGCAGAGTCTGGCATTCTGGAGTAGGTTGTACCCACTGCCTTCAAAACATGACTTCCTCATGCTGTCCATCTTCCATTGCAGTGTAAGGTGTGTACTGTGGGCTACAGATCTTCCTGCTCCTATTGCAAGCTCCCAAGAGATGGTGAGTATATCTGGTCCCCTGTGCTTGGTCGGTTAAAAGTTTCATCTGCCCTGACAAGTAAGTTTCTCTTCTGGCTTCCCTGTGTCATCCCTCTTGGTGAACTAGCTGAGCATTCTGTAGGAGGATTATTAGTTTTGGTTCATTTAGACCCTTTTCCCTGTCCACACTAAAGATGCTACATGTAGATGTGTTGCTACAGGGTCCTCTGTTCTTGTGAGGCTTGGTGGAGAGGTATCTTAGTGCACAAATCCTTTCCTTCCTAGTGCTCCGACATTGTCCTTCATCCACAGAGTTACAGGTTGTGTGTCCTCCAGGACTGTGCACTAGCCATAGGTGAGATGGCTTCCCCTCAGCCCACCTTCCTTGAGAGATGCAGCTGCACATTTTTAGTGTTATTCTTGTGAGGCTCTCAGATTAGAGGTGAGTCCAGGATTTGAATTGGTGAACTCACCTTTCTGACTGTAAGAAGTGCATGGATAGGAGTTCTGCTCCTCCAGGAGCTTCTCCTCACCCCACCAGCACCTCTGCTTTTTGGGGTGGGAGGGCATGAGAGCCAAAATGCTCCCTTGAGGATCCAATTTCTTTGGGATGAGCAGGTATTCCAGTCACTCTGTAAGCTTTGACTCTGTGTCTTTGAGCAGACTTCCGACATTTTGCATTTCTTACACGCATACCCCAGGCAGAAGGGCATTAAAATAACTGCTGATGCAGAGCTCTTTATTTACTGAAGCACTGTCCCTGTGGTTGTGCTTTCCTTGCACTGTGGCTCCTCCATCAGCATTATGAAGGCAAATTTCGCGTTGCTGGCCCAACACAACTGTGGGTTGTAATAAAACTGTCGAGGGGCAAATTAAACAGAGCCTTTAAGATGCTGTGAAGACAGATTGTGGTGCATGCTTCTTACTGACCTGCTTTTGTTGATTGTAAAAAACATGTGTAATAAGGTAACCTCTCTATGACTGTCCTTTAGTTGCTGGGTGAAACAAAACAACTCTCTAGGCATATATTGTCATTACTGCAGCTTTGCATGAGTTCTTGCATGCTTTGTGACTGATGGTCTTGAAAGGGACTTTAATATGCCTCTCTTACAGGGAGCAGATCAGGTCCAGAGTCCAGAGGTGGTTCTGAGGGAGAGGATGCATCAGCTGAGCAAGAATTCAGTAAGAATTGCTCTCCCCATCTCCGGGGTTGTGCTCATTTTTGTGTGATTTGCATGGGCAGTTTTTGCAGCTGCATGTGCAGACTGGTTTCATATGCAAATTTTACGTGAGGTTCTGCTCGTGAAGCCAAAACTCTGCACGCTGCAAACTGCAGACAAATCAGTGCAGGCCTGTCCAACATGAGCTGTGCTGACAGCCAAGCAAGTCAGTGTGCAGCTTTCTCAACGTTTATGTGCAAAATTGTCATGTGTTCTGCTGTGCTGCCCACTGCCCAAACAGAATGAGAATGGGAAGGTGCTCTGGGGGGACGTGAAAGAGTGAAGCTTTGCTGTGCCAAGTCTTGCACTCTCATTTTTCTCATTGGGGGAGAGAGGCTTCAGCAGCCTGTACAGGGCTGGTGATGTCTGACTTTGCAGCCCCACAGCTTTGGCTTCCCTTGCCAACAAGCTGTAGAAGCTCAGGTGGGGATCTTGAAGTGAAGCCAGATGCTTCAGAGGCCTTCAAGCACAGAAATTTGATGGGATTTATCTTCTCAGTACGCATAGCTAGGCTGGGGGGCAGGGTGTTTCCACATAGTATCTGCCTCATCTGTGGTAAGTAGGCACCTGATCAAAATCAGTGATTATATTATGATGCATTTGATTTAGTGATCGTAGGGGTCTGCACCCAGTTTTCCTCTAGCATAGTGTCATGGTATAAACCCGGTTGGCAGCCGAACCCCACGCAGCCGCTCGCTCACCCTCCCCCGACCCGGGGAATGGGGGATGGAATTGGAGGAGTAGAGGGAGACCTATAGGTTGAGATAAAACCAGTTCAATAATTGTAATAAAATAAACCAATATCAATAATAGAAAGTACAAATGGGTAATGCACAATGTGATGGCTCACCACCCACCGACAGATACCCAGCCCATTCCTGGCTAGCAATCCTGAAATACCAAGATCCCACAAGCTCAATCCCAGAAGCAAGAGAGAACCCCCTCCTTCCTGGCTGCCTGTCCTCTATACACTGAGCATGATGTTAGATGATATGGAATATTCCATTGGCTAATTTGGGTCCAATGCTCTGGCCGTGCTCCCTCCCACCTTCTTGTGTACCTGCACACGGGCAGGACATGGGGAGTTGGAGAGTCCTTGATCTCTCAGCAACAACTGAAAACATCAGTGTATTATCAGCATTCTTCTCATACCAAATCCCATAATAAATCCAAAACACAGCACTATTCTAGCTACTAACAAGAAAAATTAAAACTATCCCAGCCGAAACCAGGGCACTAGTTGATATTGCTCAGCTATGGGCGTTCAAGAACACATCAGGCGTAGTAAGGATGTCACGGCCATGTAGGTTGTCCTGCACATGGGAGGATCCAGACCCATCCCTGATTCACATTTTGCCAGGTAAGAGCCAATCCTAAAAGGAGGCCAAAATGCCTCTTGTCTCTGACAGGAGAGGTCAGGTATAAGAACCCAACATGAAAGCTTGTTGTTCACACACCTTGTATCTGCAGATTGTTAAGACACAGGATATGCAAAGGGCAGAGCAGGTTAGCCTTTTATAAGGGGTGCTGCTGCAGTGGCCGGAAAATAGGAGAAGAAAAATACAAGCTGAAACACTGTATGTGGAACCAGTCCATTTTTCCTCTCTAATAGCAGAGACAAAGCTTGAAAAACCTGAGCAAGAGTTATCAGGACAACCAGAATCTCCAAACCAGCCTATCCAGCCCTTGGTTCCTGCTCCACAGCAGGAGTGTCAGCCTCAGGAACAGGAGCCAAGGAAGAGAGATGAAGGGAGAGAGCGGCGGCCCTCGCAGGAGAAGAGAAGGGACATGGACCGGCACCAGGAGCTGCCTTCTCAGAGAGAAGCAGAGGAAGCAACACCACAGGATGGTGGAGGAAGCAGAAGTGAGTGACACAGGGCCCAGTTTTGGATTTCTCTTACTTGCACTCTGTGAGGCCATCTGCAGAAAGGGCAGCATTTCACTAAAACCTCTGAAGTCTGTTTCTGTGCTGTGCAAACCTGTGGCACCTAGTAATGGTGGGCTGTCCAGCTCCAAAGATGCTGACGAATTGCCTTTAGGAAAGTTAATTCAGGGCAAGCTGGCTTTAGGATGGTGCAGTTAACTTAGCACAGCAGCAAAGGTCTCTGGCCAGAAGTTGCCCTGGGCTGAGCTCCTCTGAGGAGGAGCCTACTGTCGGCTCAGTTTTCTGGGAAGGAAAGGTTAGCAATTGGGGGTGGTACTCTGAGCATCTTGCAAAGTGTAGAGGGAAGAAGCGATGGTTTCCAGACTCAACTGCAAGAAGCCATGCTGTTGCTTGGGGTGGGTTTTGGTTTTGCCTATGCTGTCACAATAAACTTAGACCTGAATTATCTTTTTTTACTACTTTTTCTTTCCTGGCCATCTCCCTCATTGTGCTTCACAGCAATTATGCTGAAGCGTATTACTCGCTTCACCCCACCAGAAGTGATTGTGGGGCTCCTGGCCCCATATGTGCGTCTCTCCACATCCAGCGTGCGCATCATGAAGAACAAGGCTGGACGGATGGGGCAGACCTATGGCTTCATTGAGCTGGATTCACATGCTGTAAGTAGTTTCCTGCTTTCACATGCTCCCCCTGTTGGCATCTATACTCTGTAGAAGTAGAGAAACCACAGAAATGTAAGAAATAGCTGTACTTGTGAGGTGGTTGTTCTGGAGTGAGTCCTCTCGTCTGTTTGTCTGGCTGGGTACAGGGAATAGCTGATACAGCTGTTGCTCTCTGGCTTTAGGAGCCAAAGATTGTTGTCACAATCAGTCATGCTGAGTGAGTTTCTTGCCTTGAAACGTTTCTTTGTAGACCCTCCTAAACTTGAACACCTCTTGCACTGATATTTTGTTTGCAGGGAACTTGAATTCGATGTTTTTTGTCTGCAGAAGGCAAGAATCTTAATTAACAGACAGTCCCACATTGGAGGGTTCGCCTTTGCTGGTTCTGGGTGACTCCCAGACTCCATAGCTGTGCTTTGGCATTGGTCCAGAGGGTGCTCACCAAAACTCTTAGGGGCAACAGCAGCCACGGTGATGCATCGTCTAGCAGCCCTAGGAGAATATAGTCCCTAGCTGGCTGCTGAAAATGGTCATAGGACAAGCAGAGAACCTACCAATGCATTTATCCTTTTTATCTCATCCTAAATACCTTTCACTAATATTTAAACCAAAGTGTGGTTTTTCCTCTCCTACTGTGGTCATCGTGTAAGCACAAAGCCTTTCAGGCGGGCTGGGTTTGGGAAATGGGCTTATGTTTCCTTCTCATGAATGTGAAATTCTCCTTCCCTTTTGCAGGAGGCGCTGAGGTTGCTAAAGATACTGCAGAATCTGGATCCTCCTATCTGCATTGATGGACGTACGGTGGAAGTGAATCTTGCTACAGGGAGGAGAAGGTATAGACAGATGAGACAGTAGTGTTGCCCTTTGTGTGATGTGCTGCGAGGCTGGAGCTGTATTGTTGGACCAGGTGCTTAAAGGTTGACATGTGAATTAGCACAGGTTTTCCTGCAGCCTAAAAATGTGTTGGAGAGGTGAAGGCATTGGAGCTCGAAGAAGCTTCAGTGATTGAGCAGTATGGGATTAATCATCACATTGCATGGCCTCTTGTTGCTGTCCAGCCATCATATCCCATTGTGAGGGAATTAATGGGTTCAGCTTTTTAAGAAGCAGTTGGAGACATTTATTTTTGCAGACACAACAGAGAAGCGTGGTCATAACCCTTGCGGAGACAGTGATCTGCAAAGTCTCTCTGTCTCCTGGGATGGACACAGTCCAACGTGTGGCCAGTGAAGATGGTCTTTCTGCCTTTATTGGTCCTGCTCATCATTTTGAGTATACCGAGGTTAATGTGAAGCCAGATTGACATTAACCTGCAACCTTTATCCCAACAGGAATGACTACGGGGAGCACGGTGACAATTCCTACTATGGCCCGGTAGGTCTGCACAGTTTCCCGGCAGGTCGCCAGAAAGGGAGGGAGCACTGAGGGTACAGGCCTGACTTTGTTAGGCTTTTTCCCTTCAGGCTGCTGAAAGTTCAACATGTTTGAAGATGGGATGATAACGCTCCAGTGTGCTCTTCACTGCTACTCTGCCCCTAAAACTGTGTTTATAATGTGCATAGAAGTGCAAGTCAGAGTACAGATGCTGCTTGAGGGACTTCTGGGCTGGATTACTCTATACCAGGCTTCTTTTACAGAGTGACTTAATTGATGACTGATCTCAGTTCCCAGAGTGAGTGTCTCTTCTCCAGAGCTCGTTACTAGACTACAGGGTTCTTCCCATACTGAATGGGCTGGAGGCTTTGATACAGATTGTCATGAGCACCTTATTTAAAGATTCATGGAAGCTACAGAGGTCTTGTGCTCTGCAACGCTGTCCATTGCTCTGTAGATGAAAAGCTATGTCTGCTTGTGCTCTACTTAGGGTAGCTAAATACGCTGTTTTCCTGAACTTTGGGCCTGTGAGAGGGAGGAGAAGCAATATGATGTTTGTCAAAGAGTCTCTGATCTGTTTGTGTTGTTCACTTACTCCAGGGCAGAAGGGGCATGAGAGACAGGAGGGGCGGCGAATCACAGAGACGCACCAGAGCACAGTGTAAGTTAAGCTCTGCCTCACTCCTACTGTGGAGACTTTTCTTCCTTAAAAGGGCACTGACATGTAGAAATCAGCCCAAAAATATTTTTAAAGGCTAAGAGTAGGTTTGTTTGTTACACCCACTTCTGAGTTTCTTTGCCAACTTTGTTTAGTCACATTTTCCTATCTGATGATGTGTTTCTCTCTACTCTTACTGTGCAAAACTACATGCAGATAAAGGAAACTTGCTGCATGCTTTTCTTGTTGTGGTAAACTGATGGGATAAAATCAGCCTGGCAATTACTAGATGAGACGGAAGAAAATACACTCCATGCGGCAGTGCCAGTAGCTGGAAGGACACTCCTGATTGTTTTACTAACATATATGTAGTATTGCTGAGCTCTGGCTAGGAACACTTTGGAAATGAGAAGCATTCCGCACATTATGGACCTACCCTTAAGGCCTTTGGCTTTTCCTGTAGATACAGTTTGCTCCCCTTTCCTTTCATGCACCCACATGTTGGGGCGGAAGGGATGTGGGGAGTGTCATCACTTGAAACAGGAGACTGTTTGAAAGAGCACAGATTTTCCTTGTTCACAGAGGTGGGTGGACACAGAGCCTGGTCCTCATTACCTCATTCTTAGGGAAATGAGTGGATTTTGTGTCTTTGTCCAGGTCAAGTTTTGTGGTCTGGTGATCTCAGCACAGCCCCTGTAAGTGTGTTTTGATGTGGAAGTTTTGCCAGAGTGCTAAACCAGAAGAATTCGGATTAGAAAGAGAATTTGAAAATCTGTCTCCCTTCTTACTCCTTAAAGAAAATAAACGAAGATGTAGATCAAGTAATGTGAGGATACTCATACATCTCTTGCCAGGAGAGAAAAATTATTCTTTCTCACGCTTGATCCTTTCACCAGTGTAGTATTTGCTCATGCTTTTGTCTTAAAAGGCAAGTTCTGCCTTTGGAAGATTCTGGTGTTAACTCTTGTCTCTCTGTTCAGCTCCGTCAGATGTGTCCACATACATTTATGATCCTGAAACTGGGAATTACTACGATCCCATAGCTGGGACATACTATGACCCCAGGACTCAGGTGAGTGTGTGGGAAGGAAGCTTTACACACAGTACGTTGTTGCAAACTGCCCTTCTCTGGAGAGATTTTGCAGCTAGATCCTGAAGACAGGCTAGCCCAGGACAGTATAGAGGCAGTGTTGTTTCTCTCTCTCAGTCCTCTGACCTGTATAAAAGGGATACCCATTCCAAAATATCAACTTAATGAGAGGCTAGGAACCCCTTAGCTGGATGTTGAACCAGTTACTGTAGCTGCCCCTTTGGCCTCTGAAGCCCTGCCTTTGGAGGGTTTTTGGTCCCCTCTTCATTGAGTAATCTTATGGGCAGAGCATCCTTGCTAGATTTTACTGAAGACATGTGATATGTGACTCAACTAAAAGATGGATAGCAGAGCTCAGTTTTCACCCGTGGTCTCTTTGCTCCCTGACCCCAGCCAACAACGGTTACAAGGATGCCAAAAAAGAGCCATCAGCAGACGTTCTCCAGGACTATCATCTTGTTTTCATGATACTGCAGATGTCCGTGTTCTGGGTGAGCAGGGTAGTGCTCTCATGACCTGGCTGTGGTAGACTGTCTTCTCTCCCAGCAAAGTTCTGAAGCCTTTGCCCTCAGCTGCCTGAGGCTCTGCTGTCCCTTCTTACTGTGCCGGTCTCCCCAGCCTAATAAGGACAATAAGCCCAGTAAGAAGATTGCAGGGGTTTGTCTAAGTCTGTTCCAAATGCCTCTTTCAGAGAGAAGTCACGATAGACCGGGAAGCCTGCTCATCGCCTACAGAGAGCAGAAGGCGGCGGCATGAGAGCCAAGAACGGACAAATGAAAGGAAGGAGCCACACAGCAGGGACAATAGGGACAAAAAGGAGAAAGGGAAAACTGCTTCCACTAAGGTAAATCCCTCCAGGCATCAGAATGATCAGAGATCTGAGGCCAGGAGGCTGAGATAAGAGAGGTTAGGAAATAAAGAGTAATTTATAGAGGATTCAAAAAGGGAGGGACAGTGAAAGAAAACGATGAAATACATGGGGTCGGCAGCAGGCCAGGAATGTGGTGGTTTTCTGGCCAAGTGGGAGTAAGTTCCTGAAATTTTTCTCTTGTGACATTAAGTCAGGGCTTCTCATCCTTTCCTTATGGTAAAGGATTCAGAAACATCCAGGTAACTGACACACTGCTGAAAGCACCCAGCTATTGTAATAGAGTCAACAAAAAACTAGCAGAGATGTTTAAACATAAGAAATCAGCTAAGAATGGAGACTCAGCTCTCCCATAACTGCAGTTCCTGACCCCTCTAGACATCACAGACAGGCAGAAAGATGAGGCAGGCAGTAAAGATGGACTGCAAAGATGAACCGAGATCAAATGCAGATACAGCCTGTATGGTCCCTGCCAGAGCCCAGTTGTGGGGCTGTGCCCTTCAGTGCTTCTCCCAGTGAGCAAATGTCTCCCAAGGGTGGGGAGCTGCTGGTTGGGAGTAGCTGCCCAAAGTCATGTTTGAACATGGGTGTTTGAGCACAGCCCAGTGCTGTGATACTGACTGGGCCTGAGCAATGCCAGGATGGTTGGTAGAGGTGGTTTTAGCCATGAATGCAGAAACGTTGTTTTCCTCCTTGCCTTTTGGTCTGGATATGCTCGGTGGCATGACCAGTCCTGGGCAGTTGGGAGCCAAGGGGTGTAGTTGTCCCTGAGGTTGGTCAGCCAAGGAGTCTTATCTGGTGTGGAGGATGCCTGCTTTCAGGGAGAAACATGGTCTTGTCTGAATGGAGGAGGAAAGCACCTCCAGTAGAAATCCTGCCATCATTTTTCCTGGCTGCCTGGTTTCCACGGATGCTCAGAAGTGGCTTCCTGGCTGCTCTGTGCATTCTCTGACCCCTATGCTGCTGGTGGCCTAATGCCCAATCTTGGCTTTTTCAGAATGAGCCTGGAGAGGAGAGGTTCTTTGCAGAAGATGTCTTCAAAAAGCCATTGCCTCCCTCTGTGAAAAAGGACGAGAGTGCAGGCCCGGTAAGTTGTTGCACAGCATTTGTCTTCCCCAGTCAAGTAGGAGTAGCTAATGAACCACTAAACTAGAGCATGGCCAGGGCTTCAGACCAGTTCTCTGTAAAGCGTGTAGATGTGAAGCTTCACCCCAGCCTACTCCTTGTGCTGCTGAGCGTACAAATGAGCATCACAGGCTCATCCTGTTGCAATATTGGGTGAATGCAGCCTCTGGTGTTCTGTCCAGTATAAGGAGGAACCTGAAAACACCACCACACTGGTTGAGCCTGGCCATGTGTTGTGCCACAGACACAGTGGAGAAAACTGATGTTGTCCTGTCCCCTTCCCACCTATAGCACTTGTGTTTTGTCTCATCTCTCCCAGGCAAGCAGGGCTGTAACTCTTCCTGGAGTGGTGGGTTTCTCTGCTCCTGTTCTGGCTGGCTGTGGGGGTGGCTTTGCACCTGGTCTCCATGTCCTCTGTGCACACACAGAGGTGCCCAAATGTGACCTGGCCCTGCCCCAGCTCTCTCACTGGTCTGAGGCACGGCATGGTGAGCTACTGCAGCTGTCCCTGAGACCAAGGGCACAGCTCCAGGAGAGCTGTGGGTTCCCCAGGGTGGGAACATCTCCCCCCGAAAACACCACCTAATTTCTGCTAGCTGCCTGGTTTCCTTGGAGGCCTGTTTTAATGGGGGCTTAGCTGTTGTGTGCACTGAATCCCTGCAATCAATTCACTGAATTCCTGAATCTTAACACCTCATCTTGATTGTTTCAGAATGAGACCGGAGAGGAGAAGTTCTCTGCAGAAGACGTCTTTAAAAAACCATTGCCTCCTTCTGTGAAAAAAGACGAGAGTGCAGCACCTGTAAGTGGCTCCATAGGATTGGGTCTTGCCTTGTTTGAGCCTGGGTACAGGGCTAGAGAGGCTCACCAAAGCCTGGCCATGACCTTGGATGGCAGAGGTGCCGGATTCTCATTCCAGAGGAGGGAGCATTGGAGATGGAATGGCAAAGGCAGTTTGGTTTATAGCTCTGGGCTTGTTTGTGGGCTTCTAGCATGGGGAAATTGAATACCTGCATTTAAGCCAAGTCTCCTCACTCAAGCATTCCTCAGGCAGAAAACTCTTTCAGCTGCCTCCAGACAGAGGAAGGCCAAACCTCACTGATCTCCATTGACTGACAGCAACTCCCTGCCAAATAGCTGCTGCTTCAGTCAGCTTCTTGTTGCTTAGGTGTGTGGCAGATTGGGAAAGCCTGGCACCAGAGCACAGCCCATCAGGAGAACAGAGGGGTTTCTACCCTGTGGTGTTTACGTGCTGGCCAGCTAGCTTCTTTCCATTCTTGGCCCATGCTGCGGGGATGCTGCTCTCTGGCTCTTGGTCTGGAACAGAGACAGAAGTCACGGGGAGATTGGCTGGGGAAGCAGAGCCCTGCATGGCAGGGCAGGCTTGATGCTACAGATTGTCATGCTTTTCTGCCTCTTCCCTCAGCCCAAGGTGGTGAACCCTCTGATAGGGCTTCTGGGAGAGTATGGAGGAGACAGCGACAATGAAGAGGAAGAGGAAGAGGAGGAGCAGTCACAGGCTCAGTGGCTGCCACCTCCCCACCCACCAGCACAACGTGAGGAGCAGCCAAGGAAGGCCAAGGCCAATGATGACAAGCTGACCGACTGGAACAAACTGGCCTGCTTGCTGTGCAGGAGGCAGTTTCCCAACAAGGAAGTGCTCATCAAGCACCAGCAGCTTTCCAACCTGCACAAGGTATGGGAGAGCTGGCGGCTGGGGGGCTGCGTGTGTCCTGCAAGATGCCTTTGGCTCAACAGCTTTGTGATCTGCCAGGAAAAATGCAATGGTTGGGTGGGAAGAGCTGTGCTGAATTTGACAGAGTAGCAGGCAAAGTGCCCGTCGAAGCTCTGTTCAAAGCATTGTGTGAGCTGCTTGTTCCTGCCATGGGAGTGCTATAACATCAAGGTGTGACTTTTTAAGCTGTAGCGAGATAGCTAAGGCTTGGGGAGAGTGGGGTGCTGGCACACACGAGTGGGAGAGTGGTAAGAACTTAGCACATGCCTCCCCATGCTCTGCGCTGCCTTTGAGCTCTTGCTTCTAGGAGGGCCAAACTGCATGCAGGTTAAAATAGGACTGGTTGCCTTCCTTACTGTGGAGGGGAAGGGCTTCTGGCCTCTGGGCAGGGGGAGAAGGTAGTCTGGGCTGCAAGAGAAGCTGCTGCACCTGGTATAGTGCAGGTGCAAGAGCATGCTGCTTTACCTGTGCTCCTTATGGGTCGAGCAAATGACCCTGACAGCTTGTGTCCTCTGCTGACACTGGCTTCTGTTTTCCTCCTTCCAGCAAAACCTGGAGATACATATGAAGATCAAACGATCTGAGCAAGAACTGGCATATTTGGAGAAGAGAGAGCGTGAGGTGGGTCTGCGGTGGTGGGCAGGCGTTTGTTTGTGGGCCTGCACTGGGGGGGGATGTTGGTTCCAGGCAGACCCTCCACTTATGCACCTGTATCTGCAGCCTGGGCGTCAGATGCCTCCCAGAGAGTCTTAGACTTGAACTGTGGGCACACTCTGCACTTGGACCTGTAGACAGTGCTGTGACTTCTAAGAGCAGGTCTCACTCCTCCCGGAGGGATCTGAGTGTGGTTCTGTTGTCCTGCAAGCCAGTGCTGGGCTCTGGGCTAAGTGGGACCTTGATTTCCATCTAAAACTGATGCGGTGTATGGGCTGCTGCTGCCTGACCAGGAACAGGGGAGCGGTAACTCCTGGTGCTGTAGCTGGGAGGCTGCAACCACAGGTCTGGGTCAGCCCAACAGATGCCATCAGGACAGAATAAGTGGATTGTAGGTCTTAGAGGCATTCAGTGTTTGTGGGTCCCCAGGATGGATTTCCAACCAGCTGAGGACGAAGTGAGACCTGGCTGCAGAGCAGTCTCCTGTGGAGTGTTGAATCCTTCATAGCTCCTGTACTTACTTTGTTCTTTCTGTTTGAAGGGGAGGTATAAAGACAAAGGAAATGAGCGGAGAGAGAAGTTCCAGCAGATGGATTCACCAGAGAGGAAGCGACTCAGATACGACCGGGACTCAGAGAGGTAATGGCTGCTCCTGGTTAGATCTCTCTGGGGCTGCTGATGCCAGGCTGGCTCGTGCGCTGCCGGCACGGCAAGGCCAGGAACCGGCCGGTGGGCTGGATCTGCAAGAGTAACAGCCAGATGCCTGAGTTCCCCAAAGCGCGAGCCTGTTGTGCTGCAGGACATCTCGGAGAGGGGAGCAGAAGGCCAGGGGTGCAGGGGTGGAAACAAGGGCTTAGGGGAGAGCAGAGAGAAGCTGCCACATGCTGGAGGAGTGAGATGGGGGGTTGAGTGTGGCTGGCCAGGCACGGGGAGCAGAATGCAGCCCGTTCCCATCCATCCCATCCTTAAAGCACTTGCTGTCCTCCTGTCCTGGCATCCAGCCATTGAAAGAAAGAGCAAAGCTGCGTTTCATCTGTTCCACTGACTCAGAGGAACGCTAGGAGCTGTTTCCATCTCATTCAGAGTAGGTGGAGGAAGAAAGTGCGTGCTGTGTGGGGCTCTCGAAAGGCCTGCCTGCTGCAAGCTCGCGTGTTCCAGTGGGCTGAGGAACTGCTAGGCATGTGTTGAAGACAGAACTGATTATGTCCCTGTTCCCTTCTGGTACGGCACCTCAGAAGGAGACCTTTCCTCCGTGTCTTGCAGTTTAAAAATCCGCATCTTCTCTTTCCTCTGTTTTCCTGGAATAGCTGTGGATAAATGAAAGCAGTTTGTGTGCAGTGTCATCAGCAGCCAGAAAGTAGAACTTGCCTGAAGGAAGCTATTTTTTGTACTGAGTGGTTTTCAAAACTATGGGGTTTGGTCAAGAGCTCTTGGATGAGTAATGACCAGGTGGGAGAAAGGGTGTCTGAATCAACACTGCATCTATTGAGCAAAATGACCACAGCACTGGGAGAAAACAAAGATCTGACAGAGCGTCGGGGATTAGACTTCACTTTCTATCTATTGCTGAAATTCGGATTTAGAAAGACAAGCACAGAATGCTCCTGGCTTGCGTGAACCATAAATATTTTGGAGCCTGAGCTCATTTCCTGTGCCCTGGTGTATTTTCCCCTGAGGTGGGACAAGGAGTTACGCGGTCAAAGGTGTCTGAGGCCTTCACACAGAATCCACCATGTTGATTTCCTTGGGCGGTGTGCTTCTTGCAAGCAGCTTGGGTATCCCTCAGGAGAGGTTGGAATGTCAATGAAGATGCTATTAGCAGAGCTAAAAATCCCTGGCATGCGTTCAAAGCATTGCAAAACCAGACGATTGATTCTGCCTCTTTTGCAGTGACTACGACCCCAGGATTGATAGTAACAGCAAAGGGAACCGAATGTTGCAGTCCACGGGGTGGAAGAGAGGCTTTGGCCACAACCAGCAGGGCACAACATCACCCGTGGAGGTGAGTCTTCCATTCCTTTCAAAACACATCCCTGTCCCAAGACAGCCGGAGGGAGTTCCCAGCCGGAACAAGAGTCCGGCTGCAAGTCTCAGCGCTCACTTGATGGAATAATACACGTGTGTTAATTAACTTTGCAGTCTGGGAGGGGCTGGAAGTATGTTGGCAGCGGAAACAGGTTAGAATTTATATGGGTCTGGAAGGGTTGAGAATAGAGTAACAGTGAGTAGGGAGGGTGTGAGCATCTGACTGATACCTGCCCAAAACCGGGCTGGGGGTTTGAGCAGGTCACCGGCTCAGGGCTCGGCAGCCACGTGTGCTGGGGCAGAAGGTGAGCGTGCTCCGGGGAGGTGGGAGCGTCGCCAAAGCCACGGGCACGTGAGACTGCCCGCTCTGCTGCCGAGGCTCCCGCTGCCGCTCTGGACTCCGGACTTTGGAGGGGAATACGTTATCCGACGAGGAGCAGAGTCCCCATCACCAAAGGGCTTGAGGGATAGGCAGGGCCGGGTAGATCCTGCCTTCTGGGACAGGCTGGTCTCTCAGCGGACCTTGATTTGCTGCTGGAGGGTTTATCTGACAAGCGGCCTGGGGCAGGGACCGCTCTCCCTTGCCCAGGGGCACATGAGCAGCACCATGCCCCGCGGGTGCCGTCGCCTGGGGCGGCAGGTTTGGCACCTGGCTGCCTCGCTGCCCTGGTGTCGGTGCCTCGCCGAGGGGCCGGCAGCTTGCGGCGCAGCTCACGTTGCGACATTCAGCTTGCGGGCGAGTAGGTCATTAAAAGCAAATATTTGAGGCTTCGTGACGTGTGTTTGCTTGAGCCCACACACACGAGGCAAGATTTCCTCTTCGGTGCAGGCAGCAGGAACCATCCCCAGCTGTTGCTCGGTCCTCGTGGAGGGTTTCCTGTGGCCATAAACCGGGCTTTGTCAGAGAGCCAGCTCCGGCAATGCGCTCTGGGAGGTCTGACCAGGGCTCCGTGGCCTGGATGGGGGAGCCGATCACAAAGCACGGCCCTCGTACAATTCCTATCAAGGCCTCCCAGGAGAGCCCTAGAGACGTGCTGTCTTTTCACTTCCAAGTCATGCTGGGCAAAGAAGCCATGTGCCCGCTTCAGCCCCGCAGGACTTTGATCTCTCGGCGTAATTGATGACATCTCTGGTATTCAGTAAGTTGGACTTAAGAGCAAGAGAAACTTTCAGCCTTGGGCCTGCTCTCCTGGACTAACTTCTAGGCAGGCATTACTGAATAATTCCGATGCTGGCTGCAAAAGCCAGTCGTTAAAAAACAGTTGAAATTCAAAGTGAGCTACCAGAGCCCATGGGAACTCTATTAGAGGAGAAAACAGCTGAGCTTGTGCAAATGCAGGCTAGCTGCAAACAGCTCCCCGGGAGCCCAGCTCTCTTGCTGGCACTTTCCTTTGCTGTGTTTCGATCCTCTCTCGCACGCGGCTGCCTCTCGCCTGCCGGCGCTGCCTGTTTTGGCTGCCCGCTCCCACCCCACCGTCTGCTCACGTCGGTCTCCGCAGCCCGTTCCCGTGGTTTGATTCTCACCGGGCATTTGCTGGCTGCATTTTTGTTGCCCGCAAAGGGCCAATAGTTTTCCCCAAACAGCTTTTGGAGGAACACAGAGCGCTTGCTGTTCCTCCTCTCCCGGATCCACACAGGAGCAGTCAGCTGTCCCAAAGCAGCCTGGGGGGAGGCTTTTTCTTTACGAGCAGTCAGCAAAGAGGAGAAATCACTAACACAGGCTGTATCTGGTTTTCAGGCAGAAAATAGGAAGAAAGGCCCTGGCCTGGGGGCCCAAGGGAAGCCCAGCAAGAGGCAGTCCAACGAGACGTACCGTGACGCCGTCAGGAGAGTCATGTTTGCCCGCTACAAGGAACTTGAGTGAATGGTGGAGGAAACCCGAAGCCTGTCTCTCTCCATCTCCGTCTCTTTCTCTCAGTGTCATGTTCTTCTGGGGCTTTGGTCTTTTTTTTTTTTTTTTTTTTTTTGGAATTGTTACAGGTTTTGCTGCTAGAATTTTTTTAATAAAACTGAAAATTTGTCAGTGCTTGTCTCATGCCTAAAATGGTATGTTTTAGAAGCATGTGATGCTTTGGAAGATTCCCATCGTGTTTTGCTCGCTGCTTCTGAGGTCCCTGGACGTTGCAGCCATGTCAGTGGGGCTGGGACAGGTTTGGTCACTTGGTGGCCCTGCCAGCAGTGCCACTGTCCTGCAGCGGGTTCCCTGCTAGCTCAGGGTTGCTCCTGCTGCCGTGCACTCGTGGGTCAGGATGTGAGCTGGGAGCAGGGAACGGCCTCGAGGCCTGAGAGGAATTCAGGAGCAACCTGTGTGGGATTCATCCTTACGATTAGCAAGGACAGATGGGTTCAAATTAATAGGAAGAGCTTAACGCCTGGCAGAGTGCAGGCCCTGGCATCGCTTTTGGGGGTCCCAAAGGAGGGGAAAATGGGAGACATGTGGAAGCTGAAGACAGCAGGATTTGGAGGTGAAGGGCCACCAGCAACAGCTGACAGCTTCTAAAGGCAGCAAAAGATCTGTCCAAGCTACATTTCCTCGTCTCCAACACAGGCAGCCCCAGAGAAGTGGGGGGGACTTGCTCCCTGGCACCCCGGTCCTTGGTGCTACACCCAGCGATGGAGGTGGGGACAACCACTGTGGTGCTGGTGAGTACGTGGGCGTGAGGAGGGGGAACGTGTGGGCCCAGGGCAAGTCGTATGGTTTGGAAAGGGTCTGTAACAGCCCCCTCCTGCCAAAGAGCCCGTCCGTGCCAGATCTAGGGGCTCCTGTGCAAAGCGGGGCAGAGGAGCTGCTCAAGAAACTTGCTTCAGAGAACCACGTGGAAGCTCAGATGGAGGACGGGTCATTTTCATGCTTCTGCGTTAAAGATGCTCGGGGACCATGTGGCAAACCCAGCAGCCCGGGGCAGCTTGTCTGAGTCTATAGATGGGGAAGCTCTGGGTAATGGTGATAACGGTGCTTTTAATGGGAATATTGGTGATGACTCTGAACCGCAGGACCCCGATAGCTCTGTTAGAGTGGAAGTAGTGAGGAATTATCTCAAGCTAGAGCCGGAGCCAGTCATGCGAAATCTCAAAACATAGCAACCCTTCGCACTTCTCCTCGTGATCTCCAAATGAGGGTGAAGGAATTGGAAATTCGTGCAGGAGGAGGCCCTGACTGCAACGGAGGTCTGCAGCCAGGGCTCCAGTCCTCGTGGCAGTCCCAGGCACGGGGGGGAGGTGATGGGCTCCCGGGGATGAACTCCCTGAAAGGGAGCAGTCGTGGTGGCGCGAGGTCCGGAGGAGCAAGCTGATGCTCTCGAGTCTGGAAATTATTCACGCACGCAGGGGAAAGAAGCGTGACTGCGATGGGACATCCTTTTCAGCGGTGCTGGAGGGAAAGGGGGGAGTCTGGGAGTGGATCAGTAGCTGCTGCACAGGCTGTCCTGCACCCTGGGCACCTGCCTGTGCCAGAAATGAGCACCCACAGACTGCCATTTCCAAACAAAATAGGAGGGAGCCTTGACAACCACCAACTGCAGGAACCCTTTATCTGATTTTATTAATTTGCTAAGTGGGTAGATCCATCTTACTGAAAACCTGTTAACGACTGATGATACGTAATTAATTAAAAAAGAATAAACCAGATAAATGTAAGAGCAGCTTCCTTTGGGCAGATGGACCTCACTAAATAATGTATGTTCCTTGGCTTAGCTTTGCCTTTGCTTGCTTGCTCGCTTGTAGTCGGCACGATGTGCATATGTGGAAGGAGAGGCAGCACAGCATTTTCCTTGTAGGCCAATTGCCAGGGCTCAAGTTAGGAAGAAGAAAGGAGTAGGAACAGACTGCAGTGAAAAGAGGGGAAAAAAAATAATAAAAAAAAAAACCTTAATTGCAAGGTGCATCTGTCTCCAATCAAGAGAAATCATTTTTTTCTCACTAGAGATAGATCTACCTCCCCTAAATTATATTAGTCATAGAAATACTTGATTTGTTGGCTTCCATTATTTTAAGGATCATAGTAAATGGCTATGGGAAATCATGAATGTTGCTTGTGGCTTAAGATGTTGGAACAATACGATGTTACTAACAGAAGTGTGGGATTTCAGGGAGATGTGCTGTGTGTGGCCTGAAATCACCACTCACCCGGACTGAGGAGAATGTCCCAGCATAGGGAAAATCAAGGCAATCCCTGCATTTGATATTGTCTTAATTCCTCTGAATTCCCATTCCCAGAGGTAACCCGGCAGGTGCCTCTGTGCATTCCCTTGAAGATGAGCATGTGTATATCAGGTATGGACATATAGACACAGGCCTGATGTCTGCTGATGTTGTGCATCAGCTGGGGGATATCCAGGATTAGGGAATGTGGAGGAGCCCTCCACTGGGGTCGGGATGGGGTGACTGGAACGAGGCTGTTGATTCACTGGAACAGATAAAGAGAGTGAGAAGCTAAAAGCATTAAAAAGAAGCACCAACCCAGAAGACATCATACTCTCTTAGGAAAACAGCAACATAGGTGATGATGTAGAAACCCTGACTATTAATCATTGGTATAGTGGTTTTGATGTCTAATATTTTTAAAAGGATGGTCACTTAAAGCCACAGCTGTATTGAAACTACTTTTATATCTTACATTCTTTGTATTTCAAAGATTATTCACAACTGTACTAGTGCTGTTGACATGTTCAGTATGTTGCCTTGCGTGCCATCCTGTGGTGATGGCTATGACTGAAGATTACGGTTTATTTTTATTTTTTGGAAGGTCCTGATGAAGGTATTGGAACAGATCACAAGGTAAGTCCTGTGTGGGAGCAGCTGACTGGCATGGAGACGTTATACACAGGAGGAGGACTGGGGTGAACTGTACCCAGTACGAAGGTTGGTATGAATGGAAGCTTTGTGTGCAGGGAAGCCCAGGAAGAAAAGGCAGAACAAGGGGTTGAAAAGCATGGCCTGTATGGGTGAGGAAGGACACTGCTCCTGGCAGCACTGGTGCCAGGCTGTGCTCAGCATGGGGAAGTTTTTAGGAACAGGCAACGGGAGCTGTGGACTTCACCTTGGCTGGTTTGGTGGGGACCAAAGGGGAGGTAAAGTCCACCATTTAGAGAGGGGGGGGGGCATAGGCAGGACACTTCTACGGGGACCCCTGCCCAAGGGAGGGTCCGTCTCTGAGCTACATCAACCACAAAGGTTGGTATGCAGGAGGCTGCTTTGGACATGAGAGTTTCCAGAGTGAGGGCCACTTATCCCCATGTAAAGCAAGTAGATAGTCTTTGATTTCCAATATTTATTAATATTGATACAGCAGTGATTCAGGACCTTAGAAGTGGAACATATTGATGTAAAGAGCTGAAGTTGTGCTTTCTAAAACAAAGAAGACACCAAGGTGGGATGAAGGAAGCATTTGTAAAGGGAAGGGGAAAGAAAGCAGTGTATGTGCTTCCCCCTGCAGCAGTGACTTGCTTCAAGGAGAAAAGAGGTGCAGCTGGAAGGGGGATGGGGTCGGGGGTGCCCCTCTCAGCTCCAGCACCACCAGGAAAAGACAGAGGCAAATTGTCCTTCTGCAAGGTGGGAGCAGGACTTTCCTGCTCTGGGTTGAATAAAACAAGTACTGCTTTATCTCAGTTGTGGCCCTCTCCAGCTTTCATGTCAAAGAGCAGAAGTGACACAGACTTTTGCTAAGGTGGGGTTCCTGCTCAGCTCCCCCTGGGAACCTCCTCAGCAACAGGGGGAAGGGGGGGGGGGATGCAGGCATGGACTTCAGGGAGCAGAACAAGTTGGCAGCAGCAAACACCCTGAAGCGAATATACACCATGGGGCTGCTTCCCTCCACAGCGTGGCACAGTTTGGCATAGAAAAATATCACATCTCTACAGCCCAGGCACACCCACTCCCTCAGCGGTGGCAGTAAACCCCCTGTTTTTCTCAGAGGCAAACCCTGATGCTCCACAAATTGGGTTTCTACCACTCAGCTTCAATGGAATTAAAAAAAAAAAAAAAAAAAAAAAGAACCAGCCCCCAGGGATTTCTTGCATAATATCACAAGCGCAGCTACTGCTGGACACTGGGGACACTGCACACTTGTACAGGTGGGGCTGGACTTGGCACTCAGGCAGGTCCTCAACAGGAAAAGCTCTGCCCCAAAAGCACAGGACACCTGCAAGCACAACATGAGTAGGCTACACATGTTCTACAGGTAAAATCTTTAGGAGTGAATACATTGCAATTAGTATTTTTTTATATGTCTTTCAAACAAACCCATAGGCCTTCTCTTTATTTGAAATGAAAGAGAAGAGTGATAAAAATTTGTACGTGCCTCTGGTTAAATATTGGAAGTTACCACATGAGTATCATGAGCAATTTTACTCATTTAATGTTTTAAGACAATAAAAACAGAAGTTCCATGTTCAGAGGAGGTAGTTACTCAAATCATACCCCCGTTTTAATGTCGGTTATATATTTCTGTATTTATCCATATACATACAAGAAAACTATTCTAACCTTTGTTCCCCACACAGGGGGCATTATGCTTTCCTATGTCAACAAGTAGCATCTTTGTGAAACTGCACTTTTATGGGCTTCCATCCAGTAGCACAAAGATTTGGAAGAAGACGAATGACACTATAATAAGTTGTGTAACGACCAGAATATCTGAGATAAGCGCAGACACAGTCCCTTGTCCAAATTTTAAGTGGATCTTTTTTGCCAGCACATTCTGAAGGGGATATAGTTGGGCCAAGTTGCTGCTGAGGTGTGTGTGGGGAAGGGGCTGAATGAGACAAGATGTTACCAGGCTGACCCGGAGCTGCACCCCTCACCGTGGGTAAAACAGTGCTGGCCCAGGGAACTAACACCATGAAAAAAAGCTTCCCTTCAGCAACAGGCAGCCGAGAGGACACGCACCTTCCGCACTGGCCTCCCGGTACTCATACTCTGCCATGTGCGCTTGGGGTCCTGCTGCTGCTGCGCATCCCTCGACACGTGCTCCGAACCACCCTGGGCATGGCAGCATCCACCGGCTCGCGCTGCTTCCCGCCTCCCCCAGGGAGGTGCGCACGCTGCTGGAGGGAGAATGAGTTGTGCTGGTTACTCCCAGCAGAGCAAAAGGGCAGAAGCAGTTGATAGGACAAGGGATAATGGTAACTAATTGAGGGTAGATTCAGACTAGATGTAAGGAAGAAATTTTTAACAATGAAGGTGGTGAAACGCTGGCACAGATTGCCCAGAGAGGTGGTGGGTGCTGGAAACATTCAAGGCCAGGTTGGATGGGGCTCTGAGCAACCTGATGTAGTTGAAGATGTCCCTGCTTATTGCAGGGAGTGTGGGAGGGGGGTGTTGGACAAGATGACCTTTAAAAGTCCCTTCCAACCCAACCCATTCTATGATTCTGTAGCATTTCCAGTTGTGATGGGGGAGGGGGGAGCTACAGCTTGCCAGGATTGTGCTGGTATGTATCCAGTGTCTGCTCCCTGTGCTGGGGTGCACAGCGCTGGCCCCGGCCCCGGGAAGCTGAAGTGGATCAGCGACACGGAGGCCAACCCTGCCGTCCGCAGCGCTGCCGCGAGCGCTTCTCGTCACCTCCAGGAGCACGGTGCTGCTCCGTGCGGGTGTTGCTTGGCCCATTTTCAGCCTGGAGGAGGCCAGTCCTGTCCAGCTGTTGAAGGGCACCTCGCTTCCCTGTGGAGCACCGGGGTGTGCTGCAAGGAAGGTGGGGAATGGGAGCATTACCCCCCGCCAGGGGACAGAGCCCCTCATCCCACAGAGTGGAAGGATGGGCTGGTCTAGAAACGGCAGAGAGCTGGATAACAGCTTGAAGCTCACCCCTTGGAGTCATCACCTTACAAACACGGCTGTTGCAGACACCCCCGGTGAGCAGCTCCCGGGCTGCAGGATGCTCGTCAGCCTACACACCGCATCACGTCACGCTGCATCGAGTCAGGCCTGATCCGGAGGGAAGGAGAAGATCAGTCCAAGGAGCTGGAGTGCCTCTGTTGGCGTGGTTGGGATTCCCATCAAGGGTGGGCAGCAAGAACAGGGTCACCCCAAGCACAAGGGGTGCCCTTGCCCACTGGGGTGCAGGGCCAGCACGGTTGTAGTGACTGGTCCCACCAACAAGCTGGTGACAAAGCTGCCTGTAACACCAGCCTGAAGTCCAGGCTGGGAGCTGGGGGTGCCTACAGCAGCCTGAAGTCTGGCCAGGAGAGCAGTTTGAACCTGCACCACAACCTGGGAGAATGCTCACAGCCCAGGCCTGGGCTTAAATGGAGTCCCCAGGCCAACGGGCAGCAGGTGAGTGGGTGGGGGCCCACCTGAGTCTAATAAGTGCCCCCAGGGCCCCCACACCCATTCCGGTCCCTCTGGGGGAGCTTCCTTGGGTCCTTCCTATTCCTGGATCTTAGGAGAGGGGCCAAACAGCCCTGCAGATGTAGGGCAGTTAGACAGCAAAGTCCCTTTCCTCCACAGCATTGGGGCGTGCCTGCTCTAGCACATTAATTTGGCTCAGGGTGCACTTCTGAAACCAATCCCCCGACTTTCCCCGCTTTACTACACTTTGGATTGCGTCCTGGAGCAGCTCTGGAGAGCTCAGGAGCAGGTCAGCTGGATTCCTTTCAGATGAAACCAAACCAAGCGTGCTCCAGGCATGTACCTCACGCTCCCCGGCCACTCATGGGCGTTCAGGCTACAGCATCAGCCCAGGGCTCATCTGGAGCAACAAAACCACTCCTTATAAATGTATAGTACATACATCAGGTCCTTGGACATATGGGTCTGCTCCCGCTGCACTGTGCTTGTCCACAGCCACCAGAGCCCAAACCCTCCCAGATTTCCCTTTCCATAACATTTTGCTCTTGAGTCGCTTGCGGACCAGAACTTTCCTTTCTAAACTCCGCTGCCAGGCAGCAGTGGGATGGTGCCTGTGTGCCCCCCCAGTCCCCATCCACCCCACTGCAGTTTGGTTCCCCAATTTACTAGGGGAAAAAAAAGAGCCATGCACTCGATGGGCTGCTTTACTCTCCCACCCCTATTAGGTGTGCCTTGAGCTGTAGGAATGAAATATCCCGGGGAAAAGCCGAATACTTTCCTATGACTTCATGCAAGCCTCGCAGCCCCCGGCTAAATAAATGCATTTACCGCTAGATGGCAATTGCTGCTCGCCGATCCGGGGCCGAGCACACCCGGAGCAGCAGGACAGGGGGTTTGCCAGCAGCCTGGGTTGCTTTTATGAATGAAGGGCTGCCCCTGGCTGCCACCTCCCCGGTCCCCCCCCAGCTCCTCCCTGCAACCTCCAGGTGCTTTGGGATTGCTGGGGGCTGCTGGGCTGGCAGCAGCGCAGGCTCATCGCCGCTGAGATCCCGCAGGCTCCTTGGCTGGTGAGTAGACAAGAGATGGTTTTAATTGTTCCTAAGCCTGGCAAGCCCAGGCTGGAGCAGGCTGCCTTGTGTCTCTCCCTGGGAGAGCCCACTGGGAACGCTACGGTCCCCAGTGGGAGCCGCTCAGCCCAGGAGGCTGAACCAGGTCTGACCCTCTGTAAACTTGTCTGTTTTTACGGTCTGCTTCGTTGCATTTTATATCTATGTGCAGAACAACTCACGGGTGACTTGTCTTTTCCTAGCTCCTACAGAGAGAGCAGAGCTTATTTTGCTGCTCAGTTTGCCATAGCACACAATGAAAAGTTTGTGATAATAATCTTTTATGGTTATATCTATTAATGTCTTAACTTTGATCCCAGGAGGTTTTATTGCTATGGTAAAGCTCTCTGCCTCCAGAGCTGGTTTTTGTGGGGCTCCTTGACTTTGACACTGCTTGGCTGCTAAGGTTTAACATCTTGAAACCCTGGTACTAGACAGTTTGTCACTAAACTCCTAGCCCGTGCTGGGGACTTTTCCGCTGCTCAAAGACAACTTTGTTGGATTTCTCCCACCCCACAAATAAAAATCAATCATTTGCCTCCAAGCAGCTGTGAGAGCCTTGGTCTGAGGAGGAAAAACAGCCTCTCCTGTACATGGGGGGGAATTGTCCCCTGCTCAGGCTGCATGAAATCTGTTGGGACAGGGAAGTGGTACTTCTTCAACCTCCCCCTCTGCAATGCCTCAGTTCTCAGAAACCTCAGGACATACAATATAGCAGGCAGAAAAGAAGCAGAGCCGGAGAAATGCTGGGTGCTCTCCAAAGGGGTCTTTTAACTAACGATCTCCTGCTTGGAAGCATTGCAGAGCCTGGGGATGGATGACCAGGAGTGGGGAGCTTTGTATGTCTGGAGGGTCTTGAAAGGGATGGGTGGATGTTTCAGTGTGATGGCGTTGTGATACTCAGGGTGAGGGCGGGAGGGAGAAGACTAAGTGTTTGTTTATGCCTAGAAACAATTAACAAAGCACTTGATGAAGTTAAATCAAGACAAAGAGGGTTATTTTTTCTTATCCTTGAAATAAGGCCACCTCTGGCATGAATTACAGCTCCTGAAGTTGTATGGTAGCCGGGCAGCCTGGCTGAGGGATACACTGTCCGCTGGAAATCATCAGGAGGCACATCACGGGCAGGGCGTAGCGGGGCTTCCGTAAGCCCCAAGCCTCAGGTTGCAGCCATGGCTGTGTTCACTTAAGTAGTTTATTGCCCATAAGGAACCACTGCATTAATCCGGCTGCTGAGCTCTGGCATGACATTTCTGCTAAGCTGGAAACCAGCATTTTTTGATGCAGGCTTGTGCTCAGGGGAAGAGGGGAAGGCGCTCTGGGAGAGTTGGTCACAGACCTGCAGCTATCCCGCACACATGCCGGCCACGCGACCCGTGCGCACGCCGCAGGGAGCTTTCTCTTCGCCAAGTGGAGCGTGTCCCGGCTTCCCGCCGGCCCGGCCTCGCGCAGCTGTCAAAGGGAGGGGGGTCTGGCAGCCCCGGTGGGTCACTGACTTGACACGATGCGTTGCTGTAACGTATAGGTTTCTCCTGCAGAGTTAACGGTATTGAAAACGACAGAGACACAAACACCCTTGTGATTTATGAGCTGGGGATGGGGAAGTCGATTGGAAAGCTAGGGCAGAGATATCAGCTCTATAAGAAATATGGGAAGAATTCATCCCTAATCTAATCTCACCGAATTCCACAAGGACGCAAGACAGGGATCGTTTGCTCTGGTTCCTTAGGTCGAGATTTAAACAGGAAACCCCCCCAAGGATGTAAGTTGTTCTCCCAAATACCGCTGTGCTTGTGCGTGGAGGCCGGAGAGGGGGGTGCCGCATCTGAGCCACCTCAGCTGGCTGGGTAAGAGGTGATGCCAGGCTGTGGGGCTGCCCAGCAGTGCCGAGCTCGAGCAGAGGGAGTGGGAGCCAACCCCGGGGTGCTCAGCAGGACTCTGCTAACGCTGCTCTTTGCCAAACCAAGCCCTTGAGCCAATGGGGCTGGCAGATCTTCTCATCGGTGAGGGTTTCTGGCTGCCTCACTCCCTGCTGTGCTCCTGTGACACCCTCTCAGGGGCTGTTTACAGCAAGGATGAAGATTTATTGTAAACCTTGGCTCCTGGACTCTTGGAGCTGCCTCTTCCTCCAAGTTTGGTCTCTCCCCACTCCAGCTGGGATTACAGCGAGAGGCGGCTTCAAGAGCACGGGGTAATTAGGTCTTTACAGGCTCTCGCTCGCACAGTTACCAAGCTGGTGTTGAAAGCAAAGATGCAGAGATCAGTCAGCAGAGTAACCCCTCGGCCCTGGGAGCAGCAGGGAATGGCTTTTGGATGGGGAACGGGGGGACGTACCTGGCCTCACCTGCCGCTCCTGCAGAGCACAGGTTGCAGTGGAAAAGAGGGTGAAAACAGCATTACTTGTTCTGGGCTGGGTCTCCAGCTTTGGTCCTCTCTGGTCCCTGCAAGCCACCCATTGCTTCCCCGCCTACTTCTCATTTCTGCCCTGCTCTCAAGAGCCGCCTCCACCTTCTCGGACTCTTTTTGCCCAGGAAAACTGAAGCACAGAGTGACAAAATGGCCAATGTAAGGTTGCAGAGCTGGGCACACCGCACAGGTCATTCTGCCTCCCTAAAGACTAGATTATCCCAAATCGCAGTCATAAAAATCCAAAATCTACTTGTAGCTAGATGCCAAGTAACGACTGATTTTGTGGTACCTGGGAGGGAGCACTCTGAACTCCCGGCAGAGATAAGCTTTTGTTATTCTCCTATGTGGGCACTGTAGGATATTTGGGCTCTGCCATCTCCACGCTCAGCGACCCCGCGTACCCCCTGGTCCACCCGCAGCTCCGTCATACCTGCAGGCACACCACACACATGCTCCGGGCCGGCACAACCCAGCTCCGCCCGCGGGATGGCATGGCACGGAGCACAATTGCTGCCGACGTCACTCCCAGTTGACTTGGGAGCCTGCCCAGGTTATGGTTTCCCTGAAACAATGCCGTTCACAAGCACATGGCAATGTGGGGTTATTGTTCTTGTCTTGCACTCTGGCGAGCTGCCATTTATTGTGAGCAGGAACTACGCTGCTTCTCCCACCGTCAAGTTCAGGTTTATTTCCTCGTTTTTCCAGGAGGAGACCACTGATGTCAGCTAATTTGCCCCGATTGCTTTGTAGTGCGAAGAAAAAAATAAAGGCCTTCAGTTTCAATCTGTCAATTGTCCGCTGAGAGAAGAGCTGGTCTTCCCACGGTGCGTGTTCCCACACAGGTGGGTGGTGACAGCTCTGCCACCATGTGCTGGAGCTACACGCTCACTCGTGCACGGGCGGTGGTAGTCAGGCTTAGTGCTGAGCTGGTCTGTGCTGTACGAGGATGAACTGCTGTTTGGAGGGAGATGGGACACTTGGGGTCAATCCCTGCCCTGTTATGGCTCCTGTTCGGCCACGGGCAGGTCACCCTCAGTCCATCTGTGCTTCAGTTCCACACTGGAATAAAGACAGCCATGGTGGCCTCCCACAGCAGGGTGCTGTGCAGGTGAGTACATGGAGAACTGAGAGGCCTTCACATGAAATAGGGGTTGGACAGGAAGGATGTGTCTGGGGAGCAGCGCCTCGAGCGTGGTACATGGTGGTGGTTGCTTCTGGGCTGCACTGGTCCGCGGGGATACTGGCACAGGGAGCCGTGCTGTGAGGAGGTACCTTCACTTGTGACCATCCGCTGGGTTGGGTTATCTCAGTTTTGGCTAGCCAGTTAAATGATCATAACATTTCTTTGTCAGTGACGTGGTCAGTGGATCGAGTGCACCCTCAGCAAGTTCACCAACGACACCGGGCTGTGTGGTGCAGGGACACGCGGGAGGGCAGGGATGGCATCCAGAGGGACCTGGGCAGGCTGGAGAGGGGGGCCCAATGCAAACCTCATGGAGTTCAACAGGGCCAAGGGCAAGGTCCTGCCCATGGGTTGAGGCAATCCCAAGCACAAATCCAGGCTGGGCGAGGAGTGGCTGGAGAGCAGCCCCAAGGAGAGGGACTGGGGGGTGTTGGTGGACGGAAAACTGCCTGTGAGCCAGCACTGTGCGCTCCCAGCCCAGAAACCACCCATGCCCGGGGCTGCATCAAGAGAAGTGTAGGCAGCAGGTCAAGGGAGGGGATTCTCCCCCTCTGCTCCGCTCTGGGGAGACCCCCCTGCAGTGCTGGGGCCAGCTCGGGGGCCCCCAACAGCAGAAGGACACGGAGCTGCTCGAGCGGGGCCAGAGGAGGCCACGAAGATGATGCTTTCTGATCATCTGGGGGCTGGAGCAGCTCCCTGATGAGAACAGGAGCTCCCTGATGAGAACAGGCTGAGAAAGTTGGGGTTGTTCAGCCTGGATAAGAGAAGGCTCCAGAGAGATCTTATAGTGGCCTTGCAGTACTTAAGGGGGGGCTCTTTATCAGGGGGTGTGGGGATAGGACAAGGGGTAACAGTTTTAAACTGAAAGAGGGCAGATTTAGATTAGATATGAGGAAGAAATTCTTCCCTGTGCGGGGGGTGAGGTGCTGGCCCAGGGTGCCCAGAGCAGCTGTGGGTGCCCCCTCCCTGGAAGGGTTCCAGGCCAGGTTGGACGGGGCTGGGAGCACCCTGGGCTGGGGGAAGGGGGCCCTGCCCGGGGAAGGGGATGGCACTGGATGATCTTGAGAGTCCCTTCCAACCCAAATCATCCTGTGATTCTATGATGATAACAAGGGGAGGTGTCTGTCTTGGAGCATGCTGCTGCCAGCAGTCGCCCTGGTTCCCCTCACACAAAAGCTACGGCAGCTGACCAGCAAGTGACCTACCCCAACCCCTGACAGATGTGCCTTCATCTTCAGCTCAGCCTGGAGCTGACCTGGTGTCTCCTGGGGAAAAATGAATGAGCAGCCAGCTGGGGTGAACAGCCTGGCGTCCATCCACAGTGGCTGGTCGCTGATCCTAGGAAAAATACCCTGCACAGAAGCTGCTGCCTTGCTCCAGACAATTCCCTTTGTCCCAGCAGAGCTGCTGGGGTGAGGACTGCAAGGTTGCTCAGCCTCTTTGGAGCTCAGTGCCAGGCAAAGCTGTGTCCTCTGGCTCCCCGAGCAGAGTGCCGGAGCAAAGGGCAGCCGGTTGAGGAGGCTGCCGGAGCGTGGTGCTCTGCAGGGGTCCAAGGTTTGCAAGCCAGAGAGTTTACCCAGCAATCCAGGATGTAATTACCAAGAAGCCCAGCCAAGAGGCTCTGAGAAGAAGCAGATAACAGTCCAGGCACCCTCCATCCTCATTAAAATACTTTCTCCAGCAAACACATACCCACCCCCCCACCCCTCCCCGCCCCACGCCTGCCCAGCTTGTTCCAATTAGCCCAGCAGGCTGGGGAGAGCAGAGAGCAGGGATCCCGTTGATGAAAAGAAAACACTGCAGAGCTTTCAAGTGTCGGGGGAGGCAGATGGCCCCGGCTGGGACAGAGAGAGGCCCTGAGATTGTGACCGGCGGCCGTGTCGCTGGCAATGGTGAAGCAGATGAGCCGGGTCACTGAGCAGAGCAGGTGCTTCACAGCCAGCTCCCGCCTGGAATGGTCCTGGGATTATAGCTGGGGAAATGTGGCGAAGCCAACAGCCTCCATGAGAGGTGCTGACCATCCCTGCCTGATAGGTCTGGGGGTAGGAAGCAATAATGCCACTGTGAATGAAGAAAACAAGCGTTACAAATCGTGCAGGTTTTCTGCAAAATGACTTGGCAGCTTAAGGTAGCAATGTGCTCTGGCTTGGGAGCGCTGGAGCAGACTGCTGCCTGCCTGTCCAGGGAGCAGGGCTGCTTCTGCGCTCCCCAGGGCTGGTTCTGTCATGAGGCACCCCCGGGGATGGAGCTGTCTCCAGCCCTTGGCTCTCTGCTGGGGTACTTCAGAGAGACCCCCTACGATGTTGATATGTGCCCACCAGGACCCTGGTCAAGCTTCTTTTCCAGGGGCCACCGAATAACTAGCAGCCCATGACGGTAGGTGATAGCTGAGCCTGCCCGGATTCAAGCTGGTGACCCAGAACTGTCAGGCTCTGTGTGAAAACCCTGGGTGTCACCCAGCCCCTCTCCCCAGCGGAGGCTTTTCAGCCAGCCTGGGGCAAGAAGCATTAGCAAACCTGTCCCTGGCTAGACTCCATGCTACTTCTGGCTTTGGAGCCCCTGCCAGGTTTTAGCACGGGCGTGACTCACCCAGACCCAGCTTGGAAAATCGGAAGCCCAGAAAACAGCTCTTGAGCGGGGCAGAGCTCCCCGAGCGAGCGTCCCGAGAGCTGTATTGAATGTCGGGCCATGTGGCGCACAGGTGACAGGGGGGGGTTCAGCTGACGGGGCGGCATCGTGGTATAAATGGCTCTGAGGAATGCGGCACAGCCTCTGGGGACTCCCGAGGCTTTGGGGAGCTGGCCTGGCAGGGGAGCGGGCAGCACAGAGCCTCTTTGCTACCTTATTTGGGTACTTTTTCTCTAACACAACATCAGAGGGTGGCAAGCCTCTTCCCAAACATGACAGGATTTTAAGCTTCTCAACTGCATTAGGAGGCAGGTTGGGAGTTTAATATGCCAAATCAATCCAGAATTTAACATGCCAAATTAATCTGGAGTTTAATATGCCAAGTCAGTCCTGGCTGGGCTGAGATGAGCTGTACGGCTGCTGCCCAGCGTGAGGCACGCTTGTTCCTTGCTTGTCCCACCTCCCCGACCCTCTGCTTTGCCTAGGGAGAAGCCCAGTCTTCTTCCTCTGAATTTGCCCCTGTGCCGCTGCCGGCTGGTGCCCTGGTGTGGTTTGCCTGCTCCGGTAGCCCTGTCCTGGGCAGCACCCCGCAGCCTCCCACCCGAGCTGGGGCTTGGCAGCAGGACCTTAGCACTGCTCTGCGCTGGGGATACAGGCATGAAAGCAATGATCAGAGGTGCTGGGATGGCAAGGAGGGAGCTGGAGGGTGTGCAGAGTCCCAGGGAGTCCCTCCCTGCCTAGGTTTTCCCTGAGGTGTATTTGCCCAGACTCTGGTCCGCTGGCACTGGAAGCTGCCTGTACTCTGGCAGCGGTTTAGGTGAGAGGAGACTTGCAAGATGCAATTGCGCTGTGTCTCCATCCGGCTTTCTCTGTGCAGCGGGCTTGCTACCTCCCAGGTGCTGGGTGCCCTTGGGGTGAATCAGAGGCAGGAACGGTGGAGGTTACTCGACTGGCAGCCCATTCAGGAGCACCAAATAGCCCTGCGGGAGCGGCTGCCTGGAAGCACGGGCCAATCCAGACCATCTCCCTGCCCGTCACCATTCAGTGAGACAAGCCCAGCGGCAGGGCCACCTTCCCAGCCTGACGCCCGAGAGCCAAGCCAGAGCAGGCTTCACCTCTTTCAGTAGCAAGGGGAAGGTAGGGGCTGGGCCAGAGGCACCCTGAGAAAGGGATTAGCAGGATGTTAAGTGAAGCCAGATCCTTATCCTTTCATAAACAGTTATTAATATCCTGGCCAACCTCGGGCTTGGTAATTCCCCATTTGCTTTCAAAGGATGTGGTCCCAACTGGAGTGTGTCTTGAGCTACTGAAACTTCAGGGATATATTTGCCCTTCCAAATGTAAGGGTTTACCCCCCTCCCAGCTGAGCCTGGCTCCCACCTACCAAGGCCCCAGGCAGAGAGAAAACTCCTGTCTGTGCTGGAAGGCAGAGACAAGGGGGGTCTGTCAGGGCCGGGCAGCGCTTATGGGCAGGTTCACAGCCTGGGATGGACATGGCTTTGTCCATGCAACGAGGGAGGAAGAAAACCAGCTGCAGGGCCTAAGGACTGTGTTTGCGTGGCAGCACAGCTGGCGTGCGCTTAATGTGACACACCAGGTCTCAGGGACCAGGGAGGGACACCAAAGAAATGAAAAAAGGAACAAAGCCCTCACGCTCTGAAGTGTCAGCCCAGTTGGTGAAGTCCCCCCCCCGATACCACCCAGACCGCAGAGCTGTCCGTGCCCCGTGGCCGTTGCCGGCCGGTGCCCGCCAGCGCGTTGCCCCGCTGCCTGGCAGGGTGCCGTGCCGGTGGCACACAGCCCGGCCGAACGGCCGCCGGGAGCCGGCAGCAGCTGGGACACATTCCTCCCCACTCGCCACGCTTGGCACTTTTCGGCAGTGGTGGCTGGCAAGGAAGGGTGATCTGGGGCTAATTGCGATCCTGGGCTTTAATCTCAGGAGGTGGGAGCGTTGGAGACTGTTGGGAGATGTCCCGGCTGGATGGGAGCCTGCTGGCCAGCCTTGTCGTGCAGTGGCACAGAAACACAGGCAAAGCTTGAGCAACCTCAGCCTTGCTCCGCTATTGAACAATTCCTCCTTTCAAACCCTCTGAAATCTGCTCCCCCCTTCCATCTCCGGGGCCCTGCGTGGGCATGTGTGACCTGTGTTACTGACGGGTTCATTGAAACCCTGCCATTTCGCAGGGCACACTGTGACGCTCCGGTGCCACTCGAGCTCTGGCGCGGGCTTTTGTGGCCCCAACGTGTGTCATGCTGCAGAAGCATCCCGTGCCTTCATCCCCGTCCCACAAGCAGCTCAGCACCTCAGGCTTTCCTGGAATCGGTCCTGCCCCGGCCAGACAGCACTGGGGGAAGGCAGGGAGGGAGCCGAGGCCTCACCCCCATGGCTTTGTCCTCCTGGTTGGAGAAGGACGGCAGCTGCCTCTCCCTGCAGCTGCTGGGGCATCCATCATCCTGCGCGGGATGGAGGGGAACGGCCAAAGCCCTGGGCTGAGCAGAGAGGGGTTCTGTGCCTTGTGCGGGCAGGAAGGGGGGTCAGGCAGAGCCTTAGGAAGTGGGGCAGCCACAGGCAGGGTTGCACACCAAGGCACACAACCAACAGCTCCAGCTGTGAATGCTCCCTGCACGCGTGGCCCCGCATTCACCTGGCACAGGCCACGCGGCGCACACCCAACTGAGCCCCGGGTGTGTGTGCGGGGACGGGCACCCAGGCTGAGCTGTGGGAAGGGGCAGGAGAGGAGGAGACTCCCTGACAGCAGGGCACGGCTGTCCTGCCTGCTGGACCTCCTTGCTTGTCTTTGCCCCCTTGGTTTCTTTGCAGGGGTGAGACTTTTCTCCTGGCTCCCAAAAGTGACAGAGGGGGGTACTGGCCCCCCCAGGCAGAGAGGCCCCCCTGCACCCAAGGCTTCTGCTGCAGGAGGCAGAACACTCAAGAGCATGGGGCTCGGGTCTGGGAGCCAGGGCGTTGCTGCTCAGCAACCTTGGGCAGCACCAGCCCCATGGAGGGGGTCTCAGCTCCCCGAGGCTCTCCCATTTCCCAGTGAGCTCTAGCACAGCATTTCTGTCCCCGCCGTGGGGAGGGTCACTGCGGCTCAATGCTGACACCAGAGTGCAGCCCCTCTCCTCCCCCCCCCCAGCGCTTTTCCCTTGAGGTCGCCCAGCTGCTGGGGGCCAGCGTGTCACCCCGCCGTGCCCGTGGCCCGGCCGGCCCCGCAGTGTAACTGAAGAAGGCACTAGGCTGCAAATGGCGCGTGGGGATTAGCTGGGACACAATCGGGGCCTGTGGAAGCGGTGGAGCACATGGAGGGCTGTGCTGGGCGGGGAGGCAGCACTGGGGGCTGTTCTTAGCGCCGCAGGGTCGCTGAAGAGCTCGAGTTCAGCATGCTCTTCCCTCTCTGGAGTTAATCCATAGCCTGATAAATGCACTGCCAGGGCCCTTCCCCCTCTGAAATTTGGGCTGGTTTACACTATTTGCGGCATCGCAGCAAATAGGCATTGTCAGGAGGAAATTGGTGCTTTCACGGATAAACAATTCCCTCCCATACCCGCATGGCGCAAACAGGAGGGATTTGTCTTTTCCCTGTGATGCTCAGTATCTGGCAAGACCTTCCAGGGGACTTTGTCACCAAAGGAAAAATTCAGCACCAGGCCATGAAATAGTGACTTTAGATGACAGCCCAGAGCATTAAACCTGTTGGACTTCTGCAGGTCACTGGTGGGAGGGGAGGGCACAGGGTGACCGATGGGACCAGGGCAACTGGTAGACTACTGGTGCTAAGTCAGCCCAGCGCTGCAGTATCACCACCCATGCCACCTCCACCAAGGCACTCCTGGTGACTGCCAGCCCCCCAAAACAGGGCTGCAATCACCCACGCCCTCCTCCTCGTCCCCCGTCGTGCCCAGAGTATGAAATCTGAACCCCCAGATGTCTCCTCGCCTAGCAGCCTGCCCTCATCAGCACTTCCCTCTCCAAACTGAGATAGAAATAGTTGCAGCTCCAGACAGTTGATTATTTAAAGCTGTCGGGAGTGTTTAATTTAACCCCGGATTCATCATCCGCAGCTTGTTTCCATCCACTAGACACCCGCGCTCCCCCTCTCAGTGTAAACTCTGCCTCTGCTGAGCTCTTCACCTCCAGGCAGATCTGGGCAGAGGTTTACAGGCAGGGGACGTGACCCTGCCGCGTGTTTCCCCCAGTGTCCCCGCTCTGACTGGCACAACGAAGGGTGCCCCCCGCACCAGGGACTGCGGGCACAGCCAGGTTGGGGGGCTGCTGCTGGGATTTTAGCTCTGAGTCAGGAGACAGAGGTGGCGAGCCCCTCACCAGTGCCTGGGCATGACGGAGGGGATCCCTGAAGCCTTGGTGAAAGAATGACATATAGCGGAAGCCTTTCTTATTGGAAGTTATCCTCTGACAGTTTCTTTTTCTTTCCTTGTCCACTGCAAGACCCTCCAGCAAGATCCTCACCTTTTCTGACCCTGCACCCAGCTTGACAGGGCTCTGGGTTCCTCCTGTGTGTGGCTGCAGCTCCTGCCACCATCAAACCTGCCTTTGGCATCCCCAGGGCGAGGAGATGCAGTGCTGGTGTCGTGCATGGGAGCGTGCACGCCCGCCCCGCTCCCCGGCTCCTGCTGCAGGCATGCGAAGCATCCCTAAAGCTCATCCTGCGGCCGTGTGTGAGCGTGTCCGGAGGCAGGAGCAGTGCCCTGCCTGCCATTCCCAGAATCCAGACCCACCCTGGCATCCCCTGGAGCTCTGGGTCATGAGAAGTTCCTCTCAGGGCTGGCTTAGCCCAAACCTAAGCCTAGCACAGGCCCTGCTCCATCTATAGAAAGCTGCAATTAGAGGCCAGCATTTTCCTGAGTTCCCCAGCAACCGAGTGCACATTGGCAAAGAAAAAAATAGAAATCCTTGTCAAATCCCAGGCCTGTCCTTGCAATGACTTCCAGGATGGCAGTGCTCACACAGGGCATGGCCGCAAGTCAGCACGACGGGTCTGGGGGACTCTGCTGCTGACGGCTGAGCGCAGGGAAGAGCTGAAATTGCTGGAGCATCCCCAGCACAGGACACACCTGGGATCGCTGTCTGCTGAGAAGGTGTCTGTGCAGAAAGTGAGGGCAGCACTGCCTGTCAGTGGGTCTCCAGGGTGGATGATGGGGTTCCTACCTGGGAACCCCCCTCTTTACAATCAGTGTGTCAAGCAATGAGCAGTTTAAACCTAGATAAACCCATCATGTTTATGGGGTGTTTTTTTTTTTTTTTTTCCCTAAGCAGTAGTTGACCTGTTGAAAAGTCTGCCCAGGGAAGGGGTAGATGGGTTGAGAAAGCAGCCCAAAACCAAAGGGAGACAGAAGATGGCACATCCTCTACCCCAAGGTCACATCCAGGTCTCCTGGGATGGGGGAAGGCTCCGGAGCACAGCAGGTTGTGCTGGCCAGAGCAAGAGCAGCGAGGACAGGGAATGGGCAGGAGAGGAGCTGTGCCAAGGGGCTCACCCCAGCCTGGCCACGGGCTGCTGCCTGCTCCCTGACTGCTGGGAGGGAGAGAAACCCCAACTCTGCAAGCCCGAAACCTCCTCCCTAAGCAGAGCTGAATGCTCCTTCTTGTGGAAGGTGGAGACCAAGGCAGATGGAAAGGCTTGGCTGCACCATCCCTCCTCCAGCCCTGTGCTGGGAAGGCAGAAATCCCCTGCTTCTTGAGCCAAGAGCCCCTGGCCAGGAATGAGCCCAAAAGCTCATTTTAAATCTTTCAGCTGCAGGACTGGAAGAACTTAATATGCAGCAAGAGGGAGAGTTAGTCGGAGCTGCCATTTAGGGACTGGGATATTTCTAAAAGGAGAAAAAGCATCTGAATTGACTGAATTAATTGCTGAGAGCTGGTAGGCCAGCCCCACTCCCCACGGGAGGTGTGGGAGCTGGTGGACAAGGCTGTGAAAGCCTCTGAGGGGGTGTAAATGTAAAAGAGTCCTTCCAGCCTGCAGCGTCCTGGAGCCAGCGGATGCTGTGGCCTTGGAGAGGTCTGCGGTGACCGCGCAATTTGCAGAGCTACCGGCCAGAGTGATGTGTCATGTACGCACACAGCCGCAGCTGATGCTGAAGGGATCACGAAAGTGGCATTTATGGACAGCGTTTCAAAACATTCATTCCCCCTTGAGTAAGCGGGACAAGATTTAACCCCAGGGTGAGATAAGACGATTATTAGGGGCCATTCCCCAGGCTCTGGCCAAGTGCTGAGCAGATATTTAGCAGAGGATGCCCAAGCTCTGCGAGCCTGTTGGAGGGTGTACTACTCCCCGAGCACTCCTTGCCTCTTCCCTCCCAGGACGCTCAGATTCAAGCATTCCTGAGCACCATGTGCTGTGGGCACACCGGCATCACACTGCACACCTCCCCTGGGCAGCCGTAATAGCTGGTCTTCTGAAGTCCCTGGACGTGAAACATGCTGGAGCTCCTGGGTGGCAGCCGGGGCAGCCGGTCAGCGCGTGTCCCAGCTACAGCTGCCTTTCCCAGTACCCAAACTGGCCCTGTGAGCATCATCTGGTCTGCCAGATCCCAGAGGTGGAGGGTGCAGGGTGTCCCAGTGGGGACCAGCATGGCTCACGACAATGGAGATGTTGGGAAATCCTCTTCACCCTACCAGAACCATCAGTGTCTGCTGAGGCTGCGAGGCCAGCCCAGCCAGCGAGACACCCACCAACTTGGGCCCCCACTTTCCCTCCCAAGGAGGGCTGTGCAAGCTCCTCGAAACAAGCCTTGCCTCCCCGTGAGCCCACGCTCCGGGGAGGTTGGCCCCGGCCCCCCGGCAGCCTGCAGGTGCTCTGCTCAGATAATCACAGACGAGGCGCTTGCGGCGGGTGCTGCAGGGTCCCCAGCCTGCGCCTCGCCGCCCCAGCCCGCCGAGCTCGCCGTGGCTGTGACCTCCCCCCCCTGCCCAGCAGCCCCGGCTCATTTTGCAGCGGTGTGGGTGTGCGAGGGGCTGGCCACCGGCTCCTGGGGGCTCCTCTCCGCCAGACAGCTGGCCTGGCGTCTTCTGGGGGAACGAGCTGCCTGCAGCCCTGCCAAGCTGTCCCTCGCCACCCCTCGAGCACCCTCCTCAGCCAGGGCTGGTGGGACGGGGGTCCCGACCCATGCACAGCCCGCTGTGGTGCAGCTTTCCCCCCCTTTCTGCTTGCAGCTGACAGTGGAGGTGGCGTCTCGGCGCTGGACCATGGAGCTGTGAGGGCGAGCTGCCCCTTCCCCGCCGCTGAGCACCAGAATGCACGCTGCCCCCGGCCGAGGGCTGCCCCTCGCCGCGCTCCTCCTCTGCCTCCTCCTGCAGCAGCCGGGCAGCACCAAGGCATGGAAGCAGCACGCCCCGCGCCTTCGCCTCGCCTACAAAGGTAAGGGGGGGATTTCCTTGGGGTCTGCACCTTGCTCGGGAGGGCTGGGGGAGTGTGCTGCAGGCAGGGAGCAAAGCGGGGGCAGGGGCCAGGGCGCAGGGGAGGCAGGCAGTAACCCCACGGCTGTGGCTGCAACATCTCCACACGTCGGGGCCTCGAGATGGTCCGTGGATCCAGCTCCAAGCACAGCCCCTGAGGATGCTGCTGGCACTGGGGAAGGGGGCTGAGCAGGGAATACTCTGCCTGGGTCCAGCGCAACACCGGGACCAGAAGGGATGTCTCCTGCTCACACTCACTCTGGGCATCTCACAGTGTGTCCTGGGCTGTCAGTGTCCCCTGTCTTCACGCTCACAGTGCACGTGGGGACACTGAGCCCCTTCCCCTGCCTGCCCCCAGCACAGTCCTGCCCCAGCGCAGCCCCTCTGCCTTTATCCTCCTTTCCTGCTGTGCAGATCGTTTCTCTGCTGCACTTTATCCTTCCCCCCCTGCATCTGTCTTGGCAGTTTAGATTACGAGCTCTTCAGGGGAGGCACAGTCTGCTCTTCTTGTGCCTGCTGCAGAGGGTGGGGGGCTGCTTTCGGTGATCTGAAGGTGCAACAAGAGCAGACTGACAGGTAGCACAGGACACAGCCCTGCACAGATGTGCAAAAAGGGAGTCTCTAGGGAAAGGGTCTCTGCAGGGGAATGACATGAGCAGTTAGAGCAGAGCCCTGCTAGCCTGGCAGCTGGTCACTCTGCCATGGACCTACAGCATGGACTTGGCCAATTTACCTGCTTTCAGCTTCCTCTATGTGAAAAAGAGCAAGCTGCTTTGAAGGGCAGGCAGCTCAGCACATCCCTGGTGCTGCCCTGGACACGGCAGTCGGCAGGGCTCAAACAGCCCTTTTCCACACCTCTGAGGTGACAGAGCAGCTTCCCCCGGGGGTCATCAAAGCTCCGGGGCCACCCTCTTGGCCTGCTCCATCACCCTGAGAAGCTGCTCTCCGGGCAGGGACAGCCAGCAAGGTGGAAGATGCCCCCAGCTTGTGGCTGGAGAGGGCTGGACCTCCCAGGGACGCAGGATATCCCTGCGGGGAGATGGCGCCGCTGATAGCTGAGCTTGGAAAACACGGTGCAGGGTCGGCCTTTCCTTGGAGCCGGAGGAGGCAGAGCGGGACTGCTGGGGCAGCGGGAGCACGGAGGACTGCTGACTTCAAAGCCCCACAGTGTGCTGGGGCCAGACACGCCAAAAGCCCTCAAGTCTTGGGCAGAGGCAGAAGAGGAAGCTCCCAGCACCAGGAGGGCTCAAGGACAACGCTAACAATGGCAGGGGATGTGAGTCACGGACAGCACGGGGCAGGTTCAAGGACACAATGCCTTGAGAAGTTTAGGTTTAAAAACCCCTAGAAAAAAAAAAAAATTAAAATAAAAGGAGGCCTTTGAGAATCCATCTACAGGATCAGCCTTGCCCTCAGATCCCAGCATGGGGGAGGCAGGCGGAGCCCTTGGCGGGGCCGGGGGAGAAGATGCGAGCAGCCTTGCGAGAAGGAAATGAGAGCACCGAAGGCTGGGAGAGCAAAGGAAGGATGGGGCACAGGGCACGGGGCCAGGAAAAACAGCAGCAGCTCCCACCCCGCCGAGGGGGTGAGGAGGAGGTTTCTAGTAGCACGCTGGCCATCACGGCCGTGCGAGAGGTAAGCTGGGTCAGGCTGGGTGAGCCCTGGCAGTGCCCGGGGCTGAGCCTCGCTGGTTTCTGAGGCTGTACAGCAGCACAGTTATGAAACGAAACAGCAGCACGCCTCTCAGCTCCTCGACGCTGTAATAATCCAGGGCAGGCACAGCTAGGAGTTGGCAAATGGGTCTTCTGCCAGCCTCTGCTCTGCAGCCAGCCCCGCCAGGCAGGACCCAGGAGCCGTCACCTTGCAGCTCGGGGGCGCAGGAGGCTGGCGGGTCTCTGGTTATCGGCACCAAAAGCTGCGCTGGCACGTCTCTTATCAGCCCATGGCAGCGAGGGGCTGGAGCCTGATTTAGAGCCAAGCTTCCCCTGGGCTTCAGGGATCTCCTCCATGGTCTGCTCTGCCTGACAGCTGGGGGAAGGGGAGAGGACAGCTCTCTGGCACAGCCGGGCTGTGACCCCAGGAAGCCCAGGGTCGCCCTGCGCTGAGGATGCTGTAGCTAAGGGGCAGGCGGAGATGATGGATGGGACAAGGCAGTTACAGTGGTCCCAACAATAAAGAAAAACACCGTGGCCTTGGGAGATAGTGAACACAAAAGAGAGGATGTTTCTCTGGGCTCAGCCATCAGTTTAGCCACCACACAGCTGCTGCAGAGACCACCCGGTTCCCTGCCTCGAGGGTCGGGATTTGCATCGAATCTCTTGTGCGTGCGGCTGGGCTGGGGGCAAGAAGAGGCTGGTTTGTGTGCAGCAGGTTCCTGTGTACAGGGTCGGAATCCACAGCACTCGCCATCCCCTTGGTGAGGGAGCAGAACCGTGCCACAGGGTCAGGCGCAGACCCTCACGGTCATTAACCCTGCCAGAAGTCTCATGGTGCAAGTGCAGGGCAGCGAGTCCTTCCTGGGTCCTCCCACATACTGTCACAGCAGCAGGGAGGGCTCCTCCATCATCCTGCCTGACCTTGTCCTTGGACGTGGCTGGGGCAAGTCAGAGGGTGATCAGCGCATCCCGTTCCCTGGGACCAGCCCTGTCCCCTCTCTGCTTAATTACACCCGTGTACTGGATGAACCTTTGACCTTCCCTCCTACCCCAACCTGACTCTCCAGTACCCTGCCTGACATTTCCCCCTGGATTGGGCAGCTCCCGGGAGCGTTGGCAGCCACAGGAGGGTGGGCGATGCACAGCAACCCGCTGGGGACCCAGCAGTGACAATGGCCCGCAGGCAGGGACAGGAATTCAGCTGTTAATCTCATTCAGCTGGTGGGAAATGGCTTGGAAATCTGCTCCCCTCTGTACCCACAGCGCCCAGAGAGGAGCTCTTGGGCACCTGAGGGTAGGGGGGGAGTGACCTGTGGGCAATTTTCATGGGTGCAGGAGAAGCTCCCTGACACAGCTGGGAGCAGCTCCTGGCCGAGGTGGATTTGTGTCCCGCGGTAACTGGAGCTCTGACCCTGGAGGAAGGGGAGAAGGAAACGCTGTCTGGGAGCGATCCCGGCTGCGGCGGCGTGGATCCGGGCAGGGACCCCTGCCCACTGCCTGGGGCCCAGCAGGTCCTTCCCCTGCAGGACGTCAGCGGCGTTTCCCTTCCCCTCTGCCCTGGAAACCGGGTGGAAGGAAGAGAGACGCAACCTCCCGGGTCAGCCGGTCCCCTTTGAACAGAGCCGTGCCCGTGCCCACGTACACCCCACCTGCACCCGGGGCCGCACGTCCGCCCACGCTCCCATCCACCCGGCCAGCAGCAGCTCCCATTGACAGCTTCCCTCCCTCAGCTCCTGACACGCTGCCTCAATCCACACGATTTGGGGTAATTTCTCAGCCTGGGTCTTACAGATCGCTCTGGGTTTCTAGCCACACTCCACCTCCCTCCAGTCCTCATCCAGCAGCAGCCCAGCTCCATCGCCCCTTTCCACGGTCCTGTTTTTGCACCTTTCCCTGCACAGCACCGAAGCTGAGAACGGCTTTGCCAGCGTAGCCAGCCTTCACCCTCTCCCTAGCTGGATCCCGCCACTTTTAAATCATGTGTTATGATTTCTGGAAGCTCTCCCCTGCCCTGATCCCTGGAGCAGGCGCTGACTGGGGTGGCAGCTGCATCCCGTGTCGGGCGCAGCAGCCGCTCCTGCTGTGCTGGGGGATGCTCGCCCCGGCAGCCAGCCCCAAAACCTGGCGCTGCGTGTCACGGGCCGATGCGGGCCTCGGGGATGTTGTTTCAGGAGCCGTTAGCTGAGAGACAAGAGCTTATTGTCTCTCTCGCACACCCACATGTCTGCAACTGTGCCGGAGGGGCCATGCTTAGCCACCCCCGGGCTTCTGCGCGGGAGGAGCTACAGCCTGAGCAGCAGAGCCTTTCCCGCTGCCCTGTCTCTGCTCCCCACGGAGCACACTGGGTCAGTGGCACACTTTCCCCCTCGGCAAGCTGGCTCTCCCCTCCAGCAGTGCCAAAGGGGTGCCCTTAAAAGCCCTTTTCCCAAGCCAGTCTGATGCTGGGTTTGGGCTGTGTCTCAGGACATGGCGGGGGAATGTGGGGTGGTGAATGCAGGGTCAGAGTGGCACCCAGGACACAGCTCCTTAGACCAGGGATGGACCATCCATCTGTCTGTCTGTCCTGGTGCACCCATCTGCCTGTCCATCCCTGGGGGGGGGGGTAGGGGGCAGTGAGCCCCAGCAGCCAACAGACACTTCACAGACAGACTGAAAAGCTTGGGGGTGAGCGGAGATGTCCAGGCTGGGCTGTGTTTCCATAGAGCCTTTCCTTGGAGGGATGCTTTGTTGCGCCAGCAAATAGCCAAAACCTTTTTTATGTAAACTCTCTTGAGCCGAAGCCTGGGGAAAACATGCTGGGAGTTACAGCATGCAAGTTCCCTCTGTTCTCAGCCCTCTCCCCACAATTTTGGGATGCAGAGGCTTTAGGGCTCCAAGAGCTCCTCTGAAAGGCAGTTGGGGCCCCTCGGGCTAGACCACCAGTCTGCCCCATGCCCTGAAAACCAGCCCAGCCCAGGGCAAGGTCAGGGTGGTTTTCCTCCTTGTAGGGATGACTCGCTGCTTCCGCCAGGTAGGCTCATGGGAGGAGGCTTCATGATGAACTTTGGGACGCTGAGGATGGTGTTTTTCTGCTAAGGCAGTGGCTGGAAAGTTGCGTTCCCTTGGGGCAGGGGTGGGTAGCCAGACCCGTCCTCGAAATGGGGAGCACAGGGCCTCTGGCTGCTTGTTGTGCTGCTCATGGATCGTCTTCTCTTTCTCCCGCCTTGTGCTCCTCAGATCTGCTGAAATCCAACAGCTCTCGCCTGTTGCTGGCCTCAGGGGACAGCCTGGATTTCCAAGCCCTCTTGGTGGATGAAGACAGGGCCTGGCTGATGGTGGGAGCAAAAAACCACATCTTCCTGCTCCACCTGGACCATCCCAGCAGAGAGCCTGAGAAGGTCAGTGCTGGGAGGAGGCTGTGAGCATGACCCTGGCCAGGCTGGCCTCTTCCTCCCCGGGAGCCGCTCCTCGTTCCAGCGCCAGGGCGTGGAGGTGGATGTGCTCCGAGCTGGGCTGTTCTGCCGTCACTGGGGACACATTTACACCAGGATGTCTCAATCAGTGGGCTCAACCCATCCCTGGCGCTGTTGAGCCCCACTGAGACAGGCCAGCGCCGGGGAGGGACAGGGCATCTTGGCCAGGAGTGGAGACCTGGGTGGACCTGCGTGGAAAGGGCAGCGCCCGGAGCCCCACTATCACTCCTAATCCCTGCTGCTGCTTCAAGAGCTCCAGCAGCTCCAGCAGCGAGTCCACTAATGTCATCCCAAGACATCCTGCTGGCAGGGTGCGCAGCTCAAGCCCAACAAAAGGGAAGCGCATTAAGGCGCTGCAGCCTGGCGTTCCCACGGGCCGGGATCCAGGAGAGCCTGCCCACCGCCTGGGCGTGCCGTGGCCCACCCAGGCTCTGTCCCCACGCCAGATTCGCTCCGAGCCTATTTGGCAGGCTGCCCGCCAAGCTCGGCCGGGCCCTGGGGACCCAAGGGGGTGTCAGACCCATTGCAGAGCAGCCCCATGTCCTCACTGTGTGCGTGAGCCTGGCAGCAGTTTTTGGCTGAGCCCGTTCCCACCGGTGCCCGTGGGAGCCAGCTGACCCAGGCAGGTGAAGGAAATCAGGGGCTGCATCCGTGGGGGTTTCTGTGTTGCAGATCTTCTGGCCAGCCTCCAGGGAGCAGGTTGAGCACTGCCAGCTGGCGGGGAAGAACGTGGAGGTAAGCAGGGCTGGCAGCCCCCAGCTCACAGCTTTTTGCGGTTTGTCACGGATATTAAACACCCACATCACCCCGAAAGGGAGTGTGGGGTCTGCCTGAGATGAGGGTGTTAAGCCAGCTGGAGTTAAGCTCAGCTTACTGGCTGCCAAGAGAGGATCTGGCCCAGCTCCTGCAACCCAAGCAGACACATCACAGGACTGGGCACGAGTGCCCAGAGCTGGGCTCAGACCACTAACAAACACCTCCCCGTGAGCAGACGGAGTGTGCCAACTTCATCCGCCTCCTCCAGCCCTTCAACAGGAGCCACGTGTTCGCCTGCGGGACCGGCTCCTACCAACCCGTCTGTGCCTTCGTCCACCTGGGAGCCAGGGGAAAGGTGAGGGACACCCTGGCCGGCCACGTCCCCATTGCAGAAGGTGGCAAGAAACCCACCCCCCAGCATGTCCCCATCCCCTTCCCCAGCGAGTGGGTGGGAGAGGGAGCCCTGGAGCCCGGGGAGGGTGGCCGGCCAGCCCGGCACAGTGGCCTGCATGGCCTTGCTGCACATGGAGAGAAGCAGCCCTGGCTTGGCAGTGCCCGGGTGCCCTGTGGGGTCAGGACCCGGTCCTGGCAGCCCCCTCGAGCGACCCACTCGTTGCAAAGCCAAACACACCAGCCTCCTTCCCACTCTTCTCCACGTGCCCAGCTTGTTTCCAGCCTCCCCCTGGGCTGACATCTCCCCTTTGGCTGTGGCAGGGTCCCGGAGCTCCCCCCATGCGGTTGGTGACCCAGTCGTTGGAATCGGGGCGAGGACGGTGCCCGTACAGCCCCCATGAACCCTTCACGGGACTCCTTGTCGGTAAGAGAGAGCGGGGAGCAGAGGCGATGCTGGAAGGCGGGAGCGCTGGGAGTGGTCCGTGCTGGGAGCGGTGCCTGTGCCCCGCTGGGCTACGCGTGGCTGCGGTCCCGGGGTTGGTGCCTGAGGGGGTGCGAGCGAGAGGAGCCATCCCGCAGAGCCCGGTCCTGCCCCAGCTCACCCCGACCTCGCGGTTCCTGCACAGGATCGCGAACGCGGGGTGTAGATCGAGCGGCACGCACCGGGGGCAGGTGGGGGCTGCACACTGTCACCAGCCTGCCCGCCTCGTACCGGCGCTGTGGAAGGGCTCAGTGGGTTGGGGGCTAGAAGCCGTGCTGGGCCACAGGTCTAGAGGAGGGTCCCAGCCGGGCCGGGCCACCTCCACCCTCCCTGAGGCTCCGAGGACACGGGGGAGTCCTGCCAGAGTCCCTCCAGCAGTGGCACCCCAACCCACCCGCACCTCCGCCGACCCCACAGATGGGGAGCTGTATTCGGGCACCTCCAGTGACTTCATGGGCAGCAGCGCTGCCTTCTTCCGGACCTGGGTCCACGGGGCCGAGCAGAGCTACATCCGGACAGAGCAGAACCAGGACCACTGGCTACACGGTAGGAGAGGGGGGACCCGTGGGGCACGGCGGGGGGGGCTCTCCTGCCAGCTGGGGAGGGGCTGGGGCCAGCACTGGGGCCAGAGCTCAGCACTCTGGCCACCTTCTCCTCTCCAGGGGGGAGGAAGCACTGATGAAGTCTCTGGTGGGACTCTGGCACGCACGCTGCAGCCTGGGCACCAGGAATGGGGCTGTGCCTTCTGGGTAGCAGGGTCTCCGTGGGGCACGCTGCGTTCCCCCAGCGCCTCACACTGCTCCCAAGGGCTTCCAAGGGCAGTACAGCAGGGTCGGATCGGGGCACAGGACCACATTGCGCTGCTTCTTCCCCCTGCAGAGCCCGCGTTCGTCAGCGCCTACACCATCCCTGATACCTACAACCCGCACGATGACAAGGTCTACATCTTCTTCCGCGAGACGGCCATGGAAGCTGGGCAGTGGGAGAGGCGGCACATCCACGCCAGGGTAGCCCGGGTCTGCAAGGTCAGTCACCAAAAGCCAGCATGCCGTGGCCGGGTGTCTCACCAGGTGGTTTTTTACCTCCTCTGGGCCAAGGGGCAGCCCAAGCAGGGGCCAGGAGCAGGGTACGAGGGTGTCACCGCACACCTACCACAGCGCAGAGGGCTTGGGGCTGGGGGTGTCCCTCTGCGGGGACGGAGGAGCCCGTGGTGGCGGGGGAGGCTCAGAGAAGCTGGACTGAGCCCGGCTCTTGGTGCCTGGCAGAACGACGTCGGAGGGAAGCGCAGCCTCATCAACCGCTGGACCACATTCCTCAAGGCTCGCCTGGTGTGCTCCATCCCCGGGCCCCAGGGCACCGAGACCCACTTCGACCAGCTCGGTGAGGGCAGAGCCCGCTCTGCGGCCGGGAGCAGCACAGCTCTGCCGTGGCTGCTCCTCCCAGCACATCCCAGGGAGGTGGGCATGGCACCGAGGGTGCCCGACCACATCCCCCGGGGCTGGTGCTCCAGCTCCTGGATGCCTCACCCCTGCCTTTCTCTTTGCAGAAGATGTTTTCCTCCTGCGCACCCGGGACCCTCAGAACCCCCTCATCTTTGGTCTCTTCACAGTCTCCAGGTGAGCAGGGCTCTGGCTAGCCCCTGCGTGGGGCACTCCAGCCCCCTCAGCCCCTTGCCACTTCTGCCCCGAGGCGGGGAGATGGGCAGGACCAGCAGCACCCAGCTGGCAGAGGAAGGGCCACCAGCCATTTCACTGCTTTCCCTGCTGCTGGTTCACCAGCCCGTCTGCCAAAACCACCAGGTTTGGCATCGGCCCAGCCGGCGGTCCCCCCCAGGCCGGACTGGCTGCACCAAAGGGGTTCCTGTCACGCCCTGGGTGCCGTGCATGGCTCCCGGGCTGGGCGCGGGGGTGCACGCGCCCGTCCCCCGCGGAGCAGCGGGGACACTGACAGCCCTGCGCTCCCCCCGCAGCGGCGTCTTCAGCGGTTCTGCCGTCTGCGTCTACTCCATGGCTGCCGTGAGAGCTGCCTTCAGCGGCCCCTTTGCGCACAAGGAGGGATTTGACTACCGCTGGGTGGAATACAAGGGCCGTGTCCCCTACCCCCGTCCCGGCACGGTAAGGGGCTGGGGGAGCCGGGTGGGGGGGAGTGGGAGGGGCTGGCCTGGCCCTAATGCAGCCCCCCGTGTTGCAGTGCCCCAGCGAGACGTACGACCCCCTCCTGCAGTCCACCAAGGACTTCCCCGATGAGGTGATCAGCTTCATGCGCACCCACCAGCTGATGTGGGAGCCTGTGTACCCGCAGGGCCGCCAGCCCGTCCTGGTGAAGGTCAACGTGCCTTACCGGCTGCGGCGGCTGCTGGTGCACAGGCTGGAGGTGGAGGGCCGGCACTACGACGTGCTCTTCCTCGGCACAGGTGGGAACTCGCCCCAGCTCTGGGGACGCGGTCAGCGCAGGGCAGCTCGCACGGCACACCGGTCCTGCCGGCTCGGGTGGCTCCCAGCCCTGACGGCTCCTTCTCCCGTTACCGTTCACAGATGAAGGTAAAGTCCTGAAGGTGGGGCTGGCCGGCGGGGTGAGCCGTGGCACCGAGGTGATCAGCCTGGAGGAGATCAGCGTCACTAAGGTACGGGAGGCCAGGGCTGGACCACGGTGGCTGGACCACGCAGCCTCCCCTCGCCTCGTGGCGAGCTCCTTCAGCAAGTCGCTGGCCTCTGTCGGGGATGTGCCCTGACTGGCCGGCAATGCTGTTAGCGCGGAGGGGAGCCAGGGGGTCCGGAACCAAGTCATCTCCCAGCTCTCCATCCACTCCCTGGGGGGGGATGGGGGTGGCACACCGGAGCCCAAAAGAAAACGGGAGGGCTGAGCCCGGGTTTGAAAGCACGGCTGCCAGGAGGGGCTGCCCTGGGCTGCCCACACCGAGCAGGGCCAGCCGGGGTTGCTGGCGCCGAGCAGGAGGAGCTGGGACCAGGGACCTGGGCCAGGGCCCCAGCCCCGTGTCACCCCGGGGTCCCAGCCCCACCGGCAGGCTGGGTCACCCAGGAGGGACCAACACAGCTGCAGCACCTTCTCCTTCCCCTCCAGGTGCCTTCCCCCATCCTGGACATGAAGTTATCACCGAAGAGGGTGAGTCCTCCCTCCTTCTTCTTAAAGCAGCCACAGGACAGGGCACAGAGGGCAGCTGGCCCCAGCCCCTCTGCCTGGGGCTCTTGGCACATTGAGGGAGTGGGTTCCTGCCAGGGCAGTCGGGGGGTGGCAGGCTCTGCCCCACGCTCCCCCTGTGCCCACCCCAGCACAGGGCAGGGAGCTCTGTTCCCTCTCTAGCCCCAGTCTCCAGCCGTGGGCGCTGACTGCCGCTGTTCTGCTTGCCTGAGCAGCAGGAGCTGTTTGTGAGCAGCACCCACGGGCTGCTCCAGCTTTCCCTGTACCGCTGCGAGCTCTACGGCAAAACCTGCACCGACTGCTGCCTGGCCAGGGACCCCTACTGCACCTGGGACGGCAAGACCTGCGCCCCTCTCCTGCTCACCGAGAAGAGGTGAGCATCCACCTGGGCCAGCCCTGCTGCACCCCCCCCCCGCAAAGGGATGGTGTTTGGAGCAGGGAAGGACAGGCGGCCCTCCCTGGTCCCCCTTTCCTGGGCTGCTCTGCCTCGGGGGGTCCCACAGCCCGGGACAGATGCCACCCCGCAGCCCTGTCTGCTCTCCCACAGGCGTGCCCGTTGTCAGGATGTGCTAAAGTCTGACCCGCTCGGCCAGTGCCAGGACACCGCAGAGGGTGAGGGCCAGCCCCAGCCCCTCCGAGGAGCCCCAGTGCAGGCAGCCAGCTCTGCCCAGGGGCAAGCAATGCCCGGGAGGCTGGGCGACACAGCACTGGGAAACCAGTGCCCACCAGCTGCTCCGCTGCAGACCCTGTTGCCGCCCACCACGTGCGGGATGCTCCGTGCTGCACTCCCTCCCCGCCTGTCACTCAGCTCCCATGCAGGGTACTCACACTTTCCTCTGTCCCATCCCCTGCACAGGGACCGCTGCTGTGGAGAAGCTGGTTTTTGGGGTGGAGAAGAATTCAACCTTCCTCGAGTGCCTGGCACGCTCCCCGCAGACGACTGTCCGGTGGCTGGTGCGGCACGGCGAGGAGATGGGTCTGAGCGAGGTACAAGGGACAGGGTGGTGGGGACGAGGCGCAGGGGTGGCTCGGTCCCCAGGGACTGACCCACGGTGCTCTGCCTTTGCCCCAGGTCAAGAACAACGGCCACTTCTCGGTGCTGGAGCAAGGGCTGCTGATCCGTCAGCTGGCGAGGGAGGACGTGGGCACCTACGAGTGCCAGGCAGTGGAGCGTTCCTTCTCCCGGCCCCTCACCCGATACAGCCTCCGCATCATCAGGCACGAGGCCATGGAGGTGCCACCTTACAAACGGAGCAAGGGGGCTGAGCTAGGAGGGACCCACCAGAGCCCCCAGCCCCGGATTGACCTTCAACCAGCCTACAAGGGTTTCCCGCGGGCCCTGGGGGCACCGGGTGCCAGCCTGGATATCTACTGCAATGCCCTGCGGCATCAGGAAAGGCAGCGGCAGAAAACCTGGCACCAGAAGTGGCAGCACCCATCCCCGGACAGCAAGAACGGCCGGGTGCGGAGGCACCCCCAGCCCCTCTGAGGGGGCAGAGGGAGCCGGGGCCACCCGCGGGTCCCTTCCCCGTCTCTCCAGGGCCCTTCTCGCACGTGGGCATCAGCTCTGAGACACCTATCAGCCTCCCGTGCAGAAACGCCTCGCTGTGACTACCTCAAACCCTGCCAGCCCCCGCTGCCTCTCCGTGCGCCCCACGGGGCACGCCGGGGCCAGGGCACGCAGCTCGTGCCGGCTCTCCCAGACCCAAAGCTATTTACACCCCGCAGAATATTTATTCCCCTTGTTTTCTTCCGGCCCTTAATGATGTTTGTTATCAGCAGCAATAATAGGCACAGAGGACAGAGAAGGGCAACAGCCAGCTCTCGGAAGTGGTTCCCCGACACCCGGCAGCATCCAGCCGTGCCACGAGCTCCGGGTGCTCGCCTGGGTGGCTGCGGAGGTGCCGGCGGAGTCCGAACGCTGCTGGAGGCAGCGGGGCACGGCTGCGAGCCCAGCCCCGGCTCCGGGGCACCTGGGGTTTGCAGAGATGCTTACGCCCAGCCCAGCTCCCATCCATGGCTAAACCACACCACTTTCTAAAATGTTGACGTTTATTTTACCAAAAAGCAAAAAAAAAAAAAAAAAAAAAAAAAAAAAAAGAGAGAAGCACCAGGCAGTTATACCAACTTACAATTTATTATTTTTTTAAAAAATGACATGAAACACAAGTAAAAATAAATACATCATATAAACAACAAATTGTTCAAAGTCTCTGTTCTGGGAGATCAGGCGAGCACATCCCGTTCGACAGAGAGAAGAGGGAAGCACATGATCATGCGTGGGGCCAACCGACCAACCCACCCTGCTAGCGATACTCCTCTTTCCAACCACAAAAAGACAGGCCACAAACTAAGGCGGTAGAAAAAAAGAAAAGAAACAAACAAAAAAGAACCCCAAACCAACAGAAAACCCCAAATGAGACTCAGTGATGGATTCCTTCAGGCTCCCGTGGATCTGCCAGGGACCCCAGCTCCGAGCCGGGTGCCACAAAGCAGCCGTGGGCAGCGGCGGAGGCTGCTCTCCCTCACTCGCGCCGTCGTCCCTTCGAAGGGAGCGCTTGCAAGAAGCCATCATCTCACTGTAATCTAGCTGGACTACATTCCCCTTTTAACCTCTGCCCCCCGCCCCAGCCCTCCCCCCGCCCCCGGTCCTCCCAAACTGGATTAACAAAAGTCATCCCAGAGTGGTGAGAAACACCAGTTATGAAGGTATTTGCTGTACTTGTCCCGGTTGGCCTGGAAGCCACCCACAAACCAACAGTGATTCTCTTGCATTCAGCCATTTGCTGAGATCATTAAGCCAAAATATACATAATTTTTAGTGAAGCCCCTGTGGAAATCCCATCCTTTGCTTGCCGGAACATTTTCTTTCTGTGAGTACCTGCGTCCACCCCACCAACCTCCCAGGCACTCTGCGGGGCCAACGTGCAGCAGATCCAGCCCAACAAGGACCAGGCTGGGCCATGTTGCCCCCACCCCACAGCCCCCCACGATGCCCCAAGAGCCACGCCGGGGGCTGGCGGGGGGGCAATAAGACCACCAAGACCAGAGTGCAGAGCAGCCACAGCCGCTCCCCTCGTGCCAGTGGCATTTTGGCCCAGAGCAGTACCCAGCCTTCGCCTGCCTGTCCCCAAGAGCATAAACCTCCCACCAAAGGGAAGGGCTGAGGGCTGGGTGCCGAGGTGGGGGGCAGCTGGTGGCCACCCCCGAAGCCTCTGCGGCTCTGCCCTGGCCTACGGGACTGTGCTCAAAAAATCTTCCTTAGTGTCCAAAAACCTCAGTTGAGAGTCCTGTGCTGCTGGCCTCAGTGTCACCCACAGCCCCACCGCTAACTGGCAGCTGCTTCCATCCGGTCATTTGGAGACAGAAATTCAGCGGCAAAAGGAAAATTTAACCCGTGCAGGGAAAGCCCCTGGTCCAAGCTCAGGAAAAGCAAGGTTGGACCCTCTGCAGCAGAATCATGGGCTGAAGAGGAGAAAGGTCTGGGGTGGGCAGATGAGGGGGAGAGGGAGTCCCACAGGAGAGGAATTTTAGGGCTCAGACAGGTCCCCCCACTCGGAAAGCCCCTGGATAACCCGCATGCCCTCGTGGCTCCTGGGGGGTGGAGGAAACCCTTCCCACAGCGCTGTGGGAGAGCAGGTGCCTCTGGCCGCCGTGGAGCAGCCCCGGGCACTGCCAGCCCCCCGGGAGCCCCGTGGCCAGGGCGTCACGGCTATCTCTGCAACCGTGTCTCAGCCGAGGCTCTGACGGAGCCCAGAGGACCCGGCCCCTTGTTAAGGGGGTGCCCAGGGCTGGTACATGGGGCAGAGAGGTGACCCCCCACCCCGCCGTGCTCGGGGAGGGCACCGGGGCACCGTGCTGCAGCTGCCCCCAGGCACGGCTGTTCGCCACCAAGGGGGTCGCATCTGGGGGTCACATCTGGGGACAGCCGCATCACGAGACGGCAGCGAGGGGGCTCCAGGCTGCCACGGGCATGCAGGAGCCAGGAGAACCCTCCCACCTCACCCTGGTGCCAGGACGTTAACAGCCAGCCCGCGGCACAAAGCGTGAGCCCTGCGGCAGCCGAGCGCCGGCCGCCTCCAGCTCCTACGGCCGCAGGGCTTGGGCTGTGCCGGGGAGCCCCGGGAGGACACCAGACAGCAGCAGGGGGCTGGCTCGGGAAGCCCCGCTGCTCTCCTGGAGAGGCAAAGAGGCAGAGAAACCAGCACGCGGCCACAGGTACCGCACCCGGAGCCGCAGCGCCAACTGCCCCCCAGCCGAATCTTCAGGCCTTGGCCCAGCACAGAGCCAGAGAAAAGCCTCGTTCCCAGAGGACCTGGGAGGGTCCCTGGGATGAACCCCGCTACCCTGACCCCCACCAGTGAGAAGCAGGGCTGCGGGAGGGCTCTGCTCACGCGCTCTGGCCTCCCACCACGTCTCAACGCTTGCTACTCTGGACAAGGAAAGCCCTTGCCTAGATCCATTCCCCAAATCCACCGGAAAACCAACAGCCTCACAGGGATGCAACGGACATCGGGGCAAGCTCGTCATACAATCAGTGTCACAGGGTTGTGCATGAGGTGGACACACAGAGCACAGGAGGGCATGACTCACAGATGCAGCACTGTCAAGTCTTTGGAGAAACTTGCATGAACACCATCAGTTAATTTGCTTTGTTACTTTTGTGGGGGGGTTTGATTTTTATTTCCATGGTGCATCCAAAGACAAGTTGTCCAGCAGTTTGCTCAGAACCCCTCGGTTTTCAACTCCTAGGATATGTTAAAGAAGAAAGCACTATTTTAATGTTTGTTTTTTTTTAAAAAAAAATAATTAAAATAATTTGCATAGCTAAACTGTTGATCTAAGGCTTCTATGAATGGTGTGGTTATGTTTGACAGACAATGTCCATTAAACAGAGAAAGACACTAGGAAAGCCCCGTAACATTTTTTATTATGTTTTTATAACACATGTGTGCACACCCCCCCCTTTCTCTCTCTCTCGGGAAGGGAGGTCCCCATCTTCCAGCACCCTGTTGATGGAGGATGTCAGGACATCCTGCCCTTTCCTACCCCTAGTTGGTCCCAGCAAACACCAGTGACTGCAGCTTCCACAGCCCGAGAGGTCCCCTACGAGCTACCACCGCTCCAAAGTCCGGGCCACGCTCCTGGGACAGCCCACACAGGCAGAGCCCCCGCGCCTGGGGACACCCAGATGTGACCCGGGGGTTCTCCCTCCTAACGCGGTCACACCCACAGTCACACACCCCCGGGGAGCCCTGGCCCCGAGGCGGGCAGCCAGCGTGGGTGCTGTGGGGGCTAGGGCCAGCCTCTGCACCCGCGGCGGAGCCGAGTGCCGCTCCCCACCCGGGGCAAAGCGCTTCCCCGGCAGGAGTTGTGTCCGCCCCGCTCCGCACGCCTCGCTGCCCTCCTCCTCCCTGGGAACGAGCACTGGAGGCTCCCGCACGTGCTCCTCCACCTGCCCCAACACGACAAGAGGACCCCCGTCCTCCCTCGGGGGGTGCTGCACGGCACCCGGCGCACCTCCAACCTGCTCTGGCACGATCCCCCCCCCCACGGGGCACATCCAGCCAACACGACACGGGCCGGCTGCAGGCCAACCTCCGCAGCTGGCCGGGCTTCTAGGCTACGCTTCGGTCAACCAGGCTGCTTCTCCCCACACAGAGAACCCAACAAGCAACCACTGCATGACGGAGGCCAGCATTTTATTTTTTTTAATAAGGAAATTAATTTAAAAGTAGAAAGAATGAGTCCCCCAAACAATAAATACTACACCTTCATGAAATAAATTAATGTGGAGATTCTGTGCAGGGGGAAGTCGCTCCAATCACAGATTCAACAGCAACCGGCACTGGGTCCAGTGTCCCCTCCCAACCTTCACTGCCTGGTGCTGTTCAGAAGCAGCAGTGAGCCCACCTACCCCTGGATCTGGTGGGCCACGGCGGGGTGAGATGTGGCCTTCACACAGCCTGGCAGGGCCACGGAGCCGGGGAAGTCGCCAGGATTCCCCTCCGACAGCCACTGAGACGCCTGGGATTGCTCCACTCATCTGGCACACAGAGCTGGCGTCAGAACCACCGGACCAACCTACCTCGGACAGGACCCTCCAGAAGGGCCCCGGGGAGCCCCTGCCAGAGCCCTGCCCTCCTTGCTGCAGCAGGAGCCTGCCTGGAGCCCTCGCTCTAGTTTCATGTGAAAATTCATGTGACAAATTGTTTGTGGGGTGTTGTTTCATTTTTTTTTTTTTTTCTTTCTTTTTTTTCCCACCCCCCCCATTTTTTTTTTTTTTACATCATTTCCCCCCTGCCCCAACATACACGACGTAGAAGGCCCCGCCCCCCCCCCCCCCGCTCCCTCCCCAGTAAAAACGCTTCGTCCCCAACCTCTGCTGGAGTTGCCCCTCTGGCCCACGCCTCCCAGAGTGAGAGAAGTTCACAGATAAGGCAGTTCATGTGAGAGGGAGCTCGGCCCTGCCAGCGGTCAAGCCCATGCCTCCAGGCCTGAGAAGGGCACTGACTCGCAACACCAAGCCTCCCCCTTCCAGACAAGACAGAGAACAGAGACAGACAGACAGACAGAGCGTGGAAGGGAGGCACTCATATGGTTTGCATTGCTGCTTCCTTCCTCCCCTGGTTCTCGCTCCCCCCGGCCCTCGCAGGTCCACTCTATCCCCCTCCCATCTCCCAGCCCCTAATACAATTCAGATCCTCGACAGCTAAAAAACAACAAAACAAAATGAAAAGAACAAAACCACCCCCACGCCACACCCTTTGCATCCTTCTCCACCCGCTGCCGTGGCCCAGAGGGGAAATCCTGACTCCCAAAAAGGTCCTGCAACTTTTGCCTCCTGGCGGAGCTGAGACCAAGCAGGAGCTGGGCCCGTTATTTCCCTGTGATCTCTATAACATCGTCGTCTTTGTCCTCGTCATTAGAGCTGCATCCCACCTCTGGGACCTCCTGGGGTTCAAACTGAGGCACCTGGGACCGAAGGAGGCCCCCGGCCGGGTAGCCCGAGTGAGGGGACATGTAGCCAGGGTAGGCAGATGCCATGCTCCTGGGAAGGCTGCTAGGCAAGACAGGGGCTGGGAAAGGAGCAAACATCCTGGGCTCGGGCAGGAGTGACTGCGTGAAGGGAAGCGAGTAATTGGGCAGCACCCCCGTCAGAGAAGGGTTTAGCATGAATGAGGGGACGCTGGCGGTGGCTGAGGTAGCAGCAGAAGAGCTGGCGGTGCCGGCTGTCAGCAGAGGGTCAGTAGTCACAGGGAACACCAGATGAGGGTCTGGGAGTAAATTGGGCAGCTGGTAATAAGAGGAGCCAGTGCCCATGTACAAGGAGTTTCCTGGTTGGGAGGCAAATGGATGGGTTAGGTTGTGGTTTAAAGAGACAGGAGGCATGGCGAACCCACCAGAGACGGGGTACCCGTGTTCGTACGGCTGCACGGACGATGGCAACTGGCGCTTCTTCTGCTGCCTGCGGGCCTGCTCCTCCGGAGCCGATGGCGAGGTTGACTTGCGCTTGTTGCCCCGTAAGTCCAACACCGAGTGGGCATCGACGTGCTGGCTGGTGGCCGGCAGGGCTGAAGACACGGAGGGAGCCGTGCAGTGAATCCCCACGCGCTGCTCGGCTCCGCGGGCCGCCAAGCCGGGCGCGTTGTCCACGCGGGCAGGGTGGCCTGGAGCGGCGTTGGTGCTGGGAGAGCTGTGCCGGGACTCCCGCGCAGCCGCTGCCTCCGCGTACTGCTGCAGTTCGCTGATGATCTCGGGGCTGTCGGGGGATATGGGCCGAGTGAGCTCCTCCGCGCTGGGGAGCTGCGGTGATGAGGCACTGTGTCTGCCATTGCTTGTGGACTCCAGCGAAGAGCTCTGGGAGCCTGAAAACAAGGAGAGGGAGCAGGTGTGAAAGGCAACCTTGGAGAAAAGCCCTGAGGGCCAAGAGGCAACAGTGAAAAGGAAGGTGGGGATATCGTGGGGAGATTGTGGGTGAGTTCTGAACACAGGCATGATGGAAGGTGGGGTAGGAGAACACGTGAGCGAGCCCTGCACAGCACCCACAGGCCCCCACCTGAGGCAGCTGTCCGACGGTCTTCATTGCCCTTTGGCTTCCCAGTGGTCCGGATAGCAAAAATCCGCCCATCGCTGGTCCGGATATACGTCCCTGGAACAGAGGGAAAACAACTTCATTGAGGGTTTCTAGTCTCAACACCAGACCGTGGATCTGCGAGGCTGCTCAGGCAGGAATGGGGCGGCCGTGCAGCATAAGGCCAGCCCACAAATCAACCAGGGAGATCATGGTGGGGCTTCTGCCCCCTTCCTCACTCCTCACTTCCTCCCTTTCAGCTTTCCCGGGTTAGAGCTCACTCCCTCCCAATGTGCTGTCGGTGGGAAATGTGGAACTTCACGCCTGGGACTAAGTTTGCTCTGGGAGCACCAGGAAGTGTTTGGCTATCGCAGTATATGCAGTGGGCGCTGTGAGAATGAGACACCCAGCCACCAAGTTCAACATCTCCTCTCAGAAGCAGGAGCAGCCACACCTGCAATAGCCCTGACGCGTCAGCTACAACAGCACACCCAAAGCACGGGCTGCAACAGAGCAACTACAAAGCCCAGATCTCCTCCCCTTCTTGTTTCTTTTCCTCTCAGGGGACCAATTCATGCTTTTACATCCTCCTCTTTGCTAATTAACATTGGCTAGGACCCTATCCACATCTTACCAAGACAGAGAGCCTTACCTTTTGTCCCTCGGATGATGTGGATGCTCTCACCAGCACTGATTCTTGCCTGTACATCAGTGGATGTATTTGTACCCGGAATCACAATATCTGGCAGTGGGGAAAGAAACAGAACAATGTTTGTGAAATTACACGCCAGCCACAGTCAGGAGCAGGGAGGTGCACCACCAAATCCCTTTGCTTGAAACACAGCCGTCTCTCCTGTGCGCTGTGCTAGAAGCAAGCCCTGGGTTTCTTTCTGAGCAGAGGCAGCAGAGGCTCCAAGGAAGCAAAAGCCACGCTGCTCTGGCACAGCACCTCCCCTATCCCAAACAAGGACAACTGGCGACAGTATTGCAGGCCCTCTCACGGGGAGTTCACACCCAGCAACTCACCAGGCCCACGCCCCTTGCACACCTGCAGGGAAAGTCCTCCAGGTACAGGGGAACCACTCAAAAGAAGAGAAGCAGTATCGGTGGCTCTGCTGCCTGACTGCCCATAGCCCATGTGGACCCTGCTCCTCAAAATCACCACGGGCATCACAACTCAACTCACTGTGAGCATCAGCAACTCACCTGTGGTGGTGACAATCTTCTGCACAAAGACACCGGCTCGCTGTAGATAGTTGATGGGGAAATTGACAGCGGGGTTGGAACTTGAGGTTGATCCTGCGCTGCCCATGGGGACATGCCGGGGCATCATAGGAATGGGGGTGGATTGAACTGGGCGGACACTTGCCACTGGCTTGTCCTCGCCCTTGAGGGCTGGTCGCCTAGTGAGAGAGGAGGAGGGAAAACGCAGTGACCCCACTGACAGGGCTAAGCGTCCTCTGCCCCCTCATTTCAAGTCTACAGCATGGGAAGAGGGGGAAGAGGCAGTACTCACCAGTTCCTCTGGCTAAAGGCAGGGATGCTCGTCAGACTCTGGTCACTGGCTGGGTAATACTGTGCGTAGGACGGCCGGGTGTAGGGGACGGATGCTCGTTTTTCCTCCTCATAGCTCTTCTTGGCTGCTTTCTTCTCTGCCTTGGTCAGCTTGTGCTCCTTCCGGTCGATCAGCAGTGACTCATGCTGAAAAGGCTCCTGCAACCCCACAGCACTGAGGCTTTGACACCAACACACCACAAGAGGGAACCAACATGCCCCAAATGGCAGCCACCTGGTCCCGGCACCAGCACGGTCACCATCCTGGGCTGGAGCGGGGAAGAGGGGAGTTGGGAGGCAAAGCTGGTCATGGCGATGTATGTGTGGGGGCAACGTTGTGGATGTGACCAAGGCTCAGCTTGAAGAGTGACAGAGTCAGCTAAGCCACCACTCACCATCACTAAGCCTACCCAGCCAAGGCCATCGCTTACCATGAGCACACGGCAAAATCCAGGAGCCAAAGGGGCAGGCTAAGAGTGCAAGCACAGAGCCTGCCGAGATGTCACACAGCCACCAGAGCCCCACGGCACCCAGCCACGGGCCCACCCTGCAGCACCACCCTACCAGTGAAACTTCACAACACAAGCAAGTGTTGGTGTTTTAAAGCCATTCCAGGAAGAGAGCTGGCCGCAAGCTGGGATACGCCACTGCCACCTTCCTGCCCAGCACCAAGTTGAAAAAAGTGGTGCCCTACAACCTGCTCCCAAATCTGTTCAGGAGAGCTGTGGCTCTAAATGTGTAGAAGATATTGCAGGGAAGGGCAGGGCTCTTAGGGCCCTCTCTAGAGGACTTTTTACCTACTCCCACCAGCACACCGATGCATCTTTCTTGCCACCGTGTCCCCATCACACAGCCAGATTCCCCCAGATGTCCCGCCTGCGCGGTGCTGTGCCAGCAAGAAGGCAGGTTGGTCTTACCTTGGTGATGAGGTGAGGATACTTGAGACAGGCTAATTGAAGAACAGACTCCTTCATCTTGCTTGGATTGAGGGAGAGCTGAGCGGGGTCGGATTCCTCTTCCACAAAATGCAGCAGGTTCTCCACTTCCCGACGGGTGAAGTTCAACACTGGGTTCAGATCATCAACCACTCGATCTGGAAAAGAGAGGGAATGGAGTGAGCAGAGGAGGGAAGAGATGGGTACTGCTGCCCTTCCCACACTCCTGCCTTAACAGAGCTCCCTCCTTGCAATCTGCACAGTCCCCAGAAGCCTTCTGCAAATGTCAGGATAGGAAGAAAAATCATCAGCCATGTTCACAGCTGAGCCTGTTTGATCAAGTCAGGCTGAAAAATGCCTTGTGCTCCAGACTGCACAGCAATGCAGTGCAGGTCACTGAGTTCCTGGCATGCAGGAACATGAAGCTAGTTACGGATGGTGCCCCATCTCACATCGCAAGGCTGAAAACATACGAGCCCCGGGACAGAACTGCATCCACATCAGTATGTGCCCTCCTGCAAATCCCACCAAAAAGGCTCAAGTTAATCACCAGGTGCTGAAGTTTACAGAACTCCGTTGAGTCAAAAGCTGAGAGAAGCAGCCACAGTCCCTCCCTTAAAAGAGCCTGGAAGCTTTCCTTGGATGTTCCTTCCTGCACACAGGGCAAATGGGAGCACATGGAGAAAACATCTGTATCAGGGACCCTCCTGGAAGCCAAATCAGCTGCCAGGGGACTCCACCTCAAGTGCAAGACACATACTGAGCTGATCACACGGGCTGCTGCCTCTGGAGTTGGGTTTTGAGACAAAGGAGGACAGAGGCAGCAGAAGTCTTTTTGGGTCACCACAACCCTCAGCTGCATGCTCTACGAGAGCAGCTTGACAGCTGGCACAAGCCAGCAGGAAAGATACTTTTGGTACAAGGGCAGGTCAGAACTGGAGTGAATTAATTATTCTTGGCTCCTAAGTAAGCACTGTCAGTCAAAGGTATCCATATATATTTTAATGTTACTGTTTTCCTTCTCTTGCTGCTGGAGAAATGGAGGTGGAGAGCTATTTAATAAGTAATGCCCAGTTTAAGACCAGTAATACCCCAGGCATAGGGGAAAACAGGATGACCACCCCCCAAGTCTTCAGTCTCTTGCAGCAGCTGGAAGAGTAGCAGGGAAGGTAAACAGCACTACATTGGACTGGTAGCACAACCCTGCTGCAGGATGCTGTCTCTACAACCCCTGCAGCTCTCCCATGAATTTCTTATAGGATCTCATGTCACTGCCAACTCATAAACATCAAACGTAGCCCTAGGATAGTGTGTCTGTCACTTCTTTGGCTGTGTGGTTTTCAAACTCAAAAGAAGAAGTTAAGGAAACCACAGAAATAGGACTTAAAGGAGAGAAAGCCAAGAGTGGAGTGCCGTGTCCATCCACACTTACCTGACATGCCCTGCTTGGAGATCTGACGGTCATAGATCTTCTTCTCAAGGGTGTAATCAGAAACCAGTCTGTAAATGTGGCACGGCTTCTTCTGCCCATAGCGGTACACTCGGCACACGGCCTGGGCGTCATGGCATGGGTTCCAAGAAGCATCAAACACCACCACTCTGTTTGCTCCAATGAGGTTGACACCCAAACACCCAGCACTGGAAATTAAAGGCAAACTTAAAATTGCTGCCTTGGCTAATTTTCAAAGCTTCTAGACAGGGACAGCCATCACAGCCAAGAGTCCACGAGGTGTCTAAGGAAAGTTCTGTCCAGTCATACAGGCAACTTCAAACCCATGTTTGGCTTCCAAGACTGCTGCTGAGTTGTTGCAGAGGACAGGCTAAAATCCTACACCCCTAGGGAATTCAGACGCAGATGGCATTATCATCCCATAGCGTCCTGAGGGCATGTTATGAAGGAAGTTAAGAACTGAAACCCCATATGCATACAGAGCATCAGTGGGAGTCCTCCACTGTGCCTTTCTGCTTCAGCCAACTTACCGTGTGGACAAAAGGAAGAGCCAAACAGAGGTGTTGCTGGGGTCATTGAACTGGTTAATCAGTCGTTCCCTTTCTGAGGCAGAGGTGCTGCCATCCAGCCCTGAGAAGGAAATTAAAGACACATTTAAAAGCTCTGTACATTGGGGGGAATTTCATCAGAACAAAACCGCTTCCCAAACACTGAGCTTTGGCACTTGTTCACAACCAATTCTAGATCTTCCTCAAATCCTGCACTCCAGGATCTTAACTGGACCACTCTGTACCTAATTTTCCAAGCCAGGCAGGTACAACAGAGCCAGCCAGGTTGGGATATATTCAACTGAAAGATTGAGTAAAACATTACTCAAGCTTGGCAAGGCCAAGACTGGGAATGCTACAGCATACCTAGTCCATTAAAGCTCCATATTAGGCAAGACAGACAGCATGCAAGAGCAGCAGGCACAAAGGTCTCACATACGCTGGAAGCTCGAGGAACCAGGAGAAAGCAAAATTGTGTAAGCCTTTGGCAAAACCTCATAGACTGGATCTGAGCACAGAGAGTACTGGTCTAAATGAGTGCAAGAGGGTGTCATCTCTCTGTCCCTGGGCAGCAGCTTGCTTCTGGCAGCTCTGCAAAAATCAGGAACACCATACCCACCGCTCTTCCCAGTCCTGGCCTGTAAAGTGGCCACACAAAGCAACAATCCATGCAACAACCCCAGAGCAAGACTTAAAGCTAGGGAAAAGGGGAAGAGGAAATCACAGCCCCAAGCTAGTGAAAGCATTCCACAGTGATTCTGGTTTGGGATGCAAGATCTAGAAAATAGCCAAATAGGGAGCAAAAAGTATCTTTTACAACTTAAATAAGCACTAGTGTGTGAGATGTTAAAGGTGTCTAACACCTGAGTAAGATGTCAAAAAGAGGATTTAGAAATTATCTGTTAGTTGCTATCAATCCAACACCGTCTTCCCAAGCAACTAAAGAACAACCTGAAAGAGATCTCTTCAGAAGAATGCTTCAGAAGAGCATTTTCACACCCAGGGACAACTACAAGAAGATGGTGGGTGACTTTCAAGAATTAGTCTACCACAGAGGACCAAACAGCATCACACCAAAGGAGAAGAAGATTGGCTGCACTCACTGTAATAGTTGATGTTTCGGACCCAGTTGTGAACTCCTCCATCTGAGCCTGGAGGACTCGGCATTGGTCTCTCTGCCAAAAACTCTTCAATGACAGATAATGTGGACAAGCTCTGGCTGCAAAACCAAGATCTCTGTTCAGGAGAAAGCCCCCACAGCAGCAAAAGTGGAGTATCAGAACTCTTCCCAAACCATGACAGTATTGACAGTCATCAAACTCTGTTTGTGGCAGCATACCTCTCACTAGTAAACTTACTAGTGACAGAAGTATAAAATCCATGGAGGAAAACCAGGATCTAATACAACAAGGTAGAAAAGGGGAACTGCCACACCGCTCACCCTGTGTAACAGCCTCCTAGTACCAAGAGAGGTTCAACCACTCAAACATCTAGTGACTGTAGGATCAGCTGTTGTTATTTTGCTTACCTGAAGACCAAGATCTTGTCTCCAAGCTTCACACTTTCCTCAATTAGGTGGAACAGTAACACCATCTTGGGTGAGTTCTCCAAGACTCCCGTCTGGTAATTACACAAGATGTCTTTGGCCTACCGAGAAACGGGAGACTATTACAGGTGGAGTTGTTCATTCCCTGTTTAGTTCAACAATCCTGTCTCAAGGTGAGAGAAATAAGTCATTGCAGAGAGGTTATATGCATCCAGTTAGGTCGAGGTGACAATGTTACTCACAACTACTGCTGCTACCTCCCATTCCAGAAGCTCCAAATGACAAACTTGGAGTATGGATGAATGAGCATCCTCTCAACTTCTCATGACTCTACTCTATCTCAAGACCTTTCCTCCAGCCCACTAGATTTAACACCATCTTATCTAGATTAAACTTCATTCTGGCACCTTTCTTAGAATAACAAAGTCCACAGTCTTTTTGGTCAGATGAAAACAATGGAATAAGAGTGCTGCCTGCAGTCCGGCCTCATGAGAGTCCCAAAACCCCTAACCCAGCATCATGCAGACATGCTTATCAAGATGCTCTGTGGTAGAGAAAACGTAAGAGAAATCCCCAACTCTTAAACAGAAGAGTGTTTTTTTGTTTGCTCTACTTCAGGAAACTGTACTAACAAAAAGAGGTACAGTCTTTCAGAGTAAATATCCAGCCTGTATTTATCATAACTCTCCAAACGAAGAGTTTTCCAGCAATGGTACTCACCCACTCGTACGTAACGACCTGATTTGCTCTCTCCTGAAAAGGGTTGAAGCCAACGCTCTGGAGGAACTTGCTATTGGTAGCTTCTCCAACTGGTGATGCATTACTCTCCGTTTTGACTTTAATTCCCTGAGGCTGGCAGCGGGAATTAGTACTTGCTGTGCCAAGGTCATCCACATCCAAATCCTGCTCATTTGCCAGATTCTCCTTTTGCAGAGCTTCATACAGCACATCTGGATGGTTCCAGATCTGAAGGGGTAAGAAAAGAAAGTGGTTAGGCCTGTGCTCCCCTGCTGCTAGTCAGCGACTGTGGACTGAAAGCTCCCACAGCTCTTCAAAGGAAAGAACTAATACTTCAGTCATCTCCTCACCATCCCCACATGGAACTGTAGGGCACTGCAGAAAAATACCAATTTGAATGCATTAGGCAGTGAAAACAGAAAACACGACTCTACCGTGACACAAGGCATAAACCATCTTAAAGCAAAGCTCTCCTGACTTTAAAACTGTCAAATTCTTTCCTTGAAAACAAAACACAAGGCCATTGTGCAGCCCACACAGCCCAAATGCAGAGGCAGCTGCTTGTTTGCATTGCAGCAGGTACATGGTTAAGGTATCAGCCCAGTACTGGTTCAGCTGATGACTGCAGGCCTCTTGCAGGAATTTGAAAAAGACATTTAACATTCCTGAACCCCAGGTTCTGGAAGAGGGGATAACAGTTCTGCTGGGCCATTGCAGGGCACTCTGGGGATAGATGATGTGCCTGGCCAATCACAGTTTTACCTCTGCTTTGATTCATATTCCTGCCTTTCCCTTACATACTGGAGTATTTCTTTGCATCTCTTGCCAAAACCTACCTTACAACAGACACAGAAAGCTTTGAGTGGGTTCAGGCCCAGCCAGCCACTATTGCCTGCATCTCGGAACCGGTTCATGAACTCCGTATATAGGGCCCGCTGGATCTTTGACAGACGTACCAAAATGACGTGTTCTTCCTTAGATGGCAGCTGAACCTTCAGCACATTGTGGCCCCGCCTGTGGAGAAAATAAAGACATAAATAGAATGAAGGGAATTTCCCAATCTGATCTTTCTGTGGCTGCCTGTAGGGTAAGATTTTGACTTCTTGCCCACCTCATCAAAATCAAAATAAACGTGAGGTCACTCTGGTGCAGTCAGAGGTGTTGGTTGGCAGCTGGCTGAATATGAGCCAGCGCGGTGCTCAGGTGGCAAAAAAAGCCAGTAGCATCCTGGCTTGTGCGGGAAACAGTGTGGCCAGCAGGACTAGGGAAGTGATTGTCCCCCTGCACTCAGAACCGGTGAGACCACACCTTGAATACTGCGTTCAGTTTTGGGCCCCTCACTACAAAACAGACATTGAGGTGCTGGAGCATGTCCAAAGAAGAGCAACGAAGCTGGTGAAGGGTCTGGAGCACAAGTCCTGTGAGGAGCAGCTGAGGGAACTGAGGCTGTTTAGTCTGGAGAAAAAAGAGGCTCGGGAGAGACCTGATCAGTCTCTACAGCTACCTAAAAGGAGGTTGTAGCAAAGGGGGTGTTGGTCTCTTTTCCCAGGTGACAAATGATAGGATAAGAGGAAACTCCTTCAAGTTACATCAGGGGAGATTTAGATTGAATATTAGGAAAAATTTCTTCACTGAAGGGGTTGTCAAACATTGGAAAAGGCTGCCCAAGTGGTTGAGTCACCATCCCTGCAGGTATTTAAAAGATGTGTAGACACAGCGCTTAGGGACATGGTTTAGCAGTGGACTTGGTAGTGTTAGGTTAACGGTTAGACTCAATTAAGAACAGTTAGATCTTAAGTGTCTTTTGCAACCTGAATGATTCTATCATTCTGTAAGGCAGCATGATTAGCTGTACTGCATAAACTCAGCAAATAAGCAGACTAATTGGGGATGAAGGAGCTGCTTGCAGGGACTACACCGTCAAGAACTCCTTGTGGACTCACCGCTGCACAAAGCCTTCCAGCAGGCTATGCAGGACATGACTGCGATACCTCATGAGACGGACATCTTGAGGGGTGCTGTCAATACACTGCCCGTTCAAGATAGGGCGCTCAAACATGTTGCTGAATTCCTGCCGTGAGCCTAGAAAATCAGGTCGGACAAAGTCTACCATGCACCAGTACTCAATGAGGTTGTTCTGGAGTGGGTAGCCAGTCAGCACCACCCGCCGGCGGGAGCGGATGTTCTTCAGGGCCTGCGAAGTGCTGGCATGGCAGTTCTTTATCCTGTGCCCCTCATCACAAATAACCACATCTGGGCCAGGACGAGACAAAGCTTTCTCAATCCCTGAGGACAAGGAACATTAAGTGTTAGTGATGAATAAGACAAAGTTCTAGTTTTAAATGGTCACCAACTTCACAAAAAGAAAAATATGCATAGTTCTGAATGACAGAAAAAGCAGTTTTCACAGGCAGCAGAGAGCAGGTTGATTCAGGAAATAAAATGTGACTAAACACTATCTCCAATTTAGCATAATGTGGTAGTGACCAGATATGACTGTCCCTTGATTTCTGCTCAGTGACCTGCATTGCAGAAAGTTGAGTGTCTCACATCAGACTGGGAAATTTCACACAGACAAATCCCCAGGTTCAGTGTACTGGCTTCCATGCTTACTTGCAGCTATTGCAAGAAATTAAAGACTCAAACAAAGCTCGACAGCCTTCTGCCCCCGAAGACACAATCCTGCCCAGCAAAGTTTGATCATGTCAGGGATGCTAAAAGCAAGTTATAGGTTGTTTGTCTGTGCTGCCAGAGTGGATACCCAGCTGGACAACCAGAATACACACTCACTCACTCTCTCTCAGACTGGCCTCCCACCTTTCAGAAGCTCTTGCTGCCGGTCTTCCTCATCCAAGTCAATAATGACAGGGCCAGCTTGTTTCTTTGTTTTCTTCTTCCTGCCAGTGGCAAAGGACTTCTTCAGTGAAAGGAGACGGTACATCTCATATCCCATCAGCAGCACACCACCTTCTGTCACCCAGTCATTCACCACCTTTGCACGTGCAGCTGTTGTCCTGCAAAACAAACAAACAAACCAACCAACCAAATTAACTGTAAGCTTTCTCTCCAGTTTCTGTTTGAACTGCTGGATTGGAATCTGATGAGAACAAAGACCTGTTCAACTAATTGAAGAACTTTTTTGCATCAGACCAGACAAAGGAATACAATTAAGTTTCTTTAGGAGACAATCTGGTAGAGAGGAAAAGAAAAAAGCCTTTTATGTGCCACAGGTAGCAGGGCTGAGAATGACAAATCCTTACAGGAACTAAGCTGTAAAAGCTTGTCATGTACGCATATCAAACTTGACAGCATCCTTTTTAAAGAGCTGTTGACGAAACTGCCTCTGCAGAAACCATTTTCAGAACAAGTTGCTAATGTGTGTGTGTGGTTGTAATCATCTAGTTGTTTATCCCTTGTCTCTTCTGATGCTACTATCCCTCAATTATTCCTTCCCTGCTAGTGTGCTCAGAATTGGTTCAGATCAAGACACCATCCTCACTCAATCCTCCCAGAGGACACCGTATCCCATCCGATTCTAAACACATGGCTAGAGCAGCATCAGCAGATTCAAAGTACATTCCACCCAGAAGATGAACATCTCAATATATGAACATAGTCGATGAACTGAGAGTTCCCTAGGATCACTGCACTGTCCTGATCCATGCAAGAAAAATGACTCAGAAAGAAGGAGAGGCCATGAGCCAAGAACACACTCCACACCAGGCTGTAACCGCAATCACTGATCTCTCCTTTCTGGACAAGGAGACTTTGTATAACTTGCCAGAATCTCTCAAGGACAATACAATTCACAGAAAGTCACAGTGTCAGGCAAAGTAATTCCTAAGTGCATGAAGAATCTCAGGGAAAAAAAAAAAAAAAACAACTTGCATTTGAAATACAAGAGACATGTGGTATAGGGGGCACATGCCTCAGGAATCCCAGGACTCTGACAGGACTGGCTGTGTACCACCAGAAACAAACCACAGCTCTTCTGCTCCACTCTGTGGAAGTAACTGTCTCTGGAACTGGGTTCCTGATCTTAGCATACGTGGGAGAACATAAAGGTGCATCAGCAGTGTGAGAAGGAAGAACAAGATATAAATATTGAATGAAAGAGACAGTAAACCTCTCACAGATACCAAAATCCTCCCCCTCAAGATGGCATTCACAACAAACGCAGTGGGAAAGATCTGGGAGTCAAGGGCACAGAATTAGCCCAAACTAAACAGTCTGCAACAGCAGTTCTGATAACAGTACCATAAGATGCAGTCCAAGAACTCAAAAGGGCTTCTGCTGGCACCTACTTGTGTTCATCATTCAGGATGTGGACTTTGAAGGTACGGGGCTGGACCTCTTTGGAGTTATAATCAGCAGGAAGGTTTTCAGGTGCTGGGAGCCACATGTTGAATTCTGCTAGCCAGTTTTGGAGCGTATTCACCTGAAAAAGTTAGCCATGGAAGGATTAAAAACTCCAGTTGAGTCACTCCTGATTTTATGAGCAAAAATAAGAACAGAGAATGACACCCAGCTGTGCCCAGACAGAAGGAGCAGACTACAGCATGCAAACTCAGGAACACAGAGAATGAAAGAGGTAGAAGAGCAGCGAGGGTATGATAGAGCTTGATGTGAGATGGGACGTAAATCAACCTTCTCTACACAAAGAAAAAAGCAGTGCAAGGAAGCCCCTCAGCCAGCCCCTCACATGGCTACTTACAGGTACAATAGCAAGAACAGTCTTTGCCTCCGTGTGCCGAAAAAGTACATCCAAGAAAGAGATGACCTGTATGGTCTTGCCCAGGCCCATGCTATGTGCTAAAATACACCCAAACCCACTGCTGGTTTTAAATCTCTCCAAGGACTCGACCAAGTTGTCATACAGGAATCGGATGCCACCAATCTAGACAGAAAAGTAGAAACGGTATTAGAATGGTAGGGGGAAAAAAAAAAAAAACAACAAAATGGGTATGTATTTACAGAGGGGCAAGCACATTAGCATTGCATAAACCATGAAAATAAAATATAATGGGCATCTTTCAAGTTCACTACAGTACTCTAACAGAGGGAAGGCTCAGAAAGTCAATATTTTTAGATACTTATAAAACTTCCTGAGAATATGACAATAAATCAAAAGTGATTTGTAGACAGAATCGGAATTGGGGTTGATTAGTTTGTTTTTATAAATATAATATTTTTAAAATGTTCGTCTAAATATACAAAAGTCTGATGATAACAATAGCCAAAGTTATACATAGCCCCGGCCTTCCTTTAATTTGTTCTTATCATTTGACTGTCCACAACAGCCACCACCACAACCAGGCTGGTCAGAGATCACCAAAGAAGTTCTGCTGAGATTGTAAGACAGGTTTGCCTGAATTCATTGCATTTTCAAGGCTAATAAAGCCCACCTGATGAGGTTTTACTGCATGCGCAAGCTGGGGAGCCAGGAAAATGTCCTCCTCATTTGGTGGATGATTGATGTTGACAATGACTTGCCCCAGAGCATCCGACTGATTTAAGGCATCATTCACATGAGAGCCACTGCTCTCTTCACTGCCATCCTCCTCCCCTTCATTGCCAGAGTCACTGCTGTCCACAATTTGGAGGGCATCATCTTCTCCTGAACTCAGTTCAATCACTTCTGTAAAGTAACCAAAACAGGAGAGAATAAGGGTAAAGGTTAACTTGACATCAGAGTTTATCACGCATGGAAAAAGAATGTATCAGGAAGATAAGGCTACCATCAGAATTAGTCAGTGTGGAATTGCAAAAGATGGTAGCCTTATTTTCCTGATACATCTAGTGACCTATTCTGAACAAGCAGGCCCGAGAGGGGCACACACTAGGCCCCTCAGACCAGCACATAAAAGCATAAGCTTTCCCATGTTTCAGAGAACATCAGTTTGGGCTGATTCAAACAGAACACGAGACAGTTTCTGTAAGTGTTTTATGTTCTCCTCCATATGTTCTCGTAATTCCCAAACCTAGATATGCATTTTATCTGTTGATACAATGTCTAAGGACCGCCAATGAAATCAGAAGGAAGTACTCTACCGGAGTGGTATAAAAGAGTCAGGTTAGATCCATCTGAAATCTAACAAAAAGCACTTTCAGTTGCAGATCTGAATACTTAGATGCTCCTTTTATAAACAGCAGATCATACCACATCTCACGTAAGTATTCTTCAGCAGAGCACTTAGAAAAATTAAGTGCATTTATAAAGCAGAAATAAACATTAGTTCACAAGAGTGCCTGATAAGCCATTTTATAAATGTCAGTTTAGGACTCAAAGGCCAGAACTGACCATATATTTGGAAACCAATAGGTCTACAAAAATCTGAAGTGATTCACTACTTAGAGCATCTGACTAGATGAACACGGGAGACTTGGGGCTAAATAAACAGCATATTGTGAGAAGACCAGGCTGAGGCAATTGGTCACTTACCATCTTTAATGCTATTTTTTCCTTTAGCATCATCTTCACTGCCACTGCTGGTACTATCTAGGCAGATCACTTCCTCAGCCAGGACCTGAGGGGGGAGCTGGGTAGCCTCTGCTGTTCTGAAAACGATGTCCTCTATAAACATAAATTACAGACAATAAGTAATTCATAATAATGGGGGAAGAGACAAAACTGTTCAGAAACCAGACAGTATTTCCTTCCACTTTTGCTCCAATAACTTAGTCCTGGAATTTTCCATAAAAGACTCTCACTGTCTACAATACTGCTATGACTCAGCTTCCTGGGTCACAATCTCCTCCCTTCTCAATATGCCAAAACAATAGCCCATTGCTGATGGCACCCTCTCTACTGCATGCCCTGGCTGGGGCACATTGACCATGCAATATGCTAAAGTCCCCCTTTTTTTTTTTTTTTTTTTTTTTTTTTTTTATCTCAGAAGTAAAAGCTGTTTTTCATCCAGCAGAGAAAGTACCAATTGCTAAAGGGATGATAACTGTCTTTTGTTTGTAGGGACACTGTAATAATTATATCCCACATAACATAAACAATGTTTGCTGATCAAGACCATTTGTTTATATGTTTAAGTATTGCCATGTGGGGAGAAAGGCTAGCTAACAGGGCCAAATAAACACCGCTGCAGTGACTCAGCAACAACGTTCTTCTGGGGCTGCAACCTGCTCTGCAACAGTTGAAGTGTTTTAAATAGCTCTTATTCCTTTCCCCCCACGTAAAAATGTTTTGAACACTTGTAGTTAAGGAAGAATATACATTTTCTCAAGAGGCAAAGTCAGCTCAAGAAGTCCTTACTCTCAACAACTTTCAATTGCACTCCCCTGCCTTTCACACCCGTCTGAGAGGCTGTGTTATAAACTACATCAGTGAAATGATCCAGGTTAGAAGACAATGCAAGATGAGATATTGACTGGAAGATAAGTGTGATGCTTAACCATTTATACTGCCTGCTATTTCACTGCTTGCTGAAACACACAAGAAAGGACAAGGTTACATCATGAATATATGTGCACCCAGCCTATTGTTCCACTATCCCTAGTGCCAGACCCATGCATTACCAGACCATTCATAGTACAAATATGATCCAGACCAAGGAGATGGCATTTCTGTCAAGTCCATTGGTTTAAGTCTCCATACCAGTTAGAAAGACAAGAAACACCTGTTCCAGTGTCCCACTTATACACAGTTAACTTGTCAAAATATCCTCAACAAAAGTTACCTGGCACCTTTCAGCATACAGACACAGCACCTTGATTCAGAACTAGCTCAGAAGTGGCACTGACTACACAGAACTAAAATGGTTTGGAACTGCCGTTTCAAGAATTTATACTTGAAAGTCTGAGTGCAGCACAGAATTACACAACGGTTTGGGTTGGAAGGGACCTTTAAAGCTTATCTAGTCCAACCACCCTGCCATGAGCAGGGATATCTTCAACTACATCAGATTGCCCAAAGTCTCATCCAACCTGACCTTGAATGTTTCCAGGGATGGGGCATCTACCACCTCTCTGGGCAACCTGTGCCAGTGGTTCACCACCTTCATCATACAAAATTTCTTCATTATATCTAGTCTGAATCTAACTTCTTTTAGTTTAAAACCATTACCCCTTGTCCTATTATGGACAACCATGGCGCTACTACCTTCTTCATTCAGCTTCTATCCTTAAAAATCTTGCTTTGAGTGACATCTCCCACCACTTACCAGGAAGAAACTCTAGGGGTACAGTTGGTATAGTGGCTGGATAATCCTTCCGCTGCTGCTCTAGCCGTTTCCTTCTCTCCAACTCTTCCTGCTGGGCTGCTTTTGTCACGGCTTCTAGCTGGTCCTCACGCAAGAGCTTTCTGAATACCGGAGCAAAGAAAGAAACATGATTTGGTTACACTCAGACAATTTCTTCCAAAAACATGAATGGCTGTACAGCTGGCTCAAAAGATGATCAATAAGCTCCAGGTAGTCTGTCAGCTACACAGACTAGGAACATCATAGTCATAAGCTATAGACAAATTCTACAGCTATTTCAAGACTGCACTTCCCAACTACAGCTAACACGACTATTAGTCAAGGAAAAGACAAAAGTTTGACAGAAGCAAAATAATGAAAGAAGGAAGAATGTAGGTGGGTAAGTATATACTTGAACTAGGTTATCACAGACTAGTTCTATCCAGAAGGATGTTATTTATTGCTATGAAGTTTATAAACAGAAAATGCACAAAATCATGTAAAGAAGATATATGCAAAGAAAAGGCATCAATTCTTCCCCCACAAAAAGTCATCTCCCTGATTCTCCTCTGTCATAGTATTTTCAGGAACTAGGACGTCTAATGGCTTTGACAATTGTTTCAACAGATGCTCTCAAAGCACCTTACCTTTACAGGTAATTTTAATTACTTCCAAAAGCTGCTTTCCCCCTGCTTCAGTTTCACACATGGAGCCCTGGAAACGAAGGCTCTTTTGCCAGAGGAGAGATGCAGTACAAGCAGTGGTAAAATCCAGCTCCCTCAAACTAGCCTTTAAATCTACCCAGGCCCACGCTGCAGGGACATCTCCTCCATCCTAATAAAGTCAGTTTCCAAGGACTATTCAGTGCTCATTCCTTTAGCTTTAAGAAAATTAATTTGCACAAGCTTAAATATGAACCAAAGACCATGAGCACTTTACATACAGGGCAAAAGAGCTACTTGCTGCCACAAGAGTTCCTGCACCATTATGATTCCTCTGAGCATTTTAGATCCCCTTGAACAAAATTTCATAGTGAATTACCACCTCACAACCTGTCCCAGAATATGTGGTGACACACACAATTACTGCTTTATAAAATCCATATGAAATTGATTTCCAGTATTTCAGTCACCAGTCATAGCATCAGCACTCCTGCCAACAAGTACCCAGAATAGTAGAAGGAAGGACTATATTTTAGTCTGTTTCCAATAGGATGCCCATCAGCAGGTATCTGAAACTGGACGTTTACCTAATGGTGGTACTATTTTTCAGTTACACATCTTAAAATCCAGCAGCAAATACACCATTTTTGCAACTTATTCCATAACCAAATATTCGCTCCTCTGAAATACCAAACAAGTCTGCACCCACATGCAGTACTCCAGTCTGAGATCATATTACTCCCACTGGTGAAATCCTGAGGTTTTGGAAAAGAAAAAGCCATCTGGTTTGCCAACAGTGGCAAAATGTAGCTCAGAAGTAAAGTCCAGAGATTCCATTTTTACCTAAAGGGTTATACAGGACTCTAGCTTTTTCTGTCCTGCTGCTGCTTACCTTATGTTCCTCCGCATGTGAGATGGTTTCTGAGCCCTCTTCTTTTTGGTGTCCTCAGAGGCCAGGCTCTTGTGCTGGTTCTGCAAGAGTCGCTCTGCCCGCTCACTCTGAGATGAGGTAGTTGAAGTAGAGCGCTGCCATTCTCCATCCTGCTCCGCATGTTCAACATGGTCACCACTGAACACAGCTTCCTGGGGTTGGTCTGAAAAGACGCGGAGGTAATGACATGAGAACAACCGTGCCAGGCTGGCAGCTGGCTTTAATATGAACATTCATTACTATTTGATCTGAATGGGAACCAACAATCCCTATTCTCACTCGTTTGCAAGCATGTTTCTCTGAGGATCAAAACTGGGGTCCTTTCCAACAGCCACCACTCAAAGAGTGTTAAAAAGTTTTACAGTGAAGGGTCTGTTCCCCATGAAAGCCAAGACTAACACCACTCAACACAGCCCAAAAGTGTCCTGACAAGAAAACAAGGCAAAATTATTTCAGTTCACGTAGAGCACTTGCTGCCTCAAGGGGCCTGTTTTCCTACAGGGGCCCAATGAGCTCCGATTAAAACAAGGAACACGAATCTCTTTCTTTGTTTCACAGCATTCAAGTGGGGCATAAATTTCCATTTATATGACACATGTGTAACCATCTTCCAAGTTAACAGAACATACCACGCAAGAGGTTATCTGGTTCAAACACTGGGTCATGGCTTAGCAGGTAGCTCAGAGGTTTCAGCACCAGGCTGCACTCTCATTATTTAAATGGTAACTTCTGGCAAGCTTTTTTTTTTTTTTTTTTTTTTAAGAAAAGTGACAATACTCTTTCCACATTATAAATCATACACTCTCCTTTCTCTCTGCACCCTCCTATTTTCAGACTTCCATTAGTGGCTGATTTCAGTCTTAGAGCACTATGTGAAATGACACCTTGTTCTATGTGACATTTTGCTCTTCAACAGGCTGCCAGTGACCAAGCTAATGCTTGCAGAGCACAGAAAGGAAATGTTTCTGTTCAAAAGCTTCCCTTGAAGTAAACTGTTTCTGACAAGCCTTGTAATAGCTTCTTTGAAGCATCTTGTTCCCCTGTGTCAGGCAAAGAGATATCCTGAAACTCATAATGAGCTTTCTTGCTTATACTGTGTGTCTAAGCTAATGACTGAACTGAAATGATACTTAGACAGAACTTTGAAGGAAAGAAGACATCAGTGCAGAAAAATGTGGCAGATGAAGTAATACAGAATGAACAAGCATGGCATTGTGACTCCGTGGGATCTGGAGGCAAAGAGTATCCCTTCTCAAAAAGCTGGGAGCTTAAATGAAGGATGGTTCAGTACAGCATGTTGCATATACAGGCACCTCCACAGCTGCCACATTAGTATACCTATTAAATTAACCTTACCACTAGTATCACCTCTTGAAATCAAGATGACAAGAACTAGATTCACACCTTGGTCAGAAGCACCAACGCTGCAAGCTTCCTCTCCAGATATCCCACCAGATCTGTCCCAGAATTTGCTCAAAGTCTCAGAATCCACAGACTTCAGGGCTCACCCCACTATGGATCAGTATCAGCAGAGCAGCTCAAACATTTCTGTGAACATCAGTCCCAGAAAGTCCTACGTGTACTGGAAAAATGCGTATCCACAACTTAAAGGGTGAAACAGATCTCACGATGAATACAAGAAAGAGTTAGGCTGCATGTGAAGATGAAGGCAAATGGGTTTGCTGCTACAGTCACGGTAGTTCTCCTACCACAGCCAAGGTCCTGGAGCCGTGTCCTCCCACCATGCCTCCTTACACTTACAAGCTCAGACATCGGGCATCACATTCACTTGCAGACAGGGAACTGTGCTGGGAATAAACCCAGTTTCCCAGGCTTCCCAGACAACAGCTCTGCTGTTTGAGCTACAGACACATTTCAGTCACATTACCTGCAATTTTTCAGCACTGTTTCCTTCCCCCCACCCCTCTTGACTCCTGGTTATATAACTAGATCAAAAGATTGGATGAAATAGGGCAAAGGGAAGCAGGGAGGCTGCACACGTGATCACATTCTCTGGGATGAGTCATTAAAGCAGTGACTATCCCGGAGACAAACACTGCCATGGTTACACTGCTGCCATCTCACCCTGGGCCCAGGGGACCTTGACAAGACATCAGGGAGCACAGAGTCACGCTTGTTTGGAAGAGGAAGCACTTCTCCCTCCACATCCCAGCAGTTACCCATGTCACCTCCTTCGACAGCGACTCTGCCACCTGCACCGTGCTGGGAAAGGGCGCCTTCAGGCCAAGGGTGATGCTAACAAAATCCCAAGGCTCAGAAGCCCGAAGGTGAGGTCGTTACGTCTCCTCTGTATGTTTTCATATTTGTTGTGCAATCCCCACGTAGACTCATTCCACCACTGCATTTTACCTTTTGTTTCCTCTTATTCATATGTAATACAAGCTCTGGTGAAACCTACACACAGCTGATCAGACAGTTTTTTCAAAAATATAATTCTCATCTGACCAGGAGCCTGAAGATCCAAATCTGATGATAAATCTGGTCCCACACTGAGTAGAGGCCCTCATCCACCACAGCCATGTCTGCTCAGGCTGGTGTTTGTCCTGCCAATACAAGTTCTGAGGTGAGGAACACAATCTGTGCTTCAAGCCCACATTCCTGACACATACGCATCTAGATACCAAGATCTCTTCCACACTAGCGACAGTACAAAACATCACACTGATTCAGCTGCAGTGGGATTCAGCGGACAGCCGGCTTCCCAAGGCTGGCTCCATCCTTGCGACTACAATGAATAAAGCTGCTTTTCACAGAGCTTAGCTAACACAATGGTAAAATCACGAGTCTAACCATGCAACATCTCCCATCACACCTGTGACATGAGCTGGCAGTTACTAGCAGAAATTGTTTTGTATTAAACTCTTGATTGAGTACACAGCCTAAATCTTACCACATATAAAAAGCAAGGCTTTCCACTGCAGCCATGTGGCTGTGCTCCAGCACAGTGAGCTTCAAGCTGTGTAACTGGGACCCACACTGGGACAGAAATGCATTAAGAAACAATAACTTAATGACTACACACACAAAAACCTATTTTGTATAAGAACAGGTTTAGCCTTTGGGTTGGAGGGAGTGTGGGAACAGCCCTGTTGAACAGGTCCCATCAGGTAATCAATGGAATAATTCCTGCCCCAATTTTGCCAAGCCTACATCTACAACAGAAATGCAATTATGGTTTTGTAACAGGAGCTCAACACGCTACTCTGACATGGCTATACAAGTAGCTTTTTACACAAGACAAAAATTCATCAGCCATGTTTGCATGTTGACAACTGCCTGATCACGCTTAAGCTGCTAGTGCACTCTAGGAAGACCTGGGCAGTTATCCACGTTGCCTTAGTGAGAAAAACATTGCCACCCAGCACAGCCTTGCACAAGGAGATCAGCCACATATGCCCAAGCACAGATGGGTGAAAGAGAAGGCCCAAGTCCACTCAGAAGAAGACAGCCACGAGTCAGTCGCGGTCACTGATGAGGATGTAAACCCATCCCATGCTTACACACTGTGGACACTGGGAGTCAGCTGGAACACCAACCACTGGGTTCACACCAGCTCTGTTGCATGTTTTGCACTGGGCTGACCAGAATAGGCACCAGATCCAGAAAGTGGGTTTCCTGAGGGTAGTGATGATTGCATGGATGCAGACAGTGAGCTTGTCAAGCAGCTGCTCCTTCAGGTGGGTTACAGCTCTCCATCTGAGGGGTCCCCAAGCAGTTCCCACTGTTCCCCAGTTACAGATACCTGCACGCACCCAGGCACTCTCCTGCAAGATACCTTGAGTGCCAAGAGGGGCATGACTATCCTTTTTCATGCACTTTTGGAGTTTGAAATGTGCCTGCACTATCAAAACCCAATAGACCTGATTACAGCATGGCTCTGGTTTGTGCTGCAGACCAGGGGTTGACAGTTTTCTTTGCTCAATAAGCAGCAGCAACCACTGCCCCCAGCCGTACATACAAGCAGGGGGAGGTGTTTGGCTTCTCGACCAACACTTGCGAATCACAGTTTAGAGATCTCTGTAAGGAAGAGTCGTGACTGCTCTATATGACTCTGCTTCAGATGCTCCCTATGTGGTGTGATTGCCAGAGCTGTCCTGAACACCACACACAGGTGTGACTCATGATGCATAACACAGCAAGAGATTTGTCCTACAGTCAGGCACTTCCTGTTGCACCCAAGCTTATAAAACTCACCTCACCACCTCCTTGCAGAATACTCTCAAACTTCCCTTAAACCAGCAAACAATACAGCCTGAAGAATATTCTCTAGCATCTTCAATTCAGCAGTGAATCGCTCTCAACATACACAGCCTGCTCTGCAAAGAGGCTCAGGTTGCTGTGCAGTGTCATGAAGCAGCAGGTACATTTTTTTGAGGTACGAGATTTCTGAAACTAACACGGTCTTCTAACACTGAGATGCGTGAGAAACACTGCCGTAGCTGGATCCAATCTCCACGCTCCAAGGCAATAAAACTCAGTAAGTCCAAGTGTCTGTGCACACACAAGTAAACATCCACAGCTCGGCTCTAGCAATGGTCCAACACTCCAAAGAGTACAGAAATCGCCATTCAGGACAAGACCCAAGTGTCCCCTAGATGAGGCTGCTGCACAAGAAGGTCTGAGAGACCTCTCAGAGGACAAAACACTGCGTAAGATGGTCACTTTCCTGCCTCCTCAGCTACCAGCTAGCTAACGCAGCTAGCTAGAGGTACAGCCTCTTCCTGGGAAGCTAACTTCTCTGGCCAGAATAACTCCAATGACTCCAGGGAAGGCATACCACTGAAAACCAGACACTTGTTTATTTCTAAAACCATTTAATTACAGAAACACAGGATACCAAATAGCACTATTCACTACTTTGCTGAGTCTTTGGGCATTGTTTCCTACTCTAAGGACAGGGATGTGTATGTGTGGTGAGGAAGGTAGCTGCATGCGGAGCAGTGAGGAGTTAATTCTTGATTTGGAAGCTCTCTTTTGTCCTGCACAAAGAACAAGGAGCAGATGAATATTACTGCAGATGTTCTGGGAACTTCCATGGAGTTTGTGGGCAATAGCTTGTCAGAGACTAGCTAGTACTAGCTAGTACTACTAGAGCCGGTACTGAGCTGTCAAAGCAAGAATGGGAGGAGCACTGAGGGATGGCACAAGAAAGACTAATTGCACAGCTCCAGCTGCAACACTCACAGTCACTGACACACTGAACTACAACTGTGCCAAAGGCAAGAGAAGTGACTCTGCAGAGCAAACACAACTGCAAAGGCACTGACAGGCTGGAAGATGTTCTCTGGGGTTATGTGATGTTTTCCCAGTGCACTGGGCACTGGATAGGTATGTAAGGTGATGCCAGAGTTCAACTGTACTTGGCACCTGAAGAACAGCAGTTCTCTAACTGCGGCACAGCAATCATCTCAGAGGCTGGCAACAGACAAAGTGCTCTGGCTCATCCTGTATTCAGCTGTGGAATATAAATTAAATATTTTCAGAATATTCTTTCTCTGGATGCAACTGGTGCAGCTGTTGCATGAATGCCATGCAAGAAGGGAGGAGAGGCGTCTGCACAGAGCACCCTCTCATAGAGGCAGCATTACAATTACACTTGAGCATCAAAGCCTGGAGGCATGAACTTCCTTGTGAAACCCCTCAAGGATGGTGTAGGCAAAAGCAAGGGCAAAGCTCAGACTCCCTTCCTCCAGGCCCTACCTGCTGCAACATCCAGGAGAGCCACAAAGCCCCCTCCTGGGGCTTGACACACATCAGTGCCTGATTCCTTCCTCCCAAAGCACCAGGAAAGCCACCCCATGGCAGGGGATGCAGCCTCTCCTGGGACTCGGTGGCCATGGCTACTCCCTGCAGCCCCTCTCAGGGCAGCTAATTAGCAACAAGACTTTGTTCTCCTCAGAAAATAATCAGGCTCAGTCTTCGACGGCAGGACGCCCTTCCCAGCCACAACTGCTTAACAAAGCCCTAATTATGTAAGCATTACATAACCCAGCACACCTACCCCCCCGCGCCACAGCACCCGCTTGGCCGCGCTCCCCGCCAGCACGCCGGGACCCTGCGCGCCAGGCGCCTCTCGGCCCTCTCCAGCCGCCCACTCACTGACAACTCGAGAGTCAGTGCTGAGCCCTCCGAGCCAGGATCTGCCTTTTGTCTACACCGGTGGTTTCTTGCACGCACGGGGTACTCCTGCGCTTGTCCGGGTGCCCCTCGTGGATGTCCTCTCCTGGCCAGGGCCACGGCAGTGGGGAGCTCCCCGGCCAGGCATGCTGCGCCCTGGCCCTGAGGGCAGCGGGACCCCCAGCCCCTCGCTGCACGCTGTCCCCGCTCAACTCCAGCAAAACACAGCCCACCGATCGGAGGAATGACCCATTTCTACCATCGCTCTCACCCCAGCCCCGCCGCCGGCTGCAATGGTCGGTGTCCTGCTGAGTCACAGCCACAGTAGTGCGAGACACAAAGGCTGAGCCTGCCCAGCCCCAGAGCTTGCCTGCTCCCGGGGGAAGCTTCCCCTGCCTGTCAAACAGCACGTACATCAGCTCTAACATCTCCATTCCCATTGCTGATTTATCTAGGAGTTAACCACCTCAAGTCTGTCATTCATACTTGTCACTGTAACCAGACACAGAGACTGTCATATTGATATAACAAATAGCACTGCTTGAAGTCTGAGTAACACATTTTTCATTTCTCGAGGTATCTGTAAAGCGATCAGTCACTGTGGGTTCAAGACACCTATGTGAAATCTGCAGGTTGCTGCTGAGAGATGGCAGGCTGCCTCCAACCCTGGCTCAGGACCAGAGGATGGAGGGGAGAGATGTGAAATGTGCTCTGAAGAAAACACCACCAGCACAGGCTCTGCGGGCCAGAGCACGGGGAGGGAGCCAGACAAAAGCCAACCCCATCTCCAGACTCCTCCTTGGGCAGGAGGTAAGCTCCACTTGATAGAAAACTTTAAAAAATAAATTATAAGACAGCACTGCCCTTTTTTCCCTTCAGAGGTCTTTCAGCATATCAGTTACTGATGAAGTTATGCTGCAGAATAAAACTCCTTTCCTGGCCTGAAGGAATCCTTCAGGAACAAAAGGCAGCAAAATTGAAAGGCAGGAGCAAGGAAGACACCACCCAAAAAACAAAAGGAAAGGAAGTAGCCAAGGAGTGCCAAGAGGCAAACTGGAACATCAAACAGCCAACTCTGGTGACAGACAACGTATCTTCTAGCCCTGGGATTATGCAAGCAGAACCAGGCCCCAAATACCCAAGAGCTCTTGTTCTGGCCAGGCCTCAATGCTGCGGACGCTGAGACCCGGGTTACATAAACACCAAAGAGCACTTATATAACCGTTGTATGGCATGGGCTTGCAGCCACCAGCACCCCGTGCCACCGGAGCGCAGCAGGTAGCTGCTCCGGCCAGCCCCCCGGGGACCCCGCTCCCATCCCTGCACAAGCCCCTAAAATGCAGCCCAGGCGGGGTGCCCGTCAGGCTGTCCTCCCTCTCGCTGGCACCATGGAGGAAAAGTTGATGATTATGTGGGAGCACTGGGCAATCTCGTGTCCGTTTCCAGCTCTGATATGTTCAAAGGCAGGTTGTAAAATTTCAAATCAAACATTTAAATAGTGCTTTTTGATGGCAAGAACTGGAGAAATGCAGAGTGCTGCTACCTGGCATCCCTATTCCTAGATACATAATCAAAATTACTTTTCCTAAGGAAGGTCCTCAAGGCTAAACCGTAAACTGCCTTCTTGCACAAGCCCCCCCCGCCCCCAACTCTTGCACAGACACCACAGGCATTAGTGAAGACAGGGAAACAAAACCAGGAAACACACCCGTTAAGGTAGTGAGTGAAGCAGGGATAAGTTACATTTGTCCTTTAGCCAGGAGCGCAAGAGAGCAACCAAGTTACATAAAACTACTGCACCGGAGTCAGGAAGTGTTTCAGGCTGAGTGCTGGGAAGTTTTCAACAAGCTGCATGCAGGAGGGAACTGAAACTTCCCCTTTCTCGTTATCCCAGTTAACTAGTAACCCACAATATAGTTTTGCCAGCCAGATTACAAAAATTACCGTAGGGATCTAAACCACAAGTAACAGGATTTAACTATCAGACCTTATTTATTTTCACAGTACTTCAGAACTTTAAAAAGAAAAAAAATCTGCTCTATTCTATTAACATGGATGAATATCGATTTAAGTAACAAAGATAAATTTCCCCTCCCAACTTCAGAAAATAGATGCATACGGGGGCTTGACATGTTCCCAGCACAGTGAATCCAGCTGGCTGCTACCATGACTCTTCTAGGGATGAATTTCAGGGACTAAGAAAAGAGGACGAGTAGGGGAGCAAGCATTCTGCATTATGCAATGATTACATAAGCATTAGTTTACACTAGGTAGCTGGGAGTTGTGTCACTAGCTTTATACCAGGATACCCTCAGAGCAATGAGAAATAATAAAGATGGGATTATTGCTGCCACACAGTTCCAAGGCCACCAAAATGGCAAACAAACAAGTACAAGCCAAACTTTAATCTCTGCCTCAAACCCTCACCATAGTTTTGTTCAGGACATAACAGGGATGGGGGAGAAGATAGCTGATACTCACTCCTAATTCAAAAGAGCAGCATGGGAAATAATCCCAGCATAAAGCATCCTCCAGCACCTGAGTGTTACTTTGTTGTTGCTCATGATGGTAATGGTACAATAGAAGAGATATTACAAAATTAAAATACCTGGCATTTACACTCCAGTTCAGCATCAAAGGAGTTCACAAGCATGACATGGTTGTCACAATAACCTGTGAAACATCCTCCTGTCCATCTCACAGAGGACAAAACTAAAGCAAAGACATCAGTGCTGAGTAACCACCAAGTTGTTGGCTCCCTGTTCTATGCTCTGACCAACAGGCTCTCTTTCCTCTCCTTAAATATAATTTCCTACTTGGAAAAACAAAACATAGTTGTGCATTTTTTTAGAACTGTAACAAAGCACAGAACTTCAGCTGTGTTCCCTTTTTCTGCTTCAGTCTCTAAAGTAATTTCAGAGGAATTTTTAAAGACTCCGTTTAATGAGGGAGGCATCACTTGGGAGAAAAATGCAAATTGCTGAGTTTGAGCCTGTGTGCCACCGCATTCCACTGGCACTTCTCCCATCAAGTGCAGCCAGAAAAGTGACCGAGAACACTGGAGAAAGCTAATAAGACCAGGATGAAACACCATCGCTCAAAGAACAATCTGTTACTAGTCTTCCGTCTCAAAATATTGGTGCTGCTTTGTGTTCTGCTAAAGGAGTTTGACAAAAGGCTGCAAAATTGTTCGTGGCAGACCCACACAAATTGAAGCCACGATGTCACAGGACACCCCCATCTATAATATATAACACCCCAAAAGGTAAGCCTATTATAGCTTGGAAAAAAAAGCAAGCACTGGTTCCTTCAGAAGGTTGCTAAAATTACAGCTACCTCTATGGTAAAAAAAGAAGCATATGTGTATATGGGGAAGAGACAGGGCTATTTAAGTAAGGGACATTTTTCTTGCAGGGCAACAGCCTCTTTTCAAACGGGCTATAGGTAGTGTAATGCAACAAACCTTGATTTACTAGCTGGTAGGTGGTGCCATAAAAATAACTGAAATCCTCTCTAACTTTCCAGAAACATTTATAAAATAATAAACAGATAGCACAGCACTGCATATACAAGCACTTGCTACTCTGAACACCTCAAAGAAGTATTCAGGCACCTAGAGTGAGAAAAAGCCATGTAAACTAGAGAGGAAAAGAAATACTGACCAGTGGTTGAAGCACAAAGGCAGGGAAGAATATGATGCCTCAGTTCTGCCCCACACTCACTCTGTGACCTTGTGCAGTTTTATCATCCTCTCTGGGGACAAGGCAGCTATGGAGAAGTGGGACAGAGACCCTCCTGGATCCACCAGCCAGACCACAACCACGTTAGATCAGCTACAAATGCTTCCTCAGAGACAGTTTTCAAACTGGTAGAGCAGACTGCAATAAACCTTGCCCCAGACTTTATAGCCTGACAAGCACTCTCGCTCTCTTACATTTGCACAAACGACCCCAAAATACCTTTCTACCCCAAATTTTGAAAGGCCTCTAACCTTGCATCCTCCGTTCATCTATGACCTACAGTCTCATTTCCAAAAGCATCTTCCCCTCCCCTGTCTTCTCTTTTTATACCTATTATCTAGACTGAGTTACGTAAGCCACTTGTATCACCCAGATTCCTCATTTATACAAACTCATTTTGTGTCATAAATCCTTTCTCTTCTCAGTTCACACTCTCCCAGAATTATCTTCTTTGTCCTGTCACCACAACCAGAGAAATAAAAAAGCAAGAAAATATGGATTTTTGTTTTTTTCTTTGCTAGAATCCACCCCTCCCACTAATGGACAACAAATACTGCATGTCTTATTTCTATAAAAACTCACAAAGACCACACTGCACCGGACTCCTATAATAAAGGAGGAACACAGAGCTAGAACTCCTGAGGACCATTTTTGACTAGCCCAATAAGTTCATAGCATGAACTTTGGAGGTATTTGCCACGTGCTCAGAACAAAGTGGAAGAAGTTTGACATCCCCAAGTACCTGATCTCAAAGTAACAAGTTAAATTACAAATTTAGAAAGTCCTTAAAATCTGAACAAAGTTTTTTCTCCAGCACACAATGTGCTCCCACCAGCAAGGAAACTAATCGGCAGCCATCCCAAAACTCTAAACTTGTGTCAGGGTTTCACCAGCATCTTCTATTTGATGGGGGCATGGGGGGAAGCCAAGGAGCTCTTAGTCTATTAGGCACTAATTAGAGGATCCGCAGCAAGCACCAACAGCTCTGCCTGCTGCCCTGTCAGTAAGTCACCAAATATTTCACTGACAAAAGAAGCTCTCAAAACTCTTACTGAGTAGGATATTGGGGTAAAGTATACCCCAAAATTTGAAGAGGGTTGGGGAGAGGACACTGGATATAAAATCATACTGATATTAACAGCTGTCTCCTCTCTTGCTAAAAATTACTTTTGCAGCATTACAATGTAACAAGAGCAGAAACAGTAACAGCCAGACCCAGAATGTCATATCACCAAAGTCTTCAGAATTAAAAGCACAAAGAAAGAGCTTCCTCCTCATATCCCCCTCCCTCCATCAAACCAACAGGCACCACAAGACTCTGATAATTCAACCATTACCATCCCTGACAGGTAGGTAGAAAACTAAAACCTGAGCCCGAGTCTGGTTCCTGATGCACTTTTCTAGCCACTGAGTAGGGTGCTCCTGCACAGAGACGGGAGAATAAATGATCTGTAACAGGAAAGCAAGAGGGAACAGAAAATGGGGGGGGGGGGGGGGGGGGGGGGGAGGGCGGGGGATGGGCACGCATGGGGGGAACCCAACAAAACAACGAGAAAGCCACCCCAAAACAACCTGTGTCCTACCTGGAAACTGCTGAGACTCATCCAAGAGTAACATGCTGCTCAGTGCACTCAGGCAAGACCTCTGCCCACGACTCTGCCCCAACACTTGTTCAATGTGGCTGCACGTTCTCAGCCCTTCTGCTATTCTTGTCTCGGGGTCTTCAGCACAAAAGTTTCCAATCACTCACGACAACTCGTTATCTCTGCCTGCAGCCCAGCAAGCATTAAATCCACGCTCACTGGCTGTTCAGTTCGTAAGTGAGAAATGCTTCCTGATAAAACAGTCCAGGGTACATGCAGGGAAACCTGCACTTAAGGTTTCTGAAAATAACTTTGGTAAATAGCTCCTAGTGCTCGAATCCACCCAGCCGGTGTGACGGGAATCAGTACGCATATATCCTCCCTGCACCCAGCTGAGACGGACCAGGGTCACTGTTATATAACTAGTTAAATATGCCTCGTGTTCAGCCTAAATAAAAATTGTCACTACCTCCTCCCCTGCATGGAGAGTCAAACAACACAGCCCTGCCCAAGGTAGCTGCTGCTCCACTGGGGACCGATGCCTGGAGCTGATCTGCCCGGCTGGTTTGGCTTCGGTGCGTGTTCCCGATCAGTGGGAGCAACCCCAGTTACGCCTGGGAAAAGAGTTTTAAAAGCAAGAAGAAGAGCAGGGAGGCTGAGTGGGTGTGTATGGGGGAGGTCTCTCTCCTCTCTCTTGTCTTGAGCGGAGGAGCTGCACGCCGTCCAGATCGGATCGGATCCCATTCACTCAGCCCGTGATCCAGTTCAACTAGTGGCAGAGACCAAGACTGAGAATAAAATAAAAATCCTTACATAACCATTCAGGCTCCGGCGGGGCCCCGTGCAAGGGGAATTCCAACAGACAACAGGATGTTCAGAGCAGGGGACACGCAAGACCGTAACCCCACTTTCAAGTTTCACAGCACAAATGGAAAAGGGGGGGGGGAGACGGATGAGTTGCAAGAAGTAGTACAGCCTTTTTGGCTTTGAAGCCAATCTTGGTATCTGTGATTTTATTAATTATTTGCATGATGCCTGCTAACTTCCAAGAAACCTGGACAACTGAGACTGAACCCTGAGCAATTCGATGTGAGCTGGTAACCTGTTTGCACAATAACAGGCGAAAGAGCATCCTGTTCACTTCATTAAATCATCAGCATCCTACTGCACTGCTAGTCTGCAGAAAGCTCTCAGTGCAGTAAACAGACTATGAATGAGATTTCCAAGTTTTTAGGAAACAACCTGTCAGAATTTGTGGAGCACAGGCTTATTCTAAGTGAGTCTTCCTCCCCATCATCCATCTGCACCAGAAGGACAGGTACAGGAGAGAATAAGTAAAGTACTTATTCTGTCCTGTACGTCCTGTACTTAAAGCTGTGGTCAAACCCCTGAAGGCTAACCATCATGCCTAACCTTCTTCAGTGCTAAAAAGAGACTTTTTCCATGCCTGATTCCTTTCACAAGCATACTCAATGGCCAGTAACAAACAGCAAACCTGGGCTGATAGACATGTAATAAATTCAGCTCACTCCTAGCAAGCATTTGTCCATGTAATGAAGTCAGCTCTTTGCTTGAAAGAACTGGCAAGTCAGAGTCAGGAACACCAAGATGGGCACAAGAAGTCCAAAGCAGGCTGTATCTGAACAGCCCTGGCACAGAACTGCAGGTCACCAGGACAATGAGCTGCACTTGTAACAGTAAAGGTTGATCTAAAGGTCTGCAAAGACAGCCAGGGCAGAGCCCTGTTACCCTTTGTGCGACACCAGCCATTTTTATTAGACCTTTCATTTGAGAGGGTGGTAGAGTGCAGTGAATGCTTACTACCATCAAAACATCCTCATTGCTTCAGGGTACATCACAACTTTGAAACAAACCCAAGGTGCTATTTTCATAATTAGAGCCACATAAATTTTACCAAAGAAAAGATGAACTGTATTAAAATTAAGAGGCTCGGTAACAAGACAGCCTTTCACCTATGTCACAGATTCAAACAGCCTGGCCAGTACACAAGAACATACAGTGTTTATCAAGGGGGAAAAGAGGGACAAATATATCAAGAAAAGTACATAGCTGAGGATCTTTCAGCAGGCCTTATAAGGACTTCGTAGGGCTGCAATAAATAACTAAACGACCTTATCATCTGACCTAACAGATTTTTGAAACTGGGAAGCAAGATTTAAAGACAAGTATTTGTGTAAATACAACTGGGTAGTTTCCAAGGCATGCTTATTGCAGCAATCAAGCACAGGGAAAATGGAAGTTCAATACCCTGGGGGAAAGAGGCGACCTATACCTGTCCTGCACACAGCAATAAGAAGGGAATTTCCTTCTTCACTTTAGTGTGCAAAATGGAAAGGAATTTTTCTACCTTTTCTACTCACAACAGCCTACTGGTGAGGCCATCACTGTTAGCCATGATAAATACGTATTCACACAGCCAAGAATTAGATCTGCCAGAAACAGTCAGTTTATAAAATGATCTCCTCATGGAAGGTAATCTTGTTATAGATAAGCCCATTTACAGAATAGCTTTTCTGTGAGGCCAGCCTTGCCAGTAAGAAAGAATGTTCTCTCCTAAATGGTCTGGAATCTTACCTAGCTGTCATACCTCACCTACCTCATGCTCAAACCACAAGCTCTTTGTAATTGTACAACTGTGCTATACATCAGAAGAGGCTTCTCAAGAAACTGTTGTCACTTGAGAGGTTCCCTTGCAAACAACATAGGAGATTCCCCTGTTAAAAAATAATCACTATAAAGTTTGTATTTTCATAGCATATAAAGATAAATGCCCTTCAGAACATGGCTTTTATTCAATTGTCAAGTCTTTTCAGCAGCAATGTCAGCATCGCTGAGGACTGCAAATTCATAAAGGTTAAAACTCACACCTAAGTCTGCCTACACACAAGAAGCTCAGTCGTAAAGTTTTTCAGGACACTAGCTCCTCTGTATAGCAGAGAACATTGGAGATAGGAGGGACAGAAGTCAAACTAAACTCAGCGTTCAGTTAAAAAGTTTCAAGAAAATATCCTGAAACATAAGTGACTCTCCTTCCCCATCCTTTCAAGCTGGAGGAGCTCCTTCCCCAACCCCATGCCTATTTTCTCCACCTTGAACCCGGTGTTCTCAACCCACTGCTCCCCTTGCTGAGCTCTGGAGGCTGAGCAGCTCTGGGACTGCTCAACACTGACCTGATCCAAGACCATTAATTGCAGCGTGGGTGAGAAGCACTGGATCCACGTTGTGCCACCATGCTCTGCATCCCTGCAAGCAAGGGTGGTTCCCTTCTCTCCAGTGACTGCCCTGCATGCTTTTCACCCTCCTCGTCGCCCTACAGAACAGAAGAAACCTTCCATGCCCACCCTCGACTGCTCCGTGCTGGCTGTGCAGTCCCTTCCCCATCCCACAGCTTTCTCACAGGCACGCTCCACATCCACCAGCTGCTTCTGCGCACCACACTCATCTCCAACAAGCAGAGAAGCTGCCTACACAGACGAATTGTTTGTAAGTTATTAAACACAAACTAGGCTTGAACAGCCAAATGTCACTCTTGATTATCAGCTGCTAGTAGTACACACAAATATCATTAAGGCCACTTTCCTTGTCCTGTTTTCTGTGTTGTTTTACCAACATGGAAAACACACAAGAACATCAGGTTTGAATTGGTTATGGTATAAGGTGGCATTTATCCACCTAGAACAGCTCGGACAGAGTCAGACTCGAACTCCACAACACTATTTGTTGGCAACTGAGTATTGGTGAGCTTTGGGAATCATTTGCTTTTTAAACACTGCACTGTAAATAAAAACCTCTTTACGAGTAAGATCTAAACTAAACATGGAAGACCAGATGAGTTTTTCCATTGACTTTAATGAGTTCTGGACTGAACCGTAAGGCATAAAATTTAATCAATTTGGTTTTTATCATTTTATTTGTATTCATATGAATCTTGGTTTATTTTCTTTCCCACACTCATCTAAATTATAACTGGAGGGAAAGTTGTACATAATGTAACAAAAATCTAATCGCACAAAATACAGGTAGTGCTGAAATGCACTGTCTTCTGCAAACGCTTTTCAGACTGTCACTGTGGCAAAACGTACACTGCTTCAGACTTCAGTCCCAGCCTTTCAAAGGTTGTTTAAATGTATTGAAGAAAACAAGCTGTTATTAGATGAGATGTGATGATTGGAAGTTGAAGGATTTATATGATAAATATTTACATTCCTATAAATTGGTATATTTCTGCTGCTGAAGATGACACAATGTATTCATGCACCATAGAAGAGTGGTTTTGTACAAGTTAAATTTCATTCCAGTTTTCATCTAAGTGCAAATTTGACACACATCACAAGCTAAGAGTACACAAAGGTGCCATTTTGAAATTGCTTCTAATAGGTCAAGTATTTAAATATTTTACATAGATGGGGATTAGCTACAGATGTTTTAATTTCAAAATTTGTTTTGACAGATTTAAACTAGAAGTTTCTGTTCACCTACCCCCAAAAGATTTTATCTTGTAGCTTTCTCCTGTCTCATTCCTATTTGCATATTTGCAAGTGAAAATAATGTCTTCTGACTCCTACTTAGAATTTATTTGAGACTGAGTCAGTGAACTGCATGTTGAAGAAAACATGAACAAGACATTTCCAATATCTGTAGTACAAATTACTGTTATTAAAATAAAAAAAGGAGTATTGCATCAAAAAACTTTGATCCAAACAATGAGACAGACACTTGTGAAAGTTCAGTGTTGCAGTTTTCTATAAAACCTATGCAGGAAATTAAAACAAAAAAATAAAGCAAATAACTGTGATGTGATATTGTGGTTTAAAATCTGAAGAATACTGCTAATTTAATTAAAATAGTTCCCCTTCCTTCCAAACTTGCTGCTGCTTCTTGGCTAAAAATATTATGCTTGTACTACACGCACATGTTATTTAACCAGTCATTAAAAACAGTAAAATACCAGATAAATTAAGGAAAAATTAAAATAAAGATCCTTTACATAGTTTAAACTTAAATGCAAAACAGAGAAGTGTTTCACCTAGTACATTTGAAAATAAAAGTGGCGCTGCCTAAAACGTAAAGATTTTCACTTTGGCTTCAAAGTGAAAATCACCAGGTAACCTTGGCAAAGTCACTTTGCCACTCCTTACCTGTTCAAGCGGGAGAATACCACATTACAAATTTGCTAATTAGTTTCCTTGTGATTTCATCATAGTTTCAGAAGTTGCAGGTGATGCAGTATCTAATAGCAATGATTAGGTGTGGTACAAAGCTGACTATTGAAAACGTACATAGGGAAAAAGGTACCAAACATTACAGAGAAGTAAGCATGACTGTCCTTCATTAGAGATTCTCTGGCTGTTTTGCAAAAAGAGAAAAGCAAGTTTTTGGCCAATAAAACACAATCCCCATATGCTGCAAAGCCTATCAGAAAAGCAGGCAGAAACAAGATACTTCTCTCCACGGAAGACTTGGAGCAATCCTTTGTTCAGCTAATAACCTCTCACTTATTGACCCTGCTCCCTGTGCATTCATGCTACTCTCACAGTTGTGTCAGCTTTAAAAGAGAGCATGTAGGTACAGGTAAAAAAAACATTTGAAAAAACCCCATATACATATATATATATATATAGCAAATGCAGCCATGGACGTGGGCTGTTCTTGAATCACATAGAAAGATTTCTATTTTATATTCCATCATACGTAATAGATCAAAGGGAAGGAGGAAGAAAAGAGGAAAAAAAAGCGTGGCTAGTTATAATACCACATCATTTCACGAGATCAGCCAGTCCCTGCACCCAATCAGCAGGTCTGAAGGAAGCAGAGCTCTGGCGTCATCACCTCCTTTTAAAGTAGTAAAGCAAGTCATTACTCCAGGTTATATAACACTTAGACTATGCCAGACTTTGTGCCACCCTCTCAAAAAGGAAGCTGCTGTCAGAGAGCCTGGGAGGGGGGCAGAGGAGTCATGAACATCTTCATTTGGAGCTTCCCCCTGCTTAGGATAAGCAAAGGAGACCAGGAACGAGTCTGCAATTTGAGACAGAGCAGGCAGACGGCGAAAGGCTCAGTGACTGACCTGCAAGATCGTCAGTCTGTAATTCCCTGCAAAGGGGTCTGGGGGGACAGCACTCATCAGGATCTCATCCTTCCTTCCCACAGCAGCCGTCAAGCCACACCTCACCCCACTGAGAATAACCTAGTTCACAGGGTGAGTTAAAATGCTGGAATCAGTCAGTAAAACCCCCCACAAACCCCAGGCACCACTCCTCCCACACTCCTCCCCATTCCTGTTACCTTCTATTCCTCCCAGATTTATGGGCAAGCAGCCTGCAGACAAGGGACTTTCACCTGCTTCTATCACCCTCCGACAACTGAAACTGCCCCAACACAAACAAAACACCCGGCAAGGCAATCTGCAGCTTTGGGTTCGGCAGAAAGGGAGCTAACAAAGCATATAGTACTGGCTGTTCCCAGCAAAGCACCCAAGAGGATTATTTTTTTTTAATGTCACCATTTAGTGAGTCCAGTAAAGCCACTTCACGGGAGTTGGGTGCCTGCCACAGGGTCTGCATGGGCATTAGTGGCTCCCGTACAACGTGCTGGGTACACAGACACTTGCTAGCTGGGCAGGTCCAAACCCCTCAGACTGCACACCAGAAACACCATTTGTTCTGAAAGACACCCTGTACTACCAAGGAAACTGCCAGAATAAAAATAATGGGTAAAATATGCAGCCTTCTGTAACGAAGCAAAGTTCCCAGAGAAATCAGTGGGGCTTTTGCCTAAACGAGAGGCAAGCCTTCTTCTCTGTTAATTTCAATGCCACCTTTCTGCATTACTCAGTAATTGACATTGCTAAAACTGCAAATGCTAGTATTCAGCCTCTTTTCACCTTTGATACTAACTATATATTTTGTATTTTATTCAGCTGCATTGTGGAAACAGAGGACAGGCAGCTCCTAACTCTCTGGGTCTTAGGAAACTAACACAAGTCGTGAATGTCAGATTTGTGGAGGTGAGGGCACATGCTTAACAGACACAAAGCAACTTCAGAAATGCTCTTATCCCTTTCAGGAACTGAGAAAACAACAAAAACTCCTCAATTTCTTCATTATAGCAAGTCACCTGAGCAACACATCCAGTATCTGGAGTTAGGAGCTTGCTTGCAGTGTTATCCACAACCAGCTGACTTGAGGTTGAACCCCACAGTCTGCACCCGTATGATAAATCATATTTTAAAACTCTGTTCCATAAGGATCATTTTCAAATGTAATGCAGTTTCCCATAACAATCTGATAAAGTTTAAACACATGTCAAAATGCAGTATATTAATTCACAAGTAAATTCTTTCACATGTAGCAATTACTTTTGTACCTCTGTGATATCACACATGCCACCCTCTTTGCATGTAATTATTAACTTGGAAGACAGTCTGCAAAAAGTCACTAAAATCTACCTGGTGGTTTAAGAAGAGCAAAGTGCACAGTGGTACACAGAACTTCAGGTTTAGCTTCCCAGGCTTAAAAAGATCAGGATCATTGCAGAAGCAAACTTACTGCTGAGAAGAGGTTTGCTTCTCCCAGAATATAGCCTTCTATCTTAGAAATAGCACTGGTGGACTCTAGAGGGAGCTGCATCCAGCCACAAGTAACCAAAATTAAACAACCAAGATAGGAAAGTCCATCAAGATAGGAAAAAATGGAAAGATGTCAATCACCACTCTTCCCTTCCACCAAGAAATCCACCTTGCACTCTTCAAACATTAACTTGAAGATTAAATTATAGGATTATTACTTACTGGCTCACGTACTCACACAATACAGCAGAGATTAAAACTAAAGGAAGCTTCATGATCCTCTTCAGTCCTTTTCTAGGTTTAGGGAAGTCCTGACTTTTGTTTCTTTCCCCACCTTTTCCTCCAACTCAGCCGCTTTCAGTCAACAAAAAGAGCCTCCTCTCCACTCCAAACTTACTCTGACAGACCTGCTCCTTTCCTTAGCCCCTGCCACCAACCTTCAGCTAAGCAACAAGGACAAGAGATCAAAGCACACGTATCACCAGCCCAAGACAGAAAGCAAGAAGCAATCAAGTCCACTGTGCCCTTGTACTGCAGCAGATGGAAGCATCTCATTAAAGGGTTCCTCAAAGAGCATCTATAGCCTCGGAGGGTGCCTTAACCTTGGGGTGCCCATCTACCCTCATTACTACCTGAAGACACACCTGTGAAAAGCTGCTTTCTAAAGGGAGTTGAGAGATTAAATAGGTATGTATTTTCTCATCCTCTTCTTAAGGAATGCATTTCATTTTCTAGTAGAGAGGGAGGACAACTTAAAACCAGTGTTTCCTAAGAGAAAATGGTGTGCAAAAGTAGAAGGTAAAAAGATTTCAGGTTGCTGGGACTAATCTCCACTTACTGATACAAGCAGGACCATCCAGTTCAAGTAAAAAGTGCAGGTAAATTATTTTTTAACGGTAGCTCCCCTTTTTTTTCTTCTTCTTCATTTTTCCTTCAGCAATATAGGCCTTTCTAAATCTGAATATAAAATTATATAGAATAGGATATCATTTAGCAGGGTATTATTTAGTAGACTTTCTCTGCCTTTCAGTTTTATACAGGTGAGTATAACATGACCTAATTTATAAGAATAATTTCAGGTGAAAAGCAAAAACTCATGTATATGAGCAGGAGAAGCCTGCTAAATGAACATTTATACCAAAGACTTTCCTCTTTTCCCCCGTAAGGACAGAAATTTGCTCTGTTCCTGACCCCACACATCCAGCTGGGGACTCCCACACACACCACAGTTTTGTTTTGTTCCAACACTTTGTTGGGGAAAAAAAAGATGGAACAACTTTGGGGTGGGAAGCACATGAATAACACAATCTCCCCAAATGAGCAGCAGCTCCCTGCACCTCAAGGATGCATTCATGTAGCATTCAAAAAAATGTTAACCCACACTTACACATGACTTTAAAAACAGATTTTCAAAATAATTTCAGCTTTAATAACTCCAGGTGCTAATGAACTTTCTAATAAGTATGGCATTAACTACTGATTTTTCCCATCAGATTAGACAAGGAAATTAACCAGGCAGCTACAAATCCATTTCACTTTCAATGTAATTGCACCCCATGCTGCATGCACCATGATGATGAGAGACAAAGAGCAACATAAAAGGAACATTACAATAAACAAAATCCATTCTTGTTATAATTTCGTGCCAGCATTTTTGTCCCGAACCACCAAGTGAAAATTGTACACAAAGCTGGTCTAGCAGTACTCCTTTAAATAAAAAGGCTTTCCTCTAGCAAGAGTTAAAGGAAAGAAAAGGTCTTTTTAAACCTGAATCAACAGTGGTTGTCATCTGAAGTCAAGTACTCCAGCCTTGGTATCTTGGGAAATTCAAAACTGTGAGTACCAAGTGGCACACTCATTTTCAAACAAAAAAACACCTATTGCAATACATTCTGGATCCTGCTTCAGAAACAAGAGGTAACTCTGTCATGAATCTGTCATGAAAATGTCATAGACAGGGATGAGCACAGTTTTAAGAGGCTAGGGTCTCTTTCCCTCTCACCAACCTCCTGTGCCAACATTTCAGAGGTTCTCAGACTTGGCCCTGGTGCCTTCACCCTATTAAGAAGCACTTGCATGTCCTCCACTCCCCTGTGACTTAAGATCCTGTACCACCAAGACATCTGTGCTCCTCATTCACTCCTCTAAGGGTCCATATGTCCCTAGAAACCCCACACAAAGCAGTTTTGCTTTGCCCAGCACTTTGACAGGAGGAGGAGGAGGAACAGTATGAATCTGAGGTGGGAAGAGGGAGCACAGATTGCCTCCATCTCCTCCTGTCCTCCACTAGTCAGAGGTGCCACACAGCAGAGCAAGCACATGCCCAGCCCTGCTGCAGAAAAAAAGAGGGAACGGGGAAGGAGAAAACAGGCAAAGTGGACAACATAGGGCAGAAGAGAAGGCCAACTGCATGCAGATTGTCATATCACAATAGTAGCATCCAATACGCTATTACGTGGTGTTGCCTGGTGTATCTGTACATTAAGAACTGCAGTATCAACATGGTACTGGAAGATTGTTTCTGGCTATACCCCAGAAGCACTGATTCCAACCCCTGTTTGCTGTACCACACACCTTGTAATGCAAACACAACTAGTAGCCTTTGAAAACAATGTCTGAATGACTGTGCTCATTAAGGCATCTTTCAGAGCACTGAAACAACCCGCTCTTCACACTTTTATCCCTGAACTACACTTTAAAGAAGTATTTAACCCATATGCTCAGAGGTAAGAAAACAAGCAACTTACCATCACTATTAATAGCAGAATTACAGCAATATGTATAAGAGAATTAATTCCAGCGACTTCAATCAGAATAATCCAAAGACATTCAGAAAGTGGAAAAACAGAGCACTACAGTGGGATTTGTTCAAACACTCAACAGCTTTCCTCGGGAAAGCTCTGAGGTATGAGCAGTCCCTGCATTTCAAATGATTTGTAAAATCCATATTGGAGGTTTGTTTCCTCTTGCTCAAATTAGCTTTTATTCCTACTGAGTTCTACACAGCCCTGAGCAACTACCAGGATCAGAGAAAAAGTGCAGGACTTGAAACAGCCCTTTATCTCTGCAGTCACCAGTATATCACATTTCTAGTGAAAAGAATTTAGGGAGTTAACAAAAAAGTTCTTAGCAGTCACGTACTGATATCACAAAATCAAACATGATAAAACAAGCATTGCTACCCACAAGTGATGAGAAAACAGATGCAGTGGGCAGGGATGACAAGGCTGGAAAAGCAGTGGAAGCCTCCAGCTAGGATTGAAGCGTGCTGCTAGGATGGGTGTGCAGTCTGGCAGCCACTGGGAAAGGGTTATAAGTATCAGGGTAGGTAAGTCCTAGAAGTGCTCCAGAAAAAAAAAGACTAAAGCTGCAAGTGCCCCTGCTCATGATGCTGAGGTTCATTAACTGACCACTGCTGAAGAAATGGACAAAGGATGAAAGCTATGAGGTTATTAACTCTCACTTATTCAGAGATATGCAGAAAACTAGCCTTCTGTGATGTTTTTCTTCCTTGCGGGCAGAGGGAGAAGGTTTAAGAACTGCTTTCATCAAGACTGAAAGTTTGTACCGTAAAGGTCCAAACTAAAGTAAGCTCTAGACTGCACCAAAACTGAAGACAGCACTCTCAATTACTAGAATGTAAAAAGAACTCCAAGAAAATTCTGAAACTGAAACCACCACAAGTATTAATTCCACAGACAACATATAACAAAAAAGACAAGAACAGGTTAAACATGCAAAATACAAGTCACTGCTAAGTCTGAGACTATACTATCCACCATCACCAGGTGTGGATCACATTACATTAACCCTGGAAGGTTCTTAAGTAATTTGAGTCACCATCAAAACACGGAAAACTTACGTTCCTAAAACAAAGCCACTATTCTGCAAGCAAGCAGCAAAAATGTTGGTTTTATAATTTCTGGAATCACTATTATTTAAAAGTAGTAACCAGTTTCAGTTTGGACAAAATGTATATGCATCCTGTTGCCCTTCCAAGGAAATAATTGTGAAAGATTAATAATCTTCTAAATCTTGTAGTGCTAGAAATATGCTCATTCACGAGGGAAGGATGCCCCCCAGGATCCCCAAGGAAACATCTACAGAACAACCACAATACCAGAAGAGGAGGAGAACAGCACAGCTGGGAACAGGGAGAACCAAGTTTTAACAGAAATTATTAAAATTAAGCTTTTAAAAAGCTTCATTGTATAAACATTAGAACACTTCCTTCCTTCTTGTGAATAGAAGTAGTTGTCTGTTACCTAAGTAGATCTTTATGAATGAGGGTCATCTACAAAGAGACGGGACTATAAACATCAGATGGGCAAAATAAAACGATCCTCTTAATTCTGAAGTTAGCTATATTTCATAGGCCAAATAGCAGGAGACGGGTTTTATATTAGATCTAAGGTAATACAGATGTCAAATAACATTTCTGAGGCAGTATGTAGCTGTGAAGAGATATCAAGAAAGCAGAGTGGACACCTCCACAGAAAACAATAATTATACAGCTAAGCACACAGAAAGCATCCTGATACCCTGGCAGACAGAATTAAAGCGGAAACAGTCTGAAACCTCAAAGGCAATCTAGCTTTGCTCAGATTGTGTAAGAGAAAGTTTTTCCTGTACCTAATGAACAACTATAAAAAATGTTATGTTAGTTATGTATAAATTGCCTTTTTACTCTGCCTCATTATTTCCTAATTTGTTAAAATTTATTTTTAATAAGTCACTAAAGAAATATAAAGCATAAACATGTTTCTAGTGTTTTTAGATGAAAGTAAACAGCTGTCATTACTGTTAGCGATGTTCTGATATAACTACATTAATTTTGTTTGCTTTGGAAACAATAATCCTGACAAACAATTATGAGTGTTCAGCCACAACAGTAAAGATGTAGATCATAAAATACATAGGTCTATGATAAAATAACTATGGGGAATGACCCACTTGGGCATGACTTACAGCCACTCCTCTCTGTTAATAAGTTTGTCCACAACGTCACGCTTCCTATTGCTCTGCTGGGCACAGGTTCCCATGAACAAAGTGACAAGGTCACCATCAGTCTCTTCAACACAAAGTAATCTGTGACCCCATAACTCCATCTCATGGGAATTCCCTTGTTTCTTACCTGAACTAACACTTCCATTTCTGCTACTTTCCCATTAGAAAAAGTCATCACGTGAATAAAACCAGAGGAATAAAATTAATTTGTGTAAGCTTTATATAAGTATTTTAAATCAAAACAGAGTCTTCAAGGATCACATGGCTGAAGGAATTTAAAAAAAACCCAAACAAACAACACTTAAGGACAACAGTGTACTCTGAAACCAAAAATACTTTAGTAACTAGAATAAGACAGAAGTATCTGTCTTTAATACATTCCATGCTATGAAAAGGAAGACTATTCTCGGTAGGTTTAAGTAGGTGCAATCAAAAATCTGCACACCCTTTGAAATTATTAAAAATCACAATTTTAAAGGAAGCAAATACAGCATCCCGCTAGGCTCAGTATGTTGTTTTATGATACAAGGAATTTGGTGGCAATTGCAGCATGGGGAACTCCCACCTGAGCCACACAGGCCTGTCTACATACCCTAGAACATCAGCCCTTCTGCTGGACCAACAAACATATTTCTAGGAACATGCCATGAACCAGACCAGTTATCTAATCTTTCTTAACTGTAACCTACACAGCACAGGTCCACCAACAGCTATACTGGTCCTAACTGAAGAGGAGAGTGGGGCAGCTATAACTAGGTGAGGATAGAAGGTGACAACTTACTTAGTGAGCACTGCCACCTTTCATATTGTAACACACAAACAAACAAAAATAAACCCAACCTGTATGCTGTCAGCAAATAACACTTTCCAGTTGTTAAAGATGATTATTATAAGTAAGAAATAACTGATCATAGTTTCCATTAAATTGTTTACCTATAGGCAAGTCAGTGATGTACACATATTTAATTTCACCAGAACCTTTTAATAATGCAAGTAATTATAAACTGATTTATTTACTACTTTATATAATTGCTTCTCCAGAATCTGAAGCTATTTTAAAAATTCTATCCTCCTTAAAATTTATGCTTGTGGCTTGTTTTCATGATGGAAATTTTTTTTGGCCAGGAATCCAAATTTAACCTATATTAAATCCCTACTTAAACACAACACCCACATAAGCACTTCTCCCTACCAAGAGCTGGACAAATCCTAACCCTTATTCTATCTACCAAGGTGTCACTCACTGAAATTATTAACACCACTTTTGCACAACAAATGTATGCAGAGATTCACAACCCCATTCACTTACCACTCTCATCAAGTAAGTCTTCTTCGTCATCCCCATCGTTGTCCTCCTCCATCGCCTCCTCCTCATCTTCCTCCTCCTCCTCTTCCATATCCTCCTGCTCCAAGTCCGGGTCCAGGTCCGGATCACTCCCTGAGATTGACTCGTCTGACATGATTCCCAGTGGTGCTCCTTGTGCATTACCTGCTCATGTTCTACCGTGAGGCAGCCCTGTGAGAAAAGAAGAGAGGTACAGAATGAGCCCAGTAAATCCCAACCGTTGAGCCTCAAGGCTCAAAATCATAGCAGGATTACTGCATATAAAAACACAAATCTGCCATCAGTCTTTTAAATAACAGTTATATCAGACTGTGCACAAAATCCTGTGTAGAAAATGGATGCCATAAGCAATGTATCATAATGATATAGGCCCAGCATTGTAGAATCAATATCAGAACCAATCTATCAACTAATCACTCAAAAATCTACCTCTTTCTTGGTATCCTAGACAAGTACAGAGACGGATTCCTAGTATCAATCTGTGATTATACAAAGACACAGAAATAAATTATGTGAACAATTTCAGAACACTACCATCCAAACATGAAGCACAGAAAAAAGGATCCATCTCAGAATCCCATATGGATACCTGTTACCCTGATCCCTGCAAACACCATCGCAGTATGCAGACCGTGGGCTGCAGACAGCAGCCACCCTCCTGACTTAGCGGTACCTGCTGTGAAGGTCACCCAGCTGCTCATCACAGCCTGTCTGAAGTCTCTGTTCCAACCAACGGAACAGGCAGCATTACCTTAATAACGGTACAGAGAGAAGATAACAAAGATCCAGTTTTTAAAGGTTGTACGTCCCTTTGTAAAGCAGGGGAAGGAGAAAAGTAAACACAAAGGAAGGACGGATCAGAGAAAATTTGCATTTCCTTTCTCTAAAGGACAAGAACCGAAGCTGGCTGTTACGCTACTCTAGCACATCACAGCAGAAATCATGGTACAAACCAACAATACAGCCTAAAGAGAGGGCCAGGCCAACTACAAAGTCACAAGTTTATCTGTTCAAATCATGCACTGTCACTTCTGGACAGTGCTGGTTACTCCTGGGTACTCCCCTTCCATACACAAAGAATTATCATAAAGAATCTGTGTAAGACGGATGAAAAGAAAGAAATACAACCAAGAAAGGAAAATAAAGAAGGCATTTTGATCTCAAGGAACATAAAGCAAAGGATGTGTTCAAAAATCAAGCCTCACAAGAATTACTACCCACACATTCCCCAGAAAGCTTTAAAGAAAGATGAAGGAAACATTTGTCACTCATTTTCCACTGCTCCCTACTTACACCATGTTTCCAGTGTAAACTATAAGCTAATCAACCACTTAAAAAAAACAAACAAACAAAAACTTCTAAGCAGATAAGGCAGCATACATATCTACAAACACTTTAAGAGAAAGAAAAATTTCATTTTCTGCTGTGTTGCAGCAGTAACTAGATAAGCTCAGAAACTTGAAGGTTAAAGACACAACTCAAGCCCTCTGTGGCAGGGCTGAACATCTAACTGTTAAGTATGCTGAACTATTCCAGCTGAAGTCATGAGTTCCTGCGTTGCCTCTCTCAGCTCCTCAATAACATTGGAAAGTGTCTGAAAGAAAATAAACACAAGGGAAGAACGGGCTTTGCAGAGATTGGCATTGGAATAGGAAGCCTTTCACTACTAGGTCCCAGGAGCACTTTACCACCAGGCAGAGACAACTGAAGTCCCTACACTATTACACATGTCACACAAAATAAGTTGGATTAGTCAAGCAGATGGTAGAAAAGGCCAAAATCTAAATTAGCTCGAGTGGAACTGTGCCAGTTTACACAAGCCAAAGAGATTGATTCAGCTCTGTGCTCTGGTGGTAGGCAGGTACCGAGCTCTGTTGCTTTCAGTCCGCTGCAACACAGTGACCCCCGGGGCAATGCAAGGTCCAGAACTGCTTATTTTCTGACGTCTGGTGACCAGTCAGGAACTGCAGACACAAAGCAATCTATTATCAGAAGTTTTTTCCTGACAAATGCTGTGCTGAAATCTATGTGTATTTCAAAACAGTGGCTTATTTTTACTTTTAAATAGCAACAATGTTCCCTTCCAGATGATACTCAGCCGTAAGGAAAACAAACATTGTTTTACTCTTTAGCAGTTGTACTCAAACCTATAACTGTAAAGCTACATGTTTCCTTACCTTTCAGGAGGAGATAGTAGTGTTACCTTTGTGGATCTGTGCTGGTCACCAGGGATTTCAAGGGGATTTATTTATTCCCATCTTGTCCATACTGTGCTATAAAGCACCTTGCACACTACCTGCTGGCAACAGTATCAACAGAAGCATGCGAAAAATTTCCACGTTTTACTATCTCAGCAAACTAAGCACCAACCAAAAAATAACCAGAGGAAATACAAACACTAAAAAAGCAGGAATTAATTCTCATCTACAATGGGAAAAGCAAAAGTGCTGTAATGCCACTAAATGCTCCAGGTCAAAGAATGACACATGATACAGTTTCTCCCATCAGTATCCTCCTGTGTGTCATCTCTCATGTTTCATCATTTGTCGCAGAACCTTAAAAAAAAAAAAAAAAAAAAAAAAACATAAAACACTTTCTAAAATTTGTTTAAAGGAAAGGATATGGATCCTTGTATTTCTATAAATAAAATCAAATCCAGTGGAGAGCAGCTATCTCTCAGACTAGAGTACAAAAGGGCTCAAATCTAAGCTTTATTTTCATTTAGCAGTAAGTACGTGTTCTGTATAAGCTAACTCTTGACATCCGTTCAGCAGCCCCAGCCATATGCAGGAGCGTTCAACATTAGCTTTCAAAAAGACTTAATTAAATCTTGCAGAAGCTGGGTGAGACAAAGATGTTTAACTCCTCTGCGCCTACTGACATGCAGCTGTCTGTCTTCCTCTCTCCCATCCTCCTCCTCAGCTCTGGCAGCTCTGCAGCTGCTCTCGGGGTCTCGGGAGGGCTCCCACCCTGCCCGGTGCCACCGGGAGCAGGCGGCAGGGACACGGCACGCAGGCAGGTAGGCATTACACAGCCGCAAGACCGCCCTCGTTTCTCACACCGATCTGACCCAGTTCGGAGCCTTCCACCAAGGGGAATTACACAACAGGGCCAGCTTGTAGCTGTCGCTACTGTTTTATGGCTGAGTTATTCCAACCTGCCCCATCACTTGCCTTTGCGCACACAGGCACACCGTGCTCAACGTTTAATCGCTGTAGCAAGGGCGCTTTGCAAGAGATAAACAGATTACCTCCAACTAATCAAAGTTACCGTTTGTCTGGACTTTCCAGCTGTCCCACATTATATCAACCCATGAGCCTCCTGCCCTGCTGCAAAAAGGGAAGCTGCACCCCGAGCAGTATGCCAGAAGGAGGGTTACCAGCACCAAGAGATACAAACCAAACCTGCTGCACCATAATTTACAACAGAAACCCAGAATTCCGTACAGTACAGGGCCCAGTTCAACACATGGTGAGGCCCTTGAGAAAACGGGGTGGGGTATTAGGTGAAAACACTTTGAAAAATTCCTCTTGCTTACTCAGGAAGGAGAAAAGAGCTGTCATGTTTATCCTACCCAGGAAGTTAAACCCTGTAATCAACTGCACATCAAATTAACATCCAAGACAGCTTCTCTCATGTATTATGTCCTGTCTTTCAACAAAGATAAAAATAGTTCTGAAGTTTTCTGGGCTTTGCTTTTTTAAGGTAGAACATTTCAGATAGTAAGTAAATGCCATGTGGTGATGACTGCCTCCTCCTCAGCCTGCACAGAAAAGAGGCTCAGTTCTAGATGAGAAAACTTCAAGGGCTTGCAGATTTGGACACATTTCTGTTGCCCTGGTGTTTTTCTTTCACTCTGCAAAGGTTTAAAATCAACATTTTTCCTTACATACAAAGTTAAGAGAAAAATGTGAAAGTGAACTTTCTCCCATCTAAGTGATAGTTTTGCACCACAGGGTCATGCATGCCATGAGCCACACTATTAAGTGAAACAGCAGACATCATGGGATCTGGTGACTTTGCCCATTTCTATACATCATCACTTTCATCAGAGGACTCATCAGCACTATAAAAACTAAACTATTATTTAATTAACTATTGCAAATACAAACAAGTAAAAAGGAAGGATGCAGGGCAGGGCAGACTGGAGTCCTTCCCCACATGAGCAAGGAGGCGCGGAATTCCACAGTACCCCCAGGAAGCCACAGAAGCCAAAGTGGCTTTGCAGAAGCTCTTTGTCTACTACGACACAAGTGATTTAGGCACAGGACATGCTCATTCCTGAGTATGCACCTGTCCCATACAAATCCCCTCAGAAAGGGCAGGTTTAACACTAATGCTACTACGGTGCTGAATAGTAAAGAGGATTCTATCACCTCCCCAACCTCCAGCCAAGCCCAATATCTGGGACTCATCAAGATTTGTTGCTTAAAGCCTGTTTTGTAATCAAGACTTCACATTGGTCATTGTGGTGCCTGGCCACAGAAACAGGATCAAGCATGCTGGCAAATCACAAGAGGATTTGCACAGACAGTTTAATAAAACCAGTTATTTCAAAGTCAGTGCAGTATAACACTCTCCAGTCTCTGCTATACAGTCATGTTTTATGGTAATAATAATTTCATTTATCTTTTTTATTTGGCAGCAAAACAGCAAAATGGTTAGTTGGGGCCATAAGATTCCTCTTACACACTCAGCTCACACACAAACACTTCAAACTGGATGTATATGAAGGTAACTGCTGGCTCCTGGGGAAAAATCTCATCTTCTTGCTAGATTGCTGCTAGCACAGTTTTGGTACCTTATAGGTAGCCTTCAATAACTAATGGAAAATTATTATAAAGAATAGAGATGGATCATTGAAAAGTCATGAGCTTAAGCTTCTCTGTATGATAAAAAAAATCTTGTAACAGTTTGCAAGGAATAACTTGCAATGTTATTGCAAAATAACAATGAATACTTTCCTGTTCAGTTTAAAAACCAATTAAGAAATAAACCCAAGATCAGTGGGTTTAGACAGTTTGATTGTAACAAACATTAGAATTTCTCTAATTTATGTTACGTAACATACTAACATCTCTATTTTACATTATCATGTAAAAAAAGGTGGGGGAAGGGGGGAATCACTTAAAAGGATAAATATTTTCTCATAAGATCCAACAGTGTTACTGACCAATATGAGTCTAGCAGATCCCCTATAAGTTTTTAACAAAGCAAATTTAAGCGTTTACTGAAAAACAACAGAAACTTCTTTCCCCCAGCTACAACCCCCACAACTTGCTTTGAAAGCCATCCTTAATTGATTAGTTGGTGATTTTAATCCCTTCTTCCTTTGCAGTCTGAGACTGTTAAGACTCAAGCAATAGTTTTTCAGCTGTGACTCACGGATAACTTGTGGCCACACACTGCTAGCTGGGAAGGAAGAAAGCCATTCTCCTCCTTCATTTCCTCTTGTTCAAATTACAAGAAAACTAAGTGACATTGATCCCCTCTAAGTGATGTGTTTACTACAGGAATATTAAACTGAAGAAAGGAAAAAGGAGCAGCCTGTGAAAACATAAATTGGAGAGCATCTCCTTGTACTGGACCACCCTTCTGAGGAAGGCAAGTGTGCTTCTCCCCACCCCATGTAAACATAGGCATGACACATCTAGTCTTCGCCCACATTTGATGCAAGTCTTAAGGAGCCCACTGTGATTTGTGGGGAGCAGGAATCAAGGGAAAAAAGTAACAGAGTGTTTTAAAAACCACTTCCGTATATCAGTTTTGGGAGGGCTGCAAGACCCGGTCTTTTATTCTCACTAGGTTAACAAACCTTACTAAAAGGCATCATAATACTAAAAACAGCCTGAAACTGGTTGTGCCCTGACGACAAAAACAACAAAGCTGCTGCAAGAAGGGGTGGGAGAAAGCAAAAAAAAAAACACAAACACACCAAAACCAATGTAAAACCAACCTATAAAGAAAGAAAAGGGAGAGCTAATCCTTCCCCTCTGCTGACATGACAGTGCTGGAACAGAGAACGTGACAATGAACATTACATAAGGCCTGGCTCCCACTGCGATCCTGAACAAAAAGAGCTCACGTGAGTCAATGGCAGCATCTGCAGATCATTACACAACCTGGGCTGGTGGCAGCGGCACACACCGGTGTCATCCACCAACCGCTGCGGGAACCTCCTGGCACAGGGTCCTTTCTTGCCTGCGCTTCAGAAGGGATGCGGGTATGCCCTAGTGCCTGTAGTGTCAACATTTTGTAACCTTTAAAGAAGAAAACTGAATGCTCTTCTTAAGATGTCAGTGATCACTTCCAGAGACTTTGTAAGGCACTGACAAGTTTTTTACCTCAGGACAGAGCCAGCAGAAATGGGCAAATTATTTTTGTGTTTGTGTATATGTATGTATACAATTATTTGCCTAAAAAATGTTGCATATAAATCAGCTCTTTCCTTCAAAATATTCAAAATATCCTCACCAGTGAACTGAACCACCCTATCTAGAAGAGCAGTTTGTCTTGTACTGCATAAAAGTTCAGGCCGAGGCAAGAAGCATGTGATTGGTTTTGCTTCCAGTAACTACTGATATTCATTTGAATTAACACCATCACAAATGAACAAAAATCTTGTCTCTTACTTCACAGAATCTCTATTTATGTTTTTAGCTCTGGCAACTTTTGTATAAATGGCGCTTGCATTCGCTGCTGAAGAAAACGTTGAGAAAAGGAAACTTTCTTTCCTCGATCACTGTTTCTGCTTTCAAAGAAAACAGCATTTCAACACAAAAGCCCCTTTCAAGTGTGCTTTTACAGGTTTTGCCCTGGTGCTATAGCTATAGAAAAACAACCAGTACCTGTGACAGGAGTAAAATCCCACAAAAAGTTTTCAAATGATGGGGAAGATTCAACAGTAGAGCATAGTATGTCAGGATTCCATTCAATACATTTTATATAGCAGATTAAGTTGGGGCAAATTTGACTACCCTGCATTAATGATAACCATTCTCAGATTCCAAAAGATAGATTTAAAAAGTCAGCTCAGGGAAGAGTTATGGCAAGCCTTCTCTTTGTGAGTACCAAAACTACGTCAAGGCCTGAGCCAATTCCCAGAAGCAAGGAAGATCCAGATAACTGAAAGATCCCTCTGCGAGTTTAAGCTCTTGTTATACATAGGTGCCAGAGAAGAAGTTATGTAATAAATCAAGAATAAATTACATAAACAGAAGCAGTGGAACAGAGGAGTGAAAAGGCAAAGAGCTAATCCCCTCTCAAGTGAAGATCAGTCACTGTCACTCTACGAAGACAAGCTATGGCTTTGGTCATTGAGATATGCTAACATCGTGGCTTACCTCCTTGAAGAGTATCCCACAGAAACAGACTGATATAGCTCATAAGCAATGTATTCATCTTTCAGAATGAAGAAAATTGCACATTTTCCCAATGCTGAAAGGCCTGGCTGATCGATCCTGTTTTCTCAGTATTGCCCCATCCACATAGGCTTCTTTTTTTGCCTCCCAGAGAGGCACATTTCATTACAGGGGAATGACTCGCCGCCTTTGACTGTGTCTCTGCTCAGGAAACAAGCTTTCCCACCAGCAGCGGTCCAGGGCAACCCACCATCCTCTGTGAGACACACTCCAGTCACATTGCACACTGTCATCAACAGATCACAAAGCAAACACAACTTAACTCCTCCTTTGTTTATATGGCTGCTATTCACTACAAAGAGTTGCAGACAACTGGGAGTTTGTTTTCGATCTTCCTCTTCAGAACTGGACTTAAAACATGGGGGGTTTGGTTTATGCAGTTTTTAGAAAAAGGAAGAATCCAACATGGTTTTGTTCCTCTTTATTCCCTGCCCCACCTCCAGCAATGATAATTACACTACCGATGAGAAAGTATTACTTATGCCACCTACAGTTTACCAAAGAAACTTGAACACAAGCAAAAAAAGAAAGAAGAAAACCAAAAAATCCTGAAGTAGGAGGAAATTGAAATAAACAGTTTTGAACTCGCATGATGTGAAGATGACAATTAGCATATGTTAGACCCAAGTTGCTCCAGTCTGTCAAGCAATCAGACATTAAACTAATTTTTATTGGATTCCACTGTAGATTAAAAATCCATTAAAGGATTAAAAAATGTCAGAAACATGGGTTTCTTTCATGGTCATTCCCTCTAACAGAGCATTCTATTTGCACAGTACTGGAAAAATTCACAGTAAGTGCCACTTATAAAGGCCACTTTTCTGCTGGTTTTGAGAACAAAGTCACCAAAACCCATTGATTGTTGTCTTCCCCACTAAACAGGTCAAAATAAAACACTCACACCAATCCTTATCTGTCCTGCACAAAATTGTTTGGATAGCACTTAGGATTAACACTATAGGCAGTTCACATGGAAAGCAACTGAATTAAATTGCCTCCTGTGGTTTTGTCCTTAGCAATGGAAGTGCCACTTTGGTTGTGTTTTGCTGGTTCAAAACCTCCCAATGGTTTGGACAGGCCTGCAAGGGAAAAGAACACACCTTACTGCCTCTCACCATACCATACAAAAAATCCAACACACTGTTCAGAGGATCATCTGCATACACACAGAAAAACATCCCAATTAAAGATAGTAATATTATTTCACAAAATAAATTGAGCTGTAAGTCTCATAATGTACATATTACGTTTTTAGCTTATAAAATTGTGAGCATATGATGCTACATACTTGAGCTTACTTTCAAAAGAGCTTTAAAAGCAGCACAATGCAAGTCTGGCTAAGGAGATAAGCAAATATTGTGTATACAGTAACTGTGGGTCACCACACCCTTTTGGTACACATACCCAACTGTCCAGACCCAACATATGTCAAACAGAACATTAATTACCCTTATGAACAGCCACAAGCATACTCGATGCTAAGGTGCAACTGAAAAGGGTCATCTTAGCAAATTATTAAAAAACACTATGGTGAATAAGCAACACAACAATCATCTACAAAAGTAGCTGCGGGCTACCAGACACAACTCTCAGAGTAAAAATGTCACTATCTCCCAAATGTATAGCTTCACTTAACTTTCATAAATGCTAGGAATGTCTTTTACAGTACTTGTTCTTACCGAACAGACAACACTGTATAGATACTCATACCCATGCAGAATCCAAATGTTACATTTCCAAGATTCAGAAGCAGAATCATAAAGAGCATTCAGCTGTGATCTTCAAAAAACCATAACCTTTTGGGTATTCTTCCTCTCTCAGTTAAGTGCAAGTTTCAGTCAACTCCTTTCCCCAAGTGACCACTTTTTCTATCAAAGCTCATTTAGGATTTGCAAATGTTGCTTGACTGGCAGCTGTAGCCAGCGAGCAAGCACAGAAGGAACTGCAGGCAAGCCAGTTCTAGCATCCTCTTGACATGTCACCATCCCGAGTGAAGGGGACCATATGTTGAAAGAAGTCAACATCCCTACACTTAGCTGCCCATACCTTCCAAAATATAACAGGAATAGAATTTCTTGTCCCATCTCTCTTCTCCCTCCCCTCCTCTTGAATTATTAGCTGGATTATTGAATTATTAGTCTTGAACCATGGTTGTCAAGTCATTTTACTGAAACTACCCATTTGTCTAACTGTAGGAAGTCATGATCATTATTGATTTGGGCTGAACTCAGAAATGTGAGTAGTAACTATAACTCTTCTTTTGATGGAAGTTCTTGGTTACAATTAGTAGGCATTCTTTAATAGCGTAAACTAGTTACATGGCACTTCCAGAGAACATTCACTGGCAATCCTGTAAAATCTCACTCAATTTCACTCATACTTCTCTGTTAGGAATGAAGGAGGCAAAGGATAAAAGTTAAAGACTTTCTAAAGGGTGCACTTTCTCATTGCAACAAAAGTATACTTATATTCACAAAAGGGTTCCACACGAGCAGCAGAGGCTAACAACTCTGTACCTCATTCTGTTAAGATAAGCATTTCACTGACCAGAAGTATTGATTTAGTTGAAATATAAGATCTCCTCTCTTGTTTTTTGCAAGTGCTATGGTAAGTGCAGGAGGAAGAAAAAGGCACCTCTAAACTTTTTTTTTTAAGGGAGAGTCAGAAAAAAACATTTTCTTACAGAGTCTGCATGACTAAGCAGATCACCCATTTCCTCAGTGTTCTCTACTCATTATCTGTGTCTTATTTCTCTCAAGTAGTTAGTTATTGTCATTACAGAATAAACAAATTCAGATCACGTAATAAAGACCTTAGCCACTCACATTCCTTGGAATAACAGGATATGAAATTACAGTGGACAGAAACTGAAAAATGCTGGCTAGGGTAAGTCTTACTATGCGTTATCCAGAAATAAGAGCTTCCTCCCCCCAAAAAACCCAGCTTCCCCAGGAAATTCTCCTCCAGAGATAACAGGATCACATCCCAGGATTGAGAGAAAATCAGAAAAAAAAATATCTTCTGGGATAACAGCTTTTCCCCAAATATCTCATCTCAAAAGCAGCTAACTTCAACCTCAAATTTTCTCTGTTCTATGCAAAAGTCATCCTGTTATCCAGTTTTCAAGGCAGTTATTTTACCATGTTTAGAGACTGTGGTACACTTCATACACTAAATGTTGAAAGGCACTGATATCATCACCTTTCACTTTTGGTCCTGTTCCCTCAATTTGTTGACACCTGTGGACAAGAAACTTAAAACTCAACTGAGGACACCACTCCTACAACAACTTCTTGTTGTAAGAAAATATTCTTTGCCCTTGCTATCTCCCACACCCCAACATCCCTGCAAAAACAATCTGACTTTTCTTATTTCCTATGCCCGGAAGCTTGTGTTTGGTCACTGAGGTACAGTCCATAACCCTGGGACTTTTTTTAAGGAAGAAATATATAACTCTTGCAGTACTTCTGGAAAGGAGAATCCACAGTCAACTGCCTTTACACACAAGTAGCAATGCTGCAAAAGTAATCTAAACCTCCAGACAGTTACGTTACACTACAAATGCTGTTTCTTTCCCTTTCATCAGCCAGTGAAGCAAATAATAAGTGCAAAGACTAAACACAGTGATAAACAGAAGATGGCAGCCAAAACATAATGCTAATCCCACCAATTAGAGAGACAGTGACATGCTCTGACATTGACAGACAGCTTTCAGATTTCATAGGCACCAGAAGGGTAATAAAGATTTGGCCTTGATTAAATTACCCATTTTCCCTCTTGCTGATTGCAGCTTCTCAGGCCTCAGACACACTCCCTGCAGCAGCTGCTCTTTCCTGCTAGCACACCACTCCTGTATCGTGCCAGCATGACTATCTGCATGGCTGGACAGCAAACTGATTCAGCTGAAAAACCACCTGGAAGCAAAACTCAGTTCCCAAATGCAATTTACTACAGAGTTGCATGAACAGCTGTGCCAGGCAGAAAGCAAAAAACAGTCAGAGGGTGGGAACGTGCAGCCCTGGGTATGACCCAACAAAGCTGGCATTGCTGTCCACAGGGTCATGGTCTTAGCAGCCAGAACGCTGCTCCAGTACAGGGATGGACTGCGCTTTGATTTGAGGAAGTGAGATGGTCCTTCTGACAACGCTTCCTTACCTTCGTTACAAACACCAGTCAAAAGGATGGTGCACGTATCAGAGGTGAGACATGAACATTCTCATACTTAATCCTCTCAATTGTCCCTTTAAATAGTCATGGCATCACTATGTGGTTTGTGTGGAAAGGTATCTATTTCTGAAGTTCATTTTGTTGTTCTGTGTGTTTGGTTGTTTTTTTTTTTTAATTGAAAAATCAATACAATTGCCACACAAAGGGCAGAAGTACCATAAATCACATCATGCAGTTAGATACCCTTGATGTGTGCATCTTTCTCCCCATAGTGAATACTTTCAAACTACCCAGAGCTCAAAGCAAAATACTAATAGACCACCTCATGCAAGTTCTTAACATTTAACATATTTAAAGATAGCCTCTATGAACAGGTCCTTGCAATTATATGTGGGTACTAGCATTAAAGGGGCAAAGAAAGGATAAGGTTGTTTTCTGGGGAGCAGGGAGATAAGCTGCCTTGACCTAGAGAAACTGGTAACTAGCACTGACAGAAATCTGTCCAGGTCAGGGCAGGTCCTCTCCTAAATGCACTCAAGCAGGACACATGAAACAAATACCTCTGTGTGGTGACAAAGGAAAGTGATGCAATCTGCACCATGAGAACAAACGCGCAATTTCTTTAACCTCATGAAGAGGAATACGCTGTGGCCATGATGCCCTTGACTGAGATCAAGGGCTAATTTTCAGTACCTGAATAAAAGAAAAATCACTACCTTTAGCCCTCTACCTTCTGTGTTTTCATGTTGTGTCTTAGTATATCAGGGATAAGTAGATATTCCTGGGCTGTCCTAGAACACAGACTTTTCCCCAAGATCTTCAGGGACTCAATATTTTTTTTTTTTCTCAGAAACCTTTGCTTTGCTCCCAATCTACACTCTACTTTGCTGCCTGCTTAAAAAGCACAGCTGCTGGCATGCACTGCGTTCTCCACTTGAGGAATAACCCTCCCACAATAGCAGGGCCCCCCAGCCCATCCTATGCAACCAAAGGCCACTGTGGAGTTTTACCCATAAACACATACTGGTATACATAGTCTCTCATGCATGTTCCCTGCTTGCTTTGTGCTCCTTTCACTTAACACCTGAACTTCACCCAAACTGCTCAAGGGGTCGCAACCATCTTTGTCACGAAGACCTAAAAGTCTTCTCTCATCCCTTCTCCTGCTAGGAATGAAGTTGCCACTCCAGAAACTGCTACTCTTGGATTCCATTTTCTGACCCAGGTACAGGTAACCCTTTCCACATTTTACTACCTCATACTAAATAATATCACTGACAAGTGAAGATACGGGTGAGGAAAGAAGAGACAGGTCCCCTCAGCAGCCCTGAGAAAGACACCTGGCTAGTATAGGATGTAGGAGGAGTTTCAGCATATTAGGACAAAATAAAGTAGAAAAAAAAAACTGGAACGCTTATCTCCTGAGTTCTACAATCCTTCGCCCACCCCCAAAATCTCACCCAGATTTCTGGACAATTAAGTCTGTCCCCGCTCAATCTTCCCTGCCATAAATAAGGAGAGAGGTGGAGTTAGCTGATAATGCTCATGGGGAACAACAGCATGAAACTGATGGGATTTCACAGAGGAACAGCCAAAAATTCTTTGCTTCCCCTCTGGCTCCGTCCTTTTTTATTGTGCTTTTTTATTTTCTAAAGCAGTAAACACAAATCACAAAGCCACCCATGAAGAAAACAAAAAGTAGAATCTGTAAGAGTCCAAAAAGCCCATTAAAGGATAGGCTTGAGTTTCATTTGGCTAGCATATAACAAATACAACCTAGCTAACCCAAAACCTAAAAGACAGTAAACAATGGAGATAGCATTATTATTTTTATTCAAGGAAAAGGCATCAGAAATTTCAAATTTCATATCAATTTTCTGCAAGGTGAAGGTGAGGAGGTTTGGTTTTTTTTTTTTTTTTTTTCAACTTAATAAAAAATACAAGTTGAAGTTTAAAAGGAAGATTAATTATTTCTGGAAATCTAGAAAGAACACCTGTATTCAGAGTGTGGGGGGGTTTGTACCAGTTTGGAGTTTCCTTAAGGAAAGCAGGAAAAAATGTCAACTAAATTGCAGCTCCTTCATTTTCATCTCTCCCTCTACTCCAGTTCCTGCGGTGCAATTTTTCCATAATAACAACAACAGTTGTAGTTAAAGTAGCAAGGCTTGAAAAACTAGAGAATTCCATTAAAAGTATATGACAATATACTTTAAGGAAAACCATACTCCAGGATATTTAAAAACTAAGAGAGACCAGCAACAGATTTAGAAATAGAAGGATCATTACTTTCAGACTCATTCTAGTTCACAATGATTACCTTTAAGTGAAAAAAAAAAAAAAGAAAGAAGCCTCAAGTTTGAGCTCTGTGTCCTCCCAAGTCCTGCCTGCTGTGAAGGCTGACAGCCCTCCAAGAATGGCATACAGAGCTCAGAAATCTTGCCTAGACTATAACTCATTGCTGCTGTGCCCTTGCCAATCATCAAAATCTCAGGGCTACACAATGAGTTGTATTAACTCTCCACAGCTTGTATCGAGGCATTAGACTCCAGGCCAGATGCAAGACTCCACCAGCCCTTCACTGATGCAACTGAATACGACTGCCACAGGCAAGGAGGAAAAACGCACATGTGGGGAAGGACTTTCTTACTTAAAACACTCCTAGAGCAGAAGCAACTGCAAAGAGAAGCTGGAAGATCAGTGTTTTTATTAAAAAAAGTAGAGAGTCATTGTAAGACTGCAAGTAAAGAAACTGTTCACTTATAACCACCTCTTTCTCTCTCTTCATTGCCTTCTCTTCGTCAGCAAAATGGATCAGACAAGATAACAGTAAGGAGAGCGATATCCCCTCCACAAGGTAAGGAAATTCGAAGATTAAAATATAAACAGCTTCCCTCAACAAAAGGATTTTATCTCTAAGTCTTCCTGCACAGGACAGCCCAAGAGCGCAAAGAAAAGAATACAAGACCTTACCTGTCTCGATGAAATAATAATATAAGCAACAGAGGGAGAAAGGTAGCACTTGGCTGGAAAATGCTCTGGGGAAGGAACTCCTTCCAACAGGACAGTCTCTCAGAGACAAGAAAGTCATTTGCTACAGCACTTGCCCTTCTCCAAAACCAGAAGTACTGAACATACAGATCATGTCTGATGCTTCGTGGAAACATCTTTTCTGCACAAGAGCTGTTCAGCGTATGCACCCATTTCCTACCGAAGATGAGGGAACACCTGGGGAAAAGGCCATCTAGCAGCAATCTGCCACAAGCAAAGCATCCAGCTCCTGCGGGCTGTATTTCCCATGGCCCCTCCTCTGTTCACATGACTGGGCATGCACTCGTCCTGTGATGGGGAAAAGATCGAGATGTCTGGAAAGGTGGCTACCAGGAGTAAGCTGCTCTCATAACCAGACTAGTTCCCATCACAGTCCCAGAAGGGTTTAGGAAAACATCCCAAACCAACTGTCCTGATGGGCCACTGAGAATCCACAAGCAATCAGTCATCTCCATAATGGCTAATGCAGGAGAGGACTCTTTATTCCTCCCCCCCAATACATCCCTCACCACTTCAGCAGATAGGAAACAAAAGAAACCATTTCTTTTGGTGGACAAGAAACACACTGATTTCATATTGGCAGAGAAACACAAGACACTGCACCCTTATGCATTCACACTCAAAACTACCCCTGCCACCACAGACACATACAATTTCTTCCCCCAGTGAAAAAATAAATTTTACAGAATGTAATGACTTAGCCCCAACACTGACAATATAAAGTTTACCTCTCACTACTGCTAAGTAGACTTCTTAAAAGCACGTTATCAGATTTTTGAGGAAAAAAACTGGGGCAGATATTCCAGTTTGTTCAGGAAATGAAACAGCTATCCCTGTTCTTCCTCATACAGCCCCTCCCTTTCCTCATCTTCAAAAATGACGGTGCTTCCCAAAAAAAGAGGTCACAAATATTTGATTTCATCTAAGTACCTGGCTCATATGAGCATATTTATTCCCTTGACAGAAAATGTACACTACTTAACAGATTTAAAGGAGTGCTATAAATGAACAACTACAATAATCACATCATTTGACTAACTCCAGTTCAGGCAAGAAGAGAGACCTAGTCTGAACACGAACGGGCGAGATCTGTTTGGCATGTGCAAATACTCCTGTACTTGTATTGTGGCATGTACACTCACACATTTACATGTACAGTATACACATGCAAATATGGATCATGCATCTCTTTCAAATGATATTTCATCCTGACTTGATGACTTCAAGAGATGGAAACATTCTAATTTCCCTTAATAGTTACAAGGATCTTCCTAATGCCTTCAATGGTTAATCACATTCATTGTTAACAATCTGTGCCTTTTTCCTAATTTGAAATAATCTTTTTAACTTCCAGGCACTGGCCGCTATCCTATCTTTTTCCACTAAATTAAAGAGCCCTTTGGTACATAGCCTATTTTGCCCAAAGAAAATTGAAAGACTTAAATACCTCGTGATAAGCTAAACCAATTGAGCACTTTAAGAAGTTTTATAATGAGTGACTTAATCACCCAAGCAACATTTAATCCTACATCTTCGTTGCTTTTGAACATCTCTTTAAAAACACTAACATTAAACCTGGTCAAAATATTCCCCAACTGATTTCACCTCTCCGTCCTTATCCAGCATTACCTGTTATTGTGGATGTATATTAGAATTAAAAAAAATTGTTTATTTCAGTAGCCCTCATATCTACAGTGTTACTCTGAGGACTCACGTACTGCCACATACCTGCTCCACTCCTGCCATCCTTTCCATGGTCGCTGGTTTCTGGAAGCACACTTCTTTATTCTAGACCTACAGCCTTCAGTCTTTCCCACACCATGTGTAACTTTGTGCTCCAGCTCTCTAAAAACATATTTGGCCATATTAGACCCAGTTACCCAAACGATTCAGAGGACACCGTACAGCTGCAATTCTTTCTTCGTGCTTCAGCACTCAGTACAAACTTTACATAATCCACAAATTTTATTAGCTCTAACTTCATGTTTTCTTCCAGACCACTGACAAAAATACTACAAAGCCCCTGACTTACTATAAATCCCTGAAAAATCCTCCATTCATATTCTGTTTCCTATGTCTACTATTTTTAATCTAGGTTTTAACTCACTGACCATACATGAAACTATATCTGTTGAACAAGATTAATTTTTCAATACCACCCTCACTGATTATCATTAGAGGAGGCATGGGAATACAGTTATCATACAAATCCCATATGTAAGTATATGTTCAATACAAGAGCTTTAATTACAACTCTTTGATCTTCCAGAGCACTGGCACTCACCAGCCACATAGTGGTTTCCTTTCACTTCACTAACTTGGAGTAAATCCCACCACCAGTCCTCCTCAATCAATTCTTTCTTGAGTAACATCTTGTTTTCCAAGTTGACTCAGCAGGCTGTGTGAGCAGCTCCACCCCACAATCCCTTTCCAGGCTTTCTCAGGTTTTGTTTGGTTTGGGGTTTGGTTGGTTGTTGTTATATCAGCCTCTGGGTGCAACAAACAGCTAGAGCAATTCACATGAAACCAATACACTTTAACAACCTATTTATTCCAGATTCAACAACTCCAAATATAATAACCTACCCTAAACTGATGCTGATACCCTGGATAAAACCTGAGTTTCTCAGAGACTGGGAAAAATCTGCAATGAATTATCGTGCCTCTAAAACATAATTTCCACGGTTCTGATAGACTAGAAAAGCTTTCTTCACAAGTAAAAATTTCATGTAAAAATTTTCATTGTCAAGGGAAGAAGGTACAAGTCAAGATTACGTTACCTCCATCATGTTTCAATTATTTCCCATACTGTGCTTGCCCTACAAACTCTTTGTACCTGATCAGCCACATTGGCTGGATAACAGAAAGGTTCTGCACTTTCTGTTGATCAATTCTGCTCTTGTATATCTCCAGCTCTTTGTTAATTAGATCAAGCTAGCTTTCCACAGAGAATGCCAGAGCAATGTTATCTGCCTGTAATCTGCCAAATCACTGCAAAACCTCTTTCATTGCTTTTATAAGTTTAGTGCCTCTCTTAAGGCTCTCACATAAAGTGTGTTGGTTTGCATGTTAGGCCTCGATCAAAGTCCTTGTGTTCAGTGTAAGTTTTGTTGTATTTGTAACACAAGAAAGCATGTGGGTATATTGAGCTTTTGAAACTGATTTTCTACTTATCTGCCAGCAAAAGTCCACCAGAGTAGAACCAATTTCAATGGCAGAAGAGAGGTTCTGTTAATATGCTTAATTCTTGGCTAGAAATTTCAGTTATAGCAGTAGAAAGTGTTTTGTGCCACTGTATTTCATCTAAGGCTTCTACCAATATAACTGCATGTGCATATGTGGAGGGGAAGGAGGACAGTCACATCAAGTCACACCGGCGATAAGCTTGCTCATCTTATCAACTCCTTTTCGAACAGGTTTTCAATAAGCTAATGGTAACGGCACTTCACAGCTCAAAAACTCCTCCTAGGATTTAGGACAGTAGCAGAGGGCACTGTTCATAAGGTTTGAATGCTGTACTCCGTGTTTATGCTACAAGTCACACCAATGGCATCCAGCAGATTTCTTCATCCTCATTTTGAAGCAACCGGCGAAAAAAATCTTCCCCCTAAGATTTCTGCATCCTTGAATGATATCTTCACTCATTAAGTTATTCATCACTTTTCTCAAGCACAGAATTAATACCTCCTCTAGACAGGTGCATACCAGCATTTACATCTTTTCCAATGTTTAAATAATCCGCTGTCACTAACACTTAAGTTACTGCATTCTTCTTTTCTTTGTTTCTGTATTCAAACTTGCAGATACACCTGCAGGATAGCAACTTTGGGACATGCTGCCAGGCCACAAGAGTGCTTCGAATCACTGTTCCTATTTGCACATTCTATAGCACTTAAAAATGCTGCTATTGAAGTGATGCAATACTCCTCACCCTTTCAAGTAAGTTCTAGTTACCTTCAAAATGCCACAAGATTTTTGGAGGTGTCAGACTGACCCCAACTCCAGCATTACCACTGAGCAAGAACAAGATTTAAATTATCACAGATGCTCTGAGATTACAATAGCACTGAATCAGTCTCACTTTCAGGACTAAATTGACATTCTGCTATTTCACTTCAGACATAAAATTGTGTCAAGAATTTCTAAAAGCCTATTTTCTATACTTCAAGATATTTTTCAAAGCAACAATTCTTGATAAGTTTTACATCTGCATGGCTGAAAGTAATATATGCTTTTTCACCCTTTTTTTTTTTTTTTTTCCAAAACCTGTTTCAACTTCAGATGTACTAATTTTGATAGAAAGTACATGCAATTAGCATTTGCTGGTTACCACATATGAAATATTGATCGGTAACTTCTTTAGTATTACTCAGAATGAGAACTCACCAGTTAGCAAGTTTAAGAGAATGACGACTTAAAAAGGGAAATAAACAAAACACTAACACCATATTCTCAGAAGTCCAAATAGCATCTAAAGGTGCCTGTTCAACAATATTTCGGCTCTCATGGCGTTTCCATCTTCCTTCTCACAGTATGTAATATCACTTGACTTCATCACTTAATTCTGCCCCTTTCTCAAACAACAAATGGTGTTATTTATCATGCCCCTTCATCTTTCAGATTCTGTTTCTTAATAAGCATAAAACCCTAGAAACTAAACTTAAGGTTTCTAGAAGTTAACAAGAAATTAAATTTTCATTCATTGTTTCAGGTTACCTAAATATCAGATTCTACACATGCTCTTCTCCAAGTCCAAATCTAAATACTGATTTCTACGTCTTCTCTGTTGGTGCAAGTACTTAATAAACACCGATTTGGGGCGCAGGGGGAGACCACGGCCTTATGTAAATTCTCGTCTTCTTATATAGCTAAAAATGTTGCTTAAACACAACCAATTCCTGTCTTGCAATGCGCATTCTCTGAAGCAAAGCCAGCTGTAATTAACTCAATATACTTGACAATTGGCAAAATATTATATAGAGATTAAAAGAAAGCATCTCAAAATTATATCTGTACCAAGTATCCAGGAATATCAAATGGTATTTAACCTCTGCAGAAACTAATTTCTCAAGATTTAAGGTTAAAATAAGAAACTTTGTTGGCAGAGAGCATTTATCCTAAAAGGTATTCTCTCCCAAAAATTTCCAAGCACCTGAAGGAAACAAGTTCAAAGAAATTACACTAACATAATTGCACTGCAACTAACTGCATTCTTAAAAATAATGCATCTAAATGTTTCATTTAACTCACACCCATAAACAACACTATTTGAAAACATACTTCCTACGTTATTACATTCTGGATTTTAATTTGATCAAATGGGATTCAACTCAATCCTCATGGGAAAAATCTCACTCCACTGCCACTCCCTTCCTAGCCTAGTAACCTGATACATCTCAAAGCGATATTTGACACAATGTAATTTTGAGAAACAAAGTCAAGGCAAAGCAACTGGCAGGCCTGCTGGCAGGGAGGCACAACCAGCCGGGGTATGTTAGGAGAGGCCAGGTAGTCAACAGTTACCACTAGCGACAACTAGAATGCGTGGGAAACGGTGGGAAGACTACCTTTCAGTTCTGCAGGTGGTGTGATGTGATGCACGTGTGTATACGTACGCACACGTATGTATACACACATACACATTAACGAGATGCAATGCATGGCAGGAGGATGAGAGACAACAGTTGCTTGGCTGCGTATCCAGATACATACGTGCACCTCCATGTACAGGTACACACAACCACAAAACGTAACACATGGTGGACAGCAGGCTAAAGGTGAGTCAGCAGTGCGCCCTGGCAGTGATGCAAGCTAAGGGCACACGGGGCTGGATCAGCAGGAGCACAGCCCGCTGACCGAGGGAAGTGATCACTCCCTTTCACTTGGCACTTTTCAGACCCAACTGAAACACCATGTGCAGTTTTGGACAGCCTCAGTACAAGAAAGACACAGATAAACCAGAGTGATTTTGGTGGAGGGCTGCCAAGGTGCTCAGGGGAATAGAGCACTTGCTGTGTGAAGAGAGGCTGCAAGAGATGAGGTTGTCCAGACTGGAGAAGAAAAGGCTTTGGGGAGCTGACAGCAGATCTCTCATACCTAGTTAACCTAGAGGTTATCAAGACAACAGATGGCTTTGCACAGGCTCTGCACAGAGGTGTGCAGCAGGAAGACACGAGACAAACTGCAACAGCGAAGGTTGTGACCTGACATAAAGAAAAGTTTTTTCCCCTGTGACGACAGTCAAGCACTGGAACAGGGATGCAGAGACTGATGAATCTTTATCTTTGGTGGGTTTAAGACCTGAATGAACAAAGGCCTGGTCTGAAATTAGCGTTGAACCCACTTGAGCAGCAGGTCAGACTAGACACCTCCTGAGGTACTTTACAACCTGAATTATTCTATGACATCAACTTGGATCCCAGAAAACATTATAATGGCCTGTTGCAATTTTCTATGCCAGATAATACCTTTCAAATCTCCACTAAAATGCAACCACTATTGAGGTAAGACAGAAAACATGTTGCTCAGTTCTTCTCCTTAAAAGATTGCATGATGTTCCCATCCAAGATTTGCAATACTGTCAGATATCTTGAAATTCCAATCTTGGTATTTTAGGGATGCAGAAGTTACCAGTTACCCAAGTGCAGTACAAGTGGAACACAGTGGCTAAACATCCAGCTTTTTTGGGGGAGGAGAAGGTGGTATTCAGTCTGAGGCAGTGTCAACCCAGAAAACATCACACATCCACAGCAGCTCTCCCTTAAAGCAGCAACTGCATTTTTCTTGGAAATGTCACATTCAGCACCTACTGTTAATGAACAACCCCTATATTCTGATAACGTCATGGGATAAGTAGGTGCACTGATCACTGTATATTCAGGATGTATAGCTTCCCACCTGGGGAAAGAAGCCTCATTTAGCACACCAAGGCCTGGTCAGAGCTCCCATCAGAAGCACCTGCATTGGTCTAAGCAGGCTGTCGTGTTTCCACCCTTCTGCTGAGTGCTACTGCCCCTAGAGAAGAACTACCAAAACAAAGCTTGTTTATTCTAAACTAATTGTTTTGCATTGAAGCAGAGCAGTGCTCACAAGATCCATTACTCTAAGTCAGGGAGGGGAGTTACCACCTTCAACCAGGCAGCAGGAACATCTTAAACCAATACAGAGGTTTATATAGCGATTTCCTATGGGCCAAGTGGTTATTCACTAGGCACAATGCTCAGATAACCATACAAAGAATACCCAACAAAGAAAATCCAGCATTAAGAAAGTTAAGAAGACAAGCAAGTGTGATCATTAGCATCTTATTAACATAAAAATGGACAAAAAGAGCTCCATTTTTTCCTTTTAAAGATTTTGGGGGGGCAATAAAAATTCACCACCTGCATATAGACTAAAGTGATGTACTAAGAACTTCTTTAAAGCACCAGTTTTCTACAAATCCATAAAGGGGCAGGAGGGGAAATCAATGGAGTTTTTGAGTGCCTCTCAGACATGAGCACTGAAATGTCCAGTCATCAATGTAACAACCAGCAAAAGTAACCCATAAACTATTCCATGGATGGAGCAAGTCAGAAAGTGGTGAGACAGGATCAAATGAGAAGAGCTAACAGCTCAACGCACCAAGGCTTCTCCCCCCAAAGCTCACCAACAAGTCCCAAAACCACTAAATTATTACAGTGCGTGTCTGTTTACTAGTCCTACAGATCCCTGCTGTTCAGTCACAGCAGGAGCGTGACAACCACTGTACCCAGGCACAGCCGGACTCTGTCATGCCCCTCCGGCTCAGCACCTTCCTTCCAGCACCGGCCGACACCCGAGGAGCCACGACACCCCACCGGAGGCAGGTGCAGCCCCCGCAGGCGGACCGCTCACTCTCCCGCCCCCCCATCATCTGAAACCCACTTAGGCCCCGAAACGCGGTGGGGTGCTGAGGGAGGCGAGCCGCGCTGCCCGGCCGGCCCCGAAGCCGGGGCTCGGCGCTCCCTGGCCCGGCCGCCCCCCTCCCGCGGCAGCCGGCAGAGCCCGGGCAGCGGGTTCAGGCTCAACCCCGGGCCCTGCCCGGCGGCCGCGTAGCCCCCGGCTCCCACACACCGCCGCACCGGCGGCGGCGGCGGGACCCACCCCCCCCCGCCCCGTTGCCCCGGCCCCCTCAGACCGGGTGGCTGTCTCCCCAGCCGCCCCCGCTCCGCCCCACCCGGGCCCAGCAGTCGTTGTCCCGCCGCCCCCACTCCACCCCACCCCCCCGCCCCCCCAACCCGAGCGTCCGCTCGCCCCTCGCCCCGGCTGTCGCCCCACGCCGCTCCCCACACACCCCCGGCGGGGCGGGGCGGGGCGGGCGGCCGCGGGCCTCCGCCGGCGCGCCCCTTCCCGGCCCGCTCCCATTGTGGCGGCGGCCCCCTCCGCCCCCGCCGCGCCGCGCCCGCTGAGCCCTCACCTCGGCGGGGGGCGGGGGGGCTGCGGGCCGCGGCGGGCCCCGGGAGCTGGCGCGCGCCCGCCCGCCCGCCCGCCTCCGTCCCGGCCTCGGCGCTCAGCCGCCGCTCGGGGGCCGCATCACCCAGCGTCCGGCCCCCCCCCCCCCCACCACCCCCCGCCGGAGCAGCCGCAGGATCCCCCGGGCAGCAACAGGCGCCTCCGCCACAAAGGTTCCGCAGGGCGGAAGAAAGGTTCCCCCCCGGCCCCCGAGGGCGGGAGCGGCGCGGCCCGGCGCTGAGGGAGCCCCGCAGGACCCGCCCCAGCCCCATCCGCCGCCCGGGCAGGCCCGGGAGCGGGGCCGGGAGCCAGGAAGGGCGGGAGCCGCGGCTGCTTTTGCCGCTGCCATCGGCTGCGAGGAGGGTTGCTGCACAGAGCGTGGGGATAGCAACGCCCGGCCGCCACCCCCTCCCCCCCCCCCCCCGAGGGGCTGTTAATTAGCCACAGGGTCCCGTGGTAATTAAGGTTGATGGGCCTCAGGGGGTCCCTACTCCAGCCTCGCCCTCAAGAGAAGGGACAATACCCAGCTCAACTCCGGGCTTTATCCTGTCAGGTCTTAAAACACCCTCCACGTACGAAACTCCATCAGGCTCTGAGCCCCCGTTCTGGCACTAGGCTTCCTCACAGGAGAGAATTTTTCCCTCCTATCCAGTCCGATACATAATGCATTTATGTTTACAACCACTGTTTCTCCTCCTGTCACAGATCTGACTCTGCCACCCTGATACCCTGCTCACCCCCCAAGGTACTGGGAATCATCCCCAAATCCACCCAAACCCTTCTACAGCTCAATCCACCCACTTTTCTCAGCCCGTTATACCCCAACCCTCTCACAGCCTCCACAGGACTTGCGTAAATTCACCTCTCTCACACATTGGGGAGGGGGCCTGAAACCACACGAGGCGTTTCAGATGTGACCTAATGAGTGCTGAGTAAAAGGGGAGCTCACTGCTCACCCCCGCCAGCTGGCCACGGTCCCACCGGCAGACACAGCCCAGCGTGCCCATAGCCTTCATCTCCGTCAGGACACACCACCAACAACATGCTGCTCACCCTGTACTAGAGCAGGAGCCTGGTGTTTCCTTTTGTTAAAGGGAAGAAAAGGAACAAGACCAGCAGAGAAAGTGCCTGCCTGGTTCCCCAAATAACCAGAGCATGAAGGGAAAAAAAAAAAAAAAAAAAAAAATCAAAGTGAGAGATTGGTATTTGACTCTGGATATGTAGTGGCAACCTGAGTGCGGCCAGTGTAACTCAACCCTTAGTCCTTCAGGGGTCTCCTGGATTTCAGGGAAGCCAGAGCTGGTCCAGAATAAAAGGACCATAACACCTCAGAGCCATCCCCCAAACATTGTGCCCCTGGGGACTCTGCAAAGGCATGAAGAATCACAGAAAGCCTTCACCTTCCTCCCCTACCTAGACACATCCAAACCCTCCACGGGACTTCCTTCTGTCAAACCCAATGTGAAATTTCAAGCTTTTCTTCCCTGCCTCAGTCTGTCACATGCAGGAGACATTCAGAGAGAGAGATGACAGAAGAGGCCTCCAAGGCAGAGTGGAGCAAGTGCAAGTTAAAGCAGGCAGAAGAGCCCCCAGCAGAGCAGTGAGGAGTTCTTACTGGCTTTTATTCCACATTACAACATTAGGAAATATCACGCTTCAGGCATTTGCTTTGCAGCAACATTGACCAGCACAGTCCAGCTAAGGATGGCTGCTTCAAGGGCCACTCCTGGAGGCACTCCAGCAGGTAGCACCTTCTCCTTATTTCTATTAAGTTAACCAAGGCAGTTAAAACAGACCTAGAAAAATATTCTTGCCTTCTATAGACGTACAACCACTATCTTTCAAAGGCAATGAACCTTTGCGATCAGACATCTGTGTTCTGGTGGACGCATTGGTCTGGGTTTGGCAGAGGGGAACTGCCTGCGCAGTCCCACTGCAGTGTTTGTCCCATTCACACAGCTCCACATCACTCATGCTTTCTCAGCAGGTAGCTCAGTGCAGCCTCAGGACACCCACGTTTACCACACTGAAGCAGATGCCACCAGGAGCTCACACCACCAACATTCAGTCCTAGCAGCAAGTGTGAGTTATTACTGCTGGCTGGTGACACTGAGGCTGGAGTTACACCACCTAGATAGAACTGAGGTAGAAAGTCCAGGTGTTATTCCTGAAGGAAACATATGTACCCTCAAGTCCCGCCACACATGGCAGCTCTGGCTCCTTAAACAGGTACCAGCTGTCCTTTACCATCACTGAGGGAGATTAGGTTGAAGGAGTGATCCAGAGTAAGCAAATTTAAAAACAGTCTGAAATTTTCCAGGTGGGATCAGAGGTTCTCACTCAGCTTGAGTGGAGCAGCCATCCACATAGCTCTAAGACCCTTCAAAGCCTTTCATACATGCATCAAGCACCAACAGAAGTGCTATGCAAACTGACACATTTCCTTGGGCCAGTGGCTGATTGCTCACCACAGTGGTGTACCCTCTGTTCTTCCCTCACATCCTTTGACTCAAGTGAATGCTACTGGGCACCTGGAGCAGGCTTTGCTCCAAGCTGGGCAAGCACCCAAGTGTGGGGAAATTCCCTTACCTGGGTGCTGGGAAACACCAAAGCAAAGGGATGCGGAGCACTCCTCCTTTGACAGGCTCCTGCTCTAGCCTGCAGCAGTTACACCAGTCTCAGAGTTGACACAGAACCTGCTAATTTGGCAAACCCAGGGGAAGGCCCATAAGATCCGTAGAGTGGTTGATTTTGACCTGATCCTCTCATGCCACAGCTGCACACCAGCATGGAGGGAACTTTGGCACATGTGAGCAGCAACAGATCATTTCCCATCAGGGTCCCAGGCTTCCTCCAGCACCCCAATGCACCAGCTCTCCTTCAGAGATCCATGCACATCCAAGGAACAGCAGAGCCTCATCTCTAGGGATAATTAGAGCTGACTGATCTCCTACAACTGAGGCCCAAATGAGCAAGGCAGACATTATGTTAATAGAAAGGCCATCAGATTTCAAAGGAATAGCTTCAACTTTTGTCTCTGTAAATGCTCATATCATTTACAGTCTGAACTGGGTTCTTGTGCAGTATCAGTTACATGGACTGGAGCTGTAGAGGACATTAGTACAATTCCTCTTCTTAAAGTTTTTACACCTTAATGGACAGGAAGTGTTACTGGTGAACCTCCAAATTCTGATGCTCCAACCAGAATCTACCCCAAAAGCTCCCCATCTTCCCTTTGTGTTAGTTAGTTTGTTTGTTTGTTTGTGTTTTTTTTTGTTTTTTTTTTTGTCCTAGAATCACTCTCAATTAACAGTACAAAAATAAAACTGATGCCATCCATCCCTCTTAAGCTGTACATGCATTATTCATCAACATGCCCTAATTGATTCTCTCATAACCATGAGTACTTCTGCACTTGGCTATGTTTTTCTTGTCCAGCAGAACACAATTTATGAAGTTTTATGGAAATGCCTTTTCCCAGTGGCGAAGTGTTACCTTTCACAGATTTTCTGATCAGAGCTTCAAGTTAAATCTCAATACACAGAGCCATCAGTCCTCAGTTTTGTAAACAGACAAGAGTGTCCATCAGGTAACTCCGCTGCACTGATGCTCAGTGTCCTGACTGGGAGATCAGTACTACTCTAGATACTCTTGGTACTCTTGGCCCACTTCCCACAAGTGGATCTTTAAAAGAGCTGAAAGACAGGATTTAGGAAGGTCTCCACACCACTGAATAAATGCTCTGAAATACGTAATCCACAAAACATATAGGGAGTTGAAATGCCCTTGCAAAACGTCCATTAAAATTATAGAAGCATCTCCTAAATATACTCACCCCGCCACAGGGTAAAAGGGTCTGTGAAGGCTGTCTCCAGAGTAGGAGAAAAATACATATTGCATCAGGAGGATAACTCAGCTTTGCCTCAGTCCCCTCATGCTAGAATACCTCTGGATTCTTCCATTCTAAACTCTGTCCAACAGTTCTGGAAACTGAAAGCTGGTGATGGTATGCTTGGAAACAGAGTGGATACTATCAAGGTGAAGTTCACAGACACAGGCAAAAGACCAGGTCTGAAATTCATTCTACAACCCAAACAGCTAAGAGTCAGCATATGACATCCCATTCAAAGGAATTAATAAATTACAAACCTCATAATTGGCACAAGTGTGTTGGATTTGATGGGACCATAAATCACAGCAATTCCTTCTCAGGTGACAGCATTACAACTGCTACAGCACAATTCCTACTGCTGGTGGACATACCCCTTCCTAGATCCTTCTCTTGCAATTGTTGGGTCTAACCTGCATTACTTTACCTGACATGGAGGGGTCATAGTCATCAGTGTGCCACGGTGACACTCCTCATCCTTCCTGGAGACCTTCCCCGGCCAGCAGTGCTACACAGCACTCTGCATCACGCCACCATTCACCTGCTTAACCATGTCTGTGTTGCCTCCTTTTCTACATGCTTTTACTTGTCTCTGATTTTCCCCATTTCTTCATTTGGTGCTTTCTCTGGATGCTGTTCATGGTTCCCTTTGCTCACTGCTGCACTGTCCCACTGTGGAAGAAAGGAAAGCACTCCAGCCAGTCCCTCACTCAGATCAGGTACATCCAAACCTCAGGATGGGAAACCTCCAGGCACTACCAAGGTGTTTCCATCCTGAGAGGAGGACTTAAGAAGTCATGCAGAGGGAAGAAAAGCGAAAAATCAGAAGAGAATTTCACTCTATTGCTAACATTATGCTTAATGTAACATTAAGCTCCATGCTGAAGGACTTGGTCAAGGAGTTAATAAGGAGCCTCATCTCAGAGGAGCCTATTAAGTTTATGGTGGTTCAACTTCACAGACATTTAACCAGAATCAGGATATCCAGCTTGGATTTCACTTGCACCTCAAGACTCAGTCTGCAGCCTTCTCCTTTCCCCACTAGAAGGGGCTAGGAACCAGTCACTGGAGAACACAAACAAGTGACTTTTGTTATGGACAAGTTAAAGGTAACCCTGATTACAGGAAACAACTTGAACGCTTCCTCTGCATGTTAAGCTCTGCACTAGCCCAATCCAGAAGAGATTCAGTGTCATTACAGAGCAAGATCTCTTCTCCTGGAGAGAGGGCATTTATTTTGTTTTCTTAACCCTGTGGTGAGCTGCTTTGGGAAGGATTACAGTGTCAAAATGCTGTAATGCCACTGCATAACTTAGGACAGCACCGCTCGCTTGAAACCCTCATCAGCCTTCAACACCCTGTTCTCTAACACTGGGTGAGAGAATTGAGTGCAGCCACCTGGAGCAGGCAGCAGGAAGGTAAAACAAAGCACCACCTCTCCTAGAGGAAGGTGGAAAGATTAACAGTTTCAGGTCAGGAAAGGAAATAGCAAAGATGTAACAATATGCAAAGTAACAGGAGGGAGCGAGGGCAAGGTAGGGTGCTTTGCTCATAGAAGAGGTAGTGGTATATTTAAAGAAACACAAGTAACAAGTTTGAGAACTAATACAAAGCAACACCTTATTAGGAAAGGTGACCCAGCTGCTCCTAGCAATCCCCACAGCAGGGCACCTGGCTAAAGCAAGACTTGCTCTGTTCAGCCACCTACCACAAGGATAAGGACTGTGAGGCCAGCAGTGCTCAGACCTCCCATAGAGGAGGGATAAAATTAAACCTGCAGCTCCAGCACACCTGAGTGCATCATTAAATTACTTGTGAAGGCCCATTAGCAAATTCACAGCAAGATCAAAAACATTCTGAAGTTACAGTTTTCTTCTTGTTCTACATAACCAGAACCACATACTATGTTACAACTGAGAAATAATCAAGCAAAATAGTCTTATAATAAACCATTACCCAATTCCTGTCAGCTTCTCAAGCCCAGCCTGAGAAATCAGATATCTCCACCCTCCCTCCTAGGTTCAGCTCACTCCTTTTAAGCTCTCCTTCCAAGCCTGTTGGTTACAGCAGGTGCAGCAAGGTGAGCACAACAACATCCACCCCCACTCCACCCCCAGAACGCACTGACCCTTTCCTGGCCAGCATGGGCTTTCTGCATCCCAGGACATTTCACTCATCTACGATAGGAGGAGGGTACAGGGTAAAAAAATCACTTCCTCACCTTCCTTAGTGGGAAATAAATGCAGTAGCTGGTCAGGACTGTCCTTCTCCCAGGCTGTGCTTTGGAAGCTACAAGGAGAAGGCACTAAGGGGCTATGCCTTTCCAGCAGACAGCTCTTGGCTTGTCCTTATTGGAGGCACAAGTGACTTTTATGTCACTCCAAAGAGACAGGGCAACTTCCTTCTGCCAAGAGAGAAGCTGGGTCACAGGGCTGGGGTTCTCTTTGCTTTTGCCTATAGCCAGATCTACTTTTCTGTCATTAACCGTGGGACAGAGAAGATGATACGATCCATAACCAGAGTGAACAGGTTTTCACCACCTCTCCCCCACCAAGACCTCCTTTATAATGCTACAGTAAGCTTTCTCCTGAGGAATTAACGTTGATAACACTCCATACAAGGGGGCTGTCTCCTGTGTGATAACACTCTCTCTGTGCCAGGCTGCAGATGTCAGTGCCCCACTGGGATTTAATGGCCCTGACTAGTCTCACCTGGGGCTTCCACTCACACCCCCCTGCCCATTGGCCCAGGGGCTCTGTTTAAACTCAATCCTGAGCACTTAGTTTTGGGTTATGCCCATTTCTAGTTGATATTGCTGACTATGGTCTGTAGGTTTTTGGTATGGATTTTTTTTTTTTTTTTTTTTTTTTTTAATCTTAACTTTAATTTTGCTTTATCAGGAGATGCTTGCCTGATGATCTGGGTTAGTGACTGATGTCCCTCAGCCTGCCTGGCTCACTGGAATCTGGTGTTGCTGTGTGAGCACTGCCTGGTGAGGCCCCTGCCCTGCTGGTCCTGGCACCCCCTTGTCTCCTAGCTTCTTTTCCCTTTAAGAGCAGCAGGTATTTATTGTTACTAGAGAAGTAAGGGAGGGCTACTTAGGCTCTGCTCTTCTCCCTGTGGTTGCAGTTGTTCGCCTCCACCCTCAGATTGTGTGTTGGTGAAGACCCTGGGGCTTTACTGTGACTGTGGGCTGTGTATGAATGATGCTGATAGCTATAAAGCAGCTAGAAATGACAAGGCTTTTCTGGTTTGCTCATTTCACAAATTCACTTTAATTGTTTATCCTGAAATTGATCTTAACAGATGGGGATGGAAAAGGAGGGAATTTGTTTTGGAAGAGAAGGAGATGTGCGGTTAAATGACTAATAATAAAAGATCTCTTAGTTATGAGGAGATACACAACAAGTAGAGGGACTATTGGTGGATTACCAAGGTTTGGGAGGAGACTTTAGTGCACTTTTCATATTAATACTGATAAGACCTATATTTGCTTCTTCATTCTGTAGACTCATCCAGGGTTTATTATTAATCTGCAGCCAAAAACCAAGATAGCTAGCTTTTTCTCTTTTCTTTTTGGTATGCTTTCCACCCTTATGCTCTTCATGTGAGAGCTAATCTTTTGTTCATTAGAACACCTGCAATCACTGCAAATTCTTTGATTTAAGCAGCTTGTATGTAGTGATTAGTGTTGATTTAACTTCTTCTTTATTAGCAGTAATGCTTCCTTTTTAATATTGTAATCCTGAGGCAATGCAGCATGTGAGACTCTCTGGTCAGGCACATGACTGCCTGTTCAGGCAATGAAGTGTTAGTGTCACCAGGAGCTGCTCCCTTCCTGACACCCTGTGGGTATCCATGGCTGCATCCTACCTGGAGCCCTGCAGCCATTGCCCACTATCCACCATGCAGAGCCTGTTGTACTAGAGGAGTTTCCTCAACACCCTGTGCTCTGCAATTAACGTTTTAATGTTCTAAATGCCATACAACTAAATGCAAGCCCTAGCACCTCCAGATTTGTACCTACATTTTCTTTGTTTCTCCTCTGATGTCCTGCCCTGTTTTGTTACCAATAGGTATTAGTCACATACCTTGTGATGCCAAAACATTATTCTAAAATATTGGAAAACATTGGTGGCGTTGAAGATGAACATAATCATAGTAATGGCAGAAATCGATGTGCTTAAAAACCACAATTCTTTATGCTCTACCATCCCAACACCTCCTGCTTTTGGGAAGGGATCTTCATAGCAGTTATTCCTGCTTCCTTACTCAGTGGGAACATACTGGTGTAATTCAATGCTCTCTGCAAACTGTCTTCCTGCAGTGGGTGGTATCTAAATTTTGGAGTAATTGAACACCACTGTAGTCTCCTTTTCCCCCACAATAGGTGATTTTTACTCATTTGAAGAACCACCCATAAACAACAGCCATTTAAACTACGTTAAACAGCATTTCTCCTTTTCGTTGACTCCTGTGGCTTTACAATTGTTGCTGAGGTTCAGGAGCTTAAGGAATTATCTCTGTTTCAAAAGCACATTTTCATTCCTGCAAGGCTCTCAATCTCTGAGATGTGATTTAACAAAATCGTTTTGATGGCAGATGTGTTTAAGTAGGGAAACTATAGAACTGTGTATAAGAAGGAGGTAATCTTGGAGCTGCCTCTATGTATAAAGTAAGTCCTGATGCATAAAATGGGAAGCAACATTTAACATGTAAATTCTTCACCTGCATGGCTGGAGCCTGGGCGGGTGAATGACCTTCCTTGCTCAAATGCAGCACGACCTGCCCAGCCAGGCCATTGGTAGGAAGGAGAGGAGGACAATGCAATCAAGAGGCTGGGCAATTATTTTGGAAACTTACTGTTTACAGATCAGGATAGCAGTTAAGGTGACAACATACCTGTTGTAAGAGCTTCAGGAACTGTACAGCACTCCTTTTCAGGCACTACTGAAGGGTTATGAAACAGCAAATGGTTTTCTTTTAATAGTGCAGGGACTGGGACATGTGTTCAGTATGTGGGGCAACAGGACTCAGATCGTTCCCTTTCTCCAGCTTCTGGTAGACGAAGCAGCCTCTGGGATTCCCCTCATCACCCTATGTGATGACCCAGCACAGGACCCATGTAGATGTCCACATGTAACCCTTCTGACCTGCAGTTGTACCATGCTACTTCCTTGATTCCCTCTATCCACCTTTCTCATCTATGTGGCACTGCTGAGAACAAAAATGGAGAGTAGTAAATTAAGCCATAGTTTATATTACTGTCTGCACCCTTGGTCTAGACCACACAAAGGATGATTTTGAAAAAGATGAATTTGCTGAAGTTAACTGGCACTAGGAGGGGGAAGGTATTAGTAACAGTTTTCAGTTTATTTCCAAGCATCCAAAATAACTACACAGAAGAGGCAAATTAATCAGCAAAACATCCACACTGCAGCCAAGCTGCACACACCCATGGTGGAAGATTGTTACAGACGGCTGAGGCTGGAAACACTGCATAGCAACCATAATTATGTGAAGTATTAGGGAGAAACTAAAGAAAAACCACAAAAGAAGAGACAGAAGAAGCCAGGGAATGACTGGGACTGTAGCTTCAGAGGGTTAGGAATCAGCCAAGAAACAGGAGTGAAGTTTACCCAGAAAAGTTTGCATATACCTGCCAACAGGTTCCACAGACACGGGAACCCTGGTGTGCTTTGGCGTGGAGTCACAGAAGGACAGGACATGGGGCAGAGGGCTGCAGCAGGAGGTGAGAGCCCTGGTTGCTCCTTTGCACAGCCACTTGCTCCACAGGAGGGAAAAGCAGTGGGAAGAGGTTTCTCCACTGCTACAGACTCCTGAAAGACCACCAGGCAGAGGTGTTTCTGAACATGAGTGCCATAGTCTCAGCTCTGCTGGGAGATGAGCTGGAGGCAGGGACTCTGGCTCTCGTGGTGCATCGATGTTGTCAGGAGATCTGCGCACCTCAGGACTTCGTGGGAGAATTGCAGACTCCAGCTGTTTCAAGCTGGAGATATATTCCACAGCACACCAACTTGTTTTTCTTAGTCATCCTTCATTTTCTTAGTCATATTCAACCAGTCCACACCCTGGGCTTAAAATTGCTTGCATACAGTCTGGGTGCAGAGTTGAGCAGGAATGGATTGCTCCCAGCTGGTTCTTGCATGGGAAGGAGACTGCTGAATTCCCAAGAGAGGTTTGGGACACAAGTGCTCCCAGCAGTTCCCCACCATTAAGTGATTGGAGAGGGAGGGCCTCAGCAGGACTTGCAGACCTGAATACTATGGCAGAATCACATGGTGAAGTTAAACAGTCCTTACAGAAAACACAGCTCAGGGATGAGGATGCTGCATCTGACACTTACATGGGGAAGAGGGGAGCCACAGCCCTCCCTCTAGCAAACCCCCCTTAGCCAGCTACAAATCCCTCCTGGGGATTATTCCCAACTAAGCAGATTCCCACCATCAGGTACTGTTTCCTGAGGAAGTACGATAGAAGCTGTGGAGTATGATAGTGTCTGCAGGGTGATATGTTCTCCTACATGCCCAGGGTAAGGGGTACAACTCCCCTGGCTACAAAATCTATGTGTTACCAAAGTCTTGGTAAAGGTTTGGCCAAGGAGGACCAAGTGAGAAAAGCAGCATTGGAAACAGGAGCAAAAACTTTTCTCTAAAAGTGAACGGTGGGGAGTCTCTGCAGCCAGTCCAGCAAGCCAAATGGTTTTGTAACCTTGCCTGGCTGTGAGAAAGCTAGCTCCTTCTTCCTCCTCCTCTGCCATTTTACAAGGCTCTTGGGAGACTGATGCTGATCAACTCCAGGCAAGGAGGAAACTAGTTCAGAAGATCTGGAGCTGTGAGGCCTCAGCACTCCCTTTTTAGCTGGTTGCCCTCTGTGAAAGGGAGACATGCGGAGTTTCATGGTTAGATCTGGAGATGCTGCTCTAAAGCAAATACTAAATATTCATCTCCTGGATGGTGGGTAACCGCAGCTGGTTTGTAAAACTTTCCACAGCAGGCAATGTTGTTCCCTGCAGCTCTCCCTTGGGGATTCATCTTCCAGGAGATTCTCCCATTGCTCACAGACAGTTTTCTGTAGCCCAGGAGAACAAAATGCTAGTTAATAGTAACTACCAGGAGAAGGTTGTGTGTCATAAGAAGCTCATCAGGCAGGTAGCATGGCCTGATGCACCCATCTGCTGAAAAAACAGCTGGGAGCATGCTGGGAGAGACTGGGATGGAGATGATTCAAAATGTCTATGGTGAAATCTCGCCTTTATTATCTTAGTCACTACCATCCCACATATTTCAAGGAGACCAGCATTTTACTCCCACGATCCAAAGACAAAACAAAATAAATCTTGGTACTCACAGCCACAATGCAAAACTTTGCTTTGTGGAAAATAGCATCCTAGCCTCAAAAAGTGGCTAAACATGCCTCCCTCTTCCTTCCTGGCTCAAAGCTTTGTATCTGTATTGCTAAAATCTCCTGTGAATTCTGCTGTCCAAACAGCCTGTAAAAGCCAGAAATATCTCTCATCACTTCCTCCCATCTTTTTAACTTCTCTTTGGGCTAAAGCACTGTTTTCCTCCCTGACTACACTGAAGATTACTGCTCAGACACTACATTAAATGCAGTGTTATATTATGATAAGCATACAAACTTTACATTAAACACAAAACATAGACAGTCAAATAAGGTAAATCAGGGAAAGTTCTTGTCAATCCTATCCAGTTGTACTAGTGATTTGGTATGTCCAAGAGCATGAAAGGATCTTCTCGTCTGAAGAAGACTTGAGGCAGAAAAAGTCAAGAGAAAAACTCTCACTCTCAAAAAAAAAGATATATAAATTCTTCGCAGTAGGGAGTGCCAAAATTACCCCTCCAGAATGCCCCTATTTCTTAATTAGTTGAATTTATCACAGATTAATGATAATACTGCAGCAGGTAGATACACACACCTAAGAGATGGCAATTAGGCCTGGAGTAATGTACCACTTTTTAGACAATATTGTTTGCCAGTGTTGAGGTTTGCCATGCAAATGCAACTTGCAATCCTGTTGCAAGTCAAGCCTACTCACAGTCTCTGAATGATACACACTTGTAAATGCTCAGTACTACAATTGGTACTTTTATAGTTTGTTGTGCCTTTGTGTCCAGAAGTGATAAACATGTGTCTTTCTCAGAAACCTCTCCCATTACAGAGCAACATGTGTGTTACAGGTAATATGCTAAGCATTCAGTTTGAATGGTAATGCAGAGCTTCATATCACATATTTATTATCATTTGTAGTCATTACTGAACATCTGAATTGTTCCTAACCCCAGCTCCAGAAGGAGAGAGGACATTCAGACATTTTTCTGGTTATCATTTACCAATCCTGGTTCTAGAATAAGGATAAGGATCTGCCTTCCAACACTTATCTGCATCCCAAAATGAATAGATTGATATATAAAATATGCTGCATAAATGAAACTAAATGTTTACAAGCAAAGCTCCCTGGAGAGGAAAGCCCATGAGTATGTCTCTGCAGTTGCTAACACAATGTGCTGTGCCCTGTGAAGCAGTTGGATTTTTCTCCTTTGTGGGTTGGCACCAGAGTTAATTCCTTACAAAATCAGCTTTTTCCTTCTCCTTCTGACTTATCATCAGGTGCTCCTGTTTTATTTGTGCAAAGAAAATGATGAAACTTCATTCTTGCCATATTCCCTCCCTGCTGACTAGGGCTATGAAGCACCTGGAAGAAAGAAGAGACACTGTCTACATGAGGGGGCGAGTGGAAAAGGAAAGGGAAGAGCCCTTGAGCCGGTGCTGCCGTGTTGACTTGGCTTTTTGAGTTCATCAGGAGAAATGGCACTTTATAAAGTCACTCAGGAGGGTGAGATCTGGGTCTGTACCATTCACAGAGACCCGCCTGCATTTCCAAGGTAGGTGGGTTTGGTGGTGCTGTGTTTCAGTAAACTGCCCTGAAAAGTCCCTGTTCCAGAGCATTTCTGGGCCTTTGGGGTGAAGGCAGCACTAAGAGAGGTGTTACCAGAGAAAGTGATTCTTTTTGGGTGAAAAAACGTTAACTGTTTCGTGGCAGAGAAAAACTCACGGCAAGTGTCCTGGGTAAATCCCATCATCCCTGTATGTAAATCCCATACAGCTGCTCCTGCAGCCTGTCCCTCTTCGCAGTTTTACGTTATCTCACTTCAGCTGATGATTTTTCCCATGTCAAAAGCTGTTGAATGCTTTGTGCTGCTAGGGCAGCTTCAGACCTTCTTCCTAAGTGTGGCTGAATGTAAGTGAGAGTAAAGTGATCTGTGTTCAGGCTTTGCAGTGGTCCAGGAAGTGATTGCAGTGGTATCACACGCACGTGGCTGCTTGGAGCTGTTATCTGCAGAGCTTTGAGAGCTGCAACCACCACCACTGTCAAGCCAAAGATTAGGACTACCAAATACTGGAGAAGCTACATATGACAAACACCACTTAGTCGTTACTAAAACCCTTGATGGAATCCGTCAGTGATAAAACAGCTCATGAATCCAAAATGAAAATGTTTGCGCATACCTGCAGTGCCTGTAATCATTATAGTCCACCTTCTCTACTTTGCTTATTGTTTCCCCATGCATCAAAACTGTCACATACAGACACTTGACCCAACTAACCCCTGTAGAGATGTCATGAGCAGATACGTAACCCGCACTTAAGTCCTGATAATCTCTCATAAAAAAAAAAAAAAACAAAACAAAACAAACCCAACCCACAAACCCCTCTTTCCTCTTAAAAAGGATAGTTGTCTTAAAACCATGCTTTTTGCTGGTTTTGTTTAGTCTTTGTTTTTCAAAGCTGCTGTTGTTACAAGTAATCCCTAAGATCCTTGTTCCTGGCAAACATCAGGAGGAATTTGTTTATATTCCCAGTGTGTGTCTTGCAGGCATTTCACAGCATGCTGTACATAATCTTTTCTTGCTTCCTCCTGTCTGAAGAGTTTTCTTTGCTGGTTGAGTGGCTGTTTCCTATAGTAACAAAAAACAGATAAAAAAGGAAAACCCTTGTTAAACCACAAAAACTAGCTAGGGATTTTGTGCAGTGCCTGAAATGAACTTTTAACTCATTTTCAGTTAGATAAATGAGTTTTGTCAGAAAACCATGTCTCCTTTCCATAATGCCACTTTCTGTGTACTTATTATCCCCTACTTTTCTCATGTTCTCCCTTGCATATTCCATGTTCATGGTTTATCTGTGCACTCCACTCTCCCAAAGGCTCTTTCCCAATTGCTGGATCATGGTTGCATCCTCCTGGGTAATACACAGTCCATACACCCCAGGACACACCAAAAATTGCACTTTATAGTGATTTGGGAGAGAGGAGAGGTAGGAATATCTGCTTGAAGCTGCTAGATGCCTGTGAGAAGCTGAGCCTAAAGCACTGAGCAAGGCTCTGCCCAGTACTAGCGACTGTACAGCATTACTGCAGTGTGGCCAGGAATCAGGTGCCATGCTGCTGGAAAACAATAGGTTTATGCCAGTGCATGAACCTCTACTTCACACAACAGTGATCACTTTGTATTATTTAACCTTCCTGTTGACTTTTAGCTTGCAACTGCAGATGTGCTGTCATTCAGATGCTCAGCTAGGCAAAGTTATGTGCTCTTGGCATCATACTGAGTGTATGAATGGAGGGTTTTGGCACTAGCCTGTTTGGAAGAAAACTGTTTGCCTGCTCATGTTCTCATTAGTATCTGAGCTGATGAACTACATTCTTCTGCATTTCTGTGTTCCTAGATATAGATCTGGCTTCTCTCTTCAGTCTGGGCTAAATTCTCAGCCAAACGATTGCTGGGGGGGAGGGGGGGGGGGGGGGAAGCTGGCTGGTGAGACTGTGTCTGCCCTGCTGAATTCATGCAAACACTTGGAGAGCCTGAGGAGCACTGTCTGCCTGATGGCAAGTCCTGCAGACCCTGTGAGTGTCCAGAAGAGTTAGAGTACTTGGCCATGATACAGTCCTTAATGCTTTCAAGAATGAACTGTTTCTACTGACCTACAGTAGCAGAACGATCCACAACAGAGGTTGGGCCTCTGCCAATGTGTAGTTTTCTCCCTAGTCCCTCCTCATAAATAACTTAGCTGGTTTTAGCTTGTGTTGCTGTGTTAGCTCCAGCCCAGAGAAAAACCTGCCCCAGAAATTATGCTATCACTCTTCTATCACTTTTTCCTGTCCCCACAAACAATGACCCTTGAACTCCTTTTGCAGTAGGTAATATTAGCCTGCTGTCACTGTCCCTCACTCCATCTCCATCAAGGAAGCAGAGAAGTTTTATCTGCTGCAAGAAACTTCTCTTTTTACTTTGCCTGACCTTTTCTGCTGGAAGGAAAACCCAAATGCTCTCTCCACACACAGGAGCAGGCTTAGCTCTCAGAAGAGGTAATAACTGCATTCCCTGGAGCAATGTCCACCTTTGCTGCCCTCTGTGCATTGCCTCTTTATACTCCATCCATGAGTGGGTTTTCCCCACCTTACCCACAGTCACTCAGAAATAGCAAAGGAGCTCAGGCAGAATTTGACTGAATGAACAATTTTTGTCTGCAATTTCACATTTTATTTCGCCATCCAGTTGTCGGATGGTTTTGCTCTATGTGTGTGCACATAAATGGCTCTTTTTAAGCACACCAGCCCTGGATGACTGCTTGTTAGTTTGTGCTTTGGGCTACTTTGCTTGCTTTCCTCTCCTCCCGAGGATGCTCCTCTGGTGTGATGGTCCTGGTGTGCCATCTAGTGATTGGACTATTCCCTTGTTGCACATCATTTATCACGGGCACTGAGTGCACATATTTTGGCCCCATTTGCCCACAGTCACCCGGATTGCAGGTAACCTGTGGCAATGACTGTAGCCCCTCCACTTTGCTCAGTTTGTCCAGGCAGGGAGGATACCACTGCACTGCTTTTCCCTATTTACTCCCACTTTCTATCTCTTTTCTCCCATCTTTCTACTGTAGTATCTGCCTTCTCTCAGATGTGGGCAAGAAACAGGAGCAGATCATTTGCTGATGTGCTGACTGCCAGTTTGCAGGTCATCCTTGGCCATAATGTAGTCTGTCAAGCAATATTTTTGCACAGCATGTGAAGATTTAACATTATATACATTGTGAACAAGTGCTGTTGGGGAGTCTAGACAGTGTCTAAAGTCCCCATGGCATGAGGGGTATCACTGCAAATATTAGCTGCCATGGTACTGCATCACATCTCATCAAACAACTTCTGAACTATTCAGGCAGATCGAGGCTGGAAGAGCAATAGATGGTGCTGAGGCCTCCCTGGAAGAGCTTTGTGTTTGCTGCTCACTCCCCACATACCCACGGGCATTGCAGGAGAAGGGCAGGGTGGAAAGGAGGAAAACACTCTGCAGAGAAGTGCATCAGAGCTAAACTGGTGCGCAGGCAGACTGACCTCCACTGCACTCCTGGAAAATGTCCTCTGTTCCCAGGTGCAGCTCCCCAGACGTCTGACCTCCTGCCTGGTTTCTGCAGTCCCCTGGGGCATGGGAGTTGTAAAGAAACACCCTTCAGTTTACAAACATCTTAGCAGGGCAGGTTCAAACCCTCCCAAAGGTTCAGTTCCTGGCATTGTACCCTTCCCCAGATGCTGCCAGGGAACCCAACTGGCTGCTATGTGTAGTTGCAGCAGCAGTGTGATATACACATGTGCTGAGAAGGGACTGAACTCTATTACTGGACTTACTACACACCTGCTATGAGTCATGCAGCAAAATTACGCTGCAGAGGTTGGTAGCTGCTAAGTCAGTAACTACTGTCTCAGCTACCCTACAACAGAAATTCAATTGCAAGTAGAAACACAGTGATGAGCAAACTGACTCCCACAAGCAGATGGGGCAATTAATAAAAGGTGAAGTGTAGGAAGTCAATAAACTTTATCAGTGTAGATCTGTGTTGGAGGTCAAGGTAAGCAATCATCTCTCCTGAAAGCCTAAAGGGTCCTTCCTTTCCTTCTAGGGTAGCCACGATGACCAGTCTCTCTGGGTGTTGCAAGCTTCCTGATCACAACCCTTTTTCTCATTCTCAGAGCAAAGGTCTGTTCAGGCAGGAAGGTGAAGCTGCTGCCTGGAGGCTGGGTCTGGGACTCTCTCTTTGTCAGCAGCTGTGAGCAGATGAGACATCCCAGCCACGTATTTCCACATTCAGCTGTACTTGAGGAATCCTCTGGAAACACAGCTTGTGTCTTCCTGGCTTCTCTTACCAGTGCCATTTCTCCTCTCATTCCACAATTGATTGTCCTTAAGTCTGGAAGTTTCTTAAGAGCCCAGTGAAGTGGGTTTATCCTCTCCTTATAAACTGCTGATTTTACCACAGTATTACAAGGTGATCTGGGATATGACAGCAATGGGGAGAAGTGGTTATTTTGTTCAAGAGAGCTCAAGCTTTGATTCAGCCTTAAGACATTGTTGCTCCCAGTTGATCATCCTATGCCAGTATGTTGTCTTTTTGGCTCGGGAGCCCATGGAGGTGAGCATGCAGAGATAACTTTCTCCTCCTTGCATACCACAGGCCTCTCTCTCTGCCACCTTTCAGCCACAAGATCCCACAGAGTAGGAAGTGCAAACTTACTGCCGGCCTCCTGTTTTTATTGCTCTGCAATCCGCAGTGAGGTTTTGGTTTTCATTTTTTTCTTCAATTGCACTATTAAAACAAAGTGTTGGTGTGAGGGTGGGGGATCACTCACTACATCGAGTGCTCAGGGAGATTTCTGCCACAGGATTCTCACTGCTGCAGTTGTTATCCTGTAGTTAATCAAGACTTCACACTCAAATATTGTGTGTGGTAGCAGAATCTGTACCTGTCCAAACACTGCCTAGGGCAGTGGTTTGTACAGTTGCAGCGTAAGAAAGGGGGTTGATGTGGACACTGAGGCGCAGGAAGCATCTCAGCTGGGAATCATGCCAGTGCTTATGAAGCCTTTCCCTGAGAGGGAGGACTCTGCTTTCTCTTATTTACTAATTTTTTTTACTCTTATTTATTCTTTTAAGAGAAGTTGCTTCTGCCAGTACCTGGGCAATTACTAGAGGACTGCAGCACAAGCTGAGGTTTCATTAGATTTAAAGGAAGCGAAATTAAAGGAGAGCTCATACTGTCTTGGCCCTTCCAAGTGAGCCAGGACTCTCATCTGCTGTGTGGGGAACAAGGGTGTTGGACTGAGTCCTTCCGAAATATCTCCTGAGGTCTGGAAATGCAGGAGCTGGAGGCCTGAGCACTTCAGACAGCTAGTATAGGAGGCTGTGGCAGAGCTGCCAGGGGATAGCTGCCAGCTGTCCTATTCTGATAATGTACCAGGCTCTTGCAATGAAGCAGCAGGCTCCAAGCCTCCTTACCTGCTCAGGTGAACCTTGGGACTTAACCCCACTTTCTCTGAGAAGTGACCCTATCTCTAGCATACCATAGATGTGGCAGGAACTGGGAAACATAATTTTGCTCTTAGCCCTTTCAGCTTAGGTGATGAGGAGATGGGAGTGATAACCTCTGCAGCTTGCTCCTGAACAGATATGTGGCTGGTTGAGAGGCTGTCAGGTGTCTTGTAGGGGGAGAGGAAGGTGCAGTTGTGGATGCGCTGCTCTTTGCTGGATAGTAATGCTGCAGGCAGGTCTGATACTTTTGATTCTCCAGTTGGCCATAAGGGCATGGGTGAGAAGTGTATCCTTCCAGGTCTTCCTGCCTCTCAGAAATGGTAACCTTGCTGAGAGTGCATAGACCTTCTCCATGGGTAACTTAATATGCCAGGGGCAAAGGCCAGTGCAGAATAACAACTTATTACCACTGTAAAAGCACACAGTGCCTCATGAAGAGCTGGGCTTCTCCCATTGTGGAGCTAACAGACAAGGAGAAAAAATCCCAGAGGAATAGAAGACTTTGTATACGGAAACAGGGATGGGGCTATGCAATGCTGAAGGGTTTTTCTGCACGCAGACTCTCATTGCATGCATGTGCACAGCTTCTTCTTGGGGGTGTCGGAGGAAAAGACCGGTGAGAGGGTGAACTCTTGTAGCTGGGAGGAAGGGTGGGGGATGTGGGAAGAGGAGCTTGCCCTGCGGGCCCAGGAGAGTCTGAGAAATGCTTCGGTCCCTTCTCTGCTTCCTGCTCTTGGGTATGGCCCAGAGCAGAGGTGGAGGTGGGTGTTCAGCAGTGCTGTGGGGTTTGCTTCCACTGCTAAAACCAGTCTGTGTTTAACTGGGAAGAAATAGGATGATATCCTTGTCTTGCAGAAATAAGAAGAGGAGAAACCACTCTAGAGAGGGAGCAAAGGCAGTTATGCTCATCATCTAAGCTCACCTTCAAGCAGCCCTCTCACTGAAACACCCTGCTGTCTACCTGGAAGTAAGGTTAAACAGGTGAGCACAAACGAAGACTCAGCCTTGATGTGAGAAAGAAAGAAAAAGGCACAGCTGGCGACAGTCCCTGCCTTGCCCGTTGGAGCTGGAGGTCGGGAGCGCCCATCGATCTGCTGCTATCAGGGCAGACACCTGGGTATCGAGGCCAGCAGCTGCTGCTCGGCGGCTCCTTAGGGCCAGCCTGGAAAAAGCAGAGTAAATGGCCTCGCCTCGCTGCCCCGAAAACGCCCCTTCGCCAACGAGCGGCCGTACCCGGGTTGCTCTGGCCTGGGGCGGGAGGGGGTGGGGGGGCGCGATGGCGAAGCCTGCCGGGAACTACAACTCCCAGCCTCCTCCGCGGCGCGCACCCCCCCGCCTGTTCGAGAGCGCATGCGCAGCGCGTTCACCTCGCGCGAACTCCGTTTCCCGGGAGGCCGAGCGCGAAGCCCTCGACGCCTCCTCCCTCCCCGCCTCTCGCAACGCCGCCCTCGCGCGCCGTGACGCTGCCCCTGGCGTGGTGACGCTCAAAGTGTGTGCCCGCCATAGCAATCGCGGCCGCCGCGGGTTGTGCGGGGCCGAGCGCAGGGGCCGGGGGGGGGCAGCGGCGGCGACCCAGCGCGGAGGGCATCGGGCAGGTACGGGGCGCCGGGCGGGGCGGGGCGGGCCGCGCCGCCGCCGCCGCGCTTCCCCCGGGTCGGTTGTTGGCCGCGGCCTCCGCGCCGGGCAGGGGGAAGGGAGGGAGGTGGGGGCAGGAGGGGTCGCCTCGGGCCGTGAGGGAGCTGCCGGGGGGGCGGGTTGGCCTCCGCGCCCCGCCCCCACGCTAGAGGGCGCCCTCCGCCGCGCGGCCGGGGCGGGGGCCCGGCGGGGCCTGTCAGGCTGCCCGGGGGGGGCCGGGCCTGCGCCGCGCCCGCCCCGGTCCCTCCGCCGGCCGGCCCGCCCCCGCCGCCCGGGCTGCTCTTCCTGCGCCGGGGCCTGCCGAGGCGCCGCTCCGCCGGGCCTGCTCGGGCAGGCGGTGGGGAGAGGGAGCCCTCCGGCTTGGGGGCCCACCGTCAGCCCCCCCCGTGCTAACCGCTAAGCCTTCGGTTCAGGGGGCAGCGCCGGCGGTTCCTCCGGTTGCGGCCCCGGCGGACAGCCCGCTCCTGCGAGGCGAGCGGCAGCGGGCTGGCGGCGCGGTGCGTGCCCTGTGGGAGCTGTCAGGAGCTGCGCGCCTCCTGTGCTAAGGGGGGGCAGGGTCCTCTGTCTCCTTCCAGCCGTGTAAAGAGGAATTGATGGTGAAACGGAGCCTTGTGGGGTTTGGTTTTTTTTTTTTTTTTGCTTTTTTTTTTTTTTTTAACCTTCCTTTTTAGACAGCGGGAGTTTGTTCCTGTTTTTTCTTTGCACTTGTCCTCATAGATCGGCACATAGACCCGCGTTCGTTTTGCAAAAGGAAAAATTCAGGAAACTAAATAACTTCGTGGTTTTCCCTGGCCTTAAGAATATTTTCACTGTAAAAAAAACCGATGAATTTTTAAACAAATATGTAAAGCAACATTAGGAATACGTTCTGTAGTGACAGACAAATTGAAGTTCTGTTAAGGGTTAAAGTGGGAAGTTGAACAAACAAGGACTTCCTTCAGAGCTTCACTTGAGTATGATACCAAAGCATGATTTTATTCTCTGTAGATTGTGAATATTTAGTTATTTTGTAGCACACTTTCTTCCGCAAGTGAACTTCAGTGTTGACAGTTCATTATGCTTCAGCGCTAACTTTGGCATGATTATTTCAGACTCAACAGGTTTAGGCAAATAGCTGTCACATATCTCATCCATTTGAAAAATAATTGTGATGAGAGGGAGTTTTTTTATTTAAAAAAATAAGGAATTCTTTGTGTTAAAACATAAATATGGAAGAACATACAGATATTCTGCTCGGCTTGCTATGTATTTAACTAGATTCTAACTCATGAGTGCTTAATTTTCCCTTACGGTGTTATTATGTTAGACTTCTCATTGACATTGTGTCCTTAGCCATATTTAGAATCATGTTTAGGAACAATATGAAATTTGATTATTTAAGCTAGGTCAAAGCGTAGTTAGAGTTTGAGTTAGCACTGCACAAATCCTCTTGTAATTTTTGTCCACGTATGAATTTAAATGTGAAGTCTTCCTACAAAGTTAATTAAAATTGATTTTTTTTTTTCCTAAGGTATGATTTTTAGTTTTGTTAAGTGGCTCTTCAATTTTCCATTTAAATTGAGAAGGTATGGATTTTCGCTTGTTTTTCAAGTAACCAAATTGTTGGTTTTCAGATTCTATGAATAGATTTATCCTCACTTAAGAGGTTTCATACTTCAAAATGTGTATCTGTATTGAAGTCGGTGTGTTCAGAACCTCATAATCCTTTTCATGAACACAACACAAATCGATAAGTGAATGACCTGTAGTAGTGTTGCAGTCAGTGTGATGCTCCAATACGTCAAGGAATGGAAGGGTGAAGCTGAACTGCTTGAACTGTACCGTGCACTCTGCAAGGTTTGCAGTTGGAGATCAGTGGGACCTGTATTTCTTTGTTGTTCAGAGGTGTCTGACTAAGGTGACTCAAGCACTAAGGTGTCTGAGATTTCAAAACACGCGAGTGCTTCTCGGCATCTGTGTGGGAATAATTCTTTGGGTTTCCCTTTTCTGTAAGATTTTTACATCTTAAGTTCAGAAGAGTAAAATGCTCTCAAAACTTTTGTATGATATTGGAATACTACATAGTGTTTAATATTAAAGCGATACTGTGCACCACTGTGTGTTGAAACATGCATATGTGGCTTTTCAGTGGGAGTGTTCACAGTGAGTGATAGTTAAGGTTGTAAATACTTGACTTTCGAAGTCAAGTCCTTTGAATAAGTACGATTTGTTAACATCAGTTCTACTGATTTTAAATATTGTATTTTGACAATAGTGCTATTTGGAAAAAAATACTCAATTCTTTATATATTTTAATTGAAATCTGTAGTAGGCTACGATTATCAAATCTTATTTAAAAAAAAATTTAAAAGTCCCATGGATTTAAATCCACAATGTGATAGCTGCTCCCTGTTCTGCTAGTTCCTGGAGAGTGATTTAAAATTGAATTTGTTCATCAGCTTGTCCAAGGAAAATAGTGAAAGTCAGAGTTGCTCTTGCAGGCTGCCTTCTCCAAGAGGCTGGGTATTTTTATGACAGTTACAGCTCAGTTCATGTTATTTATGATCTTGCTCTTTCTGCAGAGTTCTTCACTTTGATTTAGATGGAATTCTTGAAAAAAGTGACCGTGGTAGGAGTTGCTTTGGTTCTTGTATTTAAAAAGTCATTTACCTGCCACAATATTCCATTCATACATATTTTACTGCTAATGTGCACTAATATGAGAGTTGTGGAAGTAGATGCTTCTGAAATAGTTTTTGTTGTTGCTGCCCTTTGCCATGCCATTTAGAATAGTCAAGTTTATTTGAAGAGATTGGGAATAGATGCCATGTCTTAGTGAGATATTTACTTTCATTGCTGTGTACCTATAGAAAGGGTGGCATTTTTAGGTTTTAACTTTATTTCAGGAAAGTAGTTGTGTGTCAGTACCAGTTATTTAGACCCATAATGTACTATAGGTGAGTTTATTCTCCAGGTGTTAGGGACAGCTGGGATTTTTCTGTTTTCACTTGGTTATGGTGTAGTGCTGGGTGCCCCCGAGTGAGCAGTTTAGTGGTATTCTTGGCTGGAACTTTGCTGACCTGTTGCAGATATTGCTGGACCTTTCTTACCCTCTAGCTGGAATAATTAAGGGGTGTCAGGGGAAGTAAACTGTTCTTCAGATTGCAGGAGAGCCTGTACAGGCCTCATACAAACTCTGGGGTCACAAAGCACTTTTTTTCTGTATCCCTGGGGTATAGAATGAAGGGGGAGAGGTCTGAAATGGTTGAATGCAGATACCGTTACAGCACTTGCATTCTGAGGCTCAGAGTAGATTTGTCTGAATGTTTATCTGTGATATTTAAAAGCTCAGAAGTGCTGCTGGCAAGCGTTGTTCAGTTAATGAAAAAGGGAATGGAGCTTTATGAGGTTGGAATAGTCTTCCCTTTCAAAGGTGTTTCGGGGTGTGTGTATACAATCTCATTATGCTCTGTTGCCTGCATCTAGGTGGTGTTTTTTTTCCAAAGCGATTTATGCATTTGCATCAAATTTCCCAGTCTAGTTCTGTGATGAATGAATAATGAATGATCTAGATAAAATCATAATTACTTGTCATTTAGAAAACATCATCTTTCTTTATGCTTAGGTAGGTTTTTTGTTAGCATGCACTCACTTCATATAGTACTTACCAAAATGGTGTTCTTCACACTAGGTGTCTTGGAGTCACACGTTTATTTTTCCGTAGTCTTTGGGTGATGATTTTTGTGCAGTTTTTGCCAGTTTCATCTTCATCCAGGTGATCTTCACTTCTTGTCTCCCATTTAACTAACCAGTCACAATACATTAAATTCAGAAGCACCTATGAGACAGGAGGTAGAGCTGTAGGGTTGTTAATCCATTCCCTGAGTGAGAAAAGGTTTTAAACCAGTTAGAGGTATCCAATACTGTTAAACATGGCAATGTTTTTCATAATGAACTTGTGCTATAAATGCTTATGTAATCTGTGTTGACCTGTGACTCCCTTTATAGTCTGTCATTTGACTGATTCCTGAATATGTATTTCAGGAGTTGATGTGTGTGTTGCTGTCTTAAAAGTATCTGTACTTAACGTTGTTTTGGAAGTTCCTTCTCTGAGTCAGTTATGACAAATGAATATTTAATCTCATGGCAGATGGATATTGGCCATGTTATGGCTAGTGAACTGCTGGAAATTTTTGTGCATTTTGGATGTGAAGGAATTTCTTTTGCTTTGATTTCTCATCCCCCCCCCGCCCCCAGCTTCCAATACCAGGCCAATTTATAAATTGGGATTGGGTGTGCCTTCCTCCTGAAGTTACAACTCTTCACAGCAATCACAGTCTGTCAGATTGGAAACTAAGGCATAGCAGTGTTTTGGTCAGTCAGTCAGTTTGGTCTGTTAATACTTCTAGTAGATTTTTATCAGACTGACAAAAATTGACACCTGGAAATTGAGAGGCTTAAACAGAATTTAGAGTGATAGTTCCTTTCATTAAATGTTACCTTAAGAAATTGCTCAGTACTGTAGGGGATTCTCACTTTTGAGGATGGGAAGACAAATCTGTCAGCTGCTGTCTTGCAAGTAAAGGCTGATAAACCTGAAGGAATTGCTCCAGTGCTCCCTCCTGTGATCATTCTTCCTTCTTTCTAGAGCAACTGACTGTTCTTGGAAACCTTGAACAAGTAGTGATGCCATGACCTGCTCTGTTTCCCAACTACCACTCTTCTGGTGCTCCTTCCACTGCCTGCAGCTGCTCGGTGCTGCTGCCTTCCACCTTCTTGGCAGTGTGAAGCTAAAAAGGGAATTCTTGGCACTTTCACTGCTGTCTGGAGGGTGTTAAACCGGAATAATGACACTGATCATAATCTTGCTGGCCTGGCTTTGTTGTTTCTTGAGTAAATCCCTGAGCAAAAGCAAAGGACTAACTCGGGTCTGCTCATGGAATTCAGGTAGAGTTTTAAAAAGCTTCTATACCAAACACGCTTGTGGTTAGGTGTGCATACTTCCCATCATGGTCAGGGTTGTCATACACCAGTTAAGACTTGTGTTCAGAGTGTGTGCATGTTCTTTATTCTTCAGGCAAAGGACCAAAAAGAAACTTCCAGCTTTGAAAGTGAAGTTCAACAATATTCTGCCACTTATTCTTCTCTTTTTTTCACTCCTTGTTGCTCTTTACTTGCTTCTTCCAAGTGATTTGTAATATTTGATTTAGATTATTTCAATGAGTATAGCAAAATGTTCATTGTGTGGGAGTCCTTGCTCATTTTTCTTCCTTTTTTTTTGCTTGTTACTTCTGCCTTAGGCTAAGCCATGACTTCAGGATCAGGGCATGTGGACTCCAAGGCTGAGCTCACTGCTTTGCTTGAGCAATGGGAGAAGGAACATGGCAGTGGGCAAGACATGGTCCCTATTCTCACCAGGTAAGATCTATTAAGTAAATTCCTGAATCTGAAGTTACTTGACAGCAGCTTTTACCAGGTTTTTGCTTGAGGTTTTTAAGTACCTGATTACCTGTTGGTAATTCATTTTATTGGTCTGGAAGTTGAATTATAAGTGTGATATTTAAATACACCTTATTCTTGGTAAGAAGCTTATATTGCAAAGATCTTAGAGAGACTGACTCTAAAACATGAATTCAATTCTCTGAAATAATAAAAGTCAAGGGAATTGTTAAATAGTTGAAATAACTTTGGTATCCCCACCTGAAGCTTGGAAACTGTTGATCAAGATTGAAAGCTATGAGGATATATTCCATCAGAGTTGTGTTGTGGGGTTGTGATTGTAGTAACATCGGACAGATAAAATGAAAGGATGAGAGCGACTCCTTGGATGAATCAAGGGGGTTATATTGCAAAGATTTCATTGAAGCTCATAGGGAATATTTAAAGTAAACTTTTAAAACTTGATTTTTTTAAAGCTGAATGTTGATTGACTGGCATTATATTGTATGTGTAAGGAAAATATTCCCTGGACCAATAAATTATTTTCAGGAGATGTGTAGGTACTAGTAACACTGTTAATTATGAGACATCTTCTATTACAAGAGAAACATTTGAATTATCAATTGCATTTGTGGTTTCCCAAGCCAGGCCTCTCTTGGGTAAACAGCTATTACTCTTCCTTTAGCAGGAGATTCATGGAAATTCCACCCAATTCCTCCTCGTGCCTCTGCTGGCAGACCTGTGGCCTGCCTAACACACGCAGGAGAGCTTAACCGCACTTGTATGTTAAGAGCAGCCCAGGTTGCTGTACTGCACCGCTCTGCATGTTGGGTCAGACAAGTCAGTGCACAGATTCTGAGCTGGCACTAGGTGGAAGCAACAGGAATCTGGTGGAGCTTCTTTGCACAGATCTGTGCCAATCCCTCACCTAGTGGGCACAACTCTTTTGCTGTTCTTACTGCCTTTTAAAAGTAGCAGCACAGAAGAGGGAGATGAGCAGCAGAAAGCCAGTCCTAAACACTTGAAAATGAGTAGGTCTCTTGAAAATCATGAGACATGTTTTGGTGTATCTGTCTGATTTGTGTCTTGAAGGAAACATATGTGCTATTTCAAGGCTTTTTTCTTGCAGGCATAAACAGTAGAAATTTACTATATTCTAAGAAATTTAAAGACATTTGAATTAAACATGTGTTTTGTTGTGTTTATAGCAGTCTGGCACTTTCTGCTCCCCCTCAGCGCCTTGAGTTTCCTACATTATTTATGCCCAGACAAGTCTGGTAACTCTTTTGGCTCTCCAAAAGGCAGAGTGGTTATGGATGGTGAAAGCTGGGGTGTTTTGGCTTTATTGGAGATAATACAGGTTTATTTAAGGTAGATAGCAAGGGAATCTACTGGCTGTGGCAGAAGTTGGATTTACAGTGCTTCAGGTATCAATGAAAGCCATATGTCTGTTTGGAATAGAGGGTGTTAGATATAGCACAGGTTTAAAAGAATCTGCTGGAAGAGATGCTAGGAATCTTCACCAACTGGAGCTTGCGTTAGCTGATGTCCTGAAGCGAAGTAATGCCCTTGCATACATACATTGTTTTAGACTTAAGGCAGAGGAAGCTGTGGTCATGCTTGTTGGTGAGTCATGTTTTTCTACTTCCTTCTGCCTTCTGAGCTATTTGGAAGAAAAGTTCCCTGTGTGGATGGGGGTCCATTAAACGCAATGCTGAGGCAGCGTATGTGGGACTGCAGTAGTGAGTGTTTCAATGGTAATAGGACGAGAACAGCAACAGTGTGTCTTACAGGCCACAGCTGAATTGTCAGTTCCAAATAAGTGAGTTCTCTGGATTTATGAACTCTGAAGTGTCAGAAGGTATTTAATTGAAGAAATTGTTTGGAAAGTGTTTCAGCAAACAGCACATATTTAATATATATGGCGTTCAAAAATACTGTAAATTGAAATGATCCTGCAAGAGCATTAGTTCATAGTCTGAATGCAAGTCATGTTCAACCATTCTGACAAATCCTGGGAGTCAGATCCTTCACTTCATCCCAAGAGCCTTTCTCATAAAGAGAATAATTCAGCAGCTTCTCAACATGCTTCATCTCCACAAACTGAGCATGTTGTGATATGGGATCCTAGAGCATCTTACGCTGTTGCAATCTGTTGTAAAGGCTCAGATTGGTCATTAATGCCACATGGTGGCATAGAGCAATATTAAGATGGCTTTATATTATGCCATGTAGATCACTGAGAGTCTTGCAAAGTTGACATGCTTTTATATATACCACTGCCCCTTCCTTCCTTGCCCCTAAGGTGAGCTCAGTTTGTGGCAAGTGAAAGTGAGGATCTGACTTAACTTTCCAATATTTGCAGAGAAAGTAGTAAAGATAAAAAAAAAAAAAAACTATTCAGAAGTGAGGGGAAAGAACTCCTACCTCCATGTAAAACCTAGATCTTGCCTGCAAACTCTGAGGTGACTAGAGAACTGATAGAGTGCTAAGTGAACAACTGAAATCTTGAAACCTTGAATAAAAGTTCAGTCTTTTTGTGAATTGTTTTTTGTTAAAGACCTGTGTACCATGTGCCTATGTTATGAGGCAGGAATGAGCTTTGTTAGTTATTTGACTCTCCTGTGGTTTCAACCCAGAATTGACAAAGCCGTTGATCTAGATGGATTCATCCAAGTCACTTCACAAACCACCTTTGTATGCATTAGTTAAAAGAAGGGTATTGTAAGCAAGCTTGTTTGTTTTTGTTTTTTTTTTTTTTTCCTTGTTGAAAGTCAATTTTAAAGGGGCAGTGTTTTTTTTTTTGTTTTTTTTTTTTTTTTTTTATTTTGGTCAAACAGTTGTAACTAATTGTCTCAAAACCCCCCATAATTGGTGATTCACATGCCTGTTTCATCTAGGCTGTGATAATGTTGTTGTCCCTGAAACCACTCAGCAGCTTCAGCTGGCATGGTGTTTGGCTGCCTACCTAAATAGGATGGGCTGATGAGAATGTTATGCTCACTTTCCATGCTGCTTGTCTGTCCTTTCTGGCACATCATCAGACTAGTGATTATCACCTAAAAAGACATGACAAGTCTAGGGTGCAGCTTCTCAACTCCCCATTTGTCCCAGTTATCTGTCAGCAGGCACCCCTCAAGCTATTAGTTCTCACGGAAAAAAAAATGAGGAGCTGGCAGTGGAGTATTTAAGTAATTGCTTTTGCCAGAAATTCATGAGAGCTCAAGCTGTGCCACCTGTTAGCAAGGGACACAATTTGCATCTCTTCACATTCAGGCTTACTAAAAGTAAATATTAAAACCTCACAGGATAAACAGTTTGCTGAAAGATAATTGTCAGATCAGAGACAAGCATGAAAGTTCTGTGCTCATTCCTGATGAGCTAATTTGCTGTTCCTACAATCTGGGCAGGCTTCATAACATCATCCTCTGTTATACTGGCAAGTCAGTTCACAGAAGCAGGACTAAGAACATTTTTGCTTCTGATTGTCTCTAGGACCACAGGATATTTTCTGGAAAGTTAACAGGAATGGAGCAGAAGTTAGTGGCATTCTGTAAGGGAAATCCTCTGTGAAAGACAAATATTTTTCCAGGGATTACTGCAGCCTTCCTGCATTTTTCCTTCCCCTATAAAAAACTCTGCCTAGATCGCTACCCTGAGGTATTAAGACCTTGTTTTAAAATGCTGTGCTGCACATAGATTCTGCACTGCACTCTCGACCTCAGCAGAGGGGCGGGAATGAGGTTTTATACCAAGGAAATAAGATTTAATTTGCTAATGTTTTTTGAGTACTTACCTTTATTTCACCTCGAACTGCATATGTTTCTTCTGTAACACTTCATGGAGGAAGACAGTGGATGACTAAAAAATTATTAATTTCTTGACCATGAGATAATCTCCCTCTTCTTGATTTTGTTTAAATAAAAATAATAATTCATTCCCTTGCTGCTCATTCTAAATGAGTTTGAGCATAGGATTTCTTGTGTCTGTTGAGACTGCTTCTCAGCTTGAGGAAAGACATAGCTTCAAAAAAGCCTTCAATTTTTTTCAGATACAGAGGAACATTTAATGTATTTTGAAGGTCTATGAATAGAGAGCTGGCTGAGTTTCTCCTTGTCTTATCCTTTGCGGGAACTGACACATGCTAGAAAGTTAAGCTTTCATGGAGTTGAAGGGATAAGGTGAACAGAGATTACACAGCACTTTACTAAATATTAAATACTTTTATTACACAATATTATTAAAATCTAATATGCAAAAATATAAAATATTGCATAGTCAGCTTGAGCAGCTGCCCCTGCTGAATAGGAAGGGGGACTAAGTCACATATCCAGGACTTACTCTACTGCAAAAGAAAGACTATGGGATGTTGAGAAGTACTACTCAAGCCCTTTATTTACTCTAGTTCTCTACAGTATGTGTAGTAGAATATCACCAGGACTCTAACACGGGTAAATAAAAAGGTGTTGGCTCCTCCAGAGTGTCATGCTTGTGCATCACTGGGAGGTTGATACAGGTTCACAATGTTTTGGAGCCCAGTGCAGGGGTGAGATATTAGAGGCAAGTCTCTTTTCTGACCCCTCTATTGTGAACGGTCTGAAATCCCCAGGTGGCACTGCCTACTGATCAAATGGAAGTTGATGAGCTGTTTTGTAGTACTTTGACAGATAGGCTGCTGTGAGGAGCTCTGCACTGGGAGAAGATCGAGTGTGAATTCTGCTCATTTGATGTTGTTCCTTCTGCAGAATGTCCGAGCTGATTGAGAAAGAGACTGAAGAGTACCGCAAAGGGGATCCAGACCCGTTTGATGACCGACACCCAGGTAAAATGTCCCCAGTGGTTTTGGTAGCACCAACTCTGTCACAATGGATACCTGGTAATTCATAATTAAGAGTAAGCAATTTTTAGCCTGAATGTGCCCACTGCTGATCAAGGTCTGATAGTGCTTTTGCACTGGGCAATTGTGCTCTGTAGTGCTAATATCTGGCAATTTTGATGTTTGCTGCAAGATTTTGAGGCTCTGGGTAGAGTTTTGGAAGAGTGTTGCAGAGGCTGATTTATGACATAAGGGTATGATCATGTTAACAAGTTGTAGTTAATGTGAAGTAATAGGTGTTAGATGGGCAGAGAAGACAGTCTGTCTTGGCTTATCTTGAATTTGCTGTTGAGTAAGTGCAGTGCTTTAGACTAGCTAAATACAGCCACTGATGCTTTTTATCTTGCTATCCTTAGATTTACTTTTTTTTTTTTTTTTTTGAGATGACTTATTGCCAAGTTACTGGAACCATTTGCCTGGCACCCGCATCTTCACTGTCTGCAGAAATGACAGTTTAATACTATTGGACCTCTAAATGTATTGTGATTTGACTAGTAGGTGTTCTAGGGAGGTAATGCCTACTAGAAAAAATGTTAAGTCAGTGAATAATTCACATGATTTTCTCTGTAATTTGCCTTCTGAGAAAGGTCCTGCTAACCAGAGTATTCCACAATCAATTTGAAGCTAGCAGTTCGGTATTAATGTTGAGGTCTTGAGGTAGGTAGATAAGTCTTTTCTTATTTCTCCCACAGGTCGAGCGGACCCAGAGTGCATGCTTGGTCACTTACTGAGGATACTTTTCAAGAATGATGATTTCATGAATGCGGTAGGTTTGCACTGAGAATTGTATCTTTCAATTCCTGACGCCTTCTTATGGTTTTTGTTTACTCCGTGCTGGTTGACCTCAGTATCTGTTTAATATTTATTTTACTGGTGTCAGGACTATCTTTTCCATAGCAGTGGCTTTTAAAATGAGTTTAAGTGCCACTCGTTTGCCACTGCTAAAGTGACTCAAGGAAAGGGGAGTTCATGAGCTGTTCGGGAGTGCTGGAATATGTGTAGTAACAATTGAATCAGTTCGTCTCAAGGTTTATCAGTCTCTTTAATTATGCTTTTAAACTTGTATTAGAGAAGCTACCTTTTCTTTAATTTCTGTAATGGAAATTAATATCACTAATTCCAGTGCCTTGTCTCTGAATACTTAAAGTGCCAGACTGCTTGTAGGAGCAGAGGAATATGTCAGCTCTAGGAGACTCAGGCAGAGAATTAGGTGGCAAGTCTGGCTTTCCTCTTGCATTGCTATACTCGAACATGAGTTAATAGCTAGAATTTTTGTTACCCTTACATTCCTGCAAGCACCTGTATCTACACATTGCTGTAAGGACTCTGACAGATTGCTTGCATGTAGCTTTCTGTCTTAAACGACAAGTGATAAACAAGCATGGATGCCATTAAAAATGTGAAATTTTTATGTTAACTTTTTTTAGCTATTGCCTTTTCCTGTTTACACTGTTACTGAACTACAGTTATTTTTCAAGCATTTGTCTTTACAGATCAGTTCAAGATTTTAGTCGGTGAACAGCAGATCAGAGGGGAATTCTGTTTCTCAGAGAAGGAATGTTAGCTTCTGAGGCACTGCAGGTTAAAGGCTAGTCATCTTGAGATCCAGGGCTTACATACTGACATTTCTGACTTTCTCATTTTGCTGCTGTGGGAATTGTAAGGCTTGCACTGCACTAGTTTTGGTCAAAGTTGTGTTTCAAACCAACTCTGTTCCTGATCTTCTCTAGCTAGTGAATGCTTATGTGATGACAAGCAGAGAACCTCCACTAAACACTGCTGCCTGCCGTCTTCTTCTGGATATCATGCCGGGACTGGAAACAGCTGTTGTCTTTCAGGAAAAGGTATCATCTGTACTAAGGCTTGGTATTTAAGCTTGGTGTATCGTGTACTCCAACAGTTCTTCCCGTAGGAGAAACCAGTAAAAAGCCATATTGAAATCCTGTCTCTGGGAGACAATATATTCATGGTTTGGGGCTTTTTTGATCTTGGCTAGTTCAGCTGATCAAATCTTGGGTATTTCACAGCTTTTTAAGGTACAACAGGACTTATTCAAACATAGGAGCTGGAACTCAACGTAATGTTTTGGTCAATGCTGTAATTTGAATTGTTATTTTACAGGCCTGTGAATGGTGCAGGCTGTATAGAACATGAAGACTTGCTGTAGGAGTCTTGCCCAGTAATCCCCAGCTACAGCAGAGTGATAGCGTTATTAGAGCTAAGTGATAAGCAGGTCATACTTTAACTAAGCAGTCTAAAATCCACGTGCTTTGTGGGGATTATCTGGAACTGTGATGGACAGCTGAATCAGACTTCTGTATATTGACAAGTACGGTTTTCTGAAGGAATGCAGAGAGCTGAAAGGGAGGAGAAAGTAGATTTCACTCCTGAGTCAGTTTCCCCATCAGTAAAAATGACTGTAATGTTTTTCTGAAGTTTGGAAATCAGCTAGTGCTTTATATAAAAGTTCTAAATTAATTTCTTTACTATTGGGAATATGGATACGAACTCTAAAGCATTGTAAATGGAAAGAATAATGTGTTCCCTATGCGAAGGACTGAATTTCATTTGAGATCTTTGTGATCTGTCCAAAAGGCTAAGACTTTGAGACTTTATTTTGCTTTGAATTTTTTTTTAATCGACAGCTCCCTATTTATGGAGGTTATAGATTTTTTTCTTTTTTTTTTTGGGGGGGGGGAGTAAATTCCTCTGTAAATTTAAATTAATTTTTTAAGTTAAGTTTAGCACTTGAGGACATTTTTGCATTTGACCTGAGAATGCGTAGAGCCCTGTTAGGGCATTGTGGGCTCTTGTATGTCAGAGGCTTTAGGCAATGCAGCTCACTGGCAGGGGGGTATGGGGGTGCTGTCCTGGTCATCAGTTGGGGCTCTTGGGGGGGGGGATTGTGTGTGTGTGTGTGGGGATTTTGTGTGTGTGTGTGTGTGTGTGGGGATTGTGTGTGTGTGTGTGTGGGGATTGTGTGTGTGTGGGGATTGTGTGTGTGTGGGGATTGTGTGTGTGTGGGGATTGTGTGTGTGTGTGTGGGGATTGTGTGTGTGTGTGTGGGGATTGTGTGTGTGTGTGTGTGGGGATTGTGTGTGTGTGTGTGTGGGGATTGTGTGTGTGTGTGTGGGGATTGTGTGTGTGTGTGTGGGGATTGTGTGTGTGTGTGTGGGGATTGTGTGTGTGTGTGTGGGGATTGTGTGTGTGTGTGTGTGTGGGGATTGTGTGTGTGTGTGTGTGGGGGATTGTGTGTGTGTGTGTGTGTGGGGATTGTGTGTGTGTGTGTGTGTGGGGATTGTGTGTGTGTGTGGGTGGGGATTGTGTGTGTGTGTGTGGGTGGGGATTGTGTGTGTGTGTGTGGGTGGGGATTGTGTGTGTGTGTGGGGATTGTGTGTGTGTGTGTGTGGGGATTGTGTGTGTGTGTGGGGGGATTGTGTGTGTGTGTGGGGGGATTGTGTGTGTGTGTGTGGGGGGGGATTGTGTGTGTGTGGGGGGGGATTGTGTGTGGGGGGGGGGATTGTGTGTGTGTGGGGGGGGGGATTGTGTGTGTGTGTGTGGGGGGATTGTGTGTGTGTGTGTGGGGGGGGATTGTGTGTGTGTGGGGGGATTGTGTGTGTGTGGGGGGGGATTGTGTGTGTGTGGGGGGGGATTGTGTGTGAGTGTGGGGATTGTGTGTGTGTGTGGGGATTGTGTGTGTGTGTGTGGGGATTGTGTGTGTGTGGGGATTGTGTGTGTGTGTGGGGATTGTGTGTGTGTGTGGGGATTGTGTGTGTGTGTGGGGATTGTGTGTGGGGGGGGATTGTGTGTGTGTGTGTGGGGGGATTGTGTGTGTGTGTGTGGGGGGATTGTGTGTGGGGGGATTGTGTGTGGGGGGATTGTGTGTGGGGGGATTGTGTGTGTGTGTGTGGGGGGATTGTGTGTGTGTGTGTGGGGGGATTGTGTGTGTGTGTGTGGGGGGATTGTGTGTGTGTGTGGGGGGGATTGTGTGTGTGTGGGGGGGGATTGTGTGTGTGTGGGGGGGGATTGTGTGTGGGGGGGGGGATTGTGTGTGTGTGTGGGGGGATTGTGTGTGTGTGTGGGGATTGTGTGTGTGTGTGGGCATTGTGTGTGTGTGTGGGGATTGTGTGTGTGTGTAGGGATTGTGTGTGTGTGTGTGGGGATTGTGTGTGTGGGGGGATTGTGTGTGTGTGGGGGGGGATTGTGTGTGTGTGTGGGGATTGTGTGTGTGTGTGTGGGGATTGTGTGTGTGTGTGGGGATTGTGTGTGTGTGTGGGGATTGTGTGTGTGTGTGGGGATTGTGTGTGTGTGTGGGGATTGTGTGTGTGTGGGGATTGTGTGTGTGTGGGGGGATTGTGTGTGTGTGTGTGGGGATTGTGTGTGTGTGTGGGGATTGTGTGTGTGTGTGGGGATTGTGTGTGTGTGGGGGGATTGTGTGTGTGTGGGGGGGGATTGTGTGTGTGTGGGGGGGGATTGTGTGTGTGTGGGGGGGGATTGTGTGTGTGTGTGGGGGGGATTGTGTGTGTGTGTGGGGATTGTGTGTGTGTGGGGATTGTGTGTGTGTGGGGATTGTGTGTGTGTGGGGATTGTGTGTGTGTGGGGGGATTGTGTGTGTGTGTGGGGGGATTGTGTGTGTGTGTGTGTGGGGATTGTGTGTGTGTGTGGGGGGATTGTGTGTGTGTGTGGGGGGATTGTGTGTGTGGGGGGGGATTGTGTGTGTGTGTGGGGGATTGTGTGTGTGTGTGGGGGGGATTGTGTGTGTGTGGGGGGATTGTGTGTGTGTGGGGGGATTGTGTGTGTGTGTGGGGGATTGTGTGTGTGTGTGGGGGATTGTGTGTGTGTGTGGGGGATTGTGTGTGTGTGGGGGGATTGTGTGTGTGTGGGGGGGGATTGTGTGTGTGGGGGGGGATTGTGTGTGTGTGGGGGGATTGTGTGTGTGTGTGGGGGGATTGTGTGTGTGTGTGGGGGGATTGTGTGTGTGTGTGGGGATTGTGTGTGTGTGGGGGGATTGTGTGTGGGGGGGGTGTGTGTGTGGGGGGGGCGGTGTGTGTGTGGGGGGGGCGGTGTGTGTGTGTGGGGGGGCGGTGTGTGTGTGTGGGGGGCGGTGTGTGTGTGTGGGGGGGAGTGTGTGTGTGTGGGGGGAGTGTGTGTGTGTGTGGGGGATTGTGTGTGGGGGGGGATTTGTGTGGGGGGAGTGTGTGTGTGTGGGGGGTGTGTGGGGGGGGAGTGTGTGTGTGGGGTGGGAGTGTGTGTGTGTGGGGGGGGATTGTGTGTGGGGGGGAGTGTGTGTGGGGGGGGGAGTGTGTGTGGGGGGGGGAGTGTGTGTGTGGGGGAGTGTGTGTGGGGGGGGAGTGTGTGTGTGGGGGGGGAGTGTGTGTGTGGGGGGGAGTGTGTGTGTGTGGGGGGGAGTGTGTGTGTGGGGGGGGAGTGTGTGTGTGTGGGGGGGGAGTGTGTGTGTGTGGGGGGGGAGTGTGTATGTGGGGGGGGAGTGTGTGTGTGGGGGGGGAGTGTGTGTGTGGGGGGGAGTGTGTGTGTGTGTGGGGGAGTGTGTGTGTGTGGGGGGGGAGTGTGTGTGTGTGGGGGGGAGTGTGTGTGTGGGGGGGGAGTGTGTGTGTGTGGGGGGGGAGTGTGTGTGTGGGGAGGGGGAGTGTGTGTGGGGGGGGGGGGAGTGTGTGTGTGGGGGGGGGAGTGTGTGTGTGTGGGGGGGGAGTGTGTGTGTGTGGGGGGGGAGTGTGTGTGTGTGGGGGGGGAGTGTGTGTGTGGGGGGGGAGTGTGTGTGTGTGGGGGGGGAGTGTGTGTGTGTGGGGGGGGAGTGTGTGTGTGTGGGGGGGGAGTGTGTGTGTGTGGGGGGAGTGTGTGTGTGGGGATTGTGTGTGTGTGGGGGGGATTGTGTGTGTGTGTGGGATTTGTGTGGGGGGAGTGTGTGTGTGTGGGGGGAGTGTGTGTGTGGGGGGAGTGTGTGTGTGTGGGGGGAGTGTGTGTGTGTGGGGGGAGTGTGTGTGTGTGGGGGGAGTGTGTGTGTGGGGGGGGAGTGTGCGTGTGTGTGGGGGGGGAGTGTGTGTGTGGGGGGGGAGTGTGTGTGTGGGGGGGGAGTGTGTGTGTGGGGGGGGAGTGTGTGTGTGGGGGGGGGAGTGTGTGTGTGGGGGGGGGAGTGTGTGTGTGGGGGGGGAGTGTGTGTGTGTGGGGGGAGTGTGTGTGTGTGGGGGGTGTGTGTGTGGGGGAGTGTGTGTGTGTGGGGGGGAGTGTGTGTGTGTGTGGGGGAGTGTGTGTGTGTGTGGGGGAGTGTGTGTGTGTGTGGGGGGAGTGTGTGTGTGTGTGGGGGGAGTGTGTGTGTGTGGGGGGGAGTGTGTGTGTGTGGGGGGGAGTGTGTGTGTGTGTGTGTGTGTGGGGAGTGTGTGTGTGGGGGGATTGTGTGTGTGGGATTGTGTGTGTGGGGAGTGTGTGGGTGGGTGGGGCTGTGTGTGTGTGTGTGTGGGGGGGAGTGGAGAGTGGGGGGCTGCCGGTGCTGCCCTGGTCACCGAGGCGCCCTCTGGCGGCCAAGGGGTTTCACATTCCAACGATTTTTTTTTTTTTTTAAATGACGTAAGAGTACTTACATAATAATGCAGTGTTCTTTAAATTTATACCAGGCAACCCTTTAAAAATATGTAAGATGAGAGTTCTCAGTTAAGTGTATTTCTATTTATTATTACTTTAAACTTAGCTTTTATTGTTTTGGACCTGTGGTTTAAATTATGTGCAAATTCCTGTTACAGTAATGAGGTGGTGTTCAAAATCCAGTAGCAATTTAGAGGAAAATATTGAATCTTTCATTCTAAACCTTTGTCTTTTTCATTGACACTTTTAATTTGTAATTAACATTCATCTAGCCTTGTTAAGAAAAGTTGCCTAGCAGGTTGTGTTCTAACACTGATGATATTGTTTCTATTAAAAATATTAACCATATTTAACATTAAGATTTACATATGTATGAATTGGTATACTTGCATACCTTTTTTTCTCCTCCAAACATTATGGATTTCTGACTAAGTTGAGAATTGTTCTTTTGGTTTGTGAGTAGTCATTAGTGTAAAGAGTTCCTCTGGCACCAGGTAGTTTGCTTCTCTGAGTGACTTTTCAATACAGCTCTAGTAAACTTCTAGTGAGATGTAAGAAATTTAGCCAAATTCTGTTCTACCTGGTGTAAGTTCAACAAGTTTTCCTTGAAATCTGCTAAATTGCTGGAGATTTGTATTAGTGAAGCTGACAGGACCTTTGGGCTCATCTATTTTGACTAATCATTTTATACTTGTAGTGTTTTGCGATTTCCTAGGCAGTAGGTTGACTGGCCACTTCAGAAGATTTTTGCAACTGTGCAAATCCTGGTGCTAATTATCTGATGCCTGGGAATAGTTTTATACAGTTTAAAATGTCAGATTTCTTTCTCTTTGCTTCCAGGTATTTTTGATTCATCACGATTGGTAGGAATTCTAGCCTGGTCATTACTAGACATGGGGAGAATTCTTACCAACAGATGCTTTCACTGGGACTGAGAAGTTAAAAATTAAATATAACTATTGGCATTGATTTCTTATTTTCTTCCTTCTAGGAAGGCATAGTTGAAAATCTCTTTAAGTGGGCACGAGAGGCTGATCAGCCCCTAAGGACGTATGCAACAGGGCTATTAGGAGGAGCCATGGAAAACCAAGATATTGCTGCAAATTACAGGGATGAGAACTCACAGTTGGTAATGATTTCTTGAACACTTTTGTTTTTTAGAAGGCAGATACCTTTACTTTTCATTTGTGGGGAGCTCACATTCATGAGTTAATATACGGGTCTTACAGTGGTTGTAATAAGATCCGTAAGAGTCAGTAGCTCACACTTTCCATCCTTTCCTGTCTCTGAATTTGCTGAGGCTGGGGTATGTGGCTTGATTATTCTGTTGTACCAGTTGTGTTAAAAAATGCCAATGGAAACCTAAGGAGGCAAATACTATACTTTTTAATGGGACTCATATTCATAGCTTCCTTAAAGAAGAATTTTCAGGAGCTTTACGTCTAACTATAGCATGTCGTCATTTACATACCGGACAGGGATTTTAAAATGAAAGGTAAATCAACATGGGAACAACTTAATACTAAATTACATTCATGTCTGTTCCAAACCTTTCATCAGTTTAGTGTTGATTCTGTATGATGTTTATCAGCAACCAAGATGACTTTTGGAAGAAGGTAGGATAGGCAGTTTGTCTCCCAGGACAGTGTACAGTGTGTTGAAGCATAGATGAATTCTAATTCCTGCACAGATAAGGCCTTTAAAAGTAAAAGCGTGACCTTAGGTTTTGTGGAACTGCAATTTATCAAAGCTGCTGCTTCAGACGGGAATGTTGCTTTTGTTCTAGGCTAGGCAGAGATGTTGGAAGGATGGTGCAAGCTGCTATATGGTTCTGTTAACATCAGTGTAGCTCATCTGCTCTTGATGGCTTTCAAGCCACTTCTTTCACATGTAGGAGACTAGGTGATGATATTTTAGTATGAAAGTAGCTGTAGCATAAAGGATTGGAGTTTCTCACTGCAAAATTGTTGTTTCTCTGGGCAAATGTATACCACAGCATAACTGACACTTTATGATGTGGAGTTGGTTGTATGATAAGAACAAAAAATACAGTCAATGTGAGTTGCATGATCAAAGCAAGAAATGTGTTCTCATGTATGCTTGTTTTCTGGAACAGGTGGCTTTGGTGCTTCGACGGCTACGAGAGTTACAGGTTACTGAAATGACTACAAAACAAGAAAACAAGCGTCCCAGTCCTCGGAAAGTGCCATCAGATCCTCTGCTGCCTCTAGATGAAGAGGCTGTGGATATGGATTATGGGGAGATGGCAGTAGACGGAGAGCAAGAGGAAGTTTCTGGTGATATGGACATCTCCTTTCATCTTGATTCAAGTCACAAGACGAGTAGCAGAGTAAACTCTGCTACAAAGCTAGATGATGGGGGACTGAGAAAAGGCAAATCAGGGAAACAGCATGAAAGGGATGGCTTCCGGAAGGCCAAGCAAAAGCTGGGCTTCTCTGCTTCAGAACCAGAGCGGATGTTTGTTGAACTGTCCAACAGCAGCTGGTCAGAAATGTCCCCGTGGGTGATTGGCACTAATTATACACTTTACCCTTTGACTCCTGCCATAGAGCAGAGGCTAATTCTTCAGTACCTGACTCCTTTAGGGGAGTACCAAGAGGTGAGCATATGAAGGTGGGAGGAAGCACTCTGTGCTTGAATTTTCCTGACAAAACTGTGAGTGAGTGGTATTGTGGGGAAAATTTGCAAAGCTGTTGTATTGTTCTCTGATGTTTCCTGATATGACTAAGATCAGTAACCTTTTCTGAGCTGTTGATAACTTTTGAGTTGATGAAGTCATTAGTTTGAGTATTACTTGGTAGGCAATACTCAAACCTGAACCTAGCAGGTGTGTGGTCTAGTAGTTGGAGCACGGCACTGGGAATTTTATTCCTGGTTTCTGTTAAATTTGGTGACTGTTTACATGACACAGGGCAAGTCACTTTGTTTGAAATACAGACATTTTCCTGTTTCCCCTGGGGGATGTGATAGACTCATGCAATTAAAAGTCTGAGGAAGTAACGAACTTTAAATTCTAAATGAAGTGGTTTGTGTAACCTCTGCAGTAGTTCTGATGAGAAAAGGCAGTGCCCATGTTACGCAGATGCTTTTGAGATCTGTTGTTACTTACATGGACAAAGCAGTTGGGCAGTGTCGGGCTTACCAAAATGTGTTTCCTTTTTCCTTTTTTTAACCATAAAACTCAATTTGTCATAGGTTTGAAGGCCACCTTTATCACTGTCTAATCCTTTTTAAGGTGGTTTAACTTAATTTGAAACAGAACAAAGCAACACAGTTTTGCTTTGTGATATATATTATGTGTGTGTGCACGTGTGTGCCTTGCTTCTGTGAGAGCCAAAGAAACCATTATCCCCCTAATACCCTGCATGCTGACTGGATCACTTCACATGCCAGCAATAATAGGATATAAAAATGGGAATTAATACTGTAAAGCTGTTACACAAAGAATTATGTGAAGGGTTTTGGTTTGTTGCCCTGCTCTCCTGTTTTTTCTGTTCAGTTGTTGGGTAGTTGTCTTTGCACAGATGGAAAGTGGAACCTATCACCAGGGTGGTATCTGTGTGGACTTGCCATAGCCGCACTTGAAGGAGAGTCTTAAGATTTCCGTGTGGCAGCTGTCATGCACCTTGCTGCAGTCAGCAGATGTATTACAAGAGGTCTGTTAACCTTTATTGCTTCCTATGGATGGAGCTGGTTACCACTGACCTCTCATAACAGGTATCTGCTAATAGGGGAAAACTGGGGGTTTGTGAGAGTGAAAACCAAAACAGACCTTGTATTTCCCGTGAAACATTCAGCTAGTCTCCCATTTTTATTTTTTTCAGCTACTACCCATCTTTATGCAACTGGGATCAAGGGAGCTGATGATTTATTACATCGATTTGAAGCGAACCAACGATGTGCTGCTCACTTTTGAAGCCCTTAAGGTAAATTACTTTCATAATGCATAAAAAGTACCTAAACATTGTAAAAGCATTGAATATATGTCTACTGCAGGCATCAAAGGCAAATGCTTGCTTTCTTCAGGGCCTGTGTATCTTGCAGCATTCCCTAGGATTGGAATTGGCTTTTACTCAACTTGAATGCATTGTACTTTTGTCTTTGGAACTCTCAAGTATTTAAATTAAAAGGAAAGGGGAGAGGGGATAAAAAGAGCTTAATTGTGCAAGAAGTGCCATTAATTTAACCTGCCATCTGCTTATCTGAAGATAATAAAAATCCCTTTTTCTGTTAAATGCTTGTGTTGCTGCTGCCCTTAGATGGCATTCCTGAGTTGTTCCACTGCCTGTCATCTCAAGGGACATTTCTGAGAGTTAAGAAGCATAAGCATCTTACTCCCAGAAGCCCTAGCATGACATCTCTGAGCTTATTGTTTGAAATACAATAGTTTTGTATGAGTAGTCTTTAAGGTCACCTCCCTGAGGTACAAAACCACACAAAATAACCTGAAGTGCAGCAGCACAAGTTATATTTTTCCGTGCATTCTTTCCCTCTTTCACAGTAACTTCTCTGCCTCTGATCCTCCAGTGTAATCTTTCTCTCTGTTTCATTTTCATTTGTCTGAGAATATATTTCCAAGGAGCAGTGTTCCTATAAAAGGTGTAGGTTACCTCAGCTGGGAGTGGAGTGGGGTTTACAATGGTTCTTACTGTTTTCTCTTAAGGTGCTGGTAATACAGAATAGTAGTGTGTAGTAAACCTCAGTGCAGCTGCAGACTTCCGTTTTAACAATTGCCTTTAAACTTCACATTGTAAAATTATTCTTGCCAGCAATATGGTATATACTAAGTGTGGATGCAAATTTAAATATTTCTTAGTGATAACAGAAAGCAAGTTAATATGAAAAGAATAGGAAGACTTAAGGTGGCCTAATGGATGATTTCTGAGTTGCTCTGCTTTTCTTGTATTTCTTTTGCAAGATGTATGAAACAAAGTGATAGTGTCTTTTTTGCTTTTGTCACTGGGATAAATACTCCATTCTGCAAGTAATTATAATGGGAGGAGGAAATAAGGTGGACAAAGCAGGGAGCGCTGCTTTTTTTTTTTTTTCTGCCATCTGTTTTTCTACGGGGTGGGGGATGGAATTGATGACAGTTTGAAGAATTCTAGTCTAATCTGCTTTTATCTGTCCTTAGCATTTGGCATCATTGCTGCTGCACAACAAGTTTGCAACGGAGTTTGTTGCTCATGGAGGAGTACAAAAGTTGCTGGAGATTCCTCGTCCTTCCATGGCAGCAACAGGGGTCTCCATGTGCTTATATTATTTGTCTTACAATCAAGATGCAATGGAGAGGGTAAGAGGCATTCTTTTACTGGCATTGCAGTGATTTGCACTGTTTCCTGGTGTTTCTACCTGTGTTAAAACAGCGAATAAACATTTCCTAAGCTAAAAAGCAAATTTATATAGAAGACTCTGGTAGATGGTGGGGCAATATGAAGTGTATAAATAATGGTGTATTTGAGTATTTGTTTCAAGGGTATGGATTTCAGTTCCTAGGGAATTAACTGAAGACCTCTGTCGTGGCATTGTCTCAATACTTTCATCACCCTCTTCATCCTATTCTTCCCTCTTTACCTCAAATGAAAAAAATAAAAAGAAAAGGGGGAGGGGAGAACAACTCTTCCATTCTCATTTGTCTTGCCTTTCCCATCTGTTCCAACAGACTCCTATACCTGAGACTGTTTCTTGCATGCACAGTCCTGGTGTGGATAGCTTCAGTGTTACACAGTACCTCAGATTCCACACAGCAGCACAACTTCTGAGGTGGTGTTAGAGTGCAGCAGACCACCAATGCAGATCTGGTCTGCATTGTTCAGATGACACTATAAGCTCAGGCCAGAGAACCCTTAAGTGTTAAAACAGCTGATAATGAAGGTAAAGTTCCTCACCTCATATTTTAACATAGAAAAAAAAATCATTCTTAAAAGAAATTCTCCTCTCAGTTCAGTGGTGTTCTTCCATTAAGCATCCCTTTAGACCGGTTGATATGGCCATGCACCCTTAAGCTTCAGTTTGCCAGGTCCTTTAAACAGTGAATCTGTTTCCTTTTTTATTATTTGTAGTGGCAGTAGCACATGCGTGTTGAGCCAGATCTATGAACTGATCCAGTTTATTCTGGTTGGTACCATGCACAGAAAAAAAAAATAGATTAGCTTTCAGCTTGTGAGCATTAGTACTGGCATACAGGATCATCCTGCTCTAAGATTCACTCAAAGTAACTGCAATAGTTGTAGCCTTAAGCCTTCCAACTCTGCTCTACTTTGAGTGATGGCTTTTGATTCCTGGCCTGTCCCTGGCTCTGTCCAGTATTGTAGGGGTTTTTTCAGCTGAGAATGGAAGCAGTTAAACTAGTAAGTGTACATTTCTGCTTATTCTTTCTTAGTCTTTGATGCTGTCTGACTGTGTGTTGTGATTTCAGATGCTTAACACTCCTGGGCATGTAGAAGCCGGACTGGTAGTGGTTGTTTAAAGCCGTGTCTGTACAGATTCTGCTGGCATTTGTGATCTGCAGGCATTTATATGCACGAGTTCAAGAACCTTTTGGTAATCGCAATCGATCAGGGCTGTCTGTGCCCTGTATTACATCTCCCTTATGAGGGCAAGAAAGGTGAAATGGGAGTAATGTTCCCTCCAGTTCTTTTCGTCCATTGTGTCAGAAAGATGGACTCTGGCTGCATGTTATCTGCTTTGTTGTTTCTCTGAACTTTGTAATGAGAAAACTTTATTTTCCCTTTTTTAATTCTTCCCCCCCGCCCCGATTCCTCTTGCTGCTTGCATGGTAGTTCAAAAGGAAAACCAAAAGCTGTGGCAGGGTGCTGCATGAGGATTCCTTCTGCCTGACATCCTCAGGCCATGTCATAAAACCATGCAGCTGTTTTGTAGTGACATTGTCTCATCTGCCAGATGCTATCCCCAGTATCTAGAGATACCAGGCAGAGCAGGTTTCTGTGGTACGCTCCGATCTTGTCTTTGGATTTTAGATGAAGCCAGTTTCAAGGAGTAGTCCTTTGTCACTTAGTCCGTGCCAAGCCTCAGGTCTTGGGGTGGAAGCAAGGCTGGAGCTGGTAGCGCTGTGTTCTTGTATGTCCAACACCATCAGAGAAGAGACTAAAAAATCTGCAGACTTGGCGTATAGCAGCTGGTGCCAGTGGTTCAGCTCTCTGTGTTGCTCCTCTTGGCGCTGACCCCAGCAGGAGGTTCTGGGTTCCTCATTGTTGGAAGCTGACAAACGTATGCACAAGTGCCATTCTGAGCACAAGTGCCATTCTGAGCAGGGGCAGGACTGAGAGAAGAAAAGGACTGGCTCAGTTGTAGAGTCAAGGTTTAGATTTGCATTTGATGATTCTTGCAATTCCCCTAGACTTCAGTGCTCCCAGGGTTTGCCAGAACTTCGACATAGCGTATGATACTGTTACACTAAGAAGAGTTTTTGTTCAGTGGAAACTTTTCTTCCTTCTCTGCCTCCAGCGAAGCATTCTTGGGATAGCTTGAAGTAGCGTGGAGAAGAACTCTCTGGAATTATACTACACTAAGACTGCTGTACTGTGTTTAGGTCTGGGAATGGACCAATTGTTAGTCCTACACTGCCACATCATAGCTTTTATTAGTCTCACAGGGACTTTCTTTTACTGGTCTGGAAATGGGACTTTTTATTTCATGTCTCAGATGTCCCAAGTCAGGCTGTGGGAGTAACTGACATTTGTCCTCTGACTGTTTGCCCCTCAGAACTCTCATTCTCCTTGAACAAATTCTCTTTAGCAATCTGTTTGAAGTCCTTCTTAAGAATGTTCTTTTGCTTTCTAGGTATGCATGCATCCCCATAATGTGCTTTCAGATGTCGTAAACTACACCTTATGGCTAATGGAGTGCTCCCATGCCTCGGGCTGCTGCCATGCTACCATGTTCTTCTCCATTTGCTTCTCCTTCCGTGCTGTCCTGGAGCTTTTTGACAGGCATGATGGCCTTCGACGTCTGGTTAACCTGGTAAGGCTTGTAGTTTTATGTGGCGAACTGGGTTTTAGTGTCAGGTTTTGCACCCTTTGAAGTACAGCTGTGGAGAGTTCTGTTCTTTGTTTGGTTTGTTTGTGTTTTTCCTCCTTGGCTCCCAAGAGATGGAGAGGTGTGGTGTGAATTTTCTAAGCAACATACACATGGATCCCTTTATATTTATTATTTTTCTTCTTATTATGGTTATTGTTCAGAGACTTGCTACCCTTGGGACCCTTTTAGGTGCAACTCATAGGTTAAGCAGTACTTACTCAAAACAGTGGTGGCTTAGTGGTAGTTCATATGTTTCTCACTATTCCACATACATGTGCAGTATTGTCATGCACCCTTTTGAGTTCAGATAAATCATGCCTTGTTCCAGGAGAGGTACAGCTGCATTTGTGCTGTAGTAACCACAGCACTTTATAAGCACAAATTATACGATTTATGTACATAGCTGGTATGTTTGTGTGGCGTTGCTTCACAGTCCTAAGAGCTTGTGCTGTATCTAACTTGGGGACATCAGCATTGCAAGGTGTAAGCACACTTTGTGTTGTGTAATATAATGCCTAATGGTATTGGGCACAACACTGCCTCCAGCTCTACACTGATGTAGCTTTTGGATTTCTTTCTTCATAGACAGTGAAGGAGGGGGAATGGTTCTTTTAAGACTTACTATTTCAGAGAGTGTGCTTGTGTGCCTTGCATAGCAACCTAAGTTTGGGTTTGGTACAAGTGCAGCTGAGAACTGTAGGTGCGCTTTTTTTTTTTTGTCTGAAGAGTAAGCTGATAAAACTTTTTTTCCCACCCAACCTCTTTCTGAAGATAAGCACTCTTGAGATCTTAAACCTCGAAGACCAAGGAGCTCTCTTGAGTGATGATGAGATCTTTGCCAGTCGCCAGACTGGGAAACACACCTGCATGGCCTTGCGTAGATACTTTGAGGCCCACCTTGCTATCAAGCTTGAACAGGTGAAGCAGTCACTCCAACGCACTGAAGGTGGCATTCTGGTCCACCCGCAGCCCCCCTACAAGGTGAGTAGCATGTTTCAAGCTTTTAATATGATTATTACATTTTTCAAGGAAATTCAAGCTGCAGGAATACATGGATGTCCTTTGAAACCAGTGGCATAACTAGGCAGTGTGCAATTTATAGGGGTAGGATTTTTTTTTATTTGTACTTTTTTCCTGCCTTTTGGAATAACACTGTAATAGAAAAATACAGAAGAGCGTTTGAGGTTCGTCTGATCTACATTTGATTAAGGTTCCTTCTCATCTAATGTAGTTCCCTTTCCAGCTCTCAGAAAGGTTGAAGGCATGTAATTTTTGTGACTTGTGGGTTTTTCTATGATTTTAATCTCTGAAAGGACAAAATCTGTATATATAGGAAAGTGCATAATGTTGAAAAACTTGGAAATAAGTTTAATTTGATAATGACAACTGAAATGTGTCTTTTGCACACCATAGTTTTTAGTAATGACCTGGGAGATTCTTGTGTTGGCCGTGACTTTTTTTTTTCCTACTTTCTCCTAGCAGTGATATTTCTAAAAAAAAAAAAACAACAAAAAAAAAAAAAAAAAAAAAAAAAAACAAAAAAACCCACACCAAACTTGAATTTGATGGCTGCTTGTTTTGAGGGAGCATTCACCTGTGGTTTCTGGTTTAATTTATGATGGTTTTCTGGAAGAGCTGAAATAAGAAAACATCAGGGATTTTTTACTTCTGCAAAAATCACTTATTTTCAGTAACTAAAGAAATATGTATAAGGAGTTACCTTCTTGTGTAATTTTTTTTAAAAAAGAAGGCATTTCCTTTTTTCTTTACTATGATTTGTAGTCAGAACTTAGAAACTATAATTGAATATTTTTACAGCCTTTTTTAATATTACAGCAGAAATTTATTTCGAACGATGGTCTAGTAACTACTGGATTAGTAACTTAAAAGCAGAGTAGAATTTTAATGTAATGTAACTTTTATTCTTAAATTGGCTTAAGCCTTCTAAGACTGCAAAGGAACTTAAAGGATATAGGTTTTAAACTTATCACTGTCTATTACAGTGACAATTGCTGTATTCTTTTATAATTGGGGAATAAACCAGGAAGTAAATAATACTTAATCTGCAAGAGATAGTGGTAGTCCACTCTTTGTGGATGCAGTTCCTGTTAAATCCCAGCATTGGGGGACTTGATGTGCAAGTTTGTAACCCTTGTCATCTCTTTCTAATGCTTCCAACTCACTTCCCTGCAGGCCTGTTCATATACTCATGAGCAGATTGTAGAAATGATGGAGTTCCTGATTGAGTATGGTCCAGCACAGCTCTACTGGGAGCCAGCAGAGGTTTTTCTTAAATTGTCTTGTGTCCAACTCATGCTTCAGCTCATTTCAATAGCGTGCAACTGGAAGACATACTATGCAAGGTGAGCTGTTTGCTGTAGTACTGTATTTTAGTGCAGAAAGTTGTGACTCTTAGGTAGGACATTAGATTTCTAGATTTTTCTACCTCTCTGATAGCATTTAGAATAGGTACATACTGGTTAGTGCTGTTAGGGCCTGTGCTGTGGCTACATAGTGCTTATAAAAGTTAACACCGTGGGAAGCAGGTGTAAAATTTTGAGGTAGAGAGGGGGATGTCGTGAGACTTCTGAAGAGCCAGAATGCCTCAGGCCTTTGATTTCTGAGAAATCATTGTCATAGTAGAGCTTAATCACAGTTCTGTGCCACTTCCTATCTGTCTCAAAATTTGTTTACCTTTTTGTTTGAAGGTTTTCTAGCCTTTCTCTAAGTAGAGGGTGAAATGAAGGTGTACCTTAATCCTTGACACAGGTGGAATGTCTGTTTGGATGTAGTAGGTTTAGCTGACTTGAGAGGACACTGTGTATCACTGTATTGATTTGTTGGTATTTAGAATTTACTGAGCAGATACAGTTGTGCAGGGGAGTTGTGTGAATATATGCAACAAGCCCACATTTGAGAGAGGAAAAAGACTGGAGATTGTTAATGTGCATTGCTGAGGTTCATATCCCTAGATGATACACCACCAGCTGTTAACACCTTGGTAGAGGGGCTCACCTTATGATGTTTTCCCCCTTGTCTTAGCTGCAGACAAGCTGTGGGGGCACTGTGATATTCTGTTATCTTTCTGTGGCACCTCTTCCCCCCACCTCCCTACCCCAAAAAAAAATCTGCGGCACCCTTACTGTTATGAAAGAAAGGGAACTGCCACTGGGCTCTGATAGAATACCTTTAGGATCCTGTTCCCAGTTCAGAAGGAGGATGGGTGCAAAGTTCCAGCCTCTGTTTATCTTAATGACCATCTGCTCCCCAGAGTGAAGCTCTAGTTCTCTCTAGAGAGCTGTTCAGTGGTGAGTCACTGTCTGCTATAACTAGTTGTCATCAGCAGTATTCTTCTCACCAGGACTCATTCCTCCTTATTTCTGCAGCCTGCAGGAGCTCCTTTCCTAACTTAACTTAAAAGCCTTTGAAACCTGCTTTGCTTTTGCAGTCCCCTGCCTCCCTCTCTCTCTCTCAGGTTGCACTCTCCTGGGTAGTTTCTGTTCTCCTGTTTCTTACTCTGCAGCTGTTTCCTAATTGGTACCTGGATTAACTCCTACCTTTCCAGAGAGGTTTACAAACCTTCCCCCTCTTTCTTCCATTGTTCTGCTCTTTTACCTCTTGCTTAACAGCCCTTTTCATCTTCTACATACCTTAAACTGTGTCTTTTAAACTAGTGCCTAAGTTGATGACTTTTTCCCTATCATAATTATCAGTTTTACTGCCAAACAGTTTCCTTTCCCTTCAGAAAAACTTCCTTCTTAAAATACAGAGTATTTTAGACAGCAGTGTTTCCAAACTAGGATGTAGAGTTAATTAGATTTAGAAGCTTAATTTAGAGTTCTTCTGTGGATAAGTCTTAACATTCTTAATTTGTAAATGTAAAATTAAAGTGCTTTTAGGAGCCTGTGGGCAGTGTGGGATAAGTGTTGACAGACTGCAGGCAATGGTGTGCGTGTGAGGACTGCCTTCTGTGGAGAACAGCCCTTTAAGAGTGGAACATTCTAAAATCTAACAAGCACCATCAGATACATGAGATGTTACTGATTTAGTCCTATTTGTTGGAGTAGATTGAAAACTATTTTATATTATTGGAACAACTCTGTATGTACACATGTAAGAAGTTCTTATCTTTTTGTCTTCCAGGAATGACACAGTACGATATGCTTTGGATGTACTAGCCATCCTAACTGTGGTTCCTAAAATACAGTTGCAGCTGGCAGAACCTGTGGATGTGTTAGATGAAGCTGGATCTACTGTTTCCACTGTGGGTAAGCTGAATATGGTTCTGATGACTTATGCGCTTACCAATTGTCTTCTGCTACGTGTTTTTTTAGCTGGCTGTTTCTCACCTGCAGTGAGACAAGGGTTAAAATAATTAATGTATTTAGAGTTACCATCAAGGATGCAAAGAAATGGGAGAGTAGACTGTGGTTAAAATTGTGTCATGATTAGCTCTGTGGTTGGATTACAAATTTGAAGGCATGGTCTTTGACTTGCACTTGTTTTCAAGAGCTCATTAAGGGCAAATCTACTTTTGTAATGGGACTATTAGGTTTCCTCAACTTCTTAAAAATTTAGGTCTTATGGGAATATGGCATTTGAGAATGTGGGAGAGGAACAATTATTGCTGTTTGAGTTGTGCTCTGACTACCCACAAATTCAGTATGCAAATGAATGAGATGTGCCTGGATCAAATCTAAGGCTTATGCATTAACTGGGGCCTGGCTTTTTTTCAAGAGGAGGAAAATAAAAGCCAGGCAGAGTTACTAGATACAGGCAAAAGACAATTTCTTTTGCACAAAACCTTTCTCTAGACAAACACCAACTCGTTCTTGAGTGAGGGTTTTGATGTTCTGAAGCAGACATGAAATAGGAACTCTGGGGGGTGTGTGTGTTCATTTGTACCTGACTCCTTTTGGAAGCTATGGTATGATTTTTTTTTTTTTTTTTTTTCTTTCCTTTTCATAGCACAATCCCATTCATTTCTTTCTGTTTCCACTTTGGTAGTATTTATACAAGAGAGTTGCTTTCTGCAGTAATAATCAGAGGCATGCCTGTGCATCTTTCTCCGTGCCACATATCTCAGATTTTGCATTCCTGGGCCATGCCTGATCACCTCTGATTGTTTGACTCCCTGCTTACTGTTGCTGAAGTGGACGAGCATCAGTGTAGGAAAACATTTTGCCAAGAAGGTAGAATAATATGTCTTACACTAGTTAGCAGAACTTCAGAAATTCCCAAAATGAGAACCACCTATTTTCATCAGATTTGTTGAAGACTCCCTTACTTGTCTGATGAACTGTATAAGATATGTTTTTAGAGTACTAAAAAAACTATTTCTTTCCCTTGACAGGTATTAGTATCATCCTTGGAGTTGCTGAGGGTGAATTTTTCATCCATGATGCCGAGATTCAGAAATCAGCCCTTCAGATCATCATCAATTGTGTATGCGGCCCAGATAATCGGATCTCCAGTATTGGCAAATTCATCTCTGGAACTCCTCGGCGAAAGCTTCCTCAGGCCCCCAAGAGCAGTGAGCACACATTAGCTAAGATGTGGAATGTGGTACAGTCCAACAACGGCATCAAAGTGCTGCTGTCACTGCTGTCTATAAAGATGCCGATCACAGACGCAGATCAGATCCGAGCATTAGCCTGCAAAGCCTTGGTGGGGCTCTCGCGCAGCAGTACTGTCCGGCAGATTATCAGCAAGCTTCCACTCTTCAGCAGCTGTCAAATTCAGCAGCTGATGAAAGAGCCAGTGCTCCAGGACAAGCGCAGTGAGCACGTGAAGTTCTGCAAATACGCTGCTGAGCTGATAGAGCGTGTCTCGGGGAAGCCGTTGCTGATTGGCACAGATGTGTCTCTGGCTCGGCTGCAGAAAGCGGATGTGGTGGCCCAGTCAAGGATCACGTTTCCTGAGAAGGAGCTGCTGCTTCTAATTCGGAACCATCTTATCTCGAAGGGCCTGGGAGAAACTGCATCTGTCCTTACTAAAGAGGCTGACCTACCCATGACTGCAGCATCTCATTCATCTGCCTTCACCCCTGTTGCGGCTGCTGCCTCTCCTGTGACCCTGCCTCGCACTCCTCGCATAGCTAACGGCATCTCAGCCCGTTTGAGTAGCCACACTTCTGTAGGTTCCACTGCCGCCTCTGTCCACGCTCAGGCAAGGCCGTCTGCATCCCAAGGTCCACTTGCCCTTCCAGGCCCTTCTTATGCCAGCAACTCTCCTCTGATTGGCAGGATTAGCTTCGTCAGGGAGAGGCCGTCTCCCTGCAATGGCAGAAAAATCAGAGTGTTGCGACAAAAATCGGACCATGGCGCCTACAGCCAGAGCCCAGCTATCAAAAAGCAGCTGGACAGACACCTTCCTTCCCCACCCACGCTGGACAGTATAATCACAGAGTACCTTAGGGAGCAGCACGCTCGCTGCAAGAACCCCGTTGCCACCTGTCCCCCTTTTTCTCTCTTTACTCCCCACCAGTGTCCTGAGCCAAAACAGAGGCGCCAAGCGCCAACTAACTTTACCTCACGGCTGACCCGCAGGGCAGCCTTTCCGAAGTATGGAGGGGTGGATGGTGGCTGCTTTGATAGACACCTTATATTTAGCAGGTAAGGAAGAAAAATGTTTCTTGATTCCTCTCAGGACGTACCCTGTGTCAAAAAGCCTTGCTTGGATTCAGGCTGTGCAGTCCCACAGTGGAGTATCCTTGGAGAGAAAAGTGGTTTAATTCAACAGTGACAAGTGGGAGCGCCTTGAAAGGCATTTTTAGAAGTTGTTCTGTTTTTCTTGGCTTTAGCACTGACCTTTAGTACATAAAGCACGTTTCATTTTCAGTTCATGTTAATTCATTAGCAAGGTTGACTAATGAAGCTCATAGCTCTTTGTTCTCCTTTGGAAGGTAAGTATGTAGTGCCGGTTTTAAATGATAGTGTAGCATAGCCTGGAGGATGGTTGGCTGACAGATGCAGGACAGTGGAATCCATATTTTGCTCTTGCAGCTGAATTCACAGCACAACAGGTTGCTAGCCTTTTTATGTGGCCTTTTTTTGCTGAGATCAAATTGGAAGATGATGTAAAGTTCATTTAAAAAAAAAAGACACATAGATGAAAACACCTTTACAGTGAAACTAGTATCACCTTGGGAAATCATGATGACAGGTTATCTGGCTGCTGTGCCATGCATTTTTGTATTGAGTGTTTCAGAAGTTTTAGAAAATTTTTTGCTAGCCATCTGTACTTATCCAGATGACAGCATTACAGGTTTTCTATCAATCCAGTTTAGGAAGACAGACTCCAGGTGCTTCAGTGTAATGATGTGCTTTAACAGAAGTGCAAAACAAACCTTGATTGTTGTAAACACTGTTGTAACATACTCACTTGAGCACTAGTCTTACACTTGGCTTGTCCTAGAAGAAAGCTGCAACTTGTACCTACAGGAATTTTAAGGACTGTATTTAATATCGTCACACAACATTTCAGTTTTGCTTTTTTTAGTCTCTTTTGTGTGACCCTTGTATTTCTACCTTCTCTAGGTTCCGTCCAATTTCTGTGTTCAGGGAAGCAAATGAGGATGAGAGTGGCTTTACTTGTTGTGCGTTTTCTGCAAGAGAACGATTCTTAATGCTGGGTACTTGCACGGGACAGCTGAAACTCTATAACGTATTCAGTGGACAGGAAGAGGCCAGTTACAACTGCCATAACTCTGCCATCACGCACCTTGAGCCATCCAGGGTAAGCAATTAAAGCCCTTTTCTGAGTTTTAGAAGTTCTCGCAGCCTAAGTGCTGGTATGTTTTGGGTCCATCTGGATATGTACATCTAAAATGCACCTACTGGCTGGCCTGCAATGCATGTCATAAAAGTAGTTGTAATAGTTACGTACTCCCTCTCTGAGTTCTACAATTATGTTTTTTCTTTCCAAGGTAGTGGAAAAGATGCACAGTGACTGTGTGCCTTCATAAGTAATTGATATATATGTCTGGCAGTGGAAAAAAATGCTTAAACTGACTATGTATTTAAGATAAATGTGAGATAAAATACCAGACTTCATATAACCTCCCTTTGTTGGAGAAAGAAGTCTTTTGGGGGTTGATTCTAGGAAGAAATAAAAGGTAACTGATTTATAAGCAGAATGAACTCTACTCGCAGGGCATCAAAATTCAGGCATGGAATATCCCGATTTTATCAGCTGTTAACACCAAAGATTGTTCCTGTTGTTATCTGTACTGTTTTTCTTTGTCAAGGGCTCTTTATATTCTACATAGTGTTAGATACCTAGTCTTCATCCCCATAGGGGTAATTTAGTAAGCACAAAATCTGTGTCACGGTTTAAACCCTGCTGGCAGCCCAACACCACGGAGCCACTCACTCACTCTCTCCCAGCCCCGAGGAATGGGGGAAAGAGTTGGAGGGGCAAAGGTAAGGAGACTTATAGGTTGAGATAAAAACAATTTAACAATTGAAATAAAATAATAATTATAATAATAGTAGTCATAATAGAAAATACAAACAGATAATGTACAATGTGATTGCTCACCACCTGCTGAGCAATGCCTAGCTTGTTCCTGACTAGTGATCCCATAGAAGAGAGAAGAATCCTGAAAACTCAAGTGGAGCTTCCCAATCAACCCTTACCTATACACTGAGCATGGCATTATATTTGGGTTCATTGATCTGGCTGTGCTTCCCCCTCCCAGCCTCTTGTGCACCTGCACACAGACAGGACATGAGAAGTTAAAAAGTCCTTGATTTCTTAGCAACAACTAAAAACATCAGTGTGTTATCAACATATCAACATTCTTCTCGTATCGAATCACATACTGAAGCCAAAACACAGCAGTAGTCTAGCTACTGAGAAGAAAGCAAAAAACCCACCAACAAACCAACAATTAGCTCTATCTCAGCCAAAACCAGGATAATCTGCTATAGTTCCTAAACTCATCTTGTAAGTTAAAGTGTACAGGTAAAATGATAACCCTTGTTTTCCCTGGTCTTCTTTTCCCTTTCTCCACTTCCACACCCACCCGGAAATGCAGGATGGATCTTTATTGCTGACATCTGCTACATGGAGCCAACCTCTCTCTGCATTGTGGGGAATGAAGTCTGTCTTTGATATGAAGTAGGTATACTCTGATCCAGCAGTGGGGTATGTTGCAGTTTGAAGAACCATTCGCTGCTGGCAGAAACCCTGAGAGCAAACTCTGTGAATGAACAGTACAGCACAGCTCTCACAATGTCTCTTGTGAAAAAATAAAATGTGCTCCCTTTCTTATGTTTGATATCTTCCCCACTTTATTTGGTACAGACAGCTTTGTTAAATTCTAATTATCTAAAGTCCTATTTAATGCAAGCTAGATCAGTAAAATCACTTTTGTCCCTGAAGGCAAACAAATATGTTTGTATTTTTAATCTCATGCTTGTAAATTATCTTGACAATCTTTCTGTAGCCAGTTACAGAATTTTACAAATGTGGTCATATGCATGGTGAAATTTTCAAGACTTGGATAAAGCTATTTAAATTGATTTCAGTATTTACAATTGTTCTTTCTCATAAACAATGGGGGGAAGGCTCTTAATTTTTCAAAGGTTTGACTGTTGCCTACCTTAGTTGTAAGCAACAGTTTTGGTGTGACCTGTTTTAGGTCAGCCAGAGGGCATTCTTTGAATAGAAAGTTCAGTGTACATCAGGCCTGCATATGTGTGCTTGAATGCACATGATGCTAGTCATTGCTTACTCCTCTAAATAGTGTTATGATTATGGCAAACCCTGCTGATGACAAGTCTGTGAATTTGTTATTTGTGGGTTTTTTCACTGTTCTGCTGTAAAGGCTCTGTCTGTAATAGATTTTTTTTCCTGGAAATGCCAGTGGAGCATTTTAGCATTGTGGCGTGCCATGGTCAATGGTGAAGGAAAGTTGTTTTTACATTTTCGATTTTCTGCATTGTTAAGCCTCTGCTGGAGGTGCTGGGGTAGTGTTTGGTTCACACAGGAGGTTTGAATCTGCAGTTCATTGACTTCTTTACTGACTCTATCTACAGGCATTCCTTCCCTGATGACCACTATGTGGAGTTCAGCAAGCACTCTCAGGATAGGGTCATTGGCACCAAAGGGGACATTGCCCATGTAAGTACCAGTAAAGGACGTGGTTGTGAAGCTGTGACAAGAATATAATTCTTCACAGGACATTTATTAACATATCTGGGTGCTATGATGCTCTGTGTAACTGATGAGCTAAGAGGCTTTGGAGGAAAGCTTTGAAAGTGTCAAATAACTTCTCACTGTGTCTTAAGGGTATAAACTTGACCATTCCAAACCATCTGTAGCACAGGCAGTGTGTGATGTGTTGCCTCTGTGGTTAGTATTCTGGACAAGTGTAGACTCAGCTTTGCTTTGTTCATTTCAGAGATTGTGCAGGACACTTCCCTCCCCTCCCTCCCCCCCCCCAAGTTGCCTCCTTTGTCTTATTTTTCACTAATAGTAATGAAAGTTCCACAGTAAACAGTAGCTCAGTGAACAGCTGTGAGAAATGCCCTATTAAGAGTGTCCTTCTGCCCCTGCTCCCCCTCCCCAGCCCCAGAGTCGCAGCTTGTTTTTGGATAATTTAATTTTACGGTGATATTTTCAGAGTGCTGTTGCAGTGTTTTGTATGAATACCTGCAAATTTGGCAGATGCAGAAGCACTCTGAAGCCTGCTTCTCAGTGCTAATTTGCATTCATTATAGGCACTGACTCTTTTGAAAGAGTATTTGCGTAAAAAATTGTCATGAAATGTGACTTATTCAAATTATTTATGATTTTACTTATTGCTCTGATTTGTTTAAGCGAACTGTCCATTCCTACCCAGTTTTTTAGCTGGATTTATTTGAAAGTCAGATCAGTTAGTATATTGTGTTTATCTGGTAAACAGATTTGTTTTCCAATTCTAGAGAATTTTTTCCTCTCTAAGTTTGCACGAGAGCTAGGCACTGAGGGATGTTATAGATCAGATTCATCTGAGATGGTCATAAAACCTTTGTACTAGTTAAAAAGCCCTCTTTTTATCTTCCAACTGTTTGTTGAGGCACAGTTCAGAAAGTTGCCTTTCTGTGTAAATGTCAGGAATTTTAACTCCTTTTCTGTAGTTTCTGACTTTTTTTTTCCCCTTCACTGTGCTTTGAAGTATTTGTTTGTAAATCTGATCTGCTCTTGAAGCAGTTCCATTTCTGAAACAGTTTCTGGATAAGTGGTACCTTGTGACTGCAGCTTCACAGCCCACTTTTCATAATGGAGTTAGTTGCTTTGGCGCTAATCCTGATTGTATTGAAATATGTCAGTGAACCTGCAGAAAGCTAAGTACTGGCTGAAACATGTCATGAGACTTGGTTCCAGCTGTGAAAAACTATTAAAGGACTGGTAGGAAGGCTTGTCTTTGAAATGCTCTCACTTGAAATGGAAAAGCAAAATGGGAGATGAAGTGATTCTGAAAACAATCAAGAAGGGGGAACATGGGGTGATCTTAGGCACAGGTATATTACAAATTGTGACTAATCTTTCTTTTTCTTTTTAATCTAAAAGATCTATGATATTCAGACTGGCAACAAGCTATTGACTCTGTTTAACCCAGATCTTGCCAACAACTACAAGAAGAACTGTGCCACCTTTAACCCCACTGATGACCTTGTCCTAAATGATGGTGTCCTCTGGGATGTCAGATCGGCACAAGCCATCCACAAGTTTGACAAATTCAACATGACCATCAGTGGTGTTTTCCATCCTAATGGGCTAGAGGTCATAGTCAATACAGAAATTGTATCCTTTGGCCACTGTGGTAACTGATGTGCTGGGACCTAAAGAATTTGTATTGATAAACAAGTAGCTATTTGCAGAAATGGTATTTATGGTCTATTGTGTTACAGGTTATGGTAACAACAGTTCTCATCTGTGAATCGAGTAAGTGGGGATGGTCAGACAGCTAGCTAATTTAAATCTAGATTCTGCCTCTGATATGGCCTAGAGGAAATATTTAACGCATAGAGAGAGAAATAGAGATTTTCTCTTCTAATATACTTTGTGGTATCCCTGCTCTCTTCCCATCCCTTGCCAAGATCAACCTTGAAGCTACTGCAGTAACCTCTCATGGCTGGGAATGACATTTTGAGTAAGAGCTTTTTCATTTTGGATATGTGGGAGGGATGGTGGTGCTAGAATCCAACACCGGTTCTGTCATATTTGCAAGAGGGGGACAGTTATGTTTCTTGAATACAACCAGTCTGCCTCTGTGCTGAAAAAGAAATAGGAACTGTCAACTATTTTTGCTCCTTAGCCTATCTTTATTTTCAGTGGGACCTACGAACTTTCCATTTGTTACACACGGTACCCGCACTAGATCAGTGTCGTGTGGTCTTCAACTATACTGGCACAGTTATGTATGGAGGTAGGATTTCTCAGTCTTACATTATTCTGCTTGGTCACCTCTGGTTTGAGATAAGTAGATGCTTGTTCAGTGAAATTGGAAGCTTCAGACAGTCTAGCTCCAGGCCTTCCTGTGTGAACTGGAATTTTTTCAAGATGTTTATGCTACGTGTGTTGCTGACAAAGACAATTTTCTCTGACATCAGCAATATCACAACAAATTTGTGAGATTAAAAATCAACTTGTTGAAAAAGATGTGTGTAACAGCAGATCTGAGGATTCTCGAGAAAATAATTTTGTCCTCTGTATTAAGTTTCAGTGATCTGCAGTATTAATAAAGGCAGCTCTGGAAGAGTATATATTAAATGGGTCTTGCCAAGTTATTAAGTAGAAAGAAAAATTAATGTCAGGGTCTGATTTGATCTTAAGTTGATGAATGGTAATGATGAGTGGAAGGTGGATCTGTGGAATAATCTTTCCTTGTATCAGCTATGTTGCAGGCAGATGATGAAGATGACCTTCTGGAGGAGAGAATGAGAAGTCCCTTTGGCTCTTCGTTCAGGACATTTAATGCAACTGATTATAAACCTATAGGTGAGTGTAAGAGAGGAGCAAATAGCTTGGTTTGAATGTTCTGCTGAGTAACATTCACTTTCTCCTCTCCTTTGCATGTTTGATGAAACGATTTCTGCTATGACCTGTTCTGATTGAAGCACGAGAGTTGGGTTTAACACTGAAATAGGTTCAAATATCATATCCTGTTCAATATGTGATTGTCTTCCTTGCAGTTCTGGCTTTATTTTCCTTTCCTCTTTCCAAGTATGGCATGATCTGAGATAGTAGGTCATTTGTCCAAGATGCCATTGGTCTCATTTCAGAAAGGGCCTTTTTTTTTTTTTTTTTCCCTATTTTAATTTTGTTTTACTTTTCCCAACAGTATTTCCCCATGCTAGAAGTTCAAAATGCTGTCAGTTTTGCCTCTGGCTTGCAAAGCTTCTGAAGCTAAGCTAATTGCTGCTATGGACAGAAACAGATGTGGCTTTTGCTATTGAAAGGAGACACGGCTTATAACTCAGTCCCTTGGTTGCCACCTATCCTGGAAGATTATCTCTTGTTTACTGTGCTTAGGGAAGCCAGTAAATGTATTGTCAAGGGAGGGAGGCACTGTGCAGAACAGATTAAGAACTTGTCTATTTTTTGTGACAGTCTCCAGCATTCCTGTTCTTTATTATAGGTTGAATTAGTTACAAATGTTCATTTTGCTTTTATTTCAGCTGTTGTTTCTTGTCTCAACATTTTATCTGCTTTTAGACATCTATTGTAGATGTTTTCTTTCAGTTAGCATTAAATTATATGCAGTTAACCACTGAGTTTGTTTTGTGATGTTTTCCAGCTACCATAGATGTAAAGAGGAATATCTTTGACTTGTGCACTGACAGTAAGGACTGCTATCTGGCTGTCATTGAGGTAAAGGAGCTAAGAATAAACTCTGCTCTTTGTAGCTGTGGTTTGAGTGCAGTGTTTTTCGTTTCTTTTTAAAACCTTCAGAATTGATGATTCTGGAATTCCTACTGTTAAATTCATGTCCCTAAGCAGTGGTGGTGTTTTGATGATGGGAAAGATGCTGTTAGCTTTTTGTTGCCCACCCACTGCAGTCTTGTTTTTCTGGCTCCTATTACTTAAACTTCTAAACACACTTGCTCCTCTTCTTCAAACACGTCCAACTTTAAAATGTGCAGAGGTTTTCCTTCTCATAAGCATAGAGGAATGCATCTTTTTTTCCTATTTATAACAGTAATTTGCAATTAAAATTTTCACTGTATCAAATAACTGGGAAATACAATCTTTCTGAGGCTTCCCAGTGAGCTTTTCTGTGAATTACTCTTGTTCCTTTTTCACTTGTTTTCTAAGCAAAATCCCAGAAGCTAAGGATTTGAAGCAAAAATTACTGAGTGAAACTTCTGATTTGTTAGGGGGGAAGTAAAATTAAACTAATGGGTACAGTTCTTTGCCCAATAATACGTTGTCAGTGCCCAGTTTCTTTAACCTCACTATGTACATCTAGTGACTTAATTTAAAATCCTGTCGACTTACTCTGTGAATCACTGATCCTTACAGACCAAAAAAAGTGTGTCAAAAATTTGTAGGAGGGCAAGCTTCATGTTTAACTACTAAAGTTGGAGTTGCAAGGTTGTGAGGCCAAGATATGAAAATTTTCTTTCATAGGAGTCATTGGAAATGTTACTTCAGGGCATGTGGCAGCAGTGCTTGCTGGTGTCTCAGACTGTTGTCTTTTGGAACTCTCACTATATGACAGCTTTTAGCATTCTTCCAAGGCATTTGGTTCAGTGGTATGATAGGGAGGCAGATTTGAAAGGAAGTGGTGTGTGGTTAGGTGAGAGCTAACCCAAAGTATGTTAAGGATCCAGTAAAGGTTTTGTTAAGTCTACTAGTAAGAGTGTAACTTGTGGATGACAGAAGCAGAAAGTAGGTATTTTTCACATCACTCCTGGGCTGGTCCTTGAAACCAAAAAGACTTGTTTTTAGTGCTAACTGTACTGCTGCTAGTAAATGGGAGGGAAGGATTTTGGTAATGTTTCTGTGATTGAGATCAGATATAGCACTGAACATGAATGTTGAGCTAATTCCTGGGACTAACTGTTGTGTGGGCATCTCTTCTTCAGAATCAAGGGAGCATGGATGCCATGAACATGGATACAGTTTGCAGACTGTATGAAGTGGGCAGGCAGCGTTTGGCAGAAGATGAAGAGGATGAAGAAGAAGATCAGGTGAGAAGTATAGCATTAACCTGGTTCTTCAAGAGTAGCTCTTAGCCACCTAACATGTGAGAGGCCACAGGTGTTCATTTATTATCCATAAAGTACAGATGGCTCGTTTGGTCTCACCTAATGTGAAGTAGATCACTTTACTGTCAGTGTAAACTAAGACTATGCACAGCCTGTGTGAACAGTAACTTTGTGCACTGTAAAGCCACATGAAAATTCATAGTTTATTAATTTCTCTAAGTGTTTCAATATTGATCAGAAACTTTGCTGTTTGTTCTGCTTGTTTTTTTAAAGTATTTTGATGCCTAGTAGAAACAGTAGTGTGTGAGGTTTTCCTTCTTTCAATTCTAAGTCTCTTACTTGGGCATAACTTGTCACCGATTTCTGAATGAGACACAACTTGTGACTAATGCAGTGCAACTGCACAATACTTGTACACAACAAAATGTTTTAAGAATTTAAAGGAAGCTGTAGGTTTGCATTGGGATGTGCTGGTTTTTCTTCGCAGATAAGCCATTTGATCTCTGGCAATTCAACAAAAGACTCAGGAACTGCAGTTAAGTGCTTCTCAGGGTACAGTTGCTAGAATACCCAGAAGCACAGAATACTTACTACAGTGCATTGAGAATTGAAGACAGACTTGTAGTTTTTTGGGTGTCAGGTGTGGTTTTGTTTTGTTTTGGTTTGGTTTGGTTTTTTGTTTGTTTTTTTCTTTTTTTTTTTTTTTTAACAATCAAAGACCTTATGCTTCGATTCCCTAAAGACTTAAAATTCATTATTCTCTGCTCTTTGGTGTCTGCATTCTAGTAAGTCATATATTTGTATCTCCTGTGAGAAAAGATGACTTAATCTTTTTCCAGAGAATGCCAGAAGGTAATATTTTGGTGGTTTTTTTTCTAGACTTGTGTGGAAAGCTAGATTTCTGTTACCCTTTCTGTCTCTGAATCTTCCTGTTGCTAGGTTAAAACTTGTACTTTCTAGTTCAGAACAGTGGTTTGCAGATCCCAGGAAAGAGCAATTTTCTTTGTAATAATAACAATTAACTGCAATTTCACTGTAATTCTGAAGATAAAGCAGTAGTTCTGTTTTGCATAGTTTGCTCTCCTGTCTTCTCAATGTGCTACAAGGTTGCAGTTGAAGTCTTGGCATTCTTACGAAATCATGGGTCACTGTTTCTGTCCCTAGATTGGATGAATTCAGTTTAGCAACTTTTAGGATGGATGAAGAGTAGAATTCCTTGGGAAGCGATGAAGGTGGGGGTAGAAGTGTTTCTGCTTTCAAGCCATCCAGTGCTTGCCTCAGGCAGTAGTTTCTATTTTTGTCTCTGCTTCCACTGTTTTTGTTCACATTCAGTGTATTTTAGTAAGCTTATTCACATTTTCGCTATAAAATCTCAAAAAATAGTTTGTAGCAGAAATTGATTTTTGCACAGTACCATAATTAACTAGCAGCTATCAAGACACTGTTTTGTGATACCGCTTGTAATTGTTGACTTAAGTGAAGATCTGTATTTGTCCAAGAGGACGAAGTCTGAATGCTGTTGTTTCCAGGCTATAACATTATGTACCAATCAGAGATAAGGTATCTATCATCCATCAGTTGTGACTGGGGAGGCTTCCTGTTTTAGGAATAGAGGTGGCCCCAGGCAGAATTTAAGTATGCTAAAAGCTTTTCTGTAAAGCTAATGGAGTAAACAAACAAAGCTGCTCTGCATTGATTTGCAAACCAAGAGCGACTAGTTGATAGTGCATAATTGCTGCTTTTTATGGTCTTTATTTCTGGTGTATTTAAAAGTTACTATCTAGGAAACATCTAGGGGTGGTTACAGTCAAGTTTCTTTAGTAAGAGGGATTTGGTTTTAATATAAACAACACTTACGAACCCAAATTCAATTAAATATATATATATTTAGCAAAACGTAAACTAAATCCCTTGCTCTCTGTCCCATAGCCATTCACTGCTGTTCCTCCAGGTTTGTTCTAGTCTTAGGCTTACAAAATGCAGCTTTCGTATCCATAGAGACATTCATCATTGAGCTAGAATGAGCAGAGGTTTTCCAGAATAAAGACAGAATCGCTCTGGGCACACTTGTCTAAAACCAACAGGAGTAGTTTGTTTCCTGATGAACAGGAGTTTTCTGTGTATACATATGCTCACGCATATCTAGGTGTTTGCTATTTGCCTAATTACTTTCTGTGGTTTAGGCTTTGAAAAATTTGAAATAAACTTTCCAAGTTTTTGGGACTTCTCACAGATATTCTAAAACACTTTGTGGCTAAAAGAAGATGCCTTCTGATCTTTTTCATGAAAGTGGTGTAGTGGGAAATTAATATGAATCAGCATTAATCTGGTATGACTTTGGTCAAGATTTTTAGAGCAGATATTAATCTGCTTGGCTCCTGCATCTTCACATCTTGACTTTATGCATATGTAATTTTTTTGTATATGATCTACATGGGTCCATGAGTACAGTTTTTTTTGCTTGGACAGACAGTAATAAATACTCAAATAGAAGCATGTTTGAGCAAACTTTGCTTGGAAGTCATGTGATGCAGAATAAAATTGCTTTTAAAATTGTGCTTGAGACAAGAACTGTGGAGAAAAATATCTGCCTGACATTTTTTACTTTAAATTTTGACCCCTCATGATGTCAGTTTTGACAAATGTCAACTGATAGCTCTGTGACAGTTTTTTGAAAAGCAAAAGGCTGAGAATCCCTAAAACAAACCTAGCAGGGGTGTTTGGCCTATGGATAGATATCTTTCAATTCCTTCTCTCATTTAAGCAAACAAGACAACTATATTACTCCCCCTTTCTCAAACCAAACCTTGTAAAATCAACTGATCTGTTACATAAATTGCCCTCATTAAATGATCAGGCTGACTTTGCTGGCTTGTGCATGGTGCTGCTGCAGTAAATGTTTATGGTTTTGTTTGAAATACTTGAGAATAGCACCACTGTAGCTGAGTTCTTCCTTGGCTGTTGTACTAGGCTTTCATATATAATCTCTGGAAAGCTGCCTCTTCCTAATTATGGCCAGTAATCCAGAATTGTCAAGCCTTATTAAACAGAACAAAAGCTAAATGGATATTGATACTCTGTGGTCTGTACTTACTACGATAAATGAGGGAAAGTGAAGATGCAACACACTTAGCAAGAGCTGGTTTGTGAGCTTTTTTGTTGGATGTTTTACTCCAAAAATATTAGTTTTCCTGCCTTGAATTTTCATGAGTTCTGTGTATTATTTCACTACTGGGCAAATATCTAAACGGTTCCATTGGTGACAGACAATCTCACTCACAAGTATCTGCAAAACTGTTCAGTCTATGGGGAAATAGGTAGTTTCCTATTCTTCAGTCCTGCAGCAGGATCCTCCTCCTCTTCCTCCTGCATTTGCCACTGTTTTGATACACTCTTTCAGAGTTAGATTTAGCAAAAATAAGATAGTATCTGAGCTACTGGTACAGATGCTGGACCATCTTTTGGTTGTTAGCTTACTTAATTCTTATTTATTTCCCTTTCTTGGCTGATTAGTATCCTGTTTCACTTGGTAATTACTGTCTTCTGTAGTGAGGCAGATCAGGAATTTCAGAGGAAATGGTGCAAAGAAAAGCTGAACATACTCATTTGGCCTAGAAATGGCACATGGCAGTTCCTATGGCCTAGAAAAGGAGAAATATTAAGTGATCAGAAAAGGGAACTGGTTGACCACAGAGTGGACTCAGAAATTAAGTGTGGATGACATGATCTTCTGACCAGGTTACAGGATTGTCAGTCTGTGCATTTTATCTTTCTTTTTTTTTTTTTTTTTTTTTTTTTTTTTTTAAGTGTTTCTTTCCATATTAGTTCCTTAAGGCCTATTTTTCTCTCTGGTACATGTGGATGATATTGTATCTGTGAGGCTCAAGTAGTATTCTCAGTTATTGCCATGTTCAGAGAGATTTATGCCTTCAGCAGCAAATTGCTTCACCTAGCTGTCCCCGTCCTATAAAGTGTGTTCTACTTCTTTTGCCAGAACTGAAGAACTGTTAATTATCCTGCAGTGCTTCTGGGCTATCGAAATGGTGATGGTAGGTGTGTAATTTGTTTTTTTGCATTGGTTTAGAAAATTGTAGGTGAAGTGAAATGAAAGCTTTGGAGATAAGGCAACAAAGACTCAAAAAACAATCACTATTCTAACATGTGGTTTAACCAGGGTGGAGAATGTTTTTCCTCAGCTTTCTGTGGTCTTTGTGATCTCAGTTTCTACTTTTATTTTAGGACTCTGCCCCTATCTGCCTGCAACAGCAATGCCACTGTACTTAATTGCTGTTGGTTTGATATAGGTTTCTTTTCACGTGGATACTTATTTCCTGGGGGAAAAACCCACAAACTTTAATCCACATGTATTGAGATAGGTATTGTCACATGTGTTTGAGAACCATCAGACCATAGTGGTGCTTTTGTTGCTCCAAGCTGCCTGGCATCAGGGACCTGTAGTTTTTCAGTAGCTGTTCCTGTAACATTTGAAGACATGGTTTGTTCAGAAATCTTGCTTGAGATGAAATGGTTTACAGGATAGTAGCTGGGAATAAGTATTTTCAGATAAATGTCTCAAATGATAATAATAAACGTGTTTATTGCACACCTTAATAGGAATCCTTGAACTTAGTTGCAGCTGGGGAGGCTAAGAGTGGTTTCCATCAAAGACCTGTTTACATAACAGACACATCTTTTGAACAGGCATCCTTCAAAACAGGTATCTAAAAAACCCCAGCATTTTCCCAGTACCTGTACTGCTTACCACACTTTTAGATAGTAGCAAATAACTGTGACTGGTTCAGCCTATTCTGCTGTTTCAGAATCTAGTTTGACTAGCTATTAGTTAATGCAAACAGAGGAAATTCTTGGAAAGGGAAAAGTAACTGGAGTTTTAAGAAGGCTAGACCTTATATTATGGAGTAAAACAGCTTTGGCAGAGATAGAAGCATATTCTGCCTGTTCAGTGACAGAAATCAAAGGTTGACTTCCTCTCTCCTAATACATCTTTCTCAAACTCCCGGAATAGTTTGGATCCAAGAAAATAAAAGCTGTCTCAGCTGTGATGAGAAATGTCAGTCAGAAACTTGAGGAAAATAAAGGAACAAGTTCTTGTCTATAGAGGGAGGGAGAGTTCATTTACCTGTCAAATTCTGAAATTCCTTTACACACTATTGTTTGTTGTCATGCAATTAAGGAATGGGCTTTTTGTGAGTGAGTTTGAGATCAGTGAGAAGAAAGAAGAGAAGCAGTTTCAGAAATTATATCTAGTTCTAGGGTCCCTCTATTATTTCTGAGCCCTATAGCACAGAGAATGTAGCAGTCACATTAGAAGATGTTTATCCCAAGCACTGAGGAATGTATCAGCTGCGAAATGATGACTTGCATATGCCTCTTCAGAGGACAGTGACTCTGGAGTTTGATTATTATCAAGTACGTACAGTCATGTTAAAAAGAAAACATTTCATAGGCAAAACCAGAGTATTGGTCAAAAGAGTCCCAATTGCATATGCCAATCCAACAGAGGCCAAGTTACTTTAAGGTTTTTGTTTATCTGTGCCATGGGTGTCTTTTCATTCATCACAGGTAAGTAGTCGCTATTAGACAAGCTAAACCTACTTATGTAGACTAAGAGAATAACTGCTTTTTTATTTCTCCACTCAATGTTTACCTCTGTGACATACTGTATGCTGTGTGCTGTTTCCTGTATGAAATCTGCACATACCTACATCTGCATAGAAGCTTATGGTAAGAGTACTTGCTTGTTACATATAGTAACTTCTGTGCATTCCCAGGCTTCTATGTTTTTAAGCTCTGTGACCTCATTAATGGCTATGAAGTAGAAATTCTAACACTGAAGTAGCCAAGAAAGTAAAAGATGCATCCTTGTAGTGTGAAGGAGATGAATACTTAAATTGAATACTGTGATAACAGGAGGTGAGTTTGGGCTTGCTAGCTCAGGGGAAGGATGGAGACTAGGTAATCTAGGCTGAAAAATTCCTTACATGCTTAACCCTGTAGAAGGACTGTTGGCTATATTTTAAGCTTTTTCCAACGGCCATTGTTCAGGGAGTATTAAGAAGTGGGTGGGGGAAGAATTGGATATAAACTCTTAAGTGACTGAAAACCAGACATTGTCACTTTGTCACTCCTGAGAATTGAATAGCAGAGGATCAGAAAGTACCAATATGCTACACAGATGCTTTGGAAGCAAAGAGAACAATTGTCAGAAGATATGACAAGGGGATTGTCTGTGAAGAAAGATAAATTATTAAAACAAGGAGAGACATTCCTCTGGAGTAAAACGCTCTTCAGTGAACTTGTATTTGAACAATGGTCATATGTTCTTTTTTTATGAAAAGCAAAGCCCCTTCCCGGGCTGGAAGTAGGTAGTAATTAAAATAATACTGATAATTTGGAAGAGACCAGATTACTGAAAATTAGTTTGCTTTTCTGTAGGAGGATCTTGGGGGACAAGGGTGAAAGAGAGGGAGAAGTAAACTAGTAGGTTGTTTCTTGTAAAAGCAAATAGATTGACCAGAATAATGAGACTCTGGGAAACATTTTTTTTTTTTTTTTTTTTAAGCTAGCAAAAATAAACAGTTTATCGAAGCAGGCAGATACCAGCAGGTGATTGGATTTAACTACAAATAGCCAGAAGTGAATTACATATGAGCTGAAAGATTTTTAAAAGTGGGAAAAGCTTCACTGACATTTGATTAACTGTTTTGCAGGAAGAGAAAAGACAGCATCATAGATGAAAATAAGAATAGTTAAGAGTAGACTGATAACATATAGCATAATTCAAACTGAGAGGTGCAACAGAGATTGTGTTTTTAGAGGAAGGGACTGTTGCTGGAAAGCATCTGCAGGTGAGAGGTGTTGGAAGTGATGGTAGCAGGTGAGTGTGGGGCTGGGGAAGGAGCAGTGTTAGGAGGAGTTAGTGAGGTGATGACAGCTGAATAGAGCCCTAAGAGAGGAAGTTGGGCAGAGAACTATTGATGTAAATACTTGGTTTGGATGGTGAATCAACTCCTAGCAGAGGAAAAAGTGAATGAGGTGTTAGATGAAAAGGTGAAGCTTTTTGTAACAGCTGAAGTCATGTCAAATAAGCAAAAAATGAGTGATGTGTAAATCTCAAAACTGAGTTAAGATTTCCAAACGTAGTATCAACAATTGAAAAAGACCTGTGGGATCTTCTCTTGGCAGCTAACAGCCAGCCTAGTGTAAATTTGAGAGATTATGTAATCTGCAGTTGAAGTCTCAAATTCTGTTCATCTAGTCATAAACTTTTTTGATTCAGGAAATGTAAGAAAACTCCTATTTAAAGTCATAAGAGTGCTTACAAAGTAAGCTGATATATTTTTATATACTGCAGATCTGCAGTGCTGTAAGCCATAGTTCTGAAAGCACTTTGCACATATACTGATTTAATGTTAAAATACAGTGCAGAAATATGTTAAAATAAAAAAAAAAGCTTCTGTCTAGTTAACCTGTATTTTGCATCAGAGTTTGAATAAGTGAAAGACTGGGGTTTTCCTGAGCCTTTGAATGTTTTTTGAGATGAACACCAGTGAATATGTAAAGTGTCAATAACCAGTACTACCCAAAAAGACAAATTTTGTAAATTTTGTGTGTGCAAAATGAATGAGTAAAGGGAAAGAGTAAGAAAGTGTGATGATGATGAAAGTCTGTGAAGTGTGTGCAAATGTGCATCAAAGAACGATATGGAAGAAAATACATAATGCTTAAACAGGAGCAAAGGGTATTTACTAAGCTCTGAATGGGCTGTAAATACTGGCAACGTGAAGAATTAGGTCAAGTGTTTCTTTTGTTACAGTGCTGCCCCCCCTAAATATGCCATTCCTTTAGGGGATGTTGTTTTTCCTTTGTAGTTATAAATTAATTTAACCAAATCTACTTGGCTTTCTGAATCTTTACATAAGATCGCAAACTGGTAGTTGAGTTTGTTTTACCTGTAACTTGCTTTGACATGATCTTCAGATAATCCTTCGCTATGTAATCAACTTTTCTGATTCTGTAAGTTAATGTCCAGTTTTTCTTGTACCACTACATCTCTGTAAATCTGCCTGTATGGAGGCATGTTAAAAAGCTGACGTGAATTGCTTTTGCCCTCTTAATCATCCTCAAAGTAGTTCGAGTCATAGACTGTGAAGCTATTTATGTGTTACTGGGTAAGTGAATGAGTGAATTTTGGTGAGTTAGTGAGTGTTGAGAGACTTCTCTAAGATGTACATTTAAATGAACTGTTCCATTTTGGAATCTTATCCTAGAAGAACTGATAATTCCTGCATCCTTTATTCTTGTCTAAAGTGTATAACTGATGATACTATACATTACTGACTTACATTCTTAAGACTTTCTGAGTTAAACTGTTGCAATCCCTTTGTATACATGGTTTTTTTCAGCCTAAGCTAGTCTTTATTAGTTGAGTCACATTAACTCTTTAGTTGAGTATATTGAGGCCTGTCCCTGTGTGGACATCCTACTTATATCTATGGATAGCTATTCTGCACTGAAGTTGCAGACTCCCTCTTTGTTATCCCCTTATAATTATAACCAGGGTTTTGTTTTGTTCTCTTGTTCCCTTTAAATTGTCAGCTTTGTCTTTGTTCATTGCCTTATTTTTGCAGCCTTTTTGCTTTAACTGGGGTGAATCAGCACCGTAAGTATTTATGCAGAGAACTGGGACCAGGAAGGCATTTTGTGTATGAAACGGGGTGGGTGTTTCCTAGTTTAAAATTCCTCTATTATAATTGCAATGCTGTGTTTTTGAAGAGCAGAAAGAGTTGGTGATCCAGGTATGTTGATACTATAGCAACATCTGCATTGCAGTGACACCTGTGTGTGATGGAGATGAAGAGTAACAGTGGTACAGTATTGTGAAGGTAACACAGAAAACCCCTAGTATTAATGCTCACGATAATATACTGCATAACAAAATTTATACATATCTATATAATATATAATTACAAACTTGAGTCTCATTAGGGGTCAGTGGGTATTCTACTTTAAACTGTTCTATTCTTGTCATCTATCAAAGTAAAGCTCCCTTCAGTTAATCCTAAATTTAGATATCTACAAGCAATTAATATACCTGAATCACTGTATAACTAAAATGGGTAGCACTGTGACATCCTTAATTCAAAACCTGGGCTCCATCATGTCCCTCTGAGTGTTGCCTACTCTATTTAAAAGGAAGCATTAGATTTTTTTTTTTCTTTTTTCCTCCATCATAGTCTCAGGTTGGGATTGTAATCTTACAGGAATTACATAGGAAGGTAGGGGTTTGGTCTGACTGTATTGTAATAATAATGCAGCTGGCTGTAGAGCAGGCACACAGAAACATCGGGCAGTGAGTCAGGATGCTGATAGTGGGGTAGGATGTTTTACAGAGAGAAGATTATGAGATGGTCAGTCTGTGATTCTACATGAGTCACAAGTGGTGTCCCTCAGGGATTGATATTGGAGGGGATTCCAAGTTCCTCCTGGGGAGATTCCAATTGGACATGAAGAAAATTGTTCTCATTGTGAAAAATCAGCTACTGGAATAATCATAGAATGGTTTGGGTTGGAAGTGATCTTTCAGATCATCCAGTCCCACCCCGCTGCCCCAGGCAGGGCCCCCTTCCCCCAGGGTGCTCCCAGCCCCGTCCAACCTGGCCTTGAACCCTTCCAGGGAGGGGGCACCCACAGCTGCTCTGGGCACCCTGGGCCAGCGCCTCACCCCCCGCACAGGGAAGAATTTCTTCCTTTTATCTAGTCTAAATCTGCCCTCTTTCAGTTTAAAACTGTTACCCCTCGTCCTATCCCTACACCCCCTGATCAAGAGGCCCTCCCCACCTTTCCTGTCCCCCCTCTAAGCACTGCGAGGCCACTCTAAGGTCTCCCCAGAGCCTTCTCTTCTCCAGGCTGAACCCCCCCAACTCTCTCAGCCCGGCCCCCCAGGGGAGCTGCTCCAGCCCCCCCAGCATCTCCGTGGCCTCCTCTGGCCCCGTTCGAGCAGCTCCGTGTCCTTCTGCTGTTGGGGGCCCCCGAGCTGGCCCCAGCACTGCAGGGGGTCTCCCCAGAGCGGAGCAGAGGGGGAGAATCCCCTCCCTGGCCCTGCTGCCCCCCCCGCTCTGGGTGCAGCCCAGCACACCGTTGGCTTTCTGGGCTGGGAGCGCACATTGCTGGCTCACAGTTAGTTTTCCGTCCACCAACACCCCCCAGTCCCTCTCCTTGGGGCTGCTCTCCAGCCACTCCTCGCCCAGCCTGGATTTGTGCTTGGGATTGCCCCAACCCATGGGCAGGACCTTGCCTTTGGCCCTGTTGAACTCCATGAGGTTTGCATTGGGCCCCCCTCTCCAGGTCCCTCTGGATGCCATCCCTGCCCTCCCGCGTGTCCCTGCACCACAAGCTTGGTGTCGTTGCTGAACTTGCTGAGGGTGCACACTTGATCCCACTGTCCATGTTGCCAGCAAAGATGTTCAACAGCGCTGGACCCAACACTGACCCCTGAGGAATGGCACTTGTCACTGCTCTCTGCTTGGACATTGGGTTGTTGATGGCAACTCTGAGTGCAACCACCTAGCCAGTTCTTTATCCACTGGCTGGGCCATCAGTCAAACCCATGTCTCCAATTTATAGACAGGGATGTAGTGTGGCACAGTAGTGTCAAATGCTTTGCACAAGTCCAGGTAGGTGATGTCCAGCAGCACTTTAACAAGGTCCAGCACAGCACCTCTCCTCATTGGCTCCTCTATCACTTGGAGAAGGAAGTTATCACTGTATTCCAGGAACCTCCTGGATTGCTTCTGCCTTGCTGTGTTGTCCCTCCAGCAGTTACTGGTGTGGTTGAAGTCCCCCATGAGGATCAGGGCTTGTGAATGTGAGGCTGCTCCTTTCTGTCTGTAGAGGGCCTCATCTGCTCAGTGTTTCTGGTTAGGTGTCCTGTAATCTCCTCAGGGAAGTGGTGAATTCCCCAACATTGGACACTTAAGATTTAGCTGGACAGAGTGCTGGGCCATCTTGTCTAGACCATGCTTCTGCCAGAAAGGTTGGACCAGATGATCCCTGATGTCTCTTCCAACCTGGTATTCTGTGTTTTTATGAATATTACCCTCATGCCTTCTTGTAAAGATAACTGGCAACTGTGAAGCAGCTTCTGTTGGAGAGGGAAAAGAATATTCTCTAAGGAAGCAGAGGAGGAGTATGAGAACTCAGTGAACAGTTCAAGTTCTGATCTAAGAAGCTTTTCCAGAGAACAACCCAAAAAAATAGGCATCTAAAGGAGTTAGTGATGGCTAAACCAGTTCCTTGATACTGTTTAAACCATATGGAGTGTTTTGGCCTGTGGGTTCTGTGGATCAGTTTACTCCAATGAGGAAGATACGCACAGGTGCATTCTTGTTTTTCATAGCTGTGCATGCTGGTTCTTTTTTCTTCCAGCACCTGTGTCATTGCTCAAAGCTCTTGGGAACTACTGATGAGTAGGTAGGAGCTTGCTTTTGTAGGTTTTTCCTTCACAAATCCAGATACGGTTTAGGATAAGTGTTCTGCCTATCTTCCCTTGTGACATGGAACAAGGATTTTTTTCAATTCTCTTACTCGATATTCTTGCATGAGTCATTGGGGAAGGCATGCCATCTTTTTATCTGTATATGGATCCCTTACATGAGACAGTTGTGGAATCTGATGAGGATACAGCCTAGGTATCCATTAACAGGATATAACTTACATATGATGATGTTAGGTCTGAGAAAATACCAGGTGGAGTCTTTCTCGGCTATATGTCCCACAGATTGGTTTTGGGTGCAGAAGCTCAGTGTGCTTTCCTAAGAGAGATCTCACCATGTGTATGCAAGCCTTGTGTTCCTAGACTGGAGTACTGCAATGCCTGCAGAGGTTTATGCTTGGAGATTGTTCAGAAGCTAATGTAGAGTAAATTGGCCTGTTACTTAGCAGAAGCACCACATTTCCACGTTCCTGTTTGTGTTCTTTAAAACGTGACAAGGTACAGGTTCTTCACTACTTAAGATCACTGCTCGTGAACTGTGGTCTGTCACTCATTCAGCTCGGTAAGGACGAGCTCTGTCACATGCACATGTGACTACTTGTAGCGTGGTTCTCACACTATTTTCTGCTTTACCACAGACAGGTATAATTTAGATCTCATCTTACCGTTCTAAGGTGTTTTTTAAATAAGTGTGCCCTGATTTTAACTGCCTACTTCAGATTAAGTAATTTAAACTGGAAAGGTGGAAACATCGATTTCAGTTCTCTAGTATTCTGTTGCTATTTGTATCTTCACAAAGGATTTTTTGGTATAATCCTTCAAAGTTAATTTGCAGCTAAATATACACCCTTTCTGTGTAATTTGGTGTTTATTCTTGTCAGCCGTAAGAAATCTTTAGCTTTATACAAGTATATTTCATTTCGTCCTATATTTGAAGGATGATATTGCTATATATTGCTTTGCCTTAAATTTGAATGAAAATGTTGATAAAATAGTGTTTAAATTTCCAATCAATATGTTAAATGTGAAACATAATCAAATTCGGTAGTTTTGAGATTTTCTTTTAAGTCATGGTGGGCTAGATATTTAGGACAAAAAATTCTTTCCGAAATTTCACAGATGCGGAAACTAAGAGGGTACCTAATTCATTTCAGAATCCCTTAAGTTTCAATTGCACAGATTCTAAATGAATCTTGTAGACAATATATTTTTTTCCTAAAGTCTACAGTTATGTGTCTATCTCCAGTCACTGAAAAACTTGGCTTAATTTTTCCAAGCTTTTTAAATAAATTGATCTCTTCCTTTCGAGATTCATAATTGTTTAGAGACCGAAAAAGGAAAGTAAACTCTCTTGCCTTTTCAGTTTTTAATCAGTTTTTCAATTCTGAATAGAGTAATAAAGTTTAAGACATTGGTCTCTGCAGATACTGCATAGAACAAAAGTAAAGGTTATTAAGGCAAAAGCTTTTATACTCCAATATATTTTATGGAGAATTATGCTCAGTACGGCACTGCAGTTTAAACCTGTGAACTGCAAGTAAGATAATTCCTCTCCCAGTGTGTATGCAATTCAAAAAGCAACGTCCATTTATTTGAGGACTCATTGACTCAAGGTAAAGTTTGTAATTGCCTAAAATAAGCAGAGGCTTTAATACAAGTTGCTTTAATTTTATACTTAGTTTTCTTTCTGAAAGAGTTTATATTATGTAGCACATCAATGCTTTTATACTCTAATCTCCATTTAAATAACACGGCACTTCTGGTCAGTAGAGGAGACTTGGCTGCCTTTTGCAAGTGAAGAAACAATAAAATTTGCCCAGGCTTTTTGGCATTCCTTGTTTCTTTTGCCTATGACAGATGCTGGATTTGTGTGGGTGTGGTTGATTTTTTTTTATAGCACTGACTGAAGAAAAAGTACGTTGGGGAGATGACAGTAAGGTCTTTTTCCTCTGTCTTTTTAGATATGAAAATGCAGCAGTCTAAACAGCACAGTGTGAGTGTTGTGTGCCTGAGGACCAAACTAACCCTTGAAGTGGGTTGTCTGTCTTAACTGCTTCATCATTTTGCAAAACGTGTTCCCTCCTGAAACAAAGGGGCAATTAAAACTGAATGACTTGAGAGCTGCCACAGGAGAGCATTCTGTTAGAGAAAAAGGGTGTGACTGAGGAGATGTACAGGTATATTAAACCCTTTCTGTGAGTCTTGGAGACTTCCTGGAGCTTGGCTTGTGATGGCAATTTTTGGCCTCATTTGTCTGGAAGAATGACAGGACTGTAACAGCTTCTTCCCACTCAGTTTTATCTGCTAGATGGAGACTTCTGGAATTTATCTATACAATGAGGAATTCAGTTGCTTTATTGAATGCAAATTCCTATGGTTTGATAGAGAAAGACCTTGATCCACAGGTAGATGCCAAAGATGAGACTTCGGAGCTGCTTTAAGCAGTTCTGTCATCTGCAGCTGAGTGATTCAGGGATTGTTTTAGGCTAATTGTATCTTTCTCTACATTTTACATATTTTCTAAATGAGGAACAACTGAGAGACTGAACATGCATGCTGTTTGATGCAAAGTAGAGGTTTTGGTCCAGCTGAAACTAAAGCAGTTTGTACAAGACTAGCAACAAAGCCGTGGATTAACGGGTTTTATTGCATGTCCCTCTCAAGAGTGCACTGTGGTGACACGTGTTGATGGCCAGTATTGGAGAGGAGCTTGAGCCAACGGTACCTGTGTTGCACCAGCATTTTGCAGATAAGACTTTGCAGGCCTGCAAAAGATCTAGCATGTGCCATGTTCTGTAGTTATGGAGAGGTGGTGTTTATGTGGGTGATGGGAAAGTGTTTATAATATGTGATGTCTGGATATAGGGAGAAGTGAAAACCATAGATAAGTTTTCTTCAAATATTATTACTTCATTTACATTTGTTTTAATGTCTGCAATGGTTTATTTTTGCTGTCTTTATAGGAGGAAGAAGAGCAAGAGGAAGAAGATGATGATGAAGATGATGATGATACAGATGACCTTGATGAACTAGATACGGACCAGCTGCTGGAGGCTGAGCTGGAGGAGGATGAGAACAATGAGAATGCTGGTGAGGATGGAGAAAATGACTTTTCTCCCTCCGATGATGAGGAGCTTGCTAACCTCCTGGAAGAGGGAGATGAGGGTGAAGATGAAGATTCTGATGCGGATGAGGAAGTTGAGCTGATTCTTGGAGATAGTAAGTGTGTGCCTGGCTTGGTGACCACAGGTGACCTTGTCCTCTGTTTAATGTTCTGACAAATATGCAACATCTGAGTCTTCTCTGAAATGACTTAGATGACTTTTCCCCTCGCTGGTATGAAAGGCATAAATCATCATTCTTGTTCACCTGTGGCCTCTCAGAGTAATCTGTCAGTGAAAACTGCTCTAACCTGTGAGTTCTGGAAAGGAAGGTATCCCCTTTCTTCAAGTGCCCCCAGGTGTGTGTGTGAGAACTTGACAGGCCAAGAAACTCCCTGTGAAGAAGCCTTGTCTGATTGCTTGCCTGTCCTGCCCTTTAAGGGGACACTGGTTGAACTGTTACCTCACCAGTCCTCTCTGCCTTATTTGTACCTGTAAGGACAGAGATGCATCTTTGGTCCTTGATACTATCCTTTCTCTTTCATAGTTGCTTAAAGTGCAAAACCAAAATGGCACTTCTGACTTCAGTTCCTTTTTTAGACTGTTCTGAAGCAAACATAACTTTTGGGATGAAATTTAAATTGTTCTCTTTTTCTGGCATTCCACAGATACAGAGATTTGAAAAATTAATAAAGACTCTGTGTGCGTGTGTGTGTGTATGTGAATAAGAAAAAAAAGTCTGAAATTTTTATGTAGCAATTCAATTTTGAAAAAAAGGCTTTGCAAGAAAAAATCTGAATAGGATAGCATCAGGCTTGGGATTTGTGACACCAGATTCTGTTCCTTTTTTTTTTTTTTTTTTTTTTTAGCGTAATTTTTGAGTATGTGTGGCCAAGCCACTTAGCTCTTTTTAATTTCCATGCTGTAAAATAAGGATAATGTAATTACCTTAAGTTAAAAGATTGGTAAGGATGAGTAATTGCAGTGTGCAAGGTGTTTGAAGTCCTGCAGTGATAGGAGATTAATGTGAGAGCTGAGGTGGGAATTAATCTTCTCTGTCAGTGCACTGGAGGCTTCAGCATGCCAGCCCTCTGTTTTGGCACTAATGTGGCTGGCGGACTCTTTTCTGTTAGAATGTAGCTCAGGTGTTTTCAGGATGTGGCCACCTCAGGCTGCCAGAGTTACTGTGTGGGGTCAGTCTGCTGTTCTCTTGAAGGTAGTAGGTGTACAATGTAGGACCACATAGACATTTACATAGCTCAAATTCATTAATAGCATATTGCAGTTGAGTTTTTTTAGACTGTGCCTGTCCCAGTAGCTGGCAGGACCTTCTTGATACGACTCCACTTCTCTTTCCTCAAGGGGTGCAGGGCCAGAAGCTATTGAGAGCACCCAGAGTGCTGTAACTTGAATTGTCCAAGGGGCAGACTGTTTCGGTAACTATTCCTGTAATAAAAATAGGTGCTACTTGATGGTTATTTCAAGTGTGCTCTGCAGAGCACTATGCGTTATGAAACGGCCACATCTGTACACCGTTTGTGGACCAAACCACTTGATCAGAACTTAGATCTGGTATTGCTGCGGAGCTGCAGCCAGCCCAGCCTGTGGCTGTTAGGTTGCTTAGCAGCATCTTTGGGTACCTCAAGCAGGGAGTGCAGCTCTGCCAGGCTGATGTATGCGTGGTCCTTGCACAGGATTTGATGAGTGGGATTCTGTGGCTGCTTCTCTGTGACTTCAACTTCATCTGGCTTGCATTTGTTTCTCACCCAGCAAGAGCAATTAAAATTTCCCTCTCATTTTCTTATGCTGTGTTCTAGAATTAAAAGTTGTAAGGGCACTGACACTGTTGCAAAGTAGAGATCTGAGGCATGGTGATGTATTTAGAGTGCTTCCTACTGCAGACCCTTGCTGTATTTTGGATGAACCTCTGTAACATACAGTGGGAGTACTTCAAAAAGTAATTTAAAAAACAGTTGAAACAGGGGAGTGAGTGGCTTTTGTTCCTTGTGCTTTAGAAGAGGTTTTGTTTCCTTTTCGGGAATAATCCATGGAGAACCTTTTAAGTATTAATTTGCCTTCTTTCCTCCTTCGTCACCACCTTGGGGAGGATAGATGTTTGCCTTGTCCAGATCAGTTTATGCATTGTGCAGATCTTTCAAGAGCTTGTTCCTGGGCCAGTGGGATGTACCTTTTGAAATGCACATGTGATGTAGGGTGGAAGAAATATCTGGAATTCTCACCAGTAGCATAGCTGACTCTTGTTTCCTCTTTTCTTCTGTAATTGAAAATGGTAATTGGTAACTTCCAGGCATGTCTACAAGCTTCTGCCAAGCAGTTAACTGCAGTCAGTCTTACTTACAGACATAGAACTCAGAATTGAACAGTTGTGTGGTGGACTGGATAGTAAATAGTTAGATTCCTTTTCAAACCTTTCCTGTGATGGTTTTAAAGGGAAAAAAACAAACCAAAACAAAACAAAAAAACCCAAACAAACAAACAAACAACAACAAAAAAAAAACAAAACAAAAAACAAGCCAACAATTTTTTCAGCTTCTTTTCTCCAGTTTCTGGATTATCTCACTTGTGCTTCTTTCCCTCTTACTGCATGAGTGTAGCTGTTGCAGCATGTTCAGCATGGGCTGGTGTTTTGCAAGTCCCCTGACATGGCTGTAGCTGTTCTGGGAGCACTGATGACCCCTCGGCTTAGGCTCAGTAGGATTCATGGTGAGACTGTAGCACCCTTTGCTGATGACAGCAGAAGGGAAGCTGGCTGATCTTCAGGGAGGAGGGTTGGGGGGAAGTTTGTGCCCTCTGCTGCTTGCCTGTGATTTTTTTTTTTTCCCTAAGGAAAGTATCTGAGAAGGGGTGAACCTTCCAGAAGGCCTTGCTTACACTGGATCTCTAAAATGCCTCTCAAAGTAACTGAGATGGCTAAAAGGAAGTCTTGGTGTCTTTTTTTTTTTTTTTTTTTAAACTATTTTTAACACCTAGTTAACTGCAGCATCCAATGAATTCACATAAGAAAAAGAGCCAACGTCACCTTTAAGGTAAGGCAGGAGACCTCTTGCTGACAGAGCTGCTACCACTTCCCTCTTGCACAACCGAGGGAGGAGAGATCTTATGTTTTAAGATAAAAAGCAAGTGTGTGTGTGTCACTGCTGGCAAAGGACACTTTCATGTCTTCATTCTGTACCACAGTGAAGAAAACCAGGAAAAGTACCATTTTCAGGTCACCTTTGAGTGCCATGTAGTTAAAAGTCATTACAGAAGCCTTTGGGTTGCTAGCGGGAGGTCCTAGTTGTGAATATATGGATTGCTTCCCCTCAGCAGGGAGGTCTCTTGCTGTGCTGCGGACAGGGGAGCGACAGGCCAGTAAGAACATAATACTGGGAAAGTCTGGGTCTAACTTACTGCATAATGAATCAGCCCCATGCACATTATACAGAGGCCGTATTTCACCACATCAGGTTGGTGGAACTGTCAAGCTCGCTTTCGAATAACAGCTGTGAGGAATGATTGCCAGATCTGCCCAGCCCCCAGCATGACGAGCCGTTGCACTCAGAGGTGCACAGCCAGTTGGGCAGGCAGCTCGCGCGCAGGTATCGTACTGCTGGTGTTCCTTCTCCCCGGCTCGTCGTGGGGGAGAGAACTGCCAGCTGATAGAGACTGCGCTTGCTAAAGCTGCTCTGCTCTTGCCCCTCAGTTTTAACCAGGGACAGAAAGCTCTGGTGCAGGTTTGCAAGCTGCTGTTGATCGATTTGAAAGCGCTAATGGTGCTAGCTGCCTCCGTCACTGCTGGGGAGCTGCTGGACTCAAGCAGGTGGTGGCCTTCTCTTGTAACTATGAATGCGCTGCCTTGCTTAGCAGCCCTGCCAGCTGTGTTCTCCACAAACCAAACATAACCTACATGTCTCCTTTTCAGCCGACAGCTCAGATAACTCTGACTTGGAAGACGACATAATCCTGTCTCTGAATGAGTGAGGAGTGACTGCCAGGAGGAGATGCTCCCTTCCCAGCAGAAGACCGGAGACCAAATTGGAAACCGATTCTGAGCACCCCAACCCTTTTTCTCCTGGGAAAACCTGAGGAACTCCAGCCCATTCGCTGTGTTGGTTTGAGTCAATTCGAGGCTCGGGGCTAAGTCCGAGGCTCTACAATAAAGAGACCTGGGATTAGGCCTCTTTTTTCTCTGCCTTTTTTTTTTATTTTTTATTTTAGGCTGAGATGACTCTCCTCTTCAAGGAAACTTCTGAAGATATTTCACAATATATTTTCTTTGTATAAAGTTCTTTCCTAAAGAACAGAAATAGTTTTATATAAAATGAAAAAAAAAAAAAAAAAAAAAAAAGGCAGGTGTTCTAGTAAAGAGGGGATGAACTTTGTATTCCTGTAGTACCTTGTTACCATGGGGTAGGTTTGGGGGAGAAAAATTGTTTAAAATTAAAAGAGGCATTTTTATGCAACTACTAAGTGAAATAAGAGGATCATGGTTTCTAATATTGTTGAGGAGTGAGAATATTTTTATTTTAAATATGATTTTATTTTTAAAAAAAAAAAAAGAGCAAGAGGTGTTAGCGCCTGCTAGTGCGCCCATGTGTTTCAGATGCTTTTGTCCTCCAGAGAAGAGCCCTGGGAGTGTTTGGTAACTGAATTTACAGGCTGCTTAAAGCGAAGATTCTCGCTGTGATACCAGCTGTAGTGGGAGGCTGAAATCCTGGCTTGGCCTAGTCAGTGCCTGGTATTCCTAAAGAAAGACGTGGGCATCTGGGATTGAAGTTTGAGCCCTCTTTCTCCCCCCCTGCCCCTTGTGGTTCAAGTTTTTTAATCTTCCTCTCCATCCCTCCTGCCCTCTGTGTGGAAACTGCAAATTGAAGGCCTTTTTCTTTAATGTAAAGTGTATTTATTAAAAAATTAAATACAAATCCTGTCTCTGTTTATGGCTGTGAATTGGAGCCAGGCATTCCTCTGCCACCCATGCAAAAGTGGTGCTCTGTGCACCTGAGGAGCTCAGCCAGAGAGCACCTAGGTACTGCAATAAGAAAGGGCAAAGTAAACAAGGGGCGAGATTTCTGAGTGCAGGTTCCACCCGCTGCTCCAGTCCCTGGGGACGCCCAGAGCTGCGTGACGGGCATTTCACAGCGCCCGTGGGTTCAACTCTTAACGGGCTGGTTTGGATGACAGCCTTGAATTCTCAGCGGGGTTGTGGGCAGCAGGGCACCACATCCTCGCTGCGCCGTGTGGGAGCTGGAAGGTGCTAAGGCCAGGCTGTGATTTTTGGTGAAAGATGCACAAGAATATCCGCTCTGGGGTTCGGCTGCAGGAAGGCAGTGACTGCAGGGAACTCTCACCACCTTGCTGGTGTGTGTCAGAAGGCAGGAGCAGCACTGGGCCTCCGCAGCCAAGTGTGGTTTGGCATTACGGAGACTGCCTTGTGGCTATGCTGGCAGAAGGCAGTCAAGGTGCTCCTGTGTGTACATGACAAGAGGCCCTGCCCTTAGCAGGGGATGAAAAATGGCAGTTGAGTGTTTGATTTCACCACAGAGCCCACAACTGCGCAGCTGAGTTCTGTGAGTTGGAACTGGAAGGTGCGTGTGCTCATTGCTTGCTTGGGCAAGGTCACTAAGTGTGCTGTATTTTCCCAGGTGTTCAGGTAACATCCATGCAACTTTTTACCCTTTCTCTGTTTTGGCCACTTTCAGGATAGGGTTTGAGGCAGAACAGGGAGCTGGAGGCTTCTCACTCCTTGACACTACAGCAAGTTTCCCACCAAGAACTGTGCTCATTTCAACTAAGGCTCAAGGTTTCACTGCTTGAAGAGGAAGGATTTTATTTTTAACCAAGAGAAGGGATAGCTTTTCTTCCCTCCAGCACTGCATCTACTTAATGCACTTACCCAGAGCTGCTTGTTAATAATTAAAAAGAAAGGTTCTGCTGCAACTTATAATGGATAATTGTACCCGACAGAGTTGATAAAGACGAATGAGTTGCGATTACTACAGCATTTAAGACCAGCAATTGGAGCAGCATTCTGATTTAAATGAGAAAATCGGATGTGCCATCCAACAGCTGTGGAAGCCAGCCTCTGCCTTATCAAAAAACACCTTATGCAACTTTACCTTAGAAAAATGTGCTGCTCAGGAGGAGGGAAAGAAAACAAAGCATGTACTCAACTACTACTAACAGAGGGAGATGCTGTGCCAGATGTCCATTTCTCGTCCTGGCATTACACCACAGCTAGAATCAGCTGCGTCTGCTGCTGTTTTGGGCCTGGCTATCGGAGAACTTTACCTGCTAGTTTTGTGAGGCAGAACCAAAACATCTAGGACGGAGCACCTATTTATAAATTTGACTTGAAACTGGGCCACTGTAAGTATATGTGCCATCCCTCCCCTCCCACACCTATCCCATCTTTCTCGAACAGAGCCAAAGGGCTCGTGGGGAGTGCTGGGGAATAGGGTGACTGTAACAGGCTGGGTGCAAAATGGGGATTCAGAACTGAGGACTAGCGGGGCTTTGTTTGTTTTTGTTGGGGCCATAATTCTGCAACTGCTTGGGATGGGGGAACATCTCAGCATTTGGAAAAATCACCTCTTCCCCTGGCACTGTGATTTAATCTCTTTAAAAGCATGTTTGGAAAGGTCCTAAAATCTTCATCACCCTGTTGCTGATGTGATGCTGTACAGAATTTCTTCTCCTATGCAGATGCTATAGACCTTGGCTTAGGGGGTGGGCCCTTCAATTTTAAATGTCTTTATGTCTTAAATGTCTTTAAATGTATTTAAACGTCCTGCCAGCTGCCTAAGACATACATCTACCTCCCTCTGCAACAGCGGGGAGCCTTTGCATTTCCTCCTGTGATGTGAGCAGAGACCAGCCCAGCACCAGCCTATGTCCTCACAGGGGCATGGGCCCTGTCACTCTCTGAAATTGCTCGGCCCCTGTGGTACACTGCAACACAGTGGAGTACAGGCTGAGTAACCACCATGCCAGCAGCCTGGGAGGTTGCTCACCTATCCCTGCAGCACAGTGGTTCTAAAAAACTGCATACAGGCCGTGGTTTGGAGAGCAGGGTGGACACCTCAGGGCTGGTCGGGAGTTTAACCTGTGTTTTAGCTAAGGGTTATAATCAAGGCACGATGGGCTTATCAGCACTGGTTTTCTGCACATGCTGGGCACCGGTGGCTGCTGAGGGCCAGCCCTCTTGTCCATGTTTCTGTTGTAGTAAAGACAGACAGCAACCACTGTTAAAAAGAGGCTTTGTAAAAGAGGTTGTTTACAGAATGGGTGTTTAAAAAAAAAAAGTGGAACAACTCAAGTCTAAATACTACTGCTCTCAGACCACCCAGTCTATCTCACAGCCTGGTTCCACCCTGAGTTTCAGATCACCCTCAAAGAGCCAAGACAATTACCCTGTCACAATTACCTTCCTGCTGCTGCTGTACAGGGCTGAAAGATGCTCCTCACCCCCCCAGCACTGTTACACCCACCCTCATCCACCATCACTGAGAGTCTGAGGCCTCCCAACAGGGGCCGTGGTATTCCCCCCTTACCCCCACGTATCATCATCTCCGCAGAACTGCATCCCATCCCGTTAATGGCCAACTCTTGGAAGCTGGAAGATACAGACGCAGTGTTATTTTGCTATAACTATCTTCCCCTTTTTAGGCCGGTTTTGGAACGAGCCTGGCTGCCTGTGTGAGGGGATGGGATGGCGGACAGGCTGACAGGACAGGGGCCTTTGGCCTCAGCACAGTCTGTTCCAGCAACGGCTGTGGCTCGCTTGTGTGCTGGGGAGCCGGGAAGGCTCAGGTCATCAGGTTAGGGGGATGATGCTGCTCCTCTCCCAGGTGTTTTTTCCTTAAACTCTCTGACTTCCCCTTTACACCTGTTAATTTGTTTGTAGGAGGGAGACTTGTTCATCCTCTGCTCCTGCACACATGCTCCCAACCATCAGCCACTTCACTGGGAACAGAAATCCCATCAATAAAAAGCTTGTCCAACCCAAAGCCTAACAATGTTTGTTTGTCTTCTCAAAATCCTATATTCTTTACTTGTCTCAAAAGGGAAGTGGAAGATGGGGGATTTCTGAGGGTTCCCTGGCTTTGCCATTGAGCAGTGGCAGCTATTATCATGTATTGATTTTTTTTTTTTTCCCCCCTTCCTATTCCTCACATTCACACCCCGTAACATGCACACAGACACACGCACACTCAAGGCCGCTCCCCAGCAGCACGAGCTACAGCTCCCTGCCAGCCCCGCACTCGGTCTTGCACCACGGTGCGCTCTGCCTCGGGCTGAACGGACGTCTCCAACACGTAGGGTACTCTGACAAAAAGCTCTAATCACTCTATGACTCTGGCCATAAGGGGTATTTAATAGCACTTGGTTTCAGATAACACTTAACGGTTACAATTGTTGACATTTGGCACTGTCTACATTACAACAGCATGGGGGACTCGGTCACAAGGTTAAAAGTCGGCGTCCCTGTAACCGTGTAAAACCGGAGGCAGTCCAGCTACCCTACGCCGTGCAGCCGTGGTGTCGTGAAGGTTACGTCTGCGCTGCCCAGTGCAGTCAGCCCGGAGACACGGCTTGGCTGCTGGGAGCAGCAGAGCTGCTCTTCTGCTCCCACAGCGTAAATCAGCTTTCCCGGAGCCCTGCTACTCCCAGCAGACGAGCCAGCTCACCTCTCACAGAACCGTGCCCGCACACCATGGACAAAACCCTCCGGGGCCTTGTAGCTGTACTCAGGCCCTTACGGACAGAATTATATTTTCTGGGGTACAGAAGATGCATCATCAAGTGAAATACTAACCCCCTCATGATCACACTAACTCATTAGATTTAATATAATCACAGTATTAAATGTTAAAAAAAAAAAAAACAAAACAAACAAAACCAACCAATCAACCCATACGTGTTGATATCAATACATTATTAAATTAAGCAACTGCTCATACATCATCAGTTGATGATGTCCCTACTGTGAAATTGCAGGGTTAAAGAAAAAAAAGAATAAAAGCATCATTAGACTGAGTTATGCTCCCTGCTATATAGGTTTTGATACCAACCATACCTGAGAGCAGTTTTAAAAGGGCCTTTGGCAGCCGCCAGCAAGTGAGCCTGCTCGGTCACAGAGTCTGGTGCAAGAAAGACTCCGGTTCTCCCAGGATTTGTTCACTTGCTTACCACCAAAACAAACAAACAAAAAAGAAAATAAAAGCAAAAATCACCACAAAAAAAAAACCCACCTGCAAATTTAAAGAAACTTTAAAATTTAGTGTTTTTTTAATCCCACACAAGTTTCTGTAAGCTTCCTAAAAACTACAGGCATCATTTTAAAAAATAAAAATATCCCCAGACTGAACAGTGTGGATTTTAACTCAAGCTTGACCTAGTTACCGCATCCTTACATTACTGGGCCATCAGAGGTGACGTCCTGCCTTCTCTTCTGAACAGCTGTCTCATACCACAGATAGAAAAAGGTGACTGAACCACCCCATCTTAAATTGCAAATTTTGAACTTCAGAGTTACTTGCAGTAACAGAACACGTTTTCAGGCAGCCTGACATGTTTGTCTCATTTTTTGCTGTAAGCCTGCAAACAAGTTTCAACTTTAGCAAAAAAATTTTGCTGTTTATCTTTCAGTAAAGGATTTCAGATAGTGCAACATGATCAACTATGCAAACAGGTGCCTCCAGTTCATCAAAACCCTTTGTGCACTTTATTTGCTTGTCAACATCTAATACAGGCCCAAGAGGGTTCTCCCTTAAATTCCTTTTTTTTTTTCTCCTGCTTGTTTTTTTTTTGTTTTGTTTTTTTCCTGTTATAAAAATGAGGAATGTTAAGCCTTATTTTTGTTTTACACAAGAACTTCTATCTGACTGAGACAGTATTGGGTGCTCTCAAATCTCAGAGTTGACTAGAGAGTTGACTCCTTCCTCAGTAGCAAACTTTTTGCCAAGTATTAACTGTCATTTTTTGTTGTGTGTAAAACCCACTTCTATTCTTGATCAGGATTTGCTTCCTTGGTAGCTGGCTTCCTGGGAAGCTTCCATCCTCAAATAGAGAATCAACAGAAATGCATCCAAACTCAAATTTATGAAATAAAAAGCAAACAGGACAAAAAAAAAAAAAAAAATACCTAGAACCAACCTTTCAGTCTCTCATACAGCACAAAGAAGACCTCCCCCTTCCCCCTCCCACCTTGCAAGACATATAAAGAGACAGAGGAGGTGCAGGAGGCTGGGGTCTGAGAAACTGAAACAGGTTGGGACCATCACCTTCCGGCTCTTGACAGCACAGGGAACCAGCCCTTCCTGGGCCACAAAAACTAGGATACCGCACAAGTTTAGAAATCCATCAGTGAACAAGGCTTTACTGACAACTTTTCATACAGTTAAAAAATAAAAATACAGAACAACAGCGGACAGTGTCACATATTAAAAACGAATAAAATGGGCTCTATTTAAATGGTATTAAAATTAATTAGAAACTAAAAATCTTACCACTTTGGTCGAGGTGTTTTGAGCCCCCACCAAAATGATCAGCCTTAAAAACAACTGGGTTGTGTGACACACAAAGAAAACATGGAATTTGAAAAGACAGTGTGGGCTAGGCAGTGTCTTTGACTATAACTATCACCATATGTTCTTCTTCTAACTTTCCCAATGTCCTTAGTGCTGACTGGAGGTACTGCTGAGAGAATTCACAAGGAGGGAACGCGTAAAGCATGCCTGTGCTGTCTCTGCCCTTCGCCCCTCCCACGGGCAGGCTGATAACCCCAGCAGCCTGCTTCTGTTTCAAGTAGGAGACCAGATTCCTGAGAAGCCGTCGCTGCAAGCCAGGCTCTACAACAGGGAAGGTCCCCTCAGCCCCTGCCCCTGCCGGGGCGGATTGGGTCGCCAGGAGCACAGCGTAGCCGTTGGGGCTGCCTTGTTTGATGCGGCGAGTTACTTCATCCAGCTTGGGCTGGTCAAGCCGAAGTCTCTGCGCGATTTTGAGCTGCGTTAACTTCCCGCCGGATGAATGGTCTTTAAGGAGTCCGTTGATGACACCGAGGTCTCCCTCCAGGATGTGCATAGAGGTGGGGAAGCAGCTGTTTTTTAGCACAAGAAGCCCATTCCAAGCAAGCTGCAGCGTCTGAGCATATTCCGATAAATTCTTTAGCTTTTTGGTCTCAGATTTTGGCTCCTCGTGAGTTTTTGATTCCGATTCACCAGTTCGATGATTGCGTTCGCTGTCCCTTTTTTTAGGCTGGGGAGCATCGGATGCTTCACGATGGGGTTTCTCCTCAGTCGCGTGACGATTGTTCTGAAGGGAGTTACTCTGCTCTTTCTCGGCTCCGGACTCTGTAGTGTGATTCTCCTTGCGAGCCCTGTCCGGGCTGCGGTCTAAAGCTGGCCCACTGGCCTTTGTCCTGCTTCTGTCCTCGTAAGGCGAGTGAGTAGTCCTCCCGCGGTCGCTGGAAAGACTCCGGCGTTTCCGCCTCTCTTCCCACGGTTTGGGCACGCTGCGATCGCTGTCGCTGCCCCAGCGCTCTCCGCTCCGGCTACGCACCGATCGGCTGTAGCTCTCCAAGTTGTTTCGGCGTTCAGCGGTTTTGGCAGGGCTGGCCCAGTCTGCCTCTGCAAAGCTCCTGTCTCTGTCCGAGTACAGGAGATGCGGAGGAGTCCTATCTCGCACCCTCAAGTCTTGCTCTAGGCTTCTGTGTCTGCTGTACCCATCAGCTAGCAGTTCATAGTGCATGGGGAGGGGCGCAGGCTGGTACTGCTGCGGGTATCTCGTTTCTTCTGCTTTGGCAAAATCCACTCGGAGTCTCCTCTCCGGTCCGCCCAAGGGAAAGCCCCTCATCTGGGCGCAGGCAGCCTGGGCAGCGTCCAAGCTTTCGTACTGGATATAAGCGAAGCTGTCTCCCTTCACGTAGTCAATAGTCCTGATGCTGCCGAAGCGGTCGAACTCCCTCGCCAGGGCAGCCAAGGAAGTACTGGGACCGAGCCCACCCACCCAGAGCCTGGTAGTAGGGTTGGCTTTCCCGTAGCCAATTTTGATAGGGTTCCTGCCGACAACGCGGCCCGACATAGCGACCTTGGCCCGATGCGCCATGTCCAAGTTCTGGAACTTGAGGAAAGCGTAAGCCCCGCCTTGGCCCCGGGCCGGGCGCTTGATCACCACTTCTTCGATGATGCCATACTTCTCAAAGGCACGTCTCAGCTCCACCTCCGAGACGTTGTGGTCCAAGTTGCCAATGAAGAGGTTGCGGGTCGCTCTCTGATCGTCCTCCGGCATCAGGTCTTCCTCAGCCACGATGGGGTAACTGTACGGGCGGCCGCGCTCGTCGTACAGCCCGTAGTAATCCAGGGCCCTCTCCCGCTCCCGGGAGAGCCCGATGGCAGCCGCTTCCAAAGCGAAGGCGGCAGCCGCGGCATGAGCATGCCTGGGCCGCGGCTCCCGCAGCAAGGGGCTGGTGACGGGAGAGAGCGATCTCTGCTTGTACTGGTAGGTGCTGTGGATGGGCGGCAGGTACCCCAGGGGTTCCGGCGAGGGCGCGGGGGGCGGCGTGCGGCTCCTCCGACCCCCGCGCAGGTACACCGGCTCCACCTTGAGGGGCCGATCGTAGAGGAGCAGCTGCCGAGCCCGGGCGTGCCGGCGGGCGTCGCGGGCGTCCCCGGGGTGTCGGAAGTTGACGTAGGCGACGCGGCCGAGCTCGGGCGTGTGGGAGAGTTTGACACTGATGTCCCCGGCGCCCCCCCCCGCGAAGCGCTGGAAGAGGCGGAACAGGCCGTCCTCCAGCAGCTGGTCGGGCAGGGCCGCGCTCAGCCCGCTCACCAGCAGCGTCTTGTACTCACAGGAGCCGGGCGGCTCCCCGGCCAGGCCGGCCGAGCCCCCGAGCGGCGCCAGCAGCAGCGAGGGCGCGGCGCCCGGCGGCGGCCCGGCCAGCAGCAGCGAGGGGGCCACCACGGCGCCCGGCAGGGCCTTGGCCTTGGGCACGCCGAGCGCCCGGGACGAGGAGGAGGAGGAGGAGGAGGAGGAGGGGGCGGCCTGGCTGCCGCCGCGGGCGCCCGAGGCCGAGCCGCTCCCCGCCGGGCGGTGGTTCGAGTCGCCGCCGCCGCCGCCGGCGCGCTCATCGCCGCGGTGGCTGCGGGAGCTGGAGGAGCCGCCGCCGCCGCCGCCGCCGCCGCTGGTGGTGCCGCCGCCTCCGCCGCCGCCGCCGCCGGCGGGCGTGGACTTGTCCCGGCTGCTGCGGGAGGCGCCCGAGCTGCGGTGCGGGCCGCGCCGGCTGCTGCTCTCGCGTTCGCGTTCGCGGGGCCGCTTGGCGGCGGCGGCGCGGCCTCCCCCAGCCCCCGGCGGGCTGGAGTCCCGTTCGCTGCCCCGCTTCATGGCGCCGGGGCCCGCGGCTCAGGAGACGCCTCCGGCGGCCGCCGCCATCTTGGACAAAAGGGAACGAAGGCGGCTCCGGCCGCCGCGCCGCGCGGGCTCTACGTCATCGTCCCGCGTCCCGCCGCATGGCGGCGTCAGGGGCGCGATGGCGCCGCACAGCGACGTGACGCCCAGAGCGCCTCCCGCCACCGGGCCGGCCGGCCACACGTGACGGCGGGGGAGCCAATCACGCAGGGCGGCGGCGCGCGCCCGGCATGAGCCCCGCCCCCTGCTGCGCGGCGGGGGCGGGAGGGGAGGGCGTGGGGGGAGGGAAGAAAAAGGTGCCCGCGCGCGCGCGCCAGCCCGCCTCCGCCGGCGAGGGGCTAAAACTCGAGTGTACGTGCGCGTGGGCGCGCCCCGCAATCACGTCACACGGCACGTGTCCGCCCGGTAGAGACCGTTGTACTTTAATGAACGTCCCCGTACAGCGCGGGGGCGCGCGCCTCGCCGGCCGCCGCCCCTCAGAGGTCCGCGCGCGCGCCGGCGGCCCGCGGCGCGTACTTGGGCATCAGTTCGTGGATCCGGCGGATGAAGTCGGACTTCTCGGCGCAGCCCTTGCACGCCTCCCCCCAGTCGTCCAGGATCCGCCGCAGCTCCTTGACGCGCAGCTTGCGCAGGTCGGCGGTGCTCAGGTCGATCTGCTTGTCTGCGGGGAGAGCAGAGCCGCGCTCAGCGGGGCGGCGCGTGGGGGGACACACCGGCACCCCGGCCGCTGCCGCCCCCGCTGGGGGGAACGGAGGACACACGGACACCCCCCCTTCCACCCCACCCCCCCGGGGGGCCGCTGCGTCTGTGTGCGGAGACGGCGAGAGGAGGAGGAGGAGGCCGGCCGTGAGGGCTCCGACGGCTGCTGCTGCCGAGGCCAGTACGGGAGGAGAGGAAGCCAAAATGCAAGAGGGAGAGAGGTGCCGGGCTCCCGGGGGGTGGAAGGAACGTCTGAGTTAGGCTTTTGACAGCAGATAAGGGGTTTTTACCACTAAAAGTCATTATTAGATTCCAGAACGTTTGGTTGCAGCTTAGATGTAGGAGTTCCACAGTAGCCCCGAAAGCCCCTTTATTATACGAGCAGCAGAACTTTAATTCTCTCTTCCACTGGATAAATAAAAGGTAGCAGAGTGATTTCAGAGGAAAGATAAGCAAGTGACAACAACAAAAAGCTCTTTAGGAAGCAACAGGACATTAGCACGAGACATGAGACGTAAAAAGAGCCACAATCCAAGGGGTGTCTCCAGGGCACATAAGGGCAGAGATTTAGGAAAGCAGTCAGAAGGAGGGATTTCCAAGACTGTTCTTCAGATTAGCCTTTTCGGGAAGAGTACGTCATCTAGGAACGCGAGAGTTCAAGGAAGGCAGTAAGACAGACAGTGCTGAACGCCCTGAGCAGACACCAGAGGAGGTGAGAAAGAAGAGTTCTCAGCCCACTACTGGCAAACGTGAGAGCAGCGAGGATGACAGTTTAGCGAAGGGCTCGAACCCTGCGTGCGGGAGACATCGTCCCAGGCCATGGCGACACGCCTGGCTGCTCCCCGGGATGAGCTTTGCTGTACGCTCCCCTAAACACGATATCCCAAATAGTGATTTGAGCACAGTAGTGCTGATATGACTGGGAGTGGCTTATTTCGAGGCAGATCAGTGGCTCTGCAGAAGCTAAAAAATGTTAGTAGCCAACAACCTTACCTGAGCACCTCCATGAAAATCTCTAGGATGTTCACAGAGAGCAACCCAGGTTGTACAACCTAATTAGGCTAGCGACCTCGCTATAGAACTTAGGACTGAGTAGTTCTAGCATGCTGTTTTACCCCAAATGATCCATACCCCAGAAAAGCATGGGCATTTCCCCTTATGCTGGCAACTCACCGTATTTTAGTTCACAGATCTGACTGTCTTTCTTCTTTAGTTTCTCACAGATCTTTTCCACGGGGATGTGATGACTCATGGGCTTTGATACCTCATTAATGATTTTGGTAGCTGCATCACTTGTGGCCCCAACATAATAGCACTAGAGGGAAGAAAAGAATGAGGTGGGGATATGTGGAAAATGCTCCTAAAAGGAGAGTTTTCTGTCTTCTCTCCTCGCTTGGTTTTGCAGCTAGATGTTTACTGTTACAGAACCTTTGCAAGTGACTGCTACAGACAGGCAAAAGGAAGCCTAACTCTGAGCTCAGGGTGCTGAGCAGACGTTTCCCATCACACTACTTTTAAAGCTGTTGAGGCTGGTTGTCTTGTTTCTCAACTTTCTAAAACATTGAGTTGGATTAAGAATAAAGTTGTCTTCATTCAAGGAGAAAGACGTTTGGAAGCATTTCCCCTCTGCATTCCTGACGGCGTCTCTCTGTAGTTCTCTTCTTAGGAGAGTTCAGGGCCTTTTCCTTGGGGCTCTTCATTTGCAGATTGCCTTCTGTTTGTAGTTAGGGCAATTTGGTTTTCCTTTATTTAGTTTTCAGCTAAACAGCCCAAGAGCATAAATATTTTAACAGCCTGTATAGCACCCCAAATACAGTTTACGGGACAAGGAAGTCCTACAGCAAATAAAAGCTTTGTAATCCCCAGTACTTCAGTAACAAGGGGAAACATGGTCAGCCAGTAGGATGTCTGCTGATAGACTGTTGGGTTTTTTCCCTTTTTTTTTTTTTTTTTTTCCTTTAAGGTGAAGAGATCAAACTCCTTGAGCCCTCCCTTATAAAAAAATACAGGACCAACTGTGGCCACAGAGCTAGGAAGAACAGCCCCAGGGAAGCCGTATCATACAAACTCAGAAGCATTACTTTCCCCTCGTTTGCCAAGTATTCTACAACTTATTTCCTCAAGAGTCAAGTATCATTGACTACTGCTACTTACCAGGCGGTTCTCTTTGCCTTTTGCTTCTTTGCAGGATTTCAAGAGCTCCTTTTCAATACTGGCAGGTGTGAATTCAACATCGTTGTCTTTTAGACTCTGGTAGAACCTTCCCAGGAATGTGACACACACTGGAAGGGAAAATGGACGGAGTTATCTGTTACTGCAGTAATCTCGTGGCAGCTCTTAGAGGGCACTGGTAGGGAAACAGAATAAGGGATTTGGAGAGAAGGACTTCTAGAAGCTGCATTAGTGGTCAGTGACTTCACACATTAGTTCAGTAAGTCTGTCAGAGCACACGTACATCAACAATATGCCCTGGTATTTTTGGTGGGTTTTGACAATCTGAGAAACCAGATCTGTGGAAGTGTCCAGTGGCTTCTGTACACTGTCCTGAGTGAGCAGCAGGATTCAGCCGATGGATACGAGACAAAAGAGTGCCTGTGCAAAAATGCTAATTTACTGTCTTATTCTTGCTGCTTTGGGAAGCAACTTGTCAGACTACAGGCTTCAAAACCAGTTCTGACTGAAAACCAACTCTCTCTACACAATCCCGTTACAGACTCCATGTGTGCCGGTTTTAATAACACAGTATCACTGATTATTGACTTGGTTCAGTTCGTAGGTAAGTTACTTCCAAGAGAAAAAGGAATTATGCAATCACATGCTATGTCCACTTGGCATGTTTCTCCTCTCTTCATTCCCACAAGCTTCTGAATTGGTTTCAGACTGAAAGAGGGAAGAGTCTTAAAGATAATGAAGCTCCCCCAAGTGCACCAGCAGTTGAGAGGGCAGCTCCACGTTCCTGCCTGTGGGATGGGCACGTACCACTTGGGCATGACACCTTCCCCTTGGCAGCGGCCACTGCGCAGATGCTCCAGACTCAGCCCAGCCCAGCCGCGTGTCGCAGGGGAGGGCGGCCAGCTGCGGTCACCGCAGCACGCAGGGCCCGCGGCAGGGCGGCTGAGACACCCTGCCAGTTTGCCGAGTGTCAGATTTCGCTCATTCTGCCGCTCACACAACTCGCCTGTGAACATCCGGCATCGCCTGGACCAGGAGCTCTGCAGCCCCCCCAACTCCTGCTGCGGGACCTGTGGATTCTCACGACTTCCAGGTGTGAAACAAGTGCCAGGCACTGGCCTGCCTCTAGAGGAAAGGGACAAGCTATATCTATATTTTTTTAAGGGATTTGTTTACCCCAAGGGGAAGGGATCAGCAAATATTACTGTCATTAGCAACTTGTATTCAACTCTGAGCACAAGCAATAGCACAAGATATGGGCAAATACAGGAAACTGAGCATGACCATCATGAAACCAAGTAAAAACTTATTATATTAAAACTAGAAGTAATGATAAGCTGGGCAATTTAGGAGAATGGTTTTTTGTATGCATACAACACCATCATTTACCACACATCAGTTTGTCCACAGTCACAGACACACACTGATGTCCACGGTGTGCTGTTTGGAACTGAAAACCTTTGGAAAGAATAAAGATGCTGCAGGCAGTGGTACCAGTGACTACAGTACAGTAGAAACAAGTTTCCAACCTAGTGCTGGGACAGCAGCCAGAAGTTTTGATTTACTACGTTTCCTCCCCATCCTGTCTTACTTTCTCTCCCTACAAAAAGGAGCAAGGGGTGAGCATTAGTACCACAAACTCCCAACCAGTTACTGTAGCCCCACCTCAAGTTTTTCTTGCTTCACCTGGGGAATCTGCTCTGTTCCCCCACGGAAGAGCAGTTTAATTTGCTGCTTCCACCCCAGAGACTTTTGTATTTACGTTATTTGTAAAGCACCTAGTTTGATTTAGATGAGCTGAACACCGCTTCTGGCTTTACGCGTTGAAGAGGACACCCAGTACTCCAGCAGTTGGTGGATAAAACCGAGGTGAATGTAATACAGTGATGAGTAAGTGGGGGGGGAGTCCTGGTGAATAACTGCCGTCGTTTTCTCCTGCTTCGATGCTCCCAGCCGCTGCCCCCCGGCTCGGCAAGGACACGGGGCAGAGCACTTCCCCGCGCCCCGGCCCGCACACGCTGCGCGGGCAAACACGAGAAGCGGACCCCCCGCCCCCCCCCAGCGTGAAGAGGGGACGATCCAGCCTCCCGGGGCCGGCGCTTTCCTTTCCCGCGGGATCTCTGCCCTAGCCCGGTTGCGAAGAGACCGGCAGCTTCCCGGCGCGGCTACGGCCCCTCCGGCGGGGCGGAGCGGGCACCGCCGGCAGCCCCGCCCCGGGGCGGTGCCGCTCCCCCACCGCCCGCCAGGTCCCCGGGACCCGGCCACCTCCGAGCAGCCGGCCCGGCCCGCCGGCACTTGGGCGGACTTCGGAGACTTTTTTTTTTTCTTTTCCTGCCCCGGGAGGAACAGCTCCCGGCGCCCCGGCCCGGCCCCAGCCCTGGCGGCGCAGGGCTGCGACTGCACTCCGTCAGCGGGGCGGGGGGGGCGACCGGAACCCAGCCCCGCGGGGCTGCTCCGCGTCCCGGCCCCTCACACGCGAGGGCGGGCCAAGGCTGCGGGAGGCGGCGGCACGGAGCGGCTTCACCCCGCCGGCCCCGGGAGCCGCCGAGCCGGGCCGGGCCCGCCCCCCCTCCGGCCCGGCCCCACTCACCCTCGCACTCCCCGTCGCGCAGGGCCCGGCTGCCGGCCGGCAGCAGGAGCAGGGCCAGTGCCGCCCAGAGCCCGTGGGCCGCCCGCATCCCGCCTCGCTCGGCAGCCCGCGCTCACTGCGCCCGCCGCACCGGCACCGGCACCGCCGCCCCCGCGCCGGCTCCCCTCGCCGCTGCCGCCCCATTGGCCCGCTCCCCGCCCGGCTGCCACGCTGCCGCCTCCCATTGGCCGCTCTGCGGCCTCCGCGGAAGAGCTGGCGGCCTCTGATTCGGGCAGGCGGCGGAACGCCGGCGCGCGGCGGGTTGCCCCGCCTCCCTTCGCCGCCATGTTTGTTAAGGGAAAAACGTCCGCGTGCGCTTCCTGACGGTTGCCCGCGGGCGCCATCTTCTAAAGGGGCAGATTCTCACACCTGCGGCGGGGACGGCCCCGCCTTTGTCCGCGGTCGGTACCGGCCCCGAGGCCGGTCCGAGCCGAGCCGTGTCCGCGGGCTACGGCCGCCCAGGCTAGGCGCCGGGAGCAGGGTGGAGTGTCTACTCGTCTGCTGGTTTTGGCGGGGCGGCCGTTTGGGGCGCGCTGAGGTGAGGCTGAGGGGACTGCCCGAGGCCGTCGAGCGGCGCGGGGTTTGGTGCCGATGGGAGCTTCAGGTCGAGGGGGTTGTGTTTCTCTGGGTTCCTGCGGGCTGAGGGAGTGTGGCCTGGGGCCGGGGGAGGAAGGTCGGCCCGGCAGAGGAGGAGCCGCCTGGGCGGGCGGCCGTTGGGAGGGGCCCTGCCTCCCGCCACCACCTTCCCCTCGGCTTTAGCGTCAGCCTGGTAAAGGCTTTTACGGGTTCTTGGTTATGCCTGTGTACCCTGGGAGTTATAAGCCCTGAATTCTTTGAGGTGGGACAGCTGAAAGCTAAGTGTTTAAAATAACTACCCGTGTACAGCTTGTTTCTGGCTTCTCGGTTGGTTGTTTTTGTGGAGTTACGGGAACAAATAAAGATTTCTTTTTTAAATTCCTACTTACTATTCCAGTGACTGGGCCTATCACCTTTTGTTCCCAAAGTCCTCACAGGATGTGTTGGGAATTACTTTGAACAATCCCCATCCTATGAGTTTATCATGTCTCTTTGAAGTTGTAGGCCAGCTGGGGAGGCGTACACACCTCCTTGTTTTGTCGGGCTATGTTTAACTGTACATGTCCTAGGATATTAGTCTAGTAAAAGAAGGTTAGAGGCAAAGTCATATAGCGCTGTGCTACAGCAAGGGAGTGCACATCTTCGCGTGCTACAGAAGGACTAATGAGGTAGCTTAGTTGCACCTGCCCCAAGCAAAGCAATGGTGGAGGCTGTGGGGAATTTTTCACTGTCTTAAGCCTGAATTTTTTTTCAGGTCATCAGCTGCAAATTATAAGCCTGATGAGGTCAATCAGGCAGGATGGGGAGGAGCGAGGAGCAGCAGCAACCTGGTTCAGCAAAGGTCATGTAGCAGGTGAGTAGTAATTAGGACACTATATCTTGCCAGTGTGGATACATCACATGTGTTTATTAGATAGAAGAGGTGGCTTTTCACCTTTCTAGATCTTGTTATCTCTCAAAATGTGCTTATTAAGCTTGGTAATGATATTATTGTCTTGTTTGTTGTGGTTTTTTTTTGTTGTTGTTGTTTTTTAAATCAGTCCATATTGATTCCCATAGTTATTCAATATCCATGTATTTTAGGAACGTTACTGGCTTTTCTAAATTTATGACGATTGCCCATTAAAGCCACTTAGTTGTGCAGACAAGTGGTTACTTAAATTGCCCTTGCTTCTGATCAGGATAGTGGCCAAAAGAGCTGCAAGATGAAGTGGTTTATTAGTTGGTAGGGCTTAAATTCAGAATTAGGAGAGTTTATGAGCCTCACAATGAGGAAGAAGTTTAACTGCTGAAGGAGTGCAGTTATGAAACAGATCTTCACACAAAGTTGAAATTTTATACATTTTTACGTGTGGCAGGATAAGAGTGGTTTTATTTGGTTTTGGATTGGGAAATGAGCCTCTCAGCATTTCAATATGGGATCCTCAAATGGCTCTGAGGAAGAATAAAGGCTCCTTTTGATTTTTTTTTTCCTTTAATTTATAGTTAATTTTTGAGCATTCCAGAAGCTGGGAAGGATTGCCTTCGTTTTACCTTCTGCTTCTTTTTTGATCCATGGCAAAGTTTCTAGTGCTCTGTTCGTTCTACTACTGTCCAGCCACTGGCTCTCTGGAGCGTTAGGGATTGGTCGCGTCTGAAACCTGGGAGATGAACAGGTTGTGCTGGTCCTCAGTGGTGTTGGGACATTCTGACTGTTACTAGTCTAAGTTGGACTGGTGTTGAAAAAGCAAAAAAAAAAAAACTTAAGTGTAGTCCTTCATTTCCACACGTATAAGCAATAAGTGGTAATATCCAGAAGACTGGCTGAGCCTCAGAGATCTTCCTGCAGTGTCATGTGCTCAGGATACTCGGAGTTGCATCAAGATTCATGGTTCTTAGTGTCTATCTTTTAAAAGTGATTGGGCTGAGGATTTGGTTCTGGATGCAAATGGCTGTTTTTATTGTTTAAAAGCTTCTCAGTTGGTTTGGAGACTTTAGTTTCTATTTAACTGTCACATTTTAATGTTTGAGTTAAAACTATAGCTGGAGGAGCTTATTCATCAATTAATTCCCTCTTTGTAATAAAGAGGAATCTGACAAGAACAATGAGGGAGATGAGATCTTCCTGTGGGTGAGAATGTGAGATAGATAAAATGTGAGTGGAGTTTTACATTGTTACTAGGAAGATGCAGAGGGTTTAGGAGCCATTGATGAGGGTTTCTAGTCCTGTCCTAAATTGAGCAGTTACACTGATCAAGCAGAAAGTATTTGCTCTCTTTTAGGGAGGTTGCTAGTGCTATATATACACCCTGCAGGATGCTGTGAGGGACAGCAGCGGTTGTGTTTGTTCCCTGTGCCTGTGGAAGTGTTTGGCTGTGAGTCTGGTCGCAGTATTAAGCCAATAGTACTGAAGAAGTGAGGTGCTGGGATATAGGGGAGTTACATGCCAGTGAATGATCGCAGGTTTGGAGCTGGAGCATGCAGCTGAGTGAGGAACAGATCTCTAGTGACTTCTGCTCAGTTTTTTGCAAGCTTTTGGAACTAGTTACGATGATATCACAGAGTGCCGTGATCATGGGTGGCTAGTCTGCTAGAAATTGTGTTGCATGTGACTGCATAGAGTGTAACTGTTCTTCAGGCCGTGGGTGTTTTTACAGCGAAGGCTGGGCGTTATTCCATTGTATCTGGGCATGTGTGACTGAGAGAGTCTAAAGAACATCTAAATAGAACATTGCTTTTCAATGTTGCATGTGGAAAAGGGCGATGGTTTGAGAGAGGGAGCTGTTAGAAGCTGAAACTGATTCCAGCATTTAAATGGTTAGCTTGTTTTCCCCGTTGATAACCACCAAAACTGGGCTTTAGGTTGCTTCTAAACAGGCAAGTCCTATTGCTGAAAATGCTTTACTTGGGGAAGGAAAAAAAGAAAGTAAGACGAACCAGGTAGCTGTAAATGTTTTGTTGTGTGCTGGAGCCTCCTGCAGTGTATGGTTTTGTTGGGCTAATAGTACAAAGGGGAGATGTAGGCAGGGCAGGGCTAATAGGGGAGTTGGAATATGATCAACTCTGAAATAGTGGTCTGATAAGAAGTGGTCACAGGATGGTTTGAGTTGGAAGGGACCTTCAAGATGATCCAGTCCCACCCCCCTGCCATGGGCAGGGACACCTTCCATTAGACCAGAGTGCTCCCAGCTCCGTCCAACCTGGCCTGGAACCCTTCCAGGGAGGGGGCAGCCACAGCTGCCCTGGGCATCCTGGGCCAGTGCCTCACTGTCTGCACAGGGAAGAATTTCCTTCTAGTAGATTATAACGAAATCAGGTTAAAATCGTTACCCCTCATCCTAGCCCTACACCCCCTGATAAAGAGTCCCTCCCCACCTTCCCTGTAGCCCCCTTTAAGTACCAGAAGGCTGCTCTGAGATCCCCCCAGAGCCTTTTCCAGTCTGAACCAATCACTACAGGGCAACGGCAGCACATCAGGAGAGTTAACTGGGATTGGTAGATCTGTGGGGATTAGAGCTGTTGGTGTTGTTGAGAGGCTGAAGTTATGTAAATGGCAGCAGCTGTGTGCGCAGGGTGAGGCTGCTGTATGGGCTGGGCCTTTCCTGGCTCTTCAGTCTGCGAGTGCAAATCTGTGTACAGCTGGCACAGTGGATGAAAGGGGTTCAGCTTCAGGTGCTTGTCTGCGAGGACAGTGATGTGTGTTCTGTCAGGGTGGAGGTGAAACCAGGTTAGTTTGGTGGAAAAACATAATGCAGTACTGCTGTGAATGAATGCTGAACAGAAACTGAAGTGTAGTACAACTATTAGTCCAAATTTGGTTTTAATTTATGTGGAATTGATGGTAAAGCCTGTAAACAGGGAGAAGCAGTATATGAGTTGTCTCATAATAGTAAAGAGAAGATCTGCGCCTAGGACCTCTTGGCAGCGGGCTATAAATGTAGTGTGTGTGTGTGTGTGTATCCTTCTGAACACGGTCTGTGTCTCCGAGTCTGTGGTTTAAGTCTACAAACAGGCATATTTACACAGAGGTATAGAGGGCTGAATCTATCAGCTAGGTTGTAGTCCTTTCTTGAGGTTTCATTTCTCCTTTTACCAGCTTTATAATGAAATTCATATGGAGTTGTACAAGTCAGATATTGAAACTGTGCAGAAGTTTTCGTATTTAGATAAGGAGAGGTATTTGAATGTGGTATTTAGATTTCAATCTGACGAGTGTTGTCTTAGCTTAAATAAAGTCTTCGACTTGCACTGAAAACATTGTTCTATTGCTTTTAGCAGAAACTAGAACATGTTTTGCTGTGCCAAATACAGTTTTTATTTTCTATGGTTAATAAATGTTTTTTAGTTGAATAAATAAATACTTAATTAGGATTTGGTAAGTTGGGCTAGGGACAGTCTCAAAGGGTCTGATTTATACAGACATTTTTCAGGTGTCAGGGGAACACTTTAGCCAAGCCACATTTTGATACACTTAAAAGATCCACTTTGAAGTACCATGTTACAGTTCCTCTTCTCAATAGTTACATGTGGTATGTACTTAATGAAAAGGGGGGCTTGGCAGTCTACATATACCCCATGGCCAGCTTAAGTTAGACTCCTCTTATATTTTACTGCTAAATGTCTTTTAGGATAAGTTTCATAAATTTTTTTTTTGGTGGTTTGACAAGACAGGATGGGAGAAATGGCTTCTATTTCCTGCACCTTGACCTGGCTTATTAGTGGTAATGAAAGAAAACGCACCCCGTTGAGATTACTCATATGTAGAAGTCACTGTAGCTCTTAATTCTCAAATCCTGTGTTCCTACATGTCTCAATTACTAGTCTTTCACACCTATTCTGTTAAAATGATTGGTATTTAAATGTTTAAAATTGAGAAATGAAATCACTGCCAGAATGTCTGGCCATTGCAATAAAACAAAAGTGAAGTGTCACTCATCAAGTAGCAATCTACACAGTGAGGACTGAGGCTGGAGAACTAATCATGGCTTCAGCTGCTCTTTGAAAGTATTGCCTCAAAACTGTGGCTCAGGCTGGTGCATGCGTCATGTAAATTGACCTGACTAGACTAGCTAGTGGATATGCCTGACACTTGCTTTAAGAAGTTGGTATCAAATGGAATAGTGTACTGTTAGCTGAGAGAATGTGGAAGCTGTTCTCTTACCACATGTAATAGCTACAAGGTCCTTTTGGTTGCCTCTCATTTTCCTCATTCACACAACAGTGGGAAGCCGTGGCTCTTTCCACATACATTGTGAATGTTTGGAGCAGCCTGAGGATAACCCTGTCTGGAGGACAGCAATGAACATACAGCTATACCATTTTAATATCAGGTATTAATCTTTAATTCCACATCACAGCAGTCGAGTGAATGGGTGAGGGAAAGAAACCCAAAACAAACGGCAGATATTTACATCTAAAATTCACACCACTTATTTGTTGGTTCTGGAAACATGCTATCACAATATATACAATGAAGTACCTTTAGGACACTTGTACAAATTATTTTTTTCCTTTTAAATTTGATTTCCATTATAGATAAGATAGCTGTTTTCATTTTATTTTAAACATGAATACACAAAAGAGAAGTGGTTAGAGGTTTTTGCCTGTTTTAAATAAGCACAGAATGCCAGAGGTTAAAAACACATTTACAGGGCAGAATACCAGTCAGACATCACAATCTATACATTTTTTGCTCAATTTCCTGTACAAATACACAGCATTCAAATGGGGGTATTTACAAAGAAGCATGATCAGAGGAAATTTTAAATATCACATAATTTGTTTCCCAAAGGCTCTTGTTCTCTCCAGCCTCCCCAGTTTGGCTGATTCTCCCCCAGAAGGGATATGCAATATCCCCTACCTAAAAAAAGGTAAGCTAAAAACCAGAAGAAAAGACAGAAAAGAATCTTAGTCTTGCACACAGTAATAAAACCAACCCAACCATTGGAAAAATAATATTGTAGGATTGAGAAATTGTTTTAATTGCTTTTCTTCTACTACTGTGGTTCCTTCTCAATTTTGTTTCAGATGGGGCCAGCAGGTACACTGATGATGGAGAGATTTGTAGCAGAATTCCACCAATTTTCTCAGGAATGCACATGCTATTTTGTTATGCAAAGAAAACCCAATGAAGGCAAGTTCATATTAAGTTTGAATTACAGTTAAGTATAGAATGACAAGGTCCTGTTCAAAACATCCTGTTGCTGTGGTTTATACAAGGAATCTTCAAATCCTGCTGGGCAAGTGCAACAACTGCTGTTGCTTCCACCTACTCCAGGACTGAGCTTGATGTTGGAGTTGTACTATGCTATAAGACACCTCACCCTACAGAGAAGTATTAGTTCCAAGAAGTGTTAGTTCCAACATTCACAAAATCTTAATAACAGTCTTTCTATCTTCTGCCCCCTTTAAGGCAAGCACTGAAAAGGGAGACAGAATCCTTGGTAGATACCAGAACAGTAACAGAAATTTAACTCGAGAGAGGCTTAAATTTGGTAAATTCAGCAATTTATTCTGTCCTTCTCTGTGTGGACCTGCTATAAACTAGGTATTTGTATACATCACCCGATGGATCTTCAAACCATTACAAATACGTAGTAATGTCAGACTCCCAAAATGGACTCGCTGCTGTTGTACAGTGTCTCTAATCAGAGCAGGATGATATGTTTTGAGAGACTGATTAGAGCTCCAGTGGGCAGGTTTTCCAGCTGACTGGGACTTAGTTCCTTTTAGTTGTATTCTTGGTTTTGCAGTTTTATTTGCAAGATATGCTGATTCTTTGCAATAAGGAAGCTCTTTTAATCTTCCTGCCAAAAAAAAAACCCAATGCAAAAATGGGGCAGAGGAGATGGAATTGAATACTTAGAGCTTTTAAGAACTACTTGAAGAATCTCAGTCAGATTGGAGAATAGCATATATGAAAATATTTCAACTTATTTCTAAGGAATTACCTTGACTTACCTTTACTGAAAACATAATTTTGAGTTGAGTTTTCATACATGTGTTCTATACCAGAGATTTGGCTTGATTCATTAACAGTTAGGACTGTCCCAGCACTGGAAAACTCTCCTTCCTGCTAGAGATGAAATGACCACTATAGGCCAGTTTTGTTATCATTGACTTAATTGTGAAGGTTATAATGATTACAAGCAGCCTGTGTTAGTAACAAAATAGAGGAAGCAAGAGAGACTTTGTTCCAGCCAAATAGGCCATTTAAGAAACAAATCCGTAACCTAATAGTTTCGCATGGGCTAGAGCTTGAGAAAGAAAAGAAACAAATCCTCTTAAAATCCCCTTCATACATCTGTTGAGTCCAGACTTCGTACAGACAGACCACCTTTAGGAGAGTTCAGAAGCAATGTACTCTGCCCAGTCACTGCATTTAGAGGTAGTGCTAAAGGTGACCTGTAAAAGGTTTATAATATCCTTTTTTGCTTCTTTATGCTGTTTGTGGCATGAGAAATTCAGTGGTTAGGGCAAGAATTCGATGTGAAAATTGAGTGCTGTTCCTGTTTCTGACACTAATTTATATGGTGGAGGTAAGTCTTTTATTTGAATGTGCTTCAGATTTGTCAGTGGTAGGACAGAGGGTGGTCTGTTGCCATCCTCTGGGGTGTGCTTTGCAATCTGCAGGTGGAAAGGGCTAGAAGGCAGGCTAAAATGTGTGTGGGCATGGTAGGGGGAAGCAACATTGCTTGTTTATCTAAGCACTTCAAATATTTGATACTCTCATGATTGAAAGTTTCTTGAAAAATATGAAAATAGGAATAAAAGTCAAATATTTGATACTCTCATGATTGAAAGTTTCTTGAAAAATATGAAAATAGGAATAAAAGATTTCTTGGTGTTCTTTTCAAAGAACAGATGATCTTGGCTCTATTACCCACAGAATTTTTTCCTGGTTTGTCATGTACTGAACTAAGCAAATACTGATTAAAAGGCTTGTGTTCATAGACTTGTACTGTCTTCACCTCTGCATAGTTTCAATTCTTGGTTCTGTGTTGGTGTTTTTTTGTTTGTTTGTTTTTGTTTTTTTTTTTTTTTTTAAATGTTCTCCAGCTCTTTCTGGAGCCTGTCAATAAAAGAAGGTGACTGGGGGAAAAAGGATGTATTTCTGCCTGAGGTGAAAAGAAAAGAAATGAACCTTCCAGAAGAGAGAAGAAGCTCTTAAAGCTGCTTTGTACATCCTAAAGAAGCAAAAGAGGAAACAAACATTTCTTCTTTACAGGTTGCCTTTAAGATCCCTGACTCTATGATGTACACTATAGACTGGGCATTTCTTGAATCTTCATGTTTTCTGTCTACTGTGAGAAATGGAGATTCTTTCTGCACACCAGCTACAGTGAGTTTTTGGGAGGGACTGAGGACATTATGTTAATGGCGAATGAATCTCAGCTCCTGGGTGATGGAAGTCGGTGAGGATTGTGATGTTCAGCCCTGAGGCAAGGAGTGTTGGATATGATGCATTTAAGTCACCTTTTCTTTACTGGCTGGGTCATCAACCAGCTGTGGCATGAGAAACTCAATTTGGTTGTGTTTGTTTTTTTTTTCTTCTTTTAAACTGGAATAGAAATGCTGGTGTCAACAGCCTGCCCAAAGTTGGGCATGGGAAAGGCCTGCAATTAGGTTGTAGCTCCAATGGCTACTAACCTCCTCTCATTCTGTAGCACAGATGAATAGCATATGAATCCAATGAGAAAGCAGGTTGGTTTAGCCAGTGAAAGCAAAATTTAAGAAATCAAACAGTACATAAAAAACAAAGGAGGCAGAGTTTGTTGGAAATGATATCTTGGAAATCAGTGCATCAGCACTGGTTAAATTGCCTCAGCACCTATGAACCAATGCAGGGAGATCACTGCACAGGTATGTACAATCCTGCTCTCATGAGAGCCAATTTCTTCTTAGAATTGCCATCTTTCCACTGCCTGCAGCTCATGCACCTTCCAGCCTGACAGTTCATAGAATCCCTGATTTCAGCAATGAGCTTTCACTTCTGTACAGCAAAGAAATAGGTCCCTAGTGCAACTGCTTCTACTCATGTGCGTCTCAGAACTGGGAGGAAAGCAGTTTCAAAATCAACTTGCCACATATCCCCCCTTTCTCCCCCTTCCACTTAAAATTGTATTTTTCAGCTTCTGCAAGTCTCTATGGCTTGTGTGCCATATGATGTGGTTAAGAAACTGCAGAAGGAATAAACTGTCCACTGCACAGAAAGTTAAAAAACGTAACGGAAAGGTGTAAAAAGAAATTAAAAAGGAAAGCAGCAACCTCCCATGCTGGCCCAATTGCTTTTGTGGGCTCCAGACATAAACTTGCGGCAGTAGAAAATTGGTTTGCTGTTCTCCGAGTCCTCATCTCTCTCCTTTGTAGTCAGACCTGGAATGACGATGCAAGCTGCTTACCAGGAGTTGTCCCTACTGCTCGCTGATGCCATGCTCCCATGCTACCCTGGCCTGCTCTTCCTTTGCACCACTCACTGGTTGGGACACTTTACGATGCAACGGGCGGTGTTTGTCGTCATCTTCAATTATCATCCCCTCCTCATTCTCCATGTTCGGCAGCCGGGAGTGGTAAGGTTTGGGGGGTAGAGCAGGAGGGTCCATGGTGTCCTGAGGAATGACTCCAGATGGAGCAGAGTGGCTTCGGCATGGCTGGGATTTGAGCGACTCTAGGACATCAGGCTCAGAGAGACTGTACCTGACAGGGAGGTAGGGTGTCTCCAGATCTTCATCAGTGTTCCAGGCCTGGCTGGGGACAGAATCCATGGTGTCTGTGCGAGGAGGTGGTTCTGAAGAATGTCCAAAATTGCTCTCGCTCAAGGATGAGACACCACTGCTGGCACTGCCGGATAAAGTGGAGTTACTTCCATCTAGACCAGACTGTGGACTGGTGGGTGATGCAGGGATAGGATGAAGAGGAGACTGTTCAGGGAAAAACAAAAGCAGGTTAAAACTGACAAAGGAGGCAATGCTGCATCCTGTGTGTTGTTCCACCTTTCAGCTTTTGACAGTGATGTTAACAATGGTGCTGTTCCATTTGTGTTCAAAACATCAATGATTATTGGCTTATATGCACATTCCCCTGATGTGTATGGAAGTACCTCTTGTGGGCAGACAAGTGCACTTACCACCACCAGAGCTGTTAAGAAAGAATAGTTGAGGTGACAGTCGGAGAGCCTGAAATCACAGCATATGACTCAAAGGAGGAAAGTGGGCGGGCCTACAACGTGTGTAACTTGCTTTTATAGAATTCAACAAGTAGGCTATGAGCTTTCGGTGCATTTTCTTATGTGTAAGTTACTACTTACACTTAATGTGTACTTACACTACTTACACTTATGTGTAAGTTAAAAATAATGTTTCTGTATTCAAAAGCTGCTTGGTGGGAGTAGAGGAGGGGGATTTCTTCTGGAGCCTATTGTTTTCCTTCTACATCCCTCTCTGCTCTCCTGCCACTTCCCTTTTTACCTTGCGCAACGTTCGTGCAGGCAGTGCCGGAGGAGCGTCACTGAGCTGGTGATGGAAGGCATCAAAGTGCAGTGAGTAGTGTCCTGGAATGAGACAAGGATCAGAAATGCAAACTTGTGCTGCCTCACTGCAGCGAAGGAGCTGGGGTTTTAGACTCTGTAATGCCAGGTAACATCTCCAAATGCTGATAACTCCATTCCAACCTAGGCCCTCCTTTCTGATAGATTCTGTGGAGTGCATCTGTCACACGCACACAATGCTAACAAGAAGTACAGTGATAGATTTCCACCCACCCCTGCTATCAAGGATCTCATGGCAAGGCAACAGGCTCGTAAACAGTGAACATTCGAAGTTTCATTTTGTAGCTTTGTAACCTTAAATTACTGCTGAAGATAGGCATTGTCAAGAAGCCAGGCCAGGCTTCAACATTCACGCACCTAATTCTCATCCCAAAATACACGCAGGTCCATGTTACTGTAAGGACCGCAAAAAATTTGAAGAATCTAAAAAAAAAAAAAAAAAAAAAACCGAACAGGAAAACTTTGTCCAGTGCTAGCCTAGCAGACCAGGAAAGACTTTGGCGTTTTGTTTCTGATGGTTTTTATAGGGAAAAAAAGGCTAAGGTCAGCTTTCAGGTGGTCTAGATTTATCTGAGCGTGACTGGAGGCATTATGCAGCAGGCCTACTGGGCATTTCCTTACCATGGGGGAGGCTTCGGGGAGGCACTGGTGGGGCCAAGATGCTCCCAGCGTGGGCAGACAGGAATGGCAGGGCCTCTCGGGTTCCGCTGTCTAGGCTCCAGCTACTGGGCGCTGCTGGCACAGCTGAAGGATTGAAACAGATGTAACTTGGGTAATGTGGAGGTTGGGGGGCCAGAAGGACTGGCTTTCCGGGGTGCTCTTTAGCCATAAAAAGAGAGATTCTAGGGCCTTGGTGAAGGGTAGCATCGGAGGCATACGAAGACACTGCCTAGTCTACAGTGTGTTAAGTTTACAGGATGTTTTGTTAAGGAAGCAAGAGTTAGGTGATCGTAGTGTTAGTCTGCCCATCTCCCTTCCACGACCTTGGCTCATTTCTAGCAAATTTGAAGAGTAGAAGAACTCAGCTAGGTTGTTTTTTTCGCAAACCAGTAAGTAAAAACGATGGAGTGGCAGCTAGATCTCAGTTACCAGCTGTTCTGCTTGGCAGTGAATGATGACAGAGCAGAAGGGATCATGTAGCAGAACCCTCATGAAACACAGGAAGGCCTGTTGCTGCACTACAGTGGCTAAGTGAAGACTGAATAAAGGACATGAGGGAAATCACACCTCAATCTGTTACTAAAGAAATCACGACTTCAAATCCCTGTTTTACTAAGCTACAGAGTTGATCAAGAACTTTGATCACAAAATATTTAAAGACAGGAAGTTTGGACTCCTTGTATTACAAAGTCACCTGAAAGATTAAGTCTTTGTTAATCAGGAAATACAGAGAGAGGAAGGCTTTCTTCATATAACAGATATTATGATCTTTGTGAAGTTGGTTTTTCACAGAAATAAAAGCTTCTTTTTAACAGGAACATTTTTCAAGACCTTGAGAATTCTGTCAACCTTAAACATTATTAAAATGCACCTTCCTTTCTTCCAAACACTTCAAGACTTGATTTATTCTGAGAAGAGAGACATGCAATAATTGTATGTTTATTTAAAAACAAGTAAGTGATTAGTAAAGAAAAGAGAACAGGAAAACAAAGTAATTCAGTGAGCCTAGAGAAAAACAGCTTTTTCCATCTTCAGTTGGGAAAATGGAAGCCTGGAGAAAACCATGGAATTTGACATCTGAAGATGATTTCTCCTTAATTAAAAAGCCTGTGGCCATTTTTGTGAGGTTTTTTTGTTTTGTTTTGTTTTGTTTTTTCTTTAGTACATGAGTTAGCATGAACACAGGCTCCCCAAGACCTAGAATTCCCTACAGTAAAAGAGATCACAAAGTGACAGCTTCATAAGACAGAACAAAACCCATAAAAATATAAATGTTGTTTATAAAGAGAGACTCTCAAAGTGAGAAAGGCATACAAAGAAGACACTAAGAATCTTGACAGAGAACAGGTTCAAACCAAGGGCTACATCTCAACACAAGTAACGTGGCTTCAGACGAATTTTTTGAGCACCCCTGTACACAGGCCAGAGTGCTCTAATTTGCACTGCAGTTGGTGTCAGAGGGCTAAAACAGAGGGACAAGATGCATAACAATGCCAGCCAGGCTAGTTTCTCCTGCAATATGTCAGCATCAAGTGAAAAGGACATAACAAAACCTGATTTGCCTGGCCTGTAAAATCACTGTCGTGCTTTTTTTTTAAACACTAAGATGTAGTAGAAGAATGTGAAGAAGAGAACGTGATACCCCAGTGCATAATCCATTTATACTTTCTCAGTGTTCCCTCATTCACAGCTTTTTGAGTATTTAGGAGTGCTGGAAATCATCCTACGGTCAGATGATTTGGGAGAGTGGCTCCTGCCTGTTGAAACCAGGGTTTTATCCAAAATGCTTCAGGGAGGAACCTACCCGGGGAGTTCCTCGTGCTCAGTCCTAGCCCATCTCTCTCCCTCCGTAACAGTGTTCAGTGGCCAAGTTTAATTAGCAGGGATCCTGCATTTGAAGCATTCTGCTCTGGGCGACTGATGTCAATGTGCTGTCAATGAGAATTACTGAGCAGAGCTTCTGACATGGCAAGGAAGGGGGTGGGTAAATTCACGGGGCATGACTTAACAAAAACCAAGGCAGATGGCATCCTGACTTAAAAAAAATGATGAGGGTTCGAGGGCTGCAAAAAATGCCTGTAACTGCATTTATGCTACCAACCTGGCTGAAGAGCTGTGATTGCCGTCACACTGGAACAGTTACTGTGTCTTTCAGTCATCCGTGTCTTTCATGGCTTCTCTGGGCCTCTGGAGGGGATTCTGTCTCTGATCCCCCTCTCTTTGTGCTGTATACTACACTCCTGCATAATATCGCCCACAAATACAAATTCAAGTATTTTTCCTAGACAGATAGTAAGTATTTATCTACCTTCCTCTTCGACATCTTTCTCCTGTCCAGTATAAAGATCTTACCACCTCTGTCGTATGTTCAGTTCAAACTGACACAGCTAAAATGAAGCTTTTAATGCTTCACCCCTAGTCTTAACTCTCTGCTGTCATCATTCATTATCGTCATCAATAACGATGATCATTGTTGTCATCATTCTGCCATTTATTCAGAAACTACATTGGCTTTTGGTTTCAACCTGGACTGCTCTGTACAGCTGTCACATTGTTAAAGTAGTGGATTCTGGTTTATTAGAAATTCTAAAATAATATTTGCATTTTTTTTCAAAAAGATACAATTTAGTTCTGGCATGGTTACTGAAACAAAACTACTGATAAAAGACTAATGGCGTGCGTTATGCGGGTCAGACTAGACAGTTGCGATGGTCTTTCCTGGCCTTAAAAATCTTTTAAGATACCATTTTCCCCAGCCATACACGACTGTTGCTTGCTTGTCTCAGATTTTGACACATGAATTTTGCCCTCTTCTGCTGCCTTTCAGATAATTTTTTGAGCCCATCGCTTTGTCCATGGCACCCCTTTTGCAAGCTCCTCTTCTGCCACACCAAACAAACTCTTTCTCTCGTTTTTTTTAATGCAGTGCCTCTGCCTATTTTTTTTTGAAGTAATGAGTTAAAATAAAGCATGCATTTATAATGATAAATGTAAATAAATATAAAACTACCTCAGAGAGGTATTACAATAAATTAATATTTTGAACAATAAATGTATATTTTAAAAAGCAGTATATCTCATTATCTAAAAATATGGTCTAAGTCTTGCACTATTCTTTCCCATAACTTCTCATTTGCTGCTTTGGAAGTTTTGCTTGATAAAGGCTGCAGGATTTGTTTCAATAACAAAATGCTAAACTCAGAAAGCTGTCTGAATTAAAGAGGTTTGTGCAACTCCACCCTTCTGTGAATGAACTGAAATGACTATAGGTTGGCAGAAGGCCCAGTTAATTAAACTGTTAATTAAAAAAATGTGAGAGAATGCACTTTGCCAGGAAATGTAGTAGCCCGTTTGTTACTTGCTGTAGCATGACCAGAGTAATATTTTAGAAAGCATGCATGCTAACTAGGACAAAAAAAAAAAAAAAGAGTACCTTTCTCAGCCACAGACAGGTTGGGATCACTGCAAGGTTTGCACGGTCCAATCATTTGCTGGATCAAGGCGCGCTGGAAATTTGGAGGCTAAGGGAGAAGAAAGTTAGCAAAGAAGAGAAAAAAAAAAAAAAAAAAAGAGTTAAAGACCAGCTGCTGCAGAACCCTGGGGCTTTCTGCTCATTTTTTCAGGCAAAAAAGATTTCAAACTAAAAAGTTCATGGGAACCTTAGGCTGTGTCTACATTAGCAAGTACTGCAGTGCAGTACTAGTGGATCTCTAGAGCGTAACAAGTGCCGAGGACCCACAATTCAGGCTGCTTGTGTTCTCTGGAGGAGTTCTTCCAAACTAGCTCGAGCCTGGTCTTGTGCCCACATTCAGCTTGAATGCATCAGGTGCCCTTCTGGAGCTTACCTTTTGCTTTGGTTTCATCTGAAATAATTGAGTTTGCATGCTCAGCCTTAGTTGTCTGATGTGAAGTGCAGTAAGTGGGCATGATCAGGAGGTTCTGTTCAGAAGTGCATGCCGGGGCCAGATTAAAATGCTTACGTGTAGGCACACTCTGAATTTTTCATTTTGTCTAGAGAAGGTAGTAGATAAAGGCACAGATTGTTTGGAGACCCTGTATCAGTATATTCTTTCAGCCTCTCATGGTTTATGATACTCCTGGAAATCACCGTAAAGCTATTTAGAATGAACTTTGAGGCTAGACTGCGGGATGTCCATGGTTCTAGAAGAATGAATAAATAAAATGGTATGACTACTTGCAGTGGACCAGGGCCCATAGGATAAAGTTTGGAAGTAAGAAGAGTCCATTTGCACAGGGCATATCTGCAATTCTAACAGTCATGATTTCTATCACTTGACTACCAAAGTGGGTGGTTCTGCGGGGCTGTTAATATGAAAAGTTCTGCGTTGCCTCTGAAAATGATCCTAAGTTGTGCTTCCTGAAGATAAAAAGGGGAACTTTAAGGTAGTCAGAAATAGTAAAAATAAAGTCACAGTTTCAGATGGTTGAACTGACATCAAAGAAATCAGATCTGCTACCTGTCCATTTTCCATGATAGCTGCGGGATACATGGCGCTGCTGGGTCGGTCCCGGTGGGTTGGCAGCAACATCATCATCTCCCGAGAGTGGCGGTACTTATCTGGTAGAGAGGGAGAGCCTGTAAACAAGTGAGAATAATCACGTACACGTGACAAACAGCAGCCATGTCTCCGCATGCCCAGTGATCTAGCCCTCCTTCACGGTTTGTTCAGACGGATGATCTCACAGGACTCAAGAAAACACGGTGCCGAGCCCACTAAGCAGCTGACTGGTGGTGGGGTGCAGAGCACGAGGATGAAGGAAGAACTGGCTTGTCGTGTACAATTAAGGACATACCACGTAAGGTGTGTAAGAGGTATGTGTCCCTAGTGGTATGTTGCAAAGTGCTTCCTCCTAAACAAACAAAAAAGCGGGCATCTGTGTGGAATCAGCTGTAGCTGTGCGGTACAGTGCCTAATGATCCCTTGCCCCATAAAGTCCTGTAGAATTATAGAAATGCCATAAAATAGTGCATTTTAGGACCGAATGTGGAAGAAAGGGAGAAAAGCTTGAGATGCACCATTCAGTTAAAGTGGGAAGCTACTTCATTCCTCAGTTCTGCTAGAGATAGACAGTCTGAGGTATTGCCATTTAGTTGGTGATACCTTGGTTAGCTTCCTCTTTGTTAAAGCAAACCAAAAATCCATAATAAACAGAATTTTCTGTAAATGTGGGTGGCACTTTGCTTATAATGCTGCTGGGTCACGTACGATCACTGCTGAGCGTGTTGGCATACTGAGCCATTTTATGACAACAGGACATTTACCAATCAAGGTATATAGTAGGAATATGCTTGACTTAACTATTAGTTATCTGTATAGTTGTCGTTTAAGACATCGGGGCATTTAATGTAAACAGCTTCCTGGCGTGTGGAATTACTTGGGACTCACGCCCTTCAAGATGAGTGCCACACAGCAGTACGCCCTCTGATACGCAGCAGCTGACAATGGATTTGCCAGAAGAATGATTCTCATTAGTGACTTCCTAAAGTCTGATACTACTGATACACGCACGCATCCCTCGGGATGCACGGTATTAGGCAGGGATTGATGTTCTGAAGCTGCTGGAGTGAGCTTTCATTTGCACTGACTATTTCATTGCGTCACAAACACGCACTTAACAGATGGCAGCACACAGCGCATTACAGAGCCATGCCGGCTTCCGGGGAATACATGCCCCCTTCTGCAAACTTTCCACAACCACACACACTACCTGAACAGCACTCCAACATATCAGCAAAGGCATTGGTGCTGGTTAATGCAGCTTTTACCCCAGCAGAAGCAAACATGCAGTTTTGGGGACTGATATTCAGCACACAGCGGAAGGAACAATGTGTCCAGCAGAATGCAGGATAAGGTCCCACAATTGCAACGATTCCATCAGGGGTGGCAGAACCCAGGTTAATCTCCACCCCCACCCCGACATGAACAGCCGCAGAGTATCTGCATTCTAGTTCCGAACTCATTTTCTCCCCAGACACAAAACAGAAACATAATTAGACAACATTATTTGCTCTTATACACAACATCAGCTTGGAAACACAGTGTTAACACTTTATGCTGAGTCTCTTTTACTCACACATCACAGATAGTCCTGTTTCTGCATGATAAATGTAAGGATGCTGAACTTTTAGGTGTGCCCAGAACTACATCACAGCACAACCTACACGGTAAACTTTTCCCTTTTATTTATCTGGTCATCCTTGTTCTTTTATATCCGAGATGCAAACCATCTCTGTGTGCCATCAGTTTGTATGGGATTATAGTTTCCACAGACCTTGCATTGCATGACCTGAAAAATTGTTTATGTGCTAAATATGGTGGCAGAGTCTAGTTTACCAAACAGCTCTTCTGTTTGGTACACTAAATCTGTAAATAAAGATTGTAACTGATTATGCCAAGTGTCCAATCTGCAAACAAGATACTGATACCTCTGAATTAGGGGCCACAAGAGGAGTGGCTGTAACTGAAGATTTTATTAATAATTGGGCCTGCTTCTTTGGAAAGATAGAGAGCACAATCACCACGGCTCCTTTCAGGGACTGGCAAAACTTAAAACACAAAGTCAAAACCTGCTTCTAAAAGCTTCCAGAGCAGTCCGTGGCCATATAAAACGCTGCAGCATGTATCAGGGCTTATTCCTTTTAGCTTGTAGCTTGGTACACTTGATGTGTGCAGCACTGTATGTACTGCTAATGAGAAAGGAAAACCCATGATGAAGCCAGAGGTGGTCTTTTAATAATGGAAATCTTAATCGAGTTGTGACAAGTATTAGTTTTAAGGAATGAAACCGAAAATTAAACTCCAGACTCAATGAATCTTTTCTCCTGATTCATCATTTTCATTACTGTTATGAAAAGAGTTTGCTCCTGCACTAAATCATATTTTTTTTTGCTTTCAGAAGGAAGTTTTTAATGTAAGCATATGAGTTCTTGCAAAGTGCTAAATAAGAAATCAAGACTCATCTTCTACAGCTTTAAAAGGGGCTGTGTTGAGGAAGCAGTAGGGATGCCTTAAAGGAGGTGAGTCAAGTGTCAAGTGGGAGTTCCTTTTAAGAGTGCATCAGAGGAGTCCCAACCATATTTTAAATGAAATTACTGAAAAACCCTAACCCACTCCTAGTTCTTCCCAGGCCTTTTTGTATTACAATTTCTGCTTAACAAACACTGGTTTATATAATCGATTAATTCCTGTAAGGTCAGAGCTGTGCCTCATGAGTCAACCTCAAATGAAGCTGAAACAAACTCTGAATTTCTTAGTGATCGTCCTTACAACAACAGTGGTGCTTTCTTGATAGGGAAGAAGCTACATAAAGGTCAAGCCAGGTGAAAACAGAAAGATACGTACTTGTTAATATGGAAAAAAGAGTAGTAATGTGTCTATCACTAGCACATAATTAGAAAATTCTTACTGCATTCTGATTACAATTCTGTTTAAGACTTTTGCTCTCACTTGTGTATATTATAACTAGTGCAAGGTGTGCTGCTTAAATCTGCTGTTCAGTGATATAATAAAATCATTTATCTACTGTCTTGATGACTATCCTTTAAAAAATTGTTTGGATTAATGGCTTTATTATTTTCTTTGGATAAGCCAAATAATTTGCTTATGTTTCTCTTTTAAACATAATTTTTTGGAAGTGGAGAATTGGAAGTATGATTTAAATTCCTGCTGGTTTCTTAATATAAATGGCCATGGCCTCCTTTGGTCATTAATAGAACTAATCTAATATTATAAAAATACCCGTCTCCTCAGGACAGTGCTAGTAGCTGAGCTCCAGAAAGGACTCTGCAGTTAAACAGAGGTGGTGGTGTAAGTACCTGGATAATGGGATAGTGGCTTTTCACCTCTACATTAATGTCTGAATCAATAAGAGAAGCATTTAAACATCTGACAAAACCCTAGAAATTCTAGATAACCATGCTCCGGGTAAAGCCACATGTGACAAAGATGCTCAGTTGATAAATTTAGGTGGCTTGTACAAAATTAATTGTTGGCCTTTGTATACTTTCCATCTGAAAAGCGGTTAACTGCAGCATCATGACTATCGTAGCTTTGTGGGCAGTCTCAGCAGAAAGGCCAAGGATTGGATGGGTCATGGTGACTGAACTATCCTCTCACCTCTAGAGGTGGTCCCTCCAGGACAGAGATGAGGCACATTGGTGGGGGCAGCGTGGGGAAGCTTGCACGGCTGCCGCCCATGCTGTATCTGTTCTGTGGATAAATAGAGGGCTTCAGCCTCCAGTGTTGTCAATCCAGCACCTTTCACCAGCACTAAATTAAAAAAAATATAAATAAATACCAAAAAAAAAGAAAAAAAAAAAAAAAAAAAAGGATAGAGGTGCATTGGCAGAGCTGCACATGTAATGTTTGTGAAGTACCTTGCTCCAGCCAGTGATACTGGTCTCTCATTTTCACAAGCATCAAATTCACCCAATTAAAAAACAAAAGGAAAAATCACCAAGTAGAAAAACAAAGCTGTATTACCACAGTGGAACTTAAGTGTAAGGGCTTTTTCTTGTTCCAAACAACTCCATTCCAGACAGCGGTGTTGTAATAACCAGAATAGTGATTTGCACACTGTAAACCACAGAGAGCATCTGGGACTTTACTAGAAGTGAAATCCCATTATTAGTGGGTAATGTCTGAATGCTGTGCTTACCTAACTTAAAACTGAACAAAACTAGCAGAGAAGTGTTGTGTCATAGACGATCAAAACATGTTAGTAAGAGTGAAGAATAAAATAGATATATATATTGAAGTATTTTTCAAAATCATGATGTCTCTTATTGTTCCCTCATTTGTGGTCATTTGCACTGTCTGGTTCTCGTCTCTGGGAGGTGCTGTTGGCTCATCCATCGGCACCATACCCTTCAGAGCATTCACCACTTTGGTTTCTAAGCAACAGCAAAGAATACGGTAAAAAGGGAAGCTGGTGATGCTGTGAAGTCATCAAGCTCAGAAGGACTGTCACAGCCTGTCACTGGGAGCACTGGACTTTTAGAGAGGAAAATAGCCTGAAACACTGTGAGCCCCAAAACCCCCTCAGATCCCTCAGAAGATTCAGAGCTCACGTGGCAGCTGAGGCACATCCATTTAAGGGCGTCTTCCTGATAGGATAGCCCTGTACTCAGTTCCATCTTCGCTTTCCCGTTATGCCAGTTTAATCTGGCTACTTTACTATTTGAATTGTCATTATTTTCCTTCCAGCCCTTGATAATTAGTGAAGTTATTTGTCTTTATTTGAAGATGTCCACTTCTCACCTTCCTACTCCATCTGGTCCTTCAATTAAATCACTTTGCTGCATCTGTGTCATAACGACAGCCAGTCAATGTAGATTTTACTGCAAGATTGAGCAAAAAAGCCCCAATCTGGCCTGAGATTTCTCTGTATTGCCTGTCCATAAGGAGACATACAGTTCCCCTGTATGGGAGAAAGGGGTAAGATTTAACTATCAGCCTCTATCTCTGACTATACCCTGGGTACCTTCTTCAGACGCCTGTGAAAAGAGGTGTAGAAATTTGTGAACCTGCAACTAAAAATCCAAAATGAAAGGAAAAAAAAAAAAAAAAAAGACTTGAATAGAAGTTACCAAAGTTGGAAGATTGCATGGAGTGGTTTTGCTTCAGCTCTGAGTTTTAGGAAGAAAATGATTAGCAATATCAAGACCAGCTACTGTAACAGCAAAGGCAATTATGAGTATCCATAGAGTCTGTTTTTACACCTTTCCTTTCTTCAAGAATCAACCAGCAAGGAAGCCCTTCGTTAACTCCGATACTTAAAATTTGTGTCTTTCACCATTCATCACAGACATATGCTTTTGTATACACACATTTCTGCTAAGCTGCCGCAAGTTCTTTTTTGTGCCATAACTTCATTAAACGTGTAAAATGATTTTTTTGCTTTTGTCTTCATAATCTCTCTCTTTTAAGTACTGTACCAAAGACTATTCTTGTTTTCCTCTAGATTGCCTGCCACAATTTTGTGATGGAACAATGGAAATCATTATGAAATTCAGCTGCCTGAAAGCAGCATGTATTAGAGATACATTCCAAATACTGCTGAAAAAAAAAATTATTAAATCCATCTCTGGAGAATGAAAAACATTTTCTAAGAAATTATTTTTGAAGAGGCATTTACAGCTCCAAAGGAGAAACAGTGGTATACTTCAGTGCAGGTGGTCTTTCACCAACAAGTCAGGGTTGCCAGGTTCAGGAGATGCCTACAGGTCCAGTTAACCCTTCATCTGGGCCCATCCATTCTTACCTCGAGCACTGGAAGGGGCAGAGTTAATCATCTGGGATGGTGCCGAGTGAGTAGAGCTCAGGCTTGAAGTGGAAGGGCTAGCCTGGGACGAGGATAAAACAGAGACGTTGGTGACTGAGCCTTGGTACCTGGAGTTAGGGCAAACAAGCTGCTGGAGGCAGAGAAACCATCAAGAGAGAACTGAACGGATCAGTGCATTAGATATTTACCTGTCTCAGATCACCCAGTGCAGCCTCAGCCTAGGAAGCAGCTTCTGTGCCGGGCACTATTAATCTGCACTCAGGACTGTGGGACTCATTTCTCCCTCCCACAAGGCAAGAGCAATGCTAACTGTGTGTGTTGAACAGGCCAGATAAGTAACATGCCAACTAAAATCTCACATTCTGAAAGCAACAGGAAGATCTTGGACCACAGTATCAACTTTCTCGAACAATGTTACAGTCTACCTACTCAGTGCTCTGAGAAAAATATCACGGGACAGATCCAAGCATGTGCACAGGTAAAGTGTACTCCTCCTAAGCATAACCCTCCAGAGCATGTTCAGTGCTGTTTGACAGCCGCTCCTGGCCGGGCTGGAGCTGTACCTGCATGTGGTACATATCCTCAGCAGTCTCCCCCACAGAACTGTCTGTTAGGATAACCAGGTTTCCTGTTTCACTGGAGGTGTGGGATGACAGAGAGGATGACGAGTGTCGGACTGAACCAAGCAGGTTCAGTGGGCTGGAATAAAAACAGGCAGAACAAGGGCGTAATTATTTTTTGAACCTGTGTTTTCATTTGTGAAGCCTGATTTCTTCCAAGCTAGTAAGTACCTACAGTCACCTGCTGCTTTAGGTCACCTCTAGATGTCAAACACTTTTGAAAAATCAGGCTGAATAAGCTTAAACAAATCCATAAATGTGAGTAAATATGAGAGAAGTGACAATAAGGATACATGTAAGACAACGTCGTATGCAGTATGTAGAACTTCAGAATCCCAAGCCAGGTTAGCATCACATCGTGATGCTGGGTGTATATTTTTGTTTATAACAGAATAGTCTGAAACCACTCTACTTTTTAATGCTGAAATACGATGAGTGGGAACAGCTTAAAAATAAACATTCCAAAGGAAGCCAAGCAGCAGACACACAGGGCAAAAATACAGTTTTCCTTATTGTATCTGTTGGGCCTCAGCATTACAGCTGAAGGCAACTTTGTAGCTGACAGTAAATTAATACAGCCCATCTGGTGTGCAGGCTGCACCCTGATCTCACTCATGGAATTAATTTTTAATTTGTCACTCTGAATCACATACACAAACACATAGTTGGTACACTGTAGAATATCCCTAGTTTGCTCTAAGAACTAAAAGAGACTTTACAAAGTGAGTAATTTTGAGGAAAGAAATTTTACCAGCTAGACACCAATTATCAGCTGCCAAACCACTAAAACAGTGTAAGAGCTACTCAATTTTAATAGCAAAAAGAATGTCACCATCCTGGATTCATGTACTCAAGACTAAGTCTTCACAGCTTTTCATGCTAAGCTGTTTTTAAAGCCACCAAGAGAAATAAACACGGAAGGACAATTACAATTTCATAACTTCAGTGACATTCCTGTCACTGTTTTTCACACCGGCGTGGATGTGTACACTTTCAAATAAGCAGTTTTGGCTGGATACAAAAAACAGTTTTGCCCTAAAAATCCCAATTTTGATCCTCAACCATTACCTCAGCTTTTATAGGTGGGTATTCAGTTTAAATAAGCATCCACATTTGCAGGTGTTTCTGTGAAGTCTGAGCCATTTTTCAGTATTCTGATCAAAACTCCTTTGCAACCTTTTTTATATTTGGGTTTTGATTTGATCAGAATTGTAAAAAAGAATGACGCGAACATTTTTTTGATCCTTAAAAATGGGTGCATACTGAGTTGGGTTCTAAAAGAAGCAATAATATTTTCCTTTTATGGTAGGTAAGGACCCATTTATTTGCTGTTTGCGTAACAGAAGTGGTAGGAGAATATGGAACCTCCAAAGGCAGATTGAATCTGGAGATCTGAGTGGCAGATGTGTGTTTCTGCCTCTGCAGTAAGTCAAAGCGATGGAGTAACACCTGGAGGTGTTCAGCATTTGCGGCAAACTGGATTTCTCAACTTTTTGATTCCAGTTCTCAACCTTTGGTAATTAGTACTGAGTGCAGAAAGGCACTTCTGCCAAAACACATCCTGCTCCTTTTGCGGTTCTGTTAACCACTTCTAATATCCTTGAATCTTAATGCAACAGTGTGCAGACATCTGAGATATTCCAACAGAAAAAAACCCAGGGTACCTGTGTCGATGCACCAGCTTTATGCTCTCTGGGCTCATAGGTCCATGTGAAACCAGGACGTTGCTGCGTGGGGTGCTGGTGCCAGAACAGGCTGGACTCAGCTTATCCAAACCAGGTAACTCCTGTAAAGGAAACAAACTTCAGCTAAGTTGGCTGAGGAAAATTACAAGCATTCTCAGGAAAATCCTTATCTGTTTCCATGTTCTCTACAGTTATCCTCAGTTATCCTGCATTTCCACAGGATAAAGAGCTTCAAGTGCTTTACAACCCCGTTCTCTGTTTATTTCCAATGACACTTTCTAGCCACTATTTCAAGAATTTGGGAGGAAAATAGAGGCGTAGTGTGGCCCAAATTACAGCCACCTACATTTTTCAAAAAAGAAATATGGACTCAAAAATACAGATTTTGTTCAAACTTTCAAGCAAGGTAGTGAACTCAAACTGGCAACTGTGACCTGTACCGGTCTTATCCATTTTGAAAGAGAAAGGCCATGTTTGAACATTCTGGTGCTGTTATTTCTGGCCATCCTTGCACAGTGTTCACTCCTAAGAATGGACGAAAAAGCCTTTGAGTTAGAAACTACCTTAGAAAAGACAGACTCCAGCTGGAAAATGCTAACACACATATTTTAAGTAATTCTTTTACATTATAGAAAGATACCCTTTAGTTTGGTAGTGATAATGTTCAAGATAGTGTCTAGGTATCCATAAAGATTTCACTACACCAGGAAGAGGAAAATACACTGCAAATTTCTGAGACCCACCTGGCAAAGATGTCTCAAGTATAGTTGTCTGGGAGTATTAACATACAGCAGAGCACACACAGAAGGAAAGGAATCGTTCCTAGGGGATGGAATTTGTACTTCTGGTATATAACAGGTGGTGTGAACCACGCGCAGGAAGCGGTTCCGTTGGCTTCATAGGAACTATAGACCCGTAACAGCACGTGTCCTGACCACCAGAGCTGGATACCTAACGTAACCAACAGGCATTTCTGGCACTGTCTATATAAAAACACCTCTGGAAGGCCTAATCCATGTCATGCTACTCCAAATTATGGGAGCTCTCTTGAAGAGCTCAGGATCTAACACTTTCTGTTAATCTTTCTTCCTCTGTTATACACCATTTTCTGCTACGTAAGACAGTAACTGAAAATTAAGCTTTACAATTGTTTTGTGATACAGCAAAGAACATACAAATAATTAAAATTATACTTTAAATTAAAGGCTAAATCAAAATACTGGGACTTCCTTGCACAAAAATCAAGAATTCTTTTGATAATTTGTCAATCCAGCAGGTTCAATCAGTGCTGTATCAGCCCAGTGCTTTTGTGAACCTTACTGTAACTGATAGGAGTTTAATTATAACTGAGTAATTCAAAATGGGAAAAATGACCATCAGCTTACATGGTACAGACTGGATCGCATCATCTGGAACTGGTCTATCAGTTTCTTATGTAGGGGGCGCATTTCTGGGTGTACAAATTTCTCATGGACTGCCAGGCCCACTCCTAAGACATGCACCTGTTAAAACAGAACATCACAAACACGAATAAATCATGTCTGAGAGACAGAATAGAAGCCTGTCCCTCAGTGTCTGTCAGTGTGCAAGAAAGCACTGTAAAATATGCAACTGTTCAAGCTGCTGATAATTAAGCAAGCCTAAGAGAACTGGCAAGTTCATATTACTTCAACAAGTACTTGAAGTGTGAGACAAGTACATTTATGTCATGTTGGATTACTTTTATTAAGAGATAACTGTAAAAATTTACCAGATTGATTGTCTCTCCAGAGCGAACAGCGTTATGTCCTCACACAGATAACGCATTGTGACAAAGGAAATTCCTTCCACCCAGTGTCAGAGAAGGGGTCAAAGTTGCTGACAGAAATGTCTAAAAGGAGTTACTCATAATTGAGCTGAACAGCGGCACTGTGGCATGCATAGTCCCTCTTTCTGTTGCTCATTATTTATTTTTAAAGGTCAATTTTGCAAAGGTCAAACATATAGTATTAGTGATTGAATGAATTATAGAAGCTCTCCGATGAAAGGAAACAGTAACGATAGCAGACTTAAAATGTATATAATTCCCTACATGATCCAAAGACTGTACAAACAATAACTAATTAATCTTCAGACATTCTCTTGAGGATTGAAGGGAGATAAGCACTATCTTTATTTTACAGATGGGAAATCTGAATTGCAGTTAAGTGATTTGTTGAAGAAACAGGCCTAGTAGCTCTATTCAGACTTGGACACATTGTTTAATGAGTTATATCTTGCCAAACTTTCAGTTAAGAGGAATGTGATTTTCTGATTTCACTACCATCAAAGCACTCAGCTAGCTTTATCTACCAAGATGTTTCATGGAGACACTAAGGAAAAGTAAAACTGTAGATAATATAAATAGGCATTAAGTCTTCCCATGTAGCTCTGCCAATTTAATCTCAAGCCTGACCTGTCCTGACTCTGATTATCTTTGAACTTTACTGGGAAGACATAATTCAACATGCCAAAAATGAATGGCAGGCTTGAAATGTGACAAGATGACCATCGGATAATAAATGGAAACAACAAAATTAATGTACCTTTAGCTGAGCTTCACCTCACATCCTGTAAGATGAATGGCTTGTTCATAAACTTGGCCATCTCCCCACTGCTTTTTGTTTATATGGACTTTAGATCTCCTGTACCATATTCTTTAGTTCTGAATGAATCAGTTGGACCTGGTATGTTTAGACTGACTGCTGATGAATCCAGTTACTGTAGCAATGTTGTTTTGCATCTGAAAACCAATACCTGTTCCTGCATGAGTTCCTTGAGCTGTGTGATCTTCTCTGCGTCTCCAGGGTGCTTTGTGATATAATCTTTATCAAAAAAGGCCTGTAGGAGAAGAAAAAAAAAAAAAGCTCTCTGCTTACTGGAAGAGTTACTGCTTCATTGTAACTTGGTCTCAAAGGATGAAACGAAAAGGCCCCAAAATCTTAGGAAAACTAAATATACTAAGCTAACAGCAGCAGCTCAGTTTTATTGCTTTTAACACTTGGATCCAGGTAGAGGTACAGTACGGTTTTAGCAACCTAGAGGATTCTGTTAAATCATGAATCTGACCCAAGTTTTCCCCTGTGATAATGATAAGCAATACCAGTAAGCCTTGTATCATCCAGTTATTTAAATTTCATACAGTTTCCTTCATATAACTGCTTAATGTTAAAGGAATTAAGTGAGTAAAGTGGTAACTAATGTAAAGCACGACAGGTGTTCCCTTCATGGCTCTGTAAGGAAGACGTGTCCCACGCTCCTGGACCATTGCTGCTGTTTTTCAGTATTTCACCCTAGACTTACCTTTTGCAATGTGGAGTTTAAGCAACAGCTTGCCAAAGTATTACATCATATAACATACCGCATGTAAGATCATTTTAGGGTTACACTAGTCTGAAATTAAGGCTAGCAAAGATAATGGTCGAGTAGCATGAATTAGTAGCTTCTCCTGATTACAGGTCCAATCATTCTCGATTACCAGGAGTCCCACTGCCTCTACTGAAAAATGCATTTGTAATGTAAGCAGTATATTAAAAAAAAATCTCATTTCCAGGTAAGCCAAGTTTTGTTCTTGAGAAACCCCACTGTCAACTGTACCTACTTCAATGCGATATCCCAGTTCCACCTTCAGATCCTCCTGTTGACATGTGGCTATGCAAGAACTGATGCAGAATAACAGAGTAGGGTGTTTAACCTCATATTTAGATAATGTGCATGAAAATTTCTTATCTTCTTAAGTAATACTCTCTTTGAAACAGAAATGGAAATAAAATTGAAAAAAGGCGATACTAAACTCAGAAGCAGAGCCTGGCTTACCTCCTGGTATCGTGCAATTCCCCCATTAACAGCTGCATCAATCACTCCATTCAGACACATGCTGAGAAGATTAATGTTACCATGCATTTGTTTATGCTGGTACTGGCTTATCAGTGTTCTCAGCTCCTGGTTTTTGTTCTCAACCACTTGAATGGCATTTTCCAAAGGACTGACTTCAACCTCAAAGGCAATAAAATATACTTTAATTCCATGGACACTTCACTGAGATTTATTATCTTCCCTGTAATGAAATGATACCCTAGGATTGTTCAGTGACCTCGCTTAGTTTTGACTGCTTTGTAGAAAATTAGCTACACTAGCAAACTTTACTGTTGGCAATGCTGTGTTTCAGGTCACTTAGTTGCGATAACTTCTTTCTGTATATCCTGGAAGACATGGCAACAATACAATCACTCCATCTTTTTGATGATGTTTCTCCATTATGCTGTCACGTTCCCTCACATAATTCCCCTGGTTACGTTCAGCAATTATTTAGTCTAAGTGGTGGGAAAAGGACATACTTAATTATTGGTAAACTTCATCATTTTAAACTGCAAGATTTCAGCCAAAGGAGTTTTAAGTTGCCTATCCCATGTCCTCAGTAACTCATAATTTCAAACCCCAATTACAGGAACTATGACTGTTACCAGTTCTCTTCTCTCCACTTCAAACCAACGAGAGATCCCAGGCAAACTGTGAGTCAAGGTCAGAGTGGTGCGTTCAATCCACAAGCTCTGCAAAGAGTAATTGAGGCTGTGAGGTACACAGTGAATCACAATCACATTGTCTGTACTTGTACTACAGGTGCTTAAGGGGGTGAAGTTCAGAAAAGAATTTATTAACCTCCCAAGCATTAACTTACTTTGCAGAATGTCATGCTGAAAGTCACTTGAACAACAAAATCAGAATTCAGTATGCTCTAAAACAACACATTCAACATTTCTATTAATTTTTAAAGGTTGACCACCAATTCTGTCATGAGAACCGAGAAGACATTATGGACATATATGGCAGTAAGAAAAAAATTCCAGCCAAACAAAAAAATGCAGCCTTGCTTCAAAATGCCTTTCTCCTGGCACTAAAATAACTCACCTTTAAACTGTACAGTGCTTTAATTAGGCCAGGTGTGCAACCATTGGACTCAACAGCTACTTGTTATTTCAGTTACTATATTATCTTTGGTCATCAAATCAGGATTATTTGAAAGACTATATCAGCATAAAATAACAAGACAGCATTCACCTTGAAGAGATTTACACAACACTGCTTATTCACTACTTCTACCTTAAATTCATTCTCCTTGTCCTTTGGGCCTTTGTGGAAGGGCCTGTCATAACGGAATTTCCGGATGTTGTTGACTCGGTAAAAGCTCTTTATGCGATCAGGGACACGGTCCATTTGCAGCACATCTATATTGTCTGGGATGGGAGTCACTGCATAGATCTGTAAATCTGTAAATTACGTAGTTAAAGAAAGCCACAGGACATCGAACAGCAAAGCTATCTCTGCTGTGCAAAGAAAGAGGATGGTGAATTCAGAAAGTCCTGCTCCTCTTTGTTTTCCAACACTTCGTGAAACAACAGAATGCTAGACTAGAACTACTAGGAGAGTCGACAGTTACAGTACCTCACAGCCAGATTATAAAGTGGAAGATACCTGAGGACGCAGAGTATGTTGCAAGACATCCAAAATAGCTACAGCAGGCAGAATATCATTCCCATTAGTATGAATTACAGCTAGGTGCCTCATTTGTGCAGGAACTTTAATAAATCTTCATGTATTTAGGTACCTAAATCTCTAATATTTCCCTTTGATAAATTTCACTGTAGATACTTCAGCTTTGTCTACAAACCAAAGTTGTCCTAATTTCATCAATTTACAGTCCAGTTTAATTAAACCAGTTTAACCTCAGTGTTACAGGCAAGATCCCTGCAAATACAAACAAACCAGCCAAGTACACATACAAACACCCCTCTGTCTATGAAAATATCAGTGTTACATAGCAAAGAAGAGTGAAATGCACGTGTTATGAAAGACAAGTGGGAAACAGCAACCCATTTCAGGAGATTTCACTTGCTGACAATGTCCTTATGGTTAAAGTCCCGCGCCATATCCTTGCTGTTGTCACACAACAGTGGTGTTCTCATGACTAAAATCCCCAGAAGTCTCTGAAGACCCATTAAATGTTATGTGGTTCAGTCCTTAAATGTAAATAGAATCGTACTGATTGCATCAAATTGCAGTAAGGACTACCAACGAGAAGAATGAGATTGAAGCGTTAGGTATAAAAGGGTTCAGCAGTTTAAAAGAAAGGGAGAATGCAAAAAAATAATAATACCGATGTGAAAAATAAATACAGTGGAAAATAACACTTTGGAATTAAGATCTGTTCCCAACAAAGTAATCTCCAGGAGAAGGTATTAGAAATACTTCCAATGACATAAAACATGCATTAGGGCAATGCCGCTGGTAAAGGTGAAAACATAGATGTGACCAAGCACAGCTGTTGCCATTACACATCACACAAGACCGGCATTACTCCTGAATAAGAAGTGACAGTTCTCTCCAACAACAGACCGCGCAATGCGCCAGTGAATGGCTACAGCAGACAGATGTAGGGTTTTGCCCATATCCAGCTCTACCTAAGACACTCAGGAACTGAGGTATCCAAGTCGATGACATTTCAATACCGTCCTCTGCTGTGCTCTACCACAGTCCTCCTAATCAGTTTGCCCTTTCATTGAAGGATACACTGGGCATCACACTGCAATATAGAGTCATCCGGGTGGTTTGGATGCTGCATTGCAATGGCTTGTGGGAACTCGCTCAGCATCCTCTGCTGGAAGGCTTCCAGCCTCTCATAGTCATGGCCCCGACATACATATTCTTTGTTCTGCAAGAAGGACAAGCATAAATTAGTCTGCTTGAAAGTAAGTTAAATTCTATCGGCTTTTATCTCACTTTAAATTTTACTGCTTCAAAACCAAAGATAAATGACCATGTCACTATGCTAAGGCGAGGGTAAAATGTGCATTTAACACAGCTGATCTATTTTATTCCTTCCATTTTCTTTACAGTGTATTTCATCAAGAAGTGACAACTAAGTAGACTATTCCAGTGATCACTGAAGACAAAGATGCCTCTGATCCATACACATGTAGCAATCAGTCCTATTGTCTTCTCTCATTTGCTTTTCAGACAGCTGAAAAGGGCCTATTTTTTAACTGGACTCTACGGAAACGTATTGATCAAAACTTAAGACTAAGTCACCAGCTCGGCTGTTCTACACTGGGAAGGCTGCTGTCAAATGCAGTTTACACCAGATGGATAGAAATCCTGAGGATTTCACAGAACAGAGGGAGATACATGTTTATCAATTTATCAGTTATCCTTAGAGAGAAGTCATAACAAACTGTTCACAAAAATCACTGTTGAATCATCGCTGTATTATTATAGCCATACCATTCACCTCTGATCATGCTGAACAACACATGCTCAGGAAACCCCCTGTCTATAGTGGAGTAATACGGAGAAGCCTTACCAAGGATTCTCAGTGGCCACTTAGCAAGCCCCTCTTCAGCCCTAAAAGCACTTTCCTCTTGATGAACAAAATTTTGTTCCTGCTAGTAATGGAAAGCTTGCATTTAGATATGTCTGAGGCATTAAATCTCTTGTGTGGAGTTCTTAGATGCTTTTTGAGCCATCTCAAACTTTGAACAGCAAGATACAGGATTTCTAAAGTCCTCTGTGTCATTAAGATCGTATTCCAGTGTCTTAACCCTATTGCCACAAAACACAATTTTGATTGCTGTTCATGTCGCCTGACACTAGATCAATCAAAGCAGGCAAATTCTCCAATTCTGGTAGTTTTAACTCTCATACACATAACAATAACTAGAAGTACAGAGAGATTTTTCAGCTTCATAAACCAAAGAGAGAATCCCAGCAAAGAAGAGTTCTCCCCCTTCTATTTCTTGCATTTAGAAGCTGCAGTATATGCAATAATGCTTTGTTAACTGTTCTGGCCAAGCAGTTCTTGATCTTGTAGAAAAATCAAAGAAAAAGCAGCAAAACCCAATTATAAAATACAGCCAAGGAGTGCAGTTATGCTTTGCATTTCAACTTTATGTAACAGATCTCATGTTCATAGGACGTATGTGACTTTGTATGCATCAGCCACAGCAACCAATGAACTGGGAGAAAAACTGCATGATGAATCTTGACAGTTCAGGCTGTAATGCCCAAACTTTGCAGCTATTATTGAATTTGGAGTGAGCCCATGTTTGAAGGTAAATCTCTTCATGACACTTACTGCATTCTCTATTTTAGTGATTGCAGCAATCCGGAAAACTGTAATCCTATAAATAAAGTTACTGTGATTCTAAAAATAATGCCCTGAAAATACCTCAAAGCTAAATTTAACAGACTTTTCAGACAGATGCCAACACAAGATTTCAGAACGTGGCTTGTCAGGCCTTACTTGAACTTCTGGTAGGTGGAAGACATGAACAGTTTTAATTTACTTATGTAGGAAAGCTAGAAATAGATGCAGAATTCATAAAAACATGAACAATGACTTTTCTAGACAAAGCATCTTCAAAATCAAAGATGTAGAAAGAAGTGGTTATTTTCTGTCCTAAGCTATACAGCAATAGAAAAATAAATGAGAAAAGGGCATGGAGTTATTTGATCACTTTAAATCACTGCCATATCCACTTGAAAATTTTAAATCCATGTAAGCCTTCTTCTCTAGAATAGCTGCTTCCAATCTCTTTACAGTGTGATCCATGCTGATGTGATTGCTAATGGGCTTAGTCTGTGCTTCGCAATGTGTATGCTGTATGGATCATTAGAGAGAGAAAGGAGGAGGATGACTTTTAATGAGATTGCTACATTAGTAATCTGCTATCAGAAGTACTGCTACCAAATATAATTGCAGAATTAACCAGGATTGTAATTATGTATGCTCATGTTCACTGATAATGTCTCCAGCCAAGTATCCGTAATTGTTACACCTTTTCACAGAGAGTAAGTGCACTGAACTCGTGCAGTGTTAAACATACAGGCCATGCAGGATCCAAGATAAAACTGGAGGATCCATAAGACAGTAAAGATAAGCTAGATTCATTGATATTACTTCAAATGTAGGAATGCTTATGTGCCATAATGACTTTGTTGTCATTCATTTTCTGAAACATCTGCTGTTAGATATAAAAAAAGAAATTTCTGTTTTCTCTGGAGATCTTCTTGAAAGGGTAGCTACTGCTTCATACTGCAACACTTGTAATTTCCTCAGATTCCTCTGCAGGTGTGTTCTACACAGATTCAGGCTGCTACCTTATGGCACCATTCAACTTCACCTTTGAGGAACATGAAGCCACCCTTTATCCACTGGTATTTTCAACTTGATTAATTCCAACTTGCCTTTACCTCCCCTGCCTGTGTTTCCATTAAAAGACTGTAATTAAACACCAATGTTGAAATACTAGTTAAAAATCCAACAACTTAGTAGTCAGAAGGAAATTTAAGAGTGCAATTTTCAAAATGGTACAGTTTGGCTTCTTGTAGCTTCTCACTGCATAACTCAGGAGTGGTGCCATTTTGTCAAACCATTTCTTCAAAGAGAACACAAAACATGCACCTCCAGTCCTCGAAAGCATGCTTCAAGTTAGCTTGTCCTGTCAAGCTAGATGGCATCTACCATTAATTCTCAGACAGCAGTTGCCAGATTATATTCCTTCTTTGCTCTGAACTAGCAACAAGACATTGTATGAACAAATATCCATTTTAAGTTTGATTCCTCACTAGGAAAAGAAGATCATCTAATTTTTTAAATGGATTGCAGACCCAGCTGATGCTGTATACACCAACAGAAAATAAGCTCAAAGTGAGGATGTGTTCAGAGAAGCTGCTAGGCTTTTTGTTGAAGAGAGAGGAAGTTTTTCCTTGTAGATAGCATAAGAGAGAGTCATCAGTCTGGTATTAGAATCATTCTGTCATGTGAGACTTTTTAAAGAGTGATAATTTGAGATGATGAAAATTAGTTGAGTAATAACCCAACATTGCTGCAGTACAGCATTTTGCTTAATATAGAGGCAATTTGTGCTGCATCTGCAGACTGTCAAAAATACACATAGGCATGAGTCAAATTTCTGATCTCTGTTCCTAGAACATTCTCAATGGATCACACCCTTCAGTTCAGCCAACAAGCTGTTTCTACTTGCGCAGGTGTAAAAAAGTAAGCTGAATGACAGATATCATAGTTCCACAACAAAAATACAAAGCCTTAACTGCTACTCTGAACCTGGTCACTTTGTCATATTTTGTATAAGTCTGGCTTACCCGTAGGAAAAATGGGAATTTCCGACCATAAAAACCAACTCTGAAAAACTCAGGTTCTAAGCGTTGCTGTTCCATGATATTATCATAGTAGGTAGCTTCCATTTTCTGTGGAGAAAAAAGGTAGCTGCTATCAGACCCTTAAAGCTGCATTTAAAACATTAGCATCTTAAGACACATTAAAATACCATACTCTTTTGCCCCCACAATTTTTTATGAAAAGCCAAAAATTATTTTAAAGAGAAAAATTATTAATTAAACAGTCTACATGGTAGAACAGACTATAGTATCACCATATTCATTTTACATTTTTGGAGATATATGAAAATTTTTCTGCTGTATCTTATTTTAAATTAAACAGGTCTTGCATGTAATTTTCTTTGCATTGCAGAATTAATGGCAAAGCTGAGAAGATCTATGTTGCGTGGCTCAGTGTCCTATTCTTTCCTACAGCTCAAAATCTATACCACAGTCTGGAAAATTCTATCAATTCAGTTGGGTTTGTCTTGAGTTGAGGGGCATGAGAAAGGATGAAACAAAATTAAATCTTCTACAGCTCTGTGCACCAGTAGGTTTAACATGGAACTAAAAAGGGGTTTGGAAAAAGTAAAAGGACTTTTCTCTAGTGCCAATTAATAGTTTTGTGGAACTGTGCTAGCATTTATATCAAGAGTGGGATTTCAAGACCCCTTGCCAAACAATCTCGGATGAAAGGCTCACAGGAATTTCACTATAGCAAAAAAGATAGCTTTTTAAAGAGAAGAATCAGTTTGACATCATTGCTTCCACTGCAGGGAACCCTAACGGCAGCTTTGACTTAAACTATTGCATCAAGGCTTTTTTCTCAGTTCCCACATATATTAACTCCTTTTCTAAAATGAAGAAGGTCCCAAAATCACTGCAGGAAGAATAAAGGAATAGGTTGAATGATGTGAATGGCATAGAGAGAAGCTCTTTAGAGTGGGGAGAAATTCAGGTCAGTTCAGGTCAACACAGATTTATGAAATTTGAAAACAGGTGAGCGAAAAGCTGCGGGAAATTGGTTATAATGATCAGCTGGAGCTAATCAACCTGCCAGCAGATTAAATCCAAATAGTAAAGAGGCAGCAAGAATAGCTAATTTACTGATGTTTTAGGAAAGAAAGTCTTGATGCATGATTTAACTAAGCCTTTAATAAGTTTGTTTGCTCATCATTCAGATCACTTTACCAATATGGTGTTTCCTGTACACCAGGATAAATTTTCACGCTGTTCTATTTCAGATGTCTACAATAAACAAGGGTACAACCAAGACGGTCACCCATACTCTCTTTAGGGCCACTCTGAAGAAAACAGGTTCTTCAGAAATGCAGCTCATGAGACCTAGTTAGAAATCTTCAGATTCAAATAAATTTGACTTTTAAAGAGAATTTCAACCACCGTGTATAAGAATACATCCACACAGCATAAGTGTTAAATTTGGATATATGCATGCTACCCCAGGGGACAAAAGCAGATTAACTATTTTCACATTCATAAAGCTTTTAAATAATAACCAGAACTTTGACTTTTCCTAATTAAAGCACGATGCTGCAAATGTGCCCTGATCTCATCATGTGTTTGGTTTTACCGGAGGACCAGTTTCTTATAAATTGACAAGAATGCCATAAATATCTGCCTTCTCCATCCTTTTTCTCTTGCTCTTCGTATGTCAACTGAAGCACAAGCTGTCCTTGATATTTTTTGAAATGAAAATGAAATATCAATATATAATTTTTTTCTTTTTAAAAAAGGTATTTTATGCAAAAATATATATAAATATGCAACTGCAAAAGCAAGCCTAGATCCTACGTGTGTGCTGTCTGCATATACTCATGGGAGTTTACTGCTAACAGACTTTGGAATTACTTCAGCAGGCCTACAAAGTCATTGAAGTGAATCAATGGCAAAGGAGTCACGGTAAATGCATGGAGCTGTATAGGGAATATGATTATTTTTTAAATCCAGAATGTTCTGACAGGAGAGCAAAATTCCCTGGGGAACGACATGAGAGCCTGCAAGGAGAAGAACTGCTGCTACTTACCCGAATCCAGCTGAGGCTCTGATAATCATAGAGACTTTCATACTGTATGGCCAGTTCTCTGCACAGCGGGATTCCAAACTCCCAGCTCTGTGAAACCAAAGCAAATCACACTCACAGCAAACAATGTTATTGCCAACTCAGTTGAGAGGAATATGGAAACTCAATTTTGGGAATTCATTTGGTATGAAATGCCAGGGATTAGATGTGAAAATGCAATGTGATGAAACAGTTCCCATTAAATATCAGATTAATTCCTTCTTTGAGATAGTAACGGAGGCATATGTTCCATTGAAATTACACACACATACTGCTTGTTACTGACAGTTCACTTGTGAGACTAGGAACTTATCTGAAGAGAATACAACTAACAGTTTTTCTTCTTGTTAGAGACCCCTTCAACCCACCCCCAGTATCTCCTTTGCTTTCTGCACTAAAACTCCCTGGAGTGAAGAGTTACGGCTTCACTCCCCAGCAAAGCGCTCCCCTTCCAGGGCTGCTACTTCCTATCGAAAGCACAAAACTGTCAAGCAATGGGAAACACTCAAATACAGAGACAAAACATTCTCAGAACTGGCCTGCATGACTGCACTGAGTGAATATCCATATTCAGAACTGAAAACAAAACTAATTTCTTCAACTTACAGTCTGCATACAATAAATCTTTTCTAACACACTGTACTCATCACCCTCAGAGGTAAGGAAGAAAGAGACTGAGTTTGGGCATGCCCACATTGAGAGAAAGACTCCCCTGTTACCCCAGTTAGCTTTTTAGAGTGCTCATTTTATATGAGCTGAAATCTCCTCTCCATCATCTTTTACCTGCACAGATTGGAAGTCTTTTGGGGAAATGACTCTTTCTTACCATACTTATGTAAAAGATCTAGAAACCAAGGTCTGAGTTGAACCTTTATTGGATTAACTTTTATGCATTACTGGGCTAACTTGTCAGTTGTTTTAACTGGGACCCTGTTGTAGTGAAAACAAAATGTGTGAGTTAGACTATCACCTTAAGTTTTAAGAATATTAATAGCAATATTGTAAATTATTGGTAACAGTAATTAACAGTAATTATTTAACATATTAGCACTTAATATGGAAATAGTTTTTCTGGTTACATGTACCTTCACTTAAAAAAGTGAATCTCTGCACTGTTTGATTTAGTGTATTAGGTACTTTACAAAGCTTCCCTTTATGCACACACATTTGCAGGGTCTTTTCTCTCATCCTTAATATCAGCGAGACTTTTTTCCTCTGAATAGCAAAACCAGTAAGTATGAGAACTTTTTTATGAAAAGAAGGGATAGTTCTAAGACCTAAAAAGCAAAAATAATGATCCTACATCTCTTTCTCTTCAGTTAATTACAAAAACTTACATAAGAACTTGCTAATTAAAAGATTATTTCAGAATTAATTTGGATGTTCTGATAATAGTAGTAGTTTGGGGTGATGGGAAGCCTGAGATTTTTTTTACATAAATACAATACAAGCAATAGGAAATGAACTGAAAGACGAGTTACTTGACTACTCAGAATATTACTCAGGTTTCTGTGATCTCAAATTAATAGGATTTTTGCTGTGGGCTGTTAAAGTCCATGACATACAAACTGATACACTGAATTGGGATCAACAATATTAACCAGATAAGTGTTTATATTTGCAAACACAAAGACCATTGCAACTTTTTATAGGCTCCAACATTCTTTACAGCAATATTATACATTTATTTTCAGTCTGTTTCCTTAGCTGATCTGTATTTATTTGAAAGAATGGAAAAGTCTTCTAAAACATTTGGCCAGGAATAAATGGCTTTTATCACACAGAGTGTGAGCAGCCTCACTTCCAAACGAGATGCCGTGGCTAAAGCCTACGTAATTCTGTAATCTGTCTTCTGGATAGAAGCAGAAAGCTAGCTGGCTGTCTTCCCTTGAGGTGATCCTAAAGATGTAACCTTTTCATGCTCCTTTTCTGATGTGAATTAAATTAACAACGTGTAAACCACATCTTATTTCTCTTTATACCAGCTCTTCTACATTCACCCTGGTATTATTCCTGTCATCCTAACTTTGGCTTTCTCTCTTTGTTTCAGTTAGATTTTCACACAGAGAAACTCCACTGTGCTAGCTGAATATTCTGTAGATACAAGATGAAGCAGAGAAGTGATGAAACACAATATACAGGTAACTTCTTTGAGAGAAAAGAGTTTGCAGACATTTGAAAAGAGAATGAATGGATATCTGAGTTACTGGGATCCTGTTTTAAAATCTCTAAAGTTAATGAGTTCCATCTTCACAGTGTAGAAATTTAACATGTAATTCCATGTGCTACACAAGTGTCACTTCCCTCTAAAGCATCATTCTTCCTCCCTTCAAATAATTTCCCGACGTCTCCACTGTTACTTTCCCTCATTACTGCTTTCTGTTTTGACATCTGATCTGTTTGCATGTTCTATATTATGTCCTTCACTTGAAGAGCACATTCATATGACATTTACTGCAGCTTTCTCCTATGGCACCAGCAACTCTCAGCTGAGCACTACTGAGTGCACACAGGGAGGCACAGCTAGAGACAATCAACATTTATGAATGGCAACCTTTGTTTACATCCCATGCACAGATCTCTCTTGCAAATATGATTCACATGAGGGTGCACATGAGAAATTAGTTTAAATGTTGGGTATGGAGCACACAATCTAAAAATGAACTGCTTTGGAAATACAGCTTTGGGTCTCACAGCACTTGGCTGGCACTAAGGAGAATACACACTGTGATGCTGTGATGGGAACTGGTTAGAATTTTCTGTTGATAAAATCTAGCAGTGAACTAGACAGAAGAGGGTTGTGTAATTTTCAAGCTATTGCTGTCCAGAAGCATGATCAATTGGGTTCAAACTGTTCTATTCACAGTCTTCAACTAGAAAACCCTGAGTTTTAACAGACAAAATCGTAAATGTGAGTTGAAAAAAAAAATTTAAATCTTAAAGTTATGCACTTCCACACACTGCCATCTGAGCCATAAACCAATTCAAAGCATAGCAGAAATCAGGAGGAAAGTGCACACACCCAAAGGGAAGGCTGAAAGGGCTTTGGAACACCTTGTTCCTGCCCAGCGCAGGGCTGCTATTGACAATACTGAAAATGTGAGTTGCTCAATTCTGCACCCCGCCGTGGTGCTCCAGGCCTGCCGTGGGCCATGCCACCAGCGCTCGTCCTCCACTGGCATGCCCTTTATGGCAAACTCACAAGACAGTCCTGTGGCCATAGTTTTTCCACACTTCTGTGCTGGGAAAGTTTTCCCATTAACAAATGCAGAATTTTTACACGTTTTTCGTGCTGCTTTGACTCCCTTTCTTAGTGGAAGATGCCAGGAGCAGCATGAGAAACTTCATTCTAGAAATTCAGCTGAAGGACACAGAATAACCAAGTCCACTCCTCAGGACCGGAGGAGGGACCATCTTAAGGTAGTGCAGAAAGAAACTATCAGACACAAGTTGAGGGAAGCAAGTTGCTTCCATTGCCTGAGCTGTTCCCTGTGACACAGCAACAGAAAGAGTGCTGAAAAGCAGCAGCAGGATTCTGCTTCTTAACATCTTTCACTTCCACAGCCTGAGTGACATATACACTGCGTAAGTAGATTATTTAGTCATTCAGCTACTATTTATAATAAAGGAGGATTAAAACACAAAGTTAAGTAACACCAAAAACATCCAGTGGAGAAAAAACCTCAGGAGGTTAACACTCTATAATCTGTTAGGAGTTTTATAGCAAAATTACATCCATCAAGTTTTTACTCCCCTTCAGTGCATATATGGATTGCCTGTTTTTGTCAAAAATACAGGCTGACTTGTTTTACATAGGTTCTGTATCATCTTTGGCTAATCAGACAGTACAGTACTGCAATATTTGCACCAGTCAGTTATTTTTTTAAGTGCAGTCTGAAAAGCCCTGAAAATTTCTGAAACTAAAAAGAGAACCATATGCAGTATCGTTACCAAAGAACAATTCCAGGCAAAAAAAAATTTCTTCTTAATTAATCACAAATAGGCCATTTCTTCCTACACACAGGAATCTGACTTCCTTTTGTAGGTTCTATAGAGAATGTCTCTGTCCTATGCAATTTTTTGTTATCAGGGCTAGGTAAGAATTTTCTGGAATGTCAACCCCAAATGAACCAAATCACATTTGTATTTAATACCACTGTCACTTTCACCACATGCAAAAACAACCCTGAGGTGCACATACAGACGTTATCTTCCAATAATATAAGTTGTAAGATTTTTCTAGAAAAGGGAAAAATTTGAAAATATTCTGACAGATAATACCACTTTTAAGGTTCACCTCTGAAATGTTCCCAAAACGTCATGACACAAGGGACTATAACACCTACCTCTGCAGTAATTAAAAAAAAAAAATATTGTAGGAAAAACATACTGAATCTGTAAAATTGAAATGTATTGATTTTGTTCTTGTGAACGGATGGAACTGCATTTTAATTAAAAGCCACTTTAAAATAACAGTGACACTGAAAAGACTTAAATATTTTTTAATAAAGGGACTCCTACAGTGCCTTGCCTCCCATTTACTTCTATAAGTTAGAAACAAAACAAGTCCTAAAGTGAGTCATAGCACAGAAATTTGCATAGACAACTTCAAAATGCAATCCCGCCCCCCAAAAGCTAAGGAACTGGCATTCATAGAGCTTTCTGCCATATCAGGTGATCCAAAGTTTCATTTTAAGGTATAAAAATCTTGTGGTGTTTTTTCTGCTGGCCTACCTAAACTAGTTCCAAATGTTATGCATAATGAAATACCCATGTCCATTTTCTCATCTGTTTTTTCGTCCTGAGAGCCAACAAGCAACCTGTCAGGTTATAAAACCTTTTGATATGAATTTATTTCCAGACTACTGAACTGAGATGATAGGCTTGCAAGCCCTAAGCAAGTCAGGAAAAGGGAAGGAAGCTGCTGGAAGAGAGAAGAAGTTGGCATACCTTCCCTTTGTTGAAGTAATGGATAATCTTACGGCACAGACCTTCCTTACGTTGCCACTCTGACTGAGACGGATAATGCAGGAACTCTCTCAGAGGTCTGTCCTCCCACTGAAGCAACTCACAGTACAAAAGCAAAGTAAATGCAGCCTCTGTTGGAAATACAATTATTGAACACTGAATCAATGACAACAAATAAATACTGCCCACAGGTTGAAAGGTCACTAGACCTGATTCTTAAACAGTCTGGAATTTCTGATTTACAATGTGAGAAAAAATTCTGACGTCTTAGATGATCATTAAATTATTCAATTATTTAAAATAGTAGCGAAAGCTGTTTCCTATGAACCCAATATTTAGGTACAAATCTGGCAAGTTTCTTTTTACTAGCTACTTGATTTAAATGCACAGTCAGATACGTAACTAGATTTGGGGCGGGCAGCTGTAAACAGGGCTTGGACAACACAGAAAGTGTATGGACTCTAATTCTAAGTGCTCCATAAATACTACAGTGCAAGGAAATATGGCAAATGATAATATAACAGTGGTTTTGTCATTAAAATCTTCCTCTAAATGTGATTCCACTGTTGTGATTTCTTTGCATCAATCTTCCTAATAAAACACTTCAATGTAAAATTCAAGGTGCAACAGAACAGTCGTATGGTTGCGTGGGTATAAACATACATTATTCGATTTAAGGCAACGAGCTGGACGTCAGCTTCTTATCTTCCCAGCTGCCATATTGACATTCACACAAATTTTTTCCAGAAGAATAAATCGGAGGTAACATCTCCCAATAACACTGGGAGAGTCAAAAACTTTCAAGGGGATGTTTTACTAACCTGTATAGTTCTCAGCCTGTAAGTGCATGTCACACAGCTTGTGGATATAGCGGATGTACATCTCTTCCTTGTTAATTTCAGATTTATAGAAATTCTGTGAAAGAAAAAAGAGAGTTGTTATTCTTATTGAGACCCTTCCTTCAATCATGAAAATCAGCAGCATCTGTGTATGTATAAAGAGAATACATTTTTATTGTAAAAGAAAAGTAATAATTCTTTCTGTACTCACACTGATTTAACCCACTAATTTTATTATGTCATGATTTTTTAATTCTTTTTTCAAAATGGAGGTAGTCAAAGCTGAAAGAAAAGGCGAGAGAGGTTGTAGAACCTGTGTCACAGGGATACTCGGAACACAGCTGGACAAGGAACAGCTTCCCTGAGGAACCTGACCCATCTGACCCTGCTTTAAACAGTGTTGGACCAGAGACCTCCAGGGGATCTTCACAACCTCTGTCATTCTGTTCTGCCATCTCAGTGCTTGGATTCCAGAGCTACACTTGCTGGACACAGACTCCTATTTCAACCCTTCCCATCACAGCTTTGACAACATTGCACACTAATGCAAAGATACAAAGGAAACATCTTTACCATAAGGTTAACGGTGCAGCCAATTTTCTTGTTTTCTGTTTCGTCTCCTTTCATACAGTCCCTAAGAAAGCAGAGCAATGTTGAAACATACAGCTTCAAAAAAAGTCCTTTCAAAATAAATTTTAAGCTATCTTATCCTCCAGAGTTTCTTTGGATCACAAACGAGAGTTAATCATCTACTTTCTTTTATAAAGTTCCTCTAAGAAAAATTTCTGGTTTATGGCTTAAATGGTATGAGAACTGAGTGTCCTCCTACGTGTCTGTATCTGCGAACAAGCACCTTAAATGACTGCTACTACATTTCTTACACGAATCTGAACAAAAATCAGATAATAGTGGCCAAAAATCATCTGAACAAAAGATACACTATAAAAGTGAAAAACTATTATTTAACCAGATGTAAATGATTAGTGGTTTTCTAGTCAAAGGATTAGCTCTCATAGATTCAGCTATCCAATGTAGTGTTGGCACGCTGAAAGATACAAGCCAAGTAATTTAGCCTAGATTACTAACTTTCTCGTAAGTAAATTAAATTACAAAATTTATCTTTAGTTTCTAGAGTATTTTAGAAATTATTCAAGCAGTACAAAAAGTTAAAGGCTTCAGAAATTACTAATCCTGATTTGAGAAAGTCATATTCATTTGTGAAAAAGAGACAAAATTTTTAAAGCAGTAACACAGCAAACTATCTTGAGAACTACTGTGTCAACCAATTGGCAGCTGGACTTCAAGAGACGCCTGTGTATTTCCAAATTTCAGTGCAGGTCCCTGTTCTGTTCTGCTTTGGGAATGAAAAAATTTGCTTTGTATTAAGAATCAATTAAAAACTGCTGTCTGTTCCTCAGTTAAGCATGAAAATGTATATCAGTGTATCAAGGTTGCATTGATAGCAAATTTCATTTAAAAAAAAAAAAATCAGCTCCCTTGCATTCCCTTTAAATGTGTCTCAGATATCTGGTCTTGCATTGTAGTTGTACAGCAGCTGTTGTCAGGAAACAAACAGGAGATTGGATCAAACTGGCAAGGATAACAAAAAGAGCAAACTACAAAAGCAAAGAAAAGGATTTGAGATTGCAGAATACACAGCCTAGTCACAGATTTTCACCTATAATGAGCAGCAGCGGAAGAAAAAATTATTTGAACTCCTGTCAGTTGGGTGAAGACAGAAATATTTGGGGCAGTTCTATATAGTTTCAAATTGTCATGCCATAAAAACAACTCCAAGTGTGTGTGTATATATATATGAAGTTAAAATATTTTCTTGTAAGTGAGCCAAAGCTCAGCTGTATTGACACAATAGTCCTGCAAACATCAGTCTAGAACTAAATAAAGGATGCCTAATTTGTAGTGGAGTCTTGCACACATGAGTCACCAGCTGACATGTCAGACTTCCCTCAGATGTAAGTTTTCCAGCCCTGCATGTCTAGATGAGGCATTCAGCACATCCTGGTTCAGCCAGTCATTTCTGAGATCATTCTTGCATTTAGAATCTATTTTGCTGAGTTAGGTGAGATCATTTCAATGACAGAAGGAATGAATCATTTAGCAACCGATCAATCCCTAGGTACAAAACTATAAGTTAAAAAATTTCTTTATCTTTGATGAGCATATAAGAATGAGAAATAGGGTGCTAAAAGTGTGGACTTAGGATTTTTGCTCAGAACCTAGTAGTAATGAGTTAGGCTTGCTTACATACTTGCCATCAGAAAAGCATGCAGCTTGATAAAGAATAAAAATATTCCCTGTAGAACAGAAATTTGGTAGAACCTCTTTACAAACTTCTTACACTCAGAATATATTACTGTTGTTGTCAGATACCTGTAGTCAAGCAGACGCTCCATGAGACGAGTAACTGATGTAACGAAAGAGATTCCAGTCTCCCGCCATGTTTCCTGCTCAATCTTCTCCAGCAAACTGTTCGGAGATGAAAAGACAGCAGATGAGGCTTCCAGGGCAATGATATAGTGCATGCAGACAGCCACAAACAACTTGGTTTCTCCCTCAGAAAACAAATCCACAGAATTGCTATCTTACCTGGGATAAGGCCCAAAGAGCTGGGTTCTACTCCAGGCAGCAGGAAGCAAAGACAAGGAAATGACACAATTTACAGGAGAAGGGAAAATATCTTCACATTGCCATTTAAAATATATGAAGACCACCAGTGCTCATTGCAACACCTGATTCCCACATTACTTCCATTCCCATGTAGCTTAACGTAGCTTAAGTACTGCTAACAGCAGTCAGAAGTTGGGAATCTAAACCTACTGCAAATACCTTTACTTTGCTCATCCCTCCACAAATGTTTGTCTCTAATCAGCAACCAACCAATCAACCTTGAAACACAGTTTATTTAAACTGTAAATAAATAAGGGCAATATGCTCCTGCTCAGCAAACATCTCACCGAGACATTTGTGAAGGTTGAGAGAAGGCTAGAGCGAGAACACTGAGAATCATATTTAAAAAGTGAAAAAAGAAAGCAAATTTACATGCTAGTTTCCGGAAACTGTATCTCCGGTCAAAGAACTTGCCACTTCTGTGCTGGCAAGAGTAAAGAAGTTCTGTTGGGTGTCATACATGTCCTCACAAGAGGCCAACTCTTCTGTACTGGAACGATTCTCAGCTGAGTGAGCCAATTCACATTTCAGCAGTATAGTTGAGACAGTAGAATTCAGGGTCAACTGTTTATTTCACACAGCATTTAACAACTTTGTGGAATTGTTTCCTTAAAGTTCACATTGTTCTCAGAAAAGTCAGTAGCAAATATGAACTACAACGTTGCTGGACTTTCAGGCTTTGTTTCTTGTGAATACATCCAGTCACTGTCATCTAAAAATAAGTAACAAGCTACAGTCCCTGGATTCTTAACATTTTGGGTAAAAAATATCTCTAACTAGAGCAATGGAAATGCACAATATTCCTCTTGCCAGGTGAATTAAAAAAAGAGGTATGTTCTTTCCTTCATCCCTGAAATAGACTTATGTTATCTGTACACACAACCTGCCAGGCTTCCCAAGGCTGAATATACACAAATCAAAACTGAATATATTTACATGCTTCCTAAGGATAAGCATACAGGATGCGCAGGCTTATGTATCTTGAAAATGAATGAATGTGCAATTGTAAACTCAGAAATAGAAGTATTGGTTCTAGTGAGACGAAGGTTTATGTCTCAAACTGCCAGCATGCTACTGGGGGCCACATAAAATTGTCTGGAATATATGGCTAAAATTCTGCTAATGATCTTCATGGCTCACTGAAATATTTAAAGATTTAGGGTTAACTGCTCTGGACTGACAGAATTCAAAATAAGTCCTTCTGAAATAAACTAGGATCACTGGAAATTAAATTTGGAGACAGGTCAGTAATCAAAGATAACTAAGTGGAAAGTGAGATGTAAAGTCTTTAGGTTTATCCTTATGAGTTACTGGGTTTTTGTTGTGAAAGGTTTGAGTGGAAATGCAATGCTGTGATGGACTCCGGAGGAAGCAACTTGCAACTGTTGAGCCAACCAAAACATGACCTTCAAAACCAGGAAGAAGCAAAGGTAAATGCTGAGGAAAATCTCTTTGGCTCTAGCAAGGCCTGACTTGCTAGGTAGTACAGTGTTTCTCTAAACAGTCCTAAGGCCATGATTTCACTTACTGCTAGATAAAAAGGCAGGCACTGGCTCCCCTAGCAAATCGGTTTTTGAAAGGAGGTTGGTAACTACTTACCTGCCCAGCTTTATATTCAATTTTACAGAAAGAAGACAAAGAAGAATTTAGGTTTTTATATTCTTTTCAGAAGTAGAGTGATGTATTTCTATCTCACTGAGCCATGTCAAGAAAACCTGCCGGAAAGCCGCCCTTTACTGCTTTCTCTGAAGACCAGCCCTGTAGCTGCAGCTGCACAGATCACTCCTTTGGCTCTTTCAAAGACCCGCACAACACAGAGTGAGCAGAAGCTGGCATAGCTTACAGCAGGCTGAAGAGTTCCCTGTAGTTCTCGTCACCTTTTCCTTCCGATACCAGGCTGTCCAGCTTATCGATCAACTCAGCTTCCACCTGGATAAAGAAGCGATTGGTTACAAACCAGCTGTTCATGTAGAAGATAGGAGCTCCAAGCCCTAGGAAGACTGGAAAAATATTTTACACCTCATGCCCTGGGGCTGCCCACTTCTATGCGCAAGTGATGTATTTCTCTGTGGCTCCATTAAACGGACACACTTTTCTCATTTCTCAGTGAAATAGGATGACTAAAACTCAATTATCCTTTTGCTTATCAGGGTCTAAATGAACATCCCAGTGGAGGTAACGCTTCTTCACAGGAATTTCTGAAGTTTATTCTCTTATCAAATAAATCACTCAGACACACTTCCTGTGAACCAGTATACCAGCTAAACTATATCCTGTACTGTAACAGAACATCCACGCAGAGAAACTAATTCATGGCATGATCACCACTGGTCTGCTGTGATGGTTCTGCTGGTAGGTAACTGATTTCCAGTCATCCAAGCATCACTGCAGTGGAAGATTATTTGTCCATTAAGCCTAGTTTTGTCAAGCCTCTCTATGATTATATGGTGCATTTTCCTTTCACACTTACATAAAGGGCCACAAGAGTATCATTATGTTTCTCTTCCCTTACAAAGGTTGTGAATATGTATTCATTCCCCACCTATCTAATACATCCTATTATCAAGTTTGATATCAGATATTCCCATAACATTGATTCAATGCAGAAATCAGTGTATCTAACATGAAACAAACCAATTTCACGTAGTCTTGGAAATCCTGCAGAAAACCTACTTTCAGTACTAATGAATACAAAGGTTCCTAAAAGTTGAAACTGTTTGTAGAAATATGGCTTCTTTCTATTTAAAGACAAACATGGTTTGAGTTTCTCTGGTTTTCAGCTGCCAAATTGTAAAGGAAATAAAGATGAGGGGGAGAAGCAAATCACCCAGTGGCACACAAATTAAGTTGGTGCCCTTGCTGCTGAAATATTAAAGGGAGGCCTGATTTAGTCCATGAATCAGACTGCATTGTTATTCAGTATCGCTGAAAAAATAACCTTGTTAAAACACGAGCTACTGAAAAAAAAACTTTAAAAGGGCTTGAAAATGAATTTCCAGGATTTTTTTTTTTTTTCTGACAATTAACTTAGTATTCAAAAAGTAAAGAGAAGCTCAAAATAATAAAACAACCCCTATCCTCTCTTTGCTTGTGATCTACATTGACTTGACGGAAACCAGTAACGCATCTGTCCAGCTACTTAGCATTATACTGGACAACAAATAACTTACTGGTTTCAGCAGCTAATGTTAATAAGGTTTAATACATCTTGTGCGATTTAACTATTTATTTCATTCTCACTAATTCAGATGATTATTCTGTCTTTAATCTTAGAAAGCTACAAGATATGCTTCATAAAACAGTGTGGAAATTTGCTCCACAGGTAATTTAAGAAATATTCTTGGAGCTTTATTTTAGAATACATTAGTGAGTATAAAAATTAAATTAAGGTTATGAAGAGTTCATCTTGATACAGTAAGTATAAACAGGTCCAGAAACTTAAAGCTGACTGTAGGTACTTATAACTGTGTGCCAGAGCAGGGACTGTTCTATTGTTACGCTAAAACAGGCAAAAAGAGGACTATGATCAAATGCTACAGTAATAATAATAGTAGTAAATAATAATAGTAATAATCAAGGGAGTTGAAGAGGAAGAATAAGATCCTAGTAACATTTTTGCACATAGCCTTTAATAGGTCAGGTTATGGGAAAGGTCTGTTATTCTCCTGGAACGATAGATTAGATCTGGCATTTTAATGAGTGTGCAAATAATAATCACATGAATTATGATAATTTAAATAAAAGGATTTACTACTTCAGAGCACTTATTTGCAGATACTTGCCCCCAGTATTGCCCCAAAGACAATGAGCCACTGTCATCCGAGGAACCAGTCCAAACCAATCCTTCATTATTAATACTTTGCACTTCAGGGATCTGTTTTGCAGTGGAAAACCTAAGCAATTCTGACCATGACTGGGCAACAATATGATGAAGACTCCTCTCTGTTTTGCAATCAGAGCTCACAGCAGGTGGAAACTACAGAACTGTTGTTGGGCATAATCACTCCAGGAGACCTGCTACAATTGCTTTAAAAAAACATACGGTCACAAAGTCTGTTTCAAAGCAGGGTGTAGTTTTTTAATTATACAATACCACTTTCTAGATGGTAATTGAAGACAGAGAAGCAAAGACCAACATTTTCACAAACACTGGCTAAATCTTTTCATCTCTGTTTTTGGTTCTCAGTCTGACCCATTTAATGGTTGACTAATAATCGAAGTGAAACCAATGGGAGCAGTGGGAGCCCAGCACTTGCAAAATTATTTTCTCTTCCTCATCTCCAGTATGATAAAGCACATTTCTCCTTTTTTCTGTGTTCATGAGAAACGTAGCTTGCTGTAAACCGCACTGTTTAAATAAACTTGGGAGTCTTGTAATAGGTTTGTGAATTATGCCTCAAATTTTCTGGTTTTATATATGTACACGACAACATCTTCTTCACAATCGGAAATGGATGAACAGATATGAAGTCCCTGCTTCCAGCTGGACACTGCAGACAGACAGAGCAAGAAAAAGAATACTGCGAATGCTTAGGTAGTGACTTCACCTGTTTGAAGTTGCCATTCTTTCTCTGCTCCCAGTCCATCATGTCATGGAAGATAGGGATCATGATATTCCGGACTTCTGGTTGTGGAACAAGTGTAACACCAAGAAAAGGGCCAATCATTCCCGGAATGAAGTGAATCTTATGCTCACCTGTATAACACAAAGCAACTGTAATTAAATAAAAGCCTTTTTTTCTCTGTCAATGAGAAAACAGGGAACTCCTGCAATAACAACATATGCAAAGTAGTAAGCATGAGCATTATAAAAGCAAACACATTCTTTTCTTGAAAGGACAGGAAAAACAGTATTTGCTTTACATCATTCCTTACAAAATCTCTAAGAGCATTTTTAATTTCACTGTGAAAGCCTTCAGCAAAAACTGTCATTGCATTTTACTTGCAAAGGAATTAAAACTGTCAAAAATAACCAAACTAAAACATACTAACTAGGGGGAAAAGAGGCCACAGATACTTCTAATTTATGAAGAAAAAGATTTTGAAGGGGCTGGTGAGAAAATTGGTATTTAATAGAATATATTTAGATTTCAAAGAACTACAACAGAGCTCTTCATCCTCAGTGCTATGGAAGTCTCAATTTCCTAACTGACCCCAACTTAGGACCAAATTGCACTGCAGAAACCCAAGGCATTTTGCTAACAATCTTCTATGGCATGCTTGCTGTGCAGTCGCAGAGAATAAATCAAAATTGAATCTTGTTCCAAATATGGCTATGATAAATATCTGTATCTACATGTCTAAAAATGGATTCCTCACCTCTCATTTGAATTTGTCTACCATAATTTTCTGGTTATTTGATCACTGTTATGTTGGAGAGCCTTTTATTCTTCACACAGATGCTTAGAAACTGTGATCAAGTCTGGCTATATCATCTTAGTTGTGCAAGACAGGTCAGGCTTATTCAGTATTTTATACTAAAGCATTTTTTTACGTCTGTAGTCATTTTCCTGACTATTCTCTGAACTCTGTCCTATTTGTCTTTGTCTTCTGTTTGTTTGTTTTCTGAGCTGTAGAAAGCAGGACCAGGTAAACTATTCTAGAATGAAGTGCACTTATGAAAAAATATAGGAGTAATATCATCCCTTTTCTCTTTCTCAAGGCTCTCACCTATTTTCTCAAAGACTATGGTATCCTTTTTGCTCATGGCATTTTACAGGTAGCTCCCATTCATCTGATTATCTGTAGGACAGTCTTTTGTCTGTATTGCAGTCTTTGTTTTCTTAAATAGCATTCCTACCTATATTCCTACAAATAAAATGTTCATTTTTGGCTTTTTGAATATAGTACTTGCAGCCACATTATCAACTTATCCAATCTGATTTGTACCATTCCTTTGCCCTCTTAATGATTTACCCATTCTCAGAACCTTGCATTATTTGTGATCTCTACCAGCAAACATTTTTTTTTCCCCCTCTAGAATACTATAAGCTTTCTTTGTCCTGCAACATTTCCACAGATGTTAATTTTTGGTCCCTGACAAGGGACCTAGCTGGCCTTGCTCTGATGCAGTACAGATGTTATTTAGCTTGCCTATTAATAAAATCCTGAATTACCTAAACACAAGATTGCTTCAGCACACTTCTAAAAGCACATGTCCTAGATGAAAAAATTTCCATTTACCTTTTGAAACCTGTGGTGAGATCCATTTTCCTTCATTAATTTCTTAATCAAGACATATAGGAAAAGGTCAAATAAATTGCAGAAGTGTACATTTTATCACAAAAATTGTGTTATTGTGGATGGGGCTTTTGTGGGTTTTGGTTTGGGTTTTCTGTTTTCTTTATTTTTTTTTTTCCTTGTTAAAGCAGTAACATAGAATTTATTATGCATACTAGATACCTGAAGACACCAAAAAAGAAGCTTTACTGTATGCCACTTCTGGGCATTATTATCAAACACACGTAGCTATAGTTTAGTGGTGGACTTGGTAACATTAGGTTTACAGTTGGACTCGATGATCTTGTGTATCTTTTCCAACCTAAATCATTCCATGGTTCTATAATTTTGAATCATTACAGATTTGGCGTTTGAATAATTTAAAATATTATGAAGTTGGTTACAGCTGTGAAAATTTAAATTTCTGCTTTACAGATCAGACTGCAGTCAGAGAGTAACAGTGTATCTCCATATGAACCTGACTTCAGTGCAGTTGAAGAGATTAGAAAAAGCTGATTTTATATCTGAAAATACATGAAAACTGTCACTGATGTGTCAGAACAACCAAAACCTGCCACCATCAGATTTGGGAAGAAAGCATTCAAATTCATAGGAATGTATTATTTCAAATAAAAAAGTATGATGAGACGATACAGAAGAGAGTTTTTGGTGGGAAGAGTGAAGTGCTTCCTGGTTTTACAACTCTTAAGAGAATATAAAAATTCCATGATGCTACAGAAAGTTAAAAAAATAAAAATTCCAACAGAAACCCAAAGTTCTTTGCCTTTGGCTGTTAGGTCAGAGAAGCAAGAGACATACCCAGGTTCTGCCACATGCTGAAGAGCTCATATGCCATCATCACTCTCATATCGCCGTATCTGAAAGAACAGAGATAAACTACTGCCTAATGGAACAAAAACTGGCAAGACAGTGATGTCAGAAAAAAAAAAAATATCAAATTCACATTTTAAGAAAAACAACTCGACTAATCACTGAACATTGTATTAGAAGAGCTACTTATTAATTTCTCAAGCATCTCCACATCCCAAGTTCCATAATAAATCACAGAGACTTTGGTAGAAAAAGAAGTCTCTTTTTAGAGGTGGCAGAAAAGGCTGGGAACCCAACAAAACATGTTCTTACTTATCCAGGATCTTCTTCCTCTTAGCTGGTGTGGCATTTTCTAGTTGGAGACTTGGCTGGTTTATAAACAAAACTGCCAGGCTGAAATAAGAGTTCCACACCTGTGACACAGGAAAGAAGTTTTATAACATTGCACTCCAAGGAGTAAATTTTAAACAAGTGTAGGAAGACATATGTGCCTTCATATGTAGAATCAGCCTGTTCCTTTTTGTAATGAAGACGTAATTTAACCAATATGTATCTTAACTATTGAGATACTAAACTCTTATGGATACCAATGGATTATTTAAAACCTGGTAGGAACTAAAATTAAAAAGCCCAGGAAGGTAATGCCACTAGGCTTTCCTCTTAGCACCAGAGTTCAAAACTGAGTAAAACTTGGTGACTTCCGCAAAGTTTTAAATTGTTCTTTTTCTCTAGGCTAAACAGATTTTATCCCTCAAAAAACCCTGGAGATTATATTATATCATGAATGATAGCCCTATAGTTTAGTCTGTTTTCTCAAAGAAATGAGGCTTTTGCCATCATGCTGTGTGTATATGTGCTTAGGTACATGTCTGGCAGCTTCTCCTTAGTGACAGTGAATTTGCTGTCCATTTTCAACTACACAGTGAAAACATTTCCTAAGATACTGTGTTCCTCCAAGTTTAAGGTCAATAGCCAGAAGGAGAGCCTCTGGGAGAGGAAGATCAGATCATGAATGCTCCAACTTCAGGAAAAGCACTGCCAGAGTTTATACTTTATTAGGCATGAATCTGTAAGACAGCATGCCTCATTAGCTCCACTGCTTATGAAGATACTTGTTTCCTTTGTGAGGGGCTCGCAATTTTCTTGATTTGATCTCAGGGTGTATCTGTTCTACTTCGTCTCAATTCCAGAACTCATTCAAATTCCTGTCTTTTACCAGTTAGGTCATCTTTCTCATAGATACTCAAATAAATGCTGCAAATATAATCAGCTAATATAGAGAATAGGTCCTTGCTTTGTTACTGCTAGTTTAAAAAGATGTCCACGTTTTCTCAGTATCAATTCTTACTTTAAAATCAAAGTCCGTTTCCGTGAAATTCTTATGCAGTGCAGAAGACAGGTACTGAACTGTTGTAACGATGATGCTGCAGTCAAAAAAAAAAAAAAAAAAAAGCAGCAAAAAAGAACATTTGAATCTGGGATAAAGTATTACAATGGGTGCTGCTGATTTTACTATACATACAGAGACAAGATTCTTCAGGTAATCACTGCTAGACTCGCACAGAAGTCACCTCACTTTCTATGTTGTAATAAACACTAAGTGATACAAGATTAAGAATTTTCATCATTATTGTAATTTTTGGAGTTTACATAGGAGCACTTAAAATCCTGTCTGTTTTGTATGGCCAGGCCATATAACCTTCAGTGAAATGAAAGAATACACCCATCTTTCTCCTGTTTTCAGTGGAAAGATTTTTGTTGTTCAAAGAGCAACTCAAGAAGTTTGAGCTATTTTCAGTCTTGGCTATACAAAGGTTCTTTACATGGCACACACTTAAACTCAACCTATTTGTGAGTATTTTGCCAATTCTGGATTACCTGGTATTCGTTTTTAAGTGGCTAAATACACCTTAATGAAAGGCAATCAAGGCATGTGAAAAATTCAGGAATGAATAAATAGCATGTAGATAAGGCAATGATAGTATAAAATGAAAGAGCACATCTCTGATCCACGTGAAAGCAACGTGTCCAGCAACACCACCAAACATACCTATCAGTCTAAAGGTTTATGGCAAATTATGCCAAAGGGAACCAGGTAACCTACAGCATCTGAGAGAACTACTCTTTTCATGTGGATGAACCTCATTAAATCATTGCACTTGAAATGCTGAAATCCACCTCTTTCACTTTTCATTAGCATGCTGAACTCGCAGAACATACAGCTCAGCTGAGCAGTCAGCCCTTAGGAAAACTTCCATGGTGTCGTCTTGTAATGGGAACCCATCCAGCTGTCAGTTAGTCAGTACTAATTCTATAGCTAGTTTTTCTAAAGAAACAAGAAATTAGTAAATAATTCCAGCCACCCTGTGTTCATCACACTGCTACCGTTCCAAACGGTGCAGTACTTAATCCATCAGAAGCAAGAAAATCAGATAAAATTAAGCATTAACACGGTAGATGACAACTTAACTGAGAAATAACTGTATGTAATGCACTTGGTGTCATTGCTAGGGTCTGTTCCTCCTTTTCTAAAATATCTGAGTCCTCCCTTCTGGACAGGTTAAGGAGTGATGTTTATGGGAAGAGACAGATATTTAATGTAGCTTAATTTACTGGGAAAGGGAGCTGAGAGGCAGGCCTGTTGACACCACCTGGTGTGGGTAGCTGTTCCTTGCCATGTGTTATGATGAGCTGCTGTGCCACTGCTGCCCTCAAAGCAGCTACATCAGCTTTGGGTTTAAACTTTTAACTCTTTGACACTTGTACATACTGGCAGAGTTTAAGAAACAGAATGAATACAGAAGTCCCAGTTTGGTCCAGACTGTTAAAATAACTCCAGAATTCATGTCTTGATCACCACACCTCAGTCTGATGGAATGCACTGCATCACAGGTTTTAACTGCCCAGCTGAGGAGAAAAAATTCCAATACAGAATGTCAACAGTTTATACCTGCTTCTCTACTTACTTGCTGGTGAGCAACCTCATCACCATCCAGTCTCGAGGAAAGACACTCATTTTCATCAGGTTCCGAAATACACAGAAAATCTTCAGGAGGAACTCCTATTACATAGGGAAAAAAATTGAAAAAAATCACCGGCCGCTGCAGATTAATCTATTTAACTGATCATAAGACAGATGATTAAGCTAAATGTGCTCCATTTGAGCTTTGTGTTACTAGGGCATTCACGTGAAAACAACATATATTGGGATATAGGTCTATACATTTTGTATGTATCTAATATGTACTTAACAAGTCGCAGCTCTTTTAAATCTTAACTTCTATAGTGAGATGAAGAACCTTCCTAATCTGCATAATCATATATGACTTCTCATATTATCATCCAGAGTTCAAGTATCAAATTTGCAGCTATTTTCAAATACACTGGCATCACAATTTATTTATGCATTTATTTAATTAATGTATCTGTCCAAATTTCATCGTGCTCATGCCACAAATTTGAGAAAAACACACACCCAAACCCAATAAAACTACATACACTTGGAAAAATAGTAACAGAAAACCCTATTTCTGGTAATATGCAGCAGAAAAGATGTTTTAAACACTTTCAGCTGAATATCTGCTTTTCAAAAATATCCCCAAACCTGAAGACATTTCTGTTTTTTTTTGGCTACCTGCACTGCTTTGTTTATAAAGAACAACAGCGAGGATGAAACATGCCAAGTTGTTGGCCTTGCAAACTATGACTTTATAGCTTTGTTTTTCTTCTACACAAAATCCAGATGGCACAGAAAGTGGAAGAGCAAGGTTTCTTTAAAACTGTCCTACCGTTATGTCTTAATTTGGGGCGTGGGGGGATTAATATTTTGGTGGGGTGATTAATATTTTGGTGTAACTGAGCTAAGAGTAAAGCATCAGAAGCTCCTTGACTTTTGGCCTCGATGTAACACTGGTAAGTGAACATATTGCCTTTCCATCTGAGAAAAAGTACTGGAAGTATTATTACAGCAGTATTTGAAGGAAAAAACAAAGTAATTTATTTTATTTAAGAAAAAACATTGGGTATGAAATCTTCATCCTCTGTGATACTCCTGGAACATACTCTTAGATTATCAGAGATACAACAGTGTTTGCCTTTATGGGTATAAAGACAAATTTAATTTCAATGACAAACCTTTTCACTGGTCTGATGTAAGAGCTACAGTTTAGATAGCTTTAAAAAATATCTACTAAAAACTAATATGAATTAATTTACCAAATCATTTTCCTATGAGCAATTTGAAAGTTGCCTGAAAGGTAGTAATCTCAAATCACTGTCAACCTGAGATACACTGAACCCTGCAACCTAAAGGTAAGAATCATATCATCCCAAATTTATCTCCCTCATTTATTCAGCCTCTCTACATGCACATGAACTATTTAAAAGCTGAAAGCCTATTCAGAAAAGACTTCTCACTGATTCTCCATTTGTTAGGGCAACATAAGTACCTGCCACATTACATTCTTCTTATTGTCCATATTTTATTGAGTGCTATGCTAATCAAAAGCATTTTATATAAAATTTTGTCTTTATAAAATTACTTTGCTTTTCAAACAGACTGTTGTCAGAGATACTCTTTCCTATGCAAGCTGAGATAATAAGTTAGTTTCTGCTGTTTTGAGATGTGCCATTTTAAAATGCCAGTGACAAAAAAGCCACCACCGAGGTCTGTACCCCTCACTAACCCCTTCTGTTCATGAATAGTCATAATTTAAGCTAATGTTCACAAAGTTGAGAAGCATGCAGCAAGCGGAGTAGTAAGTTTACTGCTTTCCCAAAAAAGATTTCATCTGCTAGAGACATTTGTATCCCTAAGAAGGCTTGAAATTTCTCTTCTGGCATAAAATCAACACACTCTGTAAGCAAGCTCCAATGCATATTTAACATCTAGTAAAATGCCACAGAACAACTGACTTTACATCCATCGGCTTAAAAAAACTTGTTCCTCTTGACTATGTTTTACATGGTATAATAACAATATGCTTTTACATCTAGTAACATCTATCTTGGGACTTTATTTGCTCTCAGGAAGATAATTCAGTGCCCTGTGGTCTTAAATGCCTTTATAACACAACATCTACTATTATAAAGGTGAAAGGAAGGTCCATGAATGGAGTGCCAGTGAATGGGAATGATTAGCAGAGCAAGTAATGCTGGAGGGATTCCCCTCTGCTCTCCCATTCTGAGTGAATCACCCTAGAAACATGATGTTCTGTTGTACCTTCAGTTCATCCTTGCTTTGGAAGTTGTCCAGTAAGTGCTGGAAATGAGTGTCTGACATCTGACGAAGCAAAGATAAAAGGCAGGAGACATATTCTCCCTGTTGACCAAATGAGAAACTATTTAAGTTCAGACAACCTGAAATTTCCTAAATATAAAACTCGACCTGGGGTAAAGGTATAAAGGGAGGGGTCTGAAATGGCCCCAATGCCTATGAGAGGAAAGCTGACATGCACAGAGATTAAAAATACTGCATGTTAACAGTTCTTGAATTACTGTTAATACGTAGGAGTACACTGCTTAGAGGGTCCTCCAGAGATGCCAGTTTTAAAGGTCTTTTAACCAATGTTGTAGTCTAAATAAAAATAATTTGAAATTATTAATACAGACATTAATGAATTGTCCTCCAAGCATGCAGTTTTTGACAATCACCTTTTTCAGTTACTTTATATACTATGTCTATCAAAGGTGTGACTGCAGCTCATGCAGACGTACCAGGAATTATTTAAGCTAATCGGCTCAGATACTCAGTATAGTGATGACAGCATGGGATCAGTATGGGCTACAAAAGGTGTCTGGAATCTTGTAAATATTTATCTTATTAGTGTTCATCAAGTTACACGATGTCATAGCTACAGTACTAACAGTACTCCAGTAAGATATTCCGAATATAGTTTGGGTAAGCCTACATGAGCTACAATTACATTTCTGGCCTGCAAAGCAGATGCACCCTAACCAGTTACCACAGTATCCCAAAGTGTTTTCCAAAGATGAGCTCCCCCATTTTACATATCTGAAAGCAAAGCACAGAGAAGTTAAGCAATCCATCCAAGGTAACAAGCAAGGCAGTGCCAAGAACGTACAGACTATGTCTTCTGACTGCCAGTCCCTTGCACAGCACTTTTTTTCTGTAACAATAAGCAATTAATTTGGAAAATATATGAACCGATTTCTAAGCAGTATCTAATAAGATTCCACATATCACTGTGCTGTGAAATATAAATTCAGGAAGTGGATTTTATACTTGGGACTGTTCATTCCATTTTAATTTTTTTTCTAATTGGCTCAAGCATCTACCCAGAAGCTTTGACACAGGTTCTGCCAATAAACTTTACAGGGCTGAACTTCATTAGGAAAAAAGGTGTGCTCTTTGGTGTGAGGTGGCACATGATAAACAAAAATAAGACAAATGGTAGGAGTAAAAGGAAATTGAGATGTTACTCGCCATTTGCAAGCTAGCGCTTTTAATGTTTTGTATCAAAGAACATGCCTGAAAACTACTAAATGCCCTGTCCTTTGTTAGGATTCTACCATTCGTTACTCTATCTGGACTAGTACGGAAAGATACAACCTTGTCTCTTGTGTGAGAAAGTGTACCTTGGTGTTCATCTGCCCCCAACAATACTTCTGAGGTTTCAGCCATTTGATAAAAAAGCAAACTAAAAAAAGGGATGTTCTGAGCAACTGCGTAACATCATACATTGTGCAAAAGCTACATTAGAGACTCTGAGAAGCAAAAATAGACTAAAATAGTCTAGAAAAGGCCAACAAATTCAAAAAAGAACAAAGCTGAACAGCAAAATCCTATTCTTTTTCTCCTTTTCCATTGCATGTCAAAGAAAAAATTTCTTCCCCTAGGCTTATGCTGGCAGTCTGGACAAAGTGGTGGCTTTGCCCTCTTGTCCCACCAAGTCCAACAGCTCACTTGATTTAGGATCTGTTGATTTATTTTTCAGAAGTATGTTGTGTTTTATTTGCATGAAATAATTGGTGAACCTGGACAGAACCTCTCCGGGGAGTTAAGTAAAGGGACTTGTCCACTGAGCATTATGGAATTTCTCAGTTTAAGGAATCAGAGCCTGATACTCATGTAGTCCTTGGCGAGACCCATTTAGGGGTGAAGCCCTTGGCAGCGACGCAGCTAGCATACGCCTCGAGTGCCAAACAGTAACTCTCAATCACAGCTGCAAAGACAAGCAGGAAAGTAACCTGGAAATCCACAAAAGCTTCCTGAGCCCCACTGCCTCCTGCAGACCTCACTACTGCACAGAGGAAGGAATGGATTCGTGGCTTATCAAGGGAGAAAGACAAAGCCCTGGGCATTCATGCAGCAGAGATGATAATGAGGTGCCAGTGGTGGTGAGGGACTGAACCAAAGGTTAGAGAAGCAGGAAATAGAAACTGATTGTTAGTTACTAACAGTGATTTCTGCTGTGCACTGCGGGCAACGCTGCCCTCTTACCGCCTCCTGAGACTGCGATTTACTCATGATTGTAAGCAGAGTTTGTAAAAGCACATCCAGGAGGCTCTCCACCATCATCTCAACCTCCTCCACGACATCTCCCTCCTATAGTAAGTGGTGAGCAAACAGACAGTTAGAAACTGGAGAGAACGGAATTGGCAAAGACAGTTCTGCTGAGTCAGGCATACCACAAACTCATTTTGATAGAGAGCTCCGTAACAGAGGGTCAAAGGAGTACATTCAAAATTCCTCACTGGTACCAGATACTGTTGCGATGCCAGTGTGTTTGTGTGTGTTACCTTATCAGTCTCTGCTGGAAACATTCAGGGTCACAGCCATAAAGGTAAATCTATAATCAAAGGTCTGCATACACTCTAGAACACAATGGGATCAAATTATGTTCAGGAACCTTTATTCCATGGCAGTATTATTTTAGCTTATTACTGTGATACCTTTCATCTCATTCCTTTGACACAAAACCAAAACTTGTAATTTGAAATACAAATTGGTATGAATTATATTTAGCACCATGTACTTCCTCCTTCAGAGTCAGATGGGGAAACTTCACCACGCTCTGTTTGTGAGCATTGCTTTAAATTAAAAAAAAGTTACCATTTGAGATCAGAGTATTATGAGCATCAAAGCTGGGTGTTTAAACTCAGCAGCAATTTCCAGAAGTAAGTGTGATTTCATTGATTGGATAATTTTAGAGTATTTTCTTAACATGAATCACAAAGTGCTAGTTACTGTCTCTTGCAGAACTACAAGTCCTAGAGCTGTGTAGAGCTTTTAAACTCCAGTGACATCTAAGTTCTGGGCTTGGATGAAGAAAATTAAACAGTGTCAAACCTGGTAAATGCGTGTGCTTTTTTCCCCTCCTAACAGCAAGAACACTGTGTAATCAGAATGCTCTGAGTCACACACAAAAGCAGACCCCCATTTCAGATGTTCTCCTGCTGACAAAAAGTTAGCAGAATTTCGTTTTTAAAAGGATTTCCAGAAAACCTGTATTAACCTATAAAAATCCCTCAGTCTTCATTTTACTAAATCAGTGGTGCAATCAAAAAAAAAAATAAAAAATCAAGCAGCAGATTACCAAAGAGCTGGTCTTGATTATGGAGAAGATACTACTGAGGATTCCAGAGCAGATAAGTAGCTCCTTCTGCTGTCGCAGGTGAAGGTGAATGTGGTGAAGAACTACAGGCAGCAGGATGCGCCGGGACTCTGAAAGAAGAAAAATGAGATCACAGTTCTTCCAAAAGAAAGTTAAATTTCAACCATATCAATCATGAGCCATTTGGTATCCAAACTAGCTTACCATTATACAGCACACTGGATTAAGTGGTGCAACTCCGGTCACACGGATTGTAGTACACTACACTTCTAAGAGTGATATCTAATGAATGAATAGTGCATCTAGTTTCAAATGTTCATAAATGCGGTATACGTGTTCTCAATAGTGATTCAGCTTGGAAACAACAGTTGCACACTGATACTTTCTAATGTTTTCTTTTATGCAAACTTTTCCTATTGCTTACTTTGTGTTGCTTTCCAGCTCTATTGTCACAGCTAAGAAAGCTTCTCTAATATATGCCTCTTGGAAACTGGCTAATTCTTCTCTTTTAGCTGGCTTGCAGACCTTAATCTTATTAAAGAAAGGAGAGCAAGTCGCAGCTGTAGAAAACAGTAGCCTAAATGAAGGGAGGAGAGGGAAGAGATTGAGAAAAAAGTGGCAAGATGTCAGCAAACAGACTGATAGGGGGAGACTGAAGGAAAGGAAGTCACCACCATATGGGAGGCAAGAAGGAGAGAATGTCTCTTCCTTTAATCATAAGACCTGGAGTACGTAGGGTGGGCAGGCAGGCAAAAGATAACTTTGGAAACTAGATTCACCTTCCCAGGGGCAGACAGGACACGGGAGAGATTGCTGACCTGGGAGCGTTGGGTGATGGTTCCATGGGAAGGAATAGGACAGGGGTCTACTATTATGTTGGGTGGAAAACGTGGCATCTGTACAGTCACAGTGGCCTTGTGATGCTTCCTGGTTTTTGAGGATGCAGTGAGATGTCACGGTGCTATGCAGCAACTAAAAGCATCATCAGTTGCCAATATCATTGTAAAGGAGAAATTAAGGTTAGCGGAACGGATTAAATCCCTGGACCATGTGGATAAAGTTACACCTGGCTTTACTGAGAAGACAGAAGAGGAGGTTTTTGCCCATGAACTAGAATTAGATAAAATTCACTGCCTCTTTCACAGACACCTATGGACTAATCTACTCCTTCTCTATACTCTCTCATATTTTCTGAGATGAATTAAGAAAAAAAAAAAGTATGAACAATGACAATGGATGGTTTAAACACGATTCTGCGTTGTTATCATTCTAACCTTACACTGAGTAGAATAATTTGAGTGCACTAACTTGAGATCCTTACTACAGGGAAGATAAACCCAATGGTGCTTTTTATCTTCGACTATTACCTTCATAACTTCTTTCATTCAGACTTTTATGTGTGGAATAAACTTACAATCTTCAGCCCTTCTTCATTCAATTAATTTTTAAAGAATTACTAGTATGTTGAGCTAAAGAAATATTAAAGTGATATAAACATACTTTAAAAGAATGTGGTGGTTTTCTTACATAACTTGATCTCCCTGTTTCTCTTTCTCAGACAATAAGCTTGCTGGGAAGGAGGTTATCTTCCTATCCATGACAACAACGGAAGAGTAATACAATCTACCAAGTGAGATTTGGCAGTTTTAATAATTGACTTGATTTGTTAATGTACATATTTTTATCAACCTTTAGCAACTACAATTTATCCATGAACAATTTATAAACTACTTTTACCTTAGGAAAACTTATGAAGTACATGCAGTGAATATATGTAACAGCGATACCACCCAGATCAATAATTACCAAGATCATTAGCATTCAGCAGTGCATTATTTGCACCAAAACAACTGCAAAAGAAATGTAATATGCTCCTACTCTTAGTTAGCAGCAAGGCTGAGACTCACCTGAGAAAGAGAAGAGGCGGCTGTCAACAGTGCGTGCGATAGACTGTAGCTTAACAACATCCATCGATTGCCCGATGTGCACTGTACTGGGCATGCTGCCCAGAGTACCCCTCACGAACTCTGCTACTTCCTGCACAGTGAACATCTGCAACAGCTCATCAAAGATAGCAGGGAAGGAGTTCAGCAAAGCAGCCTGGAACAAGTAAATGAAGAAACTGAAACTTTTGAATTCTGCGACTGCAAGTTAAATGCAGTGAAACAGAAACATCAGTAAAACGGAATGAAAATTTGCAAAATCAATCTAAGAAGTAGCAAAATCTACTAAATAGTGTGCTATGGCTGGTGCTAATGTTTTGCAATACCTAAAGATCATAGTGAACAAATCACATGTAATGTATAAAAATCAAGTGCTGCTGAAATACTAAGTCTTATGATAAGTTGAGCACATATATCCTGTGGATCATCAAAAGGCTGTATTTTAGGACACAGCTTACAAACAGAAAAAAAAAAAAAAAAGAGGTACTAGAGAACAGAAAATAGTCCATTTTTGTTGATTTACTTTTTTCAATAAATATAAAACTTGCTTCTGATTAGAGTTCCGTACCAAATTTTTGTACTGAGCAACTACATAAGTTACAACTTTGCAGAAAGTATTTTGAAATAAAGAACATGTCAACAGACCCTTAGCCATAGCAGCACTGTCATGTGACATTACAATATTTCTGCAACAGGCATGGGGGTGCGATTTCATGTGAAAGAGGCATCACATCACACAAGTAAGTGTGCACGTGATTCTGGCAGTAACGGTATTTCCAGAAAGCTGGAGCTGTCCTTGAAGGTGTTTCTTAAAGTGCAGAAACACTATCAGCACAACAACAAAAAGATAATCCAACTCTTCACCTCTTATTTCACACTTTTTAAATTAATTTCTTCGTAACAGGAGAAAATTCCATGCATCACCCTATCCTCAAGTCCCACAGACTTGGTGTCATACCTAACAACTGCCACACACCTCTAATGCTTTAAAATTGTTTTCTTTCTTCCCCTGCACTATTCCAGGTCCATATCTGTTTCCTCATTATAACTACCTGAATTCCTAGGTGGTTGCTTTCTTGAACTGCTGCAGAGTCTGGTTTTGATTCAGCTGCCTTACTCCCACCTACGCCCACCACAGCCCCCAACCATGCGTGCTTCCCTTCTTGCCTTTTCCACCTCCCTTGTCTGAATTCAGCTCTTCACACAAACCACACTCATTTTCTGCAGAAGTTCAGATTTATCAAACTTCGTTGCAGATTTCTGTTCAGCTCTGCCCTTCCAGAGTCTCACCATGTATGAGTATTTTCTTCTATTCTTCAAGTTCTCCTTTTCCTCACAGATTTTTTAATTTTCCAATTGCATAAACACTTCTGCACCTCTCCCATGCTGGCTCTAACACTTGTCATGGTTCTCCTAATCCCATATAATATACAGCTTCCTTCTTTGTCAAATCTTTCCTCAAAGTATCTTTTCCTTCAAACAACAGTGATATCTATTTAATAGTCACTGAGCAAAGTCTAAGTTATTTTTATAACTAACACTTAGAGCCCAATAAATTATTCTGAATATAAATCTACCCCTTTCTTCCTTGCACTCATTATCTCTCTCAACATTTTGTCTTGTTACAATCAATTCAGATTACACAAAACCCCACATAGCTTGCTGGGTGTTGTCACCTATTTGTTGCTACATACCTACAATGTACTAGCAAAATAAAAAAAATATGAATAATTTAAATAGCTCACGGTACTCTTGGAAAGCTATAACAGTCGCAAATCCAGTCATCATCTTTATTTTTGGGATAATACAAGTGAAATTACAATATTGGCCCAACAAATCCTTATAGGAGTTTTCCTAAACTGATTTATATTACTATAAAGCAGAAGGATTTCTTAGGATATCCAGTAGCAATCTAAGGATACGCAATCTAAGGATCTTTTCAGGAAGCTCTGGAGCCATCCTGAGGAACAGCTACACTGTTTCATCAGTTCCTTGAAGGGCCCGTTTTTCTACAACACCCTGAAATATGCTGGAACATTACTCATGTCAAACTAATTGCCTGGAAGGAAGGACATAATCAGTTTTTATCTCATTGCTGGAAAGAACTATATTGAGATCTTGCTAATATCCTGGATAAGAGGACAAGTGTGAAGAAAACTATGCTTGCTAAGGCCTCAAGCATTTCTGTAGACATTTAAAAGTTGTCCAGGTTTGCAGAACTAGTACATAATCTCCTTGGCTCTCCTGAATAATTTGATGTATATAATCTTGTGTACACCCCTTTTCAGTGTGTGGATGCCATAAGCTGTTCCATCAATTACTGAAATATTCCACATTTCTTTGTTTTAAAGTACCAGCCACTTAAACATTAAATTCTGGTTTATATGCAGGAAAGAAGGGTTTGGGGTAGGGAAAAGAGATTAATTGGGAACATCCATGATGAAATACTTGTGCAGTTCTGGGGATCGTTACTTACAGAATTAAATGACGGCCTTGAAGTACCACCACATTTTTGTGGGGCACATGTCCCAGCTCCACTCGCCTGCCCTCCAGGCTGAGAGGCCTATGGGGCAATTGGGATCAAGGGGCAACATAGTGGCAAGGGGGAAACAAAAAGTAAACTTTTCAAAGATTAAACAAGGACAGACTTTACAAATTGCCAAAGTCCAAAGTAAGAAATACCACAGCGAGAGAAAGGAGAAAAAATAAAAGACAGACAAAAAGGGAAAACAACCCCATCCTCAAATCTCGTCTCCCTCTGTATTTGTGATTGACAAACTGAAAAACAAAGAACGCTAAACAGCCTGCATTCATAAGATGCTGTTTCTACTCACTGTCACTTTGCCTGCAAAATTCTGTGCACCGATTCCTCACATTCCTGGCTCATCCTATTATACCCGCTAATGGGTGATTAAATAAAAGATTAGAGCAGCTGTTTTCAAAGTCTTTCAGAGCAGGTTCTTAAGAAAGAGATCACATTGCTGGCAGCTTCCCTAACTGCTGGAGTCACTCCATTTTGTTGCAATGTTCATGACTGCTTCTTTGGCAAGCTACAGTACGTATTCAAAACATCTGTAAATAGTAAATCAGTGATTACAAATCACCTTCATATTACCAGGAAGTTCCAGGTGGTCCATTTTGACAGTCTCTGAGCTGAGGCACACACAACACATTTGACATTACTGTTTAAAACTTTTAAACACAGAAGTATGTTATTTAGTACAGTGGTCTTTAAAATATGAAACAAAACTTCACAGCATTCTTACTCACTTTGAGTAGTATCTTAAGCCCGCATCAAGTCTTTGTGAAGTCATCTGGGCCATATTCAAAATAATGTATTAAATGTGAGCGTGGGTATCACAGTATACTTGCAGTCAGGCTGCATATGATTCTGATCGCAATTTTAGATTATGCTGGAGTTAAGTTTATCTGACTGTGAGTACATCAGTTGAAGGTCTCCACTGTGATGTTGTTCTGACCGTAAGTATTGACTTGAGCTACTACAATTACAGTTTTAAACTTTCTTGAGGCCAACTGTAAGATATACGGATGAGACACTCGAAAATTTTACTTTTGCAAGGAGCAAAAATTGTATTCTCGTGTGACAAGTCACCTTCCTCTCATGAGTCCACAGTTCAGATCACCTGTATCTGTGAAGTGGTGCAAAGCTCCTGTCTAATAACATTAATTGGCTATGTCATTTTCCAGTATCATCAGCTCGTTAGAGGGGGAAAACTACTAACCTGCATTTAATCATCATGTGCCCATACATACTGCCTGTGCAGAAAATAGCTCCCTTTTGGTTTGCCAGTTAAGGTGTAGAAAAGAGCAAACCTGTGTGAAGATGAGAGTCTCAGAGCTCCTGCTGTCCAAGCTGAGCACAAATCTGATGGACTGGAAAAGTTCTTGGATGCTGGAGCGGAACTGTTCCTCCTCCATTCCACAAGTAGCTCTGGAGTAAAGGATCCGAGATTGGACAATGAACTTGAAAAGATATTCCAAGGCCTTAAGGAGCAGGAGAGGAAGGAGATTAAGACAGAGAAAAAGAGAGAAAGACAAATAAAGGAGCTTTAAAGAGAACCAGGAAAGATTCTAGGTGCATAATGACTAAATTATTCAGCTTTAGAAAGGAGAAAGAAAAACAGGTTTTGTAAGTTACATAAATCAGTTAAGGAAGAGCTACTCATAGGCAAGTACCCATTCTCAACCAATAATCTTTGTTACTAGTATGTCCCACCAACAAAAAAGGCATGCACTTAATAGACAAATTTGCATTAAATAATTTGAAGAAAATCTTGGTGAAGATTAGAAACTTCCTATAATGTGGCACAATGACTGGAAGTGCCTGAAGAAGGGTTCTCCCATTTTCATTCAAATTTGACCTTTAATTACTTGAGTTAGCTAATCTAGATCAAGGTAAACAGGCTGTCAGTGGAACAGAAGAAGGGTTACCTGGAAAAAAGGAGGATCTACTCCTTTTCAATAGGAACACAACAGAAAGGTTCACCTTTATTTCTGGCAGCTACATGTATGAACAGAAATAAATGCAGATGCAGAAATAAAAGAGCAGCAGCACGTGAAGCCCTCTGGAAGCCCGTAACAGTAGCAAGCTGCTTTTACTTCAAGCTGTGCTAAGTTAAAGCATCTTTCTTTTATTGTCACTCACAAAACTTGGAGAGCACTCAGCAGAGGGAGAGTAACCTGCACAGAAGATGGCATTTAACACCGTTATACAATGTGTGAAAAATGCTGCAGTCCTGAAGAATTGGCAAATTGGATCTTTTTGTAGTAGCATGATAATTTGCTCTATGACATGTCTAGATTAAGTCTGAATTTGCAGCCTAAATGTCTTTAACTAAAATTCTGTAAATGGCACTATTCAGAACTCCATTTGTTTGACAGCAGTGTCAATGAAGAAAAATACATTGCTCTCTGCAGCCTTTGACAAGCTTACCGATTTACTGAAGATTCTCACAGACACTAACAGAGCAATGTAATATTCCACACAGCAACAAGGCCTTTTTCATCATTTGGTGTACACAACTGCCACACTGAAGTGTACCAAGTATCAGTCAGTTTTAGACTTCACTCCTTTCCTTAGTGCTTAACATCATACACCATTAAAGCAGGATTAAGAGAAGACATGATGCATAATTTGATGATATCCTCAAAATTCAGCACAGGAAACAAACAGGCTGGAACTTCAGTAATCAGAGTCTACACAGAAAGATTAGTAATAGTCCACTGTATTCGCTGGAAAGTATTCTCGTTCTGCTTCACTGTTTGGAAACTGAAAGTTAATTCAAATACAGATTTTGCCCTCATCAGATATTTTTGCATCCATAGGATGCCCCTCATTGAACCACCACACTGTATGCATGAATATGCAATGTTACGTCGCAAGCTTTAGGACACTACAGCTTTATGGATAGAGAATGGGAATGTGAAATTCCTCATAAAACCATAACAGATTTCAAAATGCCACTAATAATTACAGCTACTTTTTTATTTATTTTTTTTTTCAGGAACAGTGGCAACTGGTAATTTGGCAGCACATTATTTATACTTCTGTACTAAAACATCTCCCAGTGAAGCTTCCTTATACCAAAGAACTTAATCAGGAAATAACACTTTATATGTCTGGATAGTTTCTAGACAAAGGTCAATTGGTTCACAAGAGTCAGCTCTCTAAAGTTAGCATCCCTGCTGCTAACCCCAAAACCAGCAAGTCAGGTGCTTGTAGAAGCTGTTTTATAGTTTGGTACAGACAACCGTAATTCTAACCTGAAAGCTCGTAAATTTAATGTGGAGATTATGTTTTGCAATGAATCAGAGAGTTTATGTATGAAATTCTGTAATTCTTTGTTGAAAGGGAAATGGCAGGCTTTCAGAGACACTCCACAGCCTTAGCATAGACAACCTAAACTGTTGCCTAGAATGAACCCACAAAGGCAGCTAACTGGAGCTCAGTGTGTTTGCAGACATGTGGCTGAGATGGTGAAAACACAAACCAAGTCTTGTTAGCACAAATCAGCACTTGGACTAACTTGGACTCTTACTATTTAAAAAAACCCCACAGCTATGATGCATATATGTGCCTAAAGACATAGAACTGTACTGAAATAAAATCCAAGCCTCCCATTATGTCTGACATGATATAAAAATCAGTATCAAATTAAAGAAATTTTCTTAAAAACATAGTCTGTATGCATGTTCACACAATAGGTGAGCATACACAATTCACCCGTGACCAGCAGCCTAAAGACCCATGGCACACCATGCACAGAACTTCAATGGACAAATAGCATCATAACCTTGCCTCCTCTCAACCAAGCAATCCCTAAATTCTACCAGCAGTACTCCAGAAGAGATGAGAAAAGAAGAAATGTGCATGTAGATAATGTACCTCAAAGAACTTCCACCTACTACTGAGTAAACTTCCTTTCTTCTGAGTGACTGTACATATGCATGTTTACTCTGTGAACACGGGAACAGCACATCTCAGCTTGCACAGATTACCTGGTGGTTGGTTGCAATGTCCCAGGAGAATTTAAACCAGGAGACCACTATGACAAAAGCAGCATCAGTTAGAAGCTTCTATGATAATAGAGGTAAAAAACTGGATAAATTTCTGGGTTTATTCTGCAGGTCTAACAGATAAAGATTCTCTTCAGAAACACTAGTGTCACTTGAGCCTTCACAGATTATGCTCAGACAGCATTTGATGGTTTTACTGTAGCACATTCATAAATCCAGTGAACAGCTGGGGACAGTACAGCTGCACATCTGGACTCATCTGCCGTAGACATGGAGAGTCTGTTCAGTTTAAACAAAAGGCAAACAATACATGATGTTCAGAGTATGAACAGATGAAGGAATCTTGTGTAGAGCTGCTTTAAGAAAAAGCACAGATTAATTTCCTGACTCAAGGAACCCAAAGATTACTTTAGGAAAGCATCAGGAGTATATAGGATGGGTAACCTTATCATAAGCACAGTATATATAAAGAGGATTAGCTCTGAAGGTCTGAATCTCTTTCACTGTTCTAACCAAAGTGAATAAAAGCTATTTTCAGTAGTCTCTGAGTATCCACTTCACTGTTCATGAGCAGCTAATGAACTTCTTCCTGCTACTGTCCAGTGTGTTTTTTCCAGAGAACAACATACTTGCTTCAAGTGCAAGAAGCACCTACTATGAAGTTTTAAGAAAAAAATTGCAAAGGTTCAAGTAAAGGTACCACTTTGAGTCTTCAGAGAGCAAATAAAAGACCTAGGGCAAAGTTCAAGTCATCAGCAATAAAAGAAGGAGCAAGTCCCACAATCAGACTGACCAGGGTGGAACAATTATATTTACATCACCTATTTTCTGGTATTCTTAGAAAAAAGTGAGGCTGTAGAAAATGTAAATCACCAAATAGGTAATTATTTCTGAATGAGGTAATCAATAAACCCAGAGACAGACTGGTCTCAAAAGCAACAGACTAACATTTATTTAAGTTCAGGGTGAAGAAAACAATTTGGAGGAGTCCTGTGTCTCAAAAGACAGGCTGAGACTGTAATTCCAAATCTCTCATTCAGTAGCTCCCTGGCTGGCATGGGTCCGAAAATATGTTCAGAGTTTTGAAGTAGTAAGCTGGGAAGACTGACCCTTTCCCTATCACTGATTCATGTAAAGCCCCATAAGTAATGGTATGCAGTACCTTGAAGCCTCTAAAAAAGGTCTGATACACGTTCTGTGTGGTTCAGCTCCAGAACACTGTTAGGAAAATGCGACTTCTGAGGAAGAAAATGTCTTCCTTTTTCAGTGGGTTCCTCAATCTAGGCAAAAACCACCTGTGATCCTACTACTGGAAGATAACTGAAGCTGAAAGGGCATCTCCTGGAGACACTTCATAAGTCTTGCCAGGACTAGTAGGGAAAGTAAAACTGTCTGTGGAGCCACACACAGACACTTCATTACAGAGTCCTCCAGGGAGCTACGGGCAGCTGTATCTAGATGCAGCTTACATGGAACTTGTTATAGAGCATAATAAAGGAATGTGATGCCATGTGTTCTAGCACAGGTAGAGATACCCTTTCACTTACAGTTCCTCCAGGTTTTATAGAAGTTTTCTGAGACTTAAGAGCAGCCTTGAGGGAGGTAAGTAATTTTAGAAATAGTCTAGAGCATCACTTGCTAATGCCAGGTAGAAAATCAGAATCCTGTGAGATGTCTGCATACCCGTAATGAATGTACACGGGCAGTCAAGAGCCATAGAAGAGTGTAGAGACATTTCAACACCTGCTTTAGGGTACTACATGTAACAGCTAACTCATGGAAAAAGGGATAGAGAGCTATCCTGTTTTCTCAGTTGAAGAACTACTAATGCAAGGAATGTAATGAAGACATCTAAGACCACAGAAATTGCCAACAGTAGAATGCAGTATCAGTAATGACACATCAGCAATGATAATGGTTTTTGAATAAACTTGCTCTAAATGCCTGAAACAAAATCTGGAAACAAAAAAGGAAATCAATCACTTTCCAGAATGGAAGAAGATAAAGACCTTAATTTGGGCCTCCATGATGTACCTGCAAAGGTAACTGTCTGAATAAGGTGCGACAGCAGTGTCACTGGTAGAGGATGCACTGTTAGGTCTGCAGAAACTCTGTGGGTAATTATAATTCTTGTGCTTGGAAAGGGTTGGTTGGACTGCCAGGTGTTAAACTGACCTCACTCATGCAGGGAAAAGCTACTTTCCAGGCAAGCACTTGAGATTCCCAGTAAGCAAAGAAATGCCTTGGAATCCTTGAAAGAATGTACCTTATTCACAAATGGTATGTTGAATAACCAAGCTTCTGAAGGATATTTCACCATTTATATTTTTCTTATTTCTGAAGAGGACTACTATGAGGTTCAAAAAATGCAAATCACAGAGACAATATCATACATCTCTATTTGCTGCATTGCGCATAGCACTAATGACTGGTTTGAGAGGGAAGAAAACCCTCTAGAAGTCATTCCAGCTAGAGATCTTCCTCTCATTTCATAATTTTAACAGGTTTCTTTGTAATTAAAAAAAAGAAAAAAAAGGATAAGAATGGAAACAAAAAGAACAAAAAGTTGATAATTTCTTGAAAAGACATCTTTGTCCTACTTTTACCATTCCCTGTGAATCTGTGGCTGAAAAGTATTACAAAGAAGAAATTTCTAAGTATGTAGATATTTACAAAAGACCAAGTAACAACTGGTATAATGCCCTTGTATCAGGATATGGTCTTAAGAGGAGATCTTGAAAGCTGGTTGATGATGGCGATGCTGTACTTTTGAAAGGGAACAAGGATTCTCAGAAAATAAAAATTGCTTCCTCAAGAATACTGACTATATTAGATTAAAGGAAGTAAAATATCACAAGAAGAAAAAGCCATAATAAAGCCTGAAATGTATGCCAAGACACAAGCATAAATACATTTACAAGGAATAACCTCTGACTTTCCTAAGTGGTTGCCAGAAATTAAAGGAGTAGTGTATGTATGTGTGTGCTTCACCTGTGAGATGCTTCACCTATTTGTACTGACTCGAAAAATTGAGAGAAAGTGCTAATCTCTGCCACTGCTACAAGCTCTAAAAATGCCCAGACTTAAATGTTTGGGTATAGGCCTACTCAGATTACGAAGGTACAGATGAACATTCACTCAAAGAAAAATATCTTCCTGCCAAGTTTGGAATCTTGTATTTATGTACTTGACAAACTTTCTGTTTTACAATTACAGATAGTAGAACTAATACTTTATTTACACTCTGATTTTTCTGTAATACCATCAAAAATGTTCCCTTTGTTTCACACAGCCTTAGAAAGCTGTGCCTTCTTGTGAGATCGTACTTTCATCACGGAACTGTGACCCAGGTCCGGTGCAATGATAGCCCTTAGAATTTCCATGCAGTTAAAGGCTTATTTGTCTGCTGCTTAAACTACCCCAGAACTTCAACTGATAATACAACGAAGCTGTGTCACAGCCAGAAATGAAAAATATATCTTTGATGCACAGCACTATAACATTTTAAATAACTGCTTCTTGAATTGCAAGGTAGAGACCACATATATAAATGGCCAGTGTATACATATACTCCATATAAATCCACAAGTCCTCCATAGGGCTTCAAAAGGACTTAAGGAGACATAATTCTTCCATTTTTTTTTTCTGCACAAGAGTGAATTTCCCCCCTAAAATTAAAATTTTGGCAAAATATTAAAAAAAAAAAATTCTGGTTAAACAAATAAGTCAGTGTCAGACTAGTCTTGGTTTTATTTACCGCTTCCCCAGCCCTTTTGTAGTCACACATGGAACAGACACACAAATACTTTTGTTGAATACATACTCTCATTGCTTCCTGGATGTGGTCTTGGCGTACAAGCTCAGCTGAACGGTCCATGTACCACTTCAAACATCGGATCAGTTCTCTGGATATAAAAAACAGTGAAAAGGTGACAAACCTTCATCACTATTCTAAAATTAGTCAGGCAAACATTTGGTTTTAGGGAGAAATCTATAATCACTCCATTTCAGTGGTCAGTTATAGCTGCCCTAAATATTGAATTTACATGGTATGTTGATATGTTTATTTAAATTTCAAAATCAGAAAAAAATTTTTTCTACATAATTGACTTAGACCATAAGGAACACAAAGAGAACATCAAAAAGATGTTATTAACGAGATAGCTTTGATAAAGGCATGCAATACAGTTCCATGGCCAAAACTTTTTTTTTTTTAATAATAAATTCCAGATCTCATCTAAGTAAGATATTTTTAGAAACTAAGATCACAAAGAGAATACATGCGTTTATTTTCCTATGTACACAATACCATTTGGTCTAACTTAAAGAGCTGTATTAAAAACATGTTTTATTTCAGACATCAGACTACCAGAAATCATTTGTTTTGTCTGAAAGAGGTGATAATTAACACAAAGCAGAACGCTTTTTACCCTCTGAATATGACTATGCCTTCTAGTGTTGTATAGTATCTACAGGTTTTTACCTGTAATTGACAGAGTATTTTTTATATATTTTTTAAAAATTACACTACAATGTGAAAGGCTTAAGACAGTTAAAACCATTTATAAGCTGTTTTTAATAGCTTATTGCGGCCAAAGATAGAATATGCTCAAATATACAAAAGAAATGGTATAAAAAGAAAGGAAAAGAAAACTCTGAATGATAACTTACTGTTTTCAAAAATCTTATTCTCTGATAAAAAAAAAGAATACTAAAAAATAAGGCAGAATCTTCAAAGTGTCAGTGAAATGAAGTTTCTGATCTAGTGAAATGATACATTTACTGTAATCAAATAGAACATCATCATATGTAAATACCTGTCTACTTTAGAAGAGAAAATTACAATTAGTTCTGTAAGCTTTCACACAAGTCTTATATCCTATCCTTAAGACAAGAAATGTACATGCTCTTGGTAGCTCATTAGTATAGACTGATAATGAGTTGTTTCTGAGTGACAGATCTCTTCAGTTAATAAAAAGAAAGTAAGATTTGCCAGTTCAGAAAGGCAAGACAAAGTCCAAAGTCTGCTCATTCTTCACCACAGGTGACATTCAGCAGCTTTTCTCTGTTCTGGAAAGCTTTCGTCTGAGTAGTTCTAATTTTGAAACCACTGCTAACACGAAGGTTATGATTCTGACTGTGACATTATTCAAAAGCTTGCTAATGCCATCTCTTGAAGTGATGGATAAACAAAACCTACTTGTAAGCCAGTGCTCCCGCAAAGTGCTTCTGAATGTAAGTGTCCATCACAGGTCGAAAATGAAAATACTTGCTGTCACGCAGCAGATTTATGATGAATACCTGTGAGAAATGGAAAAGTGAACCCATACTAAAGGAAATTGCTCATTGTTGCTAGGTTTCTGTAAACAACTTATACAAGCTAAGGAACAATGAAATACGCCCGTTTCTTTAAGTAGTCAGTAGTTGTGTTATTAGATGTTACTGTTTGCTTCTCCCAAGTGATAGCAAATACTGCTGTCCTTGGACCTGTTGATGCTATCACTGTCCACCTTACCCAAGTTTATTACAGAAAATATTTCATATTTCATGGAAGAAAAATACTAGCAACATGTTAATAAGGAACTTAAAGCTCATTGACTGAGATAAAGAAAAGTAACAATTCAGCAACTTACCAAAGACTGAAAGACCAAGAGACCATACTTTTCTGTGTTGTCATCCAAAACTACAAACAATGTGTCGAGAATATCTTGTAGGAACTAAAATGACACGAATAAAGAAAAAAATTTCTATTTCAGTTGTATTCAAAAGAAGGTTATTTCCCTCCTTTAATTATTTCATACATGTTGGTATCTCTGTGAATCACTTGCCAAGGACAAACCACTTCATGTTCATCCACATGATGAGACAGATTTTAAGTTAGTTTTACTAAGAAGAATTTTTCTCTTTACAACGAGTATTTCTAAACAAAAATGACAGAAAAACAAAAAATAAGAAATATGTACTGTATGTCTGATTTGTAAATATAACTGCATGTTCCTTTCACTGTAAGCTGTCTAAAAGTGCTGCCTATCAACAGTGGCAAACCAACTAACTTTCATTCTCACGTCATGACAGTTTTCAGATACTGTTCATCATCAAATATAAGACTTGGAAGCACATTAACTGGTGCTCCAAATTATGTTTAATATTGAAAACTTTTGTTATGTGACAGAAAGTAAAACTTTTGTAACAAGCATTAATGGGTCAAATTACGTATTGCCAATTGTTTCTTTCATCCATAACACTGCGGTTTGCTGAATGCTGACAATTCAGTGATTTTCTTTCCCGAAAGCATGGTCCTCAGAAAAGATGACCGTGAAGAAGAATTCTGAAAATCAAGTCAACTGCACATTGTCTCATGATTTTTTAATCTATTCTAATTAAATTTCTGATGTGGAATAAAATTTATTTTTTTCTAAATTATTGCATTCTGTTCTTCATATCCCAATGTCAAATGGCAGCTGTTTTAGGGAGGGAATCAATTCCTTCTCCCCTTGGAATAATTTAATCCATATCTTTTTACGCTGTTTTCTATAAAAACCAGATACTTGTACTGCCCTGCAAACAAAGTGTACAAGACATGACATTCTTGAAGAATTCCAACATAAACGGCATATTGTCCTCTTCTGTTTCTGTTATGAAGTTATCATGAAGATTAACATTCAAGATATGGCAATATTCGAATGAGTTACAGTGAAGTAACTTTAATGATAAACTACTAATTAAGTGATAGGGTTTCTCTTTGGTTGTCCGCTGTTACAAATTATCCCCCCTTTTATGTCTAGATTTATAGAAATAAATTTTAGGAAGAGTTCTCAGCGCACCTAAAATTATCAGAGGGATATCTGGAAAGCACTGCTTTTTTTTTTTTTTTTTTTTTGCTGAGACCACAAGTATTCAAAGGCATTTTGAAGTTCCTTTGAAGAAAGTTCAAGCCACACAAAGGATTGGCATGTAGAACAACAGTGGTTACAAAACATGATGGAATTATCAGATAGGAGGCAGATTACTGATAGGTTAGAAATGTTAGAGAGCAACCGGTGCTCTGGGCAACAGCTCCACTTCACAGTGCTGGGACAGGAAAACGGGTTTACAGGATAGTTCATTGGCCATTTAGCAAAACTTAACTGTCAAGGTTTCACATTTCTTTATCTTCTACACAGAAGTCTGGAACATATTTGCAAAATAGAAACACATATCAGCTCTACTAGCTGTTTGAAAAGGCCAAGTTTTCTGAGTCAGCTCTGTTTTCTGCCGAAGACTGTTATTTCATGTAGTACCTTAACAATTTCCTCTCCACTGACATGTCTCAGTCTTCCTAGAATATCCATCACACGATCCGGGTAAGCTTTCCATTTCAGTAGGGCGAGTAAATCCACTGCAGAACAGTAAGAGAAAGAGCTAGAATCCATACGCAGAGGGAAGAATGGCAACCCCAGAGTCACCAGAGATTCATTACCATGTTACACTTCTGCTCTTGTTGCAATTCGCACTTCTCAGGGAAAAAAATAGATAAATCAGGGAAAACAAGAAGGAAAACACAGAGTAAGTCCAATACTACCAACAAAGGAATGAATGGAGGAATGGTAAAGTATTTTAAAAGAGTAAATGCTGCATTTCTCCCTGTGTGACTTGACACTGCACTGTGGACAATCCACTTTTGTCTTCCCATGCTTCAGGGTCATTGCCATAACGCATTTTTATTTACTTATTAACGTTGTAAAAGCTGAACAAAACAAACTTTGGATCATGTAGAACTGCCAACATTGAATTTTTTGTCCTTCAATCATTTACTGAAAATTAACTTTGCTTTAACATATTACCCTTCTCTTGCACTTACATTAATGACTGTAATTTATCTGTCATCTGTCAATATCCTTATTTCTTCAAAAACACCAGTTTCTGCTAATTTCAATATTGTTAATAAAAAAAAAAAAGCATACATATAATGAAATCATAACAAAGGAGTATTTTAGTAAAATAAACAGAGCACAGCATGTCCATCTTATCTCTCCTTTTCCTAATCCCTGTTGCTGTGGACAGTTTTGAAGGATCAGCTACTTACCGTTCTGGGTCAGTTTGGTAGATGAAAGCTGTGTGGAGACTGAAAAGGTCTCTTTGGTGCTGCGTTGGAAAATGAGGCTGGAAGGGATGTTGGGGCAGCCATTGTAGTCCTCTTTGCAGCAAGGCAGCCCCAGGTACAGTGCGTGGTTGTTAAATGTGCTGTTCTCATCACACTGCAGGTACAGGACAAGAAATGGAATTGTACCTAGTCTATCTCATTCCACATACTCACACCCTGACAGCAATTGCCTAACATTATTTTTATTGATCTTTTGGGTACACAAAATCACTTCTAATAAAAAGCTTCAGGGCCTGAACATATGCAAAACAGATTCATCTCTAGAAAATGTGGTCTCCCAACCACTGACTAGAAATTATCACAACCTTCCAAACTGTACAACTTATTGCTGCTGTCTGAAAAATCATACTGAAGAAACAAACCAAGGTGAATCAGTAGGAAGAAGAAAATCCTAAACAACACCCACCGAGCCCCTTGCTGCAGGGTTGCCAAGTTGCAGCACTGTAACATGATGCATCTGAAGTACAGCATAATTTCTTAACACAAAGGTATAGAGTAATGCCATAGGCTAGTAAAACTGCTGAATGCTCATAAACACTAGTATGTTTGAAATCAAAATGGATAGGATTAATAGACAGTAAATCATCATTATCTGAAGTGAAAAGGTAAGCTGTACTTGGAATAGAGGGCTGTATTCATACCTAGTCATGTGATTTTGACTTTATAAAATTCAGAAACTACTATTCATCTGTTCCTCACATACTTCTAATGAGGGGGAAAAAAAGATAATGTAATGACCGTTACTTATTTAAACTGAAGTAGAGACAAATAGATGAAAAGTCTGCAGAGAAGAATTGGTACCTTATAAACATAAAGCTCATGGATATCATCTGACAAGGTAGTGCCATCATCTCTCATCAACGGAGTGAACGCAAAACCAAAGAGCTTCTTTTCTCCCTTGTCTTTTGCTGTAGCAAAAGACAGAAATAAGCAATCATATTCGTACATATTCTGTCCATCCATATATACCACAAGGTTATTCACTAACTTTTCTGCATGCCTAACGAAGAGCATGCAGGTTACATAAGAAGCAACATAATATACTATGTCTAATTCTATGAAAATGATTAACAGGCCTCAAAACAAACACAAACATGCCAAACATAGTAAAATATAAAATATAGACGCTGTAAAGAAAACATTCTACAGGGAAAGAAAGCAAAAGAACATCAAGGAAGAACATCTGCAAAAAGTTTTGCCTGGCACTGGTTGTTCATGACGTTTTTAATCTGCTCCTTAATAAATGTAGAAAGAGTCTAATTAGCAGTGCACCTTCACTGCATTTTAGGTTGGCACCCCTTTCCTGCTTTCCACCCAGTAACAGCCACATCCAAATATAATTTTACAATGGAAACATCTCAGCTTTTTTAGATTTCTCTTGGTTATGTTTGGCACTCACTGGAGCAATGTCTGAACTCAAACCGGAGGTGAGACCCACGGAACCTGTCTATAGGGATGGGCAACTTGATGATTTCCCCCCATCGAGGGCTGTTGTTGTGGTAAAGGACAAAAGAGTGGTATGCACTCCTGCTTGGCTCTCCTGAGCCCAGGCTGATGCAGTCCTGGAACAAAAGAGAACGATTTAAAAGACATCACATCACTACAGATGAGTCATTTTATTACACAGTGATAAGCTTTATATAATCCATATCTTTCTGTGGACATAAAGGACAAGACAGAAGCAGAAACTCAGACACAATGAAATCTGAAATTTTTAAAGAGATCTTTAAACTGTGTTTTGGGTCAAAAGATAAGCTAGAAGACCTATAATACTGGATGAATATCAATATCTTAAGTTATTATTTAAATTATTATTTAGGCTAAATTTTCTATCAAGCACAGAATAGATATAATAAACATGTAACTCTAAATATATAAAGATTAGTCAAAAAAGAAAAAAAAAAAAAGACCTAATAGGACTATCACTTGCAATTTTTCTGAAAGTATCATTTAATCAGAATTCTGCTTCGGTATCTCAGTTCTCAGTTCAGAAGTGATACCTGAACTTTTGAAGCTCTTAAAATTGTTGTTCTTTTGAAACTACAATCACCCTGCCGCACTGAGTATTCCAGAGAATTCTTATCATGTTACTTCATTAGTGGTAAGCAAAGAATTTCTGTTGAATAGTCATCACCTAAAAATACAATGGGATCTAAATTTCTCTTTTTAGATACAAAAAGCTCAGAGATCTTGACCAATCTATGTATTCTCAAAACACAGATGAAGAACAACATTAATTGGTATTGTTCAGGAAATACAGAAATCCTTAGTCAAAGCACGAGCAAAGGAGGGCAGGAGAAATATTGTAGTCCTGAAATAAGGACAGTAAAAGTTATTTTGTAATGAAGTCAGAGGAAGCACATTTTTTTATAAGTACTAACCCATGTTCTAGAACCTAGCACTTACAAAGTGATCCAAAAGGTACGACATCTTTTAAAACCATGCAGAAAAAAAGGCACCTTAAGAGATGCTTCACTTTTAGCATCTCTAAGGATAATGAATCCAGGAATAGACAGAGGCTAAGCAGAACCAGAATGACACTTGCAATATAAATTCTGACGTAAAAACACCCCACATGGAATAGTATCATGAGAAGAACAACTACTGGTCATTTCCCCAAGGGATCTCTAAATTCTGTCCAAAGAAAATACTGACAATATTGATTTGATTTTTTCATCTGTAATCATAGGCCTATTAAGACAAGCATATTCCATCAAACAGACCCAGCCAGTTCGGCCTGTGGTAATATTCTTCTGGCTTCGAAAAAGTTAAGAATTTGAGAAGGAGCCCAAAAAATAAAGCAAAGTTCTCTAGAATTTTGGGATTCAATGCAAGAAGAGCCTCCTTGGACAGAGATTCATTGCAAAGGCTCTAAACCAGACAGAGTGACTGTAGCATATACTCACAAAACTCAGTCCTCTCAAGTAAGTCTTAGTAACCATATAGTACGTGCCACAATCCCAGCATAAAAGTGATTTTTTAAATACAGCAACAAGAATTAACTGCTGCAGATATTAACAGGATGGAGTGAGAGTGGTGGTGGCACTATTAAAACAACAGAATGCCTGCAATATTATAAATTATATTTTATAATGAGTAACTTGCTGAGCTTCAACATAGCAATTCTGAAACCTCATTCTGCGTTAGGTTCTGAGGAGAAAGTAAAACAGTATTTTATTTCTTCTATAAGGTACAGTAAAATTTCAAATTTTAATGTGAACCTTTTTCTGTTGCCTGAAAAAATTACCTGCCTTGGCAGACAAATGGTCAGTCTTTTTTATGTTTTCATGCTATAAACTTTAAATAAATTAATAGGTGAAGAGTCTTTCCTGCTGGTTGTTACTTAGTTTCCATGTGTTTACGCTACAATCTATAGTCTAAGGGAGGGAGACTTGTTTAATCTTCAATTCTGAATTGTGATCTGCAAAATATAAACATGAATCTAGTCTCCTTATACTTAGTTACCATGAGACTCAAATATGTAGGTGAGTTAGAGGGCAGAGTCAAGTAAGTGAAGCTAAACTAGAAAAAGTATCAGGTAATAATTTTATCGTTTAAAGTATGCCTTGCAATTAATAAGACATTCCTGCTACTGGAACAGAAGGAAGAGTGAGAGAGAAATGTGTCAAGGTTTTTTATTTTTCAGACCATATTGAAAGATACTAACAATTGAGTAAAAACATTTTGAAGAAGAATTACTAATTCTCATTTTGAACAGCACTGTGTTTTGGGAATAATTTCACTGCTTTCAAAAGGACTATTTCTGGACCAAGAGATAATCAACAGCAATAAGGATTTGAGACATAAAGAATATTCTCATTAACGCTGCATAAGGTTTTGCTGAAGTCTTCACAAAGGCATAATTCAGATTTAGATTGTGCTGCTGGTCAGGAAAAGTTTAGAGATTTTATTCTAATATCAGATGAAAATTGTGTGGCAATTTCCCTATTGTACCACGTAACTCAGCATACACTTTCTCGTTTGGCAGTCTCTGCTTTGGAAAGGCCATAGGTCAGGAACAGTAAAGGGTATTTCAACCATGAACAGTAGTGCTTTGAGGTCAGTGATTGAACTTTCAGTGTTCTGCCTACACTATTGTAAGCTTAAATTGGAGTTTTTTATTAGCTTCTCTATCACCTACAGAAAGTTATTAAATTAATGTAATAATTAGGCAAATGAAATAAAAGAAAAAATAGCTACACTTGACTGAAAGCAACCTTGGGTCACACAAGTGATCATTTAGGGGACAGGGGACCCAAACAAAGCAATTCCCTCCATCAGTACTGCACCAAGCCATATCCAACACACACCTTATTCTTAGCATCTATAACTAAAAGGTTACTAGACTCCTCTTGTTGCAGTTTTCAATATTTTCTTTCAGTTTATTTTGAATCACTGAAGTCAAAGTCCTGATCTAGCAGCCTTTTTCCATCTGGTTCATTTAGGAATTAAATTATATTCTGTCTTTGGAGGAAACTAGCTTCCTCCTAAGAGAAAATGGCAGGTCATTACCCACTGCTCTAGGTGTCCATCTTGAAGATTATATAAACCAGGTAGTTACAGTGAAAAATAAACCATCTAGGGTTTAAAACTAAATTCTTAATACAAAAGGTGAAACAGTATCCATTTAGTGGCATACTAAAATAACCCAGACTAAGAGATCTGTGTTAAGTTTTAGACAAATGGATATCTAGGCTTCCCAAAACCCACTGCACAGGTGGGAAGGTTATAACTGATGGAGCTCTTTGTTTTCAGGGATTTTCACCTGAAACATGGGAAGATTTTGAGCACAAATTTTGCCTGAATTTTGTAACCAAAATCTGCCTTCTGAAAGTTGAGACAATTGGAAATCTATGGTTTAAGGAGCTGAATCCTTATCATTTTCAGTGCAGTTCTATAGACTTAGAGCAGTCATATACACTTAATAGGGTCAACTGTCTTTGAGAAGGACATTGCCATTGAATGATGAGATAAACCGCTAAGTTAAAAGTAACTCCAGACGCCTGTCTCATTTGCTTTAACTTTGGTAGATGAATTTGCAGAATTTTTAAATCATGTAGAAACTATGGCAGTGACTAAACCAGAGGAGACGTGATTAGACTGCAAGCTCAGTTCTAAGTAGTTGCTTCTTATGTGCATGTGATTATTCCCTAAAATTGTCATTTAGCACTTTTGAACTATGTCTCTATATTCAGTTAACCTGATATTGCATCTTATATGCTATTTTTCTAGTTATGTTCTGCAATTAAGAGAGAACACAAATGTACCTAAGTAGGGAGAGGGGGTTCAAATTAAAGGGAAGGAAAGTTCAACTTCTGTTGTGCTTGATGGCCCATTTACTTACTTTTCAGCAGATACACCAGCTTATACCTTTGAGTATTTTCAACTCAAAGTTGAAAATTGAGCATTGAGGATATGTAGAAAAATTCTAGTGTCTGCATGCTTGAAATGCAATGGATCTTAGATGCCATTAGACATCATGAACCAAAGATCTCCCTGATGTAAACAAAGTATCCTTGTTGCTTTGACTGCAAATATACAGAGGAGCAATAACAAAAACTCATATAAAGGTTTTCTTTTAAACATGTGGTTTAAATTTAGAAACCACAGAAGATTCTTTCTGTGTAAAGTCTCTCCTTTATGACAAATGTTCACCTGATTTTTCTTCTAATCGGTTTGACCACCTTTTTCATTTCTTTCTTTGTACCATCTCTGTTCCACTATCCTTGAAGTACTGTTACAGTAGTAATAACAGGCAAGGGTAAGAAAAAGACAATTTAGTATCTGTGAATGACCATTCCAACCAAAACCACATAAGTTAAGAATTACAATGTCTAGAAATTATATGGCTTTTACAGTGAATCATTTGCCACAGTTACAGTATAATTAGCTACCATTATGTATGCTAGCATTTGAAGATGCTGATATTGCAGTTTGGAAGGTAAAGACCTACGTTGGTCTTTGGCAGACTGCTGTGAAATAAAGTAATGATTAAAAATATGTCACTCAATTTGAAAGGTATGCTTAATGCAATTAAACAGAAAAGGATTGTGATCTTCCTGCAACAGCTATGATCACAAACCAGTTCCTTACAAGAGATATACTTAACCATTAATGAAATCACAAGCAATTGCTGTAATAAAGGAAAAGTTCTCCTTTTGATTAAAAAAACCCAGACTGTGGCAACGAGTTTGGTAGACAAGCACTTTGGTGTTTAGACTCTTATACAATAACGGCTACAAAGGCCATTTTATTGCAGTGGAAGTTAAAAAAAAAGGCAGGGAGAAATTATGACTAATACATTTTAATGGAGCCATTTTTCCATTTCTGATAGATGTTTGTGTTGAAATACTTTTCGGTTTACTCCTGTATCCTCACGTCCTACCACCCTCCCACAAAGGTGACTTATCTACCTTCATATCTTCAATAATACTAAAAGCAACAACAAAGAAAGGAAGGAAAACATTAAACATCACCATCCACAGCTTGAATGGAGCCACCCCAGGGTGAATGTGAAGATCTTGAAATAAGGCTACTCAAAATTATTTTCCAAAACTACATTCAGTACCATAACTCCAATAACTCAGATTTAAAAGTCTCTCTTGATATCACATTTCATCATGTATGACACACATTATTTAGATTTGTCATATACTCTTCAGTTCTTTCTGACTACAGTTACTTTAAATCTTCTTTCTACTATACCACTGACACGACATTTTGAAATTACATAAGCTTTTCAGTTTATGAATATTTTCTCCAAGTCACCTATTCTCATATAGGGGAAGCACTCCAAATTCTTTCAAATTTATAGCTGACTGCTTCCTTCATTATAACATACGGTTTAAAAATTTAGCCAGAAAAAAAGAGCTCATTTTAGTTTAGCACTTCCTTTGCATCAGAGACAGCAAAACAAAAGAACACATCCACGGAGCAAGCAGTTGGCAACTGAGGCTCAAAGAGTAAGTAAGCACTTACCTTCAGGATTTCTCCATCTGCATAAAGCACATACATGGTCACTTCAATGTTTTTCTGCACACTTTTCCCACCTCTTTCAAAGTCTCCCTTTTCTAATGTCAGGTATAAGTCATTGCGTATATCACCTACAGTAGAAGAGTGGAGTCACAGGCTTAAATTCAACATGAAAGACTCAGTGCCTGTCTTTTGCAGAATCTTTTGATTCTGCAAATTGTTTTCTGTGTTCTGCAAGACTATGGCTGATGCCCAAATCATTCCAAGCAGCAAGTTAATTGTTAATAAAGATGAAAATTTTCACATCAGTGCATAAACCCAGACCATTGTTAGTAATGCCTTTATTACATGTGAACTCAGAGTCAATACTTGCTTTTATTGTGTAAGCAGGGAAGGGAAAAAAGGCCTTCTGCTACTCTATCTAGCTAGCTGATTTGGAAGTATCGGGCTAAGCCTGACAAAACATCATTAACATCAGACTTCTTATTTCTAATATATTTTAAGAAAAGTAAGTATTTTTGTGATGATCAGCAGAAAATTATGTTTAGTTAGCTCTTCAAGTATTTTCTATATTTTCAATAATTTCTTTTTATCATAACAACAAAATAAAAGCAGCCTTTTTGGAAACCTGATGGTAATTCAGTTCAGATGGATTAAGAAGGAATTATAAATTTTTTTTTTGCTAGATTTCTGGCTAGCCTTTGGTATCCATATGCATGGATATAAGAAAGCGGGCAGTATGGACACTTGCCAATTTCTCACTACCTCATTTTCAAGAGCTCTCAGAGCAAATGACTGTATTCAGAAATAGAAATGCTAGCATCTATCTCAGCATCTTGTTATCCTGAATTTCACAGATTCTAGCTCACTTTTTTTTTTTTTAGATTCTGATTTGGGAAACTCTGCTTGCAAAACCAATGCAGTCAACTGTAATGCATGCGCCAAAAGGATAGCAGGTAGCACCTATTTTTCTGTAAGACTTAGTTACTGTCACCATTTCATGATGGTTCACTTACCACTTCTTTTTATTTACTTGCCAGAAATGCAAACATACGGAAAAGCACTATATAAAATACAAAAAATTAAAATAAAAAATTAAACCCTTTTAAGGCAAGTATTTTGTTAAGCCGCCTCAAGAGACTAAATAATGAAGTAATGGAATGGTTATCCAGCAAAGCAGAGACTCCTTGAATGTCTGATTTCTTCCACTTGGAGAAGCTTGATGCAGTTAAATCTGTTTATTAATCAGAAGCACAATGAAATAGGCAGCATTTGCTTTCAGGCAGTGAGGGATATCCTTTTGTGTTTGTCAAAGAAGCACTTCAAATTCTTCTTGAAGTCTATAACCCCACAGAATTTGTTTCTTAATCTACTGTAGGGACAAACAATAGAAGCATTCAGGCCTGCCTTTACTTTCATTTTTATTTCTGGAGATAAGTACAACTTTTTAAGCATGGAAAATACAGCTCTGTGGCTGACATTCAGTGCTTTCTGCTAGGAACTCTCTATGAATGGGAATCTGTATGCAAAATGTCCTCCTTTTTCCATCAGCCTCACTCTCACTGTGGATTCACACAGAGCTGACTGCTGGAAACGCCTCACAGTTAGAGGTCTGAAAATGCTGTGGTTCATTAACGGGAAAAAGATGACAGCAAGAGGCTGGTGAAAGACCTCAAATATTTGATCTGTTTTTTCTCGTCAAAGACTAGTCATCAAATGCAACACTCCACAGTCCACAACAACAGAGAAAATTATCTGTGCATTTCTCTTGCTGTTCAAAATCAAGCTAAGCTACCTATATGTTGACTACAGGAATATCAAGGAAATAGAAAACTCTTCACAACAAAGAATTTAACCAGGGACTTTTGTTTTGAAAATCCTGCTGCTTAACAGACTCCATCCTTTTTTTTTAGCATTTTGCACAATAAGGAAAAAAGTTTCAATTTGTATGCTATAACTTAATAGAAATGAATTGTAATCACTATAATTAGCATTTTTGAACTTCCTATTTATGACGTCTTTTCTAGAAGATAGTCTGGCTACACAAAGTTCAATGTCGTATTGTAAATCATTTTCCAATCTAAATTAAAGGCAGCATTTGTTTATATAGAGCATCGTATCTTCCATTAAGCTTAACAGGAGGGATATGACTGCACTAATTAAAAAAAATGCCTTTGGGGTGGGGGGGTAGAGAAGCCTAAAAACCAGTGGATTTGCATCAAGATGAAGTAAAAAAAAGAAGGGAAAAAGTAGTTTAGCGAAGTACAATGGTGTACCTTCTCTTGTAAAAATACTGTCTACTGAATCTTAAAAAAAGTTAGAAAAGGTCATTACATATAGTAAAAATAGGAAAATAAATGTATCTAGAAAAGACTAAAAGCATTTAACTATCAGGTATGGAGCCCATCAGTTTCTTGAAAATATGGAGTTAAAAATACAAACTCAAACACTTGCGTTTATTTCAGCAAAAACAACTTTGCTAGGAAGAAGTATCTCCTTTTCGCAACATATTAGTTAACCACATCTCTTGCCGAGTCCTCACAAGCCTTTTTTTTTTCTCCAACTGCTGTTATTTTTGAGGGCTTTGAGCTCAGATGAACTCAGATGGGTTGCACGTAGACTAGGGCAAATGCTTGAACACAGCAGTTTATTACAAATTTTGAGTATGCAAATTGCAAGGCTAGAAAAAACATTCTGCTCAACACCACACAAGTGCACAGACAGATAGCACAGTGCAGCTTGCATGTGACTAAACAAAAAGTGTGATCAGTACGATCAAGAAGTGATCCTCGTCAGCTCTAACACAGAATGACAACTACATATCAAGTGAAAAATGTTGGCAGATAGAGTTTTTCCCACATTTAATTCCATTTGGGGAAAAAAAAAAAAAAAAAAAAAAAAAAAAAAAAAAAAGAGCTTGTCTAACAAACCAGTCAATTCACGTCTTCTGTGTGGCAAACTATTGTACAAACAGTACTGGCTCTGAAGTGACAGTAACTTGCATTTTGAGAGGAAAATGGTGTGCTACACCAACCTGGATCACTCAGGCCTCACATCTTCAGAAATAGAACAGTGCAGATTATAAAACTGGGTTACCTGTGGCCTCCTATCATTAGTACAGGAATAAAAAAGTGCTAGAAGGCTAGTGGGTCGAAATATTTATAGACTAAAACCTGCAGACAACATTTTAAGCTGAGGTCTCTGTGTTAGATGGCTGTCAAGGATGAACTGAAAACCTAATGAGAGCTTTCAGAATGGTATTTGTTTTAAAGCCCATCTCTCTAAATTGTTTTCAATTTAAAACAAGATCTAAACTGCTTTTTAGCATAAAATACATGCAGTTCTAACATGCAGTTTATTAATTCTTGATGAAATGTTTCAAAATACAGTATTTTTCACAATAATAATAAAAAATAATTATTTTCTAATGCGTTATGTAGCTCCTCCATCTTTATGGGGGTTTTGTTTTATTTGTTTGTTTTAACCTATTTACAAACCCTTCTGTCAAATGTATGATTGTTTAAATTATAAATCATAAATTATAGCTTTGGGGGTGATCACTTATAATGAAATTAAATCCCTTCTTATATCATATGAAATTATTTTAGGAGTGGTGGACAAGGCTACACGAGCCATATATCAGTTTTGTGTTTACAATATAAAGAGATGTACTGGAATACTTCCAAATACTTATTTATCATTTTAAAGACTTAGTAACATTAAGTAGTCCAATGGCCAATAATTGTCTAGTATCTAACAGAATAAGTAGGAGATTTATCCTGATAAGATTGGCAGGTTTTCTCTAGAAGACTAACCAGTTACTTGAACTGGAATGTAGTAACAGTTAAGAGAAACCATCTGCATTTAATACAACACTTTTTATTAAGGGATCCTAAAAGATTTTGTACACTGAGGACAGGAATGGTCCCTGTTTCATACAGGTGAATAATGTGTCAAAAAAATGTTACATAATTCATGTAAGTTCCTACAGGAGAAAGAGGCAAACGAATTTCTGACCTCTTGATTCTAGCAAACTCCTTTCTAAGAGGTCAATGCTCTTGACTTTGTGAACCTGTACAGGACATGTAACATAGCCCTGTACCCTGGGGAAAAGTGGCAGCTCACAATATTCAGGGTATGCAAGTGTAATTTCAAGTAATCTAGTAAAATAACTGTATTTATCTAGAGAATCTTCACTGGAATTTTTAAACTGAAAGTTTAGTCTTTTACAATTTAAGCAGTCAAGGATATAAAAACCAAACTGTCTATAAAAATTAGGATTTCTGTCTGTATTTGTTAAATTGTTGAGATGGTCTTATTTACTTAGGGCCCAACACTGGGATATCTGGTCTACTTGACTCTCTAACATCACTGGGTTTAGCATCTTCTTGAAAATACTGGCATTTTAGAGAAGAGTGCAAATAACCCCCAGGACGTAAATGGGCAAAAAGGACACTCAGAGTATCTTCCACAATGGCTTATGAAGAAAAAACAAAACCATACATTTATGTCCCATATACAAGTGAACATCCCCGCAACAAGTCAGTGGGATGATGCTGATTTACTCTTCAATGAAGTTACAGCTTAGGTTTACTTCAGTGAAGTTACAGTTACATTTTGACCACTAAGGGTTTGACTCAGAGAGACTCAGTCCAGCAAGTAATTAAAATTTTTGAGACAAACTATAAAATGTAGAATACTAATATCATGGATAGTGTTATAAGGCACTTGGCCTATATTTGTTCTAGCTCTTTACAATGGTAACTGTTCTTTCTGGCTAAGAGTACCATCTTAATTCAGACATTCCCTTGATGGAGAGCTCTTCCCTGCAGTGCCCTGGGAGGCCGCTGCACAAGAGCAGGGTGCCAGTAATTGGATTCTGATCTCAAAGAGCATACTACACCCTTGGTTTAAGTTGTGACATTCTCCAAATGAAAAGCATGCAACTACTTCTGAAGTGCAATAATTTCAACACAGAACAGGTTAACAGAGCAAGGCCCACCATCAGCTTTGTCATCATCATGTTATTTTTTTCAAAACAGACTAAAGGAAAAAAACGACAAAGTGCAACGTATGGGAAGTGTTTCAAGCGCTTTCTGGCCTTCTTTCTGGCTGACCACTGTGGACGTGTTCTCAATCATGTCACAAAAGATTAAGAGTGTCAGGCCTCACACTGCATCATTTTTCCTTGTTTTAACAGTGAAGTCACCTTTGACATTGGTGTACAACTGCTGTATTGCCCACTGTATTACTACTTGCCTGTTAAAATTAAGAAGCCTAGTATGGTCAGATAGTCTCTGAGACTCATATTAGATATATTTCAGCAGTTTATTTCTCTGCTCTCTCACCAGTCACTCACTAGTTTTTTTTTTTCAAGGCCTATATTCTTGAAATAGTGATAGTATGCAACCATTAACATTATTGTGAGTAACATTACAGCAGCAAGGGGAAAGAGAGCTTTTATCTACTCTCTGTATAACAAATTAATTAACTTTTTTTTTTCTTCTATAAAGATAACATTATGCAAGTTTAACTCTGTGTGTTCCTCTAGCTTTTAGTGAACAGAACACTCAGTTGTTTCAAGGAAAAGGAGCAAACAGTATTTACTGGATTATTTGCTATTCATTGTTTGACTTTGATGTCTAGAAAAGAATTTATACAATGGTCTTTTTAAATTAAATGATTTCCCTAAGTTTCCCTTAAGTAGCAGTGAGTTGATTTATAATATATTTTTTTTCTTATCTCCTCCATCTTAGTATTTTAACCTCCTATTTCTGCAAGTTTATTAATGACAAAAGTATTTTTTATTCTCCTTGTAAATGCTTTTTGGGGATAATTATTACATAATTATGTCTTTTAGTCTTGTTGACTCTCTTGACATGGACATTCTGATATAGCAGATGCATTTTGCCATGTCCTTTTCTTAATCTGTATTTGCCATGACTTTGTGCTCACTGACAACAGATGCTGAGATGTTTCTCACCTTTATTACTGATTCATCTGTCATAGCTGCTAAATTTGTCTGAAACACTGTGGTAGGAAGATACACTGGTAAGACAAAGTCTATGCCTCTCTGTTACCAAAGTTTTCCTATGATGTCATGATTTGCTATCTTTACCAATCCCCGACATTCCATGAAAGATATGAAAATGGAAAAAAGCAAGCAATAAGCAGACATTAGACAGAAAAGCAGAAACTTACACCCAACTATCTTCATCTCTGCATCAGAAAGAAAGAGGAAAGAATAAAGGGAAAGGAAAAGAAGAGAAGCCAGGAAATTAAGACAAGGAGAGAGAAAAAAAGAGAAAGAAACATCACTCACAAGTAGAAGATGAAGCATGCACTTTTCATCAGAGGATCAAAGTAAAAGACAGAATACTTATCAGCACATGGGGAAGGGAAGGGATGTCCTTTGGGGAACTGACAAACGCCATGCCTATGCAATAGATTTCTGATCAGCAAGTTCTGTATACAAATAAAGTTGCAATCCAAAAGGCAAGCAGCACATGCCTCATTGCTTTTATCTCTGGGGAAAGGTAAAATTGTCAGGATCAGATGGACAGTCTTAAACCCAGTACCAATTTAGAAAAGAGAAAAAAACAAACTACAAATGAACAAAACCCCACCATACCTCTTAATGAGGCTGGTTTGACTGATTCCCTTCTGATTCGGACAAAAAACCCCATAGTCTTTATGATGCTCTTCTCAGATCACAACACAGCAGGAAACAAAGAACATTTTATCTTTAGAAATGAAGACAGGCATGGTTATTTTGTAGGCTATTAGTCTTGTTCTGCATAACCATGCAAGATATAATCATATGAAGACCGGTTTCACTTTATTTCTTAATGATGACCTGCTACCACTTATGTTGCTCATATCTGAGGGAGGGAAAAAGAGGGCTTGATACAGGAACTAATGCTGCTGTTTAGAAAACAAAATGGGACAGGAGAACTGTGTGGTAAGTCACAGCTACAGAGTTTTAATGGTTAAGATGTGTACGTGTGAAAGGATTTCCTATTAAAAAAGAAAATGAAAATGTTAAAACCTGTGACCAAGAAGATTCACTTGAAATGCTAGCGCTATTTACTTTTTTAAAAATAGATTTCTTGGTTCAGCAGAATGATCACTGAATATTTTAACAATACTAGGTGACGTAGCCTTTATTAATTTATTCATAAAAACATTTTAAAATCACACTGCTTTGAAAAATCTGCATCCACTTGCAAAATACAAGTCATGAACTTTCTGTTCTCTTTTCTGAAAGAGGAAACCTTGTCTTTAATGAGAAAGCAACAGTTCTGAAGCAAAGCAAGGAAAAGGTAGTTTGACAAAGACAATTAAAGCGGCAGACATGGTTGAGAATTGCTAATGTGCATGACAGGCTTGGTTTTTTGTTTGGTTGGGAGTTTTCTTTGTTGTTTCCTTAGTGTTTTTTTCTCCCCCCAAAATGAAATATTTTCTAACTTTACACAATGCTAATAAAGTTAAGAAGGAATGTTTGACTCTGCCTGTAAGAACATAAGCACAAAGTAAATTATTGGCAATCCCTGTTCATGTAGCTTGTCTAATCCACCTGAAAGATAATTCACTCTACCCATATATTCTACCCTGGACATTAGATAAACCTCAGTTTGATCTACTGGTTTAAAAGCAAACAACAGGCTGTCACTTGAATCTGCTGTCACTTGATTAATGTCAAACATACAGTTTTTTTTTTTAAATAAAAATAAGTAATTAGAATGAAGACTGATGCATCAGTAAGATTACATTATACTTTAATCTCTTAAATTTTCCACAGATTTCGTTATTCTGGAGAACGCCCAGAATACTGAAAATTTTTGTTTGGAGCACCATTCATGGCTACCTCTCTCTTCACATCTCTACTCTGACAATGTCCTAATATATCATTACAATGAAAGTCTATTCACATTGGCTGCCTTTCTTCTCTTACCTGGAGTTTAAAGACAAACTGCCTTTCTCCACAAATATAAGCCTTTCTCTCTTTTTTTTTTTCTTCTTCCAAATACAAATGCCTAAAGCTCTGCAACTAAACTCTCTATATGCAGACCTCTTGTAGCCCCCTTTGAATTGAAGAGAACTTTTCACATGAAAGCTGCTAACCTGCTGCTTCGAGCCCTGGACAAAAGCATTGCCCAACACAGCAGAAGTACAGGGACTAGAGCCCACTATGCCAGCTTGTAGAAAGAAACTAGGGCCCAGAAAATGAAAAAACAATTAAGGGGAACACTGAGGCCATAAAGCTCTTCCTTAGGATTGTTAAAATTCAGTGGTCTGAAGCACCTGAGGGACAGCTCTATACATAGAAATGGAGGATGAAACAATTCTTGCAGGAGAATCAATTCACTTATACAGGTATGTAAATGTTATTTTTGACATTGACTTTTCTGGCTGTGATCTAGCTATTCTAGCTGACACATCTAGCTGTGATCTCAATTACAGCAGATCACCTTGCAGCAGCTGTGTCTGCACATCAACATTCAACATTTAATCTTTTCTGTATTTGATTGCTTTGGGTTAAGACTGGAACTAATATAAGGTCACTAAAAACTAAAATTTATAATTGTCTTTATAGCCCACTTACTCGGCTGCTCTATTACTATTATTTTCAAGTTCATTAGTAAATAAAATATAGACTGTTCTGAATCCTTCTACTTTAGTTTCTATAAATTCTTCCCACCTACTCCCTATTTTTATTGTGCTTTCTGAAGAACCTCCATAATGAGGCTACAACTACTTTTGATACTGATGTGTCACTGCAGTCTTTCAAGTAATAAAATCTGATACTTTTTCCATTATGCTTTCATAAAATTTCCCATGTCTGCAAAGTCATCCTTGGTCTTGGTTATAATGCATAGCAATGAGGTAGTATTTCAAATGCTTTACATGCAATATAATTAGTAAATCCATTTCTTACTACACTGTAAAAATTAAGACAGTATAATGCCAGGTTTTATATCTGTTGATTGCATGACTGGCTAGGTTCCAGTTTCTTTCCTAAATGAACTCTTGACTGTGCTGGGGCTACCTCAACTTGTGTCAAAACAAGAAGCATCCCAAGATGCTGCACCAGAAATAGGGAGCAAAGTACAGCAACGCTTCAGCCGAGACAGCTGCTGCATGGACTAGATGCTCTGTAAGGCCAGCTGGAAAATCAGACCAGATTTGCAGCCTCATGTATTATTAACCACTAGAAAAGGATCATGCTAACTTCAAAAATCAAGGTGGCAAAGTGGAAACTCTTTTTCCAGGCTTTGGATTATTGGGAAGAAGAAATTTCATGCATTTTAAAAGAAACATTCCTATGCTTATCATACACAATGGATATCTCATATTGGCAGGGGGTGGGCTGAATATCAATGCAATCTTTCAAGATCACCTTCTATACCTGTGAATTTAACAGCCTGTGTTACTGTAATGTTTGTTGATGAAAGTGTTTCAGTATGCCTCCCTGAATCTGGAATCGGCATTTACTGATAAGTAAGACAACTCTTCTATTACTCATCTTCAAGTAAAGCACCCATCTCAGTGGCACTTGTCTAGGCACGTATGAGAAAAAAAATGACCAATATTTTCAGATTAGAGCAGTTATATTTACCTGGCATTATAACATCAGGAAAACCCAGCTTTCTGGTAACAGAAACACCTCTGTTAAAGATCATGGGGTTTTCCCTTCGAATCTGCTCCATGTCGCCACGAAGAAGCTGAAGAGATATTATAAGTCCTGGAAAAAACAAAAATGTTCCTTTTTTCAGACCTAAGAATTAGATGTCTGTATATATAAGGCATGCGGGTAAAATAATGCTTTGCTTCATAGTTAATTTAATAAAAACATAAATACAGAGTTATTTTCTCCCTTGGAGTACTTTAAAGCTGAAATGGAAGAAACAGAACTGCTTTAAGGGATCAGTTAAGACTATGACATTATGTTAAAATAAATTTTTAAAAAATCGGAATACTTAATTTCACAGAGATGTCACATGTTACAGTGAAGTACTTAGCATTATTTCTATTTGTCACATTCAGCGGTTACAACACATGTATGAGCAGTGTCACCTCCATCTGAACTACTGCATGACACTGCCGCAGAACATCTCTAAAGTGTCTTTAATCCCACTTAGTACCACAAAAAGAATAAATCTCAAGCATATCTGTTCCACTTGTTTCTTTAACTACTTCATATAGGAATATTGATTTTAATGAAATTCCCTTCAGTATCTCAACATGTTTCAAGAGTACCAACTGGTCAAACTGACTTCAGCAACCAGCTCTTTCAATGCAATCCTTTGTTCAGTGTACCAACTGAATAGCTTGACTAGGAATAATTACATGGTTAATCTTCAGTACAACTGCTTTCTCTAGCTGCTTTTAATTTACAGCATATTACACCCCTAAAATGAGGATAATGTACTGGTGAAGTTACAAAGTCAAGCATTTTGATACCAGAACATGCCAGGATTGAGATCAACCATGCAGGCTTAGTCTCATCTGCTGAGCATATATTACCGGCTTCACTTATCAATGTGAATTACGTTCACATAGTAATTTTCCTCAATCTTTATCTCACTCAGTGAATGATAGTTAGTCTACAGTTTGTTTCTATTCTTTCTGTTCTCTCTCTGGAACAACACATACAAAACCAAACACTGCCTTGTATACATATTCTTGCATGAGCCATCTAAAGTTCTGCTATTTCCTAAGCTTGATGTATGGGCTTTGTGAACAATGTTTAGTTGCCATTTTGTTAGACAAGTTACTAGGGGAATGAAACCAGTAATATCACGTACTTCCCACCCACTTTCTGCTCTCTTTCCTTGAAATAATTTTCAAGCTTGTTGTTTGGCTTCATCCAAATTTGGAAAATTAGTAGATATCTAGATAACATGAAGATTGTATAAATTTTATGAATACTGCAAGTTGGGATAAAAAAAAGAGCATAAAGTCTTAAAACAAAGGAAAAGGGAGACCAATCAGCCAGCTGGACAATCAGCATGTATGTACTCAAAAGCTGCCAAAACATGGACTTACAACTGTCCAGCTAAGTAGGCATAAGAGTGCTGCAAAGTACTGCATGGAAAACAGAGGCTTTATAATAATGGAAAAAATTCAGACCCTTTGAATATCATTGTATGAGTGTACATCTGTGTGTGTATGTGTTACAGAACACAGAATAGGACACAGGAGACAAGTTCATTAGAAATCAGTCTTGACTATTTTTGCCGCTTACAGAAAAACTTGTTCATTTTATATCCTCTTTTGCTATAAAAAACAAACAAATTCAAAAAATTCCATCATTAAGGACTGGAGCAAATTTGGAAGTTAAGACCCCCCCACACCCCCAGTACTTAACAAACAGCACAGGAATTAATCTTTAAAAGTCAGTTTCCCTAGGGGTGACAGAATATCTAATTTTCCAGCATGGTATTACATATACTACTTACGTGATACACTCCCACATATTCCACCCCAAAAAACTTCAGACTAGCTTCTTGCTCTCCCCAAGAGTTTTTGTAAATCTACTCTCCAGTCCTCTTTTCTACTCAGTCTATCCTTTCATTTTTTTTTCCTGTTCCTTGCAGCAGATCTGAAGGGCTAATTTTACACAACACCTGGGAAGGTGGGGAGAGAAAGAACCAGAAAGCTTTTCTTCAGGGAAAAAGTCACACTTATGATTTGAGCATTTTCTCACTTTAAGAGCAGGTTCTGAGAGGCCCAAATTGTATTACTTACGCTTAAATCATGTCAGCCTGCAATCCTGCCCCTCCCACCAGGACAATACCTCTGCCAAGTTTCAACCTCTTATTCCAGAGATGCACTAGATCTCAATGAAATGTTTCAAATAATTATTTTAAAAAGCCAAAGACAAGGGTAAAAACCTATATATTTCCCTTTCTTTCTGCTCTTCAAAAAAGCTCATGGTTGGAAAAATAAAAGTTTTAGGCAGACACCTGGCATTAGAAATAAATGCAAGCAGTCCAAGTTTTCAAAGTTATAAACAATTCAAGAAAAAGTTTTAATGGTAAGTGGTGGATGACCTTAACTATAACAGGAGGAGCAGCGGGGAAGGAGACCAGCTTTGTATCTAATAAAATTCAAAACCCCAAAATCGTTCTGTTTGCTTATTGCTGTGCTTAATATCTTCTATGGGAGTGTGAACTGCATATTCCACTATAGTATCTCAATACACAAACAAGTGAAATTAAGACAGTATCAGTATTTGGACATGAGTATGCCAATGAATCAGGTAATGAATGCAAAACTAGCTGTTACAAAGCAGAACTGTATCTTATTGGCTGGTTCATATGGAATGGAACAGTAATAGCATCTCTGAATTAGTGAACTACAGAAATCATTAAATGAGGTAACACGATAGGACAAGATTTACTTGCCATATTTATATGCCATTAGCTAGGAGAATAAAAATGGATTTGAAAGGTGGCAAAAACTCTGCCAAAACAGTTATTCTCCTCAACTATGCAATGAAGCATTTTGTATTGAAATTATTACAGAAAGTCTTACTGATAACTAATTCGTAGGTACGAAAACACTGCTTATTTTCTGGACAATCTGAGTTTTCTGAACAGTCAGACAAGTATGCTAGACAAATTTAACCTCTGGCTTTGCTTTGGTTGACAAGGATGCATGGTATCCTCAGGAGAACAAGTCTTAGATATGTGTTGTACCTGGAATTTTCAAGGGGATACATACAGGATGAAAAGGAAGACCGTTTTACTCAGGGAAAATCCGATTAATAAAATTACGTTCTTCATTTTGTGTGCAGCCAAGTCTGGTCACAGTAACTTAAGACAGTGTCACAAAAACCCCAACTTTTAAAGGAGTCTGGCCAATGCTGACTGCTGCTTATATTGTATCCTCCCATGGGCTAGCAGTTTTCACAAGCATGAATACACTCGGTAACTCTAACAGCCAATAAGTGATAGTTGTCTCCACTGCTGACCTCCCTTGAGATAAAATAACATTACAGATATAATGATGAAGGAAATGTAATATGCTGAATTAATATTATTGTCAGCCATATCTGTGAAGGAAAGATATCAGGCGTTTGATTTTTTTTAAATTCCTGGTTAAAGTGGCAGATGCAATATAGATTTTCACCTGTAAACTGAATGTGAATGAGTTTTAGCTAAACTTTTAAATGACCACAAGTAGAGAAATTCAGCTATGCATGTCTCGCATCTCCCTGAATTTGGCTGCTATAATTAACAGTTTCCTAAAGGAAATCTTCCGCTGTTATTATGACAAAAATGTATAAGTAAATATTTACCATAGTTTGAGCTGGGCGCTGTGTATTTGGTGCTGGACTTGCGTATAATATTTTCATGGATCTGGCACCATTCATTTTCATTGTTACACCTAAAATAAAAGAACACTAATTCAAGTTAAAAGCTTTCTGCTGAACCATATTAGAACAGGAGAGTCAACGGTGCTGTAGCGATAACATGAAAGGTTGTGGGGTTTTGATGAATGAGAGAAATCCCACATAACTCTTGTTTTTAAAAGTGGAAGGACACAAAACATTCCCTAATAGTTATCTCCTTTTTATGGACACTTTGGAGCCTGTGGTGACATTTCTGTCATCAAAACCATTGTTTCACTCTTCGTATTATGACAGAACAAAGAAAGGTCTGGGTATCCTATTTGAATTCTGTGCATGTAGAAAACAAATTTTAAGCTGAAATTAACTGTTGCCATATATATTATTTTTAATTAGGAAAAAAGTTAAAGAAAAGTGAAAATTGAAAGAATAAATAAAACCCTGGTGGTTTTTTTAGTATCTCAAGTATTTACATAAAAACTTTTGCTTACCTACATAGTTTACAGAATGCCTTGAAACATGATGCAACCCCCCCAAACTGTAGGACAAAAATATATAACAACATAAAGTAAGCTTCTGCATGTATATCATCTTCTGAAGGAGAATTTCACAACCATTTATTCATTTATATGAAATTTTAATAAGCATTTGTAAATACTGTTATATTTCACATTCAGTTACATTACCATCTGTTAATACTCAGTAAATTTCTAGGATAGAAATTACAATATAATTGTCAACAGATTTCTCATATTTGCACTCAATATTTTTTCACCAGGAAAAATTCAGTTGCTAATATCAGTTTCAATAACTTGGTGTGTGAATTCTAACCTTGTTCAAACAATGTTCAGGCAGGGTATCTGGCTGCACTGCCTTTGATCAGACAATCAGATTCAAACCCACTAGATGTACATCTTTCTAAGTCCGCCACTTCATGGCAGCACCTATAAATAAAATTGTCCTAAACATTTCTTACTATCTTTCCTGTTAAAGGCTCATCTTGAACATGAAGGAGAAGTGGAACAATGGCTGCTGCGGGAGGATGTTCAGCACATTGTCCAGGTATGAAATCCATCAAGATGAGTCAGCTGGAAAGGCTCTCTGGATCCCTTTAAAGTCTGGAATGGGTTACTGCCTTTGGTCATACAGGACTCATTATGGGGATGCTGGGGTAGGGCATTTGGGGATTGTTCAAAACTTAATAATGAACTGTAGGGAAACAAAGGGATAACAGTATAAAATTACCCATTTATATGTAAATAGGTGGCCTGTCTGGCCATGCCCTGTGTCTGAACTGAGTGTCTCACACCAGGGACTGGAAGGATTTGTAGTGCATATATGTGAACATGTTTTCCACTAACAAATTGTTACCCTGATAAATCAGAGAGGAAAATAGGATGAGACCTTTGGGGCCGTATGTATCTGTGTGAGCGTGCACTTTCTGCCCATGCTGATCTGCACGGCTGGCTGTATGTGTCTGTGTTGTGTGTATGTACATGTGGGATACAGGCTCAGCCTCGCACCCGGCTGGATCTGAGGGCATGAAGCTGTGGCAGCCTGACCTCTGTCTGGCTACTGGATTCAGCAGCTCCTAACATCTCCCGTCACCATCCCGATGCCCTTAGCAATTTTGGATACTTTGGACTAATTGCGTGACATCGCACACATCTATGTGAGAATTTCCTTCTGTTTGCTTGTTTTATGGCTAACTTCCAAGTCTTTCCTTCGTTCTTAACCTTTCTCAGGATTGTTTCCTCAAATTGGAATACATTAGCTTCAAAATACAAGTTAATGAGACTTATAAAGACAACAATAAGATATGAGGGTAACAAAGAACAGGCTACGTTCTCTGCTGCAGCAAGATGCCATTCTATCATGGCAAAAATCAGACTGTGTGGAGTAAAAAGTCAAACTAAGTATCTCTTACTTCTCCATTTCATGTCTTATGTATAAATATTTTGAAGTGGAGCAATATTAAAAAACAAAACAAAACAAAACTCTGTAAATCATTATCGCTGTAGATATTCTCATTACTTTGATGGCAAGATTCTGCAGAGAGAATTAGGGACACTGCAGCATTTGGAAATTACATTGTGATAGAGATGGCTGAGAGCACCAGCAGCAGATGTTTCAGTTTCCTTTCCAGTCAGAGAGAAATACAGATTCCTTGTAATGACAACAGAATAAAAAAAAAATCATGTGAGCAGAGCACCAACAAAGCAGGCAACAGAACAAGAACACAACTGGATGCTTTCTTCTTTCTGGATCTTGGGCACCTGAGTCAGAAGTGCCACCCTTCTGTTCAGGATAGAAAGCCAAAAATGCAAGAATTGCAGTGCCACTGGGAAAGTATTCAAGGAAACAAGCCCCGTGTTCTGAGTCCATAGGATACTGTCCCATTGTATGAGACACATACACACAGAGGGGGCGCAAAGAATTGAACTGTCCCTCTTGACTAAGCTATTACACAAAAGATAACCCATACAATTTTCTTTCTTGTGAGCTGTGTTTTTAATGAAAGTGACTATGGCTGTTGTGTTCAGCACTGGATTCAGTGTCATCAGCATCTACAGAGGTCTCCTGGTTCTGTCTATACAATAAAGCTGCTCATCAGATACAGGCAGATCTTCAGTTTCATTAAGTTTCCTTGTTTCTGGACAATAACTAATGCCTAAGCTCTTCCACAGAGTTTATATATTAACTTAGATATTCAAAGACAACACAGCTCAGGTATTAAGACAGTGGTAAGGACCAAAATGTAGGCATCATATAGGTTTTGCAAGCACCGAAGCATTTTTCTAACTTACCATTTTGGAAAATAAAAAATCCCTACGTATATATAAATTCTTACTGAGCTACATTACTGTATCATATTTTATATATATCTCTATACTTCAGGACTTTTTTCATCCTGCAACTTTTACTCAACTCAAAATCTTACTCCCACAAAAAGGAGCCCATGCTATATGTTTAGTGAATTTCCCAAACCTTTTCACAAAGCAAAGACAGTCTTTATCCATTAAACTTTCTCCACTGATGTGTTCAGAACTATATTTTGTAAATTACTGTTTACACAACATACCAGTATTTAATATTTGCTTATATGTCTCTACTGTCAGTTGGGAAAAGACATTACTTGGCAGGTGTTAGTCTGGATCTAGAATATTGTGCTCAGTTTTGGGTTCTCCAATACAAAACAGACAATTGCAGAGAGTCCTGTGGATGGGCAGGTGGCTGGAGCAGGAGAGGCTGAGGGGCCTGGGCTCTCTCAGCCTGCAGGAGACAAGGCAAGAGGGGGAGCACTAACAGCTGCCTTCCAAGACTGGCAAGCAGTTATTAAAAAAGCCAGCCAGATTCGTCAGTGGTGCATAGTGATTTGATGTAAAGCAACAGGCATAAACCCAGGCAAGAAAGGTTCAGCCTGGATATTAGAAAAAGATTTTCCATGAGGACAGTCAAGCATGACTGGAACAGGTTGTCTGGAGAGGCTGTGCAGTCTCCATCCTTGGATGCTACTGAGACAAGACTAGATAAAGCCCTGAGCATCCTGGTCTGGTCTCACAGCTGGACTTGCTCTGAGAAGGAGGTTGGACTAGAGAGGCCCCTGTCACCCTGAATTAGGATTCTTACTCATCTTAGCATCAATGCCACATGACTTTATTTGCACTTGTGTATGTAAACCTGTATAACCAACCTGCTAAACTCACTAAGCTTGAACAGAATCATACCGGGCAAAAAGTGCCATCAGTGCTATAGCCTGTTACCACATAATGGAGGGACATACTGAATGTTATGAAGTACTTTAGCGTAAGCACAGCTGAAATAACAATTTTACTAGTATAATAGTCTGACTGAAAAACAAAAATGGAACCTTTATCACAAACAGTGCTATTGGTTAGAAAAGAAAAAGAAGCAAAACCAGTATGTTGATCAAGTCTAATTGCCTTTTAAACTCAACTGTGCTTATTTAAATCACAACTGCAAGATTTAAAGATTCCCCATGACTTCAGCAATTTTTAACTCAGCAACAATAATGAATCTTATTTTTCCTGAAGTGCAACTGAATTAAACAATGAAATTAAACTTCTGTCCTACTGACCCTTGAAAGTACAAAATAACCCCAACCAAACACCAACAAAAAAACCCAAAGACTATAAGCCTTGAGCTCCTATCAAGACAGGGGTCTTGAAAAATAAGTTACTTCACAGAACCATAGAACTTCTCCCAAGCATATTAACATTTTTTCCCTTTTTTGTTTCCCCCCCAAGAGTATGTAATGTCAGCAAAATCAGGGTAAGATACGAATCAGCTGCTTTAAAGACAGTAGGGATTTTTTTGTCTGCTGTATAATGTAACTAAAGAATAGTATGGCAAAAGGAATCAAGGCTATCTAGAACAAATAGTAGGTGGTAATCGGGTTATCGGGTTCAGTTAGATTGGGAATATCCCACCTGAAATTTTAGCTCCAGCTATCTCAACATTCCTCCTTTCACCGCAGTGACTTTAGGTATCAGACATCTCAGCTGATTGTTAAAAACGTACAAACATTAAAAAACCAAAGCTTCTCACGCTGGCAATAGGAGATACTACTTGGGCAGGGTACGTGAGCAGCCAGGCTCTGAGGTTGTTGGATTAGGGATGTCAGTACCTCCCTGTCTCTTCCCGTTCCTGTTTATGGACCTGTTGTTCATAAACTTGTCCGATTCCCTTTGGATCTGCTAGTACTGCCTGTCTTCACAACATCCTGTGGCTGTACAACCCAGAAGATCATTACCTGCTTTATTAAGAAGTACTTTCTTCCATCTTCTCCTGCAAATTTCACTGAGCATCCCTCATTCTTGTACTGTTGTATTCAGTAAATGACAACGTACCCTCCACAATGATTTTATAATCTTAGTCGTATCCCTTCCCACCACAATTTTTCTCCTCTTCAAGCTGAAGCTCCCTGCATTCTCAATCTCTCTAAGAAATTACTCTATGCCATTAAAGATTTTAGTTGCTCTACTCCATACCTTCTGTAACTACTATATCCTTTTTGGGAGGAGAGATCAGCTATTCACACAGTAACTCAAGACAGGTCAGCACTGAAGTGACCCTCCAGAATTAACAGTATAGCAAATTGACTGTATTTGAACTCCCCAAAACAACCTGCGAAAACCAGAACACAACAGAGCTGAGACATTAATGGATGGTACAAAAGCCCTTTCAATAACTGTGGTGTTCCGTGCTACTAATGAACAATAAGTTTACTCGTCAGGAAAAAAATAGTAATTATCTTCACATTGCCAAGACATTAAAAGTCGTTTGTCCTACTGCAAATAATATTATCCTTAAAGTAGAGCGATAACCTATAGGACAAATTCTATACCATCCTCCATCCTCACAGCTGAGACTACAGAAAATTTCTAACCTCTGATCATTTTTTAGTTGCTGTACCAGGCTCTGGAGTGCAAGTTAAAATAGATTTCAGCCTCCAATGACTTATGCCTGCGAATTAACCTGGAACAAAGTTATCCCAAAATCAATGGACTGTAAAGATAGCTTAGAGCTAGTTTTGTACTGACTACCAATGTAAGCTGCACTTTACATTTCCTGAATACAAAGGAGAAGAATATTCTTCCCAAATTTGAAATGCTGGCCTGAAAACACTTGCTTGTAATACATTTTATTGTGTTAACATTTTACTTGTCTAAATACCAAATATATTACAAAATACATTTCTTGTTTAAATAAGAATTTTCTCCTGAGCCATCCATTACCTTTTCAGGTTGGCTGGTTCTACAGTAAATTTATCATTTGGAATGTTTGCCATACTACATCAGACCCTGATGTCAAACAGATGGGGACAGAAATGCAATGTATGCTCTTGTCCAGCTGGGCAAATAGCAACAACTGAGTATCAGAAGGGAAAGGCATTCAGGCAATACACCACATTAATAGGAAGGAATTTTAAGAGCTAGCGCTGGAGAAGAAGAAAAATAAAGGATTGAGAGAAAATAGCACAAAAAGTAAAATTGAAAAAAAAGATAACATGAAAGAGAAATACATGAGGTTTTTAGGGGAATAGGAGGATTGACACAGAGTAACATTCAGTGAGCAAAAAATTCCATTAAAGATAAAAATTTATATAAAAATATGAAATCAAGTGACCTCAAAAAAAAAAGGATCAAGAATTTAGTTTCCATCTCAATTCTAAAATATTTTACATGTATATTATTAAAAAGAATTATAAGTAAACCTTCATGCTTTTACATAATAAGCTTATAACCAGAACTGCAGTACTATATCCTCTTAGTAAGATTATAACATGACTGCAGGATTAACAAACTGGAAAACCTGTATTGTGAGAAAGAAGTATTTCTCAGACATAAATCTTTAACAATAAGGCAGCAAGCTGAGAAAGACTGGAAGCAAATTGATTACTTTTTTTTCTCCCTGTAAGCATTCTCTCTTATGGATCCAGGAAAGGTCTCCATTGAAACATCATGTATTTGTTTCAGCCTCTGTTGGGTTTGTCTCAAATTTTTTCCAGCTTCTCCCCATGAAAAGGCTTTTCTGGCTGTATTCTGACTGTCTCATCTGTGGCAGCAGTAAGCTTTAGCCAGATAGTGTGCAAAAAGAATGCTTTTTACTGCCCCTTTAAAAATACAAATACACATCCCTCCTTATTTCATATTTATGATGTTTTCGGGTAGGCCTGAGGCATTTTAACAATAATCAAAATGAGAGCAGCAGGTAAGAAAATAAGTTTAGTGTTGTTTAAGCATTCATATACAATTTTAAAATTACAAAGGAGAAAAATCTGTCATTTCAATTTTAGTCTACAAAGCAAGAAAAGGTAAGTTAGCTAAAAGAAAGTGCAAAGAGAAGATTCAAGGAGATAAATCTTTCTGTCATGGAAGACCAACAGCTATTAAAACTCCAAAAGGGAAGAGCCGGTGCCCTTTAGATATATCCATTTTCCCTTTTGAAGATTCTTGTTGGAGGTTTACAGAGCAATAATATAAAAGAATGATGTACAAAACTTACAACAAGCCAAATGAATGATAATAGCGATAAAAAATTACAAGCATCTGATTAGAGTTGAATTCTGTTATGGGGTCTAGTTTCTCTCTGGAAACGCAGTAATGGCTGCGCGTGGATGTTGAAAACAAAGGGTATGGGGAAGCAGATGTGAAGAACAACAGCTGGAATAAACCTACTCAAGCATTTAGGCAGATACAGCTGGTACTTCGGGGTGGTGTGAAGAAAATTCATATTAACAAAACACTTCAGATTAAGAGGAAGAAAAGGGAAGCTCTCTGTTTTTTTAATCATAATACTAGGACTTTGTATTGCTCTAACTGGCTGCATGATTTTATTTGTCACTGGCAAATGGAGAGGTCTGGTATTTTGCAAGTTTTTTCTCTCCTATTTTTCAGTGAATAAGACGCTAAAGACGCATTAAAAGGGCATCAAAACAGAAATCTGATATTCAGAATGTTCCATTACTGTGAACATTCAAAATGTTATAGTTACAATATATTAAGACCATATCTACAAGGCCAATATTAACATAAACTATATAACCAGAAACCACTGGTTTGAGATAAGCTAAAACTGAATGGTGACAAAATGCCAAGATTATCCAGATTCTACTGACAAAGAAAAGAAAGACGACTATTTTCTTCCCTGTAGCTTGACATTTTTGCTACAGTTTTCATAACTGTTGGCAAAATAAGAATGTAAGAGCTGACTCTGAAAGACTTTTCTTTGGACTTAGAGTTTTCTAATGTATGAACAGAAATCCAAGAATCTTTCAGTGAACACTGAAAGTCATTTTTTCATTTATAGTTTCCTTTGAATGTCAGATTTTCTACTGCTGAATGTACTTATCAAAGAATAACAAAGTTCTATAACCCCCACAAATTATATTATTACTCAAAATAGTGGCCACAGACCACAAAGTAATGTCAGTTGTATCTCAACCCATCTGCAGAGCAGATCTTGCCAGTATTTATCCGCACCGACAAGAGATTTAAATAATCTCTACAGCCTCCAGACAGTTTGTCTGTGGCCTCTTTATTACAACTGTGAGACCACATTTCATAATAAGAATTTGCTAGTTCAAAGATCAAAATCACAAATAACTGAAGATAGATTCTTGCTCAAAAAATAATGACTTGCTTTGAGTGTTTTGGTCACGCACTGCTGACTTCACTTGCTTTCCAGTTCTTTTGTTGGTCACCATGACTGACAAGGAATAGGAGATTTGGCGTGAGTAACTATTCCCTTCATCAGGTGAAATACAGTATATTTCTTTGGGTTTAAGTTTAGTATATTTTAAATAGATCACATTAATAAAAGTGAAGCTTTGCATGTCACATAGATTTGGGCAATATTCAATAATTTTGGAAGCATTCCACATATCTGAAACATCTGTGATCATATTCATTAGTTTCTATGAGTTTCTGGAATAATAAAGGAGCAAAACACATTGCCAACAGCACTAGTCTACCTCGTGAGGAGGATAAAGCAGCAAATGTAGTTTGTGTCACCTTGATATTTAATATCTCTTTAATGTCTCATCACCCACCATATACACGGTGGTTTTCCTAATTTTTTCCCTTCTGGGAGTTACTCACGTGTAAACTTTGAGAACAAAATCCTTCTCTTCTTTTATTTCAGAGATTGACTGAAGTACATCCATGATGCTCAATACTGCACAGCCATAGGGGCGACGATAGTGTAAATGAGGGGGTCCTTTTTTTGAATCATTTAGCAACATGCGGCCTGAAATTAACAGAAATTTAAAATATTAGAGATTCACATGCAGCCATTCAGTCTATTCTGTTCTATTTTCCCTCCAAGTATGCACACCTACAGTAGATTTCAACTACAGCTTGCAGTCTTTCCTATACTTCTGTATGGGCTCTGGCTGAGATGGAGCTAATTTCCCCCCATGGCAGTCCTCACATTGCTGTGCTGTGTATTGGTGGCTACAAACGTGTTGGTAACACACCAGTGTTTTGGCTACTGCTGAGCAGTGCTCGCACAGCATCAAGGCTGTCTCTCCAACATTTCCCCCACCTCACCCAATAGGCTGTGGATGGCCAAGATCTTGGGAGGGGACACAGCCAGGAGAGCTGACTCAAACTGACCAAAGGGATATTCCATACCATATGAGCTCTGCTCATCAATAAAAGCCAAGAGAAAGGAGGAGGAGGGGGGCATTTGTTATTATGATGTTTGTCTTCCAGAGCAACTGCTATGCATACTGAAGCCCTGCTTCCCAGGAAATGGCTGAACATTGCCTGCTGATGGGAAGTAGAGTGTAAATCTTTTGGTTTTCTTTGCAGCTGCACACAGCCTTTGCTTTTGCTTTAATAAACCGCCTTTATCTTGACACGTGAGTTTTTTTACATCTTATTTTCTCCCCTATCCTGTCCTGCTGAGGAGGGGAATGATAGAGCAGCTTGGTGGGCACCTGGCACTCAGCCATGGTCAACCCACCACAAGTTCCCACTCTTTTTTCTTCTTACACTGTTTCAAATCCAGAGGTCCATTTGAACCTACCTGACCCACTGGGCTACTCCGATTAAAGCACATCACCTCATTTAGCTAACAGAACACTCAAGGGCAAAGTGAACGCCGTCATGTCTGGTCATCTTTGATTTGCAGCTCCATGACATGTATTTGCATCCAGCAGGGCTGACTACAAATCATATGCTGAATGAGCTAAGAATACAGCTTGTACTCCCCTCTCTGCATCCACACAGAGATTCACTGTGGTCCTTCCATTATTTACATAAATTTTCACTTTATACAATTGCTTTAAGGTAATGTATTATATATTGTGTCATTTATCATGTTTGTCTTGGAGTGCATAAAAGAGAATTCTGAGGTACGAAGCTGTTCAATGATTAACTTATTGTTAAAGCAGTTTTTAAATAGAGTAAAAAATGCCAAAACCAGAAAAATCACTAAAATAATCTAAGCCAATTTGTAACACTACACATAATAATTTGTCCAGCACTTCTTGCATCAAGGTTAAAAATCTGAGCTTGAACTACAGCAGATCTTTCTACAAGCTTCATTTATCATCTCAAGCGATACAGAGTATTTCTAACCTTTGACACTTCATGTCACAGTGAAGTCAGGTAATAAAAAAACAATCCTTCTAACACATTTGTGATTTAGAATGCATATTGACATTCACAGGACAACACAACAAAGTTATGGTTTCACTAAACTGTTTAGACCCTCTGTACTTCAGAAAAGGTGTCTGTGGCTGGTAACGGATGCTAGCAGTGAGCGGGCTGGAAATAGGGTTAAATACCCTTTCACTGCAAACACTACCTAGTCATTTTTCAGTTAACTGAAAACCTGAAAAATGGTGCACTACCCAGTTGTTTGGAATAATAGAACTGAAGAGACTGTCTGTTATTCCTATTATATGTTGTTAACATTTTAGGCCTCAATGTTTGAAACAAGTTATACTTAACGTAGGTAAAATATTTACTAGTCACCTTCTCAGTAAAAGTACACACATTCATAATTTAGAAACATTTAACTCCCTGTTACTAACTAATTATATCCTTTTTAACTAGAGCTTTTTTCTATCCAACACCTACCACCTAAAAGAGATTCTAGCAATTTAATTCACATACCAGAAGTCATATAGTCACTTAAACACACTGCGGGGCTAAAAAATTCATCTAGCTGTCCGTGAACTACTTTGAGCACTGCACTATACTGTATAAGACTATACCGTATAAGACATTGTAAATTCAACTTCAATCATAAGCACTTTCCAATCTTTCTATTATGAATCTCAAAACCAAAAAATGAAGCCTGGCCTAGCCTATGAATAGTCAGAGAAACCCACTCTATAAAGGGTGACTAGTCAAGTGAGTTAGCAAGGAAGGGCTTTCTTCCTTGTGTAGGGTCAGGTCTAGGCACTACGCATCCAGATCTCTCCTTTGCATGGCTCTGTGAGCAGCCAAGAGAACCTGGAAAGAAGCAAGTGGATGCTGTGAAACGTTGGGCTGCAAGCTTGATAGGCTTAATGCTCCTTTTTGGCATCAGCAGGTAGACAGAGCACCTGGCAGGTGTGACAGCTTCCCTGCTCTTATGGTTTACTGGCATCTCCCTAAACACCCGTGTGGGTGCTTGGAAGCACCACAGACTCCTACAGCAGAAAACAGATCTTTATATGTACCTGTCTAAGAGCTTCTGATTTACTAAATGTGAATGGTCAGGTATGCTAATCATCTGCCCTGTAAACTATACAAATATATATATAATCAATAAAAAGACCTCATTTGAAATTTTGGAACATAAAACAAAAAGCCTTTTTAGTTCCTCCCTCCTCCCCCAAATGTGGTGTTTAATAAGTTATTTTCTTTCAGACTAAGTAAAAAAAAATCCACTGTTAAACAATCATCAGTAACTTTATAATGCTTAGCTACCTATGGTCTTAATATTAATCTCAGCAGATAGGCATGGTCTGTGACTGAGTTGGTCTAACTGGTTAAATCATTATAATGTCAGTTAATTAAAACATACATTTAAAAATACTGTAAAAACATTGTTAATTATATATATTTCAAACATTAAATCATACTGTACCTATTCGAATTACATGGGCAACTATGTACAAATCTCTCTTCATGTCCTTGCTGCTGAGATCCTAAAAGATTGGAATAAAAAAAGGCATTAAAAAAAGGACACATTGCACTTCCAATAGAAGTGCCTGAAAAACTCTCATGAACAATAAGGGCTACACAGTATTACTCTCCATTTATTAGGTCCTCCATCTTTAAATAAGAGTATTATTAATTCTGATCTACAGACAAGAAAAATAAAGTATAGAAGGATTATATTCAGTTGGAATGTTCTTTAAAAGGAAAAGAAATTAAAGATTCTGACTCCACTGATTAATAATGCTGTACCAAAATCCTGTGAAACATTTAAAATGCTCATTTAATCCTTATTTCAAACACATCATTAGACTGCAATTCCTCAGAACAAGCAAAAGCCTGAAGAGGAAAAAAGGTAGAAGACTCAGAGACATGGTTTATTTTAATGCCTTCAAGTGTGTAGCATTAATCCTGTTTCATATGATATATGCTCATTACATTATGAAAGCAGCAAGGCAGTGTCTCAGCCATGCATCGAACCTACAGGGTCTAGCCCATCAACTCATACTCTATCCATATGAGTTTATGGGAGCCAAGGGCAGCTAGTTCATAGCCAACCTTCTTAAAAGTCCAAAAGTAGGGTAGGCTACATGCAAACTGCTGCCTGGAAATGCTCTCTGCTTCATGCTAACTACTGAAACATGCCAAGAGATTATTTGGGGAGCATGGTAGTTGGAAAAGGCCACATTTGGCTAAAACCATCCTAACAGTTTAGTGACATAGATGTTCATTCTTATATTTAGTAAATTGGAAACAGTGGTAGGGTATTGGAAAAACTAAGAAATAAACTCAGTTTTAAGATAAGGTAATTGTTTAGCAAAACACAGGACTTTAAGATCTCCCAAAAGTTATTTTTCTTGCAAGCAATTCTAGACATTGATGAAAACTCTGAAATTCCATGTCACATAATAGCAAGTCAAAACTTTTAAAAATCAGCTTGAAGAAAATCCAAAAAATGGGGAAGGGAGAATCTACAGTGAAGTAAAAGAAAAGCTGAAGCTAATGAAGACAAAAAAGTACTACTATTGCTACAGGCTTGACAGGGTCAAAAAAGAAAAAAGAATTAAGAAAATATATATAGAGTACTTTCTAATAATTCATTACCGTGGCATTTTGCATTCACATGTTAGAAGCTGCCTTAGTTGCAATTTCCTTGGCATGTTGTATTTTTTTCTTATAACATTATAAACAAAGCTCAACTTCTACGACATTCCCCCCTTTCCATTTTTTTTTTATTTAGAGAAAAGATCTAAGAAACCTTTCTCCCTAAAAACATTAGCATTGTTCAACAAGTTTTCCTCCTGTAACTAACCTCCAAGACAAGAAGATTTAAAGCAGGTATTATGTACTGTAAGAATATTCATTCATGTTTTAGACTCTGATGCAAAGAGGCTCTTTGTGCTCTACAGCAACAGCTGTTCCCTCTCTTTCTCCACTCTACTAAGTGCTATCATCTTATTGTTGTGCGCTGACTTAGGCCATACAGCCTCCAAATTATCCCCAGACATAAAGGGCACCGGTCCAGTCATTTCCCAGGAGAAGAGCAACTAGAAACACAAAATGATTAATGTACTGTTCCTAGAAACGTAGGAGAGTGAGTAAAATGTGTACACATGTGAAAGAAATATCCAAAATTGAGGTTTTAAGCTCAGACACTGTCGTTCACTTAACTCCTCCCCTTACACTGACACAACTGACATCACCTCACATCATTCTAAAACATTTTTGTTTGTTTGTACAAACTGTTTTCAAAGTAAGGCTTTTAAAAACTGCTCTAGGACTTTATATGTGACTTTGCAAACAACTTGAGATGATAGCTATGTGTTCATGTCTCAACTTTTTTTTCTGTTTCTTTTCAATTGAATAAAGCTATCCATCCCAGCAGGAATAGTCAGTTCTAAAATGTTCAGTTGGTGTGGGGAGAACAACACTGGTGGATTTGTCTATGCACAAACATAGCCTGGTCCTCTAATATTACTTTTTTTTTGAAAATACAATGCAAAGATTAACTGGAAAAATCTCAGATTCAGATAAAATCTTGTATTTTTCTTAAAAAAAAAAACCATAAGTAAGTGATATTAAAACCACTGTAAAAGGAAATAATGCAATTTTTATATAAAGATGGGAGGAAATTTTAAACTGTGGACATGTACATTCTGTCATTCCCAGTTTGAACCAATTTAGTGAACTAAAAATTGTCTTTGCTGGAAGCTAAAACATGAACTTTAAGTCACACAGCAAATTTCTTCCCCATGTGACTTCAGAAACCAAATCTCAACAACTGAGATTATGATGGCAATGCACATAAACACTGAACTTCAGATTATAGTGACATATAGCACAATAAACTCTGGGCACAGTGACTGAGAACTCGGCAAAAAGAGAATTTATTCTTAGGAGAAGTTTCAGTCCCTTTCAAATAGCATTATATTGCTAAATTACAGCAGGCAAGCAATAAATTCATGGCTGTATCTTCTTACTCTGTTCAAAGGGAGCACTGTATTTCCCTGGGCAGCATACGCAGAGTTGCAAAAACGCTGTTTGGAATGCTTACTAGCTAGCACATCATGCCTCTCTGAAGCCAAAGAATTAAACTATATAAATCTTCCTAGCGTTTTCTTTTCAAGTCTTATTTTGCTGCTGCATGAATATGGGAACATACTTTCTAGGCTTTCTTCATCACCTAACATACCAGTGTAGCATATGGTAGGCTTTATCTTGCATGTCTTGCAGAAATTGAAGTTCCATGATAAGAAGGGATTTGACATAGTTTTAATCTCAGTAGTGCCTGACAATACATTTCAAAAAGCAAAAAAACCTTGGAAGGAGTACTTAACACTCTAGAGAGTAATAGATTTTTGAAAATATCTGTGATTTGACAGGGGGAATTTTATTATACTATCAGATTACCAGTTCTAATTAAAAGCAACTTAGAGAACTATTTTTTCAAAGGGCAGCTGTCAAAATATCAGAAAATGGTAGGGCATGCACATATTGCTGGGTTCGCACTTTAGTTGCTTTTCAATTTCACAAAAAATGTACTGTGTCACAGTCAAAAGACAAAAAATGTGGGCCCAGATGGCCTTGTATTTCATTTTGTACAGCAGAGGCTTTTTACAAGGCGAGAAATTCTTACGATGACATGGACCAAACAATCAAAAACCCCAACCCTTGTAAGGAAGTCTTCAGATAATTTATTTGCAGAAAATCCATGCACATGACTTAGGACCCAGAAGAGGACAAACTATGTTTAATATTTTCTTGCATGCAATATAAATAAACCAATTTTCATAAAGGTGTTCTTAAACCCCTGCGGGTGCAGTGCTATTTCCCATATCCTTCTGAGCATCTTAAATGACACTAGTTGATAAACAAAATAATTCCATAATAATTCTAATTGCATGGCTTTTTAGAAAATCACACCTAATTCTTTTTTCCCCCATACTGGATATGGAAAAGAGTTACCCTGTAATAATGGTTAGTTCTTTACAATGCTGGTTTCTATAAAGGGCTAACTATATTAAAAAGCCCAAATATCACCAGTGGAATCAAGGATACCCGACTGTGACTAATAAGTTAAACAGCTTTATCAAATTCAGTTGCCAACCTCATAGGCCACAGAGAGTAAGGTATTTAACAAAACCAGCAAGCTTACATCATGCAGTTATGTTTTAATTCAGACACAGGAATGTTTCTAAAGCATGTATAGGCTGAGGATTGCCTGACTAAGCTTTAATCTTCAGAGGAAGCAGTTTGTCACCTTTGGTATGATATGACAGCAGATCTAAAAACAAAACCTAAGTAATTTTGATATATTACACAAGGAGACAGCTGAACCCCTAGAAGCAACAGAGATAGCAGGAAATGACAGGAATACCTTGAATTATCTAAGTTATGCCTCTGGGGAAGATTAGAATTTTAGAAAGATACTGCAGGGTGGGGGGGAAGGATGAGGAAATAAATAATTAAAGTCAAGACTGACACAAACCTGAAAATCATAGAACTATCTTATTTTGGAAGCATTTAATAATGAAGATGTTATGATAAGATAGGACCCATCGCAGATAAAACAGTTATTCAAAAAGCTATTATTTATTGCTCCTTTGCTATATATTTTAGAAAGTTCTTTGAATACATTGATGAAAAGTACTGCATCAGAACTGTGTAATTTTTTGCACAGATAATTTTCCCAATTATGATAATTCCTGTTATGCAGAGTATACATTCTACCAAAGAGTGACAGGCAACAAGTCTAAGCACCTCAGAGAGCTGATACTGCAGCAGCTTTGGTATCTTTGTATAGTTAAATAGAAAGGTAGCTTGGGAGGGGTCTCTGCTCAGAAGGATGGGTACTCCTGCAGGGCGCGTCTGCAATACTTGAGGCTGGCCTCTTTTAGACTAGTCATGCCCCATTCACAATATGTAGCAGGTCTCGTCTGGAACTATGTTATGCCTCTAGCCATAGCGTATCATTATTCTTTTGTATTTTTGAAAGCATGTAAAGACTGTTTTTCAGGTCACTAGAGCAAAATTGTTTCACACTGCACACAACACAGCCTGGAACAGGACAGTTGTTACATGACCCTATGGCATCAGTGTAGTTGGGGAAGTTTGACAGTGAAAATCTTTCTAAGAATGATGAACCTCAGAGGCCAGAAAGTGCCAAACTTAATATGAACCAGCCTGGGCTGACTCTTGGGAATAATCCCTAGAGCAGTTCTTAATCCTACACTCAACCTTTTTGCATGATCCATACACCAGTGCTGAAGCTTGCTCCCTGGCCACCTTTCTCTCAGAAGAGAGGGTTTGAGTTACCAACAGCAGAGGCCCCGGTGCCAGTGGCAATACTAAGACACTGTTACCTCTGCAAATGTTTAATCAGCTGGTAGCACTTCACTGATGGTACCAAAATCAGAACTACTACTGATGTCAGCATCAATGTCAGTGCTATTTTTGGACTGACCTGCATCTCTTATATCCAGATGGAGGCAGAACTAAGCATCCTTATATCTGGCTGGATATGGTCTGTTCTTTAAGAGGAGAAATTCAGCTATCTCCTCAGAGGAGAAAAGGGAAAGGTGCTGAGAATCATGCCTGTTTCAGTACCCAGCCCTGCTTGACCTTAGATGGTATCACTGCCAGAACTAAAGCTTATATCAAAGCTGTCTGCCATCTTTTTTCTTCACTGGAAGTAAAAATACTTCTGTCAAAGAGCTTCTAGCATGTGCACTAGCTAAAGGTGAGTCACGATGAAAGGTGTTTATCACACTTGGGATCTGAAATTCCTTACAGCTATTCTGTGATGAGCTGTTACATTTCAGTGTCTCTAGATTTCCATATTCTTTCTGAGAAGTGACAGATAAAATCATGGTCTGACACATGATTCTGAGGCAATTTTTAACAGAACTTAAGACCAGTGCAGAATGGATATTAAAGCCTAAGTGTTTTGAAACCACGATTCTGGCATAACCAAAGCCATAAAACAAGGTGGCAGCTAGGTGAGAGGTGAGTCTGAAGAACTAAAAGGAACTAAATCTTAGCTGGCTATTTCACTCCCAACTGAGGTATCATCTGGTAGGAACCACAAATGGATATTACTTATCCTGCCTTTCTGGCACAGACGGTTAAAGACTGCTGGTACAGTTGGTCATGCCTGCTTTGCGTCAGGAGGGGGTAGCTGTTTGCACAGACCTGCTGTAGAAACTTAGGAAGTCACAGTGTTTCCTTTATTACAGCCAACTCGCTGGAGCTCAACCTGGCTGCTGCTCCTGCAGCACATCCCGGTGCTTCTGTCCTCTCATACACACTGTGCTGGCAACCTGGGAGGCTACTGCTCTACTATCTACCCAGGGCTCCTACACGGACTCTTGAACTGGCCGTGACAAAAATCTGTTTGGAGAATTTTCTGGTTTTCTGTGTGCATGGTGTTGTAGTTTTCCTAACTTCAATTCTGAAAAAAGTGCTTTGCTTTATGTTCAGGCCAATGCAGCTTCCTCCTGTGCTCCAAGAGCATAGTAGATGCAATGAAAATATTGAAAATTTCAAACTGTAAGCAGGAACAAATGCACTTAAAAGGAAGTACTTCAGAATATTTATTTAGCCATAAAAATAATTTAGAAGTACTTCCATCATTTTCTTACATTAACTTCTAATTACAACCATAACAAAACTTAGAAACAGCTTCCATTCTACTCAATATATTGGAAAGGAAGAATTTCCCCGCACACACCACCCTTCCCACTCCCCCCCCCGGGCGACTACATCTACAATCATACTACTGTGAGGGAAGAAGAAAGGGAACAGACACGTACTGTGAAAAGTGCACACATTCGATCTATCTTCTCTGGATTCCTGGGGCCTCCGTTCTTGTTTAACCTCACCATAAACCTCTCACTAAAAAGCAAAACAATTTAAAAAAAAAATAAACAAGAGCTTCATGTATACATTTCAACATAAAAATACAGGTAGATTTATTTATTTTTTTTTAAATGATGCAGTAGTTACTATCATTTTTTTAATTCCCAAAGCATATGAAACAGTACTCACTCATCATCTAGATAAAATCACATGGAATAGCACAGACAAATTTTAATAGCAAGTATTCTGCATGTTAAAACATCATGTTGATGCATATTCATGATGTGATAACATTAAAATAATGTGAATATACGAAGCACAGGATTTGAACACATTACAAGTACTTCAGGTAAAGGCTAAGGCACACTTGCTGAGGCGTATACTGCCTTTGGTAAAACTAAGTTAATTGAAAACCACTCATAACTAACAAGAATATCAATTAAGCAATCTCCTTCAACACATACTATTTATAGAAGCAATATATTAATTCAGGCACATTAAGATTCAATAGATAGAACTGCTTATCAATCAAATGAAACAGTCCTTTTACTAGCAAAACCAGTGTGTATAGCCAGGCTGTAAAATAAATAATCCTTACTATACATGGTAAACCATGGACATTGATATTATTTCTTAAGACTGAGAATTTATGTATACAAATAAATTAGATGAGCAAGAGTAATTTATTCACTAGATGTGCAACAACACACTAAATATTGACCCGAATTTTATTCCTACAGATACATAGAAATAAAGCAAGAGGACACCATTAATTCTTCAAGTTACATTCCCATTATATCACAGATCCTTTCAATTTTATCTAGGATGACTGTATCAACTCCAGTAGCCTTTATTCGATTAAAACACATTTTCCAGCATATTATCCACTGTTGGCCTGAAAAATATGAAAACTTAGACTATGCACTTATTCCTTTGGTAGCTTGCTCCAAAAGGCTATTCAACCCTACTGTTAAACCATATGGGTTAACATCAGCTTGGAAATGTCTGGTTTAAGTGTTTAGCCACTGCATTTTGTTACACTTTCTTCTGTACGTTAAAAAGCCCTTTAGAAAAGCTAATTTCTTACAGGGTAGTGATATCAGTCATTAATTATATTATGTATTCAAATATCTCTCCAAACAAGTAAGCAATTTAATGCTGTTAAGAAACTCAAGAAAAAGTGCTGGAATAATTTTACAGAACTTACCCACTATGTGATTTTATCAACACCATTTCATGAACAGTTCTAAAAATTTAAGTTTTTTACAGTCTAGTACTGGTACCACCTACACCATAATTACAAATATACACATATTTCACACATATGAAATCAAGTCCCTACTAATCCTAACTTTAAATTATCAATCACCACATATTAGTCTTTTTACCACAGCATTATGCTGTGAGTTCATATGAAGCAACCTGTCTGTTATACATACTGATGCATTTTCAGAATTACTACCTTTTTCAGAATGGTCCCTAATTTTATAAGCATGACTCATACATATTGTTATACACTGCTGTATGTTTATTTGCTTAAGTTTATCTTGCTAAGCAATCCATTTCATGGTCTCTTTTTCACTCTTGCTGTTAATCATTATTGTTACTCCAATCTCCATGTATCCCACAACCTCATTCAGCAATAATTGTGATTAACTTGCATCAGATGCTTATAAACCCAGAAATTGCTGACATGCCCCAAAGAAACCCATAAGAAATGTATTTGATGATTCTTTGCCTACAAGTACTTTGAGATGACAATTAGTAAGTTAGGAATGTTTTAGAAACTCTTTAATGACATGGTATAATCTAATCTTTTAGTAGGAATTTTATGATATATTAAGTGGACTGCAATACAGTATTACAACTTAAGTACACTACAGTAACAGTTACATTACAACAACAATATTACATCTTCGTATTTATTTCTACCTAATACAAAAATTACAAAAAATGAAGTCAGAATTTTCAAAATAAGACCTATTTTCAATAAAACCACATTAATTACATTCTTAACCTTTATCATTAACTCAGTCTCGTGCCCACGATTTCGCTAGTAACTGATTAAGGCTGTGAAAACACATAGCAGCAAGCAATTCAAGCAGGATGGCCAAAGCGGTTGCTTCTCCCAGCTGTTTGCCTCAGTCCTTTGCTGCTCCTGCAGAAGGGCCAGCCAAGCAGGGCCTCCCAGCAGGACTGAGCAGTTACACTGCAGAACTCTAGGTACCAGCGGAGCCGAGCCTGCTGTTAGGCAGCAGCAGGTACAGTCGCTGGCATTCAGCTCTCCCTACACAATGCATTTCAGAAGAGGAGCAGGCAGCACAGTTACAGTGATGCCCACAGGTAAGCTCTGCTTAATACGGGGAATAAACGAGAAGATAACTAACTTTTATACCGTCATTTTCCAAACAGGAATCATGTGTTGTATCATTAAAAATATCTCATAATTTAAATAGGTATCAACTCATAGCCATGTTCTTTCCAAGGCACAGCAATAAACATCAGTATTTCCAATGCCTTCAAAAACACTTAGGGAGACTTTAATTTTAATAAAGCCACTTAATTTTAGTCCTTGAACCAGCTTAATTGTAAAATCATTCATTTAGAAATATTAGAAGGTAACATGCATTTAATTTGTTACAAGTATAATTTGTAAAGCATGTCTCCTTCCATAGAGTAAAATTCCTTAAAGAAAACAAACAAAAATCTATCATGACCTACAGAGCTAAAAAGTTACTTTCACAAAATAAACATTGGTCCTCTCTAAAACTGAACTTGAAACAACGATAATTAAATGACTGCAGTTTATTTGTTAAGTGTAAATTTGCCAACACTCCCTACTAGTACACTGAAAAATAATTACTATGCGTTATGCATATTAACCGTGTCCCATTTTTAAGGATAAGAGCATAAAATAGATCCATACTACACAAACAAGATCTCTGGCAAATTATTCTTCCACTTCTGCTGCTGAGAATGTAATCTGGCCACCAAACAGGGGCACAACAGATGAACACAAAGCTGGTACATGCAGCCTAAGATCAGGAGGAAAAAAGACAATGGGCAGGCTGCCAGCTGAAGATTATGAGCTACATAAATCACATCTGCAGGGGAAAATGTGTTCAGTGGTGAAGATGTTCATCCAAAATCCAAGTGTAAATCAAAGCTGGCTCACTCATATCTGATTTCAAACCCCTGGAAGTTATTATACCCTATAAAATAAACACCCGGAATATCTTCACTTTCATTGCAGCGTTCAGATCAAGGCCGGTTCTCTTAATTCAGAGTATGACTGACATTTTGAAGGGAAACCAAATGACTAGCAGAGCACCAAGCTCTTCTGTGAGATGAAAAATTATTTACAGAAAGGGAAAACAGAAATTTGGAAGTGCACTGCTGACTAAGAGTATTTTCACCATTCTGGGTTGCCTCATTCTGTGATAAAAATATAGGAAATATACATTACTATCCAATATTATGGAGGCAGAAGATGATGGTCCACAAATAAAGATAAATGGAGTCAAGATCAAAACCAAACAAATCGTTACAATGGCTCTCCACCTGAAAGGTCCGTCTCACCCTACTATCCTGTCTTCAACAATGCCCAGTAGTGGGTAATTAGGGAAACAATAGAAGAATAAAGAAAGCATACCGTAATACTCTGCTGATATGTACCTAATACGTTATTACACTAAAGTGAAGCTCAAGAATAGCAGCAATATCTCTGAGTTTAATAGTCCTGGATATACTGAACACAGGAAAATATTCCAGCTGTCATGCTTAAAAACTTCTCACTCACCATTTACAGAGTGACTATTAGAGAGTGAACTTTATGGTAATTTATAATACATCTCTGTACCGCACAAATGCATAGACATGCATTATATAACATAATTAAAGAATTTAAGAATTAAAACTCATTAAATTGAAGTTATTTGAGAAGTAATGTTCTAACCACTCTTTTACCTCCATTGATCTCAATAAAAATGTTACATATTATATTTTAAATCTCCAGTAAGTTCTATATTTTTTAACTTCCAACACAGGTTTTCTTTGAAAAATTATTTCAGCACTAATGAGCATTTCATTTTCATAACTGAAGTTGAATACAATACTGTATGCCACAGAATCCTGTGCAGGCTGTCGTTCTCACAATGGCAGAGAAGGGACTGTCAAGTCTTTGAGCTGAGACAGTCTATTTATACTTGATTCATTTCCAAAAGTTGTATTGCTTAGTCTGTGTTCAAAATATCCAAAGAGATATTCTGGAGGCTCACTTGATAGCTTTTTGCAAGGTTTTACCCCATTAACAAGCAGAAATCTTTTAAAATTTGCAATTCACCTTTTTTCTCATTACAGCAACAGAGAAACTCTGGTTCCTCTCCCCATACCCCAGTGCTTTTCATGAAATGAAGCAGACCACCATCTTTTTCACTTGCCTATTCATCAATTGTTCCTTTATTCCAGCAATACCTCAGTAACAACCTTTAAATTCCTTCCTTTAACTTCCAATCCTCCCTTGAGTCTTCTTGAGCTCGTGTCACTAAATAATTAAGGGGACTTTGAGCCAACTGCAGCATTTGAGAACTGTGGAACATGAACAGGCATTCCATCAAAGGAGAGATCCACCGACAGGACAAGGAGGATGAAAAGACATCGCTAATAGGCAATCTTAAGAGACTAAGCCACTTCAATTTATTTCACCTTTCCTTGCAGGTCATTTCTCCTAAACTCAGTTTTGTTTCTCAACTCCAGAATTTCTCTAATCTTTGGTATTACTGTTCAAGTTTCAACTGTTTACAGAAACTGGTCTAAATGTTCTACTAAGGACTCACTAATGCTGATACTGTTAGTATATCCTGGAATGAAACTTGAACCTTTTTACACTGTCAACCCATATTATGAACTAGTTACTCAGATGCTCCCCATTTTACAACTGTAAATTTATTTCTATGTCAAACCTGGAAGAATAACCGTGTTACCATTGATCTGAAGATTTACTGCCTTCAGCTATAATTATACCTCATTTTTTAGATAAAGATACACACATTTGGGTCAAGAAACTTAATGGGAATTCAGTCACTTTATTTCTTATTTTGGGAGTTGCTTCCTTTGAAAGAGTTCAGCCTTCAGTGCATCTATTCCTCAAGCTTATCTTCTGCACAAAGACAAGAGTGTGCATACGATTTAGATAACATTCAAGTCCAGTTTAGTAAGACCAAAACATCAAATCTGAGTAAACTCCATATGCAAATAATTGCCTGTGTTTGCATGCATTAAGCAGTATTTTTATTATAATTGAATATAATCTAATTGCTTGCAGAAAACAGATACATGCTATTCTGTTAAAAAAGCCCTCAAATACATCCTAAAGACAATTAAATAACCCAGTAGTTGTAACTGCCATATGAGTGCTGAAAATTAAATATGGGGATGAACTAAGTATTTGATGCAATGACTGCTTCATCAACCTACTGTCAAAAAAATAAAAAAATTCATTTTCGGCTATTCTGAAAATACACCAAAACCAGTTCTCTATTGCATAAAATCAGAGATATAAAATGCACTGAAACAGAGAAAAGAATTAACATTTTTATCTCGTTGAGGTCAGACCTAAGACATGCCATACCAGTAGCAATATCTTAAACAAAAGCTTATTTATTCCTCTTGCTCCTACGTGCTATAAGCAATCTTGAATTATTCTAACTGCAAGATTGCCTCCTGTGCTAACTCACATCACAGTGAAACCACCTCTTGTGCAGCAATAAGTCAGGTTTTACAGTCACTCGCATGATTAGTAACTGCTAAAGCTACTCAAATATAAGAAACATTGCTCTGATAAGCAAAGTCAAATAGCTTCTTGTTCTTTTACTTGAAAAGAAGAAAAATGAAAGAAGTGTAGTGTCTCACTTCTTGGCTTCCTTTGACTGTCTGAAAAACAGGACCATACTGAACCAGCATCTGTTTCTGCAAAAAGGAAGGAAGCAATCAATGGTCTGGGACGTTACATTTTCAGAATGAAGGAAGGGGCAAACAGGGACAAAATTTACTGTTGGGTGAGCAGGAGTGGCATTATGCCTGTGGGAAGTTTTTGTTGTTGAGGGGGTTTGCTTATGGGGCTTTTTTTGCGTAACATGTGAGGATGACAACAAAAGGCCTGGCAAAGAGCTTGGAATGGATTAGTGAGCTCCCTTGTATTAACTCATTGGTGGGTTTAATTAGTGTGGGGTTGTAAGGCAAAAATCCTGACTGTGTATCAATTTATGAATGTAGGTACAGCATTAATAAACGCATAGTGCCAAAGCAACAATACTCTGTAGAGACATTGCAGATGACTTTTCTGTAGAAACTGATGATAAAGAACACAGCTTTTTTTAAAAAAGTCTTTAACAATGTATAAGAGATTGGTCTTCTGAAGCAGAGACTGTGAAATGTTAGGGCATCAAGCCCCTTAAGAAGAAACCTTACATCTTGTACCTTTCCTATGCCTTAAACAATGGTTTGGTAGTTGTTTGTCCCAGAAACAAATGCCTCCTTCACCCTCTCCCATTAGGGAAAATGTTTAAATCTGTTCCTCATTTTTCACATTTTTCTCAGTGCTTCTTAATTCCAGAGAAGAACTGGGGAAACACTGAAAAACCCCAACATTTTTACAAACATCTCAGTCTTTTCTCAAAAGCTTTATTTAACTGGGTCTTCAGAAGCTAGTGTTTGACTGCTCCCTTCTAAGAATAAAGGTTATTTTTAAAATATATATTGGTGCCATGACCTATGTACCACTGCATAATGAAAAGGGTCATATGGTAGTGGAGAAGGTCATATAACAACTTGTATTTTAGTCCTTGATCTTCTTCCAGTGTCTCCCTAGGTTCCTTTCTCACTCCTTTAGCATCATGTAAATCCCTACCTGAATAAAAAAATAAAAATTCAGGAACAGAAGTCTCAAAGTGCTGTCACAGAAGCTAGAAGGAATAAGCTACATAGAGACCTGCCTAGCCAGCAGTTTACCTCCTTTCACCATACTCAGTCCTACCACTTACAAAATGGTAAGAAGCATGATATTATTTAATTTCTCACAAAAATAATCATCTCTCCTAGTCTCTTTTAATGAATACTAATATGCTTGACAATAATACTAGAATAAAATTTGAGTTGGCATATGACTATCATAAACATTTTAAGACATTACTGTAGAAGTATCATTTTTTGTCCCAGATAAATCTTGAGAATAAACTCCATGCACTGCAAGCCCAGGTCAACCAGGATAGACCCCAGGATGAGCCAGTCATTCTCTACCACAACAGAAACCTTGCCAACATTTGCCTTCAAACTATTGCTGTTCTGATGTGCACACCACATTTCAGGCTTGCCAATGCCACAAGATACTGTGTTCTTTCTACCACTGTGTGTACAAGGACAATATGCTGACCAAGTGAATGGAATTATGTTAGAGATTACTGGTACATGACTAACATATTTTCTTAAAGCTGAAAAAAAACAACCAAAAAAAACCAAAAAACCACCAAAACGGTGCTTGTTTCAAAACATTTGTAAATTAGCAGAGAAACAGCATGAAAATGATTCCCGGGGTTTGAGGGTGGCAGAAGAGGGAGATAATTGAACTACAGTCTTACAGTTTCCACAAGCTAATATTTGCATGAATTAACTGGGGAAACTGTTTTCTGTATCAGAGAGGAAGTACACTGAACCAACACAGACGAAGTTATCTAAAGCCCCAATGCAGCAGCATTAGCTAGTTTTCCAGGAAAGCAATTATTGTTCTCCAATTGCCTATGTGGTGGCCGAAGAAAAAACCCTGGCTGTATGGCCCTGGCTTTCCATTTATGCTGCATCCTGCAATATAGTTAACAATAGCAACACAAGGATTCTCGTATTTGTTTGTATAACTTTACATAATCTCAGGGAAAACACAGAATTTTATTTTCATTCCATTTGCCAAATTTGTCAAAATCTTTCTCATGTTTGTCAACTGCAAAAACATTACGCTCAGTGATCAAAATGGTCACTGCAGGACAGCATCATACGCTGATGCTTTTGAGAACATCCTGTAGAAATTCTAAAAAGTAAACAAGCTTCACGTCAGGACTTCTGAACTTTTATTTCAACCAGATGGTCTCATATTTATGAAGAAGGCATGTGTGTATATCAACATTTCAGTCATTTCCCACTGTCATAAATACTGGCTTGATTTTTCTCTTGAAGGATGATTTAAACAGCAAGAGAAAGGCTTTCTATGGAAGTGCAACTGTTCATTACACCTACATAAGTACATGAAGAAATGGAAAATAAAGTTATGAAAAAACAGTAAATCATTTTGGCTTCTCCTAACAACTGAAGTCCCTTGTAAATCCTGACTTGTGGAAAGATCACAAATACCTTTAACAAAGTTTCCTTTTTGTGAACATATTTCAGAATGCATCTCTGTATATTGCCATTGTAGAGCATTGTAGGCAGAACTCTTGAGATGATTAAGCAATTTGTTTGCAGTCCATTTCAGAGTATCCTCTGTAATAAGCTTTATCAAGTTTATTTTCTGTTAAGCAAGTTTACCTTTTAGGAGTTGCTAGTTTTTGCTTAATCTCTTGGAAGAAAAATCTAAGTCCTCACAGCTGCTTTAAGACTGACCTAATATTAAAATCTCCCAGAGCTCCACAAAACGAGTCTTCAGTTCAACTGTGAAAGTCAAAGCATATGTACAGAATGACACCATGTCTGTGAAGAATGGAATTTCCATTTATAATGTAAATCAAAGCATATACTAGATCCCATGGCACAGAAGTATTGGAGCAATCCATCATTGATAGCACTCACTCCCGAAGCCCTGAGACAGAAAGATCACCTCTGCTGACCTTTTAATATTGTCTGAACAATGATTCATGGACGATTTAAAATCTTCCTTTTCAGGCAAGTGCTCATGGTGTGTGTTTGGTTTTTTTCCCCTTTTCTTTTTGGGGGGAGGGAGGGGAATTCTTTCATGAGCTGCCTTATCCAGCAGATCTGCAATAACGCCAGTTTCAAAAAGAAGTGAAGAAAAGTATTCTGCTTTGGTTATGGAGTGTATTTTATAAAGACATCTTAGAGAAAAGAACACCAAATCTGTGAGGGAAATTAATCTGCCTCTGAGAAAACAGCTCCAAGCAACACAGTTTGCTTCCCAGCAAATTTAGGCTTAATGCTCATGAATTATTAAGTTACCCTATTGGATAGAAGCCCCAGGGGAAGATTACAGAGCTTACAGTAAGACTGTTACTGCAAACACTGGGTTTCCATAGAAACAGAAAATAGTGAAAATAACTACCTGTCATCTCTCTCTACCACATTCAAGGAAAAACAACCACAATGTTAAAAACATTATTAAAGCTTGCAGGAGAAATGTAGCTAAGCACCAATTACATTCTCCATGGGTTCTCAGGGGTCTGCCACACTTGAACATATGACACTGCCATTAATATTTTTTTGTTATTTACATCATGAAAAGTACATATGCGTGTTCCTGAAAGGTATCCTCTCCATTAGCTAGCAAAAGTATCAACTTCCCAAAAAAGAGGCTTTAGTGTGATTCCTTAGTCCCTGACAGTGACTGTGATTTTAAGTGATGAAGAGAAAGCCAGACTGACCCTGCCAGGTGGCATGCATGAAATGCTTCGACCATAACTGTAGGGAAGACTTCTAATTTTGGATTACACGTGTACTTTATAGAATAAGCATTTCATAACCATATCTAACCTGGGAGAAGCTAATGGTTCTGAGTTCTAATACAGCAGTTGTCTCATTTAATTCTTGCTCTACAAACCGCATATCACTGTTATTTGGCTTTGCACATTATAATTTCAGTCAGAGACACAGAACTGGGTTTTGACAGTGAATTTTGCAACAGAAAGAGTTCAAGTATGAAGAGCAGTATTCATTATACTGGGCCTTCCTACAGACAGGAAATTACTTGTAATTGCTTTCTGAGTTATGTAGTTCACCTAAACATTTTAAAAAAGTGTATTTGCATCCTGCCAGTTGAGACAGCAAAATCTCTTCTAGTTGCATGTGTTCATGATACATTTTTATTCTTTCTGAGCAGGAAAAGAGAAGAACAATTTTGAATACCTGCAACTAACTGGTTTCTTTCTGTTAACGACTAAGAAAATCAAAACACCCCTGTAGAAAAATCTATATCTTTGGCTACTGACTGTCATATTTGATCCTCAAGCCGAAAAAAAAATTTTTGCAAAAGAGGTGGTGGTGGTGAGAGATATAAGATTGACTTTTGTAAAAGCTCCTGTTTTATAATAGCTTCATATTAGTAATTTTACAGGAAAAAATTAACATCGCTAGTAACACCACTTACCTTTCCACAGCAACTTTCATATACAAATCCAGATAGTAACACTTTTTTTAACATATATAATATTAAAAGGAAAGGGGATAAATAGGAAAACCAAGCAAATGCGGATTTGGGAGAGAGATCTAGGGAATGAAAGTCAGCTGAAGCAACTGGTAGAGAAAATGAAAAGGTGTTATTCCTCCTTCACCCTTTTAAAATAATCTACACACACAAAAACCCCACCTTATAAAAATACTCCATATAACTGTCTCCAGTGATGACCATACTTTTACTTTCTAAATGTTATATATTATACCAGAAAGGCCCCTGCCATATGTGCGCAGTAGGCTCCAGAGACCCACGTATTTTCCATATTAACTAGAGTGACCAGAACAAGGGCCATTGCTGTGGACAGCAACATTCCTTAACGTTTGCTTACTGGATGATGTTTTTCGGGAAGTTCATCTTGATCAAGGTCAGGAACTGAGATCCTCCTTGTTACTATTGCTATGCATTATCCATTGCACAAAAACCAGAAAAATACTTTCCTTGAAATACCAAGAACACAATAAACCAAAGTATAAAAGGAACTGATGGAGGATTAGATATCCCAACAGATTAGATTGCTAGAAAAGAGGTAAATTTAGAAAGATGGATTTTTTTCTCATGACTAAGCAGAAGAAAAACCTCATTAGTTGGTAAACCTAATCCCTAGGAAAATTCTCTGAATATTAAAGGAAGAATTCTGAATGACATAAAGTTATTTTTTTCCTAGTAGACAAATCATTATGCTGACGGTGAATGAGATAACTTTTCTATTTTAAAATATCTATGACCAGGCTACTATTAAAAACACAACAAATAGAAAGTTTAGTATGTAATAGCACAATAAAAGTAAAATATAATTTTCTGCTGCCTAACATAACTACTGGCAATAGTGGAACATTATAATATTTTAAAGCAATTAACAGGAGATAAATACACACACATTGTCACAGCACTCCCAGAGCTATTACCTAAAGAGAGAAGCAATGTAGAAAGAAGGGTCTTAACATCACTTCCCATAGGGAGAGAATGCAGTCAGCCTTTTTTGCCACAGCTTTTAAGTTAGTTTATGTGGAAAAATCTATATATATTTTTTTTTCAGCTATTCCACTTCACCCATATTCATCTAGCCAGTGATCCTGTCTTCCCTTCTTCTGACCCTACTAATGCCTATCTGCCTATTTATTCCTGACCTGTCTGTACCTCTCTAACCCCTCTGCCATTCTCAGCAGCTAAGCTTCTCTCTACCCAAGCAGCATCTGATTTCTAGAATGCATACAGTTTCTACAACTCTGGTTTGGAGCATGTAGAGTTGAGCTGTACAGGTGTTTTCCCATTCATCATGCTGATCCTGCATATGAGAGCTTTGAGAGGACTCAATACCCTATTCAGATAGAACTTGCAAAGAAGTTGGTGTTGTTTTTTCAGAAGTTTGCTTAGTGTTTAAAATTAAAGTTTCAGATGATGACAATTGTCTACATTAGGAAGTGTTACAAGAAAATTATTCAAGAAGACATGTGTAAACGTGATGTAATTTTAGCTACACTGTTCTTGCTAACATTTCTGAGAAGCTGATATAAATTCCTATTGACAGTTTAAAAGTCAAGAAAATATGACTAAATGATGATGAGAACCATGGAACTAACTGTCATCAATAAATACACAAAGAGATGAAGGATTCCTGTCAAATTTGTCAAGGTTACCTTCAGCAACTTGATATACAGATTTATATTCTAACATCTGAATGAGGAATACTGTGTCAGAGAAAACTCCTAATATAGAAAAAGTGAAAATCAATTCCCCTATGAATTCATCATTTCTGAATCCAGTGCTTCAAAGTGGTGAATTTTATTCCACTCTATCTAAACACTGTCACAAACATTTTCTTTTTACAACCCCCCCGTCCCAAAAGGCACAACTGTGAGCTGCTTCAATAACACATATGAGAAGTAATGGAAGTTTAGAAATACCAATAGGACAAAACTGTACAGGAGAGTAGTGGCTTGAGAAAACTCTTCCTTTTCTAACACATGCACGCACTGGTCAACCAAAACCAGTTTGATCGTGCAGTGGAAGTTAATCTGTTTACGAGGCCAAGGTCACCATACATTTAGAATAATGATCATGTTGCTCTCTAATATTTTTACACCTTTAATATCTTATTTGTCTACTATATTTTATCAGGTAAAAGAATTTGGTTGGAAAGTATCTCAAAATCATGAGATGAGTTACAAATGGGAAATCATTATTTACATTACTTCTGTAGTTACCACCCATACACAACTGTAGAGCAGTATTAATTCAGCCTTGAAAAAAGGGGCAGATGATTTTAGGTTAGATGACTTTAGAATAGCTAAATCCAACTATCATGACATAGATTAAAACCATTTTTTTGGTCCATGATTATGTTTCCAAGTCTTATTTCGCTTCTGAGAGCTGCTTTGTCAATGGTGCTAAATTCTAAAGACAGAAGAAGAGAGACAGACTGTACTACTCACATGTTCTTCAACATCCACCCACAAATTCAGAACATTTCCATGAAAACCATCTCTCCATATCACCTATTAGCAATAGCATTAAAGAGCAAGGTTGTGTTTTCTTTCATTTTGCCTATTACTTTTCAATTTTAACACAGAAATAGATGCTTCAAAATTACCAAATTCCTAGCACTGTATTGAAAATTGGCAGCTGGGTAGAAGCTATGCTTCTACATTTCTAGTATTTTAAAATCACTGCAGGTCTCCGTTTTCTCACATTTCTGCACGTGTTTTACCTAGCCATCTGCCGAGAAAGAATGGATTACAATTTTATCCTTCAGTGAGAAAGAAAAGAATGTGAAAAGGCATCTCAACAAAACACAATGAGATGTTTTATAAAGGGTTAGATGTTAACCTTGTTAGTACCTCCACTTGCCTCTCTGAGGTAAGAACCAAGGCATCAAGAGAAAAGAATGTGGCAATGAAGCTCTTTCATGAACTTTGGAAGATTTTTAATTTTTTTTTTAAAGGAACAAGGACTTTGTAATGCAACTTACCAATAAATGTCGATTTGTACTAGAAAAGCTATAAGAAGTTACAAATTAACTATTGAAGGATAAAGTCTTGCTTCAGAGCAGACACATGCTGCTCCCCCCTGTGTCATTGTCCCAGGTGAAGAAGAACAGTGTGAAATTTGGAATTCTAAGGTAAAATCTTTGGGGGAAAATATTCTGCCAACATATCTTTTCCTAATTGCAATCTTTAGTCAAGATCAGCCTCCATCATGATGCTGCTAGGAAACTACCAGCTCATAATCTAGTATAAAAGACTTCTAGCTAACAGATTAATTTTAAGAGCAGATGGGATCATTAAAATAATTCATTCTTGTCTACTATATAACACAGACCACACACCATTTATGTTAATATACACCTTTATATATACCTTTAGGTTTATTTGTTTGTTTTAAAGAGGGTGAGGGAGGGGCTGAGGCAGATGTTTGGCTTATAGGTATTTTGTTATTTTTTTTATTATTCCATACCTTCTGATTTTTTTTTTTGTTGTTGTTTTTTTTTTGTTTGTTTGTTTTGTATGAACATTTGCTGTCTTTCCTTACATTGGAGTGCAAATGATTTAGGCTTATGATGCGTACCAGGACATCATCTTATAATGTAAAAGAATGAAATGTACTCTGGTAATACACAGTATTTCAATACAAAACTTTGGACAGGCATCTTACATTACAGCAAACATCTCTTGGTAGCAAATCACACCTTGCCCCATTGCTGAAAGTCTGAGCATGCTATCTCCAGTCACATCTTCATTTATCACTTAAGTAATAAGAAAAAAAATGTATGCTATGTGCTCATTGTAGAAGGTTACAGTTATACAGCATAATGTCATTTAGATAAAGCCCAAAGGCACAATTTAGTGAAGAGTAAAAAAACCAAAGGTGTGAAATGCTAATCAGCCCAAGTTAATAACCACCCAAATTATTACTGCACTGTTACCGTGCCCTTCCTTCATTTCTCCTATTGCAGTGCTTCACACTCCCACAAACTGATTCTCATGAATGATTTTAATTCCATTACCCCTTTTTTCCTTTCTCTTCCCCCTTAAAAAATCTGAGTACCTTATTTTCCAACTAAAATTATTTTAAATGATAATCAAAGGGAAAAAAAAAATCTACTAATTCCATCTGAATGTTTCTCTTATACTGACAACAAAGACTAAAAATGTGAAGAAAAATAATAAATTTAACTTAACAGCAAATTATTGAAGGAGGGATGCCTGCAAAAGGCAATTAAAGGAATGGTTGAGAGAAGCAAAAGAAAACGTTGAAAGGTGAAAAGCTTAGATAAGTATTTGATTAGGTCCTGGAGAAACAGAATTTAAAAAAAAAAAAAAACAAAAAACAAACAAAAAAGGAAATACAAAAAAAGCTCAGTGGGTAGAATACTGTGCTCTGTACTAGTGCACTCAGAGGGGCTTTATGGAAATGAGAACCCTCCAGAAAAAGTACAGGAATTTGCATACATGAGAATTAGTCATAGCTTTCAAGGTCAGTAACCTTGCAGCTTATTCCCTCTCATTTCATTGTACTGTATGAGAAACAGGACATCAGTATAGATTTATACAGATTTATATATGGCCTTTAAATCTGACCATCATCTATGATCCCCAGAAACTTCCCATGCATTAAGAGTCTTAAGAGTCGAACTGGGAAGTACTTAAGCAGAAGAAATACGTGGTTCTACACTTACAGGCGCATTTATTTCTCTGCTTAACTCTTTTTCCCACCTTGAACTGACAGCATTTATAAATTCCCTCAAAGCTGAGTGTTTTATGTTGTCGAGGCAAACAAAATCATATTGAAACCCACAGCACACAAGATCTACACAATTCATCTATATGTACCCTCCACACATGGAACAGACAGTAGTCCTTACCAATACTGAACAACCACCTATTTTTTTTTCCAGTTTTATATCCTTTAATCCTTTTTCTTATCTTTCTGTTATTGATAGGCCTCATATGTCAATTATATGATTTAAAAAAAGAAAAAACAAACAAACCAAAAGGCTTATTTGATAAGCATCCTTCCAATTGCATTTCAGTAGAAGATACACCCATCTTGCTTTGCTTTCTCTACAGCACTGAAAAAAATTAGCAGCTAGAAAATAATTACATGGATCAGTGAAAATTTTTGCCTTCTGTGATGTTAGTTAATCATTCTTATTTAATATAAACACACTTCTTAGAACAAACTCAGTTTTGCTGGACAGCGATACAGACAGGATTCCAGTTCAGCCATAGACATCTGAATCCAAACTCTTACTCTTCAGAAGAATTCGTGTATACCAAGTCAGATAACAATAGAGGCTTTGAAGACTTCTTGATTATTTCAGGATTCATAATAGCAAAAAAATGTGCAGGAAAAACTGACAAGTCTAAACTTGCCTTTTTATGTGATAATATAGGGAGTTGGATATAATGCAAATTCTGTAGTGACCTTTTGAGTGTAGACTTACTCACCACTACCATACTACATATGCCATAAATCTTTCTTCTTCCAGTGGAAGACATTTCTTTTCCTCCCAATTACCTGTTTGCATAGTTTCTCTGGATGAATACTCTTCCTCCTGCACACCCTTCTAACAAAGTGCTGAGGAATCAGACAGCCACTAAAAATGTTGCAGTACTAAGTTTTACATATCTGTCACTCTTCTGGGTAAAACAAGTTTGGATTCTGATATCTAACAATCATTCTTACCTAGATAGAATTTATGGATAAGATGCTTACTTAAAACAATATGCAGTACTAAGAAAAATTACAATAATACAGATCCACAGAATGCACCATGAAGATCACGCTAAGTACTCCTCATGCCTATGCCAACATCTCAGTTGGCTTCCACCCTTCTATTGGTAGACTGGAATCAATTTCTGACAGAAATATCTTTAGTTAGGACAGTTGCTATCTCTTCTTTCCTCTTCTCTGCTATCTCCCCAAGGGAAAACCACAGAATAAAAAAGTAACATCTTTTTCTCTACTGCATTGCATCTTTTTCTTTGGGGGGCAGTGAGGAGGAGGAGGGCTAACTTTTATGTTAAGTAAGCTTTCACAATTGTTTCCTGGGGCACTACAAGATAATGTGGGGAAGAGCGTATTGCTGTAATTCTCATCCTTCCTGTTTCCTTGAGTAAGATCTCCAGAGTACATCTGCATGAACTTTCTAGCTCTACGTTGCATGTCTATATTATAGCCTTTTTAGATATACTCTACATTTAGTATTTCTCAGAATATAATTGTATCAATCTCTTAACAAGATGTGTTGGGAGCATCATACAGAGAAACACTACAATGGCACAGAGTAAAAGAGAAAGCAGTTCTTAAACAGAGTAACATCTACCTATCCATACATACTTTATTAATTTTTTTTACGTGATCACTTCTGGCTAACCTTGTTATACATGAATTGAAGAATGCAATATTCTGAAAAATTACTAAGGAATTCCTCTGGTTTTGTTTCCAAAACCAAAATAAAGAAAATACCATGAAAACACTGCAAAAATAGTTACACAGATTTTTGAATTAGACAGAATGGAGTAATAAATATTAATAATAGAAAAAGAGTCATATAAGCATCAAGGAGATAAATATAATGTACAGTATGGTGTTCCCTGAAGAGTATGTGAAGTGAAGTATGATGTGAAGAGTATGTAAGTGAAGAACTGATTATAAGGCAGATGGCACAAGAGCAGTAAATCAGGAGCAACTAACTTTTGAGTACTGCACAATGCAAACCAAAGAATGTACTTTCAACGTCTGTCTTTGTGCACATACTACAAAAAAGCATCAATGACACAAAATCTTAAGTTTCATTACCATGTCACTGTAAATGTACTTAGCCTCCAATCTCCACTGTAAATTTACATCTAAAAATATGTACAGCCACCTGTTGCTACTACAATTGTTTAAACTGAGATTATTAATTACTTAAAACAGTCACTGGTTGTAGTTACCTCTTCCTCATGTCACGTCACATACTGCCCTGATGAACATATGGGACATGTTTTCCTTTGTCTTCCATTTGCTGCCCATGTACCTATAGCAGCCACGTGTGCACGTTTATCTTTCTCTCCCTCTCTACATTCAACTCCAGCTGAGACTTCAACTTTTCTAATCCTGTCTTAGCATGTCAAAATGGACCATCCTTGTACTCCATAGAATGCAATATTAAGACAACATGGGAGCAAGAAAAGATACTATGCAGAAAGAAAGAACGAACAAATTAAAAAAACCCAGGTAGTGGTGCATTCTGATTGAATAGATCAGCTGAAAGACTGTGAGGCCTTCTCATAATGCAACGTATTAAAGAGAGGAAATCATCAGCAAACGTGTGCTGCCTACAGACGCTGTAGAGGAAATCTGGTGTCACAACAAAAAGGTCTTGAGTATATTCTACATGAGAAATGTACACATGGACTTCCTCCATCAAAGCTATCAACACTACCATGGATACTTATCACATCTTCCAAAATTTTCAGTCATGGTACAGACACAGTAAGGAGGCAGATGGAGGAGTTACAAGCAGTAACATGCATGACACTATTTTCCATGCATAATTACCGACTAGGCCCCAGTTTTTCAAATTTCATCCCATCAGATTTTCTTTTTTGTTCTATTCACTCTCCATAATTACAGATATTTCTAGATGACAAGAAACTTTTAAATCCCAGGGGAGTAAAATAGAGTAGCTGTTAAAATAGTGCTAGAAACATCTATTCTGGTCTAAGATGCAGACAGAATAAAAAACCTTTACATATTTGGACATAAACTTTCTAAAGGAAAAAAGTCATACTGAAATGTATTTATGCTCTTCCACACGTAGCGGAATCTTCAAGTTTATTTTCAGAAAAGGAATTGATATCATGCTTTTGAATGTGTCATTTTTGAAGTCATGAATAATTTATGCATTTATTAGTAAAAAAAGAGCTATTGTAAAGGTAGCTAAACGTCAGATTTACTGAATTTAGTTTATTTCTGCCCATCAGAATAATGCTGTCAAAATGTTGTTTGTTTGCTGTGGTTTGTTTTTTTTTTTCTTAAGTCAAAATCTTATTCATTGCATCCTTCCAGCACAGATAACACTCCAGATCAGTTTCTCCACCAGTTTTCCAGCCCCTTTACAGTAGTTTCGTCTGGTCTGTATCTCCCTGATTTACCATAACAAGTTTAATGCTTCTTTTCTGTTGAGGCATGAGGCATATTCCCATATAATAGAACAAAATTAGTTGGCTCTGATGTGACTTGTACTTGACAAATCTATTTTGACTTTTACTTTTCATCTTGTTATCTTCTAAGTGCTAATAAATAGTTTATTTGTTCCAGAACTTTTTGCATTTGTCATCCAATTGCAGTTGACCTTCTGAGGGAGATTGAGGCAAAACAGCTATTAAATACTCAGCAACACTGGTAATATCTGCTGATAGCTTAATGTCCCCTTTAATCTGTTCAGTTATTTCTTGATTTTGTAAAAAAAATTTTTTGGTGCTAAAGCTTTATTAGCATTATTCTTTCTTTGTCCTTGATGTCTTTTGTTACTTGCATTTTTTTCTACAAGTTTGTCTAGTCCCATTCCCTTTTGGGCAATTTCATTTGTTTCTCCTTTTCTGTTTTTAATTCCAGACCCCATTTCACCAAAGAATACATGATACAGACTTTCTGTTGTTTCCATATATTCAATCTTTCCCTCATACTGAAACAATTTGCTTTTGTGCTCCTCAATAGCATTGTTCAGAAACCGACAACTCTCAAATTTCTTTCCTCCGTGTCAGTTTACCTATCTTTTTTTGATGTTTACTAACACCTGCCTTATTGAAGTTCAACATCTTTATGCTAATGTTTTTCTTCTTCCCTTTTCTAGTTACTATCAACTCTATTATTTCATGACCATTCATCCCAAAGTGCTTCTCACTATGGGGCTGTACTTCCCCATTGGCTGTAATCAAAAGTAGATCAATTTTCTCATTGTTTTCTGCTAACTTCCACATGGCAAAAAACCTGAGGTATTAAAGTTTAGTAACAAAGACTTTGTTGCCAGACTAATGTATGTAAAAATAAGGGACCATTTTAGCAACAAAAAATCACAAATACTTTAAAACATACAGATAGACTTTCATCCCTTTTGATCTGAGCCATTACCTCATCCTCAGATTGACAGGTCGGCTGTGTTGTGGGCTGAAAGAAGTTGTTGAGGTAGACATTCATCAATTCAGTTCTATTTACTTACAAGTATTTCTTTTAATTTTTACTCTGACAGAATTATAAAGTCACTTTTTCCCTTTTTTTCTTACCTCTAGGTCTTACCCCTCTGATAGCAGCACTGTTACTCTTGCCATCCATATCTCCCCAGTTATCTTTTGTCAGCTTCTCATTTGTAGACAGTACAAACCATACAAATACAGCACAGTACCATATTTGTATTCGGAACCTGGGAATACATCTCAAACTGTATTTTAACTGCTGCTCCAACCTTCTAATTGCTAATGCATAATTGGTACTGCTATTACTTCAGCTCTCAAAAAACACTAGAACTTCCACCGATTCTTCACTTAACTGGGAAATAACTATTGCAACCAACAGGTTCAGTGAGTTTTGTAATCTACTATATGTCCAAAGCACTAATATTGAAAGTCAGTCAACCTCCAGTGTGACCTGTTTGGGTAAGAAATTCATCAACCTCAAAACCATTTCAGAAAAGCCAATTTGTCCTTTCCATTTAGAACGCTGCATGCAGAAACTTTGCTTGTTTTCTTCACCTTAATGCACTATTTCCTCAGGCATATAGAAGAGGAAATAAACTTAATCTTTTAAAGTAGATATAAAAACATAATTCTAAATTTGTAGCAGTGTTTTTGTCTGTTTTCTGCTTTTAAATTTCTTTCCTAAAACAGAGCTCAGCCTCATCACACACTTCTTCCCCACTGCTTTCTGAGATGTAAGAAAATGTAAAAATTATGCTGTTTTCACTGCAGCATCACTGATGCATAATACGAAGAACTAATAACAACTGTTTGAACATCAAAGCATTATTATATAAATTTAAATATGCCTGAACCACTCTTTGTACTTTTTCTCATTATAACTATTATTTTTTTTTATCACTAGCAAAATCCCTTCTAAAGGCTTTCTCACTTAACATTTACATTCCATGCAAACTGCATCTCCTTTTGAAGCAATTTCTGAGGCCTTCTACAGTCATGACAGCAGCTTGTCACTTCCTCTTCCCTGCAGCTTTCCTCATCTAAATAATTTGGTATTTTACTGTTTTGTGGTATGAATTAATTAATTGTGCGTATTTTTTGTTTTTGTTTTGCCATTTTCACCTTTTCCACTTTACAGTTATTTTCTGTTCCTTCTCTCAACAGAGGAATTATAGGCATGTCCTCCTAACTACATCAAAACAAGCATTTCTCACTTAATGGGGGTGAAGTAAACACGATGTAGTATCAGATTAGATATTCTTGCCATATCCTGCAAAATTATATTTAAATTGCCTAACTAAACAGTGGCAGGCACATATTTATAAGCTGCAATCAAGTCATTAGAGCTCCTAATATAGACCACTTTTTTAGTGGGATGTATTCTGAAGAGCTACAAAACTTATCACTCTACCCTGAAATTTCTTGGATGAGTGTTATTCACATAATATGTTCTTCCAAAGAGAAGAAAGAACATTTTGGGGCTCCATCTTCAGTCTGGAACAAATCTAAATCTAATTTGCTGAAAACTAGGACAGTTTTGACCGCGGCAGCAGATGTGGTCTGTGCCAACTGTCAGGACATGCCTTAATCAAAACTCAAAAACACCCCCACAAACATGCTGTACTTCGGATCAGACCAAGCTACACTTACCTAATTTCCAAGACACAATGAATATGCTGCAATACTCTTCTACATATTCTGATGTTTTCAAAACACATGCTTGTAAAGGAAAAATACAGCACATTTCATATTTGCTAACATTAGTACCAATTATATCAAAGTACTGAGCAGCACATTTGTCCAGCCTAGACACAGGGATGAATAGGAATATTTTAGTTTATATTGATAGCAACAGAGTAATGAAAACAAGCTACACTGTAACATGACTGTAAGGCAAGGAGTGGATGAGCGTTAAAGAGCCTCAATTCAGCATCCAAACACACAGCAGCCCTCTTTTCAAAACAGTCATACAGTGTGGCCCTGCTGTTATTAGTACTACTTAAACAGCCTGAAGAAGGCAGCTACTAAACACTAAGACCTTCAGTAATTGTGTGGAGGCAAAGTCAGAAACCTAAACAAAATTCAACTATTCTGTCTTTCATGATTTGCTTATACGTAAGCACTAAATTTCATATGGAATGATTAGTATCATTGATATTCTCATGTACGCATTACAGGGCTGTCAACTTGTGATTTATCAGCTTGGTCCGCTCAGGTGTCAAAAGAACAGCTCACCTGTTTTTCTCCAGTGTATTTGCTTTGTTTGTGATTTCTTTTCTAGGAAGCTTTTTTAGCCATTTGATACAGTCCTACCTGATCTGCTTGCCTTCTCGAACATCGTACAAAGAAAAAAAGACATCTGTGTCTTCTCCAATTGTATTGTAGGTGAAGCTCTTTAAACTGAGGAAGAAGTGGTGAGGCACTGGCATACGGCAAGCTTCCCCATGACGCTGACGAATTGTATCCACCTGATTAAAAACAATGAAAATTATTTTTAGTTCTTCACAAATAAAGGACATGTGGCCAACTTGATAATTTTAACTGATATTCTGCTCTCTGTTCTCCATCAAGTAAAAGCTTAATCTCAAATATATTTTACCATAGAAATACATGCCAGATTGTTTACAGACTAATAGGCCTTGCAGGTATAACAAAAAGAAATCTTAACAATGGTTTATAACATGAGCAACAAATAAAATCAAATAGCAGAAAGGTTTACTTTTTGACTCAGTATATCAAGACCTAATTACAACAGTAAAAATTGGAGTGGGGGAAAAAAAGAGTATAGTTAGAAATAAAATCATTCTTTCTTTTTTATAGAACATATAGAAACATAGGATCATTTAGGCTGGAAAAGACCTTTAAAGTCATCAAGTCCAACCATAAACCTAATACTGCCAAGTCCACCGCTAAACCACGTCACTCAGTGCCACGTCTACATGGCTATTAAGTATCTCTAGAGATGGTGACTCAACCACTTCCCCTTATATCCATTGTATGCTGATCTTAATAAACAGGTTGAATGAATATCCTAAGCTTGCTAGGCTACTCTCCTCTGAATGCTTAGACAGGTATATACTAACAAAGATGATCTTAACATTTTCAAGCTTTCAACCCAGATTTGTACTGGCTTAAAAAATAGTTTAAAATTAATTTTGTTCTGGATTTTAAATTAAACCCAAATAAATCTTCATCCTTTAAAGACAGGTACCTGTGGAAGCACAGTTCTCCTGAAAAGATTAAACCCAGATTCCATGACCGGGAAAGGATTAGATTACTACAGAAGGGATATGTGAAACAGAAGCCTATTAAGCCACGTGTTAGCAGGTGGAAAGAAAACTCACATGGGCAGACTGAGGATTTTGATATCACTACAGAAGTTGACCTTTTAAGAACATAATGCTAAGGAAAACAGGCCTAAAATGGAAGTTGAAGAAGGAACTTAGTAAGCTAATTACTTGCAGATCTTCTGAGGGAGTGTTCTATGGGTAAGGACTTACCCAATAATCTCTGTTATACTTTTACATACATTATCAAACACTAAAAGACAACAAAAATTCCTATGTAGATGACATTTACCTGTGATGTGCTCTGCTGGACACTGTGTCTACTTGACAAATGCTGTGGAGATACAAAATAGTAAAATTTAAACCTTTCTGAAAGTAGAAAATACTTATATTTGTGTCGCATTAGAACAGCAATTTAAAAATAGGATTGTTCAAGATTATTAGCAACTTTTCATGGCCTTTTTTTTACAGTGCATCACCACTCACAAGACTACGAGCTTTCCTAAAGGCATTTTTCAGACAAGCCATTTCTTAGCCTAGCTACTTGAATTTACAGGTGGTATTTACCTTAGCTCTTAACATAAATGGCTGTCACGAGCTAGACAGAATTTCCAACACTGTAATACCATTTTTTGTTGAAAAGCCCATCACCCTATACTGTATATACAATCTATATGTTCTCTTGCTAAATGGGGAGATACCTCACTCCTAATCCTCATCGACCAGTATGTTGCCTATGAAAAGGTGCGCTTGTTAAAAAACAGGCATCTAGAAAGAAGGATGGATTTCAGACTTCATTTAAACTTTTTGCTCTGATCAGAAAATGAAATCTTGATAAGTGGTTAAAGACTCTTCTACAATTCAGCTGGCCAACACCTGTAAAGCATCATCACTATAAAGAGCTACACCTCTGAAATGGAACTCAGAGGATGATCCTGTGTTTAAAGCCTTTTATGCTAGACGGAGATGTTATAATCAGAAAATGGACTGCAAGACTCAGTGAACCCATTTAATCTCCAAAGGGAGATTTAAATACTAATCTAAATTGAAAAGGTTTCAGAGAGCTTTAAAAACCCTATCATTAATGATTCTGCTATGCCTGTTACACACACATTCATGTTAACATTAGCATTTTAAACTGAAAAATTAACATTAACACTACCACATGTTAATAAATATTCTCTTCATTTGCCCCATCTCTATCCTTCTATTACACACCCACAACCTTATCTTGACCAAACACACATACTCTGTAGAAGGACCAGCTCAATCTATTGATAACCTCATCACTTCAAAAGAGGTGAAAGTAAAAAATAATCCACAAAAAGTATTCAGCAATACTTTTTCCAAACTATGCCACTGTCTCACACAGAAAAAAATAAGACTTTTTACCACAAAAGGAAGTAATCTTCATAATGAGACTAAATCAAGAAGATATTAAGTTAAATGGCATATTTTGACATCTGTTTACGTTCACAGTTATAAAAACGTCCTCTTTCACACTGTCAGCAGAAGAAATAATGATCTCTAGCTCCATTGTTTGTCTAACTACTGCACTGTGTTCTGAATGTTAAAACCCTCTAAGTTTAGGTGTCTGAGTTGCATATTTAATCTTTCTGTCACCTGCAACCACTCAGAATCAGCTGGCATAGAAAAGACCAGTTATTTAAGCTGCTCAAGGTATCCTGTCTTCTTTTGACTAAAAGTAGTCTCTAAATCAGAGTAAGAAAGGTGGAGACAAACTCAAGCAACAGAAATATGAGAGGTGGTCCACAGAGCTACAGTTTCCTCAGCGAACACAACTGCTTACACAGCACACATTTAGGTAAACCTGTAACAATAAGTGGCTAAAAATCAGGTTTTAAATTCGTCACAACCAAAAGACTAGATTCCTCTAACTCTGCTTTTGTGGCTTCAGGACCATGTTACTACAATACAGACAACTACTGAGTTAATTTTACATACCTTTGCCTCTGCCTTGGCAAAGTGTCCAAAGTGTATGTGCTCTCTTAGAAGCCATATTTGGGTACGTGAATGAGAGGGTGATTGAAAATAGCCAACATGGATTTACCAAGGTCACATCGTGCTTGATCACGCTAGCCCTCTAGGGTAAAATGACTAGATCTGTAGATGAGTGAAGACCAGTGGCTGTTGTCTATATTGAGTTCAGCAAGGCCTGCCCCACGGTCTTGCACAGCATCCTTGTACCGAAGTTGTGATGTTACACCTGGGTGGGTGGGCTAACTATACTGGAAAAAAAAACCCAACAAACAGTTGGATTGTCAGGCTCAGAAGGTAGTGGTTGATGGCATGTGTTCTTCAGAGGTTTATCCTGAGACCTATGCAGTCTAATAAATTCGCAGATGATCTTAAATTAGTGGCAGCAGTCAACATTTTCAAGAAGTAGGCCTACATTCAGAGGAATTAATTAAAAGGAACCTTATGAAATACAGCAAGGACAAATACAAGTCCTGCACATGGGACAGGCTAATCCTTTCATGCTACAGGCTGGGAACTGACTGTCAGGGTCCTACTAAACGGCAAGCCAAACAAGTCAGGAGAGCACTCTGGAAGCGAGGACATTTAACAATTTAGTGTTTCTATTAATGGGAATGTAGCCAGTAGATTAAGAATAACATTTACTCCTTTTTACTCAGCATTCAGTAAACTATATCTGAAATACTGCACCCCATTCAGCAAAGGACCACCAAAGCAGCTGGGAGCTGGAACACCTACTGTATGAGAAGAGATGGATAGAATGCAGCTTTTTTAGTCTGGAGAAGCTTTGGAGGTGACCTGATGGCAACCTTCCAATAACTATGAAGTTATCATCAGCCAGGCTCTTTACAGAGCTGCACAGTAGGAGGACTGAGGTCATAAACTACAATGTGGAACATCGCAACTTTACAAGTTAAAAAATAACCCTGTCAAGGCAATCAAGCATTAGAGCAGGGACCCAATCTTTCTCCTTGAAGGATTTCAAGATCCAACTGGACAAAGCTCTGAGCAGCCCCGTATGAATTCAGTATTGACCTTTCATTGAGCAGGAAGCTTGACTAGATCTCCCCTGAGGCCCCTTCTAACCTGAAAAGCCTGGCAAGATGACATAAAAATAGGACTGTTAAGAAATTATCCATCTTCCTTCTATAAAAAAAAAAAAAAAAAAAAAAAAAAATCAGTTCTACCTTTATTTTCCCAGAAGTCAGTTGCCTGTTAAGGTTCTGCAAATTTTAATGGATCAGATGATCCATTTCAATATATCTTTCTTCATCAAAGTGCTTTCTGATGCTTAAACTGAATTCTTGTCAGGGTAACCTAGGCACACTGATTGTTGTCTTACCCATCATTAGCATGAAAGGATTAATTCATTCAGCTTGTGACGCCATTGTAACACTCAAATCTTCTACAAATCCACCTAAGCTTGTAGCATCCCAACCTGTATTTCTGAAGCAACAATTCACTGCAGAAGTTAAAACCTTGCATTTATGATTCTCACTTGTATCCTATACTTTTCAGATATTTTATTCGATTTTTATACATTATTTGGAATTCTGATCCTTTCCTCCCACGTACTACCACTTCCAACTTTGCGGTATTTGCATATTTAGTAAGCATACTCACTATTTCATCATCCAGTCATTGATGAAACCTGAAGCACTACAAAATGGAGGATGACCACAAGAAATTAAGCTGATTCATCCCTCCTCCTATTTAACCAAATTATTGATAACCATTCTTCAACATTTTTTTTGAGTATGGGTTTTCTAATTAGCTTTGTGTTTACAGCAATTTCATCTAGAACTAACGACCTTAGGAGAATTTCAATTAAAAAAACAATTAAAATCTTTATGAAAATCTAAATATGGCATCAGCTGCTTTTTCTCTATCCACTAGACTCATTTATGTTCTGGAAGTAAATTGGAACTTTTAAAAATTGCTTATTCTGAACAAGTTCACAGTCACTATTACTCACCTCCTTGTTGCAAATAATTGGATGGTTTTTTCCTGTTCCAGCATTTTGTACAGGGAGAGAATAATTACTAGCTCTTCCTCCCCCATCATCTTTTTTAAAGGTATAAAGTATGCTTGCCCTTTACTGGTATTCTGGAACTGTACCCATCTTTCCAATGATTATCAACTAACATGTCTGATATGGCATCTCTAGACATCCTAAATGAAATGTATATAGTTCTAAATCCCCTGGAACTGTTAACTACTTTATAAACTTCCCCCCCGGTTATGTGTGAATAAGCACTTATGAGGTGATGGCAGCATTAATTTGAAACTTGTCTATTTATTAGGAACTCTGGTAAACTCAAGGGGTTTTTTTCAGATAGTTGAAAGAAACGGCTAAGAGCTAGCAGTAACATAGCCAATAGTTGTGCCTTCTCAAATTCATCCTGAAGACACATACTCAAATCAATAAATTTACAGAAAAGATAAACATATTTAGTCCCCAGGTTTGAACAGTTCTAATTTTTGCCAATGCCTCCAGACCTTTGTGTCCTGTAAGCCCTTTCACTAAAAAGGGCTATCCAAGTGTTTCTGACATTCTGATGGACTTCTGTTGCTAAACAACGTCTTCAATATAGTGGTAACTCCAGCACTGAGCTCTGTGGCAGAATTCTGACAACATACTTTCCCAAAATTTCCAAACTAATGTAAATTTTAAAAAAGTGTTCCATCATGCTAGTTAAAATCATAATATTGTCAAAAGGAAAGTGCAATTTAGTTTCCTTCAGGAGTAAAGCAACAATTTCTGACAAACGCCATGCATCCTGAAGCCACTAGTATTTAGCTTCATAATGAGTAATCTGGAGAAACAGGATGTACAAGGCCTCAAATCACAAAGTTCTGACAAAGAGATGAATATAGTAGTCATAAATATGCTTAGCAATAAAAAAAAAACAGAAAGCTAAAAGGGATGCACAAACTTTAAAATTTAAAATTTATTAAGAAAAGTAATTCTAATTACTCTGTATAAAATGCTTGCATTTGTCACAGGTAGGAAAGTCTAATGTGTTACTTACCTCATCCATTGTTCTGCTAATACGAGACTGTTTTCTAAGTTATATTTAACATTCTACAATCCTGCATATATGAAAAAGTAACTGGGCTCTCACAACTATTCCCACAAGTTTATTTGACAATGTAAAACCTCATTGCTCATTTGAGAACTTACTAAGTATTTTTCCAGGAGCAAGGAGGATTCTCTACTTGCATTTTTGTTAAATAATAAAAACAAACACAAAACCGTACTAAAAAAATGAAAACAATCCATCATATCCCGTCTTCTTCAATTTCTGCCAAATTGAAGTTTAAAAAAACCCCAAACCAAACCACCAACAGGATTTCAGCTATTTTGGTTCCTAAAATTGACTTCTGACTGTAAACTAGATGTGATTAGACAGGAGTGTCTTCTTGAGTCTACAATCTAAAGCAACAGTGAAGTGTGAACTGACTAATGGTCATGTCCTGATACCAGCACAAAACTAAGCAGCAAACTGCACTGTGGACATTTTCTTCAGGACTAAGATGGGTGACAATCAGACTACTCTGACAATTAAATATTAGCTATTTGCTGCACTACAAGCACTCAGAGTAAAAAACCCTACAGAATGAAACACAGAGTAATAAAGCAAACCTGATAACAACTTATCTTGCATTCTCTGAGTCATTACTGATTTAATTTTGTACTGAGTTATTTCTATATTGTATTTGAAGGAAAACTACTGTAATAGCATCAAACTCTCCTCAGACTGTGACAAATCAGGACCAAACATCAAAAATTAGTACTATAGAGTGATGTACTTCAATATTTCTTATGTAATAATTTTTGTTCTTTCCATGAAATTCACTGTTATATGGTGGAAATAATCCAAACCAGCAACCTGTTTACATAGCCTGTTTACAAAATGTGCCCTTGTTTTAGGGAAAGTACCTCTTGAATATCAAAAAACCCCACCTAGACACAGACATATCACTTCCTAATCTTTGATAGCTGAAAACCAAGAACATTTTAAAATAGGAAATTAAAAGTTTACTAGAAGTGAGTGAAACGATAATGACATTTTTGTAGAAAACCCACTATTTTATTTGTAAGATACTAAGCTAAGAAGTATTAGTAATTGCTTGGGGGGGTTTCGTTTGTATTTTTAAATAAAGTAGCATCTCAGGAAAGGTTTTCATTCACTTTCCACTGGCCATTACATTCTGTTTCTCCCTTTACAGCTACATCATGACTCAAAACAAAGTTAACTGTGTCACATAGTCCTACTAACAAAGAAGAATCCAAACACAGTTTAATTGTGAAATGCATTAGTGGCTTTAGAGTTCATTAATGGCACAATTCACATTTCTAAAATAACTTTAACTTCACTATGTACTCATGTGACTGTACTATTGACTAATGATGACAGAATTTGGAACTCACTGCAATGAAGGAATTGTACTACTTTTCCTGAAAATCCTAACTTTCTCATTCAAATTGTCCTGGGTTGAGTGAGTGGTGGAGTTTTTTGGTGGCAGGGGAGGGGGCTATCGGGGCGGCCCCCTGTGAGAAGCTCCTCTAAGCTCCCCCAGCTCCACGTCAGCTCCACTTCTGTTTGGGAAATTGAGCCAATCGGCTGCGCCTCTGCGATAACGTATTTAAGAAGGGACGTGGTGACGGGCAGGCGGACTTGTGAGGAGGAGTTGCTGCAGCTGCATGAACACCAAGGTCAGTGGAGGAACGGAGGAAGAAAGGAGGGGGGAGGTGTGCCGGAGCAGAGACCCCCCTGTATCCTGTGGGGAGACGGCAGGGCAGCCCCCCCTGCCACCCATGAAGATCTACGGTGGAGCAGACATTGATTTACAGCCTGTTGTTCCTGCTCAGCTGATCAAGGTTCTGTGCCCGAAGAAGGCCAGGGTCTCATGGAAAAAGGTAGCCCCGCTGCTGTAATTCAGTGCTGGGAGGATTGCAGCATGCGGGGGAGTCCCACGCTGGAGCAGCTCGGGAAGGGCTGCAGCCGTGGGAGGGAATCCAGTTGGAGAAGGTTAGTGACCCATGACGGAGCAGTGTGGGGAACGCTGCGGCCCATGGGAGGAATTCAAGTCAGAGAAAGTTTGTGGAGGACTGTCTCCTGTGAGAGGGGGACCACGATGGAGCAGGGGGTAACAAGTTTTGGACACTCCCCTCACCGAAGATGAAGGAAGTGGCAGCACTGACTGCACCCCCCATTCCCTGCCCCTGCGCCACTAGGGGAGGAGGTAGAGATATCGGGAGCAGAACTGAGCCTGGGAAGAAGGGAGGGGTGGGGGGAAGGTGTTCTCAAGATGTGGCAATGCTTCTCACTGTCCTACTCTGGTATGTGTTGTTAGTGTCTGTAATAAATGTATGTTCTTTTTTTCTTCCCCTAACGAGTCTGCCTTTTGCTCATGATCATGAAAGGGGGATTTTCCCCCATCCCAGTCCTATCTTGGACCCCAAGCCTGGCTCTCTGCCCCTTCTCATTGCTGGAGGGGAAGGGAGAGAGAGGTGCTGCATTGTGGTTGGCTGTCAATCAGGCCTAAACCACGACACAAATGTACCCCATATGTTTTCAAAGGAACATTGCCACACAACAGACATGGCCTTAATGTTCAAGGATTAGTTTTGCTTAAATTAACTTATTCAATGGTCTCCCCTTTTCCTGTGAGCTCCAAAAATCTTTGAAACAGGGCAAAAATGTTTATTATTTATGCAACTCCTAGAAGCAGACTTTTCACTTAAGTATTCTTCATCTGCATCTTCAAACTCTCCTGAAAGAATCAAACAGTGGCTCTCGAGGACTATCTGGACTCACACAAACTGCTGATGGACTTCAGGTTCAAGAAGCTTTAATTAATGGAAAAAGTAGGCTGATCAAGACTAGATCCTAGAACAGGAAGCAGTTCTATTTCTCCCAGAAAGTTAATAATTGCTGTCTGATGTAATGATCGAGTAACATCAATCTGTTAGCCTTCTTCATTATATATCAATAAAATTTGCCAGGACATCTGCCTGGCTCATGGTGCCTTCAAATGAACAGACCTCTGCAATATATTACCACAGTTAATCTCTAAAGCTTCCAAGATTTTTTTATTATTTCCCATCTAACAGAATTCAATAGTATACTTGCAAAAGCCAGTGGCAAACTGCAGATTATGTAATATGACATCTGAAGAACACATGCAAGAACCAGCAGTTTAGAAAACCTGACCTATAAAAAAAACCTGAAAGAAATGGGGCTCTTTAGTCCGAGGAAGAGAAGACCAAATAGGACTTAAGTCTTCAAGTACATGAAGTATGATGAAAATACGCAGGAGTTTCTCTTTGGACATGACAGGAAGATGTGAAACTTAACCTGCAGTGAGAAATCTCTGTGTGTTAAGACCACCATTAGTAAAACTTCCAAACTGCAAAAACAGTGAACGGAGCAAAAAGATTGCCTGGGTAGGCTGTGGAGTCACTGGAGATTTTTAGAAACAAAGAAATTGTCATAAATGACAAGTGACAGTTGATTCTGACATTAAGCAGGAAAATGGACTGGATGACCTCTTAAGATTTTCCAGCCCTATTTTTCTCTAATTCTACAAATAAATTAAAAAATATTATTGCTACTTCACTTGATGCTAGCATATTGATTTTAGCAACAAAGACCAAAGTTTAAAAGGATTCCCATTAGCAGTATATGATGGATCTGGTTTTTTAGAACTTCTTTTGCTGCTTCTGAAACAATAGATTTTAAAAACCAAGAAAACTGTAGGAACAAACAACATTTCAAGTTACCTTCTCCAGTTTTCATACCACACTACTTTGTAAACTGAAATTAAAATGTATACAAGCATGCTATTTCCAAAAGAAAGTTGGTTCATTCTTGCTAAACTCTGACTGACTATTCTGGTGGTTGGGGTGCAAATGAAAAAGACATTCGGCTTATGACACTACCTTAAATCAAGAAAACATGTACAAGTAAAGAATAAAAACTTTTTCCATTCTTTCCTTCCCAAAGTGAAAACTCAAAGGCATCTCCCACAGATTTCTTACCATTTTATAGAGATCTGAAACACTGATCTGATCTGAATCCACAACCTCAAAGTCCTTCCGAGGAACTAAATCTAGGCCCAAATGTCTGCAAAAGAGAAGTAAGGAACAACAGTAAGTATAATACATTAACGTGTTCACTATTATCTCCTACATGTGCTTACTCAAGGTCAAGGACACAAAAAACACTAAACTGCTTAAGTGGTTTTGCAATTGTTAATCAATAAACAGATAATTATTGTAAATAAAATTAAATGCAAACACCAACCAAAAAGACCCACTTTTTGTTTCTTTTTGTTCACTGACTACAGTGGAGCTATAGCAATTAATGCTAGTTGAAGCTTTTGGCCAAAATGTTGGTGCAGTATCCAGAACAAGTTCATTTCATACACAGAAATGTAAGTAGGCAAATAAAGTTAGTACTTCATGTTTGTGCTGCAGTATTAGAGAAGGTTAACGCACTACATAATGAAAAGGTTCCATTAGTAACCCTGTTCAAATGTGCAAAGAGATACTGTGCCTTGGGAAGCTGCATTGAAATTCCTGGTGTTTATGCAACTAAACCTTCAACTTTATCACTGAATAAACATAGGTGGTTTTTTGTTTTATAATAAACAATAACTGCAATATCAATAAGAATTTTCATTTGTATTTGTAACACACACATACAAAAAACCCTTTAATTACTCTGAACTGAAACATATTGGCTGAAATCAAATATATACTTTTTTAAAAAATAAAATAGTTTATACCAGTGCAGAGAGGATGACTACTTAAGAAATCCTGTAGAAAAGAAGTAAGTTCAGGTCAAAGCTGCATGTGAGTGACAGAATAAGGTATTTTGCATCCAGACAAATAAATGAACAATTGTTAACAAATAATTAATAATTGTAGACTATAGAAGACAATCTAAAGGGTGTCAAAAAACAACATTTTGCTCTGTAGATATTCAGGTTCTGAGGCATAAAGAGTTCTAAGCATTACAATAAAAAGCTATTCTAAGCATACATATTAGGAGTAAAATTAAAGAAACATATGAATGAATCATTTTCTTATGTAACTTTGATACATAATTAACAGATATTTTATATTGAAATTTTTAATAGTCTTTAAGAAAAAAAATTCAGAAGAGGTACCCTTATGGACTACCTCTGCACTTTTTCTGTCACTAACTATAAAAAAAGAAAGCAGAAGTCAATTTAATTTTGTAATCAGAGAGGGAAACATTCTGCACAGACTTGTTCCTGATGGCAAATGAAAAATTTTATTTGAAAAAACCTCTCAGGTACCACAGAATAATTGTATGGTGCAATAAACAGAAGCCTCCAGGCAATATGGTGTCTTTCTGAACAATTAACTTAAAACAACAGCAAAGAACCACCAGCAGTTTGTATGAAGCCCAGTTACCTTTGCTGACCACTATACTTTTAATCATTTCCCATGTTTCCCAACTCAATAATTCTTTTTGAAACTTTGCTTAATCAGGTCTTCCTTCCTTAATTATATCCTTAAATGATCACATCCCCCAAAAAATAGCTCAGTTCTGGTCCACTTGCTGGCAAAAAACTGTTTGACAGTACTATAATTGTCATCAAAATACTGTACTGATAAACTGGAGTTTCTACATTCTTAGTTCCTTGCCAAAAGCAATTACATTTTCAACAGAAAAAGAAACAATTTTCCTTCTTCAGTGCAGTTTTCATTCCAAATACCAGCTTCTAAACTTTAAGGCTAAATTGTGAAAGTGATAGTTATACACCTTTTGCACATTTTGTTTTGATTAAACCTATCAAACACCCATTACCCATGGTCCAAGACCAGTTATCTGAAAACTGCAGCTGCAACGATGAAAATTACTGTATCTATTTACCGAACGAAAAAGATTAAAATAAAAATGAACAACGTAATGCTTATCTGCAGCTGTTATTTGAGCCTACTTACAATAGAAAGTAAAAAAAAAATATATAAAAAAATGGTAACAGGTAAAAATAGTAATATGCAAAGAGTCCACTTCAAAAATTTTTTTACAAAAGTTAATGATCATATTCATTCACAGAAGTTTTCCTGAATCTGCATACCTAAACCACCTCCAAAATACCCTGTCATTCAAGTGTTTACACACACCAAGTCCTAAAGTGTATTCATAAAGGAATTTCTCTTCAACATACAGATAGCAACAAATGATTTCCTAATAACATTATCAAAACCACTTCTAAGTGCATTACAGCTCCAATGCAGTTACAAAGCACTATTAAAGTTTTACAGAAAAAACTGCCAAAGCTAATCATAGCCTGATACTGTTCTATTCTCATCATTTCAATTCTCTAGAGAGCTGAGGTCAAATGGTGGTTGGACTCATTACTCAACACATGACAAAGGTATTATCTTCTACTTAATAATGTTCAACACAACTGCAGTAGCATCCCTGTGAAAATTATCCGATATCCTATTTTTAGTTAAATCCCTTAACACCACGGATTTCCAGCCCAGAAGATTCTCATTCTCTAATACTATGTTAATCCTGCACAATACTTGCTCCCAGCAAATAAAGGTGTCTTTTGCTTTAGTACTACCATGCTGTCATTTATTGTGCAGATGGAAGTTCGGGTTTATGCATTTCATTTGTATCAATTATTTTTTGCCTGCGAAGGACTGACAACATAGTGCTTGAAATGGCAATGATAGTCAGTGGCCCACTTTCACTCTCTATTATGAAATACTGTGGGAATATAAGAGCACCAGCTGCCAAGCAGTATTTCTCCAAAACATAGCATGCATAAAAATTAGGTAATGTGCAGTTTTGTTTACTTGACAGTTCTTCTCTCCACAATACTTTATTTTACAAGCAAATTCATGTGCTTTTTTATTCCTCCTTAACATTGAACTGCCTTTCAAAAATATTTCGCAAGTATACCTACAAAAAATCCCCAAGCCTACCGATTACCTCTTGATAGCATATGCCTGGGATAACTCCAAATGACATTTAGATATTCCTCCCTTTCTACATAGAAGACATAGAAGTCTTTAGAATTTTTCTTTCTTTGGGGAAAAAAAAAAAATTAAACAGAATCCACCACCCCAAATCTCTAGATTATTTTCTTTCAAGTAATATGCTGACAAACCGACAGACAGAAATACTAGAATCTTTAATACTGAAAGGGATGAACATAAAACTTTACTTCAGGTTAACAGGTCTTCTAGAGAAAGTCAACTTGGTTTTAATGGTAATTTCAAAGAATGATTCTAATTTCTAATATTTTCATTTATTTATAATACCAATACTACATCATTTAGAAATCACAAACCCACAAGCTATAACAATTCTTCCTAGAAGAACCTTGCAGAAATACGTTATCTGACTAAAAAGTCTTTAAATTGCATGTCTAGTCTTAAAGAACAGATTGAGAGAAGTCATGACATCTCTACAGCGTGCAAGATCTCATCCCCTTTGCTCCAAAAACTTGCACTTTACCTTCATTCTTTTCAGCTTTGATTTCGCAGCCACCAGTTTTACTTGTGTTCCTTGTCTCACTATATCAAAGCCTCATTTAATGTCATTCATATCTCTCTTCCACAAATACATTTATAAAGATGGTAAAGGGAAAGGAAACGATACTGACAGCAATTCACATAAACTATGTGCAGACTTTAAAAAAGACTTTGAAAGAGAAAAACCCATGGAAAACAAAATATATGAAAAACATGTTTGTGAAAATTAGACTGTGCTAATACAACTCGCTACTTTTCTTTGACAGTATTAAGTTACTTTGTATACAAAGAAACTGCAGGGGCTGTAATCTATAAAGAAATTTGTAAAGCACTGATGTAACGCTACACAGGAAATTATTTCTTAAAATGAAGATGATGAGATGAAGGGAAGTAATCTTAGTAAGGAATTGATTAAAGGGAATGGCAGCAAATACTTCTGAGCATGGAAGTATCAGACTATGGAGAGAGGTTATTAAGGTTTTCCTCAAAGTCTGACATCCAAGAGAGTTCCTTACAGTTTTAATCCCTCTTCAATCATTACTACAAGCATATTCAGGAGAGGGAACGAATATTACATATTTAGACAGAAATGGCAACTATTCTTTCTGCAACCTTCTTAAAGGCATTTCATTACGGTTGTTTAAATTGCTCACTCCTATTTTGATCACCTCTGATGCAACAATGACAACCACTGTAATAAGAATTTAATTCTTATACTGATTTCCAGATATTATGACCTCATATGTACATTTAATGCATATCTCCAAATACATTTTACAAACTTTAAGCTAATTATTGCAACACTACCAGGAAGCAATTATTATTCCTTTTATGTCAAGAAAAATATGACAAGAGGGTTAGTCACCCAAAGTCCAAAACTAATCTTCTGAGGATGTGTGCACTGAAATTTAGGACTTGTGTTTTAAGGCCATGCTTACTTCAGTGTATCACATTATTCTCTCTAGTGTTACGCGTGTTAGTAGTTAGTAGGTACTACTGACTTTCTGACTGCAATTCTGAGGTAAGAGAAAGACCATGACTTTAAAACAGTGTTTCATTTTATTTGTATGACAGCGTGAAAGATTGATTTCTAACAATTCCTACACCCCACACCCCCACCCCCCACCGGTTTTCCTTTTTAAACATTCATTTGTAACTTCTGCCTATTTGTGGATCTTTCTGTGCAGAATTTATGGCAACTATTTGGAAGATTTCTTTTAATGCAATGATTTTAATAAAATTTTATGTGCAAAAGAAAAACCTTTGAACTTAGAAGTAATATAAGAATACAAACTCATCTTGTTTATGGCTTTTATCTGTCCAAAATCTCAAACTATAGGTGGCTCACCCTCCTCTAATATTTTTCTGAGCCTAAACATAGAGCAGCTATCCCATATTTATAGGGAAAGAAATGTCTTCCCTCAGTACAGAAGGGAAAGTGATTGTGCTCAGAAACTTGGATACTTTCTGTTAATCTCCTGGCAGGTACAGTATTAATCTGAAATAATCAATCCTGAAGATCACTTAAGATGATCTCTGATCTTGAAGTTAAATTACTTTGAAGAAATCTTCATCTGCCTTTTTAGTAAATAAGGTACGCACATACTACTGAAATTAGTATTTTGCACTGGAGCAGAAGCAGAGGATTTACATTTCATATAGAAGCTCTGTAAGGCAGATTCCTGTTTTTGATGCAAAAGATTAGAATGAGACAGTTTTTTGTTAGTAAAAAAGTTCACTTCTGGTTTCCCATTCTAGGCACCAGTAAAAGTTGAAAAACGTACCCAATGCATTTTAAAAAAACTTAAACAAGTATTTCAAAAATCAAGTTTCTATGTTACTTGCAATGTGATTTAAAATTAGATGAAAAACTGCAGATTTCTTTTTATAACATGATTTAAAATAAGATGATGAATTGCAGACTTCAGCTGCAATTAAATTCTGTCAGTTGTTTCCTTCTCTACAACTTTTTCCTTGTTATTTACAGACCATTGGACACTTCCAATAGCATTTCAAACTTCAGTAGATCAATATCCTAATAAACCGTGTCAGAATTAAACATTTTTTAAAAACACAAATATTTGTTATATTCTGTATAAAATCTAGCAAGATATGCAGGAAAAAAGATAGTATATGACACTTCAGCTGTGTAAAATTACACAGAAGGATGCTTAAAACTGAAAGTCTAAAACCACTAAGATGCTTATATGACGGTAGTAAACTCTGCTCTTTTGAGCAATTGGGAAATACAAAAACCTACATAGCAGCAATACCAGTCAGTGTATGCATGCAAAACCAAGCTAACTTGGAAGAAGTAACAAAGCATCATAAAAAGGAAGCACCCAGGATGATATTTTTGCACTGGGGAGAAAGAATATGTAAGCAAGATAAAATTAAATTGCTATAAGTGGAAATTAGTATTGCATTATAAGAATAACTAGCAATAATACAAAAGGTTACCACCAAAAATTGTAGAATAAGTAATAGACCTACATTTAAATAGATCAAACTACAGAGCAAAACTTCTTAATATTTAGACTAAGGATACAAAAATAAGCAAACATAAGTTCACCATAGTAGTTCTGAAAACAGTCCAAATGACTTCTTTCACAAAAAAAAAAAAAAAATCTGTAACTACTAGTCCAGGGACCATATCTGTCCCTTGATTTCCACTAGCTCCTACGAGAACACAAGGGATGACTACCAGAACCACTGCAAGTATATTTAAGGGAAAATGATACCAGTTCAACAAACTGAAAAAAACCTTAACTGGTGGTAACAGGAAGTGTGCATTTCATGTTTGCGTCACTCATTCCCAAATAATACAATTAATTAATGATCAAGGTCAGGATAAAAGTAGATTTACACTAAATAAACACACGTGCTACGTATTACACGTCTGAGATTAGCTGTTCCCTGAAAGCTACTTGGTCATGGAATGTCTCCTGTTAGATTGTACTATCTTGAATAATTACAGACCTGCTCAAATTGCATGTAATTGAGCTTCTCAGCTAAATTAATACATGTTAATATCAATCTTTTTCATTTATTTTATTTGCAAATAACTTGAAAATCTCAAGTATGACAGATTAAGCAATGAACATTATTGCATTATTTGAGAAAGGGCAGTACTATGTGAATATGTATATAAAAATCATTATTTTAACAGATTAAGACAGGTGGCCATGAGTTTCACGATAAAACTTTGAGGGGAGATATAAGAAAGTGATAGAGCTCTCACAGAAATTCTATGGAAAAGAGTGATGTTGCAGAAAGACCTTCCAAACTCCCAAATATTTAAATATAAATACTGTACAATGTACAGATTTAACTAAATACCTTTTCAATTCAAACCACATGCCTTTTTATGCAGTTCCTTGATACCCCCTTCTGTTTAACCATGTATCTCTGATATCATGTACCTTTTTCTCTAGGGAGGTCAGTACCTGTTCTTATGTAGGAAGAAACACAGAATTGGGTTTTTTTCCTGAACAGATTAATCCTGAGCAGATTAATTTAATCATGAACATATTTATATTTACTGATTTCACTGATGCTTCTCCATAATAGTCATGCATTAGATTTACCTTTATAGTTTTAATGTACTTCGTATTTAATGATTTTATATTTTTTAAAAAAAGGTGTCTATAGCCACCTAATTGAACAACCTATTCTCGTCATTGCTGCATTGCTGTCTACTCTCCTCATCTTTTTTTCTTACATTTTTGCAGCTAATTGCATCCATACACTCTTCGAGCAAAAATGTCTAGGCATAATGTTCAAAAATGGTCTCTTGGTTCCCATTTACTCTATTGGGAATGATAAAGGAAAGTATCTGTAACTCCGCACTGCAGAACAATGACTTGATGCAATCTATTAGTCTATCCTTCAGAGCTTTCTTTCAACAAGGGAGAAATGAAATGTAGCATGGGGGCTAGCTAAATCTTCATGAATGTATTCAAGTGTGTGTCTCGGAGGGAGTCCTCAAGTATGTGACTAAGGAACAGAGTCATGACAAAGACATGTTAGTGAAAAACATCTGACTTTCTTCCTTAGTTGTCAAGTTACAGAATTCTTCCCCACCCCCTATATGTTAATTAGCACAAGTCATACTCCTGGTGGAATAGCAGTTGCTATATGCCTGAAGAGGGTAATATTTCCTTTCAAAAGGTCATATGTGTGTCATGCAAAACTTACCTGTCTGATACACTATATATCTCAGAACAAAAGCAAGTCTGGTGAAGGGCTAGTTTTTGTCTAATCACAATTTATTACCGTTTCAGCTTCTATCTGAATTGCAGTCCTCTCTGGCTCTAAAAAAAACTCTCCACAAATTCACCATGGAACTGACCAAGGAGAGAGTCTAAGCCTCTGAGAAATGGCATTATATAAAAAGCCTAAATATCACAGCCTCACCTCCAATGTCACTGTTGACAGTGAGGTTCTCCGTTTATTCTGCCAATGATTAAAACACTTAACTGAAAAAAATGTGGTTTTAGGATCTATAAACACATTCTCCCAGGCCTAAGGCTCACTATATTGACACGAAGTAAGGTGACTTAATCCTTTTAAAAGTGCAGATAGCCTTAGAAAAGGTCTAATAAGCAAACAGCTCATTTTGTACTATTAATAGAACTATGCAATAAACTCACTGTAAAAAGCTGTATTTGATTTCCAAATATTCCAATGTTCTACCTACACACAAATACTATCGGAAGGAAAATGGTGGTTTTGTTGTTGGCTTTTCTTTTCTTTTTTTTTTTTTTTTTTTTTGTTGCTTTTTCATAAAAGCTATTTAAAAATAATTAGAACAAACAGTACCCAGGTGGTACCTGTACTTACTCATTGCCCCAGTCCAGCCTCACTGTGAGGTGTCTCTTGACCTCTCGCACCTGATCCTGTGTCAAGTGACCTGACAGCAGCTGTCTACGTAGGTCAATGAGTTCATTCATCACATGCCGCAGTTTGTAGAAAAGATCTACCTTATGTTTCTGTAAAGGCATATTTTTGGGAGGAGAGGGGAAGAGAGAGAAAGAGAGAGAAAGAGAGAGAAAGAGAGAGAAAGAGAGAGAAAGAGAGAGAAAGAGAGAGAAAGAGAGAGAAAGAGAGAGAAAGAGAGAGAAAGAGAGAGAAAGAGAGAGAAAGAGAGAGAAAGAGAGAGAAAGAGAGAGAAAGAGAGAGAAAGAGAGAGAAAGAGAGAGAAAGAGAGAGAAAGAGAGAGAAAGAGAGAGAAAGAGAGAGAAAGAGAGAGAAAGAGAGAGAAAGAGAGAGAAAGAGAGAGAAAGAGAGAGAAAGAGAGAGAAAGAGAGAGAAAGAGAGAGAAAGAGAGAGAAAGAGAGAGAAAGAGAGGGGGAAGGGGAGAAAAGTGGGGAAGAAAAAGAAGGGAGGAGAGATTAATAAGTTTGGAAAAAGAAAGAGTGTGAGAAAGAAAGAAAAAGAAAGAGAGAAAGATTAATAAGTTACCAAATTTTCATTTAATTACCCTAGAGGAACATTAATCCAGTTTGTACAAGCTTTAAAATATTTGTATCAAAAAGTAGTGTTAACTGATGCTATTTAAACAGAATAACCTATTTCTAAAGTTTTGGTTCAATCTGCTAAGGGGTTCATTTTCTGATGGATCCTAAATGCTACAGATAAGAGGATTCATTATGTGCAGCAGGGATCACTTATTCCAATCATATGATAAATTCAAAGTTTTAGATTGAAAGTAACAGAGGGATGAAAAAGTTTGTTTTCTGTCAGCAGCTAACTTAACGGCTCTGAACAGTTAGCAACAATGATTCACCACAACAGAAAACCACTTTTAATATTTCTGATATTCCAACTACCAAAATTTACCCCATGTTAGGTGGGTGGTATATGAATATTCATTATCTGCACTCTAAAAGGGACTAAAGCAATTAATGATGAAATCCACCACTTTAAAAGAGGACAATTACCACAGACAATAAAAAAAAAACCCCACACTACCACCCCATCAGAATAAAAAAAAAAAAAAAAAAAAAATCTAACCAGCTAACACTGCAATCCTTTCCAAAAGAAATCGTATTCTTTAAATAAGGAGGAAAAAAAGAAAAAGAAAAACAAAACAAACAAGAGAAAAAAAAAATACACACATACACAAAATAACCCCCAGTCAACCAACAATAAAACAAAACAAACAAACAAAAAAAAAAAAAAAAAAAAAAAAAAACCAAGAAACCAGTGCCCTAAAAACCAGACAGAAGTGGAAATATTTTTTTCCCCTGCAGGAGATAACTATATGGGAAGCCCACGAGAAGGAAAGTCTGACATTAACAACCAAGGCCACCTATAAGCACCCGTAAGATAAGGAAGCATGTCGAAACTACTCTAATATCTGCTAGATAAGAATTGTGTGTCAAGGCAGCTCTTCTCTACACAGCCATGTCTCATATTGCATAAAATGGCCAATGTGCAATGAATGAGGATCCCAAGAAAAAAAAAAAAAAGATATCATATTGCAGCTAAATGCTATTTTTTTAAACAACTAAGCTCCATTCCCATTGTGTGCAAAGCTTGAAATGTTTGAATCTCACTTGGGTAAAACACTGACTAGATGGACCGAAACTGAGACCTCATAAGCGAGCAGAGTCTTGATCACATTTCTGCTTGTAAATTAGTGCGTTATAAAAACTCTCTAAATAAAGATACCTGTGTTTATGAAGACTAGATCTGATAGAGGAACATACAAAGAAAAACATAAGTGTTTTTTACTGCAACATATTATTAGAAAAAAATGTTTTTCACTTGTTTTACCAAAAATAGGTAAGATGAGATGAAAAAATAAATTCCATCTACTTGAGTTTGTTTTCCTACAAGACCACTACATTTGCGTGACTTAGGAAAACACAATTCAATGCAATGCATTTTGATCAGCAATTTGTTAATTTCTCTGAACCTGATGACACATCTGTTTTGCTGAAGCAGGTTAAGCACAGATGGAATCATCTGCTGTTCTTACCGAACAATTTTGAGATTAAAAGATACACAATCCTTCAACTATGCATCAGCATTGGTTCTGGTCCTGCCTGAAAAAAATTAAATACAGACACCAGATCCAACAGAAATACATATATTTCCAGGGCTGAAAATACTTATTCCAAGAAGATAATAATGCATAGCTAATAAGTATAAAATTACTAGATTTGTGTTTAGGTTTTTTCACAAAATGTGGTCAAAAGTAAATCCTATTTAAGCTGAAGAAGACAGTAGGTATAGGAAATGTCCATTTTTATATGCTATTTATGGGAACAAGAAAAGGTAACTTCTAATACAACATGAAGACAATGGAGTTTGGGACTATCAAGTAAGTAAATTAGGTATATTCTACCAATAAGACAGTTGGCAATGAAATGATGATGAGAATAAGCTCCAAAATTGTCATATCCAGACTTCCCAAATAAACCTGCTGAGCCACTCCCTCACTCTTGTAATGATGGTCCAAGGTTATCAATGCATTCAAGTCCAGAACAGTATGCTGGTTAATTTACTATATGTTATGGACTTATTTTTACACGGTTATTTTTTACATAAGTATCAGAAGTACTCTCTTTAAATACAAATAAATGAGAAATTAGATTGTAGAATACAATTTTGTAACAGCTAGTCACATTAGGTACTACACAATGATCTGAAAAAAAGAAAACCCCTCAAGCTCAAACCTCTCAGAGCTCAAACACCTCTTGTGTTCCATGATCATTACAATACACCCTTTTCAGCTTTAGTTCTCAGACTTACTCTTCAAAAAATATTTCATCTCTTTTAAATGGAACGAGCAAATATTTATAGAGTGCTAAACATATGGTGTCCTTTTCAGAAAATACAAGGTCCCCTATAAGGAAGGAAGGGAGAGGTATCAGACAGTGGAAAAGCCAGAGAAGCTGTAGCTGTGATCTCAGGCAAACAGTTATGAAGTGAACCATAGACGCAAGATCCATGAAAGTGAAGGAAAATACTTGTGGGGGGGAGAAAGGATCCCTAGAACAGCTTTGAGAGTAGCTTAATTCCAGGCTTGCAGGTGGTAAAGAGTTTGAACCAGTCAAAAACCAGTTTATAACACCCCTCCTCACACTACAAGAGTCTAGTGACCAATAAGCTCCCTCTGGGAGAGAGATGCAGATATTTTAATGACTTCCATCTGCTTTCTCTCTTTCAAGACAAAAAGACCTTCAAAATACAACACTAAGCTGAGCTGATCAAGATTCCTACCCCCATGTAAAGAAAACTGCTTAAAATGAAACAGATGATGCTGGACACCACATTTCCAGAAAAAAATAATTTTAAGCATCAGAGCCATTCAAGCAATTTTAGTCAGAGTAGCACCATAAGCAAAAACCTGAAACTTTATCATCTTGTTAGTAGCTAAATAAAAAAAATGCAAGACAAGCTGATATGTAAGTGTTCATTCTGTTTTATAGTAAATTTCCATACAACTTATAATCCCTTCATTTTTCATCTAGCTTTATCACAAGCTACCAAGCAATGAACACCTTATCAGTCCATCCCAAATGATCTGCTGTGAACATTTATAAACATATTTGGCAGATGTTTTGCATCCAATATAAAAGTAAGCAAGTACCCAAAACTTTTATGGTAATAATAAATGTGTGTCAGGGACAAAGAATCTGGACAGCCTTAATTGGGGACCCTCTTCTTACAAGCAGCACAAGTCTGTCCTCTCACACATCTTAGTGCCTTATTATTTTACTATTCCCAGATACAAAAACATTTGCTGTATTTCTTGGATCTGTTTCTACTAACAAGTTACTCTTATGAATGCTTGAATAATCTTCATATGTACAGCTACACATCAAAAATTAGAATTCTGGCAACAATTTGCTTTTTTCTTTTAATAACTCCATATTAACTCTATAGAGATCAAAAGTCAAAAGATTGTTTGGTTTTTGTGGTGGGTTGACCTTTACCAGTTGCCAGGCCCCCACCCAACTGCTCTCTCAACCCCCCAGTCCTCCTCTTCAACAGGCTGGTGGGGGTAGGGTGTGGGGGGGGAGGGAAGGGGAAATAAAACGAAAATATTTCTGGCTTGCAATAAAGACAGGGAGATCACTTACCAATTACCACCAAATACCATCCCAGCACAACAGACTTTGCTTGAAGTAATTAATTTAATTTGTTGCCAAATAAAATAGAATTGGGTGGTGAGAAACAAAGACCAAAAAAACCTAAAACCTTTTGTCCCCACCCCTCCTCTTCCCAGGCCCAACTTCACTCCCTCATTCCCAACACCTCCACCCTTCCTCCCTCACCAGCGGGGATCAGTCCACACCAGCTCCTCTTGGCTTCTCCTTCCTCCTCACACTTTTCCCCTGCTCCAGCACGGCTGCTGCCCGAGGGCTGCAGTCCTTCAGGACAAAGCTGCTCTGGTGTGGCCCTCCCCACAGACCGCAGTGTGGATACCCGCTCCGCGACCTGTTGCCCTCCTCCTGCTCTGGCCTGGGTGTGTTTGTGGGGCTGTTTCTCTCTTTTTTTTTGCCTCATCCTCACTGCCTGTGCGGCCATTTGCCCTTTTTCTTAAAACACTCTCCCCCAGAGGCATCACCAGCTTTGCTAATGGGCTCAGCTGTGCCCTGCATCAGGTCTCTTCTAGAACCACCTGGAGCTGGCCTCTCCCCACCCAGCCGTCCCCGCTGCCAACACCTGGGCGCAGCACCTGGCACAGGAGCTCAGGGCTTTTAAACACAGAAAATAAACCTGCGCTCCCCTGAACACAACGCTGTTTCATGCTTCAGTGCAACGGCACAAACTCCCGGTTTCATGCCTACGGTGGCTTTGAAATACTAAGGCTGCCTTTGTCCTCCTTCTCTAAATACCACATAATATGAAAATATATAAAAGACTGGTATATTATGGAAGATGACCTATTTATAGTCATTTTGTTACCATGACTTCATTTAACAGTACTGTAAAGAAGTCAGGATTTTGCCTCTCTCAAGAGCAGTCCCTTAAGACATTTCCCACGGAATTGCCTTAGGCTACAGTAGGAGAGAGGAGCACAAAAAATTACTTTCCTTATAAAAGCAAGTGAGTAGCTTTTCCCAAGTTCCTTGTTACGGATTTCGGTATCCAAATTAGATATTAAAGCCTGCAAGCTTTAATCAGCACATGAAAGGAAATAGCAAAGCTGGAAATAACAAAAAACTCATGCCTTTCTTTTCAGTTTTGTCTGGATTTTTTAATTAAGCAAATTATTTTATATTAAAGCTCTGTTAAAATTTATAATTTGTGAAATATTTATAGTTTAATCTTACCCAAAATCTCTAATATTATTACCATGCAAACCTTAAACACTATCTATCAAATTAGATAGATAATACTCATCAAGTGTCTGTTGATGAATAAAGGTCAGACTTTGTAGGTCAATACAAGCGTGTCCCAGGGAAAGGAAATGAAGTAAAACTTCTGTGGGAGATGTGGATAGTACGCAGGTATCAAGACTGGCACCCACAGAAAAGCAAAGCAAATTGAGAACACAATTAATACTTGCACATGTTCTGTTCTACGTGTATGCCTAGACATCTAGTCCTGGTTTACTGTAGAATTAAAATGGACTTTAACAACAGTTAAAAAAAAATACAGAAAACAAACAGAGAAAAGTAACGTCAAGCAGGATTAAAATTAAGTAAATTACAACTTCTCCCAATTAAAAACATTTACAAAGGGCTGTGGTACCATCCTGGAGTTTTCACAAGAGTCTGGGGTTGAGCTCACACTTCAACGACACACCGTTGAACATTGAATAAACAACATTAGTCTTTCAAACAAGTAACAGACTGAGAAAGGAGGGCACCTCAGTTTCAGTTTATTTCCATTCTTCTATCCCGAAGTTCTCTATTTATTAGTAAGGATGCATTAACATGAATAATATTTATTCTCTCCTATGAATATTCATAGCTTTTAGCTTCAAACAGGAATTATTTACTCCAATATAAATATATTTTAAATTGATTCTCTACTGTATTCACAGGGGGCATTTCAATTTACAGTGTATACTAAAGCAGAGTAAATTAGAGTGACAGAAAAATAAATTCTTCAGACTCTTTTGCCAGTTAAAATGTGTATAATAGTTTAAAATACTGACACGTGACAAAGGGAAAACTTAAGCAGTAAAAAGAATGATGGAGCATCAATAAAGAAAGCAAAAGCAGAGCAAAACAACAAAATGAAGCCATTACAAGATAAGCAGAGATGTTGCCACAAGCTTTTCCTTTATTTTAGATTAAATGACATATCTGAATCACCATATACTATACTTTTACTGTAGTAATTTTTTTCTGGATATACTATGCTTCTCCTAAATTGTGAAATCCTTGAGCTAAGAGCTAAAAGATATATTGAATTTACATCAGTAACTCAATGAAAAGAATCCTTGCACTCTTGGCAATGATCCAAGTAGAAACTACAAGAATTCTGACTTTCCATAAGTCGCAAAGAAAAAAATATTCTCAAAATAATGAAATCTCTGTTATGAAGTCTGAAATTATATAGAAGCTAATTGTATATGGGCATCCTCATACTAGCAGTATATACACAAATTCTTCACCACTCACTATTTCCACTATTTCTCAGAAATGTACTAGAAATTTCATTTGTGCAGAGCTTTTCCTAACCTTCTCCTCCTCTGCTTAGGGCCATTTATGTGCTTTACCAGAAACTTTATAAGCAAAGCAACAAATGGATTGCTTCCAAAATAATTTCAGAACTTCCTTGGATTGCACATTTCTACAAAAAAAAAAAAAAAAAAAACCAAACACCAAACCCAAAGTGCGATTACATTAAAATCCTTTATGTTAAACAGAAAACAACCATTCTTTGATCTGCTCCAAAAATGAAATGGTGTATATAAATCAAAGCTATCTACCAACAAGTCCAAAAACCTGGTGATACATTGCATCTGTTGCAAACCAAATGAATACAGCTTTTCATAGCTATAAACATCATGCTGAGAGGAACCTAAGTAGCATTACAGCAATAGCAACATTTAAGGCAGTAACACAACAGAGGAGGGCAAGTCCTCATAATGTTATCAAAGCTATTTCCTCTTGAAAAGGGTGGTTTTCTTTCCTAAGATCTCCATCACTATCTATGAACGACAGAGGGTAATATTTAAACATGTTATCACAATGCTCTGTATTTAACAAATCAACCCATCTCAAGTTGAGAGCTCTCCATAGAATATTATGAAGAAAAATACATTTATGAAGGGTTAATACCACACTACTGCCCTCCTTCCAGAAGAGGAGTTTTTTCTTATTTGTTCATATCACCTTACAGACCTTAAATGTCTAACTTAATGATGCAATTCAGAATCTATTTTTATTGACAGTAATGCAGTATGATACAAAGAAAATAATATTTCATTTATAAACAACTTTTTTCCACTTTAAAAATCAGTTATACCACATATGTAAATGACTCCAAACACAAGTTATTACACTCACTACCAGTCAAGATGTGCATCTTGACTCTCACACCTCTTCCTTATTTACAGCTTCAGGTACCTGAGTTGTCTAATACAGCAACTTGGAACAAGTAACAGATGACTATTTAATAGTCACAGAAACAATTTTAAACAAATCTGATGTGGTTTCAGTGTCTGACCATGCTATTATTATTCATATGCTTTTGTTACTTTTAGGCTCCTTATCATCATCATCAAGAAATGAAACTTGGCTAGAACAAGACAGGTACTCTGGGTGTAAATTAGTAGTGTTTAGGTTTTTTGGTTAACCAAAAAATAGGATACAAAGAAAGGAGATTGTTCTTCTCCAGGAAAAATAAGGAGGGCCTCTGTTGGATAATTACCTTGAGAAAAGGGAAAAATTTGGTTGAAGAGACACCCTACAGTGACCCTCTATCTTCAACCCAACCCTATCCTGATTGCCACGGAGGGATGGAAAAATGAGATTGTGGAAGAGATTGCAATTTACCATTATTTTGCTGAAATTCAATGGAAGTTCCTAATTCTCTAGGAGTAACAGCAACACTAACCTCATTTCATAATATCTTAATAAACTTTTAACAAATCTTAAGGAAATGAAGGTGTTAACTAGTCTGGTAAATGTAGAGCTTTTCATTCATCATTTCTTATACTGTAAAACAAATGGCATTAACACTCCCACCTCTTTTCAATCCATACTGCATTTATTGAAGCCAGTTCCAAATCCTTTGTATATTAAATGTACTTAATTTGCTTTCATTTTGAAATGTAATTACATACTATTTGATAAGTTTATTTTCCATTCTAAGAAAAAAAAGATATGCATGAAAAAAGATATGCGTGCAAGGTTTTTGCTATTTAATCAAGGATGATTTAATGGTTTTTAGTCTCTTGGTGTTTCCTCCCATTTTTGAATGGCTTCATCATGTCATATAACTGTTAAATGGACACAAGGAGACAATACATTTTATTTTATCATACTTCTTCAGAAGTATTACTAACTATATTAGATAAGTGTAAATTAACCTTCTGAAAGATAACAGTAAGAAAAGAGCTGAAGAACATGAAAGAGGATTCTTTTTTCCCAGCATGTGGCCCCAAATATGTCTCTGAATAAGATCAGCACAACTAAACCAGAAATATAAGTGAAGAAGAAAGGTCTATAAACCAACTAGAGAGGAAAAAAACAAACCTCTGGCATGCATATAGCTGACTTTTGCAGCTGATAATTCTGTTATGCCTCTGGGAGATGTATGAAGACATCCTGTATTGTGTATTCACAGGTTACATTTTTCAAGACTCTCTCTGAGCTTGAAAAGCATAATTTTCCTTTTCCTTTTTTACATGAAGAATAAATTATCCTGATTGCAAGACTGTAGAGTTTGGGGGTTTGAGAACAACTAGAAACAGTATGACACTTGTGATAACATCTCCAAATTGGACAACACTGAAAATACCTCTTCAAGCATGTTGCTAGTCACATTCAAGACCATTCTCTCCACAAAAGACAGAACCATCACAAGTGATGGAACTGCTGCTTTTGACAAAGACCATTACCATCTCCACCGACCTTTGCTTATTCTGCAGCCAGTAGAAATCATCACAGAATCACTGATACTGGCAGGGACCTTAGGAGGTCATCTGGTTTAACAGCCCTGCTCAAGCAGGGTCACACAGAGCAGGTCGCTCAGGACCACATCCAGATGGCTTTTGAGGATCTCCAAAACTGGAGACTCCACAAGCTCTCTTGGCAACCTGTTCCAGTACTTGGTCACCCTCACAGTAAAAGTGACTCCCTATGGTCAGGCAGAGCCTTCTGTATTTCCATTTGTGCCCATTGTCTCTTGCCTTGTCACTGGGCATCACTAATAAAAGCCTGGCTCCATCCTCTTTATACCCTCCCTTCAGGTACATATACATACACTTTGCTGATATCCCCCCTGAGCCTTCTCTTCTTCAGGCTGAAGAGTCCCAGCTCTCTCAGCATTCCCTTGTATGAGATGCCCCAGTCCCTCAATCATCTTAGTGGCCTTCTTCTGGACTCTCTCCAGTAATTTCGTCTTTCTCTTGTACTGGAGATCCCAGAAATGGACACAGTACTCCAGGTGTGGTCTTACCAGTGCTGAATGGAAAGGAACGATCACCTAGCTTGACCTGCTGGCATTCTTCCTAATGCAGCCCAGGGCACAATTAGCCTTCTTTGCTGCAAGGGTGCATTGCTGCCTCATGGTCAACTTGGTGTCCATCAGGACTTCCAGGCCCTTTTCTGCAAAGCTTCTTTTTAATGGGTTGGCACCCAGCATCTTCTGCTGCCTGGGGATATTCCTTCCCAAGGGCAAGACTTTGTACTTTCTTTCATTGAACTTCATAAGGTTCCTATCTGCCCATTTCTCTAGCTTGTCCAGGTCCCTCTGGTGTATGAAACACTCCTCCCAGTTTTGTATCAATGAACCTGCCGAGGGTACGCTCTGTCCTATCACCTAGATCATTAATGAAGATGTCCCATCAGGGCCCATAGACTTATGTACATCTAGTTTGCTTAAATATTCCCAAGCACGATCCTCTTCCACCAAGAGTAAGTTCTCCTTGTTTGAGACTTTCCCCTGGCCTCTGGGACCTGGCATTTCTAAAGGCTGGTGAAAAGTGAGGTGAAAGCGGCGTTCAGCACCTTACCCTTTCCATATCCATATCTTTACTTGACTTCCTGCTCACTGGGATGGACTATCCTTGCTTAAGTTTGGAAGAGGTGATTCTTGAAACAGCCAAGTTTCTCAGATCCTTCTTCCTTCCAGGGACTTGTCTCATGGGACTATTTCAAGCAGATCTCTGAAGAGGTCAGAGTCTGCTCTCAAAATCCAGAGTTGTGATCCTGCTTTTTACCCTGCTCCCTCCTCTCAGGATCCTGATCTCTACCACCAAGGCCACTGCAGCTAAGGATGCCTTTGACCTTCACATCCCCAACCTGCCCTTCCTTGCTTATAAATACGAGGTCCCAGCAGCAAGCAAGCTTTAATAATCAGAACTAAAATTGGTATCAAGTGTGCTCTGCTCACATCATCACCTTCCATTTTTCTTGTAGACTTATGTTCCCTATTTACATAAAAAACAGAGTCATAATGGTACTTTGCATCCCAAAATATATTTGCTGAATTATGTGGTCTTCTAGACCACATTATCTTGTTCCACAGCAAGTGTATTTCTTTTCTCCCCTAGAAGTTCTGGTCCTGCAAAGCTTGGAATACTGATAAATCGGGCTGAAAGAAGAGGACTTTCAACCTCCTGCTGCCATCTCTGTTACAGTCATTCAGAATGCCTCCTGCTGAAACTACTGTCTTTGAGTGCCAGCAGAAGCCACTTATCCTCTGATGTATTAGAAAAGGGGAAGCTGTACAGCCTCCATCTGAAAAAGATATAAATCTGGAGGATTCGAGGAAGACACTGCATTCAATACTAACTGGCAATATTTACCCGTCAAAGAGGTAATAAATGAAAATATTTTGCCCTGAAGCTGAAGCAGTATTGAATAAGTGTGGAAGCCTCTATATTTCATACTTTTAGTATGCTTTTTACCATTATTTAATTGCAAAATAACTTTTAACATTCAGAAGAAAGCTTTCTACCCATAACTAAATGGCTATATTCTATATTCTTTGCAAATACAATAAATCCCTCCCATAAATCAGTATTTTAAGGTCATTTTCTGCATGACAGAGAAATTATATTACCTTTCACATCAGTTTTAGAGTTACATGCTTTTGTTTTCACTTTGCATAAACATGATGATATCTTTATTAGAAGGTATATAAATAAATAATTAACATTCACACTGATTAATAATAGTTGAGCTGTCTAAATTACAACTTGCATGATAAGTGTCTGTCAAGAAATTCAAACTGATTACAGTATATAACAAGTGGTGTCAGATATTTTTCCCTTAGCAGTGCCTTACACTGGTGTGCCAAATTCTAAAGCTGAAAAACACTTTCTGCCCAAAGCATTTCCATTGCAATTAAGTTAAACATTTGCTCTTTCAATGCTATTTAGATACTTAACAGGAAATTTTATGTCCAGTGGAGTTCAAGCATATAGCCTGATACTCTCATCCTTTTTCCAGCTTCTATAATACAGTGTCACGTAGCACACAAAATTAATATTCTCAGTCACACACGTGGAGTGGTCTAGAAGTAGTACTACTTTGGACCTGACAAACACAGCAGTAAGAGGGGGGAAAAAAAAAAAAAAAAAAAAAATTAAAAGCAGTCACAGAGTCTGTAAAGCTGGGTCAATATATGTAATCTTAAATGTCTCTTAAATTCTTTCTCTGTTAGGATGTTCATGCAGGTCATGCAATACAAATTCATTATATTAGAGAAGATTTTGCCAAAAAGCAGGTTTTAAAGTTGTATTAGGGACACCCAAAATGTTAAGGAGCAAAACCACAAAACACACACTACCATTCCAATAAAATATAGAACATAGACTGTTATTTGCAGACCAGTTTGATTAGTGCATTTTGTAATTAATGATCCTGGGCATGATGCCACCATTTGTCCTGCACAATTTCTGTGAATCCCTAAAGAAAATGTCTGAACATATTCCAACAGTTCTCCAACTACATAGTTCTCATGTAAATTAAAAAAGTAAAGACATTTCACTACTGTTCAACTGCAATAACATTTCAGCTATGATTTTCATACACAGCTTCCAGTAAATTCCATTCCTCCCGGAGAAACAACTTCAGCTTCAGAGGAACAGTTCTAAGTAAAAAAGCATATTGGTTTCTTATGCCTTAACCTGTGATGGCATCTGTATTTTTTTTTTCTATGATTTTGGTCGCAAAAATCTGTTTCAGAGTCAGCAAACAACATGAAAATTCTGGTTTTATTGTATAATATTTATTCTGCAAACAACTACTTAGTAATATCACTAACAACATTTACTGTAACTCCCACAGTATTCAACATAGCTTCCTTAAATTACAATAAAGAAATGAAAAATTACGTAACTAATTCCAAAATCCTACTTGATGTTCTTAAAAATCTGGACTTTACATTAGATGTATCATGCTGTTCAGATAGAGATTAACAGGAAGTAAGTTTATGTTCACATTTTACCTGCAGCATTTATTTTTGTGCAGTTAAAGCCAGTGTAGGCAATACAACATGTCTTTTTATAGGCTGGATGGACATATCCACCAGATTTATCCGATATACTGAAAACCAAGATGACCTGAAGTTTATAATATTTCTATTTCTGTCAGGGGAGGATGACTGAAACAGTGCCATTGATAAAATCACAACTGCTTTACACATGTACACATATTAGAAACATTGATCGTAATCTTTTTTTTTTTTTTTTTTTAAGGGGGGGGGGAGTGGAAGGGAAGTAAGATGAAAAACCAGATTATCTCCCTAAATTATTAGAAAGTTCTAACACGGAACCTTAACTGAAGAAGCTTCTAAAATCAGAGACTACTGTCCAGCAGAGGGAAACACTTTACAAGTATAAAATTATAGCCCATTTACCTAGGAAGGAATCTAAATAGATAATTGCTCCATTTCTACTACTTCACACAAATGTTTAGCACAACTCTAATCTATCCTGGAAATCTTAATTTTGTCTATGTAAAATAATTACTTGGTAGAGTTCAAAAAATAACAAAACTTTTTTTCTAAAATGAATACTAGGAGGAAGAGAAATTATGTACATTTTACTTTTAAATTCAGGTTTTTTTGATTGTAAACTGATCACCCAAATTGATATTCTAACTTAAAAATCTTACAATTTTCAAATTTTCCATTTCTGTTCTGCACTATAATGCAATTATTTTTATTCAAACACCACATATGAAATATAAAATGTTGAGAAAGTGAAAATCAGAATTCCCTTATACATGAGTATTTTCTCCTTATTGAGAGTAAAGATTCTTTATGGTTCTTTGAGCTATTTCAGTCTATGCAAACTCATATTGATGTATCAACATTTTTAACAGTAATGCTCATTTGTGTCTCAGACATATTATATGCCTCCCCCTACTATCACAAAAAAGGAAAATGAATGCAGGAGCCACAGCTTTTATTTATGCAAGCCATCTAGGATACTCCTACTTTGGAGCATGACAGAAGGAGAAATAAAGGGCAGGTCATGGGATCCACACACTTAAAACAACAACTGTTACTACTGACTAAATAACTGTCCTTTCTTATGTGTTCAAGTTCAGATTTTAATGTTCATACATGATGAACAAAATCTTTCCTAAACAGAAAAATCCAAAGAATATCAGTTGTGTCAATGCCTAGCACCACTTGACCGGAGCCTATCTTGGTTACCAGGTCAAGGACACAAAGCTAGTAAAAGCAGAAGTTGTTTTATTTGGGAACCCTGCCGATGTCAGCATCTCTGAACCGTGCAGGTGGTGTTGGCTATGCTTAGGTGCAGAGTATCTCTATGTTTTAGATGCTTCCAAACAGCTAACAGCAAACGGAAATGCACTGTACGATCAACTCAGATACTCTGTGACAAGATGGTTTGGGTTTCAGAAGAGCCAGAAATATTAAGAAGAGTCTGATCCATCAAAGTAGAACTTAAATAAACAAGTAATTTCTTCAGCCTTGACAGTAAATGCAGCACCACATATGGCCCCAGGAAGAATACTGGTAAAATAATAACGGATTCAAATGCAAGCTAAAGATATGCTCCTTCACCCTATGAAAGAATGTGTGAAGCAGACTAGTTGTAAACTCTGGCACTCAGCTGATAGCCACCTTATAATACAGCAGGACTGAAAACAACCTACAATTTAGTAGATAAACAAGAAGTACAAAAAGAAAAAGTAGAATGCAGCAAGTAGGATGTAAATTATAAATAAAACCTGTTTTCAAGTACCCATTTTTACTTTCCTGTAAAATATTCAAGTCTTTGGTAAATAAAAAATTAAAATAGTTAAAAGAGAGGCAGAGCTGCAAATAAAAAGCTGAGAGAAAACAGGTACAACTCCCAGGATGAAGAATTAATTCAAACCTCTTCAATTTAAAAACGTTTGTTCCATGTATGTGACTGTAACACTGCAAATATTTGTAGTGGACCTGTGGCTGGCAGCTGTTAAAACTGCAGAATTCAAACAAAGATCCAAATAACACCAGAACAAAAACATGCTTTCCCACTTAGGGCATCTCATTGTTATAAAAAGCATTCCTGTTAGCGTGGAATATTGAGACTTTTTTTTTCATCTATTTTAAATAGGGTCACCTTCTGAGATAGAAGTTAGGTGTTTTCACTACTACTTAAAATGTAATAGCATGCTCCACAGGCAAAAGCCAAAAGGAAAGGAAGAAAAATATCATTACACAGGCTAACACTTGGCTTGGATATAATGGTTAAAAACTCCAGTTAATAAATAACACTCAAGCATTACGTCAGCATTATTTCTTGACTGAAACATAGCGCATCCGGCAATGCAGTACCCTCAAGTACACTGCTGATTCTCAACTGTCAAATCAGTAGTCTCAAAAGCAAAAGAACTAGCTATTGACTCACCCTTACACCTTTACACAGCATCTGAGCGATTTCTGGTGATCTCCCACTCAAAGATATCCAAAATATCTGCTGTTCTCTACAGCGTTTGAAACATAAGTAAGCCAAAAAAGAAGCATTGAGTGTCAATCTTTTCCACAGTTTATATATAAATAGCTGAAAAGCGTGTCCTTGCCAAGTAGATAAGTCATCAAAAACCACAGAGAATATGTTTAGAGGGGTACAAGAATTAGCATGTCATCTCTGAAAGACATCATTAGAGAAAGACTCCTAAAAAACTATTAGACTTTTGCATACAATTCTCTTGCCTGAAAGAACATAAAACACATCAGTGCAGTATAGCCACTTCTTATAATATTTTTTTTTGTATTTTAGTAATGCTGTTTTTCAACACAGCTGGTGCCGACTAAACAGATTTAAAGATTCATCAATTCCAGGACTATAAAGGATTATTGTGATTATCTAGTCTGACTTCCTGCAGGGCACATGCCATAGAAACTCACTCACAGATTGCTGCCACATATTTCCTCTAAAATAATGTGGCAATGGATCATTTGAAATACAATCCAGTCTTGTTTTAACGATATCAGTAATGAAGAAGCAACTGCTTTTCATGATTAATTTATTGTTAATTAGCCTAATTATTAAAAAGTGGCTTCATTCCTATTCTGAATTTGCATGGCTTTAGTTTACAAATACTGAATTTTGTCACATCTTTTTTGACAGAATGGGACAGATTTTTGACCAATTACCTCAGTCAGCAATCATCTACCTGAAACCTTTCTCCATGTACACATTCATAAGTTATAAATAGGCTGACTCCTCACTGAACTTCCGCAGTCAATCTGAATAAATGTACAAAGTAATTTCTTCACCCTGCTCCGTATTTGTCAAGCTTCTGCTGGAATATTATTCTCACTTTCATATATTTACTTCTCTCGGTGTATATTTTTAGCTATTACACCTTGAGAAGGTATAGGTAAACAGGTAACTCTTTCAAGCAATAATAAGAATATCCAGAAGACATGCTATATTTTAAAGATTAGGTTTGACTGTTTGGTTGTTTAGTCTAGAAATTACAAGAATTAGGAAAACAATTTAAATCAAAAACTTTCAGGAAAGAGGAATGGAATAATCTCTTCTTCTCCAAGGCAAGTAGAATAAGAAATAACAAGCCGTAAGGAAGATTAAGCATAGGCTTCAGAAAAAATATCGTCAACATATGGGCCAAAAAGTAGTGACCTTTCTGAGAGGGTGCAAAACATCCATAGTTGCAGAAATTTTTTTAAAACAGGCAAGATAAGCACATGTTGAAAATGCCATAGTTAGAAATTAACTTGCCTTAAAAGGAGTTACATGGACTAGGTAACCTGAAGATCCGTTCTAGGTCCTTCCCTCCCATTCTAGGTTCACCCTTCTATCACTCCTTGCCTTGCAAGAACCAGGTATTGCAGATCATCTCTCCATCTTTCTAGCTTTTCCATATCTATTCTGAAGAGGACACTGCAGAATCAGTAGCAATTGCCCAACAATCACCTCATTTAGTCTACACAGAGAAATTTTCAATTACTCTCCTTCTCTATCCCCCAATGTGCCCCCCTGCCTATAAAGGCAAGACTTCTTATCCTCTTATCTATCAAAATCAAGAAAGAAGCTGATGTTTAATTGGTTCGCCGTAATAATGTTTCATCATGTTAAGTGTCATTGCACCTCAGGACACAAACACCATCTGTAAGTCCTTTCTATATTTGGATATATTAGAATAGTTGCTGTTTAAATGAGCCAAGTATCTGACAGAAACTGTACAATTTCTGAACTAATCATTATTTAACTTTCTACTTCTGCATCATCAGCAAATTTTATGGGACTGCACCAATTTTTTCTGATTCCTATTATGAGAATAGTGAGTAACAAAGAGACAAGAACAGATTCCTGCGGATCCTATTACAAGCAGCAGCACTGAATAACAATTCTCCATTTTTAACTGCTTTGTTATCAATTCATCTGTTTTTAAACCGTTTAGTAAATGGCATATTTAATTCTGAACTGGTAATTTCTCCAATCACAGTGTCAAGAGAGGGTTAGCTAGTGCCTGCAGAAGTCCTACATTTATCTCTATCAATGCAACTTGTAATCAGATTCAAGGATATACATGGTTTCTATCTCTGACATAGCAGACAATTTCTGAAGAGAAGGCTAGCACCAGAAAACAGGAAAACTCAACTATGAAGTTTTAAGATTTGAGGTCAGAAAAGATGATTGCCCTAGGACAGCCAGGGCACATCTCCTGGAGAACATGTGCTATAAGCCATGTTGGTGAGATATGGACTGGACAAATGGATTGTAAGTTGGAAAGTTGGCTGGACTGCCAGGCTCAAAGGGTGGTCATCAACAGTACAGACCAGCTTGTGGATGGTTCCTAGTAGTATCCCTCTGTGTACCAACATCTTTATTAATGAATTTGATATTAGAACAGAGTGCAGGCTCAGAAACTTTGCAGATGGTAACAAGCTTGAGGGAGCAGTCACCACACTGGAGGCTGCTATTTAGAGGAGTTTCCTCAATAGGCCGGAGGAATATAGAAAATAGACCAACAAGAACCTCACGCAGTTCTTCCAAGGCAAATACAAAGTCTTCCTCATCTGGGGTAGAATAACCTTATGCAACAAGGGCAGGCAGCAGCTTTACAGAAAACAACCTGGTGATCCTGGTGAAGCAGCTGAACGGGAGCCAGCAATGTTTTCCTTGCAGCAAAGTCCAGCCATGTACTAGGCTGTATAGGCAAGAGGGTAGCCTGAAGGTCAGGGGAGGCAATTCTTCCCCTCTATTCAGTAGCCATGAGACAGCTGGAGTACTTATTTACCGTGTACAGCTGCCAGATGGGATGTATCAGAGGTGTACCAGAATAGGAATAAAGGCAACAGACACTGGAAATTCCAACTAGATAAAGGAAAACATTTTTTCCTTTGTGGGCAGTCAAAATTTAGAACATATTTTTGCTCAGAGAGGTTGTAGGATCTTCACAAATATTAAAAAATGAATGGGACAAGATCCTCAACAACCTGTTCTAATAGGTTCTGCTTTGAGGAGAAGGTTGTAATGGAGATCCCCAGAAGTTCCTTCCAATATACCAGATTCTATGATTCTGTGCTTGTAAAACCTAAGACACAGCAGTAAACTCCCTGTTAGCCATGAGAATATCCTTTGTCTGGTTCTGTCTGATTTTTAAACCAAAACTTTACAATGGAAGTAACAAGCACAACAATAATCAAGTTCCACAATAGAAGAGTTTGTGGTAACCAATATAATAACCCCTGCCATTAGACTATTACCAATAATATAAAAATTATTTTTATTGTCAACCACTCATTTATTACTTTGAAGTGTAACGCTGTGGCAGCACAGCCAGTTTAATCCATCAGAAACCCATGTTGTTAAAAAAACCCTCAAGTAACCTCAAAATCCCTCACTGTTTGACCCTATTGTCTCCTCCTCATGCACTATGACTGGCACTTGTACAGTTAGCCCCATCAAAAATCTAATCTGCCAGAAAAATGGCAAAAGAATTAAAGATGGTTAGCACTCAGACAGATAATCCCCTAATTCTCGCTGCCCAGCCACACAGACACTAGTGTATGCATAAGTGCAATAAGCAGCCTACAATATGAAGCCTGGCTTCTCAAAGCTCATTCCTGCCTGAATTACCTTCTGCTTCACAATATGGATGAAGCTGCACTGCAGTCCTTCCTATGGCACGAGCAAGAAAATTGTATTTCTTCCCTACACAACCACTTATTTCCAAGAAAATTAATTTTTTTTGTTGGACTGGGCTAGAACTGGTAAAGATATTCAATATAATAGGGCAGCAAGGTAGAAGAAAGAAGGAAAGGAGATTATCTAGAGTATTCAAAGGGAGACCCAGCAGAAGGCCCTGGCCAGGCCAACTTGAGGACCTCTAATGAAAGATGATTCATAAGGTATAGCTTTCTGATTTCCTCTAATAAAAAGGGAGGACTCCATCAGTAATATGGTGATTTTCACTGCACAATAATGTTCTCAGAAAAAAAAAAAAAAAAAAGGCAATGGAGGTATTACCACTATTTGCATCAGAAAGTCACACAATGCATAAATGTTTCAGCTTATTGTCCATGTGTAAGAAAATTCTGGCTTTTTTTGGTGATGTCTGTGAGCTACTTAGTTAAGTGTTTCCCAGACCTACCTACAAAAACCCCCTGAAAGATGGTAGTAGGATGAAGAGCTAAGGTATTAAAAAAATTATATCTTAAAACAGGGTATGACTTTTCTAGGATAAATAAAACTGACAACTAGAAAAGATTTATTTTACATTGTTTCATATAGGAGAATTTTTTTTAAATAAGGAAATGTGCCTAACATCTGCCTGTCCTCTTTCTGCAACTCTTCTAATACTACCATTCTGTGCTTTATCTAACACAGCAATGCCATTGGTTTCAACAGAAATATCAAATCACAATTATGTTAATTCTACAAAATTTTGCTGGTAATGGAATAACTGATAAATTAATATTTGCATTTAGATGTGTTTATAATGTACATTTACAGTACGATGGTCAACAGCATTACACAGTGAGTGCTGACATGCCTAAAATTATTGTCAGATCTGAGACAGCAAACTCTGCAGCTACTTCAGAGTATGACACCAAAATCCAACAACAAGCCTAACTGCCTCATTAAAGTCATCCTCCTGATTCTAAACTTGTCAGTGATGCTGCTAGTTCCCCTAAAACAAACTGCCATTCTGTTTACACTCTGTGACACAAGGACCAGATAAAAATTGACAGAAATCTTTGGTTTCCATCTTCTTAGCACTGGATTGGTTGCAGTATTTTCCTCTTTCAAAAGGCAACTGGATATCCCCACTTCACTCTCTTTAGTACCTCTTCAAGTAATAACTAAAACATCTCTGCATATGACTTTTTGTCAGCTAAATGAATTGTCCAGAGAATTTTTTAATTGCAGGAAAAATGAAGTCAACACTTATTCTACTTTTTCCATTTCATAACAGTTAGAGTAACAACAACAACAACAAAAAAGTAATATAGGAAAGCAGGAAGTACTCAATCAAATTCAGGAAATAGAAGAAAACATGCTAAGGCTTCTTCAAAACATCAAAATAAAGACTAGTACATGCATCACTGGGACTGACTGGGAAGTAACAGACAAGGAACCAGGGAAAGGGAGATGAAGAGTTAACAAGAAGCTCAGATTGGGATCCTGAGAAAGAGCAAGACAAATGATGGGAGAAGAATTAGATGGAAGAACTGGGGTAGCTGAGCTCTCTGTATAAAAGTACAAACCAAAGTTTCTCAAGGTTTAGGGTGGGGGTTTTGTTTGTTTAACATCTGAGGTCCACTGAGAAACTTACATGAGTTCTGAGAAACCTAGGGCAAGATGACAGGGTTTGATGTCTTTTTTAAAAGCACAGAATGTTTAAATAATATGCATCTCCCTATTAAAAGTGACAACATAGTTCCTTTTTTTAAAAAAGTACATTTTTGAAATATTAGAAATATACCACATCTACCTAAGGATCCTGCACATGGACCAAGAACTTCCAAGATCAAAAGATGTCACCCCATACATTTAAACCTGAGCAGGATCCAAGCGCGTCCTTCTAATAAGAAAATAATAAGTCCATTTGATAGTATCTGTAAAACCACTTTCATCACTAGACACTACTCACTCGGCAGAAATCTCATCTGCAGAGAAAGTACAGAAGTTTATCTTGCTGTGGAAAGTAACTGGCCCTGCGTATTTCAAATTAAACTTGAGCTATTCAGGTCAAAACAAAAATTGAGACCAAAAACATTACTACCTTACTCCTTAAAAATGGTAACTCAGCACTTCAGTATGCATTCTGCAAGATGGCCAGGATTGCCAGATCATATATAGAACAAAAAGACTTTATTAACTATTACCTCGAATTCTGAGGCTAAGAGGAAAATTGAAGGAGGAAGATACAGATGGATTCCCAAAATAAAATGACTGTCTTCACCCCTTCACTGGCCTACCCTGACCCAAAAGAAAATATTAAATGCTGTCAGTAAATGAAGGTGTGGAAAAGTAATAGCACTAGGATGACTACTAGTACTTTAACTGCTGGACTAAAAACCACTGACAATATATGCACCCGTACACAATAAACTGAGCTTAAGCTAGTTCATACAAGAAACCTGTAAGTCTTATTCTTAAGGAAAGACTCACAGTAATATAATAAATATAAACCTGCACCTTTGATAAACATCAATGTAAGAGCTCTATCAGAAGATATTAACTACTGGATTAAACAAACAAGCAGGTCAGCCTCCCCCCCATCAGCCGCCGAGTGACAGCACGGGGAGGCGCAGCCCCCCGCCTGCTGCCAGAAGGGCCGGGCCGGCCGCGGGTCCCCCTCGGGGGACAGGAAGGACACGAACTGCCTCTTTCAGCACCAGTGCCAGCTTACATCAGCGTGAAGAGTCCAGAGAGGTACTGAACAACAGTCTCCCTTTCCTACTGAAAGGATGCGATCTCAGCTTCATTTCCATCTGCTCTTGCATAGACTACAGAGCAAGCATTCACAAACTCCCCATCACCCCTAAAGACATCCATGCAAGAATAAACCGAAGTCTGCTCCATCAACTGCAATTTCCTTTAGATCAAACAGCTAATGCTCGAATGGCAAAGGACATGAAAGATACCAGTATTTCCCCTGCTATGTAAAGACTCTGAATTCAGACTACTGCCATTTTACTGAAAAAGACAAAAAAAAAAAAAAACCAAAACCAAAAACAAACAACAAAACAAAACAACAACAAAAAATAAGAAAACAAACAAAACCCCAAACCAAACAATCAGGCAAAAAACCCACAACCAAACAACTTCAGATAAAGAACTTGGAACCCTGGATCTTCCAAATTTATGGAAAGTCCTTTCATTCCAAAATTCACAGTCAGATCAGCAAAACACAGGGAAAAAAGAATTAATATAGTTATATTAGCCCTAGAAAGCCTTGTGACAAGTCACACATTCATGCAATCTTAACTGCTGAGGATAAGACTTTGAGCAAAAGAATGGACTTTAAATACCATTTTTAAAAAGCAATTAAATTCCTTTGGACCCAAAGCTATTACCTCCCCCCTCCCCCCTAGAATAATGGTTCCTAAGTTTCCTGTGGCTCCGCACTTGCTTGCACAACAGGCACAGAAGCCTCTCGGCCACACGCGTGTGAGGTGCAGGATCTGGCCGAGGAGCAGTCACGTACCTGCAGCATTTGCTGTGCCCTTCGGCACTAGCAGCAGCATGCATTTTTGTTGAAGGTGAACAAACTAGAGACCACATCCACAGGAAGCCACTGATACGAAGAGGTATACGTATATCAGTGGCTATTATCAGAAAATAATATAATCCTACACATGATTTATGTTTTCCATTATTTCAGCAACAATTTTTTCTGTAGTATGTATTGGATCTCATCTAAACACATTGAATCTGGAGCTATTAGTGGCAGTGAGTACTGGCACTAAAATGAAATGGGTATTTGTTTTGTAAGCCATCAGGGTGCCCTAAATTCATTTATCTTTTGGAGTTAGCTTTTCATATCATCTGATGGATTTATTTTTTCCTGAAAGGCAGTATGTTATTTTTAGGGGTAAATGTACAATCATAAAGTATCTTCACTACCTGAAGAAGCTCTTACTATACAGTACAGTGATAACTGATAGTAGCTAAAGACTTTGAAATCAAACTTGGCAATCTGTATTTTTTTTCATATATTTAATCAACATTTATGACTAAAACCAAAGCTGTATCTATGAGCAGTCAGCTAGCACAAAGCTCTGCTTCTAGATTTAAAATGAAACAAAAAACCACCATGGAACATGGAAAATGTGAAAAGCTACGTTACAGATCTGTTACAGAAACCTCTCCCAATGTCTTTATTTCTGTTTCTTTGTATCTCTTCTGTTTTAAGCAACCTTTATGTGTAAAACATAGTATGATAACTTCTATTAAACAGTAAAACTTTGGGAAACCGACACCAGAATTCCTGAAAGGAGAACACACTTCTCCGAAGACCATGAATCACCATTAGCTCAAAACTAAGATGCAACCAATTTAAAGAACTGTGAGTGGTTTCCAAAGATAAAATTTATATTTATTTCCCCCTTTTTCATTCCAACATTCTCAAAAAACATGTTATGAGAAAATTACTCAAAGATAAAGTCAAGCACTCAAGAAAATGAGGATAACCAATAACCAGAATTAGCCCTGGCTCCTGTACATACGCTTTACAATAGTTTAATTGCATGACCACATGCAGATCCTCTCTTTATTTTGACCAATTAATGAACAGCCATTGAGTTTGTCATTATGATTTGTGGCTCTGTGAATGCTCTTAGGGCTTAGTTTACTAAAAATTATTCAAACCTTACACCATAACGGCAGATATTCCCCGTTCCTAATGATTTCTACATAACATTCATCATCCAAGCCCTTCAAACCTACCACAATTTTGTGAAAATACATGCAAGTCTAGAGATAATATTATCTTAGTTTTACAGAGAAATTTAAGTATAAAAGTTTCCTCTACTTTTGTGTGACTAGCTTGTGATAACTCAAGACAACTCAAGATGGAATGTCACAAACCTGAGGCAGCACTGCATTTTCCACATTTTAAGAGTGGCTGTCCCTCTTGCTGGAAGTCACACTACCTTTTCACAAAGAATAGTTGAAACATATGGGAAAGGAAGGGGTTTACAACCTCATTACCATCTATCAGATGGTAAGTGACCACAAAATTAAAGGTCTTACCATAATTCTTACAGAAAAAGTAGACTAAACTGAGAACACTGGCATTTCCCTGGTTCTTGAACATTTGCCTTTGCAACCCTACTTACACTTTTAGAACAGTTTCTATCTACCAATTATCTCCACAGTATATCCACAATCACGTGGCTGGAAGATGAAATATGAAAGAAGAAACAGGTCCTTAATAATCTTATTAAATGTTTTAATTTCACCTTAATACCTTATGTAAAATTAAGTATCTACATTTGCCAGACTTACCACTGAGTTTTTAAATTAAGATGCATTTTTATTCCTGTTTGTTTACAAGGACACAATAATCAACCATTTCCTCCTCTCCAGCCAAATGCAACAATGCAGAGAGTAATCAACTTTGGCAGGGCAAGCGCTGGCTGTCCAGTGCTGCAGCTACAGTGTTCTCTGTCATTCCAGCCGCAAGGTTTTTAGTATGCCTGTACATATGCTAATTCTCATAACCCTGATTTCTGCCCCTCCTACCTGTGAACTTTATTATCCACTCCCTTTAGAAAACATAAAATTGTGTGGTTTATATATATTTAAAAATACAATAATTATTAATAATTATAATTACTATATGTTAGTTACCTTTTCCTCTCTATTTCTTAAGGATAGAAACTAACACAAATCAGGGTAAGGCTGAAGGGCACTTCTTGATACCAAGAAAACAACGCCATACAGGCTGCCAAAAGGACAGATGTTCTGTGCTTTTCTATTAAAAAAAAAAATAAAATCTGTCTTCTATAAAATGAAATCCAAACTGTCTTTTCAGTTCCAATAAATACTCACAAGGGATGATCAGTCTTTTCCCTTCTAAGCTTTATACATGCACACAAGCTTGCTCACTCCAAAAAGCCAGATGCCAGTTTCCCCTACCCCTTTTTTTCCCTTCTTCTCTTATTTTTTTTCTTTACAAACAAAACAAAACCAAAACAAACTGCCGTCTCCTCGAAATACATCTTTGGAAGAGTAAAATCAAACCACACTACCATTTACCTGTATTTCAAATGCAATTCTGTCATAACATCATATTTGGAACAACCCAGATGAGTCTCTCCAGTTACAGATGGAAAAAACTCTCAAAATCCTGTTTGGATTTTTGGATTAAAACCTTCCTTCCCTGGTCTAATGTAATTAAGTGTTCAGTTTGTTTACAGTACAAAAGAAATAGTTTGAAAGCACCTGCCGGTCAGCCACTGGTTTCCCCCAATTAAATTCTGTTCTGTTTCTTTGCTGGTTTTCTGTTCATGGCTAGTCTTAAACCAGCATTCAATAAAATCAAATTCCCATGTTTTATTATTGCACATGTACTTTACATGCATACTGTAACACTGTTTTCCACATATGGTAGGCTGGATATGGTTCTAAAAGGTGAGAGTTCTTTGTTGACTACAAGCTAGCTAATACTTCAAAAAATTAAAATTAATCTCAAAAAAAAACCCCTTCAAATCCCCCCACGATTTGCTATGAATTTCAGTATCAGGAAGGCAGGTATTCTCTCCTGTTTACCAGGATAAAAGAGGTCCATATCAATGACTAAATAACATTACCCTACAAAGCAAGAAATTATAAAAACACCCTGCACATAGTTTGTCACAGCAGCACTTGCCAAGGACACCAGAAGGTGACATATATTTAATTCTGTTCTTTAAAAAAAAAAAAAAAATCTATTAAAATCTATCCATCTCTATGGTAACGCAAAACATATATTTCTCCCTATACAATCTGATTAATACTTTTTAGTTTCTTATTATCAACCTTTTGTTTGCTTGTTTGAAAATACATAAGAACTGTCTAGTTGATCCTAATAATCTTAAATTGTATCATAAATATGCCTGTGGAAATAAATGAAAGGTTAGGTGTACTGCATATATAGCTCCTTGTTATACCGTTCTTTAAATCCAATAAACTAGCCATAAGTTCTGTGGTCTTCAAAGGAAAGTAACTTTCAAACAAATGATTGTAATTTTTCAAATTTTAATTATATAAGACTTGCTTACAAACTAATCTTATTTTACTCTCCTAAAAATGTATGCCTACTTCTAATCCTTTAAAGCTCACAGAATTCCACAAATCTCTATGAGAGACTGATGGCATTACACCTCTTAAAAATAGGGAAGGGAAAAATAATAATTATGGGAATCCTTTATAATCTTAGAATATGAAGAACTTAAACTGAACTTCAGGCAAGTTAGTGCTAATGGGGAAATGTTCTGAAATAGATTGCATTTTATGACAGTGACCTAATAAATACTAAGTGTAAATTCTACATGAAGACTGTTCCACCAAAGAAGAAAAGTAGAGGTCATGACATCCACTAAAGACCTCCAAGAAACCATAGCTAATAAATCTATGTAAATGCAAGTCGCAATTTAACAAAGCATGAGAAGGACTTTTACTTAGCTTTCCAAAGGCAACTTACCTAAGCAGTGTAAAAGCCTACAGTTTTACTTACAAAAACTTCTAATTGCCTAAGGTAATGAGTAGACATAAATCACAATCCGACACTTCTATATTGTGGTCTGAATTCTGGGGACCAGAATTCAAGACAGACATGGACAGTCTGGAGTGGATCCAAAGGAGGGCCACAAATCTGACCAAAGGGCTGGAGGACCTGCCCTATGAGGAAAGACAAAAGGAGTTTGGTCCTTGCTCCCTGGAGAAGGTGGCTCAGGGGGACCTCCTCACAGTATTCTAGTACTTAAAGGGTGGCTAAAAAGAGGATGGAGGTGCTCTCTTCACAAGGAGCCACATGGAGAAGACAAGGGGCAACTGGTATAAGTTGCACCAGAAGAGGTTTCATCTCAAGATAAGAAAGGAATTTTTTATAGTAAGAGCAATCATTCACTGGAACAACCTCCCCAGGGACACGGTACAAGTCCCCATTGCTGGGTGTTTTCAAGATGCATTTGGCCAGCCTGCTAGGTAATCTCATCTAGGCTCCCTTTCCCACAAAAGGTTGGACCAGATGATCTTTTGAGGTCCCTTCCAACCTGGGCTATTCTATGATTATTTATCTCTAACTCCTGCTTCCATGACTGAACAGACCAGATTATAAAGATATCCACCTTACACATACAACACTGAAGTGTTCATCATTCTGCATTCTCCAAATTATTCTGCACATACACTTCACATCCTAATCAAGGAAAATGTTCAAGTATTTTCTAGTAATCAAATGACAAATCTGCTAAAAGTCTCTGATGATGTTGCTAAGCAATCAGATGTTTTCCCAGTGCACAGTTCCCTTTGAGAAACTAAAGAACTAGATGCCTCTGAAAGTGGGAATATTTACTCTTAGTTTCCCTTATATTCTGTGCAGCACTTATCAAGACTACCAGCTGACACAAACTTGTATCTGAGTTCCTGGCCACACCATGAAGATCCATCCTTCACTCCAAACAAAGGAAGATATTATAAAAATATCCATAATACTGCTGAACACTAGAACAAAGGACTATGGATAATGAAGCTATAAGATTGAGTCTCTCTGTTAGTTTCAGCTGGTGCCAGACAAGCTCTTAAGATTCTTTTTAGAAGTCTCTTCACAACACCAACAATCACCCTAAAGGGATATCCTATTTGCAGATAACCTTGAAAATTACTCAGAAAAGAGGACCACATATATGCACAATACCATTTTTGTACATAAGTCTCAGTACAAATGCCTCATCTTTTCAGGAGTTTGCCTGTACAGAACTAAGTCTGTATGAAATATGCTCAGCCTGGACTTGAAGGAATTATGTTACTTCAAGGGAGACCACCTGAACTAGACCTCAGGTACAGCATGTCTGTTTTAGATCACACCACACTTTTCTGTCTACATATTTTAGAAAATGCATCAGCAGTTACATGTTTTATCAGATATGAAGCAAAAGCCATCTCACTACATAAAACCGTCTCAAAATATTCCACTACAAACATAAACTACATTAGTGATTTAGCAATTTTTTAAGACAAGTTTTGAACTAATGCTTCAATTTTAGGGACACCCTAAAACACTTAAATCAGACATCTTCGATTGCACCAACTCCTTTTACCCACTCTCTTTTCCTTGATAGGATCCTCGGAAAATTTAAAAGGAAATTCATTTCAGACTCAGCTGGCAAAAATTCCAACTACTCCCAACACCACTAGGTCTTACTACTAAAACAAAATGAAAAGTCACTCCACACTTTTCCACTGCTCCCCTTCTGCATAAAAATAGCAAATTACCTTTATTGATCTGACCAAATTCGAAATTGGGCAATTATGTTTGGTCTCTCTACAGTCATCTGCTATTTCAACAGAAATAGTCCTCACATCACATCTTAAACTCGGAGGAATATTTTTTTACTGTTAAAATAGCTACTATGCTCCAACTGTGAGTTTCAGTGATCTCTTCAGCTGACTTAACAACTCACAGGAGTCTTGTTTGACCTAATTAACAAAAGCTCACAGAGAACTTGCAGATCCTTTATTTAGAAGTAGTATAAAAATAACAAATCTTATCAACACATACAGGGTAAGAGAGAAAGTTACCTATCTTGTATTATTTTGCTGTCTCAGTGGAAGTTATATACTGGTCTGGGCAACTGCGTAAGAGCCACACACATATATTCCACAGTAACAAATGCAGTTTTTCATCTTCATCCACCCCTGTGCCTACAGAAGGGTCCCCAAGGTTTGTTCTTGCTTTTCTGTTCTTCTCTTCTCTTCCTTGTCCCTTTGGAGTAGTCACAAGAACAAGCTCAGCCTCCCATAATGGTACCAGTAATAATCCTACTTTTCTCTCCTCTTCCACTCCATATTAAGTACAATATTGGGGGAGGGAATCACTGGCATCTTTTGTTTGTAAGCCTTTGTAATACTGAGAAAGGATAAGCAGAGCCTCGTTTTAAATTTCTTAGGCTTCCTACAAAATGAAATAGGTATCTTGTCCAAATTAATCTAAAGAACAATAAAGAGTACTTCAGTCAGGCAAAGCAATAACACAAGATACAGAGTCCATATACTTAGTGACAATATACATACGTGTGTATGTGTATACACAGACACTCACATATACATACATGCACACACTCGCCTGGTCAGGTATGGATATCAGAAACTCTACCCACATTATAAGAAACTTGGTATACAGTGTGTACATAGTACAGATTTTAAACACTCAGTTCCCGTGAATTCTCTCCCAAAGATTTTGTACAATAGCAGTGAAAGTAGGAAAATCCAAACCAAATTGCTTAAATAGAACAGTGACCTTTTTTGACAGAAAGTAGTTACTAGATCTTACTGTTTCTGTGCTCAACTAAGAAGCCTGGATACAGCCAGATCAGAAAGCAAAGAACTGGTTTTTTATTTTCCAGTGTCATGAAACTGTACCTATCTGCACAAAGACTACATATTCAAATAGGGGGAAAAAATGTGTTCTTTTCATAGAGTCATAGAAGGGGTTGTGTTGGGAAGAACCTTTAAAGGTCATCTAGTCCTACTCCTTGGCAAGGAACAGGGACATCTTCAACTCCACCAGGCTGCTCAGAGCCCTGTCTAACCTGACCCTGAATGTTTCCAGGGATGGGGCATTTACCACCTCTCTGGGCAACCTGTGCCAGTGTTTCGCGTCTTCCTTTTATCTGGTCTGAATCTACCCTCTTTTAGTTTAAAACCATTACCCCTTGTCCTACTGCTACACGCCCTGCTAAGAAGTCTGTGCCCAGAACTATGAAAATCATATCAACTGTACTCCTTTAAACATATTAAATATTTAAGTTCTATTACTGATTACTCAGTAACAAAAAAAAAAAAGGTGATTTTTACGTAGGCATAGGATTTTATCATTAATGCTACAAACCACCCAATATAAATTAAATCTGATAGCTTTCATACCAGTATTCTTTTTATCCCTTTCGCTTTCCAATTTGAGGGAAACCTCCTGCACTTTCAAAAATCTCATTGTTTTACTAGCATTTAAAGGGTTATAGTATCAGAAACCAACTACTCAGAGCATAGCATGATATTACAGTAAAGCAAAGAACACACCATACTTCTTTATTTCAAATTACTTTTACGCACAGCCCATCCTTTATGAACTCATTGCACACAAATGCCTCCTTCTCCAGTCTCAGCTTCTAGTTCTACTAAGCCTATCATTTCGCTTTCACCTTGATAGCAAAAATTACCTTGATAGCAAAAATTACAAGAATATCAGAGTCCTGTGTAGTATAGTGAACTCAGGCTAATCTTTCCAATATATATCTCACAGACATACAAACTAAAATTACTACACAACTCTTATAACTGAAACCTATTCAAGCTTCCTCACGCACAGTTTCTTCCCAGTAACAGCATGGACCTTCTGTGGTCAGAAGGAACTAAGGAAGATTGACAATATTTTATACAAACTAATTTTCTACAACTGTTTCTCTCAAAGTTGTGCTTCACTTTTCCCTTCCATTTCTCACTGGTCTCCTCCCTCCAATTTTTTGCCAGCTGAGCTATTTTATCTCAGAACAACATAGCACCCTTCCTCGGGCAGTGTTTTAATCGCTCCAGGCTTCCTGGGTATTACATTCCAGTTCCTATTGTTTAACTGAAAGGCAAATACAAACCTTACAATGTATCTGAACGATACTACTAAAACAATTTCTTAGAATTTTTAATTGAAACAAACTTGGTCTTTCAAACCATAATCCAAGATGTTAGCCAAAAAGCATGAGATGAACTTTTCAGCCCGCTCAGAAATATTAAGGGATGCTGTGCATTTTGTTGGGCGGCTGTCTTACAGTGCAGTACTACTAAATGAAGTGCCTACTGTTACCATTCATAGGTACTGACCTACTGAAAGCACCTGCTGTAACAACCAGCGTTTGAACTTTCACCACAGTAACAAACTTCTCCACAAAGCTGATTAGGCACAGTAGCATGATAAATAACATTAATTAGATTTCTTAGATGATTCTTATTACAGTCTGGGAATAATAAAAATTTCTGCTGGTGCTGATCCAACAACTAAGTATTTCTATTTAGTCTTTTAATATATTTTAAGATATGACCTTACAGCATACCTTCTAGCCTGAATACCAATTATAAAACCTTAAACCTGGCTCTGACACATCCATTAGTGCACCCTTCAGGCTTCAGATTTACTATTTGTAAATAGGACAAATTTCTGTTACCCACCTAACAATGGTGCTCTTTCCCGTCAGAAAGGCTATGGTACTACATCAGCAGTCCTGAACATAAGAAAACACTGGAGATAGTCAAACACTGACAGCTTTGTCCAGGGAAGTTGTGGAGTCTCCATTCACAAGAAACTCAAAACCTGACTGGATGTAGTCCTGGACAACCTGGTCTAGCTGACCCTGCCTGAGAAGTCAGTTGAACTAGATGATCTGAAGAGGTCCCTTCCAACCTAAACAGTTCTGTGATTATTTCTGTATTAGAAAGCTTTTTTTTTTTTTTTTCTCATTTCTGGGAAAAAAAAAAAAAAAACACAAAAGAATTTATTTTCTACTCTGAAGCTCTGCCAGTTTCTTCTTGTCATGGAACAGATGACTCCTTCCAAAGTTCTATGAATACAGTAAAATCTTTCCCCTGTATTTAAGAATACAGTAATGTTGCATGCAATGTTATAGTAAGTATAATGAGCTAGAATAGAAAGCAGTCCCAGAAAGAAAATCACTAAGTGAAAGTTATAGCTAGAGCTTTCTCTCTCCCTCCCCTCAAGGAACTAGTTTTAACAATAAAAAAGAAATAGATTAGCAGAAAGGAAGTGTAACTCATTTGTAGGTAAAATTATTCCCCTTTCTCCAACTCAATAGCATTGTCAGTACTACTGTTGTCATCTTCATCTGACACTGGGGAGAGAGAAAAATCTTACAGGAAGAAAACAGAAAAGATCACTTTATTCACACACACCATAATACTTGAAATGGAGGGAAAAAAAAAAAAAAAAAAAAGGACTACTAAATGTAAGAGGGCTATAAAAAAAAGAGTTTATACCATGTGCCATCCCTCCCACCCCCCAAGTAGATCAGATGCTACTTTCCAAGAAAATTTCTTGAGAGGCATATGATTCCCATAAAAGAAGTGGGAGCAACAAAAGTAAAACTAATTTCATAATAGACTTGATTGCTTTTTGAAGGGAATACGAAACATAGCTGGTTATGCTAGAGATACACTAGGCTCATTTAATTGGATCTTCTCTGGTTTTATTTCCTAGATATCTAACTGCTGTCACTTCAGGTTTAAATAAGGAAACAAAACTGCTACAGCTCTATGTAGAGGTATTTCTCTATAGTAAGGAAAAAAAATGAAATTTAGGCTTGTACCACCTACAATTCTTGATCCTAATCCTACAGTTATGGCTTGTAGTTACTAAGCTAAAAAGCTAAAAGGAGGAAGAAAAAAACAAGAGTTAAAAAATACTTTCCAATGCACTTGCTTTTTATTTGCTCTTCTGTGAGACTTGGCCATTAAAAAAGAGAAGAACAAAGACAAAAGCAGAAGTAGGTGACATTAAGTGTCGGCCACTGAAAATTATGTAAAATAGAAGAGTATAAAACTCAACACACTTATCTTGAGTGTTTATTTTTAATACATGAAGGAACAATTGTACAGGACCACTGCTGAGCTGCTCTTCTTTCAAATTCTAGACACTAAAATAATCACAGACTGTGCTGAATAATTCTTTGAAGTCTTTGACGGGACTTACAGAAGTCTTCCATTTTGTGTTAGTAAACACATACAGTATTTCTTACATATTTAAGAACATTTTAGAATTGGTGTTTTTTAAACAATGAAGCTTTCAGATCTGAAGCAGAATTTCAAAACCACTGAAATTTCTATCATGGCCCATGTGAACCTCACATGATCAGTGATTCTGCAGTTAGCAAACCCCCCCGCTAGATAAAATGAAACTAGCAATTCTTATATTGATTATTATCTTTTCCTAGTGGACTGAAATACAGGCAACGTATCTCCCAAGATATCTGAGAAATGAAGTAAAATGAGAAGAGTATTGTTCTTACCACATACAGCTGTTTCCAGAGCACAGCCCATTCCTGCAGTGTTGCTGTGACTTCAGTCACAACAGAATCTTCAAGTGGAACAACTGTTTCATATTGCCTATGCAAGAAGAGTGGAAAGAATTAGGAAAGGTACCCTTGAAAAACTAGAAAAAGTAGTAAATGTCATCATGGTAATTTGTAAAATGCTAGAACTTGAATTTGTTTGAATCTGTTCAACGTAAATGAAAATATCTTAGGAACATTTTGTCTGTTGTAACACTGAAGCAACTCCAGAGTCCTATCAACTGTTCCTCCATTACATTCCACTAGAATCAGCTTATGTGAAGCATTTCCTAGTTATCTGTTCAAAATATATGATTTGAGTCTAATCAAGGTCAGTAAAAACACTTTTCATGATTATAGCACGTTAAATTAACTTGTCTGTAAACTGAGGTCCTTCACAGTTTGTGTCTCTTCTCTCTAAGCCAACCCTTTTTTACCACCAATTAGTATATTAGCCAATATCATTAACCACCCAGCAGATCTAACATCTATTAACCTTTCCCATCCAGAAGACTTTTTCAGTATTGCCTATGGAACTCGAGTGAGCTATCCTCTAATCAGAAGAGTAGGACTTGCCCCTTCTGTGGTCAATATCCTCTATACCCATTAAAGGAGAATGACAGAACAGTTTGGGTTGGAAGGGACCTTTAAAGGTCATCTAGTCCTACCCCTTGGCAAGGAACAGGGACATCTTCAACTCCATCAGGTTGCTCAGAGCCCTGTCTAACCTGACCCTGAACGTTTTCAGGCATGGGGCATTTACCACCTCTCTGGGCAACCTGTGCCAGTGTTTCACCACCCTCATGGTAAAAAATTTCTTCCTTATGTGTAGACTGAATCTACCCTCTTTAGTTTAAAAGCATTAGCCCTTGTCCTACCACAAGCAGCCCCATCTTTCTTATAAGCAATAAGGTCTCCCTGGAGCCTTTTCTTCCCCAGGCTGAACCCCTCCAACTCTCTCAGCCTGGCCTCACAGCGGAGGTGCTCCAGACCCCCCAGCATCTTGGTGGCCTCCTCTGGACCCGCTCCAACAGGTCCATGTCAGTCAAGTGTAGCTCTTTCTTTCACCATACTGAAATGCAAGAATGTGATAACTAATATATGTATTGCAATGCCATTATATTATCTGAGCCATTAGTGCCTTGACTTGCCCTTTATGTTGAATGCTATTACTGAAACAAGTGTCAGACACTGTGAAAATAAGGTCCACTTCAAGCTTCTGGCTCTTTCCACAATTTTTAAAAGACAGAAAAGTAGAAAACCAAAACTGAACTAAACAACAAACCCAACACATTTCTGAAATACAGCATGTCAGAATAATTTTCCATAGGTCCTAAAGTATTGCTACTGAAAAAACCCTGGCTCAAAAGGTGGTTTGGGACAAGTAGTGTCGAGTGAGACACAGCCTCTGCAACACATCCAACAACCATTAAAGACAACTGACACCCCTTCCTCCTCAACAGCACAAGTGTGTGTACGGCTATTCTGAAATTCTCCTCAAGGGAAGCTATAAACTCCTCCTTCTATAACCAGTTTAGTCTATTTCTTCTGTCTTTTGTGCAGAGTTAGATGAGTGCTGCTAAGTAAATAAGAGAACAATGAGATGTAATTTAAGTCTGAAAGGTGTTGGGTTTTCAGTTCTTTGTTGTTTGTTTGTTTTTGGGTTTTTTTTGTTTGTTTGTTGTTGTTGTTGTTTTGGGTTTTTTTAAGTGTTGGGTTTCCAGTTCTTTTGTTTGTTTTGAGGTTTTTTTTTTTGTTTGTCTTTTTTTTTTTTTTTTTTTTTTTTGAGAACATCACTATTCATTAAAAAAAGCCATGTACTCTCATGGCAATACTTCCTTTTTAAAAATTCTTACTAGAAATAACTGTGCCACATTAGCTGAAGTCAAAAGTAACAAGGGGTGGGGGAGAGGATGACAAAGTTAAGTCACTGTATGTCTCTGTATTCTTGAAACAGAAAACTTATCAAACAAAAGCTTCAATTCTTCATTTCCAAGATACCAAAAACTCATATTCACATCAATGACACAAGTAAATCTTACATTAAGATCCAAAATATACATATATTAGAAACATCACTATTTTAAAAATCTGGCATGGTCATACAAGCTATGCATTGAAACCACTAAAACTGGTACAGGAAGGCACCAATTCATACACATATGTACCAGGAGATTAAGACAGATCACATTTTTTTTCTATTATTATGCCAGTGACCCTATTCCAACATTTCGTTGTGAGAATCTGAAACACTGACAGACACCTGGCAACTGAGATTGTGCACTATTGTACTCCTGCAGTGTTTCTGTTTGGTTTTGTTTTGTTTGGTTTGGTTTTTTTTTTTTATAGTTTTGGGCTTTTTGTTGTTGTTTTTTGTTTTGTGGGTGGCTTTTTTTTTTGGTTTTTTTTTTTTTTGTTTGTTTTTTTTTTTGTTTTGTTTTGTTTTGATTGGGTTTTTTTGTTTGGTTGGGGTTTTTTTTTCAAATTTGGTCATAGTAAGACTAGGAAATTTCAACTCATGCTTTAACAAATCTCCACAAAGTATGCTTGTGATCTTAAGTATGGCACTGAGAATATGATGAAAAACCCAACACCTATTCTTTAGCTCATATTCAAAGATCATTTCAATGGCTAAACAAAAATTCTGCATTTAGTATGTATCCTCAAAGGTTTGCCTGACACTAACAACATTTAAAAAAAAAATGATGCCACAACTACCTCTATCTGAAAATTCAGTTCTTTTCAGATCTCTGTAAAGTTCCATTACAGGGAAGGGATTCAAAATAGTTCAACATCCCTTTAAGAAACCACAGAAAACTAGAGAATGAAAGGAATCACACAATACACTTTAGCTAATATGGGGGGGGGGGGGGGTGTGTGGAATCTAAGACAAAAAAAAGATATTCTTCTAAAGATTATTTTTAGAAATGGATTTACAAACTTTTAGCATCAGTGGAATAAAACATTTTAGATCAGCCTTCAACAGTATGGTTGGATTTAAAGAGAATGCATATCAGGACTACATTTAACCATGTAAATTTAATGTTTTGCATTACTATAACCCTGCACTTCATTATACCCACATATTAATGACACCACATAGGGTCTATGACTCAAATATAAGAACATTATATACCATGCTCTATTATTTCACAAGTCTTTAGATTGGTACTTCTGAATATATTTTTAAATACAGGGGCAGAATTTTTTACCAAAACATGACATAACCATGATCTCTGGTTCAGAACTGTATTACATTCTGTTGTATCGACTGGCATATCAGTTTTTGATGCTTATTTTTAAAAAGTACATCAACTTTCCTAGTAACTATCTAAATACCCTGAACTGGTTGCTCTTTACAAATTCTGAACTAACATCAAGTACTAATTAACTACACATTACAGGAAACTGGTCCTTTCCCTAAGGAGAATACACGCTAGGAGTAGTCATTCTATGCAATATATATAATTTGATTACACCCCAAAGTTACAAAGCATCAGTATTACAAGTTGCCCTTACAGTATTTACTCAGTCCCTTTGAGGATAAACATACAATTCAAGACTAATCAGAAGTTACCTATCTTTCTACAGGTACTTCACTAAACACCATTTAATACGTTTTATCTTCCACATTTAATTTGTTGCCTTGGGTCACTGTCTGAAATGCTGCATTTATAAACCTCCCCACAATGGCCTTAATCTAGAATATGCAGGTTAGAGCAGCAGTGAAGACACAAGATATTGATTTCAGGGCTCTCAGTCAATCTCACAGGAAACTTTGCAGGTTATATAGCCTGCACATAGTAAAATCTCTGACATTATGTTGCTATCAGTATTGCTACCCACATTAACTAAATTAAACCTACCTCTAGCAACATATGAGCTACATAAAGACAGTGAAGGTGAATTATTTTCAGCAGAGTGTACTTCAGTCACTCTTGGGTCCTTTTGAAAAGTTTCAAAGTAACATAGCTACCTCTGCAGCTACCTCTCTGTGAAAATCTGCTGATAAGGGAGATGGGCTGTCTACATGCCAGTGCCTCCATAACAAACAAGAAGGTACAGAATTTTGCCAGTGAGGAAACAAGCAGAAATTTAAAATATAGAGTCCTTCAAAATGTGTGTGTTTCAGATGATACATCTGAATTTTATGAACAAAAGTGAATAGGAGTAATCAACAGAAGTGATTCTTGCTATATTAAAAGACAAAAAAAACCCCAAGGCTCTGCAAAATTACATTTAATTTTCAAATCCTAGTACAGAACGATAGATACAATGAACTAAAACCACTCTATAAATTCTAATAACTATTTCTTAGATTCCCTTTTAGATGAGAAGTATTGCAGCTTCTTAGAAAGAAGGAAAAATACTCACCCTCTGTTACTGACAATTGCCTTTTTCAAGTGAATATAGTTTGCAGGAAAAATCCCCTGCAAGAGAAAAAAGTCTGCAAGTTAGAAAAGTATTTGCAGTTTTTAGTATTTATATCCTAAGCCACAATACATAACTGCCAATATACTTATTAAAAAAAAAACAAAAACAAAACAAAAACAAAAACAAAAACAAAAAAAAAAAAAAAAAAAAACAAACAAACAAAAAAAAACACCAAAACCCTAACTGTGTCAAAGAGGCTGCCACAGTCAAAGGTCAGCATTCAAATTAATTAAAATTGATCATCTTAATCCATTTTAGAAGAGGACAGCACACTGAATCAAGCCTCCATCTTGAAAGATCAATTTCTTAATAAGGAAGTTTTGCAAGTCTATTAAATAAAAATATCATACATCATACAAAGACTCAGGCTGAGTACTTTTCATTCTCAAAAGCTCCTGAAGCGTTCAGAAACACTGTTGTATGGGAAATAAGCTCTAGTATAAAAATCATGGGTAAGTCAACTAGGACCAAATTAAAAGGTGTCAGTCTAATCCTACACAGCTGCCTTGGAAGGGACAAGATTGATTTAAAAGAAAACATTTAAATGTAGCCAATTGTCTTCCTAATGCAAAGACCATGTGAGCCCCACAATCCACTAACAGGTGAGGAGCAAGCAGGAAAAAGGTGTGACAAACAGAAAGAGTTCAAAGAACAGCTGGCAGTTAGCAGAAAGGAATGACTAACAGATGTAGCTACCAGGAACATTTACTGGAGAGATGTAAGCTAATGGGGACAGCCAGAAAGTGACCATCATGCAGTTTGCAGCATCGCATCAGTATGCTTCCAGCCCAGGCCTCTGTTTCGGTATGCTGTGTTACATCAGATGACAAGGGCATAGGTTTAAAAAAGAAAACAAAAAGCCCACCATCAAATTTGTGTCTGACACCCCTATCAATCTTTCACTAAGGAAAGTAGTATTCTATTACTTGCATACCTTGGAGCTATTCTTTATCTTCCCTCTTTCCAACAAAAAGCTGTTTAAACCCATTTGGGATAGAACCGGTTATTTGCCTTTTGCTGTTCCCATGACATTCAGATTCTAACCTTGCCTATGCCATTGTGTTCTTGTGTGATGAGACGTGAGGAAAAAAGGGCATTTAAACCAAACTTTCCATAGTGTTCCATTATCTCTGTAAAACACACAGCCCTGAATCCTCAAAGCACACTCAGTCAGTGTGTAAGAACAGTAAGCCTGTACTTCAGTGGGGAATACAGGATCAGCATTGGTAATCTTCAGGTTAAAAAACAGCTGACAGCCCCTGACAAAAACATCAGTAATCAAGTGTGGGCTTTCAAATTTTAGAGCTTTAAAACAGTACCATTTAGGAAGAATAATTTTCATGGAGGGGTTGAAAGGAATGCTAAGTAAAGCTGATTCAAAATGCTAAGAAAAGATCCTTCTTTTTCATAGGCAGGACTGAAATTGCAGAAGGAAAAAAGACGAATCTAACAGGAATGGCTTCATAGGGAAAAAAAAAAAAAAAAAGAGAGTAAACATGCATGCTCTCAGCCACATGAAAATCTCGAAAAGGTAGAAACGGTCCTCCTGTTTCTTGTTTAGTTCACTTCCAGTTAATGCTGTTTATTTCTGTGATCCTGTGCTGGTTACCTAAGAAACTAAGGAAGGTTTGAAGGGCTCTCCAATCAAAACTGAACATATACACAAACAGAGGATGTACCAATAAACACACAATGAATGTAGTCTTTTCCATTAAAATAGTAATGAAAACATAATACAGGTAGCATTATATTCCATAATACAAGTAAAAATTAGGAATCTGGTACTCTTTTTAAATACAAGCTGTATTTCAACCAAAAAAAAAAATGAAGCGATGCTTACATAGAAGCAACTGTTTATGGTTTGGATACATGCATTTACAAAAATATATATGGAGTCGCAAAAAATTAATATCAGAACAGTCAAAAAGTTCTCCAAGAGCAAAACAGGAAAATGACTGGAAAATAACCAAATGCAATGGTTAAACTGTAAAAATCTGAAAAAAAAGACAAACTTATAATATCCTCTTTCATCAGACTTTTTTCACAGTTGTCTTAGATTAATACTGCAAATTAATAAATGTGTTCTTTAAAAATCCTGAATTAAGCAGTGCAAGATCACCCATGTATGGTTTTTGTAGGGGACTAGCATGGAGAGGATCAAATTGGATGAGATTTATAAATATTGGAAAGATTGTATGTCAGGAAGGCTTCTGATCTTTTCGGTGACTAACGAGTACTGTTCCCTCAATTTAGCAAATAAATCCAATTCTCCCACAGTGAAAGAGTTAGAGAAGTAAAATCCTAAGGGTAAGGAAAACAAAGTTTACTGGGTTGCAACAGCAAAATAAGTATTATCTCCCACTAGATTAAAAAGATATTCACACTTACCTTTACATTGGGCTTCTTAATGGAAACACCTCTGTACCAGCCTAAAACCAGACAAAACACACTATATTAATTTGTGGCATCGCTTACTTTACACAGATGCAAACCGACTGAAAACTATACAGTTACTGAGATCATCTCAAAAACGAGCTATGCCTCACATGGGCCAAATTTTTTAAACTTTTTTTGTTTTGGTTTGGGTTTTTTATTATTTTTCTTTTGCTCTGCTATGATGACAAGCAATTAAGAACCTGGAATGCTCCTGTTTATTCCCACCAGGAATAAACGCAGCTTAGTATGCTTAGTTCACTATACTCACAGTCGTTAGTCACTGTGGCAAAGATGCATTCAGTGCTCATGCAAGAATTGTACTGAACACTTTTCTTACATCTGGTGGCACATGAGTTTCTTTGTAATGTTTATCTTAACAAAATCTCCAGACTTCAAAAACCTGTCCTTCTGAAGACAGGAAAAGCCATTATCATGTATTTCTAATATTGCTTAAACAAATAGAAATCCTTTGCGCATGTCTCGTCTTATGTAGGTCTGTGAGATTAGAAAATGGACTTTAGGATTTAATTTCACAAACCCAATTATTATTCTTGTATACCCCATCAGTTAACAGCCCCAGACAGGACAATAAATCAGTAGTAAAAGCCAAAGCTGCAAAAGCTACAAGTTAAACACAAGAACCCAATTACTCCTATTTTACAAAGGTGAAAGTAATGTTACTCCATGCAAGATTAATCAGGAAAATAGGGCTGAAAACACCATCCAGTTTAGCAATGGAAAAGGAGCACATTTCAGTTGTAATGGTAGATGAGCTGCTCTTCCACTCCATAACACACACAAAACTACCTCGAATTCTTGATAAAAACATGCTGCTCTCTTCATATCTGGGTCTAATGCTTCAGCCCCACAACATAAAGCTAACCATTGGATCACAGGTGATGAAGAGTGCCAGAGTGTGAGCTCTGCGGAGGAGACCTGGCCATCAGAAATTTGTGGGCAAAGTTGACCAGGCCCAGCTCCTGCACAAGCAGCAAGCTCAACTGCCTGCACATCCCACTTCTATCTAGTGCAGCCCCGTATTCAGACAGGCAACAACCCCAACTTGCCAAAACCCAGCAGTTTCACATAACCTAAATCCACCTTCCATAAAAATTCCTCGAATTTTTCCAGCAACTTCCTACTTTTTTTTTTTTCTTTCTTTCTTTCTTTTTTCCTACAGAGGACAGATACAATTTAGTACCTTCAGGAGTTAAAAGAGTACTAGGAAAACTTGTCAATAATTTGCTATGGAGAATAGATAAGAACAGAACAAAGTAACTGTATTTTGTGTGTCTCAGGTAAAGGACTTCATATTTGGCTGAATTATGACATGAGTCTCATTTAGAGGTTCAGAAGTGGGAATGAGGGCCTTGAATTTGTTTTAAAGACAGCCTGTTAGTCTTGAAATTTTTTCTTCTTTTAAGGAAATCTGATTCAATAAAAATGAAAACAACTGATGAATTCAAGACATTTGCAAATCTTAGTATGGAAAAAAATAAAATCCATCTTCTTTATTACACAAATTTCTCATGATAGGACATAACAAAAAGATTTATTTTCCCATAAAGTTATTGCTTATATTAAAAAATAAAATTTTGTTTTCAATTTATTTCTTTGTTGATCAAGCTTTATAGCAATCATATCAATATAAACATATCTACATAAACAACACATACAGATCCTTAAAATGAGTCATTTCTAAAACTCCACACAACTGTGCCTGCAACACCTGCTTTTGAATAACAGATGCTACATAGTTTTAAGGTCACAGAAAAAAATACATACATTTATCCTGTGATTCATTGTTACCAATATTAAATACAGCACCCTGCTAACTTTTATATTCAGAGAGTCTGTACCTTAGGAATGTACATACATTTTAAGCTTTAAGAGAAATAGAATGTCAAACTTCCCAGTAAATATGGGGGAAAAAAAAAGTAGTTTTATCTAAGTTTGTGAACAGATTTGTAAAAGTTAGAAGACCACCCGATAAAGCAGGTGTCAAAGATTCAGATGTGCAGGATAGGGAATAAAACATTTGAAACATTTCCAAAAAACTACCTTATTTTTTATTTTCCTGTTTTTAATCCCAAAACAAATCTTCAAAGCTTAAAAGGTATGTGTCTAGGGTTGTACAAAACAGGAATGGAAGGACCCATGAGAAATCACCTAGCTCATCCAAGCGATGTCTCTAACCTCTGCTCACAGATGTTTAGTCTGTTTATAACAGTGTCCAATAATTTGTTATCAGGACTGAAATAATGCAGCACTCTTTGCCTGTGGAAAATGATCCACGCAACTTCCACAAAACCTAAATTCTAAGGTATCTCTGCGCATTATTCCAAGCAAACAGAGTGTATTTCACACATACTACTGCTACTTCACACATACCAGTTTGAAAAGGGTAGTTTTGCACAGGAATCTTTTTAGAAGGAATTTCTTCCACAGATCAACATTGGCCAAGAAAATTGCATGTAACAGTATTTTGGCATAGTACTTGAAAATCTAGAGTATCTGTGTCAAGTGGAAATGGCAAACCCTCACTGGACAACTGATTTCAGAGTCTAGGACAACATATATGCAGTTTCTTTGCTGCTATTTGAATGCAGGATTTTTTCTTTTGGAGAATATGGAAAATATTTTGTTGACCTCCCTTTTGTAGGTACTTTTATAAATTTGAAAAGTGGTATATTTCCCTTTAATCTTGTAGGTTTTGCTCTCCAGATCTTAGTTTTCCTTTCTTTTTCAGAGTAGTATATTTTTTAGAATCCCCCTTCCCTGTTTTAAGTTTCTTACAGCACCATGCAAGCAAGATACAGTAGAAGGAAGAGCTCACCAGAACCTGAAAGCACTAAATTTTAAAACGTAATTCCCTATCTTCTTACAATGAACACCACCATAAACTCATTCTGTATCTCAAAGTAAAAGCTATGAGAAAAGGTACAATGCTTTTTTTAAAAACACATTTAGAAAATTGCATCTACATTACATTATTCACTGAAATGAACTAAACCTTCATTCTGGAATTACTCTTAAATAGATTAATATTGATCTAATCATATATTTTAAAGGACATTTCTTTTTGAGGATTTAATCATGATAGTCATCAAATCCAGGCAGCTGTTTCAGCTAATTGCACACTACATAAACCTCAAGATCGACTAACATTTTTAGATGTTACTGTATTACAAATAATTGTTAATACTTTAGAATTATGGCATTCATTTTCTATTGATGTATGGCCTTTAAAGGGTACTGAATTCAATGAAATGGTGAAGAAGGTGAAATTAAAAATGAAGAAGCAGAAAAATATGGCTATGTGACAAGAATTTTGTGAATAAGTTACTCTGTTCAAGTTGTGGATACTCATGATTGTTGGTTCAGATTAACTGTCCAGTAATTATCAGTAAGTAATAAGAATTTGAGGACTGATAAAATTAAGGTGTCAGACTAGAGCTGGAACACCTACAAATCTCTACAGAGAAAGGCTGTGCTTCATGCACACAATGCCTCCCCTCCCATTTCCTTTTCTGACAGCTAAGAATATTCTCAAACTGCTTGACCTAGTGAACAACTGAGGGAAAGGAAGATAGATAATTCTGTTTTTCAAAAAAGGAATCACTGCACTGGGTCTGGCTGAGATGGAGTTAGCTTCCTCCACAGCAGCCTGCCTGGTGCTGTGTTTTGGATTTGTGGCTAAAACACTGTTGATAAGAGATCAACATTTTGGCTATTACTGAACAGTTCTTATACAAGATCAAGGCTTACTCCTTTTCCCAATGTGCCACCCACAGCCAGCAGGCCCGGCATAGGCAAGAAGTTGGGAAGGGCCACAGATGGGACAGCTGACCTGCATCAGCCAAAGGGATAGTCCATACCATAGAACATCATTTACTATACAAACACCAAAAATTAGTCTAGTAGAATCTCCATTCTAATCAACATCCTATTCAGGATAAGATGGAGAACACGAAATATATCCTAAACAAGTCTGATGAATTTCAAGTCCTATATTGTAGTCAAAAATAAAGTAGAAAAAATGACCAAGGCATCCTAGAACAGGCAAAAATACCTTCAGTGATACAGATGATGTTGCAAGCAAACTTTTTTTTTTTTTCTTTCTTTGATCACACAGGAAGATAGGCACAGAATGAGCCTACTGCTTATACCATAGCACCGTAACAACTGAAGGAAGCACTGTTCTGTCTGAACAGTTGTGAGAAGCTGGGGGTGAATGCAGCCATTTGGACTGCATCTTAATGTGTTTATGTGTATTTCTGGGTGTCATGACAAAACCAGGTACTTGATAAATTTTGATGAATAGCGGTGCAAATCTTTTTGTTCATTTGTTTTAAAGAAACCAATAGGATGATAGACATAATGCCTCAGTAAAACAGAAACTGCCAGAGTAGGAATTACATACACTTTCATAATTTAACTGAGTTTGAACACCTCATGCTTTACATTCTCAGTATGCCCAAGACAAAGGTTTCATCCAAGTACTATAGAAGAAATTGGAATAAATCATATCCATTCCAGTGTGTTCTGGACAAGTCACTGTATCTTAAGGCCCTATTCCAACTTTGCTTTTACATGGACTCTACTGCACAGTGCAGTAGATAAACCAGGCAGACTACCTGCAGCAATACAGCCACACTGCACAGTGATCCGTTTCAGCTAAACCTACCAGAGTCTAAACATTATGTTTCTGAGGTGGAACACAGAAGCCAGGAAAAAAAAAACACAATCCTTTACAGCTGCTTTTTTCAATACCATCTAACAATATTTAGTACAAGCTAAGAAAAGTGAAAAGTAGGCTGATCAACAGGTCTGCCCTCTGTGTACCCTACACAGCAAATAATCCCTCCAAGAGCTGCAAGAAGAATTACTTCCATGGTAATAAAACCAGAAAAAAAAAAAGGAAAATTATGCCATTATGCCTGTTCCCCCTGCACATTAAGATCACTACTTGCTCATAACATTTTCTTCAAAATGCATTGTCTATACATATATTCACACTGTAGGTTACTTGCAGGCCAGTAATAAAAGCTAAATTACTTAGCAATATATGCAAGAATGTATCCCTGTCCCTTGCTTTGTTTCTAGAGCTTTTTCAGCTATAAGAAGTATTAGGCTTCCTGCTTAGCTCCTTTGAACCCTAGAATTCAACAAGGCCTCTGACAAGGCAGGACAGAGAAATTGATTGTGACTATATATACCAACATCACATCTCAAAAAAAATGCTTAGGTAAATAACATATGTTTTACCTACAGCTACCTGCACATATGGAAATCCAGGGTGGGAAAGGCATATTACAGAAACCTGCATACCCTTAGATAAAGACTGAAAAATAGTCTTTCCAAAGATACATCACACTCAGTAGCCTCAGCAATAATGCAATCCTAAATTGCAAGATGAGCTCTGGGGCAGGCCTGCGCATCTCATTCTCTTAATCTGAGAGATTAGAAGAGCTACCAATGTTTTTTGATCTTTACTTGAAAGTGCCTGGAACAAAACAGGATATTCTTTCTAAAAGCCACCTTGTAACCTTTTTCAGATTGCCAGTTAATCAAAAAGAGGTCTGTCACATGGAAAAAGCTAGTCCCTCTTGAGCACTCAGTAGCAGAAAAACAAAAGGTCCTAATTGAAAGGTATTGATCTATTTTTCAGAAAAATAAAGCTCAAATATCTGGGTTAAATAAAGTAGCATGAGCTGCAGACTGATTTTTGTCCTATAAAAATAAGTATACTTTGCAATAATATGAGTAACCCTCAAATCTGAAGAAAAGCTATCTTTTGCATACACTAGCCAATACACAATTGCTTTTACCTCTTAATCTCCATATAAACTGCTGTGTAGAGCTAAAGGCACTCAAAATGACCCAGAAGAGGGATGGTAACAGTGCTTAGCAAAAGCTTCTTGATGCCGAAACCACTCAATGCCAAGACCACTCTGTTCTGAGCTTGATGCTCTGAGCAGTGCCAGGACAGGACGAGCAGCAGATGAATACCCAACCCTGCCTGCCAACGCCACGTCAGGGAGCAGCCTCATGCCAGCAGAGCCACAGGAATATGCTAATAACACAGTCAGAGATGCCACAACAAAAGCAGAAGAGATAGAATGTGTTTTATCTTGGTGTTAGCCAGACAGAGGGCCATCAAGAAGCCATTCCTGTGCTCCAAAAGACTAGTTTGAATAGACAGGCAAGATCTTCCGCAGCAGCTGCGTGGGTCCCAGTCTTCAGTTCCACTAGCACACTCCACAAAAGGCAAAGAGGAAAAAGGATGAAAAGGGAAAAAAAGGCAAAGAAGAAAAGTGATATCTCACTGGAGACATCCTTCTCAGGGTAATCCCAAATTACTGGGAGTGAGTCAGTTTGGCCCAGCCAGTCACAGAACAGCTCCCAGCTCCAGGTGGAAGGAAACTGGCATTGCTCCCACAGCAATGACAATCTGAAGTGGGATTCTTCACTCATCTGTATGGTGCAACTTGGAAACATGGCAAAGATATCGCTTCTCAACCACACTAAATTCTTCAAGAATTTAGGAGCAAACCTTAATTGCATGCTTTATCTGCTGCTTAAGCATCCCAAATACTGGAAAACCTTCATTTGACTATACTGTCGCTGCTGGAATAACAGAGGGAAACTTTATATTACATGCATGGCTTAAGAGCATTATTTTTAACCCACACACACATTAAAACCATGTAAATAAATACTTGTGTGGATACCAGAATTTGCATGGGTAAAATAATATTCTTTTAACTGGTGCTTCAGGCATCAGCTAGCATTTCTTTTCTTCAGTGGATATATAAGAGTCTCAAGGCAATAATTAAAATTCACTGAAGTTGTAGCATTTTTAATCTAAAGAAAACTGCACCTTAACAATAAAAATAAATGGACAAGACAGACATTTTAAATTTAGTCAGAATGTCACTAGTTACTCACAGCTACTGCCAGTTGCAGGGCAATAGCCGTGTGACTTGAAAAATAGGGTGTTCTTCAGAATGCACAGGCTATGTGTATTTCAAACAATGAGTATGCTCATGCTTTGTCACCTGACAAAAGAAAACTCTCTTTCAGCGTTTATAGGCGGCATACTATCGCCATACCATTTCACCTCCACAATGCAAGGCATGTAAAGCAGAGAACACCACTTACTGTTTCAATTCTCTCTGTGGTAAGATCACAAGTGGAAGGGCTCAGAATGGGGAACAGAGAGAGGGGAAAGCTGTGAAAGACAAGCATACATAAAACTGATATCTTGAAGAATATTTGTTACCTTTGAGTGAGACCAGTTGAGGATCTAAGAGTCCTTCATGCAAATAGTAAATATAAAACCACCCTAGTAACATCACATGCTTTAGAGACAGCATAACATTTGATGAAAACATGGATGAAGCTTTTCGTGGCTTCAGAGAAAAGGCAGACACTAAGTCCATCCATGGGTCTGAACCCTGTCATAATGAATTTCTGCGGGGAGGGGGGCAGAGGGAGGCATTTGCCAGATTTAGACAGGATTAGAGAAGAGCGATTTAGACATTTGTGGCCTGGTATGAAAGCAGAGTAACAGGCACACATATTGATTGAAATTCAAAAGTTCCAATTTCAAGCACATGAACATGATCCACAGTAACAAAGATAACTGTATTTCATTGCGTTTTATTTTAAAAAAGCATAGGTGCCCACAATAAAAGATTTTTTTAAAGTGTGTTATCAATTTTTATTCATATTTATTAGCCTTAAAGAGACAAATATGTGTATATATACATGTGTGTCTGTGTATGTGCATATATATTTGTTCCTTTACTCTGCAAATATATAAACTTAGCTGCAGAGGTATCCAAGAACTTGATACAGAAAATTCCATACTCTTTCATTCAGTTGCTCTAAATGCAGCAACTGCTTTGTACACCAGTCACTAAAACCAGCACTTGCTTGTTTGTAATAATGGTAAGGTTATTCAAGAAGTCATTATGATTAAAAATATGTACATATTAGAAGCATAGCTAGTATTTGAATCTTTGTCAGCCTTGAATTCTTCATCAAGTCTCTGAAATCATTCTTCATGTCACTAGAAGGTTTGTGTGTATGTGAATCCTTTTAACCCAGACAGCAAAGTCCCTACTGAAGAGAATTATGCACAAACTAAGTGAAGATGAAACAGCAACAGATCTTTGGTTGACTCCCACAGTAGTGACCCTTATTTGCACAGGTTAACATTAAATTATCCAGTTTGTCCAGACAAAAGAATCCCCACCAAATAACACAGAAGTAGAAGATAAGGTATGTTTCTTTCTAAATTTGCAAGGCAAACCAAGGACCTTGTTAACCACTTAGATAAGAATGCTTAAATGATGACTACTTTTTTTTTTTCTTTTAAACTTTGCACATTTACTGTGCTTTTTTTGCGTAACTCACACATGCAAGAGCTGCAGCACAGACCATCTGAATAGTCAGATGAGTTTCATATTGTGGCATTCCAGATATTATTAGCAAAATTAATATATCTTTTTATATATGTGAAGTCTGTGGTAAAGGCACACCTCAACCAAAGTGACAGGATAAAGGGCTTAAAAAAAACAAAACCAGAAAAACTCTGCACAAACACCTCCCTTCCATCCAGGAAAACTTTGTCTGAGCGCCACCTTTCTCAGCGATTTGAAGACTGGTATGAATTGCCTTTGATGAATCATCCTCAAAAGTATTGGCAAAGGAAATACACAGAGCCGAATTATTATAACACTGTAAAGAGACATTGGATTATACTTTTGCTTTTCTGTAAGCAAGCTGTTCCTCTGAAATCATGCTTCTATTCCCCAGAGTTTTGAAAGTTTCCTTGATTGCCAGAAATGGTTAGAAAGTATCATGACTGCTTTCAGCAATAAACATTGTTTTACCTTAGAGTTATACTATCCTATGCAAAGTAACAAATTTTTCCTGATTTTGCACCATGAACTAATTCACAAGACCTGGTAGAATGACTAAAATCAACACTCAGTGGCCAAGTAAAGTTCAGCTCATTATGCCACATGAGGTTTTTTTTTTGTTTTGGTTTGGGTTTTTTGTTTGTTGTTTTTTGTTTGTTTGTTTTGTTTTGTTTCAAAAAACATTCTAATTTGCATCTATACTACTACAGTTATTGTTTACAGCATGTTTCTTCATGGATTAAACACCACTATTCAACAGAAAGTTTTCAGAAGTGTAGGTGAAGAAGCTACTACTTCCCTAGATAAATTAGCATGAAGAGTTAAGTCAGTAGGTAAACAAATAAAACACCTGAGTACAAGAAAAAGCATCAAGAGCAAAAGACAGTTCTAGGCATGAGAGAAGAAAAGCAGTCTTCTGACAAGCATGAAGAAGGTTTGTGTAGCAACATTAACACTCTTCAGCTTACAGCAATTTTTCATCTCCAAACACAAAAACAAACCTACAACTTTGTGGAATGTTAATTTGGAATTCAAATTTGTGGATCTGGTTTTGAATTTGTTTTAACACTTCAGCATTAAGGTTGTATTATTCCACCTCTGACTATAGTGAAACATGTTCTCACACTGTGTCTTGTCAACCTACTTCTCAATAGACATGTTGTACACCACTTGCTTACTCTGAACATTAGGATAAAAATCCTTCTCCTTTTAAATACAACAACTTCAGTCACACTACTCATGGGACTAAAACAGGATTAAGACATTCAATTTATTCACACACAGACATCTCCAGCCACATAAGAACAAACTATAACAACAATTACAATGGCATTTTCCTTTAGGTATAAAATAACATGTGAAGATAAATACAAAGCAATCCCCCCTAAACCCATATTCTTTACATTTTTCTCCAGTATTGTTCCCAAATGATTTGCTAATCTATTTCCTAACTAATGTTTTTCATGTCTTCAGATGTTTCTAAATAATAAACCCTGATGTACTTAATTGAAATTAAGTATATTTCCTCAGTAACACTGAAGAAATAGAGAAAAAAAAATACTTTACATGATGAAAATTCACTGTAAGACTCAATTACAACACAATAATCAGGTCAGGGTTCAAGATTTTCTGGACAGATGGTTAACTTAAAACACACTGACCCCCTATCAGGCTGGATTAGTGCCAACAGCACTCAGCCGTTCCTACAGAAAGTGGGTCAGATTAGGTTTTATTCAAGTGCTTTTATCTGATGCATCATGATTTCCAAACAATTTATTAAAATTTGCTAGATTGCATATTCTTATATAGAAAATGGGATTCCTTTTTGGACATCACACTTACCTTCACATTTCTCTAGGATCTGGACAGTTTCACCTAGTTCCAGGACCAAGCCTTGCGGTACAGCTCCTCGGAAGCTGCATATCACTAGAGGGTGGGGAAAAACAGAGACACATATGAGGGTTGAATCTTTGTGTGAATTTTTCTTCTAAGCATAGCACTTTTAGCTCACTCCTGACATAAAAATAGCTATTACATAGCTGCCCAGAAAACCTGTCAGCCAGCTTTTCCTCATCAGATATCTTTATTTCGGCCCTTATCAGAAATTAAGCTCAGCAGCAACGTAAAAGCTATGCTTTTTAAAAGATTATTTTTATTAAGCAAGGCTTGTAATCACTTTAATCACCAATCCCTAATTCATATTGCATATAAAGATTTCTTTGTCTCACAATTCTTACTCCACTACACAATTCATCAATGGACTAAGCAGTCCTAACTGCGAAGATTACAATAAGAAGTCAGCTGCAGGAATTACTTTCCTCCAAGTTGAAACTATTTCAAGTACCATCTGTGCAACTAATACACTGCAAAAATCCTACATCACCATATTTTATTACATTTAAGTAGATTTATAAAAGAATACATACAAATCTGTACTTTTCATAGGCACTGACATAGCATATGCCTTAAATATTTTCCTAGGTATCTTTAGTTTTCGTTAATCAGGGAAAATAAGAACTCATCTTAATGTTTCAGAAAATATGAATACAATCAAAAATTACTAAATAAACCTCAATTTTAAAAATAAATTTCAGAAAATTATCTTAATGTATAACGATACATTCTTCAACCATAGTTATCAAAATACAGTAGGGACATGGACATGGGCAGTTACCCGAAACAAGACATGTCAAAACAAAGGATGAAATGCAAATAAGGTCTGCCTGCCCACCCACCCCCCAAATCCTGTAACGCCTGTTCATCAGCATTGAAAAATTCACTCTGGCACAGATTGAATTATTCAAGTACCTTGTTCTAAGTAAATACATGCTCAGTCAGAGAGTACTCCCTATACATCACCTACACACACACACACACACACACCCCGAAGCACTACAAGTGGAATTCCATGAGTTGAAATAGTGACCTCCAGTGGGCATCGCCCTTTTTTCCAGTTGAAGAGAACACTCCCCTTTAAATGCAAACACTCAAGCTACCATTGAGATGTTCCCATGTGATGGAGTTGCATTTCATCTCCTCCCTGAATATCTTTTTATGTCAAAACCACTGAATCCCTTATGGCTAAAGACTCTCTATGCACAACTTAAAGCAGTTAACCAGAAAGTCTGAAGTCCAGGGAAAGAACACCATGGAAACTAAGACTATCAACTGTACCATTTACTGCAAGGTATGTTTCTTGAACCTCGAATTTCTAAGAAATAATAAGAGAAGCATAGAAAAAACTTCCACCAAAATAAAACAGTTTCAACCGTATATACAGTTTTCATAAAGAGAAAGAACAAGAAAGAACAAACTACATACACCAGGCAAACACCCACAAAGATAAGAGTAATATGAGAAAGAATTTGAATCAAAATCTGAAGAGAGCCAAACAGTATCAAATGTTTGCTCTTCCACAGTGAGACTCAATGCAGTTTTGAATTAAAGAGGGGAAAACTAGGGATTCCATCAACAAACCTAACCTGATCTCTCAGCTCATACGGCCCAGCAGAAGTCACCACTGATTAAATGAGGTTTTGAACTCTTGTTTACATCAGACAGGAGAAACACAATTGGCTCCAGACTGGAATAATGTGCACCACATAATCCAAGAAAAACACTAAGCCCGTTAGCATTCTGGATTCATTCTTCACCCATGAAGAAATCATAAACATGGATTTCAACCAACGAAAAAACTACTTAATGCTTCTCCCAAAGTGCAGGAACACTGACAATTGCCAAACACTGAACTGCCAGGCCACAACCAAACCTCTATCAGCTTCTCCCAGCCCCTCTAGTATTTTACATAGCAGTATCCTTTAAATACAGATTTTTTTTTCTTAGTAGGCAATTTTACCAAAACAAGAAGGTACAAACATGACTTCCCTGTTCAGACCAACAAAAATACTAAAAAAAAATCAAGTATGTCTCAACAACTCAGGATTTCAAAAATCCTAGGTGAAAAGTTACTATTTAAAACACCAGAAAAATGGAGAAATGGTAATAGAGTAACAAGATACCTTCATTTATGAGAGTAATTCTAGTCACACAATTATTAAATATATATATATACACATACATTATAATATTAAATCAAATTTCCAGGTTATTTTCTACTTCTCTGAACATGTCAGGATTATCATGACACAGAGACACATGATGGGGATACATGAGTATTAGTGGTTGTAGACAAAACAGTAATTTGAATTGTAGAGAGATTAATAACTGACTGGTTTTAACCAGCTGAGTGCAACAAGTAACAGTCTGAAAAACATTATTTCATGTTAACACTGCATTAGAAGTTTCGAATTAGCAAACAACAGATGGCTTCCTATGACTATTATTCACTATATGAAAACTATTGAATAAAGGATGCAAACAGGAAAGAAACTGGATTTGATGCAACAACTAGTTCTTCGGTCATCAGATACTTGCCTATTATGTAACAATAAAAAGTGAGAATTGGAATGAAAGCTAAAGGAAAGGTACTAGGAAAAGAGAGTACTGTGTTTTGTTGGTTTTTGTTTTTGTTGTTTTTTTTTTTTTTCCAACTGCTGATATAATAAATTTTTAAAATATGGCCAAGAATACTGACTTTAATATATTTAGGCCTACAACAAGTAATTCTAATAGATCTACTAGTTTACAGATCCAAACCATCAATTTATAAAAAGACTCTGCTGGTCACACAAAGAAAATCTGATATAAGGACTCTACTGCATCAATATGTAATCAGGTCTTTAGAATTCAGAGTACTCTATTAATAAGATAGCCAAAGCTCTTTTCTAAGGTCTACTTCAGTCAAAAAAGAATAAATAAACAAAAAACCACAGAACAGAAATGAACTGATCGCATCAGCTGTAGATACAATCTGGATGATCATTCTCAATCAGAAAATAAATTCGCATACAAAAATAACATCCACCTCATGTTCCTCATTCTTAATACAGCAGTATGAGGTCTTATTCCTTCATTGATAAATCTGTAGTCATCAATAAACTATGTAAGTCTCTTCTGCTTGACAATTTTAATAATCAATAGGGTAATATGAATAGCAATAAGGGTATTTTCAGAATAACAGAAGCCAAATCTCAGGACTAGTTGTCTTTCCAACCACAATGGACTGAAGTCAGGAAAAATTAAAGAACTCCAACTGATGCAGTAGACCAAACCATATCTTGTTAAAACAAGAACACAATTTAACATCTCTGAAATAAAAAAGAATGGTAAAAATAGCTACTGATTATGACAGAATCCCACAAATTTGAGGCTGTTTTATAGTCTGATATAGGATTCTAAAGGTCTACTTCCACAGTTATGGATGTTACTCATTTGTTAAGCTAAAAATGCATTATGCAACACAATCTTATTTATGAAGTCACTTTTAGGTACATAATTCTTCTTAGCAGTATTATTTGAAAATATGAACACAAATGTGTATGTGAAATACAGAATAATTTAACCATTATGGAGAAAATAATTTACAGAGAGGACTTCAATAACTGACTTCTGTCCTTCTCACAGAAATTCTTTATAGCATATGATCATCTACAAACTGTCCATCAATCAACACCTCTCCATCATTTCTCACAAGAGTTATCCCCTCGGTCACCAGAATACAGAAGTAACGCATCATCAAAACAGGAATACAGCAAAGCTTTTACCCACCAGTTAAAAGACCTGAATGATCCCTCTTGGATTCCAGGACAGACTGCTGAATTATTTAACATCTATTTTCAGATATTGAACCCACTTGCCATCATTCAGGCTTATAAGGAGGTCCTAATTTCTCCTCAGAAAACAATTTCAGCCAGAAGTTAAACCCAACATTCTGCCAAAGAGGAGCGCTTTGAAAAAACACCATGCACCATTTCAGGAATTATCTCCAAATCAGAGGTTCCATAACTGTGGTACTTGAACCATATCAAAGTGGGCTGCAGCAAGATAAAACCTTCCCTCTGCACATCTGTAATGTATTGAAAGACACAAGCACAAAGTAGTTCACATAGGCAGTTACTCTCGACGCTGCAGCAGACATGCTGGAACTGGGGGGTATAACATATAAGAAGAGACGGCACTGGAATAACAGTTTATAAAGTCAAAGGTCCAGGAGAAGACAGACTCAGAAGTGGTTTCCTTGCCTGTGGACATGCCCTGACACAGTAGAAGCAGCTGCATTTTAAGTCACCAGCAGTAAGAAAAACTGCTTCGAAAGACTAAGGGTAAACGGATAAACATGACATCTTAAGAAAAGGACAATGCAGCTTTGCAGAGCTTACTGATTCCTCATGTGTTAGACATCTAAAAGAGCTGCTTGCTATATGGACAAAGAAGATGCAGTTGATACAACCTAGTAGGTTTTACAAAATCTATTCAGAAACAGCCCCTGTCAAAAGCTCTTGCAGAAGCTGAGCTTGGCTATGGTAAAATGAGAAGGCATTTGCACAGATAAACTCGCAAAGTGATATGAAATAGAACAAGTAGACAGTTTTCTTAGCGAAGACAAATTGACCAGCAAGCTCTAAAAGGATCTCTGTTGCCGCCTTTTCTGTTTAATGTATTTCTAAAAGATCCAGAAAAGCTGAGTATTTAGAAAAGTGACAAAGTTTGTGAAGCCACTCAAGCTATCCAGGGTGATAAACCTAAGTACTGCAAGTACATCTGGCAGATGTACACCATTTAGTTCATCTACACAGTGTTTCATGAGGGATGAACAAGCCTCATCTCATACTAAACAGTCAGCTCTCCCCCTGCTATTACCACATTGAGTGAAACCCTGGAATGTTATTCAGAGTTTTTGCCACAAACTCAGTGCTCAGCCACTGTCAAGCACTACCCCCCTCACCACCACAGAGCAGAATACTATCTTTGGGAAAAAAGGGAAGACACCATTACCTGCAGTGCTGTATAAAATTTACAGTGAGCCACCAAATGCCAGTTTTCTGCTTTCCCCTTTGTCAGAACTGTATCCTTTGTCAAAAAGCATGGAACAGCATAAGGAAATGTAGAAAGAAATGAGACAAGAGGTACCAGTGACTGTGTAAGGGCTTTTATATGATTAATTATGAGCCAAGATAGGACTCTTCTACCAGCAAGACTGACAGCTGAAAGGGATGAAGAGAGTATAATTGATAAGTTGCACTGAGAAGGTGAACAGGGAACAATTGTTAAAACATCCTTTCCAGTACAAAAAGCAGAGCAGTGCCAAATGAAACAGCAGAGAATAGTTCAGGACCTCATTCAATAAAGCACTTTTCCACACAGTACATAAACTGTGAAACCCCTTACAAGTTGCTGTGGGTGATTTTAAAAACCAAACAAACAAACAAACAACAAAACAAAAAAACCCAAAAAACCACAAAACAAAAATCAAATTCAAAAGAAAATAGGGCAAATTAATGGATGCATACCGTCATAGACTCAGCAAGACCGTGACCCAGAAAGCACTTCAGGCTTGGGAAAGCATCATGTATGCTTCTCTTGCTGTGCTGCTGTGCTGCAAACACCTGCTATTGGTCCCTGGCAAGGGCAGGACACCGAATGAGACGGGTACATGGCTGGGCTATTATGATCTCTCTCACAGGGTTATTATGGCATCACAGCCTGTTGTCCCTTGCTATCTATCGATTTGTGACCTCATCTGAACACTGTTATGGCAAAAAGAGAATACAATTCACAGGTAGAAAAATGCTAAATTAGATTTATGGTGTGTCATTATTACTCTCTGCTGCCTACCTAATTAACATAGGTGTTTTCATTTTTGCTGTGGTATAATTTAAAATATGTCTTCCTTTTTTAATTGCTTCCAATTCAATTTCCTATGTCCTACCTTCCCCACCCAGTCTCACCTGGGTCACAGTGCTTCCAGAGTTCATTTTTCTTCTCCAATGGATTATGTCAATTATACAACAAACACTGTAACAGAAGCCTGTCACATTTTTTACCTGAACAGTGGGAAAATCCAAAACAAGAACAGGAAAATGCCAGAGTACTGTTCAGCACAATACATCCATATAAAGATCATGCAGCACATAGCTGCTAATTCCCCTGAAACATGATTTTTTTCTTAGCATATATACCAAAATACTCTGCAGCACTATGAACTTGCATAGGTATACGCCTTCTCATATACTTTCTAATTTTTTCAACCTATTTCTACACATTGCAGTAAAGCCTACAAAAATATATTGTCATTGCATAATTTTCCATTTACAATACAAAACATCAGTTCAGCCCATAAGTAATTTATTTTCATAAAGCAACGGAGCCCTTTCCTGCCCCTTCCCTCCCCACCTTCCAAGATGTACAAAATTAAAATTGGAATCGTTTATTTCAATGACGGCTAAGAAACAAAATCAGTTTAAGAGCTTTTCATGTTTACATTGTCCCCTTTTCCTTCTACAAATCAAATTATGTTTCTCTAATCATAAAGTTGGGCTTTTTAAAGTTACTCTATTTCTCATGTTTTCTCTTCCACAATAGAAATCATTGTTGCTAGAACAGATCCAATATGCTAAACCACTTTTTTTTGTTTGTTTGTTTATCCCAACATGTTGATGAGGGCAAGACTTAATGAACTCTATGTGTTAACTTAGTGGAAAAAAACCCCACATTTCATATTATCAGCTGTGAATATGCCTTTTTCTTCCTTTCTGTTTCACTGGGTCTTTTTTAGTTGCAAAATGTGACAAAAGAAACAAAGATTTCTTAAACTCTTTCCCCTGTAACAATCATAATTTTGCAAACTTTCAGATCTCTGTTTACTCATGGCTTCAAAAGACAAATCTTTTGGCCTTTGTGACAGTTTTTTTCCAGTTCTCAACTTATTATTTTTATTATTATCATTATTATTATCTGTCTTACTAAATTTTTGATAATGTGTAATATTTTTAGACGATAACATCAGAACAAATTTTTCAGGTTGAAGCATGCAATTTAATTTTTATAAATGCTTTGCATTCAAGCCAACTTGCAGTTATTCAGGTTATGCATTGATCATGCCCAAAGTACATCTTTGGCCAAACAAATTTCAGAAGGAACTGCAACGATAAGGCATGGGAGAAACACAGCTGCAGTTGTGCTGCTCTACACTCAAGTTACATAGCTCCACACCCTACCAATTTATAATCACACTGAGCAGACACTGAATTGTGTTCTGTGCTACAAATGTCAAAGTTCTGAAGTTTTCTGATGGTGTAATTTATGCTTTATAACACATAACCATATTTTACACTCACACCGCTATCACACCAGCTGAGAATTTGGCGTTCATGTTTACTTTGGGTAAACATATATAATAAACTCTTACATTTCACATTCCTTAAAAAGAATTTCATATTCAGCTACTACTGGTTATCACTATTACTAGTTAACACTGGAATAGAAATCAATCCCTGAGCCTAAGAATGATTGATATTGATTAATCTTTAACAAAATAATGTAATTACTTCAGACTGATAAATTAATGTTGTAACAAGGATATATCTTTCCTTACAAAGATTTTTCATATTAATCCATCTATTAAAAGTGTCTAGTATCAAACAGTATAAACTAGTTTTAACAGCTGAATAGGATAAACTTTATTTTCTTACCTGTAATACCCAGATGATAATAAAGGCTCCACGTAACAAAGAGTCACTGTAGTAGGTGAGACCAAAGATGGCTCTAAATCGTTTCCCTAACCTTTCTAAACCCTTTCCCTAACAGAGGCTAAAACAAGGAGGTGAATGAAGGGTACTAGAATAGGGCAAGGCTGTAGCTTTCCCCAACTTGAATCATCTGTGGATTGGGAATTCCTAAAGTATAAGTGTTTATTAGTATAAGTTTCATACATGTATTTAATAGTGCTTTCTATACTTTTTCTTCTACAGAGCCACTCAGATGTTTTTGAACCACATCAACTTTTAACACTGACATCACCCCAGAACTCCACACTTCACTTATGCATATAGAAAGAGTTTTTCAGTTGTTCGGATCCTGCACCACCAATGCCCTCTGGGAATTGTGTTACAATAAAAAGAGTGAACAATCACTTTCTATTCTTCCAGTCCACAGTAATTATGGTTTTAGAATCTTCCAAACTACCTTTTCTTAATAATTTATTTTCCAAGAAAGGTGACATATTAATTCTTTGTATTTACATATGGCAGACAGGGAAAAGTCTCTAAGCCACAGCAGTATGACTGCGCAAGAAAAAAAGAGTATTGATACAAGTTACCACGCAGAGGAAAAAGACAGCTAAGAGTCAAGATTTAGCTTTACCTTTTTTCTGAGGCAACTGTGTTGCACAATCACGCCTACAGGCAGCAAAGAATTAATACTTTCCAAACCACCATGTACCTTCCAGACTGAGCCTTGCTCAGAACTAAACCTTTTTGCATCAAAAAGGAGTAGTTCTTGCAAACAGAAAATTGTGGGTTTAGTAATTTAAAAAACCAAAACCAAAAACAGTTTTATGAAGGAATAAAACCCTCACATTTTTATAACAAAATTAAAGGCCAGTATGGTTAAATTTTTGTGGAACTGCTTTATTAAAGCTGGCAGGTTCACAGATTGCATAGTTAGACTCTGATGATATTTGACAAGGGAGCAGAACCACAAGGAAATTAAAATGAAAACATTTCAATTTTAGTCTACAAGTACCTAGAAGAATGTTTTTACCTTCACAGTACACCTTCCAAGAATTTAAAGGATTGTGTGTGAGGGTTTCAATTATTTGCCAGAAATTAATCTGAGAAATGCATATTTATTTGCAAGTTCAGGCCACAGTCAGCATGCATGTTTACAAAGAAAACAGGGAACAAAAAACAGGTCTAGTACTTCCAAAACATTCTGATGTTTAAGCAAGATGGACAATATGAAGAATTTAGGTGTGAAGAAAAGGATATAGCCAGTTACACCCTAAAAAACCAACTACCCGAATAAAACACAAGGATTTTGCAGCAAGGGGCATTTCTTGCAGACTCTACTGATACACACGACATGGAACAGGGCTCTAATCTGGTTGGAATTGCCAGGCACTAATGTAATACATACACACACTAATTAAAAAAAAAAAAAAAAATCAAAAGCTGATTAAAAGCATCCAAACATTACAATTGAAGAGTAGAGATTAAACAAAAGACATGATTTAGAAGAGGGCTAAATAATTTGTTGACCTTATTAACCTTCTTTATGAACTTTTGTGCAAAATCTTGAGGAAGAAAAATATATTTCAGAATTGAAACCAATCTGTTACACTTAAGGTTTTGTATATTACCAAAATTACACTACAATTAAGTAAAGGTATTTCAGGCTGGTTGGGGAGCCGTGGCAGTTGCTAGGCAGCATCTGCTCCTGTCAGGGATGCTTCTTTCTTTGTGCAATACAGAGCCTCAGCCAGGAATACTGCCACCAATGGATTATTACAAGGCAGCTTACTGCCATCACATGGCATCTGCAAAGTGCTCAAACTGCTGCCTAGCAACACCGCCTCTTTCTACTGAGTCATACCATCACTATGAAAATATTCATGTAAAAAAAGAAACAGATGCCCGAGAAGAAAGGTGATCATTCACTAGCAAAGTGAATTATTGCTAGCATCCTTCCCCTACCCTCCAAGATAAAAATAGAGATTAGGCTCAAAAATCATGAGCTGTTTAAAATAGTTTCGCACATCCTGGTGGCATGAGGTAGAATTGAAGAAACAGACCAAAAGCCCTCAGTGTTGTCCACCACCTCAGCTATGCTAAGGAACTGATTTTGAGCTTTCAGCTTTGCAGGCATCTATCCTAGTTACTCAACCCCTTCCTGTAAATCTATTCCCTCAGCTATCAGTTCATTCAACTTCCACTCTGGCAGCACAGAAGTCCCTCACCCATACATCATTCCCTCTATACAGGAAGTAAATGCAGCAGTTTCTTCTCTTCCATTTTAAGCAGAGATGAAGGCTGATTCAGTTTCTGAAACCCTTTCCAATACCTAACTTGCAAAGAGGAGCAAAACACTGACCATACCACACTATGTAGAGAGGACCATGGAGCCATTCTGCACTGCTGCATTCCACAGACTGCAAACGTGAGCCAGAAATGTCTGTGCTTTACTGCTGAATGACTAGGAAACGAAGTAAGAAACCAGTCAAGTTTTTAACATCTTGGAGGATGGAGATTGCACCACCTCTTCAGGCAACATGCTCCAGTGCTTTACCGTATGCATTGTGGAAATCAATGTCCCTTACTGTAATTTGCCACCACTGCTCCTCCTACCACTGTGCAACCCTGAGAAGTATCTGGCTCGGTCTTCTCTGTAACTCTCTAAAAAGTAACTAACCACGAACTAGACACCAGCTTATCCTCCTGTTCTATACCCCAGATCTCGCAGACCCTTCTCTCTCATCATGTACCTCCTAACCTCACCCCTCGTACAGTGAGATACCATGCTCTAGATGCACCTCCCAAGAGCGAACCCCCAAAGAAAGAAATGATCACTTCCATCAACATCCTGGTTATACAGGAACACAGCCTGGTATGCAGCTAGCTACGAGAGAGCACCACTGATTCACGCTCACACATGCAAAACCATAAGTATCACCCCACAGCGTTGAACATCCTATCCCATTTTACACTGACTACATCATAAGACCTTTAGTCCTCCTGTCTAACTGCTAAATAAGTTTCTACCATGCTAAAGTTACCTTGGCATTTACGGTCAGTTGGCACATTTTCTATGAGGAAGAGCAAGGGAAGAACAGGGTAGGTTTATAAAAGTACCTTTATCAATATACCAGTTCCTATATCTTAGCTGGAAACTCTGTATTTTAGCCTATACTGTCTGCCACACAACAACTTCTGGACATCTGAAGACAGCTTACAAGACTGCTAAGAAACTTTCCAATCTATACCGAGAACTTTGACCTTTTTGGTAATCTATTTGCTAACAAAAAATGAAATATTTGTCTGACATAATTGGAGATTTTTTTTTCCCCCATGAGACCTACAGAGCTTTTATCTCTTATAATCTTGACTTAAGCAAACAGACATTATTTATTGCTATCAACATCATCTGAAACATTGGAAAAATCCTCTTCTTCTCTTATTGCACCCTCCACTCAGAATGAAATGATAACCATTTTTTTATTAAAAGAATATTGTCTTGTGCCAGCAACGTGAAAGGTAGTCACTCCAGAAATTAAAAAAAAAAAACCAAAAAAACACCAAAAAAACCCACAAGACCCAAAAAGATCAGAAGTTGAAGTTTAGGGCCTTGCTGTGGTGAAAAAAGCTAGAGAGAGAAGTCTATTTCTGCCTCTACTTCCCCAGAGACAAAAGAGAAGGTGTTTCTGCAAGACCAGTGCTTCAAAAGTCATCTTCCTTGGGGTAAAACCCTTGAACCACAGAGATAACCAGATACTTATTGGAAAACCAAACCCAAAAACCAACACAGCACATCAACTTTGCTTATAATTCCGATCAGATCAACATACGCAGGAAGGCTGAAACAGAACAGCAACTGGGCAGAAGGGATAGCTGCAAATCGCTGTGCGCACGAGGGAGCGCCGACAGCAGCAGCTCCGGCTGTTCCACGCGGGTGCTTCGCTGCGGGCCCAGCAGCCAGCAAGCCCAAGCACATCAGCTCGCAGAGCTGCTCCGCCTCTGCCTCTGCCCAGGCTAACAAGTCATCGCCAGAGGGACAGCCAGCCAACATAACCGCGACACAGAAACGCAGACACGTAGATGATTCACCTAGTCACTCTCTTCATGCAAGGCCAGGTGCACAGGTAGCATGCAGCTCCATTTTGTACAGTATGTAATAGCAGATGTCAAGGCAAAGCTATCTCACAAAAACGTTGATCCTGCTTCACTAAATGCAGTGAAACTAGACTGTTGCCCACTTGGTTTATTGAAAATTGATAATTGTTCAGTTCATGAGCATTTAGAGAGAAAAACACAGTTTTCAATAACCTTCTTTTACAATAATTCATATATTTTTTTGGATTATTTATCCCACACTGGCTGACACTTTCACTTGTGCCTACACTTGCTGTCCATGTATACAATACAGCCATATACACATAAAATTACATAAATGAGAACATGTGCCTAGGTGAAAAAGGCAACTCTACTCAGACATTTCCACAGGCATTTTTCTCTACAAAGAAAGAGATGGGCAAAATAGAAACATCCCCTCATCCTCCCAGACCCAGTTACTGGAATCACCCCTATCACTCCCTACAGGGAGTACTTAACACTGTCCCTGATATTCTGCTAGGGAAGGGTTTCTGCTGCCCGTACCGCTTGTTTGGGTGGACCACACCCCCCAGCAAGACAAAGGACTGTATGCAACCCAATACCCAAATAAGCCTGTAAAAACTTACATATTGCTTTCAATTGGCTTCTGTTTAACAGTTCTGGGTTTCTGACATGTATGCAAGGCTTCATTTATCAAGATCAGAATACTGATAGGGCAGGTATACTAATTAACAGTTGGCATAAATATCTCATTCATAAACACATTTAGAGGGAAGAGAAAGGTCCCTACTGTTCAAATACAAAGAATCAAGAGATTTCTAGAACAGTAAGTCACCTGCCAAAGCACACCAAGCTTCACTCTACCACGCCGGGTAGCTCACAGACTTATATTCAAAATAAAGAAAATAAAATAATTCACCAGTCCATCAATTACCTACTGCCAACACTAAAAGTAATCAGTGCATAAGCTTCCTTACATTGAAACATCTAGACAAACCTTCATTTTTGTTTCAGAGAGTAACTAGTATCAGCTTCCCTCTGGAAGCAGAATGACCTGCTTTCAATCACCAAGAGTTAGCTGGCACCACTTGTCACAAGCTTTTCTTAAGGCTTAATATCCAGAAAGACTCAAGAAAATAAAATGTAGTCAAATGCTGAAGTGGGACAAGAGGGAACTCTTATCCTTGTAGTAAGTAATCACTTCACACCTATACTGGAAAGCACTCAGTCTGCTCAAACCCAGTTACCAGTCTTCCTAATACCTTCAGTAAGTTATGACTAAATACTCATTGTTTAAACAAACACTAAAATAACGCTAAGGGGAAGGAATTACAGCTAAAGAAACTTAAGAGGTGCTTCCAGGAGCTCAGAAGAGATCATAAAGTTCATTTGGACATGCAAACACCTGAATGGAGGTTTGATTTTAATATCAGTCACTTGAGTAAGATATTTTGGCTCTTTGCCTCGAGGTTCGGTGAGCATACAGATTTTGAAACAGGACGAAGAAAAGAGTATTATGTAGTGATATTAAGACTAATTCATAACTTAAAAACAATCAGTGGAAAGACGGCTTTCATTTGCAACTGGTTTTGAACCAAGATCCTACCATACGCTTCCTTTAGCCTCTTTCTAAGTGAATATCACAGCTAAGAAAAGAACACAATAAATTTAATTTACTGTACAAATGAACAAAAATTTCTCTGAAGCAGGAGAAAAAAATTGCATCAGGATCTTTAACAGCTAAATAATCTTCCAAAGACTTTCCATTCTTCGGTCAGTGTTTTCACATCCACATCTGAAAAGAGCTCCCATTTCTCAAAAAAACAAATCTATGAAGTGTGTATGGCCACCAATAACACTTGCTGTTGGAGGTCACTGGGCATTTACAGTTCTTCCATATAAAAACCATGTTCCAAATAATTAACATATTAATCAGAAAAGCTTGTGTATCTACACGTCATTATGCATATGAAGACAAAGAACTCTTCCTCATTCCCAATTATCCCCTTTTTGTGGGCTTTTAAATGCCACCAAATATGTGGTAGAGAATTTTCTAGATCAGAAGTTCTGGAAATAGTTCTTAATGTTTCCCTGATGTTTACATTGGAGTCTGACTTTAAGTAAAGAATTGCTGAAAAGAAAGACACAGCAAGATAATGAGACTCAAGTCCAGCTGAGCTATGCCACTGACTGCAAACTAAGAAAGCTACTTTCAGAAACTATAATAAAAATATCAACTTTCCACTCTTCTTCCCACATACAGCTGCAAACCACAACCCGTACTGTCACCCCATACTCTCACACACCAACTTCATACGCCTTGAATTGTTCAAAACAAATATTGTTTTAAATTTTCCTCACTAATTTCATTCTGAAGAATCTCTCTTCCTATCCTGCTGTCTTGACAATGAATTTAAACCCAAAACATACAAATAAGAAACACCAACGAATCACCTAAATTTTCCAAGAACAAGGAGCATTCAAGGCATGTTGTCATATACCCTGTTTTCAATTGTAATTGGTACCTGCTGCAAGAAAAGAAAACAAAACAACTTGTTCCTTGAATAAATATGAAAAGCCTAATTTCCTGCCAATGGATATTTACATTCTCATTTCCTCCATTTCACCAACAGTCCCATGACAAACTGAATGCAGCACCATTGGACTTTTAATCTTTCACCGTTCCCAGTCCTGTTCCTGAGTACTCCTGTCTACAAAGCACCCTCAAGTTCACTCCCATGCTCACATCAACAGCTTCCCCTTCACATTCTCCAGCAAGCAAACAAAAAGCTGTATGAATAGGAGTCCCGATATAAAACTTATCCATTCTTTTCAGCAAGTCAGTAGCTGCTTATCTGCACTACTAGCCACAGAAACTCATGTAAGTTCTTTCTTCCCCACCCAGCCACCAATTTTCATTAAATCTGAAGGAAATATATCCCTGAAACTGCCAACTCTCATCATAAGATGTTGCTTGTTACTGGATGAAAGATATTGTTAAGTGAGGACAGAAAGCCTGAACCTGTAAAGATTTCCAGTCTAAATCCATTCTGTACTATGGATAAAGTTGGAGAGGAACCACTTTTGTCCCCACCCTATTGGCAAGCAGCTGAAGCCCTGAAGGCCTTAAATGAATACATAATACGGCATAACTGTGAATAAATGGAGAAAATTGCTCTCAAAATCATCAAAGCATCGCAAGTTAAAACCCATATTGCAATACTATCACTTCTTACTCTAAGATCACACCTACATTCCCATACAAACCACAGGATAAACTGCTAAACATACACATCAGACTCCTTGCCTTTGCAAGCAATTTGAAAAACTGTTTCTCAGCTTCATTCCTCCTGTACTTAGAAAGTTTTGTCTAATTTCTACTGCAAATATATTTGTGGACAACTGGTATTTAGATATTCTTAAACTAGTAATATCTCATAGATTAATTCTCACCCAGTTCTGCAGACCAGGTATTCACAAGAATAACCTTAATGACTTTTGGCTAGCCTTTTCTGGGATAAATGAGCTAAAACTTATTAGTCTCGTCCCACAAAACAATATATTTAACCCCCCACGTTCTCAGCAACAGCAGACATACAGATTTACACTAGACTGAAACTAAAAATGCCCTCTACATTAAATGACACCTCACTAAACTTTCCTGTCTACACTGGAAGTCTCCGATCAGGTGCATCCTGGGAGTTGCTCTTTTCCAGAGACATTTCAAGGTGTGATTCATTTCTCACTCAGTCAAATAACACATATACATTTCCTTTATGAACGCTGACTGACATATCCCTTTGTTCTTTCTTAAGTCCTAAGGGTAAAAAAAAGCCCTTAAGGGCAAAATATTGAATGGAACTCAAAATTACTCAAATCCACAGATCATCTAGCTTTCCTGACTAATGAGCAAGTCCCCAGGTATTACCACCACCTCTCAAAACAGCATTGCACAGAAGGTTTTAGAAGCACATCCCTCCATACAGCTTTGGTTCCAAGACAGATCACGGAAGAATACCCTTAGTCACCTCCCTCCTGCTGCCAGACAATTACAGTTCCTGGCAATAGGGTACCAAAGACAAGATGAAATATAATATACATCCCATAACACAGAACCCAGTTGCAATGATTGATATTGTTTCCCAGATCACTGAAGATGGACTTTTTCCTAATTTGGGGGAGGGACATTTTTCTACCTCTCTGAAACTTTTCAGTTTAAACCTGTAACAAACTACTTCAGTGATACAGAGAAACCACAATATCAATCAACTCAAAGCACTCCTTCATTTAGCGGCTGCCTTCTGTGTAAACAGGCAAGAACAGAGTAGTATACCAAGAGAATTGGTAAGGAAAAACGGAATTTTTTGTAAGTTCTGCAGTCCTGTTTTTCCAAACACAAATATCAATTGGGAAAGGTGCAAGCCAAGGTTTAGTAACGGGAGTGGGGCAAGAATCAAAAATCAAGGTACTGATCAAAACCAGAAGCTACAGTACAGAACTTTAACTAGGACATTATGATGTTCCATCCTTTCTTAGTAGAAGCAGGGGAAACATTAGTTATATGTATTTGTGTCTATGGATTTATTTTTCATTGTTACCAATTAAGTGGTGAAAATAAAGATTAAAAATTCATTTTAAATTAAACAATTAACAGATTTTGACACTTATTCTTTGAAGAAACTAAGAACAGGTGCTGTTTATGTAGGCAGATTTTCCTTCTTCTCCATGATTTAATACATACATATTTAATATGGTCAGCCATACAAGGTACAGGATTAACTACATTAAAACAAATCAAACAAAAATGAAAGCTTTCTTGAGAACTACCTAAATGTGTTCTTCACACAAAAGTAAAGCAGCAGAAGCTGACAACACAGTGAAACACATAACCAGCTCCCACACATTTGACAAATTTTAATTAGCAGTTATTTACTAAAGAGTTTTCTCTGCTTAGCTTTTTCTTTTAATTCATTATTATTTAATACTTGCCTTAGAAGACTAATGTAACTAATCAGACTGCTTTAATAAATATTTTCTTAAAGACAGAGGCTGCTTTAAAAATTTTAAAACACTAGAGGGCCAGAGCGCTAGTTATCTTCAATAATCAGTTTAGAAATCTCACTAATTGTTTTCATAACTGGTTATCTTAAGCATCTGTGGAAGAACTACTTGCCTTTCAACTGCAAGTCTAAAGTCTTAAAACTGTAGTTAGGATTATAGCTACTGAACATAAGTATTTCTAAACAGAACAGAAGGGAATTATTCACAACAACTAACAGGTTGTTGCTGCAGTAGCTGAGAAATACAATCATGGAAGAACATCAGTGTTGTTACGGGAGTGTTTAATTGAATTATTTATTTGAAATATCCTGAGCAATCTTTTAATATCTCTGTTGTAGAAGTATACAATCACTTGTGTGAGAATTGGGCAATACAGCAGTATTCTACAACTGTAAGCACTGAAAACTTTTAATTGGAGCTAGACGAGAAAAGAGAAATTCAGAACCACCAAAATGCCACTGACGTTCACATCAGTAAATTTAACATGTTCTCTTGCAGTCAAGGGCCTCTGTAGGTGTAAAGGGGTATCGGTAAAGGGGCTCCCACAAGAAGTGTCTTTGTCTTAAACTCTTTAAAAGCCAATGCAGAATACAAAGCCCTTCTGTCCCCGCATGTTGAAAGAGGGAACGCGATGTTTTTCTGAAGGAAGAGTTTCTATAAATTATCATCTCTGAACCTATTACCCAGCTAAGAAGACAGCACAGATCACAATTTACTTTCAACAAAGTGATCAGCATCAGAATTAAGTACTTTATATGATACTTTCCCTTTCCTTGATACACACAAACAGGTATGGACAGGGTCTGGATGCCCAGACATACCTTTCTATTTCACCAGAAAGCTCTTTGTGATATATCACTTGCAGAAATAACTGATTTTTTTCCCACCCAACTCACATCGACAGGGACATAAGGTCCATTGCCTTAATCCAAAAGCACATCAAAAACTTTCCATAGTTTACAAGAACACAGAGAAAACACACAGGGCTTCTTGGATAGACAGTGGTCAAAATAAGAACAAACTACTAAAGCCCAAGGCATAAACTCACACCAGCAACTCATGACAAAACATTTATTTTTGCATATATTATTGTATTTGTGAAATCAGGAAAGAATTTTTTTTTCCCACCTAGTACACTTCCTAACAGTAAAATCTTAGGTCTACACCTTCTGTAGACTAGTTTCTCCAAAACGTACAAAAATGACCACTCCAGCAAGCAATGACAGATCTACTTGTGAAAAACTAGTACTTCTCTCCCCATTTATCATAACTAAAATCCAGACATAAGCAGCATTTTTCACCTATTCTCCCCCTCTGGAGGATTATCAACCAATTTCAAATCACAGGAAAAGCAATTAAAGTTACCCAAAAATAAAAATAAAAAAACACTTGCCTAGAGATGACCAAAATTCTTGACTTAGCCATTATCTCAGACCTACCAACATGTGTGCTGTCTAAAAAAGAAAATGCAACACCACTGGAATATTCTTAAAACTACAGAATATTCACTGAAACAACACTTGTTTTCATTTGCTATTGTCTCTTACAGATGCCTCTTCTAGACTTGTTTACAACCTGAATGGAGACTTCTTATCTTTTCCTGCCATAAATCTACATTAAAAAAAAAAAAAAATCAGTTTATCTACTTTTAAATCAAGGTAGCATGCATATTTTCTTCTTCGAGAACATGGGCCAAATACAAACAAGCAAAACCCTGAATATCAAACCATACACCACAGCAAAGAAAAATGACTACATAAATGGAACAGGGGAAAACCAACAAGACTTGGAGAATTAATAATGTTTTCTGAAGCGTCTATTACAACTATACCAGCAAGTTTAGTACTCAGACAACAGAGGTGGCCGTTCACCAACAGCTGAGGTAGGAGCAAGTCTGGATACTTTGTATTCTCTGAACATACAGCTGAGATTTAACAAAGCTTGTTAACTTTACACACTCCTAGTGATTGTCAAGCTTAGCAACAGTATTGAAAATAATGACTTTCTCCTGTTATTTTATGCCACCTCTGTACACTGCCCTACACTTGTAGGCTCTCATCTAACACAATGTATTTCTTTTTTTTTTTTTAAATAAAAGTTAACTTCTTACTTCTTCCGTTCATTATGAAGATCTGCGGAATGTACTAAGCAAAACATTTGTTGCACAAGACGAAGAATTAACAAAAAGGAGTTATACATTTTGTTGTTTGTTGGCCAAATGCTCAAAATGCCTTGTAAATACTAGTGACATTAAGGCTTCTAGTTGCTCACAAGTCAACTGTCAAAATCCCACTTCAGCAGTACAGATTAACAGACCTTTGTAGAAAGTTCGTTTATTTTTTAAATGTTTTCAGAAGTTGTTCATCACTACACACTGGGGAACTTAAAAATCGATATGAACAATTGATAACTGTAAGTTGAATGAAGTATTTAGGTAGCAAATCGGGGTAGATACTACCTACTTTATTATACAAATCAACACTAAAAAAAAAAAAAAAACAAAACGAAATTAAGCTAAAGTGAGGTTAAAGAAAGTCTGTGTCTTCCTTCCACTTCATTAGGCATAACATTTCTGCTCCTATCAGAAACTACTGTCCACTAAAAGAAAAAAGCCACCAGTGACGATCTCTCAGCACAAACGCGATTCCTAGCCACCGGTAAACCCCGATTTCCCACAAACCACGAAAAACCACCACCACGGCGCATTCAGAGCAAGCCGCAGGAGCCGTTCCGAAGGAACGCAATGCACCAGGCAGGAGCACCGCAGCCCCAGCCCCAGCCCCAGCCCCAGCCCCAGCCCCTCGGCCGGCGCAGCCCCGGCCGCCCCCCCGGCGCGCAGCGCCGCGCAGGCCGAGGCGCGGCCCCCCCGCGGCAGGTGCGGCGCCGACGCCCCCTAATGCCGCCGCGCCACGGCCGCGCCCCCAACTCCGGGTAAACAGGCTCACCACGAACGGCGGATTAGAACCGAGAGAAAAAAAAAAAAAAAAAAGGAACCGCGCGCTTAAGTAGATTAAAGGCTCAGCGATTCGTTCGCTGATTATTCGTGCAATCAGGCCCTCGGCGCCGGCCCCGAAAGTCTACTTTTTGCCTCGTTGCTTCGCCGCGTTAAAACTCAGGGAAATAGCCCCAGTCACCCCCCGCGCGGGCACGCTGAGCGGCTGCCGGGGGGGTGCGGGCAGGGACGGCAAGGCAAGGCAAGGCAAGGCAAGCGGCAGGCGATGCCCGCTCTCCCCTGCGAGCAGCCTCCCACAGCCCCGCGGGGGGAGCGCCTGCCATCCTCCCCGCTCTCTACCTGCCGGGCAGCGCCGCCGGGGCGATCATCGCCACCCCCGCCGAGAGGCAGCGGAGGCCTGGAGCTGCCGCCCCCCGGGGTCCGGCCGCTGCGGGGTCGCGGGAGACACACACACACACACACACACACACACACACACGGTGGGGCGGGGGGGGTGTGTGGATGTGGCAGCACCTACCCACGCCGTATTTCTCCTCCTCGGTCGGACTCCACATGCTGCTGCGGCGGCAGCCGGCCACGGCCGCGGATCCCCTGGGCAGAGCGAGACGGGCGAGCGCCGCTCATGGAGCGGGGGCGGCTTCTCCTCCTCCCCCCCCCTCAGCGGGGGACGCTGCTCCGCGGCCGCCGCTCCGGCAGCCCTCCCTCCCCCCCCTCCCCTACCGCCTCACGCTCCGGCCGGGGCTGCGCTGAGGGTCCCTCGGCCGCTGCCGGGGGGCGGGGGGAAGATCACCCCCCCCGCCCGCCCAGCCCGCCCGGGCAGCAACAGCCGCCGCTCCCCTCAGCGCCCGCCGGGCGCTCGCCGCCGGCTCAGCGCCTCTCCTAGCGCGGCTCCGCCGCCCCAGCGGGCTCCCACCCTGCCGACTCGGCAGCCCCCAGCCTCCTCCTGCTTCCTCCTCCTCCTCCTCCTCCTCTTCGCTGCCGCCGCCGCCGAAGGACTCGAGCCGCTGCCGCGCCCCCCCCCACCTCCCGGCGGAGCACGGCGCGCGTGCGCGGCTCGCACCGCCTCCCCCCGCCCCCTCCTGCTCCGCGCGGCCGCACGAGGCGCGCGCGGGCGCGAGGCGCGGGGGTGGCGGCGCGTGGCCCGCAGAGGGGAGGGGGGGAGGGGGACCGCGGCGCGGCAACCCCGCACCCCCCCCACCCCCACCCCCCCCCCCCCACCCCCCCGGGCGGGAGCGGAGCGGGGCGGCCCCGCCGCGGTCACAGCGCCCGCCCCGGGCGGCTGCGTGTGGCGCCTCAGGCCCTGGAGCCCCCTCAGAGGCTGCACTCGAACTCTGGCCTCCAGCCGGTCAGATGTCGGGGTTTTAAAATAAAATAAAATAAAAGCAAAAATTCTTTTAAGAAAACAGAGGAAGTGAATCTGTACCAAGGAGGGCGGGTGGGAGATGTGTGGAGGGACACACACCCACTGGTAACACCAGCCCGCAGCAGAGGACACCGGCTGCGCGGTGCGGCACGCGTGGAAACCCCCAGAACACAGGACTGGGGCAGGGGCATGTTCTAACAACAAGAAAAATCCAACTTCAGTCCAGGTGAAGGGAAGAAAATTCTCTTGTTTGTTCCCTTGTTACAAAGCTCCGCGGTGGATATCCTCCTGCGCACACCGAGGACATGGTGCTTGACTTTGAACCGCGTTGTCTGAACAGGACGCAAAGATTGGGAGCTCACCGGCTGCTTTTATGAAAACCTTTTCAAATTATTTCAAATAGTTAAAGTTAGCATACTTAAACTGTTGAAAAATAATGTATTTTATGAAGTGTACAGTGGCAGCATTTAAGGTTGGAATTTGACCAGAATCAGGAAATGCTGTCAGCACATTAACTGGTGACACCACCAGCCCCTAGATCAAAATTTGTCTCGTGCTGTGATTTTTTTTTGTTGTTGTTATTATTAAATTAACTTCCAAAGCTTCTAAGTATCAGGCAAAAATGTCTACAGGTTGCATTTCATTAACAATGAACAGTTATCAAAAATGTAAACTAGTTATTAGATTTCATCTTCGAGTTCATCTTTCATTTCTACTCTTTCCATAAAATCTAAATTTTAATTCCTTACAGCAAATTAAAAGCTGAAACATGTAACTCAAAACTTCTCCTCTAACGGAAATTTTGATCACTGCAAATATTCTGCCAGATTAGTGACTTTTCTCCAGTCAGAGCCTTCCCAAAGCTAAAGGCAGAAAACAACACTTTTTATACAGCCTTTTCAGAAATAAATGATGAAATTAATTTATTCAGAAATAAATTACTTGATATTAAGTTTTAGCATTACATTAAACTTTTTAATAATATAACTTCAGATGTACCCAACACTTTTTATAGAATATCTGTTCTATCATTATATAATAAAACAGAATGAAAGTCATCAATTTGCACTACAGAACTTAGGTTGCTGTGGAAACCTTCATTATTTATTTTTTTAACATGTGCGACATGTTTCAACACTGAACACGGACAGCTTTCTGTTTGCTTTTTTGTTTGGTTTTGGGCTGTTGGTTTTTGCTTTCCTGTGTAGAGTGCAAACAGAAAGTGGCCAATAAGCAAGCATGTTTATACATTATTGATTTAGAAAAAAACAACTTCTTCAATCACACCTTAATTCATATTCACATTCAGGCATATATATTTACAATAGCTTTATTACTTTCCTTCCTGAAGCACTCCCACAGCATGCAGAAATAGCTTTTTGAAGGGACAAAACCTGACAAAGTCATTGAGTTGCATCTGTTGGAAATAGGCTGCTGCTGATTTTGAGAATTTGTTTTTTAGTCTATGTATATTTCAATAATAAATACCTCTTCATCTCTTACAAGCACTTTGGGAGCAGAAAACATCTGTAGTGACAGGAATTGGTTAATTCTTCCAGCTCTCCACTTCTTCATTCTACAGCCTCAGCACTTCATGGATTCTTCTGGCTGCCAAGCTGACCAGTAATGAAATAGATACTTTTCCTGCCTAAGAAAAAACACAGCAGAATTTTCTTCAAAATGCAACCACATCTGAGTTGATTCTTACCATTTAAGTCAACATGGAATGAAGGTGAACTTGGGAAGACAAGGTGAGAACCTTGCAGGGATAGATAAACTCTGAGGAGGACACCCCAATCGTTGACAGAATGGGACCTGCAAGAAACATTTCGCTTGAAGTGAACTATGCCGTTTGTATTTCCTGATTATGCACATATAAATGATAGCATTAACAGGTACAGCTGTGTGGATGATAGATTGCTTTTATTTGAAATGCAGTACATATTATTACATATTTATTGCCAATACTTTTCTGCACTTCTGCTGGTGATACCTATTTTGAAACAGGGAGAGTCACTAGAGGGGCATACGAGCCACTTCAGAATGAAAAACCAAAAAATTTGTATTTTACTGTAGAGTCAGTGGAATGCAAGTTTGCATAACTTAAAGTTACCAAATATATTTGCACCTGTTCCTCTGCATTCACCAGCTTGATGAGCATCCTATCACCTCTACATAAATACCGATTGCTTTAATAAATATTCTTAGCCTAAGTGTAGCATAGAACAAACATCCCACCCTGTAAAGGAGGCAGGGGCACTAGTCTCCCAGGCAGCAAGCAGGTATTCAGGGTCACCCATGTACAAGGCACAGACCAAAGCAAACAGCGGCTATTGCGCAGGGCTGCAAAACAACTATTTCTTCTGTCTTTTTCCTCTCTTAACAGAGCCCACTCCTGCCAACCTCAATATTCATACTACTCTGTAAAGCATGGGAAAAGCATAGCAGTATTGTGCAAGCATAAACACAAAATTCTGAGATTTATATGCCCTGTTTTTTTTTTTTTTTCTGGAGCTGTTTTTATTTTTCCTTATCATAAAGACTGCACATTTAAAAACCGCCACCATGAAATTGGAATCCAATGCCTACTTCATTAGATTATTTAAACGGTTTAAAGGTTTTGTTAAGAAGTTTTAAAAATTAATGTCAGCAATCAAACTAAATTTTTAAATCTGATGTGAATGTCAGAGCTCCTATAAGAACTTCTGTTGGTGGCCATCGAGGGTCCCAAACACTAATGCTTTTCAGAGAAGAGAGGCCTCCCCTTGCAGAAGTCTTCTGAGCTGCCATTCTGAGTATTTGTCACTAAACTTCTGGGTTGCACCATATGGAAATAATGGCAAATACACGCTTCGAGACCTTATTTAATTGAACAAGACAAGCCAGAAGGAAAGCACCAATCACTTCAAATAACACTGTTAAAAGTTACTTAACATTCACTGCGTCAGAAGTATTGCGAGTTGCTTACGATTACGTTACTGCAAACACAATTGTCCTTATCCAAACAGAATATGCATTCATGTTTAGCACAGTATTAATTAAAATACCTTAGACAGTTCATCTAATATCATAATACCTCGTCATAATATAGATGTGATCTGAAAGACAGATGGCTAGGGAACGGAGAGATTTGACACAGTTTCTTTCTCTTAAATAGATCAAGGGAACTGCACAACCCTTTCAAATGCTCTGCAAGGGACAATGGAAGGTCAGAGTGCAGAAAGCAGAGACGCTCTTATACCTCCCTGCAAGCAAATTTTTCTCAGTTATCTCAGCCTTAAGATATCATGGAACATATCACCCTCTTGCCCTCTCTTTCAGGTAAGAGCATCCCCATACTTTACCCTTTCTCCCAATTCTCAGGGCTATGGATGCTGGTACTTCTACTTCCATTATTACCTCAAACCTCTGTCTTAGAAACACAGCCTAGAACCCCTGCTATCAGAAAAAAAGTCAGGGATGAATTTTAACTCCCTTCGACAGTCCATTTATTTGAATAAATTACCTCTTCTTCTACATGAGATTCCAACTTGGTATGTTTGTTTTATTAAAGTTCATAATCTCTCCCTGTTGATAAGATGGTGTAAGCCATTAAACAACTTGATTTTCCCATTAAAGTATAAATTCCTCACCTTGCAGAGAGGAACAAAAGGATCCAAAGGAAATACACTCTATCACCATCTCCCAGGACCCTGCAGGTCCTTTAGAAGCATCAAGTGTTTCTCTTTTGTGCCTCAAAATAGGGATTCCCGTTTCTCAAGAACTGAGCTATTCTTCCATTGGCGAAGCAATCTTCTGAAACTTAAGCAGGTGGTCTCAGCTTTTGATGTACAGATCCAAATTACACTCTTTGTCCTACTACACAAGGCCATCTCATGGATTTTTTCCTTATGAGGAAAGGAGCAAACCATCACATTAGGAATCTAAATGCAGCGAATGACAGCAGATTTTCCCTTTAAGGCATTACAGTGTTTGTGCCCCACGACTTTATTCACCTAATTATTCTTTCATCAGGATGATTTCTGATTAGTGCTCAGGATCGGGGAAGGATTTTAAAGGCCATTATCTTAAGATTCCTTTTTTAAATTTTTAATTCAGAATGAGCTCCTCATGAGCAAGTTTGCTCCCAACCCTCAACCTTTCCCAGCGTGGCAGGAAAGGAAAGCAGACCCCTATACAACAGGCAGCATTTCCAGCTTGCAGGTACACGTCACTCCAGCATCTAATCCTTAGCAGGTGCCTGAAGCAGCAGCTCATGATCAAAAGCAACCAACACACATCTACCTTTATCACGTGAGATGTAGGAAACATGACTGTCTGGTAATTGTAGGAACGTCTCAATTACAATAGTTCTATTGTTCAGTTCCTTTAGTACCATAATTTTTCTTTCATGCAAAATGGAAATCAGCATAAAATATTCCAGTACATCCCCTATTTTTGGTGTAATCTTCTTCAGAGCAAAGGTAATTTAAAGTCACCAGGAGTAGAGACAGAGGTACTTTCAAGTGCACCCCAAAACATTACACATTTGGAGTTAAGTCTCAACTGAAAAAAAAAATACAAAACCATCAAATAAGAACAAATAATACAACTTGCGGTTACAAACACAGTATTAAAAGTTACTTTTACTCTATTTGTAATATTGCTTGAAAACAAATCATAAAAACAGAAAAGACCAGAAGGACAGACAAGTATGGATCAATGTTGTTATGCCAACATATCACAGTTTGCAAATTTATATGTTGCTTGCTCAGAAGGTATCTGGATTAAGCCAGGACAATAATTTAATTTAATTTTTTTTTTTTTTAGCACAGAGGTAGAGAATGGAGTGACTAATGTTTTAATACCAATAGCATACATCAAGTACAATTACCAAAAATTCACAGTGCAGGTGGTAATTATTTAGTCAGGTGGACCTTTATTTAAAGTAGATCACAGATTATGCTGAACAAATGTTTTCCTGATACTAAAGAAACAGAGCATTTTGTTATTCAATTAATAAAAGAGGAAAAGATTCATTTGAAACTTCATGTTTCATAATTAATTAGGAATTTTGAGAAAAATACTATTGCAGCCTCATTCTCGCTTATCCCTAATGTTCTCACTACAGCAAATTAGCTATTAAAAGACTGAGAAATAACAGAACATTAATTAGCACTGTTGTGACAAACTGGTACCTTTTCTTATTAATTTCTTTTAATGTTCAGGGATATAAGAAACCCTACAAAAGTAATAATTAGCTCCCTTTTTAGCTCTTACTTTTTGAAATCAGAGTTCAGAAACATTTGTGAACTCTTCTGGTGATCATGCTGCTTTTGGTCTTTTTTCATTTCTGACCTTATGTATTTCTTATATTTATTTATCACCTTGCAAGAGATCTCTTTGATGCCAAGAAATTTATACTATTGAGAGAAAACATCAGAGAACTGGTTTCATCACTGATGGAAACGCAACGGGGCTGCTACTTCAGAGGCTGCCTTAACCAATTTTAGCTATCACTTAATCAATCACTAGCTGAATCTCTACAAGTGAATGCGGAGTTTTGTTGGTTCAAGGTTGGTTTGTTTTTTGTTTTGTTTTGTTTTTTTTTTTAAGTGCCGTCTCTAATGTTATTGCTTTGTTGCAGGGACAATTGAATGTTGGTTCATGGAGAAGAATCTGACACACCTCCAGGGAATAGCAGCTGAGGACTAAGTAGTTCTATATTCTTATTTACATCCATTGCGTTGATTTGGCAAGAGAAGTGAGCAGATGTACTTTGTTTTGAACCGGCTGAAAGGTCAAAGCAGGAACTCCTCGTTATCAGCGTGCTTTCTCCTACCGCAGCCTCCCAGTTCCGCCTGTTAGTCACAGCAGCCTCGCGAGCAAATTCACTATGTCACGGTTGCTATTTCCAGAAGAACCTCTCCCTCCCTCCCTCCCTCCCTCCCTCCCTCCCTCCCTCCCTCCCTCCCTCCCCCGGACCTGCCCGGCACGAACGCGGCTCGTGGCGCTGTCCGTGGTGCTGCCCGGGGCCCCGGCCGGCCCACGCCACGGGAACGGGCCGGCCCACGCCACGGGAACGGGCCGGCCCACGGCCCTCCCGCGTCCCGAGTTCCAGGGCTTCCTCCGTCGGCCATCGCTTGGAGCCGACCTCCCTCAGCTCCTCAAACGGCGCGACCCTCCGCCGCCTCCGCACCTCAGAGTTGCTAGGAGGAGAGCGAGCTGGCCGTGTTGGTCAACACAGAGACTCAAGGACCAGCCTTGTATCTGGCCATTACCTTTTGACTTGTTCAGAGGATATGTTGTTATCTGGAAATAAAACTAGCACTAACGTAAACAAGTAGAAGAACTGGAATTAAGAAGTACTGAGATGGATAATTTGAAGTCATGCTGGACCTATCTATATTCATCCCATTTTTTCCTCTAGGAATGCTAGCACACACAGTTCAGCGGTGGGCATACTATTCCAGTTCAGTAACTGAAAAGAATGATTATGGAAATATACAGTCATGGCTAGGTGCTCAATACCTAAGAAACACTGTTTATCAATTCCCACTATTGCACTGTCCATATCAATTACTTATTTATATCTAAAAAGATAAACATCCTATGTGGTTAACTGTAAAATTATTTTGATTATTTTTATCTAGATAAATTCAGTCTTCTATATAAGTATACTCAAAATAAAGAATGTATTTTGATTGCATATCAATATTAGAAAGCTTTAAAATATTTAATTTTGTTAAGATTAGAACAACCAAAATGCAATTAGTTCAACAGATTGCCAAATCAAATACCTAACTGCTAGTGTCATGTGCCCAGAGTGAGATTCTCCACTTAAGATGTAGACGATAGTTAAGTCTTCACATGACCTTCAGATTCCAAAATTAATTCGAAATATAATCCCCGTGAAAGACATTACAATATTCTTATGTTTAAGAGAAACGTGTCCTCTCCTTGTGTTCCCAGCATGGCAAAACCACTTCAGTTTTTTATAGAGCAAACTTTTGAAAACGTGTCACGCATGCCTAAATCACAACCACATCCAAAGCCACTCACATGTGTTACTTAGGGTAACTGGAAAAAAAAAAAATGCCAGAAATTTATTTTAAGAGCTTTGACCTACGTCATGACACCAAGATCTTCTTGAGCAGCATAAAAGAAAGTAGAGTACTTTGTTACTTGACACAGCAGAACAATTAGTCAAGTATAACAATTACACAGACTGGCATGTCTCTGAGTAAAAAGGATGAAGTTGCTGCAAATCTATCCAAATACTTACATCCAGCTCTGAGTGAATCAGCACAAAGTGACCAGCAGCTGATTCATCTAAACAACAACAGCATGAACACCTCATCAGCTATCGTCACAAAGAAGTAATCAATAATTACACAAATACACTCTCCTGCCACAATGTAGTACAGTCAAACTGGAAAAGAGCTCTTAATATATCCAGCTACCTTCTACTCAGAGGCAAAGAAATAGTTAGATGACATCCACACGTTTTCTCAAGGGTGTTGAATATTTGCTTTTCCTTAATGGGTGTTCTCGATGCTACAGCAACAGAGTAAGTACACTGCTGCTAGTGGTTCACCAAGCAAAAAGGATATGGATTCAAGTCATCCCCCCCCCTCCAGCTCAGTGAACAACTCTCATGTAAACTGAAGCTGTAAAAACTTAGCCTAGAGCTCCTCAAGATGCTGTCTAGCTGCTACAGACATGCACACAGCTCAGTCTGTATGAGAGGTGCTTTCCTGAAAACCAGAAAGTAATGTCCTCATGTCCTGAAGAGACTGAATCTGGTGATTGAATCAGCCAGCAGGTGAAACAGCCTAGGTTAGGCAGGCTGTCTTCCACACAGGAGAAAAATTACCAGCTAAGATTGCACAGGTGCTGGGTAAAGGCAATGAGTATGTTCTTCATCTCCCGTAAAGCTATGGAATAAAATCTTAATTCTTTATGTTGCCATTAACATACTAAATAAATACCAACATAAATCAACATAACTGTCTGTCAGAAGCCGAAGTGCAGAGTTCTCCACAAAAGCTCTCAGAAACTCCATCCGAAGGCAGGCCACTGGAAGAGGAAAGTATATCCATACTATAAAGTGGTCAATGACAGGCACAAAATCTTACACACAGGAAAAATAACAAGGAAAGAAGTTTAAAATGATCACTCAGAAACCAGCTATGATACAGGTAGCGACTCAGCCGCAAAAAACGCAAGTTTGAAGACTTTATTAACCCCATTCATTCCTTCAAAGGGAAGGGAAGACCTGGAGAAGAGAGAGTTACCAAAAGCTATTTTTACAGGTATCCTTTTACCTACAACACGACACATAGCAAAGGATAGATTCAGTTAGAAGATTTATTTTTCATTTATGATTCATAGATTATCCACTACCAGGTTTTGGACTGGCTATGGCCACTGCAACCTTCCTACACAGAACAAACACACTTACATGTTTGTTTAGTAGTACTAAACCCAGCAACCAATATAAAAATATAACATGCCTGTCAAGCAAAGTGCAAATTACAGTGCAAACAGATTGCTCGACTAATCAAACCTGTTAGGATTATGGAGATAAAATGCAGGTAATTTTTAATGATTCCTTTTTTTTCTCCCTATTTGTAACAGAGAAGGATCTCCAGGAATTTAGACTTAGCATCTGCTGCTACAAATGTTCTACACTTCAGAATTAGAAGAGTGCAAATTTTGATGCAATTATTACATTTTCCTATTAATATTAAATCTTTTCTTTTGGTGTCCGATACATCTCTCATTTTCTACTGCAGTTCAAAATATTGTTTTGCTCTCAGATTGCTTGCCTGTATTAGCTTGAGTTGAACCGTGACAGCTGTTCCTTGTCACCCTCTAGACAGGATGCATTCAGCAGAGATTTAAGATTTCAAGCTGCTGTGTCTGGAGGAGCTAATGGCAGGATTTCTAGAGGACAGGTAATCTTCCACTAATACTAATCCTCCTGGAATCTGGAAAAATCTATTGTTCACCCACTAAAATAAATTTATTATTCCTTACTAGTTAGTCTGGAGTTCATATTAATTGTTGCAGTTTGCAAACTGCTCACATTCTATCACAAATAATGAAGTCAGTGTAAGTATCTTTTATCAGACCAACTCATTGTCCTGGTTCGGGCTGGACTAGAGTTCCTGTTTGTTTTAGTAGCGGGAGGAGCTGCAGCCCCCTGAGACCCCAGGGGCTCCCCAGGGCCCAGTGCCCTCACCTGTGTGCGGGGGCGGGGGGAGCACAGCCGGAGGGCTGGGCCCCGATTGGCCGATATCCCATGTCATGTGACATTATGCTCACCATATAAAGGCAGGAGAGGGCCAGGAGGGGCTGCCACTTCTGGGAGTGTGGCTGTGGGGCCTTTGTGTTCGGGAGCAGGCAGGTGTTGGTCGGTGGGTGGTGAGCAGCTGTATGGTACATTACCTGCCGATATTGCTGTCAGTGTATTATTCTGTTACTATTATTAAACTGTTTTTATCTCAACCCATGAGTCTCCCTTTGCCCCTCCGATTCCCTCCCCATTCCCAAGTGGGGGGAGGGTGGGTGAGCGGCTGTGTGGCATTTAGCTGCTGAGTAGGCTCAAACCACAACACTCATGTAAATTTGAGGGAAGAAACAGACACATTTTGGGGCGTACAAGCCACTGAAGAAATAATATTATTAAAATTACTACCAGTGCATACAAAGAGGCAAGGACTGGAATTTATTACACAAATATAACATTTTATAGTTAGAATTATGAAAAACAGCTTATCCCTAAAGAATATAAAAAATATAACTAATAAATGAAAAAAAGATGAAAAGGAATATATAGCAATATGATGTAAGTGAAATATTTTACTACTGTGTGGGAGATGGCTGTCTAATAATTAACTTGCTATATAATAACTGCTAATAATTAACTTGCATGTCTAATGCATCATTTAAAAGAACATGACGAAAACATCTAAGAAAAATTATAATGAAAAGAGATGAAAATAAATTGCAGAAATACAGATATACTAGTGTTATGAAACAAGGAGATAATAGGTTAAAGAAACACAGGTAGCATGGACAAAACAGAATTTGAGCTGAAATAATTTTGGGGCATGAATAACAAACGAGTTTGCTCAAGATTTTCAAGAGTGTGCTAGGGTTGGATTTTATTAGAAAACTTTTTAATTTTATTGCTTCTAGAAATTATATCAATATAGGAACTCATTTTCCAGACAGAGATGGGAAAATAAGTGTTCCTGTTAGTGGTAGCATTCACATACTCATTAGTGTGAGAACTTACAGATTTCTTTCCCAAATGTTTACCAAATTCACATGAAGTGATACTATTGTGAATGTGATTTTGATTTGCAACAAGGACATTACAAATGAGTTGATCAAACAATCTTGGAGTGAATGCATATATGATGATTCAATTTAAGTGAAATGAAATGGTAAACAAACATTGGGCTTGATCTTGATTTTAGAAGAAGAATCTTTGAGTAACTATGGTAACTATTTACTGAAAATAATTGGCTGAAAAACTTGAACATGAAGGTCTAGAATGTATTTAATTTGTAAACAGATTGCTATTTCTAAAATTTGAATACCAAGCAAAGAGACTTCAGTAAAAATGGGCTCCAAAGGAATAACAATCCCCAAAAAAGTTTACAGTGTGAATGAAAACCTAAAAGGGCTTTAAAAATGTATGAAGTCAGAAGAGACAGCTACAACTCACAAATGTAAAATGTGAAGGGAAAAAGTCAGAACTTCCAGAAATCAATTTGAACTAATTAATGGAAAGTAGAAGAAAATAAATATTTTTCAGACCTGCTTTTTTTAAAAAGGCAAAAAGTGGGACTACACTGCAGTGAAAATGAGACAGAGATTAAAGGTAATCCAGAAAAAAAAAATCAATTTCTTTTTCAATGTTCACTAAGGGCATGTGGCAGGTTCACGTACTGAATGGCAAATTAACACCAGCCATTTGGTGTACACATGTAAAGAATCATGTGTAGGAGGCAAAGGTCAAAGAGTTCAAAGCAATCCAACTGGGAACCTCACAGTTTACATCTCCAAATTCTAAAATATCTTGATTCCTTAGTGCTCTGTTCTGAAATCAGAAATTTGCAATATAATTCATCTTTGGATTCCAGTCTTAAAACGAGACAGATTCATGACTTGCATTTAGAAGGCAGAGCAGGTGATCCAAGCAAGTATTTCCCTATTAGTCAAACATCTGCATCATTCAACGTTCTCAAAGGTTTTGAATGAAATGCTAAAGGGAAGACAGAAACTGTGACAAAACATAAGGAACTACTTTTCTAGATAAAACTATATATATATGATAATCTATGGGAAACCTACCTAGGATTCATGAGACTAAGCAGTACACAAGGTAGAGAAGAAAGATCTTAGTAAGGGAGCTGACTACTTTAGAGATGCCAGGGGGTATGGAGTCCCCCAAGAGTTATTTCTGAGATCATTTTTCACATAGTGTTTAAGTTAAGAGTATTTCCACAAAAATCAGAAACTATATTAATATAAACTGACTTCAATGCTATGTGGAACATCAGAGTATCTTGGCAAGAAATGGGGAACTTTAATGACAGAACGATCAGTATGGGATAAATGCTAGTAGTACAAATTGGAAAATCATGCTCTCACAAATTATGTCTGCTAATAAGCTTAAAATTCATAGGTTGAAAATGACTGAGGAGGGAAAAAGCCTGTGTGTAACTGGTCACAGGATGGCTAACAGCCCCATTTGTGGCACAACCAAGGGGGCGGGGGGAAAAAAAGGCAAAAATGATACTAGGATGAAAGAGGACAAATCTTTTCATTGAAAACAGACCACTCATCTAAGCCTCGGTAAAAACTGTTAGTAAAAACTTGGGAGTACTTTGTGTATTACTATCACCCATCTTCCAGCAAGATGAACGTGAGTACAAAGGCAGGCCAGAACAAATAGGGAAATGGAAGACCTATCGCATGAGAAGAGATGAAGTGAAGAAACTTTGCTTGTTTAGCTGGGAAAAACAAAGAGAAGACACAGTTGCTGCTAGGAGATTACTGTCAGTCCAATGTTCATTAGAAAGATCTTGTTATAAATTAAAAAGCTTTACTTTGTATGAGATTGTTATTGTAATAAAATAAACATTTTATTCAGAGGATTTCCCCCCATTTTTTGATTAAATACATTTATCACCATTTCTTTTGGAAAGAGGAAAAGTTACATATCATGTAACCATGATAAAAACAGACCAGAAGTATCAACCTGCCTGGCTTTTTGCTGCTGGAACTGGATATGAATTAGGTCCAGGAGCTAAAACATGTACCTGGAATACACATTAAGCAGTTTGTATGGGAGCTGACTTGTTCTTCCCAAACACAGAACAGGACTGATGCAAAGAACACCCTCTTACAGACACTTTGGGAGAAATTTAGCACAATGTGAGAAAATAATTCTGAAGCCAATATATCATCTACTGATCACAGACAAAAGCAGTTGTGAACTTTTTATAACATTACAAATATTACACTAGAATTGATCCTATAAAAATACAGTGAACTACAAGAAATATGTACGTAGTAAGTTAGCTTGCTTACAACACAGACACAGACAGGTTGAGCTACCTGAAGCTAAGAATTCGCATCTTTATGTTTTATTCTAAATACATGTTTATAGGAATTGCAGCCTAAGAAATACTTCATTCAGAGGCCAACCAAGGCCATATGATTTACTCAAGCAAGCTATAGAATAGTGATGAATGCTACGCAGGGAACTTTGCATTCTGAAGCTGTAAGACATCTGATATACTTTCAGAAATTACTTTCACTAATTCAGATGTTTACAAGCCACAGATGCCTAATTTCTCTAGGATTACTTGCTGAAATATTAAAAAAGTTTTCTACTTACAATGAATATGAATCATAAGAGGCTTCCCACTTAATGTCATATAAATGTGTTAGCTAAAATGCTTTTGGGACAGAAATACTATAATATTGAAGAATATAATGCTAATTGTCATTCCTAAAATATCATTGATGTGCATCCTGGGCATTACAGATCTATTAAAGATTAATAAAACACTCTGAAGATTTTACTACTGTTACTGGCAATAGCTCAGTCCAGACAACTTGAATGAAGCAATCAGACCATAATCAGCTATATAACTAATCGTAACAAACCCCATACTATTACAAGTCTCAGTGAGAGCAACATGGAGCTTGGATGGATTCAGATGAAAAGGGAAACAATTATTTCTAGCTAATGTGCATTAATCTAATCTTACCACAAAGTATTGCATCCCATTCATATTGTAACATACTGTGCCAACTTCTGATATCCACCCTTCCCCACAGAAAAACATAAAAGGCTCGGGAAAATTAGCCGAAAGAATATTTGAGGTCTGAAAAAAAAATAATCTTCCTAATACAGAGAATTAAAGAGATCAGACTCTTTAGCTCTATCACAGAGAAGTGTATGAAATATGATCAGTGTCTATAAGCATATACACAAGATTTCTGATAGCTTTTTAGATGTAGTAGACAAAGGCATTACAAGATGAAAATGCTCGATGCTGATGATCTATTCAGACTGGAATAGGTGCAGATTTTTAATCACGGACCAAATTGGCACAACTTACCAGAAGATTTAAAAGATTCTTTGTTGCTTCAGCTTTTTACTCTAGGTTGGCCGTGACTTGAAGAAACATTCATCAGTTCAACCAGAAAGGACAGTCTTGAGGTGAAATTCTTGGACTTATATTTTTCAAGGTAGGTTATTGTTACTATTTTCTGTAGAACAAATTATTAAGTAGGTAAGCCTATATTGAATTTATTTTTATTGAAAATTAAAATATATTTATATAAATAAAGTAGCATATATAGGTCTTATCTTAAAATTATGCCACTAGATGCTACACGTGGGCTTCTATGATGTCTATTTTATGGAAACAAACCTTTATAAAAATTAAAAACATTTTTGTATCCTTTTCCTTAGAGAATTTCGCCTGTGCGTGAGTCAGAGAAGAGAAGCCTCATCAGACTGTTTCAGGCAATATATAAAGATAGAAAAGATCACCACAAAACATGGCTTCTTCGGAATTTTCACAGCCAGGAAAAAAGATGTTTTATCTCTTAGGATCCTGTGAATTTTCTTATTTTGTAGTTCAAAATTTCTTCTCAAGCTTAATAAACCAGAAGATGCTACAAACATGACAACTCTCACTGGAATGTTGACAGCCTATGCTTAGTCTCAGCAGGCAATACCATCTACGTTTGGTATTAAAGGCAAAGCTACAGGTTTATCTGTTCATTTAAGAAATGCAGCTGGATCAATCTTCTCAGAGATGCGGAATGGCTGAATAAATCCTGGAAACGATGGCTTAGTGAGCAGGCTATCAGTAAGATGGTCAATACTGACTAGTGGAATTCACAGATACTAGCAATTTTTAAAAAACACAACTCTAAAGGTATCTACTTAGCCACTATGTTTGTTTTGCTATCTGGCTGTCCATACACTCGCTCTTTCCTCTCTGACCATCACCCGCCCTCAGCTGGGGCTCCTGTGCCAAGGGGTGTGAGGCTGGCAGGGTGCTGGGCAGGGGCAGCACCCAGGGACTCTCAGACCGAGACTCACTCCCAAGCAAATGAATTAAACTGCAAAACGATCCACTAGCTTCTGCCCCAGCCTTCACATTCACCTGCTCTTTGCTAGGATGACCAGCCTTCCATAGTCTCCTCGAGCTTCTCTTTTCTGAGAGAAAAGGAAAAGGACCTTCTTAATACTGTATAATGCCTAACAGTTTTCCTAACCATGTACTGCTTTTGAAACATACTCCTTCAATCAATTATCAAAGTGGCTAAGACTCAGATGTTCAGAAGGTGGACAACAAATTTTCAATAAAACCATGACTTTGTGCACACTTTCCAAATAAAAAATTACTTTGTGGTGCTAAAAGCAGTCACAATTATTTTCACACCTGCACGCTGGTTCCTGTTGCCAAAGGAACATTCACAAGCGGACTGAGAGGGGGTCTCTGTGTGACAGCTCCCAGGGACCAGCATGGAAAATGCTCCACTCTAAGCAGCCTTTTTTTGCTTTCTTCTCAGTGTTGCCCTTCTGAAAGATTCCAGGCATAGTTCTACTTGTTGTGCACAACATTCAGATTATGCTTTGCTTTTTTTGATGGTTCATTGGGTCAGCTAATGCTGTAAATGTTTTAAGGGGTTTTTTTCAGATTAGGCTGAACCTACCACAGTATTATCAGGCTATCAGTCTTTACCAATTACTTACAGTGCTAAACATCTACTGTAGCAAAGGCCTTGATTAAAGTGCTAATGGAAAAGGCATCATCTCAGTGATTTGGAGCACAAAGTTCACTTTTGTGTAAGACTTTCCAATACGTGACTCCCTGAACTCAGCTGCCTGTGGAAGATAATTGCTTGCTTGAATGACTGCACTGGAGTTACGTGAAAAGCACAGATGCAGGTGATTAAATCTGGACAGATGAATCTTGCATTTTCTTTCAGTAGTTATAGGTAGCTCAGATTTGTAGGGAAGCAGCAGACTTGGGAAGTACTTGTGATTGCCAGCATACTCCATTCTTCCTCAGGGGTCTTTCCAGTTTGAGTGCAAGTCTAACGACTCCTGTAAGCTGTAGCTAGACAGATACTGCTTAGTTAGGCACACACTAAAGAGTCAGATTGCCAACTGCTCTTCTGCTTTTTCTGCCAGTGACCTGTACACTGTACTCTTGGGATCCAGGTCATTTATCTGAGACGCGGGAAGAGGAGCATGCCTGCTCAGAAGCCTTAACTGAAACACTTGGCGAGATTTTCAGTTCCCTGAGCACGGAGTAGAAACAGAAATGGAGAAGAGGAAAGACAGTAATGAGCAGAGCTATTTACTTCTCTGATCCTACTTCTCTGTCTCAAATGAACCTCCCAAAACTGGGGCAAGAAAGAACCTTCTCAGACTGCAACACTACTTTCTGCTCAAGATTCACATGCCTACCACCACCTCAATGTTCTGGCACTGTGAGGTGAGACAGGAGAACACCAGCAAAACTGCTGGTGCTGAGAACCCGGAATCCACAACATGTGTCACTTTGGATAAGCTCTGGGGTGGGCCCAGGAACTAAAGCTCTCCAACTGCCTAATAGACATTCCAGGCTGTTCCAAGAGTTCATATTCTAGTTTGGTTTTAATAAGAAGGGATCCAATTCATGTGCTCTGACACCACTCAGGGATGTGAGGCAAAGTGCAGTAAATTGGAATAACAGAGATTTACTTCAAAATTATGTCAAGGGCATAGGTACTACATGGTAAAAACTGCCTCTCAAGCTTTAAAATAAATGTTATCTCATGGTAGACCCTGAGACTAAAGCAAAGAACACTGAGTTGGACTAAAATGTGAACTGGCTCCAACTTTCTTAATTTAATGTAGAAAATTAGGCTTTGCTCTGAAGGCAACTTGACAGATCTTAAACAACTAACATGAACTTTCATACAGAAAGGTACTTTTACCACAGTAAAGAGTGTGCTAGAAAATCCTGCACTGTCTTGAAGAGTGAACACATTCCCCTGTTCTCTGGGCCAAGATCAAGAATCAGTGAAGTAGGATGACAGGTTGCTGCTCTACCCTCCTTAGATTGCAGAGCAACAAAGGTATGGCATAGATATAAGGAGATTTAGCTGCCCTAGGAGCAGATCTAATAATAATTGAGTAGGGCATTTATCACAGAAAACAGAATGATAAAATAGTAATTTACAATTCGTTCCAAATCAGGTTAGAGATAAAAATACCAGGCTAATTGGCTTGCCAGGCAACACTGAGTGGGAGGACCCTACAGGATTTCTGGAGCCTTGGTTTCCTGTGACTGAGTTGCTTAACAGAGTAAAGCTGGTTAATGTAAAAAATGGCCTTCAAGAACCTCATAGGAAGGAACAGATACAAAGGAATTCCTCAAGGAAAAAATCACAGCTTTACTACAGGGACAATCATTCACATGACTAAAAAGAAGTGCCGTTTACTTCAGGATGACTGTTTGCGTTCCCAGACTAGCTAATAACAGGAGACATTTCAGTATGAAGTTCCCATACAAAGGCAATTTTCAGAGGTTGTGGTTCTCTCAATTTTACTTGTGCTGTGAGAATTGATGTTAAAAGAGATATACATCAAATACTGAACCTGTATAATTGCATTTCAAAATACATGCACAAGTCTGCAGTTGACCTGCAAAATTACCTGATGTTTAACCTCAACAGCTTAAATAAATCTAATTTTTGTTATTTAATCTCAAAATTTGTTTCAAAGGCAATTTCTATTGTTCTCTCGTTATTCCAATTCTAGCTTTGACATTGCTTGCAGTCCACATTGGCAAGACACCCCCAACAGAGATTTTCAGAAATACTCACTTCATTTCTGAGCTATCTAGAGCCTAGCTATATATTTCAAAGGGATTTCTCATCCCCCAAATTTGAGAGAACTTGAGAAAATAAAACCCTAGAATTTTTCAAGACAGACTGTATGGCTTGGCACCAGCAACTATGGCCAAGTTTTCCAAAATGCTGAGCTACTCTGCTGAATATCCACTATGCCGAATGCTTAGAGAAATGAGTGCTTGCACGGCAAACAAGCTTTTCAGAAAACCTGGTCTGTGACTACATAAAACTGATTGAATCAGTGAAGACTGTTCAGAATTGAAGCATATCTGTTCTGTTACCTGAGGCTGTTGTAAGAATTAATTCAATTAAACGGCAATAGTAGTGTATAAATGAGATGTGAATCACATTTTAGGGAGTATTTAAATGGGAACCTAAATAATTATGGCTTATATTGAGATGGGTAGAGGAAAATGTAAATTATACTAATTTAGATACAATACTGAGTTTGGCCTGATTAAAAAAAGTTTTAGAGAGAAAAAGACTTTTAAGGTGTAACTTTAAGTAATGCCTAAAACTCATTTAAATTCAAGGGAATTGCATGAACATGTAGCTGTTTAAGTATTTTGTCATAAATTCAGATCAGGCTATCAGAAATATTTTAAAAATAAACTAAGTATATAGTATAATACTTCAGCTGCCTTTGGCTCTCAACAGACAAAAGAGAAGTTGCTGTTGTTACAGGCACAATGCATGTGTACGCACATGTGCAGGAACAGCTCCTACCCCAAGGCAACTACAATCTAAACAAATATTCTGACAAACCCTAGAGATAGTGCTGTGATATGTAAACAAGATATAGTGGTGGAAAATATCACATAAATTCCACCATTTATAAGGGTTCATTTAAGTAAGAAATTAATAGAAAGGAAAGTGAAAGGGACTTGTGATACTGCTGGAAGTGGATGAAGGGTACCGTAAGGAATAAACATATTTGAGCCACAGTAGTTGCTACTGTCACCCAGGAGAAAAAGATACCAGACCAGTTAGAAGCAGTGTGATGACAGAGGGACACCAGGAAAGGACAGGATGCAAGATATGGAGAGGTGCTCCAAGGTGTCAAAAAGCCTCGCTATAGCTCAGGAAACAGAGAGTGAGAAGGGAGCAAAAAGAGCTATGAAGATATAAACTTTAGGTGAAGAGAATGTAAGGGGTAAAAAGAGAGGAGATTCCACTGAAAGCTCATGACAGGAGTCCCCATACTGTCCCAGTGAGCCAGAGCAATCCATCTCCTGTGTGCATGTGTGTTTGTAAATGAGGGGAATAAAAAAAAATAACCTATGGTTTCATCGATGGGTATTAACACTTCAATTTGCACAAAGCCAGAGTCCAGTGGCACACACACAGGGTGGTTTTGAAACTTTCAGAAATAAACACAGCAACTTTTTGGAAGACATGTTTCAGCATTACACCTAGAGAACATCATTAAAATTCCACATAACTAGAAAAAATTACTAAACCAAAGCAGTCTTATTCCATCACTATAAATGTGTGCATGAGGCAGGAGCGTAGGACTTCCCTCCTTTGTTTTCGTCTTTTAATAGATGTGGTCAGAAGCTTCACTGTATTGCCTATGCCTAGACCCTGACCAATTGCTCTTTTGAACAGCCAGCTACTATGTGATTCAAATTCCAAATATGAGATTAACACGCTGCTGCAATAAACGAAAACTAAAACATGTCATTAGTGGCCTTTCACTGATCTAATTTAATCAATTTGCAGCTTCAGAAGAAATGAATATAATCCCAGGGACATTGCCAGAAAGCCTGGGCTGTGTACAGCTTTTGGAAACAAAAGGTCCATCATCTTCCCCCAGTGATGTACTAATGCTTTGATTTTCATGCTGAGGATTAAATCTCCCTAAATTTCCCCAGGTAACCACACTCTGCACACGTCATGTTGATTTGTTAACAGTAAAAATTACTGATATCTTTTTCTCTACATTTAGAAACTCCTCTAAAACTATAATCACTTCAGCACTTTGCACTAGAATTGCACTGTTCCCTAAGTGAATCAAAGTCCTAAGAGACAGGTTCTTTTCACTTGCCTGAGTTTGTGCAAATATGATGAACTCCAGTGCCGAAACAGCAGCACGGCTCACAGATCTGTTTCTGAAAGGATTCCTCTGTGGGCCCTGGAGTGGTAGCTGTACTGTGAGAAGGTGCAGAAAAAGAAGTTGAATGTCTCTTGGTGTGCAAAGTTAGAGAGATTTAAGAGATTTAGAGATCCCAAAGTGAGTCTTTGAAGACTGGTTTACTCTCAGATGCTCTAGTTTACAAGCAGGGCCTACACAAACTTCAAAAGAACACCATTTTCAAGAGGCTGCACAGGACTGAATTTGATGTGCATACAAGAGTTTTGATCCAAGAAGTTTCACAAAATTCTACGTTTGGAAACAGCCATGGTATGTAAACAAGGATCCAAGGTCTTCAACCCTAGAAAATTTCAAAGGTATAAGCACATTGGTTCTTCCTATCCTTTTCTCACCCCATTGTTTTGTTGAGAAAGAACAGAAACAGTTCACAATCAGCACCTTTCCGCATACATTGGCCTGATGTACACATTTCTTGATGAACATATTTTCAAAAGTTTCACTCCATGCATATTGGCAATGAAACAAGAAAGCATTCAAAGAGGCATAAAGGAAATGGAGAAAAAAAAAATCTATAGCTTGTCCTCCTTTTGGGGAAAAGAAAAAAAAGGCCACTTTGCTATTAATTGCAATTATTCCCAATGGCTTTTTTTTTAATTGTATATACAGCATGATAGGTCCATTCTATGGGACACTTTCCTTTAATCACTTAAGTTGTCATTCACACATCTTGATTCTCCTGTCCCAAGAGATCCTTCCTCTATGGAAATATCTGAAAACAACATCACTGCATTTCTGAACAAGACTTCTCCAGCATATCCAATTCTGGTTCTATCAAGGTCTCACTCAGCACATTTCCCACTCATCAGTTTCCTTCAGACAGCAGCAACACATACATTTTTGGTGTAAATTTGTTTAGCTCCACCCAAATAATTCTCAGCAGATGATCTGGCCTAATACATTCAGTAGATAAATTGTCTTCTATCAGACTACAGTATCTTCAAAACTGTAATTTATCTGCATATTCTACAATGCAAGATAAGATTCTCGTTACATTGACTCTGAAATTAAATTAAGCTTACTTAGGTCTAAGATACTTTTTATCAGAGAATCCCATTTCCAATCAAAAAAGAAAAAAGATATAAACATCCAAATTTCCCTTGTACAGAATATCAAAGACTTACTGAAGACTTCATGTGGCATATGTGGGATAATGTTCTGTTTCATTGCAGAACTGAAGTGATTGAAAGAGAGAACAAAAATGAAAGATCAGAACTTTAGAACTGTTAGAAAAGTACATTATTTAAGTACTTGAGAGATTATCCATTGGAGAAAACTTCTGGAAATCACACATGGAAAATAATTAATCCATATTGAACAGATGAAATGTATGTCTTTCACCAGATATTACTGAATTTTTCTCAAAATAATATTTCTTCTCCTGTCATTTTTGTGTAACATGAAAGCAGTTTTGAATACAAACCAGTCTGTTCATTAAGGCAATTTAAATATAGATAAAAATCTCAAAGCTAGTGCTATCATCTGTTAAGTACAGCCACCTGCCTGTACTGAAATCCTCCTGTATGCCATACCTACCATCATTCTGATTTGTCCAGCTTCTGTTTCTTATACAAAAACAAAAATAAAACAAAAATACAACCAGCATCAGTCCCCAGCACCCCTGGCCCCAAATCCAAGTGTCATGCTTTCTTATACTCTTAGAAGTGGCCCACTTTGAATCAGGCAGCCAGTGGGTTTATGTGGCTGCAGACGTTCTCAAGAGACATGATGGAACACAGATCATGCTGCAACCATATTCACACTGAAGTGTTGTTATGTTACCTTATAATGGTGGATTGGAAAGTTAAAAACAGGATTATTCAACTAAAAAGAGAATTTGCAACGACAGAAACATAACACACGCTTTCCTGTTAAGGAAAAATCTGGGACTTAGATCAGCACAAGAACAGAAGGAGAAGAGGCAGTCTTCTAGCACAGATAAAACAAAATGGTGCCAGCAGAATGTCCTCAGACACAAACACGACTGAAGTAGATGACGACAGCTTGGTAGCCAGAACTGTGAAAGATACTACACACAAGATTACCCTAGTAATAGGGGGGGGAAAGTTTCAGAGTTTCTAACCTTCTCTAACAGAAAAATCTTATATGCAAAATTTAAGCAGCAACATGAAAGTTATAATCAATGAAATGCTATGCCATTTGGAGTATCACACAAATACAGGAGGTATGTGAAGATAAATTTCTGCCACTGCTAAAAGAGCTGCAAGCGCTTAAAGAGTCACCGGAACATGTCAGAAGGGCTACAGAGGAAATACTTGCATTTGTGCATTCCTTTCAGCATTGAACTGCCTTTTCAGATTCTGTGTTGTCTTAGCTTCTAACTTCATAGTAAATGGTAGAACGAGCAGGTTCAAAACTGCACAGGCACATCATCCGATCAGCCATAAAGCTATCATGATCTGGATTCATAATCACAGAGGCAGGCAAAGCCGTTCTGACTGTTGAAATAAATAAATGAGGCTCCACTTGCAAACAATTGCAAGAAATGCTGATATTTCTGTGTAACAAACCAAGATATTTGGGCCTCTGCCCCGGAAAAGATCTTAAAGAGTACAGCGTACAGACACAGCTCCGGTTCTGCAGCTGTTTTGGGAAATTTTTAACAGAGAAGAACATAAGATCTTTATGACACTAGTCAAAGGCTTACTCTGAAACTGCTTAAAGCACTGGCACAGATAGACATTTTCTAAACATATACTACTGGAGAGAAATGCTGGCATATCACCATATGGATTTGTAGGATATATATATATTTTGCTGTTGGCTTGTAAACTACAATAAATTAGAGCATGTTTAATCACCTTCAGTTACAGCTTCTGTATTGAAAGTTAGTTTTAGGTTTGTCGTTAGCTGAAGAGAGGGATTAATTTTGCTTGTAAAATTCTGCCCAAAGCTTGTAAATTAAATCCAAGAATAATGTTTAGAGATGCGTTTGTTTGGTTGAGATGAATCCAATACTCAGTAATTAATTGTTTATAGATTGTGTGTTTTCCCCTAGTAGACAAGAATCTTCATATATAGCTACCCTTAAGGTTTCATCACTTTTTGATACAGTCAACATGCTTACACAGAGTCTAAGCTTCGTTCCTGGCATATGAGAATGAAAATGCTCTTGTTCCTAAAGAAAAGAGAGAAAGCAAAAATTTCAGGGAGAGAGAGGGACAAGGTCATACATACCTTTCAAAAGAATTACATTTTTAGAGAAGAATTGCCCACTCTAAGTAGCAACCTCTTTCACTGTCAAACCTCTTTTATGTCCTAGCCTCAAGGAATAACTTTTTATTCAAAACAAACAAATCCAAAACTTTTCTTAGCAAAGCAAACAGCTAGAAACCCAGGAGGCTCTCCTTTTGCACTTATTTCTAACCACAAAAAGGGAGAGGAACTCGTAGGAGAAACACAAAGCAATATCCCTGCCTCTAAAAGGCTGCTGAATCATGTGATAGGCAGCCAGATCTTCATTTTTATCTGTTTTGTCCCATCACGTTTGAATTCAGCAAGAACATCATATGGTACTAAGATCAATATTGCTGGTATATTTTCATCTCTCCAAAAGCAACATATTTTCCACAGTTTTTATTTCAAATTTGACTGAATTATAGTTATTCCTGTAAGTTATCATCTTTCTAATAGCAGCAGACCTGGCAACAGTGCTGCAGGAGCTGTGGGATATAATATAGTATTTTACTCTGTTAGCTGAGGAAATCCATTTAGACTTTTATGCTGAGTAGGGCAATACTAACACAACGAGACATTTAAACAGTAAAAGAAAAAAACTTCAGTTTTCACTTTCACAGACATTAAACAGACTGCATTTCCTTCTAGGACTCACTGAGGATTCTGCTATAAATGTGCAAAAGCAGAACTAATACTATTCACTAAAGCTGTTCTGACACTTGACATCAGGAGACTCAGTTTTCAGTTACTTATAATTTTGCCAAACTTTATCCACTTAGCCCAAACATTATGATGTTGGAACATCACCTGCAGGGTAATTTGTTTTCATCTCTTATAGACAGATGGTTTAGCTGGTTGCAACAACAAAGGTACAGTAGGGAAAACACATTATTTTCCTAACATAAAAAATAAGTTCTCACAACTTTTGAGTGCAACTTTCATCAAACTTTCCGTGTTAGGCAATGACTACGCTGCTACTGAAAGTCCCATTCTAAGTCCATCCACCGTTTAGCTTCATCTTATCTGGGAAGCTTTCAGAAGACAGACCCCACAGGCTTCCCTCTATTTAAAAGGAAACAATGACCGCCTTGGCATACATTTAGAGAGCAGTCTCAAGAGAACTGGAGAAAAAAATCCCAAGAAAACTGGCCTCCACTGAGCTCCAAAGAAATAAGATAAAATCCCCTCCCTCTTAGTTTTAGAAGAATATAGGGGCTCCAGAGCAAATGTAAAGGAATGGTCTTGTAGCCAAAATGGCTCTAAACTGGAGTTGCAATAAATTTTGATGCATAAAAAGCTTTGCATAAAACTGAAGTCAACAGACAGGTCACTAAAGTTATTCCAGTAATGTTTAGGCATAAAATATTACATCTTTATTGCACTTTTCTGCAGGAATATTTTCATTTATTTTTGATAAATGGATTTCTCACTGAAAGAAGCCTGTTTTCTCCGTATCTTAAGCAAAATCAAACAAAATAATTCTGCAGGTATTCTTTACTCTTTCTTTATATTATTATTTTATTTCCTTCACACTAGAATTCAAATCTAATCAAGTTCAAGCTGAGAAAGAGAGCAGAAAGCAAGAGTTACTCTGAAGTCTTGCCAAAGAAAGGGGAGTCCCAACCATCCGTCATGAGACAGAGCTGGAAGATGGCAGTTTGAGCCAGGTGGAAGGTGGTACTTCACTGGGACACCACAAGATGGACAAGAAAGTTTGGTCTGCCCAGTTACTGACTGTGCAGAGCCAGTGGCAGTGGGTTGGAGAAAACCCCAGTCGACCACCACCACCACACTGGGGTAGAGATGGGGTAAACTGGGGTGAGTGGGGTGGAGCTGGAATGAAATCTCTCTGGGAAGACAGAGCTTTCAAGTAATGCAGTCTGCTTCTTAAGACATCAAAACAGGCTGTTTGCCCAGGTCAGCAAGATTCTCAGACATGTTTACAAAAAGGGGAGAACTACTACTGAAAAGGCCTTCAGGTGTTTGTGCCTTAAACTCCTGGAGACAGAATTAGAGATCAATTGTGCAGCTAGAAGCCAATCTTTTGCTAATATTCAAAAAGATCTTTGATGTCACATCACACCCACGTAATGGCTTTTACATATGGCAGAAGGGTTAAATATACCTCTGTGAAGCAGGGGGAAATGTCACTATTGTCACCTCTTTCCTGGTGCTGGATACACTTTATTCTGAAAATAGCATGAAGCTAACTGGCAGCACTTGCCAGCACAGCTGAATTAGTCAGAAAAGCTGCCAGGGAGGTGGGAAATCTCCAAGTCTCTTTGCTTGCTCCAGGGCTTGTTCCACCGTGGCACAATTACAAATACACAACTGTAGAATCTGCTGTGCTGCTGGTTCTGAAAACAATAGTTCAGGGTCTATTCTCTTTATGAATTTCACTCAGCACTCCAACTAATGCTGACAGGAACCATACACATACTGAGAGCAGCACAGACTCGTTTTTCTCCCAGGAAAAAGAATTTAATTCAGATGGCCCATACTTAGAATAAATTCTTCAAGCCTGAGAGTTTCAGGTTTACTACTGTGTGACTCTTTGAAGTCACTGCTCTTCTTCACTGGCCAGTAATAGTACTCAATTTATTATTACATTATAGATAATTAATCTATAGATTATTAGATAGACAAAATGTAAATCTCTATTGGAATATTCACAGAAAGGGCAGGTTATTATAGCCGAGAAGTCTACTATCTTGCCTGCAGTCCTGTCAGTTTTCACAAAGGTGGCAATGTCAGGCCAATCAGTAATTCGTAACAAGAAATTCAAAGATCAGGAATCAAACAATGGAAAAAGGGATTCAACAGATAAGAACACAAGGGTTGATTTAAGTTGGCCCTCTGAAACCTTTAATCACATATGCACAGTCTCTTTTTACATAAATTCTTTTGCATATTCTTTACATTTTTGCATTAAGATATGTTAACTCCCAGATTTTTATTTAGCAAGAGGTCTTGGGGAACTGCTTAAAAGAGAGAAAGGGAGAGCACATGGAAATAACTTCAATGACAAGAACACGTGCACAGAAATAATATGCTGATTAGATTATTAGACAATTCTAAGAACTTATGGTAACTGATCATGGGTATTCTCATTACCTCTGTCAAAAGTCTGGTCCTGTAACATTATCAGCAGAAACCACTCACATATCCTGTTTTTCACATTTCTGGAATTAAATCTTTTCTGATTCACCCCTGGGATTTTGCTCTTCGAGTAGACCAGATAGGCTCTAGTAGATCTTGAAGCCATGAGCATAGTTCCCAAAGCAAATGACATAAAAAGCAAAGGTTGTATGAAGGCAAAATGCATCTAGAATGACCCAACAATTTGGGAGGCTACACATATTCCTTTCTTCTCTTCAGAGGCCATCCAGAAGAAAAAAGGTGAAATGTCTGAGTTACTGCTATGACCAAGCTGACTAGTCCAACTGGACATGAAATCACGCATGCTTTACTATACCTACACCTCCACTGCCTGATCCCAGATAACAAAAGCAATGCTACAAAAACTAAAACGCCAAGTTGTCTTAAGGCAATCCAAATCAGCCTTTACCATTGGGGTTAACAGTTTGTTTGAGAGGGTTTAGTGTCAGAACAAGGACATACGTTGAAGGATTCATACTTTATGCCTATCAGTAGCTAAATCATTAGACTTCATTGACTAGAGAAGTGGATATGGTACCTGACTAAAAAGAATCTGGCTTCTTACATTACCTCCAGTGCCTTATTAAATGAGACTAGAAAATTCTAATATCAGCTTTATACTTTGCCTTCACTACTGGTGTATTAATTTGTAGAGACACTCACCGGAATTATTTCAGCCTTAGCTGAATCAGTTTAGTTACTGCACTTTTCACCTTTGAGTACCTTAATTTATTCTGATTCTGTTTTCAATAAAAACTATTAAAAGCATGGAAAACAATATGTTTCCTAGATTTTATTATGGGCTATGGTTGGCATAGGCAACCTCAGATAAGAAATCTCTAAGATACTTGGCTTTGCTTGCAATTTAGAATTTATTTATGTCTAAGGAATTCATGACCTGAATGCCACAGTCTGTGCATTTGTTGAACAGACAATATAGAACCACATGAGAAATAATGGAATGATGAAAATGGAGAAGAGACCAGTATAAAAACTGTAAGCTGTTTAGAAAAAATGGGTAGAAACCTGACAGTAGGCTGTTCTGAATGGGAAAATGCTGTGCATGAAGATGATCACTACTGGCGTTCCTCAGCTTTGCATTTGGGACCATTTTTATTTAGTATTTTAATTAATACTGTTGGTACAAAAAGTAGGAGAGCACTTGCGGGAGTTCCTGACGACATAAGGGAGGCACAGTCAGCATATGCAGAGGCTAGGTTTTACACAGGAATTTTATTCGTGTATGATCTTGTTTAAGAGAATAAAAAAAAATAGATGAAAATTTAATAATACACAGTTACTACTAATAAAAATATTACTATAAGCCTTATCCCTACCTGTGGCCAGTGACAGAGGGGAAAAAACTTTTTCATTAGTAAATCTAAAGCTGATCCCATCACCTGTGTAATGGGGTCACGAACATGGCAGTGCAATGCTAGCACTTGGAGAGAAACACCAAGAGGAGGCAGAGAAGTATCAGTACCATTGGGTAAGTTACTCCTTTAGAACTCTGGTAATGAATTTTTGTAAGTAATAATTTCCTGTACCAATACCAGTTTGGACTACTACAAAAATATGAGGAATTGAAAGCCTATCCTTTGTAAAGACAGTAGAAAGGTTGGCTTGTCTAAACAAAGGCTAAGAAGAGAATTATTATTTGCTTTAAGTACTTTAGGAGAACAAATACTCAGACAAGTGAGGAGGAAAGGAGAAAACAATGATCCAGGCTAAACAGCATCTGCATCACAAACCAACGGACAGAAACTGGTTGTAGTAAAATGAAAGCTGGACTAAGATTCTGTTAGTCTTCCCAGAGGAGTTTCAGGGACACCCTACAGTTCTGAGACTAAGCCTAATCCTTTTGCCAAAGGGATTTATCCTGATATGATTGCTTATGATAGAAATGGCTTGGACTCTTGACCCAGGCAGTCGCTCTTCTCTTTATTTCCTTGCAGATTGAACAGAATTTCCTCAGGGCTAGCACAGTATCAGTGCACGTTATCTGACAGAAGACAATGTGCTACTTCAAATCTGATGATACGTGCCTTGAATTTTAATTATACACTGCAATTTTAGAAGGCTCTTAAACTCCTTTCAAAAGTCAGGCTGCAGTTTTTAAAATGGAGAGAGATTTGCCGGAAGTGGAATATTTCAAAATAACTGGCTACTCAGAATTCTTCAATTTTTATTACAATATCACTGTAATACCAGTTAGTTGGTAAGTTCAGTGAAGATTTTCTGACATTTTGGTTTTCCCTTAAGCAATGGTTAGCAATGTTACATTCTATCTCATTAAATTAACTTACAGTTTTATCAAAATACAGTTAGTCATGGTGTCCTCCTAATATAAGACATTGAGCTGATAAACATCAGTTCACCTTAGAGGTGTTTGCATTTAAAGTAGGAATGAATATTTCACTTGGCAAACCCTGTGGGGTTCTTCAGATAAAAGATATATAAAATGTGTTCTGTCATATGATTAGTATATCTTGATATAGGGTGCAAAATGGGAGTTAAGTGCCGCACGCATTCTCCATGGTGTATCAAGTCATCTTTCTACATTTCGGTATCAAGGGACTTAGAAGGCTACAACCCCTCAATAGTTTGATTTGAAGTTGACTTTTCATGGCAACTGTAAGAAAAATAAATAGTGTGCATCTTGTGAAATAAAGAAATTTATGAAAAAAAATTACACTTGTTAAACTCTAGTTGTCATAGACATCTGTACTCTGAGAAACTGCACAGAGTAAAAACAACATTTTGCTGTACAACCCTCAGCAGGCTACATTAACAGACAAAAAAAAAAGAACAAACCCAAACCCACTTTCTGTATCTATAGCTCATGAACTTCGCTGGTGTTGTATATTCACATTCATTCAGATAATAAAACAATTTCCAAAGGAGATAAAGAAGTCAGAGGATTATCAATGTCATTACAAGGATAAAACCACATTTTTGAGCTTAAAAACCATAATATCAAATGGAGGTTTTGCAAAGAAAAACAGCATGCAGTTTCCTACTCGGCATAGTTTATTTGTCCTAAGTTCAGAGCCTCCTAAGCACTAAAATAGTAAAATTGCCTTTCTTTTTATTGAAACAGAGCAAGAAACACATCAAAGAACCCAAACACAAACTCCATTCAAATCTCAAGTTATGGAAACATAATGAACAGGCATTTTTAGTCTGCTTTCCCATCAAAATAATGAACCGTGAAAACAGATTTTGCTTGAAACGGTACCCCTATCTCTTGTCTTTTCCTTTTGTTCCATGCACAACCTGTTGGTTACTTTCAGATGTCATCTAGATCCTATAAATTCACAAAATAGGCAGTTAGAGAGGAAAACACTGATGTACACACCTTCTTAGCAACAGCAGAGTGAGTCCTGATAAACAGATAAACACCACATGGAAAGGAAAAATTATATTTCAAATCTGTACTATATTAGATACTGTGGTCACTCAAGTGAGACGTGAATGCACAGGAAGATAATATTTTTATTAATATCAGTGCTTACAGAACTACTTCTCTGATGTCTTGGTATAAATTAGTTTTTCAGTAAAAAATTAAATATATATATATATAGTGTTAGGTAATTGCAAAACCCCACTGGCAAACTTCAGGCATTTATGTAGAATACAATGCAGCCACAATTTAATTCCTGTAGAAATAATTTACTGATTTTACTCTACCAACAGGAGAGATGCTAATAAAGTACCCAGCGATCTGGACCCAGATAAAGAGAGCTCTGTGGGGGACATGGAAGGCCACCACGCCTGCCTCTCACTTTGAACATCACAGTGCACAGCTGGGATACAGTTTCCTGCACAATTCATTCCAGAAATGTCAGGCACCTAGAACCAGGTTTCACAGCAGATAATACGTAGAGTAGCGCAATACTCAGGCCAACCAACAGCGAAGACTGAAGAGTTTTTCTCAAACCACATCCGTCCCTGGTCGGATAACACACCCGGTTACAAACGCGCATTTCGAACTTGCGAGACGTGGGTTAAGGATATATCTGCACTGCACAGTGGCCCAGTATTACAACTACTGAGCTAGCGCTGAAACTGGAAACAATTAGCTTTGTCAGTCAAGGGTTGCAGGAAGGCTAATTAGCTTTGATGGCGGAAAGGTGATTATGTATTTTATCCGATAAAAAAGGCACAAGATATCAACAGCCTTGGGAACTGAAACCAAAACATTGCATGAATGGCCTCCCTATTATTCCATAACACTCTTTCTCTCTCTTACACATTCTCTCTGGCCCCCAGATCTTGATTATTTTTTTTTCTTTTTCCCTAGCCACTGGCAATTTCTACCCTTATGGCAAGAGCACTTTCCTGGCAAATGAGCAACAAAGGTTTGAAGTCCATGGAGCCTAGAAGAGACAAAGAACCTCGATCTACCACTGCCACATGGGGCACTCATCACCATTGCTCTCCCTTTCTGCTGTGATACTTCTTCATGCTGATCTGAATGGTGTCTGTGTGTGCATCCCACTAAGGTCAGACACCTCAGAAGCCGCAAAGACACTTGGGTTTATTAATCCCAAAGGGAGATGAATATGTACCAGGGCACTAGGCAATTATTTTGGATTTCACAGAATTCTCTCAGGAAGTGAGAGGTCAACATATAATTACAATACCCTTCCCCTACTCCTACCCTTCTTTCATAAACAGTGGTTTCTTAGGAACACTGATAAGTGACTGCTTTTTATATGCATTTACATTCTGAATATGCCATGCAGGAAACCAGAGAATCAGTAAAAACTATATTCTATAAGTTATACAGCTTTCTTTTACCAACTTCCAAAATGGAAACAGTAGTTTATAAAGGAAGCACTCTCTTACGTTCATAATAACTTTCTGAAGTTGCACTATATAATACTATTGGGTTAGAGCTCAATGTCATCTTCTAAACAATAGGGGAATTTGGGCAGATTTCCTTACCCAGATAATGCTTGGGAGATTCAGGTTTGCTTTAAAAAAGAAACAGAAGTACAAATTTGTACATGCAGAGTGCCAAACCACAAAAACATAGATCACAAGAAGTGCCCACAGAATCCAACTTACCAATTAAATGGTTGTTCTGAAGGAAGGAGCAAAAGGTTTCTTTCCTCCTACCTGCCCCTAAGAAGCCCCTGAAGCCAATTCTGCCCTCGTGCGCATACAAACTCACCTTCCTCAGAGCAGCAAAACAGAGTCCCAGGTCCAAGTTAAATGAGCTCAGACAGAGGAAAGGGAAAAGCTGTCGGGAACCCAGTGCCCTCTAAGTACATCTCAGCTACTTAATTGATGGAATTCCCATTTCTCCTTGAGTGTGCGGATACTTTCAACACACTCTCCGACACACTGTTTACAAAAATATTTTACAATGGAAACGCAATTCTTAGTTGAATTTAGGCCTGCATTAGGCAAGTAGCTTTTCTTTTAGTAGGGCCCTTAAAAGCAGTCCTTAGGCTCCCTGGAAATCTCCAGATCACTCCAAGTCAGAAAATGTGGTCGTTTCTCTATCTCTGGAAACCACAGGCTAGAGACTCAGGGACTGAAAATGATGCCAAATTACTTCCTCCTCATAGCGCCCTTCCATTTACCCATTAATTTTAACAGTGAATATGCTGCACTAACTTCCACAGAACACTTAAACTGGCCACTATATTAATCCTTCAGAGTGTGCTTTGGATGAAAGGATAAGTGCAGATAGTATCTATAAATTTACTATCAAATAAGGGATTTTCTTACTTAAAACATTCTGTAAAAAGCAGAATAAACAGAAACAAGATGGGTTCTTGTTCCACTCAGCCATTTTTCTGATGTCTGCTCTTACGCAGATCTTCTTCTAGTGGTTTTCACTGGAAGTTGCCCTATGTCAGGCTGCACTTTAAAAGGACTGGATTTGGTTCTAGAGATTTTTCAAGGTAGATGACGCCAGACTTCCAATCCCTATACTTCTTGTCTCAGTTGCACCTCCTTTTTAAAATCATTTTACTGTCCTCTCTCAGTTGACTGAGAGTTGAGACCTATCAGTCTTAGCTGTAAAGCTGTAGAGTTAGCTCTACATTCATACATCATTTTTCATATTTTTTGCCTTAAAGTAGGAGAGACAGAATATGTGGTACTTTATAGGTTTTTTTCTTGCCATATGGACTTTAGTCAATAACAGAGAATTTGGACCATAAAATGTATTAAAAAGTTTTCCCTCCCCTCTCGGATTTACAGGAGTGGAACTGTTTGCCTATATGTAGAAGAAACACAGGTAAACAAAGTTCAACCATACTTCAAATTCTTTTCTCTTTTTATGCTACTTAACTGGAAGACAGCTTACACTATTTTCCAGGCACTGCCTGGGAGAAACTACATTTCATCAGGAACCTCTATTTTAGATTTGTGAAATTGCAATGAAACCAACACGAATAAAGGAACTCTGAATATCACAAACCCTTACTTTCCCTGACATAAGTCAAAAAAGCTCTTCAGGTTTCAAGAGAAAATTACACCAGAGGGGGCCTCTTTAACCATAATCTTAATTTCTTATGGGAAAGAAAGGATAAGCACATGCTAACATCACCAGCTGATTTCAACAGATAATAGAATCGTTAACTTTTAAGTAAAAATGTTACCTGCTGAAGTTAAATAAAAAAAAAATAATAAAATCCAAAACCTGATTGTAAAAACTCCATGTAGTGCACAGTGGGCAGAGTAAGGGCTGAAGATCTGTAACTGGACACATGACTGAACTCTAAGTTCACGTACAGTCTAATCGGGTTTTTAGTCCTCAGGATCCCTCCTCTGCGAGCCCCTCACAGCAGGGACAGGAAAACGGGCAGTTCTGCAGGACTCGGGTTCATCCTAACGACGCAACAGCAGCTGCAGGAAACGGCCCTGTCTAACGGTAATGTCCTCATTAAGCAAAGCTTCTGGAAAGGCTCATCAGCTAGTTAAGAATTGCGGCTGTGTTCAGCTCCAGCATATTTTCCAACAGTTTTCACTGAATATTGTCACTGCCACAAAGCTATCTTTTTCTGTGCTGAATCAGCGCTTCCAGAAGAGACTTGTTTGGCATATAAAGCCATCTGGCAAAGGTCCTGGTCAGAGGTGATGCTTTTTGAATGAATGCAAAAGGAATTTATGGAGGGAGGAAACTAAAAAGAACACAGGTCAGAAAAATAAAGATGAGAAGGCAGGAAAGAAAGATGAAAGTGCCACCTGAATTACAAAACGGAAGGTTAGGAACAGATTTCTAATCCTGGTCTGTACACCAAACCTTCCCCAAAGCAAATCAATTCTTCTAATTTAATCTTCCTCATTAGTGTACAACTTGCCTAATAGGAACTCTATAAACAATTTACTGTTCCTCAAAGTACTTTGAAGCTGCAAAATGCTTTATTAGTAAAGATGAGACTCAGATATACCAAAGGAGGACAGAAAAAAGCAAGAGAAGAAAAACTTAGAAGAATAATTAGAATCATGGGGAAAAGATTTTCACACGATTTGAGCTATGGTGCAGCAGTAAGAGAACAGCCAAATAAAATAGATTCAGAAAAATGTAACAGCAAAATCCTTCCATCAAAACTGTCTACAAAAAATGACAACAAAGAGGTTTGTAGGTAACCTACTTGTGACCTCTTCATCTTTATTATTCATTATAAAGGGTTACTTCCTAATCCTAATTCATTTACAAGAACAGCAGATTAACAAGAAGGGGTAAGTATCAAGCTGAATCTTCCAGATAATAATTTCCTAGCTCTAAATAATCACCGAAAGAGGAACAGAAAAAGAACCACAGTGATTTCCTTCTAATGCTGTTGATGGGGAATATGAAGAAAGCTAACACAGAAATGTGCTAGAACACTGTATTTTCATAACATTTTTTTTTAATCCTAAAATAAAACCAGTCAAATAAAAAAGTAATCTTATTTATTTCACCCTACAGTGTTATCCACATATAGAATTATTCAAGATAAGGAGAAAATTATTGGTTGTCTATCTAGCAAGTAAAATCAGATTAAAATACTGTATGAATTTTAAACAGAACTGTTCCTACACACACTTACTTCAGGGGAATTTAATTCCCTTAGAGAGAATTAAGCTAAAAGAACAAGGCTTACTGAATTCTCAGTAACAGGGTCCCTGAATTAAGGTATGCTGTGCTTTAGGACTACTTTTCAAATTAGCTTGGGCCCTGGAAGTCACCTCGTTCTGTCAAACATTGAACACACAACACTCACCTGGATGCTTATACAGCTGCTAACTCAGTTCCTGCAAACTCACAGATGGGTGCAGCAAGCGTTCAAGCCTCCAAATTTAAAAATGTGTACATATGTATGTATACATACATGCAAACACACAGTTTCCTGTATTTTACTGAGAAAACCACAACACAATCTAAACTCCACACTCCTAAATTATTAGAGAATTACAATTTAAACCATAAAACAAAAAGGAAAACTTAGGAAATATTTTACCTTACAACATCAAAGGAAGTTAAAAAGTAAGACATGTTAAGAGGAACAGTAATGCCCATGTTACACAAACAAACACCTGAAATCTGTGAAAAAAAACTACAAAAATATACTGGCCAATATCCAAATCTGTGCACCCGATGGCAACAGACATTGTATCTCACAGTCCAACATGAAGATCTCCTGCATCATGTTTGCACGAATCTTACCAGCTGCCCCTCATGACTGCCTAGCTTGTTTGTTTGTTTGTTTGTTTCAGGAATAGTGCTAGTTCTAGAGAATTTAGAGGACCTGGAACGTCATCTTTCTATTGCTCACAACATAATTCCCATTCATCAGTGCAAGTTTTCTTTCCTGCGAGTAGGAACAGAACCTACCAGTCTGTAATGCAACTCTCCATTTGATTCACTGGTTAAACAAGCCTGAGAAAGGGGAACTGGCAATATCTTCTGTTTCTAGGTGATGCTGTAAGATCACTGCTCGGTGTTGGTAAGTATGCAGATAAATCTTCTCTCTCTGACACCGAGGGAAAAGAGTGAACCAAGCAGTGAGAAGCCTTCCAACCTCACAGGTCTACAGGACAAACGTAGCATATCTTGTTTGGCCTCTCAGATTTATTAGATATTAGTTACAAGATTTGTGTGCTACCACTGCCTGTCCTATGATGTTTTATACTCGGCTGGTCATCACTGCATTGCCTCTAACACAGAACTCCTGTCTATTAGCAAGCAAGGGAAAAAAAGTGTTTCTAATCAGATGAAACAACGGAGGCATGACAGACTCATATATTTTCAAGTGTGGTGTAAGAACTAACTTTAAAATATTATTTCCATCAGTAATTTTACCCCCAAATCAAATGCAACCGCAATCCAAAATAAAATGAAAACCACAATAAATACAAATGACAAAAAAGTAATTTTGAGCTTGAATACAACTGTACTCGAGAAATATCAATGCATTACGTATGAATCAAACCCAAGCGTCTGACTCAGGAGTTTGTCCTTGCAAAGAACAGCGAATTGCTATCCCAGTCACCACTGCTGACAGTGTGCCTGGTGCTTCCCCTCGGTGCTCACTGTCAGTGTCATCACCTCCCCACCTCCTCTTACAAGCGTGTTTCTAATCCATTAGCTGAGGAATACGTGTACGTACTCTCTTCCTGGCAATGACAGCCTGCTGCTACACATGCCACACACGACAGGATTTGCCGTGTTAGAAGCGGTACATGCCTCCCTGCCAGAAATCGTTCTGCACAACTTTCCACAGATGATCCCTGAAATGTTTGCTGTGTTGTCATGCTCCCAAGGTCAATGTTCATAACTGAACGTTGACTTTTTTTTTTTTCCTGATGCACACAATGAAAATGCATTACGTGTTAATATTATTCCCTGAACAAAAGTCACTGTGGTGCTTTATCCAAACAACCACCTAGCCAGTCAGTTTAGGATTAAATCAAATCCCCTCTTTTTTTTTTTTTTTTTTTTTCCTTTCCTTCTAACATCTGAAGATGGTACCTTGTCCTACTTTTGCAATCTCTTTCTTTTAAGATTGATTTATGGATACAATTTTCTTCCATCTGCATATCCATGAAACTTTGGGACCCTGCAGCAGAGCATAAGCTTATTCTAAAAATAAGAAGGCTTCACAAAAAAATGAAGCCATATAAGAACACCCATGGTGAGCTATGAGTACATTACACAAAGCACAATAGGGACCCTATGGAACACAGCAGCCCTGAAGTATTCTAGGCACATTTTTATCCTTAGCAAGCATATAAAAGATGACTCTTATTTTTAAATCTCTAAAGGATGAACAGAAATTCACCTTGGATTAGGGTAAATACCATGTATGAGAAGAGACAGACAACAGATTTCTCTATGGGAGTAATTTTTCTCATGAACTTATTCTGATTTTTCTGTGGGTTCCTGTTAACTGAAATTAATGATTCATGACTGCTTTAAACATTTGCACTATTAACTTACTGGATCAGTAATAAGGAATTTATAACTTCCTTCTGGGAAAGCAGAAAAAAAGATCACCCACTAGCATCTATATGGTTTTATGGATTTTATATTTTGTTTTGGTTTTTTTGGTCATGTCCTATGGTAAAGCATTAATAATTATCCAGATAAATGTTTAAACAACACACCAAATATCTAGGTACTGATGATCAAGTTAACATAAAAGTGCTAATCTAAGAGCTATGAATACCACTTTTTAAATGGAACTGGACTGCAAACTCCATGTATAGGTTTGCCTACGAATAGGAGAAAAAGTTATTTAGAGCATAAGTGCATTCCCTGCAGTAAGAATGAAAGCAATCCAAACCTACTACTCCTACAGCTTTCACCCCACTACAAGATAGTAGAGAGCTCATGATACAGGTCCTGTGTCACTGATGCCAGGACTACGAATGCCAAGGTTGGATGTGGAGTTCAGTCACATTTTACATCAGGAATGAGTTTTTAAGGGTATTATGAAAATCCCATGTAAGGCTGACGTAAACAGCTTCCTTCTGTCTGCAATAGCTCTGTTTTATAGCTAAGCAAAGGACTTCCCACTGAAATTGTAAAGTCTGTTTCTTTCACTAGTACTAAATTCACATGGATTAAATTAATTTATTATTTATTTTTAATACAGGAAAAATGTTGCTGAACTTTCACATTACAGGGAACTGGTGAAACCCTTCAGAGGGATGCGTCTCTGTAGCACAGGATACACAGACCCATTATTTAAAAAAGCTCCAGGAATAAACACCATTAAAAAGTTCCCTAATCTCAGAAAGTTCATCAGCATAAATTCATGACTAGACATGGCAGAGGTTAAGTAAGCATCTACCATGAAAGGAATACAATGCTTGGAAGGAGGGGGATTTTGTTTGTTTTTAATGTATTGTATATGGTTACTAGCTAATAAAGAGTACAAAATCCAACTATTTGCATAGAAGCTGCAGTACAAAGAGTTCAAGAATAGTGATGACCTTGGAAAACTGTGTTAGCCAGTCTATTTTAATGCTAAGAAATGATGATTTTACCTTTTTCCATCTCCATGCAGAACTCACTGAACTTCCAAGGGAAGGTAAACTGCTGCAAATATCACAGTTGTAATCACACTGCATCTCTTTCCTCCTCTTTTTTTTTTTTTCTTGAACCTGAACCTAAACACGTACCTTGGTTAAATCCACAGGGATAGAGGAAAGAGTGAAGCCAGTCTGCCTTGCTAAGCTTGCATGCAGAGTAATTTCTTCAGTTTTCAGTCCAGACCAGTCTCTGCCAGTATGTCCTCCAACTTTTTTAAAAAAACAAAAGGTTAAAAAAATAATCCTTAAAAAAAAAGAAAGACAAAAAAGGCTGTGAACTGCTGCAACGACTCAGATAGTTTGCTTCCTCTGCAGCTAAAAGAGAAAAATTGTGTTAACTTTCTTTCCTACATACTTAGAACACAACTGTTGATTTCTTATGCAAAAACCTAGCTTCTGATTATTGGAAAGCTCTGATGAACTAGTAAGTCCAATATTTTTACAAATAAAAATTCTGTGCAAGGAGTGGGACACCCAGAGGACCACCTTAGGCCCCTGCCATCATCTTTGAGGCAACAGGAAATCACACTATTAAAGTTCAGTTATTAGACACTGACATTCACTTGGCTCAAAATACATTTTTTTTTTGTAATTTGGCGTCAGCTTAAACTCTCTAGCGAAGGCATAACTTCAATCAAACGAAAGGGAGACGTGATCTGAATCAGTACTCTGAATTCACGTCTCTGTACTCTGCCATCCCAAGAGGGCCCAATCCACACATCTCTGCTTCTATTTACTTAATGCTCTGGGTAGACTCAGATGATATTTCAGACAGTTATTACTAAAGAACCTTATTCCCTAGTCGACGACTTATTTCTTCAGCTGTGCCATTGTAACATCATTACAGGTAGCGTTGACCAGTCAATTTGGTCAGAAGGTGGCCCAGCTGCAAGAAAAGAAGTGGGCATTCACGTTAGTCTTGGCAGACTAACGAAGGATAATCAGCTCAGGTGTGTTACCATCTGAGATGATCCCATTCGCAAATCTGTAGGATCAGGGTCTTTGGATCCCTCGAGTTTCCTTCCTTCTTGTTTCTTTTTATTTATTCCAAATTACTCCTCCAAAATTTCCCTTTCAATCATCTAAGAAATCCAACCCTTTTGATCTGCTCTGCAAACCTTTTGTATGTGCTCATCCCTTCACAGGCTTCTAGCCTTCAGCGAACAGCAAAACAGCACAGTGAGGAAAATACTTCAGGACTGCCCCGAGAAGAAAAAAGTGCAGATTGGACCTGAAAAGCCTGAATGCAGCAACAGGCTCCTTAGCAGCTCTGTGTAGGAACTGCAAAGTAAACATGGAATCAGAGAGCATTTCCCTTCTATCTCAAAACACTAAGTGACACCAGCTGCTTCTCTTTGCAAAAGCAGTGAAGGAATTTCCATTTCTGATGGTCTTTGCGGTTGTCAGCCACACTCTTGCTCCCTGGAGAAGTAGGTGACACTACTTTGTTGCACAGAGAAATGGAGGATTGACCTTTGACTGTCTGCTTGGATATGAGCCTTAACTGCTCAGTTTGACTTTAGTTTATATTTTTGGCCTCCTATACTGACCTAAATATTGCAATGTTTGGTTTACAAACATTTTAAGGGAGACCTGGTTTTGCCCTCGCCCTACATTTCCCTTTCTCTTCCCAGTTTAGCTTCTCTAATATATTTCCTTTATCCATGTGACAGAAATGACTTTTTCACAAAAAGTATTTTAGTCATTTGCTGAAATTCATAGGCTTGTGAGTAGGCTTCATACCCCACTGTTTAAACGGTCAGCATTGAATCAACTTATTTATATTAAATAAACAATTTGCAATTAAAAAAAATTAAAATGCTACTGCTTTGATTGATGTTTGAAAGGCTAATCTTTAAAAAATAAAAACTCAGGCTGACAAGGAAAAGTTTTCTTGCTACAGTTTATAATTTATAAAATAGAGAAAATCTCACCTCTTCTGACATTCATTTTCATTCCACTGCCTTTTGTTCCATCAGACTATTCCCTCTGCACACTTGCTCTCTATCTCCATTTGTCTGATTAATTATCCTCACCTCTTCTCTGTAGGCTTTGACAAGTTCCTCTTCCTTCTCCAGCTTCATCCCCACTTTTTGCCTTGCATGTCTTAAAACTCCACCTGGCTCCTCTCAAAATGAAACAGCACAGAAACTACCAATAAGCATTTTTAAATAAATAAGTAAGTTTTAAATAAATAGCAGAATATCTTGCCTATATACCAATTTTTGTAGAATTTATAAACTAAGCACTTTTCAGAGTAGGCTTATGTTTCTGTGTGATACATACTCCCATGGAGAAAAAGCCATATTCAAAGAGGTCTTTATGACAGCATTATACATATTATTTCCCTTAGATATCACAGTTAGAAATTATTAGCAATTCAGAATCCAATACAAATGCTGAGTAGTATTTTCTGTATGTGAAAGTATCACATAGGTGATTTTCAGTTTATTCTTTTCAACATCAGAGTTGTCTGGTAGGATATGCTATAATTAATTCTTCTCAGGATTTCCACAATTATTATTCCTCTCTTGTCCTGCTTTCAGTTTGTTGAACCTTGCCGAAAAATCCTGCTGTTAAGCTAAAACATACCCGTGCCTCATCACTCATGTAGCTTTTAATATGACAGCTTTGTAGATATTTATTAGTAAACAATTCAAAAGCAGATACATAATCTTCACAAAGATGGGCCTGAGTGTTCCTTGAGAGGTTACAGTAGAGACGACTGAGCTGGTCTGGCACTGAAGGTGCGCCTAGTTTTGTGTTGTTTCCTTCTCTGCCTAAAATTCATGTAGCCTTTCCAAGTCTTTCAGTTCCACATTCTCAAAGGCCAGTAAGTCCTTGAGTGTCTTTGAAATCAGAGTAGCCTCCCTATTCTACTTTCACCATTTCATGAGACTGGTAAGGGTTTGAGCATGATTATGGGATGGGCATTTTAGAATAAGCACAGAATATTTGGCAGCATACAGAGGCAGAGATGGAACAAGTATTACACACTCATGTGAGGCACACCATTTGTCCTCTTTGTCAAAGAGGCAGAGAAGGTAGGAAAATATTTAAAAGCAATTTTGCACAGAAACATTTACAAGCAATTGCATAGACTTACATTCTCACCAGCAATCCTTTTCTTTCACACATATCTAAACCAACCACCACTTATTAGATGCCCATTTGATTCTTTTCCCCTGGGGTTTTGGCTATCTTTAAAACTGATCCATTCTTTACATTTGACAAAGAGAATCAAATCACATATGTAGCTACGGTGAGATGTGGGTGTCCTGACAGAAAGATTTGGCCTCACATGTCCCACCTCCACTTGTTTCTTTTTCTTTCTTTTTTTTTTTTTTTTTTTCTTTCCCCTCCAAGGATGTTATTACCATCTATGAGTCATTTCATTAATCCGGAGAGAAAGCTAGAAAACAAGTGAATAAACACCCTGCTTCACAACCTTCTGTCTGTGCTGTTTACTTCTCTGCTAATGAATGAACAGCTAAAAACCAGAATTATCCTAACTGGGGATACTGAAAGGGACATTATCTCCTCTTTGTCAGGGGCTGCTGCCTGAGTCTGTCAGTGATGACACTACATGATCAGAGGTTCATCTCTGAATGTTCACTTCCAATGACAGTGTAAATATGATAAAAAGTCCAGGAAAAGAGTAGAAAGGAACAAATATGCAAGTCAAAAAGAAGAGCACAGGAGTCATTTACACGACCACACCTTTCCTACTAAAAAAATTATTAAAAAAAAGTGTGAGAAATACGAAACAGTTGTGATGCTAGAACAGGACCTTGACTCCAGCAGCACAAGGTCAGATCTGTTATACACACTGTGCTCGAACTCAGCACACTCTCTGAGCTCTGCAGTTCACTGTGTGCATGGATAGGGCTCTTCATTTATCATGAATATGGCAGGCAACTGTCTGAAATGTCCTATTCCCCCCTTTATAGCTGTCAGAGCGATCCTATCTCTAGTGACATGAATAAAGATAGAAGATGAAGGACTAAATGAGAAACAAATTACTGTACCCTCAGTTTTGCCCTCCATTGTAGAAATTACAGTAATTCAAGGTCTAACTTCTGCTATCACGGGAGCCTGGGTTTCACTCTCCCTTGCAGTCCTCCAGCTGCAGAGACAGATACAGCTGAGCTGATGCTCACTGCAGCCCACACTTCACCCCAGCTCCTTTCCAATTCACACAATCAACTTGTTCTCACCTCCCTCAAAAGCATATACAGAGTTAAACCTTCGGAATATTATTTCAAACACTGTAAAGTGTTTAGTAAGTCCCTTTCAACTCTCAAGGATAGGAATATTGCGCAGTATCTTCATAAGACAAGTATTTAATGCCCACAGATAGCACTCTAAATAACTTTCAGATTACTGTGAATTATTTTTAAAATAAGGCATGATGCTAAGTCTGCTCGTGCACTTCATATACTCTTTCCCCTTTGTTGCTACATATGCCCAGATTTTGGAATTTAGTCTAACATTTATACTTCTGCACTTTGGTGCATACTTGAATACAATTTTCTCTGATCTGCTTTCAAAGAGAATCTATTAATTTCTGAGGAGAGCTGATGTTCAACCCCTGAGCTAAACATACAGTCCAACAGGACATGAAATTCAATGTTCCCCAATGATTTCTTTTCCTGCTCCCATTGTATGATGGGACAGCAGCTTGTACATGTCTCCATCATGCCAGTGGTATATTTCCACATTTGTGACAACTGGTTGCATGAGGTTTTGTCCCTGCCAATCATCACACAGACAGAGGTGCCTGCTTAAAATATATTCAAACACTTGTAAAAATTTCTGTCTACCTCTCTGTGTTGTCCTAGATGAGAATATGCTCTCCATGCTGTCTGGGCTGGAAAAGAAACACTGGCCATCACTGGTCTATGACATTGCCATAACACATTGACTTGTGTCACCTGGACTTCTCAGGACTTACAAAGACAGGCAGACAACCTCCAAACCCGATCAGAGCCCTGACAACAAACATACTGACATCTTTGGGTCTGGCAGCATTTCAGATCAAGAGTTAATATTTTACCAGGCTCCTTGATAGCTTGGGACACACAAATCAACACAAAACTAGCGTTCAGCAAATAAAATAGCCTCTTCCTAACACTCCATAGGACTATTTCAATGGAACATAGTTTTCTTCTTACAATTGTTTCAGGAAAAAAACAGAAAAAAACCCAAGTATGACTTAAAAGTGGTCAGCCAACCAGTTCTCCATTAGAGACAGTCTATCTTCCCCCTCCCCTGCCACGCGGCACAGTCGACCACAGGCCGGGAGGGCTGACAGGAACCCTGGCCGGGCCATGTTCTTGCATCCAGATGCTGGGAGTATGAGAGATCCGGCCCTCAGAGCACACACCACTCACTCCTGCTCACCATTCACATTACAGGACAGGTTCTCATTCTGTGCTAATACCTTCTCTCCTCCACCATACGCTTACTAGCGCTGGGCCTGCTCCCAGGGGCAGGATGATAGGCCATCATCTGCCAGGCAGCTTCCCACAAAACTAACATTTCCTACAGAACTGAGGTACAGATACTGAGCAACACATACAGACAGACAACTAACTACGTCCTTTAAGCTGACCTGCCATGCCTCATCTCCATGTGTAGAATAACCCAGGCAATCCCAGCCAGAGCTCTTCCCCACCGCTTCTCTCCTCCTCTTCTTTGGACTAAGCAATGTCCTGTGGCAGATGGGAAAGAGATGACTGTCATGAAACCACACCACATTTACTGGCAGTGAGCACCTTCCTTTAGTGATGCTGTGGGAAGAAAAAAATTGTGAACCTGACAACAAAAGCTCAGACGGAATTTTTTGAGGCTTTGTGCCAGTGTATATAACTCTACATATGTAAATATATATTGGATTTGCACTTTTGAATTGAAAGCATTTGGGCCACAACACTTGAAATACTTTCATGTGTACTTAACTTTAGGATATATAACTTCAAAGATGTAAGCACACAAAATCACTCTTGACATGGAAATTATCATCATATAAACAGAAGACTAGCATGTCTTTTTTTTTTTTTTTAATCATTTTGGAAGAATGGTATTTCTGATTGATAGAAATCTGAATTCAATTTCTCCTTTCATGTATGCAGTAGTTAATTCTAACCACACAAGCTCAAGGTCTTCACTTGCCTGGATAGTACTAATTAGATTCTTCTACATTATTACTTCAACATATGCAATTATACAGGGCACACAAATATCAACTTTCTTTTTAAAAAATATGAACTTTCTTTTCAAATTTTCACTGGAAATAATTTTCTGAAGTTCGGAACAAAACCTTCTCCAAAGGGAAATACATAATCTCAGGAATCCTACAAAGAAAAGTTTCAGGCTTAAAAGAAATGCTTTAAAATTAATTTGCTTAGTACAGAACACAACCATCATTTAGGTCTCATATAGGAATAAAGTAACTCAGACTCTAGTTATGGGCAGAAGGATTGATGCACATGTATGTAGGTGTGTGCACACACGAATGACTGCAGATAAGCTATGAAAGCAGACAATATAAACAAACTAATGTAATCACTTTTTATTACTGATTTCTTGTTAGCCAGGCATATCATTGTAACTTGAGGTGGCGGAAGCTTCAAGTGATAGCACCAGACGCCTTATGACACAGAGGCATGTACTTTTGGAGCTAACGATTGCTTACTAGATAGTTGTTCCAGGATCCTCGAGGAACAGCTTAAAAACTGACTTTGTGCAGGAACGACAAATTAATCGAGAAAACATTTGATAGCTCTACTGAATGCCAGCCAAGGTTTGAGCTGGATGCAGAGAATCTATTACGAAACAAGGAGGCAGACCTAGCTGAGTCACTTTAAATCAGGAAATTCAATTCCTTCCTACTCCTCAGATTTAAAATATCCTATAGCAAAAAGCTTCTATAGGATTTTTTTTTTTTTTAATGTTTAGGGAAGAAACTGAAATACTGCAGTCAAGTCTCCCTAAAGGAAGTATTCATGACTTCCAAGCAGTGTAAAATACATCAAACTAACAAGATTAAGAAGAAAATCAAAGGATTTAAAAGGAAGATAACCAGACCACCTCGTTTTACTCTTTGTAGTTAAATGAAGTATTCTGCACAAAGACTTAAAAGCTAGGAGGAGGAAATAAACATATTTCTGTTCCAAGTGGACACTTCTCAGTGAGATAATGTACCACCAGCACTGAGAGATTTTGGAATAACAGTTCTATGATCCAGGACACTAACACGGTGCTTTACAGAGCTGACTGGAGAAAAAACTTACATCCCATGGGAAATAGGATTTCAAAGTAACAAAATTTCCTAAGAAATTTAAACATGTTTATTCTGTATAAAGCTGAGAAAAAGCAAAGGTTAAAACATCCTGTGCAGGAGCTGAAAAAGCCAATGGCTCTACTTACAACCCCCCATTCACCACAGCACGTTGGGTGTGAGAAATGATGACGGAGGAAGCACATCAACCTCTGGGAGAAGACTCAGTGAGGCAAGCACAGCAGAGCAGGTGCCCACACCATCAAGCAGGGGACTTCTATGACCCTGAAGAAGACCAGCATCCTTTTGGGTTACCTCTAAAGGAGGCACTCATAAATATTGTAGAGTATACCCACAGCCCATTCCCAAACCGGAAGAAAAAGTAGAGCTCTAGCTGGGTTCATTTTTTTTGCAGAGGTCTTCTACTACCCTCAGAGGGGTATTTTTCCTACTATTACCCATTGCTTGGAACTTTCCTCCTTACCATTTTACATATAATGTAGTTTCTTGTTTCCTGCCAGGTAGTGGGATTCCTTGAAAATGTTCCAATACTTTACACCACAACAAGTTCAGAAATAAAAGAAGAGGTGGTACAACTGTAATTGAGCCAAAAAAGACAAAACATTGCATCATGAAATGTTAGCCTTAAAACAACTAATTAGATTTTTACTCAAGACATAGGTCAAACACACAGTGATAAAGTGCAAGATAGAAATACAGAATGTCTGAAAGCAAAAAGAAAGTTAACCTCACCTTGACAAGGTTTCTGCAAGCATAAAAGGAGCTCGCTCAGGGAACTTTGGGAGAGCAGAACTTAATCTGCAAAGCATGTATTTGTTCGATTATTAATTGCTCTAAAAAAAGGGCCATTTATTTGGTATGCTAACAGCATTTACTCAAATGTCTCATTTATAAACGTCAAGCTGAGCCTTGCTTTAGACTACTTTAGAAAAAAAAAAAAAATGGAGCCTGTATTGTATATCTATCTTTAGGGAAACATAATTATTTCTGAATTCAGGAACTTCTCTGGGTTGGAGCAGCAGCTAATATCCTAACCAGAATTTCCTTGATCATTACTCAAGCGGTAGCATTTTTATTTTAAAAAACCTAAGTCCTCCTCCCCCAGCAGTATTTCTCTTCTAACACATTCCATTCTAATTTTAGTCTTTTGAGAAGTTTCTTTTCCAGATCAACCCACTCGTTTTCACATTTAAATAATTTTCAGTTTTTTTAAAAAGCTCAGCTTTAGCAGGTGTTTCAGTAGCTACGCAATAAAAAAATCTCGAGAACATCTTCCATGTTTCCCAAATGAATTATCCTGGAAGTTTTGGGAGAACAATATTAGGCAAAATAACTATGCCATTTAATTTCAAAACTGGAATAAAGCCCTTAAGACAAAAAGACAAAAAGACACACTCCCCAAAAGAAGCATGTATGCTCTCTGTTAACAAATACAGAAGGCGCAGTAAGAAACAGTTGTTACACTAGCAATACCACTAATTAACTTGAAAGCAGTAAAATTCAACAGAAGTAAATTTAGAAGCTTAACGTGGAAGAAAATGATGCAACTCCTCCTTTTTTGAATTATTCAGCTTCGCTGCAGCCGCAGGACCAAGAATGCTACATGGTTTGCAACCAAAGACCAAATACATACATTTCAGTGGCTAACAGTGGAAAAAACCCAGCATGCTGTCAAAGAAGCAGAGACTTTACTAGTGACTTGGGCTCGGAGCCCCACATAGCTAAAGCATGTTTATTAGCAGATCTGGAAGCTGAACTGAAACAAGGTCAAGATACCTGTATACCATCTTCAAGAACCGCCCCGCCTCAGACAAAAGAGAGCCTGACCATGTCACCTCCAGCTATTTGAAAGCTGCATTTCTTCTCCTTTGGCTCCTGGAAGCTAAAAACACTGCAGTACATTTCAGCAATTGCTTCTTTTTGCGGTCTCAAATAGTATGGGGAAGCCCACTGACAATGATGCCTCTGTGCCTTTATGCAGTTTGAGCAGACCTATGAGATCTTGGCACCTGGTAGATTCATGAGGCTGTAAATTTTGAGAAAATTTAATGCTAGGCATCATTTACAGATTTACCAATATAGATGTTCATCTACATTCACAGGGTTATAATCTGTATTTCCCTAGAGTGCCGGAACGTCCTCCTTCTCCAGTGGTAAAAAAGACTAATAAAAAGTTGAATCTATCTTGCTGTGTCTGTGCAGAGGTAGCACTTGCAGTAAAAAAATAAGTTGGAGTAGAATACAACAGCAGACATTTCTCATCTTATTCTTCAACATGACATATCATCCCTCATTTCTACTCCCTTTGCCCCATTAAATTCTTCTAACCACACACACATAAAAAAAAAAATCTTATTTTAAAGCTGTACTTAATACTCAAAAAGCATTTTCTTGCCCTGTGTAAAGATTTCAGAGAAATGTTTCTTTAGCAAATGTTATTACCTAGGATTGCTCTAACCTCAATTTTCCAGATGTGGAATGCGTTTAAGTATGTACCTGAAGTAAACTTGTTTGTTAGCTTGAAAGAATTTTTAACATTTTTTTTCTTTGAGGTTTCGAGTATGTTTTCTGTCTTCCAAGTTTGCTTCCTTGTCTTCATGCTGTTTAGGCTCTTTAAAAAAGAATTAACTATGTTCATTAACTATGCCAGCTCCACTACTGAGAACAGCCAGGTGAAGAGGGGAAATACTGGAACCTCAGAAAAAGGGAATTCTGGTATTTCCACAAAAAACTCTCTAAAACACGTACTCTTGGAAGAAAGGAGTTCTCCCACATGTAAATTAATTCCCTGCTTGCCTTCACTCCTTTTGTCCCTGTGGTTTGTTAGTGTGAAAGGGCATTGGTGAATCAAATGGGGTGCATCCTCAAGGACAAGTTTGCCCCCCATTAAGTACAGCTGAGCTGGCTCCCATGGCTGGCTTCATCCTTAGGCTAAGCACGCAAAGATATGGTAGCAGCTGGACACAGAAGAACACCTCTTCCCTACCTTTAACACAGGTTTAAAACAGTACATATGACTATGTGCAAGTAATTAAAAGCTTCTCTCCTCTTCACTAAACCTTCCTTTTCTCAAAAGCACCTTTGTCTAAACATGGGCCAAATAAAGTCTGAATTGAAAAGAGGATGGGAAATTAGATCAAACTGAGTATGTAGCATTCTCATTATCCCCCATGTCAGACAAGTCAGAAGCAGTTACGTAATTGGTGCTCTAGACTCTAGGCAGTGAAGTGTTAAGAGAGAAAAGCAATCCCAGGACTGCATGCTGGGCTTTGACAAATAGAAAAACACAGAAGTAGGCCAAGAGCCTACCGTTAATGCTAGTTTTTAATTGTACCATGTCAAAAAAAGGTCATCATATGGCACATGTAGTCAGAGAGGTAAGAAAGCGTGTAGTACAAGAAACGGAAAAGCGAGGGAGGGAATTTTGCATGTGCTTGTGTACACACTTGTGTGTGAATCAGAGAAAGTGCACTTGTGAATGAGCACGCAAGAATGTGTCTGTATGAGAGGAGTACAGTGCAGAGGAATACAAGGGGAGGCAGCGGCCCATAAGCAATGGCTGTGAAAAAGAATGGGGGTGGGGAATTGTGCACAGTCCTTTTTTAGCTTCTGCTGTAAAAAATAAATAGACCTTTTAATCTGTGTTCTCCTTGAAGCCTTGTCTATTGACCATTCATTTCTTCTTTCCCTTCCCAGCTCTTTACCTCCTCTATATGGCTGATGAATATGCAAATACATAATCAGTTCTATAATAGCCGATCCTTTCTGAAAACAGGCTATAAATTTGGATCCTAAGCAGCAGGTTCTAAAGAGACTATTATACTATATGGCTGGGGGAAGAGGCAAGACCCAAATACCACCACTAGCACACCAGAGCTCTTTATGTGTGTGAATGCAGCTAGAAGGCAGGCCCTTCATATAACAGAGCTAGCAGCCAGGAAAGAAAGATCATCTGCAAAACGTACGCATCAATCTCATCACAGGCAAGGGGCAGTGCTCCCTGCAGGCTCCAGCCAGAGCCCGGGCGGGACACGCACCCGGGAGCCCGCGGGATTTACCTTTAGTTGGTGCCAGCTACCGGAACGGCGGGAGCTCTGGGGAAGGGCCAGTGCCCCTGGTGCTGCGGGGCGGGAGCCCGGGGGTGCTGCGGGGTGGTGTGGGCAGCAGGGGATGTCCTGGAGCTGGCGGGGCACAGACAAACACAGACAGAAAGACAGACAGGCAGGCACAGGCACAGTCACGCACACACAGACAGACACAGACAGTCACAGGCACACCCAGATAGACAGCCACAGACGGACAGACAGACACACAGTGACACACACAGAGACAGACACGCAGAGGCAGACACAAAGACACACACAGACACAGGCACACAGAGACACAGACACACGCAGATAGGCACAGACAGACAGACAGACACAGGTCTCTCTCAAGGTCTGTACGTCTACACATGCACACAAACACCATGGGGGGGAACTCCTGCACCCCCAGCGAGGGGTGACAAGCAGCACAGCCCCCAGAGCCGGGCCCTGGCAGACCCTGACAGCTCGGGTTGACTCAGTCAGGGTTAAAACAAGAGCAGGGTGCTCGTGCCCCGCTCCCACTGCCTTACATGCAGGACAGCAGTTTGAGGGGCCAAACGCTGCACGTCAGCTGCTTCCCAGCTCCCGAGGAGCCGCCTCCTTTCTTCTGTAAAACAAGCACAAACACTTCTGGACAATACTTGCATACACTTCCATGTCTGCCAATCCGAGGCCTTCCTCAGGTTCCCCCCAGGCTTTACAGTATTCCTGGATGTTGTCACTGCAGAGTAGAATGCAAGAACTGTTAGTTCAAAGTTCAATGAGGTAGCATTGTGCTGCGCTACAGGGACTGAAAGCTGAAGGAGCTGTGCCCAAGTGCAGCGCTCCATCACTCCAGCTTCTGAACTGCAGCACGGTAAAGCCTGGAACCCGCCCCCAGGAAGGAATCAGGCCCAGATGTGTTTTACTGCTCCCCATGGGAAGCTGCTCAGGAACAGACACAGGTCTTCAAGCTCCAGACTAGACTGACAAGCAAGAAGGCACCAGCTGGAAACTGAGAGCTCCTGCTCAAGCCTTGGGCAAGACAGAAGCAAAAACACGGGTTGCAACAGCTTCAGTACCGCTCTCCCCGAGGCAGCCAGGACATCACCACATCATACACAGGCTGCCCTAATAACTGGGATGATGCATCACCACGATGGGGCATGGAGATGGAAAGGTAGGAATGACATACGTAGCACCCTCAGAAAATTTGGATAAAACTTGGATCTGGCTCTAATCCCAAACGTTACACTCTGAACACGTCACAGTTCTTCATTCATTGTATTATCATTTACAGGTAGTGAATATCTGCATAATTCATAGGAGTAATATGGTAAATTAAATATATACAGGACATGCTATAATCATAGAGACACCTAGGTAAACATCAAATAACTTCAAAGGACATCTTCGCAGAGACTGATATGTAAAACCAAACCTTTATAATCTTAAAAAATGCTCAAAGTCGGGTAGCCTTTGAATGTGGACAGCATTCAACACTTTCCTTCCCCCTCTTCCAATCACCTTCAACGCAGATGTACCTCGCAAAGCAATACAAACTCTGCAACACCTCAACAACACCAGGGATGACAGGAGGAAGGAATGTCGTAACACAATTTATTAAAATCAGTTTATAAAACCCTAGGACCAGTTCACAAAGAAGAATGGAGGTCTCGTCCAACACTCTGAAGATGGGAACAGGGCTCCCTAGAGAAGGTTCAAAGCCTCAGGCTGATCTTTGTTGGAGGTATCACAATCTCTGTGGCAGTCTGGGGTTTGATAATTCAGATCCTCTCTGGAGCCTTGTTTTCCTTTTTGCCTTTTAACATTCTTCCAAGCCTATTAACACACCAGTACTCTGTGTGCCTACCACAAAGTAGTTTTTGCCTGTATCATTGGAAGCACATAATTTTCATCCTAAACTATTTGCTTCACCTCAATTCAAAAAAAAAAAAAACCAACCCAAAATACAGTGAGAGGAAATAGTTTGATCACAAAGTAAAACAAATTAGCAAACCAAGGCTAGGATCCCATGAAACAAGAATTAGAATAGAAAAAAAATGGGTGGATATACTTATATGTAATCTCCCTTAAGTGGTGAAAATCTTTGGATCCAGAAACACTGACAAAACATTGCAAATAAGGTAGCATCCTCCCCCTCCCTGACCCCAGGAAACAAACCAACCCCAGCACCCTAAAATTTGCTATGATCAGGACATCTTAGGTACAGAATCTGGAGATAATTACCAGAAGGGATGCTGGCAGACACCTGGGTCCATTCAGAGAACATGCATTTGCCACTTCTTCATGAATTTAAGAAGCCTCTCTTCTAGAGCAGTCTCTTGTCTACAACTGCACGTCCAGTTGCAGTGCTCTAGAGGTTGTGGAACCAAGAGGAACAGCAATATTCTCTGCAGGATAATTTCAAATAGCTAAATCCTTATTAAAACTCTTCACAGAAATTACCATTTAAATTCAAAACGTGACAAGAGAGGGATCTGACAGTGGCATAGACATGACACAAGGGTTACAGTTTAGAAAACTTACATGTTATTGAATGAGAATCCATGACAGACTCAAATCTTCACATGAGACTACATGAAGTCTTTATGAAGATGGAAATGTGTGGATGCTTTTTCCTGTACCAGGAATAACTTTATTGTTTAGGTGATTTACCTATAACTACAGGAGGTAAGTTTGGAAGTACTAATTATTATCAATTCTAACATGAAATGCTGTCCAAATGCATCCGTAGTAGAACTGCACCTTTGCTTCTTGTATAAAGAGCAGTGACATTTTTTCTCAGTACTCATGTTTGAACTACTAAAACACTCCTAGCAAAACACTTGGCACTTCTTCTATTCCCAAGTTTAAATGGTACCAGAAGTTACTCTTATAGATGGCTTCAAAAGCCTCAGTGCATTAGTATGCCAAGACTGCCTCATGTTCTCTCCTCTTGTCTGATACAGTTAAAGCCAAAACAAAACCCTGTAACATTTCTGGTATTACTGTACCTTCCCTAGCAATATGCAACAGAATCATGTCATATACGTTAGCCTTTAAAAGCAAAGCCCTGATTCAAGTTATAAAAATGTAATCTTTCACACTGCTCCCTCTTTGCAGAATAGCTTCTTTACAGTCTCATTGCCTTTGTGGTACGAACTGAGTTGATCGTACTGATTTTAAATTGATCCTTTTAACTTTTACCCTCCACCCACAGGTCCTTGGCTTCTCTTCTCATTGGTTATTGCACCCTGGGGCTGCAGAAGAGGTGCCTGCCTGCTTCTGCTTCTTACGGCGTTTGTTCAGGAGGCGGTTGTTGGACGTTTTCAAGTCTTTGATTTTCACCTGATCATAGTCCACCCTCATGGTAGCCAAAGCGCTGGTCATCTCCTCCTGAAACCAAGGAAGCAATTTACTGAAAGCCCTAAGGCAGAGAGCACACATCCATCCCACACGACTGCCAGGAGATGAATGTACAAAAAGGAACCTGCTGTTACACTATGGCCAGAAATAGCTGAGCCCTTTCTGCTGCACTGGACTATGACTAAAGGCTTCGTTCTACTGACAGACTCATTCAGGAGGAACTATTCACACAGTGTTTCATATGTGAGCACGCAGGACCACGCTCTGCTGTCCTAAATTCCAATATGTCCCTATGCCCAACATTTTTTACTGGCTGTCTCTGGGCCTTCAGCAGCTACTGAGCCTGGGCTTCTTACACCAGACTCAGAAGACTGCTTTCCTCGCTCGGTTACCAAACTAGGTTAGCAGGAACTAGAATAAAGAGTCCACACAAAGTTGTTTAAAAGTACGTGCTTCAAATTCACATGCTTCCTTAGTCTGAATTAATGTTTAAATGCAGGCAAATTTTAAATTTTTTAATAAGGTTGTGAACAAAAATCCGCTTAAGTAAATGAATGTCTAGGTATTTAATTCAGGAAAGGAAAAAGGATGAAATGTTATGGGAATGTCAGTGGCCCAGGGGAATACCTCTGGGACCTATACAAAGCACAAGCATAAAAAGTTCCCAGAAACATGGAAATGAAAAAGGCTAAGTGAAAATATCTGTCTGATCTCTTTGACTTGTGAGGCAAATGTTGCCTAGGTCCTATGAAATTTTACTGTTACATAGCTCAGCAGCCGAGACTATATATCAGTAATTTAAATGAAATCAGTAATCAGTAAAAAACACGCGGGAATGTTGCAGTTATCAAAATGCCAAGCACTGTAAGTGCAGAAAATTCAGAATTAATTGTAAAAGCATGCCAACCTGATAAAGGCCAGCAGGAAAGAGTTAAGGCTTGCAAACAACTTTTAGTCTGCCCTATGGCTTTACTTTGCAGGAAGCATTCAACTGTCATCAGTACAAACAGTAGGTGAGGCACCTGGTTAGGCTGAGGGAAAGACAGAAAGACAGACAGCCTCCAATGTCATAACAAGACAAGGCTAAGGTTATTTCATGTTGGTTTACAATATATGAACAGAATATAAAAACAGAACGCAAGCTCAACCCTCCCACCCTGTCCCCTTGCATTTTCATCATATTCTTCATTTCACTATAATGAACTTCAAATTCCCTCAACATTGTCCCTTCTCTGTGGTTACATACAGTGGCGCAGCAGTCAGCACCATTAATAACTTTGATCATAAATATCTTCTTTGCCGATATTTGGCACAGCTGTAAGGCTGTCAGATGAAGCTCAGAAAGCATTCTCTTTTTCCTTTTTAACAGTTATCATATAGACTATTGTTCTAACCAAGACGGTTTATGCTTTCCTTGTTAACATGGTTGTATTCAAAATAGCCATAATCCCCAAGGAAATAAGCATATGCAGAGAAGCCAGGCCATCTAATCCCTTACCAGACTTGACTTCAAGAAATCTGAACTATGATTGACTCACTTTAACTTCATCCCAGTGGTCTTTATCCTCTTGCAGGACCCGTGCAGTATGAAGAGGAGTTGGTGGCACTGCCATTGATCTCTGAGAAAAGGGAAAAATACCAGAAGTGTTCTGCAAAATCACATTTGGGAAGTGACTGCTTGCTCTTCTATGTGTATGGAGGGCATAAAACTTTATCTAATGTCCTTTGGTGGCCCTCACTAGTCATGCTTTCAAACACTGCACAAACTAATCCATGTGTAAGGTAGAAAAGGACAACGGTCCCTACACAAGGGTATATTTAAAGAACAAAAAAAGGAGAGAGAAATCAGTGCCGAGTTTCTTTCACTCTGCTCCCTTCCAGTCCAACCAGTAACATTGTGTTGGATAAATTTTTATGTACATTTTAGATTTTAACTGTCATTTCAATATTCATTAGTCAATGTTTTAAAGTGGATAATTTGACCTTTATCTTCTAGGATTTGTTGTAGGAGAGATTTTCTTGTACGTATACATTAACTGAGATTACTAGTTCATCAGATTGTAAGTGTGCCCAAAAGAGGAAATTATATCATTATTCAGAGCAAGGCACAGTTCAGAAGACAGTGCATCACCTGAGACGCTCTTCCACATAAAACTGAGATCTATGCTCACCTGTCATGAAAGATCAGTAGATACTTTAAATTAGAATAAGGCACAATTTCTAAAGCGCAAAGCACAGTTCCCTAGCTAAATTCAGCGAGATTCACGGTATTTCTTGCCAGTCCATAACCCAATTATTTCGTTTGGATATTCTATATTCCTTATGCTTTCTACCCAAACCTGCTGTCTGCTGCTGTGGTGTCCTACACCAGATGCAGCTGCATGTCAGCAAAGTCTAAGGAGATCCCTGTCCATGTCACTGTAAAAGAAGCATTACATTGGAAGCAGTGCTTATACTCTACCGAGCTAGCAAGCAGCACTGCAGTAGTTACAGAAGTGGAAGCAGAAATCATGACTCCTGCATCCCTTGGAAAAGGGCCCCAGCTGGTTTTATCAAATACAGCTGGGATGAGAGAAATGGAAAACCAGCAGGCTGGCCTTAACAGTGTCTCTGAGCAGGTGTTGAAGGTGCTACAAGGTAAGCTGCTACTTGTTAAAAAACCCTAGAGGATTATGTGCTCCACCTAAACTGACAATTTTTGCATAGACCACAATAATACTTCTGCCATCCAACTAATAAAAAAAAAAAAAAAAAAAAAAAACAACAAACCAAAACCCAAAACCAAACAGGAAAAAAAAAAAAAAGGAAAAAAAAAGAGGAGACAGGCACTCTCCTCCACTGCTTGTGCAAGGCATCTCCCCATCCATGTTCTCACTCAGGGATTTAGGAAAAGTAAGAACACAGACATTCAATATGTTGGTCCTTCTCTCTCCCTCCCTCTTCCTCATGGGAACAACAGGTTCAGCAGAAAAAAATGCCAATCTGCAGCTCCCAGAGCATTCTTCCAGGAACGGTATTCTAGCACAGCTCTTTGGTGCAGCAGAGTCTATATACCTTGTCTCTAGTCTCCTCCTTATTAATTGGTTATATGCGTATTTCAAGTAACATGTGTTGCTGTAGGTGGTAGCTTCCTTAGCTATTAGGCACTCATTCTGTGAAATTCATCGCCTGCTGACTTCTGAAACACCTCCTTCTTGGGTCTTCAAACACTTAAAGCTGGAGGTACTCATTCTGAACAGTGATTACATTTTTATTTGGTTAAAAAAGACTTAGAAACATTGTCTAGGTTCTGTTCTAGTTCTACAGAGTCTTTGTAGCCTTAATTTCTCAGCTTTCACAACTCTAAATGAAGACATCTATCTACGTCATCAGGATGTTATACAGCTGCATTTCTATATGATTCTAAGAGCTTTCCGATCTTCAAACCGGCATTATAGAAATGCTGACTATTAGTCATGCCTCTGTTTCTGCCCCTTCCTCTGAGGGTCAGCATAGACAGAGAAAACACTATGGTAGAAAAAGGCATTCTAATGTACGAGTGATTCTGCTCCTGGCTGATGATGCTTTGGGCAGTGAGAACAAAACTGGTGTCCTTTTAGGCACAAATGTGAGAGGTATATTGTATTATTTTGAGTGACACCTACATACCAGAGATGATGTCCTGAAACCCAGTCTGGGAATTCCTGGGATTCTGGTCTCTTGTTTGAAATAATTAATATTGTATTATTAGAGTATTTTTTCTTTTTTCCCAAAAAGTATATTTTAAGGAAAAGTAAATTCAACCAAGTCATAGAACGAAACCTGAGCTGGGACCACTTATTATGGCTCTGTGTGCCACGCTGTCTGGCAATCTCTTACAGGGCACTAAGCCGAGACCCTTGCTCCTCCCCCTGCATTTCTAAACTCTGCCAAGGATGAGAATTCCCACTAAGCACAGGGCTGTGTTCGCACTAACACAGCTATGCACAGTGGTGCTTGAGACCACTAATAATAGCTCTCTAAATCCTGCATTGATGAAGTAAGTACATACAGTTTATTTTTATATTTTTAAGGAGAGTAACACATGCATATGCTGCAGAGTCAACAGTGACTGCCTGCTCACAGAAGATATAGATACATTCGGTTTTTGCTTCCAAGGACGCTATTGTCAATGTCTCTCTCTGTGTCCTCTGGTAACACCAAGAAGAACTGTGTTTCTACAGGCAGATGACCCTCTGTAGAGGGCACAGTAGGCTAATTAAGTTATTAACAGTAATCATCATCCTTCTCTTGCTGTGCTTTGTGGAGCTACATGTAAGTTCTGCATATAAGAATTCATCTTGTAAAAAGAGATATGAAACTCACATTAATCCAAGGATGATTCATAAATTGAGAAACTGTCATCCTCTCTGTTGGGTCAGTCTTCAGTAAATGGCGAATCAGTTGTTTGGCTGAAAAACAGGACCAACATGCCATGTGTAGTCTACTACTGTGTTCTCAAATAACCTTGAGAACACAAAGACCTGCTGAATGAAGAAAGATAATTTTGCAGAACTCAAAACACCTACCTATTGCTGTTAACATGTTAAGAAGCCACGTACAGTGTGGTAGGTTACTATGTTTAAGGAGGCAGAATATGAAAACATCCAAAACAAGAGGTATGGAGGAAAGACAAAGGATTTGGGATTCCAGCTATGCTGTCTACATCACTAAACCAACTGTTTGAGAGCAAGAACTTGGGAAAAAGGGAAACATAGGAACAGAAAGCTGCTAAGTTGCCTGTCTGAAAGATGGCGACAAGCTTGGCATTATGGGCTGAATGAATGCATAAGCTGATGCTTTGAGAAATGATAGATGACAAAACTAGTGCAGGCTGTGGAAAAAAAAAGGACATTAAACTTTTCTTTGACAACTGGGAGGCCACTAAAAGGACAAACTCAAAGAAATGGATTGCACAAACAGGCTTTGCAGCAGCTTTCTGTGAACAAGGTATCTGCCAAAGCAAGAGCACGAAGTAACCGAGATACGAGATGATGAGAGTCCAGACAAGAGTTTCATTAATGTGGGTGGACAGACCGGAAACACTGAATGCAAGGGACATTATTTAGAAAGCCTTACACATAACATCCTTGGGGGGAACCTAGAAAAAAATTCTGAGTAAGAGCTCTCTTTTAGAAACACTGAATGCAAGATGACTAAATGCTTGCAAGAAGCTGCCAGAGGTATAAGTTGAGACTTTAGATTGTCGAGAGGCTGCAAAGGAGTTTTACAAGAGAAATTACCTGAAGCCTAAAATGTACAAGGAAACAAAAGGAGGGGACCACAGACAGAGCCTGTTAAGATGATTGCAGGAAGCTGGAGGGGAATTCAGAGGAAGCCTCCATAGATGATGCAATAACAGAATGCTTAGATAAAAAAAATGGTGACAAGAACAGTACAAATGAGAGCAAAAAGAAGCAGACTGCTGAAGGTGCCTGATCATCCTAGAAGAATACACAGAAACTAGCAGATCTTAATAGGTTCAAAGACAGAGGGCACTTATCCTCATTCAGACAAGCATACAGAAACCCTACAAATTTTCCGAATGGATAATCTCTCACCAAGCTCCCCTAGCATTTTAATAATTGCTGTAATATGAACAAGACCCAAGGCAGGCAAAATATTAAGCCAGAAACCCAAAAGTAAAACATCTTCCTTATTAACGTTTGGTAGTCTATGCTGCACATGCAGCCATAAAATCCAATGAGGGGTTAAAATGCCACAGATCACAATATTATCCAATGGTAATTTGTTATTGCTGAACGGCAGACAATAACAGGATGTTAGCAACAGCAATTTAAAGGGCTTGCTAGAAAAAAAGATGTGCCCAGAAGTTGCTGACCTTTCTCTCTAATATGATGGGCAGGTGAAGACTTCCAGCTTATGAGACTGTCAGAGTAAGAGGGAATCAAAAGCATGCACTTTCAGGACACTGGTTTGAGCCCATCCAGGTCACAGCAGAATAGCAGCAGCTTTTGGTCAATGACTTATACTAAATAAATTGTTGACCTTGATTTAAGTGGTGGCTAGCAAGTTCCCACATCACAAAAAGCTAGCATGAAAACTTGCCATCCTTGCTGGCTGTATCACCAAGGAGGACAAAGACTGAATGAGTTCTTAAGACAGTTTGCCTTTCTTCCAACTAGGCTTGCATTGCAGCTGTCCTGGCAGTCTCCTTTGTCAGGATTAAAGACTTTTGTTTCCAAAGGGTTTAATCTCGTCATTCACTAGCACTAGCTGGAATTTGAAAGAAAGTTTTCAGCAGTCATTTACTTTCTGTAATACTTAGGTTGTTGGCTAGTATCTGAGTTCCCAGTTGTTCTCTGTATCACCTTACAAAACATTAGTTTAAATTCTGAAAGAATGAGAAACAAAAACTAAGACAGGTTTTTAGAAATAGTCTCTTGTATGCACTCCACCACTGCCCAACACCACGCACATACGCATCAGTAGCAGTGAGCATTGTTACCTTCCTCTGATACTTCGGCCCACTCTGGATTGGGAAACCCATACTGCCCCATCCGAATTCTTCTCTTCATCCCTGGAGAAATGGCTTGACCAGTGTTTGAGTAGAATGGAGGGAACCCACACAGGCTGTAAGAACGGACAGAAGAACTTTTATAACTAGGAAAGTCCTTTCATCTCTTAGAAAGTCCCATACAAGCTTATATTATTCCGCAGGTTGCATGATCCTAGTGACTAATTACTTGTAAGTGCAGATTTAACAAGATGTGTCCTCTTTCTGTTCATCAAGTCTCTTTCCAAATACTTACAGAATATAGGTAATGACACCCAATGACCACATGTCACAAGATTTGTCATACTTCTCAGGACCAAGGACTTCTGGGGCTGAAGAAGATTAAAACCGGAAATTAACAGAGTACCAGATATTTCCTTTCGTCCCCATAATACACTTCAACAACAAGTATCAGAGGCATTAAGAAAATGCAACTCCCTGCAGGAACTGGGTAGTGTTTTCAGTTGACAAGTTCCTAAACACATCTAATGTAGCTTTAAAAAGGAGGAACAGAACTGGCAAAATGCCCTACTCTTCACCTTAGTGTCTCTCTGCTCAAGAGAGTACTAAGATTACAGAAAAGCAGAAGGAGCTATAGCTAAATGTGTACAGGGAGACACTGCACTGAAAGAGGCAGGAGCATATGTTCCAGAAATCAGAACAGAAAGGACCTATTTGAGCTGTGATAAAATTTTGAACAGTATCTAGGTGGAGTGTGTTTAGCTTCAGCAACTACAGAGCATTGTGTTTTTCTTTGGCCTCCAAAGCATTAAATTTTTTCACTGAGTAACAAAACTATAGAGAGATACATTTAGAGGGGATGATTTTTTTTTTCCCCCTAGGGTAGGTGAACTGACAGGGAGCTTGATTTTGTAAGGAAAATAATTCTCTAAACATATGAGCAATCATGCTGCTTTATAAAAAGGTGTTGAGAAGGGAAACGTCAGCTTGTCTATATACAAATATAAAGGCATAAAAACATATATGCATAAATTCCTTAACATTTTATCACTAATCCCAGCTTACAAAAATACAGAAGAAAGCATCAGAAAAAAAGTGCTATTGTAATTATATGCTAACAATGAGTAACAGTATCTTTCAAGACAAAAAACTATAAACACTTACATCATAGAAGAGAATTAATTCTTCCAAAAAATTAAGCCCTTTTTCCTCCAAAGAAATTCCAAGCGTGGACTGCCTCAGTCAATACCATATGGTGAATGACTATTAACTCAAAGGCCAAAATGGACGTACTCTAAAATGATCACATACAGGACAGTCTACTGTGGCATTCATTACACAGTCCTCTGCCTTTAGACACAATGCAGGCAAAAATTCAGATGTGATTAAGTCACACTGGTCCTTTATTACTAATTCCTCCATTTGCCAGCTTTAAGAAGCTTTACAGATGAGGCAATACTCTCCCTGTTCTCTTTTACTGCATTAGTTAAGCTAGGGGAAGTTTTACAGGGAAACACCCAAATAATCATGAAGCTGAGTTCAAATTATGGCTTTTATTGCATCATTCAGAGGAAACATCAGGATTACTTTAAGTGTAATCAGAAGCAACATGTTCTCTCTCCTTGATCCTCATTTGCATCCCTCGTTAAGGCTGTTTCCTCTTCAACCAAGGAAGAAAGCAGGAGCACTGAACTGCACTGGAAACAGACTAGGATTGGGTTGGATCTCAGTTTACATTCTGCAGGCCACCTCTCTGCATTACATCCACAACAGAAGATTTCCCATCCATTCCTACAGTCCACAGGCCCACTAGAAAGGAGAGGGACAACCGACTGAAACACAAAAGAAATGCATCTTGGATAACTCACCCACATAATAAGGAGTATAACAGGGGGTCTGCAGTGCATTTTGTACAGTGGTTTCTTTGGCAAAGCCGAAGTCTGTGAGTTTGAGTACAGCATCCTTCTCTTTAGATGTGTAAAGCAAGTTTTCAGGCTGAAAGGTCACCAAGAGAAAGGATAAACTGGACAGTGAAGAGGTGTCTCTAATGTGCCGAAAGGTCAAACTATTTCTGCTTGCCTGGATCACCACCAGCATCCAGGTCTTCTTACTTCTCTCACATTCCCACCATACCGTGCAGAAAGTTCCCTCCCAAGATGTAGCATTTTAGCTCAGACTAAGGATCAACATCCTTCTCAACATGGTACTTAGGAGAGCAAATCACAAGACTCTCACCAGGTCCAATGGGCGTCAAATCTGGCTTCTTGAACCTCTCCCTAGTTCACTGCATTTACAAGGATTGTTCTGTCTGATCAAGACCAGTTGATCTGACAGCTTTCTGTACTGCAATCACATAGCTGAGGTGGAAGACAAGTCATAAAACTCTCTACAAGCAGCTGACATAACTCTATCAGAATTACCTGATACAGACACAGTCCCCTTCCTGCTCCACCCCTCCTCTGTCTCCTGAAACCCGAGTTAATGCCACTCTTGCTCCACACTCCATAAAGGCCCTCCAAAACCAGAAGTGGCACAGAGGGAAGTACAAGCCCTTGTGCACAAGAACAGGGACAACAGCACATCTCCAGAACCTGCAATTGCTTGAACTTGTTTTCCAGTTTCTCAGCCATAAGGAAGCTATACCCTCTCTCATGCCAGTATTTAGGGATAACCAGAAGAAGGAAGTTCTTGAAAGAAAACAGGATTTAAGATCTATTAAGCAATTTGAACCATTTCTATGTTAGTTCACTGAGTGTGCGTAGGGGGTGTTTGGGGCTAAGTGCTTCAGTTTCCGTGCTGGTGATAGGCAATGGCACATAGCTTCACAAAAGTCAACACATTTTCAGTCTCTGAATTGTTAAGACAACCTCCAGTTCATACCTAAAGCACCCTCAAACACATCCCTCAGTGACACCAAGAAATGGCAGTTTTACCTCCAGCAGAACACACAGCAGCATCCGTGGAAAATTCACCAACTCAGAACTGTGGAATCCATCAGATGCCTCAGTCTATCATCTTGGGACCTGCTCTCCAGCACATTCCATCACACTGCCGTATCACTGCGCTAGAAATGCCTTGGTGCAGCTAGCTTGTCTTTGCCTGTGCTGTGCACTTTACAGAATGAAAACAAAATACAATACTAATACTACAAACCCTGTCAAACCCCTACAACAAGATCTGGGTACAAACTTTCGCTATTAAAGCTCACTGTTCCATATGGCAGTAACTGAGATCTTCCCATTTTCCCAAATATTTACATATACTATTAAAGTGCATTGGATGCATGGAATTTATATTATTCCTCCTATATATGCAGTTTCTCCTGGTTCTGAAGGGGGTTTTAGTGTTTTTTGTTTTTTTTTTTTTTCTTGCTTTGATGTTTATTTTTTCAGGGGGGTGTGGGGAGGTTGACAGGTATGATCCTGAAAACAACTAATAACCGGCAAAGACTGTACATAGAGGTACAGCATCTAGTAGAAGTTCACTTCAGGCAGTGTTATTTTTTTGTTAATTAACTGCACTGCAAGTTGGTAGTACTTCTTTAATTAACCATCTGACTATCACCAGATTCTTCTGCAGTTGTATACAGCTGGAATGCATTAGAAACATGAATGTCCCGCCCTTTGACTAGTTGCAAACTAGCTGTGAACAGATCCCTTCTCAGACTGGCAGAGGAATAGGAACACTTTGACCATCTGATTGTACTCCTAGTTCTACTTAAACTATCACTGCCCACAGCACCTTTTCTGCCTTACGCTCTTTTCTCCCTGCCCGTACCCCTTCAGGCCTCACCTTGACGTCTCTATGGGCAATGTTCATTGAATGCAGATACTGGATGGCTGTTCCGATGTCTCTCATTATTTCAGAGGCCTCTATAAATACAATTTTAGAGAAAGGTCACATTAACATTCCCACTGTAACTCAGGGACATGCTTGGGAATGCTTATTACTTACAAACAGCTTGCTGGAATACAGGGCTAGCATCAAGACTAGAAAACCTAAAATTAGCCCTAACAGCTGTGTTTTGGTTTTGCAGACAACCATACCCCCCAGTTCCCCGGCTGCTCAGCCCTCCTCCTGAGCAGGCACTGCAACTGAATGGTTGAGACTCCTGCTTTTTAGGAGCTTGTAAATTTGTGCTTTAATTTGCTCACCAGAAAAGCAGCAAGAGCAGAGCAACATCAAGACTGTGGAGAAAGGAGCCCCAACCAAGACATATCCCCGACTGTCCAGGACATGTCCTTGGCTGTCCGAAACAGAAGTTTAACTTTCAGCTTCTAGTTCAGGAGTAATAGGAGGATCTAACAGATTTTCTAAAAATAGAGCAACATAACAATACAGTAATTGTAGGATAGGTCACATCTTCATTCCTCATTGTCTTTAGAAGTTCTTCTTCAGGAGAAACAAAATCAACAGTTCTGTTCTGCAAAGCCCAAACTGCCACCTTTGAAATAGTATGTTTCTAAAATTTAACATGACCCCAGTGGGAAATTCTAGTGGTTGGTGAGCTGCCATGTAACAGCAGTACTCGAAGTCTGGAAGAGTTCAGCTATGTAGGGAGAGGTTTCAGAGCAGGGAGGAGAGACATTCCCATTGTACTAAGTGAGCATTACATTATCTCCATTGTATTATACAGTACATTATATGTACTGAGTGAGCATTATATGATCTCCATTGACAGGGAAACAGAATTAGCAACTTCAACTGGATCCTCTGTTTTCCGCGCAGGTAAAAACCTCAGCTGCCATAGTGAAAGAGAAGGTAGAAATTCTTGTACTGTAACCTGGAATCCTTTTTCCACACACTTTGAGACTGAAATTACACAATCTCGGGCAAGAACAGTCAGAAGGCAGAAACACTCACCTTCTTCGGGGAAAACCTTGAACAACCCTCCTCCTTCCTGGACCAGGCCAGAAACCCTGGCTCCTAATGAGAAGTTGTGTTTGATACATAAACAGCCAGTGAACCTGGGGAATCCAGTGCAACAGGGCTCATTTATCTCAGGAAAGAATGTAGGTGGTTGGTTTTTTTTTTTGCTTAACACTCCCAGATGACTTCTGAGTAAGTATTTAGAATGTTATACAATGGTATTTAATATAGAAAAATCATGTTTTTAGCAGAGCAGAGTCACTAATGATCACAGAACCAGTTTCCCCCCTGGAATCTAGTATTTTAGAGAAGAACAAATAAAGTTCCTGAAAATAAGCACTTGTTTTCCCTACACAAGTCTCATACCACTTAAAGGATTCATCCCAGGCTAGGAAACACAGGATCAGAAAAAGCCTGGCCTCTATACCAGACTTGCAAAACAGTCACAGTGATTTACAAGCCCAGGTGTAAATTTTTCTTCTTTTAATAGTTTTGTCATGATGCTAGTTACAAACACTAACATTTTTACTCCAGAGTAGAAACAAGCTCTTGTCTGTTGTGAATGAGCAAGGAGAACCAGTCAATCACACCTGTGGTACTCTGCAAATAAGAAATAGTAAAGACAAGAAAAAAGGCAAGACTATCTACTGCAAGCTCTGTCACTGACTTGTAACAGGCCTTTAAACTTGCACATAGTCCCTATTACAGATGAGCAGGCTTGTTTACAGTGTGGCTAATAACACTTCCTCTCAAGTAGTACTCAAAACCCCTTGAATAAGAGATGTTTCATCAAATGTGATTTGCTCATTGTATTCATCACCTAACAGTATAGCTGTTCACAGTGAGTGATGCTGCTTGAGGGACAGCCAGAAGAGAAATCACAGTAGGAGCTGCGCTGATCATGTTAGAGGTGGTCTGGCAGGAGACCAGGGACTAGAATAACAGAGGCTGTGGTGGTTCAGAAATGAAGCTGAGCAGATTTGTATGAAGAAATTTCCTCTAAACCTTCCACACTGTGAATAAACTTGGCCAACCTGGTAATTCCTGATTTTCAGGAACTTTTCAAAATAGCTGTTTAATACAGTCGCATAGAAAAAAAAAATTACAAATTACAAACAAAAATGAAAGAAAAATTCCTGTAAGGAAACTAAGCAAGGGGACAGAGAAAGGGAGAAGCAATCTTTAACAAACTTTAAAATTAAATTTGTGATTTTTCACCTCTCTCAGTGAAAGCTTGATCTCCTCTTTCCTGGATCCTGCTAAACAGCTCTCCTCCCTCCATGCTGAAACAAAGAACACAAAATAAACCCCACCTTACATGAGCAGAAGAGATCAAATTAACACCTGACTGTGCATCCATGTAATTGAACAGAATCATGGTAGGAACAGATTAGAAGAGTTTACAAACTGCCTCCTATGCCAATGCTTCCTAAACATCACACTCATTTGAATCAATGCACAAAGCCATTCTGATATGGAATAAATAGAAAACAAAATAAGACCAAGGAGTTTTGATGCTTTCAGTTTAATGTACCCTATCACAAGGAACATGAGACATATAGCTGGGAAGTCAGCTGTGGGGGCACTGGGAGGCTGACAGTAATACTGTTTTATGTAAGGGTTGGAGACAAAGAAAAATGTGAAGCAAAGACAGTGAAAAGGATTATTAATTTATCCCCAGTGAAGAAGACAGTAACTGTGGTATTACAAATCAAGGAGAGAATAGGAAAAGTTCGAGTCAAAATAGTAACAAAAAGGATCATGTCAGATCACTGGATTTACATCTGAAGTTGGAAGCCAATTACAATCAAAGTGCATCATATTTGTAGAGACATATCTTTCAAGATTGTATTAATTAGTCAGTGCTTTAATGAGGACAATTGCCATGGAATACACAGGAAATGTATTTTCTGGGTAAGGTTCCTCATTCTTCCATCATACAAGATGGCTGGAGCAGCCATACATTTCCCTACCAGGTCTATAAAGACAACAAAAGGTTTGCTGCGCAAACCGAAATGGTGCTGCTGAGAAAGCTCACCCAACTCTCAACTAAGCCAGCACACTCTCCCACTCCCTCCATCCGAACAAAGAGCAATGCTTGGTGGGGGCTGCTGCTGGTCCATACCATTCCATGACAATGAGGAGGCATCTCTTTCCATGATGTATATTCTCATAAACATCCAGGACATGAACAATGTAGGGACACCCTGAGGCTCGCCAGTGATGCTCTACTTCCTGACGGGCTTTTGGGTTGTCATACAGGAGCTGTAAAGAAAAAGGAGAGCAATGTCAGTGAGCCAGCATCATGCTGCTTTAAAGTGCCACCTACATGCATTTGAGCTCAAAGACAGTGGCAAAGGTTACTCTCAGCACTTTCTCCAGCCAAAGGATGCCAATCCACCACAAGACCTTTACCATCTCTGGGCTGTCCAACTTCCTAGATTGAGGAACAGAAACAACCGGTCCCTTGGAACTGGAAGGACCTTGAGTGGCAGTGAGGAGAGATTTTGAATCTGAGATGGAGACAGACCTATCTCAGCCAGCTCTGGATGGGGAACAGCAATTTTTTCCCTACTTGTTTGCAGTACTTGCAAACAGAGGAGACTCCCTTTACTACGGACAATAACTCTCCCAACTGTCCCCCAGCTGCTTGGAGAAGAGACTTCCAGGTGCAGTGCAAATCCTTAAAGTTCAGTGAGATTTAAAACAATGAGGACTTTCACACCAATTCTGAATGTGCTTCTTAAATACTACACACATTTCTGACCCCATCAGGGTCAGAAAGGGACCTTTGACTATCTAGATGCTTCAACTACTTTCTCCGTCACATGCAAGTTCAGTTTATTTTAAAGGCACTAATCTATAGAAAGGAGGTAAAAGCTCATCTTTCCTCAAACATAAGAAACATGTCCCTTCCCATTTGAAGAACTGCTCTGTATCAGAGACTGCAACTGAGCTTTTGTGCAACAGGGGCACATTGCTGAATCATGCCTTTTCTTCTCTGCCTCATCTCTCTAGACACCACTAACACTTTGTGACAGAGACTGTCTCTTTATTGCACATTTATACAGTTCCTACACAATATGACTGTGATCTGAGTTTGATACTTTATGCCCTATAGTAATAATCATTGTAATGATGGAGCAGCAACAACACTGATGCTATATAAAAGCATTGTTAAACACACTGAAACAGAATAAAAAACAAGCAAAGAACAATCACCTCTGATCTATTCACTTTAGAAAAGGAACTACAACAATTGTGGAGAAACTGTTTTCAAACAGGCAAACAAAAAGTATCATTGCTGTGCTATTAGGCCTTGGCCTGAAGCTCTTCTCACTCATGTTTGCTATCAGGTCCCAGTCAAAACACAACTGCATGATAATTGCTGAAAACAAGTATTAACATGTAACCTGTCATTAGGGACCTATGAATCAGCTCAGAAAAATGAGATTGCTTTCCCATCTAATTGCCAAGCTAAGGCACAAATGGTGTCATAGATACCTCTCGATATAGGGAAACGCGTGATTTAAAGGTCACGGGAAGCAAGTTGCAAATTCTGGTTTCTTTACTGACTCCAATACAGACTATTTGCATCATAAAATAAAATCTTATATTTCTTTGCTGCTTCAACATCCCTTTCAGCAAAGCAGACACAGTAACATGGCAGGAAAGGCCTGCAACACCTTATGAAATACTGAGGAAGCACTTAGGAACCATTGGACAGAAGGTAAGAGGCTTTTCCAGGCTAGGAACAGGAAAAAGGTGACAAGTATTCCTCTGCTGAATGCACATTGTTTTATTTTTGTGAAGCACAGAAAGGTTGCAGGAGGTGACAAGTGGCCTCAGGAGGGCTGCTGGCTCCTTAGCTGACCTGGCAGGGAGCCTCAGCACCGTGATCACCCTCCAGGCTCCCTCAGCTCCGCTCCAAAGGCTCCAGGATGACACCACATTTGCAGCAGCACAAGGAGCTGAAGAAGTTTTCTTGCAGAGTTCAATGCCCTCGCAGCCAACCTACTTCTTCCACAGCTGTCATTCTGCACCCAGAGCACACCCTTTTGAGATCACTAACTATCCGCCTCTTCCTTCCTGCTCCAGCCTGGCTGTGGCCTGATTTCCAACACAAATAACTTCCTAAAGAAAGAGATGGCTCCAAATTGGACAAAAAGCCCATTAGTGAGTCCAAGTGCCGTTGCTTTACTTCTTTCAGGCATCAGACCATTCAGCAGCTTTTCCCTCACAGCCGCTGTGTTCTAGCTCAGTAGAACTGTCTATCAGCATTTTCCCCTCTGGCCTTCTGAGTTTGGGCTGTTGCCTAGGGTCTTTTTAAAAGTTCATTAAATTACATGTGCAACAATAAAGCCTAAACACCCTCAGGACTAACCAGACCATTTAGAAAACCATTAAAGGGTTTACTGCTTGGATATTACTGGATTAATGCCATTTCTGAGCAGGAAACTTCAAAAAATGTTCTCACCTATCCTGTGCTACTAATTAGACGTAACCATTCTCTTTACTAATGTTAACTGCACTATAATCTGTGTATCTTGTGCTTACACAGGGTGCAGAGATGTTGTTTTTCATGTTTGTACCAAGTGCTTATGAAAATTGTTTCACAGAATTGAATTCTCACACTCTAAAGAGCTTTTACAAGGCATTTTGATACACACAAGGATGCTGCAGTTTCTTTTCTCCACCCCTACAAGCAAGTTCCATATAATCCTTAGTGCCAAACTTGAATGTACTCATGTCAAAATGACACCTGGAGAAGCAGAGAAAAGGAAATGCAAAAATAAAGAGCAGATACATATACTAAGCAACATCTGATATATCAACCAACTGTTAACCTTTGGATTTCTCCTTCTGAGCCTTAAAAATAAATTCAATCTTTTCCTTATGTCTGAAACTGGAAGCCATAACTATACCTTTTAAGACATCTTAGAGACAAAGACACCTGTAAAATGAAAGCCAGGCAGAGTTGAAAGCACCAATTCCTACAAAATTTAGGTGATGATTTAGAAATACAGACTGAAATTCTAGTCCTATGGTGAAAATTTAACAAACTTGCAAAAAACATAAATGGACATTCTGCCATCTTCCTGAGCCTGAAGAGAGACTGTATTTCTATTGCTGCAATAGCTTTGGTAAGACTATGACCAGGTTCCTTTGATGTTCTACAAAAGTACAGAGGTAGTTGTGAACAAACTCAGAGTTTCAGGTAAATTTTCCAGCACTGCTGGTTCATGCTGGTTTGAGGAAAAAGCAGCTTTGTCAAACAGTATCAGCTCAAGGAGCCCCCAGTCAGCCCCTAGAATTCCCACACAGTTCAGCTGAGTCGCAGCTTGTCATGATGGACTGTGGGCAGCATCATGAACCAACCTAACTTCAAAACAAGACAAACTCAAGAAGCATGCCCATCTCCCAATCTTTCGTGAAGCCAGATCAGTGACCCAAGGTTCAATGCCTTTGCCTAACAGCAAGAGGATGCCCATGTGTGTGGTCAGACAACACAGTCTGGAACAGGAGCTGCACAGTAGAAAATGGTATTTTTGCTGGAGCTCAGCATTACTGAACCACTGCCTAAAAGAAGCAGATGAAGCATGTATTAACAGTTATTCACAGGGAGATCACCAAGACCAGAGGTGATGGAAGATGGTACAAGAGCTCTAGACTAGCCCCTAGTGATTCACACAACTGTTCTCAATAGCTGAAAAAGCTGGAGAGGGAAGAGAGCAGCGCCATGGGGTGTGCTCAGCCTGTTTCTGCGGAACAGTGGGACAGATGCCAGCAGATCTGGATGCCAGGATGCCCTGCTAATTCAGGGCCTGGGCGGTGGAGGGGGGCCTGAACTCTTTCAGTTCTGGGATAACGGCCTAACTCAGGTAAGCAAGTACTTGCAAAACAAATTCTAAGCTGCAGCCCGGAAGGCCAGCTCCATTAAATTTCTCCCTGTGTAAAATTTCTTGATAGGAAAAAAAAAAAAAAAGAGTCTAAAAAGTGACACACTATCTTCTAAATTGCTTTACAATTGATTCAGTGTTGTGTAAGCAAGGAAGGATAGCAGGAACCCTCATACCTTAATGGTCTGATCTATACAGGATATAGCCTTCTAAGGACTCCAGGGAGCAGCAAGTGATTTCCTGGACTCTGAAATTGTAACAACAGAGAGAGAAGATATCCATGGGCACAGGTATGAAACAGGCTGAGGGCAGGAAGCAACGACTTCTTTGTGACTTTCTCTCTAACATGCACCAGCAGATTACACAGATACACAGATTACTATTACACTTGCTATCTGTTCCCTGCATAGGGGATTAAGACCCTCACATGTGCTTTTTTATTTATTTTAAACTTCAGCAATTCCTCCTAGTTTCAAACAGTTGCAGTGCTTAGATTAGAACTGTTACAGGCTCAGTTTTCATCTACTGCACATGTCATGTTAAAGCAGCATCTGACACTGTAAGTATCTTCTACTTACTTACACCAGTTCCAGAATCTGAACTCTCCTTCAATAGACAACCAGTTTTATAATCTCTACGCTATTTTCCTCCCAGGAAGGCTTCTCATTATTAAAACAGAAATGGGACCAGCAGAAACTTTAAGTCCTAGGGGTCCTCTGCATGTAATACTGATATATAGGCACTTAAATATAGCTTTATTTAATTCTTCTAGCTGCAAAAGAAAAGTCCCTGCTCAGGCATAAGTGGATAAATGTCTAACTTCTTTTGCTTTCTTTTCTCTTTGCATGTAGCTGTTACAAAAATGCTGAATCCTACAAATAAGCCTTGGAATCTAAATTCATGCTGATGCACAGAAACTAACACCATTTACTGCAGAGCAGCTCTTCCAGTTGTTCTTTATTCAAGAGGGGTTGATGGCAAAAGGAGGCTTGGATAATGTTTCTTTCATCTCCTCCCTTCCCTATGCTACAAAAAGAAGAGGGGGAAAAAAAAAAAAAAAGAAAGAAGAAAAAAGCTATTACTATGGCTTTGAACATTTAGTGTGTTATTACGTTCTGATTATTTGCACTACATCTATTAATTCAATGTTAACAATCTTTATCTGTTTCCAGATCTCTTCATAAGGGATAAAGCCACCCTTTGTGTTAGAATGCTAAAGGAATTGAGATTATCAGGGTTTTCTTCTTCACGCATCAGCACTGCCAGTCAGTCAAGCTGCAGCAAGAAGCATGTGTCTTTTTGCAATTGCAGCCCAGCAAGTAGGGAAATCCACACATGCAAATCTCAAAGAAGGCACTGAATTTTTTCTTAAAATCAAAAACAGAACACATTTCTCCTCAAATTACTTAGTACTGAAGCATCAATCTATAGACAAGGGATAAAACCAGGGTAGGCAAGGAAGTGGGTTCATTGCTAAATCTTTAACTTTTCTGTTCTTATTTCAAATCCAGTTTAGGCTATTAGAAGTTAAATCTGCTTGGAGGCTTCATGGAAACAAACTGTCATCCTGATTCCTGCAGAGCTGTCCAAGCTGCTACCACAGCTGGCATTAACCAGCATCTCCATCAGTGCTCAGGTAGACAGCCAGTCCCAGAGGTGGGCTTCTCCAAGTTCATAATAGTCAGTAGTAACAGTTGAGTAGCACGATTTTGCAACACACCTGCCTGTGGCATCTAATCCTTTCACTCAACCTACCAAACATCATGTTTTACTGTCTGCACTGTGCAACCCTTCTCCATCCACCTCTTCTCCCCAGTCTTCCAATCTCTACTCAGTTTATCCTTTGCAATGGCAAAGGCTACAGCAGATCTTTGGTGTCTTCCCAGCATAAGCGAGAGTGAAGAGGTCTCAGAGGACTGCTTGCTTGTGGTGTCAGTCACACTCTGAAACCAATTTCAAGGCTTCACGCAAGGCTTTGAATTTCTTAAGCACGTGTTTTAAGGGGAAAACAGGAGAAAGAGTAGAATGGACAAAGATAAAAAGAACAGGTTAACAGAGAGATGAGCTCATTTGGAAGAGTCTGCCCACTGGACATACAGCAAATCTGCTGAAGAATTTAGCTCTCTGAGCACTCCTGCTTCTCCATTCCCAGAGAGCACACACCACATAAATATTTTTTTGCTCCAAGTCTCTCTCCTGCAGTGAATCAACTAGGTCTCTCAAAAATAACTTTGGTGTGGTTCTGAATTTTACTTACTGTAGCAATATTTAAACGACCACCAGGCACTCAATATGACTACAACCTGAGGTAAATAAATGAGACATACCACTATTAATTCTCTAATTACACATGCATCTAGCCATTCACTCTGCAAAGGTCAACTGTCTTTGTTCATAAATGTTAGTGGAGATACGGCAAATACAACTGAAATGGCAAAGCAGTAAGGCAGTATACACTTCAAAGGTATCCCCTTGCACACTCAAGGTTAGCGTAAAAGGCAGGCACAAAAATGAGCAAAAAATGCCCATGAAGAAAAGCTACTCTCCTGATAAATACTCTGATAATATTACATGAATCTATTTGAATTTCAGTGCCAAAATTATACAACTGAACATTCAATACTATGAGGTATATATAGATTTAAATAAAAAGCATGCTGTGTTTTGCTACAACCATAAGATTACTTTGCATTTTAATACTGTGTTTGCTCTGCTGTGTGGATGGAAAATAATTCTTACTGTCACCTTAAGATTCCATTTATACTCAGTTGTGACAGGCTACAAACCAGCTACATGCGGCTTCTATTTTATACAAAACATTGCAACTGTATTTTAAAAGAAAAATAAATCACTAACAGCTACTAACATGATGTTACCAGACAAGAACATCCTCAAATGCTTGTTTATACAAGAAGGCCTAAAGATCAGCTCCTCTCTCTACCTCCTCATTATGACAACTTCTACCACAAAATGCTGCTGTTCAGCCAGCACTGACGACTGCATTCAATACCTGCAGTCAAAACAGTCAATATTCAGCATTTGGGGAGACCTGCTGCAAAGCCCCTTCCGAAACCCAGACACACTACAAAACATCCTTTCTTTCCTTGGTTCTTTAATATGCATATTATGACCATCTGAGATGAAACAAAATTGGAAATAGCTCTAAAGGTCTTTCCACCCTTTGTTTTAAAACCTCCTCTTTCTCCAGGGATAGGCAAAAATGCAGAACGAATAGGCAAGCCACGGGATTTGTGTTCACACTCTCTTGATGCCTGGTCTTTGGTGTGTAGGACCTTGATATGGACTCGATCCATGCTGAGATGCTCTTCACCATCAAAAAACATTGTCTTCTTCCTCAGAACAGGATTTTGACTCTAGTGCCTGCATGCACACAGCACAAAACACCTGGCAGCTGCAACACTTAAACCACAGGATGTTCAGCCTGACGTGCCAACATTGCTCTGCCTATAGCGTACTTGGCTTACCAGCATAATGACAAATTTTCCAGGACCTTGTATGGCATAAATACCTACAACAAATTGGGATTGTGATTAGAGTAAAATAATCTGTAGCTTTACCACGATTTTCTGGGTTGAGGAAATCTAAAATCCCAGCTGAAAATTATGACACTTTTTACTTTATAGTTTCACTCTAGTGTCTGATATGAGGTTTGCCTTTGAAAGGGAAAAGAAAAAAAGAGGAAAAAACCCCTCAACCAAAACTTCACTCTTGCCAGCTATGAGTTCATAAATTCTGATAACAAGGATTCAGGTGACTTGGCTTCAGTAATTCATATATCTCAACCCTTGGCTGGTCAAAAGTAACTGAACTTGCTTATAAAACTTTGCCATTTAAGAAAATTCTAGCACTACAAAATACCATGGCACTTCCTCGGATCATGAGCCCCTGAAACTTTCCCTCTGCTTTGACTTTAGCTACACACAGAACACTAAAACAAATTCAAGATTATAATCTTGATCTTCCAGGTGTTCAACACCTTTATATGCTTGAATCAAAGCACATAAAAGATCACTTAAAACTTTGAGACATACACTGTGGCCAACAGTTTTGCTACCCTGCCATGGTGAAATTTCCCACAGTGAGGATACATCTTACCTGTCCAGGAGTCAGAGTTGTCTGGGGGGACAATCTGAGACTGAGACACAGCTTTCCACAAGAACTATGGCCATCACAAAAAACTCTCCCATTTGGTCTTTTATGTGCCAGTTGTATTTCTTTACCTTTGCCTTTCTCCCGTGCAATGACTGTGATGCAGCAATACCTCAAAAAATAAACTAGCACTTTTTATGGTCATGAAACGGGATGGTACGTGTGTCTGACTGGATGGGACCCTCTCATGCACTTCCCAGTAGCTTCCCAGTACTGTCAACCACAGTTGCTAAATTCCATTCTAACCACCCTTAACACCCTCCCTTCCAATGACATGACATTTTTTGTTATAGTCTTACACTTTTTTCTTTAAAAAAAAAACAAACACACAACCTCCTTCCCCAACATACCTAATTACTCTAGTTGTAATAGCCATTGCACTCTATACACACATTTTTCACACAAAAAAGTGAAAAGAGCAAACATCACAGATGTTAGTCAGAATGCTTAATGCTCATTTCAGTGCTAACCCCCATGAAAGACACCTGTTCAGCTGTGTGGGACGGCAGGACAGTGGTACCACAATTAGTGAGGCATGGCACACCCTTGTTGGAGCAGCATGGAGCAGAAGGCACAGATCAGAAAATAGTACTGAGAAGATCTGTCTGATGTTCCCTTTCCTAGTCCTCATGATAATAAGAGGTATCAAAATCAACACAGAAGTGATAACACTGAACAAGGTAGAAGCAAAAATTAGCAACATGTTTCATCTTATTAAGCACAGATAAGAGTAGCTCCAAGAGGAACTCGTCCTGCCCCCCAGACTTTCTCAGTATCTCTTGCATGTCTGACTCAGTCATGAAGATTAAATCGCGTAAGAGCTCCCAGGAAGGATTTGACATCCTCCCCCAATACAGAGAGGCTCTCCTGGGCGCGTGTTGGAGTATGGCTCAGAGACAAGGGTCCTGAGCCCACCGAGCAGTTGTACGATCAGAGCCTGCTCTAGGGGCTGATGCTGGGCCTCACTAGGGTTTGTCTGCAGCTGCTCGCAGCTGCTGATACATGAAGAACTTCAAGGACGCTTCGGCCTTGTGTATCATTGTGTATTGTAAACAAGATAAGAGGAATTAGAAATATTGGAATGAGAAACTTAGTGTGATGAGAAGCTTGTGCTGTAAGCTAACTGCAAGTAGGTGGACTGTGCGAATACGACCTTTAGAGCTTAAGCCAATCAGCTAGTGACTAGTAGGCATAATAATTATCGTTGTCTGTATAAATATATGTACCCTGGACCAATAAAGGGGACTATGCTTTATCACTCACATTGAGTCTGTTTCGGCATTTTGTTCCTCCGCCGCTCCGCAGGCGCGTGCTGGATTCATGCTGTAGGCACCTTCCATCCATCTTTTTACTCTGCTCTGCATCCCAGCCCCACTTTTTGACAGTTAATACCTTACTGAGCTTCCTCCCACAACTGCAGCTCTGTTCTCCTCAACGGCCCCACCATTTGGTAGCAGAATTCAGAATGAAGATACCATCCTTATACCACTGCCTACACATCTTTTAGCTGACTTCCCCTTCCCTTCCACATGAATTTAAGATTGTCATCCATGCATGCAAAGCTTCACAATATGCCACCCCAGGTCACTTATTTCTCATATACTGCTGTTCTTCCTCTTCTTTCACATTTCCTTTCTCTACACCCACATTTGTGCTTTTTGTCACATAACCTACCAGGCCAAGCAGTGTCTCTCTCTTCTGTTGCACCATCTATCTCAAGTATTACTAAATCATCCAAACACAAGAACCCAGAAATACAAAAAGAACTCTCAAATCTTCCTTCACCTGTTCCACAGGGCTCATCTACTTCTTTTAAGCATTACCTTAAGGGGAGACTTGCTACATCCCAGACATCAGTGGCACTGACAGCAACTGTACCTCATGTCCCTCGCAGAAGAGATACTGAGATTTCACCCAGTTCTTGGGAATCTAACCGGAGTGACTCTGGCCAGCGTGACATCAAACACTCACTCCTGAAAGCTGACACGTGTGGGAACTTGACTTCAAAAATAAAACAAAGCCCTAAAATGTTCAGCAAGGATACCTGTTATATTTCTCTAGTGCTTCAAATCACTGCTATATATGTTTTCACACTCATGTTTGTGCAAGCTCTGCTGCTGGCATTTTCAAGCAAAGATCTGTATCTATTTCTAAGTCACAACTCAGTAGATAGCTCAGTGGTTGATGGTTCAAAGATCCATCAAGCATGAAGATCCCTGGAACTGCTTGTTGTGTACAACAAAGATGTGACAGAGAATGGTGTGACTGTGAATGGAAACAAAACCATGCAGCACTCAGCAGAGGCTAGAATTGCAAAGGAAGCCATTAAGAGAAAGAGGAAAGTAAATTGCTCTCCCAAGACTTCTTGTGCTTATTTTATTTATATATCTGAATATATATTCTAAAGACAAGGAAACTATTGTATAGGAGAGAAAAGAAACTGAGGTAAGCGGGAATTCAACAGATGGAGTCAACATAAGCAAGTGACAGTCCAGTAAAACCGTTATTTATGTTGCAATTTGCATTGATTCATTTTGCTTGGTGCAGTAGCTTAGCCACCCCGGGTTACAGCTCTGCTTCACCAGAATGGATTCAGAATCCAGCAATAAAAACCATTACTTTTCTCCTGAGCCTCACAGCACATGCCTGGAACAGGTAATGCCTTACAGCAGTCATTGCTTGATTAAGTGCTCTTTAATATCCAGGACACTGGAAAATACATGCTTCCCAGAACACAGCTGGGAGCTGCCAGTTCATACACACACAGCCCAACAGTCCTTCCCAGTTCCTTTCAGAAACCTTCAAGAAACACCATGCAAGCTGCCTTTAAGGAAGATTCCCTTACCACATAAATGCCAATCTTTCTAAGCCCCTTCTGAGCCACAGCTCCCCTTCTTCATCCAAACCTGTTGGGTTATTTGCCCAGCCCACCCAGACTCCCACCCTGCCAGGTCGGGCACCAAACCCCTGCAGGCTCTCCTTCAACAGCCAGAACCTCTGCTAGCCCCCAACCAGTCACTGCTCCCAGCTACTCCGGGCAAGCAGACTTTGCTTTCCCTGAGCTCAAGGGCAGGGAGCAGCTTTCCATTTTGCTGACCACTTTATTTCAGTTTTCAGCCACCTGGCCTCCTTCTATAGATCTTCCATATACCAGAATATGCTGCAGAGTGAGAGCTGGGGGCAGAGGGCTCCCTCCCCAACGCCCATGTTCCGATTTTTTGACAGATGTTAGAGAGAACTGCTTCACATTCCCTGCAACCAGATGACAGAAAGCAGTGAAATACCACAATGGTAGAAGAGAGCAACCTAAATGGAAGGGTGTTTTTTTGCCAAAATCAAGAGCATTTCCTTCACTTTCCTGAATAGATTTCCTCTCCGCTTCTGCGTTGTGTTGGCTGCCTCATGACTACACATGCAAAAGGAAGAGGAGGAGGATCCCAAGAATATCTGGAAGTCTAATGTTTTGATGTCTGGGCTAAAGCGGCACCATGCTGAGGACTGCACAGGGGTCAGAAAAATGAGATGTAGCAAAAGCGCTGCTGAACAAAAATCATTCCAGGAATTTCAATCCTTTTCATCTTTCTAAGCTGAAACACAGATCCACTTCCCCCTCTTAAGCCACTGTCCTTTCCCCCCCTCTCCCCACACTGGTGTCTGCTTGAGGTACACTGCAACGTTGGCTCATTGCCACAAGTCAGCACGCCTGAAAGGGAGATGTCTGGGCTTAAGGAAGGGGGAGGAAGGAGTGATAAAGCTGGGGCAATGCTTAAAAAAGGCTGAGAAGATCTTTCTGGCCTAAAGTCACCTGCCCGATTCCAACTAACATCAATAATGGGGACACATCTGCTCCATGAAAGTGTTAATGACTTCTGAGGTGATGATTTCACAGAAGCAGTGTACCATCCAGTATCATTCTCCTAGACGTGACACATCAGGGAACCAGGAAAACATACCCGCACTAAAGCCGTGTTAACAGAGAAACAGATTGTCTGAGCTGTGCAGCTGCTGGGCTCTCAACAGAGCTGATTCAACACTTCACAGCAGGCAGTGGCAAGGGGAGAAGGCACTCAGGCATGATGCTCTTCCCATCAGTCGGGAAGACATCCCCGAGTGGACACAGGAAGGGTAAGGGAAATTTGCAGATTCTGAACATCATGCAGCATTCCACAAGACCTGGACGATACTTGCTTAACATGCAGGATTTTGTCCAAGACCTATCAGGTGGTAGTAATTTCACGGGTTAATCCTTCTCCTATCACCAAAAATGCTTGTGTATTTATATATGGCCTCATAACACTTTTCCAGGCAGTGGCCACTTTGGAAACCTTTAGAAACCATCTCTTGGTTTGTCTTCACCATTTGATAATCATGTGTCCTAAGATGATGGAGGGGGTTCTTTGCCCAAATTCACAAGCACACTTGTGACCCTCCTGCCCCCCATCAGTTACTAATAGAAACTGTAAGGGCTGCTCACAACCAGCAAGAGCCCAGCTCTGAAGAGCACCCCAGCATCCCTACACCACAAGCTTCTTGACTCTCACTGCTCTGTTTTGGGCGAGGGAGAAGAATCCCTGAAGGTCCAGTGAAAGAACATCAAGACAGTGATGTATCATTCTCATCATACAACCATGCAGTACAAGCTCAACCAGGTCAAATGCAATCACTTCTTAATACTAAATGATGATACCAACTATTGCAGAATGTGAAGACATTTTTCAAACCTTAACGCATTAAACCTTAACGCTCCTGAAGTCTCAGTTTCATCTTAGCAGTTGACTATTCTAAACTAAGAAGCTGTGATATTTTGAAGATGGGGGGGTGCTCTGCCAGAATTCATAATTATCCATCACGAGCTGTATCTCCAACTGCAAGATTAGGACTATTTTAGTCAAAACTAAAAGTTTCCGCATGAAAACATACAACAGATTGGTAGAAAAGCATTCTTAGGTCTTAGGCAGAACTGCTATTCAAAACCAAGGGACCCTGCACTTACATATCAGATAACCAACAGCTGACTTGCCTGTTAAGTCTGGGTGCAGAAATCCACTTCCAGATCCCTGCTCTGCTGGAGTTAGATCAGGGTCTTCCACTTCACTACCTGAGTCCTTACAGCTCTTACAGAGAACTCTTTGCTTGTCTAAAGCGTACTATGTCTTCCAGTTTCCACTACTGAAACACAAGCTAGCAAAGTAGGGATATAGCCTAAATTTCTCAGACCCCAGCTGAGTGGGAACCACTGTTTCTTTTGGGATAGGTATGCTTATTCTCATTTCTCACAAGGAGTTTTAAAAGTTCCCAGCTGTTTCTAAATAGGGAGAATACAAATTTTTCTATTTGATAAAGTTTTCACGCAGCCAAAATACCATTTCCTGTTCAGTTTTAAGGGAGGTATTTCTAAAAACAATTATCACAAAAGAAAGGCAAAGTTAAGCTACATGCTGCACAAGAGGGATTCAGAAGAGAGTCTGAGAAAACAAGACACCCCTAAAACAAGTTTCATGAATGTTGGCCGAACCGAAGAGCTGCACACCGGGACCCTCACAGGATCTCTGGGGGATGCCATGCGATATACCATGCATCATGCCATGCACTTAGTTTCTAGAACATACACTGACATAGTAAGCACTACTGGAAAAATATTATTGCTCATTTCCCAAAGGACTGTTACATAAATAACTATGCATGTTTTGCTTATTTATCCCTGTGAGCCCTATGTGAAAAGACCACAAGAACTTGGGACTTGGAATATGAAAGTGAAGCCTTTTCCTAATTCTGCAACATGCTAATCAAGGCAATTTCTAATAAAGGGTGTTTCAGCCTCTGTATCAGAAGGAAAAATTCTCTCTGACTTTTGAGAAAGATGGAATAAGGCTTGGCTGCAGAAACATGACTGAAGTCTGGATGCTTACTCAAATGACTAAGCGCATATTTTTCATGACCCAAATTCTGGCTACATCACAATAGCACCAGGGGAAAGAAAAAAAAAAAAATAGCAGTGTTATAAAGCATACAGCTTCAGATTGGAATTAAGCAAATATTTAGGGAAGCTCAACTAAACAAACACCAATCCAAGAATGTGCATCAAATGAAGTAACAGAGCTTGCCATCCCCCTTTAGAGGCATGTCTGGAAACTTGAAATTGTGACATTCAGCCACAACCCATAATCTCACCTCTTGGTCTGCCCAAAAAAGGCCTGACTGCAACTTTCAACACTGCAGAGCCTCCACATCTTTGGAATCTTTTAAATAAATGGTATTCCCCTTTGAGCTCTGTTCCCGCTAACAACTCTGCAGGCCATATTCATGGCCAACCATGAATCCCCTGCTGTTTTGCAATAAATGCAATAGCTTTGTTCTCTCATAGATAAAGCCACCCAGTTGTCTTACACACTTTGCAAAAGGTACATAAAACAACAAATATCTGACAGAAGCCAAAAAGAGAAAGATATTTAAATCCCAGGATCCAGCAGTGCTCTCTGGCACTTCAGAGGTAAACTTTAAATATTCCATTCTGCAAAGATACTATCAAATTTAAAGATTACAGATTTATAAACACCCCATAGTGTTGTAGATTCCTGCAGTACTCCTCAGTCCAGATTTCACCTAGGCCACATCTGATAACATCATCTCCTTCAATTATGTGAACCTTCCAAAAACATTTGTTGTTGCCTGTCCCAAAATTCAGGACACCCAGTCAACAGTCACATTCCTCTTCCTATCTTTGTCGATCTTTATGCTGTTAGCCTGTAAATATTGTTGCCACAGATTTCCTTATTATCAATAATCTATTGTATTCAGCATGTGTTTATTATTTATTGTACCTTTAGCTCTGACATTCTGTCTCCAAATTTTCAGTATCTGGGTAAAGTTAGCATAGAAACTCACTACTGTAGTCCTACCAATTTTACACCTGAAAGCAAGCAGACACCGCACGCACAACCCCCTGCCTTCCCTCCCTCTGTGCCAGCCCGGGGGGAGCCTCCCCGCTCCCCCGCCAATACCCTAATATGGACTCTTCGCTGCACAGAACACGCAGGGCTGTGGGTTTAAAAACTCCACATGATGTTTGAATTTTTCAGATACATTAATATTCTTTTACATAGCTAAACTGTCCAAGCCATGCCACTAAAAATTAAAAGGGAAAACACAGCCTGTCTAGCTTATTTTCCCACCAGGCCCATTTGCAGTGTTTGTTGTAACCGCTACACATACCTAGAAGTACCTGTAAAAGAAACTGCATGGCAGTTCAAAAACCTGAAGTTCTGATCCAGTCTAGGCAAATGAAGTAATGTTTGTAAAACAAAGTGAAGAAAAATAAATGAAAGTTGAATACTCCTCTTTGTGTATTCCTGACCAAAAGAAAAAAGTTATTAAAGCACACAAGGCCCAGGTTGCAGTTTGCACTGAAAAGGCTTCAGTGAAAGAGAGAAAGAACAGTGGTGCTTTATTGGAAATGATTGATAGTAGAAGTAAAAATAACCCTACCAGCAGCTGAATTTGAGAAGTGTTTATTAAGAGCTGTTGTGCGATACAGCTGTTGTGCATGGGCTGAAAGTTTTCTGCAGCTCATGGCCCTGGAGTGACTAACATTACACCATGGATTTTTCTGACAGAATAATTTACATACACATATTGCCTATATGAACTGCTATGGTATGGCTAAGAAGCTATGCTCTTGTCATCAAGAGATTGGACTCAGGGATCTCAGATCCTTTTCTAGGTCATAGACTTTTGGGACAAAAATTGTCTCTGGATGTCACTTTCCTCATGTTTTACTGCAATAGGGTGCTTTTGGTACAAATTGTTTGAGAATCTCCAACACAGAAATGACAGAGGCTGTAATAAACCCTGATAATATAAACTCTGTACGTACAGTATAATTTAGAAATGTCATCATTCTGTTGTTTCTCTAAATTGTTTTCTCTGAACCATTTAATACGCCCTCAAGAAATACACAATAAATATTGCAGATGCAAAAAAGAACCATTAGTTTATCTTGCTGTTGCTATCAACAGGCCTCTGTGATATGTAACAAAAACAAAACGCAGATTCCTTAATATGATTAAAATTGCCCTTTCAGACATTCTAACATTAGTGAATTCCAGGATTAAGGTGCCTGAGTAACCTGAATATTGCTCCCTTCATATGTATGTCTTAAACACAGTACTGTTACCCACTATTCCTCCCTCTTCAACTTCATCCTTACAACAGTTTGAGTACAACCTGAACCTGATCGGGATGCAAGTGAGGATGCAGAGTGACAGGAACTGATTTCTGTAGCCTCTCACACCTCCTCTTCATTTTACACAAAAACTGGAAAGTGTAATATAAGAAAGAAGGCTCTTGTGGTTACCACAGCTGAATGCTACTCTAACAGATCTGCATTCTACTCTTGACCCTTTCTGATGCCTTATGCAATGTTCAGGAAGTCAACTGAGCCAAACAGGTAGTCACTAATTGCCTATACCTCATTTTGTAGAAATCTGAACTGCAGCCTCATTTGCAAAAGTCCCGGCCACTCCCAGCTTTAACAGAGCTTGGGTCTGAAAAGCCTGGCTTGAGTTAAAGTGCAATCTGCTGCCCAATACGCTGAGGAGAGGAATCCAACAAACAAGCCACCCTCATCTGAGATATTTCACATGGAGCTCCCAAAATTCAGTGGATACCTTCACTCTTAGAAATCTACCCTATTCATCTGCTCTCCATATGTGAAGTAGGGACAATACAAACTTATCTTAAGGCAGTGTTGTGAAAACAACAGTTATCCAGGCATTATAATGAAAACACCACAAAGTACAACCTGGAGAAATGAAAAAAAAATCTGTTTGTAGAGTAGATCTAGAATAACCTGAAGTAAAGAAGCCTTGCCCGTATGCTGAACAATGACAATGAAACCAGTTACTGAAACCAACATTTAACAACCCAATAATTTGTCTGGGCACTGAAAAAGACTGAAATGTGGTAGAAAGGACAGCGTTCAAGACAGTCAAAGTACATACATAGCATGGATCCTGACATGCACTACATCTGAATGCTCAGTTTCCCAATCCAAAACTGCTACTTTAGGAAGGAGTTTTGTGCACGTGAGAGAGATTGTCTAGTTTTTGTGGCGTGGTGGTGGCTTTTTTTAGCAACAGCAAAACAACCCCAAAACTATCAAATCCCCTTGTGCATCTTCATACTGATAGCCCTCAACTTACCTACACATCTAATGCTCACATATCTACTGGACAGACATCTGCCAGTGAGCTAAAGAAGTAGCTAATGGCAACAGCAGAACGTAACAACTGTGGATAAACAAGAGGGTGTGAAATATTTTATACCAATGAGTTTTACAGCTACTTGATGACTGGAGAGAAACCACGAACTTATGAGATTCTGGGATGTCGTCCTACCTGGAGGGGTGAGCACTATGCTAGGCAGCTTTCTATTTGTCTTCTGCAAAAAAACCCAAACGCAACCCTCCTGCTGGTCCCATCTGCAGCTCTGACCCTTTGCCTTAATCCCATCACCCTCTCCTATCAAGCCTAATCACCTAATGAGCAATTTTCCCACCCCCTGAAACTCGTACCACGGTCCTTACTTGGTCAGCTCTTCCTTGGATCCTGTGGTCTGTTTCTCTACCCCCAGACCCCAGCTACTTTTCTTCCCCCTCCCCATTCTCCATCCCTCGGCTCCCTGTCTCTGCCTCTCTATTGAGGCTCCTCATCCAAACTCAGCCTTGGCCCTCTGCTCCCCATCCATCACTGTACTGCTCCTGTCTCTGCATCCTGGCTGCTCCTTCTCAATGCCTCCTCAGCAGCTCTGATTCTCTACCACCTCCAGGCCCCAGTTTCTGTGCTCCCCGTTCTCTCTGCAGGTACTCAGAAAATCTCTGTTCTTCTGTGCTTTTGGGGACAGTGGGAGAGTCAAAGGCCAGACTAGAGATTGCTTCTCTTAGTACCTGTGTCCAGAGCTGGGATAGATTGCAGGAGCACAGGGATTCAGTCCCTGGAAAATACCTGCTCCACTGTAGTCTGTGGCACACCCAGCACATATGCACCTTAGGGAAAGTCAGCTGTTAAAACTGAACACATCTCCACTGACCATTAAAGATTTAGAATTTGGCTGAACACATCTCCACTGACCATTAAAGATTTAGAATTTGGCTGAACTTGGGGTGATGTCAAGGGTGACAGAGCAAGACACTCTCAGAACGAAATTCACCCCTCAGTGAACTTCAAATCCATGTAGATGGCAAATCACTAGAAACTTAATTTATATTTTATGTAGGCAAAAGAGTTTTTTCCTCAAGTCTTATTACTGGAAATGGTTGAAAAATTTCTGCCAAAACAACTCTTGCAAAACTATTTCTGTTCAGCATAGGAAATACCATCCTTCAAGTCTGTCAGAATATTAAGATGAGAGAGGCCACGTACAACAAGGCAATTCCACCAGGAAACTAAGCCATGAGCCCTGCCTACAGGCAAGTGCTTTGTCCAGTCCAATTCTGTGTCTTTCCGGAGGCACAGCAGAGTTCCCTGGTAAAAGCACTCATAGTATTGACCTCACAATATCATCATTTTTCCTGGCATCTATTATTGACCTCACAATATCATCATTTTTCCTGACATCTATTTTTTTCTTTTTACAAAAGATTTATCACATTAGTCACAGTTCTGATGTCTTCACCAAGATAAACTGCTCTCTTAACAGATATTTTGCCTGAGCAAGGACAATGACTTTGGTGGTTATTTTTGTTTCTTTCCATAATTAACTCTGATACTGCCTGAAAAGCTAGTTACATCAGAAAAGTAATCAGTATTTTATCTGGGATGACTTTTTGTGGTCCTGTCTTCAAACCACATATATTCAGCTTACATCACTGCTCACCCTTGCAAACACCCATTATCCAGAATGATCTGCTCTTGGAACGATTCCGATAGTTGATGTTTTCCCGTCTTTCTTGATAGGCGGTATCAGCCACGATGCTGAAATCTGCAGGGTGCAGATGGTAGTTCTGTCCACACATTAATTAGTTCCAATACCAACACTATTGTAGTGAATCACATGAACCCCGATGCACCATATATAACCGAGGGTCTCCAAGAGCTGCTGCACAAAAAGTTCTTTAACTTTTTATGTGCTGTCATTAATTAATCCCCCAAAGGAATAAACTTGTACTCAAGTATCAGTCCGCATTGTTCTCAATATTTTACTTCTACTTATTTCTCCAATCTCCTAGAGAGCTACACATCTTCTGCTTTGCTTTGATCATGTAACGTTGTATTAATTACTTTACTATTATTCTATGCTTTTACTTCTGTTTAAAAACAATTCACAAAACAAGAGGGATCAACAACTTAACACAACCCTCAGCATCTTTTACTGTAACTACTTCATTTGCTCTGCTCAAATTCAGCCTTATTTTTCCAGGAAGACTGGGTGCAGTAAAGAACCAAAGACTTGAATAAAAAACTTTCTAACTTTATTAATGCCTGCTCAATCCAATAATCAAAACTAGGCTTTATCTTTATTTCACCATTATGATACACAAAATTGTACCACTACATTGCTTTTTAAAAAAATATGTAATTTTCTACCACTTTGATTTTGGTTTAATTAAAATAACAAAATCAATAATTCTTACACTCCTTTATCTGATTGCTTTCCTCTTTCAGCAATGGTCATGATCTCTATGTCTTTCAATCCCAGCATACTTATTAGTTGGTTTTATTTTCTTCAGTTCTACTGGGCAACACTAGATTATTTGCATGCCGTATTTCTTTGTCGTACAGAGTCTATGTGTAAGTAATCTGCAGTCTCCTATTCTTTCATTTCACACTAACAATAAAATGGGTGAAGTTAGAAGATACTTATTTCACGCTTCCTTACTTTTGGAGCAATTAACAACAAATTACATTTTAAGAACAGAAAAGAGTTTTAAATAAACGTAGCCAAGCTAAAGTGAGAGTATTTGGCCAATTCTATGCTAGGCTTTTTATAACACTTATGTCTCTTGCTCCAGCAGAGACACCCCAATTCAACAGCAACAGGGAGAACGGGGAAGCAGGCTGATGTACAATGCAAAGGAACAGCTCTTAGAGCAGCCAGGCTTCCTGGAAGGCAGTGCTAACAGTTGGCTCATGTTTTCAATCAGCTAGCTACAGACACGATATAAATCGTTACTGTTAGCACAGAATGAGATGCTGTAACTTCAGGTTACAGGAGACTGCAGTCTTTGATATCTGTATTCAATTTCAGGTTAGAGCTCTCACGCCAAGAGATTGAATTGGGCACATCCTTATCATCTGTGGGGTCATCATTCCATATCGTCCTTATCAACCTTCTTGCTCTCACCCTAGTACCTGAGTCACCTCACCAGAGAGGCCATTTGGGAGGTGGTAAGGGAGGTGCCAACCTGAGCACTTACCTGACTATGTATTAAGGAAAACTCAGATTAGTGGAGAGCACGTGCATTGGAAGAACAGATACACACATCCCAGAATACTCCCTTGTTCTTGTGTAATCAAAGCCTGCCCTTCACAGGGAGCTGTTCTGGGCAGTGACTGCTATTTACCCTGGAGCAGCTCTGCGGGTAGGCTGCCCTGCCGCACAGGGTCACACAGCCTGGTGGGAAGCAGCACAGGGGACACCGCCCCAGGGCGCCCCACAGCTTTTAAAATTGCACCTAAAAGTAACAATTGCTTGTAAAAAGTACTTTGGCCAAACAGCAGAAGTACTGGGGAAACATGCCTCATAGCACTTCCAAGTCTCCCATAGGAGCCCTCAAATCCAACAAAATAACTAGATGAAATCTGGTATGTTCTGCTGAGTAAAATCCTCATATATCCAAATTCTTCTCCTCACACATTTGGCAGATTTTAAAATTTAAATTATAATCCTGTGTGGACATACAGGAAAATATGAATGTTGAAATCGGAACACAGAGCTCATGGGCCTGGTGTTCAGTCAGAGAAGTTTGGGTTACTGTAGGGTCATCAGAAGCACAGATGCAGTACAGTTATGTTAAACTGCAGGAGCAGCATCCTGACTATTTAGGGACTACTTTTTCCTATATAGTCAATTTATATTATGCATGGAAGCCTGAGTATTTCCTGAAAATGGCAATGCTTACTGACTTCTATTTTCACAGTCAGTGAGAAAACAAAAATAAGGCCAAAACTGAATTCCTAATTCAAGCCAAACTCCAACAGACTTTTCTGAAAAAAAGGCAGAAAGGAATCTAACATTTTTGTTTTAGTTACTCATCCTACAAGTTTGATTTTGTTATATAGCTGTAGTTACTAACAGGCCTCTAGTTGGCTAGAGTTGCCAGTACTTAATGTTTATTTGTTCCCCTTTTTCTAAATAATATATATTTTGGCTCTCATGTTCTCACACAAAGATATAGACAAACATGCAAAAAAGGGCAAAACAATCCATTTTATTTTCAGCTAACAAGCTCTAGGATTTCAGAAAACAGGAGACATAAAAATAATATACCAGACCTTACATTTCTATACAATTAGGAACAAAAAATATTAGGAATCGTTAAAAACTAACTAATTGGGGAGCATATCAACTGTAAAGAAAAAGCAGAGTAGAGAGATAATGCACTACCTGGCCTCAGAATAAGTTCAAATGCAAATACTTGTTTTATTTTTAAAGCAATTTTACTTTTTTCTTCTTCAACATATACCTTATTAAATGAAAAATTAGATACTGAAAACTACAAGCTTAGTAGTTTGGAAAAAGATTAACAGTGAATATAATCATACTTCAGAAGTACAGTTTCTATTTATTGAATGCTAAATGGATCTGAGAGAAGAAAAAGGGAAAAATTGCAAAGAGCCATGTCTCACAGATTACTTTCCCCTCATAGAATTTTTAATAATAAAATGGAACTTTTGAGGTGGAAGGAAAAATTGACATTTACTGACATTTAGCAGTTAAAATGTAATCCTTCCAGAGAATGAATAGCAGAAAAAGGTGGGGGTGGAGGAGAAGGGAATCAACTTCTGCCCTGACTACACAGAAGAAAAAAGTTAAAAAGGATGGAATATACCAAATGAAAGCACAAAACATGTATTCGCAGATGAAGTTCTCCCAAGCATGGAGGAGCATGTCAGAGGTCCCAGGAATACTGATCTGGGGCTCCCTAGATACATTCCCTACAAAACAAGCAGTCAGCCACAAACCATTAATGGTAATCAGTCATACTGAACTGGAAAAGAGATCATTGCTCCTGATGTCTCAGTGGCGGAAATTAGTCACCAATACATACTAATACACAGCTCAGAATCTGCATAGGATTCTATTTATTAGTTTAGGAAAATGTTTTAAAAATTTAACTAACCCATTTTAAACAGCAAATAGAAAAGAAGAAAATCCCCACAAATTGCGTAGCAGGGACACCAATCACTCTGTGTAGCTGCATGCCAAAATGCAAAACATCAGCCCAGATTTCTGTATGATCATGCAACAAAATGTGCAGAGGAATCTACAGTCCAAACAGATAAGGTATTTTGATTAAAAACTTGGAGATTTAGATTAAATGTGGTATGAAAGTGTAAATTATCTTGATGAAAGTTCATTTATTTTTTAATTAAAATACTATATGAAGGCTTGAACAGACAGCTTAAGACAACCCAATGCAGCCTGATTTCTCGGTAGGGTCACCACATTAGAAAAGTCATTCTTTGAATCATTTCAAGTTGAGCAGTTGAAATTGATGGAGCTCTACTCTGGTGAACATTTTTATCAAAAACTCCTGATGCACTAGGGAGCTTTGAAAGCTATCATCCTTCAGAAAAGGTGAGGAACCTTTGAGTAATAAGAAGCAATCACAGAACAGAACCTTGATTCATATTAATAATATATTAACAGTCCTAACCTCAATCAAAGAGCATTTAATGCTCTTGTGCACATAAAGCAACAATGACATGCAGCTGGCTACTGGTAATGCTCTATGCAGCAGGAAACCAGGTGTAGATGGAACACATGAACATTATTCATTTTTAATATAAAACAGTTCAGAGATCCTCAGTGATGTAGGTGGTGTGTTGTACACACTAGAATTTGGTGACTAGCAGTAATATTAACAATACCTTCCCCTACCAAGTGATCCCTATTTTAACTTGCTTCTCTTTAAAAGACAGAAATGACCATGCTCTGCCGACTCAGAGCATCCTCAAGAAACAGAGATAAAGAAATCCTATCTGGAACACACATGACTTGGATTAGAAAATGGTTGTTCAGCACACAATACAAAGTCATAGCACACTGAATGGGCTCAGATGTTCCAGTTTAGAAGGTTTCCATAAACAAAAACTGGGAACACCAATCTCCTCCTGACCTTTGATGCATGGGAAAGACGACATGTGAAAAAAGCCACATTCAGCAGTGTCATGGATGCTTTCCCATCCTATCCTTAGAGGACTCCCACACAGCCCTTTCTCACACTGATTCTACACAGGCTCCCAGCTCAAACCATTCTCCTCCAAAGCTGCCCTCCTGTGAAACATGCTCCATTGCTTGTAGAATGCAGGCAAACTCCTGCTTTAGTTTTTAAATTAAACAGTCCTCCACTGTTATTAGCTCATATCACCAAAAATCAAAACCTGTCACATACCAAGAACTAGTTTGGGGTATTTTGCTTTAACAAAAAAATATTATTGTTGTGTCGGATGTTTTATTGAAGCAACACTTGTGAGAACTTTCTTCGTATTTCCCCTGTGAGACTTTGCTTTTGTGCACAAACACACAACACTTCAGTCATTCACCCTCCCTCACACCTCCACAACAATGACTCAGACAGCAGAGAGGTGGGAAAGGCTCAGAATTAATTGCTTTTTTAGAAAGTCTTTTATCAATAATGTATACTGCTGTTTTCTCCTCCTCCCTACTGCAGTAAGAGGTTAGTTTCTGTAGATCTTGAGTGTCATGTCCCATTTTTCAACGGTAACAGGCATACAGGCCCAGCCCAAGTCAAGGCAGTCACACTCACCTGCCAAAACAGAGGCGTGCCTGGCAATCAGGGTCTCTGAAATGCAACTGGAACTGAAAGTCACTCTCACACTCCCTCCGCCTTCAAGAGGCCTTTAATCACAGCATCTCAGCAACAGGAAAAAGTTATTACAGAGCCGAGAGACTGGAGGAAAATTCCACTTGATTCCAATCCACCAGAACTGAGACTGTTTCTAAATTAATTGACCTTTCATCATCTACCACTCTCACTTTGTCAGGCTGCTTCCCTGCTCTCTGGTGCCAGAAATCCTGTGAGATGCTACTTTGTAAATTTCCAGACATAATCAACTGAAAAACCACCCAACTAATCGTGAATAAACCTAGCAAAACACCTAATTCCAGTAGACAACATGGCTATCCAGAGATTTTGCACTTTGTAAGAGTGACCGGTGTACTACAAAGTCCAGTGCAGAGACAGATACTTGTTAAGAAATTGACAGAAATAAACAGTAAGAATACAACCAGCTATCAAAAGCTGGTTGTGATTCTATTCTAACTTGTAGATACAAAGCTTAGTCTTTAAAAGTCATTAATAGGCATCCAAAAATTGAACTAAAACCACATCTGCATTTGGGTACGTGATTTCACCATGTATTTGAGCCAGTTTAAAGCATTAAATTCCCATTTCTCTGAAGTTTCAGCTTCTGGTTTTAACCGTCTTCAGCAGCTGGTTTTTACCATAATTTCTATTACAGGTGACAATAAGCAGCAAAAAGTGCCTGAAAAGAAGTTTCAACAACACTATACTGTTTGCATTTCTATAGCCCAAGTCTGATAAAAGTGCTTTCCTGCCCTGCCCTTCATAAAAGAAAAAGGGATTTAAATATGAGTAGTCATTGTGAAAAATCTATTTTACTTTATGTTTACACCCTAGTTTAGAGAAGAACAACTTACTCAGGAAGACACACCCTTACATGAAACTATTATGCAAGTGATGAGCATTACCCAGAGCTACATCCATCTGCAAAGCTGAGACTGAAGCTCCACCTCCCTTCTCCTTGGACAGGAGGGTATTTTATACCTGCAGCAGCAAAACACAACACAAGAAGAATCAATAAGGTGCCTTCTGAAACTCAAGTTTCATTACTTATCCTGAGAGTTTTGTAATTCTAAGTTGTAACTACAGCATCTAGAAGACCACAGCCAAATTTGTACAGTATATTGAAACTACGGGGGTTTTCTTCACATTTGCAACACTCAGAGACATGCTTTTTTCTCTCAAAATCTTCACAGCATCATTACCACTCAGATCCTGAGGCAATGAATTTCACAGGTTAACTATGTATTAGAAAATACTCTTAAACAATGCAGTTTTCCAAGGTCGATAGGAGTGAGGCTTAGTTTCCACCCTAAGGGGATGGGTGCCTCAGAAAACCCATTTGAGCAGGTTTAATTGGAGCTGGTTTCACATTACTGGTCAAGGTAAAAGGACTGATCATTTTTCATGTTACCATTCATAAGCAGACATTGAACATGGGTCAGAAAGAATAGTTCTCTACTCTCCTTTATTGCAAACTTACTGCTACAGGTTTTGCATGTATGCAAGTGTTATTTTGTACACAGAAAAACTCTTCAAAAAGCAGACAACAGAGCAGCGCCCTTCAGAACAGCAGGCTTGAAAGAACAGGAAGCTTTTAAGCATCAAGGAACCATCAAGCCCCGTCACCCTCCCATGTGTCAAATTTTGCCTGTAAATTGATTGGAAAAGGAAGAGTAGAGCAAAATGAAAGGCTTCTACTCTTCACAAAGACAATGGAGACGTTGTACTGTAGCGTGGCTGCAGCAAGGGCCACTACCGTGGCGAGGCAGCTGAGCCAGAAAACGGAGCCCCCTCCCCTCGCTACCTTCCAGCACTGACATCCTTGGTGTTAACAACTCCGTTGCTGTGGAAACCAGACTGCTTTTGACAAAGCCACATTGACTAAAAGCAACACGTGGGAAAAATGGAATAAGGCCCTGAGAGAAATTAATCCTTTATGAGAAAAAGAAATACATACATTTTTGGTTAAAAATGAGGCAACTGAAGGATAGGATTTCTCGTCATTAGAACTCCAGGCGAGGAGAACGCTGGCGGCTATGGCAGAACCAAACGCCAGGCCCTGTGGCACTGCAAACGGAATTTTAAGGACTCTTCAACCCTGAAATATATGGTAGATTGGGTGCTAAGGAGTACACAGGAGTCCCGCGCAGAACACAGGTGTGTGAGGCGGCTGCTCCCAATCCAGTTTTTAACTGCTCTCCTTTGAAAACAAAAATAAAAACCAAACCCACCCCACAGTATAATAGAAACCAACTGCAGCTACAAATCACTACTCAAGCGCTTTCATGAGGCTTACAGCTGATTCACACCTAGCCAAACTATTCGCTCCAGCCAAAATTTCACCACACAAGAAAGTTCAGTGGATGAGTCACTCTACACCCTGCCATTTCCAAACAGTTTATATATTTTAGAAGTGTTGTCCAAAAACACAAACCAAAAAAAGTTTTTCTGAGTTCTCCCCTTACAATGGGCTTAATAAATCTATCCTCAGCCCTAGCTGACTCAGATCCCAGGAGCTGCCTTAGGGCCCTGTTACTTGGAATGCCAGTGTACTTAAGACAGTATTCAAGAAAAAAAAAAAAATAATCCTGGGAAAAAGCCCATGGAGACAAGCCAGAGTTTGAACTGGCAAGACTTGAGATCTGTGAACAGTGCAACTTTAATAAGATTGGCTCCTTAGCCAGAACATCTGAAATTACTCGTAAAGATGGCACATTCAGGGTGGTTTGTTTTGGTTTTTTTAAGTAAGTTCAGCAAGCAAACTTCTCTGGAGGAAAAATTAATTTTACACTAATTTAATATTTGTTTTTTCTCTTAAAACAGGCCATGAAAGCTTCAGTGCAAAATACCATATATTACAAAGATTCAGGAACTAGGAGGCCACGCGTGATTTACATGCTGAGCAAGAATTCTCTCCCCCTTCACTCCTGAGGTATTAAAATGCTGGAACGTTATAGCTTAATCTCATTTACACAGCTTTGAATCATCTTAAGTACTTAGGAAGTCTGTGTAAAATACCACAATCCACACAGTTTATATACTCTAATCCAGACAGACTGTACCACCAGCTTTCACCGGTGATGACGGAAAGAAGTTCTCACGGTTTTCCAATTAAGTAACCAGGCATCTGCTCTCCTCCTCCGACACCGGCCACATCTCTGCCACTTTCTTTCACGACTCTGGCCACGTCTCCCTACAGCACAAGAGCTGCAACACAACAGTTCGAACAACTCCACTGTCCCAGAGAAATGAGGATAGCTCTGCAGACAGCTGTACTGTTGCTATTAGAACATTACACGCGATCCTCGAGTTTGGTGTTCTAAAGACACATTTAACACGCAAAAATTCCGTAACAAGGAAACATATGCACATCATATCAGAAACGGGAACTTTTTCAGGGTCAAACAAATAGTAACTGCAAAAACATTTAGAGATGCAAAATGCTGCATACGATTATGTAAATAATTTTTTTTTTTTTTAGAAAAAAATAATCACTGTATACAGTTAAGAGCTTAACACAAAACAGTCTTTATATGCAAGTGATTCATCTAATAACTTTCTCAAATTCACATTGGACCTTGCTCCCAATGACACTGACATCTCCCTTCTCGAGCTTCCTATGAATTTATCACATCAGGAAGATAGTATCTTTTTTCTGTTGAGACTTAACTGGCATCAAGCTACCATGAGAAGTTATTTATTCTCAGACCAGGCTGCTCTTATACAGGGTGCTACCATAGACAGAGAAAAATATATAAAGGAAAAAAAGATGTGTGTCAGCTGTGACATTCAGGTGTGGGCCCAATTCTTCCCAAATTATAAAAAATGTTATCAGGTTTTTCCAGTCTGGGCATCTCTCTAGATGGTATTACCATAAGTAAATGAGGCTGAAGTACACTCATCTTGTAAATGAACTTTAAAATCCTTGCTTATTGTTCCCTTGCACTCAAGCTGATTTGCAAAATCCAGTTATCTGTAATGAGACTCCCAGCTAGCATGAATCAGCAAGGTTTTACCTTAGTTAAGTGCAATAGGAGGATTTAAACTCTAAGCAGAGGAGGAAGAGACAAAGAGAAGGGTCTTCTAGTCCAAAGAGGGTGTCAAGAGATTAGTCGTGCCTGACTGATACACACACATGTTCTCTCTTTAGGCACCTTCCTCACAGCTGAAGTAAGACCTCTATCTGTAATACTTCCTCAGATCTCTGAACCTGGGTGAAGGCAGGGGAACACCCTTGATCTTCCCAAGCTTTGCCGCTACACAAGTCAGAGTATAACTTGTGCCAGCTTGCTAGTAGACTAGAAGAGAAAACAGAAGGTGCAAAGTACCATCAACATAGTTTTGTTTTTTCAAGATGAACAACTGACATCATCTACCTGGACCTGTGCAAAGCATCTGACACTGTCCCACACAAAATCCCTGTCTATAAATTGGAGAGACACGTATTTGATGGATGATAAGGAACTGGCTTAACAGTTCCTTATCGAGGGATAAGGAACTGGCTGGGTGGTCACACTCAAAGAGTTGTGGTCAAGAGCTCGATGTCCAAGCGGAGAGCAGTGACGAGTGCCGTTCCTCAGGGGTCGGGGTTGGGCCTGGCCCTGTGGAACATCTTTGTTGCAACATGGACAGTGGGATCAAGTGTGCACCCTCAGCAAGTTCAGCAACAACACTGAGCTGTGTGGTGCAGGGACACGCTGAGGGCAGGGATGGCATCCAGAGGGACCTGGAGAGGGGGGCCCAATGCAAACCTCATGGAGTTCAACAGGGCCAAGGGCAAGGTCCTGCCCATGGGTTGGGGCAATCCCAAGCACAAATCCAGGCTGGGCGAGGAGTGGCTGGAGAGCAGCCCCAAGGAGAGGGACTGGGGGGTGTTGGTGGACGGAAAACTGACTGTGATCCAGCAATGTGTGCTCCCAGCCCAGAAAACCAACAGTGTGCTGGGCTGCATCCAGAGCAGGGGGGCAGCAGGGCCAGGGAGGGAATTCTCCCCCTCTGCTCCGCTCTGGGGAGACCCCCCTGCAGTGCTGGGGCCAGCTCGGGGGCCCCCAACACCAGAAGGACACGGAGCTGCTCGAGCGGGGCCAGAGGAGGCCACGAAGATGCTCAGGGGGCTGGAGCAGCTCCCCTGGGGGGCTGGGCTGAGAGAGTTGGGGGGTTCAGCCTGGAGAAGAGAAGGCTCAGGGGAGACTTTAGAGCGGCCTCCCAGGGCTTAGAGGGGGGACAGGGAAGGTGGGGAGGGACTCTTGATCAGAGGGTGTAGGGATAGGACGAGGGGTAACAGTTTTAAACTGAAAGAGGGCAGATTTAGACTAGATAAAAGGAAGAAATTCTTCCCTGTGCGGGGGTTGAGGCGCTGGCCCAGGGTGCCCAGAGCAGCTGTGGGTGCCCCCTCCCTGGAAGCGTTCAAGGCCAGGTTGGACGGGGCTGGGAGCACCCTGGGCTGGGGGAAGGGGGCCCTGCCCAGGGCAGGGGGGTGAGACTAGATGATCTCTAAAATCCCTTCCAACCCAAACCACTCTATGCTTCTGTGATTTAATGGTTTCTAGCATTTGCCTTTCTGTTTGCACTTTTTAGGCTTAACGAACTGCCTTTGAACCCTATAAGAACTTACTACACATAGTTTTATTATTTCAGACCAAGTCCATCATTTTTTTTTTTTAAGTTATTTGCTATATTTCAAATAAGGAGACCAGTCAAGAATGTCAGATCTTCAAAGGAAATTGATAAAGCCCAACATTTTTAAAATAACTAGTCCAACTGACACTCTGAAAGGTGCCATTCTGGCCCAAATATGTACAAAGTGCTCAGACTCGAGTCTTGAATGACTCACTGGTTTAAAAACAATTCTTGTAGCAGCAGAAACGACCCAATTTTTAATCGACTGAATGTTATTTTAGGTATTTTATGCATATTTACGTAATACTTACAAAGATTGGCACTGAAGGATAAAATTCAAGGACCAGTCTCATGCTATCCATATTTTAGGTACTCCTCCATACACCATGGCTGCCATTTAACTGGAACTTTTCTGAACTCATATTCATTCTACACTGTATCTGGCTTTGATCTACAACGCACAGCTCCTGGAGTTTATTACTCATACTCAGATGTGTTCCGGACACTGAATTTACTGTAGCGTGAGATAAACCAGTATAAATAGGCTGCAAGAAACGTGGTAGGTAAGAGGGAACTACGGAATACTTGACTAGAAAGTGCTGATCTCCTCCTGAAACATACAATCACACCAGTCCAGCAAGAACTCCATTCTGCACAAACCCCAACCAACAGTTACACTTGGTTCCCCTGAATTCCCACCACAGCTCTAACTTAGCACAACATTATTCTTCCTTATTCTAAAAATGTTGAAATGTTTCATTCCTAATCTGGCATGATTTTCTTCTCTTCTAAAAATGCAATCTGTAGCATCTAGGAAGACTGTTAACATTCCCTATTCTACAATCAATCATCAGCCTAAAATAACCTTCACTGTCACTGTAGGCATTGCCTTCTCCACTGCTGCATTCTTTTCCTTGATCATCATCTTACTTTTGAAAATACTTTGTTTATTGCTTAAGTACCAACTATTCAGAGAACTTGCAAAACAGATACTTTGGACCGTAGAGTCTCCCATTTCAGCAATCACAACCTGACTTCAAGGTATGCTAACTGAAAACAGACTATCCAGCAACTAGCTTACATCATGCAGTATTATTTAACGCAATCAGAAAAGTTAACATTGAGTGAGAGGAAGAAACGTAGCTCAAGACTAAATGAAATTAAGGTGATGCAGAATGACTGTCTTCCTCCACAGTAACTCCACTTTGGAGAGCAGAACAACATTCCCTATATAGTCCTATGTGCAGTTTCCAAGAACCATTTTGGGAATGATTTTTTTGCAAACTTTCTTTCTCCATTACCTTCTTTCCTTCCTTCTGAGCACAAAGTTATGCTAATATTCTTACGGATAACAGTAGAGCCTCCTACTCTATGATTATCATTCATATCATTCATCATTTATATAATTCCTTAAATCTAAAAGACAAGGAGCTTGTTCATTTTTGTGTTTGCTTTTTGCTTTATTTAACTTTAGGGCTTCACCTATTTGTCTTCAAATCAGCAAGTCACGTGTACTGTATTGTTGGCACTTACCAGCACAGGACATTTTCCATGAGGCAGGTCATGACCTAACTCACTATTTATTCTAGAGGATACAACCTATGAACCAGCAGGTCCATTCATATATACTCTGCCTTGAGTTAGAAGTCTTGGATGACTAGAAGGCAGCCGCCGTGTAAGGCACACAGGCATAGCGCTCAGGGCAGAAGCACTTTACAACTGCTATACTGTTATTCAGGAGAGAGTTTTCATATCAAAAGTACCAATACACTCATAACCAATATACTTTGTTTTCCTGAAGTTCCAAGGGTCTTTGTTTTGCTGCTATGCCTGAATTGTCCTTCCTTTTCTTCTCCTGGAAAGACGCAACATCTGTTTACTGAAGGTGAATAGTATGCCAATGACATGTAACGCTGTTTTTACATTCTGAAACATCCACTACAGTCCTGAAGCTGCAGATGCAGAGAAGTCCCAATACCCCAGCAGAATGCTCTGTAGCTCTCCTCTCTTGATCCCAACTATGAGCTCTTTTTACAAAAAAAAAAAAAAAAAAAGAGTATGTCATCAAATGCATTGAAATACTATTTTGACACCACTTAGCAGGAATTTGTCCTCCCCGTCCCCCCCCCAAAAAATAAAAGTGAGGGAAAAAGAAAGAACAAGGAACTGTAGGCTCTTTTTTTTAGTGGGAGGCAAGTCCCAGGAGTCCACATGTATCCTCACAGGTAGTCAGCTATTTTGGTCTCCTCCACTCCCTAAAACCAAGGAGGAGTCTGAAAAACAGCAGAGAACACTCAGGCTGATGACCTTGTTAAAGGAGTAGAGGTTAAATTTTAGCCCCAAAGGGTAAAGTGAACAGAAGGGGGCAGGCTGGCGAAGAAGAGATAAAAATAGATGAATGACTAGACTTCACTTGACCGCTATTTCTGGATCAACTACAGAAAGAGATCTGAGAAGGTTTTCTATTTGTAAGTGAGAGACAGACCAAAACATAATTGCCTTCTAGAAGGCCACAGTCCTGCACAGCAGTTTTGTTTATGCTTCTACTTTTATAAATCCCTGCGTTCTCACTATTTGGGAACAGTGCTGCTCAGCCAAAATGTCATTATGCGTCTAAGTGAGTAACCAGATTAGATTTTCTGGAGCAGGATGGCAATGCGTGTGGCATTTCAATCTAACAGAAACAAAGCTGACAGCACATTGTAAAAGCGTGTAGCAAATCACAATGCCAGGCAGAATAAACTAAGCCACATAATACTTTAGGAAAATAACCAAAGCCCTGCAGTATCTCTGAGAGGATGTCTTGTGTTTTCCCACTCTAAAATGATCAGTGAAATTCCAACTAGTTCCAGTTATGGACACAGACTAAAGAGGACAACAGGGACCTCCCAATTACAGTATGTAGTTCTTGAGTGACACATGGCTCTGCAGATGAATGTTTCTGCCTGTTCGAGTTCTTTCCTCTGGAGTACCTCAGTTAAAATTCCTTCCATTGAGTAATTTCTACCCAGATCCTGGCTGTGCTGGCTTTGTTCCCATATAAAAGAAAACCTGCAGGCAGAAAACAGTGCCATCTGCCAAGTCAGAAGCTGCTTTAATGGGAAAGTTTGGTGTGATGGGGAACAGTCTATTACAATCTATCTTCAGCAGCAGGAATGATGTTTTTCCTTTCCCAGGAATAGGTTACAGTGAGCACACTCACGTCTGAAGTATTTGTCCACAAATACACATAGATCTCAATGAATGCTGCACAAGCAACCTCCAAAAAGAAAAAAAAAAAAAATCCATCTAGCATCCCTTTTTTTCTGTTTGACTTGCAAGTCGATCTTTACATTTCTCTTTACCTGTCAGACCAGTTGGGGTTTTTTTCTGACAGCTTCATCAGCCTCCACTTTCTATTCCTGTAAGTGAATGATAACCCCGCCATCACACCTAGGAAGTATGAGCAGTGGCAAGGCAGAAGCACCAAGGCCCTGTTGTCCCTATACAGAGAATTCTGTACTGAAGCTGTATCTGAACATTTTTCTTTTCAGGTTTCTTGTCCCTTTTCCGTAACTGTTTTGACTGCGTGGTTTGCTCTGAAGTTTCATCTGGAGCAGGTCTGGGACTTGCGTGGCCCAGTCCAGGTTTCAGAAGAAACAACAGAAAAACCTCCTCTGAATATTTTCATCCTTGCAAATATCTTCAGGGCTAGGAAAAGATCCTTCTATTCTTGCCAATTAACCAAGAATAGTTTTTATCCTTCCTTGTTGGGTAATCTTCTCATTAGACCATCTTTGGAGAGAATAGCGGATTCTCTCTGGGCTGCTGGCAGTTTTACTTAATTGCATATTTAACTTTTTATTCAGCACTTAAACTCATAATGATAAGAAATACACACACGCAAGCAGCAAACTATTATCTGCCATTTAAACTCCCTAGAGAACTCATAAACATCTTAATATTTCTGTTCCTTTCAGAAGAAAAGTGCACACATTCCACATCTGGGGGAGGGGGGAAGATGACAAACACATATAAAACGTAATTTCAGTGATATATTAGCCATTACTGACAAAACTCCAGCTTGGGAAGGGGGGTGGTGCTTTGGTCCTTAATATATTTTAAAAGTTCTGAAAAAATCCACCAACTCAGTGCTAAACTGAAATTGCTCCTAGAAGACCTACTATGGGTTCCTCCTCCCCATCAGGCAGAGGACACTGTCAGGACACAGCAACTTCTCTACTCCCCCCTCCCCAACTGTGAGCACTGAATTAAAAAAATATTTTACAGATGCTAGCATCCATAGTAATGCATTTCCTATTTGATTCCAGAGCTACAGAATTTGCTCTGAAACACACTTGTTGCCCCTGGACGGTGCTCTGGAACGGCAGGTTCTATTTTAAAATTCTTCCAGCCCTTGTGACTGTAAAACCTTTAAAGTATGAATGGTGTATACTCAGCAACAAAGCCACTGAACTATCCAGAAACAGCAGAACAGCTTCAGTATTCACTATCATCCTTCAGAGTATGCTAAATATAGAAATTAACACTGATAGCACTTCAGAAAGATCTGATTAATGGATCACCTCGGAGTTGTAAAAACCTGACACTCCCCTATGCAGGCACAAAACCCCAGTACTTCCAGCCTGTTTGCCAAAACCTCCAGTTTTCCCATGATAAACTTCTGTGAGTCAGCTATGTGAAGCTAATACAAAAAACAGTGTGATAAAGAAAATGAGAGTGTTGGAATCAATTAATCATCTTGTTATTGTATTATGGGCTTTACTAATTCCTCTATTAAAAATCTTTTCAGTACACAAATCTACCAGGTATTTCCAGTCCGCTCTGTCAAAGTGCAAAGACTTTGCTGGGGATAGCAGTTCTACTTGGCAAATGTAAGACCACATCCAGACCTTGGCAGACCTTCCAGCTAACCACTAGCAGATTTGTCCTGCTGTCAGCAAACACAGAATGTGAGGTTTAAGAAAAGCAAGGGTAGGTGAAAGCCTTCTAGACATCCCAACTAATCAGATTAACACCAGCAAGGACTTGATAACATTCTTAAGTAATTCTCATGACAATTACTTCAGCTGGTTTTCAGTTTTACCATACAGAACCATCCTGGTTCTCATTTGGCCTGCTTTTTTTCTAATGATGTGGTTTAAAAGCACCAGGGGAATCTTCAAGTTTAAAAGCTGCAGAGCAAAAGGCAGGTAAGCTTTATGTTCTCTAATGAATGGTTATTGCTCCATTTATTTAAGTGTTACTTATCACCATAAATATCTACTAAACTTACTTGCCATACTGGTGTTATCAGTGCTTTCCCAGGTAATACCCTTCTGTAAATGGATTGCAAGAATAAAGAGGAAAATAAGTGAGTAAACAACTAGAAATGCCCCTTAAGAAAATCCTTCAAAGGGAGGAAAGCCTGAAGACCAACGAACATTTAAAGCCTTCCAGTTTAGGCCTATTTAATTGCACAAGATCCAAAATAGTTTCCTTCCCAAGTATTGCATAATACGTTCATTCAAAATCTAGCAAGCTTTCTCACAGAACACACCAAGACACTGTTCTCTCCCCCGCTTTTTTGTCTTTTAAATATGAACATGAGAATTTTGCAGCTGATAACATTCTTCTGGAAACTCACACAGAATATTCTGGAAAAGACTCAAGTTTGGACTATAATGTTCTAGGCAATAGCAAATGTCTCCAGGTACTCGAATTCTTCATGCAGCACTCTTTGTGAAATGTAAGCACCACAACAAGTAGCTTTTATCGGGCATTGGAGTGGACTTTTGCCTCCAAACCATAAATAACCAAAAAAAAAAAAAGCCTACATACCTTCAAAGCACATTTCTGGCCCGTCTCCTTGTTGAAACACTCCAGTACTTTGCCGTTGATTCCTAACCCTAGCACCCGTTTGGAGAGTTTGTAGTCATCCGTAACTGCATGCTTTTTTATCTCCAGCTTGACATGGGACGCTCCCCCAGGCAAGGATTTCACGCTGCTCTTGCTATCCACGTGACTCTCTGGCTGGGATTCCTGTTCACCTGCACTTTGTTCCATATCAGGGAAGAGTCTGAGATTATGGCGATACCCAATAGATTCCCTGTGGGTTATCCTCAGCAGAGTCCCTCCTCTTAGGTGATCAAACCCAGTGCTTCAAACAGTCCATTTGCTCGCCATTTAGTCCTGAGTAAAAATGTAACTGAGTGTTAGTAATTGATGTGAACTAACTTTCCCTTCTTCCTTTCTTAACAAGATGACCAGGCACTAGAGACACCAAAAGTGGAGTTTCACCTCAAGAAACCACACTTTGTTTAGCTTTAGAGACCAGTCATCCCAGTTCCAATACACACAGCTATCAGTCTGCAGTTATAAATTACTGCTTTTACTGCAACAAGTGCCTGTGCTGAGTCTTTGACTAAAGTTTTACTCAGCTAGGCTCTGTATAACAGAAGAGACAGCCTCTGCTTCAGGGAGCTTACAAACCTGCAGCAACAACTTGTTGCCTCAACGTCTTATGTAGAAATCTTCACAACGGTCCCCCACTTCATCCTGACACTCCAAGTTATGCAAGAGAGCCACAAATACCTGGATTAAACCCCAGAGTGGTGCTGCCTGGGCAGGCATCAGACCTGATGTCGGGCCAGCACTTACCAAATTGCCCCGGTCCACGGAGCAAGGGGCAGGTGTGGGCATTACTTAATGGAACCATCAAACCACCCAAAAACTCGGGTATGTGGAGACGCAACGGCGTGGCTCCCGAAGCTGAGGAGCTGCCTGCCCCCGCTGGGAACCACAGGGCCTGTGGCCGCTCAGAAGCGCAGCCCCGGGGGCAGCCCCGGTGCCGGGAGGCCCCGGTAACACGGCTGAGCCACGAGCAGGCGAAGCGCCGCGGGGAGGCTGAGGGCCGCTCCTCACGCCGGGGGGGGCTGCCGGGCCCGAGGCCCACCCCGGCTGTGAGGGGGCGGCGGCGGCGGGCGGGAAAGCCCCGAGGCGGGAAAACCCCTGAGGCGAGGTGAAGCGAGGCGAGGCGAGGCGAGGCAGGCCCCACGGCGCGCAGGGAGGGGGGCGGCGGCGGCGAACCGCCGGGGCGGTAGCGCGGGAGGGGGCTCCGCCGCCGGGCCCCGCCGGAGGACTGTTACCTGCCTGTGGCGGCGCGGCGCGGCCCCAGCCGAGGCTTCCCGGTGCGGAGTCCCGGAAGGCGGGGTCTGCCTGGGCCCGCCCCGCCGCCCTGGGCAGGTGCGCGCCGCCCCCCCCCCCCCGCGCTGAGGGGAGCCCGCCCGCCGCGGGGAACCGGCCCGGCCCCACCCGGGGCCCGGCCGCGCCGCGCCCCGCATGGGCTGCGCGGGGAGCGGGGAGGCCCCGGCCGGAGCTGCCTCATCCGCGGCTGCGTGGGGCAAGGCGGGCGGTGCCCGGCGGCGGGGTCCCCGGGGAAGGGACGAGCGGGTGGTGGGGCGCCTCCCCTGCGTGGGGCGGTGTTTGTAAGGCACCCCCGAAGTGATTCATTTATGGGGGTAAACGGCCCTGCTGGAGGGGGAACCGGGCGGCGGCGGGCGGGGAGGCGCGGCCCGGCCCTTTCCCCCAGCGCTCCTCTCCGGAACGGGAAGGGATTGACACGCTCCCCCTAAAACTCGTGTTAAACAGCGAGGCTGTTGCTACGGAGCAAAGCGTTGAGGCTCGATACTGCATAGACTACGATCCTTCAGGCGCTGTGGCCACTGGAATAGTCGGCGCTGTTATTAAAGGCGATCTTTTCTGTCAAATAAGCAGTCAGGATTCCTTTGCGCTTTCATATGCACGGTCAGGATATTAAAAGTGATGGTTCCCACAGCAACTGTCGCTCATCGCTGGTGCGCGGAGGGTAGTTACAGGGATGTGAAATGCTGAGTTTTTCCTACATGTGAAGATGAGTCATGCATTGAAATGGAGCTGTATTTGTATCACTGGAAAGAGCTTAAAGTTCACATGCTTTACGAGTTAAAAATACATTAGTCATTTTATATAACATAATGGCATCTGAAGTTCTAGCGGTTAGGAAAATAATTAAAAGGGCTAATGAGTCCTTTCTCCAAGGGATAAAAAGTAGTTCAACTTGACAGGATGCAGATCTGCAGCAGATCACCATGTGATGTGACGCTACAGCTATTCTGCCTCAGGTTTCCCTTCCAGGCTTTCAGCACTTCAGCTACTGGAGGGTTTGGTCCCCGGATCCAGTTCACCTATTCTGGGCTATCCCAATCCCAGAGGAACACAGCTATTTCCAACCTTTCCTTCTCAGGCTTGGCTTCCAGCCTCCTTAGGCTTTGCACCACCTCCCACTGTGGCAATCTCAGGCAAACGTATGCAGAACTGTAAGCTCCCAGGTTGCAAACCTTCAATAACACTGTTCTGTAGTCAGCAACTTGCTCTTATTTTCCTTCCCACTGTTTCTGCCTGTATTTGCTGTTCTATTTGTCCTGGATGGTAATTTCCTTCTCTTTCCTTCTTCCCAGCTCACAGTCACTGGGGGCCAGATTCTTCAGAAAAACTTATAAATCGCTCAGCTCTCTTCTGTATTTTATAATTTGAGAAATATACTCTCTCCCACCGATTCTAGCTCCCAGCCTCACCTCTGATCTTTCCGTGTAACTCTTACACAGAAGTCTATGGCTGACAAAACCAAGCAGAAGTTACAGCGGCTAGCACATTAAAACTAGCAGAAGGCAATTTATGGCCCTATTCTGGGAAATATTCAACATTGCAAAAATTCCAAACAGATGTCTACTTAAGGGGTTGCTATTTTTTACAGACTGTGTCAGAAGCAAGGAATTTCATTAAGAAATTATGACTCTTTCTAACTATTACAAGAATGAGTTTCTATAAAATAAGCTTTGCGTGGAAAGAAAGGAGGGAAGATGAGGGAATAAGACAGGATTCTTTTGTGTGAAGTTAGTTGGTTCTACACGTTTCAGTTCCAAACAGTTTCCCCCTGAGTTCAACTGGTAGGATAAAGGACACACTTTTCAAATGACTGCTTGAAACGCTATTTTCCTGAAAGCTATTCTTGTTTGGGTTCTTTATTTGATATTGTCTATATACGCTCTTAGCAAAGTTCATGGTTTTACCAGCAACCAGTAATAAGTTTAAACAGGGCAAAGACCTTAAAAATCCAGGGTGAATCATGGTTAATAAGGCCTTGCATCAACCCTCTGCTAATTTCACCCACCACAAAGTCCAAAAAAGCCTTTCTAGCACCAGTTCAAGTACCAAATAGCCTCACTGTACACAAGGTTGACCACAGCTGAGGAACAAAAAGCAAATATATTCCCTTGCTTTGTGTGTTCATTTTTTGCCCTAGTCTGTCAGAGCACAAAGTGTATCTCTACCCAGGCAAAACACAAATGTCACGTGCAGAAAAATCTTTAAAACCAGCGACAAATACAGTATTTCTCAATATCTAAAAGTCTTTGCAACAGAGTCTTTTCGCAAGTAACAAGGTGGCAATCTGATTCTGCAAGTAATAGGCAAAGTATCCTGTGCTCTTGTACTAAACTTCCAAATCTCTTCCACCAGACATCTCTCCAGATTTTGCTCAGCTGATGTTTTTTATTCAGTGTTATTCTGACAGCAGTCTCATTTGGGTGCTGCACTAGTGAAATGACTCTGCTATAATGAGCTGCTGTGGTGTCTTCGGTGGCTGTGCCTGCAAACCCGTGTCGGGTACCCACTCTGAAGTTCCCGCACTCATAAATCCCAGCCTTTGCAATCCACACGCAGTTTGTACAGAGCTGAAAACATTCATTTGTGCAATATCCTTCCCTTAAGCTGCTTAAGTTTTTACAATTTCTCTGACAAGCTCTGGGGGAGGGACCAGGCACACATCTTGGAATTAACAAGCGGGTGAACCATTTAACCCCAACACCTCTGACATCCTGAAGGCAAGCAAGCGCAGCGGGGTCACCTTGGCTGCAGCTGTCCCCGTCTGTCCCCGGCAGCATTTCCCACAATGTCTGCTTTCAAACGCCAGTTTTAGATCTCCCTGGGAATTACATCTTGTATGATCAAAAACTTACACTGCGGATCCTGCGGCTCCTCTTTGTGCTCGTGACAGGTCGAGCCACATTAGCATCCTTTGGAGATACCGGTGATGGAGGACAAGCTGACAGGCCCACTGCAGTTTATGGAGCCGGGGGACATTTTCCATTTAAAAAGATGTTTTTATTTATTTATTGATGTTTGCTTTTTGAAGTTTTAAAAAACCCAGTACTATTACGGCATAAGAGCTCATTACAGCAAAAGTTCTTTCATCCTCACAAAAATCCCTAAAACTGTAAATTAAATATTAATCCTGTTTTTACCAAAAGTCCCCAACAGCAGCAACACAAACCAACTTATTTCAAGAGAGAATTTTGTAGCTCAGCTATGCTTGCCTTGCCCCAAACTGGATGAGTAGCTTATAGGAGAAAATAACCAAACAGTAAGGCCCTGATCTTGCAATAAGCGTTGGAGCAGCAGCCCCTTTTCTCTAAGCCAGTGTGCTAACCCTATGAAGCTTCATATTTTAGCCAGCACGCAGTTTGGATATGCTGTTCCTGACTTTATCATGTCTTGGATATCACATACCTGGTTTACACACAGAGAGCACTTCTGTTTAAATATAGAAGGTTAATTCTGGCTATCCCACTGGGTATTCTCACTGCCTTTTTGCCATGCTGTAGCAATTCAATAACAGTAATATCTGGGATTAAAGACATTTCAGACTTTCTAATATCTTATTTCTTAACAAAAATTAAATGAAATATCTGAGTTTGCTCTCATCTGGAGAGCTAGGAAAGCTGATGACATCAAATGTTCTTTGAGGGATGGCATATTTTGGAGGAGTGATACTTACCTGAATGCTACAGTTACCTGAGTTTATTTATATACAAAACTGATTTGCATGGGTTAGTCCTTTGATAGCAATGTCCTGTGGAAATCAGTATCAGATACAATAAAGAAATTACCACCATCAGCTGAAAATAGAGTGACTTATTTTTCTGAAACATTGCTTCCTCTGACAAACAGCTCTGTATTTTCTCAGGTGTTATGAGAGATCCACTCTCTGAGATGCATTATCTAGATGTCACCAAAGAAAAAAATCCTCTGTACTGTCAGGTTGAAGTGAGGACACAGCTTTGGCTGACTGGGTGGTTGCAGCAACCTTATTAAATCTCTCAGGAAGTTCTTCAGAAACTGCGTCTGTGATATTAAAAGAAAGAAAGGGCAGCTCTACAGAACAGTATTATGATATGAAGAAGAAAGCAAGCTTCTTGTAGGATCTTTAGTTTAGTCTGTCATGTACACAGTGGTCTGAAACAGAGACTATATAGATGTTTTTTCACCTGTCAAAAAGGAAAAAAAAAAAAAAGAAGGAAAAAAATAAAAATAGAAGAAAAGCCCAACAACAAGCCAGAAATTTAAATAGTTTCTATTACCCATACAACTAGGAAAGTTCATCAGCAAACAGCCTCCCTTTTCTCTCCACGGCTGAGGTAAAAACAGGTTTATAGCGCTCTTTCATAGGCAATGATGTTTACCTCATGCTTTGCGATCACCTAATTAGAACTTCTCTTTTATTCTCAACACCCTCTGCTCTGGCCTGGGATTATAACATGGTTTCTAGGAGGAATTACAAATTCTAGCTCTGAACCAGCTGCTAGTGAAGGAAAGGGAAGTCTCATGAGCACCAGTCTCACCATCTGGAAAGCGTGTCCTAATACCTGACTTAGTTCCTCAAGATTACTGCCTCCCTGTTAGCACATACTCAGCAGGTATTTTTCAACAGAAATGCAGCAGAGAGTAGAACAGTTGCTTTTATAATCCTGGACTCAGACACATTATTGCAGATACCTTGTCTTAGTCATCAAGAAGGTTTTGGGAGGCTTCATCCCTGCTCCTAAGGGTTGCTGTCCAGGGATCTTAGAGCAGAAGGAGCTCTGGGATACAGCTTGTTTACAGAGGGAGTCAGAGAAATACCAGTTTGACATTTCTATTTCATCAGAGGAAAAAAAAAAAAAAAAAAAGACGGGTTTTTTTCACAAAAGTATCATAAATCAAAAGTATTATAAATCTTCCAATGTGTCTACAGAAGATGGTGCTTCATTTTATGCTGCAGTGAAGCACAAGAAATTAATCTCTCCCTTTCATTGAAAGACATCGTGCAACTAATGGGTATGGCAACATTGTCTGACAGTCCTGGGGTGGCCTTCCAGGCCACTCAGGAATATAATTTTTGCAGAAACAGGGCATTTCATTCAAGCAGAAAAGTTCCTAACATGCCACGCTGCAATTGTCTTCTAGGTCACCACAGACCAGCAAGCCTAGGGACAATGAATATGGTGTTACTTACAGTAATTAGAGTATTGTTTTTTGTAGCCCAAAATTAAGCCTGTTGCTGTCCTGTACATCCTACTTCTCATGGAGCCAGCTCGGATGTCCCTGCATCCATGGCCCAGCTCACCCACACCCTGGAGCCTCCTCCATTGCTCCACACCAGGTTGGGAAATCAAAACCACAACAGTGAGTTCATCACCCTTTTGTGTGTTGTTGATTACAGAAATTGGTGTGCCCTACTCAAATAACAAGATGGCCTATCTAAACATGGAATAGATGCTTATTATTGTTAGTCTTTGTTCGGTTGCATGCTGTTCCTTCCATTATAACACAGAGTGAGGGCCAGAGACGGCCTTATGTCCACAGAGCAGCCAGAGGGGCAACCTCCTTTCAGCCTTTCATATACAAGCTTATAGCGAAGGTAAATCTAGTCTCCAGACACACAGACGTCTCTCAGGAGTTATGATTTTGGTTGTAATTTTTCATTTACACCAACTCTGCAAGACTACAGAAATGTCCAAGCGCACAGCTGAGGCCGTGTAACCTGCCCTCAGTGGGAAGGGGCCTCTGCCCGCCTGTCTTCTCGAACAGACATTTATCAGTAGATGGTGCTGTTGTGTTGGTGAACTCTCCTAAGGGACTAACTGCCTCACGGTTTCTGGATTTTCTTACCTCCCTGAGTTTATTGTGAGCTTTGTTTGATACCTGCCATAACCAGAGCCTATTGTTCAATGATATCACTCAACAATATTCCTTGTTACTGCCTTTGCAATGTCCTAATTCTTCAACACTGAACCCTGGAGAGCCATTTCTAACAGTATAAACCTGGTTTAAACAAATAATTTGTTGGAATGGCTGCAATTGATACCTGCTGAGCACAAGTAACCAACTGCACAAGGCCTGGGGCACTGGCAAATCGAGCACACTGTTTCCTGCTTAGGGCATTACCATGTGCCTGAGGGATGCCAACGAGGGTCAAAGCGTTCAGGTAGTGTGATGAAGTACTACTGAACATTCCTGATTTAAAACCTATCGCTAATTTTGTAGATAAAATAGCCCAGGCATTAGCCTGAATATTTTTGGGGGGTGGGTCCCTAAAAAAGTTTCCAGTGAAAGTAAAAGCTCCTTTCATTAATACTCATACACATTAGCTACCTCAATTTAATGGTCATCTTTCAGGGTCCTGCAGGGCTCCCGAAAAGGGCGGCATGGATCTAGTGATGGCAGGTGGAGGATCACTGCATCAGAACGCACGGTGTCTGCCCTGGTGTGAACACTTACACTGCTTCTGCAGAGCAGAAATACAGAGCTGCCAACTGAGACCCGTTTCTGCACGTGATTTTTCCATTGTACAGTTCTTTTGTTTTCCTGCACCAGAGATACAAATGGCCACTCAACCGACAGCACAGTCTGCACACAAAGACTTCCAGGAGAAGATCACTAGATGGAGCTCAATTCTAAGTTAAAAAAAAAAATACACAAAGATAGCTTAATGTCTGCGCTGGGCTGTAGCACTCCTGCCTTAGGGCACACTATAGCTGTGATCTCAGCATCTCCTCCAAGGCTGAAGGTGAAATACCTTCTAAACGTGCAGGTCAGCTACAGTTTGCAGGAGACAGCAGCCGCTTCCTACACTGTAGTGTAGCTCTGATCAAACCCACTGTGCTGCTGCACCACTGACATAAGGCTTTAAATAATGCTGAATTTAGATACAAAGGAGCAAACACATGCAGGCGTCTCCCTGCAGCCCTGAGCCAGCACTGCAAAGGTAAGCCTTCCAATCATCTTTCGGCCGTTACGCTTGCTGTGCACAGGAAGGATGAGGACTGAAATTCCTCTGCTATCCCCTCGCCTCTCCCGTGAATCGACACGTATCCAGATGAGGCAGGAGCTGAAGTCAGTCGGGCTCAGAAGCAAACCAGCCAAGGGGTGCACGCACAATGACATTCCCGTCCCTCTGGATCCTTAGATGGCCCTCAGCACCTCTCTGAATAGCTCACTATTATTAGTAGCACTCGTTACTGTGCTGTCCCTGATGTCCTAAAGAAAAGGAATGGAAGCGTGCAGAAGGTTCATCAGCTGCTAAATGAACCAGCAGGGAGTTCAAGGCTGAGTCAGGAGCCCAACATAGGCTTCCTGCTCCCGGGCTCATGCCCTGCCCCTGAGAACATCCTTCCAACCTTACCCTTATCATCATCGTCCCCTCCCCTCGCCTGCTGGCCCCATTCACTTTGGTTCTGAACAGCACAATGATTACTAATATTTTAAAATATTCAGTCTACTTCAGTGGAGCTGACAAACAGCCCTCTCTTGCATTCTCTTATCTCTGATATGTGAAGAGGTGGCGACTTGTGGCAGGAAAAGAACGATCAAGCTTTTGTTATAAAGTGTTTAAACATGAAAGGTTCAATAACCCTAAACGTAACTGAAATATTTCCTCGTGGGTCACCCGATTTTAACTTGAGAATGATCTACAGATGCAGGACAGGGCGGCGGTGGTGTAACCCTTTGCAGGAGACCTAGCCGAGCTGAGATCCGAACGCCCGGGGGATCCCAATGACCACGGCATGAGACCACCCCGGCAGCGTGGCGGCCGTGTTTTCGCTGGCCAGACGACCAGGCGCTCCGGCGCACCGTCCTCCCACGGACTGGGCTCCGCGGGGCTGTGACCCACCCGCGCCCGGCCCCGGGGGAGCGCCGGGCCGCCGGGCGCCGCGACCGGGGTCGCGGCCGGGGTTGGGGGGAGAACCGCGAGGAAGGTGCTAAAGCCAGATTTGAAAAAAGAATAACTACAAATGCTTAAAAAAAAAAAAAAAAGACGAAGGATTCGATGAGCGCTACACGGGAGCTGCCGGGCAGCTCCGCCGCCGCCGCCGGGAGACGCCCGCCCGGGGCGGGGCCGGGGGCGGGTCCTAGGGCGGAGCCGCGTCCAGCCATTGGCGGGCGGGGCCGGGGGGCGGGGCCGGGCATTGGCAGCGCGCGCCGCGGCGGCCCCGCGTTCCTGGAAAGTTCTTGGAAATGGATCAAAGGCGTTTCCGCGAACACGCGCGGCGGCGGCTCCGCGCGGCCTCCGCGCCCCGCCCCGCCCCGCGGCGGCCCCGCCCCGCCCCGCCCGGCCCCCGGGAGGGCTCCGCGCCCCTCCGCGCCGCGCCGCTCCCCCCGCGGCCGGTATGGACACATCTATTTATACCTTCTCTCTCTCTCTCTCTTTTATTTTTTTTTTTTTTTTTTCCCCCTCGTGGCTGATATCGGAAGCGTGATGTGAACACAATACGATTCCAGGAATCCCTCACTTCCTGGAACAGATTAAAAGGGGCAAACAAAAGATTACTGAGTAGGGTGGTGGTTTGGTTTTTTTTTTTCTTTTTTTTTTTTTTTTTTTTTTTTTCCTTTTCACGGAGCTTCATTACTTCTGGAGCCCGTGAAAGGGCAGGTTGCTGCTCTCCCGGCTCTCTCCTCCTAAGCATTTGGGGAGATATTATTTATTGGTATCTATTTATTACTATTTCAGAGTGTGCTGAATGTTTTTTCTAAAAGATTGCTCTGAAAGAAGATTAGTTCCTCCTTAAATATATGTAATCTTAATTTCCTCTGGTTATTTTTAAAACTTTTTTTTTGTTATTTTCTGAAAAGCAGAACAAGAATACATTATTTTCTAAAGCACTGAGAGTGCACGCATTTTCCTGGCCAAAGTTGCTAAACAATCTGCAAAGTCTTTCTCGGACAGCCCGATCCGCCTTCTGCTCGGCTTTTGCTGTATCTGAAACACAACCAGCTGCCGAAGGGGTTTGCTGGGACTCCCCAGCCTCCTCCTGCCGTCAACCCCTACCCTGAGCCTGGAACTAGCTTGCTCCTTCTGGGAATCAAAGAAAAAGGAGACGAGACAAGAAAAACAAGAAGAGGAGAAACCGCTTCCCACCTTCTTGAAGACTTAATGATTTTCCCTTGGTCCAGGAGTGACATGATCCTCTGTGTTCAGGGGTAAGATACTTTGCAGCCTTCTTTTAAAAGCTGTGGTTTGATAATTGTAATTAGTAAGACTCTCTGGGACAGATTTTTCAGCTCATGTGAGTTGCCATGTGTGACTGTAATGGCACGGGAATGGCTTATGCTGGCTGAGCGCTAAGCTCCGAGGGTGTCCCCTCTGTGTCTGCTTTTCAGATTCTATGGCCGAAAATCACAGGACCATAACGTATTCTTGATTTCCGTGCTTTCTATTGCTGAAAAACTGCATGGTATTCCAAGTCTTTGGGGGACTAAGAATTAGGAAAAACCTGGAGTGTGTTGCTCGGTGTGGGGGGTGTGTAGCACCAGTGGGGACACAAACCCGAGGCTGCTGTCAGTGTTCCGTGATGTCCTGGTGGAAACAAACTGCTCACAGGGAAAAACTTCTCGGGAGTTCAGATATTTTTGTCTAAGTAAATATTTATGCTGGACACATAATTTCATTTTTCTATTGCTTATGTGTATGTATGTACTAAATACAGACCTAGCCATACCCAGCATTCTGTAGAATGAAAGCCGTGGGGGACGCATGGATAGTGACACCACCTTTGTTCAGTAAAAGAGGAAATATCCAAGTCCCTTCTCCGGTGTGGGTGTCTGGTACCGGTGTGTTGGCACTTCAGTGTCTCTGGGATCGGCTCAGGTCATCAGCGTGCATAAAGACCTGGTCTGCAGGAATCTTCCAGCATTTTTACACATGCTGCATATTAGGAAAGTGTCAGCACTTGTTTCAGCCTGAGCTGTAATGTCAGCATTACCCACCCTCCTGCGCTCAGCACATTTTCCTCGGAGGCAATGCCTTTGCCTTGTCTGCTTTAAATGACTAAAGCACGGGGATTTTTCTGCTTTTTCCCCCAAAATCTGTTCCACAGACAAACAGAGCTTGCGCTTACCAATACTTTCCAACTACTCAAGTGGGTTTGTTTTCACTGTCGTTTTCAGTCTACTGCTGCAGTTCCTATAGCCACAGCAAAGGGAATTAATTTTTCATCTTAGGCTTTATGACACCCTTGTCTGAAGCTTTTCTTCAGGGTTAACATACCAGAGCTACTGCTTCCCTTCACCCACTAAGAACTTGTTATGTAGCCAGATGTGTAGATGGCTGTCTCTTAATATCTTTTTGAAATGACCATTTATTGCTCAGTTTTCATTATCCTCTAGGATTTCACACACCCTGGACTCCATACTCTCCCTCCTATTCAGACCAAGCCCTCATAGGACTCTTGGGACATGGCTGATAGGAGGGAGAGCAGTTCAACACACTTTTTCTTGTACTATTTGTACTGTGTTACAAAGTTTAGCTTATCAGCAAAGTAACTGCAAAGCTAACACTAAATGATATCAAACATATCTGATTTTCTTGAACTTTCTTGGCTTTCCAAGGCTTTCTGAAACACTAATTGCCAAAGTACAGGGAAGTTCATTTGCAGTTTCTCTTAGAGACTCCACACAGACTACCAGCTAGACGTGCTAAATTTTATAGATTTGTTTTCTTCCTCTTTGAAGCTGTTGTACTAACACTTTACTACGATCAGTCCTCATCCTTCACATGAATCTACTCTACTTTCTTTCTTACAAGCACTAATTATTTTCAAATACTTTGTCCCATTAAAGGGCTGACTTTTTCATGTCAGCATACCTTTTTCAACATGTCCTTATCCCAGCAAACTCTTCTTAACCCTCTTGCAAATGTACTTGCATTAAAAGTTGTAGTTGTCATTCCCTGCTGATCCCTCTGCTCACCCTTTCCTGTGCTTGGAGCTGCTCTGGTCACAGCAGCAGCTCTTCCTTCTTCAGCCTAAGCCTCAAGTTGTTTAGGACACCAGCACCTCCCAGTCTATGAGAATTTATAATCCTCCTCCTCTGTTCTACTCCTTTGAGACTACAGCTACACTAGGACTTTCTATAGGGGGAGAGGGGGGCATAAGGCAGGTATACAGAGGGAAAATAGGAAGAGTATAAGCGTGGCCCTTCTCTGGCTGCGGTGGAAGGATCTCCCCAGGGACTGCGTGGGGTCTGGGCTCCTTCAGCTTCAGGTGGCAGAAAGTGTAAGGCAGCAGAGAGTGGGCACAGTGGGAAACCTCATCTCAAGCACATGGGCTCTGCTTCAGAGACACCCACGGTGGCTCTGCAGAAGAAACCCACTGGCAAATCCACACAGTTGATGTGCCTTTTGGTGGACCGAACTGTGAGTTGGTGCAGCCCTTGAAATGAACAACTTTCTGCAATGAAGTGGGAGTACATTTCCCTGAGTAGCTTTGCTCTCTCTCCCTTCCTTCCCAGCCTCTTAGCCAATTCCCAATTTCCCTTCCAAAGTAGGTATATAAAAAAGAAAAAAAAAGTAGTTCCATGATAGGAACAAGAAAAGTTTCCTTTGTGTTCAAAACCTTTCCCAAAGGGTAGGTCAGAAACATTTTCTAGGAGAATATAAATGCAAAGAGATTTGGAATTTGGACTGCAGTATTCAAGTTCTGGGGAGCAAGTGGGCAGTGAGCGGTGCAGGACTGATTTCAGTCCTGCACCTTACCAGTGGTCACAGGCATTTTCAGCTCAGGGAATAGTCGGTGTAAGAACACACCTGAGAGAGGCTGCTCTGCTAATCGTCCTCTGTAACACCCTCTTTGCACAGCGGCAACTGTTGTATTAGGTTCAGTACAGGGAAGGATCTGGTTTATAGTCCTCCTTGCTCTAAAAGGGGGGCAATAGAGAATCAGGAATCTCTTTTTCCCCAAAAGGCAGGTATCTAGCCATTTGTTAAGACCAAGGCATTAAGAGGAAGACATTCAAATATCTTTAAAAATGCATCCCTCAACACCTACAAATGTAGCTTGGGTGGGGTTTAAATGAGGACTCTGAGGTTTCCCAACAGCCATCTCCAGGTATAAAAGTATATTCAGATCCACTGTCCTGTGAAAGCCACTGAAAATGCAGTCCCTGTGATCAGGGTGAAGGTAAGGGCCAGCAAACCTTTTGTGAGGTTTGGCTTCCTACCCATTAATAGAAATTAAGAAATGAGGATCAAATGCCATGAATGCCAAGTGGATATCATGCTTCTGAAATGTGATTTGACATATGGAAAAAGGAAGAATGTTCTTTTCTAAATATCAACAGAATAGTAGGGTTTTGCCATGTATTGCATGGGCAAGAAGCATCTCTCCATAGATTCAATTTTACCAGTGGCTTTACAAAAACCGTACTCCAAACCGACATGGTTTTATTAGAAATGCAGAGTCATGGAACGGGTTGTAGCTCTCACTCACAAATCCTTGTGAAGTTGTTTTCAGGTTATCTCTAATCTAATTTTCCCCCGAATTCCTTCTTCCTGCTCCCTGTCCCATGCTTGATACTCAGCAGTTTGAGAAGGTGGAGTGCAGCTATGATTGAGTGCAGATCAGTTTACAACACGTTTATGTATGTACCTAAAGTGTCACTGTTCACATAAAGCACAGAAAAGGAGGAAGAGAAGTGTTTATGACTTCGGAGTGTCCTTCCGCTTCTCTTTTCAGTGATGTGTGAGGAGGTGGCTGCTGCCGTTGTAATCCCCATCAGCTCCAGTGATGCTGTGACAAACCCGTGTTGGGGACTGTGTTGTATTTCTCCGGAAACTCAGCCATCTTTTATGTTGTGTCTGACAGAATGCCCTAAGCAAGTGAGCGCACGTGGGGGATTTAACACAGGACAGGCAGCAGTACAGAGCACACAAAGGCAAAGAGCCTAGAAGAAAATACGGAAACTAATGTTTTTGCTCAGGGTCTTACCTGGGAATGAAGACTTCCCTGGCCCCAAAATCCATCCTCCCCCAGGAGCTCTGCCTTCCTTTAGGAATCTGCATGCTGCAGAGAAGGAGCACCCATGGCCCATGAGAGCTCCAGGCTTCATGAAACTGCACTTAGATGCTGAATAGCTACACTAACGCTCTCTTTAGGCCACAGAAGGATTAATGCTCTCAGCAGCCTCATGGCAGAACCTCCTCCTTCTGTAATCCAGCAGAGATTACAGTCTCACTGAGGTCTCTGTCGTGCCGCTGAACACCAGGGTTTGTGTAGGGCACAGGCTTGGCTAAAACAAGAATTCCCATTATTCTACTACAAGATTGGCTCACCCTGAGTTCTAACAGGCACGTTTCGGATCAGGTCAACCTTGAGCAAAAAGCGGCTTGGACAAAACCCAAGTTATTCTAAATTCTGCTTCTAATTATATTACAGTAAATGACTAACAAATCTATTGGCAGGAAAATAAATGCTCCAAAATTGTAATGATGTAAGTGAAGCTGTAATACTGCTATGAACCTTATTGCCTCTGAAACTACATATTAACAGGCAACATCTAAAAATATCAGGTTTCAAATCAACCTAAATTGCAAAACAGTCTACCTTTTACAAGGCAAAAGAGGCCAACTCTCTCTTCCTGTTTCTAAGGGCTCATCTTCAGCTGTCTAACTTTCCCCTCCTTCCCTCTCTCTGTTTGAAACATAATTATATGAAGGATCCTTTATAAAACATAACACATTGTAGTACAACGTAGCATGCACTTAACAGACACTGCAACCTATTTCCAGGCAAGGCAAAATAGCAGAGTATGTCTTTCATTTCAGACCTCATCCTTTGTTGGCGGAGGAAAAGATCAGGAGACTGTCACTCAGGGGCATCGCGGTGGAACTGTCAGAGCCGATCATGCAGCCTCTCCCAGTTACAGCCTTCCAGGAGGAGTCCGCGCCTGTCTTTGCAGCACCAGTTCCAGACAGCAACCCACCTCACACACGAGACCCTGAAGAAGACCTTGTCTGCATTGCAAAAACCTTCTCCTATCTGCGAGAATCTGGTAAGGCTCAACTCACAAAGCCGCGGGGTCAGAAGGCTACAGGGAACCAACCGCAATCTGAGCTCCAGGAAGAATCTCCTGATCCCACTTCAGATAGGAACCTGGTTCTGTCGCAGCCATGGCTGACTCTTGTGGATGCAGCAAGTGATTCTGCAGTCTACAAACTTGTATCATGAAGTAATAATGTATTACTAGTGTAAGCAAAAGCTTTGTCTTTTATAACTGAATCAGGAGAAAGAATTGCAGAAAGGCCCCTCTTCCCCTGTAAACTGGAGTAGCTGCAGAAGTAGTCATCCTCACCCCAAGCCCCAGCACAGCGATGACAAGCATAGGTAGGAAACCCTAGGACTTGATGTGGTCTTAATTTCTGAAGGTCTTACCAAGTCTAGGCCTGGTTGCTCCCCAGGCCCTGAACTGAGTAGGCTTCAAGGCTTCCCTAAATATACTGCCAGTCCTTTAATACATTCTTTCCCTAACAAGTTATTTCTGGGATGCTTTTCCAGGTTGGTACTGGGGATCTATCACTGCCAGTGAGGCCAAGCAGCATCTCCAGAAGATGCCTGAGGGCACCTTCCTGGTACGGGACAGCACCCACCCCAGCTACCTGTTCACACTCTCTGTCAAGACAAATCGAGGTCCCACCAACGTGCGCATCGAATACACTGACAGCAAGTTCCGGCTAGACTCAAACTACTTGTCCAAACCTCGCATCCTGGCCTTCCCTGACGTGGTCAGCCTTATCCAGCATTATGTCATGTCCTGCACGATGGAAAGCAAGAACGAGGCTCCTTACCCACCTCCACCTCCTCTACCTCCCATGCAAAAAGAGATGGCAGCAGCTGCAGTACACTTGAAGCTCATCCGGCCGCTCAGCCGCAAAGAAAACATCCCCAGTCTACAGCACCTCTGCCGGCTACGGATTAACAAGTCTACAGCTGACGTGGACCAGCTCCCTCTGCCTAGGCGGATGGGGGACTATTTGAAGCAATACCCTTTCCAGCTCTGAAGCATGGCCATTATATCTCAGGCATGACAGTCGGGGACAGAAATAACAAAAACTTCATGTCTTTGTCCCGCTAAAGCGCTGCATCGGGTGGGCACAGTAAAGACCTGATTATCAGCAGAGACTGCATCCATCTTTCCTCTCCCCTTCTCTCTAAATCCATTCCAGCACCAGGGAGGAGTTGGTTGTTTCAGTGAACAACGGGACACAATCTGAGCTCTGAACCTCAGGCCGTGCCGATAGTGGCTGTGAGAAAGTGCTGTAGGCATGTGCACACTACTTGAATTTCAGAGTTGCTGTGACACCAGAAATGTTAACATTGTTATTTTCGCTATTTATTTCCATGGCAGTTTCTCTCCTCATGGTATTTTAAAAGCACCTTTTACTTTATTGTTTTTTGTTTCTTTTTCTTTTGTGGAATTAGAGCTAGAATAAAGTCTCCCAGCCAACTGGCAGCCAAAAATCTGTGGGAATTTGGATTTGGATTCACATCCAGATAGTACCTGTTGGAGCCTGTCCCTGTAACAGGTCAACAGGAGTCCACATCCAAGCTCCCCCAGACTTCTGGGGCATGTGGGACTCGGATGACTGTAGACCCACCTCTACAGAGGTAAAGAATAGGGTTTTTTTCTTCCCTAGCTACAGGGGGCTGGGCATCGTAACCTCAAAGCACACGAGCAGCAGCTTGTGCATCTTCCAAAGATGCATGCTGTGTTATAGGTTGTGGACAGGGGCTTCTTCAAGGAAGCCCTTCTTCCTTGAGAGCTCTAAGCAGAGATTCTGGATATTGAGCTTGGGCCAGGGAGAACTCATCCCATTTTTTTTCTTCTTCCCCATCTCCAAAGGAAGTCTGTGATAAAACATTTAGAAACAAGTAATCGGAAACCTATCTTTCTTATTTGCAGGCAGAGGGATTTGGTTTCAGAGCACTCTGCATTTGGCTTGCGTTTTGAAAGTGCCGTTCCTTGACATTGCCCTTCCCTTGCGAGACGGGCGGCAAGAACGGGGTCTCCTTGACCAGGGGTTCAGAGACAGCTCTGCTGAGCTGCACCAAAGACACACACAGCTTCAGGATATTTATTTATTTATTTCTAAGTTACAAGCACCTCAGTAGAAAGAGCTGTCCTTCCTCTCTGCTAACACAATGCCAAACTGCCAGTTGCTCTGCTTCTGCCAGCATTATCCACAAGCCGCGTGGCTTTAATCAGAGCTAGGCTCTAGCACACACTGGAAACCACAATTCAACTTTTCTGTTTGCCAAGGTCTAGACCTCTCCTCTCCCTTTCTCTGACTTGCACATTTGTTATCCTTAATTAGACTTTTTGCTCTGGGTTTGCTTCCCACACCCCATCCCTTTCACATCCCTGCAAATGAAGCACAGTGGCTCTCCCTTGCTCTTTTGCAGACAGGAGGGACAAACAGCAGAAGGGATCCGCCCAAACCCAAGCGCAGACAGAAGAGTTGCCCCTTCCCCTTCATTTGCACGACCCCATCACCTTCCCAGCCTGCAGAGCCAGTCTTTGCCACCGAGTGAGAGTAGGCAAGGGGACAGGTCTAGAGAAATTATCTTTGGCTTCTTTTGCCCCTTAGACCCTATAACTTGATCAAGCATGAACCAATGTTAAGGTTTCCTTGTTCATCCCTTCCTGTGCCTGTCTCTCTAAGGCTCTGTAAATTAGATGAGCCAAATCCCAGCTATACCTGAGGGCTGAGAGAGGAGGTGGAAAAGGATGGGATGGTGACCCAGGACACAAGCTCAAAAAATGGGTGGAGTTTCCTCCACCATAACTTAAAGCTGCCCAAAGGGACAAGATGGCCTCATGTGCATAGTCAGTGTCCTTATTTTTTTTTCCCTCCACATTTATACAAGTTTGTGCTCTTGCAAGCTTTGTTTTTGATACTTTGATGATTGACAATGTGCATGTGTGATGTCGGGTTTGCTTTTTATTATATATCCTTCCTGCTTGCCCCACATGGCAGCAACCGTGGGAAGGTACTGAATAAGAATGAAAATTTAGAGGGTAAAACAAAAAAGAAAAGTTGGTTGGTTTTTTTTTTTTTTAAATAATAGAAACCATAAACCACTGAAAAGGCTTCCTTTTATCCAAACACCTCTATCTGCCTGAGGACACTGGGAACAAGGAAACCACAGTTCTTCAAGGAGCAGCAGTGATCTCAGGAAGCCCACATGGCTCGGCCACAGGCTTGGTATTTACAGCACGTGAAAAAACAGTTTGAGAAATGTACAGCAGGAAAGGGCAAGTTGTTTAGCTCTCTGAAACTTGCCTCCTACTTGATCTTTATTCTGTTGGGGGTAATGAGGAAGTCAAGCTTACAGGTTTGACCTCATTGCCCCAGGAGAGCCCAGCTAAAATGTCAGGATGCCTGGTTCGTCTCCCAGCAGGACGATGCAGAGGCTAAGCTGAAGGCTGTAAGCTCATATGGGCAGGGACCATCTCTGTTATATGTTTGTTCTGCATCTAGCAAAATAGGGTTCTCTAGGTGCTACTGCAATACAAAGAATAAACAATACAGTTACTCCAAAACATCAGTTTCTTCTATCTTGAGACAGTTTGTTAAAAATCATTTGACTTGGATTTTAAATAAACATTTTAAATATATTTTAAAGCCACTTGATGTAGAAGTCTTTGATAAAATACAAATGGATTAATTAATTTCTTATCCACAGAAATCCTCCCCAAGAAGATCAGACAAACTCTTGACCATTTTTTTTTTTCAAACAAGATACAAAAATCTTTAACAAGAAGAAGAGCCCTTTAGATACTGGGAGACTTAACACCAAAATCATCATCAGCGTGGGTCTGGTTTCTACTGCACAGAGATGAGCAGTGGCAGAACCCAAGTTATGAAGGGCTGAAGGAATGTTCTTTAATGGTGTAGAAAAACACAGGAACTATTTTTGTATTGCTTCTGTGTGCCACAGAAAACCATTACAATCTAAGGGAAATTAAGTGGAACATAACTGAAAGTTTGGTAACTTGTTTACAGCAGGCTTCAAGTTGGACCCAAAGAAAAATTCTGCTCTTGGTAGTGTTGAAAGACAAGTTTGTGAAAGGCAGACCATGCTTTGGGTGGGGGACTCACAACATCAGTTTCTCCCTGTGTTCTGCTGCTGCTGGGCCCAGTCTCCCTGTGTCTGCAGTCTGGCCCAGCACCCGAGAGGGTTCTCATCACCTCACATGCCAGACACAGCCGGCGGGGGAACCACCGGGGAGCTGGATCTGCCCTGCGGCGTCAGAGGGAGACAGGGGCCACCTCATCTGTCCTGCCTCTGTGAAATGCAGGGAACACACTGAGGGAACCCCACTGCTGGCACGTGACTCCACTGCGGTCCCGCCACGCTCACCTCCCAGGAGAGATGCTCCCCCCATCCTGCCCGAGGCAAGGCACGGCATGCTCTCAAACACTGAAAACAATAAAATATGCTCAGAAAAAAACCCAGAAGCTCCACTGGTTCCTCTCCGTCATTCACCCTTTCTGAACCCACTGGCTTCAGGGTTCAAAATGCTGCTTTAAAGTACTCCTAAAGCACGTGCTGTCCTTTCTGTGCCAGTCACGGGGCTGGCATTCACTACCGAACATTGTTTCCACAACCTCCTCAATGTGAGTCCGTGGGTAGATTTCCATTGCACACCAACCAGGAAATGTTGGCAACGGAATAACCTGCTCAAGTTTAAGTTGTTAAACAAAAACTATTGCATCCCTCTTGGTTTTACGGAAAATGTGGAAAGTGAGCTAGGCGGGGTAGAAACAAAACACAATCAAAGTAGGTGGAAAAATAAAACCAGAAGGAAGGAAAAGCTGCATCCATCTTTAAAAGGGAACTTTGAAAATACTAGAAAGAAAGATGCAGCATTTCTGACACATTAGTAAGTAATTTCTTCATTTCTTAGCTGGGCTAAATTCTTCCCCTAGCTACATATATGAAACCCTGCGGCCCACATTCCGCAGATTGAAGGCAGAAACAACTGACATGAGTCAAGCCAACACGTAACTACTGTCACACGTGGTTTTACTGCATTGTCTGTTATCTTAATGACTCCCACTCCTGCATCTTCAGCACATTTCGTTAAAGCAAACAGGTTCATGTCCTGAGAATTCCTGTGCCAAACCTCCATGCAGACTGAACTGATTTTTACAGCTGAGTTCCACATTGCTGGAAACAAGCATTTGTGGAAATGCAGACTGACCTTTTTAATCACTGAATTACAGCTGCAACACCTCTCCTGGCAACACCTGTATAGTCCACTGAGCCAATGCAGCACAAGTTTGGTTGGATTCTCTCTTGCTTTGCAGTTTCTGACTACAGATAGACACCTGTCCGTGGAGCCCTCACTGAGACTCTGAAAAACAGACTGATAGGATAGGGAATAGAAATCCCAGTCCATGATGAAACCATGCTACCAAGACTCACTGCCACAGCAGAAATACCCTGCAGTTTGTCTGGCTCATATGGTATCATTTTCTGTCTTAAATAATCCGCCTTCTGAAACAGCAAGACATGCAAGGGAAAAATAACCTGTTTATGTGCACATGTTCCTATCCTCTCAAACTTACTGAAATCTTACTCCCTTCCCCAGATACTCTCAAGCACACAGCTTCCCTTAGCCCAAGCCAGATGAACCAGCAAGAAATTAAGTGCATCAGCAGAGTGTATTTATTTCTCTCATGACAAACATGGTCAGGTGTTTCAAGCAATCAACCTCTTACATGGCATTTCTAGTCCAAATTCCATTGTCGCTACCTGCTATCTATGAAATTAAGAAAATTAAAATCAAAATTAACTGGACACTGTATGTATGGGTCTTCTGCTCTGCCGAATCATGTTCTTGTGTTCAAATCTGTCAGAAGCCAATTATCAGGGTCTTTTCCTGTCTCTCCCTAATGACCGCTGGAACACTTGCAGTCCTCACGGAAATGCACTATCCTCTTCCCCACCCCTGAACTCCTCAACAGTCCAAAGGTCTGGAGCATGGCATAAAGCAATATCCAGTAAAGATGTGTGAGAGCAACTCTGGATGCCAAGTAACATCTTCCATCTCAGTGCCTAGCAGCACTGCCACAACATCTGTGTCTCATTTTCAGTGAACCCCACCTATCATTCACAGGAGAAAATGAAAGAAAAAAACACCAGACTAGGCAGCTCCTTACAAAACAAACCAGCCAAAGGTCAAAATGAGATATTATTTAAAGAGATCTGCCCTGTCCTTGGGCAGAAACATTCATCCTTTTGCCTTTTTCTGTTCACAGCAACCTAGCACTGAATTTTTAAGAGGGAGTACAAGGGAACCCAGTCCTGCCAGTATTGCCTAACGGCATGATAGCAAAAAGAGGGTTATGCAGTTGCTAAGTGCGTTGATAACACGTTCAGACTCAGACTCATTTCTTTTGAGACATGTCTATTTTCTGCCCACACCCAGTCCTGCCTATTTATACTTTTTTATAATCACAGGTGCCAGAGTGTCAGGGTATAGGAATGCGTGGAGGCATGGTTTTATCTGGAGGCTAAAGCTGCCTCATGTGAACCCCACTTTGATCTTCCACTTACGCCTCCTGAGAAACACAGCGATCGTGTGGTTTCTGCTACACAGTGCACAAACAAGTAAGGCAAGTGGCCCTCGGGAGCAGGCACAGTGCTGCAACATCAATGAGACATCCATCATCACCTCCACTATACATCAAAAAACAAGCTCAAAGAAAAATGACAAAGTGGGCCTAGGAATAAAATTAGAGTCTTTCCGTATTCACATCACATAGACTGATGACTGTACACAAACACACTCTTCCAAATTTTAGCAAGAACTAGTATTTTTTTTTTTTTTTTACTTGAAAAAAGATTATATCGTTCAGAGGAAAAGGCTAGTGGTAGGCAAAATGTAGACCAGATGGAAGAAAAATCATTTTAACGTCTTTGCTGTTAGCCTGGGCATTAAACTTCAAAAGGAAACCATGAAAAGGATTCCTGTAAAAAAAATACAATTTGGGTTTTACATAGTAACATAACAATAATTCTAAACGTAATAATTTAGAGAGCTTTTTGGATTGGGGAAGGGAATACAACAAAGCTTCAGAACTTTAGCCAATATTCATTAAAGATGAGACTCAATGAAAAAGGGAAATTTTACTGAAAATCTTTGGTGGCTTAGTCCTTGCAATTTCCTTTTAATCAACTGTGGTAGTGGTCACAGCTGCAGACAGGTTTTTGGGCTAGGTGGCCTGTCACAGGTCAGCTCCACATACAGCTCAACTTGCATTCTTGTGAAATCATCATTTGAATAACTTAAATATAGAAAAGAGCAGACCCCAGAGGAAGCAGCTTACCCCAGCAGAGGAAAGTATTCAGTCAGAACCATTCCCAGCCTGACATACCAACCTAGATTTGCAGAAAAAGGGTTTCCTTTTGTGAACAGGAACTGCTCTCACCCTTTTCCTCCTCTTTCTCAGACCTTACTGTCAAGGGTTTTCTACTGAATGCCACTACTTCCTAAAGGCTGTGTAACTGCACTTTGCAGCAGCTCAAATTTGAGTTGCAAAAATGAATACAATGTCAGTTTCTGTAAAAATAGTTATTTTAAGAGAGCACTCTATCTAGGCAGGAAAGGTATTTGCTCTCATGTACCTCCATGCAACTACAGTGACAATAAAATCTTGAAATAATAGTGGCTACTGTAGCATTAGATTGTGCAAACATATAATCAGAGACTTGGTATTTCTCAAAAACCTATGATATAGATATGTCAGACAGAAAGACAAAGGAAGAGTTGGTCAACCAAACATCAGTGGCAGAGCTCAGCCAGGACCCGAGTTTCTTGGACTCCAGCCTGGCAGTCTGCGTAACTCCAGCATGTGATTGCCTTGATCTAGAAGATACACTGCAACTTTTCCAATCGCAGCTGTCAGAGAGGCGCAGCTCTTACTGAAACAGCCCTGCCTGTGAAACCTGTACAACAAAATGGGCTAAATCCAGGTTCATTTCCCATTGAGTGTGATGGAAATTCATTTACTTCACGGCTGAATTTGATCCACTTGATATTCCATGTTTTACAGGCAAGGATTTTCTCATGCCGTAATTCTGATGTGAATTTGGCTTTAGAGGAAACCATAGCACTGAAGTATAGCTCACTTAATACAAGAAAAACCTTCCTTCACACATTGCCCCACTAACATGCACAAACCCTAGCCTGGACATTTCTTTATTAAAAGCAAAAGGAAAGCTCATTGTGCATTGTACAGTTAAGTTCTGGCTCCACTTGAATTCACCTACAAATGTGCCAGTCAGAACATTCTCAATGCCACTTTGGGGTGTAAACACTAGTCTGTGGAAAACTGAGCAGGCAAAACTGGATCGATCTCAGCAAACTCATTTCACGTTGCTAAGACAGAGCTTTCAGTGGTGACAATCCCTAAAAACAACAGATCGGGGTTATACTGGTAACAACGAGACAGCAAGACCCAGTGCTAAGCTCCTGGGGCGCTCATCCCATCCAACCATCCCTCGCTGCTTGTTCTTTATAGGCTCCTTGAATGCAAACTGGCAGACAGAAGAATTATTAGCTGATCACAGACACTGTATATTCTTTATTGCCAGGACAGTCCCTTCCCCAGAACAGCAGTATGGTTTGAAATCTAGTTTACAGAAGTCAGAGCTGTGTTTATACTTGTCAGAAGTTACCCAACTTGGCAACGAATCTTCCCGTCATGCAAGTGTCATCGCAGTCATTGCCAAACACTGCGGAGGCAGAGTTCAAAACACTACCTCCAAGCCTGTAAATATGTTGAAGAAACATCTTGCACAGTGCACATGCTATGTGTTTGCACATGTCTTGAAGTGTTAAGTAGTAATAAAAGGCGTTGTTATGATTAAAACGTAAATCTGAAAAGCCTGAAACATGACCTAATAGTATTTCCAGGGAACCTTTTGGAAAATCTCTGTAATTCTTTTTGAAAATACCTCCCTCTCTTCTAAGCCTTTAGTTTTGGAATACTCCTTGCATTCTTCTGAGATTCTTTGCAATTCACCCCTCTTTAATTCCCCTCCCTCCAGTCCTGTGCTATGAAAGTCATCTTGGCTGAGAGGTGCTGGGCAACATTTTAGGAAGAACACGTACAAAATAGCACTGCAAGACTGCTGGAACGAGGCGGATCGGTTGGGCCTGCACGGTCCCCATAGGGGGCCAATGTGGGGACTCCATGTTACGCTTTTCTTTCCAAGAATATAGGCGATTGAAGGCTTCCCTCGGCATGCAAAACCTTTTCTTGCTGGTCAAGTCCTTAGGAGTGAGGAGTGGGGTTAGTGTGACCTGCCAAGCTGCTGACTCAGGGGTATTCACAAACAGCAGCTCCGGGCAAGAGTGGGTAAATGTTGTAATAACCTCAGTGCCTCAGGATACTGCAAACTAGCTGGGAGAAAGAGTTTGGTCATTAAGGTAGCAGGGAAACACTTTGCTGCAGAAGTTGTTGATTCTGTCACCAAGTGAACAGCTACACTTTCCACTTTCAACATAGACCACTCAGATGGCACAAACCGGACCGGTATGGCACTCCTACAACTGCCTGCTACTTGACTCAGTTCACCTCTCTTCATCCACACAATTTTCTGTCTGACATACTCATGCACCCTCAGGCTGCAGGTAACCTTCTAGATTGGCTCTGGGTTAAGGGAAGAATTGCTCTGTGCCTTGCTGATCTGCGTGTCAGGCCAGGAGGAGGCCAGATCCACACACTCCCTAGTGTGCAGGTCCCTCTTCAGATGTGCCACCTAAAGGCTACTATTTTTTACATCCCTTAGCTCTCTACTGCCTGGCTGTATAATATAGCCTGTCTTACCTAAAAAGATGAGCCCTTTTTTTTTTTACAAAACAGTACAAATCAGTCAAGCACCTGAAAAAAAAAATACCTCACGTTAGTGTCAAGTCACAGTGTGACATGGACCTGTGTAGTAAGTGAAAATGTCACATGCTGGCTTCTGTTGTTTCCTAACATAGAAGCATGGTAGCAGATTTTGACAGAAAATATGCACTGAACATCATGTTGGTATTACTTCTTCATATAAATCATGGTTTCGAAGGGAGGGTCCAACACAGCTACTGGAAGAGGAAATATTCCACTCAGTCTTGGGTGGGAAGAGAGGTGAGTTCAGAAAGAGACGGTCCACTCTACAACACAATCAGATAACCCCTGCCACACGTTATCAATCCAGTCCTAACTGACTAATAAGCAACAAAAAGAAATGTTATCTTGCTTATGCTTCTTACCCCATTTGCAGGAAGCAACAAGCAGGATTTTATATGTTAATTTTGCAGTTTATTTTGTATTTTCCTTTTGGCCTATTATTACTCTAATAATCGCCTCCTTTGTTTCAGCTCTTCTTAGAGGAAGTAGCTGATGGAAGAGCAATACTCCTGTCAAAAATCTTCTTAAACCAAGGACAATCCTTTTCCTGTGAGACAAAAGAAAAATTCTCTTATTATGCTTGAGTTAGGGGAAATAGGTATCTGACAATGAAGCTGTTTCTTAATTATCTCTTCCCATTCCCTCAGCAGCAGCAGCCAGCATCCCTCTTCAGCCCATTACATAGGTGGAACTAAAACCCCAAAGGCTTACAGTAAATGCTGTATATCCTACAGTGATCCCTATACCTAGCATCATCAATTCCTTCTGGAACAGAAACGGAAAGCTCTCAAAACTCTCTCTGCAGTTATTGACAAAACTTATTACTTAATGAAAAGGGAACATGTTGTGGACACTGGTGGATTCTAGGTAGCCAGCTCTCATGTAACAATCCAGCAAATACTGGATGACGTAGCTAGCAGAGGTCAACACTCCTCAGAGGCTTTACCTTGACCAGCTGGAGAGATAGAAATATTCCCTATGCCTTGCGGTTCCAGTGTGCTTGCCTTCTAAGATGGCTGCCTCAAAAGACGACATCACAAGAAATCGAAGTATAAAGGAATTATTTTTTTAACCTTGCCCTAAAGATGTCCCATGGCTGATATAATCAGTACAACAGTGCTGTTTTGGAGGCAACTGATGAATAAAGCCTACAAAACGAAGCACTCCAAATTATGTCAGGGAACACTGATTTTTCATGTATCTTTTGCCTTGTAGAGATGGCTTTTTGATGCAAAGGGAGACAAAGTGAAATTAGATTTATATGTTATGGTATCAACCAAAGGAAAAGGGTAGAAAACAGGCCCTTTACCGTCCCTGTTGTCAGGCATTCATGCCAGTTGGAACCATCATCAAAGAAAGAGCCCAGCTCCAGTTTCTGAATCTCAAGATCAGTATGTATGCTGAGATAATTCTGTTAAAAATCAACACAAAACATGTTCTGAAGTCTTACTCCATGGACACAAACCTCTTAACTTGTCCCCTATCCTGAAAGAATCATGGTTGGGATACTTTCTAACAGCAACAAGAAAAAGGATGGTGGTACACAGATGCTAGCAAACCTACAAACAGTTAAAGAAATGGAGTCACTATAGCAAAATGGCAGAAACATCAACAATCTGCACAGAAAAGTCTCTGGATTTTTATTTTTTTTTTAAATTTGATTATTTAAATCTATGCACTGCAGCAACTTTTTTTCTTATTTTTTTCTTCCTTTCCCAGTTGCATATTCAGGTAACATAGGAAAACTGGTAGATAAAGAAGTTTTCCTCTTCTATTCCTCTGAGGCAGAGAGATGTTGGGGCTTTGTGTGTCCTCTCCATGGCCCTCAGTGGGGAGGGAGGAACTAAAAGGCTGGGGACACAAGGACCATCCAGTGTCTGGATGAGCAGAGTTTTCATGCCATTCATCCTTTCTGTTCCCTGTACCAGTGATCCGCTTCCACATTATCAGAAAATGTCTGAGTGACACAAAATTATCAGTGGTGACCAGCCTAACCCTGTGAGACACAAAGGCAGATAGATAGAAAATTCAGCAGCTGAGGACAAAGTGGGACTATTAAAGGTACTGCAAACCTTACACAGTTACCAAGTAACAATTTAACGTCTGTTTTAAAATGACAGCTTTCCCTGCAGAAAGTAGGTCATTTCTTCAAGGTCAACTTCAAAACAGACAGACCATAGCTGTGTCCACTTAAACCAGCTATTCCAGCTATCGGGCAGTTCCTATTGCTATCTTATGCTAAAAGTAATCCATCGCACCTTACTGACAAACCCTTTGAACAACCCAAGAACAGAGGATGTGTTCAAATAATTCCTTTACCCCCAGGGATGACCCAGGACTACATCAATATGTCACCTTGGGTTGGTGGTGCAGAGACAAGGGCTGCCCGTGGGCCACCTGGGGAGGTCCCCTGGGTGAGGGGCACAGGGGACCAGGCTGAGCTCAAGTCCCCCAGATTTCCTTCTCTGGCCTAAAACCTCAGCTTGAATCCCGGCGCAGAGCCCCAGGCCATGCGCCCGGCTGGGAACCGCCGCAACGGGAATGCCCTTTACGAACATTGGGCAGAAAGCCCGTCACCAAAATTAACGCGGCTCTACCCAAGCCTGAAGAGTCTCCTGCAGAGCAATTTAAAAACAACCTCAAAAACAATTCTGGAGAAATGATTACGGCCAGTGCACAAAGGGGCTGGTTCTCTGTGCTACCGCCTCCGCTGAGGTCAAATCGATACAAGTAACCTTAACAAAAAAGAAAGTCAGGCCCAAAGCTATTCTGTACAAAGGTGACTTTTTCTTGCCCTCTGCAATGCTGCCTCAAATCTGAGTGAGAAGTATTTGTAAGTGGCCCAACCTCCCTTCTTCCCAGGGCTGCCAGCGAAGAGACGAGTCCATCAGATTGGTAGGATGATAAAGGAAAGCACAAGTGACTTAACTAAATCTTTTCTCTTCTCCCTAGGGCAATCAACCACATATCCCCAAGCAGAGAAAAACCCCACATTTCTAATCCTGGCTTTATAAGATCAGGGAGTAAAGCTGTCTCTTGGGCTCCTAACCATATAAGGTCTTCCCTTGGTCCTTTCCCCCTCAAATGGAAAACACTCTGACTTGACCTCTCGTCCGACAGCTTGCACCCTGTATTTTTATTGCTCTTGCACAAACACAAGCACTCTGCTCAAGGCAGCCCACCCTTTCCCCATCATGGTGGCACGTAGCTCGCTGCTGACTGTGATGAATCACAGTTTCTCTTTGGAAACTCACTCTGATTTAGCAGGAGCAGTGTAACATGAGAGTACCTGAACAGGTCTGGCTCCTCCTGTCAGCTAATGAGCTTTTCATGGAAAGTTGGATTCTGTTACTAATTACATCTAGCTATATCCTTCTTATGACAAACACCTATTGCACCCTGTGTTTGCTTGACAGAAGATGACTAAGATGATTTGCTTGGAAAGAAACCAACTACAAAAGAGCATTTCCCTCCTGCTGTCTTCATACACTATATTTGATACGTTTAATTTCCCTCTGCTCTTAAATGTCACGTACTTTTGTTATGGGTACAGTTATTTTTTTTGAGTCTCCAAATCAGGCCAAAGGAGCTTAGAAAGATATACTTTAAATTGTACTCAACCTTCCCTGCTTGGAGAAGTACTTTTTGCCTCTTCCATATGGTGCACTAATATTTTGTAACCTATGCACAATACTTTGGACTTGCCTTTCCTCCCATAGTGTGGTAACTGTGGTGCAGCTCCCAGCTAAGCCGTCCCAGTTATGGAAGTGGGTGTGAAAGGGCACTCGCACCCACTACGTGCAGCAGTGACTGCAGCCAGCCTCAGAAAGGGCTTTGATGTGGGAATGGAGGAGCCAGTGGGGGAAATTCATGTTACTGGGCTACCCAGGCATCCTAGGGTGGGAAATGAAAGCAGAGCCATTTCTGACTCTTCACAAGCCAAGAAGCAGGGTTATATTTGCTGCTGGTTGAGCAGGATCCATCCACAGATCAAGCGTAACATCAGTAGCAGCATGCCTCTTTCTTCTGCTTAAACTCTGAAGATCCACTTGTGCAGGTAACAAAACAATTTAGATGTTTGTGCCAACTAAGGCCGCAGTCTGAGATGGTGCTCACCCTACACTACAGGAGTGGGAATAAATCCTGAGTGGGTTACTTTTCAGGGCAATAGTTTGCCATGCTCAGAGCCTGGCAGAACCCGCAGGAGGATGGCATAACCCTGCACCATCAGAGTGCCCCAAGTCCCCCACAGCTCTTGTCTCAGTTTCAGATACAAGGTAATTGAATCATTTCAGGGAGTTAGTAAGCCACGTAAAAATGACATCTTGGAAGAGACTGTGAGTACACAGAGAGCAGCAAGCACACAATAAATCCATGCACTGCCTTAGTGCACTCTGTCTTCTGGATAAAGGCAAGCTCCTGAACTCAAGGCAGCTGAAGCAGTAGGCTCCAAAGGTTTGCTGTCTTCCTGCTGTGCAGCACACAGCAATCGGGACTGCTCTCATGCAAAGCAGGGGCAGGCAGTTTCCTACACCACAGTTTCAGTCTGACAGCACCAAAGCAGGAGCACCTTCCCCTGCTTGCTGGCATCTCAGCCTGCACCCAGAGGACACCACGCTCTGCACTCAAAGGCAAGCAAGCTGGGGTGGAAGGCAACTTCTGGATCTTTCCTTTCCACTGCTGCCTTATTTTCAGATTGTAGCATGGGCAGATTTTTCATTTAATGTTACTTCCTTTAGGCCTCTGCTATAAGGACTGAGGTGATATTTACCCCTTCTTCCCTGAATGCCCTCAAACACTAGGCAAAAGGCATTTGGTCCAGATAAAAGGAGATACAAGCTTGATGTGACTCTGTAAATACCAGAACATCTGTGGGATGACAAAGATCCAAAAAGAGGAGAACAGACCCTATCACCAGATCAGCCCAGAAGTACATGCCAAGGAAAAGACCAAATTACAGCTATGAGATTTGCAATTTATGTTTGTTTCTTTAAAAGTAGAGACAGGTACAGTACAAGTAAAATAGTGGGAGGTGAAGGAAAACATCATGCAAATGGGAATATGATCTAGAATTAAAAATCTATACTGTAAATAAGGAGTGGGCAAGTTATCTGTTGAGCTTTTGAGTCTCCAGAAATGAGAAGGATGCTGACAGTGCCCGCAGGTGCCCTGGGGCACACAGAAAACCCACAGAAGGCTGGCACAGTGCCTTGACCATGCATGATGCTGCAGGAAGCATTAAGACCCTACTGATGAAGGATGTGATCGAAGCTGTGTGCAGCACTGTCACTCCCTCCATTTCTCTGTCAGGCTGCAGAAAGGAAACTAAATGAGCTCTTAAACCCATCCAGTCTCAGTCAGCCCTCCCCCAGACTGTCAGGTTTCTGTGGAAAGCCCATTGCTCCCTGGGGTCATTTTCATTGCGCTTCAGCTCTTCCAGGAACTCAGACATGCTGACAGCAGTCCCTCCTCTGCCAGACGCCCAATCAGAGCACCGAGGGAGGTTTTTCTAGGGAAGCTAATTGAACATGTTTTATTAAAAAGATAAAAGAAAACAACAACAACAGCAACAAAAAAAAAAAAAAAAAACCAACCAACACCCACTGCTTTGCTCTATGGGCAAATTCTCTGAAACACAGAAAACCCAGAGGGCAAGATGCTAGGCACAGGATCAGCTGGAAATATTATTTAAGGAATCACACAAAGCTGATGATGAACTTTCCGTGGTGTCTGGAAGGGACATAAGACCCACAACTGGCCTGCACCTTACATCTTGTTAAAGGGGTGTCTTGGTTTGGGAATCCATGCCTGGAAAAGTGGTAGGATGGCAGTTTTAGGCACACTTTTCAGTGTGAGCTGTGGGGCAAAAAATGACCCAGAATTCACCATGTGATGACTTGCTATTCACTATGCAAACCCATTAGCAGTGATTAGCACACCGAAGTGGTGGAAGTAAGGCCAAGGACACTGAGCACACACTCTCTATTTGTAGAGCTCCAGCTGCCCTCTCTGTACTGTAGTAACTTGGAAAGCAACCTACCTTCCTGCTGCACCGAGGTTCTGAAATTAATCCCGATGTTTCAAGGACATAGAGCACTGCAAGGTTGGGAGACTCATGCTTTCATGACCTAAAAAGCACGAGGGGATATTCCACTGGGATGTACGAGATGGCCCCACTCAATCCCACCCATACTCTTTACAATCCCGCTCCAAAGTGGAAGGCTATCTCAGAAGGGTCCAGAGCACAATGGGGTTGAGTGGGAAGGCACTTGTCCTGCACCAGCCATGGCTTTACAGCTTGGGGACACAGGGTCCCGCAGAGAACAACGCTGCTTTTGGGACCCAAGCTGGTATCACCATGGCTGTGTACTGAATGGACACAGAAACTCAGATTAGTTCCAGCCTGAGCATCTCTGCAACATGACTTGCTGCAGTATGCAAACATTTCTCTGGACTTTAAAAAGCGAATAGGTCGCTCACTGCTGTAGGTCACAGGTTTGGACACAAAGATGAAGCAGATATGAAGCAAGCGTTGAAACCTCATACACACCACAGCTCTCACTGCAATGGCAAGATAAAAAGAAATATAGCAACATACCACAATTATTTATAGCAACTGTCTTTCTACAGATTTTTCAGCTGGGGTTTTCCAAAGGCTTTATGAAAATGTGCCAAACTCAGCACAGGTATAATTTTATCATGGCTATAATTTATCCTTAATTCACATATTGATGCACAAGTCACTAAAGGATATCTAAGAATTACTCCATACATCTCTATCCCACAAAACAAAGACAGCAATTCATTACTAGGCAGCACCTCTGAACTACAGTTTTGAACTGGAAGCCAGGAAGTGTTCACAAGGAATTTAGGGAGGTAAAACACATTATACATAAACATAAGCTGAACAGGATGCAAATATTATTGCTCACTTTTATACACTGTATTGTCTTGGGGTCTTTGTCGGTAACTGCACGTCTCTCCCATCTGAACAGGGGATCTCCAATCTTGTGCAAGGTGAAGGGCCTGGACACAGCTGAAAGGCTGAAATCATCGAGTTGAAGGATGAATGGGGTTGAGACATCTTTTCAGTGTCTCTCTGATACCTTCTATTTATGGGAGTAAATTCACACAAAGGCATGTGAAGCTGCCAGATTCATTAATTCTATTTAAATTCCTCCAGCAGTTGCAGCTAGAAAACCGGAGTGCCAAATTCCTAGTATTTCTGAGCAGGAAAGGCCACAAATGGCCCACTGCAGATGTGGCTGCTCTCCCCAGGAAGATTTAGGAGCAGGGAAGGAGAGCTCAGTATTCCCACTGTAGCAGATTATCCAGCTGCAAAGGCACCAGACTGCACCACACTGTCTGCGCTCTCCTGCTCTGGTCTGCAGGCAGCACGGCTACGTCCCTGGAGCCCCAAGGGGCCCTCCTGCCAAAGAGAGTTGGTGCTGGTACGGTGCAAATCATGCAAACACACTCCATTTGCATCTGGGCAGTTTTAGAGGCTCAGCGTTTCTAGCTGTGGCGTTAGCGAGGGCTGTGCCAGCTCGGGTTTGGCCTTAGTGTTAGCACAGATGGGTTGCAGAGACTTCAAGCTGTTTTAAGCATCCCCTTTGGACTGAGAAGCACCAATAAAGACAACTGCTAATGCATTACTCCAGGATATTGTGTTGGTCCTAAACCCTTCACCTGCCTCTGTTCCCTCCAACCTTCTCCCAGTAGTCTCATGCAACAGGAGAATAAACTAACAAGTGGGAAGGCAAACAAATAGGGAGAAATATGCAGTATCAGGAGGGAATTAATACATTGGCACTAGACCACATTGCAACCATATGGTGCTGTGAATCCCTTTTTTTTCAGTTTTCAGGGAAAGGCCTCTTCCAATGATGGTGCTAATTTCAGATTGGACAGATGTCTCCCACAGCTACCAAAGCAGGGAGTCTCATGCCTTCTGCACCTTTCCTGGGTCACCACAGACAGGGACAGTTTTTAAAGATTACACTGCAACTATTCTCATCTCTTTCCAGCTGCTCCCTGCTGTGCCTGCCCCTGCTGTCAGCCTGCAGGTTCCGTGGAGTCCAGCAAACAGGATTTTCCACTGCAACTCTTGGCCTGACAGTGTGACACAGATAACACCCAAGAGGAGGAAGGGCAAAGCTGCTTTACTCTAGGAGCCAAGACAGCATGTGGCACAATTCAGTTAGCCAAAGTGCCACGGATAGCCAGCCCAAGTGGCAGAGGACACAGCCATGCTCAGATTCTCAATCCCAGGCATTGCTCATCACTTGCAAGGAAACTTGCTCAGGCAGGAAATAACTGCATTTAATGTCGGGAAGAGAGGGGGTTTCTCTGACAGGACAAAGGAAGTACTGTAGCAACATATCTGTATGTTTAGGGAGGGGTAGGATCTGTTTGCTTTAGGATACTGGTTTTCCATAGGAAAAGCAAGCTGAACATCTTTCTTATCCTTCAGATTAGGCAACAAATTCCTAAAAAGTTACCTCGTCCATATCTACTTTGAGGAATCATCGCACAGCTTGTTTGAAAGCTAACAGACGGAAAAGTTGAGACTTGTTTCACCTTTTGGAGATGCACATAATGAACAAGTTATGTGCAAACTTCAAACCATACCTTCCCTAGAAGGCAAGTAAATAGAAAACTCAACAATGCATGGATCAAAAACCACTCAAGACTTCACAAACAAAAATGCTAACTGTTCTACCACTCTACTGCTGATCTGCGATGGTAGCAACAAGTTTCTGTCATCAAAAAAATCCTCTATTGTGGCAGTAACATCTGAAATGCAGGTTCTAGCCATGTGAGCAACGGCTGCTGACATTGCATATAACTGAGCGAATAATGACATGTGGCACCTGCACTTATTTATGCCAGCTGCAGCGATGGAAAGAGAGAGAAGTAATGAAGATTTATTTTTTTTAATTTGATATAGAGTTTCTTGGCTTCCCTCAGCTCCACCCTGTCTCTTTGCTGCAGCAAAACAACAAGTCACAAAACCAAGAAGTTCTGTATATTTTAAACATGTGCCTGCATGCAAAAGGAGAATATTTGGTTAAGGAGGGAAAAAAGGAGACATGAAAGAAAAACCTGCTTATACTGTTCTAGCTACATTAAGGCACAGTGAAGACACCATAAAAGGCCTGGGAATAACTCCATTAAAGAAGAGCATCTACAAACAACCCAAAAGCTCTCCCAGTCTCTCAAGGACTTTGCACAGAAAGGTAACTAAAAAGAAAGTGAACCTGTTAGAAGAAAATGGAAGATTACAGATAAAGAGTCTACAGGCAATCTTTGAAAGACAGCTAAGTGTCTGCACTCTCATTCATCGGAGCTTGCATCAACCACACACCAGCAAAAACTCAGGAGACCATGAAGAAGCTGTGACAAGGAATCATACTCTACTAAGCACTCACTCTGGTGTATAAAAGCACAACAGGGAGGAAGCATCACGTACAGCGAGATGGGTTGAGGAAGGGTGGACTCTGGAGGGCCTGAATTCAGGATTTCAGATACTTTTGGGTGAGCGAGAGGTGTGCAGGACCCCCTCCCTCCAGGCCACGGGCAGGAAGGATGCCCTCGGCGCTGCTCCTGCCTGGGGCACCAGGACGTGCCGGGTTCTGGTGTGGCCACGGGGCGCACACCCCCACCGCACCTTCCTTTCACATACCCCATGGCAGGAGTCTCTGCCTGCATCTCCACAAAGCACATGAAGCTATTAGAGGGAGATTATCCTCACACAGCCCTGCAACCCTTTTGTTATCTTTCTAGGAAAGAGCTAAGCCTTTTGATCTCCTACCAAAAACTGAAAAGCAAATTAAATGTTAATAAAACCTTAATAAAGAGCTACTCTTCTGCATTTTAATTAGTTGTTCATAGAAACCAAATACATCTAATAGACTAAGAAAATTAAAGGCAACAAGGAAGTTGCTACAGCTTTGTTGGAACAGCTACTCCAGCAGCATAATCCTGTGAACCCATTAAGGTCTTTCACATGAAGAGCAAGAACAGCTGCCTCCCCCCCAAACACAAGCATGTGCTTCTTTCCAAACCAAGGGCATACGTGAGCTGAAAAGATTTTGTTAGCTCTCGTTTTATGGAATTTTCCCCACAGTGGAAAAATACACAAGGAAAAAAAAAAAATAAATGGAGAAAATGCTCAAAAGCAGTACCAGAAAGCCTGATCAAACACTGGAAGAAGAATCACAATAAATACATGGTAATAAAGAGGTTTGGGGGCTGACTAGGAGAGAGCAATTAATGCCTTAGAAAAGCATTAAATATAAAAGCAAAGAAATAACCTGCTGCTATGTCTAGGGGAAAGCTGATGGCATTAAATGAACAACCCCAGGAGACAACGCACTTGCTGGCTGGAGCACAACGTGACAGAGCTGTGGTTATCAGCTTGAGTCAAAAAAGAGCAGCAAAACTCAGGGGCAGAGTTGGAACAGAGTTCACAGGACTTTTCAAAGGGTCGGACTAGACTCCAAATAGTGTGCAGAATGATAATATTCCAATAAAATTCATTGCATTGATGATGTCAAGGCCTAAGGGACTTGTCTGGTCTGGCCTAGAAGGTCAGAAAATGTGACTTCTTGCCTCCTCTCTTTGAACAACTCACAGTGTGTTAGACCACCTCTTCCAGGAAAGCAATGCTTCCATGTGTGCACTATACAAAAACAGAAAAAGCAGGCACTACCTGCAGCATTGCTACAGTGACTTATAAAAGCATCTTAGAAGCCAATATCCAACTTCAACACTCCCTCCCCTCAAATCTGCTAATTTGTAGTCAACCCAGAGCAACTCATTAACCGCGTGTAGAAGATGTATTTAAAGTCCAGCACTGTGAGAAATTCAATCCCAGGCTGCCAGAAACATCTGAAATAATTTTATCTTGCAAGTGGGCAGTAAGAATAACACTAATTTGTCAGTGTCATGCTGAATATTTTCCTTAGAAGCTCTGCAGGGCTTGGGAGAAAAGTTCTCATCATCCTGCTTTGGAAGGGGGGAAGGTGCAGCAAGCCTGAACCCAGAACAGGCAAAGGACTGATAAGAGCCACAGCACTGGGAAGCAGAAAGTGTGGGACAGCAGCACAAGCCAGGCTCAACCTTGATTTGCTGCTTCTTGTTTCATTAATTCAAGGTCATGTGATTGTGGGAAGTTTCAGGGTCTTGAAATCTCTGTCTGAGCTTCTGGCACGATCTCCAACTCCTACCAAGGAGATGATGACTGATGGCGGGAAATTTTGACCTTTTAACTCCATATCCCTTTTCTAAATTCCTGTGGTCACTACTGGTATCTCCTGTGTAGCAAATTTTTTCTCTCTCTCCCCCAAGAAGCCAAACAAGTTACTGTAGTACAGTTCTGAGCGGGGCATAAATCTCCAGGCCCTTGTGTCTCTGGTAATCTTCCCAGTCCCATGACGTGACTCCAAACTTTTGCCCCCTGCCACTGGGGAGCCCCAGGTCACTGTTCGAGCTCTTTTGCCATCCTTGGAATGGCAGCGAGAATTCCCTGAAGCGTCCCGTGGGGCCCGGGGCCGTGGTTCCTGGAACTGGCGGCTGCTGACTCGGCCCAAGCTCTTCCTAGAACCGCTGGGGCTTCGCTCACCCCCCCGGGGCTGGGAGCGGGGGGGGGGGGGGGGGGGGGGGGGGGGTGGGACGACGACAAGGGAGGACAGGGGCAGAGGAGGAGGAGGAAGGACGACAGGGAAGAGGCTACATTGCGCAGACCCTTCAGCTCTCCAGACATTCCCCTCTCCTTTTTCACGTGAATCCCAGGAGGATTATTTTTACCTTCTTTTTCAGTGCTGGGACGCTGCAGCCCAGCAGCCTGCCTGGACTGGCAGCTGGCAGCAGCAGCTCCCACCTCTTCCCCAGCTCCCCTGCCCCACGCTGCCGCTCTGCTCCTGCCATAGCTCGGGTTTGCTTTCAGTCATTCCAGCTCCTGGATTTGAGAACAGCTCTGCAAGAGGCGGCAGCCACGTGCAGGTATCACACCGAAACTCCTTTCCAACTGTCAACACACATTATACCAAGAAACATCAGTGGTAACAAATGATACTAAGAAGAAAAATTCCCACACAACAGTGAGGTTTAAACCTTGGCTAAGCCGAACACAGGCAATCTACGCTGGGAATGAGCTCCATTACCAGCTCCCCACACAGCGGCTGTGTACAAAGGCTGCATGCTAGTGCAGTCGTGTCATCACGCTTCTGACACCACGCTCATTTTATATAACAGCTTTTCTATGTCATGGCTTTCTCGAGCATTCACATCGAGCCACCTCGGCTCCTAACTCTGCTCTAAGCAGCTGTGTGTACAGCCCATCACACACCTAGCTATAAAATCTATTTCTAGGGAATAGATGTCTACAGAGTGAGCCAGACATGTCTGGGACCAAATTCTTTTCTTAGCTAATCACATGCAATTTCTCTTGCTTCAGGAAAACCATGCCAAGGTGATGGAGAAAGAATTTGGCCCACAGACCAGCCTCTCCCCAGCACAGCATTTAGCTGTAGACAGACTTAGGGTTTTCAGGAGGAAGCTCTCTGAGCACCTGGCTGAAAAGTAACAGCCAGAAAAACCCAGAACACGGTGGATGAAAATTAGGAGCTGAAAGAAAGTAAATAAACTAAATGGGTGTCCCTGCTCTGACAGCACACGTTTTTCCTTCAATCATCTGCACTGCAATGAAAGGTGGTGATATTGCTCCATTTACAGAGTTTTTCCTGGCCTGTCCCCAAGGCCACAATACAGTGTGTTTATTTGGTTTTCATAAGGTCAAAGAAGCATATTTGGGTAACACAGAAAGTTTACTATGGACTTTCACCTTCCCGATCTTAAACCAAGTGTGACGGTTGCAATGAAAAATATTTACTGCTGTTTACATATATTGGGGGGGGAGGGGCTTTTAGAAGAGAGGGGCTTTCAGTCTCATTCCACATCCTTCTCAACAGCTTTTCTAGGAATTATTTATTACACATAAGAGGAAAAAGAAGAAAATGTCAAGATCTAAACTTTACAACGTTCCCAGAGCACATTGCTGATCCTCTCGAGCCACTGATCACAGACAAGTCAGGCACATCCAGGGAGTAATTCACACTGATTTGTGCAGAAGAATTCTAGCAATCCCCTTATTACGGATCACATACCTGGGGCTACTGTGTTCATGTACTGGTTTAAATAGGTGGGCAGAAGCTGCAGTAAGCAAGTCATGTGCAACACGGCCTTTTCCATGGGATGCAAAAAAACCACTGGCATGGCTTATCAGCTTACTTTATCTGGAAGCCTCAATAGCCTGGAACTTTATGTACTTACCCACCCTGCGCTGTGGTTTGGAAAAACAGGCCATCGAGCATGCACGCTATCCAACGGGCCGTCTGTCCTACCCTCCACGTCCCCAAACTCTGTGGTCTGTTTGGTGACAGTCCTTTTTCTGTTTGTAGTGGCCACGGTAACAGCCAGAAATCGAGAGGACTGGGAGCCTAACACTGGTCCACAACCTGGTCTCACTTTTCCAGAAGTAACAGCTACAAAGGAAACCATCCCTCCCTACACAAGCAGAGCATGACCAGCAAAAATCCACATTCCTGAGACGTCTCCAGAGGTCAGAACATGCCCGATAGGGAAAGACATGAGCTGATGTTGAAGCCCTACCCACAGTGTCTCTGGACAAACCTGCACTGGCTTTGACCCAGCAGCACAATGACTACAGTGACCACATGGGAATGTAGAGTCCGACTTCCCTCAGATCCAAGGCCCTTTCTCACACAGAAAGGGAAGAAGACCTGATAAAATACACACTGATGTCACCAGAGGCATCAACAAGCTGTCTTACACCAGAGGTTTTCAAACAGCTATCCTCAGAACTTGGGGGGTTTTCATGGGTTACTGCTGACATCCATGAAAGATGACTAATCAGAAGTCTATGTCAGGAGGACCCTCTGATGGAAAGTTTTGCATTATTCATGTCGAAAGCATTGACAACCAGTACCCTAGGTGATGAGTTGCAAACAGTTTTTCTGAGTCTTTGAATGCCTTGGGTGGGGGCTGACAGGTGATACTCTTCTCCTCCCACATACATACTGAGTTATATTCACCCCTTTCCTAATTTAGCTCCTCCTGTTAAGTTCCTAGCAGCTTCCTTGAGTAATCATCTCTAAAACTGAGACTACAATACAACAGATTCTAAACTCTCCCCAGACAGCAGATACATGAAAAGGTTAATCATGCTCTTAAAACCCCCTCCCTCTTCTGACTGCACCAACATTAAATAAGCAGAAATCCCTTTTTGAGTGGTAGGAGAACAGCATCAAACAAGCTGGGCAGCAGCTTTAAGGACAATTCTTTGCAGAAGGTGGCAGCTGGGCCTCCTCAGCTCTACTATGATAAACCTTGTAGAAACCTACCTATTAAGTATTAATGTATGGTATATGAGGTATAAACATATAATATTTGTAATAAATATATAGCTACATGGAAAATAGCTTAAATCTGCTATTTAAGTTACAGGTGCTGTAACTCAAACTACTATTAAGTTATAGACAAAACAGCTAAATTAAGTCTTGCTCAGGAAAAGAAGGTTAGGTGATTTTACTGATATGAGAGAAGAAAGACAAAGGAAGCACTTCAGGAAAACCATTTTTTTTCTTTCTATTTAGGAAACCAGTTATTTTTTATCCTCACGCTTCACTCCAACTCTGCCAGCCAAAACAGTGAAGTTTTGAATCCCAGCAGCAGAATATAAGAAAACCAAAACAGATGTGATTCCACCCTCCAGGCAATGCAAAACTGCACAAAGTGCATAACCTTTCCTTCGTGCATTGACCTCTTAATACAGAGTGTACCATCACTACTGCCAATTTGCACATGCTGCTGTACTCAAGTCTGAGAAACGGTTGTCCTTAATTCCTTCTCCACAACTTTAATTGTGCCGCTCCTTTGTCTTGCCTATGAAAGGACTGCAGAGCTTCCACCTCTTCTCAGAGAACAGCTCATCAGCTGAACAAGACGTTCCTTCCTTACTTATTTGTTCTGGACATACTGCTTCTGCAGCCACCGAGGCCTAACTGCACAAACTATAAATAATATCTAATCCTCAAGATGGTGATTAAATTCGCTCATTATTGCTACAGCATCAGATACCTGATTCTTACACTATGTCCCATGTGATGGAGGTATAAGGAAGCACCTAGGAGAAAAAAGCAGGTCTGCAGTAGGCTTTAGGAACTACCCCCTGAATTCCTGATGAGCGGGCGAAGAGTTTGCCCCCAGCACAGAGGATGAAGCTGCTCACATTCCAACCAGCGCTCTGTAGCCCTGCCAAGGACAGCAAGATGCTGTGAATATTCACTGAGGTCAAAGTGACCCCAGCTGTACTGTTCGTTCGGCGGTTTTCAAAGAAGCTTCTGCACGTTTACACACAATCTAAAGTACAGAAAGGAGTAAGCAGTCTGACATTAGCTGGTGCCATGAAAATCCAAGAAAATATAGAACCAAATGTAAAAACCATACCAACTCATACACTTGTGCTGCTTTCTTTCCCCCTGATTTATTCAGGCCATATTCTACTCATGCTCTTCTTTCACAGTTGCTGTTTTCACCTTTTTCACTCCCCGCATTGTTTACACTCTTTCTTTTTAAAATAAAGTAGCTCTTCAGTTGATTCCTAGACTTCAAAGATTCCCTCAGCTTCTCAATTCTTTTATCACATGTTCCCTCCCATCTTACCCATTTTCCATAGGGGACTTCCAAAATTCTTTATTTCACCCAATTATTGGCCCTTGTTTTCTTTTGGTCCCAACATAAATGTACAATCCTGTTTTAAACTAAAAGGAATGGCCACTGCAAATGCAGTCCCTCATTTGCCTGACCTCATACCACTGCACGGCTTAAAAAAAAAAAAAAACAAACAACAAAAAAACAAAACCAAAAAGCATCTTTTCCATTTCTTGCTGTTCTCTGTGTCTCTCCCTGTTTCTTCGGGATTCTCAGAGTTTGAGCACGAAATCGACCAAAAGTCTGTCCAAACAGACATTGCCCATTTCGCAGTTAACTTCTTCAGCCACCGCTAAGGTAACTACTGCATTTTTCCAGCAAACCACTTGTGTCACAGGCTCACCTCTCCAGCCTTAATTCTATACACATCACCAGCAATGATGTGTATACCACACCAGCAGTATTTCTGCCCAGCTGGCATAAAATGCAAAGCCATTTCCCACAGATCTGGTTTCCAAACAGGGTTTTGATTGCCAAGATTTGCCTTTATCAATACTCAGAAATTCTCCACTTGCCTGTTTTTACCCCCCAGCTACAACTATCACAGCTGGGCAGCCATATGATTTATCGCACCAGTTTCCCCTGTACTGTGACAAACTCCAGTTCACCAGTGGGATTGCTAGGACCAGGACTTGGGCAAAAAACCTTGAAAGCCTGATCCAAGAAAACTGCATCAACAGTCAGTGATGACAGTGTGAGAGTGCTCATTACTTCACTGCCAATCAGTTTATCAGAAGCACCCAGCCAGCATGCTCATCTTTCAAGTCCTCTCCTGTGTCTCCAAGTGCCCCACCTTTCCTGCCTCCGCTGCCCAAAGAGCTGGGTGGTGCCTTCTCTTCTCACAGTGCAGCCTACAGAGATGACAAAGGCTCTAAGTAACAACATAATATAAACTCTAATTAAAGTGACGTGGAAAAGAGAGTGAGAAACCACGGTATAATCTAAAGTGTTATGATGCTTTAGGTCCATACTGGATGGAGCATCTTCTCTGTTGCTCAACATGCAAACATTGAGCTAGTGCCTATCTGGAAGGGGAGAAGGCAGCTGGAACAGTGCAGCATTAGAGTGCTGCATTCATTCTCCTCCCTTTCTTAGGAAAGCTGAGGAAATTAAACTAGATCCAAGAACTCCTTCTTCTCTGTTAACATTCATTTGTCACCAGCTTTTTTTGCAAAGCAGTCCCTCCCATCCTCCTTCCTGCAGTCACTTCAGCCAGCAGCCAGGCTCTTCCAGGAAATCAGACAAGACGAGAGCAGAATCACTCATCTGCCAACCACCTGATCATACAGCAGGGGCAAGAGATTGTAAGAGGAAACTCATTTTTTAAAAAGAAGCTTTTTGCCGTTTCTTAGGATCTGGCTTCTGTGTAGAATGACACACAGAGAAACTCTTACAACACATATACAGTGAGGAATTCATATTAGGGAAGTACAGAGAGAAGTGGAGACAGCTCTGAACCAAGTCTGAAAACTTCCAGATACTCAAAAGCGCGTGTTGTAAGATGAGAGCAACAAGCTTGTACTAGGAACTAGAAGGAAAAAACAACCCCCTTTAAATTTTCTTATTTGAGGAGCTGCTGAACACTCAGTTTAAACTTCTTTTTTTTTTTTTTTTTGACATGGATAATCTCCATGATTTTAACACATGAATTTGAGGTGGAAGAAGGAAGCAAATGAGTGCCAACATAGCAAAGCAACGCAGATCTCACCAGGGACAATCTTGAGTAACTGACCATGAATGGTAAAAATTAACTTGTATTTTAAAGGGGTGAATTTAACTCAAAAATCTCAAAACCAAAAAGAGCTATAAATTCTTACACCATTAATATGTCATAGACTTATTTTCAATACTTCTCAGTCATATCGCATGCATACATAAAGAGAGTGGCAATGTGCTTTCATGATCTTAAATCTCAGAAGGGTTAAATAAGAATTGGTAAAAAAGTCTGTAACTATAACAGTCTGAGTAGGAGTATTGCCTTGTGCAGTGTTGGAAATGCTTATTTACAGGTTGCTCCCTGCAGCCAACCTAAAGAACAAGTGATCAGGGATTCCAACTCATAGGACTCTGAGACACACTTGCATTTGAATTACTAAGTGAAGCTTCCCAACACTGGTCATAAAGTTCCCCTTCATCTCCTCCTGGACCATACGCAGCCAAATACAGCTACACCTGAGCGTGCCTTTGCCATCCTGTCCAGAGCCTGGGATTCAGCTCCTGAACTTTCAAAGGCTGCACAGTGTTCATAAGTGCACAGGGGGCAAATACGCACTGACCTGAACGGCAGAGCTAGGAAATACGGGACAGTTTACTAAAGGTTTGGTCCATGACTCAACAGTTTGTAAAGTCTGCCCAAGAAAGGCTGGCAACCTGAAACTGATGTAAAAATAGTGCATTTTTTAACAACTCTAGAGCCAATCAAAAACATGTAACAAATCCACTGAACTCCAGGTTGTTACTGCATTGCGTTGCAACATTTTGAAACTTCCCAGAATGAAGCTTTGGTCCACAGGACAGAGCCATTTGCGCAAACCAGAAATATCCGCTGCTAACACCGTGAATTCTATGCACATACATACACCCAGCCGCAGAGACCGTTCCTCCTTAGCCAGGCAGGAATGATACTTACCTGAACCTCTACACATACGCGTGCTGCCACACACAAACACAGCAAATTGCATGTGTATGCGTTTATAAAATTGCACCAGCGAAAGCTTCGATAAGAGAAAGTTGCGGTCCTGAACTCATCAAAGCAAAGAGACAAAATAAAAATGCAGCGTAGCTCTTTGGGGAAGAGGGTATGGAGGATGGGGGTCTGCAGATTAGATTTTTCCTGGGCCCTAATGACTTCATGGCAGAGACAGGTGAAGTGAAACCTGAGCAGGGTAACTTTAGCCAGAGAGAGTGAGATAGAAATAAACAGTATTATTCCTGGAAAGAAGGGGTAGTAGTTGTCCCTCTGCCAAAGTGCACTCCAGTCCAGAGCCTATTAGCTGCAGATTCCTTTCTGTGCTCCACCTCTCAGTGTCAGGGCAACGGTCCCAGGTCTTGACGTCAAAGCTGCCTTTTGTTTGCTGCACAGACTTTCCCCTTTTTGCAGGTTTTGCAGACCGAGGCATGGAAGCAGCTGGGCAAAGGGCTCCATTCTGGCCAGACCTGCAAACTCAGTGCAAGCCTCCAAGGAGAATCTTCACCCCACATTACTAATTTCAACCTTTCCAGTGAAAAAAAAAATATTAGTTCAGTATATCTAATCGTTTTACATCTAAATTGTCCTCTTGCTAACCTTTCCTTCGATTGATGCCCTGTGTTTTATCTCTTGTGGTTTTATCTTGCATTATTTAGATTGCAAGAGCTGCCAAGCAAGTACTCTTTCCATAAGCATAAGACTGTAAAGCTACTTCTTTAACTACCGGGTATATTTGGAGAAAATCCTCACAGAGACAGGGGATGAAGTCCCAGTGCTCCAGGATAGTACTCCAGGATATCAGAGCGGGAAGGAAGAATGAGACCAGGTGCTATTACAAAATCCTTCCACCCAGTGGAAGGTGCCCCTGCCCACGGCAGGGGGGTTGGAACTACATGATCTTTAAGGTCCCTTCCAACCCAAACCATTCTATGATTCAATGATTCTCTCTGAACTTGAGGCAGCTAGAGCCAAACTGGTTGTTTTCCAAAGCCAGTCTAGTCATGATGACTTGGGCACATACAAGCCATTCCTTGCCCTTCACATCCACCTGACTGCCTGTCCCAAAACACAAGCTACCCTGTGGGAGCACAGGGGAAGAGGGGCCTGCACTAGAACTAGCTGTGCTCAGTCAGTCTTCTGCTAAAGCAGCCCTTGAAGATACAGTTATAGCAGTCACAGTAGGATTATGCCATTCCTAATATAAATTCAACACTCTGTTATATCCTACAGCTTTTTTGTTTAAAGGCCAAAGTTTGTAGGTCAATAAACAGGGGGGCAAAAAGAAATGTGAAAACGCAGTCACATAATACATGCAAAAACGGGCACAGTAATCAGCTGCTACGTATTTCTGAGAGGAGATGCCAGTCTTCTTACATGTTTGGAGTTAAAATCTGACCACATGTGTAATCCTTCCCTTTGACAGCAATAAACCCGACACTTGCTAGGATATTCCACAACAGGGACCTCTCCTACTCCCCTACTTCTGAGGCTTCCAAAGCCATCTCCCTCTGCCCAAAGCAGAGGCCAATGCTCTTACTCCTGCTCTCCAAACACAGGTGTGCTAGTGGCTCTCCTTTTCTCCCCCTTCTGAAACCTTAAACCTGGAGAACCTTTAATATCTTTCCTTCTTATAAGATTCTCAAACTAGTACTTGGCTTTGTGATTCTTGCATGAGTACTGTTGCTGGCTTTGTATACCTGAAACTGAGTGGGAAAACATGACTATTATCTCCTGGCTAAGGGCACGGTGCCATCACTGCTGGAATGCAGCATTCCTAGGCTATTAGTTGCTAACAAGATGAGCAGCATACACTCCTGCTAGTGAGGGAGAAAAAAAAAGAAAGTAAGTAGAAAAAAAGACCTTCCTATCACCTCTGCTGTCAGAGTAACAGAAAAGCATATGCTCAACCAAGGCCAAAGAGTTTTATCCCCTGTAAAGTGTTCATTTGTGAGGCTGAATGCAAACTGCCATCATCCCAACCAAGCCTAGTTGTCCCATGCTGTCCTACTGACCTGTACAGAAAGCCAAACTTCCCAAAGAACTAACCCACGTCCTGTTCCCTGGGACAACTTATTCACTAACTAGCGTGAGTAAATCTTCATCCAGCAACACACGGGGTGGGAGGAAGGAGTCCCATGTGGAATCTCATACAATCTCACTTCCCTCTCCTGTCTTTCAGCCAACCTACAAGTACACAAATAAACACGGGAACTGAGCGTCATGTTTACTCTCTTTTTAAGCTCCTTCTAGTGCTTTCAGAGAAGTCATACTAAACAAAATGGAAAGGCCTGTTCATTTTCACTTGTTCTCTAACAGCAGGGCAACACAAGCCAGTGGGTCAGTAGGATGACTATAGTACTGACTTAAAAGCACACATGGGTGCTATCAGGGGCAGATGTCAGGAAGTCCACCAGCTGCTACAGTCTGATCTAGAGCTCTGCAGGGGAGTGCTACACCAAACCGGGCTCTGAATTTCTATCAACGTGTCCTGGAAATGCACATTGCCAGTCGGGTCACTGTGGAGATAAGCAGGACCTTTTAGGCCTCATACAGACCCTTTCTCTAATATAAAGGCTTGACAAAATTGAGCCCTGGGGATGACTAGCAACTTGACCTTAATTTCTATCACACGGCATGCTCTAAAACTAGGCTGTGATGCAGAGAGAAAGAATACTTCCAGGTATTGAAGAGACAGCTATTCCAGTAACTCAGCACTCCCCTCCGGCTCCACTGAAGTAGGTGAGTGAGTAACACGAGGCTTATTCCAAGCGCTCTGAACCCAGGAGTCAGGTCTCAGGAAATCAATAGACTGAAATGCTAGTAGTAGGGGTGTCAGGGTGGAATGGCTGCATGTGGCTGGTTATTGGCCTTTAGACTGTTGACCCTTTAGAATCGTATTTTCCAAGCTCTCCCTGTCACTGTAAGGGCTGAGAATCTTATTTCTTTTTTTTTCAGAAAGAAAAAAAAAAGAAGAAATGAAATCATAGACTATCTCATGAGAGAAAATGATGAATTCAGAGCCAGAGGCTTGAAGAAAAACAGTAACCACCACCAGAGCATCCCCCTGGTGCTGAAGATAGATTAGCCTGGCACCAGCTCTCAAATGTCCAGCAGCAAGGCAAGCCCACCATCACTGCCTAGAAAATCCGATTTTAGCAACCAGCTGGCTCCTGGGGCAGGATTTGTGCCACAGCAGCTCTTCCCACTCCCAACTCCTACCCCTTCCCTCCATTCCAGACTCAAGTGATACAGGAACAAGCTGGCTATCACAGGAGGGTGTGAATTTAATTTGTGGATATACGATGGGGTGTTTCCAAGTTAAAAAATACAAACCAGCTACATAACTGAAAATGTCCAGCTGGGTCCTAGCTGTCTCAGCAAGCCCAATAAAACTCTTACTGCCTCCCCAGCCCTGAGCAGTGAGTGGCTCTTTTGTGCACCGCCTGCTGCGCAGCGCTGGCTTCCCACCCCAAATCAGAACAGACAAGGAGCACGGGGCAGGCGCTACCATGGCTGGGAGGCCATGGCTGCCTTCACTTCCCTGTCTCTGACACATTTTTTTTTGCTTGTGATGTTGGTGCAGAGACCTAGGGAAACAGAAGTCCTGGGAGGAAGTGAGTCAGGAAACCTGTATAGCGTGGCAAGGGGAAGTGTGACTCAGAGCCCACGGTGCTTGCCGCTCCCCTGCACCCTGGAGGAGGTGATAAGATTGTGTAATCCCCAAGATAACTTGCTGCACATCCTAATTCTGCTGATCCTCCCAGGGGAGGGGTGCCTCTGCCGAGTACTGTACATTAGCTGATTTCTTAGAATAAACTGCGACAGCTCCCTGTGAGCTCACTGCGTGGGAGGGGGGATGCTGGGCTCCCTGCCTGCGCCGTCAGAAGAACGAGGAGCTACAGAAGCACTGAGTTTAACAAGAGCACAGCAAAGACCTGGCAAACCTCTTGTTTAGTCTATTTGTTCTTCTTTCACAGACAGGGAGTGTAGGGACATAAGTACATGAAAGCCACAGAGGAACCAGCTATAAAGCAGAGGGAAGGTTTTAAGAGAGAATTTGAAAAAGGAGAAGAGGACGAATATGGTGGAAATAGGAGGGGAAGACACAGTCTGTGTGGGCAGGACTGGTGAGGGGACAGTCAGGGAGAGAGGTACATGAGATACCAGGAGGAAAAAGGCCAAGAGTGTAGGCCAAGCAAGAAGAGCAAGGAGGGCAGAGAGGGTGGAGAAAAGATCGTAGAGGGAGTCACTTAGGAGTGATGAGAAAGGTACAGAGAAAACAAAATGCCCCTGGGAATGAGAGAGCAAAGAAACGTTACTGAGATAAAGAGACCGTCACCCATTTTGAGTTAGTACACACCGGAGCCAGAGGTCGCATTTCTGGGTCTCCGTTCATTTGTGTAAGGGCCAGTCCTGAAAAACAACCAGAGCCCTAAAGCAATAAAACAGGGGGGTGGAACAAGACACAAAAATCATCCTTTTTCAGCCCTACAGGGTTGTCCTTGTTTCCTCACCATGAACACAGGCACAAGCAGCATTGGCACTCACAAGCTCAGCCCTTTGCCTGTGTCAGTACAGCACGTGGTGCAAAAGGGCCTCGGGACATCAGCAGGCTTCTGGAAATTTCTGCTGTACAAGAAAAGCTCCCATGCACCTCAGGGAGCTTGATGCCAGCTGAACTCCCAAACTCCAACCCTCTGCTCCCCAGAGACAAAACCATGCTGACAAAATTGCTTTTACAAACAAACTACAGAATACAAATGAAGAGAGAAGGAAGCTCTCACTGTCCCAGCGCCGACACGGCTGGCACGTGTGCGCACCGGAGCGCGTGCTGCGGCTGCGCATGGGCTTTCCCAAAAACGTATCCGAGTCAGAAAAGGCCCTGTCCTGTCCCAACTCACCAGTGTCAAAATCCACTAAACAAACACAGCACGAGTTAGGGAAATCCAGGTTATACAGCAAATCCACTCACAAGAAGTATTGTTTTCAGAGGGGACTGTGCTGTGCTTCCCAGGAGAGCTTCATGCTCTAACACACGGTCACACACTCTGGGGCTGCAGCTGCACAGACACTCTGTCCATCTGAAGTAGATCTAAACCATATTTCAAGCACTGTTTCAGAGTGCTAACCATGCACAATATGGCACTAAAAAATACCATGCAGTCTTTCAACTGCAAATTTGTTATGTTTGATGTTTGAGTCAGGAGCCAGAAGTGATCAAACCAATTTTCAGAGATTTTTACCCCGAAATGAGGGGCAACAAAGGTGCTGGCTGAGACTCAGAAGACCTAAAGCATATTTCCATTTCTGCCCTGACCTGTCATCTATCCTGAGACAAATTACTGTGCGTCCTTGGGCTCTGAATCCCTTTTCTCTCTTTTTTTGCCTCACTGGTATTGAATGCAAGCTTACTGGGCATTGGCTGCTGGACAGTATATGCCTGTAACATTAAATGCATCCCAGACAGCAAAATGCTGAGTGGTTCTGTAATGGAAATAATAATGAGTACTTTAAGTTTCAAGCCTGGTATTTCTAGGACAAATGTCACAGCTCATATGACCTAACGTCCCAGGGCTAAGGAGCCTGGGAAGAAGAGCTGTGTATAGGAACCGCATGCAGGGGACCAGGCAACTGACCCTACAACTTCTGGTAACAAAAAAGTAACATTTTTATCATAAAACCCAAATCAAAGGAAATTTTTATTCCCCACCCATGAAAATTCAAGGCTGCTGGAAAACCAATTTGTTGGAAATTTGTGGTTGTTATCATGGGTTCGGTGAGACCCTATACTGTAATTCCGTATTTCACTGTGATCAGTCTGTTATTCAGAAATAGGACAACTGTATTTTGTTCCCGTAGGCGGTATCTGTAAGGCCACAGTGCAAGGACCAAAGCTGCTGGTATCATGCTGTATAAGCCTGTGTTAGTTATGCTGCCGCTGCAAACACTCACCCACCTTGTGAGCACAGCAAAGGGATGAAGCTGTGTCCAGCCAAGCAGGTACTCACAGATTTTTGTTTAAATGATGTTTTGTGAGCCTGACTCAGCTGCTGCCACCTCCTCACCACACAGGATGCCTGCACTCTTTTGCAGTGGCTCTGTTTTTCCTTTGAATCTGTGCTAATAAGAAAGCATCAGGTAGAAACCTGTATTTTTCTAGTTACTGTTTTTCAAGATGCTTCCTGGCCTCGATGAATTCCAAGAACTGAGGCAATCAAACAAAGAAACTTTATAGGCTCATCAGCAGCATGAACATCACTGATCTGGCAACTTCCCACGCTGTAGCAAGAATTTGCACAAACCAAACCAAGACCACACGCAACAGAAGGGCTGTGCAACACATGCAGGGAACTGCCAGCGACAGCACCTTCAGCACCTCTGCAGACACCAGAGGCGGTGGGCAGCCTCCCGCACCGCGCCGTTACACTTCCCCAGGATACGTGCTCGAGTAGAAAAGCTTCCCCACCACTGTTTATCCAGGCAACTAACCAAACCACAGTGCTTCCACAGCAGTGGCAGGGGGAAGGCAGGAGATAGGGTTGTTCCCTCAGTTTCCTCCCAAGAGGCCATACTCTCAGACAGGACTCACACCACAGCCTCTTCTCTGCCTTGCAGTACTACAGGTTGCCAACTACAAAGCTTGAAACTTGAACAGCAGTAAATTTCTTTAGGGGACAGGATGGGGCAAAGCAGAGATTTGTAAGATCCCAGTGCTTCAGCCCTTCTTCCTTCACCCTTCATGCCAGGAAAAAATCAGTCCCTTCCACAAACTCTGCACAGGTACAAAAATCATCTCATTACACGCAGTTACCAGCGCCAGCTTAGAAAAAGTGAATCTCACATCCCAGGTTACCCTGACCCCTTCTCATTCTCCCCTTCTTTGTGTGTACTTTGTCAGATGCCTATGCTGGTGTTCACAGTGAGTTTGTTTTCTCTCCTGGATTAATGCACCGAGGAGCCAAAATCAGGGGCCAGCCCTCATCAGAGCTCAACTGAGAAAGTAAGGACCCCAGGCTGACCAAAATTAACTTGATGACCTGTGTCAAGAGAGCAGTCTAAGCCAATTTTAGGCACAGAGGGAAAGGAAGGGATTTTCTTTCTCCCCTGAATAAAGCAAGCCAAAAAACACTGAAAGAAAACCCCCTTTAGACTACTTGTCTTCAGATAATTGCATCCATGAAAACATCAATGGAAATGCCTATATCTGCTATGTTCTGGCCACCTCAAGCTGTTTTCCGGATCTCATCAAGATTCATCACAGACATCAGACTCAGATAAATTTGGCGCTGTGGCTGTGACAGTCATAGCTGTGGAATAACAAGCTTAGAGTCAGCCTGAAAAAAGAAGCAAATGAGCGAGTGCATTTCCAGTGATCCAGTAACAGTTTGTGTTTCCAGAGGCCTGGGGACCCCACAGGCATTAATAAACCCTCATGATCCCCAGCTGAACCACAGTATCAGTACATGCTATACTACACAGGGGAAACTAAGGCACGAGAGAGCAGTGCTTGGCCTCAATGAAGCAGCAAGAAACAGAATCCAAATTACAAGATTATAAACTGCAAATTCCGTTTTCCTATCCATAGCACAAATGCAGATCCTCATATAAATAATTTTATTTAACTGACTGGAATTTACTCATAGTCTTTATATGGCTCCAAAAGCACATTATTAAACATTTTCTGCATCAGTACTCAGAACCATGCTGTAATTGCCCTCTCAAAGTCTACCTTACCCAGGACAATTTTGGGGGACGTGGCTACTGGAGGAGTCTGCCTCACTGAACAGATGCTTGGGCTTCAATTCTGATAGGCAAGATCTAAAAAGAAAAGGCAGTCCCAGCATAAATCTAGTGAACCTGAGTTACATCAGGGATACCTTTGGCTGATGATGTGACATTATATTTCAGAGTGGCTTCCAGACACACGGCCCCAGTGAATGAAGAAAGCCTCTGTCCCTGTCTAAAAGAGCACAGTTTGTAGCCTTTGTAGCCTCTCTTGATGCAGTGAGAGTTAAAACCCAGGCTAGTGAACAAGAGGGATGAAGATCAGCTCATCTTTTCCATTCAAACAGAGCCTGCTACAGAAATTGCTGGTTTCTCGACACTCGATGTCTCAGTGACTTCCAGGAACAGTGAGCTAAACTCAGCTGCTCTTCCCAGCACCAGCTGAGGGGGCAGCAGGGGATGGAACACAGCCCTGTTCTTGGAAGGCAGGAAAAAATAAGGCTCTGGCAGAGCTTCTGTCTCCCCCCTCCTCTCCCCAAAAGCCTCTTTCAGCATCTCTAATTCCTCACAGTACAGCTGGGTTGGTTTTTCCTTTTATCAAATAAACATAAGAGCAATGGAAAAAAAAACCTGCAGGCAATTCTCAAGTGGAGAGAGGTTAAGTTAATCAAATAAATAAACAAGCTCGTCTCCGTGAGCACCCACATGCCCCATGATTTTGCTCAGTTTAGTGCATGACCTACTGTACTTCTTAACATTTTCCTCCTAGATAAACACGGAAAGCTATAGAACCATCCAGCTCATGGAAACTATTTTTGGCTACTTTATCTTCATGCAATATGAATTCCAAGGGATGATTGGAAATTTGGACTTCCCCCAGCCTGGCTGACTGTGAAGGGAGCAGACAGTAACCTCATTGCTATTCTTCTGTGGAAACAAACATCTTTTAGAGATGACAAGTATCTGGCTTGTAGGTACAGTACTCGGAATGAGACTCAGGGAAACAGAGCAGTCCCCAGCTGTGAGGAATGTGAGGATAGCCTCGAGGCACACAAAAAAGGAAAACAGGAATCAGACTGAGTTTGTTTCATGGTTCCTCGCAAGGTGCCCTTGAAATACAAGGCAGCAGCACTGAGCTGTGAACAGAGGGAGAAATCCTGCTGCAAAGTTTGCAGTCAGCAGCACAGCCAGATGAGAATTTGCACCATCTTTTATACAGACTCAAATCTGGACCTGCAGAAAAAATAAAAGAAAGCCTGTGACATCTGTGTTGGTAGGCCTCAAGTGAGCACCCAGCAGCCAGGTGTCCCCTGTCAGGTGTCGTGGCCAACGGGCCAGGAATGAATGGGCCACGCAGCGGCTCAGACTGGCAACTGGTCACCCCAGGACAGGCCCATGGCATGCTGCCACCGAGGCGCTGAGGAGAAGATGTTCCCTGAGATATACAGTAGCTGTGCATCAGCAGATAAGGCGTCTGTCTCCAGCACAATCAGTCTCTCACCTATTACAAGTGTTCCATGCATTTAAAATGCTGTGGTTTTCTGTTTGTTGGGTGTTTTTTTTCACCTGCTGGACAGAAGGAAAATGCAAATCTGCATGGTCACACAGGACTCTGAAGTTCCCCGCAATGTCAAGGCCATATGCACATGTTTAGAAGACAAGCAGACTTCATCATTATCTTTCATGGATTTCAGGCCTATAAAAAAAAAGAAATCACCGAGGGGATAGCACTGAAAGCAATGTAGAGACAGCAGCAAAATATAAGACCAGTTTACAGGTTGTTAAACATTTTCCACTTGCTGATTTTCAGGTTCTCAGATACCAGCTAAGAGATTGAAGCACTCTACTGTCCCTCCAGGACTTTTAAACTCCACCAGCATGACACACCATTTATCTCCGCTACCTTCAATTAGAAACGGGAAGCAAAGAGTTGGGCATGAGGCTCATTTTTAGCTGTGTCAAACTGATGACCCAGCTACTTGCCTATAAATCAATGTAGAGGTGCTGATTTACTCTCTGTGAGAAATTGGTTCATTAGCTAGAATTAAACAGAGGCCCAAGCCACACCATTTAAATTTGAACAGCACTCTTGAACACCCTGTTCAGTCCAGGAACGGGGGATTTGCTTGGTGCCTTCCTATATTTAGCATACTGTAATGTAATTGAAGCAACAAAATTAGACCCACAAATAGACTGGTTTCTCAGTACTTAATCAAGGACCTTTTCCTAGAACTGCAGAGGGCTGAAATTAAAAGAAAGGAATGTGTGGTAATCAGCCCCATGGAGGCAGGAAAAAACCACCATGAGTTTAAACTCCAAACGCACATTCTGGCCAGATGAATGTACCCTTGTTTAAATTAAAAATCCCAGGCCAGGGGTTTCTTGAAACACTTCAGAGGGAGCAGCCCATGTACAAGGAATTACTGAGCAGATACGACTCTTACGGTCTGCAGTTCACTGCATAGTAAGAATGTCCTCGGACCCCGACCCTTAACAGATGAGGGAAATGACAGGTCTGAAATACCTCTGCAGTCATGCTAATCTGTTTCTGTCAGTGACTTTTGTGAAGACCAACAGATACAGAAAGGAGCGACTGAAAGACAAATCCAGTGTACAAACTGCAAAATGCACAAGCCAGGCAGCAAGCATACTGTTGCAGCAGTTAACAATAATGTGAAGAAAGAAGGCAGGAGCCCACGGCACTGCACTTGTTCAAAGTCATTATTAATAGGTCTTACAGGATAAACTAGAAAATTCCATTTTCTGTCATTTTCTTCATAATCTTCTAATTTTTATGGGGGGGGCTGAAAAGGAGAATTACATTTAAAAAAATGGGTTTTCTGTCACCAGTTTTCATATTACTATTAGGAAAATCTCTCCACATTCTAACCTAACAACTTTGAATAAGACAAAGAAAATATTCTGTAAGCAGAAACAAAGACATTTCAGAAGTGTTGAAATGCTTCAGAAACTGTCAAAGCTTGCAGCTGACTGTGAATGAAAGGGAGATTCATTTTTATATATTTCTACAATACCAGCACCACAAGCCTCACAGTGCCAGTTAGGACATGCAAAGACATTGATACAAAGCTAAGTCAGAGGAAGGTCTTTTGAAACGTATGTCGGAGCTGTATTTTCTAGTTTCAGCAACACCTTTCAAGAGGTCAGTTGTACCTCCCCATCTCTTCTGCTCACATTGTCCGCAGCTCTTCTGCAAACAGATGGAACAGCCCATCATGCACAGAGCATGCCCCTAGAAACGTCCTCCACAAACAGCTTTTGTCAAAGAAGTTTTAGGATTAAATTTACTTCCCACATATAGAAGCTACCGACTTCTCTTAGCAAATTTTTCCTCCATAACATGGGATCTCTACTGGATCTAGACAGATGAGGTAGAAAGATTAAGAGTTCCCCTGCACTGGTTTCATATACTGCATTCCCACCCCCTGCTACTGTGGGAGGCAGAAGACAAGGACAGAGCAGGGAAAGTGAGTAAGGAGAGAAATAGGATATGGGAACCAGACAACAGTAGCATAAATTTAAATCAGCCATTGTGCCTTTGATTCACCCTGAGGCAAAACAGATGAGAAGGAAGGGCCCAGCGAGCTCCCCTCCCTGCCATCAGCCTGCAGTGGAAAAGCAGTGCTGGGCTATAAAGCTGAATCTAAAAATTACTCATTCGAAACTCCAGATACTAAGAATTGATTATGTAAAGTTGCATCAGGGAAAGCATTTCCTGCATGGTGCAGATCTACAAAACATAGCATAATTAAGCTCCCATAAATATTAATAATTCCATTTGTAATTCCATTTCTAGTTCCATTCTTTCCATTCATCTAATAACTAATATTGCTTTCACATCATCATTAAAGATACCAGCTTGAACTAGCAGGAACAAAAGATTAGGCCAAGAATCTTATTTGTAATGAATGTTAATGAATAATATCAGGTGCAAATTGAAAAGTGTAAGACTGCAGAAACTGACTGCCCTAAGATCTGAGTTAACCTAACGACACAAAAGCCTCTCTGATATTCACAGATAGTAGCATTTCCTAGACAAAAACCAAGAAGAAATCATTTACTCTTAAATTATGAAATACTCACTGGAGATGAAAGTACATTAGAAAAATACATGTAAAATGTAATTCAGGGAAACACACTCCAGTGTTTTAAGAAAAGTCAGGTTACCTTCCTATCAATGCAACATTAAGGAAACAGAAGTGGAATTACCACCTCTGCCACTTCGGTGACCTCATTCCAGCTGAGGACAGCTGGGCTGTGGTGGAGGGTAAATGAGAAGCTGTGAGGCAAGGCTAATGGGGAGGTGAGGGACTGTGCAGACATATAGACAATAAATATGTTTTATCATACAATTCAAAGCAGAATCAGCATGCAAACTAGTTTAATGCTTCACAAGTAGCCTTGCCTTCTTTTTCTCCCCAAAGGCATGACATTCCTTTGAACAGGCTTTTCCTTCCTGCTGCATGCTTGCACAGCGAGCAGCTCAAAGGCACTGGCTGGTAAGTGTCACTCAGGCATGTCTTTCCTGTATCTTTGAAGAGCTTCCTTGAGCAACACCTCACATTTTTATACTCCAATTTGTTACGCAGGAGCAGTCTGGGCTTTTGCATTTCATCCAGGCCTTGAGCCCATAGTGGGCAAGCGTCTGTTAGTGCCCCAGTGGAGACACATCCAGCTTGTAGAAAGATGTTCCTATAGTTAATCTTATAAATCCTTTTTTTGAAGCAGATGCAAAGGTGGGAAAATTCCCTCAGCTCACAGACTTGCTCTCTACAGAGCACCCAAGCCCTGCAGCTGGACAGTGTCATGGCAAGAACAAAAAGCTCAGCAGTGAGCATACCTTTTCTTTAGCAGGGAGGCTCAAAGCTGTACAGACTCCATGCTCCCTTCATAGCCCATCAAAAGAGGAATTACTGTTTCACCATCTGCATCATCAGTCAGAACATTTGCAAAGGAAATTAATTTGCAAGTAAGCAGGAGCTTAACTCACTGGTGGACAGAATATCCAAGAATAACCAGCATGCTACCACCTCCCACTGACAGTTAATCCAAAATTGATATTGCTTTGGGAGGTGATGGCTTTGGATCTCGGCCAGCTCACTTCCCTCTCAAATCAGCAGCACTTTGTGGCCTTTTATGACCCAGAGATTTTTTTTTTTTTTTTTGAGTCAATGGCCCCAAACAAGCTATTCTTAAAGAAGCTGAAGTGTGATACCATCCTGTGTCATGAAAGGCCTTAAATCCAGCAGGTGCACAAAGGGATCATCTCCTCCAGGGCTTGTCCCTAAGCCCACTGAGAAAGAAGGGGCCAGGGAAGAAGTCCTTCACTCTAAACTCCCCATGATTGTTTTGTTTGACTAATCCAGTTTCCCTTTTGGCCTACTGAAACCTGAGCCAAAAATCCAGTGTCCTGGATTTCCCCAGTATTAAAAACTGCCATCTGCAACCACCTATCTTCTTAGCACCTTTGCTGGGGCTCTTGCCTGCAAGCTATCTGAACATGTACTTTCTAAAATGCTTATTACTAGCCAGTGTTTTATAATACTTTTTTCTTAACGCCTAATAATTTAGAAATAAATTCATTATCCTCCTGTGATAGTAGCATATTATTCTGCTGTCATCCAAACACAGATTAGAAATACTTACTAAATGCTTCTACTTATTTTCATCATCATTAACAATTGCACCATTTCCATTTCAAAGAGGCCTTTCACAATTTTTCTTATGTTTCAAGCAGAATGTTTAAATTCTTTATCGCTCTTGAAGACAGCAGCCAAGGATAATTTTACATTTTCCTTTTCATTTACAGTTTTCTGCACTTCATGTCTAATTTATATTAACTGTGCCCCACTCTCTCTCCCCTTCCACATTGCTTTTACTTTTTTATTCCTAACACTGTCTTCATCACTGAACAATGATCAGCTTTTACAAAGATGCCTCTTTCCTGAGGGCAGAATCAGTTCTTTGCCATATAATGCACTGTTCTTAAAGAATGCCTAATTCTAATATTTCTTCAAATAAAACACTCTCTAAGTTTAACTCAAAAAGTCTTTTAACTTTGGGTAAACTGCATGTTACATTATTAGTGAGGAAAGCCTTCTTTCTATTTAGATTTATCTTTAATGAGGTGACGGTTGCGCAGATACTACCAACTTTCAATCCAGCACTGAAATCCTTTGCTCTCAGATGTGATAGGTCTGCTAAACACTATTCAATGATTACTTGAAGGCCAGGCAGCACATAAATCCTTCCACTCTGAGAGGCTGCACCTGCTGATTTGCGTAACCATCATGCACTTACCTTCTCTGGATGCAGATTCCTGGACTCCAGTTGCGCAACAGCCCCTGAGCCAATGTGGCAGCAGGGACTAACATGCACCTCCACCCCCACTACCACATGAGAACATTTCTGCTCTCCTTGGCATGCAGAGCATCCTCCTGCTGCTCTGACTGGGTGCTGGGCTTAGAGTTAGACCTTTAAAAAGTGCTCCCAAAATGGGTGTGAAAGAAAGGGAAGAGAAATATCATGGTTGGAAAATGGCAGAGGGACAAAGTAAGAAGCTGAATTCCGCACAGTGCTGATCATGATGCAGGCTGGCAGCTGGTGATTGAGACCCCACTGCCCCTGGGGCACTCCAGCAAGGACAAAAGGAAAGGCAAAGGAAGAGATCATCAGTGAAAGGAGTAGAAATATCTTACCGGGTCCCTCTTGGGGCAGAACCCTCTTATGTGAAACCCAGAGGAGAAAAATAAAAATGGAAAAGGGTCAGCTAAACAACTGCATTTACTGAAAAGCTTTTAACTTGTAGGACCACAGATATCTCGTGCCACCCAACAATAAATTGTTGCTTTCAGCATTCCATTAAGTGTTTGGTCAAACAGTTCCCTCCTGGCACCTCCACTGAACCATCCTTGCAAAGCCAAAGACAACCCCGCTCTGAGTGGCCAGCCCCGACTGCGCAAGATACCTCCAGCAGGCTGAAGTCAGGCCCATCAACCCTCTGCCCAGGAAATCGGGGGTTTCACTAAGTCTCACTGTAGCAACACTTCTGGCCCCAATCCAAACAGATACTTGCCCACACCTCTTGCTAATATTTCTAGGTCAGAGCATGAAATGATTGTTCAGAGTTCTTCAGAGAAGAACTGCGTTTTCTGTTCTTGGAGAAGGGTAGAAAGAGGTAGAAAAAAACAAGGGGGTTGGAATCTCACTGGACAGATTAGTGGTTTGATCTTAAAGAAGTCCAGGTACTTGTGTTCAGAACTAAACACAAAAATCAGGGTATCTTAAAGATCACCCCCACAAATTGCCAAACAGGATCAATGCTATGATCCAGCCAACTTCTTACCCACATCTGACTGTGCCCAAGACTTCAAAAGGGAGCAAAAACCAAATAAACAACCAAAAATCCATTATGTAGAATTAAGGAAGAGGTTCTTTTGAAGGCTTGTCTTGCGCTTGTCTCTTGTGCTTTCTCCAGCCCTCTATCTTGTAATTTTTTGCACAAGAATTCCCAAAGACAGATCTTGAAGAATACAGCAAACATCACAGACTACACCCATTTGCTGAAAACTACCATGGGGAAGATTCAGACTTAAAGACAGTTGTCAGCAGCTAAACAAAGGCTCTCAGTCTGCTCACTGCTTGACCAGCCACTAAGAAGCGAGTGCTACAAACAGCACCAGAGCAATGGTCTGTCATAATATAATTGAGGTTGGAAGGGATCTCTGGGTTTCATTTAGTCCATCGAATTAGCTCAAAGCAGAAGTAACTTCCAAAATAGACCAGGCTGCTCAGGTCTTTGTCTATATGAGTTCCGACATACTGGGTCTGCAATTAGTTAGGCTGCAAAAGAGAAGACCTATATGAATAGACCAAATACTGGAAAAAACTGCTGCATTTTCAAATGGGCTTTTCCCGTTTGTAAAATGAAAGCATTGCTACAAACCAGGACAACTGTTTAAACCACAATTCTTGAAAGCCAAACTGGTGTTTACACTTCGGACTGGAGAGCAGCCTACCTGCAGGGAGAAAAGCCTAGGGCTCCCTGATGACCTTCTAACGTACTGAAGTGGTTTCCAAATGGTACACTACACTCACAGGCAACCCATGCAATAATATAGCCTCAAATAAAATGTAAAGTTTGCCTTTTCAATGCTATACACAGTTGAGTTACAGAAACGGCACAGTCACTAAGGAATTCTCTCAGGCTTACATATTGCAAAATCACATTTCTTTTAAAACCTCTTCAGCTCCATCCTATACTACACAAATGGAGAACTGTTCTAAACTCTGAGTAAATCTGCTACCATCCTGATAGCTCTGGATTTCAATAGTTTTTTACTAAAGAAGTAGAGAAATAAACCCATGTTTGGTGACACTGTAGTCTGACTCTATCAACTATCAAACTATCAAAACCATGGATGCCAAGAGGTAAGACTTCCCTCTGGGATTTTAATTCCCTGCACCAAGTACAGTATTAAGTACAGCAGAAGATAAAGTATCCAGTCCTCTCTACACATAGTTCTCCCAGGTATGTCCTGTGGATGCTGTACACATTCACTCACATGCAAAGTACATCCTACAGAATGTATGCCCTGTAGTCATTATCCATTAGATTCCTACCAAAGCTTCGGTTCAAATCTTGAAGTTCTTTTGGGATGATGTTTAGCCTCACAAGTTATTGGAACTTCACTTTTCTCTGGCTTGGTTGCCTACATTATCAAAAGTAACCTTAAAAGGACCAAAAAAAGAAAATGGGGAAGAATATTGCACTATTCTACCTTTGGAAACAAGGATCTATCAAGCATGAGTAGCTTTATGAAGAATAAAGGTTTACTTTACCAAAAAACACCTGAGATGTTCACCCTGTGGTATTTTGGAGCTGCAGACACTCAAACACTGTCCTTGAGATGTTTCACCTAGGCAGCAGAGGCTGTTAAGAGGTCAGAGATCTGATAGGGATTATCTGGAAAGGTCTGGTCTTGCCCTGGGACAAGAGAGATGGACTTTCCTGCATTGTTTTCTGTAATTCTTTCATGATTTACCAAATGTAATTGTTTGTCTGTATTTTATGAAGATATTTAAGTTGCCTTCACTACTGTCTTCTTTAAATTGGCTGAACACAGGCAAACTCAAAAAGCTGCTATGACCTTTGCATTAGACCATCAGCGCCTATCCACTGTTTTTATTTCAGTTCTGTGCTGTAGTCAGCTCACCTGTATAAGACCTAATAAAGTTATTAAAAAACAAAACAGCCCTAGAAAATCAGGAAAGAGCAATGTGGCTTGATTTATTTTGAAGATTTTTTTACTCACCACTGTCTTTTCCATTTATGAATTATATTTCACCCAAACCTGCACTGCTTTGATACTTCAGCAATTCATTTCTAATGCAATGCAGTTCACAGGGGATACATTTCTAGCACTCACTGGTTAGTGTCTCTCAGTAATGGACTGGCCTCCTTGGTTAAATCTTATCTCAAGGGCTCTGTGTAAAATGCACAGAGAAACATCTCTCAGCTGTATCCATCTGTTGCATGGAAGGAAGTACTCTCCCAGAGCAAAGAGCTAAAGAGATCATCTCAATATGTCTGTGAACACATATGCCAGTGGTTCCCAAACTGCGGTACTGGAATCACTGAAGATGGAACTACCCAGGTCACAGGGTAAACATCTCCATGAGCAGTTAGATGATGGAGATGGAGTTTGGTAAATGAAAGGGTGTAGTGTGGGTCTTGACTCAGGACAAGGGAGAATGGGTCTCTCTGGGAAGGAATATGGTAACTTAAAAATTAGAAAAGTATATGACGGGAGGGTGCAAACAGGAAACTAGAGGCACACACACATATATATACACGCATGAAACAGCACATTTCCAGCAGCCACTGCCTCACGATCTGCTCTTGATTTCAGTACTGATAATGATGGCTGCTGCTGATACCTATGGTTGCTATTGCTGCTGCCTGTGCATCAGAGCAACACAAACCTGGGAACCCCTGGCACAGGTTATAATCACAGGCTGAATCCTCTTTGATACCACTTAAGCCAAAATGAGTTCTGAGAAACTGTTGCCACATGTTCCCTCCATGACGCACTGCTTAACAAGCAGCTCTTATTTTGTGTTGGCTTCAGTTTCAGTGATTTCAATGCACGGTCCCATAATCAGTGCTTTGCAGTGGAGTGACTCGGAGCTGGGTAACTGTGGCGATACCAGTGTCTATGAAGACAGCTATATACTCTTCTAGCTATGTATGAATGGAAATAACAGTACCCAGGGCTGTTCCTATCTATTGGAAACATTCACCTATGCAGCAAAACCACCATGATGAATGCTTGTCATTTGGGTCTCGCTTAACCTCTCTTATCTGAGACAAGACAAATCCGACCTTAAAAAAAATAACACCCCTCATCTCTGAGACTCTGATGACAGCCTGGGTTTAGCAGGCAGCCACCGCTTAGGTCAGGTTAGCTGGCTGACACATTACCTGTGATACACTCTTACTTGCTATGCTATTACTCCATGGGATGTGGAGGGCTGTTTTCACCACAAAATCACAAGGCATCTTCCCTTTCCCCTCACTAGCCATGGTTAGTTATAGACCGCAAAGGTCCCTAGGAATGAAACACTACTGACAGTGAGCAGGGTCACCAGGTCCATGCTGCTGCCCAGAGTAAAGAGCAGTCTTTGTGGGTAAGTTTTTCTAGATCAGCACCCTGACCTTTCTATCCAGGAGAAGGACAGTTAGTTTCAGTGCTTTGTTAGGTTTCCTTCTGTGCAGAGGGAACTCAGAGCAGGTGGTGTGAGAATCCTTGCCATAATGGGAAACCTCTTTCAGGTTTTGTCCTTTCTGGAACCTGTATTGTTCTCTTCTGACTAACTAGGTCTGATGAACTTTGAGACGTGCTGCATTGTCTTCTACTTAACTCAAGATTTCAGGAAGAAGTAGTCATGGAAGAAAAAGCCATTTATGAGAAAAGATGGGTTTTGTGGGAGCTTACTGAGCCACAGCACGTAGCCTTTATGATACATAATTATTTACTTCTGCTCTAGCTGTATTTTTAGCTTTCATCAATGACAGCTACAAGTCCATTTTTTAATTTAAAATTATTCAGTGTTAACTGAAATAAGCCTTAACTTGAAATGCTAACTGACTTCCAAGAGGAGGAAGATTCTTTAACTAGCATTCACTAACCAATACTGAAAAGTCATCCTAAAGCCAAAAGGCCCATTTCTTCAGCTTGTCACCCATCGATTCATCCTGTCCACATGGAGCTCTGCAGTCTTGAGAGCTGCAGCTACTTCTAAAAGTTCTTCTCATTAATTTTTGTTCATGAGGTATTTTACTTCGCTGTTTACCAGATACCCAACAGTGTTACAGCTTAAATAGATAAACCTCATCTTCAAATGAACATTATGCTTTCATTTTTTACCTACACGCATAAACATAGAACTTGTTAAAAATTAAGAGCTTTTTGAGAAACTGGAAGAGGAACCAGATTTATTAAATGCAAATTGATTTTTTTTTCAGCCAAAAAAACTCTCAGCCTATCACATATATGTGTTCTTAAATTTTTGTTTAAAAACCATTAGCCTTCCGTCAGATTGGCTTTTACCACCTGCTGCTAACTCCTGGCTCCTCAGACAACCGAACACAACGAACTGCTGTTCAACTCATATTATAATACAGCACCAGTATCTTGTGGCTTGTGTGATGCTTTGCTGCTGCCTTGAATTCCCTTGTGCACAGAAACAGTGCTTCAGAAGGAACACCTGTATTTCATTCACATCTCTACTTCACTGTCATATCAACAGGAAAAAACTCTGTGGTAAGCGTGTTCATTATAAAAGACGCAGACACAGAACAAAGAAAGAGACAACAGACAAAGTCCTCTGGCACGCAGCGTAAGGGGACGGGAGAGCCTTGGGCATCCCCTTCCTCTTTCCTTACATGCCATTCCTTTATATTTATGGCACTCCTAGCAGTCCCCTTCCAGCAAGCCCCAACTCAGGGGGCAGAGCATAGGACAGAAGCCATACATCACATTAGAAATAGTCTCAGCAATTTCCACCTGCCAGAGCTCGCCCCAAAGGCTGTGTTTCATTTGGCTAACACCCCAAGGTATCTTAGGCCTGCCGGGCCCATCAGAAAAGAAAAGGCATAAAAGAATGTCATTCTCTGTCCCCCAGCACAGCAGGTTTCACACTGTTACCACAGGGCACAACACACGACACTGATTGCATAAGGAGCTTAAAGCAGGGCAGTGACTTACCTTGAGTGAAATTCACAGCTGATACTGGGATTCTGGCCAGACTTGTGCATCATTTTGGCTCCATTCACGCCATTGAAACTGGTTTAAAAAAAGAAAAAATAGGTAATCTCACTCTTTGAGAATGTCATCTTCCAGGAAAAACTGATTCACTAAACAACACACCTGGACATTTTTTTAAAAAAAAAACAAAAAAAAAACCAAACAAACTAATTCAGCACAGGACTAACATTGGCCCTTTTTGCCTACATTGACTCAGCTAAATGTGGACACCTAACTGAAATTCTTAGAACAGGAGCTTCTTTGAAGGCTAACAGTGACAGCAAGATACATTGCACCTGGATGTGACTTACACTCATTTGTCAGTGCCCAGATTGCTCTGCTGAAGGATCTAGCATTTCTTAGGTTCATAGACTTATACTCTACGACTTTACCAAATTTCTTCTGCTGTCCTTTCAAAGATCAGAGGCAAAGGGCTTGATTTACTTGTCCTGTTAGTAACAAAAAAACTTTCTAACCCTCTTTCTGCTCTTTTCTCCATGGCAGCTAAGCCCATTTCAGCGGTTCCTTGTTCACTGACTGCTTCTGCATTTTCTAGAACTCATAAGCTCCCCTGACTGGGAAGTAGGGGGGAATCAACATTGCTGTTTGCTATATGATATGGACAATGGCTACTGCCCCATTTTGAAACCCAGCACACTCTTTTTTTTTGCTTCTTCCTCAAAGTGGAAAGAAGAATACACTTGTTCCTGGGTGAAGCAGCTGACCTTGCAGGAACTCGGTGGGAAGCAGGAACTGTTGCCAGCCCAAAGGTGAGACCCTGCTGATGTGTCATGAAGAAGGACTTGCAATGCTTCTGGAACCATGCCCCCAACATTCCCCTACCCTCCATTCTGTCCTTGCCGGGCCTGATGAAATCCTACGAGGATAAACTGTACTTGGCAGCTTCCCAAGCAGCGTGAAGAATGGACTCCTGCCGCCCAGAGCTGTGGTCCCCGCTCCCTGGCACACCGAGGCAAGCCGTGCCGCTCACCGGCAGGCCGCGTGGCATGGCTAAATGCTGGGCGGTTACGGCCACCACAAAGGCCTTTGTGCACGACAGCTCTGGGCCTCTGCTGCCTGTTGTTGTGGAGGATGATCCACCTCCAAAAAGACAGGAGATGTTCCAAACCATATGAGGACTATATACATTTTTGTGAGTGATGCTAAATCCCAGCACTGCTCACTTCCAGAGCATGAGATGGAGCCTGCCCACGTTTATGGGGCCACAGTATTTAATCTGAACTGAGACACGAAATAAGCAGCTCAGAGGTCCTCATTTTATCACAGACATTGAGATATTATTTGAAAGCTGGGGCTGCCTTTCTAAACAAAACATGCTCGTCTGCTAAAACCCAGCAACATTGTTCAGGGAACAGAAATGGCTGTTCATATTGTCATTCCACTGCTGCAGAAGTGAAATTGGTAACTTTGTCATACAGCCCTGGTAAACATTTACTTTCTGCTACAGATACTTTTTCTTTTCTAAAGATTTCAGAATAGCCCACTTTCATGCTCCACAGTAAACTGGATAACTGTGTACCTTGTACAATTTTTGTTAGATAAAAGTTATACTATGTATGTTATTATTTGACACAGTATTCTATCTTTTCAGTATCTCTTATTAGATCACAAAGAATAAAGAGTTGATCTCAGCTATCAAATAAACATAAATGCCCACTACAAGTCTGAACTAGGCTAAGCTACAGATATTGCACACAGATAAGCAGAGCTCTGAGCAATCTAAGCTTCAATAACTATCTTACAGTTAAGTGTAATGCATAATGTGCTGTTCAAACTACAAATTAGCAATAATATGGAATCATTTAAAGTAAAAAATTTTAAAATATCAGATTTTTGCCTTAAAGAATGGCCCTTTTAATAAAATCAAATGTTTCAAATTCTGTGTAAATACTCTCCCAGCATTTTTAAGGACTATGGTTATTCTTCCATTTCTTGTGCAGATTTACAGAAAACCTTTTATTTTTTACATCTATTAAAGCCCAAACATTTCAGTTTTCAGAGGCTATCAGGTTTGGTCTGACTCTCCTTTCTGAAGAAAGAAGTGACAAATATATTTAAGCCTCATCTTTCAGGCATACGAGTAAGGCAGGAGCTGATACAGTTATTATGGGCAGCCAGTGCTTTCACCTATGCTTAGTTAAACAGAGAAGGGAACACTAGAAAAGGGAATATATTCACTTTTCAGAGTATTCTACAACTAACTACAACACTGTAAATGAATATTAAGCACAATTCTTCACTTCTACTTTCCTTGCTTGCATGGGAACGTTTGGAATAAATCACCACAAAGTTAATGCAGCACCATTTTGTCAGCACACTGTTGCAGCCCCATCACCGTTGTGCTGATCAGAACTGATCAGTTTGCTTCATCCTCATGCCACACTGTCTCTCTACTACTCTGCCATTGAGGAAAGGAGGTCAAACAGATGAAAAATTAATTCACACCTACTTTGAGACACCTTCATTCTGCCAGAGTTGTAAAGAAACACTGCTGCAAACCAGACCTGTGCCCAAGCTGCTCCATGTGCTCTCTGCAGGAGCCATACTCCTGATTTACACCTAGTGCCTGCCTGGTTCTGAGTGACACCTACATGAAGGGCAAGCATTTAGCAGCCTTCACCTGCCAGCTAAAAAGGCAGTTTATCACAAGTGTCCCCCGTTACCAATCCATCCCCAACATGGACCAAGCTCTGCACAGAGTAGTGGTAGAACCCAACAGACACAGACTCAAAAACCAGAATATTTTCAAATAACCCAGTCATTGTTTTTGTTGTCACTTCAAAGAGAAAGAAAAAGAAATCCCCACACTATTTGATGCTCCTCAACCTATGCCACAATATGTTACATCATAAATACAGCTCTTGGATATCCTTCTGCTCAAGTCACTGAAGAGCCCATGAGCTTGATGTGAGCTGTCAACTTCAAATATTCAAATAAGACGTCTGCCAGCAGAGACAGGAGTTTGGAGACAAGCACCCACATGAGCTGTTATGATTAGAGCAAGTGATCCTCCAAAGCCTCTTGGCAGAGATTTTATCAGAGCTGGGCAGGCAACAAGCAGGTCATGAGTCACTTGGCATGAGTCACCACCATTGCCCCCTCCCAGCAGTACTGGGATTTAGAGGTGGAAAATTACAGGTGTGCTGTAGGCCAGGGTTGTGTAACAGGTCAGTCTGCATGGTTGCATTTCAGATACCTCCAACAGGTGTCAATGTGAATGGCTCAAGCATGATGAAGGTGTAAGCACTTCAGAAAAGTGGTTAAAATGAGGAGCACTACCCCTTCATAGGAACAGGTTAGAAGAGAAGCACCTCACACAACTATCGCTGATATGCCATGATACTTGCAGCTAAATTTAACTTTTACTAGATGATGTCCTGTCTCTCTATGATATCCCTTACCCTGACCCAGTAAAATGAAAGGCAAATGCCTCATCAGCTGTAGGGACTATACAGCATTGCTCTTTCTTCTCAACAGCAGCACAGAAGAGTCAGACTGAAAGGCACAACACTGAGGCTGATGCAGTTCCTGATTTGTATAGGTTTTTCTCAGAGCATTACATCATGTTAATTTGCTTCCTCAAATGGATTTCCTCTCCAGAGTCTGGTATGACTGACTGGCTTGAATGCAGACTTTAGCATCACACAAATATGCCTTCCTCCTCCTCCTCTTCCCTGACTGTTCAGCTACATTTAAATCTAACCTTTGAGCAGCAGACAGCACAGAATGAAGGATTCCTTTCATTCAGATGTTAAAAAGAACTGTTATTTTCAATAATCCTAGACAGAGAAGTGGACTTTAAAATCTACATCCATCTCAGTAGCTGGACCATACTAGGCACTGAACTCCGTATTACAAAGACTGCAGGAGGCCACACCTAGCCAGGAAAAAGGAAAGATGGGGGTAATCCCCACTGCCTGCAGCCTTGGCCTTCTTCCTCATTTTATGAATCCTTCTTCTAATGCCATCTGCTCCTTCTTTTAATCTGTTGCATTCTCACAATGAGACTGCAAGCAGTGACTGAATGGAACACGGGAGGCCCTCCACACCCAAAATGACCAAGATTTGTCCCCTCAGATATTTCTAAACAAAGCAGTACAAAACATGATGCCATGGCACAGGTTATAACTGACATATTTCAAGAACAGACTCACATCACTTGAATCTGAACCAAGCCACAGGGATGTGCTGAGTTCCGTCCTGCCAGGCTCCCTGTCCACTGTATGGAAGCGTATTCATAAATCCCCCGTAGCTGGCTTGTCTTTCAGAGAAGGCAGCAAGGTCTGGTCTATTAGGTGTTGGAATTCTGCAGAGCAGAAGCGGCACTGGGCTCCTAATGCTTTACAAATGACAGCAAAGCTCGTTTTAGTTCTTAACCTTTTCCTTCATGGCAGCAAGAAACCATCTCAGTGTGTGAGAACATGCTGCCCCAGCACAAAGAACCACCCCAGCTGCCAAGCTAATTGTGGAGACAGGAACGGCTGGCAGGAGGATAGGACAGGAGATGGGGTGTCTTTTATATGAGTTGCACTGATGTCTTAAGTGAGCCACGAGTGGGGAATGCAACTTCTACGATAAGGACCTTTCGTTATTCAGTGCGGGGATTTTATCCTTTTAATGGAAAAATCGTAACAACCATGAATAGGAGCATTCAGATTAAAGGGAAACTGTAGCTGGGTTTTTCAATACATCTTGTGCAACACACTCCAAACTCAGGCGGTTTCTTCAATCTGGAGATATGAACACACATACTCCACCCTTCTTTATCTATTGTCAGACTGAAACTAATGCAACAAGAACTGAACAGGTTCAAGAAGAACCTTTTTGCAATGACCCTCACCACTGGCACAAGTGGAAAGACTGAAACTCAGCTTGAGGGAGGTGCTGAGTGTGTCATTCCGAGAGGTTAAGCAGGACTGCACTTGTGTGTAGAAAAAGGATGCCCTGAGTAGAAGAAATACCTTGAAATTTCTTTGAACTCAGCTATTTCTGTTAACTAGCAAAACCCATTCAACTTTCTTTTCTTATTGGAGAAGTCTGCTTGGGTTGCTCCACAGATGTCTGCTTTTACATCGAAGCGAGGGTGGGGTTTGACACCCACCGTTTGCTTTTACAAGCTCTCAAGTCTGTAGGGCAGCCCTTGTGGTTGTGTAAGCCAGGCTGAAAATGATTTTGCAGCTAACTCCTAGAGGCAACAGACAGGAGATGTGGCAGTGATACCAGGTAAAAAGATACAGCAAATATTTTCCAAACATTTCCATTATTCTGAGGGCACTGTCATTGTGGAATACCCACAGCTGAGACAGATTCTCAGTATGACTTAAAGGAATACACAAACTCTTGAGGACCCACTATCCTAAACTCAAACACCTTGCAAAACCAAAAATTTGAAAACTCAGCATTCATTCAGGGCAAAACATTTACAACTACTCATTTTTAAGAATTCTTTCAGTCATCTTTTACATCCACTGCAATTATACCCACTGCTCTGGTTTGGAGTAAGCAATAACAAAAAGGGAAGGCAAATGAGATTTGAGCCCTTTGTTTCTGTTATTGCTGTTTTGTTGGAACTAATGTAATAAGAAATAGCTCCTCAATTAAAGCAACACTTACCAAGCATCTTATTTGGTTTCATTAAGCTGTGAGGGAAAGAAGAGAAAGAATGGAGTGGCAGGGGAAGAAAGAAAAACAAATGGAAAGAAATACAGAAATTTGGTTTTGCTATCCCCTACACAGACTATCTCCTTGTCCTGGGTTTGAGTGAGTGGCGAGGTTTTTGGTACCAGGGGAGGGGGCTACAGCAGTGACCCCCTGTGAGAAGCTTCTTAAAGCTCCCCCAGCTCAAAATTGGACCCAATTCTGGCCCGGGCCGAGTCAATTAGCTGCACCTCTGCGATAACATATTTAAGAAGGGACCTGGGAGGAGGAGTTGCAACATCTACGTGAACATCAAGGTCAGTGGAAGAATGGAGGAGGAAAGGAGGGGAAGGTGCGCTGGAGCAGAGACTCCCCTGTATCCTGTGGTGAGACTGAAGTGCCACCCTCCCCTGCCACTCATAGAGGTCTACGGTGGAGCAGATGCCGATTTATGGCCTGGGAGGGGCCTCGCATTCCCAATTAAGGTGGCTGCGCCCAGAGTCAGCCAGGACCCTGTGGGAAGAAGCAGCCCCCGTTGTTGTAGGTCGCTGCTGGGAGGATTGCAGCACGTGGGGGTGTCCCACACCGGAGCAGCTCAGGAAGGGCTGCAGCCCGTGGGAGGGACTCACGTCGGAGAAACTTTGTGGAGGATTGTCTCCTGTGAGAGGGGGACCACGCTGGAGCAGGGGGAAGAAGTTCCAGAAGTTCCCAAGATGGAAGAAGCGGCAGCACTGACTGCACCTCCCATTCCCTGCCTTTCGTACCGCTGGAGGGAGGAAGTAGAGACATCGGGAACAGAGCTGAGCCCGGGAAGGAGGAAGGGGGGGAGGATGTGTTTTCAAGATGTGGTAATGCTTCTCACTGTCCCATCCTGTCTGTTAAGTGGTGTTGTTGTTGTTAGTGTCTGTATTAAATTTATGTTCTTTTTTAATTCCCCAAAAAGTCTGTCTTTTGCCCATGACTGTAATGGGTGAGTCATCCCTCCCCATCCTTATCTCAAATCTGGAGCATTTGCTTATTTTCTCCTTCCCAGTGCTGGGAGGGAAGTGGGGAGTGAGTGGCTGTGTCATGCTCATTTGTCCTCTAAGCTCGAACCACGACACCCCTAGGTTAAATCGACAGAAAAAACAAAAGAATTTGTGGAAGATCACAGAAGGAGATAGAATCATCTTAGTTACAGTTTCTTGAGGCTTTCAGCTTCTTAGTGAGCAGCATTCGTTGCATTCACCTCTTCTATTTGCCAAGAGAGAAGACTGTGAGCTACTCAGCATGTAGGTGGGTTTCCAATGCTTCTATGTTGCTCAGGCAAACGTTCTAAGACAGCGTGGAACAGAGATATTCTTGTCATATCTGAACAGGCATTGTTTGGACAACAGAGGACGAAATTTTTCTCTCTACAGAACAATAAGTCTTCAACTCTCTTTTTCAGATATTGCAGAAAAAGAAAAGTGAAAGAACCCCCTTTTTTCCTACAGACTACCAACCTAGGTCTCACAGAAGCCAACCACAGCTTTTAACTTCTGGAAACCTGACAGAAATTCAGACTTATCACAATGGTATCTGGAATATTTAACACCCCAAATATTCTGAAGAGTAACGTTGTAGGAATTATTCCCTTAGCAAATTCAGATCATTTAAATTTGATAACCTTCAGCTGATGGAATAGTCTTAGCATATTGTGTCAGTCTACTTAGTAGCTTTTCCTGACCATCACATTTTTTTGGTTTGTTTGTAATGTAAAAAGACACTGTTAGGAAGAGTTAGGGTAAGATTGCGCTCATTTCCAGACAGGATATGTTCGAATACAGTTTTGAGCACTTTTTGTTTCATTTATAGTAGGTAAGACCAGGATTCAGTCCTGTCTCTCAACCTGTCAGGTCAAATGAAGAGAAACATTCCTCAAATTCAATAGCAACTGCAAGTCATGCATCCCTGAGGCCTGGCTTTAATCACACCATCTATGTGCACCAAAAGAAGAATATAAAAACAAGGTACCAAATCAGCATGTGCACAGAACAGTTAAGTTCACCGTAAGTAGGCCAAATGGTCCAAAGACACTGAACAGGAGTGAGCTAAGAGCCCAAGACTCTGCATAAGGACTACAGGTGTCAAGCTGGGCTGCAGAAGAGGACTAGGCTCGCTGTCCTTGCCAGCTATTAGATCACATTGGTGTCAGTCCCTCATGATTTCCCCTCTCCCTAAAAAATTCTCTCCTGGTCCCATGATGACTTGAAAATGCAAGGACAGAAAGCTTTAGTGGGCAAGAGGCAAGAGAAGCTGGCCGCTTCAGAAAGACCTATGACTTCTCACATCGGGTAAGAGCCTCCTCTGGGAAATGCAATTTTTATATTCACTTTATCCCTCCAATGCATTGACTCCATCAATTAATGGCAACTTTCCAACACTCTGCTTAGTTTTCTTGCCAAGTCAGGATCATGCTGGGAGACAAGTAAGTAAAGTTTATTAGTAAGAGAAAAATGCTGCACAGAAAGCCAAACTAAGCAGAGCTACATGATGAATATTATGGCAAAATTTGAAGCAGCAGCAGATTTTTTTTCTTCAGATGGGCAATAATGTTCCACGAGTTTTCTCCCATATATCTCTGATGTTCTCCAGGTCTGCAGCCAGAAGGAATGGGAAGGAAACTCTCTCTTTGCTCTGAATGTTCAAGTCTGATTAGGAGCTGAAAAAAGATACTTGCTCTGCCTGCCCTACTATACCTTCTTTCATTCCTCATGTTTCTGTCCAGATGAATCTTCTATTTATTGCCTGCTCCTTACATTCTTCATCCCAATTCCAAAGAATTGGCATTTCCAGGAACACCTTTCTGTGTACAACCACTAAGGGCTGAAGTTCTTGTTTTAGCTAGTTGGTTTTCTGCTTATCTATTTGCATTTTCCTCTCATTTTCTAGCCTGAAAAGTTCAGCTTGTCCTATAGGTGAGCATTCCTCAGTTCTGACCTGAGATAACACTGCAATTTTCAAAACACTTTCCAGAAATTACTTCATTTTCTCTTAATCCAAAAATTTACTGACACAATTTCAAGCTTGTTGCAAACCAGGAAGCTGGTTTGCAAAAGGATCCTAGCACCTCCTCTGACAAAGGCAGCTCTGCTAAATTTTGCTAACCCTTCTACAATTTCATGCCAAAAGGATTCCTTGGGTAGTCTCCAGAAAAATTGGAGGCATTCTCCAAACATGTCCTAAAACATATCATAATCTTTTGTGAATGAAGAATTAGGGGCACAAAGATAAAGCTACCCTACTACAGCCACAATGTAGCGCTGTACCAGAATGGAGCAGAAAAAGGCAGCAACCGGGAAGTGGAGAGGGAAGATTTAGCCCAGAGTCCTACTGTGCAAGTTTTGGTTCTAAAAGATGCTGTGAAAAGGCTCTAAACTTTGGTGAAGTCTCTGTTCTTAAACACTAGATACAGCCAAAGCTGGATATCTGCACAGCTCTGCTACCCTGAAACTCCCCATCTCCTGCAGCTGACTCGTAACTTGGCTATCAATTCTGAATTACGGCTGCTGACTGCTGCTTCCACCTTCTGCTGCAACTTGCCCTCCTGCACAGACTATCGTGTCAGGCTGTCTATAGCATCAACATGCATAAAATAAACTGTGATTATGTCAGAGATTTACCCTTCCCTTGCTACCCCAGGCTCCTCAGGCTTCTTTACAAAGCTCCTTTGGTTTCCACTTCTCTCTTTGAGAGACTGCTCCAGAATCTCACTCTTCTAGTGGTTGAAAATCTAATTTCCAGGCGAAGTTTATTAATAGCAAATTTGTACCAATTTGTCCTTGTGCCAGCATTGATCTTTATTATAAAGACCTTTTCTTCCCCTCTAGTATTTACTTTGCAATGAAGGGCTTACAGAGAGCCATCACATTCCTCTCCCAGCCTTTGTTTTGCAAGGCAAAACAAACTCATCTCTTTTAGTTTTCTCTCATCTGCTAAGCCTTCTGTCCCTTACTCATCCTCCTAGCCCCATTCTGCACCTGCTCCTGTGCGAGCACATTTTTCTGACAGAACCGTACAGAGTGTTCTTGGCACGCTCCTGCATCTTGGTTTTAAACCTCCCTATTTGAAGCAGGACTGTCTCCTTGAAACTATCCCACAACCGTATCAGCCCTGACACTTCTCCACCATATGTTCCTATCGCTGTCAAAGTTCCTCTGCTGCCTCCAGCAGCCTCCTCAGCACTCAGCTCATTCCCTCTCTACTCCCACCTCCCAGCACCTCGTGCACATCACTCCCACGCTGGCAGAGGACAGGCACGACCCGAAGCTGGTGCCAGCACCCAGTCCCACGCTCTCTGCGCTTCCGTAGGGCTCTCCCACACGCACTGCAAATACCAGTCACACTGCCCTGCTCCTCAACTTTAAAAGAAGCAAACTCCCCTGATCCTGTGCCCCCTGGGCCTCCTTCCCTTGTTGGTAGGCTCTCCTGAACACCACTGACTCTCTGGCTTTCAACCCTAGGTCTTCTATGGCTCAGTCAGTGGTGACAGAAGGACAGAGCCTCCCTTAGGCCTGCAAATCTTAGACTTCTGTCCTATCAGAAGTACACAGCTCTTGATTAGACTCTGCAAGCTCTAAAATGCAGCCAAACAGCCCCTTCCGAATGGCCAGATAAATGCACTGAACCTTCCCTGCTGCCATGAACAATGGGAACATCCTTCTCCTAACATGGGCCAGTTCTACTCAGCCTTCCCTGCTAATGAAACACCAGGTCCCCACTCACGGGCAAAACTACTGCTGATTTCATTACACTGGGGTGTCCCTGTAGCTTCTAGTGTTGCACATGGACCTATGGTGTCTCCCATATCACAGCCTTTTGCCTAGCCTTTCAGAGATCCCCTTTCAGTGTAAACCCAGACAGGGAAAAAACGGCATGCATAATACTGTTTAAGAACAAGCAAAGGCATTTTCATACTTGCATAAAGAATCCATTTGGACGTAGCTAAACCCAGATCTTAGCCTAGGGAATAAAGAATTCTTCCGTTTTCCAACCCTCAATCTAATTCTGTGAACAGGGGCAAGTGGGGACATCTGTTGTCTTGTGGAAATAAAATTCAGAGGAGCACACCCATGGGAATCTGTCTAGTGCTATTTCAGTGGCACGATTCCAGAAACTGCCCTCATACCCTGCCTTCACTCATGCACTGCTCCCAGATCCTTGCAGTAATAATGGCCTTAAGGTCACACAGCATAAACCAATTCACGAAATCTGCTTGCTCTGAGCTAACTCAAAAGCTGTCACTCATCCTCTTACTCTCTGCATTTGCAACAAAGATGTCAGCATCCATATTTCTGACTCCTGGAGAACTTAGCCTTACCTGTTAGATGAGTGTTTCTTTCACTAATACTATTAAGAAAAAGAAAGTCTTTAAGACAGTGGAGTGGGGTGAACATGGCAATTATGTCTTGCTAAGGGCAGACCAGTTTTGGCTGGGGAACTTTACATCTTAAAACTATTGATGCCTGGATTGTGTACCAACTCCCATGAAAATATCCACCTTGCAAACCCCCACTGCCACTGCAGTTCTCCGCCGTGCCACAGCCCAAATCTGCTCCTCCACTGTGGATACTATTCCCAAATTCAACATGTTTGCTTAAAACAAACAAGCAAGCTGCTTCTACAGTATCAGTTTGTTTTCTCTTAACTATATGGTGTAATAGTTACATAGATTTCATTTAGGACTGATAAACTCTTCACCTGTGCTGGAAGCCACACTGGAATCTGGTTCCCCTAACTGTGGTTTCCCACCAGTGTTTGAAGTGATGACTGCTGATGGGTAACCAGAGAAACACCTTCCTCTGCAAAAGCAGCAAAGCCCACCCACCAGTCATCAAATCTCAATGCAAAGTGTGACAGGAAACTTTGGCTCTATTAATTCTGTGGCGTCTCAGTTATGCATGCTATCTTCCCTGCCCAGGCCATCCTGGGCTTTTTTGGAACTCATTTGTGTTGCTTGTTTGGGCAGCACCTTGGGAGAGAGAAAGAGGCACAACAATATTTGCCATTTCCTCCGCGTGGAGGAAGGCCTCCATGGAAGGGGTCCAACGGTGAGAGCACATTGTCCCTTCCCCGTGTGAGGGGCAGGAAAGACAGCAGCTGTTTGCACAGCATGCTCCTGCCTCAGGATAAGGAGAATTATTTTCACACCTGACGTGATGTGTTACAAGCAGTACAAAAGCAGCGTGGGAGCCAGAGAAGGGCAGCTCGTGCAATGAAGGGATTTCTAGGACTTCTACTCTGGAGACTTTGGTTTAAGTCCTAGTGAGAAACATTTAAGCCTTCTCTACTCACAGTGCTAAGGAGCATAATAAAGAGTGCCTTTGCTGGGACAGAAAGACAGCTAACAGAAAAGCACTATCAAGACATCCTCTTGGGAAGAACTTCTTTTATGAGCAGATTTTTTTTTATATATTTGTTTTTGAAAGAGCACTGATTTTGATAAAAGTTCCTGCCAAAGCTACTTGGAACAGCTTTGTTTCTGGCAGTTCAAAAGCTCTACTTCAGAACTTCCAAATTGTACATATTTTATCTTAGAGGTTTTTATCCCACATGCATCATTATTACCTTGCCCCAACATGACAGATGTATTGAAATATTATATTACTTTTTAGATCATTAAGATGAATCACTACTTACTACAGAATGAAATGTTACCTGCTTCTTCTAGATGAAGGCATTCCTGGGTGTTGTAATGGCAGTGCCAAACTTTCATTACATTGCAAACAAGGGACTTCTTGTTCTAGAGAATAAGGTAAGATATTTCAGTCATATTAAGCAGCAGCTGTTCTTATCCTTTTTTTAAAAAAAAAAAAGCAACTAACTCCCGTGTTTTCTTATATAATACACACACTGTGACCTACTACTAGTCTTTACTTCGCAAATCAGCAGCAAGCATAAGCTGTACAACAACTTAAAATGGATATAACTCAAAACAAAAATTCAGAAAGCCCAGAGCAAAACATTTCTAAAACTCAAAATCTGGGACACAGTGTCCTCATAGGAAATTTTAAAAATAAATTATTTAATTCTGATTAAAGGGCAGGGGGGGAAAAACAAACAAGCTTTACAATGTCAGAACTTCCCAGGAAATGGCAATTCTGAGTTAGGCTAATGTGCGTTAATTCTGAGAAGCCTGAGTAAGATTTTTTGCTAGGGACAAAGTCCAGAAGGATCAGGACGGAGGGAATTCTGCAGGGATCCACAGCACAAACAGCAAGGTTATGGGAGGTCAGACGCAGCTGGGTGTGAGAGCGCTCCAGGGCTGAGCAGAGCTTTGGAGGAGGAGTAAGGCACTGCCAGATTAATGGAGCAAGGAAAAGGGGATTGCCTTCACTCTTCTGCCCACTGTCTGCAGAAAAGCAGCAGGTCCAACCTTGAGTGAGAGAAGTGTCACGCTCCTGTGTGGGACGTACACCACTATCCACAGAGGGCTGCTGGAGGCTCTGCTGGCATGTGCCCACCCCGGAGGGGTGCTCAGGAAGAGCAGCAGCAGGACTGTGCCTTCCTTCTTGCTCTTCCAGACTCTGCATTAGCAGCGGAGGGTGCCTGCAAGCACCACCCACTGCAAAGATGGGATTTCAAGCAGTTGTTTTGTGATCAGGTCACCAACAGGCTACATGGCATTCATCCGGGTGCATTCATCTTTTAATTTTTGTGCTCATGACCTACCTGGCCTTAATCCTGGCCCTACTTAGTAACAAAATGACTTAGTTTTATTTAATACTTGCCTAAATCCATTAAATTATCCAGCTTTCACAAGTCACAAAGGCCACCTCTCCAAAGACAAAATTTTCACTCTCAAACTATTTATACGCCTTTTCTTTCCCACATAGGCAACGATGGATGGAAAAAACAGAATAAATTAGTAACTAACTACCTCCATACTCTTGGCTTTATTGCTGGTCAATAATGCACACAGTCAAGCCCTGAAGCAGAACAGATGATACATCTGCTGGGTTTATGGAACTTACTGTGCAGTTTAGTGCATGATTCAGGATCTGCATCACATGCGTGTGTGGGTGCATACTGCTGAGGTTGAAAAAGTTGTGACGCTGAACAAAGGGGTACTGTCTGCTAACACAGATGAAACAAAAAACTCACTGACCTGGAAGTTAGAGTACAAAATCTACTTTCAGCCTGAGTGCCTGCTGCCCATACACATTAAATGAAGAAGCTTTGTTTGAGCAAAGTATGATCTTAGTCTGCTCTTCTCAAGCAAAAAGAGCACATGCCAGGATCATGACTCCTACCCCAGCAAACAGCAGCAGCAGCAAAATCATGTGAACAACAATGCAAGATGAAACAGCCTTTTAAATTAGGATTTTTCTGTCACAAGCTTACTCCAAATTATCTAGTATAAGGAAATTTATCTATGCAAGCCAACAATATTGGCAGGGGGAAAATTATACAAGATATTGGCAGGCAAGTAGAGTACTGAAAGCTTAGAGAGAAATGGAGCAACCTGTGAGAAAAGATTCTAAGCACGATGGCAATACAAATGCACCATGAACTGCAAAGGCTCAGAGAAGGAGTCCAGAGAAGTAGCAAGCTCAGAGTCAAAAGATATGGTGAGACGGTCACTCCCAGGCAAGTGGCAGAGCAATATGGAAAAGGAGAAAAGATTTATCAACTTAACAGCCTCCAGTCCCTGGAAAGGCTTAAATCAATGACTGGATGCTTGTTTCACAGAATACAAATACCACATACCACCAGGTGAGCCAACATCAACCCAACTGGAGTGAGTGGGATGACTCCACTGAGGTCAACAGAGCTGTAACAGCTTTGGATTTACAGCTGGAACATCAAAGCACTACACAAACCTAAGTAATTAATCATGAGCCAAATGCCAGGCCAGGAATTTTGTAATAATTCAAGCCTTTTTCAAAAACCCAAGCAACTGTGTTCACATTCTAGACAGTCTTGGATGAATATTTCAGAGATATAGTGAGGATTTTGATGGCAGAAGCCACTCTTCTACCAGCATTGCTGGGTGCTGTGGCTGTTGCAGCAGCTCAGCCTGCTAGGTGAGGACTCCAGTAGAGCAGGCGCTGTGCTATCAAGCTGATGGGCATGCCCCACTGTGTGCATGCCATAGCGTATATAAAACAAACAGGAGACAAGCTAATCATCAAGAAAGGAAGAAGCAGCAGGTGGTGAGCTAAAACTATAGACAGCAGCTAGCATAATGTGGGAGTCAAAATCTCCCGTGTAGGAATTCCCAAAGACACCCCAGCAGAGGCAGAGTTCTGCCTCCCATAGACTCATAACTAACTGTGCAACTGGTGTTTATAGGAACTTGGGCAAGCGGCATCTTTGTGGCACACTGAGCAGTGTTCTGCTCTCGAATAACACGGCTCCTCAGAGTCCTGTGCTCTGTCCACTGTTGTTTGCCCATCGCCTGTGGTCCACCAGAAAGCCATCCACACTGGAGAAGAGGCTCCAATCACTTTCTGAAGTACCGACATTAAGCAGAGATGCTCAGAGTTTGCCTCCTGTACACAACTTGTACATTATGGAGATTGAGCCCCACACTTCTGCTTATTATTTCAGAGTGGCAGAGCAGGAATGTGGCAGCACAGGCCATCCCTCCTAAAACCTCAGCTTCATTTTAACACACCCTTTCCCAAGAATCTTGTCTTCTCTAGACGAACTTCACGTAATGGTTTCTTCACCACTCCCTCTCTCCCGCCTCCACCACATCTGTCATTTACATACATCCAGGTCCTGCAGTGTTTAGTAATGGCTGTGCCAGTAATACAAACTGTGAAAATTACCCTCAATGTCATATCTCATGACTGAACGTTCCTCTGGTCACACTCTCCCACCCTTCCTTCATGCAAACAGGAATAACAATAACTACTTCCTACTCCTGAGGCACCAGCATCCCCGCAGGTGACAGCTGGGATGGCTATACTATTTAAAGAACTAGTAAAGGGAGAAACAAGTACAGGTAGAGCTAGGTTGCCAGAACTACCATTAAGAGCATTAGAGCTCTTCCTGTGACTCTGCTGTCATCCTTCCTTTGCTGTGCCTCGGTTTCTCTCACACCTGCTGGCCCCAGATACTTAGATGGCAAACTCTTCCTTGACATGCTGCAAATTCCAGCCTGGGAGCTGAGAATCCCTGCAACGTCTCCTGACGCTCCCTGCCATGGACATGATGATCTCAGAACATTCTGGCTGTCACGAAAGAAAGGATAAAGCCTGAGATGTAGCCCTTTGAAGCAAGCTGAACCCAGAGCAAATATTTAATGGAGACAAGGCTCCTTCCCCCCCAGGCAGCAGTTTGTTCCCATACAGTTGTTCTAAGGCCTTCTATCCTGTGGTAACCTTGGTCATGTAGTCATGGTTATCATTGTAACACTGACAGGGTAGCTGCAATTGAAACGGCATATTGATGCTTACTCTGTCCAAAATGCCAGGAAGAGCACACAAGACACAAGAGAGTGACCATTCAGGTTTGCTGGTGAAGGGGAAAGATGAAGCACATCTTTAGAGTTAGAAGCTGCCACTTAAAGCTACAGTTCTGACATCAATCATATAAAGGAGACAAACCATGGAGACCAAATGTGGCAGCACTTCTCTCCACCTGTCTGCAGTAGTAACATACTTGATGCTCATGCACTGTGAACAGAATGCACTTTCTCAGCACTCTGCAGCAGTCTGGTTTGTCTGTGCGTCATGCTCTCATCACGGTCAGAGATATGCTTGATGCAGAAAAAACAGTGCTGGTACTTTGGCTTACTCCCACATCCTTTGGTTTTGCACTGGCAGCACTGGAAATCAGCACAGCAAATCTAACTTAGCATGCTGCGGCAGGGTCACCTAGAAGCTGATGAGATGGATTTCATAAAATTTGGCTCATTCTTGGTATTTCTGGATGCAACTGAAGAAGAAGTTGCCGTCAGACAGTGACAGTCCTTTCTGAAGTAACCAAGTACCCCACATCCTCTATATGAGGCACTCTTACAATGGTCTGTAAGAGAGCAAAGGGATATTATTTCAACCATAACAGCAGGGAACAGAGTAAGCAATAATACACCCAAGGTCAGGCCTGCAGTTTGTCACACAGCAGGGATCTGAATCCAGACTTGGTGAACCCCAGTATAATATGGAACCACTGGCAAGATTCCAGTAAACGCAGCACTAAACTTCCCAAAGGGAGCAAAATGTAATAACAGCTTATTTGCCTCTGACCTAGCAACAGCAGATGGAGAAGGGTGTGCAAGTCACACCTGCTTTTGGGCACAGCTGACATTACTCAGGCCTTGCCTGTGGGCAGGAACTGCTGCAAACGGGCTCCCCCTTCTTTGTCATCCCTACCCACACTGTCCCCACAGTGAAATCCACAGGCCTGAAATCCTCAGGCATGAGAGAAAGAAATCCAAAGCAGTTTGCTCAAGAGCAAATCCTTTGAAAACCAGCTGATTTTTCAAAAACTCCAGTGCATCTGCACACACCATATTGCTCAAAGGCCTGTTCCCAGGATCCAGCTGAGGAGGAAAACCATCATGGTATTCAGTTCAGCACAGCACACATAGGTTGGCATGATCACATCTCTTACAATCAGCATGTTCCTCGGTCTGCTCTGTTCCTTTTACGTAGGGGCTAATATAACCTTTATGCACCCTCTCTGGAGGGGATCAAAACCCCAAGTACCATGATCAGGCAATTTAGCAAACTGCTTGTACTTTTAGCCTACTCTCAGGAGGCTGTTCTGCCAGATCCACTGTGACAGTGACAGGTGAGACCAAATAGTCCAGGGGCAGAGAGATCATATAGGTCAGTATCCTGAAAGACACCACCTCCTGCTTGCAGGCACTTACAAAAGACTGTGCCAGGCTGGAGGGCAAATCTTGGGAACAGTACAGATGCAGCCTCTGAACTCTGGGCATGTCAGCCTAAGCCGATCTGGCACAACCAAACTGGTGACTGCAAAGCAGGAGAAAGCTGGGTACAAGTCTGATTCTAACACGAGGGCACATTTTAGAACATCCTTGAGGCTACAGTAACTTCTGCTACCTGTCCCAATTGCAACAGCTGAATGCAGAGCATGCTTTGGCCATGATCCCAGGGCTGTAGGATAGTAGCATGCAAATAGCCTCCATGGATGGACCATGCTGAGATTCGTAAGCTGCTGCCAGGCAAAAGAAACAGAGGAGGACTGTGACATGACCCTCCACAGGGAGGAACATCTGAAACTTCTAACACTTAACTCAAAGCATAGCGAAACATCTATGGAAGAGGAAATAGGCTGAAAACTGGATAAAGTCTCTCTTGGTATCTCATCACCTTCTTTACTGTGAGAGAGAAGCCTTCTCTCACTGGGTATTTGTCCCTCAGGATGCAATCTGAAGTAGAAATAGTAGTTTATTAAGATTTAAATACAGCTTTTGAAAACTTGCCCAGACAAACGAAATGTTAATGCAAGTTTTGGCTTGGTCTTCACCACTTGGAAAATGACTTCTCCCCTGTAATAAGATGAGCTGTAGCAGCTCTGTGAATCCAATCACCATAAGCACAAGTATCACCTGCAACAGCTGAAGCACACCTGGTCCCCCTTCACATCTCACAAGCAGGAAAGGAAGATAGTGCAAGCAGCCTACAGAGACAACACAATGTTGGTGTTCTTTCCCTCAGAAATGAAGATTGTGAGGAAACATGAGAACAGATTACCACACAGAAGCTGCTCTATGGAGTCAGCTGTTCTCCACCTCAGGACAGCAGCAGTGGTACCTCAGCTTTAAAGACAGCAAGGAAGACTAGGTACAAAGTATAACTTTCTACCAGATAGAACAACAAAGCACCAGAACAGATTGCAAGCAAATGTCCTTATCAGCACTGGAAGGCTTTTGGGTCAGGCTGGTCAAACATTTGTCAGGAATGATGTAAGCCAAGTTGCTTCTTACTTGGACAGGGAAATTGGGCTAGAAGACTGTCGAGCTCTCTTCCAACCCATTTTGATCTATGGCCCTGCATCGAGGAACTGAGTGCTGTCCAGTAATCCACACACATTCAGTCACCTGGGTCCCCAGGGACCTCCCGTGCCACCCTAGTGCAGTCACTCTGTCACTGCCTCACCTGGAAGGGAGTCTCATCCCCACAAGACCACAGGCTCAGGTGAGAGTGCTGTGAGGATATAAACGCATTTCTTTGACTAAGGTCCCTGAGAAAGTCCCTTTCACCCCATATCTTGGGTGGGAGACAGAGCACTTCAGGATGCTTACATGGAAATTACACCAGAATAATAATGGTACTCTATCTCTGTCCTCCAGCATACTAGAGTTTGTTCAAAACCATGGATTAATGCAGCCTTAGGGGGGGGCTTCAGGTCTCCATGAGGTACAACCCCAGTCCTGTATCACAAGCTGTGAGGTTCCCTTCCAGTTTCCCTACACGAGCCCCGCACCGAAGTTCTGTTTTACTGGCACAGGAATAGAGGCCAAAGCCCCACTTTGGAGCCGCACTGACAGCACAGGCCCCTGTTATCCCGAGTTCCCTCAGGGGGGCCGGCACCCTGCCCCGCTCCCCTCAGGGCGGGCAGCCTGCGGCAGGGCTGCTCTGAGCCCTCGCACCGCTAAACTGGGGCCACAGCACCATCTGCAGGGCTCTGCCAAAGACCAGGCTTTTACCAACTCCTCCTCAGGGAACGCCAGCGTTACCCTAGCAGATACTTCACACCTGGTAACTCTCCAAAACACAAACCTGAGCACACACACAACCACACTCTTTAGGGTCCCGGAGGAAAACAAAGCCCCTCTCTAAAAGCGTCGCTTCAGGAGACAAATCACCCTTTTGATACAGTTCCAAAGACCCAGTAAATTCCCAGAAAATTAAATGTATGTCAGATCCTGGATTATGTAAAATGCCAGCAGAAGCGTCAGCCTCCTGCAGCTCCAGGGAGTAGCTGTGCCTCTGCAGAGCTCACGTGCGCCGCGTGCTGCCGGCCTCAGCTGAGCCTCCCGCTCGCAGGCAACAAAGGCAGCACCGGCAGGGTTCAGTGCTTTAGTAAGGGCCCTGGCAGTGCCTGTGGTTCCTTAAAACCACCATCTCCAAAAAACTCCGCAGTGCTTCCGTACCAAAACGAGCCTGGGCCCATACGCATAAAGCACTGAAGAACGCGTTGTACTACACCAACACATTCCCTCAGATGTGAGTCTGACAAATAAATCCAGCCTCCTGGGAGGAAGAACAATTTTTCTCTATTCTTGTCTTTATGAGAAGGTCAGCAGCATCATGTGATTTTCCGAGACATATAACCACTATGCAATGCAAATCCACAGAAATGTAAGCATTTTTATTATTGCTTTAGCTATAACTATAGGAATTTAACACTCGTCCTGCCGGATTAGACAAAGAGTCTGTCTCACAAAGTGTCCTGCTCAGACAAGTAACTGATTGACACTTTCGAGAAAAGTCACGCTGCTTTCTGCAGCTCAGCCACCAGCACTCTCAGAGGGACATCTAACTCTAGCCTGGCACAAGGAATGGGCCAACCCCTTGAAAAAATATGATCTTATGCCATTTAGCACCCTCATAAGCCAGTAAACTATCCAGCTTTTAAAGTATCCTGCAGAAGTAAGCTGTGCATGTTGCTCTGCTTCATACATAAACACTGCTAACACCCAGATGAAATCTGTGAACTCATTTAATTTTTAAACAAAGTCTGACAAACTGAACTTAAAAGACGACCCTAAACTACTACTAAACAAAAAACTCAAAAAACCTCTGACTACAATTTGTACTCACAGCTCTAGCCGGCAAAACTGCCAGAAATCAGCTGTGCTAGAATTTTATTTCCAAACTTTGGATCAAGTGCACTTTAGCTGAACTTTTTTAGTTCTCTCCTTCCCTAGATTCCCTCTACTGTGTTTAACCACTGCACGTACTCAGTCCAGAGAAGGCTCACAACTTCAAGTAAAAAGTGCATGCAACGTGGCAAATTACTGGGGCGAGCAGAGCGGTGGGGAGGATAAATGCAGTGTGAGTGGTATGATGAGGTGAAAGGGTTGTCGGTGAACAGAGCTGTAAAAGCCCAGAGGGTGGGGAAAGGATCCAGTTGAAGACTGGAGTTCTGGTATGTCAGAGAGCACGCATGTATCTGTGGAAAAGCAGGGCCCATGTTCAAGAGTTAAAGAGCAAATGAAAGAGTGGGGAGTGTGAGTCTGGGAGAGGTAGAGGGGAAAGGGACTAGATGTATTACTGCTCATGGAAAGCCTTCTGCATCTGCTGCAGCCTCCCAAATGGATGAAGTTTGCTGATGCATCTCCTACCTAATGTTTCTGGCTCCGCAGTCCCAGTTCAGCTGGGACAGAGCGCCTGACAGCACCTCCCCAGCACACACAGATTGCAAAGGTCACTGTCTGGACACTTCCACCCCTACTGAGTGCTCACCTCCATGGGCCCAGCAACTACTTCTGTTCAGACTGGTAGACCAGATCCTTCCATTTGCTTTCTTCCTTTCATTCCCTGGCTAGCTATAGTCAGGAAGGGAACTTGCAACACTGGAAACAGCAGCAGCTTGAATTTAATCCTGCTGTTATTTATAATGTCATGATGTTGACTGTCCATTTCAGGGACTTCTCTCAGTGTTTTTTCAGGCAGCCCTACTCTGAGTCATCCTTCCCAAAGAAACAGACCTCAGCTATTCCCACGGCTGTCAAGAGACTGGATCCTACTCCAAACTTAGATTGTTGTCAAATTTTGTACAAGTCATTTCACCTCCCATTTTCCAGCCTCTCCATCTGCAAAACTGAGGTAGTTATTCTGGCCTTCTTGGTAAAGTCTTGCATTTAAATGCCTTACATGGAAGTTAGGCATTTTTATTACTATCAGAAGCAATGTGCGGGTGCCAGATGTTTATTCAGGTCTGCTGGCACATTTGAAAATGAAACATAATTGCACAGCGATTCTTGTAAGGACAATGATTTGAAGCACTATCTTTATTACAAGGTTTTGATTGTTTCTGGCAGCATCCACCAAGTGTCAGGTGCTGGAGATTCAGATGGTGTAACATGTGCACTGATCCTTCAATGACATGTCACTCAGCAGGACTGGGAAACAAAGGCTGCTGTGCTGTTGGAGATCTACTGAAGAGCATCAGGATCCTGGACTAGAATTGAATTTGAAATGTGCAGGTTAGTCACGTGCCATTATACCTGAAAATCCATGTGCCAGTATAAGCCAGAGTTTGGACCCATCATCCAATCTAGTCACATTCTATATAAATTTATCTCAAGGGCAAAAAGACAAGAGTGAAATTCTTTCTAGGTCAAATGGGTGATCTGACACATTGAGAAGTTGTAAGTTTAATGAAGTAGCTGGAGCTGTGAATTCTTCCATATTGTGTCCCAAGATTAATGAGTCGTTTTAGCAGAGCAAACTAGGAAGTTGCATGCAGTTCCTCGAGGAAGGTGAAACACTTCTACACAATCCGATGAACTTCTACATCTCTGGATGAAGTTGGTATCAGGAAATGAGGGGGTCTGCCACTGCAGGGAGAGTTCAGTGCACAAGGGAATGAAGCGGAGATTCCTTTTGCCACACATAGTTTTCAGCAAGCTGTTCAGCAGAGCTCACCAGCAAAAAGCATATTGCAAGAAGAGTTATTTCTGGTACAGCTGTCATCTGCTATGTTTTTGGATGTGCAGAAACCTAGGCCTGTGGGAAAAAGAATCACCAGAGCTTTAAGTCTTGATAGGGAAAACATGCCTCTTCCTCCATCCTATAAAAGCAGCAATTTTCCAATGGCAATAATCTCATCAGAGCTAGTCACCACATCAGAAATGCTTACCTGCATCAGAATTTCTGACTCAGAAACATTGCCAGGCTATCTCAGGATATGATAAGGTTGAGATACTTGAAGGAAGCCCCTATTTTACTAAAGATCAACTTCAGCTGTGGACTTTCTCTGGCTGAATTCATTCAATACATCAAGGTGCTGGGACATAATCTACAAAGCACACAAAACAATACCTGAAGCAAAAAATTGAGGGTAAAAAGGACTTACTTGCCACAGAAGTCCTTGTGAATGGCACAGAGGACGAGTAGTAAGTTGGGGTGTGTCTGTAGCCAGTTTTCCACCATATTTGGGTGTCTGGGATCAACTTCCAGAAACACACTCCTGAAAGGACATATTTGGGAACAGAAAGTGGGGAGAGGCACACATTTAGGTTGCTAAATGCAACCTAAAGACCCCTAAAGGGGTCTTTCCTTCTGTATGATTCACACCAGTGCAGGAAATGAGAAAGTCAGCAAACACACTGCAATCCAATAATCCTAAATCAGATCATAGCTGTCCATTTAAGATGCAGATCCTAACTGCCTCCTTCAGGAGGAGAGTGTTGATCTTGGAGGGAATTCTCATGGTACTCCTCTGTGTGAGCCATTAAACCCTTTTATTGAGATGCAAGGATCCCTTCTGAACTCCATGCAGAGATACCAACAGCTCTGTCTTTCTGAAGCCCCATAGATTTAAGGCCAGAATGAAGTTTTATGGCGCAAATGCATGAACACTGAGGACTGGACTGGCAGCATGAAGTTCCAGGGTGACATTAAGTCCCAGTAGCAAGAGTCACAAAGTACAAGTTAGTCCACACATTTTTCCCACAGTAAATGTCTCCATAAATCAGCCTGAAAACACCACCAGCATTCAGACCATACAGTCCTAGATACAGGACTGTACAAAGGAGAGTGCAGCAGAGATAAGCAAACTAATCAGACAACCTCAGCGCAGCAGGACTAGGCCTGGACACAGCAGGGCTATTTCCAGCTCTGCTGCAGCCCAGCTTTATCACACCAGCCTATTTCTGAGTCTCCACTCCCACAACAAGGCACAACCAACCCAGCTTATAGGCATGTGAAGACAATGAAACTGGTTACAGCCTGTGACAGCGCACCAAGATACAAGATTAACAGGCAAAGAACAGAGGCCAAGCCCCAATCATATGCCCTCCTGAGAATTCCTAAAACATCCCACAATGAATACTCCCTATAAATTCACTGAACTAACTACAAGGTGGGTGTGGATCTCATTCCTGACCTTAAAAAACTTCCACTCCTCAATGGGAGCTCCTCCTTATAAAACAAAAAGAAAGGGAAAGAAAAAAATAACCCTAAAACAACCCCACGGGACCAGTCTCTGTTGCTGGGAAGTTCCGAGGAGCATCTTCTGCTCTTGTGGTCATGCAAAGCATAAGGAATGAATTCTTCTGCATGCAGTATGCCTCTTAATTTTCCTGTTCCTCTTCTCAAAACAAATGATTTTCAATGACCTCTCTTATGCTGGTAAAATGTCAGGAATTTTCAACAGGATATGTGAATGCCCTGGCACAACAAACTTTTGTGTATCAGCATGTGGATCTTTAAGCACAAAATGGGCCCCACATGACAAAGAATAGGAACAATCAGTCTTGAGTATTAACCATGGAGAAATTTAATATTTAAGAAACTATCCCTGGCTGATCTTCTTTCTCCTGGGATATTCAGCATTGTATCCTGGCACAATAAACAAGTTTCCCCTTATGAAAGGGTGGGAGGGAAGTAGAGCTCTACATCCGTTCTCACAGAGTTCTATATTGTTTCTCCTTCAATCAGTTATTCTGCTTAGAAAGCTTTTTTTTTTTTTTTTTTTTTTCAAACTCTCTTTCATGTTCTTTTTCTTGCTGCTTTGACCTTTAAAGATTCTCACTTCGCTAATTACTGTAAAACACCACCACTGGTCAAGGAAGGCTCATACCCCTTTATTAACCAATTTCAAGCTAATTTTGCTTGTACACATGACTTTTTAAAACTGCTATTATTAGATGGTACGGGGACAGAACACGTGACACATTTTTGCAACTATCTTCCCTCTGTACCTCTTATGTGAAATAAAAGCAGAAGTTACAGAAGTGAATGGACAAAAGACATGAAACTCAGACAACAGTGCTTACCCAGAATCCTTCAGAAGAGAAGGAGCCAGAGCCAGAATTGTTTTGATGACTCTCATCCCATCATCTCCCCCATCCAGCGCATCAAGGTCCTCATAGCTGGAGCGTGGGAATTAGAAGACATTAACAGCAATTCATGTGGCATGAGCCATGCCCTGGAGGATGATGAAAGGCACACCTAACACACCTGAACTCCAGCACTCCTACAGCAGGTGACAGCACTCATAGCTTTTATGTAAAATACACGGAGTAAGAAGGCAGCTACCACTGGGCTGAGAAACTCCAGGTTGAACACAAGAAGAAAACATTCCCTGAACTCTTCCTGAAAATTAAAAGCCAACTGCAGCCACAGTGTGGCTCTGTTCTCTCTGCACTAGCTGGACAGGGAGAGAGTGGGCTGTACAGCAAGGGATCGCTTGTTTTATTTCAACCCTGGCAATAACCAGGTTGGACTGCCTTCTACCCTAGAAGGGTTAATCAGGATGTAGAAAGCTCAGCTTTCAGAATCTGCTCTGGTGCATATCTTGTACAGGTGGGTGCGGGACTTTGTCCTGACAAGCATGACAGTCAATCCTGAGGAAGAACCAGCACAAGCAAAGTAGTTCCACATCCCAAAAGAGCTTATTCATGTTTGTGTGGGTTGGTTTGTTTAAGACAAGTATTGGGATGAGAATGAGGAGCAGCATTTTCACTCAAATTTTTTCTCCATCACAAAAAGCTGGTCAAATTACTTGTACTTTCTTTCATAAACTCACACCAATTATTAAAAAAAAAAAAAAAAAAAGGCTAACAGGAGAAATGTTCTGAAACAGCTTTGGATTGGAAATTTTTTATATCAAAGTGTGTGCTTTTTCCATTTATATAAATATTTTAAATACTTTGATATTGTTTCAGACCTGTAAGCAGTAACAAAGTAACACTGTATTATTATACACCACATAAACACACCTACACTATGTACATACATTCTACATTTGCATGTTTTGTGTGCAATTGTGTGTAGTATAAGGAAGCAGACAGAAAACCTTGCTTCAAGGAACAGGAGCAGAAAAACGTATTAATCTGATTACCGGAGGATTTCTGCATCCAAGGAAGCCATGTCTTCATGGAAGACATATGGGGGGTTACTAACTATGAAGTCTAGGGGGCCCCAGTGTAGCAGCTGCTTGGCAGAACCTAGAAAAGAAAAAGAATCACAACCAGCTCTCGACCACAGCAATTTTCCCTATAAGCTCCATGTCAAAATCCTACCCAGGAAACTGTCTCTCCAGACACATGCCCATGTGTGTTTGTCTCTGATTATTTCTAATAAAATGTTATCCTACTTGGTTTTGGGATAGCCTGGCCTAGATACAAAGCTAAGCACAGGCAAAGTATCATTTTTTCATCATATCAACAGTCCCACTTAGCAGAACATGTTACAAAGCACAGGACCTTGATGCTCTGGAGCTCTGTGGCCACCTGGATCTAAAGCAACAACCGGAACTTGAGAGAGCCAAAAAAGACCTAAGTGGGAGCTTAGACTAGCTGTCAGGATGCATAACCCTGCTCTTCTCAGAGCTGCAGAAGGACCTCTAATGAGCAAAAGAGCCAGGCCCTCTCAGCAGCATCAACCATCTAATGGTTTACTCTTCTGCAGACAAGGTTCAGCTCGCTAAGCTCATGCCACTGTCTGAACTGATCCATGCCAGCCCTGAACTGGACATCCTGTAACCGTGTGATGTGGCACAGCCTCAGGCCAGCCCCTCAGCACAGGGCTTGCCCATGCAGGTGAAATGCCAACACAGCCACCTGGCTTCTGGACTGGAGCTGGCTGGCTCGCTGCTGTTTGGAGCACGGGCAGCACAAACTCAGGCTTGCTGACAGAAGACCGCGCAGACACAGCCCTAAGAGGTAGTGGTGTCCGAAAGGTGTACTAACGAACCTGCAGTGCTGGAGTTCCTGGCTCAGAAACAGCTGAACACCAATCTACCTAACTGGGTAAGCCCCACCAAATGGCAGTTTTAACTGGTTTCAGCTAGGTCCAGGGAAGACAACAGATATACCTTCCCTGGCTGAGCTCACCTAATTCCAGGTGATTAAGGCTGAGCATTTAATCTGAGATAAATATCTGGGCTCCTTCTAACATCAGTGGAAAGACAGGCACATACATGTTTATTTAAAGCATCCATTTCAGCATGGAACGAATTACACGCTGTATATATTTACCTCTCCCCAATAACACTGGAGAGCACCTGGACTATCAACTCAGACACAACTTTTAGACTCCTAAAACCAGGAACAATTCACCTTCTGATATAGTCAGGGATTTCTCTCATCTGATAATCTGGCCTGGAAATCTCTGAAAAGCTTCACTGGCTCACTTTTTACTGATCTTTATTAACTTCAACACCTCCCTGATGCCTGCATCCCAAAGGGGTGCCTTGTCTGACTCTCACATCTGCCCCCCCCCATCAAAGTCAAAAAGGAGAAAGACAGAGGAGATTATAACAGTGAAAGGAGTTACTGTGTGAAACATCATGGTGAAGGATGTGGATCCTCTCCTGGAGTTTCAGCCTGTAAAATTCCAGATGCAAGAACAGAAAGAAGAAAGATTAGGAGGTATGTTCATGTGGATTCATTAATTCTACAAACAGATCATTAAATATCACATCTCTTGTCAGATACATGTATCTCCTACCCCACTGACTGCAGCTGGATTCCTCTCAAGCTGCAAGGGAAGTTTAGGATCTGCTCTTCACTGAGGGCCTATGGTACTGCCCTGTCAGTAAACACAGGCATCAAGAAAGGGAGGCATTCCTGCATCTGTCTGCAGTGTGCCCAGATGGGCCATCTGGCACTGGGATTGATTTACTAAGAGCAAGACTCACCGAACCATCTAGAGAACACAGCTGTGATAAGGGATCTCTGGAAAGAAGGCAGGAACCAAGCTGGCTTCAGCCAAGCAATGACACAGCTTATCCTACTGGTTTCTCTCCCAAGAGCTACAGGGCACCATGCCATGGACGATATCACAAGGATGAAGTGAAAATATCCATGGAGAAATAGGAGGTTCTCTGGCACGGCATTTACACTCCCTCATCCATTCTTGAGCCCACAAGCCACGTTAATAAGCAAGACGATTTTTCCCAGATGCCAGAGCAATAATCTACCAAGGAAGCAAAGATCTGGCTAGCTTTTATTATATCTACGGAAAATTGCAACAAAACTTAGTTTGACACTGGCACATCTGAAGGAAATCTCTGCTCCCCGTTCCCTATAACCGGACTAGGAGGCAAAGGGTAATAGTGAGGTGACAAGTGTGGGAAGGACTTGTGCCTGCACAGGTGTAGCTCAGTGCAGCCAGAAGCACAGACTCACAGCCATACCAGACTCCATAAGAGGTAGCAGTAGGAACCCTTTCTGAGACTGCTCTAATTAACGCCAGGAGCCAGCAGTTACTGAGGTCATGAATACATACTGGTGCTCTAGACCTCGCACAGTATCTACAGAGACAGGCATCCTGGACTCAAAAGCATACCGAGATTCTAGCTCTGGGGCTCACTGTTAGTGACAGTCCAGAATCACCTGACTTAAGAAGAACCAGGTGAGGAAGCAGAGCCACTAGGAAGGCCAAGCCCAGCCTGATGCAGATCTGTCCTGACTTCAGGCATAAAACGTTTGATTCAGCAGCTCCAAACATCCAGCCACAGCACAGGTGTCATTCAAACAGGACAGGACCCAGGAGCACCATTCTCACCAAACCCAAGACTGCAAGAAGGGTGCTGAGGGATATCACACCAGCACAGAGTAAATGTGCTATTTGAGTGTGCAAGCTGGTATCTAGAGGAGCAACAACAGAAACAAGCACCACAATAATGATACAGGGAGCCAGACAGAGAAAAGCTAAGGCTATGTTTGTCCTTAGCCTCTTAAGTGACATATACATTCTTACTACCTGCTGCCTTGAGTTGTCCAAGTTCACAGAAAGGAATGAGAGCAGTTACCATGAAACACTTTGAAAACCCTTGGGAGACAGACAGTATGTAAGTACTATTGCTTTATTTAGGCAGCTGCCTCTGCAAAGCACATTCACAAGTCAGAAAAAAATACTCAGGTAAATATAAGCATTCTTTTTCTGAATTCCTACACACTTTAGAAGCTCAACCAACTAAAGATTCTCTGGTTTCCAGTGATGATAAACAGGAACCACATGTCCAAATACTGAGGACTCCTGGTCTTCCTCAAACAAGAATTTACAAAAAAAGGGTAATACGTGGGCTTGTACCTATGTGCATTCTCCCTGGTGAGATCCACAGCAGCCTCCTCTTTATCCATGGCTATCACCCGGCTCTGGAACAGAAAAAACACTAAGCAAGTATTACATCATCAGGGTTCCTGAGCTGACATGCTCTGCCAAAAAGGACATGCAAGATAAAGACTGACAATTGGCTGTTCACTCTTGGCTCTTAAAAGGAATGGCTCATGAAGAATGTATCTCAGGGCACTGATGGGATCACGAGTCACTTCTAGTAAGGCCACTAACGTGACAGAAGGCACTCTGCAGCACTGCCAACAGCCTACCAAAATAGACAGGCTGCTGACCAAACCTTCTCAGCTGACAACAATGGAGTCACACTGACTCACATCACCTGATATGCTCATAGCTCCCAGTAGTGTGTGACTCAACACTCTGGCTGGTCTGGGGTAGACACAGGTCAAAGGAAGATCATGTAGGCTTCTCCTCTCCAATGCAGACAGAATCCCTCCCAGCATTAACACGACTCGGACAGAGGTTCTGGCATTTTCCATCTGTTACGCAGACACCTTTTGCCTGGTTACTCCACTGCAGTCCTTACACCACATTCACTGTGTCTATTGACTGGATGCACTTGACTGTGTATCAAGTATTTGAGAGTCCTTCATTGTAATGTTAAGAGATAGGGACTACACAGAGATTTGTTTGACCTTCCAATTCACCTTGGGAAAAGTGCAGACAAAGGCCTGACATGTTTTTGCTTTGCTTAATGTTTTTTAAACACAGATGTTGGTAAGCATTTACATAGAGGAAGCATGGTTAAAGAAACTATTTTGCATTTGGAGATGATAGTGTGAGTGGCCATCATTACTAAGCGGATTAATTTCACAGCCTGACACTAGCACCCACACACATGAAGCTGACCCTTAAGGTGAAGAACACAGCTGAATCCATAAGTGAAAAGCTGCTGTTGTTTTCTCAGTACCTTAGTGCCAAATTCTGCCCCAAACACTAAAGGGATCACACAGAGCGTAAACTCCACTTAACTGTCAGTGTGGCTACCACTAACTCCAATCAGTCAAGGCTCCGTATTTCTCTGGGCACAGCAGTTTGTGCTAACTGGCTGGGAAAGGCTGTTATCAGTTATAGGAACAGACTGACATAGCTCTTTAACTTAACAGGCAAGGAAAAGAGCATGAAGTACAGCTCAGGAAATCAAAGTAATTATACTTTGAAGTCATGAAGCTCAAGTATTAATCTTATCAGGTCACTGGGAGGAGGAACACAGGCACCAACCTCTAATTCTTATACACCAAGTCTTATACACCCACAAGAGGAGGAGCTGGCCACAGCAATTCTTGGTCAGGAGAAGGAACTCGCTGGCCTGCAATTCTAAGGAAAGGGGAATAATCTTCCCTTAACCACATGCAATGATATCTTGGATTCATTTCTCTTTCTGCTTACCAACAGCTTCTCATTAAGCATGTTACATGCCACAATAATGGGAGGCAAGAAGGACTTTGGTCACCCTGATCTCAGTCCTCTTCCTGCTCTTTTTACTCTGTTCAAAAGGTGTGGGTTGTTATTAAGGAACAAAAGACTTAAAAAAAAAAATGGTTTGGCAGTTGTAGTAGTGTGACATATGCTTGTCATACTGATCCCAAGTACTGACACTTCTGTGGTAATCCCTTCCCTGTATTCATTTAGTCTTCAGTCTCCTAGAGACAAGATCTTTTGATTCACAGCAAGATGACTTTTAGAGATGACTGCCCCATAAATTCGACTAACAGAGTGTATGCCCATGCCTCAGTCCCTCCTGTCCACAGCCCAAGATATTAGCTTAAACCTACACCCATCAGTGCTTCAAGCTAACCTGATTACTAGTGAGCTATAACAGCTGAAGAATGAACACATTTGCTTCTTTCATTCTGATTATGTCTCTGCTACTCCTGTGGACAGCTGGGAAGAGCAACTCCTAAATATCCCCCTTTTTACCTAGCATGAACTTATAAAGCCTGACTGTCAGAGACCTTAGGTGCTCAAGTCCCATCAAAGCAAAGAAGTTTGTCTGTGAAGCCTCAGTGAAGACTAGTAGTGTGGGATTGTCCTGTAACACAGGCATCTATTGGACCATGAACACTGAAAAAAGCTCACCTGTGGCAGTTTGCACAACAGACTCAGAGCAATTGCTCCAGAGCCACAGCCAATCTCTAGGATCACTGGATGAGGGTCGGGAACTGGGAAGCAGAGGCCTGAATTCTTCTCACATTTCCGGGATTCTTCTTCCACAACTAAAGAGACGAGATCCTAGCAAAGAAAAACAACCAACCAAACAAAAAATTTCTAAGGGAGCTGTTTCGACTCACACCTTTGTGGTCTGAGGACTGGAGTTTAAATTTCTTGACTCTTTAGCCCAATGAAATGTATTTTTGTTGATGAGTTTTAAAACACAGATGGCAGCAAAGGAACTGACATGCCAGAAGTCACTTCAGCTCCACCTCCTCCACAGGGTGCTTTGATTAGTAACCAAATCCTCAGGATACAGTTTCCCACAAATCCTCTGAAATCTTATAACACTGTTAGGAAAAACAATAACTAAACAGCTGGAGCACATTATCTTCTGCAACACCATTTTATTTATTTCAAAATTCCAGTTTTCAGAATTTATAAGCTTCAAAATTTAAGATTTCTACACTGTCTCAGTAATGGTATGTAATGTGGAAGCAGAGGCACAGCTCCTAGCAGCATCTAAATCAATAATCCAACCTGCAGATGAAAAACAAAGGCAATGAATGACTAAATGACCCAAATGAGCAGCTCCCTGCATGGATCTCAGGTTGTGGACTCCTACTACATTTTGTTGGTATAAAGTCACATGGAAGAGATTTTCACCCATGCTCCTGGATCCGTATTTATCTCTGCCATTGTTGCCTCCTCCTTCCCATCAATCTCCTCTTTTTTAAAGCACTTTGCAATTTTATATAAAATCCAACACAGCAGGAGAGGTCTCAAAGATGTACACTTCTAAGGTTTGTGATGAGTAACTAGCTGCAAGAGAGAGCACACGTGCCTCCCTCAGACTGCAGCATGAACTTCCCTTGACATCCACACAAGAAAACTAGAAAGCAGAAACCCTATAAACACCCTGAGTGCATCAGCAGCTTCAGCATATGCTCACAACTCCTCGCAATCCTTGTGCTTTCAGGGCACAACAGTACAGAAACAAGGCCCTACTGCCCAAGGCACTCCCATGATGGCTCGGCTATTTCACTTGTGAGGTCTGCTCTGGGATCTCTCCTGTAAATCCAGAAAGCTTAACAAAATTTACAAAGCATAACTCGCTTGATTTTGCCAACAGTTAAAAATTAAAGACATTGCCAGGAAAATTATCAGCCTTCCAATTTTACAAGGAATCTTGCATGATCTCGGCATTTGCAGGAATATTTAAAAGCAACACGTCCTGGCAGGCAGGTCAGCTTCTCTTTAGTAAAGCAATAGCCTTTTTCAGGAGCCTAAATTGGGCAGGCTTGTACAGAAGGGGATATGCACTTCCTTGGATATATCACCCTAACTGGGGTGCAGTGCAGTAGATGCCTTGTGCAAAGCTATAGTTTTTATGAAGGTATTTGTTGCTCTTGGTCATCCTTCATGCTAGGCCAATTTGCACCTGCAGTAAGAAGGGAGGGGGGATGCAAACAGGTATAAAAATGAAGGATTAGGGTAGATGAGGGAGACTAGGGAAAATACAGGCCATCTCCAGAAGGAAATGGGAGACTTGGTCACCCAGGACACAGAGAAGGCTGAAGTACTCAACAACATTTTTGCCTCAGTCCTCACCGGCAAGGGCTCCAGCCACACCACCCAAGATGCAGAAGGGAAGGGCAGGGACTGGGAGAAAGAAGAACCACCCACTGTAGGAAAAGATCAGGTTCAAGACCATCTAAGGAACCTGAAGGTGCACAAGTCCATGGGACCTGATGAGATATATCTATGGGTCCCGAGGGAACTGGCGGATGAAGTGGCTAAGCCACTATCCATCTTATTTGAGAAGCCATGGCAGTCCAGTGAAGTTCCTGCTGACTGGAAAAGGGGAAACATAACGCCCATTTTTAAAAAGGAAGAAAACAAAGACCCGGGGAACTACAGGCCAGTTAGTCTCAACTCTGTGCCCAGCAAGATCATGGAGCAGATCCTCCTGGAAACTATGCTAGGGCACATGGAAGATTTGGCGACTGATGACAGCCAATATGACTTCACTAAGGGCAAATCATGCCTGATGAATTTGGCAGCCTTCTACGATGAGTTTACAACAGTGGTGGATAAGGGAAGAGCAACTGACATCATGTGCCTGGACTTGTGCAAAGCATTTGACCCTGTCCTGCATGACATCCTCGTCTCTAGATCGGAGACATATGGATTTGGTGGATAGACCACTTGAGGGATAAGGAACTGGCTGGGCGGTCACACTCAAACAGTTGTGGTCAAGAGCTCGATGTCCAAGCGGAGAGCAGTGACGAGTGCCGTTCCTCAGGGGTCGGGGTTGGGCCTGGCCCTGTGGAACATCTTTGTTGCAACATGGACAGTGGGATCAAGTGTGCACCCTCAGCAAGTTCAGCAACAACACTGAGCTGTGTGGTGCAGGGACACGCTGAGGGCAGGGATGGCATCCAGAGGGACCTGGAGAGGTGGGCCCAATGCAAACCTCATGGAGTTCAACAGGGCCAAGGGCAAGGTCCTGCCCAAGCACAAATCCAGGCTGGGCGAGGAGTGGCTGGAGAGCAGCCCCAAGGAGAGGGACTGGGGGGTGTTGGTGGACGGAAAACTGACTGTGAGCCAGCACCGTGCGCTCCCAGCCCAGAAAGCCAACGGTGTGCTGGGCTGCACCCAGAGCAGGGGGGGCAGCAGGGCCAGGGAGGGGATTCTCCCCCTCTGCTCCGCTCTGGGGAGACCCCCCTGCAGTGCTGGGGCCAGCTTTGGGGCCCCCAACAACAGAAGGACATGGATCTCCTTGAGGGTGTCCATAGGAGGCCACAAAGATGCTCGGGGGCCCGGGGCACCTCCCCTGGGAGGCCAGGCTGAGAGAGTTGCAGGTGTTCAGTCTGGAGAAAAGGCAGCTCTAGGGAGACTTTAGAGCAGCCTCCCAGTGCTTAAAGGGGGTGCAGGAAAGGTGGGGAGGGACTCTTGATCAGGGGGTGTAGAGAAAGGATGAGGGGCAACAGTTTTAACCTGATAGAGGGCAGATTTCGATTAGATATGAGGAAGAAATTCTTCCCTGTGAGCGTGGTGAGGCACTGGCCCAGGGTGCCCAGGGCAGCTGTGGCTGCCCCCTCCCTGGAAGGGTTCAAGGCCAGGTTGGACGGGGCTGGGAGCACCCTGGGGGAAGGGGGCCCTGCCTGGGGCAGGGGCGTGGGACTGGATGATCTGAAAAGTCACTTCCAACCCAAACCATTCTATGAGTTTCAGTGAAACATCCCTGGCAGCAGAGCACCTGAGACACAGGCTGTTTGGTCAGATAGTATTTTCTGAGGTTTCCCACAAGGCAAAAATTGCTTTTAAACATATTAAGTACCATACCCCTGCATGCAAGCACACACCCAGTGCTTAGAGAACAGAAGCGAGCACCACTTTACAGTCTGGGATGGAGAAACAGGCATATTTCAACATTGCCCAGGCCTTGCAAAGCGAGGCAGCTTTAAACTGCTCCATTTTAATAGAACCTTGTGCCTGTTGATTCCTCCTGTTGAAGGAGCCTGAAAACATAAGTAAAAAGGAAAGATCTGGCTTATTTGAAGATGCAAACACTCCATATTTATTCTAGTAACATTACTTCTTCTTCAGATCAGCTTTACTAAGCCTTTGCCATTTTCAACTCACCTGTATTAGGCTTTGTTGCTTTTCCAGTAGCCTGGCTCTGCCAACAACAGCCTTTTGGGAGTCACTGGCTCCTTGACTTTCTTTAGGCTCCTTTTCACAGCCACAGCCTTTCGGGGCCTTCAGGAGATTTTCAGCAACAAGCACCTTTGAACATTTTGTTTCCTCTCAAGTCCCTTCCACTTGTTGAGCTGGAAATAGCAACGCTCATGCCTTTGCTCACCAGACATTCAATGACAACAGCCTCTCCTCTGCTTTCCACAGCTTCCAGTGCCGCTCAGCGATGAGGTCTGTTGTGCTCATACCCAAAAGCCCTAGAGGGAACGAGAAGCAGCCCACAGGCTGGAGGGCACTATTCTGAGAGGCCTCTCTCAAAGGTGTGTCTTGGCTGCAAAGGTAAGTTTGGTGATGGATACCTAAGCCAGCCTCAGCCAGCTGTGAGGAGCCACACTGCAATGCCCTACCCTGGTCACCATGTTGTTATTGGCACTGAATTTGCAAAGGAGTTCTGCTAACAGCCTCCAAAATCACCTATTCATGTTGCTGCTCTGGAATTCCTTTCCTAGATAATTACGGAGGAAAACATTCTTACAGGATCCCAATAGGACCATTAGAGGACTACCGGTGCTCAGATAACAACAGGGAAAAATAAACACTTTACCTACCCACTTTTGTGGGAAAAGATGGCTTTTGCCTTTCAGCTAACAGCTCCAGATGAATCAGTTTGAAAACACTTCTGCAATGGAGACAGCCAGAGACTGTAACCACAGCTGGTGCTGATGATTCCAAGACCACAGAAGAAGAGCCACCCAAAAAATTCTGCTTGACTATTAAAGCACTCTTTTAAATACCAGCCATTTCTGGTCACCTACAAATATTTCCAGGAAATCTCTACCATAACTCAGAGGAACCATCTGTCTCCAGGGCTGATCAGAGTAGCACAAGTTACTGATTACAAAGGTACAAATTTAACTTCCATACAGTAGAACTATTGTCAGCATTTATTAACTTCTGTAAGGTTTATCATTAGTAATTTCAAGCTTGGAGTTTTTAATGGAACTTCTACTTTACACATTCCACCGTGAAAGTATTTTTAGAGTCCTTGCCAAAGCTCCTATTTAAAAATGACTGAGTTCAGTTTTTATCACATGTATATTAATAAAGGGATGATGGTATTACTTATGCTTTGTATCCTACCTCTTGCCTACCTTGCCTGTCTTGGTTATTTCAGATACCTCTTACTGAGGCAAAGGCTAGTCCTCTCATAATACACACTTTTATCATAATAGTTCAGAATTAAGATACTAAAAATAATGTGACAACCTAAAGAAACCACATCCTTTTCCAGACACTAGTATCTCACCACAATCAAAAAGTGCAATAGTTATGAAAATAAATTATTTTATGAAATAAATTCGATCAGCAAGCGAAAGCGGAGGTATATTCTAACTGTCAAATTAGGAAAAAAAATTCCTAGCATTGATTATTCAATGTTGAATTAAATTTGCAATTATGTATGTATTAAAAGCAAGAAGTAAAGACCAAACAGAACACATTGGAATAAGACATTTTGTAATTCTGACATTCTGTAATTCAGCTGTGATACCATGGCCTTTTTCTTCACTTACAGCTTTCATGTGATAACTGTATTTCCCCAATATCTGTAAAAGAATCAGAAAAACCCAGTAACCACGATACAGAGTATGGCCAGTTAGCCCCCTGCCACTAGGTTTCCTTTTCAGAAATCATGAATGATCACATTTGGAAATGTCATTCTTCAGATTCTTCTCTGTATTTTTCATCTTTTAGCAGGCAATCCAGCCAAAATTTGTGCCTCTCCAAGCACACCATCATCCCCAAGATGTCACCACTGGAAATTGATAAATTACAGCATTTTGCAGAACATAGCAGAACCACGTTCAGATCTCATCTTGAGAGATGAAGTATTTCTGGCCACACACTACAGTGTTCATACAGACTACAAAATACCCTGCAAGACAGACATCCCCTACCTCTGTACAAGAACCTGACTGGAGCCACAGCTGGGGAAGAGCAACAAAGAGGCAGAAGGTGCTAAAAAGGAGATTCCAGTCCCAGACACAGAGAAACTGGGACAACAGCAGATGGCCAAAGCCTGTGGTCTTTATTGTGGAGGATACCCCACAACTTCTCAGATTGAAGAGATTCAGAGCACAAATACCTGCTAATATAATGCCATCATTGCTAAAAGCCATCTTAGCCGTCAGTTTGATCACCAGCTCTAAAGGTTGAGAAATAAAGGTTATAACCTTTGGAATATGTTAGGTAAATTCTCCACAACCTATCACTCTAAACAGAAGTGGCAGGCTGTTCTAAAGGGCTTATTTTCACTCACACCATTTACAGGATTCAATGAATCAGAGACAGAAATGTCCTTCACTACAGAAAAATGCTATTTTGGACAAAACAAAGGCTTGACAATCAGTGTGCCTTTAGTCTCTAAAAACAGAAAAATGAGTTGGTTTGCTCAGGTACCTTGTCCCTGCAACGTGCTGAGCACTTCAATACCTTTAACAAATTTACCCTCACAACTCCCATTTTCCAGACGAGCAGCTATAAAACAGTGACCATCCCAAACTCACAAAGGAAGACTACGGCAGAGCAGAGCATTGAATCCAATGCTCCAGAAGCTTTATCCACACCTTTCCACTTCAGATTGTGGAAACAGATCCCCCAAACTCCAGTTAGGAACAGGCAGTTCTGCAGTTGCGCGAGGGCAACTGTCTTCTTGCAGAAAAGCAGAAAATGCAAAGATCAGAACCAGATTTCCATATCATCTAAACAAACGGTGTTTGGCTGCTCCTGAATTGTCTTTTTGTTTTTAGTCTTGTAGCTAACGCTGTAAATATATATATATAAAAAAAAAAATAAATCCAAAGTGCTGGTTTAAGGAGCAAGTAAAATCATAAATTCAAAAAGTACCTTAGAAATGTGACCTGATTCCACATTTACCCATAGCATGCTAACCAATGGATAAGATGAATGCTCAACTGTGAAGTTATTAAAATTCAAATTACTTACAGTATGCATGGTATACACATACGTAGGTGTAAGTGTGATATTTGTGTCAGGGTGTGGAAAGGGAACATTTGAATATATTTTCTTATTTTCTCCCCTACTCTGTGCAAGAAGCTACTTCCCCCAGCAAAAGCCACTTTTGGAAGGAGTGGAGGGACTGAATGGCAAGCAGACAAACCCAGAGAGAAACCAAAAAATTCTCTCTGCTTTTGCTAGCAATGGCATGAAGGTGGAAAGGAAGGAGGGGCTTGTACATGACTTGGGCAGCCCCCATGACTCAGAGCTGTTGACATCTGCTTTGCAGGGGCAGATCGCACATTTCATGCAATAGATGGGTGTACAGAGATGTTCATGCAGCACAGAGGAAGAGTCAGAAGTCACACAGAAAGGTGAGCTCAGTAGCCACCGCTGTCCCTTGGAGAAAATCTTATGTATGTCTAAAACTGCCCCCACAGCTGTCCTCTCCCCCACAGCTTGCAGGATTGCCCTGTGCCTTTCCAGGGCACACCAGCAATGCCAGTGTGCTCCAGGGCCTTTTTGTCACCTGGTACAGGCAGACAGCATGACAGTCAGGGCAATAGGCTAGGCTTAGGAATGGGGCCTGCTCACAGCTCTGCAGTTACCAACACGACAATCCCAATCCTTCTGCGTGTTGCAAACTCCTCTTGCACAGCAATAACCAATGAACTTCCCCTTCTCCCCCATTTTACAGGATTCTGTGCAAATAAATATTCAAGAGGATGTCAAGAGCACCAGCCACCTCTGAAGCCTGTGTATGCATGAGGGTGGTAAGCTAGGTGCAAAGCAAAGTATCTGGAAAGGTTTTTACACTGCAGTGGGCTAGAGGTGATGCAAGCATCAAGTGATGGGTTTTCAGGGACCTTAGTTCTGTTGCTCAGCATAACATGGAGCGGGGAGAAGGTGGCAGTATCTAGACCTTCTATATCTTTGCCAGCAGTGAATTTTAAAAAAATCTACATGGGAAAATGCAGGACTTCCTTGGGAGGGAAAAGGATATCTGGTCCTGACTCACAAAGGAAGAGCTTGCAAGGACTAGAAGGACCTATTACCTGTTGTTCCATATACAGTGGGGGGCAAATATTTGCTTCCCATGCTACTTAATTTCCAGCACTCAGACGTTCTCAAGCTTTTGTCTCTTAGCCAAGCCACTCACAGCCTGCTCTCTCACCTTGTGATTCCAGGAAGTCTTGCTTCACTGCCAGATTCACCCTAAGTTCACACTATCATTTATTTGCTTTTTTCTCCCCCATCTTCTCTGTTGAGCGAAACAAACACAAAACTTTGAGAACACCTCCAGCTTCCCATGAGCCTCTGCCTCACCCGTCCACCCACAACTCCTGCTCCCCAACACCCACCCGCAGCACACAGTCATGTTCTGACAGGTTCTTGGTATTACCTCCCCCTCCCTGTGGCCATGTCTCTAGTTCACTGTATTTCTTGGAACTGCAGCTGCACAAAGAAAGCGCGAGGACAGCGTCTGCCAGCACCCAAACCACAAGTTCCAAAGCTGCACAGCTTCAACCAGCAGACAGCGCAAGGTCAGGCAGCTTTCAGCACCGATACAGTCGGGAGGAAACAGCAGAGATTCTTTCTTGCTGCTCAGCAGTGGCTACGGAGCTGTGTGGAAGTCCAGAGTTGAGGCAATCGTGTGCTACAGTCCAACAACAGTGAATGACCCATCTGATGTTTCTGCGATTAAAAGTACAAGGCTAAGAAAAACAAGAGGAGGGGAAGAATGGGAAAGGCAAAGGTGGAGGTCACAAACTCAGTATGTTCCCTAGAAGCAGTCTTTTTCCGTGTCCCACATAGTCTGGGGAAAGCAAGGAAGACAAGGTTCTAGGGGTACGAGCCAGGGTGGCAAGAGGCTCTAACTTCCCAGGTTAGCAAACAGGATGAGGAAAGCAAAAGACACATGAAAACCCGGGTAACCTTCTCTGCCCTCGCACACTTCCTGGGAATGTTTTACTTATTTGTGTGCTTTCCAGAAACTTCTGTTCTCAGAATCCAGGACTTTCCATAGAGCCTGATCTGATACTAACTGAATCACCCCTCCCCTCCTGTTTGTCCACTTGGCTGCCAGTCAGCACATGACAAAACACCAGGAAGCCAAGCTGGAAACCCAGCTCCATGGCAATGGCCCTAGAAGATCACTGCCACGTACCCTCCTTCCAGAACGAAGCCACCAAGCCAGCCCAGCGCTTAGTGGGCAGGCAGGCTACGGCATTTCATCCTGGGCTCTCCTGCCTGGCACCACAGTAGGAAAGAGAAAATGTTGCACAAAGCCTGTGAAATTCTCAATATACATCTATAGAAAGCAAAACACCAGAACAATGCCAAAAGGACCCACTGACACAGAAAAAAAAAGGTGGCTTCAGGCAGGAGCAGTGACAGACAAACAGGTAAAGGCACACCTAACACTGAGGAAGGAGTTTGGCTTCTGTGTCACACAACAGAAGCAGCTCCTGTTGTACCAGGGCACATGAGCACTGTAACAGCACCCAGAAATGACTTCACTAAAGGCAGCAACCTTTGCAACCTGTATATGCTAGTGCCCAAGAGAAGCTACCACAGCTGTCAATCTAAACTTAGCCATGCCCCGGAGGGGCAAGAATTGTGGATCAAAGTCACTACAAACCAGGTGAACCTCTGGTCTCCAGCAGAAACCTCTGTCCAGGCACATCTCTCCAGAAGCAACGCATTTTGTCTGCAGAGACTGGTATCGACCACTGCCAAATACAGCATCTGGACGGAGGCACTGGTCCTGCTTGCTAATCCCTAGCTCTGAAATTCCAGTTACTTGGATGTCTGAAAGAAGCTGGGGGGTAGGAAATGGATATTCCCCCCCGCCCCATTCATGTGGGAATCCCCTCGAGCCCCATCCCTCCTATTATATCCATTCTACAGTTTCTTTTTCTCCAGTTCTAGTCCTAAATCATGCTCTAACTGCCAATGAGCTAATCTACTTTTCTGAAACTCTCAGAAATTGAGACCCTCTTTCATGTGGAAAAGGGAGATTAAAAAGCGAAAGACTTCATAGAGTTCTTTTAGGGACAAAAAATAAATGCATTAAGAACACAGAGATCTGTGAGAACATATTAGGAAATTCTATATAAGTTAACCTGAGGAACAAGTTTGTGCATGACTTAAAAGAACAGCTGCTGCTTTCCTTGCCTTCAGCACAGATTTTAGCTTTAAATTTACATTTTTGAGTCTGTCCTGGAAATCAGCAACTTTGAAGTAATGCTCTGCATTAGCACAGACTTTTCTTATTGCATGGGAAGCCAGGAGAAACTACTGCCATAGCTCATCTTGGCCAGCTAGCCAGGAACAACCCTGTTTCTTCCTCCACTTCCTTCTGAACAAGAAGAAATCAGCCCTGGGAAAACATCCTGTTCTGATTTTAAAGTGGCCAGCAATAGACTCCTGCTAAGCTGTTTCAGTAAGTAATTACACTCTCTGTTAAAGACATGCACCTTTTCTTCTGGCCTGCATCACCTTTTCTTTTGGCCTGCATTTATGGTGCTTGTTATACACTTGTCTATGAAACCAAAGAGACTTCTGTTATCAAATTTCTGCTGCCTGTGCCAGGTAATTAACCCCTAAACTTGTCTTTGATGAGCTAAACAGTCTTTTACAACAAGGCAGATTTTTCCAGCTGTTAATCCACCTACTGGTTCTTCTCCAAACCTAGTTTTCCATTTCTTTCTCAACCAGCCAGTAACATAACTGGACATAATATTTTTGCAACTATTCCATTACTGCATTACACAAATTATTTAATCCTGCGATTTGTACTTGGCAGTCCCCTGTTAACACACGCAAGGATCACATTAGCCTACTAGGCTGCCCACTGAAAATGGGTGCTTGTGGTCAGAATATCCATCAAAGCCCCAAATCTTTTTCCAAGCTCTTCTGGCAACAGAAGACCCTCAGCCACAAGGCACAGGCTGCATTATTTGTCTCTGCATATATGATCCTATTAAACATTTGTGCCTAGCTCAAAGAGCAATTCCAACTGCTCTGCAGCAACAACAGGCTTCCTTCCTAATTCCCATACCCCAGCATGTGTGCCACAGCCCACTTTCAGAAAACACTGTTTTCCTCCAACCTACTGATAAAATATTGCCTATAGTATGTGCAAAACCTGATCTATGTGAGGCCACAACAGCAATGCTCCAACATTAGCACATTTGTTTACAGCTGCATTTTGAAAGAGAGAAGTTGATTTTTGATCTATTAAATAATGCCCTATTGCATTTATATTCAATATACCTTACAGGAGTCTATATATATTTCAAGAAAGGATCTTAAGCTATGTACAAGTTAGAGCACCATTATCCTTTCCATTTCCCAAATTGAGAAGCCAGTGACACAGAAAGGAGAAACAGCCTTCCTTTGAACAGACAATGGGTAGAAGCAAAACCAGGAAAAAAAAGCCAATCTCCTGACTCCTGATCAATGTCTGTACTCACTAGATGGTGTGACCTTTTGACCCTTCCAAAAAATGAACCATATGTGGCAATTAAATTAGGGAAATGAAAGGCCATTCTGTACTAAAAGCTTCCTTTTAGCACTGATTAAAACAGAAAATGTGAACACTGCTTTGACATAAAGCACCAGAGAAAGTCTCCACCTTGCAATCTGTTTATTTGCATATAGATGTCAGGAAGAAAAAAATCCTCCTTTCTCTGTGTGTTTGACTTTCTTGAAAGGTTAATGATTACGTTTAGCTAGAAGTAAGGTTAAACTTCATGAAAGGTTTCTCTGAGCAAATCTTTGCTTAAAGTGCTTTTGCAGAACAGCCCAGCACAATGACTGCCATTCAGCTGACAGATGCAAGCAAACAACAATGGTTTTGGTGTATTGAGCATGTTATCATGGGAAAGAAACAATCTATCTTGGGAAACAAGTCAAAAGCTTAAAAATCATAGGTGAAGAAAGAACTGATTAGACAGCAACAGGACTTGAAATTACAGATGCTATAGAGAGCATGAATAGTTTGTGGTACACAGTAAGAAGTAAGGGCTTTCCTGTTAAATGAGCAGGCAGCACCAGGAGCAAAGGAAATACTTTTCCCATTTACAATAGAAAATTAGAAAGATTCAGTCAGATGATGTCATGGAGGCTAGACACAGACTCAAAAGAGGATTAAACAACTTAATGAAGGACAGATCCATTAGTGATTATGAAGCAGGATGGCCCCAAATCCAGCTTTGGCTAAGAACAGTCCTTAACTGCTGATTGTCAAAAGAAAGGGGGATCCTTCCATACCAGTTTTTTCCCTTGTAATTTTGACCCCACCGTCTGTTACAAGCCCCAGTCAGACACAGTACACTGAACTAGACAGACCAATATAGCCTGACCCCATAAGTCTTTTTTCTTACTCTCACAGGAGATTGCAGCCACAAGCTTTTTTGCATGACTACTAAAAAAATGTTCAGCATGGCACGGACTTGTAATTTCTTACCCTAAGATGTCTCCCAGGCTAAACATGCATCCTCAGCCTACAGTGTTCCCCCCTTACAGAACAATGGACCGTTCTCATGACACAGCCACCACAACAAAGCCAACACAGAAAATAATTATGTAGGGTCTGAGCTCATGTTGAGATCATAACAGGTCAAGGAAATGCCACCAAGGGACTCCTGGGTGGCCTGAGGGTCAGAGGGGATGGCAGGACTCTGACAACTCTTCCAAGCAGAACAGGAGCTCTCCTCCCAGCAGCTTTCCTCCAACAAAAACAAAAACTCCGAGTCCAAGAACCTGACCCTACCCTCACAGTAGTCGCAAGAGATAAAAAAATGACCGTTTTTGTTTCCACTGAACAGCTAAGACTTCATTTGCTTTAAAACACAGCATCTGAGAGAGGAGGGGATCAGAAACGCCAGAAATCCTATAATAATTAATAGGAAATAGAATAGTCAGGAACTCCTCGAGCCTAAGCCTGGAGTGCCCTCTAGGGGTAGAAGGCTGAGGAGCTGCACACCCCAAACTACTTCCCTCGCAGAAGTCTTGGACCAAACCAAACCCCTCCTTAACGAAGTCATGGTGATGATTCATTTAGTTTATATTTGCCTAGACAAAAAAATAAATTATGTATCCACGTTGGCCGAGTTCTCCTCCTCTTTGTCCTGTTTTCCCTCTGATCCATAAGGCTGCTGCCCAAGGCCTTGCTTTGTGAAAAGGACTTTCTTCTCCATTAATACAATGACCCAGCAATGCTGAGACAGGGATTCCTTGACATTACAATAATTATCACATAACAAAGATAATTCACGGGACTGAGCACACCCCTAAACTTTGGCCCAAACACCTCCCCACTGCAAAGCCTGGCTCTGATGCTCACCTGAGGAAAGCAGGCAGGACACTGGGCTCTGCAAGCCCTTGCAAACCCAGTCAGTGCTTGCAGCAGCGAGTCCGAAGCTTTGCTCACAGAGGCCCAGGTAACTGGAGGAAGGTGAGACTGAGGACTGATTAACAAAACTGTCCTCCAAAGCAGTATGTCTGTGCTCACCAAAGTATTTATCAGCCCTTCAGGCCAAGAAGTTATGACTGGATGCAATCTGCTTCATTATCCTGCTCGCAGAGCTTAAACAAGACCTGCTAGTTTCCTAATTTTGGCTGCCTGTCCCCACCCCACCCGGATTCCCATGGAACAGATGAATGAAGCCACATGTGCTGAAAAATATTCCCAGAGGGAGCAAACTAGAGAGGGCTCAGCTACCAGAGAGAACAAAATTGGCTACAAAGGGGCAAATTTCACACAGGACAAAATTAAGCAGACAACTGAGCTTCCCTCTTTGCATGTGTCTGTCCCCAGGACTGAAACAATGCTGGTGGTTTATGTCATACTGGGTTTGCCTTCATGCCATTACCAACGTGTCTAGGAGCAAGAGTCATAACCCTTCTGCTGTAACCATAGAACAAAATGTGTGTGATCAAGATGGCTCCTCTTCCTTTTAGTCTTTGAATCAACAAGCAGGAGCATTTGCAGAAGCTACATAAATATAACTAGAAAGCAAATTTTGCAGCTGCATGTGCATCTGCACCAACAACTCAATTTAGGGAGTCACGTTTACTCAGCCAACGACAAGACTTGCCATGTGGCTTGTGTGTGCAATCACAGATAAGCAAGTTGAACCTAGGATATCAATGTTGATAATGAACTGCTTCCTAAAGAACAAGGATCATTTACAGGTATTATTTGGTGAAAAGTTTCAGCACTATTGGTTTTCAGAATGCTGCAGACAAATTCTAAACAGAAAGCAACAGATGCAACTAACTTCAGTATTTTTGAGAGGAGATATTTCCACTATAGTTTTGAAGTCCAGTTAAGTCTGGAAAAATTACTCTGATGAAACAAAACATAGGCAAACCCCAACTCAAACACACCACACAAAGCTCTGAGTCAGAGACAACCAGCCTTTCCTTCCTAGCAGAAAGAAAGGATCTGGATACCAGCTCACTTTGTGCAACAGGTTACACACAGTACACGGTTCTTGGAAGCAGCACAGGTGTAAAGCAATGGCCAGCCAGGAGCTGCTAAGTAGCTGGATCTTGTCCCCATGCTCTTCCTGGCCAAGTAATCTCCCCAGCACCAGATCACAAGAAAATTCTCAGTTGCCAACAGAACTCCATTCCTGAGCTATCATCATAAACTTCTGGCCTTCCATAATAAATGTGCTAAAAATGTGCCTTCATACTAAGTAGTGTGACACATCAAATTAAGTTTTCTCAGAGTTAAGCTGTTGGGTTAAGCTGTTTATGCTACATTTTTGCACCAGGGTATGTTAAGTGGTTTCAAACACAGCATGTTACACAGGACTGCATTTCAGGTTGGGCCAGCAGAGATGCTTTTACCAAAATCACACATGTGGACACAATTAACAACGTTCCCAGGCATTAGCCACCCTGGCTTCCACTCCACACAATAGGCCTTTGTTTGAAGCCTGGCACTGCATGGAAGGAATTAAGAGCACAGCACCAGAGGAACCCTTGCCAGCAGATGTTTTGACTTGCAGAACATGCAAGTTCTCCCTAGTTTTTAATGCTCATGTTGCATCCACAAATTAATGGGGAGTTAGAGATTGGAAACACTCTCTTGAATCAACCAGAGCAGAAATACTATTGACAATAACAAAGCTAACCATCACTGGGCTCCAACTGGCAGAACTATTTCTTAGAGCCCTATCTCCAAACCTAATCACCCCAGAGTGACCAAACCCAGACACAACAGAGAATTCACACCTTCTCTGGATGCAGGTGTCACCACTATGACTGAGGGCTCAGCTGGCTCTCAATGAGCTGCTGCTGATGCCCCACACTAAATCTAGACTGGTTCAGAATATTCTTCTACAGGCTGAGATGAGAGGATATCTGAGTGGTAGCTGTGCTGATTCCCACTAAATCGCCTGGAACCTTCTCACGGATTTCAGTAGCACCATCTTCTTCAAAGGGCACAACAGCAGCACAGGCTGTCTTCGTCTTTTATGTAATAAAAGGTGTCAGATGAAGGATTCTGCAGACCACATCCTCTCTTTAGTAAGCTGTTGCTCTCTTCATACATTCCCAATATCAACCCTTCCCCAGAAAAAGCAAAGGTGGTCTTCCCATCTCCAAAGCCCACTCAGTCCAGGCATCTCTTCTGACACTGTCAGTAGGGACATTCTGCCTGAACTGTCCTTTTCATTCTTTTTACAGCATGGGCCCCTACTAACAGAGACCTGAGAGAGGGCTGCCAGCACGTTACAACAGTCACCAAACAGCAGACGAGTGAAGAAATGACTATTAGATTGAAACAGGTTTAAGCTTCTGGGACTCCTAAATGGATGAGCTATGGAGACTGCTTCATCCCCAAAAGTTAACACAGGCTCCAAAAGAAAACAAATTCTCAGAAGAAAAAACCAAACAAACCAAACAACCCGAAAACAAACAAACAAAAAAAACCTCACAAAACCTAAAACCTGCTGAGGACTAGTAATGAGAAAGACTTCCTCACTAGGACAGTCCAGGAGCTGAAAGCTAGGCTACTAGCTAGTCAGGGAAAGCATCACCATGTAGTTCTCAGGCTTCTCCCCAGCAGCAAGAACACTGAGGAAAATTTAACTTGATTGTGTATGGCTGTCCTTTATGTTCTTACAACTGACACTCATTTAATTCCAGCCCAGGCCTGAACTTATTCTTCAGTTAGCAGTGTTGGTTTTGTTACCGCTCAGGAAACAAGCATTCAGTTTCCTGTGTTTGTCCAGAAACCACTGTGGAGCCATCAGACTGGTGGTAGGTGCCGTTTCCTACCAGCCTGGACTGGTTTTGTCTGCACATGGACAAACAAGCTCTCTGGTTTCCATTACCGTTTTCCACTAGCAGCTTTCTACTACTGCAGGATTTTGCTAACAGCCTTTGGATAGCTTCAAGATTCTTGTCCTTGTATCAAAGTCCTAAGCCACTGAGATACAGCAGTATAGGTTTTGAACTTCTAGGAGTCGTTACTATCGCAGAAATAAGGAAAGGCAGCCAAGTCCTTCCATCAGTGGAGATGGACCTCTGTAATTAAGTGATACGCTAGCTTGCAACATCTTTTGCTCTGAGTCAGCAGACAAAGTTCACCAGCATCAGTTCCAGATCACAAGCTTAGAATCCCCCTGTTCTAAAAGGAGTGATCTGACCTCCTCAGCACTACCTTATGATATATAGGGCGCCTTCATAACAATGATGCAATTCACAGATTCAAACCCGCCCCCGTCACACTGTCCATATTCATACCTCTGTTTCAGGCCGAGGAATAAATACCGGGGGCCTCATCTTCAGAGTCAGGTCCTGAAAGTCCCACTCACCAAGCACATACTGCACCGGCATTCTGTGGCAAGCAAAAGCAAAGGTGAACACTTTAGGACCATGGTCCACAACACCAAAAAGCTCTCAATACTATGCTTACCTCATTACTAACCAGATAACCCTTCTGAGGGTGAGCACCCAGACACCCCTAAGGCTCTTGTCTGCACATGCAACGTGCATGTGCGCTCTGAGGGAGCTGTGGGAGCTCCATTCCCACAAAAGAGTTTATCAAGCCCTAGACCTGGAGAACTAAAGGCCAGTCAGCCTCACTGTGATACTGGGGAAAGTGATGGAACAAACAGTCCTGGAGATTGTTTCCAAGTATACTAAGTATCGGAAGATGACTGGGAATAGTCAACACAGATTTACAAAGGGAAAATCATTCCTTACTGACCCAACAGCCACCCATAACACAACGACTACCTTGGTGCTTGAGGAGAGAATAATCAATACTGTTTATCTTGACCTTCCTAAGGGTTTTGATACTGTTTCCCATAACATCCTCATATACAAGCTGATGAAGTATGGACTAGATAAATGAGGTGGACGGAAAATTGACTGAACTGGCAGGTTCAGAGGGCTGTGTTCAGCGCACAAAGCCCAGCTGAAGGCCAAAAGTGGAGCCAATATAGCATAACATCTTCATTAATGATTTGGATGAAGGGACAGAGAGCGCCCTTGACATGTCTGCAGATTCCAGAAAATTGGGAGAAGTAATTAATAGACCAGATGGGTGTGCTACTTTTCAGAGGGACTTCAGGAAGCTGAAGAAATGGACTGACAGGAACCTCATGAAATTCAGCAAAAAGTAACGTGTAGTCCTATAAACTGGGGAGTAATAACTTCATGCACCGGTAACAGGCTGAGGGCCAACCAGCTGTATAGTGGCCTTGCAGAAAAGGCCCTGGGGATCAAGTGGGCAAGTTGACCATGAGCCAGCAAAGTGCCCTTGCAGCAAAGAAGGCCAATGGCTTCCTGAACTGCATGAGGCAGAGCAATGCCAGAAGGTCAAGGGAGGGAATCCTTCTTTCTATTCAGCACTGGTAGGAAACGTCTGGGGTGCTGGCCTCCCAGTACAAGGAGGGACATGGACCTACTGGGGTAAGTTCAACAAATGGCCATTAAGATGAAGGGACTGGAGCATGTGACATACAAGGAGAGAGACTGAGAGCTGGCACGGTTTAGCCTTGAGAAGGGAAGGCTCGGGCTGGGGGGGCAGTGGAGGGAAACCTCAACAATGACCATATGGATGTGGTGAGATGGAGTAAAGATGATGGTATCCAGTGAAAAGACAGGCAAAGGGCACAAACTGAAATACAGAAAATTCCAGTTAAACCTAAGAACCACCACTTTTTTCTTTTCTTCTTTTTAAACACTGAGAGGGTGGTCAAACACTAGAACAGGCTGTGAAGAGAGGCTGCATAGTATCTATCTTGGATATACTAAAAACTGAATTGGGCATGGCTCTCGGCAACTTGTTCTAGTTGGTCCTGCTTTAAGCAGGGAGGGTGGACTAGATTTCCAGAGGTTGCTGTCAACCTCCATGATTTTATGAATTTTGGGGCTGTGTCTTCAGCTGCTGTGAGGCACCATACCTCACTTCACGTGGAACAGCAGATATTTGTTGCAACCTTAACAGCACTCAAGACAGAGCAACTTGCAAGTCAGACAGCTCTGGGAATTTTGTATTTCTGCTCCTAACACAAAACTCAAGAGCAGCAGGAAACTTTCAGGGAAGACACTCAGATCCTACAAAGAGTAACCACTGCTAACAGACTGACTCCCTGAGAAATCCTCACAACCTATTCTGCATAAGACATGACAGCATTAATCTGCACAGCAAAATGAGGATCCACATCATAACCACACTCACATAAACAAGCAGGAGGATGCTACCTCCAAACATACTCCCAAACATCTCCCACCCTTCTAAATGATCCAAGTTCCTGAATATTTCTTCTCCTCACACACTACTCCCCAGGCCCAGCCTGATTCCAGGTAGCTCCTTCACACAAAATCCATTTTATTTTTACACTAAGAGAACCCCTCGCACAGAGCAAGCAAATGGAGGCTAAATGGAGACCAAAGCTACAGCAGCCACAGGTACATCTAAACACCAGGGAAACCCCTCTGCAGGCAAATCCTAGAAAGGAAAGCACAGCAACACCACGGAGCAGTATCAGACAGGCAGCTGAAGGAAGTGCTGAATCAGACAGAAGGGGCCAAGGCTTTTGTAAGCACCAAAGGGCTTAATGAAAATGCACCCAACTCTGAGTCAATATTGCCAGTTTCCCACATCCCTTAAACCCTCTCTGCTCACAGACAGGATGGACAGGTGAATTGCTCCCTGACACCAGCAATGCCCATCCCCTGTGTCACCACGAGAGATGGACACAGCACTGCTACTTGATGTATCAGCTGCTAATGGTCTTCTGCATTCTCCCTGCTACCATTCTTCTGGCTGCATTAAGACTGAAGGAAAACCCTCCAAAGGAAAGACTGTAAGAGGATGCTCCTACCTTTCTAGTCGCTTGTTGCTCAGCTGCCGGATTTGCTCCTCCTGCACTGCTGTAAGCGGAGCGTGGAGGCTTTTGGAATTCAAGCTCTGAAACTGAAGACAAGGGCACTTTAAAACCTGCCCACTTGTGGCACTTGGGTGTCCTCTGCACCCTCCAGGGAGACCCATCTGACAAACACATATGTCTGGGATGGCTGGCAACTACAAATGACTAGGAGAACCTATCTGCATGTTTAAAAACAAAGTTGTACAACTGTTTTAGTGCTACTTTTTGGGACTTGGTAGAGTAGGTAAAATTAAGAACTATTCCATCAAGCAAGTCAGGGTACACTGTGGGCATATGTCACTGGGTTACATTTCAGTCTCTGCAAAAGAAGACATCTAAGAGACCCCAAGTGTTCTACTCGCTTTAGTAAACTATGCCTCACCATCTCTGCAATCTAAGGAAGGAAAAGTTGTTCTACTTCCTGTAAGTGAGATAAAAAGAAATGTAAGGGATTCAACCAAAATGACAGAAGTGAGAGACACACACAGGCCTTATTCTTTTCCTATTACTTAACTGTTTTTGCTCCCAGGACAAATGACACGATATATTCACTGGATTCTCGTGCTTCAGGGATCCCATTTGTCTCAAACACCTTCTGCCAGTAGTTGACCACATCAGTAGCAGTCACGAGCCCAGGTCTTGCACTGCAGCTCTGCCTCAGAGATGTTGGCTTTGGACTGAGGACAGGACCTTTACTTTGACTCAATCTCCCTGGCACACACAGAGGTGAGAGACTCAACAACCTCCTGAGCAGTGGGGGGATGAGGCACCTCATTGTTGTAAAATCAGTTCCTGGCTTCCACATGTGCTCCTCGTTGCCATCAGCTGATCTCGTCAGTGCTGAGATTCACAAGACACTTGGTGCTACCACAAGCCACTGTGGCTAAGCACCAGCTGACCACAGTCAGTGGATTCTCCTCAGGGCAGCATGAAAATGGCACCGGTTTGCAGCTCTTCTGGTCTAGAAAAAGAGGCAAAAGTACAGCCTGAGTCCCTCAGCCTAGCAAATCACAGGTTCCCCTCTGGCAGAATGCAGACTGCTTGCCCTAATCCCAGCCCATAGGTACAAAACCAATTATACCCTGAGACTAACGAAGGATCACCCCAAGAAAAGACTCACGTGACAGCTAACCAGCTCTGCCACTGGAACCCATTTCTTCGCAGAGCTGCCCATCCCCACGGACCAGAACTACTGGGCGGCCAGCCCGTGCCCACAGCAGGGCAGAGGCGAGCGTGCCTTCCCACAGGCACAGCACTCCTGCCTGTCTTTGGTCCCAGAAACCCACACACACAGCAACCATTAGCTCCAGCCCTTGGGTGGGTCACCCTGGTTCCCTGCAGGAAGACCTTCAGCCTTCTCCTAATTTCTTTCTTTTATTCCTCTCTCTGTTCATAAACCACAAGTCCTAGGTTAGTGGGTGTGCTCACAGAAAACCTTGATTCCATGGATCAAGGGTCTTCCACATTGTCACCATCCCCAGACAGCAGACAAGGGGCCACAGAGCCAGGGCTGAGCAGCTAGAGCAGAGGAGGAAGAGCTCACAAGGTACAACTAGAGGGAAAAGAAACAGTTGAAAGATGCAAAGGCCAGAACAGGCATATCCTGCCAGAAGGAAGTCAGCCTTTTAAAGGAGAGAACAGGCAAGAGCCAGACAGAGAGGGAAAAAAAAACCCAAACAAAATAACTGCAGGAGACAAAGGAAATGAAACTTTACAAAACAGCTGCTGCATATCGCACTTGGAAATGTGTGAGACAAACAGAACAACAATCCCACTTTCCTGCTGTGATCCACCAGAGTTGAGGCACCCCCCTCCCTTCTGACTCACAGTCCCTGGAGCCACTGTGGGTTTCCCTGAGCACCCGTTCCCATTCTTCTATTGATGTCTGCTTTTCATCACTGTCTCAGACAGGCCACAACCTCCCCTCCTCCAGTTCCTCCAGAAAACCACCACACAAACAACAAAATACCTCTCTGGAGGAGCAGGGAGCACCCAGGGTAGGTGGCTCGCTGTGCTGTAGGAGTGCTGCTGCGGGCAGATCTGGGTCAGCTCCCACCTGGGCAGATGCTGGCACTGAAGCCCCGCAGCAGCCCTGGACCCTGATGCACCAGGCACCCACGCAGGCAGCAGCCTGGGGCCTGCCCTGCTCCAAAACTGTGGGAAGAGTCAGGCCTCCACTGCCCAACTTTGCAAAATAAAACCAAACAGAGCCCAGGGAAGCAGCAGAGGCAATACCCTACGGCAAAGAGCTCAAGATTGGCTTACCTGCTACCTCCTGGCAAAGGGGTGGGTGCTCTATGAGCCCAACGATCCCTTTCTTACAGTCTTCAGTACCCCCAGCAGAGAGACAGGCAGCCCCTATGACAACTTGCCTTTATGTTATGCATAAGCAGTCTGACAGCTACAGTATTTACCCAAGCAGCTCCCTACCCCAAGGCCCTGTTATGGGGATACTGCCACAAGAGGAACACTAAAGGAATAAAACATCAACCATTAGTGTTGCTAGGGGGACAGATAAGACTTTAATTAGCCACGACTGGAACAATACTGCCAGTGCTGTCTTTATTAATAAAGGACACCAGCTGCTGACGTGCAGTCCCTGTACGCTACTTCTTGGTGTGAATACCTATTTGCACACAGGTAGGGAATAGATTTTTTTTTTCCCCCCTGCAGTTCTGTGGTTTGGTCCAGCCAGCCTCTGGTTCCCCACTCACGGCAGCCCACCACGCACGCTGGTGGCTGCCGGAGGGCACGGCCTGTGCCGCTCCCGGCCCCTGCCCTTCGCTCCCCGGTTCGGAAGGAGCCGGGCCCGGCGCCCTCCGAGTCCAACCTTCCCGCGGCCGGGCCAGCGCTCAGCCCCGCCGGCCGTACCGGGGGTGGGGGGGGAGGTACAAGTCCCCCTTTGCCAGCCCGGGAGCTGCCCACCCACACCTCATCTCCGTGACCGGGCGGCTCTCGGGCGGCCCAGGAGCCTCGCAGAGCCCCGCCGGGACCGCAGCCCGGCTTTCCTTCCAGCTGTCCCCGCCTTCCCGGCACACGCCGTACCCAGACCAGCGCCAGGCCCCGCTCCTGGCCGGCAGCGCGGCGCTGGCGCCGGGCCCGCGGCCCCTCAGAGGCGGGCGAGCGCGCCCACACAGCGACGCCTCACCTCATGGCTACCGTCACCGGCGGGGCTGGAGGCGCAACTGGCTCCCACAGGGGCCGGAGCGGAGGGCAGCCGCCTCCCGCACCGCGGCCTGCGGGGGGAGCTCGGGGAAAGGAGGGAGGGAAGGGGGGGAACGGCCGCACAACCGAGACGCTCCCGCCGGTCGCCCAGCGCCGCCGCGGACGCCCGCAACCGCCCCGCATTATGAGTGGCAGGCGCGCTGGCCAACCGCGAGCCGCGGCCTGCGGGCGCCCACCAATCGCTTGCGGCGCAGAGCGGCGGGGCGGGGCCGCCGGCCGTGCAGCGGTACGCGCGGAGCTGAGCGGCCCGGCCCGGCCCGGCCCCCGCGGGCAGCGCGGCCCCGCGGCCGAGGGTGCGGCCCCCCCGGCAGCCCCGGCGCTCCGGGGGGACCGGACGCCTCAGCGGGGAGCGCTCCGTAAGTGCCGGCCCCGGCGGGCAGCGGCCGCCCCGGCGGGGGAAGGGGAGGGGGGTGGCGCGGGACGCGGCGCTGAAACGCGGCTGCCTCCGGGGGAGGGGCGCGGCGGCGGGCTGGGCCGCGCCGCGGGGCCGTGCCGTCCCGTCCCGTCCCGTCCCGTCCCTTCCCGCCGGGAACGGGGAGAAAGGCAGCGGCTCCCGCAGCCCCTCGGCGGCACCCACCCCGTCCCGGCGAGGCCCGCCCAGCCCAGCCCCGGCCGGGCGAGGCGAGGCGGAGCGCGGGCAGCCCTGCGGCGGGAGCCCCGGGGCTGATCCGGCAGCGCTTCCAAGCGGGAAGGGCCCTATAACCCGTTATCCGCCTGGAAGCTTCTCCCCGCGACGGGGAACGAGTGCCTTCCCGCCCGGCCAGCCCCGCGGCTGCTGCGGGCGGCACCGCCCGGGGAGGGAGAGGCGGCTGGGCGATCGCTTGTGCTTCAGGTTTCCATCGGCGCGGAGTCGGAGGAGCGGTGGCGCTTGGGGGGGGGGCCCGTGGTGCCCCCGGCAGCGGGAGGGGCCGCTGGGGTGCTGCGGGACCGGGGGCACACGCGGTTGGGGTCCCCCCTACCCCGGGGCCTGCTCTGCCCGGTAGCAGCGGGAGAGGAAGCCGCATCCCGTAGCCAACAGCAACCCAGTGCCGCTCGCTTTGCTGAATTTACTAGAGACACTTCGTCTTGGTGAAGTAACGCAGAAAAAAACACTAGTTATTATTTGCCTTCTTCACCCAGAGACCCTGTGACCCATCTTCATCCCTGTGACACAAACCTCTATTCCTGTCATGCCCGAGAGGAAACTGCAGCACAGAATGATTAAAACCAAGACTCAGAAAAGTCAGCAGCCTCAAGCTAGTGCCTGACAACGATGTTGTGCATCTCAGAGGTGTTGGCCACTGGAGCGCCCTTCAGAGACCAGTTTGGAAATGCTGGTTTAGGAGAGAAACAAACGTGTTCTCCTTATTCCCAGGCCCAGCAGAGCCCAGCACAGGGCGGTCCTGGCTGTGTGAGCAGCTCCGTTGGTGCAGGCAATGGAAGAATGCCAGCTCGCAGCAGCTGAGGATCTGGTTCCTCTTCTGTTCTGTTCTATTTGTGCGTGGACTATGCTGAAACCTGCCAGCAATAGGTAGTAGCTGGCCCTGGCCCTAGAGCAGCCATCAGAGATTTGGAGTGTGCCCAGCCTGCAGATCAAACTTCCAGCACCAGGATGTCAACTGGGAAGGGAAGGTGGTGGGAAAGATCATCCACCCTCAGCTCTACCGTTGTAAGCCGTGGGCCCTGGGCCAGAGGGGGCTTGGGAACAGAAATACCTTCATCTGGACCTGGGACTGGTTGCCTAAGCCATGTCAGAAACCTGTCATACAGGACCGCTGTTAGAGCTAGATCTGTGGGCTTGGGAATCCTTCAGCACAGACAGGGCCCTCAGAGGGTGAACAAGAGCCCTTGTTCCCACTTGACCAGATTTTCAGCGGGCTAATTTTAACCTAGCTTGACTACTCAGAGGAGCAGTGCACAGCGCAGTGTGTGGTCCATACAAAAGCAGTCTTGCCCAAAGGCTTGGTATCAGCTTCAACATCCAAGTTCCAGTGGTTTTCCAAAACTGACACCACACTGAGTTTTGTTTCCAAAATTCAGGAGCTGTCAAGATCTAGAGCCATACTTTCTAAAGCCCTTGGGCCTTCTTCACTCTTTTCACTTGGGCTCTTTTTCCACTTGTTTCCTTGGTGGTGGCTTTTTTAAAAATGTGAATTACCATCATGAAGAGTTTCCCTGAATAGCACAAATCGATGATTCTGTCTGCGCAGCTGCTTGGTCTGCCCAGTATCTGTTCAACAATTCCTTCCCTTTCCCTCCTGGGCTGTAGCTGCTGCTGCTATTGTGGCACTTGCGTTTCAAATTTGCCGTCTTTGTGCCCAAATGTCCACTTACACCTGAGCTCCACTATGATCCGTAATAGCTGGGGAAATCCAGGTGCCACATGGTTTAAACTAAGCGTGCATGGTTTGGTGGTCAGTGAAGGACACAGTCCCTTTCAGCTGCAATGAACTCAAGTCTCAGCATGATGTTAGGTGGGACCAGGCCAGAACTGCTATCTTGACATTTCTCGAGAAGCTCACAGGCGTTTGACAGCTCCCCAAAATGCCCCAGCAACTCCTGCTTCACAGAGGTGTTCACAGGGAGCTGTGAGACAGATCCTGCGTGTGTGCTGAGAGGCTGACCTGCTTGGGGAGATGCAGGACAAGTGCTGTGCGAGCCAAGGTGGCTGCTCGGGTTGCTGACTGCCTGCAGGGCAGCCTGGTGCTCTTTGCCTGATGTGATTTCTCTGCTTCAGCTGTGACAGATGTTAATCACACTGCTTAATGCAGTTATGGACAGCAGTAAGGTGTCACGGTAATGGGAACTGCACAATAACCTTGCCTAGAATAGAACAGAGTGGAGCAGAACAATGGCTCATTTCTCTTTGCAGGCACATCTTTTTCCATTCAGAGCTCATTAACCCCTATGTCCCATCTGCATTCCAGTCCAGAAATGTAATGTCTGTTAAACTGCAGAGACATTATCAGAGGACTGCTACAATAGTTCTCAGGGTCGACACTGCTCTGGTCCAGAGGTAGCTGCATTTTTATGGAAGCAATTGGTGAACTAATGTTACACACAGTGGTTTTATAAACAAAGTTGTGCAAATACTTCCCATAGGATCATCCCATGATGTTTTGCAACTCCTGATCATTTGCACAATTGAAGCATGAAGCAATTAAAGCCTTTCGTGTTTTCAGCATGAATAGATCTATCAAATTTCACAACTCCAATCCAAAATCGGACTCATTTTAAAATTAATATTGATAATTAGCAGTGCATGACTAAGCTTGAGTGGGTGCTTTCACGGGGGACTTGAGAAATACTCACTGTCTGTAGTAGCAGATGGGGGGACTGATGCAACCCACTGCTTTAAGGAAGCTGCCTTTCCAGAGCACATGGGCTGAGGGACAGCGGGGCGATGGCCAGTGCAGTGACTGACCAGTCACCAGTGATGACCACAGCAGGGAAATCCTACTCTGGATTCAATAAAGAGCATCCTGAGATACGGATGCCTCACAGCTGAGTGCCATTTTATTGAGTGTGGGTGTGTTCCCACTGATAAGGGGATCCATGCAACTTTTCAAAAATTAAAAGGAAGAGGCAGAAGCAGGAAAATGCTGTGTTTCCCAGGGTGGATGGAGGCCACCTGGCTCAGCCTGGAGCATATCAAAGACTGAGGTTGTCCCCACGTAGATCTGCCAAGTGCCTGCAAGGAGGCAGAGCTGAAGCAGTGAGGGTATTGTATATCACTGACTTGAACTGAATCAAGCATGACTTCAGGGGCTCTCGGTACCCCTGGAAAATCTTTTTCTTATTTTGAGTGGGCATCCATGAGCTGCTCTCAAAAAATGTACTAGTAAATTGGGAAACTCTGGAAAGGTTGTGCCCGTCTCTAAGAGCTCTGCACTGTTCATTTGTTCTCATTCTTTCCTAGGCAGAGACCACTGTGGTTCCTATGAAGAAAACCCATCAGCGATGATGCTACAGGATAGGTCTCACATGAGGGTCCTTGATAGGAAGGGCAGCTCTCTGCTTCTGTAGCTGATGGGTGAGGACAACAACTCAGTAAAAGGAGCTACCAAGAGCTGGCAGGATGAGTTACAGCTCACCTTCTGTGCGTGACTTGTATCACAGCACCACGGCCAAGCCAGACCCAGGGACAGCTCTGGATGTGACTGGACCAGAAACAGCTACCATAAGCCCTGAGTCTACCAGTTTCAACAGCACCAAAATCCCCGATGTAGCCAGCACTGGACCTGGCATGAGCACAATGCTGCTGTCCTTTGGGATCATTACTGTGATTGGGTTGGCTGTAGCTATGGTAAGAGAGCCCTGTGAAATATTTCTGTCTGTTGAGGGTGGAGGGTGGCAAAGGGGCTCTAGGACTGATTTGTGTTGAATAATTAATTTGCATTCTACTAAAGGCTCATCCAGAACTGCTGGGAACTGATAGTTCCTGAGATCCCTTTCTTTTTAAGGCCTTTATCCAGTGCTCCAATATTTCTACAGCCTCCCTGAGGTCTAGTCTGAAGGGGATGCTCAGCAGGCCTAGAGGAAGTCATATGTAGTATCGGTATTTATTTTATTAGCAATAGGAATTTCAGTTAAAAGAATACAAAGCAGATTCTGTTCTGACTTGTTAACTGGAACAGCTGCATTGATTTAAACCTTGTCAACACAGGGGCCTGGCCAGAAAGTTCATCTAAATTAACTTTAAAGCAGACTGTTGAAACCACACTAATCCCCCCCCCCGCGGACAAGCCTTTTTGAATTAAAGTGGCCTGAGTCCATTTTAGCTAGACTCATTCTGGACTGCATTTCCAAGGTTCTGCTTGCTGGGTATCAGCAAAGTCCTTGAGGATTTTCTGCGTAACTAACCTTGCCATTAATGCTGTAGGCAGAAGCTTTCAGAAACTATAGTTCTGAGCCTGACACAGGCAATGCAAGTGCTGCAGTTCTTTTTTTGATATATAACCAGATCGTTTACCTGCCAACAGAGAACAGAAGGTAGCGGCAAGCTCCCATTCCTTGTATGAGGAAGAGCTTCACTAATACAACCATCAGAGGAACCTACAGAAAGGGACTACTGCAAAATTTCATTGCAGGCCCAAGGAGGAGTTTTTCCAAAAGCCCCTAAGAGAACCTGGACACATTATCCTGGATACGGTCATAAGTTCCCAAGAGCAACATCCAGCGTTCGTAGTTCTCAGAACAAGGCTCTGGAGGCCAAAAGCCTCACTTTCTTCTCAGCACAGCCACTCTTACTGGCTGACACGAGGCAAGTCACTGAGCATGCCCTCTTTGCTTCTTCCCTTTATACTGGGGAGGGGGTAACAGCACTTCTACGCTGTAGGAAATCTACAGATGAAAACCACCAAGGGAAGGTTCTTCATCCACTCTTAAATTTCAACATAAGTCCTGCAGAAATGTGCTGAGCTACACCTAATACTCTTACTACTACTAACACACCTAATGACAGGCCACTCGAGCACTTAGTGTCAGACATGATGTGCTGCTGAGCTTACACTGATGCACATGAAATTTCATTTTCGGTTGTCACTTCTCCCTGCTTTGGTGCACAGTGACACCAGACTTGCTACACCTCCTTTCTGTGTACCCTGTGCCCAAAATTTCTCTTCTCAGCTGTTCCCCATCCTACTGGGACTGTTGTAATGATGGTTTTCTTTCTCCTTCAGGTTCTGTATATCAGGAAGAGGAAGAGGTAAGTAACGTCTGTTGCTGGCTGAAGGGAACTCAGTACTTCAAAATGCAGAGGGAGTTAGGAAGGAGACAGGGAGATGGGGAGGGTGTAAGGGAAGACTGAGAACAAGCCTACGGGGAATCAACAGCGTGTGAATGCAGCAGGAGTAGGGACACTGCGCTCCTGATATTGGCCCACCTTCTAACACTGAGCTTCGAAGACTCTGCAGCTCTGGAAAGGAAAACATGGTTGAGCAGGAAGAGGTTCTGGATCCTGCAAACTCTTCATGCTTCATTTATGAGATGCACTAAAAGAGAGGAAGGGGTTATGAGTGTATAAAGAAGCTGGGAACTCTGTCATGAGAGTTGTGGATCTCACATTTCGGCTGTTCCCAGATCCCTGCTTTCCAACAGCCTGGGCCCACGACACTGGCCTTGCAATGCTGAAGGCCTCTTTAGCTGCAGTCACAGCAACTGGCAGCAGCACATTGCAGAGATGCAGTTTTCTAGCCCCAGACTTAGTGTCTTAATTTCCCTGTGAAGCTCCTGGCTAAAAATAGAGAGGGGAGCAGCACGCAGGGAGACACACGTCTTGATTCTTCATTCTCTGACAGCAGAGATGCTGGTGAAGATCCATTAGATGTGGTACCTCCTCCCTGCCTGACTCCTTGTGGCACGCCTGGTCTGGCCACAGACCTTCAAGAAGTGCTGCTGCCCACTGTAACATTTCCCAGCCAGACCCTGAAGCCCAGATCTGGGTACTGCCACAGGAGCAGCTGAAGCTTGGCCCGTGAACTTAGCACTGCTGGAGATAATGGCTGCGTTGGCAAACCCATACAGATGCAGGGAAGGCATGTGTCATCCTAACACTTGCCAAAATAGATATTTGTGGTGACACTGCCAGTAACGGCTTGTATGTTTTCCCCCCCACCCCAAAACTCTGCTACAGCCTAAGGCAGGCCTCAGTGTTTTCACAGGAGCATGCCCACCCACCCATCCTCCATCTCTGAGCAGTCCAGTATTTAGGGAGACCCCCTGGGGTGACACTTTATAGCTCTGTCACTTGGAGCAATGATACAAGAGTAAGAACAGTCTGTCCCCAGATTCTCATAGGAGGCTGATGCCTATCTCTTCCCTGTTTTCTATTTATTATTTTCTATTTATTTTTATGTCCTTCAATGCCAAAGTTAAAGTACTACTCTTAGACCACTGGATCTAAAAGTGGGCTTCTGCTGGCAGACACAGTGTGACATGGCAGAACTGGCAGTTGTGGGCAGAGGGACGGGGGGAGATGTCGCAAAATGCCTAGCCAGAATATTCCACCGTCTCTTTTGCCCCACCACCTGAAGCTCGATCTTTTAAGGTCTGCAGGAACTGAAATCCCTGTCCGATTCCTCTGTGTGTAATGCCTGCCGACACAGATTAGTGATGGCCATTAATCCCTGTAACTGCACTCTGGGTATCTTCCACTCCCACCAGCTGTGTGTAGTAGGTTCTTATCCTCATCCCTGCAGGACAGGACATGACCCTCACCCAGCAAGAGCAACAAGAGCAGAATCCCTGTGCAGCAGGAGAAACAGCCTGCAGAAAGCCTCAGCAGTGGGGTGGGGAAGGCAGCCTCAGCATCTGTCCTCAACCAACCCTTTCCCTTCCCTCCCGTGGGCAGGCTGGAGAAGCTTCGGCACCAGCTCATGCCCATGTACAACTTTGATCCCACTGAGGAACAGGATGAACTGGAGCAGGAGCTGCTGGAACATGGGCGAGATGCAGCATCTTCCCAGGCATCGCAGAGCAAGGTAGGCGGCAGGGACCAGCGAGTCTGTTACTACGACCACTGGTACCTGCACTGCTTTTGTTACAAAGAGTTTCTGTAGGGTAAGGAAAACATGTAAGACCTCAGGAGGACTTCCCCCATCTCTGCCAGCCCTGAAGACAGGGGGCTTGAGAATTTTAGAGTGCTTACAATGGATGGAAGAGTTAGGCAACTAGGACAGAGAGCTGGGGGAGGCAAACTGCTGGCTCTATTCAACTGGCTCTACTCACCTAGGAGAGAGAAAAGGGCAACTGCAGTAATTAAGGGTGAGTTTACTGCAGTTTACCACCCTGGGCACCACCAGGGAGCAGTAGGATGAATTTTATTTTCTGGGAGACAGAGCTTCTGTGCCCACAAAGCACTGAGGCTCCTTTGCCCTGGCCCTGAAAAGCAAATAACTTCCACCCAGTTTTAAGGTATCCCTGCTTCGCCTAAGGGTGCAAGCGTGGAACAAGGCCTTGCTGAGGGAAAGCCTGTCATCCTAACAGTGAACTGTGCTGCAAACCCTGAAGAACACAGGCAGAAAGCCTGCACGTTGTTGTGGCACTGCACATCTGGTCTTGTCGGCACCTCCAGGCCAACCTCGCTGGGCACAGAGCAGGCATGGCTCAGAAAGGGAAAACAGAGGAGAGTTCTCTGTTTGAATTTGAGGAGAGGGGAAAAAGGCTTTGCTTTGACCACTTGAGTGTTCAGAGACACGTAGCGTGCTGAGAAATGGTAAGGTCCACAGAAACCACTGGTTTAATTTTTCAGTTAGGAAAGAGCTTGATAGCTTGGCCAGTTGTTTTTGGTTAATGGTCCAGAGGGGACTTTGGCAAGAGGCTGTGTCCTTCCCCAGTGTACCAAGAGGTAGGAGAAATAGGGAAGAAGGGTTTCTCACCATCATTTGCAGCCAGCTTCACAGTGCTTTCTCTTTCCTTTGTCACCGTCACCACTCAAAAAGCCTTTCTGAAAGACAGAGCCGGCAGGAATGGTTGGAACAGGTACGTCTCTTAGCCAGTGATGCAGCCTCCCCTTAGAGTAGACATCTCTCTTGAATTCCTCTCCAGCTTCCTTGTGTTGCCCGCCTTCCCTTGCTCTTCCAGTTCAGGGAGCAGGAGTTCTCCCAAACAATCCTCAGTTTCCGCACACTTTACACCTTCAGATAGTCTGTAGCAAGCTTGGTGTGGGCAGAAAGGGAAAGAGGAGATAATAAACACAACTGTAAGTATACAATGTTTACCTTGAGACATGCTTCCCAACCTGCTAAAGAGCACAAGAGAGATGTGCGTGTTGGAATATGAAAGATAGTCAACATATTCCATACACTGGTTTGGGAAAGCAAGAAATACTGTTGTATAAAAGCAAAGGATTTTGTCCTCTGAGTAGTGAATAATGGGAAAACATGAGTGCACATAGAGGACATCCCTTCAGGTAGTAAAGGGGGAAAATGACAAGGCTAGAGTTAAACTTAGCATAGTAAAAGCAGATCTTGCCTATATAGGGACTGGCCAGCAAGATACCTCAGATCCCTCCAGAGCTTGCTAATGCACAGGTACCTCTGCTTGGAAATTATGCAAGTTTAAAGGCTTAACATAATAAGAGAGGGAGAGTCTAAAACAACAAGTTCCGTCTATGGCATGTTTCCAGGCCTTCTTGATGGTTCAGGTTCTTTTCATGCTGCCTTGCGTATATAAATAATGAGACCCAGTAATCCAATGATGTGGGGATTTTAAACTGGCATGGATGTGCTGGCTTGCTCTCTGGCCTGCTGTATTTTTCTGTCACAGCCTTGTTAACTCCATGTTAGTCAGCCAGCCTTAGTAAGGGGCAGAATCTAGTTACAATACTGTGCAGTCTGTGCCCAAGCACACACACCTGAGCAAAGGCAGACTTGCTGGGTCTCATCTTTCACTGCTTCAATGCAGATTCTGCTGACAAGTCAAGGAGCCCTCCAGAGACCCAGCCGTCTTGTGTTCACAGACGTTGCCAATGCCATCAATGCGTGAACAATACCTGCCCCTGCTCTGGGATCGTGCTGAGACTGGGGAGGATGAAGCCAACAAACCAGTGACTTCCCGCAAGCATGGCCGATCCACTGAGCCCAACTGGCCACCCCGTTGGTTTGTGTTACAAATGGGCACAAGCACTGGGAACTTTCGTCACTTTGGGAAGCAAACCCTTTGTGATGGCAGTGGTGATTTTTTGGTGCGTCTGCTACCACTAAAAGGTTGTGAGCTCCAGTTTCTGGGCTGGTGCTGACTGATACCATCTACCAAGCTGTGTGCTTAGGAACAGTGCCTGCTTTGTTGTAGATTAACTTGTCAGAGCACGTGTGTGCGCTCTCTGGGTCAGGGAAGGAAGAGAGGTGCATGTTTCAGAGAGCTTCCCCATTGGCTTTGTGCTACCAGACCCCAAGGAAAGCAATGAATGAGCCTCTGCCCCATGACAACAGCTTTGGCAGATGCTGGAGGGAAAAGCCCCTTTGAGCAAGGAGAGGTGACTCCCTCAGCTGAGTGGTAATCTGGGGCGTCCCTGGGAAAACACATACTGTGGGTTTATCCCCCCTGTGGCACGTGGGCTGCTGATAAATGTGTGCCCCAGGTGATGTTGAGGCATGGGGGGATTCACTAGCTTTAAAAAGTGAAATGGTGAACATTTGGCTGATTACATCTTAACTGAGAAAGTGGCTGAATATGCCAAATTAGGGCTGCTGCATAGACAGCAGGGAATTCGCGCAGCCAGAGGCAGGGGGTGTCAATGTCTGGCTACGTGACTCTGCTGCTGAGCCAGGAATAACAGTGCTTGGGCCACAGAGAGGAGTTGAGTAGAACTGGGGTTCCAATACCATGTATTCCCCTCCTGCTTTGGCTCAGGGGAGTTTCTACAGTGCAGAGTGTTATCCAGAAAAAAAGAGTAACCCTTGAAATATTTTCTTTTAAATAAGGAAAACCATGTATTGTCTCAACATTACAACAGCCCCCTGTCTGCCCCCCAGAGGTGACTGAACAGCTGGTTTGTGCTTCCTTACCTGCCCGGACCCGCAGACAGAGCCTCCTCTTCTTCCTGCTGAAGGAAACACGGAGCTTTGTGTTAGCCTCTGCTCATGTCACCTGCTGATGCAGAAGGTGGGACTAGACAGGTAAGCCAGGAGTTTCCCCATAACCCTGAAGCATCTCTGCCTGTGCGTCCTTCAGGGCTGCAGGAGGGGGAGAGGGTGAAGGGGGCTGTCGTCTGCAGAGCCTTTTGGTGGCCATCAGCCCTGAGTGCTGCAGGCCAGCACAGTGGCCCAGGGCCAGCAGCAGAGCCTACATGCAAGCATCAGTCCCCAGCCATGTGCTGATCACCTCCTGATTTTTTTTGCAGTACATGCATTTGTCAGTCAGATCATATTCCATCCACAGCATCAGTCAAAAGGGAATGAGGGCAAGACAAAATTTGAATGCAGATCTAAAAGTAGGCTTGATGCAAGGAGATGTTTCACTGAGTGGTAATTCAGGTATCATGCTTTGTTGCAAGTTTGGACCTGCCAGTTAGTTTTTGTTCTCCTAAATATCTTTTTTCTTCCCCACTGTGATTTTTTTTTTTTTCCATATTCATTAAATGCAGGCTTTTCCTGGGCATGTGCCACTGACCGCTGCAGTGCACAGTTCCTCCCTCCCTCCTTCACTAGCACAGCTTCCCTCATGGCAGTTTTGCAGGGCTAAGTTGCTTTAATTTTTTAGTATCCCTCTCTCTTTATAACCAGGGAGTTCTGGGAGTGTATTAGGGTTAGGAATGTCATCACCTGTGGAAAACAGCCCATCCTTCATACCCCATACCCAGGAGATGTGGCAGGAGGCCCTCCCAGGCTGGTTGTTGCTGGTGTTTATACTCCAGGGATACTGTTGGAAGGAAGGTGTGTGGGTACCAACAGTCAGTGTAATCTGGTTTAGGTCCTTAGAATTTGGACACTACCTGTGGTTCTCCCCAGAGATTATGCCTACGTGACCAGCTGAGAAGCAAATGCATCACGCCCCGCACACATACACACTTACCACCTCCTCCAAGTGCTCCCTGAGGGCAAACAGCCACAGAGCCTCAGGTTTCTCCCTTCAGCAGCTGCCACGTTGCTGCCCATCACACTCCCAACGCGCTGCAGCAGGCCAGGGATGCAAGAAGCAGCAGGGGTGCATGGCTGTCCTAAATTGCAAAGTTTCCCCTAGAACTCTTAGGATGGGAACTTCATTTGTTAATTTAAACTTGATAAAAGGCAAGTGTAAGCTGAGCTGTTTCCTCAAACCAACAGTTTACGTTGTGCTCCTTACCCAACTCTGTGTGCTGCACAGGCAGCTGCCAAGCAGCGCATCTGCCAGCTCAGGTGCAAAAACATGCACCTTGTTCCACCTTAATGCTGAGATATATCTTGTATAACAAACATACCTGCAGAAGAATTCTCATTAACCATTCTTCCTGTAACAGTAGGCTTTGTCCTGTGATGACTGCCCTTAGATTAAAGAAGTACAGATAATAAGAGTAAGAGAATATTACGGGTATTTGCTGGGCTTGTACTGGAGTATTCTTTTAGTTCAGTAGCACCTCCTCTCACAGTTCTTGAAAGCATATGTACAATTTAGCAGAAGCATTATGATGTAATTTAATTCAAGTGTTTCTGTGTTTTAAGCATTGAAATATAATTAAACTATTTACATGAAACCTAGTATGATTGTCTTTTTTTTTTTTCCCCCCTCATCATTTGCATTTTCCACAGAAAACTGCTGGAGTGTATCTGCAGTACCTGTTGGTAATTTGTTTGCAGTGAGTTCCCCTATTCTTTCAAAGACTGAAGTGTGAAAAACTTGGAAAACTCTGTGGGGGTCAAGGTTTAGTGCTCCACAGCACGTAAACTCAGAGCTCTTCAGGAAGTCTTGGTGCTTGCTGAAGGAGTTGGGAAGGCAGGAGCTTCCAGCCTAGCAGGTCCTAGGCATCCAGAGTGCAGAATGACAAGTTCCAACTTGTCTGTTTGCCGTATCTTTTAACCAGCTGAATTCCTGGATGAAGTAGGAGCTCATCAGTTCACCTGTTCACGATAGCCTGCCCGCACTGGGGTGAATGTTGGCAGCAGCATCAGTAGCTCCATGGTGATATTGGTGTATTTCAGATTTGCTTTCTGCCTCATCTTCTGGCCCACAGACCCCAAACTTGGGACTAGTTAGGAAAGCTGTCCGACTAACTGAAGGGGCTATGCACTGGAACAGAATTAACTGTACGGAAAGCTAAATAGTTGTATGGCACACAGAACAGTGTGGGGCATAAACACCCAGCTGTGGAGACTTCTGGATGTACACATGAAGCAGAATTGGCTTGTGTTCCAATTAAGCCAATGATGTACCCTTAAGATATACAAGAGAATGGAATTAGGTACCAACATTTGGGCTTAAAGGCCTGTGTTTTCCTCCATGTGAGATTCCTCACACTCATTCCTTATTGTCACATAGATCTGTGGGTGCTCCTGAATGACCAACTCTTATTTTATAATCCCCAAAACTCCAATTCAGATTAAGAGAAACTCACCCGGTCTGGTGATATGCATGTGTGCTGAGGTTGTTGCACATGGAGGAGGCAAAGCAGAAGTCTGAGGTGCTACATTTTATACCTTTATTAAAAACAAACTTCAAGGCTAATTTGCAAGTTGCGAACACTCTTTATGCCTTCACCAAAACCATTTATGAGATTCTTCCAAACTTTGCTAGATAACAAACTTCCTTCCTCTCCTGTGTTTTGATCCGACTGTAATGACCTCTTACTTTTCGTAAGTCAGGCCAAAACTGAGCTTAAAAACACTGGAAATGCATTTTCTTAGAGGTAGGATCTGGCTACAAGGAAAGATAACTAGCTATATGAGAAATAAAAAGCATTTATCATTTCAAAAAAGGAAATCCAAGTAATCCAGTATGAGGTCCTAGATCTCTGAAGATGTCTGGAATTCTGCCCATCTTTAATAGGCACTGACCTTCATTCCAAGTCTCTGCCTAAACATGGAAGCTGAAGCTATGGAATGGGATTTTGACTACACACAGAATAGTTCCTAACAGTGTGGAATTCTGCTTGTTCTCCTTGAGAACTTAGATTTTCATGGAGATATGTTTTCTACTGTGGCTTCACAATAGAGTATTAAGAGGTAGCAGACTAGAATCTTTTTTTAGACTAGAACTTTTTTTAGACTAGAACTTTTCAGACTAGCATTTTTTTTTTTTAAAGAGGAGTACTTTGTATGCATGCCCCAGAGGAATACTGCTGACCTAAAGCAAATGGATTTACTATCTAGCTGAGACAGTTTCCATCCCTACTCCATACCACCAGCTGAGAAAGGTCTGACTGATGTCATAAGAAAAGCTTGAGTGTCTTACAGATGCAATCCCTAATCCATTTAGGAGAAGCTGAAGTTCCAGTCTCACATGGTAACAGCAATTACTCTCAGGTAATAGGGGTTTATTAAACAGGAAGTACATACTAGAGGTGCCAATTCACCTGAAAATCCAGTAAAGAAGTTGGTAAAATATGCTGGTCTGCCCCTGGAGTGGCCTTTGAATGTAGACATGAACTGGAGCTGAACCTGTGTGTCCACTGGAGAAGAGCAGCTCCCTAACTTAAATTCAGAGGAACACCAGTTGGATCTTCTCATTGTAACCATCAGCAGTTACAGATCTGCATGCATGATGTCCCACCTGGATTTATCCACTGAACAGAAGGAGGTCAAAGTCTTCCCATACCTGTCAGCACGCCTCATCCTACAGCATAAGATTTAGGTCAGTCCCTGTGATCTAATCCATTTAATCCTTGATTTCTCTGCTACGTGGTAGAGGAGGCACAAAGGTTATCTGTGGTGCACTTTTCTGCCGAGACTACCAAACTCCATACACAAGAAACTACTGTTAGGGCAAACCAGACAACACACAGAACTAACAGGATCAGGACTCTGATCACTACGAAACTGGGCAGACTGGACAAAATGACCTAGATGGAATTTTTTTTCCTATTATCGCTCTCCAGTCAGCTCTTCCACTTAATTCAGCATACGTTTTCTTGTGTTAAATAAATACCTGCTAAGGAAACAGACCTCTGATGAAAGGATAACAAATAAGTTCAATATATACTGCTATTTCATGGGTTTCTGCTATGCACTGCCATAAATTCAAAGCCAATTATGATCTGTTTAAATATTTAATGCTGTAAAGCTAGCCAATTTCACATCTTGTCAAAAATAACTGAAATACCCACTTTGTCCCTTTAATAACAGGCAGAGCATCCATGAGATGGAAAATACCACTGGGATTTCACTGTTTATAACTGGATATTAGAAATACCCTCAATTCCTCAGAATTTAGCAAGATCAGCTCTGACACAGAAAGCACAAATCTGCATACGATGTGAGACTGAGAACAGCCAGCAACAATCTCAGACCAACTGCCTACTGCTGTCTCCCAAAACTAAACTGTATGAGCAAGCTTTTATTTGCATAGCTACAACACTAGAGGACCCCACATGCGCACATTATGGACTGAAGATATAATTAATTTAAATTGAATCCTGAGGCTCTGCAAGGAAGCAACTTTGGTGTAACTGGTTCTTTATAGACGCTCCTTTGAAGTGATGAAATCCAGTGGCTGTGACTAAGCTTGTAAACATGGTGTACTCAGAGTTGCTACCAAATTCAAGGTGAGCACAACCAGGCCAAAAGCTAGTTATAGGAGATGGCCCTGAGCTGATAATGCTAGGATAAAAGTTTCAGAATCAGTCCCCAATACATCAGGGTGCAAACTTTCCTCTAAAGCATCCAAGCATTGGAGCAACAGCATTAGGTAAGCTAAAAATGCCATGAAGGTTTCTCTTTCTGATACGGTAAAGAAAGGACTCAAAGACTGTCTTTCAGATGCAGTCCCTATGGGCAACTGAGCAAAACATAACTCTTGGGACTGCTCCATCAATCTGCCAGAGGTGGCGTGATAGGTAAGTTCATCAATTAGCTGTGTAAATAGGTTTCCTTTACTGTATCTGCATTACTGAGTCAACATTATCTTTCCATTGAACTATGGCTGTCTGTGGCAGGGCAAGGCACCATGTTATCCAAGTATTTTTAAGATTAATATCCTCACAAAAGATATACTATGAACTGTGAAAGGCATCTCTCCAACAAGGCATTTGCCATTTCTTCCACTGTTTGGATGTTTGGGGTAAGCCAGCAGACAACAGGAGAGAAAGCTTGGCCAAAATGATCACAAAGGAAGAATCTGAAATATGACATTAAAATTCCTGTTTGCTTTCCAGTCCTCTGGCTTCAGCAAGACATGAACAGGTGGCATACTACTGAGCAGTGGCAGGGATGTTACTCAGAGATCTCCTAAGACCAGTAGTTTTGCCAGGCCTGGAACCATCTTTTCCAGTGATGCCTAAAGGGAAAGATCATGGGAGAGAGAGGGTTAGAGCTCTGGGTCCAGGAGCCTAGCTGCCCAAATGCCCCGTTACAGAGTCAGTGCAAGGTTAAAAGGTGGCAAGGATCCATTCCCAAACGACCAAAGGTCTTCACAGCAACATTCCCATTGCTCTTGTACCAGCTCCAGGCTAAAGCCTGTCACTAATGCCTTCCCTGGCAGCAGGCCTCGGCATGAGGCTACTGAGAGCCCAGAAGTTATAGTCTGTGTGAAATTTCCTGCCTTCTGCTGTGCAAGCCCACATGACCAACCTCTGCTGTGAGCAGTTAGATGTATTTCCAACTGCCACCCTGCATCCTCATGAGACACAAAGTACCAGAAGTGCCTTACCCAATGTCATAAACATCAGGAAAGTAGAGGCACAGAAGGTCTGAAAATTGTCTCAGAGAGGCGAATGTTTCTGGCTACACAGGCTTGCTCTGACCTGTGGCTAACCCCTTGGTTTCAGGAAAGCTGAGGGCAGCAGAGGGAACAAAGTGAGACCAAGGAATTTGCAGCTGCTTTATCTCCCAATGTACTGAGAAGAACACAAGGAAGGAAAGACAGACAAAAAGGAGCAAGATCCCAAGGTTGCTTCTGGCTTTGGACTGAGTATTGGAAATTTTGCCATAAAGTGAACACTTTCCTTCCCACACCTATATTCCCTTAGCCAAGCAAGGTTACTGAAACAAACCAAGGCTGATTTTGTGGCTTAGGAGGCTTTGAAATCAGCTTCATCAGTCATTCAGTAGTGGTACTCATGGAAGAAAAGACAAATGCTTCTTGGCCCCAGAAAAGTTTAACAATTGACTTGTGGTTGGCGGCATCTGCACGTCGCAACACAGTAAGGCCTGAACTATTAACAAACCCTTGCCTGCTCCCAGATAACCTAGAGTCACCCATAACCAGTGCCTTGGGAAAACCAGAGCTAGATCCCCTGCTACAAAGGCCATGGAAAAACATCCACTAGCTTTAAAGCAGCTCTCTGCCCCATGGCAGGCTTGCAAGTTTTGCAAATTTCTAGTTTGGCTCTTCCTATTTCTTGATTCTCCCCATGACAGACTGGCTGAAAAGCAGGGGGTCAGTCATTGTTTAGTTCAGCAAATGTTGCAGACATGAATCCCAGGGCAGATCTCTTTCCCACTCAGAGCTGTACAGTGTACAACCTGCAGGATGAGCAAGCACACGTATCCTCCCATGCCCTCCCACTAGCACACAGCTCCAAAATCCTCACCTGAAAGGAAAAAGCAAACTAGCGAACACACAATGACCAAAATCTCTGGCTGTGCCTATAGCAGAAGATTATTATGTGATTGTAGACTCCTGCTAACAAATGTCAGAGCAGTAGCCTCCTGCACGAGTAGCACAAAAGCTTGCAGGCACATAATATCTAAATTAAACCCAGACCCATAGAATGGGTTCATCCAGAAACTACCTGTCTGAAAGCTGCTACAGCGCTATCTCACTTGCAAACAAGCCACAGGATCTATAGTTTCCATTAAGTCTCCTCTTTCCCTTTTTAGTCAGAAGTTTCTAAGGCAGGATTACCACTCCATCTCAAGCTCCTGAGCGAGTAACAACTGTTACAAAATTTTCCAGAGGACTGCCAGGTTTCATACCGAACATGCTTATCCCCGCTGACCTTCAGCTGGCTAGTTTTTTTTCTTACAGAAGCACACACCTTCCCCAGCAGTAAGACTCCCCTCTCCATCCCGGGTGCTAAGGGTGCGGACACAGAGCGGTTTGCGCTGCAGCACCCTGCGCTGCACCGCCGCCTCCCGCTGACCGCAGCATCCGCTTATCCTCTCACATCTGGTTCTACCTCATTGCGACAGGAGGGAAACATATTCCTCATGTCACTGCCCTCGGTCCCACTCAAACTGAAAGGAAGAAGAAAGTACCCACACCGGCTGCGGTTTTGGGCGATACTTAAGAGTCCTACAAAAAGGCAGCGACTGGGCCGGAGGTGAGCTCATCATCCGTGAGCCTGCGGCTCTGCTGATGTCATCGCACAACTCGGTGGCAGGAAGTGATACGGGAGCAGGAGCCTGAGAGGAAACTGAATCGAGCAACTGAGGTTAACTACTCCGGCATTTTATCATGTGGCATTTCCAGGGACCTTCTAAGAACCCGAGGTTGGGTTTGGCTGCCCAGCGTCAGTTAGCTTGCTTCGCACGCCACGCTCAACAGCGCTAACGGCAGCGGGATGAGGGAGCAGCTGTGCTGACCACATGGCAAAACAAAGCAACATCTGCCTCTCCTGGGTTGCTGGCCCCTTCCCCCTCTCACTCGCGGGAAATTATTTAATGAATAGCTTTCTATGATGCGCACGGAAGGTAGGACTTATCTGCACGCAAGTTTTCCTGGCATCTACCTCAGAAATGGCCTTGAAAGCATAGGCTGGACTTGGATCTGTACTTTCCCAGGGCTGTAGTGAGTTCGGGGCTCTGGGTGGTGCATCTGTAAATTCCTATGACACTGATAGCAGTTATCTGGCATCTTATCTCACAGAAGCTTAGATAACTCTGCAGACCTATAGAGAAACTTGCCAGTGCCGTCATTCTCTGTGCTGCTGATGCACTAGCATCTCTGCTAGCATGCCAGCCGCTCACAGAGAGCACTGCCTCAGGGTACAAGCCAGGAAGGAGAGAGCAAGGCTACCATGGAGGCATGCTGGAGTTAATCCAGAATATTAGGATGTCCCAAACATCAAGGGACTATTATTTTTTTTTTTTCCCCCAAGTAAGGCAAGACATACATGACAGACTATTTTTGCTTTCTACATAACACAGCCAGACAGTTTCACTGACCCACACCTGTAAGAGCGACCAGAATCTCAGATACATGACTTCTCAGAAATACAAAGATATAGGGTCTCCTGACATCCCTCTTTTCTGCCTCCGCTTCCACTGAAGTAGTCACAACTGAATCAGATGAAAGGAATGTGCTACCCCTCCTGCAGTAATGTGCCTGGAAGCCTTCCAAATTCACCTCTGGCTGTAGGATTTACCAGAATGATTGCAGCCAGTGCTAGAGCTTTGGGGGTACATGCATGGTTTGCCAGGAGCATGGCTACACAGTTTAGTCTTGTGTAATTATGATTATCTAATTTCAAACCTTGTGTGGCTGGCGCCAAGCTCAAGTTCAAGTCAGTGCTTGCCTGAGGATTTCCTCCCTGAGACACTCCTTCTTGGACCGCTGGTTGAGGCTACAAAGGAAAACACCAAAAACAAACAAAACCCCCCATGTAAAATTAGGTATCAAGAGACAGAATTGCAAATACACGAAGTAGGTGGAAAACAAAAAGCCTTTGATCAGTGTTCCTTAAATAAGACTGTGCAGCCCTGAAAGCATGCCCATTTGCCACCAGTTCTTATGTCCAACCATACCCAAGAGCATGTGCTAGTGCATGTAGTGTCCTCACACATTCCCAGGCATCTCGGAATGGCTGTCAGAAACCATAATAAGGCACCTTATTACCACTGTTACGAGACACATGGCCCCACACTTTGAAAAAATCTCCCCATTATGCAGCTGTGGAGAAATTTTTTCATCCTTGAGAACACTTTCTGTATTTCAGGATATTTTCCTGTCCTGAACAACTAAATATTTTGTCCACTGAAAATTAATAAACAAATCACTGTTCTTTTCCTTCTGCTTTGATTTTGCCCCCCAGAAAACTCCTCAGCTGTTAGACAAATTAATTTTGAACTGAAACAGCAGAATGCTTCACTAACCAAAGTTAGAATGACACATTTTGAAACATTAAAAAGAAAAAAAGGAAAAGGAGCCAGTCTGCAAAAAGCGTTAACTTCCATAAATCGGTATGTAGCAACGATTTTTTCACAAATTACCATGCAGCTTATTGTTTATAGTAACGAACACCCTAACTTACAGCTCTGGCACGCAACTCAGTTAAACCACAAAATCCCAAGCCTAACCCTAGAACTGCAGCTACTACAATCTGTTACAGAACAGAATGGCTGCAAGTGTCTTTTCTGACCTCATTTGCAGGCTATTATAGATGAGAGATGGCTATAAATTATTTCTAGTATGCTATAGATGTTTATAGACTGGGCAAATCCCTGAGCATCCTGATCCAATTAGACCTGCTCTGAGCAGTGGTTTGAACTAAATGATCTCTAGTGGGCCCATGCAACCTAAGTTATTCTATGATTCTAAGAAAATAAAAAGTGCAGGTACACACACAGCTGAGGGATAGCAAACATTCAATACCACTATTAGTAGATCCTGGGAGCTATCAGAATGCTCCGAACTGTTGTCTTGCTTCTTCCGTGTGGCATAAAGGTGCCAAGGGAGAATAAAGTGCCAACTGAATTTATAAGGAAGTGTTTTAACTGTATTATCATTACAGAAAAAAATAGGAATTTCCATGGAAAAATATTTTTGAAATTGCACTTCTACCAACAAAAAAAAGAGAACATAGGACAGGAAAACTATTCCAGCTAGCTTTATTTCAGACATTAGCTTTTGAACAACACACACATGGGTGTTTGTGCTCCACAAGATGTTGGGGAGCATGTTCTCAAAGCTGCCTGGCTGCCCCCATTTCCTTTTCCACTGACCGGGGGGGAAGGGGGACGGTTCTCTCTGTGGCAGTGTCAGGCACACAGAATAGTCACAAAGCAGGGCTGAAGCCACCTCCTCTATTGCTATTACTGTCAGTTTAACCACAAGACACCCCTACTAGCAGGTGTTTTATAAACTGTCCCTTGCTCTGAAACCCTCCCTTGGATTTGTCCTCCATAGGCTCCTCAGCTCTGTATAGTCTGTACTTCACATATTTTCTGGCTTTCCTGAACCCTGCAATAACAGAGTTTCACAGCCAAGGCTTTTCTGCCCCAGTTCTGACTGCATTACGGGACCGAATCTATTCCTCCCACATAATTCCATTGCCTGCTCTTTCCCTTCCTAGGCAGGAAGCAGAAAGGCACCGTAGCATCCTGAGGGTTATTTCAGATTAGATGAAGAACTCTTAACCAATGCCAGAAACTGCCTGCCAGGTCCCCTGGAGTCCTTTGGCCTCTGCATTTGCATTTACCCACGGTGGTTTATGGCTACACATACAGGACGTGTCTGTTTGTGCCACTGTCCAAGACAAGGTAGTAGCTGAGGCCTCCTTCCCCCTCTTTTCAATCTCTGCCTCCCCTTGCGCTCGGCCAGGTCAGATTGCACCTGCTGATGAATATCCCTCTTACACCATCTCAAATTCAGCAATATCCAGTATGCTTCAACGCTACCTGCAAAGCGCTGCTGCCTTTCACTGCTCCCAAGGAAGGGCTGTCCCACCCTGCAGACGCAGCCCTCATGCAACCATCTGGATGCCAGTCCCCAGCCCTGCTTTCCCCCGGTGAGAGTATGCCATGGGATGCTGCTCTATTCTCACCAGTGCTTCTTTTTAGCACAAATACTCCTCTCTTAGCTATTGCTTTCTAGCTGGGCTGCAACTTCAGAGTAACTTCTAAGGGTCAGCTTCTGAGCTTCCCAAAACTTCCATCTGTTTGCCTTCAGGGTCTATCTGAAATTCTGTTGCAAAGCAATCTGTAAATTATCAGAGTTCAAACAGTTTCAACCACATCTGAAGAGTACGGAGAACCCTGCAATCACGATCCTTCGGGGAACATCTATACTATCTCTCACTTTATTTTTATGAAGTTATCTCTGATCCATGTCACCTGGGGAGTCAGAGGTATGTCTTCTGGCTGTACTGGTCCCTCCCTGTCCCCAGCCCTACTTCAGGCTGATGCTGTGTCTCACATTTACCTGTATTACCCTGGCATTTTCAGCCCAGCTCAGCAACATTCAGCTCTGTTTTCTATCAGCAGATAACAATGCCTCCTTTCTCACAGTCCCTTTTGTCCTGGATGCTGCTTATACAGGACTGTTCTTCATCTGGTCCAGGGAACAATCTATGTATCCCTGCTTACAGAGTCTTTGGGCAGGAAAAATAACGTTCCCCACAGAATTTGAGCTTGTTCTGATCCACTCTTTCCTTGAAAGGAAATCAAGACCTAGGAGTGGCTGTGCCTCCTTATCCCTTTCTGATATGTCTCCAGTGCATATGGCTCTAGCATACATCTCTCTGAACTATACATGTTCAAGTCATTTTTCTTGCTTGATTGCATCTAATTCATAAAAGACTATCTTCTCTCCTAATTTGCTGAGGTTTTGTATTTTTTCCCCTCACCTCATTTCTTCTTCTCTCTAACAAACAAAGACAACCTCCAAAAAAAGTAATCTTTTTTTTTTTTTTTTAATTATTATTTTTCTACTTTGCAGCCCAGAGATGTTTCTTTTTCCCCCAAATGCACTTTGGGCTCTTCACAACAACCTGGCCATTGCATTCTACCACTACTGAAAGGGAGAACACTGTCTTTTATTCATGTCCTTCTAGGTCCTCCTGCTTCTCTTTGAGATTTGTCAGTGCACGAATGACACCAGCAGAACTCACTGGGTAAGATGTTTTGGTCCCTAGGACACAGCCATTTCTACCTCCAATGCTTTTCCATAGAGCTTGAGGATCCCAATTTACAGAGCTGGTTGCTTTAATCACTGGTAACATACCAGATTTCCTTACACAGTGTATTTAAATAGCATAATATAAATGGGCTTAGAAAAAGCAATGGGCTTTTGGCAAAAGCTATGTGCTGAACTAGACTGTGACCTTCTTATGTGGATTTCAAAGAAGAAACAGCAATTGAACAGATTTATGGAGTAGATCTCTTGTTTGAGAGATTCAGTTCTGTGCTGGGTTTGCAGACAGTTTCTCTCCACCACTGTCCAAACCTTATTTGCACGCCAAGGTCACTGTCATGTCAGAAAAGTCTCCTAATCTCTCCCACATCATGGCTCTTCCCCCCTGGTAAAAATTTCCTTCCATGCCTCCTGCGTAGCCCTCACGGACTGCTCTATTCCTCTGTTTCTGTTGAGCCAGCCAGTATCTCTTTCCACTCTAAGCACTCCTGTGGCACCGCAGCCATAGAACAAACCTATGGATTCCTACAGGAAGTGCACAGCTTGAGTCTGGTCTAGAATTTTTTTGTGATAACAGATACACACCAAATAATGGTTTGTGGTTGTTGTGGGGTTTTTAAATCACTTCTAATGATGCCATTTATTTTTCACAGGACTGCATAAAAAGCTTTCATCTTTTTCTTCCACACCTGAAATGTTCTTTCCTCATCTACTGATTCTTACTAATCCTTTGTTTGCTGCATACAAGAGCCTCCTGCTGGCAGGATTCAAATTTTTGTCATCACCAAATTTCTCTTTTTGCTTATTTTAAGTTTCCTCTTTTGAGACAAACTGACATGCTAAGCAATCACTTCAGTCTTTCAAGACTCCTGGGAAGACAACGTCTCTGCCTGAGAAAGGATAGAATCTCTGGTCTGATATTCCAAGCCTGGGACAGTACTGTGGAAGACTAATATGTCTTGAATTAAGTACAGCAGCTCCCCCAGGCTCTCACAGTTCTTCAGGAGCTGAATCTTAGGGGTGACTGGAAAGGCAGGCAGCTTCTGTAACGTTAGATTTCCAGACCACCTAGGCTGAAAGAATGTCGCCGCAGATAGAGAGCCTGAGAAGAACACACGCAACTGAAAATCCTCCAGGATCAGTGACTGGAGAAGAGGAAAAGGACTACACACTGTACTCACCCACTTGCGGGGCCTCCCTCTCGGCCTTTTACCAGCAGAAGGTTCTACCTTTATTGAAAATAAAGGGAAAAAAAATATTTTCAGCTCTCATATTTGCTGGGCACTGTGACTAATACACTGAACCTGGCCAATATGATTTCGGTATAAAGTTCTTGTGAGACAAGTAGCAGAAAAGGCAAAAGCTGGGGATAGAAGACAGTTGAGGAGGAAACACCTGCCAGACTATGCTGGTTGTGATTATTTGGCAATGGTGGAAGAGAAACACTAAAAGGAAGCTGCTGAACAGGCAGTGGCAACACAGGAAGGCTGGGAGGCAAGTTAGGACTAAACCCACAATAACTGGTTTGTCCAGCAGTACCAATTAAAGCTGAGCTGAATTAGGGGCAACTTTCACTGTTAACCTTTAAGCTAAGAGAAACCTCCCTGCTTGTCCCTCTAGCAATGCTTCAAGCAGGCACAGCCAGCTTCTCTCTCTCCCATAAAAGAATATAAGCCATTTACTCTTACAATTTCTCCAGATACAGTAGTCACTTTCTTGCTTCCTTTTGGCCTTCCTCGTGGTTTCTTCACTGGCAATGGTCCCACAGCCTTCTCCTGGGATACAAGCGGAAAATCTTTTAAGCAGGATGATCCTGGGAACAACTTATAGCTTCTCATTCTAATGTGTCTTAGACTGTCTTACACCAATAATAGCACCCAGACCACTAAATACCTGTTTCTCTGCTTCTCCATCTGTGAAGTACATCAGAAAATGGCCAGCAACCTACCCCTTTGTCTTTTGGCCTGGGGAAACGAATACATTCCCAGGACTCTGACCATACTGCCTGGAGTGCAGAGAGAAAAGGCCTTGGCCTTATCCGCTCTAAGTACTAGTGCAGAAACAGACTGATGACACCTGAAAGTCTTCAGACTGGAACAGATCTGGGTAGCCATTTCCTGTCCTGAACAGTCATGGCCTGCCACAGGAGAGGCATCTTTGAAGCCAGTGGCTGAGATGCCCCAGGGTGCACATACTGCTGCTTTCCTGGAAAGCAGTAATATTTACCACAGAAAACCTCAGCCTCCCTTGCTCTTTGTTAGCGAGCCACATCCCAGGGCTGCCTGCACATCCTATCAGGCTAATGCCATAGCATCCTCAGGTAGCTTCTTGGGATGACGTGCCCTCACCTGTGGCTGCTTTTTTGGTCTTCCCCTCTTTCTCTTCAGGCCCTCGATCAGTGTAGATGAGCCAGGACTCACTGGCCTCTCGTTGCTCACGTTGACACTTTCCATAGTTTCCAGATGATAATCCAACAGGTTATTTTTCCATGGACTGGGAAAGAAAACTTGTCTCCTCTTTCTTTCCCTATCTTGTTACGATTCTCCTCTACCTGCAAGGCTGAAGTGGTGAGAGAGAATCAGGCATGACAGCTTGCTATTATCAGCTGGAAGAGTCCGGGATGCATCAGACATTTAGAAGCATAACCGTGTTTTATAAACATTATTGAACCATTCTCTCCCAAGGCCCACTCCTCAGCTTTCTGAGGCTTTTGGCCAAAGGAGCTGACTGCTCCAGGTACCAGAGCACGTTGTACCTGCATCTACCTTTCCCCCTCTGTTGGCCAGTTTCATCCAAACTGACAAAGACATTGCCTTCAGCTCTCAACTCCCCTCTTTGTAGGCTCCTTGTGCCCAAGGAGAAAAGGAGACAAAGTGGTGGTGGTGAGTTATAAACGTCCATTCAAGGGTAAAGCTTCATCTGGAGCTCCTATATCATCAGATACCAAAGCTAATCCTGAGATGTGGCAAAGGAAGCTTTATATCAGGATGCTTGAGAGAGCAAGTATCAGGGTACAAACTCTTTAAGGGGTGAATGTGGCTCTGGAGCTGCCCCTCAAGAGTTTGTTCCTAATCACTGACTAACAGGCACTGTCTGGAGAGATGGCCTGATCCTATTTCAGAGTGCTCAGCCTCTGGTCCTGCACAAGGCTCAGTTTCCTACAGGACAGAAGTCACCCAGATCTGGGTTTTGCTTGGATCCTGAGCACTGGTTTGTCTACTGCAAGTGTTGTATCAGCAGGCTTCTGAGTCAGCCTCCTCCCTGTCCCTAAGCTCTACTTAGTGCCAGCTGTGGTTGGAATGAGCCCTGGTCTGACTTGTTTGCTCTAAGATATAACCAAGATCAGGAGCTGTTGGGGCTACATAGGAAATCAATGACTTTCCTTGCTTCTGCTTGAGGTTTCTCCTCTGGCGTTGTCTGCCAGAGAAGGTGGCAGTCTGACAGGGAGCCTTTACACCCTCACATGCCGAAGCAGGAAAAGGAGGGAAGAGACCTTGACCAGAAGCTCAGCTGGCACCTGACTCCCAGGCACATTAAGAGAGGTGGGAGTCATTGGTCTTGCTTGCGTGTGGGGGAAACCTTAGCCAAGGGTCTGGGTTCAGCTCCCAGTTTGCCAATCTGCTTGAAAAAGGCACTTGCAGCCTCCCCAGACCTTGGTCCTCCTTCTTGCGCAGGAAAGAGGGCTCAAGAAGATGAGAGGGGCTGAGGAGATGGGGCCTGGCTGGACAGAGGCCAGCAGCGCTGGCTGAATCCTCTTTTCACAGTAATTCTTACCATAAAATAAATAACTGAGGATAGTGTGGTTGGGAAAGCATTATCACTGCTTGCTTAGGAAAGGAGGAGTACGTAGCTGAACAATGCATTTTCACTTCTGTGCAAAGCCATCGCTGCCTTCTCATCTAGATGCTGCAGGTGTAATCTGCCTTGCCTGTAGAAGCTCTTCTACCTCCACCTGAGAAATGTTTTTTTTTGCAGCTCTCCGCTCTACCTGTTTTGTTTCTACTTTCTCACTTGTTAAATGAAAGGTAACAACAGCATGCTTACACAGCACTTTGTCCCATCAGCCTTGAGTGCTGCTGAGTCCTTAAGTCCCTTCATCAGGCTCTACTTGAGGCAATAAAGGCAGGATTGCAAGTAAGAGCACAGCTGCACCACGTAGAAGAGTGTGACTGTTTTCTTCAAAATAATGCTGGAGGGCCGAACCTGGGTTCAGCTGCAGTTCACACACAAGCAACCCTACCTAGTGAACTCCCTGGATGTCCTTTTGTGCACACTGCTGGGACCCAGCTCACAGGTGCTGCTGCACACTCAACTTTTCTATCAAAACCTCTACTCAGAGGGCGATGGAAAAACCATAGCTCAGGTCTCTTGGGTTCAGGCTGCATCTGGAGGGGAGACAGTTAGAAAAAAAAGGTTTCTTTGTACTTGCAAGCCACACACAGTTGCCATCAAGTCCCTGAGAGACAAGCATGAAACATATTTACAGTCTCTTTCAGAGAAGAGCTGTGCTTTTAGAAACTGTTAGCAGGGCTTTGTAGTTTGATCAGATGTTCAAGTTCCAAAGATGAGAGGGCCTTAACTGAAGATGACAACAAATATTCTGCCCTCTGGTCCAACTACCATTTCCTGCGTCTGCATTTACTGGTCAAAACTGGGGCTCAAACAGCCTTGTGCTGGTCCTGGCATTTGGAGCTGGCTGAGGCAGGAGGGAGTCACTGTGGTACGTGGAACCTGGACTGCCCTAGGAGCAGAGAGGCCTTAGTGCCTCTTCCCAAAGGCAGGTCTAAGCCAGCCCTGGCTCATGCTGCACACATCTGCTGCTGGATCAGCCCAGAGTGCTGCAAAGGTGGCTTGAAGCCTCCTGAGACTGAGCCTCCCCTCAGCTGCCTGTGGAAAGGGAACAGACAAGTGTGAAAGTGCTGCCCAAGCCACGTTCCTGAGAAGAGATTAAGGCTGCTTTGACAACCCAGCTCCTACCTATGGCTCACTGTGATTTGAAAGCACTGGTTCAGTGCCTCATGGAATTCAGGTCCTAGTGCAAACATGTGGAAAAGAGTTATGGAGGAAATACAAACATGTCCTTGGAAAGTATCACAGGTGCATGTTTTTCCCTGTTTTTCCATGGTAATACCGAAGCGTAACAGGATGAATGATGGGGTATGGCAGGTATTGTCAAAGATAATAACAGATGTAGTTATATCTGGGGGAGGCTGTGCTGATAGGAGGGCAGAATTAAGTATTTGTATTTTATTTTTCAGTCTTGGATTGCACTGTCTGCTTGGTCACCTCAGGCTAGACATGCAGAATCTGAAAATGTCACTGGCAGATGCAGCAAGAAAACTTCCAGCCTTCACTCCATATTCTAACAAAATGTATGCACTCATGACAGACACTGAAGCCATTGCTCTTATTGACACAACCTCTCTCATGAGTTCACTGTAATTGAAACCTTCATTAAATCCAAGTTTTGCCTGTCATTATTCAAGTGGGAGCAACCACAGTGTACAGAATTCTTTTTTTCCCCAGATGCAAAGAAAGTCAGTTCTTGCACAATGATTGTTTTCTAAATCTTGATAGACTGGTACACTCCACAATGTCTTTCATATATCTGGCAAGCTTTCTACAGATGGGACTGCAAATAAACGCACAGAGACCACCAGGAGATAGCAGTGTCTTTGTACATCTCTCTCTAACTTCCCACCACCCGCCAAAGGCACATGCTTCTCAAAGCCTGGTGTGAAAAGAAAAAAATACAAGCAAAGCTATACAAGCATCAGTCCTTAGAGCTTTTGTAAGCTTTATATGACTCAATGTAAGATGCATACAAAGCAAAAGCACCCACTGCAATTCTACTTCAAATTTCTGAACAATAGCTTTCCATTTATATATATAAAAGCCCAAACCAATATTGACTCCCACCACATAACAAAAAACAAGTATGCTTTCCAGGGTCACTGCAGTCCCTGCTGGGAGTGGAACCAGTAGGGCTGAATTCCAGTCCTATACACTGTCCACAAAGGCACAAGAGCTAAAAAACCTATCCAAATGCTTGTGGCCCTTAGATCACCTTTATGTCAGCCACATACACAGCTTTGCAAATGATGCAGACATGCGAATACATGGTTTTGGCAGTATTCAGGACTCTATGTTGCAGAGACATCACCTAACTCAAAGTACCTCATGTCCCAAAAGCACCATGTCCCAGGCACCTGGCAGAGGACAGGGAATTCTCACAGTCTAATGCTTTGCACCTGATTTAGGTGCTAAGTTGTACAAAGCCAATTTTTCTACCCTTCTCAGGAAATTCTCAAGAAAGAAAAGCTTCTCCTAGGTGCAATGTCGTTGCGGTCTAACACAGGGTGTTGAATAGTGTTCTTGAGGGACTTTTCCCTTTCCACAGACTACAGAGGAAGCCTCGGGGAAGAGCCTGCTGACTTGGGCAGGTAAATTAAATGACAGAACCTCTTCCTCTTTGTTTCCTCAGGGAGGTTAAATTTTAGGCTATGTCCTTGGGAGAAATACATTATGATACAGGGATGCTTGAGACATCATACTAAAACCTCAAACTGTGTGCATGATTCACAGCAAATGCTGCCAGAAAATGATTGTCTAGCTGCAGTGCCCACATACAAAATACAACGCTCACAAAGCCTTTTTCAAAGCATAATAGGAGTGTGATTATAAGAGACCCTTCATTATAGCCTTAACTCTGCCACTGTCTCTATAATAATAGGAAAAAAATATCCACAAAGCACAACTCCCACTTCGTAGCACAGCACCATTGTTCTGTTGTCACATGTGACAAAGTAAACCCAGGGTAACTTCACCAATGTGAACACGGTCACTCTTCAGTCCCTCTAGTAAAAGAGGGAGGGAAGAATTTGGCCCAAGCCCTTGTATCAAGCAGAGGAGATTAAAAGACTTTGTTAGTCAAAACATCTAAAGAAGAGAACTAAGGTGGCCAGGCAGAGAGAAACCTTTCATTCCAATAACTGTAGCAATAACGATCTGCACTCGTATTATGAGAAATAACTTTCACCTTCCGAGAAATCAAATGCTCAGGTCTTTTCAGATCTCATTGCAGATCAAAAAATACCACAGCTTGTTGCGGTTCCCCATAGACTGTTCTACCAGAAAAGCAGGATAGTCAAGCGCTGGAATATCTCCCTTAGGAAAGAGCAGTGGTAGTAACACTCTGGCAAATGCACCTTTTCTGCCAGATTTTTCTGTCCAGTGAGGAACTTATGGACTACTAAATCAAGCTTATGGCAACAGCAGGTAACTGCCACAGTCTCATAAATCACATCTCAAAAACATAAATAACCTCTCTAGGTGATTTTGTAACTACTTTGAGTGACTAAGTCTAAGACTTCTTTGGTCTCATGTTTAAAAGTCTCCTAGTTCCTTGCCTAGTTTTTTTTTTTTTTTTTTCTTGGTTTGGTTTTGTTTGTTTGTTTGTTTGTTTGTTTGTTTTAAATGAGTAATTTATTGTCATTTGTTCTTCCATCACCAGAATCCTTCAGCAGCAACATTCCCCTCTCCATTTTTCTGATCTCCCCCATCTTGCCTGGCTGAACAAGCCAGTCTGTTCCAGTTTCTTGAGATGTGATCATATCTCCTGATCATTCTGGTTGTCATTTACACCCTTCCCAACCTGAGATGAACACTTCTGAATGTAATAAAGATTCTTACTCTCAAAACTATTTTCAGTGAGGACAGCTTGACTAACTTAACCTCTCACTTATCTGAGAAGCATGGGCTGAGCAACAGTTTAGTGGGAAAAAATCAGTTTGTGTGTAATATTAATATCATGAGCTTCCAAATGGATTCAACCAGCAAGTTATTCCACCACTTCTCGCATATCCTGACTGATAAAATATCCAGTTCAAAAGACCGAAACTGTTTAAGCTTACAGGGGACAAAAAATACAGGAACTTTATGGGCTTCCATGCTTCACATCAGTGCCAGGGACCAGCTCATGGCCTGAATGGGAACTTCTGTAGCTCTATCTAGAGAGTTACATTTCTGACTTTGCTATAGATTTCTCTATGTAACCCTAACGAAAGTGCCTTCATGTGTTTCAGTTCCCCATCCACAAAATGGTGCATAGTTCCCTGATTGCTGAGCTATGCTGGTGGGGTTGCTGAAGTGGAAGAAGCCGAGTGAGGCAGTAAGAAGCCATCCTGTCTGTGCCTGTTCTTCTGAGACAGCCAGCAAGGTAGGCAGGTGCTACCAGCCAGGATAGGAGCTCCTGGGCTAAAGACCTATATAGTAGGAAACAGACAGTGCCAGAAGGTTTTTGTACATTAGAGACATGCACAGCTACATGGGAAAAGGGTGGCTGATTACTAGGTTTCAAGCAATGATGCGTACATGAACAGTCTGTTTCCTATTTCCCAGATCCTGAGCACCCAGCTTCAGCACGTCATCGATCCACTGCATGAGCACTCTCTCGCATGAACCTACGCTTGATGCAGTGCCTGCCAACTTAGTTCTCTCTCTGTTCAGATACCTGAGCCAGTTACTACTCTGAGAGGCACCTTGCTCATCCCAACCCACACCACAACTAACCACAGAAATACCACTATGGCTCTCCTGTAGCTAGCCTAAAATATTCCTGTTCCTTCCTCAGAAAAATGAGGCTTTGAACTTGCCTGTGGAATGGGTCAGGCCATGTGTGGAGTCCTGGCTGCACCGAGGTCCTTCGTTTCTGCATACACAGGACTTTCCCTGGAGGTTGCCACAGTGGAGGGCTCAACCTCAATCCTACTTAGCGACATCAGCTTCCAAGCCCTGCCAAGGCCACAGGCTTCTTATGGCCAGAGTAGGCAAAGCAAGGAGGCAGTCAACCATCCCAGGGAAGATGTGGAAAAGCACTGCCGGATATCAAGGCCAGAAAGAAAGAGAGATCCGGCATTTTTGCCTGACTGATCTTGGGAAAATCATGTAATCTTTCTGCGCTTCACATTTTCTGTCTACAAGATTATGGAATAATACTAGAAGTATTAACACTTGCCCTCAATCTGGGGTGGAAGGATTGAGGATTAAACCATTCCTATTTGTAGAGTAACACAAAGAACCCCCCCAGCAGAAGAGAATAGAGCAAGGCATTATTAGCAGACCGCACCAGCAGCCTCGCCCATGCCATTGCTTCAGGAGTACAAAGGAGAGGCTGTTGCAACTGAAAAAATACAGCCCAGGATTAGCCACATCCTGCTGAGCAGCAAAACACACCGTCACCCTCTTCCCCCAGGCAGCTGAAGGCTCATGGGACCAATTTGGCCCAAAGCTGTAAACTGGAGTTCCCTGCCCTGGGAACTTGGCACAGAGCAGCACTGGAGTGTGAGTGAGGGTTCTCCAGAGCTACCGCGTGCTGCTGAACTGCACAGCACCTCGCACCCGCTCCCAGACCAGAGCAGGTAGGGGATACAGCGCCCCGCTCATTGTCTCTATCCAAGGAAACTCATGTACCAATCTCAGGACCCCAAGTCTCAAGGCCACTGCCTGAGGTCTTAGACACCTTTGCAGCACTTCTCCCAGAAGCATCAAGCCAGATCAGTGACACTAATGCCTCTGTGCAGATTGCAGACTCCCTAGCATTACACATTAAGAGCCTGTTAAAATTCTCCCTTAGGGATTTGCCCAAAGACTCAAATGTTTGCTAAAGGGCTCTTTCTTCTCTTAAAGTCTCCGTCCAGACACTTTCACCAAAAAGCAAGCTCCCCAAGCACTGCAGAGTTAGATCAGTGGAGAAAAAACAACAGTATTTACGGGGAAATAAAAGGATAAGGTGAAATCTGTGGTCACCAAAACAAAATAAAAAAAAAAATCACAGTCATCTCTAACTTCAGATAGCGTCAAGCCTCGCTCCTCTTCAGAATCACTATCTTGTTCAACCCAAGTACTGATATTTGCAAAACAGTGTCCACTTGTGCAAAACCAGGAAATGGCCCTCCGTGTTTCCTGGTGAGGAGAGGCGTTTTGGCACCTGGCATGGGGACATACAAGGCAGCAAGTTTTGTGCCTTAACCTACTCCATTACCGAGATGCAATTTATTAATCCCTGTGCCTTAATAAACCTCAGCATCTTGCAGATGAGCTCTGCCTACGCATTTCAAATGCAGGCTTGCTAATGCGGTAAGAAAGGAACAAGATTACCTGTTGAGAAGTTGGGCAGCGCCACTTGACCCGACCCCAGCAGACCTAGCACTGAAGGCAGGAGAGAAAGACAGAGGTATCCAGCAGCTGACACCCCTTCTGCACTGGAGAGAAGCGGCTAAGCGAAGTCTCTGCACACACTCATTTCAAGAGCCTTACAATGAGCCGAACGTTATTTATTGCGCTCCCAGTTAGCGATATGGAAAGCAGCATGAGCACTGCCAGCGATCTCCTTCTGATGGCAGTCCTGAGTAGTGACAGCAAGTGAAACCCAGTTCACTCCAACCCGCCTGGAATATCACAGTAAACTGGCAACAACCAAAAAGAAGAAAACCCCCCAACCAGACCACTTATGCCAGGCAGCTTGTACCACTGCCCTGCTTACTAAAAATAAGGCCAGTTTCCAAATGTGAAATGACTCATCTGAATAAAGGGGACAGATCATTTCATGGACTTACCTCTTTACAAATGCTAGAAAGAATCATGCTGACCCTGTTTTATGAAAGGAAAACCAAACCAAAACAAAAAAACCCAGATGGGTAGCCCCAGGAAGGCTTGTGATGACAAAGTGGTTATTAATCTGAGTGCAAAATGCGCTCGGGGCATTTACTATAAGCCACAAATGAAAATGGGAAGCTGACTTCAGCTGAGCATAAACGTATTTAGAAAGAAGATGTTGCATGGCTCTAAGTTAGGTATTCTATTTTAATTATGTGAACAACCATTAGAGCTGGCAAAAGTCCCCAGAAGTATTTTGCAAAGGAGAAAGCAGACTTTTCATATGACTGACGTGGTATATTTAAGACACATTTGGGTTTTTTTTTTGGCGCATCACCATTAGGAAAACCAGAGAATTAAAAATATCTCAATCTGTACCTGTATAAAACCCATTACAGTACCTTAGAGACAACGTCTGAGACTCTTCTTTATGTCAAGTAGTAAATTGCTTACAGTGACAGTACAATTGAATAAACTGAAGACTTTTTTTTTTTTTTTCTCAGAGCTGTCCATGTAAAAGATTTGCAATCACTTGAGTTCCTCAGTAATTTCTGAAAATGTCAGTAAGGCACCTAAATCACTTACTGCAGTCTGGAAAATATCAATCTTGACCTTAATAACATGGGAATGATGATCTCCTGGTTAAAGGTGTACATGGGGGCTCTGGAAATGTGCCCAGCTCTTGAGGCTGCCATGTGCTTCCCCTGTGACCTCAGGAAAGTCACCTTTTCTTTGGACTCAGTTTCCCACATGTAAAGTGGGGACAACACAAAACAGGTAACATCTGGCTTACTTCGAAAATATTTTCTTCGCGAAGAGATACATTCCCCACCATGTAATTATACAGGTCTTAGGCAAAGTGGCTCAAGGCCTTATTTGGAACTCCTAACTATTAATAAAACAAAAGCAACATGAGAAGTTAAGAAGAGCCTTTGATCACCGCTGCAACAATGTCTAATCCAAAAATCACAAAATAGTGTATGAATTCAAGTACCTGAAAAGTATTATGTTTAAGTATTTAGATTAATAGATATCTAGCTAATCTATCAAAAAATCCTCCCGCATACACACCAGTGTATCATATGCAAATACACACACTTTTTTCATTCTTTAATGAAAACTATTTAATATTATTTTTTTGAGTATCACTAGATACAAAGTTGTATGCATGCTGTACAACCACCGTGTAATCATAATTACTAGGTCAGAACTTGAATTGTTATGTTTTGTATGAAGTGAAGAAATATGCATTTTATACCAATACTTCCTAGCAAGGAAGTATTAAACTTGATTCTACAGCATCAAACCAGAGATGGTTGACTGTCCACAAATGCTAAAGAACATTATTAATATTGCAGAAATTAAACTTCTGGTTAGGAAATGTCAGATATAAAATTGGCACGTGGAGTCCTATTTAACCTTTATTGGGCATATATTGGAGGATAGTGTCTTCAATTTAATATCTGCACTTCATAATTTCATTAGCATTTTAAGGCCAAGAGAAATTATTTGATCATTCTCTATATAAATGATTGTAATTTCATCATTATCCTTGGACTGAGCCCAAACCTTCTATACTTGACTGAAGCATTGGACCCAGAAAATCATGTATTTTTGATTTAAAGACATCATGGGATGGAGAATGTACCACTACCCTTGGACATGTGTTCCAGTGGTTAATCCCCTTTAAAAAAGGTGCCTAATTTACAATTTGATTTATGTGCTTTCAGATTGCAGCTGCTGGTTCTTATTGTACTTTTCTCAGATAAACACCCAGTCTACCTATTCCTTACCTCCTCTGCTCAGCAATACTTCTACACTGTAATCAAGTCCACTCGCACTATTCTTGTAAAAAATTAAATAGACTGAGCTCCTTAAGTCTCACACTGTAAGGCTTAAAAAATAAATAAATAATGTTTGTGCCCTTCTCCTCATACTCAACCATTAATACCTTTTAGGAAGAGGGGCACCAAACCAGCATGCCCTACTTCAGTAGCCGCCTTGACCCCCATTAAACCAGAGGAAAAATTAATACCTCCTTTCCACTCCTGTGGTTTAACAGCCATGGATCATAGGAGCCCTTTAAGAACACAAAACGATTTTGTCTATAGCATTCCCATTCATCTCACAAGCTGTCCCTTCCATCCAGTAGACATTGCAGTTTCTTCCTCCTCTTTTGGCCAGTTCTTTACTGCTCTGTGCAACACTTTTCAGAAGGTAAAATCACCTGTTCCCCTCTGGACTTTACAATGGCATTCCTTATCACACCATTTAATTGCTTTACAAACATGAATGAACCAATGTGTCCATTGCTACTCTATGGTGTGATAGTAGCTGTGTATTCTGTGAGGAAGGGGCATTAAGATCTGTATGGTAGATACCACCATCTAGGTAAAATGTTGCCAGCAAAACTAGTTTTACCCTGTGCTGATTCCATCCAGCCATGTACGTGAGGACACCATCAAAGCTTCCCTTTTGGCAGCCTGGTAGATCTGGTTCCTGTTCCCTCTGCCCCTGCATTCAAATCTCTGGATTTCTTCCCCTGGGCAGCCTCACTGCCAAGAGGTGAGCTCTGAAGGACAAAGACTTGAGCCGCCTGTTTTCAGTATACGTCAGAGCAGCAGAGTGTTGTGCTAAACAGAGACCTGGCTCTCAGGTGCAGAACAGGACTGCCCTGACATTGCCCATCCTGCTTCTGTCCCCAGAGCACCTTGGAAAAGCCACTAAGGAGTTTCTGGGCGAGGGCTGAAGCCTGTTTACGATTGCACCTTCTGATGGAATTTCTCTTTTGGAGGTCCCATGAACAAGCATGAGCTGGACCAATCAGCACAAAACCAGCAGCAGCCAAATCTGGAGGACAGGAGCCCTTCAAATTCCCTCTCCTTAGATGGGGGTGTGAGGGAGTCAAATTAGCAAGGCTTCTACTCAAGTGATTTGCTAAGATATTTATGTCCTGAGTGGGTTTTGTGTGTTTGCAGCGAGACTCGCCCTACACAAGGGCTAGCTTGTGCCTGCAAGATAGTTACTAGTTTCCTTTAGGAAGCATCCAGATTTTGCCACAATGCAGTGTAAGTCTCTGCCTGTATTCCTATTCCTTATCTTCACTCTTCCAGAAACTAGACTGGTCACTGTGGTATAGCGCGATATACGCAGGCTAACACCAACTGTAGATTCATTTGTGTATAATCCCTTTCTGTTGGACAGGTGTATATAAAGAGCTTCATTCACTGCTATCCTGATCTTGTCAGAACCTCTCATGTGCCCAAACCTGTATCTCATAAGTGTAATGAAAGCTAGTTTCGTAGTAATTGTTCTATGCATGCTTATTATTCAGGCTGCATTAATGAATATTTTAACTGAAGATTAGGCCGAGGTGTGATTTCAACAGGATAAGAAATAAATTTGCCATGCTCTATCTTATCATTGTAATGGAAGTGTACCCCATAATATTATATTTCTTAATTCTTTCCCACTACGCTCACCAATTCGAACTCTCTGGATGATGCAGGGTTACAAAATCTCACTTTAAGAAAGTTGTGGACTTGCTGGAAGGCCTCCAAAAAATCAGAGGCTTATTAAACATGGCCTGTGAGGAAAGATTGAGGAGCCGGGTTGTTAAACCTAGAGATAGGAAAACAGAAAGGACACGATAAAGGCTTTCAAATACGCAGCATAATGCAGCATCTAGGAAAGTAATAATGTAGACAGGATAAAAAGTCAGTTTAAATGCAGAAAGGAAAGTTAGGTTGAACATTAGGGAAAGTCTAATGACTTAATGGTCAGGACAGCAAAGCACTGGAATAAGCTACTAGTTTGTGGAGCCTCTGCCCATGAAGAATCTAAAAATAGGTCACACACACATACTAAGATCAGCATGAATGGTCACAAGGCTCCCCCTAGAAATGAACTGTACTTGGCAACTTCTTGGCCTACCTCCCACCTCTCTTTTCTATGACATGAAGTTTCTAACTAGGCTGCAGTTAAGTATGTTTATGGAGAACTGTATCTATACAAAGGCCAGAATAGCTGATTCACATGGACTAGAATTAATTTCCACTTCTTCTCCATGGCTGTAAAATCTCCTGAGCTGGCTCAGTATTGCTTTAGAGTTTTTGGAATCCAGCTGGTCCTACAGCTACAAAGCTTGTGATTCACATGGGGGAAGCTAAAGGATATTTCACTATTTCAGGCCCCAAATGCTGCCAATTAATTACCAGATGTGGTAGAATTCGTCTCTTGCAATGGGAAGGATGAATTCTGGTAAAGCAACACCATAAACGCTATCAGCTGGGAAGAAGACTGACCCTTTTGTACCTTTATAGCAGGAGACAGTTACTGTTCCTGACAACATGCAGACAAGTACAGTGGGACAACTGAGAATGAGAAGTGAAGAGGGAACAGCTTTGCTGCAAGCAAGAAAGGTGCAGCTAGAATTAGAAAGAGCTCACACCTTGCTTGATAAATCCACGTGGAGACATTGTGAATGATGGCCTGAACATGGCCTTGAAGGACCTTTGTAATGCTCAATGAACCTTCTACCAGCAGATAGCTGAGTACGAATGAGGGCTAGATCCCAATGGGAAAGTTGAGGCTGGATAATTCTCATCTGTGATTGGAGGCAACCATAAACATGAGCAGAGGGACTGGTGGCAAGCAGTCTGGATCAGAGGACTACCCCCTAAGATGCAGAGCAGGATGCCTATGGCTGGGGAGCACAGAGTGGCAAGCATAGCAAGCAGCATCCCAAATACTGCAGGGATAGGTGTACCTATGGAAGATGATGTATGTTTCTGTGGGAGACAGCTCAGGCCCACGATTATACCTTAGGTTGCCATCCAAAGGAGCAGCACAGCAGCACTACATAAAGGTGGAATGTGTAAAGGAAATGCAGTAGCTCCTCATGAAGTGATACTTACAGCTACCCAAAAATGCTTTGATGGTGAGAGGATTGTACTGGCAACCCAGCTGGAAGGTCTGAATTTCTGTAGGGGAGATGCAGTCTAAGACAAGCAAATCTGTTCTCCACATCTGAATAGAGCCATTCTGGAGATTGCAACATACATCTCAGGAGGGGTCCCATAGTGATTGTGTCCTTCCAATGTTCTAGAAGAAAGTTATCGGGCAGACCAAAGGCTGGTTTGTCCCAGCAAAAGAATCAGAGGTGTTTCCCAGATCTTACGTCAAGTAGATTCATGCTAAAGGAACAACAACGGCAGTGCATACCATGCTCCCTTCCCTGATTTTGCAACATGTATCCCATGTGGTGCTTCAAGAGACCATTACTTGAATGGTACTATTGGTATTACCTGGGGCTTTGAGCAACCTGGTCTAGTGGAAGGTGTCCCTGCCCATGGCAGAGGGGTTGCAATTAGATGATCTTTAAGGTCCCTTCCAACCCAAACCGTTCTATAATTCTATGAATCCTTCCAGGTCTTGAAAGAGTGAAAAGAAGAGAGAAAGGGGGAAGCTTACATATACTTCTAAAATCTACCACATTTCTTATGATCAGGCTGAAGAGCTCATGAAGTCAGGCTATTTTGGAAAGATGACTGCAAAGAACAAGTAATTATACTGATGGATTAGCTGCAGAGCCAGTGCCAGGCTTAAGGCACAGGTACAGCCTACAGGGTATGCCCCCGGCAAGGTGGCTGCTGCTTACTGTTGTTCTCTTTTCCATTCAATCTTATAATAAACAACTGAGCTTCAGAAGGAAGCATTCCCTTCCCCAGGGCAGAACCAAAGCAAATTAGCCACAGACTTAATATTTAAGGACCCAGAGCTAAAAAGCATTGGAAAGCAAGCACTAAGGTCTGAGACCTACTTAGTAAAGCCAGGCAAACAGGTTATGAAGATACCAGGACAGGGTACTATGATGACTTCAGTCTCAGTATTAGCACTGTGGGGTGCAGAATGCATTCTGTAAGAGGAATGATCACCGTACAATTGCAGCATCACTGGCACAGGTAAGAGAAAGCACAAGCCCTAAGTCCCTGAACTTGTTTTGTCCATGCCTGAAACAATTTGCAACAGACTGTTTGGAGAAAATTGCTGGACACAGTATATTATCTGTTCTTCTCCCTTTATTTCACTGTCCCTTGAGGAAAGACATGATGTTAACACACAACTGGAAAAGAACACATTCTGTCTTACCTTTGTCAAAAGGCTATCGGGAGAGAGAAGGGAAGGAAAAAGAATATATAAGCAAAATATAAGTTCCTGAAGTGTTGCTCCCACTCCTTTAACCAGGCACAACCCAAATCCTGGGGAGAAATCAGGAATGTCTCCCTTAGTGTCGAAGAGACGCTCTTTTAAGCCTTCTGTGAAGAGGATGACATTTTCTGTGTCACCACACAGTGGCACTCTCCCCGCACATTTCCCTAAGGTAAATGCAGGTTTTTTTCCCCATTACCACGGTACCTATGAGCATAAACGCCACGGAGCAGACGGGGTTTTCAGAAACCACCAGTAACTGAAACACATGCAACTTGGAACCAGCAGAGACAGTCAAACACCTGCTTTGACGGCACAAGTATTAGTTGATCACCCATTGTTAGAAACCAAACACTAGGAAAATCTGATATAAAAATTTCTGGAAAACCTATTGTTAGGATACTTTTCTTTTGTTTTGTTTTTTTCTTCCACCCTCTTCTCTGCACGTTTCACTTGCACTTCACTCCCTTGGACCTCAACATTCTGGCTTCACCATTCTGAGATCTCAGGTACTTCATGCCACTTCTGTCTTCCATAACTCTGGCAGCACCACTCTAAACTCTGGCCAATCATTTATTCTCCATGGCTTCCCCAGAGGAAAAGCCCCAAGGACTCCCAAGCAAATACACATCCACCAAAACACCTCTCTGCTAGACACACTTCACATGTGGATTTATTCAAGGTGAGAACTGTGTGATAGGTAAGTGGAAGTGATGGAAAAGTAGGGATGAGTTGGAAAAGAGCCATTCACACAGGCTTTTCTGATAAGTGTTTGTTTTTCTCCTTAAGAGCTAAATGTCCACAGATGAACACAAGCCTTTGTCTTTATGACCTAAACATTACACACACCTTGTACAGAGACAAGGTATCAGAGCTGACGCCTGTAATGATGCTCACAAAAGAGAGGAAGGCTACATGATGTGAAATGTCCTGCTCAGCCTTCCTGACTGACCTTTGGATAGGGCCCTGTGCTGTTGCAGGTTAGAGCCAGGCTGCTGGTGATAAAAATATCTGTCCACCCCAACGCTTTCCCTGAGTTCTTTAAGCCACAGATTGAATGTTTGAGATTTGCAGATAGCAACTCAGGTGTATTTAGCCTTCAGTAAGATAGACTATAGCTGAATATGCAAGTGCTCTCACGTACATCTTGAACCCTGCCTCTTCCAACTTCCACCTTCTCACTTTCTCACCCAGCTGTTATGAAAGGTCATGTCCTATGATGACAGAGATGACAAAGGTGAGTCTGGAAGTAATGGAAGAACATGGCAATAAAGCATGCAGTATCTTCAAAGTACAAAGGGAAGAGGGGTCTCCAGAAAAGATCTTATCAATTTCCAGCTATTTCTGATCAGTCTCCACTTTTGCAGCTGCCAGTTCAGGTGAGCTAGGCTAGCTGCCAGTTACCCAAGCAGAAGAATCCCAGATGCCCACAGAGATCAAAAGGATTATCACACATGTATGGCATAAATACCAGTGACAGTGATTCATCTGGGTGAACAAACTCCCTCCACAGCCAAACCTCTATTTGGAGTCTGGGCCGGAATAGTGAATCTATCAACTATCACACAGGATTTCACCTAGGGGGATTTTGTCTTCCCTTTACAGGAAAGAAAATCAGTTAGGAGAGCAGTATCCCTTAGGAGAGGCGATTCCATTGTACGTGAGAAAAATCACCCTAGAACCTAAGACATAAGAACACTGATGATGGTTCAGGGCAAGGTTTTCTTTGGAAACCCCTTGTTATTACTTAGGGGAAGACAATAAACAGTCAGTCCCTAACCCATCCATGCTGTTCTATCTTTGCTATACTTCTCAGTCATGTCTCCTCCAAGCTGAAGACAACTTCTCATTCAATCCTATAGAGAAGGAATTCCGGGAATTTTCCCATGTCTAGTATACTCCTTGAGGATGAAGAAAATGGAACCATGTGTTGTATTCAAGGTGAAAGCACACCAGGCTTTTTTTTAATTAAAAAAAAACAAATCAAACCAAAACAAACAGACAAAAAAATCAAAGCAACACTAAAACCAAAACCAAAACCACACACCCACCACCCAGAACAGTGCAATAGTGTTTTCTGGTTTGTTCTTTATGCCTTTTTTAGCTTCTGGCATTTGATTTGTCTTTCTGCTAAGCTTGACCTGAATCTTTCATGGAGCTATCTAACATAACCCCAAGATCTTATTTCAGAGTGGTACGGTCAACTCAAAGCCCATGATTTTATATGCATAGCAAGCACTGTTTTATTCTACATGTCTCATTTCACGTTTATTCACATGAAATTTCATCTACCATTTTACTGGCCAGCCAGTCTCACAGGGTTTTTCAACAATACTTCACTGTTGGACATCATCTTTGCTGTCCTGAATAACTTAATTTTATCAGCAAAGTTTGAAGTCTCACCGTTCTCCCTATTTTCAGTGGTTATTCCTGAATATGTTCAACATTACAAACCCCAGCATCAACCTGTGAAACTCCCCTAACAAAATCCTTCCATTGGGATAACTTTACAGAAATCACATTGACTTTTCCAAAACTGATTGTGTTTAACTTATTGTCAAATATATCTTTTTCTATTACAGCTTTTACTAGTTCATGTACTACAGATTCCAGGCTTACAAGCCTTTGGTTTCCTGGAACCTCACAAAACCTTTTTTTTAAGATTGATGTTGTATTTACCCATCCTCCATGCTTCAGGTGCCAAGAAATTTTTAAGAGAAATGTTACACACTGCCTTTGGCGATACAGCTATTTCATCCTTGAGTTCTTCAGACCTCAGGTGAAACCTTCCAGTCCTGGCAATTTGTTAGCATTCAAGGCTGCTCAAATGTTGGATTCTGGATCCAAACCACAAATCTGTTTTGCCAACATTTTATGTTCCATGACAGAGTGGAGGAGCAAGAAGGTGCTATCAACACCATCACCAATCAGCCAGGTGAAAGCTCAGGGTGAAAGGAGGTCTAGTGAGAGCTGGGTATAAAGGTCCATACACATCCTCCTACATAAACCTCTCTCACATACCCTATGTAGGAAGGTGGACCTCATTACAAATGTATCGATGACCACTGTACTCAAGAAGTAACAGTGAAACTAAATGTCATTTCCCCAGTACCAATCCATACTAAGGCCTCATGCTCCCACCATCGCAGAGCAGTATCCGTCACAAAAGGGATATGTTTTCAAGTTGTTTAATTGTCCATCCATTTGGCCAAATGAAGCATCTTACTAAGTGGGTGGTTATCCTGGAACAGCTGCATATCACTCAGCTTAACTCTTCTAGCCTGATCAAAACCATGTCAGACAGCAGATCCCTGGTGTGGTCTTTGCCAACCACCACACTGAGGTGCTAAGACAAATGGACAAAGGGAGTGCATTTTAAAAAAGAAAAAGAGGAAGACAGAGGTTGTGTTTATGAAGCCTTCACATTATGAAGGGCTGAAAGAGGAGGTGTCACTTCACTGCAGAAATGCAGAGGGGAAGACTTCTACCTGTACACCAAGATGGTTGGGGCAGAAGCTGTGATGACATACAGAGCTTTACTTGCCTTCCTTATCCCTCCATCACCCCCAGATATAGCCACTATCAGCACAGTCTAATGGTACAAAGATAGCTAGTTACCTTTAATCAGATACTTCATAAGTGGGATGTGAAAGAAGATTAAAAAATAAATAGTCTCAACTGTACTGCACTCCACTCCTGTGAGTAAGACTTCCTCAGGGTTGACCAACAACGAAACAGCTGGCAGCCCCAGCTCTATCAATCCCCAGGGATTGTAGAGCTAGAGGTCTACAATCTAACTGTTAGAGGTCCAGATCCTAGTTTCATAGCCTAAGAGTTCCAGAATGAATTTCCCGGGTTGCAAGGAAGGAGCAGTGGAGGAAGGGCACGCACCAACTGCAGGGCATCTGCAAAGGGAGGCACAATAGGCATTAACTCACACTGCAATACAGATATTGCCTTTTGGTTGTACTCGTGAGTGTTGTAAATTTGCGTGCCAAAAGATGGCTGTGATTATTTACAGCTTGACTGAAAACCCAGTAAAACCTCCAGACTGCATGAAGGTTTTTTCATCTCAGATAGCAGGGCTAGCAAATTTCAGCAATGCAGCTTGGGGCTTGAAAAGGAACAGACCTGAGAAGCTTCAGTGTCAGATAAGGTAGTCCAGAGACCTGGGCCCGATGGGTTACTCTGACATCTATCCACAGTACTCACGCAGGCCGCTGGCTTTGCCCAGTCGCAGCTCTCCAACGCTTGGTGCTGTGTTACCCCTGAGAGAAGGGGATCTCTCATGCTGCAGGAGATCTCTGCATCCAGTTACTCTACTTCCATACCCCTGTAAGATTTCTCCACCTCCTATCCCTATCCTCATTCATGGTATATTTTAAGAATTCTCTGCAAACTTTCCCTTCTTTTTCACACCAGGGGCTCTGGGAATTCTTCATTCTTCCAAAGGAGTCTATTTGCCCCCTTTTCTCTTCTCTGACACATGCGCTTCACACGTATCCCCTTATTCCTTTGTTTAACTACACTTTGTTCTTTCCATGTTTCTTTACCAGGGCTTTGACTTTTCTCTCTTACCAATAACTTTGCATGCCCTGCATTTCTTTTTTTTTTTTTCATCTCACTGCCAGGATCACAATTACTTCCTTGGCTGAGAAGATGAGACCTCTTTTCCCTCTTCTGATCTTAAACAAAATCAGTGGCTTTCTATCCAGAAATCAGTTCTGAATATTACAGCTGATCAGATGCAGCATCCACTGGTAGCTTGTCACAGATAGATAACACGGAGATAGGCATCGTCTTACTCTTTCACCTTGTTTCTTTAATGGCCAGATCAAAAACACTAACAGTGTTACAGAAATTAAAATAAAGTATCTGGGCTCCTTGAGATGTATTCATTAACCAGGTTCTAGGTTTGTCAGGGTTTTCAGTGGCTTGGGGTTTGAGATACAGGCTTTGAATTTTGATAGTGGTGCCATTTCAATCAAGGTAGAATTCAGATTCCACTGATATCAAAACAATGTTCATTAAGAATAAAATGGAAGCGAACTAAAAGAACAATTCTGCAGAAAAATCAATCTATTTTGAAACATTGTCTCAGCCAAAGAAGGAAATTGAGTCTTCAGTCTGTTATCCAGCTTTGGACCCTGCTCTCCCAGGAAGAAAGGGGAGGCTGAGGCATGAACCCTAAGGACACACCTAAGCTTCAGGTGCTCATGGATTGGTTGCAATGCACTGTTGAAAGTAAGTAGTTCTGGTTTTGTAAAGTCTCACACTAGCAACAAGGTTGAATAAAAGAAATTAGTTTTGCAGACTTTGCTGACTGTTTTGCAGACTACTTGAAAGTTGAGGAAGGTGGGCAAACATGTCTCTCCAAGCAATCTGTTTTTCTTCTAATTATCTCCTGATCCCAGAGAGTTTCCTCTGGGTTTATTAGAAAGCTAGTAGCAATTGGAATTCTTTGGAATCAAGTTCATCTCTTGCTTCTGCAGTATTTACTTGGCTAATCACCACAGCTTTGAAATCCTGATGCCTAGTGTTCTGCAGGCCACCTGGAGACAGGAATGGCTTGCTGAAAGTAATCTAGCCATAGAGGTGATCAAACCAGGAAGGGGCAGGGCAGATTCCATAGGCAACAGGCATGCATGGGGGAGCCCATCTAAAATTTCAAACTCTCTTCTAAAGTCAATCAGATGGAGATCAGGCATGGGATTCATTTGCAGGGGAACAATTGGCTTTTCTTATTTGGCCCTCCATTCCTATAGCACACCTGTGACATGAGATCACCCTCCTCCTCCTCATCTGTCTCTCATTCCAGATCCAAGACCTCCTCCCTCCGGCACAGTGCTGTGCCATCCCACCTTCTCTCACTGCTCCTACCTGTGCCCATCAGAGAGCCACGGCACAGGCACTTGCTGCGACTCCTCATTATAGCTTAGAATTTTCCATTGCCCTCTGCAGCCCTCATGGTTATTATACTCTCATTGCTTGGGCAAGTGAACTCAATCTTCGCTTTTCTGATTTTCTATTGTCTGTTTATTAGATGGACCCTTTGTGAACTCAGCAGTTCACACTCTCCTGTGGTGCCAAGTGTAAAATTAATATTGACTAAAAAATCTGGGCACTTCTTTCTGGCCAGAGAGGAGACATTTCGAATTAATGGGAATGTTACAGTGTTTCACACCCACTGTCATCTTTCTGAAACCTCCAACTCTTGCAGCTCATTTCTAATTGCAGGCATTAACTCTTAATGGGCCTTGTCTGTTCCGGGTGGGTGGGTGCCTCCCTCAGCCAGCCCAGTGCCCACATGTGATGGGCTGGCTGAGCATGTCCAGGACTTACTGGGCCTCCTCGCAGGCAGCCAGCAGAAATGGTGGCGTATCAAACAGCTGCCTGGTTCTCCTACCTCCTTCACACGGCTGTCAGGCTGGCAAAGCCATAGGCTCTTCCTCTTTAAAGATGTCCTGACAACCTACGGCAGATGAAGGGTGTTTGGCCCAGAGCTCTGCTGCACCAGAAGGGACACAGCCCAAGCACTACTTTCTTTTGTGCTGCCGGTGAGCTCCCAGGGTGAGCTGGCAGAAATGTCTCTGAGCAAGGAGCTCACTCCATCTCCACGGCCTCAATTCAGCGCTCTGGCTGAGAGGTAACTAGCAGTGACTAAGGGGACAATTACTGCCAACTGTGGTAGCTACTACTGTGAGGGGGTAAATAGCCTATTTGGTTTACATCTCAGATCACAAGTTCTTTTGCTAAATATCACCAAATAGCCCCTAAAGAGACAGTGTTAACTTTTGCTAGCTCAGAAATTACTGAGAGGAGAAATCCTCTATCAGCTGAGCACAGGCTGTGACTCTTGGTGGGGACAGCCATGCCAAAAAGTCCAGTTCCTGGGTCTCTCTCCAGACATTGTTCTGTTTCCACTGAGAAGTGCCAATATTTTCTAACTGTCATCACTGACCCAGCACCACTGCAGAGCTCAGGAGACAAGACTGCTTAAAACTCGCATCCCATCACTCTTGTGCATTTTGAGTGCTTGTAACACTGCCACTGCTATAAAAATGCCACCTCTAGTATGGTGTACACATCCACACGCAGAGCAAGACACCGAAGAGTGGAGTCTTTCAGTGGTCTTCCCTACAGCACACACACAAGCTAGTGTTTGATTCCTTTTAGAGCAATCCCTGGTCCATCTAGCCTTACACAGGAGTGGAACAACTGCTGGGACAGTGTCTGCTACTTGAGAAACAAACACTGTGTCCTGAACCTGCAAACAGCTGAGCACTGCAAACCAGGAGAGGCTGCAGCCAAGTCAGAGGAGTAGTGGGAAAACTGAGGCAATGTATTAACCCACTGGAGTTGGAAGACCTTTCTCTCACTCACTGACTCAAGATTTCAGAGGTGTTGGCAATCAAGGTTTTAGTTCAGTGCATTTCCACAGGCAGTTATGGCTGAATAACTGATTGGGGTTTTCTACTGCTGGATCAAAATCCCCCAAGAAGGTCAAAAAACACAGTCCAGGCAAGAAAAGAGGATTAGAGAGATGCTGCACATGCAGCTATAATCTCAGGCAAAAGGAATCTTGCTCTTGCATTCCTTGCACACCCTAACCCTTTATAGCCAAGAGCTCTTTGCCAGCCTCTTAAAACAAACATATAAACCAATTATACTGGCATATCACCATTACTACTGGCACCTCTGTGCACTTGCACAGCAAATATAAGAGGGGAGAGCTTAGACTTTTTTATTATCACTTCAAATATTGTTGCTAATGTGGAACACATGAGAAACACTGAGTTAACAAACACAACTGGTTTTGTTTTTTGTTTGGTTGGCTGGGTTTTTTTCACGTTTTCCTCACTTTCATTACCTGTCCCAGCCCAGAAATGCCTGCTACAGAAGACTCAAGTATCACTGCTTTTACTTTCAAAAGGAAGGTAATACTGAATAAACTCTTGTTCTCCAGTGAAACTGGACTAAACAAATGAAAGAAGCCAGATGTACAAGTCTCTCCTGGTCACATTAAGCACATTGTAGACTTCCAACCATGTTATAAATGGAGGACTGGTGCAGTATTACTGCTCGGCTGAGAGAACTGTGGCACAGAGAAGTGCTTGTTGCATCATATGGCAGTGGATGACCAGGAACTGAGCTCCCACCTCCAGCCATGACAGATAAAACAAAGACTTTCCTTTTTTAAAAGAAAAGGACACGTGGTCTCTAATGCTTCACCTGTGGATACTTAAAATAATTGGATCTGGACAGACTAAAGGCAAATGGCAGTTGCACAGACGAATATAGTGTACTATGTGGAGCTATGAAAACTGCCAGAAGTACTTGATTTTCAGATTATACCAGCCGTAAAAAAATATGGATCACAGAATGCTGTCAGGAGAGGACAGCGAATGCTTTCCAAATGAAGTGTCAGATTATGGCAGCTCAGGCACTAACAAAACGGTGCATGTGATAAGCAGGGCAATGTGTAATGAAGCCCCTTGCCCAGCACAGCTGAGCTGCAGGTGTACAACTGGATCTCGAGCACAGCCAGCAGAAGGGTTTGAAGCAGCAGAGATCCACATCGGATTCTGTCTTTCCCTTCCTACAAAAGTGGAAAATTTCCAAGTATGCGATTGGCTCAACTTTCCTCACACCACAGACAACAGACGAGACCAACAGTGACAGGTTTTGAAATCCTCAGCTGGCAGCTCACAGGAAGATATATAATGGTGAAGACACAGAGAGATAAAAGCCTTCATGCAGTACGAAGAATTTCACTTTACTCAACCAAAAATTAAAAACCTTGTTCTTTGAGAAAGGTAACAGGTTTTTCCTTGTCTTGAAAGATCTTAATAAGATGAAAAACATGCACTCCAAACTCTCCATCTCATTAAGATAAATCAATTTAAGGGGCAGATTCTTCCCTTGTGTGTTCCCATACATCCTACCAAATCGTATCAGCAAAATAGTGGAAGATCAGGCGAGGACAGGCTGGTAGCAGTTACCCAAAGTGCAGCCCCATGTGGTCCAAGCCAGTCAGCCCTGCTGCACACCTGACAAAGACCTTTCTTTCACTCTTCATCCCTGTACTTCAAAATGCAAGGAAAGTGAAGCTTTGAGAAGACGGATCCAGCCCTCATGCTGGAGAAACATATATGTCAGTCTTCACATTAAATGTGTGAATAGTCACCAGGAATATCAAGCTAAGCACATGAGTGTGAGACTGCAGGACCAGACTGAAACATGGAGTTTGTACTGAAATGTAGTTTATGATACACTGATTTTCTTTCTTCAGATGAAGCCAGAAAAGGTAAAGCGCATCATACCTGTGCTTGGTATGACCATCGCTATTTAATAGTTTCAGCTGAGACCTGACATTGTTTCATTTGCTAACTGATACTTGCCTCAGTGTTTTACAAATAGCCACAATGACCATTATTATTGTGCTAATTTGTCTATTAAAAATGCAAAAGGCACATTTTACTTAGCAGTTGTTTATGACTGTGAGGAAGGTAAACTTCTTCAATAACCATTCAGTAATGATTAAGACATGTTAGAGTTTAAAACTCTAGATTACAATAACCTTTAAAAACAAATTGTTTTCTTTTGCATTGCTGCAGGGCAGAGTAAAGGCGGTTAAGGTTCCTTAATTGCATTTCCACTCCTAGCATGTTTTTAAATCAAGCTTGGACTACAATTCTGAAGTTTCTAAGGCTTCAGGTGGAGGGATGTAGTCTGAACTGCAAAAAAAGGGAAAACAAACAAAGAAACAAACAAAAAAACCCAAAGCCAAACAACGAGGAAAACATAGGTGTTTCCTGAAATTAAATCTCAGGCAATTAGGGTATGTCTGACACTCAGCAATGATGCAGTGCAAAGACAAAAAAGGTTAACATCCACACAGCACAGCAAAGGACAGAATATCTTGGTTTGATCCAGAAAGCTATGCCAGAGCATCCTTAATCTGAGCGGTCCAAGTACAAAAATATTTCACCTTGGCAATCCTGCTTCCAGCTCTAAGTGGTTCTTCACTAGCTCAGGCTCTTCTGCACTGCAATGTGCAGTGTTGACACTCCTCACTACGCACTCTCTCACACTTTCTCCCCTCAGAATCACCTACCAGCCAAAATAAAAACCCAAATGTTGCAGGCGATGCAGGCAGGGAGAAGGAGAAACAGAGCAAAGTGCTCCTCTGATTCACTGTAGAGTTCTTGACATAGCAGGCTTGTGTCAGATCTGTTGAGTGCAGCCCCAAGTGACTCATTACAAAGTTTTGGTGTGTTAATTCAGAGGGCAGAAATTAATCTGGATTCCACTGGCTGGAGGTAGACAACAGCATTTTTTGTTCCTTAAATGGGAGTGGTTGCTTCAAGCACAGGGACATTGTATTAGCAAGCCTGCTTCTCACCACAGCTTTAATAAGATGTATGTGAGTGCAGCGCTCTCTCTCAATTTGTGGGAAGTGGTTTGAAAGCTATTCTCTACCTCCCGGGCTCACGTGTGATGTGGCTGGGATTTACAACCTTGGTTAACTTACGTAGGTTTTCCAATTTGCATCTATTTCCTGAAAGATTCAAGCCTAAGGAAAGTGGATGTTAATGTAGGAGCCTGTATTTGGATTGGTGAAGCAGATAATCCAAGATTAATCTCATCTGACAAAAGAAATCTATTATTACAGTGTCAAACTCTGGTGTGCAGCCAGTACCTCTCAGCAAGACTGGAGATGCAACTCAGCACCTGCGTTCTTGCACACAGGTGCTATCTGAAAATGCTGAAGGAGACTGGAAGTGACTCTGACAGGGGCAAAAGTCTCTTTGAAAGCAAGGCCAAGAGCATCCTATCTTATCACCTGGCTTTCAGCTGGATGGAGCACTGAGCCTGTGTGTGATACTGCAGGAACTATCAAACATAAGGCTATCCCAGCCACTGATAGGAGGTTTATTATAACCATAAAGGAGGAATAATCCATCTCTAGCCTTGGTTTGAGGTCCTTCAATAAACCACTCACAAGGACCTGACAGGGAGACGCAACGCTCTGCACCTCATACAGTCCCCTAGCATGGTGGAAAGCGTGAGTTAGAAATAAGTCTTTGATACTCATATAAACTACGTGCCATGCAGGACAACACCGGATGGGTACAACAGTCCTTTAGAAAGCTATGGAGCAGATCCAGTCCCTCACTAAACACACACATAGAGGTCCATTCAACAAATCAGCCACCTCTGATGATTCAGGTCCTTTTACCTCTGTTGCCCAACAGTCATCTCCCATTACATCTTCAGCTTGAGAAATTATGTTACTATGACTTTAGCAATTATGACAACATTAGCTGCTCCTCTCACATTCAGAAGTGATTGCTAGTGTGAGCTCTATTTTGCAGAAGATGTTTTCTTTCATCCAGGCATATCCATGTGTTCATGCAAAGCCTAAAGCAATACTGCCATGGCCTTCAGTCCCAATCCAGCATAAGAGAGAAATGCTGACCCCAAAGCTTCTGCATATGAGAGAAACATGTCTCTGTCTGTGCTATCTCAGTTGGAGATGGAAAGAAGTAGATAAAAAGAGTACCTGCATATCCTATACCCTTAACATATGGTTCTGGTAAAATTTTTATAGAAAAATATAACTGCAGAGTCAGTGATACAAAATGATAAATAATAGACCAACTCCAACTGAATGAAGTACACATACAGAAGTTGTTTTGAGCAGGAGGCTGGGTCTTCCACCAACAGTAAGACTCACTGGTCTGAGGGCTATTTGACACTCTTCCCTACTTTAGTCCTTCAGCTGAGACAGTGATGTCTTCTGAGATTCCTGAAAAGAGCACGGGGTAATGTTCAGACTATGCTCTCACTGCAGCACACGATAGATAACTCATGCTGTAAACTGCTAGGACTCTACTAACCTATAAGTCTGGTCCATTTTCAAGAGTGGAGCCTCTGGCTGTATTTCCTTCTACCATTTAAGCCACATCCTAACATAACTGTCACAGCCCTTTAACTCTCTGCAGCCATCTTGCACCCACCCTACTCCTTGCCCCCCAAGGCTTCAGCTTCTCCCGATCTCCTACCTACACTGGTGACAGTTTCCCTCTGAGAAGGGTTTGCACTGACCCCTTGACTGCTGCATGCTATTCATTTCCATCTCTTGCTCAACACAAGCACATTGATACATAGAGGCAAAAAACAAACAGCTGATTTTTTAATAACACATTATAAAACCTATTAATATTTTCCCCTGCATATTACAGGACTCCTCCTTCCTCTATCTACCTGCCAGGACCAGGTTCACAGTTGGTGACAGCTGTTGACATCACCATGGGCAAGGCAACAAGACAAGTGCTGCATATCCTGGCTCTGTCCTGCACAGGTGAGGGCAGTGGGAGCTCTGCAACAGCTTTCAGTGAAAGCGGAAAGAGGCTCAGCATTACGAAGGTCAAAGAGTTTTCTGAATTCTTCTCATGAACCCTAATGTTGCTGCCAGTTTACAATCCCAGAGCACTTTACCAACACTTACCACTTTACTCCGTGTTTTGTTTGAGGACCAGCAGTTTGTGAAGAGATGCAGCAGATGAAGGGACTTTTCTAGCTCACTTCACTGCAATATGGTCAGGACAACCTCACAGGGAACAAGTCCTCCATGCAGCCCTGGAGAAGGGTTCACAGTTACTGATATAACACCCGTTTGGCGTCTGGCCATTGGGAACTGGACTGCCATCCAAACCCACGGCATCAGGGAAGACTGACTTTTCGTATTGCGTGTTGGTGCGTGGTGAAAGCTGAACAAGTACTGGGAGAGAAAGACTTCTGGTAGTACACTTCTATGAGCAAGCAGTTTTTCAAGTCACCTTCACTTACCAGAAAACACTGGAGTGGTCCCTTATTGTTAAGACCAGCTCCCGTGTACCACTGTGGTTTCTCTGCTGCACAGCAGCAGTAAACCCATTATCCAGAGGAGAGAACCCAGCAGAAAATATCCATAGGAAAAATACAATTAAAAAATTTTAAAAATCCAACAACAGGATGAAATCCTGGCCCCAACAAACTCACTAGATCTAAACAATGGAATAGGCAAGCTTTGCAATTGGTTCTGCAACCCTGATTACTGGATGCAGACCATGGCTGCCTCCTGGCATCATTCTAGGAAGTCACCTGAACATGTGCAACCCTTCTTTAGCATCCACCTCCTCTGGCAGGCCCAGAGGAAACCCCAGTATATACCAATAGGATCCCCCAGTATAGGTGATCAATGGAAATGCATTAATGCTATTTTTCACAGACTCTTAGGATCCATTAACTTTCAGCACCCCGATTCTTGTAACCTCAAATATTTCAACCTTTAGAGTAATGCAAAGCCTTCATGCAACATTGTGGTGGGTGGAGAATGAGACCTTTCCAACCTCTGCTATGCAAACAGCTTACACAGTGGAGCACAGGATTTATTCATATCCATCTCAGCATGAATAAATGTCAGACCTAAAGCAATCCATCTTTCAAACTGTGGCAGAATGAGCTGGTTCAATGACCTGTTGGGGTAGCAATTGCCCCTTGATGGTTACAGTAAAAGAAAGTCCTGTCTGATCCATGCCCTGACGATGATTTGAATTCCCCATGCTTGCCTGAGAGAAGATGTAGAGTGATTACAGGCTTAAGTCATCTGTGTTGGGGTTCTAACTCCTCATATATGCCCCATGGTGCAGAAGAAACATGTCAGGAGACATGACACTGTCCTCCTACTGTCGAATTGCATCAGTCTCCCCAGAAGCAACCACTCAAAGTGACATATCACAACCAGATAAAGTTGCAACACTACCAATATTGTAATGATCCGTAAGTCTAAAAATAAAACTTGAGTCTTTGTGCTGCAAGCAACAAAGACCAATGGTAAAAAAAAAACCAAACAAACAAACAAAAATCCCCCCACCAAACAACAAGGAAGCTCTGTCACTGTGGAGAAGGTGACAGCTCAGAAAATAAACCCTGGGAACCCAGGAGAGTGCCATGGAAAGGCTTTTAAAAATGACCCACAAAAGAAAAAAAAATCACCAGGGTCTGATAGAGATCCTCATCTTCCCTGCATTTAGCTTTTGTGTCATGTTAGCTCAACTCCCTGTCAAAACAAGTTCTGTTTTGCTGCTGTCAGCACAGTGGGCTTAACGTAGCTTAAGAAAAACATCTCACACTATTCTTCATACTTCATATATCATCTCCAACAAGCCAGACAGCAGAAAACAAGATGCTACTGTGCAGCTGATTATTGGTGATCATGTATGCAGGCAGGCCCAATGATGGAAGAATACTACTAAATTTTGCTAAGATCTGTTTTTAGCTATGCAGAGAGGCGATGAGTAACAACACAGGGGGAGCCTTTGACTCAGGGAAACATCCAGACTGCATATTAACTACAGAAACACAATTCAACATTTTCAGCACTAACAACTGCATCAGAGAGCACCAGCCTGATAAGTACCTTTTAGATGGTACCTAGTGTTAAAAAGCAACAAAGTTGTTGACCACACAAGGTGTTTTTACATGTGAAGATTGTCCACAATAATTCAAAAGAAGAGTCAGAAGAGTTGAGATGGAATAGATGCTGAGAAAAATTACTGCTAATAAAAACATTAAAGCAAAACCTACCATTTGGTCTTTTTCTTGCTCAAACAGTTCGGCTGCTTATCTACTGGAGGCAGTAAGTCACTCCATTCCTCCTAATTATCTTGTTTTGGTCAGCTCCATTCCTATGGATGGTATCTGTCTCTGCATATAAAGTGATTTAATACAGCTACTGGCTTCAGTCACAGCATGTTAAACAGTTACCTATCTTTGTTTAATTGCAGAAAATCAGGGCATTCTCCTAACAGCATGGTAATAAGAACTTGGGGGATACATCCCTGAAATAACTCATGTCATTTTTCTAACACATCAGCCATTTAATTTAGGAGAATCTCAGAAGATATGAAGATGATTTCCTGATATCAAGGTATTCCTGCCAGTGTTTCACTGTGAACCATGTATCTATTTTGTTTTGCATATCCACTCTGTGAAAATATCTCATCGTCATTTTCCACTGATATTCAAGAGGGATCTTGTATGGCTCTCAGCTGCCAGCATTATAGTCTTCATCCTCTCTGCTGAGATTTGATGGTTCATTTCCTCTGCCCAGACTAACTTCAAATTGTCAGTATTGCCCTGTAATTCTATAAAAAAATGTACATGCAAAATATACTTATTTGTACTTTGAGCAGATAGTTCTTCATCTTGTAATTTCCTTACACAGCAAGCCAGAGGCGATAACACAGGTTTAAACTACAACTTAACATTAAACACCTCTTCCTCTTCGAAGCTTCCATGCTAAATTCTTGGTCATTCTTGAAGACGTGCTCAAAGTGGTTTCACCCCACTCCCTGGTGAAGAACCTGAGTATAGAAGTGATGCTTACTTCTCAGTGCTTTTCACAAGGCTAGGAGCTTAGTATGGGAAATGAAAAAGTAGGATCTGGCTTGGAAAAGCTGTTTTGTGTTTCCAGGTCCCACCCCTGCTACTACTGGTACTCATGCCCTGTAATTCATCAGCAACATTCTAGACAATTAGCTTCTCTCTCCACTGTTCCTATGGGAAGGATGTTTCACAACTTCAGTGTGATGGTTGGAAGCATATAACCTAGTCCTCAACAAACTGAGGCTGCAAATAAGAAGAATGCTTCACAACTTCAATTTGATGGTTGGAAGCATTCTTCTCATTTGCAGCCTCAACTTGTTGAGGACTAGGTTGCAGCGTCTTCTTATGCTGCCATTTCCCTTCAGCTTAAATAACCCATCTCCTTCCCCAGTACCTTTTCCTAGGATGCATTAGTAGACAGACCCTTTTATTGCTAGCTACACGGAGTCAAATTTTTAGCATTCTCTTACCAGACAGGGTCTCTCTTCCCCGATCATCTCAGCTGTCCTCAGCTCCCAAGCCAAATTCAGAATGTGAGATGGGGAAGTGGTGTTGGTGGAACAGGGCTCAAATATGAACCTTAATCCTCTTGGTCATGAGCAACACTCCAGCCAGCTCACACTAATCCTCCAAAGGAAATCCAGCAGATCTAGTTGTCTTGCCCCTACCTTTCTGCCTCATCAGAATGACCCATCTCAGTATCCCACTGAGAAAATAAAGTTGGCACAATCAAGTTAAGTTAGGTGAGATCTGACCGCTACAAGGGTCTCTTGCAGGTAGAAACCAATGTACATAAGACGACTGGTGAGCCCAAGTTTACCACGGCCTGTTTGGATGCAGCAAGAGGAAATCAACTTGAGCTAAGGTATTGTGAATGCAGGTGGCCCACACCAAGCAATACACTGAGCTCAATTACTCATGTGGGCCCAGTTATTGATGACTGCCCAGAGTCTCCAAGCAAGCCACGAATTTCTTAAACCCAGAAACACTATTCCTTGCCCCCAAAGAGGTCACATTCAGAGAAAGGGGGGAGGGGGGGAAAGGAAAGCTCTTCAATCATCCTCTGGCTCCTCATTCCCATTTCCGTGTGGAAGTTCAGAACCACTTCAGGTATACCAAGACAAAAACCCCGTTTCCACATGTTACAGAAACCACTAAGAACAACTCTTCCCTTTTCCCCCAAGAAGTTCACTTTAAGCCAGACCACTCCAGTGTTCCAATTTACTGTGAGGTGACAAACAGCCAAGAAGGCAGAAATATGCAAACTGACTTCACCACTGCAAACAATGGGGCATGTTAATGAGCAGCTAACTCATGACAGCACTGATCTGCCTGTGCAGACAGCACAGCCACAGTCTGTTGTCAGGGTATCCTCATTAAACTCCTTGTCACTTCACCAGACAGAGGTGATATGAGTTACCCGTCCTTCACACATGCTTGCTTCACCTCTTCTTTTCATCCAAGCATTCATTAGGCCACAGAGTGGAGAAACCATTTCTTGTAGGATTCGGCACATGCACCTCACCTTCCTGTTGTAGCTTTTTCACCTTGTGTCATGTCACTGAGAAAAGCTGGCTATGAAGCTGTTAAATGCAGCATGCTAAACACTGTCAACCTGTAAAATCCCACTGGGCAGCTGCTGTACACACTTATCTCTGTGCAGCCAGGCTCTGCCATCTCACTGGCTTAAAAGAAATGTTAATTTTCCCCTGTAGAATATGGAGCTGGATTCAATCCCTATTCATGCCCCTTTTCTCTCACTCATTCTACTACAGCTTTTCTCCCCCTTCCTTTGTAGTCACATGCCTAAGGCTACGGCAACATCCTGACAGACCCTGGGGGGAAGCCAGTCCAGAATTCTCCTGAAGCCACAGCAAATTTCACCAGCTACTGGAGTAGGGCAAGGAGTCAGGACTTGTGCTGCTGATTATGGTACCTCCTTTTCCCTTAAAACAAGCTGCCTTACTGCTCAAACCCATTTCATGTGGAGATTGCCCCGGCTCACTATGGTACTCCACATTAGAAACACCAAGGGATCCTGAGCAGCCAACAAGGACAGACACTATTCGGGCAACTGGCTTTAGTGGCCCTGTGCTCCAAGACATCTTGTCAGTATTAGCAAGGAGCCAGTGTTCCAATTTCTGCCCACCAGAAAAGCTGTCCCACTAAGCAACACAGTGTAGAGTCAATGAGGAACAGAAAAAAACCTTTTTGATCCTGCAGCATTTGCAACTCAAGCATTCTCTAGGCAGAGTGACTACTGTTCTTTGGATCACTCCGGTTTTCTTGTAGTGCATAAGAGAGAAAACATCTCCAGAGTGACTGTTCACATTAGGCAGTGGTGGTAACTGCATAGACCCTGCAGCGGGGTGCTCTAAGAACACCTCGTTTCCTTCTCCTCTACTTCTCATTCCAAAAGTGTCCATATCATCAATGAAAAGTACCTGCTTTCTGCTCTTCCTTGTTAACCTCTTCCATCAGAGAGAGACTGAGTCAGCAAGGTAGGCTGTACTGCAAACCTCACCCATATTTCAATCCTTCTCTCCACCTGGGGGGAGGGAGGAAAAGGGGATGTGTCCCCCTGTCTCCTTAAAAAAGCTCACAACATTGTACAGATGTCAGAACAGGGCAGTAGCCACACGTGCCTAAAGTCACCCGTTTTGCATGCATCAGGTCTTACTGCACCTCTAGCTACACCAAGTTCCCAAGCAGTTGCAGTCAAGCCCCGACACTTGGTCATGCTTAGCAGTTCACACTGTGATGGACCCATCCTGAAAGAAGAATTTGGTACCAGACAGCAGCAGAGTAATATTTATATGGTCTTGCTGTAGCAGAACGTCATTGCAATTCAGAATGCTACACCAAACAGCAAAGAAACTGCAATTAAGAGCTGGATGACAGGAAGCAGAAAGTTCGCACCTGCCACTGAGCCTTTCAGACCAAACTGAAATAACCCACTTGGATTTAATCTCTTCTTCCTAAAGACAAAGCCACGACTCATATGTTTCCAGTCTGTTGATGACAGACGGGTGATCTTGTCAGAAAGCCAAAGACTTAAGTACAAATTTCCTGAGTCCTCTTCTTAATTCTATCTCACATTGTTTTAGTCAAGCCACCTCATCATTGTTCAGTTTTCCCCCCCTGCAGAGGGGTAGGTTATGCTTCACCAGGCTTTACTGAGCTTCATTCATGCACTCTGGAATCCATTATTGCTACCAGAAAGTAACTTATTTTTTTATTTCTTTAACACTGGAAGGAAGATAGCGTATTTATACCCATAAACACAGAGAGTAAGCTTCTATCTAGGAAACCATCCAAGTATTTCATCCTACTGGAGGAGGCAGGAAAGAGCACATGTACAGCATGAAAAGAAAACGGCAGTGTTCTGGACATTTTCATCCAGACCAGAAATAGTTTCACCTCTCCCAGGCTTTAGCTCCATTCTGTTTCTCTGTCAGAAGCAGAGTCTATAGCCACAACTACATATATTTAAGGTCTTTCATTTCCACCCCAGTCTTTTCTTTTTCACCTGGATGTCCCTCCAGTGTTGAGTACACACACTACACAATTTTTGCCTCTATTCTGACCATTCTGAACATAAATATCATTTCAGTCAGTAAAAAACCACAATGACATGGTCAGTTCTTCTAAATGCAGCACTAAAATGACAGTCTTAGCAAAGCCTGTGCTGCTAAACAAAGAGACTTGAGTTTTCTTACTAACTAGGGACGGTGAGGTTGCACTGGTTCCTTTAACAACTACTTTAAGATAAAGGAGAAAAGTGAAGTGAGTGATGATAATAAGCTATCAGCTGGAATAAACTGACTTACACTGAGCATCACCACCTTTTTCTGGGAAGTCAGGCTTAAATTTTGAACTTCAATTTAGTAAGGGGAAGGAGAGATTGTGTACATTGCAAAAAGAATTGTGTGTGTGTGTGTGTGTGTGTATTCTACAAGGAATAAAATAAAGGCACGCTGTTTCTGCACGGAGTGGGAAGAGAAGGAAAGTGGTATGTTGAAAAGCATTAGTGCACAGAAAAGCAGGGTTTATAACGGGGAGTTCCTTGTGACTCAAAGCCATAAGAGTATCTGTGTTCTTGCTCATCTCAGGAACTATAAAATACTCATATGGAGGGGAGTGATTCTGTCCCTGCTTTTAATATTTTTTTTAATTGCACTAGTACCATCTCCCACCCACCGGCAAACAGCTCCCTTCCCTTCTTTTTGACAGTGAACAGAGAAGACTGTCCCCTGCCATGCTCTCTCCTAGCAAACAAAGTCAGAGAGCTTTCAGTGCTGAGAATTTCAGCAACACGGAGAGCCCCGGCCTCAGAAACCCTGGCAAGCCTAGCCCAATCCCTTGCTACACTGTTTTTGACAGATGTATGTGGAATCACTCACTGCAGGGGGCGGGAAGCGATTTTGTTTATTTGATTTTCCTAGAAGCAAAATTGAGAACCAGTAAACAAGCAAATCAGAACTGCTCCCATTACAGACACGGCTGGTGTCCAGCAGCTGGACTGCAGCAGTCACTTGTGCTCAGCTCCTCCTGATGAGTTCTTACCTGACCCAGTAGGAAATGGTGGCAAATGCTTTGTTTTCCAATATTAAACATACCATTTAAAGCACGGTTTTCTGTCCTCAGTGCCAGGTCAAATCTGTGCTTCTACCAATGCTGGCAGCAGTGCCAGTTGCTCAGTATCACTGCTCTTGAGAGCTTTTTAGATCCTGACTACTTTCAAATTACACTAGATATAAAATAATGCCCAGCTGCATACTAACAGTCATTGCCAAAACTGTACTTTCCAGTGGGCAGGGCTCTAACAGGCAGCAGCCCAGCAAGGTCAGTCTCCTCAGCTCTGCCACAGTCTCTACTCCATCCTTTCCACTCCTAGCTGTCACCCAACACATCCATTTGATGAGAGTTTGCCTTTTGGTTGGAGACAGTTGTTATGACCTGGACTGAGAGTTCAGGGAGTTGTAAAGGTTCTGTGATTCCCTTGGGTTAAATTAAGGTGAAACGACACCAACCAATCTGTTAAAATGTTTTACTTGCAGTAGAAACAACTTAAACTTGTAAAAGGATAGTAAGTGATGTGGTCTCTTATTGATAAATCTATGAGGGAAGGGGGAGAGGAAGGGGGAGAGGAAGGGGGAGAGCTCATCCCTGAGGTTTTCTGTGGCAATGAATGTTTGAGGCATCAACTCCTTCAGTTCCTTATAACAGTATATGCTGCCATACTATAAGGGCAAATGGTTTTACTTCTGTCAACTGCTATGTAACAGCTTGCTGCCACGCTGCAGAAATTCTGATAATCCTGAAGTCATTTTACTGCCTTTTGCAGACTTCAGTTCATTGCCTTAATGGGAAGGCAACACTGTTTGAGGTATCCACAAAAGAAAGAAAATGGTAGTGGGATTCATTTGAGATCTGTAACACACTTGTTAGACCCTGCTTTCTCTTTCCAGGAGCAGAATAATGCTTTTTTGCATATAATGCAATAATTGTATTTCTCCAGATTTGGAGTCTAACTGCATTTTGCAGAAACAGGCCATCCCATGAGATGTCTGGCACTTCTACCACCAGCTGACCCTTTGCCCACCAGGGAATGCTTGCAGATCAAAGTCTCAGGAGAGTTTACTGTTGCCATTTCTGATGTGAAAACCAGCCCGCAAGGACTCACTTCTGGTAGCTGAACTATGCATGTTTACTTCCAAACACAGGTGGAACTTCAGACCTTTCATTCCTGTCATGGTTATAAGGCTCTCAGCTCTCCACAAGCTTTTGGATGATGAACACAAGGACATCTGTGCGAGTTGTGAAGGGAAAAATACAACAAAGGGAAAGCCCAATCACAGCAGTAACACAGAAGGCCCTTATAAGCCCTGCAAAACTCAAATACCACATGGTGCTCTCTGAATTTTGAGTGGTCTCTACATTGAACCTAGAGGGCATTGGGTGACAGGATAAAGCAGGTATGTATATAACACTTCTTACAGGAAAAAAAATTCTCATTGTCACTACCACAACACTGCCAATCAGCAATATCAGACAGGAACGAATGCCAGGAATTCCTGGCCTACAATTCTACTTCTGCTGCAGAAATCCATTAGTAAAGAGCACATATCCAAGGCACCCTCCTGGTACATACATGACACTGGAATGGGCATGGGTTGTTTTGTGGACGCAAAGCCACTGCGTCTGCACATCCACTTCCAGCATTTGGGTGCTGAGGTCTGATACATGCAGATAAATACAAGCACACACATTTAAAAAGCCTTTTTAAAACTCAAGTGTTTATGCAGCTCTGATCGAGTCACTTTAAATTGTCCAGAGAAGCAAGTCATGGCCATGTGGTTGCAAACAGTGAGGTTTCTTGGCTTAGCAAATTACTGTGTGTCCGCTGGGCTGTGGCAACACATTATACCCACCCTTTTAATGCAACTCTAATGCAGAACAGAAAACTTTGGTTTAAATCATTAGGAAGGTAGTAGCTCTTCATTCTGGTGGTTTAAACAAAGGCACTTCACTGCTCAGTGTGAATAACAGTACACGTGGTCATTTGCTGCCTGAGCTGAGCTTTCATATCTTGACCACTCGCAATTAAACAGTCAGAGTATGAAATATTTATTCTATCTAGACTACAGAGAAGTACTACCTATGTATGAAGCTGATTTTTTCTTTCTGAGTACAGCTCTGTTGCAAATGTATATTCCTGAATTTGTTTCAAACCATAAAACTGCCAGGGCTTATCAAAACATTACCACAATGCCTCCTTGTTTGAGACCTGAGTGCAGAGAAGGGGTCCTGTAACCTGCCCAGTAGCAGGCAACATTTCAGACACATCCAGCTGATGCTGTTGGATGTCTGAGTGTCAGCATCAGAGCCAAGCTACGGAGTCCTACAGCACATTAGGACTTCGGCTTGCTCCAGGCTGTTGCAGATACAAAGACCACCAACTGCAACAGTTTTGCCCACTTGAAAGCAAAAAAAAAAATCCTACATTTATCAGTGGTCAATGCGAGTGCTTGGGAACAATGCCAAAATAATATTTATCAGCCTGGCTGAAGGGTTTATAACTCAGCTGTGTAAGTTCACATCAGGGAAAACACCCTGATACAGCAAGCAGCCGGTCTGGGAGTACTCAACGTGCTAACTCTTACACTATTTCATTTGTATTAGTTATTAGACACATGTAAGACAGTTTTGAAATGAGTTAACTTGTGAACTGATCTGCTTGTGTGTACATGGCACACCAGTGCAGCAAAGGGACGAAGTGGACAATGTACCTGCCACTAAATCGAGGCAGCTTGCCACTGAAGTGAGCCTGGCTATCACTGTGCCAGGAGGTATTGTTAGCGATGGGTGAGAGTATCTCCACAATAACAGATCTAGAGAAGGAGAAACTGAAAAGTAAGGAGTTAAGTCTCCACTTCACCTTTCTCCGTCAGCAGAACCACACTTAAACACGTTGCCAGCCTGGCTGTTAGTTCTAAAAACAGCACTGCAGAATAAAGAGTAGGTGGGTGGCTTTACGCTTCAGCAAAGCAGCAGCTGTACAGGAGAGCTGGTGGGCAGGATGGCAGCACCGCTGTGGACCCTCTGTATTCCACTGGAGCCCCACACAACCTGAGTGGCTGCTGCTGAAGCAGGGACAGGATATATAGGCCAATGGCTTCTGCTGGGAATGAACACGGGGAGGGAAGGCCTTTCTCAGAAGCTGCTATAATTACTATCTCATTTTTTTGATTTTCATACTTCTTGCAGGTGATCTCTGTCACTTGGCTGAGTCTTACCAGCTACCTCACTTCACCTAGCTCAGCTTTTTTCTTACACCACCCATCAGAAGAACTACCTTGCATTATCCTTCTCCCTGGGACAGCAAAATGCAGTTTTAAGTATATTGCCAACTAATCTTGTACCAAACTGCCAAAAAAAGCTGCATGTGCTGCCCAGACTGCTCAAGTTCCAGGGAAGAAAGGCAATTTGGTTTAACTCTATTCCCTCTCACCCCAAGCTAGTGCCCAATTACAGTGACAAAAATCTAATTACACATGATGGCTGGAAAAGGTACATAACACCAGCACATTTGTGTCTGTGGCTGTCCCTGCTTCCTCATCTCCCATCTTGGTCATTAAAAAATGCTAACACGAGCGCAGCCTTTAGCAGTGGCTCCAGACAGCTGAATCACTGCAGTTAGGACATGACTGAGCCAGAAGGGATGGGGCGGGAACGCTTGTGTTCCCACATCCTACTGGTGTTATGTAGCTGGGAGTGAGCTACCTACACCCAGCTGTGCAGATATGGATCTGCAGCCTCTTCAGCACTCTGGTAAAGTCATTCAAAAGTACAGAAAAATTACAATTACAGTTAAAAATTAGCCAGTAATATACTAAGTACAGCAGCTGTAGTTTTTTCTTCTGCTAGAACTGTTTTCAGAACAGACTGAAATGAACAAAACACATGTGGGTCATTGCCTGCCTAACAAGGCCAAGATCTCACCTGGGAACTTTAAGAGCTAAAGCAAAACCACCAACCCACTACCTTGGCTCTAGCCTATGCTGTTGACCCTGTATGTTCCCTGACATCAATTCACAATTTAAAGAAAAAAAAAAAAAGGGATTAAAAATATATCTTTGAACCTCTAAATCCCATAGGCCCAGTTCTTCCTTCTAGTCCTCCCAGAAAACCAAGCCGCTTGCTCAGGAACATCACGCCAGCAATGGTCACAGTTAGAATGAAAAAGGCCCTGACCATGATATCAGTCTCACTTTATAACCCAGCACTGTCCCCGCAGGAACCAATTGCTACAGCAGGGAGGCTGGAGGCAGCAGATAAGCCTTAGCTGGGTGATAGAGATCAGCTGCCCAGTTATCAAGGGAGTACAAAAATCAAATAGATTTTTGATTTGGTAGTTACAGCTTTTCATATATCCTAGGAAAAGAAAAGAGAAGGACCAGGGAGGGGGAAGGGGGGAGAGAAGAGTCTTTTCCAGGGTGTTATGATGTCAGATCTTTTTAGCAATGAATTTCTAGGTATAAGCAGTTACTGAGACATGCGGCTGCAGAGAACTGCAGTCAGCGCAGGCGTCTGTAGGAGGAAACTGAAAGTGGTGGAAGAAAGGCAAAGTATAGCACATCTAAGGGCTGCAAACCCTGCCTGAAGTAGGCAAGATGCACTATAGCAATGACAGTCACTCCCCACAGGCACAGAAACGAAGACCAGCAGCACTGTACCCCCAGAGAACCACTTTCTGCAGTATTACAACTCATCCATCTGATTCAGGGTCACAAGTTAACCTAGTCCTCCTCAGATGTGACCCAGGCTTTGGGCTGCAATGTCTACTGGCCTCCATGCCATGTGTCCAGCTCTGTAATTCCTTGGCAGGAACAGATCATCACCAGTGGATTAGATCAACAACAGCTGTGTTTTAAGTCCAGAGGCAGGCAGATGAAGATAACAGACTGGATTTCAGTGCCAGCAACAGAATAGACAATGGGTGGCAACAGAAAGCCAGGCAGAGACCAGTAGACAGTGCAGCAGAAAGATTACTTGAAGTTTGACCCAATAAGTTGGAATTTGAGTACAATTCCGCTATCAGCAATGACAAAGGCTACATATGTAAATCTCTGTATATTAATCTAAATATTTGCACTTCTGGCATAAGCTTCTAGTCCAAAGTTCTGAATGTTGCAGCCATTTCAGTCATGAAGAATCTTTCACACCCCATATATATATATATATATAAAATTTTCTTTAGCGCACAATAGCTTGCAATTAGGCTCACAACCAAAACCTACAGGAATTTAGTTCAGAATTTGCCCTGGCATTACAGAATCAAGTGCATAAACAAGGCCAGGTGACTGGACCCCTTCTCATGGTCCTCGGCAAGTGCCAGCAGACCCTCTCACCTCTGCTGTTCAGCCCACAGAGCACTGTGCTGGCCTGCACAGCACTTGGGGACAACATCCAGCCCCATCTGAGCGCACCAAGCACCGGTGGCACGTGGACCTGACGTGACCCAGTGAGGCCCAGATAGGGAGACAGCGTCTCCACTGCTCTGCAAGGGAGATTCACAGAGTAACCTGAACCACTCCTCATCTTCAGTGAGCTACACACTGCATTTGTACTCCTGTAATTTACTTCCCAGCTCCATCTCCATCCCTGTTAATTACTGTCACAGCAGAAGAGTTTCTGGTATTTCAAAGAATGGCCCTTATTATTAAGCAGGAAAATAGGAGGAGATAGCAGGTAGCACTACGTGCACAGAAACTGCCAGAGATGCTCTCTTCTTCCCGCATGGCACTGTTCATGGGTTTCTCTTGGTTGAAGCAGGAGAGAAGGTGGAAAAGCTGCAGTAACCGGTAGGGATCTCCCAGCCTTCAGGTCACCACCCAGAGCCTAGGAGAGGCTGAGGGCCGTGGGACTGAGATGCAGGCTGTACTGGGAGTGTCAGGCGTCTTGTCTGACCCTTCCTGGCAGGGAACAGGATGGGGGTTAATAACTGCAAGGAGTCTGGACTGAGCCTGGCCCACCTTCTCCCAGGAGGGCCATAGAGCAGAATGGCTGGGTCTGGAAGGAGCTCAAAATTACTCTAGGCTCTCCTGCATCTAGTTTTTTTCTGAGGACATGTCTAGTCCAATTTCAGATATATCTGCTATTGAAGCAAACCTTAACTCTGGTGTTGGCCGGTATCTTATGTAGATCTCACTTTAGAAATAAGCGGTCCTCTCTGAATCAGCTGAGCAAGACCATGACATCCTTATGCAGATAAATCTGCTCTTTTCAGCTAAGACCTGCTTGCTAGCAGCCTTTCCAGACTCCGATTTTAAGTGCTTTCTACTGAACAAAACAGGTTATTTAAATGGGGAAAAAAAAAAAATGTAAAAGCAGAGCTCTCTCTCTCCAGCTGATTGTCTCTGGAAACACAGGACTGGAGGCTGCTGTCCCAGAAGACAGAATTGTCCTTATCTGAGGCACTGTGTTAAAAGACTTGGAATCACTTATTAATTTAGTGAAAGCTCCTTAATTTTGATCCTTTGTCTGCATTAATTGATTTGCTATCAATAACCTGCATTGATTAGGCCTCCAGACCTGGCAGCCGCTGAAGATGAAGAGACAGAGACTCTCTTTCAGAGCAGGAGTTCAAAGCCTGAAATGATTATAAAAGACAGCACCAAAATGGCTGATAAAGAAAAAGGTGTCATTCTTTTTCCATGCAAGTATGAAGCCATGCACAGTTAACCCTTTTGTACCTAAAAATGCGCTGAGGTCTAAGGTATTTTTATAACCTAGAGGTTTCCATTAGATTTACTCCACTTTGCCATTTTAATTAAAATATTACTGATGCACTAGAATAGGATGGGAGTTGAGGGATCGTATCTGCTTTAGTCACAGAGAGCTCATGGAAAGCGACCTGACCCAGAGGTTGGCTAAGGTAGTATTCTCGGATCCCTTCCAGCAGATGGCATTGCAAAGACCTGCTGAGGAAGTCAGATTTAATTTGCAGCAGATCCAAACCAAATGCAACAGTAAAATTTAACAGTCATCTGTTAAAATTTTGACAATAAAGTTTTGAGGGCTGAGAGTGGCCTGCTAGTCCAAGATGCCAGGAAACCATTAGCAAAATAGCTAGCTACCTGTCAGAGAGGGTGCTGACACACAGCTCTGGGCTGCTCCCAATTCAGCACCTACCCTGCATGAGCTAGAAGAGGGGCAGAAGGCATGGATGTCCACATATGCTATTCTTCCAACAAGAGAAACAGAGGTATTTGCTATGGAGAGCTCTCAGGCCATCTAAAAGGATATTTAGGGACATACACTAGGCACAACAGTTATAGTGGGAGCACCTTATCTACCCTGTGTGCATCTAGAAAGAAAGAAAAAAAAACCAAACCATCACAGTGAGTGCACACAGGCAGGGTCTCAGGTGACTTTGTCTGCTTCAGATTCCAAATCTCCATTAATGTCTTGCTAAACAGCGCAAGACCATGTATTCATTTTAGCCCAGAACCTGAATAAATCCAGAATACCTATTGTCCACCAAAGACACTGAACTGACCTTTAAGACATCCAACTATCGTAAGACCAAGGCAGTGTGGCTGGCACTTTTTTCATCCAAGCTGCATCAACAGCTCTGATCAGCCCTAGCTGTGACTGTGACAGTGCAGCCCCTAACAGCACACCTTCCTGGGCCTGCAGATTTTCCTCTCAAAATCCCATTTCACTAGAAAAAAAACCATGTTGTTCCTGTTACAGTTTGTTTGGTGGCAGCACTGAGTGTGGATAAGGTATGGCACAAAGTAAGAGACAGTTTCTGCCCTGCAGAACTCGCTATCAGCTGCTGGTGCAGAAGAATCATGGTGGACCACTTTTCGAGAATCCTGCACAACTGTAACATGAATTATAACTCATGGTTGAAATATGCCCTGCATGGCAGCTTACCACACCTGCACTTCCAGTTCACATAGCAGCGCTTCTGCAGACGGGAACTGACACAAAAAAATTTTACTGAACTTCTGCATTTCTACTTTGACAACAGCATGCAGCTACCAGTACTCTAAATTGCTTCCCATGCATCTTTGCCTCTCTTCCTTATGTGATTGTTTTTAATATCCCTCAGCCCTTCTAGCATGTTTTTCTATTCCTTCCTCTCTTTTCTTCCCTTCCCTCCCTGAATACATCACAGGTGGGTGCTAAATATTCCTGCAGCTGCAGTTGCTCTTCACATGCTGCTGTCCCACCCTCCTCATGTCTGTTTATTTACTGCATATGTCCTGCACATGTCCAGAATGCCCAGAAAAGTAGACAAAATCCGTAAGTTCTAGCTATACAGAATTTCTGGGAGACCAAGGAACATGTTGGCACCCATGCTCTGGTCTCACACCAGAAGGAGGGGTGAGTTCCTAAGTCCTCAGGCTCACAAGCAGCTCTGGAGATGGTGATTTAGCAGCTGCTTTCTTCCAGGCGCCCAACCTATGCCACAAAGCACTGTGTGCTGGGAAGGAACCATCTTTCACATCACAAGAGAACCAGCCCACTGAAGTTAAAGATCCTGTATTTTCTAAAAGTACCTTCCTTTCAGTATGGAAGCTATATCAGCCTTTGTGTCCTCCACAAATTGAATGTGAATAATGGTTAGGACAGTTGAGCATTGGAATGGATTGCCTTGGGAAGTTGTGGAGTCTCCACCATTTGAATTTTTCTGAACAGGCTAAACAGTCATCTGTCAAAAATGGTTAAAGTATTAAAAATCCTGCCTTGGGGAGCAGAGGGAAAGGAAGACATTACCTCATAAGCTCTATTTTCTATTTCTGTAATGTAAATATCTCCTCTGTGGACTCTAGAAATCCCACTTGCCCCTTCAGCTGAACACAGCACACCTTCTCCTAAGGCCTTGTGTTTCATGTCCACATGTTACAAAAATTCCATTCTATAGTAAGGGTGGCCTTCTTCATGCAATGGTTCAAGTGATCCCTTCACCTCAGTTTCCTACATTTACAAAATGCTGAGGGATGGCAAGCACAATGCTGCAAACACCTCAGAAATCTCCGTATTTTAAAGAGGAACTTTTATTGCTACTTTTAACACATGACTAGTAACTGAAGACTTTATCTGGTATCTCCCCGATACTGGGTGTACATATATCACGGTGATGAGAACTGAGGGAGGCAAGTTTTTTCCACCCACAAAGAACCAAAATAGGCTTTTATTCTGAATGACTTATTTTAGACTAAAAACAAGAAAGAACAAAAGCGAGAGCTCCAGGAAGTGGAGTCTGCAGCCGCTTCTTATTTTAAAATGCTGCCTTGAATTTTCAGAAATTTAAAGCTGCAGTGCACAGAAAGCAAAATCAGATCAGTGATGTTATATGGCCCACTGTTTCCAAATATCAATCCAGGATCTTAGAAGCAATAAAGATTCAATAACACTACACAGTATCCAGTTCTGAAAATCCAAAGTGAAAAACTGTAACAATTAAGGACAGATACAGATATGTAATATACATTGCACAGATGTTTTATTTCCCTGCAATTATATATATGTCCTCCAAAAAAAACCCCCAACCTTCATTAACTCAACATTACAGTTGTTGTTGTGTATTCCGCATGAAAAAGAATCATTAAAAGTGAAGGAAAGTACTCATCAAGATAGCATCAGCATCCAGACTAATCACATACACATTCCACCAAATTAATTTCCAACATGTTCAGATACTGGCCTTCCATGAGTAATTATTACACAAATATTTCCAGTGTTGCCTCTTCAGTCTCAGAAGATATATCTAAAGTAAATATTTTTGTGTGAAATTGGCAGCACAGTTTTACACACCTACTGGTAAACAACACACGTACATCCTTTGGGGATACGCACATAATATAAACATTTATGGAGAATCCACACTAGCATGTGCAAGCCTACTAGGAAACATAAGTTCATCATCAGTTAATGAGAAAAATCTCTGCTGAGGACACAGCCTCCGATGCAGACTGTTAATTCCGACCTCAGCACCTTAAGACTGCTTGCCAAGACCCACCAGCAAAATGGTGATAAAATAGTAGGCTGTACTTAGGAGGCATGCATCTGAGTGTGACTGTGGGGAGATGGATATGTGCATTACCCTGTCAACATATTAATACTATCCAACACTACTGACTGCTGGTCGACAGCAATAACGGTGTCAGCAGCAGGCAAACTGAGCCACAGAACATTCCCATTTTTTCATGAGCAGAGGCAAAAAGCATTCATCTTCAATCATTTTACCTAATGATTGGTTCTCTCCACCTACATCCCAGAACTCCTCTCCAATTCAGAGGCAAAAGAATCCCAAATTCTCTTGTTCCTGGAAGTTTTTTTCCTGTCCCAAGGGAGAAATTGGAGGGAAATAATTTCATTTGGTAACAGCTGGTTTCCCTTTCTTGGTATCCCACCTGGTGTTTGGAGAATCCCTCACTCCAGAACCAACCTAACCCATAGCAGCATTCAGATTTAATAGCAATTTAGCTGCAAGACCTCTGACTGCTCAAAAACTCACAAGCAGAGCAGTAATGAACACTATGTTTGTTTTTCATCTCCAGTGGGTGTTTAAGCCCACAAAGATACTTTGGTACCTCGCTTTACCTCCAGCTCCAAAAAGAAGGTAGTTAGCTAAACACCATACAGCTCTGAGCTTGAACTTAAAAAAAAAAAAAAAAACCCAACAAGTTTTTTTCCAATCTTGGCAAGTGATAGGAGAACAGCCTTCCATTTCTGATGAATAATCTGCTTTGAGCTAAAACCCACTGCTGAACTGCAGCTTCCCTCAGCTATAGCACTAAGGGATAAACCAGCAGACTACATTTCAACACACAGACTGGTAGGGGCAAGCATTAGGTGTGCAGGTATTTCTGTTGCATCACCTTTTGTCTGAGTAGTGATTAGAAAATAATCATCTTCCTGACCAATAAATGAAATCCAGAAGAGTCCACCTGAAATAAACACATCATTTACATATATTCCTCTAAAAGCTATAAAATATGATCTCCGAGAAGTGTAATCCTAGCAGTCTTTGTATATAGTTTGACACTATCCCCATACACAGCCTGTTAGGCACTAAATTCTTTGAATTAAGAAATGCCTTTCTATCAGCCATACAAAAAATTCTAACACAGATGTCCCCGACTTAGCAGATGCAAAATGCTACTGCAATTAGAGGTAATAATAAAGGAACTTGACTGGGTTAATGGACTCGCATGTAGTGGCGGTGTGGTTCTTGAGACCATTCCCCCTCAGCTTCAGTTCCCTCTCATACCAATCCTCTCAAGGGATTGGAGGAACAGTGGCATGGAAAGGGAAGAATTCATGTTTGTTAGCAGGTCTGACATTTTAGGATGCAAATACTATTAATCACTGTCACTGAGACGAGATCAATAAAACCTTATAAAGATCACATTTTCTAATGTGTACAGATTCCAGGAAACACTGAGAGCCATACCAATATCATGATACTAAAATAAATCCAATGGTTTTCCTTCCCTTTTACTGTTGTCTCTTCATTCCACATAACCGAGCTCACAATGGAGATGTTGCTGAGTGTCTCTTGTGACTGTGTGCACTGATGCTTTTCACTGACTCCAGCAGGGTGCTGCTTTATACACGCAGGGTTTGGGATGTGGAAGGTTTGACAATATAAGCAAAGGATTAAAAAAAAAAAAAAAATGTACTCTGCTGTGATCAGTGCTCAGACTCAAGGGAAGAGGGCAGAAGTGAGAAAACTACAGATTGCACAATACTATAGATTTCCATATTTGCTTTGTTTCTTGACCACTATGCAATTAACTCATGTTCCTGAGTTCTGTAGGTCTCACGTGTGGAATTTAAAACGTGTCTTCTCACTTGGGTGCTCATGCCTTTTCTTGCTGCAGGTTCTTTATATCAAGACCTATCAGTAATGAGGCAAGAATGGTCTCCTTTGCTTGGTGAAAAAGGCAGTTTTCTGCATAAAACCCCATCCCTCTGAAGCACAGGAGAGAGGACACTGCTTATGACAGTGACCTCCAGACTCTCACTACAGAGCCTTTGAAAAACACAACCTCATTAAAATAACACCGCTCATCTGCTGTCCCCAAAAGTCTGCTCCCTTCCTCAGACCAAACAGCCTGCCAGTCAGAATAATATCTTTCTGCATGTGTTTATTTTTAGGGTACAGCTAAACTAGTGATATCAGTCTAACAGACTGCGCACCCATTGCACTGGTTCTTAATTACAATAAATTCACTGGAGAGGAAAGGAGCACGAGAAAACAATCCAAGCAAATTCCCTAAGATGGAATTGTCAAATCTCACCTATTTTATCAGGGACCTAACCATATCTGAACCTTTCACTACAGCTCCAGTGTCTGGACTGCATAATTAAACAGCAATTTAATTTTAAAATAAAATTTCTATAATACTTAATTGAAAAGGAAAGCATCAAAAAACCCAGAGTATGTCTATTATGCTCAAACCCCTAAATATCTGTACTTCTGTGGTTTTTATAAATGTCTGTGTTAGTAAATATCAGAGACTTTAAGTCGGTATCTTGGTTTTAGAAGACATAGCTTATGATGCTTTGATGCAAACACCTGCTCCAGATTAATACTGCTATGAAACCCTCAATAAATTTTTTTCCGTGCACAGGGCACATTGCTAACTGAGGTACAGCTTAACCTCTCTTGAGAAAATAGTCCCAAGTGGAACAAAGGAAACCTGTTCACAGCTAAATTAAATGGCGAGCATTTTCAGAGCACCAGTTACTCCTAGGAAGTGAAGGCTCAAGATGGCGCTTGAACAAATGGTTTTCCTCTGCTTGTAAAATGCTAACTATGCACATGCTTATTATTTACATCCAAACAGGTTGGCATGCCTAATATTTCAAGAGACACATTCTGCAGCTGTAATACAACTTGAGGAACACCCTATATTTCACCGTTACGAGGTACCATAATAGCTGAACAATATAGCTCTTTCTATACATCACATTCAAAGCTGGGAAATACTTTTTTGTTGTTTGCTGCAAACACGCTTTTTCTTATCTATAAAAATAGCAATAATAATGATGCTTTACACAGCTCTAGAACCTCATAGCCCTTTCAGGGCACTCAACACCTCTGGCTTATAGCTGAAACAGTACTGGCATCTCCACAATTCAGACAGCGAGTAGAAGATGAAACACATTAGTGGCAGAGTTAAGACTACAACTTGGAGCTTTTTCCTGCTGAGGTGCCCAACACTGTGAAACAGTTATTTTCTTATCATTACAGAGGTGCCAGTTATCACAAATTGAGAAGCTTAGTGATATGAGACAAATATTCACAACTGTGAAGAATGTTCTTAACTAATAAAGAACATTATAAATGAGGCAAGTATTAGAGTTTTATGGAAAGTTTTTTTCACTTTAACCAGGGTAAGGGACAGATACGTTGCCAGAACAATACTTTTAATATTAATTAGACCCCTCTAATCCCAGGAGACATGTTACATTAAAACACACACACACACACACACACACCCCTTAACAGACCATACATCACCAAAAGGCAGGAAACTACAGGCCGGGCAACTTTAGAGCTTCACTCTCTGCATCCCATTTTTTGTTTTGTATGATTTCTGATGCAAGTCAAAAAACCCAATACAAAACAAAAAACCACTAGAGAAACAAAGCACCATCTCTTTCAGAGCAAGTAGAGGAAAGTATCAAAGCAGCTAAAATTGCTTACCAGCAAAAGAGAGGGCACAAAGCAAACGGCAAGCCAGTTGCCAAATGGCTACTTAGGGCCTCCAGCTCCTTTGCAGGGGCACATTTAAAGGGCCAGCGCAGAGAGGCACATGGGGTAAAGCAGCGTGTCCTTCCCCAGGGCAGCTTTGGGGAGGGAAGGCAGCCTCAGCAAAGGCACTGCTTTTGTCTCTGGTGTCCAAGCAATGCAGCACACGCTAGGTCTTACAACTTGCTTTCGGCACACGAGCTTCCCTGAGTGTTGTTCACCCATTATATTAATTCTCTGAATCCACAGTCATTTGATTTGATGGGCTGCAGCAGCAGAAAGACTCTGTGATGAGATTGCTTTTTCTAAGTGTTAAATGACACTGTAAGGAAATGGATGAATACTGTTAATAGTTAAATCACATACACCTATAGATACTAAACCAGAGTCCCAGGCCTTCTAAGCCAAAGGGGGAATCACTTGTAGCTAGTATTAGCAGAAGGACCCTTTCTGCCACATGATGTCACAACCTCTCGGTTACACCGGCATCAACTGCATTTCTGTGCAGCCATTAGATCTGTCTGAGTCTAAGGTCACGAAGCTGCTTTAAAACAGTTAGCACTGAAACCTGCCAGGAAAACAAAAGTGAAAAACTATTGCTTGTTCAGCAGCTTGGCCCAGACTCAGCCAGCATCTGGCAAGCCAAAAGTGTAATCCTCATCCCATAAGAGTGTTCTGGTCTGTGTGTTATGCTGCCTTAACTGATACCGTATGCTCCCTAAAAAGCAAATCACTACATCAAAGCCATTCTCATTTTGCCACCATGTGCATCACATCTGAACAGATCGGTGCTTACAGTAACAACCAGAGGACGCCGAGTTCGTGCTCTAAGCTGTAAATAGAGTAGTACCTAGCTGCAGCAGTGTTTTATCCCTTTCAGAAGAATGACTTTATGCATGAAGTGCTTTTGTTGTTTCACGTTCCTAGGCAAGAAGACTGAAGAGCAACCTAAAACCAGACAGGCAGTCGGAATGGTTAGCAGGTAGAACAGAAAGTGAGACACCAAGCAAGCAAGCTAAATGCCTATACCTTTTGCAGGGGCAATCAGAGGGAAATCCAACAGTAGCTTCTCCTGCCACCACACAGGCAGCATCTCCTCAACATGTTCCACAGCAAGCATGTGCAAACAGGGATTTTCTAGTTAGTGACAAGTTTTGTGACAACTGTTGCCGGTGCTTTGTCACTGGAGAATGTGGAGCTAGCACCTTGACTAACATGGAAGCCTTCTGCCACCAGGCTCCTTTCAACCTCAAAAGTCTCAGGTCAGCCAGCACTAACACAGAAACTGATATGGGTCTTGCAGAAGTTTGTAAAGACCACATGCACTCCATGTAGTTGGGGAGCATGGTGAGGTGAAATAGCTGACCCCACATCAGGCTGTTGTCATTTGGCGGATTCAGCATCGCTGGCACATTTCAGACTCAGAGAGAGTGAGAGAGTTGTCTGCAACATCCCTGGGGCTACGTATCACCGTTCACCTCCACACCTCCTTTCCCCTCCACCTATACCATGGTTGCACTGTCATATGTGCGGGGATTCTCTGTGAGTGTGTGGAAGGTCAGTTGCCCATTTCACTGGCTTATCTTCAGCTGAGTGCCTCCTGCAAATGTGAACCTTTTGACAGTCCTCCTCTGTCTTCATTAGATGGTTCAGGCCCTTACATGTCATTCCTTTGCCTTAGCAGATGAACCCTTCATGGTCTCTAATGTGTTTCTCCTTATCACACCTCCCTGAGATGGGCAGCTTTAATCCTCTTTTAGAACTTGGAAGTTAAGGCACAAAGACTAAAGGCAAGTTTTTAAAGGTCCTTAAGAAACCTGCAGATGCAGAGTTGACTGACGCACTTTTCGAACACATGAAATGCATAACTGCAATTCAAATTGCTGAATTGAAAAGCCCTGAGGAGTCTGTTTCCTTTTGATTGATTTCAATGGGAATTAGACAGTTTGTTTCTGAAAGTCATCATCTTTAAGTATCTAAAAGCCTCACTCTCTCAGCACCTTGTCTACAACATAGCAGGAAACGGAGTCAGAGTTTTCCAAGCATGAGACTACTACGTTAGCCACAGATCCCCTTCTTAATCCTGCCTTCTTCTTTTTTTTTTTTTTTTTTAATGCAAGTCATCAGCCAGCCTGCAAAGGAGGTATGTGGTACCATCAGGTTTAAAAGTTACTAGACAAATTCAAGAACAGATCCACAAGTGGATACTGAAAACTGGGCAGCGATGTATCATCTAGTACCTGTGATCCAACATTTCTGAACGCTGTGGGAAAATAGCAGAAAATGCCAGTGCTCAGGCTCCCCCTGAAGAGCATGTCCTTTTGCTGTGTGAGATGCAGAACACTTGACCAGACGGACCACTGGTCTGCTCCAGGAAGGCATTTCTTCTGCTCTGATGTTCTTATGCCTTAATCAGTCTGTGCTAAGTGGCAATATAAATGCACTGGTAGCCTGTACTGAGCACCAGCTTCTATCACACTGCAGTCACTGCTTCTGCTGCACCTCTCCTAGATGGACAGGAACATGTGGACTTTGAATGATGCAGTTGCCATTTTACTATCATCTTGGCTGCTTTTTGTCCTGATTCCATACATTTTTAAATTGAAGTTTGAGCTGGTTATCTTCTTTTGAGCTGTTTCATTGCCACAGTTCCAAACCTGTAAATATACTCGGCTTTCTCTTTCTTCTTCAGCTCTTTTGCATTCAATTTTTTTCCTTCACAGCACTGTTATTGTGGCAGTAGCTGGCATGATTATTGCTACTTACTCCCAATCCCCCAATGGCAGGGTAATACCTCTTTAATTGGGTATTTCTCCCTCCCGACACTAATCTCCTAACAAATGCCGATGCCGTGTTAGATGCTGTGTGGGGATCTCTCATCACTATCTCTTTAAGCAGGCAGTTGTGTGTGGAACGGATGCACAGTCACTCAGCATGGATGGATTTGTCTGAGTCCCTGTCAGCTCCCTGGTTTTGTCACTGAAATCTTGCATTGCGGATCCGGATTTCTATTGCTTTAACTTTTTGAGGCAGATTTATCTCAGCCCCTGTCAGATCAATGGGTTTTGTCACAGAAATCTATGTGACTTTGTTCCCTGTGGAGATCTGGCTAGTCAAGGTTGTGGAGGCTGATTTGGAAAACTGAACTGGAGGCTTTGTTTGGCTATGTCAGTGGGGGAACAATAAGAACTGAAGAGAGCAGAGACCTAACAACCATGAAGACTTAACTAGAAAATACAGCAATGACAGAAAGAAAGTTCATGAGAGGCAGACAACACACACTCCAAGAGAGCACACACACTCCTTCTCAAATATGTGCACACGTGTATTTTTTCAGGTTCAGGGCTCTCCATCTGCTAGCATTGTAAACAGCTGCTCGCTCTGCTCCTGGACTGCAGCCATATAACAGTGGCTGTGATCTTACAGGGTTGAAGGTCTAGGGCAGATCAGTCTTTGCAAGTCAGTCCTCTAAGCGTGGTTGCTCAAAAAAACCCCTACAGCTGTGGAGGAGGTCAGTCCATAGGAGGCACTCTTCCTCTAATGCCTTAACAATATATTAGGAAGCACTGTGCTATGAGAGATGACCTTTCTCAAGGGATAGAAGCCCAATTTTCTTTTCGGCTGTAGCTGTCAGACTGCGTGGTTGTCTGACACTGCAGTGATGTCAACAACAGTCTTCCAGATAAAGCTTAGCTTTAGTGAGTTGTTACATGTCCATCTTGCCTCTTTGGCTGATTCAAAAATTTCCAGGAACAGCTTCAGTAAATAGAAGTTTTCTGATGAAAACTACATTTTTCAAATAATCTTTTGGTTGGACTGAGGAATAACATTATTTACTTTGCTTACTACTACTTGAAGATTTTTTAACAATGATTCTCACAGTTGAATTTGACCACGATCAAGGACTGAATGAACTTCTTGAACAAAGTGGTAGTAGTAATAATAATAACAATAACAATAATAGGAAAGCAGGTAACATACATTGAAGAAAGAACCTGGTGTTGACTGATAAAGACTCAGACTTGACTGGAACAGCCAACTCAACTTGAAAGCTCAACACAGCAGGAATGCAGTCCCTGTTGGTGAAACTGCCTCAATTTGTTATTTGAAGTGGAACATTTCAAAAAGAAAGAGTACCCCAGGAAAGAGGAGATTTGGGGAAGGTAGCCATTAGCATCTCAGCATTAATGAGAAACAGTGAAAATTGTTGGCCATGGGTCACCTCATTGTTCTCTTTGCAATATTCCAGTCATGGGCTCTCTTTACAGCAGATGCTCATTTCTCTGCCTGCCTTGTAATAATTCCCTTCTTTCTTTTTAACGAAACTCTCCTTTTGTTGTATGCTTTTCTATTTCAATTTTACCTCTGGAAATTCTTCATTCCCATTTTTCACCTTCTAATTCTTCTTCCTCCATCCTTCTCTCCCTGCCTCATTTAAACATTCATGCTTCTGTTTTGCTTCTTCCTCTGTGTGATTATCTATTCTCTTTTATCTGGTACCCCTCCTTAGTTTTTTCCCTTTCCCATCCTTTCATCTCTCTCTCCCTTTTGCTGCTTGCTCTCTCAATCTCTCAGCTTGCTGCTTAGGAAGCAGTAGTCCTTAGATATTGAAATGGCATGTTTAGTTTCTGCTTGTGATTCCGTGCTAGATACCTCTGTATGTCTGTGCAGTTTCAGACAGAGTGTAAGCCTTGGTAAATACAGGAAACTAAGCTGGAAGCAAAGCTGAGTGAAAGGTTGCTTACTCGTGCCTGTGATTTGTAGCTGTTTAATAATGGCCTCCTGATTAACTCAGACTGCAATTCCAGAAATGCCACAGTGATAGATACTCAATATATACCTAAATAGAGATACACATTTCCCTTAACATTTAAAGCCTGTACTAGCAGTACAACTATTATCTTGTAAGTTGTTCATGCCACTGCCTGGTGTGCGTATCGCCTGGTAAAACACAACTTTAATTCTGCATGGGTCTCTGAGGACTAACAAGGTGTTAAATGACTATTATTACATGCAGCTGTCACCATGCCTGAAGTTTTATCAAACCAAAAGAATTACGTTGTAGCTTTTATGTTTCGACTTCAAAACAATGCAAAAAAGTACGTCTTTAATAGCACTGTTGAAACTGTCCCCTCATAAGTCATCTTGTCTGCTACAGTAACTGCTTTTCACAGAGGTCCTCCTATTTTATCTGCTTATAGTTAGTTAACAAAGAAGAATTACAAGGCTTGGCTAGACAAAGAGCAATGAGATATCTGTAACCATCCTATTGCTTTAGTCCATCTCTTTCAGTATATCTTAATGTGAAGCAAGGTTACTTCAATAAGGAGCTTTGAAATACTTGCTATTGCTGCTTTCGGACTCACTTCCAGAAGCACACAAGATTACTTTAGTCAGATTATGTCTTTGTGGTCTCCTTCTGCAGGCCAGTCATTAGCAAGACAGTCCAAGAACAAAGGCTGCCTGTTCTATCCCTAGCTAATTGTCTCCTGACTTCACCACCAGTATAAACCAGGCTGATTAGTTCAATCTGCCATCTTCACTCAATAAACCAAGCTGAGAGTTGCTGTTACACACTCTGCTAGGGTTATAACTATCTTTCAGCAAAGATCCAGATCTAGGAATGAGGAGGTGCAGACGTGCATTCACAAAGACGCTAACCTGGATTGCTGCAATATTAACTGAGAGTGCCTGTGAGAGCACATCTCAGGTGCTGTTACATGTCAGGACCTAGAAGGAGATGTCTGAAAACTGGTTTGGAAAAAGGGATTTAGCACAAAGTGTGGGAGCCCACATTTGGAAAAAAAAATAGCTAGACTGAGTTGCACCAGCACAGCTGTGGGAAGAAAGCTTGCACAATGCCTTGACTGCAGCCAATGGCTGGTTTTCCACACATTCATGGGCTCAAATTCTACATAAAATAAAAGGGGGAGTAAGAGACAACACTGCATCATCCTGACAGTCCTTTCTGAGTATATAAAAGATGACCTGTAAGATCCTCAGCATCTTGCTACCATATAAGCAGGCAATGGCAAATTGCTGGACAATGCAAGACAATGACAAACTGGTGAAAGCCAGCCTAATTCTGCCAATAGGACTGTCCAGCCATGCTTTCCAGTAGTTGGCTAATTAGTAGAAATGCAGATTTCCAAGACAGCAAGAGATGGTTAGGGAGCTCTGTAAAAGCCTCAAGGCTGGCTATGAGACAAGTCTCAGAGGACTGTGATATAAAGTCCTTGCATGTATGCTCATGATTTTAAGCCGACAGAGATCAGTGTTGGACTAAAGGTCTGATGGATGTTTATTACTTGAAACTGCCTGATGGTCTTGGTCCACCTTCTACTGGATAACAATCAGCTCATATTTACAAATTTGTGGGCATTCAGGCTAGCACTTTAAATTGAACATGAGGTCTAAAGTGTTGCTCCCCTCAGTTGAGATCCGTCTGATTCAGGACTGAGGTAAACTGGCCTTGGGTGGAGAGAATGAGTTTATGGTAGTTGGCTTACTCTGTACCTGTCCAAAAAAAAAGAAAGGACTCACATTTCTATGTCTGTCAGTCTGGCATACTTCCCAGGCACTAAAATTCTGTAAGTATTAGAACTCTGGAACATTTTCTTTAAATAGCCAGAGACACTGGTTAGCAAAAGGTCACTGGGGGAGCAGAAACATTAGGTTACAGCCTAAATAACAACTTCAGCAACAATGGTGAGTCAGGTGGTTGTATGACCACAAAATTAGCTTTGCAGGAGTTTTGATTTGGGACAACATTGTATAGCTGTGACTGCAACTCAAGCAGTTCTGTATGGCCACATTTTCCCCTTGAAATGGGTGATAGAAATGAAGGAAGTCACCAAATGGTTGTACTTATTGTAAAGCAAAATAAAATTAATATTTGAAGAGAACTGCAAGATAGGAAGTTTCCAGCAATATCAAGGAGGTTCAACCCTTTCCTGTTTGGAACAAAATAACCAACTGTAATTAGCTTCATGTGAACTACTCGCATGAATACCCAAAAAAAGGTTTGGTTACTTGTCCAGAATCTCCTAGATCTGGAAACTGGGTCAGAAATCAGACTTTCTTGTCAAATCATCAATTTTCTGGTTACAGTGAAAATTTGCAGTGAAAATGACTGCTTTGGAGGTTATAAACAATATATATAAGTACATTCAGCTTCTTTCTAGCCCAAACCTCCGACAGCCAATCCCACTGTACCTTATCTCATTCAGACTTCCCTCTAAGGTAAATCCTACAGCTGAGTAAATGTTGTGTTGTTTAAAACTCAAAATTTTATGGTAAAAGTGAGGAGCAGAATCATGAGGGCTCCAGTAAGATGCTTTGGCAACAGCCTGCTCTCAGTTCTAAGCAGCAGGGAAATGTCCTGCATGAAAGACAGTCTGCAGCAAAACCTGGGCTCAGGTCAGGTGCTGCTGTATACACCAAATCTGTTGCTTTGAACTGCACTCTAAAGGCAACCAGCAGCTAATGCTATCTACAGAGAACTGCGGTTTCTGAAACTCTTGAGTGGTCTTTTAAGGCAGTCCCATACAGAGCCTCCATTACAACAGATAATCAGAGTAAGAGCTTCTTCAGAGAAAAAAGGGGTGAGTTCCTTGGAAAGTACTTGGAAAAGAGCATTTCAAGCTCTCTGTGCAGGAAAAGATCGAAAAGAAATAGTAGATTTTTATCTTTGTTAATAAGCAACTCAGTAATGGAAACAATACTACATGTTCCAGCTACTACTCAAAGAAACTAGCATTAGCTGTCTTGTCTCCAAGCTTCAGCCCACTTGCAACCCCGGAGCTCCTGCGGGGAGCACAGAGGTGGCTGCTCACAGAACAACGTGGTACAACAGCAGAGCTGATGTGGCTACATCACTTTAGGCCCATTTGAAAAAATTTCCCTGGGACTTTGGCCTTAGATACAAAATTAAGTGCAACACAACCCATGTTCCCAGACAACGTAACATTCCTGTAAAAAGGGGAGGGCTGTTCAGCACTGTGGCAAAATGTGAGAGATTGCATAGTGGCAAATGCTCTGCCAGAACTGATTCTTTATGGAAAAACAGCTAAGGGCACTAGAGCACAGCTCCATTCTGCAGCGAAGGCAATTCCCCATCTGCCTCCAGTGTCAAGTTCACCAAATAAACTAGGCTAATCCTCAGAGGAAGTGTAAGTTGTCCAGCCGAACCATTACAGGCCATACAAAATTATGCTGTCCATCTAAGAAGGACTACTATTTCTTTGTAGATTGGAAAACTTTAAAATGTAAGTAATCAGACCACCTTCGTGTACAGTTAGAACTGTAACCACATGATCTTCAGGAAAACAGATCTTAGCAAATTACTGCTTCTGAATTTTACATATTGAGGATTTGGTGGGTCAGCTGCAGACATGACTGTTGGGTGTGTTGAAACGGTGACACAGGCAGGCCAAAGGAAGTACCCTCCCCCTTCTCTCTGCAGTGTTAAGCACAGATCCTCAGTTGTTTGGGAGCTGACAGCATGGGAACAGCTCTTGTCTTTGGTAAAACATTTCTCCCCGGCTGTAAAAGCAACTTTAACACAGACAGATTCCCTTAAGGTTAAACATAATCAGACAGGGCCAGCTGGTCTTACAGTCTCCCTTTAGTCTCCTCGTAACATTTGTGAGATCACCTGGAAGTTATCATAAAAAATCAGGGAAAGGAGCAATGCTGTAAGCAGTTCAAGCTGAAAGTCAGACTAAGTGCGCACCACTGCAGTCACGGGCTCAGGTGGGAACTCTGATAAAATGACAGTGTAGAATGACAGCTTAAGAGGAACCTGTGGGCGGGTAGGCATTAAACCTGTCCCAGACACACAGACTCATCACCTAAGTCACACAAGAAGAGGTTGGTGAAACAGCACAAAATTATCTAATTGTATTAGGAAGAAGAACAAGTTATCTAATTCATGTGTTGTGCTGCCAGAAATACAGATCAGAGCTCACAACACTGGAATTTTGGATATCTTAAGACACAGAGCAAAGTGGCAGATAAACTCTTCTCATCTTTATTCGGGATCAAAAGCCACTGTTTTTTTTTTTTGTGGCCATCAAAAATTCGATCCAAATGAAGGAGAATGAGAAGTTTGATGGTGCCTGTCTCCTAAAACCTTCCATACCATAAACAGCAGGGCAAAAACATTTTGTGCTGAAACAGCCTCCCAGTCAGCCTCAGAGCAAGATGAAGCAAAATCAACACCATGACTAGAGGAAAGTGAATAGGAGCTCGTCATGCACCGGTTTTATATCTCTATTTTATATCTTAACAACACAGTCAAGTAATCACGGATAATGTTTGAATTCTTCATTCCTTCTCAGTAGAGAAAGAATATTAAGAATACATAGGACCACTGCTTACTGAAATGGCTAACAGTCCTTTCACAAGGCAGCTCTTGCCCTAAACTTAATTTCTTTTAGCACTTAAATGGTGCTAAGAAAACCACTAATTAATTATTGAGCCCTTGCAAACAGCCACTTTCCCATTGTTAACCTTCTTTCCACAAGACAGTGACTATGAAACTGTCAGGGCTCTGCCTCCGTGAGGGGCCGGGCAAAGTGAGAGCATGATGAAACACTTGAAATGGCTCTGGCCCTTCCTCTCACACGGTGCCCAGAACAGCTGTTCCTGTAACTGTTCCCGAGCACCCAGAGGGATGGCTTTTGCCTAAGCCACAATGGTGGGTGGCAGTCATTGCCATCTCTGATGGGACGGAATGGTTGTATCCTTCACTGCTCTCAGCCACTCCTGTATTCTCTCTGCCGAGTATAATCAGGGAGACACTGACCTCGGAAGAAGCTCTCTTGGCACATGGTGCAGCAAGGGATTTACAGTACAGTACGGCTGCTTTAAAATACCTTGCAGAAGAGACTTTCTGGAAAGGGCAGGTATTGCAATGGGAGTGGCAGAGCTCCCTAGCTCACCTGCACCAGGCTCTGAATGCACTAGAGCAATGGGAAGGACCATGGAATATTGTACTTTCACGGTGATTTACTAAAACAGACTTCAAGAAAAGCTGTTATATTGGGATATACTCCCATGGCGCATTTGTTTATGTCATTCAGTTTTCTGATCTCTCAGAAAACCTGTTTTGAAGGCTTTTCTGTGTCCCGCTACTCTTTGGCCAGCAGCAGAACTTCTCTGAACCAACTGTACAGACATCTTTCTCACTCAGTTAAGCGACGGGTTCTTTGGTAGCCAGTAACCCCCTGACTTTGCAGACCTTGGTCTAATGTGAATAACACACCTTTTAGTAGCTCACTTGACACGTACCCCAGTACACAGCTGGTGTCCTGAGCACACAGAAGTCCAACCCCTGAGAGGACAGACAGATGCCAGGCGATGGGAGGTGAGCTGCATGCAGATGCACAGAAGGTTCACTGCTCTCCAGGGAGCCAGCATGAAAAGCATCAATGGAAACCCTCCTAACTTCCTGCCAGGGGGTGAAAAGGAATGACACCATGACAGACAGAGTGACAAACAAGGAGTGACAAGTGTGGAGTGACAAGTGTGGAGTGCCTCACAACAGGGACCGATCTGTTGGTAATGCTCAGAAAACCCCTAATCCCCACAAGGAGAAGGAAGGACAAACAGCCTCCACCAAAGCCGTCACCTCCACGGTGTCAAATAACCTTTCACATATTCATCAGTCACAAAGCCACATCCCAGGCAGGCAGGCTAGTAACTCTGGGGTGACACTGTATACACTGCCATCATTTGAGCTCCCTAGCGTTTATCTGTTCTACACCCGGGGCTCCCATTCAGTGGTTTTCAGTGATAAACTAATTCCCTTAATCATGAGATTGTACCCTTTCTCCTCCAGGAAGATACGAAGAATAGTCCACTTACCAGCAGAACGGGCCCTGAACCTTCTTGACAGATATTTGTGGAATCTGCCCTTGAAACTCCAGTGGAAGTGATTCATGTCTTTCACATCTACATGACGATAATTTTCAACTGGAGATTACACATTCTCTGTCTCTCTGTTTCATTTTGTAGGATGGCCATCACTGCAGTAGCTTAACGCCAACACTGAGTTCATGCCACCTCCTGCAGTCAATGTATGCCTGAGGAGACAGAATAAATAGTTATTAAACCTACTCTAGATTTGCTGTCATATTGTAACTAGGCACTGGAAATCAAATAAATATATCATAAGACGAGCAGTTAAAACATCTACTGAAAAAAACAGATTCAGGCAAAATGGCTTAATCTGCAGCATTAATGAGTAACAGATTGTTCCATCAATAGTATATGAGGAGCAGCATGCAAGAAGGCAAAACTCATACAAGTTCCCAGGGACTCATACACTCGTAAAAGGCCTAGTTCAGAAGAACACTCAAGAACATGATTAAGGTTAAGCATGTGTTTAAATCCCCTTGATTTCAGTGAGATTGAGGTACAAGCTTAAATGCTTTTTTGAATCAAGGTGCTTTACTCAACTGAAGAATATTCTGTGCATAAAGCTCAAAGTCAGAAGCAAGAAGAGCTGGGAGGACAGGCCTGGCCAGCTCTGTGTTGATGGGCATACGCAGCCATCCTGCTATCCCAACTACTAGGAAGGGGGAGTCATAGCTCTGTGTTTCATCTGCAGCCTAGGAATCTTCCCCAAGATGCATCTCCTAAGTTAGCCTTTGTCTATGCCACACACTATCTTTTTTTCCTAATGTAATCCTCAGTATAAGGAGAAAAATGAAAAGGGATCCTCAGGCTTTGCCCTTAGCATACATCCTGACTTCTTGCCTGCACTGGCACAGCTCACAGAACATCCCTGCTCAGCCATCTTGTGCTCCCTGCTGCACAGCACGTGCAAAGTTGCAGGTGAGCAGCAGCAGTTCCAGGATCCAAATAGGACCAGGGCTAGCTACACTTCACATGCAGAATGAAAAACTACCTTCTTTCTCAAAGAGCTTGCTGATTTAATGAATGCTGAGAGAAAGAGAACAGAGGAATAAACCAGAGAAAGCTCAAGGCCTTTAAGGACAGAAAGGGAGTCTGAGAAAGGGAGATAGTAAAACCCAGACAGATAGTATTTCTTCCGTTGAATACATGCACCTAAAACCCTGCAAAAACAGTACAAGGATATGAATTTGTGTGTGCAGCCCTGCCCACCAGAAGGGCCTGTACCCATATTAATTGAGTATGCCTGCAATGCCATTAGCTAGATGCTGCAGAGAAAATAATGAAAATGCCTGACAAAAGCGATGAAGACAACTGGCCAGCTCTTGCTATGGCTAATTCAGATTGGCTCTGTGTTTCCTACATATTATTACTCAGTTTTAACTTACTTCTTTAATTCACATGTCTGATCAGGTGAAGCAGACATAATACTTTCTTCCATGCATGCACTGTAATCTGTTTCTATTCCCTTAACAATTTGTGTCATTCTGCTAGCAGCAAGGGTCAGTGTGGACAGTGACTAGGAAAGCAGCAAAAATCATTGTGACTGGTGCTAGTGAATGGCCTGCTCTTTCCATGAATGCTTTGCTGCCTAAAGCTTAAGAAGTCACATGGGATGTTTAAAGAGAGGAGAAAATGTCTATTAATTGGCAAAGACTTCAGAGCCTAGGGCTTTCATCCACCTGTTACACTGAGGTGAAGCAAAGCCTTCAGGGTGTTTGTAGAGGGATGGAGCTCACACTTTTCCTTCTGTGAGAAACAAGTTAGGTAAATGTGCACAAATATGGAGAAAGGGAAGGACACCTCCGCCAGGCTTAGTGCGAAAATCCTTAGTTATGCCTCCCTGCCAAGACCAATTGTCTTGATGTTTAATCTGTTCATATTCTTTAATCAACTCAATGGTGTTAAATCCAAAATAGCTCCATTCACAGGCAGGATTCCTGCAAAGACATCCTTTAAATGGGTCTGCTACTATTCATACCATAGTCTCTTTAAATCCCTTTGGGAAAAGAAGACTGAGTCCGCAATCTAGAAGCAGAAGACATGGATTTCATGTTAAATGCAATGACCTTGGATGAGTCAACAACTTCCTGGTGATTGTCAGACAGAGAAGATGGAGCCTTACTTGCCTGCGTGGGAGACCATGAGGGTTGGAGCTACGCATTCTGAACAAATATTTTGAAATTTTGAAGTGAGAGGTTTCAAAACAAGACAAAGTCATGGTCCTCCTTCATCCACACCTATGTGTGACCCACCCATCCCATGGGGAGATGCAATGAGATGGCCCAGTGGAGCAGAAACCACTGGGCTGAAAGGAGGACTCACAGTATGTCTGTATCCTTAATTACAGAGGTGTGTGCCTCTTGGCTTGCATTTCTCCACCTGAACATAGTGTGATCGGTATAAGTGCTAGTTAGAAGCTTTCACACGTGCCAGAAAGCTGCCTTGGTTTGATGCCATGGAATAGACACGTTCATTCTCCAAGCGTTGGGGCCCGACCAAGGATGGCAGCAAACATTTACGAGCACAGGTGTTACTGGCAGGTGTTTTGTTTCTGAGGAAGCTGCCTTCTGGCTGAGCTGCTGCCAGCCCATCTATCCGCCTACCCCATTGCCACACAACCTCACCTCCCCCAGGGACTTTCAGGCAGGCCTATTTGCAAACAGCAGGCACAGGCAATGAACACATCAGGTAATTAAATGGCAGATCAATTCGACTTAGCTTCTCTTGGGAAAGCAGCCCCTGGGAGACAGAAGAATGAGGCAGCAGGAGACAAAGGCAGAGAGAAAAATTGAGAGGTATAAGAAAGAAGGAGCAGAGCAGAAGAGTGAAGATGGGAACACAGCAGGCAGAAAGGGTTACGCACAATGTGGTGTGAAGCCACAACTGTAGGGGAGGAGGCATTCAGGGAGGAGAGGGCATGGCTAGCACAGGCAGCATGAGAAAGACAACATTGCAGGGGGGACGTAGGAAATAGAGAGAGCATGTCTAAGGAAAGGTAAGAGCAAGATAGAGAAAAAAGGGACTGGAAAGAGTGGGATAACGAATAAAGCAACTGTAGAGAATGGCTCCAACTGGCTACCTGGATCTCAAGCACAACCAGTCCTCTATCAATGTTTACATACCTGCAAAAATGTAAGCTTTATGAATTTGGAATCGTCAGCAAAACAGACATTTGTAATATCCTATTCACTTTATTTAAACTAAGACGGAGAATCACTAGATATTGACAGAGGACTGCCCTTCCTGAAATACATCATGAACCCAGGAGCTTTCTGCTACCAATATGAAAAATAGACAGTGGAACTGACAAGCAGGAGGGAAGGAAATTAAATGGGCTGGTATCACTCCAACCAGCTAAGTGGAACATTAGAGAAAAAAACAACATGAACTCCTAATTAGTTTTCAGTTTCTATCTTTTATAATCTGAGATACTGGTAGCACTAACCCACTTAGTAATGCTAGTCTCAGGCCTTCAAGAGTCATGAGTAAGTTACCAAAAACCTGAGAGTCTTTTCTTTTAAAAAGTCACATGATTCTTATTTTCCCTTTTTTTTTTTTTTTTTTTTTTTTAAATAACCCTGGTATTTACAATTTCATTTTTTTGTCTGCAACAGAGGTACTGCAATTCCATTTTTAAAAGAAAGATGAACTTCACAGCTGTAACCTGACTTTGGGAGAGGGAGAACACTATAATTAGGGGACCCAGAGAAAGTTTGAGAGTCAGCAACACAAAGGGACCTTTCACCGTATGACCTTCATCCTGTCGGACTCCCCTTCGGCAGAAGTGGACCCTAGCAGTATGTCTCTCTTTGTGCTGCTCCCTCAGTTGGGAACAGTGCAAACATCTCTCTGCCTGCTTCCAAACCCACTGCTGCCTACTCTGCAGGACTCTGCCCCACCGTAGGGGTGCACTTCTCACATTCCTTTCACAGCACGGCAGGAGCCAGCCATGGGAGGGACATCTAAATGTCAGGGCTTGAAGCTGCTGTGCCAAAGGACAAATGAAAATATCTCATAGTGACTCTAGGAAAGCCATGTCTTCCCAATTTTTCAGCCGAGGCTCTGTAGTATCATGCTATGCTCTTAAAAATTCCTTTCTTGCATGGCTTCCATCCAAACATATCAAGGCTATTTACATACACCCACCATATTTACAAGAGTGCTGTGAAGAAGTAAAAGACAAAACCATACCAAACCGTGCAATGAGTCAGTGGCAGAAATGCTATTAAACCCAGACTACTTGCTGCCTTTTTTGTCTTATTAGGTAGACCACACTGCCTTTCTTCTGCTCCCTTCAACTGTCCTGTGACAGATTTTGAAGAACAAATCTAAGAAAATCTAATGTTCCAGTTTCTGCTCAGGCAGAGGAGCCAAGAGTATTAAATCCAACAGAGATGACCAGGCAGTAGAGAACCAGTTGGGAAATCCTAGGCCTGACTGCTTCACACCTCAAGGCCAGCACATTAGAAATGCTTTTTTTCTACCATCTTTGATTTCTCACTTGCCAGGAAAGGAATGAAGTTGCTTGAGTCTGGGAATGTCTAGCACCAGTGTGTCCTACAAAGTGGAATCTGACCATGCTGTTCATTTAGTTTTCTTTTTCTCTTTCCTAAATCATGTTACCTCTCCCTCTTAAAGCCCACCTCCGCAATTTGCACTGTCCCTTCAGTGGTGACAAATTGTTTTAGTGCAATACATTCCTGACAGATGTTTGTCCTCAGGCCATGATGTCCACACTCTACACTTTGAAGCAGAGTACCAGTGACTGGCACTGTCAGGGCCCGCAGATAGTTGCTACAGAGAGACTGAGGATGAGATTACCAGCCAGCAGCCACTTCACCCTCTCTAACCTCAAGCCAGTGATCTCCACTGCCAAAGCACTGAGTGGAATTAGATAGCCTGCACTACAGCTAGGAGAGAGGTAATCACAGAACTACAGGGGTGGAATGGGAAGAAAGCAGGAAAATTTAAACTAGGTTAGGAAGAACCAGGAGCATGGTAGAAGATGGAACATCTGGTCAGCTGGCTTGCTCTCTGTCCTGCAAGCACACACAGGCAGATGTGGACACATATACACACTCTTCCTGTCTGCTAAATGTGGGCATCTGGACTTCTATCAGCTCATATGGCTAACTCTATATCCCCCCTCAGTATAGGTTCTTTGGCTACCAGATCCTGCAAAGAGTCCTTATGTGGATGACAGAGACTTGAATAACTATCTGAATTCTGCTTCTTCCCAAGGTTTGACTCTGTAAACAACTCAACCTTTCAGCCTCTGCTTGTTTGTGCTTCTAAATTTTCCACAGCATTTACACTATAAATGGGAGAGGGCACTTTGGCAGAAGAAGCTGCAACCTCAGTTTCCTCTTTCTCTAAACAGAAACCATGCACGGATGAGATGCTGCATGCTCCAGAGAGACCAGATTGCACAGTGGTGGTGCTGCCCCAGAGCTCTGCGTTACAGCTCTGTCCCTAGCACAGTCCTACGGGGAGCGGCACTGTGGCTTCAGCAGCTGCGGTTGCAGAGGGAAGCTTCTCCTAGGGCTGGAGCAGAGAATCTGCACGAGAGCCTGGAGGAGCCTTAGCAAGCTGAATACTCCCATCTCTTCTGCCCTGCTGCGGCACTGGCATGATTTGTATTCCTAGTGCACAGCTGGAGACAAGCTGTAGCACAGCACTGGAGAATCAAGCAGCAAGTTCCTGCAGCAAGGCAGAAACATAGGAACTGGAAGTAACTAGAAAGGGGAGGTGAAGTCCTCCTAACTCTCAGCAAATCCTCACTTCCACTGTTCTTTGTCATGAGACAACAGGGCTACCTGGTACCTGCTGAGAGGACAGCTAACAGGAAACCTAGCTATGCTTTAGTGGCCCTGTTCAAAGCAATCAGCTCTTTCTGATATGAGTTCCCCTCTTTTTTTCAAATCATATATTTTACTATGTCTACACTGTTATCAAGGGTGGCTGCAGCACCTGGAAACATACCAGAAGGGGTTTGAAACGATCTTGCTACTCTTTTTCGTGCAATGTATGATCTAGCTGCCTGCATTCCCTCTTTCAGACTTACTGAATTGCTGCTCACTTACATCATGAAATGAATTCTTGAATGGAACCCCAATCTGGCTTTTTCAGTCCAGAATCCTCAGCATCACGCTTCTTCTTAGCATTGCAGAGCTGTATCCAGTTTTGATGGGATTTAATGGATGCTTGCTCCCAGAATTCTGCTACATTAAAGAAAAGGAGCAGATAAATATGATAAATATTAAATATGAGAAATGTATCTCCATGTAATAAAAGCTAAGCTTTGTAGATTTTAGCTTTATTAGCTCACTTCTGTGAGACACTTGCAACAAATGAAAGGTTGGTCAAGACTGTACAACTCACATCAAGACTTACAGGTTTTTCGAAAGGCCGTTCACTGAGATACTAGATCTCTAAACTAGGAATATGGTAAGAACATCACATGTGCCTTACTTCTGGCTGCAAGAAAGCCATTGTGCCCAGATTCTGCATTCTGGAAATTCAAAATCAAGAATCCCAACATCAAGACATTAAAAAAAAAAAAATCAATAATTAGTTGGCTTTGAGTCTGTACATGTTTGTGCTTCCCAGTCTTCATTCATGGGTAAACAAGTTAGAAACTGACATTTAAAAAAATGAAAGCAGAGACTCACATAATTGCATGATCCAAGAGCTTAGGCTTTAACATCAGCTTTTACAAGGCTTACAATAAAAATGTGGTGGCTGGTAGCATGGGGGACTCACATTCCTTTCTTTGTGGAACAAAAAGAGAGAACACGCAGATTCCAAATACATTCTGTCACTTGTGTTCTTCTTGATCTTTTTTAATTTATTGAGCTTGTCAGCTGCAATGGAGGCCAGTTCAACATGTGATCCCCCAGTGGTAACATTCGCAAAATAGGTTTGCAGTGTGTGACACCACCCCTATAATAAATGCTGTGGTTTATGAACTATTCCTAGGGCAGCTGAAAAGGAGCACTAAAAATTGATATAAAGGACACTGACCATGCTGCCTGGCTTTATGTCCTGGCTTTTTATTCCCTCCTTTTTTTCTTCAATATTTGTTTCTTTCTAAAATCTTTACCTTCTAAAAGTTCTTCTATATTTTCACTCTACCTTCAATCTCTTTTCTCTACAGTGATTCTGATTTATTTTTGTTTCTCTATCCCCTCTTCTGACTCCTTCCCTTTAGCTGTCTTTTAGCATTTTGTAATGTATAATTTTTCTTCTATGTCAGGTTGGCACCAACTGAGATGCGATCAAATCTTTTATCCCGAGGGATGCAATGTCTCTGTAAAAAGACTTTGTGCCCTGCCAACACAGAAAGATTCTCTCTGCACCATAATTTCCAGACGTGCCACCCTCTTGAGCCCTATTTAGTTTCTTTTATCACCTTTCATTTGAACGTTGCCCTTGGTCATGATACCTTCATGTCCCTGTCCTAGTTACTGTGACTTGCTGATCTACAGGTGCTGGGGAGAAGCGTGTTGCTACCTGCTGCTGCATGTGGACCATCATGCTGGATCAGGGTTCTCCTTGTCTGCCACCTAGCCCAGATCTATCATTTACAAGTCTGTCACTATCTTATGGACAGAGCTGAGGAGTGCACAAGATCCAGGACCAGTCCAAATTGCCATATACTCATTCATACCTGCAAAGTGCTTTCCTGACCCTTTCTCAGTTTTCAAGCAAAATATTATTTTTTATTATTATTTTTCCTGCTGAAAACTCCTAATTTCCCAATGGAAATTTCCCCAAATTCTCACCTTTATGACCAATTCTGGAGTAGCAAGCCCTTGCACAAGTCTACCAGGGCCTGGCGTGTTATCTTGCTGAATCTTGATCAGTGAGAGTTTGCAGAGGAGACCTGGACAGAAAAGACAACCCCATACTCTGAAGTAAGGCAACTGGCGATTATACAGACATTCAGCTTCCTGAGGGCTGATGCAATGATGGCCTGGGGTAGTGAAGTGACTCTTTAGAAAACCAAGACTGTGGTGATCTGGAGTCACAAATTCCAAATTAATAACCGCATTTCCCCCCCCCGCCCCGAGCCTTCCTGATGTGTAAGTGGACCCAGCATTCCCTCCCCTTGCTGGTCCGTCCCTGCCGTGTGGTACTGGTAATACTACAGGATTCGTACAAGGTGTGGAGCATTCTCACCTCCCAGTTGCAGCAAACAGACCCTCAGCCACTCGGCACATCTTGGGGCCAGGCCTTGCCCGCCTGCCGCATTCTGTGCCGCCAGCAGCTCTGCTTCAGCAGGGGCGGGAGCTCTGGAACAGCCTTTATAGCTGATGTATTGTATTTGCATAGGCCATTGTCATTCTCTGCGCAGCTCCTTGCAGCTGGCATCCTGAACTGGGGAAATATCTTCTTTAAGGAGAAGCATGAACGACGCAGCTAAAGATAAAAATAACAATAATTTTACTAGATGAAACTTCATGTTAAGCACTTAAAAAGCAATAAAAAGTCAATTTTCTTTCTTTCAATTATTTTGCTTATTCCATTTTTGAAAAAAAAAAAAAAAAGTGGGGGGGGGAGGGAAAAAAAGGGAAAAAAATGAGAAAAGTTTCCTAGTTATAAAGACGTCTGTTTTTCCCATCAGCACCCAATGTCTTCATCACTTCTCACCTCTCTCTCTTCATTGCCCCCCAAACCTACTCAGCTCCCCCTCCCCACGAACATGAAAATAGCCATTATCAGGCAGTGCTGGGGCTTCCTGGCATGTACAAAGGAAGGGAAAAGAGTACTGATAACTCATGAGCGCTCGCTGCCTCTTCCAGCACACAAGCACCTTTTCAGAGAAAGCGAAAAAGATAAAGGCAGAAATTACTGCTCTTGCACAATATATGCCAAGTTCATAAGAGCAGCGTTTAACACTTAATCAAAATGGTTTGACAATGTAAAAATTAGGTTTTCGAATGTCATTAGTGCCTTATAATAGGTTCAATTTATATCATTCCCATCCCTGTTTTTTCATCTCTGCTAATTGTTTTTATTCATTTCTTTCATTTTTTACACTGTTGTCTTGTTGGTTTTAATTTTTAATTATCATAGGACATTTTCTTTTACCTTGCTAATTGGTCTAGGTTTGAAAAGACTGATTCTGTCATTCTTCTTCTCCTAGGGCAGCTACAAGGGATTTTTTAGGCAGGTTCTTTTCCATTGGTAGGCAAGCTCATTTCTGGGCTAATTTGGGAAAAAAAGCACTTGCTTTTAGGTCAGTATGAGCACCTTTTTCTGTAGTGTGATTCACAGAAAAGCTCTCTTGTATTGACCTGTAAATTTCCTTTTGCACTGGCATGCAGGATTCATTTAGTATTGGCATGGAAATTGAACCTCTGTTCTACAGTTGATATGCAAACTCTTTTCTATTTGGAAGAAGATGAAAGCTCTCTTCTGCTCTGGCTTGCAAGGCCTTTTCTGTATGGGCTCTCCTTTCTGTCACCCACTGAACACAAACACACACACCATTTCTTTTCCCTTTCCATGTACAAGAATGTTCCAAGTCGTGGTTATCACAGGGCTGCAAGATGTCATTTGCATGGAGACGTATACTGGCATCTTGTTGGGGTTTTTCTGCCAATATAAATGGAACTGGTTTAAATAATTCCACTGACATTTTGGGGGCAGAAAACCATTTTGGGAATGGCCATTTTTTAGGAAAATGCTGACACTTGCTTAGTTGTAATTGGCAAAGGAATGTACTTTGGGTCTTAGGGGGAAAATCTGAGAAATTAAAACAGAAAGTCCAGGCAAAAATACAAGTTGTGGGGAAACAATAATTCTCCAACTACCTTCACTTGTAGACAGATGAAGAAACACTTGTGGGAACTCACTCCAGGGTGGCTTCTTGCTCCTGGAGGAAACCAAAGCTTGTAAACATGTAAACTTTGTAATCTCTCTCCCATTGCCAACAAGAGTGGGCTGTGGCTTCGCACCAGTAAAGCTGCATTACTTTGGCACCGCAGGGACACTTGGAAGTTTATTCTTACTCTCACTCACACTCAGTTCAGTCCTATTGACTGCAGGTTCCTGCCTTCACCTTCCTGCTGGCATCGGTGCACAATGACTGCTCAGGAAGCTGTTTCAGTGTGCTAATCAGGCAGGAAACTCTTCATTTAGAAAAAGACCATCTTCGTAAATAAGAGAGTCCTGCTTTCCTTCACAGAAGTAGTACTGGCAGAACTGCTCCTTGCTCCCCATCATTTGAGAATGAGAGTGTCACTATGATCACGAGTTACAGCTACTGACGTCCAAGAGGATCTTTGCATCATCAGCTCCTGTATGGCAAGCAAAAGCTTCATAGCCAAGCTGTCAGGCAGGGGCTACATGATAGTTTTATTCATTTGGTCCTTAATCGTGTTTTTAACTCTTCCTGCTGGGGAGGCTTGTACTCTTGTGTCCTACCTATAGGTCTGTGCTGTCTCTACTTCTTCTCTTCCATCCACTGCGACTTGTGTATTTTACCCCTCAGCTTGTGGATACAAACACAGGTGTTTCTTCCTTCCCACTTAGCCTCAAGATTCCCTGTAAATAACACAGAGCAGATCTCAAATTAAACCTTCAGTGTCAATTCTCATCGGCAGAGTCCTACCTGACAAGCTGCCAATGTGCCACCTGGCCCTGGGAGACCTCTCATTGTGTTTAATGTACTGCTGGCTCCAGGCAGCTTTCTGCTCCATGACAGACAGGCATGGCTTCATCAAAAGTTCTCCAGAGCCTTAAATCAGGAACGATACAACCTGTATCTATAAGATGCCAAGAACCTACACTGATGCCTGATAAGAGGAAGGCCTTTTACTCACCCCTTTCTATATTTAGCAGCATTCCCAGGCAGTGTTTCTAAAATTACCAGCTGCAGCAATGTGATTCATACCCCCATCACCGCCAGCAATGGATAAGAAGAGTGTAAATGACATGCAGGAGAAAATCATGAGCAGTGTAGCCCAAATCAGGACTGTAATGGTATATTCTTTAGTGCTTGTATTGACGTCTATGCCAAGCTTTCAGAGAAAAGCAGTTATCTGATCGCAGAGTCTGTTCTCTCTCACAGCAGTAGGTGGGAATGTCCCAAGCTGCAAGATACTCACCTGCAGGGAAAAGGCTTGCAACTGTTTCCCAGACATGTTTTTGGGCGAGTCTGGGTACAATCAATAATGACAAAAGACGTGCACAAATTGTTTTCGCAAGGACACTGCTGCTCGGGATGTGAATGCTGTCACTAGGGAAGGCTCTCTACTATCTAAGAAGAGTCTCCATCTGCAGCAAATTAATAGCAAACAGGCAAAGCATCTGTATCAACTGTGGGAACCCATTCCTGAGACAGAAAGAACGAGTGTTGTGATGGTTGTCACAGTCTGCCCTGAACCAGTCTGGAAAGAGGCATTACTGTGGAATCAGTCCAAGAGCTGGAGCTGTTACAGGTAAATACCATAAACATCTAAATCTTTTAGGAGGTTCAGTCTGCATATCTGGGCCATTATGGGATATTAGCTAAAATGTTCATTTGAAAAATTATCCTCTGAACCACTACAATGTAGCAGAGGAGCTGTTTTGCTCAGATAAATAATAATTGAAAACTGAGGCAGAAATCTGCAGCCATATCCGTCTGTGCTGTGATCTTGTCAAATCTCATCACCTAATTACTAACAGGCCTTGCTGGTCCATGGAAGAGAGACCTGCAGAAGAGGCAGAGCGCCTCAGTAAACAGTATTTATTATTCTGAGGGAGAGCTTTTCTCTCAGAGTTGGTGCTGAACCAATCCCTCAACAGAACTAAAGTGAGCTGTGCTTCTAACAATGCCTAAAAAGAAATGAAAATGTTGATATCCTTAATTACTGTTGCCACTAAAGACCCTTGTTCCACAATGGGGTATTTATCCCGTTTGCCCTGATCAAATTAACATTTGAGAATCACTTCCCACCACTAGGAAATAATCCTCCTTCAACTCATCTATGCAACAATTTCAAAGGAACATCATGTTGTTCCTTTCTTCATACTTCCACATACATTTCCCAGTGCTTTCAAATAGCTGTTCCACAGCCAGGGAGTAATGGTTATTGCCACACATACTGGCAAATTTTGGACACTTTGGGACAAAATCACATATGTTTACTGTAAGAAATTATGTCATTGTTACCATCTACCACTGTGAAAAGTTGTTAAAGACGAGAAATGAGGGCAGTAATGAGGACAGATAGAGGAAAGAGATCTCAAAGATATCTAAAACTCTTGCATGTGCTGCAGACTATTTTGCCAGTTGGATCACTCTTTGGTAGTTTGTTTTGGACTATTCTTTGGTCTTTGGTAGTTTTTTGGTGACCAGAGTAAATCCATATTCATCCACTATTGCAATGTCCACAGGCAGTGCAGAGAAGGAAGGAAATCCTTAATGTGCACTTTACAAAGATCATGAAAAAAGTTCAGACCAAGATATATATCCACACAAATGCTGCGTAAACCATGCACACAGGAATGCATAATTCCAATGGGTGGCAGCAGAGCCAGGCAACATTTTACATTTCTCTAACGTTTTGACAAAACCTAGATAATAGAGAAGTCATAAGAAGGCAAGTCTCCATTTCTTTTAACACAGCTGAAGAATATGTGTCTGATGGAAAAGGGGCTGAGTTCCTAATATGAAGGTTTGAATATGGCAACCCTGTAATCTATGCTCTCACCCTCTCTCAGTAACATTTACAAGGTATGCATAGTTTCCTTCATGGTATTTCCTCTATTCAGACAATTTACACTATCTTCACAGAAATTTCACATATTGCCAAACTGGGTAGCAACTAGAGAAGGCAATGGTAGCCACATCACAGCTGGAACAATGAAAGGGTTAACAACCCCTCCCCAGAGATGGGGATAGGGGGCATAATTTTAAAATCCAAGTGAAATACAGTTATGAGGCAATTTTATTCTCTATTAATCCAATCAATGAAAGGTTCCCTTAAGCCATTAGCAGGGAGTTCAGATGCAGAAGATGTCGTGAAAGGTTACATAAAGATGTTTCTGAGTTCATTAGTACTGACAGCTCAGGGAAGGAGAAGGGAGAGGATAAGGTTGAGAGAGAGGAAAAGGAAATTCAGGATTGGGACACAAGGAGAAAAGAAACTACCTATCAACACGTACATTGTATAAAATTCCTGTGTGGATGTGACAAGATATATTAAGGCAGTGTATTAAGTCATGCATTATGGACAGGAAATTATGTGGGCCAATATCCCAGGCCTCATCCTGCTCAGTGGTGAGTTTGGCAGTGGCCTTGCTATACCAAATCCTGATTTACACAGTGCAAACAATGGTGATAAAGAGATGACTGTGCCCCTGCTTGTGACCCACAAAACAGTTGAGCCGTGAACAGACAAAACAGTTGAGCCTCCAGCAAACAGCAGTCCACACAGCACACAGATCTGTACAGAAACTTATCTTCCCTGGTAGAAATCCTCTAGGAGAGGGGCAGAGCTGACGCAGGAAAAAGAGCTCTTCCAGGGAGTCTTGACAACCTTTCTCACTACCATATAGAGGTCTAACCAATATTATCTAGCAGTTTGTAAGTCTTAAGACTCACACACAATGGCAGCAGCAGTCAACAAAAAATAACTAATTTATAAAAGGAAGTTCAATTGCATCATCCATCTTAAGTAAAAATTCAACATTTCCCAATACCAGTTGTTTTCATTTAATGAACAGGGAAATCTTCCCTTCCCTACTTCCTAGCACGCTTATTACTTCAAATGGATCTTACGTCATTGGGAAATGGACAGAGAAATGTTAACAGAAATGCTGGGAACTACTGCTAACACACCCTGGAAAACATCCTCATGGGAGGAGGAAGGAAGTGTGAACCACCCCCTTTTCTTCCACAGGGTGTGGGGTGCTCTGCTTGTAACCTGTCTCTCCCTTTCAGTTCTAAACTGGAAGCTTGGATCATATTTCATGTTGTCACCACAGAGGAGGCTCACCACAGCTTCCACTGTGGAAAGGGGCTACAGGTGTGTAGGGCTCTGTAGTTGGGAAAGGAGCTGGGAGGAAGCATGAAGTGAGGCTGGTGGTGAACAGGATGTGGCTAGCTCTCGGAGAAACCTCTCCCTCCTCAACTTGCAGAGGTTTTGATGACACTAGCGTAGTTCTCCCTAAGGAGGTTTTGACTCCTTGGTCATCTGGTGTGCTTACCTTTACTCGAAATCTCCCTTTTCCCCTCCTGAATCCTTTAATTTCTCACTAATGTAGTCTCCCTGTGCTGTTTACTAACCACATGCAGACAGCTATTCCCGTTGCTTGCTCAGGACATTAATAAAATGCCTGCCCACCCATGCAACCACACACAAAGGGGACTGCTAATGGCATCTTCCTTTTGAAGTGAAATCCCAAAGCTTTCATTTGGTTCATGTTCCTCCCTGATAAAACTCTCCTGTCTCTGTCTCAATATGGGGCACTCTTATCTCGTCTCACTTGGGGGTAGCAGAAGCTCTGAGGCTGATCTGGGGAGCGCTCTACCTCCAGTCTGGTGAGGAGGGAAAGCCAGTGACCACAGCACATACAAACCAGATGTCTCAAAGGGGACGCATGACCATCATTATTCTTGAGGCAATAAGGAATGCATATAATATATCAGAAAGGCAGGGAAACAGCCAACCTACAGATGTAGTGAACTGTTTGAATATCCCTAGGATCAGCCTGCAAGATGAATTTTGGGGACAGGAATCCACAGACAAATCCTGGGCATTCCAGTGCAGCTTTGGGACATGTCAGCATTATAGTAAATACTAAGCTACTGTGTTCATTTGTGAGATATACTTTAGGAGACAGACACAACTCAGAGAATCATATCCATACATTTTCACCTCAGATTCTGATGTGGTAGTCAGTTCTGCAACTATAAGGCATTTGTGTTTCTCAGTATTGCATCTAAACCTATAACATACTTGTCTGTACAGAAAAGCATCTACTTTGTGAGGCTGGGGCAGCCTGCTGTGGAGGACATGTACACTGTGCTGTCTCTGATCTGGAGAATTTATTTTGTACTTTCTTTTCTTGTTTCCTTCTCTAAAGATTGTGAAATCCTTCTGGTTCTTCTTTGGCAAGTGGAGAAACAGAAGAATGGCATCATGGCACATAGTTGGGACCCACTTTGTTGTAAGACAGTGCTTCACAACACAAGATGTTTGGTAGCATGTCCCCCTGGGAATCCACTGGAAGAGACCAAAGATGGGGAGGAAAAAACCTGCTGGTTTCATTTTCCTGGTACTCCACCATGGTCTTATTTGTCTTCACAGATGAAGCCAAGTAGACAGGGATCTTTAAGGGATCCTAATCCACTTTAACAGGAATTTGAACATCCACACTGGGAAAACTTCAGTTCATCATAAACACAAACAATGTCATTGCTAGATGAACCATGAAAAGCTCATTCTGGGAATAAGGTGAACAGCTGAGACATGCCTAACTGCCAGTGAAAAATTATGGCTCCTTTTAAGAAATTTTAATCTTAAAAATTAGTAATATTGCCCATATGTTTATGTAGATGCTGGTCGTTTACAAACAGGGGTTATCAGCCCTACTCCCAGTCATTTCCATTCCAAAGATGCTTATGCTGTACTATGAGGAACTGAGAACTGGTGTGGAGTGTCCTGGCCTGCGAACCGAGGAGGAACTGCCTGCATCCATTCCCACCTCCGCTCAGAGGCACCGCTCCTGCACCTCAGAGAGCCTCCTTGAGCAGAGGGGATGTGGTCTCTAATGGGATGGGAATGGGCTCTCCTTTCCTACCATGCTACTGTGGTTCCGTTCTTCGCCTGATGAAGCTGGGTGACATGTTTCCATTGAGTTCACTGATTCAGCAAGATCGAGCCCTTGGTCTTAAATAACTAAAGACTGCAAACTGAATATTGTAGTCATGGCAACAGGCAGCTCAACTTTAAACTCTCTGATATATAAAAAGGCAATTTTCTTTATTTTTTCTCTCTGCATTTTTATATTTCCAGAACTTACAATGGTAATAATGGCCTCAGGCCCTAACCTCCACCAGCCAGCCATTAACTTCATGGAAATGCCTTCTCCATCAGCTCCTATTGTCAACAGTCAGCACCATTCCACAGAAACCATAGGGTCTCACCACACTAACACGACTGGATGTCTCAGCTGTGCCACGGCCCTTCGCAATCCTGCTACAGACTTATTTACTGATCATGACAAGTGAACCAGGACCCCATTTAGAGAGGCTGCATGACTCTGCGGTGCTTGTAACTTCCTCTTGGAAAATGGGGAACAAAATGTCTCTCATCAGACTGATTGCCATTGTGTCCTGCACATGTAAGCTCATGGGTAGATGTACATGCCTCTGCCTTCCCCCTCTGCCTTCCAGGCTCATCCCAGTTGAGTTTCTCCACATCCATATTTCTCTGAATGGAGCAGGAATACTTTAATGTCTCAGTTTTATTTGGTTTCCTGTTTGTACATCAGAAGTGTTGTCAATGACATTGAGAAAACACTGGAAATTGTGGAAATAGTTCTTTGCTGACTGCTGCTAAAGCACAGCCAACAAAGGGAGCCTTTGCATTTTAGGAAATTCTTTTTTTTCCTTTCTCAAATTCTTTCTGAAACTCCTTCAAGAGCTAAGGCTAGATTAATGACACAAATGAACTGTTTAGCATGTGTAAGACATTGCTTGCCTATTCATAACAGGAACAGAAGACCTCAATCCTATGTGTAATTTTGGCCTTGACTCTGTATGCAGTAAGTGGTTTCACCTCTTTGTGCCTCAGTTTCTCCTTCTGTTAAAAGGGAAGATGATACTTCCATCTCTTCTAACGGTCATGAGATTAATTTCACCAGTAATATGTGTGTAGTATGTAGAGTCAGCAGGATGAAAGGCAGTGGTTGCAGGTATTATTTTATATTACTCTCAGCAGATAGCAATTTCTACAGTAGGTTAAATTCTGGCCCAAAAAGTACTTGACTGTGTCCCTTTAAGGTCACAAGCTATTATGATGTAGAAGACTAAAATCCTGTGTATATGATCATGAATAAATGAATTGAGTATCACTGCCCGGCCATGTGGGATATGGAAACGATACTGAATATCATCAGCCTGAACTATCAACATCCATCAGCTTTCCCCTTGCTCATCTCTCAGCTGTCGCAATATGAAACCCACTCTCCCCCGAGATTTCAAACGACTGGGGCTAAACAGCAAAAACATTCGGTGACTAAATTTGCCAGAGAAGGTCTCAGTCACGAATGACTAAAAACAAAATTATAGAGCAATCTCGGCTGACTGAGAGCAGAATGAAATGTGATTCATTTTCATCCACCCGGCAGGGACTGCAGGGGAAAAAAAAAAAAAAAAAAAAAAAAAAAAAAAAAAAGACTTGATTAACCCCTTCCCTGCTAGCAATGCCCATGCTCCCTAGGCTGATGCGCATGCGGTTTGCATTACTCAAATATTAGGTCTTGTGCTTGTTTTGTAAGGCAGCACATAGCTTTTATTACTCAGGTGGACCAGACCGATAGGTGGACTGTGCTAAAAACGTTTATCATGGTGTACTTTAATATCATATACAGTATATAGGAGTATTAACTACAGACTCCACTGTCCTCTACCAAGAAAGACACCACTCCCTGCCTCAAAAAACTTCTAGTCTAAAAACGAAAGACAAAACGTGGACAATAGCATACAGTGATGGGATAAAACATTTGTCAGGAAGGCAGGCAAAGGTGTCAGCATTGAATCACCTTGCAGGAGATGAAAGAGAGTTGTAAGGTGGGGAACAAAGGAGGAAAATGACATGGTTTTCTGAATGCTTACAGGAGGGACCTCTCACATGTGATGAGCAGCAGAGGAGAAAACATGGAGAAAGTAGTCTGAAAGTTTGACTAGGAGACAATGGAGATTGGTCCCATGGGGATATGGGTGGATGCTCTGGGCAGAAGTCATCATTGCAGGCTGCCCCTCAGCCATGCTGCATGTACAAGCTTGGGGATCACCACTGGACTCAGCTGGAGGCCTCTCTGGGGAGATGAGATTGTCAGTGGTGCTGAGTCCCCTCCATGCACATCTCCCCATGCAATTTCTACCTGCTATTAGAAGGGGGCAGGTGAGACACTGCTAGAGTTTAGTTCCCGTCATGACAAACACCATCACCTGAAGGCAGTGTGGTTAGCCATATGCACCAGGTGGCTCTGCATTCTGGCTGACCACCTGCTGGAAAAAATAGATTAAAAGCATGTCTGCTATCCCTAGCCCAGAACAGCTGCTTAGAGAAAGAAATCAAAGTAAGAAAGCTTCAATTTTTAACAGTAAACATCACAGATGATCTTTTCTTCAGCATTTTCTCTGACACTTTTCCTAAAAGTAGAGTAGCTAAAGACTGACAACAACTAGTACTTTATTAAGTCAAAAGCAAAGGTTCTGAAAGGTCATATAGTCATCTCTCTAGAAACAGACCTCAAGGACCTGTCAGTAAGTTGTCCTCCGTGAAGCATAATTGTTCCTAAGGTCAGAGACTGAACTAGGATATGACAACTTGTGCAAAGGTTGCTCCTTGGGTGTCTGATATCCTGTGTGTCAGGACTGCACCGTACATCTCTAGTATAACCACAGCAGCAGTCAGAGTCGTGATACCTCAAGTCAAGCTAATGGATGACACATGTGATACTCAGAACGAAGTGGTAGCACAGGTGAAGTGCTGGAGCAGGAACAATTTACTCAGAGATGCACAGATGCTAGACAGAAGGCAGATTTCCCCTGCCATGTTTTCAGAATGCTAGACAGAAAGCTCCCTAAACAACTCCCAGATTAAATCAACAGGTCAAGCCCAGGGCAGGATGATGAAGACCAAAGCAGCAACCTAACAAATCAACATCTTGTACAGGGTAAAAGAACGGCCCAAGATAGGCTTGGCTGATGCCAAGTGCTTTCTGCTTTATGCAGTGGTACAACTTATATGCTTCATTTGGTTTCCTTCCATATATGGAGAAAGTTCTCATGAACCTTAAAAAAGCTGTCTTAAAATCATCCAGATTTACTGTTTCTTTAATAAATTTAGGGTTGGTCAGTTTAGTCATACGATTGTGCTTTTCAAACAACAACAGCAAAACCCTTAATTTTTTACTATTAGCGAGCAGCAGGAGGAAAAAAGATGAAAATACCAGAATTGTAAGTATTTGGGTTTGCTGGGGTGTTACAAAGAACATAAATCTCTGTTAATATTAGAAGGTGATGGTCTGCCAGGGCCAAGCACAGCACCTCAGCAGGGCCACAAGTCTCAGTGGAATTATCATAGCTGCACTGCTTCTGCACTGTAAGATAACTTGTACAGAGCTAGCTCAAGTTTTGTGGCTTGGCATGGTGACCTTGCATAAATCCAAAGGTTCCCACATTGCATTTGCAGCTTGACATTGGTTTTCTTCTCACTTCTCTTTTAAACTAGCTTGTTGTGTTTATTAGATCTAATGAAAAGATTTGCTTTCCTTTATGGCTAGCAAAACACCAACACGCCTGTAACTAAATAATAGTAATTGGCCAAATCCTTACACCAATAAAATGCCTTCTGCACATCACAATGGTTATCTCGTTCTCTGTTATACGCAAACAAATCCATTAGCTTCAATGGAGCAGCACTTGTATAATGGCGAGAAAAAAGAGAATTTGGCTTAACAAGAGTCTTTCAAGAGAAGTGACTGAGTAAAAGGGCTGTGAATTTTGCTGATTACTAGTTATTTTAGGAACCATATGCACAGGCGCTTTCTGAATCATGTTGCTGTCAATGAAGGGCAGCTGTGCTATGGCAGACTGAGTCCAGGAGTCTAGTTCTGACTCTGATCCACAGCATGACCTTCCACAAACCACACACCTTTTGGGTCAAGAAACTCTGTGTGAAGTAGTGCTGACAGTACTGCCCCTTATTATCCAGTGCTTACAGATCCTCAGAAAAGATTGCTCTGCTTGTGCAAAACCAGGAGTGCAAACTGCCCATCTACCCTCCAAGAATCTGAAGGGGCAGGATGAGGTGAGCTGGACTGGGCTGGGTGTGAAGGTGGGAGGTCCAACATGGTATCCTTTATGTATGTGAGACACAGTAATAAAAGAAGATGAACAAACACTTCCCTGTGCTTGCCTTAAAATGGAAAGGTACTTGCAACTTCTAAATATATATAGCATTTGCTTTGGTTGTAATTTGCTTTGCTTGCTTAAAGTAAAGCCAAAGGATGCAATTAGGATTTCATGCAGATGAAGTTCCGTTATATTTTGTAAAAATGAAATCCATTTCCTCGACCTGGAACCACATGCCACAACCTGTTCACTGCATGAACAGAAGTTGTAATAGAAATTATTAACAAAATAATACCCAGAATCACAATCGGCATCAGTTCCCCACACTAATCTGCGCTGGATGGATACACACTGAGTAGCATTACTCGACTAGGAACTTGCCATCCAGAGAAAGAGGGAACGAGCAGAGAAGTGCAGTGACCTTCTAGGACCATACAAAATGCCACTGGCAGGCAGGGGAAGGGGCCAAGGTGTCTGAAGTCCTCACTAATAGTCTAATTTCTGCCTTCTCAGAAAAAACATGTCACTGTTTTTCCTGTCAGACAGTAAATTTGCACAAAATAGTATTTTAGCAGAAGATTAAGAGAATAAAGCTATTGATGAGACTGCACTGAATTTGCTGAGCAGTATTTGCAGAAAATCAGGGGAGAATTTTCAAAATGTCAAAACAGTTCATTTTTATGTCTTTTTGTACAAAACGTTTCCTTACTGCTTTAAAATAACTTTTGCTTACGAAATTGAAGTAAAAAAGAAAGGGTAAAAAAACAACCCAGGAGAAATGGACAAATAAGCTGAAAACTAAAGAAAAACATTGTTTGGCTCCCACAAATCCAGAATTTCAATTTTAGTGCTTTTTTGGTTGAGCCACCAATAACTTCATCTTCTTCCCAGCTCTGCTCCTGACATTTTAAGCCACATACCCTCCACTGGAGAGACTGCTGTTACCAGCTCCACATCATTACATATCCTGTAACCCTAGTGACAACACTGTGCTTGGAACATTCTGCATGGGAGCTCCTGTGAGCACGGTTCTGCCATTGGTCCTTTCATGGGCCTCCTATGCTGTGAGGAATTAATGTTTTCCAATATTAGTTAAATGAATATTTTTCATCTGCAGCTCACATGTTGAATAAATACGTGGGAAGATGGAGGGCAGCTCTTTCTGATGTCCAACAACATTTGTGCAGCCAAGTAAACTCTTCTCACATAATTCATCCTGGTTTCTTACAGACCATGTCAAACTCAGCAATAACTGACACCAAAACCACACTTATGCTCGAAACCCACTTGCAAAATGAATGGAAACTTGAAATCCATATGCAAATAAGAAAATCAAAGACATAAAAGACATAATCTCTCTTTGCATTCCATCTGCAGTCCCAGGGGACCCCAGTCATTTAATTACCACACAAGATTGCAGTGAAAGTGTGAGTAAAGGCATGCAGTTCCACCTGAAGGAACAGGTATGTGCTCCTGTGACTGAAGACAGGCCAGAAAGTTATGGGAAATTTTCAGAACAAGTTATAATCTCTTCCTCTTTGTGCTTTTTCCAACGTCAAGGCGAACTGTTCTTGTGCAAAGCAGAGCTTTGTGCCCCAGTTAGAAGTAAGCCAGGTGAATATGGGATGGCATAGACTGCACGCATCCATTGTACAAGTCCTAAACATAAATGTGGGCAGCTGCCCTACTTTCTACCCTCACTGCTGGCATACAAGCAAGCTTGCATATGTTTGCACATGCTGCGATTGCACCTTCCATTCACATACCAGATATGCGCTGCAAGTGTAACCTTAATCATGCAAGGTGTATCGCACCAGTTCATGAACATGCACAAGCAGATCCCTGACTGCTCCCAGGGAGACAAAGCTGACTGTAATTTCACTCTTAGCACCATTTCATGCAGCACATACATGCCACGCTGCATTGCTCCCTTCCCTCTATCTATAAACCAGCTGTGTCTGGAGGTCAATGCACTTGTCGTTCAGCCTGTCCTCTGCTTCCCGTGCCTCAGCTCACCACAGGCCAGGCAGCAGGCTGGGTCCCGCCGGGTTTTTGAAAGGACTGATCACACGCAAGCTCAGACCAGGGAAGACCCACAGTACTTGTGGGTGCAGTGAGACTGTGCCTGCGTTACATACATAGTGCCGCACTTGGGGCCCAAGAGTTTAAGAGCAAGGGACGTTGCAGAGTGATGGCATGGCGGTGAGGAGAGAACGTGGGCATTCCAGGTCACAGAGGAGGAGCTTGCTGGTCTGCCCTGCTAACAGCCTCCTCTCACTCCACATTGCACAGAAGTACGTATTTAATTAAGAGTCATGTGTCACACACAACTCTTCTGAGAGATGGGCTGGGGCTCCCATATAACCACCGGGCATTTAAGGAGCAGAGGGCCTTGGGAGAAGGATGGGGCTTGTTTACTTTTCCTTGTTACCTGCAGCATTTCCATCTCAGACTACCTAATTTAAAGTGCTTCCAAGCCTGTGGTCTCTGAAGGCCTGGCCCCATTCAGCTCACGGACAATGGAAAACAATTTAGGTCTTGCCGCTACAGCAGGGTGATGCAGCTGATAAGAGAACTCCAAGGTTAAATAAACTGTTCTGTGGGCAGAGGATTCGGAAAGGATCTCCACAGAGCCGAGGAGCGAGGTGGGGAAGCACAGGCAGTGGGGAACAGGTGGGATGCAAACACTTCCCTGAATCCAGAGACTTGTCTGTGGCCACTGCAAACAGAGGGCTCTGAAAGCTGATCAACAAATAACACACTGGTTTTGGTCATTGCAGTTTTTCTTTGTACGGGAAAACAATAAAATTTTTGGCTGGGCAGTACTATAAAAAGTAAAAGGTAAATTAAAGATTTTTTTATACTTTCATATTATCTTCCAGTCAAAAAACTTGCTGTGCTTTTACTCCTATCATCTCAGTGATGTCAAAAAATGAATGAGTGAAATTTCTGTATGAGGGGATGTCTTCTCTGTAACATATTGCACAAACCTTGTCAACCAATATGACATTCACCCTGCAGGCAGGCAAACAAACCCTTTCAATCAGACAGTCCAAATGCAATGGCATTACATATTTCACCTATTTGCATGCCCCATCTACTAGAACTTTTTATCCTCCAGTAGTCTGTCATCATGCTAATGTCCACAGGAAGGAAAGCTTATCATGCTCACATCACACGTAAGGAAATTCCTGAGGGAATAAGAAAATTGCCCATGGTTTACTATAAAAAAATCTAGGAAAGGACCTTAGGGGTTGTTGCCCAATTCTCCCCTCTAAGTGTCAGATATTTCTCCATCGTAAACAGTACACTTATCTCTGCTTAACAGGCTCAGATCCTAGAGGAAGGCAGATCCCCCAGTTTTAACTGTACTATCAGTCATGTAGCTTCAGTTGGACAGTAAAGAGGAGAGGGGCATTGCGTAGCTGGTGCTTTGACACTTTTTTTAAGACATCCATAAGGATTGGGCAAGCCTGTATTTTCATATAGCCTGTAATCATGCTACTGCTATTTCTCATTTGATAATTGCTTGCTGCTAGCAAAGAGTAGAACTTGTAAGGAACATCCATCCTGCAGGGAGCTGAGATGAAGTCTTGCAATTTAGGCCTCTCTCTCTCTATAGCAGAAATATCATCAGTAATAAGGAGTCTGGGCCTGACAGTAGATCACCATTCAGGTGATCCCTGGACTCCTTGAGACAGCTTCCTGTTTCCTTTAATTTTCTCATACCATTATTTTTAAGTTACAGAGACTCTGATGTAAGAATGTAGTCCTTGAGACTGTCAATTTGCTAGGTTACTCTGGCACTGCATTTCCTAATAAAATTGTCAGTACATTACGTAAAGTGACTATACAATAACTCGTGCAATAATTGAGTCAGGATGGTCACTGGCACTGTCCTCACAAGATGATGGGAGAACTGAAAGATTGCTGCCTACCCACCAGAGATACTGGAAATTGCCATAATTGTGTATAAATAGAAAGAAATGCAGAGGCAACTGTCAGCCAAGGTCCTGCTGACTCAGTGCCACCTTGTGTTTTTACCAGGAAGCACAGAAGCATAAGGAAGATCATCAGTGCAGGGCAGAGAGGGTTTCTGACTAAGAACTCAGCCTACTTTTATCTGTGATATTCTGGATTCATCCAGAGCAGCCACTGAACAAACCCAAGATGCCTTTCTCCTGCAGGAACGCTGTGGCTCTCAGCCATCCCAGCCTTCCTGGAGGAGAGCTGGCATCACTGGGGCAGAATGAGGCACAGAAGGGTAGAAGTTTTTTGCCCAGCATCACAGACAGTCAGTGGAGAGCTCTGAAGCAGGGCTTTGGTTTAATAATGGTGACCTAAAAAATCTAACCTCCCTTCCAGACTCCTTTGAGACGGAAATATGTGGGCAGCATTAGTAAATGTCATTATACAGACTCACAGGATGCTACACAGAGAAACGTAAACTTGTCCATGTTCCTTCCTTTCTTCCTTTTTTCTTAGTGGTTGGGTTTGCAGAGAAGCAGCCCAGGAGGGCCATAATGCTGTCACTCCTCAGGAGCCCTGGAGTGAGTGATTTAATCCCTTGTTTGTCTACTGTGCTTCCACTGAGGTAGGAACACGCTAACTCAATTGAGACAGACAGAACTATATCCATCTTTGCTCTTGTCTTCCCTGAGGAGAGGATGGCTTGCACAGTCTTACAGCACTGCAGCTCTGAGAAGATGCCCGATGGTGCTGGGAGGCACCTGTGCAGCTCTCAGCCCCTGGGGCAAACTCTGTACTGCATAGCGCTGCTGGGAGGCTGTTGGTCCTGGTAGCTTCCCCCTACTCCTTAGGTCTTCCTAAGTCACAGATGAAGAAAAAGAAGCTGGATGTCCTTTTTCATTTCAGTCCCCCCCCCAGTTCTTTTAAAAATAATGAATACTTTCCACTTCAGCATTGAAATTGTTCCCTGGGTTAACTCTGCCACTTCTGAAAGGAAGGATCTGATGACTTTGCCTGGAACTGTTCAGCACAGGTGCCTGTGACTCCTGGCCATGCTCCACAGCCATCTCATCGCTAGCCCTGCCTTGATCTTCCAGTAGCTCTGCCAAGGTCCTGCATGCAAGGTCCTAGCCCAGAACTGCTCCTGCTCTTCCAGTCTTGCTTTGCCCATACTTCTCCCTCAAAATCTGAATGCAAGCCTGCTGTTTATGAGTAAAAAGCCTGAATGCTAATTACTTCAGATTCTAAGACCACTTTCATTATCTAATATTTAATTTTACACATAAACAGATATAGAGACAGCTGTAGAGATAGACATACATAAATATGTATTATTGTTTAATTGGAAGAAGAGTGCTACAGCATCTTTTCTAGCCTAACCATAGTAAAGAGCATTAACAGAAAACCTCACTTTTCCATTTAGTACACATCAAGTACACTGGACCAAATCTCTCCCCAGAGTAAGCTTGCTGAAGTCAAACAGGGCTTACATCAGAGATGAATTTGGCACTCTGTTTTTACCGAGCTTTACAGCAGAAATTCAGACACGTTCTTAGGCATATTTCCACTGAACATGCTGAAAGCATGAGGCCACAATTAGGAGACGAGTGAAGTCAAAAGTCTGCCACTGTTTCATGACTACATCATTTGGATCAGCCCATCTGTCTGATGTGCTCTTACCATGTCCTTTTTTCAAGAGAATGGGGAACATTAAGAATTGCCTGCAGAGGAGGACAAGGACACATCTTCCTCACTATAAGGCAAGGCATCTATGTTTGCACAAGAAATTTGAGGAAACACAGAGTAAAATACAGTCTACATGAGAAAGGCACCCCCAGATCACTGTTTTCCACACGCAGAGGCCAGGTTTCCACAAGTTAGAGCCCGGCTTGATGAAACTGAACACATCCTTAAGATTTACCTAGGCCCTATAGTCACCAGTGGGATGAACTCCTTTACTGCAGTAAATTGCTAATACACGTTGGCTTAAGCTAAACTCCCAGAGAGAAACCTTGTTTCTACCAGTGGAAGCTATGGTATTAGTTTTGGTTACACCAGAATTTCATGTCTCCCACTTGGTTTCTGTTCTTCATTGTTTTTTGCTGTCAAGGTGCTCAGGATGAGAAGCTTTTCACTGAATAATAAATTGCTGCAGATAAGTTGAACCCAGAGGAGCAGCCCCTTCTAAGTGCAAAAGGAGCATGGGGACATCAATAAAACCCTATCTGATCCTGTTCTTCTAATATTAATCTGAATTCAGCAAATTTGAAACTGGTGAAATGGATCTGAACACTCTGGATTTTCTTATGTACCTTCTTTTGTACGGTGTTTTCTTATTACAGATGCTAAAAGTGAGCCTTTCTGCTATGAAACGCTGATTTCACATAGAACTTTCTGTCCATGGGAAGCGAGAAGCTCATTATAATCACCTGAAAAAATTTCTCTTCTGAGTTTTGATTGCTCTTGATAATTTCATTTAGTCAGAGCTAGTTCATTAATTTACCAAATACCTATATTTCAAAATTGCATTTCATCAAGCTTTATATTTTGTCAAGCTGCAAACCAAATTTCTAAGAGAATCAATCTACCAAAAGGCTGTAGATGGGGTATAAGCCCATTTCATCCACAGTCTATGAATCAGTGTGACCTCAGCTCAACTTTATCAAATATAATGGCGGCAGAATGGTCTACATGCAATATTCCAGCAATCCCCATCTAGCTCTTCCTAGAAAAGGCTCTATATCAGAGAGAATGACCAGTCCTTTAAAATATACTTATCAATTCACCCCTACAGCAGATACCTCTCGTTCAGGAGCAGGTCACATTGGAAGGAGAGATGGTGATCAGGAAGTATCTCCTGTTTCTGTCCATGATGCACAAGTTCTGTCACTAAATAAAGAACCTCATTCACCAGAACCCTTCAAGCCCGGACCTTTCACCCAAAGTTAATAAATTTTTAAAGTTGAAAGCCCAACTTTGAGGTGGAAAGAAGAGTTTAAAACACTATTTCATTCTTTCAAGCTGTGCTACAAATGGCCAACACCTAGGGGGGAAACATTAACTCACAGGACCAGTGAAAAGACCTATAAATCACATAGGGAAACATCTTGGCCTAGCAGCTACTAACCCATTGGAGATAAATCTAGGAAAAATCTTCCTGGAGCTTTGCAGATTTTCTTTTAAGAGAGAAGAAATAGGGTAAATGAGTTTATTCGCTGTTTTTTATTCAAATTCAGCAGCAAATATCAGTCAGTATTATACTATCTATACAATGCACCTTCTCCTACATCAATAAACCACAAAAAAATTATCATATCCCATATATTAAACTGTAAAGCTGTTACAGAATTTTAACATTTCAGTAGCAACCTTGTATTGTCCGGGTTTGCATTCACACCTCCTAAGGGTACGAGCTTAGAAAAGTTAGAGGAGATAGAGTATGCAGATAAACCATAGAGAAGAGGGCACCTAGCACCACTCTGGGGAGAAAAGGAAGAAAAGTCTGTGCCCAGTAACATAAATTCCCTTTCAGAGCCTAGAATACAATGCAGGATTCAAGAGTCTCACTATCTCCTGTTGTTAGCAAGCATCTGTAAAACCCAGATGCAAAATGTTTGCTTCATTCGCCTCTGTATGCTGACCTACAAGGAAGATAACTGTGTACTTCTGCTATCAGTTACTTCCACAGCCTGGGTAGTAGAGGTCTATACAGCATGTATAAATGTTCCCACATTCCTGATGAATCACCGAGGAATGAATCTGAACTCACATGACGGAATTTCTGACGTTTCCATTTGCCTTTTTTTTTTTTTTTTTTTTTTTTAAACACATGGACAGACACATACATATGAGAAGCAAGGCACTGAAAAAATTGCTGATACTGGTAAGTCATGTATTTAGAAGATAGGAAATAGCAGGTGCAAATTTAATATGAAGACCTGGTAAATCCAGTTCCTTTGAACATATTTCTGGTGATCTGATCCTTTCTTATCCTATCACATACTATTTGCTGATAGAAGACCGGCTTCTTACATATTGTACAAGGCAGACCTATTCTTCAGCAGAACAGGAGGTTATACTGAGAGAGGATGTTGTCTTTAGGATCTTTACTCATTTATTGTTACAATGGAAAGGTGTACAGTAAATGAGGCAAGGAACTGAGAGGAAAGAAGAGGTGGGTCTCAAGATTAATGTAGCTGAATGTCCAGAGGGATGGATTTTCCCCTGCCTGCTAATACAAATGTCATTTGTACAAATGTCTTGGTTTAAGCAAGACACTTACACCAAGTACCATGAAAGGTCACTCACTAACTATGTCCTGTTTTCTTGACTCCTGACTTGAGGCCTGGGCTATGATTTACAGACATCCTGAACACACCTATCTGCAACAAACAAAGGTGGGAGCTGTTGTTTAAATGTGTGAAGTGCTTCAAAACTCCCTACTGCAATGTGTCTGCCTCACTTTCCTGAAAGGAACCCAATACAATAGTATGCCCTCATCAACTAGAGATGTTGTAGTACTAAGTTACTTAATGTTTGTACAGCAGATAGCCATTATAGTGATGTGTGACACAAAAAAGTCTGTGAAAAAATTAAGAATTCTCTCCAAGTAGGGTTTGAATTGTGTCCAGCAAATAAGGCCTGGAGCCATATGCCAAATGATGAGAAGGAAATAAAATATTGACTAGCTGCTTATTCATAAAACTCCATCTATTCTGTGCACTGTCCTGAGACAGAACTACTGGGTAAAAAGTAGTATGAGGAGATGCATTTAAAAATTTTATTGTATACCCAAGAGGAGACTCAAGCTTGTGTTTGCTAACTTTGCATCTGTCACTGCATAAGATTTGAAGCTTGCTTTCAAGTTTTTAAGATGTTCATAGAAGAGTATATACCTATGTGCAGGAGTGCTTGTGTTACCCTGAGCAGGATTATATTCAGAACTGGGTCCCTAATTCCTTTATATTTCAGCTGTATTGGAATCTACTAACAGTAGTAAACTGTTAAAACAATGGTAAGAGGCAAACTGATAACTCTAAAACTACAGGTGACTTCTGCAATCAGGGAAAAATACCCTTTCTCCCTCTGAATACCTAGCTAGATCTGATGACAAGGAAAATAAATGCCTCTGAGGGTTATCTGTGCCTCTGCCTCCCTCCTCTTCTCAGCAGAGATATGTGTGCTTTCCATGGGAAACGTTGTCTGTGCCAGAGAGTTAGAAATCCAAGAGCAAAGGTTTCAGGTAACCAACTGTTTAAGCTGAAGGACAAGAGGTCAGGGTCTCAGAAGGGAATACAGAGCAACCCTGAGCATCACTGGGGAAAGCAATGGCAAGATCTGCACTCCATTTCTGTGTTCCTGGCTTTAATGAACTTTGCCAGTCTTTGTGCTTCCACTCCGCTGCCCCTTGGACATAGACAAAGGAGTACAGTTAAAGGAATTTACCTGCTGCCTCTATCAGAGAAGCAGGCAAACAAAAAGTACAACCTCGAAACAGAGAGAGGAAGAAACAATTGGTTGTCAGCTTCTAATTAATAAATTCTCCTTGGACTGTTTCTAGTTCACCTGAGCCTGATCAATATCCATTGGGGAACCTTCCAATGGGACCAACTTTTAATTTATCTCCCAATTTCCTCTCCAGAGCCCAGGCATCAAATCTAATTACTGTGCCTGTTTACTGGTTTTGCTTTTCTTCCTCGCCTGAACGCAAGGAGGATATTATGCTTCTTGATGGGGAAACAAAGATGTTACAATGCAAAGGAAGTGCTCAGTGCAAGAGCCCTGGATGCCACATGCAGATAAACATCTCTGGCCTTCCTAAGTAAAGATGAGGGTGCAGGAGGAGAGCCAAAGAAAATTAGTCACTGGAGAGACAACACCAAGCATGGGGAGACAAATGTGACCAGATACTAGGAAGGTGTATGGGAGGACACAGAGAGAATGGATCCAGTTCTTGGGACTGGTAGACTTAGAGACAAGAATATAAATGAGAATGAATCCTTTTAAATATGATTATATCATGAATCTACCGGTTGTTCCTCAACAGCAATGCCTTGAGCTGTTAAAAGTGCCTCAGCCACTGAAATTCTAGTATATTTGAGTACCATATCCACTTAGTTCCCTTTGAAAATCTTGGCTACAAATCTTTACTCTCCCATGTCTCCATGTAATGTATAAAAGGGACACTTTCCCTGTGAATACCACAGGGAAGGACTAACCCACTGAAATGTAAGGAAGAAATTAATAGCTCACCAGGTTCTGTCTTCCTGCTAGTGATTGTTAATGATGTAGTGTGACACACTCTCTGGTGCTTTAGAAATACAGATAGCTACTGGTTATGGGACTTGGATAAATCTGAGATGCACCAATTTTTTGCAGAGGTAACTTTTTTTTTTTTTTTTTTTTACATACAGCTAAACTGGAGCCCTTACCAGAAGGCTGAAGCTGCCCAGATATCAGATTTATCAGATATACAGGAATGCTTCACCCTTCCCTTCTTACTTGGGGATTCCCCAACCAGGAAATCAGAAAAGACAGATTGTAGACTAGGTGGCAAGAGAATGGGGAAACAAAGCAGAGCATTCACAGTGCTACAGAAGGCCTCAGTTACATTAGTGCTTTTGCCTTAGTAATGCCAAGGGACTATTTGCAGCTCTATAACCCTTCACTTAAGCTTTCGAGGCAGTGCTTTTCCAGAGTGTCAGCAGCAGTATTTTCCCTGTAATGTTCCCATTCTGCTACTCTCATTCTTTTTTCCTTTATTGTTCTCATGCTGTTACTCTTGTACTGTTGCTCTCATGGCCTTGCACCTGCTATGAGAATCAGTGACCTCATAACTGCCTTTCCTGACTGGCCCCTGGAGAGAGTTTTTCCCTTCCCTTTCCCTCTCTCTGTTTCTTATTCACTCCTCAAGTAGATTTGTTAGAGCTGATGTATGCCATCAGTTATGGACCCTGCTAAACACTGTGCATGTAAGCCTGTCTCATCATACTTTGTGCAACAACAGCCATGACTGAAGTGCCACCATCACCAGGGGTGGTTACTGTGTCATCCAAATCACCAGAAAAGCAAAGAGCAGCTACCAATAACAGCAAAGCCACTAGTTAGTTGGGGAGAATAAGAGTACAAACACAAGGTGTATGCATACTCTTAACTCGTACCGCCCTACTGGAGATGCAGTTGTCAGGTACCCACTCAGTCCAGCCATTGCTGGTTTCTATGCTAAAAACTTGTTAAATAATATCAGTTAGTAAGTAGTGTGATTTTCATATACTAGTTTAAGCCTGTTTATGCAGGCCGTTACACTAGCAAGAAAGGAAACACAACGAAACAGAAATTTAAAAGACTTGTGTCTTCTTTCATATTAATTTCATTTGGTAAAGAGTTAAAAGGCCTCTTGGGAAAACCACTCTCTTGCCTGTGTCTACATAATCATGGGTATGCTGGCACAATTGCTCCTGCATGATGTTTTCCAACAGTTGCTACAGCCCAAAGTGCAAGAAAAAACACGCTGCTGTCCTTCTGGACCTGGCAGTAAAGAAGCTCAAAGTCTCGAGAGAATATGAAGAATAAGGATGCAGCTGGTGAGGATCAGACAGAGCAATAAACAGATTAAACAGCAGGCAGACAGAAGCTTACCTGACAAACAGCAGCCTGAAAGAGCTGGGGATATGAAAGACAAGAGGTTCATTTTCAGCTGGGAGAGGTAGAGATGTATTGAGAAGGGTGATATTTGGTAGTGTGGCTAAATGGCAGATGCTGCAGAACAGAGCGCGCTTGTCCCATGAATGATGAAATCCAGTTGAAAACTCAGAAAGGGGGTGTGCTGGGTTTCTGTGGCGTGTTTTTTTGGTAGCAGGGGAGGGGGCTACAGCAGTGGCCCCCCTGTAAGAAGCCTCTTGAAGCTCCCCTGGCTCCAGGTCGGACTCACCTCTGCACCAAGGCTGAGCCAACCAGCAACAGTGGCTGCACCTGTGTGAGAACATATTTAAGAAGGGGAACATGAGAGGGGGTTGAGGGATTTGTGAGAAGGATGAACACTGAGGTCAGGAGGAAGGAAGGAGAAGGACGTGGGGGAGGTGTGCTGGAGCAGAGACTGTGGTGAGGCAGAAGGGCCACCCCCCTGCCACCCTGGAGGTCCGCGGTGGAGTAAAGGCTGACCTGAAGCCTGAGGAGAAGCCCGCTCCAGGACAGGCATCTACACTTAAAGCCAGTACTCTGAGTGGAGAAGCAGCCCCACTGTTGTAGTTTGGTGCTGGGAGGACTGAAACATGTGGCGGTGAGCCACGCTGGAGCAGCACGGGAACAGCTGCATCCTGTGGGAAGGACTCATGCCGGAGATGGTTTGTGGAGGACTGTCTGCAGTGGGAGGGGAGCCCCCTGAGCAGGAGAGGAATGTGCGGTGTTCACCCCACCTCCCTAGAAGGAAGGAGTGGCAAGCTGACTGTAACCCCCATCCCCTGCCCCCTGCGCTGCTGGGGGAGGAGGGAGAGAGATCGGGAGCAGAGCTGAGCCTGCGAAGAAGGGAGGGGTGAGGGGAAGTGGTTTTGAATGTGGTGGCGCTTCTCACTGTCTCACCTTGTCTGTTAAGTGTTGTCTTTGTTATTGTTTGAATTAAAGTGATGTTTTCTTTTCTTCCCCTAACAAGTCTGTCTTTTGCCTGTGACTGTAATGGGCGATGACCCCTCCTTGTCCTTGGATGGATTCTTTGATTCCTCTATGCTTCATTTTCCCCTTCCCATTCCTGGTAAGGGGAGGGGGTGAGTGAGCGGCTGCGTGGTGCTCCGTTGCCTTCTGGACTCAAACCACAACAGGGGGAAAGATGCTGAGGGAGATATGCTGGTTTTGGCTGGGACAGAGTTAATTTTCTTCATAGTAGCTGGTATGGAGCTATGTTTTGGATTTGTGCTGAAAACAGTGTTGATAATTCAGGGATGTTTTAGTTATTGCTGAGCCTGCTTACACAGCGTCAAGGCCTTTTCTGCTCCTCACCCCAACCCACCAGCCAGCAGGCTGAGGGGCACAAGAAGTTGGGAGGGGACACAGACAGGACAGCTGACCCCAACTGACCAAAGGGATATCCAAGACCATGTGATGTCATGCTCAGCATATAAACTGAGGGAAGAAGAAGGAAGGGGGGACATTCAGAGTGACAGTGTTTTGTCTTCCCAAGTAACTGTTACGTGTGATGGAGCCTGGCTGTCCTGGAGATGGCTGAACACCTGCCTGCCCAGGGGAAGTAGTGAATGAATTCCTTGTTTTGCTTTGCTTGCGTGTGGCTTTTGCTTTATCTATTAAACTGCCTTTACCTCAACCCACGAGTTTTCTCACTTTTACTCTTCTGATTCTCTCCCGCATCCAACCATGGGGGGAGTGAGTGAGTGGCTGCATGGGACTGAGTTGCCAGTTGTTGGGGGTAAACCATGACAAGACAGAACGGGTGAAACAAAAAGGGAAACAAAAAAAACCACAACTCCCACCCCCCACCCCCCCAAAGGATTACTGTAAACAAAAGACTTCATCCAAACAAAAGACTTCATCCAAAAGACTTCATTCACATTGAATTTGATAGGAGTGGTGTTTATGTTTCATCTGAGTGCAAACATGGGGTGAAGGCATCAGCACTCTTGATACTGGAGTCTAAAGAACTGGCTTGGTCTCAGTGCAAGTTACTGGCATGAAAAGCCTTAAACTGGAGAGAACAAGAACCTACAATACAATACAATTGAGAGTCCTGGCCCATATTCTTCCTCTTGAACTGATATGGTCTGCATTTTAACTCTCTGTGGAAAATAATTCTAAATGTCTGAATGTCAAATATCCAGTAGGGCAAGACAGAGCCTTGGATAAAAGCTCCTACATTATCCACTTTGGTTTGCAGCATTTTCTGTCCTCCTGATCCCACAACTTTTACCACTCTATGTCTATGTGCATGAGTTAGAGATGATGTCAACAACAGAAAAAAAGAAAGGGACAGAGGCATGATTATCTGGCTGGAAGTGAAACACAGCATGGAACCTTCTTGTGGATCTCTGTGCATCATCAACAGCAGAACCTATCCTTGTAATTAGTATTACTGTTTAGCTTACTGAAAATTACTCCTTTACATTTACGTATAAAATGCACAGTGAGGAAAAGAATCCAAAGAAGGAAGTTCAGACCTGGTGGAGAGTATTAGAAGTCCTGTTCAAACCAAATAATTTGCACTTGTTACAAGTAACAGCTGGATTTGCTCCGCACTTGTATCTAAGTCACCTGAATAACTCATTTCAGTAAATACGACTTCAAATTTCTACATCACCTCCCAAGAATCTGAGAGAATTTCAGAAGCACCAATTGATTAAGACTCACAGCCCTCTCACATGAGTCAGGCAAGTACTGTTACTCTTAATCTACAAACTAGATCTGAGGATTTTCCAAAGCATTGCTGGAGACATAGACAAGCATTCAGCACCACTTTAACAAAAAAACCCACAATCCACCCAAGTAATTGGGGGTCTTAAAAAGTGAAGCAGTTTGGCCAAATGTATGCAGCTAAGCTATGACATTCAAAACAGGAGGTAAAACTGAGGCTGTCCGACTCTCCTACCTGCTACTTCAGCTTCAGAACAGTCTCTTCTCCTCATGTGAGGGCAGAGAAGGAAGTGGAATTTTCCTCCCACAGGGAATTGCAAAATAATTCTTCATTTGAAACTTGAACAGAAAGTAAAAAATCTAGGCAAAAGTATAAATGTTAAGATCTAGACACTTCATATCAAAACAGAATGATCCAACATGTCATTCTGTTACAGCATTTTTAATTTTGAATCAACATTTTGAAACAAACAAACAAAAAAAAAAGTAATTTTATGTGGAAATGTCAACCCCAAACAAAATATTTTGTTATGTTTCTTCCAGCTGGAAAACCATTTTTTTTTTTTTTTTGTCAGAACTGACATTTTCTCATTGCAGATTTCAGTTTAGGTGAAACCACATTGTCTGATGGGAAAACATTTCTGTGAAAAAATGTTAATCAGCTCTGAAGTGACTATGTTTTCTGTCAAGAAAAGGAAGACATAAAATGCTGACTGTAAAACTCTGAGGAACTGAAGTATTCTGAACAAAAAAGATCTGGGAGGCCTCTGAACTGGACTGAAATGCTGATTGGGAAGAACCAGTAAATTGTCCTAAACCAGAAGTTTTGAATGAAGCAGATTCAAATAGCCAGATAACCGAATGAAGAAATTAAGTGTCTTTTTCTGTACCTGTATAGAAGTTACTTTTCTTACACCCTGGAAGCCAAGGTAGATTATATAACTAGATAACATATGCACTGGGAGTGCTACCAAAATTGATCCTTAGCTCAGAGAAAGATGGCCTCTCCCTGTAATACATTTATGACAAAACATGTACAAAGTAAATCTACTACCTCCTCTTGATCTTGAACCAGTCGGCATGTTTCATGTTTTGAAGTATACAGGTTTATACCTTTTATGTATCGACTATATACAACATAGTTCTTACTCAATGGAACTTGAATTTGTAATAATCCAGGTTTACAGGTTATTTGTGTTACATATAGGATTGTAAACAGTAATATGTGGTAGTAGCTTTAATCATTCACAACCCTGAAACATCTCTTCAGGTAAATTTCAGCTGCTCTTGGGCTGCTTATTTATTTGTTTGGTTACACAACTTTAACATTCCTCTTTATCATCTGTGGTCTTCTCAACTCTGAATCGCTTGCTGCAAATTTGGACTCTCTATTGATCACCTGGCCTGCAGCTCACTAAGAAACACAGAATAACATTGTTCTATTACACAACCTGGCAGCTCCCTGCTTCTGGAAACCTTTTTATGTTGAAAATTAATAACGCATTTTATGTTGACCCCTCCATTTTCTATGCCTTAATTTTATGAATATACAAGTAAATTATGTTACTTGGTTTTCCCTTGCTTCATCTTTGCAGAGAGGAAAATGAAAATGTGGTTGATTAGTGAAGCACAGCTTTTCTTTGCATGGTGAAGTTGCTTCATCTCTGTCAAACTGCTCTCCCCTACAAAATTTATAATGGTGCTTTTATTTGTTGCTTCAGTCAATCTACTTGGTTCTCAACTAGGGCAGAATGCAATAATACATTTACAGAAAAATATCTTTCTGGATGCTCTTATGCAATTCACTGACTTTGTGTCCTTTCCCTATGTACAGTGGACCTGAGACTATAGGACAGCAATGCACTGGCCACTGAGTACAGTTCCCACTACTGCCCACAACCAGAACAAAACTCCCTTTCATAAATTTATTTTTAATAAGTATCATCTTAAATGTAGTTAGGTTGCTCGCCCCTATCACTTATACAGCTGTTCCCTAACTCTTCTCTCAAAGTCTTTGCACTTCCAGCTTAGAAGGATCCATAGTGAAGTTACCCCCATTTCTTCAGATGTTTCTACAGCTTTTCTCTCACAAGTATACACCACCATGTATTTAAAACAGGGTTTCTATCGTATTCTCTATTGTTATCACAGAGACATCTAGAGATTCAAATAATACCAAGGATTCTCCAGGCAAGGAGTAATCCTTTTTCTGAAAGGTTTATAGTCTACGTAGGTAAGACAATGAGTGACACTGCAGGGAAGCAGAAGGTCAAGTAAATCATATAGCAGACCAGTAGCAGGGCCAGGAATCCCTAGCATCCACTGGATTTGCACAACTTCCACATGTAAACACATTCCTGTCTGCAGTTTCTCAATTTACCCACCACAACCACACAAACGTGCATGGATGTACGTGTCAATCATATCCACTGTCTTGTCCACTCAAACAAAACCTATGCTTGGGTTTCAACACACAAAAATTGCCCTACAATTTTCAAGGACTACCTGGGTTTGATACAGACTCCGGGCTGGCTCTGCATCTCATTGCCAATATGTGCGGTTATCAGTATCACCACTGAGACTAATGAGGCTCTGGTGGTTTCACTGATATGCAGCCATCTCAGTTTTTGAAACATCCTTGCACCACTCTTATTCGTGGAGACACTTTCACTGGGTGAAAAAAATGTATTTTGCTGTCATAAAACGAATCACAAACTTTTTTTTTTTTTAAAAAAAAAAAGACAGGTTACTTAGATGTCCTGAAAATTTCAGCACTTCCATACTTGCGCATTCCTCCATTGGAGACATGCAAATATAAAACCCATCAAGTGGAAATGCATGCAGTCAGGTAGAGACAAGCAATTTTGGTTTGTCACACAATATCCAAATCCAGACAGAGGCTGTGAAATCCTGGCAAGCAGCCTCAGCTGCTTTCTGCCCTCAAGGCCTGGGCCAGGGGTGCTTTCTGCCTGACACGCATTCACCACTCCTTCCATCTGTGCAACAGGAGATTCTCTCTCTATCTCCTTATCATTCACCCAAATCATCCTAGGAAAACTGGCAAAGCAGTTACTAGTGAGAGCTTGCTCCTTTAATACTGCAAAAATATAACTAAGTGCATGGACACATATCCACAATGTATCTCAGTCTTCAAGTATCCCCTTTTGTGGGGGTCTCTCTTGCTCATTAACGTCAAGGAAATGCATGTGTCTTGAACTTGTCCTTCATATCTCCTCTGGTGGCTCTTACTCTTTGTTTCCTCTCCTGTCACTTTTAATTGGCAAAAAAAAAGAAGAAAAGTGTACAATTTTAAGCAGAAGCCTATCCACTGGCAAAATGATTGGCTCAACAGAGAGAATATGCATCCCTCTGCAGAGGCACAGATCCTATCTCCTAGTGTAGATCACAACAGATAACCTCACAGAAGGGTTTTCATTCTAAGCCTCTATTTTGTTTGCTTAAGAATTTAATATAATTTTTGCTTACTGAGTGCTTGTCTCCAAGATAAATAATTCTCAAAAGATTAATAAATACATAGTTAATTCTTCTATAACTTTATCTATGTCTTCCGAGTGATAACAAGATTCTATTGTTTTTGATAAGAAACAAAAAGTAAAACATACCATTTAAAAAATTTTCTTATTTTTTAAATTTCTGAGCTTTCATTTAGCAGCTGTACAAAATGGGAATATAGAGCTGAGCCACCACTGAGGGATCCTGAGTTTATCTCTGACAGTGCTATAAATGACTGCTTTGGACTTCAAAAAATTAGAAATCTTTTAAATAGAGTCACTTCTTGTGCTCATCAAGTTCAATCTCTAATTTTTTGTCATAGTTCAGAATGTCAATAGGTCACACCTATCAAGGTTAGTCCTGATGTAGCAAATCCTTTTGGCACATGCATAGGCTGAACAAGGATTGCAATAGGAAACTTGGTTTCTTAGTGAAAAATTTAGCAAGTTATTATGCTTGCTCTAATACCATTTCATATTCATTATCTACCAGCAAGAGGAAGTCAAGAATTCTCTTCAGAAACACAATAAAATAATCAATTTAAATAGGTGATTGTCTCTCATGGGAAAGAGTTTTCCAGTGGCGTCTGGCCAAATAGTGCTGTTACAGCATTTTTCCTCTTTTCTTACATCATACCTCTCCCAAACTGCAAACAACATGGTAGGTAAGAAATGTCATTATAAGATGCGCGTTAGAAAATTATTCAGAATGCACAGCTGAACATCTGAAACTTTCAGATTAAGTTCAAATTCTTTCTGTCAACTCTGACTCTAGGGTATAAATCACGGTACAGTCTTACTACTTTTTTTACAGACCACACAATACCAGGTCATTTTTCTCTAGAAATCTTGGGTTTATACACAGCATCTGCTGCTATACCACCTAGTCCACACCAGTGGAGTAATTGATATGAGAAGTACGAAAAGTATTTGCCATTCTTACTCAGATCACACACTACCCTATTATGTGAGAAACCCCAAGAGGAATTTATAGGATTATTCAATGAGTAAGGTACTATTCATGGTGAGTAAAGGTGGCAGAATCAACTTGCTACTGATTACGAGATGCTTTTCCTCACTTACATTGCTGTAAATTTAAATTAACTCCACTCAATCAATGGCGAATAATTGATATAAAATCAGAGTAAGAGGAGAATTAGTCTACAAGTATGTCTAGAATGAATAAACAGTGAAAATTTGCTGGCATATATAACTCCCCCTTGAAGCTTTGCTGCAAGGTTACTTTTATAACTGATTGTTTCATTCTCAGAAGTGCTGTGCTGCTGCTTGAAAAGAAAATATATACTGAGCTTCTGCATGCTAAAATACCCTGTGGTTTCCAAGGTCTTGTGTTTTCTTGGGTGGTATAAAAACCCACAAATCCCACTGAGCTTAGTTCAGGCCATGGGCACATCCTAGCTACCAAGGACAAATAGTTCTTCTGGTAGCCTGCGAGGTATCCTGGTGTGCCCCAGAGTCTTGTGGCTGGGTCTTGGATTTCCACTGGACTAGCATAGGAGTGGAGTGATTTGAACATCACGTCTCTTTTTCCTCTCAGCCTGTTCAGCAGATGCTCTATAAAAGCAAACAAAAGTGCAATCCCTGTCTGCACCATGCATGTTCTATATAATGCTGAAGCTCTGTTAGGGTCCCGTTGCATCTATCTTCATCTGGGTGGCTTCTGCTCCTTCCTCTCTCCCCTCTGCTTTATAATTTTTTTGGAGCAAGAACTATCTTTAACTATATTTGTATAGCAATTCCCACAACAGGGCTTGGATCTGGTCAATGCCTCTAATTACTACTGCAATGCTATTATTATTTAATCTGCAGAGACCTCATGATCCCTTTTGGGTGGCATATTTTTAACACCCATGACTATTGCCTGGATATTGTTTAATTTTAGCTCCAGACATCAGATTTAGAGAATGATAAAATTGCCTTCCTCCCCTTGTGATCCTGACCCATCCCCTGTCCTCACGTAAACTCCTGCTATTGCTTTCTCTGTCCCACTTTCCTCTCCCCTCCCATCCCTAAGCAGCAGGTCAAGGAGGGTGCCATCACCTCTGGAACTTGCAGATTAAAAGGCAAAAAATTGACAGTAAACTGCCAATGGCTCATTTACTGTTGACGGTGAGTCAATCAAAATCCTGCTTTCCCACTGCTTCCTGGCTTTCCCATCTGTGTGAATTCATGACCCGACTTCTGATGTGTTCCACACTGTTACTTTTTTCCCCTCAGAGTTTAATTGCTTCTGTTTCACATTTGGGTGCTGAAAAATTGACAGAAGCTGCACAATTCCCTCCAGCAATGGATCCTATTTATACTGCTGTAAACTACGTTTTGCAGAGATATGATTAGTAATAAAAGGGAGAAAATTAAACAGGAATTAACATGTCTTTGTATAAAATCTGGTTATCAACCAAGTTTTACTCTAAGGGTCACAAGAAATGTTAATGGTGAATGCCCAACACACCGTAAGGAAGACATCAAGCCCTCACATCCATCCTAAGGGCAGAATGACAGCAACTTGCCTTACGCCAGACGTAGCATTTATCCAAATAAATGTCTGGCTCAAGACAGAGAATTCTCAGCCATAGCACACACAGAAGGAAGGAGAGCAGGAGGAGGAAAGTCTCCCCAGAAAAGACATCCTTTCTGTTTCTTATGTTCTCTTAGAGGACATCAGGCCCTTTCCCCAGAGAATAGTGCTAAGGTGTGCGCATCTTAAGAAGCTCTGGAAAGGACTGTGCATGGGGAAAGCTGCCCCTGGACTGCTTGAGTGCTGCGGCACAAGCGGGGCCAGGCTCCAAATCTCTGGCAGCCACCCCGAGGATATGGCACAGAGACTCCAGCCAAGCGCACTCAGAACATGCTGCTTCAAATTTAGAGAGAGGATTGTGGCGGCAAAGTTGTTGTGCTGTGAGTTTCTGAGGATGTCAATACGGCTAATATCTTTTAAGAGACCAGTAAGTATAACTGGGAAAAAAAAAAAAAAAAAAAAAAAAAAAAAAAAAAAAGAGAAGCTTTTGTGCATATAAGCCCATCTGGAATGACATTTCAACTCTCTTTCCTTCTCATAGGGCTTGAAATAGACCCATTTCTTCTTTGTCAGGAGAGTGCCCACGACATTTTAGTCAATACTTTTCTATAATTTTTTGTCTTGAAAACACATCTGAAATTTTATTTGCTGAATACTATACATTCAGTAAATAAAAATTGATACATAAAATTATCAAATATTTTGTTTACTAAAACATTCATCATGCATACAATACCCGATAATAATTTTGATATTTTTTAAATAAATATTTTAAATTTTAAAAAGTTAACTGAAATGACGTGGAAAGATTCATAAGAAATAGGAAGCTCAATAAACCTTGATGGACTGATGTTTTGTAGAAGGCTGTTCTTTTTTTATAAGTCATTGTGCCTGGGAAACCTTTGCACAAGGTGCTCTTGACCCAGTCTACCAAGATAAACTCATTGCGAGAGCAATTGTCAGAGTTTGACTCAGCCTTACCCACAGCCAGCACTAACCGATTGGTACTTTTAATCCTTATGAGGTCGCTACAAAATGCTGGACTCTGCTGAGATGCACTGTAGGACTGGAGCAGAGCAGGGCCTATGATAGAAACTCAGTTCTGCAACCTTTCAAATGTCATTAGACTTCCCCCATGTAGGTGAGGACTTTTATGAGCAAATGCCTTTTTTTTTTTTTTGCAGTCCAAAGTTTATTTTGTCATGTAGTAGACCATCATGTGCAGATGGATAATAGGCAACATGTCAAGACCTGCTAGCAAGACCTGCTGCTCAGTCAGCATGGTACCGGATTTAGGCAGCTTGAATGAGGATGTCATTATGGCCAGGCCAGACAAGAGCTCTCTGAAGTGGAAACAGCAGGGCTCTAGCAGTGGGGAACTCCAGGGAGACAAGGTTCCACTGGGCACACAGTCCATGTAACTGCCAGCTATAGTCTAAGTATACCATAGGGATGCTATCAACTTTGGCATCACAACAAGCACAGGCTTGGAGACACCTTGGCAAGTAAGCAGTGGAATGGTCCTTCCCATCTTCATAGAAGCTGCAACAAAGTCAAATAAAATAATGGAGAATTGTCTTCCAGAAAACATTCCTTTTCCTGTGAGCAATTAATGTTCCTCACAAACTGACTAGAGCACAACCCCCTGTACTTTTTCTTCTCACAGCTAAAGAGGATCTATTAGCTGCTTCCTCTTCTACCAAGTCTCCACAAACAGGGAAACTGTTCAGCAAGAACCCTGCTTCCAGCACTAGAATGACTGTTTTATTGGTCTGATCAGTTTATTAAGAAACACCATTGTCCAGAATCCCTCTGCTAATGCACTGCAATGCAATGCTAATACACTGCCTAGTTCTCTCCAGCAGGCAGCTGCTCCCAGAGGGGAGGAAGAAGTAGTTTTATTCTGCCACCCGCGGCAGATCCCGGCAGGAAGTTTGGATACTGTTATCACTCTATCAGCCTCTTTTTAGATCTCTTTGCAGACAGTGTTTGCTGTGTCATGATGTCTGTATATGGCTGTATGACTGTGCACATGTCTGCATGGGTCTGTAACAGGTAGAGACAATGATATGCCTAGGAACGATGGGGACATATGAAAGCATATTTTCTCTGCCTAGAGCAGTTTTTCTCCTCCCTGTTTCAGCCACAAGGATCTTAATACATGGAGGAATACAGCAGTCTCCTCTCACTTCATTGCCCAGTAACATAACACATCCCTCCAATATTCTGAATACAATTTCACTCATAAATGCAGAGGTGGACATTCTCAGTTACCTTTGACAGGTGGGATCTGAGCTGTATGTGTGAAGATGTTTATTTTTTTCCCTCCAGAAAAGAAGCAGTGTTACCCACATTGACCCAATTAGAGATGGGTGAGATGGGAACAGGACAAAGAGTCTTGTACTGATTAGTAGAAAATTAACACAAACCAGCATGACTCTGCAAATATTGATACCTGACTTACGATTCAAAGGCATGTATGTAAAGAACTGACAGTATCACTACAGTTACTAATAGACAGATCTTTCCATTAAACTTACATTAAATGTTCTGTGAAAGGCAGTGAAGTCAGGTCCTGTACAAGAAAATGAGTGCATTAGTAAATTATCTGGTCTTTGGTTCAAATGAAACCTTTTGTTTTCAAATGAAAAGTTTTGGTTTCATTCTCCTCAGATGACAGCGTGGCCAGGGAATGTCACTACAAATAGACGACCAAGAGTGAATCCTTAAAGGTGATTCCTCTAGGACAGTGAGACAATATGGTGCAGTACGGTTTTGAAAGCTTGCAGTGACATTACCCAGAGAATGCCAGCTCAAACCATACAGGCAGGACTTCAGTCTTCACTGCTTTCAACCTGGTGCCAACTGTACTAAGAAAATGGTATTTTGTCTATCAGATTTTGTGACAGGACTAGTGGAAATTGGATTGAAAACCAGCAATTCAGCCAGCTTATAGTTATAGCACAGGAAATAAAAAATCAGAGGTTCAGAGGATTTAGAAATGAAGGGTAAGAAAGAAGATCTAATTCTGTCTTCCAAGAGCTACAGATTTCCCCCCACTCTCTTTTTAAAGGCAAACCCCTGCAGCCAAGTCAAAAGCAATTGAGTGGTTGCACATCCTGTTGCACAGATCTTTTTGCCCTTCTACAAGGGCAAATGTTACAACCTTCACTAGAAGTATCTCTAATCTTGCAAGCTTTTCTAGAAACTTAGGTGTGTTGGTACAACATTTTCTATTACTGTATTACCTCTTCTTCCTGATATATTCTGATGCACATGCACATGGACAGCACAGTTTTGACTTTCCAAGGGCTAGAGTGAAACTCCATAGAGCTCCCACCAGACAAGTAATGTCACCTTTTCAAAAGATTGTCAGATTGGCAGTTTCTGGCATTTGTTAAATTTGTACTATTGTTTCAGGGACTTGTTTTTTTGGTTTTTTGTTTTTTTTTTTTTTTTTAATTCAAGGCTGAGATCCAGGAAGCTACTCATTCATGTGAACAGAAACTCCATTTGGGTTTTAATGCCTTACCAGGGATGCATATTCTTAACTCTGGAAACAATGCAGTTGAACAGAGAAGAGACTTTCCTGATGAAAAAAGAAAGCTGCCACTCAAATTCACAGGTGTGTCCAAGGTTTCCTCTGTGAATTTGGGCAAGTAACTTCACCTACTCTGTGCTTTTATTTCCCTGTTTTTGAAATAGAGGTGATACTTCACCAGGCTCTTTTAAAGGTAACATTCACAAATGACTGATGTGCTCAATAAACCATGATTGAGTTGCAGAGAACTGACTGAGGACCCAGTATAAGTCTGCTAATTAATCTGGTCCAGCTTCTGACAATGCAAGATTTCCCTGCACACTATATTTATTTTCTTCAGTCCTGTACAAGAAGAGATGGATAGTCTTTAAACATCTGATAACCCAAGGCATTGTAGAAATGCTTCGTAGAGGCAAAGAGTAGAAACTAGGACTCCTGGGTTCTATTTTCAGTTCTGCCACTTACTCACTATTTGACTATGGACAAAGCACCTACCCTTCCCACACTTCATTTCATTAAAAACAGATCAAGAGGGTATTGCAAGGTTATTATTTTTCTAATTACCCCAGAGTCCTTGCATGAAAGGCCTTTCAGGAAAGAGGAGATTTTTACAGAAAATAGTAATCCATCACTTAGTTGCCAAGAAATTACAAAACTCTGCAGACTGAAACATGAACAAGCTGTGTCACTGAAGCTTATTTCTACTTCTCTGTGACAAACACCTGAGCAAATCAGCTGTGGGAGTAAACATAATCAAAGGTTATTAGTTAATAAGTACTAATCTCCCATAAACACTTGTATACTAAAGCAGGCACCTTCAAAACACAGGCTCCATTGCAAAAGGAATTTTCCTAAACCAAAGTTTGTTTTTTCTTGTCCATTGCCCAGTAACTTTCAGTTGGTATTTGAGTATGTGCTAGAAAATGCACCCCAAGACTTTCTGTCAAATCAAAATTCCTTTTGTTTAAGTCAGCTGCTCCAATTGCTCCACCACTGTTCAGAGCAATGGTGGGGTTTGATCTGCTCAGATGACATCACTCATATGGTTAGCACTGCTCAGTTTGCTGTCACCCACCCATGACAGACTGAGTGCAGTTTCCCTATCACACAGGCCTTGGCAGAGAAAGTGGCTTAGGTAGTTCTTGTACCAGAATGCCATGTGCTGCGAGTCACTCGCGCCAGTCCCACACACCACACTTTACCATGTCCTCATTTGTGAAACCACATTGTTCCACAACATGACTGAGGTGTATCTTTTTAGTGACATGTTTTACACTGTGGCCCTCTGAAAAACTGTAATGGCAAAGCAGAGGGGATTGTGTATTGCATAGCCTGGTATACAGTGATTTTAAGTGTGAATGGCATTTACCTTTTCCACCACAGAACAGAATTGGAGTAGAAAATCCTCAGCGCTACGGACACTTCGGTTAGGTGACAACTTTCCTGACATACATGTCCTTTCCTTCCCCAGTCCCCAGAAGCAATGATCCACTGAGCCATTTCTACATAATGTCCCCACTGTCTGAGTACGTTGTCAGTACACCACAGGGTCTGAATGAGTGGGGAGGATGCTGTGTTAAAACTGTTGAACTTAAGAATTTTGCTGGTTGCTTTGTCCTGTTAAACAGCTATTGTACTCCACCTTGTATTGGGATGCATTCAGCTGACAGCTGTGCTGAGTCCTCTAAGGTATAAGACAATGTACAGAAAAATGCTACAACCATTAGCCAGCACACTTCCGTTTACTCCTAAGAAGCTACAGTATCGAAGATATCTACTATCAAACCTAAGAAGAGCAAAGGGGCGGGTAAGTGCCAGAGGGCTATAGAGGCTCAGGGTAGATGTTATGAAATCTGGATTGAAATTTTCAAAATAATTTGAGAAACTGCAGTGCACGCTGAAATCTCATTCCTGAGTGTCTCCTCCCAGCCTTCTACTGATGCTATGTGCTTCTGGGATATTCAACATCTAGAGACTATTTGCTCACTTTTGTTCACTACTTTGAGATCTATTTGTACAAATAGGATTTTACAAATTACTACTGGAGTGGCAGGTTCGAGAATCACTGAAACACCTTTCTTACAGAGTCTGTAGTCTGACTGAAGCTGACAGGACTACTCACATGCTTCAAGTCAAACACACACTTAAGTGGCTATTATGTGAAGTCCCACCACAACTGAAGATTGTGTAAGTGATGGAATCTCCCCTGACCTCTGTCTCAGGCTGAAACACTCACTTGCCAACAAATGCGGGTATTTTGGGAATTAAGTCATCTATCATCAAATGGATTTCATTATCTTCCCACAAAATGAGATGATGCTAGTGGGCAGTGATTCTAATGCCATTTACCAGCATTAGTTTATGCTCATGTGAAAATCTCCTTTCTCGTGGATTACAGTAAAGCAGAATTTGTCAGAATTGCAGAGGAGCTGGGGACTTCTTTTGATTTCTGATCACAGCTCTACCTTCCTCCACCAAGAAAATAGAAAATGATTAGTCATGTAGTGCCTATTGATTTAGTAGTCTTCATTTTAAAAATTATGTTTCCCAGTATTGTTCTTTTTTTATTATTATTACTGAAGAAAATTGTAACACACTGAATTGGAAATTGGTTAACTCCTTCCTATCTCTGCTTTTATAGTTCATTTTCTCTGATTGAACAAAAGCCATAAACTGAGAACTGTTTTCTCTAAGCATAGGAAATAAAAGACAGGCTTCATAAGAACGTGTCATGCTCAGGTTACTTGTGCTTCTTTCATTCTCACCATCCACTGTAATTCCTTCCCTTCCCTCCCAACTCTTTTATGATAACCTTTCTATGAGAATATCTATTAGCAGAAGCATACAGTAGATAACTTCTGATAGTGAGATGATTTGGCTAAACTGTCACATGAAAAATATTTTCCATGCCTGTGACAAGAAGTGGAATAACAGCCTGGTTTGTCCTCTGGATCAGGGAGGCACTAGCTAATCTCACAATGTTGCTCCCCCTCCTCTTGCTTTTCAAGGAGTACTGGGAGAAAGCGCAAAAGGAAGTCTCAATCTGCCTTCTATGTATCTATAATGATTTCCAGTGAGGTGGGCTCTGGAAAAGGAGAGAACATCACTGAAAAAGAAGAGACAAAGACTGTAAAGGTCCCCGGTCTACTTCTCCCCCCACCCCTCAAAAAGGTGATACGAACAAGATGGATCTCCTAGGTCATGAAATCCATTCCCTTGAATCATAAGTAACATGTCATATAAATCTTTAAATCCTTTGACTACCACCCCAGAAGCCACTGCATTTTCCCCCACTGAATGATCTCTGTAGTGTCCCTTTCCTGAAATAACAACCATCAGGCAGCTAAGAAGATTTGGATGAGAAAAATGCAGGACAACAGGACAGCTAATCTGGGCTTTGTATTGGGACAGTAGAACTCAGAAAGGTGAAAAGAAAATAATCTTTATGGAAATATTATCTACTCGGGACATAAAAGATAGTGGGAGACATATAGATTTACTCATGGATTCCTGAGGTGAGAGGATACAAATGCCAATCCATCTTGAACTGAAGTGGTGGCAGATGCTGCCCAGAAGAAAGGAGTGGTCTCCTGCTAGAACTCCACATAAAAAAACCCTGAGTAATTACTACAGAGTCAAAGTGAGTTGGTATGGATGCAAAAGGGCTTCTAACCAACTTCATAAGAGTGAAAAGACTGTTGTTTTGGTTAGAGATCTAGGAGTGTGGGGATCTTAGAGGTGAACTCTAAGAACAGCAAAGCGTGGCAGAGGAATAGTAAGATGAAGGTTTTGTGTTTGTGAGCTGAGCTTCCAATAAAACCAGACTCCAAGAAGGATGAAGGAGCAGAAACTTACAGAAAGTATACCGTGCTCACTTAGTGCACTGTGCAGGAGTTGAAACAGTTCACCAACAGGTATTAAATTGCAGTCATTGTCCTGGATATTTGTTCAGAGCTTTGCTAAACTGTTTTTCTTCTTTCCAGTCTTTGCCCAATGACCTTCATTTAGCCTTTTTAACAGACAAGGCTGGGATAGCCAGGCATATATCCCCTTACTGGTAAAGATAAATAGATTCATAGAATTGTTAGGTCTGAATTGCATCCACAGCATGTGTGCTCTGAAGATATACACTTTAGCTCAGCCAGAAGTTATGGGCTTGAAACAGGAATTTCTGGGTGAAATTCTCTGGCCTATGCCATGCAACAAGCCAGACTCGGTGATCTAATAGACATTTCTGGCTTTAAAATCTATGAAAAAAAGCCATCTGTTCTATGCTTTGCTTTTTCTGCAAGCCCATTATCTCTCCAGGCTGTCTATATTCAGCTTTCAGCAGTCTAAGGCTTGAAGTGTTTTAGTGATTATAATTCTACAACCATTTTGCACCTCCAAAGGTTTTGCAAGGAGGCCTCCAGGGACTGGAGTGAGACAAAGTCCAGTTGCAATTCCAGTTTACCGGTTAAATTGTAGGCTGACTGATTGCAATAGTATCTGTCATCAGTGTAGAACAGAGCTGACTCCTGAGAAGAAGCCGACACAGAAACTTGTATCACTAATAGCTAGAAATGGCATCAGATATCTGAGAGGTCTTAACAGCAGTGTCAGGCTGTAGATTCTTCTATTTTTATTTATATATTGTGCTTTCATTAAATAGGCTCCCAGTTCACCAGTACCTTAAAAACAACCCTGTTATCCATGCCCTGTACCTCCTCCTTAATACTCTAAACCAGATTCTTACTTAAACCTGTGACATTTCGCTGCCTGCAATGGGGCTACTTGAAATCTGCCTATGCCTAAGGGAAGAATCACAGCTCTCTTCTAGTCCCTATTTCAACCTCACAAATGCTCATTTGTTATTATTTTTTTAAGGTTCTAATTTAACCAAGCCATAGTTTCCGCTGCCTCCGGAATCAATATTTTCTCTGTCTTTTGACAATTTTTTTTATTTTATTTTTACATGCGGTCTCCAAAAGGGTATAATTTACAGTTAATACCATGCAATCAAAGACAATGGCAGGATTCCTGTGAGCAGAGCAATCCTGGCTTCCTAATCATGGCTCTCATGTTCTACAGAAGAATTACAATCCTGCTCAAGGAACAGCGAATACCTGTTCCCACAAACACATGCAGCTTCATATTTTAAAGTCGTATTGAATGAGGAAAATCTATGCCTCTTTTTGCTCAGAAGGATATGACTACTTAAAGTCTAACCACCCCTTGGGAAAGGCACCACAAGAAAAGAAGATTCCCCAGCCGAGCACAGCATAGCCCATACTGCAGTTTTGCAGGTGATTTGTCATTATCAGAAAGGATATCTTTAGGTATGTAAGGTCATTTTCAGCACCATTTTGTGACAAAGATCAGCCATGTAGTGACTTCAGTGGGGCCCTGCCTTGATAGGTACCAATTCAAGATGACTAGATTCACATCTCATAGTCTGCTGAGTAATCATTATACTCAGCATAGTAGTAATACCAAGTGTACTTCCTGCTATATTTTCCACACTCAGGAGATGAGTCCCACATAATACCTCTGACTTAAAGAAAACAAAAGCAGAGAAATAAGGTAAGGGCTACTTTGGTTTGAGGTGATTCTGCAGCACTCAAGTAAAGGGTAAGCACTGTGACCTTTGGTGGAAGTGAGAAGAACCCAGAGGAATCTGCCCTAAGACCTAGATGAACAGAACATACAGCTTCAAACTCATGTGTTAGACCATCCCTAAAACACACAGGGATGTCTGTGAGGCCATTGGTGTCTCCACTGCTGGAGAGGATGAGAGGGTTGAGCTCTCAGTTTTGGTGAAAGGAATCTGAGTACATCATGGCACTGATGCATTTTGTTCTGCATTATTAAGCACTGTCTCTCCCTTACTTGCAATGGCTCTGTTAGAGGACAATTACCTTCACTAAATGGAAATGACCAGAATGTGTCAAGGGTCAAGTAAAAAGCAGTATACAAAGCAGCCAGGAATAAAGGAGTATCAGGTAGCAAGTAGTCCAGTTCTTCACTTTCCACGAGGACAAAGACATTTAATCTGCTGCCGCAGCAACAGCGATTCCACTAGTTGTGGAATGTAGGGTACCAGTGATCTTACTCTTTTACAGGATGAGACAAAATGGAACAACATCAGGGCACAGCATTAGGGTGGTTTGCTTGACATGTGAGGGCTCACATACATTCACTTGGCAAATGGCTGGAGTATAGTGTGAAGCTTCTACTCTCAAGCTTTTTGTCACTCTCCCTCTGCCAAAGGAGGCAAGGTTTGTAGCAGAATTGGTGGGAGCTGCTTAGCCTATTTCAGAGCAAAGCCGTTGGCTTTGAATGCTTTAGGCAGCTCTCAGGTAAAACTGCTGGACTTCGCCCTGTAAGCTGCAGTGGCAGTAATCCTTGGAAAAGGAATCATAAAGAATAATTTAGTATCTTATTTTGCTCCACTCCTTTACTAAGTCAACTTGGGTCAAAATGAGTCCTTAGCACATTTTGGGGAGTTTCTGTTCACAGATTCTGGACTCTCATGTTGCAATCAGTCTTTTCTCAATAAAACAAAAGTTTTTGAATCTCCATTTGCAATTCTCCAAAAGTAAGAGATGTCATGCCTTTTTATCAGTGTCCCAGTAACAAGAGAATGTCTACTTACTTGGTCTCCCACTTTTAACCAAATATAATATGACCCAAAATAAAGCGGTTCCTTGGATTTTCCTTTTTATGTCCTCATAGGAATTTATAGAGAAAACATTGAGTTCTACCCATCAGAACAGACTGTTCTCCTACAGCACCTCATCAAATGACTGTCACAAAAAAAAAAAGTCTCTGTCCCACCTCAATAGAGGCTGTTAAGCAATGAAGATGTACTAGCTATGAAGACGTACTAGCTATGAAGATGTACTAGTCTTACTGTTCCTGTCCCAAACTCTGTCTCAATAAGTGTTCACATCCAAATTGTTGAGAATATACCAAGAGAAAGATCACTCAGTACATGCCATGTTTCCTGTATTATTCCCTAGCAATTTGCTACAGACTACTGTCAGAGAAGAACCAGTATCAAACACACGCAGAAGCCACATTAGGTAACACAAGGGAGATGTAAATAAATTGCAGAGAATCCAGAAAAGGTGCAGCAGAGTTGATGCAAAAATTCAGAGCTACTGGTTTTGATATGAGCTTCAGGGAATGGAAGAGTGTATCTCTGAGAAGGGCAACCCAGGGAGAGAGGATAATGCTTAGTATATAGTGCATTCAAGAGGAACTGAAGGGGAACAAAGGCATGGCCAACAGTGTATCCATGTGCTGCAGACAGGCAATTACTCTATAAATCACAGTTAAAGGGGACTTCTACTAGCTGCCACTAACCACAGTCCCTCACCTTCTCTGACGGTCAGCCACTGTGATCACAGGCAAAGCCAGAGATTTGGCAGGGCAAAAATTGATATATTAAGCATTGAGACAGATAGGCCAGCATGAGCAGTAACCCCCAAGACCACAGGTCCCTGAAAAAGTAGGGGCATCTCTGTGGACTAAAGGTGCCTTGACGGGACAAGTTCTAAAATTGATGCGGATTAGATGATGGGACACCTGACCTGAAGGGGGGTGGTCACAAGGGCATGATGAGCTGTTCTTGAGAAGCACCTCTTGGCTAAACCACTTATCATGATGGTTTCATTGCAGGGAACAGTCATGCACTATTAGTGCTGAAAGATTTCCCAGACCTAACGGCTAGGATTTTAAGAATCTATTTAACTTTGATAGTCTATAGCCCATCACTGGGAGTCTGCTTAAAGGTGTGATTGCTCTTCTTTGTATTGGAATTGCTGACAGATCCTTAACTATTATGGCGCTTACCAGCAGTAACCCATTTAAATAGAAAGAAAGAGAAGAGCATAAATGGCTTGTGCTGTTTGAATTTGATTTACCCAGCAGCAGAAAAAAGTTCCGTGTATAGATCCTTGCTACACTATCCAGACCATGAGTCTGCCCAGCTCTTTGTATACCAATATACTACAAAGTTAGAAAACGCATTATCCTGGAGGAAGGATGCTACACTGATGGGAATTTTGGTGCTGGTTGTTTTTGAACTGCAATATGTGGCATTGTAATTCTGTGTCAGTGATTTAAATGCACTGATAGAGTTGGTGACAGCTTAAATGGCTCCAGCCCCCAGCCTTCCCTCACCCTCCTCCCTGCCTGCAGTTCGTCTCTCTTACGGATGGAAGGCTGACAAGTTCTGCGCAGGAACAATGGAGAGTGGGAGAGTAGGTGGAGAGACCGGTAATTGTTTAGGGTGGGGTTTTTCTAGTGTTGTTTTAAAATATGAGCAAATATGGAGACATTCCACCTTCTTTTTTCGTGCTGAAGTGCAACTAGCTTTGAATCCCAAGAAAGGCTGATTGTATGGCCATGCACCCTATTGCTCCTGCCCTCCAAGTGGGAGGAATGAAGAGAAAGAGAGAGAGAGAAGGCGACTGAGTGGCCCTACGGGCTGCTTTCATCACCCTGTACCTGCTCTGCAGTGACAGGCTTCTGACAGCAGACAGCCATCTCTCTAAATCAATCGTCTGCTTCCTTGTTCCTTATTCCCCTCCCACCTTCTGCTAGTACACAGCAGTGCCCAGCACACTGTGTGACAAAAGAGACCTTCAGATGCTGGCTTTCCCCTCCTGTGTTACTGAAGGTTAGCCAGGTGTGCTGCTCTGTCTGCTTGTTTGGAGCCACTCGGAGGGATGTGATGGGTCACTACCTGGATCCTTAGGAAGGCTGAAAGGCAAAGTGGGCAACTGCAAGCACAGGTGATGAAAATGATCATCGCTTCTCTTAAGATCCTTACAATGAAGGCTGTCACTCAAACACCAGAGGGGCAAGAAGACAAGTCAAGGCTGGAAAAATAGAGATATGGAATACACACTGTGCAGGACTGAACCCCACTGGGAAATAAGGTATCAAAGCATCTTGTTATCACTGCCACCTCTATTAATAACATCAGCGACTTCAGGTACAACCTCAGCAACTCTGGAATGGTCTAAAAATACTGAGTGATGGATGGTGCAGTAGCACACTCCTGATTTACATTTGTTAGAAGCAAACATCCACAACTCACTGAGAGTAAATATGTGATGCTGTCATCCCTAACTGGTGGGAATAAAAAATGTATAACCCTGCTCTTCATGAGCCCTGATTCTATTTACACTTTCTCTCTCTCATGCATGCCGACATAGATATAATGGAAATGGAAAGGGTATGGAAAGGATATCCATCAGAGAGAGGAAAAGTCAGTGACTCAGGTTAATATTCTGTCTTGAAAAAGTCAGTAGTAGGTGTGTTTACTTTGGACATCTAGACCTCAGCACTTCATGGGGTCACTCCTAGCACAAGTTACGTATTCAGCTTCTTTGTAGCAGATGGGTAGCTACACAGGTACTGAATGACAAGATATGTTCTACAAGACAGCTGTAGGAGACTCATGAGTCTGTCACTGTAAGTGGTAGATTTCCAAAGCCCAGATTCATTGCACCCCACTTCAGCTACTTAAATTCAGCATCTGAGATGGAAACCTTGTCATGCAAGGCTCCCTCTACAGTCAGGGGAGAAAGAAACACCTCCAGAGTGTAAAGCAGATCTTCAATGGCCTCTTACTTTCCATGGACATATAAAGAACCCAGGACAACTATATTCCTAGTTGAAGCACCTCGGTTAAGTGCCTAAAGCCACGTGAGATGAATCTAGCTCAGTATTCCCTGATTTCACCTTGCAGGCTACCCTCTCTCCACCACTTCTGACAGGCAGAGTCTCCCCTCTGGTTAGCCCACAGTTCCAGAGGCCACTGCTCAACTGCTCATTCACTGTATTTACAAGTTCCTTCGCATTCCTTAAACTTAGGAGCAATTCACCATAACTATCCAAACAGGCTGTTGTGGTTTAGGCCTGGTTGGCAGCCAACCACAATGCAGCAGCTCTCTCTCCCTTCCCCTCCGGCAATGAGAAGGGACAGAGAGCCAGGCTTGGGGTTCGAGATAGGACTGGGATGGGGAAAAATTTCCCCTTTATGATCACGAGCAAGAGGCAGACTCATTAGGGGAAGAAAAAAAAGAACATACATTTCTTACAGACACTAACAACACATAACAGAGTAGGACAGTGAGAGGCATTGCCACATCTTGAGAACACCTTCCACCCACCCCTCCCTTCTTCCCGGGCTCAGCTCTGCTCCCGATATCTCTACCTCCTCCCCCAGTGGCGCAGGGGCAGGGAATGAGGGGTACAGTCAGCGCTGCCACTTCCTTCATCTTCGGTGAGGGGACTGTCCGGAACTTGTTCCTCCTGCTCCATCGTGGTCCCCCTCTCACAGGAGACAGTCCTCCACAAACTTTCTCCGACATGAGCTCCTCCCACGGGCCGCAGCGTTCCCCACACTGCTCCGTCATGGGTCACTAACCTTCTCCGACTGGATTCCCTCCCACAGCTGCAGCCCTTCCCGAGCTGCTCCGGCGTGGGACTCCCCCGCATGCTGCAATCCTCCCAGCACTGAATTACAGCAGCGGGGCTACCTTTTCCCATGAGACCCCGGCCTTCTTCGGGCACAGAACCTTGATCATACGAGCAGGAGCCACAGGCCATAAATCAATGTCTGCTCCACCGTAGATCTTCATGGGTGGCAGGGCGGGGCCGCCCTGCCGTCTCCCCACAGGATACAGGGGGGTCTCTGTGCCAGCACACCTCCCCACTCCTTTCTTCCTCCGTTCCTCCACTGACCTTGGTGTTCATGCAGCTGCAGCAACTCCTCCTCACAAGTCCCACTGCACGTCACCACGTCCCTTCTTAAATACGTTATCGCAGAGGCACAGCTGATTGGCTCAATTTCCCAAACAGAAGTGGAGCTGACTTGGAGCTGGAGGAGCTTCGAGAAGCTTCTCATAGGGGGCTGCCCCGATAGCCCCCTCCCCTGCCACCAAAAAACTCCACCACTCACTCAACCCAGGACACAGGCACACAATCATTTTCCATCTAATTATTTTGTTTTCAAAATCTAAGTTGTCAGGCAGGTTAGGCTGTTGCAATAGGATGACTGCTGTTGACCAGCTCTGTATGAAGAGGAGTGGGTAGGTTAGGGATTTGTGCCCTTAGCGGAGGGGCAGCAATGACTGCCAATAACGGGAGGAAGTGCTCAGCTCAACAGAATGTGGTTGGGGACAATTCTCAGCAGAGGATAATGTGGGGAGGCGCTGGGGGGTTAAAGGAAGGGAGCACACAGCTGGTGAGTGCTGCTTCTGCACGGTGGATAGGTTAGGGTTACAAACTGCTGCAGACTGAGGGTTTGGCACCTGGCATGTGGAGCGGGTTGGACTCTGGCCAACCCTTGCCCAGCCATAGCTCTGGGGCAAGAAGAGCTGTACTAAAAAAGCTCTGCCAAACCACCTTAATGAAAAGACTGAAATTAGTGACACTCCCAGCTGCTTGTTTAAAATGACAATGTTTTTATTAGTGCTAAAATAGAATGGGAAAGAGAAGGAGTGTTGTGTAAAGTGTGTGCTGGCCTTTGTGCCTGCTGCTGGGGGTGTGATCAACAACACCAGCTGGCAGCTCTTTGGTTAAGAAAAAAAAAATAATACAGTCCTGGAGAATGCAATGAGAACAAGAGCAAGCAGAACACTCAGCGCAGGAAAAACAGCTGGCGAGGGACCCAGGCTGTCAAGGCACAAATTGCAGTCAAAGCCAGTAAGAATTTCCTCCTAATGCACAGGAAGTTCTCTCCATCACTCCAGCTTCCCTACACACTCCTCCTTACCTCCCACTACCCTGCTTTCGGCAGTGCAAAACCAGATACCTTTGGATTGAAAATCTTGCGAGACATGCTGCCCATACACACCTTGGCCTGGAATACAGTCACGGGGCGTGGAGAGTGGGCTCTCACACACACTGAGCGTTCGCAAGTTTGATGGATCATGCAAGGTTTGAGACTGGGGAACTAGTATCCTGGGAAAGCAGCTCATAGACCAGAAAAATGTACATGGCCCTGTCCTGCAGATCCCCACTGCCACGGCAGCCTCAGACTCCCATCCAACTCTGCAAACTTATTTCACACACTCACAGCTCCACCTGCCATTTCTGTCCTGCAATCTGATGCAGCTCAGCTGATTTCACTCAATTCTGCCCTGAAGCTTCCCCTGTTTTCCAGTTCTGTACCACATAGATGATATAAATCCAGTTCTTCCCTGCAACACCCTCAAGTGTATTAGAAGTCATTTTATTTTGATCAAAGTCACTCAGCTATGGCCAAACGATGTGGTGTGTTGTTTGCAGTACACCTGTACCGATGCATTCACAGCATATTTATCACCAGAGAAGAGGAGCAATTTTTTCTCCCTTTGATTTTAGATACTAATTAAACCTATTTTTATAGAGATTGAGGGCATTCAAAGCCTTAAGACCATCTTTGTTTCCTAAATCCAGCCAGGTGAGACAGAAGAAGGCTGTAGAAAGAGTTCGTTAGCTTGGGAATGAACCCCTTCTCTGACACTGACCTATTCTATGACTTTGAGCATCTTACTTTACCATGCATGACAAATACCAATTAACTTGCTGCATACACCACTAAGAAGTTGTTAGCATATTACTGTGATGAGAAATAAAATGTGAGAACTTTGAAAAAAATAAGCTGGGAGGTCAGATCTGGGCTAGAGTGCCTACATGTATCTTTAACTGAGTGATAACTCAGACTTTGAAAGAAAAAAGGTGAGTTTAAAAAATTAAATCAAGAAATAATTGTGCAGCCTTTAACTCTAGATAATGGCAAAATGAGAAGTGGGATAATTAAATGATTGATATGATTTCAGAAAGAAAACACACTTTTTCTGGGCATGCACAAGGTTATCTGTGTCATTTAATTAACCTGCATGCAGGAGAGGAATTCTCTGCTGTTATCTCTTGATCCCAGTCCTGTGATGTCTGCTGGGGGTTATTTTTTGTTTTTGTTTTCAGAGCTAGGTTGTGGTTTGTTGTTTTGTGTTGTTTTTTTTTGTTTTTTTTTTTTTTTTCCCCTAGGGATCAGCAAGAGCTGAAGAGATTGCTACAACACAGAAAAGAAATATCTTTTAAAGATTCTTTAGAAAGGTATTAGCTGGGGAATGCTTTATATCAGTTGTCTTCTGTGGTATACTGGTAAGGTTGCTGCCTCAGTTCCTTTCCTGTTGTGGGAAAACAATGTCATTTTGCTAGTTCAGTATTGCCAGTAAGGGTGACGAGAAATCAGTGCACTACCCTCTCATCTTCATGATGAAATCGAGCACAGGCTCCCCTACTGCCTTCTGCCTATTAGCTGGGAGTCCTCTGTCACCAGCAATCTGCTTCAGCCATTGCTATGCTCCTTGGTTTCGGCCCTCTCCTACCTAACTCCTCACCCTGCAGCCCTTCCTTCTCCACAGCAGGGAACCTTTTCCTCAACAGGGATCTGTGCTTCTCTCTGGAAACAACACCACTTTTCCCCATAGGCTGCACCTCTCTTTTCCAGCTGCCCCGCTAATGGGCTTTAGCTTTATTTGTTCTCGACTCCCAATATGCAGACAAAACTGTGCCTATTTACAGAGAGAAATATGGAACTCTCCAGGGAGAGAACCAGACAAGCAGGGAGCTGAGGAAAGGACTCTAACGTGCAGGTCTGGGACACTGGCCAAGGCATCAGTCTTCCAGTGAAGTATGTCAAAATTCATAATAGTCCCAGCCAAACCAGCATGGTTTCTCTGCTGTCATTCTTAGCAAGAGATGCCAATGAACACCTCAGCCATGAAGGATCAGCTTCCTTCTATCTCCCCTGCACATGATGGAGGCTCAGCTGTATGGTGGCACTGGGTGACAGAAACCTACCCCTATAGTATTTGTTCTGTCCAAAACTCTGATCAGCCCAATATTTACCTACAAGAAAGACGGGGAGCTCAGGAACTGATGCAAGAGTGGAAGGCTCTTCTCAAGCTTTGCTTTCAAATTCGATCTTTCTAAAACACATCCCAAGCCGTGCATGCTACCAGCTAGCACTTCTATTGAAGATGTCAAGTAGCAATATAAATCATGAGAGCAATGAGTCTATATATAGTAGACAGGCACGCATAGGGGGAAAGGGAGTAAAAGAGAGGGAGAAGATAGACAGATAGATGTGTGCTGTAGAAATGTTTCTTAGAAGCTTTTGACGGTGCTCTTCTATCCTTGTCAGGAAAAACAGGAATATGTCTGAAAGCTCATATATAAAAGACTCCCTCTCCAGCTTAAAATTCATCTCTGTGTTTTCCTGTTACAGGCTCGGTGGCATCGTGTACTTTTATACCATCTGACACTGGTGCATCAGCCCTCTAAGCAAGCCACAGAAATCAAAGGTTGCTTCTGCAAAGCCTCATTCATAGTAAAGGGAGCCAGAGATCAGTTTAAAAGAAATGATCCCTCCAATCCAGTCTGAATAGCAAGGCATTTCTGGACTGAGAAGTGGCAGAGCACAGGGCTGTTCAGCTCATGTTTGTGAACTTCTGTTCTTATTTTGAGATTTTTGCGATGTCTAAGTTTGCTGATACTTGCTTTGTGCCAGTATAGCAACAGTGACACAATCCTATTGGACATGGTCATCAAGGCCTTGAGGAATGGCAGTACTAGAAGCAGTTTTCAATGTTTAAAAATGAAAATTTGATGCTATATAGTACAAATTAATTCCGAGAACTCTTCCTTCCTTCATCAAATGACTGCTTTTGCTGGCAAATTAAAATCAGATTACTGAAATGGTTATCATCCCTACCCAATTGCAGAGTCATTCTACCTTACCATGACAGACTGAAAACTGTGGTGGTTCAGGAGCTGATTCACAAGCAGATCAGACACCCATGTCTGGGGGGCAGTAGTGTCTGTCAAAGGAAAAGGGAAGACAGATAGGGGAGGTAACCACTTAAAGCTGTCTGATCTTAATCTAGCACAGTTTTGTCACACTCTTCAGGAAAACCTGTGCTGACCCTCTTCAAGACTGGGACAACCTCAGAGGCTGGAGGGAAGCTGGGCTATCCTGACAGAACAGGTGTTGGGCAACTGCTGAAGAGTTTTTGTGATGAGTGGGGCAGCCCCACCGTACTGGATTTTGTATCTAGAAGTGTGGGCTTATCTCTAGAAAAGCTGATAAATATAACAGCTGAATAATAGAAGGGAAACAGCCATGCAGTGATTTTTGCAAGGGCATGTAGCAAACCAGTAGGAGAGATGGAGTTAAAATTCAAGCTTCCTAAATCCCAGTCCCATCCATTAGAACACATTGCCTCTAATCTAAGTGTAGTGCAAACATCCAATTGATAAGCTTTTTACAACGGAGATGACAAAGTGGAAACTATAATCTCTTGGACATGCTGCTTTGTGGCCAGGAGAGGATTCTGTTGTAATTTTTTTTTTTTTTTAAAAAAAGCTAGATAGATTAGGCTGCTTCCCCTTGAATAACAAAATAGAAAAAGAGGAAAAATTGTATTTGTCAGCTCTGTCCACAAACCAAACACAGTATCTGACCTCCCTGCCCCTTTCCTGGGTTTATGAGAACTACAGGACTTGTGTGGGAAGCATGGTGAGAGGCAGGCACAGGAGTGCTGCCTGCAGTGATCAGTGTATGTCATGACAGGGACTCATCACAACTGTCAGCAGTGACTTAGTCCTACCAGGTCAGGCTGCTGATGGAGAATGGAGTGAGCCCAAGCAGTGGTGACTTTGCTGTAGAAAGCCCAGTGTAAATATGACAGAAAGTCCTATGTGATTGTGTAAGAAAGGTCCTTATGGAGCCTTCCCCCATCCTGGCAACCCTGCCTAGAGACCTGTGGGTACCATTTCTCCTTCTGCTTTGAGAAAGGCACAGAAGGACTGTCCCAAGACATGAAATGACAGACCAAGGTCAAGTACTTTGCAGAGCCAAATGAGGCAATGGGATTATTTTGAAAATTCATTCAAGAATACAACTTGTGAATATTCTAGGGGTGACATTGACAGATAAAGTCATTATCTGCCCTGGAGAACAGTAGCCAGGAAAAGGATTATCAAGGAAGTATATATGAGCTACACGGGCACATTTCACTGCCATGACATCTCGGTTTCCAGTTCACATGTTCCCAAGGGCTATTTACTGTTTCTAAAAGAATAGTTAGTCAAAACCAGGAGCCTGCAGAAGGGAAGAAAAATTACAGATACAATCAGCTATCTCTCCTGCAGTTGCTTGTATTTGCAAGAATAAACAAAGTCCTGAATGTTAAAGGTGGGAGGATCCAGAAAAACAGAGCTAGGGAAAAGTTTTCACCTGAGCCTCAGGCAAGATGGGGGATTTTCAGCAGAATTCCTGGAATAGGGGTGCCCTATTAGACTGCACACCTCAAAAGCAGCACAGGCCCTTGTCCCCTCTCCTGCTTTGAGACCTCATTGAAGAATTTCAACAGTCTGGCAAGTCACAAACCTGCCGCAGAGCAGGAGACACACAAAGGTGGTGTGCTGCAAATGCAAGAGACATAGATTCAATGAGAGCAGCACATGAGGCCAAACGAGTGACACAAGCTGTGTGACCTGGCATTTGTGTAGCGCGGTGTTCTAGAGAAACAAAAGACAGATACGTTCAGCCTACGGAGCCCCAGACAAGGCTCCTTGGGGAGCCACACACTATAGAGTGCCTCTGAGAGAAAAGGCCAGAGGCTTGCTTTTTCACAGCATATTTCTGAGTCACTGACATGCTAAAGAAAGAAACAGCAAAATATTTTGCACAAACTTGGAGATGGAGAGGTAATAAACGTTTCTCAGTTCTATCCCTGCTCTGTTTCCTTCTATGGCACGCCCGTGAGACGATTCAGTGCCATCGGCAAGACGAAGGAGCCTGAAACCACCTCCTTCCAACCACTAGCACTTACTCTCTCAAGCCTGCAGAGTCAGCAATATTACAAAAGCAGCTACAGAAGAGCACATGAGAACAAAATAAAGTTAATTTGCTGCAATGTGATATTTAACCAGAAGAAAACAACAGAGCAAGGCCCTAGCTTTTGGACTATTACCCACAATCCCTTGCACACGACAGCAGTGACAGAGTATCAGCTTCCATATGCTGTATTACAGTGACACTTTCTGTGCTAAATGCTGATTAGAATTCAAATGACATGACATCTATGCGCATTACTCTGCCATTAATCTTGATGCCCTACGTTTTATGTTGACAATGGGCTTTTGTGGAGGGAGCCTGAAAAGACACAGGGCTGTAGGGGGGCAGTTTGCAGTTATTATAGAAGCAAATGTGGTTCTGAACATAAGCACAACACAGTGAATTATGGGCCTCTTGGTATCTTAGAAAGATGACAAGATCTTTGTACTGCCACTTGTTGGACAGAGACCCCAGTTTCAGAAAATACTTGTATGGCTGTGCGTGCACTAAATTTTTGCCACTAAAATGGAAATTTGATGTGATGTTATCATAAGTATATTCAAATATTTGATGCAGGTGCCTGTAAATCACGTAAATAGCTTACGCTGTTACTGACTGTACCATAACTGTGTACACAAGTGACGTTCCCAAATGGAGCATGGTTGATTAGAAAATGAGACCTATGAGATGAGATTCTTCCTAACTTCAGTGGAGTGGCTGAATAAAGAAGTTCACCTTCAGGAAAGGAAAGGTATTGAACAGATTACTGTTGAAGCCTCTGGAAGAGTTAATTCACATCAAACATGCTGGGATGTCAGAGGATTACGAAGGCAATGACACAAGCCCTTCCCACTCATTTTGACAGTGCCCACCCACTAGTTTAAAGCTAAGCCTCAAAGACAGGCCAAGAACAGATCCTCTCTTCTCTGGTCTACTTCCTTATGGAGTTCTGTTGAAAGTCCCTTTCTTAGGATAACATCATAAACATCCCTTTCAGGAGGGGCAGATATTTTAAAAGCTCACTAATCCTTTAGTGAGGAGGTTATCTGTTATCCACTACAGAACTGGAGTAGCCAGAACTCATTCTGGCTTAGTTTAGGGCATGTGTCTGACCCGTCTCTGCAAGTCAAGTATCCTCAGTCCTCCTGCAGAACCATAGTCCAGAATGGGAATTGGAAAATGTTTAAACTATTTCTGATTTTCCCGAAATCACCACTTCTTCCAACTCTTAAACTGTGATGAAAATTTGCTTCTTAAAAAAAAATACAGGAAGACCGCAAGGCAGTAAGGGCTAAAACCAAAATAAAATTGAGCCATATTGTCCCCTTTCCTCAGTACAAGATCTGCTTATACAGCAAAAGGCAACAACAAACCTAATGAACTACTACTGCATGAAGGAGAAATACAACCATAATGGCTAAGAGCTGTGCCCTCCTAGCTGAGAGGCCTTGCAGAGCTGCCTGATCGCATGTGCAGAAGCTTGGTGGGGCAGATCCCTCAGGCTCCATCAGGCCATAAGGGCTAGCTCACACCCTGGTAGCTCTCTTGTGCTCCCTCAGGAAGAGTGACATGGTTACAGTATTGGAGCCATTCTCCAGTCTACCTGCTTGTCCTTGCCAGTAGATCAGATTCAGGAAAATATTTAGACCCATGATTTACTTTGCTTATTCCTGTACATGCAGCATGATGATTCAGGTGCTTGGACACACATATGCTGTTTGCCAAATCATGGCTGAATTCCAGAATCAAGTCCATAAAATTCATTCAGGAAATGTTCTATCAGAATTTCCAGGACCCACCTTAACTCTGCCCCAAGCTCCTGGTCTCCCTTCTTTCTACAGAAGCACTCCCACCCAGGCTTTAGGCATGATGGATAACTTCCCTCTCCCTTATCTCATCCCTACAACACTAAGGCATCAGGAGGGGCTTGGAGGGGAGGGAAGAAGATGCCTGTAGTGCCTGTAAAGTTGAAGATAACGTTTAAGCTTTGTTACACCGATGAGGCTGCGTTAAGCTCCCACGACCTTGAGCAAGCGCTGCAGCTTGGGTTCCTCTCCTAAAGACTTTAATAAAGTGAAAAATTGTTTCAATAGAAAATGTGATATTGGGGACATTGTTCGTGCATATATTGAGCTTAAGTCAAATATTCTGTGTCCTCAAATCCAACTGATTAATAATTAGAACCAGAAATTCTGTCTTTACTCTAATGTGTTTAGGAAAACTGATGGATTTAATTTTTTTATCAGCCAAAAGTAAGAAAATGTAATCTTTCTTAAAGTATCTAATACAACAATGCGGAATAATTAGTTTCTATGAAAACAGGCATAATGGGACAGAATAATAAATCACTTTCTGTTTTGTATCTGTCTGTCTGATGGAGGAGAGATTTACTATACAGTATAGTGCATGATGCTGTAGGAAATATCAGGCAATAGAAGAAATCTATAAGGGGATGAAGTATTTCCAGCTGTACATTATAAAGGAGTGTTTCATCTCATGACAAAGCTTCAGGGATAGGTCCAAGGAATTATCAGGCAAAAAGCAGCCCCTTTTAGGATTAAAATTTGCCAAAATATGTTGGCCTCTAAAGCTCCATCCTCCACAGCAGTACTCCCATTTACTTCAGTAGACCTGTGCACTTACAAACAGGCATACTTTATCCTCTTCTTCCATCTATTTTGGTGCCTTAAACACACTAATGAACTGAACGGGGCTGTTCTGTGCCCTTCTCACTTGGGCAGTGTAATCCACATTTTGTATCCGCACAAGCCAAGGCACAGTGAGATATATTGGCATGGCCAAGGCCATGTGACAGGTAGCTAGCTGCCTGAGCCTGAATCAGAATCAAGTTCACTGCCAACAGACTTAACCCAAAGCCCTCTTAATTGAATTGCAAGGAATAACTCACAGATCTCAGGAGGAAGTGGGATTCTCCAGCTGCTACAGCTCTGGTTTATTTGTTCTAAATTGTAGTTTTTCTTACTTTTCTTCGGCTTTCTTCTAAGAAAGGAACCATAACGAAAGCAAGGAGGTTGATATCTTGACTCTTCTCCAGGTACATTAATGAATTCCAAAACAGGCTTGTTACTGGGTATTATAATCCTGCCTTCATTTTCTGCTTCTGGAACATCATCTCTGTGCTGGTTCCACTTGGACTTGACTCCAAAGGCATGATTTATTCTGACTCCTTTTACTGCAGGTGAGTTTATTCTGAATTACCTTGCCAATCCAAAACAGGATCTGTTCCTGTGGATTTAGTCAATATTTGCACACAAAGCATTTGTCTTTGATCCTGGCTTCTTCTCCCCTTCTTGGGAATTCTTTTGAGACTAAAAAGATGGTGAGAAGACAAGAAATTGGACAAGGAAAAGTATATTTGATTATGTCATTTTGGAGGCATTCCCACAGAGATGGTGACCTGAAATACAGTCACATGGAGGAATCTGTGCTGTTAGATTCAAATGTGTAACTTTCCTTAGCTGATTTGACTCAATTCATATGGAAAATCCAAGGGTCTATGTAATTCTTGCTGACTTCTCTGGAGCACAAGTCATGCTACATTTATCTTTTGCTTGGTGATGGTAAATGGTCTCCAGTTCTTCCTCCTTATAGTAGGGCATCTGAGAGCCCTTCCTTTTCATGAGTTGTCAACATGCTATACACAGTGGTGGTCCTCAAGAATAACAAAAGTTATACCTTTGCTTTAAGACCACAATACTTCCACCTTTTTTTTTAAGAAACAAATGCACGCAAAGCGGACTGTACTTAGAACTGATAGGAAACTTGTTCTGTAGTGAAGCATGACCTCTGTTTAGCAGTACATAGCAGCAATATACAACAGTTTAGGACTAGAAAGAAGTAATAAGCCACCTGACCAAAACCAAAGTGTGAATCTAAGTAGTAAAATACAAATATTCACAGCATACACAGTTACTCACTGCTATAAGAATGAATACAGACACCTTATTTCTTAGCTATAAGACATCTCTCCACTAATAGATCACCCTCCACAGACCCGGTTTGGTTTCTATTCTGTACAGAATCACTCAGGTCTATGCCTAATCCTGCATTATCACACTCAATTCAGCCTCAACATACTTTTTTTCCCTGCACTCTTGGTATGTTGCAGCCCAAACCTTTCCCTCTTGCAAGGTCATCTGGGATTTACAGTTTAAAGGGATACAATCACTACAAACATCACTAGTTAAAACATCAACATGTTTCCTTTGTGAATAATGAGCAGTAATCTGATCATGAGACCTCTGTCAAAAAACTATCAATTGATTTTAAATGCCACAAAAAGCAAGGAGAACGAGAACTGTGCAATGATCACACCACCTAGAAACAATTACCTACCATCTCCAGGTCAGTATACAACACCTCCCTCTACTGGATAAAACCCAGTGTCCTGGTTTCAGTTGGGATAGAGCTATTTTCCTTCTTGGTAGCTAGAATAGTGCTGTGGTTTGGATTCAGTATGGGATTTGGTATGAGAAGAATGTTGATAATACACTGATGTTTTTAGTTGTTGCTAAGAAATCAAGGAATTTTCAACTTCCCATGTCCTGCCCATGTGCAGGTGCACAAGAAGCTGAGAGGAAACAGAGCCAGAGCATCAGACAAACTGGCCAGTGGAATATTCCACATATCATATAATGCCATGCTCAGTTTACAGATGAAGGCTGGCCAGGAAGCTGGGGCTTGCTCTCTTCTGGGATTTGCAGCTTCAGGATTTTCCCTCCTCTGGCAGGAATGCGCTGGGCATCACTTAGCAGGTGGTGAGTAATTACACTGTGCATCATTTCTTTGTATATTCTATTATTACCATTATTATAATAATTATTATTTCAATTATTAAATTGCTTTTATCGCAACCTACAAGTCTCCTTACCCTTACCCCTCCAATTCTCTCCCCCATCCCCTGGGGCGGGGAGGATGAACGAGCAGCTGCGTGGCGTTGGGCTGCCGGCCGGGTTTAAACCACAACACCACGACAGATAAACTGTGTGTCAAAGGTGTGGTACAGTCTGGACTCTGTGCTTCCACAACAGCAAGTCAGAGCTTCATTTGTGCTGCCCCTCTGCCATTCCTGGTATGGACTATCTTCATAGCCTTGAAGTGCCCAAGCAAGTAGAGATTTACTTGTAACCTGCTTTACAATGCTACAGATGTCCAGTGTGAAATACAGTGGTTGGGACAGACTTTTCAGAATGTCTCCTTCACTTTGAAGGACTCCTCACTTAGTTTTCCTTTCTCGCTCCCAATGGGGGATAATTCTGACCCAGCCTGGGACTTGTTTACCCTTTAAGCTGTTCCCAACTCTTGGTAACTATTCTCAAGCTGTCACAATCAGTGTCACAGGAAAATTACCACATAACATATGTGACAAGTCACACCTACACTGCACAAAAGGCAAAATTATACGGTGATGTGTCAAATGGATCATATTCATGTATCACCCAACACGTACAGTTCATAAAAACTGACATCTCTTCAGCAGCCAAAGGAAATGATAAATTACAGAGCATGCAGGCTGAGGAGCTGACAGGCTCTAACAGTGGCCAGCCCCTTCTCAGCGCACAAAACCAATGCCTGCCTTTCTCCACAAAATCTATATACTCGCATATCTAGACGGACCCTCTAACTTTAGGTTGTGCCTGAGCACATATCCAAGCATCCATACCCACAGGTTTCTCCCACCCTCCATCTCTGGATAACTACCTGCTCTGAGCGATTCCCCCAGTGAAGTAGAACTACCAGAAGAGGTAGACAGGCAGGCTGGGGGGTTGATGGCTACTGAAGGTACAAGCCTGGGACTTCAGAGTGCCAGATCCAACTCTCTGCCACTGACTTTGTGTGTAGTTCAGCACAAGTCATCTAGTCTGTCTGTGCCTCAGTTCTCCCTCCGCTAAATGAAACAGCAAAACTGTCCTGCCAAAAGAAGTATTATGAGAGTAAGTATATTAAACAATGCAAGCACCCATATATTCTAACCTGCATTGATGCATTCTAGCTTAAGCACCTCAGACAGCCCAATTAAGGCTTTACTGAGCATCTGATGAAATCAATAGAGGTCCATGGACTTCATCAGGCAGTGGTTAACCCCCTGCGAGAGAACGGATGGTGTCTTTGTTGCCTGTATGGCCAAGAAATGTTTGTTGTTAGACTTCTCCTTTGCACTTTGCTCCTCCCAAAATACATCTTAAAATGTAAGAAGCATCTTGATCACTGACAGCTTTGAACTGAACTAGGTAGCTATATCAAGAAAGCAAAATAACAAGCTGCAAGCAACAAATAGAGGAAAGACAATACCAGTCTGGGACAAGGGAGGCCTGAGTTCAGTTCTCAGCTCATTCACAGATTTCCTGCATAATCTTAGATGAGACATTTAGTTTCAGTATGCACCAGCTACTCATCTGCAAATCGAGGATGAATAATCATTCTTTTGCCCTTGCTTTCTATTTAAAGTGTAAGCTCTTGGGGGTTGAGGCTTCCACTTACTGTTGACAACTCAACATCAGTCATGAAATGTTTCTCTGAATTGCAGAAAAACTGTATTATAGATGCCAAATATCTCTACTGTTTGTAAACAGTCTAGCCTGGGTCCAGAATAGCCACATGCACTGAGCACAGCCACTAAGCTCTACTGGACCCTGTCATAGGCACAGTAGTTGAAGCATAGCATTGTATTAAGGAAGCAAGATCACTTCAGCAGGAGATTGTCCCTGTATATTAGCGTAGAGCTGTGCCCTGCTAAATGAGATCCCCTTGATAAAGATGCACTTGATAGGGCAGTGCAGCAATGCTGGAGCCAGCTCTGTGAAAGTTAGCTCATATCTGCAAGCAACGGTATTATTTAGGAATTTCAAATGTCTGGAGCATTCTAGCCCTCTTTTACTCCTGATGAGGGAGACATATATGTACAGTGCAAGCCCTGAGACCAACAAGGATGTTCAGGAAATGTCAAAGTAAAGGTAACAATGACTATAGACAAACTCCCTCACACAGGGTTAGTCCCAGTCTGATGACAGCACGGAGACAGACATCACCTAAATATTCTATTCTCACCCCCTTCCTGTCTCCAACTGCCTTCCAGATCCCTTTCCTCTGACGGGAAGAGGTAGCAGAGCTCAAGTAAGATGTATTTGTTAAAGACCATATAGAACCAAGGAGCCACATCTGCACAGTCGATTCAGGAAGATTAGGCCCATCTATTTCCTAAAGATGGGCTGCATGAAGAGAAAGTAAGCGAAGCTTGAAACACATCCTGTGTGATCGCAGGGTTGATCATGAGCATCAAGCCATTTCTATTCCTCTACCACAGGAGATGCAAGAACAAAGAAATGGCTCCTGTGGGTGGGTTTAATTTTTTAACAAGTTACCATGTGGCTCTTGTTCCAAATTTTGGGTGTTTATCTTTGTAATGTCTATTGCAAACACTGTAATTTTCCAGCAGCCAGGTACATTGAAGGCAAAAGTACTAATAATGTGACATCATTATTTTTGTTCCATAGCAACATCCCCCCACACCCCTTACACAACAGGTTATAAGTCTGTAAAACTCTGCATTTTACAGCACTATAAAACTCCTCCAGCTGTTATAAATACATCGTTTTAAGCGCTTGCATTTAAAAAAAAAAAAAAAAAAAAGAAACAGAAAAATACCACTGAAAAGTTCAATGCTTTTTCTTCTCTGCATTCAATTGCATTAACTTTTTCCCTGCTGGTCTCCAAGACACACTGCTGGGCTGGCAGATTTCCACAGAAACCAGGGGAACATTCAGGATGCATGCAGGCTGTTTGTTGGTACAAAAGCATCTGTTTTACTGTGAGAGATGTCCAGTGGCATTGAACTTTTACTAAAAGGATGCATCTTGCTTGTTTTCCAACATGGCAGGTGCATGTTATCTAGTTGGGTCTAGGGCCATTCATTGGCAATGGACTTGTAGAGATGGAATCCATCATGGTGCTGTAAGACTGGACAATATAGTCACTGCTATAGCTGCTTTCTAATTGCAGGCAAAGGGACAGGTGCTGTGGCTATTGGTTATAACTTTGTTTTATGCCCCATTAAAGTTCTCAGTAAAGCACTTAATCCCACTGGGAATCTTTAATTTAGTCAATTGTTAGATGGGGTAAGCCTTTACCACAGGTGCAGCTGTAGGCAGGGCAAGCCTTCACTGAAGCAGGAGGTCAGGACAGGGGAAGAGGTGGAGGCTGTACAGTTACACAGGTCCAGGTCGTCTCTAGGGAGTGCACAGGCACTGCAAGGGCAGGGACTGGGGAGAGCCTTCCGCAGGACAACAGCATCACTTGGCAATCCCTTTGTTTTCAGTCATGCTTGCATTGAAAGAGCTCTTTCATTTCTGTTTTGGATGTGTTGGTTGAAACAGTGTCTATAAAATGATGAATTAAGTATGTGCTATTTGAAACTAACAAAAGTTTTGCCACCAATTTAGATTTGGGAAAGACACTTCAAGTCCAACAGGGATCCATGGAGTTTCTTTCCTGAGCCCAAAGAGAGGAAAATCTTAGCCTGAGCTTGTACATTCAGTGGAAAGAAAAGCTAACTGTACTCCTCCTCCTCATCAGTGCCTCCCATAGTAAAAAAAAACTAGTCCCTGGAAGAATACTGGCTGCTGTTGCTTCTGCTTAGGTTGAAACACTCCAGAGCAGGGACTGGCTCACTCTGTACAGCGATGATTGTATGCAGAGCCCTGATCTCAGCTAAAAATCTAAAGTTGTTGCTAGAATATAACTAAATCCAGTATTAAATAATTGCAGGTGAGTTCTACCTGCCACCTCAGATATGCTCTAAGTTGGGAGCCTCATTTTACTGGGCTGGGGCTTTTACCATCACCAATGAGGCTTCTGATTTTTTTCATTTTTATGCATGTTATTATTATTTATATTATCCTTGCCAGTGCTTGAAGCCACATGACAGTGTATTGGGTAATGACAGGATAATTGTTTGTTTTATTGATCATTATAAACCATTCTGCATCTCTGCGTGATTTATAGCATTTAAAATACTCTCTCCTTTCCTCTCAATTCCCCTGCCGTGGGGGCAGCTAAGTAGATCAAAAGCCCACTGGCTATGAGCAATCCAATTAACAATGACAAAAAAAAGGAAAAACTTTGGAAATTAATGAGTCCTTACACCATTTCTTTGACGGTTCCCTATTGATCCTTTCAAGCTACAAAGAAAGTAAAAAATCGGAAGCAGTTAGAATTGCAAAGAAACGAGAGTGCAGGAGTAGCAAGGAAGAGGGAAGGAATGCTGCTGAAAGGCTTTTTCATCCAAGTCCAGACTTTGCCAACAAGATGTGATAACATACCAGGATGCCGGTGTTACATTGCTGGGACAGGACAACAGGCAACTGCAGCTTGCTGGCACTTGGGCTGCAGTCAAACGGCAGGCTGCTGCCTCACCAGAGGCAATGTCCTCAGGGAGACTCATCAGAGCAGCTGATGGAGGCATAGCTCGTCATTACAGCAGCCTACTGTGACACTGCCTCCATGTCTCATGACAGGGAAAAAGCTGAGGCTATTCATTACAACTGTGGTTTTATCCAGACATCCATTTTCTGCCAGCTGCACTGAGATACTTTTATTTGTGCATGCAGTTAATGTTCTAGATGCTTTATCTACAGTTTACCCAATGGGCACTTACTCAACCACCAAATAACCCCTCCAACTTCCTACTTACACAGTTTTACCCCACTCCTCGAGAAAAAAAGCATCAGGCACCATTATAAAGACAGTACAGTATTGACACCAAGAATTTTCATGCATTTATACCTGAAATTACAGCAATTTTCTCTGTAGAACCAGGGTTTTCAGCTGTAAGATGTAAGTAGATGTCAGCATGTCATAAGCACCCTGCTATTCACACACTGCTAAACAGTATGAGGTGTCTCAGTGGAATGAGAAGGGGATCACAGTACAGAATAGGCATATAATCATTGGAATAGGTGGTGCTTGCCTGACTCCTACTTGGAAATACCTGAAGAGACAGGAATTGGCTCATTGACATACTTGAAAAAAAATACAAAAATGTTCTGGGGCTGTTGAGGAAAGCACTAAGAATGAACATGGAGCCCGAAGAGGTTCCTTATCCACTTTAATCTTTATCTATGAGTTTATGAGGAGATACTCACTGGAATTTCTATCTCTCCTTTCAGCAAATGGTTAGAAAAGAATAGGAGAGGGGAAGGGAGGTAAATTGTCCCTTGGCCCTTTTTTTGCAGGTTACTGAACCACTAGATAGAAATCCAATAATGCAGAAAAGGCAGAGAAGAACTCCTTGGAAGACCCCTTTCTCCACCTCATGTTCCATGTGAATGATGGGGTTGGGACTCTCCTGAGCTAGTTCCTCTCTGCAGATATGTCTAGAGTGCAATCAGGAATGTGATTGCAGCACATACTAGCATCCTTCAGCTAGTTCAAATTTAGACAGCATAGACAGCAAAGCAATGCAGACAGAATCACACACTGGCTCTATCCTATGCAGCATCTCTATTTATGGGAGCCTCCCATGTAAAGCCTGCACTGTGCCACCATTTTGATTGCCACCTGGTTGAAGATGGCTTGGTTACACCTATACACCACAGTCAAAAGGTAAGGAAAAGGTTCTGGATGGAGCCTATATATTCAAAGCATACACTGAAAAAAATAAAGATAAAAATCTTATCATCATGCTCATTTGACCTGCCAGGATGTGCCATCGTGGCATGCCAACATATACATATTGTCTCATTTTGAACATAGCTTATAGCTCCCAATCACCCTCACATTCAGGATGAGCATTTCCTCATACAGGTTTACTTGACAGCTCTTAGTGAAACGTTTATTCCTCTCTAGTACACATGGTCAAGATCAGTCCTGATTTTTTACGTTCCTTTACATTCAAAATCAACTTTTCTCTTTTTCAACGTTTTTTCTGCCACAAGACACAGGCATGACATAATCAAGGGCACCTGACAGAAGATTTTCTCTGAAATACAGAAGTACTTTATAGCAATCAATAAAGCACTAGAGTAAACCCAAGGAAGCCTGGAGTGGAAATTCCCCCAGCTAAAATTGAGTTTACCGTCAGCTAAGATGCCATCACTGGAGGACTTAAAAGTCTACATCAGAGAAGAAAGTGTTCATTTATCATTACACCAATTGCATCAGTCTCTGGTTGCCTTTGAAAACTCCAATCTGCTAAATATTATCTGTCCATTGCCTGTTTCCCACCCCTTGCCCAGAAATTAAAGAAAGAGAAAGGACAACAAATGCGTTTGAAATTCTACAGAACAGACCTATCTGCAAAATCTGCCTGTTGAGTAGACGTGACACTTCCCAGCAAAGTGAGCTGATGCCATCAAACAGAAAGAAGCTATAGAGGGAGGGGTCCCAAGCATAGAAGACTCCTCCAGTTTATTCAGTTGGGCTACTTAGAACAATACCAGAGTCATAAAGAAGTCCCCAAAACCAGAACGAATCAAACCCTGTTGGTTTGAACTCAGTGGAAGGGAAATTTCAGTCCCTTGAATGGTTTCATAATGCATCAGGGCACATCAGAAATGAAAGAAACAGTCTGGCAGAATTGCATTAATTTTCATGAACCCAGCGGCCCTGGAAAATCATGAAAACTGCAACATAATGAAAGCCTGGAAGGGAAAAACCTGCCCTCTTCTTCACTGCTGGAGAATCTGAATGCGGATTCCATCAAAGGAGAGAGTCTGAGAAACCACAGCAGGGATAAAAATTAACCCTTTGGCTCGTAAGACTGCAAGGTTGAGGAGTCACCATTCTCCTAGTTACTAGTCTGCCAAAAGAGATAAACTCCTGTATGAGGGCTGGCCATCTCTATGAAATTAGACCTTAGCACTCTGCATGACACAATGAACTGCTCCCAGCAGGAATTAAGATATTTTCTTCTATCTTCACAGTATTCATCTTCTGCCCTCATTTCAGGGTCTGTCTCACTGATTTTAGTGGCTACAGGATGCATGTGTTAGATTGATAATGTCCTAGATGATGCTCCCAACAAAACAAACAAAAATACACCTCCTTGCTCTTATGTGAATTGACAAAAATCAACCCCATGTGTCGAGTCCTGCCAGATTGTGTAAATGGGTTTATCCTCCCAGATATTTCAAACTATTTTATTTTATTCAAAATTTGCACTTCAAACACAAAAAGCAGGAATTGTCTACATATTACTATTATTGTTACTGAACAGAATAATAACTTAAATTCTGAAAACTGTCTTAACAAATAGGAGTTATATATTAACTACTTCATGCCTACTTCATGCTACCGTATTGTGATGAAGTTACCCCACCGAATGTAAGCAAAGATTACATTCTGTAGGGCCTACAAATGTACCTTGGTTTCATTCCTGCCTTTGCTGGTTGTGAAGCAGCCAGCAATTAGCTAACAGCAGTTGCTCTTCCGGGAGCTTTGCTGACATCATCTCCAATGCCAGGGAACAAACAAAGCTCTTTTTGCAGGATAAAAAGCACAACATGCATTGAGGTTGTTGTTGTTAAACAAAAATAACCAAGCTAATTTCAGCTTCATTTAAAAGCATGGGAAATAATCATTGCTCAGTGAATGGGAAAAGGACAAAATCAGTACAGAGAGAAATCATTTGCAGGGTCGTGAGAGACTTCTACAAGCAACGAGTACTGAAACTATTTTTAATATTACTCAACAGTGCCCTTTAAATATCTACAGCTCCCTAGTATAAGGTTTTGTGAATCTTTCAATTTAAAGAACTTTTATATATTAATATTTTTCACATTTTCTCCCCTTCATCTCTTATATAATAAACATTTACAGTTAAATAACATCATTATTTATAAAGCCTTGTTTGATTGAATGACTTATTATCCTCAAAAAATTTTAGCCCCCTTGGAAACCCACTCAGAATGGCACATCGTCACCGCACTAGATGTTGTACATTTACAAAGAAAGAGACACCCCTGACTTAACCGGCATAGTAAAAATTTTTCAGATATGCAAGTGGGACACCGAGAAACGAACAGCCTTGCTCCAGTTTCTCTAGAGTGCCAGTCAGGGGGAAGGGATTGTAGCCACAGTCACTGAGCCACTGTCCGATGCCTTAACCACAAAGCCAATGTTTTTATGAGACTTTGGTCTTAATCACACTGGAACAAGCCCAGAACTATTTTACGGTCTCAGTGCAGCATCCCTAGAGATACCACGGTAACACTAAAGATCTTTTTGCTCAGAATGATTGGCATCCTGCTGACCACAGCCTACCTCATTCATTTTCCTCCTGGTCGTGGCTTTTCCCATCTGCTGACCTCCGAAATGGTTTTCTCAGGAGCAGAGTACTGGCATTTCTCACTGCCCCTGCACTTCAAACCCAAGCACTGCTCACAAACAGGTACTGGCCCTGAGCTCCAGATGCACAACAAGGCCTCTTAACCTCCCTCCCACCTACTCTGCAAGGCAAGGGTTAGACTCAAATCCTCCAGCAGTACAAAACAGAGCATGGCCTCAGCCATTTGAGCTACAGGAACACCCTTGAACAGGGCAGGGTTCATAGAGCAACTGGCGTGCCTACAGGTCTAATGAGGAACCACACCAGACACTCTGGCATGATTATTCCCCTGTTTCCAAGGGAGGAGCAGCTAACCCTCATGAGGGATAGGCTGGTCTCATTTTTTCCCGCCGGGAGACTACTGCCCCTTGTCCTTTCGATGTCCCTGGCCACAACTTCCTAGCCATGGCCCTGCTCCCTCTCCACACACCCAACTCGTGTGAGCACACAGGGCTGCCCCTCCGAAAGCCCCCCGGGGCTATGCTGCCTGCCTTTCCCTGCTCCCTCTGCCCCGGCCCTCCTTCCTCCCAGCACTGCCACAAAGCTCACAGGGGCTGGACCAGCTCTCCTGCCATCACAGGTAATCTCCACACCCTCTCTCCAGGTGGTTTCTGGGCAGTTATTCTCCTTCACAAGACCCACTCACCTCAGAGAGCTCCTTCCCCGAGAAACTGCTCCACAGGAAGCCTCGGGGATCTCCCTCTTTAAAGGGCCTTTCCCCTCAGAGCTTTCCTCCTCCCTGAGGGGGCCGCTCCCCTCACGGTCCCGGGACTCTCCGGCAAGCTGTCCCCAGCTGAGGCGGGAGGAGAAGCCCTCACAGAGCGGGGACGGGAGGCTCGGGACGGGGGGGTCCTTGGGGGTGTTTGCACGGCTGAATAACCGTGAAATGCCCGGGCACGGGTGGGGCGTGAGCGGTGGCGGGGGGCGAGGGGGTGGGCGGGAAGCCGAGGAGTGAAGTCCCTCAGGAGGGATGGGGTGTGCAGCGTAAGCACAGAGTGGGTGTCAGAGAGAAAATGACCATGTGTTTATGTAATCTTATGCAAATTGATGTATATTTATGCAAATTTGTGTTAAGTAGATTCTACTGATGCTCTGGTTTCAAATATTGGTAGGTATGTGCTAATGCATATAATACACACTTAAAACTCTCCAGCAAGCACTGTGACACAGTCAGTATGTTATTACACATACAGACAATGTGCTGTCTTCTAGGTAAGGCAGAAAACTGAAGCATCCCCAACTGTTTAAGGTTTTACCGTGGCTGTTAGGTGTATTTGATCTAGTGTTCTGGCCAGACTCCAGTGAGTATAATTATACCTCATCTACCTACTCCATCTCTCCCACCAGCTTTACCTGGTAAAATGTTTTTTTGTTTTCTTCTGGTATGCAGCATTAAATATCTGCTATTACCCCAGAGACTAATACATGGGTTAACTGTTCCCCACGTCTGGAATGTGCTAGTGCTTGAGCTGGGAAAGTTTTAGAGAGCTTCTGTTTCCCAGCTCTATGGCTCAAAGGAAAGTGGAAGGGTGGAAGGGTCAATTAGATGCTAGCAATTTTAATTTGCGTGATGAGTATTCTCCTGCTTCAGTGTTGTCTTGTCAAGGTGCCCAAAGTAGATCAAAATTTGCAGGGGAGTTTATTTTATAAGCCTAGAAATATTTGTGAAATTTATTTGTAGCTCACTCTCTATATAATAACGCCTGCACATATGAGTGTATGGAAAGTGACTCTGTAACCAAATAATCAATAGATGTTTTGTTAAGTTACTGGGTTAAGGCTGAGAGAGAATTAAGGTGGTAAGGAAAAGCTCTGAAATTATTGTTGTGCTAAATACATTTATTGAAACATGCAGCAGAACTGATTCAAGCTTCCCTTCACAGTTGAGACTGATGGGTACCCGTATCCAGAAAGTGTCAGGAGCTGGATGTGGCAGAGGACCACAAAAGGCCTGATCAAGTGTTGTTGAAGGTGACATCAGCAGAGCACAGCCACTTGTAAACTGAAGAGAACCTTTGTGTTGTCTCATCAATTGAAGTTGAAATAAATGTAAACAATACTGAGGTGAGGGATTTGATTTGATTCAGAGTTTCAGAGCAAATATTAAATAGCCTAGAAAGTGGAGTGTATGCCATGTTTTATATTCATAAGAGTGTTTTTCTATGTGCATTAATTTAGTCGCATAATGAATGACTAAAATCTTCCTTTTCCCCAAAAGCACTTTTAAAAACTGCTACTAAATTTCCAGATATTCCTATGTGCTCTCTAAAAGGAAATAAAAATGCAATTAAAGAGAATGCTAATTTCCTCAGGACTAGAACACACAGGAGGATGGATCATAGCTCTGTATCTGCTCCCTGTCTGCTTGGTAGGTCTGGGCAAATCAGCTCTCCATGCTTGTTTCCCTTTTGGTAAAACGGAGTTAACGTCTCTAACCTTTGTAAGGCATTTTAAGATTTAATAGTGAAAAGTGTTGTAAAAGTGTTAGATACTATTAAAGGTGTTCAGGATTTTCATTTAAAATAAAGATAAGAGGTTAGAAATTAAAGCAGTACTGACAACTTCAGATCCTGTGTCAAGCATATTTTTTATTTTTCAAATGGCTTACAAAGTAAACAGTTCTGATGGTATGTCCGCAATGTGTGGATCAGAGTGATGTTTTCCAGCAAAAAACCAGGAAATTTTCCTTTGTTTCTGTCAATTTCTTTGCTGCTTTAAGGAGATACACTTTGGGTTATTTTCCTTAGGGAAGAATCTTAAACTACTTTTTTGTTCATTATAGATTTCTTCTGCATCTTTTAATTGTGTAAGACATTATTCTAATTCCAAGATTTTCATAATCAGCATCTTATTTCGTATTTTTAAAAATCACTACTTCTTTCAGCTTTTGAAATTTTATACTCTGCAAACATGTTTAAAGGAGCCAGAATCCACCTATTCTTGCTGAAGAGCTTTCTCCTGTGTAATGGCAATAGAGAAACCCTGAGAATGGTATGGATTACCACAGGTGAAAGAGAGATAATTTTCATGCCTTCACTAGGTAAGTGGAAATTTCTGATTAGATCTATAGTACTTCCTTGTCAATTGAGGCAGGATTTGGTGTAAGCTGTTTAACAAATAGTCATTGGTATTGACACTTCTCATAATTTTATTATATCTGGAAATATTTAATGTTTTTCTTAAATTGGTATAATCTGGAGTCATTTGAACCTCAGCTTTTACTTTTTAAGAGAGTGCATTGCTAAACTTGATGCTAACAAAATGAGAAGCTTACAGATGTGTTCAGTATGTGCCATTAGAACCTGGAAGTCGGAAGGGGATATAAAGAAGCTGTGGTACATGCACACACACAGTAATTTTACAACAAATGGAGTTGGTCCTCTGGAACAGGAAAGTAAACTCTGTACTGGTGCTGTGTTGTATAGTTGTGTTCCCTGCCTGGGTCTGTACAACCATATTTCCCTTTCTGCAAAGAAGACGGCAGGAACTGTAATATTCCCTGGCATCCTCTTGGATGCTGTGGCCTCCTCAGACTCCTGAACAGGAATTCTCATTCAAAGGCTGACAGGCAACTTGAATGCTGCTAAGATCATTTTGCCATTTCTTCACTGGAATAATTTTCACAGTGACTAAAATACTCTTGCAAAAGTAATATTTTTTTTCTGAGATTTGTCTTGGATTACTGCAATGATATGCAATATATTAAAAGGATTTGCCTTGTATTGTGAGTGGCCTCCATCCCGGCCAAAACAGCAGGCTTTGAGCTTTCTTCTCTAGATTTAACAGCTGTGAGCTGCTGTTGTGTGAGCTTCAGGCTCTAGCAAGCCCATATTCTCTGTGGTTGGGCAGAGGGGTCTTGTAACAAATGGTCACCCCTAGGTTATGCTGTGACATTTTGTTTCCTCCTTCCCCCAGAGGTTTGTTCCTTAGACATTCCCAGGTGCTTACTCACAGAATGCTGTTGCCCTGGACTGTCATTTGTGACATTTGGGTTTGCTGGAATAGAGAAATGGTTCATTTCACAGGTTTGTCCTTTCAAGAGATTAAGGATGTACATGTATTAAATGTGAATCTGTCAATCGCTGTAGAAGAGAATACCACTGCAATAGTAATGCTGTGCTGAACTGCACTTGGAGCTGAGAGCCAGAACCTCTGCGATTCCAGTTCTTTGGCCGATTCTGTTGCAATTCCTTGGGCAAATGACTCCATCTCCATCTTTAGCCTAACACACCAGAACATTCGGCATGGGCCCCCCAAAAAAGCAACCATCTCCATAAATCTTTGGACCTATCTGCTTTCTGAAGGCATATCCCTCGTGAGGTAGAATTAGGAAGTGGTCATCATGTCTACATAAATCCACTGGCCTTGGTTTAGCATCTAACTTGCATCCGAGGTCTGTTGTTGAGAGCACAGCTTCACTGTACACAGGGGTGTGGGTTCTCTGGACATTTCAGCTGTAATAAGTACGGGCAGATTTCTCTTGTCTTTCTTGTCCTAGTACAGTTCACTCCTTAATCTCCCAGCCTCATTTTGTTTGTTTGTAAAATCTGTCATGTCCCTACTCTGCTGTGGAATGCACTGGAAAGACCTAGATAGAGAAGCTTCTAATGCTCTTTATTTTACTCACCTCCCAGGGGTGTAGGAGAGTTAATGTCTGCACAGTGCCTTAGCAAGTGTAAAAGTGCTTAGCTTCATTATATATTGATTTATGTTCAAGAAAACTACACAAAATAATAAAACATGCAATGTACTTAAAATGGACTGTAGGCAGAGGAGAGAAACATCTTAAATCTAAGCACAAGTCATGTGAATGAACTAGAGTAAGATGGGCTTCCCACCAGATCCAGCACAAATGGGAAAAAGGTCCTATATTTGGAAATAGCACAGGGCCCAAAGGGGGCTGTGTCTAGATGAGAATTCCCACATGGAGACAGAGACATGAATTAAATTAGAACAGATATTAGAGCTCTGGGCCAGATTCGTATCCTCACTGCAGCAAAGTAAACCAGAGAAACACTGGCAAATCACTGATGTAATGCCAGCATGAGTGAAAGGAGGATCAATCCACAGGTAATAAGGGCAGCATCAGTGCCTGCCTAGGGTTCCATCCTGTGCTTTGTCCTAATTATGAGTAGATTAATGGCATGCTAAAATACAAAACAGATTTATGAGCCATTGCTATCTTCCTCTGCATTGTTGTACAGCTGACTCAACAGTACTGTAACTCCTTGGCTAGAAGGTCAACTTAGGTTTTATTAAGCTAGGGCAGGGGCTTAGACTCAAAGACATGCTGCCTTATTGAATGATGCTGCTAGGATAAATGCTAAAGTGAAGGCCCATCTGCTCTCTCCATGTCCTGTCCAGATGGATATTTAAGATCTCACAGCACATCTTGAATAGAGGATAACCCTATGTATCTAGCCAGCATTCTTCCTTCATTACAAAAGACTCAAGCCAGCTTGTATTTGAAGTCAACATAATTACTTCTATGTTTTCTTGAAAAACAGTATCTTTCCAGACTGGAAATACTGAACCTGGAATGGGAAAGAACAATGTGTGAAATGAAAGGGGCAATAATATGAGTTGATTATTGAAGAAAATAAGGAAAAACACTGTGGTGAGATTACCGTGTGCTATTGCTTGAAGAGTATTTACTGAATGTAGTATACCTACAACAGTGCATTGCCTTTTGTGGAAAGAAAATGGGATGATTCACAAAGCAGGTGAACAGCCACAAGATTTCCTGGATTCTCTTCTCAGTGTTGTCACTAATGGACTGTAGGCAAGTTCTTTCATCTCTCAGTGTCTCCGTTTCATGACCTGTAAATAGCAATAGTAATAATTTGCTGGTTTTCAGCCTGGCTGTGAAACTTGACCTACCACTGTTAACAAAACATTTTGACATTCTCAAGCGGGGAGTGGGATGGGTTCAGCTGCATCTTCACTCTGAGTTGCCAATTACCAGAAAGTAGAAGGATGTCTCAAGAGAAAGATCACATGAAAGATCACTCTTGTTTCTTATATATTTCCTCACCCCAACCCCAAGGAAGCAGTTCTGTTCTAGGCCTTTCATTCTATCCTTGGCAAAAATTGCAATCACTTTCTAGTGAAACCTTGTTGTCCAACTTCCATCATCAATGTGTGCAGCTTTTTTCTCAGCTCTTTTGTCTTTTAGAGGAATGATGCAGACTTGCTTTGCTCTCTGCCTTCATTGCAGCAGCCTTTCTTGGGGCAAAATTCTCATTTACTTTAAGCAGGAATTTGTTTGAAATGCTAGGTCAGGAATCTGGCACTAACCCATCTGAGAAGAGCTTGCACACACGCTTCTGAGAGGAGGCATCATGCCACTGGTCACTGCCTTAGGACTTAGGATTTAGTACTTTGGTACTTGGATCCATTAGTTAGTGGATTTCTCAGCCTCCACCAGAGAAGGTGCCAGTTCAATAGGATTGACAGAATAATTTTTGTCCCATATATAATCCATATGTTGTCACAGAGAACTTTCAGGGTGATGACAGTAAAATAACTTTGTGATAAGATTTTCTCAGTTCTTCACAGCTGGGATGCAGGTATAAAATCAGTGGGTAAGCAGAAGGGTAAAAGAGGTTCTTACCTCTTTCTTTTCATGGGACACTAGATCTGCACCATAGTGTTTGATACCCCTGATAGTTATATCCACATCTATCCCAGTAATTTTTCTTCTGGGCTCAAGGCTAACTCAAAATATGCTGTTATTTTTAGGGATAGTGTGGGGAAGGTAGATGTCGACACAGTGTCCACAGCCCTCTGGATCCAACACCTGAAATCTCATGTGTCTGCTGCCCCCTGATCTGGCAGACAGACTGCAGCAAGACTGCTTCTCTTGGCATCAGCATCTCCCTGCTCATTGCCAAAGCTAGAGTTCTGTAAACAGACCTCATCCTGGCATATGTTATATTGCCATATAGGCAACAGTGTTCTAACTGATTAATAATAAGCAGCTTGATAGGATTTGGGGAGGCACTGAGTAATTAGCAAGATAAGGCCAGGTTTCTTTGTGCTGCACTGTCACAGATGACAAAAGCTTTCCCCCTGAAGAGTTTCACTGATAAATCTGTATATTATATAATAATAATAATAATAACAACAACAACAACAACAGCAACAACAATAGTTTTTTGCTAAAATGCAAGTTAAATATTTCTTTAGGGAATAAGAGGAAAGGAAGAGTTCAAGTCGTGGTACTGTTGGGAGGCCAGGAGAATGGGAGAGGAGAGGAAGGTATGTCAAAGCTGTGCTGCTAGGAAAGGATGTGCTTTTCTACCTCTGCTGAGAGCAGTGTTTGGGATTTTAATCTCCTAACAGCTACTGTGTTCATCTTGGTAGGCACCTTGGCAGGACTGACCGTTCAGTGCTTGCAGCCTGGGCTGCCCATACAAAACCAGGGCACGCTATGCTGATTTCATCTGGCAAGACAATGAAGTGGGTTGCTGTTCTAAACTGGGCCCTCCTCTGTTCTTCCACAGAGTCATTCCCACTCACACTGATCCACGGATCAACAACATACAGGTTGTACGGGGCAAGTTTTAGCTTCCACATAGCTGGCTGTTTAGCTGCTGGTGGCAGTGGGATCATAAATACTGAATATTCCTTATTCATCTTCTCAGCAGGCATAGTTTCTGTTAGCTGTAGTGAGAAATTATGAGTGTGGGTTTGACTCATACAGAATAAGTGACCGGGTATCGAAATGGAAAAAAAAAAAAAAGGTAAAAGGCTACAAATGTTGCTAAAGTGACAGCTGTTCATTTACTAAAAATATCTTTTAATATTGCTGGAACTTTTAAAATAATCTAATTTATATGGAATATTTCACACTAATTGAAGCTGTCTCTTTCTTTATTAAATAGAAAGGTTACAAAAAAGTCTATTGACGTTTTGAGAGTGTTTCCTCTCAGAGGCACATTGACTGTTATGAATAGGATTTTACATGATACAAGCCCCTAAATGCCAACAGTGATATGAGGAAACCTGCAGATTCTTGTTATTGTAAATGCAATAGGCAAGGCTTTGGGCTACTGCATCCTCTTTCTGCAGATCATTGTTGTAAAGCTCAAAGTGTTGTTTAGCCCTTGGTGTTCTCATTTATTTCCACAGCTTTTTCTGAAAGCAGAAGTTTGAAAAATGAAAGTCTTTCAAGAATAATCACTCTCTAAACACTTAATGCTGCTGTGACAGCACTGTCTATCACTCAAAATTTAACTTTGGAAATCCACGTAACATAGAGGAAAAAAACCTTTTCCAATTAGCCAAGACTGGAGGCAGATTAGTTCTCGAATGCAGCATTGAGAAATGCCAGGGTGTATATTAATGGACCGCAGGAGCTGACTTCTGACCATAATTCTGACTGCATTGGGTGGTGCATAAAATGGAAACAGCTGCTGTCCTGCCTAGAGATGCAGGACTAGCTAGTTAATGTGAGCTACCCGTGGGTATACTTCATAGGTCTTAGTGATCTACAAACCTGTCAAGTACAAAATATGTCATCCTTATTTTATATAGATGGAGAAGTTGAGGTGTGGAGAGGTTAATAGATTGCCCAGGGTCATACAGTTCTTTTGGCAGACCTAAGAATAGCACCCATGCCTTCTCTCTCTGGTTTTATGGACACATGCACACGTTCAAGTCCTAGCAGAAAAGTCTGTTGAACAAACTTTTTCCCTCTTTTGATCTTTGGGCTCTCATTGGCACACACCTTCATGATCACTGGTGTTGCAAAGTTAACAGTCTTTAAAATCTTTTATAGTATAATTCTCTTCATTAGAGCAAAGAGATGGTTTTCCCCAGTCAGCAAGATTTTGATGTTTAGATCCACGGTGGAGCAAGGCTTGTAGCAACTCTTGCATCAAGGGTTTAACATTGCTTTTCTCAGATCTGTAGTGCAGACTTCTATCACTTGAACTAATAGGGTCCATTGTTATAGCACTATATGTCTTATGATCCTGACATTAAAGGATGCAGAATGAAGAAATAATCAGATGCATGCTGTCAGGAAATTTCACAATCCTGGCTGGCAATAGATGATGCAGGAGGGATGGGTTCAGTTTCAGGTCTGTGCTGTAATTCTCTTGCTCTTGGTCAGTTCTCTCTCCTTTTGAGCCCTCCACTCTTCCCCAGCTCTTTTCCTGGTCTCTTTTTTCACTAATTCCATCAACAAGCAAAATTCCCTCGGTTCCAACTCACTTTTTCAAGTTTCCATCTCCCTTCCTTTTAGTCTGTAGTCGCCCTGTGCTTTCTTTCCCCCTGAGACTTCTTTTGATCCTACACACCTCATCTTCTGCCATCTACTTGGCCCATAACCCTCTGCACTCCCAGTCAGTCCTGGGGCTTTTCCTCCCACCCTCTTTGTGCCTTTTTAGCTCCCCACTCTAACTCTGGTCCCTCCTATTACCTTACTGCATTGTTTCTTGGAGATGGAAGAAGACATATTCCCATTCACAGGGTCATATGTGAGGCAGAGCTGAGCAACCATAACTGTAAGCATTGTTACCAGTAATACATATTTATATTTTATTTAGGCACACAATAATCTTTCAGAACAATTAGATCTAAAGATTACAGGACATTAAATGACCAAAATAATTTAATCTGATGAAAAGAAAATAGAAGGTGGATTGAATAAGAGGCAAAAGCTGTAAGGGAAAAAACAAACAGCAAAGGCAATAAACCACAGCATGACATAGGCAGATTGAATGCCATCCTTGGGCATTCCTATCCAAAGCCCTCAAAAGAACCATATTCTTGGACCCTTCTTATTGAACAGGCAGATATTACTTGGTTTCTTCCAGATAATGAAGACAGGCTAAGAGAGTTGGGGCTATTCAGCCTGGAGAAGAGAAGGCTCCAGGGAGACCTAATAGCAGCCTTCCAGTACTTAAAGGGGGTACAGGAAAGGTGGGGAGGGACTCTTTATCAGCAGGTGTGGGGATAGGATGAGGGGTAACAGTTTTAAACTGAAAGAGGGCAGATTTAGATTAGATATAAGAAAGAAATTCTTCCCTGTGCGGGTGGTGAGGTGCTGGCCGAGGTTTCCCAGAGCAGCTGTGGGTGCCCCCTCCCTGGAAGGGTTCCAGGCCAGGTTGGACGGGGCTGGGAGCAACCTGGTCTAGTGGAAGGTGTCCCTGCCTGTGGCAGGGGGGTGGGACTGGATGATCTGAAAGGTCGCTTCCAACCCAAACCATTCTATGAATGCTTCTAATTGCTCTATCTGTGACTGCTGCTCTAGGATTTTGAAGGATTATTTTCCAGCTCAGTATTTTGCAGTGGAAGGACAGGAAGAATGAGATGTGGTCTGACCAAAAGACCAGGTTCTGGGAACTCTCTTATTCTAACCCAGCTCTGAAACAGACTCTCACTGCATCTTGGACTAATCACCTAGCATCAATAGCTTCAGCTTCTTCAGTTTTCTGAGATAGAAGCACTGATCAAACTACTGCAGAAGAGTATTGCACCAGAACTCATTCGCATTAAGTAGGAAGACACTATAGCTTTGGCTTCTCCTGCTGATTTTGAGAGGAAAGGTAGTTAGTTATATTTTGCACCTCTGCTTGCTTCCAAGAAGCTATTGCTCTGCTGAGCAAAGATGAGCCTGCAGTCCCTGTACCTACTGTGTTGCTTTTATTAGGACTACTACATTAGGAACTTGGTGACCAGGCAAGAAATAGGGCATAGCTGAAATGGTTCCAGGGAAAGGAAGTGTCATGAAGAAGATAATAGCAAAGCAAAGTGTGGATTCTAGCTTTCATGCGTCTCAGTCTTCTGTTGTAACTGCTGGGCCAGATTCCTGAGCATTGTGAAGTCTCTTTTTCTTAGGAATTCAGGAACAAAGATTGAATTAAAAGCTGGCTGTCAGTGAGAGAATATAAGCCACCAGGCCAGTGATACTTTGGGTTTGGTATTTTTTTTGACTGAAGTCATAACCAGTTTTATACTGATGAAAGATGTGAGTTTTACACTTTGGATAGTCCACTGAATGGGTATAAATAACATGAACTGTGCAAGTGCTGCTTATATAAAATTGGAGAGACCAACTCAAACTGCACAAGAGCCAGTTTGGTCTGTGTGCTTTCCTTAATTTCCCGTAGAAAAAGCCAGTAAGGGTACTAGATCAAAGAGAACTTTTGGATGTGAATTCTGATTACTGCAAACCAAACTACAATATACTGGGCACATAAAACTATCATACAAAAGCATCCAAACAGTATGGTTTTCATTAAAGTGTTTGCATGTGATTTGGTGAGAGAGGACAGAACCATCCAGGTGTTTTAACTCATCTCTGAGATGAGGCAACCCACTTTTAAATAATGTATTTTACATATTTAGCAGTACTTTTACTAGCTTTTATTATTGCAGTTCCTCACACCACCTGTCGAACATTTGCCTATTTCTTTTTGCTTCAAGTTACTACCTGAGATTTAATTGCAGCAGCCAGTCTGCAGAGAGCACAGGGGCAGGCATGGAGGTATATTCAGGTTGGTCCTCACTAGAAAAAGGAGCAGTCTCCTCCCCAGTGCCAGGAATGCACACAGAAGTAAAACACCAATGCTCCTACATTGCCAAGGAGAATAAACAAAGACCACATTTGCTAAGAAGAGAAACTCTAATAAATACTACAGGGGTAAAAGTATAGTCTAAGGTTAGATCAAAACATTAGTAGTAGGGCAATGTGAATCCTATTAACAACTGAACATTTTATAGCAGATATTATGCATGTCAAAATTGTCAGCTGATTATAAATATTGGCTTCTTTTACATAAGAAAACTGTTGTTCAGAGCTAACATGTTCAAGTCATTACTAAATAAGTCTCAGTTAGAGCTAGTGATTTAGGCTTAGACATAACTATTCCTGCTTTGGGGCCAAGGAGTGTACTAGGTGCTCTCTCAAGATCTCTTCCCATCTTGCTATCCAAGACTCAGTAATGTCACTGACTTTACAATGGGAACTTTCTTGAGTTGCTACAACAGTGAAGATGGCATAATAATATTTACATTTCCCAGGGGTATAACAAGAAGCTAAATCAAGTAATATCATCAAGCCTTGCTATTCAAATAATGTTAGGGCTCTGAATTTCATCAGATTGGATTAAAAATGACAAATTCCTAATTCTTCAGGTTTGCCTTCTGGGTTCTGAAGCTGTCAAGGTAACACGGTTGCATGGGAACCCTGAAGACAAGGAAATTCCTTTTTTCCTCAACAGAATCTCTAGATACCTCACAAAATATAACAAAAGTCACCACCACTGTTTATGCATAGAGCAAATCTGTTGAGATCCCTGTAAGTGTGGTAGTAAGGTAGGAAAGAGGCGTAAGTTACTGTATCCAACATCTACCCAGGGACTGTGAGGGTTTGGGGCACATCAGACTTTCCTCAATCAAATGGTCTGAGCACAGTGAGCTCTGTGTGGCTGTGGAGGTGCTGAGCACTCACCTGCTCAGGTTTAAGGCAGTCTTTCTTATCCCAGTATTCCCTTATGAGGGCAGCCAAAACTGGAGAGGTTTGAACCCCAAAGATGAAGTATATTAAGCATCCCTACCCTGCCAAGAGAGGTCATCCAAAAGAGGGACAGGAAAGTGGCACTCCAGCTGAGGTCTTTCTCATGTTATTCTGCCGTACACACGTGTTTTCTTCAGACTTCCAAATCCCAGACTGCAGCCCACATCCTCTTGCAGCACCCCAGGTCTCCCCCAGAGCTTCCTGCCAAGCCTTGCCAGTAGACCCACACAGGTGGCAAATGAATACAATAGTTGCCAAAGAGCAGATCATTCTCCAACAGTTCAAGGGAGAGTGAGCCATAATGAGAAGACCTGTTAATTACTGTTTGAGTGGATTTTTGTCAGGGAAGTAGGAGAGAAGAAAACTGAGCTAATTTGCAGACATGGGACAACTGTTGTCTATGGGCTACTCACAGTTCACAGAGATCTGGAGTGAAATGTCTTCATGCCTTGGAGACAACACCAATGTGAGGTTTGTACCTTAACCTCAGCCTGCCACATCTCATCCAGATAGACAATACATACTGGGAGTCAGGGTTTTTTCAGGAGGAACATCCCTGCCCAGCTTTAAGCAAATCTCTTCATTCATCTCCAGCACTGCTCCTTAGACATCTGCAGCGGAGCAGTGTGTAGCCTGATCTTGTCAGCCCTTCAGGAATGTAGAATTTTGAACGTACATTTAATAGATAAAACCACCATAACTGAGAATATGCAGAAAGATGTCATAACCCTTTTAGAGGGAATCTGTGGGAAGTTTACCTGTGCAAGAAAGATCAATCTGTGAGGCAGGAACTGAGTGAAGTTGTCTTAAGGAGGATGGTGATGATGATTAAATAAACAAGCTACAAGTGTGCACAATGGATGAAGGTGTCACTGGCTTTTCATTATTGCTGTTCAGTAGCACCAGTTGGGATCAGGATCCCCTGAACTCAGCTCTGCAGGCTGTCCTTGCCCTGATGAGTTTACAAGCTGAGAAATCAGGTTCATGCTGACTATGTTTAAAAAATGTGGACCTAATAAATTACCAGGTTCAAATAATTTGCATTCTAGTGGAGTAAGGGAGCTCCCAGCTTGCTGGGTGCTGACACCAAATTCTTCCTTCCTGCAGTATCAGTACTGGGCATAAGCCCAGTCTGTTTATGACATCTACAATATAATATTTGCATTTCTTGAGTGGCACCAGGTTTTTTTTTCATCATCAGGTCTTTTAACAACACTTCTGCTAGTTTTCTCTAATGGCTCCTAACTGTGCTAATAAGCATATTGTGTGCAATGTGACATATTTTAGGGACATAGTAGAAGAAGGGCAGCAGATCAGCCAGTGTGAGTGTAATGCTTTGTGTTGCTAGCAATTTGTTCATGTTAGAAGATATCTCATGTTAACTCAGCTTAGAAAAAAAAAAAAAAAAGTTATCAACCATGTAAGCAACACTCATTTAGTTTAGATATTTGACAAAATTATGAGATCATCTCATCATTAGGACCATGGTCTCAAACCAGGATGGCACCATTCACTGAATACAAACCTTCCTGACTTACTCTCCTGTGAGAGGAGAGCTGAGCCCTGTGGAGCCTATTATAAAAGACAGTTTGATGGAATAGGCTGAAATAGTGAGATATAAATAAAAGAAGATCAAGAGAACTGTACATAAAACAGCTCATACCAAACTAACCTAATTATTCTCTATGGTGAGGTCAGTAAGAGAGCTGATGAAATGAATGTGTATGACATTTCTATCTGTTTAGACATTTGAAAGCCATTGATAAAAATCTCCTATCAAACGGTTGGACTCTCTGACTGATCAAGCTGCATAAGAAGGTCCCATGAGATGAAAGAGAGATGAGCAATGAGGAGGTCATTCTTGGGGCCACCAGGTTCTTATATGAGCAGGTCACTTGCAAAGACCCTAGTTTCCCAGCTCCCCAGTGACAGCAAGGCTGCATGCACAGTAACAGTGGGGTTTATGACACTTACTGTTAATTTCAAAGAATCTGCTAGGCAATTCCTTTGAAAAGCACAGAATATGTCAGGGGAATGGGCTAGAAAATGGTTGATGGGAGGTAACATGGGAAAATGTAAAATGAAGCACTTGAAAATCCCAAGATTACACAGCTGGCAAAGTTTAGAGAAGACATGGAGTGTTCTAGCACTCTCTGGGACTTTGGGATCCTTGTTGTCAGGAACTAGAGGAGAGCAAGGGAAGAAGAAAATGTATTTCTGTAAATGCCCGGCCGTGATGTTGTGAAGCTTAATCTTAGCCCTGTGCATGACCTTTAATACTCACTTTGGTTAAATAATTGAGCAAGCTTGGACAGCAAAAGAGGCAATTCACCCTGGGTAAGGGAGTATGTGCAAACACCCACATGCCACTTGAGCCCAGGACACCAGCTTTTCTCTTGCTGGTGGCTAATGCTGGCATGTTTTACCTTGCAGCTGGGGGCAGAGGACAGGAATGTGCACAGAACTGGGCTGACATGCAGGGATTTGTTCAGTCTCCATAACCTTTAATTTGGAGTAAAAGCGTGCATGCACAGCACTGGGCAGGAATGCCTGCCTCCTAAACAGTTCCGTGCTTACACAAGCCACAAACCTTGGTAGGATTTAGAAACAGATCAGTCTTCCTGATATATCAGCATCTCTGTAGAGCTGCCAGCTGAGACTGGGACATAGTAGACCTCCAGTTCATTTCCAGCTGGCTAAAAAATCCTCTCAGATGGAAATTACTTTCATACCAAAATTAACCTGGGCTGGTTTCAGACCAATATCTTAAAGGCATACAGATTTTCTACTACCCTTTGAATCATCCAGTCCCCCAACAGGGAACTTTAATGCCAGTGCAGCATCTGCTGTAGAATATTTATATTCAGGGCTTCCTGTGTGAAGCTCTGGATGGATATGATTACTGAATATGTTGGAAAAAGGGCAGTTTACTGCCTGGCTTTTATTTCCAGCTATTTTGTATTTCTATGCAAGGAGCTTATATGCCATGTTGTAAACGGCTGGTTTTCTTGTATGATGTCTCTTTTTTTCCCATTCTCTTAATGGGCTTCTCGCTAAAACTGACGTTTCAGCAGCATTCCCATTATTAGTTATGATGCCAGTAAATGGAGGTCTCAGTAGTGGGTGAAATTTAAATTGGGTTTGAAGAGCATTCAAATAATTCAGCGCTTTACTTTCATTTGGTGGTTCAGTTTACACAGTGTATGATTTAGTTATTCACATTTTAGTTACTGTTGATGTTGTTTAGCAAAGACCTTGTTTTGCCTGGGACCCAGCTACAGCTCTCAGCCAGTCTAATGTTGTTTACTGTAGCTAGCATGAAACTAATGTTTTGTTCTCTGGGTTCCTGTTTGATCTTATAAGCCGAGTCACACTAGCTAGTGCAGGAATCATTTCCATTTTACTTTATACTGCTCACATGAAAAACAGCTAGCAGTGGAAAAGGACCTATTTCTGACCATAAATGTTAGGTATGCTTTGCTCTGTTGGGAGTTTGTAGTAGTATAGTATCTTGGATAGGGCTTTACTTTCCATTCCAAAGAGCTATCCTTGCAGTGATTGATTTGAAACAGGATATAAGAGACTAAGCAATCCAAATCTGTGTTGTGAAGGAAGTCTGCGAAGTTTATACCTTTCCCTTGGATATCTTCAATTATCTTATGAAAAATCCTGACATGGAAGGAGTTTTCCTAACTGAGACTTATATGAGCCTTGGTAAATATCTCCCAGAAAAGAATAAGTTTAGCAGTAAATATTAGCCAGCATTATCTAGAGAAACCAGAATTTTTAAGTTTTATTTCCGGATGTCAACAATAACTGTGCATTTATTTCATCATCTGTAAAACGAAGACATATATTATCATTATCCCTGCCCAACTTGGGAGAAGTTCCATGCAGATGTTGGCTTTTTCCGACCGAGTCTGCTCCCACCAGTTGCACATCTGCCTTACACGTGTGCCAGGGGGTTCATCCAAGACGGTGCGCAGCTAAGCCAGGCGACACAGGCGTGATGTCAGCTAGAAGTTGCAGTAGTCTCTGTTCCTCTGACCGGTGACCAGAGTGCGTGAGTAGGGTAGCTTCTCCTTGTGAGGAGATGCCAACACAACACAGTGTAACGTCACCACATCACCTGGTGCTGTCATGGCATGATGATGTTCATTCGTGATGGCGTGGAGCGATGCCTGTTTAGCACGATGGAGCAATATCTCAGGAGAATGTCCAGTTACCTCCATATGTACATAGAATCCTCCCATCAGGTTTGAGAGTCACCTGAATATGGAAGTTAGATTACACCCTGTGCTGTACATATGGGAAGCACAGAATGAAAATAATCAAGCCCAGATTATCTGGTCGCTCACCTTGGCATTCAGTCCCATGTATACACTTCTCTTATCTGAACAGAAGGTTGAAACAGAAAAATTAAATACCGTGGGCCTGATTACTCTTTCATTTATGTGCACGTAAATCAGAAAGAATTCCACTGAGTTCAGCAATAGGTAAAGCATCTGTCTGTGAGACGAGAATCGCACTCCTGAAATGCTGAAAAGATATGTGTTAACCTTTACATTCACACAAAGGATATCCTAAGCTATTAATAGGATACGTTTTATTTTTGCCCAATAGCCTAATTAAGAGCTAACTTGTACTTGAGGAGAAAAGGAAGCAATTTGATTTACAGTATCTTATGTGATTAAATCACCAGGGAAGAGAAAGAAGGATTTGAGACAGAAGGGGGGGAGTTTAAAACGTATAATTTGTGAAGAATGGGATCTCTTTCTTCTTACAACCTTTTTGCCCCTGTGTTCACAGTTTAAAGAGGATTCACTGGCTTTTATTTATTTGCCTAAACTACTGATTTTTCATCTTGCAGGGTGGCTTCAAAATCCAATGTGAACTTTTTAAGGCACCTAATGATCCATTCTATTATCCCCCAGGACAACGCTAGTTCCAGTGATTTCATGGGGAACTGATTCGGAAAATACCCTTTTTCTCCCTTGCGGTCTCCTAGGCCCTTGAATCATGTTGATATCTAGATACTTCTTTTCTTTGCAATAGTATGGTGGTAGCCAGCATCGGCAAACAGACCTGGAGTGAGGGTTGATTGGAGAAACAGATTCACACCGTATGTAGCCCAAACAATGTACCTACAGAACAGCTCAGTTTCTATGCCAAAGATGAGACCTTATTGTCAGGTAGTTTTAAAAGCAGCACAGATGCACAGGATTCCGTGCCCTTCTATCTAAGCATATAATACTGCCATTTTTTTTAAAAAGCCCTCCTTATTGATTTTCATTTTACGATAAACATACTTACAAACTTAGATAGACTTGAGAAACTGTAAGCCAATACCAACAGAAAGTATCAAGGGGCTTATAAAATAGAGTGTCCACAGATATTGTTGTTGAACTAATAGAGAGGCAATTCAGAACATAATAAAGCATTGCAAACTTTGGCCATCAACTTCAGTCAAAAGTTTCACATGCATGAATCTTCGTGAGTGAATCGTGCCACGTGACAACAGTAATGTTTTTCATCTATGCATCTCAATGCTTTAGAGGTGTCTGAACATTTTACTGACTTGAAAATTGTGGCACTACGTAACCAAGGGATTTGCCTAAGGAAACACAGATAATTTCTGATATAATTAGGGCTAGAAATAAGGTCTCCCGATACTCTTAGCTTAACCGTTAGACCTATTATCTCTCATAGCCTAGTGCAGAGAAAATATCACAGCCGTACTGCTGCACCCTTTCTTCCTAAAACAACACATCCAGAGCCTAATCCCATTCTGTGCCTATCTGGAGTATCTTTTCTAGTTCCTTCTCTGCATGACTGAGGACAGAATGGAAACTGAGATCCTTACTCTTTTTTCAAATCTTTCTTTTCTCCCTTCTATTGCACTACAAGCCAATGGGAGCTCAGGCTGGTTTGAAGACAAAAATATGTCAATTGCACTGAAAACTTCATTCCACTTTCCCAAACCCCAGGTAGGACAGGATATGGCTGCCCCACTGCAGGAATGATTGGGTACATGGCACGGGAAGAGGGTCTGGATTCTGCAAAAAAGATTGCCACCAGAACAGAAAATGCTACAATCTTTACTAAACTATGAATATGGCAAACCTCAAGGACTGTACAAAACAGTTGGTTACCTCTGCTGGGAAGTGACATGATCCATTTTGTCAAGGTGGCTGGTATCAGGAAAGGAAGTAATTATCTATCTAAAGGAATATATTCTCACCTGATTGTTTGTTTTGTTTGTTGTTCCAAATTTTTTCACGGCCATGACCTTTACTTTCATTGCTAGCACCATTAGTTAATTTTGCCTGTGTCCAGCACGCAGACACTCACATCAACTGGATGCACAGACTGCATTATGGCATGGTTGTGGGTGGTGTGAGCACTGTGGAGGGAAGGTGTGACAGAGATGTGTTCCTCTTTCAGTGCATATCACTTCTTGAGTTCTTCGTTTGTGGCAATAGGGTGATACCCAGTGAAAGGTGGAATGTGTTTAGGGAGAAAGGAAGGTGGCTGAGATGGTTAAACAGGGAAGGCATTCACCATTGTGTGTTGGTAACCTGTATATGGCTTTATCTTTTCATGTCCCTTTTATGCCCCCGTTACACCCACAGACATGGAAGGGCCTGACCCACCTCTATTCTCACTGGTCTTTTTGCTACACTTGACACTTTAGCCCTTCCAAGCAGTTGCTACGTTAAGCCTATGGGCATGCATGAATCATGAGCTACCTTGGCCATAATTCAGGGAGCTGTGGCAGATGTCTGTCTTCTGGAAAAATGCCACAGCCACCCACAGCTCATAGAAGAATTAACCTTGGGAGATGCATGCAATTGCGCTACAGACATGTGCAGCGCATCTGTCAGCTGTAATAATGTCCAGTGTCTCCCTGGGAGGACACATCTTCTGGGAAGCACCTCTTGGTGGGCTTCTTGTTCGGTCCACATTATAAAGAGTGCTTCAGAGGTGATCTGACCAGTTTTCAGTGTTCATCATGCAACATCATGACAATATGTTGTTGCTGCCCAGTGATCTGCACACATTGTGTTTCACCATCTTTTAGCTTGGAAGTGGGGTGCCCCTTGAACATACCCTTCTCTTTTTGATTTTTGCTGTAGCTGCCTGTTTCTGCTGTAACGGTAACGGGGATGAACAGGCCAGAGAGGTTTTTCTGTCATTTTGGAATAGCCTGATCCATAACACTGAGAAGATCAAAATGACACAAGAAAACAGAGATTCTTGCTTTAAAGGAGTATTTCAGATGTGGGAACAGAGAGGAGTGGAAAGATGTAACACTGGGGAGGAGAGAGAAAAAAGAAGAGAGAATCTGGCTTAGTAGAGCCAGGGAGACTGAGGGAAAGATCCAGGAGATTTGAGGGAAGACAGTACTGTCACCTCATCTTTGGACTAAAGAGCTCAATAGGGCAGGTAAGAAAAGGGAAGGAAATATGAGTAATGGGAGGGAGGATGCAGTGGGATAAGCTACAGATCCAGAGGAAAAAAAAAAAAAAAAAAAAAAAAAAAGAGGAAGACAGAAGTCTCTTAAAATAGCAAAGAATTCACAAAGTTTATCTTATATCATAAAATCAGGAGGATTATACAGTTTTCACTTCTCCAGAATAAGTAGCATGATAGATTTGGATCCTTCAAATACTAGGTGTTTAGGGGCCATCTGTATGTGGCCAGAAAAGAAGGCAGTGGCCATATCAGAATATGTCAACGGCACTAAAAAATGCATGATGAGAAAGCAAGCAAGCTGGCTTGTATATAGAGAACAGCTGTGCAGAAGCTGTCTTCGTGCCACAGTAGAGAACCACCAAGACCTCTGTTTGGGAATGCAAAGAGTCTGCTTTATAAACCCAGAAACAGAGCCATGTTCTGATTTAGGGCTACTGCAGCTCTGCCTTGATGCTTACCACTTCCACCTCGAGGGGAAAAAAACAAGTGCCAGAATGATTTAAAGACAGAATATCAACCCACACTGCTGCAGGCCTGCTTTCCACATTTTTTTGCTTTTATAGTTTTAGCTCTTGTTCCAAGAGAAGGACTTCTGTGTGCGTGTGTGTCTGTGTGTGTGTTTCCTTCCAGAATTCACACGCAAAATCAGTGACTGAAATTCTTAAGAAGGACATGGGCAGAAATTTTCAGAAGCTCACAAAGCATAATATCCCTCTTACCTTCCCTTTCATCAGAAAGGCATCACTTTGTAGGGAAAATTTTCTTCTGCAACTTAATTTTTTGTGTCACATTTCTTTCTATCATTTGCGTTCCAGCTAAATGCAGAAGGGGGAAGAAGATCTAGAATATGAAGGACCCCTCAACAGAATCACAAGACCTTCATTCAGCCCCTCCTGTGCTACAGATGTCTTGTTTGATGTTAGGAAAATCGCTTCATGTGCCCCATATCTCAGTTTCCTAAACTGCAGTGTGGGAATTACACTTGTTATCTCGGAAGTGGTGGGAAGATAAATCTGTTAGAGACTGTGAGATGCTCAGACACTATGATGTGGAGGCAAACGTTAGGCAAATATGCAAACAGAAGGCCTCATAAATCCCTTCCCATGGATTTTATTCAGGCCCCTCTCTGACAAACAAATATCACATTCACAACCCCAAGGGAGGACACGCAAGTCCTGATTTCTGTGTGGGTCTTTAAACCAGTGTGGAAGTTTAAGATCGAGGCTGTAGCATGACAGTAACAGTATTTTGCTTCATAGGAAAAGAAGCACAAAGCAGTGCCAATGTCTTTATTTGAAAAACTCCCTGAGACATTGCTAAAACAGATTTTCTGTAAAATCTGTTGCATTCACAACTACAGAATGTTATGATCTAGCAGAAAAGTTTTTATAGCTACTCAAATATAATAGAGGAATCCCAGGCTCAGACCTATAAAACTTTTTACAGAAGAGCCCTCCTTTACAGATTTCCTATGTATAATTCCTGCAAATCGACATCTATTTCTGTATCAATTGGGCATTTAAACATTATGCAGGAATGCTGGCAATGAAGTTCTGGATATGGTAGTACCTATTTGATTAATGGATTATTATTTTTTTTGTCCTATAACTGAAATTTAATTAAAATACTTTTTTGTGAGAAAAATTTGGAAACACGTGGATGAAATTTAAATAATTAGTACTCACATATTTAGTTCCAGAGCATAATGCTTTTTTTTTTTTTTATATAATGTGCTTCCTTATTCTGTCTTCCAGCTATGTTGCAGCACGCTCTTTGCTGATTTACAAACTGTAACATACAATGATGGTCATTACTATTCATGGATTCATAGAATTTAAGATTGTGAAGGACGATTAGATGTTCTAATCTGACCTCCTGCTTAGCAAAGACCAGACGTTTTATCCAGCTACCCCTGTATTGAGTCCAGTAACTTGTGTTTGACAAAATTAGATCTTCCGGAGACACATCTACTCTTGATGTGAGAAATTGAAAAGGCAAATAATTCCTAGATAGTCCTTCCAGTATTTAATCATCCTTACAGTTAGAAAACCCTCAATTCTACACCTTTTTTCTAATTTTAATTTTCTGGCTTTATATTGCAGCCATTGGTTATTGTAATATGTCTTTTTCCACTAGATTAAGAAGCCCTTTAAACCCCCCTGTGTTCTCATGATAAAGGTATTTATATGATCTAATCAAATCACCTTTTGGTCTTCTTCTGAATTTAATAATAAGAAAAATCTATTTATTTTGTAGAAGCACTTACAGACCTCAATCACAGAGCATGACTCTAATGAACTGACAGTTTTTAGGGCTCAGTTTTTAGGAAACTGGAGTTCGCTTCTTCTCTGTCACAGATTTCTGTCCTTGAGCATGTCACTCAGCTCCTTTGTTTCTTGGGTGCTCACCTATAGGATGGGAATATCGCGAGTATATACACCATGAGTATATATTCCTCCACAGAGTATATATGTTAACAACTGTAAAATGCTGGGAGAACAGTATTAGTCGCTGTGCTGAGCACAGTAGAAGCACTTAACAAGATAGCAATCCTAAATCATTGTCCAACTGAACCAAAAAAAAAATCTCCACGTTAGATATGGGTCAAGGTTGAGTATCTCCTGTACTGAACTCTGAAACAAGTGCTGATTACTGTTGTGAAGTAACCGTGTTTTAAATTAAAGCAATAGTGAGGCATGACTACATTAGGTAACTGAGTGCAATGCTGTGTGACTTGATAGGATGCTGACCTCAGCTGTTTCACCCTCACATCGTGTAGAAATATCTTTTGGATCCCAAAGATAAATGATTCAATGGCAGATGACTTGGACTTGAGCTAAACTGACTGACTGGATGTGCCTAATTTTTTTTTTTTTTTTCCCCCACACCAGATCTGTCCTTTGAGTACAGGTACAGATAAAAGCTGGAGGAAAATACTATGCTCAGCTGTCCCAGTTGCCTCCAAAGCGATTGTGGAAGTATGCCCATTTTTACATACTGGCCTGTCAGCCTTTTGGCAATGAGGCTAGGTCTTTACAGAGCTGTAAAAGTTTACAGTCCTGGATAGGGCTTTGCATCCCTGTACTGAAAGCAAAAAAAAAAAAAAAAAAAAAAAAAAAAAATTGTTAAATCAACAGTCAAATCCCAATTAGACTTCAAGTGTAGGCTTCCAGTCATGCCCAAGGCCTCTGTAAGTGTGAATATCACCCATGAAGATCTTGAGACTTGCCAGTTTGAAATGGAGCATAAGTACTTCATAGACAGTCTAGAAAACATATATACTACATAATTATACTGTTGAAGGAAACAATTTCCGTTGTGGACTCAAACCAGCCCTTTGCCTGGGTGTGACATCAGTTTGGGCAAAGAACCTGTATGCTTCTCTAAACGTACACTCTATGGAGTCTGTAATATAAGGCCAGCATAGGCCCTGAAACATGCAGGTAAGTGCCCCTTGGAGACAGGTGGGAAAGGATTTTGGAATAGCTTTTCCCTCATCCCTGTGCTGTTTCTCTTTCCCGTCCATGGTGGTATTCTCAGGATGCTTCTTTGATCTTACTTCCAGGTTCTTACTCTCTCCGGCTCAAAAACTCAGCAAACATCCATGATGCTGTTTCCTTTCTCCTTGGGCTCTTAAATGCAGTGTGGCTTTCCATGACTTGTGGTAAGTGCCACAGTTACTTGTTATGTTTTTATCAATGTTAAGTGCATTCTTTTCTCCTCTTTCTGAAACACTAACATCTGGCATCAAGCAACCCTTACATCATTAGCTGAGGAGCTCAGGTTTAAGAACCCTGAATAAGAAGAAACCTCTGAAGTCAGGATGTGTATTAGCCATTATCATTTGCTCACTCTTAATTACCTCTTCCCCTTATTTGTCTCCCTTTAATGGTTAATGTCAACAACATTTCCTAACCTCTCACTCAGCAACTGATTTGTCAAAACTGTAGGTACACATTTGCTCCAGTTACAGGCGCATGTCTAGCCACAGGGGGCAAAACTGCACTAGCAATTACACAAGTGTGGATCTGGACTAATTCCATGAAAGTGTTTCAGGTTTAAATTGATATGTTTGTTCTGCTGAGCTACTATCCATGTACCAAGCCAGGTGCTTGTGCCCATTTGCCTAAAGTTGAAGCCTGTGTCCTGGGACACTGAGACTGACCTTCACCGTGGATCCCGTGCAGGGCTGTGCTCCCCCACGCCATGCTGGAATCCCATCTGCAGTTGCCCATCAGAAACACATCAGCAGCAGCATTTCACTGTAAATTGCTAAGAAAAGAAAAGGAGTGGCCTTGTTGTCTAATTCCTCAGTTACCCGGCATGCACAGAGGGGTTGTGCTTTGCAAGGACAGTGTGGATGACCCCCTTCTTCTCATCAAGTGGTACTGCATGAAAGCAGAGACAGGGGAATGATGAACTTGATTTACCTGAAGGAATAAGGAAAGAAACATGTCCATGCAGCAGTTATTGACTGCAAAGGCTCACATTTTCCCTGTGAAATGATCAGTCAGGGGAGAGTTAAACTCACACCTTCTCTAGCATTCACCTGCATTTGCAAATAAATCAGCCATAAGAACAACTTAGACAGCCTCCTCCTACATGACTTCTCCACTAAAAGACGTGGGAGACGGCAGTGGTGCTGCCTGGTTTGCTGCAACCCAGTCAGTATTTCAGGTATCGTGCTGAATTTCACACGGTCCTGTACAGATTACGGTGCTTTCACTGCAACCTTAGGCTGATTCACACTTGCTCTGAGAACCTACCCTGACATATTACAAGCTGCACTGGAGGCTGTGGCTTGAACTCCATGTTCAAGCCCACGTTTGTGTTCTTTGGTGGCACAGCGTTTCATACAGGCCACAGTGTAGCAGCACCTGCTACAGAAAACGTGAAGGGTAAGGTATGCAGCGATGCCATCTTTCCTGTCATTCTCAACAGAATACCAGGTAGAAGACGACTCCGCTGATTTGCTTCTCTCCTTTTTAGAGCAGCATTGATTTTCAAAACTGTTGGCATAAGGTCTTTATAATACATAGCTTTATGCAGGTTCTGGATGTTACTCTCTCCTATGTACAGCTTGGAAAATAAACTTGCAGCATTTTTAAGGGTGGTAGTAAAAGGAGCCCCCTGATAAATTCGTATACACTTGTGCCCTGAGAAACGGGTTCTGCTTGTGAAGTGACAGGGTTAATCTGGCAGCACACAGGTGCGAATCAACACTTTTCCCTGCCATGTATCCTGGCTAATTTCATGATTTTTCCCCTTTACATTTAAGACTGTTTCCGAGCAGCTTGCTATTAACCAACCTATCCATGTATGGACTGCAGAGATCACAGCAGCAAGTACCACATAGTCAAAAGCCTTTGAAATAAAAAAGAAAAACAATCACACAAAACTAAAACAAAATGTCCATCTTAGCAGTGCAGGACTGTTCTTTAAAAGCAGCGACATATCAGGCAAGGCTTTGCTGTTAACAAACCCAAACAGCAACATTTGAAAGTAATTACTTGACATCCAGAGGTCTGCTCCTACTGTAAGACTACAAGGTCAAGTTTTGTTCTGAAGGATATTGATATCTGGATTAAAACAAAACAATTGTAAGGATTTTGGAGAGCCACGTCTCAAAGAAATAAATCACCCATGCCCTTTCTGAATGTGTCGGGTTACTGTGCCTGCGATGGTGAGTTGCTCTGTACACACGCACAGTTCAAGCACAACAGACTGGAGCATCCAGCGCGGGGGCTGCTGCATACATGCAATGCATTTGCAATTGTGGAGCAGCCAGCTGCTGGATGCCAGGCGTTTGGAAAAGCGGTTGATCGCCGTGGCCATACACAGTCGCGTCCCTGAGGTTTTCTTACAGGACAGAGGACCAGATTGCAGAATGTGGGAAAATCCCATATTATAAAGGATACCTGGCAACTGCAATGTTGCCTCATAGCCCCTGGGTATCCCGAAACTTGGACCCTGTGGGCCCATATCTTGAGTTCAATTTTATCTGCTAGGTGCTAACCCAGGTCCTCTGGGAAAGAAAGTATGGATGCAATAGACATCAGAGTTTGTCTTTCAAGAGTTTGGAAAGCCAAATTCTACACAATGAAGAGTGTTTACTATCTGCTGATGACTCTGCCAGCAATGGACAAGCTGTTTATCCTATCGTTGCTGTTTCCTGTGTATACACTACAGATTATCCGCTCGCCACTGCTGAAACATACTTGGAGGTTGTAAATTGGAAACTTTGTTACAACAGGTCAGTAACTGTGATTCCGGCTGTAATAGCCTGGACAAACCTGGCTTAAACCGTGTGTAGTAGGTGCAGTTGAAGTACAGGATGTAAAACCAGACCATGTCCTGAAGACTGTGCAAGGAATAGTCATGGTCTGCACATGATATAGGAGCTAGAGTGGGAATACTGACATATTTCTTAGTATTTTATTAGGTCAGTATCTGATATTTTTGCAAATCAAATTTTCTGGATTTGAGTGTGGGTTTTACTGCTGACTTCCAACACGGGGAAAACGACAGTGTTTCTCCACCTCATTAAAAGAAGAATTGTCTCTGTGAACCAGCTCGAGCTGGAGTCAGTGCAGCAAATCCTTGTTGTTTCCATTTCTGTATCAGTGCTCTTCACCACACGAAATTCATGGTGTGTCTGGATGTGACCACGTGAGTTTAGGCAGCACTCTTGGTGCTCCCGGGATAGCAGGAATCGGTGTCTGGGTCTGTGGCACTCCCAAATGTTTCTTTTTCCCGTCAGAAACAAAGGATGGAGGCAATTCCATCCCTCGGTAAGTGAGCTCTCCTGCGAAGCACGGCACGGAGCGCTTCAGAGAAGCAACATCTCCCCACAGAAATCCTCCTCCCTCCCCAAGCTGGAAGGCTGTTAAACCTCCGTGCTGGGACCCAAACTGCCAGGGGCTTCTGTCCCTCCACCGCACCTTGCTCTTTTAGCGTGCAGGACCAAGGGGCCTTCGCGTCTTTAAAGCGCTGGTGTCTGGTTTGTGAGGCTCTTCCTCAGGAGATCTGTCCAGATACTGGCAATATTGCCAATATTGCACGTTTTCTGGAGTTAAAGAGGGCGAAGTGGCGCTTGCTAGGGGTTACCTGGCCCGTGATTGTCCAGGTTGAGGCTATCTGGGGAGGGAATCGGAGAGCGTGCGGGTGGCATTCCTGCCTCTGCCCTCGCCGGCTGTGGCGGCCAGCCTCAGGGACGCCGAGCAGCTTGGCTGGGGGTTTACAGAAGGTGAAATGACACTGTAGCTGCCCAGAAGACAGTGTTGCAAAATCCAGGCCTTCAAAAGTCTGGCTCAGAAACGCTGGCGATTTGGGGCCGTGTCTGTCAATTCTGTCATTCTGAATTTTTAGCCTGCCCTCTTGGCGCCCTCGCGAACGCTCCCCAAAGCCACAGCGTGCTTAAAAATACAGATATGTGTTAAAAAATCATAGCTGCTGTTATTATTATTTAACATAGCTGGAGATTCCCATCCGCTGCCGCGTCCCCGGGAGGTGGCCCCGCGGTGCCCGGCACGGAGGGCAGTGCCAGACCCGCGGGGGGCAGCACCCGCGTGGGAGTGGGGAAGGAGCCCACGAGGCCCCTCGCCGGGCGGGCAGGGCAGGGGGGGACCCGCCGCCGCGGCGGTACCCGGGGAGGCGCCTGCGTTTGCCTCCCCCCCACCCCGGCGGGGTCAGACCCCGGGCTGGGGGGGTTGGTGTCGGTTTGGGGGGGGGGGTGGGGTGGTGTATCGGTTTGGGGGGGGGGTGCTGGCGGGCTGGGGGGCTTGGAGCGGGGCGCATGCGCGGCGGCGGCGGGGGCCGGGGCGGTGCGGGGGGCCGGGGGGAGGGAGGCGGGCGGGCGGGGAGGAGGCAGGGCCGGGCCGGGCCGCCTGCCTGCCCGCCTATTTGAGGGAAAGTAGCGGTTCGCGGGCGCTCAGTGCCGGCCGCCGCGGAGAGGCAGCGGGCGAGCGGCCGCCGGTCGGTGCCCGCAGCCGGCGCGGCGCTGCCCACCCCCCTCCCTCACCCCCCCCTTCCCCTTTTTCCCTTCCACCCCCCTCCCTGTTTCCCCCCCCCCCTCCCCTTGCCCCCCCCCCGCCTCCCCCTGCCGAGGACTGCCGCGCTCGTCGCACGAGTGGCGGCGGGGGGAGCCGCCCCCGCGGGGGCCGCCTCTGCCCCTTCCCCGCCGCGCCGTTAATGGAAACATGGCGATGGCGGCTCCGACCGGCAGCGCGGCGCCCGTCGCCCCGGCCCTCTGCGGCCACCTGGCCCTGCTGCTGCTCCTCGCCGCCCCCGCCGCCCACGGCTACAGCTTCCCCCAGCAGCACACGTAAGTGCCGCCGCCCCGGCCGGGACCCCCCCCCCGCCCCGCCCCGCGGCTCGGCCCGGCGCGGTGGCGCATCGCGGGGCCGCCCCGGGGCCTGCGGGAGCGCCGGTGCCCGGGGCTGCCGGTGCCCGGGGCTGCCGGTGCCCGGGGCTGCCGGTGCCCGGGGCCGCGCTGCGCTGGGGGCGGGCGGGCGCGGGGGTCTCCGCCCGCTCCCCGCCGGAGCGGCGGGGCGAGGAGCGGACCCAAAGTTGCTGGAAAGCACAAACTTCCCCGGCGGGTGCCGGTGTGCAGGGCGGCTGCTGAGGGGTTAATGTGGCGAGAGGGGGAAAGACGAAAAAGGACTCTTTAATTTAATTTTTTTTTTTAATTTATTTTAATTTTTTTTTTATTTTTACGTTTTTTTGTATTTTCCTCCCCGTTTCAAGCACACAATATGGTACCCACAACCGGCCGTACCCACCGGAGTTGGAGCATAAACTAATAATAGATGGATAGTTCCACAGGCTGTCCGAGCTGGCGGTTCTTCCTCTCCCTCCCTCTGGACCGGCAGAAATGGGCTGTAATCTATTGAAAGAGAAAGTCGGAAAGCAGCTCATTTGGGTGAGGGGGTGGGGGACTGGAGAGTCGCTGCGGGAAGGATATAAATAGATTTTTTTTTGGGAAGAAAGCGAGCGTTTTGGAAGTTAATGTTTGGGGATATTTGCTAACACATTTGGCTCTCTTGCCTACCGTGATAACCCTGAAGCCCTGTCCCCCTCCACACATCCATGCGAAATCTTGCCGAGATATATTTTAAGAGGCTGTCATCTCCGTTATGAAATGCTCAGGTTTGTTGACACAAAACTGAGAAAAAAATCCAGACGATTCAAAGTAAAGGCTGACACCGTGTCCTTACAGTCTGCGTTTCTGAAGGTGGGGGAAAGATTTCAATGACATAGAGTTAATAATAGCAGTGTTGCCCTTAAGTTTGTGCTGCCCCAGTGGATGTGCACTGCTTTATGTCACAATTTTCTTGTCAATTTTGATTTTCTTAAGAGCAGAAATACGGTTTATATATATATGTCATAGGAAGTATTTTTGAAAGCCTTTTAGATTAATGCCTTTGATTTCAAAGTACATTTTTACAGGCATGTAGTCAGGCCTTCTGAAAAGAAGGCTTATCGGCAGAAGAAACAGTGTTGTTTATTTGGGAGAGCTGTAGCTTACAGTGTTAATATCTGGCTTCACCGAAGGCATGGCTGTTTGCACTCCTTGTTTATTCAGAAATATCTCCCATTCAAACAGATTAGTTCTGAATTCTTTTGGGCCGTGTGTCCATATTTCTAAATATCTTTAACCTTTGGGAGCTGCTGGGTTCCCTTTTCTTGGTGTCACGTAAATACAGAAATTCTTCAGAATAAGACCCTGAGAAATGTCTACCTACAGGGGGAGGCGAGGAAAGGGAACGTGCCGGTTCTCGCCCAAGTACCACAGCCGTATGGCCTGATCCAGCCTTGCTCTCGCATGAATAACCTTCACTTCCAAGAGATCCCTATGGAAGTAAAGGGTGTTATGTATGTGGTGAAGCACAGATGAAGTTTGTGGGATGTTTTTGGTATTTCGGCAGCTTTTCAGGGGTTGTATGTTGTTGCTTTCTCCTCCTCAGTTCAGAACGCATAATCATATTATAGAATAAATTTATTCTGGGTACCAGTTTACAAGTCAGAGATGTGTTTTCTTTCGAACTGCAGAAAGTTTTGTAAGAGGGTTCCCATAGCAGGAGAGTCCTACTTAAGGGAGGCATATAATTTGTAAATAACGCATTGGCCTTCCCTCACCCAGACTGATTATTATCTATAATGTTCTAACAAATTGTGCCAGCTTTTTAAGCCAAAGCAGTTTTATTCCAGAGAATTTGGTGGGGTTTACTAGGATAGATTTCGTTAGCTCTGTGCTCTCTTATCAGAGTGGGCCTGATCCTGTACTGAGAGAGGGAAGATGAGTAAAAGCTGAACGCACTGGCAAGGATTGACAATTTCTCACAAATATGAAGGAATGGTCCTGAAAAGGCCACTAATTCTGTGCGTGCCTCTGGTGGGAAGGAATGCTGTCTGGCTGCATCCAGAGAAGGGACACAGGACCTCAGATTGACCTGGTATCTTCTCAGTCGTTTTATTCCCCTTATGACCCGTTTTGTGAACCCAGAGAAGAGAAGAGTCACGAATGGATATTTGATGATGATGCGCAATTGCTGGGCAGTAGGTTAATGCTGTAACATGTGGGCTGAAATGCCTTGCGAGCTCTGCCATAGGGCTGCCGTGGTTGTTTCTCAGGTAGGAAATATTTAATGGGAGTAGAGAGTGCAATGGTAGCTGGCACCAAGGCTTGAACAATGCTCCTTAATTGACTGTTCCCCCCTGAGCAATTACTTGTTTGCACCCTTCTTGTTTTTAAAGACACTGGATATATCTTAAATCTTTTTGGAAGGTTTGTTGGTCAGGGGCTGAGTTGAACTGATGAGATGGGTGGCTAAATTCTTCCCATTACGAGCCAATTTTCTAGTACTCTGGACAATGCACCCTTGCGAATGATTCAGAGCATTGATTAGAAACCTTGTTTGTCTTTGGAGGTTTTCTCTGTAAATCACTTAAGTCATCTTTCACTACAGGACTCTCAAAAATGAGGCTGTTTTTTTAAGCAGCCCTAGAACTGTTTCATTTTGACAGGCAACAGACTGAATGATTAGGATATTTTGCCTAAGGAGGGGAGAAGAAGAAAATAATGATTCAATTTTTTTTTTTCTTTTTTATTACAATTGTATTAATTATCACCAGTGGTTCTGTGTGTTGATTCTTGGTTCCGTCCCTGATAAATCGCTGGTGTTCCACATTATCTCTCTCTTCCCGGGTAGCATGGTTTTAATCATCTTATGCTGAGCTAAGGAAGGCTCGGCTCAGCCAGTTGTCCAAAGGGGACATTTCTCATTGAGATTTAAAAAGCAAAATCCCAGATTGAAACAAACCCATTGGGGCGGGCGTGTTAGGTGATGTCCACTGACTGACAAGGCTCCTTGTACGAGAACGTGCATCTGTGTGGTCAACGGGATTAATGGCTGTGGAAAGAAAGGCTGTTGGTTACAGTTAATTTTTCTTCTAAATAGTACACAGAGGGACTCCTGGGGCAGCACGGTAACAACGTCCACTTGAATTTCTGAGACAATTGGTATTAGATGATTGAAAGCCTGGCCAGTCTGGGGAGTCCTGCACCTGTATTGCTGTCGCCTCCCGTTCGCGGGGATTTTGTGCGTGTGCGTGCCGGACAATGTGGCTGCCAGTGCCGCTGCCTGGGAGCAGAACAACCCCCCTCCTCACGTTGCGGAAAGGCTTATTGTCACTTGGACTTGAAAGAGAATTGCCATCTGCTAGAGGGTGGCGAGCCGTTTGCTTCTTGTGGGGAAGCAGGTGTGTGCAGAATTGCTGCACGTCCGCTGGTGAGGCTTGGCTTCGTCGCGGCTCTGCAGGACATCTCTGGCCAGCCAGCCGGAGGAGAAGGGGATGTCTGCAGGGGAAGGCGCCTGCCTGGGGACTGGGGTCTGGTCCTGCCTCTCCGGCATGAGATTCAGCACTTGTCACACGCCGGGAGTAGTTTTGGGCAGCAAGCTGGAGGTGTTACCAGAGTTCCTGTCAGATAGCGAGCAGTGAGTGCTCCCGCGGAGAGCAGCATGGCCTAAGAGGTGCCCATCGCCACTGGAAGGTGGGCTTGAGGCTGGCTCTGCCAAATTAATTGCTTCCTTTTAGCAGGTTTTGATCTGTACTTGTGTCATTTCACCCCAAATGAGGTTAATGATGCTGGTAGTGATGGCACATCTGGGCTAGCAGGGCCTGAAATAAATAACTCTATTAGGACTGGATGTTTTAGGGTTTGCGGGATACCGTGTAGAGGAAGCTCCTTCTCTTGTTCTACTTCCCACCTGCTGTGCAGTAAGAAAATCTCTTCCAATTACGGTTTTGATGCTTCGGAAGGGAACTTGTCTGGAAAGGAGCAGTGAAGAAGTGGGGAGATGGCCCTGCTTGTCTTCTTCTACACTCGGCTGAGCAGAGAGACAGCTCCCTGGGAGGGCAATCTACCCCAATGAGTGACTGACAGATAACGTGGCTCCATCCCTGCGAGGGCTGAGCAGCCTCCGTGAGAACTTGCACAAACACCCAGAGTCCCTGCAACAGCCCTGCGTGGGCTGTGCATCGGCGGCAGAATCTGCTTTGGGGGTGCGCAGAGGCACCCTGAACTGCCCAGAGGTAAAAGAACAGCCCCAGGGAGAGGATCAAATGTTCGTTGGGGTTTTTTTGGTTGGTTGGTTTTTGTTTTTTGGGTTTTTTTTTAATGCCATTTGCAATATTTCTTTGGCATTTTATTTTTTTTTTTTCTCCATTCCTGTTACTGTACCTGAATGCTTCCTGCTCAGGTATTGCATGGGGAAGGGGCAGGCATCACAGAGCAGGGCATTATTGCTTTCTTGCCCGTCCTTGTGACACCTTAGCACTGTACTCTGCTTGAAGTGACCCCCTTCAAGATTGTGGTTTCAGGAGCTTGAGTTTTTCAGCTGTATACACTGGAAAATTTAGGTTCTCTTTGGAGATTGTGTAGGTTTCCACTGAGGTAAGGCTCCTGCACGTAGACCTGAGGGTAGAAATGGGCTCGTGCTTGGCGTTTGACAGGCATAGTTCAGAAGCTGTGTTGTAAAGAAGCTTTCCATGTGTTGTATGCATGTGTGCAACAGCCCTTAAAAGCTGAAGGTGGTTGCATAGGGTCTAAATGGAAATCTGAAAATTTAACTTTGAATGAGCTTCCTGGTGTTTGGCTTCAAAAGCCATCAGAAAGGCTCTTGAGGGCTTAAGTGCTGGGGCATCTGCACTCTGTAACATTGTACATGTGCACAAACCATACAATTTAGACAATGCTTTTTTCAGCCAATGAAATACTCAAGTGGGATGAAATAAAAGAAAAAGTCATTACTGAGCAAAATACTTGAGTGAAATATTCGGCAAGAAAGGACAGTATCTGAATGTTTTGATATTTACTTTTCCAGGAGCCTCTTGAAAGCAAAATGTGTTTTGTTAGCAAAATTATTTTTTCCTCTCTGGGGTGTTGGTAATACTTTGTTGTTTTAGTGCTGTTCCTGTAATCTAGCCTTCATCCTCAAGTTTATATTCCTGGGTTGCATAGGGAATGGGGTTGTACAAACTGTTGTTACCGGAGACTTGGTTTGTATCAACAAGCTATTGGCATGGTTTTCTTCAGGCTGAAAAATTTGATCTTTCAGAGAATGCACATGGATTTTCTTCGTAACTTTGACAGTCGTCCTACGACCCTTCTGATTCTGTCTCAGCCAAATAGGTCATAAATATCATAAGGAGTACAAGGTGTTTACCCAGACCAAAGGATTAATTCTTCTTCTGTAAAACAAAGTGTTTGTCACATTGACTGATACGTGAGTGATCAAGATATTTAGCCACAATTTAGCCAGATCAGCTTGTGATGAGTCAAGGGCTGCAGGGCAAGAGACGTGAGGATCTGAACGGCAGTCAGGCCAGACAGAGGTTGCACGGTCTGTGGTCTCTCTATCTATTCATTAACTCTGCACAAGATCGTTATTCTTGCCTGTGATTAAGGTCCCATGCTGCCTCCTTGGAAGCAGCTTCTCAGCCTGGTGGGGCCAGTGCAGGAGCTGGTACAGCACACCTTCTCCCGAGGCTGCCTGGCTGGAGAACCAGGGCCTGGCCTCCTCCTCTTGCTTCTAGTACAGGCTGAGAACTCCAGAAGAGGTAATTGCTGATAGCAATCAGATTGGGTGCTAAATAGGGATATAAACCATTTAGTGCAATAGCTCTGATGATAATAAAGCCTTGGGCGCAGTTGCCAAAACAGAAGTTGAGTTTGAATATCTCTAATGAGCCAAGTGCCTTTGTGCAGTAGCACCACTGAAGTGCGTGGAGTTAAACCCAGGAAGTACAGGATGCCACGTGATTTTTAGCACTGATTATGTCAAAAATCCCTGAAGTCCTTGTAATGAAGAGGAGATCTTTAATAAGAGTAAGTCTTCTGCCCTTCCCTGACCATGATCCTTTTTTCAGTGTCCACGAAGGGTGGGAATGGAGCTGCTCTTTCCACGGACTAGGCTGGAGCTACTTTTGCATCAGTGGGTATCTGGTAAGAATCCACTGAAGACTTGGGCAGACTTTGGATTTCCTTGGGTTCTGCTGGTGCTAAAACTGTTCTGCTACTCTGTCCCATGCTGACACTTGGGGAATTCGTGAATCAATATGGGTTGTACCTACAGTGAGTATGTGTATCGCCGTGATAGAAAACCCGAAGTGATGGATTACACAAGGCACGTTCATTTACCTGACAAAGGTTGTCTATCCTGAATTATTTATGAGGCTTCACAGCATGCTAGTAAATTTTGTAAAAGCACTGGAGTCCTGGTAATGTGAGCCTCTTCACTGCAGCTTCCCTAGTAGAGTTCTGCTGAGAAGGTACAGGAGGTGGGGGATGGAGGAGGAGGAGGAAGAAATAGGCAGTGAGTGGAGGGATAGAGAGATACCGCTGTTTTCATGTGCAAATGATGAGGTGTGCAGAGCAATGAAGTGCGAATTAGTTAGATCATGCTGTGCATTGGAGCAAAAATCTGTGTAGTGTTAGAAAGCAACTTATGCTTGGGGGGGGCGGCAAAGAATGTGGAGTACAGACACAAGGACAGAGAAGGGTGAAAATATCGTGACCAAAATACCAGCAGCTTCCCATCTGTAGGATAGTTATCTTCAGAGGTAGCTTATTTAAAGCATACGTACTCATTTCGGTGAGGTTTTCTTATTTGGGTTCCGCTAAATGAAGGGCCAAGCCAGAGCTGGCCAGGCTTTTCTGTGTGGCCTTCGGGGACTGGAAGGCTCGCGAGTGTGCGGAGCAGGTGGCGGCGGAGCAGCCCCAGGATGAGCTGGGGGGTGTGTGGCCGGTGGACGCGTTAGGTCAGTGTTACCCGAGGGAGGGCGAGGGCAGTGAGAGGCCGAGTCCCGGCGGCAGCGTGCCGGCTTGCCTCGGTCCCTGATGGAACACCATTGCAGAGCTGGAAATCAGTGACGCGGCAGGAGCAGTAGAGGTTCATGATGTAGTGTACTCGATTTGTTGATAAATAGAGCCTTCCCCACGCTTTCAGGCTTCTGAGCCTCTTGGCCTTCCAAGCACAAACAAAGTTACCCCTTAAACTGTTAAATTGGTGGAAAGAATCTGGAAAGAGGGTTGTATCCATTTCCACTGAAGTGACAAATGAGGATATGATTCTCCTTATAAATACCAGTGCCTTTCAACTCATAACAGAGCTGAGTCCTGAAACTTTTCTCTTGTCACAAGCTGCCAGTCTGTCAGGCTCTTTTCCAGTAGGCACTTAATATTTTTCAGTCCAGCAGAATCCTGTACCTAAAGTCTGAGTTCACATTAATTCTTCTAAAAAGAAAACAAAACAAGGGGCATATTTCAAAGTGTATTTCAGAGCCAACCTTGTATAAACCCCTTATGCTTCAAAAATGTATAAAGCTCTCACTGATTTAATTTCTGTTGAATCAGAGATATTCTTGTATTTCAATTCTCATATCTATTAAACTTCACATAATAATATCTCTTTATTTTGGCCAATGAGCACTTTCTCTATCGTATGACACAGGGAGGGTCATGAATGCAGTGCCTTGTTTGCATTTCTAACGTATGGTGCGTTTCACAGTCACATTTTTGGCAGCTGTAACATGGACACCAAAGTAGAGACAGACTTAAGCCAAGCGAAGCGCCTAATATTCAACTTTATCAGGTGTTGAAGATTGAGTCAGATTCTGGGCTGTGTGTGGCTGAACATCTTTTTATTGCTCCATAACAAACTCAGTAGACCCAGGAGGAGCCAAAGTACCATTTCCTCATGTTTGCGGTAGTCTTATGAATTAGAGGTCTCTACTAAGCATTCACTGTAGTGTCATATTCTTGGGTTCAGTGATGGGGGGGAATGTATTTTGTGGGCTGCTGTGCTTCCAGGACCTCTGCAGGGGGAGAGATGCCCACTGCCCAGGTAAAAGTAAACCTTCTGCAGCAGTGTGTCATGCATACCAGGGGAAAAAACGATGGAAGAAACAGCATTTAATTATTCAAGACCTGCAAGCTGAAAAGGGTTTAAGGACAGTGAGCTAGGCATGCGTCACAGCTTTATGGGCACTCCGCTTTCCCCTCCTCCCCTGCCTGCTCTGGGAAGGAGGGTAGATTATGTGAGTATGAAAAAAAAAAAAAAAAAAAAAAAAAAAATCAATATTTTTCTCTTCACATAGCCCTTAGTTTTTATTTATTCAGGTTTTGTTTGCTGGGAAGTCTTAATAATTGTTGATCAGTGACCGAGGTGATGATGTTATTTTGCTTCCCACAGAATGACAGCACTTCCAAGAGCACAGAGCAAAAGAGCATCAGCTCAAAAGGGACCCTCTCTGTGCAGGGGCAGGGATGCTTCCATGCCCCTCCTTGGCTGCATGCTGTGGGACTGCTCATGATTGAGCCATTCCTCCTGACATTGGGTTTGTTACGACGCAGAAGAATTTGCTGTTGTCAGTCTTGCATGCTGTACTCTGCTACAGCTATGTTAGGTTTAAAAGCTGAGAAGCGTAAAAAAAAAAATCCAGATACTGGGACAAATTCATCCCTGATGTAACGATGCTGTGGGATTATGCTAGGGATAACTTTCAGGCCTTTGGCTTTTAAGTATGGTGGTGGTTGTGGTTGCTTCTGATGTGACTTTTATTGCGAGATGGAGAAAATAAATGAGTCTAACACATCTACTATCTGCTCATGCTTCGGTCCCAGTTTCTAAATAACCCCATTTAGCACCTGCCCGCCTGTTTGACCTGGCAACAAAAATGTTGTGTTGGCACTTCTGACATCAATACCGCCTTTTTACCCATCATCTTAAGGCTAAATTGAACCCTTCTGTGTCACTTGCTCCTCGCTATGTTTATTTGTTTTGATCTGGTCTTCACTTTAGAGAAAAATCTAACCAGCTCTGTCTCACTCCTACTGCCTGCTAGGGCTTGGGGCTCTTTTTCATGAGAAGTGGCTCCTTCCACAGGTGAACCTCATACCCTCATACCTTCCCTCTGCCCCCTGCCCAGATGTGAGGATGGAGCAGCCAGCTACGAGAGGGCTCCGACAGTCGCATCTTGGCATGAGCTCTCACATCACTGTTGGGGCTGCTGAGCTAACTCGGACCCTTCTGCCCTCGTACAGCCCTGTCCTGACTGCCTGGCTGCAGCCCTGTTCGCTCGAGCTGGCACAGCGTTGCCGCGCTGGAGGTGAGGCTGGATCCCAAGGCTCGTGCTCTGCGCGGAGCATTGCCTGTGGCAACGCTGGTGTGTGGGAATCTTCTTTTCCTGCCTTTCTTCTCTTGACACCACTCCAAGTGGAACCTTGCACTGAAAGCAGTGCTGGTTTGTGCCGTTTATGAATGTGATCATGTGTGCTGAAAGCAGCCTTTTTATTTTATAAGGGCCACTTAATAAATGTCACTGATTTGGTGACTCTTAGGCAACTGAGCGCATGGCCGCCTTCTCATTGGGAAGTGGCTGCCAGACCCGTCCCGGTCTCTGAAGTCACAGCTGGCTGGTGGAAGAGTAGGTTTGCCACTCGCCATAAAAAACATGTGGTGTTTTCATGGTAGCTTGGGTAGTGCTTGACTTTCATTCCTAGTTAAATCTACTTATTGCTGCATTTGTGCCATTTCAGTTATTATGAGATCCCACAAGATAGCATGAGGATTCTTGTATGTGAAGTTTCTTCCAGAGAAAACCAAGCAGCTGCAGAAATGAAAGGCTTAGGAAATGGTACCTGTCCTTACAGAGGAATATCAAAGTGATTGCAGTGTGGTGGTGGTGAGCTAAAAAGGGACCCGCTATGGGCTGTGGGTGAGATGCTCCAGCTGTTGTATTACCAGACGCCTATGTTGGGGCCACAGGTAATGCATATACCTGCAGCTTTTCTACTTAAAAATGTATGTCCCTTGTTGGATGAAGGATTCCTGTGCAAAGCCTCGTGCTTCAGGGGCTGAGAGGAATTGATGGTGAGTGCTGTTTCATCCTGCACCAGAGCAGCCAACTGGCAGTACTGGGTGAACTGCAGTTTGTTGAAATGTTCTGAAGTTTGTGAAGTTCATTGCACAGAAACCTAGATCCCACGACCAAAGTGAGAACTATTCCAAGTATATAATATTTTTTGGTATAAATTTCCACATGAAACCAACCTTGCTTCCTCATTTGGCTTGGCTACAATATTTGTTACAATGTCATTCCTTCTCATTTTTTTTCTACTGCTATGATGTTCAGGTTTGGTATTTATCTTCTAATAGTTTCTGAATAGTAGAGTGCTTGCATTACTGGTAGTGATATATAGTTAGTCTTGAGCACAGATAGCTGTGAGGAGTCTGGACAGACTCAGAGGCATGTTTTTGAGTGAGGAAATTAGCTTGGGAATTGTTGTTAAAATTGCTCCTGTGTTAATCTTGCTGTGATACCAGAGCTCCTGGCAGTATGTGGGTTAGCAAGATGCTTGTGGCTGAGAATGAGGGGAGATTCTCACTTTGGAAGAGTCTCAGCACAGACCTTGTCTTACACCTTTGCTTTGAGGCAATTTACACTGAGGAATTCGGCCCATTTTTCCATGGCCAGGCCTATCTTCCAGGTGTTCTCTTATCCTTGACTGATTTTCTGGCCTACTTTCTATCCACTACATGTTAAGAGATGACCAACCTGTCAGTCTTGGCTAGCATCAGGAGCAAAGCTTGTGTGCCTTAGGCTTGTTCCCTGGGGAGACGAGTAATTCTTTCATGGTACCCTTTGTTCCACATCCCCATCTCTCCCCGTTGCTGTATGAGCTTCTTGTCCTGTTCTCTATCTTCCACTCCTGATAATGTTTTTTTACACATGCTTTGTAATAGCACTTGCACTTCCCTATTGCTCATTTTGCTGATGAAATGAAGGCTTCAGAGACTCCAGTATGTCAGCAGTGGAGCAAGAATTGCAACCTGTCATGTAATTCCTCCTCTCTTTCTCTGAATAAAGAATCCATGCTCTTCATTTTGGGATAAATGTTTCTTCTGCTACGTACTAACAAGACATCAGATTCAACTGCGAGAAGTGTGGCCAGGAGCATTTGGACTCCAGGGACAGTATCTGTCCATTTCTTTGGTGCTGGGAAGGTGGGAACTGTCCTTGTGGATGAAAAGCTTTTCTGAAGGACACTATTCTCTAGCAGCTGCCTGGACATCAGAGCTTGAGCAGTGCTGTTCTCTGTACAGTTAGGTGGAAGGCAAGAGGGCTTGCTGCCGAGCGCTTACTGCACTCAGCACTGGGCTTTTGCCAGCGAAATGGGTGCCCTCCACTGCGTAAGCCCTGTGTTGGCTGCTCATGCTGTGTAAATTACAGTCAGGCACCTTTCCCAAGAAATGCTCTCTTTAAAATTGCATTTTTTGTTCTGATGATGCACTCATTTAGAATTGGTTCTCTTGTGCTCATTGCCTCCTTGTGTCAAGTGCTCACTAGTGGGACCAGTGTCAGGTGAACTGTCGGGCAGTAGCTCCCAACCATCCCTCGGACAGTACCCGAGATATCATCTGAACGTTTCCCACTCCCTGTGTGTGTCTCGGAGAGAAATTCTAGAGGCCATTAAGCTGGGTAATTTACATGCTTCTTGAGCCTGTGCCTAGGGAAATATATTTCACAGGTAATTTCAAATCTCTTGGCGTGTGGAAGAAGTCATTATTCTAAATAGAAAAGGGCTGGTGATGTCACGGGCCCCATTGAGGGGACCACATTAGAGACTGGGATTTTTCTCTCTTACAGAAAAGAGTCTGAGGCATTATATTCGTAGGGGTTTTGGATATCAGATGTTTTTGGTTTTAATGTCAATACTCATTTAGAAAAGTAGAAGAGAGAATTATCTTGTAATCTTAGATTTCAGTTACACATGAGTGTACTGTGTGTGAGGGCTGGGAGGAGATATACTCGGGGTTATCCACAGGTGTGTGAGTTTTCTACTTTGGTGTTCGAGTGCTTTCTTCCAAGGGGAAACATCAAGTTTAGCATCAGAAGGTTGAGTTGTAGTTCTGACTCTGCTCCCAAAAGTCTGTCTGGATTTGAGACTACTGCTTCACCTTCGTAGCTCCATTCTCCCCTCCTGGAAAAAATGGAAAATATCTTTATCAGACATATTAGGAGGATTCGACAGTTTAATGTTCATCAGTGCCTTCAACATTATGTTTGATGGTCCATTGCACTATCTGTGCTTTAATTATGATATTGAAATGGTGAGGGAATGTGGATGGTAACTCTGAAAATTGTGGAGCGAGGTTGTGGGTGCATTGCTGGCTTATTAGCTTGAGGCATCTGGCGAGAAAAGGGACACATCTGTGCTTAGGCTCCAGCAGAGCTTCCTAGTGACCTCTCCCTTTTGGAGGAGAAGACAGCTTGTTGCAGAGTGGTGTTTTCTTGCAGCAGGGGGATCTCCCAAGGTGCTTGGCACAGCGTCCTTGTTCTTAAAGGTGCTCCAACACAGCATCCTCCTTCCACGGGGTCTTCCAGGACAGGGGGCACATCCTTTCTGATGTGAAAAGCTGGCTGCAGCTGGAGATGGGGGAACTGAGCCTGATGGACCAACGTCCTGAGCAGCTATAGCAAACCCTGTAGCACCTTCTGAGTATTTCCAGTGTGGTTCAGTCACCTTCATTTCAATGGGCTTGTATCCTTTTCAAAGGAAATGTTGTATGCATATGCTTTTTCCCTGTGGAGGAAGCAGTGTTTGTCCTAGCTGGATGGGGAGAAGGAAAGAGCAGGGTGACCTGTGAGAGCTGACAGCTTCATCCCTGTTGCTGAGGCGCACTGAGTGATGTGGCAGCACTGGAACAAAACCAAACCGGGCTCCATGCTTCCCCTGTCCCTGCCTCAGAGCATGTCTAGATGCCACCTTACAATGGAAGAGGTGTTGCAGACAGCTTTTAGATGTGTATCACAAAGTAGTGAGGTAATGACATAAAATGCAGTAAATTATTATTTATTTTTTTAATGTTCTCCACCCCCACCCCTTTTTTCTTTCATTGCTGAAAGGGACTAATACAATGAAGAGCTTCTGCAAAGGAAGGCGACTGCATATGAAATAACAGGGTTCTGGGTATTTGGCTGGTGAGAGATGCAATAAGTGAGCATCGCTAAGTGCTTTATAATAACGATGATTATAATGCTCTCGTAGGAGCCAGGAATCTCTCAGGTAGGGGAATGATGGGGAGATGGGTTGTTTAAGATGGGGGATTTAACTAGATAGATATCTAGTGACAGTGGCACCCAGAAAACCCCTGGGGAATGTTGTATATGTTGCTGTGAGAGGCTGCTCCAAAAACTCCAGGAGACTTAGATTAACATGGTGAGAGACTGAAGAATAATGGGAATGCATGACCTTAAATAGCTCTTGTAGCAGGACGTCTTTGTGGCAGAGGTGAATGATATCTTTTCTTGGTAAGGAGAGAAGTCTTAGGCACAAATTCAGCAGAGGTCTGACTATCAGTAATCTTCTACCAGACTCCTTAGTATGGCTTGTGTTTTAGTGAACAGATTAATCATTGTGTGCCCAGTCTGTTTCTGATCAGCTGAACTCTGCAACTGGAAGGGTGGATGCTCAAAGCAGTCCTCCAGTGACCCGTAGTTACTAAGAGTTACCCAGCGTGCCATTTTCAGCTTGGCCACATTTGTGTTTTGTTGCAACCCTTCGTAGTAGCATGACTCTTCCTGGCAGCAGGAGCATCATTGGGTGGGAAGTATCTTGCATGAACAAGAGCACGTTGGGAAGCTCTTTCTCGTCGGGGGCTCTGGCCAGTCTGTTATTTTCTGGTTGCCAGTATGGCCTCACGTCTCTCCCTCACCCTTTAAACAGCACACTGGAGAAATGAGAGGTAACTACAATGTATGTATTCAAAACTCTAGCTATCAGCACACAGCACTCCTTTATCATGCTTTGCCCCGTATTTTGACCAGACTCTTTACACAGAGGACCCAAGCAAGGGGAACTGTTTTGCTTTGTCCAGTATCTTACTATTTGCATAGCCAGGAGGTGGTGGTTGTGAGCCATCCTAAAGTCTGGTGGGAGCCTGCATCAGGTTGGATAGTCCTGCTATTGTTCAGCAATGATACAGGAGCACGGGGCAACTCATAGCATCTAATCACAAAGCTGTTTGTGTATGCTTTAGATAACAGTGTTCTGGTGGCACAATATAGAAACACTACCCAGACTGTCATCTTCTAACCATCTAGCCTGATGTACTCAAGTGACAGCTTCACTATTTTTCCAGGCTGTGGAAAAAGCTCTCCCATCTCCAACCAAAAGTGCAGATCCTGCAAGATGTGACTGTTTTGTCTTCTGGGATGGCTCAGCCTTCCATCTGGTGATGAGGATTTACTGGAATGAACAAGAAGATGCAACAAGCTATCCTACTTCTGTCTAGCTCCCAGGAGGGTCATGAATTATACACAGAATAAACAAATAACCTGATATGTCTGTCATTATATCATAAAGAACTTTAATAATTCATGCAGCTTGCAAAATCCTTACTAAGACCTACCCTCTGTAACCTTATCTTTGCCGTGGGGGATGGGATCTCTTCAGACTCCACTCAGATTTTATCTGTAAAACAGGAGTTGGCGAGGAGGAAGGTTTTATCATAAAACTTCATCTGTATAATGGGTTGCAAAACGATGTGCAAGAGTTATCAGCCATTGGGGTCTCAAGGGATGCTGAAAATGACAAGTGGCTGCACTGGATGAAATTTATGCAGATAGTGTGCTTCATAAAACTGACACCTATTCACTTATTTATTAATTCATTGTGTTTCAAGTCCAGATTTGTGACAGTCTTTGAGATCAGGAGCCCAGTTCTAATCCTGTGTGACGAGAGTGCAAACATAGTGTAACCCACGGGCCCCTCTCGCTCCTGATGCGCATCAGCAAGTGTGCCAACTAAATCTAGCTCCAAGATGTAAAATGAGAGCGTTGCTTTCAAAAAAGCAGGGTGGCTAAGGCATGAGGCTAGCTTTGGCTCCGAACAAAACAGTTCATTGCTTTGGGTAGCACTTTGCTGGTATCACCAGTACAGTTCTAGTAATGGTAGCTGTTGCCTTTAGTTGATTTTGCTTGTGTTACAGTCCTGGAGTTGCACACTGGTGCTTCTGCCACCATGACACGAGAGGTCAAAGTAGCTGAGCCACCCATTAAAGTTCCCATTTGCAGGACCATCCCTGTAGCAGCAGGAACAGTCAATCTGGATGTCCAGCCATAAATTCAATAACTAATTTATTTCTGTTCTAAGGCAACCAAATTCAGTTTTGTTTATGCACTTGGTAAGTGGCTTGATCATTCCTGCATGGCAGAGATCTTCTTGCTGAACTTGTTCTCTCTCCCAGTTGAAAATAACAAACTAGTGTACCATCTCAAGGTGCCTGGTTCTGCTTCCACTTACAGAAGTAGGGGTTGGTAGCAATGTGCTGAAGTCAGATTTACCCCTTAAGACTGTGAGGATTAGTTTTTGCATAATTTCAGTGTATTTGGGAAATCTCATATGGATGTCCTGCCAAATAATGCCCTTAACATCCAAGTATCCATCACAGGATGGCCACATGATGGCCTGAAGAGGAGCTCTAGTCTGATAATAGGGGTGGGAGGAACTTGATGATGGGGTTCATGACTCGAAGTGCCTTTTGGGAAAGTGCTCTCCTCTCCCGTATGGTCTGCAGAAGATATTTACTGTGGCTGCTTTGCCATTTGTTCTTTTCATTGCGGTACCAGTGAGGGATGCGTGCACGCGTTTGATCAGAAGAATGCAGTGCCTGCATGGGGGCCTTTTGCAGCACCGCCGGGCAAATGTACCAGCTAACACGTTCAGTGACTTCTCCTTCCTCTTTCTGTTGGCAAATGATTCACCAACAGATGATGATTTTCCTCAAGCCTACTCTTAGGCTTTAAATTATTCACTGAATTATCCTTTGGCCTCCAGCTTCTTTGCATATCAAATACTCCAAATCAGCTTTTTGTAAAGTTTGAAATTCAAGATACTTTGATTGGACACGTAGCTCTCAAAGAATAGTTATTGTGGCTCTTTGTCATACTGGGAGGGCATTTCAAGTGCGGTCCTGCAGGGATCTGCCCTGGACCTACTTTTATTCAATAGTTTCATTAATAACTTAGGCAATGGAATGGGGAATATGCTTACAAAATCTGTAGGCAACGCTGAGCTAGGAGGGGTTGCGTGTACTTTGGAAGGCATTATCAGAATTCAAAATGATCTAGAAAAATTGAACGGCAAGCTTGGGGTATCAGCAAAATGAAATTCAGTCAAAACAAATGCAAACCGCTGCACTTAAGAGGGAGAAATCAAATGTACAGATACGGAATAAAGAATACCCGTCTGGGTAGCGGTGTGGCAGAAAAGATCTTGAGAATTATTGTGGATCACAAACTTTTAAGTCAATGAAGCGCTGCCATAGCAGAAGGACACGTTTATTCTGCAGTGTGCGGTAGTTTCTCAGACAAGACTGGGCAGGTGATATTTTCTTCCTCATACAGCACTGGGTTTGACTTCTGTTGTAGTACCTCATCTCATTTTTTTGGCATGAGCTTTTGGAGATATAGGTAAACTGTAGACAATCAACAAAAAGGATGAAATGTTTAGAAAACAGTGCAAAAGAGGGAAAGCTAAAAAAACTTAGTTTGGAGTAGAAAAATAAAGAATTGAAGGGCAAAGGGTGCAACAGAATAATGATCTTCAAGTTCTTGGGAGCTTGTCAGAAGAATTTTCCAGTGTCTGCTGTAGGTAAGTTAAGTGGGAAGAAGGAAGTGAGATTTAGGGTGGATAAGAAGGGAACTTTTTCACCACATGGTGAAAAATGGAACTGGAAAAAGGTACTGTGGGGATACTGGGCTCACCTGCAGCAGAGGTTTTAAAGAACAGATTAGATAATACTTCATGCAGAGGGTTCAGGTGTTGAGATGTCCCAGTGCAACTAATGGTGGAAGAGGAATTCCCCAAAGCCCTGCAGTCGATGATTGACAGAACACCTACTACCTGCTCTGTTTCTAGGTGGAGTTAGACCTTAAGTGGTTAACGCTTCTGTTTTTTGATAGACAAATCATATTTAAGGAACAAGTTTCTTCTTGCCCTCGATGTCATTGATGGCAAGTTGGTGGTTACTGTTGGTTTTCCTCCAGGTATCCACAAGAATATTTGTGCTCAAGAGCTGTTAATGAAACACAATTTTTTTCTGTAATTGTCAGACTATTTTTCCCTCACTTTTTGCCCAGCTCTATCTCTCCTGCAGGCTGAGGAAACTCCCCAGTTATTCCTTTCATTATATTGTTATACTTGTTGGGGCATTAAACTAGTATCAGGATGGATCTGGTAGGGGGTTTGACACTTGCTTTTTTATTTTTGTTATTTTTTTTTTTTTTTTTTGGTAAGACATATCCTTTGTAAAAAATCGTAAAGATGAAGCAGACTACAAAGATAGCACAGAGAAACAGGCACAGAAAGTTAGTGTTTGAATTAAGGAGAACAAAGTAATTTAGTGCTAGATCTGAATGTAGAACACAGTACCCCACTATCTTTCCCTGTCATGTTTCCTAAAGATCTTCCTTGGGATATAGTTTTAATATTCAATTGTCCCTTCTCTCCCTCCTATAATAATGTCAAAGATGCTTTCTTGTTATAGGGGAGACCAGATGGTAGAGGTGAATAATGTCTTGACAAATATTAAGAAAAGACTAGTCCAGCAGGCAAATTTCTCCCACCTCTCCTTCATATAAGCACCTGTGCACATATTTAAATTAAAAAAGAGTCATAAAATGACAGTATGGGAGGCTTGATAATGTCTGGAAGCATGGTCAGGAAGTTATCTGGTTATTTTGAAGGAAACAAGTGTTCTCTGGAAGTTGTATCTTCAGGGGAAAGCAAAAAGAAAGGCAACTGTTTTTCCTTAATGGGTAAATATGTTGGGTTTTACAGCCTAGGTATATAAGAAATTAAGAAAACTCAGAGGGGCACATACACACGTGTATGCGTGTGTACTGACATGCATGCTATTATAGTTAGAGGATTAAGCATTTTGAAGGAATAAGCCAATTATAAGAAGTTCCTGCACAGCAAAAATTAGACAACACAGTAATTAATAACATTATTAAATAGCAATATTTGGGCACTGAACCAAAGCGTATGAATCAGAGTGAAGCATTCTTGGCTGAACACACTGCGTGAAGTGTAGACACTTGTACAGAGCACTCTGTGTAGAACCCAGTAAGCTTTGGGGCAGTATATCTACTTAGCAAGCAGTTTTTCCTCTTGTCTTTTCATGTTAGTGTGAATCTTTTTTATTTTTTGGGCTGGGAAGGCAGCAAGAGAAAAGGACTGAGTTTTGGGGTTTTTTTGTTTTGTTTTGTTTTTGTTTTTTTTTTTTTTTTAACATCCTCACTTGCTCACAGCCAAACAAGCACTCTCCTAAGGCTGCTTTAAAAAAAGAGAAGTGTCCTCAAGCAGATAACTGATTTTCTTTCCTCTTACTTCTCCTTTCCCTGGGCCTTTGTGAGAGACCACTTGCAATGAAGGTAAATTCATTAGCAGTTTGCATGACTGCCTTTCCCCCCCGGGTTCAGTGTGGCGGGGTGTGCCCACAGCCCGGGAGGGGTCTGTCCCACGTACCCCGAGGCCCCAAGGGGCAGAGTGGCCCGGGGCTGAGCCACAGTGGCCCATCCTCCTGGTGCTGGCCACGGGCACTCAGCACGTGGCTTTCACTGGTGGCTTGTCTGCGAATGCCTGCAGCCTCTGTACGGAAGACCAGGACTCCAGGCGCCCATCTGTTGCGTGCACAAGCGTGCGAGGACAAGGCTGAGGACAGCCTGTCTCCTGTCTTTCCAGGCAATTCTCATTTTCTTCTGAAGCCACACAGCTGGAGCGGTGGTGTAGCCTCACAAACCAATGTGGACATGTACAGAAGTCTCTGTGACTGCTTGGGTCACCCAAAGCGTGAAACGTGCCCTAACCCTAAGTAAGGGTTGCTGTCACCAGTGGCAAGGCACAGGCACCCACTGCGCAGGAGTGGGATGCTTTGCTTGCTGGCTCCCACTGCAACACCAGTGACTTGCCTCCTGATGTGCTGCTTGTCACAGTAAATATTTTTGAAGCTCTACCGCTTTTTTTTTTAAGCCTACTTTATCTCATCTTTAAGAAAAATCAAATATGCAAATTATGAAATCAATTAGCATTTTTGTCATTTTCTTTGGAGAGGCAGTGATAAATGGTGTTATGTTTTCAAAGTCACTTATGTCCCTTGTTAAATGTGGCACAGGAGGCTGTAAAATGTATAGGGGAATGAAACAAAACCATTTTTTTCAATGCAAGAGATTTTTAATGTATATCCTGAATGCGCGTGATCACGCTTGTGCATGCAATAGTTGTAGAGTTGTTAGGTTGGAAGAGTCCTATGGAAACTCCCCAGCAAAGGCAGAGCCAGCTGCGATGATGGGGAACACTGGGACGTGGTGTGCATGTCATTGCTAAAGGCGGGGATGGGATGGTGGGGCTGCCGGGCTCCTTGCGTGTGGTTCCTGTAGGGACAGAGCTCCCGAGCGCCATCAGGAATGCTTGAGCTCAAAGGTTTTCTTCTCGCCCACGTTAACTCCCTGCAGCGGACGCCGGAGCGGAGCTTGGCCGAAGGAGGAGGCTGCACGCGTGGCTCAAAGGGAGCGTGGTGGCTTTTCTGCGAGCGGCGCCTCCTCCGTGCTAGTGGCTTCCCAGTCGGTGCATCAGCTGCTTGCTTCATGCTTTGTTTGTCAATGCCATTTCACGAGAGCAGTAGGGCACTCCAGGCTGTGTGTTTGGAGGAGTTATTGCTCCTCAAGCCCTGTAACGCCACCTGAGGCATGCGGTAATGGGCCAGGAATGCAACGACTGTCATGTCTTACTGCTTACAGCTTCCATAAGAGACACAGTTCAAAGAGAAATCTCCATGTTCATAACGGGCTATCAGTTTCTTTACCCTCTTCATCCTTATAATGGTCGTCTTACATAAAATTTTAAGTGCAGTGGCCGTGGGAGAGAAACAAGCGGCAGAAGGTCAACAGAGGCAGAATAATAACCGGGTTTATGTATTTTATTATTATTTTTTAAATGGTAGCTTTCAACCCAGCATACAGCAAGCGAGATGAAACCTCCAAATTCTGGCATGTGGCCCACTCTGATGACTTCTGGTCATGGACATTACTGGGGCTAGAGGGAAATAGTAACAAGTCAGAAACGCACAAGGGCTTTTGCCAGTGCTGTGCTGTGGTGTGGGTAAGGGATGTGCTAGTTGGAAAAAAGAATTTTTACTACCACTGGCAAAAGCTCTAATATAGCTATACTACATCAGAAAAAGAAGCTGCTTCTGCTATTACATTTTTTAATCTGGAAACCTGGTGTCAGCTATGCAGAAATCCCCTCCTGCCTTTTTTTGATAGTGTAATACACTTTTTTATTTTTTTATATAGTGGTATCTGAAGCTTGTAATACAAGGCTTAGATGGACTTTTGGGGAAACTGCTGGTCTGTAAGGTTGGGAGCCAGGTATCATAAGGCTGAACAATGAAAGGGAATAGCAGACTTTCTTATGAATGAAAAAATCCAGTGGCTTTTCCCTAAAATAGTAGTACTCCTTGGGGCGGAGGCAGGGGGTGGAATAAGTTTAAAAAATTTTTTTAAAACAAATCTACTGACTAAATTTAAATTAATTTTAAATCCCAGCCCAACTGAGTGCTCAGTGTCTCTTTTACATATGCCAACAGAGTAATACTGATGCCTCTGTCTTCCTCTATAACTAATCCTCTCTGAAGGCTTGGCCATATGTGACATTTATGTGGATATGAGCAGTTGTTAATGTTGATGGATACAGCTCAAGATGGACAGTAATTTTCCCTTGCTGTGGTGGTGTAGGTGTTCCTGGAGGGAGCTGACACAGGCAGGTGTCACTGAAATTGAGGATCTTGCACAGAGCTGGAAGTTAAGGAAGGGTGTCAGCTCCAGAAGTCCTCAGCAGGGTTTCTCAGACCTGTGGCTGCGTGTGAGCATATAATTGACTTTTTTTTTCAGTTCACTAGACAAACTGTAGGAGAGGAAAAAAATAATAACAAAAAAATTCAGTTTTGGTGTTTCAAGGCATTTTTTTTCAATGAATGACTTGTGTAGAAATAAATAATTTCTGGTGAAAATACTTCAGAAGATTTATGGGTAACTTTGGACAAGCTGAATATACATTTGATGACAAATAAAATGTTTGACTGAAAAGAGAAAAGAAAAAAGTACTCAACCCATGCCCCTGCCCCAAGCTCTGTTTGTAACCTGTTATCTTTACACTGGCCATCCCCCCAAAGGCTTTGCTTCCCCGCCTTTGGCAGAAGGGTGGGCTTACAGATGTCCTCACCCATCTCCTCCCCAGACATGCTCCCAGGGCAGGAGAGACAGCGTTGCCTTTGCAGGAATGTGGGAAATAGTGTAAGTTATACTGGAAAACTGGGAAGATTTGGCATGCACAATTAAATCTTGTTTTCATCCTCAGCCTTGCATGTTATTAACTGGCATGAATTTTGCCTGTGTGAGTAACAGGCGTCTGTCTGCCAGTCTCCCCCTCTGTCTCCATTCGTCTCCCACCCCTCACAAGTGATGCTTCAGCTCTGTTCTGCCAATTGTCTCAGGCATCTTTCTGCTTTGATATTTCTACCCACCTTTTGGCCTGTAATGTATAATTCTGAGCCCTCTGTGGACTTGCTTCTGAGTTGGGTTTCTTTGCCCCGTGGTCGCCAGGAGAGCCCCTTCCGTGGGTTTGTGGGGGGTGCATGGGCTGCTGGGGGAACGTCTCTTTGCATGAAGAATGAAATCACTTGGTGAACCTAACCAAAGTGCAAAACCCCCGAGCTGGCCTGCTCCCTCCCAGCATCGCTTTGCTGGCCTTACCTTCTACTTCACGTGTTCCTTCCCTGCTTTCTCCGGTGTAGCGCTCGGAGATGAAGGTGGCAGTGGAAAGCGCAGCGAAGGCGGGGCTGAGCGGTGCAGAGGCAATCGAGCGTTGCGGTTCCAGGTCAGATGGGAGATCTGACATTTGCGTGGCCAGCGGCTGGAGTCAGGAAATCTCATTAAAAGGAGGAGAGTTATCGAGTTCTGTGGATTTAGAAGAGGCGGCGGGGGGTTGTTGTTGTTTTTGGTGTTTATTGCTCTAAGTGGAAGTCGGTGTGGTTGAATATACCGGAGGGTGTTGTGCCTGTTGGCAGGACTGGCAGCCAGCTCCCTTGCTGGGCAGGGGTCAGGACAGAGGAGATGCCACATTGGCAGGTCCTGGCCTGTTCCGCTGCCCCGGGGGCTGCTCTGCCCACGGTGGACCCGGCAGAATCTGTGCCTGGCTCAGGCTGGGCTTAGCTGAAGGTGCAAAGCAGCCGAGCCCTTGGGCACTCGCTGGGCTGCGCGTGGCTCCCGGCTCTGCCCAGGTCGGTGCTGCTGTGCCGCAGGGACCGTCCACGGCCGCGGTGGGACAGGCACGTTTGCTCTCTGCCACAGAGCCCTGCTGAAGCAGTAAGCTGTTTTCTGTATGCCACAGCACTATGACCTTGTTAATCACTCGGGGCTTAAATAATCATCTACTGCAACTGTTTATATAAGGAGAAACACCCCCACCCCCTCACCTTGCCATTTTTGTTGTCTCTTTTTCCCCTCTTTTCTCTCTGTGGCGCCTCGTGTATAAATTTTGAAGTCTTGAAGTTGATAACCTGCCCCAGCCGTAATTCTCAAAGCCGCATGTTCTTGGTATTCTGCCTGAACCTGGTGCTGCAGAAAGAGAGCAGTCAACTTAGCCGAGGGCACCAATTTCCTCCCTCTCCCTTCAATCACCTTGCTTATCTACTAAGTGTCAGGGCTCTGACCCTTTCTCTCTTTTCTTTCTCTCCCTTTTTCTTTCTCTTCTTCTCTCCATCTCTTGCAGTATGCAGTACTGGGCCAGGAGGCTGGAGCAGGAGATTGATGGAGTGATGAGGATATTTGGTGGAGTCCAGCAGCTCAGAGGGGTAAGCTGTCTGTCTTTTATCTGTGCTGCCTTCCTTGTGGCAATGAATGTTCTCATCTGCAGAAATCACCTGTGTGAATACTTGCAATAAGTCACCCTCTCGGCTCACTCCATGTGCAGGGTCATGGCTGGCTGTGCTTCTGGTTGCTGGTCAATTTGATGCATTTATCGAGTGTGTGGGAGTGAGTGTGTTTTCTACCTGTCTGTCTCTCGGGCTGCATGTCACTACTATCTGAGCATGTACCTGTGGTTGTTTCTCCTATGTGACACGCTAAATGCATCTTAAATCCAACTAACATTTCCTCCGGGGACTGAAGGTAGTTTAATTTGTGTTTTAATTTTAAACTTCTGTTGACAAAGCAGGAAATGTTCAAAGGATAATTTGACTAGCCATTGGAAGCTCTGTATTTTTAAATACACACTGCAGGTAAAACTGTAATTCTTGTCTGGCTTCTGTTTCCAAGTGCCACAAAACAAGTCCCTTTTTCTGATGCTGGCACCAGCCTCCTGCTCCCCGGTTGCGGGAGCCAGACCTCTCCCTTTCTTGGCAGTGCTGCTCGGGGTGGGTTAGGGCAGGTACACAACCGCTCCGTCGTCCTGGCTTGTTGGGTTTGTGGCTCAAAGGGTCTTTAAGACCCTCCCTGTTTCCTCTTCCCAATACTGTTGTGCTGACTAGCTGTTTTGAAATGGAATAATTTGAAATTAGGGTTATGGTGTTAATCTAAAGAGAATGGGCTTCTCTAGCATGATAAATTTGTTGCCCCAGAAAAAAGCAGGGGGTGTATTGTGTTTTCTTATGGCAGTGGCATGTTCTTCTCAGATACCAATGATTTATGGGCCTCTTACCGTCTGTCTCACGCTAGTAGCTATATTGGCTTCAACAGAATTGTTAATGTTCTATACTGTTGGTTGTAACCCATTGTCTAAACACAGAAGTTTCACTATTTTCTTTTGAATGCATTTTAAAATTAGTTTAACTGAAGGCTTGCAAAACTCTTCATAGTTCATCCGTTCATTTGCATTCATATTTGAGCTCTGGAATGGTGCATCTGGGCTTTGCTTGCATTCATTTCAACTGAACTTCACCTGGATTTACATAAACTTCACATGCAGCATGAAAAGCATGTACACCGCTTTGCTTTTAACAAATATTTTTGGTTGTATCCATGCATTAGTGCAATGCAGTTTTACATGTTGGCAGGATCTTAGAATCAGAGCCCAGGATTGCAAGTTTTCCAGGCAATACATAGGTGCAACATCCAGCCTACTCTTTAGCAGAGCACTTTAAAAAAAAAAAAAAAAAAAAAAAAAGACTGCTACTACATTTTGTACGTGTCCTCTCATACAATTTATTCTTATTAGCGTTGATTTTGCTCCTTTGCATGTTAAATAGGTATATCATGTAATTTTTTTGATGCCATAATTAAATAGAAATTACACCTCCAATTTGCCAGCACTTGACTCCTATTGGCCAGTCAGTCAATTACAGGTAAGAGAGCTTCCCACTTTTTCTGTTTAATTCTTCTGATAGAACGTAGTGCATCACTTTAATGGATTAATACCAGATAAAGTGACTGCAGAGGGATTGAAGGGGCTTTTTGAAATCTGTTTTGGAACCTGTTCGTGAAGGGAGGGAGATGTGCACGATTATTGTATCTGGTGAATGCATGAACCACATGAAGCCAAGAAATGAGCTACTGAAAATTCCAACATGCAACCATTAAAACACCAGAAAGGACTGGTAGAGGCTGTCTGTGGATCTTTGGGGGGAATTTGGGATGTGGAGTCCAGGTTTGACGCGTAAATGCAGTATCAAGTGGATGACACTTAAAGACCACATCACTTGCTAGTGCAAACTAGCATAGCTTCACTGATGTGAGATAGCTATGAGTGCTTCATCCTGAAGAACTCAGAGCTGTACTTACAGGGGGTCCTCTTACCCGCCAGCTGCACACAGGTTCATCTGGGTTGCAGTATGGGAGCTGTTTAATGTCATAAAATGGTACTGTAACCCACTCTGAGACATAGATAAAAAAAAGATAACATCCATATTCTGCTTCAACCACACGCGAAATTTAGAGGGTGGCAACTAATTCTTAAGGTTGGGACTCGGTCCGTGCTTCTCTCCTTGCAAAGGGCACTACCTGGCCATGACTTGGACTTTGTATCTCACCTTGCTCCATCGTCGTGCTGGCTTGCAACCAGGATGCGGGTGTTGGAGTCCAGTCCCAACCCAGGGAGCTGCCATGCACCCTGATGCAGAGCGAGCGGGCTCAGGGCGGAAAGGAAAGCCACTGACTCAGGACCAGTGGGAGCTGAAACGTCTGTCTAGCTGGAAGTGAATCCCACCCACTGGGATTTCTCAGGAAGGCTTATTGTTAAGCAAGAATAGGTCCGTGTGGGGCAGGAAGGATAAAAGAAGAAAAATGGGGCAAGTAGAGCCTGTTTTCTTGCCAAAACTTGCTGATGTTCTTTGGGTTCGCCACGTTAGCCTGGGACATTCAAATATCTGCAGAGGGGGGCTTCTGTTACATAGTGCATAGGGAGTGATATTGGAAGCAGAGGTAAAAAGTGCTCCAGTATCACCGAAGACTAAACTAGTCCTTCTGAACTCGATGGGGCTTCTGTGCAGGTGATGGGTCCCACTGCCAGGTCTCATGGGTCTGTGAAGCCTGTAAGTGCTGGGGGTGGTGCCATGTTAGAAACGGATCCTCACTTTCCAGTTTAGGCCTGACTATCAAAGTGAGAGATGGGTAAATACTAATAAAAATACCCTCCTCTGAGGTTTTTCAGGTTTACTTATGAATATTTTTTTCCTTGGGTTGCTGTGAAAGGATGTGGACCTGTTCTTTGGTTATTGACTGAAATAGTATAACTGTTGTGGCATATGAGGCATGAAATTTATTGTCAGAAATATGGTGTCCAGGAATATAACAGTGCTGAATATTTTATCTTGCTGGAGTGCTGCCCACCCAAGAATTATTTTTATTTTAACTCTTCCGTCGTTTCCTGGAGTTGGGGTACTAAATGTGAAATGTCCTGGGGCATCATGCCAGGGTCTCTCCTTTTGGCTGTGAGGTACCACCTTGCTTCTCTCCTGAAGTCCAGACCTTGAAAAAAACGAAGTTCAAATGTCCGCATCGGTCAGACTGGCTGTGGTGGGGCCACACGTGTATCTGAACGCTGTGGGCTTGGGGCTGTAGGGAGGACCGTGACATTGCTGAGCTGATTCTCTGCCCAGTAAAGTTGGCTGGCCCGTTGTTCCAGGCATGCCTCAAAACAAATCCCACCACTCGGAGATTAGGGCATGTTGTGTTGCCTCTCTGTCCTCACTTCCCTTGCAGCTCACCAGAGATAAAGAGCACAAATCATTGCTAATTTAACTCTGACTGGCGCAATTATATGTGGAACCCTAAAATCCTAGTTGAATAGGTTGAAATTCTTTAAATAATTATTTCTAGAAGAAGGAATATTACACTAAAAATCCAGCTCCCAGTCTTCCATTCTTTTTCTGTTAGTGATTTTCTTTGTGGCCATAGTGGACTCTTCATCACTTTTCAGGACAAAAAAAATATTTGATTCTGACATTTCTTGCTACGCCTCACTAAATTTCTCTTTCTTCCAGTGTTTTGGCACAAGCCAAAGTTGTTGACTTTAGTCAAAAATGGATCAATTTGTTGTGTTCCCAGCCTAGATGATTTCTTCATGTTACAAAACCTGCTCCAGGGTAGACTCCGTGCTCAAGAAGTATTTCCCATGCTGGTGCATCCCTGTCCCAACCTACCAGTGTCCTGCTGTGCCAGCACTCGCAGCAGGACTGACAGCGTGTGCTGCTGGGCTTTGTGCCTCACTGAGCAGCTCCCCTGGGTGTTGTGTTAGAACTCCTTTGCTGGATGGCCAGGCTGAGGTTCCAAGTCTCTTCTGGCTCGTTACCTGAGTTGTGTTTGATTCTGTGTCTTCTGAGGTGAGCAGCTAGCTGATCAGACCATGCCCCCCTCCTCCTCTAGTACTGTGTATCTCCAGTACTGTGTCCTCTAATATCTGTGGCCGCCTGCTAATGGACTTGCTTCTTTGCTGGCAATTACTGAGGAAGCCAAAGCCTTCAGAACGAGATGGGGGAAAAGCTAAGTGATGTCAGTGCTGAGCCCCCTTTTCTGCCCTGTCTTCCTTTCTGCTCTTCTCTGGTTGTCTTTCCTGAGGACCGCTTCAGTAGCAGGGACGAGCGCTCGCCCGGAGGCGTTGCGCAGCCGCGGTGCAGCCTTTGGCTCTTCGGCAGAGGCGTCAGCTGGGGCAGGGTGGGTAGCAGAGCTGGGCCTGGGCTGTGCCTGCTCTCCTCTCAGTGGTTTGGGTGAGCAGAGCTTCGGGTCTAGCAAGCTGCCTGGTTTTGTACCCTACTTCCCCTTCCTCTGGGCTGTTGAGAGAAGTCAAAATATAGCATCCAGATCCGCCTCACCAGCGTATGACTGGAAGATACGGATACTGCTGGCCTTGGTGATACGAGGAAACACCTGGTCTGTAAAGGGCCAGACAGCCCCAAACCTGAGCCCTGGCAGGCCATGGGCCTCTGCACGAGCTGTGCTTCATCCTCAGCATGTGGGACTGCGCAGAAGGAGGATGAACCCAGGGAAAGGGGAGACTTGCGCTGTGCCCTTCGGGGTGCAGCCCGCTGCTGGCAGGGGTTTGCTGGATGTGGCACAGCAAAAGTGGCTAGGCTCGGTCCTTCTAATCAACATATTATTTTACTTCAGTGGATTTCCATGCCTGTCTCTTTTTCTTGCCCGTTATCTTCTGCCATTTTTCTCATCTTTGCTTTGCCAGTTTGGCATCTCTGCCTGGCGGAAGTACTGCTGTTCATTCATCTGGCCTTTTGTGAAAGGGAAGGACAAATCCTGCTGGCCAGGGCTTGGGGCAGAGTGACCAGGATCTGTGCAGATGTCCCCACCTTTGTCTGCCTCACAGCATCACCTGCAGCCTGCCTGCCCCTTCTGCTCAGCACTGCTTCTCTGATACATCACCTCTTGTTTTCAAAGCATGACTACCCTTGAGTTGAGGCAGCCACAGGTGAGGAACTGTGGTTGAGCCTGCACAAACAAGAACTTGAAACTGAAAAAAAAAAAAAGTATACTAGCAGAGTTTTGGCTTGGATCTGAAGAGCTGAAGTGGCATCCACCATATTACTGCAGTCATTAGCACTCCTCCCGTGACGGGGTCTCTGCAGTACCAAGTATTTCACATGGCTGTGTGAGTGCATTCCTCACAAGACTGCTCATACCAACCTAGAGAGTCTCTTTAATGCCAGCACTCAGAGGTAAGGCATGATCTTATCAAGGGAGCTGACAAGGTTTTCTGTTCAACTTTTTTGATCTTGGGTAACTACTGGCATAATAGTAACATAGCCTAAATCTTCCAAGTAACTGTGTTATTACATGACATTTAATTTGATCTTTTGTTTTCTCTGGGTATAAAACACTCACCTAGTCATTCAGTAGGACTGGTGAATTCGCAAAGTGTTTATGGGATTTCAAATGAAGATGCTAGAGAACGGGAGCCCCCCTGCAGTGTGCTCTGCACGCAGTGTCTGAGGAGCACGTCTGCTTCCAAATGGCTCTGTCAGCTGGACTGGGCATTTACAGAAGGACAGCGATGTGGTCCTTTGACTTGGCAGAGTTGGGAATAAAATACTAATCTTCTGATACTCCATAATCCACAGTTTGTACTTCAAAACACCACAGCAGAGTGCATCTGGTCTTTTCCGTCTGAGGAGTCAGCCCCAACCTCTGGAGTGGGAGCTGAGCGATGCCCAGTGACTGCGCTGTGCTCAACAGAGTTCAGAGAAGGAGTTTGAGCCCAAAGCTTGGGCAACACACGCAGCCAGCTGCTTATGCTACAGCACTGCGGAATGCCTGCTTTCTTCCAAATGCTGAAAGGGAGAAAGGACCTAATTTGAGTTTTCCAACAGCTCGTGTGCTGTCTGGGGGCTGACCAAGAGTATGGCCTCTGTACCCCAGTGAGATGATGGTTCCAAGAGCTCCATGCTCGTGGTTCCCAAGCTTGTGCGTTATCTGTTTGATCCTTGCTGTTCCTCTCCCCCCTTTCCCTCCCCCTCTCCTACCAGCGTGCACACAGCCTGTTTCCGCACACCATCGCTGTGCCCTCCCCTGCTCCTCATGTTTGATAAGAGGAAGTGTGCGATGCCAGATAAACACATTCCTGTTCCAAACTGCTTGGGTTTATTTTAATCTGCCTGGGCCATTCAGCAGCCTCAGCACTCTGTTCAGTGCTGAGTGCAGAGCCAACAATATATTATCAAGGAGGAGCATTTAAATGTCCTTAGCCTTGCAGCGGCTTGGTGGGAGAAGGGAGATCCTCTGCCACCCTTTGCTTGGGCCCGTGTCAGCCGTTGTTACCCCTCTTACACCCATCGTCTTACTTCTCACTCTATCTCTCTACTAGAACCATATTGCATCCGTACTGGGAGATGTCAGCGAAACATATGCTCCAGCTTTTAGTACATTTGCATAATTAGAGTAATGTGTATGAATAATTTATAGCTGTATGTGGCTGCTCAGTGTGTGACGTTAGCACCCCGCGCTAAATCCTTTCCAGTGGGTGGTGCAGATCCTGCACCAGAGCCATTGTGCCGATGCAGTGTACAGCCTGTTGGCAGATGCAGGAGCCCTGCTTTGAGAGATCGGGGTGTGCATATATATACATATGTGGCTTTGTACATGTGTGTATATATATTTAGTGAAGAAAGATGGGCTTTTACAGTTGTAGGGGAAGAGCAGGCTAGAAGTCTCAGAGGCTGAAATGCCTTAGACTCAGACTCAAAACTTGCTCCATTTATGCAGAAGCTGTGAATGAAAATGTTCTGCAACATTTGAAAGCTGAGGCAGGGATTTTTCCAGCAGGACTCAGGTGTGACTAGTTTGTTAGTTTGTATGCCAGGTTTATGGGGTTTTTTTAAATTACTTTTTCAGATCATAAAACTTAGCAGCTTGCAAGGTGGGAGGGATTAACTTGCCTGCACTGTGTCACAGAGCCTGATCTCAATCATCCAGTCAATAAATAGTAGCAAAGGATTGCCTGGGCACTGTTCTCTCTATTTGCCAGCTCTTTAGTGTGTGAGTTCTCATGCTGGAAAGCCCAGAGTCCCAAGCAGGTTTTCTAGAGGAGTGATCCCAGTGGTTGAATTCTGGTACTTATGTTCCAGTTAATTTTAGCTTAGACTATATTTGGTCCTTTCCAAATGTTTGAGAGCCTTGGCTGGAAAGCACTGTGTAAACTGGAAAGAAGTGCAGGCACGCGCACTTACTAGCTCATTAGTATTATCCACTGGGAAACTGAGGCAGGTGGTTAAGCTGAGCAAGTCTGCATAACGAATGTGTGGTACAGCCTGGATGGTGCTCCATCATGTGTACAGACCGCGGGTCCTTAGAGGAGTGTGTGTGTTTAGAAGGGTAACAGGCATAGTAATCGTCCTTAAAGCCCTTGCTTTGAACCTTTTCACTCTACAGAATTACTTTGTAAAGATAATACACTTGCAGCTAGTTGGTGAGTTAGCAAAATCAGAGGGGACTGCCATTGAAATTTTATGGAGCCATTTCTGATTTATATTGCTGTCAGTGACAAGTTAAATGAGCCCAGCATTCAACAGACTGATGTTCAGGTGCATGCATCTCCCGAGTGCTGCTCTGCACTTCATGTCCAAAAACGTAGCTGATGTAGCAAGCCAGTCAACAACCACATTTGTAAGATCCTCATAAATATTCAGTGAAACTCTTACAATTGATGGTGTGGCTATTACGCAGCCATATGAATCCATGGGAGCGATGAGACCTTGGTCGATTTTTCTGGAAACCTCTCTCAGCCAGGTTGTCTTGCCCCTGACTGAAGGAGCCTCTGTTGGTCCTCACATCTGCTCCGCCTTCAATCGCTACCTTCAGACTGCATTCAGAAACAAAGCAAGACAAAATCCAAACCAACCCTGCCAGAATGTGGGATGAATAATTAGGTGGAGATCATTAAAGTTTGCCTCCTTAAAAACATACATAGATTATTCTTTAATGGAAAGTTAACTGTTTTATTATTCTCTCCAGATGGTTCTTTTCCTTTACGTTCACAGGGGAATTGATATAGCCTGGGATTCAGTCTCCTGTGAGCAGAGCTGGTAACCAAAAACGCAACTCTATCACTGATCAAGATACAAAAAAACAATAGACAATATGCATACGTATTCCATCATAGTTTCAGATTTTAAATATTTGGAGGCTGTAAGTGCCCCCTCAAATTGAAATGCTGCATGCTGGGGAGTTTGCATTTCTCTTGCCTGTCAAGCAAACGTTTGGCATTGAACACTACTGAATCCACACTTTCTTGTGGCTGATCAGCCACTTCCAGATACTGGACTGTGGAGCAGCTTGCAACTGCCCGCACTGAAACATGCAGTTGTAATAAAAGGTTTAAAGAAAGAAACTGTCATTTGATACTCAGGGTTATTGTATGGAAGAAGCAGTGAGATGTGTCACATCTCCTTTGTTCTGTATGTAGAAATGCAGGAGGGTGGGGAGAACACGGTGGAGGTGACTTCTCAAGGGCACAGTTGTGGTTTTTATGTTCTCGTGTGGCTTCAACCTGGTAAACTGCAGCTGCGAGCCTGCATGTTAAGTGAGCATATTTATTGTTTCTCATTACAGCAGATCACCCTTGACATCTGATGTGAATAACTTGAATGGGCCCCTTATTTCGAACACCCAGCCATGCTGACTTATTGGCCCGCAATGGTTCTGCTGGTTTTATAGGTACTCATTTCCTTTTAATTATTTAGACTTAAAATATTATTGTAAGGGAGGGAGAGTGATTCTATGATTAGATCAGCGTTGCCTTCCTCACTGAAGTCCAGATGATCTGCTCATATTGGCGAGCTTTGCTCGACGATTGAGGACCTGTGGCTAAAGCTGTAGTTTGCTGTTGCTTCACTGAAAGGGATGGCTCTGCTTTTGGGGGAGACTGCCTCTTGGGAGATTCCAGATCTTGGTAACCTAAAAGGTTCTGTAGCTTTCCAGCACTTGTATGTTTTGCAGCTTACTTTGACAATGCTGCATAATGCTGGAGCTCGAAAAACTCCACACTCCTTTGTGTCTTAGGGATAAGCCAGGCACTCTTGTAGTTTGAGAGGTCGTATCCAGAGCAGAGGGGATGGAGGGGGAAAGGAAGATGAACAGGCTAAGAAGGAACTGTCACAGGGAGGTGATGCTAATGGTTATGGATTTGCCTCTTCCTTCTGTTGCTCTCAGGCTGATCAGTGCCAACTGACATATGTGGAGCATCTCCTCTTTGTTTTGATATATTTTGGAGGGTTTCTCTGTTTCATTTTTGGGGATTTATATTTGTGTCTGGTCCTTGTGATTCAGTTATTCACTGGGCTTCAGGTTTTATTTACTTTTTTTCCCTTTTCTAACTGACCTTCCGCACCTGTAAGCGTCCAAGACAGATTTAGTATGTGTTTGTTTAGCACCTACCATAACCAACAGTGTCATGCTTTTTGGACACTGACCATAGTATAAATATTAAATAGTAAGCAAGAGCACAGAGAAAAATCCCATCTGAATGAAACATGAGATTTGCCTGTGCAAAGAGATGCTGTGAATGAGAGGCATGGCTATTTCTATCAGGGCAGTTCCCTAAATGCCTGGGTGATGCGTCTTGGACGGGTGGCAGGATCTAGATGTCTCTGTGTGTCAGAGGAGCCACTCTAGGGATTGTTTAAGCAGTAGCATTAGTTATCATCTGTTGGATGCCCAAGCGAAGCCTTTGCTTGTAGCTAGGAGGCAGGGAGCAGATTTTCAGCTCCCTGCTGTGACTGTAAGGCCAGGTAAATAGAGAAGGAGGAGACAGCAGGGGGTTTATGTGACTTGAGGAGCAAAGATGATTGTAATGGTAAATGTTGGATTACTTTTAAAAACAAGTAGGTCATTGAAGATACCGTGGTTGGTGAACAGAAAAAGAAAGAAAGGCAGATTTATTCCTTGTTCTTCTAAAGATTTGTTACACTGTAAAGCTCACTTCGCTGCTCAGTGTGCTGTCTTTTTTAATTTTGGAAGTTCTTTGTTTCTGTTTTTGTCAGTGGTCCAGCAAGGATGATACTGGACCTGAGATTAGAGGCCTGGCATCTTCGGAGGAGCCTGGGTTCCCAGCTCCCCTGGGCATTGTGAATAGGCTGGGCCTTACTGTCGTTCTTGCTGGGAACATCAGCTGTTGTTTCTCTTTCCCGTTCTAGCAGGGGTTTGCCAGCAATCCCACAGTAGTCAAGACAAATTGTTTAAAATTAAACTGTCTTTTGTCTTCTGCCCCTTTTACAGAGTGTTAGCATGCAAGAGAAACATCTGTCTCCATCCCTGCCTTTTGTAGAGGGGGAAGGATGGCTACTTAACACCCAGTGGTAATTATTTGATATGAGGTATATACATAGAGTATTATTCATAGCATCAATACCGTATATATCTGGTTCTGAGTATAAATGATAGCTCCAATGTATTCTTAAACTCTTAGCGTCTTGGTGTTCATTGAAAAAGAAATTGTAGCATGATAATACCGTGCTTACATCTAGTGCATTTCATGGCTGATTATTAAAATTACTTGCAAACAAGTGTGCTTTCACATCTCAATACAGAAGAGAAGGAAAACATTACAGTCTGTCCACTGTAAATAGGTAAATTGAGGCTTGGGCGAGGGCAATCGTTACTCTGCAGAGTGAGTCTGATGGAGGGCTGGGGAGGGAGCCTGTGAATCCCCACTCCAGGGCTTATCTTCCAAATGTCTTCCTTAATAACAACTGTTCAGTGTGTCACTTCTGGCTCATTATGACATCTATTAGCACCGAGCAATGGATCTTAGGAAATACAAGTGAGAGAGACAGACTTTCAGCTTTGAATTCCCCCTTAGGAAACTTTTCTGGCATGTTTCATAAGTGGCAGCTTCTTGTCTATATTCACAGGGTTTGTAACACATGGCATTTTCTCTTTGGCTCTGCCCTCGGCTCCCTCCCGTGCGCAGGTGATATGCCTCTGCTCTTGCCTTGCCTCTGCTGTTGGTGTGAGTTTGGAGGGCTGTGCTCCTGATGCAGACCCGAGCAGCAGTTGATTGCTAGCTTTCCCTCCCCCTTAGATGTGTGCTAGCTCTCGAACGACATTTTGAGGTGCCTGAAGCATTCTGTGGAAGAAAATTAATTGGTTTTGACAAACCACAGCAGTCCCTTGGGTGCCTGGGAGTGCAACATTTATTGAAACCAGGCAGGAAATCAAAAAGCTCTGGTGTTCATTCACCTCTAGTGCAGCTGTATCAAAAAAATAAAAAAATCCTTAACCTTCCTCTGGATTTTTCACTCTGACATTTGAATCGTCCACTAACTTTCTAATAAAACCTCCTTTTTCTTTTAAAAGGGAGTTTAGTGGTCATGAAAGATGCCAGAATGACAGGCCAGGGAGTAGATGGTCTCTGTTTACCCACAGAGCAAACGCAGCATCAGGGCAAACATACTTGCCATTGTACTTCCACCTTGACCTGCAGCATCCCAAAGGAGGGTGGGGAATTGCAGTTTTTCAGCACTTCTGGACTTGGCCTTTCTGCTTACACAACTCAATAAGGAATCAGGCTTCTCCTGCTATTGCAAAACAGTATTAAGGAAGGATTTTTTATCCCAGCTGTAGCTATAACAACTTCAGTGCAAACCTCAAACTCAAAGCACTCTGCTAGCAGAAACCATCTCCTAGCCCCACTCTTCCAGGAGTCTGGCCCGTCTTCCTAACATATTGGTTACAATCTGATTCATTTCTAAAACATATGCTGATATCCAGTGCAAGTTACAACCGTTCTTGTTGGCAGAAGATACCTTTATATGTGAAAGGTGTGCCATGGTGCGTGGACCCGGCTGTGACTGTGCCTGCAGCGATGTGGGTGCCCTTCAGTTGGCCACTGGCTTGAGGTCACTGGTCTGCTCTGTGCAGGCTTGCTGATGGGAGTCATTAAGTTACCGTCAAGTTTGAATTTGGTGTTGGTTCACCTTTAAAAAATAGCCAGCAGTGTTCTTCATATGACTCTGAAGGCAAGTCTGGGAAATGAGGGTAACAATTTTTAAACAAAAGATAGCTGCTGCCCAGGTGCAGTCACAAAATAGGGTTGTGTTTAGTTTTACGTGGGGTGTCCACCTGTCAGCCTGTAAAGTGGCGTGTGATTTCTGGACCATGCCCTGCTTGACAGAGCTGTGGAATCTTTCTACAGGTCTTGCTGTCTGTGGGCATCTCCAGGAATGGTGTTAGGGGGAAACCACATGCTTTTAGCCTATGGGATTAGGGCTATCGTGGGTCTTGGCCTCATGGACTAAAGAGAGTACTGGAGCCACTGGAAAGGATTGGGGAAAGGATTCACACACAAACAACATAATGGAGTTATGCAACCCCTCCAGGGGCCTTACTGCAACAGATTCTGTGGGATTTAGCAGGTTTTTTTCTGTTTTCCATCACCATAAGTTTTATGTGGGTATGGTAGGGGTAAGCACTCTGAATTCAGCGAATGAGTATCTGAGGGAAGCTGTGTGTTAGGCAGGAGGTCCCGAGGTCCTTGTGTGTGTTCTCAGTAGCTGCAAGTGCTGGACAGAGGTGGGACACAAGGCTCAGAAACCAGCCTTGCCCCGAGGACTGTCGGTGTGGTTAGAAACTCTGCAGGTGGATTGAAGCTCCTGCTAATTGCTGGGGTGACAGAGGTGGGGAAGCCATGAGGACAGAGGAAGCATTTGCTTCTAAAGTCTTTCTGTGAATTGGCTCTTTGCTGTTATCTCTTGCAGAGACAGAGCAGGGGTGTGTGGTATCTGTAAAGGGGACAGATGGGGAGACCAGCCTTAGTGGGTCCTTGAGATGGAGCAGGTAATGTGACTGCGGCAGCGAGTGGGGGAGTGTGGATGGCTGCTCGCTCTGCGTCATGGTGAGATGGTGAGAACTCCTTAAGCAATTAATTAGCACAGCTGAGAAGCTGAGCTCAGTGCTAAAGGTGATCTGCAGTTATACCAACAGATACACACACAGGCTTTATTTTTCTGGCTTGGAACTTAGCTGGGCGCCGGGCTTGGTGGTTGTTCATGAATAGCTTGTAGAAGCGTTGCAGTATCCTCTAGAATAGCTTGTGGGAGCGTTGCCCGAAAAGCCCGGTAATGTGGGAGGGCAAAGAGGGAGTCATCAGCGATCCTAAATGCAGCTTTGGCAGGTCAGGGTGCTGTAGGAGAAACAGGCACGTACAGGGTCCATGGCAGGGTGGTGCTTCCACGCTGTGGGACTGCACCATCCCACCTGCCCGACGTGAGGTCACCTGGAGGGACAGAAATGGGCACCAGCACTCGGGAGGAGGGGCAGAGTGCGGATGTTTGTACGGACAGGGCTGGTAGAAGGTTTGTCCTAGAAGCGACTGACCTGAGTGCTGGCAGAGTTGATGTACGGAGCGGCAGCACTGCTCTCTGGAATTACTGCATGGGTTTCTTCTTTACCTTTTTCCTCTTTTAATGATTCTGCTTTCTGGCATAACATCTATCTGCTTTGGATATCAATGTCTATAGGAAACTGGCTGTAGCTAAAATTGTAAATTAACTGCTTTGAAGCTTATGTCCCAGATGTCAGTAGTGATAGATACTGTTGAGTGGTTTCTAGCTAGAAAAGACTTTGAGCAGTGTCATTTTTCATGGGAAAACTTCCCATATGCTTCTCCAAGAGGCTTTTCTGGGCAATTAAGTGACATGCTGTATGCAGAGATAATGTGAATTCAGAGAGCTTTTGCATTTCATCTTCTATGACATATCATACATACAATGGAAGTGGTCACCATGAGTTTGGCTTTTGGTCCCAGTTACTTCTAAAGGAGCGGGGTTTGTCACCCAGCTATCACCCATAATCAGCAGGACTCCTCACTGTTTCCTGTATGAACAGTTGTATGCACATGACACACTATGAAGTTGGGATGTGGGAGGATCCGTGGCAGAGGGAATCCCATCCTAAGGCCAAGGGGGCCCACTGAATGGCAAAGTATTTAGCCTTGCAAGGCAGCTCCTGAGCCTGTGGAATGTCTGTTAAGAGAGACACAATGCTCTGGACAAGGTCTAAGTGTCACAGGAGTGACATCCTTTGATGCAACTGAATGGCACCTTATTTTCCTCTCTTATTTAACAGACTAATAAAGTTCTTTTCACAGGGAGCATCTGACTGTGTAGGGAAAACCAAAGTGTGCTGCTGCTCACATCTAAGGCAACAGGATAAGGAAGTCTGAGAGAAAACTCAGCAAAAACCATGCATGCAGGGGAAGGGTACAGCATGGATTGTGAGTTAGGGGGCTTTCAGAGTCTCCCACAGAGAACATCTAGCACTGGTAGCTTCATTCAATTTGGGAACAGAGGTGTGGGCTGCCCGGGTCCCTGCACAGCTCCGTGCACCGTGCCGTCTGCCTCTGGGATGCCAAGCTCTCTCTTTGAGATTTTCCTTGCCTGACTCCTCTGTGCCAGCAGTCCCAAGGTTCCTGCTGCTTTGCATTTCAGCCGTGTGTCAAGAAATCCCAGCTCCTGGGGTCAAGTGCTAAGCATTTGCTTCTTTATCAGATATTTACTTAGGAGGATTTCATTATACTGAATCTACTAGCTTTGAATAAATTCACAAGCAGTAAATTTATTCTTGTTCTTTTTGAAGGGACTTTATGCTAGAGAAAACTTTGAAGAAGACCATTTATACCAAAAGCAATTACTTTCTCGGTAATTTTGTATGTATTTTACTGCAGATACTGTATTTCTATTTGACTGTGAGCTTTCTCCCAAGTGCCACTGCTGTGCTGGAAGTGGAGGAATTTAGACACTTGAATTTGTGGTGCCCCAACGTTTTCACAGTTAACACTGAATGTATTTGTCTGGGCACTTATTTGAACAAGCTCCACCTCTCTGAATAAAGCTACAGGTTGATCTTATCAGAGTCCACTTGTGGTTGCTTCATATGAAGTGTGTGAGGAATTTGTTTTGGTTTTTTTGTTTTCATGGGGGTTTTGGTTGGTTGGTTGGTTTGATTTTTTTTGTTTGTTTGTTTGTTTTGATTTTGGGTTTTTTGTTTTTTTTTTTTTTGGCAAGACCAGTGTGTCAGCTTCTGGTGGTTGGATTTCTTCAGCCAGGTGGTAGAGGTGATCTTATGTGACACTGCAGAGGGCATGTCCAAAGCCTTGTTGCTCAGTTCATGAATATCCAGGAACCGTACTCTGCAATATGGGTAAGCTCAAGTTCTGGAAAAAGCAGCTTACTACGTGATTTGGATTATTAAACAAACCTGTAAAAAATCCATCTGCAAATAACTTTCAAACATGCGTTGGGGAAAAGCTGAATTCTTCACTTCAGCGACTGGTTTGCTCTGGCAATATGCTGTAATGCCACATGCACAGGAACTCTTTCTGGTGCCTCAGTTGCAGCCCTGTGTGCACAGGATCTCCTGCAGTCACTTGGCCAAGTCCAAAACAAAACAGGAGGAAAAGCTCAAAGAAGAATTTAGGCAGTTTGGTCTGATAATCCATCAAGTCCTCTCTCCACTGGATTATTTTACATGCTGTGCTTCAGCAGAAGGAAAAACATAAGGTAAGTCATTCAGCACCTCTGTGTTGAATAGAATAAAAATACTTGGTGGCCCCTGTGATAAAAAAGCAATGCTTCGGGGTTGGAGGTTAGATTTACCAAAATAGCTGGTTGCATAGATATTGATGATGATAACAGCTATCCATGCTCCGTTTAAATGTGCTCTTAGCATTTCCAGAGTGCAAGCATGTGCATGAATCCTTTTGAAAATGGACAAGGGAAAACTGAGGGGACATGTATGGAAGAGAAGCATATTCATATTAAAATCCAGAAGGGTAGAATATTGGGTTTTTTCTCCAACTTGAGTTTCTCATTAACAAGATTTTTTTAATTTAGAAGTATCTCATTGGTTGGTTTAAAAAAGAACCAAACCAAAACCTTAAAGTGTTGGTCCCTGTTAAACTCTAAATAATATATTCCATGCTGAATTATTGTTTTATGGGAACCAATGATAGTTCATCAGATAGCATTAGATATTTAATCAGAAAGCAAAAATTGTTTTTCAATGGAAATTATTATATATATTAAAAAAATCAATTAATTATAAACTATTGCTGTTACATGGTGTATATTACTTGTGTTCAAGTCTAAATCTAAAATGAACAAAAAACTTGTCATGTGAACATCCCAGTCTAAACTGTGTGTCTAGCTTTAATGCTTGTGATAGACTGAAGAGAAAAATCACACAGTGACTTTCCTATTATTGCTGTTATGAGGGAGACAGAAACATTCATCTGAGCATTTCTATGGTGCGAGAATGTCATAGAGCTTTCTGGGCTGTTCATTATCCAACTAAGCCACTTGCGTGTGCAGAAATCACACATTGTACTTGATTTTTGACCTTTTTTTCTTTGCATGGCATTTGGTTTAGGATTTCATGAAGAATAGAAAATTTATTTCTGGATCAGTAGGTCTGTGAAGTTTCAGTTAGTCTGGATAGGCCACAAACTTGATCTGATTTGCTGGCAAAAGGAAGGAAAGACTTTTGTAATTCAGGTAGAAAGTAGTTGGTCGGCACATCTGTGGTTGGATCCTGTCTCTGTCTTGAGCCTATTCTGCGAGCCTGGGTTAGGTCCTTGATCACTGTGCATCATCCTGGTGTAAAAATATATTGATGGACTTCCCTCCCCCCGTGAGGATTTCCAAATTCACATTTGATGAATGTTAGTAGCACCTGCCACAGAAAAATCTAGGGACAAATTGCACACTGTTGGTTATTTTTAAGAGGAAACCAAAAGAAAAATAAGTACACTGTGAGTGTTGTGTAATTCATGTTTTGAAGTTGACACTCAATAGGTAGAAATTAGCTGGAGCTGAAAGTAAAGGACAACTTTGGGCACAACAGGGCTTTGCACTACTTTGCTAGTATTCATAGAAAAGTACATTTTTGGCAGATCTCTAGTTTCAGCTTCTTTGTGTGCCATTATAACCCCTTTCATAGAGGTCCAGCAAACCTTGGAAGAATCACATATGAACTGACTTAAATCTTCCCCCCTCCCCCAAACCTCTAAATGGGGGTTTAAGGCTCAAGCTGCTTCTAGTTCTTGTGGTCTGTCTCAGTTTGAGTTATTTTTCTCATGAAATACTGAGCAGAAGTAAAATCAGTGCCATAATAAAAGATGTCCCTATTTCATAAGGACCATAAGAGCAGCTGTTGAGGACAAACATTAGCCTAAGAAGGTCTCCAGGGGTTGGCTTTGACAGAGGTAATCTTTCTTGTAATAACATTCCTAATGTGGATCTCTGTTAGCTATATGTAATAATTTCTTCCTCTGTATTTGTTCTGGTACATCTCTAGGGCTGCTTGTATGTACTGTAGAATATTTACCATATTTCTTTCTTTCCATCTATTTTGCCATGGTCTTATAATATGTATCTGTTGCAGATCTGTTCTCTTCTAAATTTGTAGTGTTCCTCCTAGTTTCTCCTTTACCCCTTATAGAAGGTTTTGTCTGTCTTCTCCCTCAGATGTCCTTCTCAGAGCGTTGCACCTGTGAGCTGAGGGTACTTCAAATTGCAGTTGCAGTTCCTGCTCATAATATTTGCAGCGTTGGGAGCAGAAGGGAGAGGAGGGGTCCAGCAACAGTTGCCCCAGTAGCCTCTGTTTCTCACTGGTGGCTCCTGTTCAGATAAGTTTGTTGTCCAGCAGATACTTAGGAATTCAACTACAGTAGCTACAGTCTCAAGCTTGTTGCATTAGGTCCTGGCGTATCTCCCCAGCAAATCCTTCGTTTGCTATTAATTTCTCCTGTCCTGACGCTAGCTGTTATCAAGCGGCAGCTTGATGCTTTGAGATGTCTGGAGGTGTTTTAGGAATCTTGTTACTCCTACTTCTCTTTCTTTGCATCTCTCTTGCTATATAGATGATATAATAATAGAATAACACCTCATGGAGGAGACTGTTGGATTTTGTTTTGACTATTACCACTTGATTGCATTTGTCATTGCTTTTTCCTACATATTTTTACCATGCTTTGGATTTGCCTAAAGATCTTTTGGGCAAATATTGAGGCACCCTAAACCATGGCAGAACAATATTAGAACTCTTGTTCAAATATTCTCCTACCTCTGCCATCTAAAACCCCATCTTTACCACTATTCCACCGCACCCATTATGCATGCAACTCCAATGTTTCTGGTGGCAGATAATTTATTTTATTTGTCATCTAGAGCTCTTCTGACTATCTGGCCATTTATCTAGAAAATCTAGACAGCTTTTAGACTGGTCAGAGGAATTCCATGGCACTGAGTTAACTGAGAGGTGGGGGACTCTCTTCATCTCTGACCTTTTCTTTGCTCCAGCCCAACAGAAGGATGTAGCATTCGGGATGGGTCCGTCACGTCCATGGTGTGCAGGGGAATCATTCTTGCACCTCTTCTTCTGGAAAACAGTTCACAGCTGTAATTTCTGCAGCCAGAGGGACTCGGCAAGTGGTGGATCAACAGGATTGTCCAAACTGCCCCGGGGAGGGCCCTGGAAATCGCTGGGTGTCAGCCAGAGCCGGACCTCTGCTGCTTTCCTGGGAGACCCGGGGCTGCGTCACCCATCTGTCATCCCCGAGGAAGGGAAGGGATCCAGCTGACCAAACTCAATTACTTTGTCAATGAGGATAAATAAGGATCATAATCTAATTGTTATGGCAATTGCAATGCAGCAAAGTCGAGGCACCTTTCCAAGGCTTCTATATTTATACCTCACTCGTTTAAAGCAAAGGAGGCAGACCAGCTTTTCCCAGGCTTTCCCCGTGTCCTGGGCAAAGCACGCCACCAGCTCCGACAAACCTGTGATGGTTGATAGGTGACAGTAGGACCATCTCTCTTACTGTGCCTTACTGGTATGCTCTGTCTCTAGCACCAGGGACTGCAGGCTGGTGGTGACTTATAAAAATAATAAAAACATAATAAATAAATAAATAAATATTAATAAAACCCTTCTTGGCACTGTAGTTCCCAGCTGCACGGCGTTGACTTCACCCTCTCACTACAAAGGTTTAACCAACAACTACAGGTGGTGATCCCTTATACCAAAACTAGGGGAACAACATATGGGTACCAAAACTATGGGAAAAGTTTTTAATTTAAAATCTAAGTTCATAGTCTTCCTAACGTGAAAATATAGCACAGCGTTCAAGTTGGTAGTGCTTAGGACTATGGGTGAAGGAATTTTCTGGAAGTCTATAAGCAAATCAGAACAAGCTTGATTATTAATTATCAGGTCCCTTGAGGAATTTGTCTTAGTTTTTTTACTATGTTCCAAACGATAATAACAACAAGATAATGAAGACATGTTTTCCACAGCTGTAACTGAAAGCTTGGTACAGGCTGTATTTGAGGCAACTAGGTCATACTTTGGTTAAATTATTAAAGATTGTTGTATCTAATTACTTGGATACAACAAAGTTAAGTCAGCAGCCTAGCACCTACAAAGTGGGGTCTAGTGTTACACTAGACTTCTTCTACAGGTAATTTGTGTGCGATGCGCTTGTCCTAAAGACTCCTGGCTGGTGCAGACGCGGTGTGGCCATGGCCAGTGGTGCAGTGCTGGACCAGGGACCCGCAGAGCTGCTGTGCCCCACGGCCTGCGCGGCGGTCGGGGGCCGTGGGGCTGGGTGGGGAGCTCTGAAAACACAGAGATGGTGAGTCTGGAGGACTGATCTCTCCCTGGTCTCCTCCTACACGGAGACCTGTGTTCCCCTGCTCACTGCGAAGTCATAAAATCAATTACAAATTAAAGGCCAGATTCATGAGTTCACTTCAGCTGCTCTCGTGGTACAAAACAGCTGCAAATTCAGCTTTTATGCTGTTGTTACTTCCCCCAGCTTTTATGTGTTAGTAGCTTTGCCTTTAAAAGCATTTTTTTAAATGGCTGGAGATTGATGCTTAACTTCAAAGTGCTAACAAATACTGCATTGCAAATTCCTCCTTGGGCTACTTGATTACTTTTTTTTTTTTTAATAATTTTGAAAACAAAGGATACTCTCCTGGGAAATACTGTGCTAAGGTGAATGATGTTTCAGAGTGCACATCAATGCAATCTGAACAGAGTTTTTGCAATTCCAACGGTCAGTTCTAAACCAGGATTTGCACAATTAAGAACATCTGTTATTATGTGTAATTCAGTTAGGCTAAGGAGTTATTGAATAAAAACAAAAAGAAATCTCAATTCTGCCCTCTCACAAGCTAGTACAATTTGTCAGCTCTTGTTAGGATTCATTGAATCATGTGAGAGTTTGATTTTATTTTTGTTTTTTGGTTGTTTTTTTTTTTTTTAATTAACTGTTTATTTCATGGTTATCTTCCTACTGAAAGTTCCTACTCTCACTTCTTTTAATAGTATTAAGCAAAAACATAACAATCACAATTAAGGTTTAAGAACCCAAGTAACGTAACATATTTCAAAGCATAATATATTTTTTTAAAAAAGTCTCACATTACATAATTACCACACAATTTAATTTTTGGATGATTTCATTGTGCATTTTAGGTTGCAGATACTGCTAGCTTTTCTTTCCAGTCTAGTGTTAAAACATCAGATTTCCTGGTTTCATCGTACATGTTCTTGCACAGCTGCTTTTAAATAGTTCATCCAAAATTACTGATACACCTGCTCTGCTTTATAATGCTTTTTTGGGGACTCATGACAGTTCTTTAGAATTTGTAGGGGTTTTCTCATGTTTAAATTGGTACGTACTTTTCCCGCTTAGCTCTACCTTAACATATATTTATTGTAACTGAAAGCGTCTGGCAGGCAAAATCACCCCTGGCTTTATAGCTTTCTTTAGCAGGTCATTAAACAATTAACTTGAATTAACCAGCAATGTCTGGTGTGAGTGCCTGTATCGGGGGTAGGTCTGTGTCTGTATAGCCCACTCAGTGCCATTGAGAAGACACAACCCTGCGCAGACTAATGCACTGGTTTCCTGAATTTGAATGACTTTTCTCTAGAAGCAGCCTAGCCATGGTTTTCAGAAGTTTATAAATGACTGTCTCCATATGTCTGCATAAGTCAGGTATAAAACCATCTAACAAGTTAAATCAGAAATCAGACAAAGAGAGAGGGGACAGGGGAGCAGAGATTACATAATCCTCTTTACTGGAACAAGTGAAAATCTCACTATTTTCTCCAAATAAGCAATATACTCTGTCAGCACAACAATAAAGTGTGCGTGTGCATATTCATCACAACCTGTATAGCCATACATTTGTATAATTAATCAGGATTGGGGGAAAACACATTTGCATCTACGCAAATGGTCTTCCAAAAAATGAAGCAAGGAGAGAGTGTTCCAAATAATTACAGCAACTCTCCTTGCTCAGTGCAGCAGGTCGGCTGACGGCACCGTGCACTTCCACGGGGTGGATTAAGGAATGGGATTTGGCTATTAATTAGTAAGTTCAACAGCCCTTGTGCACCCGTGTGACTGTGCCTGCCCAGGGCAGCGGTGTGTGGTTGTGGGGGGCAGGAGGTACGTGCCTGCAGCCAGCGTGTTGTGTTGATGATGCTCCGTTGCTCTCGGGAAGATTAACCTATTTTTAGACCAAACTGTTGGTGTGAGGCCAAAAGGAACCTTCCATCTTTTAGATTTATGGAGGTTGCCAGGCAGATCTTAAACACTTTCTCTAAACTGTGTTTATTTGTATTTTGGCTTCTTTTTGAAGGCCTGGTTCCCTGTATCTCCTTGGATAGGACCCTTGATATTGAAATGGGTCTGGAGTTTGTCAAGTAATCTAATTCATTCAACATTTGGAATTACCGTGCTAAAAAAAAGTAATTTATTTTCTAATTATTCCCTGTCTTGCACAACCGTGCATCGCTGAAGTGTCGCTATTTAAAATATTTATCTCTCTCCGCTGCGTGATCTGCTTGAAGGCCATGGAGGGGCGATGAAATAAAAGTGCTCGTTCCCGATGCAGGCACATTACTTTGACTTGTCTTGGGCTGTTTTGACGTCTCCCTGTAAATACATTTATTTTTCATTAGGATGTTTCTGGGTTTGTGGCATCCAGGAAAGCCAAAGCCATTATGCTGTTCATCTGTTACAGGCAAAATGAAGATAAACAAGTGTAATGAACTCCTGCTGAAGCCATTTCTCTGTTGTCTTTCCCTTGCTGCATGTGTGTGTGTGTGCAGGTACAGCCTTGCTCATGCAGGCTGGGTGGGTGTGAGCCGCTGTCAGCGTTCACATTACTCGTGTGCGAGGAGGATTCAAGCTCCAAGGGCACTGTAGTCCTAAGGTTTTGCTGTCGTGTCCAGAGAGCTCAGGCATGGGGCATCACACATGCCTTCCTTCATGGGAGCTGTGGGTTTTAACTCGTAATCTTGCTCCCACAGCAGTTCCCTCCGTCCCTCTCCAATGTGTTGCAAGGATAAATACACCAGAGGTGGACCTCCCAGACACTACATCCTCACACTTCCAACCAGGTACTGGTACTGATGGGGAGGATTGGAAGAACCTGCAGAAGATGACGTGCTCACTGCGGGGATTTTTTGTGCAAGCTGGATAGCCCCATCCCAGCGATGGGCTCAAGAGAACTATAGGAGGGCCTGTGACATGATAGAAAATACCCAGTGTGGTTGGAGTTTGGTGGATAGGGAGTTAAACACAGCCAGAGACAGGAATATTGTTTGGAGATCAGGGAAAACTTGGAAAGGATAGAAAGTAAGCTGCAAAGAAGCATGAAGATGAGAATAAAAATGAAAGCGAATATTGAGCTTTCTAGGGTGGCAGATACGCTCTTTCTTATTCCTAGTCTTTCAATTATTTCTCATTTATTTGAGCCCTCCCTCCCACACCCGTTCCCACCCTCCCAAACTGTCTTGCTCATTGAGTCCAAGCAAGTTTATGCTGAATTTTAAAATAACTTCTTTTTCTCCATCTCTAAACTGCTAATCTCCCAGGCTGAGGAATCCTGGGACAAAGATGAGTCCGCAGAGTGGAACTCTGTAAAATTAGCTTTTGCAGCATTAGTGTTTGCACAGTTACAGGCTGAAGACCTGCGCGCCCCCCGCCCCCGCCTGGCAGCCTGCCTCCCTTCCCCGGGGAGGCTGTAAGGCAGCACAGAGCCAGCTGCCTTCCTCCTCTTCCTCCTCCTCTCTTGCAGCCATTCCTCCTCTGCAAGAGGAGCGAAGGGGAGAGGCTTGCATCCATTTGGACAAGGGTTTAATTTGCATTGTCTCAAGCTTACCTGCTGTTACTGGAACGTGTTCTCTTTCAAAGCCAGCGTAAAATCGAAATTCTAGTGCCGATGTCAGGTCACAGGGATGGTTAGCTGAGAAAGGCGGGCATCTGGGGGGATGTTTTGGGGGTGAAGGCGTTGAGCTGAGACATTGTGCATGCCGCGCGTTGCCACCTTGTGCTGTAAGCCCCCTGGGTGATCTTGGGCAAGCGATTTAACAGGGGCCCTCTGTATGCAGGACAGGGGTGGTTGTGGAGCCAAGGGAAGGTGCAGCGGTGAGCCTGTGGCAGGCTGGTGTAGGCCTGCCCGTGCCTCTGGGAGATAAGCAGGCGGTGAACAGCTTTGTGTGAGCGGCTGCAGCTGCCCAGGGCCCTCTGCCTGGAAGCCCGAGCGGCCAGAGAAGCCAAAGCACTTCTGTCTCCTGTCTTTCCACTCGTAACAGTGAACTGTGCGTTGCCTCGTACACTAGAAAACCCTGCAGTCCTTCTAAAAACATAGCTCTTTTGGCTTTTAGAGACCTAATGCGACTGTACATGTTTTCTTTTTATGCAAGCAATAGGTGATGCCATGAAATCTAGCTTTGAGCTCCTTTTGACCATTTCACATGCACTCGTATGTCTAATATTGGTGTAAGAACACTTCTCTGGAGCAACTTCCACTGGTTCTCACTCTTGGCTACTTGCTTTCTACAAATCACCTGTTCAAACCCCATCTCCATTGCTTGCGCTTCTTTATCCCTCACTGCTTCTGCTGTTGTTTATTAGCTTGCTCTGCGTGGCATCTGGGGAATTTGTTCATTGGAAAAACAAAATGAAGTTGCACTACAGCCTAACACATGTAGCAAGGTACTCGCAGCCTGCTGGCCCTTGAGCAGAATCCAGCGCTAACGCTGCAAACCCTCCCTGCTTCCTCTCCGGGCCCCGCTCAGCTGATTGCCTTCTATTTTTCCTTGTGGTGTCGTTATTAATAATCATATACCAATCTCCTCTGACAATCACAATCATTTCCTGGGAGAGAGCAAATCCAAGTCAACCGCATCCAGCTACCCAGCGAAATGATGCTGTGTCTACCAGCCTGATGAATGCCGCTTCTGTCTGTGCCCTTTCTGTGTGTGGAGCACTTGATGCTGCTGGAGGTTTTGAGCTCCATGTGTTTCTCAAGGAAGCTGGCTGCAGGGAGGAGTCATGGCTGCTGAGGCTTCAAGGGGACGGTGATGTTTTGGGAATGACTGTGAGAAATAACACGCGTCGTCTGGCTCTTTCCCTGGGTGCTTTTGCCTGCAGAGGTCAGGAGTGACGAAGGGGCTGGCCAGGCAGCTGCTGTCCTCAGTCCAGTTCTGCATGGATAAAATCTCTATCCTCAGTGCACGACTGTAACTGGCTTTGCAAAAGGGTTTTGGGGAATAGATTGAGCCCCACACCACGTGCTTCCTGCCATATCTGTTTCCCTGCTTTCCATTCTCCTGTGATCCGAGCCCCAGGGTGCTCTTGCTGGAGGGGATTTCCAGTGGCGAAATGGGGGTGAAAGCTTTTTCCCAGAGCTCATGAGTTTCTCAGTTCGCTCTCTCTTCCTCGCAGCTTGGCTTTGTGGGCTCCCAGGCTACATGTGCTGCCAAGTTTTTCTACCAGAGCAATTTCCCTTGTTGCAGTTCTTGACAGCACCACTTTTTCTCTGAGAAGCATTGGGCTGCTGAATGTCTAGCGAGCTCAATTGGCCTGGATGGATGGGACAAGCCAGCTGGGTGCGCTTTGAGGCCGAAACCACCCCTCCTGTCCCAAAGGGGTTGCTACCAAAGAAAAGGTGGTGACTGCAATTTGCTGGGGAGGAAGATTGTGCTTGGGTGGGAAGGAGAACACGGTAGAGATCTGCTTATAGGCACGGGGCAGAGGGGCTCTGGCCCATGTCTGTGGCTCTTCTCCAGGGTGTTGTCCTCTGCAGCCTCCCTAGCTCTCCCTTTTATCGCGTTTCATGAAAGCAAGTTGTCTTTTCAGCTGGTGGGATTAGCGTGGCTGGCTGTGCGACATGGGTTGGCGAGCACACGTTCCCCGTGCAGGGGGATTGCTGGGGGCTCGCTAAAGGGAGGCGCCCAGGAAGGGCAGAGCTGTGGATCGTGTCTTGGGAAATGAGGTCAAGAAACCCTCAGGAGCTCAGTTAACCACAGATGACCAGGACAAACTAGGGCACCGTCTGCATGACTGTTTGATGTAGATGAGAGCCCGTGGCCTGCTTGGTTTGCTCCAGGCTTAGAGTGTCTTCATTTATTTTGCCTTTATTTGTCACTATTTTGATCTCAGATTGGGAGTAGAAAGCCCAGACCCGAGCTCCCCTCCAGTGCCCTCGTGACCGAGCGGTCATTGCGCAGGCAGAGCGGGCGAGTAGGGTGCAGCCTGCTCCGCACACAAAAGCAGTGCGTGGCTAGCATCTCCCTGGCCATCTGGCCCCTCTCCTTCCCCTCATGTTCTTGGACTTTTCTCAAGCAAACCCTAACATATATTTGTCTTTTCTGTATTTCCTTGTGGATCTTCCTATGAAATATTGTGAAGTGGATCCTGTTTTATGTTACAAGCCGTTTGTAATGAGATTGGAGAGAGATACAGCATTTGACTGCAGTGGCTGTTAATTTTAATATGCTATGAATCTCGAGGTAGCTTTTTATTCTTCCTACGTTGAACCTGCTTGCTGCTGCTGCTACAGTCTGCATGGGGGATATGTCATGTGAAACAAAAAGGCTTAATGAAGGACAGAGGGAAGAACTCTGCCAGTGTTTTCTAAAACATGAGTTTTATTAAACACAAATCACAATGTCTAGAGGTTCATGATTTAGAGGCTCTAAGAAAAAGCTTGGCAGCAGTAAAAAGGATAGGGGGTGGTTGATAGAGGCCTTAAAAATGCACCCAACTCTGGGCAGAAGATGAGGGTGCAGTGGAAAATACCAGTCCCTCCTGGTCTGAGCAAAGTCCTTCACAGGTGAGGGACAGAGGAGAGCCCATCAGCAGCATGAGGCCACGGATGGCAGGGTAGTGCTACAGAATATGTTCCTTAATGGTTGGATGAGTTGGGAAGAGACCAGTGAAATGAAAGGGGAAAGGACAGGGCAAAGTGGTCAGGACCTCGGCAGGAGGACTTGGGAACTCTTGGAAGATGCTTCAAGTAAATTCCTGCCTGTGTCTTAAAACAAAATAAAACTAAAAAAGCCCACGTGTCTAAAAAGCATCAGCTGTAGGGAAACCCCACAGTGGTACCAAAAGGTTCACAGTGGGGATCTGAGCAAGCTCTGTGTTTGTCCCACTCTGAGGAGTGGCTTCTGGACTGAAGTCTACTGAGCTCTGGGTGTAACGAATGAGGGGTTTTTAGTTCTTTTGGGGTTTTGGGTATGTTTTCTTTTGTTACAGCTGTTGAACTGAATGGCTGCTCTCGGACTACCTTTTAATTCAGAGAGGGAATGTCACCATTTGTGTTCTGTTTGTCAGTTGTCTGTGAGCAGCAGACTGTAGATGCAACCGCATTTGATCATTTGTCAACTTTTCCTTTTGTGCTGAATATCTGATAGTGTTTGCTGAAAACTCACACCGTTTATGCTCATTTGACTAGCTGCTGCAACAATTGCAGGTGATGAATGAAGAGAGGCTGGGACGTGGCTACCACACATCTGCAATTGAATATTTGTCAACAATAAGGTACTCGCTCAGCTTGCTAATAACAGACATTGGGAAAGAGGTGGTTCCAGTCTTCACACGCAATTACTAGTTCCCTGAATTTGTGGGCAGACTGAAAGCATAGCGAATCACCTTTGCAGAACCGCTCTCGGAGGTGTGTTTCCCATCAGCAGCTGCCTTGGAGGTGTCAGATCCAGAGCAGACCTACAAATTCTCAGTGTGGTGATGAGACACAGGGCCAGAGCCCTTGGGAAATGTGTGTGAGACCTGGCTTTGCTGCTACAGCCGCTGAGGATTTTCATGGAAGAGAGATGGGAAGTGGCAGGTCTTTTCAGTGTCCAACCCTTGTACTCTGGTGCATGTAAAATTCAGCTCTATAGGATCTCCGCTACACAGAGGGTGCTGCTGGCTGGCGGTCTTGATTTTGGAGGTCTGGGGAAAGCTGGCCCCACTGGATGGGAAAGGAGGCTGCCCTCTCCCCTGTCTCTTCCCCTCCGCTCAGAGCCTCCTTGGAGCCTGAGCAGAGCAGAGCTGAGCTCTGCTTTGACCTGGTTCTTGCTGTTAAGTACTTCCATTTACTCTGCAAAAAAATCTTCCTTGCTGGCTGTAGGAACCAAACTCCCAGGAGAAGCCCGTGACTGTGACCACCCCTTGCCCTGCGCAGGCTCTTGCGCAGAGCTCCCCGCTCAGGCCAGGCTCTGTGAGCAGCAGCAAGGCAGTTGTTCATAAGGTGGGTTTTTTTCCACTTTAGTTTCTCATCAGAGGCTGAGTAGCGCGCTTGCACATGGCATATCAGGCCTCTTGCAGCACACTTCATTTAAAAAGCTAATTTGTAATTGCAAAGCAATACACATGCTCCAACAACCCCCTCCTCTCCAAAGCAAACAGAGAAACGCCACAGAGAAATGAAATAAAATGGGATGAGAATTATCCATGCTTGCTCTACTCTGCTGTTTGTCTGCTGGGGGAAGAGAAGGGGTGAAGCAAAGTTGCTAAAATAAATATAATAAAAAAGAAGAATAGAAAAACAGCCTCTAATGTACTTAGCGTTGCAAGTCGTGAGACAGGGATTAGCCCTGCCTGTCTTCCCGTGTAGCACAGCGGGCTCTGAATTGTTGTGAGATCGAGGTTGCTTTTTTCATACCTGCCCTTCTGCAAGCAGGAGTGGATGGCAGCGGTGAGAGGGTGACACCAGCCCTCCTGCCCCTCCACAGGCCGGTGTCGGGGCTGAGCCACCGTCCAGCACCTGGCCGGGACGGCGGTTGGGATCCTTCTGCACCCCTTGGTGTCCCCTGTATGTTTCTGCGGGGGGAGCAAGTGTTTTATCTTGCTGGGTAGCTATGGATTAGACTGAATCCGCCCCTCAAGGGACTCCTGAGCAGCATCCGCTTGCACCGTGGTGCACCCATGCCCTTTGCGGGTGCTTTTTCGGAGCAAGGAGACCAGCTGGGTCACCGCGTTGACAATGCAGCTGCTGCCCACCTCTGTCTGCTGCCTTCCCCTCCTGCCCTCCTTCTCTCGGCGCCGCCGTTCCTCCTCGCCGAGCCCTCCCACGCGCGGTGGGCTGGCGAGGGGAAGGGAAAGGTGAACCTACTGTTGGGCTTTGCTCGGCGGAGCTGCCAGCTCCGATTTTGTCAGCGCTGCTCCGCTCTGCCTCGACGAGTTCAGCGGGGGCATTTTCAAAGACGTTCACTGTAGTTCCCAGCATGGGTCGGAGGGGCAGGGGGCTGAGGAGGAGCGAGCGGCTCTTGCTGGGGAGCATTTCAGGGTTGAGATGCGAGGTGGGGGCCTGTGCATGCCAGGATGCTGTCACTGCCGATGTCTTTTACTGCAGCTTTTCTGCAGCATCAGAAAAGCAGGGTGGAATTAGGCCACGTAGCCTGTGGTACGAGCTCTGCTTGTTGGTATTGTTAATGGCTCTGCTCAGAATATGCTGACTTTTTCTGAATAAAAGCTAAAAAGCAACCCTTACAAATTAACCATTATTAATACTTGGCACTCGCTTAGCTATGCACACAGCCATTCAGGGTGATAAATACCCATTCCCTTGTTTGATCATCGTGGCTGTGGAGTGCTCAGCTCACCCTTTCTTGGGTGGCAGCAAACCCTTGTCCTGGAAGCTGCTGGGTTTGGGGCAGCCAGGCAATTGTGGGACACTAGCTCACCCCCCCTTTTCCTCCCTTTTCCCCCTCTGGAAGCTCACATAAACCACAAATATACCATTTGAAACCTGAAGGAGTTACATGGATACTATGCTGGCATGACTAAGGTGAACCCAGGGAGCTCATCTGATGCCAGTTGTCTTTGATTCTGTGACTGCTATTACTCCGATGCAAAGGCTGACTTACAGTGAAGTTTGCTCTGGCCCTAAGTCTGTCTGACTAGTGACGTCAGGGATTTCTTGGGATTATGAGAGCCAAAACAGAAATTTCTGCCTGATAAACTGAGCGGTAATGTGGAGTCCTTTGCATCTCAGGTCTTGAGATCTCCTGGCAGGGTAGAGATGCTTTGCCCAGCCCAGCCAGCGGGAGAGGACAAGCTACTGGTACGGCAGGGAGGTTGTTGCAGGTCACAGGTACGGTGTCCAGCTGAACTTTATGGGAACCCAGCACCAACACTCCCAGGGCCGGGCCCCGGGAGGAGGGCAGGATTGGTGTGACAGGTACCGAGGCAGCACCTCGGCCTGCTGGCGTGCACAGCAGAGCGTGGCGGTGAGCACGTGGGATTTGCAGAGGTGGCTATGTAGGGCCAGGAACTGAGTGGAAAACCTCTAACCTGTGAATTTAGTCGCTCAGCCACCACGTTCACTAGGCATCTCAAAAAGAAGTTCTCGGCCTTTCCATATTGTGACTTATTCCACTCCAAGTACTAGCTGTGTAATCTCCTGCACATTTCAAAGCTACTTGAAACAGCTTCTTGCTTTAGTGCTTGCCAGATTCCCCCCCAGCTGCCAGGAAGAGAGTAAGCAGCCGCTGCCTGTTCTACTTGAGAATTCAACTGCCAAGTGGTTATTTACAGCGGGCAAAGGAATGAAAATGTTAAATGAAATCAATTGCTGGCATCGTGAAAAAAGGAAGGAGGGGAAAAAAGCCCAAACCCTTACAAAATCAGGATTATACTGGCTGCAAGCTGCGGCCACCTTAAAAGGATTGCAGACAACAAACAGCAGAATGACAACGACAGAAAGCCATGCCGGCATTAACCCAGCCTTCTGCTGACTCCGACTTTTGTTTCTATTTAATCTCCCTATTCTTGTCCAGTTTGGTCCCTCTCTTGGCAGTGGGTGGGGAGATGGAAGAGTTTAGGGAAGAAAGCTGGATTGTGTTAAAACAGTTGTTTCAATTCATTTCAACATCAGGCTCCCTGCCTGGATTTAACCTGGAGGTAAATGAAAAATTAAAAACTAAATGAGCCCTATCTCCCTGATGAACACTGAATTTTGCCTTAAAAATGGGAGTATCTTTATTTCCCCTAACTTTTGCAGGCTGGAGGTGGTGGGAAGGTTACCAGGAGAGGCTGCTGGCTGGTTCACAAGTCAACTCTTTTTTTTGACAATCCCTTCCTTTACATGGAAGCCTCAGGCTTCCCTGCTAAATCTCTGTAGAGACAAGTGAATCACAGCCTTGCATTGGGCAGTCTGGCAATTAATCAGCCGTTAAAAAGGAAGACCTGCTGTCTTATAAGCCAATTAGAAGGGAACTGGTTGCTTGTGTAACTAATGTAGTGGGGTTACTAGTAAGTTAAAGACCCGTTGTGGGCAGAGGAGCTGAAATAAGTCTCTGTTACAGGGGTTTAAAGAACATGTTGAAGCCACTAGAGCACCAGATCTTCCTCTAAAAACAGGAATCTCAGTTTGCAGCCATACGTTGCAGTAAACACTGTCCCCTCCGCTTGCCTTGCAGTCGGCTGAAGAAAGTATTTTTAACTCTTGATGATGAAGTGTTTTTAAAATTCTCTTGCCTCTTAAATCTTCACTGGGTTTCTGGGTGGGGGGAGGAGATGAGGAGAAGGATGCTTGGTGGTCTGGCCCCCGGAGAACACCTCAGAGGTCGGGTCGGTGAGGTGGAGCAGTGCCGCGGGGACGGCTCTGTGTCGGGCGAAGGGGGACGGCACGGGGATGAGGTCGCTGAGGCGCAGCTGACCCCGGAGCAGGGTTTGGCGCTCTCTCCGTTAATGCAGCACCTTTTTAAAATTGTTTGCAGTGGGGGGCTGCCTTCAGGACCTGGGCTGATGCTTTTGCGTAGCGCTGCCCTGGAGTGTGGGGCGGTGTGGGGCGGGATTGCCGGCTGTAGGCACCGTCTGTGTCGCTGAGGTGGCACGCTCTGTTGTCGGTGGCTTCTGCAGGGTTTACTCCAGCAGCCACTGAAGCAAATCTCAAGTGTTTAGCCGGTTGCATCGGGCTTTCAATTCTTGGCAGTTCTGCTAATGTGCTAATTTGAGCTGCTCTCTCCCGACAACACGCTCAGTCTGCTGGCTGCTGGGCCAAATAGAGCAGGGGGGTGACCTCAGCCTGCTACCTGGGAGCACCAAGCGTGGGTTGTAGGAGCAGCCCCATGCTCCGTCCATCCTGCCAAGGACCTGCAGAGGTGGGACAGGGCGGCTGTCCCAGCTGCAAGGAAGCGAGCGCCTTGGTGAGAAGATTCTCAAGCAGATCCATTAGTCGCTTCTTCAATACATTCTGCTTTTAGAAGAGATGTGGTTGACATCGTTGGACTGCTAAACAAGATGTATGTTTACTTAATATACTGTGTACAGCTACTTAGGAACGGTGCAAACTAGATAAATCATGGCTTTGCTTCAGTTCCAGCAATGATTTTGCTTCCACTCCATCGGGGGCTACTAATTTCCCTGGGAATGAGAGGGTCAGCGTTTATGTTACCTTATGCTTGCATTTAACAGCATTCACGTGCAGAATTTTAACAGATTCTTCTAGACTAACCAATGTAGTTGTTGCTAATCCTTTTTTGCAGTTCCAGTAAGTAGAAATAATTTTAGAGTTGATCTGTGGTAGGGAGACTTTGGCTCTGTGTTTACAGCATAAAATGTTGGAAAGGCAGTGTGGGGTGGTGAGAAGGGCACTGGGTGCTCCAGCTTCTGGTTTTGGCTCTGAAACTTACTTGGTGACTGTAGAAAAGACACTTAACTTCTCCGAGCCTGTTTTCCTGGCTCCCTTTATTGTACAATGTGTGTGTTTGTGTTTTTTTTTTTATTTGTGACTTTTCTTGAGAGCAGTATTTGCATTATTTCTACAGTTATAATGACTAGAAGCATTGGCCTATCCTGCCCATTGATGCTATCTTGTACCAATCCAAGTACATGGTGACAACACGAGCTGTACCTGTGCTTAACCAGCGATAAAGTGCTGGGCAGGTCAGCATATCAGTCTGTGACAATAAGCTCCCTTCGCTTACTGCTAAGGAAATGCTGCATTTTAGGGCTGATCCTGGCCCCACCACCAACAGACCACATGCTTTGTTGTATAAATGCCTTGAGTCTGGCCAAGTGGAGCAGCCTCTGCCTTGCTCTCCAGATCACTTGTCGTGACGCCCTGTTCCTGACCTAGCCCCTCGCTTAGGTCAAGGTCTCATCAGCCCCACTTCAACAGTTTTCATCCTTAGTAAACAATAAGTGTGGGCTTACAGTCAGTAGGGTTGGTGTGCTTTGCTGAGTCAGGCCTTTAATTAAGCTTATGACAGCTCTGCGTCCCGAGTGAGAGGTGCCCTCGTCATCCAGCCAGCCCTCGGCTCGTAACCAGGGAGAGCGTCCGCTCCGGCTGAAAGGCACCTCAGCTGCGCTCCTCTGAGCCAATCCTCAAATTGAGTTTGAAGTCATTAAGTGGAAAAGAAAATTTTTGTGACAAGTGATTTCCCTGAGCAGGTGACAAACTATAATGAAGCGGGGTGGTTTGGCTGGAAAGGTTTATGATAGCAGCTGTGTTCCCTTCCTCTCCTGCAAGCAATCTGGGCAGGAGAGGATCCATGGAAAACTGTCCACATAGCTGCAAGATGTGTATGTCGGCCTTGGATTAACTTTCCCGGTCTTTTCCCCAAAACGTTGCTGGAGATCCTTTGGGAACAAAGACAGGGCGGGTGACTAATCGCCATGTAAGTTGTATTCTTCTTCCTAGCAAAGTAGTTGGTTGTGAAAAGCCTGTGAGCAGTTAGCACCCCAGGAAAACGGTGTAATGTGAGGGCTCTGAGTTACTCAGATGCACTATTGCTAGTTATACCTACACAGTTCCTACCTCTTGTTTCTGTTCCGTTCCTGTGGGGCAGGCGTAGCCAGCACGTGCCTGCGACAAGACGGCGGGTGTGTCGGGTCCGCGGCAGTTGGCTCGGCTCTGGCAGGTAGCTGTAGGGATTCAGCGGCGGGCGCATCACAGCCGTGTACAGAGCTCTTCCCAAAGCAGCGAGATGATGCACCGCTGCCCTCGGTCAGAGTCAGGGCAGAACGGTGTGAGCCAGGGCACCGGAATGGCTCTTGCAGCATGGGGCGAGGTTTGGGCACCAGAGCACCGAGAAACTGGTTTAAAAATAAAGCTGAAGATGTGCAGCGTAAGAGGCTGCTGCTGACAGCAGGATGCTGGAGCAGCGCAAGCAGTTGCTCATATTAATGTGCGGGTAGCCAAGTGTGACAGGCCACGGTGGTAACGCTTGGGAAAATGGTGCAAGGGCTGAGGAGTGGGCTGTCGGGGCTGAGCAGCATGCGAGTGTCCTGGCCAGGACAGGGCCTGGCTGGCTTCCATTCCACTTCTGTGCTGTGTAGGTACCTAGACAAGAGATCTTTCTTGTCTTGGCGAGCTAACGATTAAAAATTAAGTCCCTAAAATAACAGGGGGAGGATGATGGATGTTCATAGTGCACCATTAGCCAGGAGGTTTCTGGGGTGTTCCTCTGAGGTGGTGGGTGCCTTGTTAGAGGTGAATCTCAGAGCACTGCAAGCCAGCTGCTCCCAATTTCTTTTTTTCCCCTGATTGCTGTGGCTAGGCAGTGTGTGGGTGGGTTGGTTTGTTTTTTTTTTTTTTATTTCATACGATGTCAATTGCTGGCTGAGCCGCATTGGGATTTGTGTAAGGGTTATGCGCTGTGGTGGGGATGCAGCCAGTTCTGCCCAGGAGGACCAGGCGTGTTCCTGGGGAGCAGTCAGGTTCTGTGGGTGCACGCACTTGTTGCAGAGGAGCCTGATCTCTGCACTGCCTGCTCAGGGTGAGCTCTTAATGATCAACCCTCACCCTCTGGGCTTATGCTGGTGCCTGCTTAATGGGATTTCTTCCACGAAAGGGTAGTGATGAATCACCCAGGCTAGACACTGCTGTCTAAGGCCACCAGCTGCTGACCTTCAGGACAGTTGGATTTATACCTCGGAGCAGGTGTGGAATTCCTGATGCACTGGGCAGTGCTGAGCTGGGAGCTGCTCGGCCCGCTCTGCTCTCTATCCTACACTAGGTTGAATTATCCATCTGTCCCTGATTCTACTGCTGCTTACCCAGGCTGGGATCTCCAGCAGCACACAGGCTGGGGAGGTAGCAGATGATGACCAGCTGTGAGGGCCCCAGTGTGCTAATGGACCTCACTTGCCTTGACCAGCCCCAGGTGGGACCTATACCCACTGCCCCAGCCTCAAGAGCTTCATTTGAGCTCAGGTCCCCATGTTTTCCTGAGGTGTGTCTGTCTCCAACGCTGATCCCTGCCGCTGGCTCCCTGGGTGCATCTGGGCCCACACTGCAGGTCCTTGTTGCAACCCTGCCTTGGGCTGGATCTCCTGGCTGGACCTTGGAGTGACGCTGCAGGTAGCGTGGCCTCTAACCCCATCTCCTCGATAGACTTGGAACCTATACTGCATGTAGCCTCTACAGCTCTGACTCTGGCTCTCTCCTCTTGCTCTCGACTGAGCTCAGTGAGTGGACCTTGGCCCCAACTCGTTGCTTTGCCTTCCCTGGGACTGTGTGTGGAACCTGTCACCACCCAGCCCTGCTAACACGTGGTGGGGCAGTTCTGGGTCAGTGAGGAGTGCCCTGTGGTCACCTATGATTGCTGGCTTGTCCCCTACCTAGAGCAGCCTCATTCTCAATGCTCCCCAGCACCAGACATGGTCTGGTGGGTGTAACATCAGGCTAATTCAATGCTGCTATTGAACTCTTAGCAATCGGCTGGTCTGATTTGAAAACTTGCTTTTCTTAAGCTTCCACCTTCACAGCTCTCCCTTATCCCCACCCCGGGTTTCTGGGCTGCTGCTGTTTGGGATGTGGTGTGGAAAGGCTGTCCTGTTCTGGCTGGGAAGTGTCTGTCGGGCAGAGAAAGGGATGAGTATGTTAGTTAAAGGGGTGCCAAAGATTTAATATGTGTACTGGGAATACAGCAGGAGTTAATTTCTTGGAGGTGCTAGGTATGCACAGCACTGCTCTGCACACAGGGGTTGAATGTGGACTGGGGAGGGATCAACGGGAGCAAGCGATGCCAGCTGGAGACACCAGAAGCTTTTTAAAAAGAGCTTGAAAGCAACGCAAAACCAAACACACTTGCATATTCCAAGCAATGCACGTAAGCAAGACTCACTTTTACATTTTTCAGAGCAGATTAGCGATTTTCTAATTAGGGAAAGAGCCGAACATTGAGCACTGAAATGGATAAGCGACTTAAAAAGAACACAGAAAATCGCAAAGTGAAATCACTTAAATCAGCCTTGTCTCCTCCCCACTTCATGCTTGGTATATCTTGGCAAATGGGGAGAAAATAAATTCCCTGGAGGTGGCACGTACACATTGCTACCTGAATGCATCAGATATATCTATGCAGAGAGGTAAAAGCCCTAAGCTGCAGATTTTTGAATCAGCCTTCTGGACCTGCAGAAATATGAGCAGGGTTGCATCCTGGGCTGGGGCTTGCTCTGTCTGTTGTACTGAGCAGCAGCTGTTTGCTAAATTTTGATCTGGATCTGGCCGTGGATTAAAGACATCCCAGTTGTTGAGGGTGGTTTGGTCCTCTGAGCTGTGTGAAGCTTGGCACCTTTGTGAAAGGGCAGAAGGTTGCCTTGGTTGTGATTCTGACTGAGTTCCCAGGGTGGCTTCTTCCTGGATGCTGCCAGATGCAGACCTTGAGACCCAAAATGTTGTTGGCCATGTGCTTCTAGCAGAAAGCATACTTTAAAGGCTCATTTTGCTCATCAGGCCTGAAGCCCTTCACTTTCTTATGGCTTAGATTTGTAGTGTATAGCAATTTCCAAAATTGGATTGCACTGGTCGAGGTCAGTGCCTGGGCTTTGGAAAGGGCCAACACAAGGTACTGTGGAGAGGTACAGAAGGCCTTTTACCCTGGGAAATCTCTTCTTAGGCCCTTGTTATCCCAAAGATAAAGGTTAAGGAAGTGTTATGAACTGTAAGGATGCGGGGCAGGGAGTGTGCCTCGCTGTGCACACAGGCAGCACTCAGCACGCTGCAGCCACTGCTGGACCATAAATAAATGTTAGTGGGCACTCTCTCTCCCAAAGCACCTATCACTGCTGCCAACCATGTGGAAAGAGGAAAGTAAATAGATTCTTGGATTGTCTTAAAGGCAGAGGGAATAGGATAGGATCAGTCTATTGGATTTGTTGAATAAACTACAAAAAACAAGATATAATTCTCTGCGGATGCAGGGTAATGGAGTATGTTGTATTTTGCATTTCAAGCACCAGAGCATTCAAACTGAGCTGTCAAAAACTGGTGGGCTTGTTTGAATTAACCATGGCTTGAACTGGGCACAATATTTTTATGACTTACTTATGCTCCAGTAGAATTTATGCCTGGATGCGGCACACATGGTACATTCTGCTTGCCCAGGGAGGTGTGCTCTCTGCCCCACAGTGCTTACAGCAGGAATTACATACTGGGGAGCCAAAAAGCTACTTTGATGTTTGTCTAAAAAGCTGACCGTGCATCTGGGATTGCATCAGTGGTGTCCCAGAGAAAGGGACGCAGGTTGCTGGGTGGAAGCTCCTGGCATAAATCCAGCCAAGATCACTCCTGTCTTTTGATTAAAGCTTCCATCCAAAAGCCGTGCATCAGCATGACTTGGTTTGTTGGCAGCTCCATGGAGGCTGAGGACAACCCCCCTCACCCCCCAGCTCTTACCCCTCGTCTGGCCAAGATACTCAGGTGGTAAGATGCTGCAAGCCAGAAAAAACAGTGTCGTGCTGGCATTGATTCTGCTTGTCCTCTTCCCTGGTCTGTGAACACGAATCATGGCTCTCAGTTTTTGCCCTAAGAGGGTATGCAGTGTCAGGGAAATACTTTGTGACCTTTCCTTTTAATGGGGCCCTTTGTACTGGTCTTAAAGATAGGCAGGAGGGATTTGTGCATTCCCTGCCAGCTGTGGGGAAGGGAAATCTTTTCCTTCCATTCTCCAGGTGAAGATCAGAGGTGATAAGATTGACAGGAGAGAGGCTGGCGGTGGAATGACCCATTGGTTACTCATGGAGCTGGCGTTTGGGGGATCCAGCTTCAGTTCCTACAGGGTATTCCAAGTATTTGGCTGAAAGCAAACACATAAAGAAACTGAAGTGCACAAACAACATGAGAAATGATCGGCCCTGCAGCAGGCTCTTGCTGTAGCTTTAAGCCATCTAAAGAAGTATCGTTATATCCTATGAATTGTATTAAAGTTGGAAAACCATCGCTGTGCCTCAACAGTTGCCTTGCATGGCATACAGAGCACATAGCTCTTAAAATATAGATGATATCTTCTGGCCATCTGTAAATTAAGAGAGCCTCAGAACGGTGTAAATTCACTCTAGTGTTCATTCCCATTTCCTCCCCCCACCAAAACAGCTTGAGAATTGGAGATTTCAGCTGCATGGTTTGCTCTCTGCGTTTGGGCTGCAGTGAACACAGGTGTTACTGGGCAGCTGCTGTCACAGCATGTCTGTGGACAAGAGATGACACTTCAGTCAGTTGTGTTTGTCTTTGGGAAAGCAGATTTACAGTCTTTGGTGTGTGCTGATGCTGACAGGTAGCGAGTAACGCATACTTGCTGCTGAAGTCCTGTGTGTCAGGTGGCCTCCAGAATCGCTCCTGTCGGATTTACACCCAAGATAGCTGCTTTTGCCTGTATGTGACTGGTGTTGCTTTAAGCAAAGGTGAAACTCTTTGGCAAGTTTCACCTCTGTCACCTTTGTTTTTTCTGCTGAGGAAAGATGGCGGGTGGGCGCACCTCCTTCGGGAGCCACAGAGTCATTTGTGCTATCTTGCATCCTTTGAGGCCGTGGGTTTGATGCCTTTTGGCTAAGTACAGCCTGCTGGAGCACACATCTGATGCAACCTTGGTCATGCAGACAGGCCCTCTGGCATGGGTACTTCAGAGTCCACGGACTAAAGGATTTTTTTTCCTGTGTGTGTGCAGACCCTCACTTCCATGCACAGGATTTATGTCATGGGAGAGAGGATGGCTCTTATCCCACAAGAGGCCAGCTAGAGGGACACTGGTGGGGCAGCCGTGCCTCAGCTGTGTGCTTGGGTGTCCCTTGCAGATGCAACGAAATACTGCAGCGTTTCGCAGCGCGGCTTGCAGTCGCCGGGCAGTGGGAGCAGGGCTCTGCTGAGCTGGCGTCGACAGCCCATCAGCCACGTGGCGGGAGAGGAGGCGATTAGGTCAGGAATGTGATAGGACTGAACAAAACCCAGCTACCCTGAGTTGCAGCCTAACTGTAGAGCTGCAGCAGCCTGCCCTGTCAGCCTGCCTTCTCTGCTGCCTCAGACCTGTGGCTTTTCATTAGACGTTATATCTGTCCTAATAAGTAAAATGAGCCAGTGCCAATTCTCTGTCTCTGAAGACAAGTGGCATGGCACGGTTCATGTCCTCATGGCTGACCTGTCCTCCCCAAAACAAAGTAACGTCCTTTGGACTGTCTCCCTGCCAAAATATATAGGGGAGAGGTCTGGTGGGTCTGGGCCACGACTGTCTGTTCTGGTGTGGATGGTGGTGGGGCAGTGCTGGAGCTTGTGCTGCGGTCTGCCTTAGTTACTGGTGTAGAAAGAGCGAGCAAGTCTCTAGTAGTAGAGTCAGTAGGGCAGAGTGAGCATCTGCGTATCGGTGGGAGAAGATACCCTCGTGGCTGGGGTGCAGGATTGGGTGCTGTTCAGAGTTGTGCCCTGCTATCTGTGGCACCTGAAGCTGTGAGAATGACCAGTGTAATTTTTCTTCAGTAGCTGAGGTGCTGGCTTGCAAAAATCCTGAGAAATAAAGCATGGAGGAGTTCCAGCAAGGTCTCACCACCTTTGTCAAATAGCAGCCAACTTACCCTACTCGGTGCCCAGGCGCGAAATAAACTTGCTAAATGAGTATATTTACTGCAAATGAATTTGTACCAAATCTTGTATGTGCAGCAAAATCCTCTTAGATGAGCATCTGATAAAGGATTAAAACTATTAAATGATTAAAAAATCCCCTCTGCCAAATGGTGAAATATGCAGATTATCCAGTGCTTTGTTGTTTTGTTTTTCCCCTTGGCTTTGCTATTCCCACCCTCCTTGCCCTGTTTGAGGGCACTGAAGAGAGGGAGAAGGGGCTCTGATGCAGCCCCCTGAGGCCCAAGAGGTGCCAGGGAGGCTTGCAGTGCTGGGGGGAGCAGCGGTAAACTCCCATTACCCTGCAGGAGGAGGAGGAGGAGGGAAAGTGTCCCCCAAAACCTCTCCCAGCTGCATGCTGCATCCTGCTTTTCTGGGAAGCAGATGGATTTTTCCTTAGTATGGAAAGCTTTCCTCATGGGAAAGATATGGCACACAGGGAGGCTCCTGGGCATTTGGAAGCCCAAACTGGTGAATTCAAGGAACGAGACTAAACCCTATCTAAGGGCTATTCCAGAGAGGGTATCATCCCAGAGGAGTCAAGGTTACAGTTCCACCAGTTGTCCTCTCTTTATGCAAAATAGGGGAAAGATTGCTTTCCAGCAGCTCCTGAGGCAGACCTCTTCACCTGAGCTGCCAAGTCTCTGGTGATGAGCTCCTCCATTCACGACTGGGAGGGCCATCAATGGTCCATCAGCTTTAGGACATGTCACCTTCCATGGTAAGCTTGTCTGCAGGCATGTCCTGGAAGCCAGCAGCTTCCTATTATTTGCAACATCTGTGTTGCAGGTTCTGGCAAGTGACCTCAGTTATGCTGGATGGCAGCAGGCAGGGAAGTGTCAGGCCATCTCCCCTGCCAGAACACCAGCTGGCTGTGACACGTGTGTGTCACCGGTTGCCTTTGGGTGTGCATTGCCAAGCCCTCGGGGCTTGCTAGGAGTTACCTTAGCACAAAGTTTAAGGCAATAATTGGGATGACAGTCAAAGACCCAGTATCAGAGGAAAAATGCCAAATATTCTGTTCTGTGAGGGGTCCAGCCAAAGCTCCATCTGATGCTCATCGTGTTCACAAGGCTTGTGCGTGCTTTGTCCTCACCTTAAACTAGAAGGTGTGAGAAGATTGCCTTGTTATGGTTGTGTGCCTGGGGTAACTCCTGATAGCTCTTGGGGAGGAAGGTTTGATGGGAGAAGGGGTAGGGACAGGGTACAGGCTACTCCTAGGACCCTGAAGGTTGAAGTGCGAATGGAACATCAGCTGCTCTGCTGTGGGCTTGAGCAGAGCCAGGATTTCCCTCGGGTTGCCCACGGCTTGTTTCGTGCTGTGGAGTTGGACCCCACCAGCCAAAGGCTCCTGCCGAAAGTACCCATTTCTCTGTTGTGCTGGGTATGGGTACTGCTCTGCTGAGAATGTTTTGGGGTCAGGCTGGATGAGATAACCGCTTCATTAATGTAACCCTGATTAGGCAGTCAGGGACCGCATCGGAGTCCAAGTCATTAGAAGCAGTCAGCAGCCGAGCGTTCAAACGGAAGGATGGGAGAGGAGGAAGGAAGAGCCAGAGGGGCTGTTGCAGTGGTGGTGTCAGCTCGGTATTTATGAGGGGAATAAGCCTCTGGTGCTTTATGGCCCGTAAGATGCTGTTTTCTCTGGGTCTGTTTGATTAGATAGGATTATTTCAAGGGCTCGAATGGCACATCATTGATTTCTGCTCACTTTCATGGGGACGTTCAGCAGCCCTAATCTATATCCCCTGTTTTCAAAACTCTAAGAGGGGATAGCTGCTGCTGGGGGGTGGCCTGCCCCAGGAGGGGCTGTTCGGCAGTGTGCACCCCTTATTGAGCCTGACTCCAACTCCCCTGCTTTCCTATTCTGTGCCCTCCGTTTTGATTGCTTTTGGGCCATCACTCGCTCTCTCCCAAAATCAAGAGCTGGTAGGATGACTGTGTCTCCTTGATGTTTCAGGAAGAGCTGGACAAGGTCAGGAAAGGAAAGAGATGGGAGAGGAATCTAGCAGCTCTGAGGGGAGACCAAGATGACCAAAGGGCCAGCGTCTATAGCTCGTATGGCACTGTGGGAATGAGTCGTGGTCAGAGGCATGAGGAGGTAGGGACCAGATTTAGGTTTATTGGGCAGATGATGGGTTTTCCAGCTTCCTGTTCCCAAGCTCTTATTTAGCATTCATCACCCATGTGGAAACCTTGTAAAAATCCTATCCCAGGTACCAAACCCTCAGAAACCTGTGCTTGTGGGTGCCAGAGTGCTTCGGGTAAGGGCAACGTGGCGCTGGCAGCAATGTCAGGAGGGTAAGCCTGGCCAAAGTGAGTCAAAGTATTTAAGAGCTGCAACAGAGACCCACCTCCCTCATTTCCACATTGTAGCTGCTGGCAGAATCTTGGAATGAGATGGTAAATTGCTTTTGTAGCTATTGTCGATATAGATTGGAGTCTGAGGGGTTACAAAGCAGACTTTTCCAACAGGGTTATAGTCTTCTGGCCACGTGCAGAGAGGGGTCTTTGTGCCGTGGAGGCAGAGGGCAGGGCAGGACAAAAAGGAACATAAGGACAGGCTTTGCTTTATCCCGGCCCATTAGACATAGGAGAAACCAGTGCATCTTCAGCAGCACAGGAACTGATTGCTGTGAGGAGAATTACAGAATATTTTGTGTTGTTTAGCACATGAGGGTGAAGGCAAGGACAGCATGGAGATGTGAGGGCTTGAAGGGACTGGAGAGGGTTTGGACGGTGATCTTGTTGGAAGGATCCTGGCTTGCATTTCGGTTCCAGCTTGCCTCAAGGTAGTGACCAGTGTGTGGGTTACTTCTGCCCCTTCCTTGTGCGTGGGGGACAGTGACTTGTGAGCAGAGGAGCATCCTGACCCAGTGGCCACCGGCGTCAACAGAGGGGCTGTCTGCAGAAGAGGCTGGCATGAGCTGCCAGGGCCAGCAGCACCTCTGGGCGTCTCTAGTAAAGTTCAGTGACTCTGTTCCACTTGGCATCACAGAGCTGATGAACTTAACAAGCTCAGGGGGCTCTAAAATCACTGTCCTTGTTAGCTGGTCCCCTCTGGAAGTGGGGCCAAGGGAGAAAAGAGGAGCAGAGCGCCCATGGCATGGCAACCGGAGGGATGGGGGTGGCAGAGAGAGCTCCTGGGATGGGGCTGAACTGGGGATCTGTGGGCAGAGGAGCTGGTGTGTGCAGATAGTCATTATGATGCCGCAGTGTAATTTGAGGCCAGGGAGCAGAGCACAGAGGAGAGGGTGGCAGGACCACTCAGACCCTGTGGTTAACTGTTCTTCCCTTGGAAACTGCATTCCCTTTAACCTTCTGCTTTGTTTTTTTTTTTGAAACATTTGAAGCATTTTTACCCCAGTTCATCTGAAACAGAGATGCCTTTTTTTTTTTTTTTTTTTTCTTTAGCTCAGGGGAAGTGCTAGCACTCGGCTCCTGCTGGGAAAAAAAGTGCTGGAGCCCAGTGCCTGCCAGTCCCGACTCATGCTGTGCCCTGATTAGTGACTTGTGCCGGAGCACATCAGCACAGGAGGCAGGGCCCCTCGGGGAGTGATGGAGAGAGGGAGGGGACCATGGACATCGCAGCCCTTGCTCTGAGGAGACTTGCTGCCTGGTTTACCAGCACTGGCAGGGCCTCAGGGCTGCAGTGCTTGCTGCCAGCTCTGCCATGTGTGCGCCCGCCCGTGCCTTGGCGTGACCTGCCTTTCACAGCTAGCTCTGCCGCCCGAGTTTCTTTAGCCTCCCTTCCTATAATGGAGGCATGAGTACAGGTGAGGCAGGCTTCCTCTTCCCTCTGCCTGTCTGCCCATGTGGGCTGAGAAGCTGGTTTCTTCGCTCATCTGATGCTTGTGATGCTGCCCTGGCGTTTCTTCTGGTGGTGTTCAGAAGGTGGGACTCGTCTTAGGGAGAAAAGAGTGGACAGATTGGGAGTTAAGCTGATCCCTGCCAAACTCATTTCAAGAAGGCCCTCGAGGTGCCATTGGCAATGCTCAGCCTGTCCTAGCCCTTTGGCATTGGCTGAGGAATGTCCAGGGCTTGCCACTGCAGTAGTAAAACCTCATCTTAGGCTCTCAGTCAACCCCTCAAAGCACCAAGGCTGGATTTCTCTTCCCTGAGGTCCGGAGGCAGTAAAAAGCAACTGCCAGACTATTTCAGAGCTTGCAATGTAAGCCCAGAGCTCAGATGGACATCAGGAAGCCTGCATCCAGTTCCTGCAAAAAAGTTCCATCCCCAGGGAATGAAATAATAACCTGTAAAATCATTTTACTCCCATCCACTGGGACAATTTGCTACCATTAGCACTGAAAATGGTCCTATGGCAACTATAGGCCACCTCCCCTCCTCACTCCCACTTCAGTAATGAAAACACTCCCTTCTCCATATCTCTCCGTCCTGAAGAGTTTTAATCAAATAATCCTGACACATGCGCTCCTGAAAGGAGGGTGCTCTCTGTCAGCCAGAATCTGTGCCTGCTCCATTTTCTTCTGATTTAATTTTCCAGAGATTAAGATCCTGCTCATCTCCACTCTCAGAACTTGGCTGCCTTCGCATTGTTTGTTAGTTTGACTCCAGTGGGTTTTTCCTTTCTGCCAGCAGCTTTGTTTTGAAAATCCTGAAACCCCCAGGGTGTTGATTCTGGGGGACGCAGCCAGCTGTGACATGGATGGGGAGCTGTGCCTCCCGGCACCTGCCCCCATCTTGCCTGCACTTGCTCTCTGCTCCTGAACAAGTGGCTTTTTGTCTTCCTCCGGACACCTTGGCATTGCCAGTGTGTGTTGCTGCCGAAGAGCATTTCTCATGAGAATGTTTTCTCATAGCAGGGGGCTGTCTCCAGGCTGCCAGCTCCCGCTTGCTCTGCAGGTTGTCTGTCTTTGCTTCCATCTTGGGTTCAGCAGCTACACGTAGCCTTAATGACAGTCAAAGTTTTGCTCCCTTGTGCTAAAGCTGGGATCAATTGTATGGATTTGGGAAGGTGGTTGAATCACAGGTTGCAGAACGGTTGATGCTGGCAGGGTCCTCGGGAGGTCATCTGATCCAACACCCCTGCTCAAGCAGGTTCACCCAGGGTGGGTTGCTCAGAACCAGGACTCATGTCCAGATGGTTTTTGAATGTCTCCAAGAAAGAAGACCTCACAACCTCTCTGGGCAACATGTTCCAGTACTTGGTCACCCTCAGAATGGGAGGGGGGGAAAAAAAAAAAAAATCAAATGTTTCCTTTTTGTTTTGATGGACACTCTTTGTGTCCACTGCTTCTTGCCCTGCCACTGGGTACCACTGTGAAGAGCCTGGCTTCATCTTCTTTGCACCCTCCCTTCAGGTATTTATAGACACTGATCCCTCTTGGCCGTCTCTTCTCCGGGCTGAGCAGTCCCAGCTCTCTCAGCCTTTCCTTGTATGTGAGATGCTCCAGACCTTTAACCATCTTAGTGGCCCTTTTCTGGGCTCTCTCCAGTGGTTTCATATCTCCCTCGCACTGAGGATCCCAGAACTGGACCCAGCACTCCAGAGGTGGCCTCACCAGTGCTGAGTGGAGGGGAAGGCTCACCCTCCTCGACCTGCTGGCTCTTTCTAAGTCAGACCTGGGTACCACTGCCTTTCCTTGCTGCAAGGGCATGTTGCTGCCTCATGGTCAACTTGGTGTCCACCAAGGCCCCCAGCACCTTTTCTGCAAAGGGAGTGGGGGAGGATTAAGGGTCATATCTTTGAAAGCCTGTAGAACTGGGCTTTTACAAAGCGCAGGGATGTTGGTCTTCTGCCTGGACTTCCCTTGGTTTCCCCAAGGTATGTTTGATGCAGGGAAGGCTGCATGTTTCGGGGAGAACTCCTGTTTATGCCGGCAGAGGGGAAGCACCCCTAAAGCTGACCCCCACGCTGGTCTTTGAGGACTGTTGTTTGTGAGGAGACTAAAAGACCCAAATATTTCCAGTGCTCTTTGCAGGCTGTGCAGATGTCTGGGGTCAGTGGTGACAAATTATGTAGATTCCTCCCCCTTCCCTCTATCCTTTCTCATTTCCATTATCTGCCTTTTGTAGAGGCTGTAATTTATTGCATTTTGCAACCTTGTAATTTATGGCTTTTTTATAATTCTTTCTGAGCTTTCAGAAGTAACAGCTCCATGTACCCCAGTGCATTTCATTGTCACACTTGAGGCTTTCCCACCTCCCCCTGCACTTCCACTCTTTTCTTGTAACTTGCCTGTTTACTTGCTAAATTATTATTGTGCACTCAATAAAAAATGCATTTAAAAAGTGATAACTGAAATGACATTTAACATGGAAAGCACTTAAGCATAATTACACTATATGCATTACATCATTTTGTGACAGTTAATAAAAAAAAATCTGAACAGGATTTTTTAGTTGTTGGGGGCTGTAGAGAGTGAGTACTGGCATTTCATCACTTACAGAAACGTATTTTTTATTTTCACTGGAGGGCTTTGTCCTCAGATTTTTCTGTCTCCTCCTCCCTTGCTGGTACCACAGGTCTCCTGTATCTGGCTCAGCGGCATACGGTGAGGAAGTCAACCCTGTCATTCTGAGGGGTTCAAGCTGGCGTAACATGCTCAGAGTTTGATACCGTTTATTCGCAACGGAAGTTTTGAGAGGGTTCGTTTATTTGGATCAGTGACTTGAGCAGGCTGGCTGCAGAGCTGCACCGTCGCCTGCGTCGGCACAGGGCTGTGGGAAGGGGGAGTGGGAGGAGGTGACAGCTCCCTTGGTCCTAGCATTGCACATTTTCTTGGTCTGATTGTGGAGACTGGGGTAACGGTGAGTGTCAACATAGTTTTGGCTCCTGGTTGTGCCCTACAGTGATTTTTTTTATTATTATTATTATTATTTTTTCTTTTGAAGGAAGCTGCTGCTGGCTGTAGCTGAGCACTAAGCAGTTAATGTCCTTGCTTTATACTGTCCAATGACTTCTACAGAAACCGGGAAAGTGTGCCAACCCCTCGTGACCCTGTGGCTCATATCCTCACTGATACGACTACTTGATTATTAGATTACCTGCAAATTGCAGCTCCTTGACCATCTGCTATGCAAAACTCCTCAGCTCAACCCCAGCATCTGTCCAGCCCAGCCGTGCAGACGATGCTGAATTCCTGAGCAGATCAGCCCAGCTTCCCAGCCATGGTTTCTTCTGCCATGCCTTGTCCTGTCCTTTTCCTGCCTACCTGCTGCAGAAGTTCTGCATATGAAACGCTTCGGAGGCAATGCTCATTCCCTGCCATCCTTCCCTTCCCCAGAAAGCAAGATGAGCCTGGCCAGGCAGTCATATATAGGCTACAAACCAGCTCTGTAAATCAGGTCCCTGTCTCATGTGGGGAACTGGAGATGCAGCTTGGAAGTCCTGCGCAACCAGGATAGTCTCCCCAGTAGGAACTGTGGTCTCCTTCCTCTGGGAGTCATGAGCTGCTTGGAAAAGGAGTGAGTGGTAGTGGACCTCTTTCTGTACCATGTGTGAGGTGCAGAGACAAGAATAGGGACCTTGAGTGTAGCAAGGCACAGGAAGATATGAAAAAGCATTTGAAATCTAGCAAACAGATGATAGGAGCCACAGTACTTGACATTTCCAGGCCACGTGTGAGAGATTTTTGGAGCAAGTAGAGATAGAGAGCACGTGTTTTCTGCAATTTAGATTTAAAGTGATCTTTAGAAAGCAATGTCTGTGGCAGGTTGGGATACTGGTCTGTGAACTGGAAGGCTAGTGGACTTGTGGGGAGGTGAGAGGAGTAGGACAAAATGGAAGCATGCATTTATTTAAAAAACGGAGGGGTGGAAAAATAAACAACAGCGAGAACATTAGTGTCCATAAGCAAACTCACCAGTGTGTCTAGAAATAGTGTGTTGCTTTTCTGTGGTGGTGGTGTGACTTGCCCTTCAAGTTAATAAACTGTTAATCGCTTTATGGGTCATTTCATTCAAAATGTTCACCAGAGCATCCTGAGGTTGAGATAAAGGAGTCTTGTGAACTCGGGCATTTTTTTCCCCTTTTTCTTCAAATGCACACATAACTAGAAACCATGCAGAGGAGGTAATAACTAATATAGCTGGGAAAGGAATCTCCTGGAGAGATTACTCTATGCTTTTTCAAGGAGGAAAAGGCATTTCTGGCTGCTTGTATCTTTTTTTATTATGATTTCTCTGAGTTGAGCGTAAAAAATGGTGGAAAAATATCTATTGATAAAATCCTCATCCGCTTGACAATCAGTCTCATCTGGGAACTGCTTGGTGTTATCTTGGCTTAATTCATTAGCAAGAATGAAAAAGGTATTAAAAATGGACATCTCTATTGAGAACACTTAATTCTTTGCAACAAGAGTCAATTATGTCCTATTGAGTAAGCTCCATGCAAAACCACTTTGTGAAATTCCTCAGCCTGATAGAGGACGTGGAAAAATAAGGCGGAAGGAGGGCAGAACCCTACACCAGCAGGAGATGTGAGAAATACCTGTTTCACCTTGGATTTGCCCATCCCCTGAGGTCTGTGATCTGCAGTCTGGGTCTGTCCGAGGGAGGAGAGCAGTTCTGTGAATTCAGCAAGCGGCCGGGAGTGTGCTTTTAGCTCTCCTGATTGTTTCACGGCCAAGAGCCTGGGTTTTTTGTTTTGTTTTGTTTTCCCCCCAATTCCTCTTGCACTTACTTCACAACAGCTCTTCAGTTTCTAAGATAATGGGGCTGAGTGCTCCTGCAACACATTGCGGAGGCTGCTCCTACGCTCTGCATGCTCTGCTCTCAAAGGGGAGACAGCGCTGGGTTTTTGTTGTTTTTGTTTTGGAATGGGGTTGTATTGGGACCCCTCTGAGATCACAGCATGTTCACTGAGTGTGCAGGTGCTCGGGATGAGCCCATCACCACAGAGTCTGGGCGCCTAGCTCGCGTGTGGAGCTGTGCATGGGTTTGGTACTGAGAACTGCTGTCCACGTGTATAAGACCAGTTGTTTCAGTTCATGGGATGTTGTCAAGTCTCTCATTTCAGCAGGAATTAATTCCAGCAGCCCTGCCACCTGTGTTATCCAGGAGAGCAGGTACAGGTTCCTTCTGGCTGTGTAAGCTATGGCACTGGCTGTGCTGGAAATATGGCATCGATCACGCAGGGCAGAGGATTTTTCTGATGATGACAGTAGTTTTGGTAAGTTGGATGAGAAGATTTATAAATGGTAGGAAAGGGAACAGCACTGAAGGGAGAATCAAATCGTGGAGCATGTTTCCTGCTACAATTTTTGTAGCTAAAATTTGGTGAGGCTTCAAGATGTATATTGATCATCCAAACACACAGAGATATATGTGGTCTATATAATCATCGAAGTTTTATTTAAGACATAAAACCAAGTCAGCACTATTATTTATGAATATAATTGCAAACCCACTTTTCTGTTATGTGATCAGCTGAACTCCACTGCAAAGCAGCTGTGAGGGTTGTCCAGCCTGGAGGGCTGTGGCATGCTTCAGGTCTGCAGGAGGGAGCAGGGTGCTGCTACCATACTGCGGGGCTCCATCCGTGATCCCCTGGGCTTGGGAGAATAAGCTGCAGAGTAAAACCCTGATATTTGAAACATGAGGCAGAATCCTACAGCCCTGGGAAATTATAGCTTTCTATTTAGAACTCACTCTCCCTAGTTTTGTGAGGAAAGTTGTAAGGTGGCATTAAAAAGCACCTGCTGCATCACTCTCAAATGTCTCACCATTTGAGTTTACATGTCTCATCTGAAAGAATTCCCAATCAGGTTTCCTTTAAAGCCATTGAAGCTGCTTGGGTTTCAGCTTTTGCCACTGCTGTTTAGAGTAACACTAATTAACATTCTGGGCAAAGGAGCAGAGAGTGAGGAAGGGAAATGCTTGTGATTTGTAAATGCCACTTTGCTCTGCTGGCACTGTCCCTCCAGGGAGAAGATTTCTTTTTGTTCTTGTTGTCCTCCCCTCCCTCCCACTGTCTTGGAGTAAAGCTGCTGGTTGGGCATACATTTTGCCTTAGGCATGTGCACAACTTTTCACTGTGTCTACCTGTGTAATAGTCGGTGATTCTGGATGGATGTGAGGGCACGCACGTGCACACAAAGCACAAACGTGTTGCTTTGAGTGTACGTGAACCCGTGTGTGCTGGGTGCATGAGAGCTTTTACCAAAGGAGGAAGCATGTGGCAGGCTTGTCCGTGCTACAAGTTTCCCATTCCCTTGATGATAAGCTACAAGCAAATGGGGATGAAATCAGAAATTGGCAACATGCTGTCAGGAGGGATTAATTTCTGTCCCTGATTAACTTTATGCTGGAACAGCAGGAGACTAATACTTCACTGTACATGGTGCCTGATGCAACCCCTTACACCAAGTAGGTCTGAATCCATCCCCAGTCCTGCTATCCCCTTGTTATGTTCTTTCAGAGCCAAGTGGTGAGGCCATTGCTCTCAATGCGTAATGACAGGCCACATACATGTTTCCTACTGCTGATGGAAGGTACTAAAAAAAAATCTGCCAGTGCTTTGGGGGTCTGGCTTGAGCCGTACAAGAGCTTTGTTTTTGCTTGTAGTAGCTTTAATGCATCGATCAGTCCCTAGAGGTGGAATATTAATACTCTCCATTCTGGTGCTACCTTTTCTCTAAGGCTTCCACAACACTTTGCAAAAATTAACGATAAATTCTTTCAAAGTGGGAGGTCAGTGAGACCATGCAGACATGGGAAGGTGATTTGCCAACGATGATGCAGGCAGGTCGGTGCTGCGTGTGTGGGGAAAGGGGGAATACAAATTGAGTCCCCTCTCTCAGCTGTGAGTGCCAGACAATTGCTCCCCACCTGTGCCTAAATCTTAATTAAGATCACACGCTGTCCTAGGGAGAGTGCAGGTGTGGAGCTGAAAGAGGGTGTAGAGCTGACAGAGACGCATGCCGGCAGAGCTGTGTGGGGAGCTGCTCCTGTAGGAACAGATGGGTCTGGAGCTCGGCCGCGTGTTTGTGAGCGTCTGCCAGTGTGCTGGGCTGGGACAGCAGGGACTGGAGCCCTCAGATACGGCGAAAAAGCTGAAGAAGGAGAGGGCAAGGCAAGTGGGGATGCAAGTGTGTGCGCAGATTTGTGTGATGGTGTTTGGGTGTGAGTCTTTCTGGCTGTTCTGGGGGTGCTGGCTCCCTCTGGGCCAGCTCTGGCTTTCATGCTGTGGGTACTTCCCTGCACCCTGCTAATCCTGGGGTGTGGTGGGGACCGAGTTCTTCCCCATCTCCGGGGCAGCATCCCTGCGATTGTAGCAGTGTACGTGGGCAGTTTGTTGGCTGCTAGGAGCAATGCTGGGACTGCAGATCATCCCGCTGTCTCCTCTTTGGCCATATGGAGAGCAGAAACAGCCTGTATATACCTGCTTCTGCAAAGCCTGTATATCAGGCTCTGCCTGGGAAAGAAACAGGCTACCCTTCGTTCTCTGTCCCAAGCCTGTAACACATCTCCTAGTAAGTCACCTACAGTAGTCATATGGATCACCTATTTGTAGCAAAAGGTGAGTGTTTTCCTTTGCCCTGGTCCTTCTCTCATTTTGAGGACTACCGTTCTAAGACCTGCTCTTGTACCAGGGAGAGGATGGGAGAGTCTGTGAGTCACTGCCGCACCATTCAGGGAGAATTTACCATCGTTAACCCCCCAAAATGCAGATCAAGCAATCAGTGGCTGGTTTGGGAGGGACGTTGCTCGGCGAGGTGGGCAGGAGATGGTGCAGCAAGGAGCAGCTTCTGCCCACAGCCCAGCGAGTGAGCGCCTGCGTATTGCAAACCTTGAGGTGTCTGTGACGGGTGGATCCACGGGGCCCTTTCCCTCTGCTCCCCACCGAGGAGGAGCCCATGTCTGGTCCTTCCCACGATGATGCTGGGCAGTCCTGTGCCTCGCTTGTTTGTCACAGCCACAGCTAAATGAGCAGCTGATTGAGAGAAGGCTGGTGCAAGGGGGGAGGGCAATTTACTGCTCTGCTAAGAGGTCCCCACTGTATTTTCTCTTTAATTTGAAGGGCTCCTCAGCAGGCTGTCAGGGCTGGGATGTGACGGCTGCACCTGCATGGCACTGGGAGGCTGTGCGCTAGCAAATCCTGCGCAGAAATAGCCTGGAGTGGGGGGCTGCAGCAGCAGGCTGGGTTTAGCAAGCACATCTGACTGACGACTGCAGTTTTTCTTGGCAGAATCACATATTTTGGAGGTTGTGAAGATGAGGAAGGTGGAGGAACAGGAAAGGGTGGGACACAGGACAGACGGGTGCCGTGGAAGCCTCCCATTGCTGCAGTGTTGCCATTGCACATCGCTGCTGATCTTTACCTCCTGCTCTGTTCCACGGCAGGCTGCAGCTGCTCGCTGCCCTGCTCTCGTCAGCAATCAAATCAGGAGCTGGGATCTCAGAATTCCTCAAATCTGCTCTTGCAATTCCTGTCTGAGCACTCTTGTTCTGTCTCTGCCCTTCCATCAAAAACTGTGTGCCTTGTTATGCTTAAGACTTGGGCTCCATTTTTGCTCTGTATTTTCTCTCCAGCTCAGTCCTGATCTGTATTTTTGTTACCTCCCAAAGTTTTGGTTTGGGCATCTGATCAAAAGTGCATAGCTTTAACCAATGCCTGGGTATTTTGGGGACTGTTTTGAATAACAGCCTGGTGAAGACTCTACCAACAGCACTTCCTAATTTTCACCTTAATTGTAGTTTGAACCCCAGACACTTGGATACGAGAAGCATTAACTTGTGGGGAAAGAATAATTGAACTTGAGGTTTTTTTATCCTAGAAGAGTAGAAACTAAAGTAGGACAAATCTTCAGATATATAATGGGGCACGGTGCTATGAGGCAGAAGTGCCTGTTCTTCATTAATTCTGGTTCTTTCCTCCAAGAAAAATGGTTTTAAATTGCAGCAAGGGGTTTTCAGTTTAGGCATCATAAAAAGTTTTCAAGTAGGATTGTGAAGTACTGGAGCATTTTGTCTTGCGAAGCACAGGAGTCTCCGCCACTGGATGTCTTTAAGAACAGGTCAGAGGCACATGTTAGGAATGAGAGAACTGACAGTTATGTTAGAAATTACACATCCATGATACTGCCTTCGATTGGGGATGTCAAAGCAGACTGGGACTGCGTGACCAGATGAGATCCTATTCTCTGTGGTGCTGCAGAGGTTTCTGAATCTTTTAGTGGTCTCTCCCTTCGGATGCTGGATCTCTGGAGGTTGCCTTCAGAAGAGGCATCCCGTGAGATCTCTGTGGGTATGTATCTGTCCTGCTCCTGTGCCCCTCCAAGACTGTGCTGAAAACAAAGCTGGGCTGCGTTTCCCAGCTGGAGGGTTTGGTGCTGCTGCTCAAGTTTTGCTGGTGAGGCTTTGGAGGTGAGACTAAGTAGAAAACTTCAGCTGATAGGACTTTACAGGGGGTCACCTCTGTATTAAAATCTCCACGTATGTGGTGTATTTTTGTAAAAGTCTCTGTTTCTGGACCCCACTGGCTTAGGGAGCAGGAAGCACTAGCAGGAGAAAGGATGAGTCTGGAAACGCATGGAAGAAAGCTGTCTACAAATCTATTTTCCATATCTTCTCAGGACCATGCAAAGCTTTATGACCCTATGCCACAACAGAGAGGACTTTATGTTAAACATAAGTAACGACTTTCTAACAAGCTGGCTAGGAAAACACTGGAGAACATCAGCCAGGGAAGCCTGGGCTCTCCACTACCGGTGGGTAAAAGCAGGGCTTTTGAACAGCACAGATTAGGTGGGTCCTGCATTAGCCAGAGGGGTGGGATGGACAGGTGGGTCCCTTCCAGCTTTGCTTCCAATGAGCCTGTCCATTTACAGAAATGCTTGCAGTGCTTGAGGAGAAAAGCTTGTAAACGTGAATCCCTGAAGACCAGAGAAAGCCCCAAAACCTACATCATAAGGTAAATCAAGAGAATTGCAAAGTTGCTATTTCTAAAAGTTCAATTTCTTTAAAATAGATCATTACTTTGCAGAAAACTGTAGGGGTAACTGTTGACAGTGCTGACTTATGCTGGCCTAGATTTCAATCGTACTAGCTCTAATAAGAGATTTAATTTAATTCCATGCCACTGGAGTTATCCCAAATTTGCATCACTACAGCTGAGACCTGAATTTGGCCAGTGGTAGCCATCAATAAGAATAAACGCAGCACTAGGTAATTATTACTCTTTTTCTTGTGTAGTTAGAAGGAAAGCCTGCAACATATGTCTGGGAGCTTTAGTGTTAGAGGCTGCACAGCCTTTTTCCACAGCCCTTCCTACAAGAAGCAGCAGCTTTTCTGGCACAGAAGATAAAGCTGTTTTGGGAAGGAGGCCTGGGTTATTTATTTCAAGTCAAGTCTCTGAGGATTTGAGTCTTACATCGCTCGGTGCAGAGCGAGCAGTGCGTGCTCGGGGTATGCTTGCAGGGACTGGGCAGCAGCCTTTGCCCAGCTGCAGCAGCCCTGCCCCGGGCACAGCCGCTTTTGGGGTGTTTTGGTGGAAGAGGCTGGGTGAAATGCTTTCCATCTTCTCTCATAGTGGTGGTGGTCCCTTCCTCATTCTCCTCACTTCTGGGGAAACCGAGTCAGGTGAGGTCCCATTTTGGGTTTGTGTTAGCTTTTGTAATTTCAGTGTCCTAAACATTTAGCCTTGGAAAAGAAGGCAGCACAATGGAGGAAAATAAAGTTTTAAACAGTCCGGCAAGTGAGGGAAAGGTAGACCTGCAGCCACACAGCGCCCAGGGGTAATCTGAAAAGCAGAGAAGTTTCTTGCTTTATCTTTCCCTAACCATCTTCATCCTCTCCCGTTCATCTCACCCACATGCCCTCTGAAGCCATCCGTCCCAGCACAGCCTCTCGCTCCCTCCCTGGGCTCCTGCTCCGTTCCCTTCCTCTGAGCCCTCCTCCACTGACCCCATCTCCCTGACCCCTGTGCTTGTCCTGGTGGGTCCACGGTGGGCCTCAGCAGGGCGTGTGCCTGTCTGCCCCAGAGAGCACTTTAACCTCTTTCGGTTAAACTGATGATCCATTCCAAAACTGATTTTAATCCTTGCTTATAGGTAAACCAGTGGGAAATTGAGTTCTGCTGAACCAATATAAATCAAGCATGTATTTCTGGCAGGATTTGCACTGCTGTATCAATGCAGCTTTTGATCTGATGTATTCCTTGCTTCAGTACAACGTAATTTCATTCTCTTGGGGACAATGGGGTAAACCCAGTACGATCCAAAGTGCAGAGCCACTGATTCTGATAGAAGTAGTATAAAGCTGAAATAAAGTAGAATAGTACATCTTTATCTGTGACAGCATCCCTCCTAGGATGCACCTAGGGTATTCTAGGTGCAATACCTCCTAGGGTGCAATTTTAATGATGCTGATCTGTAGTACAGCTGTTCTTTATAGACATGACTTAATCAAACTGGTTAAACTCTTCTGCATATATCCTGAAGGGAAGTAGTTGAGGTACTTCTTAACAGTATTGTATTTTTCTTACTAAATCTTTTGTTGTTAAGAGATCAGCCAGAGTCAAGGATCAGGTTGGGATTTTTGTTTTGTTTCTGCTTTACTGTACAAGTGTATCATTTTAGAGAACATGTGATCTCCAAATGCATTTGTCAGAGATGCTGTAGCTGTTCTCTCCCTCTCCTGCATCAGCATAGCAGGCTCTGGTGGGCTTGTGCCCCGACCTGGCAGCAAGACCCATGCCATCTAGGTGGCTGTGAGTGTGCAGAGAGGTGCCTGGGCAGAGCTCCCACCCTGGTTGAGACCTTACATTTTCAACTATGTGTTGATTTATTTTTATATAGCGCTTTATCTGAAAGGAGAAGACTGAGTTTGAAGTTGCGTGGTACTGAATTACCTTGCAAAAGATTCAGTGTCTGCAGACACCCGGGCAGGTCTGTTGCTCTGAGAGCTCCCTGTACAAGGGTTTGGGCTGCTGAAGACTAAAAGCAGCTTTCCAGGCCAGGAGAGGTTTTCTATAATCCAGGCTAACTGTGCATAGCCCTTCATCCCTGTCTAGTTGCTAAATTATGCGCAGCAGTCTCAGGTCTGCTCCGGGGCTGGCAGGCCTGAAGTCTCAGCAGTAGAGGCTCGTGAGCTGGGTTGAGCGAGGAGAAGTCCAGCCGGTGCTGCAGAGGATGCGAGGCGTGGGTGCCGGTGCCAGACGGGGCAGGAGTGGGAGCGCTGGAGCACCCCTGCCACCACGTACCTGGTGGAGTGGGCTGCCTTCCCTCGCATCCCCCCAAGTCCTCTTGTACCGCTGCGTCTTAGCAGCCCCTTTAGTAAAAGAAAGAGACCTTAGTTCTATGGTTTGTTTGCTTCAATCACAGCTGGCCATCCCTGAGGAGCAGCGAAACTGCACGTTTCCCTGTCCTGCTTCTGCAGGAGAGCTGTGAAGAGCTGCTTGGAGGGCGCTTGCTTTTTATTAGGTAGGTGGAAGGAAGGAGCACAGCAGGGAAGCGGCACAGTGCGAGCAGAGAGGGGGTGAGTAAATGTCACGCTGTTTGCCTCCTGTACGTGCTCGAGTGCGTCCGCGGGAGCAGCGGCTCTCGCTGAGGACGAGGTTGTGCAAGGGGCAGGCCAGGCCCGGCGGGTCCCTGGGCCCCGGGGCCACGATCACAGAGCCGCATCCTCAGGGCTGGCGGCATCCACGGTACCGGCTCTGGGAGCTGGGGTAGCATCCCCAAAGCCCTCGCTGGACGGCAGCACCACTGCCCGCCTGTGGCTGCTTCCCTTTGCCTTCCTCCCTTCCTGGCTCCTCAACTGGACAAACCGGGATCTAGCCCCTTCCTGGCTGATGGCTGCTTCAGCAGGAGGCCGTCCCCATCCCCCTCGTCCCTGCAGTGGTGTGTGATCTGCTCTGCACAACGTGGTACAGGCAGCCCCGATTGTCCTGGCGGGCTGTCAGCGAGGCCAGTATCGCTCTTATCACTGCCTGCTCGATTATCCCTGACGCTGCGCCGAGGCTGACATCCTCCTAATGTAATACAGACACCACAATGATTACCATCATTGCGAGAACTATAAGCACCAGACGATGAAATTTAACAACAGTAGGTGCAGCCGGGATGAGAGGCGAGATGGGAATTGTGCTGTCTCTGCTCTCTGCCTGTGGCCCTGAGCAGCCTCCATCTTCCAGCAGGATCTCTGGGGTTTTGCGCTCCTTTTCCTCCCTGTTACCCAGCCACGGTGCTCCTTGCTTGGCCTTGACCATCCCACGGTGCTCTGGCTGGTCATTTATGTTACTGGGCAATTCTCTAGGCTCCCTCTTTGTTGGAGGGGTCTGCCCTGTGGACCCAAGGCACGAGCAAGCCTGCTCGAGGGTTCCCTCGTTCCTCTTCAGTGATACCCTGACCTGTGGGGAAATGGCAGGACCCCACGAAGGTGTGATGAGACTCAAAACGGGCCAGACTGCTGCTTGTCTGGTGGAAACCAACAGATCCTGAATCTCCAGGAGAAGCACTAGACTAGCATCTGAGCAATCAGTGCCTCTAAGGGCAGGTGTCCTGCTGCAGTGTTTGTACCAAGTCATTCCCTTTGCAGAGACTGTATCTGGGTCACTGTATGAAGCTGATCAGCATGGGACTGGCTGCAGAAGCTTGAAGTATTCCCCTGAACAGAGACCTTTCTTGTCTGATAATAATGCAAATTAGGAAAAACCTTTTATTTTTCTGGTTGTATGGCTTTTGTAGGGCATGATGTGGCACATTCCCATCTCTGGGGTGCGTGGTGTGCTTGGTGGTCAGGCCTATAGAAGTGGGGTTCAGTCTTTGGCCTCCCTCACCTGGAGCACCCCTACTCGGAGGTGTGACGCTCTGCAAGCAGGAAGGCAGCCTGCTCGGTTGCTGCACGTAGTCCTTTGCTCTTCTGCAAACATGCCAGGTTTGCACTGTGATTAAATGCTGGTGTTTGGACTTCAGCTGTCCAAACCAGGTGTATTGGATTCATACGAGGGGGGGAGAGGATGATAATTTCTGGAGGATGATTGTTTCCCAGAGCAGACACCTTTGCAGTAGGAGCTGGAGTGCCGCAGCCTCTCCTGGCAAGTCTGCTGGGCTTGGCCCTGAGCAAGCCCCAGCTGTGGGTACAGCCTGTATCCTGGCCCAGTGGGTCGAGAGCTGCTGGGCTTACGAGCTGCCATGTTAGTATTCAGCTTTTCGTTTGTCATTATCGTTTTTAAGTAGGATGGAGGGGGAGTCTTGGCATGGAGCTGATGCTGTGCAGAGTGCTGCCCCTCCAATAGCTCAATTTTGGGGAAAGGCTGCTTCTTGGTGGATGTAAAATGGAGCTGGGGGGGAAGAGGGAAGAAGAAGGGGTCTGTTTGGGATTGCATGTGTGCCTCACCATCCCAGTCCTCCCATCAGTGTCCTCCCTCTCATCCTGGGCAAGAAGTCTGGAGGCTGACCCTGCTGCTGCTTAGGGGTGGCCAGCACCCAGAAGAAACAGCAAGGCTGGGTCTGATGAGACAATTTTTACTGTCTAGTGGTGCCCAAAGGCACACATGCAAATGATGCTATACAGGGAACTCCCCCAGAGTTTGTTATTTTCCTTCATGTTTTATCATCAGATACTTTGGCCCATGGGAAGGTGCTGGGTCCTCTTGTGGCAGCTCACTGAGTAGTGATTTCTGCAGAAATACTCCCACGAGTGCACTCTCCCCTTCCTTCTCAGGCTGCCCAGTTTGATGGTGCTGGGAGCTCTCATGGGGAATAGGGGCCTGGCAAATGCTTTCTCTGAACCCTGAGAGCTCCCTGGATATACAGGCACAGAGGGAATTAATAGCAGAGATGAGCATCATTTGTTGTGCATTAGGAACAAGGCAAACAAGTGAATTTAGAGAATAGATGTTCTGAGGCAATATCAGATCTGCCTCTTCAGTTACACAGTTGCTGCTGTGCATGTGTATTGGCAACTGGCTGTGTTACCAGCTCTGCTTTTTAGTAAGGCTACCAATCACTTCTGTGCTCCTTTAGATCATCTTCTCAGCTGTTTATAATTGTATTATGCTTAGAAGTATTTGGGATTAAATATTTCATGTTGCACGTTGTCTTGAGCTGTTTGATTTCCCCCCTGACACTCCTGCTACCATCATTATTTTTATAATAAGGACTTCAGCCCTTCCAAGAAATTTTATTGAGATTTGCAGTTTATAATTTGATCTTGATCTTCATCTCCTGAATACAACAGCTTTCTCTTCTGTGCTACCTGAGGGCTAATACATCATGTGGGAGATTTGGGTGCTCTGTGCAGCCCCTCTCCTGTTCAGTAACTTCAAGTTTGCCAACTGCGTTGAACAGGACTAAAGCAGGGGCATTACTTGTTGTTTCAGCATGGCTGGAGCATTGCAGGATTGGGCTTCACTCTCGCGTTCTTGCATTGCCACCTGCTTGCCCTGCCTGTCGGGGGGTACCTGCAGACTGTGAGGGCATGGGGTGTGCTCACCAAGGGATTTGCAAAGTAAAACTCAGTCTAGAGCATGCAACCTGCACCCCCCTTCTCCCTGAGGGTGCCGGTACGGCTGGATGGGAGAGTTACCTACCTGGAATCAGAAGCAGCGGTTTCTTGACTCCGAGGTCAGTGCTGTTACAGATGTCAAACCCAGGTCCCAGAGCACTGGATCACAGGAGAATTTCCATGAAAATAGCTTTCTAATCTGCACAAAACTAAGGGCTTTTGCCATTGCTGAGGAATGTTTGGGATGTCTTTGGCCAGAAAATTCGCCCTCCAATTCAGCTTAAGGAAAAACACAATATGGGAAATGTCACCTTAGATAAGTAAAAACTGGCCAAGTTCTGAACAGCACAAAACAAAATGCTACAATGGAGAGCGCAAAGCTATCTTAATTGCCTGGGGCACTACCATTCATTCCCCTGCCTGTCTGGTGTGTTCTTGTGCTCATATGGTCACTGTTAATTCATGCTGGATTGTTCTAATTAACGCCGATGAACTGTTCAGCCAAGAAGACTGCGGAGCTCTGCAGCTGCAGGGAGGGCTGGAGGAACATCTCCTGGTTTATTTTTCTGTGTTTTCCTCCCTTGTGGACAGACACCGTTTCTGTCTGTAACCAATAGGAGCCAACTTTCTGTTTCATAATAAGAAAATACTAGTGTCAGGACGCCCTCCTTACCCAAAGCTTTCTCCTTGAAGAATGCTCTTCTTTGCTTTCCTAATTGCCGCTACTCAGCTGGAAGTAGCATGCACCTTCCAAACGCATTATTTTGTTGTGCTGTTACTCACCAAAAGAAAAAAAAAAAAGAATATGAGAAAATATAGCTTTGTGTTGAGCTTTCCTTGCTTTAACCCTTTGTGCTGATGTGGGGTGTTTTTCTCTAGTGCGGGATGTTTTGCTATTGGCAATACACGCTTTTTGGTTTAAAGCTTGGAGTGTGTTGGAGCTCTGATGTGAAGAACACCTAGAAATTGTTTCTGCTGAAGTCTGAGGATGCCTCTAAAATGTGTTCTCTCACTAAAGCTACCTCTGGAGTTACTGTGCTCACATAACGATCACCTATAATAAGATAGGAGTCACCAAATTGATGTGAAGTTTGGGGACCAAAACAATTTGGGTGAAGCCCTTGGAATCGGGTTGGCTGAAAACTTAAAGCATGAGTTACCCTTCCTTGAGGACTGGCGGGTCTGGAGCCTGTGAGAGCAGAACTGTGGGGAGGATGCTGGAGCCATGCTCCACATGTTTCTTACGGACTGGGGAGTCAGACAAGGATAGCAGATGTTTGGCTTGCTACGTGTCTGCTCTTGGCTCATGGACTGTGCTCTTGCAGGTCAGTAATCAGGAAAACTCACAGAAATGCTGTTTTCTTCATAAACTTCAGAAATGAGCAGGTCTGAGCTTTTTGTGTGCCACCCCACTGATAGAGGCAGGGTGGGTTACCATCCTGTCAGCCAAGGCAGGTTACCTGAATCTTTTGGGGTTTTTTGGGGGGGAAAAAACAGTTGCCTGGAGTAATTGTGTGTGTTGACACCAGGCTGCCGGGAGAGGTGTGCTGTTGGGAATTTCATAACGGCATGGAAGAAGGAAGTTGCTCGGGCAGAGCAGGGACCCCAGCGAGAGCTGCAGAAAGCGAAGCTGAAGGCTGAAGATTAACCCCGGAGGTCTGGAGGGGACATGCAAAGCCAAAAGATCAGCCTTTTGCTTAGTCTCTGAATGTACTCCTGTGGCTTCAACCTCAGAAACCTCTTTGTTTAGCCACGAAAGGAAATGGGGGTCTGTGATGGTGGATCTCTGCTCAGGCTCTTTAATTCATTGCCAGCTGCCTTTCAGTGAGCAGAGAAGCTTCCTGCTTCAGCTCATCACTGCCCAGAGAAGGAAAAGGGCAGAGTAAGTTTCCCAGCATATCAGGAGGGTCTCATCTTGTTCTTGAGCTGTGTGATATGCTGCTGGCCGGATCCTGGGCACCTGCCTGACTTGTACATTTATTTTTGCTGGCTCTACCGAGAGAAACAGTTGTGGTGGTATCAGTCTGGTGGGGGTCTCTGGCCAAGCCTCTCCTTAGTCCTGCCTTTGTGCTGCCAGCACGGGGCAAAACGGGGGGAGTTTCTGAGGATCGTGTGTCTTGTGGAAGCTGGTTATTTGCTGGTTGTGCTTGGATGTTGCTTCAAGACCCAGGGCAGAGGCAGACAGATGTTTCATGAGAAATGGTTTCTGCACCACCTGGTCTCTTCCTTTGTTGTAATGGTCAAGTCTGAAACAAACTGGCAGTTACAGGCAGAGCATTTCACCTCTAATGAAGCACCAGCAAGGAGGGGGTTTTGTCCCATGGGAAGCAATGATTCAGCTCCCAAGGATCATGCAAGCTCGGGTAGGTGCCAGACATGCTTAGCATGGCAATCACAGTTAAGCATGGACTCAGCTACCTCCTTGGGGAGGTCCAGCTCTCCTTGGAGGGTTTTCTGCTGCTGGATGTCTTCATGTCTGGAATTGCAGGTATTTGCAAGTAGCCCAAGGATTCAGAGAGAATCAGCATCCTGCTTGCTGTCTGATTTTCTTGATGTATCTTATTTAAGAAAAGGCATAAGGATTTTTTTTTTCCCCCTAATTTCAGATGATTGTAGAAAGCTCTTTTCTTTTACCCTGTATTGGTTGCACTTGGGTTTGCAGACAGGCCAAGTTAACAAGTCAGAAAATGATCTGAGGAGGTGACTGAAGGGTTGGTGATTGCAAAGTCTTGTGATGGGACCAAGCCCTTCTTACTGGGGCAGTGCTGATGCCAACAGCACTTCCCTTGGTGCTGGCATTGCCCTCTGCAGTTGCGTGATGTGGTGTGGAAGGGCAGGCCCACGTGTCACAGCTGCACACTTTGGGTGCAAACATTCAAATCCAGGGAGTTGCACCTGGCCTTCAGGATAAATCTCAGTATAGATCTGTGCCTCTCCCTACCATCCCCACCACGGCCAGGCCGAATTCTGGACTGGTTGCAGAAATCACAATTTCCTGAGGGTGCCATATTAGTGTGGCTTGCTTAGAGACGAGGTTTTATCCTACTTCATGTGATGCCCTTGCTCCCGTTCCTGGGAGCTGGGGCTGCTCTGCCTGCCCCCGTGCTGCCATGCTCTGCAGCTCATGATGAACCCTGCAGGAAGGGCACAGTGGGCTGGGGGCAGGTGGAGATTTGGGCTTGCACTTGCAAAATTCAGCAAGTGGCCTTGGGGAGGTGGGGATATGAGCAGTCAGTGGCCTCTAGGGGAGCGTTGGGGCGAGGGAGAGCCCAGGAGGAAGGGTGGTGGCTCTGCTTGGGCTGCAGGTTTGGCTCAACAGGGACAGGGGAGATGGGCAGCTCAGCTTTTGAGCGAGAGTGGGGATGCTCACAGCCTGCAAGCACAAAGGCAGGCAGCTATAAAGTCAGTGGCGTGGGCAGCAGGTCAAATGCGTTTATTTTTTTTCTGGTTGCAAAGCCTTTCTTCCCTTGTTCCCCTCATTTCCAAAGCCTATATTGTTACCTAATCCACGTTGCTAAAATTCTTCTGTGTTAGAGGATCAGCTTTTCTGTGGGAAGACTGCTGTACTTCTCTCTAATATTGACTGTCTTTCTTTCTCTTGTTTCCCTTCTTAGATCTACAATGAGAATAGAAACCTGTTTGAAGTCAAGGAGAACGTGCCCAGGAAATTGGTGGAGAAGGTCGCGGGGGACATTGAGAGCCTCTTGGCCAAGAAAGTCCGTGCTTTAAAGGTAAGGTGATGGGCCTGTGTGCCGATCCTTTGATGGATATGTTCAGTTTAAAGAAGAGGGTTGATGCTGGTGCAGCATTGTGATCTCAGCTTCAAAGTAATTCCTGTGGTTGTGTGGCCTTTTCTGGGAACTGCAGCCTGCAGTTGCACAGATTCATCTGGAGTATGTCTGGGGTATGAGGTGAGGACATACTGTGTGAGGATCCTACTATAGGTATCTTCTTGCTTTTTATCTGCTCCCACCACCATGTGAACGCCTGGAAGCGCTGCCACAATAATACAATTGACAGCAAAAGCCTGGCAGCACATTTGACCCAGTCTTTTAACTGGGGGTGTGGTGAGCAGGACCAAAGGTTGCTGCAGCATCCCACCATAGCTCATGGAACTGTTTCAGACAAGTGGGGTTTTTCCTGTTTAGGAAAGGATGCACTGAAATATTTGTGCCTGTGCCTGGTACTTGAATCCTGTGATTGCCTGTGCATGTGAGTTGCCCTCATGGGTGCCTGCATACATTTCTAATCTATCGTCCTATTTTGTAACACTTCTTTTAAAATTAATTCATTTTATCTGTAGTGGAGCAAGGTGACCTGTTCACGATGCCAGCTTGGTAAAACCCGGCAGTGGCTGTAACAAGGCAGCAGCGAGGCCATGCTCTGCTATAGCATTCTCTGTTACCAGGGAAGAGACAAGTAATTGCCTTCCTGGAGAGATGGAGATACCATCTCTGCTGCAGAGGGGTATGCGAGCCATGTAAGAGCTTCACTCCCAGGATCTGTAGTGTCCTCTCAAATACCCAGCTGGAGTGAGCAGCATGAAGTTGTGCAATGGACATTCGGCAGTATGGCCAACTGGATATGACTTGCAGCTTGATGAACTGGAAGGGGTTCTGCAGGGCAACAGACAAAGGAAGGGCTTGGAGCAGGTAGCATAGCTGTTGTGTCCGTATAGGGACTGTAACCAACAAGATTTGGTCACCCTGCAACCTCATAGGCAGGAATGGGAGCATAGGGAAAAGTGCCATGGTGAGAGAAGGGGTGTTGCATTAACCAAGGTGTAACTAAGCCCTTCCTGTCTGGAGGTGACCGATCTCTATGGCTAGGTAAGAAGTAGCAGCTCAAAGAAAGTACTCAAAAGGAATCACAATACACCCATGAAGGCCAGGGGAGTCTCAAGACCTGATAGGATCTGAGTCAAGGGTGGTCAAAGGCTGGCCTGAGTGTCACGATGGTATGTGGTTGTTCAGTGACTGACAAAGATAGTAGCTGTAGGGATTTGCGTGAAGATGATTGTTGTGTTCAGTTCTTGACTTTGGGAGGTAAAGATTAGTCCTACTTGGGACTCATACCAAGTGTTTTAGCTTGAATGGAAGAAGCTGGAGTGGGACTAAATAGGTGGGCATTGCCAGCACTGTATTTGGCTTTGTGGAAGTGAAGACCAATTCTTTTCTTAATGTGAGCTTGCATCCCTGTGTTCATATATTTTGTGTGCATGCTTGAGCATATATTATCTCTTAAACATTCCACAGATGTGCACCACCTATAGATGCTGGAGGAAGACATGGCTGATAGAAGTTAGTTACAAACTTGATACACACCTGAACAATGAATGGCTCCAGTGGTACATGGACAGGGTAATAACACTGAGTTACACAGCAAGACTGTGCTGGGTGGTTTCCACTGTGCCATTTGAATTTCAGCTGATCGGTTGCTGTGTTTTTTCTTACCCTTTCCTCTGACTCACAATGATTATAGAGAGTTTGTGCATCTTCGGGTGCCAAGTCAAGGGTAGGACTGTGTCTATGGTACAAATAACCTTGTTCATCTTCCAATTTGACTTCCTTCTGGTTGGGTTTTTGGGCAGGACTGGTTGGTGTGCTGTTAAGGGCTTGACTGATGCTGGACCTGGCACGGAGGATTCTGTCAGTGCTGGTTAGATAACAGGCACTTGGTGCTGTTTGATTTTAGTGGAAAAAATAATCTGTTGACCTGAATGAATCCTTTCAAGAGGACTCCTTCAGAGCGCAGTCACCAGATGGAGCAGTCTCTTACATCCAGTTTGCATGTAAATTCTTGATGTCTTGGATTGGTGGTACTGACAACAAAATCTGGAAGTTTATGGGAGGAGGAGAAATTGGATCTTCTGAATTTCTTCCATGTTGTGCTAAGCTCCTTCAAAGCAGAGTGGCTCCCACAGCTTCCTCCACTCTCCAGCCTGTGTTTTCTTCTGTCTCAACTCTCCCCTTAGTTGAATCATCTCTCCTGGAATCATTTCCTCCCCTTCTATCATGACTCATGAGAGTGATGATGACTTCTTGAAACATATTTTTCAGCATCTGAGTCAGGTAGGACTCCATGTATCAATGATGGCAGGTGAGGAGGGAGAAATGGATCCTCTCCTTGATGTATGAATTGCCACGTCACTCGTGTGCTCACTCTACTGAAAAGACTCATCCCTGTCTCCTTTGCTGAAGAAGAGAGAAGGGATATTGCCTGTGCTTCGGTGTGGCTTTGTGGGAAGATGCTATCTAGCCTTTGGGCACGCACGGGCGCGCACCGTTCAAGAGGGCCATTCTGATTAGGTGGTGATTCAGTCCAGCCATCAAAACCCCTGTTTTCCTCTGTTTCTAAGTGAAAATATGAATGTATCTTTATTAAAGTTAAACTGTGTGCAGAGCATTTATTAATAATACATCATTTCTTGCCTTGTGTGCTTAATTTCTAAAAGGCAGATACCAAGCACAGGAAACCAAATTCAGATGCCTGGCCCTGATAGCCATGGTGCAGCACTGTGGCACAGGTCTGGTACTAGCAGGACACTCTTGATTTCCCACGTGCATTTTGGAGGAGTGCCGGAGGCAGAGGTGTGTGGCGGAGAGCGTAATTGCTTCCTAAAATAAGTCATGTACAAGGCATGGTTATTTGGATGCTGTCCCTTCCTTTTTCTTCCAGACCATCATATCTGGTGACAGTCTCATCACGAGACAGAAAAGTTCCTAGGAAGATCTTTTTGCAATCCCCACCTGTCCCAGCTGGCAGTAGAGAAGAGCATCTACAGCTGGGTCTTGGGGGACTTTTACCCCATGTACCACACAGAGGCCTCTGTTTGACATGGATTTGCATCAGCACTAACTGCCCTTTTCCCCAGCATCCTCTGGTGTCCTTTCTCTGTGATGATTTCACCATTTCAAGCCTGCCCTCACATTCTCTTTTGGGCTTTGTAGTTCCAGCTGCCTTTTATTCCCAAGCTTTAGCAGGAGTGGAGGTAGAAGAGATGGTCTCCAATACCAAAAGTACAGCTACTCTCATTTGAAATGGAAGTAAAAGATATTGCTAAGGTGGAGTAACTCCTGAAGGAGATGACATGAAATTCACCCAGTGTATTGCATTGTGGGGCAGTTCCATGGATCTCGCTATGGGTAAGGTGTAAGGGAACAGTAGGTATGTTCCCAACTGGGTAGAAGTTTAAGGGGCTCTTCTTGTCCGTGTTCATGCGCTTGCCCTTGGTCAGGCTAAGACAGACATTTTCCTTCACTTGTGGAAAGGAACGAGGTAGCAAGTTGCCAAACAACTACAAATCCCTGTTATATTTTCCTTGTGCTGGGAATCACAGCTGGCTGGCTCGTGGCTTGACATAATCTGAGACTAGAATCCAACAGGTAGGTTGTTTGCCAAATAGACTCTTTTGCCACTTTTTTTTTTTACTATCTCTTCTTCAATCTTTCAGTGTGTTTGGACCCCTCCTTGCCTTTGTATGTGCCCAGGGAGATGTGTACCTACACCACCAAAGGGCTGCTTTGAGCTTGTTCAGAGACCCAGCCCTTGGAGTTTGTTGCTGGTGGAGGACTGAGTCAGTCAGGGCAAAGGCATCACCTGGGGGTGGTCTCGGGGCAGCTGCTGGCTCTGGATTCCCAAACCCAAGGGGCATTTTTCTCTCTTCCCTTTTCGTCTTTCTGTGTAACCCTAGTAGGATTCCCCAATTCACGTGTAGTGAATTTTCTAAAGCCTCAGTGGCTGTTTGGTGAGGCTGGTGAAGATGAGACAGTTCTCCACAGAAAGGAAAGGAAGCAGCAAAGATAAAGGCACTGGAAGGAGCCTCCCTTGCCAGCAAATCCAGTCCCTTGCCTTCTCCATGTGCCCAGACCACAAGAGCTTTTCTTCTTCCCTTCCCTGTGCTGTTTGCCAGTCCTACTTTGTGTTCTGCCAGCAGACCCGGGCTGTTCCTTCCTGCCACGCCACGTCCCTGAGTGCCCCGGATCTGTCTGCTGCTCGTGGCCACGGAGATCATCGCAGCAGCACAGCTCCGCTTCCTCTCCTGTGCTAGCAATGCCAAACAGCATGGATCAAAGCAAGAGGGCAGCAAGGGGGCTGCTGAGCTGATGAAATACTTAGGAAAGTGTTGGTGCAAGCATCTTGAGGGGTTGCTGTATCATTGCTGCACAAGCCCAGAACCTCAGGAAATTCTTCTACTGCTGCAAAAGCATCGCTGCAGTGAAAAGGTGGTGGAGGAACAAGAGGTCATTGCGTATGGTGCAGGATCTAGGAGGGTGCTTCCCCCTCTCCTTCAGGTCTACAGACACTCCAGATTTGATTCTTTTATAATACTAGGTGAAGGGCATGAGCAATGCCTCAGAGTCTATCCTTTCCTGAAGCTCCACAGACTGGGGGAGAAGGCAGTTATGATTTGATGGAGGAGGAGGCTGAGAGAGTGAAATTTTAGATCCTAGGGTATGTTTTAGACTTGTTTCTACTTTTTATACAGTTCTTGCAAAGGCTGCTTTTGGATGCTGACTGCTTCATCCTTCACATATTTAACCACAGACAATTTGCTTTGCCTCCTGCTAGTGGCACATCCCACAGTTTACTGAGTGGGTTATGCCCTGAAGTGAGCTATTTGTACACCGTGAGTGGCCTAAAGATTGCTGTCTGTGCTGGTGGTCTTCCCCCATCTCTAAGAAGAGACCTCCTGATCCATAAAACATTGTGTGAATGTCTGCGGGCTCTGGCATTGCCCCTATGGGATGCTGGTGACATGGTTGGACTGGTGTTTTTTCCAAAGAGCTGTTTTAGTTTTGTGTGTTGTAGATCACTGGCAACATTTTTTGACTTAAGGTGTAGTTTGTTGTATTTCCAGTGGACCTCAGCTGTGTGCAGTATCAAATATGATTCATTGGGCAGAAGTGCAGCCAAGTGGCATTTCATGTCTTGGAGAATTTATAATGTGTGTTATGTGCGTGTGTATTTTACAGAGATGTATGTATGCGTAGTGCATTTGGTGCAACTTGCATGACTCTGGTGATGAGAAAACTAACAGCCCTTACTAGTAGTTCAGAAAAAAGTTTGTGGGGTTTGTTTATTCTGTTCTTGTTGAATTTAACTGCATATTTTTGTTGCTATTTATTTAGCTGCAGCATGGAATGAGCATTTGGGGGAAAGGAAGGGAATTGGTAGGGAGGGTTCAAGCCTCCCGTTCCTTCAGCTAAGGTATAGGAGCTCACAATATATTTCACTGAAGTCTTTCAGATTTTTCTGTTAATGAGAGTAGGAAAACCTACACTTGGCATTAGACATTTTCTTTTGGCAGAAAATGAATACAAAGAACAAGACTGGGGGTTTTCTGTGTTTTGAAAGTGTACTGCAGGGACGTCTGGCTGAGCTTCCTGTGGCTACAAAGCCTGAGTGCATATGGATCTAGGAATTTGTGGCATCCCTATCTTCCCTTATCTCGGATCCTAAGGGGACGTGGATGGAAGAGCTGGGATTCGATGCTTGGTAAAGGTGGTTGATCTGGAGATGAGTAAGGCTTGGCTTGTTGTACTGCCTTAACCAAATTTCTCAGTTTTGTCTCTGAATTCTACCTCCCACCCTTAGTTTTGGGTTTTCCCACCTACTGGCATTCTTTCCCTGCATATTTGTTCTGACGTGATGGTGCAGTTAGTACTTGGCCATGCCTTAGTATCCTCTGATGGAGGGCAAGGTGGGAGTATGGTGCATTATCACAAAGTACTTACGAAGCCAGCTTCTCAGGGGCAAGAGCTGGTCAGCAGGGGCATCGCAGGAGGTAGGAGCTCAGGCCAGCTGTGCTTTTAGTCCCTGTTGAATGCCCAGTGCATTACTGTTCATCTGGGACTAGTTCCAAACTCCATTTACGTCTGGCACAATCATATATCAAGATTGCAGAGGGGAATTAATTGGACAGGTTTATCCCTTTTAACAATTCTGATAGCCCTGAGATTTCGCTTGCAGGTATGCGGTGAACTGAGTCTTTGTCAGCTCTTCTGCTCCCTGATAGGGACAATAAAAGGTTTCACTTGTCTGAAGAGCTGAAAAAGTTGGCATACAGCAAAGCATCTCTCAGCCCAGTTCAGAGCATCTCCCCGCCTCGCTCCTCTCTCGGCGGCAGAGGCACTGACCTCTGTCGCTGTGTGGGCTGGTAGGAAAGTAAGCAGTGCTGGCACGGTGGCTTTCTTTTCCCTCCTTCACTGCTGGGGGTGTTGCTGTCCCCTGGTCTTGGTGGCATGTGGTCTTCAGGGCAGGCAATGAAGGGGTCACCATTCAGGAGGAGCAGCCTTGGGGTCGTACTGGATTTCTCCTCCGCTGATGACAGTGCAAGGTCCTGTTGCCATCTCGCTGCCCCGCGGAGCTGTCTGAAGCAAGCTCTTCCAGGCACTCGTTGGCCAAGTTGTTGGTGTGTTTAACTAGAGAGGTTCCAGGACAGGAGAGAGACTCAGGGGTTTGGGTTGAGCTGCTGCATGCGGTGCTGTGCACGTGGCCCTGGTGGGTTTTCCTGCTGCAGTGCGATATGGCCCTGGATTTTACCTGGTGTGCGACTTCTGGGCATGCCAGAAGGCCACCAGTGGTCACACCCTGGCCTGCTGAGTCCCAGACTAATGTCCAAGCTAAGGAACATGTTACTTGTCTCATGTAGGCAGGAAAATGGGTAAGGAAAAAAGGATAGTTCAGGTGAGCTCAGATGCAGTCTGTGATTTTGGTGGGATGTGGGGCTTCATTGCCCCACGCACGGACAGGAGCTCCTGCATTCATGGAGTAAGAACCATGACCAACATCAACCTTGTACATTCTGAAGTACAAAACATGTAGAGGTATGATCTCTGTGCTTTGTTAATTCATAGTGACAAATCCATCCTGCTTCTTTGTTAATTGCTGGTTGGTGGCTTTGGGCTTTAATTCTATTTTTAATTCACTCCTAATCAAATCCTGGCTGACTGTCCCCATGTATGTATTTATTTATTTATTCATTTGTGTGTGTGTGTGTGTGTGTGTCTTCTCCTGCCTCACGATTGTTCTTGTGCTGGACCTGCTCCAGTAATCCAATTTGAATCCAATCTCCCAGGTCTGGAATTCTAATTTACAGATTGCAGAGGGGAGCTGAACAATGCCCACACACCACCAGGATGGGGGTTTATTGTCTAATCTAATCAGAGACAATCAGATGTTTGTAACAAGTCTATCAAAACTGCATTGGGCCAGTTTGTGGAGCAATGTAACCAGATTTCTTAATAAAGCTAACACGATTTAGGGCTTCCTGCACTTTCATGCAGATTATGTTGAACGCTTCCCTTTCTTTTCCCATGAACGCTTGGCAGCAGCCCAGCCCAATGGGCTTTACAACTTCGGAAGCTGCTTGGTGCTCTCTGTGGCTGCGGAGGTTTGCGAGGACGCGGTGGCTCCCGCCGCTGCCTCCTGGCACCGCCGCACACCGGAGGTCGGGGGGCTCCTGGGACCATCCCGTTTTGGGGCATCTGTGCAAGGTGAGGACTCAGTATTGCAAATGCATCTGGAGTCACGGATGGGGGAGTGAAGAGCAACGGTCCTGGCCTAATAAAATATTCAGTCTCACTAGGAGGTCACTAGCCCTGTACGCATGCTGTCAACCTTCAGGCACCGTGGGCTTGTCTGGCTGTTGGTAAAGAACAAATGAAGAAACCCTTGTCCTCTCTCGCCTTTGGTGGCTAGAGGCTCTTGTTTCTGGGTGCTCACTGTAAGAAGTCTGGACAGTTGCTGTTCAGAGAAGAGACCTCTCTGGGGTTTTTGGGAATGCCCTCTCAGGGCCTGGAGTAAAAGAGGAGTCAAAACCAGTTCTGCAAATGAGCTGATGTCTCTCCAACCCAGCGTGGAGTTTCTTTACTTTCCCTGTGCAAATAGTTTCCTGACTTTCCCCTTTCCAAAAACTGAAATATCCCTCTGGTCCCTTACACTGCCAGCTAGCTGTCAGCCAGGAGGTGAACTTACACCGGTTCTCAAGTTCCAGGTCTGTACCCCTTAACTCTCTCTGTACCTGATGACTTTGCCCAGGGATTTATTTTAGGCTTACAGATTTCTCCCTGCCCCAGAGCACGTTCCCTTCACCAGGCAGGACGTGCAGCCCGCGTCCCCGAGGCCGGCACAGCGGGGAGAGCTGCAGCGTGCTGCCGGTCCCTGCGCTGCGCCCAGGGCTGCGGTTCACGGTCTCCGGTCACGCAGCAGTGCTGGGAGCTGTAGCTGGGCTTTTAGCCTGAGCAAAGCTTGCCCTTGTGCCTGTGCCCTGAGTGCTGCCGGGCTGGTTTGCACATACAGAGAGGAAGACTGCGAGCCTCCTGTAATGGAAACTAACCCTTCTCTGAGGGTTTAATCTCTGTGCGTGCCTTGTCTTTCTGCGCTCTGCACCCTACAGTGCACGGAACCCAGAGACCTCTGAGACCAAGTGAAGAGAAGGATGAAATAGTCCTTAAAAGGGTGTTTTACTTCCCTTCCTAAACCTATCTTGTGTGTTTGACAGCAGTTTGCATGTTGCTTTTCAGTTTTTCCTGGTTTCTCCAGCGCAGGACCAGCGCTCTTAGCAGAGGTGGAGGTAACTAAAGTCATTAGTGTTGGCAAGGGATTTGCAGCAGTTGTAGCTCTTGGCTGTCTCAAAGCTCGAATCTATCAGCTTGGTCCTTACCCTCTCGAGCTCCTGAGGCCTTGCGGGGCTGCTTTACCTTGTGCACTGAGGGGATGCATTTGAGGATGGCTGAAAGGGTAAAAGAAGATGGGTAAGACTTACTAGCCTGTCTATATAGATAGATATAGATATAGAAATGATGAGTGATGCAGTAGAGGAGGGGGTCTCCGAGGGAATTGGTGGTAGGGAAGAGAATTGCCATTTAATTCTTTATAAAACAACCTTTAAACATGCTCAGGAAGAAATGTTTGCAATGATAGCAAAATAAAAGAAACCATGTCACTGAAAAAGGGATTTATTTGAATTTCCTTGGTTAGTTTTGGCGTGAGAAAATGCATTTTCATGGCAGTTTGGTAGCTAGAGCTGCTTCTGCACCCTGTCCTGTGGCTTAATAATCTGTGCATGGTGGGAGAAGGTGAGGGGACGGTCTTTATTTCCCCAGGGTTGCCTGTAGTTTTGCAGGGAGTGTGCACCTCTGCTCTTATAGATCTGCTCTCAGTCCCTGGGAGTTCGACCTCTGCCCTTCATGCTGCTGTACGTCCTTGAAGAGCTCTGTGAAGCCCAAGGTCTTGAGCAGAAAAGGTTCCCACCAATTTATTCACTTGTTTCATGTTTTTCCCCCTGAATGTTTAAAATGCATCATCTATGATGGAAGGCTCTTATATTGAATGGGAATAATTGACCTGGGAAGAAAAACTGCATCATTTTGAATTCAATACAGGTAGAATGAGGATTATTTTTTTTTAAGGGTTTCATCCCCTGGTTGAACTAAAAATCAATTATTTGTATAGCTCTGTTTACGGACAAGTAGTGAAGTTAAAGACTCTAATGATTGAGTGGGTGGAGGCTTGGTCCTGGAGGTTAATGGACTTGCATGAAGCTTTTTTGTCTCAAAAGCTCTCTTCAAATCCTGCCTTCTTTTCCTAAGGAAAGTGGATTTGGCAAGCCTCATTTCTGCAGCCCACGAAACCCAAATCAGCTTTGACACAGTTTATCTTGGTAGGTCTCTGCATGAGAGTCCTATGACTTGAGTAACACGGATAGCTGCAGGTGAAGGGCAGGAGGCAGTCATGAAGATGGCTTTGCATAATAAACATTTAGCTTGGCTCTGGGCAAGTGGTGCTGTGCTGTTATACACGAGCTGGCACGCTAGCATGCTCCCTGTCTTGTAGTCTGGTGTCTAGTGGGGACTGTGCTTTCTGCACCACATAGCTTTGCTTTGCATCTGCTGAAGCTTTAGCAGGGTGAGCCTGAAACCCATCAGCATCCAGCCCTACCCTATAGCAAGGAGCTATTACATATTCCCAGAGCAGCTGATGTCCATTAAATGTTTGAGTGACACTACAACAATGTGTAAAATATCTGTGATAAGGATCTAGCAAATCTTAATAAAAAAAAAAAAAAAAAAGCTACAAGAATGTAAATTGCGCATACAATTGTGATAAAGAGCCAGAGATAACATTAAAGAGATTGTATCAATTTAATGCAAGTCTAGTGACGAAGCCTGTGATCTGTTCTTTAAAGAGGAGTTGTGAGCCCATGGTATTCCAGCAGATAGTGCTCAAATCATCCCGGTCCTCCGGACCAGCCATCCCTGCAGCCAGTATGCTGCGTGGAAGCTGTCTGCTTGCTGGGGATTAACGAAAACCTTTCCTGCCTCTACAATAAAAATAGTGTTCCTTGGAAAAAATAAAATGCCCTTCTGCCTGCTGGCCTTTGGGTCCCTCAAAATGCAATTAAAAAGCAGCTTAATACAGCCTTGTGATGAGAAATCTGTCAGCCTTCACAGGCGTGATCTGAAGTGAAAGCGAGATGAAACAGATGCGAGCAAAAATATTTAACCATGCGCCTGCCTGCCTGGTGGTGCCTGTGGAGCAGCCGGCTGAACTGGGACATGAGGGGCTGGAACAGGGTTAGCAGGGGCAGCTGGGAGCAGGAGCAGCTCCGCGGGCACGGAGCTGGGCTTTGCAGCGCTTGCGAGGGCACGGGGGCTTGTCTGGAACCCAGCCTGGGCTGTGCGTGTCTCTCTGCTTGCTGGCGCCTGCCAGAGTCCCCAGTTTTCTGGGCTGGTGTTTCTGCCTTCCCTCCTTGCTTTCTGTCCCTCCTCTGCTGTTTCAGTTGTGATACATCCCTGGCAGTGGCCAAGGAGCGTGGCAGTAAAGGCTGTTGGAAGTACCCGTACAGGTTTGATGGAAGTGGTGACTCCAGTTTTCTGTGCAGGGCTGCCGGCTGTAGGTCAGTATTTGTGCCTGCCAAAATGTCTTCCCAAAACTTTAAGCATAATAATGGGATTTTAAGTTAATTTTAAATGGTGGGGTGTTTTTTCTGCAGGCATGAAAATTTGGGAAAAAAAAAAAAAAAATGAAATCCTTTCAGTAAAGCTGGTAATTCCTTAGCAAGTGGGGGATTATAAAGGCTGGGACTGAACCAGCCCTTCCAGACTGGGTTGCTGGCACCAGTGCTGCCTGTCTGTGGCTGATAGCCGGGCTTTGGCACCACAAAACAAACAATTGTCTTTGGCCATCCCGTGTTTGCCTTTTGTGTGCTGCTACTTGTAAGAGGTGCGAGTTGAAATCCCACCTCAGCCCTACACAAAGAGCAGCTGTAGCGACAACAACTTCATTGGAGTTGTGCTGGGAGCAGTGTTTCGTGTTGCATGCCAGTAGATGGCACAGCTCTTATATCAGCTAATTATATAGGGAGAGAACGCCGGTCTGTGCCGTTCCTATTGCTAATCTTAGCCATGCCTCGCTCTCCACTTGTACAAATGAAGATGTCTCTGCTGGTCTGCCTGTAATTGAGGAAGTTGGACAAGATTATGGGAGATGTTGAGCTTTGCAACATTGGGGGGCAGTGGGAAACCATGACGGGGAAGAAGTGGTAAGGAACCCTGTTCTTAGATGAGTATGGAAGCAGATGAGCAAATTTATGGTGGTGGTAGTTTGGCTTCCCAAGCGCATTCTAGCACGTGAAGAATATCCCGTAGGATAGATATATTTGACTGCTCCAGCTTTATGCACAGGGAAACTGAGGCCTGGAGAAATCATACTTTGTCTTTGATACACCCAGGAAGATCTGTGCTTCCTAATTAAGTTCTGGGTCTTTTAGCTACAGGGTGTCCTTCATGCATGGTTACTACAATAACATCTCCCTGGAGCTCAAAGCGTCTTCTCTCTGCTCTGCCTGGGTTTGGCACTGTTGTTGCCTGACAGTTCAGGCTTTGAATGTGAAATATTTTAGCAGAAAATGTGAAATGCGCCCTTCTGAAAGAGTTAGAGTTGAATACATCCTTAAATCTTCTCCCTGCATGATGTTGCCCAGATGTTTTTCACATCCCCTAATCCAAAGCAGTGCTCTGGCCCATTCAGGATGGGCATGTGGAGCTTGCTGAATGGTGACCACTGGAGTTGGGAGGGTTGCTCAAGTGCAGCAAGAAAGCCATGAAATGGAGGGGGAGGCTGCTCATCCCTCCATGCCCCTGTACTGGGAGATGTGCAGAGACTCCAGTGTTAGAAGCAATCTTTCTTCCTACCTTCTGCCTGCTGAGGAACTTCTTTTTGCTGCTGAAATTGATTCTTGCAAGTGGATGGAAAGGATATATCCCAAATATTGAGGGCCTGGAGTGCGTATGGAATATAAAAGAGAGTATATGTATGTGCTGCTGTAAATAGAGTTGTCAGTCTAAAAGAAATGGGGTTTCTAGTGCTTGTCAGATCACTTTAAAACCATTTTTATTACTAGATTACATTCTAAGATAAAGTTTATTGTAGCAAAAAAAAGAGGGAAGGTGTAGGATTTGACTGCAGATTTGGAAACACACTTAAAAATTATGAAGAGTCTTTGAGCCTTCGCTGAGGGCAGGCTGTCTGCTTCAGGGTTTTCTTCTGGGGCATCTCCTTGCCCAGCTGAGTTAAAGGATGATTTCCTGATTTTGGTGCAAACTCTCCCCTACCACATGACCTTTTATAACCAAGCAATGACATGCCATGCTGACATTGGTACAGAAGCTCCAGCTCACAAATCTGTGTCCTGCCTATGGGGCAGAAACGCTTCCAGAGCACCTATCCCAGCTGGGAGTCCTGGGGAACACCCCCTTCCCCATGTGTGGCTTTAAAACAAATGCCCTAAGGATTTTGTGTCAAAACTGAGGATCAATCCTGGCACATACTGGCTCTCTTCTTTCCCTTCCTCTCCCCCATGAGCATTGATCCTTAAACATTTTTCTCTAGTTATATCCTTTGTCTACGCTCTTACTTTTAGCACTAAATCTGCAAGCAAAAAAAAAAAACACTGGGTAGGTGCCAAAACTTTTCTTAGCTCTTCCTTTCAGATTCCAGTAGCATCCCTTTTTCTAACCCAGCCCCTTCCATCTTTTCCATCTAGTTTTACCTAGTGATCTTTGTCTAGCTTTGATATGGATCAGTTAAAAAGTTGTTCTCCGTTGCCTCGGCTGTTCATTTGATGCAGCATGCCAGAGAAAACAGCAGTCATCTTCTCCTACCAGACTTGGTCTTCAGAGTTGCGTTGTTTCACATCTACCCGCTCCATCTACCATCCTAGTTTAGACAACCACAAGGCACATCACGGACCAGATGCTAGAAGAAGCAGTTGCTTTGCAAGCACCATCTGAACGCCGCAGCCCCCCATGCTGCGCAGAGCAAGCGTGGTACAGAGATGCGAACGGAAGAGCGATCTGCAAGTGGAGAGGGATGGTTGGGTGCAGCACACCCCTCCTGCTTCCAAACCAGCTTGAGGGTTTGTGCAGAAATTGACTACTTTTTTTAATGTTGCACAAATATTTGAAAGTCAGTCAGTACCTGGAGTAGTGAGAAGAAAGTCAGCTGGATTTAACCCATGTGCAGAGCCATGTTTACCATAACCACTGGCCTCTAAAGAATCCGGTTTATTTTGCATACAGACTAATGCAGGTAGTCCCCAGTGCCTTGATATTTGTGTTTTTCTGTCTCTCCCACCTCCAGCCCCTACACAAACCCAGAACCTCTGCAAGGTCCCATTCTGTGTAGCTGCTTTGCTCCCTCTGTGCTGAGCATCTCTAAAACCTGAGCCATAATAGCATCCCTGCTAATTATATCACTGCAGATTTATTTCATGGTAATATTATTGCTGGCCTCAGGCATCACCACTATCATTGGAAAACATCGAATGATCACAGCTCCTTAGCTGCCTCCATTAAACCTGAGAGAAGCGTCTGGGCCTGTTTATAAGTTTGTCTTTCGATGAGAGCTAAGGATTGATGAGCTAGTGGATGCGAGGTTTGCAGAACGTGCCCTGGAGGGAAGCTTGCCTCGTCACGGCAGCCATAAGGTGCAGATGGCAGGATCACTAGCTGAATGCATATGCAGGCTGGGAAGCGGGGGGAGCGAGGCGAGAGCATCACCTTTATCTCTTCAGGGCAGACCTTGCCCCCTCCCTGGCCGCGCCGAGGGCTGTGCAGCACTCCGTGCGGGACGGCTCTGCGCTCCGGACCAGCGGTGCTGGCGGCATGGTCGGAGCTGCTCCCAGGGAAAGGGGCTGCTCTGAGTAAGCAAGTTGTCTTGTGACGCCTTCCGTTGGAAGTCTTGGAAGTAGGGCAGAAGAAAAGGCAAAAATATCAGTGCTGGTTTTCAACCAAAAAATGGAGAAAAAGAATGCAACTGTTTTCTCTATGTTTTCTTTGCTAGAAATTAAATTCTGTGGCTGGTGTGTGGGGTACCAAGGCCTTCTGCCAAGAGCATGGCTGTAGGACAGTGCTGTATCCCCAGGGATGTTCTGTTGCTGGGACCCAAGATCGTAGCTGCTTGGTGCTGTGGGCTGCAACCCTTACGGAGTGGAGCGGGGGGATGGCGGTAGGTCTGTAGGGTGAAGCACTTGGTGCTGAAGACCTAATATTCACATTCTGGTTTTTGGAGGATATATTAAAATATTTCAGCATGCTTCCCAGTACTGCACAGCTTTGTTGCAAGGGAGTTTTCGTCTGTGCCTGAAACCTGGTTTGACTTGCAGGGATGGGGTGACCACCATCCCCAGCCAGCGTATTGGTCTTCCCCATGGATGCTTGTGGTCCCCAGACAGCCGCATAAGGGAACAGCAGAAGATTATCATAGATCTGAGATTTAGCTCATGTGGAGAACGTGAGGAGGTAATGTATCAAGATCCCTTTCAAGATCTATAAAAGTAGATCAGCTGTTATTGATTTTACTGTGTCTGGCTGTAAAGTCCTTTTTGGTTACAGTGTGAAGTGCTCCAGCACAGCAATGAGTGGGCCAAAAACTTGACTGAAATGGGGTCAATAAATTACATGCAGACAAAAGGCACTTACATTCAGACTGCATCAAGTCTCCTGGTAATTTCAGCAAAACAGTCAGAGCAGAAATATGCTGATAATTATTTAAATTAGACTCCAAGCATTGAATTTTTTTTCTTCAAGTAACAGCACTTCAGCACTTGTCCAGATGAGTGCTAATTTACCCAAATGGAAAGGTTTATTAAACATGCCAGCCAGTGCTTTAGTAATATTTAGGACAGCAATTTTGCTTTATTATATCTCTTAACAAAGAAGACATAGGCTTCTCGATCCAGCACCAGAGCAGTCAGAGGGTATTGGGCAAGACCATGTCAGCTCTGCCTGGTCTTGAATTAAGGTGCATCATTTCTGCTTCACTCCTGCCTCTTTGTCAAGTGTAAACCTGGGACCTGATTTGAAAAAAACTTCACCAACTTGGCCAGATTGAGGGGCACTCAAAATCTGGCTGTCTTCTGGGTGCAGGAGTCACGGCTATGATTTAGAGATGTTGAAGGATGAAATAGAGTTTGCTCCAGTGAAATGGGCCCCGCATCACATGCTGAGGAAGATGAGCCTCAGCTCCTCTTGCTGCCCTTTGCTCGCTCCAGGATACATTTGACAGCCGTGTTGTTTTGTGGAGAAATTCGGGTGCACAAAGATGATACCAGCCCATCCCTCACTGCTCTGTCACACGCAGCCTCCTGGCCTCCGTTGTAACTATGTGTGTTGCCATATTGGTGTGTCTACAAACTGGTAGATACAGTTGAATCTCAGCTGGAAGCTCTCCAGTGTGTTTATCTTCGTTTCACACCAGGGCTGTCTTCAGACTAATCACATTGCGGTATGCTGGCTTTGCCGTTTCTCTTAGGACTCTAAATTTCTTTGGTTTATATATTTGAGAGGCACTTCATGAAGCCCAGTGGATTGAGGTTCTGCTAAAACGTCCAGTAGAAGCCTTCTGCTGCTTTTTGTCTATGGGTGCCCATGTTTGGTCTGTGGCCTCTCCCAGGACTCAGATGGGGAATTAAGACTACGTTCATGGATTAGAGCTAATATAGAGTTGTCTTTATCCGAGCAACTCCTCACAAAGGGGATGGTTATATCGTGTGAGTGCTTCTTCGAGATCCATCCAGGGGAAAATTTCTTTTAGGCTTTGAAATTCCTCTGGGTCCTCCAGAATAAAGACCGTCACCTCCTTTATGTGTGCATGCTCACCAAGGACATGAAGATTAGAAATACTGTATAACAAACCAAAATCTATGCTGTGCTGTTCATGTCTTTAAGACCTTGTCTGGGCAGAGAGGCAGGGACAGAATTTTGAGGAGGTCTGCAGTTTGCTACCATTAAAAGCTTAAGTAGGAGTTGAAGGAACGGGGTACGGACAGAAGTTCACTAGCTTTCTGCTGTAGGACAGTAGTTTGCATACTTCATGTTCAATGATAATAGTATTTCTATATTCTCTGATTATTGGTGGGAACTGTCATCTTTGCCATTATATAGTAGATATCTTTCTTTACTGAAATATTTTCCTCTTTACTCCTTCCATAAATATCTTTCTCTTTCTGTCCTCTTCCCCCCCCCCCCCCCCCAAGATTGCAATGTTAAGCTAGCATACTATAAATCTTATGAGTGTCTGGACCTCTGGCTGTTTGCAGATTTGGCAAGGGAGAACCTATTGGAGTGTTCTGGGTTGTAAATTCTTCCAGAGCTCAGATACAGGGTGCAGCCAACAGTGAGGGGAATATTTTGGCTCGATTCCAGGCACTTGGTCTGTCCTCAGTACTGTTGGGTGAGCAAGTGGTGTCAGAGCAATGAGCGGAACGGCTGTGGCCGCTCTGCTGTGCAGGTGCGGATGTCGAGTGTCCCAGAGGAGAAACAGAGAAGTGGATCTTCTCTAGAGTTAATGCAGAGGCTCTCTAATCTCCACAAAGAGCTGGACTCACCCCAGACAGGTCAAATACTGTTGTGTCCTGTTCTGCTGGAAGTGCAGAAGTGCTGTCGGGAGCAAACATGCCTTCTCTGCTCCCCAGTGTGGGTGGGCAAGAGGCCAAGTCCTCTAGGGACCACTGTTGATTCCCATCCTCTTCGTGCTCTGCAAAGGGCAGAGTGCTGTGCTGTATCAGCTCCTGAGAGGTGGGCAGCATGCATCCAAGGGAGGGACCTGGTGCACAACAGTACCATAGCGTGGAGGTGGACACCTCGCTGCTTGCATGTGCTTGGTCACCAGCTCAGCACTGGGCTTCCTGCTCTTCGTCATTCAGAAAATTATGCCCACAGTGCATCCAATGGCACGGTGTCATGAATGCTTCTAGCAGAGCTTGTCGTAGGGACAACAGTGCTGCCTTACCCAAATGTGTTTGGTGAGACCAGTTAGTGAGCCCTGCTCTGCTCTCCAACCACTGCCACATCCTGCCAGGCAGCTCTCCTCTTCTGGTAAAGCCCACTTTCGGCAAGATTTGCAAAATATGGCTGTTGCAAAGTGTTTCAGGGCAGCAACCAAGATGAAACCCAGCAATAGCCATTGATTTCCTGTCATGCAATACTATTGCTATTTACAGTCCTGGTGGTTGGCTGGTAGGAATATGAAATTTTCAGAATGGGGAATATAAATGGAAATAATTTAAAAGGAAATTCTCACTCTGCATTATTGATGATATGCAGTTTTTAGCATCTGGTGTCCCATAGGGAAGTGTGCTGTGACACCTCATTTATGGTGGAGCCCCTGTGTGCCATGGACCATCAGCCAGTCTCATCCATCCACAGTAACAGGGATGTGGGGAAGCAGTTTAGGAGTCCTCCCAGCTTATCCACCTTTAAAAAGTGTAGAGACACAGACAGTCTGGGATTCAATTTTACTGTTCTAGCACCTTTCTCACCACCCTGATTGGAAGTGCTTAAACTCCTCTTCATTAATCAGTTTGAATTTTATCTAGAATTCATCCTCAATGAAGGTAAATTAGATAGACTCTACTGTTTCAATCTAGGGCTGAAAATTATGTCAGCGCATGCAGGGTTTAGCAGGTAAGTGCACTGAAGCTTGGATCAGAGTGACACTGTATTTTGGGGGGGCTCTGTACTGACAAGGCTAGAAGAATCAGCCATGTCCTGTATGCTCAGGTCCCAACAGGCGTTACAGGCAGGACAGGCATGTGACATTGTACTGGTGAATCCCAGGTGACACATGACTGGGGTGCCACAACCCAGAGCAGCAATACAATTCAATCACCAAGTCATTGAGGTTGGTAGGGACCTCTGGAGATCATCCACTTGAACCCCTGCTCAAAGCAGGGTGAGCAGGAGCAGGCTGCCCAGGAAATCAGTTGTTCTTAGGGGGGTTGCTGTCCTTATCCTCACTTCACAGATGGGGAAGTAATCCCTGAGTAGTGGCTTGGCTGTGATATCTGGAAGGTGAATGCAGGTGTCTGGGGTGAGGTGCCTGGCATGATGGTGAAAAGGCGAAGAAGGCCTTGAGACTGCAAGTCGTGTACGTGTGTGCTTACTCATCATTTCATGAGCTCCTGGTTGCAATGGTGCTGTCCTTCCATTAAGGAAATTTCTTCAGGAATCAAAGTGACGATCTGTAAGACTTGGAGAGCTTTAAGTTCAGTACATAAATGCATTGGAGAGGTTTGTTGTCTTCTCTAAACAGCTCCTCTACTGTTGGATGTTTTTGTACAGAAAAGAGTGGAAAACAAGGAATGAGGGGGATAAGAAGCAGTGAACTCTGTAGGGTCCTTGGCCCTCTGGTCACCAGAGGAAGTCACCTTTCTACCGAGATCCTCCATAACAAGGATTCTTGGGAAGTGGTCTTCCTCTAGTGGTCTGCCTATGGGGGCACTTACACAGTCCCCGATGGGTGTGTGGCCTCCTGGTCCATCCTGCCTTGCCCACAGAGCAGTCTTACAGCTCCTGCCTCAAGGTTTCCTGGAAAAATTAGGCCAGTAGCCAGGCACCCTGTTAGAGTCTGGCCAAGCCACATTCTCATGCCCAGGTGTGGAACAAGCATCCCACTGAGGTAGCTCTGTCCCAGCCCAGCCAGAGGGCATCTTAAGGTCCAACAAATCTTTCATGGCAGGATTTCAGCCATACCCTTTCCTCGGGAAGAGGTAATGACTGCAAGGCGCTCACTTTTGAACTCCTCCATCTCTCTGAAACCTGCGGGCCTTCTCCTGGATGAGACTCCCTCCTGATGTCTGCGGCCAGCAAGGCGGGGAGCTGGGACTGATTGGCTGCGGTATTGCAGAAAACTGCCGGCTGATTTACCTAACCCACAGCGCTGAGCCGGAATGCAAAAGTACCAGCTCTCATCATGCCACAGCTGCAATTTAGATTGGGAGGGAAAGGGGGGAGCACACCCGTGAGAGAGACACGAGCTCTTTTGCTGTGTGGATTGCTGGTCTCCACTCTGACTTGGGATGCAAAAGAAATTATAATCTCCCATTCTGCTTTAGCTTTTGTTTATTTCTTTCATCTCTTCTTGGTGAGGGTAGACAGTGTAAAAATTAACCTCTGGGGACATAGGTGACTTCCTAGCAAGAAAAAGCATCATTTACAGGCTCCTAAGAAAATTAATTTCACTGGCAGGAACCACACCTAGAGGGCCCTCTGTTAGGACACAGACAGTTTGTAAAGTGTCATGAGCCCCCAGTGTGTCATCTCCACTGTGGACCTGGAAGGCTTTTATAGCCTGAATCCAACTCCCTCTTGCAAAGTGCCTCGCTGTGCTTCTTGTGGGGGTTTGAGATCTGGTGTGTGAGTGTGTTCTACACGGCGTTGCTCAGTTCATTGATGTCAGGTTAACAGCTCCTCCTGCATCTCATGGAAAAGATGAACACGGTGAAAGCCAGACCAAAACAAATTTCGCTGTACTGCTTGAAACAGGTTGTGAGCTGGGAGTTTGTCCCTGCAGTCCTTTCCTTGTGCCTTCTGCTGTGACTGATGACTGGGACAAGAGCAACTCAGTGTTGTGGAGCAGCTCTGCAGACAAAGCCTTCTGGCAGTCTGGACCTGAACCTCCTTTGTGCTGCTGCTGCTCTGGTCCAGCTGGTTAGCTGATACTTTGATGCTTGTGTGTTGACTCATTAGGAGGAGGAACTAATGACAGAGCTAGCGATGTGCTCCTCGCTTCCAAGATTACATACCAGCACTGGTTTTGCTGATACAACATCTTTGCTCACAGTTGCATGAAACTCTTCCTAGAACAATGCTTTGAAAGCTGCTCTTAAAATCCTGGGCAATATAGTAGGATTCTGGTCTAACCCCCTGCACGAAGCAGGGATGGTTAGTTGTGCTGGGCAGGGCCTTGTCTGTTGGGTTTTGAAGGTCTCCAAGGGTGAAGCTCCTACACTCTGGGTCCCTATTCCATGTTGATCAACTTTACGTGATTATTTTTTTAGAATTTGCTATATTGTGTCCGCTGCTTCTCATCCTATCCCTGTGCACCTTCAAAGAGAGTTTGGTTTCAGCATACTCTAGAGACATGTTGAACTGCTTGCACTCTACTATATTGCCCTTCCAGCAGCTGCAAGAGCAGTTAAAGCCCCTGTGAGTACCAAATCCTATCTATTCATCTGTCTAGAGACTTTCCCTCAGGTGAAAGAGGCTTGGTGCCTCTTTTTTGCTTTGTTCTTTGGATTGCTTACCCCACTAAACACATGGTTTTGAATCAACAGCCAGTGTAACCCTCTGCCCATATATTTCCATTTCTGGCAAGCCCTGCATACAAAGCCTGTGTTTTAGGTGATGCCCCATCTTATTTCAGTGTTCCTGCTCCAAAGAGATGACTTCGCAGTCTCCTTTCATCCAGGAAGAACGTGTTATGCAAATAGCTTCAAGCCCAACCTTTTGGCCCTGGATTGCAACAGGGAGCTGGATGTCACCATGAACTTGGTTCAGGCAAGCAGAGGGCACTCCTCCCTGGTGCTGATGCTTTGGGGAGACCTTTCTGCCTGCTCTGGTGCTCACTTGTCACCAGGGGAGATGGTATAGCTGTGCTTGAGTGCTCCTGTTGCCCAGTGTTGGGTGTCAAGTGGTTGAACACTGGAATGGGTCGCCCAGATAAGTAGTGGAGACTCAGTCCTTGTGGGTACTCAAAACTCAACTGGACACAGTCCAGCACCGGTGCTCGATGGCACCATTTGAATGGGGACCGGGATTTGGACATACAATGGTGGTCTTGTCTGAGAAAACTGAAGTGGGCTTTCACACTCTGAGCTGAGGAGGGAGGGGTGGTGGTGGTGCAGGAGTGGTAGGAGGCAAGCTGTGTGCAGTATGTCGGCTCCGGCCTTCCAGCCAAGCCGAGATGGAGGAGGCAGTCTTACAGACGACTTTGTCGAAGTCATCAGGAGAACAGCACGTCTCCGACTTACTTCATACGTTTTGTGCAGATTTCATGTGCCAGAGCTAAAATAATACATAATTTGTTAAACTGTTGTTTTTTCACGGTTGTAGAAAACAAGCCAGCCATTCAGCCAGAGTGGCAGAGGGCAGTGATCAGCATTGGCAGGGAGGGCTATGCTGACTGCTCTCAACGTACTGGTTCTGAGGAGGCTGATGGAAACAAGGGAGTCAGCGTGGTAAAACTATACTGTGCTGGACCCCTTCGGCAGAGCAGCCAAAACACAGAGTGCAGGGAAACTAAACAGGAGCGCGGGGACTGCCAAGCTGATGACAGTAACTTGTGTAGGAAAACACGTTAGAGAAGTGAAAGAATCAATTTGGCTGATTTTTCTGGTAAATTCAGCAGATGCCTTCAGGCCACTGGGGTCACACTAGCATGGGGTTCACCTGGCCCTTCAGGTGGGACGTGTGATGGACTTGGAGTATTTTCCCCAGTGGGCTGTGATAGGGTGTCTGCTCTCTAGGCATGGATGTTTATCTAAGATTTCCTTTACTGCTTTGCTAAATCCAGAGCTTCTGCTATAGTCTTCGCTATGCTAAAAAAAAAAAAAAAAAAAAAAAAAAAAAAGTTGTAAAATTAAATTGAGCGAAATCTGGAATATACCAGGAACAGCCACACCTGATCCATGGTAATGAGGAATTTTTCTGTTCCCTGACAGGCTGTTTCTGCACGTTCAGTCTGCAGCTGAAGTGGGCTTTTTGCTGCCTTTCCTTACTGTAACCTCCTAATTGGTTTGCTACCTTCACTCCTCGATCACTGTAAGCATTAAAGTACAGTGAGTCCTATTAGATGGCCCTTTTTCATCTACATTACCTACTTAAGCGAATTTCAAATTAAGATTTTCTTTTTTTTTTCTACAACTTCAGCCTTTCTGATGTGCCAAGTAACTTGTGTGTTAGAAATGCTGGTCTCACAGGCAGCAGGTTCCCCACCTCCCTCTCTTCCTGATCAAGTCATGGAGAAGTGGTAGCTCATCAGATACGCAGTCACTGCATCCTTCTCTGATTCGATACTTTGGACATATTTTTGTATTGTGGGTTTGTTGATATAATGGGAGGATGAATGATTCATTGCTGTCTCACAGCAGAGGGGTCAGCGGGTCGCCCACAGCCATATCTTATTATCATCTGGAACTTAATCTGCTGAGGGATTGCTAACCATCTGTAACACATACCGCTCATTTCTGTGGCGTGCTCATAACCTCTGCTAATTATTTATAATGGGTTAATTAATAGGATTCTGCTCTAAACAGTGACCCAGTGTTCTTTGTTTCTGGTCCTTCAGCTAAAGTAACAGCACTCTTACTGAAAACAACAGTAATTTATTCTTGAGAACAAGGTTTTGAGATGCTGTATCAAAGCTCCACAAAAAACTGAATGTGGCATCTACCTCTTTCCTCTGATCACTGATTTTGTAATTTTATAAAAGAAAGCAATCAAGTTTGTCTCATTATATTGGTGCTCATTGTTCAATTCCATTATCCTTTTAGGCTTTTCTCTTAATGTTTGTTCCACTGTTTCAGTAAGGCTTGAAATTAGACTAATTCCCCAGATCATTCTTCTTCCAGTTTTAAAATGTAGATGAAACAGATTAAGATTATCAGGTTCTGAAAATCAAACAGACAATAAGGTAGAACCATTAACATGCTGAAAGAGACTGCTTGCCTGGTCCCGTTAGCCCCAGTTCCAAAAGCAAAAGCAGAGGGCACCTGGTATAATTAAAAGACAAATAATCTACTGCAAGTTAAAGGAAACACTTTTTAATAGAGCTTGTAGCTGACTGGTAGAACTTGTTGCTCGACGATGCTGTCATAGCAAGAAATTTAGCAAGACACAAGAAATAAGGGAAGCTGGTTATGAATGAGAACAGTAGCTCTGATTCTGCAGTTGTGATAATCCTTGCTTGTGGAGCATTGCCGCTACAATAAACAGTGGGTTTACTTGAGTAATGGAGGCTTTCAAGATCAATGTGAATATCTGTAAATTGAGCTGAGGAGAAGATAAATGACCAAGGCTGGTCTGTTTCTTGCTTTGGGAAGATTTAAGGCAATAATTAGTGAAGCCAGGAAAATTATTTCCTTGCTTGCAGATGGATTTTGTAAGATACGTAGTTGCAGTCTTTCGGGCTGTGAAGAGGAGAGCTGGGCCTTTCTCTAAACCCTTTGCAGGATGCAAAAGTTGGTGGGGCTATGGGGCACTTTCACTACAGCGGTTTCTCTGCTTTTCCTGAGAGATGCATTATAAAACTTGCCCATTCATGCTTTACAAGCACACCACAGACTGAGACCACCTGGCAGTAACTCTGGAGAGCCTCCCGAGCAGGCATCTCCTACTTTACTGAGCTCTGAACTGTTTTGTATCCATGAAGTACGGTTGGTAGGGAGGAGGAGTATCTTCTATTACACCTGCCTTAGTGGCTGAGCCAGATAGCTACTCTGCCTTTTCAACTCTATCAGCTGTTTAGATATATATTTTTAATTACTAATGGGAAGATGAGCAGGAGAGATGAGAATGAACTCACTCCTCTAATGAGAATTTTAGACATAAGAGATGTGCATGTGCATCTTCAGTGCTGATTCTCTCCCCCTACTTCATTATTGCTTTTTAAACCTTCTCCTTTAAAAATGAAACAGTTTCTTAAACAGGCAGTATTTTTTATACATTTTACCCGTTCTGTCTATTAAAAGATCTTGACCCTTCCATTTCCATCTCTTGGGATAAAAGTAGTAAGTTGTGCCAATTTGGTAGTCAGTGTGTGGAAATCAGTGTGTCTATGAAATGCATATTCTCTTTGATTGCCTGCATTTAAGCCTGATTATGTTCAAATCACCCAAACATCACAAAGTGCTATGCAAAGTATAATAATCTGTCATCAGAGGCAGACAGAGAGAAGGGGAAACAACTCTTTAGATTTTGGTAGATCCCAGAGAGTTTTACACATCAGCTTTTGAAACACCAGCCTGTTGGGAATGTCATAGAGCTAAGAGCCCTGGTGCTATTTTACAAGCACCAAAGCTCGGAGATCTCTGAAAGGGGTGAGGCTCTAATGCCAAGAATATGTTTTGCGTTTTAGTAAATCCAACCCAAAAGTTAATAAAGTTGCACCATTCACTTGCGTGCTACCAGATTCCATGACTCTTCACTGATGCTAACAATGTGACATTCTTGTTGGATGTAATGGAGATGAAAACAGGTCTTTTGCCAGCCTCCAAAGAAAATGGACTAATCTGCTAGCCTAATGCCTGCATTGCTGTTGAGCAATGTGTCCCAGAGACCCTGTGCTTGGCCTTTTCCAGGACAGATTTCTTGATCCTTTTCCCCTCCAGTAATAGCATGCAGTATGCTGTGATCGTGATCAGGGGGGTAAAAACACGCCTGCTGCCTTGGACTGTCTCATAGGCAGTGTCCACACTTCCATGCATCCATCCATGTGTTTTTTCCAGTGCAGCATTCCTCACCTGGGAGGCAATTTCTGCACCCCTAAAATGGTTGCCTCAGCTCCTAGCCCAGCAGTCTGTGGCCAGAAAATCTAGATGTCAAATAAAATAACTTTACCCTCTAGGTTATGACACTGGCGGGCTGGCAGTACCTGGCACCCATCAGGAGGGAGAGGAGGGCACCCTGTTATCCCCCTGCCCTGCACGCCCACTGTCTCGGGGCCGGGGATGCCCCGTGGGATCGCTGCGTGCTGCACCGCGCGTGTCAGGGACAGTGGCCGGTCTGGCACCTCTTAATCGGATCTGTTCAGTCAGAAAGGTTCAAGTGAGGTGATTGCTTTTAAATCACTAACTTACATTTATGAAAGCAGGGAGAGGGCTTGTCATTCCTCTTCCATAGTGCTGAGACTATTGCGTGTAGAGTCCCATCTGGATCTGGGGTCCCGCGATGCACGGGTGCCGTGGGAGCAGGAGGGAGTGGAGTGGGAGCCATAACTCTGAGTCCCCATCTTCCCTCTACCTCTGTGTGGCTGCTGGTGATTTAAATTATCAGCATAATGAATTAATCCATTTAACTCAAAAATACGTTTGAGGAGAGCGGGAAGGTGAGGGCAGATCCTTTGCCTGAAGTGGGATGTTTGCCTTGCAGTATTCCAACTTTACTGTTTCCACATTAAGGCCCAGTAATGTCTCCAGTGGATGGGAGTCACAGGCTTTCCTTTGTCTGATAAGGCTGGAAGGTCTCTGGGTTGGGAACTACCTCCTACACACACGCATGTGTGTGTAGGTGTGTATTTGGATGTGTGTGGACGCTGCCTGGCACAGCAGATCTCCTGTCTGGAGAGCTGTGGGTACCATCACAGCATGAAACCGCTGCAGAACTAGTACAGCGGGAGAGCAGGATGAACGCTGTTTGCCTGTCTCCAGGCAGCTGTGCCCAGAGGTTTCCTTGTCCTCTAAGAAAGCATGGTTGTTGCAGTTTTAGGGCTGTGCTTTCAATCTCTTAAGTAAATTACCAAGAAAAAAGGTTGGTGCTATTTTTTTCTCCTTGTACTTTGCTAGCTCTGTTTAGGGCTGTTGTGCCAGATTTTCTTCCTTTTATCCTCTTGTTTTTCAGCATGTCTGCCTTTTTCCTTTCTCTTTATATTGAGATTTGTCCTTTCTTTTACAGAAATTAAAATGCCACATTCCCGCCAATCTGAGACTGAAGCAAAACGGAGACTAGAGAATAGTTTGTTTCTAATTGAGATTTGAAAAATATCCCTCAATAATGCTTTCAGCTCTTATGCGTGGGAATATTTTGATTACACTTGTTATGGCAAACCCACATTCTGCCACTGCAGGATAAGAGGACAAATGAGAGCAGTATTTCCACCAAGGTGTCTATCCTGGAGAGCAGATGGCTCAGGGTGGAAGCCGTGTTGTGTGTGCGAGCGTGGCGTGAAGGGGCACGTAGTGATGGGAAACACTGTCAGGTTCACCTGCCTATCCTGGGCGTTTGTCCTTTGTGCTTCTGCAGCCTTTAACACTACTGAGCTCCAGCCCTTTGAGGATTCCCCGAGCACCCCGCAAACACCCCCGGTGCCTTTGCACCGTTTGCAGTGAGGGTGGATAGTGTGTGCCCTGGGAGATGGGCTGAAGGCTTTCAGTGTGGGTCTACAAAAAACAACTGAGGAAAGCCAGCCTGGTATTATTAAGCTTAAACTCTCTACTTGGAATGTACAGCTCAGCTGGAAAACTGATAGGAGACTGTAAGTCAAAAAAAAAAAAAAAAAAAAAAAACAAACAGCTGAAAAAATGCTGCTGCGGTGCAAGTGTCCAGCATCGGCAGGCAGGAGGGGAGAATTGTCAGCAGAAATATTCTGGGAGTATTTATGGAGTTAAACATGCTTTGTAATGTCAAAATACAGACGGGTGTGGAAAGGCTAAGCAGCTAACGGCCAGCTCAGTAGTCCTAAATCTGCAGTTGAGCTATAAAGAAGCGAAGCTCAGCGTCCATCAGCAGCTTGGCTTGGGAGTGCCTGGCGTCTGCGCCTGGCTGAGCTCGGCAGTTAACGGCGGCGTGCAGCTGGCTCCGGGAGCGAGGAGGTGCTCCGTGACAGACAGATAATGGGGAGGCAGCTCTGCCATTTGGGAAGGGTTCAGATGGATACCCACCCGTGGAAAGAGCTAAATTTTGAAAGAGAAAAGAATGTCTGGATGCCCAACGCCATCAGGTGCTCTGCGAAGGACAGACAGGAATGGAGACCTTGTGAGGAGAAGTTAGTCTGCTTAGGTTTGAGCACAAGATGCAGCTGAGCCACGGCATCCCAGAATCGTTTCTGATGCAGGGGGTGACAGTGAGCCACCCTGCTGCCCACACATCACCCGTGTCCCTTTCTGCTCGGTGCACTGGGAGAGCCATAGGCCAACAGCCTGTAGGCTTTGGCAGCTCCTTTGGCTGCTTGTTATTTTTTTTCCTGAACGTTTGAGTCTGGGGCGTCACACTGGGCATCAGGGAGTTAATTTTCACGCAAATGCAGAAGAATAACTAAGAATCTGTCAGAGGCAGCTCCTGGCAGACCTGAGACTGGAACCTCGATGCCTGGCGTGCAGACCTGGAGTCCTCCGAGTCAGCTGCCTCCTGGGTGGCTGGACCAGAATGACAGGCTTGTGTCTCGCGTCCGAAATCAGCCCCTCCGGAGCCCACAGCTTAACCTGGCGTTTGCCAGCGCTGCCTTTCTGCTTCTAGAACAAGCACCTGTGCATGCCTGGCCTCCTCTGCCCTCCCATCCAGGCTCAGCTTCATCCAGCTACAGTGCTGCAGATGAGGAACTTGCAAGCCTGAGAGCTGGAAGGCTTTCCCATGTCATTTTTAAAAATAAATGTATGTGCATGTATGGAATGCATTCTCTTATGGAAGGAAGTGTCCTTAATAATAAGTGTCTTTTTTCTACATCTAACCATTTCGTCACGGCGTACCTCCAGGGACCCCGGCATCAGCCCTTAGTTCCTCCCTCCACTGATTCACTTCCCACACTGGATTAGAAAGCAAAGAGAAAGCAAAGAGATGGAGTTGCTCGATCGGTGTGAGTGCCACTGCTATGGCAGGGAGCTCTTAGGGCCTGTGCTCTGCGGGTTGGGGGCTCAAGACCCCCTCCTCTCCCCAGAGCCAGGCCTGGCACAGCCCCAGTCTCCCCAGCATCGTGCAGCAAGCAGGCAGGAGGCAGCATGGGCAAGTGTGTTTGTCACTTAAACGTTTGCTCAGCTGGGCAGCGAAGAGTGAGTGAATCCATGATTTTTGTCGTCTCCTTTTTTTGGCTAAAAGGTCAAATTTACATTGAATAAATTTGTGTTCCGCACGGTAAAAACAAATGTAACTGCTTGAGTGCATGCAAGGGGGCATTGCCTGCTAACTAGGGCACTCGGAAGAGCACTCACTTGTGTCTGGAGGCAAGCGATTACTCTCAAGTATTGTTCTTTTTAGAGCAAGCCTTTGCAGGGAGAGCAGGGGAGGAGGCAGGCGCTGCAGAGAGGGGGACAGTGGCAGCACTGTGGCTGCTGCTGCAGCTTTCGGCTGGCTGTGGGGAGGCAGAGCCAGGGCCGGGCTGCTCAGGAGGCCTCCCCTGCTGCATCTGGGAGGGCTGGAAGTCAGTAACCCGAAAACGCGGTGATTTGTAGAGCAAATGGCTGAAATCTGCTGGAGCTGCAGGAGTTTGGGAAGTGCTGAGCGTCATCAACTTCTCCTCGAAATGAGGCCTGTGGGGCTTTTCTCTTTGACCTGCAGGCGTTTGAGGACAAGCTGCAGGAGGATGCTGGAAAAAAGAGGGATGGGGAGGAAGGCCAGGGCTAGGGTGCGGAGCCAGAGGCAGCATCCTTTCGAGGCTCTCCCCAGATCTTCAGCTCTGCCCTGCTTTGTCACTCTGCAGCCTCTTCTTTCCCAGCATTTCATCTGTTTGCAGCTTTCTCTCCCAAATCATTCGGCCCACCTCTGAGCATGGAAACTCTTCCTGGTCAAGGAATGCAAAGCCACTGTGCCCTTGTTGTTCAAGTCTCCCTGGAGAGTTCAGGTGGGGAGGGAGAAGGGACAGCTCTTACCTCTCCCCCAGCCCTGTGTGTGTGTGCTCAGCATTTCCCTCCTGGCAGGCATCCCTCAGCATTGCCCCCCTCCGAATGTGGGTTTTCCTTGCGCTGAGTCTGTCTCCCAGCCCACACAGCACCTGACATGCTGGAGCTGAATCAGAGCGCTGCAAATCCCCACTGAGGAGCCCAGCCCTGGCAAGCTTTAGAAGCCTTCTGCTGGGCACGGCTGTTGGAAGACTGGGAGCTGTGTCCGCGGGCCCACACTGCTGCCCCACGCTATGTGTCTGAGTGTGGGGGAGTTGGTCACCAGGCCAGGGGCTGTCCGTGGCCATTTGGGTGGCTCTTCTGCCCCTTGTGTGTTCCCTGCCTCAAGCGCAGCCTCGAGCAGTGCTGGCTGCACAGCCAAGGAGGGGGGGACTGGGCTTTTCGTATGCTGAGCACAGCTACACGGCAGGTCAGTCATCCCAGGCGCTTTATTACCTCTGTCTGGCCTCAGCCAGGAGCCAGCGATGAGTTGCATACGCTCATCATTTACCTCACCTCACAGAGACCTTCATTGTCCCTGTGTACCAAGGCTGTGGTTTTGCAAACAGCTAAGCCTGCTGGTACTTACCAGTAAGCACGAGCTACTCTGAGCCCTCATTGCACTGGTGGACCCTTCCCTGAGCTGCCTAGACCCACCAACAGAACGGAGACGCCCCTTGATTTGTTTTGCTTAGATGGTTTTCTTCCAGCCAAGTGTCTCTCAGAGGTCATGGAGGAGGCCAGTGGGAGAGGAGGAAGAGAACAGGACCATCCCCCCTCAGCAGCTTTTAAGAATTCTTGTGTCCATGGCCAGCTGAGGAGGGATGGAAGAGAATGTCCCTGCTTATTAAACCAAGGAGTCATGTCAGAGGTGGACCAAGGAGATGGCGTCTGTTCCAACAAACATATGTTTGCATCTCCAAGGAAGTGAAGCCATGCTGCTTATAATGGAGAAGCCAGACTATGTCCCAGGTTGGGTGGGGAAGAAAGGGAAACAATGTTGGAGGAGAGAGAGTAAATCTCTCCAGGGTCCCTAAAGGACTTAGGACAGGAGGTAAGTGCAAGTAGGTGTAGTAGAGGGAGAGGCAGATTTCACTGCAGGAGGTAAAGCATGGTTATCTTTCATTCCTTCATCAGTACCTTTTACAAACCCTCCTACCCGTGTTTTCTCTTTGTGCAATTCCATCAGGGTTCTTCTGTTCTATCTTAATCGGTCCAAATGAAATGCCATTTCCAGATAAATGAGTAAAACCAAATCATCCTCCCCTCAAAGTTGTGGCAAATCTCTAAACCAGAGCACTGAGAGCACGTTAGCAGTGTGCCCTCATGGAAGCTGTACAGATGAGGCAGAGAGCTGCTGTCGCAGGGCCAGGGGAGAAAAAAAGTGTCTTTCGGTAAGCAGGGAACCTCTCTGATGTGCATCGAGATACTCCATGCTGCTAGACAGTGGTGATGGCCAGCTGGAAACCTAAAGGCTTTCGGGCAGTTAGTGACTGTGCATCTGGTCCAGGCACGGTGTCCAGAGACCTTTTGGTGCCAGTGGTTGCAGTAAGGAGTGAGCTCTACGGCTGCATCCGTCTAACTCCAGCGCTGCGTCTGGCCGTGGAGCACGGAGAGCGGTGTGACGTGTGCTGCAGGGCTTGTCTTGTCTTACACTTCCTTGCTATGGCTTTCACGCCTGTTTTGCACAACCCCTTCACCGCTGAAAAGATGCCAGTTACCCCCCTGGACCTGCCGGTGGGCCCAGGGCACCGCAGCGCTGGGAAACAGGTCGGAGAGTGGAAGCTACACCCCATCAGGTGCGGTGAGCTCCCTGCACCCCAGAAGTGAAACAAGTGACAGCAGATGATCCCAGTTCATGTTCTACACTGCATGTGCTGCTCTGCAGGGGAAGGTCCAGCCCCAGGGCAGCCTGCAAAGGGAAAACCTCCCTGAGAGCAGCTCCTGCCTGCTTAGTGTTAAGTGCTGCGGGTCCCAGCCCCTCTTCCCCAGTTGTTGCACAATGATTTGTGACACTTGCAACATGCTGTTCCATGGATAATGCCCTTGCTGTAGTTCAGTGGCTTGTTTGTTGGGTTGACTGATTGCATGATAGTGTCTGGGAGCTCTTTTGAACCTGAGGATGTTGGGGATGCTCCTTTGTTGCTGAGCGTTGAGAGAGGGGAAGCTGTTCACATGCTGGCGGTGGCAATTTCAACAGTGCTGGCTGGGGTTTGAGAATCGGCACATCACTCGGAGCTGGTGGAGGTAAAATCATGGCTGTTGGGATAACGGGGGGATAAACTGATTAAGCAGAGCATGGGGTTAACCCCATTACATGGGGACTACCTTGCCCTTGGTCACAGCGCTGTTCTAGAGGGCTATGGCTGGGGTCCTGGTTCTACTGTTGTCTCTCAGGCAAACTTGGACATGTTTCTAAATATACAAAGGGGCCCTGGAGGATAAAGCTCTCCTCTGTCCTCTACTGTGAGGATAAATTCATAAGTGACGGAAAACTTCCAGCCCTGCTGTAAAGGGCCTTAGAAATACCTGGAGAGGACAATAAATTTCCGAGATGCGAGTATTGTTTAACCTAAGCTGCTTTCCATGGTCTCTGCACTGCAATACCATGGTTTCTGAATCACTCTACCATTTGTCCTTCAAAGAGCACAGCAAGGAAAAGAGTTTCTTTTCCGATTCTAGCATTTATTCTGCTAGTGCTGGTCTGTTCCTCGTTTTAGATAGCGTTTCTGTGCTCCATCCATCAGACCTCTGGGTGCCCTGGAATCAATCAGGAATTCCAGCCTTGTGCCTGCTAATTGCATGGCCGTTTGGTGGCTGGGAGCTCTTCCAGCTGATGGATGGTGTGCGTGGAGGTTTTACTCCATCTGACTGACACACTGTAAGCTGCACGGCGTTGTGTGCATGCCCAGCGCAGGGGCAACGGTAGACATTTGCACAGCCATGTAAAACAAGATATTTTAGGTGCGCATGGGGGTTTACCCTCACTGCTACTGGGGTGGGGGAGCATTCAGACTGTCACCATGGGAGCTCTGGCTATCGAAGGGGTTCTGGGTCAGCTGGGGCACTTCACGGACTTTTGTGTGTGATGCTGAAATGCTGTGACAGACCCTGCAGGGGTTTGATAGACTCAGCAGGGTATGAGAAATCAGTGGTCTTTTCTGCTGGGAAAGCACTGAGGAGCAGCAGGTACACTCAGACAAAACTGGCTTGCACCCATTCACAGGGTGCTAACCATGGTGGCAGAGGAATGACACGCAGCCAGGTCCATCTCCCAGAACCCAGGGTCAGTGGCTGGACTGGAAATAGCTCCAAGGTCTGCATGGCCTCCATGACTTGCCCACAGCTGCCCTAAGTGGTCTTCCAACAGCCCTGTGTGGCTGGCTAGTGATGACTGCCCCGGCACACCTTGAAGAAGCCTTCTTGCACCTGTAAACAAATTTGGATCTGAAGGTAGAGCATGCCAAAGTGACAGGTTTACCCTTCTGAGGCACTTTCATTTTTCAGGCTGGACTTGACGTGTCAAGCATCTCCTCGGATTGTAACCTGAAAGGGTATTATAGGAGATGCTGTACTCTGGGTGACATTTTTAATCTTTCATCTCTTCCAGCTAATGTGTTTTGCTGATCAGTTTGCCAGGCAGAGTGGCCTTGCTGGCAATGCCAGGTCTGAGTTCCTCTCCCGTCTGCCTCTCATTCTGCACGCGCTGCCACACGGCTTAACAATTGTGTTTTTCATGAATAATTTGTTCTCCACATCAGGCAGTCTGTGTCACTCTGCAGCCGCCGGCTTTGCAGAGGGAAACAGCCAAGTGAAAGGAACAGCAGCGGTGCTGGTCCTGGCCAAGTCTGTCCTGTGCCTCCCTGCACTCAAAACAGGGGCTTATTAATTTCTCCTTCAAAGCAGCGTCCTTTGCTGCATGCACACGCACTGTGTGCATCTCCCTTTCGTCTGTGCTCTCTCGAGGAATGAGGATTCGGTGTTAGCAGGTGAGTTGGGTGTTGTGCCTTTCCCCAGGAGCGCACCTGGCAGCTCCGTGTGCTCCTCGCCATGACGCATCTCTTGTGGCGGTGCACTGGAGGGCAGTGAGGGACTGAAACAGCCCTTGCCCCTGTTGTACTGGCCTGTGAATTTGCTCTCGAGCTATCCCCTAGACCCCAAGGCTGACACAAATTCCCTTTCAAGCACAGCACCCACCCTGACACCCCTGGGATGGGCATTTTGCAGTGGGTGCTCAGCTGGGGCTCTCCCAGGTGCAGCTTCCCTTGGGGAGATTTCTTCCCGCTACAAGTGAATCCCACCGCTATGGTCCCACCAGCTGCTGCCTGCACAGCTTTCCCGGGCATCAGCTGCGTCCCGAGGCAGCCGAAGGAGCTGGTTCAGCCCTCATGCTTCAGCAGAGCAGATAACAGCTTCGATGAACTGTGTTATTTGCCCTGGAAAATTCTTGTTAGCACTCTGCTGTTGACAGAATCGCGGAGGATTTGGATGTCAGATTTGCTCCTCGCGGTCCTCAGAGCAGCATCCCTGTCACAGCAGGAATCAGTTCAGGTTCCCACGTTTGCTCAGGAAAGCCCCCCGGCCAGAATAACATGGGAGGCAGCAGGTCAGGCAGGGGGCTGGCAGGGCTGCGGGGTGTGCCCAGGCCCCTGGCCTTGGGGTGCAGGTGTTGGGCACGGCGGTATCTCAGGGGGACGTGGTGCTTGCCAAACCCTTCCTCAGGAGACTGGTGCAGCGTTGTTCCTCCCAGTGTATTTTCCGACTTTTCTCCCATCTCACAGCTGGCCTTTACAGACGTTCTTCCTTCCAGAAATACTAGAATTAGCCCATTCAAGCTATCCCCTTTAAAAAAAGAGAAGCGGGAAGTACATGAATATTCCTCTGGAGTACCAGTGCCTGCAGGCAGGCTCCCTCCGTGGGAGCCGCGTCTCTGCCCCGGCACTGCCTGCCGCCCTTCGTCACCCGGCCCAAAGCCCATGAAAATCGAGGTAAAGATTCCCTGTGGACCTCCTGGGCTTTCAGTTGGGCCCTAGCTCATTTCTGTAGCACATGGTACTGGCCAAACCTGATGTAATCATGGGTTTACAGGCGGGGAAGCTGAGGTGTTGAGTGGCTGAGTCAGGATATGGATCCGACCACGCAGGAGCTCAGTGCCCAGGCTCTGCACATCCCAGGAGAGGGATAGAGGGAGAGGTGTGGCAGCCCAACTATTAGATGGGAAGGACTATACTTTCACAGTCAGGAGGGTTGAGGTTCTCTTCTGCCATACCAGAGCTTTTTAATGACTTTGAACCAACGACTTTGGCCTGAAAGCCTTGCTCCCGTCTTTTTGATGACCCTTAGGTGCTGTGGTTGCACGGCCGGTTCGGAAGCTCAAAGGCAGACCGGCACTGTCGGATGCTTCTTGGATAACAGCCCATGGGCTGTCATTTCTGTTGGCTTGTGATACTCAGTGCATGTTTTCAAATACCAACTGGAGTTGTTTGCAAATGCCTAGTAAATCCCAAAATAGCCCCAATTTGCTGAATTTTGTGAATAGCATTCAGCCCACTCCAGTTACAATAGCAGCCTGCCTCCATGCCTCGCCGGAGCTTTGCGGAGGTACAATAGTGAGAGGGGGGATGAGTGAGGCTGGCCGAGCAAATGTTATTATTCCAGCTTGCTGCACAAACAATGGATGCTATTTGTTTTGCTGGCTTCTAGAGCATCTTATTTCTATCGGCTCCTATTCTTTCCCTGCATTCCTTGGTTTTCTTTTGTGGTTTTCCACTCTTTGGGGATTCATTGTCCTGGTGAAGCGTGGTCCCTTTCCATTGGTGCTCTGGAGCTGGAGGACTGGTTCTGGGATGTGAATCGCCTCTCCCTTGTGCGTGGGTGGGCTGTGGGGGATGTCTGTCTGCGAGCATCCCTTCTGCTAACCCGTAGTGGCATGTCCTCAGTTCCCCGGGCTCCCTGGGAAGCCTGGCAGATCAGGGGCTGCCTTTCCCTCCTCTCACCCCAAGCTCCTCTTGCTCTGCTGTTTACATGCCGGAAAGTTTATCCGCTGTGGTTTCTTCCCGGAGTCCAGCAATGTGACACTGATGAGGAGTGACAGGAAGGTCACAGCGCAGGGGAGGAGAGGGTGGGAAACGTGCTCTGAGCTCGGCTCTTGCCTCCCCAGCCCTGCTCTGCCGCTGCCTGGCACAGCCTGGCCGGGGCAGTGGGGACATCCTTAGCTGCCCTTGGCGCTGCTGGAGGTGGCATCTTTCCTTTTCCCCAGGGGCTCTGCATCACGTGAGACAGCCCTTTACCGCTCCTTAAGGTACTTTGTTTATTCATGATTTGTGGTTTATTTCTCATCCTTCTTCTGAGTCAATGGGTGCATTTGACAAGCACGAGGGAGCTGCTGGGAACAGGCAGGTGCTGGTAACTCTGGCTTCTCTCTCCTGGTGGGGACATTTCCCTGTCCCACCATCTGACCTGTAGGTCCTGCGTTTTCCTTTTCATAACGGCTGTTGCTGCGTGTGGTGTGCTGCAGAGGTACCTGGACAGGCCTGTGCTCCTCCCGGGACCTGCTCTGGAAGAAACAGCGTTGCTCGAGGTGGGGAAAGGAGGCACGGCTGCCTTAAACCACGTGCTGCTGAAGCCATCTGGCTCAGCGGAGCCAAGAGGCTGCCAAGCCACAGACCCCCATGTGAGCGTGGGAGATGTGCATGAGTTCAACGACGTGGGTCTTGCTCTTGGGGCCAGGCAGAGGTGGGACTCACCACAAAGCCCCAGGGTGCTCAGGCTTTATTTATTTATTATGGGAAAGGAGCACTGGGTGCTGTTCGCCCTCTCTCCAGCACTGTCTGAAGCCTCAAACAGTGAGTGGGATTGGAAAGAGTAAAATTCATTAGCATCTTCAAAATAAAAACACAAGCATTGCTGCCTCTCCAGATTTGCTGTAGGCTGAGGGACTGCTGGTCCGCACCAAGCCGTCGCTGCCCGGCAGAGACCTCTCTCCGAGGCTGGCTGCGGTAATTGCAGGGCATGGCGCTCAGCGTTCATATCCGAGCTTGGCATCTATATCTAATCTGAAAATAAGTCACTATGTATTTCATTAAAGCAGCTGCTGCTGCTTTTATTTGCTTATTTTGAACGATGCTCCGTTCTGTTGAAAACCAATTTGTTTTAGAAAAATGGTCTGTTTGTGTTAGCAGCCCGTGCCCTGTATGGCCCGCCCTGCCCCATTCCTCCCTCCCCGTGGGAGACTCTCAGCAGTGAGGCTGAGCCACTGTGCACCCACGCTGCAGGGGGTGGGACAGGAGGAGGTGACCCCGTGGGTGATGTCCTGTCCTGGGACACACATCTGCATGTCCTGGCTGTGCAACAGCCCAGTGACCTTGAACAAATCACCTGCAAACGGTTCGGTCCTTCTGTTCCCTGTCTGTAAAGGGGAGATGGAGCAATGAGTTTGGAGGTCCCTGGGTTGCCATGAGTACCTGTGGGTAGGTGGGCTGTCAAGATTCACCTGTAAGGTGGTCAAGATGAGGTGAGTGGGCTGGCTTCACCACTTTTCCTGCTGGAAAGCTGCGTGAAGTAATTGCCTGGTCTACTGTGCTCAGCTTATCTAGGTCTCTCTGACCATGACACAGTCTCAAAACAACAGCAAATGACACCTGTTAACTTTCCAGCTAGAACCCTGCCCCACCTCACTGAGTTCTGAAGTTGCGAGAATTGTATTTTAAACCTTCATACCACAACTGTGAGCGGTAGTGATGTATTTCCCTTGTAAAGTGGAAGTTGAGATTCTCAGGTCATCTGATGGCTGAGGGGTTGTTCCTTTGCAGAGCAAAGCCCCCTGCCCCAGGGAAGGTGAAGGGTTGCCACCGGCTCAGATGGGCTGAGAGGAAACCTCCTACAGCCGAAACCTCGCACGCTGGTTACGTGTGTGTCTGCTAACATACGGCAATTAGGAAACTTATTTCCAGCCCGCTGTTTGCCGTGACAGATTCCTGAACCCCAGCCAGCACTTTGCGGGCGGAGCTGTCATGGAAGAGGAAATAATGGGAATCTCGGGCTTTTTATAGCACTACCCGTTCTCCCTCGGCTGCCTGCGGGGAGCCTGATGTCCCTGGCACCACACATGATGGGAACCCACTGCGGGGTGGGTGGCTGGAGCGGGACCTGGCCCTGGGGGCAAGGTGAGACCTGGCTCCAGGAGAAGGTGGAAACCAGCATTTCTGCCGGACGGTGAGCCACGAGGTTGAAGCAAGCTGGTCACCCACCCATCCAAAACCTGTGTGTGCCAGGATGCTATCTGTTGGGGGGCGCTTCCCCATCCTCACAGCCGGCAGCTGTCTGACTGCTTGCCTGTAATCTGGGACTTTATAGGAGTTGGTGGTGATTTTGATGCCTCAGCTGTTTGGCGATGCAACGGGAGATGCTGCAAGCGTGCCTTGTTCTCAGACTGATGTAGAGCTCTGCTGGGCACATGAATCCAGGTCCTGAACCACTCAGTTGCGCAACAGTCTCTAGAAAAATCTCAGCCTTGCACTCGAGCGAACAACAGAGAGGCTGAAAATATTTAATTTTTTACTTTAAGGCTTTAGGACTCTCCCGGCTGGCTGTGAACCACACAACCAGGAAAAGAACGGAAATCCTCCTTTTCTGTCCCAAACTGAGTCTGTCTCTCCCCACTCACACTGTCGTCTCACTCTGGTTAGTCATTTCTTGGATACCCCTGTTTTTTTAAAACTGGCCCCTTCTCTAACCTTCCAACCTGCAGGCAGGGCTGGGCTGGAAATGGGCAGCCCAGGAGCAGAAGTGTGGTAGGAAAACATGAGCAGTGGTGATGGGAACGGGTCAGCGAGCTGGGGCAAGGACCTGCTGCTGGATGAGCTGAGCAGTACAGAAACAAATGTACAGGAAATGGCAGTGTGGGAATTTTTTTTTTATGAGAATTTAATATTTTTTTAAATGAGAATTTAATTTGCTACAAGAGCAAAGGCTAGGCAAAGACAAGGGCAGGGAGCAGATCTCAGACTGATGATGGGAAATGTTTTTGGTGGTGTGTTTTACCTGCATGGCCCAGTGCTGGCTGCGGAGATGCTGTGACTCAGGCCAAAAGCATGATTGGGTTTACAGGGATGATGGGTGGCTGTGGATCATGAGTGTCCATGGATCCAGGGATGGGAGTGAGGAGAAGCTGTTGCTGGCAGCCAGCAGGTCTCCTGGGACAGATCTAGAGCTCAGGTCTGGAGGAAGTATCTCAGACCAGATCTTTCCTGTGGCCTCCTGGACTGGGCTTGCTGCTGCTAATCTTCCCTGGAGATGTCAATGCTCCCTGCAGTTTTGAGAGGAGAACGCAATCAGTTCCTGCCTTCCCTTGCACCCAAAGATACTGTGCTGTTGGTGCAAGGGAAAAGGAACAACTGGCCAGAGCACGTGGTCAGAAAAGTCCTGGCCCAGCTGTGTGTCTCCTGCTTCTCTCCACACCTTTTCTGTGCACCTCAAGGTCATTGGGCTGTTGCCTTCCACAGATTGCATTTCCCGATCCCCCCTCTTGGTACTGTGTTCAGCCAAGTCCAGCTGCTGCACAGTCGCTGTGATTAAAGTATCCAGGCTCTCGCTGCGACAGCAGTATTCCTCCAGTGTTGCTTTCCTTAATGCTCTCAGCCTTGTTGCCTGGCAAGAAGCTGATTGACCCTCCAAATTCAGGTGGGCACCAGTTAACCACCTCATCCCAAATGTGCTGGGTAACAAGCCCCCTCCCAAGGGCATCTCCCCGCTCCCCACCTCTGGTCTGCACACCTGAGCTCTCCTTTCCCCTCAGAGCAAAACCTCCAGAGTGGGAGCACACACCATGGGGCCTGCCTGCCATTAAAGCACATTTGCCTGTTGGTATTTCAGAGATGGAAACGTCCGCAATCCAGAGCATTTAAATGGGGAGTGAGGGTATGGGAGCGTGCTGTCATGCTGGTTACTGAGGGCTCTTACAGTGTGATGCTGAGCTTCAGGGATGCCGGTTAAAGAGCATCCCTCTTTCAGCCTGACTTTGTGTGGTGAGGGCACAGGGAAGAGCAGGCTTTATCTGGCAGAAAGGCAAAGGGGGGGAAGTCATGGCGGCTGTATTTGCTGCTGTTAACTGTCAGTGGGGGATAAAAGACCAGCTGGATTCATAAACCGTGTGTAACCCACCTTGGGGACGGAGACATCTTGGCTGGGGCTCAGGAGGGAGTTTTCATCAGGAGTTCGTAGGCATGGCCAGAAGCTTGCAAGACCAGAGCTCTCCTGGTGCCGTGCAAAGGGTGACAAGACGCAGCCCGTGCAGGGTTCCAGCTCTCCTCTGTGCTTTCGGGGGGGCCCCGCAGAGCTGCACCCCACTGCACCAGCCCTGCAACACCACGCTGGGTTCCAGGGGATGCCAGCCCATGCAAAGCCCCGAGCCCCGCTGGCCTCTTCCCTCTGCATCCTCCTGAAGGGAAGAACCTGTGGTTTATAAAAAGTGAAATATAAACTCTCATTAATTGTTCCGGACTCCATGACTCAAGCATAAATGACGCAGTGACATCTGTCTGAGCCAGCAGCCAGCTTTCACGAGGGAAAGGAGTGGCAGCAGTGTTTTGGGAGGGAGCTGCTGCCAGATTCAACACATCCCTGTTGCTGGGGGAGCCCAGCAGCCGCCTGAATGTCCCCCCAGCACAGCACCGGAGGATGGTACCAACTGCCCTGGGCTGCCCTACTGCAACCCATGGCGAGGCAACTGCTCCAGAAGCTCCTCTGCACTTCTCTCTGCAGCTATGGTAAAACAAATTAATAGCAACAATAATAATAAATGCCAGCCGAGCCATGCTACAACATGCAGCATAAATCCCAGTGCCCTTGCTGGGCTGAAACTGCTGGTGCGAAGGTTGGGAGCTGCTCCTTAAAATGCAAATCATCATTAGTGATGTGGAAATGGTGTGGTTGTAGCCTCTTATCCTCAGTGTCTCCACTTGTATTGTAATTAGAGGGCCGAGCGTCCCCCTCCCTGCAGCAGGGCTGACGGAGATGACTCGAGTGGTTTCGGGGAGCAGCACACAGCTTCATGGGGAAGCGGGTAGCCCGTATCACTCTCAGCATCCCAGCAGCATAAATCAGCTGTACCCATTGGCAGATTTCCTCCCAGTAGCCAGCAGTCCCTTTGCTCCCCAGCACTTTTCTACAAAGATTTCTTGGTCCCCACCCCAGCTTTCTTTATTAAATGGGTCTTTTTTCTATCCAGTGCTTTATTTTTGTGACTGTGGCATGCACACTGGTGCTCGCTTAGGAGCCAGCGGTGCTTTTGCAAGGGGGGGAAGAGTCAGGGTGAAGCATAGCAACGTTTCTTCGTTCCCTTATTTTCCTTCTGTGTTAGTGAGACGATGCTGAGGATCGTGCTGGGGAGCCGTGGCGGGAGGGCGCTCCGAGGGCGGCCGCGCAGCCTTCGCCTCCTGCGCTCAGCCGTGTGTGCACACACGTGGTTGTGCGTGCCGCTTGCTGTACGCTCACGCAGCTGAGCTTATTTCTGAAAGGCTCAGCTGCTTAATAGCAGCTGCTCCTGAGGTCAGAGTTGTTCTTCATGCAAGAACAAGCCCCGATCCCCCGCTAGAGAAGGTATTTAGTGACAACCGTTTTTTGCCCGAAGCCTTTTTTGTGCTACCTGTGCCTGGAGACACCGAGAGAGAGGGTCGCTGTTTTGCCCGTCTGTCTGAACACCATCTCAGAGGATTTTGCAGAGGTAGTTCCCCAAGGATTTTGCTAAGTGCTGTTCTTCCCAATAATTTTCCAAATGCCATTTGTACTCCGAGTAGGGTTTTATTGCGAGCATTAACAGCACAAAGAGTGTACTGTGGCTCTTTCTTGAGTTAACTACAAGCAGCTGTTCTGATTTGAAACTCAATTTCCCTCTTTTATGCTAAAGTTGACCATATTTCTTAACAAGATCTGCTTTTGCAAGGGAAATGGTGTTGGGGAGGACCGTGATTTTCTGCGCCGAGTCTCCCCGCAGCCCAGTTCTCTCCGTGCCGCCCCAAGTTGCCAAGCTGAGAGCATCAGTGGGGCAAGAAAGATGAGTCTCATTGATGAGGGGGTTTTCTCAGCTAAGAGCCGTGCTGACCCCCACCAGCTTTTCATCCAGGCACAAAGCTTGGCGCATGTTGCTGACACTGTCCATGCTGACCCGAGCTGTGCCCGTCCCATCGGTGTACAGGCAGAAGGCTCTGCAGCTGGCAGCTCTTCCCCCGGACCCTGGCTGCAACATCTTACAAGCCTCATCTCTGATTAGTATTGTACTATCTTATTTTTGTTAAAAGTAACAAAAATTGAAGCCCAGTCCCTGTTCTGCGATGTGAGTAGCATTTAAAGTTGATGATGATTGCAGTTCTTTTAGCCTCTTTTGTTGCACAGGGTGGTTTAGTATGTTTACCCACAGTATTTTTGGCATGTGGATTTCACAATTTGTTTAGCAATGTCAATACCATCTGGAGCATCATCTATTTAAAGTACATTAGAGAGATGAGGAACAACCTATCATATTTTTCCATAGGGTGCATCAAGATTGGAAATGAGAGTCATTCAGAAAGGTTTAATGGGAAAGAGATGTTCGTTGCGCTGCACGCTCATCTCTTATCGTGAGCGGTTACAGTGCTGGTGCTGTTCCTCCACTGCTTTTCCTGATTGTATTGTGCCACTGTATAATATCTGCCTTGAAAAGCAAACAAAGCTGTCTTAAAGGTAGGATGAAGGGACAGTACCTTCGACTTTTTCCCCTGAATTGAGCAGGACGGCTTGCAGGGGCCGTATCAGTGGAGTGGATAGCAAACGTGGTCTGCGATGAAGGCTGCAGAGGGGGGCTGTTCCTCCACTACTCGTGGAGGTTAATGGATGCAGTGCAGGGATTTGATCCCAGTTACTGCGCTTTTGGGATGCTCTGACCTGCTACCGAACAGCCTCATTGGCGGCTGTGGACCTAACAGGGGAAGGGGTGGGCTCCTACATCACTCAGCCATGGGCCAGCCCAGCGCGAACGCCGAGCCCCGACTCCGGGAGATCTCCCGCCGCTGAAATGGGAAGCTCTGGTCCTACTCTGTTGTAGATGCCCTTTGCTTTGAGTAGCATCAAGGTTCAGAGGCACCTACAGAGCTCAAGGGACCGTGTGCGTTTTGGGGTGGTGCAGCCTATCTTCACCAGCAGCGCTGGGCATGCAGGGAGGGTCTCGGCGATGATGGCTTCAGAGCTTCTAGAAACCTGGGGGGAGTTGCAGGGAATGGTGGGGCTCCAAACGCAGCTTGCGTCCTGGCAAGAGGAACAAAGCCTCCAGATGAGCTGGGGACAGTGATGCACGGAATTACTCGTAGGCTCTTTATCTTCAGAAGCTGGAGATGATTATTTGACACCTGTGCAGTGTTAAACCCAAGCGAATCCTAGCTGGAGGGTCCCTGCGGCACGCTGGCCCCTTGGGCACCCGGTCCCAACTCAGCAAGATGTGGTCCCTCTGCCGTCCCCATCACCTCTCTGCTGCTTGCAATTCATAAACTGCTACACTGCTAAAGGGCACTCTCCTGTTCTGCATCAAATGAGAGTAATTGAATTTCCCTTTCCCTTCGGTATTTAACATTATTTTCAGGTCGTGTTGGCATTAACGAAAGCCTGGCCATGGTTTGCATAAGGATATTTATAGGACTCTATGCAGATGAGAATTGTCGCCTCCCCACATCATGTGCCCGGCTTGGACGAATAAATTTCACATTGTTACTTTGAACTGGGTCACCAGAAACTTCAAAAAAAATACTCCTCTGATCATTTTGATACAGGTTACTTAGCAAGGGAGATAAACTAGTACTTCAACACAATTGTAGGGAGAAATGGATTTGCAGAGCCCGAGGCAGTGTCGGGGCAGTGGAAGCTGTTCTGATACATGCTCTTCAAAGCTCCCTACTTTTTGCCAGCTTTAGCATTTTTAATCATTTTGCTGGCTGGCATTCGTTTGGTAAGAGTATCAAAGCACTTCTGCAAGCGGGCGAGTGTTTTACCACAACCATTAGTACAGTCCTGTGCTTGTCAACTACTTCTCCTTCAGGAGGTTGCAAGGGAAAAAGCCTTGGCATTTTAAGCTACAGGGGTTTTTGCTCTCTTGTAGAGGACAAGCTGTAATTAATTTTTGCTGCTGGATTTGGGGATGTTGGTTTGTTTTTTAGAGGAACTTGGGTTAAACCTCATGGCTCCAGCTCCCGCTGCCCGGGGTGCCTGGCAAGAGAAGGTACCCATGACCCACAGGAAACCTCCCGACTCCTTCTCCAGCCAAAGGACAGTTGACATCCCAGGTACAGGGAAAAGTATGTGTTAGCTCTTGCACGTGCCCACAGAAATGCTCTCCTGCATCACTGCATGCAGATAAATACCTGCCCTTAGGTGGCCAATTGAAATTGAGATCCAGGTAATAATTAAAATAATTGTGTTGAGCTTAAACATAATGGTGACCCACTGAAATCTTGGCGTACCAGCTGCACATTCATCACCCCGCAGCCCGAGGTCCTCCTCATTTATTTTAGTGCTGGCAGAGTTTGCTGGAGCAGGGGGACCGGGAGCCAGCGCTGCCGCACCGGCACCAGCCCGTGTCCATCTGTCCAGCTCTGCTGCCAGAGGAGGACGTCTGTCCTCCAGCCTCATCTGCTCCTCGCCCGTGGCTAAAAAAGTGATCCAAATCAAACTGATAGAACCTCTCCAAAATCACTCGTTAAACTGTTGCTGTGCCTCGATTTTTTTCTGGTTTTGTTTTTTTTTAACGGCTTACTGAGATGTTCAGATGAAACCATCCAGGTCCCAAATTTCAGCCTTTTTACACAGCTTAAAAAGGAAAAAATGACAAAATTTCAAAGTATAGCCGTAAAGTAGTGATGAGGTATCCGATACAAAGCCCCATCTGAAATGAATTATGGAGATGCAGATCCCACAGTAGGGAAAGCCCAGGAGCACTGCGAGAGGGAAGTGTTGCTTTTCCCTTGTTGCTGAAGGGGAACAACATCCCAGGGGGTTCGATGAGTCACCTGGGTCACCCAGGGGGACAAAAGCAGGGCAAAGAGTTAAATCCTGGATTCCCAAGTCCCGACATTTTAATTAGGAGACCATCCTGCCGGGACTTGGTACTCAGCAATGGGCAGAGCCAGTGAAGATGCAATCATTTTTAGGAGGCTGTTTCACTCTATGAGCTAGCTTTTGACACAGCGGTGTTATCTAGGTTTGGGGCCTTTTGCCTGGGATGGGGCAATAAATCATAGTTAATTTTATATTAATCATTTCTGTGCACCTCTGTGTGAAGATGGCACAGATTTCCCGATTGAGTTTCTCTTAAGTCGTACATGCGAAGAGAGTATTTTCCTATCAAGGAAGCTAAATAGTTCATCTGTGCTCCTGGCTGTCCTAATACGTTTGAGAAGTCTTTAAAAAGCCCAAGAGAAATAATTCCAGATTATTGAAAGCAATTTGTCTTGTAGAAGATGAACGTGCCTTCATTTAACCATGTCTCTGTATTTTGGGTCTCAGATTTTTGGGGACGTAATTGCCAGATCTTGTATTCATCCTGCCTGCTCGTGACTCCCTGCCCGCCGCGGTGGCTTTCTTGCTGCCAGCCGTGCTGAAGGCTGAGCTGAGGCAGAGGAGGCACTGCTTGCCTGTGAAACGTGCCTGTCCCTGCCCTGGAAGAGAAGATGAGTTTGATCTCATGGGCTGAGTACCACTCTGCTTTCTGCAGCCGTGTGCTAGCTTGCTGGTGCGATGCTCTTAACCCTGGACCACTCAGGCCCTGGGTGGGGAGGTGGGAAAGCTCAAACCCATCGTGCCGTGCTGGCACGGAGCTGGGAGCACGTCGAGCCACGTGATTTCTGGGGTCAGCTCTGACCTAGCCACCTCCTCCCACGCAGCAGGGTACTGTCCTTGTCCCTCTGTCCCTCCAGAGGAGGATTTATCCTCTTTACCCAAGGACATGAAGGCAGTAGGCATCGCCATGCCCAGGAACGGGACCTGCCCCGCTTGCCCAGCTCCAGCCCCCCTGGGGCACGGCACGGAGCTGTTTGTTTGGTCCTGTGAGGAGCTATTGAATTTCTCAGGAGAAGGTGGGCTGCGGGCTGTCCCTGCGGGTCCTGCGTTTGCTGCGGTGACGAGGGATGTGGGTGGCCCGGTGGCAGGACCAGCCCTGCTCTCTGTTCCCACCCAGGGGAGTGGGGAACTTGTCTCTCTGACTTGTGCTGTACAACTAAGTGCAGATGTTTTTGTTTAAAACATGTTGCAATGGGTGTTTTTGCGGTGTCAATCAATCAATGACATTTTCCCAGGGTGAAGCTTGCTGAGACAGCACTGGTGAGCAGCAGCCTCACACAGAAGAGTTATTTCTGCCTGGATTTAAGCAGCCACTGAGAATTAGTCTTTTATATCCAGGACAGTACAGTGTGGGCAGCAAAAGTAAAACTTTGAGCTGCAGGCAAATAATTAGGTTTCATGCCTGGGGACCCACAGCAGAGAGAATGGAATGTGCTGGCCCAAGGTTCAGCATGTCAGGCCGAGGTTCAGCATCTCGGTCCAGGCTCCTCTGTCCCCGCAGTGCCCGTGGCTCAGAGGGGAGGCTCTCTGGAGCCATACCCGACTTCTCAGCAGGGCCGTGCCCTTGCGGGCTTACCCAGATCACAGCCCAGCATCTGTGGCAAGCCAGGGGCTTGCAGTTTGAGGACAGCCAGAAACTGGCAAAAGGGTCTGAGATGTTCCTGTGAGGAAGGTTCCTCTTTAAAATAAATCTAGAAACATGCTCAGAGAGTTAATATCTGCTGTCTTAACAAAAAATAAAAAAAAATAAAGAAGGCTTGCTTCTTCTCCCCAGCAGACTTTAATGAAGGCTCCTACAGAGTGTGGCTTAATCGCTGTGAAATTATCACTTCATCTGTGTGATATATCTCTGTGTCTGTATCAGATTCCTCTGAGCAGTTCGGCTGTCATGTCAGCTCCACCGTGCTGCCGGGAGTGACTCGTCCGGCCACCTCCCTGCTCCCCCTTCGTGCTTAAGATAACATGGAGGGAATTTTTCAACAGACATAAGATGGTAATCCATAAAGATGGATTTACATTAGTCTAACAAAGGCCGAGACATTGACAAATGATGGCCTTGCCTACGCAAGGACTTACTGCACTGGCAGTAGAGCACATGTCCTCATGGGGATGCTCTGAAAAGTGGGGGGTGCCGGCAGGTTAGGAAGGGCTGCCCGTGTCCTGCTGCAGCAGAGAGTTGCACTGCTTTACTACCAGCAGACAGGGCTTCGGTCCCAAGTTCTTGGCTATTCCCGTGGTATTTGGCATGGGAATGCAGCATGCAAATCTTACAGGGTGGCAAGGCAGGCTGGAAATAGGATGGAGTTTCTGCCCAGCATCTGAATTACTTTGCTGTGGTCACTGTAGTGTTTTTTTTTTTTTAATTCTTCTTGGCTGCATGCAGCTATACATCTCCTGCTCAGAATAATCCTATTTGTGTTGCAATAACAATAGAATTACTGCATCGAGCATCAAAGCCCGTGTAGGTCATAAGTGGTTTGTTTCATAATCTCAATGTGGTGATGATGATGATGACCTTTTGCTGTCTATATTTCCGTGTACCTGTGTCTCATTCTTATTAAATATCCTTGCATTGAAATCTCTTGCTAATCTAATCTCCCCATGTGGCTGCTATATAATTATCTCATTTTGTAAAATATTGCATCTGTCATTCTCCCCCCTCATTTTTGGAGCAGAGGGAGGGTGAGGGAGAGAGGGGAGCAAAGAAGCTGCTGGAGGAGGCAGCAGTAATACCACTTAAGTGACAATTTGTACAGTATCAGTTTGTAACTGCTGCCACGTGTGTCACCTCCGAAGGACCACGTTCCCATCACCACAGGAGGCCGGGAAGGAAGGGTGGCCTCAGGCAAGAGACATGTGCGCTGGGGTTTTTAATAGATTTTCAACTAGCTGGTTTTGTTCCTGCTGTGATTGCTGCCCATTTAAGCTGTGATGCTGTTTCCTTGTGTGGCTCCACAGCGAGGATGGAGAGCAGAGTGGGTCCAGGCTGACCTTCCTCTCCGGCATGGGGCTGGGTGCCAGCCAGTGCTGCCTTCACCCCCTAAACTCAGGAGAGGGGTTGTTCCTCCCTGAAACACCTCTCAAACTTCTCCTGCTCCTCAAGAGCCTCTCTTGTGCTGGGACCAAGAAGCTCCTGTGCTGCTCTCAGTTGAAATGAAGGTGGCTGCTGACCCAGCGCTGGAGGTGGGCAGCAGCAGCCCGGGACCCAGAGCCCCTCTCTGGGCAGTCGTCTCTGCTACCCGCTAATCAACAACTTAAAAAAGTGAACATGCAGCCATTGTCTTCATCGGTAATGACACAAAGCTTTAAGGAATGAAGAGCCACAGGGCTCCAATTTTGCAAACCATCCCCAGGGAACGACCAGAGCGCATCTGCTCTGGCAGGTCCTTTCTAGAAATAGCAAGTTTAATTAATCATCCTGTTTTCTTTTTTTAAACTATTTAAATTCTTCTTTCCCCTCAAGGGATAATGCATTGCTGCCTTTTAAATAAGTACTGCAGTTGTAAACTCCTGCCATACTTCTGTCTGGGAGCACATCTGTCTTCTGGCTTGGAGCACATCTGTCTGTGCCTCCCAACCCATCGCTCCTGTGTTCTGGCGCAGTGGGAAAATCTGTATTTCGGAAAGGAATCACATGGATATATCCAGGCTGCAGAGGGTGTCAGATGCAGAGCCCTTTATCTTCTAAACCCCCTTATCTTTTAATTCTGAGACATTTTTGTCTGACAGTTCATAAATTAAAAATGTTTCTTAGGTGACTTTTTGCTCCTGTTTCGTATGTATTTCATGTAAAGACTTTCCAGGCATTTGAGTTCTGGGAAGAATTATGCAGAATGAGAAGCTCTGGTTTTATGTTCTTATGGGACTCTCTTGGCATGCTGCAAACTGTGGACGCTACAATCCGTGACTGTGCACTTTTAAAATACCTAGCTCTTTATGGAGAGTTGTGAAATATTCCTGTAGCCCAAGCGTCACCCTGTAAGCACATCAGATGCGTTGATTTGTCAGGCTCAGCTCTGAACTTCTGCGGAGTTCGTGTACTGACCCTGACCTCGTGCTGCACTCCGGTGGCTAAGGGCAATTTTGATGTAGCAGCAGTCTCCCTAATGATGTGGTAAAAGCTCGAGTGCCAGTTAAGGACGTTCACAGCCAACTTCACAGGCGTGAGTGATGTGTGCTGGACACGTGAGTTTATGGAGAGGTGTCTTACAGCACACCTGGGTCATCTCTGCGGCGACAGAGCTCCGGGGCTTTGCCAAACGGGTGGGTGGGTGGGTGGGAGGCAGGTGAGACACCGTGAGTGCTTGGTTTGCATCACCGTGCTGCCGTTGAGCCCTGGGTCTCCTTCAGCTTGCAGGGGGCACCGAGTGCTGGGCCCCTTGGGGACGTGCAGCCTGGCACTGCGTGGGCCACCACCTCTCCCCGGTGGGGTATGGGTGATGGTGACTGCTCCGGGTGGGCAAAGGTGAGTCTCGCCACCCACGACTGATAGCCCCGCTGCCTCTGAAGCCTCCTCTCTCCCTGCTGCCTCTCCGGCAGCTTGCCCTGCCTTTTCCAAGCCTGTGCAATTGGGTTTGTTGTTGTTTTTCTCGCTCCTCTCAATATTTCTGTCTCCTCCTCCCCTCTCTACAACACGGTCACAACCTCTAGTTATAGATGGTTTTCACCACCACCTTCTCTCACTGAGGTTTATCTTCAGGCACTGCTTGCTTGTCCATGCCCTGTTTCACCTGCCCAACCTGCCTGTGTTGGACGCTTCCCCCCATGCCCTTCCCCAGCTTCTCCCACCTCTCCTCAGAGTCACTCTCCTGTTGGGCTGCTGCAAACGCGTTTTTTTCTCTTCTGTCTTTACAAATTGACTTCTCTGCTTCAAAATACCCTCTCACCAAGGCCTTCTGCTGTTTGCCTTCAGCTTCCCGCCTGCTCCCTCTGTTCTCCCTGAAGTGCATTTCTCCATCTTGTCTCACGTCTCTGCAGCAGCCCCTAAAAACACAAGCAGAGCTCCTCGATGGCTTCCACTGACAGGGGCTTTTCAGCTGTGCTATTTGCCTGCATGGCATGCCGGGAGCAAAATCCATCTCCTGCAGGTAGCTCTTTGCACCTCTGTGAGATTTCTGGGAAAATATAGCTGCATATATATTGATAAGACATACAGAGCAGAGAGGACAATTGAATTGCCGTGAGTGGAGTATGCATCAGTGTCCCTGACAATCCGGTAATTAGCTGGCATAGAAGAGCAAGCAGCGAAATGAGCCCGGCAGCTTGTTCGCAGGCGTTAGGGGCTGGCTCCCACGGAGTACCTGCTTTCTGCTCTGACATCTGGGTCTGCAGTGAGACCTCATGCCTGCTCTCACTTAAAGTCACCGTCACCTTGGAGATCACTAACAACGAGCAAACGTGCGGACAGCAAATCCTCGTGCAGGCGTCGGCGGTCCCTGCCTGCCTCAGGGCGGGCATGGGACGGCGGGTCCCCCTGCTCCACTGCTGTCTCACCCCCTTTGCTCTCAGCAGGAGTTGTTTGCAGGACTGGAGGAGCTCATGGTGGCAGCACCCCAGAATCTCATTATTGGAGACTCGGGGTCTCTTTCCCTTCCTCTCCATTCTGAATTTTCCACGTCGCTGGTAAGGTGTCTGTTATGGAGGTGTCTTTCCCTTGGGCCAGGGTTGGGGACACCGGGGAAGCAATGTCCCCATTTGCTGTGCAGGGCAATTGCAGACAGATGCATCAGCAGACACGTGTGCAGGCAGGGCATGGCAAGGAGGGGTTTGCATAGCATTTGTAAGCAAAAGTCGGTTGGGGGAGATGGATACTCTGGGTGAAATATTCCTGCTTGGGTTGTCAAGAGCACTGTGATACAGTCCCTCAGCACAGGCTTGTAAAGAATTACACTGCTTTGGAATAAAAGGGATGATGGATAATTGGGTAAATGGGAGATTAAAAGATATGGAGTAAGTTTTCTCGGTGCTGTTGAATCTACTGTAGGATCAGTGCTGTTCAGTATCTTCGTATATAGTCTAGGAAAGGAGGCTGAGAGCACCATGCCAAAGGTGCCTGGTGCTTCTGGCTTGTCCTGAGTGGTGAGAATGAGTCAAGCACAGTTGCAAAGGATATCAGGTAGCAAGCGGCTGCCTAGTAAAACAGCAGACAAAATCCAACGTCGTTCAAGGCTGAGTGACGCACACAAAGAGAAATGATCCTCACATCCATAAGCAGTGCTGGGCTCTGACCTGGCTGTTGCTGGTGAGGAGACATGTCTCCGAGTTAGGATAAACACTTCCGTGAAAACATTGACTCGGTACTCCGTAGCAATCAAAAAAGCAGATTGAATGTAATTAATTTTTAGGAAACGATGAGAAAAAGAATCCTAGAACGCAGTTATGGGTGGTTGCATAAATCTACCTTGTGTCTGCATGGGACATAAATACTGTGTGTAGCTCTGATTCCCTTCTGCAGAGAGGAGCGGGAGCCAGAGCAGGGACAGAGCAGGGTGACAAGGGCAATGGACTTCCCTACGAGGTTTGGCAATGTAAGCGGTGCTCGCAGGCTGCGGAGGGGCGGCCAGGAGAGTGTGGCCTGACGCTGTGCAGGCAAGGGTGGGCACTGCAAGGTCAGTAGGAAATTACTTTTCTTTATTTCTGCTAATCAGCTGCCGGGGCATCAAATTAAATTAATAGATGGCAAGAAGAGAGCAAACACACAGCAGCTCCTCTATGGCAGGAGGAAGGAGGATGGTGGAACTGGCTGCCAGGTGAGTTTAGAAAGCTTCCAGAAGTGATTAGACAAATTTGTAAGAGGATGATACCATTGAGAGTGTTGCTGGCACTGCCAGTGGTGAGCTAAATCTCTGTACCACAGGATGCTGGAGGTCAGGGGGACGCAGGAGCATCAGTGGGTGCTGGTGTGACCATATGACTTTCCCTGGGCATCCCCAGTAGCTGTGCTTGGGGACATGGTATTGGATTGATTGAAACTGGTCCGTCTCTCCTCTGGGCAGCTTCACCCTGCTCTGTTGGGGACATTTGTGTGTGTTGCACAAGCGGAGCAGCAGGTTGGTAGCCTGCAGCGTAGATGAGCCGAGCACCGGAGAGCTGAGCACAGCCAATGCAGGGCTGGGACAGCAGCATGGCATCATGCTGGCATGGCTGTGAGTCCTGGCTGGTGGCCCTACAATCCTGGTACCAGATGGGTGTGAGGGTTACAATCACAGGAGGGTGGGGGTGTGGAGGGAGCCGAGCTCCCAGGGTGTATCTCTGGGCAGGAGGCATTGCTCAAGGAGCTGTAGGTGGAAATCGGAGCTGTGCATGTCACCAGGGCAGCACCCAACATCCCTGGAAGGCTGGAAGGCACCGGCTGCGTCTCAGGGCAAAAACGCCATTTGTGTTCCTGATTTCCTGGCTTCGTGAAGGCGTGTTGGGCTGTCACCTTCACGTGAAGGAGCTGAGTAGTCACTGAGAGAAGTGGGGAATGAGGGAGACCCTGTTGGCATCTTCCGTTGGTGGCCATTGGTGTTGCTTGACCCTGACACCCCACTCGGTGCTCAGCCAGATTGTCACTGCTGCTGCAGTGCTGCTGCCATTCCAGGTAGCACAGGAATACCAAAGCTGTGCAGGGAGGGGGAAAGCAAAGCAAATAAACAAGGAGTGCAACTTAAAATCTCTCCAAGTGTGCAGTGTTTTGTGACTAATACTAACGTAATTGCTGTCATGCTTTTAACATAATGCTTTTATCTCCCGGATAGACTCCTTCTTCTGGTCATTAATCTCCAGGGTTTCTAAGCAAGCAGGCATTGGAGAGATGCAGCCGTTATGCTGAAGTGTGGTCAGAGATGTGCAGAGCATCCTGGAGCACACCTGGGACCGGGGCTGTGGGTTACCCGCAGGGGTGTGCTCACAGCTTCGCTCTGAACCCTCATAAATCCCGGGGCTGGACAAGGCTATGTGTATTCTTTATGGTTTCTTTTCCTCTCTATACCGCCGTGCCTTGCTGCCATAAACCCACCACAGAAGCCATCTGACAGCTCCCTCTGTGCCTAAGCTGTCTCCATCCTCTGCTCAGCACCCCTCCATCCCTCTTTAACCTTGAGGAGCAGTGCTCGGGGAACAGCTTCTCCCCCCTTTCCCAGATCTCTGAGGTTTGTAGACATGAAGGCCAGGAGGGACAGTTGCAGACATCAGCTCTGACCTCCTGCCTAACACGGGCCAGGGAATTTCACCCACTAATTCCTGCCTCAAGCCCCTACCTTCTCTTTGAGTTGGAGAGCACCACATAGATGGGCCCAGTGGCAATGTGTCTGTTTTGGAGATCATGCTGGTCTCTTGCAGGATTGTCTGCTGTGGTTTTTGATTTTGGTTATTTTCTGTTTGGCCTTTCTGGCCTGCTGTGAGCTGGGTCAGACCAGGGAAGGTGCAGCTGTGCTGAACCTGCTGCCGCTGCCGGAGGAGGACCTGCTCGCAGAAACCTCCTGCTGGAAGGTCGCTCCGAGAGAGACTCTGAGGGTTGGAGGCTCCCAGCCCCACAGAACGGCCACTCTGGTGGTGGCAGAGCCGAAGGAGGAGAGGCAAGGAAATCCAGGATAATTTCCAGGAAATTATCTTGCTGCCTCATTTATTTACTGCAAAGGTCTCAAAATGTCACCCGGCCAGGCTGAGGGTGAGCTTCCCTGTGGTTTCATGGCTGCTCAGGAGGAGCAGCCCTTGCAAAACTGCAGCCTTGCCCCAGTGCTTATTTAATGTGACAGTAAGGGGCAGAGGGTGCCAGCCGTACGGGATCCTGCAGCGCAGGGATGCTCTTGAGGCTTTGACTGTGAGGTCTGTCATACCTGCGGGGCCTAAAACAATCTGCAAGCCACCTCAGGAACAAGGGTATCCTAACCCTGCCTGCTGCCTGCAGCCACTGCAGCTCTGGGGGGTGAGGGAGAAAGTCTTGGGGAAGGGGCCATGGCCAGGACTTGGGAGCTGCTGGGCACACGGGGCCTGGGGAGGGCAGCTCGGCTATGTGTCTCCATCCTTTTTGCTTTACACACCACAAGCTCCCTTGACCTTGTCTGGATTTCAAAGGAGGAAACCGAGCCAAACCAAAGTGCTTGATCCCTCTGACTTTTCCCTGCCCCCCCGTCACCCGTGTGAATGAGAGAGTCTGGGGTGTTTTTCACCATCAGGCAAAATCTCATCTCTCACGCTGCTCCCAGCATGTCTGCAGCCGGCTGCGGCTTGGCACCGGGGGAGTGCCAGACCCGGCGGAGGCTTGTGCCGGAGGGCAGCAATACGCTGAGGAGTATTTCAGACCTTTCTGACCTTGCTGGCCTATGACTTTTCCCCTCCCTCCGCTCCAGAGAGTCAAAAAGGATTCCCCTTCTTGCATACTTCCTCTGGAAACTGGCCGGCTCTGCGGCTCGCAGGGGTACAGCGGGATGCAGTGGGATGCAGCGGGATGCAGCAGGTGCCTCCCGCCCTCCCTGCCCATCCCCATCCCCGGTCCTGCGTAGCTGCAGGGTCAGGCCAGGCTGTGCTACCTGCCATCATCCCGGGGCTGGCTGGGCTGCAGGCACCAGAGGCAGCTCTCCTCCAATGACAAAATATGCTTCCAACTGCGCCGTCAGAGCAATTTTGACATTTTGGAGAAGGAGAGAAATCTCACCCGACATCGTGCATGGTTGGCAAAACTGTTGCTGACAACATGAATAAAGGTGGACAGCTCTCAATCAGCTTCTCTTTGCTATTTGTTTCTAATTCAGACATATTGTCAGGAAACCATCTCTTGGATCAGTTTGGATGATTCTGTATGCGAGTGTTGCATTATGTTTGAGCTATAATGATATTTGTGGCTTTTGACATGTTGCAGAGCAGGAAGGCGAGATGCCTCCTTGGCCTACAGAATCCTGCGGGGATTATTGCCAGCACTGCCGTTTGCTTTTTGGGTTTTGGCAGCTCTGTGTTCCCTGTGCTGCGAATACAGCCCATGCTCAGGGGAGCAGAGAGCCTTGGGGGCTGTGGCGGCAGCGGGGATTTCGGGCACTGTACACCCCGACATGCTGCAAGGGTTCATGTGGGTAGGTGGGAGGTGGATCCTGGGCAGAAATTTTGAAGAGAATAATTTTTTCCAAATCTTACGAGGTATAGCAGAGACAAGGTCTTTGCTTTGTCTCTGTCCATTGAGTGGAGCATTCAAATATAACAACCTTTACAAGGCAAATGTCACTGATGAAGCAACAAGATTTGCTTTGCTCTTGTCTAAAGGTCAGTCTGACACCGGCCATCATGGGGCACATTGTCCGCACTGTGTCCGTCTGTCTGTCCTGTCCCGTGCACAGGCGCCCTGGCACACGCTGCCCCAGGGCATCCATCCCCAGTGGAGTGGCAGCAGCCGCTCTGCTGCTCATCAGGACGCTGGGCTTTTCTGGGGTACAGCCCCCCAGGGGAGGCTGTTCAGAGCACCCCGGTTTGCCATTTCACTCTTGATATGCAGGTGTTTTTTCCCGGTGAAGTTGGAAACGGGCTAGGAAACGTGCTGGGAACACACTGACTTTTGTTTTCAGTCAGCATCCCTGAGACTGTGTTATTCTAACTCCCCCAAATGTGTCCCCTCCATCGCCTATTCAAGTAGACAACTCCCAGGTCACTGTCAGAAGGAAGGTTTGGTTTTAGAGCAGGTAGGAGTTCATTCCCCCACCACAATTTCTACATCGTGTGTTGAAGTGCCCCATAGGAGTCATAGTCAGGATTTAAGTGGCTGTGAGCCCTTCCCATCCAGCACGTCCCTGCATGGACCCTACAAGACCACCAGTGCTCAGGCAAGCTGCCTGCTTCATCCTTAGTGTGAGGGGACAGGGCAGGGATCATGCTGTGGCTCCCATGCCAATTCCTGCTGGAGTAGCACCTACAGAGATGCCGTGGATCCACTTGATTCCCACACATGAGTTTTGGCTTCCCCACCTATAAAATAAGGGTGCCTTTTTTTTTTTTTTTTTTCCCTAGTGCTGTGCTATAATAAGAGGCCCCACTGTGGTGCTGCAGTTTGTCCTGGGTGGTTTTTGCTGCTGGGCCTGGAAGGGCAGGAAACCATCACCTTCCTCTGCATGTTGGCAGCGGTTTTGGTGCAGAGGGATCAGGCACCCATGCCCCCCATATCAACAGCCCAGCCCCCCTCAACTGCTCCTCCCAGCTTGTTCTTCTCCCAGAGCTGCAACAAGTGTGTGCTCCAAGGGGGTGATTGCATTGAGTATTTCACTTCTTCTCCAGCGTACGGTGCCATATGGGAGCGTACCATCAGTCAATTATGGCTTCTTTTCATATCTAAATAAAATGATTTGTTAATTTGAGTGAGTGATCACTGCCTGGCCAGGATGCTTTTCCTGCAATGGCGAACAGCTTGCACGCTTGCAGAGATGGATGGTGAGCCGGTGCCACTGGATACTTTCTGGGGTTGTTTTCAATTTAGCTGTGAATTGAATGAGGAGAGAAACGTTTCTCTTGGCAATTTGATAGGCGCTAGCTCTTCTGACAGATGTTGGAGTTTATTATCCCACTGGGACAATGTTTTGTAGTTCGGAATTGCTAATTGCTTCGAAGGCTCGGTGCTGCAGGAGGAGCGGGATGCGGCTGTCAGCAGGTAGTGGGTGCCACCAGCACCTGAGGACCCAGGGTGACGGACACCGCTGCCTTCCTGCTAACGGCTCCCAGCCTCAGCACTGCGTCCCGGCAGGCTCCTGCGAGCTTTGCCAGGGGGCTGCTACGGGCCTCTGTCCCTGGGGAGGGGGTGCTTGGAGAGGGGGGAGTCCTGCCATGCCAGCACCCATCCCTGCCCTGTCCCCTCCCTGTTGCTGGGTGGCACGGGCTGCAGGCAGGGCTGGTGAGCGTGCCAGTTTACGTGTGGCATCAGCCGTACGCTCCTGGCGTGTGGGGCATTTACCCCATGGGGCGCAAAGTCTGGCAGCGTTTCCTCTTCTGCACGTTTTAGCTCCGTGAGCACTCAAAACAGACTCATGGCTCTCAGCCACCCCATCCGTGCCGCGATACACTGGGGGTGCCGCAGGGCTCTCGGGGTGCAGGTGCCCTCCCTGCTGTGACCTTGGTGCCAGCAGCGGGTTTGCGGTGCCACGGGGCTGCGGCGGCAGCGCCCACCTCCTGCAGCCCGGCTGCCCGTCCCCGGGGCCGGTTTAGCTCCTGCCCTGCTGCCCGACGTGCCCTGCTCACCCTGCAGCAAGCTCGCCTGTGCTGTTGGTGTATCCCCGGCGCTTCAGGCCACGGCAGTGAGTCTGGGAGGGTGCTGCTCCCCATCAGTCCTCCTGATGTGCTCCGGCTGGCTCCGGGAGGAAGGTTTAAGATGCACAAAAGCAGTTAACAGGAGCCGCGAGCCAGTTAACATAAATTATTTGCAAGCCCATCCTCTCAAAGTGGAGCAGAGCCGCAGATGGAGGTGAGCGCTTGCCTCTGTAAACAGCGCTTGGCAAACAGCAGTGCGGCGGGCCCTGGGCGAGACCGCTCCAGCGCCCGCGCCCCTCCGCCGGCGTCGGGGCGCACGGGGTGTTTGCTCTGCCAGCCGGGCCGTGCCGGCGCTGCCGGAGCCGCTCGGGGCTGGGTTAGATGAGGATTTTAGATAGAAAGCTGTGCAAGCAGCTCCGATAGCAGCAGCTTGCTGGAGCGCCTTCCCCTGGCAGAGACGTCACCGGGTTGTACTCCTCCCTGCATCAGAGCTGTCTCTTTGCCCTTCGTTTGGAGGGTACCGAGCGCTGTCGGGGCCCTCAGATTTGCAGTCCGCAGGGCCTGACGTGTCCCAGCATGGGGAAACTGAGGCCTGGGGCTGCACGACCACTCCCGGACTGGGAGCTGTGCCCAGGGATCCCCACAGGTCAGTGCGGGCAGCAGCAGCCGCTGCACTCGGGAAGCACATGCATTTTTGGAGCCTTGCTTGCCCACCCGCTCTTGGAGCCTCTCCCAGGAGCATCTCCTTCCTCTACGACTGCCCTGACACCCCTCACATCCCTCTCTGCTGCTCGGCGAGAGCCCGGTGGCTCCCGTGTCCTTCCCGTGCCCTTGGAGACAGAGAAGCCTTTAGCAGAGCGCAGCGCGGCAAGGGCAGAGCAAGGCAGCCGCAGCCGCCTCGGGGTCGCTCTGTGGCGGTGCTCACTCTGCTGCTGGTGGGATTCGGGTCCCCACGGAGAGCACGGGGTGGTGGCGGGTGGCAGGAGGGCAGCGTTGAGTGTCCACCCTTGCTCTAGCCCCGGATGGCATTTGTCTGGGAGCGTGGTTACGTGGCTGTGCTCCCCCAATCCTGCTTCTCAGCCGGAGCTTCATTGCTTCCCCATCCCTGTCCTGGAGCTTCGGTGGAAGTGCCTGCAAGGAGCTGGGCTGCATCTGTCCTTCAGTCCATGCTTTGCCTTCCCACAGGGACATTTCCCTGTGTACCCTTGCTTCCCTCTCTGGTATTTTTATTTTTTTAACCCTTAACACAAGGCAATGCCTGTTCTGCGTGTGGTATTCGTGTATCAAGTGAGGTCTGGCTACAGTCTCTTAATTTTGCCTTTGACTCGCTGTCTGGGCTCAGGCAAAAAACTTTACCCCTCTGTGCTCGGTGTCCCTGTGGGTCAAGAGAAGCTGACGGCGACTGAAACAAAAAGCACCCCATTCCCTTGCTATGCGTGGCAGCATCGTGGCCCAGGGCTCGGCTCTCCGGTGGAAGTCACCACCGTGGCTGTGCACGGGCAGAACGAGGGCTGAGGTTCTCCGAGAGGACCTGGCACCTCCACAGCCACTGGCCCAATGTCGCTGCTTCCAACCCAGCCCCAGTGTCAAGAGCAGAACATGGGACGTGAAGATGTTTAACATTTGAAGGTCAGTTGTGTTCAAAGCCACAGGACTCTGCCTCCTCCCTGTTCGCAGCTAATTATGGCAGGGATTAGTCCAGGCCAGGGTAAAGCCCCTCCCTGTGTTGTTAATGATGAGAATTAAACTGCCTCTGGCTCTGAAACCAAACCCCAGACCCCAGCTCTCCCAAGCCTCAGGGAAGCTGGAATCTGAAATTTGGCTCCAAGCCTCCAATCTGTGTCTAATTAAGGCTGAAATAATCAAAACAAGGGAGATTCCTGCTCCTTCCCGACATTGTTTGTGCCTGGCCTTTGCTGGGCTGGATCCTGGCTTGGTGCTCTGTCCTGCCCACTGGAGCCGGGCGTGCTTGTGCCTGGGTCTCTGCATGGGAGAGGACTGAAACACATTGTGATTTTAAGTGAAATTGAGAAGAAATGCAACCCTGCGTGTGTTTTAGTCTATATAAGGCTTTGTGTAAGATTCTTTGCCAAAAAAAAAAAAAAAAAAGGTATCCTAAAAACGGGATCTAAACAAGTTGACAGAGCTTGAAATAAATTTGTATCTCTGCCAGTCTTCTGCCGCCCGGGTCCTGGAGGTTCAGCTATTGCTGCTCGTTGGGGCACCGGTGCCTGGCCCCGCTGCAGGCAGGAGATGTTCTTGCCACGGGCAGGCGGTGCCGGGGGTCAGGCTGCTTGTCCCGGCGTGCAGGATGGTGTCAAAGAGGCTGACACCCGGCAGGGCTTTCTGCAGTGGGCTTCATCCTTCGTCCCTGCCCCAGCTCCCTCTGCCACCGTGGGGGATGAGGGATGAGCCGAGCCGCTGACACGCTGCCGTGGCCAGCCAGGCTTGCCCTGGCTCTGCTGCCTTGTAGCCTCCCCGCCGCTGGTGTCTGAGCATTGTTGGGTGTTTTGGTGTAGGCAGGGCTCCTGCAACCACCAGCTCACCCCAAACTCCCTGGTGTGCCAGCAGCAGTGGTGTGCATACGGGCCACCTCCTCCCCAAACCACCCCCGGGGCCAATCAGGACAGGCTTGTGTCAGTGGGAGGGTGAGGTGTAAAGGCTGTGTCCTCCTGACCGTGCCCGTGCTCTTGCATCCATCCCTGCTTGACTTCCATGGGGTGCGACCTCCCTCCTGCCTGGTTCTTGGGGGGGATGGAGGCCGAGCCCCCTGCTCCATGGGACAACACAGCAGGGATGTCACCTCGCCTGCAGTGGTTTCTTGGAGGAGGCTGAGGGGTTAAACATACCTGGTGTGGCTTTGTTAGCACTGTAATGAAACGGATTTTCTTGCTCGTGGAGTATCGCGGGGACGGAAACACCGCTGGAGCAGCAGCATTTCCCCAGCTCCCTGCACGCAGCTGGCGCTTTTCCGACATGCTGCATCGGTCTGTGGTTCCTGAGGAGGGGCTGCGCCTGGCGTGCCGGCGTTTTCTGAGGAAGGGCCATCAGATCTGGGCACTTAGTACTTTATTTTAACTTCTCTCAGGGCTGTGGAGAAGGGAGAGATGGGAAAAAAGGCTAAGAGAAGAAGTGATGGAAATCTCAGCTGGCTGTAGGAGAGATGGAGGAGGAGATTGTAGTGTAGAAGTCTTTGATTGACCACAGTACCATTTTGTGGCTTTTTCTCCCTCTCTCTGGATAAAGCTGCGCCGTGACATCCATGCCATTAAATAGGCCATGTTCAAAAGAGAAAATTGCTGCTATTTTCCCCCTTTACTTTACTGCCATAAAAAATTGATCCCACATAGCATACTTATTTCAAAGACTGCTAAAAAAAAAAATACAAAATTCTCATTTTGGTTTCTGACAGCTGCATAAAACGTTTTTTAAATAAAAGGGACGTGAAACATGTAAAAAAAATCACAACCCTCCCCATCTCCTGAAGTTTTTGCTCCAGAAAGATGCCCTTATTTTGAGAAGTGAGTGAGGAGAGAGAGCAAAAGTGTGCCAATGTGAGAAGGGACTTGGTTTCTCTATTTTCTTGCGGCTGGTGATCAAAATTAAGACTTTGCTGGTAGCTGGACAACAGCTGGAGCACCAAACCGTCTTACTTACCTGAGCTGGGATGCAGTGGACTCACTTCAGTAGCAGAGTGCTTTTAGGGGGTGATGGCAAAGAGCTTGCAGAGAGGTGGGAAGTCAGCAGGCTGGGGAGCTGGTGTCTGCTGGGGCACCTGGGATCGACAGGCTGAAGGATGCTGGGGAGAAATGGGGCATCTGAGCTGCACCCTTCCGACCACACCAATGGTACTCACGTCTCGCCTTTGCCCCTGCTCATCCTCTGTGGGGTAGGACCTCCCTCCTGCATAGGGTGGCACCCCGGGAAGGTGATGGGCAGGAGGAAAGCGAGAAAAAGTAGTGGGAAGCCCAAAAAGGGATTTAAATGGGTAGCGGGTCATGGCAGGTCCCTGTGGAGGGAGGGGATGGAGCTAGGTAAGTCAGTGATGGTGGAGCACATGAGGATGGAGCGGCATGGGATGAAGGGGAATGCGGACCCAGGAGAAGGGGGCTGCAGAGGTCAGCTCGGCCCAGCTCTCACCGGAGGAGTTAATGATCTCAATAAGAATTATCCCATTTAAACAAGATGCTCTTCTGAAAAGAAGATTAAGCAGAGGGAGCGTTGACAAAGTGCCGAGCGGGGCTGCCAGGACTCCAGCGAGCTGCAAGCTGCTGCTCCCCCTCTCTCCACCTGCTCTTCAGCTCCTCTGCCTCTGCTCTCCTCCTGATTAACGACCAGCCTCCCGCAGCCGCCGGGCACGGGCGCAGCCGGGCCACCGGTGCCCGTCCCAGCAGCAGGGCTGGGTGCCACGCTGCAAGGCTGGTGAGCATTTCCAGCTGAAGGGTGGCCCTGTGCTCGTGGCCTGATTTGGCTGGGTGCCCCTGAAGTTCTGCAATTAAGGGAAGCAATTCCTGGGGAGAAGCATGGTGGGTGCGGTACAAGGTATCCCTGATGATGTTAGGTGGGACGAGGCAGAGAACTGGAGAGGGAAGGTGACAGCACGACGAGCTGTTTGAGCTGCACAGTTTGCAAATGGTATCACCAAAGCAAGAGCAACGTTGCTCCCTCCGAGTGAGCGGGGCCATCAGCAGGGCAATCAGATGTGCCACCGCATCCTTCCCATGTCTTCTCCCCGCTCACATTGACATCTGTTTGCCTTTTGTGTCCAGCAGGCCTCTGAGTTATGAGGCTCTTCCCTCCACCAGGATCTTAGGGAGATGATGAAGAGTTAGATGAGCTCTCCATAAATAGCTCTGCCATTAAGAACCCTCAGCTCCTGTTTTAATGTTAGCAGGATTAGCCGTCTGCACAAGCATAGGCTTAAGACTCAGCAGTAGGCTTTGCCCTGGTAATATGTCTCTATTTTCTCAGGCTTGATTTCTCCAGCCAGCCTGGCTCTGAATGCAATAAATTTTGCTCTTCTTTACACCTCAGCTGATGACTTATTCTTTGGAGCCTGTGTCCTTGGCTAGCCAGAGACCCTTCAAAGCTGAATTTTGTGCTTGCCTACTCTGAAACCAATGAGGTCCTTACAGAAAGGACCAAGATGCATGTTAACTATTAGGGTTAAAGGATGTTACTGGTGCAGTTCTCCAGTATCCAAATTAATCTTATTTTTTATTAATGTCCTGCACACAAAAGGGGATGTGCTAGTCAAATCCATTGGGGTGCCATGCACATAATCCAGGTAAGAGGAGGGTCAGGCTGTCACCAAGGACTCCCACAACCTTGAGGACTGGGCAAACATGAAGAGACTGGGGCAGAAGGATGACACAGGGCAGAAGGGTAACAGCACACAAGTGAGCACGAGAGCTTCTTCTGCCAATGGGGGATTGACCGACTAGAAAGTCTGAGCTGTGATTGTTGGTTATAGGGTGACTATGGACTGCTGACATGATGTGCTCGTGGAAAAAGCACACGGGATCTAGGGGAGCTTGTAGGGGAGCCCCACACGGCGAGACAGGGGGTCAAAATGCCATCCCACAGGACTCTGGTGAACTGTGGCTTACGGGTAAACCTGTGATCAGCAGCCATGTGTGTGTAGCCTGGGAGCAGCTCTCTGTCTTCCTCAGCCATCCCTGCGATGGGGTGGCAGCTTCCAGGGAGGGGAGGGATGGGGGCTAACAGGGGTACCTGTCCCTGCTTCATCTGGGGCCTCTGCCTGTGAGCATGAGTCAGAGCCCAAATGTTGGAGGGAAATAGTTGTTCTTGTAAATACAGCAAGGGGGTAAATGCGCAGAACGAGAAAGGTTGTTCAAGCTCACATACAGCATCAACCCCGGAATAAATGAGAAGTTTCCAGTGGATAGCTCTGGGCTGCAAACCTGAAGGTTTCTAACCACCAAAGGAAGCTGATTCTGGAAAATCACCCTACCAGCAGGCGCAATCAGCCAGCCTGTCTTCAGGCAGGTTCGTTAGCAGTTTCCAAAGCGGTTCCCATGAAGCGGGTGCCTGTCACCGGTGACCCCGGGGCACCTCCCGAGCCACCGTGCTGCCAGCCACCTGAGCGCAGGGCCGGTGTCTGCCCCTGCAGCCTGCCCGTGCGGCTGGGGTGCCGCGGTGCACTGCCTGTTTGTTTTGGGTTTGGGTTTTTTTTTTTTTCACTGCAATATAAACCCAGTGTGTCTTTAAGGCCATGCATGTGTAGGGGGATTTGCTGATGGCTCATCTTTCTAGCAGGCTTTTTCAGCTGAATGTCAGTTTATTACTTTTGCAAATTGTCTTGTGCCTACACAGAACCGGCTGCCTCAGCAGAGGGCTTTGCCAACAACGTGATCTATAAAAGGGTTATTAGGATAACAAGAAAGAAAACAGAAACCTTTGCAGAATCATAACAGTATAGTGTAGCCCTCCCCCTCCCCTCTCCCAGTTTATTACCCTCAAGTGCTTCTCAGTTGGACTTCAAACCGTTGAGCTGCTGAATATAAACAGCAAGGTTAAAGTACCCTAGACAGAAGCTAACTCTTCGGCAATTATCTGGTCAATGGCAGAGCACCAATCTGTAGCTCGGTGTAAACATCATCAGGAAAATATGCACAGTTTGCAAATTAAAAACCAATTGCATTGTCTCAACCTAAGCCAGAAGCTTTCTGGTATGATTAGGGTCACACCGGTGGAGGCGGCCAGAGCATCCTTTGGGTCTCTGACATTAGCCCTTTGTCACAGGAGCCTGTTGCTGGATATTTGTTTTATCTGCAGTATTTTTGTACCTGTCTGGGGGGTGTGTTTTGTCAGATGTTTTTGTTTTCCAAAAAAACCACAGGTTTCACTGTTAAGAGGAAGGAGGGCAAAATAAGGAAAGCAAAAAACAAGGTAGTCTTCTGTGATACTTTTGAAATGATACTGTTTTTCTAAGCTTTATGGAGAGGGAAACATTAAGTGAAATGTTCTGGTTGACACAATGCAGATTTGGCTTCTTTGTTGTTTTTCTAATTTTTAGGATCAACTTCTGTAATAAAAAACACTATTGGTGCTGCTCTTCTCATCTCAGCTTGTTCTCTGCCTGTTGTGCCTTACAGTGCTCTCTGCAAGAGGGCAGTTCTCTTTTGTTTGAAGCCAGCCGGGACAAACAAAGATTAAATGACTTGACAGAGGTTGCAGAAAGCCTGAGCAGAGCTCATGTCTTTGACCCCCAAAGTCGCAAAAGGCTAGACTCAGCTGCCTCTTTCTGTTGCCCATTTTCCTTGGGGCTCAAGAGACTTCATTGCTAATTCTGGGCTACACAGTTAAGTGCTGAGCTGACTTTTGGAGGTGAGCCTTGGAGGTTATCAAGATCTAGAAGGGATTTGCACGAGCACAGGTTGCATGGTTGGACCTGGAGACTCATGGGGCAGTTTGGGGTGTGAACACAGCATAACCAACTGCCCTCTGAGCTCCCGGCAGTTTTGTAGGTGACTCCGCACGTCTGCTTTCATTTAAAACCAGGCATTTTGTTGGAAAGAGGATGGAAGTCACCTCCTCAGTTATTACTTCTCCCCCCACTGTAGGGCAACCTGAGCTGTCTGAAACAGAAAGGCTCCTGTTGTGGCAAAGACAGAACAACATCTTACATAAACTTCTGCTGGTTCCTGACTGTATGTTTTCCAGCCTCATTATCTGGGCTTTGCTCAGCTCCATCTTTCACTCTCCCCATTCACTGAGCTCTTTCTTTTCCTTCCTTGCTGTTTTCGCCCTTTCTGCCAAGGCGAAGAGAGTGGTGCTGAGCTCCAAGCAGGAGGCAGAGCCAGCGAGGGGCTCGTGTACTGGGTACCCAACCTCAGTGGATGGAGGTGACGATGGGTCTGAGCAGGCAGGGTGCCCTTGCCCCAGGCACTGCCAGTGTCTGGTGTGTGTCCCCTGCCCCAATGGTGCCCACGAGACCTGCTGCCAGCTGGGGGCAGAGCTCAGTCCCCTTCAAGGCACATTTTCCCAGCAGAGCTCAAGCAGCAGTCTCCTAGAACGGGAGGCAGCTCCGCGTCCCTCTCCTTCTAGGAGCCTGCAAAGGCCACTTTCTGTCAGCTCCGATATCCCGTTCCCATAGCAATGCTTTCTCTCCAGTGCTTGTGACCAGTGAAACGCATGATGAGACTCTGATGTCCTTGATGCTGCCGGGCTGTGACAGGCAGGGCAGGGACAGCAGCACCAGCCACTCCCCAACATCCTTTGCCGGATCGCCCTCCGGGTTGGCTCCGGTGATGGGAACACCCACAGGAGCATTTCTTTCTGGAATGACAAGTAATGTCGCAGCCACTCCATAGGTAGGTGTCGGTGGGAAGAAGGTGTGCTCGTTCCCCAGGGCTGAGCTGCCAGGAGCCCCCAGTGCTCCTCGCTCCAGACCTCAGCTCCGGCGGTCCGGACCACGCACGTGGTGACAGCCCCTCGGGTGTGCGGCCGGAACGCGGTGTAGGACTGATGCCAGCGCCTTTGCAGTGAGCTCAGCCACAGGAGGGGCTCCGGGGAGGTGTCTTGTTGGGGGACCAAAGCTTCTAGAGGAGGCACCTCCTCTGGGCACGTTTTTTGCTGCACAGTTTCTCTGCACTGATGTGCATTCCTCCGGTTTATGATTATTATTGTGAAGTGGAGAAAAGGACCTGGTGCCTTTGGGTCGAGTGCATATGGAGGGTGTTTCTTGAACCCTCTAGTTAGGCTGGGGTGAGCAGCTCAGGAGCTGCATTGATTGGGGTGTCTTTGCTGGGATCGGGCTGCCGTCTCCCCACCTCCACATCTCCACAAAAGACCTTTTTCAGCTCTGCACCAGCCCTTGTCACCTACACCGTGTTCCCTGTGTGGGCCCAGGAGCTGTGTGAGCATCGGTGGTTGCACCAGGCAAGGATAAGCAGCTCAGCTCCACTTAAACTGGGAATCGGTAGGGGATTAATCTGTATTAAGAAGAAACACGATGCAAAGGGAGGATTCACCCTTCTCCCGAAGGTGGAGTGGCCACGGGCAGAACACGGGGGGCCACTGGCAAGTGCTTTGTACAATGTCACCCTTTAGCATGTGGCCACCACAAGCTCATGAGAAGGATGTAGATGTCTAGGGAGAGCAATGGGGAGCTGGGAGCAGTACCAGTGCTGGGCTCCCGCTGTTCACAGGAGCACGAGGAGATGACCGGGCTCCCCTTCATATGTCTCCACACAGAGCTGACCCCCCCACGGGTGCTCTGCCTCGAGCAGTGCTTCATGTTTACAAGGCGTTTTTTTTTTTCTGCAAGGGCTTTGAAGGCGATTCCTACCATCTGCTTGGTCTTTTTAAGCTATGGGCCAAATGTATGACACGCTGACAAATGTGTGTGCTGCTGACACCAGCGCACTTACACGGATGCCATTGTGGTGGCTCGTGCTCCTCTTCTGCCGAGGAAGACACCACGCTTGGCGGTGGTGTGCCTGGGGAGCGAGGCCACCGCACCGGCAAGACTCGGGGCTGCATCCTGCTCCTCTGGAGATGAGTTTGGAGAAGGGGCTTTCTTGCTTTTCCTCTCTTAAAATTGCATTTTTGGGCCTGTGAAAATGATAAGCAGAGCTGAGAGAGGCCGTCACTGGTTGGTCCTGGTGCGAAGGCACCCGGCAGTAGAAGCGATGGACACGGGAGGTTGCTCGGTCACGCCAGAGGTAGCCAGCCACACGTGGAGAACCGCTCGGGGTTTGCTGTACCGGCCAGGGTCGTTCACAGCACAAGCAGAAGTGACGCAGGTGACCTTGGCGGGGACGCAGCCTGCCCAGCTGGCTGGCTGGGCACTGCTGCTCCGGCCGGCGAGGCTCGGTCCCCGGGGAGCAGAAGGCTCTGGCGCCTGTGACCTGGGGTCTCACATCCCACGGGGCAGAAGTGCCCCAAAGCTGTCCCAGCTCAGTGGGGAGCTGGGAGACAGGGGCAGGGGTGCCCAGCCTCTGGGATGGGGACGGGGACCGAGGTGCTGTGGCATTGCCTCCAGAGCAGCTGCTGGTGTAGGTAAACCAGTAAGAGATTCAAGAAGGACTGGTTTTTATGGATATTATATCCAAAACTGTATACTTTGGAGGACTTTGGAAGGAAATGATACTGCGATGTTTTTTTTCTTTCCTATGTGTTTCATACTGATTCTGCACATGCAGATCACGACCTGGAAACAACTGGGTGCTGCTCCCTGCTACTGTTTCACCTTGGTTTACTTTCTGGGGAGAGGATGAGGAATAAAAATATTATTCACTTCTGCCTGAAAAACTCTTGACATTTTTCCTATGGCTATAATACCAGAGCTAACCCTTCACTCTGAGTTTATTGAAGGAAATCAATTATATCGGATGCCTTGGTGTTAATATTCTCCTCTCCCCCTGTTTCCTCCCTTTGTGCATGTCATTTCTTCTTGCTATTATTTCCTTAACTTCTTTCTCCAACCAGCCCTCCCCAATGGTGTTTGGAGCCATTTGGGCATAGGCAGTGTACTCCATCCCACGTCCTGCCTTGAACATGTCCCAGCCAACTAGAGATTGTGGTTTTGAACAGGAGGGGGAGTGGGCAGCATCTTCCTATATCCCCATGTTTGATATTAAATGGCAAATAGGTCACCTTCCATTAAGTGTGCCACATATTTGGAAAAAAAGCAGAACAGAAAGGAAAAACCAAGGAGAGTGATGGCGAGATTCGGTTTATCTAAGGCATGAGCTAATTCTGCTTGTCTGGGTTTGATGCTACATCAAGCACCAGCTCAAACCATAGACCTGCCACAGAGAAACTGCACGTTTGAGCTCTGGTCTTCCCGTAGCTTTGTACATACATTGTCTGCTGGGGAAACGCTCCGTTTTAGGAAGCGACTAGAAATTTTTACAACAAATTATATAAAAATGAATGGACTCGCTGCTGAAGGGTCTGCCTTCCCGTGGGTGGTGAGTGCCAGGAGAAGGCATCTCGGCGCTCTGCTCCTGTGGCTTCTGCCTTGGCACGGTCCTGGTTGATGACAGGTTACCCCAGGAGAAATGATAACACCTTCGTGTTCCAGTTTATAAGGTAGCAATCAGATCAGGTCAGGTTTATGATCCACCTAGCTTATTACTATCTCCATTAGTAGCTGCTAGCAGATGTTGGGAGAGAAGGATTATTACTCTTGCAACGCATACTTAGCTGGCAGATTATTGAAATTTCTTTCTAATCCTAAGAAGTTACTTGGGAGGTATAAATCCTTGAGTGATAGCACTTCTATTCCTCTGTACTTTGATCTTGGGTAGCATAACCAATGATAGTCTGATTAATCTGATTTTTGTTCTTTAAAAATAGTATCGTGTCCCTGGCATCTTGAGGCATTGAGTTCCACAGGGAACTGTGTTTCTTGTCATCAGATCTGAATGTTTTGATAATCAAGCTCAGAGGTACCTTCTCTTTTACACGGGGGTTTATACCTCTGTGTCCTTCGAAATTCACGTCTTCCTTTAAGTGAAGCAAATCCCTAGAATATTTTCAGTCTCTTGCTGCCTGGGTTCCTTCCATGCTCCCAGCAGTTGCGTTGCTCTTCCCTGCCCCGTATCTGCCTCTTCCTCCCACTCAGCACAGCAGAACCATGTGCAGTGCCACAGATGAGGGACCCATTGATTTATAGACCTGCTTGCTAATATGACAGTTTTATTTACTGTTCACTTCTGAGCACAGACTAGCATCTTTGGACCATCACTTCCACTGAGATGTTTGTGCTCTAAAGTGCCTTCATCTCTTCCTTGAATGGATGGAGTTACTTTGGAGCTGCATCAGCATGAGTGACGGGTCCTAATTGTTGTTCCCCAAAAGTGGCACCTTGGATGTTCTTGCCCTGAATTTCATCTGTCGACGTGCTGTTGAATTCCCTGAATGGGCTGATTCCTTCCAAAGCTACTTGCATGAGTATCTAGTCCCATCTGGTGTTTTTACCCCCCGGAAAGCATTGGCATCTTCTCATTGCATATGTATTCCCACTTGGGATGCTCCACTGTTCCCTCCTACAGCCAGGATTGTGGTGCCTCTGCATTGGAAGACATCCTTCTCCTTCACCTCATGCTCTTTCCTACCCTCTTTGATTTCTTCTTCCCCAGTCTGATGAGGCTTAAGTGAGATCTGTCGCACAGAAGAGCATGCTTTGAGATTTGTTTGCTTTTCAGGAGGCGAGCGGGCCCCAGCAGCTGAGCAGTAATGCACTTCTAGAGGTCCTTGGAAGAAAGACTTTGCCACAGGTTTTCTCAAGTCAGATCTCCCCCCTCCCCTGTACCTGTTTTTTTTTTCTTTTCCCACCCACTTGAACAACAGTAAATTAGGACATGATGGGAAAGGTTGACATGGATGGCAGTGGTTCCACTAGACTTCAGGCTTGGCATGGCTCAACTCTGCTAAGGTGTTTGAAGGGAAGACAAATACCGATTTCACAGCACTGTGTACAAATGCGGTGGTGTAACCCTGGCTCCCTCCTCGGCACCGGCCAGGCCCTGGCTGGCGCTGGCTCGGGGGCTGGTGCCTAGCAGCGTGCTTTGAGAGGGATGCAGAATGAAAGACAGACAGAAGGACAGAAAAAAGAATTAGAAAACAATGCCTGTTTGCAGATATTATAAGAAGAGGTTGGGTTTTTTTCTGAAAAAGATGGAGGTAAAACATGATAATGGACTTCAAATACATAAAAGGTTGCTGTTGCTGGGGAGGAGGCAGTAATGAACCCCTCCTCCTTCCCCATGCCTGCATAACTTTTAAACCCATTGATATTCTCCCTTGTGTTCATCCTTGTTGCTGCAGCTTCCATCTGCTGCTGTGTAGTGTGAGCAGGGGGGCTGTTCCACCCCTGCCCTGTGCCCCGTACCCCGTGCTCTGTGCTATTCCTCAGCACTGGAAGCCCCTGGCTTCAGGAGCTGTGTGATGCTGGGGGGGGCTCAGCTCAGAGATCCCAAAGGTTTAGAGACCCGGGCTCAAACACAAGATTGACTTGTATTTCTCCTGTATCTCATGATTCTGAAGGTCGTGTTCCAGCCAGGTGAGAGAAGCGTGAAGGGTGTTTGGTCAGCGTTGCCGGGATTACCTTGTGATTGCTGCGGTCGTGCTGATGGCAGCCCGGCAGCGGTGTGGTTCAGTGGCTCTCAGGATTTCAGTGTCGATGCTGTGCTGGTCACACCAAGGTGCTGATGTCTAAGCCAAGGAGGTCTGCAAGGCTCCTCTCTAGGGCCCACCAGGGTCGCAGCAGCAACTGCTCAACCACATGCCTTATCCTTAAAGTGGGACGCAAACACGTCCTTATGGATGGTGTTGAATCAGCACCTCCACACGTCTTATCCTTTTGTAAAATCTTTGAAAGCTCGTGATACCTTCAGCTAGAGATTTCTTCTGGCTCCAGCATTTTGGATGCTCGTGCACTGAATGATAAAACAACAGAGCATCCCCTGCAGCCGGTTTGGCAGGGATAGCAACAGGACACGATACGTGCAATGGTCAGTTGGGATTGCTTTCCTTCTGCTTCGCCACTTGCCCAGCACAGCCTTCGGCAGGGCTCAGGCAGGGACACATCTCCTCAGCACTTATTTATATATTTTTTCTCCCCTTGCTCCTCGGAGAAATCAATTTCATTCCCCAAACAATGGCAGAGGCCTTGAGGAGATATTGATCTGTGGCAGAGCTGGCGAGGGGAGCGTTTGTGACACAGAGTTGCTCTTTTGTAAGTAAAAGATAATTACCAGATCATGGGGACACTTGCTGAATAGGATGACATTAAATAGGCATCAGGGTGAAGGGCACCAGGGCCTCCGAATGAAGCATTGGAATAGCACTGTCCTCCCTGGCAGCTCCAGCTCCTCCTCCCTGCTTCCCTCTGCCATTTCTCCTGCTCCCCACCCCAGTCCCTTCTTTTGCCCCACAACTCCTTCCAATCTTATCTCTCTGACCCCTCCCCATGGTTCCCAGTTGTCCTCTCTCCCCCAGATAAATACCAGGTAACGCTGCCTTGACTCTCTTCTCACCAGCTGGGGATCTCTGCTGCACCTGGAGCCAGCGGGCTGCCGTCCCCGAAACCAGAGCAGCAGAAGGGGCTGCTCTCCTTACCATGGTTTTGCCAGTGTTTCCAAACCTTGCCTTGTATACTTCAGTGGTAGTAGGGAAAATAGACCTCTGCAACAGCACCAAGCACTGTAGCAGTTAACCCCATGGTGATTTTAATAGCTTCCAGGTAAGGGGCCTTGGATGGGGCAGAGGACTGTCCCCCTGCTGTGAAGATTCAGCTGATAGGTCTGGGGTAGGGGTGGCTGTTGGAGGACCCCGAGCCCGAGTCCTAGCTTGTATTGCTGGTGGTGGATTCCCCTTGGGAGCTGCTGGTTGACTCTCAGCACGTTGGTAGTAGCCTGTGGGCTTAGACCACTCATCTGCTTGTGCAGGAGGTCCCAGAGTGCTGGAGGATGAGGGGACAAGGTGTAGTCATGACCGGGCTGTAGCAGCGTGGGTGAGGGCACAGGTGGGGCTGGGTGTGCTGGAAGGGTCAATAACTGCTAGAGCAGAGCTGGAAAAGGGGTGCTCGGGAGCCTTGTCTCCATCCTGTGCAACTCCCAGAACCTCCTGGGTTGTTCCCCACTGGAGCAGCGCCTGCCACTGCCATGACAGTCCGGTTCGGCTCACGGAGGAGCCGCAGCAAATTTGTTGCCTGGGCTCTCCAAGGCATCCCCACCAGCTGCCAGCACCAGGGTGCGGGTCCCAGGGCAACGGGGGCCTTGGCACAAGGTTTATTCCCCGATGTCACATTCGCGGGCAGCTCTTCTGCCTGGGCTCGGTGTTGTGGGCCCTCGAAGCCACTTGGGGACGCTCGGTCGCAGGCTGGATGCCGGCGGTTCAGTGATGACTGGGAGAGCTGCTGCCAACTGCGTCTCATGAATTGGCACAGTGCAATGTGGAAAAAAAAAAAAAAAAAAAAACCAACCCACAACTCAAAACACTGTGTCGTAAAACGTCCCTTTTTATTACACCGACACTGGTAGTATTCTCTTAATTACTTTCTGTTACACTATAAATGGATTATGGTGCGTTTTGCAAGATTAATGGATCTCTTTTAGGATGGGCCACCCTCAGACCACACGCTCTGCAGGCCTGGGAGTGGGGAGAGAGGGTCCCGGTCCTTTGCGGGGGCATCAGGATCTGCGTGTCCCACCAGCCATCACTGACTCGCCAGGTCTCATCCAGATGGTTCATAAAATCCGCCACCACAGCCTGAACTCCAGCAAGGTCTGTGCTCACGCACACTTGAAAAACCCAGAGAGGGGCTACTGCTATCTTCATGTCTGTGCAGGCAACAGATACCGGGGCCCTTCAGCCTCACGCCCTGGCTCTGGAGGTTTCTGTGATCCCAGCACATTTCCAAATGCCCCTCTCCAGTTCTGCGGTTCCTCTAAAGAGGAGACACTTCCCAGCTGTTATCAACATGGTGTTGGAGATAACCGAGGGTTTTCCTTTACTCCCAGAGCGAAAGGGCTCTGGTATCTGAGGGTGTGAGCTGATAACGGTGGCAGCTACCTCCAGTGCTGCCTTGACTTCAGCAGGCTTGGAGCTGGCACCTCCAGCCAGGGCTGCTGCCGTTGCTTCTGCCAGGTTCCTGCTGCTCCCTTACAGCACCTTTGGATTTTGCATCTCTGAGTTTTGCCCTTTCGGGTTCTGCACCCTCGGATCACGGCCAGCGAAGCGTGGGGCCGAGCAGGGCGGCGGAGCAGCAAGCTGTGACTGCCGTGCCTCTGTCAGCTGCCAGCTCCCTCGAGCAGCCCTGTGTCTCGGTGTTATTAAGTGTCTCGGTGTTATTCCCTGCCATCACCCGGCGAGAGTTGGCTTCGCAGCCTGACCAGCACCACGCAAAAACAACAGAGTAAGGAACCTTGTGCCTTTAAAATAAAAAAAAATAAATAATCAACATAAAAGGCCCATTACCATTATTGAATGAAATACCAACAATTTAAAAAACTCTTTTAAATATTGTTGCTGCATTTCCAGCTGTTAAAATCTTCTGTATTTAGTTATCATAATAACAAAGTGCTGCAGCTGATTTGAGCAGCGGGAAGGCAGCGCCATTATTCAGAAGGGTTTTAAACGGTCGGGTTTTCTTCCTCGCAGTGGTGCTCTCTCACCTATTAAAAGCCCCTTTGTTGCCTTGGCACCTCTGGCCTGGGTGGCGGAGGTGGCACCCGCGCATTGGCGGAGGGGCCCCGCAGCACTTAGCAACACGGCGACGAAACGCGGTGCCGGCGGGATGCCGGGGAGCTGGGCGTCACGGGCGTCTGCGAAAAGCGAAGCAGAAAAGCTCTGCCGCTTCGCTGGGGCGGACCTCCCCCCGCGGAGCTCACGGGGAGAAGGAAAACCTGAGCGAGAGAGACGCGGGCTGCCGCCGCGGGGAGCGTGGTGCCTCCCGGAGAGGTGGTCCTGGCCAAGCGGAGCCCCTGGCAGCCTCCGGTGCGGGAGCGGGTGGGAATGTCTGTGGCCAGGCCTGGCAGGGCGTCCGCGGGTTGTGCCGTGTCAGCAGTTTGACCGGACCCATCCCTGACCTGCCCGCAGAGGCGCCGGAGCAAGGCGGGGTGAGCATCCTGGAGGTAGGATCCCCGCGCTCGCAGGTTGAGCTGGATGAATGACCTTACGAGTCGTGTAGCTTGCTCCTGCCCTGGGGCACTCGAGGTCCTTGTTGCAGGGGGCAGTGGGGTGCAGCTGAGTGATGCAGGGTGGGGCCTGGCAGCAGCACGGCGAGGGCAGCTCGGTCGGAGCGCCCGTGGTTTGCGTAGGCGAGACGATTGCTGAGCGCTTGGTTTCCTGACCCCAGGCGGGTGGGGATGAGGAGGGCAGAGGCGGCTGGTGTGGGAGGCTGCTGCAGGGGACGGGGGTTCTGGAGAAGCAGGAGCAGGCTGAGGACAAGGGTGCAACAGATTTCCTTCCTATAGAAAAATGCTGCGTTAGTACCATCTCCCCAAGGTGGTGAGGGTTGGCAGAGATGCGTAAGAGCGTGCAAGGACTCTCAGAAACATCCTGAACGGAGGCAGGCTGCTGCCACGCAGGCCCTGGGGACGGCAGCACCGAAGGGGCCGGTGAGCCTGATGCCCGTGGGACGGCCGGCGCGGGCAGGGGCCCGGGGAGGAGGTGGCAGAAGGTGCCAGGCCCAAGTGACACGGGATCGTGGTGCTGCCGACCGAGCGGCGGGCCGGGCGGGCAGCGAGCCGGCCTGTCAGCCGCCGCGTTTGGGGTGGTGGGGCACGTGAAAGCCTCGTAAACAGGAGCAACCCTACTGTCCCCAGGCTCCCCGCCGCGGCGGCGTGTTCCCCAAAAGGTTACCTCCAACCAGCGGCGCATTGTGGGTAATGAGATGCAAATTGATAGCGAGACAATAAGGCTGTCTTGTGAGCCCTTCCGACGGGGGCCAGTGTTTAAAAGTCAGTCTGATTGCCTCGCTGGCAATTTGCATAGCATTAACCGGAGAGATTTTCTTTTTAAACTTGAACTTCTTTTTTTTTTTTTTTTTTTTTTTTTTCCAGAGGTCACCTCAAACTAATTACAGCTCCGGCGCCGCTTTACAAAAGAAGGTTCTGTGGCTGCAATGGCAGGGTTGGAGTGTGAGGAGGAGCCTCTCCCAGCGTGGGGAAGGGGGAGACCCCATCCTCATGAACTCAGGCGGGTTTTTGTGCGTGCACTCAACTAGTTCAATAAGAGAGCCCAGTTGGGTGCACGTGGGTGCCAAGCACTATGTCTGCTATGGGAGAGAGCAGCAGCAGGGCTCGAACCCCAGCAGTGAAAGGAATCGATCCTGTTGTTATCTCCAGTGCATGCACAACCTCCCCCCAGGGTCTCACCTGCAAACGCAGCTTTGCTGGGCTGGAAGGAGATGGGGCAACCCCCACTGCCTGTTTGGGGTGCTGCAGTGAAGAAGGTTGGGAGAGCCAGGCCGTGGGGAGTTTGCACCTTTTCCTTCACACAGTTTCGTTCAACTGGGAGTTTCAAGGTATTTTCTTTGAAGTCAGTGTAAAAGTGACTGGGGACCTCAGCCAAGGAGCTCTACAGAAGAAGTGGTGTCAGGCTGCTGGGGGCACGGTGTTGCGGCTACTCCGCTCTGACCTGGGCCATTTGCTTTTACAATTGAATCTTTTGGGTTCAGAGTGGGCTGGTGTCTGCTTAGTCTTGCAGTTGGACTAGATGATCACTGTACGTCCCTTCCACCTGAACTGTTCTGTTCTGTTCTGTTCTGTTCTGTTCTATTCTATTCTATTCTATTCTATTCTATTCTATTCTATTCTGTTCTGTTCTGTTCTGTTCTGTTCTGTTCTGTTCTGTTCTATTCTACTATTCTATTCTTTCTATTCTTTTCTATTCTTTTCTATTCTTTTCTATTCTATTCTATTCTATTCTATTCTATTCTATTCTATTCTATTCTATTCTATTCTATTCTATTCTATTCTATTCTATTCTATTCTATTCTATTCTATTCTATAGCAGGTTCTTAGCTTAGCATGGACCTTTGCTAGCCCAGTTTGGTTTGACCAAAGTGAGGAGCGGTGCTTTCACTGGGCAGCTCTGCCAGCGGGCCTGAGCAACAGCCTGGAGCAGAGGCAAGCGGCGAGCAGCTCAGAGGGAGCCAGGGCCACCCTCTCTTCCCCAGCAAAGCGGCTGCCCAGTCTGCGAGCAGGCACGAGGCTCTTCAGAGGTTTGGCTGAGCTGGTGCAAACGCATGGCCAGCCAGGGCTTTGGCGGAGCACCTCTCCTTGCCGAGGCTGTCTTCAAGGCACGGCGCACGCACTCCGTGCTCAGCGACCCTGGGTGGACGTGGGGTGGCCCTTCCAGATGGCGTCTGTCTGCTGCGATGTCCGGTGGACGGGGTTTGCCACCGGTTGTGCCACCGGTTGTGCCACCAGTGTGAAACGGTCCCTGCAAGGTGGCGAGTCCCTGCCGCGGGTGGCAGCAAGTCGGCGCGGTGGCGGGTTTGAAGAGCCAGCTGGACAATTTTATGACCATTAATATCATTTGTAGTTATGAAGGCTGTGGCTATGATACAAATAATTAAATCTCATGCTTCACAGCATCAGCTGATCGCTTGCTGCAGTCAGGAGTGAATCTCCTACGCAAAGCGTGTGCGACTGATTAACTCTGTTAGAGGAATTGGTTTAGATCTCCTTCCTCTGGCTTGTTCCTCAGATTCCTTCCTCCCAGCTGCAGCTGTGAGGCTCAGCACCAGCAGATCCCCTTTTCCTCTTTCACAAAAGCCCGGAAAGAAAGTTGTCCTCCAAAGTCCCTTGGCAGAGGTGGCAGCAGGCTGAGCAGGAGTCTTCCCCGAGCTCCCCACCAACATCAGCTGCCCAACCAGCCATGTCACAGACACCCTGGGGACCTGACACCTCTCAAATTCCCCTCATCCCCTCTGCTGCTGTTGTCAGAGGCAGGGGACGCTCAGAGGAACAGCCCACTCCAGGATGGCATCCTGACTCCTGGTCTGCAGGTAAATCTGCCTGCTGGGGAGCATCCTCTGCTCCTGCTCGAGGGTTCTTCAGGCCATTCGTTCCTTTGCCTCCCAGCTTCTGGCAGTCCTTAAATCCTGAATCTTTAGGATCTTTCCCTCTGGTCTGCCATAAAGCACATTGTCACCCCCTACCAAGCTAGTGTGTGGCCATGGCCTCATCTCACAGTGTTCTTCAGCCTCCTCCTCCTCCTTGTTGCATGGAGGCTCCTTCTTCCAGGCTGAAGCCAGATGGATACATACATCATCTCCTTTCTCCGTGGCAACCTTCTACCCTGTTTTTTAGCATATTATCTGAGATGTTAGGCCCAGGAGCAGAGCTCACAACACTCCTCCGGGTTTGTCAGCAGCTATGACACCCTTGATGTCTTCTCCATTCCCTGAGCAGCCCCTTTGTGGGACAACATCCCGGCCAAGCCTGGAAGGATGAAGATCAGCAGCGCAATGGCACCAGGTTATTGAGCAATCCTGACTTAGCAGGTCACCACAGCACTGTCCTGCTTAGCCAGGATCAGCAGAGCTGATCCTGCCATGGCTCTGTGCCTTGTCAAGGGAATCAGGGTGGGAAAACTGAGCAGAGAATATTTTTACATTTTTTCCTTCTTTTTTTTCTTTCTCTTTCCTCTTTTTTTTTTTTTTTTTCCCCATTCCTAAAGATTGAGTATAATCAGAGCTAATCAGAAAATTATGAGCTGTCTGATTGCTGATTAGATTCCTAATGTTAATATAGTCAAGAAGCCTCTCTTAGCGTTGTATTTTAAGAGAAGTGTAAAAATAACATCTTAGAAGGGAGCAAGCCGGAGCTGGTGGAGCAGCAGGGAACCCGGCTCTGGCAAAGGAGATCAGGGTTTCACTGCTGGCAAGAAATTCAGGCCAGCAAAGAGGGAAAGGACAGGACCTACCCAAACTATAACCAGGTGTGCTGGCTTTGAGCAGGCTGCAGAGCCTGGGAGGAAGAGCATAAAACCAGCGCTTCCCACGGGTTAGTCCTTGCGCAGAACCAGACCGAGGAATTTTGCTGCTGTGCTCTGGGAGTGGGCATGCAGCTTTCTCTCTTGCTTCCCTTCCCAACAAACAGCCTCTTCCCAGGTAGATTAGTTCTGGTGTCTCCCAGTGTCATGCAGGCAAGAGACAGCCTCAGGTGATGGTGGAAGGGAGCCCAGGATGTGCCCAACACCAGTGAGTGGGATCAGAACATCTAAACCCGATGCTGAGCAGCCAGCTGAGAGCGAGCATCGTGCAGAGGATGTTTAAGCCAGAGCGTGGCACGCTCTGATGGGGTCACGGAGATGATGACACAGGAACTGGGCTGGGTTTTATGCTTCTTCTCCCCAAAACCTTCCAAAAAATGTGTATTTGTGATGTAGTCTGTATCCAGGGTTTGTCCTTCAGCTGTTCCAGCTGTGCTGGGGTGGTGGCATCTGCTGCCTTGCTTTAGCTCTTGCCCATGCAGAGCTGGTCAGAGGGCTGGGACAAGGCTTGTCCACCACCCATCAGTGGCCTCCGTGGCCTGTGCCGCTCCGACAGCGCCCTGCTGCCTGCCACGGCTTTTCTTTCCAGGACCAGGGAAGTGCTGGGTGCTGCTCAGCACTGTCATCACTGCTCCTCTTTTTGCTGGTCTCACAGACGCACTGAGCTGTTACATCTGGCCACCCTCTTCTGAATTTTCTGCTGGTCTTTCAGAACTCAAAGTTAAAAAGAAAATATTACTGCTTGGTGGGCATGAGAGCCGGCAGGGCAGCGGGCTGCAGAGCTGCCGTGGCTGCAGCGTGGCATCCTGCATGTGAGCGGCTGCCACGCAGGCCAGGGGCAAAAAGGATTTGCTGCCACCCTGCTGCCATGGGACAGGCACTGCTCAGGCAGGAGGAAACCTCAAAATAAAAAAAAAAAAAAAAAAAAAAAACCAAAAACAAAACCTGCAGAGCCTTGCTGACAGTGGTGGAGCAGCCCTTGCCCAAAAAGCAGGGATGAGATGCCTGCTGGGGTGCTGGTAAGCACAGAGAGGATGCTCCCATGGATGCTGGTGGGAGCTGAGGGAAATCTTTGTCCACTTGTGCATGGCTGAGCCATTACAAAAATCTTTAGGGCCTTTCAGAAGGAGAATTGGAGGGAGACACTGAGTGGTAGTGGCCCAGGGTTCAGGCTTTGCCCTTTTTCTCTGTTTAAGCACGGAGGATCGATCCACAGTGTCCCCAGCATGGAGCCTGTGCCTTGAACTGTGCAGTAAAGCTGCCAGCCCTTTCCACAACTTTCCTCCCCAGTCCCCACTGGCGCCGGTGCAGCGATAACTCCCTGACTGAATGGCAGGTATTATGTTCTGGCACACTAATGTTCCCATTAATAAGCTCCTCGCCATTCACCGTGTGTTTTACTTTGATTCATCCTGATGGCAATGCTATATAATGGACTATATACTGTAATTGTCCCTCATTGTCACCACTTAATAACTTAGTATGATGTTATCGCAGTAATTTGTATATTTTTTTTCAAACTTTGATGAATTATATTTTGTTCTTAGTGAATAAAAAAAATCAGGGAATGGTAAAAGGAGGCAGAAGTTAGACAGAAGTCTGCTCTAATTGCAGAGCAGTCTTAATAATACAAACGTCCGTAGCTGGCGTCCAGGCCACTTTTGTTTCTGAGCCTCCAGGAACAGGCCATTGGGCCAGCCAGGAAGGAGCTGCTATTAAATAGCATTTCTTTTTTAAAACATCTTGATCAACAGGAATTGTCTCCATGCTTGGGGGATTTATTTTGCTTCGCTTGCTCTTGACAAGCTCAACTTCAAACACGGCGGTTGAGATTTACATTGGTGTCCACAGGCAGGGACAAGGGGTGATGTCTATGCGGTGGGTGCAAGAGCCATGAGACTGGCGATCATGGTGAGCAAGAGAGTGCAAAGATTGGTCATTGGGCTGTGCATGGCTCGGGCATTGCAACAGCCTCAACATCTACCTAGACATTTCGGGAGGAGTTTGGGCCCAAGGTTGAGCAGCAGCAGGTGGAAGAGCTGTGCTGGAGCCTGGATGAGCATCTTCTCCACCTTTGAGCTCACTGGCTGCCTCTCCAGGTTAGATGTGTAACATCCCACCAGATATCTGTGGCTCTCTAGCATTTGTCAGCATCTCTGAGTGCTTATGGTTCCCAACCCCATGTCTGGCAGGGGAAGGAAAAGTCTGGAAGAGATCAAACCCTGAATGCGATGCAAATCAAGGCAGGCAGATGGATGCTTGGGCTGGAGCACCCCGGGTGGGAGGAAGGGGAGGGTTCCTCGGCATCCACGAGGCAGCAGGTAGGGACCTAAATGAGTTTTTGCCTGTAACACATGTCCTGACCTTTTTTTAAAAATGAAATCTATTTTATTAATTTTTTCTTTTTATCAAATCCGTCCATGAAACATTAAAGATATGACTGTGGAAAAGGTCAAGAAACGTGTAGTTGTTGAAATCTTGTTCCAGTTGACGGCTTTTCCCTTAGGGGAGCTCGTCCGCGCCTTCTCCTCCCCCACCTTGGTCTTTAAAATAAAAAGTGTCAAGCCACCTTGAGTTTTGGGTTTAACAGTAAAACCAAAAGGTGCTCCTGGAGCGGGATGGACGGAAGGGTGTTGCTGGCTCTCCAGCAGTGATGGTACCCTTGGGGAGCTGCAGGGTCAGGCCAGCATTGCCACAGGGAAAACCTGAGCTGGAAAGGATTTCTCCTGACAAACGCAGACCCCAAGGGAGGGCTGTGGGGTCTCCAGCCATGCCCAGGGAAGGGAGAGGCTCCTCGGGTGGCTGGTCTGCAGTGAAGGCACATCTCAGATTAAATGAATAAAGACAAAGCCCCGGAAAGTTTTGGGGCTTTGAATGAGTGGGAACGCACACTGGGACATCTCGCCAAAGATCAGCGAAGGCTGAAGAGGTTGAGCTTTGAGCTTTGCTGAAAAGGAAGAGGCAAGAGCCAAGAGAGGGTGAGCGAGCATCTTGATCTCAGAAAGGGGTGCACGATCCTTTCTCAAACCTGGATGCTGGGGTGAAGAATATGAATGGTCCCATTGGCACAAAGGGCCACTCAGCCAAGCTCCCCGTGTTGCTCGGGAAAGGGGAGTAACTGCCCTGGCAAAACAAGGCCAGGATAGGGAAATGGCCTGAGGTTGGTATTACATCCCTGTGCAGGTTACTGGTTTTCCCATTTTGCTGGGTGTCATTGTTCCTGGAGCAGTGGCAATGCCAGCATTTTTGGAGCTCGGGGGCAAGCCAAACTCCAGAAGCCTTTTCTTACCATTTCTATTGTCTAAATTCATCATAACTGACTTTCAAAATGAAACATATAATTTGCTTGGTAGAATGTCGGGCCACCTTTACATGTAATTGTTGTGAAACCGCAGTGGTGGGCGAGCCTCGAGAGGCTGCCCAGCCCCACCGCGAGGCTCTGCCTGGCATCCTCTGCTCCATCCGCTCCTGTTTGCAGCACCCAAAGCCATGGGTCCTCCTTGGGAGGCTTCACTCATCATAGTTTCTTTTCAGGTCTTCAAGGGCACCATTCGTCCCTCGGATAGTTAAATTTTTTTTCGTTCAACTTCATCTCCTCCTCCTTGCTTGCCATTCCCCCTCTGCTGTGGCACAACCACTCTTGCTCCCGGGACAGGGCTGTGCGCGGTGCTGGCCACAGGCACTGGCAAAGCCCCGCACCCCGCCGAGTGCTCTGCCTGGGTGCTGTCAGCCTTGTCCTCTTGTCAAAGGAGGACAGCAAGCAGGCAGAAAGGGCGGAGGTGCATGTCCCAAAGGGATGGAAATGGGTCCTGAAGACCCATCTGCTCCTGGCAGCTGGGAGGCTACCCCTTGCCCCATGGAAATGCCAGGGGTAGATGGATGAGTGTTGGGGTCACTGTGAGCTGTTGTGTTGGAAAGACCCATTTGGTGACACACTGGGCTTGCTCGCTTCCACCTCCCTGAAACTTCCCCCCGGTGCCTGGAGCTGCTGGGGCTTGATTGCCATTTTTCTGAAAGTTTGGGCATGGCTGGTTCCAACTATGGCGCTTTTTTTTGTTAGAGCAGAACACCACTAAAAAGTCCTTTACAGGATTTTTTTGCATTGCAGTTGCTTTTCTTTGGTGTTTTAAACTGGCAATTTAAACTGCTCTGGTCACAATTATATTGCATTGGTAGTGGGAATCCGAGTTGCTGATCAATGTGCCTGACCCCTCCTGGGCCACAGGAGGGTTACTGGTGGCACCGGGGGACACGAGGAAGACAGCATATGTGTCTCTGGAGGGTTTCAAGCTGGGAAGTTTTGGGGGATCCTCTTGGGGCTTGCTGGGAGCACAGGGTGGTGACATTTTGGTGTGCTCTGGGGGGATTTCTGCGTGCTGAAAATCTGCCTCACCATAAAAACTTAGTGACAGAGGATCTCTCGCTGCACCATGATGTGCTATATGGAAATCCCCACGCGGCAGCAGATAATAAACGAGGTGCTTTTTAAAGCTCACACATCACAGCGCAGCAAGAGGTGATGCCTTAAAATAAATCGATTGTAAGTGGTTTCCAGTGGAAACTTTCTAACAACCTCTGCTTGAATGAAAGGTGAAGAGCTACAGGGGAGGATTTCGAAGGCACGAAAGGCCTCATCCCGATGGAGTGGGGAGCCGGGGGCCCGCCGGGATGCGGGCACAGTTCTGGGTTCCCAGGGATGCCCTCCTGCATCCCACAGGAGAGGGGGAGCCACTCCTGGAACTTCTTGTCATCTTAACATGGGACTTATTTCTTTAAAATAAGGAAGGATAAGGATAAGGAAGGATTTTTTTTTTTTTTTTTTTTCCCTTTGGAGTCTGGCTGCTAAGACCTGGTTGGGCAAATTCCTCCTTCTCCTGCCCAAGCAGCAAGCTGTATCACTTCCCTTTTTTTTTTTTTTTTTTTTTTGGTTCCTTTATTTTCTAAAAAAACCCTGTTCCCCTAAGCTCTAAGTAAAATTGATTTTTAAGTGAAACTATCTCTTATAATTGCCACTGAAATGCCTTGTGGTTATTGTAATGGATTTTGAACTGTGACAAGTCCTGCTTGATGATCCTAACTGGAGCTCTGCAGATTGAGTGTGGTTTAGGGAGCACCATTGGATTGAATGGTTGGAGTTTATCTGAGGAGGAGATGGGGCTGGAGCAGCGGGCTGAGATCCTAACGTGTTTTCTGACCCTCCCAACACCGCAGAAGCTGAGGCTGCCCTGGGACCTCATGCTGTAAGGCTCCATCTCCCAAAACCCTTTGTGGGAGCCATGTCCCTCCAGTCTGCCAAGCCTCATCACTCACCCATCCCGTGGGAGCCGCAACATGCCGGTACAGGGGAAGAAGGGGAGGGAAGGAGCCTGGGGCAGCACCGTCTCCTCCTCCCCAACTTGATGAATCTCCCACCGTCACATTGCCCCGACCCTGACCTTCTAGCAAATACGTCTTGCCCTGAATTATTTCTGGTCTTCTGAAACCTTATTGTGCAGCCAACAAGCTGCTGGTCACCCAGCAAATGAGAACTGTGTGGGAGAGTCCCTAAGCCCTTCCAGTCATGGCAGAGCTCTGGCAGTCCTTCTCCGCTGTGCCGGGATGCCGTATTTGTGCCGTGCTTGTGCCCCGCTATGCCGGTACCACCGAGCACGCAGCAGACCCGGGCATTAGTTGTCCCCAGAGCAGCCGATAACGAGAGCCATGGGCAGCAGCACTTGCCAGGCTTTTAGCTTTGGTGAGTGCGGCTGGCAGCCCTGAAGCTGGGCAGCCCTGACACTGCTGGGACACGTCTGTCCCACCCACAGCTGACAAACAGCGCTGGAGCCACATTTGTCAGGTGGTTTGTATCCATCACCCCTCTGGGATGCTGCTGAAATGCCTCAGCACCTCCCGGGAGGCAGCTATCAATATTCCAGCTTCTTCCCAAGAGAGATTTTCTTTCTTGCCAGCCAGAATTTTGTTTAGGCAATTGTCATGGTCTGACTACTATGGAAGTGATAGAAACTTCCATCAGGACAGACTGGGCCTTCTCTGCCCCGCTCATCTCGTGAGCTGATGTTCCAGAAGAGCACTAGAGGTGTAAAATGAGCATGATTTAAAGCTGCTAGGCTTGGATTTATCACTCAGAACAGCCTTTGACAGGCTGTTTACATCCTTAGTCTTCTCACCATCAAATACTCCCTAAATTTTAGGTGAAAGGGATGCCTGATGTGCGGTCCCGAGCCCTTGTCCTCTTGAGGATGCTAATGAAATGAATGCGAGTGTCCCAATGTCAGCTTGCTGCAGCATCTCCATCACCCACTAGCCCCAGGGACGAGTTTTCAATCAGGCTGAGACAGAGGAGGTTGCTCCTGCGGCCAAGGGAGAGCAAGTGCCGGCTGCCAGAGCACTGACCCAGCCGAGCACGTCCTCCCTTATCAGCTCTCCTATCTCAGAGGTTTGCTGTGTTTGCTCTAGTGTGGACCTGCTGGGGAATGTCCTCTAGTTTCTCACCTCTGCCTTTTCCAAGCTGCACAGCAGAGTGTAGCTGTTTGGAGCACCGATCCCACCCCGCGCTGCTGGCCGGGGCAGGCCGGGAGGTTTTCTCAGGTGCTGAGCGGAGGAGGCAAGTGTACCTGGTTTGGCTTCCCAAGGGACCACCTGCATCCCGAAGCCAGGCAGAAGCACCTTCCAACAAGGCTTAAGCACGATGGCATTTAGCAGTAGGGTTTAAAGGCATATCTAACACGGGAGCAGGGTTTGCTGCCGCACGGGCAGGGCGAGAGGCAGGAGGCTGTGAAGCCAGCGTGGCTGAATGCTCCTGGCTCTGCGCAGGGGAAGGGGATGGTGAGAGAGGCCGAGCCTGCCTGTGCCCGGTCCCATCTGTCCATCCTGCATCCCGTGTCTCCATCTCACTGCTAGAGGAGGTAGGGCCAGATCCTGCAGCCTGGTGTTGGCCCTTCCTCCCCCAGGAGGGACGTGGCAGTGGTTTTTTGGAACTGTATCAGTGAAAACAGGATCCTCGGAGGGTCTGAGCAGCTGAGCTGAGGTTTTGCTATTGCTGGTCCCCAGGGGCAGGTGCCCCCATGGGGGCACAGCCCAACCCTCAGGGAGGGCAGAAATGCTGGGAGAAAGATAACAGAGAGGGGCTTTTCTCCAAGGGGAGAAGAGTTGAAGAGAACACCAGGCCAGACTCATGCTATAGGATGCCTGGTTAGCTGTACTGTCCTTTTGCCTTTGGTGCTTTTCTGTTTGCAAGAAGTTATGTTCTTCTGGAGGCGTGAGAGATATTTTGGGGTAGGAAAAATGCCCTGTGCAGTGATGCTCTCCCTTTTCTCCCCAACCTTCTGCAAACACATGGGTACTTCTCGCTTGAGATGTCTCACGCCTCCCCTGCCTGTGGCTGTTAGGACTGGTGATGGTGTTTCTTACCAGCAAAAATTGTGGTTCTGGAAAAGGAGCAGAGAAAGACGCTGGCAGGGGAACAAGAATCACACGCTGCTGGCCTGCAGAGCTATGAGTTACTGAGATGGTCGGTAAAGTGATGAAAGTTGTGGCTCTGGGGCTTGTCCCTGGCACCCAGGGCCGGGTGCTGGCTGTGCCGCTGCCCTTTGTGGGGTCTGCAGTGGCTCTGGCTCTGGTTGTGCTCCATGTTTGTGCTTCTAACCCTGGCTGCTGGTGGGGCTGGCTCTGCAAAGGTGTCCTCCCGACCCCAGCAGCAGACACCATCTGGTACAGCACCAGGGTCTGGAAGCCCTTTGGAGGATTTGCCACTGGCTCTCTACTGTTCACCGGGGCTTTATTTGCCCTCTCACAGGCAGGAGAGCGTTAGCAGCCAGTGCCGGCTCCAGCTCCATCCTCCCTCGGGCTGGATCCAGGCATGAGAGGAGGAGAGATGGGCTCTGGCCACCCCTTTCCCTCCACGTGGCTGAGGGAGTTATTGACAAACAAGTTAGTGCTCTGAAAGAAAAACGCTGCGGCATATTTGAAGCTGCCTCTTTGATCAATACTCAGCTGTGGCTGAGCCCGCTGCCGACTGGATTTCAGATGATGGCTGCAGGGGTAATAAGAGCCCTGGGATCAACTGTCTCGGAGATTATTACAGGATGAGATGCTTCGCTGCTTTACAATGTTTACTCAAGATTTATATTCCCTATGTGTATATAAGGGGGTTGTCGTCTTTTGTCGCTGGTTGATCATTTTGTGATGGTGGCATGCGCGCTGTTCCGTTAGGGTTTGCTTAGGGGTGTGCGTGCGGCAAGTTCAGTGCATGGAGAGGGGACAGGCTGGGGACGAGAGGGAGAGCTGGGAGGGGGGGGGCACCCTGGAGCTGGTGGCGGGAGGTGGGACTGTGAGAAGGTGCCCTCTGCTCTGATGCACACAGGCAGACAGGGACAGAGGCGTGTGAAGCCCATGGAATGGGCTTTTGCCCTTCCGGATGCTCTGCAGTGACAGATGTGGTTTCAGGGTGCCCCATCCATAGAGGGGGGCTCATGCCAAAGGAGAGGGCTTGTGCCATCCTCGTTCCTTCATCGTGGAGGAGGAAGAGCTGCGAAATCAGCTCCCCGGGGGGTCGTTCCTGCCTTGTACTTGGGTTGTTTGGCTTTGTCACGTGTGTTTGTTTTTCACCTTCTTGTCTTAACATTTCAGCTGTGTTTTCTTGCTTCGGGAGGAGGGCTGGGATGGTAGGATGCTGCGTGGACCTCTCTGGCCTGGTAGCGCAGGGCTGTTTTAATCTCCAGCAAAGATCTCTCCTTCCAGCTGTGTGCTCAGGTGCGGGAGGTTAATACACTTCACGCCGCTGGGGAAGGCGCTGAGATGAGGGTGATAACGGCTGCGCAGAGGGAAGTTAAATGAAGGCTTAGAAGGAGCAGCTCTCCCTCGGAGCAAATGTCCCTGGTGTTCTTGGCCCTTCCTTACTGGCTGTGGGGAGAAGCTGGGGACACCATCCCAGGCTCCCCAAGGAGCATCCCCCAGCATGGGCACAGGCATGGGGTGCTTTATTTCCCTGGGGAGGCTTGGGACACAGGGGAGGTGTTGCTGCCATTGCACAGGGCTGTTCAGTCTCCTCTTGCAGGGTGTTTGCCGTAATCCTGTTTTATAAATCCAGCCTTGGCCTTTGAACTCCCTGTGCCTCTCTGGTCTCTGCTCCGCTGCTTCCCAAGTTAAATTCACTGATCTGCCTAAGGCAGGAACAGCCAGGGCATACTTATTGCCATGTGGGGGCTGGGAAGAGAGATTTAGCAAAGCGTTGGACCAGTTTTCTCTTGGAAAACCACTGTGCAAAAATATTGGAGCAATGCAGGAGAGCTCCGGGTGCACTGGGGGAGAAGGGGCAAGGAGGAGGAGGTGAGCAGCACCCTTGACAGCTTGCTATGTCAGGCACAGTCCCCCTGTGCCCTGGCCCCTTGAGCAGCAGGGATGGTGACAGCAGGGACAGTCCCCTCTGCCTAGAGAGGAGGTTGTGGTCCCTGCCTGCGCCAGCTCCGATGCTCAGAGCATTTCCTACTGCCTCGCTCCCAGAAAGTTTGGGAGATCAGACCCCTCCAGAGTCACTGCTGTGGGCGAGCACGCGTGGGTGAGCCGTGCTCGGGGTGCGGTAGGTGAGCTTGTGGGTGATGGGGGCTGAGAAGTGAGGTCCTGGAGCAAAGCGGGGGAAAAACAGCAGCTGTGCATTCGGAAGTGCCATCCTCTAGGCAGGCGGAAGGTCACCCACCCTGTCCCCCCTCTCCTTTCCCACAAGGTTTTCGGGAGGGAGGGCAAGCACCCAGCCATGCCGCCTTCACCGCTGCCTGCCCATCCCAAATCCATGCCATCCCTGAGGCTCCTTAATCCTGGGCAAGCCGGTGTGCTGAGCAGGGAGCTCCCGACGGATCCGTCCGGGTGAGCAGTGAGGTGGAGAGGAGCACCGTGCGGAATACAAAAGAGACCGGGGCACGATAAAGCCCGCACAGCACCATCCCCCTCGCAGACCCCGCCGTCAGGATCTCCAGACACCAATCCCTTGCAAATCTCCTTCTGGCCTTTTATGACCTGCGGAGTCATTTCAATTTGGTGTTCTCAGCCTCTAAATCTCCTGTCCTTAGCCCTCGGTGACTTCTGGGGAAAGAACTGCGCTCCTTAAAGTGCCACGGCCAGGGCAGTCCCTGCACCAAAGCCTGCTGGAAATTCGCAGGTATTTCACACCCATGCTTTAGTTTTGATAATTCCTTGTAATTTTTCTTGCTGTTGGAACTGCTCAATTGACACCCCCAGGTCTCAAGCCCCCAGGATTTTTTGGTGGCTGCCGTGTACAGGCATGGGATCCCTGCCCAGCTCCCCGGTGCGCTGCCTGCATCCCGGGCATCTCACAGTCCCTGCACACAGCGCACCTTGAGATGGACTGATTGATCTGTAACACTTGAAAATAATGGTTAAATCATTATTAAGGATTAGAAATAATCCTTGAGCTGTATCGATCATGATGACATTATTCATGATGAACTCATTTGGTATTAATGGGGATGTCCTGCAGCAGTGTGTGGCTCTGGGCAGACCCATTACCTTCCCTGGTGAGACGTGGCCGGGGCGGGGGGGGCGTTGCTGGAGCAGAAGCACTTTCCCAGCCCTAACACACCACTCCAAGTCCTGCTTGTGAGCAAAACTATCCCAAATAGCCCCCTTGGGGACCCCATCCTTGTCGCCACAGTTTTGGAGGGTCCCAAACCCAGCAATCACCCATTCCGTTCATGCCAGCAGCCCGTCACTGGGCAGGAGGTGGCTGGGGCTCCTCTCTAGCACCAGCCAGGGGTGGGACGGGACAGGGCTGCTCCCATGGGACCCCCCCCAAGACGACATCACTGCAGGAGGGTCCCAAACAGGGACGGAGGTGGGCAGAGGATCCCCTGTTGCAGAGGAGGGATGGCTGGCTGCCCGTTCGGTCCCTCTCCCCTCCCAGTCCCCATCTTGGTCACGGGACCGCAATGTCTTCAGCGAGGAAGATGCTGCAGAAGCAACAGCTGGGGGGCTCTGGGGACCTTTCTCCTGGGGTGGGTGTCCGGCGGCGGGGTGGGAGCCAGCATAGAACCCTGCCGTGGCTGTGCCATCCTGCCACGGGCTCCCCCGTCCCTGCAACATGCTATTTATCAAACAAGAACATCTGGATTTATTTTTAAAACAAAAAAAAAAAACACCCGAAGTTGTGTCTGGTTCGACTTTGATGAATTGACATTTTCCAGAGGAAAAATATCTTCTGTTGAAGTGTCATTCCTGTGTGTAGCCGTCCCTTACTGCACCATTTGCAACCCTCCAGGCACTTCGCACAAGGCGATGAATAGTTAAAGATGTCCATAAATCTTACACTGGTCCATAATAAACAAACACACTCTTATCAAGTATAGAAAAATGCATATTTCATCACTGCTGCCTTAAACACGACTTGGAATAAATGTTCGCCTTTAATCAGCCATCTCAATATATAAACAGAGCACAAAAGCTTGCAGGAATGAGGTACAGAACTGGGCCACAGCTTTTCTAGGCAGCTTCAGGGAGGCAGGGCTGTGGCTCTGCAGGTAAGTACCCCACAAAACTGCCCTGAAAATTAACATTACTTGGCTTTTCTGTCCAGCCACACGTTGTCTCCCGTTCTCTTCTCTCTGCCACCGGAGCCATAGGTATTTTTGCTTCAGTGTTCAGCTGATAGCTGATCTTTCCCCTTGGATGCCGGCCATTGAAAGCAAACACTTTGATTTGGAAATCAAGATTAAAAAAAAAGAGAAAAGATTAAACAGGGAAGTTTCGACCAGAGCATGCCAAGATTATGCAGTGATGGATAAATGTTTCCCCTCATCTGATAAGAACAAGCTGCTTTCTCTGGCTGGGGAAGGCCAGATCTACGATGCCTTTCACCTCTCATCACCTTACTTTTGAGTACCTGTGCTTTACCACACTCCTGATGATACAGCACCCAGCGTCATGGCCCTGCTCCCTCTGTGCTGCTGTGACTGGGTGCTGCCAGGGATGGGTGCTGCTGGGGATGGGTGATACTGGGGATGGGTGATACTGGGGATGGGTGCTGCTGGGGATGGGTGATACTGGGGATGGGTGCTGCCAGGACTGGTTGATGCCAGGGATGGGTGCTGCTGGGGATGGGTGCTGCCAGGACAGTTTTGCTGCCGGGGATGGGTGCTGCTGGGGATGGGTGATACTGGGGATGGGTGCTGCCACTCTCCTGCAGGCACTGGGGGCACATGGAGACACCATGAAGCCTCGGGACATCCTTTCCCCCGAGTATCTGCTTGATAGGGCTGAGGCATTTTGCATCTCTGTGTACTGACAGGAGCAGTGGTGGAACTGGGGACAGTGGGGACAGTGGCTGCAGGACATGTGGCTGTGCCCAGGGCTCCTGCCCACCTCTCCAGAGATTGTCATCTTGTGTGTGCGTGCTCCTAGAGCCAGGCACTCTCCAGGCCCTGGGGAAGTAAATTCCCAGGGATGTAGCTGGACTTCACTGCCGCCGCAGTGGGCTCCCACCGGCACGCTGGGTCCCCGCTGAGCGCAGGAGTGCTGTTTCACTCTGGGGTTTGTGGTTCACAGCATGAAGGTCGGGTGCGCAGTAGCACTGGGAATCTTACGCACATCTCTGCGGTGCTGCCCAGGCGGTGATTTGGGGTTGTTGTTTGACCCAGAATGTCACCCCATTGTCGATGCTCCTTCCTCCACCTTCCAGCTGATTCGGGGGGGCTGGAGGTGGTCAGGGCTCCCCTCCCTCCCCGTGCTCTGGCTGCTGGCATTCGCTTGTGTGGAGCAGAGCGTGTCCCATCCCACTGGGGGACACAGGAAAATGAGGAGCAGGCAGCACAGCAGCGCTTGCTGTAAGTCACATCTTTGCCTGATGCATCTCCCGCAAACTCACTAGGGAGCCTTCCTGGGCTGCGACTGCCTCACAAGCCTCATGGCCAATTAACCTCGTACAGATTAGCCACTCACCCTCAGGAGCTGAGACCTCCACAGCATGTATTCCAGTGGCTGGTGGGGAGCAGGCGGGCTCTGCCGGGTGCTGCGAGGCTGCGGAAATAAACCCCGCAACCCTGCAAGCAGTGGGGGTGCCCGGCACCCAGGGGTCTGGGTGGCCCTCAGCTCTGTGGGCTGGCTCAGGACACTTTTGTGTCCTTTGAAGCCTCACGCGCTTTAGTGGGAGAAGGTTGTGCTTGCCCCAGCCTTGGGTGGGAGCGGGCCAGGCAGCTCAGCCCCGGAGCCTCCGGCTGCAGGCAGCGTTTGCAGGCAGAGCTGCTGCATCTCGTAGCTGGTTCCTCTCCTGCTCGCCAGCTCCTGGGAGCGCTGGTGTGTTGCAGACAGGCTCAGTGCCACAGAGCCGACGGCCCTGGGCGTGCGATGGGGTGAAGGAAGGCACGGACATGTGAAGGGGTTAATCCAGGTGGGCAGAGCTGCCCATTGCTGGGCCCCAGCGCTGGGGCATTTCGAGGGGGATTTCAGAGCGTTTTTGAAGGGTCTGCCCTGCCCTGCAGAGAGCTGGGGGCCATCGGCACAGGGACCCGTGTTCAGCTCTTGCCCTGCACCACAAATGAGAGCCTGCCCGTCTCCAGCAGTAACGCCAACAGCCGCCCGGCTGCGATGGCTCAGCCCTGGTTGAGTTCAAGTGGCAGCAATTCCTGTGGAGACACTGGCTTGCTCAAGGAAAGTCAGGAGTTAGCAGAGAAACACCGAGACGTCCTTCTCCAGGCATTGCTGCCCGCAACCTCTTCTCCTGCCCCACTGCTTACCTGGTGAAAGGGTGGCAGGGTCCTGGGGGATCCCCCAAACAGAGGGATGGTGTGTGCCAGCACGGTCCGGCGTTGACATGGGCAATCCCTGGCTCCTCTTGCTTTCCCTGGGCTCACTTCTCCTCTCCCACTTGCTTTGCAGAGACTTGCCAACGCGGCGGAGAAGTTCCAGAAGGCTCACCGCTGGCAGGACAACATCCGGGTAAGGCTCTGCGCGCGCCCCGGCTGCTCCCACCCCTTCCCTCCTGGACACTGAGCTCTGCAGAGGCACCAGCCTCAGGGATCACTCCCAACACAGGAATCGGCTCCTCATCTCATCCCTGATTCCATCCCTCGGATCTTCCTTCTCTCCTCGCCCACGTTCTCAGCTCCCTCGTGGGTTACTGGTGGCCGTGCCGTGCTGCTCAGCACGCAGGCGGCCCCGGCACCGCCGCCTGCCAGCACTAACGAGAGCAAATGAAGCGATTTTGAGCTTGTTTCCAGCCTCTCCTCTGCCTGCACACCCCGTGAGGAGAAGGCAGGAGGTGAAGGTCCAGCTGGCGACTCAACACTGGGTTTGGGGGCTGGGGAGACTCTTACCTGCCCCCCCCCCCCCCGCCATCTCTGGCAGCTGGTGGGTTTGGTGTTGAGCGGGGTCTCGCGTGGGGTGACGGCAGTGGTGGCTCATCCGCGGCACCTGCCAGCACTTGCAGTGGGGGCTGTTTCTGGGGAAAGGAGCAATCTGGGCTGCGAGAGGGAAGGTTTGGGTTTAATGATTGCATTTGACTTTGTAATTCTGGCGGTGATAGCGCTCAGCGGGAACCTGAAGGATTCTGTCTGGAAATGCTCTCAAATTATAACACTAATACAAAAGGAAGGAAAGATTGTTTTCCTTCCAGTGCAAACAGGGTCTATGATAAAAAAAATGCTCCTGAGCCACCCAGCCCCTTCCTCTGGGTCAGGCCAGATCCTGCCCAGCCCCGGGGAACCCCCTTCAGTCACCGAGGGGACAGCCCTGCTGCCAGGCCTTGCTGGTGTGTTTTAGGGGGTATTTCTCTGTCTGCAACCACGATCCGCTCAGGGAGGAGAGGAGATGAGGACCCGGAGCCACATCCCACTCATGCAGACCCTCCTGTCGTTAACGATGGTCATTGGGGTTAGATGTGGAGAGCGAGAGGCAGGGGGAGAGGAAGAGAAGGCAAGGTGTCGACCTCCTTGGCTTTCGTCCACCATGTGGCCGGTGTGGGGTGGACACTCGTGGCTGATACTCGTCCCCCCCAGGAGCTGTGTCCCGTAGGCACCCGGGGAGGCTGAGCTCGCAGGGGTCTTCCCGTCATTAGCAGAAGCAGCCTCGCTAAGGAGAGGTGAGGTGTCCCCGCTGTCCCGGCCGTCCAGCAGACAGTTGTCACTGGCACCAGCGGTCACTGAGACCTTTCTGCATGAGAGCGCTGCTGAATTACTGCCGCCTCTTCCCAGGAGTCCAGTGGAGGGGAAGTTAAGAGGATAACGAGGTTTGGTGCGGGCACCAGCTGATGCCAGCGCAGGTGCCTCACCAGCACCTCAGCTGCGGGCTCAGGGCTCCAGGGGGGGGCTGAGAGCAGCGCCGGGGGAGCCACGGGCATCTCCCACGGGCTCTAATCTCCATCCCTAGTGCTGGCCTGATCGTGGGTGTCCCCCAGGGTCAGGAGCCCCAGGGCAGCCTATCCCTGAGCAGCACCCAAATCTTGGTCATGGGCACCCCAAGGGCATCGTGGTGGCCCCGTGCGCCCTGGGCTGGGCTGGCACACAGGGGTGGGTGCCCTGTGGCTGGGGCACAGGCAGAGCTGGAACAAGGTCCCTGCATTTTGCAGCAATCCTCGCTGCTTCTGCTCATCCCCTGGGCCCCTCTGCAGCCCCAGAGAGCTCCTCTCCATCCAGACCCGTCTGCCTTCCGCTGCGAGGGGGATAACAGTCAGGATACAAAACATGCCAGCGAAGGCTGTAGCTCTGGGGAACTCTTGGCTCGTTTTGCCATTCACGGCACAAACCTTTCAGAAATCCACTTTTGCAGAAAAAAATATTTTTAATAGCACTGTTTGCAACCACTTAATCAAGGTAATTAGGAGCGAGTCACCCAGAAACAATGTGCAGCGATGCGTCACCGCGGAGCTCGCCGCAGCTTTATCAGGACAGCCCAGACCTGGCTGGGACACTTGATGGACTGGCCCGGCTCTGCGCACAGCACCCGGGGTGCTGGGCGTCTGCTCCCCCACGGCAGGCAGCCCTGCCAGCCCCTGCCTGCAGCAGCTCGGGTTGCTGGGCAGAGCAGAGAGATGGAGGGGCTGCATGAATGGCTCTCTCTGCCAGGGTTGAACCTCTTTTTGCCGTCCTTCGTCTGTAAAATGGCAGGGCACGGGCAGACCTGCGTGCCAGCACCGGTGACGGTGGCTCCGCTGTCGCTCCCGGCCTGTTGCCGGTGCTGGCGTGGGCAGCGGGCAGGGCAGGCAGCGGCGCAGCATCCCCAGCTCCTCCTCTCCTCCCCACCGAGCCGCTTGTTCCTCCTGGCCGCAGCTCTCCCCTCCTCTCCCAGCGTGTCGCGTCCTCACCTCGCGCCGGAGTCGATGACAGATTGTGGCGAGCGCGGTTATTTTTGTGTTTCCATCCGAAGGCGCGCCGGCAGATGCTGAGTGTTTGCGCTGCATTAGTGCTAATGGCAGCCCCATTAAACCTCGCTGCAGATGGGTTGCTATGGAAGTCCGGGGGAAAATGAAACAGGAGCAGGAGCCCGGGCGGGTGGGAGGCTGCTGCCAGCAGCCGCTCACGACCCATCTCGATGAGGAAAGTTTCTTCTTTCTCGCCTGTTTTTTTGGTGTTCTCAGCCGCACACCCATCATGTTGGCCTTTCTGAAGGGATTGAGTCCAGCCTCCCACCTCAGGGGGATTTGCAAAGTGCCTCCTGATTCCCAAAGCACTGCCCCCCTGCTCCACACTGTCCTGCCCCATCCCTGCTCCTTGTCCTCACCCACCCCCATGCCCCTCCTCATCTCCCGGCTGTGCCAAGCCGGGGCCATGTCCCCACGTGTCCCAAGCTCCCCTGGACACTGGGGCATTTTCCTCGGCCAAAAGCAGTCTTGGCCCCCAGGTGACCCATGCAGTAGGACCCGGGCACCCTTCACGTTGTTCCTCCAGCTTGTTTCACCCTGGGGCTGGGTGGCAGCTCAGGGTAGCACAGTGGGCAGGGACAGGGGGACAGCGGGAAAGGCTGTGGTGTGGGGCCATTGTATCACCCTTGGTGATTTGGAGGGGGAGAGGCTGTGCCCTTCCCCACCTGCACAGCGAGGGTCTCTCAGGGATGCACGTTCACCCACCAGTGAAGGCTGGCGGAGCCCCAGAAAGGCAAGAGCTGGGTCCCATTGCCACAAGGTGGGCTCCCACCACCGGGCACTGCATCCACCTGGCACTGGTATGACAAGAGATGACAAAAATCCCCCAGTTTGCTGTGGCCTAACCAACTAGTTTTCCCAGTGAGAAGCTTCTGGCCTCTGGGCTCCAGGGTTCTGCAGGGGTTCTGCTAGGTCAGGCTGGCTGCACTCTGTGCAGAGCCACAGAGGTCTGTCCCTCAAAGCACATCAGGGCTGTCCCCCTGCTCTGGATGTCCCCTGCCCTGTCCCCCAGCCGTGGCAGTGGTGCTGAGCCCCCCGTGCAGACCATCCCCAGCAGCAGATGGAGGCGCCTGGGCTGCAGCCCACACCGCAGTGCTGTTTGCCCGCTTGCCGTCCTCTGTTTGTCAGCCTGTTCAGGCAAGAGACCTGCAAAATGTACCTATAAAAATGCTGGAAGGTCGAGTTTTTTGCTGCCATCCTTTGTATCCGTCCTCGCTGACAAGCTGCCATGCTGCCCGACCGGTGTCCCAGCCAGCTCCGCGTCCTCCCAGCTCCCCTCCAACCGCATGCTCCGCTTTCCTCCGGGATTTTCCAGTGCCTTAGGTTCTTTCCCAGACCTTCAGCCCCATCCCACGGGGACCCGGGTGTCCCACACCCCCACGGCGCGTGGGAGCAGAGGACACTGTCGAGGGCGCAGATCTGCGCTGCCGGCTGCAAAGCGCATCCCAGAGCATCATCATCCTCACTGCGTGTCAGTTTGCTGCGGCGGCCAGAGCTATTTGTCCCTTTAAGGGACACTCTGACGCTGCAGAGAGCCATCCCTGCATTTATGTGCACTTGGCAGGATTATATAAATTGCCTTTAAAAGTTGACTTCTTTATAAGCCATTTTCTGCTTCATAAAGTGTTTATTACTGTTGTTTTTCTCCCAGTCCTTCTTCCTCGCTGCATTTTCCATTGCTACACTGGGAAGCTCCCCTCTTCTTCTGCCTGCTGCCCCCCTGCCTCCCACATCTCCCCACCTTTCAGGAGAGGAAAGGGGTGTTTGAAGGGTCAGAGCCCAGCAGGTCCATTCTCCTTGGGAAAAAAAAAAAAATAGCTCTACACTGAGCTGCGGATTTAAGGGCTGCTGGAAATAGAGTGTAACTGCTGGTTTCAGCACGGGTAGTTTTGGGGTGCTGTGGCGTGCGTGGAGGTGGCAGAGCGAACACGGGCGCCGGGCAGCCCCACGCTGCTGCCTCCATCCATAACCCCCGCCTGCAAGCCCGCGAGCGAATAACAAAGCCCAGACAATTTCAAGCTCCATTAGAAACAAAACTCCGGGGAAAACAGGATCGCTGTTTGCCAAATGGGGAAGGACAGGAGGAATAACAGAGATTGGGCTCCCGGCCGCCCAGGAGAGGTGAGGGGTGAAAGGGGGGGACGTGGCAGCGCGGCCCCGGGTGCAGCACCCCCCGGGCGCGGGGCCCCGGGGCCGGCGGCTCCGTCCGGCACGGCCGCGGTGCGCCCAGCTGCGGTGGGAGCGGCGGCCGTGCCACACCGTGCGTGGGTGCCGGCGGCTGTTCCCGTGGGCTCGCCGCGGCGATGCCGGCAGGGCTTTGTGTTCAAAGCGGCGTTAGAAGGGCGAGCGCCAGCTCCTCATCCCCCTTTCATTTTTCTCCTCCTTTAATTACAGATCCTACTTATCGGCCGAGAACAGAAAGATCGTCGCCATAACCTTGCACTTGCCCTTGTTGAAGGTTTACCTAAAAAGTTAGAAAATAAAATCAAATACTCTAATTTGCAGTCATCTTGCCATTTCAAACCCAGTTTTCATTACAGCACAGAAAGTGCATTGAAGCTGTGTTTATAACCCCCTTTTAGATAACAAATCACATTTTCTTTTGGCTGGCAAGTGTGTAGAATTGATATTTTTTTTTTTTCAGTTTAATGGGTTTGTGTGTTCAGGAATGATCTCCATCAACTGAGAGTCTTTATTGTGTTTGATATAATGTCAGCTTTCATTACGCTCGGAGAATTACTGTGTTAAAGCACCAACCTTGCTGTAGAGCCATTCTGGCCAAAAAGCAGAACAAGAAAATCATTCACAAAACCCCCGTGTCGGTGCCGTTCCCTCTTAAAATCCAAGGACGGGGCTTGAGGGGCCTCCCTTCGCCCCCTTCACTGCAAGATGCTCGGGCCCCCCGTGGCAGTCCCATGGGGTGCGCTGGTTTGATGTGGGGGCTGCCGGCTCTCCTCCCAGTGCTGCCATCCTGTCCCACCCCGTCCCATCCTGTCCTGTCCCTGGCAGGGCAGGGGGTCCCCGGCAGCCACCGGCTCTGCGTGGGTGCTGGCATCTCCGCGGTGCCCGGGTGCGGCGGAGGGGAGATGCAGCCACGTCTCATTTGCGGCAGCCTCGGAGGAGCAGGAGTGGACAGGAGATGCCGTGTAAAGAAGAATAGCTGGCGAGGCGTGATCAGATAAAACATCTTCTGAGGGAGATGAAAAAACTGTTGACGGGTCACTTAAATATTTCCCTAGCTCTGTCAGAGAGGCAGAGGGAGGAAATTGCTTTTAAAAAAAAAAGATGCCAAGGCAGATTACGATGACTGTTTCCACCTGTCCTGGGTAATGCATACGGTCTCCGCTGCTGGGTAGGATGCGAGGGGGCTTGCGTGGCGAGGGCTGCAGGAGAGGCACGGTCCCCACCAGACTGGTCCCGGGTCCAACCGACAGCCCGTGGTGGCTGGGGCTAACCAGGAATATTTTCCACTTCCCAGGACTGGGGAAGGATTCATCATGATGGGTATGAACAAGGACAGCTCTAGCTCTGTGGAAATAAAAGGTTCAGCCCCTATCAGCCACTGCCAGTGGTCTTCCTGACACCAGGAGCCAGGCTTGGCTGGGATTGCAGGAAGGAATTTCTCCCAGGAATTCGTCTGGTCCCTCTGGGAGCCCCCAGGAAGGGCCCTCGGCCGGTCCCATCCTGCTCCTCCCAGTGCGAGCGGGCTTGGCGGGGGCGATGCTGAGGTGGGGACGCGCTGTGACCCGCTGCTTGTCCCCTGCTGCCACCCGGCCTCGGTGCAGACGCGAGGCTGCGGGTACTGCAGGCACAATAGGAGCTGCGGGAGCTGTGTGGCGTGCTGCAGGCTATCTCCCATGCGAAAGGTGCGACTATAAGCAAAATTTGTGGCTATTTCGGTGTGCTTAATGGTTCAGGGACATGAAGAACTCCCTCAATATTCACTGCCCATTGTAAGTGCTAATGGCAGAGGAAAGATGGGCTGGTGAGCAGAGCTGTCGGTGCTGTGCGGGCATGCCAGCTCCCTCTGGCTCTCCCTCTCCCCCAGCCACTGAATTGCCCGCGGGTCTGAGCAGGCACAGATCCGAGCCACCTGGCTTGTCCCCACATCAGCACGCCGTGGGCTGGGATGCTGTCCCTGCCACCAGCCCCGACCAGCCCCATCCAGCGACTGGGAAACAGGCTGGTGCCAGCTTGGGATCCAGCTTGTCTTCCCCGCCACCCTCGGAGTTCCTCCTAACTGCCTGGAAGGCAAACCGCTGCAGGAGCTGGCTCTTCCGGAGCCAATTAAGTTTTGAAAAAAGATTTCCTGACCACAGAGGTCTCCCGTGCCACTCAGAGAAGTGAAACGCACAGCCTGAGGGCTGAGAGGGACCAAAATGAGTGCGGTGCTGCGGGAGCTACCTGCAAAACCACCCCGAGGAGCTGCAGCATCCCCAGGGCATGCGATCAGCAGGGTGGCCCCTACAAGACAACAGCGAGGATCCTGCGGAGGACAGCAGATCCGTGGGAGAAGGATTAGCCAGCTCAGGTGATCTTATAGAAAAGCTACAGGGAGAAAGCGAGCCGTGGCCCCTCCGCTGTGACCCTGCTGGCTTCATGCTCCGGCTGGACGGGCTGGAGCGAGGAGCTGATGTGCCACCGACAGCTCCTTCTGAGGCTTTTTTGGGGCAGTGGCAGCTGTGTGCGTGGTGTGGTTTGATTGCCACCTCGTTAGAGCACTGACTTGGAGGTTTGGGCCAGCACCTCTCCATCCTGACGTCGCCAGGCTGCAGTGGGATAGCAGAGCACCGACCTTTCTAGCGTTATTTTTAGTTGCTGTAATTGTTTGGGGTGAAAAAAGACCTATTTGAGTGCTCTTGGAAGAAGGCTGTGAGGGGGGTGTCAGGGAGGAGTGCCCCTCACTGCCCACCCAAGACACCCTGTGCTCCTCCTTGTCGTGGGCTTTGGCTCAGACCTGGTCTGCCAGCACGTGGCCAGGGAGGCCCCGTGCCAAAGCAGAGTCCTCCCCGGGGCTGCTGGCAAAGCTCCAGTTTGCAGCTCTCCAGAAGCTCACAGCCTAGTTTTTCCTGGATGTTTTGGTGTAAAATCAGCAAAGAAGTGGAGCACGGGGGTGCTAGGGAGGGCTCAAGGGGGACGAGCAGGACCTTGGGTCTCCCTGGGGGGCCTCCGGCACGCAGCATCCCTGGAGCCCCATCCAGGGTGTCCCACCTGGGTGAAGCCCTGGCGGGGGGCTGCCCAGTGACACCAAACCCCAGGGGTTTGGTGCAGACACAGTGGCTTTGCTGGAGAAGCCTGGGCAATGGCTTCAGCAGCGTTTGCACAGCCCTCTGCGATTGCACTTAACTCCCAAAGTCCCTTCCCCCCTAACTTGCACGGAGGGTTGAGGAGACTGAAATAACGCCGCGCTTATCCGCTAGCAGCACGGCGCTTGCCATGCCATTACGCAGATGCCGTCTGGCAATTACGGTGCAAGAAAATGGGCAGCATTTAACAGATCATCGAGGAGCAGCTACCCAGCATCCGCCTCCCCCTTCCACATGAACCGGCGAGTGCTTTTTGCAGGCTCGTTTTCAAGCACGGGGACAATGTTTTGCCCTGAAATCCCTTGACATCTTCACCCCCTTGTTTTCTTTATTGGTATTTATTCTGAAAGGCTCTAGAAATACCAGTGCTATTTACACAGACCGGGTGCTGGGTTTTACATGGACTGGAGGAGGAGGAGAGGATTACATGAAGAAGGCAAGTCTGTGAAGAAGGCAAGAAAACAAATATTAGGGAGAGGAAAATGTAGGACCCTGTGTTGCCGGCGGGAGACCCCCAGTGTCTCTTTAGAGCGTCTCTGCAGGGCTCTGTCCCCTCCTTCCTGGAATAAATTCTCACCAGCTCCACCAGGCTCTGGGTGCTGAGGACACGGATGCCCTGCCAGCTCCCACGGGCTCCCTTCGCACCCCGTGACCGCCGCCAGCATCAGTGGGGTTGTGGAAAGGAGAGCAGAGCCTGTCACCAGGGCACGTCACGGGGCCAGGGCCACGGCGGTACTGGCTGTCCTACATGTGCCATCTCACGTGTGCAAACCTCAGCCGCAGCGTGCAGTGGGGCTGGGACCTCACTGGGCTGCTCCTGGGGTCGTCAGGGCTTGAAAAAGCACATGGAAAGGGCTCTGTGATCCCTAGGGAAAGCAGGGGGAGAGGTGTCCTTCCAGGAGGTCGGCTCCCCGCGCCGTGCTGTGCCATGGGAGCGCTGGAGCCGGTGAAAGCAGGACCCGTGGACTGGCTCTCCTCCCCCAGCATCACCTCGCGCCCTCCCACCCACCGCGTGACAGAGGGGATTCGAGCTTTTTGGGGGAGCCGACGGAAGATAAAATGAATAACAAAGCACCTTCTGGATGGCTGTTGTTAGTCACACTCACTTCTGATTAAAGATCATTAAACATGAAATTAGCTCGTTTGTGTTACGGGTCTCCCGGGGGTTCCTTTAATTAGGAAGTGCAGATGGCCCTGGACCCAGGGAGACGGCAGCGCCGGCGAGGGGCAGGGCGTGCGTGGGGCCGGCAGCGGCGCAGGGAGGGCATCTGAAGAGAAATTAATTCTTTTTTTCCCTTTTCTTGTTGTTGTAAACCCCTCAGCATTTCACAACAAATCACAGATAATTAATAAGTACATTCCCTTAATGACTAGGCTTTTTAATAACAGAAATTGGAAGATGCGTCGATTTTTTTTTTTTTCACTTCCCCCTCTTGGTGCTGCCTTATCACTGTGATTAGGGTCGCAGTGCCCATGAGAGGGCCAGGCCCCTCTGCCCAGGAGGATGCTGAAACTTCCCTTTGCAGTCCCCATCCCGGGGGGGACGTCAGCCACGCAGCCTGCCAAGGTCCCCCTGCCACCAGTGCCACTGAGAGCAGCATCCCCGCTCCGGGGGCTTTCCCAGCTCTTGGTTGTCTTGTGTCTTAGCAGCCTGAAGCAGCAGCAAACCGCTCTGTGGAGTGGGTTTGTGGTGAGAGGACAACACCAGTGAGGGGTTAGTGACTGCCAGCTCCCAGTGGGGCCGGGATGGTGGAGCGGGTGGTGCTGGCTGCCTGGAGAGCTGCTCAGACCTGCTGATGCCTTTCCCCCGCACGAGCCCGTGGCCAGGCTGGGCTGGGTGTCACAGTGTCACCATCACGAGCCCGTGGCTGGGCTGGGTGTCACAGTGCCACCATCACGGGCCCGTGGCTGGGCTGGGCATCACAGTGTCACCATCACGAGCCCGTGGCCAGGCTGGGCTGGGCGTCACAGTGTCACCATCACGAGCCCGTGGCCAGGCTGGGCTGGGCGTCACAGTGTCACCATCATGAGCCCGTGGCCAGGCTGGGCTGGGTGTCACAGTGTCACCATCACGAGCCCATGGCCAGGCTGGGCTGGGCGTCACAGTGTCACCATCACGAGCCCGTGGCCAGGCTGGGCTGGGTGTCACAGTGTCACCATCACGAGCCCGTGGCTGGGCTGGGTGTCACAGTGCCACCATCACGGGCCCGTGGCTGGGCTGGGCATCACAGTGTCACCATCACGAGCCCGTGGCCAGGCTGGGCTGGGCGTCACAGTGTCACCATCACGAGCCCGTGGCCAGGCTGGGCTGGGTGTCACAGTGTCACCATCATGAGCCCGTGGCCAGGCTGGGCTGGGTGTCACAGTGTCACCATCACGAGCCCATGGCCAGGCTGGGCTGGGTGTCACAGTGCCACCATCACGAGCCCGTGGCCAGGCTGGGCTGGGCGTCACAGTGTCACCATCACGAGCCTGTGGCCAGGCTGGGCTGGGCGTCACAGTGTCACCATCACGAGCCCGTGGCCAGGCTGGGCTGGGTGTCACAGTGCCACCATCATGAGCCTGTGGCCAGGATGGGATGGGTGTCACAGTGTCACCATCACGAGTCTGTGGCCAGGCTGGGCTGGGTGTCACAGTGCCACCATCATGAGCCCGTGGCCAGGCTGGGCGTCACAGTGTCACCATCACGAGCCCGTGGCCAGGCTGGGCTGGGTGTCACCGTGCCACCGTCCCCGGCCCGAGCCCATGGCCAGGCTGTGTGCCGCAGCGGCGGCATCAGAGCAGGAGCGGGGAGGACGGGGATGCAGTCAGCGCCGTTACAGTTTGGCTGGGTTTCTGCTCGGGGCCTGGATCGCTTTCCTCGTTAAATAATAACAGCAACAATCATCCCAAAGCGCTGCCTGTGCGTGCGGGGAGGACGGCTGGTTTGCACGGCGGCTGCTGACGGCTGATTGAGTGGCAGACATGTTAGTGCCGCGACGGCTGCCGGTGCGCTGCATCGCGCGCGCGTCCCGGCACGCAGAGAAGAGTCTCCGAGTGCCCTTTAATTACCCCTTCTGATGGCGCACGAAACGCTGTTGTGACAGCATTGCTGCTCTCCAAATTGCCTCTTTAGGAATTTTATCAGCTGCCTCGCATCCTGACACGTGGGGAAGAGAAATCCAAGCAGACCTTTCTGCCTAAATAGGCTCTAAATACCTCAAATTAATGATGTCCGTTTCTCCGCGGAAGCGAGGATGCTCTTCTCCCTGTTTCTGCCACCCAGGGAGGGGAGCTGCCCGTGCCCGGCTCTCCTGTGGCTCCTGATGCCCGCAGCAGGGCTGAAGCATCCCAGGCACGGGGACACGGTGCAGCCTCACACCCGGTCTCAGCGCAGCGGCCACGGTCACGCCGGTGGCACTGTCACGGGGCTGTTTGGCCACGGTGGGGGCTGTGTGTGGCCCCGTGCCGCTGCGGTTTGGCGGCAGCTGTGAGCGGAGGGAAGTGCAGCAGGCAGGGACCGATCCTTGGTGGGTGGATGAGGGGGGATGTGGGGTCTCAGCCCTGTCTCAGGGACAGCGTGGGATGCGCAGGGTTCGGTCCCCTGCAGTGTGGTGGCTGCCAGCAGCACGGCGGAGGTGCTGATGACTAAGGGGGAGGGAGGGTGGCGACGGGGACCCTTGTGCCAACCCCATCCCTGCCTGGCTCTAACTCAGCTCTCCCTTTTCTCTGCAGGAGGAGGACATCGAGTACTACGACTCCAAGGCCGACACTGAATACGTGAGTACCATCCCTGCTGCGCTGCTGACACAGTCACCGCCCCGTCCCGGGGCTGAGCCCCACGCCAGGGCTGTCCCAGCCCCGTGGAGGGGGGGCACGGCACAGCATTTGTTACAGCCAGCGTAACAAAACTCGGCAGTGGGCAGCAAGCGCCCGGCGCGCAGCCGTGTCCCCCCAGCCGAGCCGTGGTGGCATCTGTCTGCCGGCGCCGGGCCCGGCAGCAGGCAGGTGGGCAGGTCGCTCCGCTGCCTGCGAGTTTCTAAAATTAAAGCAGGCATCTGAAATTCAAATGAAGAGCAAACCTTTAATTAGAGACTGAATCTAATTCTCTGCCCCCCTCCCGGCACAGCCGTCCTGTGATTTCTGGCAATCAGTGCTTTAAATACAGACCCAACGGCTCCGCTCTCCCGGCGCTCCCGAGGGGGCTGGCATTTGCCATCTCCTCGGCACGGTGACGGCACTCAGGTGCCGTGGGCGCCGGGCGCTCCGTCGGCGATGGCTGCTGCTCCGCAGCACCCCACTTCCCCGGCACCCAGCTCCTACATTGTGCCGTGCCGGGGGATCCTTCTGAAATAGGGGCTCACCGAGTCGGTGATGCTCTGGGTGCGGGACCGCTGGGGAGTGGGCAGCTGGCTGGGAGCCCCAGGCAGAGCGGGGTGGGGGTTTGGGGGCAGCCAGTGCCCCGGCTCCAGTCCTGGCCCCAAAACGGAGCCGGCAGCAGATGTGTCATCGGGGGACGATACCGCAGCGGGAGCAGGGGTGCAGCAGCACGTGGCGTTGGCAGCAAACCGCTTGCAAACCACATGGCCTCGTCTGAAAATAACACCTGAGTGTCCACACGAGCTTTCGGAAGGCCCTGTGCCGATGGGAGGGGAGGATCCGGGCTCGATGGGGTCCCATCAGCTCAGGGACGTGCCCTTAGGGGAGCTCCGGCTCTCACCCCGCCTTGGAGGTGATGCCTCCCAAAGCCAGGGGCGGGCTGGAGCGGAGGATGGATGCCTTCAAAGCCGGTTACGGACAAACCACCGGTGCCATTGTCCCCAGGCAGTGACAGCAGGATGGGTCCTTGGCAGGGGAAGCCGGCCACAGGGAGTCTGCGAGGTGGGACGGAGAGGCCAGGCAGATCTGTGACCAAAGCAGAGGGCACTTGCGCTCCTGAGCTGGTCTCCCCGCTCACAGTCCCACTCGTTCAGAGCGGGGGGTGTCTCCTGTCCCTCGCCAGCGTGGGGGAAGCTGCCAAAAGAGGGAGGGGAGGATCCTGCTCTCCATGGCCGCTCTGGAGAGGGCGGAGCTAATGGGTTTATAATGCATTAAAGCAGATTTTGGATAGAAGCGGAGGAAAAACTGACTGAGAGTTGAGGCAAGAGGAGACAGCCTGGGGAGCAGGGCAGCTCGCTGCCTGCGGGGCCCGAGGAGGACTGATGCATCCATCAGGCTGGGCAAGGCTTTTGCTGTCCCTGCCATGGGGCAGGGGACCAGGGAGCTGGACGTCCCCATACCCGGTGTTACCCTGAGCGGTCCCGGCTGCCCACACCCAGCCGGTGTCAGCCGCAGCAATCTGAGCTGGCAGCTCCTGGCTGTTAGCTTTGGGATTAGCCATTTCTGCGAGCAAGGAGGGCATCCTGCTCCCGTTAGGCAGGATTAAGAAACAGGAGGCATCGCAACCTCGGAGCTGTGCCCACCAAGCCCTCCCGGCACACAGGGCACCGGGGAGGAACTGCGCACTGCGGCACAGCCCCGTGTCCCTGGGGACCACGGGGCTCGGCTCCCCGGTCCCGGCCCTTCCCCAGGGGGAGGTGGCGGGTCATCGGGGAGGGACAGCCCTGCAAAGCCATCATCGGCCACACCGACTTCAGTCCTCCTCTGGGGAAATTGCAAGCAAAATTGGAGGTGTCCTCTTGCCGAGGTTTGTGGGTTCGGCAAGGAGAGCGCTTCCCTATTGATGCCGCTGCTTCTTCCCAGTGAAATCCCATCAAATTTAATTCCAGCAAAAATAATAGGGAGAAAAGAAGGTGATGCTGAAATAAAAAAGGAGGGAGATGATACCAGAAGATCTGAATGGAACTAAATAGTGGTCTTTCCATCTTTTCTTTATTTAGCTTCAATTTTTATATTTAAATTGAGCAGGATCTAGCTGAAATGGAGTTAGCAATGATGGACAATGCCTATTCAACGTAACTGGGGCTTATTCACAAGCCTTATGCCGGCTTTAACTACAGCAAGAAAGAAATGAGCTTCCTATTCATTCTGCTTGCACCTCAGCTCCACTATCTTCCTAAACAGATTTTGGATTTCCAAGTGGTTTTTAACAAATGGGAACATCAGAAAATGTTCCTAATGGTCCCCGAGGCTCTCAAAATGTTTGCAGAAGCAAAATGTTCACCTTTCCCCGCTAGCAAGGGCTATGGGGTTTATCTGGGGAGAAGTGTCAGCAGACGTTCTCGATTGGGTTTCACACGCAGAGCAACGCAGAAATCAAGTGATTTTCCCTTCTTTAGTACTGTGTTTGTGGCAGGGCATGATGCTTAACCCACAGCTGAGGCCAAAATCCCCTGGGACGTGCTGTTCTCCAGTGGAAAGCAGCACAGGTCTGGGAAGGTATCCTTGCCCCAAGGTCAGCCCTCTGGCACCCACCCGCCTGCCCGAGGTCCCCAGGGATGGGGGGGACCCGGGGCTGGCGGCGAGGGGGCTCGGCACCAGCCTCGGCACCCGCAGGCAGGGGCTGCCCGCCCGCTGCTCACCCCGCTCGGGAGATGCGGGCGAGGAGAGGGAGGAGGGAAAAAAAAGCCCCTAAATGTCAGAAGCAGATGAAGGGTGTTGGAAAATTTAATCTTCCAACTTTCTCAACTAATGTGACATTTGGATTTCCTCCCGATAAGCTATCAGCCCCAGAAGTTTCTTTCTTTTGCCTTTTGCCTTTTGCCTTTTTTCTTTTTTTTTTTTTTTTTTTTTTTCCTTCCCCTTCTCTCCTCTGGCTGGTAATTTAAAAATAAATGGTCTAGAAAGATCTCTAAACAGTACCTTTGGCAAAGATTAAAAAAAGCAAAGGGGGATAGGGGAGCAGGCTGGCGGTAGAAGCTGATTGTTATTTATAACCTGGGCTGCTATAAAAGCAGGAATGTGGCTGGAGAACACACCATCTCCCTCCCTGGCAGTGAACTGCCACATTTTAAGAAAAGCTGAGATATTTAAGAAGAAGAAAGGCCCTTTTGAATGGTCCTGGAGTTTCTCAGTCATGTGCCAGGGGCTGGCATTTATGTTCATTATTAGTAATAATCACAGCGTGTTGATGTAAATATTTCATTGCCTTTTCCAGACTTGGTGTGGATGAGTGCCCCTGGGAAATTTAAAAGGATGTGTTGGGATCTCGGTGCGATATACTCTTGGTCGGGCGTGTGTGGGGCAGGGTGTGGGATGCAGGGATGCTGTCGGGGTGCTGCGGCTCGCAGGAGCTCTGCTGGTGCCGGGGGTACCAGGAGGAGCACCGTGGGGGCAGGCTGTGGCTACCCGGCGTGTCCGGAGCTGCAAAACCCCAGCTGGCATCCCAGATCGGGCCCCGCGTTTGTCACCGGTGCCGCCGTTGAAGCAGCCATCGTCAGCTGTGAGGGTTTGTTCCCATGGAGGTGGGAGATGAACGGGGCTGTCGGCATCCGCGGGGGCTGCCTGGCCGAGGCATCGCTGCTGCGCCGGGTCACGGCCCCGGGCAGCTCCACAGCTCCCAGCCCCGGCACTGGTGGGGACCCCCCGGTGGTCCTGGTGCCCGTGGGCAGGCTGGCTCTCCTCAGCCAGCACCAGCCTGGATGTGATGGAGGGCAGGGACTCGCCAAGAGCATGGCAGCCTCCAGTAAAGCTGTTGGGTGGTGCCACTGGTGCTCACTGGGTGTTGGGACATCTCTGGGTTTTGGCCCCTGGGAGACTCAAAGGAAAATGCTGTGACTGGCAACCCAGCTGCTAAAGCACTGGAGGTGGCAAAAGCTCTTCGGCGCGTGATGACTTCTTGCTGAAGCAATAAATATGTGTAATATTGATATATTGCCATGGAGTCGATTTCTAATGGTGTGTAGCAAATAATATATTCAAACTGTAGCATCTATTTGTGTTACGTTGTACATATGGTAACAGATAAATGGATGTTTCTGAGTTCTTTTGAAATGTAATGATGAGAAATGCTGCAAAATCTGGCTGGGGGCCTGCCAAGATGCTCGCAGTTAAAACAGTGTAAATCCAGGAGAACTTGAATCATCTTTTCCTTTGCTCTAATATAAACTTAAGGCAGAATTTCTTCCTCCGGCTTTCCCAAGGTGATTCCTCGTAGCCCCAGCCTAGCACCGAGGTGCTCCCATCTGGGCTGGTGATGGCTTTGCTTGCCTTCATCCGGGTGGAAATGACCCCATTGCAGAGGCCAAATTCAACCTGGCTTAAACAGAAGTAACTCAGTTCAGGTCAGGAGATTTATGGATAAGGGATAAATGTAGCTTGGATAACATCAGCTCTTTCCACGAGTCTGTTTGCCATATAGGTGTCAGTGATGCATGAAGTGTCCTGCGTATAGATAGCTGTATATTTGTCTCCGAGATCTATACATATGCCTCTTTACAGCTACATGAATGAGAGCAGTCAGACAGCGCCGAACCTGGCAGAATACAAATTAGCCCCTCAGAAGTGGGTGATATAACAGAAAAACGATAAACAGAGAAGCGGTAATTATATAGAGTAGTTCCAGCTCTGGTGAAGTGGGGGATCACCGTGCCCAGCGTGGGGGAAGTGGGGAGGGTTGGATTTTCCGGGCTGCCAGCAGAGGTGGGGGCAGCGAATGAGCTGGACCCAGGCAGGGTGCCCCATCGTTTTGAGATGGGAGGGACGGGGAGGTGTCACCAGGACACTGCCGGACTCAGGAAAAAAAAAAAAAAAGAGTTTAGTGTCAAAGCAGAGTTTTTGGTGCTGCAGGTGCCCTTGGGGCCATGACTTTATCCTGTCTAGAGCCTGTTTCCAGCAGGCGCCTCGAAGTCACCGTCTGGTGCTCAGAGAGGTTGGCCAAGGTGCTCTGTTGTGTGTGTGACCGCTTTCCCCCAGAGGGCTGAGCCCCACACCGATGGCAGGCTTGGGGCGGGATCCGCTCTCCAGATAGCCCGTGGCTCAGCACGCGGCTGGGGTGCCGGCTCTGCCGTGGCATCGCAGCTTTGCAGGGGGAGTCCAGCACCTGGGGTTGTGCCTTTTCTCTGGATTTACGTGAAATTAAGAGCGGAATCTGGATTTCAGCCTCGGTAGCATGGCTCAGGGGAGGTGGGGACAAGCCCCTGCCCGCCTCCCGCTTGGCTACTGCGGCTGTAATTGAGTTCAGGATCTTCCTGGGTGGATGAAGCCCCCACGCCAGGATCAGCTCGGCAGCATTTTTACACTCGCAATCCGTCGGCTGGAATTAAAGCCCAAACCTTGCATATCAATCCTGTTATTCTCCTGAGCTGTGGCGAATGGTTTGGCCACCCCTCACAATGTCAGGGGAAAGTCGCCACCTCGGTGGCTGGCAGGAGCTGGCGCAGGGGAGGTGGCATCTCTCTGTGTCACCTGCAAAGGGGAAACAGGGAGGAAGCCGGGATGGGTGTTAAACAAGCTTCGTAGTTTATTTCCCAAATGCATCATTTTCCTTTAAAGGTATGGCTTTTCCCATGAGAAATTCAGATCTTTTGTCCCCTGGGTTTTGTCAAGAGGAGCCTGGCTGGTGGGAGAGCTGCTTGCACGGGGCCATCACAGACAGCAGGATGGGGCTGGCCCCTACCCCTCGGCCCCACTGGTGCTTTGCCGTGGGACATCCCTCCGGGCGGGCGTCCCCGGCACGGCACCGCACGAGCCCTGCCTGGAGCTGCTCACGCTTCCAGTCACGTCTGCTGTCGTTTCGCCGGGGCTGATCTCTGCTACCGCAATCAGATGGCCTTACACGGGCTCCGAGACAGGCACTTCACTCGGGAGGAGGCACAAATGGAGAGGCATTGAGCTGCTTCGCGAGGGCAATTCGCTCCCGGATCTGCTTCTGCTCCCCTGCACCCCCCCTCCCCGCCCCTTTTGCTCCCGCAGCCAGGGGCCACGGGAAGGCAGCTGGAGCCGTCCTGCTCCCCAGCTCGGGCTTGGCATGTCCCTGCCCCTGTGGCACATGTCCCTGCCCGTGGATGGGGCAGGAAGCTCCCTGCTGGGCCCCTCTTCAACGGGGATGCAGCTCTGGGGGCAAAAAGGGCAGATGCTGCAGCATCCTCATCCTCCTTATCCCCACCCTGAGCATCTCGCAGCCGGCTGCAAACAGCCTCCCCTGGTCACTGGGCCTGTGGCAGGGATGTGGCAACCCAGAGCCACTTCTCACAGGTTTTTTTTCTCCTGGCGGGATGGTGAAGGTGATCTCCCCAGCTCTGTAGCAAGGCCACCCCCTTTTTCCCACTTCCCTGCATGGCCCTGAGGCTCCAACCCTGTCCCGCTGCCTGCAGCCACCCCGCCGTTCCACCTGCACCGGCCCAGCCCTGCCCTGGCTCGCCGCAGGGGATTTATCCCCCGTGCCATACTGGCAGCAGGGCCCTGGGAAGGGAGAGGAGGGCCGGGAAGGTGAGGGAATGTGTTCCAGCACCAGCAGTAGGGAATTCGCCGTCTCTCCACCATAATTAAATATTGTTTGCATTGCTTATTGACAGAGCGCTAAGCTGCACTCCGTTTTAATTTGTTCTTTGATAGTTGCCTTTTGCTGCTAATTGATTTTCAAGGCTTTTTTTTGGTTTGGGGTTGTTTGGTTTTTTTTTGTTTTTTTTTTTTTTGTTTTTTTTTGTCTGATTGAATACCTGACGTGCCACCGAAGCTGGAGAGGCAAGGGTAAGCGGAGCTCACCTTCGTGCCTGCCTGCTCCCAGCACCCGCTCCCCTGTGCCACTGGCATGGGCTGTGGGCCAAATCCGGCACGAGAGCCGGCACTGCCAGTGTCCACAGGAGGATGTTTGGTGATGGGCTTTGGGCAGTGGTGTTCCCCACTGGCGTGGCTGGGACTCCTGGGTGACCCCATGTGCTCTGCTCCTTCCACAGGATGATCCTGAAGGAGAAGAGATGGAGAGGGAGAAGGAGAAGTCTAACTCCTTGAAGCTGGAGTTCACCGACGATGCCAACTTCAAGACCAAGGTTAACTATTCGTATGCTGCCGTGCAGATCCCCACGGACATCTACAAAGGCTGTGAGTGCCCCTCCTCACCCGCTCTGTGCTGCCAGGCTGGCCTCAGCCTCCGCCTCTCCTGCTCGGGGTGCTGCAAGCCCCCAGGACCATCACGCTGGGGTGCCCCGGCTGGGTCTCGATGCCAGGGCAGGCTGGCTCCCAGGGGGGCAGGCACTAAGAAGAGGCAGAGTCACCATGCCAGGACAGAGGTGACAACGTGTGCCTTCCCAGGGACGCTCAAGAGCTCAGCACAGGCCAAAGAGGCAAATCGGGGGTTAGGGGTTATTAGGAAGGGATGCAGAGTAAAGGAGAAATGGTAATTATGGCACGGGGTGGAGCTCGGCTGCACCCACACAGCTGTGATCCTCCCTGAGAAAAGCTCAGCAAAGCTCAAGGAGTTTCAAAGCGGGCACTGGAGACAGTCAGAGGGATGGAGCAGCTTCTGTGCAGGAGCAATTACAGAGGCAGCAACTCCCGGCTCATAGAAGGGGGCGAGACAGGGCTGGGCAGTGGGAGGGGGTGAGGCAGGGGTGCTTCCTCGCTGGCTTTGGGCTGCGTGGGGCTGAGGTTACGAAAAGGGAGAAAAAGCAGCTGAAATCCTGCAGGAAGGCAGGCGAGGGCGATTGCAGGACAGTGCTGGGGGTGTCAGCCCCGGGGCCGTGTCCCTGCAGCAGCCGGAGGGCTCGGGATGCTCCGGAGAGGGGGATGGGGTCAGTGATCCAGCCCGGGAGCGGGCAGGGAGGGATGGACAGACAGATGGACAGACGGCCGGGTGAGTTAGGATGCGCCACACCAGCTTCCAGTCCCCTCGGGGAGGTGACACAGTCCCTGAGCTTCCAGAGCTCCAGCCTGCCTCGCCCTGCTGCGGTGGCACATGGTGACAGTCGGTCTCCATTTCCCTCTAGTGGCTGCTCTGCACCGAGCTGGGGACCGCTCCCAGCCGAGATCATCCTCCAGCACCCGCGGGCCACATCCTGCGCCCAGCCCCAGCCCCTGCTCTTGGGGGTACCCCTCGTCTCCCCGCACCGCCGAGGGCACCACCGTCCCCGTGCCCGCTTGTTTTGGTGGCACTTGCCGAGGGCTCTGGGTGGTCACAGGGGTGACGAGGGCTGAGCTCACATTCCTGCCCCGAGCAGCGTTTTCCCAGTGCACAGGCGTGTTACCAGCACGGCCGTGCTTGGAGCCGCATCGGTGCGATGATTTCACCACGGCAGCAGCAGTGGATTAGAAATTTGCAATTAGTTTTATTACCCAGCTAGCACAGGCCAGGCAGCTAATGAAGCACATCACGCGAGCGGGGTGGGCTGCGCGGGATGAAATATTCATTACTCCTCACCTCTGCTCGCCAGCCGACGCCACGGCTGATGCCCTGCCACGGCCACATAAATCACGCCCCTCCGCCGTGGGATGAGAGTAAATTGGAGATTAACGTGCTCCAGGGATTCACAGCTGCTCAGAGAGGGATGCTGGAGAAGGATCAGGGAAGTGGGGGGTCTCAGTGGGGGGGACACCCTCCCAAAGCCCCTTCTCAGCTAGGGAAAGGGGCTGCAGCCACGGGCACAACGGTGTGTGGGCACAGGGACCAGACCATGCCCAGGTACACCGGGGTGCTCCGAAAAACCAGGGTGCAGGGCAAGGTTCTCAGCTGCTGCACCCCAGAGGGCGGGTTTGGGGTGCAGGCACAGGGCCACCCATGTGCCCTCTCATGCTGGGGACACCAGCGAGCGTGGCCGGTCCCTGCAGAGCCGCGGGCGGGGAGCATCTCCCCGGTGGGACCTGGCAGAGGGGCACTATCGCTGCCTGGCACGCTAATTAAACCACTGCGGAGACGCCCTCCACCGTCACCCCTCGCTACACACACAAATTACATCCTATATGTGTTTTATTTACTGTGCTGTTTTTAATTAAATCTGCAATCACTCGCTGGCAGGGTGGGGCTGGGCTCACCCTGATGGGGACAGGGACAAGGTGGGGACAGGGACGGGGGTGTCACTGGGGGGGCTGGCAGCTCTGGCCTCAACTGAGCGGGACAGGAGCCATCCTGACCCTGGGACACAGCTTCCCGTCCCGTGAGCAACAGCTCATCACTCTGCACACGTGGAGAGTGAAGGAGCTGTGTCTGTGTGCAGGGAGGGTGTAGGGGCTGCACTCATGCACAAAGATGGTATAGGGGCTGTGTATATTCACAGAGAAGGTATAGGGGCTGCATTTGTTTGCATGGATGGTATAGGGGCTGTGTTTGTGCTCAGGGATGGTATAGGAGCCGCGTTTGGCACAAGCCTGGTGTGGCTGACAGACCCCAAGGGACTGGGGGTGCAGGCGCTGCCGGGGACGTGTCAGTGCCCATCCCAGTGCCCGGCCGAAGCTGGCAGCGCTGCTCGGGGCCGCTCCGGGCAGGCAGGAGCCTGGCAGCCTGCTCGTGGCCCCTTCTCCTGGGAAAAACCACGTCCTGTGACTGAGCCAAACAAGAAATCATCCTAAGTGCCCAGATAACAGCGCTCTGTGCAGGCACGGCACTGAGAAATGGCTGGGGAGATACGGCTGGAGTAAATCACGGTTTGAAGGCATAGCTGCCTGAGGGGAGAAGTCTTCAGCAGTGGTGCTGGGATGGAGGGATCCAGGATTCACCCTGGGTGAAACCTGCCCACGTCCCACCAGCACCTCAGGGCCATGGCAAAGGCTCGAATGGTTGATGACGGTGTTTCAAGGAGGGATAAGTGTGGGAGGAAGCCTCAGGAGAACTAAATATACTTCTCAAATGCACACCGGCTCCCCTGCAGCACTGCACTGGTTGTTCTGCCCAGTGCTGAGGAAGGGGGCTGCTCCTGGAAGCCCCTGCACCCCAAAAGTGCATTGAGGGTCCCCCAGGAGGGAGCAGTGCCTGGCCTCGGGGTGCTGCCAGCAGCCCACTCCTGCCCACAGAGGCTTGACTGGTCCCAGGGCAGCCCAGCTGCCAGGGGATGCCGGGGGGCTCCCAGGTGTTTGGGGTGCCCCAAATAGCCCTGTAAGTGCCAGGAGGTCCCCCTGTCCCCGAGGCAGCCCACTGGCTGGCCAGCCCCAGCCCTGCCATGCTTCCCCCCCACACACACTCTGCCAGCCCCCCTTGATTAATCACAGGCTCAGGCTGCCGATAGCTTATCTTGTGCTTTAATAGCTGAATAATTTAAAACTGCTGTTTGCCGGCATCTTAATTGCTTTTGCATCAGGTGTGGGGGCCAGAGGGAATGCAGAGCGAGGCCTGGGAAGCTCCGTGCAGCCCCACGGGGACACAGCCCCTTGGTTTCCCAGTTGGGTGGCTGTCCCCAGGGAGTGGGGCTGGCACGGTGGTGGGAGGTGTGGGGTGTTTTGCTGGGAAAGGGGTGTGCTGGCAGGCTGTCTGTCCCCTGGGGCGGCTCTCCCTGCCCCAGAGCCAGGGGATGGGGAATGCTCGGGGGAGGGTGGCCTGGGTCTCTGGGGACAAGGGACAGCAGGCTGATGGGGGAGCCCCACGGGAGCAAGGGGGCCAGGGGGATGTGGGCTCCTCCATGGGAAGGGGCAGAGGGAACACACCACCTCTCCCTCCCTGCCATCACTGTGGGGACACCGTGGTCCCCGTCACCCCCCAATCCCCCCTCCCAGCTCCCTCTGCTCCCCCGCACCCACCCACCCACCCGCCCCCGGCTCTGTCTCCCGCAGCCACCGTCATCCTCAACGAGCTGAACTGGACGCAGGCACTGGAGGACGTCTTCATCGAGAACAGGAAGGAGGATCCCTCCCTGCTCTGGCAGGTGTTCGGCAGCGCCACCGGCGTCACCCGCTACTACCCCGGTGCGTGGCGGGGGGCGGTTGATGTCAGGGGGGGGATGGCCAAGGGAACCCCGGGCCCTTCTCACCGTGAGATGCAGGAGAGCATCCCCCGGCACCAGCCCTGGGGCTGCCTGGCACACGTAACTGTGCCAAAGCCCGTTGGTGTGAGCTCCCAGCCGGAGCCTGCCGCCTCCTCGGCCCTGGGCATCCCTCTGCCCTGTCCCCTGCGTCCCCCTGTCCCCCACCCCTGGACAGCCCTGCCTTGCTCACCGCCTCTCTTCCCCCCGCAGCCACCCCGTGGAGAGCCCCCAATAAGATCGACCTCTACGACGTCCGCAGGCGGCCCTGGTAAGGGGGTGCCGGGTGGGGAGGGGGTCCCTTCACCAGCCCCTCCCAGCAGGGAGCAGCCAGCTCCCTCCCCTTTTTATTTCACACACGGTTGGCGTTGGCAAACGGACACAGTAACATGGGCAGGGGCATCTGAGCCTCGGCTCCTGCTCCCCTCCCCTCTTCCTGGGAAGGCAGAGCGGGATGGAGAGATAAATCCTTGGATACGGATCAGGCATGGAGAGCTGCCCCTCTCCCTGCTCCCCCCTGCAGCCCTCAGTCCCAGCCAGCACTCCCATCCAAACAGAAAAAAACGGCTGTTGGAAACCCTGAGCTGGGAGGATGGAGAGAGAAACGGGCAGTCAGCGCCGGGCTGTGGTTAAGCGATGGCTGAAGCAGCCATTTAGCTGCGCAGCCAGCGAGGAGGGATTGAAGCTTCCCCTTAGCCCGGGTAGACCTGCCGGCTTGGCAGCACTAACCACCATGCTGCCCGTGGGGCTGGGGGTGCTGCGGCCTCATCCTGCACCCGGTCGCTACCTAAAAATGCAGGTGTGGAGAGGAAGGCGGGTGCAGGTCTCTGGCACGTCCCCGGGGAGCCCTGTATCCCCTTGGAGCATTCCATGCTGGGAGCTGCCCCCTCTTCTTGTCAGAAAATTAGTGGCCCTGCTACTATGGTTAATTGTCTTTGATTGCTCCACATTAATTATTAACTGTTCTCTGCCAGGGCAGCTAGGTGGGTTATTGGCGGAGGGGGGACTGGCAGGCTATTTCAGGGGGGCCTGCTGATGCATATGGGGGTTACCAAGCCCAGCTCCCTGCCCGCTAGCCCAGCTGGCCACATGCTTGCCCACGCAACCACAGAGGAGCAGCAGCACCCTTCATGCTGGGGGGCAGCACCACCCCCCCAGGGACACCCCTTTGGGGTCCTCTCCTGCCCTGGCGCCGGGGTCCGGTGCGGCACACAGCCCTCACCGCTCCGCTGGCGGCCCCGGCGGGGACCACGTCCTGCTGCAGCCTCAGCACCACTCGCCTCCTTCCCCTCCCTTGATGAATGGCACCATTAACCACAGCCTTCTCCTGCGCAGCCCGGGGTATTCATCTGAGCAGGGCAGCCGGAGATGGATGCGCTGCCACAACCCATTACGGGCAGCATCTTAGTTGGGTTCCGTGCCGCACGGGCAGCCCAGCCCCGGGGAGCAGGGGGTGCTGGGGGGATGCAGCACCCACACCGGGAGGGCTCCCCGTGCCAGCATCCCTTATCCCACATCCTGCCCAGGGTAATCACTTGTAATTAGAGAATATCAGGACCTGGGATTAGCAATCAGAACCTGCTCCTTCCCCAGTCCTCCCCAGTAATGGTGAGTAATTGATACTAATAGCACACTAATTAATTTGCATCAGGCCTAATCCTGATCAAGCCAATAATGAGGCTCTCTTGGACTTTAGCCATGGCAGGATCAGGCCCAGTGAGGTGGGATGAGGAGGCTGGGCTGTGCCCCGTCATCGCTGGGACAGACGCTCAGCACTGCCGGCTCTGTTCCACACAGGATGGCACAGCGGGGCTGGGAGCAGGACTGGGTGCATCAAGGGACAAGGAAGGGTTCCCTAATTGTCTTCAGGGGGGAGGATTTATACAGTATTATTATTTTTCCTCCTCATAGCTAAAAATAACCTAATCAGCCTGGCCTTTGAAGCTACCAGGGGGGTAAATAGCATCTTAATATGGATGTGTGTGTCAGCATAATCAGCGTGCAGAAAAGGGCCTGCGATGATGGAAGAGTTTAGCATTTAGAGCTCATTAGGCTGATCCAGTACGGAGCAACGGGTCACTGGTGGTCTGCCGTGCCGCATCCCCGCCTGTGCTCGCCTGCCACTGCCTTGTCCCTGCTCCTTGCCGTGGGGTGACCACAGCCACGGCTGCGTGGGTGCTCGTGGCACGGCTCCCCACCACCCGTGCCATGGCAGAGCTTTTCCCCTGAGCTTCACCCAGGAGGGTCGGGATCCCCCCTCTAAATGAGTCGGCCTCATTGACCCCCCTCTGCACCCCGCAGGTACATCCAAGGTGCCTCCTCCCCGAAGGACATGGTCATCATCGTGGACGTGTGAGTACACGAGTGGGAGCCGTGGCCAGGTCGGTGGCACAGCCCCCCAGGTGCCACTGTCCCGCTGGTGGCCATGGGCAAGCCGTGTAGGACAGCGCTGGCTGGGAGCCCTGTGCCCCCTTGCTGCCGAGCCCCCAGCACCCCTCTCTCCTGCTAGGAGCGGCAGCGTGAGCGGCCTCACCCTCAAGCTGATGAAGACCTCGGTCTATGAGATGCTGGACACCCTCTCGGACGATGACTACGTCAACGTGGCCTCAGTGAGTGCCGCAGGGCAGGTGGCAGGGCTGTACCCTGGGCAGCTCCCAGCTCCCAACATGGGAGCCTTTTGCCCCCGCACCCACTTGGCCAGGGGCTCTGAAGAGCGAGAAATGCTTTTTTTTTTTTTTTTTTTTTTTTTTTTTTCCCCCCTCTTCTTAAATACCTACCTGCACCTAAGCAAGGAAGTAGCTGCTTGGGACTCAGTTGTATGTGGTGGTGAACAAAAGCTGCCCCCATCACAGGGTGTTTGGCAGAGATGCTGCCAGGGTGATCCCAACCAGCAACCTCCTGTCTGTCACCAGCCAGTGACATCATGCCCGCCACGGCGTTGTCACCAGCCCATGACCTCCCGCAGCGCAGTGGCCGTGCCACCGCATCTGTGCAGCGCTGGGCGCCCAGCCCATGCCGGCCCTCCCCTGTCTGGCCGCGAGCACGCCAGCGCTAATTAACGTGTCTGGCCTGGCTCCGTTAGCTGGATCGCTGCTCCCCTAATGAAGGGGCCCCATTGCCAGCAAATGAAGCCGTAAGCGAGAGGCAGCACCCGCTCCCGCTGCCGGCACGGCGCGGTGCGGCGCGCCTGCTTGCGCGAGCCCGAGGGGGCCAGCAGAAGCGAGGGTGCTGGCAGCACCCACGCCGAGTGGCTCAGTGCTGGATTTGGCCCAAGCTAAGTCCTGGTGTCAGCATCGGCCATCCCTGGGATGTGGGATGCGGGACGCTCCGGCCACCCTCCCACCCATGGGAGCTGAGCGTGGCGGGTGGTTTGTGCCTGCCAGGGGCTGCCCCCGTCCCCATTCTGCGACCCGTTCCCCTCCCTTTTGTATCCCAGTTCAACGAGAAGGCGAAGCCGGTGTCATGCTTCAAGCACCTGGTGCAGGCCAACATCCGGAACAAGAAGGTCTTCAAGGAGGACGTGCAGGGGATGGTGGCCAAGGGCACGACCGACTACAAGGCTGGCTTTGAGTACGCCTTCGACCAGCTGCAGAATGTGAGCTGGGGGCTGGGGTGCAGGTTGGGGGAGGCAGAGTACACCCAGGGGTGCTGGGGGCCACGGGAGAGCTCCGAGCACTCAGCTGCTGCCCCACACCTGGGGCTTTGGTGTGCAGAGGGTTCCTTGTCCCCAACTGCAATACTGAGGGTAAAATCCTACCCCTGACATGCTTTTCCTGCAGCCGCTGCCCCTCTGGGTTATTAAAGGTTAGCAGGGCTGGGTGGAGGGGGCCAGATCCAGCCAGACACCATGCCAGAGGCAAAATAAAGATGAATGGTGCTATTAGGTGCTGAGCGGCAATAGCCACATCATCATTTCTAAGCAGACAGCGTCCCTCCTCCTGCCTGTTCACCCCGGCCACCCTCACCCTGGAGAAACAGGCCGGGAAAAGAGAGGGGTCAGGGCCAGCCCTCCTGGCTGCAGCCAGCCCTGCGCCCAGCGCCGCTCGCTCTGGCTCCGGCCTCAGGCACCATCTCTCTGTCCCACAGTCCAACATCACGCGTGCCAACTGCAACAAGATGATCATGATGTTCACGGACGGCGGCGAGGACCGGGTGCAGGACGTCTTTGAGAAGTACAACTGGCCCAATAAGACGGTGAGGGGCTGGGGGGGGGGGGCTGTGTGCTGGGCTGGGGCCCCTCGTCAGGGAGGGAGACGGCTGCTGCAGCTCTGTTGCTGGCTTCTGCCTCGTTTGCCTCATCGCCATCCTCTCTCCCCGACAGCCTGCTCCTGCGCTGAGCCGCTGCCCTGGTAGTGGGATGGCTAATGCACCAGTGCCCTTTATAGCCAGATCCCACTTTGGTGTGTAGGAGGCATGGGACCAGGCGCCCCACGGGATGCCGGGGCCAGAATGGGTCTGGTGGGCTCCCCGAACACTGGCCCCGGAGGGAGCACGCCCCAGGCATGGGGATAGGGCTGCTGGTGGGCAGACAAACCGGCAGGAGGGTTCGTTCCCATTGCCCCCCAGGACCTGGAAACCCATGGGGTGGGGAGCTTCAGGTCCACGCAGGGCACTGAGAGAGCACAGACCCCTCTGGGCGCAGTGATGCCCCAGTGTGAGGACCCCTGGGGTCGGTGGCTTGGGCGAACGCATTGGTGCTGGGGGACGGGACCGGCCGGGGCCGGGTGAGGGGAGAGGGGCTCCCTCGCTGCCAGAATCCGCAGGAGCTGCCCACCGCCCAGCCCCGCACTGGGCCGCGGGCAGCACCGCGCTGTCCCCGGGGAGGCGGCCGTCAGCCGGGAGCACCAGGCGTGGAAGACGAGGGTGCCCTGCGGACGGCCCTCACCGCCGCGCTCGGCCGCAGGTGCGGGTCTTCACCTTCTCCGTCGGGCAGCACAACTACGACGTGACCCCGCTGCAGTGGATGGCCTGCGCCAACAAAGGTGAGCGGGGCGGGCACCCGGCGGGCGCGGGCGGCTGCGGGGTGCTGGGCTCCCCCCCCCTCGCACGGGGGCTGGCAACCCTGGAGGGCTGGACAGGAGGACAGCCAGGCGGACAGCTGGCTCTCCAGCTGCCTTTCTCTTTCTTTTCCAAGGTTACTACTTTGAAATCCCCTCCATCGGCGCCATCCGCATCAACACGCAGGTACGGCGGGGTGCGGGCAGGCAGGGTGCGGGCAGGCAGGCAGCGCTGCCCCCCCCGGGTGCCCAGCCCGGGGACGTGCTCGGGCAGCCCCAGCCCCGCTGCAGAGAGCCCAGAGGCTGGCAGCCAGCGTGGCAGCGAGCTGGGGAGCCGAGCCGAGCCCCCAGCCAGGCCTCGTGCTATTGAAATAGGTAATTCATCTTCCGCAGCTCCCCACGGACCTGCTGCCTTTTGAGTGACTAATTATGAAACATCAGGCATTAATCAGCACAGAGCGGAGCGAAGCGCAGGCAGGGAGTGAGCGTGGGCAGGGAGCAGGCGCAGGCAGGGCCAACCCCAGCAGCAGCCCGTTCAGCAGAGTCAAGCGTGTCCACCCCTCCCCACTGCCCCTTTTCTGCCCTTTTTCTTCATCGGACGCACACAAGATGTCGTGGGCAGGTGATGGGGGTCCCCGAGCAGGGCAGTCCCTTGGGGCAGGGCTGGTGTCGTGGCACAGGGGCTGCCCCCCCCCCCCCGCCCCACCCAGAGGTCTGCCTTGGCAAGGCGAGCCAGGAGAAGGGAAACTTGCCCTGGGAGAAGGTCCCAAAAGGCCAGCAGTGGCAACCAGGGAGACAGCAACGATGTGGTCCGGGCGTGACGAAGCAAGCCCAGCCCTGGGGATGGCTGGGAGCCTGGGGGGGGCCCTGGGTGGGATGATGGGGACCCTTCCCTGCCCGTGCACGGCCGATGGCGAGCAGCGCCTTGTTTGCATCTTGATGGGCACATTCGGTTCCCAGCTGGAGCCATTGCCCTCAGGTTTGGGAGCTGCCAAGCCCCCTCCCCTAGCTCAGCCTGCAGCTGGGGGCCACCACCAAGCACACTATTAAGAATCCCTGGGGCATGCACGGGGACAGGGGTGTCACCAGGTTGGAAGAGGAGGCATCTGGCTCCCAGGTCATGCTTTCCCCCGCCCCGTGTCCCTGCAGGAGTACCTGGATGTGCTGGGCAGACCCATGGTCCTGGCCGGGAACCGAGCCAAGCAGGTTCAGTGGACCAATGTCTACCAGGATGCCCTGGTAAGAACCCCCAGCCCCGGGGTGTGGGTGGGGACACTGGCCCTGGAGCCCCACACAGCCTCAGGGTCCCACACAGCACACGCTCCCCATCTCCCTCGCCAGGGGGGTGCCCACCCCCCAGCTCTGGGTCCTGGGGCAGGTGGGGGGCCATGGGACACCCTTCTGTGCTCGTGCAGGGGCTGGGCCTGGTGGTGACGGGCACGCTGCCGGTGTTCAACCTGACAGAGGACAGCAGTGACAGGAAGGTAGGAGACTGGCTGCCACCACCCTGGCTGCACCGGGATCCCCAGTTTGGGGAGGGTGTCTCAACATTGGATGTATGGCTGGGGTGGGGGGCCACTGGCACCCCTGGGGTGCTGCCTGCTCTGCACACCCTCCCTGGGGTGAGACCAGGGGTGACTGCCATGCCTGGGACTCAAAAACGGCCGTGGCTAGCTCTCCCAGCTCAATGGGGACAGCTGGCAGCTGCAAGTCCCTGGGGGTGCAGTGTCCCGTGGCGGACTGTTGAGGGGCTGGCACATCCCACCCTGTGCCCCTGCGGTGTCTGGATCTGACCCACACATCCCCGGAGGGGGATGAGATTCATCCCCCTGTTTCCCCATCCCCTGCGCTGGGGGTGGCAGGTGACAGCCCTGCTCCCACCCACCTCCCTCCCTGCGCTTCCTTCCAGAACCAGCTCATCCTGGGCGTGATGGGGATCGACGTGGCTCTCAACGACATCAAGAGGCTGACGCCGCGATACAACGTGCGTGGCAGCCCCTTCCCCTCTGGCCCTGCTCAGCGTGGGATCTCGCTGTGGGGAGCCCCAAGCTGTGCCCCCCCAGCACCCCATAGCTCCTCCAGCAGCACTGGCAGTGGCAGGGTGCAGAAAGTTTCAGGCAGGGACCGGGGCAGGCAGACGGGCAGGGATCAGAGCTGGGCGATGCTCTGGGACCCAGAGCAGAGCGGAAACCCTCGTGGGATCAGTGGGGGATAAACCTTACCAGCCCGGGGAAAGGGGCGGCGGGCAAAATCCAGAGCCAGGGTGAGAGATGCTGTTGGCTTGAGAACAGAAATAGTTGGATAGAAAAGGCTGAGCTCCAGGGGTGGCGTGGGGTGAGCTCTGCCTGCAGAGGTGAGGGTGGTCACACCGGCATGGCACGGCACACCGCAGGGCTGCCTGGCCCGTCCCATCCCTCTTCCTGTCCTCCCACAGCTGGGGGCAAACGGCTACGTCTTCGCCATCGACCTGAACGGCTACGTCCTGCTGCACCCCAACCTGCAGCCCCAGGTGAGGAGGGGCCCATCAGGGCGGCAGCAGCGGGGGTTAGCCAGGCCCTGTGGGTCACACGGCTTCCCAGGGTCGTCAGGAGCCAATAGTGGGAACTGTGATGAGTTTGTCTGGACTCAGCAGTGGCTGCAGGAGCCCTGAGCCCTTCCCCGGCTCTCCCTTTCTGCCTGCAGATCATCAATTTCCGTGAGCCAGTGACACTGGACTTCCTGGATGCTGAGCTGGAGGATGAGAACAAGGAGGAGGTGGGCAGACCCGGGGGCAGCTTTTGGGGTACAGGCTGGTCCCCCCAGTCTGCAGTTACAAAGGGCACTCAGCCCCTCCAGCCTGCACTGGGGAGTGCCTCATCCCAAGGGCCCCAGCACAGCTCCCGTGGGGCCACGGTGGGGACGGGAGCTGGGTTGCTGTCCCCTGGGTGCCAGCGTGATGGGCCTCCCCCCAGGCTGCTCACCCCTCGCCCCTGCACCCCATGGGTCCCCAGTGCCACCCCCCGCGGGTGGGTGCCCACGGGCACGTGGCCAGGCTCTGTGGCCCTCAGTCACCTCCTCCGTGTCCCCCAGATCCGGAGAAGCATGATTGATGGGAACGACGGGCAGAGGTTCATCAAGACCCTCATCAAGTCCCTGGACGAGGTAACACTGCAGGGGGAGGGGGTCACAGCCAAAACTACCGCTGTGCTGAGCACCCAGCCCCGGCGGCGGGGAGTGAGGGGCTGCGTCCGGCACCGGGCTCGGAGCTGGGGTCCCGCATCACCGCGCCGGCAGGGTCCTGGCACCGCGGGGGCCTGACTGGCTCCCTCTGACCCACAGCAATACATCGACGAGGCGTTCAGGACCTACACGTGGGCCCCCATCAAAAGCACCAACTACAGGTGAGCAGCGCTGCCGGCACACCCGCGCTCGCCCGGCGTCGGCCAGACCCGCACCGGCACGGGGCTGCGCTCTCGTGCCTGCAGCTCGGGACAGTGTCCCCGAGGCCCCCAGGAGCGTGTCCCGGGGGCTGCGGGCTTGCAGACGTGTCGTCGCATCGTTACCTGTGATGCTGTAGCGCGCACACTCCCAAAAGTGCTGCCTGCCAGTGTTCGGCACTGCGGAGCCAGGCCACGGTCCCCGAGGCTTGGGACAGGCGCTGCAGGGCTGGCGTGCAAGGTGACGGCCAAGGGACACCCCTGCCACCGCCTGCCTGCACACAGCCAGGGGCTCGGGCAGGTCTCTGCCTGCTCCGGGGTGGGTGACGGTGACACATGCCCACGCTGCAGCACAGGCAGTGGCTTCAGAGGCACCAGAGAGCAAAGCTCTCCTGTTTGCACCCGTTTGGACCAGCAGATGTGTGAAAAAGACCCCGCCATCGCCGTCTTCCTGCTGTCTAACTCGTGCTGCCTTCATCCTGGGAGGAGCCATGTGGTCCCCCTGCCACCCAGTGTACCCTCCTCCTTGCCACCCAGCTCAGGAGGGGCTGACAAGGGTCACAACCACCTCTCAGCACTGCCGGGTGTCGCCCATGCAGCCCAGGTCCTGTCCCCCAGGGTGGCACCCCTCCTGAGCCAAGCAGCACTGTCAAGGAGGGGACAATGACACAGGGTGACACGGCTGGGGCTGGGGGTTCAGCTGTAGGGTGAAAGGTGCTTGCCGGGGGCCCCCATGCCTCCTCAATGCATCAGGGCTTGTTGCCTGGGATGCTGTCAGCACAGGGTACCACCAGCCCTGAACAGAAACAAGTCACCACCCTCGTCTCGCCACCTGTGGTTTGGGGTGCCACCACCTCTGCCATGCTTGCTGGGGTGCCCAGTCCCCTGCTGCCGGGTACAGACTGAACTAGCTGGAGGGGTGTCTTGGGGGGCAAGTCCCGGTGGCTCAGGCGCAGGTGTGACATCCGATGACAGGCAGGAGTGTGGCCCTCACCCACCAGTGCTCGCTTATCCCGGGCAGCACCTGGCGCAAACACCGTCACCCAAGGCCACCGCCCGCTGCAGCATGTCCCCTCCGGCAGCGTGTCCCATGGGTTCAGCAGCCCCGGCAACACCTCCTGCCACCTCCCTCCCCGCCCCCCGCCCCAAATCCTGTGCCCTGCGTGCCAGACTCCCAGCTGGTGGGTCCCTCTCCATCCTGGCTCACCAGTGGCCGATGCCCCTGTAATGGTTGTCTTTGGTCTCTCCTTGCTGGGAAGGGTTTGTCCCCTCATTTGAGGGCTGTGTCTCTTTCCGCCTTCCTTATGGGGATGTTGCATCCCTTTTCCATGTGCATCTCCTCCCCTGGTTCCCTGCTCTCTCTCAGCCCTGGCTGGGCAGGCTTGCCACCTCCTGTGTTTGGGGGTGCCCCTGTGGTAGCCCCTAAGTGCCACCAGGATGGCCCTGGGTGCCACCAGGATGGCCATGTGTGACTCAGGATGACCCTGGGTGTTGTGGGGAAGAGCCTAGGTGCCCCAGGATGGCAGTAGGTGCACTGGGAATGACCCTGGGTGCCACCGGGATGGCTCTGCATGCTCCAAAGATGGCCCTGGGTGCCCCAGGATGACCCTAGGTGCTCTGAGGATGGTTCCGGTTGCTTCAAGGATAGCCCAGGGTGCTCCAGGATGACCCTGGATGCTCTGGGGGATGAGCCTGGGTGCCCCAGGATGACCCTGGGTGCTCTGAGGGTGACCCTGGATGACCCAGGGTGCTCTGAGGATGACCCTGAATGCCCCAGGATGACCCTGGGTGCCACCAGGATGACCCTGGGTGCTCTGAGGATGACCCTGAATGCCCCAGGATGACCCTGGGTGCCACCAGGATGACCCTGGGTGCTCTGAGGGTGACCCTGGATGACTCAGAATGACCCTGAGCACCCTGGGGATGAACCCTGGGTGCCCCAGGATGACCCTGGACGCTCTGGGGATGACCCTGGGTGCCCCGTGGACAATGGTGGGTGCAGTTCCCAGAGAGAAGGACGCAGCAGACCATGCAGGAGGCCACTGGGGCTCCTGCCTGCCATCGGCCAGGGCAGAGTGCTGCTGCCGGGGGGTGCCAGGCAGGGGCTGGGGGCCGGTCAAGGGCTCTGGGTGGGTGTATGGCCTTACACCGCCTGTCTGCTCTCCCCCTCCGCAGCCTGGGGCTGGTTCTGCCTCCTTACAGCACCTACTACATCCAGGCCAACCTCAGCGACCAGATCCTGCAAGTGAAGTGTAAGTAGCCGCTGGCTTTCCCCGCCGCCCCCTCGCACTCCCTCTCGCCCCCACGCCGGCCCACGGCTGTCGGGGCGGGGGGAGAAACACGACGCAAACACTTATTAAAATAGATAGGGATCACTATGAGAGGCAAAAGCAGAAAAGAAATAAAATTAAAAGTGAGAGAGGCGTGAGTAGAGGTGAACGCACAGAGGGAAAGCGAGCTGCCTGCCTGGGGTGCCCCGGGGGTGCCAGGGTTTGGTCCTTACGCTTTGCACCCCAAAACCCGAGCCCCAGGCTGCAGGCAGGCGCTGCCCGGCGCAGGCAGGGGCTGCACCGCTGCCTGTTCGCCTCCTGGGGACAAGGGATGACGCTGTAGCAGCCAGTCAATTTGTGAGCCTGGGAAAGTTTGCATGGATCTCTTTAATTTCCTTTGGTTTATTACGATTCTTTGGTTTCGGTTTAAGCCATTTATTCTTCTTTTTATGAGTTCGGTTTCGGTTGGTTTCGATTTTCATTTGGAATTAATCTGTGTACGTGTGTGTTAGCCTGGCCCCGCCCCCCCCCCCCCCCCCCCCTTTCTCTCTCTTTCTCTCTCCCCTGACCCCCAAGCCTTTTTCCCACCGCAGGTCCACGCTGCTCCTGGGGACCCTCTCCCCCATTTCGGAGAACCGGACCCTTCCCCTCTCCCCGCCGTTTCTCCCCCTCGGCCGCCCCGGCGGCTCGACCCCAGCCCCGTTCCAGATCCGGGCCCTGCCACCCCCTCCATCCATCAGCAGGAGCCCCGCGTCCCCGCGGGGACAAGGCCAGGCTGTCCCCGTCCCCGGGAGGGGGGATCCCCCCCGTCCTCCCCGGCTCTGCCCGCCGTGCCGTGCATGCCCCCTAACTCAGTGAGGACATTTCAATATCAAGACTGTTGCAACTGTTTGCTACTGACTCTCATTTTCCTTTGGAGTACTGAATATATATATATATATATTTCTCTAGTTATATCTTTGCATTTTTTCTTTTTAATTCTTATTTCACCGTGGCCTTTTCTTTTTGTTACTGGGTTTTTCTTTCTTTCTCTTTTTTTCATGTCGTTTTTTGCAAGAGGTTTCCTTTTGGTATGATTATGATACACAATATTTTTATTCAAACGGCGATTGAATAAAATATTGTTTGTGCCCCCCTTCCCCCTTTCCACCCAACCCCCTTTTTTTTTGTTTGTTGTTTTTTTGTTTGTTGTTTTTCTTGCTTTCTCTCTATGGTGGATTCACACAGTACCAAACATCAAAATGAAGGGCAAGTATTTTCAGTCTCAGACCACTCACCTTCACCACCCCGTCCCCTGCCCCGTGTCCAGTCCCCCCCCAGCCCCCCTGCTTGCCCATCTCCCTGCCCGTTTGCCACGCCGAACCTGCAAACCGCCACCGACTCGCCCTTCCTCCTTCCTCCTCCTCCTCCTCTCCTCCAGTTCCCCCTTTATTTGAAAGCAACATGTCTTGTTCTGTCCATGAGAGCTTTGTCACGACGATCCCCCACTCCCTCCCCGTGCATCGCTCCCAAACCCGGTTCAATATCGTTCAAGAGCCGATCTCGTATGAAACTCTGCCGTTTTTCCACCCACGAGGTTTTTCGTAGCTAGTTTGATACCCCGCTCTTCCTCCCTGCTGCCTTCTTGCTCCTCTCCCCCCGCTCGCCTCCTCCGACTCCTTCTCCTCCCTCCCGGCTCCTCTGCTTCCTTCTCCCCAAGACAACTCAACCTGAAAGGGATAGGGCTGTGCAGGGAGCGGGGGGCTGCGGGGTGGGCACCCAGAGGTGGCGGGGACGGAGGGCGGGTGGGGGACCCAGTCCTCCACCGCCGTCACCCTCTGGGACAGGCTTTTTTGGGGAAGCCCCCCAAGCAGAAACCTTCGGCAGAGGTGGGGATAGGACCACCCCAGGGCGGTGCCACCCTGCTGCATAGGGGACAGTGAGCCTGGCCCCGTGGGGACGTGGGGTGGCTGAGCCCCAGGGTGCCGCGCTGCCTGCCCCCACGGCTGCTCGGTGGCCGTCCCCGCTGCCCCGGGCTCCAGCATGGCATGAAGCCCCTGGCAGCCATCCGTGCCCCCAGTGAGAGCAGCCAAATTTGAGCCCAAAGCCCCTCAGAGGCAGGCGGGGGGGGAAGGGGGGGTACCGAGGCTGGTGTCCCCCCCCTTGCAGTGGAGCTGGAGGTTGTCCATGCGACCCAGGGCAGGATTTGGCCCACATTCCCCACGATGCCAGAGGGACCCCGTGGGGCTGGACCCACAGCTCCCGCGCAGCCCCCCCCACGGTGGACCGGGGGACCCCCCCATCATGCATGGTCCCCAGGGGACCCACTGCCACGCTCCCTCCCGCACGGCACCCCACACGCGGCGCCCACCAGCAGCACCCACGCCCCGGCACGGGCAGCGCAGGGGGGGACAGGGGGGACGGGGCCAGCGGGCAGGACAGCAGGGAGGTGGAAGTGTCACCCTCAGCCCTGTTCTATCAGCTTTGAGTTGCCTCCTCCTGGCGCCCCTGTGATGGCAATGCTGATGGACCAAGTACGAGTGTTTTGTACTCCTCTCCTCCTCCTCCTCCTCCTCCTCCTCCTCCTCCTCCTCCTCCTCTTCCTCTCATCGGCTTGTACCCAGCCCCTGCCTACAGCCCTCAGAGAGCAACAGTCCAACCTCTGGCTGTGCCCTGCAATGCACCAGTGGCCGGCGGGAGGGCGAGGGGGTGACGGTGCCTGCCGAGGGGGGGGCCAGCAGCCCCGGGATGTCCCGTAGCACCCCCCCACGCACCCCCCCCAACCCGGCTTGCCCCGTGAGCTGAACCCCGCATCCACCACCCCTCTGCCAGGGGTTCCTTGAGAGGCACCCCAAGCCCTGCTGGGCTGTGACTCCCCCCCCCCTTAAAGCAGAGCGAGGTGGTGGGCAGGCGTGGGCCCTCGTCCCCATTGGGGTCCCACTGCCCCGGGGAGGGGTGGGGGGGCCACCGGTGCCCAGCAGCACATTGCACGGCACTTTGCTGGGCGGGGAGCCTCTGGTTGGACTGTCCTCAGCAAGGTTCCCCGTTTGGCCATGTCGATGCCTGAAAACTCCTGTTTTCCTTTTTTTTTTTTTTTTTTTTCTCCCGACAACCAAGTGTGTTGGTGATCCTCCTCCGGCCAGGAGCGCAGCATGTGGTTCCCTGCCCTCGCCCACCCTCCGAACCCCCCCGAGAGAGAGACGCCCCCAACGCCCTCCCAAACATGCATATATATACATGTGCGCGCATATATATATGTGTGTGTGTCTCTGTGTGTCCCTGCGTACACGCCACCGGCCGCGCGTACGCAACCGCCCGCCTTCAGCCCGCGACCGAGCAAATTCGAGCCGAGATGGGCAAACCTCTCCCGATTTGGCTATAACTTTCCTTCCCGTGCGGTGCCAGCGACAGCAGAACGGCCTTTTCCTTCCTCTCTTGTTACCAAGAGCAGCAAATGCCTTTTTTTTTTTTTTTCTCTCGTTCCCTCCCCTCTCTCTCTGTCCGTCTCTCTCCCTCCTGGCCCCCGGCGCCCCTGTCCCCCCTCCCCGCCAGATAACCTTCCCTTTCTGTTGCAGATTTTGAATACCTGCTGCCCAACAGCTTTGAGTCGGAGGGACATGTGTTCATTGCTCCCAGGTAGCTTTGCGTGTGCGCTTGCCGAGGTGTGCATCCGCCCCGGCCCCGCTGCCGACCCCCCCCATCGCCCCCCCCATCCTCTCCTCATCGTGCCTTGTCCCCCCGCCTCCCCATCCCCTGCCGCTGTGTGTGTCGTGTGCCCCGCTCGGCCAAGGGGGGGCTGCCGCCGGGACCCCAGCCCCGCTCCGCCACCCGGTTGCATCCAGCACGGTATATATGCACCCGGCACGGCCCGACCTCTGCGCGTGCATATATAGGTATAGTTTCTGAAAATCCCCCCCACCGAGCGAGGGGCCGGTGGTGGCATCATACAGTCGTGCTGGCTGCGGGGGGAGTAGGGAGAAGGAAGGGTAGGTTTTGGTTCAAATTCAGGATGCCCAGGGGGTCTGGGGAGGCTGCCGGCCACAGGCTGCAAACGGGGACGTGAGGACAGCATAGTGGCCCCCGGACAGACAGACATGTCACCCCCCCTGGGCCGTGCCACCCAGTCTTGTCACCTAGCAGGGATGGAGGGCTGTCCCTCAGCGGGCTATTTGGGGAGCCCCATGGCTCTGCAAGCACCCTGCCCTTCCCGCTACTGCAGTGCAACCTCTGACCAGCCCTAATTAACATTACCAGCTAATCACCGATGTACCTATACGTCATTACAACAGCTAAACGCCCCGTTAAGAGGTGCTTTATCATTGCAGTTCTTGGGGACTGCAGCAGGTCAAGGCTACAGTGCCTGTGCCACCTGCGGGTACCCCCTACCCTCCCTGCCTGCAGCAGCCGTCACTCGCTTACACAAATTCAGGATAAACCAGCCCAAAATGTACAGTTACTGTGCAGCCCCAGCTTTTCGGGGGGCACTTGGTCCCCGGGCGATGCACAGGGCAGCAGGGGTGAGGTCTGGGAAACACGGCAGCCGAAGCAGAGTACTAATGAGAAACATAAAAACCCTGTTGTTAAAAAATTGGCCATAAATGTGCTAAGGGAATAGATATGGAGGTGACGTCGGAGCCCCAGGCCCAAGGAGTGGGTCTGCCCCCCGCCTGCCCCGCTCAGGCTGCAGTGATGGGGCCAGCATCCAGCGTGGAGCAGCCGGAGAGAAAAGTGGGCTTTGAAAATCGGGGCGAGCCCTGCGGTGCCCCCCCAAAGCGGCTGTGTGAGCACCCTCCCTGCGGTGGGTGCCAGCCCGATGCGAGCGGGGAGGAGACGCGTGCGGGGGGTGTGCCCGGCACCCAGGGCGACTGTATGATCTGCTGTCGACGCTGCCGTGCCCACGGGCCACTGGAAATTTTCAGAAACCGTATATCCCCTGTCCCCCGTGGGTGTGTGAGTACCTGTATCTGTGCGTGTCGGTGTAGATATTTAGGTGGCTGCTCCCCCCCTGAGCAGGGGGTGGGGGGCTGGGACGGGCTGGCCGGGGTGCCCCAGCTTTTTCGGCTGCCCCGTGGGCAGGCTCCCTGCCACCCTCTGCTCCAGCATTTGTCCTCTTCACGAGGTTTTGGGGCAGAGTCAGGAGCTTGGCAGAGGAGATGTGAGCAGGGGGAGCCCTGAGCCCCCCGGCACCGCCTGCAGCCGCACCGCTGAGGCGGGGAGGCTGTCAGCACCCCAGGGTGGCACTATCCTGTGCCATCCGCCTAGAGCCCCGCAGTGACCGACGGCATCACGGCTGTCCTCAGCATCGGCGGAGCCAGAGCTCTGCGCTCAGGGGTGGCCCCAGACCGGAGGGGGGATGCGGCACCCCCCGCAGTGCCCATCCCAAGAGGGGCTCGGGGCCAGCGATGGCCGCAGGCGAGTGCCTGCCTCCACAGGCCGGGTGTCACCCAGCACCCAACTATCCGCACAAAGGGCACAGGTACGGCTGCCAAGCACCCGCACGGTGCCGCCGGCGCAGCCGTGGGGGCTCCCGAGTCAACCCCCCCCCCCCCCGCCCCACTCGCACCCGCAGCGCAGCCCCCGCTCCCCGGGGTGCCGCAGGGGCAGGGCAGGGTGGGCAGGTAAGTACGGTGGCAGAGGCGCCCAGTCCCACCGGTAGTCCCACCAGTACGGGGAGAGATGGGCTCAGGGTTGTACTGCTCTGGGCAAACCGGGATCCATCCAAGCGGGCCCTGGCCGGGGTGACGGCACCTCGGTGCCCGTGGCAGTGGCCGGCGTGGCGGCCGAGCCGGTGGCACTGCCGGCAGCGCAGGGCCGGGCGCCGGGCAGGCTGCAGAGATGCCCACAGCCGGCTGCCCCAGCGGGGTGACACTCACGGGAGTGGTGGCACTTCACCACCGCCGTGTCCCCCCGGTGAGCCCGGGGGGCTGGCAGCACGGCCAGCGCCTGCCCCTCCGTCCCCGGGGGAGAACTGACCTTGCCTTTTCCATCCTCGCAAACGACAAACCTTGTCCCCCCCCAAACCCCAGAGAGTATTGCAAAGACCTCGACTTGTCGGATAACAACACCGAGTTCCTGGAAAACTTTATTGCCCTCATGGAAAAGGTGACCCCAGACTCCAAGCAGTGTGAGTAGCTGGGTATGGCTGGTGGGGGGGTTCGGAGGGGACAGGGGTGTCGGGTGAGATGGGGCAGGGGGTCAACCGTGCCAGGGTTGGGGTCCTGGGAGCTGCCGCAGAGTGGGTGCCGGGGCAGGGCATTGGGGCATGGGGGGGCCAGCCCTCACCTCCTCCTCCTCTCCATCTTCCTCCCAAGGTGACAACTTCCTCCTGCACAACCTGATCCTGGACACGGGCATCACGCAGCAACTGGTGGAGCGGGTCTGGAAGGACCAGGACCTCAACACGTAGGTGGAGGCGAGGTGGCAGCACGGCCTGGGGACAGAGGGGGATTGGGATGGGCTGTGGGGACGGGGCCAGAGCAAAACCCCGCTGATGCCCGGCGTGCCCGGCCCCTCTCCTTGCAGGTACAGCCTCTTGGCTGTCTTCGCAGCCACCGACGGAGGCATCACCCGCGTCTTCCCCAACAAGTGAGTGTCTGGGGAGGGTTTGTGCGTGCACGGCCCCGCACGGTGACATGTCTGCTCCTGCGGGGCCATCTCCAATGGGTCCGGAGCCAAGTGACAGTCATGGCCGTGGCTGCTCCCTTCCAGGGCTGCAGATGACTGGGAGGAGGAGCCGGAGCCCTTCAACGCCAGCTTCTACCGGAGGAGCCTGGACAACAAGGGCTACATCTTCAAGCCGCCCTACCGGGACGGTGGGTGCCAGTTCGGAGCTGGGGGGTTGGCACAGGCTGGCCCCACGTGTCCCCTGATGCCACCCCTGCCCTCCACAGCCGGCTACCGGGGGCTGGACCTGGAGAACAACACCATCGGGATCCTGGTGAGCACCGCTGTGGAGCTCAGCATCGGGGGCAAGACGCTGAAGCCAGCAGGTAGGCAGGGGGCCGGGTGGCCCACCGCCAGGCTCGGGGGGGGTCCCCATCGTGTCCCCCCAGCGCCGGGGCTCACCCCATCTCCCCACTGCCCCAGTGGTGGGGGTGAAGCTGGACCTGGAGGCCTGGGCTGAGAAGTTCAAAGTGCTGGCGAGCAACCGGACGGACCGTGACCAGCTGGGAGCCCGCCGGGTACGTCTGTCCCCCAAGGCTCCTGCGGCGCTGGCATGGCGTGGGGATGGGGACGGGGACAGGGAGGGAGCTCTGCTTGCTGGGAATGTGGCTGGGGAGCACTGCTGGGACATGGTGCCTGTGGCCCCGCTGGGCTTGTAGCTCTGCACAGCCCTGCCTGTCACCCTGTTCGGGGAACCTGTCCCCACCCCCTGGGGACATCACCCCGCATGTCCCCTCCTGGCCAGGAGGACAGCTCAGGAGGGGAGGGACAGTCCTGCTAACCTGTCCATCTGCCCTGGTTTTGGTTGACAGTGCGACCCCTCGACCAGCTGCGAGATGGACTGTGAGGCCAACAACAAGGTGGGTGGTGGGCAGGTGTGGGGACAGCAGGGGACAGCACGCAGGGGGAGGAGGGGGTGGCTGGGAGGGCTCCCCGTCCCCAGCCCACCCTGCCTGTGCTCTCTGAGTGAGTGCACCCACCCTGTGCCCTTCCCGATCCCGGAGCACAGCCAGCCCCCGACCCCCCTTGGAGGGACAAAGCCCTAGGGATTGACCCCTGGACCATGGACCCCCACCCCAAGGGGGCTTTTCAACCCCCCCCAGGGCTTGGGGACACCACGCTGACCCCCCTGACTGACTGCCTGTCACCCTGCCACCCTGCCCGTCCTGCCTTGCCCTGGGCACGACCAGGGGGTGGGTGACGCTGCCCTCCTTCCCCAGGACCTCATCTGCGTCCTCATCGATGACGGGGGCTTCCTGGTGCTCTCCAACCAGGAGGACCACTGGTACCAGGTGAGCGGTGCCCACATGGCAGCTCTCCTGGGCGTGGGGTGCCAGCGGGGCGCTGAGACCTTCGAGCTCATGTCACGGGTGGCACGACACAGCCCCCCGCTCAAGTCCCCACCGCGGGAGACCCGCGGTGTGGTGGCGTTTGGGTGCAGACTTGGTGTCCCCATCCCAGGTGGGCAAGTTCTTCAGCGAGGTGGACGCCAACCTGATGTCTGCCCTCTACAACAACTCCTTCTACGCCCGCAAGGAGTCCTACGACTTCCAGTCTGTCTGCACCCCCGAGGCCCAGAGCAACACGGGCGCTGCGCCCCGCGGCGTCTTCGTGGTGAGCACCCACGGGGGCGGTGGCTGCCGGGTGGTCTGGGAGCTCGGGGACCCGCAGGGGTGTCCCCAGCACCCTGCATGGGGACCCAGTGGCTCACCACCCCCCTCGTGCCCGCAGCCCACCGTGGCCGATCTCCTGAACCTCGCCTGGTGGACTTCGGCCGCAGCCTGGTGAGTCCCGCCGCGTCCCCCTCCCCGGGGGATGTTTCCATTCGGGGTGGGGGGGGTGGCACGGGCGCGTCGCCGGGGCTGGGACAGCAACACGTCCACGTTCTCCTTCCCCAGGTCCCTCTTCCAGCAGTTGCTGTATAGCCTCACCTACAGCAGCTGGTTCCAGACGGGTGAGTCCCCGGGGAGCCCTGGGCTGGGGGCGGGCAGGGGACATGGTGGGGGAGTGTGGCGGGGGGGTCCGTGGCCCCTGGCCCACGGCGCTGTGCCGGTGCAGAGGAGGTGGCGGGGGACAGCATGGAGGCCAGGGAGACGAGCTGCATCATGAAGCAGACACAGTACTACTTCAGCACCGTCAACGCTACCTACAACGCCATCATCGACTGCGGCAACTGCTCCAGGTGGGTCCGTCCCACCTCTGGGGCAGGGCTGGGGTCACCCCCCCGAGGGTGGGTGCTTTTGCCAGGATCCCCGTGCAGCCACCGGCGTGGGGGCGATGGGAGGTGCCGTGCAGGGCTGTGGTACCCAGACAGGGGGTACAGAGCAACGCTAGCATCCCCGTGGGCTGTGGGGTGATGGTGATGTCCCCAGGGCTCCTCCAGGTGGGACCGAGCCCTGAAAGCCCATCGGTGCCAGTTCCCTGGGCAGCCCCTCGGCATGGGGACAGCGACGGGGATGGGGATGACAGCGGGGATCAGGACAGGGATGGGGATGGGGCCAGGGACAGGGATGGGGTTGGGAGCAGGGATGGGGATGGGGATAGGGATGGGGTTGGGGATGGAGATGGAGATGAGATTGGGCGTGGGGACACTCTGCTGGGTCAGCCTCCCCAGAGCCACCCACCAGCGGGGCTGGCACTGGGGCCCAGGGGAGGATCGGGACACAGAGTAACTGGGGTCCTCACTGTCATCGCACCCCCAGGCTCTTCCACGCGCAGAGGCTGGCCAACACCAACCTGCTCTTCGTGGTGGCCGACAAGCCCCTCTGCAGCCAGTGTGAGTCCATCAAGCTGCTGCAGGCGGAGGTAAGAGGTATCCTTTGGTGGCCCGGCTGCGTCCCACCGGGACGTGGCGGCAGAGGGGTGAGGGGGCTGGGTGGGGGCGCTGGGAGCTGCAGGGTCTGGTGGGGGTGGAGGGAAACAGTCTGTGGCCAGAGGGGCTGGAGGTGGCCGTGGGGCCCCCCATGTGCCCCCCCCACCGCCCTGTCCCCGGTGGTTTCCTTGACCTGCAAAGCCCCCCCGAGGGACCCCAACCAGTGTGAGCTGGTGGACAGGCCCCGCTACCGGAAAGGCCCCCACATCTGCTTTGACTACAATGCAACAGTACGTGGGGTGCAGGGGGGGGGGGGGTCCCCAGGGGAGGGATTGGGACAGTGGGAGCACCCTTGGTGGGGGGAGCGGAGCCATGCGTTGTCTTCAGGGAAGCAGAGCTGTGGGGTGCCCCCCCTGGGAGGAATTGGGGCGGTGGGTTCCCCCCAAGGGGGGGAATGGAGCCAGGAAGGGACCTTGGGGAAGCAGTGCCATGGGATATCCCCCTGCGGGGGAGGGAGGGGGAGCAGAACCGTGGGGGGATCATAGGGGTGCAGTGCCATGGGGGGACCTGGGGGTCAGGAGCCTTGGGGTGCCCCCTGTGGGGATATGAGCCATGGGGGGGTCCACAGGAGAGTGATGCCATGAGGTGCCCTCCTGGGAGGGGAGTGGAGCTGAGGGGGTCCCGGGGAGAGCAGCGCTGTGGGGTGTCCCCTGGGGGGCCAGTGCCACGGGGGTTCTGGGGCAGGAGGTGCAGCAGGGCTGCAGGGGGGCGGTGGGTGCCCCTACCAGGGGGTACCCCACGGCCCCTCTCCCTCTTCCCCCCCCCAGGAAGATACCTCAGACTGCGGCCGAGGGGCTTCCTTCACCCCCTCCCTGGGGGTCCTGCTCTCCCTGCAGCTGCTGCTCCTCTACTCCAGCGCCAGCCGGCACCCGCTGCCCCCGGCCGCCTGCCTTTAGCCCCCCCCGGCCGCCCCCGCCAGCTCTCTTTTCTTTCAAGCTCCATCTCCATTCCCTTCCCCAGCCCGGTGGAGTGGGAGCGATGTCCCCTCCGCCGCCTCGGGGACCCCTGCAATGCCACCCCGCGCTCCCCGCCGGCCGCAGCCAAAGAAGAGTTGGGGTGCAGGCAGGGGCTCCCCGGCAGAGCGGGAACTGGGTCGGTGCCCCCCCGAATCGCGCCCTCCCGGCCACTCGGACTCAGAAAGTGGCATCGGCGCCCTCCGCCCGTGACCCCCCCCATCCACCTCGCCTATTTTTTTAGCCTGAGGATTTTAAAGCAGATCTTTCTACATCGAGTTTCTGACATTTTCGCCTGGAGACCGGCGGTGTTTGTTGTCAGCAACGAGGACACATGGGAAAAAAAAAAAAAAAAAAAAAAAAAAAAAAGGGGGGTTGGGGGAAGAAAAAAGGACTTGACTTGACTGTGCGGGTCAGTATTATTTGTTCCAGTGGGTACCAGCCCCCCAGGTGTGTGGGGCAGACGACAGCTCCAGCACCCCTGAGGGCTGGGGGCCGGGTGTGGGCAGGGGCAGGGGTGGGGGGCACCCGGCCGTCGCCTGTGCCGGGGCAAGATGGAGCCCTGGTCCCTGCTCTGGGCTCAGCTGCTCTTGCGCGTTCATGGGCGCAGATATAGGGGTGAAAAGGAGGAGGGGGGGGGGGGGAAATGTATTTTGTTTCTTTTCCGTTCTGCAGATCACTGTGAAATCCTGCCTGCCCCAACCCTGTCCGCCCCCCCCCCCACCTCCGGCCGCCCTCGCCCTGGCAGCCCTGCCAAAGAAACCGTGCCGGCCAGGGGGACGTGGCGCTTGTCCCCAGGGGGGACATGCCATGTGCCCCACAGTGGGATGTGCCACACGTCCCCGAGTGGGAAGTGGAGTGGGAGGTGCCACGTGTCCCCAGAAGGGACGTGCCAGGCCCCCCATGCCCGTCCCTCGGGGCACCATTGGGGGGGCTGCCGGCCGGCCGCAGTGAGGGGAGCCGATCCCTGGGTGCTGCTGAGGTCCCAGTTGGGGGGCACCCAGGATTTGGGGGGAAGGGGGGGGGGAGCACCCTGAGGTGCCGGGGCTCACGCTGGGGCACTCGGGTAGGGGTGTCGTCCCCCCCAGCCAAAATGCTGGGTGCTGAGGAGGCAGAGGGAGCAGCTGCTTGGCCCCAGCACCCCGCTGCACCCCCCCTGCACCCCCCTGCACCCCGCTGCACCCCGCCACCCCAGCCAGGAGAGGTGCTGTGGGGCTGGGGGGGGCCCAGCACAGGGTGCAGGGTGCCTGGCCGTGCCACCCCGGGGCGCTGTGGTGGAGGGGGTGCCATACCCACCACCCATGCCCCCCCACCGCTCCCGGCAGTGCTGGGGGCCCCTGCCCGGGCGGGCAGCCCTGGGGACCCTCACCCCCCCGGGGGACCCCGCTCAGAGCCACCCAAACAACCGGGGCCAGGGGAGCCCCTTCGGCAAGGCCACCCCGGGGGGGGATGGGGAGGGTGCCAGGCGCTAATTAGTGCTGGGGTTAATTAATGGTCATTCTGCTTGTAGCTTTTTCAGTGTGTGTTTGGTTACTGTCTCTGGGAACCGTGTTTGAACAGATGGCTCTGTGTTACCGGGAGTGTGTGTACTTCTGTAGTCTAGTTAGGTGCTCTGCCAGAAAACCACCACTATACATACCTATAAATATATACATATATAGTCTATTTTAAGTTAAAAACCAATGAGACGAAGGGGCGGCGTGACCCCGGGCCCCCCCGTCCCGCTGGGGTCGCGTCCTGCCCTGTCCCCACCTGAAAGCTTCTCTCTGCTCATTCAAAGGCGTTGGGTTTTTAATTGATTTTCTTTAATTTATTTTTAATTTCTTTGGGTTTTAAATTTTTTTCTTTCTTTTTTTTTTTTTTTGTACAGAAGAGTTGGAAAACTTCAAAAACCAACAAAAAGACAATTTGTAAGATATCGTGCGTGTGACTCCTTGTAAAATATTTTCAAATGGTTTATTACAGAGACTCAGTTATTAAATAATGTTCATATTTTCACTTCACAGGCGGTGGCTGCATCATTGCCCGGGTACGTGGGCAGGGCCGGGGAGGGGCGGGCAGGACATTGGGGTGCTCCTGCCAGCCGGGCTGCTGCCTGCACCCCTGCCTGCACCCCTGCGGCGTGGCTGGAGGGCAGGAACGTGGGCAGGGGTGCAGGCAGAGCTGTGGGTTCGCAGGGACCCCCACGTTGCACAGGAGGGCCTGTGGGGGCTCAGACACCCCCCCACGCAGCCTCTCCGGGGCTCCCCCATCTCCCTGTGTCCCCCCCTCCCTCACATCCTCGTGCCGCACCCCCCCCCCCAACTCCATGCCTGTGTCCTCTTGTCACCACATCCACGCTCTCCTGCCCGGTGGGGCACGTGTCCCTCCCCACGCGTGCCCAGCCCGCCCGTGCCGTTTCCCGTTCCCCCACCTCCCCCAGGGATTGCGCCCACCGTGCCCACGTCCCCATGATTGTCCCCCTCACGCCCCCATAACTGTGTTCCCCCACCCCTCCCCTGTGCGTCCCCGCCACGTCCCCCCCGTGTCTGTGTGCGTGTCCCCCACCGTAACTCCCCCCTCGCCGCCGGACTACGTGTCCCAGCGTGCCTCGCGGCGGGCGCCCGGCCCCGCCCCCGCGGCGCCAGCCCCGCCCCGCCCCGCGCATGCGCACAGTCGCTGTTTGTCCGCGCCCGGCCTGGCCTGGCCTGCGGCGGCGGCGGGAGGGGCCGGGGCCTGCTCGGGGGCCGGGCGGGGGGCAGGCGGCCCCGGCGGGGGGGAGCCGGGCGCTGTAGCCCCCGCGGGGCAGCCCCGTCCCGCCGGTGGGGCCCGAAGATGCGGCGGTACCTGCCGGTGGCCCGGCAGCACTTCCTGGCGGCGCTGGCCGGCACCAGCGTGGTGGTGAAGTCGCTGAGCGCCGCCATCCTCCTGCTTTACCTGCTGTCCTTCGGCCTGGACACGGCTTACGGCCTGGGGGTGACCCCCGGCTACCTCCTGCCCCCCAACTTCTGGGTCTGGACGCTGCTGACGCACGGGCTGGTGGAGGAGCGGGCCTGGGGCCTGGCGGCCAGCCTGGCCACGCTGGGGGTGGCCGGCCGGCTGCTGGAGCCCCTCTGGGGAGCGCTGGAGCTGCTGGTCTTCTTCGCCGTGGTGAACGTCTCGGTGGGGCTCCTGGGGGCCCTCGCCTACTTCCTCACCTACGTGGCCTCCTTCCACCTCGCCTACCTGTTCGCTGTCCGTATCCACGGCGGGCTGGGCTTCCTCGGAGGGGTCTTGGTGGCCCTCAAGCAGACGATGGGGGACAGCACCGTCCTGAAGGTGCCCCAAGTCAGAATGAAGGCTGTCCCCATGCTCCTGCTCCTTCTCCTGGCGCTGCTGCGGCTCGCTACCCTCGTCGAGAGCAATGTACTGGCCTCATACGGCTTCGGGCTCCTTGCCAGCTGGGTCTATCTCCGTTTCTACCAGCGGCACAGTAGAGGCCGTGGAGACATGTCTGACCACTTCGCCTTTGCCACTTTCTTCCCCGAGATCCTGCAGCCCGTGGTGGGTCTGGTGGCCAACCTGGTGCACAGCATCCTGGTAAAGGTGAAGGTCTGCCGCAAGACAGTCAAGCGCTACGACGTGGGCGCCCCATCGTCCATCACCATCAGCCTGCCGGGGACAGACCCCCAGGACGCCGAGAGGCGAAGGTACCGCTTGCTCTGCTCCCGTGGGGATCGTGTTTACGGGCAGCAAGGGCTGGGTTTAAAATCCAAACGAGGAGGAGTTGGGGAGATTTGGTTCTTCAGGGGGGCTGCCCTCCCTGCCACGGAGGTGGTGGGGGACATTACAGGGAGCTGGTGGGACATTGTCCTGCTCTTCCAAACACGGAGCAGCAGGGGAGGAGTGGGGAGATCCTGGGGAAGGGGCAGGCAGGGTTCGGGGTCCCTGCAGGAGGAAGGGGGCCAGTGGCTGCCTGGGGAGATGCCAGCCCCTTGCTTGTGGCAGCCCTGCACCTGTCATCCTGGCGTGGGGGAAGGCAGTGAGTCAGCCCCGCACCCTGGCCCTCTCGCACGCCTGGCGTTGGCCTTCTCGACTCCCAGTGGGAAGGTTTGGACGAGGTGTCAGTGCCCCCACTTTCCCCTGCCCTGTTTTACACCTTTCTTCCCCCGTTCCCGGCGCAGCCCACGTGCCATCTGACAACTTCTGAGTGCACCACGTGGCACAAAAACTCTGCGTATGTGGTCTGGGAGCATGAGTAGGTGTCAGTGGGGCAGTCTCAGGCACTCTGGGTCATCTCCAGTGCTGCCAAATCCACCCTCTCCTGCTGGGAAGAAGCCAGGGACAGGCTTGCCCTGCACCCTGCGGGACAGAGCTGTTAACCCTCCTGTCTGCCCTTGCCCTGCAGGCAGCTGGCCCTGAAGGCCCTGAACGAGCGGCTGAAGCGTGTGGAGGACCAGTCAGCCTGGCCTAGCATGGAGGATGACGAGGAGGAGGCGGCGGTGAAGGCCGACAGCCTGCTGCTGCCTGACCCCGGTGCGGCCGGGAAGGCTGCGGCTCAGGAGTCCAGCCTCATCACCTTCCAGGACGCCCCATCCCAGCTGTGACCGGCCGGCACGCCGCCCCCCTTCCCCGCCCCATCTCCATCGGAGAGCTGCTAACCCCCGCCTCGTGTTCCCCCCTGGCAGCCGGGACGCTCAGCGGGGAGCGGGGACTCCTCCCGCGGCAGAGGCAAGGGGGCTACCTCATTCCAATGCTTCGTTGCCGCTCGTGGCCAGCACCAGGCAGCCAGGGCACCGCTGCTGCCGTCACCGCAAGGATGGGGGTTCCTCGAGCCGCTCCCCGCGGCACAGGGCAGGCCGTGGACATCGGCACCGGCAGCGGGGGCTCTCCCGGGAGGGGGACGTGGGGCTGATCCCTGCCCCGATGCCACTGTGCTTGCCCACATGGGAGCAAAGTCAGCAGCGCTTCCTCGCTTCTCTGCTCTGGGGGTTGGCCAGAGCACTCAACACTTACTTCCTCTGTTCTGAAGGTAGTTTTGTCCCTAACCGAGGGAATGGGAAGGCTAGCAGGTTTCTTTTCCAAGTCCCTTTCCCGTGGGGAGCCTCCCCCTGGCCTGGCAGGAGCTCGCTGTGACCAGTGAGAGGTTTACCAGGCAGGGGGATGGGCTGCTGGGCAGGAGGGGGCCACCCAGCCCCCCATGGTGGTGGTCCAGCACCACCAGCTCTGGGCTTTGTGTGTGAGGGGTTCTCTCCTCCTCCCTCTCCCACCCCCACCGCCAGCCCTGCAAGGAGCCGGTGCCCTCAGCTACTCCCTGGCTAATCCGTTTGTCAGATTACACTAGAAGCTGGAATTAATTTTTATGGTGGGGCTCTCTCTGCTTCCTCCAGCAGCAGGTTTTCTTTCCTGCAGGTAGAACATGGGCTCCCCCTTCTCTTTCCCTCCCTCTGTGTTGATGGGCTTTTTTGTTTTTCTGGACTGAGAGGATGCTCCCTGTGACAGCTTCCTCGCAGCTCCTGATCCCCTGGGCAGTCCCTAGCCCGGGACATGGGTCGATGATGTTGTGATTATTTTTTTAAAGGACCACAAGAGAAGGTTTTGTCAACTGGGAAAAACACAGACATTTCGGTATCAATAAAGAGTTCTTTGAAAGAGTTGGCTCCTGCAGCAGAGTGTGGGGTGGGCACTGGGCACAGAGCAGCCCCCGGGGGCTCTTGTACAGGAGCCTGGAGGTGGGGGGGTGGCTTCTTCCTGGGTGCACCCAGGAAGGGAGAGACCCTTTGCAAGCAGGAGGTGGGAAATCTGCAGGGGGGGTGAATGTCTGCCTTACACCCCAAAAAGCCCTCTCGGGTAGTAAAAAGGGTTTGTTGCACTGTAGCTGCCTGAAATCTTTATTGAATAAAAGCTCTGGATACAGAGGAATTTCCCAGCCCTGCTGAGAGCAGGATACGTGCTGAGGAGCTGGGGGGCCACTGCGGCAGAGGGAGCCTCGCAGCACCCTGAGGGCGGGCAGGCTGGACGGCAGGCCGTTGTGCTGGCGAGGAGAGGAGGTGTCTTTCTGCCCGCTCAAGGCCTCGTCGCCCAGGGCCTGGGCCAAGCCCTGCTGCCCCCTGCGCTCGCGCTGTTCCCTGTGACCCTCCGAGGGGCCACCCATTTGCAGCCCAGCTCGGTAATTTGCTCTGTAAAATGACCCCCCCCCCGCCTCCTGCCAGGCTGAAGCTTTGCTGTCCCAGCCTGCGGGAAGGGTTTGTGCGTGGCAGTGGGCGCCCAGATCCCTGGCTGTCGAGCAGGGCTGACTGCACCAGTCCTGGGGAGGCCCCCTGGTCCCTGCGTGGGGCCGTGTCATGGGGATAGATGTGCTGCTGTCCCACTGTGTCTGCCGTGGGTGCTGCCACCCTGCTCAGCCTACTATGGCTGAAGCCCCAGCTGTGCTCTGTACCTTTACTGGCCAAGCTGCCTTAATGGCAGCAGAGGGGGGGACTCCCCGCCCTCCTCACCAGGAACGCCATGGCTCCTGTCCTGCCTGCTCCAAAGCAGCCCTGGGTGGCAAGGGGAGAGAGAAGGAGCAGGAATCCTGAGTGAACCCCGCCCAGTCCCCAGCGCTGAGCACCAAGCTGCCCTGGGGACCAGCAGCTTTACCTGTGCTGGGAAACGTCCCCACCAAGGCAGGCACGAGGTGGGTGGCTCCCGCCAGCTCGGTGTCACACGCATCACAGCTGCTCCCCAGGGACAAGACACTACAGACAATCCAGGACTAATGAGAGACGACTAGGTAGAAATCGAGTTCCAGGGAGACCCCGTGTGAGCAGGGGACCCCTGGGGAGCCCTGGCCTCAACTGGCTCACGCAGGGGAAGTTCAGATCTGCACCAGGCTCTCAGTGCTGGCTCCGCTTGCGGTACAGGTAAGCGTTGCTCACCTGGTTCATGATAACCAGGCTGGTGAGAAGGGGACACAGCATGGCGAGGTACCAGGAGGCGCTGGTCACCGAGGCGGTGAACCACAGCGAGCACATGCCCAGCATCAGGCTGGCACAGCCCAGCAGGTAGCCCACCAGCCCCGAGGTCGCATGGTACAGCTTGAGCTTGGCCAGCGTCCAGTTCTTCATCAGCTTGGGGTAGAGCAGCAGCAGCCCCCCCGCGCACTGCCCGCCGGCGTACAGCACGGTCAGCAGCCCCGTCAGGCCGTGCCAGGTCACGAAGTGCGCCTTGCCGTTCAGGTGCTTGTTGTAGGCGATGATGCCCAGCCCCAGGAGGGCGCAGAGGAGGGCGAGCAGCTGGAGGGCCCAGTGCGCCCGCACTTTGACTTTGCGGGAGAAGGAGCGGAGCAGCGAGGTCTCCGGGGAGAATATCAGCAGGGCTTCTGTCATCAGGAACGAGAACTGGGGGGCAGAGGGGAAAGCGGGGGGGGGGGGGGGGCGGGAAGGACGGATTTGGCACCGGCCGCCCCCTCCGACACGGCAGCGGGTCCGCATCTCCCACCCCCCCCCCCCAGGGGAAGCGGAGGGGCCCTTTCCTCTCCCCGAGGCAGCGAGGGCAGCCCGGGGGGGCGGCGGGACTTACCGCGAGGGCCATGAGCAGCGGGTGCCAGGAGAAGAGGCCTGCAATGGAAGGAAGGGGGTGAGCGGAGCGGAGGAGAGCCCCGGCCCCCCCCCCGCCCCCCGGCCCGGCACTCACTGGATCCGGGCCGCGCCAGCACGGCCACGGCGGTGGGGAAGCCCAGCGCCACGAGGTGAGCGGCGGCGCCGGCGGCGGCGCGCAGGGAGCGGTACAGCCGCGACTCGGTCTCGGCCGTCAGGGCCATGGCGGCCGGGGAGGCGGGGAACGGCCGCCACCGCCGCGGAGACGGGCGCGGCGCGGCCCCCCCCCCCTCTCTCATTGGGCGAGGCGGGCTGCCCGTCCGCGCTAGGGCCCGCCTCCTCCGCGCCGCGCCGCCGCTGAATGGGTGCGCGGCGCTGTCGCTCAGGATGAAAGCCCGCCTCCATCGGCGCGGTTGTGTGACGTTTGGGGGGGGGGGGGGCACCGCCCCCGTCCCCGTCCCCGTCCCCGTCCCCGTCCCCGTCCCCGTCCCCGTCCCCGCCGCCCCGGGGCCGCCATGGGCGGGAGGATCGAGTGCGTCTTCTTCAGCGAGTTCCACCCCACGCTGGGGCCCAAGATCACCTACCAGGTGCGTGGGGATGGGGGGGGGGCGCGACCCCCGAGCCAGCTGAGGGGGCTGGGGGCGGCCAGAGCGGAGAACGGCGGGGTCCGGGGCTCGGCAGCCGGGTGAGGCTGGAGCGCAGCTTTCCGTGCCGCTGCAGGTCCCGGAGGACTTCATCTCTCGGGAGCTGTTTGACACCATCCAGGTGTATGTCATCACGAAGCCCGAGCTGCAGAACAAGCTGATCACCGTGTGAGTGTTTCCCCGCGGGTGGGAGTGGGGGGGATCCGTTGTTCTCGCCACGACTAGGAAGGTCGGAAGGCCGTGGGAGGGGTTCGGTACCTCAGTTTGGGGGTGGCTGGTGCCTCGTGTGGTTCTCTGTCAGCCTCAAATCCAAGAAAATCAGACGAGTCTGGAGAGAGCTGTGCTGGTTTTGAAAGGAAACTGTCTTCTTCTCTCGTGGTTGCCTATTTTTTTTTTCCCTTCCCCCTTCTTCAGACTGTGTGTTTTGCACTCTGAGCATTTGGGGATTAGACATCGTTTTCACTGCAAAGCAGAGAAGCCCCCAACTCCAGAACCGACCAGGAACCAGCCTTGTGCGTGGCTCAGGCCTCCCTGAGGCCGTAGGTGCAGGTTATACCTTCTCTTCCCGCAGGACGGCCATGGAGAAGAAGCTGATCGGCTGCCCCGTGTGTATCGAGCACAAAAAGTACAGCCGAAACGCTCTGCTCTTCAACCTGGGCTTCGTGTGCGATGCCAGAGCCAAGGCCTGTGCGCTGGAGCCCATAGTGAAGAAGCTGGCCGGCTACCTCACCACCCTCGAGGTGAGGCCCGAGCGGGGGCTGGCTGCCTAGCGATCCACCCCACAGCATCACCAGGGTCACTGGGCGTTGCTGGGGTGGGGGCCAGGTTTACAGCGAGGAGGGGATCGTGCTGGTTTTACCCACACATCGCTTGAAAGGAGGGCAGGAACCCAGAGGTGCGGTTCCTATGGCCGGTAATCCTGTGGGGAGGAGCTGACTCGATTTTCCTCTCTCTTTAGCTGGAAAGCGGCTTCATCTCCAATGAGGAGAGTAAACAGAAGCTGGTTCCCATCATGACCATCCTGCTGGAGGAGCTGAACGCCAAGGGCAAGTGCACCCTGCCCATAGGTATGGCAGCTGCGCCGGCCTCGCAGCGAGGGTGCTGGGAGGCAGCTGGGCTGTCCCCTGCCTGGGTCAGCGCTGCCTACGCTGCTCCTGGCAGCTCCCTGTCCTCTGCGCTTGGAGCTGGCATCACCCGAGCCAGCCTTGCCCTGCATGGCTCGAAGGGCCAGGAGGGACGGGGCCATGTGCTGCAAACACCTCCCTCCATGCGGTGTGGCAGTGTCCCGGGACTGACAGTCGCAAGCTCCCAAGGGAGCAGAGGTTTCTGTGGGGGCTGAGCTCTCCCCTTTCCCCGGCCAGATGAGTCGAACACCATCCACCTGAAGGTGATCGAACAGCGCCCAGACCCCCCCATCGTGCAGGAGTACGATGTCCCCGTCTTCACCCAAGACAAAGACGACTTCTTCAACTCCCAGTGGGATCTCACCACGCAGCAGGTCCGTGTGCTTGATTGGGGGCAGCACGCTTTGAACAGGGTCTGTTTGCAGCCTGCCCGGGGGCAGAGGGGAGTTGGGCTGTCCCAGATATCACCACGCTAATGAGTGTGGTTTGGTGCTCCCCTTGTCTTTGTGCTCAGGCCTGGGACTATCCCGTTCTCCCAACACGAGGATAAAATGCTGCTGGGGATGGAGCCCACCTGCCCCGGCGTTCTCCCAGACGCAGGGGTTGTTTCTTGGGCTTCAGGGTGATGCCTTGAGTCTCTCTTCTCTCTCAGCTCTTGCTTCCTCCCCTCCCAGATCCTGCCGTATATCGACGGCTTTCGGCACGTCCAGAAGATTTCCGCAGAAGCCGACGTGGAGCTGAACTTGGTGCGCATTGCTGTGCAAAACCTGCTGTGAGTGCGTGGAGGGGGCCTGGCTGGCCCGCAGGAGGGGTGGTGGTGGGTGCTGGCAGAGAGGGTGTCTCACGTTTCCTTCTCCATCTGCAGGTACTATGGGGTCGTCACGCTCGTCTCCATACTCCAGGTGGGTCAGGCCACGGAGCGTGGGGCCATGAGTGGGATTTGGGCAGCAGCTGTGCCATCGGGGTGGCTGTCCAGGGGGGACAACGGGATTCAGAGCGGGGTGGTTCTGTCTGTCAGAGCTGTGGCTGAGCAGAACTGGTTTTCTCTTGCCTTCCAGTACTCCAACGTCTACTGCACCACACCAAAGGTCCAGGACTTGGTGGATGACAAGTGTCTCCAGGAAGAGTGCCTGTCCTACATCACCAAACAGGGTACGGTGACCCCGCGCAGGGCTGCTGGTGGAGGCAGGGGGAGAGGGCAGCTGACTGATGACTTGTCCCCACAGGGCACAAGCGAGCCAGCCTCAGGGACGTCTTCCAGCTGTACTGCGGGCTGAGCCCTGGCACAACAGTGCGAGACCTCATCTCCCGCTACACCCTGCAGCTCCAGAGGGTGGACGAGAGGTTGGAGCCAGCACCCTCCTGCTCGGTCCCCAAGCGGAGCAGTGACACCAGGGGTGGCAGGGCGAGTGTGGGGGAGCAAGGAGGGACTACCCGCCCCTTGAGTGGGGACTGGTGGGGGAACAGGAGGCGGTGGAGTGGCATGATGGAGCCAGAAGGCAATGGGGGGAGCTGGGGGGTTTGACACCTCAGCATTGTGGTCCCAGTGTCTTCTCTCCTCGTCCCCAGGAGGCTTATCCAGTTTGGTTTGATGAAGGGCCTTATCCGGCGGCTCCAGAAATACCCCGTCAAGGTCGCCCGGGACGAGCGGAGCCACCCAGCCCGGCTGTACACAGGCTGCCACAGCTATGATGAGATCTGCTGTAAGACCGGTGAGGATCCAGGCTCCTCCATGCAGGTCTCGGGGCCGGTGGGAGGCAGGGGGCTGCCCGCGTGGCCAGGGCCATGCACTGCTTTTGGGGTCTCTCTCGCCCCTTTGGGACCCTTCAGAGCGCAGAGACGCGAGCCTGGGCTAGGTTCTGCACCAAGCTGGGCTGCTGGGAGGGAGTTGGGGTCCCCAGCCAGCCCCCCTGACACTGTTGCTGGGCACCCCACTAACATCCCACTGCATTCCGCCTGCTCCCCACCAAGGCATGAGTTACAAGGAGCTGGATGAGCGCCTGGAGAACGACCCCAACATCATCGTGTGCTGGAAGTGAGGGCGGGGATGACAGCCAAGGCCCGCGTGTCCCGTCCCCGCCTCCACGCGTTACCCCGTGTGTGTCCGCGGAGCCCGGTGCTCCCCGCCGGCCGCCGTCGCTCCTCCGCTCCTCCAGGGGGCGGCAGAGGCTTCGCCGCACTACCGGTGGTCCGCAGTGGCTCCTCCGCGCCGGCAGGGGGCGGCAGAGACGCTGTCAACCGCCGCGCCCCCCCCCATCCCGTTGCCATAGCGACGCCGACGCCGCCATGGCCGCCGCCGGGCCGGCCCCGCTGCTGCCCGCCGAGGCCGAGGCGCTGGTGCGGGCGCTGCAGGGCACCGAGCTGCGGGACGCCGGCGGGAAGGGGTGCGGGGGGACGGCTTTGTTGGGGGGGGGGCCGGGTACTGGGGGAGGCCGGGTACTGGGAGAGGCCGGGTACTGGGGAGCACCGAGAAGGGGCTCTAAATTTGGGGTGACCCCTGTGGGGGGAGGGGCCGCCGCAGAGGGTCTGGGTTGGGGACAAGGAGGGGTTCACAGAAGGCTGGGGTAGAGAGGAGGGGCCCTGGTTTTGAGGTGACCCCAGAGAGTCGCTGGGGGGGGTTGGGGGAGAGGAGGGGTCCCCATTCTGGAGCCTTCCTGGAAGGACTGGGAGGAAAAGGGGGGGTCTGGGGGGAGAGGGGATGAGGAAGGGGTCCCAGATCCGGGGTGTCCCCAGAGGGTCTATGTGAGTAGGGGTGAGTGAAGAGTAGGACCCCCAGTTTTGGGGCATCTCCTGGTGGGTGTTGCTGGGGGCAGCCAGGAGAGCAATTTGGGCTGCTGCCCCGGGAGCACAGGCTCGGCATGGTGTTTGGGGGTGTCTGACAGGCTTGGGGCATTTCCTGGGGATGGGGGTGCCGGTGGCAGGTTTCCCTGCGTGAGAGACCCTCTCCTGGAGCGCAGCGGAGCCCCAGAGCCAGTGGCCAGAGGTGTGCGGTGCTGATGGCCTTGCTGGCTGCCTGCAGATGGCTTCGACAGCACGAGTGCGTGGAGAAGCTCAACATGCATGCCATCCTGAGTGCCTCCACGGGCCAGGAGCAGCTCCTCACCGAGCTGCTGGTCACTTACGCCAAGGTGAGCCTCCTTGGGTGCGGTAGGGATCCCCACACCAGGCATTTAGCCGTGAGCTGGGGTTGTCTTGTGGACAGTGTGCAATTTTGGAATAAAATGGTGAAGATTCTCTTGTATCTCTGGTAAAGACGTTTGACTGGTGGCTTGCCAGTTTTGCTTTTTAAAAAAAAATTAAAGGTCAAGCTGTGGTATTTCTACTTGCTGGTGTCTGGTTCGTTTCTTCGAGGTTGTTTTGGTCTCTTCTGTGCACTGGCCCTTCTGGTTGTGGATCTCTGCCCTATACCTGTGGTGTCACAGCCCCAAAATGTGCTGGGCTGTACCGAAATGTGTGGTGCCCTGGACCTGCCCAGCTCCTTGGGGTCATCTTCCCCCTTTGCAACCCCAGGAGCTATCTCTGCCCACTAGTCTGTCAGTGAAAAGCTGTTGAATTTTGAGCTGGGTGAATATAAAGACAGTGTGTCCCAAGGCTGCCCTCCTCCATGGGTTGATTCCAAAGTCTGTGTGGCTGAGAATTAGCAATAAAACTGGTTCCCCCTGAAAGGCTTCACTTCCCCCATCCCTTCCTGTCTAGATTCCTGTTCTCATTGGGGAGCTGATCTCTGTGGAGATCTGGAAGCACAAGATCTTTCCTGTGCTGTGCCGACTGGAGGACTTCAAGCCAAGAAGCACCTTCCCCATCTATATGGTGGTGAGTAGAGGGGGCAGTGGGAACGAGCCTGGAAGCTTGGTGGGCACCACTATGCTTAAAAATAGACCTCACCCTGAAGATCTCAGAGCTGGGGTTTTACATCTCACCAGGCTGAGAAGCTGTGGTGGGTGGCGTGACACAGTGTGGGAAGCACCTGGTTTCCCAAAGCTGCGAGCAACAAACCTGTGTCCTTGCCACCAGGAGGGACAGGGACCAGCTCCCAGGGGAGCTCAGCTCTGTGGACAGGGGCTTGCAGGAGCTGCTGGATGCAGTAGAAGCCGCTCCTGGAGACGGCCGTGCTGGCTTGCTGCTCTCAGTGGTGCGGTGCTACTCTTGCTCCCAGGAAGCAATGCCCCTGGGATATTTGCCCCCCCACTGAGCACTGTTTTCCTCCGGCACCTCTAAGCAGAGGCCCATCCAAGGTTATGTGCCTCTAGATTAAGGAAAATGTAGCTTTTCTTACTGAGTTCCTGGGAGCGGTGATCCCTTGGACTGTTCTTGGCAAGTGAAGAATGCAGCCCTTGACCTAAGGGAAATTTGCCCGAGGCTTAGATGTTCTTGCCCGTTTTCACTCCAGGGTAAGATCTTGCTGGGGTGAGGTGGCGTCTTCCCTGGGCAGCTGTTTGCAGTGTTGTATCAAGGCAGTTACCTCCTGGTTCCCAGGCTTGGGACAAGGCTGTCTGCCCTGCTCCCAGGGGGCTGAGAGCAGCGCAGCCATGCAGAGCACTGTCCTGCCTCGGGCAGAGGCTCTGTGCCGGTGCCAGGGGCTGCAGCTTGCCTGAGGGCTACGACTGTACTGCTGCTGTAGTGCAGCTACAGAGCCCTGAAGAGCCGTGCTGGGGAGCGTGGTTCTCTGTCAGTGTGTTATAGTGTCATAGGCATATTATCATAAATATTAATGTGAACTGCATGAAATAGAGTTGTTTTAAAGATTGCGTCACTTGTATTTGGCTCTTGCACTTGCGTTTGGCCACAACTGCATAAGCAGCTTCTCAGAAGAGTCCTTCTCCCAGTCCCATTGACTGTATCCTTGATGCTGATGACTACTCCACCGTTACCTCACTCTTGCCGTTTTCCTCCCACAGCTGCATCACGAAGCCTCCATCATTAACCTCCTGGAGACGGTGTTTTTTTACAAGGTAAGAGGCAGGTTCAGCTTCCTTCAGTGTAAAGCTCCTGTGGGTGGAAAGCCATGGCTGTGGAGGTCAGCCCTCTGTGAAACTCTTGTCATTGTGAAGGAGATCTGCGACTCCGCAGAGGACAGCATTCTGGATTTGATTGATTATTGCCACCGAAAACTGACCCTGCTTGCCGCTCGGAGCGCCAACGGACAGAGAGTGGCCCCGGTGGAGCTTCGTCCTGAGGATCTGGCCAGCCCTTCGTCCATGCAAGTGAGGAGAAAGTCCTGTAGCTCACTGGGGACATGTGTCACGGAGGATGTGGGCAGCCTGAAGAGGCACAGAGGGACCTTCCCATGGGGAACCCCTTGGCTGCAACCCCAGCACCTCCTGCCCATCTCAGAGGGCACCTGGTGCTGGAGCTCGTCTGCGCCAGCAGCTCTGCTGGGCCAGCAGCTGCACCCACCTCCCCACACCCTGCAGCTGCGCTGCTGTGCTCTCCTGACAGTGCCATCTTGAGGCTTCTCGCAGCGCAGAACATGATCTGAGCTCTGAGGGAGGGATGCTGGAGAACTGACAGACAAAATATTCAGTACAGAGCTTCTGGCCATTTGCTGTTGCTCCTGAAAGCTGTGTCTTGGAGCTTGTCTCCCTGGAGCTTGTGAAACTGCCTTAGCTCAGGCTGCCACTGGAACCAGCCAAGGTTAACCATGAGAGGGATCCTTTCCTAAATCAGAGTGTAATACACCTAGAAATTGTCCTAACGTGTTTCCCCTCAACTTCCTCAGCTCTCTGAGAAATGCCTCCTCTTTGTGCTGGTCTGGGCCAGCAGCGAGCCCAGAGCTGTTCCCAGTCAAGTGTTCCCAGGTTGCCACACACACCTTCCCAGTGCAGAGGCTCTCTTTGCTTCTGGTGTTTCTCAGCACCTTGAATTTTCTCCTTAAATTGCACACATCACAAGGAGTGTCTGGAGAAGCAGGGCTAAAGCAATAGCCTGCAAGTTTGGCAGTATCTCCCCACGCTGTCTCCATCCTTTGGCTTGTTGCCTGAGCACATGCTTCTCTTCCAGAAAGGGAAGGAAGTGGAGGGCTTCGGAGCACAATAGGGATGTTTTCCAGGAAATGTTTTCCCAGCTGGGGAGGGGAAGGGGGTTGTCTCTGTTAGTGCTTTGACATGGCTCAAGTTAAAAACCCAACCTTTTCTAGCCAATAGGGTTCTAAAAAGCACTCATCTCCCAAGGAGCCTGATTTCCTCTGATTCATTCCAGCCCCTCCTGACTCTACATACAATAACCCGCTATGAAAAAGCTGTTCCTGCCTTCGCCTGTGTTATGGAGCCTTGTTGTCCTTTGTGACTGTGAATAGTGGTAAACCCTGGATCAGGGCCTGTTCTGCTGTCCCCCAGAAGCACAGGCAAAGGATAGTCCCTGTCTGAAGGTAGCAGAGATGAGGCCTGGATACCAGAAGAAGCTGTAGGAAACAGCCTCCCTGGGGGAGTTTGGAGAGGGAGGTGAGGGGGGAAGAGCCCCTAAGGCTTTCTGAGTAGCGTGTGAGGCACCGGCATGGGGAGCACAGGGCTTCTTACCACAGGAATTTGGAAGGGAACTGTTGCAGTGGCGCTTTAGAGAAATACAAGTTGCTGAGGTCAGTGCTCTGCACACAAAGATGTGAGCTGCTGAGCGTCTGGGACTGGAGAGGAGAAGCTCTGCCTGGGCCAGGGATAGGACTTGGCACCTCTCAGCCTAGCCATCCCGACGGTCTCAAAAGAGGCTGAGTCAGAGGATGGTCAGGCTGTTAGCCTGAGCACGTGGGGATGAACGGGGTGTCCACGCTGCCTGGGAAGGGAAGGAGGCTGGGTGGCTGGAGAGCATGGCGTAGCTGCGGGCTGGGATAACCACAGACAGATATTTTCAATGGGTGCATGCAAGCTGGAGGGGAGCGGCAGATCCAGGAGGGGTGGATGTAGGACTGCAGCAGGCAAGTTTTTCCCCCTCCTCCGGTTTCTGCTGATCATGCAGCTCCCCTCAACCTCTCAGGTCTCTGCAGGGTCGTAGGCCACAAGATGATCCCAGAGGAGAGAGAGGAGCAGTCTGGGACTGGCCTTTTTCAGGGGTGTCCCTGTGCCAGGGCGCTGCTGCAGATAGCCACCCGTGACCTGTTAGGGGTGGGGAGGTGAGGGGTGAGCAGCAGTGGTTTGCAAGCACTTCTGCAGCTGCTCTGGCAAATGCTGGCACAGTTGAGATGAGAAGCAGGGCTTCAAGTTTGTTTTGCAGGGCTCTGGTTTCCTCCCCAGTCCGTGGTTAGTGCTGCGCAGCCAACAGCCTGCCTCCCTGTAGCTCCTGGGACATGGGGTCTGGAATCCCGAGGCTGTGCTTGTCCTTCCCCAGGAGCTGCAGAAGCAGGCGGAGACGATGGAGTTTGAGATTTCCATGAAAGCCCTGTCTGTGCTGCGGTTCATCACCGATCAGGTGAAGAGGTAGGTGCCCAGGAACAGCACAGGACGTGCGTGGAGCAATTTGGCTGAGATTCCCACAGGGTCACAGGGGGTGCCTGGACCCCTTTCAGCAGCTGGCTGCATCCGTGGTAGCAGTGGCACTGTGCCCTGGGGAGGCAAACTCAGCAACACTCCACCCAGCTCCATGAAACTCTGATCATTGTGTTTTCTCCTGCCTCTCCCAGTTGCCTCCGGGAGCGTTTATATCTGTGCTGGCATTTGCCTGCAAGCACCATTTCACCCTTTCCCTCCTACCTCCAGTCTGCCCCTGAGCGCGCTGACACGGATGCTGAACACCCACAACCTGCCCTGCCTCCTTGTCGAGCTGGTGGAGCATTGCCCCTGGAGCTGCCGGGAAGCAGGTATGGATTGTGCCCCGTGGTACCTGGGGTGCTGTGGTGGCACGCTGGGACCGGCGTCCAGTGACAGGTCTGCTGTAGGAGCCCTTGCAGAAAGCTGCTCCCCCTCTATCCTCCCCTCCAGCCTCCTCCCCTCCCTCCTCATTAGTGCTCCCAGCCTGAAGCTGTACAGCTTGAGCAGCACAGCTGGGCTGGGGAACCCGGCAGTGCTCCCAAAAGCCAGTTCTCACAAAAGGCTGTGTCTCTTCCGAGCTGCTCATGGCCAGGATGGGACCTTAGCACTGCTGCCAGCCCCACCTTGTCCTGGACACAGAGAGACCAGAGTGCTGGTCTCAGCCTGCCTACACCTTTCTGGGACAGCACTAAGAGCCAGACATGGGCTCTCCCAGGCAGCAAACTGATTCCCCTGAAGCTGCTGGTTGTTGAGCTTCCCTCTTGCCAAAGGCCTCTGATCAGGCTGTGCCCATCGGCCATCGCCTGCGCCATCAGCCCTGCCTCTCCCGCACCCCTGCGGCCAGGCGTGCCCCCCTGCAGCCCCCCAGCTTCCCGCTCTGAGCAGTGGTGGGGCACAGCCTGGAGTGTGGGAACCCGCGCTCCCCTCCCCAGCCCTGCACCAGGGGGTTCACAACACGGGCAGGGGAGGAAGAGATGCTGGGAAGCACGTGGCTCTGCGCCTCCTGAGAGGAGCCCGGCTGGATGTGGGAGCTTTTCCTCCTTCCTCCGGCCAGGAAACGCATCCCTTCTCTCCGCCTGTGCGCTCGGGCTGTGAGAGGGAGCTTTGATCCAGGGCCCTGAGGGAGGGACTGGAAAGAAACAAGAGTGCAAGGGCATTTCCAGGCTGTGCAGATGCAGGGTTACATCCTCCTCCATCCCCCAGAGCAGCACAGTAGCTCTGGGAGCTTGATTTGTCACTTCTGTTCCATTCATGCTACTTCTGGCTTTCACTGGCAGAAGAAACTCCAGAAGAGCGGGTATTGGCCTTGCTGGTACCCCAGAACAAGCCTGTCCGGCCAGTCTGTTGTTGCTCCTCTGCTCTCTACCAGTTCTACACTCCTGGCCAAGTACAGAGGAAGATACCTTGGGGATCTTTCAGGCCCTGCCACAACCCTATTGTTTTAATACATGTTCTTTATGCTTTTCATGCTCTCTAATATATTGTCTCAGAACCAAGTAGGCTGCTACGCTGAGCAAAGGGGTGGGGAAACTGAGGCAGGCAGAAGCAGAGGGGCTTGCCTGCAGTGAAGTGAGGCAGTGAACATGAGCCAGGATCCCCACCTCCGAGCTGTCTTCCCTCAGGCAGCACTGTCTCCCCAGAGTTGTGCATTCTTCTGTCCCTCAGGCAAGCTCAAGAAGTTTGAGAATGGCGCGTGGCACGTGGTGCCCCCTGAAGACCAGGTGAAGATGACCAAACTCGATGGGCAGGTGTGGCTTGCCCTCCTCAACCTCCTGCTCAGCCCCGAATGCCAGCGCAAATACCACTTTGACAGCTTCAACAAGAGCCAGCTCCTCAAGGTAGGACCCTACACCCCGAAGGCCGTGGGCCCCGCAGCACCCAGTAGGACGTTGCCAGCACTGGGTGCCTCTCCCCAGCGTCACTGTGGGCTCGTGGGAGCCAGTGGTGGGCGAGCAGCGGGGTCTGTCACCGTGCCAGCAGCAGCAGAACTTGCGTTTGCGAGTGCGCCTTGCGAGTCACTCTGCCCGTGCCCCACGGACCCCTGCTCTCGCCACACTGCTTCCCCAGCTCTGGCTGCCTTGTCTTGACCTCTCTCTGTTTGCTTTTCTCTTCCCCTCCGTGGCGGCAGCTCCGTGTGTTCCTGACGGATGTCCTCGTTGACCAGCTGCCCAACCTGGTGGAGTTGCAGAGATTTCTGAGCCACCTCGCAGTGACGGAGCCAGCTCCCCCCAAAAAGGATCTCATCCTGGAGCAGGTATCCGGTGGCTCCTCCTCCACCTCTCCAACCACTCTGCTTTAAGCCTGATAGCTCCTTACCCCCTTTTCCCCAAACCAAGCTCAGCTCTGGAGAGGTGGTGCCCTGGTAAAGCAGCCAAGCACCCATTTCAAGTTACACCCTTATTGCCAGCAAAGTTGTCCGTGGGTGGCGTGGGAGCCTTGTCCTGCTGCTCCAATGGCCAAGCAGTCGCCTCTAAAGGCATAAATGCTGGGTTATAAACAGCTCTCCAGATTGCACTGAGTCTCTGCGGTGGTGGCTGCATGGGGTAGAGACAACCCCTAGCTTGTTTTCACAATTAACTCTTTATTTAATATTTATCAGTGTTTTCCTGCTGAATTCTGGACTTCCTAGAGAAGAGTATCCTTTTACAGCCCTGGCACAAGAGCCCTGGCACAGGGCTGTAAACAGCATATACAGGGACACCAAGGTCTGGTGATAGAGGCCGGGGTCAAACTGATCCCAGCTGATGTCTGGAGCTGGGGAGTTGAGCCCTGAGGGTCTTCAAACAGTGTGAGGTTTTGGGGGTTTTAATCTGTGCAGTGGTAATCTCTGGAGAAAAAATGCCTTCTTGTGAGCTGAGGGGAGAAACTGGGGGGGTGGCAGGGGGGGAGCAGATCTGCAAAGAAGCAGCTGAGAAGAGCTGGGAGAGCAGAGGCTCTTCCCCACTGCTGGAGGCTCCCACGCCTCTTCCCAGAGCAGAGGGGTAGGTCGGGCAGCGGCCGCTTGGGCTGCGTGGAGGGGGAGCACGCTGCCCCCCGCACGGCTGGCCACAGGGCCCGGCAGGAGGGTGATGTGCCCTGGCCGGGGCTGGCTGCGGCGGTGGCACGGCCCGTGCCGGGAGCCGGGGCTGGGGCTGGTGGCGGGGCGGAGGTGGCTATGGATTCGCTCCACGCGCCTCCACTGCCAGCGTGTCGGTGGGGCAGGGACGGGCAGCCGCCACGCTGGGGACCTCGTCCAGCTCTCGCCCAGGCTGCCGCCTTTCGCCGTAGCTCTGCTTTTGTGCCGGTCCCTGCTCCTGCCTCCGCCACGGGCTGGGGCTGAGCCCGGTGGGTGGGCAGGGGGAGGCAGCTGGAAGCACACACATGGGCTCCCCGCTCTGCCCAGAAAGCGGTGAACTCACTCCCTGTCGCTGAGCCAAGCTTTGAAAAAGGCCTTTTTTCCATTCGGCTGCAACCAGAGCAGCCTCCTCCCCTTCCAGGCCTGGCTATTTTTACTCCGCTGGAGAAGGCAGCGCTGTTTGAAGCAGCATCGTCCTCTCCAGAGCCTGAGCTCCTTGTGCCGCTCTTGGCAGGAGCTTTCCCTTTCGTGCTGGCCAGCCCTTCCCCGTGTGTTCGTCTTCAGGGAAGTGACGAGTGGAAAAATCTGCTCAGGCAAACGGCTCCGGAGCACGAGGTTCACGCCACTGCCGGCATGCAAGGCTCTGGGATCCCAAGGCTTTCTGTTTGGGAGCACAAGCCTTGGGGCTGAACTCTGGCTCCCAAGCAGACTCCAAAGGTTTCGCCTTGTTTCACCCGAACGCTCGTTGGCGAGCGGATCCGTCCCCTCTGTGTACCCAAAAGCACACCCTCACTCCCTGCGCCTTCGCCTCTGCACGTGCTGCCTCCGCTCTCCCTCCTGGGGGTCCTCATGCCCGGGGCTGGCTGTCCCCCCTCGAATGTCCCCCTTCCTCCTGCTCTGCCTCCCCTGACAGGTTCCCATTATCTGGGACCACATCCTGAAGAAAAACACAGGGAAGTGGGAGGCCATTGCCAAGCACCAGGTGAAGCGCGTCTTCAGCCCCACCGAGGAGGAGCTGAAGCTCCAGGCCCGCAGGTAAGGCCCCGGCACGTGCACCCAGGCTACCCAGTGGAGACAGCATCCCCATTATCAGGGGCTGGAGCTCAGCACTGGGAGGGTGGAGGGGTCGGGGGGGGATGTCCCCTCGGTGGCAGGGTGCAGTGGGGACAGCTCACTCCTTGTCAGAGGCAGTTCCCCGGGAAGCAGCCTGACTCCCTCCTCTCCGCCTGCCGCAGGTGGGCACAGACCTACAGCCTGGACATGATGGAGGCTCTGGCCCCCGACAAGCCCCGCTGCAGGGTGTGCGGTGCGGAAGCGGGCAAGCGGTGCTCCCGCTGCCGGAACGAGTGGTACTGCACGCGGTAAGGGAGCCCTGCAGCCCCCCTGTGCCCCTCTGCAGCCCCCCACGTGCTCCCTGCTCCCCCCAGACCACCATAGCCCTCACCGGAGGGTGCTGTGGGAACCTGGGGGTTCCAGCACCGCTGGCTGTCCTCTTGCCACATACCTCTCCAAATCTGACAGCGAGGGGATGCTGGTGAGTGTTGTGTTGGTGCTGTGAGGTGCCTGTGCCCACACCAACAGCAGTGCCGGGCTGGGTTTCCCACGGTGCCACTGGCTCCCCTGCCCCTGGGTGAGGCAGGAGTGGAGAGGAAAGCACCCGTGGCTCTGTGGGTGGAGGTGACAGGCTGGGATGCGGCAGCTGGGATGGTGGCAGTAAATTAAATCTCTGGTCCCGAACCATCTGGCAAGGTCTGGATTTAAACCATCTTAGCCCCGGGGGGGCCACATCCACCTCCCTGTTGGGCTAATGCTCAGCTGTGCCAGCTCCCCCGCAGTGCCCAGAGGAGTGTGGGGCTGGGGTTCGTCCTTGTCGCTGCTTCGCTCCCGAGGCTGGACATGGCCCCGCTGCGTCCCTGCTTGAGCTGTGGGCACCCCGCTTCGCAGCAGAGCCCCTGAGCGGCCACCTTCCCCTCCGCAGGGCCTGCCAGGTCCAGCACTGGCAGAAGCACAAGGCTGCCTGCAACCTGTTGGCCGGGGCCCCGAGGGATGGGGACGACCCCTGAGAGAAGCAGTGACTGGCATCTGTCTGCTGGCCTGACGAGGCAGAGGTTCTCCCAGGGAGAGGAGAAGCCGGCACAGGCCCCTCCTGCCTGCTCCCAGGGCCAGGCAGCGCTGCCTGGGCTCGGCCTCTCCTCTCCTACCTTCTCCAATAAACTTCCCTGTGCACCCCACTGCTGCTGGCCTCCTGCTTTTTTTTTTTTTTTTTTAATTAGATGAAGATGTTAAACTGCTTTCTCCCCTCCCTTGCACCGGGGCAGGGGGTGGTGGTGGTGAGGGTGTCTGTTTTTCCCTTCTGCAACAACAGAAATCCCAGAGAACCCCAAAAAAGAGACGCTGGGGTTGTGGTTACCAGAAAGGCCGGGGCCTGTGCAAGCGGGGTGTGGGAGCTAAGAGGGGGAGGGGGGAGAGGAGGCATCCATGCTGCCTCTTATCTTTTGGCTGCCGTCGTTAGAGCGACGGGGGGAGGCAGAGGATGTGGTTAACGCGAACACCTCGCTGTGAGAAAGCAGCTGAGTTTCTGTGTTTGTCATCTGCCAGCTCACGAAGACGATTCCCCCCGTCTCAGTTGCTGTGAGGGCTTGGCCCCCTACCCACCAGCCTCTCTCTTGCAGGGTTTACTGGCGGCCTGCTACGCCCTGGGGTGCATCCCATCCCCAGCCGGCACCCCCTGCACAAGGGCTGGAGCTTTGATCTGAGCACGGCTGGGGAAGATTAATGGTGCCGGCACCGCTGTGCATCTCCTTTTCTGAGGAGGTGCCTGAGACCCCCCCCCCCCCCACCCCCCCCAAAACAGGCTTTGCACCCGCGCTGCTGCTGCAGGCGATGTGACAGCAAGCAGGAAACCATCTCCGTCCAGCCGAGCAGCCTGAGGAGTAAACTCTGAGCCCGGGCTGTGCCGCTGCAGCCAGAGCGAGGGTGGTGGCTCTCCGGGGGAGCTCTGGCTGCTTCTCACCAGCGGTTCCCCCAACCCCCTTCCCCTCTGGGAAACTGAGGCACGGAGCGAGGGAGAGGTGGCGGGAAGAGCGGAGCTGCCGGAGGCGGGGGCCCCCCCTTTCCCTGGCAGCGGCTCCGGGAGCCTCATCCCCGCCTCCAGCCCGCCCCGCCGGGATTGCGGGGACAGGGGGTGGCGGTCGGGACCCCGGGGCGCTGCGCGGCTCCCCCATCCCCTCCCCTGCTCCTGCCTCAGTTTCCCCCGCGGTGCCCGGACGGGGCGGCCCCTCCCGGTCCCCGCCCCGGCCCCCGGCCCCCGCCCCGCCGCCGCTCAGCGCCCGCGGCCGCCGGGCCATGGAGCTCATCGAGCTGCGGGAGCTGCCGCCGGAGCCGCGGCCGGGCCGGGGCCGCCTGGAACGGACCAACGCTTTGCGCATCAGCCCGGCCCGGCGGCCCGGCCCCGGAGCGCACCCCGACCCGCGGCTGACGGCGGCACCGGGCGCCGGGCACCGCTTCGAGCCTCGGCGCCGCGGGCTCCACACCTGGTGCGACCTTTGCGGGGACTTCGTCTGGGGCGGCGGCAGGAAGAGCCTCCAGTGCCGCCGTGAGTACCGCGCCCCGGGGCCTCCCGCCACCCGGCACCCCACCACCGGGCACCGGGCAGCCCCCCCCGGTACCGGGCATCCCAGCACCCAAGCACTGGGCACCGGGCAGCCCGGCACCTGGCACCCCACCACCAGGCATCCTGGTAGTGGGCACCCCCCACTGAGCATCGGGTGCCCCAGCACTGGGCACGGGTATCCCGGCACCCCCAGCAGGCGCTGAGCATCCCGGTACCGGGCACCCCCACTGAGCACGGGCATCCCGGTACCGGGCACCCCCACTGAGCACTGGCATCCCGGTACCGGGCACCCCCACTGAGCATGGGCATCCCGGTACCGGGCACCCCCACTGAGCACTGGCATCCCGGTACCGGGCACCCCCACTGAGCATGGGCATCCTGGTACCGGGCACCCCCACTGAGCATGGGCATCCCGGTACCGGGCACCCCCACTGAGCACTGGCATCCCGGTACCGGGCACCCCCACTGAGCATGGGCATCCTGGTACCGGGCACCCCCACTGAGCATGGGCATCCCGGTACCGGGCACCCCCACTGAGCACTGGCATCCCGGTACCGGGCACCCCCACTGAGCATGGGCATCCCGGTACCGGGCACCCCCACTGAGCACTGGCATCCCGGTACCGGGCACCCCCACTGAGCATGGGCATCCCGGTACCGGGCACCCCCACTGAGCACTGGCATCCCGGTACCGGGCACCCCCACTGAGCACTGGCATCCCGGTACCGGGCACCCCCACTGAGCATGGGCATCCCGGTACTGGGCACACACACTGGGCAGCAGGCGTCCCAGTACTGGGCACCCCCCAGCAGGTACCACGCATTCCAGTACCAGGCACCCACACTGGGCACAGGCATCCCAGCACCAGGCACCCACCCCAGGCACTGAGCGTCCCAGCACCGGGCACCCACGCTGTGCACGGGCATCTCAGCACCGATTACCCCCACTGGGCACCAGGCATCTTGGTAGTGGCCACGCTCACTGAGTACTGGGCATCCCCGTACCGGGCACCTGCACCGGGCACCAGGCCTCTGGGCACTGGACATCCCAGTACTGGGCACCCCCACCAGGTACTGGTCATCCTGATACCACACACCCACGCTGGCCGGCCTGAGTGGGGAGCACGGGCACAGCGCTACGGGCCAGCAGCTTGGCACAGCACCGTGTCCCACGTGGGTGCTGTCCCCTGGGCCCCCGGCACCAGCACAGCGTGGGCAGGCAGCCGGCGCCGGGCACCGGTATTGGCACCGCACGCCAGCGCCGCCAGTGCCCTCCCCAGCACGGTCGCTGACCCTGACGCCCGGGGCCACTGTGGTGACACTGGTCCTGTCCCCGTTCCCAGACTGCAGCTTCACCTGCCACTACCGGTGCCGGGCCCTGGTGCGGCTGGACTGCAGCGGCCCCCCGGGCGCCGGCGACGAGGACGATGGCACCGAGCAGGCGCTGGAGAAGGACACCAACGTGGTAGGGGCTGGCCGGGGTCTGTGAGGGAGGGCACGGGTGTGGGGGGGTGGCCAACCTGGGGGCTTCCCCGGGCGGGGGGTGAGGTGCTGCTGTGCTGTGCGAGGGCCGTGTCAGGTCACACCAGGCTGTGCTGTGCCGCTCCGCACCAGCCCACGCTGTGCCGTGCCACGCCGGGCTGTGCCCACTCATGCTGGGCTTTGCTGTGCCGTGCTGGGCTGTGCCGAGCCTTGCTGGGCTGGGCTTTGCTGTGCCATACCAGGCTGTGCCATGCCGGGCCGTGCTGGGCCGGGCTTTGCTGTGCCATACCAGGCTGTGCCATGCCGGGCCGTGCTGGGCCGGGCTGTGTGAGGCTGTGCCCAGCCGGGCTGTGCCCAGCCGGGCCGGGCTTTGCTGTGCTTTGCCACGCCGGGCTGTGCCGAACCGTGCTGCACCGTGCCCAGCCGGGCCGGGGCACGGGCGGGTCCGGGCGGGCGGCGCCGGGCGCGGGTGAAATCACCGCCGGAAGCGGGACCGCGCCGCGCCGCCCACGGCCCGCGTCAGCCCCACGGCCCGGGCGGGGCGGGGCCGCGACGGGACCGGGGCAGGACCGCGATAGGCGCCGGGCTGAGCCGAGCCGGGACAGGGACCGCGCGGAGCCGAGCCGGGATAGGGACCGAGCGGAGCCGAGCCGGGACAGGGATCGCGATAGGGACCGAGCGGAGCCGAGCCGGGACAGGGATCGCGATAGGGACCGAGCGGAGCCGAGCCGAGACCGGGAGCGGGACCGGGCAGAGCCGGGCCGGGACCGCCATAGGGACCGAGCGGAGCCGAGCCGGGCCAAGGACCGGGGCCGGGCTGAGCCGGGCGGGGAGCGGGCTGGGCCGGGCCCCAGCCCGGGGGGCGGCCGGGCTGGCGCGGGGCCGGGTGTGCCCGTGTGCCCGCGGGGCCGCGGGGCGGGCGGGCCGGGCCGTGGCCGCCGCCGTGCCCGTGCCCGTGGCCGTGACGGGGGGCGGCGGGACCGGGGGCTGCGGGGCGGCGGCGGCGCTGGCGCTGCGGCGGGGCGGCGCGGGGGGCACGGGGGGCAGCACGGCGAGCAGCGGCTACTGCAGCCAGGAGGACTCCGACTCCGAGCCCGAGCTCTTCTACACCGCCCGCACCTCCCTCGGCCGCCGCCCGCGCCGCCGCCAGGTCGGTCCCGGGCCGCTGGCCGTGACGTCACGGTGGGGCCGGGGTGACGTCAGCCGCGGGGAGCCCACCATCCTCCTCCCCGGGGCTGGGTGCTGGGGGGCAGGCGAGGGTGGGCTTCGTGCGGGGCCGGTTGTCGCCCCGCCATGGGGAAGACGTGGGGTGCGGGCGGTCCTGTCTAGGACTTGAGCACGGCCCTGCTGTGGGGCTGAGCATGGCCCTGCTGTGGGGCGAGCGTGGGGCTGAGCATAGCCTTGTTATGGGACAAATGTGGGGGCAAGCGTGGCCATGCCGTGGGGCAGGGTGGCCCGGTCTGTTTGGATGTGGCACTGTGGGGTGGGTGAGGCACAGTGGGGTAAGTGGGGCTTTGCTGCCTGGCACAGCCACCCCATGGCCCCCGGGGGCTGGAGCTGCTCCTGGAGGGGCCTCAGGACAGTGCTTGGGGGTGCTGGGGTGAGCCCCCTGGGGCAGCCTCACAGCTGTCCCCACCCCACGGGGACTCCAGCAGGGTCTGGCGGTGCCTGCGTGCCATGGGGTGGCCGTCGGGGCCGGGAGCCCTGGCTGCTCCCCAGCCCCACGGTGCCATGGGGACATGTGCAGCTCTGCGCAGCAGCTCCACAGCCCCATGTAAATACTCATTAGCGGTTGCTGGCGGCAGGGACGCCGAGCCAGGACACCTGGGTCCCCCCCCTGTGTGGGGCTGGCCCTTTGAAGTGGGGTGCCGGCAGCACGGGCGGGCTGCACCCCCAGCCTGGCCCTCCCCACCCCAAATCCCGGGGTGTCCCCCCAGGCGCCCAGCCTGCCCCGTCGCCCCGGTGCCGGGCTGGCGGCTGCCTGCGCTCTGCCTTGGGGACACCTCTCTGATCTGGGGTGCCGGGAGGAGATGCCCGGCCCTGGGGTGTCCTCGTGGGTTCACCCATCCCTGCAGCCCCAGCAATGAGGGCTGAGGGGAGGGGGGGTGTGGTGTGACCGGTCCCAGCGTCCCCGGAGCAGGGTTGGGGCCGTGGTGAGCTCAGCCACACTTCCCCAGTACGGCCCAGCTCAGCGCCAGCTGGGCTGATGCAACCCCGCGCAACCGCCTGCATGTGTGTGTCAGCCGGTGTTTCGGGGCGGGCTGGGGGGGTGGCGGGCCCCCCGGGCGGGCGGACGGGTCGCTCCAGGCTGCGGTGCTACTCAGCCCATCCGCTGTCGTGCAGGATGAGCCCAGCGAGTGGGAGAAAGCAGAGCTGGACCAGGCGCAGGTGGAGCAGCAGATCAAGGAGTACAACAGCCAGATCAACAGCAACCTCTTCATGAGCCTGGTACGGGGCCGGCGCAGGGCCGGGGCAGGGGGGTCACGGTGCCCTGCCCTGGCCCCGCTCACCCCGCCGCATCGGTGTCTCCCAGAACAAGGACGGCTCCTACACCGGCTTCATCAAGGTGCAGCTGAAGCTGGTGCGCCCTGTCTCAGTGCCGGCCACCAAGCGGGTCCCCTCCCTGCAGGCGGGGCGGCCGGGGCCGCGCGCCCAGGGGGTGAAGCGCCGCACATCCTTCTACCTGCCCAAGGGGACCGTCAAGCACCTGCACATCCTCTCGCACACCCGCGCCAGCGAGGTCATCGATGCCCTCCTCCGCAAGTTCACCGTCGTCGACAACCCCCGCAAGTTCGCCCTCTTCGAGAGGTCGGAGAAGGATGAGCAAGGTAGGGCCCCGGAGTGGCCCTGTCCCCGTAGCGGTGGCCGTGTCCCCGTGGTGGCAGGTTCCCCTGAGCGGCAGCAGCCCCGTGGTGGCGATGTCCCCAGGGTGGTGGTCTCCCCATGGCGGCAACATCCCTGTGGCAGTGGTGTCCCCTGTGGCAGCATCCCCATAGCAGCACTGTCCCCTGTGGCAGTGGTGTCCCCGTGGTGCCAGAGTCCCCTGTGGCAGTGGTATCCCCACAGTGACAGCATCCCCATAGCACCACTGTCCCCTGTGGCAGTGGTGTCCCCACAGCAGCAGCACCCTGTGGTAGTGGTATCCTTCTTGGTGACAGTGTCCCCAGTGGCTGTGGGGCTGTCCCCCCATGGCAGCAGTGTACCCCATGGTGATGTCCCCATGGTGGCAGCATCCCTGTGGCAGTGCTGTCCCCATGGCGCCAGTGTCCCCTGTGGCAGCAGTGTCCCCTGTGGCAGTGGTGTCCCCACAGCAGCAGCACCCTGTGGCAGTGGTATCCTCCTTGGTGACAGTGTCCCCAGCGGCTGTGGGGCTGTCCCCCATGGCAGCAGTGTACCCCATGGTGATGTCCCCATAGTGGCAGCACCCCTGCGGCAGTGGTATCCTGCTTTGGTGGCAGTGTCCCCCGTGGTAGTGGTGTCCCCATAGTGGCAGCATCCCCCATGATAGCAGCATCCCTGTAGCAGCAGTGTCTCCCATGGCAGTGGCGCCCCCATAGTGGCAGTGTCCCCATGGCGGTGACATCCTCATGGTGGTGTCCCCCCCCCGTGACGCGTGGCTGCCGTTGCAGTGTACCTGCGGAAGCTGTCGGACGAGGAGCAGCCCCTGCGGCTGCGGCTGCTGGCCGGCCCCAGCGAGAAGGTGCTCAGCTTCGTCCTGAAGGAGAACGAGACCGGGGAGGTGAACGTGAGTGTGGGGACGGGGAGGGGACTGGCACCCACACCCCCCGGGGGACGTGGCCGTGGGGGAAACACGCCACGTCCCCGTCGTGATGGCAGCCCGTGTGCCCGCAGTGGGATGCCTTCACGCTGCCGGAGCTGCACAATTTCCTGCGCATCCTGCAGCGGGAGGAGGAGGAGCACGTGCGCCAGCTGCGGCATCGCTACGCCCGCTGCCGCCAGAAGATGCAGGAGGCGCTGGCCACGCACACGCCGGGGTGACCACCGCCACCCGCGCCCACGGCCAGCCAGCGCGCCGGGACCCTCGCCTGCCGGCGGGTGGGGGGCACCGGGGAAGAGGGGGGGGTGGAATGGGGCACCCCGGGAGCCATCGGGCCGCAGCAGCCCCCGTGGGGCCGGCCCGGGGAGTGGGGGTCCCTTGGGGGGGGAGCGAGTGTCCCCGGGGGAGCAAGTGTCCCTGGGGGGAAGAAGGGCGTCGAGCGCCAATAAAGGCATCTTGGTGACGAGGCCTGGCGGTGTGTCCTTGGCGGGGAGGCCGGGGTGGGCTGGAGTGGGCGGGACACGAGGACGCGCACACGCACATCCCCCCACGGTGTTTCGGGCCGCGGGTGCCCGCGCGCGGTGCCCGGCCGCGTCGGGGCTCGAACCCGCGGTTCCAGAGTTCCCGCCGGCGCCAGGCGGGTAGGAGGGCGCGCCGCGCGCCGCTCTCACGTGACGCGGGCGCACCTCCCTCCCGGATCACGTGCGGGGGGCGCCGGAAGCGCCGCAGCGCGGCTGCGCGCGCAGGGCGGCGCTCGGTCGGTGTCGCCCGGCGGCTGCGGGGCCGTTTCCCCCCCCCACCCCCTCCCCCCCCCCCCCCCTCCCCGGTCCCCCGCCCCGTCCAGTCCCGTTCCCGCCGCCCCCGCCGCCGCCATGGGCGCCAGCGGCTCCAAGTCGCGGGGTCTGTGGCCCTTCGCCTCCTCGGCGGCGGGCGGCGGCGGCGCCGAGAGCCCCGGCGGGCAGCAGGCCCTGGCCCGGGCGCGGGCCGCGCGCGCCGCCACCCCCTTCGTCTTCACACGCCGCGGGTGAGAGGCGGGGGGGGGGGGGGGTAGAGGGCGGGCTGTTGCCATGGCAACCGGGGGTGGGGGGACGGGACGATGACACGACGCCTGCACGAGCACCGGCGTGGCGGGGGGGGGACGGACACAGGCCCCGGCCTTGCGGGGGGACGAGGGGGCGGCCCCCGGCAGCCGCTGGGGCGGTGGCGGGAGGTGGCTGCAGCCCCCCCCCCCCCCCCCCCCCCCCCCCCCCCCGGGGGCTGGGGGCGCCGACCTGCTCCGGCCTCCTGCCCTGCTCTTACCTGGTTGCCTCCCCGCAGTTCCATGTATTACGATGAGGACGGGGATCTCGCCCACGAGTTCTACGAGGAGACAATCGTTACCAAGAACGGGAGGAAGCGTGCCAAGCTGAAGAGGATCCACAAGAACCTGATACCTCAGGTAGTGTGTGAAGGGTGGGGGCAAGTGAGTGCCGAAGTGCCACAGCAGCAGCTGAAGTCCCAGCTTCGCAGGAACTCCGGCACATGAGCTTCTCACTCGGGGCAGCTTCTTGCTGGGAAGATGAAGGCTTTCTGTCTCAGAGCTGTGGCTCCTGTGTGTCCTGGCTCACACCCATGTCCCCTAGTGAAGCTGTAGCAGGAGAGGGAGAGCTGGTGACGTCCTCCAGTCCCCCCCTTCCAGAGAACCAGTGACCCAGCGCTTTAGAGCTGTCAGGTTGGGGAGGATGGCTCAGCTGGATGTGTGCTGTGGGGTGCAGAGTGCCAGGCAGCCGTGGTGTCCCGTCACTGACCATCTTCCCCCAGGTGTGAGGTGCTGTGTGCTTGCTCAGCCGGTGCCACGTCATTAGGGAGCTTTGGGAGCCACGGAGCTTTAGGAGCAGCAGCCAAAACCCGTTACATGGTGACACGAATGGGCACATTCCCTCCGGCTCAGTCGTGACAGTGGTGTTGGCAGCCATGCGTTTTGCATGTCAGTGCAAAATTCTTCTCTGAAAATAAGCAACTGGGGTGAAGCCAGGCAGGGGTTGGGACACCAGTTGAGGGTCTCGGTGCAGGAGAAGGATAGCCTGCATGTAGGGAGGCTCCTGGAGGCATAAATGAAGAAAAGCGGGGATAAAACCAAGGGTTGGAGGGAGACCCTGCAGGAATCTTTCCTAAGTAAGCAGAAAGGCATGGCTCTAGCGAGGTCCTGGGACGAGCCCTTGGTGTGCTCTGAGGGGTGATCAGCCCGCTGTGGGGACGGGACCCCTCTGGGCACTGCGCTGCGCAGGCAGTTATTGCGGGGGGGGGAGCAGGGAGGGGCTGGCATTCTCACAGAGGCAGGCCTGGGCTGTGGGACTGTCCCTTAATCCTCCTCGAGGTGGGTTGAAACTTGCCTGGTTGAAAAGCTCAGCTGAGCGGGAGAGAGCAGATCCCGGCACTCAAGAGCCCTTTGCTAGCCCAGGCTTTTCTCTGGCTCTGCGGGTGCAGGCCCAGGCCCGGCCCCGAGCCCCCCCTCCTCCCAGCGGGTCCTCCCGGTGCTGTAACAGGAGAAGGCTTGGACGGAGCATGGGAAAGGCGCCTGTAGCTGGTGTGGAGGGAGCGTGCATTCAGCAGCCTCCCCTCTGGATAGAAAGCTGCTTTTCTTATGCGCCAGCTGCCCTGGCTGCTTTCTCTCAGAGAGCTCTTTTCATTCTTTTAAATCCCGTGAATGAAAGGTGCCGGATGAAAAGCCCAGACGGCCAATATCTGCCAGTCATGCACCAGCTGCTGCACGGGCAGTGCCTGGCAGAGCAGCTCCCTCCTTTCTCGCCCTGCTGAGCTCCGGACCCGCCATGTGTGGCAGCCAGCCACGCTGCCCTCGGCTCTCCAGGGACACGTTCGAAGGGCAAAGTGCTGTTGCTTTGCATGCTGCTGCTCAGGCGTACCTGGCGTCGTGGTGGCTTTATGGGCTCCTGTTCCTCAAGGGTGGCCTCTGTCGTGCAGGGGTGACTCGGCAGGGCTGGGGGCTGGTGTTTGGTGGTCTCCTCTGTTCACCCCTCTGACTCTTCTTCCAGGGCATAGTGAAACTAGAGCACCCTCGCATTCACGTAGATTTCCCGGTGATCATCTGCGAGGTGTGAGTCGCCGGACGTTGCTGCCCGCGGGCGGGAGGCTCTGCCCCACTGCCCCCAGCCTCACCAGGAGAGGCTACGTCGTGTCCCCACCCGAGGAGGAGGACTCTGGGCGCGCGGCGGGACAGCGGCTCCCCTCGCCCGGAGGTGAGGCGGGCCGGAGCGGGCTGGGCTGGGCTTGGCTAGCGCTCCTCGCAGGAGATGGGTGACCTTGTGCAACGACTGCTTAAAAACATCCTCGCTTGAGCCGGAAGACTAAAATACCTTTCGTAGCCTCTAGCTGACGTTTGATGGGTAACTGGAACTGCAAACGAGCTGCTGCGTTTGAGACTGCACTTCTCACCAGAGGAAATCCCCTGCTTCTCAGGTATGCGGCCCAGGGAGAGCCAGGGCAAGGTAACACACTGCCCGGGGCCCCGAGATCCCTCGGGCCTGGTGGTTAGATGGCCAGTGTTGCGGCGTGTCGCTTGATGTGGGTGTTACGTGCTGCTCCCCTGGCTGGGTCCGCTGATGGAGGATGAACGGGGCAGGCTGAGGAGGGGCCAGTTTCGAAGCACATCCAGCTGGCTGCTGCGCTCCTCTTGGGAAAGGGATGGAGATCAGATGCCGCTATCTTGGACCTTGGTCTCTTCCCCCTGTGCGTTTCCCCGCTTATGCCGGCTCTGGGGAAGTTGGCTTCGCTGCTGCCTGCAGTCCCTCAGCCTGCAGGAGATCTCTGCGGTCTGTGGCCACTGCTGGTCGCAGCGAGGTCCCCAGCTTTGCAGCAGAATTGCCAGCCCCGTTAGCAAGCTGGCTCCCACTGAGCACCGTCCCTCGCCCGCGGCGGGGCCGGGCTGCAGGGCAAGGTGTCTCCTCGTAAACATCCTCACACCCCGCTGCCATCTTGAACGTACCTCCCGGTGGGGTGGGCCTTGACAGAGCCAAGCAGGAAGGAAATCATCTCTTCCCTCCCTGTCCCCTGAAGACAATCGATCGGTGGGCCTGGCGTGGCTTGGAAATCTCCCTGGCGATGTGAACGACGGTTCCTCCCGCGTCCCATCTGGCAGCAGGAAGAGAAACGTGATGCACTTTAAAGGGAGGCTTTCTGCTCCGTTTCGGAAGGTCCTGTTCTTTTCTCCCCTTTCCTCTCGTTTGAGAAGCTCGAGGTCATCTTGGCAGCACCGAACAACCTCCCCTGCATGCGGGCCCCGGGGTGCCGAGCGAGCTGCCGCAGGGCCAGGGAAAGGCCTGACCCGTACTGCCCCTCGCCAGCGCTGGGAGCCACTGCCTCCCCGCTCGGCTGCCCCGGACCCGTCAGGTGGAGGAGAACCGACAGCGGGCACAGCTTTAAACTGGGTCGGAGCCTGCTCCCCGCAGCAGCCAGCTCGGCTTTCCTCCTCTTTCGTTCCAGAACTTATTTACTTTCTAAGCACTTCAGATGTTTGCTACCTCGATTTTTAATTTAAGCTGCTGGCACTTGGCTGCCAGCCCTGTCGGCGTCTACTTTGGATGTATCCATCCCTGCGCCTGCCGAGAGCTGCCCGGGTGTGGGGCCACATTCCCGGCTTCGGGGAGATAACAGCCGCGTGGCTGTTGCCGTCTTCCTGTCACCACCTCTTCCCTCCGTGTCCCTCCACCCACTGTTCCCATCGGCAGGAGTGAGCATGGAGGGTGAAGTACCGTGGGGGAAGCGGATGTGCTGGCTGCCACCGGGCAGGGAAGCAGGAGGGCAGGGCTCTGGCAGGGAGCTCGTCTACACTGTGATGCTGGGCACTGCTTTCAACATCTTTTGTTCTCCTGCTTGCTTGAAAGAGTCTTGTCTTAAAACAATCCTCCACTGAAGTGTTTCTTACTCGCACCACCTGCTTTCGAGTTGCTCCTGGGCTGGATCTCCGTGGGAGGGGCATCCCCCCGGGCTCCGCAGGAGAGCGGGAGCTGCTATCCCCAGGAAGAGGAGAGAAAGCCGTGGCCGGGCTGCCTGCACAGCCTCGCCCCGCTGCTGTCCAAGGGCGCGGGAAGCTGCACCAAGCCCGCCTCCGGTACTGGAGAAGGCAGAGGAGGTGTGGGGAGGGGGCTGGGGCCATTTGCCTGCCCCAACAGGGAGCCCCTCGCCTGGCTACCGGCCAAAAATCTGCTGACAAGGCAGAGCCTGAACCCCAGGGGGGGGCAGAGACCGAGACTGGCTTAGCAAGGATGCTTTTGTCCTCCCTGACAGGCTGCCCACCCTTCCCCCAGGATTTCAGACATGATTCCCCCCCCAAAAAATCACGCCTTCTCCCACCCACCCCCCACCCCCATGTCACCCGGCGGCAGCAGAACCTCCGCAGGCTGCCAACAAGCTGCGTCCTGCCCCGCTTCTTCCCAGGCTGGTCCCCGAGCAGCCGCCCCCCGGGCCCCCTCTGCTCCGCCGGCCTCCAGCCCTCCTGCAGCTGCAGGGCCTTGGGAGCACCTGGAGGGATCTTAAAAATGTGAAGGTCGCTGTAAATAGTATCTGTGTCCACTGTGGTGTTGGAGCAAGCAAAAAAAAAAAAAAAAATCCAACAAAAGTAAGGTTTTCCTTTTGATTTTTTTTTTTTTTTTAAATGATTTCTGTGCAACATTGTGCTTTCCCGTGTGGATGTGTAGCCAAGACGTACTCACTGACACTAGGCTCCTTGGTCCTCTAGCGTGTGGGTAGGACCCGTGGGTTTGGGAAATGTACACTATTTATGGTCCTTCTCCCCAGTGCATCTGTCCACTTTTGTTAAATTTCAATAAAATTATTTGTAGAGCCCGCAAGTCCAAGAGCTGTCTTACTGGGGAGGGCGGGTGGGCGGGCGGCTGTGCCCGTGGGTGGAGGAAGGAGGTGGTGGAGAGCTGAGGAGAAGGGGGCTTTGCCGTGCTGCTCTGCTTGCCACCAGCACTTCGAGCCCCTTGTTTTTTCGGGAGTGGGGCGTTTGTGCACACAGGGCTGAACTGGTGGTGAAGGAGCTGTGAGTCGCGACCATTTCCAGGTGCTCCAGTTCAGCACGTGGCGTTGGCGGCTTTGTCAGGTTGTGACTCTGCTGCTGTGACATCCTTTAAATACGTAACTAAAACGTGTTTATATAAATAAATATGTCATTTTCTTGCTCAGCCCAGTAGGGTTGGAGCTTAGGCCCCTCTCCCCTCCTGTGTGGGGAGGTAGGTCTGGAGGGACCCAGGCATTAGGGGCAGCCCAGCCTCAAGCTGGCCTTTTCCCGTCCCTCCGCCCGAGCCCCACGGGGGGGAGGATCCGCCTGTCCGCTTCTTCATCGCCTGCCCTGCCAAATCAGTGGGATCATTAATCACTGGGGCCTGACGACTTTCCTGGACCCGGCGTGACCCTGTGCCGGGATGCCGCCCGTCCCCTGAGCGGTGCCGGCTGTCCGTGGGGCGAGCGTGATCTCACTTTGTGCCCCACGTCCTGCCCCCGGCAGCCCTGCAAATGTTTAACTGCAGCCACCGCCACCTCTCATCATTTCCTCCGCGCAAGCCGGCTCGGAAGCGAGCCGCTGACGAAAGCTGTAATGAGAGTGAGTGGTGTGGCGTGTCCTGCCAGCACTTCGGCTTGCGGGGGAAGGCTCTGGGACTTTTGCCCGTTGATCCGTAGGGGCCACGGCCCCGGGAGGGACCGATGGTGGTGGCCTCGAGGGGGACTGGGTGGCTGCTCAGGGCGTTACGGCTCGGCGAGGTTAAGGAAGGTGGTGGCTGTGGCTCACCGGCCCCGTGAGCACCCCGGTGTCTGCTGGAGCCACCCCAGTCCCCCTCCTCTTGCCCACGGGGCAGGGCCGTGCCTGCAGCCCCCGGCCCGGGGCAGAGGCGGGTGCTGACCTCCCCTCCTGTTCCGTTCCCCAAGCCGAGCTCCTCTCGCACCTTGCCCAGACCTGCCTGGCACTAGCGGATGTGACTAATGCCCCTTATCCGGCGTCCCCGAGGGGTTCGCAGCCACCCGGTTGCCCGCGGGGTGCAGCTCGCCTGTGTCCCTCTCCGCTCTCCTGTCCGGCTGGGAACGGCTTAAAATCATCTCACGCTCAGCGGGGCGAGATGGGAGAGGGGAGGCTGGATCTGCGTAGCTGTCCCCTTCCAAAATCCAGGGCCTTCCCCTGTGGGAAGGGAGGAGGGAAACCGAGGCAGGCGAGGCCGAGCCCTCCTGAGGGGACGACAGCAAGAAGCTACATTGCGTTGAGGACTTCCAGCCCTCCCGGCCGCGGAAAGCTGTGACCTCTCCAGCCACCCCGCTGCCGGCGGGGTTGGTTACCTTCAGTGCACGAGGCCGTGGAGGATGGAAAATTTTAGGCATTTCTGCTGCCGGCGAAGGGAGCCTGTTTACTGCCCGGAGGGGAAGGGCAGCGCCCGCCGGCGCTGGGATTTCTTGGCTCCCCACAATCTCTCCCGAGGGTTTTGGCAGCCAACGCCCAGGCAGTGGCCGACCTTCCCTGCCCCTCTCCCAGCTGGTCCCCAGTGTTGTCCGCACGCCGGGCCGAGCCGTGGGGTGCAGCCGGGATTTGGAGCGGCCAGCCCGGACGCTGTGCCCATCCCCGTCGGTACCCGTCACCCTCTCGGTGGGAGCTTCGCCACGAAAGCTGACACCCAAGCGGGTCCTGCTAACCGGAGCCATCTGCGGGTGCCTGCGGCCCTGGGCTTGGCACCGCCGGCACCGAACAATGCCGGGCTCGGTGCTCCCTCCCGCTCCCCGGGGAGCTGGCAGGCGGCTGGGGAGCGCTTCCGCAGATTCAGCCCCGCTTCCTTCCCCCGCCGGCCCCGGCACACCCTCGCGCTCTGGCCCCGGCATTTCCTCCATGGGGGCAGCCCCATGGCCCCCAGCCCCAGCCAGGGCAGGCAGGGGACAGGCTGCTCCTGGTGTCCCGCCTGTCCCCCTGCCCGCCTGGGGGGGATCTGCCGGAGCCTCGGCGGTGCCCCGGGAAGGAAGGTGCCCCAGGAAGGAAGCCCCCCCAGCCCTGCTGCCTCCGTGGCCCCCCCGTGTGTCCCCCCTGGGCAGGAAACTCGCGGGGCCGCGGCTGAGTCAGCAGCACCGACTGCACCGGGCCCACACAGGACATCCTGCCGGGGTCACCACTACCATGGGGACACCGCTGTGCTGGGGACACCACAGTTCTGGGGACACCACTGCCCCAGGGACACCACAGTGCTGGGGCCACCACCATTCTGGGGTTGCCACCGCTCAGGTGTCACCACCTTCCTGGGGTCACCACTCTTTTGGGGACAGCCTGATCCAGGGAACACCATCCTAGGATGGTCACCACTGTTCCAGGGTCACCATCACCTAGGAGACACCGTCCTGGGGGTCACCACCATTTTGGAGTGGCCCATGGTCCTGAGGGTCACCACCGTTTTGGGGTCACCACCACCCTGGGGACACCACCATGTGAGGGTCACCACTTACCTGGGCTCACCACCGCCCTGGGGTCACCACCATTTTGGGGACACCCCCCCCCCCCCCCCCGCCCTCCAGCCCAGCCGAGCACCGCAGCTCCTTGCACCCCCCCACTCCCCACCCCGCGCGCCGCGGCGCCCCCTGCCGGCACCCCCGCAGCCCCGCCCCCTTCCGCCGAACGGAGGGCGGGGCCTCCCGGGCCGTACCAAACTCGACGAGACGGGGAGGGGGTATCGCGCCTTACCCGTTGCAGCGACTCCACGGAGGTGTGTGTGTGTGTGTGTGTAAGGAGGGGGGGGGGGGTGAAGGTCCGCCTCCGGTCCGATCCCCCGTGTCCCCTCGATGGTCCGCGCCACCAGCCCGTGGTGCCGCGGCCGGGGCGGGGCGGGGCGGGGAGGCGGCACCTCCCCCCCCCCCCCCCGCGGGTGGTGCGCGCCGGGGAGGTTTAAAGCGGGCGGCGGGGGGGAGGCGGTGCCGGCGGGAGCCCGTGGCGGGGGATGGCGTGAGCCGCTGTGAGAGACGGGCGGGGAACGCGGAGCGGGACGGGAAGCGGGGCCGTGGGGGGCCGCGCCCCGCCGCTTTGTCTGCCGCTCTCGGACAAAGGCGGCGCCGTGCCGGCACCCGGGGCGGGGGGGGGGAGCGGGAGCCGGGGGGGAGCGGCGGCGTGGATCGAGACCGGGAGCGGGTGGAGCCGGTGGGGACCGCGAACCAGTCCCCCGGGGGCTCTCCCCGGGACCCCTCTGCCACGGGCGGGGGGTGTGTGTGGAGGAGGCTTGGGGTAGGGTCCGCCTCGGGGGGCGGTTGTTCGTATGTGCGTGTGTGGGGGGGTGGCGGTGCGGGCAGAGCCCCCCCCTGCCCGCACCCCCTCCCAACCCCCTCCTCTCCCCGCTGTGCCCCCCAGGCCCCCGTCGGGCAGGATGCGCGGGGGCTGCGCGGCGGCGGCGGCTGTGCCCTGGCTGGCCCTGCTGGCCCTGGCCCGGCAGCCCCCCGAGAAGCCATCGGCTGCCCCCCTGCTCACCCGCCGGCCCTTCCTGGTGGCCTGGAACGTGCCCACCCAGGACTGCAAGCCCCGCTTCCATGTATCCCTCGACTTCAGCCTCTTCGACCTGCACGCCTCCCCCAACGAGGGCTTCGTGGGGCAGAACCTCACCATCTTCTACAAGGAGCGCCTGGGGCTCTACCCCTACTACACCAGCCAGCGCGTGGCCGTCAACGGCGGCGTCCCCCAAAACAGCAGCCTGTCCGAGCACCTCGCCCGCCTCCAGGAGGGCATCAGCAAGTACATCCGCTCGCCCGCCAAGGAGGGGTTGGCAGTCATCGACTGGGAGGAGTGGCGGCCCATCTGGGCTCGCAACTGGAAGCCCAAGGACATCTACCGGGAGGTGTCACAGCAGCTGGTGTACCAGCGGCAGCCCGCCTGGTCCCGCGAGGAGGTGAACAAGCAGGCGGTGTTCGAGTTCGAGTCGGCCGCCCGGCAGTTCATGGTGAGCACCCTGCGCATGGCCAAGAGCTTCCGACCCAAGCAGCTCTGGGGGTTCTACCTCTTCCCTGACTGCTACAACCATGACTACAGCAAGAACAAGGAGAGCTACACTGGGCAGTGCCCGGACGTGGAGAAAACGCGCAATGACCAGCTGGCGTGGCTCTGGAGGGAGAGCATGGCCCTCTACCCCTCCATCTACCTTGACCTGCTCCTGGCCTCCACCCCCAACAGCCGCAAGTTCGTGCGGGCACGGGTGATGGAGGCCATGCGCATCTCGCAGCAGCACCACGATGGCTACTCCCTGCCCGTCTTCGTTTACACCCGGCCCACCTACATCCGCAAGCTGGATGTGCTCAGCCAGGTAGGGCTGCACCACTGGGACATCCTTCTCCCACACGTTGGGCACCTGGGCTCTGGGGTCAGTCGAGGTGGTCCCTCTGCCCGTGTCCCATTGCGCTCCCATGGAGCGGGGTGGCTCTGGAGGCTGGTGTCCATCCTCACGGTGCTACCAGCACCCTGTGGTTTGGCTGTCTCCACGCGGGGTGGGGAGCAGCACCCTTCGGTACGGTGCTGGCCCTGGGGAGCAGGAGGCGTGGCCAGCCCTGCCTCCGTCCCTCCAAAGGGAGGGGGTCATGGTGTGGGGACCCCCAGCTCAGCTTCCCTGTGGGGGGGGATAATGGGGTGCCACAACTGTCCTTCCTTACGGGCAAGGTGTGTGACAGCAGGGCTGGCACCAGTGGTCACCATCACCAGGGAAGTGCCTGGTGGGTCCCACAGGGCTCCTGGGTCCCAGCAGCCGAGACCCTGGGGTATGTGAGCTCACAGCCCCTGTGCTGTGCTGGCTCAGCCCCCGAGGAGGAGGAGGGTGGTGGTGAGGAGCCTTGTCCCCAAGGAGCTGGGACAGTCCCCTCTCCCTGTATCCTGGAGCAAGGATGGGTTTTGCCTCCCTGACCCCACAGTGGGCTCTCTGGAGCGCACCGTGCTGGGGCCTGTGGGTGCAGTGTGGGGTCTTTGGGCATTAACCAGGCTCTGTCCCCGCAGCCAGATCTGATCTCCACCATCGGAGAGAGTGCAGCACTGGGTGCAGCCGGAGCCATTTTCTGGGGTGACGCGGACTACACTAAAAACCGGGTAGGTTTGGTGTCAACGTGCCCCTGGGGAGGTAGATGATAGATGGGGGGGATCACTTCCTCTCAGAGGGGAACCAGTGGCTTGAGGCTGGGGTGTCCTCTCCATCTGGGGTGCTTCTCTCCCCGGGGCACCCCAACATGCCCCTGATGCCCCCTTCCCCCAGGACTCATGCCAGATCCTCAAGAACTACCTGGAGGGGGACCTGGGCCGCTACATTGTGAACGTCACGACGGCAGCGCAGCTCTGCAGCACGGTGCTGTGCCAGGGCCGGGGCCGCTGCCTGCGCCAGGACAGCACCGCCGACGTCTTCCTCCACCTCAACTCCACCAGCTTTCAGCTGCGGCGCCGGGATGGGGACCACCCCCAGCACCCCCTCTTCTGGGCCGAGGGCCAGCTGTCCCCTGCTGACACCCTCTTCCTACGGACCCACTTTCGCTGCCACTGCTACCAGGGCTGGCAGGGCAGCGGCTGCCAGGTGCCCGCTGGCCCCCGCAGCCGTGCCCCTGACCCCCTGGCACCACTGGGACTTGGGGTGCTGTTGCTGCTTGTGAGCTGGGGCTAATGCCCCTGGACTGAGCTAGCCCCAACCCCCCAGCACCCCCTTTCTGTGGTGGTGTAGGGGACTTATTTAAGATATCCCTGTGATGCAGCTCACTAGGGGGGGCTGCCCCTCACTGCAGGGGTGGAGAGCTGTGTGGTTGCCTCATCTCTGCCTTCCTTGCTGTGGGGCATTTCCCCCCCACTCCGGGGAGGGAAGGAGGGTGGGGTTTATTGGGGGGGGGGGGGGGCCCTCTCCTGTTGTAAGGAGAGGGATGGGGGCAAGGGGGGCATGGGGGCAGGGAGCGGGTGCTGTGTGGTGCTGAGCCCCTGTGCGCTGCCCCACACCGAAGTGCTTTACCTCGAATAAAGCTGGCCGGAGTGCGAGAGGGGTGTGGGCTGATTTTGGGGGGGTGGCGCAGGTCGCCCTACTGCTGCCTAACCGTACCCCCAGGCATAGCCTCCCTGGGCTGGGGGAAGGCGCCGCGGCGGTTGGACCTTCCCCGCGGGTGGGAGCTGCGCGACGGGGCTACGGCCGGGCCACCCACGTGGAGACTGCCGAGGGCCCGCCCCGCCCTCTCCTTGGTCACGCCCCTGCCCGTAGGCTCCGCCCCCCCGCCGCGCTGCCAGCGGGTATCCCCCGCTGTGGCCACGCCCCCTGGCTGCCTTGGCCACGCCCCCTGGCCGGAGCCGCGGGCCGTGGGCGCGGCAGGATCCGTCCGCGGGGCTGGAGCCCCCACGCGACCGTGACAGCCGCGTGGGGACACCGTCCTCTGCGCCACGGCCGGGGGTGGGTACAACCCTGCGGGGGCCGGGGCCACCCCTGCGCCGCCGGTGTCTCTGAACGCTGCTGTCCTGTCCCACGAGTGTCCCCGGGCGGTGCCCTCGCCTGGCTCGTGTCCCCGGCGCTGCCCTGCTCTGCCTTTGTCCCTTTGCCCGTGCCCTTGCAGCCGCTCGCGGCGCTGCCCTGTCCTTGGGTTGCCCGTGGGCACGGCACGGCCCCACGGTGCCGGGGTGCCCGCCCCTGCGTGGCACAGCCCCCTTCCTGCCGACACCCCTCGGCTGCCGTGCGTGTCCCCAGGCCGTGCCCTCCTGTGGCTGCTGTCCCCGTGCCGCGAGTGTCCCCAGGCGGTGCCCTCCCGTGGCTCCTGTCCCCACGCGTGGGTGTCCCCAGACGGTGCCGCCACCTTTCCCGAGACAGTGTCCCGCCAGGTCCTGCCCGATGCCGTGAGCAGTGCCCTGCCCTCCTCCTGCCATTTAATGGCCGATGCTCCCGCACTTCCCCAGCGGCGCCCGCCCGGCACGGCCCACGCCCGTCACCGTGACCTTGCCCCCCCACTCCGTCCGTGTTTGTTTGTCTTTCCAGCCCAGCTCATCGCCGGCCCGTCACCGGGTGTTGACTCTGTGCATTCCTCTCCAGCCGGGCCCGCCGCCGCCAGCCATTAACCGGGGCTGGCACGCTGCTGTGCCCCCTCCGGGGCCGCCGTGCTGGGCTCCGGCTGCTGATAACTTTGGGGACTTCACGCGAGGAGCTGGGAGAGGTGACCCCGGGTGACTGGCACCGCTCGGGGACGGGGGTGTGGATTAGTGCTGGTCCCAGCTCGGGCTGGGGATAAAAGCGCTGAGGTCTGCCCAGGTCTCAGGCTGTCTCGGCTCTCCCCAGGCAGCCCCGGCACCCATCCTGCGCCCTCCAGCACCATGACATGGGGGTGGTCCTGCTGGGTCCTCCTGCTGCTCCTGCTCGGCCCGGCCCGCGCTGGGGGGCCCGGCCCTGTCCTCATCAACCGCCCGTTCGTCACCATCTGGAACATCCCCACCGAGCGCTGTGCCAAGAGGTTCAACGTCACCCTCAACCTGGAGATCTTCGACGTGCTGGCCAACGACCAGCAGTCCTTTATCGGGCAGGACATCACTCTCTTCTACAGTGAGAAGCTGGGGCTCTTCCCCTACTACACCTCTGGGGGGGTGCCAGTGAACGGGGGGCTCCCACAAAATGCCAGCCTGAAGGCTCATCTCCAGCAGGCCACCCGGGACATCGAGGTCACCCTGCCCAGCCCTGCCTACGGCGGGTTGGCCGTCATCGACTGGGAGAAGTGGCGCCCGCTGTGGATCCGCAACTGGGCCTCCATGGACATCTACCGGCAGAAGTCGGAGGAGCTGGTGCGGCAGCAGCACCCGCAGTGGCCCCCCGAGCTGGTGAACAAGACGGCCAAGCAGCAGTTTGAGAAAAGCGCCCGCGACTTCATGGAGCAGACCCTGCGGCTGGGCGAGACCCTCCGTCCCGGTGGCTACTGGGGTTTCTACGGCTTCCCCAACTGCTACAACAACAACTTTAACAGCGTGCCCTACACCGGGACGTGCCCAGTGGTGGAGCAGCAGAGGAACAAGGAGCTGCAGTGGCTCTGGAGGAGCAGCCGGGCGCTCTACCCCAGCATCTACCTGCCCCCCCGCTTCAAAGGCACCAACAAGGCACTCACCTACGTCCGGCATCGCGTGGCCGAGGCTTTTGCCGTCCAGCGTGACGTCCTCAACGACGGCATCCCCGTCCTGCCCTACTCCCAAATCGCCTTTGACTGCACCACCGACTTCCTCTCCCAGGTGATGGGGACGTGGGGACAGTGGGGCACCTCTCGGGCTGGTGGGTTGGCACCGGGGGGGTCTTTCGCTCTGCCGGGGTGGTGCGGGAGTTCTGGGCACTGTCGACTTCTCCTCTTCCCTTGGGTGCAGGAGGACCTGATGCACACCATCGGGGAGAGCGCGGCTCAGGGCGCCGCCGGCATCATCCTCTGGGGCAGCCTCAACTACAGCACCTCCAAGGTGAGTGCGATGGGTGGCACCGCGCCACTGCCCACGGGGACCCCCCGTCCCCCCTCCGCGCAGGGCTGTGACCCCACGTGCTGTTGCAGGAGATGTGCCTCAGGCTGAAGGACTACGTGGAGGGGCCCCTGGGCCACTACATCGTCAACGTGACGGCCAGCGCCGATCTCTGCAGCCAGAGCCTGTGCTCCGGCCAGGGCCGCTGCGTGCGCCGGGAGAACAAGCAGGGCTTCCTCCACCTCGACCCTTCCCGCTTTGCCATCGACCTGCAAGCCGGCAAGCCCTGGCTGGTGGCCCAGAGCCTGGACTCCGGTGACGACGTCACTCAGCTGGCCAAGGAGTTCAGCTGCCAGTGCTACAATAAGTGGCAGGGACCCCGCTGCGACACCCTGGGCTTCGCTGGGTGACCTCCCCCACCCCCACCCCCCGCCACACTGGGGACACCGGGGTGGGCAGGGTGACACCGCCCCACGCCTCAGCACCCTCGCTGTGGGGTTGGGAACCCCACCACGGGGCTGCTAATAAAACCAGTAGGCACCCGCAAGCATCATCTTGTCTTCTGCCACAGCATGTTTTGGGCTGGGAGGGTCCCCCCGTGACACCGGTGGTACCTCCGGATGCTGGCAAGGGCTGTGCATCAGGACAGGGCGTCTGGGAGTGTAATACCTCAGAGAAGCCAGAAAAGAAGAGGAAGACGTATGGGGAAGGATATAGGAAGGGGGGGTAATGGGGGAAGAGGATGGGAAAAGGGGGAATGATGGGGTGCGGCCAGAAAGCAGAGGCTCCAGGGGTGAAAAGGCATGCCTGTGCGGCTGCAGCCACAGGAGTGCGGGCCCCCCCAGCCCCTCACTGGGCACAGAGGGCTGCGGTGTGAAACCAGTGCCCCCACTTTGATTTTCTCCTGGGTGACTATATGCAGACCAGTTCAGCCCTAGAATGATACGAAAGAGCGCCGATTTCTCTAGCCCAGGCTGCTGACTCAGCAATATCTATTTTAGAGTGATCAGGAGCAGGCATGAGATGATACACTGCCTCCCCGGCCGAGCTTAGGTGAAGATGTTGGCATCTTCACCTGGATGTTCAACTTGGGGTGGGGTTATCACGTGCTCGGTTCTCTGATCTTAGGCCATCACTTGGGCATTCTCTCCATGATGAGACCGTGCTGCGTAGCACTGCGTGTTTACTGGGGACTTACAAACTTGCACCCTTATTTCTTATGCTGGTTAATGTAAACCACTGCAAAGCATGGATTGCTCTCCGCAGCATGTGTGACAAGCCAGCTCTCGCCAAAAAATGAACTCCCTGCTCAGTGGAAAGGAAGGGCAGCGTGAAGCAGCATCTAGTTTAGGTCCTTCAGTTAAATCCTCTTTGCTGAACTGGGCCTTGGTAAATGCTGTTATCAGTGTTTCTTCTTTTTGGTCACTGGATAATGGGTTGTCTCCTCCTGGTAAAAGCCAAGCCATGGCTCCATGGCCCAGCTGTGTCACCTGAAGGGTCCCAGGACTTCTCAGCTCCTGATCTTGTGGAGACCTTGGGAGAATGTCTCTGCAGACGAGAGGCCCTCTCATTCATAGCTGTCATGGGGAAGAGCATCCCTGGTGCATGCACCATGCAACACTCATCCTGGCTTTTACTCTCTAGTGCTAAAAAAAACAGGTGAGGATCTGACCAGAAATGGTTCAGCTGGTGGCAGACCAGTTGCTTCTGCTTAGTGTCTGGGTGGTAAAACAGGGACTCACCCTGGGGCTGTGCTGTGCAAACAGGACAGGACAACTGGAAAACGTTTATTGTTCCAAAGGTTTATTACTAACTCTACTAAGCTCTGTTTCTTAACCAACTCTATTAGCAATGCTACTAATTAGATACTACTGACTTGCTGCCAGCTCCCTGGGCTCTCCCGAGGATGTGCTGTGCTGGGGTCCATCGGCAGGGTTGGGGCTGCAGGTGCAGGTGGGGCAGTGGGGAACTGCTGGGCTTTGGCCGTGGGGTGGGCTTGGCCTCGGCAGAGCCGGGACTGCTGCCAGCTCGGGCACTGCAAACAGTGGAGGAGCATGAGCAGCACACTGGAGGCCAGTCGGGGTTTGGCTGCTGGGTGAGAGCAGAATGAAGAGGCACAGGGGGGTGACCCTCCCGCTGCCTGCTGCTCCGGCAGGCTCTGGAAGCGTGGGAGCATCTGCCCGTGGGGATGGGTGGGCGCTGCCGAGGCCGGGAGGTGCTTCGTCCCGTCGCTTGGTCGGTGTGGTCATCACGGGTGGAGACGCCGGCGTGTTCCCTGCAGGCTGACGGTGTGGGCTCATGGAGCGGTGCCTTTCACCCACCGCCGGTGCATCCAGGGGTCTCTGTTTGAGACCAGTTCTCCTCTTGCACTTTGCCAGCAGGTGGGGATGGTCTCTGTTAAAGTTGGGGTTATAGTAGTAGAGTATCTAAAAAAAGTAAAGGCGAAGAGGTAGTTGACACCATTTCAAGACTGGAAATCCCCAAGCTACAAGAACTACAACTTTGAGTTGAAAAAGATGAACATGGATATTGAAAAGGACTCTGAGGGTGATTTGAAACCTGAAGCTCAGGCTAAAACGTTACATGACGGTTCTGTTCAGTCATTGCCACCCCTGGGTTTTTGCCGTCTGGGAGCAGAGCAGTGTAGGACATTCAAAAGCATAAGAACTGCTTTTGAAAGCCAAATACCATGACTTTTCAGCAACTTCAGTGTGGATATGAGCAAGCAGGCAATACTATTGTCCTTAGATGTACCTTCTCAGCATTCAGCAGATGCCACAGGAAGGTTTCAGATTTGGTGCAGCAGGGCATATAGCAAAGACGTTCAGAGCAATCGGGTTACACTGAGTCTGTCTTTCCATTTAATGGGTTCAAACTCAGTGGATACAATCGAACTGTTTTAGCTGTGTTTGTACTAATAAGAAAGACTAATTCAAACCCTCCTGAAAACAACCCGAGAAGGAAATTAAAACCAGACCGCTCACTACCATCCCCACGTCCTCTATTGCAAGGCCTTATTTGATGTGTAGGTCAGTCTGTCTCTCCCCCAGGACTGCTGTGAGCATTAGTTGATGTGCGGAGCAACTGCTGTACCTGGCTGTGAGCAGAAGCTGCTGCTTCTTCTGCCAGGAATTCAGGCAGGGAGGCAGATCTTTGGAAATCCCGTGGCATTTTGGTGAATCCATAGAGGTTCAGCTGTCGAAGGAAACTCTTCATCTTCTGCATGGCAAAAACCCGCAAAGGTCCTCTCCTGCCCAGCACCTCCTCTTTGAAGAGGTCTTCATTGATGGCTACACATTTTCCACCATCACTCCACCAAACAGACCGAAACTGGTCACTTTCCACTATTTTCCAAAGCTTATGTGGAAAGCAGAGGAATAAGAAGTCCTCTTTCATTTCTTCTGTCCCTGCTGGACTGAAGCTCCTCTCTCTGGCCATCATCGCCCTGAGCAGCCAGGCCTTGTCCTGCCAGTCAGCAAGCAAAAGCCCAACTGGCGCCAGCTGACTGGGGGTGCTGCTGGGAAATTCTGATGCTCGTGCCCCACAGCGGTGACATCACAGTGTGACACCGCGGTGATGTTTGCAGGGGTGCCCTGGCTGAAGGGAGCCGACAGAGGAGAAAGTGCTGAAGAGCACTTGTTGCTTTTCGCTCCCAGAGCCACTGGCCCTTGTTGGCTTGTTGCTGGATGTCGACTGTAAGAAAACATCATCCAAGCTGTTAAAGCCACCTATATTTTGCGTTCACCTAAACGCAGACGGCAGCGGCCAGTGTGCGGGAAGCAGCCTCTGGCAGGCAGAGCGGGAGGTAGCCCAAGACACAGGGAAAACCTTGGGGAAAAGGAGGAGGATTCCTCCAATCCTCCACTTTTTCTAGTGGCATTGCAATACAGAGCCAGAGCAGGATGACAGCTTTTTCCGAAGAGCAGAAACAAAGAAGGAAGGAAAACTAATGCAGACGCGTGAAGTGTAACAGGTAGGAGAGCTTGCATAGGTCACACACTTGCACCAGTTTTGGCAGCAAAACCCTATGATCACAGAAATGTTTCCAAACATTCATTTTCCAGATGGTCTAATGGGAACTAATGTCTTTCAAAAAGCAGTTTCTAACACCAATGTCCTGGTCGGAATAGCTTGGTGGTGTGAGCACCCCCAGCACTCGTATGGACCCCAGTGACACCCAGCATTTGGTTTCTGCAGAATTGCTACAGATGACTTGTTCGTTTCTTTTTATTACATTGAATAAGTATCTGAGAAGGTACTAATGGAGACATGATTGGACCTTTGGATTCCCCAGTCATGGCTTTCAGAAACATGTACTGGGTTATTACCAAGCTCCTTGCCATGCTGGTGGCCCCTGAAAAAATTAGTCATAATTGGATTTTGACCCAGAATGAATGATATAATCTAATTCTTACAGAGATCGCTTGGTAAATGTTGGGTGTAAATGCTGGAAACAATATTATCTTAGTAGTTTTTGTATGTGGAATGTGATTGAATGAACGCTCAAACGTGCTCCTCCCAAGCTACAGCGAATCTGGTATTTGCCATGTATTAAATGCTGAAATTGAAAGCAAAGTTCACCTTGCTATTCACACAAAGAAAATTACTATGGATTTCAAGTCCTCTTTATGCCTGGAAGGTATCACATCTGTGTGCTTGGAGCTTTTAGTCATTTGATATGCTTCGAGTTAGGGGCTGGTGTGGGGTTCTGCTAGGCGTAGAAATTTATGTTGCCTCAGTCCATTAGCTGAACTCAGCATTGAAACAGGCATCAGGAAAGAGATGCTTCCTCCGGCTTTGCAGAAGGGTCTAACTCTGACAGAAGCTGTGTAAACACTGCAGGAAGCCCTGCCTCTGGGTGCTGGCTTCTGGCTTGTCTTAAATAAAAGTGAGGCTGGAAACTTGGACCAGCTCTTTTTCTTGGTGTTAAAATAATGCAATCTTGGGCATGAACAGTTTGTCACTTTCAAATAATAGTTTTAAATGTGTAAGAGGATTTGCTTTATTCATCCTACTTATTGTAGCTATTCCTCAGTCCTTGCCTCTTACAGTGCATGTAAAGACACCCAAGACACTGTATTTCATGTAATCTAGACTGTTTTACTCCAGACTCCGAGGAATAGAGACTAGAAAGACACTGCGCATCGTGCCAACAGACAACTTGGAAGCACTGAACATCTGCTGGGTTGTTTTGTTTGGGTTTTTTTTTTTTTTGGTTGTTTTTTTTTTTTTTTTTTCAGGTCTGAACACCATGTTGCGCCTTGCAAATGTGTTGTGCTCTGCAAATCCCTCTGCAGCGCCGGAGCGAGCCCGCGCTGGAGAGGGGCCAAAGCCAGAGGTGCCAGCGGCGATGCGGCGGCGGCCCCCGCCTCTCCGTGCTTCACATTTCGGGCTGCTGCGTGTCTCTCGGGTGGGGTATGCTCATGGTGCCGTCACGGCCCTTTTCTGTGCTCGGGATGACTGAGAAATCTGCTGCGCTCCGGGCTCGCTTGTCCGCTGCGTGACAGGGTTCACGCAAAATCGATTTCTGGGCTTTTTCCACGTGCTGCTTGAAGAAATAAGAACAGTCTGTCACTTAAAACTGTCCTTACACTGCCTAGTTTTTCAACAACTGAGTAATTGTTGTCTAGGTAGTCTAGATCACATTACCTCCAATACCAATTTATTGTAAGTACTTACTATGGTTAACTATCCCAAACAGACAAAACTGAACTTCTGATTGCTCTGCAATTAGAAAGATTATCTTACACTCTAGAGTGGAGATGCTAATAATGAGGAGCCTTTAAATGCTTCGCTAGGACTAGGACACCAAGTAATTTAGCTGAATAGCATGGTGGAGATTAAGTTTTGAATAAAACAGATGGAAGAAAGCCCTCCCAAACAATCCACAGGTTTTTCAGATACAAGTTGGAAATTAGAGGCCTGTTAATTAGCTAGTAAGAAAAGCTCGTCTGCCTTGTTCCCCAACTAAGAATGTCAAAAACAGTAATGACAGAGAAATTTCCCACACTGTTCAAAGTCAGTTTAGTCAGACACTAAGATACTGTTTTAAATATTGTCTTTGCATTTACAGCCCACACCTGTGGTTAGACGACCAAGAGGGTGACCGTATTTTTGAGACCTCAGGAGTTGGTTTAGCACCCCACTAGCTATCACTTGCCATTGCATTTCATTGCATCCAAAGCTTTGGACAGAAATCATAAAACCAAAATCAGAAGAATGGGAAGCAGGTTCTTCCAGACCATTTCTCCTGCAGCTCTTGCAGCTGATTGCTGAGCTGCAAAGCTCTTTTGGAAGAAGTAAATCCTTCCCAAAAGCAGGTCACAGTAGCTGTGCGGCTTGAAATTAAATAGATGGCATGTGGGTCTTTAAAATGCCTTTTATTCCATTTATACTGCTGCTGAGGCTTGTGGCACTCGAGCGCTGATCACTTAATGCTCAGGTTGCTTCACATGGGTGCAAGCGTGCTGCAGCGAAAGGAAAGCAGAGGAGTGCTGGGTGCTCTGCTTTTGGAGGAGATGCTGATAATCAGTGCCAACTTGGGGGTGTTAGAAGCATCTGAACAGAGACATGCTTTTGGTGGAGGTTTCTGGACTAGTGAGCACCCGCTCCCTGCATGTGAATCTGCCTGCATGTGAATTCGCACAGCCCTGGGGATTAGAAAGGAACAAAAACGCGTTCCTACGACTGATCCCATGTCAGGCTGCATGAAGTGACTGCAAAACTCTTGGCGTGTGCAAGACTGACTTGAATCCAACACAGGTTCAGTGCAAGACGGGGCAGTCGGGGGGGAGGCAGGACTCCACCAGTGTCAGCAAATGGGTGCTCCAGTGAGCACTGGGGCGCGGGGGTGTGCGAATCTGGGAACGGGCTGTGGTGGCTCTGTTCAGCTGCCGTTACAGAAAGTCCACCTAAGTACCAATGAACCACCACTCCGCTGTACCCAGAGTCTACAGGCGAGCAGCTCACCCAACCGGAGCAGCGAAGAGGACTCGGGGGGAGATATTGCAGAGGAACGTGAGATTGGGAGGCAGCAGCCCAAAGGCAGCCTCCAAGGACATGTGAACGTGTGAGCAGCTTGAGGTGCTACCCAGAGCAAGAGGTTTCACTGGCTTTGAGTAAAACATACCCGTAATGCTATTGGCATATGTGGGGATGTGCGCAAGGCTTCATTGGTTTCCTATCGATTAACACTTTATATAAAACTTGCATTTTTTTTCACATGCAGTGTTGAAGCTCACTTCTGATTGCTGTTTCAAAAGTGAAATACAAACGCCTACAGAAATAATTTCGAGAAGCTTGAATGTAAGACCCTGTACCCAAAACTCAGCTCAGTCTGTCATCTTTTTCTCAGTCAGTGCAGCACCAACTTGAATACAAGATCTTCTAGCTACCAGTTACCTAAAACGAAAGCAGCTCTTCCTTACAGTCTCTTTGTATTTGGGTTTTGTGTTTGAAAAACCACCCACTTCTTATCTTTTCTCTTGCTCAGGTATTTCTTGAAAAGATCTGAAAAAAGATCTAAGAAAGATCTAAAATGATCTTCAGGGGCCACAGACTGTTGTTGCCCTGGATTTGACGTGCCTTGTTTCAGAGCATTAGCAGGGATATCAGCTGTCATTCCTCTGATTCAACAGATTGCAATTTCAGAAGTTACTTGAAAAAAAAAATGTAAGCCCTGAAGCACGGTTTGCGGGCGCTCAGCAAGTATTTAAACATTCAGTACAAACTACAGACCCTGCTTCAGGTTATATAAACAAAAACGCCTCTGCACTTGGAAGCTTGTTCTGCTTTGTTCCATAATTTTTGAAATCTGCCAGCAATGGGGCTGGGCACCAGAATAGGACTTTCACCACAAAAATGTGGGAGCAGGAGCAGCTCCTTCCTTGCGAGCGTTTCAAGCCTTACACAGGCAGTGCCAGTTGCAAGGGCTTACACATTTTCTGTCAGGGAAATGCGTGGTTTGTGTTTTTCCCTGCAGTCAGGAGGGTCAGAGGCAGAACACTCGTGCTATTTGCAGCATCTCTGCTGCCCTGATTTGGCAGTAACTTCTCTCCTGGTTATTTTCCACCCTGGGATTTTAAAAACAGGCTAATCGGTGTCCTGTGTTGGCATTAGTAAATCAGCAGGAGTGTTATCAACAGCCCAAGGAGGATCAGAATAAGGGCTTGTGAACTGACTTGAGTGAAGCTGTTTGCTTGCACTGTGTAAAACACCTCGCAAACTAATTTTCCTCCAATGACATGTTAAGCATAAAACCATAGAGTGTTCCAAACACTGCTCTAATTTGCTGATGCAGACTTAAAGCAGACACTGAAAACTATAGCAAAACATTTTGCATGAACTGTCTAGCATTTGATTGTAACTCTTCTCAGGAAGAAAAATTTGATTTGACAGATTACTGGTCATAGTTCCATAAATAGCTGTAATCCTCTGTATTGTTGGGCAGAGTTCAGGGTTAGCTTCAGCAAAAACAACCCAAACTGGAATGGAAGTGGGGGAGAAAAACCCCACCACTTTGAGACTGAACCTGCCCTCAGCTCAAAGCACATATTCTTTACTATCTTCTTTGTTTTAATACATGCCAGCCGATACTTGCACACAGCAGATATCAGCTGAGATAAAGGGGGGTTCAATATTTGAGGCGTAGCTTTTCTCACCATAACAACAAATCTGTTAAGAGAGTAAGAGGACATGGATAACTTGCAGGATCCAGCATAGCAGGTGCAGTGTGGTTGGAAGACTGACTTTTGCCAGATTGTATTATAGACAGTCACGGTGCATGATGCAGAAGTACAGTGGCTGGCTGAGCACAAGTATCCTACATACTCTGGGGATTGTGTGTTATGCAAAGCATCAGCAAAATATACACAGTGCCAGTGAGGCATGTGTTTGCTTCCTTGTCTTCAAGGCAGCTGGGAAAAGGGGCGGTCTGTATTTAATCTAATTCTCCTTTTATAAAATAGCAGAGGTGGTGACCTGTGAATATGGTCATCTGAAACCAGCCTGCTCTCTCTGACTGCATAAACCAGCTCTTGGGGCGCAAGTGACTCTATATTCACTGGCCTAGAGCAGAAATGCCTCCCTAAAATGAGCTACCCCTTCCTCCCTGCACCTCTGCCACCCTATCAAAATTAGAGCAGATTTTCTGACAAAATCCATGCTGCATTTATCCACATTGAAAAATACCTATGATGCTTTTTATTTCATGTACTAACACTTGTTCAGTTTGCTTTGACAATCTGCTTATAGAATTTGCTGAAACAGTAATTACATTCAAATTGAATGAATTAATTTGAAAAGCTGCATTCTCCCCATCAGTGCATGAAACTGGGTGAGCCCAAGAACCACCACCAAAATCTCCTAGCAGCTACTCTTCAGGATGTTGGTCAGAAGGGTCGTGAAACTTTTTCCTCTTCAGTTATGGCTAGAAGGTGTAATACAAGTGCTAGTTTTCTGTTAGCTACCAAAGTAAGCCTTACCTTTGTTTCCTAAGCAAGAATAAACTATTTCTACATATGCAGTTTTATACAGAAATACCTACCAATAACACAAAATAAGGGGATCTCATCTTTAGAATGCCTCAGTTTGGGCTCTTGCTAGATAAATCAATGTAAGACTTAAAATAACAAGGCAGTTAATTGATGAGGAGTCCCCAAGTGAAATAGAAGGAATATACATCAGAGTATTCATTTCTATCATGGTCCAAGCATGCCATTTATTTCTTCTGCTACACAGATACTAGGGGAAAGAAGTGCAATAGCAACGCAAGCAATGTGCCAAAAATGCTCTTAATATAATATTTATATAATCTTCTTACATGCTGCCTGCTGTGAAGGGGAGCTGTGATGAAAGATACGTTTTTTTCTTAGTCAAAGGTTACGGAAAATCTCAGTTGTCTGGGATCGAGAAGCAGCACTTGACTACAGCTGCACATACAGAAAACAAGCGGCATAAAAATAGCCAAACACTCCAGCAATGCACATAACAAGATTCCCCCTTTCCAAAGATCCTGAGAAAGGCCAGGCGAGCTCTTAGGGTCTGACCAGACTTGAGTTGAGAATTCCCACTCACCAAGATCATATGAAGACTCCAGTCTTGGGGTACCTTAACATGCTCCTATGCTCAAGACAAGAGTCCGCCTAATATTTTAAGATCTTGCAGTCTGGACAGATAAAATAGCTCAGAGAAAGGAAAAATAATGTACAGCATGATTACACAAATAATTGTATTGTATTAACTTTTGCTTCCCAGTTCACCACTTGATGTTTCTGCCTTTTATTCTTCTCCTGTATACTTAGAATTTATCCGGCTAAAGATTGCAAAATATCTTTAAGAAAAAGAGCTGTGTTGCCTAGTTTAACTGAATGCAATACAGTCCTGCATTTGCCCATTTCCCAAGAAATTTAACAAAGGACCCGACAGCTTAAACCTTCCAATGAGACCGAGGACCTTGACTACAACCTAGATAAAATAGTTACAAAAATCTCATTGGTTTACCCATCTTTAAGTTACTGTCATCCAGAGATGAAAATTATTGGCTCACACTGTGAAATAGCAGTTAATAGCACCAGTGTCCCCAGACAGTCGAGGCCTGTCACAGCAAAGTTGTTCTGATAAGCCTGATCGGATGCTTTCCCTTTCCCAGCAGCTGAAGGCAAGCTGTAGTTTTGTGGCCTTTTCTTCAGTCTCGGGGTAGTAATACATGCTGGGCAGATGATCTTGGAAGTAAGAAAAGCACATTTAGGGCAAAAGATTTTCCAAGGTCCGTAAGTATGTAAATGTTTCCAATTTAACTATTTTTGAGAAGGGCACACGACTAAGTCAAACATTTTCCGAATGGATGACCCTGCTTGCTCAGTCTGCCTGAGCACAAGCTGGGACCAAATATCCCAAGCAGAAACTCGGTGAGTACTTACCTTGAACTCTTCTCTCCTGCTGAGTCCTCCTAAATACAAATAGATTATCAGATTTTTTTTTTTTTTTTTTTCTGTGAATCTGTTCCTAGTTCCACTTGCCCAATTAACTACACCTCCCTAACTTGGACAAAAACTCAACAACCTGATCAATGGCTAGCTGCACAGATCTTGAGCGAAAGCCAAGATTTCTAGCCATTCTTGTTAATAATACCAGTACTGCTGCATCAGCATTTTAATGTGTTTTGCTTTTAAGAACACTTAAGTCTTCTGCAAACTTAGTATCCTGCAGTACAGCTTTTCTGGGAGTGCAGCTGGCGGCACAGTGCCAAACCATCTTGGACAAGAAGGGACAAGCCCGATGGCGAGCAGACAACGGAGGGAGCATTGCGGGGGCCAAGGGCTGGGGTTTGCCTTCCTACCTTGAAGAAAAGCTGCGGAGGAGGATAAACATGGTTAAGCAGAAGACAAAAACCAACAAAAGAAAAGACGAGAGCCCTGTTTGATCTGAGGTGAGGCTCTGTCCATCAGCCCATGCTGGATTACAGGCTGCCTTCATAACTGGTACTCGGGACCTTTTCTTCTGCCAAAGGAGGAGTTGCAATTTCTGGCTGTTACTGAGCTACTTCTCACTGGCTGCAGGGGGTGATGGGGGGGTCACTCTGAACACTTTTACCAGCATTAAGCAGTAAAGAATCCCTGAAGCTGTGTGTTTTTGTTGTGTTTTCTTCATTTTTACGGCCAAGGACAGGAGGGTGACTGGCTGCAGTGCCCAGCCCCTTGAGCTCCATTTCTGGCCCTGCCTCACTAGCTGCTGCTCATGTTGCTTCACACCAGCTGCAAAAAAATAGTTTTTTAAACTTTTTTTTTTTTTTTTTTTTTAGGAGAATGCAGGGATAAGGTTTCACTAAGCCCAGAAACCATGACTGTAATATGTTTTGAGGGGAGAGCAGATGAGAACGAGGGCCTCTCCCCTGTCCCAAGGGCTCATAATCGCACGGAACTCCTTACGGAGAAACTCCCCAGCAACTCCAGCAAGCAGCCCTTGCTCCAAGCTGGAAGGAGCTGTATAGCAAAACCAGAGTTAACTAAACTGGGTTTTGAGCTATGCCATCTGTGCCAGTGATAAATGCTCTGCTCCTGTGGAGCACCGGTGACATGGTGGCTCTGTACACGCACCGTATCATACCCCTTCTCCACGCTGTTAACAGTGGGCAACAAAGCTTGCTAACACAGAAAAGGCCACAGTTTCGTAAAGTCACTTGAGCTTCTTAAGAAGATAAAGCAAATGAATTATTAATACATCAGATGAAATCATAGGGAGTTAATAAGGATTATGTGTTGTCCAGAAGGTAGACACAGACAACTTCCATCTCCACCGAGCCAAAAGCACCTCGAGCAGCTGTTCACTGTTCAGCTCTCTGGGGGATGCACAAGGAGCTGGATCATAGATGGCCCCCCAAAAGAAGGTTGTTCCTTAGCATTACACCAACAGTAAAACTTTTTTTTTTTCCTCTACTTGCCCTCAGTTCCTAAAAAATCAGATTTCCAGAGGGGTTTCTGCATGAATTACCAATCTCTTTTGATACAGCCCAGGACTGGAGGAGTAGCAGGGGTTTGGTCTCACAGCCCAGAGTAACTCAACCCTTGCCCTGAGTCACCACACACGCTTCAAGGAAGTGATACGGAGCACTTGCACCGTACTGACCTCAGCCGCCGAGTTTCCTCATTACAGGCGGCATCATCATCTGGAGATAAGCAAGGAATACTCCCTGTTTACAAAAAAAAAAAAAAACCCAAAAAACCAAAACCAAACCGAACCAACCCTTTCTTTCATGTGGCTTAATATCTGCAGGTGATTAATCTTTAAGAAGCTGTACTTTGTTAACTAAAGTTTTAAAGCATCCGGTGATGCCTGGGCACAGCCGGCACAGTCGCAATGCTCATGTTACCAGTGGGGCTCTGAAACCAGCTGCCCACGCAGCAAACTTAGACTTTGTATCACATGGAAAGAGCCTGGGAAGCAGAACAAAGATGTGGAGGTAGATGAAAAGAGATCCTGCCAAGGTATGCACGTGGATTTTAAGCAAAACCAAAAACATCTTAGTTCAGTTCCTTACATCAACCATTTTCATCTTAAAGGGAAATTATTCTGATTTTTCACTTTTAAGCAGTTTTAGACTGATGCTTCCTTAAGCTTCCTACCTTTTCAGTTTGGCTCCCCTTCCATTAGCAGCGGTGTTTCCCCCTCCCAAAACTTGCTTGCCTATCTCTGCAGGCCAAAGGCACTGAAGGACAGATGACAGCCCTCTGCCCAGCACCGCGCTGCCTCTCCAGCTCCTTACCCCAAGTACAGGACGTGCTTACAGTATGATGAGATAATGCCTCCAAAGCTTCTATACACACCCATTTATTTCGTGCCTACCTGAAAGGGGCAGCCTAATAAAATTACAAAGCTGTTAATAAAGCCAAGCCACAAAAATAACCAGGCCCTCCTTGAACAAGGTAACATCTACACCTAAATATCACAAGGACAGTATAAGGAACTAGAAGATCACTGACAACAAGCTTGAGCTGCCAACTTGTCCTCAGGGATCCTGTGTGGCAGGGACAGGGAAAACTCCAGCACAGCGAGAGTGGGTGGCTGTGCCCCGCGTGCCCTCACAGGCTGTAACTGCCCGGATTTGTGTCACCTGGGACTCCTCAGCTCACGGAAAGGTGATCCCAGCCCTGACAGGTTGTGTTGCCTTGCACATTGGGGGACATTGGGGGGTGGGGGGCGGGTGTGTGCTGCTGCCTGGACCCCCCCTCCAGGTCTGTGCTGGGGTCACCTGTAGCTCCTGCTTGTCCGCTCCACGGAGAACCCGCACAGCTGCTCCTGAGCTTGGCTAAACGCTGGCTGCTGATAAACCGCCCTTTTCTCTAGAGAGTGTCGATTCCTATCTCCCACCAGGCTGGCTGCACGTACACCCAGGTCTGCAAAATGGCTACAGTCGCTCCACCTTGCTCTGTTAAATTTTTTGAGTTTGTTTTTTTTTTTTTTTTTTTTTTTAAATTGGCTCACTTTAAAAAGCCTTAAACCGCGAGTAGCAAGTTGAACGAGCGGCCAGAGCGCCAGGCACTCGCTCGCAGCGGCGGTGCCGAGGGCAGGGCGGGCGTCCCGGCGGCGCGGGGCTCCGGCCGCGCAGAGGTGAGCGGGTTCCCCGCGCGTCCGCGCCCGCCGCCGTGGGCCCGGAGGGGAGGGAGCGGCGCTGCCGGGCGGGGCGGGGGCTGCCCGCCCGGGGCCGGTCTCCTCCGCTCCGCTCCGCCCCGCCCCACGCGGGGCGCGCACACCCGCGGGGGCAGCTCCGCGGGGTGCCGCGGCCAGGAGCGGCCGCCTCCGCCGAGCGGGTCCCCGCGGGCTCCCCGCGGCCGCGCAGCGCCGGGCCGGGCCGGGCCGAGCCGTTCTCCGCCGGAGCCGAGGCCGAGCCGCAGATGTGGGGCCGCCGCCGCGGCTGCCCGCAGGGCCGGCGCTGCCGAGGTAGGAGCCCCGGCCCCGGGCCCTCCCGCGGCCTCCCCCGCCCGCAGCGGGGCTGCTCGGCCGCTTCCCCCCTTCCCGCCCGTGGCTGCCAAGCGGGGGGTGCCCAAGGGGGAGCCCCACGCGTGTCCGGGGCAAGGCTCGAGGGGGGGGGGGGGGAAGGGCGTGTCGTCTGGGACACCCTGGGCTGGATTTGCCCTTCCAGCTCCACCGGGGAGTCAGGGCGGCGTGGGAGGTGGGAATCGCGGCTTCTGCGGGGAGCAGCCCCAGGCAGGGGCAGGTTTGGGCGATGTGGCGTGGAAGGAGGGAACCGTGGCATCGCAGTGGCTGCTCGCTCTCCGAGTTATTTTTGGAAATTGTTTGGCTGTGAGGGATTTTTTTTTTTTTTTTTTTTTTTTTTTTACACTGTCCGTAGGAAGGTGTGTTTACGTTGCGCTCCTCCAAGCAGTGATGCTTTCCATTGGCCGAGGAAGGCTGGAAAATCAGTGTTTTGGCAAACGCTGATCCAACCGGTTAGTTCTTCCTCCCTATGGCAACACCATAAAAACACGTAATCTGCATCTTTTTTATCTTGCCCCGTGAGATTTTGCTGCTGGCTCGTTGGAGCCTTCCTTGGAAAGGGCTGCCTCTCCCTGAGGATTGAGGGGTCTGGCGTGTTCGTTAGGCGCTTTGTGTAATGCAGGATGACAGCTGTGACGCAAGTGTGCCAAAACTTCTGAACGCGGGCTCAGTCTTGGATACGTTTGGGTGTTTTTTCCCCCTTTCCAGGAAAACTGTATTCCGCAGGCTGGAAGATAAACCTGGCACCTTCCTGGGCTCCCTTGCAGGCGTGGGGCAGGACGGGGAAGCGGAGATGGAGGCAGAAGCTGAGCGGTGTTGGACGCGGGTCTGTTAACAGGACCGGGGAGCCTTGGCCCGGCACCCTGAGCTGCCTGGTGCTGTAGAAAATTGGGTGTCACTGGGTGTAGAGTGGCTGTGACTCCTGCCCGGTGACTCAGAGCATTGCTGTTGTTTACAGCCATCGCTTCGCTTCTTGCCAGCGTTAGAGTAGGCAGCTGCCGACTTTGTCTGTGCCCGACTCCAGCTCGGGGCATAGAAATGGGTTTCAGTAAAGTGGGTGGTTTCCAAACCACCGGCACTGAGGGGAGGACCCCGATTCGGCTGTGATGGGCCACCGCTTACCCGTGGCTGGACTGAAAACCCTTCACTGCTCCTCGGGTCGTTCCCGCCGTGCTTGCGCCAGTGTCTTCAAAGAGCGGCGATTTGTCGGCTGTGCCAGGGGAGCTGCTGAAACGCATACTGCTCTCGCTCAGCGCTGACTCTGTAGCAGGTCCCGTTGTGCTCACGTGGCTCTTCGGAGTGTGGGGAGGAGGGGAAAAAAAAAAAAAAAAAAGTTGAAGAAACTTGAAGACTCTCAAGATTTTTCAGTCTTTAAAAACATTAATTCCGACTTAAACCTTTTATATTGATAACTGTCAAAGAGAAACTAGTTAATATGAGGCAAAAGCATGTTAAACCAAGCACAACTCGGAGTAATCCCACACAGGGTCAACTGATTTTTTTAGAGCTCTGCAGAGAGCTGAAGATGGGACTGAATAAATACCGGTTGTGGGACTCCTGGTGCTCGTCCAATGTGTTGCGGAGCAGTTTGCGAAGTTTCCAGTAAGTTTGCTCAATGTGGCCTTACTCAGTTGCAAGGCACTCCCATAATTATGGCTGCAATTAAAAGCAATAACATCCATTTACATAAGGTGCTGGTCCTTTTAAATCGGCGCATCATCTAATGATAGCATTCGTGTAGGGATAGTTATGCAGGACGAGGGCCCAAAGCTGAGAGTGTTTCGGGAAGGATTTTGTTTCAGAACTTTTTTGAGGTCATTTGAAGGAAGGGCCTGCTTTGAAACAGAACATTTTGTTATGAGAAAGTACTAAGTTATATTTCTAACCCTTACCAGTAGTAGGATGTTGTTGAATTAAGGGCTTTTAGCACTTCATTTTTTTTATGTATCATCCATCTAATTTTGAAAAATCAGCCTGGTTACACCAGTATTTTTCTCAATTTGATTGCGTCAGTGTTCCTTCTGCTCGTATGAGTAAGAGATTTGGTAAATCCAACTGGTGGATGATGCTTAATTGCTGATAAAGCACTATGGATGTGTTCTAATTTGCTCCCTGAGGAGGTTGCATGGTTTCCTTGGGGCTCTGCATGTAATGTCCACAGATTTTTTTTCTTTGAGATTAACATAAACATTAGACTTCAAATGCTGGAAAACATCATGCATTTGGGGAACATTTCAGCTTTCTTCTGAAGGAAGTGACTTGGTAGAATACTCTCACCTTCTCGCTCTGTATGGTGGTTTTTTTGGTGTGTTTTTTTTTGTGTATTTTTTGTTTTAGTTTAATGAATATAATGTAAGCTTGTGTCCTCACACGCTGGGTGGGGCAGGTCCTTGGGAAGGGTCACAAGGTGAAGTAGTAGAAAGGGTAAAAATTTTCAAAATATAACTGAGGAAGCACCAGCCATTGGTCTGAGAAGTGCTAGGTTCCTTGAGTCTGCTCTGGTTTTCCCAGAAGTCTTTTTTTCCCATTTTAAATAATTAGTCTGTTAACCTTTTGTTGCAGACATAGCACTTGACTTGAGGGCTCTGAGGGTTTAAGAGGTTAAGTGATTAAATTGCGTAAGGGAATAAAAGAGAATAATGAACTCCAAACTCACTGGTCTGTCTAGCTGGGCTCTCCAATGGCTAAAATTAAGTAATTTAAGTTGATTCCTGGTTTTACTCAGTTTTTATCAGGTCCTCGTTGTGAGGATATGGGAAAGAGTCCCGTGCTGCTTCACGTGGCTTTTTTTTCAGAGGTTGTGGATTTATTTCAGGTGTGCTTCAGTTGTGCAGAGGGGCGGTTTCAGGGGGAGCACTGGCCTGGCTAACTCTGACAAGATACCCCATGGGGCCAGACTGGCTGATAACCAGGCTCGTTCTTGGGTGCCTGCCAAAACCTGGCCCTAAATATTGTAATTGCATGCTAATTATGAATATTAATCTCCAGATGTACTTAACGTATTACAGGGTAAAGTGCTGACCTGGTAGCTGTCAGGTGGTGCTGTGTGCAGTGTGTAAGTAAAACCACTGTAATGTGGTGGGCCTGTGAAATGGTGTCTGTGCAAAGAGGAAAAAATACTGATGTTTTTGCGTAAAATGTGTAAACTTACCTGTGCTGTGGTAACACTTCCCTGTGCGGGGGGTGAGGCGCTGGCCCAGGGTGCCCAGAGCAGGGGTGGCTGCCCCCTCCCTGGAAGGGTTCCAGGCCAGGTTGGACGGAGCTGGGAGCACCCTGGGCTGGGGGAAGGGGGCCCTGCCCATGGCAGGGGGGTGAGACTAGATGATCTTTAAAATCCCTTCCAGCCCAAACCATTCTATGAACAGTGAAGTGGTAAGTGCCTTTGCGACTGTGTTTTGATTATGTCAAACCACCTCACCTCTCATTTGAGAAGCTGGTGGGCGGGGGGCTCTTCGGGATGCTGGTGTCTGTGACATTTAAGGGCCCGAAGCAACGCACCAGAATTAATCCTGAAGTCTTTAAGTGCGTAGCTGCCATGGTAGGTCCTGAATGCAAACAATGAGTCTCTCCTAATTGCAACTGACTTCTATCCATGTGATGGATTAAAGGGATGTTTTGTAATGTTTTATTAATAAAATAGGATGGTTTTGTCATGAGTGCCCTTGTGGAAATAACGTGCATGTTGCAGATTTAAATTTGTATGTGTTAGTGTAATTTCAGCACTACTGCCTACTTAGATATCTGAAATGACTGTGTGGCATTAGTTTCCAGATGATTCGGTACGTTGTTATCTTCTTTACAAGCCATGCACAAGTAGAAAAAGGTAGGAAAGGGTAAATCAGAATGGGGCTCAGGTTCTTACTTATTTCCCCTTTTCACTCTGAAGTTGACTACCTAACTTGTTCCCAAATAATTATTTTTCCGAATGTGAATTTTCTCTTTCTGCACAGTGCCCAGTCTTTGTGCCATGGCGGAGGAGCTGGCTCCGGACGTGTTGTGCCTTGGCATGGGGACTCGCTGGGCTGCCGGGAGAGCTGCACGATCCGGGCTCCCGGGCAGCCGTTCTCTTCTAAACTAGAGTTACAGCGCAGCCCTGCCAGCTGCAGCTCTGGTGTGGGCTTGGTACGTGTCGCTAAAGTGATACCTAGAAGTGGTTTAGAGGTGCTATTTCTGCCTTGCTCGGAAAAGCCATGTGTTGTTGCATCTTTTGAAATGGATTCACATGTGAATGATCTCTCCATCTGCAGACAGTAACATACTTTGTTAGCTGGGTTATCTGCACCGAGGCTGCAGAGGCTCGATTTGATCCTGCGTATGTTTTAGGTGCATAAATGGGAAGGTTTCCTTAAGCAGCAAGAAATCCCCAGGACTGGATTCCATGCAGTTTGCCAGTGGGTAGTTTAAATCAGAGGATGTAAGGGACAAAATATTTGCAGTGATTTATTTATAGTTAAAAGCTTCCATATGACTACACACACCCCTTTTGACATAAACTAATCAAGGAGCACACCACCATGAGTTGCTTTAATGCATCTGAAGATGCTTCTGACAATTACCGCTGCCACAACAGTATTTGGATTTAAGGCTGGCTTTTTCTTCCTTTTAAGTTTTGTTTTATGATCATATGTCCCTGGAAGTCTAATTGGTGTTGTCAGTTAATAACAAGCAGCGTTTGTTGTTCATGGGAACCCTATGGATGTTCTTAAGCATGAAGATCTGCAACATTTACCTTCTGCGTTAAAAGAAGAAAAAAATAGAAGCCCTTTGTAGTTTTTCCATTACCAGTGTGGAACTGGTTTCCCCAAAACAATAGGGAGATTTCAGGGGTTCGTGACCTCTTGCAATTAAAAAATTTCAGATGGCTTGTGAGAGGCAGACTGATGGGGCAAAGGAGGAGAGGGGAAAAAAAGGCAGCAAGGCAGCCCTTGCTGTGGAGGAAACGAGTACTCCTGACACAGCTGAAGTCATTACTTGTGATAGAGGATAGATCTAGCTACCTTTTTTTTTTTCTCTGAGAAATGTTCTGTTTGGGGATCAGAATATAGGAACTTAAAATTCAAGATCTTCTGGAAGAGATGTCTCCTGTGTATTTATGTCTCAGGGTTGCAATTGTTTTTTTCCTCAGCTCCAAGGACTTGGATTCATCTGGTGTCAAACTCGTGTCTGACGGGACAGGTCAAAGCACATTGTGTAGTGGGAGCATTGGCAGGGCAGCTCTTCTCTCTTGGTAGCCAGTTTTCACTAAAATGTCAGAGACTAATGTTTTTGAGACCTTTGTCTTGTGTCAAATAAGGTTTAAATCGGTCAATGACTTCAGATGTCCTTGGTGGTGAGGGGGAGAGCCAAGGAGGACACAGGTCGACCCACCGTGCTGGTGGCTGGAGCCAGCAAGCCTGGACAGCTGGTGTTTCACTGGAGTGGGCAAGTGCAAGGGTTGGTGTGCTTATTTGCTTTTGATTATTTTTTTGGTTTTTTTTTTTTTTGTTTGTTTGTTTGTTTTTCCATCTTCATGTCCTTTATATGTTTTGCTTTTAATTTAAACTTTTGAATGTGTATTTATCCGTTCTGGTGCCAGAAGCTCTCACATATCCTGTATCTGAGGGAGTATGGCCTTCTACACACGTAAATAATTTTTGTAATTTATTTTCTTTAGGGAGACTTGTGCTGAAATGAAGTTATTTTTTTGGAATCTAAAGAGAATTCAGGGCTTTTTTTTTTAAAAAAAATATTGAAGGTTTCTTTGCTAATATTATGCTGGCGACTCTCACTCGGCAAGTGTTTCCCCTTGCAAGAGCTTTTATTTGTAGCATTTGTGTTGTTTAGCCTGTCTGCACTCCATAAATTGGATTATTTTGGCTGTTGTAATTTTATTATCCTTATTAAGCTGCTTCATCTACATATTGATCCTGTTAGTCTCAGGAAGCTGATAAGCCATCTAGCTGTACTTGCAACATGCACAGAAGATGAAAAATCTGCCCTGGAGGCTATGAAGACTGAGATTCACCAGCAATTTGGATCTCCGTATGTCTCATCTGTATTTTTTTTTTTTCAGTGATAAGTTTTAGATTATGTGGCAGCCTTGCAGTTTGCCAAATTAATCTAAATTTTACTTTTATTATAAATTCTCTCCTTCAGCAGCTTCTGAGAAACTTTGCTCTAGTTTGCTTGTATTTTTATTTGGATGAACACGCTCCTTTTTTTATAAAGCTTAAGAATATTTCACATGCGCAGTGAGGTTTTTTTCTCCTTGTGCCAGTTTTCCATGCTGGCTTTTCAGATGGATTTATTCTGTACTTTTGAAAACCTGCTTTCCTGTCTCTGTTGACCACGGGACACGCATAAAACCGAGTGTGACTGCAGGTGCGTGTAGAGGACTTGGGGCCCACTCACTGCCCCGTTACCTTGTCTGCTCTTGCTTCTGTTGCCATGGGCTTCTTCCCTAGTGACCTATCCTATACGGTAATGTATGCTGGAATGCTGTACTCTGTTGGACCTTTAACTCTTGTCCCCCCTTTTTTTCGTTTGCTGTAGCTCTCAGCCAAGTCTACTCCCTCTTACAACGTGAGGTGGTGCAACCTCTACCTCAGCCCCCCCTGTTCTGAGTCCATTTTGGGTGCTTCTGTGTATTTACATGTTAGTTATGTCACTGAAATGTTTGAAGACCCCTGTTTTGTTCTTGTTTTCCATGTCCTCTCTTCATAGTCACTACTGCTTCTAACATCTTGTTTTCCTTTATTCCCCACTCCCCATCCAGCGTTTCTTCCTCCTCCTCCCACAATTTGACCTTGTCTTGCTCTTGTCTCCCCATGCCCTATTTCACGTGTTCACACGGCTTCAACTTCTATTCTGTGCTGATGACTCACAGATGCACTCTATACCCCTGACGGTTTGTCACCCAGTCCAGCGGCTGTCTTCCTCCTCGCCTTTTTTTTTTTTGGATTTCTCCATCAGCAGTCATTCAGTATTTCAAGCAGCAATTCCCAGATGGTGCTTCTTAAGTTCTTTTTCTCTCTTGTCTTTTAAAACACTGCCACCTGATAGGTAGCTTTGTCTGAAAGCCTTCATGATTTTTTTTTTTAAATTCTTTTTACTTTATGCATTTGGATCACATGTGAATTCTGTGTACTTTATTGTCAATATATTTCTCCTCTTCTAGCTCATCAGACTACTTTCCTAATGCATGTAATAAGGTTTTACGGATGTTTGTCTTTAAAGTGGCTGTCCTGAGAAATTCTATTTCTGAAGTCAGTTGATAGCTCTTGGTTTTAAAGATAGCATTAAGTATTTTAGTTCCACTCTGAGAAGGCAGCTACCCTTGTTTTGCTGGTTTTTATATTTAGCAGCCCAGATCTAGCTGTTATAATAAGTGGGATTCATGGCATCCTGGCTGAATGAAAGGACAAAGGACGAGTATACATCATAGATGTTAAAATATCTAATATAGAACTAGCTGTAAGTGAGCATAATTCATAACCCTTTCAGCCTGGAGAAGGATTGTCTGTTTTATTTAAAATTCCTAATAATTTCCTTGTGCTCCTTTTAATTATTCTCTTACTTATAACAGCAAACTGGAATTGGGAAGGTTTTCCTAATATACTTATGTGACTGGAAAGGAATAGAGAGTTTTAAGGTGATAGATACACTTTCAGACTGCTTAGTAGAGATTGCTTTTATGCAGGTTCAAGAGGCACTGAGAGAAACATCCTAGTGGATGCAAGTATGTTTTTGCTTTTCATTCTCTCTCAAATATTACAAATTTATCAAGCCTTGGTTCTCCTGAGTTGTATCACGGATTCCACGTAACTGATCCAGCGGTGGCTAAGCAGACTTGCTGCTGTATCCCACTTCCAAGGAAGAGGAGAGCGTATCAGGGTGCCCCTACCAGCCCTCCAGAGGTTGTGCGAGGCTGTACGTGCTGTTGCTGTAGCAACATCATGGGATACTAACAGAACAATGTGTAGGAACGACTGTACTCCATAGACTTACCGTCTTGGACACTCGGTGTTTTCAGTTTCCCTCTAGACCCATGAATGTAAATGGGCAATTTGTGCAAAATGCCATGTATTTTAATGTCCTCTTTCTGCACTTCTTGGAAGCACACACCCCCTCACGTAAATAGTTTGAAGTCTTTGGTATACAGTAAGCTACAAAGGGGTTCTTTAACACTGGGTTGCACTCAGAAAACATGAATACTGGATGCCGTCTTTCCTTTATGTCACACCATAACAGGAAGATTTAAAACGTTGCTTAATGTCGTGACGATGGAAATAGTTTTAAGCAGTACTTGGAAGTACCACTTGAGGATCTGGCCTATTTTTCAAGGAAATAATGTCCATGTTCTCTCAGAAGTGAAGGTGGGAGGTGGCTGCTTGGGATGGAGGTGTAAAGACTTAGTGAATTATCCTTCAGATTTAAAGAATAGAGTTAATACAGACCAGCCTTTAATCTATGCATCATGTTAGGCTTAACACAGGAAACTTCTTTGCATGAGACCAGTGATATCTTATTGATAGGTTTTATCTCCAGATGTTTGGTTTCTCCAATGTCTTAAATAGAGCGATTATTTCTTCTGAATGGCTGTGCTTTCAAGAATGGTTTACATGAAGATAAAGGAACAGTGATAGTATAGCAAGGTGTATCTTTTTATTTGTTGATAGCACTGTGTATATGGATCTCAATGTGTTCTCTGGGATTCTCATGCAGGCCACGTGTTGGTGAGATGATGTTCTGCTGATAACCTGTATTTCCCCAAGTAATCTTAGATTTTCTGATAGGTTTTATATGCATACAGTACAACACATGGGTTCTGTAGGAAACTATTCAAGACTTTATTGGTACAATTCTTACAGTAAACCCCCTTGTATAGCTACTGTTTGATTCCTCATCATTAGGTCATCTTGGATTTGAAAACACATAACTGTGCTGGAATCAAGCCACACATAAACATTGCTGTAAGGGATACACCATTGTTTTGCATGCATGATGAATAGCTGTCACAATGTTTCAGTGGATGATGAAAAAAATATAATGAATGCAAATTAGTGTGGGAATTAGCCCTTTTCCAGCCACAGAAGCGTGGTATGAGGTTCCCGAGTGCCTGAGCCTGGTCAGATCTTCTCCTGTGTCGGATGTGTTGATGATTGTTAGAATAGATGGAAACTTGTTTTCTCACTGATTTACTTTATACCAACATCTTGTGTTTAGATGAGTTATTTTCCTTATCTGTGATAAGGAATATTATTTTGTTTCAGCTTAGGGAATCTCCCTAGGATCTGTATTTGTACAGCTTTATGTAGAAGCTTGGGTGTTGTTTAAACCTATTTGCCCAATTAGCACTGAAGAGGTTTCTTGTTCTCAGTAGTAGCTCATTCTCATACAAAGAGTGATTATGTATGTGTTCTTTTCTGAACCTCTTTGGTAGATTGATCTGTAGCCAGGATGTCTAATAGTAAAATGAACTCTTATAAAGTAACTTCTAAAGGTGTGTATTGCTGAGGGCAGATTCTTTTTTAGCTCTGAATCCTTAATAGCTTTGCTTGTCTTTGAGGTAGCAGTCTCCTTCAAGACAACTAGAACTTTTTCCCTTTAGGCAGTGATGGAAAATAGGATATAGAGTGGATGGTGCCAGCAATAAACTTGTTTGTCGCTCAGAAGAAATGGAGTAAGAGCTAGGCCTGTATCACAAGGCCTGGTCCTCGTGATTTCAGTTGGTTTGGAATCAATTCTTAAATGGAGGGACGTGCGAAGATGGTATGGGGAACCTGCTGAACTTGTCATGTGGGATGCTTGAAATTTTTGGGGACTTAGTGGGCTATTTGTCATTTTTGTTGGCTTGACTCCTGGGATATTAGACTGGGAAAACAAAAAGGATGGTACTCTTGGTTGAGGAGAACACCATAGGCAGTCCTGAGGAGGTGGGAAGTCTCCATTTAGGAAGCTGGCATAACAAAAAGTCCTGAGAAACTGAACTGAGAAGGTATGAATTGATGTATGTCATTTTGCTAATATAGCAAAATAATAATCTAGTTGCTCTAATAATATAATCTCTCTTCCTCGATTGCTCACTGTGCTTGCTAAACTCTTTGTGGGAAGGAACATACCTTATTCTCTGTGGGAAGCTGTGTGAGAAGTTTTTTAACTCATGAGGGATCTCTTCTGCAGGATGACTGTTCCCAAGGCATCGTCTTTGTCATCATCCAGGAGCTCAGAACAGCTTGGGAGGAAGAGAGCCACCTTTTTGGTTGCTAGTGCTGTTTCCTTGGCAATTGAAGAGCAAAGTTGAGTTAGTGAGAGCATACCTAGCAGATGACCGTGTGTTTTAGGTAGCTTGTTAAAGTCTCTTCTTCCACAGTGAGGAAAAACTTGCCAGGCTTGATCTCTACTTCGGGAATATGGGAATTACCTGGGGGAGGGAACAGGCTGTCCTCTGCAGAGGTGCTCATGTAACGAGGGATGCAGTAGAATAGGCCAAGTGTCCCATCTGTTCCACAGTAGTTTTGGTTGCTATAGTGGAAACTTGGTCCAATTGCAAGTTTGGATGCTGTCATTACCCATAAGCAGCAGCTTTTCACCATGTAAGAGCACCGTAACAAATGCTTGGCCAAAACAAAAAAATCAGCACTACAGCCTATAAGGTGTACCAGGGAGAAATCTCTCACATTTCACCTGAAATCCAGTTTTGAAATGTTGGAGTGTCGTTCCTTGCGAGCGAGAAGGGTAAAGCATAGTTGTGTGTTTGGTCACCACCTCTTCTAATTGGCTCGCAGTGTTGTAACAACCTGGTATATTAGATAGCAGTTGCTGGCTGTCCTCTGGTGATGCTTCCAGCTGCATAGATTTTGGCCAATGAAGGACTGCCACGAGCCTGCTGAAGGTATACTTGACATTTTATTTTGTTGGTTTTTTGTTTGTGTGGGTTTTGGGTTTTTGTTTTTTTTTTTTTTTTTTTTTGGTTAAAAGAGAAAATCAGTCAAGTTCAATAGGAATTATCCTGTATGCTTTATCCAAATACTGTGATGCAGTGCAGCAGGCTGCCAGTTAGCTGGTCAGGGCCGTCTAGTCCACGTGGAATCTGGGAGCGTTGGCTGGATGTCGAAGCTGGGTGTGTAAGGTATGCGTGTGGCTGAAGACTGTGCTGGTGCATGTCTGTATCTCTCAAATAACACTCATACATAATGATCTCTTCAAATTCTGTGTTCCCCTGTGCCTCCTTAAACTGTACTGAAACTAAGCTGGTGGTGTGCTATGCGGCTGAACGCTTTTAGAGTAGTTGTGAGCTGGGGGGCACACAGCCCCCTCTATGTACCTTCTTAAAGGGGGAATAAGGACTCTAATTCATCTTTCCTCCTCTCACCATTGCACTGTGTAGAAAATGCAGATACCTAATTTAGGATGGGGTCATTTAAACTAATTCCTGTTTGTTACTTCTAGAAGATAATGCAGATAGCTAATTTAGGATGGGGTCATTTAAACTAATTCCTGTTTGTTACTTCTAGCTTGACCAGTGATCTGCCAGTCACAATAGAGAGCACCTGGGTTCAGGTTTTTGCCAGCCATGTATTGCCTGTTGGCTGTGTAGAGGTCACATACTATTGGTTTTCTCAAAGTGGCAAGTAAATAGCTGATAATGCGGGGATAAAAAAAGTTACCTCATGACATTGTGGAAAGAGAGCTGCTTTAGAGAAATTGAAGTATTAGGTTAATGATGAAATATAATTTTTTGGTGGTTAATATCTAGAAAGAAATGGGGATATTTAGTTTTGAGCATGGACTTCCACGCTTCCCCCCCCCAATTTATGTTTTTGTTTTGTTGAGAAAATAACTCAGGATTAGTAGATAGATTTTTGTTCCCCGTAGCTTTCTGTAACCTCTGGCGATACCTTGGGCGCTTAAAAGCTAGTATTTTAACTCGAGCCTCCTGTGGGGCTTCGGGGCCCGCTGGCAGAGCCTCTGCAGCGCGACTCCCGCTGCGGGGGACTCGGCCTCCCCGGGGGAGCCGCCCGGGCGCGGGCACGGGTCGCAGCGGCTCCGGCTGGGCCCGGCTTAACCAACCGCCCCCGCGCGGCGCCTAAGGCTGCCGCCGGCCCGGCCGCCAGGGGGCGCCTGCGGCCTGCGCGCCCGCGGACGGTGCTGGGGCGCCGCCTGGCGGGCGCGCTGCCGCCCAGCCGAGGGCGGCGCGCGGTAAACAACAAAAAAAAAAAAAAAACACAAAAAACCCCCCAAAAAACGGAGAATGGCAAGCTTGTACTTTAGCAGCTTTTTATCTCGAGAGTTGTGCTCTGTGTTTCAGGAACTTCCCCCAAAAAGCCGCTTCGGGCTTTGCTGCGAGAGCAGGGAGAGGACGTTGCCGCAGCCTGGTCAGGGCTGTAAGCGCGGCGTGGAAACGTCTCGTGTGCTTGGTCGGCGTGGGGGGCTCCTGTGCAGCCACTCGGGTTGTGCAAACCACGCGCTGTGGGCCCTGGCTGTGCCCGTGCACCCTGCAGTCACTTTACAGAGGTCTCTGCGCTGCATGAAGGGTTTGTGAGCCAGGTTTTGGTGAGCTGCATCAGCTGTGGCCGGGGCGTGGGCAGCTGGACGAGTGGGAAGTCATCTTTCCTTACGCTGAGCAGCGAGCTGGTGCTGCTGGAGTGGTGGTGGGAAGACAGGAGGCAGAGATGTTGGGTGGTTTATGGAAGTTTTATAGGCTGTCAGACTATAGAGTGGTATCTATACGAGGGAAATGACATCTATGAAAGTGACTTGCAGATATTATGGAACTTGTATTATATGGTTACCATATGATACAGCTTATTTACAGATACAAAGTAGGGTTTCTCTATGATCAAGCAGAAACCTTGGTTCAACCTCCTCCTTTTATTTCTCCCTGTCTCAGAAATAATTACCACTTGCTGTATGCATTAAACCATAAGAGCTTCCTGTCTTGTCAATCAGACGTTTGAAGAGAACAAGTGTAACTCTGTTACTTGGCTCATTCATGTTCTGTTTCTGTGCAGCAGTTCATTTGCCAAGACTGCTTTTCCCCTCCATGTTTTGCCTCTGCGGAGGTGCTTTTTCAGGTAAGCCTTCAGCTTAGCGTGGCCCTGAGAGCAGCAGCTTTGTGTAAAAGCCTTCGAAGGGGTAAAGGCTTATTTGTGGTTTCCCTGTAGCAAACAAAGCCCGAGCCTCCAGCACTTCACCTGCAGGAACCAGCCCTGTTTCTCAAGCCTTTGTATTAGGACAGGGGTTGATGACAATGTGATTGTGCAGAAGGTGATCGCTATCGTTTATTGGGAATCTAATGATCAATGTTTATTTGTTCTGTCCTTTTTTCTATTAATTGAATGTAGTGCCCTTGAAAACCCTGCTTTGAAATGAGACCTCAGGAGTGGCATGAGATTTATGTATTTGCTTTCTCTGTGTCCTCAAATAGCCCATTACTGTACTGAGGTTATTTAAAAAAAAAAAAAAAAAAAAAAAAAAAAAAACCAAAACCACCAAACCCACCAGCTAAGCCTTAAATAAGTTTGCTCAACAGCATAATAACATAAGTTTGTTATCAATCAAGCTGAAATCTTTACCTGACAAAAACAAAAGCTAGCCAGGTGTCCATGCACACCTCTAATGTCATTACAAACACCTGGACCAACCCTTCAGTTTTGTGCAGGTGCCACTGGTTAAATCTGCCTGGGCAAGAAGAGAGTTCACTGGTGGTGTGCCTTCTGCTTGGGGGCCAAGACTTAGAAATGTGTCAGTTCACCCTGCAGACCTCTGAAAAAAGCTATACTTGTATGAATGACATCAGGTCAGTGTTTTCAGCTGCAAGGCAGGTCTGTGAGTGGAGTTTCAGTTCTCGTGCACTGTGTGGATTTGCAGAAAGGAGGTACAAATTCTGTTTATAGAGACTGGAAGAATTTAATGCATTTTCCATGTAATGTATGTAAAGCAAGCCTGAGAAGTGTACTTCATAAGTTGGTATTCCTGTTAATACTACGCCCGTTGAGGACTTGCCAGGCTTTCCTGGAGGTGATGTTAAGAAGGCTGGAGCATCCTGGTGGCCCATGCCTCACTGTGACCAGGGCGAGGCAGGTACTCTACCCTGAAGTCAGCCATCTGTTCACTGCAAAATTCTGTGTGCGCACAGGAGACAGCTTTCCAGGATGAACCTGGAATACTGGTTAAGCTGTTCCTGCTCGCAATTCTTTTGGCAACTGTTGGAAGTAAATACATGCTTAATAGAAGAAACCGAGCAGCTTTTAAGTGTTCAGAACCTCCCTCTCTCTGCTCCTAGTTTTCTGACCCTTGTAATGTAACTCCTATAATGCTCCTTGCTTCAGCTCCCAACTCAAAACAAAATAATGAAAAAAACGCTCGGGCAAAAATATAGTGCAGGTGCCTACAGTTGAAAGCTGTAGTAAGTCTTGAAGAGAATGAAATAAACTTTGAAAAGAACTATAGAATAGGTCAAGTAAACGTGGTTTTGGAAAAACAGTGCTAACTCTCCAGAGGGTGTCTCCCCAAATGTCTCCAAGAACTGATTTTCTGTTGTTTAGAAAGCTATGTTTTAGTTTGTAATGGAATAGAAACACTAAAAATGATCCTTGGATGCTCAGTCTGACTTGTGTCTGTGTGTGTGTATAAAAATATATGTATAATATACTGACCTTCATTTGTCTTTAGGCCATCCTGAGTACCTGAGAGTGAATAATGAAAATGCACATTGCACCTCACTACCGTATTTGTAGGGTGTTGCATTTGTCTTCTCTAAAATATGTAGATAGAAATGTATGTGATAGTGAAATACTTAACTTTTTTAGGGCTTTGCTCAGCCCGCTGAAGTAACTCTTTTAGTTGCAAAGCTGGTAAGTGAGGTGGAAACGCGACAGCTGGATGGATGTTGTGTTTAGCCACACCTGTGCTCTTACTGCAGCGCAGCATCTTTTCAGTGTAATTTGTGAACAGGTTTGTTTTTTGGTAGCTAAACAAGATGTTAAACCCCTACTGTTTGTTTATGGCTTTCTGCATCGATGTTAACTTAGCCCGCAGGCCCGAAGAGTTTAACTGGAAAAATGTGTCATTCGGTGCGCGACTTCTTCGAACACCCTGCCTGCTCCCTGGGCGGGCGATTTTTAGGGCTTTATAAAAGGCCGTTCCGCGGCAGCGCGGGGTTGGCCGCAGGTGCGCTGCTCCGCCTGCCGCAAACGCCATCGGCCGCCTGCCCGCGCCCTCCTGCCCCTCGCCCGCAGGCCGGGCCCCGCCTGCCGCCCCTGCCCCCCCGCCGCCGTGGCTGCGCCGCTCGGGGCGGTGGGAAGAGCCGCGGCGGAGAGAAAAAAAACCCCAAACAACAAAACAGACAGACCCGCAACTGCGCGGCGCGCCCCGAGCCCGCCAGCCCGCTGCCCCCCCCCGGGCCTGCGGCCGGGCCGGGCTCGCCCCCGAGGGCGGGGCGGGGCCGCCGCTCCCCTCAGGGCGGCCGCGGGGCTGCGGCTGCTTCCCGCGCTCGGCCCCGCCCGCCGCCGCCGCCGCCGCTGCAGTGGGAGCCGGGAGGCGGGCGAGGATGGCGGCGGCGGCGGCGTCGCCGGCGCGGGAGCTCACGCAGAACCCGCTGCAGAAGACCTGGGAGCCCTACGACAACGGGCTGCCGGCGGGGCACAGCGCCCAGCGCGGCGGTGAGCGAGGCGGCGGGGGGGCGGCGGGGCTGCCCGGGCCGCGCTGTCGGGGCTCCGTCGGGCGGCAGCTGTCAGCGGGACCCCCGGGGCGGCCGCCGCCGCCGCTGCTGCTCCTCCTCCTCCTCGGTTGGGCCGCAGCGGGTGCGCCGGGCCCCGCGCAGCCCCGCGCGGCGGCGAATCGGCCTCAGCGGGGAGCGAGGGAAGCGCCGTGAGGGGCTGGAGCCGGGAGGGCGCCCCGTGTGTCGCCCCCCACCCCCGCCGTTACCGTCCCCCTCCGGAGCCCCAGCCCTTTGCCTGGGCGCGTTTCATGGTTCCGCCGGGCCGAGGCTGGCGAGCCGGGGGCGGTGGCTCTGCTGGGTGAGGCGGTCGCGGTCCCCCGTGAAGGATCGGCTGAAACGCCGGGAGGGCAGAAAACCCCGAAGCTGCTGGGTCTGGGCCCAACGGCAGGCAACGGAGCTTGTCTGGGAAGAATATCTTCCCTAGTTGCTTTTCTTGATGGCTTTTTTTTTTTTTTTTTTAAAGCACTCTGGTTTCAAGCAGCCTTTCTATTCAGTATATTCTTCTTGGAAAGGCCTAAAAATGTCACTGTATTTTTTTTTCTTTTAAGGCCAATGCTGTATCAGGCCATCTGTTGTATGAGTTAATGGCTTTCCTTATTTTGAGGTGCAGCCAACCAAGTCATCACCCTCAAAAGACCTTGGCTGTGGCGTTTGTAAACCATAGTTTATTAACAAACTTTGCCTCGCGTTTTTTTTTTTATTTTTCTCCCCCCACCCCCCCCCCCCCCCCCCCCCCCCCTTACTTAAATAACTGAGGTTCAGTACACGGCAGTTTTGCGGACAAAAGGGGCTTTGTTGTGTGGAATTGTTTTTATTTGTCATGCAAAGAGGCTGTGCTGACAAAAAGAGCTGAGGGCTCTGCTGCTATGGCAGGCGTCCATGGGCTGCTGCCTCTCAGCTCTGGTCTTGCTTTGGTCCAGCCCTCGCTGAAAAAAAAGCTCAAGCTTTCTTGGTTTCTGCTAGGCAAGCAGGCGCGTGTTTCTGTGTGAACTGAATTGCTCCAGCATCTGAAAAATAGTAGGTGTTAAGAGGAGATGAATGCTGAAATAGGAAGAAGGTCAGAAAGTGTATATAATTGCTTTTGTAAACACGCTAAGGAGAATGCTTCGTTTTGGCCTTAATGTGGCATCTCTTTTTCCAAACAAAATAATGTTTGTTACAGTTTTGACACAGACAATGGTCTACAAAAGAAAATCCCACAAGAACAAAATTGCGTATTGGTCACAGGTAATCTGGTGACATACAGAGTCTTGTTGGCAGAATTATTTAGATTCTCTTGGCTAGAAATGAACTGAAAATTATTTCGCATACCTGTTTTTTTTGTAGGATTCTATAATTTTTTTATGCTCAAGACCCCTTTATAATTGAAAAACCTTTTTGCTAGAAAAATAGATTTGGAAATAATTTAATGCTTTTGCATGCACTTGCACTTGCAGCTCCACCCATGATACGTCTACAGTCATACATACATACATAAGAGTTACAAACAGCCTAGAGAGGAGCAGAACTTACTCATCTTTGATAAAACTATCTGTCTTGTTTCAGGAAACTGAGAATGCTGTGTAATTTTTCCCGTGCAAGGGTGCTGCGGAGTCCTCTATCCTCAGATTTCCATGTATCATGCATCACCCCGCGCTCTGATGAGGCAGCGTGACCTGTGGGCCCTAGAGCTGTGCTGTGGCAGCTCGGGATGGACTGCCCAGACTGGGTGATGTGGGGCAGCGTTGGGTTGACCAGTTCCAGTTCCCTGCTGCTAGAGGTAGTGGTGTTAAACGTTACTGTTCAAAAAACACAAGCTTAAGTTGGAAGTGGATTTTTTTGTCCTCAAGAGTAGCTTTCCAGTGGAAGCAGTGAAGCTAGTTGCTCTGTCTTCTGAATTGCTAGGCTAAGCAAGATGAACTCTTTTCAGGCTCCTTTGGTTGGGTTTTTTATTTCCTTGTGATGACCTTTATCTGCGCTACTTTAAGTTTTACTTTATCTTTCTAGAAGGTGGGTGAGCAGAATCGTGCATATTTCCAATTGAGGACTCTGCAGATCCATCTTTAAAGGGACTGACCCGTGTTAGCTGTTTTAGTGTGATTTTTCTAAGAGTTGTAGCAACTGGAATTACCTGGGAAAGAAGAAACCTGGCTAGCTGTGCCAGGGTTTAGCTGTCATGGGGCTTTGAAGAACTAGTTATTTTAGTCTGTGCGTTTTGAGGTCTTCCAAGGAGGAGTTTTGGCTGTGTGCAGCGTTCTGAGCAGTCTGAGCTTTTACAGCTGGTGAGACCAGTAAAATGAAGAGAAGTGTTCTAAATGACCTTCCAAAGTAAGACTTTAAGACAGTAGAAATGCACAGTTTTTATTAATAACTGCCATTTACCTTTTGTGGTCTTTTGTCTGTAAATAGGTCGCAGCAAAGCTACTCTTGGCATCGGATGTCAGATTTCTTCAAGCTCTATGAATCAAGCAATGGGCTACAAACATGGACATAAAAAATAAATAGCTAAGTGTGTTACAGTGAAAGTTGTTTTGAGAGTCTAGCAGAGGATCTTTATATATAGAGAGAAAAATAGTGACGTTCCTGTCGTTAAGCATTATTTTTCCCCCTACTACAGTTAACAGCTTTGTTTCCCTAAAGCTGCTGGAGTTTGGTCATTCTAGTAATTTTTATTTGCTGTTCGTACAGCAGCGTGAATGCACATTAAGTTAAAAAAAAAAAAAAATTAAATGAAGATTATCTTTGCTCTAAAGAACTCTACCCTTTGAGCTCACCCTGCTTATGTGTATTTGTACTCCCAGCCCTGGGAACTGAAGATGGAGAAAGTAAATGAGGTAAGGACAACACCCAGCTGTAGCCCGAGGATCAGGATATGTGGTGGGGCCATCGCTCTTGGCATCATAGCTGTAGGAAGCAAATGGTAACCCTGAGCGAGTGGATGGCACTGCTCCTAGGAGCAGCTGGTGGTGTGAGGCTGGCTAGAGCATATACATGAGTTCTGAATTCCTTGCACCAAGGTGATGTTAGAAACAGGTGATTTGGACAAAGTGAGGAGAGACAAATTACTTCAGGTATAGGAGCAGGATGCTCTGTTTTCTTACGGTTAAAGATACTTGTGTATGAGCCTCTAAATAATACAGTGATCTTGGAGAAAGGCCATAAAAACAGCAAGAATCCTTTGTAAACTTCAGATGGCTACCTGCGGCAGCTTGGTGCAAAAAGCATCTGACCTTAAAAGGTGACTTAAACATTTAACACAGATAAGGAAAAAAACAAATCTCATTTTGGGTGAAAGGAAAGGGGAGCTGATAATATGTTAGGTAGTAGGTGAACTTGAAAAATATCAGCTCTTGTCTCTGATTTCACAAGATCATGTGAGCTTTGAGGGCTGTTGAAATACTGCACAGCTGATCTAGGTTGTTCAGTGTCCCAGTTTGGTTTCACAATGTCCTTCTGCATCTTGCATTATTTCACAATAGAGTCTTAAGAGGCAAGAGGTGAACGTGTAGTTTCTTCTTTCCTTGACTGTTAAGTCTTAAACTTTAGAAGGGTAGGCACTCATAATTGTACTCAGAGCTGCAGCTTGTTGTGTTGTTCAGTAGAATATGAGAAAATTTAAACTGGAATAATGACTTTGCTTAAATTGCAATACTTGGTTTTAATGTGCTTCATCACTTGGCCATCTTCCTTCACTGATTGGTATTTTGGGCATTTTTTTTGTCCCCTCTAGGGGAGGAGATGCAACATATATTTCTTTCTGATGCTGCTGTTTATAAACATGCAATCTTACATGCATATATTAAAAACGTCTATTAAAAAAAAGCCAACCTGAGTAAAGTCCTAGAGCATCTTTAGCAAATGATGGCATACAACCCTGTAAGTTTTGTTTTACTGTTCTGAGTGTCTATGTTCCTCTACCAAAATTAATGTTGATGGCACATCCATAGGTTGGGGCTGTTGGAAACCTTTAGGAGTTACATATGTGAAGCAGTATTAAAAAACAAGTTTGTTTTGCTGAGACTAGATTGCGTAGAGAGATTTCTGGAGGTAAACCAGAAAATCCAGTGAAAAGGAACTGGGAGAAAGTTACGCTTAGGAGTCTGCCTTGGCTCTGCAACTTGCATGCGTATAACTACTTTTGTGCTGCAAATTGTTTTTCATATAAAGTAAATAATGTTGGGGTGCTGTGAAAAGGGGAATTGAGCCTTGTGCCACTGGGGAGATATTAAACTAAAGAGGCTTTTTTATTCCAGGAATTGGATAAGTTTAACTTGTGGTTTGTTTGCTTTTTTTATCAATCCACTTCCTCATGTCAAAATGACTTGCATTTCTTCAAAGGGGGGTGTAACTGTCAAATTACAAGTTAAATGCTGTCATTGGAATGAACGTTCCTCCCCACTTGCAGTCAGTGTTGGCAACATTTTGTTAAGAAAGCTGTGGATCAGTCAGATAAAGTGAAAGATAAGTAAATTTTTTATAATTTTTGAGTATTTGATGCATCCTCAGAACTTTGCATTTTGTTCTGGTCTTTTTTAGTGAGCTAATGAGCAAAATTAAGCCTTATTAATTACACAGGATCATAATGAAGAGAGCAAAAACTTGTATCTGCTGTACCGAGTCTTACGTGTGTTGTTGAGAATGCCACACTGAGGTACAGAAGAAATAAAATAGTTGCTTTGTCTGCTTTTATTTTTAGTCCTGTCATTTAGCTGTTAACATCTTATATTTTGGCCAGCAAATGTGCTTTTGACTTCTACTTCCAAATGCATAGGTGTGCTTGTCGCTGAGTGCCACCTGCGTAAGTGGTATTAGGTTGCAACCACTGTTGGCCATCTAAACCAGACCACTCAACATTTTTTAGTGCCCTGAATTTTCGATTGCAAACTGGCATCCTGTTGAAGATGAGCACTAATGGGTGGTATCTGCTGTAGCACCATGTACTGCGTAGTGGCGTTACATAAAAGCAGAGTATTTAAGGTCATTGGAATCAATTATATTCCTCCTTTTGTTTTGAAGGGCATCTGTCTTACTGGTATCTGCCTTTAAAGAGGAAGAGCACTCACGGTCAGTCTGGCACCTAATCAGAATAAGACTGCAACTTGTTCAGTTGGGATCAGCAGATAATTCCCTTGGTTTCTGCTACATGGTCACACACTAAATAGCAGTGCCCAGTGATCAGAATAACAGAGTAGGCATGCATGTTAAACTGTACACATAGGGCTCTATTAAAGGCAATTTTGCTAGCTTTTGTACTTTCTTTGAGGAAATTTGTGTAAAAAGGCAAGTGATGCCAGACGTGCACACTGACTGCTTGGCAGTAGGAGGAAATGTCCCTCTTGGATGTTGTTGCAGTTCTGTTGAGCCGCTTTGCTCTCAGTGAGATCTGTTACAAACTGACACAGGCAGTAGGATTTAGTTTAGAGCATGGTTGTTGGTGTGATCTGTGAAGCAACCATTTAAGCGGGTTGCAGGTTTCTTCACGGTAGATTGCTAGCCCTTAATTTTGCAAAATGGAGTTTTGCTCCAGTATGGGTTTATTGTTACACTACCAAAAAACAAATGTTCTGTGAGAAGGCTAAATTTGCCCCAGGGGGGGGAAAAAAAATAAAAATCTAGGTATGATGTTAGTTGGTAAATTCTGTCCAGAATGGGTAGAAAGTCCTGTTTCAGTTAACACAGTTTCTTGCAGAGCAGCTGGACTTGAGACTGTGTACAGAGTCTTTCTGTACAGATCTTGGTTTGTCTTTTACAAGTCTTTATTTCACTGCTTGTACTGGAAAATTGTTTAAAACTTGAGCTAGGTATTTCAGGTGAAGAACCTTTCAAAATGGCTTTGAAGAACAGTATCTTCTCTTAAAATTTCTAGGGGCTCAGAGATTTCTCTCATCTCAATATTTTCTTGTCCTTAAAACTAGAAGCAGAGCTGTTAAGCTTGGTAAACACTGTGCTCTGCACTTCATAGCCTGTTTCCCCAAAGCCTGCCTTCTCTCAGAGAGGGGGTTCACAGTCCTGAACTTAAGACAAAGAGGAAGAGGGACAAGAAGCCATTAACCTTCTTTGTTTATAGGCTTTTGCACAGAGGAGCTGTGGGCTCTGAGGGCTTTGATCTGTGTCCTTCTGGAAATACAGACATGTTCGCATTCAGTTCCCTGTAACTTCCATTACATGGAGTAGTAGACTGTTTCATGGGTTTGAGGTGTGGTTTTGCCTCTTCTGGTGGAAAGTGGTGTAGTTTTAATGGCTTTGTTGTTGTTTTTTTTTTTCTTTTCAATGTGCATTTTAAGAAAGTGCATCTGCCTTTGCTCATCTGTTTGTTCTTTTTTGATGGGTTTGCTATGCAGAGTAGCTGTGCCAGGTTTGTGCAAGGGGCGTCGTGGGAGGGGACTTTGTCAATCCAAGGGTTGGGAATCTCAGGCGGTCACAGTGCTTTGTACAACTGTTTAGTTATGCCTTATGGTGTAACACTGAGATTTAGTCTTTTTGAGTGAAATGACTCTTTATCCCTCAGGACACTGAGGAAACTGATACACATGTGGGTTGTATAGAAATTAATTCCCTTTGAAATAGGGGATGGAGAGAGCCAGTGGTATCTTTGCAGCACTAATATCTTCTTTCCTTTTAGGCAGTTCCTTATAGCTGTGATAGATTTATGCAAGGTATCCATAGTTTTGTTCCATTAAAATGTTCAAAAACTTGTCATTTGAAAGGAAATGCCTCAAGGTTTTCAGTTTATACGTACAACTCCTTTATCTTCCTACAGTGTTGGGTTTTTTTTTTTAATTAAACGCTTTGGCTTTGATTAGGAGTATTTCCGTATGTATGTTTGTATATCGGATTATTGTAATTGATTGTGTAGAATACTTGTGCTTTATGCCTAGTAACCATCGAAGATGGTTACAAAATGAGCTCTGTTTAAAGGGAGATTTTTTTTGTATTAATAACATTTAAAGGAGAAAAATAGCGAGTACCGTGTCATACTATAATGTATTGAGCTGCATCTTTCATGCTTGTTTCACTCAAAACCAAGAAAAGGTTGAACAGTGTTGAGTTCTCGTCTTAAAGATTTAAAAACTATCTAAAAATTCTGTAGACCTTGCTGTTTCCTTTCAGTGCATAGGGGTATAAGATATCAGTGTCTTTTTTTTTATATTGTTTTTGTATGTCATAAAACATATATGGAAATACTTATGTTTCTTGTCTTCTGCCTGTATACAACTTGTGTCCAGTGTTGCACTACCACCGACTCGCCCTTCCAAAATTGAGCACAGCATAAGAAACCTGGTTAGGTCCGCTGTACTCCTGAAGAAATCTCCTGACATAGTGAGACACCGTGCATGAGCTGCTTCAATGGTCACTTCCTCAGAGAGCACACGGGTTATAATTTTCCACTGTACCATAAGCCTTTGTTTTGTGGGAATGTTAATGGGTAAATTCTGGTTTTTTTTGCTTTTCTATTTCAGTATGTATGACCAATTGCCCTACTCTGATTGTCATGGTGGGTCTTCCAGCAAGAGGAAAAACTTACATCTCGAAGAAGCTGACACGCTATTTAAATTGGATTGGGGTGCCTACAAAAGGTGATGGAGTTACTTTTGTTTACATCAGAAGGACAGGTAGATGTTAGGTGTTTTAAAAACCTAATTCCTGGTAATTTTGTTGCCAAGTTTGACTACTTACAATCCTTCTGCTTTGTTAACTTATTTTTAAGCAATAGCATACACAGGCTCTCTGTTCTGTTTAGATGTTAATTAATCAAAATCTGGTGACTATTCATTTACCTCCTTGTTCTGCCAGGTGCCCAAATCAACTTTTGTCCTTGTCCCTTAACGCTTTGTTTCTTCAGCTGCCCTGATTTTTTTTCTTCCCTTCCTCTTTCTTTATGTGGGTGAACGGGAATCTCATTTACAAGTGGATGAGCAGTCAGTACTGCTGGGCTGCATCCAGAGCAGTGTGGGCAGCAGGTTGAGGGAGAGGATTCTCCCCCTCTGCTCCGCTCTGGGGAGACCCCCCTGCAGTGCTGGGTCCAGCTCGGGGGCCCCCAACAGCAGAAGGACACGGAGCTGCTTGAGCGGGGCCAGAGGAGGCCACGAAGATGCTCAGGGGGCTGGAGCAGCTCCCCTGGGAGGCTGGGCTGAGAGAGTTGGGGGGTTCAGCCTGGAGAAGAGAAGGGTCTGGAGAGACCTTAGAGCGGCCTTCCAGAACCTAAAAGGGGCTAGAAGAAAGCTGGAGATGTACTTTTTACAAGGGCATATAGTGATAACAAAGGGTAACGGTTTTAAACTGAGAGAGGGCAGATTGAGATCAGATATGAGGAGGAAATTCTTCCCTGTGAGGGTGGTGAGGCACTGTCCCTGCTTGCCCAGGGAAGCTGTGGCTGCCCCCTCCCTGGAAGGGTTCAAGGCCACGTTGGACGGAGCTTTGAGCAACCTGGTCTAGTGGAAGGTGTCTTGAAGGTCCCTTACAGTACAAACGATTCTATGAAAGTTCTGACTTCTCCATTTTCTTTTCTTTGTGAGCTTTTTGCAGCATATAATTCTCTGTGTAACTCTTTGTTTAACTGAATTTGTGGAATGAGTTACAGCTCTGACCTCAAAGAACTGAAGCAGCCACTTGTTATCACTCTCTTAAGGACTTTATATGTGTGTTTTGAGTGGTAAATGATGGGTCAGATTGGCTGTGCCAAGGACCTGGCTCTCCTGCCTCATTCCCGAGCTCCTGTGGTGTCTCGTGGGCCCAGTTCAACAAGTAAACAAGACCTAAGTCCATTTGAGGTACTGAGCAGCCATCTCCTCTGCCTTCTTTATCTCTGTAGAAGAAAAAGGTAGTTTTAGTGTTAGGTGATTCTGTGTCTGGTACAGTAATGGTAGCTTTATAGTTATGGCTAGTTAATAATTTAAATAACATTAAACATATTAGATCATTCTGAAGTGTAGACTTTGGCTGGATATTGGGAGGTGTATTTCCTAGTAGCTCTAAGTAGTCAGGATGAAGAATTCTGGCCTATATTTAAACTGCCTTTTGATTCTAGGGTGTAGCTTTTTGAGTTGCTGTTTTAAGCTCTTAGAAACTTAATGAATGTGCTTTATTTAGATGAGATGTTATGAAGGATATGTTACATTGTTTGAGTATATGTGAACACAGGATTTAAATTATCATTTGAGTTTTGACTGCTTTCACACAGTATAACCCTTCTGATGAGCAGTATCAGGTATGTAGGGACTTCAGTTTTATCCATTAGACTGAAATAGGATCGCAGTCTAAATAGGTTAGCCTATATCCAAGCTGATAAAATGAATGTGATATAACTGCTTGTATGTTAGATGCACATCTTACACTTATATAGCCGTGTTTTATATATATATATGTCAGTGTTGAACATTTTACTATGGGAACTCTGAAAATCAGGAATCCAGTATTGGTCAACAAACAATATACTGTCCACATCTGGCTCATGCTAGGTTGACTGTATCCCAAATACAGTAAAATAGGTAGAGGTGGTCTGCTGCAGTTACAGGAAAAGTCCCATGGGCCTACTATGAGCAGCACATGAGAAAATACAGGCATTTGTGCTTAACAAAAAATACTTAGAACTTTGCTGCCTAATTTATTAAAATACACAACAGAAAGTTACCGTATGAGCTTCCGTCCTAGGTTGCTGGTTATGGTTTGTCTTTGTTAGAAAGTGAGACTTGAGATTTTTTTGGAAAACCACAGATCCTTCATGTTGTTTGTCATCAGTGATGCAATTTTACTGAAGCTGAAATCAATGTAATTTACCTCACTGACTGAGGGAATAGATGACACTGCTTAATGCTTCTGGTTGATTGGGACTGAATTGATACAAGATAAGTACCGAACAACCCTGACATCTGTTACCCTTTAGCTTTTAATGTCTTAAAATGAGTGTGCTTAATATAGGAAGTGTTCTTATTCTTTAAGACAGATGGTTGAAATTATGAGGTTATGTAAACCAGAGAAAAGGTAAATGCCGTCTTTTCATGTAACATACATTAGGCAAGCTGGAGAGTTCAAGAACAGAAGGTGGAGGTAAACAGCCCGGGGTTGATGTTAGTTGAATCATTTCAGCCATCAGTTCTGTGTTTTCTTTAATTCCTTCCCAAATCCTCTATCATGTAGAATGTGAAAGGGTTAAAAATACAAGGGACTTTTGTCTAGGCTTTTTGAAGGAAATGAGGTCAATTAGATGCCTGAATAGAATTGTGTTGTAATGTGTTTTTTAGATACTAAACTTTGGGACACTTTTTTGAATAGTTCTGGCTGTGTGGTGGTTGTGATACCAGTTACCTTTATGAAACCTTTCCACAAGGGTGGATGCTAAAGGTCATCCCACTAGGTACCACTTCTTCCTTTGCTGTGCCTGATCCTCTTGCAGTAATTATTCTTTCTTATGAAATTCATTATTTTTTATTTTTAAAGGGCTATTGCCAGTCAACACTGGCCATGGACTTATTGCACCTTCTGTTTTTCTTACAAGGAACCACATTTTCGTGTAGCCAGTATGGCCAGTGCTCATTAAAACTGTCAAAGAATAGCCTGGATTGTACTGTAATCTGTGTCATACTGTTGATCACAAAAATATTACATAAACATTGTTGAATTCAAACAAAACTTGACTTTTGGGGGAATAAACAATATTTATTTCTTTATCCTCCGCCCCTAATCCTAACAGCAATCTATATACAACAGCTGGTGGTTGAGGTCTTTTATACTATGTCTTTTTTTTTCTTAGTTACAACTCAGCAATTGTGTTTATTACTACTTTTCCTCTTTCCAGAAATGACGTCTGGCAAGTAGTTTTACCTTGGCAGCTTCTCAAACAGAATACTTCAGTTTGACCTAATGTTAAAAAAGAAAATGCTTTGCAGTTTAGCATAGAAAACCTATAGGTCAGAAAGAAGTTAAACATTAATTGCACTACTTTCAGGGCTGTCCAATGAACTTAATTAGTCTACAGCTTCATTGTCTGCTGTGTGGCAAAACAGAACAGCCTTGGCCTAATCCCATATCCGATATTGTGACACGTGTACGGCCATAGACTTTATGGAACTTTGCCCAGATAAGGAATAGTTTTCTTTGACCACAGTTAAGAGATCACAGTAAGATTATGTTCAGTATTTATGCTGATTTTTTTGAATGTGGGGTTTGGTGAGGTTTTTTTACAATTTAAGCATTTTTTTAAAGACATGGAACAGGGGTTGTGAAATAGTATGTATAGATCCTTCAGGAATAGAAATATGTGATCAGACTTCTGAAAAAATGTTTCCACAACTTAAAATTCAAGTTTTGTTTCTCAAAAGCAAGATTAGATAGTTCTATTTAGAACTCTTCCTTGCTTCAATAAGAGTGGAAAGTCTTGGGAGGTGCTATCATAATACTGTTTCACTGCACGTATACACAGAAGAAAAAGCTAGGTTGTTAGGAGTCCATTGTAGACTACTGAATTAGACTTCCAACCGCCCCTGCAAAGGAGGAAAAGAGTTTCTTCTTGTTGTTCATGCAAACTGGCAGACAGAGGCACAGCGATATGGCCACACCACACCACTGAAGCTACCTGCAGCCCAAATGTTCTTTTGCCAGTTCCATGATTTGTTGTTGTCTTTGTATGTAAAACCAGCCACCCCCTCCCCAGAACAGGAGAAGCAGTATATGTTGACTTTGTACATGCTAAATTATTTTATCCTTGTAAGTAGTTTGGTTTCAAAGCTGTCATAACTTTTGTCCTTCTGTTTGAATATCATTAGTTCCCACTAATACTGGTTTCTTCTTGGCAGAATTCAACGTTGGTCAGTATCGTCGAGACTTGGTGAAAAAGTATAAATCTTTTGAATTTTTCCTGCCTGACAATGAAGAAGGCTTGAAAATCAGGAAGTAAGTTTTGAATGTGCTTGGCTGCACAATGTTAATGTCATTAAAATGGTACCCTGTGTAACTTGCTGTTAGAGACTGCTTTAAGTTGCATTTTTGTATGTTCAAGAAGACCCTTAAGAGACTGCAGTATGAAATGGCAAGGAAAAGAAATTCTAGAGAAGGTTAAAAAATTATTTGTTTAGGCTGCTTAAAATTTGGGTTATTTTTTCTGAATTATTTCATCTCAAGCATCAGAAATAGAGAGAAAGTAAATACTTGATTGCTTTTCACCTCTCAGTAGGCTGTGACTGCTGTTATTCCTGCAGATATTCCAGGATATTCTCACTCAAAACAAAGAAGTTTTAACAAACAGTTTTTCTTTTTCTTAACTCTTTGAAAGGTATCAGCTGATAGGTGTGACTCTTTCTGTTGTCTAGTTCCTAAAATGCCATTTTAGAGCTTTGATGTGGATCATAAAGAATCAAAAAACCCCATATAACTGCTTTTCTTTTTGATTTGTGCTGTGGAATTTTTCGCCTGGAGTACTTTGAACATATTTGTCATTATCTGTTCAAATGAGCAGGAATGAAACAATATTATTCTCTCCCTGAAATTGTCTTTTTGGCTGCCATGGAGGTGCTTCATGCAGTCAATCAGGGCATTGCCTTGAAAATTGCCATGTTTTGCTGATGCTGTGCAAAGCAAGGTGAGCACCAGTCTGAACATCTGTGCCCAGATGAAGCACCTGAGACTCCGCTCTTGCCTGGAAAGAGGCTGTGCTTTAATGCAGAGGGAAGACTTTGAGAAGAAAAAGTATTTGAAGAGAAGGTCAGAGCAATAGGGAGCAGCCTCTTTCTTACAGAAGATCGGATGGGAAAGTTTTGATTTTATTGACTATTCATTGTCTTTTTTTATTATGTTCAGGAAAACATTTAAGAATGTGCACTATGAAATGAAAAGGAACAGAAATTTTAGAGGAATGGAAGTGCAATTTGTTTAGGCTACTTAAAGTATGAAATATTTTGTTCTTCAGTGCTTCAGCCCAAGGCATTAAAAAATGTCTGGACTTTCCTACTGTCTGGACTTTGGTTTGTGGCTGTCCCTCTGCTTGTCCTCTCTCTCTTCCCTTTTCCCTTCAGCAGCAGTTGAGTATTGCTAATGTCAAAGGAGAACAATTTGCATAAGAACCTCCTCATCTTTTGAGATTGAAGAGCAGATATGAAGTGCATTACCCTTGCAAGCACCTAGCTTTTGCTTAGAGGTAGAGCCAAACCTTTTAGCGTGCTTCTGTATCACGTATTAGACTAAATGGTGGGAAATATATCATGAAATGAGCTGTATGAGATAATCTGCCTAGTTAGCAATGAGTGAAGAGTGTTTATATTTATTTAGTGAAGACCTGACTGATGTTTCTCAGTTCCTGACATCTATTAACGATGCTAATGTGGAAATACTGTCAGGATTCAAAAGCCTTCATTTTTCTTTTAAGATAAAGCTGTGAAGGCAGAATATAGAAAATGTAAGAGGAGAGTTACACGTTTCAGTCTGGAAGTCAAAATAGACTAGTACTGTATAGAAGGGCTATTGAAAGGGACAGTTTTTTATGTTGGTACTGCAAAAAGACTGCATTTATTGGAAATAAATGGGGCTTTCTTCTACTAATGAGTAAATAGTGTACAATGTTAATGTTGCTCTCCAGTATTATTTATGTGTTAGAAATCATAATGGACTTTGAAGATAATACTAATGATGGGGAAATAGGTATGTTGCAAATGAACTTATTCTTGACCAGATTTAACGTAAGTGTAAAGTATGTAGGGGTGGGGTTTTTTGGTATTTGTCGTCTCAGTGGTTTCCAGTACTAATTACATTGGGCTGTTGACTACAATGGGATGCTAGGGACCTCTGTCCCTAATTCGTGGTGCTAACTTTGTTTTACTCACTGCTTTAACAAATGTTTTTTGACAGAAGCAATTTTTCACAATAGTTGAGTAGTAGTAGATTACTGAAGAGTAGTCGACTATCCACTTTAACTTAGGGCCACAAGATAAAAGCCTTAAGTTGATTTAATTTTTTTCCTCTTTTAGAATCAAATTAAGAAGCAAATACCTGTAAAGAGGTAATTGGGAAAAAAAGACATCTACAGGGATGATTCAGTGATGTTACTTTAGATCAGTGAAAGTTTATCCTGGTCAGCGAAGTTGAGTATTCTGTGGTGGTGTATAGTTGTACCAGTTGCACAGAGGAGCGTTGGACTGGTCTTTTTTTTAGGCAGATGGCCCTGACCACGTTTCCTTAGTATAGCTTGGTTGACCTCTCTTGGTTTTTCTCATGGTTTGGGGGGGGTGCTGAATAAAAAATACATGATTTTGAGAGAGATTATCTAACATTTACAGGGCACTTAGATCACAATACATAGATATTCTCATAAAAAGACTGTAACTAGCATTTGAGTGTTACTCTCTGTTTATTTTTAAGACAGTGTGCCTTAGCAGCGCTGAATGATGTCCGACAGTACCTCAGTGAAGAAAACGGGCACGTGGCTGTAAGTTTCTTGCTGAAGACATATTCTTGAGACTCTTCCCTGCAAAGCAGTGTGTGTCTGCATAATATACAGCCTGAGTAATTTGAATATCTCTTCAGTATATTGGATTTTTTTAGATGTTAGATATGCCTTGTTGATAAAAGGAGCATTTACTTTTGGGGTGATGATGCCATATTGAGCAGTCACCTTTGTGATTTGAGAGGTTAACTGAGGAGAAGGTAACACTAAGAAAAATGTCTCCCTTCTCTCCATATTATATAATGTACTGTTAAACACATCTGTTTTGGTTGCACTTGTGTTTCTGTTTGATAGTCTAGTGTTTCAAGTGAAAGATAAAGACCTGCTGAATAAAAAACATCCTGGGTATTGTTTGGCAGCTGTGTGACTGATATGACAAATCTCTGAAGAGAGCAGGAGAAACTCAAAGTAAATTTCTGCATACCTGAGTATTTAATAATGGGATGCAAAACATCAGCTGTTCAACTATTGATGTTGTGTATTCACATTATTATCGGCATAGCACTTTTTCTTAAGACTATTGACACAACTCTGGTATTTTCATAAACTAATCAGGGAAAACCATTAACTGAAAGTTCTGCTGGGGACGGGAGTTAAACTTTATACTTTGACAAACTTTGTACTTTATCTCTGAACACATCAGTGTTTACTAAACGTAAGTTCTTGGAAAAATGGATGCATATATCTTGTAATTCATGGGCAGAAATTACAAGTCTTGCACATTTTCTGCTCTTTAAGTTTTACACTTGCATTTTGAATAGCATATTGATTGCAGCATCTTTTTTTTTGTGTTGTAGAAGTTCACTAAAAAAATGTGCATTAATATTTAATGCTGATATGGGCCAGGAGGAGGATTCTAGCCTGTATTATGTTAGGCTTACACTCCAGTTGCATCTTTCAAGTACAGTGTTCTGCTAGTAGTGCTTTCAAAATGTTACTTTTTTTAGTATTTAGAAAATCATGTGTGTAAAGTAGGAATGTCTTTTGTTTTCCTGTTAGTCATGTTGAGGTAGTGGCTTAAAAGGAAGGGGAGGTGTTTTCGTTGCTTTCCTTCACATTGAGGGACTTTGAACCCTTATTTTTGTTGTTACTAATACGGTGCTTTTCACAGGCTATGATGATTTTTTAATTCCTCTCTCTCTCTCTCTTCTCCCTGTAATTATTCCTAGGTCTTTGATGCTACAAACACAACTCGAGAACGTAGAGAAACTATTTACAAATTTGGTGAAGAAAATGGATATAAGGTGAGTTAAAAGCAAAGGAATTCTGAGCTAACGCCTGGACACCTAAGGCAGTGATAGTTTTGCCCTTATCTGTACTCCAAGTTAGGAAGTGCACTAGCATAGGGCACGTCCTTCCTAGATGTTTAGTCAATAGTGTGTTTTGTGTTCTCAAGCGCTGTTTGTGATTAAAAGTCACCCAGTCCTCACTTTTGTCGTCTTTAATGTTTGTACTGTTTGGAGCTAACCTCTTTTATGCTGTGGCTTCAATTCTGTCATCCTGGACCTGTAGTTCTGAGTGTGCTGTCAGCAAGAACTATTTAAAATATGGTTTTTAGTGCAATTCAGATTTTTGCTGCAGAAACACAGAGGGAATTCTGTGTTAGTTCTGTACAAACCAAAAACTTTCTGTGACTTTCTGCCTTCTGTCCAGAATTGTTTTGCATTTAGCTGTTCTCCACTAATCTTTCATTTCCCCTAAACATGCATCTCCATAAACCTTTGAGACAGCAAAACACAAACCTCTTTTTTACGCGAGGTTACTCCATTAGTTGAAAGGCTTCTAAATTATTATTTCAGAAGCACTAGTTACTGTTTGTGTGGCTGAATTTGCATCCTCTGCATTTATTTCTTCCTCTTCCATGCTAAATTTTTCTCACGGTAAGATTTTTCCACTTTACAAGCATTTGTGGGGAGAAGAGTGTAGAGCACGATGCTTCAGGGAGTAGTAAGCCAACAATTTCTGATTAGAGGGTCTGGAGAAAACATCTGAGTAAATGGAGGGCAGTTTAACGCATGGCTCTGTTAAAAAGGGGTTAGCATGGAAGTGGGCAACATGCTTCTTGTGTGTGTGTTAGTCTCCAGGGGCATTTTAATGCATCTTCCTCCTTCTTCCCTTCTGTACACCTGTCTTCCTGTTTGGACTGAAGACTTTTTTTGTTGAGTCAGTATGCGTAGATCCAGAGGTCATTGCTGCAAACATTGTGGTGAGTATAGGAAAGTTTGCTTTAACTGCTTTAAGTCAAGAGGTTTAAAGTAGCTCAGTATTTTTAGAAGTACATTGTAAGAACTTCCAATAGCAAAAAAACATTAGCTCCCATTAATGGAATGCTTTTAATTTATTTCTCCTGTCCATGTGTATGCTAACTCAGAAGGTTAATTCTGTGAAGAATAGCTCTTTTTGCTTTATGTGTATTTTAATTAACTTCCAGAAAGTAAGTTTTTGTGTTGTGTTCTCCCCCTTCCTATTTCTTTAAACTTCCATTAAAAAGGGAAAGAAACTTGTTGCAACTCTCCTGTTTTTATTTTAAACAGCAAGTGAAGCTGGGTAGTCCTGACTATGTTGATTGTAGTAATGATGAAGCAACAGAAGACTTCATGAAAAGAATAGAGTGCTACAAGAACTCATATGAGACATTAGATGAAACTCTTGACAAGTGAGTGATGAAACAGTACTGTGATCACAACTGGGTTATTTTAAGATGTTTCCTTAGGGGATGGAGCATCCTGTATTGGGGATTAGGGCTTTCTAGTTGTGTTTTTTTTAATGGCTTGAGCTCTCTTTCCTTTGTCAAATCAGAGAGGGTTTACTCTGGAGGTGTAGCCTGGAAACTTGCTTGCTTGGGGAAAATAGGCTAACGAGTCTACTCTGGGACAGTATTCTTTTTGATTGTCCCACTTGGAGAATGGTATGATTCTTCTGGGATAGAACCAGCATTTGCAAATTACTCCAGACTGTAGTGGTTGGCAGTCATGTAGTCATTCTAGTCTGCTGTAGTGGTTGGTTGTTACTTGTTTTCTTTAGTACGTAGAGAAGTTGTGAGCAATTTTATAAGCATAACTTCATTTGTTGGCATGGCTAAGATGAATTTTGAACACATCAGTCTTAAAAAAGTGACTTTATTTGTGCTTGCAAATTATCCTGCAGATGTGGGGCTGTGAGAAACTTTCTTAGCTAGGTTATTTGCTCTCTGGTTTTCATTCAGTTTCAACACTTGAAAGTAGGTAGAGATGAACCATGTGAGGAGGAGCCCTGTTTCTCTTGCTACAGTCCAGGATTTCAGTGTGGGATTTTGAGCTGCACTCATACCAGGTGCTCGTGGTTTGTTTTGGGACCAGTGCCATAGAGAAGCATTTTAATGTAATTGAGTGTAAGCGGTGTGAAGCTGGTTCAGTCACATCAGTTCATGCATGTAATTTCTGTGGTGGACCTAATAGTTGTGCCTGGGTAATGATTAACTCCAAAGAACACTATCAGAGATGAGGTGATGATGCTTGCTTCTTATCACCTCCATTTGGTTTTGTTATAAGTAGTCTTGTTTTATTGCGTTGTGATGTCTCAAAAACCAATAGTGAAACCAGTAACGGTTATCTTCATTTTATTAGACTTTTTTCCTCCTTTAAACTAGATGCTACTCTGAAGCTATAGCTCAGATGAGAAAGGATAAGCAGTGAAAATTGAAATTATAACCTGTCTGATGCTGAGAGAAGATGGTGGGGAAAATTACAGTATTGTTAATAAACAGTTGTTGATAGAGCAGTTGAGAAAATGTCTTGCTTCAGGCTAGTCCCTGGTTCTTCTGATGCTGTAGTTTTTCTGGAAGGGTTAACTGAGATGGGTAAGTAGTGACCCTGCCATTTGGCTCCTGGTTGTAATCAGACAAATACTTGCCGTGGAAGAAGCGTTCATAACCTGGAGGAAAACATCTAGTATTGTAAAATACCTGGCTATCTTATTGAAGCTACCACAGTTGAATGACTCCACTGACTCTTCCTTTCAGTGGGAGGGCTGTGTTTTTCCAAGAGTAAGATCTAGTGCAAGTAGAGGGAACAGAAGAGAAAGTGATACGAGGAGGTTACATGTGAAAGAAATCGTGTACCTTTGTAGTCTTGCATTGTTTCTTAGGATTAATGCATGTTCCATGGGCAATTGAGGGTTTGTTTATTGCTTTGGCTTATTGCGCCTTTATTTTATAATGAGAGAGAGGGTGGGAAGATTGTGGTATGTGCTAATTAGAAACTGTGTGGAATCTTACTTTTTTTTTTGTTTGTTTTGTTTGCTTGTGAAAGGGATCTTTCTTATATTAAAATTATGGATGTTGGAAGGAGTTACCTTGTGAACAGAGTAATGGATCACATTCAGAGCCGGATTGTCTACTACCTCATGAATATCCATGTCACTCCTCGGTCAATCTACCTCTGTCGACATGGAGAAAGTGAACTCAATCTGAAAGGGAGAATAGGAGGAGATCCTGGACTGTCTGTCAGAGGGAAAGAAGTACGTATCTCCTGAACAAGTGTGACTTGAGTTTTGTGTGTACCTATGCATGTGTGCAGTTTGTGCTGTGCAATTACAGCTTTCTCCCTCTACACCCTTTTCCTCTTAACGTGTTTAAGAAGGATTTTTTTTTAGTTGGGTATGTGGGCAGTGGAAATTGGATGGACACACTTTGTGTGTTGTGATTTGGTATGTGTTCTTTGTCTGTCATTCTGTTGGTTGAAATTCCTTTTTATCCTACAGCACAAAGCAGTTAAGAGGGCTTTATTTTTTAACTGTATTTTTGTAAAATCCTGACTTGTTGGATGATTGGGAAGGTTCACAAGTTAAAGCTGAAAGGAAAATTCCTGGAGGTAAGAATAGGAACTGCAGAAAACTTGTATTTGTTTTGTATTCCTTTTCATCCCTCTCCTGTCCCTCTTGGCTTAACTGAATGTGTTTGTATTTCTTAGAAAAAACTCACAGAGCCTTTTGGAAAAGTTATAATGATTTTACAGAGGCTAGAGCCTGAGTGTTCCAAACTGAACTTGAAGTGTGTTGGCTCTGAGCCCTCATCCAACGTCTCATGGTTTTTCTTTCAGTTTGCGAAAAGCTTGGCACAATTTATTAATGAGCAAAACATCAAAGATTTGAAAGTTTGGACCAGCCAGATGAAAAGGACAATTCAGACTGCTGAAGCATTGGGCGTGCCTTATGAGCAGTGGAAGGTTTTGAATGAGATAGATGCAGTAAGTTCTTCTTTTGTAAATGTCTTAGTAAGTTGCTTTGTTTGCTAGGGATGAAGGAAGTACTTAATGATATGCCTTTTATGGGATAGAAAGTCACATAAGCTGGTTCTAGAGGCTGGAAAAATTGTCATTAATTCCTGCTAACAAAGCTAAATGTTTTATTCAACTTTGCCATAATTACTTTAGTCTTGCTCTGTCTTTCCTGGTAAATCATTCCCCTGTAGAAGCCATGATGCTATGAAATATTTGGTAGGTACAGGTTCTAGTTGGCACTTTCCAACTGCACCTATAAGATATGTAAGCAGGTGCAATAGATAGAAATGTGACCATTTCTTGCCCATATATGTAACTTCCACTTTATATGGGGATTTAATGATTCTTTCTAACCACATCTGAGTCCAGATCAGTTCATCATGCATGACCATTTTGTCTTTAAGTGTCCGAGTAACAAAATACAATTTATATGTGGTTTTGTTTGAGTGATATCTACTTTTTGCACTGCTGAAAATACATGCTTTTTTATTATTACCTGTAGGGAGTGTGCGAAGAAATGACATACGAAGAAATACAGGAAAATTATCCGCTTGAATTCGCACTAAGAGATCAAGACAAATACAGATACAGATACCCTAAAGGAGAGGTATGCTATTTTTTCTCTTAAGGTGAAGGGTTTCCTTGTCTTCTTGAATACATGCATGGTGACTTTAGGAAGGAGAAAATAAGTTTTGAAATTACTAAAAAGGTTGTTCCTTTCTCAGGGGGATAGTACACAGGAGCTTGCAAGGACTGAGCCCAGACCATTTAATTTGATTCAGGGCTTGAAAAATAAAACAATAGATTTAGAAAAACAATAGATGTAGAAAAACAGTTAAGAGCTTTGATCTTGTGGGCATCGTTTCTATGCTGGTCTTGCAGTGATAAAGCAGGAAGAATGATTGCAAGGCTTCAAACTGTTGCATATGCAAACATACTGCCAAGATGCCCTTTTTCTATTCATCCTTGCTGTAGACAATGGCTGTTTTGCATGCAGTTCTGGCTGAAATGCTAGGGAAATCTGTAGCCACATTGGTCTTGCACTTTAATAAACTCCTTGCCTCTGGGAAAATAACTTGCTGACAGCTTTTCTAAAGCAAACTCATTACAGTGCAGCAATTACCAGATGGTCACACGGCCTGCCTGTGGGTGCTAAAGGTTTAGGATTCAGGGCAGCAGGGAGGAGGAGTAATTGGACCAGCTGCTCCGCTGTTTGTGCCATGAGGAAGCAGAGCTCAGTGCTCTTCTTCCCTCTGCAGTCAGGAGTAATCACTGTGCCCAGAGCAGCTTGTGATAAGAGCAGTGTTCCTGGGGCTGTGTCCCCGTCTTACTAATGAAGCACTCATTAAGCTGCAGAGTTCTCCTAATCCATGTGAACAAGGAGTGTTTGTTTTGTCAAACCGATGCCATCCTCTAGGACAGAGACAAACATGTCAAACTCCCTCATCGCCTTGGGACGGTTAGTTGATTTCAGTCGTTTGTCAAAGGCCATTTCTCTGCCGCCCTGGCAGTGGCGGGGCTTTGCAGGGCCTCACAGGAGACGGGCGGGTTTCCCTTGCCAAGACCTGAATCAGCAAGTGCCCGGTCCCGGCCGGGCAGCCCCACGCCTGCCGTGGGGACCAGGGCGATGACTTGTGCTGGTGCTTCCCCGCCCTGCCGGGGGGTGGGCTGCGTGCTCCGGGTGTGCAGTGCGTGGCACGTTTTGGAAGTCGTGTCCTTACTGTGCGTGTGAAAATTGCCGCCTGTAAGCACGCACGTGCCGGAATGCTGCTGTTCGCCTGCAGCAGCAGGTTGGCTGTGCGTGTGCTGTGCAGGGCAGGTTGCAAGAGAGATCGGCCTCCTTGCTGGTGGGATGGTGGCTGCCACCGCCAGGCCAGCTCATCAAGCCCATAGTTTGTTTTCAAAGGGCAGCCTGAACAAGTCAGGCTTTGTGAATTTTGTATGCTGACTGTAGGCTGGGCTTCCCAGATTTTTGCCTGGAAGAGAGATGCTTTTGAAGATGAAATATGGAAAATAATCGTGCAAGACTTAACCTGTACGTTTGCAGATGCAGTGAATCAGAATCTAGGTATTTTGTGGAAATTCTTGACCGTAGTGACTAATTTAATAAAGCTTTTCCATGAGGGAGATTTATTTTGTTATATGTATGCTCTCTGATAGTCTGGAAGGCCTGGGCTGTCGTCTCAATTTAAGGAAAAGTATTACTACAGTATTTGACTGTACACTAATACAGCATTTAGAAGATGACTAATAAGAAAGCGAGATCCACTGTATATACATACACTGTACAAAGAGTTTTCCCTTTTTAACGTGCTGTGTATTTCTCATCCCCACCCAGTCCTATGAAGATCTTGTTCAGAGACTGGAGCCCGTAATTATGGAACTCGAAAGGCAGGAAAATGTGCTTGTCATATGTCACCAAGCTGTCATGCGCTGTTTGCTCGCATATTTTCTTGACAAGCCTGCAGGTAAGTCTTCCTTGATACATTACAAATGGCCTGTTTTTTGAAAATTTACTGATTAAGGTTCCCAACAGTAAATTCTAATGATTTCCTTTATCATCAGATGGTGGTTGTGCTAGGCAAGTATGCAAGAATAATTTTTTGTATTTGACCCACACATGAAACTTGGTAGTTGACTTTTATTGAGCTGCTCCTCACCTATATTTGGGTTTTGCTCTGTTTGAGTAACGTCTCTGTTGCATGTTAGGAAAGAAAACAGATACGCTGTCAGATAAAAAGACATTTAAATGGTTGACCTGGAACGTAGCAGGAAAGTCAGTGTTCTTGTAATCTGTATTTCATATGTAATTTGTTGCTTCTCAGAACAACTGCCTTACCTGAAGTGCCCGCTGCATACTGTCTTAAAGCTAACCCCGGTGGCTTATGGTAAGTAGTAGTAAGTATATATAATATGTAAGTCTAACTAACCTGTCTGTGTCATCAGTAAAGTTTGCTAAGCAGCATGTAAATCACATTTGTAATTTATTTTGCTTTAAAACAGAATTGGACAATTGGGTTTGGCATTGCATGTATACCTGTACAGCTTTGTTAGAATCAGTGAGTACTTTGGTTTACATTTGCTTTGTGTTATGCCAGAAAATACGTATGTACTAGTGAAGGCCCAAAACTATCAGTGGCTGTAACAGCTAGGGGAAAATTTTCTTTAGTCCTCAGTTCATACACTATTTCACTAATTCTTCTGGCGAACCCGTGCTGTTCACACACCTGGTACAGCAAGATCTCGGGTTTTATTGATGTATTTGAGGGTATTGCTTTTTAGAAGACAGGCAAATTTACATTCATGTAGGTTTATCATCTTACAGAGGGTGTTCCCCTTACCCTTAAATAACTTTATTCTCTTTTCCCGAAGTATTTTTTTTGTGGACCTTTGCACTACCACGTGAACTCACCTTGTTTGTTGTTGGTGGTGTTCGTTTGTCAGCAGCTGTTACTGGTGCTCAGCTCAGGGGCTTTAACTGAGGGGTGCTGCTAGCTGATGGAGTGGGAGGTGTGGGTTGCAACATGGACTTGTTGGGTTTTAGGCTGATTGCTAATTTAAGTTTTGCGTGTGTTTCAACCTCATCTTAACGCGTCTGCTGTTAATTTTCTTTAAGTGATTGCTTAATTATATCTTCTCATCACACTTCAGAAGATTATTTATAGACAACGAGAACTATCTGCGCAGCTTACCAGGAAATGGATTGTCAAAAAACCCTAGTCAAGCTGTTAGTCAGAAATGCAAAGCTGCCTTTGATTATCAGCTTTGAAAAATAGCAGTCTAGACCTGTACTTTGTTTTTTGTTAAGTTTTTCAAATAAAGTTGAGACAAAGTAACTAGCTGTTCTGCTGGGAAATCTGTCAGGAGAGACTTTTGTCATTTAATTGCAGTGTCCTCCTGCAGAATGTAATAACCGTCTGTGCTGTGGTGACATCTGGTGTTCCTAGCCTTGCATGACAAGCTAGAGATTTGAGAATAGAGATGTAGAACAGCTAAAACTTTCTTCCCTTTTTTTTTTTTTTTTTTTTTTTTTTTTTTTAAATGCATTCTATTGACTTGCTAGTCTCGGCCTGTTTTGACAGAGAGGTTTTTGTTTTGGGATTGTTTTTGGTGGTTTGGTTTTTTAGTGGGAAGTCAGGTGACCATAAATGTTAAGAGGGCCTGGGTGTTTGCACGCTAAATGAGGAAGGAAAAGAAGTGGTATGAAACACTGTTCTTGTCCTTTTGACTTCGGTGAAAGAAATGCTGTTGTTCTTTTTTAGTGTTTGATACATATGTCTGATTAGCACGTTTCAGTCGACCTACTTTTTGGAATTTGACCATTTGAAAATACAAGGGCTGTGTAAACTATTTATACAGCAATAATCTATAGCATTATTTCAAGTTGATGTGTCACTTGGCTCCAGTGAGGCAGGATGCAGGATCAAACATGGTGTGTTTAATACCTTCCAGCTAATCCTGTTCTGAGGTAACACCTCCCTTAGGGGTTTGCTCTTCCTGGCGTTTGAAGCTAGCATCATTCCCACCCTGTGTGTCTGATCTTTAGTAGGGGAACATCTGTTATGGCCTGACAGTTGGATTAGGATAAATTAGACTTTTACCTAACGATCCAGCATAGCACTGGTCTGTGTGGGAGCACACAGGAAAGAGAAACTGCATCTTGCTGTAAGTATGAACTTACTCATCGGTAATGAAAAATGAGCTGGGAACGTGCACATTGTAATTACTGTGGGGTAACTCATGTCCCTTTAGTCTACATTTAAAGCTTTCCATATGATACTTTTTTCAGGTCTTAAACTCAGCTAACAGTAAGGACTGAAGGTCTCTCTGGAAGTGTCTGCGATGTAACCTGTCCTTAATAAAGGCCAGCATCAGGGATCAGAGCCTGGTTTTTTTTTGTCTCGGGTGTTGAGATGGATCTGTGAACAGAAGGTTGGGTAGGGTACTCTTGCAGTGGGAGATCAGCGTTTTTCCCCCTCAAAAATCTGTTTTCTGGTCGATTGTATCTCTGAGTGCTGGCCCTCCTGTAGTATTTGCTCACAATGTTCATGACAAATGGGGTTTCTCAGAATAGACTTCCCTAAGGAAAGCAAATACTTGCCTTACTCATTTTTTAAGTGCAGTGGCTTTCTAAGAAAAGGCTGAAATCACCCTTTTCTGTCGTGTAGTAATTCTATGGAGTGTGTTACGACTTTAGGAAATAAGGGAGCAGGAAAATCTGAAAACTTGTTTGTGATAGAAAATGGACCCTGTGGTATGTCAGAGGAATTTGACTATTAATGTTGTGTAGGGCAGTGGTAGCTTGTAAAAGTCATGTCCGTGTGAGAGAACTGTTCAGCAATCAGATAGTGCTTAAAATGGTGTGGCCACAGTGTATTAAGCAATTGTAATTCTCTAAGTGGGTCAGTTCATACCACCTGAGTAATAGTTGTCTCCTCTGTTTTATTTTTCTTGCTTCTCGAGGTTTCCATTTTTAGGTGAAAAGCAGAGGTTCTTTTTCAGAAATCAACTTTAATGCTCAGTTTAGCTGGGGGTTAAAAGACTGTTTTGCACGTGTAGAGGAATGGGGATTGCAAACAACACACGGTGTACCCTCTTGTAATCATTTCCGCGTTTTAAAAAATGAGAGCAGTGTTTTTTCTGCTCTATTACAATGAAATTCTAAGAAGTCTAGGATGTTTAAAAAATGAAAAGTTACAAGAATTTTCTGACTGAGTGTTGTTTCTCACGTATGTTTAAAAAATGAGAATTTGTTTCAAAGAAAATAATGATAAAGCTAAGGTGTGACTAGGAGATGGATTATCAGACTGAGTATAACATTCATCCTGGTGGAATAGATTCATTTCAGTAGCTTTAGCTGTTCAGAATTTGGGAAATACTAGTATAAATTAGAAGGGGGAAGTTATTAACCAACTCAAAATTAGATTGCATCTTTACTACAATTCCATTTTTAAAGCGGACAAATTCTAAAAATGTGTTTTCTATCAACAGGATGTAAAGTAGAATCTATATTTCTGAATGTTGAAGCTGTAAACACACACAGAGATAAACCCGAGGTAAGAGTATTTTTCAAATCGGACAACTTGACGTAATGTACTATCTGAGCTGATTTCCATTGTCCTTGTGGTTAGAAATGATTTGATAACTCAGCTGAGCGTATTTAATTTTACATATCAAGCTTTACTACTGGTTTGCTGTTGGGGGGGAATCCTTTTTACTGAGCAAATTTATCTTACATACAAAAGCTAGCTGGAATAGCTTATCTTCAAAAAAATGAATGAGAATTTGAAGATAACGGTATCAGTCGAAGAACTATATAAAGTTCTTACAGGCTTTGTCATTCAGCAGAAGTAGGGTGTAGTCAAAAAGGATGTTGTTACGAATTGCCACGCTTATTTTGGAGAGAGTAAATAATGAAATCGTCAGCTTTTTCGTCACTGCAATTGTTGCTGTATGAAAAAGAGGAATTCATGATGCCGCCTGTGTTTTAAGCCGAAGCTGTGGAGGAAGACTAGATCTCAGGATACAGGAAAACAACGGGGGAAAAGAGAAGTGAGTGGATTTGTAGGACGTAAGTGGAGATGTCAGACCATGGCAGCTTCGTACTCTCCCTGCGTCAGGCACAAGGTTCTGGGTGCTCCAAAGTGTTGGTGTGAGCTTGGGTTGATTGTGCTGCTTGTGCAAAGCTCTTCCATGGCTGCATTGTGAAAGTTGTGTAAAATGTGTCATGATTCAAATTCCTGGTTCCCTTGCAGATCCTCATGCCAGTGCTGCTAGGTATGGCAGTAATTACTTGCTGAGGTTATGAGCTGTGCCTGCTGGTGAATTAAAAGTCAGTTTGAGAACGTGAAGAAAAAGGGCGATTTGTGGTGGTTTTGAGAACAGTGGTTTATGGTGAAAAGGAATATAGTCATAAATGTGTTTTTATGTGTGTATTCAGTAAGGTATGAATACAATGCCTTATGTATATGAGAGTACATGTTTGTGGCAGTTCTGCAGAATTCATGCAGGAAGGGTCTGCAAAGGAGTTTTAATGACTTGGGTATTCTGAGTTCTGAAAATACTGACTTTTGGCCGTTCATAGCCAAAACATTTTCCATTAGACAGTGGTATTACGTATTTCCTCTCCACCTTTTCTACTTTGTCGTTCTGCTTTACCACTTCTGGTTTGGTTTGTTAGGTGTAGGAAATCCATTCTGTTTTCACAGTGCCTAAAAGGTATTGGAGAAGCATGGTGAAGGTAATGGAGGATGTTTTAGAGCAGGTGTTAAGCTATCCATGGTAAATAATGTAGATAATTGAACATCTGTAGTTTGGCTGATAAAATATTGGTGCTGAATTTACAGCTTGCTAAAGTGCCTTGGGAACTGCTGTTGGGAACACCACTTCTCTAGCTGAAGACGTTTATTTCGAGGGGGAAAGCTCTGCCTGAATCACCAAGTGACTCTTCACACGTGCAGCGAGTGCTGTGGCCCCACTGGCGGTGGGGTCGGGCGGCTGTTGCAGGTGCATGTAGAGGATCGTGCAGGTAGTTGCACTGCAGTGGGTACAAAGGCACGAAGCTGTTTAACGTGAACAGAAAAATTGGGCTAATGAATTTTTAAAAAGAGAAAAAGGAGCAGAAGCATTTTTATTAAAAACACCTCAACCACTCTTCTCCTTCTGCCCCCAAAGAAACGCTGCCCAGCGAAGTGTGGGTGATGACACGTTGTTCATTTAGTTGGACTGAAGGAAGGACCACGTTGATCCCCTCTGCATTTAAATGCTGCTCAGAGGATTATGACAATTTCAAAAGCTTTCGTTTACATCACCTATGGAAATGTTAATGGCTTCTGTAAAATTAAGTTTTCAAATAGTCTGTTGAAGTCAGAGCATTTAATTAAATACAGCATTAGCGATAACAACATTGTCAAACAATGAATCTGTTTGATTAAGAGTTGCCCAGTGAGCTGTTCTGTGCCCCCACAAGTAATTTGTAGTCTGTGTTTCAGAACAGTGCGCTCACTCCTTTTTGGCTTTGGCTGAAAGCATCTATTTTCCCGTTGCAGAAATACAGGCAAAGTGCTGGAGTGTTCGTTTATAGTGTGTGTGTACTTCATTGTATGATGATGATGATTTGTCTGAAGTGGATTGAAGCCTTGTGTTTGTCAGCATTGTAGTGCCTTAGGTTCCTGACCTTCTAAAATGAGGGAGTGTATAGTCTTTTTGCTGAAAGTAATTCAGGGGAATTACTTTAGCTGTAGCTTGGGTCCACTTGGGCCAGAAAACAAGCACTGGGATAAAATGGCTACTTTGCACCTCTGTTAGTCAGTGAATGGCAGATAGGGAGATTGCTCATAGCGGGAAACAGAGATCCCCCTTTTTGATTTTGGGAAGGGAAGGGGAGAGGGAGGTGTTGGCGAAAGGTGAGTTTGCTTCCCACAGTGTAAAACAAGAAAGACTCATGAAGCCCATCAGCACAAAGTTTGAAGAATTGTCAATGATTTGGCCTAAAATAGGCCACGTCTTAGATCAAGATCTTGTAAGGAACTTCAGAACAGTTTATCGGTGTCTGCTTTCTTCGTGGAAGGAGAATACTAATTGCACTGTCTTTGGGACTTGCACGAGGTGGTGCCACGGCCGGTGATTCCTGAGCCTGGTGCTCACAGCTGCACTCCAGGCCGCGCTGCCTTGTGCTGGTGTTTTGCTTTCGTTTGGTTCTGGGTAATTTGGTGCATTGACTGTAATTTTTTTTCTACAGCCTCTGCAAAATGAGGTGAGATCTAGTTGGTGTGATCAGCCTTGAATGGTTAAGGTGTCTGGGAAGATACTCTTCTATTTTGTCAGGGGTAGTACGTTGCCTGTAACACAAAGAAATAAGTTTTCCCTTGGGAAAGAAGTATATGGCATAGTTCAGCAGAGCACTGCAAGTTGCTTAATGGATAGACATGTATGTGCTGAAGCACATGTTTAAGTGGATTCCTGCTTGGGCCTGTGAAAGACTTCCTCCTAAACATGAACGACTTGAACTTCTGGTAATACTATCAGCATGGGATCAGCGATTATTGTAAATATGTTTTCCTGATATTTAGGTCTGGGTCACCAACCAGCTGTCAGCCTGCTGCATTCTCGGGGTATGGGGGGTTTTAAAAAAAAAAAATCGGCTTTTACATAAATGCAGCTGTGTATTTGTGAAGGAATCTGGGGGTTTTTTTGTTGCTCTTACTGCTGCATGATAAATATTCTCCTCTGTATTTTTATTATTATACAGAATGTAGACATTTCCAGACCTCCCGAGGACGCTCTTGTAACAGTCCCTGCTCATCAGTGAATCCTGTGTGCTGATCAACTATCGAACTTGGGGTGCTGTTTTCATCCTACTACTTCAAAATAAATTGAAAAACTAATCATTCCAATCACTTTGAAATAAAAAAGCCCCATCTGAACCCAGAAACTCAAAACCCAAACCAAATGTTTGTACAGCGCATGACTTGAAAAAAATGATCAAATCACAATAAAACTATTGCACTGGTTAATTTATTGTGGATGAGTTATCAACCATTGATCGGCTGTCACTGGAATGCTGGTTTTGTAAATCGCTGTAACTTAAATATCCTGCAGCCTTAAGTTTTACTGTAACAGCCAGCAATCATTTAACATTAGTTGCAGTGTATTTATGAAAGCCATGAAACACAACATCCTGTGTGAGATTAAAAAGTTGCAGTTTGTTTTCTAATCACCAGTATGATCTATTTCAGTGCCCTTGGGAGTGATTGGACTGCTATGTAGCATAAAATAACAATCCATAGTTATGTAAAACCTTAATCCCGCTGATCCATAGCACTAGTGCTTTAGTTGTGCTTATTAATGATGTGCTGTTTGAAGAGGGTGGCAAGTTTTCACTTAGTTCCAGAGCAATTATTCAAGGTACAAGAATGTGTATAAATGTTCTTAATATATGACTTTTCTTAACAGCTGTTCTGCATTAACTAGGCTTTAGGGTTTGCCTGCCAGCAGAAGTGATTTTAGATTTCCTCTTTTCCTTCTTCTTGTACGGACGTGGGTGATCGAGTGTTTACAGCTCTGCTCCATACGTTTTTGTACCCAGATTTTATCTAGGCTACAATAAGCAGTGCTGACCCTTTCAGAACGTGGAAGCAGAGATAGCCGGATTATTTTGTAGCAGGGTTGTGACTTGCCTTGAAAGGGATGGAAACGGAAGGACAGCAGCAGGCTGTGTGCATCCTGAACTGACTTACAGCAAAGCCTTTCGTGGGCTGGGGCAGACTGCACCTTGTTTGAGATGCGGTGGCAAACCTTGGCTCCTTTCTCTGCAGTGTTACGGGGGCAGAACGAGGCGGTGGGAAGCAGCTGTGCCACTGAAGCTGCTTTGTTTAGGTAGCGTCCAGTCTGGGAAAGGCAGAAAATCACCGACTCCTGGAACTGTTTTCTGAGATCTTTTAGTCTTGAAAGTAAGTGAGAGTGGTGTGCTGTGGAAAGCTTTTATCTCTTAGGTTTCTCAGGTGGTATGTTTTTCCAAAACTTGGATTTCGGAAAAGAAATGGTAATATCGGCACTTCTAAAATTACACGGAAGTTTTTGGAGTTTTATAGCGATCAGGAATGCCTGATACAACCAAACGCCCTCCTGGCCAGAGAGCCTCCTGCTGTACAGCTTGGTATTTAGTTAAACCAGTGTCCCAGGATGGGCTGGGACTGGGGGGGAACCCCGATTATTTTCCCCTCTCTGTCGTGACCGTGACGTGGGAGTGTTTTGTCACTTTTCCATGTTTAATTGCCGCAGCCTCTTGGCACGTGCTTTGCCCTGAAAAATTCCACAGAGGAGGAGATCTGAGCCTGCTGTACCCACATGCACACGTTAATTAGTGAGTCTGGTTGCTTTTACCCGACAGTTGAGGTGACATCCCTGGGAGGTGACAGGGACACTGGCTGTAGTTGGGTACTGAGAAGCTGTGCCCAAATGGCTCGGGGTGCTGTCGCCTCCACAGGCCACGGCTGAGGAGATACTGTGCCAATTTAAACTAAATGCCTTATGTTTTTGAGGGACCCAAAACCTGCCCAAGCGTCTGCTGTGGAAAAACTGAGTTTTTGCTGCTTGAAAAAGGATGGCTTGGGCTGCGGGAGGAAACGGAGGGGGAAGATGGAAGGGGCAGGAACCTGACCGGAGGGGAAGGCCGGGCGGCAGAGATTTGGTGGAGGGAGGGGAGGTGGCAGAAGTGCCCGGGACCCTCCATCCCTGCCCGCTGCTGCCAGCCCGACGTGCGGGCGCTGCGGCTGCGGGGTGTTCTCTTTGCTGGGCGTAATGCTCGTTGTGCCGATGCGTGCAACGGAGTGAAGTGGGTATTTAAAAGCAGATTTGTGCCCTGAGGGGTCTCCTGTTACAGCAGGATTGCTTAATAGTCCTCTGTGGCTTATTTTCTTAGTAAAAGAAAGGCCTGATGCTGGGCGGGAAGCGGCAGTGACGGTTTGTGGCAGAGCTTGACGAGGGAAAGTTGGCTGTTAAGAGTACTGGGTTGTTTATATTGTGCTGTTTTGTTTTTCTCTTTATGCCTGTGCTGGTTGTTCAGCTGTGCAGGACCCTTGCTAACTGCATCTGCTTGGGCTGTCTCCGTGGCTTCTGTGCCCTTCAGAGCCCTCTTCCCTGGAGGAGCCTTCACGTGCAATCTTACTGGTTTGCCGTGAGGATCCCATTGTAGCTAGTCCTGTTGGGAAACCCACAGCGCTTTGTTTCTGGGCAAGGCTCTTTTCTATAGGAAAAAAAAACTGTGCCAAGTAGGGGGGATTATAATGAAGAGAGGAGGAACAGTGGTATAAGAGTGTATTTGGGTTGATCTGTGTGTTTTGAGCCTTTCCAGAGGGAAGCGGGTGAGGTGGACCCTTGTGCAAGGCGGGGTGAGACTGCTCCTGCCCCCCGTGAGCGCCGAGCCTCCTCGGGGCGCAGGCTCCGGGGGCAGCGCGTGCCGGCCCGGGCTGGCCGAGGGAGAGCCTGTGTCCCTTGGGAGAAATAGTCTTTTAAAAAGGTGTGTGTGGTGTTTTTGTTCCCACTCCTGTTTCCCAGGCTCTCCAGACAGTGCGGCTGCAGGTGCCTGGCAGTGGCGGTGCTGCTCCCAGCACGGCAGCTTTGCCCCCGTGTGCTTTGCCCAGGTAAGGCAGTGCTGAACGCTTCGGGGGGCACCTTTTGGTCCCAGAAGTAAGGCTAAAACCTCGGTCGTCTTTCTAACAAGCAGCACTGTTCTCATTGCATGACTTTTCTCCCTCAGTGCCTGTGGCTTTCCTGGAAGCAGGCGCAATCCCAGCTGCCGCAATCTAATCTAACGTGATTCCTGTGAGTGGGAATCCATTTACCATTAACGAGGACAGTAGTCTCTGTCGAAGACTCAGCTCACCTGGTCTTGCTGTTAAGTATTCTGGTTGTCTAATAAGCCCTAGGGTCACTTTATTATGGTTTATCCCAGACAGAGTTTTCTTTCTTTGGTGTGACAGTTCAGTGTGCTTTGCTTCTACAGCCTTTTCTCCTTCACGTTTACTCAAATTGAGGTACTTTTTGCCCTCAACTTTGTTGACTGCCTGTTGGAGTTACCTCTTGGGTCTGTGTCAGTTGCTAAGATGCTGCTTTCATCTGATACTTCTCGTTGATTTAAATAAGCTGTATCTTCTGCTTTGTCTTGACGGCCTTGTTTCCTTTTATTTCATGTTACAGCTGTCTAGTTCTTGCTGCTCGTGGACTGATTTCCAGTGCTTCTGGATTCCTGTGTATTGATGCTCCATTTAATTTTCTTTAGATCAACAGCAGGTCCTCAACTTCGGAGATTTTAGCCAGTATTCTTGGATTGCCTTTGGAGACATCTCCACAGTCCCAAGGAATTTCTGGGTACATTGGATCAATTGCTAAGAGAAACGCAAACAAATGCCAGCATGTTTTGAAGCTTCCTTCTGAAACAGGGCTGTTGCTTTTCTTTCCTTCAAAGAGAGACATCAGAGAGTGGGTCGGGCACTGTGCCGGTGGGTGCAGAGATTTCCAGGACTTGGATGACTCGGCCCGGCAGCATTCATTTGTGTCTTCTCAGAAACCTCGGTGTGGTGTGTTTATGGTGGAAAACAGGGTGATTCACCCAAAGGCTTGAAGGCTGATGGCAAAGGAAAGGGCTGGTGTTAATGTAGGAGAACTGGTAAGGGCAGAAGTGATGGTGGTGCACACTTCAACCCTCGAATCAAATCTGGTGCTGCTTGTTGTACCTGCTGTTTCCGTAAGAAATGGTTGTAAATCCTAGAAACCGGGGCTGGGGAGGGGAATGACTTGGCTTTTGAAATTGATGCATTTTGGCTGATGGAGTCGTGTGCTGTCTGAGCGCGTGTGCCGAGAGTCCCCCTCGCTGGGTGTGCTAGTGGGGCTTTGTCCCTGAGTTAGACTGAAGAGACTTGTTCTGAAAGTGAACTCCAATAGGTTCAGTTACAAAACCACTGAAACATTATCGGATGTCACTGCCAACACGCCCACGTGTCCTGAAATGCATTTAATCCTCATGTTGCCAGCTCTTTTGGGGAGTTATTCCAAGTCCTTCCAGTGACTTAGCTGCTTACAGGCAGGGTCAGAATTAGCTGTGTAGCTGTTGGAGTTAAGGAGTCGTTTCCTTAACACCAAGGAGATGGCTTCCCTCCCTCTGGGTTTTATCAGGTCTTGTGTGGTCTGTGACCTTTGTATGGTTCCGTTTTTTTCTTGCGCTATATGCCTAAAGACTAGAAGAGATAGTGGATTAGATAAATGTGGTTAAAAATGGTGCTTAAAGGAAAAAAAAGTCTTAAAAACTGTAACACTGTGACCTGCGTGTGGCGCACAGAGACTGGCTGTCCCACCAGGCCCGGTGTGGTCGTGTCTTGGAGCTGCTTTTTCAGTGGCAGCAGAGCTCCTGCTTCTAGGTGTCTGAGGGATGTGGGCTCTGTGGAGCGCGTAGCGGCTGGGCCGAGCTCTGAGCCCGGCTTCTGACTTCTGCTCACGGGCTGGCACCTTCCCTTGTGTTTTACCAAACAGTTTGAGGAAAGAAGCTTTAAAACTTGCTCATCTTTTGCCTTGCGTAACAGCCGTGCGTTAAGCAAGACTACGGCTGACCACGAGGCCCTCGCTTTAAAAATCTTTTTTTTTTGTCTTTACGTTTGCAGAATGTAGGTGTGGATCGATCAAGAGAAGAGGCTCTGAGGACAGTACCCAACCACCTATAGCTCCAGTCCCCGGGGGCGGCAGCCCTTCCTCCCGCGCCAGTGTGGAGCGGCGGCGGTGGTGTCGCTGAGCACCGAGCGAGTGGGAAGGAACGTGCCTCCCCTTCACTTTAAGACATTTCGAATGTGATTCGGCTTCTTTGGAGAAAAGCTGTAGTTGTGGATAACTCCCAGTGCCGAAAGGTATCAGTAAAAAGATTTATGGGAAGCAGAGTAGGGTTGGATTTAGATTTTTTTTTTTTTTTTGTATGTAAATTTGTGCAGTTTTGGTGGTTTTTATTGTTCATCTGTGGATACTGCAAGTTGGTTAATTGCCCGTGTCAATTTTACTGTCAGATTTTAACTAGATTTTACTTTCTAAGCGTTTTTCTAAGAGTTCCTCTTATTTTTACTGTGAATGATTGCCTAGAATTACATGGAGATTTTTCTGATGGCGTATTTAACAGAGGTGAAATTCCGCATTTTGAGCATTGGAGGCTTCGTGTTGTGAAACCACTTTAAACGGGAAAGCCTGTCAGCTCTGATAGCTTTTCTGTGTTTTAAACTGAGCTTTGGTTTACCAACCACAACTTAAATTTTTGTGAAATGGGGAGACTTTCCCATGTGAAAGTAAAAGTCTTAAAGTTAGATTCACTACCTGAAAGTATCTGATGTTTTAGCAAGGTTTTAACATTTTCCAAGGGCCGGCTGTATTTTGGAGGGCAGGAGAAGACACAGTATTAAGTGGGGGACGTGAGTGTGAGTATAGCTGGCAGCCAGGGCAAGGAGTGGAGACAGACACATCCTTTCTGCTGCAGTTACAGGAGAGGATGAGCAGCTTTCTGGCAACTGGAAGGGAGGGGAAGAGGATTCAGACTGTCGAGGGCCGGAGAAGCTGCCTGTCTTATTAGTGCTGTGATTTATTTTTTTAGGCAATTTTTGGAATGAATTTCAACATAAAAGTCTATGTTTCTCTTTTATAGCCACATTTAATGCGTACATCAGGAAACAGTACAGAAAGGTTAGGTGGAGTTTAACCATTCTAACAGCTCATGCAAGAAAAACACCAGGTAAATTCTGAAATTATTTTTAACACTGGCACACCTGCCTTGGGGGTTTTTTTGTGCTGTTTTTAATCATCTTCCACCATCCCAACTCCTCACTGCTCTCTTATACCTTGTGAAACTCCAGTGCTAAAAATGGAATTTTCTGTGTCTGTTGAGGCCATGACCTTTAACTGTACTAAATCAATGTGTAATTTGTACGTGTGTTACCAGACAGCTGAAGCGAGCTGCCAGCGCTGCTGCTGGCTCTTAGTTCTGAAACAAGAACTATACTTTGGTAGTTGGACTGTGGGTTTTTTTTTTTTCTTTCCTAAGGATTTCTCTTCAATTAATTGAGCTTTTACCATGTATGTTGTTGGGGTTGTTTCGTTGGTTTGTTGTTTTGTTGTGTTGTTTTTTTTTTTTTTTTTTTTCTCAATTCCTGTGTGAAATACCAGGCCCTCATAACGTAGTTTTGCAGGCAAGGGCTAAATTGTCTTTTGTGCGGGGTTTATACAATAACGTGCTGCTGTTGTGATTTGTTTTAATAAGCTAATTTCAGCAATATATTCAGCTCTGGAAGTAAGCCATACTGTATCGCTGGGTTCGGTGGCGGAGGAGGAGGAGTGCGTAGGGTGGGGAAGGACCGGGAACACTTGCTTCAGGCGCTGCTGTCTGAAGCTTTGTGTGCGCGAGCCACGCGTTCGGTAACGCCCATTTCGGCTCTTTGTGAATTCAGCTGTGTCCGTAGCTGCTTCGTGAGGAGAGGGACCGCACGGCGCTGCTCGGAGCAGTTCATTTCTCGGTGCTTGGTGGCCAAACCTTGGCGTTTCCCCCCCAGCTCGGAGGGGTGTTCGGCGTGGGGGGGCCGGGCTGCGCTCCAGGCAGGCCTCCCCCGCCCAGCTGCGCCCGGGAGTCGTCAGGCGGGATTTCAGTTGAGGAGGTCAGAGTTGGTCTGTAGTTACCGAGGGCAAATCCCAGGAGGTTGGATGAGGAACGCGGGGTTTTTCGGGCAGGCTGCGGTGGTACCTGCGCTTGGGCTCGGTTGAAGAGCTGTGGTGGAAGGGAAGGTTTCCCCTAGTGAGAGCTGAGCCCGAGGGCCGCCTCTCTTCACTGGCAAGCGCGGCTTGAGGTGTCTCCCCCCTCTCCCTTTCTTTGTTTTACCCCTCTCGACTTTCAGAGGTGCTGTAAAATTCCTTGAGGCTAAATGTTTTATGTATAGTAGGTATTTTTATAGCCTGCTTTTGAATATACTGTGATGAATGTTTGACTAAGTTGGGTGTTCAGTGAAAAGAATTGTATACAAGTGTAAATATACTGTTATGCTGATACTTGAAGAGGAAAAAAAAAAAAAAATGAAGTTGCCTGTTCTACTTTAGGAAGGTACTAAATCACTGACTGCATGTGACCCTCTCTAGCTGGTGAGAGCAAGTGTAGACGATGAATGTAGCTTTGAAGGGAGCGATCGGTTCTCCCCGGGGCGTGGCCACCTTTCCACAACAGCACTGTCAAGAATTGCAGAATATTGTCGCTGTCTCAAAGCTGCGTATGTCCCCCGCTCCTGACAGAACCGTCACTGACCGGGGGAGTGAAAACCCTCGTCCTGACCGTGCGTATTTGTATCCGTGTTTATTTTACTGCCTTCTGACTGTTAACGCACTTGCTAGCTCAGCTGCAGTCTCTCGAATGGGATGAAGCTGTCTTTTCTTACAGCGTTGGCCTTCGTCGTAACCTTTCAGACAAATGTAATCACTTGACCTTTGATCCGAGTAATAAAGATCAAATGCCAGAGCGTGTGCTGGTGTGTGGTTCTTTCCGTGCCCGCTAGCGGAAGCTGAAGTGCCAGGTGAGTGTTCCTGCAGGGCAGCGGGTTTCCACGGCTCTGGGAAGCGGAGGCAGTGCCGCGTGGTTGAGAGCGCTTACACCTAGGCAGAAGAGTTAACAACAACACTGGTTCCTTTACTCTGGCAAATAATTATAATTTAAGTAACAAACCTCAGTAACTGAGGAATAAGCTGGAAGAATTGATGGAATAAATACCAGCCAAGATTTGCCCACAGTGGAGGAGAACAGGAAGCCTTTATTAATTTTACCCGGTCACTGGTACGCAGCTACGCTGTTCTTAAGTGATCGTCCAAATGGTGCTGCTTTCCTGAGAAAGCGGCGAACCGACGGCCAACTGCATCCTAGAGTGAATTTGGATGGGTGTCTGAGGTAGACGGCATGAAATTTGCAGGGGTACTTGCTATTCTGAAGGGTAAGGACAAAATTAATGACTACTTTCTAGTTTAGAATCACGTACTCAACTTTTCACGTCTTGCTGATGGCTCTGTACTCCTGCGTGGTAACCACTTGTATCTGCCCTGCTAGGTGGAAGGAGTGTTTTCTTCATTTTTAACTCTACTGTGTATTTTATGTTTGTGGGGGAGGTAATATTTTTGTTTGTTTTGGAGCTTTCAGGCTGCTTTCTGGACAGAATTCTGTAATGCCTCCCTCTTGCTGTGGCACGAGGGCCCCTGGGGCACGGCGGAGGGCCCCGAGGCTGGAAGGAGCTGGGGGCTGGGGCCGGGCAGCTCCCTGTGCAGCCTTAACGTAACGCCCGGTGCAGGGGAGGAGGGAAAGAGTAGCTGCTCTGTGGAGGAAAGGCGTGTGTCAGCCCAGGGCTTGTGAGCGGGGCTGGGCTTTTAGAAGGTGCACTTGTGGCAGCAGGAGGGGCTCCGGGTGAGCCAGGTGCCTGCTGAAAGCGTTGCTGGGCGAGGAGCAGGGTCCCTGCAGAGCAGGTTGAGCAGCTGTCACGCCGGAGCCAAGCAGGTGAGAGTAGTGGAGCAATGGCTCCCACAAACAACAACTGCTGCTTCTTGTAACTCATTACAGCTTCTTGCTGTCCAGTTGCCCGATGCTGCTGGCGACCATGCGTAGCACAAGCATCCAGCGCTCACCTTTGAAAGCAGAATAACCTCCTACTGAAAATAGCAAAGCAGAAGTGACTTAGCAGGTCCTGGGAAAGGGAAAAAACAAGTTTGCTGCTCTCCCTGGCAGCAACTCCCAGCATGGTGTGTGCTCCCCCTCCAAGGGGGTTTGTGTAAGCGTGTGCAGTGGTAACTAGGCAAACCCCATCTGTCTGGAAACGCCAACTGTGGTCTGACTCTTCCAGCCTCGAGCTACTGTACATTTAGCTGGCAGCCAAGTCTTGCTTGCCTTGCTTGAATTACAACAATGAGCTAAAGCTGTTCTGTAGAAGAAAAACAAAGGCAGCACTGTATTTTTCCGAGTCTCAATGAAGCCTTATTGGGGGGCGAGCAGCTTTCTCTTGCTCCTTCAGCAGGATTAACAACCTGAAACTACCCTAAAGCTACAGGGTGCTCCTAAGAGCTCCCTAGCACTGTGTAACTGTACTTTTTTTTTCTGCCTGCTCAGTGGTTGAGAAAAATAAATCATTTGCAATAGTGTTACAAGATACAGAAAGCCTTTGAGAAGCAAGGGACCTTGCTTCACTCTGTGTTTTAGAGGCTGACTGCAAAGAGAAGAATTGTGGAACAAGCTTTGCAGTAATTATATTAGTTTTTCTTTCTCGTTAATGATTAAAAATTAGAATTCAGAAGCAGGTATTGCAACAAAGCAGGATCCAGTTTTGCGCCCTCTCTACAGCCAGTAGAAGGAGCCACAGCTGCTGTATTAAAAACAAGAATGCGATACAAAATAAAACTGGAAGAAGTGTTTCTGTGCTGGGCATTTAAGCAAGATGCTCCAGCAGACCAGGCAAGTGGTACCAGGGCTCTACCCCATCGTTACCTGATGCTTTTCTCTCCTGGTGAGCTCCTGTGACCATGTTGCATTAATAGGAAATGGCATTTAACAGCAGAAACTCATATTCGTGGGATACTTGGGCCTCACTCTTACCCTTATACCATCCTGAAATAAATATTTAGCGTGATTAGAGCAGCCTGACTCCGCTCTGAGACAGACAGGCTTTAGGAAAAAGTAGTAAGAGTGGCCCTGAGGTGCTTCCCGCAAGAGCTGGTGTTACACTGTGAACCTCTGCTTTTGCCCAGTTCTCCCAAAATATTTGTGTTATTTTTGTAGGTGATCAGGGCTTGCAAATTATTAAGTTTTTTACAGTAGTTTAAAGATGACTGGAGTTTAATTGTGTACTTCTAGAAAAAAAAAATCATAAAGCCATGAATGAAAGTTTAATATAACTTTCTTTTTAATTGAAGACAAATAAAAGAACCAAGGGCTCAGACACTTTTTAAAAAGACATCTTCTGTTCTCCACCGTCCTCTCTCGAGCAAAATATACAGCAAATACATATATATAACATAACTACATTCAAGTACCAAACAGATTTTACATTTTCCCAAATAGAGGAAATAATGCACGTGATTCACATACCTTAAACCCGACCATGCATAAAAGAACACTGCCAGCAAATCAGCAGTTGGACATAATCACGCTACTGTGTATTATTCTGAAGTATCGACGCCGTTGGGATGTGTGACACTTCGCCGTTTCGGTTTCTAACATTTAACCCTGCTTTAAAGTCCGACTCTGGTCAGAGACTTACTTGGCTAAAATCTGTTCAAATTTGGGGTTAATAAAAGAAAATCCATCAAACGCGGACTGATCCATGGACTCGATCAGGTTTTTGTCACTGTAAGACAGTTTTGGCTTCTCACTCAGGAATTCTCTGTCAAAGTTGTTGTAGTCGCTTGCTGACTTCTGTGTAAAACAGAGAGGGAAGACAGTTTGAGACAAACGGTCTCATTTCTTCCAGAACATACTGCTTAAATACAAAACGTTACGAAATTCTTTCTTGAGCTCCCTTCTTTTTCTCCCCTGCCCTTTAGAGAAAAATCTCCTTTTTTGCCTGTTTTAACAACACTAAGATTATAACCCAACAATTGCTTATTGTTAGTTGAAAACTCCTAGCACCAGGTTGCTTCAGAGAACCACCACCTGGATTTGTGACGGTGTTTCATAGAATTACCCAAAGATTCACTATTGACAAAAGCAGTGCAGCTCTTCACTCATATTTAAGCCTGACAGTTCTTGCCATTAACCAAAATTTTGTACTTCCTGAAAGCATTTTACAGTCTGTACTTGTCCAGAGAAAAAAGCAACGGCCTGTTGCAGCTGCTTTGTGTCTGGATAAAATAGTTGTGTACGTTTCATAACAATTCACGTTACTAAAGACCAGGCTTTACACTCTGAACCTCCCAAGGTTACTGTCTGTAGGACCCCTGTGTTTCCAGAGTGCGCTCAGTGGGAACATGCAGCATGAAGCCTTCTGTCCTTGAGCAGGACAACTCTGCCTCAGCGAGTACGTAAGTACGTTTGGGAGGCTGCTACCTCCAGATGATTTTACCTGTACCAGTACAGGGTTGGATTTTAACCAAGTGTGAGGAAGCAGCAGCACCCCCCGGTGATACAGAGCATGAGTAACACAGTCTGTTCAGCTGTTTTTTCAGGTGATGGTGGGCATGTACATTACAAACAGTTCTAAGTTCAGTAGTATAGAAAATGCATCTTTTTGCCCGTGCGGAGACTCTGAGATGAGTTTGAAACAGCACAGGTCTAATGCTCGTACAGAACACCTGCAGGCGGTTACCAACTGAGTAGCCCCCTCCCATGTGGCCTTACAGGGAAATGCAAGAAACTGAACATTTCTAACATTGAGGAGAAGGGCTATCAGAACTTCCAGTTGATTTTCCTGAAGATTAGATCAGGTAAGAAGCTCCTTGAGACAGTACAGGAAAACAGTCTTAACGGGAAGATTTCAGGACAGTCAGAGGAATATAGTGCACCTTTTTATAACTGCACCCTCCAAGAACAAGTGGGCTCAGATACATAATTCTCTCATTTATAAAATGAGAGGAGAAAATTGCAGTAGAATAGTTGGAGCAAGTTAGAGAAGTCATCCCTTGCTCCCAGGCCAATGTCTGCAGTACTGCTACAGAACAAAGAAGAACCCACATACCACTTTTGGCCTGAAAGGAGGGTCCACCTCCCTCTTCTCTAGGGCCGCCCAGTTGATGGTTTTGAAGAAAGGATGGTCTCTGATATTCCCAGTGACCCCGAGTCGTCTTGTTGGATCCCTTTCAAATAGCTGCAAGAGAAGATACCTGGCAAAGCCTGCCGCCTGCTCGAAAGGTAGGTGGCAGTGGAAGAAAAATGGGTATACTGCTAAAAGAACAAAAGCTGCTAACAGTAAACAGACGGTTAGTAAATAATCTGACCTGGCTTTCCCTTTGTAAAAGTCATTTGCTTGCTGAAAACCAGCTCCTTTTCAAAGCCTAGAACGTTTGTTCCTCCCTGAGCAAGCAGTACCGTGACCTACTTGTTGATCAGCAGTCCTACCTTCTCTAATATGTCTTTTGATTCCTTGGTAATCCAGCGTGGGTAGTGAGGAGTGTCCACTCGGATTGACTCAAACAATTCATCTTCATCATCCCCATGGAAAGGGGACTGGCCGATCAGCATCTCATACAGCAGCACCCCAAACGACCACCAGTCCACCGAGAAGGTGTACCGCAAACCTTGCAGGATCTTGTTCCACAGAAGAAGTGCAGAGGAAGAAATACAAGTAATGAGTACAAGGCAGCCATCTCTACCAAAAATCGCAAGAGGGATTCTAAGACAGAATCTTTAATAACTTGGGCTACTTAGAGGGGAAGAAAAAAATCCAGGTCTTTGACAAGTATTTGATAGTGGTGCACAGCTGTAGTTTCATCCTCGGCTGCTGTTGGTGTAAACGTGGGCAGCTCGGGACAGGTCTTTGCTCTCATTCAGAACTTTTCTCCGTTAACTTTAAATAACTATATACTTGGAAAACATCTTCTCTAGCTTCTTTACAAGATGAAGGGAGAAGCAAGTAGCAAGGAGAAGTAGATTACTAGCAAACAGGCTGACCCCAGTTATAGCTTTAACAGGTAACTACCTTATTTGGACTAGTTTGCAAATCAGATAAAAAAAAGAAAACCTACGAAGACAAGGAATTTGACTTAATGAGATTCCCCTTAGAAGCTGCTTCTGGTTGCTTGCATGGGTGTGAGTCTCTTCACCATCTGCAGTGCACACAGATTCTTTTTGTGGGAGTCCCATGTGTATGCTAGCTAAAAAGGCAAGAGGGAAAACTAGCTGTTCAAAACCTAAACATTTTACCATTTCAAAACCATGGTTTTTTGATTGTGCAGCTATAGAATATTTACAAATATCAAGTACCTTCTACAGAGAAGTCTGATTTAATAGTTTTTTTCTATGCTAATTAGACTTTTACTGAACTATTGGTTTACACAAAGGGAAGATTAATCATAACGGCCATTCTAACAGCAGGGTATTAAATCCATCCCTGCAGTGCATGGCAGTGACATACTGACCTCAGGAGCAATGTAGTCTGGGGTCCCACAGAAAGTGCTTGCCTTGTTCTCTCCAACAACGTTTTCTTTGCACATTCCAAAATCAGCTATTTTAATGTGGCCCTCTTTATCAAGCATCACATTGTCCAGTTTTAGGTCTCTGCAAAAAGTGTTTAAAAAAGAAGTTCTATGTTAAGGACAAGTGAGTAATTTTTGTATTCAGATGTATGCAGTTTCTTCACTGATAGGCACCTTCCCTATATCATACAAAGAGGCTTTTCAAGAAAATAATCGTCCCTCAGCACAATACATACAAAATAGTACTTTTGTGCTTTGAAGGCAGTGGGGAGAAGGGAAGAATCCTCTTATCAGAGTAAAAGAGAGGCTGAGGTGCATAGAGAGTGTGTGACCTTATAATCATCCGCGCTTGCTTTCAGCTCCAAAAGCACATCCAGTGCTTCTGGAGGGCGGCAGGAGTTAATGCCCCACGAGCTGACACAGCAGCGCGACACCAGCTCCGTAGCTCAAGAGGACTGTTGGATCCTTAGAACATTTGGCAGGAGCATGAATGTTTGAAGTCTGCCCAATTTTTAATAGTCCCTGTGACTTGTTCCTAGTTACAGCACAAGGGGGTTCACGTGTTGTGGCCACGGCCTGTGAAGTGTTCTATTCATGTCTTTTTTTTAGAGTAACACTGTTCAATCGAGTAAGAGCTTTTTCACAGCAGTTTCCAGAAGCTGCAGTCCCTCCCTTTGACCGTGATACATTTTTTTTTTTTTGTCCATCTGACTGCAGAAGCACATACCACAGAGAGCAGGCTGAGGACGTACTGAACAGCCCTTCCGCTTACCAAGACAGATTTGAATAGAGCAGATAATTTTACATGAGACCAGGGCAGTCTTTCCCTTTTGGGAACTTAAGTTCCCAGTACCAGCTACTTACACTGCTCAGACAGTGAGCTGCAGCACGAACCGGGAGTCCCTGATCTAATGCAACGCACCATAAATCCTTCCATGTTTGGACATCAGCTGCTGTTCACCTGAGTAAATTGAGTCTATTTGAGATGGGGAATACTCATGGTAACTTAGGGCACCGCACTTACCCAGCTACAAGAAGTTCTAACATCTTTTGTATGGACGTGCACTTACATGCAGTGCCTACCTAAACTGCTCCAGTCAGGTTCTGTGATTATACTGGAAAACATCCTGCGTGAGACAGGGAAAAAGAGTACCTTTGGTTTTGCTGTTGTCCTCCTGGAAAATGGCACTGTTTCTCTGAAAATACTTTCTTCTCTGAAGTCTACCTCGGGGAATGTTCTAATTTAACATCGGGAAATTTAACAGCAAGCCTAAAAATGTTCCAGAAAATGTGGGACGGAAGAATTTCGCATCGATGACAACATATCCTGGAGTTTGATCCCTTCCTGGATAAAAATCTGCAGAGGGCAGTGGCACCACAGTTGGGTACATTAAGCACCTTCCTGGGTTATGGCTGCCTTCCCTAGGGCACAGTTAGGCTTTTAACAGTCATCTGTCTTCACCAAGGAGGATGCCTGTAACATTCATCCTCTTCACAAACATTTTTTTTGGTGAAATACTAGTCTCTAGAAAATTGCTTTAGAGGATGGATGCTCCAACAGATATTTCCTGTTTCTATAAAGGAAGATGAGCAATACATGATGTTTGGGGCACATTTACCTAAGTTACCTTATGTAACTTGCTCTTAAGTGTGCGGCCCTTACCCTTCATACCTGTTACAGAGGTAAGAGCTACCTGAGCAAGTAGTTACCAAACAGTGCTTTAGAGCCAGGGGTGGGGTGAAAGGGCTGGAGAAAGGAAACTGAGAGAAAAACTACATTAAAAAAAAATGTTTCTGCTCACTTGTGGCGTAGGTATTTACAGTAAGCAGCAGCTGATCAGAATCTGGCCCCTGATGTTTCAAGCTGGTGAGGCAAAGGCCTCAATACTGTGGTTCCATACAGAAGGGAAAAGCAGACGCCTCTCACCTCAGTGGTTTTCACAAGGCCAGTAGGAATTGAGCCTCAAGGACCCTTTCCCTTGTCTCCAAAACTAGACAGACTCATGATTTGAAGGCAGGGTTTAAAAATAACTGAAACAAAACCGCTTTTGTGTAACATAAATAACATCCTGTCGTTCTGGTTGCCAAGGAAAAGATACCCAGATACAGACTCATCTCAGGCATGTTACTGCCCTTGGAATAACATCAGATCGCTGACAGACAGCTTTCACTTGTTACATCAATAATTCAAAGATGCATGAAGTATTAAAACAGTTCACTGGTCCCACACTGGAGCTAGTTGGTACTCACCTATAAATAATGCCTTTGCTATGGAGAAACTGTAGCCCACATAAAATTTCAGCTCCATAAAACCTGAAAAGATCAAAACAGCTTTTAATCTGTCTTGCTCAGTTGAAACACAGTCAGTGCAGCTGGCCAAAGAGCTGCTGTATGCATCTCCACGGAGTGAGAAGTACTGTACACTTCTTCCAATACTAATATACCTGTATTTACATAGCCAGATGCTGTGAATCTGTCAGTCCCTTCACCACATCTGTAGTATCTAATGCCAAACAGTAGAGGGGACATGGCAGCAACTTGCCTTAATGCTTCATTTCACTTCCTTTAGGGGACACTGTCCCTTTTCTACTCGTTATCAGCCTTTGTATGTTGCTAGTGATACGCACGTGCCTTTTCAGAGACAGCTACTGGGAGCTCAATACTCACAGGATTGCTTTAGGAGGGACTGGACACTAATGGCTCAGTTAGAAACAGACCTCCCTGCTCTCCCTCTGCACCTGCCCTGTTGCAGCAGACTGAAAAGTAGCATCGCTTCAGGGGCATTCTCCAAAAAAGGAGGTGATAATCCAGAGGATGTAAAGAAAAATGCTAAAAGAATGTTCCCCCCTCCAGCCCCAAAATGTATTAAAAGCTTTTTTTTTTTTTTTTTTTTCATTGAACAAATAGAAAACCATTCTACTTCTGTATGTATAGCAGAATGAATGTTGACCCAAAACTTCAGAAATAGGTACAGAGGATGCCAGGAGAGGCTGCCAGATGCACAGATGTTTGCTGGAATGCAGGTAAGCTGGAGGGGCTTTGTCCAGGCTTTTGCTGGGCAGAGTGGGAAAGGAGCTTGCCCTGACCTGTAAAGCTGGCTGCTTCCCAGCCACGTTTTATGCCAGACCCCTTGACCTGATCCCAGCCTGTCCGTTTCCTTCCTGCAGCACAAGTGATTTTCCAGTCGTTACACAATAACGCTGGTGCTCACACGTAGATCTACTACCCACTTTAAAGGGCTTGTGAGCACCTGTTCAATGATATAATTACAACCTTCATGCTTTTGGGGGAGAGAGGTAGAAACTGACCTAAAACTAAAAAATTATGATAGGTAAAGTAACAATAATATTTTTGCATCTTGTAAGTTTTCAGCTCCAGTGCTCTTTAAGCCACAGGTAACTGACGCACTTGCACTTGCTAAACAAAATGCTTACCCATTTTATTATTATCTTGTGGAATGTGCAGGTTATTGTTCTGTACTCTCATGTCAACCTAGCAATACTAGTAAGTAATATAAGTGTCAGGGTTTTTTTCTCACGCTCTATTCTAGTTTTTCCATCCAAATACTGTCCTGAAGGACACTGAAGCTGTCTTTACCTTTTGCTTTTCGTTGCTGGCTCATGTTGTAGTTTACTTAACACCTCTAGGTACAGGCATCCCATAAAGTTAAACATCACAGTGCTATGTAAATTAAGAAAACCCAGCTTGACACATCGTTAAGTGAGCTTCTTCATCGTATTAAACTGGTGCCCAGAAAAACCTTTTCAGTCATCAGCCAACAAAACTTGAGTGAAAGACTGCAGGTAAGCGGTGCAGAACTGGAAGCGGTAAAACCACAGAGACTAAAATCATTCATGGCCATAGGGACTGAAGGGTTGTGGACTTACGTTGCTCTGTAGAGATCAAAACGCCCCTTGTCTTGTATGTGGAACATCAGGTCTCCCCCATTCAGGAACTCCATAACAAAGAACAGATGATCCTGTTTGCAAATAATCAAAGAACGGAAAAAATTACTGGTGCTACTGCAACCACGTATGACGTAGTGATGTGCCTACTGGGGACCAAGCAGCCACTTTCCTCCTCTCCTGAAGTATTCCTCTGTTTCATACACCCCTAAGAGCATATGAGGCTCCTACAGATTTGAGGAGCCTGGTCTTGTATCGTAAAGCTAAACAGCTGATCTTGTATTCTGTGGGTTTCTAGACTTAATAAAAATATACATTTAATAAAAATATACATTTAAATAGACTTACTGACTTGTACCCCTGACAGTCATCTTTTTTCCCCTCACGGAGGGTAAAGCTAAGCTAAGCTCAAGGACTTAAGCTAAACTGTCTCTTAATTCCAGACTGCACAGATGTTTTTTCTGATCAAATTCTCTTCTCACCAACGTATATGTGGGGGTCACTCGTATTTACTTTCCATGAGGCCTGTGAATTACTGCACAGAGCACAAGAAAAGGAAATTTAGTTCTTGCATCACTAAGTTACTGTCACTTGACTGCTGGTAACAGCATCCATTAAAAGGCTACATCTGTTGGGCTGCTGTTGCCATTGGGCTTTTTCTTACCTTTGTCTGAAACGTACAGTAAAGATGTGTCAGAAATGGATTTTCCCACGCAAGTGCGAGGACCCGCTTTTCCACCATGGTACATTCCACATCATCATCAATTAGCACCACATCTTTTTTCAGGGCTTTGATAGCAAAGAATTCATTCTTCCCTTTCAGCTCAGCAAGCAGAACCTACAGCAAATAAAAGATGAGATTACAGCACATGTAGGCAAGGCTGCTGCTGATGGCATCGGTAAGGGAAGGTCAAAGGTGTGTTTATAGCAAGTGCAATGACAATTAAACATGTAAATGGGAAAGATGAGTGGGATTTGGCAAGGTGAAGTTGCTGGACATAGAGATGAGGAGATGGGGCTCAATGACCACATAAACAGGCACAGCAGCTTCCAGAGCAGTTCTTCTGTCAAAGTCTTGTGAGTGGATAAACAAAAGCCACACAAAGCCTGTTCCTTCATAGAGCTGTAGTTTCACAGACAACAGCAGACAGAGGCTGTGGAGGCCACGCTGCTCCCCCACCTCCCTCTGCCACGGCACTGGAGCACTGTCAGCCTGTTTCTATACAGTGTACAGACATAAAATACTGCACTGTGGTGTATAAAGGGCAGTTTCTCTGCCTCGATACTAAATAATCAAAAAACTTACACATTATAAATCACTTCTGAGTTTAGACAAGATTTAGGCAATGAATTTCTAGTGTCTTTGACAAAGATGACTATATTCAATTCTGTTAAAAGATTATCTACCCAAGTAGCAGCAAGCCCTTTCTGGCTAATGGAAACAGCCTATCACATTGCAGAGATCAAGCAAGGCTCTATAAGTTTGTCACATACCTTTCCAAAACTTCCTTTCCCTAGTACTTTATGGAAGACAAAGCTGTCTATGTTGAATTTTCTCCTGCTTGCAATTCGCGACGCCGTCTTGGCTGAGATTCCCTCCCAGAGTTTATCGTACTCGCTGCTATCTGCTAATTGAAACAGGGAGTTTAAAGTTCAATATATGCAGGAATACTGCATGACTCAGATCCCCCGCTAAGAATTACGTACTGACATGCTATTTCAATGCATCTGCTGCTGGAATACTGGAGAATCTAAACATAAGGGTCAACTCCTGTAGTTTATAGCAAAGTATAAATTACGTGAGCATACTTGATAGTGTTGGATTTTAACTGAAGTTGTGATTGTTTCTGATGCTGGGTTTAAGCAATACTTAGACATTATAAAAATCAAAGGCCCTAACTTTCCCGTATGACTAAGATAGAGCATAATTTGGAAAAAAAGATACTTTACAAGCACTGCTTGTAAATGAATTCTTTTTCTTCTGTTAACAGAGCAGGCTAGTCCCTCAGCCTAAGCAGAGAGGCCATAAAAAGATCTGATTTATGCCCAATGCTAGCTAAGAAGCATGATTATATTTTTTAGATATAATCACGACTATCCTATAACTGTAGGTTTTCTTTTTAATCTCCACTGCACAGATCTGCTGGGTCACTAACAAGACACTGATGATAACCACGAGGTGATACCGTGTATGTCCCACAAGCTGCCCAGCACCTGTGATAACCCAGGGAGGAATCACAGTGGCTGCACCCTGACTTAGTATTAAGCTACATAACCTTTGCAAGAGGTTTTTTTCCCTCTGTTCTGGCAAACCAGAAAAAGTATGGCAAGAAGTATCAAAATAATTTTCTTACTGGGCATTTCAAAAGAATTAGTTCAATGTGTGAATGAATAGATAAAATTCTGTACCACTCCAAACCCACCCAGTATCTCTGACTGAGCCTGATTATTTCCATCGGGTAAAAAGTTACTTCTACTGTTGCATTTACTTCTGCATAAATTATTGTAAGTTAGCAGTTAAAAAATAAGGCTTATACAATGCTAGATGCAATACTACTGCCTTAGCAAAAGTGAAAGAAATGACAAAACCTTACTCTGAACCTGTACAGATAGGATTGCTGGTACTAAAACTATTTCAGCCATTCAAATCTCAAGTAGTACTTTGGCTACTTATATCCTAAAATAGACAGCACTTGTCATTGGTTTCTAAAGGCTTGTGAACAAATCAAGGTAATTATCACCGTGCATCACATTTCTGCTACAGGAGGGAGGGAAGGGTGTTGTACATGCGTGTCTGGTTAGCGAGGCATCCTCCAGTTCCATCATGGAGTGATGGAACTGGACCAGTGCTGCAGTGAGGGAAGCAAGCATTTTGCAGAAAGGTGGGTATGTTCACGGACTGAAAATTAGAGGTATTTGTCAAGAAAGCATTTTGTGTGGCTGGGAGAAGGTAAAAAGGGAATTTGTATTTATTTGTTTTAAACAGTGCTTGTTTAAAAAAAAAGTCTAACTTGAGGCAAGAATGAATAACTACTTAAATTGTTAGCTTGGGCAGGCTGGTAGGCAAATGGCTACATTAAAACATTGTAGCTTTTCCCACCTGTTGTGTCTCCTGGAGCTCTAGGTTTCTTATCAAAATCTTGATAAATACCAACGCTTTCTACAGATCCAGAATCAGACCTTCGTGTAGATTTCTGAGGAGGAGAACATTTGAAATTATATTTGCACTATTACTTTAGAAATACTTATAACAATAGCTGTTAAATGTATTAGGATGGCAGTATAAACCTTTCTTTTTAATTAACTCCTAGTACGTATCTTTTCTCAAGAAGTCTGGTTCATACACTATTTAGCCATGTTCAAATCAACCAATTGTTTTACTGCCTTTCCTGCAGGAAAATAAGTCACTGAAATTCCTGGACAGTCTATGTTGTATTGTTCGTTGCAAAATTATTAAAGGTGTAATAGTTTGAATCCACAGCAGGAAGAATGTAAACTGTGGGAAACTGTCCCCTTGGATGTATGTTCATCCGATAGAGGAGATGGGAATCACCGTCACACTGGATGTGCCGAAGTCGTATCTGCATGTGACATCCATCATTAGCACATGGACACAAATTTTATGTATGGAAGATCCCCTAGATCAAATTTTAGTAATGAAAAGATCGAGCTTTTCTGTGTCGTGAAAGAGCTGGTTCAACTGTTTTCAAAGTAAATATTCTGTGAAAGCATAGGAACGCTCAGCTCAGAGGAAATACTGTTGGCTTTTGTCCTATATTTTCCCGTTTTATTTCAAAGCTTGTGTCTGAATCTTTGTTCGCGAGTCAGAAGTCAATCACAAGAGACAAGCATGCCACAGCAAGAGATGAACAATGTAAACTGTTGGGCCAGTGTTAATTCCAGAGGAGTTTTCTCTGTGTGTGTATCAGATTAATTGAGAATATCCAATATATTTCTTCTTATTTAATTTTAGCATTCAGGTGGAATTCTAAAGGTGAAGCATGTAAAAACAGACTTCAACATTATGATACCACTGTTTAAACAATTAAACAGAAAGGGAGAGAATAACCTTGGCACCACAGAAGAACAAAGTTGGATTTCAGGCAACCACACACCTTTTCAAAACTTCTTTGTTAGGTAGGATCTCACACACCCCACCCCACCCAATTTCAACTTTAGGCTACTGACATCTTCGTTAGTCTCTTTACGGGTCAAATTAAAAAGAGAAAGCTGATTGCATTTCTTCTGTTCCAAACTCAGTTCCCCAAAGAAATGATACAGAAAAGAAGTAAAATCCCCAAAATGCTCTGAAAACAACTAATTACCGGACAAATGGCAATAAAGCTTACCTGGCTAACTTGATTTAAAGCTTCAGCTAGCAACTTCTGGTTTATTCCACATAAGTTTGCCACCTTCTTCTGGCATTTATGATGCACGTTCATCCCACATTCTAAAAGAAATGTAAGGACGGTTATACAAGCATCAGGAAAATACTGTTGTCTGACATTACAACAAAAAGGGCTGCTTCTCTGTGCAGTTCGGAAACCTTGTTATAAGACCAGACTGGACACGGATCCATCACTGTTCGTACAATTGCAATTTTAATCTTTCACTCAATGAAGGCTACAATAATTGTTCAAAGGGAAAAAAACTCCAATCATCATTCCTGTATTCTCAAAATCTGTTACAATAAAGATTATCTTGCCTTTTTGTGGGAGAATTATAAAAATGGGATTTACAGTAAACATTTTCAGTACGCTTTTAGGCACTACCTTGAGTCAGACTCGCCAAATTTCAGCTACTTGCAAAGCACTGAATTTTGATTATACTCAAGATTACGCCTCCGCAGCGCGTTTTCTGACTACGTTAGACGCTCACCTTGGCTGAGCTGTCCCACGAGCCAAGCGCCTATTTGCCTCTCTCTAGTACAACACCTTTTTCAACCACATGTGGCTGAGATGAATCCCATTCTACGTAACGCATGCAGAAATGCACAGGGTGTAGCAGTAGCTGATCTCTAGCAGGGGGTGGAACACTGGCAGAGCATGGCGAGGTCCCAGCTGCCCTCCCTCCTCCTCTGTACCTTCACATTTGAGTCCTTGTTTGACCAGCCCCCAGAGCAGGCTGCCGCAGTGGTCGCAGAAGGTGGGGCTCATGTAGTTGTAAACTTTGAAGCGATGAGGCATGTCAATGTTGAAACGTTCCTTCTGAAACTGAGGACAGGGAGAGGGATGCTTCTTACAGAAAACTGCTCAGGTATTACACAAAGCTACAGCAGTTTTATCGTGAATACCCTACTCTTAACATCCCTCATACAGCAGGGAAAGAATTTGCCCATCAAATACTACCCACCCCTTTGCAGGGCTCCTAACTACTTCTCTTGGTTGAAAGTTTCATCCATTACACATTACATACAGTCTTGAAGAGAAGACAGTAACTTGGGTAGTACAGCCAAGCGCCTCCCAAACAGACTTGGCTGTTTGGATACAAAGTTTTGTGAGCTCAGGAGCATTTAATTACATCATTACACTTTAAAGATAATTGTTCCAGCTCTTACCATTGTGTCCCTGCTGTTGGCGGCAGTACCAGTACACCTCCCAATGATTTTATCAATACATTTCTTATGAATAGCCGCATTGCATTCTTCAGGACATGCACAAGAAAAAAAATGATTCCTTCAGATAACAAATACATGGGATGAGGTGTTTGCATTTCATAATATAATGTGAAAAACACGCTCCTTTCCATCATACTACATACACCGAAACCTTTATTTTCTGTCAAGATGATGATCATCTTTAAGCTGATTCCCCCATTTTCTTTTATCATAAACTCTATTTCTAAACTCAATCTGCCTCCATTAGGCAACGCCACCAGCATTTGATAACAGGAAAACAATATTATGCTTTTGAGTTTCACCCTTTGCTACCTCCCCTCCTGTCTGGAGCAATGCACAGAGATCTTATGCCAAGTCAAAAACTGCTTTTCCATTCAGCTGCAAAACCCCTCAATAGTTGTAAGTAATTTTACAACAGGTTTCACGAAAAAGGACTTTCATAAATGAGTACAACTTTTCAACAGTATTACACACTTATGAGAAAAAGTTAAATCTAAATCTTGATATGAAAAAATTCAGGTAGGAATCATAATTAGACAGCCCTAGGTTATCATGCAAAACTGATGCTTGGCATCTACTATTACCTACAGTGATGATGCACTGTGCCATGCATAATTACAGAAGATTTTTCAACATTAACTATTGGATCTACAGATACCTGTGGGAAGTAGTACAAGAAACAGGTAAAAAATCAACTTACGCCTACATTTGTATCCCTGCTTGTTGAGTCCCCTGAAAAACAAATTATAAAGAAGGAAATCAAAAACATAGATTTGCTGGAATAAAAGGTGAGGTTTCTTCATTTCTACCATGTCAACCAGTCAATCATTTGCCTATGGGAATATTTGTTACAATTAATACATTGGTCTAAATTCTGCTATTTAGAATCCTCTGTCTTATGAAAGCAAGGTTTAGAAGATAAGGTAGTGTTTTGATAGACCAGCAAATCAGGAGGGAAACCCAGAAAAGACAAGGTTTCAATCACAATGGAAATCATCCTGATCTGACTTACTACAAAACCGGCCTTAATATGAAAGGGATCCAGCTTCTCACTCTTGGGGGTCTTTACTCTGCTTTCGGCTACTTCACATCTCAGAGTTTCAGGATTATTTTCTCAGATCCTCCCACCTCATTCTCCTGTGAAAGAGCTGCTGTTGATTATGGGCCAGATCTCACTTGATGCTGATGGACTTTTTTGCCAATTATTTCGATGGCAAAAATGTTCAAGTTCTATTTTTTAATGTGAAAGAGACAAGTATAGTTCTTCAGGTCTCAATATACCTGAAGCGAATTGTATAATTATTTGGCCCTTGGGGGTGGGGGAAGCTTAGTGTTTCCTTCTTACCATACAAAGTCTTTGCAGACAGAGCAAAACGTAGGTTGTCCAAAGAAGGTAGCAATAAATTCATGATTTTTGATGTAGTGGATTTTGGCTTGCTTGATTGCTCCTCTCCTGTTCATAGTCACTGTCCCCTCCTCTTCTCTCATTGACTGTTTGCAGTCTAAGGGGGAGACAAGAAGATACACTTTTAGGACTTCAAGGTATTACAGAGATTAATATTTGCTTCTCCAAAAAGTTCAGTTTGTTTTTCTGTTTCAGACTTGTGTTTCTATTTATTTTACACTTGCTTTCTGCAGACAGACTTTCAGTCCAGCAAGGGTGGAACACATGCACATGCTGCTTCCTAAGGTGTCTCTGTGTCCTCGTCTGCAAGTACTTCCTTCTCCTGCTCATTCAGAAGAAGCCTTCAGCAAATGAGCCGAGAAGCAGCAGCAGGAATGGTGTACAGTCCTGCTAGAGAAATGACAACCACAGTTGTTTCTTGAAAAAAAAAATGTAAGCTCCTATACGTTATGTGATTTCTGTGCAAGAGAAATAAATGTTTTATTGGAAGCAGGAGGGTCTTCTCCTTCAGCAGAAGCCTTTTCATGCTGTTGCTCCACGTGCCCTCCTGAATCAGGACTACACAGAAATGCAGGTGAAGTGCTGCAGGACCTCCGGAGTCACCACCAGACCAGACTACTATAAGACGGGTTTCTTCCAGCCTCCAGGATTGTTAAGCAGTGAGGACAATTGAGATTTTTCAATCAGAAATTTCCATTACGTTATCTCATAATGTTGATGTTGTACCTGTCAAACTTGTCTGTGTCTCATTCCTCTCTCCTCCTAGCCCCCAGGGGGTTAGGCTATATACTATAGTACACAGTACTATACAATCCTAGAGTAATAATGGTACATACAATATCATATACTGTAGCATCTAATACTATCTTACATTTAATTTACAGTAGTATTACCCAAGAAATAAAACAACAAAAAAATTCTCAGGTCCTTCATTACAAGTGATAGTTATTTCTACTAATTTCCAAGGAAGCTTCTGAGTTTGTCTTACAAAACTGAGTATTTTGTGTCTCAATCTTTCAGCCACAACTCAGAATATACAGTCTTACTTATACATTTTGAAAATAATAGGAGTTTGTAAGAGAGGTAACCCCATGAAGGTGTATCGAGAGAGATTGTGTAACCAGTAATTTAAACCTAAGACACTTTTCTGGTCAATAGAGATGAGCTGTTGAGGAACAGTCCCATCCAGCAGGAAAAGAGAAAGGTTTGAATCAGCAACAAGGAGCTGATCAACTGCTAACTGCATCAGCTCTGGCCAGCAGCTTGTGGGTCCCAACCTGGAAGAAACATGGACATGGTTTGCAAATTGAAAGTGCTACAAAGTTTAGGGTAACAGGAGATTGCTTTTTGCAGGGTGGGAGTTTCCACAACAACAGAGCAAGGAAAAAGCCAAAAGAGCGTTTTTTCCCATTGTTAATAGCATCAGGTTTTATTTTCTCGTTTGCCTCGCTACCTTTCATCAGTATCAGTGAGAGCTTTGCTTTTTCTACTGATACAAACAGATTTGTTTCCTTTGCCAAGTCACACTAACCGCAATGCCTGGGCTCCCTTTTTCTTGTTGCTACCTGTGCTTAGTTTTTGTCATTTTATTAGCTGGCTGCCACCACTGCTACTCCAACAGACCACTGAACCTGGAATACAATCTATCATTTCATATCATTTTGAGTGTTCTGAACTAATTTATCAGTCACAGCCAACAGCAGCCAGGCTGCAGCAGCATGTACTACTGTCTTCTTAGAAAAGAGAGGACAACGAACGTCAGCTCAGAGATTAAAGAAAGATTAAGCATATTACTGAAAAGAAAGATCAAAAAAGGTCCCCGGGTTTTGCCACTAGGTATTAATGCACTTTTCTGAGAAACTGGCCATCTGGTTCAGAGGAAAACCCATGCTGCTTCTCCCTGAAAAAAGCTCACAGCATGCACTATGACACCCTGGCACTATGTACTGAGTTGCCTCTTCCCTTCAATGAACAGGATTCATTTCTGCTGTTCAAACAGGCTACTGAGTTCACCCAACAAAAACTCCCATCAGCTGCTGCACTTCAGTTTGTCGAAGTCTGCAAACAGTACTATCTCTTTGTTTAATCCTGCTGAGCAAATACAGACCTCACCCACTGTTCCTCAAATGCTTCAGGGAAACCACACGCTGAAACGTGTGCAAGGAAAACAATGTTGTTGAGAGTCAGTAATACTTCATATTGTTTGCTGCATGAAAAAGATGTCTTCATAAGGGTGATTTAATCGGTAACAGCAACAGAGAAAGTCGTGTTGCTTTGTAACATGTATTCTGAGGAGATAACATGCGATGGAAAAAATTAAGGGACAAAAGTCTCCCTGAAGCCTAACACAAGCAAACCAAGTGTTTAGTAAGGAACTAACAGGATTCATCAGGTGAACAGGACACAGCTTCTCCTCACACTGAAATACGTGTAGCAATTTAGTCTTGTTGATATCGTGTGCAAAAGCCTCTGCCAAAACTTCATTGAGATATGGGAAACTGCAGTGTTTCCTCCCTGTCTGGAACACTGATATCAAACTCAATAGAAATACGTGAGACTGGCATTTATTTTTTGAGAGGATAATTAATAAACTAATTACTTAATTTGTACAAAGGTGGGGGGTTAAAAAAAAAAAAGGAAAGATAAAAACTCACTTTCCTTAAACATACTTTAACAGTGAAGAATCCTTGAGCACAGCAGAACTTCAAAATCTGCACATAAGAACACACATTCTTCACAACCGGCTGCCTTATTAAATAACTTTGCCAAAACTAACCAATATATCAAAGTATAGCTGAGAGCATTTTTGTACGCTTCAGAAGAAGCAGAGAGGTTTGGATAGCAGCTGTAAATCGAGTGCACCTGAAGCTGAGATGGCTCTGCAGTGATAGTGTAGTTCATTTCAATTTACTGTGGGTGTGTTTAACAAGTTATCTTTAATGTGTAAATTCCTTTTCACGTGTATTGCTCCAGAAAAGCGTTAAGAAGTTCAGTCAACCATGGACCGAGCTGGGGAATAAAGGCTTTATTTCAAAGATGCAGAGAGAATTAACAATTGTAAGGAAGTAACTTTCCCAATAACTGTATGGATGCAGGGTAGAGATGGGGGTGAAGGAAGAAACACAAAGGGAAAGCCTTTGCTTTCCCCTCCAAGCAAGCCAGGATTTCCACAGATGAAATGCCTGTCCTGGGCCAGCACGTAGTCAGAAACAGTCATGTACAAAACAGCTGAATCAGCAGCTAGAATCCAGGTGACCTCTGCAGCCTGGACCTGAAATTAATCATTTTGGACCCAGCACACACCATTAAACATAATCTACTTCCTCGATTGAGGACCGTGGTTAATATTTATCACTGACACATCATGCATGTATTTCAAGGTCTCTTCTCAAAACTTGCAGCTGATCTGACAAAAGCAGCCAGGACTCCTCCATGCCATATATTCATTAAGAAACCACTAAACACGCCTGTGAATTGGCAGTGCAGCTCTCCAGAAGTGCTGTAAACATACCATTGTATACACTATTTAATTGCAGCGCCAGACCGTCTGACTATTTCAGTCCTTACAGTCACTAACATAACATGCAACCCATCGTCTGGAAAACATTTGCTAAAACAATATTTCTAGGACTCTGTTGAACTGTAATAAACCTCAAGGTGAGACGTCAAATTGTCTCAACTGACCTCAAAAATTCAAGGACATAAGAAAACAACCTCCAGAATAACCCTACTAGATTTTTTACAAGAAAGAATAGAAAAATTATTTACCAGTTTCAGAGTTCATTTTTCATTTTAACTTGATCATTTTGCAGTTCTGTTTGCGAACAGGTGACAGATAATAGTGCTACTGTCAGAAACTGAGAACCTGGACTTCACTTCAAACAGGGTCAGGCAAAACATCTTCTGAGCTAACCGGCTGCTCGAGTTGAGATTTGCCTGAAACTTTATAATAAATTATAAAGCCTATTAATACTTCTGTTCAGTGTTCTGTTCTGCTGTTCTACTGCCTTGCACTTGGCTTTGTTTGCAAGTTAAGTGTGCCTTCAGGTCAAGAAACATATTAATCCCACAGAGCAATCATTAAAAAGGAAAGCTTGTTGCTAACAAAGGAAACTTTCCTGGTATGAACCATCTCAGAGGAAAACTGCTCTTTAACCTGGCTCTAGAGAGGACTGCTCTACAGATCACCTGTTCAAAAAAAAAAAAAAAAACCAAAAACAAAACAAGCAAAAAATTTCCCCGAAAACATCTACAGAAATACAAGTTTCCCAAAAGTCTACACTTCTGTGACATGAACTTGCTATGCTAAATCATTTTGGGTTTTGCAATAATTACATTTCATTTGCACACAGAGTATTTATATTGCTATGTGTTTCTCTTTTTTTTTTTTTTTTAAACTATCTCAGACATTCTCAGCACTTGCATATTTTACACTGTTGACATTTAAGTAGCAATACAGTAATTCGCTACTGTACAAGCCAATACTATTTGCTCTCAACACTGGCACATAATCTCAAATTACCTATTTCAGCCCCAAGCAGTTACACTCCAAACTTTAGCAGAGTGGTCAAAACCAGCATTACAGACTCTTAGTAGCACCTTTATGTATGTATACCACATGTAATCGTGCATGCATTTCTACTGTAAGACAAACTACAAGTATGTTATGTTCTGCTCCGCGCAGAGACTGGGACACCCAGGGGACACCGACTTCTTGCCTGCTCCTCTAAATGAATGAAGTCCTGCCCCGGCCACTGAGCCGGCACCCACTGCAGCTCTGCCTGACGCTCAGCACAGCACCCTGGGGACTGCTCTGCAGCTACTTCTAGCACATCTCTACTGAACTGGTCTTTCATAAGCATTAATTAAGTCAGTGGTCTTTTAGAAAACTGCTAAAACAAAACGCCAGAGTTTTAACAAGCCCTGACTTTCAATGGAGGAGAAAAAAAATCCCACGTCCACACTAGAGTCTTTGTAGCACTCACACAGTCTGCAGAGCTGCTCTAACACAGTCTGTGCTCAGCTGTCCAGAGCACTTTTTTTTTTATTTTTTTTTATTTCAGTGTTTTGGTTAACAATTCTGCGCAAATACCCGATAGCTCATTCGCTGTGGTAAAACAGGGAATAAACTGGAAAACAGGCTGTTCTCTTTTTTAAATTACAAAGGCACAGTAAAACCAACCTTTAACACTACAGTATCCAAGTCAAATTCCTTGTGAACATACAAACTATATCGGATTTTCTCTGTTCTACACATTAGCTACCCTACTAACCAACTACACTGCTAACTTTCTGTTTATGAAATTACTACACCCGCAAATTTTGATTTTCTTAAAGAAAATTAAGCTGGAAAATGTTTTAATTAAATTCATGCAATCGTATTTCTAGATGCAAATTAAAGCAGATGCTAGGTGCCACTGAATAACTACCACATCTACCAAATTTCTAGAAGCACACCTCATCCATAGAGAAATTTGCTTCAATTCTTAATTTAGACTCATGCAATATGCAGACTGTGATAGCATAGCTGTTATTTACACTATTATTGTTCACAGATGCTTCAGAAAAATTCTAAAATCTTTTACTTCCCCAACACTCATCTCAACACACACAGAGAAAAACATTCAAAATATATTCAGCTCTCTGTTTCATGTTCCTCTCCCAGAAGTCAGATACTTGAGATATCAAGAGTTCACATGCAAATTACTTGCCTTCTGATACATCTAATAGTATTTTAAGGAAAGAATTCACCAACCCCTTCTCCATGAATCTGAAGTCAGCAAAACAGTCATTCACATTTCAAAAACAAGACACGAACGTACTTCCAAAGCAAGCTGCTAACACCGCACAAGACACTCGGCAGTAGAGCAAGCCACCTCTGTGATCCTGGGCTTTCTTACTCGATAAGGTCGTCAACTACATTTGAATAAACAAAGTTCAAGCAAACCATTAAACGTATTGCAACTCCCACCTATTAAAACTAAAGCTGCTTTACAGAATTATAACCTAGTTTCAATACTACAACAAGAGAAGGATTGGCAGAAAGAAAACGGTATTCTGAAATGAAAATGGGGGTCAGCACCCTGTTCTCGCATTTCACACGTCAGAAGAAAACTTTTAATTTTCAGCACAAGGTTGTTTTCAAATCACAGGACAGAAGACAAAAAAGTTCTTTGATAGCTAAAAGTCAGGCCTCTGCAGTCCCAGAAGAAAATCTCTACGACCAGGAAGACTTCTCATATACTGCCCTAAATTAACTGCTCAGACCTCAGTGTGCAAAAAGACTACACAAATGAAATGCCTCAGTGTAAAAATTTTTATCTAATGATAAATCTGATAACGGAGCAATAACACGCTTAATACTGCTGCCTACCTTCAAAGCAGAGAAAAGTAGTTTTCTATAAAGATGGCAGAACGCTTGCAGCTTGGAAGGAAGGGTTGAAACCCAACAGCTGTAGTTTGCAAAACAAGCCAAAGAAAGAGCTAGCTACTTTTGCAAAGTCCTCGGAGATTTTTTAAAAAAAAGGTAGCACCTACAATTCAAAGATATTAATGGTAGCAATACTTTCAAATAAACCAGGGAACACCTGAAATACTAGTTTCAGAACAAGCCTTTTTTAGTATTTTACAAACAGAGCTACCATCCAGTTCTGTATGGAAAGGCACGTCAGAGAGAAAACAAAATGGTATGTGCATAGGAAGGAATGTGAACTGTCTCTGAGCTTTCAACTATTAACTAAGGGTTTTAGCAATGTGAAGAATGGAAGTTAATACAAACATCCTTGTAACACACTAACAAACTTCTCTGCTCTAGCAGTGGCTAATTTAACTAGAAAAAGCATTCACAGCAGTGCAATGACGAGCCAAAACTCATTCAATGTTTGCCTTTTAGCAATATACAGATAGTGACGTGAGGGAGGTCTATAATTTTGAGGATCAGTATGCTAAAATGTATTGATGTTTGATGTGAACACTGCAAATATCAGATTGAATGACTTTCCTTCACAAAATGTAGATGTACAAATGTCTTGAAAGGGAGTTTTCACTGCCTCTGCGGTTTGATTACCAAAATGGTATGGGCGAGTAATTTTCTGTAAAGCAGAAGGTTACTAGAAGTTGTCACAAAGTAGGTCTAACAAGAGCATTAACATGTGAATCTTAACTTGCCAATTAACGTATGATTGCGTGACTTCATGATCTGTTTGGTAATTAGGCTTCATCCACTACCATCTGCAATCTCTAATAAAGGCAATGAAAAGAATTGCAAGAACACTGTACCAGTTTTTAAATTATTTTGATAAATGACTAAGCACAATTATTTTAGCACTTAGAGCACACAAGTATATTACCTTCCTAATAACCACTAATAGTAAATTATGAAAGATTTTCACTTATGCCATCTCTACTGTTCCTCTTGTCTTTGCGGAAAGGAGCAAATATGCTTCAGACTCATGAAATAAGCAACTGATAACACTTAAGTTGGTTTTGCAAAGTTTTGGTTGAGAAACTGTTGCTTTTCCTGGACAAATGGATTTCTGTATGTCTCATTAAATAGATTCTCATAATACCACTGCCCCATGAAACTGCCTTGCACAGAAAAGTCAAGACAAAGGTTTTCTAATAAAATGGCTCACAACAGTTTAAATGCAAACCAGAATATTACTGGTGCATAAACAGAGAACTTGTGATCTTCAGAGAAACACTCTTCCTTACAGGCTCTTCAGTGTCACAGAATTTTTGCTTTAAATTTTCATAAAGGAGATGACAATAATGAGTGTATAGGCTATTCTATTGTCATTGGAAAGATAAAAATGTCACTTCTGAAGTGTCATGTGCTGCATATCACGTTCTATCTTTAGTAGGTTTTCTAGTAACTGCTACGCAGATTGCACATGTACTACAAAAATGTATGGTACCTTCAGTATTAACTTACTCTATGAGAGTAGAACTATGTTTCCTGTATACATGTGGGGGAATAAAAAAACCCAAACACCAATGCTTTAAAACTTACTGCTTACTCTTTCCACTTATTATTTACAAACACACAGATTAAGCCATGTAAGAATGATAGACTAATATGGCAGACTCAGCTCCCAAGAAATAATGGTTTTGTGACTTCTAGTATGGGAAAGTTTTAGCCACTAGCTAAGCAAGTTATGAGGCTTACATAATTTCCTTTACAAAATAATTCCACAGATACACAAATCCCTGCCAAAATATTTGTTTTTATTACTGTAAAGTTTCCTCTCTCGTAATTAACTATCTTTTACCTCCTAGCTGCTTCTTCAAATAGCACGTGTAGATTTCTAACATATACAGGTTGTTCACCTTTTAAACTGATATGGCAGAACATTGATTAGATTTGCATTTTAACACCTAACTATCCACTCATTGCTACAATCAGTTTCCATGATCATTGACTGTGACACCTGAATCCCAGGCATCTCAGACCTGCTTCCCCAATTCACAAAAAAAGTTTCCCACATAAGCTAGAACAAGAGATTTAACTTCTTTGCACCTAAAAAGGAACTGATAATATCTTTTCTCTCATATCAAAACATGAAGACAGACATATTAAAGACTCAAAAGTGGCTAAATGCAACAGCAATACAGGACACAAAGGGATTCAGAAATGAACAAAAGTAGCCACGACTCCACATAACAAAAAACCCCTACAAAACAAACTAATAAAAATCAGAAAATTCTACGCAGTACACCAGGTGATTTTTATTTTTTTTGTGAGCTACATCCTGTATGCCACAAAAGGAATGTAAAAAAAAAGTTTTCTTTTTACATAACTGACTGAAAATAAACAGTTGACATTACCTGCGTCTTCCAAAAAGTACTGCACAGCCATCAGCACCTTCCCCTGAGGTTGTAGGTCAAGCTATGGAAAGAAAGGTATCAGCAGTGAAGTATTTGACCAAAACCTTCAGGAATTTAAACAGCTCTTTCTAGGGAATCAAAGTATAATATTCAATACCTATTAGATTACAACCCTCTTCCATATCTCACTGCTGCAGCTGAACCAGAGGCTTTTATTCTATTGCTTTTACTAATGTTCTGCATTTCTTTGATGTCTACTCAAAAGTTCAGCACAAACTTCACATTGTTTATGTACGTCCCCCCTTTCCCATGTTTTGCAAAGAAGTTTGTTGGCTTCTGTTTTCACTATTAGTGAAAGCAATTTGCACAGGAACCCAGCTTTAAAAGAAAAAGTCTATACAATCCTTTATATACTTATTGAGAGTACAAACCATAGAAATATCAAATACTGTTGCCTGTAATCTGAAAAACTGCTTTCATCAAAATTTATTTCACTTTCTCCCTCAAACCATTACACATGGTTTCTGTGGCAAATTCTGCAGACCAGCTAAAACAAATGCCTTTTAAGACAATAGTTGAGATCACTTCCTGTGCTCACAAAGTAGCCACTAATTCTTAAACTGCTGTCTTTGTAAAAGATAAGAAGCCATTAAGCATGAAACACACTGATTCAGCTTTCACTTCAGCACAGAGTAAAGCATCCCTGGGTTAAGAGTAAATACAACTTGGGAGGGGGAAGAAAAACCCACAAGAAAAAAAAAACAAACAAACAAAAAAACCAAACAAACCAAATCCCCCCAATTACATTAGGTATCAGATTCACCTGTGAACATATCCCCACAAATTCCATTACCCTACTGGGATAATGACTAAGTTTTCATCTTTAGGGCAATGTCTGACACTGAAAAACATTTGCCCAACAAAGCCTACAGAAGGCAAAGACCTCAGTTAAAGTTACTACTGACAGGCTGTCTCTCCATACACAAAAATGATCTTACAGGCTATGGAAAGCAAACTAACGTCTCTCTGCTGGGCATGATGGCCTGTCCAAGTCATGACTAAAGTCGTACAGAGGAAGTTTAACACTGATGACATCTAAGTGGTACCTGTTCTATGGATAATAAACAGAGGATTTCAGATCACTGAATTGGCTATAACCGATCACTAAAACTAATGACCGTTAGTTTTAATGGCTCTTCTCTCAAAATTCAAGTTAAGGTGTGGGAAAAAAGCGTATGATTTCAGAATGTAACAGGTGAATACAAACCAGTGAGATCCTACCAACCTAGCAAAATCCATAAGCCACTTCAATATGAAGCACCCGTTTTCTGAGATCTGCTAGGCGAAACAGATTTGTACATACTCAGAGCAAAATCCTGCTGTTTACAGCAATGCAATAATGGACTTGAGAAAGAGCAAGAGGGGTTTTATAAAAGTATTCCTATACTAAGCTAGGCAACAACTGGATACTCCCTCCTATTCATATCCAGCATTCAGGAAAAGCATTCATATACCCAAGAAGAAAGTTCATGTGTCCATCCCCTACCAAGGAAGGACCAGCACTCACACCAACTGTGTGAGCAACAACATGCTCATCAAATTGAATGCAACCAGCAACTGTTACTACCTGTCCATCCTGCTTTAGCCCACCCAATTAAAAGGTCATCCCCTGTAGGGTTCATGTTCTGGGCAACTTCAGCAACACTCCAGTCCAGAGGGCTTTGAATACAAGACTGTATGTGAGATTTTAAGGAGACCTGCTCACATTTAGCAAATATTTCCTTACTATTATCTGTACGCCAATTATGGAGATAGGCAGTTCCTGTATTGGTAAACACATGTAGTTGCTGGGCAAGCTGTCTGGAGTACAGCTTTACATGCAACTGTGTAATGGTCAAGACTATAGCACCTATCCACCTAGCTAGACAGCTCTCACCCAGATTATAAGATATCCTGATATTCCTCTCTGAATCTTTCTGCATTTGGAGAAATGTTGAATATTCAGGACACTGATTAGAGATGCTTCAATATTTTATAGAGTTCTCTGGGACAATAATGCCTCATCACATTCTCACAATCATATTTGTTGGACCAGATTCTCAGCAACTTCAGCTGGGTCTGAAAGTTGAAAAAGAAGCTAAAGAATTGGATTTTATAAAGATGACAGTATTAAACCCTTAATTCATTCAATTTTTTTTTGCAACATATTAACTAAATGAACAAAACAACATGTTTGGCATTTCAGAAAACTAGGCCCAGGGTTTTGCTCCTCCCTGTCTCTGCCACTTTCCCCTCTCTCTAGATGTACAAAATAAAATGGTTTTTATATTTATATGTTTACAGTGCTAATTGAAATTCAATCACATACAATTATTTAAAAGTTGTTGTTTGCATTTATGTAGTTTGACAACTAATAACAGCTACTGGTATTTAGACTAAATGTATATTTCTAAATTTAAAACTACCTCCCATTACATCTCTGACATCAATACTCAGGACTGTGCTCAATATGATACAGGAGCAAATGCCATACCCCTTGACTTCATGTACAATTGTTTGTGACACAGGGACAAGAAAAGATACCAAGATAACAAAAATGGGGATTAAAGGATCCCCTTTATAGCAGCATCAAACCAACTAAAATTTACTGTAAAAAATAAATAAATAAAATTAGAAATTCTAAATGGAAATGCCTTGAAATAAGCTTCACTCTTCTTTTTCTCTGGATGAATTGTAATGATCAACTCCAATATAAACATCTGCCAGTTGCTATAAAAACTGCTAGGCTTTATAAAACAGGCAACTCAGTGTCATATATGCCATTATTTCAAACACTATTGCCATGGATTTTATTGTCAGTTTCTTAAAGTTTGATTGTACATTATCTACTTAAAAAATGCTGCTAAAACAGTTGCCTTACAAGCTCTGAGACACGTGCCAAAGGGACTGAACACTGCAAGTTTAAAAGGCATAAGGCATCCATTCAGCTTGAAAGAAACATAACCAGGTCAGCAAGTTTAAGGAATTAATCTTCTTCCTTACCCAGAATTCTGCCTTGCCATTGCCTTTCTTGCACCGCTCTGCCAGCACTGACACACCTACAGTCACTTCCGATAACGGCTCTTCTGCTGCTTTCATGAGAACAATCTGAATCACCCGTCCTTCGTAAATGTGGGCGTCAAAAGTTGATTTCCATTCTGGATACATAGTAGGTTTCTTCTGAACTAGAGTTTTTCCTCTCTCTGAAAGCCAGAAAAAAAGGACAGAAATGGTAAAATCAGATAATGTAGATTAGTTCTTAAACTCAACAAAATAAAACAAAAAAGAGAATCCTTGTACTGAAACCAAAAGCAGACTTACTACTTCTTGTACTGTGGTTGGGACCAAACTTAAATATTCAGTTCAAACATGATTTGGAAGGCAAAGCTCACCCCGACAAACAGGGCATGCAAAGGCAGTGAAGGTGTTAACGTGCAGCCAGAGAAACCAGGAAGGTCAAATCCCATTCTGGAATTCAGAAGCTGGTTTAGTCAGCCACAACATTTCAGGGAATATTTGCATGGCTCCTTTCTGGTATAAATCTCCACGACGTGTTTTCTGATCATAGTGAACACCTACTAGTATAAGATAAACCAAGATATGTCTTACACTGACCCAGTTTAAATTGAAACTGGTGGCTGAGAGATGAAAGGCTCCACATGTCATTAATCTACTTCCAAGTTACCCCCAACATTTCACTTCTATTCCTAAATCACTCTTCTTGGCATTGCACTTTCTCTGCCACGATTGTTACTTTTTAAAGGATATTACAAGGCCTTATCTGTCCTCTCTAGCACATCCAGACCTTGTGTAGTTAAAGAATAAGGAAAAGGCTGAAAGGACCTCAAAAAACTTAATTTTTTGGTAACATTTACCCAGCCTCCCATATGAACATCTCTGCAGACTCCTTCCTTAGGTGCTTTACAGTGCTTCACTATTAGAGGGATTTTCTTCCTAATACACAGCTTCAATCTCTCTTGCTACCACTTAAGCGAATTTCTTCCTGTCCTTACCTCAGGCTCAGAAAACAGCTGGTGATCGCATGATCTACATACAACAAGATTTAGCACGTTTCTAGATCTGGGTCTCCTAGTAGTCCCATCAACACATCCAAAATGACACAGCCTCCTGAGCAACCACATCCAGCTCTTCATTGTGACTCTGGCACGCAATGTTACCTCTCCAGTTTTTCTCTGTGATTTGCTGCTGAGCCAATTATTTCTCATTTGTGGTCAGGTAACTGAATATAGTTTTGTACCTTCTACACAATTTCGGCTGTTTATCAAGGTAATTTGCTCCAACAAAAGTGCTTTCTAAGTGCCTCTCCAGCTCTCAATGATCCATTTTTCCCTTAAGTGTGTAATCTGTTCTTATGATATCAGGCAGTAGCAAAGCAGATTAAACAGCTGGACCCTTCCCCACAAAAATGCAGTGTGGTCTGTTTCCTAAAATTGGCAACAGAATTTACATTCACTTTGCCGAAGGAAGAATTAGATACTTACTATTTAAAAATCTTCCTGGAAACTCGAGGCAAAGTTTGTGTTCATTCATTAATAACTTGCTCAATGCACTCCACTTAATTGTGCTGAGCTATCCAAACAAGAGTAGCGAATAGCGTCCTTGTACTTCTTTATTAGGGAATGCCTGCCAACAACAGCATTACCAATTACAACTTTGACAAGCAGACCTCAGCCTGCTTGCCAAAGGGCATTCTGAAATGCTCAGAAACAGCCACCTGAGGACCTCTGCCATTTCAAACACAAACTTGAACATTCCTCCTCAGTCAAAAGCTTTTACCTTGAATTTAGGGAACTCTGCAGAAAACAAAACTCGAATTCTTTGCAGTGCAAACCTACTTCCAGAGGCCTGTACTTGGTATTCTTAACTATGAAAGTATTTGGAAATATGGTGAAAATATATAGGAAAAGCTCAAACAAAACACAATTTAGAGATTATTAGGATGAATGAGAAAGGCAAGGGGGAATTAAAACCAGGCTGTCTGCACAGCAAGATTATTTACACTAGTCTATTTCTTGGCTTGCTAAAGCCAAAACCCTTCATCAAAAAGGCACACATCAGGAGGCATCCTTAGGAATATGAGGAATTGCACCTATATGCAGAATGTTTGACGGCAATTCAGGGTTTCCAGAAGCAGCAGCAGTTTACAGAACAGCTGGTAATACTCTTTGTAGGTTTCTTAGAAGGGGAGAAAACTATTTCAGTACATTCACAGGACTGCCCCTATTCCCATGTCCCAGCTAATATTTGGTTTGATCAGTTACTATATACATTTTTACCCTATGTAAAACTGAAAGAGGTCATCTCAATTACCGGAAACGACTTCCAGCCTGGACATGCTGTTTTTGTAATTGAAATCATACTAAGCAAGCTTTGTCATGGATTACACTGCCTGCCTGCAAATCAACATTTAAGTGTCCGTACGCCTCCTTTGTTTCTCTTCTAACACTGCTGGCTTCAAAAGTTTTTACATGTTTGCAAATTGGCTTAATGCCTAATCATTAGGCAAATTATTTTCTTCTTCCTATACAATAAACTTTTCTTCAAGTATGTGTCGTGGTTTGAGTCTGGTTGGCAGCCAACCACCACACAGCCGCTCACCCACCCTCCTTCCCCACCTGGGAACGGGGGAAGGAATTGGAGGGGTAAAGGGAGACTCGCAGGTTGAGATAGAAACAGTTTAATAATAGTAATAAAATGAAAACAATGACAGCAGTAGAAAATATAAACGGGCAATGCACAGTGCAATTGCTCACCACCCGCTGACCAACACCTAGCCCGTTCCCGGCTAGTGATCCCGAAATACCAAGATCCTGCAATCGGAATCCCAGAAGCGAGAGAGAGCCTTCCTTCCCAACCACCCCTCCTCTATATAGTGAGCATGATGTTACATGATATGGAATATTTCATTGGCCAATTTGGCTCTGGTGCTCTGGCCGTGCTCCCTCCCTCCTTCTTGTGCACGAGCAGGACATGGGGAGTTGGAGAGTCCTTGAAATCTCAGTAGCAGCTGAAAACATCAGTGTGCTATCAGCATTCTTCTCCTACCAAACCCAGTGCTGAATCTAAAACACAGCACTGTTCTAGTTAACAAAAAGCAACATGAACTCTGTTGCAGCATAAACCAGGATAGCATGTTTCAGCATGCAAATCCAACAAAAGTTATTCCAGATCCTGTCAAACTGAAAACGGGAGCATCAGTCTCTTTTCCTTATTGCCCCAATCACCGCTCCAAGGTTCACTGCACTCTCCTCCCACATTTTTTTAGTACTTCAAAGACACATGCAAGCAAAAAGAAGAAACGTTGAGACAATTCTACTTTTCAAAAGAAGACTGTTGGGAAAAAAAAAAAGTGGATTCATTTAGACCACTTCCACCTCTCCACACATTCTGACAGCTGCAACATTTTCAACACCACTTCTTCAGACGTTCTCCCAACAGACTAGGAAACTGCTTCTTTGGAATTTAACACATTTGCTTGATGACAACATTTTCTGGAAGGAGCACCACGCCTTGTGTTTAAAGTCTAAATGCAGCTTTTACTTCAGCGATAAGGGAAAACTCAATCACGTTGTGAGGAAGAAGAAAATTCACCCTTTCCTCCATTCTTTGATATTTTGTGAAGCCCTAAAGCCATACTGTGGTCTAACCTAGTACAGCAATTCTCTCTCATCCTGTTTGGCTATAGTGATGTATTCTAGCTACATGTCACAAAATACTATAAAGCTTTGATCCAGTTTCTGTAAAGAAGCAGTCTTTGAAGGCTGAGGGTCTGGTGAATAGTGAGGTGCTAACAAGACCTTGAGTGCAAGCCATTCCTAGTAAATAATTCTGCCCAAATGCTTCAGTTGCTACAACAACAAACGACACTTCTCATTAATACCTATCCTCCAAATCAATAAAGATCATTTTCTACTCCGTGCTCTCAAACATGCTGCACTTCATGGCACTCCACTACACCACTCTCTCCCCTGCAGAGCTTCTGCAACTGCAGAAGTGGAGAGAACAATGCTTTATTTAACGTTTGCAGACCTTTATCATGCAACATTCACAACTCACCCTAACCCATTCAGAGGTGACATTTCAGCTGCTTCGCCACATATTTTCTGAACAGTTGTGTGTTGGTGGTGAGGTAAGAAACTAGAGGCCTTAGACTTCACCCTACCAAGTGCTGAGCACTCCAATCACAGTACAAGAAAGCACCAATAAACCAATAAAGAAGTCTTGTTTTACGGTGGGAATACAGACAAAAGTCACTGTTATTTCTCCCATTCTGAAAGAAAAGCTCATGTTTAAGTGCTTGGTGTGATGGGAACAGCAGGATTCATTACCATGCACAGATTAAGAGGGATTGCAGGATTTCTCAAAAACTTACTTATATTCAGGAAAGCATCACCATCTGTAACCTTACCTGTAGTCAATGCTTCCTTCATCTTGATAGCACAGAAAGGCTGTAGCTGTTCCCCTTGATTCTGCACAGGACCCAGCTCAAATGAGTTGAAAGATATCCGTAAGAAGGGGGCCATTGCTCACAATGATACACAACCTAAGTGCAAAGAAGTAAATAAAAATCATAGAATAAAACACCTGGTCTGATACTTGTAAGAAAGCAATATACATTTCTCAGCAGCCATCATAGCTGATACAACCCATCCTCTGAAGTTTGCAAGTCTTGAATGTGGCTTTGAGACCATGAGCCTGAAGTAAAACTGCCACTTACTGAAACAAAAAAATGTAACATGTACAATCAAAGATGACTAAGACACCCTTTTAACTATATCCTGTTAAAAGTGAGTAGCAGTTATATTTTTGATGTAGACCTGGCTCAATTTTTAAACAGAGACCCAGTTCATTGACACACAAGTATATAAACATTCTTATCAAATAAGTAGTTCACAAACTAATAGATAGATTGGAGTTTTTTAAAACTTTCCCCCCCACACACACACACCTGGAATGAAGGGTAGGTTGGGGAAAAAAAGGGAAGAAGAGTTTCGTGTTTTCCACATGTTCCTTTCCCAGTATCTCTAACAAAGCAAGAAGGGAGAACTGGGAGCAAAATTAATCATCTAAAGCTCATATTATTTTGTTGCTCCTTAGGTACATGTTATTTTCTTTTTAATTGCTATACAACCTCCAAAATTCCCAGACAGAGTTCTAGGCACCTCAGTAGGCAATCAAATGATAAAAGGACACCTTTGGTTAATTTCATTTTTAAATATTAAATTGAGAAACTACTGAACCTACATACAATTTCTGGACACTGCAGCAAAAAAACACTACCAGATGGTACAGGAAGGGTAACATGTCCTTAAGCATGATCAAGTAATTGTACTGCATATGAGTGCTTGATCAACATTAATAACTTGAGTAATTGGTCTATACACATAAGTTCACACTTACTTTCTCACTTAGATAAATGCACAGTCACAGAAATTCCTGAAAATTAGATGTTTCACTGGATAAGTGTGCATTTTATTTCTCATAATGTGGAAAACAACGTACGTTCCAAATACCACCACTAAATTGAAACAAATACAACATCAGACCACTTCTAGTCAAGCACTGCTCTCAGGTGGCAGTGTACTAATCCTAGCAAGTATCACAGAGTTAGTGATTCAAACGGTGAGCCTCCATGCCTGCAAGTAACAGGCAAAGGGAAGAGGGAGAGGTAGAAAAACCTCCACCACTACCATGTCACATGGTTTAAACTGTCAGGAATTGCAAGAATCCAAAACACCTGTAATTTCTAAAGTCAGCAAACTGGTGTTTCACTGAAGTCTTCCCTCATTCTTAAGAGCTCCTGATCTTAGAGCAGATTTCAGTTTACAATTCACAGCATCTTCAGCAGTGGAGTTAGCCCTGTAGCTTGCATGTCAATATTGTTTTGCGAAGCAAAAATTACTTATTCAAAACGTATGAGAAAATGGTCATTTGATAGCAAGAGAATGCTAGGGCAATCAGAGAATGAGGGATGCAGAGAAGGAGGGATCAGGAGAAAAGAGTTAGCAAGGTAACCGGAAGAGATCATGAAAAAAATAAAGAATTGAAGCCGGGCTGAGCTGGTCTTTTGACTGTAGATTGTTAGCCAGCTCAGTCAAGCACCACCAGGAAGGCCATTTCAAGCAATCCTGCATATGCTTGCATTTTTTTAATGTAAAGACATCGACCTGAGAAGCAATTAACATTCCTCCTATATCTCTTAAGGCCCAGAACAGCCATTTAGATAAAAGACTGTTAAATCAGACTCTGCAGCAAGACAGCATATAGCTCCTGACACCATTATTTGCACATCATGCAATCTCCCTATGCAGAGACCATTTGCAATAAATGGAAAATTTTATGTCTCTCTAACATTTATTGAGCTAGTTTTTATTAACTGACTGTTTCCCCACTTTCGTTTCTGTAGAGTAAGACAAAGTTAGAAAGCAGGTTTAGGATTACTTGGCACCACTGCTTATCCCACTGAAAAACTGAAAGCCACCACTATAATGCATATTCACACAGACCGTCATCCAGGCCCATGATAAAATAACAAACCTTTCCCACTATTCCACTGGTTATTGCAGCTTGGAACACCATTTGATGAGACTGGAGATGGAGATGACCTCACAAAGAAAGAGGAATAGACAGTTTTTGCAGAAATTAACAAATACCATCTGATACCTCACTTTCACAAATGCAATGTAAACACAATGCTCATACAGAGTTTTAACGAGGAACACATTTTAGCTGCTCAAGAGACCTTGAGCTCACTATGTTCAGAACTACCCTCAAGTGACTTGCTATATGACTTGCCAACACCAGATCACAGAGTTACTACTCAATATGGATGTAAAAGAAACCAGATTTCATCATCATTCACCTCTGGGGAAACAGCTTTAATACCCAATTGGGCCATAGGTAGAAAGACGCTGGGTAGGTCAGCCTGTAGCTCCCACTGGAAAGTTTATTTGACAGAATCACAGAATTGCAGGATAATTCTGGCTGGAAGGGACAGCCCAGCTAGATGTCACAATTTCCAGTAAGCCTGGGACTACACCAACAAAAAAATTGGAAAGCACTGACAAAGCTAAACTAACAATTGCATGATTTCACTCAGGCCATCTGACTCAAGTCAATGCTAGTCCTGAAACAGAATACAAGGCTTTGACATTTACTTCTTTAACTCTAAATTAACAAATACAATAGAAACAGGTACAATGCATATGCATTTTGAATAATCCCACAATCTTTCTCATTTCTGATGGCCAAATCATTTGAAGGCCACATTTTCAGCTCTGCTTTTTTGTTCTGAATATGGTTATTAGCTTTAGTTTCATGATAAAAAGAAAAAATCTCAACAGCTTATTTTCACATAACAAAGTACCTGTTCCTGACAAGTTTATCTACCCTTATACATTATGCTTTTTTCACAAAAGTAAAGATTTTAAGTGGCTTTATGCAACATCTCACTATACACGACAAACGATATTGTGATGCAGGGAGGTTAAGTGAGAAAAGAGGGTTTGGATTTGCTCCTCAGGTACATTTTCCAATCCCAGTCTATGCTAAGATATTGCAGTGAGATAGCTGACAAGTATCAGCTGTACTGCTATAAACAAAACCATACCCCATTAAAACTGGTTTTGGCAGTGAAACTCATTGAAACAGATTAATTTTACTTCAGTAAAGTTTCTCAAAATCCATGCTGAATACACTTGTCCAAAGTTTCATCACATTTGAAAAGTAAAAACATCCAACACAATACACACATTTTGCTTATGACATCCGAGACGAGTCCATCTATAGTTTTCATGACTATTTCAGAAGTGACAGAGTAAGTGTCAACTCTAGTTCTAAGAGCTGTATCTGTCAAGAACTGAAACGGCTATAAAATCCCAGCTATGAATTGAGAGAGATTTTTAAATCTACTCCTAGAATCTATATTGCTGCCATAAAGTATTAGAGCCAAAATGTTACCCCTGAGGAGTGTGATTTTAGCCAGTCTGAATGATGGAAAAACGGAGATGTGAACTCCAAAAATATGGCAAGTCCAAATTACAGGTTTAATACCTCAGTTTCAAAGTCATGTGCAGTCTGAAAAAAAGCTAGGGGAAAAATTCTTCTAGTAACATTAGTCTATATGAAGTACATGGTGATGGCCACACTAATTCAGAGTACACCATTGGATGCTGTCCTGCATAACATTTGTTTTGTCAGGGATCCCTGATCTGCCCTACTGCAAGCTAAACCCACATTCTATGCTACCTGGGATAGATTCTGCAAAATCCAAAGTAATTTCTATGAAGCTTTAAAATTGAGAGCTTCTGACTATTTAATATGGAAAGAAAATCAACTGTGTTACTATCAACTATAATACACAGAGTGAGAGGGGACAAAATTGAAACATCTTCACATCATCATTGTCAACATCTGCTAGATGAACAAATATTCACCTTTCACATGGATGTGTTTGTAACACACAGTTTCAAAGAAATCTTCAAAGTAAATTAAAATCTTAAATATTCCAAGAAGACTTTTTACAAGATTTGTTAGGAAAAAATTCACACTGGATTAAAAATCTTCTCCACAGAGTCACAAGGGACAAAGGGTAAATTCTGTCGTTTCTCCCCTTCCAACAGTGCACAGCAGCTCTGAGGGACTTGTGCTGCTGCTGAAGGCGTTACTTGTCAGGGTTCCTTTGTTGCTGTAATTCTGCCTTGTTATAAACAGTGAGGGCAAACCACCTCTAACACAATCCAGAAACAAAGACATGGTTGTGACTTACACACAAAGCAGGAAGTAACATCAAAGCAGTGGATCATCTGGAGGAAACGCTGACACTGGCCAACAACAGAGCATTGAAGAGACGAAAAAACTAATGGGCCCAAACAGAGCACAAACTGTTCCATCACTGATATGGGACAATATATCCAGGAGAAATACAAATGAGAAAACTCCCCTGCTGATTTAAGCCTCTGAATTCCTTGTAGTAGTCTGTAAAACATTTTGCAAACAGACATAAAGCTCCACACGCAGGTCATGGCTTTTCCATGCTGTCTCGCAGAAATGCTCTGGATGGCACGAAATGACTGCCTTCTGCTTAGCTTCTTGCTGAGCCTGCTTCCAAGGCTACACAAAGGCTTTGGGGAACACCAACACTGGTAGCCAGCACGACACACAGCTGACCAATTGGTGATGTTCCCTGAAAAGATGCAGCACCAACCTTTTTCTTCTTTAAAGATGAAAAAATATAGGTTATTTCCAACTTGCAGTATCTTTTTTTACATGAGGGTTTCCTGTCCTCTACTCTGGCAATGGACAAGGTGTTCAAGAAAGATAGCAAACTATTGCCCAACTTATTGCCCCCACAGCACTTTCAAAAACATGAACAAGGACCTCCTTCCTTTTTGGGTACAGCCTACAAAGGTGATTATGCTATTTTCATGTCAATAATACAAGAAAGCCTGCAAGTAGAGATGCTGAAAGTGTTATTAGCATCTTTTACCTGTGAACACAGCTAATGTGCACATTGTGTTTTTATTGTTCCCATGTGTGCTGTTTTATGCTTACATTACAGAAACACTCACGCAAAGTAGACAGGCTGGCTACGGTTCTTGAAGAGCCCCCTTCACAGGTATTCTTTCAGTGGATGATCAAAACAAACCCATCTGCAAGAGAGAAGAAACAATACTTATGCTGTAGGACATTTCATTGAACCAAAGTAATGATAATGCTAACCACTGTCTACATTGCACACCTACAATTAGTCAACCGAGTCTTTTAGCAGGTTCTCTTGCGAGCCCCGGCCTCTATTTGATGCTCCGTGGGAACAAGTCAGTCTAAAAATGAAGTCAGTTTTAAAGAGGCTTACTATATTTGCTGTTATCAACCTCGTAAAGAAGATACACTGCAGCATTCTTTGTCAGCTGGACTTCCCTAAGCAATACCATCCAGCTAAAGCCTGAAAAACATACCTAGAACTAACACTGAATCACTACACATCATGATGCTGAATGCTCACCGCTGCCAGATATGGCAGAAAACATTATCTGCAGATGCTGCTTTGAAAGCTCAAAGTCCACAGAGGGTTTGAAAAGCATTCTCCAAAACACAGGGCTAATCGTACACATTGCCTGTAGGTCCCTGCCAGAAAAAGAGATTTCTCCAAAGGTATGCTCCTGCATCAGCATCACTCTTGCTTTTATTTAGGTTTAGCCATCAGTCATTTAGATTTAGCCATTAAGGTGCAACTATCTCCTATGAATGGTTTTATTTACTCCAGTTATTAATTTGATTCATCTGTCTATGGAATCCAAGAATGGTAATTAGAAACATGAAGCTTCTCAGCAACTATTTTGATAAACTATCTTGTGAAGAAGATTTTACAAGCAAAATAAAAATAAACCTTAAAACTAGAACTGTGGGACTATACAGTTATAAAAGAAAAATATATCCATTAGGTAATATTTAACAAAAATAACTTCCAGAAGTCAAGCATGAAAAGAGCATCTTTAAAACAGCCCAACAACCCACAATTTCTGCAGTAATATTTCTAAAACACTGTATCTTCATAATATGTTTTTAAATAATTAATATGTTTTAAAAAATATGTTTTAAAAAAACAACAGGACTATAAAAAGTGAGAAAAGATGACAAGGAATTTAACACCACAATTTAATGCACTTGCTGTTAAACTTATTGCCAAATTAATTTTTTTTCTGGTTCATAGTATCAAGATGACAATTCTATACACTAAATTCTAGTGTAAACGCTTTAACTTTTGGTGTTTTCTCTGTTTGCTGTGTTTTTTTTTTTTTTTTTAGTACATGTAGAGTGGTTCACAGAGTCCTGCAAACCTAGCCTGGAAAAAATGTAGCTACCATTTCCTTCTTTCCCCCCAGTATTTTCTTTCAAATACTTCTGCTTTTGTTGGGTTAGGACAAGGCTAGAAACAGAAATGATGGTGTAATAAAATCTGTCACTATTTGTGTTGCAATAGTCTGGAGAAAATCCATTTAGATAAGCCATGTAGCAAGAGATGTTCCTTGGTTTCACCCCACGTGGCCGGAAGCACAGATAATTCCAAGTTTCCATACCTTTTTTGCATGCTCAGTGGTCCCAAAACTGCCTGAATTTATGGCTGCCATATAAATTGTTGATATTTCCCCAACACTCTTAAGGCCAAAGAAAAATTACTGATGCTTTCCCTATCGTTATGATGAGAAACTTTTCAAAATATGAGCATCAGAAACCTTTTTCTGAACAGGCCAACTCTTTCAATCTTGGCAGTGCAAACTTGATAAACTGGAGGAGAATATGGATAGCAGGCAAGCAAAAGCTAAAGGAGACCTGATTTTTTTTTTTTTTTTTTGGTTTGGTTTTTTTTTTTGGAAGACATGAAGCCCAATTTATTTGAGCATATGGTAACACATGATTAGCTCAGTAACAACAGTTGACTATTCTAAAATGGTTTTAAGTGCACTGAGGAAGACAGACCTGAGTTTTACACTAAAAGATCAGTAAATTGAGGAAATTTTGGACTCTGAAATAGACAGCAGGACAGTCTGTTACGCAGCATATGCTGTAAGATGAAAAAGACATTTTACACTGAATGTCCTTTTTTGTAAAGGGAAAAAGAACATTTGGAGCAACAGAGTTGGCTTTTTTGATATTCCACAACTACTGTGCTGTGGGGTGGGGGAAAATACTGTCAGCTGCTTTTTCTGTAGATATGCATAATAAATAGCCATTTAAATACTTAAAAAAAAAAAAAAAAAAAAAAAACCAACAAAAACAAACAAACCAAACAAACCAAACCAAAAAAACAAACAAAAAAAACCACCAAAACCTCACAAGTTCTCCTTCCTCTTTGAATGTACAGGACTAAACAGTAGATGAAAGCACTGTAGGCACACTGTTTTTCACCATTACTAAAATCAAGTTTGAAACAAAGGTGCAAACGAATCCCCTTCATTAACTTCAAACACAAACATCAGACATTAAAAACATGCAAGAGAAGAAACACTGCCTGAAGCCCAAAGTCTTTGTTCATTATTGCTGAGAGCACAAACTGGTATCATTTGATAAGTAGAAACTGCAGCAACACGGAAGGATTAATATGACAGGGCTGGCTAGCCAGATCTTTATGAAGCTCTAGGTGAGTAAACAATTCATTAATATCTAATCACATTATGAAATAGGAATATATCCAAAATATTAAATAGGAGGTGAACCATGATTTTTCTCTGTGCATGAATGACTTAAGACTAGTTAGGAAGCTTATTTTATCCCTTTTTTTTTTTTTACATGGAGAGGTATTTTTCCCCTGCAATTAAATAACACAATCCCCTCCATGTGAGAAGAAAAAAAAACCTACTAGGGGAATGGGATGAAGCTACACCTCTTCTTCCCTACAGTAATACACCCTGGAGCCAAGCTATATACCAGTTCTGGCTGTATGTCACTAAGCAGAGCACTGAATGCCTTCTGCAAGCCTGAGCCCGTGACTAGCTCTTGGCTCCCACTTCGTCCACAACATTCAAGGAATTTGACAGTATTTAGTCAGCACGACTAAATTGCAAAACTGTACATCAAGTTTATCATGTGAATACGAGTTCTCTAAAGGAAGCATGCCATTCTGCAAGAGGGTTCAATAGATATTTTTTTAACAACCAGAATACCAGGAAAGCTGAGCTACTCATACAGCTTTCAGAAGTACCAAACCAAAGGAAAACAATCACAGAAAATCCAGTATTTTGTACAGTATCTGTTTAGGTATCACCATAATCAAGCAGGCAGGGGTCCAGATCCAGGCATACTCCATTAGCTTCCTTTAAAGGAGTAGTTACACAACAAGCCCATCCTTCAGCACCATCCTCCCTCTTGCTAAGTATTTTTATCTAAGATTCAGTACAACATTAGAGATTTTCTTTCTGATACATAATTATACACACAAAGCTTCTTACTTTCTGTGCGATTATAAATTTTCTGTAAATTGAGATATATTTCTGAGAGAGAATAATACAAAATGCCAACAACATATTTCCAAATCAAACAGGAAACAACATGACAACACTTCACCTAAACTTTTACAATGCAATATACATTACCTTTCTCTTCAAAACACTGGAGTTTGGTTGTTTTGGGTTCTTTCTCTCTCTTTTTTTTTTTACTTTCCACTGAAGTAGAAAGAGGAAAAGCTCTTTCCCCTTAATGCTGAAACAACCAAATACCATAAAGACAGTATGTCAAATACTGTTAAGAAAAAAAGAGAAATTGGAAATGTGCCTTATTTCAAACGTATTGCGTTAATGTTTCTATATGAACACTGAAGAATCAAAAAATGAAAACGGAGAAACTGGGCATTCAATATAAATAGAAAAAATGCCTTCTAAACCCTTCCAATTAGAGAACAATTTTACTTTGCACTTTTGAAAACATCAGCAGATTATGCAGTCTAAGTGCCTCTCGCAAAGCACAAGCTTCCAAGCCAGAAATTTATACTACTGCCAGCACCATGACCTAATCCTCCAAGTATCTGGAAAGCTAGAATATTCATTAGCAGAGAGAACTGTATCATCATTCATCCATGGTGGAAATCTGCTGCTCAGATAACGTCCTCAGAGGAAATACAATTCAGTTCATGGATGCATGATTTTGATCAAGGCTTTTAAAGTAAAGGGACACAAGATCACAAGATTTGTGAATGAAAATTTTGCTCATTAAGTGTGCAATGAGTTGTAGGAATAGATCTAGTCCTCCCTCCTGACTGCATCTGACATTACTGAGGTTGTGTTGTTTTGTTTTTGTTTGTTTGTTTGTTTGTTTTTGTTTGTGTTTTTTTTGTTTGTTTGTTTTTTTTTTTTTGAGAAGGTATTTTTTCCCTGAGGGCCACAAACATACTTGGCCACTTAAATCAGACATTATACACCAATATCTGCCTCGCTGAGCATGATGCTCCCTCCTCCTCCTCGCTGTTTCCTGGTACTCAAAGGCTGCTCAGGGTAGGCAGGAATCATCCTTTTATGCTAGGGGGCTTTCTGTATTATCTAGAATGTGAAGGCCAAAAACCACAAAAGAAATATAAATAACCAATAAAAGTCAACTTAATCAAGACTTTTTCTATGATTTAATAACTGAAAATAAAGCCATAGATGGATACATGCATCATTACCTGTGAAAGCATCTCTCACTTCTGCAATGAAGAGATGAAATAAGCACAACTGTCATTGAGGGTATATAGAAAGATGCTAAATAATGAATGGTCACAGGGATCGATAAGGAGAAATTGGAAAGAAGCAAAAGTAACTGAAGTTTATATTTAATTAAAAGCATTTGCTCCTGCTGTAATTTCAAAGTTCAGGCTTAGATTTCCCAAAATAGTTAAGAAAATGGAACCACGAATGATTTTTAACTGTCCCCTCCCCTCTGAATCATTTTCTAGAGGAAATGAAAATTTGAAGTTTTACAGTATACCTGGCATTCCCAAAAATATAGAAGAAACAGACACAGCTCATCAACAGCAATTTGAATTAAAGCATAACGGTGTCTTAAGAGAGATTTGGGTTATTTAAAGGTAGCACTGAGTTTACAGTACAAGTTGCAATGTAAACTCAGCGTGAGACGTACTATTTAATACCATTTTGATTTCCTTCATTTTTAATCCTCCACATAAGAATGTAACAGCAAACCTTTATTTTTTTTACCTTTCCTGAACGTGTGGTTTAAACATACAAGCTCCACAACCTGTGGTGACACGGATGCCATCTTTATCTAAACACTATAATACATGTCTGCTAATAGCCATATCAAATGATTTTCCACTAAATTGATAAAAATATATCATTTTAGTACACTCATTGTGGAACAAAACCTTTAAGCATTGACATGTGTGGGCCACAACACAGTAAACAAGACAGAAAAAGCTAAACAAAAATCTCTGGAGCTTTAGATGAGCCAGAATCTTGTTTGTAGAAATAACTATGGGAGGACATTCTCAACTATTTTGGGTTTTGAGAGAGTAAGAAGTCCTTGACAGCGCCCAGTCCACAGAACACCCTCTGTCTACCTTCCAGAAATGCTATTCCTACTACTTAAAGGCTCAAATTTCTGGAGGATGAGTGCAGATCAAATTATTAGATGCATATTGTCTGTCATGGCTTTTTCCAGTTTCTACTCCAGGGCTCATCCAACTAAAAACTAGATAATAATTTAAAAATGAGATGCTTGGTTTGTATATGCAAAACACTGCACACATACAGAAATATAAAACATATACCCAAAAACTTCACTTAACAACACTGCAAGTCAACATCTATTTTGTTACTTATTGGCCCGTTGCACTAATGAACATACTGATAAACAAGACACTTGTCTAAACAAAAAAAAGCCCATACTTTCAGGAAGAAAAGACATATGCAACTGACTTGCAAGAGTACCTATAGATTACCCAAAAAAAGTAACTGAACACAGGCTCTTTGAATATAGTTGCACCCTCATGTCCCAGTTAGCCCACAGAAGCAATAGAGTATTCAGTGATTTTCCTACAGACAAGCTTTCCTGGCTCATTATGGCCCATAATTTCCTCCATCACTAAATGGATAAATGAGTTATGTCTTGGTTACTTTCCCTGCACCTCCCAATTATTTCTGACTTTTTGCTGTACATGTTTCTTTTGCCATAAAAGTGCTTCTTTATGATAAGTTTTATAGCAATCTTTTGATAGAAAAATCACAAACTGCTATCGCTGAACAGTACCTCCTGTATCATGTCATGGTTGGGAAGCATACCATTAGGGCATGTCATTTCTGTTAGATCATTAAGTTAAAAAGAATGATGTATGGCTGCCACTGGCACAGAAAAACTCAAGAGGAAAACCAAGCAGCTGTAAACCACAATGCTCCTAAGGCAACAGCATACCCCTTCCCAGTCTTGGCACTGCAGCTGTACTTTCAAAAGGGACAGGCAGGTAATGGACTGCAAGCATGGGAGTGAAGCACACAGGAACCAAAATGCTCCTAGGAGTACCAAATGGAAGTGTTCCCACTTGCAATTAGAGATGATCCCCTTCTTAACTCTCAGCATGGAAAGACTGCATGTCCCCAGGCAGCTGAGTGGGAAATTCTCTTTCCACATGGTGTAATTTGTTTGAGTAGATCTACCCTTAATGGTCTGCCCAGTCCTGCCTCCAAATCTTTCCTCTGTGTATTAGCTCTATCCACACTGCCTTGATTCTTTCCCTCCTCGAATGCCAAGGAGCTCTTTCATACTGTTTACTATGCCGCTTGCTTAATCACAGCTGACTTCATTACCCTATTATTTTGTATATCTGAAATACCTTTCATTTCCACGCAGCAGTGGCCGTGTCCTCGGCCTCACACATCAACACGGCTCAAACAAGTGAGTAGTGGGTGCTGGCAAGGAGCTCTCCTGTTATTTACAACAAGCCACATCTCCAGTGCAAGTTAGCTTAAAAGAACTCCTTTCTGCTTTACGGTTTACAGCACTCAGCAGGCCACAAGATGCTGGCTTTTCCTCACAGGTCTGGATATTTGCTTCCACTACAGCACTTCAAACACATAAATCCTGCTCTAGTACTGCTCATTCCATGCTAGCAACTACTGCCAAACCCAGAGACATGTTATATGACCAGGACTGAGAGGCAATTCACACAGCTACAGAGGTAAGCAGATGCCCGTAACCCACTTCTTATGAAAAGTTAGTCCACATCATGGATAATTTGAGGATCCCCTGTACTGAGTAAACAAAAGTTAAATCAAAAGTTAAATCAACTTTGGCCCAATGAATTTCAACTCTGTGGGAAAGAGCTGCAAACAGCTACATTTCCAGCCTTTAATAGACATCCCATTCTGCCTCTGTGAGACTATTAAACAAAAATATTTACTCAGACCTGAAACACAGCTATATTGGAAAATGTATTTGCTTGCATTGTGAAAAACCTTAATTAAAAAGTACTTTTGTAAATATAATTTTTATAGTCCCGTAATGTTATCTCTTTGTCTAAGATGCAGTTTTCCTATTAGAGCGTTAGGGTTTTCTTGACTCTTATAAAACTAAATCCATCTCTAAAAATAAAGCTATGAAACCTATTTCTGACAGAAAATGTCAGAATTATATAAAACAGCACTTAAAATTCATCTGATGAAACGTGAAGGGAGAAAAGAACTTCATGATTCTCCTGCAGCTGTCAGTGCCCTCTGCTCATCTAAGATGTATATGGAGAAACACCGGTTATTGGTAAGATACACAAGTATATATCACACACACAAAGATCAGATAGCCTGAGGAAGAAGAATGATTTTTATCATTATCTCCCCACACTAACAGTTTGTTCCACTGGTCTAGGGCTTTTTCAGTTTTAAAAATTTTTGAGAGAAATATTTGCATAAAGTAATAACGATATTCCACATATATTCATTGAATATATTAAAAATTTGATCTAATCTTGACTACCAAACGTATACAAATACGTATAACAGCTTCCTGGACAAAAGGCAAAGTTGAACTTGCATATCTACTTCTGTAAGTGAAACTGAGAAAAATGTTTCCAGTATTACACTGATGGAAACACTGTATGTCATGCAGTATTTGCTCAGTGCTTGTCTAGAAATAGTCCCCTTATTTTGTTACGATTATGGGTTATAGTCAGGTATAAAAAAGTTTCATGTAGTAACAACTTATACATCTCAAGCAAACGATACACACTGTTCAAGCTGCTTTCATTTCCTTTTCCAGAGGAATAGAGAAAAAGGAAAATGGAGAATAAACCCTGTGTTGCTGACTTCAGACATTGCCCACAAAAACTATGCAGAAACCTCTAGAACAAAGTCTGCATCTCCCCTACCATTCTTTATAGAACAAAAGGGTACTTAGATAATAAACCAAGTGCTTCTTAAGGAAGAAATATGAAAAAATGGCGACTGTAGATTCTTTCCTGTCATTGTAAATAATCTTAACACATTTTTCTAGCAATAGCATTCATTTATGATTGAAGATAGACTGATACAAGACACCCAACTAGCTTAAGCAAATTAAGAGAAATTTAAAATAGTCCCTTTAAAAAAATGGTGTTAATCATATCAACCCACATTAATGCATTGTATTAATCACACAGCAAACTGGATGCGTATATTCATCTTTCTCAACATGCTTAACATTAACTAAAAGGCTCAGTGCAGTGTAGATAAACATTAGTAGACTTGTATAAATCAGGGCATTAGGAGTTACAAGAGTTTAAATCCCTAGTTATTCCAGACTTTGTTAAAATTTCCCATGGTCGTTACTTCTGAAAAACTCAGATACAAGAAGTAACAAATACCCCACATATTCAGTACTGTTCTGGAACACCGATGCATAGTGTAGGTACTGCCCAGGAAATAGAGCCTTCACTCACCTTGAAAGTGGATCTGAGCAGTTCCAGAGTTTTACTTTGAGACTTTGAACACAAAATGAATGTAGCAGCATTTTAAGCATTAATCTGTACTGCTGCAGAATACAGAAGTAGTTTAGGAGACTCGACCAGTACTAGGGTAGAGCTGTTTCCACAGTCACTGTTTAGAACTTCCAATACCATGTTGAAATTTAGGACAAGCAAGTGCAATAAACTCTGACGACATCAAAGAAAACACTGTTCAGTTTGTTTTTTCTTGTCAGTAAATATTTTTGGGCTCTTGTTTAATTCAAACTAAACCTTCAGTATGTTATACAATGGAAACATTAATTTCTGCTCTCCAAACAGAAAATAGTGAGAGTCTCCAAGCAATTTGCAGTAGCAGTTTAAAAGATACAGTTAAAATTCTTCCAGCATCATCTAGTGAAGTTACAACAGCTACACAAAGAAATGGTTATTCCAGATACTTGTGCAGACTCACAGCTCAGTGGCACGCAGTATTACATTTATGATATTGGCATGAGAGAGCCAAAAGAACAAGGTTCAGGCTTGTGATCCATTTACTGCTGACCTCCATGCCTCCGTTCATGTTTACTACAATGATCTACCTACTAGAAAACGAAGCTAACCAAATGGACAGAGAAGGGCTTGTCTAGTAGCAGCAAGATGTCATCATAGCTAAAGATTATACTCTAAAGCCTGAAAAGTCAGAGTTTTACTATTTCTTTCAAAAACAATCGACAGGAAGGCTCAATAATATACTTTAAGCAAGCTGTCAGGATGGCCAGTTACAGGTTCCTAACAGCAATTCTACCTGCTTTTGAGGCAATGTGTTACTAAACTTACATTCAGAATTTTTCATCCTGTCTCCTGCAGCAAGGGGAATCAATAGTCTTGCTGTAATTTTGGGAAGATGCACTACGCATGCATGTTAATGAATTTGCTTCCATGATCAGACAGGGGAGAAGAGTTATTGGGATTCCTCCTTGATATGAGTCATGCTTGTGGAAACTCCCAACTTCCTCACTTACTCATAAACCAAGAGTGCTGAGTAAGTATATAGCTCAGAATTGCAAGGACAGGTAACCTGCCATTACAAATACTTACTAAAAGTTCCCAAGTCCTTTTTCAAAGCCTTTTTTCAGATCTGAAATAAAATCAAACTTGATTTCCAAGGGGCATCTCAAGCAGTTTGTAGACTGTCTACTCATCTTTGAGATTCATCTTTATAAAATTATAAGCATGAATAATAGGTGGTTTTTTCAAAAGCTGTTCCTTTTAAGGGCCCTGCAACAAGTTTGTTCCAAATGGCCCGAAAACTAGAAGTGGTTATATGACTGTGGCAATAGTAAAAAAATCTCCCTACCAAGTCAGGAGATATTGAAGCTATTTAAAGCTCAGAATGTTCCATCCTGCAAGGATTATTTAAAACTCTAAAGAAGCCAGCAAAATACAGCACAGATTACTGTAATATTATTTTTAATATGGTATCATACCAAATGCACATACTAGGTCCGCTTCTATTTCTTTCATAGATTTTAAATACAAATCCATGAAAATCACTTTGTAATATTGTTGTTGAAAGTACTGTGGCTCCAAATGTTTCCTAAGAAAGATCATGAACAATGTCCTGTGAAGCCTAGAGCAATGGCAAGGAGGTGTATATGGGCTTGGTGGGTGGCTGGATGCTGTAACCGACAAAAAGGACAATCTGTTCAAGAGCTGAAGGGCAGATGAATGTAACTGCATGTTAGTTTTGGATGCAAAGACTATAGGCCTGGCTTGATGTAGATGTTAATGGCATTTTAGTTAGAAAGTTCTCAGTTTATATCTTACACAGTGTTAAGTAGAACCTATTTATCCTACAAAACTGCTAACCCACAAAAACCACAAGCTTCCCCTACCAGTACCTTCACAATAAATAATACTAAGTAAAACCAGCTAAATATAAGGAATGATGGAGTACGGAAATACCCAGGGAAGTGGAAAAAGATAACTTAAAATACAAAGATACATTTTTTTAAATTATATTCTCTTCCTGGTGTGTTAACCAGCATAAGCAAAATACATTGTAGCAAGAGTTTCTTATGTTATCTACTCAACTACCTGGCTAAAAGGTATCTGAAGACAGTTATAATTCAGAACAGACAAATGGCCAGACCAGGCTTAAAACATGTTCATTCTTTTATCCATTTTCTTAAATACAAGAGAAGAATTATTTTGATAGAAGTTTCACAAGACCTCATCCAAATCCTTTACCTTGAGGAACGCTACAGCTAATGTTCTTCATTTTTCACCCTGGTACAAATGCCAAGCTCACCTTAGATTGAGCTGGTGTCTCTCAAATAGGAAAGAAGCAAGAATAGTATTCTTCCAGGTTTCAATATTCATTGGATTCATTACAAACAATGACTGAAACTTCACTTTCACATTCCAACATAAGCAAGAACAGGGAAAGATTAGATTACATAGCAGCAATCGGTGACTTCACTACCATAAAAGTAGACAAGGTCCCAAGTTGAACTGTACTGCTTTTCCTTTGAGTTTGACCTTGAATGCACCATGACCCTTCAATTTCACCGTTCCTTAGTTTGCTCTAATGAAACAAGACATGTATACTCGCTAAAGCGCCTTAATTATGAAGGCTGGCAACACAAACTGTAATATTAAAAATAGAATTTGTTAACACCAACTGTCAGCTCAGCTTGGAACAAAGATCTTAATTTATGGCTTGTATTTAGAGATGAAAGCAAAATTAATTGGGTTGAACCAATCCCACAAACAAGTTACATTGAAGACCCTATGTTTTAAAATCCAGATTGACAATCACAGCAGAACAACTGTCTGCAGTTCATTCTGCAGAACAACTATCAGAAGTCATCTAACTGGTGGAGGAATCGCAACTAGAGAGCAGTAGTAACAACTCGAGGCTTTGTGGCATTAACCAGCTGCCAAAATACAGTTCATCTCTGTGGGAATGCAGCAAACATTCCCAGACACTCTGCCTGTAAGTTTACAAATACTACATAAATAATGTTGAAGCATCTAACAGGAGAGAGATGCTAAAGCCTTACACTGAGGGCCAGCAGTACATGCAATGCAAAATATGCCTTAAAATCATCTAATATTGATAATCAGAGCTCCTTAAAAACTCAAGATTGTCTCCTTATTGGTACCTAGTAGGTGAAATAAATGTTATGAACCACATGGTATGCAGAGGGAAGTCAGTAAGAGACAACCCACAGAGCAAAGAAGAGAGATGTAGATGTGTAACAAATGAACATGTTCAAAAGCCAAAAGTGTTAAGACAGTTTAGAAAACTGCATGACAACTGTATCTAGCAATGGGGGAAAAAATAAAAAAGCAACAGGTGGAAGAGAAAGATGGAGAGGAACTTTAGAACTATTACTTTTGTTGCTAGCTTTCACCTATGTCTTAGTCATCCAGGGGACAAACCCTGGTGGTCTGGATTTTGGGATACAGACGGCACATGTAAGATTGTTTCCATCTCCAGCAAACTAGCAGATTGTAGATACAAAATTCTGGATTATCAGAGATTTCAGTCTGTTTATCCTTTTCAAGTGACAAGCCCTAATTATGTATATTTAGAAGAACTATTTTCCTCTCATCACACCTCAGTTAGGTCCTATCACTTCTGGAGTGGATTAACCACTCCTTTTGGCACAGCTTCCAGAAATAAACATGCCTTCTCAAGCAAGCTATAGGAGTACACGGGAACACACAGTTTCTTAAAAAAACATAGTAAAGAACAAGGAGCAACACCACCATGAGTGGATTGATATGATACTAAAAATTTTTACCCGATATTCCCTAGTTTCAAGACCTAAGAATTAAGCAGTCTGGGGGGAAAAAAAGAAAATAGTTGTGCTACAACTTGGGAATAAAGTACTCCATAATAAGGCAATAAATAGCTCGTGCAAGTGTTTGGACCATAAGATATCACCAACTTAATTTCTCACGCTCCTTTGTGGTGGCAGTATCCCTGTCAGGATGCACGCCAGGGACCATGACTAGCTGCTTCAGTTGAGTTCCTAAATATGTACATGTCTTCTTAGGAGGAGGCACATGCCAAAACACATGCCAGGAATGGATATGATGGATACGACAGCCCTGACTAGAATCCCAGCTCCTCAGCAGGTTCAGCAAAACAAACCGTATCACCTGTAAGCTTAGGGACTGGAGCGATGGGCCGTTCCTGCTGCACAAAGGGAGATGAAGGAAAGGATTGGCCCCGGGCTGCAGAACCAGGGAGAGCCCCAAGAGTTGGGCTGTTTGGGCACCAGTATGACATTCTGGTACCAGCCAGGCTAACTTTACCGAGCTCTGACACACCCACAGTGGGCACCAAACCATGTCTGTATTAATACCCCAGCAGCCTGCTGCTCTAGGCAGCCACCAGCTTCACCAAGGACAGTGTCTTGCAGACTTCAAGCCCTACATAAAGCCCAATTCCAGCAGCTGCAGAAATAAGAGATGCTTTGGTTTTGTTTTTTTCTTCATCTTTGTTTGAAGGAATGAATGAAGTTTATCTTTACCTTTCATCACTCATCTTCCTGGCTGCAAAATGCTATTCATGGGACTATTCCCTACCCAGCTACTGTCTGGGCTCTTTCCCAAGTTCTAAAACCCAAAGCCGTGGCTTCTAGAAGCATTTCTAAGTAGGGGAAAATAAATTAAGGTTTTAAAGATAAATAGAAATAATAATTTAAAAAAATATATCAAACCAGTAAATCACTTTTGTGGCAATCCAAAGACTTCTACAAAGACTTAGTACTTCTGGAGCTTGAAGCTGATTTAACTTGGCTGACCCCATCTTTGTGCTGAAACCATTTTGTATGGAACCCATAGGAATAGATTTTTAAAAGAAAAGCTTAAATTCAAGGGTTCACAGTACTCCCATGGAGGACTGTGCCATTTGCTGAGGCAAGTGCAAGTTTAGATTTTTCAGAGCCCACCATTTTGATGTCTCACAATGCTATGCCAATGAAAACACATTTCTGGGGGGAAAAAAATGGTTAGAATAAAACTCAGTAACATTAAGGATTTTGTGGAAGGTGTCAAGAATATTGTTAACAGCCATTCTCATTACATTTGTAGGCTGTTGATGATGCAAGAATTCTTCGTGGACAAGCTAACTTCAGCATCAGGTCTTTTAGCTGATCCTTTTCTTCCACAAATGCTTAATTTCAAGACATCAGTCAAGGCCTTTTTTTTTTTTCTTTTTTTACCCTTCATCTTTTTGTGAGGCCAGCTGGGGGCTTTCTGCTTCAGAAGCAACAAAAAACTAAAAGCATCAAACCAGATATTTATAGTATTTTTTAATCTTCCACTGGGTGTTGATCATTATTTGATCTATGGAATTTCATTAGATGGATCACTGGCTCATTTCCAAACAGTAGTTCCTCTTTTTCCAGGAAGCTGATCATGTCTATTCCATGTGCATTATCTGAATATCATATAAATATTTCAGTGTGGCATCAAAAATGTAAAGATCCATCTGAATACATGCAGTTTAACCTATACAAGCACATACTTATTTCAGATTGCTCCTCTTCCTTTGAAAATACATTTTTGAATGATGAGACAGTAAAAAGATATTATAATGCAAAGTAGTTAATATGTGGTTCCTGTGTTCTGTGTACTTATGTATACAATTATAAATTAAGCCATGACCTCTGTTACCCAAATGACTCATTCAAAATAGCAGTAATAGCCTCTGACATGCATTACAAGCATGACTGCTAGCAAACTCCACTGAAGTTGCTTAACATCTCTGATTAGTATATGTGTTTTCAGTTACTTACAACTATGTCTAATTTTAATTGCCACACTGAAGTTCCACAGACTTTACAGGTTTTCCGCCTCAAAGAGACAGAGGAGTTTTTAAGTTTCATCCAAAAAATTGCAACACTCTTTATTAAGACATGGCTAGAAATCACTTGGAATGTACTTTGGAGACACGGGTATAGTTAAAAATAAAATACGAGTTACCATCTTAAATAGATGAAAATCTACTACTATTCCCATAACAATTTTCCTCCTTTAAAATGAGGATGATTCCATCTCTCAATGACACTGAAAATTCTCTGAAAAAACTTAAATTACTCTAATCACAAACACAATACAAAGGACAAGCAAGTTACTGACACCATCTTCAGAGCAATTTAAGCAAACATAAAAATAAAGAATAAGATACAATTCCCATGGAATTAAAGGATGAGAACAACATCAAAAACCCATCTTCCTCCAGCCGTTACACATTTAAGGAAGCTACCACATAACTGCAGACTGGCCCAGTTGTAATTTGTATATTAACCTTCATTTAGGCATTTGCCAACATTTCATAAACTTATTTTTCTGGCGGGCAACAGGAGACATGATATACACACAGTGTCTGGAACTGGCATGATTTCAGCACAGTTGGTCCTTCCAGCATGTCATGAAATAAAAGGACCTGTTCTACCAAAAGACAGAAGGACATAATTTCTATCCCACTGTATTCCATGTTAGGCAATTATCTTCCTTTGTAAGTGGAAAACTGGAAGCTTGCCACTTAAAATAGCTGCATAATAAATGAAATTGTCTGCCAAGAGTACTCACCTGTCATACCTGTCTTTCATACTTGGCAAGGATTTAATTCTGTCTTCCAAAACTCTTGGATATGGGCTGCATCTAACTACACTTAGGCAAGACAGAGAGAGTCACATCATCAGAAGAGTATCTGGGATTTTTCCTTGAATACACAAGGTAGTAGATGACTAATGTGCTAACCCAACAAGTCACCAGGTTTGCCGTTCTCAAGAAGCCCAGAGCAACAATCTATGTTTCCTACCTGTTTGTACTACAGCCTAAGCCACAAAAATTTAACTACTGAGTTAAACTCTATTTAACTCAAATAATAAGAAATATTATGCAGACTCACTGTTTACCTCTGTTTCTGATTTTTCCTCAGTAGTATCTTCCCAGACATATGAGTTTTCTTTTATATAGCCTCCAACTTTTAAGACCCAGGCTATGGCAAATCTCAGTCACAGAGACTGAGTCCTTCAGGGAGCAGATGCAGCACTTGCACCTGCCAGGAAGTAATCACTGACAACTGGGCAAAACTGAGAAGAATCCATCTAAATGAGGCTCATAGCTTGAAAACTTTTCCTGCTTTTCCAGATAAACTAGGCAGAGCTGCAGAAGACAAGCTTTACACATTGTAACTGGAGCAGCAATCAAACTGAACTGCATGATCCTCATTCTCTGGAGCACTCATACTGAAGTCAAGAACAATTATCTGAAATAGTACATGTGGCTTTTGTCAAGGAGGCACAAGCTTCTTACAACTGCTATAACTTTATTGCACCTAAATATCCTGAACTTGGATAATAACCATAATATGAATAACAGAAAACAAACTAGAGGACAGACAAGACAGGAACCCTTATGTTTCATACGAAGCATCACCAGGAATCTTTTACTTGTTCACAAAGAGCCAGCTCGGAGGCAGAAAGCACAGTTATTAAAGCTGTGCCTTCACAGAGAAGAGTTAGGATTTAGCAATAAGCATTACTTTGCAAAATGAAGTAAAGCATGTATATGCTTGCACTAATCGAACAGAAACCTTTTTCAATTTGATTCCATAGAAAATTATATTAGCCACTGAGAATAATCAGGACTTTGACTGTTTCCACAGGCACTGAGGGAAAAAACCTAAAACCAAAAAAATGTAGATCAAAGCATTAGTAAAACATCAGCCATCAAACACTGGAGCCATAACAAAGGCTTTATAATCTAAATAAGATTAGATGGTTGCCATTTTAGAGTGTTTCTGTGAATGAGAGATAAATGAGAACATGGTAAAGGTCCAAAATATACCAGCGGAATAAAACCCAATCTGTTACATTTTCCACGACGACACTCTGCTCTATGAGCTTCATTAGAAAAAGCATGGTGAGTTCAGCCAATTTTCCCCTGAACAGGAAAACCTCAGCCCTGTATATCAGTGGCAAGAAGAGCCAAAGAGCCTAACAAAGACCCTTTCAAACACTGGAAAATCCAACTAAGACAGACAAAACAGCTACTGTGAAAGAACCAAAACTTCTATTCCCTAATACATTTCCAAAGGAGAGCTTTTATAGGAACACATTACTTTATTTGTATACCCTTACACTTCACACTAATGTCATATCAGTTCTTTTAATGTATTTCACTAAATAAAACAAGCATAAACTCTATATAGACTCAAAGTAAAGAACTGTACACCGTTGCAGAATTGTTTGATCTCGGTACAGTTGCTCTGAATTTTACACCCTGTATCCACAGCTCTGTTGACTTTACAAAGCATTTTGAAAGGGAAGAACCTCCAGCTATAAGCAACTTTTGAATCACTATACTACTTTTGAACTCACTATACTACCTCCTATATTGCTAGCCACTGAACAAACACCCATTAGGAATTTTAATAACTAAAAAGGTTTTTCTTTGAATTGCTGAAGTTAAATTGTGCCTTTGAAGAGATTCAGACAAGCAAACTAATTATTGTGACAGATCCTGGAAGCATCTGATTGCAAACTGCAGAGGACTTGACAATCTCACAATGGATTTTGTTCACTGAAAAAAAAGTAAGGAAAAAACCCAAACACTCCCATTCCTTTAGCATGACTGAGACACTTAATTTTGGGCAAAATACATTTTAGCACATCATGTTTCTTCCCCTGGAGTCTTACCATTAATTTCTAAAGAAACTAGAAACTAAAGTTGTACACGTTTTCGGAGACCATCGATTTGTTTTTTCTCCAAACCTGCAGTTTCCATATAACAAATTCAGGGTACAGAAAAATTACTTAATGACCGATTTCAGAAATTCATTACATTGCAATATACTGCTTTCTACTAGTATTACCATTGGAATTGGTTATTTGTTTTAATAATGGTCTCTCTGTGGAAATGTTAAGTTGCCTAGGAGCACAAGTGAATTGTCATCAGCCTCCGGAAGGAATAAAATAAGAGAGAAGCAAAGTAATCCAATGAAGTTTCTGAAGATCAGTGTTTAACTGTTTGCTACTTATGTATCCTATGTATCACAGAAACCAAAGGTCAAGAAAGAGAGCAAACCGAGCAATGGAAGACCAAAGCTTTTTGAGTTTCATGATTTAAAAGGTTTCACTGCAGACATTCTTTGTATAAAGTGTATTTTAAAGAGAAGAGGATTGAATTGCAACTGGCTTTTCAGCAAAGCACAGAAATAAAAAGGCATAGGATAAAAGTGGAGCACAGGAATACAAAGTGAAAGATGAGTTTGAAACAATTCTGCAAAACATGCTCTGTTGAGAGTGATCTCACCAGAATATGTCATGTGGAAATGTGTTTTAAAGTACAGAACTTGAGGTCTCAATTTCTCTCTTGCTTAAAGCAGTATCAGAATTATATTCTGCTATTTTCAGACTTTAGCAACAAAGGGTTGAGTTTTCTTTTCAGGGTTTCTTCTGGGGGGTAGAGGCAGGGGGACACATCTCTTAACAAGTGCAATGGTACTGGTTAAAACATCTGTAGCAGAAGGAAAATATTATTGCCTTCAATGGGCTGTATGGCTAAAGTCAGGGAAATTTCATTCTTGAAACACAGGCTTGCAGCTTCAAGTATGAATGCGAGAGTTTACTCATTTCTACGTCAATGATGGTGCTACTGTGCCACCTAAACTATGACCATATTGAGATCTTTGTGAGCATATCTACATCAACAGAAAAATGTGGTTTAACTGCTTTCATTCTGGTTTTACTCAAATATTATTCAAAGTCTGGTGAGCACAGGTAACTACCTAGTTCCTTCCTGATATGATGGGCTGTACAGTATTTGAGTACATGTAGACAAACCAAAGTCTAACAGCAACAGATAAACTTGATTGTCTTTGCAGTAGGAAAAGCCTCTAGGCAGAGTGAAGTACACAAGTTTCTGGCTTTTGGTTGGGCTGTGAAGTACAACAGCATTTTGGTTTCCCTGTTGGGTTACTTCCAGCACTGTTAGCACTGGATGTAACTAACAGGATAAAGTTCATCTGCGATCCCCTCTGGGGTCCCTTGACATCTCTCATCAGTGCAGCTGCAAGCCCCTTATACTGCTGCGAGATCCCTTAAAGTCACATGCCGGCCACATCACTGCTACCAGTTTGGACCTTTCTACTGACCTATAAAGAATGCAGTGTTTTGATTTGCACCCTCAGAACACACAGCCAAACATCTTAAAAACTGTTTCAAAGTCAAAGCTTACTTTATTTTTTTTTTTTTAGTATTTACCAGCACCCAAAAACTCAGAGCCTGCCCAGAGCATTAGCGTTATGCTCCTAAAGGCCCATTCAGAACTTGGACAACTTCAATACCTACATGATGCGGGAACTAGCTTAGAAATATGTTTATCAAATGCATCGTTAGAACCAACTAGCCTCTGGATTCCAGGATTCACATTAAAAGAACAGAAGCAACCAGCCTACGCTCAATATGTTGCTTGCTAGGGACATTATTACTTCCTTGTAGCTGTTATTATCACTCAGTTGTAAGAACAAACATTTTCACCACAGGTTATTTATGAATGTCATATGCATCTGGTGTCATATGGCACTACACAGCCTCAAAGAATAAAAGCAATTGTAACTGTTTGTAACTGTGGGGAGATGCAACTAATGGACACACAGTGCAAAGGTTCTTTAGGTAACCCGCTCCACCTCCCACTATCCAACTCAAGTTAAACACAAATTACAAGAGTGTTAATTCTATATAGCATAGGAACATTCATAAAAGTTTAAGAAAAGATGCTGCAACAGCTGAAGTCATTGCATTGCATATAAAGCTCAAAAGCTGAGAGGACAGGCTTACATCTCCCATTCTTTGATCTACAGCTTGTGACTCCAACTTGCAGTTGCACCAAACATGCAAGAGGGGCTCCCCACGGCTTCCGCCTTCCCTGTTACCATGTTCCTTCTCCAACAGGAAAGGGTTCTGCTCAGTGATAACCAGAATATGCCTTTCTTGCAGTTTATTAAATCAAGCATTCAGAAGACTCAAAAAGAGAAATTCTGTTCAGTTAAGTGTGAAGATTTGCAAGCTCAGCCAGACATAATCTCAGGTAAACACGAGGATGATATGACATTGATTCCAGAGAGGAGCAGTCAGTATCTGAACATGGCTCCAAGCAATACTGAGCAAGAGTCTAACTGGAATCTGTGGAAAGATGAAATGAACTAAAAAAGCTTTTCGGCTTCTTTTATGAGATAAAACCCTCTCTATTACTCCCCTCATTTTCTCCCCATCTTATTAACACACCTGCATGGGCACAATAGATGAATTCTTCATGTAAAACCTAACTTAAAGGAAAAGAAATCTCTCAGAAACTTTATGATACATCATAAAGTCCCAAAGAACGCACAAGAAAACTCAAAGTCTCAAGACTACTTGATTTTGCCTGAGATGTTAGCAGAAACATTTGCCTCATCTTTGTTCCAGCCTTGATGCAGTACTGTACACTATCAATTACATGAAAGTCTCTCCAGTTCCCAACGGAGAAGGGCTCAGTCTGTGCGAGGCTAGAAGTGGGTGCTGCTTTGCAGCACAGGTGGCTGAGCAGCGTGGTCAGTCCTGCGACGCTGGAGGAGAGCTAAGGGCAGTAACGCAGCGGGATGGCTCAGCACTTGCCCTGCCTGAGGTGGGGCTGGCAGCAAAGCATGTAAGGTGACAGCCCACAGTGGGGTTCCCCAACCAGGCACCTACACTCAGGCTATTGCAATAGGAAAAACAAGCAAACAACCGAAGAAAATGGGATGCATTACCCATGTTGTTCTTGGCAGGCAACAAGCAAGAATTTACCCAAACCACCCAAGACACTAGGGGTCAAGCAACAGCAGAATAATTCTGCTACCCAGTACAAAAGCACTCTTGCTGTCATAACTCTTCAGAGTCCCACATCCAGCTCCAGTCATTCCCTACCCTGCTTCCCTCCATTGCTTCATGCACTGAGCACAGACCACAGATAAAGCTGTGCTATGGTATTTAAACACCAGCTTTGAAAGGCTTACAAAGTCTAGAAACTGATGTACTGAAAAGTATATCTTTTTTTGTAGCTTCGTAAATTTCCTAACAAATTACTTTGGGTGATTTAATGGTTAAGCGATTCAGTAGGGGTCTTAAGCAGACTTTGGAAAATAAGACCCTGATCAGAAGATCCTAAGAATGCTGTTCATTTACTTACTGCTATTTTAACCAGAGCCCCAAATAAGAGCTAAAGCACCACAAGAATAATACCAAAAGCACAGAGACACAAACAGACGTGTTTTTAAGTTGCCTTTAACTGTTCCTTATTAGGCAGTAGGGTGCTCTTAGCAACTAAAGCACCATTAAATGCAGCAGAACATGGATACATTCTTCCATCTTGGTCTGCCCGGGACACCTTGCCTATAGCAAATGTTCTCAATTACATGAGTCTGGCATTCTTTTTTGTGCTTTTAAGAAGATAAAACGCTAGATATGGCTGCCTTTCCTTTGAAGTATTTGAATGCTCATACTACTGCCCCACCACAGTGTCTGCGAAGCGTTAAGTGTACAGCCTCGCTTAGAGAGCTGTTAATTCAAAACAGAGCTGTGTAACTCTCATGGTTTGTTTAAAGCAAACAAAGAAAACATCCCTCTGTTGAGACTCAAAAATTTTTTTTAGCATTAGAATCAGCTTACTCATGGGAAAGCAGCATGAAATAGTTGTAAGAAAATCATATTTATGCGGGAGGGGGGTAAGAATAGAAAATACCAAAACTATAATACAAGTAGATAATTTTAAAATCTAGACTAGAAATAATGCTAAAATCCTTCCATAACCCCCAAAGTAAGATTTGTTTGTCAATAGGATGAAGTCTTCAAGAATGTAAAGAAAGCTCTGGAATTCAAGCATACCATTGCTACGTGTGTGTGTCTCAAAACATTTTACAAGAGTTTAGAGCCTTTTCCTCACAGTCTATAGAAGCGTACAGCAATTTTTCCCGCAAATGACAATCCAGTAATTGACAGTTACACTGAAGGAACTGAAAAGATTTTTTTTTTTTTTCTGCTGACATACATTACAGTCATCAGAGATGTTATTATAAAGTCTTGTAACAAAAAAGAAAGAAAAAAAGAGTCATTTTCTGTTTGACTGTGTCTCTTTGACAAAACTGAATACATGCTATGTCACAGCTTTCCGAGTATTTTTAGCTTAAAAAAATATTTCCATTTTAGGTCATTACAGCCAAACAGTACTGCTGATAAGTAAAATCAGTTTTGTTATCAGCCAGACAAAGCTCAACGCCTTGCTGCTCTGGTAATTAATTTCTCAACATTTATTTTATGTGGCCGGAAGGGGTAGAAAGGTTTCTTCCTGGATATTTTTCCATTTAGAGTCCTAAAACATTTTACAAGTTTCATCTATCAATCAAGTTGAACTTTGTTCTAACAGCAGCAGCAGAACTTGTATCCACACAAATGGCAAATCAGTTTGTAAGTGTTTAGAATTATTGTGTTTGCATAAGCTTTTGTATTTAACTGCATCAATGTAAGAACAGACTTGAAGCGGAATGCCACATATGCTTAGACAAGGCTTAGCTATGATAAAATGACTCAATCTGGACACAGAAAAACTGCTGAAATGCATTTACGATAATGTTATCCAATTTAACTAAATATATTTTGGTCTAGCTACATTAAATACCTATCTAAGGCCTCATTTTCTTGAAGGAGAAGATGTGTATTAATTGGTATGTTAGCCATAATCACATATTATAGAAGATGAACTGCTAGTTCATCCCTAGGAAAAGAACAATCATTAAAATAAAAGACTTCTCCGGCTTTTTATGCAGCATTAAGAATTTACCCACAATTTAAAGCACTGGATAGTGTTAGAAACGCCCTATTGCTCTTTTAACTGCTTGGAAAGAAAAAAAATAACTGAATGTAGTTCTTAAAGTATGACAAATTATGCTCCATGATCCAAGAACAATGCTCAACCTGACTTTTGGTTTCAGCACCATACATCTTACAATTTAAAAAAGTAGACTCAACCGAATCTCTACTACGTTTAGAAATGCAGTAATTTATACATTAAAAAATATATCTGTATTCCCATATATACTTCACTTACGTTTTACATGTCATTATATATTCACTAAATGCACTAATGTTACTTAGTTAAGCCATACTTAGTATGGTATTATAATAATATATGCTTGAAGCTCAGCTGTGAATAAGATAATATAGTAACACCATACAAGAAATGTGCATGAAAATACTCTTCAGTCAAAATTTGGCCTTCAAGGAGGTAGATATTAGGATTATCATATCTATCAAATTTCTAAGAATCACTATTGAAGACTTCTTGTCAAGATTTGCTTTTTAAAAGGAGAAAGGAATGCTATTACATGCTATGCAAAAATCAAAATACAGATCTGAGAAGCTGAACACATTGCTGCAAGAAGTTAGCAGCTCCCTGCTTCAGAGTTTTGAAATTAGGCTTACACAATGCAAAACTCTAGTGATGGAAAGATTGGGCTCACAGTTATTAACTAGTTAGAGAACAAGGAAACAAGCAACAGAACAACACACAAAAACTAGAGGAGATTGAAACTAAAAGCGGATTTTGGTTACAAGGGGCCCTTTGATTTGTTCTTTTCTCCAGCTAGGAGATGGAATAAAAAAGAAAATAACTCAATATAAGGAGAGACAATAAAGGGCTGGCCTGTTTTGGCTTCTCTCTTCTCATTCCTTAAATACATATCTACATAAACTTCCAAGCAAATAAATATTTCTCTTTGCTTCAACTGCCACCCACTGGAAAGGAAAAGCAACATTAATTCCAAATCGCAATACCCAAGATAGGTCAGAAAACCAATCTGACAGATACTAGCACAGATTACATTAAAACTCTGGGATCGCCTTGAAAATCTTAGTGGCACAGCTAGAAATATGCAAGCTTGCAAATTAAACTGAAACAGAAGACAGTAACAAACCAGAGCTCCACTTCCCCTCTCTGCCCCAGCCCTGGCCAGTGGGCATTTGGGTTGTATTGCAAAACTTTTGGAGAGGAGCTGGAGTTTGCGAGGATGTATGAGAGCACCAGGGCTGGCAGCACCCCTGTGACAGACGTGGTGCGACAAGGACGAGCAGCGCAGCGTAGCCTGGCAGTTCTCATCGCGCTGCGCTGTTCCTGCCTGCACTCCAGGTCTGTCTCTTGACTCACACTGCTGCTCCCTCTCCCACTTGCTCTCTCCTTACAACCATGATCCATCAACTTCCTTGCCTAAATGGCAGCTTCAGGATTCCAGCTTTCCTTCATCAGCAACCCCCACACATGTTCAGTGGACACATGGAGTGTCTACGGTGCAGGAAGCTGGTGGTGCAGATCCAATCACTTAAATCTTTTAAGTAAGAGCAATGTGGAAAGGCTTGCTGGAAAAAACAGTATAGACTGCAACAGAGCGTTATCATCCACTTCAGAGGAAACTTGTTCTAACTTTAGATAAAATAAACATATACTTACACCAAATGTGCTTACCTAGGATAGCAATATGAGGCATTTGCATGCAAAAGCATGCACATCAGATGCAATGATGCACAAAAGCAAAACTCACTCTTAACTGGAACAGACTGTCCTGCAGACATGCAATTCTGATGAACTTGAACTGAGGCTGTGATGGCTCAGCCAGGGAAGTCAGTAATCACAGCTGAGACCATTGGGCAAGCAAACCCTGACTTCCTGGAATAAAGCCCCAACCTCTACTAAAATGATACCAGAAAAATGGGGAGCATTAGGTTCCAGAGTGCCTTCCATATTTAAAATATTCTCAAGTGTGTATGCAATGAAGCAAGTTTTGCCAACAGAATAGTTACTCTGCAGTTATGGATGAGCTGAGAGGTATAAATTGATTGCAGATTCCCTCACTGTAAGGGTCTAAGGAAACTGGAGGAAGGGGAAAAAAAGCCTAAGAACCTAATAAAAGCCCTGTGGGGATTAACAGACCTATAAATCCTTTGGTCCAAAACACACATTTCTTGAAAAAGGCCTGTAGGAAAAAAATCTACCAGGAAAAAGTATCTGGCAATATCCCCTAATGAAATTTCTCTCCTACTGTTGTAAAGGTGGGGAGTCCCACAGTGGAACAACTTCACTGGACTTGCACAAAAGATGCTTCTTTCACAGGGCAGAGTCAGGGCCAAGACACCTGCTAAAGTTGTAATACTGCCTCAAGCTGTGTCTTCCTGCTCTCTACTTCCCTGACAGGATTTTTTCTAGGCAGGACACAAGTGCTGCCTACAGACTCCTGGTTTTACCTGTCCTTCCCCAACCCTTGCGCTAGGTTTGAAGAAACTAGGTAACTGGGGATGCTGGAGTCTCCTTTTTAGCTGATAGAATGGAGGAGAAGACATGTTCAAGCGTAGATGGCTCATTGGATTCAGATCAAAGCACGACTGGATGCATTTTAGCTCTTAAATTACCTGGAAGAGTTTAGGTCCACATTAAGAAGCTCTTGCCCCTGGGATGCTGCTGCTTAGATAAACTTGTCAAACAGAAATTCTAAATCTCAGCTCCTGTCAGTTATCGAGGAACACAAGCAAATGTAATACGAGAGAACTCGCGGGACTTCCTGACAGCCAAATCTGCTCTGGATATTTGGCAATTGGCATCCTCAAGTCATTAGTAAGAATATTTGAGTTCAGTGAAGGCCACAGTCATCAGCCAACAGACACATAAGGAAACAGCTAAACTCTTGTTGAGCAATTCACAGCCCAGCACGAACACAGCAGTAACGGACCAGCACACTGGATGAGAAGAAATGTGATCATTGTTGCTCAGTGAGTGCAAGAACCAGACCATTAAAAAAACCACCAAAGTTTCTTTAAAAGAACCAAAACCAGATATCTATCAATATTGAAAGTATCTATAATCAAATCTACTCCTTCACATGCAGAGATACTTGTATGACTGAGGGTTTCTGATCCATTTTTTTTTATTCAATCTATAAAAGGAACAGAGTTCGTTATCGAAATGAAAGATCCTGGCAGCACCTACTTGACGTAAGACAGCCATCTGTGCTCTCTCTTACAGGAATATACATTAAGTACATTTTTTTAAAATAAGCAAGAATAAATCTTACTTTCACAAGAGTTTTCTGGTAAAACATTCTGACACACAACTGTATTCTTTAGCAAGTTATGTATTTTCTCCAGTTCAACAGGCACTAACAAAATCAGTAAGGTAGCAGATACTCACTTTGGATACATAGCCATGCCAGCAAAATGCAGTCACCAAGTGGCATTACAAAACATACCATAAAAATCTTAAGATAAAGTGTACAGGGCAGTCAGTGTCGTATTTCAAATATGACAGACTTTCAAAGTTATTGCGCTGTTTATTCATCTTAATTTTCCTTGAGAATGCAAGTTAAGACTATATAACGGACCCTACTTGCTACTGGCTGGACTGTATCTTCCTACCAAATTTTCACACAGAGGGCTTTTTGAAAAGGAGGGACTGTGGGTTTTTTTTTTGGTTTTGTTTTTTTTTTTTTTCATTTAAGAAATACAAGATTCTTCTTTCGTTCAAACAAGAATCAAATACAGTTTCCTTCTGGAAGAGCACAGTTCAGCCATTGAACAATGTGTGAGCAATACCTTAGCTACACTGCCTTTGTACTCATTGGGGAATTTCCCAGAAAAAGGCAAACTGCAGAAGTCAAGCTTAACCATGAGTTTGGCTGCTAGACATTTTTGATTATCTTTTCAAGTATCTGTCTAGATATTCAATCATCTAAAACTTAAAAAGATCTAGCTATAAGGTTTTTTTTTTAAAAAAAAAGCTTTACTATTAGAAAGACCAACCTGCTACCAAAACCAAAAATCCTTCTTCCCTTAAGCTGTTCCTCATGTTGAATATTGATACATTCGATGCACTGAAATAAATTAGATATCATTCATATGATGAGGAACAAAGTGGTACTGACTAAACACTCATATTTCATGAGTTCCTTAGGCAGAAAAAAACATGGCAAAGCTTAAATTATATTTCCTTGAAAAATCAGAGAATATTATAAAGAATCAAATATACATACAAGGATTTTATTAGATATCTAATAAAAAGGTGTTGATGGGGAAAAAAAAAAAATTCAAACACTCAGAAAGTAACTTGACGCTTGAGTGCTAAAAATACCATGCAGTTTTCACTCTTTGACATCTCATCATTACAAAATTGTCACACAACTAGGCTAAACTGACAGAGCTCTAAGCTTTCAGCTCCAAATCAGTAGCATGCATGACTTCATAGCTCAGAGGTGGGGAAAACAGCTGAGGCTGAAGTTTAGATTTACTGCATATGTTTCAAGATATGCTGTATTTATAGCAGGTAGCCAGGATTACACCAAGTCTATAAATACTTAAATTATTTATGAGACTGCAAAAGACTAAACATAATGCAAATCAAAGCCACTCACGCACAAACATACATCACACTGTAGAGGTTTTCAGCCATCCAGGAGATGAGAAACAAGATACTAATTCAGACAACTTGGAGAACTCCTCTGAGCCCAGGGAGATGGGAAGGACTTCAGCCCACACACACCTCTTCGGAAAAGATGAGCACCCTTAATAAGCTGTTTGGGAAAAAGCTTGTTTTAGTAGAGTCTCTGCTACAGACACATACAATGCCTAGTGCTAGGATACCTTGGCCTATTAACCAGACTCCTAGGTGCTATCCCAACTATAATCTCACTACCAATAGGTAAAAGTGAAATCACTTGGCTACATTTCAACCAAACAAGACCACAGTTTGCTCAGAGTACTAAGGAAAATTGTTAGGAATAGCAAGATAGGAATATTTGTTGAGTGTCTGTTTTGTTTTCAAAAGCGGGTTGCACCTTGGAAACCAAAATAATCTTATTCTGGGGCATATAGACAGGTGCTGCCTTTTTGTATTTGTTTTTAGTTTGTTTGTTTGTTTTCTTGTTTTGTTTTTTTAAAAAAGTTTGGTGGTTGACTGATCAAATGGGAGGAGATGGCAAGGACACAACCTCCTCCCTTAGCAGTCAGACAAGTCATCATACAAGGCTTAAAAGCTTAATGTGCATCAGTTTCATGAGTTATCTGCAATGGTCACTCCCACTTTATGGATCATAATTATTATTGTATAAATACCAACATGCTTAAATATCCTTAAATAAATTTTCCAGATGGAGCATTACACACAATGGCAAAGAAATTACCAGAAAACATTAAATTCAGTAAGAGGATACCGTAAAAAGTATTCTGTGGTTTTATGCACTCGAGAAACATTTTTAAAGAATTGATTCTATGGCCTGCCTCTTTGATTTGCAGCTATGGATATACATCTGTGCTGCATCACTGCCATCTTTTAGTGAGAAACTGTCAAATCTATCGTCAATCAGAAATGAACAACAGCTAATTTAATATGTTCAAAACATAAGTTACTTCATGGAAGTCAGGGCACTTTTCTGTCACTGAAAGGTAGACATAATGTTCCACTTGCATAACTTTTAATTTAAAAAAAAAAAAAAAAAGGCCAACAGAAAATAATCTAAAACACAGAGATATACACATCAGATTTATATTCTCTGTATCAGCGTTACTTGTAATAACAGAGTCTGGTCTAGATCAGACCAGAAATAAATCTGACACCACTTTTGCCAAGGACAGATCTCTCTTTTCTTTACCTTTCCTGGTGTCTCTGGTAACAGGAGCAGCACACTGGCATAGCTTCCAGTCATAAAGGCAGTATGTATAAATCTAGGGGGCCCTATAGAGCTAGAGGCAGTATGCTACTTCTTACAGAGCAGACTTTCACAAAATTACTCAAATATCATAAAAAGCTAATGGGGTAGCTCTGGTTTAGAGAGGTAATTCCTCTTTAAGAAAGCGTAAAAACTTTCTTACAGGTAGAAATAACTGTGTTTTAAAGGAGAACATAACACAAGCCATTTCAGCATTATTTTACCAAGGCTGTAAAGAGCTCTCCTAGGCTCATCTCTGTTAATTGCGTCCTTGCAAAGCACAGCCAAGCGGATACAGAATGATTACTTTTAATGTGCTATCCAAATAGCTCCAAATGGGCACAGAAAGCTTTTACCCTTCCCCTATTCCTGCTCGTTGTCCTTTGGCTCCACATAGAGCTCTGCAGACCCAATTCTGCACTCATTATGCAGGTAAAGGAAGACCTAGAGAAAGATGACAAGTTTTGTCATGGAGCAAGGGAAAGAGTTAAAAAAACCTACTGGAACAGAAACTGTTTTGGTACTTTTTAGACCGTGTTTGGACAGAACCAGATAACCATGATGGAGAAGCTGCATTTAATGCAAGGATAATTCCAGAGTAAAAAACGCATAACGTTTCTCATCAGTGGATGATTAACAAAGGAATTTGGTTCCTAATGAAGGCAGTCAGACCCCAGACTCCACTGGTAAATCCCTTCTTGTCATCTCTCACATTCAGCTCTGACTCATCTGCAACAAACAGTTCAATCCCTGGCCTATTCCTTTTTTCCTCCATTCTTTTCACAATAGGTTAAGCATATACTTCATAAATGCAGTGACGGGGATGGTGGACTACAGGTAGATAACACATTTGGACGGCATCATGAGGAGACACACCTGAGTTAGCTTTAGGGAACTGAAATACCTGTGAAGCCAAAGCAGGCACATGCCTCAGTGCTGGCTAACACCTGGACAGTATCCACCACTGTACAGGCCACACTGAGGCTGGTGCCACTGCAGCTTCACTGTCCATTAGCTGGACTGAAGGGACCTTTGATACCTCCACATGGGCTGGAGTCCCACCAAGGACGGATGGTTAATTTAAATTATTAGGCCCTGAAGGACTCAGTTTGACATGAACTTTAATTGTAATGATCGTGGCTTTTAGACATCAAAATAGACTCAGAGGCCTGAAAGCTTCTATGCTTTTCCTGGGAAATCAGTTATTTTAATAAAAGATGTCATTTTTCTAGGTTTTATTATTATTATTTCCTTGATTTATATAGCATCAAATTGCCAAATTCTCTTTGAGAGATTCTTCTAAAGATTTCTCATTAACAAAAGTAGCTACAAAATTTCCTAAGTTTTCTAGCTTAGAAATAGTTTCTAGCTTAAAAATAATTCCTTCTTTACAAAATATCTTTTCAACTATACTGTGATCAAAAAGTCAAATTATGCTATTTCATGGTTCCATTCAATAAGAAAATCATAACCCTACTGCATAATTACGCCTAACGAAAAGGTGAGTTATAATAAATGAAACACAAAAGGGAAAAAAAGTTTGAGAATGAGCTCATGTATGGCGAGAACAATACAAGCATCTTCCTGATCAATTCTCACACACATTCACCGAACAGAATTACCTTATGACATACTCATTAACGACACATGCATCATAGCTGTGTAACAACATAGTTTTCTATACATTTGCATCAGCCACTGAGTGGCAGCAATTCCCTCATACCTAGAAATGAATTACAAGGTGTAGGATGAAAATTTCAGAGTATTGCTAACTCTTAATTCTTTTATGCTACCTCTAAATTCTTTTATGTTTAGCATTACTTATAACCATACAAATAATGTCTAGTGAAATACCTTGTTATGTGTTTCAATTTTGAAACTGTCAAAGTTTCAAAAGTTATGTACTTTATTCTGATAATCATACTTCCTTAGAAGTTTGCCATATTCAATTTCACAAAAAAAATAACTTTGAATAAAACTAGGTGGATCAAGGAAATTGAAAATTTAATAATTTCTTAAACTAATGCACAGACCTGTATTTTATTTTGAAAAACCCAAGGTGAGGGTGTGAAACTTAAAAAAAAAAATATCTAAATTTATGTTTTGCAACCTTATAATTGTTTCTTTCCTCGGTATTTGTAGGTTCCCCTAGCAGTGTCTTGGGGTGGCCTGAAATATATCAGTCCAAAGACAAATATCTGGGTTTTTTTAATACAGCCATTTTCGGGAACTAAAAAAGCCAGGAAATACTGCATATACACTTAAAAAAAAAAAGTTTATGAAATGTTTATGCTTCTTAAGAAGCACTTCACAGTCTCTTGTTCAGAAAGCTATAATGTTTATACTTGGTTATAGCTTTCTATTTGATCAGTACAAGGCTGCACAGCGTTATTTGATAGATGGAGAGCTGAAGAGGTTATTTGTTGGCCTATTACACTGTTAACAGACTAATGACTGTACGAGGCTAAGGCCCAAATCAGATTAAAAGAAACTAAATACATAACAAGTGCATCCAGGATTCTGACAGACTACTTGTAGGAATGTTAAATGATGTAATTTAGGCTTCAAATTACTGTCTAAAACTAGGAAAAGATCTAGCATGAGAACCGATTATCCCACACCTGCCTTCTCTGAAGATTCAGTTCTGTCCTTGGAGGCATTCAACTATCAAGAGACGGGATACTGAGCAGTACCATCCTTGCACATAAATCTCCTGCAAGAGCTCCTAGGTCCAGATTAACACTCTGCTCTGCGCTACTTGAATAATCCAGAAGCGAAGTGATGCTGCAATCAGAGTCCACGAGTAAACAGATGTCAGACAGAACCCCATAATACAATAACTAAAATATTTAAATATTTCATACCCTAATGCAAACGGGGAATTCTCTAGAGATGAACTGAAAACTGGTTTTCAAAAGATGCACGCCTGGCATGTACACAAAAGCAACAGGCATTCCTGCTCCTTCGTTTCTTATTGTCTGTCGCCGTTCGGCTGGAAACCTGACCATTTAAAGATCGTGCATTTCAGCTGCTTCAAGCTCACTGTCCTACGGGAGTCAGAAACAGAGCATCAAGGCAGCCGGGTGGGAGGGGAAGTTGGTATTCTCAAACTTGGCGTTGCTGCTAGGAGGAAACTCCGTGTTTCCACCGAGGACCACACAGACCTCGATACCTCCTCACACGGGGCACAAACCCCCTCCCTCCCGCCAACGCCGCCGCGGTGCCGGCCCGGCCGGCCGGCGGCTGAGGGGCTTTCCCCGCGGCGCGACCGAGCCAGCCCCATCCCGAGCACCCCGAGCTCGGCGACCGGGAGATCTGGGTGAGCAAAGTCCGCGGCCGGGCTGGCCCCGGGGCTCAGCCGGCCGCCCGGGGCTGCCGCCACAGCCCCCCACCCCGGGGCGCGGAGCCCAACATGGAGGCGCGCCTGAGGAGGAAGCCCCGCGGCAGCCGGCGCCCCGGTGCCGCAGGCAGCCCCGCCGACTCCCGCCGCCAGCCCCGCCGGGACCACGCACCGGAGCGGGCGGGCGGGGTGAGCCCAGGGGCGGCCGAGCCGGCCGCCCCTCTCTCCGCCGGCAGCCCCACGGAAGCCAGCCGGGCCGGAGGGAGCCGTATCGCTTCCTCATTCACCCCGCGCCAGGCGGGGCAGGAACTGCCGAGCGGAGGAAGCCCCCCCACGCCGGGGGCAGGTACCGGCACTCACCCGCTTCCAGGGAGCCGTCAGGGGCCGCGGCCGCCGCCGAGTTTCGGGCGCTGTCCTGAGAGAGAGCGAAAAAAGGGAGTGAGGGAGTGAGGAAGGGAGAGGGAGAGAGTAGGTGCCCGCCGCCACGGCCCAGCCCGGCGCTCCCCGCCCCGCGCTCCGCCCACGGGACGCGGCCGCGGGCCGCCCGCTCACCTGCTGCTGCTGCCGGCCCGCCCCGGAGGTGCTGAGGGAGGTGCCCCGTCCCTCGGCCGCCCGCCGCGGCCCCGTCCCCTCCCCTCCCCTCCCCTCCTTCCCCCTGTCCCGCCGGCGGGGGCCGCCTCCGCCCTCGCCTCCGCGGCAGCGCAGAGCACCTCGGCGGGCGGCTTGGCCGAAGGGCCCTTGGCAGGGTTGTGCTGCGGGCGCTGGGCCGCCTTTGAGACGAGTAAATGAGTATTTTTTTTTAGGGCTGGCCGTTTGGTTTGGTTTTGGTTTTTTTTTTGGTATTTTTTTGTTTGTTTGGGGTTTTTTTGTTTGTTTGTTTGTTTTGTTCACTGGTCGCCGAGACGTGAACAGCAGCTGGGTTTGAGGGGCCGGGGCTCGGCCGGTGAGCACGCCCCTGCCCAGTGAGGAGCCGTGATCTGGTTTCCTCACCCCTTTGCAACGCTTTCTATTCCAGGCTTATTCTTTAAAATGTTCTTCGCTGGCTTAAAAGCCATGGACGTTGTTTTAATAACGGGGCCAAAGCTGGGTAGGCTGTAGCAGTGTGAGCACTGCCGCCACCTAAGCGACTTTACCACGGAGATGGCCTTCGCTGAAGTGCCCAAAGTTAGAGGCCTCCCTAGGGCATTCAGGGTCCTGGCCTGGGCTTCCCCCAGCTTATACTCTGCTCTGAGTAATGGGGCATGGTTTTTCTTGAAGCCTTTGGAACTGCAATCATCACTGTTACAATGAGATGTTTCAGGGATGGGTTGTAGTACAGGAATGTGTGAAGTGTAAGAACTAGAGAAAACACCAGCATGCTCCTGTAGGAATCCAAAGCAGACCCTTGTCATCGGTTTTTAACTGCTACGGGTCAGGTGTAATCACTCTCATGTTTTCATCTTAAATGATCTCATTCTGCCCTAGCTGAAAACAGTGATGAAACTCCCAGGTCTTTTTCGTGCCTCTGTGACACTGGTAATTGGTGTTTCTCCGGGCAGGTGCCAGGCTGTGGTGTCGGAGCATTGCTGGGGGCTGTCACCCACCCAGCTGTTAGATGGCTGTAGAGTCATCTCTAAAAAGCCAAATTCCACCTATTTGACATGCAGCTTCTTTTCAGAGCATTTTGCTTGATATTCATAAGGTAATGTGGAAGTTCCTCAGTTGTTTTGTCTGATACAAAATCTGAAAAACTATGATTTGTATATAAATCTGCTTTGGCAATAGTTTATTTATGTGTGAGTAGTTTAATTTGAAGTAACTTCTTTTAAAATAAAATTACTATTAGCTGAGAGGTCTAATAGATGTAATAGTAATCACAGTTTGGGTGAAAGCAATAGAGCAGAGTTGTCTTGGGTCATTTCCTTTTTACTTCTGCTGAAAATTAAACTATATTGTATTTTGTGCAGATACACGTTCTTATGCATGTTTAAGTGTAACTATTTTTTTTTATTTGAAAAGATAAATAATATTTTCCTGCTTTTGGACAGAATATCATCTGATTAGCTATACTGCTATAAAAAATTGCATGAGGACCCTCATTTAAAATTACGTAAATTGCTGTTACACTGAAATCTGAGGAACTTTATATGCATGAGAAATTCATGAATGTTGTGTTATAAAAGCAAAACTAAAACTAGTTTGAATGAGAGGAGAAAAAGCAGAAGCTAGCTGTGGCCAAGGAGTTTTCTTCATTTTGATACTTCCAGTGAAGTTGGGCAATATAGAAAGTGCTTTAAAATGTATTTCATTTAATTTCAAGTTCTTTGGGTATTTAATGAGTGTAAATGGCCGGAGAGAGTCCATTTTGGTTTGTGACCTTACCATATAATGTTGCAGCAAGCCATTTGTTAACTACCATTGCATTTCAGTTATTTAGAGTGTCACTTTAGTCCAAGTCTTTCTGAAACAAATAGTCTTTTCTCATTTGGACTGTGAAAATTTTGCAAGACCTAGAGAGATTTGCATCTTATGTCTTTGTTCAGTCAGTCAGTAGGCTCAAATTGAATTAGGGCTGAACAACAAAGATGTAAAAATTAAATCCACAGGAAATAAAATGGAGGGTCTTCTCAACTAATACAGGGATGTGGCTTTAGAAATTTGAGGTGTTTCCTGGTACTGAGACTTCCTTGCTGACTGATTATTTTATGTAATTTTGCTTTTAAAACTCTGCAGTGCGAAATGCGTGGAAATGCTCTTAGAGTTGGAGATTGTCTTTCATCAGAATAGATTCTAATGCAGCTCAGAAGGCTTTAACACATTTTACAGGCAGTGGAGTTGAGAAGGGGATGAAAATCAGTTCTTACTGAACAGCCTTTAGCAGCACTCTGTGTCAGCTTCTGTGTAAATGGTAAGGCATGCTGGGTTTCATTGAGATTACAGGGTAACTATTGGAAAATAAAAGGTCAGTCACAAAAACAGGGATGTGAAGAGGGGCAGGGGCTTAGGGATATGGGTATTACTGTCTGTGATCCATTTTTCTGAAATGTGCCTTCAGATATTTTGTTTTAAACCAACTCAAGACTGTGTCCTTTTTACATTTCACCTCTTGGGTAGCTGGATAGACAGGCTGATAACTTCCAAACAAATGATTAAACACTGCTTTAGTACAGGAAAACTCTGAGGAGAAGATAAACTACCAGGGCCTCCTGCAGCTGGATTTCCTCTTGAATTTTCTCATCCAGAAAACCTGCTTCACCTGGGGGCACTTAATTTTTGCCATATGACATGATGATGGTAAGGGGTGTTGTGACTTCAAGCCCTTTCACATGCATAGATTAAAAAAAAAAAAAAAAAAGTGAGAGGGAAAACTTTCTGCAGCAAATATAAGTAAAACATTTGTAGTGGAAGTTAAGAGCTTTCTTGTTCCCTGAAGATATCAGAACCAGACTGGTAAAAAACCAATTTTCCCGAAGTGTGTAATAACCTTTTGTGAGTTGAACCACTATATCTACAGTACCTGTTACCTTGAGCAAACAAACCTGATTTTAATTCTGATGGCAGATACGTGATTTATGCAAAGGCGATTACTTTTTGGAAAAGAAAACAATCATGACAGTTATTGCCAAGTTCTTTTTCACAGCCCCGCTTTGTAACAGGACTTCACTGGTCTCTTTTTCCAAGCCTAACCACCGAATGCCTGCTCTCATTTCCTCTTTTGTGCCAGTAGTGAGGGTGTGAAAAGAAGAGTCTGGTGGTGATGGGAATTTCCACCCATTACCTTTTACACAGGTCTGTGGTCTACTGTGCAGGTTCACTTTTTGAAGTGTTTTGAGCATTATGTGTTGTCATTCATCTTTTCCTTCAGGTTGAGGTCAAAGGCTTGTGTTCTCTTTAATGCTTTTCCTCCAGCTTCTCATACTGTCCTCCTTGAAGGACATGAGCTCTCTATGGATTAGCAATGATATAGCTACTGAATCTGTTCATATGAAGGTCTGGCTGCCATATTCATTTGGACTGATGTCCAAGTGAAACAGAAATTAGCCTTCCTCTTCTGAAGTCTTGCAACTTTAGAGTTTCTCTTGATAATGATATAAATTCATTTCTACTGCTTATCTTTGCAGGTTTTATGTTGACTAAGGAAGGATTTCTTCTTTGTATTAGTCAGCATACCATTTATTGTGATTCACAGCAGAGTTGGTCTTTCCTACTTTTTAAGGGTTTGCTTCTGTGCATGTTGCATGTGAGTGAGCTGCTGTGTCTGCGCAGAGCTGTAATTGGGTCAGAAAGACTATCTGCAGGTGAGATAACTAAAGAGAGCTATCATCTCTCTTTAAATTTATTGCGTTTTAGAACTTGCAGTTGCATTATGTTCTATGCCTAGTAGAGTTTAAATAAAATGATGGATTTATTTTTTCTCTCCTGAAGGATGAGATATGTAAGTTACTCGGTGGTTCTGGGAAAGATTCTGGTGTCAGATGCAAGCGTGCAAATTTCTACATATTTGTATAAGCAACTTAGTACAGAGTGGTTTTTGTTATCAGATGCAAGTCTTAAGAATTTGAGATTAAAACTGAGATATGTTTTATGTCCCAACCACTCTGCAGTTTTACTCTTTTGAAGGAACTTTTATATCTGATTCACTTATAAACCAGGCAAGAAAATAGTTTCTTGACTGTTTTGCTGAGATGCCTGCCTAGAGCATTGCTAATTGCCTTACTCCCTTGAGAAAGTAATTACACTAAAATCTTGGGCACTTCTTCCTCTTTCTTAAGTAAAATCTATTTTACATGTTTGTATAGAAGATTGAAAAACGTAATCTCGAGTTCCTAAAAGACTGAAAATCTAGACTACATATAAAGGGAACACAAAAATCTGTCAAGGTCTTACAAATATCCCTCTGCTGCCTTCTTTTGTTGAGGGTAGGAGACTGATTCCTGCATTTTGAACATCTGAGACTGTAGTAGTAGATTTAGTTTCATCTATGTTTTCCAGAAGAATTTAAATTTTAAGAAGTGTTTTATGGTGTTTACTGCACACACCCCCTTTTGTTGGGTTTCAACATGCCAGCTGCCAGTGTTGATTTTGAGCCATCTAAGTGTTCTACTTCCCCTTATGATAGCTTTACTTTGCAAAGTTAATATGATGGTAGAACAAGGAAGTATATGTATTGATGCAATTTTCTTGCTCACCACAGTCCTATTCACAGTTGGTTCTACATTCCTGTGAGTATTGAAGAAAACTGTGCTGTGAAAGAACACAAGCATCATTTTCTGATCTCTTGGTTTGTTTTTAAGCTCTCTTTTGAAACAATTCCATGTGATTGTTGGTGTACATGTAAGCTTTAGAAGATTAAGATTCTGTTCATTCACAGATCAAAGGCACCATAGAGGGACGCAGTTTGCACTTCAGTGCACTGGCTTGGGTGAGGGGAGCAGTGGTTAGGTTTTGTTCCCAAATCCCTTTTCATTTGCAGCTGAAGTTGTCTCATCAATCAATGAGAACAAGCTGGACACCATCAAGTTAATGAATTTAGGCCATCATGTGACTTCAGCTGGTAGTACCTTACACCACTTCTGCTCGCCTGAGAGGAATTAAGAGTCTCAGCAACTACCATGCAGTCACCTGAGGCATACAAATCTGCTGAGTAGGTCTTTTGCTTTAAAGGTGATGTTTCAAGGGTGTTGGGTATCAAGAGCTCCAACGTTTGCGAAATTGTGTCAAGTGATAGCATCTGATGAGGTGTTGGGATAATGCCTGTAGTTTTTATTTTACTTTAATCTTATCTCATTTATGGATATTTCTAGGGACTACAGTTGCATTGTGTTCACTGTGAATCTTGGAGGACTAGAACAGGAGATTAAGGTCAGGCTGCTGGTCTGTCACTCCCAGGGGCAGTAAGGTATGGCTGTTGGGGCAGAGTGTGGGAGTGTGGCTGCTCTCTGCTCCTGTCATGCTTTACCCCTGCTGCTGGCACTGTCCTAAGAGCTGTTGTACCTGGACCACTCTACCCCTGTGACAAAAGGCTAATGTTATTTTTCAGATTATTGTCAGATCTTACTGAAATTTTTTTATTTTTATCAGTGTAAATGATTATCCAAAAATGCAAACCGCAGTGGTATTAGTGTGGGGTTTGGGTTTTTTTGCCTGTTTGAAATGCTTTCTCTATGCTATCAGACTGTACAAGCAGTAACATGGATCAGTCCCACGCTGTGACTGGAACAAGACTTTGTCTGCAGAAAGAAAAATAGGTCCTATTGTACCTGGAGTGAAGATATGGGAGTACTTGAGTCCCAATTTCATTGGGCAGTTGTGTAATTTTAAAGCATAGTTTGACCATTGCAAATGAACAGCTTACTTTTGGCAGCTAGTGCTACTAACATTTAATTCTGAAGTATTAATTCTTTTCTACTCAGGCTTTAGGCTTGGGTGTTTTTCCTTGTTAAAGTTATGATTAATAATATTTTCATGTCCTCCAGGCTGTCCTTCTTAATTAGTCTACTTGCCTGCACTTGGTCATATATTATTTAGACCATTATTGTGTTATGATAGTCATTTAGTAGGATTTAATCTTTATTGGTGCCGCAAGTGGTGCTATCAAAAGCCAAGCACAGTAATGGTGAAACAAGATAGTATGCAAAATAAATCCCAGTAAACCTTTAAAATGAAAGCAAACACCAATAATGAAACTACAGACTGTTTGCACAGGAGGGTGGAATATTGAAGTCACCTGCCCTAGGGAGGTCACAGGTTTTTTTGAACTACACAGGGAGAATTTGGTGTAGTTAATGTCGGGGGTCATGGAATAAATGTTGAGTCATGCAACTTCAGAGAGAGATGTCAACATGCCTCTTCCCCACATTGCATGGTGGTTAGAGAAAATGTGTTTGGTGGAAATAGTAGTTCTGTACTGAGCTTGCCAAATAATGGGTGAACCAAACTCCTATTACTTGAGCTTTTCACTGCTGTTGGTAGCAGGGTGAAGGGCAGGATTTGATATTGCTGTTTGAAATCTGGTAAAATAATAAAGACACTATTTACTATAGTTTTTAGTAATAGGCTAAAAATTGATTTTTTTCCCCCGAGGAATTAACTGTATAAAAATAAATTGAGGCTGCTTGCAGCAGAATTGAAGAGGAAAAGCCAGTCTGCAGCAGAGCTACTTTCCAAGCATGTGTCTGAAGGTGGGTTATACTGTTAGAGCCAGTATTCCAGACATGTTTCCTGAGTAAATTCTGCTACGTATCTGACCTCTTTGCACCCTGGGGGTGTAACTCAGCAGTCTGATACTTCTCTTGTCAAAAAAAGCTAATTTGGGGGCCCCTACAATTCGTCTATTCAAAAGAGGCTGTAGAGTTGCAGCTTTTTGATGCAAGTATGGTGTCTTGTGTCTGCTGAATTCTGTGTGGCCTCACTCTTCTGCACTTGGAAAGTATTTATAGCGTCACACCCATATTTCTGGTTAGTGTTGATCTGACCCTATTGGTGCTTGAAGGTAATGCCACTTGGAAACATTTTTAAGTATATACAATGTAAGTCAGTTATTCTGTGATCCCTTTTATTTTTGTAAACTAATTATATTAAGCATAATTAAGTATTTTATTATGCAATATTACATATAATTAAATAATTTATTATTTATATATTTTATGTTCTACAGCATACCTGAAAATGTGTGATTATTCATGCCCTGATGATGGACAACACAGCTGAATGTGTGGGATGTTTTAGTAGGCTTAGTGCCGTAGACCACTGCAGATCCTTTTTTTCCAGTCTGATATTAAATATGATTCACTACCTGTCATTCTCATGATTAAAAAGGTGCCAGGTTTTTTTTTTTTGGTGACAGAAAGACAAATGGAAGAATGATTCAGATGTTCAAATATTAACTAGCTGCCTACTCATGCTGTCAGTACAGTGGACTGTATTGCTAAGGACAAATAGATGCTATTTTTCTTTACTGGTCACACTCCTCCAATGGTTTTGATTTGCTTGAAGACAAGAACAGAACTTTGAGGGACAGGTTTGCCATATTTCCAACTATTTTTACTATGTAAAAGTTTCAGGAATGTGTTTAGAGGCAATTTTTTTTTTTTTTTTTAACATTTCTTTACTTTCGGCTGTAGGAAAGGATATATTCTACATGCACATTTAGAACTGTGGGGAAATTTTTATTAGCTGGTTATACAGAGGATGCCGATTATATAAATCATTTGGAGGAGGAAGAGGTGAGAGAAGAGGTAATAGTTCCCTTACATTTATCCGAACTTTCTGTTTCAGGTATGCTCAGAGTAGAAGAGGGGAAGTAATTCCTGGTCTAGCTAAATATGTTGTTTTTTTTTCTTGCCCATGCTTTCAGGAAAAATTATAGGTTCAGAACAACTCGGGAGCAATTTCAGGACTTCAGAACCATTTTTTATTCTCTGTTAACGATTTTATATCCTCTTCCTCAATGGGGGATAATTTAAAGCTGCAGGGCAAATTCAGGTTGAATAAAGACCTTATATTCTTTGTCTAAATGTAGATGAATGCACTCCACGGAAGAAGCAATAAGTGTCACTATTTGTGAAAGAAGCATAAGTATTACTATTTGTGAAAAAGAACAAATTAATTTAGTGGTGTGCCTAGGTCAAGTCCATGTGTTTACAGCTGTCCTGTAGGGAAGTGAAGATCAAAGTCTAGATGTCTTTATATATCTGGGAAAAAAGCCCCACCAAATTCCAGAGACATAATGTAATTTAGTAATTTTCTTTTTGGATATTGTGGGATCACACTTAAACACACAAATGTTAGATAGTCAGTCCATAATATTACTGTGTTGGGTTTTCTGTAAGTAGATTATGAAGCAATTTACATATATATATTTATATATAATGCAATATATAATTTATATAGCAACTTCAAAACTTTTTCACTCACCAGTTTACAGCTGACTTACAGCAGGACTAGAAGCAAATGTTCTAAAAACTTGCTTGTAGGTAGCTGTGGTGAGATTCCCATTTCAGCTGGCCTTCTGAGGATAATTGAGTGAACATGACATTTGGGAGTACTTTCCTGAACTTGGCTTGCCCTCAAAACTGTTGCATTTGGCTTTTCATTGAGAAAAAAAAAATACAGGCTCAATACAAGCAGAAAGAAAAATAAAATGCCTTTTTTGCATTGTCACAGTTGAGGAGTTCTGGATAAAATCTATATTCTCTTCACGAGGTTTCATTTAACTTCCGTTACCTGGGAAGTAGGAGGGTAAACTTGCACCCAGGAATTTTAATGTAATTTTTTTGTGATGTGAATTTATCTTGTATTTTTTAGGTATAATAAATTATAGGCTTTGTTTTTGTTTGTTAGAAGAGCAGGAGACAAACGCTCGTCTTTTATTCATCATAAAAGCATTCAAAAAGACAAAAAAACTTCATCTGTTTGTGGGACATAAAGCATGCAATTGCAATTGCACAGCCAAAAGGTGATTGCTTTATACTAGAGGTATAAGAGCACTCCTGGACTGCACTTTGGTTATGCTTCTAAGATGTATAAAGTTGTTAATGCTGTTTTAGCACCCTGAGGAATTACAACGATAGCACCACTTGACATTCTCTAGGAGCTCTGAAAAAAAATCCTTAAAATTCTTTGTGTTTTTTTAGATAATTATGCTGTGCACTTATGTATATGTGGTATTCTAGTTTTTCATTTTAGGAATGAATAGGAGTGACTGCATTTTTAGTGTTTAAATGACTTTCATGTTGGAAAGTGAGTTGTAGGGATATATTCAGTTTCAGGTTTCTTTTCTTAAATAGTGTTTTCCTAGGCTTCTTCAGAAAGCAAGGTTCCTCTACCAGCAATTTGGAGCACCTGACCCAGATTCCTGTTCTGAGTTGCCCCATGGCAGACCGTGTTTCTTTGCATTAACCAGAAGGGGAGAGTATGTTGCTTAAATCAAATGGCCAGTATGCCTCAAGTCTCTCCTGAAAAAAAAGAGATCTCTATTTCTTTCTCTAACTACAACATTGGCTTGATTTGTTTGATAACAAATATGCATAAAATCAGTTTCATTCAGTTTATTTGAGAATAGCCAGAAAGTCTGAGCAGAGCTATTTCTGTGTATGCATGTACTTGGTACACAGAACTTACTAAGGTGAAGGTGAGGTGCTTCTTATCTCATGTAGGTGCTGCTTTCTGTTGTGGGTACTTTGGCATCTTGAGTGTGACTTAACTGGTTGGGTGCTTTTGTGAAGTAAAAGAAAAACTGCTAAATATCTGCCTACTGTCTGCATGGTTCCTAACACAGGGTGAGCAGACTTAATAGCTCGCTGCTGCTGAAATGGGGAGTCATATCATCCCCCATCTTCTTGTTTCTGTCTTCCTGCCTACTTGTTCTCACCAAGAACACCGTGCCAGCTTTGCTTGCTGGAATACTCCATGCTTTGATTTAACTCATTAAAATGTCAGCAAACTGTCTCAGCAAAAATACCCCAAACTCCAAAACAGACGTGGTCAATTTTCTGCCTCTTTATGGAATAACATAGGCTCAAGTAAGGGTTTCTGTGCTTGAGAGAGATCTAGGGTTAAGTGGAGAACACAATAGTAGGAAGGCAGCAAAATTTCTCCCTTTTGACAGCTGGAGCTGTTATGATGATTCTGGCATGTATGAAAGAGCCTAACCTACAATGATTTAATTAAAATAGATTTCAGTCACATGTGGGATTCAAGTGGTTAAATTGCATTTGGTCCATGTCTTTTTGGGCATGTGCAAATAAGCATGAATTTTAAGCATGATGTATGTAAATGTATACTAAAGGAGAACCACACGCGTAGTCACATTCACTGCGACAGCTTCCTTGAAGTTAAGGGCATTTGTGGGTCTTCAAGCTGATGGGAGGGATGACTGCTGCATTTTACTGATTCAGCTGCAAACACCAAACTTATTCTAAATTATAAATATTTTCAGGGTTCAGCTTGATTTTCTCATAAATTGAGTTCTGATTCCAGATATGTGGAGATAGGATGAAGAAATGATTTTGAAGTGCTATTCCCATTCAGAAACATTTAAGTGTTGAATTTAAAATTACTAATTCGGAAAATGGTCACAGCCACCTTGTATCTCTCATTGAAAAGATTTAATTTATTGAATCCTAATTCATGTATCAGGTGTACCAAGAATTCACCTATTGAAACTGAGGACTTGTTTGATAGGCTTGTGATATTGCAGCAAATTATGAAAGTTTAACAACATAAAAGAAAGCATTAATGTCATTCTAATCTGAGTTGGAACCTGTTTTGTTTCCAGGCAATAATAATCAAATGGAGACTCAAACACTGAGGTCCACTCCCCGGCAGCGCCACATGCTTTCAGCTAGCTTAGTTTGCACATGGGTCCAAATGTTCCAGCTTGGATCTGTCTGCTCTTTACCTTGACATTTTCTTCCCTCAGACTTTCCCATCTGGTTTTGTCCTTTTGGGAATATCCTGTTGGATATTCCTTATGTTGTTATTGTTTGTATGCTTCTGTGTTCTTCTACCCTTTCTTCATTGTCTTTTCATTTTACCCTGTTCTTCTTTGTTCCTTCTTATGCTGAATATTAAGAAATACCTGTAAACCTTTAGCTTTAGTCCAGCTTCTGGTGGACAAATGGTCACAAGACAGAAATTTCCAGATGACTTCAACAGATGTTCCTGTCAGAGTAAAAATATTTAACTCTTGAATTACTGCTAGACATAGTATCTCTAGTGTTGATAAATATTACCAGAGTGGTGTGGCAGGGGGCTTGTATGTCTCCTTTTTACATTGCATTATTTTAATCTCAACCTGACACCTTTCAGGAGAAATTAAGTCTACTGAGAATAGCTTTTGTTGTTTTCATTGCTATATTAAGCTGTAAACTACAGTTAGGCAAGATCCGTGCTTGTGCCAAAACAGGAGGGCTGTTTTGAACTAGTTGAAGGAATCCATCCCGAGTGCTCTCTAGCAGGATCTGGGTGAATTTATTTTTAATCATGAAATGTGAATTGTCACTGTTTTGTGGTTTTGTTTTGGTTTGGTTTTTTGCCTCCATACCAAAAATGAAGATGAAATGTCAAGATATTCGGAGAAGAAATTGTGTGTTCTCTGGGGCATATTATTTGAGTGTAAATATATTGTTTCAGCGAGTTGTTCTTCAAATCTTTTAATATTGTGATGCTTAAATCATAATATTTTTCATAAAGTTGTGATTTTAATTCTTAATACTTGGTTTAATCAGGGAAGGTGTACAAATAATTAGTAATATACAAAATATCCTAATAAAAATAGAAGTACACGGGTACAGTCATCATGAACTAAAAATGCAAGACCGTGACTGATTCTTCTGAAGTGAATTCCTTGTAGGTGCTTATGAAGTTTTAGGAAATGTACATTTTCAAAGTTCAAATGCTCTAGTAAGAAATGAGTTAAATGCTTGGAATGGACTAATCTGTAGGCACAACAGGAACTTGATGGTATAGTAGGTGGTAAGATTCATTTATGATAAGTTACAATGGAATTCCCCTGGAAATATGTATTCCACCTACTTGAATGCACAGTAATTCAAAAGATGAACATTGTGCAGCAAATGCCAAGATATAAAAAAATTGGCAGGTTATTGTAAAATGTGGGACTACGTGTATGACTAAGCCACTGTCTGTAACTAGCTCTTAATAGTTCTGGTGTACATTATGGTCTATATATGTTGAACTTCTGTGGTCTACCTCTTGTCTAATAGCTGTTCATTTAAACATTTTTATTTGACCAGAATATTGAGCTTGTGTATATTTGAATTTAAAGCATGGGGTCTGCACGTATCAGGAAGTGATATCCTTCTTGAGATTAATTCACGTTTATTGTACCTTATAACTGTGGTGATGTGTTTGAATTATATTTTCAAAATTCTTTTTTTTTTTTTTTTCCTGTCTCTTTTAAAATTATGGATAGGCAGAAAATCTGGAAATGTTTCAAGTGATCAGGGTATTCAAGGGGCAGGGAGAGAGTAACACTTGGCTTGGGCCACTTTGAATAAACTTCCTGTTATTACTGAAATTTTAATACAGTATTCAATGTGCATACTGAGGCTATTTGGTATCCTTTTTACCTATGGGTACCTGATGCAAACTACATAGTGAAAAAAACATGTAAAATGGGATTGCAGGTTTCTAAAGAAATAATGTCTGTTGGTTTTGAGGGGCTTATTACTTATCTCTTCAGGATATTACATTTAACTATGTGAAATAGTTTTAGATTATAGCATTTTTCTGGTCAGTGTGACACAGTTCGTTAATATGCTAAATTGTTATCAATGAACTTAGTATTTCAGCACATAGTTTGTCAACAGAAGTAAGTTGATGTACTTGGAAGCTTGTATTTCTGAAATACAAAGGGTTTCTTTTTACGTAGGTAGTAATGCATTGTCTGCAATGACATAAGAAAATGACATAGAAGAATAATTCTATTTGTTTTGTTATGCTGAGCAATAACAAAATTGAAAGGAAAATGGATAATGGTATCTGCTAGGATGACCGAATTCACTTCATTATACATAAACCCCCCAAATTGTTTAAATGAGTGGAAAAAGAAAGAACTTTTTCACAGTTTAAAATCTTTTGACAAATCTTTATTTTTTTCTATATACAAAAACAATATCAAAACAAATAAACAAAAACCACAACAGAAAGCCCTAAAGAAACTCTTAGTTAAAACTTTTTTCACTTGACAGCATGAAATTATAATTTTACATCTTAAATTGTGCCATGATTGACAAAAAGTCATTCTGGATCATTTTGCTTTTCTTGTTTTGATGTGAGTACAAAGCTGTTGTTCAGATCCTGGAAAGAGTAATGGGCTGCAATTCTTGGCTCAAATTTCAGTAGTAGGTGCATTTTTTGGAGAAGCTTGAGAAGTAGGCAATACTAAAATATATGATGTAGATGTTAATACAGCTAATTAGATTTATATTGACATCTACACTGTAGTATTATTGTGAAGGGAAACTAGTGTAGACTGATAAATCTACTTTGTAGAGAGGCTTCAAATCATTTTTAAGAACTTCTTATACCATAGCACAGAGGCATCTCAATCTTACTGTGAAGACTTCTATTGAAAATCTGCCTTATTTCCAGATATGTGTGAATGTGCAGTAATGATGGCTGTTGCTTTCAGATGTGTGTGTATAAACCTGTACATAATTTCCTTAGCTTCAAGTTTTACTTTGCAAGCTGCTGAAAGTTTCACTGTGATTCAATGAAGCATGTAAGATACCTACAGGAGGTTCAGTGCAGCTTTGGATTGAGCACCACTTCCTTTTGCTTTACAATACTGATTAATGTGTGTAGCTGGTGTAGTAGGTAACTTAATTGTTGTATGGTGGTAGAAAGAAGTTTCTTAGTTGTCAAATGGAATAGATTGCAAAGGCTGGGCTCATCTTAACTCTCCAGCTAAATATGCTGTAACTACAGTAATGAGGAAGTGGTCCACTTTGGTAAAGGTTGTGGGTGTTTTTATCTAAGCGTATATTAACACATACACATCAGGAGGTGGGATTGTAGTGGTGACAGGAAAGTGTAACATCAGTGTGAGAATACTGGTGCAGCTACACTGTTGAGAGGAATGGCTTGTACTGTTACCCCTTGGGACTAGTTGTGGCTGACTAATAGACCCATATTAAGCCCCAAATCCCTATATAAAATAATATATTTAACAGAATATTTTCTCCGAGTCTAAGGCCAATAGATCTAGATTTGTGTGTTTCAAAGCATTCTGACTTGAAGGGTTAGAAGAGTTTAAGAGACTGACTTTGGTAGGATTATCAAGACTGTTAATTAACTTGACCAAAGTAGCTTCTTGACCAAAGTGGTCGTCTTGTGCTGATTTCTTATGTTGTCATAACATGTTTCTACTCTCTTTTGTAGAAATTTTTGGTACTTCAGTACATATTTAAGAGAAGCAGCATGATGTTCTTTGAGGTTCTGGTTCATGTTTTACTTAACACTGCAGATAGGGAAATGCTGGTTGCACCAATATTGTGCCTGATTTAGGAGAAATTGTCTTCTGTGAACTCAATAAAATGGAGTGTGTTTTAGAGGATAAGGTATCTGGAGGTGAGGAGAGCTGTTATCTGATCGTTTGCTTTCTCTGTAAGATGAAAATAATACCAGTTACCTATTGGTTTAAGTGCATTGCTGTCTCTAGAGGAAATCTTTCCTTACTGTTATATATTAATAGATTAAGTTCAGCTGCAGGGCAAGTAGCATGAACTGCAAAGATAAACTACACCTGGGTCTGCAATAGCTGAAATTGCTAAAGTTTTGGGCCACTGCTGTTCTGAAGCGTTCATCCATAGAACACGTGCTTGCAGAATATGCTATGTCTATTTGCTGAAAAACTTTCATTTCGGAAGAGCTTGCTACATATGCAGGTACTTTGCATATATAGCATAAAGTAACTTCATGTTTTCCAATGAAAAGGATTGTATATATTTAATTGTAAGGATTATAATTTATTTTTATTGATGAAATCTGTTAAATGTTGTACAGGGTGTGAGAATTGAGTGGGTGCTCAGCTCTCTGCACTCTCTTGTGGCTTTGTCCTCTGCTTATTACTAGTATATGATCTGTCACTTATAATCTTGGTCTGAAGAGGACACCTTTAAGGAAGGGATCTTGCTATTATGTCAGTATTTAAGTCCTGTTTTGGACAATATTGCAGAGCACTCAAGTGAAACACTTAGTGTGTGATCAGGCTTACCTTACAGGGTCAGTGTTCCTCAGTGAGGAACAAAAACGTTCTTCACTGAGGAAAACAATGATAAAGATCAATTAGAATGCAGAACAGTGAGCTGTATCAACAGCCAGTTCTGCTGAAAACTTGATTTCGAAGTGTTGAAATCTAGAGTAACTTACTAAGATAAGTTGTTTTGTTAGCACAGACAGATGGGAAGTACAGGTAAGGAACTTCAGATGCAAAATCATTCATGTAAATAGTCCCTGGGGATATGAAGGAATGTAGTTCTTGGTGAAGGCAAACAACATCTTTAGACAAAAAGTCATGTGTTAGTGACCTTTTCTTGTTGTTTATTTGCATCATAAGTGAAACATCTAAAATGAGATGTTCTGTAGAAAATTATCTAAGGCAGTGGAGCTCAAGCACGTATTAAAATGCATTTGGTACTTTTGTCCACAAGGAAGTTTGAAGTCAAATGAAAATCACTTCTATAACTGTTGAAGCTTGTTTTCTCCGTCGAGATCTTATTGTCCAGGGTGTCAGGTTTCATCACTTGTCTTGTCACTCTTTACAAATCATCAGTTGCAAAATTAGCATCATTTTCACCATGAAGCAGAAGCTGCTTATCTTTGTTTCACAGAATGACTTAGACTTACAATTCTGCTGTTTTCCCTGAAGGGAAAGCTGTCTTACACAGTTGTTGCAAATGTAGCTGCAGGGAAAAAAATCATCAAGTTTGCCTTTGACAGCAGCAGTGTAGTAGAAGGAATTGTATTTACATCCCATTTAAGGGACGTGAAAGTAATTAGATGTCTTGAGATGAGTTGTCCTTGTGAGATGGATATCTTGATGAATCAGGAGGTTGAATCTCATTTAAATGTGAACGTTATTTTGCATACATATTATTGTGCTTTCTTTCCTTGTCCTGTGTTCTTTCCAAGCTTGTTGTGATTCTGTCTGTACCTATTTTTTTCTTAGGTGTTGAATAAGGTTTTGGAGAATAGGATGAGTCTGCACTAACAGTTTAAACATTATTCTCTTCTTTTGATATAGTGCACAGAAGAGGTGAAGGGAGTTCATCAGCCCTTCTTGCACTTGGGGCATGTTTTATGTGTCCTTGTGTTCCATGCCTTCTACTTGTGATCAGCTGCTGTTCTGTAAGACGCTTTCCTGAATAGTTCAAGTAAACACCAAACCTCCTAAATAGGGAGCAAAGTGACTGTTTAACAAGAAATGCTACTGTTTTCTTAAGCCTATTATGTTCTTTGCAAAGTACACTTGGTTTCCTGATCACTCATGTGGACCTTTTTATTTTGTTTGTGCTTTACTATAAACAGAAGAAATACATTTGAAATAGCAAAGGAAAAAATCAGGGTGTTGCATTCAAACCTGTTGAGCCTTTACAGATTTGTGGAAGAACATATTTTTATTACGTGACTCTTCCCTATGGTATTTGCTATCACAGTTACTGCCAAATTACTGTCAAATTTCAGCTTGAAACAGGCACAGCATCACAGCTGATAATTTCACTGTTCAAATTATTAGAAACCAAGACTAAAAAAAAATGATCTAAAAAAAATATGAAAAGCAGGAATTTCTTTATTTGCTTCACCTTTGGAGTGTGTTTGGGTTAGCTTTATGCTTTTATCCTGCAGTTGTGGTAGCTAGAAACTTCTTTTCAATGTCAACTGATGTGCTTATGTGATCTTTTAAATCTGACACCTAGGTTTTCGGGAGGAAAAAATCTTCAATGATTAGTGTTGTTTGCTGTAGTTGTGCCTGAAGGGGAGTCCTTTTCACCCAGCCTTGTGTAAATTCAGAAAATTCATGATTTGAAAAGACATGACAACTGTAAGGGAGGAGGAAAGAGTAGAATGTATGGCTGGGTGACCAAGATAATGAATGGCATGGACTGGGCATGTTAATATTATTGCTTCTTCAGTTTGAGGTGTAAATTTATTCAGTAGATGCTTACATATATTAAAAGGAAAGAATGCCCTTTGATAAGGGAACAAGGGAGTGACCATAATGGGTGAGGGAGGCAAGTGAGTAGTAAAGTTGATATCAATATCTTGATAAAAGTGTAGGAAGTGATTAGTGATAAATCTGCAGACTAGGGCAGAGAAAATCCAGCTCAAGCTTGAATGATCTGAGACTGTCTTTATGGCCCTTCTCTAATAGAATTTCCTGGCTGGAGATTATAAATGTTTTTCTCCAGGCAAAGAAGCAGTTTCTTTCAGGGGAAAAAATTATAAAACCCAGAATATTGCAGGCCTGGATACTACTGGTGTGGGTTATTGAGTCTTTTACATGAGAGGGCTTTTAAAAGGAACTAGTCACTGCCTCTTTTCTTTGCATTACCTATAACTGTCCATTTGCTTACTTTAGGCTCCTTAGACTGAAAGTGCCAGCTCTAGGATACTTCAAGAATAAATTGAGTTATTTCTCTTACTTTCATTTAAAGGACAAAGATTTGGAATAACAAAAGCTTTGTTTCTCCTAGACAAAATTTATTTAATGGTACAGAAGTATCTAGAGTAAGTCACTAAAAATCTAATTTCTTCTTCTTAATACACTGTTCAAAAAACACTACAATAGTAGTCCTCCACTTGCTATGGAGTCTGCCAGAAATGTTTGATTAGGCCACTGATTATAAAAGCCAATGTCTTCATCTGGTTTCTATATTCTGTTGGAGCAGAAGTCAGTAGGGAAATTGGTTATTCTTTCCCTTGAATGTTTAGGGTCGGTGGGAATGCTTTATGAACTTCAATCAGATGAAAATTAATAACTGTATTTTCTTTATCCTGTCTGTCCAGATTGCCATAAAAGCTTTATATTGTCTTCTGTGCCTGTGCGTGGACACACTTTTTCAAAAGGGATTCATATGATCGATTATGAACACGTAAAGAAGCTAGCTCAGTAGCACTGAAAATTACTTTTAATTATTGCCATTAAAACCTAGCAGCAAAAAGTCATGACCAAATGGAGGTTTCCTAATCTGTAGAACTAGAGCCCTGTGTGGTGCTGTGCAGTGGGTTACCAGAGACCAAGCAGTAGATCTGAGAAGCTGAAGGTGACAGAGCAGTTTCAGTGCAGGTAGTGACAGTTCCATCCTTTGATTTCAGGGATGCAGAGTAACTTTACAAACCACAAGGACTATAGAGGGGTCAAGTGCTGAGCCAAGTGGATGACCTGCTGAGTTGAAGAGTGAAGAACATCCCCAAGCTCAGCATGTGCTTTAGCTGGTCTAACCCATAGAAGATAAGCATGAGGATCTTCTAAAGCAAAGACTGATAAATTGAGCCATAGTTATGGCTATTAGGATTAGGTTCCTCTGATGCTTTCACAGTAAAGAATAGTATGAACTTAATGCAAGTTATATGGCGAAAGTATATCACAGCTAACTGGCCAGTGTTCCTGTCCTGGTTTTCTCTCCTTGTGGTTTCACTAGGGTGGATCATTCTGTCTCCAGTTTCAGTATTTGTACAATACTATTTGGCCTGTTAAATAGCTCAGGTGCTGTCCTCGACGTCAGTAGAGAAATAGACACCCACATCTTGCTCCTTGTGCATTTGACACCATTTAAGGTGCAAGTCAGTATACCTTGAGCAGTTTATAAATTTGTTATCTGCATTTAAGTTTTTTTTCTTTATGAGGAAAGAAAGGTTTTCTTACTTTTTGCAAAAACTTGAGAGTGCTTTAATCTGAACAAGCAAATAATGTGGTAACGTGCATACTGGGCAAACTGCCCTAGCCATATGTGTTTATAAATGCATTGTTAGGTATCAAATAAGTATGAAAGTGTTTCTATCACGGGATTTAGAGGACATTGTCATTTACTACTATTAATATAATATGTAACTTTGAAGAATACTTAATTTTCCATCAATGTTCCTTTAATAAGCTTCTGCAACAAAAAGTGATTTTAAATATCTCAAGTTATATGAAAGAGGAATTTCCCAATTAAAATACCTGTTATATGTTATACCGAGTTTCCTAACTTCCTTGTTTGTCTGACAGTGATTCAGTCTCGTTGATGATGCTGACTCAGGTATAATTCTTTTTTTTTTTTTTTTGATGTTCCTGGTTTCGTGTGGATACTCCTATTGATAGACTGATTCTTCTGGTAAGGGATTTCCATACTGTGACTCAGGCACAATGCAAGCAAGGTGACAATTACTGGAAGGTACCTGTTCGTTTCAGGTAAGTTGGTATTTACATTTTGTTTACACTTTTAGCTGAGAAAGCCAGAAGATTTGCCAAATGTTAAGCCTTGCAAGTCTTAAAGCCTCCTCTCACCTGAGAAATAGTCACTCTAGATTAAATGGAGCACACACTTAAATGAGGAGTATTCAGAGACCTTATCTGGGTTGAGGAACAAAAAGTGTAAGCTAATGCTCATACTGTCTGGGCAGCAGTTTCTGCTGCACCTGAAAGCAGTTTTATACCTGCAGCATTTCTCTTCCCATTGCTTGTTCAGCTGCTTGCTTGGTCTAGAATGGTCTGGCCATGGAGATTGAGGATATGTCCTTGGACCTGAAAAAAGCTGCCAGAGCCCCAGCATCTTTGTAATCTAAACTACTTAGGTCTCTGTGAAACTTCTCCTTTATCCTCTTGCTTCCTTTTCACAACACAATAAAATATCTCTTTTTCTGTCACTGGTGCTGACTGATTCAAGCTGTTGTTGACACCTCGAGGTGCTGCAGTGACTCACTGGTGGCCGGTAAAGTGGCACCAGTGCCATCATCCAGATAGGTTTTTCCCACATCAAGTTAGGAGTCTTATTTAGTAATTCATCAAGGGATTCCTGACCAGCTCTGCTGTGTACCTTGTTTTCTGTTCAAATCTACTTAATTTTTCTAAAATCTTATATTAAATTAATTTCACCCTTTAAAACAATGTCAGGAAAACCCTAGAGTAGAACCACAGAGTCACAGTCCTGTGCTGTAAGTATGTTCTTGTCATTTGCATCAACCTCAGCTTGTAAAACTGACTGCATACTCATGAGTTGTCTGGGACTTGTTTTAGTGGATGACAGCAGAACTTTTTGCTCCAGTTCTGTTGATTCCTGTAGTCTAGTTCACAGACACAATCTGAAAGTCTTTAAGGTAAGAGAATTGAAGGACGACAAGGTTGGTTTGTATTCAGATGGCTGAAAAATCCCTTCTATTACTTGCAGACCCTTTTAAGCAATTGGGTTCCACATTAATCTTGATGTAGGCTAAATGTTAACACACATCATTGATGAATAAGTGCTCAAGCAAGTCAGGGTCTCTCTTGGCCTTACCTGATTGTAACTCATCAGCTATTTATTTATTATTGATGAACCAGGCACCAGAGTTGCCATTTCTTCACTGAATTAATTCCTTCTGTTTTAATTTATTGAATGAGTGAGTTTATTTACCCTTGTATGCCAGAGACAAAGCTTCACCGCTCTAGGTTACATCTTTCTGCTCTGAATCACTGTTGGAGAGAAGTTGTGGACTGTGTCCTGTCACATTTTGGTGACTATGCCATTCTGCAGCACAGGGAGGCCTGTGTGAAACTGCAGTCCTGGAGCTGTGTCAAACACACCATGGATACTTTGTAATTTGAATGCTAAAACTGAGATCTGCCCAAGTATTTGCAAGCAAGAGCCAAGAGGTAGAAGCACAGAAAACAAAACAAAACCAGCCTTTTAAGCAGTGTAAAGAAGTTTTGTAAAATTTGCTACAGGCAAAATCTGACTTCTTCATTTTACAAGATGTTTGGCTTTTCTGTGAAGTCAGATATTGGAGCTCTATGTCTTTGATATTTCTTGGAAACAGATGGGGAGACGATGTATGATGGCTTCAGAAGGTTAAGAACCAAGCATTTCGCTGTCCTGGATAAACCTGGCATTGAAAATATGTTTGCACAGCTGTCACCTTTGTCCCTTAAGCTATTCTCTTCTGTGGTCAGTGGGTGTTTCTCATGCGTCTGTCGGATGACAGCCCGGGAAGGGACACACCTTGTGGGAAAAGATTCTTTAAGTCTGTGCCCTTTTGACACTGTTCTGAGTGGAGCAATGTCCAGAAAATGTTTCTGAGAGAGTTCTTTGCTGAATAAAAATTACTTTTTATCAGACAGCATCTAAAATTCAAATGTGTAGATCAAAATCAAGTAGCAGGAAGACATTTGATTAAGAAAATTAACTAATCACTTTTTAGAAAATGCATTTAGGTACGTGTATTCTAGAAAATTAGTAAAAAATAAATCTATATTGTCTAGACCTTTGTGCACAGTTGCAAATTCAGTGCAACCACCTTCCAGCTAGACTGTGAAAATTAAATGTCTGAAAGTAGATTCTCAAGCCTTCCTTATAAGAAGTGATGTCAACTTCATCTATCAGCAGTAAAAATACAGATTGGTAGACATAAGCAGTTTGGCCATTAAGGAATAAAATCAAAACTAATCCCCAGAATGGAAGAGGTTTTGTCCATTTATATTCTTATTCTGTTTCTCTTTCCATTTGAGGTGACTTGTCAGAAAATTAGCTTAGGATACCAATTGTGTACCTTTCTAGTCTCCTATCACCCTATCCTACTTGTGTAACAGAAGTTAAACACAGACCTCTTTATCTTGGGGATTTCTGCAAAGTTACTCTTTACAGAAAGCAGTGCTTAGGAAAAGAATTGAGATGCTTTGGGACAATCTTCAGTTAAATCATCTACTTTTTTATTCCACTGTCCTGGTTTAAAACTGTTCTGCAGTACCACTGTGTGGAAGTAGTGGTTTGGTAAATAGGGATTCTTAGAAATAAGTAATTTTTCTCTAATACTACTGCTGCAAATTACATCCTGCTTTCTTTGGTTCTACTTTCATATTTTTCTAGAGCATGACAAGCAAAGGAAAAATGTGACTATTCCAAGAAAATAGGTGATGACTCTGTGGGGGTTTTTTGTTGTTGTTTGTTTGTTTTTTTTCTGGCTTTTCCCCATGCTGGTCTTGAATGCTTCTTATCCATTGGCACATAGAAGGAGAGTCAATCATAACAGAACACAGAGCACTTACTCTCAAGATGATTTTTGGGGACAATTGAAATCACAGTTAATTGTGGCAAAGCAGTGGAACTTTCCATACCACCAGGAGTTTTAAGCATGGTGCACAAACTTTTACAGAAGCTGAGATCTGTGTTCTGTGTTTTCTGCTAACAAGGAAGGAGATAGATATTTTGCAGGGGATTAAATGGAACCATTCTCTTTATATGTGTTTTGGCTGTTCATTTGCAAATGCACCATCTGTGATTTATTAGAAGTCTCATCTTAATGTACACTTTCAAAGAACAGTGGGAAGCCCAGATTAATGCAGTCTGTGCTGTCAACAAGCTGAGAAGTTCTGCATGAGTTTTATGAAAAAGGTTAAAAACAGGAGCTGAGGGGTTTCATCTGGTGGACTTTTTGGTTTGTGGTGATTTGATTGATTTTTTTTTTTTTTTCTTTCGGCCCTTTAATTCTGCTAAAACCTGACTTGGTAAATGAGTCCATGTAAAACTCTGGATTCATTACCATTTGAACTTTAATTTTGGAACATTTTACAAGGTGTATAACCTGCTGCCATTTATTTGAAGCAAGGGTCAGGTTTCACTTTCTTTTTAGAGAAAGCAGAGAAGTTTTCTGTTCTTCTGTCTGGATTAATATACATACTTAGAATTAAGTGATACAAAAGGCTCAGATGACCTTGCCACTACCTTTTAAGAATTTGTTTTGCATCACTTGCTGTGTGTTGGAGGGGCTAGGAAAGCAGTTTTGTCAACTGCTCTTGTTAACAAGAGTTGACACGAGCTGTTTAGAGTCAAGGGTTATACAGATTAATCATGTAATCATTAGCTATGCTTGAGGCAAGTAGTTAAGGAGGACTCAGATATCACTGGATAAATAAGTGCAGGGAAACCTTGAGCTAATAAAATGTCTCTGCTGCTGATGGGTAGTAACCAAATGTGGTTCAGGAGTCCTTAACAGTCTTCTGTTTTTAGCCATTAAAAGAGAGGTGTGTCCATCATCACACACAGATGACTAAAACTTTTGGAGTACTTTGTGGGGCTATAAATACAAAGTGCACTATTTTGGTTGCAGTACCTGTGAAATGGATCTTGGAGAGAGTGAGAGAAGTTCCCTTTCAGTAAGAGTGGTATTCCTATCTGATACCTGTTTTGAGGTTGCCAACATGTGGCCTGAGCTGTGCTACAGAACTGCATTTGTGTTCAGTTCAATGCTGCAGAGGCAACCAAGGCTATTTTGATTTTTAAATTGTTACTTCTAAAGCAAATGTTAGCCAGTGAGATTTTCAGAAGGACTTTGGCACAATCTGGAGGCAGAGAGTTTGAACCATTTTTTTATTCAAACAGAACAGACCTGCAATGAATAATATTACTGTTCTTTGCACTGTATATTGTGTATGGTCTTACTGCAAAATAATGATTACTTTTTACAAGCTTGTAGAGTGTAGGTCAGCACAATAAATAAGTCTTTTTTTTTTTTTTTTTTTTTTTTTGGATGTTGGAGTGTCCCTACATGTGTAATAGTGTTAGGCAATCGTAGATCAGAGTAAACCTTGTTAAGTTAATGTGCAGGGGTAGCACTCCTTGGGTATTGCAGGTATTTTTTTCATGATCCTTTAATTTTTTTTAATTCAGTTGGAGCAGCTACCAGGGAAGAAAACTGCAGCAGACAAGTCTCTTACTTGCTGTCATCTTGTAATATTTCTACCCCTCCCCCTTAAAATTAGCCCATCTGTTTTAGTACTCCTAATCTTTTACTAGATTGCTGCTGTGGGCAGAGTTGAGCAAAAGGCTCAGTTGAGATAACTGGCCTACAGGGTTGTTTTTTGTTCCTGCTCTCTAATGAGGTATAATCTTATAGGGTGAATACTGCAAGGCTGTTCTGTGAGCACTGACAGGATAAACATGCTTAATGTTGCCAAGGAGAACAAAGGAAAGTGTTCTCTTTTGTAGATGTTGAAGGCTCGCTTTGATGCTCTCAGCTTTGTGAAGGAACTTCTCAAAGCCCCCAACATAGACCCATATGAGCAATTTTCTAATTTCAAGGTACATGTACTCCTCTGCTTCTTTGAGCAGATTCTGTATACCTTTGACAACTTCTGGATCCTGAAATAGAAACAGAAAAAAGTAAATGGTTTTGACTTGGTCACTGTTCTGTGTTGGGTTCTTTTTGGCAGTGTTTAAGACAGGGGTTATGTGTCTGTATTCTGGGGACTAATATGAGGATTTGACAGTTATCCTTAAAGGAATCTGAACTATGGGACATGTGAGGAAAGAGCCAAGGGACTGGTGGGAACAGTGTTCTGGCAAGTGCAGCTGCAAAAACATTAAGCTGATTCTCCCTAAAGATTTAGAGGAAAATATCAGTGTTTCCTTTTGCAGCAAATCTTGGGATGTGTAAATGGAAAAGAGAAAGACAAGGGAGGCTTTACCCTGCCCAGCAGTATTTCTGAAGGCAGTTTGTTAAAGCTTGTGAGTGATATGATGTTATCACAGATTCGTTTTTCTTTGATTTCTTCATTTCCATTCTGACACCTTAAGTCTGGGTGGAGAATTTCTCTCTCTGGCTCCCACCTTTTCTTGTGTTCTGCAGTAGCTGAAACAAAGCATTTGAAACTCTTAATGTTCTTAATACATGAAAGAAAGACTCTCCTGTCAACTCTGCTGAAGGCCTGTACTTCAGGATTCCAGGAAGAGTTATTTCTGTGCTATCATTATCTTTAAGATTTGTGGTGCCCTCTTCTCTTCCCTGTGTCTCTTTGTAGAGATACCTTTTGTGATAATGCAGCTGCTTTCAGTCTTGCCCTGTTCATACTGTGATAGCAAAGTACTCTAACAGGTATGTACAGTAAAGAAGGGATGGAAATTAGCCATTACTTGAAGCAGAGTGGGCAGGGTGGGACCAAACGCAATCTTTCAGAGGAATGAGTGTCTTTATTGGAGTGACATAAACTCTCCTTTTTGTCACATTAGCCCTAAACCTTTCTGAGTAACAAAACGAAAGCAGTTTTTAGTTCTGTTCTCCACCAAATCCATTCCTAGAGAAGGGAAGAAAATGAAAACACAAGTGTGTTTTTAAATTACAGTTTTCTGAGGTAAAGTGCCAGTGTCACTAACCACATTCAACAACACTATTAGCTGGAGCAACAGAGGTAAAAGCAAAATAAAAGGGAAGCATTTTGCCTTTTGCCCCTCAGACCACAGAATTGTTAAAATGATGGGTTTGGGGCATTTTAAAGCTAGGAATTAAGAAATTATTGGAGTGTTGGTAACTTTCCATAATACCAAAGTCACAGGGTGAGTAAGTCACTGAGTAAGATGGAGCCTGTCATTTTAAGAGGTCTAGTCAGAATATGGGGACAAGTTGGTGGGTTTTATCCCATTCTCTGCTGAGAATGTTGCCTTTCACAAAACCAAACATATGATATAGAAAGTTTAGTACTTTCTGATCAGGTGAAGCTGGGGATGTGGGCATTAGAAGTTATGAGTTTTTTTATAAAACAAGGTACTTGGTGTGTTGTGCCTATACTTCTTACTCCCTTAAATCAGATTTCTGCCATTTGGTATTGCAGACCCTGTGCAGCTAAGATGGGATCTCAACTGGAAAGGGTTTTTTATAGCTTGTTGGAAACAGACAGTAAAAACAGCTTTCTCTTTTGTGTAATCTAGAACCTCATCCCTCCAGAATGCATTCCAGTTTCCAGAGTTTTCTCTATGAACTAAAATAAATGCCTTATCCTCCCTGTTACAGTGAAGGAGCTGTAGGGTGAGACAACATTTAACAGTGATCACTTAGGACAATAATATTAGAGATTTTATGCCTTTGGCAAAATAACAACAGCTTTTGCTAAAATGGGTAGAGTTGTTACTTCATGAGCTACTGCCTTTGTTGGCAGACCCACCCTAACAGTTAGCTTTCTTGTTCTCACCTCAGCTCAGCAACTATTCACATGTATCGCAGGGATTGTTTGTGTAATGTTGCACTATACAGGACTGTTGAAACCACCACAAAAAGTATGTGTGTGTGGTTTTCTTTCTGGTTTGGGTTTTGTTTGTTTGTTTGTTTTTTAACTTGGATCCTTCCACTGATGCCCTTTGCAGCACAGCTCTGTGAATAGTTGTCCTGGTATAGGTGACATGTTCTGTCCATGGCCACACAGGGGCACAGCAGATGGCTTGGCTCTTGCCACTTAAACTGCCTTTGCTGCTAATGTGTCATGAAACTGTGTGAGGCCTGTCTTGAGGGTTCATGGTATTGTTTCAGTTTCTGTTTTCACAGAAGATTCTCACTGTATCTTCATTCAGTCACTGGAAAACTATCTCCAGAGCTGCTGGAAAATAGCTGGAAATCATGGTAATTGTGTCCATCACAGCATCGTACTGTACTGCACTGAATTTGAAGAGTGCTTTCTGTATCTAGAAGGCAGAGCTCTGAGCTCTAGTGTTTGAAAAAGGATATTGTGTCTGTCAGGATAATACAGATTAAAATATGCTAGTAGGAAAACTTGAGACACCTTAGATAAGGTATAAATTAAGAAGTAACACCCATTATTGGGAATCTGACATTACAGAAAACATTAATATATATGAGCATTGTTCAAATTGAGATAAGTGGGGTCAACATTAGTTAAAATGATACATTAGTGTACAAGGTGTGCTTGTGACAAACTGAGTGTTTGTTTTTTTTGTTGGCTTTTGAATTGTTGATCCTTAATGTTAGGTAAATTTAAGGGAATATTTAAGGGAATTCAATCACCTATCAGTGAATTTTGGGGAAGAGCTCAACTGTTCGTAGTGAATACTATTCCATTTCTTGTATCATTTGATGTGTTGCAGATGTATTATGTTATCAGGGAGGGGCAGTTCCTTTTCTGGGTAGCAAGGTGTTTTATTATATCAGAGTGAGAGCAAATTGACAGAGGCCAGATTAACCCTTGTTCTGAAGCATCCTCTAGAAGGTGGTCTTGGAAACGATAACGAAGGCAAGCTGTTTTGGGATTTCAGATTAATTCAGTTTTTGTATGCAACAATTTATTTCACCATGGTGTTTTTCATACACAGGTATTTTCTACTCACTGTGCTTCCCAGCTAATCTATGTCTGCTGGCCTGACAGTGGGCTGATCCATAAAACACGAGTCTTACTGGCAGAGGAAGTTCTAATTTGAAAATGTGGAGTAAACTGTACACTTCCAAAGGTCTGAACTAGGAGTACTGGGTTGAAGCTGTTACTGTTGCAGCATTGAGCCAGACACATTGAGTGCAGAACTTGGGCTACAGTTTCTGGTTAGTAGTATACTTTGGTTTCTTGTTGAGCTTGAATGATGAATACTCTTATCTCTACTGTGGTCCTATTGTTACTATCTCAGCATTTGTGTAGGCAGCCTTCCTTGAGTAGAAGATAGGAAGGTAGAAGACAAAATAGCCCTAGGTGCACAAGCCGAATACCTTTTGTTTACAGAGTATCCAAAAGCCATGGTATCTCTTTGATTGAGTTTTCTATTTCAGGAGCACTACCAAGAGGCTTAATGGCTTTCTGCTTGTTCTCTGTTGTACAGTCATATAGTTCTTCCCTTCCTATCTTTTCCCCTGGCATTAGAGAACAGCCGCTTGCTGTTTGCGGAGGTACTAATCAGAGAGTTACATTAGCACGGCATTTCTTTATATATTGTGAGAACATTTCACAGTGTGTATTCTGTCTCACCACACAGTGCATCACAGAGTGTGTGTCTGTTTAAAATGCAATTAGGGACTGCAAAGCCTGATATATCAACTGTCTGGGGAAACAAAGTTTACTTTGTTAGGAAGCAAAGAGAGAATGCTGAGTAATGTGTTCAAAGTGAGGATTTTTTTTCTTCTTTTTTGAAAAAAAAAAAAAGTAAACTTCAATAACCGTTGAACACCTGCCTAGCAGTAGAACTCTTCCATCGTTTAGAATGTTATCAGCTACTGTTGAGGTATCGTCTTAGATCTCCAGCACTTCAGTTGTGTTTAGCAACTGATTTAGGCCATAAACACATGCAAATTAATATTGGTACTTTACAAACTGTAGTCTAACCTTTTGAAGGATTATTGTTCCTTGCTAGATTGACCAGAATTACCCACCCTTCATTTTATGGTATGTTTACATTTTCACTGGAATAAGCTTTACCATTCACATTTATTCTCTCTCTTTTGCCCTCCCTCCTGCCCTGCCCTGCCCTGAAAGAAATTGCTTGCACATACTTTATGGTACTGACACCCTTTTCTTTCCACAAGAAGTTGTTTTGTTTTTTGTTTTGTTTTTTTGTTTGGTTGGTTGTTTTTTTCTTAACAGACTTTATATATTTAATTATGGTGATAAGAAATAAAGTGGCAAAAATACTTGGCTTGTGAATCTGTGAGACTGTCAACCATTTTCCATTAAGGTTAGGGGAATGGAAAATGCAATTCTGTTTTCTGGAGTCTGTCTTGTGTTAATGCTGGCAACTCTACTATTCATACTTCATTTGTTTCTTAAAAAAAATAAATGGTTTTCTTTGAGAGATGGTGATAACTGGCACAAAAGATTCTTGGCAATACTTGAGAAGCATTTGTTGCAATGGTTTGATTAAATGCTTAGAGAAGAAAACAGTATTACTGCTAAACTTTAATATATCACAAAAATTTTAGATGTTCTAAATGAGAGGTTGTCTTATAGTTCAGTAATCTTGATTATAACATAATAGGCAGCAGATCTGATGTACTGAGTTGATTAGAATCTAAACAAGCTAACTATCATCAGTTTTGAACAGTTGGTCATGTTATAGGTGTTTTTAATAAGAGTAATAGCTGGGACTAAACTTAATTTTTTGACTAAAGTCTACTTTAATGATCTCTGTACACACACAGAATGAAATTTATGAAACACTTTTCTAAATTTTCGCAGACTACTTGTTCCAGCAGACATTTCATTTTATACCTTTTAACATCCTTCATGAATTCTATTTCTGCCTGATTAATTTCCTCAGCTGAGATAGCCATGCATTTTGTTAGTGTTACTGTGTTTTTCTTTCAGAGTTACAGACCTAGCTATGTTATTTTTACTTGTTTAGGGCAGTCGCACAATAAAGATGGACAATAGTAAAAATGAAAGAATTCTGGACAAATTTAACTTTGGTTTAACTGCATTAATTTACCTTTATTTGTCCTATATATTTGATGGCTTGGTGTGGATCTTTTATGCAATCTGTACGTACTTTTAGCTGCTAACATCTTCAACTGATTTTCCAAATCTTGAAGATATAAGATGGCAAAGAAAGAAGAAAATAAAAATTTATAATCATGGATGAATAAAAGGATATGTGATTGGAAGGTCATTAATTTGTTATTTGAAACAGGAATGATCCCTAGGTACATTTAAATTGTTCTTCATTACTTATTTTATTGCCTCATTACTGGTCTTATTCATTGTTTTTTTCCCTATTACTTTAAAAAGCATCTTGAATAAGTTATGAAACCCGTTCTTTAAGAAAGTCTTTGTATTGAGCTTTTGGCTTTCTGTAAGTATTTCTAGCACTCATGCTAATGGTTTTGCTGAACAAAATGTCTTAAATGTACATGTATTAAATGTCTTAAAACTACCCTTCCCTTAAAGTCGATAAGCCTCTGTCATATTGAACAGTCCCAGGTACTCATGTTACATAGCAGGACTTGGACAAGGACATATTTAAATAGAGAATAACTGGAGGAAACACATCTTTACTGCAGAGTTGAGAGCACATGATTAATGAGCTGGAAGATTTGCCAGAGCTGAGCTCTGCCAGCAACCCTTCTCATTCCCACTGTAGGTTACCATTTTCATTTGCTCCATTTTATTGGCACACATGAAACACCTAAGCATGGTGCCATCACACCCCTCCTACTATAGTAGGATTGTTTCTACCACAAATTACAGGGTCATGACTGACCAAGAAGGGCAGGGCTTGGTCTCTTGTACCTTTTTATGGCATTGCAAATAGCTATGCAATCATCCTGGAGTAACAGTGCAAGAATACAAATTACAGACCAACCCAGTCTGCTGGTGTCTCAGTGCAAGTGCTTGTTTGCCAGCTTCACTCTGCTAGTTGTTTCACAAAAGGCATATGAATGTAAAGGGAATGTTGAAGGGTCAAAGAGTTCTTGTGTAGGTGTAAGGTGCAGTTAGATATTGTTGAAGTTACTAGTGAAATAAGATACCTTAGAATAAACCATTGGTATTGCATTGGTGTACAGTGGCCCAAAGACAGTAGAAAGCTCCTTCTCCAATTTGAGCTGCAGACAAGTATGGGGAAGCAGAAAGTAAATAACGGAAGTGAAATTTAGTTAGAAGATTGATCTGTTTCCAGAAAATGCCAGCAAAGCTATGTATATCTGCTTTCTGATCTAGTGCAGATGCAAAAGCGTCACCTATGTTAGGGTCCTTAAGTGGTTATTACAGAGGTGGGAAGGAGAGGATCACAGAGCCATGGGTGAAAGTTCATGTAAGTGTTGAGGTCTGCTTGATAAGGGTAAGAGGTTAAAAAAAGAGTCTGACTCACAAAACACTAGATACAGTACCAATCTCAAGAGAAACTGCTTTCTCAGGTGGTATTAGTAGTCATGGTCTTCTGATAATTGGTGTAATATTTACTGTACATCTCTGTATAATCATTAACAGTATACATTGTATAGGAAGGTCAAATTTCACTGTCTTGCCCTAAGATTAGTTGGAATGAGGAGGTGCTGTTTTCTGTCCCCCAAGGTAAAAACAGATGGCCTGGTTTTTCTTGAAGTCCTTGGGAAAATCAGAAGCCTGTGCATGTAGGTCAGGTAGAATAACCAGCACCAGTTTGATCCCACAGTGAGTGGTAGAAGACTCCAACTCAGAGATACTGGGCTATGATGCTGGTAGGGATGACACTCATCTTGAAGTCTGAGGCATCACAACCCAAACAATCACTTGAGAAGAAAAAGTGTTGGTCTGGAACAAAACAGAAGTATTTCAAATTACTCTGTCTTGAATCTCCTGGTGAGTTCCACCTCCTGTCGTAAGACTGCAAGCTGTTACAATATGTGCTATTTATTTTTAGGATTAATACAGCACAAAGGTTTAAAGCATGAAAAATTTCTTACGTGGGTTTAACTTACGTGGAAAAAAAGTTATCTCCTTCAGTTTGTGAATAAAACTTTGATTTCAAGAACAGCCAGGCCATATTTGGAGAGTGGGCATTGAGTGTGGGGTTACTTCTGGATTCATCTAGCTCTCTGTTAAAAATGCACACTATTGTTTCAGCCGCGTATTCAGATCTTCCTGTACTGTAATGGGCAAAATGCATAGAACAATGGAATTTTGCCCTTTTCTCATGTGAACAGAAGCCTTGGAAGTTTGAAGGCACAGCTGCTTGCTCTGTAAAGTAAAGTATCAGTGCATGAAGCTTTATCTAAAACAATTTATAAAGTAATTGGCATTAACTGGAAGTTGTAGTCAGAAGCTACTAACTTGACCTTATATTTAAAATATCTAAGAATTGGAGAGGGAGAGAAAATGATAGATAATTTAAACACAGTTGAGAAAAATAAAGCCATTTACTGCTATCGTTTTGCAAAAATGTTTAAATGTCCCATCTGTCTCTCCTTTTCTCAAAGGTATAAAAATAGATCTATTAACTTTTAAAACTGTGCATACAATAATCATCTAAATTAGAAGCTTTCCTGAGGCTTATGTTGTCTTTTGTCTATGTAGAACTTCTGGCAGGAGGTGTGGGAGGTGCATGTGTGTGGAGAAAGTAGTTCATGTTACTTAGAAGCACACTTACTTCTGATATGCTCTATGCTGTTCTTTCCTGCTTATGTATCAACTTTTAAAAAATAATTAATTTTATTCTTTTTGTAAGGAGCCAGCTTTAGTTTCTCTGAACTTGAATGAATCACCATTCTGCTTTGTGCTTCTAACTTGGTTACAGTCACACCTAATTCTGAGATGGTTTCTGCTTTGGTACTTTGGGAGTGTTCCAGTTTCTTGGAATTATACAAAGATATTAATTCATAATTCTGATGTCTTCAGCATTAAATGTTTCATTTGGTGGAGGGGATAGGGAACAAAAATTCCCTACAGAAATGTAGCCAAGCAGAGAAAAGGTTGGGAGATGCAGTGATTAATAGCCTTGATAGAACAAAATTATGTGAGGCTACATGGCCTTTAATAATATCAGGTGTATTGCCTTGACTGTGACATAATTATGTTGTACATCTCTCAGTCCCTAATTTCTCTGAAAAATATACGGATGTATTGTCAGCAGTTCTTAGTCTGGTTACACTGGAACACTTTAGCAAGATTTCACCAATCACTAACCACAGGAAATGGTCTATTTTAGCTCCTAGCTGAGTTATGTGTGAGGACAATAATCTTCCTTTAAAACACAGGTTTTATGTCTTGTTACTGTTCTCAGATACTGGTTTTCATAGAAATCTTTGTGGAGCTATACAAATACTAGTTCAAACTCAAAGTAACTTATCTATTTATTCAGAACTAAAGATTTGTGGCAAGACTAGCTTTTTTAGGAACAAGTGTATATCTTTCCTAAAATCAGCTATTTGGCTGCTGTGTGAGAGATGAGCTGGCCCAAGCTGATCTGGGTGAGGTGTGGCTTCTGGAAATGTCCTGTGTTTGATCACTTCTGTCCAAGTTCTTTGGAAGTTTACAGCTCTTGCAGGATTTTAATACCCAGTTGTGTTTCTGTTGGCTGCCTTAACCTTCATAATAACACGCGTCCCCATATGACTTTTCAGGACTGTAAGTGGTCCACTCTGACCTTAACTGCATCATGTAGATGTGAATCTGAGGGAGGCAGCTCATCTCATGAAGTATCTGGTCCTCTTCTGATAGTTATGATCTTATGTCAGTTGTTTTGCCTCTTTACTTACAATTTTGCCTATATGAAGGAGGCTTTCTTGAGATACTCTGAGATTTTGAAAAGAAAAATGTAGAAAGATATATAATTAAGACTTTTCTCTCAAAAACATTTTTAATTTCAATAATAAAGGATGTTTGTGTAGAGCTTACTGTTGTAAGAGTCTACATGTACTTCATGTGAATGACTGTAAAGGAAGAAACACAATGTCTCAATGGTTTCATTACCTTAAATTTATCACCAAGTGTTAAATCACTAATATATAGCAGCTTCAGAGGCTTGAATAGTACTGATGATATGCTATAAAGGAAGAATCTACAGTCCTTATCTAGCAAGCGTGTGAGCTTTTTGTGAGTGACTTAGGCTAGAAGATACTGCATTCCAGCTGAAAAACAAGGAAGTCATAATAACTGCATCATAAACAGTGCTGAGAAACTTCTTAAAAAATTACAAGTGTTTAAATCAAGACATCTTGAATAGCTAATAATATGGACCATTGTCTTTTACCTTCTTTTGCATTTTCTGATTAGATTATAGCAGGTGACAGAGGTCATTACCACTAACATGACTGCATAGTTGCAGAGCAGTGTTTAACAACTGCTCTGTTTCTTTTGACAGTTCAAGTTCTTGACTAGCTCTGTTCACATGGCAGTTCAAGATCCTGTTGGATAGTATTTTAGTATTTACACAGAACTATCAGTGTGCAGTAGGTAATTCAGTGTCTCCCACAGCCTTGTTTTGGTAACTGATGTAGCTGCCATACATAATGCAGAGCAGTCATGTGCCACACAGTGCTGGAAGCTTTTAGTCAGTGAAATTTAATAGGATAAATGAGCCACTCTTAAAGCCATTAGCTTGACAGTTTTTTCAATTGGTAGCTCAGAACCCTTTAGTAAAACGAGAACATGGTTTACTGGAGACTAACTGTAGCATTGATATTTACTGAGTAATATTCTAGTAGGACTTCATACCTTCACGTTAACAAATAGAGATGTCACCCCTGTCACAGTATGGAGAAATCTCTCTGCATAAAGCTTATTGATGCTGTTTGATTCCTGAAGTTGGTACATTATCAAATGTTGCGGGGTATGTGGCAACCATCATCTGCCATACCAGGACTATTCTGCATAATTCTGAAACATGGAGCAGCAGATAGCCAGGATGCTTTGTCAACATCTGTTTGAAGAGAACTTTACAGCAGTGAATTAAACAAAATTAGAAGATTTTGTTTTTTTCAATGTCTCTGGGAAGTTCAGGTGTGCTGTTTTTCTTGATCTAAATATTTCTTGTATTTTTTGAAAGATCAATTTTTTTATTCCTTTTGTAAAGACTGGATTCTGCTAATAGTGGGTTTCTGCAGGAAAATTTTTTTTTTAGCCAAAATATCCATACGATGTATCTCTACAAAGAAGTGCACAAAGCAGCAGAGAAGATGAAGGAAACTGCTAATGTTCTTTTAGTTGAGATCATTGATCTCTGCAGTTTCAGTTCTAGCAGGGGCAGCAAGGCAGGGGATTCACATCTGAGAAGATGTCTGCATTCCAGAGACAGTTTCTGTGCACTATCAGACTTGGGAAGTTCGGGTCCAAATGCCTAAATAGGCTCAGGTAAGCAGTTAGATGAGTTATTGCAGTCAGAACAGTGGTAGTTACCAGGTTAGCCCCATTTCCTTTGAAAAAAAAAAAAAAAAGAGGAAGAAAAAAGAACTGGTATTACATTTCATGACTGATCTCTGACGTTCTTAAGCCCCACAAATAGTGCATGACTGTAAATGCAAATTTGAACTTTGTCAATCAGTCCAACCACCAGAGAGAAACAGGAAGGCATTGTGGATCATTTATATTCCATCCATCACTGGTGCCACTGCTGTCACTTTCTATTTGTTTTATAAAGAGATCTGCTCAAGAGAGAAAGCTGAAAAAGGAATTTAAGGCAATGATTGGCAGCATCATGGGGAGAAATCTTTACAAGAGGAAGTCCACTTCTCCCTCTCTCTGAGTCCTTCCTTCAAAACCAACAAGCTTTGTGCTACTTCTAGGCTGCAAAATATGTAATGTATCCTGTGCTGAGCTTACTGTGACACACAGGATGACCTTTTATTGTTATTCTCGTAACAGCCATGTTTTAAGAAACCTCAGAAAGAAATATTTTCTAATCTATCATAAAATCCAACCCTTTATAGTAGCTATCAAAACTCATAATCCCTCCATGAAGCAGTTAGGCAAGAACTGTGGTTTCCATTTCAGAAAAAAAAAAAATAAATGGCAGTGTGCCCAAAAGTAATGGAGAGAAGAAGCAGCAGATTCCATAGTAGAATACACCCACCAAGAGTGCTTTCTTGCTAGGCCCTATAAACTTTTAAAACGCATTTCTGCATCTTTTTAAGTCAGTAAAATATAAAACAATACAAAATTTACTTGGCATACTTGTATTTTTTTATGTAAGTCAGATTTCTCGCCTTCCTAACTTGAAGGCTATGGGACTGCTTCCAAACAGTCTGATGCTTTAAGGGTCAGGAGCCTTATAAAGAACAAACAAGAGACTAAATTTTGCTTTTGCTTACACTGGGTTCATGCCAGAATAACTCAACTGATGTTCTTGGAGTTACCCCTGTGCAAATCCAGAGTAATAGAATAAACGGAACTCCTTATCGTGCTGCAAGGAGAACAAAAATTAAGAAATGTATTTGTCAGGTGACTTTTCATTTGTTAAGCTAAGCAACAATGAAACTGCTCTTACCTGCTAGCTTTGCTCTACTTTTAACTGTAGTTGTCCTTCTGAATTTGTGTTGGTGTTCCTTGTGAATACCAAGACCTCAGAGTGTAAGGAAACCCTCTAGAAAAGGGGGTTGAGATGGCTAAGATTCTTCTACATTGTGGGAAAACGTCCTTAATGAACAAAATGGATAAAACTGCTTAATCACGTAATATTTGACAATCACTTGCTTACCGTTTCCTCACATTGATTTCCTTTGTCAGCATGGTCCCAGACAGAGGAGGCAATTTCTCAGCAAGTGTGTCTTCATTCTGGCACTTCGTCTAGGATTTTAAGCAGCAGTCCGTCTCAGGGTGCTGGTACTTCCAGCTTGTGACTGGCTTGTAGGCTAATGTTCCCCATTTTCTAATGACCCCCTGAAGCAGGGTCCCAGTTGACTGCCCTCCGTAGTTGCTATGCCACAATGCATAAGTGTGGCTTCTGCTGTCACCTCATTTCTACAGCAGAATCTGGGTGTGAACAAATGAAATTAAATTGTAGAGTCGTGAAGCAAATAAACTACTTACTGTACTTACTGTAGGAAAGGTACTTTAGTCCTATGAATCCTTTCTTATCCAGCCATTTAGAAGTGCATTGCTAAGGGGATTAGAATCAGAATAATTAAGTTGGTATAGAGATCAAGTCCAGCCTCCTACTTGAAGCAGAGCCAGCCTCAAGTATCTAGGATGTGGGCAAAAATCCATTGCTTTTTCCATTCCTGAGTTGGGGGGGGGGGAAGCATACTTAAATTTGCATGTTTTGTTAGAACAATTACATCTGATTTTACCCTGTTTTCCTTCTATTGCATTTTATTTTTCGTTCCAAGTCTGTTACTGACAAAGAACATCAAAGATGATGTTTAATTACAGCTGTCCAGATCACTGTAACTTTTTCATTTCAGTAGTAATAGAAACTGTTAGTGAGATGGACTATTGGACTGAAGACTTTTATGTTGTTTTATTTCCTGTGTTCTCAAACCAGTGCACTTAAGAAAGCATCAGTTTTAATTATTATGTAAATAGTAAAAGTACAAGAATGAAAGGAAGTTGAAATTTAATTATGTAAATAGCAGAAGTTGTAGAAAACTTTTTAAAAATTACACTGTCCTGTACACTTTAACAACACCCCTTGGCATTTCTCCAGTTCACAGCTGACTATAAAATTCGCTCAACATGGTATAGAAAATACATCCTACATATTCAACAGCCATAAGGAATCCAAGCTGACAACGTACATTTACATAGGTTAATAGCTCTTAAAAACAATTTAATTACAGTGGTTCTGGGATTAACTTTCTAGTAATTGTACAACTGCCTGGGCAACTGGAAAATTTGACTGGTATGTTTAGACTAACAGTGGAATATGTCTAAGAAGCAGAGCTACGGAAATCTGTCATTTCAAGGTTTTAGTTGCATCATGAGCAGATGTAAAAGTTCAGACCTGTTTAATGTCAGATTCACCCTAGCACATAAACCATCCAGACCACCCAAAGACATCAAGCAGCATCAGTAAGAAATAGTGAAAACAATAACTTTTGCTGAAGGTGCTGCATGGTCTTGGAAGAGTCACTAAAGCTCACGTGACAGTTCTCTTCGGCAGTAATGAACTTTATTTCCACAGGGTAAGCTTGTTGATTTGTTAAAACTGGATATGAGTATACATGCAAAGAGATCTTGCCATTATGCAAAGAGAGGTCCTTAACTTTGGCCATATTCATCCTGAATAATAAAAGTTAGCTGTCACTAACCTTACTGTCCCTCCCCACTAAAACGGTTTCTATCTAAAGCTGAACCACTCACATCAGTAGGCAGTAGTATCAAGGCAGGAGCAAGGTTGTGGGTGTTGAAAACAGATGCAGTCTTCAAAAATATTTTAATATGTTTTTAATTTTGCATGGGAGCTGGCTACATATTTGGGCTGTATCTTGGGAGTGAAGAGGAGAGCCCCAGGCTCCCACCCACACTTGTTTAACACAAAACCCTTTGACATTCTCCCCATAACGTGGGGTGGGAGAGGGGGAAAAAAATATTTTTTTTGTGGGGCCAAGGCAGAACTCTAAGGTGCATCTCAAAGCAGTGATGCAGATGAGGGGCCTGCTAAGCCTCAAAGAGTGTTTTGTGCCAGATCTACAGTACAGCTATATCTGTACAGATTATCAAACAGTAAAGAGGGAGAGAAAGGGAAGACTGTTTTCAGAGTGTTCAGGAACTTGCTTAGACAGTAAATGTAAGATTTTAATACATTTTAGTGGACATAAACCCAACTCCAGTAGGAGCTGAAGAGGAGAAGGTGGATGAGATTCTGAAGGGATTTCTTGCTGCTCTGACCTCAGGACAAAGCCAGATACCGGCAGCATCCTTGGGGCCAGGCAAGCAGATAAGTAGTTCAGTGAACCATTTCCTTACCTTCAAAGCTCATGATAGTTTATGGCTATATAAAAGGGTTTTTAATCCTAGTGACGCTGCCAAGAATATCTAAACCCCAATAATTTTATTGAAAATAGATTCTAATCCACCGTTCTTACCATCTTTTGGTTTCTTATATGCTAATTTAATGCACCATTGTTTTTGTTGGAATGCCATCAAATAAGGGATGTCAAAAAGACATTTAAAAATACATCGTGCTCAGGCAAGCTGTTTCATAGCACTTCAGAGATTTTCCATCCTGCCCTGAATTAGAAAGCATAAATTTAATTTATGTCTAAATTCAGTCAAATGTGTGTCTCCTGTCTTGGTTTTGTTGCTTGGTTGTTTTTTATTTAAAAATCTAAACAGAAAGAAAGGGTTGTTTTCTCTCATGAGCTGTCTTGGAAAAATTAATAACAAATGTACTTTTACCTGGAAGCAGAAGATTTTTAAGGGGTAGGATGAGTAACTCTAGAACAGTATAATGTAATCATCTGTGCTGAGCATTCAGAGTTTCTCCATGTGGATCAGATGCAGTCTTATGAGTTATGCCTTTTAGTTCAGTGGCCTGTGTACAGCCTGCCAATCAAGACTGCAAATACATGATATGTGTTTGTTCCTAAGCAGTATCCATGTTAAGCTCACAGGCTTGATGGATCTACATATGATACTAGGAAAATACTTTAATACAGAGTGCTCCACAAATGGTACTGTTACTGGTACCCTTATGAAGGAGCATGTGTTACTTTGGTTATGAAAATATACTGTATTCTAAGTGAAACTAATACTTGTTGATTTCAACTATATGCTCTGTGAATGGAGCAATTTCAATCTGCCATTTGAGAAGTTTTAGAATAACGTAGCCTGCTGTATGCCTAGAGTTCATGCAGTGCATTTCGCTCTTTGATCATGAACTAAGCATTCAAATGCCATGTTGATAGTCCATGTTGGCAAGCCAAATAAGCTACTAGTGTCAGGTGCTTTTTACAATATGCGAGTGTCTACTTACGACTTACATTCTATCATGAGGACAAAGGAAGTCACACTCTTAACTGATTTAGAAGCCAGACCAGTCCTTAGTTTTAAGATACCAGAAAGAAGAAAAGATGAAAAATTTGAGGAGCCTTGATGCAGTCTTTTACCAGCCACCATCAGAAGTGGATGGGGTAGGGTTGCAACTGGGAAAAAAAAAAAAAATTTGCCACTATGTAATTTTTCATTTACTTATTTATTAGAAAGCCATTCATTCTTCTGAATTCTTCCTATCTTAACTGGGTACAGCAGTCAATTCCATGTCCCTCAAGTATTTGCAATGGCTGGAACTAGCATGTCAGGATGCCAATTGAAGGTAATAGAAGTTTTGGATCGAAAAGGATCCATAGGGATCACAGTATTGGGTTGAAAGATTGAAGATGTTTAAAGACTTCTATCCAGGATCCCTAAATCCATGAAAACTATGCACTGAAATGTTTTAAAGAGTTAATGAATTATAAATAAGAAAGTTAATTCCTTAATTAATGTAAGTGCATGCTCACTCATGGATGCAGATACTCAAGCTAGTGATGCAAAATGAGTGTTATAAATGTGCAGTAAAGCTACGAATATCACTTATGACAGTTGTGGTGGGGGAAAATGTGTAGCCAGACTGTGAAAGATGGGAAGGCTAAAATTTCATAATGGCGTTGTGAGTCGAAAATTTGGGAAACTATGAACAAGTTAACAAAAATAAATAGCTGCTCTGATGTTGAGCTCAGTTCTCAGAGCCACGATCAGCAGTGATTTGAGAGTTCAGACACTGGCAGTGAATCAAATATTCCTTCCTTCCCCAGTACCAGTGGTCCTAACGTGCCTCTCTGGGGAAGAAGTGTTTTTTCACGTTGAACATATGGCATTATCTTGAGCTAAGTGACTGCTTTATGAACATTTACAAAAAGGACAGGTCTTATATCAAAGAAGGCCAAGAATGCAACTTCATTTCCTCTTCCAAAGTTTAATTTAAAAAATTTATTTGCTTTTTTGTACAGATTTAATTTGGAACACATATGTATGACATATGTAACATCATCAAATAGTTACCTGATGTTCATCAAACAGTGAGAACAAAATAAACCAAAACAATAACTTCAAGGTACTTATGGATAACTGTACTGACTGGGATGAATTTGCGTCCAGAGCTGGTTGGTTTCAATTTCATAACAGTAGTCTCTGTTAAAATAAATAGCCATAGTAGTGGCTTTAAAGTGGAGGCCTAGATTTTATGAATATTCATATCACCTTTGTGTATAGTGTGTAATTTTGAAACCTTGAAATACAGTCACTCTCACGTGTATTTTAAATACTCTTATAAGCTAGCGTATTTTCCTGTGTCACTGGGTAGGCTCCACAGTGTCATACATCATATTCCCAATGAGCACAATGCATTTCTTTGGTTGGAAACCATTAATATTTTCTCTTTTGGCAAATGATAACCACTGAGTTCTGGTGAAGTGATCTTTGTGCTATTGTGGGGACACCATAAAAATGTTACTGAAAAAACAATGGCACCTTAAGTGGCTTGGTATTTTCATGCTGCAAATTACATATGGTAAGTAGGTGGATTTGTGAGTTCAGCATTTAATGTAGAAAGTTATGTGTAAACAGTAAGTAGTCAGTGTGCTCCATAATCTTGGTGAAGGAAGAAACTTACAATAGGACAGCTCTGCAAGTAAGATTTCTATTCCTGAATACCATTTTCAGGTCATCTATTGATCTGGTTATTTCATAAAACAAAGTGCTCAGTTGTGCACATCATGTGAACTTTAAATAGATTTGGAGTGGTTTTGCTTGAAAATAAGGAGTAACTTAATTGATTTCTATGGGGTTAACAGTGTAAACAAAACAGTTTCTGATCCTGTGATTCTTATTTTTTTTTTTCCTTTAAGGTGGTTAAATGCAATTTAAGAACAACAGATTACATGACTAACACAAAGAGCAAAAATCAGGTTGTTGTGAACCTGCTGCTCCTTACTGAAGTGCTTAGGTTAGGCTAAGGGCTCAGAGCAAAAAGCTGTAGTAGATGTACTTGTTTAAAATTTGTAACTGAGTTCTGCTCCTTACCATGTCTTGGCCAACCCATTCCAAACTTTAGGGGAAAACAAACCCATTTCTATTTGTGTACTAGGCTTTGCACAACAGCTGAGGCATTAGATGTATGTCTGGTTTTGCTACTCTGTTTATAACCTCTGGCAAAGGGCTAGCATGAATATCTTGGGACAGTTCTTTCTTTAGTCACTTTATCAACGTCCACCTAAGAAAGGTGATGTAAGAGAGAGACTTCCTGGACTCCTCCTGACTTTTAGCTTAATTTTCATAGCAGGTGACTGCCTGCATCCAATACTTCTGTGAAATTCACTGTATTTACTTAACACCTTTCATTTTATTTAAAATTACATGAAGAAAGTAAAAACAACCCTTTCCTTTTGCAGTGCATCTTTTTAGGAGCAGACACTTTCACATATTTTTTGGCAGTGTTCCGAGTGCTTTGTTTTATTTTTAATGTAATAAATCAAGGTAATCTTTACAGAATCGCAGACCCAGATATCTGAGATACAATCATCCATCAAAAGCCCTCAGTGGGACAATTACAGCCCCCACATCCTCCCACAGCAAACCGTGATTATAGGAGAAGAATGCTTGAGGGCTGCAGCTGAGATTAGACAATGTGAAGTACTCTTGCTTCAGCCTTCACAAAATCAACCTGCTACAAGTCTTAATAATGAGATAGGTGAGATTAATTGAATGTGTGTGTTCCACATTAGTTCTGACGTCACGTATTTTGCAAATTATTTCAGCATCTATCTTAGTGATGTCTGTTCAAATTAGATCCACATCTCTTATGTAGTTTTCATGTTCTTTACAGAGCAAATACAGCTTTAAATACTATCTCAATATCAAATACAGTGCGTATCCAGTACCTGTTCTTCACTGTCAAGTGCTCTTCAGCATTGCTCTTCTACCTGACTTGCTTTCTTTCCTTCCCAATATCCTCCTTGCTTTTTGAAAGCCAATAAGACCCCTAGTGTCATCATTCCTTCCTAGTGTTTTTCAGCAGTTCTTCCTTCCTACCTCTATTTCCACAACTCTAGGATCTGATTTTCAGGTGATCCACACCTTATTGTCACTTACTTGTATGTAAAACAAGGGTAAATTAGGTCTAAGATATTATTCTGGTTTAAACAAAGACCACTCTACTTTGTTAATGCTCTGCACAGACTGCAGAGCCCTAAGGTGCCGGAAAAGATCCTCAGCAGTAAGTGATCAAGTCCAAAATCTTGCTGTGCCATATACAGACCAGTCAGACTAGTGATGCTTCTGTGAGCTTCCTTTACAGGATATGCTTCATGGGGAGCCTGAGCTCTGAATCAGATTTTTGTTAGTTTAGAAATTCATTTGCAAAGCTCTATATGAGAAGGTAAGTTATTTGTTGCTGACAATAATATTACTAGTACTGACAGAATTCTTCAGGCACATCAGTGGGAAAATGCATGTATTTATTCCTTTGTGTCTGAAAGTATAGCTGATGAAAATTTAAGCTATAGATGTATCACATGGAAAACCATATGGCCACATCCATGCTTGGAAAGGCATTTGACTTGGCTAAATTCATTTCTCAGCAAGTTTGTCCTTGCTGACTGCAGGATTTTTGGGATTATAACAGGAATGTAGACAAGGCTGTCATGTCCTTCAGCATTTTTAGCATGATGTAGGTATGAGCACAGGTGGGCAATTAAACACTTCGTGCTTCATTTCCCACTGGGTGTCAGTTATCATTTGACTCCCACAATTGGAAATAAGTATCCGTGATGATGGAGCACCCTCCTCTACATTCCATAGTCAAATGGAGGCACAGCAGCATCTGGAAATGTGGCTCATTTTCTCTGTGTCAGGGATGCTTTGGCAGTTTTTTCCTAGCCCAAAAGTAAAGTATATCAAATCCTTGCTGTTAACATGGATTTTTCCTCATAGCTGCACTGCCATATCTCTGGTGATGTAGATAATACTTCTGTTGTTGCTGCTGTTTTGGAGAAGCTAAGGGATAGAGAATAACATGTTGTCCTCTTGTGGAAGTGGATGCCAGAATGAACAGAGAAGTCTCTGCAGGGACTAGTGAAAGGTAGCAAATGGTGCTGAGTAAAATTGCCTTTGTTCACAGAGGGTACAGTAAGAAAAAAAATTTAGAACTGTAAATGAATTCTAGTACAATAGGGAACAATCATGATAGGAAAAAAAGCAACAGGAGTTGCTCCAGAAAAGATTTGAGATTTTGGGTGATCCTACAGATTCTTTTATTTATTTATACAGAGAGTATGAATGCTGTTTTAGGGAGCTTGTTTTAATATAAAGTACTGTATGTAGCAGAATTCCACAGATCTTGTGGGTTCGGACTACATCTTCATTGATAACAGAGAGATTAATTTAATGTATACAGAGCAGATAACTTCCATGCTGTGCTATAAAACTTAAAGGACAGTGAAGTCCCAGTTTTCTTATGACTTGGGTGCAGAGTGTCCAGGCTGACCTTTGAGTGTCCTTCAGTTTGGCTGCAAGAAAATGACTTTTTTTTTTTTTTTTTTCTTTTTTTAAATCATCCCCTCATTTTTGTAAAGGTAGCCTGAAACATGGTTCTGGCAAGTAAGAGCAAAGTTGTTCTCCTCTGAGAAGATCATTCTCCTAGATTGGTATTACCCAATATTACTTAGCTCTTGTCTGGCAAGGTTCAATGGGTGGAGGAAGGGAATAGGTCTTATTTTGAGATTTTAAAAGGAGCTGAATTTTATATTAGCTTCACAGTTTATTTTTTTTTATTCCTGTCCAATAAAAAGCTGCTTTTCCATGGGAGCCTGAGGAGAGCTCACTCAAGATGAAAGGAACTGGAATGCATCTGAAAGAGCAGCCAAATTTTGATGTTTTTTTCTTGCCAATGGTATGAGCAGCGAAATATTTTAAAAAGGCTGTGTTGCTTTCCTCTTAGAGATATCGATTGTGTACAACTTTTCTCCATCCTTTGTGATGGAAAAGATACGAGTATCTTACTTGATTATCTGTCAAAACCCATTTAATTAAATTCTTTTAAGAACAGATAGCTTTTCTGTGAAGTTTGAAGGATCCTGTGGGCTTGGGTTTCCCCTGGTACTTTCAGGTTGGTTTTGATCTTCACCTTAGCATACTGGATTAGATTCCCTTTATGTGCTGTTTAGTGAATCAAGGGGGGATGCAGCAGCCTTGTATGGCTAGTATGATGAGTTCTGGTGCCTGACCTTGATGGTTTGCATGAAAATTCTCCTCAGGAAACACTAGAATTTGTAGTCTCTGAATCCATTCACTGGTAGACAGTTCAGGCTGTGGTAAAATAATGCGCAGCTGAATGTTAACTTTAAATCATTTAGAGTATCTCAGTCTGACTCCAGAAGATAATGCTACATTATAAATGAAGCATATTTGTTGCCTACAGACCTTGTAAGGTGTGAGCAGAATGATTATTTTCATCTTTCTGGAAGTTTAATTTGAAGCACTTTGAGTGAGGGCTGTGGGGAAAGAGTATGCACTTTGTGTGGAGTGAGGATGTAATTTGTTCAATAATTATACCATTTGATCAATTATCCATGTGTTTAGATGCACTTATCCAGTATTTAAGCACAGAAGCTTTAGACAGCAGGGGAGGTATTGATACTGTTTCATGTCTACTTAAATTCATAGGCATGCACGTTTTTCATAGTTGAGTTTTTGTGTTTTATAGTTGTCCACTGTGACTTGTCTTGAATAAGAAAGCAATGGAGTTGTGAAGAGATGTTTATTATTATCTGTCACTAAATGGACTAATAATGCAAATCCTCCAGACAGTGGTTACTCTGTGTTTGCTTGTCAACGGGTCTTCAGTGGCATGAAGGTTCCTGATACCTGTAGCTCCAGCAGCCTGTAGTTGTCACTGGAATATCACTTCATAAAGGATTTTGACAAACTGTCTTGGATAGGGAACAAATAGAATGCACTTAAGCATCTGGGTTATTGGTTGTGTTTACTGGCTAGAGTTGCTGTTGATAAAATCATTGAAGCTTGAAGTTCCTGGCAGGTACCCACACAGAAGGATCTGTGCTGACTTAGGTTATTGACTTTGGGTTTTGGCTGTTGCAGTCAATTGCTGTGGCTGCAGCAATCTACCCTGCTTCCCAGCCAAGTGAAGCTGAGGAAATCTACTCTTTTGCAGTTTGCAGATATCACTTCTTGGTAGTTGCTTTTCCTGCTTTAACTCAGTTGACAGTAATTTCCGCACAGTAAAACAACTGAATTCGTCTTTTGTTAAAATTTTAGACTTTGTTTACAGAGGTGATAAGTTCTGGTAGTTAACATACAACATGCAGTAGGAGTTTGCCTCAGTAGCCTGGCCAATTATCACTTCTTATCAGACACTTGCTCTGTTTTGCTTTGGATCTCCACCACCTACAATTTCAAAGAATACTTCATGGCATACATTGTACAGAACATTCTTCTCAGAGGAGAAAGAACTAAACGGTTTCAACAGTGTTGGAAAACAGGTTTTAATTTTTAAATAGACAACGTATTACATCTACTTCAGTTTGTTTCATAGTTTTCTCAGTATCAAAAAGTGTCAGTTTTTTCAAATAAGCTTCTTGCTATATATTGTTCACATTTCTAATTCTTCAAAGGTTGCAGATTTAAGGGTCAGTGTCATGCTTTCCTTTTTGTGTGTGTGTGTGGTCATTTTCTTCTTTTCTAGTCATCCTTCATTTTTTTTCCAGAAATAATTTTTACTTTTCTGTGATCAAAACTCTCTTACTATCACATGTATGTGCTAACATTCAGACTGGCTAATCTGAGAACAGCCCAGAGAGTCCACTAGTTGTTTTTTATCAGTAGCTGGTTTTGTAAAATGATTCCAATTGCCCTTACTTTTAATAGGAAGGTGTGAAAAGATCTTTTCACCTAATGTAGTTAGCTAATTTTCATATTTTTCACTTTGTATCGAGGGAGCTACTTTTGTCTTTTGGTCTTGTCTGTTTTATACCTATGTGTATCTATATTCTGTCAGACTATGTCACTTCATATGCTAAGAACCATCATCTGTTGCCTGCAAGCGGTAACTAGTCTCTTTGCTTTCCTCCCTTTTAACATTTCAAGTATGTAATGTTCTATTATATTTTGCTTCATATTATTTGTGAGGAATAATCTCATATTTTGGTTATGTTTTAACCAGCTTGCTTTTCACACAAATGTTTTTTAATAGTTCCCTCAATTTCATGTTATCAAGTGGAATTCTTAATTACTTAAATGTCTCCTCAAAATCTAACCCTCCACATAATTATACTTTATAACATTCTTTACTTTTGCAGTGGATTCAGCAAGTGTACGAGCACTGATTTGGATTTTCAGTACTTAGTTCTTAGGGTAGTAACAAATTGTTTCTATCAGAAGTCATCCTTGTGAAGAGGTTGCAAAGGTAAAAACAGACTGAATTTCTGTACGTGTAATTACATGTGCAAGAGTAGTCATGCACAATTTGGAGAGTTTATATAAAGCAAAGTCTGTAATTATTAGTAATTTTTCAGCTTTGGAATTATTTTGGTGATTTCACCATCTTTGCCAAAGATAAAGTATACTTCATTTGTATTGGAGAAAGGGTTTATTATCTTCAGTGCTGTAGCTGTGATCAGTAGCGGTCATTTAAAACTCTAGATGGCAAAGGAATCTTAATTGGGCTCCATGTAATAAGGTCAGATTGACTGCCAGAGTGTTGTGTAACTGAAGGTATTATCCCCTCTGATACTTCGTCTTCCATTACAGTTGTGTACTTCCAAGTTGCAAAGATGAGAAGTCATGCAGAAAATCTGTGACAATTTTTAGACTGCTTCTAAATCCTTGCACACTGAAGATGTATACATTTTACTAAATTAATGAGTAAAGGGAGTTTCATGGACTATTAATGATAACAAAGCGACAATATCTTTCTTTTATGTTTTTACGCAAGGCAGTTATACAGAGTAAATGAGACTATGTAACAGGAAGACTTAATTGACTAAAACCTCTGCTCAGCAAGTGGGAACTTCAGTTTGAGTTACGTACCATTAAATACCAATGTCTTGATTGCTATTCAACAAAATCAATATAGAACAGAAGTCTGTAGTGAACCTTGTGCCTGCAGCAGTAACACAGTTTGACAATAAAAATCAATGCCCAGTCCCAAAATCTAGCATTTAATATTATCCATGGTTTATGTCTTTTATTGATTCTTGTGGTCCTTAAGGCCACCTGTTAATTTACTACTTCTGTCTGGATCTGGGAGGTCAGTGACTTAAAGAAATATGTTATTTTCTGCTTGTTCTGTATTGCGAATGGGTTATTGCTACTAAAATCAGTAGCTGTCCCTTGTGAAAATGTTTCTTGAGGCATTTACCCATACACATCTCAAGACATAATACCATTACCCAGGTAGTGAATAGGCAGGAGCGTTCCTTTCACAAAACCAAACAGAGTATTCCACAGTTTGCTTTTTCAAAATCAGTTTCCTGACTGTAACAACCACAAGTGTGTGGGTTTTTTAAAGGCTTTTTAAGGAGTAATAGAATCTTTATTAAAATAAGATTTTCATATAACTAGCTTAACTTATCCATTTTTTGGATATACGTTGTAGAAGTATAAGGACTGCAGTCTGGTTACAAATCCTGTGTAATCTTAGGGTCAACTACTTAACAGCAACGTATGAAATATGTGAGAATTTCACTAATTCATAATTTAGTAATCAGGCATTTTATAATTTGCCTAAAAACAAATTGCATCTTATCTTCATGCATCAGTGAAGATTTAAGAGCTGTGTGCCTTGAGCTTCCTTTTCAGCAACAGTTCTTTTCTTTCCCAAAACAACCCCATGCGTATTTATGAATGTTTCATAGAATAGGAGCATAACTTGGTTCTTAGTATTTATTTTTGTGTATGCATACAGTACATTTTGTCCTGTGCTATATTATCTTCATTAAGTATTTTGTATATAATGGAAAATAAGGTGCTTAAAATGTGGAATTCACGTCTTGAACACTACTGGGAATTGAGCCTGGTATCTTGACTTGCAGCCCTCTCTCTAACCAGTAAGTAATATTCCTTCTTGAATGGTGAACTGCTAAACCCAAACTGAAATAATCAGTGATTTGCAAACCTAGAACACAGTCCATTTTCAAGTTGCATAAGAAATTTTATACACATTTGGTAAGTTGCAGAGCATACTCCAAAAAAAAAAAAAGGAAGGTATGTGTGTGTGTGAAGTTGCTATGTCCATACATGGTAGCAAATTTCTGAGAATTGTTTTGGAATTACTGCTGAATCACTTTTAAAATACTTGTGAGAGACCTCTGAAAATTGCACAGCAATGTTAAGCAAATCAGCTGCAAATATCTGTCCTGCCATTCATTAAAAAGCATTTCTTTTCTGAAGACAGTAGTTAATGCATATAATTTTCCCACTGTAAATTTTACAGACCAGTTGCAATTTTTATTGTGAGATAGAAATGTAAGGCTAAGGAAGTAGTCTAGACATTTACCTATGGTTTATTTAATTTTAAAAACTGCAAATGCCATGTCTGGTAATGTGTTAGCGTGCATGGGTAATCCCATGCAAAATAACATCCTTTTGCTGCTTTTCATTTTGAAGTACTCTTAAGCATTGACAGTTTAGGTATGACTGGTGAAAGTACACCACACACAAATAAACACAGCTTATTTTATGTAGTTACAGTAGAAAAATAAATATTCTTGATGTTGTGGCTTATTTTGTTTGTTCCAGTGATGACAGAAGCAGGACAGAATTTTAAAAATGGGACTTGTGTGTGTTTTTATTAGGCCAGCTTTTTTCTCTTTGTCCATCAAAGAGAATATAATACCTCTCCCTTAAACAGCAAAGGGATGCTCTTGCCTGTATCATCTGTCTCTTCAGAATTTGTTTGCATAGGCTGTTACAGCAAAGCCTGCGACACATACACAAGCTTCCAGTGATGTAGCTATGGCAAGTGGTACCTAATTCTGTCTTCATCTCTTCATCTAATCAACTGGTACACAGTAATTCCCAAAACATAACTGGATTATCAGAACTGTCAAGCTTCTAGCCAGTCAGTTTAAAATTAACAAGGCCATAGTAAAGGCACTTGATTGTTACAGTAGAGACACTTAAAACACTCTTAATTAGGCAACTTGATTAATCAGAACATCTTTGAAAACAGAGTTCTGATGGCTGTAGACTGAGATTCTGGTTTAACGATATGCAAATATCACCTGCTGCTTCCAGTCTCAAGGTAGACCTGTTTGCTTCATCAAAGGAGATTCTTATTCCTCACAGTGTTGATGAGCAGTAGCTGCTTTTCACTGAGGAGTGGGTATGAGTCCTTTTTTTTCCCCAGTTTTGATTTTGTCGTGGATTTTTTTTGTGTTTTCTGGTTATTTTGGTTTTTAATATTGTAGGGGTTTACAGAGAAAGCTTACAAAGGCTAGGCACTACTGCATGGTCTGTAGTCTGAATAAACTTCCAAAGTTCATAGTCTCACATGTTCTAACAAAGTCTTCCATTTGGATTTTTGTTTTGTTTTGTTTTGTTTTTTTTTTTTTACATCTGTCCATAGGATGTTGATCGTGCTGAAGGACTCTTATTGTTGCCATCCACCAGCTTCTGTTTAGAAAAGAATTATAAATTTTATGATTTTCATCAGCTCCATAGTAGCAACATTACAATAAAAATGCAGTTTTTGAAGAAAATAACATTGTTTCAGATCCTAGGGCTATGCTTTCTTCTGGGTTTCTTCCAGCTAGGAATGAGAGGTCATCCGAGAGGAAAGCGGGATTAACCGGTACCTACTAGCATTTTCAAGCTGTTAGCTTGAATGCTATCTAATATGTCAAGCTCAGACATGAGTTACCTGCTCTTCAAGCAGTTGCCCCAGAACAGTACTCTTATATGCTACTGTGCAGCGTTGAACTTAAGTAGAGGTCAATGTAGTCTCCAGATTGGTTTCACACTGGTAGTACAGATACTCAGAACACAATGCATGTGTTCCCGTACAAGCAAAACATATATACTTACAATAGTCAGAATTGGTAGTTCAGTTTTACCAAAAATATTTTCCAGGCACTTGAAGCCTCTTCAGGTACTGAAAAATCAGCTTAATACTGTGTAACTGAAAAGTTACCATACCTACTGATTTACCACTGTTAATGAAAGAGCTTCCTGAAGCTTTTCCAGGAATTGCATCCAAGTACTGAGTGCCTTGAGCTCTTAAGATCTGCTATATCCACAACACTTAACTCTTACAGAGTAATGGGTATTTTTGGCTTGTCAGTGTGTCAATAGTGACATTAAAACAAGCTTGGAGAGTTTTTGGTGAAGACTTCAAGTAGCAGGAGCCTATTTGTGCTTTCAACAAAGTCAACATAGTGTATCACTAGATTAGAATCAGTTTAATGTTTTTAAAGTTGAAGCCCACAAATGTCCTGGGGTGAATGTGATTGCTTGGGTGACTGGACAAAGTTTGAGACAGTATATGGGGCTGCAGTTTTAACTTCTTTTAAAAGAACTTTGTATCTTTGTTAATTACATAAATTACTAGATCATGCACCAGTCTGTATATGCTACAACTTCTGGGTACTCGAGCTTAACAAACGTACAGACATGCTAATTTTGAACTCCTGTTTTAGAAGTGTAGTTTTTATTGTGAACTGGTCTCTTTCTTAAATAGCAAGTCTTTATTAACTTGGATTCACTAATTCTAGGTCCTGGGCAAGCTGTAAGTGATGATGAGATGCAGATCCTTGCAGAGTGCCTGGTGGTTGATTTAAATGTTTGTGGAGGGCTTGTTTTCCCAGATGTGGGTAAGTTTGTGTCTGTACCAGCAACATTGCTGGTATCGATATCTGCTCATAAGCCTGCATGAAGTCATTGGCTCTTACAAGGGCTAAAATAACTTTTTTTTTTTCCATCATGAGCAGTGACAGCAGACTCTTCTGCAGCTCTCAGGGCTGAGAAAACTTCAGGGAAAGGTCCACTGGTTCTGACAACTAAGTGTAACAATCAAAACCTGATGGATTCCGTCTCTGAAATATATAGTGGCACATAAAAATGCGCTTTGTACAAGGAATGGATCTGAGTGTACTGATGACTGTCTCTTTGGTGTGCCCAGCTGGATGCAGACAGTTTTTGTGTAGAACAGCCAGCCCGTGTCATTAGCTATAAGAGGGAACCATCTGTTTCTGAACGGCTTGTGGCAGTAGCTACTGATGCCCCATCACTAATGAAAACATACTCTTATTAACAGAGATGTGCTAAAAGTGCAGGAAGGAGGGCTAGAAAACTACTATTTGCATGCAAAAAAATGCTTTTTAACCTACTGTCATCACTCCCGAAGGATTTAATGAAGATAGAGGCAGAAAGCCAGTAAGATAAAAATCAGCACTTCCTGTGCACTGTTCATTCTGTTACAGTTGTCTGTCTTTGAGATGTTATTATCAAGTGCTTAATCAGTATTAAATCTAATTCTGGGATAACTACTGAGAAAGTCTTTTACAGCATTAGCAGCTGGAAGAATGTGCTGCCTTTTAATTATTTACATTGTCTGTCTCACAGAATAACAGCTGGCAAGCACCAGTCTAGAACAAAACCCAGTACCCAGATAAATGCCAGATTTATGTAGGTATAGGAGCATACTACTTAATCTCTTAAAGCCAGTGCCTTCAGAAGTGATTAAATAATATATGATGTAGGGACTGATTTGGAGTACATCCTGTATTGGTATGTCTTAAGTAAATGGGAGCTATTTTTCTCTGTGCAGGTGTACACAAGATCTCTAATGCTTGCAGTTTTATAATGTGACAGAAAAGAGCTAAAGCGTCACTGCATGGTTAGTTAGTCCAAAAATCAGTCAGTCAAAACAGCTGTCATCTTTGAAATGAATTTTTGACTGTCCTGGCTGATTTTGAAAAGAAGAATATAGAGATATTAGTTGTGAAATCTCTGTTGGTGCTATGACGTGCAGATTTGTTCCCCATTTCTTTAGCAGTGTATGAACTCAGATCACTAAGCAACAACACCCTCATTCCAGGTAGTGGTAGTATGACTTAATACAGAATTACTTTTAGTTCTGGACAGCTTGGTTGCTGTTTTGCTGAGAAGACAAACCAGTAAACTAAACCCATACATTTTGTCCTTTCAAAGCCGAAGCGTTTTCAGCCTGTTTCCCAGGGTTCCAGGTTTCAGCCTGTTTCCCAATTTCCTCTTGATTCCTTCAGTATCTTCCCATGGGAGTACTGTGAGCAGTTCTACATGTGCTTCCTCTTTGCTTGGGGATGCAGTGTTAGTGGGTCCTGTGAGGTCTTGATCCATAATGAGTCATTTGACCGCTCTCATATTTTGCCTTAGAAAATGGAAGGATCGCACAGACATCCTTTTAAGGAGCCAGCATGCTCCTTCAGTGATGAAAAGGAAGACAGCTGGCAAGTTGTGGCTCTTAAAACCTCTATGTAATTTTTTTAAGAGGAGGACATTCATTCTTAAGCTCTCTGCATTATTTCAGTTTCTGAATGCAACTTGCAGTTTCACTTAGTTAAATATGCTTTATTTCCTCTTTTGCCCTGCCAAGTTGTAGTGCTTCAGTGGAAATACTGTGTTTTCCCCAGAGGCAAGTATAGCCTTGTGAAGGACAAAGTATCTGGGAAACATTGGGATGAAAAGGAAGTTTAGGAATTGCATAGCATAGTTTTCAAATAAAATTCCCGAGATGTTTTTTAGTCTTACAAATGAATGGTCTGCTCCATTCCCTCAGCCCCCATGATTCATTTACTTTGAAACTTGTAGTTAGTTACGTAGATGTGTACTGTTTTTTATGCTTATTGAGAATATGCAACTTAAGTTACACTATCCAAGCTAAAAATACTAGAGAAAAGCAATAAAATAACAGTGAGACGATCTGATTGAATAGAGTGGTGTTTGTAGCATCTGGTTGTCATACTTCTATTTGTTTGTCTTGTACGAGCATTCTGAGAATTAATCAATATTGATATGATGCTCTGAATATGCAGAGGATTGTATAGAGTAAGTGCCAACATGACCATATGCCTTTTGGCAGAACTGAATGGGCTTAAAAAAAGAGAGTATTTGGCTTTAAGGTATACAGATTTTCACTAGATGTAGTCTTTTCTCCAGTAGGAAGTATCTAATAATTAAGTAATATCTTGGGGGCTTTTTGTGATTCTTGGTACACATATTCAGAAGAAAATGGTAAAAATACATATTCAGGCCATTCATTTTTATCTGTGTTGACAATATAGCCACAAACTTTGTACTGTTCACAGTAAAATTCTGGCTAACATGCACTGATTATTGACTGTAAAAATCCCCTCATGCACTTCCAAGGGAAGATTGGGAAGTCTTGCTGTTCCATCTACTTGTCTATTCATGTCACAAATTGCACTGGCATAATTAGACTGAAATTTCCTATTTATTCACAGACCAGCAGAGATTGGGCAGTAATGCTGGAAACTGTCCCAAAATTGCCTGACTAGTTCTGGTGCTGTCAGCATAACTGAGTCTCTGTAGCAGTCCAATGCTGTCAGTTTTTTGCATATTGCTAGTCAAATTTACTTTAGCAATAGTTGCAGAGGATAATTGTGTGAAACTTTCCTCCCTGTTCCCCAATGGTGTTTTGGGGTGGGTTTAAAAATAATAGCAATTCTTGGTCCCACACTGCCTTGGCATTCCCATCCAGTTTTTCCTTTAATGTTTTCCACATATGGTTGTGAAATCCAGTGTCTGACTTCTAAATACAGAGTCATCATCCTTTTAAAAATGATTGATGCAATAAGTCTCATTTGCTTTCAAGACCTTTCTTTTTCCTTTTGCAATCTAATGAAGTATTGAGCAGTCTTCTCTTGTCCATTTCACATAGTCGTTTTTGAAGTAACTTTATTCTTGTTTTGTTTTACGGTATATTGGGGAGTATTTCCTTTTCAGCTTTGAAACAAAAAACATAATAGCAAAGAACACTTCACCAGTGGAAGAGTAGCCATGCACGAGTAGCCTGTGCCCTGCTATTAGCATAGAGCTTGTCCTTTATACAGCTGTGCTTGTTGCTTCGTTAGCATTTGTAGAACAAAAGCAGTGATGGTGGTATTAGCAAAGCGCTTTTCTTAGCTGAATTTTGAGCTTTTGTCTCTTCCACTGTACTACCCAACTGTAACCTCCTTATGTGCTTCTACATTATTAAGGTGATCAAAGGGAATTACTTTTAGATGAATGGTTTAACATACTCTCTCTTCAACGATGTGAGATTCTTGTCTCAGAGGTGAAAAGCAACTGAATATAAGTCTGGATTGTGAAAAAAGCAAGTGAATGAGTGTGGTTTTCCACCCCATACCCCAATGAATCTTCATGTGTTATTTTCACAAAAAGCAGTAAATGGCCTGTGATTTTAGTAATATGTTTAGAACAAAATCTGAGGTTTTGATCAGCTTTCACTGCTTTGGCAGTGTTTTCCGTTGTCAAATTTACAATTACTTTATTACATAACTATTCAGAAATTCTGCCAGTGTATATTTCAGTTTTAGCAGCCTGTAACACCCCCAAACCGCTCCACTTTTGGTACAGGAAAGAATATATAATGTCACATTAGGGAAGCAAACCAGGAAATGGCATTTTAAAGCAAACAGTTTTATACATAAAGAGAAGCAATTATACAGTTCTGCAACTAGCAGTCACAACTGCTGATGGTCTTTAAAAAGCAGATGGTTTTTCTTGGGCAGCAGGAGGGAGATACAAATTATAAAGTTACTATAAAATTGCCCATGTTTTAAAGTCAGACTCAACAGGTTTCATCCTGCTAATGTAAATGTTCTTTTGAATAACTAAATGCACGTTTGAAAAACTAATATGTAAGGACAAGAGCAATTTTGAATATACTGGTCAAAAATCCAGAATTACATAATGAAAAGGATTGTTTACTTTCTATCATTACAGATTACCAAGGCACCTCAGATTTTGGGCCTATATTGTTGCAAATTATGTCTTCTGTATCTGTATAATGGAATTAATTACATTGTTTAATATGATGGTTAGAAGAGCTCTCTTTTCTTTGTCGATAAGTATGTACAATTAATGATATAAAGATCTGGGGAACTGCCAGATTTGCAGTAACAAAATAAGGCTCATTTCTTACATAATTTCCTGACCAGCACTTTCCCAGGTTGCAGTAAACCTGCCTGTAGTGTTTGAAAACATTATCAACAATGTTATAGAACGAAGCCCACTACAATTTAGTATCTGAGAGAAGATGATGTGGTTAAAGCCAAAGTCTGAGGATACAGTCTCAGTGGAATGGTCAGAAGGGACATGTATTCCTAAATGTTTATATAGGAATGTTGCAAGGTTCTCTGTGTGTCTGTGATGGAAAGGATTCAGGAGTGAGTTTGCCACTGACTCTTCGCCACTAACAATTTCCTGCCTATTGGACTCTCAGCAAGACTGATAACAGAAAAGTAAGCTTTTCATACAGATGGAAATGAACTTGTTTCATAATAGACATGAAGTTTTAGGAGAATGGTGTGGGTAGAAGATGATATGCATTGCTGGTTTAGTCTCAGACATGCGGTCAGATGCTTTTGTTTGAACATCCCCACATTCTTCAGGATGTGAGTGGGAGTATTCTACCATACACGAAAACCTTAAATGACTCCTGTGACATCTCTTACAATGAGCCTTTGATATTACTGGTTTCTAAGAAAAGAATTTTAAATCTATGTTTAGGTAGGATGGACATGGAGATCTACAAATGCATGGTGAAGTACACAGTGTTTTTGAAATTTGCTAATGAAGGAACTGTGGTGTGAACCATGACCTGCAAGCTGCAGAACAGTGAGTAAAGGTAATAGTAACAGATTATGGCTTCAGACTAATAGTGGATTGTATGCTATGCCTTTAGCTTTCCAACATAATGCTTATGAAGTCAGGAAGATGAAATTTCATCTGTTTATTGGTAATTCTCTTCTAGTGCAAGTAATAGCTGTAGATGCAATGGCAGAATACAAGAACCAGGGTATGGCTTTCCTTACCAGGCATGTACATTGCTGTGTGTGGACACCAGTAGTTGTGAGAGGGATACCCAGCTCCTTTGACATGGTATGAGCAGTTCTGATCCCAGTCATTCAGAGTTTCTGTCCTTTGGTAAGAATGATAAATTTTCTCAAGAATTTTGAGCTTAGATAAACCTGGGAAGGCCTACTTGTGGTTTTTAATTGGGTTACTTTTGCTCTCCTCTGGAGTATAGAGTTGACTGTGTTAGTTTTCAGTTTCTCTTCCGCTGGGCAAGAAGTAAGACCGTGACTCTTGGTAGGGATGCCAACTTTTTGGTAAAATTAAATATCTGGTGGCATATATAGCTCTTGTCATAGCATAATAGGAAGTATAGAAAATATAAAGAAACCAGCATCAAGATGCCCACGTGGCCCTCATATGATTATCAGGGAAAGGAAACAGAGCCCATTGTGTCTAAGCTGCCTACCTAGTCATGTTAAAGCTATACCTCCTGTATTTATGAATAAGCTGCTTAATAATTTATGCCCAAGTATCTTGACAGTACTACAACCAGACTTTTTCCCAGGATGTAGGTGTGGTCAGGAATTCATTAATGGATGACAGCATCTTCTACTATAAAAGGCAAATGTTTACCCTCTGCAACTAAACTATGAACCTGCAGAGGGAGAGAGGAAGCAAAAATGCATAGTCCAGAGTCCAGTTGAGGTAACAGTTGGTTGCTGCTGTTATCTTTAGGAGGGTTTACTCCAATTGTGAATTTAGCCCAGTATACCTGTTGCTTAAAAAAAACCCCAATCAGTCACCCTCCCAACCAAATCTTAGTAGTGAGAGTGGATGTGTTGATTTTTTTTTTTCTTCTGTTACAGACAAACTGTTGACATATCATGGTTCAGTTGTAATACAGTTACAACTTGGCTGAACAAAGGAAAGTACTTTTTTCTACTTGACTGCTTAGTGCACAAACTCAGAGTGACTGGCAAAACTGAAAAAAAAGGTATGTCTTTAAGAGGAAATAGCTTATTTAGTAGGGAAGCTAGAAGGCAGTTTTACTTTACAGTCTCCTTAAGGGACAAGATTGTGGGAATTCCCTAACTTTGTTAGCAGAATGCAAGATCTTGTGTTTGAAGACTTACAGAAAGGTATTTCTTGTGATGACTAATCTCGTTTGCCTTTTCTATTTGTCCATCCCCAGAACAGTGATGTTTGGAGACAGCTGGAGTCCTTAGACCTAAACCATCCTATCCTTGTTTGTTCCATATAAGCCTACAGACAGACAGCTAGGATGGCAGTGAAGCTGGAGATTAGTCTCTTGTTCCTAATGAACTGAGAACAGTAGGGCTTGTCAAGGTGAGTTGTCTTATGACCTTGGGCCTCCTTGAGCTCAGAGACAATAATTATACTTTTGTCTAAAGAGAAAGATGTGCAACGAAGTCGTGTTTTCAATTCAAATGGAGGCAATGAAGCTCAGTAATTTGACAATGTGGACATCTGGATTAGAGGCAGAGATGATTTTGACTCTCAATATTGTTCTCTTATATCGAAAAGTTGAGTTTAGGTGACTTTGCACTAAAAAGTAAATAGGTCTTTTGGAAGCTCTCTTTTTCCCCTTATTTGTAGTTGAGAGAGGCCTGCTGTGCACAGCGTTAAGTCTGCTTCCTATATTGCTAGTGAGTTTTTTTTTCTAATTGGATTTCAGGTTTTGGTACTGCAAGTGAAATTTAACTGTTGCAGGATAATGTGGGAGTTTCTGAAACTGAATAGGTAAACATATGCTGGGACTGTTTTATTTAAGAGATTCCTTGCTTGCTGCTAAGGGATAAGAGGAATCCAAAAAATGTATTTCATTTAGCCATAACTCTCATGAATGTTAGAGGAGGTCCCATAAAGGGGGATGGTGTTATTTTATTCTATTAATTTGTCAGACTAATCACCCTCTTGCTCAGAGGGGTTATTTCAGTGAAGAATGGAAGTCAGCTGTCAAGGGAGATGGAAATGAATGACATGAAGAGATACCTGACTCATAATTAATTCTGTTCTACAGCTGATCATGCACAATATTACATAAGAACATACAAATGTAGTTTGAAGGCAGTGTATAATGACTCACAAATTCTGTATTCTTAACCTTTATAAGTCATTCCATTAAGTGATTCTTCTCCTCCTAGATGCTGAATTACGTAAAGTAGCAAAACCACTCCATTTTGCGTCAGCCTCCTGGTTAAGTATAACTCCTGCCTGTCTCCATCTACTTCAAAAGTAAGTCTCCAAGTGACTCAAGAAGAAAAGGAAAGATAAACTGGAATATTTTACAGGAATATCTTGTATTCAGTGCATTTTCAGAATCCAGACTCCTCTAATGCATATTTCAGAAGCACTTGTTAGTTGAGTCCTTCCACTGTGTGTATTTTACAGTGTTCGTTGAGTTGTTGTTACTGTTGATTTTAAAAGTCTTAAGGCTATTTCATGCACAGACAAGTCATGCGGAGGTCAAAGCAAGTTTAATAACACTTCTTGTTGAATTCTAGAAATATAGGAGGATCATTCTGCATGAGTACTCAGCAGCTGTGAACGATTTTAATGAACAGAGCCTTATTTCTTTATTAAAGCAAATAGTGTTTGTGAAGATATGTGTTTATATAGCAAGTAGAAGTCTCTTTTGCAGGCTTTCTGCACTTCTGTATCTTTCAAGTACATTTTTTTCCCAAGGGAGGTAGCCTGGAGTTTATGGAATGATTTTGTAGTGCAGAGATGCCAAGTACTAGCTAGTAGAGATTTTTCAAGTGCAAGTGCTCTTGCACACAGCTGCAAAATCTGTTTCTGTTACCTTACTATGGCTACTAGGGTCCAGAAAACACTTCGTGTTCACTAGTAATGCGTTAGTCAACACCAAACCTGCTGCAGCAAGTATAACTGTGAAATTAATCTGACAGAGAATGCATAGGAAGGAGGACAAATGGACATGATTTGCCTCAGCATCTACTCATCACCACCTTTATAATTCAGGTTTGTAGGTTAGATTTTGAGATGTTTTACCCTACAGAAACAATACTTATCATAGTGGTGGTTGAAACTGCATATATCTGACATGAACAATAAATGAAGGCAGTTAATATTTACAAGGTAAAGGAAACAATCCACAAAAGAACTTCTTACTTATATTTATTGCTGACATTATAAACTTTACAAAACGATTGAGAGATGTTCCATTATAGTTTTCTCATTTTATATTTTGATAGGCTTCCAAAGCACACAGTGATTAGATGAATTCTTTATTCAGTGTTCAAAGTGAGGGGCTGATACAAAGTTTCCTAAGCCAGGTGAGAAACAGGTAAGATGAAGACTGTTAGTCAGATCACAGAGAAAATGACTGGAATTCCTAGCCTTAAGGAAGGCAAGATAGAAATAATCTTCAGTTGAATATATATAAATACATACAAAGGAAATGCTTAGTATTTAGAACACATGACAGTAAAGGTTGTGCAGAATTGATTATGTATGTGTTTAAGGAATGTACAAATTTTTCAAGAATTTTAAGCAAGGAGCTTGCCAGTTCCAGTAACAAAACTACTATAATTATTACTTCCTCCAGATTAAAGAACTTGTTTTTTTTGTAGATTTTTAGAATGTCTCTTGAATGTTACAGATTTTTAAATTGCAGAGAATAAGAAAAGTGTAAAGCTTATTGGAAGCAAACAGCTTTGTGCAGAACACTCATTTTTGCTCTTCTAATCAATATCTGCTCTTTCTTAAAATCTGCCTTATAAAGTATGCAATGTAGTAATTGGCACTGTTTTTGAAAACTTAGCAATATCCCACCCTTAATATTTTACTATTTGACTTGTAATTTGCTGCATTTTTTTTTGCTTTGAGTTGAACATTGGTTTACATAACATTTTACATATAAGAAAGTGTCAGTCTTCCATATACTTAATACATAAAATCTTTTAATAAATAGAAGTTGAATTTAAAAGTGAAATTGATAAGGCAGCAAAACTAGTTGATCAAATTACATAAAAATGGTGCATTAAAGGCCAATGCACTTTGAAAATGTGAGATGTAAAATTAATACTAGCAATACAAAGTCAAAGGCTACTCTGGAAAGCTGAGACCATGCGTTTTTTCAAATGTTGCATATCACAGAATAAACCACTCCTCTGCACACTTCAGAACTCCCTTTTATTCTTCCATCCCAAAGGAAGGATGTAAATTAAGTCATTGCTGAACTAATAATGCAGCCAGAAAAAAAAATGCAAATTTTTGTTTAACCATTTAACATGCACAGAGTTTAATTAACTGGGTTCACAAGGCCTGGGGAAACTAATCTAAAAAGCCCTCTGGGAACACTTTGATTGGAGGGAAGAGAAACTGGCACAGCAGTAATTCTTAGTGTGCCCTTTGCTGGTGAATGGCCTGTGAATCTCCTCTTCTGCTTCCTGCAGTTCTGCACTGAATTGGAAATTTTACATCCTCAGGCGCAGAGAGTCCCTGATCTAAGACGGGTGCTCAGAGGAGGGAAGAAAGCTTAATGAGATTTAGTGCCTAGTCTGGTAAGTCTCCACGTGACTCCTTGCTTTGAACCCAACCTCCTAATTATTTCTGTAAAGGAACAAGCTTTACATGATCAGAAACAAAGAGATAGATCTCTTCTATGCATTATTTTAAAATAAAGAAACAAAATTAAAACCAGATTTAACATAATTTGTCTTGTGCTGGCACAAGGCTTCTGAGCAGTACAGGGAAAATAATCTTTTGCTACCCCAGGAATAAAGTTATTGAAATGGCCAAGTGTGGACTTGCAGAAGAATCAGAGCAGTTCTATTAAGCACCACGTTCCCTACAAAGCATGGGGGTATTGTGATAAGTGAGCTCTGCAGAGCCAGTACTGTACAGCTACAGTTCTGTACCCACTTGTCTCCTTGACTAGAATCCGCATGTCCGGCTGTGAGACAAAATCATGCTGCAGGCCAGAGGGAAGGGAAGAGGAGTGTGTATCCACCTTTTCATGCAGTACATGCTATCGGGAGGGCCTGCTGCCCTCAGAGCCTCTCCCAGCTGCAGAGGCACAGAGCGGGGCTGGGCGCATGAGCAGCAGCGTTTGGCTGCTCTCTGTGGGTGTTCGGGATCTTGCTTGGTCTCTGTGCAATGAATCGACTGGACGGGATGCCGTTGAGGGGGAAGGTTGCTCAGCCAGCACCAGGGTTTTTTGGGTATTTCTTCTGCTTATTTCTAAAATAAGTCTTGACTGTGAAGCTAAAAGCTTTTTCAGCAGCTGCAGAAATCTACAGTCCTGAGCTCACAGCTTAGTCTGTCGTTTTGTGTTATATCATGCACTATTCTAGGAGGTATCAGACAGAAGCAGAGAACTTTGCCTATGATTTCATAGCACAGTTGGTTTTCTAACTGGGTTGATTCCGCAAGGGAGCTTTAAGGGAAAGGAAACCCACAAATAAAATGAAGATATTAAAATATATTCCTGACTATAAAGTGCAGTATTTATTTGGGTTAATAAAATGCAAATTTGCTATTGATCCTTTATAATGGATTTGATTTTGGTTCTGCAACGAGATCTTTGTTCTAGAACAGATGTGAAGTCACAACTGATCAGGCTCATTTCAAGGTCTCACTGCTGATTTAATAGATTCCTGCTTCCCAGTCTCATTTAGTCATTAATTTGGGAATTGATGTCCCGAAGGAAACTAGCAGTAATATTTTAGCTGAAGAGGCTTTCCCCGCTGAGGGAAGTGATACGATGGAAGGTCTCTAATTGCTCTTAACAGGTTTTAAGTTTTCTGGACTTCTGTGAATTTATATAAAGGTTGTGATCTGAAGTCAAAGTCCACCTTTCATCTTGAAATACCTTATTAATGGGATAATGAAATACAGTTATCTCAAGTGGAACACAGCTACTGAGCTACTGAAACACAAAGATTTTTCATTTTGAAAGTCTGAAGGAACAGTCTCAACTCATTCTAGGGTCTGTATGTACAACTGTCTGGTCTTTTTGGACTAGTTCAGCTTTGAAATTGATGCAAGACGTTGTCTCTGCTGCAGAGGTTCCACATACCTCTAACAACAACAGGGGTTTATCCCATTGTCCAGAGCCAAGGAGTGTGTGTTCTGTGCTGGAGAAACATCCAATTTAGTTTCATTTCAGATGCAGCCTAACTCTGGAAGTAAAGACCTTTGTAGTAGTTAGTTTATCTTGCCTCCTTTGCTGTTAAGGAAAATGAACTATTTTAGAGTATGCTGCCACAAAACATTGCCTCAGGACAACCAAAAGGGGTATATGTTGTGGTGAGGGGATGCAGGAGTGGCTGAAGTGGCCATTGCCTGCTGTGGGAATTGGAGAGCAGTTGTTTTGACTGCATATTCTTGTGAAGCTTTCTTGACACTGGATGCCAGTTCTGTAATTTGGTTCTTTAAGTTACACCTATTCTCAAGTTACGTTACTACAAGTAAGTAAGTGTTTTCTCTCAATTCAGTTGTTGAGCCTGCTCACACAGTTGTGAATAAAATTGTTAGTTGATAGGTCAATTTATAAGTTCGAAATATTGCTCTTACTCTGATTTTTACATGTGTTGTGCCATATTATGAGTTGGCCTATTCTAACTATTGTTCTGACATAGCCTGCAGTAGAATCTGAAAGATGCTATTGGAGTAAAAATACTCCCTTCCAGTGCTGCGGGGACTGACCGGAGTCTTGCTGCCGGCTGCCTCAAAGGCCGTTTGCCATCTAGCGGCTTAGTTGCATAAATGCCGAAGGGGTGTCAGAGGCAGAGATGGTTCCCATTAAAAACAGTGGAAGTTACAGTGGTTTCTCTTCTTTTTCCACCTCCCCGTGCTTGCGTCTGTTTCTGTTTCAGCTTTATGAGGTGACAAACTACACTGTCCAACAAAACATCACTAGTTGTCACTTGCTGTTGCCCATGGCAGATGTCTGAAAAGGTTGAATTGTTGCCTCCAGTTAGCATACTGTTTTCTCGTGTTTTATTCCTTGAAGTTCCCTATTTTTGCCATGGAAATGTTTGTTTTTGTAGAGAGAATAACATGAATCCTTACTGGAGAGTTGGTAGATGCTGACTACTTGATACTCCTCAACTGCGTTTTTGTCTCCCGGTGCACCATATCTGGTAACGTGTGATGGGTTTCAGTCCCCAGTTCAACCACCCCTATTGACATCAGCACAAGTCACAACATACTAGAAGTCTTTTGATTTCTGCTGTCACCATCACTACCACTAAGAAAAGGCCAGAGCCTGAGTTAGGACATTTTTAATTGCCTTTTCCATTTGAGAACTGGAAAACTGCCTAAAGGAGAGGGCAGGTGGCAGTGTTTCCCCTCTAGCTAGAAGGACCTTCTATAACCCAAAGTCTCTGAGATTTCTTCCTGTCTCTGCAGTTACCCAACACAGATTAGTTTATTTTTTCTGTCCGCATCTCCCCATCTTTAGAATGGAATAATAATATCTTTTTGTTAGATTTCTACAAGTGTTCCCGATATTAGTACCACACTTAATTCATAGGATATACTCCTCTGCTACGTATATCCACTTCTATTTGTTACTTCCAGATTACTTTAATGTTATCAGAAAAAATAACCAAAGGAACAAATTTGAAAAACATTAGTCTGAACATGGAAAGAATAAAGTGGTGGGTGGAATGCCTCAGAGGAAGAGGGGGTTTCATGCAGAAAACAAAATTGATGGAGACTGCGTCTTTGCTTGAGCTTGAAGAAATTTGTTTTGCTATCTCACTTCTCTTAAGATCATGATTTAAACTGTTGTTCAAGCTGAAAGCAAGTAGGGCTCAGATACTCCCTGCTCTTTTTAACAGCTGCTGTTAGATGTGAAAGGTTTTAGTTCCACTGTAGCACTACTAAGAAAAATGTGACTTCTGAGCTGAAAGAGTCATGCTTTTGAAGGGAATGTTCTGCAACATAAAGATGTAATATTTTTATATATTGATGCTTAAATAATAATCTGAAATAGTCTGGAACTACTGCGCTGATTTACACTGAGTGTAAAGTCTTACCTGTTTGGAAGAGTTCAAGTCAGTATATTATGAAATTCAAGTCTTACAATTAAATTGCATCTTTGCTATTTGAAAGTGTGTTGGGTTTTGGTGTTTTGTTTGTTTTTTCTACTTTGGTTGATTGTTTTGTTTGTTTGTTTTTCTTACAGAATGAAGCAAGATAATTTCTTCCTGCAGAGTGTGTTTTCCCTCAGTTTTGGTTGTCATTCTTCTGAAGTCAGGGAAGACTGGTGCGTTTGCCCTCAGTTGAGAAAGGGACTGGTGGAACTCGCATGGAGATTTTTCAGAAATCTCTGGTAAGCAGTGCTTGTCAGAAAATGCTATTTAATATGGTATCTTTTCTCATAAGTCAGTGTGCAGGTTTGGGGGGGTTGTTTTAGCGGAATGCCCGCTTGTGAAGCGGAAAGGTGGCGCTGGACGTTCGCGTTAGCACCTGAGCAGACTGGAATGCCCGGTTAACTCGGACGTTAGCCATTTCTGTCAGAAGCATGCCTGACGCGGGCCCGCCCGTCCCGCCGCACCGGGCCCGGAGGCCGGGGCGGGCCCGGCCGCGCTGACGAGATCGGGGCGCGACGGCGGCGCCGCCATTTCCTGCCGGCGGGGCAGGGCGGGCAGCTGATGGCTTCGCCGGACGTGCTCAGCCAGACCACCCGGCTGGCCTCTTCCAGCGCCTTGCTGCAGGTGCGGGGCCGCCTCCTTCCTCCTCCTGCTGCTCCTCCGCGGTGCCGGGCGGGAGCCGCCTCAGCCCCCCTTCGGCCCGCAGGTGTTTCCCGTGCCGCTTCCTTCACAGGTGCTGTTCCGGGTGATCACCTTCGCGCTGAACGCGTTCACCCTGCGCTACCTCTCCAGAGAGCTCATCGGCGTGGTCAACGTGAGGTGAGGAGGATGAGGATGAGGAGCGCTCGGGTTGGAAGCCCGCGTCTCACATCCCGACCGCTCTGTTCGCCCTAAGCCCGGTGTCCGCGGGGCTTCTCTCGGGACGGGCTTCCCGGCGTGATGGGGCTTTTTGGCAGTGTTTGGTGCGGGATTTCGGGCTCTATGATCTGTAGGGCCTGTCGCTAATAACGCTTTGTATAACGCTGTTTACTGTTAGGTGTTTTACAGTGTTTGATCGTTGAATGTCTCCCGAGTTCTTTTTTGGCCTTAAACAGAATTACTGGTGGCCAGTTTTCCATGTTAAACCATCGGTTTGCTGAGGAAAAGTTAGACACAATTGCATATTACTTGCGGTTACTGTACAATAAATTTTGCAACTGCGATTTTGGTTTATGGTATGCATAAATTATTTTTGCTATTTGAATAATCACATGTAATTACTTTCCCTCCTTTTTTAGGAGATGGTGATAATTTACCTCATATCACCACGTTTTCTTTGCATACCTGTTAGATATGTCTGTCAGGCAGTCCTGTGTAAAAACTGTCAGTGATGCTACTGCATGAAGGATTTCAGAAGTAGAACATAAAGAAATAATTATATTTTTTTCTCCCCTCCCCCCCCCCCCCCCCCCCCATCTCCTTTAGGCTAACTCTACTGTATTCAACAGTTGTTTTCCTAGCCAGGGAGGCATTTCGCAGAGCCTGTTTGAGTGGAAGTGCAAAGCGAAACTGGACCAAAACAATTAATCTGTTGTGGCTGACGTAAGATACCTTTAGAAATTTATTTATTTAGTATTTATTTATAATTCTTGTCTGAGAGCTCACAAAATGAGAGCAATTATTTATTTACTGAGGTAATTATTTCAGCATTAAGTATTTAATAGCTTCAGTCATGTTTCAGGACTGATGCAGGAAAGTGGTCAAGTCTGTTGCTTTAGCATTTACGGACTTGATCTCTTCTTGGAGTATGTGGGAAAGTGCATCACCAAAGGTGTTACCAGGAGGTATTTATTCTGTCACTTACCCTGGAGTTTCATTTATGTTGCAGCTGTTTAAGGAAAACTCTGTTACTGTGTAATACATAGTCCTTTAATTTTTCTCCCTGTGCCTGCACAGTGTTGCTTTTGTATTGCTTGATTTGCATTTGTGAAGCTGATTTAGATATAGTTTTTTTTTTTTTTCTCCTGAAACGAATTTTTTTCAAGGTCTTGAGCCCTGATGCAGTTTAATGGCATGGCAGCACAAATGTTTCTGTTGGGTAGGAGAGACATAGTTGGAGTTAAGCAACAGGAGGTAAATAGGACTACTTCTTTCAACTGCAGTGCTGTTTATAGCAGAAAGTAGATAGCTTAAAGTCTGTGTGAAGCTGCAGCCAGAGAGTGTAATCTCACATAGCAGCAAAGTGGATTTTATGACTTGTTTCTCCCTTCTGGTTCCTGGATGCATCTCTGCTACTTTCCCTCTGTCATATCTAGCATCTGTGCAGCTGCAATTAGGTGGGTTAGGAAGTGAGTTTTCCACCATCTCAGGCAGGTAGACTACCCCTGCACTACAAAATAGTAGTCTTCTACTGGGTCTCCCTACTGACTTGCCCTGGAACTGCATAGCTATTAATGAGATCTGGCCCAGGAGTTGGGGGGGGGTTATGCATGGTCATTTACATCCAGGTATAAAGAAGAGGAATTACCCCTTCCAAGGATAGGTTTAATACTAATATTTTAAATATATTAGGTCTGTTCCCTTCACTGTATTGTAATCAGGTTTCTGCTATTTGACAGCATTTCAAGTGGATGTTAAATGATAGTGTTAACAATGACTGTGTGCATCTTTTTGTTTTTAAATTCTTCCTTGTAGAGAAGCATAACTTAAAATGAAGATTAGCTTTCTTGAAGGATCTGAAATACGTCTTAGGAACTTGATGTCAGAGACTTTAGGGATCTGATAATGGGAAGGTCAAATAGATCCTGTTGCAATGATGTAAGACTTGCTGCACTCTGCCAGAAGCTTCCTGTTCCTGAAGCAGTGTCAACAGAAGGTAATACACGTCTGCACTCCTGTGCCTAGCTTGGCTTTTTAGCTATAGTCACTAATGGAAGTGGCTCTGAGCTACAGCAGAGCATTGTGAACTGGCATACCTGAGGTGCAGGCATGCATTTTCTTCTGCTCACTCTGCTGTTGCTCTCTGGAGAACCAGTGATTTCTGGAAGAGTGAGACTAGCAGTTGGAGTGGTGGCATCTTTATCTGTTACAGCAAGATCCAACAAAGCTTGTCTGCCAAACACCTGGTAACCATAGACTATAAAAATTGCAGCAATGAGGGGCTTGCATAATTCTGCAGGCTGATATGGGATCAGAATTGTTTGGTCCTAGGAACAAGAAATGCAGATAGATGGCCTTATGTTAGGTTCTTGAGTAGAAAATAGACAAGTCAGAAAAATTTTTTCTGTGTCTTGCATAAAGTGCCTTGGAGGTGTTCATTACAAAAAAAAAAAAAAAAAAAAAAGGTTTTCTTGGTATAATAATAATAGAAATTAATTCATTGGGGCGTTTTTTTTTTTTTGTATTAATTATTATGGTCATATGTGACATTTTAATCTAATTTTCTGTTTTGGTTTTTTTTCCTGCTAAAGTAACATTTCTATTTATTTATTTTTGTGTTAACTTTTTAGAGTCCCTCTTGGTGTTTTTTGGTCTATTTTCTTGGGCTTAGTCTGGCTACATTTGCTTGAAGTACCTGATCCTTCTGTGGTTCCTCATTATCGGGCTGGTGTAGTGGCATTTGGTCTTTCTGCAATTATTGAACTTCTGGGAGAACCATTCTGGGTTTTAGCACAAGCTCACTTGTTTGTGAGACTTAAGGTTAGTAAAGTACATGGGGTGTATTTGTGTGTGTGTGTGAATTACCATTCTCTATTGAAAAGAGCAGATTCCCGAGCTAGATCTTTGTATATTCAAGCATATAAAAAATCGGAACCTCTGTGTACTGTTTAGTGCTATGTGGCAGAGGTGTAATGTAGATATGAATTTATACTTGTTAAAGCAAGGAAGTTGATTTACTTAGAAATTATCATTTTGATGATCATTAAATACTTAATCATGAATTCTAGTTGGAGGGAGAGCTTTCACAATTTTGCATTTCAGTTGATTGTTGGTATGAAATTGTGAAATGCAGCAATTGAGAACATGATTTTCTCAAGCAAAATTTTCTCCCTGATGTCCCATACAAAGGACTGGGAAAGTGCAATGGAGGAGTTGTGAAATGCAAGAATAGAAGATTTACAGAGAAATTGCAACTGAAGATGTCCAACTCAGCAGGAAGCAACTGTGATAAAGTCACACTGATATGAAAGTCTTATATTCCTACATAAATTCTGTGTATGTGGTTAAGTTGAAAATAAATCTTCCCAATTTTCTGTTTGTTTAAAGGTAATTGCTGAAAGCCTTTCAGTGGTGTCAAAATGCATTTTGACGGTTATTTTAGTGGTCCTTTATCCTCAATGGGGCCTTTACATTTTTTCATTGGCTCAGGTAAGCTTCCCGTGTTCTTTTTTTCCTCTGAATTCTTGATTCACCTGAATTTTTATTTGCCTTTGACATTTAGCTTGCTAAATAACTTCAGGGAGGTGAGAGAAAATGTTCCTGGGAGGTTAAAGATTTAGTACTTGTATTTGATATTTTCCTGATACTCGTTATTGACTTGGCACTGTGACCTTGAACAGTTTAATGGAAGTACAAGAAAGCACCTTCTTGTCTGTGAAGGCACTTTTTACAAATAAGGTTATGTTACTCTGTATAAGTTTATTCTGACTCTCTCTCTCTTAATGAGTTACACATTCAAATGCTTGAAGACTGTGTTCACCACCTGATTTCATAATTAATCTTAGTCTTTGTATTCTACTGTATAAAAGACTATAATCACATGTAACTTTATCAGCCTGGATCACCAACCTGTATCACCTTACCAGAAGGTGCTCATCATGTGTAACATGTATTTGGGTTAAAAACTTTTTCTTTACTACAATGGAGAAGGGACATATTGGCATCTGAAAAGTAGAGTTGTAGCCTGTGCAGTATTAGTTCACCTATAAATAAAAATGTGATCCACCTCAGATGTGGTTATTAGGTTATTTTTTTTGTTCAGTTTTTGCAGTGGCTGTAGTAGGTAGCTTATAACTGATTGAAGTTGGAGAAAAAGAGGCTCGGGAGAACTTACTGTTCTCTACAGCTACCTGAAAGGAGGTTGTAGCAAGGTGGCTGTTGGTCTCTGTTTTCCCAAGTAACAAGTGATAGGATGCGAGGAAACAGCCTCAAGTTGAGCCAGGGGAGGTTTAGATTGGATATTAGGACAGAATTCTTCACAGAAAGTGTTGTCAAGCATTGAAGCAGGCTGCCCAGGGAAGTGGTGGAGTCACTGTCCCTGGAGGTATTTAAAAGGTATGTGGATGTAGTGCTTAGGTACATGGAGGTGGATCTGGCAGTGTTAGGTTAATGGTTGGACTTGATGATCTTAAAGATCCTTTCCTAAATGATGTTATGAAGTAAGAGATGTAGACAGTAACTACTCTGTCAGCTTGATTTTTGACTGAATATTTCTTTATACTTGAACTCTAAATATCATTCTAAAAATGCTGAATAGACCATAAAAGTTAGCAAAGGGCTGTGATAACCTGCAGATTAAAAAAAAAAAAATCAGCATTCTCAAGAGGTGTTAAATTAAAGTTTTTACCTAGCTCAATATTTGACAGGAATAAGGACTACATACTACATTTTCTTCTCACTAAATTTGGAGCTCTTGTATGTAATTTGAGCATGCAATTCTACATGTGCAAGTTAATTTTGTATCTGTTTATTTTTCTTCTCTGCTTCCCTACCTTTCCAGCTTGTTTATGCCGGTGTTCTGGTAATGTGCTATATAATTTATTTTGTGATGTTTTTGGGATCTCCTGAAGCAACAAAGAAGTCATTTCCAGTTGCTAGAATGAAAGCTCTATTACCTAACTTGATGGAAGATGAGGTACGTTGCACAGTTTATTTCTTGTGTGTTTTTTTTTTTTTTATTTCTTGATTTTTTTTTTTAAGGCTTTCTTGAGAGAGCTTTGAAAATTATTTTGAGATAGTGAAGTTAATTGAGGATATCTCAGCACTGTAGAAGATACGACCAGTTAAGGAAAAAAATGTACATGAAAATTCTGTTTGTAGTAATAAAATCCTTGTCAGCAAAATGCCATGAAACTTGACCTTTTTGTGGTTATGGGCTTGTTGCTGACTTATCTTTTAGTATCTTTGCACAAACCATTCACTTGAGATTACAGAGAGTATCTGCAGTGTGCAGGGGAATGACCAGGTATCCCTGGGTGTGAAGCATGAAAGAAACCAGAACCATTTTTCCATGAATTTTGGTACTTTCACTTTTCCACAAAATAAACACGGTGGTACACAGTATCCTACAGATAACTCAAATATCAAAAGAAAATGAGAGAAAGATGGAAATGAAAAGACACAGTGAGGAAGAAGACATTTTGAAAAAGTTTTGCAGATTGAAAAGGTAAAATCAGTTCTTGGTTGCAAGACTTACAGGGACAGTTCGAAGAGCAGTAAACAATTTATATCTACAACAAAGGCGAAAGTTATATTGGCATGCTAAACAGCATGGGTTTGTTTTTTCCTGTCTCTGACTTGTAGAAAGCTTGCTTGGGTACTTTATCTGCAACAACAGTAAGTTTCAGCAAGGGAAGAAGTCTTTGCCAGATCAGAATGATGGTGCTTGAATTTAGCAATATTTTAGATTAGTTGCTAGTAACTATGACATTGTGTGTTTTCCTCATCAGTACAGTTAGAGCTAGCCTAGAGTATTGTACTGGCTTTGTATTTTCTATTTCCACTCTGTAGTTTCAATCATGTTTATTACATTTTTTTTTTTTTGCAGACCTTTGTTAACTGGAAGGAAGCACGATTAACTTGGAGTTTCTTCAAACAGTCCTTCCTGAAACAAATTTTGACAGAGGGTGAGGCTTGACATGTAGCTGTGATGGAGAAGGACTAGTGAATAGTATTTACAAAATTGACTTAAAGCTTGAGAAAGCTGGGGAGGGATGTGTGGGCATGTGACTTTCAGAGATTGTTGCCAACAGATGTTACCAACCTGATTTAAATTTTTGAGGATATTCTGAGCTAGTTGCTGTCCCATTTGATTTTTCTCTTGAATACTTAGTGTTGGAAGTGCCTGAACAAGTACCGGGAAAGATTAGGGACTTGTCCTTAAGTTCTTTATTTTGAACTTACAGGTGAGCGATATGTGATGACTTTTTTGAATGTGTTAAATTTTGGAGATCAGGGTAAGTGTCACCATTCCTCAATATCACACAGTTTTCTTAGTCACTGCTTTTCAGATTGTTCTGAAAATAACTTAAGGTATTTGAAGATAACTTGAAAATCTGAGAAGATTTCAAAGCCTTTGTGAATTTGAGATACGTTTCAGAGAATGATTGATATAGATAACAATTTATTTTAAGATCCTGGATTTTAACTTTCTTTTATCTGGATCAAAACTTTCAAATTGGAGATGTGATGCCATGCATCTTGTTTATTTAAAAAAAAAACAAAACAAAACAACCAAAACTGCATTAGTATCTGATGTGTTATAGTTATCTGTCTTCAGTTTTTGTAATTCTGTTTTCTTGCTTTTTACTGTCTTCCTTTTGAATCTGTGTTAGCTGTTACAGCAAGAACATCATTGTTTATAGCACTACATGTCAAAACTGAATTATGTTCTCTAAAAGAATTCAGTGTGGTTACAGAGTAGTGTATGGCAGTAGCCGTTCAGTTGACTGAGTTGGCAGCACCTTGGGTCTTTACAGCTTGAGGAAGGAAAATAGGCAGTAATTGTTGGCCCGCTGTTAGAAGTTTCTTGGATAGTTTGAATTAGTTTTAATTGCTGGCAGTAGTATGTTCCCCCATAAATACTGAGTATATGTGCTTGCCATCAGTAACAGCAGCTGCTTCTGATCTTTCTCCTCTCTGGAGCAATTGAACTGCCTCTTACTTGAAGGTCTTTAGAAGAGCCATAAGTACAAAAATGCCTGTAGTCTCAGAATGTTGAGAAGCATTGCTTCCAAGTCCTGTGAAATCTGTCCAAACCTTAGTCTGTTATTTCACTCTGAGTATGTAAAGTACTTATCCACATGCCTGACGTTGTATTCTCTCAATGACTGCACTGTGTGTATGTGTGTTTGTATATATATACGAGACATAGATGTCTTTGCAGGTTTGGAGCAGTATCTTTCTGAGGATGGAAGTGCTAGTAAAATGTCATGTAGGGTTGTTCTTCCACTTCAATTAAAGTAAAAAAGAACCACTTCACACTTAAAAATAGATGTCTTTCTCTTCTATATCAGTAAATCCTTACATTCCAGTTCTCATCTAGTGAAATTCATCAGAAGCATTTAACTTTCTCTACAGTAAGAATTCTGAATGTGGCTATAAAAAGAATTACCGGTTGCTGCTATGTTGGTGTTTTTCTTTTTTTTTTTTTTTTTTTTAAGGTGTATATGATATCGTGAATAATCTTGGTTCACTGGTGGCTAGGTTTATCTTTTTGCCTATTGAGGAGAGTTTTTATGTCTTTTTTGCTAACGTGTTGGAAAGAGGAAAGAATGTAAAGGATCAGAAGCAGGTATGTTTAATTTGGATTAATTACATGTGAAGTGCTTGGTTTTGTTAGAGATAAGTTACATCACAGAAGTGTGACTGACAGATGTGTGTGTTTAAATTTGAGTAAAAAGGCTGTTAAAATTGAACAGTTGAAGTGGAGAACAAAAATGTTGAGTGAGGCTGGACTGAAAAGAAAATAGGTAAAATGCTAATTAAATAAATTAAGGTATTCAGTGGCATAATACTGCCTTGTATTATAATTGAAGTTAAAATCATCTGCTCCAAACAGTGATTTAAACCCTAGTGTACTGTGTATTTCCAAGTACACTTAGTCAGTTATTTAAATCATGAAAGCATGTTATTGCTATCAAATAAATGCTGCCTGAAAATATTTGACTAGAAAATAAAAGTAGCTGTTAAGTATAAAACAGTAATGTTTCCAGTGAGTGCAGTTCTGGGAAGAAAAGAATTGTATTTTTCTTGAGTTTTTGAATTGTATGTGGAGTATCAATGGTTAAACAAACCAGAACTTCGTTCCACAGAGTAGTATTCCTGCATGCTGTAGGTAAGAAATTCTTGGATCAGTCATGAAGATCAGCTTGGGCTTTTGTCTGATACTACAACAACTCTTTGCAGTAATCCTGCTACTTGTACTGTAGCATGGAGTTAAACAAGTCCCATGCTCCAGGTCATTGGTGGCCTAAGGAAGATATACGTATGTGTATATTTTATATATAATGTACCTGATACCTACAACTGGCAAAATGGTTATGAGTTTTCACCGTATGTACTGAAATTACATTTTGTTAGAAGGATTACAGAAATGCTTCTTGCAATGAGGTAGTAGAACTGACAAGTTGCTTGTTCTGGTGTGGCAAATCCTGTAGTCCTGTGCAGCAATGAAAATCTGCCCCTCCCAGTGACTCAAACTGTGGCCTTGGGCACATGCCATACTCTTCTTTGCCATTTACTAACAGTTAAACAGGTATAAGTGCTGTTTGCACATTTACTTGAACAGACACGTTCTAATATTTGTGTAGAATTTGTAATGAATAAAACATAGAATGGAGTAATAAATACATAAAAATTGTTGGAAGTTAAGGCCATGTGTATGGATAATTCAATAACAATAAATTTCACACTTTTTTACACTGTGCAACCTGATATTTTTTTTTCTGTCAAGTAGCTTTTCTTCATGAAAATAACTGTTACATTGATTCTTATTCATGTAATCGACTACCTTTTTTTCCAGGATGATGTTGCTATGGCTGCAAATGTATTAGAATTGCTGTTGAAACTTGTGCTGCTGATTGGCCTTACCATCACAGTTTTTGGCTTTGCCTATTCTCAACTGGCTCTGGATATATATGGAGGCTCAATGCTCAGTTCTGGAACAGGTAAAGAATTACAGGGCTGGCAAAGAAGCCATTGTTTAAAAAGAGAAACTGCTGCTGTTAGGAATTCTTCAGTAAATCAGCAGATCTTTTTTTCTGTAAAACTCCTGTTGAAATCAGTGACTTAGCTTGGCTGAATCCAGAACTCATGCCTTTGTAACAGCATCTTTAATATGTAGACACCTTAAACTAAAATATACTGAGGATCTTTAAATAAGTATGATCAGGTTTGGGACTCTACTTTCCTACAATTTCACATCATTGGAGAAGAACCCTTTAAAAGATGGACTGTTCCATGATCTAACATTGCTAACTCCAGCTGTTTTAAATAGCAACAACACCTCACCACCACCCCAAACCTATGCAACAAATTGGAACCAAAGAATGCGTAGTTTTTTTATAGAAATGATAATACTTTTTTTTGTAGTGATAAATCATACAGTGGTAACAGTCTTGCTATAGTTGAAAATACTGAGGGCTAAGTTTTACAAATCTGTCTGCAGAAGCAATTAATTAAAGTAAATTAATAAATTAAAGTAGGTGTCCGTTTAATTCCTTCTTGAAACACAAACATGCAAATTGCAGCCTGGAGTTTTCTTGAGTTCTATCAGTGGTTTGTCAGTTGACCCACAGTAACTCCTGCTAGAAAAAACAATCTGCCTTCTGTAGCTGAGCCCTGTGTAATGGCTTGGTTCCTACTTGTTCTGTTTTGGGTGAAGATCTAGCAGCTCCATAGAGGAGCTTTTTTTGTTGCTTTTTTGTCTGGAAATTTTGCCCATGTGCCATTGTGGGAGAGTTCTAGCTTGCATTTTCCATTTTATGTCTATTATAGTTAAAGTTACAGGGAGGATGAAAGGATGTAACAGTGTATTGTGTTGAACACAGTTGCACCTGTCAGAGTTTGCACCTTTAAACCATACCCAATAAGCAATATTCCAAGGTCATTAAAATAAATTGCAATTACCTTCTTTAGTCTTAAGATAATTAAGCTTTTAGATATTTGTGCTTTAGACCTTTGCATGTATTTGGAAGCTGATGCTTGATTTGTATAGTGATTTTAAGGAAAACCCTATGTCTGCATAACCAAGAGAAACTTGTTTTGTGTTTTCTTGCTGCTGGTTCTATCTGATTAGTTTCTAATTTTGAAAGCAAATGTCATGCAAAATTGTCACTCAGGACCCCAGCAGGCAACTTCTTATGAAGAAAATGTTTTCTGTCCCTCTTCAAGAACGGGTGTCTGGGCCTAATCTTTTAGACACGCTTACTGAAAAGGACTATGTTTAGGAATATGGATGCAAATCAAGTGACTCACAAGTAATTTTATTTATTCACTTAATGATAATGTGTGAAAATGAGCATGCATAGTGACTTACTTGACCAGATATTAACGGGTATATTAATTTAGATATTTTTTTCCTTTTTTTTCATCTGAGTAGTCTAATGTTTTTGTGCGTGCTTGAAAAGGTCTTCAGATCTGCCCCATTTCTTCAGTGTATTTACTGCTCACTGGGCAGTTGTTCTTTAGAACTGAAACAGGAAACTCTAATATGGACTACATTGCTGCCATCAAAATGGAATCTTCAGGGATGCACACTAACCTGTTGAAAAGCATGTGATTTTTTTTCTTTCCCTGTGTTACAATTTCTAAAGGACAAGAAAAAGGTTAAGGTCTGAATGCAGAATTTTGAACTCAATGTATAAATTATTTCTGACCCATAAAAATCTGAATATAATCTTTTATCTAGCACAATTTTGAATCTATTGAACAGCCTTTCTGTTTCTGTTACTGTTGTGTTCAAAACATATATTTTATTGCTTTTAGTACCTCATAATGACTATTGGATTAATTTCCACAAATTTCTGTACAATAGAAGATGTGGATTTTGATAAATATGATTTGGTAATTAGCTAATCCCTTTTAATCCCCTTTCTTATTGGATATCTTTTCAGTTACTATAACAACTGCTGTTCTTGGTGGTCTGGGTTTTGTTTTTGTTTTTATTTTGCCTTGTTTATTTGTGTCCTTGTCAAGATATTCACCCAAGAAACTTACTCAAATGAACTTAAGTTTCCATTATTAGTGACAACATTACAACGCTTATCTCTTCGTATCAGTAAGTGGTATGCAATTTTATGAAAGAAATAATAATCTACTTACCATTCTAATGTGTTTTTTAGGTCCAGATCTCCTCCGATGTTACTCTTTATATGTCCTATTTCTTGCTATCAACGGAGTAACAGAATGTTTTACGTTTGCTTTGATGTGCAAAGAAGAGGTAGACAGGTAGGAAATAGTGTCCCCAGAATATTCCTGTAGTTCATTTGCATATTGTTTGCTTGGAGTTCATTATGTAAACAGAACAATTGCTCTGTGTGGTTATGTGCTTTTTTTTTTTTTTTTTTTAAAGAGCAAATTTCTTTCTGCAGTTAATTTAAGAACTGTGTTCCTTGTCTCCAGAGCCAGGTGCAACAGATGTGCAAACAAACATGCACTTCTATTGTTTTTTTTTACATGCTTGTGTTTGTTGATAAACATTGATCTCCTTAAAAATTTATTTGTAATGACCTTACAAAAAGATTGGTGTATTTGAAATCAGCATAAAAATATCCTGTTGCAGTGAAAACCAACTTCTCATTTAGTTGTCTGCATGTAGATTTAGATGTAGAAGTTTTAGTAAATGTTTAAATGTTTGAGTAAAATGGTCAGAAATTAAGAAAGCAAGGTTGTTAATTTAGCTTTTGGTACATCATTAACTGGGAAAGTAAATGTGAAGTCTTGTTTTCGGTACATAGGTGCTTGAAGTTACAGTTTTTAACACAGTTTATCACTTCACACTCATTAAAATTTTGCAACTGTTAAAATTTCTCACATAGGGTTACTGTATGTCAGGTACACTTCTGAAAGATCTAAATTTTGGGTGTTTTCATTGGTTTATCTACTTTAAGTAGGAGGTTGGATGAGATGATCTACTGAGATCCCTTCCAGCCTGGATTATTTATTGATTTTGTTTATCCTGGGTTATCAATTTAGAAGCCTGGTTGCTGTCCCAGTGCTACCATCAAGCTTTTTTCATTTATATAGCGGCTGTCCCTTACGAGGCCTTTCCAGATTAATTTCAGTAAGGTCTACTTTCCACAGTTAAAGTAGTATCTTTTTAGATTTAGCAAGGGCTGCTTTCATGACCTCTTTAAAGTGTGAACTTGTTTTCAAAGCTACTGTTTGGAGCAGAAACTAAATAAAGCATCATCTTCTTGTTGAGCATTATTGTTTTTTAATACCTATCTAAAATAAAATAGCAAAAATTCCACAAGTTTTTACGTTACTAATCATTGCAATTAAATTGGACTTTCTGAAATGAGCATAGAACTGATTAGTAAAATAGAATTTCCTTCACATAATGTAGTCCTTGGTTTAATTTGCGTGATGTATTTTCCATTCTTTCAGTTAATTTTTTTATTAACATCTCTGTTCTCAAATTTATCTTCTTGCATTAGAAGATGGTAAGAGAACTTTTGTTGCTCAGTTTAGAAAGTAAATTGTGATATTTCTTCAAAGATAAAGTTAGTAAATGACTACTGTAATATATATATTGTTAAATGTTTTTTGTTTTTGTTTTGTTTTTTTTCCCTAGGTACAATTTTGTTATGCTGGCCTTGTCTTTCACATTTCTGTGCATCTCTTACTTCTTGACCCACTGGCATGGCAGTATAGGCTTTATCCTTGCCAACTGCTTTAACATGGGTATTCGAATAGCGCACAGCATCCACTACATCTATGATTACTTCAAAGGAAGCACTTACAGACCTTTGACAGGCTTGCTTCCCTCACCGTTCTTGGTACTCGTTTATATCATAAGTGGAGTAATCACTGGTTTCTCAGAGGTAAGCATCTTTCTCAGATTTTGCTCACACTGTGAGAGTTAGTGTCAAATGACTTTTGTGTCCACAAGCAGAGAAATACCACTAGCAAAAAAGGTTTATGAGGACAGGCTGGACAATTTCCATTACAGTCAAGGCAAGATATAATATTAAGATGTTTTAGCTTTGATACAAAGTTATCTCTGCCACCTGTAGAAGATGTATCTGAGAAGTGAAGTATTTAACACATTTCTGCTGTCTGTAGATAAATCCATGTCCTTAGTTCTTAATAGTAATTGAAATTTTGCAGTAGCACAAAGAAACTTATTAAAAATTCTGTAATAAAAAAGTAATAGAGGAAAAAAACAAAACAAGAACAGAAACCAAAATTGCCGGGGGCGCATTTATCACATCTGTTCAGACTACAACATGGTAATTGTGCAGACTAATTATTACAGAAATGCTAGCATTTCAATGTACAGAAATATGACAGATTGAAAATCCATTATGCCGTATAAAGGAGAACTTTATATTTTGGAATGGGAGATTTCCAGTGGGGTTTTGTTAGCAAATAGCTGAATATGTTGCTGCAAAGTAGCAGACTGCACGATGGCACCAGCAGTTTTCCTAATATTTCAATTAACATGTTTTTGCATGCCAGTTAATGGTAACTGTTGTATTTACCAGATACCTACTGAATGCTCATTTTTTGCTGACAGAGTTTTCTTAAGAAAGCAAGTATTGCGACTACTAAAGATGATTTATTGTAGGGTCAGTGCATGTGGCAAAACTGTGCTCAGCTTGATGGTGGTGTTAGCATGGTCAAGAGAGGTGTTGGACCTTATTTTTTATGGACGCAGTAAATCTGCTTTGTGCTGACTTGTTTTCCTGCAATTGCTTGTTCCCTTTGTAGGTATTCTTCTGCTGTGATAAGGGTTGGATGGCAAGGCTGATTCACATCAGCATGGGCGCTCTGTGCTTTGCAGCAACCACCGTTACCATGTTCTGCACAGAGACCAAGCTGATCCACTTTGTCAGAAGCCAGTTCCTCTCCCGGTATATGAAGAAAGGAACGTGAAATGCTCATGTACAGAACAGTTCTTGTGCATGCTTGCAGTAAAGGGCTGTATTTTTTACATAAGCTCTGTATGGAAAAAGGTTTCTGTGTGGGTTTATTGGAAGCATTGATATTGGAGTGGCAATGTAAAAGATTGCCAACTGAATATTATTTTGTCTTCTAAGCTGGTCAGTACAGTGAAAGAGAGCTGAGTAATTTTATCTTCATGCATCATTCTTTTCTAAGCTTTTCTTCAAACAGCCTCTTTGGTTATGAATGAGAATCTAAGATACACCCTTCTGACATAACCTAGTTGACAGACTTCATGGAGAGAGAAGAATCCATTCTTACCGATGGGGACTACGGGTATGAAGGCATCATATGGCTTACATCTTAAGTTGTAATTAAGAATGCCCTTATTTGGCATGGTATGCTGCTGAACTGGTTAGAAAATAAATGGTCTGACAAAAAAACCTGCAAACACAACCAAAAAACCCCCCCACAAAACAAAAGCTGAAAAAACACTAAGGCAAGGACCAATAGCAATATAACTGTTACTGAGCTAGAACCTGATGTAACGTGGAAAGATTGAGTTGTCAGAGTTTTGAAGTGTAAAGCAGTGAATGGGAAGTTCTGATGTTTACAAGTAAGATAATGGCATACACAGCATGTGTCCATACTAGCTATGTAAGATCATTTAATTCAGCATATCATTCATTTGTGAGGGTATTGATTAACTTGTCAAAAATACTCTGAAGCCTTAGCTAAAAGAAAAAAGGGGTTTTGAGCGGTGTTTTACAGGAGATGTTAAGTAAAATCGTATTGATGCTGAAGTTCCAGAAGGTTAATTATAAAACTTCTTACTTTTACTCCAGTGTTTTTTTTTTTTATCTGAGATGTTAGATGCCAGCACGAACAAATTTGTCTCAATAAAAATTTTGTCCTCTCTGAAATCTAATGTTAAATATAATAAGATTTCTTTTAAGGGTTTATGCACATAGAAACTTTTGCTGTTGGCTAGGAGGTACCTTCTTGTTGCAACTAGTTTTCCTTATGTCTTGTTCCTTTACTTGTTCAAATACTTTGTATTGATATTTTTTTTTTTTTTTTTTTCCCCTGAATTGTTGAAAATTTGGACATTCAGAAGTTGTAAAGTAAGATGTTAGGCTGCTGGTTTAGGCTTACTAATGGTGTATTTTATTGCTGGTCTATGATCTAAATTTGGCAGTTTCAGAATGTACAAGTGGCAGGTTTATTGTGATCAGTGTTCTCTTTGCAGTGTTTGGATGGGCCAAAAAATGTCAAGTGACAAAAAATGTGTGCTCAGACATGTACTGTCAAAAGCTTTTAGTTTAATCATGTAGCAATTCCTCAGATCCTCAGACTGCTTTAAAAATTACTTCACTGTAAGGACATTGTGGAGTTCATCCTGGTGACCATAGCTCACAGCATGAAATGCTTTGTGGTATCAGTGTCTTCAGTTCAGTTCTGTCAGACACATTTTCTAAACTCTGGTAGTTTTCACTTGGAGATACTTTATATGAGAATTTGGTGACTGAAAAATTATCACAGAGAAGCCAAAAAGTAACAGTGGGAGGAAGAGAAAGGTGCTCTTCCTCAGCTAATGCTGATGTCTCCATTACCTGGCTGGAAGGTAGTAGAGACAGACTTGCTGATTCTTCTGAAGTTGTTATGAAATCTGTCTAAATAAAACCAACTCTGTTATTTTGCCTTGCTAAGTGAATGTGGTAGTTCTTAAATTTTTTGCTTCTGAGTTGTCTTGCAGCTTTTTTTCCTCATTTCTATCAGGTATGGAGTTTGTTACGAAGTACAGATCTGTATATTGCAGAGGATTGAAACTTATTTATTATAAATTATCAGTGCATTTTCTTTACCTGCTTGTTCATAATTAAAAAACAGACAGGAGAATTTAAGGATTCTTTTTAGAGTCTGTCTTTTAGGGTCTGTCTTTTTCTTCATGGCTTTGGGACCTCCCTGTGGGATTATCTCAATCTGTACAGTGAGTTTTAACTAATACTTGGAATGAGGAATTTTGTATGGCCCTGCACTCAAAGTGTTTTGGAGATTGAAGAACTTTTCATACAAAAGGAGCTTGAAGTCACGTTGTCTTACTTAGTCTTATGATCCCAGCTGTACAGTGGTACTATTTCTGCTGCTAGTGTTGTCATAAATAGGGTGATGTGAGATCTCACTGTTCAAATAATGGGCTGTCTAGTCTCATAAAACCTTTTTCACATAAATGCTGTGTATGCATTTAAAGAGAAGTTACATTTTTAAACTAATTAGTTTGATTTCATATTGGAAAGGCTTACAAATCTCTCACATCTTAACAAGTGGAAACACAATTTCATATGAATCAGGAAGACATTTAAGATGGCTTGATCATAGTTCGTTTGCAAATTAAGGATACATTCTTCTAAACTTGATCTGTAAGCAGTTCAGTGATGGCTGGGTTTTGTGTGTGGTTTTTTTTTTTTTTTTTTAACTATATGTGGCAGGAAACAGCAAGGAGGGACAGGAAGTATAGACCTATGAAGCTGTCTCCTGGTTTCTTACTTATCTGTGTGATTGTTATGTGAAAGTTAATTGCTTTATTTATAAAGAAGAACACTCTGTCAAACTCAGGGACAAAGCTGGGATTGAGCTTGACCAAATTTCCCTTTTTTTTTGCAGTTCTGTCAGTCTGTCAAAGGCACAATGGGATGCTTGTCTATAAATTTCATGAAGTTGTTTTGCAGTGTTTTTCTGAAATCCTTTAGTTTAAGCCGAAGGAGAAATAAACTGGAGAAAAAGTTACGATTTCATACATCATATGATATGTTGGGTTTGTTGTTTGGTTTTTGTTTTGGTTGGTTTGTTTGTTTTTTTAATAGTTGGATGAATGACATTCAAACATCTGTAAGATACAATGGTTATAAAATGGGATAATACCAAATAAAATTTATTTCCCTTGTATCTTGTCTTCCAATTAAGGCTTATTGGAGTGTTACTTGTATCTTTGGTACAGTTGATGCTTAAACTTGGTTGTGTTTTTTAGGAACTTTTATGTATAAATTATTTATCAACCTAGAAACACACAATTTCCTAGCAAAGACATTAAAAAAATGTACTGTAGTATTTTTATAAGAAGTGGCATCATTATAGCCACCTATTTTCCACTTTGCTTTTGTCAAAATATATGTTTGTATGGATTGGAATGACCAGGTTTCTTTGTTTGCTTTTAAACAATGTGGTGGTGTGATAAAAACTGTTTAAGTGGCCAGGTAAACCTAATAGGTAATGAAGGTTGTTAGCTGAATTATGCTGCAACTGGTAATATCAGTGCTGGGTACTAACCAATTGTGGAACTGTTTTTTCTTTTCTAGTATTGTAATTATTTTACTTGTATATAAAGAAGTGAGAGGAGGAGTGCATGTGCACATTTTTTTTTTAAAGAAATAAGGAGTTACAGCTTTTACTTAAATGGTTAAACTGCTTTAGTAGGCATGAAAAATAATTGATGGAAGCTTGAATGTTGACCACAGGTTAGCACTCGTAAGAGGTATTGACTTGTTAGTTCATATGAAGGATTGCCTGAGTGTGAGTACCTTGAGGTCAGCTAGTCTTGATTTGCTGGCTTCTGGATAGCGCTTAAATCTCAACCTTGAAATTATTTTTGTGGATTTTATATTTCTTACTGTTTGAATATCATACTTTTTTTGTGGTTTAATTGCCCTTATTTTAAAGACAACACTGAAGAGAGAGCATCTGAGGCTTTTTGAACCATATCATTGCATCAATAGATCTGCTGAGATGTAATGAATTTGTTTGGCACAGAATACATAACTCATTTGCATTCTGATAGTGCTATGTAAATGCAGTTCATTTTCATTATGCGTTTAAAGTGAAGTTTGAAGCTCTCCACATCTGATGTACAGCTGGGCCATGGAAACTAAGTGCAAGGCGTACTCAAAAGCATTAACAGCTGGGGGATCAAAACTGAACAGTGATAGGAAGTGCTCATCTTTGTTGTGTTTTGGATTACACTTTCACAGAACGATTATTGTGCCATTTGGTTTATGTATCTGACCTGTTGTTCATGCACTACCTTGCTGTGATCTAGGAGGAGGAATGAACCCTCTTCAGTTGAGATGTCTGTAACTGCACACTGCTATCATTCACAGACTCTGTGCAGCCAGGGTAGGATAGGTGGTTTTCCTGTTGTTTTACCTTTTCCACACAATTATAACGCTGAGTGTTGTTTTTGTATTGTCAGACTTCCTGTTTAGTTGTGGTAGGCGAGCATCTGTTAGAGCTCTGTGTGTTGATTTGCTAGCTAAATTTTGTGATTCACAGACACAGCTGTCTTCAGCATGATGTATTTCCAAGGAATTTTATGCCACCTCACTGAAATGAAAACATGGAAAAGAACGCAACCAGGAGGGCAGACGTGTTCTATCTGTGACCCATTTAAGAAGACTGAAATTCTTAAAGCTGTGTTAGGAAGAAAAAATTGAGAGAAAGAAGTTCTTAAACAGATAAGATACGTGTGGTCTGCTAGTAAATGCAAATCATGTTTTGTTCTTCATGATGCGCTTTGGGAAGAGTGCTTCAAAAAGTGAGGAACATAACTGAGCTTGGGAGAAGACTGTAGAGCTTTGCCCATAACTTTCTTGAATGCAGGACTATCTCAGACTCTTACTCCCTTATTGCTCCTCCTTGGGAGAGGGAGGGGTGTGAAACAGTGCACTGATGCTGTTCCAAAGAGCCTTGCTTGTGTCTCAGAGCAACTGAGGCCTAGTCGTACACTATCTGTGAGAAGGAGCCTTGTGATCACTCATGAGTATCTTCAATTCCTTCCTTTTTTTGATTTTATTCTTTTGTTTATTTGTGACACAGTTTCACTCATATGTTGGTAAACCGTTCATAACCAACTCCTGTACAGAGATCTCTCTCTCCCTTATTTGCAAAAAAAAATCAATTTAGGCAGCCTCAATGTAAAAATGTGGTGAGTGACCAGAGTCCTGCACTGGGATGGAATGAGGAAGGTGTTGGTTAGCTAGCTGCAGGTTACATTGTGGCCTGCGTGCAAGCCCTGACAGCAAGGAGTGAGGAGGGAGCAAATTAACATTGCACAGAAAAAATGAGTTGTGTCGTCTTTTCAGTTCTGGATGCTTGACTTGGCAGTACTAATGTTTTCCTAATGGAAGGGGTTTTGGGGAATAATTTTATAAAACAAGTACCATAAAGTGCACTGATGTGCCTTCTCTTATTTATGTAATGATTTTTAGCAGTCTCTCGGGGCTGGGGAGGAGATGTTATGGTATGAGGAAAGGAAGAAGGGAAATGTGGCACAGTACATGCGCAGAGAACATAGCGTCCCTCTGAGGGAAGGTCTTGAGTCTGTAAATTACTTAATCTCTGAATGCATTTCTGTCACTGTAAATAAAACTCTTGAGTATGTATCTGCACAAGTGCTTCTCTAGGCAACTAGTAGAACGTGCTTGGAAGAAACAGGAGCATGTCCATGAAGTAGAGTGTACCTTGCTGGATACTGCTTGCCATGCTGCTCTGCTGGTCAAGTAGGCTTGTATTTATACATTGAAAATACAGGCAGTAGTGTGTGGTAATGTTCTTTTTCTCCCTAACAGTCCTGCCATTTGAGGTTGACTGGATATAAACCTCTGGAAACTTTTTTTTTTTTTTTTTTGTGGTTCCTTCAGAATTGCACTGATGTTTTTTAGTATTTTTTTTCTTTTTTTCTCCTAGGATGACTTTGTTACATAATAGCTTTACACATGTTCATCTGGGAGCTCTGCAGGGGGCTAGGATGGGGGAAGTGCTAGGGCTTCCCTCAGGCCCTGCTCAATGCAGAAAAGTGGGTTGTGGGCAGGGTGGAACCTCCCCTGCCCTATAGCGGGTAGGTGTCACCACATAGGGCCTGGGTCTCATGCTGTGCATCTTGTGAGCACCTTGGCTCAGATGTCTAAGGAAAAGTTGTGAGAGTGGTAAAAAAAATCTGTAGTAAAGCCATGCAGTATAAGAAAGCTAGGATTGCTTTCTTGAGACAGCAGCTCAAGGATTCAGGAGGAAAACCACCTACAGGTATACATTCCTGAATGCAAATACAGAGTTGGAAGGTGGCAGTTCAGGAGCCCCAAATGACCATTTCAGGGAGCTGCAGAGATTTCCTACCAAACTGTCTGCTAGTAGATATGACCTGAGTTTTACTGAGTGTTGTGAATGTACTGTGCTTCGTAGCTTGTTAAGTTCCACTGGTTTTGTGCATCTTAAACCCGTGTAAGATTTATTCTTTTAAAGTTGATTATATCCTGCTTGTGGCTATATATGGTGCTTGCAGTTGACAAAAGTTGCCTGAATTGAATGGCTTAGAGGGAGGATTGCAGATTTGTGGAGAGTGCAGGTAACCTAGGTCTTTTGGAGTGAAAGCCAGAGACAGAGCAGAAAAGCAGAATAACAGAAACTGAAAACAGATCCACAGTATACAGGTTTGGTAACTGGGTGTTAAGGTACTTAGTTAGTATTCCACTGGGGCTGATTGCTTACCAGGTAATAAGAGAGAAGGATTTCCTCCTTATCCAGAAGAAAATGTAGGGATCTAGGTCATCTGAAAGATATTCTGGTATGGGAGCAGGAAGACTGCATGGCTGAATATGCTTTGAAAAAGGCTAGAAAAGGGTTTGCAATCTGTCAGGGGAGCATTCCACCTAAGGCTATGTTAAGGTTGCTGCAGTATGGGCCTTGTGGAGAGTTGCAACCAGTTTGACTAGTCTTATTACAGTTAAGAAAAGGAAAAGTAGTCTCTATAGGATAAGAAAAGGTGGATTTGAAATCAGAGGTTGAATTATTGAAGTAACAGGAATGGAATCAGAGGGGAAGAACAAGAAAAGTAGTGCAGAGTAGTGTGCCTGTGCTGCAAAAAGCCTGTGTTCAGCATCCGTGATGAAGTGAGTCCAGATGACATGGGATGGAGGACATACAAAAGGCTAGAACAATAAAAACTCAAGCGGAGAAGTTAGATGGACAGTTGAAAAAAGCTTAAGTAGCTTCAGGGTGGTAGTTAGAAGTAAGATTGTTGATTGGATCATTCAGCTTGCAAGAGGAGTCACTTGGTCTTTGAGAAGAGCACTGCAGGAAGAGCAAAGTGTGGTTGGATTTGTCAATGCAGAATTTAGCCCAGAAAACCTCAACCCATGGGACTGAAGTGCAGATAGCCAGTACAATCTAAGTCACTGATGCAGATACAGCCAGTTACCTGGAAAACACATTTCTTCCCTCTCCCTGTGCTTCTTTGCATCAAGACTTAGACCAGTTCTACTAATCAGGGTAACTCTGTGCTACTACAGATCTCTTCTACTAACCCATGTGGGCAGCCCTGATGGAAAAGAATGGGAGAAATCGTGTGTGGTAGCAGACAGATCAAAAACTCTGGCACTCTCAGAAGAAGCTGTCACACCATGTGAGCAAGAACATTCATCTTTAGTAAGGATCTTAAGACACGGGTAGAAGGTGGCAATGAGGAGTCAAGTTGTGGTGCAGACCATGCTTTCCCCAACAAGATGCACACTATCTGAAGGAACTCAGGGTAGACATATAGCAAGACCACAGTTAGCACTGTGGGTCTGAGGTTTAATGAACTGGGGAACAGAAGTGGAAAAATACAAGGTTTTTGCACCAGTAATCTATGGATGGCAAATAGAAGTGTATGAATATGAATGTTCATTATTAAAATAGTAGAAAACTTGCTGTGTTACATATGAACTCGAATTGGCAAATACAGTTTACTTGCAGATCCACTTACTTTAAATACGGGTGTGTGTGTATGAATTACTGCAATTTCCGTAAGTGAAGAAACGGAAACGAAAGAAAGTGAGTGTTCCTTCTGTTTGAGGAGGTCAGATGTCAGCCCTTAAAAAAGTAATAGAAGAAGACTCAGAGAAATCACCGTTTTCAGATTTGGAATTGTATTAACAAGCTGTTGCTAAAGTGGTGACCAATATGGGCAAAGAAAGGCATGTGCTGAGGGAATGGTAAAACACAAAACCCTCTGGGGACATGTGGCGCAGTCCCCAAGGATTATACGGGACTAAACGTGCGTGAAAAGGCACAGCCCGGCTGTAATTGTAGGAAAAGCTGGTTGTGCAGTGTATCGGGAATTAAAAATAGAATGAAGAATAGACCAAAACACAAAGATAGACCAGTCTTGGAAGAAGTGATTTAATTTCAGTTAAAGCTTTGAAAGAGTGAATCAAAAGCATAGTAACTTAATATTCATTGTAAGTTCTTTATGGTTTATTTTACAGGATCATGCTACCAGCATTATTGGCTTGGAGAGAAGTAGCTCAGCATAATGATAGTGATGTTGACTTCATTAATGATTAATGTCCCTTCAAGACAGTTGTGACTATAGAGGAACTCCAGGAGGGATGAATAAAACAGAAGGGGGGAAAAGGTTTGAAACAGGAACGCGAAATACTGACAGTACTTCAGTAAGGAGTTCAGAGAATTGTCGGATTTAACTTGTATATGAAGGAAAAATTGCTAATGAAATAGTGCAATCACACTGGGTTAGAGGATAACCTTGAAGGAAAATTCTATGGGTGAGTATTAGAAGAGGCTTGTATGTATCTGGTAACTGAAGCTTGCCTGTTCCCTCCCTTTTTTGTGTGTTTATCTGTGTAATACTTCCAGCGTTAGCCACTATTTCAGTTGATAAATATGATTGCTGTAGATAAAACTGACCATAACACTCTTAGAATAGAATAAAGGAGAGAATGGTAGAGATACCCATAGTCTGGTAACAATATCAGACATCTTAATCATGAGGGAAGATTTTCCTGTGCCAAGCTATAAGAGTTCAGAGCAAAGAGTTCTACAATGAGACAGACTGTGCCAAGAAAACATGATGATTCGTGGTAGTTGTTGTTCTTTGCCTGGGGTATTAGAATGCTGCTGTAACATTTATTTGTACTAAGTGCAAAGCTTATCTACTTGTTGGAAGTGGAAAAGTGGGAACAGTGGATATCAAGCAAATGGAGAACAGATATAATCAGATCACAGTATTATTTGAGCTTACTGGCTAGAATATTAGCATAAAAACTTGGAGTAAATTTGCTGTCTGGATACAATTAATGCCTTAGAAAGGTGGGAGGTTTGATCAGTGGATTGCTTCATCGCATTAAAAAATAATACCAATAGTAATGCTCCAGTTTTTCTTCAATGATAACATAGTATTTTTCTGTCCTTAGAAAGGGCAAGCAACAGTGATGGCACATGAACTTACAGAGAATGTCATTGCCGTGGAATATTAGCTGAAGACATCCCTTGGCTACAAACAAGTTTTACAAAGGAAAAAAAAGTTAAATGAGCTTTACAGTCCTAAAAAGAAAACAAACCCAAATGTAAGTTGTAGCTGCTCATGCAGAACTTGAGCAAGTCATTACATGCAATTACCTTTAATATTTCGCACTGCAATTAATAAGTGCTTTGATGCTATATCTTAGTTATCAATAAACCACCTGGCCCCAACAAGAATAATTGTTTCCAAATGTCAAAACCTTGATGAATTTCTATGCCATTTGTTTCTGTCACAAACTACGATGTTTGTATAGGTTATGACAACATGCAATGACTGCCAAATACATTTCACCCAGATGAATGGAAGTGTGTATGTCAAACAAATATGTATGTGTTAGAAGATCATAGACCAAAGGAAATGTTTCTGTTAATACACAGCAAGTATTAAACATCAGTGAAATCCAGTTTGTGCTGATGTATTTATAAATATTTATTAAAGTAGCAGTTCTGTTAAGTACCTTCTGGAGACCATTTCTTAGGGAAGCCCAGGGGTAGCTTGCAAATTTGCCTCTGAAATAATTTGTTAAACTGTATGGTTTATTTTTTGTTTCCTTGTTTGTTCTCCGTGGCAGGTGCACAAAGGTTTACAAAGTCAGGATGAGACAGAGACTGAGATAACTTTTGGCCAAAGGAATAGTGCTCTGCTGTTCCTGATGGGCCATGGCACTGATGATATGTAAATATATGCTGTTCTTTTGATACGTGCATGACAGTGACTTTTTTTTTTCTTTTTAGAAGATCGCTTGAGAAATTGTGTAAGGCTCTATATGCCTTTGCTGAATGGTATTGATTTTGGCAAATCAAGACTGATTTTTAAAGGATACTTCAGGTTTCTTAATTCCTGTATGAGTGAAATAATTCATTGCACATCCCTCTTCCTTTTTTCCCCCCAGACTGTCTCCAGGGTGGTATGCACTAGTTCTTTGATACACTGACTACCAATCATTGCCAACAGCATCATCTTGGCAAAAACTGCAACAAAAAAAATTAAACCCCCTGCATATTAGGTCTCACTGTTCCCACTCTTTGCTCTCTCTTGATAGCATCTATATTTTTTTCAAGTCCCCTTGCTGTATGGGCCTTGGGACCCCAAGATCTTTTTTTGAGCTCTGAACTGTGAAATGTTTACATGCATGTTCCAGTTTATCCTTCAGCTGAGTCATGTATTATTTGAGCAAAGTCCATGTATAGCAATTCAGAACAAGGTTTAGACACTGTCAATTCCACTTCACTCCCTAATTCTCGGCTTAAATGTTTGTGTTCAAGGTAGAAAGGTGTTCGTGGTCACAGCAAAGAAAAAGCAAAGACTAATTATTTTTAAAATACCTCTCTATTTTGGGCATGAATTTCAGTTCATAAGTTTAATAAATCATCGGGTGCTGAAGTGAAGTCTGGAAAACAAAGGTTCAAAGCCAGGAGGTGCTAAGCGAATATACTTTTCCAATAACAAATGGATTCTGTCACCTTAATTGAAATATACTACCTAAAACTAGTTCCCTGGTAACTTTGAACAATTTATGAAAGGTTCTGACTGCATGGATATTTTTTTTTCCCCCTGCAGCTGTGAATTAGGTGGAAAAATACTGCAGCTGAACATAACGTTGTTTTGTCACTAGAAAATTCTCTGCTGGCATTGAATTCAGCCTGGAAAAGTAGAGAGGTCATGACACAACATCTGTTTTGTGGAGAGCATAGTTATTACCACCAGTAATACTGTGAACACTGGAGTGGAAAAAATAACTCCAGAGCAAGAGATGCTGTAACAATGCCTTTTTGACCATTGTTCTATGGATTGCGTTAGCTGGATTTCCCCTAGATGTATGTTTGAAAGGTAAGTTTGAACAAAATACTCATGCTGCTCAAACATAAGGTGGAGCTGTTTCTTTGTGATAGAATTTCCACCTCACGATCTTTAAAACTCTTTTTTCCTTACCATGTTTTCAGTGTTGCCAGTGATTTTACAGACAGTATTCTGGAGGCGTGTGACTGAGGTTTCTTAAACTCCTCTAATGATTTACATTCACTCTTAGATTTTCAGCTAATACATTCCATATGAGACGTTAAGGGATCTCACCCTATCCTCAGTTTTGGTTAATCCCCTCACCCTATTGCTAATCTGAACTGACTTTGATTCCTATGCTATGCCTTCTTGGGCTAGTTGTAACTGTGATAACTTCTTGCCACTTCCTTGGGGTGATTGCCTTTGTGTATCAGAGACAAGGGAGTCTCTGGAGTTTTTCATTTTTTTTTGACTGTACCACAATATAAATTTGTTCTTTTGAACTGATGCTTTTTACAAACAAATAATTAGGAGAAGCTTGTGTGTAACTTATATGTTTAAAGCATTGACACTGTTGGACACCTGCTTTACCTGTTTGGATCCTGACCAGACAAGGATAATTCCAGCCTCAAATAAAGCTGTGGTCCTGCAAAAAAAGAAGTACTGATGACTACTTAGAGCTGCCAGGGATTTTCTTATTTCCATCAGTCTTAATATGCCTGTCAGAGTTCAAGGAGCAACTGGACAACATTCTTAGTAATATGATTATTTTTAGATAGTCCTGCGAGGAGCGGGGAGTTGGACTTGATGACTGTTATGGGCCCATTCCAACTTGAGATATTCTGTGATTCTATGAACTAAGCTGCAGTGACAGCATGGGGAATTCCTCCTGCCTGTGAGAGGGGTGGCCCATTTTACATGGCAATAAACTTGGCCAGAAACACAGTGTTTTATCTTGGGCTACCTAGTAGATCAGATCACTGACAGGCCAGCGTGGGTATCCAGACAGCTGATTGTTTTTTCATTCTTCCCAATGACACTACTTTTTGTAGCTGTGCTAGCTACTGAAAACACCACCACTTGCTAGGTTTTTCTAACAAAAATGTTAGTGCCCCTGTAATAGTAAAGTAGTTGAACAAATATTTTTTTTCTAGAATGACAGTTATTCTCTCTGCCCATCCTGGTCTTCAGTGCCATTTCCAGGTAGTCCAGACTCCCTGAATAAGCCATGTACATTCTTGTTTTCACTCTGGTTTCTTTGAGTAAATAGGGCAGAAGTTTTTTCCACTGGAATTTGAAGACTATTGTGCCAGCTGCAGAGTCAGTCAGAGTCAAATTCACTTCTTAGTATGACTAGTAACTTACACACATTTAAATTAAAAAAAAAAAAAAAAAAAAAAAAAAGCCTTAGCCCTGGTACATTGGAGGACTTGTGAAAAGATATTAAGGGTGTTTTCCTGTGAATAGTTTGCTGCTATTTTTTTCATTTAAAAATATTATAAATAGTAATAAGTCACACGTGAAATATAATGAGTTTGTTAATCAACTCTAAGCACCATTGATTTCACACAAACCACAGCTTCTGACAGACTGCAGGAGTGGTGGCTCCCTGTAGATTACATGGTCTGGATTGTGATTAAAATCTTCAGACTGTCTACCCAAAATTAATCCACATTAAAAAGGTTTTTGAGAAGAAACATACAAAGAATACCTTCCTATTAAAAATCTGTACATGATACAGGAAATAAATAGGTTCTAGTAATGCAAACACAGAGGAGAGTTAATGGGGAAACAGGCTTTTCATTTGTTTATGCCTAGCAGTGTCTGCTGGGATTTACAGTGATGCTGCTGTGTTTGATTTTAACAGAGGTGATCTGTGTATCCCCACCTGGAGAAAGAATCGAAACGATGCTCTGTATTTTCCTGTTTTTTGCTAAAACAATCTCAGAAATGAGACTTGCTTTCCTTTTATTGCTCACTCCCTCGTTTGTCCCTTTCCCCTACGTAGAATGCTGCTTCTCTTACTCCTCCTTTCCTTCCTGCTTTTTAAAATAGAAGTCGAGTTATGCTTGTGAAAATACAGTCTACTGTAGTGTAGCTGGGAGCTTGTGACTAAAAGAATAGTTGAAATAAATTTCTTAAGCAATCTAATGCTGGTGCAAGTTGTCAGGTCTTGGAGCAGTTTCTAAGATGGTTTGCTGTACCTGTCTGTTCTTTGGTAAGGATAGTAGAGGTCAGCATTTTGTAGATCCTGGTTTTTCTGTTGCACTTGCTAAATCATAAAGAACAAGTTTTAGTCATGTGGGACTTGAGTAGATCCAATCCCTCTTAACATTGAAAAAGGATTTGATACTATATTACAAGATCATTATCAGGGAACTTAATCTGTAAAGATAAATTCTCTACAATAAAAGGTGTAAGATACATAAATATTAAATGTTTTCAATTGAATGATGTCTTTTCCTGTATTTTTAATAACAATTGTAGTTTCTAGTGAATGTTTGCTGAGGGCAGGAAGTGTTCTGACATGCTTGGAGGCAAGATTCAGAGTTAAGAGAAATGTTTTACGAAGACTGTGTTGACACCTGTGGCTTTCTGGGCTACTGACCCTACTGAAAGTATCAGTGTCAGATTTCTCTATTTTAGATTAATGATCTGAAGCATAGAAGCAGGGCTTCCAGGGGGGAGACAGAGATTGAAGTTGTGGTCAGCCTTCAGAAATGGCCACCTTTCTCCTGTGCTAGTAAAAGCCCTTCTTGGGCCTGGCTTGCTTTAACTTTGCAGTTGCTTTCCCCAGGTCCTGACTTGCAGGACTTCAAACTCTTACTCTTTTTGTTAAAAGCCAACTCATCAATCTTTCCATTAGCGGACTCACTTGAAAGTCTCTCAAAGCTGTCCTGTAAACTGAATGTGTCGTGTGACTTAACTGGGCGATAGTCAGCAGCTCAGAATGTAAAATTCACTTTCAGTGTGTAGCAGATGAGTGTTAAATGATACTTAGCCCTGAGGAAAACTCACTGCATGCACACAAAACAAAAATACCTCTGTCAACCCCTTGTGATAATGAAGGTTTCTTTATCCTCAGGTTTTGCAAACACTTAAGGTATTGAATAGTTCTCCTTCTATCTATTCTTCTAAAAGTCTCCCCACTTAAGATCACCTGCAGCTGGTGAAACAAAATCCTTTTTATGAGGTTGTTCTGGTGTTCAGTTCTGCAATGGTAAAGTTAACTCCCCAGCCCCAACCCTGTAGAGGTAGGTAAGAAATCTACAGTGTGATTTCACTTTTTCAGCCCTGTTATGTTACATATTAGTCAGAGTTCATTTATTTCATTAGTTTACTTTGTAAAGTAATTGCATAACTGTTACCACAATAGGACTGGAATGGTGTATTACATTCACTAAAATAACTTGGCAATTAATTTCAAATGATCTCTGTGCAGTAATCTCCTACATATAATAGAATTATTCAAATGTCTATGAACATTTTACATGCAGTACTGGAGTGAGTTAGATCAATCAAAAATTAATTGCATCCAAGGCATCAGTATAGCCTTCTGGGATCAGCTGAGTACCAGTATGTCACAATAAAGTCATAATAATTGATGTAGCATTGAATCGTGCCTTTGCTTCTCACTTATAATGGCAATTTTATTAGCTGAGCAGGCTAGGTGAAAAATGGAAAGAAAAGAGAAATGGAAGTAAGTTAAATACCAGCTAGTGGCCATTAACTTTGATTTAATTCTGTGCTTATGTGGTTTATCATCCTGACACTTTCTGTACGCTTAGAGTAGCTTGTCCTTGTTTTGCACAATTGCACTTTCACCGTACTTTGTATTTATATATGTAGAGAGGAAAGGTGCATGTGGGTCAGTATTCAATTCAAGTTGTCAACCCAAAATATTTCTTCTGAACTTTGGTTTGATGGCTTGGGCATTCAACATGAAAAGTATCTCTCTTGGTAAGTATTTGGTTTCTCTTACGCTTTTTTTCTTTCTGAAGGTGTGACTCTTGGATGATTAACGTTGTAGAAGTAGGGTGTGGATACCAAAACATTTAATAATTTCTCTTTTTCCTGGCAGCTTTCTTCTAACTTCTAAAAATTTTTTTAAAGTCATAAAGCTGGACTGTTGCTGTATCACAACTACTGAAAAGTGGTTGAACTCAATTCTTACTTTTATTTTTTTGTATTATGTGTATTAGCGAACGAAGAGGAGTTACTTAACTTTAAATTCAGCTACAAACTTTTTAGTGTTTTCATAGAACCTATGAACTAGACAAGAATCTGTTTTCCTTAAGATATTTGAAGAGCCAAACTGACAGTCATCAGGTATAAGAAGATAGTTATAAAAGAAAAAAACCCAACTCCTAAAGATATCAGCATTACTGGAGGGCAAAACCAAAGCAGTAAGTGGATAGGTGATTAAATGTAAGAACTGTCTCCTATTGCAGCATATGGGTGACTTGGCAATTAGATCAGCTATAACTTGGCCTCTGATTGGTGCATTTCATCACTACAGAGCTGACACAATTACCAGAAAAGTGGGTAAAACATTGAAAGAGGCTCTGGAAAAAAAAAAAAAAAAAAAGCTTTGAAAGTTTAAAAAACTGCACTCTTTTCAGGGCTGGAATTTTTCAGGCTCCCACTGAACAGCAAGACTTGAGTCTCATTTGTGAGAATAGAGCCAAGCTAAATCCAGGGTAGCTAGCCCAGTATGGGTAACAGCTCAGCTGTCAGCCTGCTGGAATCGTTGAGGTTTGCAAGCACCTGACCTGGCTGGGCTGAGAGCTGTGCAGCTGCAACCATCTCCCTGCTTAGCTTATTTTTGCATACTGGCTTTGGAATATTTTAGTAGTATGTGCTTAGATTGCACTGTACTTAGATTTGCCCTGCAGTTGGTGACACAGTGACAGATGATTGTATAGACCTTTGCCAAATATGTGCAAGAATGAGAAGGGACTGTGAAAGTTTACAAGAATCTGAAAGGCATGAAAAAAGAGGAAGAAGTGAGGTAGGTTAGCAGTGTACAGTTGGCATATGGTAAAAATGCAACAGTTGGCAGGGATTTTTCCCTTAATTATAACTTTCTAATTTGTTCCTCATTTAAATTTATCTGGAATAGATATCTTTGTGGAAGTGACAGCAAAGCTTTCATGTTTGAGAGGTAGTAAAATTAGCCTACATAAAGATGCAGAACATACTGTAGATTATATAGCTGGAACTCTGTGATGGAAAAACCTGCTCCCATTTCCATTTACTGATTAAGGATTTTAACATGCCGTAGGTATTATCCAAAATTCTTCTGATGCTTTAAACCCAAATTAAAAGGGACAAGGATAGTTCATTGGCTCTATAAGGATGTATTGTCTTGGCAGATGCTGCCAGTCAGGCTTTCTGATTAAACCTGTCCTTTGGAGCTCCTGATTTGAAATAAAATACAAAGTTGAGGCGTGACAGAAATATTTCTCAAAGTCAGCAGATGAACTTTGTGATTTTAACCGCAGTGGAATGGGGAAGCTTTCACTGAGTTTCCTTTTAACCTAAGTAACCTGCAAAAAGGCTTTGCTGAGTACATGGCATCGATAAGTGGTACCAGATACTGAAGAGCTAGCTCAGCCTTTTTATTAAAGAGCAGTGATTCCTAATAATAAAAACTAAGCAACACTTGTGTGGGGGGGTGTGCATGTCTGGATTTTCCTTGGACATCTGCGTGTTTTGAATGTGTGTTGACCTTTCCCTAAATGGAGGTATTTCACTTCATGAATTGTGAATTTTGAGAATATTTCCTTGCCTGTTTGTAATCAGGTAACATCCTGGTGATATTTACCACAACTGCTGTGTTTCATCACAGTTGTGGTTTTCTAATGGCTTTAACCTGATACACTTTTGTTCCCCTCCACAGAGTGTACTGTTTTCTGTTATTTTTTTTTCCCCCATCTCTTCTGTATCTCTCCCCTCTCTGCCTGCATATGCTGCTCTTTCAGTAGTTGCGTTTGCTGAGCACTGGACTGGATTGCCAGCTGATTCCCTTGTTCTCTGGATGTTTCTCTCTCAGGTTCTGAGTTCTCTTATTCCTGTTTTACAAGATTTTACTGGCAGTATTCTCCAGCATAAAAATGTGAAATTCATTTAGTTAATTAATGTTTGATTTATAGTAATGAAGAATTTATTAACTTGCTTATAGTTATCTTGTTTACTGCTCAGTGTGAAGATACAGTTTTTTGACTCAAATTTTGATCATAGTTGAATAATTTAACTACTCTATTATTTGTGACCTCCATTGTAAACATACGCTTTGCTACTTACTGACAATACCTGTGAGACTGTGCATTATTTTTCCATGTATGTGATCGGATCTATAGCTGTGAAGTACAAAGTGCTGCTTCTCCCCTAAGCTGTTTTTGTGTAAACAGTTTTCAATCAATTAAGAAATTCTCTATGAACTTTTTGTTTCTAAAATTACTGGTAAACCCTAGTAAAATTTTGGGTTCCCACAATTCTTTCTTCCTGTTAGAAGTGTGAGGTGCAATCAGGGATCAAGCTGGCACTGTAATTCAGTTGAGTGGTGTGGCTTCTGCTCCTGTTTTGAGTATTTCTGTCCCAGGTTTCTGTGTTGCAGAATTAGGGCTACTTCAATTGAGAAAATCAGGAGTTCTGAGAACATTTAATAAAAATTTAGCTTCTTACTGGAGCATTCAATTCTTTTATTTCCATAAATGGATTTGTGAATAAGATTTAATGTTTTTGTCATATGGTAAATGAAAAAAATGGGTGTTATTCAAATGAAGAATACTGGGAAATAGCTCCGTGTAAGCCCATTTATCTGCTTTCTGTAATCGTGGGTCACATTACTGCACACAATGCTAATATGGCCTAAAGCAATACAGTATAATAGCAGTGTCCTGCTAACAGTTATATTAAAACATTTCCCATAGCAAAAAGAAGTGATACTTACCTTAGATGATTTTATTTTCTTCTGTGGTGGTCCATGGTGTAGCTTTTTGGATGTTTACAGATCTGGGTATTGTCTTTGTTATTTAAAGCTGTTTGTAAGCATGCAAAATGTTTTGTTAACTGTTCACTTGTTCTGTCAGCCTTGTATCTATTTTTCTGCAGCTTAAAAAGCAAAAACACCATTACGTGTTTATTTTCAATAATTCTGCATGTTTGTTTATTGTTTTGGTTTTGCATGGCTGCTGCTGAAGGACTTGGTAGCAAAAGATATATTCCCCCCTCCCACTCCCAGGAAATATTATCAGCCAATAATGAATGAGGCTGCTTCCTTCATCTGTAATAGTATTTTAATGTTTGTCAAAGTATTACTTAATTGACATTTCAGGATGCCTTTAAAGATGTTCTGATGTTCTTATTTTTCTTATATGGATCTTGTTATTCAAAGGAATGAAGTAGGCAATATCTTTTGGCAACGTTGGTGAAGACAGAGAACTTTGGAGGAGACCTATTGGGCTGGAGCCTGGAAACTTGCAGTCACTTCCAGTTCACTATTGCATGAAGTTCTTAGCTGAGGCTTGGCGCTCTTGAGCAGCGTCATTTTATGCAAGGCATTGCTATTGGACATCTCATTTCTTTTTGTAAATGAGAGATGTTCAGTGATAAGCTTTCAGTTTGTGGGACAAGCAATGCCATAAGCCCTTTTGCATCTATAGCAGTCTGGGTTTCCAACAGTTGGAGAGTAGGGGAGGAAGAGGGAACCCAATAGCATTGCAGTCCTTTCTTCTGCCGAAAGATGGAGTAAATGGTCTACTGAACAGCCTGTGCTGCTGATTGATTTTCTAGGCAACAAGGAACTTTTCCTCAAGAAAGGAAGGATTTCTGTTGCCTTACAGTGTTAAAGCTTCATGCTTATCATAATTTGTGCTAAATGTAATGAGGCAATTCGTTTTAATGAATTGACCAAATTGGTTGGTAACAGATGGCTTGGTGACAAATGGGTTAATTAGAAGTCTTATATAATCAGTTTTTATTTCAATTATTTTGTCTACTTATGTGTGAAAGGGTTATTTTAAGACAATCATTTCACCTCACAGGAAAAAAAAATAGCTGCGTTATTGGTCAAAGCAGTCCTTTCTATAGAGATCCTCATCAAACCAAACTAAAAATAGTACTGGTGTGCCATAATTATAAATTAAAAAGCTAACATTTTCAGTAGTGCAAGGAAATTATTTTAGACAGTTGCTATGGAACACTAAATTTCTTTGGCAAATAAAGCCATGTGCTGTAAGCATGGCTGGTTATATATTGTCTTTTTCTGCTGTTTTTCATTTCCATTGTCCATGCTAGAAATACCTGTTAGATTCTGGTGAGGGAGCTTCTCCCATCAATTACACTAACATGAAAGCAGTAGATTTTGGTTTTTTTTCCTCTATCTTTGTCACTGTGTTTGCTTCAGCTAGTGTCTGCCTTTGTGGCAAGGGACTCTGTCTAATTATTTCTCTCAGGTATGCACTAGGCGACTTGATACTATTACTAACCCCTTGAGTTAGGTGCTGCCAATCTTGAACCATTAAATAAGAAGTGTTGGAAAGACTAATCAGGATTAGTTGAAGGAGGCCGAAATCACAGGGGAGAGGCTGTGTAATTTAGATTCATCAGGTAAATGAACTACAGACATGTATTATGGGTAAAACTGGTCCCAGAGTGGCCTTTTTTGCTTGGTAACACTATGGTGACTTTCCAAAGGTACAGCATCGTAAGCTGCTATTTTTACAGCAGTCTTGAGGATATGTGTTGCATCTAATGTCTGGTGTCTTCCATTGCCAAAATTCCCCCTCCCCAGCATTGCCATTTATTTTTAGAAATCTCGCCTGTAGAGGCAGTCTCATTTGACTGCTTCCAGAATATCCCTTTTTCAGTCCAGACTTTGTAGCTCTTCAGAGAATTGAAAGATGGAGGAGTACTTTTAACTTTGAACATTTCCAGTAATGCAGATTTTTTCCCTTTAAATGTCACTAACTTGCAGCATTAGAAGTAAAATGTCTGGTAGGTGGCATAAATTGGGCAGAGAGGTTAAATGACTTCCACAGATGTGCTTAGGAAGTCTGTGTCAGATTGCAGTCCAGAGAATAATTTGGATGTTGGTACCTTTGTCAGGCTATAGATAATTCTAGTATCAACCTCCTTGCATTAAATTTTAAACATAAACCCTTGATTCCCTCACGTCCTACAAAAAAACCCCACAAACCAATATAAGCACTTAAAAGATGATAATGTGAAATGCAGTGTGGGAAGGTGAAGGAATAGCGATAGCAAATTGGAAGGTAGTTTTGATGATTCAATAAGTTTTGTACATTTTGGGTGCTTTGAACACTGTCAACTCTATTTGTGTGTTCCAAGACTTTATTCAGCTTTCAAGTGCATTTATATAACTCTTTTCTGCCCATTATTGTAAAAAATGCAAGATATTCTAGCTAGATCACAAGTTCATATGAAGATTGCTCATAGTGAGATGATGCGATGAGGAAGAAAAAAGGTTTGATTTGACACAAGGTGATGAGTTTGTACTTAAATGGAGTCCTTTGCAGTGCCATATTTGCATATTACTTACACTGTTCTCAAAATAATAAAAAAAAAAAGGACTCTCCGGCTTGCAGCAATTTGTATTTGAAATACTCTCACTTCATTGCTTATTCTATATCAGGCATAACTATCTGGAAGAACAAACTTAAATGTTAATTAATTCAATGCTTTATCCATTCTATGTGTATTCATTTTAGGAGAATTGGGAGGGGTGAGATGAAGGAAAAGGGATGAAAGGTAGGTAAAGGAGGAAGAAGGACGCTTTGTGTAAAACTGAGTTGCTTCTACAAGTAGATCTTTATCTTCAGGTCTAAGTAGTATTTCAGAGGCAGTCAATATATATAATTCACAAGTTTACTCCTCTGTTGCTTAAAAAAGATGGCAGGTGCTTTCAAAATAATCTAAAATCTGATATCATTGAGGTGGGGAAGGTGAAGTATCTTTAAATTTCTCGGAAACAAAGCCAGGCATTCATGAACTGGAGCACATTGTAAAGAGCGGTTGCAAACCTCATGATGCTGTGAGGTTGGCCTGGTGTTAGCTCTAATTGCCATTTTCTTATGTATTTTGGATGTTGTGCTGCATGGGAAAGGTCTTCCAGTATGGAGATGACTGATGTAGTACTTTCAGCGTAAAGGTCCCAATTACTGTAAATGTTGAAAATGTGCCTTTTCCCTGGCATAGCAAATGACCTTTGGTTCCTGTGGGCCACAGGGGATGGTGTGTTGCTGTCCATTTAAACAGTAAGAGGCAGATTTAATATATTGAGGCAGACCAGAGTATGAGAGGAACTCTCTGTAAAATCTCATTGTTCTATTTCTGCTCTGTGCTTGTTTTAGCTGTGCCAGGAGCTCTATACAAGCTCTGTTCATAATTTTATCTATGGCGGGATGCAGGCATACTGCTGTAATATGTGGTGTAGAAATGGGCGCTGTGTTAGAAGCAAGTAGCCCGTTGTGGCTACTCGTGTGGATGTGAGCGCTTACTTTAAAAATGAGCTGTGACTGTCTTGCTGGTATAGACAAAATAGGAGTGATCTGATTTCATTAGTTGTTCGCACACGTATAACTTGCATTTCTTCACAAATGCTGACACAAAGCACTATACAATAATATGACTGTGGGAACTATTTGTGTGTGTTGGTGTAAATACTTTTCTTTCTAAGCATTTAATGCCCTTAAGTAAATTGACTTGAGATACAAATTAGTCTGCAGTCTGAGTGCAGGATTAGTCTGCGGGCTGAGTGCTCAGAAGTTGGTTGGACGCTCAAATCAAAGTCATCGCCTGATCTCTTCACAGAGGAAATTTCAGACTGAAGATTTAGGCCCTTGGTTTTAGTCTGATTTCTGGACATCCTTTTCTTACAGCTGCTGAGAACAGGCGGAGTCGTGCTGTAGCTTTGGTTCTGCAGAGTGTTAACAGGGATTCTTTCATCTGTCACTGTAACATAAAGCTACAGCTGTAAAGAAGCACTTCGTGATGTAATCTCGCACAACTTGATTATATGCTAGTTTTATCATCTGATCTTGCTCTTCTTGAAGTAATGAAAACTTGCCTTTGAATTAAAGTAGATTTGAATTTTAAAAAAAGTTCTGTCCTCAATACAGTGTGTATATATAAATGTATTTTAGAAATAAAAAACTTACACTGTTGCTGTTTTGTTTTTGAAAAGGGATATTACAGTGTTGAAAGGGCAATTTAAATTGTGGTATTTATTTGTAGGAAGGTTGAGTGAGCTTCCATGTCTGTCTTTTAGACCTAAAATATTGATGGTGATGTAATCAAAGTCCCTGCTTTTTATGGAAGGTTTCCTGAGGCTGTGTGCTGGTTTTGGCTGGGGTAAAGTTAATTTTCTTCTAGTAGCTAGGATGGGACTATGCTTTGCATTTGTGCTGGAAACGCTGTTGATAATTCAGGGATGTTTTAGTTATTGCCGAGCAGCGCTTACACAGCGTGGAGGCCTTTTCTGCTACTCCCAAGACCCTGTCGGCAAGGAGGCTGGGGGGCCACAAGGAGCTGGGAGGGGACACAGCCGGGACAGCTGACCCCAACTGACCCCGGGGGCATCCCAGACCACAGGACATCATGCTCAGCGTATAGACTGGGGGGAAGCTGGCTGGGGACTGGGGGCTGGGGCGGTTGGTGGTGAGCAATTGTTTTTCATTTGTATCACTTGTCTGTCTTGGGTTGGTTTTGGTTTGTTTGTTGTTTTTTTTGTTTGTTTTTTTTTTTTTTTAATTTTATTTTGCTTTTAATTACAATTTATTGTTATTACTTCTATTATTATTATTTAATATTAATTATTAAACTTTTCTTATCTCAACCCACAGGTTTTCTCACTTTTACCCCTCCAATTCTCTTCCCTCCCATCCTGCTGGTGGGGAGTGAGCAGGCGGCTGTGCAGTGCTTAGTTGCTGGCTGGGATTAAACCACAAGAGGCTGTCCCTCAGAAACCTATTAAATCTGAAAAAGAAGCTAAAATGGTATCTTGTAAGGCTGACTTAAAGGACACAGGAAAATCCAGATCTCTTCTGGATCTCTCTCATTCTTGACATGAAACTTGCATGGACTTTGTGAGCATTTCTTTGTTTCTTTCCACGTGCTTGTTTTCCAACATTTATACAGGGGGATGTACTGGGAGGAACACTAGAGCTGTTCATGGCCTTACCTCTTTTTTTTTTTTTTTTTTTTTTTCTTTCTTTCTTGGTGTTAGTATTTAAAACCACCCACAAGAGCTCTCCCTGCCAAGACCTCTTGTACTTAAATCATTAGTATCCCTAATGTAAAGACCCACTTCCCCTAATGAACTGACTTGTCAAACATATGGATTTGTTTGAAAAAAAATTGAAAAGGAGCAATCTGAAATAAAAAAAAAAAAAAAAAAAAGTATTACCGTATTTCAGAGCTACGATGTGTGCTTACTGATGGGACTAGAGCTGTAAGGCCTTTGATACAACGTTTATTCCAGTTAGCCAAGTCCATGACCCTTCATGTGGTACCTTTATTCTAGCCTGGAATACACATTCTAACCTCCAAAGTGTCCGATACACTCATTACAGAAAACTGTTTCATTGTTTTAAGTTTCTGTCAAAATTTTTAGGGAGAACAGTAAATTTGTGTGAGTGTTTGTAAATGGATCATAAATGTTTATAAATAGTCTTCTATTTTATCAGTTGTAACATCTGCTTTAAAAGATTTTTCTAGCTGAAAGCTGTTTTAGAGATTGTTGCTCAAATTAATTGTAGAAAGTGCTTTTTAAAAAAAAGAAAAGAAAAAAACCCACACCCAGGGGCATGGCTCCTACTTTGTATGGTTTACTTGCTAAAAAAAGTGTCCCTTATTCCACAGTCACAGGCAAAATTTCTTAAAGGTGTCTTGTGTTAATTTCTGCTCAGGTTTGTGAAGACAGGGCTGGATACTGACATTTCCTAAATGCTTCAATTTTGTACTTCATATTAAAATAAAAATTTAGCTGACACACAAATATGCCAGCTCTGCTCCCCCTTCTTCCTACTTGTCGTGCTAACGCTCTGAGCTTGGGGAAGAGGTGTGCTTGCTTGTTTTGTTTTATGCAGTATTCTGATCTGCCTTGAGAGGATCATGTCTTCCCCCACAGAAGAGGGTAGTTAAATGGCTAGTGAATTATTGTTTTTCTTTCAGACATGGAGTTGTTTAGCCCAGGTGTTTCAGGAGAAGCAGATGATTCAAGGAGTGTTCAGTGACCTTCACACTCACCCTACCGTGTGGTTTAGTGTTGGCAGAACAGTTTGTGCTTCCAGTGGGACCTGCTTGGACCTACAGTGATTTCACAACCATCCAAGTTTCCTTTATGTGGTATTTTTTGGACAGTCTTTCTCTTGCAGGTGAAATCCTTTTTCTGTGTTGGGAATATTCCATGTGTGTAACTAAAGAGGATTTTTTTGTTTAGCTTTAATCTCTGTCCCATTACCTTATTTTCCTTCCTTTGCATACATGAAGGGATCCTCGTCATGTCTTATTTGTATTGGACATAGGCCAAAGGGCTTCCACCATAACAGAGACCCAGCTGTGCTAAGTAGTGCTGCTGCAGAGTGTAAGATCACAGTCCTTGACCCAGAAGAGCTTAGGGCCTACTTAGGGCACTGTTTAGGGGCAGAGGATGAGACATGAAGCCATGCTTAGCTAGCTGAGGTGTGGAGTAAGTGCTCAAGGCAATGCAGGAGGGCAGTGATATCACAAGTGGTCTGAATTACAGATTATATTGCTCTGTGCCCTTGTTTTCATAGGTAATCAGAACCTGACCAATTTAAAGCATTAAGTCCAGAAGAAAGAGGCCTATGATACATATTGCTGTAGGACACAGTCACGGAGACTTTTCCCTTCATTGGGAATTTATGTAACTGCTCTGCAGAGAGTAAGGTTTGATATTAAATACAGGAATGAAGTTATATTACTCATTCTGCCACTCTTACTTTGAGTCAGTAAACAATTATTTGTTCTGTTGCCTTAGTTTCCTTAGCTATCCAGTAGTCACAGTAGGACTGCCTGGATCTGGACACTTTTGTGTTGTGGGCAAATTGTTACCTTGGATAGATTTGATTTCATTGAAATATAAATAACATGAACAAGCTGTTAGGAGTTTATAACAATATCTCCTATACATAGCTGTGCTGTCAAAGCAGATGGTGCTATCTCTGGCTCCAGCATTAAAGTAAGGCTGAGAACATGTTTGTTGCTTCAGTGTTAATCCTGGAAACAAAGTAGTAATCTAAGAACTCCACAGCAGCATTTTCCTATACATTTTTTTAAAAAAAGGAATAAATAGCAATAAACCAAGGAATGCTCTTAGTACTTGGTAAGAGGAAAAATCTGGTATGGGAAGTCATGACGCCTCAAGTTGGTGCTATATTGTCTCCTGTTTTAGGACTCTCATATTTCCAGACTGGGACAAAATTGTTTGATCTTAACTTTATTGTTCTATTTTCATCATACTTATTTTTTTAATCTTTCCTAAAACTGTAGAGAAAATCATTGCAGCCCCTACTTATACACAAGCTTTTCTGGCAGTTTGTGGCTATGTAATTTCTAGTTGGGCAAGGTTTGTGAGTAATTTTCTTCTTACTGTTCTTGTGGTGTAAACGATAAAAACAACATTCTTTTCTGAAGAATTAAAATGTTTCCAATACAGTTTTGAAATCTGTGTCATCTAGGCTTCTTTTTTGATTGTAAACTGTTCAGAATATACTCTAATTCTTCATCTAAGTTAAATTCCTTAAAGAATTCAATTCCCATGTGTTGTGAAGTGGGTTGTAGTATAATTGTTTGGCCCAGTATAGCCTAATTCATACTGTTTTCCAAACCTAGATCCTCTCTGTAGCAGTGCACAAGCAGATGCATAGCAAAATACTAAAGAGCAGGATAAGCACGTAATGACACTTCCCTAGTTCTTCCAGTGATCCATTTCATTTCTGAACCTTTGTAAACTTTTGTATCCTAAGGCAGTGAGTTCTACAGTGTAATTACATGTTGCAATTTCATTTGACATCCCATAGCTCTTGTATTATGAGAGCTATTGAACACTTGTTTCCTATTTAACTTTTCCATGACTTCTAGTATCTTAAAGATAATCATACTCTTAGCTGTCTCTTTTCCAAACAATACTGATGTATTTAGTTGTTCATATGAATGGAAGCCATTTTTTTTCTTTGATTTTTTGCTGTCTTCTGTACTTTTTCTGGTATATGACAGCTTTCTTGTGATGGAGAGAAAAGGGATCATATTTATTCCTTTGTTAATAATTCCTAGCATTTGATTTTTATTTTTTTTTTAAACTGCTAATGAAGACTGAGTTGTGTTTACAGAACTGTCAACTGTAACTTAAAAATCTCATTCTTGAGTGGTAATAGCAATTTCAAAGTCAATCTCTGTGTGTAAAAAGTTAGGATCATCTTTTTCTGCATGCATTACTGCACATTTATCAATCTGGAGTTTTATTTGCTCTACTATTAGAGTCACTCAGCACCGTGAGAACCCTCTGCAATTCCCTGCAGTCAAGTTATATTTTTATTATTATAGATGCTTTATTAGCATAAGCAGACATTGTCGTCTTGGAATTCACCCCTTTTGCAGACGATTTATGAATATGTGGAACAGTTTAGCCTTTAGCAAAAATGTATTCTATCTATGATCTCTACATGTTTGCTGCTTGAGCAGTGGGACCATACTGGAGGCTTCCTGGATTAGATGATGGGTTTATTTTTGTGTCGTTCATTTCTGAATATTTAACCGATTCAACTTGTATATTTCTGTTCCGTGGCAGATTACTTTTATAAGAACTTGCCATGATATATGTGATCAGAAGCCTTATGGAAATCCAGCAAGACTATATCAGGCATATATTCCCTATCCATATGCTCCATGAATCTTTCCAAGAACTCTAGTAGCTCGTGATTCGTGATTTTCTTCTAGAAACATGGTGTTAACTCTTCTTCCATATGTTCTGTTTATGCATGTGTCCTTAAATTTTCCTGATCACTTCTGCCAGTTCTGCAGTGGAAGCCTGATGTTCTAGCCTATATCTTTTTAAACTATTTCCTGAGATCTCTTAGAAATTGATGCTGCAGTTTGCTACCTTCAGTCTCTCTGGCCTCAAGAGGAGGCTACATCTGAGCTATTTCATGTATTTCCCATGGTACCCAGGTGTTTAATTTCTGACACTTCTTTCTTCCTGTTTCTACAACTGTGAAAGGAAGAAAATCTAACTCAGGATTTATATTTTTTTTTAAATGTGAATTGAATCAAGAACACAAGCCAAGTGGTCCCAGGCTGTTGTGGGACCATTGGGACAGTTTTCTGACCAGTAAAGCTCCACAAGAAATAACTAATGGGTATTGCTGGTTGGGAGAAAAAGGGGAAAGCCCCTTATTGTTACTGAGAAACTACCCTTCCATCCAGAGGACATCTTAAAATTGAATGATCTGTATTGTCTCTGTGCTTCAGCAAGGGTTTTAATAGGATGAGTGAATTCAGTGTCTTGCCACAGGCAGTGGACATTCTGCCTGGGTTATTGGGTGGTAGGTACAACCTCTGTTATGTGATAATACTTAGATGTCATTAAGAGGGAGAAACAATGCATTGGTTTAAATGACTTGTTGCATAGGATTAGATGGAGACAGAGAGGCTACCTTCTCAGCTATTTCTTGGACATTGATAGATTGATTATGTAGAGTTGCAGAGAACTTAATCGAGTTGATTAATGCATGACTTCGCACTTCTGCTGCACATGTGTTATCTAGATGCTTAGCAGCACATATTAGCTGTGTGGAATAGTTGGGGACCATGTTGACTTCTTCAGTGTAATTTTTATGTTTGCAACAGGTTATTCCTGATGAAATGTCTTAGCTCTCTCTGTCAATACTACTATAACAGAGCAAAGTTTTTATTGACCAGCAGTTTTGCAGAGAAGAGTTAATTGCTATCTCTGTAGCTACCTGTGCCACTGAAGAATTGGATTTGATAGAAGATAAATGAGCACTTCTTCCAAAGCTACTTCACAGTAATTTTGACCTCAGTTTCGTTTACATCGGTAACTGCTGTAGTTTTTTTTTCCAATTTAGAAAAGTGCCAATAAGCAAAAATTAGGCATTCCTGTGTGTCTGATTTCATAAAACATTTACATCTGTTACTGTTTTTATTTATTCTGTTTGTACTGCAGTTAAACTTGTAGTAGGCTATCAGTCATCTAGATTAAAGTCACAAAGATGTAAAGAGTGTTATGTGTGACATGAGACACAGGCAATTGGTTCCTGTCGTTTGGTGTAGGACTTGATATTTTAGAGACACATTGTGTACGTTTCTGTTTGAGCTCTCTGTCTCTCAAAATACATATAGTATATATGCACTTTACAGAGACAGACTTCTGGTATTGTTTTGTCTATGGTATACACTAAGGAGTCAAAAAATACCTGTATTCATTCTGAAAGGAGTTGCATATTACTGAATGCAGTTGAATTGGGACTTTTTTTTTAAGCTTGGTAAAGTTCTGAATTCTTTTAAAGCCTGTTTCCTTTTTGCCTTGTTCACCCTTACCAGGTCTTTCTTCATACAGCTACTGAAATACAATGTTAATATCTTTATAGGCTATCAACCCCATTTAAAAACTCCATTTCAGCTACAGAAAATGCCAGAATTATCAGGGAAAGAATTGCACACGTTTAAGAAACAAGCTACAGGAAGAAGAACCTGTGTCGTTAAGTAATTTTTTCTTTCTCAGCCTTAATATTTCAGAATATGTAAGTCTGATTTTTGCGTTTTGGCAGGGAAGAGTTTAAGGCCTGCTTGCTCTATCTGTATGCAACTGTTTGCATTTCCATTCATGGATCTTACAGTATTTGTATTTTATGCAATTAATCTGAAAATATACAGTTTGCTCAAGTCAAAATTGTGCAGTCAAATTTTATATATACATTCAAGGATTGGAGACTCCACAGGGGATGTGTGTATGTGTGTACACATATATATATAGGTTTCACAATACAAGTTTTTTTTAGCACCATCAATCAGTTGCGGTAGAAATGTGTGCCAGTGTGAATATGATGTGAGCTCCTTAGCATGATGTCATTGTACTTCTTCCAATTTGAAGCTGTGGTTTCAGATGTTGCCAGATCTCTCTTCTAGTTTGAGTTCATCTGCTTCTAATGGAGTACATTTTAGTATGTCAGTATCTACAATACCTTTAAAATATATTTATTTCTAGAAGATGGGATCATATTTGTTTGTTACTTATTATATGATGTTGTTATTGCAGTCCCCAGCAATAAGTCTTTTATTTGCCTAATACTGTAGCTGACTTTTCTCATCCAATTCACTGTAACATTTTGGCTATCCAGTAATACAGGGATGTTTATGTTGTGATCTAAGTAAAGTTCATGATGCATGTTTAGTGTATAAAAAGCTTAAATTTGTGCAATCAGTCTAGTAGGAAAAACCAATCTAAATATATACACTCAATACTTTCTTTTGAGGATAGACTTCTTCACATCACACATGCTTAAACTTGATACTGTGAGTGTGCAGTGAGACATTCCTGCTTATTAGGGATTATGTACTTCATAGAAGAATATTCATAGCCAATATATAAGATTCAATCTTAGCTAATTGCATTGTCAAATGTACTTTTACTGTTACATTGATTTTTTTAAAAACTGATGGTTATGTTTTCTGTTACCTAACCCATTTTATTTAGTTTCTCTATTTAATGAATTTGCGATATATACCTGTTGAGAAGCGTCATATTTAGTTACAATTGGTTTCCTGACAATACAGCATCAGTCTTGTCCTTCTCCACTGGATGTATGGTAATGTTCTTGATAGTCTTAAGAATACTTATACGTTTAGACTGAGAAAAAGGATCTGTCAGGAGCATATTGCAGATTTTTACCTGTGTTATTTTCAGACACCTTGACAAGGTGTACCAATAACATTACTGATAGAAATGAGGTTTCAAAATAGAGCATTCCGGTGTTGGGAAATGGCAGATTTACAGTTGTACGGTGCTTGTCATGTACAGAATGAGGAGGGAGCCCTGCAGGTGTGCAAGTGAAGGCTGTAAAGCTTGGGAACATACGGAGGGGCAGAACTGAGGCTGTTCAGGTAGGTTATGGCCTGGTGCTCCTTAACTTGAAAGCTGGTCTTAGCCTGATTCTGATATTAATCCAGTTTCTCAGCAACCTGCTGCTCTCCGCTCTGACCGAAAAAAACATGAAGTGGAAAATGTTCTCTTCTGTAAGCTATTGGTAAGCCACTGCCCCATCATGCATATTTAGGTCTTGAGCTTTCAATATGCAGTGGAGGTATTTGCCAGATGAAATTTAATTTGTTGGTGGCAATAGAAGAATTACCCTGGAGGGGAACTATCTGTTAGTGCTGCGTGCCGAGAGCTTACGGAAGACGGGAGGAGTCTTACCCAGGACCAACTTCCGTCTCTCAGAAGCAGCAGGTGCAGATGTTGGTGCTCTGACAGACTTACAGGCCCAACTCTGCAGCATTTATAACCTTGGTTCTTAATTCAGCATGCTCACAAAATTTATGGGACAAACAAATGCTGGTTACCCTGCTTGAAGGCCTCTTGTCTTTTCTGCCTTGCAAAGGCTTCCTGTAAATAACTGCTTTCCATTTAACCAGCTGAGATTGTTCAATAAGTGGTAGTAATGCTCAGTTTTCTTTCTTGCAAAAAAATTGCCTTTGTTAAGCTTGTGGGGACCCACAGCTTCTGATGGATGGATGAAGTGATGGAAAAGATGGTTTTCTATATTTGACACATGAAAGAAGTAAAAATAATGAAAAAAATGAACTTGTTTTTAAAAACACTTCTCCAGTTGAAGTCCTCTTTTTCTTCATTTATAATTTCTATGCCTTTCCTCACCATTTTAGAGTGCACAAGGGAAGGAACGGTTTTAATACCCTTCTGGAAAAAAAAAAAAACAGAACTAGAACTGAACTTTCAGTTACCTTAATTTAATGTTTTTCCATAATTGAAAAATATGGCAAACTTTTCATAGAAAAATAAGAACGTTTTTTGATTAAATCCAATTCCTCAGTGGGAACATCTGTGTTGAAAAATTTACCAGCTTTATTAAGAATCCTGATTATATTGGGTTCTTAACTTCACAATCCAATATATATATATATATATACACACATATATATATATACACACACACATATATATAAAATATAGGTATCTTTCCTTGAAGTACACACAAATCTGCTCCTTATTCATTTCCAGAGGCCATGCTGGCTTTGGAAATTCCAGGACACACATCATTAAGAATGTCCTGTCTCTTAGTAATGCAACATCTGAAAACTGAGAATGAGTTACTGGTTTATTTCAGCACATCTGAAGCTTTTAGAACAATCATTTCTGAAATCTGTCTCCTTTTCGATAATTGCCTTTTTTTTTTTTTTTTTTTTTTTCTAATCATAACACTGACAGCTCTGTAAATATCTCTAGTTTTTGGTAAAGCTTCTTTGCAATGTGACTTAGATTTATTAGAGCAGTTGAAGGGTAAGTACGTTAGGGGAGTCTTTAATGAGTAGCTCATTCTGGAAATTAATACTTTCCTTGGGATTTGAACTCTGTCGATCAAAGGTTGGATCCAGCCCTTTATAATGTGTTCCAAAGTTATTACTATTTGAATGTGCTGTGGAATGAGTTTATAGTCACAAACCTTGAGTAGCAGCAACTGTCTCTCTTCAGAACTTCAGCAGAGATTAGAGATGACTTTGACTCAGGAGGATCTCCTCAAACACAAAGGTCATTTAGCCTTTATGTGGCTGGCAGACACATTAATAAAATTGGCCTGTTGTATACATACAGAATTTTTTTCTCTTTAATAGTTAAATGTTTTTTGCCAGCACTAAATGTGATTGAAACTAATGAAAAGGTGTTTAGTTATGAGTAGTAGCAATAGAAGTAAGCTGTAGATCTGATTTTAATAGCCATTCTTCATAAGTATACCAGCGGAAATTTTTTGCGTGAGGGGATTTCTCAAGTGATAAATCTTTACAGAAATGTAAGATAAGTCTTTGTGTAATGGAAATATTGTTTCTCTTGAATATATTATTGTTCACATGCTGCTTGAAACATGGCAGTGGGTTCTGAATTGTTAAAGAATATAATCGAGGCCAGTCGGCTCTCTGCAATTTCAGGATTTAGCTCCATGATGTGCGATGTTAAATATTGAACTAATTTTATTAAAGGAAGAACAAGCTCATCTTATTTAGCCAGTATTTGTATGGTAAGTGGATAAGAAGATACCTGAGTGAATCTCAGTAAATGCAGAAATGAACTAACCTTCCAGATAGTACTTTGGACCTGTAAGACTGACTAGAAACAGACAAAAATGATCTTTTTTTAGGAGGCTTGATTCATCCCTTTCTGGTGCACATTAAATATACTGGAGGAATAGCTGTTCTTTAATGTGGGAAATGGTAAACCGTGAAGGAGGAAGATGACCAGTTTAATTGCATTTTTCTTCATGATTGAAGCTGGGTGAATGGCAGAAAACAGAACTTGACCCAAGTGTGTGTGTGTGTGTGTGGACTCTTCTGTATAAGATTTTGTATTTATGTATACACACATATACGATAGATATGTCATAGTTGCTGTCTTGGGTTTGGCTAGGATAGAGTTAATTTTCACAAGAAGCTGTGAGAGGGGACACAGCCAGGTTAGCTGACCCGAACTAGCCAAGGGCAGATTTAATACCATATGATGTCATGCCCAGTATATAACTGGGAGAGCTGGCAGCGGGAGGGGAGGTTGTGTTCGTGCCTGGGGGAGTGGGCTGGGCATTGGGTTTTGCTTTTATATATTCTTGTTTTGTAACAATGTTGTTATTAGTTCATCTCTCCTTGTGTTGTCCTATTAAACTGTCCTTATCTCAACCCATGAGTTTTTAATGTTTTTCCTCCCATTCTCTTCCCCATCCCACCGGGGTGGGGAGGAGTGAGCAACCAGCCACGTGGCGCTTAGGTGCTGGCTGAGCTTAAAGCATGACAGTTGCATGTAGTTGTATCTGTGATAACTTATGTAAGTTACTGTATAGGTGTGAGTTGTGGATTTTTTGGGGGAGGGTTCAGTTAAGAAGCTGAATACGATTCCAAGACCTGAGACTCTACACATTAACAATAGCACATATGCTGTTATGCTAACTTAGTCTGATTAAAAATATTCTTTCCAAGGGAAACTTGTTTAGCTTGTCTAGTAAAAATTGGAAGGACTTTTCTTCTCTGCTATATAATAGTCCTCTGGAAAAACTAAGTTTGAGATCTAAAAAACAAGACACATTTCAGTAATAAAGCACAGAGTCTGTAAAACATTATTTTATTGCTGGCTCTAGTACTAAAACCTATTATTATACATTGGACTATTTTTAGGAAAAAAAGGATTGATAATAAAATCTTGGTGTCAGTAGTTTTTATGAAACCCAAGAGAAGACAGTGTTTATTCTGTCACTTTCACTAGCAATTCCTGTAGAGATTTCAGCTGAAGTCTCTTGCACTGTGAAGCACTGAGCTCACAGGTCTGTCTTCTCTTCTGAGAAAAGTCCTGTAGGATTTAACAGAGTGGAAATAGCAATTTCAAAAGAACATGGAACATCTAGGTGATGCACATCCTCTTTTGGACCTTCAGTGCTTTGACAGATTTTAGGAAATAATTTGATCCCAACATAGAATTATAGAATGATTAAAAAAATGTAGTACGAAGAAAATTATTTTCCACACAGTACTGAGTGTTTGGAAATCAAATATATGTTTATGAGTGCAAGAAACAGATGTATGTAGGGGCGTGTGTAAGATTTTTTCAAGAAGGAGTTGGCCTCTGTGCTAAAGGACTCATCCTGTCTCAATCTTCAATTAGGAAGAGCTTGCTATTGTAGTCAATGCCACTGAGAACACAGTCATGCTTAAAGATTTCTGTGAAAGATGTAAGGAAAATAATAAGATCTTGCATATATGGAGAGAATTTGTTGATATATTTCACTTTACTAACTTCAGCTTTCAGCAGACATTATTACTCTTTATTCCAGGCCAGAATGAGACTAAACCTAGAAACAGTGCGCACAGAAGGTCAAAATGAAGACAAAAGAATGACTAGAAGAGGCAAAGCCTGGAGATGGGAAGAGTAGTAGTACAGTGGCGTTTCTAAAAAGGATTTTAATCTACTTGTATGACTTGAGAGACTCAGTCACTAAGTGTTTCTTTTGTGTAGTGTATCTGCACTGGCTAATTGAAGATAGGCGGCCTTAGAAGAGACAGCTTTTAGTTGCCTATTAAAAGCCAGCAGCAATGAAGAACTTTTTCAGATAAGGGGAGGCAATTAATTTGACATGTCTGGTTGTGACCTTATTTTCTTCTTTAGCGTGCAGTGTTCAAGAAAAAGAAAGGTTTGCTAGAATTGTTTGAGGAGGGCTGTATGTAGGCTTCTCGAGTTTGCAACCAAACTTCACTTTTTAAATCTATCAGTGAGATGACTGATTCTGTACAGTGCAGCTGCCCCTGTACAGCAACTTTTTTTAACCTATTTTTATAAAAAACCCCCGTAACTACCCAAGCAGGTCTCAGCTAATGCAACATTTTCTTCAGGAATCCTGTAAGCAAAGGCTGGAAGAAATACTGAGCGGGTGAGTACTGTGCTGTGCAGTCTTCTGAACTATTTAGACAAAGGTTGTTCTGTACAATGTAAAGTATTAACAACAATTCTGCAAAATTCGCAGCATGAGGGTCTTCAAAAGTTTACAGTTGCTGTTCAATACATTAGTTTTCAAATAACATCCTTCACAGAAGGTGATAGATATAATAACAAAGTCACTTTGTTGTGGCACAAGAAAGAGTTAACTGATTTCATGATGTTCAGAAATAAAACAGGTCAGAAGTATCTTTGAAATTGGGTTATACTCTTGGAGTATAGGAATGAGTGTAGTTTTAGGGCAAAGTTTAAAATACATGGATATCTACTTTTTTTTAGTACAGTTTTGCATGGCACAATAAGTCAGTGCCTGGTTATAATGCATTCAGTGAAAATATGTTTTTCTTAATTTAAAAAGCCACATGCTTTTATTTTATTTTATTTTATTTTATTTTATTTTATTTTATTTTATTTTATTTTATTTTATTTTATTTTATTTTATTTTATTTTATTTTATTTTATTTTTCCCCCTCAGTAACACAGAACTTAGAGGCTACTTCTAAGAATCTGAGCTTAAATGTGTTTTTGTTTTAAATAAAAGTTCATAATACTGTTAATGATTGCTACAAGCTTGTACACAGCTGGGGTGTACTCTAGACCTAGACTCCAATGGCAAAAAGAAAAAGAAAAAAAGCCTACCTCTTCCTTGTTAACTGTTCTTTGTGTTTTTTTCCTTTCATGTCTGATGGACAGATGAGCTTCAGCTGGGACTGAGTGGATGAATTTGCTTGCAGCCAATCTGGGTCAGATTTGAACTGAGAAGCATGGTGCTGCAATCCTGTCTAACTCTCAAGTAAGATGGGCAGCCCTTGGGGTGCTGTTTAGAAGTGCTGATGTACTCTGATCTACTGCTGTTTCCTATTTCACTGTACAATCACTTATATATTTAATTTTTTTTTTAAATATTAGATTAACATTTTAAGATAAGTTGTAAACCCAGGGGTACCTAGAATATAATTGGGAGGTTGCTAAATGATTTATGGTGATTGTGGGTTTACTCTTAGATAGTTGATTATGTCAAGTTAGTATAGGAGCATTCTGAGAATGCTATGCTTTAAAATTAAAATGTTAAATACATAAAATACTTTTTTGTCAGTAGAAATGTTTAATATATAATGTCAATATAGGTTACTATTAAAAAGATAGTCTCTGTATTTTAAGTGAAGCAGAAGGCTTTCTAATTGGCAAAGGTAATGAAGAAAGCTGACAGCTGAAGACAGACAAGCTGCATAGGTGCTTTTTATCTTCCCAAATAGTTACCCATGACCTGCATAAGTCTTCCTGCTAAAGTTACTGGACAAATTCTGTCATCTGCTGTGCAGAATGGATAACAAGTTATAGCAAAAAAAAAAAAAAAAAAAAAAAAGGAAAAAAAAAGACTTGGCAATTCTTGTGTTCCTCTCTCCCTGTCTCCTGTTTCTCCAGACCCTATGGCACATAACTTGTGGGATTTTTCCTTTCTAATACTAAAGTGAGATGAAACTGGTGAACAAGCCCATTGCAGCATTTGCTTCTGAAGGTGGGGCAGTTCTGTAATAGCTGTGGTGACCAAGCTAACCCTGAAGCCACAGGGTGCAAGTCACTGTGATACTGTAGTGTTGTTCACTGTGGGAAGTGACAGGCCTGAACTGAACCTGCCTCTGGAAGTCCCAGGCTTGGGGAGAATGGTCTCTGGCACCTGAAATCAGATGATGGGCTTTGCAGCACACAGAGAACTTTCAGTGTCCACAGACCCTGAAGCAATGTACGTGCTCACAGGCAGTGGGACAGAGTTTGAGCAGCTGTTTTCACCATCTGAAATTTCAATCCTTATCAGAATATTTACTTATAACAATTTAGCTGACAGCTATTACTTCAGCAAGCAAATGTTTGCGTGCCTCCTTTGCTATTCCTCCTGACTACCTTGCCTTCTCACTGTTCTTGTGGATCACTGCTCTGATGGAAGCGCTGGGTAATTTTGCTGCTTTAAACATTGCCAGGAATAAGTCAGCTGAGCCAGTCTCAAGGTCACAGGGGGCACTGAAAGACCAGTGAGAGAAAGGGAGAGGAGACATGGAGTGTCCTATGTGACAAGTGTCACTGCTGCCAGAGAAATGAGCTCCATCAGCAAACATATGGGTTGGTAGGATGAGATTTGATGTAGTGGAATGACTTAGTTTGTGTTAGGTGTGCTGACCCACTGGGAGGAGGAAGGACCTTGCAGCACGAATTCATTAAGAGTGCATCTGAGATACTGCGTATGACCGTGGTACTTGGTTGGCTGGCTCTTGTTTTCTAGAAACAAGAGGGCAACAAATACAAAACTCAGTCTTGTCCAAAGTTATTTTTCTTTGGTAAAATGAGTAGCTATAACATCAGTTACTCTGCCTAGCCCAAATAACTGGTCCCCCCATCATTATAAGGGAGGTGGGGTTTACAGTTAAACAAGCTCTCTGCAAACTAATTTCAAAGTTGATGGTGCCAGTCCTCATATACCTGTTGCTGGCCTGTTGCCTGAAGAAAGCAAGCCAGGCTGGTTTCCATTGACCCCATGGGAATCAGTGACAGATTACACTGAACTTGATTTCTGTTTTTGCTTGGGCAAAATCATCCTTACTAAAGCATCCTCTAAACTTCTTTAAACTTTGAATGAACTCTGTGATGCTAGGGGTGGAAACAGACTTGAGCTGTTAATTGTGATAGATGTTATTGCCTGTAGAAAAAGTATCTTTTGCCTTGGATGCTGTTGTGTGGTTGTAACTCATTTGATCTCTCAGCCCTTGTCTTCATAATTTGTGCCTGTTCACCAACATTTCATTCACTCACTCTTTATAGGCAGTTTTGATTGGCAGTTTATATGTCAGTGTAATTTAAAAACTCAATAAAAATGCTTTTTACACAAATAATATTCTATAAACCAGTCACATTTCTTCAGGCTAATTCCTCAGATTCTTAATGAGCCACGCAGTTCCTGTATTAGATCATGGCTTCTTGTAAAGGTTTTATAAGTACACTCAGATGCTTTGTTTGGTGTGTAATCATCTTTAATAATGGGTACGTAACCATTCATGGATGAGAAGAAATCCTATGGAAGAAACTAGAAGGGACTATAGAAACATAATTAGGATATATAAGCATTTTTCTAAATACCTATAAGCACATAAAAATCTCAATTGCTTTATAGCTCTTCTCAGCCATAGCTGAGAAAATAGAAGATTCATCATTTAACCTGAAGGCTTTTCCCGTAAGGGACTGCAGTACTTGCTGCCACTGAGCACAGCTGAGGGTTTGTGCCTCTGTGGCCCGTGACAGGCTCTGTGTTTGCGGGGCGTGGGATGCCCGGGATGGTGTAACCACGCAGACATCCCTGGGGCAGCCCTGGTGTCCGTGTGGTCTTCAAGGGACGTGAGTGTGCGTAAAGCTGATTTGAACAGAAGTCAGATCGCTCGTGGATAATATACTTGAAATAATATTTAAAATTTTTTTTCCGATTTCACTCTTCAATAATTTTATATTTCAGAGTGGTGTCTTAACATTTTGTATGGTATATTATTAATTCCTTATGTCTCTAACGTATATGGTATAAGCAGCTGTGTGTCCAGCTGAGGTTTTCTGAAAATTTCCATTAAAAAAAAAATAAAATCTTCAAATACTTATAGCTTTGTGAAGTTTAAGCAACTCAGGCTTTGGGAAATGCTAGTATTTAGTGTGTGCCTAGTGTGATTTTATTTTTTTATTTTTTTTTTTTTTTAAACATTCAATTTGGAGAAAGGAAAAATTTAATCTACAGTAGTTGGAAATTTTTTTTTTTTAAACATTCAATTTGGAGAAAGGAAAAATTTAATCTACAGTAGTTGGAAATTCTGGGAATGGTAAAAGGCAAAAGTATGTTGCTTCTTCCTTTAAAACTTCTTTATGAGGTTTTATTTTGAAGTACTAAAGTATGTTTATAAATCTGAAGTGGGGATATGAAATCTGCAAAAGAGGATCTTTGCTAACTGCAGAGTTGTGTTTCTTGTGTAATTGTGAAATGCGGAGTTGTATTTTTTTTGTGTAATTGTGAAAATCCAACCAAATGAGACCAAAATGTAAGCCTCTGGAAACCCCAGTTTCACAAACGAGCTGCCGCTGGGATGTTTTGGTAACTGCTGGGGAGCTGCTGCTGAGGTGAGCCCTGCGCCCGCGGCGGTTGCTGCTGGTGGCGGGGGCTGTGTGGGTGTTGGTGCGGGCCATGCTGATGGGCTTTTCCACCAGCTAGTGCGGCGCTCAGCGCGCGGGGCTGCATGTGGTGACTAAAAGGGGCCCTTGTAAACTGGTCAGGTAATTAAGACAATTAAAGGCTATATTTTATCCTTTCTGATTCTGCAGAAATCCTGACTGACACCAGACAAGGCACAAACCGGTTGCTTTGCTGGTGGCTGTGGTTCAGCTTCGGGGCACCTGGATGTGCCTTGCAGAAAGCCGAGTGCTGGCTGTAACGTACTGAGGTCAGTGAAAACCCAGGTCACAAATTGAAATGCTGAGTCCACCGGCAGAACTGCACTCCTACTTATGACATTGAGTCTGCCAAAACAGGCGTTGATTCTGTCTGTTCTGATTTTCATGTGTGTGTGAAATAGTATCGCTCTCAATCATACCGATGTTATAAAAGTGAAAGAGGCTAAAGCGACACAAGTCTGTAGGGAAACTAAGACTTTTCTATCCATCATAGGATGCTAAGTACATACTGTGTGTGACCACCCAGGACAATTAGACAGTGCTAATGTTGTCTGTGTAATGTTTTGAAGTACTTGCTTGTTTAAATGTCTAATTCTGTGTTCCAGTTTCTGACACCTGTTATTTTTTTTTTGATTACTTTGACGTAGTCTGTGAATACACGGCAGAGACAAGTTCTACCTGACCAGGGAGCGAGTTGACATCAGGGGTTGAGGGAGCTGTGTGTGCTCAGTGAAGAGAAGCTCATATTAAATTGCTTCTTGGCAAAGAGGAGGTTAAAGTGTGCCCTGGAGGCAGCTTTGGAACTGCTCTGCAGGTAGTAGCCGGAGATGATGTGCTGTTCTCAGTAGTGATACAAGGGGCAGCAGCCACAAATCGAGTTTCAGGAGGTTCAGATTGTGCATTAGGAAAAATTCTTCACTAGGACAGTGCCACAGTGGGCAGGTCACCCAGAAAAGACTCTTCAAACTCAAATATCTTTCATAAGGGCTAATCTTTCCTGGCCGGTGATGGGGGGTACTGGGGGTACTGACAAGTAATCTCTTTCAGTAGCAGCTCTTTGGTTGCCCAGTACTCAGGGCTTCTTTTACTTTCTAGACAAGGACTATGACAGAAAATGAGGCAAGAGGTTACAGAAATGGATATGATAATTGGGGTAGGAGGAGAATAGTAGAGTTTACCATAACTTATTAATGCAATAGGCTTAACTTCTGTTAGCATTGGGGTTTAATAACAGCTCTCTTTTGCATTCTATTTTCCAGGAATGAGAACATGATGTGTCTTTTCTGTGGCTGTGTCTTCAGTAAAAGGCATTCCTGTTTCCAAGGCAGAAATGTCACAAAGAGGTAGGTACAAGTGAAGAGCTTATTCCTCACCATTTCATTTGCTGACAAATGTAGAACAGAACGCAGTTCTGTTCACAGCTACCAAGGACAGGAAACTGAATTGCCTGTAGGCATTCACTTCATTGTGAATTTATGGTGTGACTATAATATTTGCATTAATCCCATCAGCACAAAGCATACATAAATGCATTCAGAATTATTTTGTCTTGCTTATACAATTTACATTAAGATCCATATGCAGAATTGTATTTTCACAGCAAGTTTTACACATAATATTAAAATTTTTTTCTCCTTTTTCTCCCATCAATATGTTGCATATTTTTAAGTCTAGCTGGGCTCAGTGCCAGCAAGGAACTACAAGGATCTATGGCAACTGCCACATTTGCACTTTTCATTTACAAATCGGTAACTAAACTCTCATTAAATATTCTTAACCAGCCTGTTCAACATATGTTTGCTTGGATATTAGTACTTATAAGTTGAAACAAATTAGATCAGTAGCTAAATTTGTTTCCTAATAGCCAAAGATATTTGAGAAAGAATAGATTTTGAAATGTAGAAGTGGCAATGCTGCCTTTCTCCTTTATTCTTTTAAAAATGGGACATTCAGCTCTGCCCAGGCAAATGAAGAAGGTGGGAATTTGAACTCCGTCCCCACATTTTACTTCTGTGGTAAGACTGGTGTAGGGAGAGCTTTGAAATGAAGCCAGAAAACATCCACTAACTAGTGTGGCTTACAAATTAGGTTTTGTTTTGAGACATATTTTCTTCTATTTAATTCTCCGTGTTTCTCCCTTTCAGACATAAAAAAAATGCATTTAATGGGTTTGTACTAAGACTCTCTCTTGCGAAGAAGCATTTTTTATCTTTGACTTCTAACAGCACTGACACTAATTGCAGAAAAAAACACCTAACAAAAGAAGGTGCAAAATCATGGACACTAGATCGTGTAGACCTTTAAAAAAGTTATTGTCTCTGCTTAAGTCATTGTTTCATGCACTTGCAAAGATTGTTAATGATCAGCTTTTAATTAGCTTAACTGTGTTATCAAAACCATAGCGAAAAGCGTATCGTTATGCTTTCAGGTTTGTGCTGCTGTGTCTGGAAGTCGGTGGCAGCTCATCCAGCCGCGGTGTGCCAGAGATGCCCCCGTGCCAGCGCGCTGCCTGCCCGCGGGTGCGCCCGCCATCGTGTCTGTGTGTCTTAACAAAGTTCCTCACAGATTTAATTTCTGCTTGTACAAACCTTTGATACGTATTTCCGTCAGTGGAGATTATCAGCAAGTAACAGCTTGGGCTTTTTGAGCAGTTTGTAGGTTTTGGTTATATCTTTGTCTGACTAAGGAAGGTTAAACTGTGACATAATATCTTTGTGTTTCTGGAACAGAATTCTTCAGGACAAAAAACCTTAGCTTTTGCCACATAACCCAGGACTCTGACAAGTCTTTTACTTTTTCAGTAGACTTGCCCTATCCCTGATCTTGCTTTTCATTTTCAGAGATAAGACAACCTTTTTTCCCTGGAGAGACCTGGACACACAGCTTCCTTAATTCAAAGCCAGAAGAATCAGTTGGGAAGCATGTGTTGGTAACAGATCCAACGGCAGCAAAATAGGTCTTTGTGTTAACTATATGACAGTGTCAGCTGGGAAGCGTAACTGAAATATAACATACAGCATCGTCTGACACCTAAAATGAACACAATTGCTAAGATCCCTTTTTTTAAGAAAAAAACAAGTGTGCTTTGTTCAATGTGGATCCTTAAGACACTGGTCCACAGGTGTGTGTGGACCAGTTTGGGGATTTGGCCCCTAGTGAGAGACTTCTGAAAGCCACTGGAATTTAGAAAATTATTTTGACACATTTTTTTCAGGGCTTAAACTGAACTACAGGGAAGAGCAAACGCTTTCTTTTTGGCTTATCTTTAGAAGCAGGTTTTTCTGTCTGCTGCTCTGACCCAGGCTTGCCTGGCATGTTCAGTGTGTGACCTGCATACTGCGTGTACATAAAACTATCAGCAGCTGAGCAGGTGGTGAAGAACAAAGCACCACAAACGAAAATGTTGAAAGCATGTTTGAAAACACTGTAACTGCAGGAGTGGTTTGTTTGCTTTATAAGCATATTGGTGTTGAGAGGAGAAGAGAAAGGAGAAAACAAAGATCCAGAGCAGCAGTGCAGGCATTAGCTGCCCTTCTCTGTGCCGAAATAGATTACTTGCAGTTTCTTCAGGTGAAAGATTGATTTAAAGATTTATCTTCCTTCTGTAGGAATAGGGTTATAACCAATTACTTATTGATAAGTAAACTGAAATAGATGAAGAATTAAGGCTTCTTTTTAAAATGAAGAAGTTTTGTTGTTTAATGATTTCATTTTTTAAAAATACATATCCTTTACAATTCTGTGAGACCAAAGGAAGTTTTGTAAACTATTTGATTGTTTTAAGAATACATTGAAAACCTTGGGAAAGCATCTCTTCAAACTCTATCTACAGTACTTCAGTGACACTAAGCTATTTTTCACACAAAGTCTAACAGAACAGAAGTAGCCTTTATTCCGATGACAGTTTGCATATTTAGTTTGCTGCATTTTTCAATGCCAGTTAAAGCTTGTAAGTACATCTGTGACACAGTGCAAAAAAGTTCAAGGCCAACATGTTTTGGAAGAAATAACATTTTCTTTTTTTTTTTTTTTAAGTATCATATAATTTATTTTATAAATGTGTTTAAATGTCAGCTGTTGACTAGCTTAAATACATGCTGGATGGTATTTGTCTGAAAATCAGAATAACAAAATGCAGCAATTGGCCTAAACCATTTCCATTAGTGTCAGTTAGCATAAATATTCTGTGATCTTCATCTAAACTTCTTGCCTTGTTTATTTTAGAGTTATTTATTACATGGCTGCAGAGAGCTCACAAAACTGACAACATTGTATTTTAGCTAGTGGTTGAGGATTATCAAACTTTTTGTTTGAGATAAATCACCCAGCACTGTATTGCATATCTAAATGGCTTTCATCTACAGAGTTGGGCTGAAAATCTTGAGGAGAGGTCTTTTATGAATCTTCAGACTTTTCCCATCTCTGACCAGGTCAAAAATATTTCAAAAAATACTGTGTTTTGTTATTAATGAAGGTTTAGGACAATGTTTTGTGTGCACAGTTGTGTACTTTGTTGTTGTCCCAGTCATTACTTTATTTTCATTGCAAGTAAATTTGGTTTTCCTGGGTCTTTACAACTAATTTTATCATGGTGAAAAGTGTGCCATTGTGATGCAAGAGAGGAGCAGGAGTAGCAAAACTGAACTGTTTCTCGTGTCTTCAAAAGAAGTCAAAACACAGATTTCCAATAATCCCGCATCACCATCTGTAGTTAGAGGAGAAGAATTACTAGTCCATGCACAGGATGAGAACCAGGGTCACCTCTACTCTTAGTGCAGCATCCTTTGGCTAGTTAATTACAAAATAAAGTATTGTAAGGATATTGCACTATTTCTGTTCAGTTGAATTGCTCTATAAAAAGCCTACGTGATTTAAGTGAAAAAAAAAAAAAAAAAGGCAAGTTATCAGTGGTTAATCTGAACCTTCCTATTGCCATAGATTTGATAAACATCTGTAGACTGTTACTGCCAGCGGAACTGAGCTGCAGGCAGAGAACTCCATGGAAGTACCAGCTGCAAGTGTCTCTGAAATAACACCTTAGAAAAACAGGCAGTGGGTGAGCTGCCCTAGTAGGTATGTACCTCCTACCTTTGCAGTATGGCTATGGAAGTACCTGCAATGGAAAATACTCAAAGTTTTTGGTGATAAAATACTGTTGTTTTTTGTTTTGTTTTGTTTTGTTTTTTTTTCCTGTGGACTGGCACAGCTGCTAGAAGGAAGAATGGGGGAGCACAACTTCTATTTATTTAAACCTTTGTAATAACCCCACTACCATCAAGGAATACAGTTTCATCTGCAGTATATTCCTCAGTATCCTCAGTGACACTGCACCGTTCATTCACAATACCAAATGGTAAATGGAAAGCTTTCAGGAAAAAAAATCACACGTGAGTTACATGTATGCTTATGTATATAAATATACTAGTAAATAATCAGGAGCTGTTGCAGCAGCTCTTGTATATGCAGCCTCATGACAAACACTAGTTGTTGCTTATGTAAGCAGTTATGCTCTTTTCCTTATTTACTCTTTAGAACAAACCATTCAAATTCATATGGTTACATGTTACAGATGCTTATTCACTGTTGAAAGAGATGGGGCAGCCAGTAACTTTAAAGTCTGTGTACTTTAAGTAACTGTAGAAATCAAATGGTCTGTATAACCATGCATACTGGTCTTAAGTTCATGCATATATATGATTCCTATCCACACTCTATGCTTATAGTCAAAGACCTTGGTCTCCAGCTATATTTGAAAAGTGCTTTTGTAATCTAAATTTATTAATTTATCACCTATACCTCCATAAATTGACTGAGGGCTGTGACATATGTGTTGGAGTGTGATGATTTAACTTTGTTTCTTGAGCCATCCTTCTCCTTTCATGTGAATGTACTGCAAAATAACCAGGCACGTTGATGACTGACTCTAAGTTCAATTAAACCCTTCATCTTGCAAGCTATCTAACCTGCCTGCCTGGATAAAGTGTGACTTAAGCCTTTTGTTTTATTCTCTGTATGGTCTTGTGCATGGCCCTATGCCCAGAAAAGAATATTTCACAAAAATTCCTGGAGTGTATGCAATAAGGCATTCCACTCCACAGCAAACCATGCACTCCTGGACACTACTTCTCTTCTATCATGGGACAAAGGAGTAACTTATACCAAATACCAAAACCCAAGGAAAATATGCTCAAGTTTAAGATAACTGTGAGAGATGCTAGCTATTACATTTAAAATTGCCCACTTTCAGTGAGGTAGAAATGCTCAAAGTGGGGTTCAGTTAGAAAAAAAAAAACAATGTGAATTATTTTTTTATATATATATATAAAATTATAAACACAACACATTATTTTATATATATATATATATATATATATATATATGTGAAGAAAAAAAAGGCTAAAATTGTACCTGTGTAAAACATTAGGCATTGGAACACAGCATTACTAGATAGAGGAGCTGCTAGAAAGCCTGGCAAGATATTGGAAGGCTGATAAAGCTGAAAGATTGAAGATTTACTAGAACGTCTAGGAAACAAATCCTTCTTGCCTTGTTTGCAACCTGAATTATACTGACAATATCCTGATCAATGTTACGCTGTTTGGGAAAAGGGATGACAGTAGGCTGTCCTGTATTTGTTCCTCCTTTAAATGGTCAGAAAAGGAGAGCTTATATGCATTCTTTCAGTTTGCCATCGTAAGTATAGTAATAACTTCGAAAAATAGGAGAATATAATTTTTAAAAATTTAGCTTCTGGTAGAAGTAATGAATTCATTCAGCAGAACTAATTCTCTTTAGTGTGGTAGTTGAGAGCACTGCAAAGAATTAAGGAATAAGTGAGCTGCATGTTTACCTTTGAATGGAAATAAAGATAAGATGGTCTTTTTGACTAATCTAGGCTGTATCCTGAACTCTAGCAAACAGTGTATATGTCCCCCAATCTTCCAGAGAGAATCACAGGAGAATTGCTGGTTGCATGGACAATTTCTGACTTCGTTACTTCTATCACTGCCTGCAAACTGGACATAATGAAAAAGCAGAAAACCTGTGAGCTGATCTTACGCTGAAAGCAAGTCTCTTGTAGTTCTCAAGTTAGTTTGGATAGCCCTCCTGCTACGCTGATTTCTGGAAAAAATGGCACCTGAGAAAGAGAGCCACATGGAGTTCCCCCTAATCTCTTCTGTATATCTGTACGTAATTTAGCTGTGTGAAAAGCTGGAGTCTGGGCGGTGAAATCTGTCCTAGTGGTAGGTAGGTACCAGGCCACCACCTCTACTCAAGTTCTGCATTTCTTTGAAATGATGGAAGGCGGCTAATAAGCAACTATAAATCCTGTGTCTGATTACTTTAAGGCAGATGTCCCAGTGCTGAGATGTTCTGGGCTTGATACTTGGTTAAAGAGCTGAGGAAACATTTTGCATCCTGTGGCCTTATTGACTAAGGGGCATCTGGATGTGTCTATGTGGTTCAGTGATGCCTGGAGTTGTTTCTATTGGAGAAAATATAGTTAGCAGTCAACCAGAAAAAGAGGTGAAAATAAGCACACTTAATAGGACTTCTTTGAGATATTTTCTGCTGTTAATCCCTCCTCTCCCAGGCTTATATGACAGCTACTCTTTAAGAAAAACCCAGCAGGAACAGTTCTGAGAGGTCTTTAGCTCTAGGCAATGTTACAAAACATGAATAGATTGTAAACTGTGAGCATAAACCATTATTTTCCGAGCAGCTTTACTGAAGGGTCATTTGTGTTTCAATAATCTTGTTGGCTGTGATAGCTGTAGCAGTCATCTGTTGTGTTCCATGGTGACAGCTAGGGAGCTCTATGTAACGTTCTTTTTATTTTTTAACCTATGGCAATGATAAATTTAATCGTTAAATCATAACATTTTATTTTGAGACTATCTCCAGCCTTCTGCTTTTATTTACTTTGTGAAAACTGCTGAGTGGAAATAAATATGTTTTTAATTGAATCTGTTTTTACACTGTTCTTTATTGTTTGAAGGTCCAGCTGACTGAACCAACCTCAGATCCAGGAAAAGTTGTAGAGGAGACTACTGATAGCTGGTATTCTGAATTCTCCTTTTGGAAGTTGTCCTGTGGGTGCTGCATCTGGGTGGTAGAGCCATTGTGGGATTTTTATTTCATTTGACACTACAGGTAAGAGGGATTTCAGACAGTTGCAATGGTATTGAGTGTTGCTACTTGCTATCCTTGTAATAATGGTTGAATTTTATCCTTTTCTTTGAGTATTCTTGTTGTAACGTTAAAAATCTTACGAGTAGGTGGTGTAACAGTGCATATTTCGGTGTATCTGCTCTGGGTGGTTTGGACAATTAAAATCTTTCTGACAAAACCCAAGAGAATGTACCACAGTGCACACTCCTTTTGGCAGCCTGTAGAGCTGGCAACACAGAAAGACAAATAGAGGTTTTCGTATTTTATCTTAGTAATTACATGCTTCAGAGGCCACAGGACCACATTTAATGGCTTTAAGTACACCATGGAAATAAGGAAGAGGAATGTGGTATTGGAAGAATTCCTAAAATGAAAAAGCTTTAGTCCACCTTTTAGCCTATATATCTTTTATCTTACATTACCATGTACTACAAGAAGAAATACCTTGTCCAAACTGATGTTTTTCAACTTCTCACAAGATCGTTCCTGCAGTTCTGAGATAGCCCTTCTGTTTACATTCCAAAATTGAGTTTGTCTATTGTGGCAGAAGTAGAAAAATAAGAAGCTAACCTAATAACGTGTATAATGGTAAACCATGTATGCTCAGCTGCCACTGTGAATGAATGTTTCCTGGTTTTCCAGTCCCTCAAATATTGGAGGCAACAGATGTTTTCTGTTCTTGGTACTTTGTTAAAAGTAAGGGCTTTGGCTGCTATATTTAAGGAAGATTGATGTATGCAGTTTTATACACAAGACAGTTGTGTTAACTAGGTAGCTAAAGTGATTTCAGAAGTGTTTTAGTTAAATTAATGCAACATCTTACTGTATCAAAGATGCTTCAGTTTACAGGATCTGCAGTTTTGTCTAGCTGATTTCAGATATATTGTTTGAGGAGCAGTCATGCAGAAGGAATTGTAACTCTACAGGTTTTTGAACAAACCAAATACCATTGTTTTCATGCGCATAGCAGATTTGACAATTTAGGTTACTAGAAAGCATTTATTGCCTTATAAAAGAAACAGTTAACTCATTTTAGTTGGATATGAAGATTTATATATTAAAAAACTGCAGTCTGTACCTGAGAAAAATGCATAAGAATATGATCTTGTATTGCCGTTAATCTCTTAACTCAGTCTCTCAGAATAATAACCTGGAAGGCATAAGGTACTGTTAAAAAGAGATGTGATTATAGACTCTGATTTTGAGCTGAGCAATTTAGTAACAGCTTGAGGTATTCTTTTTGCCTTAAAACTTGGATGAGAGCTTTTTTTGTAATGAAATGTGGAACTAGAAGATGCTTGTATGTTTTGTGTTTCATTAGCCACTATAGCCTGTGGTAATTTTGGAAAATATCTCAAACACATTTCCAGTTTGGGTGAATTTCATTAAAACCCCTTCCTGATGACTGGGGATATATAATTTTCACTAAAGATCAGCATCAGGGTTGGGTAGATCCACAACCTTTGATTTTTGTCTTGAGCTGCAAATGATAAGCCGTTTACATCGTCACAATTTTACTCTACTGCCAGTCATTTACAGAAAATGGCAGTTTTTAGTGTGGGCCTTGTCACCGTTTCAACAACTATATTATACTTTAAGGAGGGTCTGAAACCTTGTAAATCCATGTAAGTGAATTTGCTTGGGAGGTGAGGGTCATGTTGTTTTGCTCTTCCATGGAAGATAAAGCAGCACAAGATGCTTATGTGGATAAGCACTTAATTTTGACAGACTTAATGTGGTGAGGAATTAGTCAGCATCGCCCTCCAAGTTTGCTTGTATTTACTTGAATGCTGGAAGTGACCACCAAACATTTATAGCACTAAAAGGACAAGATTTGCCAAATCGGAGTCTGATTGGAGTTCGGCAGCTTCCCACGCTTCTCTGCCCTCCCTCACAACTGTAATTACAACTCCCCCCTCTTTTGGCGCTCTCCTAGCTCCTGTTCACCTCCTTTCACTTCATTAATGGGCTGCTGTATTTTTTTTTTGTTACTGAGCTACTGGCCTATGACTACATTCCTTTTTCTTTAGTCTACTCCTAACCATTGCCATGGATACAAACTTAGTTGAATTAAATACTGCCAACATGTTCACAAAGAATAATGACCCAGTGATGTACAAGACAAAGCATATTAGAAGTCAAAGTGATTATACTAATAGGTTTTATTGAATACTAAGCAGGGTATTGGAGGGTTCTTGGGGGGATGCCTTTGCTAGTACATCAGCGTAGTTATGTTGCCACATCCAAGTTTCTCTTGCAAACTGCTGTACTCAGCATTCTGTTCTGACCTTGTCAAACCATGTTTTGTTCTTAGGTCAGTGTCAAATACAAACCTAAATTACACGTGTGCAGACTGCTGTTTAGCACAGTCAAAAATCCTTCTGCTTGGCAAAGTGATTTAGAGATATTAATGAATATGTCTAATGAGACAGTATTTGTGGGGTGGACAAAGATACTGAGCATACAGGCCCCAAAATGAAACATTATTTTTTTGAAGAGTAACACTACATCCTGTTCAGCAAAACCAAACCCCTATTTCTGTCCTTCTTGGTACATTCAATATAGTGTCTTGGCTTGGTCAGCTCAGGGTGGGGAGGGCTCAGTAGCTCTGGTGACCAGCAATGCCTTTGGTGCTGCCGTTTCTAGGGGGGAGCACTGGGTTTGGCTGCTGCAGTGTGTGGACAGGACACTGGCCAGCTGTGTCCCACCTGTCCTATCAAGAGCTGAGGCAGCTCAGGAGACACCTCACACGTGGGTGGAGGGAACCCATGCTGCTTCTCACCTTGTGACTTCTCAACATCCTCAAATGAATGGTGAGAAGGGGACGGATTATGGACAATTTATTGCAAATCAGTGTGAGGCACAGTGTAAACTACAACGGTGCAAACTGCTGCCTCAGCCAAACCTACACATCTTGGTCCTTTATTTCATGACCTTTGTAGTTGAAGGAAACAGAATGGTCCTGTCCATCACCAACAAATTTATTTTGTCACCCATGAAACTTGGCAGAGTTGCCAGTATTTCCTACCACAGGAATGCAGGCTACCAGCCTTGTGCTGAGAAATGCATTTCTTCTGGTGTGCCCAGGCTCTCCCCAGCAGGCTCGTGCTCCTGGGAGGTGGCACATCCTCTGTCTTCCCAGGGGTTTGTGAGATTCAGTCAGTCTTGGAGGAGCATAACCTATGGTTAAATGACAAATACCTGAGATACTGTCTGCCACACTCAAGTCATAGGATAAATGAAGGTCTTTATCATGTTGCAAGGAAACTAGTCATGGTTTTTAAAAAGCTCAGGACTGTCAATATAGCCTTGTTTGTCTTTGACAATGTAGTTTGTAATTACATCGAAGATTCAACATTCAGAAATGACCATGGCAAGATTAGGAAGAGCTGGTTACACTGATATTCAGAATTACACTTGTCCCTAGCTGCTGCAATTGCTCAAAGTGCTCTGTCCTGGTGTGTCACCCTGGTTGAACTACATGATTATGTGTTTGGAAGCTGATATGGCTCACTGATGATATTTACTCTTTTAAGCCTCTCTAGCATCAAACCCTTGAGGAATGTGGATAAGATACAAAAATGGAATGCAGAGATAGCTTAAGGAAAATAATATTAACTGTTCAATATCAGCATTAGCTCTTTGTCAAAAATGCTGTTTTAAGTCTAATGCATCTATTTCTATCTTTAGCTGTGATAAGTCACATCTAATTTCAATTAACTTTTCCTTTTCTCCTCTCTCCCTCCATGAAATAATATTTTTTACTGGTAAACTCAGAATCCCACAGTACAGGGGAATGAGGAACTTTTTGTGGGAACCTGTTGGCAGCCTGTCAAATTCAACAAGCATTCTGCTATAAAATGTCATCGAATATCAACCCTATTTAGGAATTCTTTGGTAAAATGTTGGGAAGTACTTGAATTACAGTTACTAGTTCTCTTGAGAATGACACCAAGGTTTGCTGTTTTCCAAGATGAATCTCTAAGACATGCTATGTTGTTTAACATCCAGAAATTTCCTTACTAATAACAGCAATCATCTGAAAATGAGGTAGGAAAGCTGAACGGAAAGGAGAAAGTTGGTAGTCAAGGAGTGGGATGTATCACAAACTGCCAGTGCACTATAATTACTTACCTGGAACTACTCTTAAAGCATTGTATTACTGTGGTAGTTTGGATTGTTAACATAGAGCCCTGCAGCACTGCTCATGCTTGAACTAAGGACTAGTTTAAGGAAATTCAGCTTGTATATTCTGTATGAGCGTGATTTATTCATGTGCAAATATTTGTTCAATGTTGCTTAGTGATTTGGACTATTGCAATAGTATCTTTAAGAGAAAAGACAGCTTTCAAGTTTTGTGATTTTTTTTTTTTTTTTAAAAAAAAAAAAAAGACATTTGGGATGCTTGTTCTGAGTGATGCTTGAGAGCTGGACATTGTAGCAAGTCATTATTTCCCTTGAGGCATTCAGAAACCTGGTTAAGAATATGCAGCCATTAATCTTTCAGTCTGTATGGGACTGATCAGTCTATTGTCTGGCTATGTAAACATTTGCATTTAGAGAATATTGAGTGCTCTTTATCGCTAACAAATCACATATTATCATCAACTAAAGATGTATCAGTGTTGTCACCCAAGCAGACCACCCACTGCTTTGGCTTTTATAATTTCTTTGTCCGATATTTGCATAGTAGAAGACATTATAATGAGAATCTTCTTTGAAAGGAAGGAATTTCCCTATTTGTGCAGATCTCTGGAGCCTTGGTATACTCTTTATTAGATGTGGAGTTTAAAACATCTGTGTTTAAATTGATCGACTGACATTACTCCAGGGAGAGTAAAACTATTTTCTTATTCTTGATTTTAACCTTTCATAAGCCAGTTGAACATGCTGCTTAGAAATGGAACATGTGCGGCTTTCTCAACCCTTCTGTTCCAGATAGCCCAATTAAAGAGAAATGTGAGGGGTGATTGCTCCAGATGATATGATGATCCAAAATTAAACAGCTAAATATATTGAATAGCTTCATTATAGCATGGTCCCATATGTTTTTGCAGCTAATAAGGGGTGGTTTAAATAACAAAATTCAGGAAATAATGAACTTGGTAAACGTTTTGAGGCACCCAGTGTGAGGCAGCTCATGCCCCAATAAGACTGTTGTATCAGACGTGCCATGGCAGATCTTCACGGATCACCATGTAAAGGCCAGCTGAAAAAAATAGGCTGACCACCAAAACCACAGCAACTGCCTTCCCCAAACAGGGGAACTATGTGCATCTTCTTTGTTCTCTGACTGTGGGAGGAGTTGGAGGAATCGCTTTATTCATAGCTTGAAGCTTTCATGTTCCCCCAGGTCTTTTGTGTCTCTAGGTTTATTTTCAGCTTGTGATGTGGATGCTTGTTCAGGACTTGGTGCTTCACTCTTGCTGGCCTACTTCTGCAGTATGCTCAGCTGCTGCTACTGTTCTGCAATGGGAGTAGAATATACAGCAAGACTACGAGTGTTGCATCAAGTGCCTTTTATTATTTCTGTATTAAGAAGCAAAATTTCAATCAGTTTAAGTGACTCTTCTGGTGTCATTTATGTTGTAAAGGGAGATAAGACTCTATTACCTTGAAACAGTGAGCCAGCAAGGCAAGGTTTCCTGCAATGTGAAGGACTAATCAGTTAAATACAGTCTGTGTGATAAACCTGTCTTCTCTGAACACTCCAGGGTTACTTTTTCCATGGATAGTTTCCTCCTTTTAAAATGAGATTTATTTGTTTGTAGTTCAGACTGCTTAGGTTATGATACGTCTGGCATTCTCTGTCTGTGGTACTGACCCACTTTCTTGGCTACTCATGTCATTATTGCACCCACTTCCAATTCACAGATACTTATGACTAATGAATATATATAGGTTTTAAAAGAGAGCAGAAAATGCTGATTTTCTGTATTTTCCTCACAGTCCCCAGTATTTAACTCCTGCAATAATGTTGAAATTTTGGAACTAAATTTTGCACTGTTGCTAGAGAAGAAGGAGGTTGGAATGGGGTGTAAGTTAGCCATGAAAAGATGTAAGCAACCTTTATTTCAGTTATTTCTGACTTTGGGCCAAAAATATCAAGTGTTTATTGGAAATTTTGGATGTGGACTTTAGTGCAATATACTGCTAATTATTTGTCTTCCTTTTAAAACAAGGATCTTTTTTACTTTTTTACAGTCTAAACTTCATCCTCAAAAATGCTGAGCTCACATTGGTGACAGCAGCTCAGCTCATTTGGACATGACCTACTTGAAATTAATACTTGTAGTTAAGCCTGCCTTTAGTGCATCTCTCCAGATGTTTGCCAGAATATGTTTATGAGACTACAGCCTAGGGCAGGAGAGGCTGCAGCTGCACCTCGAGCTGGAGAGACTCCTGTGAGAAACTCACGCAGGAGTTTTCTGTATGAGCAATCTCTCCTAAAATGTGCCTGAAGCAGGGCCTAACAGTAATTTCAGGTAATGTTTTTAAAGATGCTTAACTGTGAAAGAGCTGCAGTTCCTAAGGTGTTTGCTGATTACTTATTGATGCTCAGTCTTAATGTCTATAAACAGCTCCACTGTTCTTTGAAGCATGTAAAATAAAAGAAACACAAGGCTTTCCAAATTAACCCCATCAGGCAGCAGTTTTTAAGGATGGATAGGCACCAAGAAGAGACATTTACAAGGGCTTAAGGAGTGTTAAGTAGACTTACCAACTTTATTAATTGTAAAGATGAAGGGGCATTTATAAATTGGCAGATTGATTCAGTCAGTGGAATTAGAGAGGTTGGTAATAGGCAATGAGAAGGAAGATACAACTTTCTTTCAGATGCCTTTTAATTGCTCCTTGCAGATGTGGCAGCATCCTAAACCTTGCTTCAGGAGCAAGAACTATTTATGCAAAGTTAACTTTGCATAGAGTTTTCAATTTTATGTGGTCTCTAGCCAGAGATTATTGCTACTATATGTTATTTAAGTGGGCATTTAGTGAAACTGCATGCTGTGTCTCGAGATAGCCCACTGCTTTTTGCCCAGTTATTTTAAAAACCTCTCCGTCCCAAAAGAAGCGCAAGACCCAGAGGTCAACGTGAATGAGATATGAAGGAAAGATCTTAGGAATACTCCTTCCCTTGCCTGGGTTCACTTCTAGCTGGCTATTCTGTCCCACTGATGAGTTGTGCTTGTCTGTCTCAGGCACAAAACATCAGGGCATTTACATTATACTGCAGGGAGTGGCAGAGGGATTCTTGGGGGACAGGAGAAAGGCTACAGAACACAAAAGAGATTAGAAATTGCTGTGAAAACTGTGATTCTTATTGGAGAAATGGAGCCATAACAAATGCTTAAAAGCAGAGCTGTTGATTTGCTCAGACAGATTTTCTGCAGTGTTTCCTACTTATTAGAACATTTTATTGGGTGTAACACTAAGTCTTCAAAACGGTGTGGAGCAGTAACAAATAACCTTCTCAGCCCACTGTGCAGTTTACTTAACCATGCTGCCTCTCCCGTATAAAGACATCTTTTATCTTAGAAGCTGATCATTTGCAATGCTAAAGCTTTACAAACATGGCTTTGATTATGATAATAGCTGTTTATTACAACTGATGTAGAGAAGGAATCAGAAAATGCTGTGACACAATAAGACAGCCAGCAGGTGATGAATTCATGCCTGCATTGTTCAGAGTACTTTGAGATTGAATTTTCTCTCTTGGGAAAATTTGAAAATGCCTAGTGCTTAAACACAATACTCCTTATCATGAGTTTGCATTTTTTTTAAGTTTTCCTTGGCTACTGATTAAAATACATGTTCTGAGAAGGCTTCCAGACAAGATATACTGTCCAGTTGTTCGCTCATACAATGAATCATAATTTTGAATTTATGCATTATTGTAACTTTTCTACCTGAAAGCAGTATGACAAATGACAATTTATACAATTCATTTATCAGAAAGAGCACAACTCATTGGATGGAACAAAATCCCTGTATTAGATCATAAATACCATCACTAATAACAAGAATAGAAGGTTACAAGATAAGTGAAATTCTTTTTGAGTAAGCTATTCTTGCTTTCTGCCTCCCAGCTATTATATACTGTGGGCTTCTTTTTGTTTATGATACTCACTAATTCTGAGTATCTCTCACCTGCTTTGGCGCAGGGTTTGTGATGAGGCACCGTTAACCTGTTGCCAGCAGTAGCTCTGTGCTGGCTGCTGCCCAGCGCAGAGCTGCCTGGAGAACTGAAGGCATGGCTCCTAGGGCCTTTGCTGGTTTCCTTCAGTGTTGTCAATGGAAAACAAACTTTAACTTGTCATTATTCAAACTACTGCTCAGTAAGTCTATGTGCGTGCCTTTAACATTAAACTGGTCGTCTAAGGGATGCTTTGCATTGGCTTTCCTGTTCATGGTTTTGTGCTCAGGCACCGAATGTAATGCATTAGCAAAATAGTGAGAACTCTGCTTGCTGGTCACGCTATACTCTGACACTGATTTGAAGTGTTTGGAGAAACAGGTAAAGTTAACACTGTTGCATTGTACAGATCACAAATACTGACAGGCTGTGTTCAGGAGAGAAGCTGAGTTTATGTAATTTATTCTGTCTGTATATATACAACCCACTGCTGACCCAAGCACTGTAATTAGCAAGAAGCTGAAAATCAGGTGCTAAATTTGTTCCTGTGTGCTGTAGTCAGACAAGTTACACCGGGGATGAATTTGGCTGAGGTTTTTATTGTCATAAGTAGCTGCTGGACATCAGAATTGAAACAGAAGTCTCATTTTCCGTTGCCAGCAATCAACTTCTGCTTCCAAAGTTTATGCAAAGCTTGGGCTCGCCTTTTGACTCCATCACAGCTACAGTACTCTTGCTTGCAAAGGAAGGGCAGTTTCTTTTCTTGCATCATTCTGCCTGTTTTCATATACCGTTTTATTCTGTGATCCCTATCTACCCATCGTAAAAATACAGTTAAATACAATATAAAAGATAACATTTAATTTCCCTGTTCTAAAAATCCACACAAGTCTGGAAGACTCAGAATTTTGTTAAAGAGTTTTTTCACTCAGACTTTTCTATTATCTGAGTAATTTATGGGTGATACAAACTTACTGAGAAATGTGTCTGCTACCACAGTAACCATACATCAGGAAATCAGAGGACCTGTTAGTTATTCAGTATACTCTTTTATGTTTCTTACGATGAAGTCTGTTGAATGGGTCTTACAGCTCACATGTGAATATTAGATTTAGCCTGTTGTGCAGTGAAAGTCAAAAGCTATAACCTTGATGTGGGAGAGCTATTACTCTGCATCTTGCACTCTGGCCTCTTATCAGTTGATTCAATCTGCAACCTGTTAGTTTTGATGGATGGAACTGTTGAGGCTGAAGGCTGACCTTGGAATAAGTACACCAAGACCAAAGATGTCATGATGTAAGGCCTGTGCCTTGGCTATGGTTATCAAATTAGTGCAACTTTATATGGCTGTCTCTGATCTTCACTGCCGACCAACCTGCTTGTGCTAATGCTACAGATGACAGTGAAATTATCTGGAAATTTGATACAACAAATAAACTCTCTGGCCTAAAAGGCTCTAGGTTTTTTTTTGATCAGCTAAGGCTAGTGTAGAAGCAATTTTATATGAAGGTGGTCAACTCCATGGTTTTTACCTTCTAAAGAAAGGGAAGAGAGGAGAGGAACCTGAAGAACAGTTGAGAAATCAAAAGAGAAATACAAGTAGGTTGTAATACAGCATCTCAAGTGCACAATGATGAACACATAACGGAAAGGGCATGTTCCTTGCTGCACAATTAATTATGTTACCTTCTTGACAGCAGTGAATTCCCTTGCCCACCATGTCGAGAAATGCCCCATTCAAGAAAATAATTAAGTAAGTTCTCTTATCAGTGGAGATTTAGTGTCTGGATTGTATCTCATAATATTTTTGACGGTACTTAGCAATCAATTCAGCGAGTTCAAGTCTCAAGGGGCTATTCTTTTGTTAATAAACTTAGGTTGCATTCCAGCTGCTACAGAACTGAGGGAAATTTTATACCGATAAGAAATGGCTTTTTCATTTTTAATGTGTATGACCTGTGTGTATCTTTGGTTCAAAATCAATTATTTGTCACATGGAAAGTACTTCACTACCAGCAGGGGTTGCGACTGGTTTGGCTTTATATTCTGCGGTTGGTAGCGGTGCTACCTTCTGTCTGATAAGAATGAGGAATAAAATATATTTTTTTAAACTTTTTTACTTTTCTCTTTAAGCATGTATAACAATACTGTGCTATATTTCTTCATCTGAGAAACAGCAGAACTTTGGATGGATAACTGAAAAAATTTTGCACTAAAGGTCCTTCTATTGAGCTGCATGGGCTGATACTCTACTGATGTTTCTTTAATTTTTAAAATGCAGCAGCTCTTATTTTCTTAGTTTAGGAAAGGTAAAAAGGAAGCATTGTGAGTTGTTTAGAAGTTGTTATTGGTACTTTTTTCCAGTTGCAACTTGTGAGATGCTGTAATAGAGAAAGAACTACTGCTTGCTTGTATGCATGTTTTCATATAAGCTCTAATACAGAGGGGCAGAGGGAAAATACCTCTGAGTAAAAGGATCATAAACTCAGTTATACTGGCTGAGTGGAAGTGGCTTTCTGTTAAAAAAGAAAAAATAGGGGTAATTTAATAGAAAAATAGGAAACTTTTAGTAGATGTTTGGTAAGTCTCCAAAAGGAAGTAATGGAGTAGTTTATATATATTGTTTAAAATGTGGTTGAGAAAGTTTCCTGTCTAGTCTTTATTCAATACCTAAGGGTAAAAGTTTGTGCATTCCTTACAGCAGTGTTTGATATATGACAGGTATGCTGAAAACTAAGTGAAAGACATGCTAAAATCTCCTGTTCTTCTCCCAAAGGCAGGATGTAGAAGCTGTTTGCTTTCTTGAGATGGTGAAGAAATAGTCAGTAGACGTTCTCTCTTCACCTCTAGTCAATTGAATGCTTAAATTGCTGTATGTTCCTCATGTTTTATGCTTCATAAAATCAATTTAACAGCTTACTTCTGATGTTCTTCCCATGTAAGACTAGATTTTTTTTTTTTTTTTTTTTTTTTTTTAAAAAAGCACTGAAGATGCTGTGGAACAGGGAGGAGCAAGTAGGCAAGTGACTGAGGAAGCTTCCAGGAAACTGTATGAAACACAAAGGTGGGTTCTTTCACTGCTCTGATTTGTATGTGCTTCTGAGTTATGGTGTAAGTGAAACTGGTGAGGAGCAGGTCCTTTCTGGCAACTAATTTTACTTTTTCCGCTGTAATGTTGTGTTTTGTGGATTCTGCAATACTTTGCTGAACTGTTTAAGCACCAGAAATACTGTATCTCCCAGTTATGCTGTGAGTAGGAATTCATCCCCAAAAAGCATTGCTAATTGATCTGTAGACTGAAAGTTGTTTAATCCCTACTGAAGACGTTCACATAAATTTGAAAAATTCTTGAGGATTATTTTAGAATCAGAGGGGAAGTATCAGTTGGATGGATTCTCAGTTTAATGAGTGCTAGTCAGGTTGAACTAACAAATCTGTAATTCATTACTTGAATATGAAGAAATTACATTAATCTGAAGTCATCACAATTTCAAGAGCTTTATGAGAAAACTTGTATTTGCAAAATATAGACTTGCAAAGAGCAAAATTTTGGCAGAAGCATATACTCTCCCTTTAGTATGGCTAAGATTCCTGGTCAAAACACCATTTCATGTGATGTATGGCAGCATAAAATCTTGTGTGGATGCTACTTCTGGTGTAATAGGAACAGGGTCTTTCTTTTGTTTTTATGGTGTATGGCTTGACTAAAGGAGACATACTTGAGTAAGAAGGCAAGCACAGGGAAGGTATCATGGCAGTGCTTGGTTGCTTAAATATACCCACATCTATTAGTAAAACTTGCACATGTATTTAGGTTCTTAGTCATTCAAGTTTCATATTTATTATATTTGCACACAAAAGGCCCAAGATATCTTGCAAGAGCTATTTGTTTTGCAATAGCTCTACTTTTTTCAGTGTTTAACTGCTGATCTCTTTTGTGCAAATGATTTGTAAAATATGAAATAGGTAATATTTCTTTTTTGATCTTTCAACTGCAAACCTCAAATCATATTCCATATTTAAATGATTGTGAAGAGTGAGCAGCAAAGCTATAGAGTCTCTAGAATATTGAAAAGTGTATGAAGAATATTGAAAAGTGTATGAAGTGACTACGAGAATGATGTAGTCAAACCAGCAATAAGCACCCACAATTGTTCATGGATATGGGCGTAACTATAAAACAAGCTGGGTATGTTCCCACCTTTGTAATATCCTTTCAGTTTTTAAAGAATATTCTGATGAACGTGAAGACTACAAAATGCTTTTTTCTGTATCTCTAACCTCTTTTTTCACGATGACAATATGCTTTGCAAACTCAGGGCATGCCTTGGATGTTGAGTCACCTGCCACTGAAAAGTAGGAACTCCTCTAGTGAAATGCTGTCTGATGCACAGATGAATGCAAGGGAGAAACGGAGGCTGGCCAAAAAAAAAAAAAAAAAGGTACTCTCAGAATGAATCAAAACTCCTAGGAGAAAGTTAGGAAGGCCAAATACAAATACTTAAACTGGAATATAGCCAGGAAATGAACTGTCTTATGTAATGATTTAGAAACAAAATGCTCTTAACCAAAAATGATCAGAATGTGGTTAATGTTGAGTTTTGTGTGAGGAACACCTTTTGCAGCATGGTGACCAGCAAGGGCAAAATGAGACATCAGTTTGCACTGTCTCAGAGGAGTGCCAGCTCCACCTTTCCTGGGCATTCCAGTAATGGAAGTTTCATGTCCAAATACTGTTAAAGCCTGATACATCTTATTTGGAGAGTTGGCAGGATAAAAACTGTAGGTCACTTCTGTATTGACTGCCATGGAGATTACTTACTGCGGGTGGGACACAACCCATGGTGAAATAGCAGATGTTTTTTGCATCTTTGCTTAGTCCATCAAAAGTTTTGTAAATGGATTCCTTGCATAAAACTCCATAATTTTTACTTCTAATGTCAAAAGTACCATCTTCTTATCTAGTCCTCAACCTGAGTCTGTTCTGCTTCCTTAATATGCCTCTGTATTTTTTTTTTCTTCAAGTTGAAAGCATGTTATCAGCAGTGATGCAGTTGAGTATTATAAGAACAAGAAAGGAGTTACAGAAGAGACCAATGTGTCTCAGTTTCAACATTATTTTTGCTAAATTCATGCAGTCTTCCTCATCCTTTTAACCTGGACTTTGTATTAAATTTTATATGGTTTTAAAGTGTGACTGCCTTTCAGAGCATGTCAGCTAAAAGATTTAAAGATGAAAGGTGAGATCTGCTTTATGTGTTGGTATGTATATCACTTTCCATAGCTATTAAGATACTGGTCAGTATTTTGACTACTTTCTGTACACTATTCACTCCAATGATACCAAAAAACTTCAGCAGGAAAAAAGAAAGATGAAGGGGTGAAAGTTCTGTATGAAGGAGTACATGGAAAGCCATTTCATTTATTAAGAGACCACAGTTCAGAGAGCTGCATAAAGCTGTGGTGTTTAAACAGAATTACCTTATTGTTCTTTTTTTTTGGTTTTTTTTTAAGAGTCACAATTCTTTCTTGCAGTTAAAACCTTCATCTTCCACAAATAATTCCATTTCATATTACTAAACTATGAAAAGGATCCCCTGCAACTTGTAAACACACCCAAACTTGCAAACAGGAAAAGTATTTGAACCCAAGAGGCAGCTTTTGGGCTGGAGAGTTTGTCTTTTGGCACGCAGCCGCTAAGGGTAAAGTGGTTAGAAATGGCCATAGAATGAGATAGAGGGGAAGTGTTCTGGGAGCCTTTACAAGCGCTCTGTTTTCCTCTCCTCCCCCGGCTCATTCTCTTAATGCTTGTTTACAGCTTGCTTGATGCACCTTGCACGGGTTAATTTTGCTACCTTTTCTAACCTGGCAAGCCTGGTAGAGGTTTGATTAGCTTTATTTCAGTGTATATTTGAAAGTCACACTGATCCAAATTATCTAAATCTTTTAAAATTCAGTGTGTTTGTTTACCACACTGGAGGTGTAACTTCAATCCCATTGGAAACTGTGGGGATAAGTCGCAGTTTAATAATTGTTGTGCTACAGTCCAGAAATGGAGTAGGATGAAACTTTGCTTAGTTGTGGCAGCAATTTCCACACCTATCAGAAGGGCTGGGAGAAGGGAAATTGCTGACTGATATTTGGTAAAAAGGGAGAAGGTGGTCCTAGGAGAAATCCTTGATGATGAGACATCTTTTATTTTTTAGCCTAACATGCTGAAGTCAACACTGGTTCCTGGCCCGTATGATGTATGCTTTGTTAATAAATATGTGTTGATCACATACATAAATTATTCCCAGTTTAATACAAATACGATTATTTTCTGAGAAAGTAAGCACACTAAAAATAAAACACTGAATTTGAATGAAAGTTTTCAAAATAAGGTTGATCAATTAATGTTATAGGTTGCTGCAAGTTTGAAGTAGTCTTCAAACAAATGTTTGAATCCAAAAGTTGAATCAGGATCCAGATCTGACTTTTTTATCTTTGGCTATTCTGCTGACTGAAACAAATTGTTAACTGCAGTTTTCTTTTGAAGGAAAATATGAAAGAAAGAAAAAAGCCAAGGAAACGAGCTAGCAAAGGACTCAGGACCCACAGTTTTATGGCTCTCTGGCTCTTTGTGATGCTCTTTATATCTTCTCCCTTAACTTGAGTTACACTTAAAATAGTCTGATCTTTTGTACTTGGAAACAGAAACCTTGACTTGTCTTCTGTGTTGCCTGGGCTATTTCCATAGATTTTATGAATATCTTACTAAGAAAAAAAAAAAAGATGAAATGACCAGCAATTTTGATGTTGAAGATCCTGACATGTAGCAATATTTTCCATCTTGCTTATAGCCCCTGCCTTATAATTTTGTCTTGTGTTGTTTGCAGTATCAGATGTGGTTTTTTTCTATTGAAAATTGATGCCTGGAAACTTGGAGCTTAATATTTTTATTTTTTTTTTTTAGTTCCAGCTTTAATTTAACAGTAAACTGGGTCTTGGAATACTCTGTTACTTGGCTTCGTTATAAAATCCTGAAAAATGTCTTACTTTCAGAGCTTTGCTGAAGAATTTTTTGGCCATTCAGTGGGATATAATGCTGTAAACTTGGAAGCATAGTTTGTAATTCTGGAGTTTGAGGAAGATTTCTCTCAGTGCATGGACACTAAGAATTCATTTATCCAGGAAAAAATACACTCTGCTTTTTCAGTGTATATTTTTGTGTAAGTAAAATTTTATCAGGTAGTAATTTAGTGGCTAATTTCTAATAGTCGTAAAAAGCTCTTTTGAAACTTGTGGAATTTCATTGCTGTAAAACATAAAGCTCCTAAAGTGCCACTTGGTGATTTTCATTATATAACAGTCTTCACTTGTTTTAGTATGTAGTCGATGTGGTTAATGACTAGTGTTTTAGAGCGTGAATGAATTTGACTGATCACTGCAAGAATAAGAAGCTTGCCTAAATGAATATGTTTCAATCAGCTCTTGCAGTAGATATGTGTGTGCCACATTGCCCTTCACGCTTGCTTCTCTTTTTTAATTGTTCTCACAATGCCTTATAAGATGAGGCAGATCTTGTAAATAACATTTAAGGTTTAAATTATCATATGCAGTTCAATATAGATGGGAATGTTGAGTGCAAGGGTAAAACTGAACAGAGTGAAACGGTGCATATGAATAGAGAGATGGGATTAGCCAAATTTGTAACTAACCTTGTTCCTGTGACAGAACGGAGTACCAGTATTTCTTACCTCTGTGAAGGGTTTGATTTTGACCCCTTGTGCTGTACTGTAAATGGGTAATAACATTCAAAGTCAGGCTGAATGCAGGGCACAGCAAGTACATGCCTAACGACACTGTGGTCCTGCTTCCACAGAGGAATGGAGGAACTGTGGTCTGTAGCAGCTCGAGTCGGAGCGGGTAGGTCAGGCTTCTGTCCTCTGGTATGTGTGTGTGTCCTCACCTCTTCGCCTGAGGAGGAATTGGAAATGAGCTCTCCCCCTCCTTGGCCAAAGTGTGCTTACCATCGTGTGCTTTAATCATTGCCATCATTACTGGCAAATGTCGGGCACCATCAGCCCCAGTCCCGTTTCACAGATGGTGCATGGAGATGGGTATCGTGGGACGGACTTTCAGTGAAGTGTTCTTCCCTGGCCTAGTTGCAGCCATTTAGCTGAGCTTGAGGGGTCATCCTGAAATGCCTTTGAGGACTTGGGTGGCCAAACTCTGCTGAAGGGACACTGGAGATGCACGTTGCTAGGACTACATTTTAGAAATGCATAATCCCGACGTACAGGTATGTTACTGTCCCTTTGTTTTAAGCAGAAGGCCTGTTTTGAGTGTGAAAAGGAAACAACCATCTGTACTTTCCTGAACTCTTTTTTCAGGTCACTGGTCCTTTCCCCAAAATATTTCAACCTAAATTGTTTCTCTAAAAAAACACAAGAGAATGGAAGGATTGTATCCGAGTGAGGGTTAGAACTGATAGGAAAGAAAGCATTGAGAATGGTTTGGGTTTTTTTGCTCAGTGCTTTTACCCTACTCCTGGACTTTTGAGTATGGGTTTTTCTTTCCTGTATAGATACGGAGATTCTGTCCAGGCTGAAACCTGTAAGGGTTGAAATTTTGAGGAACAACTGAGGGATGCTGGTAAGATAATATAACATACATAATCAATAGTCTTCCTCCTAATATGCCCAGCTCTATCTTCCTCTGATTTCTTCAGTGATAGTGGTATTTTTTGTTAGTTCTGTACACTTAAGAATAGAAATCTGGTTTTAAAGTGTTTTCTTATTTTAATACCTTTTTCTTTCTTTCTTTCTTTTTCAGACTTATTTACACAGCATCAATATTTTGGAGTATTGTACAGAAAATCTGCAAGGTTTTCTTGGAAAAGTATGGCTTATCCCCTGTGTGTGAATATGGGTGAGAAGTTAGTAACTTTTCTCACTGACATCTGTGCAGCCCCTGAAAATAGTAAGCAGAATTTGGCTGCTTCTGTATCAGCCAACTGAATTTCTTTGGTCAAATCAAGCATTTATCTCTTTTGACGCCAGTGGTATTAGATAGGACACATATTCTGTTGAGTTTTCCAAAATTTATCGAGTATGGAAGTTTCTCATACAACATTGAATTGGTTACCGACTCAGCTTTCACGTTGCCTGCTTTATTCAGCTTCTCAGCCTGTTGTAATTTGAACTGTTAACTATGTGCAGTACTGCAGTTGCTGTTAAGATTTAAGCAGATCTCCCGATCTTCAGATCTTCTGTTTGTCACCCTTTGGATCTCTCATTTTTAGGAAGTCTGGTAAAAGTGCACTAATCTTTCATGATTTCCACTATAAATATCATTCATCTTTGAGGTTTTCCTGTCAGTTAGGTTAAATGGCATTCCACCATGATTAATTACTTGGCATACATTCCCTATTTGTATCCTTAATGTTGAAATGATTTTATGAAGTCTTGAAATACTTTATCTTACATTATATTACTTGTAGTTTAGGTCTCTTTCTGTGGTGGTAATGTTCTTTGTATCTCCTGGTTCAGTCTTTAAAGATATGAATGAATATATGATATAGTATTGAAAGGTAATAAAAATACAAACTGCATAATTGATAAAAGAAAGCCATTATTAACTAGAATGCAGTCTTTGAAACTTTCTTGTTATCTGCTCTTACTGATCTTAACTTTTTCATGCAGAAGTGAAGTACACAATATCAGTGCCTTATTCGGGTTATCATATATGCTATAATTTGGTTGCACTTCACTGATACTCTTTGTACAGCTTTAAATCTTACTATGATCTCCCTAAAAATGCTGTTATTCACATGAAGTCATAAACTTCAAGGTAAAACTGCAGCACTGAACTTACTTGAGGTTGGTAGGGGGCTTGGCTAGACTGTTCAGTAATCCACACCTTTTTTTCAGGAACAAATTCATAGGAAAAAGGAAGCAAACCATGCAGTGGGCCATATACAGTCATGAAGGTTTGTTCCCTCCATGCCTAGAAAGTAATCACTGCTAGCTTACATTGATAATAGAAGGTTATAATTTTAATTAGTTTCTCACCTGGTTGAAGTAATCCAACATTCTTACGGTCTGTATGGCACTGACAAAGGGGATCCTGCTCATTTTCAGTGAAGTGTTTCTTAAAGAACTGAAAGCTCCAAACTTCTGTGAGGCATGACCAGGACTAAATTAAAAAAATTGTCCTATAAATCTAGAATTATTTTCACTCTGGATAATCCACTGTGTGAAACAGATTGCCATTGGGTTTTGGTTTGCAACCTTAGGAAAGTATTTGACATTTGCTCAGTTATAAAACTGGATATAAATTTATTTAAAAAAGAAAAAATTCCTGACAGCTTTGGAAAGAAGACAAGTCCTTTTAGACTCCTTTTACTTTTTTTCCGAAAGAGCGTTTTCATATTAGCTGATTTTTCTCCATTTTCTTAAGGTGCCAATTAGATGTAGCCATTAATGTGTGTATAATTCTTTGTTAACCAGAAGTTGGTTGCAACAAATACTACTGCTAGTATTCTCCTTTTGCTGACTTTCTCCAGTATTTCGGTGTGGATGTGTGAGACTGCAGGCAGGTTTTAAACTGTGTGTTTGCAATAGCACTGGACATGAACTGCAAAATATGAGTCCCTGTTTAAAGTTTCTCTTCCCGTCAGCTCCCCAATTTAATAATGATGGAATTTGGAAAAGCTGCTATCTGGTATGTATGTGCAAGAGATAAAGTGCATATGCAATAATAAAACACTCTTCAAAATCTGATCTTTGGTCTGTTAACATGCTGAACATGCTTTTTTTTTACAGCAGTGATTTATAGTCCAGCATAACCATGCAGAATCACTTCATTATATTTGAATAATGAAAAGAGTGCCATCAAAGTGGCATGTCTCAAGGGAGCTTTCTGAGGCAATACTTTAAACAAATGACTTTTTAGATAAATTTATTATGAAGTGTGATGAAAGCCATTTTTCTTAGCAGTCACATCTTGTGAAATCAATGAGGTTTGTTGTGCTGTAGTGTTGGGTTTGCTGGTGTGGGTTTTTTTTCTTTTTTTCTTTTTTTCCTGAATCTCTTACATAAGTAAAGGCTAAGTCCATTGAAACAATGGTTGATGTTTTGCTGGCACTATGGAAAGGAGACATAACGTTGCAGTGGTCACACATAATCCTGTCTTATCATGTCTGCTAAATATTTACAAGCCAAACTTACAACCTTGTCCCACAATCGGTGGAAAATTTATTAGTTGCTTTAAAAAAGTTTTTACAGATATCTATGAACACTCATTCAGATTTGTTATATAAAAACGTGGCTTTATGCAATTAAAAAAAAGCATCATTTGCTCAAAACCTGTTCTGTCGAAGGAGTACTCAGCTTTTGTACCGGCAATTTGTTAAATCGTGTTGTGAAATGTTTACAAAACGACCCAGAAATCACCAATCTTACTATTTGTATAATATCTTAAAAAACATTTCTATTCTTCTGACATCCTTGAACCTTTGGTTCCAACATCTAACATTTGATTATTAATAAGGCATAAACTGTTTTATCTCAAATCTGTACATTTGTTTTGTAATCAAAGATGTTCTAAAAGCAAGTATTTCATCTTCAGAACAAGTATGCATTGAAAGAAGCTATATCAAGCTGTTTCTTGGAGATCTGCATTTCTAGCTCTGTTTTCACTTTTTGCACTTATAAAGTTATTTGAAAATGTTATTGTGTCTTGAGGTGACCACTCCTTGACCCTTTTTTAATGGAATACCAACGTGAGAGTAAGACATGCTTTAAAAGAGGCTGAATTTTTTTAAGAGATGGAAGTATGTCTGCGCAATTCAAATTTGTACTGCTGCATTTTAAATCAATACCAATATATTGTTAATGTGCACATAGAAAATTCACCGTCTTTTTTTTTTTTCCTAAAAAGCTGCAAGATACAGGTATGTGCCCATGAGTTAAGGAAATTTTTATGCTCAGATCCAGATATAATTGTCTGAAATGCCTTAACAAATATTATCACAGTAAAAGCATCTTGATTGCAACTCAGTAGACCTGGATTCTTTTCCTGAAATAAGCACTGATTCTCCTTGAGCTGCTTCCATATCTTGAAAATAGAATATTTGCCACTTCTCATGAAGAGCAATGAGATCTACAAATGAAAACTGCTATGTAATCATTATGAATTACTAATGTGATGGATAATATTTTCCAGGGATATGAAAAGGGAGCTTGTACAAAAGGTGCTGGGAGAATGAACTGATTTCTAGAGGTGTAGTTTACCAGTGATAATTTGCAGCTCAGAATTTGGTAGTTGTTAGGCAGTGTCCAGCTGAGAGCAGGGGGGTGGCAGGGCTGTTACTGGTGCTGCCAGTGAGCCCCTGCCAGTTCAGGGAGAGGAGACACCTGTGTCTGTGCTGTTAAACGTTGCTTAATGCCCCTCACCCAGACAGATTACACCAAGTCCCATGGGTGGATCGAGCCTGCAGACAAATACTGCATGTTCAGAGAGAAAAGCTTAGTCATCTTCTTCTCTGGCAGGATTGTTTGCAAATTGAGCGATTGCAGTTTAAGGAAGATCAAAACTGCTTTTACCAATAAAGAGCACTAAGAATTTTCTTCCTTTTTAGGAGTAAATCTTATATGAAATTTAAACTCAGTAACAACTTCTATTGGGCAGTTCAGTAACAAGATGAAGTGAGGTCTGACTTACTGAACCTTACGCAAATGGGTATTGTTTGTCCCTGTGTTTGAATGTTCTGTGTGTTGTTGCATTAGCTTAAAAGATATTCAGTCAAGAGGAATGAGTAAATGTAATGTGTTTTCTTTTTTCAAATTCCAGTTTTTCTTTTCCTACAGTACACGTAAAGCTGGCCACACTTAATTCCTCCTAATGGGCTAATTGATTCAGCAGTCACCAAGTATGTGACCTGACATCCGGTTCACTGAATCACTAAATGCAGTATCGAGATGACGCTTTTATTTCTGTTTCATTCGGTGAATGCATTTTGATCGGAGTTGTGAGAGATGTGAACTGGCGGCTTTTGCGAGGAAATGTGCCCTTCGCCTCGGGCAGGTACAGCACCAAACTTTGTGCAGGGGGAAATGTGCTGAGGCTGTGCAAACACATCATGTCCTGGGTAAGCATGTGTGCTGTGTAAAATGAATCTGCCCTTCACTTCTCTGTGTTGGACTTTCTATTCAACTAATTCATCATTTGCTTTTTGTCATCTCAGTATTTACTGCTAGCAAAAACTAGTCATTTTAACCATTGCAATATACTGCAAGCACATTCAACTGATGGAAACTTTGAATGACTTTGCTTCAACCGCTTGTCTGTTCTTTGTGGGCATTTTTACAATCAACCAAGGACTTGTAACAAAGCCTTTGGTGACAGCTCCCAGCAACTTGGTTGGCTCTATCAGGCAAGAGTGTGATTTCAAGAGGCTATTAATTCCTAATTCCTCTTGTAGCTGACCTTCATCAGGCCAAACACATGCAAAGGGACGTGCATAGTCTTGATTTCTGTTGGTTCTGATTTTCTCTGAATTCTGATGACCCTTCAAAAGCTGCTGCAATGATCTGATATGCCCTGAAATGGAAATCTTTTCTCCCCAGCCAAATCCAAATGTTTATCAGCAGCTATTCTCCCTTCTCTAAGAATGTTTTTGTTGGCCAGCTCTCTCTCCCTTTTGTGTTTGCTACCTACAGAAGGCCACTGGGAATGGATGAGGCAGCACGGGTGGAAATACACGGCTCTGACGTACACTTGCATTACCCGACTGAAACATCTTTTGTCAGGAAAAGCAGCTGTCAGTTCTGATGAGATCTTTGTAGGCACAAGGCAGAACTTGAGGGCACTGGCTTTCTTTAGTGCTGCCTGTAGCACTCACAAGCTTTTGTTTTGCAATCTTGGTGGCAATTTGGAGCTTTTCAGTGCTTTAATAGCCAACAATGAAAAATCTCTCCTCTGTTAGGACAGATTTTTTTTTTTTATCTGCACTAGCAAAGTGTTGCTGAAGAGTTTGGAGCTGCTGTCCATTCAGATAAAGCATTTGTACAGAAGACTTGGTTTAAAAAAAAAAAAAAAGAAAAAAATTCAACTTCTGAGTTAATACAAGTTTTTCTACATGTTTGGAGGGAGGGGACAGAGTTTAAAAGAATAGATGAAAGATTGATCATGCTGATGAATGCCCCCCAAAATATCAAGAACACACTTCATGGACAAATAATGTGGATAACCTAAATTCTCATTTCCTTGTTTCTTCCTGCTCACAGATCTGTTTGTGAACACCTAGACTGTGAGTTAACACCACTGGCCAAGTTCATTGAAATAAAGTCATGGATTTCTTGAAACAATTCAGAAACAGTTGGCAGTACTTGACAAGTGCTGTGTTCAGTTTACATGGACTTTGTGCTCCATAGCTCAGGTTGGACAAGGAATTGGTAAAGTTTCTGTTGTGGATACTCCTATGCTTTTAGAGATGCCTGAGATTATCCTAATTGCTAAATTTCACTTTTTCTATTAACAGCCCTACTAGCAAAATCACTACTGAGCACAAGCAATTTAAATTTGTTGCATTTGTCTGAGCCAACATTAAGCGATGTTTGTTAGGTATTTTCTCAGCTGTCACCTTGCTGTTCTAAGCATCTCTGCCACCACAGCCCCATCTGTAGTTGACGAAGGGACTAAATTCATGTGTAGTAAGTCAGTTTAACGAGAGCTTCCAGTCCTCTGTAAATTCAGGATCAGACATCAGGTGTTTCCATATCACCAGGAGAATAAAGGCAGAGAAATTCTCACAGTAGTTACTGAAATTAGTTCAGAGAGACTGAAGCCTGTGAGAGTTAATTTTTAAGGCATCCAGCAATCAGCATCAAATCGTTAATAATATCTTTTGGAGTGTTTGAGGCCATATAAGTCCTGATTTTCTGGCTTTGTGAATAGCTGAGGTCATAATTTCATGATATCTGATGTGAGGAGAATGCTGACTGCAGGTTGAATTGAAACGCAAGATGGAATTTGGAGGGAGGAATCCAGGCCTTTTTATTTTATTTAAGTAATAAAACATTCCGTTCGTACTTCTGTGGTCCGCAGCATAATTAACAATGATAATTTTGCATATTTTTTTTGATGTTAAGCATTCACTGTTAACACTTAAGAACTATTTTTCAGTGGTTTTTGGACAAGAGATGTAAAGTTTTTCCTAGTGTTTATTCATTTATGAATTTAAATGAGTTGAGGGTTTTGGCATACCCAGAAGTGTATTTCTTCTATTGTACATGATTTAAGCTGGTTGTATTTTTTTTTTTTTTTCTTAGAGGTTCAGCTAAGTTTTGGGGAAAAAATTGCTAAATAGTTCATTAGAATGAGGCAGGTGACTTGCTCTAAATTCTTCCAGTTGGTTAGTACTGCTCATTGCATTGCAGCGTAGCTAAATCCTTTTCACAGTGTTTGCCATTTTGTAAAAGATGAATTTAAAGACATGACTGCAAAATCTGATCCAGAAATATATGCAGTTCAGATTTCTGCAGAATGTTTCTTATGCATTCAGGATGTATTTCGGCTAGAATATGTCCAATGTGAGAGGCTGACAGTAGAGTAATCTTAGCAGTTTAGATGTGAGGTGTAAGGCATGAATTACAGCTACACGTGTTTGCTGCTCGTGTAGCTGATGCAGAGGTTGATGTTCTGAAGCCATAGGATTATGCCTGGTTAATGTTTGATCCCATAGTAAAACGCCTACCCAGACCCTAGTCTTCTTGGCTTAAAAATATCAATATTCTTTTGCTACAGTTAAAGAACATAAAGAAAATGTAGTGGAAGTAACTGTCTATTGGGCTTTTCAGCTAAACTACTGTTTAGCAGTTGTTCACATATAAACTTCTGCATTGTTGGATGAGCACATAGAAAAGGTTTTTAGTGCAGTCATACTTTCAAAAATACATGGGTCATTTAAGCCCAAAAAGGGGTGTCTGTTCTTTTGTCGGTGCGAGAATTGGCAGGCATAAGAAAACCCAGCAAGCCAAAGTTTCTGCTTTGAGCACTCGGTTCAGTTGTAGCCCAGGACTGAGCTGTTTTCATCACCACTATATTGACTTGTTTGTTTAAACTGGTGTGTGTCTGTGTGCATGTACAGCCCTGCCTGAGACATTCCTATTCACCAGTGCTCCATCCCAGGGCGCTCTGGGGATTGTGGTAGAGGATGGAGTGGATGTCATGAGGTTCCTCCTGCTGCTGCTTTGCTTTGTGGCTTCAGCTTTCTTTTTTGGAGAAAAGATGACAAAAAGGAGAGAAAAAAAGAGGATACTATGGGTATAGTAGGAGATGCAACTGCTACATAGTTGAATTGTGCAAAACAGAGTAATGGAAGCTGCAAGTCTTTTAATTTCAGCAGCAGGACATCAGGAAAGAGGACAGGACTCTTTCAGGACATCTTGTCTTGTTCGCCTTTTCTCTGTGGGGACTTCTGAGCTCTGTGTAAATAACTTACTGGTGTCCAGCTCCTGGTGTCTTGCAGCAGCCCTTGATTATCAGTGTTTGGGAGCTTTAGGGGAAACCTTCCATGGGACTGGATGAGGTAGTGTGTTAAGGGGAGGACCAACTTTGCTTAACTGGTGCAAAATGACAGAGGAACTGTACCACATTCAGATGTCCACCAGGTTACATGGAGTTTCTGAACAATGGTGGCCTCTGAAGCAGGAGTCTGGTTTGTTTTTAATCACCTTGGCAACTAATGACGAACTGTGGTGTAGCCATCCATTTTCTGGTTTGGGAATATACAGTTATGTATTTGGCCACACAGAGGTGGTTTTGTTTTCTTGCTCCTAAAGGTTTGTGGATAAGCAAAAAAGCAGAGCAAAAGAACCTGAACCTGCACACCTGTAAAGATGATTGAGGGCTGTGATAGCTGCCAAGCAATACAAACACCTGGGGTTTAGGTGGAAGGTTCTGTCAAAAACCTATTTTTTTAAAGCAGAGCCCCTAGTCAGCATTTAATCTGGCTTTATTACTGCTATGACATGTGGCAAGAAGGTTACACGAGATAGTTTGGAAAATATAATCTGTCTTTTAATATGGAGTAAATAGAATGTGCTCTGAATTGTAACAAGCCTAAATTCAATTTTAACCACTGGCCAATCAGCCACCTGTGACAGTTACTCTGTAAATGAGTCCTAGACAGCCCTATTGATTCACTAAGTTGTTGGGAATTACAGAACATTGCTTATAGTATGCTTAGGAACTTCTGAATGGTATTTATTTCTTAATCAGACCCATGTACTGCATGGACATCTTAACTTTTTTTTTCAGGAAACAACACTGAAACTTTGTGAAATGAAAGCCAAGAAATTTAAGGTGAGGTTCAGGATTATATTAACTGAACAAAAGCTATAATTCATGGAATCGTAATGTCAGACAAACTATGTCAGGCACAGGCTGAGGTAACTTGCTGTATGGCATTTTCCTATTGCATGGACGTGACTTTTAAATTCCTGGTCTGGTTGTAGCTCCGTAAGATTGCTTGTTGCTATGAATTACTAAAAGTATAAGGATTATTAAACATGTACAGCATCTGTATGTGGGAGTGAAAATGAGCTATTAAAAAGATTGAAAATATGAATGTCTGAAGTCAGAATTAGTCACACTCTTTTTGATTAGATTTGCAAGTCTCCCACTTAGAGAACTCTTAAATACTCAACATACCTTTTCATTCTTTAGTCATCTTTTAAATTACGTCTGTTTCAATGTGATGTTTCTAAGCCTTCATTAATCATTATGTTAGGGATTAACATATTTTAGGTATTGGAGTGGTTGAATTGATTTAATGCTTGTTTCCCTTTTAGCTGTCAGTCAGTTCAGTTGACTGGCAACTCTGCAGGTTTGTTTTTGGCTTCTCAACCCAGCAGTTTAGGCAAGTGATCTGAAGATGTGTACTCAGCAATTTGAAGATGAGTTTCACTTTTAGTGTCTTCACTTGGACAGCCAAAAAACCCAGAAACTTTGTATATTGAGGCTCAAATGTCTTAGGGTCATATTTGCCTTTCCTTATTTAAATTTAAAGGGATTAACACCAAGCAAACATTTCAGAAGCTTATTCTAGGAAACTCAAGGAAATATATTTTGTTAAACGGTGCATTGTCTGAGGCTTTTTTTTTTTTTTTCTCTTTATACCTTATAAGAATGTGCACGTAAAAAGCTTAGAAGCCCAGTATTCACCACTCTGCAGTAGATCTAATAGAATGGTATTATGTAAAGAGATGCCATGGTAACTGAAGTCACCAAGACAGTCAGTGTCAAGCTGTTTAATGGTGACTGCTATATTTAGGCTTTGGTTTACCACAGTATGAATAGCGAATGGAAAGTTTGTTTAGTGGTCTCATTTCCTACCGCTTACAACCCAGAAATAATGAGGTGACACAGAATACAGTATTGCACCACCTTTGCTACTAGTTTAGGCACAGAGAAGTGGTCGCTGGTAATGAGGATTGTTCTCTGGAGCACATTCCCTCTCTTGATAGATCTTGTAGCACCCCTGCAGCAGCTCCACCATTTGTGCTATCCAGTTAATAATACACTGCCTGTCTCAATGAAATCTGGGGCCTGGAGGAGTCTGAACTTTGTGACCTGCCATCTGGGAAAATACCATGGAAGTATTTTACGTAGGAAACTCTGTTATTTGAATCTGTAAAGCGGAAGTGGAGTGATGAGCAAACACGTACTGTCTTTTCTCAAAAATGGCAACCATACCAAGCTTGCATGCTACGAAGGCTAGTCAGTGCAATAGATCCTGTTATCAATGATTTTCACAGAAACTGGGAGGTTTCTCTTCATACATCTACAAGAAGTTCTAAAATGTGAGGAGAGAAGGGAAGTCTCATTACCAAGGTTTCATTTTGCTTACTTTAATACAATTAATTTATGTGTACATTGATGTATTACTGTAAATTAAAATGCAAGTCCTTGTCAAAATGTGTTCAGGGGGGTGTCACAAGACAGTAACCTTACCTCGTTACCTTATAATTTAAGATTCAGCCACTAATAATTGGACTTTATTGTTAACATAAGATAATGCTGCTTTCAGAATGAAATAATCACTCTTAGAGTGGGCTTTGAAATGCTTTATGAACGAGATGAACAAACCTGGGCCCATCAGAACTGTTTTAGACTATTGAGAAACCTGTGAATTTGCTAACAGGCGTGAGTTGGGTAGGAATAGCTTAAGTGTGAGCTCAGCTCAGAACAACCTTCGGTCCTTCTCTCCTGCAGTTAGGAAGACATAAAGAAGCACAATGAGAAAAAGCAGATAAATTGGAAGAAAAGGAAAGATTAAATCAATAATAGGGGTAAAACTTTTAGCAACATGATTATTTAGATAAAAAGCTGGTCTCAAAAGGCCCATTGCTTGACACGTGAAAAATTGATGGGACAAAGCAATAGCAAACAGTTTTCTAGGAGCGATGTTGTGTTGGCAGGAGGACGGCTAAGATATTTACAAAGCATTTAATTAGGTTATGTCTGACAGCATTATGAAGTAGGAGAATATGTGGATTGTTTCACCTGGTTTTGGATCATCTGGATTTCGTAAATAAAGAACAAATTCAGCTGAAACAGAACAGTGTGATGAGGTAGGAAGAATTCATATTCCATAAAAAATATTCTGGATTAGAATATTGATATTAAATTTCATTATTCATGCTTATTTTCTACACTGGATGTATTTCTAATGCCAAAATTCAACACAGCAAATTACTTTCTAGGGTAATTTTGTTCAAGTCCACAAAGCAAGCAGAGACTTTGTCACACCACTGTAAACCTGAAATACCTCAAGTGAAGAGTACACCTTGGCTTTGAAAGAAACACAAAGGATTAATTTGATCTATTTTATAGGGAAAATATGGAAAGCTAGATGAGAAATTTGATACCAATTCAAAATGCATCTTCTAATATCTATTTTTCTCTGAATTTGTTGTGTCCTACATTCTAGTAAATTTGTTGACTAAATGATGTGTTTAAATTTATACTGTAAATTTAGGCCAGCATTTGGGTTCCCTACAATTATTCATTTGTAAGGCTGTGAATGCTTATTAATGGCTCTCAGCTTTAGAATGAGCATTTCTGCTTCCAAAGCACTGCACATGACTAATTTATTTTTCTGCTTATTCAAAAGCAACAAATTGTCAAGAAGCCAAATCTACACTGAATTAAAACCATGTTGCTTTGCTTCCATAGAAGAGGTGACACTTGGCTGTTTTAAATAATGGTCACATTTCAAGTGAGCATTAATTCATTGCGGAAATTGCAAAGTGGAGGAATCACAGATACAAGGTGATGGTAAATGAAATATAAAATTTCTCCCATGGCACATTATATAGAAACATTACATTTGCACAGTGTGGCTGATGTTATTTACTTTCCAGGCAAAATAAAACAAGACTTAAGTTTGCAGCAGAATTCCTTGTCAAAAGAATCCAAAGTCTAGTTAATCTTGGAGAAATGTGAAGCTATATCTAACAGATGCTTTATTTTCTTTTATTTGATTTCTGTCCGAGTTAACATGAAACAATTATTTATCTGATTGTATCTATGGCCTTAAACTTGTTCCTATGTTGTACTACGTATCTCTGCTTTAAAGGTTCAATTTAACTTTCAGTGTTTTACAGCCCTTACAGCCTTTTGTCTGTTCTCCAGTCTTCAGAGAAAGATGAAAACTTTGTGATAGTGGTTTCACATTGAACTTGAAGATCCTAATAAATGTTTTTGGTTGGTGTTACCTGAAACTGCTAGTCAACTAGGTTTTGTGCAGTGGAACTGTATGATTAAACTTCACTGAACTTAAAGCTTCAAGGAGCTAGTAAGTGTTTGTACCACTGCAACCTGTAGTTTTCACTACAGTTCTTTATAGCATAGCAAGTGTATTAATCATTTTACACAGTGTGAGGAATAAAAAGTTTCTTGGATGCGGTGCAGCTGTTGAAGAAAAATATATAAAAAGTATCGTTTAACATTCATAGTTTTATTGAAACAAAACAGAACTACAGTGCTGCTCATTTTAGGGGAGTGTGTGATAGGCTACTTTGTATAGCGTCACCTGCTATGCTGGGGATTGTGGCTGTGGAAATGATGAATTAAGCAATAAAGAACAAGTCTCTGTATATGACATTTCATTTTTGGATAGCTGTGAAAAATAATGTAGAAGCTGTACACAAGTGCATCGATTCTGCTTGCTTGCTGGTGTGGGAACCTATTTCATAACAACACTGGTATATGAAGTCTCTGGAATGCATTCTCTGTAGTACATAAACCAAAAGAAGAGATACTTTTTTTTTTTTTTTCCCTCTTAACTAAACTAGAAGAATGCATAACCCTTTAGCTGATATGCAATAACTGCTGGGTTAAATGCTCTGTTGCTTTAGATAGTATGTATAGGTCATTGAACTTCTAATATTTGAACATACAGAACAAACACACTCTTCACTCTTGTGACACTGAAAACATTTACAGCCTTGGGGCTTGTCTGCCATCCTCCAAGCTGCTTGACATGTTGAACCGAGTTGAGGGTGTGCAGAACCTCACAAGCTGTGTTTGGCATCCTGGAGGGAGCATCAGTAACACCATGTGAATCATTGCAAGGTGGAGCATCGGCTGGTTCCTCCTTCACGGGAAATCAGAGGTAGGTATGGGAGTGGAGGAGCTTGAAGTGGCAGTGTTGTCATAACACCTGAGTAACTGGAGGTGCTTGTTTGTGACTTTTTTTGAGTGATTTCTGTGACCAGAAATTCAGTGCAAGGAAAACCTGCACAGAGAGTGGCTTTTGTTTGAGTCCTACAGGTTCAGATGTAGAAAACAATATCTGTTTATGGAGACTGTTTACTTTGGGAGTTTCTTGCCACTGTAATAATTGCCACGGCACATGCACTACAGATATTTTGAGTTATCTTGCCAGCAACTCGATAGACAGCCAAAACAAATAAAACCAACCTCCCCTTCCCTATTCCCTCCCCCCAAATAAAAAAGCTTTGAAAACACAGAGCAGAGCTCTGTTAAAAAGAAAAATCAGCTGGAAAAGGCACTTCATTGTAAGAGAGGTGGTAGAGACTTTTTAAGCAGTAATATTCCTACGACACATCCCTTGTGGAAATGACCAAGATTCACACTGTCCAGCTGTGCTCTGGTTCAGATTTATAAGTTGTGGGGACCTTCAGCCTCATTCTATAAAACCAGCTTTGGGCAAGACTTTTGTGCTGGTGTCACCTGGTACATTGCTCCACGGGCACTAGCGATGGCACGCTAGGAAGAACAGTGTTGCTTAGACCAAGGCAAAACCTTGCAGGCAGTGGTTTTCTTGGGGGTCTTGTCTACTCTTCAACTCTAACCATTGCGACTGCTCGCTGGAAATTCATGGCAAAGCACCCAGGCGGTAGGTTTGTTCCGAGCCCATTTCTAGGTGAATACCAGGCTACTACACGCAAGGGTACAGTTCCCAGGATGTCTGCATATAGGTGGGTTTGTAGTGCAGAACAACATTGCTGTCATCCTGTCTCTTACATCGTGAAATTAATGGTGGGAAAGTACAACTTTCTTCAGAAGGAGTTTTTCTTCCTTTATACTGTGAACCTTCTGTAAACACTACTCCAGCAAAGAGATCATTATTCAACTCTGTAAGACTAATAAATAATACATGCTTCAAATTTGCAGGCAGCTTTGAGCGTGAATTTGACTTCTTAGAAAGAAACTTGTGGGAGATTAATTTATGCTAGTTATTGATTTTCTACCCCTCCCTTAGTTGCGTGTAAAGGCTAAGATCTGTCCTACAGACAAAATTCCAACCAGAATTGGACAAAGTGCAAATGATGTGGGGAAGAGTCTCAACTTGCAAGTGCAAGTTCACTTCAGAAAACAGTTGAACAAGAGAAATAAACTGTTTTCCTGCACAAGTGCTCATGCCTGTATTTTTAGCATTGCTAAAAATTGCTACTAGGTCTCAGTCCCAATGCATTGCTGGGATACTGTGTTTTGAATGTTTTTTCCAGATCTGCTCAGCGCCTCTGTGGACTTTGCCAACATGCAGTTAGCAACTGCTTGAGAATCTACATGATGGCCAGACTTCAGAGTGCCGCAACGCTTGATGCTGCTGCTTGCTGCTTTCATCAGGATCTCTGCACATGCACTAGGTCATTTCTCTGTTTCTGAGTTTGAGAGATCCTCATCTTCTACAGTACGAGGCTGCAGAGTTAACAGTGCGGAGTTGTTGCAGTGAAAGTCGTGTTGCTGGGCTTTGAAATGCAGCTGGAATTTTGGAACCCAGGTAAGAGCTTTTAGTGCTTCCTGAAATGAAAGGCTCCTGTTGGTGCTATGGAAAAATCTTCTATTAACAGCAGCTGTTAGTAATGGGCATCACTTCTCTGCAGTACCTCAAAGCACATGGCAATTAGAGAAATTGTTACATCAATCAAGAAAAAAACAGTTACTGGTTGAGATAGGGAGAGTTGGAGATGGGTTACAATATGAAGCCCCTTTCTCAACCTGCTCAAGTGTGACAAGCAAATGTATTTTAAATAGTATAAACTGTGGCAGCACTGGATGTCAAAGTGTTTAAAAACACGTTGATAATCTTTCAGGTATGACCTATTTAGCAAGAATTAATACTAATGAAAAAAATCTGGAGTTGCCTATTTTTACACATCACATAAAGTGGCTGGATCAAGCAAGAAAACCTCCTTGAAAGATAAGAAGGTATGTTTTCTTTTGCTTTTGAATGAGCTTTTTCCTTTGTTACCCAGTTTTATCTTCTGTTACCCGTTTTTGCTACATTCATGAACATGTGAGGAGCAATGAAATCTATCAGTAATATCAGAATGAGGGAAGTACACAGCAGTGTGTGCACAATGCAGCTATCACCAGCCACCACACCCACTACTGTTTCCCTTCAGCATTGTAACTGAACAAAAGTTCTTCTGTCACTCCCTAGTACTGATAAAAACATTAATATTATTTTACCTTGTAGCTGATTAGTGTCTCGTATCTAGTTTAATAATGTAAGCATGCTGTACAATTAAATTGCAGTAGTATTTTGCAATATGTGGAAAATCATTATGAATATTCTTTAGTATTTATAATATTAGTCACAAGTTGATTTGATACAGGAGGAACGTAATATGTGGTGCTCAACGGTGGCAAAAGCTACAACAGCCACGTCTGTATATGTTAAAATGTATTCTATATTGTTAGAAAAGCATTTTGTTTCATGAGGCCAACATTCAGAAATGCGTATAGTTGAACTTCAATAGAGAATATATGTTAACTTCTTGTGACCAACAGCCCTTGCAGAAGGTGAGATATGACAGTGAAATATTTAATAGATTGCAACAGCAGTGGGTCAGAATACACAAATCAGTCAATTAATCATGTTAATCTAATTTGTTCTTACAGTTCAGCTCTCTGTAGACACTGAGAAGCCACTAGCTTCTATTGCTGCCTGTCCTTGGCAGCAAGAGCACCATCCAGTTGGAAGAAAGTCTACTGCAGTTCTTTCTTAATTTTCATCTTCTCACCTTGTCTTCGACATTCTTGCCATCTGTCTTGACTAGATGAATCAATTGAGTGTAGCCTTGGATGCTACTGTTTCGCTATGTTTCTCTTACAGAGTGCTTGTGCAGATAATCACAGCTGTTTCATCACAGTGGACTGGAGCTTTTAACCTGTTGCATAACCTTTTAACCTGTTGCATAACCTTTTCAGCTCACTGTAAGGTAACCTGTTTGACTGAATTCACACTGTTTTGGCAGATTAGTTCTGTAATTAAGTTTTTGACAGATATTTTAGATTTTGGCGAAAATATAATAGAATTCTAGTGAAGATTTCCAGGAAGCTAATTCTTGAGGAAAGCACTCTAGAGTTTTCAGCACATATATATACTTATGATATATATATAAAAAAAAAAAAGCTCCCAAACTTGGTATTTATAAATTTACTTCTCCAACTCTCTATTTTGCTAAGTTCTAGGAAGTAAAAATAACGTTGGCATATTAAGTTGAAGGGCAACATCCCTGCAAGTAAGCTTTCTCTATAGTAGAAGCTTGCTGGTGTTTGTTGCTTTGGGTTGGGCAAGAAACATGAGTGGCTGCAGCTTTCCACTGTGGCGGAGGTCCCCTCTTCAGTATCCAAGGTCATAAGGGAAGTGGTAAAACCACAAGTGAGGGAATGGTGTCCTGGGACCTCAGAGGAAGACTGTTAACAGATTGGAGGAGGAAATTCAAGGTGTCCGGTCTTGGTCAGTGTAAGCCAGTGTGCCCACCCTGCCCTTCGGACAACCTGCCTGCCTCGCGTAGGTGGAGCCATTAAACATCTTACCCACTGTGGAGTCAGTGTTAGGGGAGAGAATACGCTGCTGGAGATGGGCCAACTTCTGGTTCCAAACGTTTATGCATATTCTCAGCTTTCATGGTTTCTCTGGTGATTGCTTCTGTATATATGAAATTTGACAAATAATTGCAGTTTGAAGGGCATGCTTAATGGAGGTCCATAAAAATGATTCACAGGCAACTGTAAACTGAACTATTCCACTAAAGGATAAAAAGCTTCCTTAATGAGCTGTACAAGACAGTTATTGATGTATTTATGAAAACATTCCCAAGTACATGCAACCAGGGGAATTCAAAGATAAATATTTAAAGATCAGCTGACAGTTTTCAAATGTAGCAAAACTCTAGTTCCTCTATAAGGCAGTAAATTTATAAAAAGTATATATTTATGTGATTTGTAACAAAAAAGAATTGAAACTTGCATTAAACCGAGATTTTTTTTCCCCTGTAATTGTGTTTATTTCTATTCAAATGAAGAGATGAAGCATGAAGAAAATGGGCAGAGGAGGTTCAGAATATTAATAAGGTAAACCAACATTTTTTTTTCTATCCAAATAATTTATTAGAGTCATGTCACAGAACTGCATTTAAGAGGATGAAACCTAACAACAGTTCAGAGTTTGATTAAGTTTCTTTTCATTCTATCATTGTTGTACACAATTAGGTTATTCAAGTGTGATCTTTCCGTGTTTGCATTCTGATTCATAACCTTATTCTTCACACCCCAGAGAGAGAAAAATTGGTCTGTTGTTATGAATCTGATTAATATATGGATCAATGCATGCCCTCTTAATGTTTGTTATACACATGCACTTTTAGTTTGGATAAATGATTATCTCATTTTGTTACTTGCTCTTCATAGGCATGCTGTATTATTCTCTGAACTAAATCGTAGAAGCATTTTAAGTATTCAGGGCAGACACTTGATTTGGCATTACCCTGTCAGTTGAGATTACTTTTATTCTTGAATAGTTTAATAATCGATAAGTTTTAAACAATATGATTTTCCTTAGGATTACAGCTGCTGTGTTGTGCTACTTCTCCTGCAATAAACAATGAAGATCTGTCTCATGTTACTAAGTCAGCTTTAGAGCTTTTATTAGATGTACCAGTTTCTTAGGTTTATTGCACCACAAGGGCTACAGATGGAGGCTGGACTAGCGGTTATGTTTCCTTGAAAAGGTGGAGAAGTGGTGAATAAGGAAAACAGGTGACAAGTTTGCCAGTCTATGCAAAACACTGACAACAGACTTTATGTTGCTCATGGGTCAAGCTATTGCCAGTGCTAAACGTTAGAAGAGTTTCAGTCATGGGGGTCTCTTCTCCAGTGTCAAGAAGGTTGCGGTGAAGCTAAATTTCAACCCAGGTGATGATGCTCGCCACAATTTCACTTATGAAAACACGGAGCAGATCATTTGGCTAAAAACATTCATTAACTTCACAGATGTCAAGGAACTATTTAGTAACCTCCGCTATGACTTCTGAATCTTTAGAAGTGTAATATATGTATTGGATTTTAAGTTTTTCCTAACTTTCTGCTGGGGTACTAGGATTTGTTTTTTCCTTTTTCTTTGACATTATTTGATTGCTTTAAATTTTGCCTTTTTGACTGATCTTTCATTTGCTCTATTAGGATTCAGTAGTTCTAGTTCACAAGGGTCATTGTGATAACAGCCTTAGAATGAGAGGTGATTTATTTATCAAGGATAGTTTCAGTGGAAAATTAGTGCTGGTTGGTTCATTTCTATGTGGGAGTATAAGGGAAGGAGAGTAGGATTAGGAAGACCAAACAATCTGATAGTTGTGGAAGCACAGGAGTACACTAATGTTCTGTATAAATTCTCCAGCCTTGGGTAAATTTTTAGTCTGGATTTGTGTATCATGTATCTGACTCTTAGTATGTAACAGCCTGTGTTAATTATATCTCTTGCACCAAATTGTCAGTGGTTGAGAGAAAGAATCCCATTGATCAAAGCCAGATATTTTCAAGCAGATTTTGTGAAGCTAGTATAATAATTTGCAAAACCAGTATTTTTACACCAACAGTCACATCATCTCCCTTGCAAGCAGATTATTATGTCATTTAGAACCCAATTAAGGCTTCATTTCAGTGGATAAACCCCTGTGGCTATTGTGAAATCATTTATGCACTCAAGGTCTGTATCTGATTTCTTGGTACATATGTGCAATTAAAAATTTGAAGGTCTTGATTTAAATACAGTTTATGGATTATGCACCTCAACTTTGACAGCCTTTACTCATGTCCCTGTTTTGAAGACACATCTGCACTGGTAAACTCCTGCTCAATCTCTTTGCTCGGCTGAGGTGTCTTTTGACATAAGCTAACGGAGGTGCCGTTGTTTCCTCCAGAAGAACTGAGGCGTTGTTCATGCAGGGTAGCTCACAGCAACAAGTCCATACATAAGAAGGGAAGAAGGCCTGAATGATTCTCTGAGGTTGTCAAACTGTGTTACATTCCCTGTATTCACTGCTTTGCCTGTTGCCTTTGGAAGATTGTTACTGTCAGTGCATGAAGGACCCTGCTCCTCAGATACCTAGATAATATTAGACCCTCTCTTGTATTGTTTTCAGAAAACACAGTGGGTAACATAATTTTGTGCAAGTTTTAGCAGCTCCAGCTGCGTTATAACTCAAAAATTATCCTGTCAAGGAGAACTTATGTTGCCCTGCAGCTACTTAAAATGTCATTGGAACAACTGTATTGGCCCGTCCAAGGTAATCCTTGTTTCCATTCTGCAGGCTGGAACGATGTGATGCTCTCATGGGCAGAGGGAGCCCCGTTAGAGCCGAGGTTACACAATGCTGATATTCCAGAATTCACACATCTGTACAGAGCGGGTCTTTCCCTGAGCAGGCCTCCAACAGGTTTGTTTTAGCTGAGGGTACAAAACCATGGAGATCCACTCAGATTTATGGGGTGCCTAAATTACCTAGGGCAGCTGTTCTGTTAGATGAGAGTGCGCACAAACCGTTGTCAGATTTTGTCCTTCCTCTGGAAGAGTAGTTACCTTGGCAACTATCATGTTGCATGAGATTTTGGTTGCTAGTAACTAACACGGTAGCTAAACCTGACATGTGGGACGTAATATTTGATACATTTCCTTAGATGGCAAGTACGTGATGGCACGAGTGGTTATGCTGTTTGCAATGTAATGGAATGAGTTCATGCCAAGATCAGCTCTATACTCCTATTTTAAGTTCATCAGTATGTTATCTAAAACAGGGCTGTACAGTATTACATACATAATCAGCAGTTTTGCAGAAGGAGTTCAATGAGAGCGAATGTAAGTAAACTCCTCTTGCTTACCCCCCTTCACATCGTTAGTCTAAGATGCCTTATTAAACTTTTTTAGGAGAATAAGACTGTACGGTTCCTGGAGAATCCTCTTAAAATTTGAACAGTGGGAGTTGGATTACCTCAAGCTGCTGACTTTTTTTAAGACCTCACATAAATAGAAGAGTGTGTGTGCATTGTGTGAATTTTCAAAACACTCTAAATAGAGTGTGCAGTAATACCTAACACTTCCCCCCCCCCCCCCCCCCCCCCCTCCAGTCTGGGACAGCGGTAACTCCCAGGAGCATGAAAGGTGTTTTAAGGTAAGGAAGGACTTGGTAAGTGCTGACAGATAGCGTAACCATAGCTCTCCAGACCTTACCTGACCTGCTCTGCAAGCCCTCTGCTGAATGCACTGGCTCCTTACCACTGTGTTGCATTCTCTATGGCCGCACAGTTCAGCATAACAAAGCTCCCTTACTGAAGATCTCCAGATTCATCATTGTCTTGTCGTGTTAGTGGTGATTCTACAAAGCTTCAGTAGGTCTTGTTAAGAGAGCTGGTCAATAAGACCTGTACAGGAGAATCATTAAAAAGATCAATTCTGCAATGAATTTAAAGGTGTTGTTTGGGTTTTTTTATTTGATGTACACTTTTATCTATCTATTTATTCTTTTATTTTTATAGCACAAACTGCAAAGAATGAGTATTTATCAGTATCAGTGTGTGTTTCTAAGTCATTCCTGAAGTACAAGGTTTGGAATCAGTTGTTCTCATGAGTTCCAGGTGTTCCATGGTACTTGTGACCAACAGAGATCAATTAGCACTGTTAATTATCATAACTAGCTGATGAAGACTTCAGAGACCCATGGACATGTCAAAGCTTTTTCTTTCTTTATACCTTTCATCCTTTTAATATTCTAATCACTTTATTAGTCTTCCTAGCACATTAATTCATGTAATTCTAATTATTCTGCATGGATTTCTACCACATCTGACATTTGTTTTCAATATATTATTTGGTAGTTCCATTGTTCTCAGCTGTTCCTGGAGTGCACACCTAGAAAGACTGCAAAGAGAAGTCAGTGTCTAACAGAGCCAGATTTGGACTTAGGTTAACTCCAGTAAGCTCAGGAGAGCCAGACAGTGATTGAGTTTTGCCAAGAAATTTGGAAGGTTGAGCAAAAAATCGGAGATGTTCATAGTAGAAAAAGCTATATTCCTTATCTGGAAGGTTAGAGCTGGGAGTCGTATTCTTGACTGGATTTCTTTGCTGAAGATGTCAGGAGTGGGTTCACCTGTATATGGAATGCTGATGGAAATAGGACAAGGAATGCTGATGTTGGGTGGGTTTTAGTTATTTTTAAATAGAAGTTTGGCAAAAGTTCCCCAAACAAAAAGAAGACTCAGCAGATAATTTTTTTGCCTTGTAGTTATTTGTTATTTAATATGTTTATCTTGGAGAGGAGTCTAATATAGTGAAGAAGAAACCAAGTGGTTTTGCATTTTTCATTTAATGATCACACCCTCTCATGTGCTTTTAAAGTGTTGGTGGCTTTGTTCTCATTAAGAATCATGTCTAGAGACAATAGCAACTTGTGGCTGCCTGCTGAGGTGGAAGCTTTCATTTTGTCTGTCTTGTTGTGGCACAAGCTGCCCTACCCCAGCTTGACTAAACGCTGCCAAAGAATTCTCGTGCTGCTGTGAGAATGGGAGGTGGGGGCTGAGCTGGGTGTCTGTCCGTGAAGCTGTGGCGTCATTCCCTAGCTGATATTCTTATCTCCATAATAAAACACTGATGGTAAAGTCAGAAAGAACCTTTTTCATTGGTGTATGTGCTTTTATAGCCTGGAGTCTTAAGGAAATGCTGAGACAAGTCTATAGGCAAAGTGAAGGGCAGTGAGGGTAGGTTTCTTCTTGTATAGATGCATCTGTTCTTAAACAAGGGAAACGCGTCGGTATGCTTTTCAGAGCATCCATGGATGTGGATGGGGTTGCTCAAATGTGGCACACGATCAGGACTGTTGCTTCCTGCTGTAATGAGCAGACCGAAAACTTCAAAAGGGTATTTCTAGCTGCGACTTGCTGTATGTGTTCACAAGGCCTGTCAGTCTGCTATTCCCACTTGATTTAGAATGATGAAAGCAGAAGCAAAATCAAACTCAAAGAGAGTTTGGGACTGTAACTCCCAGTGCTTTGAGGAAGGAGAGATGATACCTATGGCAAGTGTGATACACTCAGGTCAGGTGTCACATGGCAATGGATGGACACCTTGGCACTGGCTATACGTATGGGCAAAAGCTTTGCAACTGGAGCCTAATTTTCCACTTTCTGCGTTTGCAGCTGTTCAGTTCTGGGACTTTTGGTTGGATCTGCCACAGAGTTGACATGGAATATATGCACCACTGTTTTCCCAAAGGTTAGAACATCTGCAAATCTGGGGTTTTATCACCCTATGATTTTTCAAAGGTTCAGCCCGGTCTTTGGGCAAGCAAATTGTCTCCTATGTGTACTTCCAAGTTCTGTGCAGTTTGTGAGACTGGCCAGCTTCACACCACAAAGCAGTTCTTTAAAAAGAGAAACAATCACGTTTTCCCATCTCCTAGCACCAGATTATTAGGAGTTGTCATTAAATCGTTCTGTTTTGCCCAGCTCTGTGAACAACTGTATGAAGTCACTAGCATGAACAAGTTAAAATGAAATACAATTCATCTTTTTAAAGCCTAATACTTTATTCTTAGTAGAGTGGAGACTGCATCCCAGAAACCTCATTCCATTTTCCAGCTGTCTGTAGAAGGGTCCTTGTGCCCCAGTTTTTTTTCCCAGCTGTATCTGTTTTATTAGAGATATTCCCTCTCCTGAAAAATTCGTATTCCTAAAATACCAGGCTATAAATGCTCCTGCCATATCATGTTGTATACAGGCATTTGAATCTGTGTTTGTACTGGCATACTGGAGAGAGTAATATTGTTTGCTGTGAATCTGTGAAAATGTTGCGAATGCGTTGTGGGGGATAACATACACCCAATTATACAGAGCATCTTTCAGAATTCCTACAAAGAGAACAACAAAACTGACAGCCAGAATTATGCTAAGAAAATCACGCAAAGCATTTGCTCAGTAGAGTGGGATTTTATTTCTGTGCACTGAAGAACAATGACAAGTAACATGCTTGCTGCTATATTAATAGGTTTTATTTTACTACAACTCTTAAATCATGTTCTTCAGCTTGTCATGTTTTTGTCATGTAAGCCTTTGCTCATATCTTACCCATGCTCCATCCCTTCTGATAAATTCACCAGGCAATGAAACAGGATAGAAATGTTAGGGTGGTACTAACAAGAAGATATGGACTCTGTTAGTGAGGAGGAATGACATTGTGACCCCTGTGTCTTATCTGATGTCTAGCTGTTGAAATCCTACCAATCAGCTTGTGAAGAATGTATAAAATTTGGAATTCTTGCATTGAATCTGTCAGGGCATTGTCTAGTTTTTACCAGTTTAAATTTGTGTGCTTCTATGATCTTTATTTTTAACATAGCTGATACTTAATCAGTGTTTGAAAGCTAACAGACTTGGCTCTACAAATGAATGTGAACCCTGCTATGTAGACACAGCCTTTTTTTCTAATGACTGTATTTAACCTAATTTTACCTGCTGCAGTACTTAAAACTAGTAACTCCACTCTCATTGCCTTTACATGGACAGTGTTGAAATGCTTGATGGTGTCTGGTTTTCTCTACAAAGCTAAATAAAGTTAAGCCATCTTAACTTAGATCATTTAATGATTTGCAGTTGGTATTATTGATGGGAAGCTGAACAAAGTTTCTTAAGTGTTGTCCTCTATGTCTTGTTTTGCTAGACTAAAATCAGTATGTACAATAAACCTTCCCTAAAGGAAGTTTTCCAACAGCCGCATACGCTGTTGAAGCTGTAATGCCTGGCTGTTTTACTTTTTACACACAAACAGAAATCTGGCAAGTGGAACTGAATTTGTTACATCATCTGATATTCAAATGGAGGGTGATTGAAGCAAAACAGTTGCAGAAACGTAGCTCAGTAAAACCTGTTTCTCCTAGAGCAGTGACTTTTGTCTTCACATTAGATTACAAAACAGCTGTTCTTTAGACTAGCTTGCTTTCTAAATAATGAAACAGCTACCAGTAACATCTTTTAGTTTTAAAAAGCTGTGATTATTTTACTCACTATTTATATTTATTAGTCCTTTTGGTGGCTTTCTTAGCCTATTCTGTATTGTAGGTATTTAGTCATAGCTTAATTCTGTGGTTAGGTTACTGTTTTCCCTGTGCTTGCAACGGTGATCTTCAGTGCTGAGACTTTCAACCATGACGATATGCTCAGTGTAGGTAATGTCACCTATTCAGGTTGCCTGAGAATTCCCACTAAAAAAATCTTATTTTCCAGTATTTATCTACAGTAGCTTGCTCTACAAGCCTTCTTGTTGGCTCTCACCTGCTAATACTTAGAGAGATCCCAGTTGGGTGTTTTGGTGAGTTGAGAGTCGAAACTTTCCTTGTCATCACTTGCAGACTTTCTCATTCTTGTCTGAAATTCCGAATTGTTTTAATTAGATTGCAGCATGTAGAAATGACCATGGGAGTAGTTCTTCAACTCTGTTTAAACCTTTCAATGCTGTTGATGGGCTTTTCACTGTTGTATGGAAGGCATTTGAGTGATGGTAGTAGAGTACCTTCTGCAGAATCTGTCAGCACAGTTTTGGAAAGCAACTAGATAGCATCATGCATTAGTAATCTAACAACCCTTTCCGCAGAGGGCTATTTCTCCACCTCTTAAACAGTTTGGCAATACTAAGAAAGTAGCTGACAGTTCAATACAGTTTTTCTAGTTACATTTCACCCTTTGACTGTTTTCATCACAAAAGCAAGCCCAGCAGCTAGAAATTACAGGAAGCCTCAGAAGAAAATGGGATTAATAAATGAAGGTGATTGACTCTGGAAGTGAGCTTTCCTTTGAGGAAAGAGCCATTTCAGAGCAGCATAAAGGACCACAGGCATATCTGTGTGGAAGGAAGGGTGCTGCTGTGGCTGGTGTACTTGGTCTGCAGGAAAACCATTCTGTAGGGACTGGGCTCTCATTCTGAGATCACGCGAGGAACACAGAGCCTGAGTCATCTACTCACAATTCAGACTGTGATAGGTTTTTTTTGTTTGTTTGGGTTTTTTTGTTTGTTTGGTTGGTTGTTTTTTTTTGTTTGTTTTGTTTGTTTTGTTTTTGTTTTCCCTAAGTACTATAGGGAATCATTTATTATATGTATTAATTGTCTTTACCAGTCATTGATGTACAATAAAGAGAGAGCAACATAAAAGATTTCTCTGGAAAAATACATTAGAACCTTAAACAGATAACTAGGTTAATTTTCATTTTGGCACAAGCATAATTCCTGGACAGACTCTTAATAAATTCAGAAATACTTGAACATGCGGGCTTAATATTTGCTTTTTAGGAGTAACCTTCTGAAAGGCGCTTGAATGCTTAAATGAAAAGTGAATACAGGGCTTTAGTAAGAGTAGCTAGGTAATTCATGTCATTAAGACTTCTTTCTTTTCACTTGCCCTATTTATAACCGGCACTGATTTCCTATTTTGCACTTTTGCTTTAAGAATGACTTTTGAAACAGCAAGTGCCTGTTCCATAGGGACCTTTTTCTCTATTTATACTTGCCCTTTAAATGTATAAAGTAGTCTAATGTAAATGACAGCTTTTGGACTTTGCCCTAAATATACAGCAGTGTAAGCTATTTTACTTTTGTTCCTGCGGTCACCACATTTATTATAGCTCTTTATTTTCTTCACACTAGATTCCTCGCATTCACTTTTTGGTAGCAGTATTTCTGTGTCTGTGGAAGAATACCGACCCTTTTGCCCAAATCATCACTTTCTCATTTTAACAAATTGTCACCAAAGTTTTTATAAATGACTGTTGGAAAAATAGCATGTTGAGGAGTTACTGTAATTAACTGAGGCCCTGATCCTGTAAAATTATTCTGTGGGTACATTGCTTTATTGGAGATACCATTTACATTAATGGAACTTTTCTGGCAGTGTGAAATCTAGCACAGATTTTTGGAGAATTATGATCAAAATCTTTAGGTGCTGCACTTCAATATGTGAATTAATTCATTAGGCTCATTAATATCAGTGGAAGGGATTTTATATCCATGCTCCTAGTCCTGCACTGGACATGCTTTACGGTTGTACACACATCCTCTTCCCTGAGGACCTGGAGGAGTTTCGGGTGCTTAGAAGACGCGATGCCAGAGGCAGAGTGTGCAGGCAGCGTATCCCTCCCCAGAGGTCAGGTACTCCAGCGTGCCTCTCGCGTGGTGTGGAGATACCCGATGACCAGCATGTTTGAGCACTCGTGTGATGTACACCTCTTGATTCCAATGAGATGAGACCAGTGACTTGCAAGTCAGTTGTGTCTGTGAGGAAGTTTATCATGCACTGGTGGGGGGAGGAGGTCCTTCAGCCTCAGCTGCGTCGCAGCAGCCGCGGTGCCGAAGCTGCTGACTAACACATGACACGACACGGCGGCTGCCAAGACTGTTCTGCTCATTTACAGAGGTTGGGGATGACTCAAAACAGCACATGTTCCACATTAGTGCCCAGAGGCAATTGCTGTTTACATCATGACAATGTCAATTATCACCTACAACACTCCTGCAAGGAGTAAAATGGCACTGACAAAGATGCAATCATTTGGCCATTTGCTTCCTTAGTCCTCTGATAGTGTCTGACTGCTTCTCTAGTGATGCTTTTAACACTATGATGTCTTGCAGCTATTGTGTGTTGAAAGCTGCAGCTTCTTGTGAGTGCATGTGTCTGCGTGGGTAAATGTGCTGCTTAAAGAAAAGCTCGCGCCACACTGACCATTGTAATTCTGCTGGATAGGCTAAATAAATCATTGCGATGGAGTAGCCAAATCAGGGCTTGACAGAGAGAAAGGGTGAGTACACAGGGTTTTAGCACCTGCAGTTATTTCACTTCTGCAGTGGTTTATTTAAACATCAGATAAATTGTTAAATAGGCCCTGGCTGCCTGTTTCAGCTGCAGAGTTTGTGGGTGACCGCTACTCTGTGGCTGTAGGCCAGCCATTGCCCGTGCTGCTCAGATGGAAGAGGAGGGAGAAATGCCAGTGTCTTGTCAGCTGGGAGACACCCAGGGATCACTTGCTCTCCGGGGAACAGTGGAGACCAGATGTGACAAGCTTGAGTCCAGTCCCTAGGTCTCTGGGACAGCTTCAGCATCAAGAGCTGTGTAGAAAAGCTGTAAATGGGCTCATGCACTGCTGCCACTGGGTCATCTTGCTGCATTACTGGCTGTGACTGTTTCATGTACAAATGCTTGTTCCTTGGAAGCTGGCCCTTGCATCAGCCCTGTTCCTCAGAGGTGTCCCTCTGAATTTCCACAGCTGCTCTTAATTAGTGCCACTGGCACAGCTTGCGGGGGCAGCGGGCCCAGCCAGGCCGTTCCTCCGGCACGTGCTCCAGGAGCACTGGCAGGGGCTGTGCTGCTCCTGTTTGTTCTGCCCAGAAGGACTTCCCCTCCAGAAGGACAATAATCTGGCACAGCTTTGCAACTAAAATTGTCTAAGGGAGACGAAAAGAAAGAAGAAGAAGAAAAAAAGATGACATCTTCATTTCTTGATTAGCTTCTTATTTAGAGTTTATTCCTATAATATTCTTAGATTAATCAATTCTTAGATTCTTATTCTTATTTAGAGCATGTGATAATGATGTATCGAGCAGGATTGAGTTCACTGAATGCAGGTAGGTTTCCGGACTCCTGGTGAAGATTTTTTTTTTTTTTTTTTTCCCTTCCCAGTGCATCCCATCTTGCCTTTAGGGAGACTTACTATACCTATTTCTGTGATTTTTCCATTTGGAAAAAAACTATGTTGTGGAATCATAACTTTTCTTCTTGAATCTCTCCCTTTCAGTACTAGACTGTCAACGTAAGAAAAACTGAAATAATCTGATGATGAAGATGAAACAGTTTGATCATTTTCAGAGTAGCAGATTTGGGGAATTTATTCCAAGACAAATTTATTTGTCTACGCTTATATTGTTCCATGGTCAAAGAGGGTGGAAATCAATGAATTCCCCTGAAGAGTTTTTTAATGTCCTAAGAAATGTTTTTGTTCTTTTGAATTGTAACAAATCTGCAACGTGTAAAATTGCAAGGTTTTGTTATAGTTCTTACTAGTAACAGGGATTACTTTTACAAAGATGTTTGGGTTTTCACACAATTAAAATACAGTTTTTGTTTTTTTTCTTTGACCTCTTGGCTTCCCTTTCCACAGTGAAGGCAAGTGTAAACGAAATATGAGGCATTAGTGGACTAATCTTAAACAAGAATTTTATTTTGTATTCAGTGGGATAAACTATCTGTTGATGGGCCATGATCAGCCAAATTGTGCTGCTTGTTAGAAAAGTGAATGTTTATGCACTGCTCTCCAGGGCAAAATTCACTAAACTCATTGACAGTGTTAAGTGAACTTATAGATGGAATTCTGCTCCACAAAAAACCCAGTGTCGATCATATGAATTGCTTATGCAACAAAAAGTTGCTTGTTGATAGTGGCATTTATAAGTTGCAGGGGAAGTTTTTATCCTTCTCAGTGATTAGGGCTGAAAACCTAATTATAACATGCTGTAACATCAAGTGATGCATTCCTGCAGCTATTGCTCCCTTTGAACACACGTAATTGGCTGCAGAGGCAATTACAGTTCTTGTAATAGAAAATAGCAATGTGCTCTGAGAGCCTCGGTGAAAGAAATTTGAGACAGCATTCTGTAGCAAACCCCCTTACTGACCTCAGGAAGGACTTGACACCGAGCTAATGCAGAACCCACTTTCAGCCATTGTGGTAGAAGAATTGGACATTATTGTTGTTTTAAAGACCAAATGGACAAGTGAGACCTGCAGTTTACTTCTGACCATCAGCACACACAGTGAGATTACCTCCCCTTTCATCTTGGAATAACATAGAACTCAGCTAATTTCATTGTCTGCTGAATTTATCCAGAAGATGAATTTACATTAAACAGTGACAAAACCTGGTCTATAAGGAAGTCAGTGTTTAAGGATGATTATTGCTAGCATAAGGAGCTACAACGTTTAGTTTAATAATTATGGGACATTTGTAGTGTTACTGCTATAGGAAGAGCCCAAGTACAGAATACAAGACTACTCTTTTAAAAGGAAGAAGTTCAACTATTTCATTCATATTTTTAAGTGGGTCAGCCAGAGCACAGATGTTTGATGGAACAGAAATGGCTGGTTAATTAAATTACACAGGAACACATTCTCTAGCTGCCTGCTTCAAAACGCTGCCAAATGATAATCAGAGGGATTGACTCTAGATACTGTCATTGGAGTGGTGGGTTGCTGATCTGCCATGAAAGAGGAAGAGATTACAACAACCGTGTGTGTAATTCTTGAATCATTAGAAAGTTCCATAATTCACGCCAACCCTATAGAAGTTAGCGTAGTACTTTTCCCTCTGAAGTTCATGCCACATCATGGAAAAATCTTTGATTTTATTGGTTAGCAAAATTTCTGGGTTACTTCCCAGGTTGGAGGGCTAGGAAAAATGGTTTCATTCCTTTAGTAACCTAATAAAGACTCCTCTTTACATTATCTGCAACAGCCTGCCTTCTTTGTGCGGTGAGAGATGCTGCAGAACCCAGTTGTAGGTCTGCATTGTAGTTTTTGTTCTTACATGTTATCTCCAGTGAATGTTAGAACTTCCTGAATGAGGATGACAGACCAAATTTTCAGAAAACTTCTTTACAGAAGAAAAACACACTCTTATGCCTGAGCCAGATTTATTGTTCATAAATCCGATTAATTTATTAATGGGCTTGAATTATTTGGCCCACCTGGCCAGAATGAGCTAGTAATGGAAGAGGAGCTCTTCATGTTACATACAAAATTCAAGTTAGTTTAGGATAAATACTGTGTGACTTGCTGTATGTGCACAGGTATTTGCATTAGTTGATAGACTTACATTTCTTCCTTAGTTGGGTCTGCAAGGCAAGTCTGTAGATCCCACAAAAAAATCATCTCTCTGCAATTTATTATGGCCTAGCTCTAAAAAAGAAATATGAGAAATGTTTTAAGATTACAATTTTATACATTAGCTTTTACACCAACTCTTTAGACAGAGGAGTCTTAATCAAGTCCAAGAATCTTGTTTGCTTCCTGTGCTTGGAGAGAAAATTAAACTATACAAAGATGATTGTGAACCATGCTGTATTGTTATGCCATGTTACTATAAATATGTATTTTGCTTAGAATTTTTAAGTTTTTTAGATGGGAAATTTTATCAGTGTTTTATTTATAAATGAGACCATGGTAACAGACTAGGACATATTTAGTGTAGTCGAATTACTTTATAAGACCTCAAGAAAAGTTGAACTAAGAGAACAGGTGTAATCTGTTATTTTTAATTTTAAAATGCTTTATGATTTTGATTTTGCAGAGAAAAATCTCTGAAGTTGGATTTCACTAATCCAGGTTGAGTAAGAGTTAACAAAAAGATTCTGTGTAAAAGCTGAGATTTAAGACGCCTGTGTAGGGGAATATAAACGGTGTCCTTAGCCCTGCGTGCCTCAAAGTTGTCATAAAATACCTGAGGGGGAAGAATACAGACACTTTACAGGGTTTGTGTGATCTGTACCTCCATTACAAGAATCACAGATACCCACACTGTGCCCCTTATGGTGCAGGGTTTCAGAGGGGAGGTTCTTTTTCTCCCTTGCTGCCTTCACCGCTCATTTTGTCATTCTGAACACCGTGAGCTCTTCATCCTGCAAACTTGAATAGCCTTTTGAAGCGTTTACTTTGAAAGCCCTTGGACAAAGTCAGTATTTATTTTCTGTATTGTTTTGTAGCATTTTTTTCCATATAATAATTTGTATTTAAAAAACCTGTTTTGATTCTTTTTAACGTGTTTCTATTCGGTTTTTGAATGTTTCTATTCTATATGGACTTGGTAGTGACAGGTTAATGGTTGGACTCAATGATCTTTTCCAACTTGAATGGTTCTATTTAAACAGGTCTATGTGACCTGTATAATTTAATCTGTGTCCTTAATATCAGTGGGGTAGTGTGAGCCTGAAATACCAACAATTCTATTGACTATATGTGGATTTAGAAGAATAAGAAGGGAAACAGCCAGTTACTGTGTGGTATGTCAGATGCTTTAATGTCCACGATGTTTTTTGTTAGTATCTAGAAATCACTCTTCCAATCCCACCTAAAGGAGCCAAATATATAACTCATACTTACCATGTCATGTGCCAACCCTTACTCCAGGGAGCTCCTGATGGAGCTGGGTTAGTATTAAGCTTAACCTTAAGAAAACTGTGGCAAATTTCTCCATAGTGTTTGTTACTTGGGTTCTCACTGAAACCCATGGGGCCCCTGGAAAGCCCCTGCAAAGATGGTTTCTCCTGGCACTGTCATGATATTGGGTGTTCATTAATTCTGTCACTGATTCATAAGAAATAGTCACAGATTCTTAATCATTGTGGTCTTGAACCAGACTGGAGTTTAATTTTGGCGGTATGAGATCTTATCTGCTGCATCCAAGTGGCTTTTAGAACTTCCAAATCCTTGGAAAGCTTCTAAGGATATAGATCATCTAGTCACTTAATATGAGATCTGGCTATTTATTCACTGAGTTGCTTACCTAAGTTAAGCATTTTTGAATGTGAATTCTGCCTGACTGATTTATGAGGATATTGAATGGTTACTTTTAGGCCTGTTTTTATACCACTGGCCATTTCCAGAAGCAATGGTATTAAAACAGTACTGAAAAGTATTAGAGCTGCACAGTTGGAACATCATTTTACAAAGTATTTTTTCTGCACCTATTATGTCTGGATAAATTTGTAAATGTTCATATATCTGCTTGAAGCAGGCTCAGTTCAATAGTGAAGTAAATTTTTCTTTTTGTTTCTTTTTTTTTTTCTCCAGAAAGATCAATGAAGCTATACATTCTTCTTTCAAAATTTTTATTTCAGAAGGAAAATGTACTAAATGTTAAACCAGTATGCAACACAAAGGAAATATTTTGAACATGTTAAATGTTTATGGAAAATCTTATTTAGTTTTACTGGCACTAGGGAAGATCTTGGAGATACCTTTCAAAGGATGGTCAGTTTTCTGAAAGGAATTGGGTCAGAGACATTCTGACATTAATAAGTAAGAGGGAGTAAATAATAGGTATTATTTGCACAAGGGAAAATGATTTGAGTGTAACATAATAAGATAATATGACAAAATTAAGTGGTAAAAAGATTTTGGTTTCACAGCAAAAACTACATGCTGAAAATTTGCCTATTAATTTAATTTCACTGCAAGTTCCCTGTGAAACTTTAAGTCTCAGGGGGTCATTTGTCAAATCTTCAGTTAATGTTTCATTAAAACTAATTTAAACTTGTGGAGAATGTAAGTAAAATTTGCAAGTGTACATTATCTCACCCCAGCTTCACGCTGTCTTGACCCTTCCGGCTAGCTTTGGCTGCTGCTCATCAAATATTGAGCAGCTGTTAGTGTAATTGCATTCACTCCACATCCCTATAAAAGATAATCAAGTCTGGGCTTGCCAGGCAGGCTGAGCAAACAAGAGGAGCTAAAGAAAAAAAACCAAACAAACAAAAAAAAAAGGAAGAAAAAGACCACTGCCAACATTGTGTCCTGAGCTGAGATTAATGAAGTTAACTGTCACTTTTCCTTGGCAATTGTCGCCATGAGGAGGGTAAGTTCAGTAGCAGCTTAAGAGTTTTTTGGTGAAGCTACTCCTGGAGTTTATCAAAAAGAAAATATGAATTGGAGCATTTAGTAAAGTAAGGATAAGCCTAGTTCTTAAAAATATTTAAGAATATTCGATAGCCCTAATTGAGAGTGGTTCAGAATGAGAGAGACAATGGTGATGGAGATGAGAAGACCTACAGGTGCCTTGTTTTAAGAGCACACCTGTGAAGTGTGCATGTACAAGGTGGCTCCTGTCCTGCTCTTCTTATACTGTGCTAAGTTAATGGACATTTAAGAGGAAGAAATTGTTTTTTAACACTATTTCTATATACTTGGGCTGATATTTTCTAAGACTTAGGTGTAAGCATAACTTTAAAGAACACTGTGCATCTATTTTAATGAAGATATTTCACTTTCTGACCAGGTAGATGAACTGTAAGCTCTTTCAAGAAGGAGAAACCCCATCAAAGGCCACAAATGGTCTTTGATACTTTTTCACATAAATTGTGGTTTCTATATATTTATCCCATTAAAGACGAGCTTTACTGGCATGATTAGAAACAATTGTACATCATTTTGGTGGTTGTGCATTAGCTTAAATGTATTTGGCCTGATTAACACCAGCTGAACTTAATCTATTACATGTGTGAATGGGACTGAAGTATGGTGTTTTGTCTAGTTTCACCAATGTGACTGGGAAGAGTCTTCCCCAGTATGGGTTAGGCTGGTGCATGGCAGAGTCTTCAAGAAAACTGTCGTGGCCACTTAGCGTCCAGGAAAAGGAAATCCATTTTAGCAGATCTGGAGAAGTAGCTAGCGGTAGTGCTGTGACAATTTCAATTAAAGGTCTGAGAATGGTAATTATGTTTACATACCAGCAGTCTGATTAAATGTAAACTAATTATGCGAAAAGCTTAAACTGTGACCTGAATTACTCTTGCTGAATCACAGTTGAATTTCAGCAGAGTTTTTGGATAACATATTATCATTACAGAAGCTTTATTTTTTGTAAATGTGTAGGATATTACAGATACTGCTGATATAATCAGACCTTCCCTTCCTACTTCTTCCACCCAGCTCCAGGCATAACCTGTAGCTGTTTTTGGATTCAGCCCTTCAAAACCCCATTCATAAAGCAAGAGGTATTCAGTTCCACTGGTACAAGAAACTGGGGAATAAGAAATTGTTGTGCAGATAGTTCATCTTTTGAAGCAAGTGTGTGTTCAGGAGGATTTGCTCTGCTGGCTTTAGAGGGGCCCGGGCAGCTGAGATGCGGGCAGTGTCTGTGCCCAGCTCTCCTGGCCGAGCCCTCCCAGTGCTCTGAGAAGGAGGGCTGGTCCTTGTGGCCCGTTGTGCAAGTTGGTCAGCTGAGAAACGGAGTTTGTGACCCTCCCATAGCTGCATGAAGACAACACCTGAGAGAGGCACTTTAAGGACCAAGTGCAGAACTGGGTACTGTAACCCTAGAGGACATCTTCTCCAGAAGAGAGATCAAAATCTGTCAAATGTAATCTACAGTCTACCCTGTTCTGGAGTTCAACCAGTGAACTAGAACAAAAGCCTTGATGACTTACTCAGTGTGTATGGCATCATGATCTCATACCAATATTGACTGCATTTCTGAACCACTAATACACAGCAAAATCACAGAATAGAAAGCTGTTAATGTTGGAAAGGACCTCAGGTAATACCGATACCTGGTCACCCTCTGCTCAAAGCCAGACTAAATTCAGTGTTAGATTAGGTTGCTCAAGCCCCCGAAGTCCAGCAAACCATATCCTCTGTACACTATTTTACTTCCAATTGCTTTCACCAGGGGACAAAGCCCACTGGGTTTGAATGGAAAATACCTGTATCAAAGTGTTGTCTGGTTCACATATCCTTTTGATACAATATAAATCAGTCTGAACCACAAGCCTGAATGTAGCACCCCGTGATCATTTCATGGGATTTCAGTATCAAGATCAAAATACATAGAACAACTAAGCTGTTTATCCAGCACTGAACATCATCCCAGAACTTCAGATTTGCAAGTTGTATGTCTTTTTTTAACACTCATAAAAATGTGAACAAACGTGGCATCAAAGGAACTATTAAATTCAATTAGAACTGACTAATGTTATGGTACTGTGAAAAGATTATATCTTCTCGAGTAAGTGATTTCTCTTATGGTTAAAGGATGACAATGCCTCCAGTTCTAAAAATGTAACATTCTAAATTGATCTGGGAATATGTCTCAGAGTAAGTCTGACTTTTTCTGCTCCTAGTCCAAAAGGAGCAGAGCCTTAATTACCTGCAGTGGTTTTGTTTCTGTTCTCCAAAGGACTTCTACAAGAGCTCTTCCAACTGCTCCGCTTGCTTCCATGTGCTGTAGACTACAGACAATTCCCATAGCAGAAACAAATCACAGCAAATTATCTCATATTCTATTTTCCTCTTTCTACAGGAATTTATTTCTAGCTGTATTCATTGCCTACATGGAAGAGAAGACTGGCAGAAACATTCTGCAGAGATTAAATACAGTCACAGCTCTGTTTCTTTTCATATCTTGTTTCCAATATGATGAATGTTTAAACATCAGTTAAAATACCTCCGTAACTTTTCAAGTGTTTTATTCACTCTTTAAACCCAAATATTCTGAATCAGTTCTCTTGTCTCTACTTTCTTGTTTCTAATTTCTGGACTGCTGGAACAGCGTTTATTGAGGGTGGGGAGGGGGAGGGAAGAAAAAAGAAGTAAAAAATAAGTATTTACTTGGTGGTTTAATACATAAAAGATAGCTGGGATTTGCAAAAACATAAGTAAAATTGACTGTTAAAGTAAACTGACCTTAATACTCTTGAAACAAGTTTATATCAATATTGGGAATGTGGATTGCCGCAGTGATATTTATAGGGCATAATCTGTTAATTATAGAAATTGATAGGCTTTAAAGCCATTTGGTAGCAAAGTCCTCAATTTCTAGTGTTACTGGCAAGAAGTTTATGTGCACGGAAGCAAGTCTGTTTGTTTTTATGCACTCACTGTTCTTTTGTGAGGGATAATTTATCACTGCTGGAGGTAAGTGAGGTTCAGGAATAGCGTATGTAGAATTTTGGTCATGCAGTGCATCTTGTGGTTTCAGCTGTTTTAAAGAATTGGCGCACACATATACTCTTTTCAGCCTGAGTTTATCTGACACACCAAAGCCTTCCAAACCTTATGTTTAACCTTGCAAAACCAAAACCATTTCCTCCCCCAGCCCCCCTCCCCCGCCTTGTAATAGTGCAGAGCAGCACAGCAATCAGCCCAGGGAGCCTTTCAATCCATCTCTTCTTGTGATGCTTAGAGAAACTAGGATGCACAAGCAGCCCCCTCTTTTCCAGTATTGATGCCTTTATCAACAGGCATTTCACAGTTTTAGAAAGAAAGAACAGCACCTTTGGAAGATCCTAGAGATCAATGAGAATTGTTGCATTTATATTGGATATCTCTTCACTATTCAGGCAAATAAGTTCAAGGTGCTAAAGTGTTTCAGCTAGAAATGAAAAGTGCTAAATTCATCTTCAAACTTCAGAATTTCTTCGGTCCTTCTCTGCATCTGAATTAAGTTTTCTCCATTTTTTATTTTGGTATGACTACTTTATTGCCGTTATAGTTCAGATTTCAACTCTGGAAACTTAACTGTCATGCCAACTTTTAACATCTCCAGGATCAGAAGTAATCTGTACCCTAAACTTTTAATTTTCTAGAGATTTGTGTGATTTGATTAAACAGCTGTTCAACGAGGTACAGTTCCTGGGGATTTGGATAACATTCAACTTTTCCAATTAATAAGGATTTTGCAACCTTTTAAGTAGTTTTCTATGTTTTCTTTAAACAGCCAAGGAGATGAATCTAAGCAGCAGTAATCTCTTCAACATTTTTTCTAACTGTATTCTGAAAAAAAACTAGACTAGTTTTTGTAGAACTGGTGTGGATCAGATTTTAATCATCAGCTCTCAGGAAACTTCTCCATTCTACTTAGTATTAATGTGGTAAATATGTGCAACATGACAAGTTTAAGCCTTGCTGTCAATCTTTAATGAATTAGAATTCTGTTTCATGTTGCCAAATATTCTGGTCTCCTGTTCACTCATGTTTATCAAGAAATTGTTTTGGTGTATAATTGGTACTGACAATCTCAGAAGCAGCCTTTTTAATTATTTATTGCTTTGGTATCCCTCCTTGTGTTAAACCTTGACCTGTCTGAAAGGGTTGGAGACTTTTTAGAGGGGAAATAAATACTAAATTTTCAGAAAAACAAGCAAAAGAAACAAAAGGATTAATTCTTGTTGTCACTGGAAAATCAGAAAATCATATCACTTTACTAACTTACTGCTTTGGTCTTGTTAGTTCAAACTTTGTTTGCTTTCATCTAACTGTTGCTTTCATGTCAGTATCTTTTACTTCACCTCAGTGAAGAGTTGAACTTTTTGCTTTGAGAGACCCTATTTGTATGGCTCGGGGAACAGTCTTTTTCCTGTATCTGTTTTAGTCATGGTGCTGTTGAAGTCACAAGCAATGAGGTTTATTGTAGTAGTGGTATTTTTGTTAGGAATGGGATTAAAAATGTCTTAGTGTTGGCATCGTTACTGTTTCCTACTTTGGATCAAGTTCTCAAGTTTATGATACCGTGACTGATAACTCATTGTTGTGATAAAGCATGTGAACCCTCCCTGATTGCTGTCAGGCACGGAAGGTGCTGAGTGTTACTGCACAGCTATGTTTCACTCCCCTTTGTTTTCTGAGGAACAAAGCATAAGCTTCTCTGGGGAAACATATATAATATTAATTAGATTGTCAAATGGGTGTTGCTTTGATCTGTGGCTATGGTCTGGATAAGGCAGGTAGCCAAACTGTCTGCTCCTCTGCCATCGCACTGCTGTTCCTAGCAGGGCTTATTCTGACCTATTGAAGCAGGAATAAAAATCTCTTCTTAAAGTGCTGTGTTGCTTTGAGATTCTTCTGAACTTAGCTGAAACAAATTTAACACTCTAACTCCTAACACAAGAATTTAAATTATTTTTACACTTGCAGAGTTTAGCCGGGGAGACAGCAGCTTGTTCAGAAGTTCGTAGACCCATTAATGGACCTTCTCTTTTATCTGACTTCAAGTGAAAGCAGTTTTGCTTTAGTTCAATATGTTTGAAATGATGTGACAACATATGCAATGCTAAGCTTTGAAAAGTCACAGAGCTGGATGTCATCAACCTAGAAATGACAAATCACATCATGCTGATTAACAGCGTTACCTGGAGGAAGGATAGTGGCGTGAACATTGCACTAGATCTGATCAAGAACCTTAAGGGATCCTATAAATAATGCCTGCATAGGGCTGAAGACAAGTCTTTTTTTGATGCAGATATCTGCTTCTTAAAATGAGACTTAGGTCTAGTCAAAGCAGTGCCAGCCTAGCCTGTGTTACACTGCAAAGGACACATTAGGATATTATACCCTACAATCAACACTATTAACTGCAGCACCCTGATAACCAGTGATAAAACACTACCAGACTGACTACATTAATAAATCATTAAAAAGCTCTGATGGGTTGCATGTATGCTACAACGTGACTGATATCTCAGATGATTTCCTGGTAGAGATGACTTGTCCCTAAAGAAAAGTTTGAGCAAACCACATTGCCGCTCCTATATCCTTAGCAGCCACTACACAGAGCGAAAACATTTAAAGACCTGCTCTGATAATATGGATGGTATAATTACATATTTGAATATGTTCATGAGATTATCTTAGGCTGGTTTTGCATCTTCCTAATGTTTAATTCCAGGGAACACATTTCCTGAGAACTATGTAGTCACAACAGCAAATTCTAAGGAATTATTTGGAATACTGACAGGCTTAATGTAATGCATGTCACCTTGAGATCTGGACTGAGAATCTTCCTACGAAGCAGCATGAAAAAATTTATTTATACATAGTAATATATTATTTTTTTAAAAAAAGGAGGAAAAATAAGGAATATTAAAAAAAAAAAAAAGGCAAGTGAACAGAATATTTCTCACTCACTGCTGGTTCATTTCTGACAGATGAAATTACCTGTGTTATGCTCTCCAATACTTGCATGACTGGCCAGGTAATATATACAGGAAATACCAAAAGTTAGGAGAATTAGTGTCAAGCAGTTACAAGAGGAGTCATCTACAGCAACTAAACAAGGAAGAATTATAATGAAGTTGTTTAGCATTTTCAGACAGAGGTAGCTGTGTGTATATTTAATGAACTTGATGCAATGGTATTATTTACAGCTAAGCAAGTGCTACCAAATGTTACATTTATTGATATCCTTTCTGCATCCAAGTAAGGGTGAAAATCTAATATTTTTATGAACTCTCTCTGGAGCTGACCAATACAACAGAGCAGACAAGGAATAATTATTGTAGACATACTCCAAACAGTGCATTGAGCACGTTATTACTATGAGGTGCCTAAAAATAGCATCCCAGGACTTGCCTGGAGAGCTCTTGTCTGTACTGAAGAAGAATGGATATGCCACTTAGAGCCTATTATTAAATGAGAAAGGCAATGTTGACACAAACTAAATTGCTTTAAAGCAAGGTCAGTCATTTTTCATAACAAGAAAGCCTTGTGTTTCTACCAGTCAACAGTTCCCACCGGTGACCTGATTAGGCTGACACAGATACAGGGATGGAAGAAATTATTCTACTATATTTAAATACAGATATGCTTCTGGTTTTCAGTTTAGCTGAGCTGAACAAATATTAGCTTGGAATGATCTGAAACTGAAACATTTCAATAAATCAAATATTTTTTTGTGGGTTGAATGAAGAACTATATCCAGCCATGAGTAAATTGAAATTTCAACTGCCCTTAATAAAAGCAAAAGGCTTGACTCATAAAATGCAAAAAGCTGAAGTCAAGTTCTAATTTGGAAGGCAGTTCAGCTTGCAACTATTTTTCTCTTTTCCTAGAGAGATATCTTTCAGCTCTATATTTCAAAAATAAACCATGTATTTCAGTGGGAAGAGCGGAATCTACATTGCTTATTCAGTTCTCTCCAGTTGCAAAATGCTGTTGTTGGAGATGAAAGCTAACTCTCTGTACTTATGAGAAAAAGTTTCATTTCGGAACAGAATGTCTCCTCACATAAAAAAAATCACCTGCTCCCTCTTTATTTCAACTTCTAGAATTTGCCAGGACTGGAGTCCAGCTGTAACTTGAAGTGGAGAAATAAATTATAAAGATGAGTGGAGGTGGTAATAAGCACCCGTCCTCTGACCTTGGTGTTCACGGGGCTGTTTCTTGCTCCTTTCTCCTCACCCTCACTGCCGGGCACCTTTTTCCCCTTTCTTAAATATATTTTTGTGTGGTGTCACTGAGGGGCTCAGCTGGGCCCTGGGGTGGGGCTGGTGTGGAACCGGCCTCTCTTCAGAGACCCCCACAGCCCCTGGGCACCGGGACATGGTGGCCTTAGCTGGAGAAATGCAGTTTTGGAGAAATGATGTGAAGGAAAAAGAGGTATGTCACCTGAGCCATGAGAAAGTATCTCCAGCAGATATGTGAAAGAACATAAACAGAATAGGGAGGAGAAAGCTAGGTGGAGCTTTCCTCTACATTATTAGTTTTAATCGGGGAGCCTGTACTAAATCAGAACTAAACAATGTGACCCAAAAAAGCTGCTACTAAAGAGAGTGTAGAGGAGAACTACTGCAGGAGAATATTCAGTCTGTAACAGGAATGAGGAGGTGGGAGAACAGAGAGGAAGGCAGACAGAGGTAAATTATAAATACATTGTACATTAGACTTCAACACTGTCTCTCCTAACGTCCCCTTCAGGCAAACTGATGAAGTGGACGGGGAGGTGCACAGTCTACAGACTATGTTTTAAAGTAACAAGAATTATGTTCACCTATTAAAAAAACTTAAGTGAATACCTGCTGAGTTTTGTGTTGATTGGTTGAACCCCTCTCACAGCCTACTCAAGTGTCTCTTCTCTGGGGCATCATAAGTTTTTGGTGAACCTTGGCCTTGTACTTTTTCCCTTTGTTCCACTTTGTTTTAGCAGGCTATCATTTATGAAGGAAATCTGGCAAATATAACGTGATCCAATGCAGACTGACTTGTGCTGTTTCATCAGATCGGATAAATGATGCCCATTTCAACTTCTGTGTGTGCCAAAGCTGAAGCCCTGCAACACTGTTTTATCTGTTAGTGTTAAATACTTACATTTCCAGTCTTTTTCAGCACAACTGTCTGGCTATTTGGGGATAATGGACAAAGCATTTACAGTAATCGCCTTTTCTCGCTATTCATGGGTGCACAAGAAATCCACCAGCACAGCACATCTTTTCAGAAGGATTTGGACCCTGACAGCCTGATGCCAGTGCCTTGGAGCCACATCACTGAAAGGTTTTCCTGAAGTATCCAGAAATATTTACCAGGGAGCCCATGGTCTGAACATTTCCAGTCTGGTGAAGTAGAAGAAATCAGAAAACGAGTCATGGTAAGAAAAATTACTTCCTGCACCTGTATTGTTGTTGCCTTATTTTTTTTACATGAATTATATTATTTTGTTTTCTATTGCTGTGTGCATTGTATATCAACTCTTCTATGTTTTTTGGCAAGTCTCTTAATCTGTGGCAAACAATAACCCTCCCATTCTCCCCATATCTTTAACAATTATCATTTGAAAGTCCTTTGCAATGAGGAGGTGAGAGAGAATTTAGTTTTATCCACATGTTTTTTTAATAGCTTGAAGAATTAGCCTGGAAAATAAATAGTTGCTGTAATTGGTCTAGAACTAATGAAAGAGGAGCTCTGATGAAACATACTGATATTTACCATAGTCTGCCTACAGAAGCAATTTTCTTCATTCATTCTTTTTTTTTTTTTTCCCCTTTAAATTCAAATTAACTGGGGATAGTAAATATTAAATGCTCACCACTTAGAAGGAATGGGATTTGTCACAGAGCAGTGGCACTGTGGCATTTGTAGAGACTTTTCCATCACTAAGGGATAATCAGTTTAATGACAGTGTGAACAGATTGCTAACTGCTGTGGTGGGCTTTCTGGGCTGGAGGGAGGAGGTTAAAGTCTGGCAATGTCAGTAGGTACCTGGCAAGAAAGCACGTTTGGTTTCTATACCAAATGTCATGACATTTTTGTTTTGTCTTCATTTTTCTTGTGGGCTCTTGTTCTGAGCAGCAATTTTATTGCAAAATGCTGTTGTATCACACGGAAGCTGTTTATTGCATGCTGTATTGCACTCTGGGTAGACTGAAAGGCTCTCTGCCCACTCAAGGCTTAAACACAGGGTGGTGTTATTGCATTCATACAGTTAAAGATGCACGCTAGAGGCTTGCATCAACTGCTTGCTTTGTTCTGTGTCTCCTACTGTATATAGTGTATCTGTGTGGCAAAGTAGGCATGCCTCATTTTCAAGAAATCTATGTGAAACCAGTGCGTTCAAAATTGTTAAACAAAATTAACAATTCTGTAGCATCGTTGATGCTATGAAACTAACAGCTGGTCTCATTTTAGACCACGAGCTTCAAAAAGCCTCAGATAAATAACTCCTCAGTTGATCTGTGAAATGGGAAAGACCACCACGATCTGCCACTTTTTGAGGTGAAGACAGAGACTTAAAATCAAACTGAGTCCTCACACAGCTTGCCAGATGACCTAGATATGTTCTCAGTGGCCTTTCAGCACTATAGAAATTCAGGTACTTGTGAAGTGGAGGAGAGTTTCATGGTACCAGGGATTACTTATACTAAGTTTTCATTGGTTTAAAATGTGTGATGGATAAGATTCATACTAAAAACCACTTCTCTAATAAAAGCATGTGGCTACTCACTTCTACTCTTAAAACAAAACATCTGCAGAAATTGCAGCTGGAAAGTGTGTTTGAGTACTTGGTGCTAAACATAGTGAATGTTGTGGTGTTAAATCATCAAAAACTGGTATTTGAAGTGGTGATTTCCATTGTATTTTCCTCGGACTTGAATAGCCAGACCTTTAAAACTAAATCTACCTTAGCCAATCAAAGGTTATTAAAGGGCTGTTGCATCCTGCCACGCACTGGTGAGTGTCTTTGCACTTACTGGTAAAGTACCACTGAGCACTTTTCCGGTTTCCTAAGTGAATCTCTTGCAACAGTTATGGGGAAGACAAGGAATGAATGAGAAGAAAGTGCAGGTGAATTTCAAGTCACAAAAGAGCAGAAAATACAGCTGCAGTTCTGATCATGTAGGAATTTGTTTTCAGCAGAGGTACTCAAGAAATGGTGTGGTTTCTTCCAAACCTTCAACTCCTCCTCCTTACTGCTGGCCGTCGAACAAATGTCTGCTCTTTGCATGCGTACCTGTGCCCTAAAATTGAGGAACAGTGTGGGAGCACTGATGGACGGATCCACAGACAGGTCCTGAGCTGCAGGTTCACAGCTTGTCTTTTCAGGCACCTGTAAGAGAGATTTTAATATTTCTCTTATTGAATGTGGATAGATGTGGTACTGCTGGGATTAGGTGAAGCTCACAGATCTGATGTTGCCTTCCTCTCTCCCTACAACAGCAGAGCCATTAGACAGTCCTGTGGCAGAGGTTTTAAAGAGGCCTAAGCACTTCACTAGGGAAACAATGAGACATCATCAGGAGAACTAGAAGGGTGATGGGGGATTTAACTGAATGCACTTTCTTTTCTTTTAAATTTATGGTATGTAAGACACTTATTAGAATATGCAATTAACCTTGAGTTTCTAAAATTGTGATGTATTTCTTTCCTTGGAATACAGTTCCAAATGAATTGCTAACATAACTTCAGAAATGTCCTTGAGGTATTTAATATATATTAATTTAACAGGTGATTTTATGTACAGGTGGAAAGCCATATAAATACCCAGATTTAGTTATAAATATTAGATTTAATCTTGGTAAGGACACTTAAAATAAAAGTGAAATATAGATAGGCATCAATTCCCAGGTCACCTAATTAAGTGGCATCCTTGCTTTGTAATTTTTATTGTGCTAAACAAGGAATGTGTATACTAATTAAGATGACTAATAGTTATGTTCAGTCTAATTATAGCACTGCCAGGAGGCACTATAATAGTTAAGGGTCTGTCAATGTTTTTACTACAAAAATCTTGGTCTTAGTGGTATACAACTTAGCTATAATAGCATATTTGCTGCCTTAAAATGTGGTAGAAGATTTTACACTGCAGGTACTATCTTGATTTGAATGATATTTGTTTACTTGAAAGGTATCTTTTTCATAGTATTTGAGGTAGAAGGTGCAAAGTAAAAATACTGTTTATTGGTTTTGATGCACACACAAGCAAACTTCAGAGGTTTACATTGCAACTTGTTCATTTGCATAAACATCAATATTTGGTTGTTTATTTGAGTGGAATGTCCTATATTAGCAAAACTGAATGGGAAATCTGGCAGGAGTAAGATCTGGATAGAGCTTTAGGTTCGGTATTTTTGTCTGAGATGGTTCAGACTGGCAACACTGGAAGATTTGCTCTTCATTTTATATGCACAGAAGGCACTACCTTTGTCTTGACTCAGGCAGAAATGGGAGCAAGGACTGCAAAACGTAGCTGTGGCTCAGAGAGGCTCTGCTGCTCCATGGGGTGTAGGTGTTAGGTATGGGATGGGATGTGTTGAAACTGAATTCATCAACAGGTAAGTAGTTATTGCGTCATGCCCTGTCCTGAATGGAGAAGCTTGTTGTTAGGATTAACTTTTCACCACAAACTTTTTCTGTTGTGGTCTTTTGAGAACACTAAAAATTGACAAAGATGAAATAGATTTGGTCATGAATGGTTAGGTATGGATTCAGAACAATGTATTTAAAAGATAACGGCCTTTTCTTTATAAAAACTGTGATACGTCTCATGTGAAATATGTTTAAAACTGTTATTACACAAATGTTGAAAAAAAAATATTTAATTTATAGATGCTGTATATCTGGAGAACAGCAGAAATATACCATGTCTTCTCAGAAATGAATATCATAGAGATGAGTTTCTTTTCGTTGGATTGTGTGAATTTTGATATGGTGAAAATGCAGGACAGGTTGGATAAATCTCATTTTAAAATAATCTAAAACTATGTTGATGCACCTGTGGCAGAGCTGTGTTTTCTCTCCAACAAGAATGATGTTTTTGACCTGAATTTTCAGGGTAGTCATTGTAAAACTGTATTGGGTGACAGAAATTATGATTGTCAGGTATGCCCTGGTGTGCTTCAGTACTGCTTATGCTGGAAAACTATCTGCAAGATAACATCACTCCAAATGAACAGTGTCTCTGTAAATACCATGCGACTCATTAAGAGCTATGTCTTAGCAATTAGCAGTTTCCAAGTGGCAATGGTGAGTGAGGATATTTCACTGGATGAAACATCCATAGGATATTTCATGAGCTGCCAGAGTAAGAGTGAGACAGCAGGGCTGAGGCAGTAGCATTTTCCTCTAGGCTGAGATTCACAGCTCAGCATAGTCAGAAGATTAGTAGAAGGATTTGCTTTTTGTCACTGAAATGCTCACCTGGAGCATCTCCACACCAGCATTGTACCTGTTGTGAAGGGGACTAAGTTTATTTTGTGCTTCTGGCTGCCAGGCGTGTTCCTTCAACCTGCAGCTCTCGGGGCACTCTCTTAAGTGCCAGTCCACCTTCTACCCCTTCTCCGAGAGCTCCTCTGAGAGGTCCAGGCTCAGGTCTGCCTGCTGCTTCTCCGCAGACACTTAACACAACTCATCCCATCCAGTGAGAATCTCTGGCTGCTGTTCAACTCAAGGTAGTTTTTTAAATCATCCTCTATTTTATATCTTCCTCCTCCTCCAAATGGAAACTCCACAAACTGAGCAAAAGCAGCTCATTGCCCTCAACTCCTTCCTTGTCCCAGGTGTGGTGGTACCTAGTTATTAACTTAAGTATGTGATAGCAAACATTCCTGATGCCCAGTGCTTACAATGAGGCCTCTGCATCATCATAGAAAGAGACACTTTCATTTTACCCTCTCAGAGATGAGAGTATTTGCACCAAGTTGACAATTTGTATTTAATAGTATCTTTCGTATGCTGCTTGCTTGCTAGAAAATTTGTCACCCTTGTAAGTGTTAGGTGTTTCATTCGAGAGACCAGAGAGAGAGAGAGAGAGAGAGAGAGAGAGAGAGAGAGAGAGAATGAGAGAGAGAGAGAATGAAGAACAAAATAATGCAAGATAAGCAAAAGCCTCTTAAAGTGAGCTTGGAAAGTTACTACTGGCCTTTGTTACCTTGTATTTCTGGTGCTGCACAAAGGAAAAAACGTATACATAGTCTTTGGAAACGGTGTGCTGCCTGAAGCATGGAATCTGTAGCATGTTATGAGTATTTTTTGTGTTAACAGCGACAGAATAGATATTTTTTTTCAGTGCTATCTAAAAAAGCAAATGGAATAAAGACGTTGAGCTGTTCATTTATATCTATCTGTAGTTTACGATCTGTACTATATCTATAGTTTAATATATCTATAGTTCACTATATCTATCTATAGTTCTCTTTAAGCTGATATAAGACTTATAAGACTGGATGAACCTCCTCAGTCTTCACTAGCATTCTTTTTCTCAAATCAGCTGTGTTTTTTGAACAAGGGTGTGTGAGAATAAACACATTTACAATTGATTTTATTTAGAATATTTGAAAGTAGTTTTCAGCAGTCTTTGCTCCTGCTCTTTTTTGCATTTACATGCATTTGTTCTGAAAGTAGTCAAGAATACACCAAATACAAGCTGTGCACAGTCAAAGAAACTTTTGAAATACATTGCAGTAGCTGACCAAAGCTGAAAAAATAATAATGACTACATAAGCAACAGCTTATTTGAGATGTATATAAACTGTCTGCACATAAATGCATGTAAACATATTGTGTACATGTGTGTCTGAGATTTAATCCCTGGTACATTCGTTACCTGTTAAGTTCATACTGTGTGGAATTTTTCACTCACAAGGTTCAAATTCACCTTGATTTGTGGCACTTTATACTCAAAGCTTTATTCTGAACATGATTTTGGATAAAACACACTTGCTGTCAGTGCACTCAACCCACAGCAAAATGAGTGTGTCCAAACAGTTGAGGCACCGTGCGAGAGGGCTGGGCACTGGGCTCTGCCCTGCTTGGCAGGGTCACGGGCCTGTGCAAACCCTCGGCGAGCATGAGGCATGTCCCTTGTTTTAAACTGTTCTCCAAAATTAATGTGACTTCGGTCATGATGGCTAAGGGTGATTTGTAAAATCTCCCAGCATTTTACAATGTCTCTTTAGCAACATAGTGTCCTGAATCGGGAAGGGACTGTTAATTACCTGTTAGCCAGTAAATACCACTCCTGTCCAGAGTCAGGGAGGACTTTAACGGGCCTGTTACCACAGGGCTGTGGCCAGCAGCCCCGTGCGGTGCCGTACACCATAGTCTGTGCTGGGGAGGGTGCAAGGATCAGTGCCTGGGCAGGCAAGGATCAAGCAGAATCGGGCTCCTTACTCCAACAGCACCTTCTGATTTCTTTTATCCCTCTTTCCCAAGAGATAGAGACATTTGGACAGGACTTTTAAATGTGCATAAACCAAAATAACTAATGTGGTCTTTAATACAGTATTATTTTATTTGTTCCCTAACAGTATTTATCTCAGGATATGCAGGTGTGGACATCTCCTGCTTTGGTATACACTCCTTGCTCCTATTTTGACAGACCACAGCAATCTGGTCATAACATCCCTGAATACGGAAGTGTTTTTAGGCAACATATATTCTGATTTTAACATGCCTGTGTTTGGCTCAGGTTGGTCCATGCATTGGAGTTAAGTGGCTTTTCTATGATGTGAAAAGCCTTGCTCTGGTGTGTCTCTGAAGAAAAATTCAGTCATTGGAAATCCTACTTGAATCTTTCAAAGAGATTATTCTAATGGTTTCAAATGAGAGGCTTAGGAGTTTGAGAGGTAGGTGTTTTTGCAGCCTGTCTCGGTGCTGATCGCTTCACTCTTGAATTTCATTTGACATGCCTCACAATTAAGTATAATAGAACTCTGAGAATGTAGGTCAGCAGTCTCTTTACTCTAAGTATGATTTGTTTTCAAGGGAAAGAAAAACATCTTTAAAGGAACTGAGAGAGAACAAAGAGCAGAAAAATTTCTTCAAAACAAACTTCTAATGAAGGACTAACTACTACACACTTAAAGAACAGGTATTATGTTTCCTGGGGCACTATTAACGTAGCTGAATTAGCTTTATGTGCTGCCACTTTATCCTGAGACTTTCCTGATTGTCATGACTTTGCTGTATGCCCCTGCTCAGCATACTAAAAGTCTGCTGGAAAAATAAGTCCCAATACTGTGAGTTAGGGACCCAGGGGCTGCAGAGTTGTGCTTTCTTAAAGGAGCTGTCTCTGCAGACTTTTTAATCCAGCTTTTGTAGTAATTCCACTTCAGCTGCATGCCCAGCTGCATGACCTGTCTTTAGGTCATGTCCCTTTAGGATCCTCACACTCCCGTACAGCTGTCCCAAGACTCATCTGCACTGTGATACAAGCAGAAGGGTTTCCCCTCTGCCTCTTGGAGCATGTGGGTGTGAGATCAGCATTGGATTCCTCAGGGCATCTGCTTGTCACACACACCTGAATCAGCAGAAATTGTCTGGCTTATGAGCTGCTGAATTTAAAATTCGGTTTCTTACTTCCTCTAAGACCAGGATTACCCTGGATGCCTGCAACTGGTTATTTTTCCTTTACAGCAGCCCAAGCCAATGCAGAATGGCCATTATAGAAGACATGAAAATGCTAAACATAAATATTTATCATGTAGAAGCGGATATTAAGGCCCCATTATGCAAGACAGGACATAGAACAAAAACACATTCCTGTGAAAACCACTGTACTTTAGTTGTGAGAAACAAAAGATGACTGTACCAAATAGATGAGGGGGTTGAAAGTAGCAATGAGACAACAGTTACTACAATAAACAGCAGCCACAGCACACCAGCTGCCTAACATCATAGCAAAACCAATTTTGTGTAGTTTGAGAGCAACTTCCAACCATTTGCTTCACCAAAAAGCCACATTTTTTCATCTTCATCATTACTTGGTGTTGTGGTTTAGGCCTGATTGACAGCCAACCACAATGCAGCACCTCTCTCTCCCTTCCCCTCCGGCAATGAGAAGGGGCAGAGAGCCAGGCTTGGGGTTCAAGATAGGACTGGGATGGGGGAAAATCCCCCTTTTATGATCATGAGCAAAAGGCAGACTCGTTAGGGGAAGAAAAAAAGAACATACATTTATTACAGACACTAACAACACATAACAGAGTAGGACAGTGAGAAGCATTGCCACATCTTGAGCACACCTTCCCCCCACCCCTCCCTTCTTCCCGGGCTCAGCTCTGCTCCCGATATCTCTACCTCCTCCCCCAGTGGCGCAGGGGCAGGGAATGGGGGGTACAGTCAGCGCTGCCACTTCCTTCATCTTCGGTGAGGGGAGTGTCCAAAACTTGTTACCCCCTGCTCCATCGTGGTCCCCCTCTCACAGGAGACAGTCCTCCACAAACTTTCTCTGACTTGAATTCCTCCCCTGGGCCGCAGCGTTCCCCACACTGCTCCGTCATGGGTCACTAACTTCCTCCGACTGGATTCCCTCCCACGGCTGCAGCCCTTCCCGAGCTGCTCCGGCGTGGGACTCCCCCGCATGCTGCAATCCTCCCAGCACTGAATTACAGCAGCGGGGCTACCTTTTTCCATGAGACCCCGGCCTTCTTCGGGCACAGAACCTTGATCAGCTGAGCAGGAACAACAGGCTGTAAATCAATGTCTGCTCCACGGTAGATCTTCATGGGTGGCAGGGGGGGGCCGCCCTGCCGTCTCCCCACAGGATACAGGGGGGTCTCTGCTCTGGCACACCTCCCCCCTCCTTTCTTCCTCCGTTCCTCCACTGACCTTGGTGTTCATGCAGCAGCAGCAACTCCTTACCAGTCCGACTGCCCGTCACCACGTCCCTTCTTAAATACGTTATCGCAGAGGCGCAGCCAATTGGCTCAATTTCCCAAACAGAAGTGGAGCTGACGTGGAGCTGGGGGAGCTTCGAGAAGCTTCTCACAGGGGGCCGCCCCGATAGCCCCCTCCCCTGCCACCAAAAAACTCCACCACTCACTCAACCCAGGACACTTGGTCAGTTTTTTCATTCAAGGTACATCAAGGTACTGATTGTAGAAGTTAACCTGAATATGTATTTCCCTGGTGCCTGTCTTGATTCTAGAACAGGAATTAGAGATGAGTAAGCACTTTGTGAGGAAGAAAAACTACCGTGAAATTTAATTTCACTTTTCTGGGAGGCTTACACCCCCCACCCCCAATAAATTATGCTTGTATTAAAACAAGGTGAAAAAATTATGAGCAACTGATAGAAAATAGCATTCAGATGGCTGATTACTAGATTGATTGGAACTGAGATGGATTAGCACAGAGATGGGTTAATTGATTTTCCTCATTTGGCAGGAGTGAGGTCTGTCATAACAATTCTTAGCACTTCACAAACATTAACTGTCATTTGCCCTCTTGCTGTCAGGTAGTAATTTTGCTTCGTATACAGATGGAGAAAACCCAGCAGCCAAGGATGAGTTACTTGCCTCAGGTGAAGAATCCTGCCAAAAGTGGAGGTGAGTTATCTTTGCTTCTCAGCACATGGATGCCATGAGGAGCCCTGTGTCTCTATGGGCCTGGGAGCTTTGATTTCATCTTATATTTCTGGGATACAGAGGCCAGATTAGACCGAGGTGTCTGCAGAGTTGAATAGATATAGCTCCTGTAGATGCTGTCTCCTTTTCCATAGGAATGAAGCCTACAGCTGCTTTCCTAATTAACAGAAATCATTGATAAATTATTATAAATCTGAAAACACAGTGAGATTTACCTAACCTTTTCATTTTTGGACAAATATATAACCAGTATGAAAACTAGATGTTTATCCCACCTGTAATAGTATCTTTTAACTCTGAAAACCAGATTAAAATAGATGGCCTTACTTTATAAAAGCCTTATAACACTGAAGACCAGTTGTCCTGAACAGTGGCATTTACTTTCTTCAATGCATAGGGACAATGTGAATTATCAGCAAGACCAAATGCATTATGTCCACTAAGAGTCTCATGTCTCTGCCTTGCTTTACACTCTTTCTTCCTTTTTGGGCTGAGGTATTAATAAAAAAATGACAAGCTAGAAATCAATGTCAAATATAAAAAGTGTTTATTATCCATGTGAAACCTAATACTGCATTTCCTGCAGTGGCACCAGTTGATTGATGAGGCTGACATGTAGAAACATTCTCTTGTTTTGACAAGTTTGGTAGAGCCTTTGACTTGATATTTTTTTCCTGATGGAAAAAATGAAACAGGTGTGTCAGGCTTAATATATAGAGATTTTTTTGGTATAGTTACTGTCTGCTGAGAAATCCTGATCTTTGGAAACAAAAATCTTTGAGATCAAGTAACAAGCTTTCACTCCAGCTTTTCTTCAGATAGCTTTGCATAATTCTACTGATGCAGCATCATTTCCTATCCTTCCATGTCAATGGTATGTATCCTTCTGCCAGCCAGTAGAGTGGTAAAATCAATCATAGTTTTACTACTTTTACAATTTATGAATTTTCTTACAAATATCAGTTGAGGACACCACCTCATTCCTTTGTGCTCCATCATATTGCCTTCTCTTATAGACTGTCTCTCCAAGGTAAAGTTGTAGGCCAGTGTGCTGCATTCAGGATTATTAGTGTGAGTCAACATTAAATGGTGAGCACTTGGTTTCATGTGATACTGCTGTTCCTGGAGATCTCTGCATTCAGAGCACTTGAGGACTTTTGCACATTACAAGAAAAAGTAGACCAGTTAAATCAGACTGTGTTTAAAACAAGGGATAAAATGAGAGAGAATTACAGAACTAGTTCTTAAACTGAAGATTTCTATCTTCTTAAAACTTGGATTTCAAATATTAGAAGCACAAGGCCCAGTGCTGCTAAAGCCTTAGTGCTTGAAGGGGAAGTGTTAATGCAACTTTCATTAAGTATTAGATGTACTGCCAAATCGGTGGGATTAATTCACCCCCAAAATGAAAAGAGAGCTTACAAACCAGAAAGTTAACACAGTCATTGAAATGCTGAGAGAAAGAGTGTATCTGATATTAACTAATTCCTATTTTCTCCTCTTATACATTACAGATCAGAGGGAAAATTTGTAGCTGTAGTTCTGCATTGCTTGTACACTCATCTCCAGCTCTGCTGATGGGCACAAAGATGATGACCCATTTTTTTCTGCGAGATTGTGGGGAGGTAGGGGCCAGGCACTGTGGAAGGGATCGAGGATGCTGGCTGAGCAGGCATGGGGAAGGGCAATAGGGAGCAGCCAAGTCTGGAGACATGGGCAGAGCTACTTCTCATGGCTGTTGTGTTTTGATTGCGTGAAAAGCCAAACCTCTGTGAAGGAGAAGCTCAGGTTTCTTACATTTGCACAGCCACAGAAAATGTGTCTGCTTTGGGCTCTCATTCACTTCTTTTTAGGCAATAAGCCAGCCACAGGAAGCCAGGGTTGTCATTCAGCAGCAACTGTCTCATGACAGGGTCTTTTGGCTACTGGGTTGATGTCTTTGGGATTTTGCTGTAAATGTTTTATAGGGACATCAAGCTGCATAGTTGGAAAATGAAAATCACCCTTCCTAACCCATGACAAACTGCTTTGAAATGACTGCTCCCACAAGACTTACTGACACAAAGCATGTTGGTGTTCAACTGTGTCTTTAGAAAACATCTGTATTTCTAAATGTCATGTTGGCAGCATTACTGTAATGACTGGAAGGTTTTCTAGCTTTCTCTGGTGGTCAAACTGACCACAGCTATACAAGCAGTGCGATGAAGTCATGTATTCAAGCTTGCTCTGCCTGTCTTTGGAGCGGAGTGATTTCAGCGTTTATGACAGGTGCTATAAAACGGGGGGAACCCTGAAGTTGAACTAACCTAGTTCATAATAGCATAGTGAAATAGCAGTTTCTACAAAGATCTGAAACTCCATGTTTTGAATTCCTCTCTGTCTTGGTTTGAACAGCTATAAATAAAACTAATTCAGAGAAAGTGTCTTTACTGATTAAAAAAAATATTAAAATAACTTGATAACATCTGATGTATCATTAACTTTTGTCATTTGCTTCTAAAGGAAGCAACACATTTTACTCTGAGATAAATCAATTATTTTATCATGTGTGAACTCTGCCAATGATAGAGTATCTGTCATGTCTGTGAATTCATGAAGCACCTGTAGATTTTATTTGTCAATAGTAACTCCCCTGGGCTCTGAAAATATATTTTCTTCAAGTCTTTGCAGTCCAGCATGTCTGGCTGTATGCTTCCTGTCACATCAGGGTCCAGAAATCTCAGTGCTGACATAGTGATCATTGATACCCTTACTTTTAAAAAAAGGAATAAATATTACAAATGAAACAGGAATGATAGTGAGATAATACTATTTCTGTGTTACTTCACCAAGAGCAAGACAGAAATGTCTGGTCTGTGAGCTTGAGTCAGTAGCTTGAGGTGCACACCATATACCTACAATAGGGAAACCATGGGCAGCTGCTGGAGATAATCCAGCCTGTGAAGGAAGAAAAGCTAAGCAGGGCTGGAAAGGGAGAATGAGATTTTTGGCGAATGTGTTGCAAAGATGAGTCACTTAAAGTGGGGTGTGTGTGTCCACTAGAAGCACTAGCCCCAGCTTGGACTTCAATTGCATACTGGGTAAGGATTTTAAATTGCCTGAGTTTGCATGAGAGGTGTTGGCTTCTGTGATTTAATATGATTATCCGGGAGCTAAAACTTGCTCACAGAATTCAAACTCAAGTGTGAATTCCTAGGAAGTCCAAAAATTTAATTGTACAGCCTGGCTTTTGGACTGGGGAGGCAACTCCATGTGATGAGTCATAACACAATTTAAAAAAAAAAAAAAAAAAAATTAAGAAATGTGTACACTTCATGTTAGCAACTTGCAGTTTTCTCAAGAGTTAATTTTTCTGCCCTCATTTTCCCTTGAGTTTATTCTAAGTTATTGTAATCACATGCTATAAAGTAATTAAAAAATACAGGTCTTTAGATCCTTCCCTCAAAATGGCTCAGAAGGGAGTATGTGGGTTAGGGGAATGTTGGCACCGGAGTCTCATCAGGCTGTGACAAGATAAATTATTCCACTATTTGTGAGAGCAGAATATAATGAGGTTTGACATAGTGAAAACTGAAGCTCATTCTGTGACTGAAATTTTACATATAAGGGTGGTTTTGAACCATCCCCAGGAGGTGTTTGTGCAACTGTTTAATACTACGAGTTTTCTTTACAGATGCTTAAACAGTCGGGTTTGCAGGGGCATATGATGTAGCTGTGGCACAATGAAGGTGTTGGGGAAGCAGGAGGCAGATCCCAAACTATCTTTTTGTCCTTCAAATGTTCAGGGATTAAAAGAAACAAAAAAACAGAAACAAAAACAAAACCAAAAACCAAATCAACACAGTGATTTACTTGGAATATCCCAGAGCCCCTTGGCTGAGTGGAGGAGATTTGGATTAATGGCCTGGCTGCAACGAAGTGCCTTTCCTAAAATGATCCGTCAAAACTGGTAAAATAGGACGAAACACGGCAGGTGAGCAATAATTTCTGCACGTAGCAGAAGTCCAGAATCTGACTGAGAACACTTCAGTTCACAGGTGAGAAATGTTTGCTAGGAGGAGGGGCACTAATGCTTTCAGCAGGCGTTTCATTATCTGTTTGTTCTGCCCGTTTTTTGTGATCAGTAGATTTGGCTTCTGCTGATGGGAAATACCGTTTATTATTCCGAAAACGGAGACTGGATGCCAACGCGCGGCTCCCAGGCCGCCCCGGCAGCGCGACCGCCGTGGCAGCCGCCGTCGGGCCCTCAGGGCCGCGCCGCGCGCCCGGGGCTGAGCCGGCGGCCGCGGGGGCGGCGTGTGCCGGAGCGAGCCACCAGGGGGCGCCCGGGGCCGCGCGCTGCTGCGCCCTGGGCGGGAAACGGCCGAGCCGCCCCCTCACGCCGCCCCCAGCCCCAGCCCGGCCGCTTCTGCCCTTCGTGCCTCCTGTAACGCCACCCCGAGCTGTGAAGACATTAACAGGACGTTCGATCTTGAGGCCTGTGTGACAGGTAGACAAGAAACGCCTCAATGCGGTTAGAGGACATGGCATTTCTGGGGAGGCAATGCCTCCGAGTCGTCTTTGGAGAGTCTCGTGTGGGAGCAATAGTCTTTTTTATTAGGAACAGAACCAAGGTCTGTTTGCCTGGCCCACAATTTTATATCCGCATCAGGGGAAGATCTGGTTGTCAAATACAAAACTGTGTGATACATCATCTCCCTCCCCAAGGCAGAATATCACACTCAGAACAACTGCAAGCGTCCCAAAAGCTCTGGTAGCTGTGGGGTTTGTGTTGGGCTATGCCAGGAAACAAGGATGCCTTTGACTCCCTGAATCGTGGGAAATGTCCCATATGCAAAACTGCATTACTCAGACTGTACTTCCAGTGGGAAAGATCATGAGCTTGCTGCCCGTGTAGTATCTGGGGATTTTTTAAAGGAAAAAAAACAAGTCCACTGTAATGCTAGTAATATGGATAATATTTTTCTGTTTTGCAATTTTAAGTATTGCTTTAATTAATTTTCCATCCTGGTGGCAATACGATCCAAGAGCTAAGTTAAGAGATTCTCAGGAATCCTGCACTAAGTATCCTTCAGCAGTGCTGCGTGCTGGGAACTGTCTCATGAAGCAAAGGGCACTTTGTCCGTGTCTCTGAGACTTGTACCATGAGCTTGTGCCAGTCTCCTCTCCTCCCAGGGCCGCAGAGGAAGAAGCCTCGGTCATCACCCACTTGGCTCTAAACCAGGGGATGTTACTTGAATTCTTCTGCCACCCCCCACAGAGCAACTGGAGGATGTTTCCAGGATGCCTGAATAAATAACACCCAGGTTCAATTGCAGATTGCCTAGAAACTCCCCCCAAAATATTCTTCCTGTGTAGCATGAAGACAGTTTCTCAGCGCTGTTCTCCTTACTCCATTCTCCATGATTATTTAACCATGGTAATACCTAAACAACTGCTCAGTGCTTACAGTGAATCTCTTAAGTGCTGGCTTTACATAGAAAAAAAAGTCTTTCCCTTCAGCAACACAGGTAAGCCCCTGTGAGGGTATGGTTTGAGCTGGGAAACTACTGTTCTCTGTCCTACTTCTCTACTCTTCCCGGTGAGTTTACATAAAAAGCCTAAGAAGCAACACCTACGTGATACTTTGAATTTGCCTGCCTGGAAAAGTCCTTCCAATCATCTTTCAAATGAGTAATAATATTTCTACATCTTCAGCAGTTCCAGAAATGTTAATTCAGATTAAGATACAGCTACAGGGCTCTGGATTAGCAGATTCCCCAGGCAGTGGATTTGCAATTAGACTATAAAGCTGTATCCAGTATGGCTCTCACCTGGAGAAAAGACTGGTCAAACAGCTGATTTACAGTGCTTCCGAAAAAAAAAAAGGGGGGGGTGGGGGGGGAAGAGAAAGTTCATCCAGCTAGTATGGCTGCTTTTGTGCTACAGATTTGTAGTTCCCTGGGAAGCAGCAGTATAGCTGGTCTAACTGTAATTAAAGCTAAAATGCAGTGTTTTGTTCAAATAAATTCTTCAGAAAAGAAACATTTGCCAAACTCTCTTGTGCAGATACTGTCTTTTCAAAATGGAGTTTTAGTTAATTAGCACTTTTTTCAGATAGCCAAGCTTTCTTCCTAGGTGAGATGTTGAGCAAGAGTTACTGGCCTCTGAGGAGCATAGGCTGATGATTATGTTATCTGATCCAGAATATTTCACATATTAAGGCTGTTACAAATTACCATTTTCATATAAACGAAGTGGAAGCTATTCCTTTGCCTGAGTGACTGGCCTGTGTTATCACATTGCTTTGTCTTATGGCAGAGAAGTAATTCTGTTGGTTGGCTATTGGGAAACACACAGTACAGTAAAGTGATTTGAAAAATGCAGGTGACAAAGAAGAACCTAAATGGTGTCATGAATAGTAAAACCAGACTATCTCCATGGTTGCTGGTCTCAGTGAAGAAGCCCCCACCTTATTACTTGACATTAGATATTTTTTAAGTCTAATAGTTCAGTGAGTGCTGAAACAAAGGAAAGAAGAAAAAGTCAAATTAAAATCCCCAATAAAATAACTGGAAACTACTAATAATACTGGAATACTTGTCACTCTCTTCTGATTAGGACTCTCTCCTAGTTGCCACCAAATAAGCATGTAGACAAATCGTTTGGGATCAGAGCTGGTAGGATGAAGAAGGTCTGGACACCAAGAGGGTGGGGACAGTTCCAGAGCAAGTTGTGCTTGGAAGGAGAGGCAGCTCTGACCATGGGCTCTAGGAAGCCTGGGACTGGGAAGAAAGTGAGATTTTAGGGGTTTTGTTGTTAAATATAACTGTGAGTAACACAACGGTTGCCTTTGTCATTTTTCTTGCATAGATGAGGCATGTTGAACAGCTTCCAGGTAGCAGATGGTAAGGATCCCACTTTCATGTTGGTTAGATCTGCGACTTGCTGGAAAGCAGCTTTTCCTTTGTGTTGTAGGATCTGTCGGGGGAGTTCTCACACAGAAAAAAAAAAAAAAAAAAAAAAAAAAGTAGTGGAATGAAAAGACTAATAAACAATTTCCATTATTGCTGGATTGGGAGGTGGATCTTGCCTCAGCAAGGTACTCCAGCACATCTCTGCTCAGAAAAGCTTTCAAGTGACTACTTCCACACTTGCTGATTTGGAGCGGTAAATTCAGATGGCCTTTCCATAAATTTCTGGTTCTTTTAAATTTTCATTTGGATGTTGATAAAGAGTCTTTCTTCATACACATACTTCAAAGTAAGATAGAAATGTATCAGCATTTCCTGTGTGATATCAAGACGGTCACTTCCAGCTGGTCGTCCTTCCACTGTTCACTAATGATTGCCCTAAATAACCCATCTTCTGGGGTCAGCCAAGTTAGAACTAATAGGACAAATAAAAACAGTAGCTCTCAAACTTTCTGCTTGTCTATACAAAGTGTTTGAAGTCATCTAAGCTGTGACAAAGTAAATGCTGCTGTTTTGTGCTTTGCCTATTTGACTTCCACTGCTCAAAGGCAGTAAGAGGATTTCCCAGTAAAAAATAATGGTTGCCCACCAGTAAAGCTTTGCTTGACAGTCAGTTTGTCTAAGAGCTGTTTGCAGTTTGGGATTTGTAGTTCTCTTAACTGTACTTCAGCCTTGGTCCTGGCAAGCCTGTGATGCTGACTGGTAACTGGTGACGTAGCAAAGGTAACAGCCAAGGCAACTGGCAGAATTTTAGGGCTGGTGGCAAAACGTTTATGATTTTAAATGGCAAAATGTGTAAAGTGCCTATGGCTCTATAAAGATGCTGAAAGAATAAATAAAATAAATTGGACCATCTGGCACTCACAACTTCTACACAGTCTTAGCCACTAGTTCATAGGAAATTAAAACATGATAATATTGTCTCTCTCAATGGTTGTTAGGAGTGATCATTGTGAAACACATGTAAACACTGAACTGGAATTTCTGGAAACAGCAGTGTATGCAAATTTGGCAGAAAATCATGGTGCTCTGGGGATGAGAATAACTGGAAGGAGAGCACCAGTCAGCCTGGAAAGAGTCTTGGACCTGCAGGACAAGTAATGGCTGATGCAGAATTGTTGGCTCCCTGTGCCAAGATGCTGGCAGGCTGAAGAGCTGCTGGAGATGTGGCACTGCACTAAGCCATCTAATTTCTTGCAGTCTGTGGGTTTTGATAGGGCTGAGTGACATGATGTTCTGCTTCCAAATTGCCCATTGTCATCCTTTACTCATCCTTCAGAAAGGCGAGTTGTCGGAAGGTTGGAAAGGGTGCTTTGAGTAGCAGGCTCTGGTGATTGTATTAGTAAACTCTTATTGTTTCATAAGGGCTAATGAGTAAATCGTGGAGGGAGCTTGTGTGAACAGGCATCTTATTCAACAGTTTAAAACCTATTGACCACTGGTTTTAGTTGATTTGAAAATACAATATGGTTCTCCTCCCAGTATAATTTTTTAAATTCTTGGCCTATGTACAATAGATCTCAATTTTTTTCTTCTTTATTTGAAGGTTTTCATAACATCAACTTTTTTTTTTAATCATAAATGTCGGTTTTCAGGTTAAGGAGGAAAACATAGTAATTGGAAACCTTTATTAAGTACTAATGCTTAATGTATTAATTTCCTTGTTTAGGTGCATGGAACTTATGAAACGTTGGAAAGGAAGCTCAAAAGGATGCTGCCCAATTTATGCTGAATAGGTACAATTGTTTTGTCACCTACTTGTTAAGTTAATGAGACTGAATATAAATTGTGGAAGAAATGGACACCCCCGAGCTTCTAGTCTGTCTGTGTGTGGTAGATTATGGTAAAAAGCAAAGCTAGTTTTTATCTGAGCAGCAACTTCAGATATAACGTATTCCTCAAAATATATAAGCATATTGATGCAGGATTTACCCTTACATGGGACTTTTTGGCTCAGAATAGGAAACAAAAGGTTTAGCTATCATTTTAAAGTGCATAGGCATAAGGAGCCCAAGTAATATGATCAAAGAGGAGGCTGTGAGACAGAAGAACTTGAGATCCCTTGGTAGCAATTAGAGGCAAAATTCACTGCATGCCAACATAAACCAATGGGACAGATTGGTTTTGCCCCTTGCAGTGGAGTTGTGGCACATGCGTGCACATTAGTGGCATGTCTAAAGAAAGATGTTTTATTTGCTTCCTTCCTTTTATCTTTCTAAGGATGACAGTCATGGCTGAGACTTGTAAAAGGGCCATATTCCCACCCTGGGTCCTTTCTGTACTTTGTGACATGGTGAGAACCTTTCCTCCCAGGCCTTGACTGTGCAGGGTCCAGAAATGCTCCTCAACACTAATAAACTGTTGCTGTATTTCTAAGGATTTCATGTTGCAGTTCTAAAGAAAACTCTTTAAAGTACGATGAAAGCAGCGCAAGTCAAGCTGATGCTTGCAGCTGGAATCCCTGACACAAGCCCATGAGCAGATGCAGAAGTGAGGAGAGCCAAGCTTTCATCCTGCAGTTCCTTCTTTTGCAAGCAGAAGTAGTTGATATCCAGGGGATCTAATAAAATTAATCCTTGGATAGGACTCATTTCATCTAGCTTTTGCTGCCTAAAAATTAAGTGTCTGGTCTTAGCTACATTCAGCAGGCAGCTGAGAGACGGGAATCTCTAGAGACCGCTTCGTTCCACCTTGTTAGATACCTGTCATTAAGTGAGCTGAGAGGAGACCCATCCATCATCAGACTTTCTGAAGAATTAAACTGTTGATATCACAAAATTTACACTTAGTAAACAGGATTGTTTGTAGACAACATTTGAGTGAAAACTTTTCAGTTAACTTGATAAAAGTAGAAGAAAATGATTTTTGGAAGGACTTAAAACCTCAGCTTTTGTACACAAACTTAATTGAAAGACTCATTTTGCTCTGCTCCAAATAAAAATAAAGTCTCAATTGTTTCTCGCATGGCAGGCTCTGCTGAAACTGGATGTGAAAAATTCCCATTTTCAGAAGCTGATGGAAAACTTCTGGAATATCCAAATTAATTGGGCTTGATTGTTTTTGTGACTTTTTCTTTTTGTTTGTTTCTACAGTCAGTCTAGTGAGAATTATTGACATGGCAATGTGCTGTTGAAAAGGTAGTCAGAGCCAAGGGATCTGGAAAAGATATGTTTTATTCAGCGTCAGGCTTCTGCCTGCTTGGTTGCATGTGACATGGGACTTTGGATAATGCTGTTGACAGTAGTCAACAAAACATTACATTTTAAGGCCAAAGTGTAGAGTGCTAAACTTCAGGAAAAGGATCTTGAATACTTATTTTTATAGGCACATAGCAGTTGAGGTTTTATTTTCCAAAGCTGGTAAAGTGGCTAAATTTGGGTGGATTTTCCTGGAGATGGCAGAAAACATTCTTGCTCTAGTGCCAATAGTTGCCAAAGCTTTGGGTTGCATTCTCAATTGTGGGGTGGGTAGAGCCAAACAAGGCAAAAGTTGAAAGCTTTGTATTGTGGGCGAAGCAGCATACTGTTTCTTCATTTTAATTCAGAAACAGCTGTATTGCTTTAGTTAAAATTAAAAAAAAAGATAAAAGAAATGGCTTGAGGCATACACCCAGCATGTAAGCTTTCAGCCTAAAGCCTGGCAATGGCAGAAATAACTGACAAAGGGCATTATACTGGAAAGTGTTGGGCAACTTGGATAACGATGACTGATCCTTCAGATATGTTTAAATGGAAACATGCAATGTCCATTGTTATATTAGGTTTCTTGCTTGAAGCTGGAATTCTTTCATTAATATAGAAAGAAGTACTGAAGTATTTTTTTTTGCTGGAAAAAAATAAATGCCACTGTGCTGAGAATTGTGCAACTTGGAAATGTTGGCCAGAAATGCTAGAGAAAATCATTCTGTTAAGTACCCTTTTAAGTTAACTCCAGTTTCTGTATCTCAAACACTTTAATTGTTTTTTTTTTGTTTGTTTGGTTGGTTTTTTTTTAAATTTGAGCCATCATGGACTTTTTTTCCCTTTCCATACAGCTCCCGTAACTTGCATATGACAATAGCTCATTTGCAGCTACCAGAAGGTGCTGGTAGCTTTAGTGGCTGTGTCAGATTTTGCTTTCAGTGACTTTAGCCAAAACCCAAGTGCTAAAATAGGCCCTTCAATTTCATTGGCAAAAATGATATGCTACACGTGAGATCACCAGAGATACGTCCCCAGAGCAGCAAAGGATTCAACCATTTTTCCCGTTGCCATCCAGCCATGCAATGCTGAAAAGCCACAACACTGTCAGCCTGTTGGTACTGCTCCGACACAAAGCCAGGGCTTCCCGTTTCACCTCCTGCTGCCTTCACACAATCTTCTGCATCCTGTGGTGCTTTGGCAATGCATGAGGTGAGACGCTCAAGCAAACGACCTTTGTCTTGAGTCCAGTGCCTGGTATTAGTCTGAATGGCAGTAATCTGACTGATGGAAGTGGAGCTGTTGCCAGTTTTTGTGAGATAGGTGAGATCAGAATTTTAAACAGGCAGATGACTGATCAAAATGTGGCTGTTGAGGACCTTCAGCTCTGAGTTGCCCTTTCTTACATTTGACTGTACTCCAGGGTAGCAGTCCCTTCAAAGCTGGCTGCTGAGAATCCTTTTTTTCCCATTCTTTAGAAAAATGTGAGATTGATAGTATGAGGGAAGGATTAGCTTTTATATCTGAGATGAGGAAAGTAAAGAAGAACTTGTACATCATTGGCCTATGCATAATTGGTAATTGTCTTTAAAAGATAGCTGATGCTAATATTTTTAAAAGTGTTTTTTAAAAATACTGGTATGGTATTGAAAACTAGAGCTATTTCTAATTATTAAGATTGTAAGAGCAGGTTTCTCGTATTTAGTTCTACCTTCTTAATTTTTACTGCTTCATTTACAAAGAGAAGCCGTACACATCAAAATGGGAGAACAAAATATTAATTAAATGTTTATTTGGATGAGGCAGGGTTAAGAACCCAGCTCGCTGCATGAACAAAAGCAACTGGGTTTTTGATTTAGCAATGTCTGATTCAGGGGATGTTCTTACTCCAAATTCAGTCACCATGGAAACAAAACTTCTCTTTAAGCATGCTGTATCTTTGACGGAGCAAGAGGCTTCTTTTTGGCAGACATTTTTCCATCATCTCTGTGGATCATGAATACCTCTGGAATAAGCCACTTTCTTCTATCTCCTCTGAAATGCATTAAGTTTCAACTCTGCAATATGCATTGTTCTCTCTTGAAACAAAGGCATTGCTTTTCAACAGGATTTTGAAATCTCAGAAAATGCAAGATGTCTCTTTTCCCCCAAAACCATCTAAAAATCAGAAAGTTCACATGGTAAGAATTTCTATAAAAAGGTGCTCTGACTCTCAGAGGTAGCACAAGTATCAAGTGATGTGAAAATTGCTATGGTAACTACTTTTATTGTATTCTTAGGTAAAAAGTCACATAAAACCTGTGCAGACATGAGTGAGTAAGTGAAAACTTGCCTAGGGCAGAGCTCACATAACCACTCTCCATGTTGTCTGTCTCATTCCTGGAGCGGGTGCTGTGGGTGCCTGGCGCGGCGTGCTGTGCATGGCGGGTGGTGACCCAGCTGCTCTCGAGCGGCTCTTGGTGCTCCTGCTGAAAGGATTGATCGTGAACTACAGCCTGAATAATTGGCATAAAGAAAGCAAATGTGTGATGCTAAGCACTACACGGCTGATTATGTGTGATATTAAATATATCAGACCCTGCCTTTTCCCTCTCCAGAGTTATGAACCACTGCTTTGTGTCTGATGTGAAGAGAATCTCTTAATTTTTTAATCTGAAGAACCCCACAGATAAATACAGCCATGTGCTTCCATCAGTAGCTGTGATGCCTCTAAGGGTGACATTGAAACGGGGACAGACAGTAATGGGACTGTGCATCTCTGGAAGGGTTACCACTACTTGGGGTCAACTTTGAATGGGGAGAAGAGCATCCCCCCCTCCCCCCCAAAAAAAAAAACACAAAAACCTTGAGAAGGAGAAGTGTCTACCTTAAAGTATTTTTTCATTACATGGGCCTCACACTGCAGTGGTTTTCATTCAACTCTGTGGAGAGGAATGTCTCTGACGTTCAAGACATCAAAAGATCAGTGTCTCTGCTGCTAGGATTTGTTTTACTATTCCTGAAGTTTGTTAATGGTCGCAGGCAGACTCATGAAGGCTTTACAGCTGATTGTAGTAAATCAGTAGTAAAAAGGCTGAAGGAAGTCATGGCTGGATTTTAATTGCTTTATGGTGATCTGTAGAATCAGCATTTCTGGACCTCATTATACTAAGTACTATGTGAAAGTTAAAAGGAAAAGAGCCAGCTCTTGGTCTAAAGCTTTATAAGCCAAACACAGGTTACACATCCCAGAGTGCATGGGAGGAGGATTGGTGCTGGTTGCTGCAACGTGTGTTTGGCTTCTCAGATGGTTTTTTGGTGGTGGTAACACAGGAAACAGAACTGGTAAATTCCACTGGGTCCTTTATAACAGGATCTGGACAGATGTCAGCTTTCAGGTGTCACTTGTGTTTGAAGAATCCAGTCAGGAATTTTTCATATATGGTTAGTACACTGTTTAAAAACAGTAAAAGACTCGCTTTGAACATACTTGTAAGCTACCACGTTTGCATGTTTTACCTCATCCAGAAAATTATTCATGTCTGTTACCTGCTTAAAGCTCTGAGAACAACCTCTGTTAACAAGCTACAACTGCACACTTTTAATGTGTGACATTTTGGCTTTTTGTACCAGTTTTTTTCAGACAATTCTGCAAGCTGGAGAGGACTTGGTGTTTCATAAAGGATTATAGGTTTTGGTTCACTGACCTCATCACCCACTGTGCACATTTGATACCAGCCTTGTAGCAAGATGCTTGAGGACTTCAGGTTTAGGCTGGAAGGTCAGTGTCTGTTAAGGGTCAGGATAACACCAGGTGTGATAGGGCCTTGCTCTGAACAAAAATCTCCTGGGCTGCTTTAGCAGAGACCATTAGAAGGAAGCAGGTGTGTATCAGTAGTGTTTGGATCGCTGCAGGTATAAATCCTTTTATGCAGCAAAAAGTGTATCTCCATAGCTATTTCCAGCACAGTCACATAATGAAGCATTAAGGATAGTTTCAAAAATTTTGTTTATAGAGGGCTCTTCTTTTGTGTCTCTACAGTTGTATCACTTAAAGCTTTGACATTTCACTCTGCATTATTGATACAAACCATGAACTTATTGTACTTGTTGTATGGTACTCTCCCAGGTGTTCTCTGAGGAGGAAATTGCTCATTGCCAGCTGAAGTCTTGTTCTCCTCTTGGAGTTTCTTCCTACTCATGTTTTGCTCCATGGAAGAGTTTTGCCTACTAGCAACTTCACAATTCAAAGGAAGCTCAAGGTTGGATGATGTCATCAAGAGGTCTGTGCCACATTGCTATTTGGCTTTGCCAAATAATATATTTGCCAAAGAAAGCTTTCTATGTTACAAAGAATTTGGGGATAATCTGTAACTTTTAGATAGAGTAGTACGTTGCTGTGTTGCATGGATGGACTAGTTCAGAACAGCTTGTTGTTCCTGGAAAATAAAGATGTGATAGCCCTGAAGAAAATATTTCAGGGACTGTGAGAACAGTCAGTAGAGGAATGGCTATCATTGCCAGTCTGTCAGAATTAAGGAAATGAACTCAAAAGTATCTGGTGTACGAAAAAGGCCCTACCTAGAAATACAGGTGACGACAGAAGAAATGAGCAGCAGTGCTTGGAGGTACCACTGGAGAAAATGGAGAAATACGAGACTAAAATGAAACTGAAATTTGTCAGGTAAGGAAGAAAAAAGGGTGGAATAAAACCAAAGTAAGTACGCCTTTTCTGCATTTATTTGGATGTTTTATTCTTTTATATAACTAACTGAAAACCTGGTGCTCAGTGATCTGGCTGGTCTCATGCAGGGTGGTCTCCAAAGGCTCCCTGCCAGAGTGACTGAAAGAAGCTTCAGGTGCTGCAGCAACAGCGGAGGTGTCTGGGAAGGATGAGCAGGTAGCTGAGATCCAGATACTTGATTTTGTCCAAAAGGCCTAAAGCATGGGGATCCCAGGGTCCAAAACCTATTACTTAAAGAGTTCATCTGAAAGAAACTAGGAGATAGGTGAAATACAGCTCACCAATAACCACTGTGTATATGTAGGTCTGAACTGAGCTTTCCCTTGGGTGTCTGATTTCCAGCCTGACATTCCCGTCACTGAACATTTTTCACTTACCTTCACAGTAGTGGGACTGACAGTACTAAATGCCAGGGAAGCACCCAGCACTCTGCAGGATCCTTACCCTGTAAATGGCTTTAAATTGCTCTGGAATTTGTATGCAATTCTTACATTTCAGTGTGCTACATTGGCTCAGGATGGCTGCACCATCGCTTCCGTAAGCTCCCTACAAAATTTTGGTACTTATTTGTCCCATGTTTCATTGGGAAACTGAGTTGGCTAAAAGGAGAGGCCAAAGACTAGAAACCCTGATTTTTTTCTTTCAGCTCTTTCCACAAATGGTGTTTGGGTATATTAAAGGTAGTAGTAGGCCTGAAGCTTTTCCTCTCTCTAGAACAGTGATTTGGGTTTACAGCATTAAATCCAAAGTATAAACTGTTGCATTTTCCAGCTTGCAGTAATGAGCAGAAACTGAAAAATCTAAAGTAACTGAAAAGCACCAGAGCACATAATGCTGTGACCTTGAAAGAGAATGGAAAGGCTCATGGCACTAAAAATTCATAGAAAGCATCACCCAGAGACAGAATCAGGGCGTACTGCAATGGAAAAACCATGACATTTCTGTATTCGGCCATGTCGTCTATGAAATGCCATAATGGCGTAGCTTGGTATCATTGACCCTTGCTTTTACAGAGTGTTTTAATTGAATTAATCCAGGTAACTAGAGATGTCTTAAAGATATTTGACTTGATTTGTTTGAAAAATGGGTCTGTCTGAATGTGTTTCCCTTGTTACAGTAAATAATCAAATGTGTAAAGATGTTAAAATCAAATTAGAGGCAGACAGGCTTCAGCTCAGCCTTCTTGGCTGCAGGCAAGAACAACAGTGCTATATGCCCTAAATCTGAAAGCCAAAGGGACTTCCAAAAAAGTTCCTGGTAGAATAAGGTAAGAAAAATGGCCTATGCTCAGCAGCCTAGCTATTTGTGTATTGAAAATCACATTCAATATTTAACTGAACTTTTTCTTGTATTGGTAAGAAATGCTCATTGGGAAATGTTACAGTGGAAGATTTGGTACTTCGGGAAAAAAACAGGTTGTAGAGGACAGATGCCAAGGCACCGTGACTTTTCTAAATTACTGTGCAAACATAGCAAATAAAGCAATTTTTTATTTGCATGATACCTTACAATCAATATTCAGTGCACTCAGCCCCTGAGCTAACCAAGCCAGCACGCATCCCTGGCCACACGTTGTCCTCCTCAGTGAGAGAAGGGGTGTCATGATGATCAGCTCACTTGTGCTGATCTGCCAGAGGGTTAGATAGTTTGTATGCAACTATTTACTTGTATTCTTCAGTAGTCTGTTGTCATTTTTTCATACCAGTCAGTCATCATCCTTATGTTTCATGGGTGAAGAGTTGTACATGAAATAAAGTGTCAGCATTTTTCCTGATGTGCGTGACAGAGAGTTAGTGTTTGCAATATACTCGCACAACAATGCATTTGACAATGTGGGGTAATAGGGTGCCATGTGGAATTAATTTCCTGAAACAATGGAAGCACCTACCTTCTCCAGAGTATTTTTACCACTATTGCAACGTTAGACCACTTTGTACAACAGTTGCCATTTGCTGTCACTGGTAATTCTCTGCTCAACAGACATGCAGTCAGCATGGGCCTGGTACCAAGTGGGTGTGCTCAGACCTGCAGCCACAGGCATTGGCATCAAAAAAGATAAAGAAACACTCAGGAGCTGCCTGAATCGGTTAGATGGTGCTGCCTGATGTATTGTACAGGGCACAGAAAACCAGAATTAAAAAGCAGAGGGAGCCTACAGTCTCGCTTGCATCGAAGTTACTGATTTGGGCATGTTCGTGGGAGTGGGAGTGAGGAAGGGTGGAAGGAAACGGCATGGTGGGATTTAGGATGCTGAGAATGTTTTGTGTGAATGTCAAAGTGTGAGTCCACACATCAGAATACTGTTTCTTGCTACTAGAAAAGACTAAATCACTTCAGATTGGAGTGGTAATGTGCAAATCTTTTTTCCAACTTGAATCACGATATAGTATTTTGAGATTACAAACCATTAATATGGCTTCTCAGCTCCTGAGGTAAGCTGCAGAGACCCTGGGTCTCTTCCCTTCTCCATGTAAATCCTGAGGTACAGATGAATGAACAGCAAAGAAAATGTGTTTGTTTAGTAGCTGCTTGCTGTTCTCCTAAGTCAGCACTAAACCAACTCATCAGCAAGTCAGGAAGGAAATGTAAAGTTGTCATATCTCCTGTACCCTTTTAAATCAAAGCCCCTGCCCTCTTGTGAGCTTTGAGTCCATGATGAACACAATCAGGCTTCAGTGGTCCCCATAAGGGGCTTCCAGATTGAGAAATATTATCAACTTTCCCCTGATTTTCAGAGGGAATTCAGAGTCTTTGCTGGCCTGAAGTTTTCCTAGAGGCTGTTGAACATGTGCTGTTTGTTACTTGAACTTGCACACTTGTGATTTACATGAAAAAGGTACAACTTTTCACTAGGGTATGGTCTGGCTTTCAAAAATGGATGGTGTGGTCAGTCCCGTGATGGTCAGTGTTCAGAACGTGTCTGTTGGGGGTTGCTGAGGTCCTCTCCAGCCTCTCTGTGGGAGGAGCAACTCCAGTTTCTGTCTGTCTAGTAAATGTGCATGTGGGAGTTCAGTTAATTCAGGCGCTCTTTGGAGGCCTTCACTTGTTTGGATGAGGCTACTGCTGAGATGTAGGGCTGCAATCATGGTCCGACAGATCCTCCAATTGCAGGTCTGAGTGCATTAGACTCCTATTGCTTCCTCTGCTGAAGGCCAGTCTGCCCAAGTGGGGAAGACCACTCTTCTGGGTAAGTTTGGCCCAAAGGTTTTTTTTTTTAATGTCTCCAGCTTTTCTCTAATCCCCGAGCCAAAAAACTAACTGAACTTTCAGCCTCTTAATATGAGTGGAGAACATCCTGAAAATAATTGCTGCAAACAAAATTAATCTCACACTGCCTGCAGAATACCCCTGAAGGATTGCCTTCTAAGTGCTTGGAGTTAGATAAGAAATAAGCTCTCTTAGTGATGCGTGTGCTTTCTAAATAAACTCCTTTTAAACAGACTTGCTGCTTAAATCTGTTTATTTACTGTGGCACATTGTGCAGATTAGGCTTTAAGGAGCTCAGCGACCAACATCACAGCTTTTACATAAGTAAGATCTGAGGAAAAATGGGAGTGAGATTTCAAATATCCCATTAATCTTTTCACTTTAGGTCTGAGCCAGCTTCAAATTGCACCAAACTGCTGCCAAGTGTGAGTGTGTTTCAGTCCAAATAAAGGAGACTTGGCAGGTCTGAGCCACAAGGCTTTGTTTCAGGAGTGTTTCAAGGAGAGGGGAGACTGCGTTTTGGTTGAGACTCTGCTGAAGCGGTGCAGTGCTTCGTGACAGCTGTCTGCCAGTTGGCCCCAGCTGCACACGCTGAAGATGCACTTCTGGTTTTTACATTTCTTTGCTTATGTTTTTAATCTGCAAGTACAGAGGTAGCTGTTAAAATGTTTGTACATGGGAAGCCTGAAGTTAGATGTGACTTAATCCCACACACGTGTACAAATCAGCCTCTGCTGGTCACTGTGATTTAAGACTTCACTTTGTGGATCAAGTTCTCCTGCTCCCATCCACCTACAGTGAACCTGGGTTCCTTAGATTGGTCTTCTGTAACGTGAAGCTGGAGAGGTTAGAAGGGAATAACTAGAAATATGTTCTGTGAGCACGGTGCTGGCAGAGCTGTGGCCACAAGGGATGTTGTGAGAAGCCGAAGAGAGGTCTCTGTGTAGGGGGAAGGATGCGGCTGGTCTGCAATCTCACAGCCTACCTGTGAAAACAGAAAAGGAATTTTTGGGTTTTGCCTTTCATTTCTGGGGCTGTGGATGAAGAAAGCTGCTGCTCTGAAGTTGCTTGAAAGTCAGGTCTTCCCACTTTGCTGCAGGGCAAGCTCTCCAGTTTCTGCTGCTGGAAAGGGAGCTCCCTCAATCCAGTGTGCTACCAGCTCAGGATCTGTGTGTGCAGTAACCCTGAAAATCCCTGCTGCAACCTGCCTGCTTTGTCTCCTGCACAATCAGCTGTTTGTGAAGTCTTCCCAAACACTTGTTCCTTGAATTTTCCTTGAAATAAGGGACATTATGACAACAGTAGTGAGGAGACCATGGCTACTCTTGTTTCCTGCAGGCATAAATCAGGATATCTGCTGCACAGCATGAACATCAGCTAATCTTGCCAGGATTTCAGGTATTAGTCTGGAATTATTTGGCTGTGATCTGAGTGATGACATCCACATAAGAGTGCTCATTTGTTGCAAAGCACTTATTCCTTCTATGGGGTTTGGGGTGACATGTTTCTAGATCACTTGCAGAACCCAAGGATAAAACTTGGACATTTTTGGAGTTTCACCAGTTCTTGTTCTTCCTCCCCTATGTCACATTCTTCCCACTCCAGTGAACGTGGGAGTTAATAGGCACTGCAAGTAAAAAAAAATGTGATTGAAGAATTACCTAGAAGACACCTGTATTTTTGGCAGACACAATTTTTCATCAACATTTTGAAGCTGCCTTCTGACTGGAAAGCAGGTTTTGGTACCTCCACTTTGCCTTGACTCTATGACTGTAGTCTCTGCTGCTCTCAGCCTGGCTGCTAACTTTGCTATACTAAAGCACTGAAAAAAGCTAGATAGTTTGGTGCCTGCAGGCCTTTTTCTCTCAGTAGCATCTGCTTGATTTTAAGATGACCCAAGCTTCTTCAAAACACAGCAAAATTATGTAGCTGGAAAAACCTTGTCCAGGAGAGTTTTTGTATGTTTTTCCAGCCCAGTGACTTGCACCTCTGTATGGGGATGTAGCACTGGGTTCCTATTGTCTGTACCTCTGTGCCTGGTAATGCTTCTGGACATCTCTGGGCACCATTTTCTCACTATTCCCCTCCCCCTCCGGCCCCTAAATACAGTGGAGAGGAGTTGCTGTGTTTGGATTTTCCTGCATCCTGAGTGTGCACAGAGTGAATGTGACAGGAGATTGTGGAGACAGAGCTATACATTCTCCAACCCGGACCTTTCCCAATTTTTATGTATCTCTGGGGTGCCTAGGGCCTATTTCAGATATTTCTTCTTTTCCCGTTCTTTTGACCTTAGTGCTCCTCACACAGACTCAGTTATTCCCTGAAGTTGATCAAGGCAACATCTCTGGTGTCCATGGTACATACAGAAATCTGAAGTGCACAGCTTTTCCACACCTACAGAATTAGGTGTTCACCCCTTCGCATCCCTGTGAAGAGCCAACACTGAAAGGAGGATGGAGACTTTGCCATGTTATCAACTGTCTGCCCACATAGCTAAAATCCAGTCCAAGTTTTGCCAAGGTAGAAACTTGGCCATTGCAGCAGCAGATGTCATTCTGTTGAATTTCTGAATAAAATGTCATTGTGTGTTGGCACAGCAAAAGGCATGTTGCGTCTTGTAGACCAGCCAGCAAGGACAGTATTTCTGGCTGGGTACTATGCAATTCAAAAGCAAGCCCGTGTTTTATGTTCATGGTACCTGGGTCACTTGTCTGTTTCCTCTCGAGCCAATCTGTCAGTCTGGCAGGGCTGCCTCTGAGATTAATTTGCTCTCAGAGAGATTCAGAGCCAAGCGGTTACTTAAATGGACAGCCCACAGAGGGCTTTTTCCACAAGATTGTCTTGCATTGATGCTACACACTAACGTTTGCTGAGGCTTATATTCCTGAGCTGCCACTTCTTCCTTTCTAGTCTTTTTCCACATCTAACATGACAGAAGGGACACTAATTTTGTCATCTGAGGGGATTTTATGGGGACCTGTGCATTCTTTGGTGCTAGCACAAACATGTCCACCCATGCTAGCTGGATAAGAGGCTGAGCTTCCCAGAGCATCCCTGTTGGGAAGGGGACTCATCTGTAGAGGAATTTCACCTTGGGTGAAATGCAGAGCAAGCCACAGGTGTCTCTTCTGTCACTCAACTCTCTCTTGCAGTACAGCTTTTTTCTGCTAAATGCTGTTTTGTTCTCAGAGCAACCTTGGATATGATAGATTAAAAAAAAATAATAATTCTGAGACTTTCCCAAAGCGCAAAGGCTTCTGCGTTGCAAGCCTGGTAATCCCTGGAAATCCAGCTGTCTGTGCTGAGCAGTGTTGCAGCAGCAAAACATAGGCGAGTCGGGAGGTCTGGTCTCTCTCTGTTTTTTATTGTGCCAGTGCCACTCATAGCAGCTGCCCTTCACTTCCCTGGTCATCTCTAGCCCTCCAGGATGGCAGTCTGCACCCATGAATGTATGTGTGTGTGTAACCTCATTGCTATATTAAGTCCTGAAAAGAAACTCAAACGTAGAGTGCAAAGTTGTTAGGGGAAGAAGTGAGAATTGCATCCATCTTCAGGACAAAATGTCAACAACCTGTTCTAGAACAGCGAGTGGCTGATGAGGGCTGAACTGGTCCTCTCCTCTCATTCTTTCTTTTAATCTTTTTGATGCTTAAATGTATACTGATAAGCCTTGTTTCTTTCTCCACCCTTGGGAAAAAGAAAGCAACAGCCTCTACAGAATGCCTGCTGGGAAGTTGTCCCTTAGCAGTGTCTCTTAGTTCAGACTTGTTTTTTTGGCATTTTCAGACAGCCACGTGAATTCCATCCTCTCTGGCTGCTGCGCTTGTTGGAGTCGTCATTGCTTCTGGGCCTGTGAAAGGTGAGATTCAGCCAAGTTAAAATGCACTGCAGCCAGTGAGAAGCATTACAAGAAGTCATCTTCCGTATGTTGATTTATTTTTTATTCTTGCAGTGCAACTTGTACACTGCCTTTCTGCTGCTTCCTAAAGAAGACACAGATGTGTGTTTTTGCTTTTTTTTTTTTTTTTTTGGTTGGAAACTTTAGGAAATGTGCTTTTGTTTTGCTTGGAGGTAACTAAAAATTGCTACATTAATTTTAAGTCCATTGTTGAATAATAACTGCCCGGAGGGTTGTTACTTGTGTAGCAGAATGGTGCCTGATGTGATTTTAAAAATGACCAAGACATAAAACCCTGAGAGCAAGAATTTATAGAGAAGAGATAAGAAAATTTTTATTAAGAAGAGAATGAGCTTGCCTTTCAATTTTTTTTTTTTATCCTCAATGCTATCTGGGGCCAAAAATATTGAAAAATATCCCACCATTTGGATTGTCCTGAATATTGGCATTCTCTCAACAACGCTTTCAAGGGCAAATATCTCCTGAAGTGCTGAATAACAGATCAGGTACCCTTCCTTCAGAGGAAATCCTGTGCAGTGCCATGAAACACTCTCTTGTTCCACTATCTACTAACCTGGAATATAATTTTCCAAATTAAATATCATTGAGTCTACACTCAGGACACAAACCAATAAAAAACGTGGATCCCTCATGGTGGGATTTGGACCCTCTTCTTCAGTGGGGGCTCAGGGAGCCGTCCAGGGGCGTTTGGCTGGCCAGGTGTACCTCAGTGCTAGTTAGTGCCTTAGTACTGAGGGTGTCAAAACCAGCCTCCTGACCAAGCCTGTATGAAATTGTGCTGTGTTATGCCTCAAACCACTGGGCTTTGGGGGGTGCCCATAGGGCCTTTTCCATAGCAACTTTCATGTTTCTGTAATGTTACCTACTATGAAATGATTTCTCTGGATGATGCATGTGGCTGAAGTTTGGAAAGAAATATATAGGAGTAGCTGCTGGGAAGTTTCAAGCTTTTAATAATGTTTCTTTAGATAAAAAGAAAGGCTTGATTTCTTTTTTTTTTTTTTTTTTTAGTCTTAGTTGTTCTAAAGTGGATCTACTCTTATGAGATAAGGGAGAGTTGCTTTTGAAGCAGGAAAGAAAACAAATATGCAAATAACTAACGAATGAAGAAGCACACACTTGAAAACCCCACTGTCCTTGTTTTGGCTGGGATAGAGGTAATTTTTCCTCTTAGTACCTAGAATAGTGCTGTGTTTTGGACTCAGTATTGGATTTGGTATGAGAAGAATGTTGATAATACACTGATGTTTTTAGTTGCTGCTAAGAAATCAAGGACTTTTCAACTTCTGCTGTCTTGCTGGTGGACAGGTGCACAAGAAGCTGGGAGGGAGCAGAGCCAGAGCACCAGACCCAAACTGGCCAGTGGAATATTCCATATTGTACAGTGTCATGCTCAGTGTACAGATGAGGGTTGAATGGGAAGCTCAATCTTGCTTCCAGGATTGCGGTTTTGGGATTCTCTTTCCTTGGGGGTCAGAAGCCAGGAACGAGCTGGGCATTGGTTGGTAGGTGGTGTGCAATCACATTGTTCATTACTCATTTCTATTTTCTATTATTATTTTATTCCAATTATTAAATCATTTTTATCTCAACCTACAAGTTTCCTGGCTGCGTGGTGTTGGGCCGCTGGCTGGGTTTAAACCACCAGCACCCCCACAAGTCCAGCAGCACGTTCATGAGAACATTATGCATGTTCATATAAACACTGTTAAAACTAGTGGTTTGTTCCAGGGGGAAAACACAAGTCAACTGAAGTGCTGTGAGACCAGGGCCTTAAATAGTTGCTATATTTTGAAATTTAGGCCTGTGACTCTATTGGTTACTGATAAATGTGTCTCCCATACACACTGGGACTTAATGGGAAAGTTCTCCACTGACCAAAATGTTCTCTCATGCTTCATCTCTGCAGGCCTTGTTAGCTGGGGCTATGAATCTAGATGGTCTCTGGGGACTTTGACAAACCTTCTGCAATTGTTCCCAATTAAGTGAGTGGATATTTACTTAAGTCTCTTTGATCCTTTAAAAAAATAGTAACAGCAATTTAGAGGTTTATGGCACATTTAATACACTTAAACTGTTATGCTGCTTCTGTGTCATGCCTGGAAATAACATTGACCATATTGTAAACAGCAGATCATAGTATTGGCATTTCATTTTAACTCTTGTGATAGTCTCTTGCAAGTCTGACAGTAACAAATGGCTCCATGGAATCCTTACTACTTAGAATAAAGTGCTGTAAGTGTAGCTGAGCACCGCGTCCTTTCCAAATAAAACCTGGGAGAATAGTGTGTAATAAGAGCATGAGAGGCAGAAACAAGAACCATATCTTGGGAGTAGCACAATCTACACCCTGTGTGATCAAAAGGGTGCCTGCCGCTGTTGTAGATCTGATGAAATGGGATTTGGCTTTTTAAGGTTTGGGGGAGAGAATTTTTGTTTGCTGCCATGGTGCTGCTGTTGGTCCCCAAAGGAGGTAGTGGCTGTACCTCATTCAGAGAGGGCTGCACAAAGGCATCTGCAAACACGGGAATTTGTTGGGATACCACTGACAGGGGTGACAGGCTGTACAGCTCCAGGGATGCGACATCTCACCAGGGACTGACTCTCCAAGGCGTTGCTAGTGTTTGGATGAGAAACCACAAAAAGAAGTTGTCAGTAAAGGGTAGAGATGCAAGGGTATAGGTGCCTTCTGTCCTTCAGCCTAAATCAAGGCCTGCCCTGCTGCCTTGCCCTGCTGCCAAATGTAACTTGGATAAGAATTAGGACTAGGTTCTTGATGGTTTGTAATCACATAACTCTCATAACAGTTTCTGAAAGTGTGTAGCTGCTAACCCCAGTGTCCTGGCCACTTTCCAGCTCATATAATTACCGTCTGTCTTTCTTGCCCCCTTCCCTCTACACCCCCGTAGTTTCAATTAGATAAGTCATTCTTTACTTCTCTCCAGAATAACGCATGCGCCTGTGTTCTCCCCACAGAGAAAACCTCTAACACCCACTATTATTTTTTATCTAGACATCATTTGTTTTACATTGTACTTTTATTATCTAATTAGTATTATCATGTCAGTGTACCTGATGCAACCTGTCTAGTTCTGGGGCCTGAAGGTTTGTAGGTAGTGCAGCGTACAGTTAACTTATTAGCTTTCTAAACTCTGGACCCAATCAATTGTTTAGTCTTGCACCAGGCTTCTCAGTAGTGACTTTTGTCAAGAGTATGTTGGTTAACTCATTTGTACATGGTAATATAAACATCAGAATTTAGAGTCCTTAATGACTCATTTCTGGCCACTGTGTGGTTTTAGCGCAGCATTTTGAAAAGCACTGTGGGGATGCTGAAAGAGCATTTTCTTCACTTAAGCTAAAGGCAAGCAAAAGTGTGTGGCATAGGCTGGACCAGTTTTTTGAAGGTGGTTTGGGAGATGGCAAATATCTCTGCGTAGCTGCAGCAGTATCTGGTGTGGTGACAAGGGAGCGAAAGAAGCTGACCTTTCTTCAGCTCCAGGTGTGCATGTGGTAGCCTCAGCCTGGGCTGCAGAGCGGGAGATTTGGAAGTCTTTAAATGGCTTCACTAACTTTTCCTGATATACTGTGGCAGTGCCCCTACAAAACAACCTGAGCTCAGTGGTTCTCTGGGTGTGACTGGCTGGCTATGATAGCAGAGGCATTTCTAGTGCTTTTAAACTCAAATGATGCTTTTTCACTTCAGCAGTGAAAGCAAGTCCTTTACCCTCGAATGTGAGCTGGGAGCAGATGGACAACGATTTTTCACGAGCCAGTCTGTTGTCAGAGCAGCGATTCTCATTGACAGAGAAGTTAATAAACATTAGGAGGATATTCCACAATTGACACCTCCAGTCCACTGCCTTAATACTGGTTGTAATTCACCTCAGGATCTTACAGAATCTTGTGTTTCCTGACCTGTCATTTGAATGTGTTAGATGGAATTAAATCCAGTCTAGTTCAGATGTGGCAAAATTGATCTTTACTTTCTGTACTTAGATGGGATTAGCCTGGGACTGTAAATTTTTGGAAGGAGCCCATGCAGCTACAGTATGCTAATGGTATGGTACTTAGGTTTGCTGTGTGGAATACACAAAAGGTCTGATATAAATAAGAAATGACTACATACAATAATGGAAGAAAATAAACTTAGAAGAATAAATTGTCTTCAGAATCTCTTAGGAATATACTGTTTACTTAAGGAGGAGAGTTTAATTAAACTCCAGGGGTGAAATACATCCCTGGGGAGGGGGCCAGCACATGGCTTATGAATCAGAGTTGCACATTAACCTGTTTCTTCTAGTTCATACACAGATGTATGAGATGAGTGTTTGCTTCTCTGGTCATTGGGGAGCAAATCATCACCCCTAGATGTGGGCAGGGGAAAATGGTCTTTAGGACTTGGGGTGGTTTTCTCCCCTTTACCTCCCTTTTCACAAACTAAATCCCAGAAGAGCAGTTCATTACCCAGTCACTGTTGATGACCCTTCTCCTTTCAGTTGTTCAGGAGAACTGGTGAACTCTGCTCCTGCCTTCTGGAAGTTTGTGGGTTGCTAACAGCCCCATGAGGGACACTGAGCACTGTGCAGGTGGAAGGAGGAGATGCAGAGGCAACACTCAGAGGTGTCTGAGCTCTGCAGAGGATTGGAGCAAAGGAGCTGTCCCAAGACAGCTATACAGAGCATGTGTCAGTCTGGGGATCAATCTCAGAAAGAAGGTAGCTCAGAAGAAGGTAGGAGAAAACACAGTTTTACCCTGTAGAGAGCAGCATCTGCTATGTGTTGCAAAGTACTATGTTTTGATGAGATGCCATGGAAACACTGGGATAAAACCATTAGGAGGTTGTGTCTGCTTCCTGCCTTGCTTTCTGCACAGTCTGTTTCAGGTGTAATGAAAGTAAATGTGGCCCATTGGACATCTTTCTGTTTATAAGGGTACTGTGCAGGCTGCATTAATTTGATAAAAATTAGTATGGGGCAAATCTTGATCTATTCCAAATCCAGCTATGGAAAATTAATGTTCTTAGATCTGCTTCCTGTGGTTTTTCAGAGAAGTGTCTTACCAAGCCTGATGAACACAACTATTGGATATTTTTTGTAGGTGGAAGGACATTACTCTGCTTCAAAGTGGTTAAGTAAGTAAAGTACTTAGGAAAAGTCAGTGCTTTATTAGCTCTGATCAGTCTTGCTGGTAAGACAGACAGTACCAGGGAACTGGTAGACAGTACCAGTAGAACTGTGTTGACAAAAAATTCACACTTGGAGATTGAAGTAATATCAGTGAGAACTTTATTTGAGGATGAAGAGAACAGGCATGTACCAGAGAGCAAAATCTTTCTGACTAGCAGTTACTTCAGTGTAAAGACCAAAACCTGACCTTGAAATCCTACTGATCAACTGCAGTATTAGTTACAATAAGCTTTGTGCAGTGTTAAAGTAGCCTGAAAGCACCCTTAAAGTGAGTGATAAATTTTTTGTGGCAGCTGAGTGTTTTCCTGACTCCTATTACCCGGGGCTTTTGCAGGAAAAGTGGCTCTTATGGGAGTTCAAATAAACTCTGTGTGTGTATGTATGTGAGTACAGTGACAGTACACTGCAGATCTGGGAACACTGGATTCACTTCTTTCTGTACATCCTGTATGGACAGACTCTGCAGGTGAAGGGAGAGCTCTGGAGCCCTGGACAGACAAATCAATCAATAAAGCATGTAGAGGCCAACATTCTTAAGACAGGTCTGAACAACTTTATTAAACCTATGCTAATCTCAGCTGAAAAATCACTGCATTGTACAGATCCCCATTTGATTGTCTCTGAGTAAAACTGCACTGTAAATATGAGCAAAAATCCATGTGTATTACTTACAACTGATTTAATTTTTCATACAAAATGTTTCAGTAAAAAGGAGAAAATTGGGCAGGGCATTTTCTATGCACAAGGGCTTTGCAGTGCAGCATGTGTGTAAACAAGTGCAGAGTTTGGCATTTCAGAGAATCAATAAGGCACATTATAGAAACTCAGAGCCAGGAGTGTTTCCCTCCTTTGTGTACTGGTAAGTCTGGGAACAGATCAATGAGTTTATATCAGCATTCGACAATACCACTACATCTTTCTGAAGTAATTGGGCAATTCACAGAATGGAATATGCTGTCCAAGGGTGCTAATGTTCATTTCTGTAAGAGAAACATTTATCTGGTATTGAGGTGTTTTATGGACACCAGGCAGTCATTTTTTTTTTTTTTTTTTTTAAGGTAATTCACTTCCTTTTAAGGTTGCAAGTAAACAGACTTCAAAATGACAGCAGAAAGGAAAATGTTGGCATCTCATTGCTTTGTCATGGTTGAATAGAGCAGTTTTAGGTTAGGTCACTCCTTTTTGCCAGAGGACATTTTCAAATGAGTCCCAAAGCTTTCATAGTCCAGTGTTTGCAATACAGATGGAACAGGGAATGTCTTTATGCTTATTATTCATGTCTTTCAGTGCTTGGAAGTAAGATGTGTTTGGTTACTAAGTGTCTTGTGGCTATTGTATCATGAGTCCTATACCAGCCTATTTTTCCCCTGCCTTTGCTGCTGAACTATGAATAACTACTCGTAAGGGGAGGAGGAAGAATGGAAAGTGTTTGTCCTCAAGGCTTCCCAAAAGGAAACACACAAGCCCCATCTCCGTGCTGTATTAGTCAAAACACTGAGTGCTGCACTTCTGAGCATGACGTGGGGATCAGAGCATCCCTGTGTGAGTGGAAGCTGCTGGGTATGACAAGCTTGTGATGAGAGGAGGGTCTATGTTATTTTTCTGCTCCACTGGAAGTTACGTGTGATCGGAAAGTGTCACAGCTGCTTTTGGCTGAGAATTGCCGTAGATATCTGGAGTGAAGAGTGTGGAATAGCAAACATGAATGGTCCTGAGACTTGTCACTATCTCACACTGGTCAGGGGCCTCAGAAGTTTTGTGGTGTGGCCAGCAAAGTATTGAAAAAAATTTGTGCGACATCTCCTTGTTGCTTCAGTGGTGCTCAATATTGTAATAGCACAGGAGTAATCTCAGGAGAACTGTGGGCATCTCTGTAGTATTCAATGACTCTTCACTGCGCTGTCACCCTGTGTAAACTGGGTGTGAAGTCTGGGCCTGAGGAAAATTCTTGTGCCAAAGGTTTAAACAAAAGTGTTTAAAAAAAAGTGTAGTTCTCCTACTGAGTGTGAAGTGTAGAGCTCTGGAAGATTTATTTCCTTTCTTTTGCAAAATAGTCAGTGCCTATGCAAGTCCAAAAGATAGGCATGAGTTTGTGGAATGGTGTCGGAAGGGCAGCAGGGCTCATGCTGTGCTCTAGCACAGCAACCTCTGGTCCTACTGGGAACTAGAATGTATGGAAACAGCTCTTTCAGCCTGAGTTCGTGTCTGGGAGGTGGATTAAAACATACCATACTGGGAACAAACCTGAATTTTTAAAAGCAAAACCAAATTTGAAATTCCACAGACCTGAAATGATTAGGTACGCTTAAGATATGGAAAGTCGGTGTTTAAAAACCAAAGCAAAACCAAGTGTGAGCAGTGGTGAGCACGTGCAGTGGCATTTGGTAAATGTTGTTTGTCTCCAGAGAAGGGGTACCCAGAGAGTCAATCAAGGGTGTTTGTGGTGCTGTGTGAAAATTAAAATCAGAAACTGAGTTAATCTCTGAAATAAATTCCTGTTGTGGAGCTGTTCAGGAACTGCTCTGACCTGGTATGTTTAAACCCTTCAGTGGGTCTAGTGGATCTTTCCTTCCTGGGATGGAAACTGCTGGATTAGTCCTTTTTTAATTACTTTCACTTGCAAAGGAGCATGTGCCCACCATTGCTTTTCAGTGTGCTCAGGCATTGCTGTAGGAAGTATATGGCACAGAAGGGGGATTACCTTCTCTCTTCTTTCTCCTCCAGCCTTGGATCATCCTTCCTCTCTTATCTTTATCTTGATACATATTCTGTATCAAATGATATTTCTCACAGTTCAGTGCTTGGATGACAAATCTGGGAAGTACAATACCAGAATGGTGACATCTTTGATTCTTCTCTTATAGCACCCTATGCAAAATTTCTGCAACATGAGTGTCTCAAGCACAGCAATAAGCACAATCATTGTCAGTGGAAACACAGATCCAGAAAGAATATTATTCATTGCACCATTGGGGAAATTAAATAAAATTAAACCCTGTTTCATTTGTTGGGGTAGGAGATTATTCCTCATTGTGCCAGCAAATTCTTTATTTGCCTCAATAAGGAATTCATCCAAAGTTTAGATTCTGAATGACTCTCAAATAAAATTAATTTAAGCTGTGCCAAATACTTTCTGTCATTTCTTCCTTATTATTCAGAAGTGAATACCTTTATTTTTCTCATAACTTAGTTACAACTCTTGCAGTTCATAAAATTGGGGGTGGGGTAGGGTGATTGCTGTTTTGTTATAACATGAATTTTACCTTGTATTTAAGTGTTTGTTTTGACATCAGCTCTAAAAAAGTTAGTCATGAGCTCAGGAGAATGAAGTGTTATTTCTCTCAACCTGATTTAGTCCAAGTGGAAGTAATTGCCTCTCTTATGCTACATGCAGTGTTATAACCGAAGAGCACACTGGGTCTTGGTTGAGGTTGCAACAGGGTCTTGCTTATAGTGTGGAGCTGATATTTATTGTGCAGCATTTTCCAGAGTGCTTAATACATGGGTACATGTTAAAATAGAGATAAGAGACGATACTGCCTGTGACATGTAAGATAGATTTGACAGAGAAAATCCCTTTTCTTGGCCATAGGTAAAGCAACACAGGTGGAAATGGTGCAAATTTGTGTGATGCACGTGAGCCCCAGGTGAGAGAAGGGGAGGGTGGATGCACCAGGCTGTGCCTACCCATGTTTCACAGGCGTGGCACTGCAGTGCCACAGTTAGACAGTGATAACAGTGATGCACAGTAGGGGAGGATCTGATGCAGGCTCTGCCAAAATGGCCTGGGCCTTTGTATTTTGGCTCAGGGGTTGTTGGTACTTGTATTAACTTGCAAGTAACAGAGGGAGTGGTGAGAGATGGTCTCCCTGTGCAACAGGGCGCTTGGTGTGACGGGGAAGCTCTCTGCTCTGCTGCTCGCTGACCTGCCCAGAGCACGCGGCACGGCAAGGGCACAGGGAGGGAAGGGAGGGAGGGAGAGAGGGAGGGAAGGAGAGTGTTCACAAGGTCAAACTTGCCTGGCAGCAGAACACACAGACCTGTGTGTGAAACCTCACCCTGTGATACTGACACACCCTTTCCAGTCCTTTAGCACGGTAATACCAGCACCATGTGGGGAGTGCATGTATGGCAGCTCAGGCTGGGCTTGTCTCATGGATGCTTCCACTCACTCTGCATGCAATAGTCAAGAAGGTATTTTTGAAGTGTCTACGGGCTGGTTTTGTCTAGTGGAGACCAGCCTGCACACACAGGTGTGGGGTACAAAGGATGTTCAGGTAATAACTTCTGAAGTTATGTTCCTCCCAGTGAAGAACAGAAAAGGTAGAAAAGAAGCATCATGGGGCTGTGGTCCTGCTCCAACCCCCAGTATCTTCTTACCCCAAAGGAGAAGCAGTGTTACTGATAAAACCATAATGTGGCTTAATTCATCTTCAGGCACAGGGGCAAAAGAGTAGACCATGGAGAGAAGGCATCATTTAGCGGTCACATTTTTTTAAATTATTACATTAATTTTATTTTATTTAGCTAAAATTAGCTTTTTGCTTCCTTGCCTCCAGTTTCCCTGCTCCCTGGGTATTAGGCAGTTGTGGGTTGGTTTGTTTGGGTTTTTTTTTTATCTTCCTCACTAACTGGGACATGAACTGTTTGAGCAAGAAGGTATTAAAGTGGGACAGATGGCACCACCTGCTGCTAGTGCTTTGCTCCTTGCAAGGCTTGCTAGCCACTGAGTCTGTTTTGGTCAAGATTAGGAGACTGTCATGTTTATCTATGTTCCTGAAGTCCATAGAGAGTAACTGTATTCTCGTTCTCCTTCCCACTCTCCCCTGTTAACAGCACCTCATCCCATCCACCACTGGCAGGCAGGATAAGTTCCTTTTTTCTTTAAGGCTTCGTGGTCTTCAGGTTCTTCTGCTATTTCTGCTTCTGCTTTCTAGCTCATGTTGTCCTCTCTGTGCCTTTTTGTCTATCCCTTCCCCTCCTTGTGAGAGGAAGGCTCAGTATTGGGCTATACTGGCCAGTTAGGGGAGGATGCCAGCCTGGGGAGGAGAAGGAGGAAAGGGAATATTAAAGGAATGGTTTGGAAATTGCTGTGGCCCCTCGGTCCTATGAGTGTGACCTATGTCTGGCAGAGCTGCTGGTCCTGGAAAGGAGGTCAGGCTCTTAGTGTGGCATTCACAGGGCTCCTTCTCATGGCTTACAGGTATTCCTTAAGAAAAACTATACCCACAAATTAAATATGAAGAATAGAGCATACTAAATATTTTCCAAACTAGCCCATGTATCTAAAGTCTTAGTGAACATGATTGTGATCAAACTACAATAAAAATCCCTATTGCTCTTCAGAGAAATTAATTTGAATGGAATGAAAATGGGAAAGGCTTACATGGGGAGGTCAGGAGACCCTCAGCAGGTGGCAATTCACTTAGCTGAGTTGTACTCAGCAGAGTGGCTCTGGCTTAAACCTAAGTGAGAATAGCTGTTGTATCCAGTTACAGGCAAAATACTCAACCAATGGTGTGTGTATCTCACCAAAAGCCCTGTCAAAGACCCCAGGCAGACTGGAAGTCTGGAAGCAGCTACGGTTAGTCAGGATGTTAATGGCAATATCTCCCAAATTTATGTGGGAGCAATAAACAGTCAGAAACAAATGAATTTTTAATAATCACAAGTGGTGGCTGACTTGGGTTTTTTCCCCTTACTTAAAAATGGCATCTGAAGCTTCTAAAATGTAGAGAGGCATCTGTTGTTGGGGGGAAATGTGTTTAAAAATATGGTGTTTTCTTTGCAGTGAGCCAGAGTAATGGGTCTTAATGTAGCAGCTCTGAGTCTTTATGTTCCTTGCTTACGGAGCATTGAAGAAAAGAGTAATTTATCAGGATTATTATGTTAAGAGAACAGCAGCAGCACTTTGAAGGGAGGGCTTACTCGAATAAATAACTGTGTAGAGAAATATTAATTCTAATGGATTTCCTCTGTGTGCCATATGGATGCAGGAATATTCATGAAGTGACTCACCTGATCATCCTTATCCCAAGTGCCTGCAGAAGAACAAGTTATTGGAGAAATGTAACTCTGTTTTTAAAACAAAACAGAACAAAAAACCCAAAGAAATAAAAACATCTGAGGCTATGGTAGGCAATTTAATTTTTTTTTAAGCTTAAAAGCATATACCCATTTTATTCCTGGTGGGCTTTGCTTTAGATGTTTTCCCTAGAACTTTTCCTAATTAGCATAATGACTGCCATTTCCCACTCTTTAAATTGCGGAAATCACCCACCTTGTGATTTCTGTCGATAACTTAGTGGAGAGATGTTCCTGGCAATTCCAGTTTCTTGTCGCTAGAACTACTTTAAAAACATATACATATAAAAAATAAGTCTCTGTCTGTCTATCTATCTATCTATCTATCTATCTATCTATCTATCTATCTATCTATCTATCTATCTATCTATCTATCTATCTATCTATCTATCTATCTATCTATCTATCTATCTATCTATCTATCTCTCCTGCAGCCTTTGTAAGCTCACTCCTCACTTTCTTTTATACTAGAGTCTCTCAATTGGAGAGCAGGGACCAGAAAGGGCAGGCTGATGATGTCTGAAGTTGGATGTTACTGTCACTAATCCATCTCCCAGCTACAGGCCCTTTGCTTCAAGTCTAGTATCATAAAAATATGTAACAATGAAAGCTCTTTTTGTTTTCGATGAGCTCAAGTTTTCACTGTGTTTTGGGTTATAGCTGCAGGTTGATTTACTTTCCCTCATCACTTATGGACCCGGGGCCCTTTTTCTTTCTAGTAAATTAACAGGAGATTTGGAAAAATCCTAAGTGCAAAAAAGCATCTGCTATGTGCAGTACCAGTTACCTGTTCAGGCTGTGTTATGTCAGTCTTATTAAACTCCTCTGTAAGCTCTTGTTCTGATCCAGTATTCACTTAATCTTTGCCCCATTGATTTAATCTATAAATACATGTAGGTTCCTATCTCTGTAAACCTGTGAAGAAATTGGTGCTAAAAGACCGATTTCTGAAGACTGCAGAAGAAATGCTGTTCAAGTTGAATCCAAAACACAAAGTACAATTTTAGTGAAACTCTAAATTGAAAAGCTGGGCAGTCCATCTGGAGGAGGCTGCCTGATGCATTCATTTCCTGTTCCAACAGCTTTCTCCACCTGCTAATGATGCATTTGTCTGTTAGAGGCTGCCCTGCTGATTGCACTGCTCCCAGGAGAGGGCAGTTCAGCTCTTTTTGATTGTGAGCTGCGTCGAGCTGCCGGCACAGTAATTCTCAGCAAGTTTCAGGGTAATTATGACCAAGCCAGTAAGCGAATCATGGGTTTGTATCCAGATGGCTGTTCAGAAGTGAGGGGTAGACAGAAAGGGGCTGTTACTTTAGAGGGAAGGAAGGTATGTTCTCAACTGGAGCACAGCATCTGTAATTTCTGGCAGGTTGTTAGTTTTGTGATCTTTTGCGCTGTAGCTAAACTGCATGACTTCTGTCTTTCTTCTGTCTTTGGAAAAAAAAAAAAAAAATCTCAGGCTCTGCCTTTTGTAGTTCTTTGTGATGTCCATCCTGCGAGGACCAAGGAACCTGTTCCTTGCACTAAAGCAGTTACTTAAGGAAGAACATCTGGATGAGTAATGGGCTCATCATGGTCTCTGGGAGAAGGTGAAGGCAACTGTTGGGGTGGATGTGATTATTGTAGCTGCTGGAGAGATCACAGGGAAAAGATGTTACCTGTGGGTTTTTTTCCTCATTCAAAATATTTTTTAAAAAGTGAAAACTGGGGCCTTGCTAACATCAGAGACCATCTTTGAATAGACCATCCAATATCAATTTTCAGATGACTAGAACAGTAAGTGCCATTAGAAGATGCTGAATGCTAAAATAGCCCAGAACAGAGAAATGTTTGGCAAGATCTTGCTGTGGTTCTTTGCAGTTCTTGAAAATTCTTCATCTTCATTTTCCATTTGATATTTCATTGAATGCTAGCTGGAGTTTTCTTTAGACTAAAACTGTGATTTAACACATGATTCTGAGGAAAAGTTATTTTGTCATAGAAAAAACGTGTTTTTTCAGTCTGAACTGGCAAAAGAGTGATGATAGTATCTTATGAAGTGTAGTTTGTGCTTCAACTCATTTAACAAAAAAAAAGAAAATACAACAAAGCAAAATAAATTCTTTGAGCACTGACAAATAGTATTAAGGGCAGCATGATCTACTGTGTTTGACTCAAGGTTGTCTTCTGCTGCGGACTTCACTTTAAGTTAGTGAATGGTGCACCAGCTTTACTCTCTGACACAAAATATGAATAACACTGAGATGGAAAAGTTTTTTTAAACTATTGTCCTGGGTTTGAGAGAGTGGTGGAGTTTTCTGGTAGCAGGGGAGGGGGCTACAGCAGTGCCCCCTGTGAGAAGCTTCTTGAAACTCCCCTGGCTCCAAGTCAGGCCAACCTCTGCATCAAGGCCGAGCCAATCAGTCGCACCTCTGCAATAATGTATTTAAGAAGGGACCTGGGAAGAGGAGTTACTATTACTACTTATATATTGTTACTATTATTGAAACATTTTTCTTTTTAATTTTCTTCATAGTCTCAGGAAGTATGAGTTACTGCTGTGCAAACCTTTTTTATTGCTGGAAATAAAAAGTTGGTTTTGTCTGAATTTTAACAAATACTTCTTTTCATTAAGATTAAAAACAAAGCAGAAATTAATTTGGATCAAATGCTTGACTTAGTCTGGAAAAAAGTCATTCCCATTTTTAAACATATCTTTAACATCAGAGAAGCAAAGGAAATTAAGAGCTGGATTTATACAGAGCTGAGAGGGAGAGAAGTGGGAGGTAGTACAGTTAGCCCTCTTTCTCAGACACCATACTTCAGGGTGATGACCTTTGCTAAAGGTGTGACAAACTCCTACCTTGAAAGGTTTCAGCAGCCAATGTTCAAGCCACCATGGTCGAGGCTGTAGGGTTGTTCTCAGTCTTTTATTAGTACTCTTCCAGTTCATCTAAAGAACTTAAATATTTATGAGAGCAGAACTGATACCTTGGTGTCCTGCCTGTTAGGTAGATGCTCTAATCAGGCCAGGGAGACTTTCTTTTCATTGCCAGCTCAGCAGCTATTAGTTTCTGTTACAAACTGGATGAGCTCCAGGCAGGGAGGCTAAGCCTTTCATGCCACCTTGGAAGAGAGGCCCTTGAAGCTTTGTTTTCCTGCTTCCCTTGGCTGCAGAACGATGGCCCAGAAATATTCACTTCTTGAGGCTTCTCTAGAGACATTTCTTGTTCACCAGGAGGACGTGCTCAGTGGCTTGCACACCACAGCCCTAGGACATGCTCTTGTACCATCGCAAAATCACTTTCCAGTAAAGGGAAGACTTGTTTCAAATCCCTATTGTGAATTGGGCAGGGAATGAACGTCTAGGTTTTCCATATTCTGTGTAAATGTCCTTGTTATTTTGGATAGAAGGCATTTATTGTCCTCTTCCATTTTGTGACTCTACCCTGAAAAGGAAATCATTCAGATGAAAACTCTGGGAGAACTTAAACCGCTTTTAAAATAACAGCACATAACCTCATTCCCTGGGATGGATTTTCTCAGCATTAGGAAGAAATGTCTCTCCTTGGATTGGTCAGCTGACATTTTGGGTAAGAGTTGAGTCATCATATTCCCAAGATTCTGTTTCTGCCTTTCCTATTTCTAGATAACTTTCTAAAATCACGTTAGCAGGACTGAATATTCAGCTTCTCTGTGCATTGCCTTCAAACGATGTCACTATGTGATACTGGGCTAACTTCCTAGCCAGTTGATTTCAGTAATGATATTTGCATCTCTCATATGTCATTTTTTTTTCCCCAAACTTTAATTTAGCAGCAGAACATACAGCAAGTCCTGAATAACCTTAGATAGCTGAGCTCTTTCAGAAACTGCTAAGAAATAAGCTGATTTTCATTATGTTGCAGAGTGAGAGTAGAGGACCACACATGTTCATCTGACATGCCTGACACAGGAAACAATAATCTGGGCAGCACATGGAGAATTAGCAAAGTTCAAGGCATCTGAGCACAATAGGAATTTTTTCTTTCCATTTGAGATTTGAAAAAGTAGTGTTAACACTGTTTAATTTAATGAATTTGGTATTGCTTTAGCAAGCTCTTATCCTGAGTATTATACGAAAGTATACTTCAATCGGCAGCGTTAGTCTGATACTGTGGTGGGATAAATTTATAATGGGAGGGGTCAAAGCATGATAAAATTAGAAAGCAAACTCTTGATCATTTAGGTAGCAAGATCTTCTGATCTGGCCAGACCTTAACTATCAGAGAAGTCAGATAGAAATCTGGTTGCATGTGTTTCCTAATGCACTTAGAATTATTTGGGAGTAGAAGGAAGGAGGGAGAAATGAGGAAGCTAGGTCTTGGAAAAGGTTTGTGGTAAGGGAAATTCTTTTTGGTTAAAAATCAAAAGCATTTGAAAAATCACTTTAACAAAAATAAATTAATAAAATTAACAGTTGACATTACCCAAGGTCTCATCTCATCCTACAAGTTTGTAGATGCTATTGTTCTGGTCCACTATAACATGGGCAATTTGCCGTCTGTGTTGAGTATATCACCTCCACGGGATGAAACATGACCTCAGGACCCCTCAGGCAGGTAGGAGACCTCCACCAGGCTAATGCTTGTGTACTTTTCTGTGGTGACTGCAAAACCCAATGTTGCTCAGGTGCTGTTGTGCACAAGGAGCTCCTTGGAAAGCTGTGGGACTGTGAGGTATGGCAGAATAAGCTGCTGAGGAGGGATCACTTGGAGGGGTATGTTGCCGTATCAAGGGTGCCTATTTGGTTTATGTGAATTGTTAGGAGAGTATCACTCCTGTGAGTAATTCATCTTTGCATTGCATGTCACTGTCTTCATATGGCTGATTTTTATGGAGGAGAAAGTAAATGTAGCATTCAGAAACATCCATCCTGGTTCTAGGAGCATCTACTGGAGGAGTGCTTGCCACTGGCAGCATGATGTGGCCAGAAGTGTTTGCAGCAGATGCTTCCTTGCAAAGGCAACTCTATGCCAGGCTCCTTGGGGCTTTGACTAGGAGGGAATGGGGGGTACATGCTTGGACCAGGCTCTCACCTCTGCTTGAGCGGCCTTATCCTGGAAGCACAAGTCAGTATTGAAACTTTCTTGTTCTGTTGCTTATGGGATGCATGTACAAGTGGGACATGCAGGTGGCAGGAGGCCATGGCAGGAGCTACTGCTTCTTGGAACAAGTCTTAGATTACAAGGGGAAAGTGAGGAATCTATTAAAGTATTTCTATCTGACATACTTCATCCAGCCATCTGAAGACTTGAGTGGAGTCCAAGTGTTGTCTCTAGGATCACAAAGATGATCTTCATTAGAGCTGACAACATAACCCTGGAAGCCTGGTGCAATGTTGTGGTATAGGTATCAAGTCACAGATTAAGTGGGCAATAAACTTTATTAAGAAATTTAAATTGTTCAAGTCACATCCAGGTAAAACCCCAGAAATTTATGATGATGATTTTGTTCTTAAAATAGTAAACCCCACCAAATGCTGTAATATCTTCAGCAACTAAGGCTTCAGACTCTTCCCCAAGGCCATGTAACTCTTTGTTACTTTACACTTGACTTAAATTACTCCAGTTAATATATCTTTGTCCTCTAACCTTTGCCAGAAAGGTCAAAATCATTTACTAGTAAATGATAAACTCGTTTCCTACCCAAGGGCTCTCAGGAGTACAATGATTTCTTCAACTTACAAATATATTTCTGACCAGCATGAGCAAACCTTGTAAAGGATTTTACTTTCTACCACCTGCTGTGCCCCATGTACTAATTTACTTCTACAGGGACTGCTCACAAACTGAAGAGAGTAACTTCTGCCACTACTTAAAAATAAATAAGTAAATAAATTCAATACAGTTAGATGCATTTTCATCGCCTTCCCTTTAGATGTGCTATGGGCCCTGTCAAATTACACCATGTGAAAGGCCAAGATAAGCAGGTTTCAGTCCTGCACCAGTGACAGGTTTTCCATGCATAAACCTCACAGCTTTGAAGTCCATTATCTTGTAGTTCTGGGTTAGAAACTTCTTTTCTATTGGAGAGAGGACTCCCTGCATACCACATCAACTGGGCTTTCACTCTCAGCCATAGGAAGTCTAATCGGCACCAAAACCAACATAGTTTTCAGATCATTTGTGAGTGTACAATGTGTTTTGTAAGTTGGAATAGGGATCACTGAAGTACCTGGCTTCGTTTATGAAAAATTATGAAGTAGCAATGACAAAACAGAGTAGCACTGCCGGAGCGCTTTGATGGCACTGGTGTGAACAACAGGTCAGGAGCGTGAGAGGTGGGAATCTCCCTGGCGCTGGCCCAGCGAGTGCTGCAGAACACTGAAAGTTGTTCTCCTTTCAGTCTCTTCTAACCCACAGAGCCTGTCTGTGATTTTAGACTGGGGTTAGGATCTTGCACACATGGCTCACCGTTGGGTGTTAGACTTGCAGTTTCTCAGGGCAGATTTTCTGTATAAGGAGGAGGTTCAGCACTTGCTGACAATCTGGACTTTGAAATGCCAAGTTTGCTGGTTTCTGGAAATCCTCCTCATTTGTGGAAATCTTGCTATGCCCTTAGGTGTGAGAAGTGTATGATTTCAGCTGTAGGTCTGCTGCAAATTCTTTGCTAAACGCACAACTTTAAGTTGCTTTTTCCTGTGCAGGACACATTTGTTTTATTTTTCAGCTTTTGCTGCAGTAACTTTCTGAAGTCAGACACATTCTGTACAAAGCAAGGAAGAAAACATATTTAATTTGTTTTCCTTTAGAAGTTACACCCCTTTGGCATGGCTTTCATTTACAACTGCAGTGATAACTAAGTAATTCATCTTCAGTGCAAATCAATAAGAGAATCTTATTTCATCTATGTTTCCTTTCATTTTGTTTTTCTTTGCTATGCCACTTTTCTTCTGACTCTCTAATCCTTCTGTTTGATTGGAGGCTCAACCCTGCCAAGTACTGCCTCTGGCTAATTGAGTCACTCTTTTTTTTTCCTGCAACCCCCTGTCCAATTTGAGTAAGGTTGGAGCACTTACCTGTTGTTCATATGTGCCTAAGTTTAGCTGAATGTAGTTGTATGTATGAACAGTTATGTGAATAACTGTCTTTTTATTTCCTAAATTGCACATTCGTCACTGAGCTGGCACATGGTGATTATCCTCTGATAGTCTTGTTCTGTAATCACTGCTGTTTCCTCCATGAGATCTCTGCTTCTTTTCTGCACATGTTGGATGAATCGAGGAGCAAATCCTGGTTGGGCAGTGAGTGGATCTTGTCTCTGAGATCTCTGCCTCCAATATCAGAGCCTGGGGCTCTGAGAAGTTGTGAAGAGCTCCGAAGTTGTGAAGACAAATGAGAAGGATTTTTTTCCCATGTTCTAGTTTACATTAGAACTCACTTAAGTAGTTTTCAGGGGTTTTTTGGGTAGGTGGAGGGAACCAGAGCATCACATTTTGAACAAAGGTACTGTATAAGCATCATTCTTGTTTGATAGGGTATAACATAGACAGCATCACAGGTGGAAAAGAAGTTACAGGCTTGCCTCTCTTTTGCCTGACCAGAAAAGAGAGGAAATAATAGGTCCTCAAACCAGCCGATTGCTATGTCATATTAAATATGTAACTCGGTAGATACCATTGTTTTGAAATCATTTGGTCAAAAAATGTCCTTTGCTGCATGTTTTTGGTGGTCTTAACTAGTTTCAGTGGGATTTCATTAGGATTTTTTAATCTGTCCTTTTTCTAAGTTAGTTGTTTTCTTCAAAAACTTGAAAACTTTTTGTTTGGGTACGCCGCCAAGACAGAAGCAGAGCATCTCTGAGACATCAGTGGCATGTCTCTCTGCCTTCACTCTGAGCAAGTGTCCATGCCTGAATCCCGAGGTAAACTGTTACGTGGAGGTCTGTAAATACTCTTCAGTGGCTAACAGAGGGGAACTATTATCTGCTTTATTCCCTAAAATATATAGCTTGGTGATAAAGGAGAATAGTGTCATGGAGTACAGAACTGCATTGCCTGTAAAGCCACTAGGATGGCATAGTGAGCTAGAAGAGTTGTGAATAAAGTTTCAAGTGATTTTTCCAACATGTTCTGCTTTCGCTTAAAATTTTATTGGGAGTTTAAAATATGCTTGTCAGTCTTTTTCTAATAGAATCCAGTTGTGGTATCAGCTATAAACAGGATCTCCTTTGCATTTCCTTGTGTCAATTTTCTCCTGTGCATCATTCAAACGATCTTTTGAGCTGATGAGCAGAACTGCTGCTTCTCCCCTTTTGTGGGGAGCACTTCTGATGGGCAGTCAAAAGAATGGATTCTCCTTCCAGTTTAAATTAACAGCTGTTTTAATGAAGTAACTGAAATGTAATTAAACTTGCCACTTATTAGTCCCATGTCATTTCAGTCGCTGCTGACATGAAGCAGAGGTATAAATTTTATTACTGTGAGCTTCGAGCTGGAGAAACTGTCCAGTTCAGAGGACATGTCTACATGTCAATCACATCAGCACTGAGCATTAATTGTTTATTATCTATATGTAAAGACTTCATTAAAGTCTCCAGAGACAAACTTTCAGACATAAAATACACCTTAAAGTATTTCAAAGCTTTCCACTCAGTGCAGGCAACACTGTAAGTATCTGTTGAGCCTTTTATCTGTGGTTTTGGGATGTGCTGTACTAAACACAGAGAAGGGCCACCTGTGTAGTAAAACATGGGCATGCTTTAGTAGTTTGTTTACAGTAAAAGAAATAAAAAAAAAAAAAAGCAGGCAAAATTAATGATACTCCAGCAGAGGATGGGGTGTAGACTTGGCATATTACTACACAAGATTTAAATGTTCAGTATGTGCTGCTTTCTTTAGGAAGGACTTCTGATGGATACACTATCAGTTTGCTATTTTCCACTCATGGATGTATGTCAAATTGTTAAGGAAACAATAAAAACCCCCATGTTGAACCAAAGAGCATAACCAAGAGGGGGTAAAGAATTGACTTTTAAAGTTACCCGATGCTGTGACTAGCAAAAATCTAAAAATATTATACTACTAGTAAGAGCTGCTTCAACATATCCAGCCTCTAGGTAATTTACAGGGACCTTTTTCAGGGGGAGTTATTAGAAATCTCCTTAGCTTATTTTATTGACACCTAGGCAAAAATACTCATCTTTAAACACTTCTGAAACAATATCTGTGAGAAAGGAAAGGTGACACTGAATGAGACACAGAGGTAGATCTGAAAGCGAGCTCTGTATTTGGAGAAAACCTGCCTGCCAGTGCCCACCAGCTGAAGCTAAGACTGACTGGATCACTCCATGTACTGCTGTAATTGCTGCAAAACCCACACTGCTCCATTTGATATGGGAGTTTGTCTGTCCTGGTTTTGAATTTTCAAAGACCAGATTGTATTTACCTTCAGTGTGGCAGTTTCCTCTTAGCTTGGGAATGCTTTGCACCCAGACTCTAGGAATAGCAGCCTCATGGCTGGTCGATGCTGATGCTGTAGGCAATGGATACGGCACGCAAATCTCAGCTTTGCTCTTCCAGTGCTAAGATCAGGCTGAGTGCCAAAGCACAGAGCAGGAGGACTGCACTTCTGAGTGGGGACCTTGAATGTGGCGGAGTTGGAGTCGGCATTCCTCTGCAGCAAGAAGCTGGTGGAGCCTTTTAATTAGTCCTTGGGCTGTGAGCACTGGCAATGCAGTTTTTATTCTGTGTTATACTTCAGAGCCTTCCATCTCAACTCTGAGCCTTAATAATAGTTTTAAAACACCTGCCTGGTGATTCCTACATAAATGCAGGGCCTTTAGGAAAAAATCTAGGTGTGAAACTTGAGATAAAATGTTGACAATGGACACTGCTATTCTCTGTAAGAATACCCATCACCCGGTGTGGAGGTCTTGCATTGTCACTGTTCCCAGTTTGAGTCCAATTATTGCTGGGCAGGGAAGAAAGGATATGCAAGAATTCTGTGTAATAACCACTGTTAAGCTGCTTTCGTAGTGATTTTTTGTAGCTATCAGTCTGCTAAACTGTTTACCTCCTATAGACAATTTCTGATGAAAGCTCCAAGGCAGTGTTGGCTGTACCTTTTTGCAAATTCCCCTCAAAAAGACCCTCCTCCTCTTCTTGTTGTCACCCCTTTTGTTACATATTTCTCATTAATTTTTATGGACATAACCTGAATTTTTATTGGAGCAAGTGAGGTCAAATTCAATGTTACCATCTCTGCTGTGATTTGGAAACTGCTTTCGTGTTCAGGGAGCCATTGTTCTCCAACCTCAGCTTGGAGAGCTCTCATAGGATAGCACTATCTCATAAAATTAAAATCCATGCAGTCAATTACTGGGATTTTTTTGTTAGTAATTAACTATTTTGATTGACGTTCTGTATGGGTTTTTGGGGAGGGATTTTGCTCTGAGGATATCAGTCTATGCATTTAATAGGTTGGCACTGAGAAAACCTTGAAATATTAAAAAGATATTTTAATATAGGCTGTAACATGGCTTGGGGCATCAGAGCTTTTAAAAAAGTTTAGTGTGTGGTTTTGTGGTCAGAATCTCAGAAGTACTCAGCCCATATACATGGAGCTCTTTAAAATCTGTTCACAATTATGAATACCAGCTCTTTTGCAATCTGACTTTCCATCCTTTGTTTTAGACTTAAAATGTAATTTTCCTTAGTCTGAGAGGGCCATGATAGAAATCTCTTTTGCTGTCAAGCACATCCTTTGCTGGACTCGGTTGCCAGCAGTGGTGACAAGAACTCTTGTTCACCCTGTGTCTCTGCACAGGAAGCATACCCTTGTGAAAAATCCCATAAAACCTGGGATTTTTCTAGCATGCCAAATACCACATAGGTCAGGCTATTTTGGATTAAAGTAAAGATCAGGGCCAGATTGCAAGACCTCTCAGAGGGTTCTCTTCTTTTCTTGCCCATTGTCTGTAAAGAAGTATATCTTCTGGTAGTTGCTTGCTTTTGTGAAAATGAAAGACAGTAATAGTGGGTTACTGCTACTGGATTTGACTTTTTTGCTGTTTGCTTGACTGTTGCCATTTCCTTTCTCTTAACAACCTGTAGCTACAGTCATCAAGAATAATATCGTGTCATTTGGAAACTACAAGTGAGGGGTTGTGCAATGATCACACACTCACATATGCAAAATTCAAACTGTCCAATATAGCTCTCTTTTCCTTAAAAATTCCAAAAGGCGTGTACCAGGGAAATTGGCCTCATTTTTTTTTTTTATTTCTAACGAGGTATTTTTTAAGTGCTAAATGATTCCAGAATCTTAAAAAAAACCAAAAACAAAATTCCCCAAAACCTCAGATCATTAAGAGAAAGTTTTGGACATTCATCCATACTTTCCAAGAAGCAGCCTAAAATTTTGACAGTGATTTTGTATAGAGACATTGAAAAGTGCTGTTGTGGGGGCAAGTAATTATTTAGTGAAGCTGTGTTTTATAACTCGACTCTCAATAAAGTGCTCTCCAGATCTGACAGTTACCTTAACCATTGCTTCTAATCATACTTACTGCACTGGTTTATCTTTCACTGTTTTGAAGAGGATGTGCAGGAGTTATCACTGGGATGTGGTAAGTGTCCCTTAAAGAGCAGAGTGTGATCAGAACTTACCTAGAGCACGTATTATGAGATTATGAAAAAAACTTCAGTTTACTTATTCCCTTGAGAAAGATTTCTGAATGTTACAGAAAGTTTAGAGAATGGAATATAAAGGAATTAATGATCTTAAACTGACTCAATGTTTATGCCCAGAAAATGAGGCTGTTTAAAGATTGTAAAGATAGGCACTGGGAATGGAAGCACCTGCTCCTTCTTTAAAATGTTTGGGGTTTTGATTTTTTTGTTGTTTGGTTGGGTTTTTGTTTGCTTGTTTGTTTGTTTGTTTTTAATTTTTTAAAACAGCATGTGATGTTGGTGCTTTCCCAGTGGTGGAGAATTGAACTCAGCAGCCAAGTTGAATCTGGTCTTCAGATTTGCATACCCTTTCTCTTCTATAAAGAGTCAGGATAGCTTTTACCATTCAGAGGATGATTGAGCTGGGATAACTGGAGTGTAGAAAGAAAGACCATCTCAAAATCTTTACTTGGATATAAGGCTCAAGGAAGGAAAAGCAGTCAGTAACAGAAAAACCATCATCCAAAAGTCTGGGTGTAATGCTTTAACATATCAGACCAACTTTACAATGCAGAGAACAGTCAACCTTGGCAATCAAAATGTCAGTACTTTATAAATAGCTGGTTTTCTGCAAAGAACTGAAACATCAAATCAAACAAATACACTATGTTCAGTCTATGAATGCTGATTTTCTTTTTAAGATACAATTACCTATAGGTGACTCGCAGTGCCTTCTGGTTTGCCAGCTTGAATCCCAGCAAAAATATTTGCCTTAAGCATGATGGGTTGATTAGTTGAGGAAGGAAAGAGTATCTTTCCAGCTAGGCCTGCTAGTGAATTTTAGAGACATCAAGGGTGAGGGTGGGCACTTACCTTACTGGGACTTTGGCAGGCAGTTGAACACAGGCTTTTGATGGGTGCTCAGGGATCCATACTGACTGTATGTGGTCACTGAAGATTTTGGCTTTATATATATAAAAGGCATAAAATACATATTAAAAAAATCTAAATATATACAATATCTTGTTTGCGATATAAAGTATACATATAAAAGACAACATGATGTCATTCTCCAAGGGGAAGCAATTACCTTAAACAGTGAAGAAATATTTTAGATTATTTTTAAACTAAAGAAAGAAAGTTTTCCTGAGCAATTTCAGCTTGCCAAATCCATAGCAAATGTACATTTAATGCGAAGGAAGGTGTGTATTGAAAAGACTGAGTGACTGAATGTCAGCATCAAATGGAAAACAGCAGCTGACAGTGAGTGAGTAGGAGATTGTGCTGTCACATCAAGGGGGAAATCAATGCATGGAAACAAAAATGAAGTAACATTTTATCAGCTAGTTGGATAACTTATAATGATGTTCAGCTTTTGGACACTATGCCTGAAGGAGACTGCTGATGTGTGAGGAGCCCCAGCATAGATCTGCCAAGTCATACATATTTTTAGGTGTTCACACAGATTTCAGTGGGTGCAGAGAGAAGGAAGAGGTGAAAAAGAAAGAGATTACAGTAAAAAGTGCTAGTGCTCTGACACGCTGATCTCTGGGAAACAATGCCCATTAGAAAGGAATAGGACCGAAGAAATACGGATGGTTGCTTGACAGGACAACCACAATTGCATCTGTACTCAGTCACTGCTCTTATATAAAATGACTGCTGGGGAAAAGTGAGTGGCTTAAAACAAAATCTGAATTTTAGAGATTTTATTTGTCTTTTTAGTTTGCTTCCCAAGGACCCAATTATCTGGCGCATGAAAACGGATGCTTAGATACTCACCATGATCAGTTGGCATTTTGCAGCTGCTAAGCCCATTTCTCTTGGCATGATTTTCCCCTGCTGGAGAGTGGTTTGTGACCTCTCCAAAGGAGAGCTGTGCCAGCATGTTGCTCTTATTTTCTTTTTTTAACAGCTACACGTGCACCTGCATGAATGTTGACTCATGACTTAGCAGAACACAGAAGTGGTTTCTCCCTATGACCCAACACTGCTCCAGTCCAGTCATTCTTTTTAGTTTTACAGGAGGATTGAGGAAGGAGAAGAGGTTGATGGAGGGGCAGGGGCAACCTCAGCAGCACCCCTTCACTTGCAAGCATTTGAGTTGTGTAAGAGAGTTCCATGTCTTAGGATGGGATCTAGCATAGATATGGGTCAGCTGTCAAACAGAAGTCTAATTTAGGCTTGAATTAATTTCCACATTTTCTGAAAAAATCACATAATTATGGCTGGTTCTTTCTCCTAATCTTGCAGACTCTGGAGGGAGCTGTAAGCCCTGCGGCTCAGTGGTGTTGCTGTTTGCTGTTTGGTACCTCCCTGTACTTCCAGGTTGGGCATGAGCCTGCAGCCCCAGTTTCCTCTATCTATTCAAGTAACACAGTTTCACTGTTGGGCAGGTTCACTGAAAATTTGTAAATCTTTAAAGCAATTTGGCTTTTTAAAAGTCCTAATATAAAATACCTTTCTCTGTGCTCCATGTGGGTCCTAAACTGGAAGTAAAACACCACGTGGTCTTACTTGCCCTTATCCTCTCAAATATCTGAATGTTTTTGCCAAATTTTAAAAACTGCCATTGTATCTAAAAGCCTCATATCTCTAATGTGTGTTCAGATTTTGTAGGCTAACAGGTCACTTTGGTCAATTGTGCTTATAGGACTGTCATGTTACTTAAATAAAACATTTTGAAACTCTGATGAAATGATTCAAGCAGTAATATTACCCACCTGGGATCACTTTGTTTTTGTTGATTCTTTGTGCTTGAAAGGTAGCACTGCAGACAGGAAGAAAAGTGCAAACCAGCTGCTTAGGCTGACGTTTTCATGCTGTTGTCCTTGGACGTTAGAAATAAATGCATGTGAGCATCGAGCTGTATAAAATTGAGCTATATTTTATCATTTGAGTCCATATTTCACTTCCAATTAGTTTTCTGTGGGTGCTTATTTTGACTGACCCCTTCTTATTTGCATTAAAAGCTCATGGAACAATTTCCATTTCTGAGGACCTTTGCTCATACGACTTTTGCTGTGATCTTGCCAGGGCTAATGCACTAGCCAGGCTCAAGGCGGGGGCAGTGCCTCCATCAGGAGCTTCCAAACAAAACAGAGGATCTGCTGATGAAATAATGATGTTACTCAGCAGATAATACTCATTTGCTTCAGTGCTGACTGAAGTGGAAGTTGCATTTGCTATTAAAGATTACCATCCTGATGATAGATAAAATAGAGGAGGGATAAGAAGTGTTGTTTCTTCTGATCTTTCCCTTTGAAGTATCTGCATGCGTAAAAATTATTGTTTTGGAAAAATGCATGTTTAAAAGCCAGAACATACTAATGTAGTGCTTTTCAAACCAAAGGACTTTGTATGCTTTTACAAAACGTTGATGAAATGTGTCTGACGTGAGAGAGAATGCAATGGTTTTAAAAAAATAGACTGTTTCCATTTTAACCTGTAGAAATATTCTGGCTTGTTTTAATTTGCTGTTGGCTACTTGTGAAGTGGTAGCTCAGGCTGAGAGGACATTTATTCTTGTGGTGCAGGTGGGAAATGATTGTCTGTCCAAATAAGTTCCTTCAGCAGCTGGGTATCCTGCTGGATGTGCCCTCAGCTGACAGGCATGGCCAGATCAGTTCACCTTGTGAAGCCTAACTGCTTTCTCTGATTTCAGGTAGCAAGTCTCTGTAGCTCCTAGTATGTTTTATATTCAGACCCATGAAGCAAAAGGCTTTTGTTTCATGTTTAGAAAGTTTGGATCATTTCCACAGAAAACACTTCAAGAGTCTGTGAAGCAAACATTCTGTGTATGTGTTCTTTGCAGGGTGAAATACCACCTTAACACCATGAAAAGAAATACCTCAGAAGGAGTTCATTTTATGTTACTTTACGCCCATCCCAAAAGCTGGCATTAGGGAGTGGAACCATAACTCCATAAGTCCTCCATAGGGATTTTATAACCCATATCTTGTCTAAAAGCCTCAGATGGGAAAAGGTACTTGAGAACCAATGACATTTAGGTTCCTTCTAATGAATGGAGCGTTCAATGGAAGGAAGCTGTATTTTCAGCTGCAGTGATTTTGGTGTGTTGTTGATCATTAACTGCATTGTTTTCACTGGGGGCAGTTTCCATCATTATCTCTTTTCCTCATTCCTTGGCTCCCATCTTGTAGAGCCTACAGGCGCTTGTCTGTAAGTGAAGGATGATACAGTGAAATGATTTACTTCTTGAACAGCACAGACTGCAAAAGGAGTCAAACACCAACAACAGCTGTCCATCTTTACCAGCTGAACACCCAGGCAAAGGTGGAGCAAACCCAGCACCTGATCTGTTACGCGCCACGTGCCGTAGGCTGCCCAGAGAGGCAGCAGTGACCCATTCAGTCCAGGGGGCCAGGTCCACCCGGCCTGAGGTGCGCGCCAGGTCTGGGCCTGTCCTCACCCACAGAGGGCCATGTCTGCCAGTGGCCCTGGTTTCCTTACCCTCGGCAGCTGAGCTGCCCCCAGGAGGATTTCTGACCCACCAGTGGGGTTGTAGGGCGATGTCACCAGTCTGGTCACAGCGTGGGCATGTGGTAGAATAAACCGTGGTTGGAGGTTCTGAGAAACTTCACTGGATGAGCTGTCTGATAGCGAGCGAACAGCGGCTGGCATAGGAAGAAGCTGAAGAAGCCAACAGAGTTAGGGATCAGATAAGTGCCAGTTAAATTTTGGTTCAGCTAGGCTTGGTCTGCAAAGAGTGTCATTACTGACTAATTAACGCGATTTGTGAAAAGGCTCCTCCTTGGAAACTCCAAAAGAGGTGTGGGACAAAATGCAGAACAGAAAGTTTCTTTTTGAGAAAAGATCAAAAAGTACATTTTTCTTACGAAATTCATTATTTTTTCTTCTGTTATTTTTTTATATGATTTCATTGCCTGCTAATACCAGCAAAGTAGGCTGTTGCATGTCAAATCACACCAGTATTGCCAATCATCTCATATGGTGTAATCCCAATAGTGTATTTCATTTTTATTTACTTCAAATATTGTAGGCAGATGAACATTACATTTTATTTTCACCTTAGAAAACCTGTTACGCATTACCAAGAAATATTTTTATACTGTGATTAGATGCTGTGATTAGGAAATAATACTGTTACTGGTGTGTCATACAATCAGGTCAAATAAGAAACATAAACTATTAAATAAAAAACAGTGTTTCAAGTTACCTCAGTATTAATCTGGGGGGAAGAATTTTTTATCATTTTTATTTCAGTGTCTTCTCCTTAAAAGGGAATTTTGAAAATGAACTGTTTTTTAATTCCAGCTTGCAATGCACACTTTGCACTGGAATCAAATCTGGAAATAGTGATGCGTCAGGAGAAGCTGAAACATCACGCTCTGGGTGCGATCATAAAACTTTTTGCTGCAGCTTCTAATCAGGTGAGAACTCCAATTAAAATTGATAGAAACCCTGTGTATGGAGTTTTGGCCTTGAGAAGTGAGCTGTGAACCAGAAAACATAAAATAAAATCAGGGAATCAATGCCAGAAAAAGCAAAATAGTCCAAAGAACTGTTTCTAAAGAAAAAACTGCACTGAAAATATTAATGATGGAGTACAACTGATGTCTCAAAAGAGGTAATAAAATATTGCATAAAAGAAAAACTTAGTGTAATTTTACAGAAATAGATGAAAGAAAAGAACGTAAGTGTTGAAATTCTGGTAAGTTTAAGGGCATTAAGAAACAGTAACACTATGGCAATTAAGAATCCAACCTGCAAGGACAAGTCTTGTTCAAGGGCAAGTTGATGAGTTTCAAGGAAGTAGAGATCTTGTTGCCCCACTGGTGGGGACCCCCATATGAACAAGGTTCATTACCAGATAAAGCTGCTCTGGGCTGACCTTTTATTTTATTATCCAATCCATGCATTACTGAAAATACGGTAAGTGAAGGCACTCAACTGAGCAATGTCCTTCTAGGAAGACGAGATGTAACCCTTTGCCTTGGTTGCGTAGTCAGTGGTTGCCTAAACCACACTGGTGGTATTCTGCGGTCAACTGTAGCTGTGCACGTGAAAAGTTCGTGCTTCCTACTCTCATCTCAGCAACTCTTTCTTTTGGGTCCTCTTCCCCAACACCTAACTAGGGTTGTAAACCTATGAAGCAATCCACACAAAGTTGTAGGCATGTATCTCGGCATTAGGACATCCCCTTTGGCATTTCTGTGATGCCCAGTCCCTACTTGCCCACAGCATTAGGAATTGTCTCTACTCAGATTACACAGCCCCAGTCTATCAGAGTTTTTATCTGTGCCTTGGGGTCTGCGCAGCACTGTCTGCAGGCCTAGTGTCCCACCCATGCTATGTTGTATGTTTACTCTGTCCTCAGGTGGCAATCTCATTCTCAGTAGGAGCTTAATTTTCTGGTGTCCTTTTAGGAAGAATTGCATGATCAGCTGGAAATGTTTTGGAAACTGATGCTAGCCAAGCTGTATTTCAGTATAAATTACAATCAGCAGTAATTACATGCTTAGGAGATATTATCTAACATTACATTCTGCAACCTGCTATTCTCTTTTGTGCAAAAAACTATTATTCATTGATCAAGGAGATCTTCGTGTTATAGGTAGATTAAGGCAAATCACATCCAAATATGGATTAATGAATCTTTATTAAGGTAAGAGAGCAAATGCAGCGCTGGGGTGGCCACTGGGGTGGCCGAGGAGTCGCAGCTCCGTCCAGGCCCACCAAATTGTTTAAGTTTCAAACCCCCTTTTATCCACCCAGCTGCCGGTTTCAACACCTTCAGCACACCTCCTGGCTTCTTCTACAATCTTATCTTCTTTCTTCAGTCCTGTGGTCAAGTACACCTTGTCCTTCAAGTCTGGGCCAATTTGCAGCTCCTTTGTCTTTTCTGGCTCCTCTCTTATCTCAAGGACAAGGGATACCAGAGATGGCCCATTCTGTTCTTTCTCATTCCATTGCAAAGGAGTTACCACCCTTTGATATGGATCATCTGGTGAGCATCCCAAGAGGGGGGGCTGTTGGGTTGGTGTTTCCTCAGATCAATTCCCCCCTTTTCCCAGTAGTAAAGTCTTTACTTTTCTTAAAATTTGGATCATTGTACTAATAATAGCTTTAGCCTAGGAAGTAATTGTTTAATTGCTTTTAACGAAAGCAAAATTCTTCTATTACTTATCACATTTGTCTCTTTTGAATCTTCTAAACAAAGTTGTAAGTCTCCAGAATGTTTTGAAATTTAACCATTATATAGAGATGAGCTGCATGTCCAACAATTTATTTCAACTAGAGCTAACAAAAAAGGGTTAAAAAACCCTTCCCTGCTCTGGGACAGAAATGCTCTTCTAGAGTAGTTAATTCAATCAATTGTCAACAGACAAATGACCTCATAAATCAAAGGAACCTATGGAGAGATCAGTGTGGAAATTGCAAGAAGATATATCAGTGATAAAAGTCGTCTTACTGTGAGATTCAGTGTTCCCTCTGGCTGTTTGGGAGGAGTTAATGATGTGTGGACTTAAACCCTCTGCTCTTTCCTCCTCCCCTGTGACTTGCAACAAGACCCAGGTTTCTTTCTCAAATGTAGGACTGGCCCAAAACTCCTGCACCACGAGATGACTTGGGACAAAAGGAGTCCAGTGAACTCTATTTTCAAAGCAACTGGAAGGAACTGGTCCATGCAGTCTGTGTGCTAAATAGTTGTTTGTGTAATTTAAATCCAAACTAAGAAAATCATAATAAGGTAAGTTATTAAAACACAAAGAGGATAAAACAAGAGGCAAAATATGCATGCACAAAAGCTCTTCCACTTGTGTGTGTAAATCGGGAGACTGTGTGCTCAAGTAGAGAATTAGGCTGAGTTGCCTGCTGTTATGCATTTAAATTAAGCAGGAGCCTAATAGCTTTTTAAAAACCTGGACCTAAGTGGTGTTGGGTTTTTTTTTGTTTGTTTGGTTTTTGTTGTTTTTTTGTTTATTTGTTTGTTTGTGGTTTTTTTGTTTTTGTTTTTTTTTTTTTCCCTCAGGGAAGAGATCATCTAATCAAAGTAGTACTTTAGAAGGAAGAACGCTTTAATACCGAATATGAGTGAGGAGCTCTACCGATAAAAACTCCACTGCTTGGGTAAGATTTGTTACTGTTGGTAAGAGGCTAAAGTGGCTCTTTGCAGCCAAGCTGCCGCTGGAGATGGGAGCAGGGAGAAATGATGCCATAACGTTAACAAAATGAATTGTGTTTCTGTCCTTGGGGTGGGCGCTGATGGAAGAGTTGTTTTAAGTGTACTCGCTTTCTTTGCCTTACGTTCTGCTGCTGCAGAGCTATACTGAGATTTTTAAAAAGGTAAGCCCCTGGATGTCATCTCAGCAGTATTCAGTCACAAGATTTCTTCCTGTTAGTGTTTAATTTCCACATGAGAGCGCATACGAGTTTCTATAGAATTTCTTTCCTTTGATCTTTTGAACCATGTTCTAAAATAGACGACAGAAATTTCCTAGAAAGTTTTGACCTAATTTCTTTTCTGTATGAAAAGATACAATGGTGTTCAAATCAGCTGCTTCGAGGTAGTGTAAGGAAAGCAACCTTTCCCCTGATCCGTTTAGCAAAGAGGTTGTGCTTCAAGCACAGCACTATGGCTTGGGAGTCTCGGCTCTATCATCTCCCTGGGTTTTCAGCAGTTTGTTTCTCTACCTGCAACAGATCATTTTGCCTCTTTATTACAATATTTTTATCTAAACATAAAATTTCTGTGTGAGCTGAACACAACAGCGCATATGCAAAGCATTTTTGGTACAACATAACTGTGTCTTTTGCCTCCTATTGTACTCTCTATATACCTGAAAACCAGAGTGAAATACAAGTACTTTTCCTGCAGAGATCAGTTGCTAACAGGGACTTTAAAAGTAAGTTCAGTCTAACTGTTACATTTAGGAGCTTTACAGAGTAGCTAATTTCACTTGACTGTCGGGAGGTGAGATTAGGGTTTTTAGGTCTGCAATTAGAAGATGACCTGAAGGTGCCTGCACTGTCTCTGGGAAGGACATGGCTAAAAAGCAAGTCCAAAATTCACACTGCGTTGACTTTGCCTGCCCCTTTCTGGGCCTAGAATTTACTGTCTGTGTATGCTGCAGCTGGAGATTCCCTGGCAGATGGAGAGGCAGAGGTGCTGAGCCCGGGCTGCCTGCACATTTCTGTGTGCACTTAGGAGAGAAGCAGGAAACTAAAAAGGACAGCTGTCCTTGGACACTTCTGATGCTGACTGGGAGGGCTGGCCCAGGCGGGAAATAAGGTGGTTGCAACAGACAGTGGATGGGAGACAGTCCTGGGAGTCAGAATTTGCTCAGGAGGAAGGACTGGGCCTCCCAACAGGCAGATGTGCATCCAGACGGGGAAGGAAGGACCGAATTTGTTCTTGCAGCCCCCTGGACACATTTTATTTTTTGTTGTTTTACTTTTTGGTTTATTTTTGTAAAATGCACCGACTGAAGTTAAAACTTCCCATGTAAATGTCTGTATCTGCTTCAGCCTAGATGGGAATTCTGCTGTGCCACATGCTTTGCATGCACACTCTTTGGGAGCTCACTGCAAGTAGGCAAGAGAGATCGAATCAGTTTGAATTACTACTGGGCTAGTGCTAGGTTTCCAACTCGTCTATTTTAAAAAGGAATACAATGTGTCCAGATATTTCTGGCTTCTTGCTAGATACTCAAAACCAATCAGCCTCTGAACAATCTTCTGTGACTTCCACTGCTTTTTATGTCCAAGGCTAAACTAATCTACAGCACAACTGTATTGTCTACAGCACAGAACACCACCTGGTAAATCAAACCACTGTTTCAACTTTCCCTTTGTTCTTTTTCCTCTTTTTTCCTGCTGTCCTTTTTTTTCTCCCCTGTATGTTTATCTACCGCTTTGTATTTTGTTAGAATTTTTAAGGCTTTTCCCCATCAGCCAGCTTCTCTCCCATCATCTGTTAACCTTCATGATTCTCTCTTCTGTCTTCCCATGCTGTCTCCACTGGCAATTCTCTTTTGTCTCCTCCAGGACATCCTCTGCTGATACTGTTGACCTGTTTTATATGTCAGCAGTCAGAAAGATGACTTCAGCAAAAGATAAACCTTTAGAATTGCAGGCCAGCTTGGCCTTCACACTGACTAAATTGTTTCCATTAATTTAGTTAAAACTAAAGCAAAGGTTTTGTGTAGACAATGACAGAAACATCACATCTTTTCTTACAAGTAACTTGCATCTATTTTAGAAAGAAACTGAATGTGTTATTCATTCTCATTCTTCGGTGACTTCAACGTATCTTGCTTCCCCAAAAACTAAATACCCAGATCTGTGGTACGCAGGGGGCAGGCAGGCACCATTGGGTTTATGTCCTTCTGAAATACGATACAGAGCTATTTTAGGACCCTTCAGTTTCTTCTGTGTTAAGGATCTATATCATGCTTACAGCAACAGCTTTACCACTGTGCGCTGCTCATCTTTCCCTGTGCCTAATACATGCTACAAAGAGATGTGTGTGTTTGGGATGGATGATGATAAAACAGAGTAAGGACTCAAAGGTATTTTATAACAATTTAAATTTTAATGAGAACTTTTTTGAGCTAGGGGTAAGATGTGCAAAGCCTTGCCCTCTGGGAAGAAAATTAATAGCAGTAGATTATTTTTTTTTAGAGGTAGCAGAAAAGTTTGGGCTTTATATTAGGTCCAAATCACTTTCTGATCATTTTTGTTTGCACAATCTGCTGCAGCTTCTTGCTGGAGGAACTGCTGGAAGGTCAGCAGAGCACTAGGGTGTGAGAATGATGGTGGGGCTGGTGAGTCCTCAGACAGGGAGGTGCCTAAATCTGCATTGTTAGGTTACAATAAGAGGGCACTTTCCTGATGTTATTAATTCCTGAGCATCTTTCACAGTGTTTTATTGGTGAACTGTGCTGGCTTTTAATAACCAAAATAAGTTTTAGTCTCTAAAGAGCGAAGATATCTGTGGCAGGGCTCTCTGAGCTGTGCCCCCGGTGCTCTGCACTGGCAGGGGCAGCACCACCACGAACCCCAGCCCCATGCTGCAGCCTTGGCCTTAGCCACCTGCCATGGGGGGAAGAGTTTTATTCCTCCTCCTGGCACAGTGCTGTGCTCCCAGTGTGGAGCTGGGAACCCCTGGCCAGGTGTAGGGAGCCCTCTGCGCCCCGCTGCCACGGCACGATGGCTGCCGCAGCCTGGGTGGGTGCAGCTGCTCCCAGTTCAGTATCTTCAGGCCGTCTTAGCCTCCTGTGTCGCTACACCTATTTATACCCTGTTAACAGCTTGTCCTTTATATGGTGAGTTAGAGGCCTGCTAGTCTTGCTTCATTTGTCATCTTGTCTAAATTCTGATCTTTACAACCATTGCTCTAGAAATAAAAGGATTAATCAAATACCAGATTACTAGAGCTTCAAACCAGTCAAAATCTGACTGGGAAAACATGTTAATCACGCCTCACTTAACCTAAGCACATACTGCACTCTGTATTTCTCCTCCTGCTCTTGTCACTGGTGTCCAGTGTAATACGGAGTTTTGGTTTTGACAGCTGCAGAAGAAATTATAGTGGTTTTTTGCCTTATTTTTTAACAGACATGTCTGTGTTGGGGCTCTAGATATTCTTCAGCCGTCTTGCTCAAGTCTGTATACAGAAAAGGTAATCTGAACACCAAAATTTGTGTGTAGAAATATGATTGCAGAGAATTATAGAATTATTTGTAAGGTTTACTAACTAGTGCAAAAAAGTAGTAAATAAGTCAAACCAGAAGGATAAGCTACACTATTCAGCAACCCATTTCTTGTATTTTAGTAATTTGAACATAAAGCTTTTTCATCACTAAGTAGAACTTCTTTCAAGTATTTTAGTATAAATGCATTTATTTTAACAGAACAAAATCAAAATCCTGGATATTTATTGCCATTTTGAACATGTGAATAAAAAGGAAGAAAAAAAAAAAAAAAAAAAAGAACCACCACTTTCCAAACACTTTAGGTTTTTATCAGCACCCAGTGAACTAGCCTTGCTGATACAGCTGCTGTTGACAGGATTACTGCAAAACTTCCCGGTGTGGAGCTGAGTTTAGAGAAAATCCTGGTATGCCCTTTTGGAAGCACAGCCACACCAGGGGAAAAAAATAAAGAAACAGAAGTTGCTTTTATTTTTTTTGTTCTTCAGGAACCTAAATATGTCCCACAATACCACAGACCAGTCCATGCACACTACCTGACAATTATATCGGTATCCAAGAGTATTTACAGTGTATAGATAGATCCTGTCTTTTGAATGTCCACTACTTAAAGACATAATCAGCAGGAGATAAAAGAAGAAAAGATATTAATTAATTTTGCTGCTGTTTCCTTCAAGTTAGCTACTGATACACTCTATCTTGATTTATATTTTTTTTGTCTGATTTTAAATTGACAGAATGACTCCATTCCCCACCACACTTGTTAATTTGTTTTAGAAAGAGAGAAGTTTCCTTCCCTCACCTGACACACAGCTCAGGTAAGTTTCATGGGCTTAATTTTCTTCTTAAGTTTTTGAGTGATTTTGTAGTGGGAGATGTTCCCTAGTGTGGTCCTCTAAAACTATTGATATTTAACTTTTGGGGACCAGGGGAGAGTATATCACCACCTGGCTGCAGCTCCTGTGTACTGCTTTATCCTGTATGGCAACTGGACTTGTGAAAATCCTGATTTTGTGATGGGAGTGTGTCTAACACCTCTGGTCCTGGGCCATGACCATATCCTGGATACAATGGTGCTGCCAAAAGCTCTCAAAAAATACTTTGACTAATTATTATAAATGCTATAATAGGGATTTCTGTGATTATTCTATATAAATAACTTAAAGAAGAGGCATTAGTAGGTAGAAGACAGAAAAGCGACAAACAAAAAAGCCATATAATAAAAATAGTTTCTCATGATGCCTCTGTCAGCTGCAAGAAAGGCATGGTTGTACATGTATAAATCACAGCCTTGTAAGTATAAAGGAAGGGTGTGAAGGAAGCCTAAGCTCATCCAGAGTTTCTCCACATGGAAGAGCCTGTAGGATGGGGAGAATATCCATTGACTTGTAGGAAACAATAAAATATCCCGGAGAAAATATAGGAGCCAATTGATTTAATGTGTCACCATTTGCAATCTATAAATATCCCTGCGGAAAACTCAAAAGATCTGAGTTTATTTGTGACTAGCAAATGGAGACCAAAAGCAGCCTCATGTATAACTACAATGGATTTCAGAGTCTCACGATTTATTTTCTCTCCTTCAGCAATGCGGGTTACACCACTGAAACAATACTGCAGCCATAATAGGAAAACCGTCCTACTCGGGATTTATGAATTTATAAAGGATATAGTCAGTTTTGTTGTGTGGTTCAACAGTAAATCACTGCTTACCATGCCAGAGCATGCATCAGGTGGGAAGGTGCTCGTGGAAGGATGCGATGCGCTTTCCAATGCAGCCGTTAAGCGCTGAATGGTAATGAAGGAAACAGCGGCTGAGCACACGACCTGCCCCAAGCCCAGACAAAGTGCTTATTGAAACACGCTAGTAGCCAGCACTAGTAAGATAAAGCTTCAGAGCAAATATTTGGAGGATTTTTTAATTAGGAAATATATTCTATAAGGTTTGTATTTAACTTTCTGTTTGCCTCACCCTTTCCTCACCTCTTGGCTTACTTTCTGCCTGCGAATAGATTATGACAGGTCCCAGATATATGCACATCACAGCTTTTCTTTTCCTGCAAATTTAAGTTTCCATTACTTTATCTCTTCATTATGTAACATACAGTGTTTGATAATGTGCTGCAGCATCTATGAAAGGGTTTTTCCTCTTTGATAATTGAAGCTAGTATATTCAGTTTTATAAGGGGTAGGTGGGGTGGAGTGTGTCATCGTGGTGGAAATAGAGGTTTCTTTCCCCAGCCTGATTGTCACAGGGAGGGTTCCTCTTTCATCCTTGCAGAGGATGTGCATGTTGTGAGACATGTTTCTGAACAGCAGGCACATTGCTGTGTATCACGGCTCAGACTTCAAATGGGGCATAATCAGGCATTTCAGGCCCCTACTTATGCTCCTGAAGAGTTGGCCTGATTTTCAAAAGTACCAAGCAATCAACATCTTTGATTGATTTCAGTGGGAACTAGTCAGCCCTCAACACATCAGAAAAATTGGGCTGGTTACTCAGAAACCTGCGTATGGTTTTCAAATCTACACTCTGGGGCTGTTTTGTTTTTTTGTTGTCGTTGTTGTGTGTGTTTGTTTGCCTGTTTTTTATTGCTGGAACTAGCCTCTGTTTTCTTCTGCTACATATGCTCTTCATATGCTTTTGCTTACTCTTCAAACAGTGGCTTTTCTGGTGCACTTGGCCCTGGAAATCCCATAGATTAATAAAGTTTTTGTTCTCTAGATCTGCTTTGGGGAAGAGGAGTTGAGGAATTCAGTTTTGATAATGAAAGCACCATTAGTCCTCTCCTGCATTTCTCCGAAGTTTTCCAATTACTTTTGCTGAACTGGAAGTACCTTTTTTGGTCTCAGCTGATAGAGACCCTTTGCCATTGATGTGATTTATAACCACTGATGTCTACAGTTGACAATTCCCTTTCCCCTTTTGGTACAGTAGGTCCTCTGCATGTTGTCTATCACCCAGCAATCAGCCAAATGTCTGCTCTCCCCTCTCATCCCAGGCTAAACAACCGGGGTGCACACTAGCCACAGCACCCACCATGGGAAGGAGCATGTGGGTTGCTGCTCTGCTGCTGTGGGGTTGCTGATGGGATATGAACGGTGCATAGGAACCTTGATCTGGATCATATCTCAGAGCCTGGCTGCCTTGCTGGCGTCCCTTTTCTCATGGTAGGGTGCACCAATGCTGGCCATGGGGTGCCGAGGCTGGCTGTCTGGAGAGATAAAAGTGATATATCAGCCCCCAAGCACAAAATGGAGAAATGCTGCTAGACATGAAAATGACAGAAGACCCGTAGCTCAAGTCGACAAACTAAATATAGACCAACAATTTGGTGCATGATGGCATGTGTAGTCCTGGGATGTGTGCTGTTGAATGTATCCTATCTGTGTCACAAAGTGTTATTGTTTTGTTTCAGTTTAAACTGGTAAGGCTTATGTCTGACTTAGCCTCCAGTTCTGAGCAACACGAGATGAGAAAGATATGAACAAGTCTGAGGTATTCTGAAAAGCAGCAGTAAGAAAGAGGAGAGGTCAGAAAAAATGATCTGTGAGCAAAAGCAGAGTTTCAGCACAGGAAGGAAAAGTCTCAGCTAAGAGAATAACAATCCCGTAGGTGAAGGGACTATTTCCTTGTTGTCCCCTGTATCTCTCTCCGTAACAGCAAAACAAAAGGATGCAAATTTTGCAGCAAACAGAATGCAAGGTGGATATTAGGAAGTATTTCTTGACTGTCGGGGTTTGAGAGGGTGAGATGCGCTGCATAAGCAGGTTGTGAAGATTTTGGAGAACCAGTAAAACAGGTTTTGGATCCTGGGGCATTGTTTGAGGAGAAAAGTAGCTGTCTCCATTCTGGGAACTGCCGATGCTGGAGATCTGCAGAGGGCTGCAGCTCCAGTGGGTGGACATGTGGATGGTCCCAAGCAGAGAACAGCCTGAGAAATGGAGCTCTGGAAGAAGGTCACTAGAAGAAGAAGAGCAAAAGGGGATGATCCTTCACTTACTGGTGTGACTGGAGTTGTCGATGGCTATTACAGCCGGGTGCTGGCTTCCTTCAATCTGATGGCTGGGAATGTCCAGCTCTTTTGACTTACATGTGTAAAATAATTCACAGGCTGGAAGAAAGAGGGAGCATGTGGGGATGCTTTTCTTGCCTCTGCAGTAAGGAGTTTCTTAGATGATCTTGTGAGGCCTTTCCCAGCTCTCTGTTGTTATTTACTCAGCATAGGAGCACCACCCATCAAGGCAATAGAGTGCCACTGAAACTAAACTTTGGAAAGACAGCCAAAGCCCTCTAGGAAGCTTTGCAGGTATTCTTCAAACCAAAGAGCCAAACAGAGTGTTTATTCCCACATTAACTTGGTACATGTTTTTGTAAGTGTAACAGCGGAAGGAGCTCACAAACGAGCCTTCCTGAGGGCTTGTGGCGGGGTTACAGGTCCTGTCCCTCTGGCTTTGCTCTTACAGCTTCCCACACCTTTCGTCAGAGACTAGGGGAAAGAGTGTCGTCTTGGACAAAGCTCTCTATTTCTTTAGCAGCTTCCCGTGCTGCCAGGCAGCAGCATGGGGCATGCCCAGGAGCAGAGCACTAAGGGAAGCATTACCAGGTCCTGATTTCTCCAGGGCACCTCAGCTGCTTACAATCCTCTATGCAAAGCACTAAGCAAAGGTTTTGTACAGCTATCATGAGACTAACTTTATGAAAGATGCTATTGATATCGTTCTGACATGGGAAGCATGTAGAGAATTAGAAACAGACTCCTCTGAAAGAAGTAAGACAACAGGATATATTACAATATCAAAATGCACTTGACAGGTGGAACGCATATGCCACATACTGAAAGAAACTGTTTGGTGAGTGATACGTTTCATATTAAAATATATAAATCATCGTCTTGGAGAAGAATTGGACTCTATGGGCAAGTAGCTTAGCTACTACATCTGACACAGTGCCTGTTAAAACAGATATATTAATTTCTGAGCCCAATAATCATTCTCTAATTTTTGTATTTATTCCTGGGTAAAATTCTGAATTAGATATATCATTCAGTGCATCTGACAATACTCTGTGTTACTAGCTTGATTGTTTTATTCCAGTGTTGCAGTGTAGTTAATAGTGCCTAGTTAATCAGTGTATCTATTGATTAATATACATTCCCATTACAGTAAATATATATCATAATAAATTAGATAATATAACCATAATAAACCTGCTACATCCAGTATGTAACATACTAAATCAAAATTAGCAATTGCTAATTGAAATTATATCCCCTAGTATAGCATTATATAAATCAAAGGCATTTTCTCTAAAATCCATGCATCATTCAGAAGATTAATCCTCCAGCAACTGTAAATGTTTTTCTACTACATTCATTTGGCTAAGCTGGATAATGGTAATAGCCTTGAGGTTAAATACACAATACGGTATGATAGAGCTGATATAGTGGTTATTGCCACATATATCCTTACTGCTGATCACATTGCACCAGTCACTGAGCTGTGGGGATGGTCAGTGCACTGTGCCCACCATGACCTGTGCGTTAGGCTTCCTCAGCTCTCAGAGTTGAGGGGACATTGTCTATACAATATACTTGGAAGTCTTTTACCCTGTGCACTCAGGCACAAAAAACTGGGGCACAAAATTACTGTGCTAATTTGAATTAAACATTGGTGACTTGGATGCTTCCAAACCCACTGGTGCTTTTCTCTTCCTTACTTCCCACTTGAAACTTGGAAGACTGGAGAGGGGTGTTTTGTTTTCACTCTCCAATGTCCCAGAGCACAGATGGGAACATCAACAGGAACTGCTCCCATGAGAGGGCAGGACAGCGACAGGGTAACGCTGCACTGACCCAACGACCTTGCATGGATGACATCAGGCCTGAGTGAGGGGATCCTGCCAGGGGAACTGATGGAGTGTATTGTGAGATAAATGCCTTTTATGAATTATTTTAGAGGGTGTTTCTGTAGGGATCATCACTGGCCCATCAACAAGGGTCTGGAGGAGCTCCACTTTGCAGTGTGCGATGGGGAGAAATGCTGATTTCTCTGGGGTGAGGAAAGGATGAGAAGAAGCAGGTGAGACAGCCTGAGCTACCTTCACATGTGGCAGCTTCACAAAATGTCCTAACCATGCACAGAAAACCAGAGGTTATACAAAGCTCTCATGCTTACTTTGCATTTTCAAAGTAGAAGACTGGGAATCAGTCCAAACCCATAATCTGCGCAAGGGAATGTCACAACAAATAGGAAAGGGATAATTAGAATTTTATGAAGAGTGGCTCTCTATAATGCTACCTACTGTTTACTTACCAAGAATTTGAAATTTAGCAACTGATGCATTTTAAGTAATACAAATTAAAAAAATAAAAAAATTCTAAGAAGCTCATATTTGCTTTTTGTTATATGGGGAATTTTTTTAAATAACCCTGTTTCCCCATTGGGACCAATGTGTGTGCATGTGTGTGCGTCTGCTCATAAAACGGTGCTGAAATGTATGAGAGCATAGGAATGCGGCTTTAGCAGATAATAACTCTCAATTTCATTGTTTCAAGTGATTTTTTTTTTTTTTTTTTTTCCTAAAAGTCAAGGAAAGTCCAGTTCACTCAATAAAATATCAGTGTGAGAACCATTCCTGTGCTTCCTAACAGCGTGCAAGAAGATACATCCAAGAGGTAATTCTAAAAGCAACTAAGAGGTAACATTTTCTTCACTGTCTTTCATTACAGTTCTGTAACTTAGCTAGTTGGAGTAGCTGTTGTCTTTTACCCCAGATAGGACTCTGTTTCAGTGGTATCTAACACCTCTACATTGTGTTCAGTGACATAGTAATTTGACATATCTTTGAGAAAAAAAAGAGGTGCTTTAGCAAGATACTCCATTTTACATTATTGATTTGTTGTAACTAATATAGCTGCATGGATATTCTTATCCATGAGCAATCTGAGAGTATTAATCTACCCACAGCCTAAATTACACCCACACAAAGATTTATTTTAAAAGTGAACAGACAGAACATAGCTCAGCATTAAGTATTTTTATCATTTTAATAAACCCCCTGAAATCAGCAAAAGAAAAGCAACATGTACAGGCAAATAGTCATCTGATAATTTTTCTCTATATAATGAGAAATGCAAGAATTTTCAAATTCTTTATTGTTCAGTTACTTTTAACCCAATTCACATAATTCAAGCATTTTCTTTTCTGCATAAGTAGTCAAAAACAACCATATGGCTAATTGCTTTCCCACGTTGTGGTCCTTTTTGAGCAATTGTGTGACTGGCTGCATCTCCATCAGCGAGTGCTGTGGTGCCATGGATGTGGAGGTAAGACCACAGGTGCTGGGGACCCCCACCCACTCCATGCATGTTCCTGTCAGGTGGCTCCCCATGAGCTCTGGTAAGGTCCCAGGGGCAGCATACGAGGTGCACGGCTCGCAGGCACAGTCAGGTTTAGCTTAACCCCAAGGCACGTGGCCGTCACACTCCTGCACGGCTCTGCAGGGAGAACAGAAGCACAGTGAGCGGCAGGCGATGGGGAGGCTTGCTCCCTCCTGCTAACAACCACTGGATACCACCTGCTTATGGGCCTGCCCATTGCAGCTTGAAAGGATAACCAAGAAACATCCCTTCTGATCAATTTTTGCTGTCTGACCACCACTGAGGCAAGGCAGGGGCAGGTCAGCCTGTGCTGGGTCCTGCAAGGCAATCACCCCCCCTTCTCCTGCCTTAACACAGCTGGAGCTGGGCACAGCTCTCCACTTACAACATTTGTAGGGCCATGGTTTGAAGGGGAAGGCAGGAAAACCCTGTGTCACAGATGAAAGGACTGTAAATCATGGGGTAAATTATCCCTGAGCACAAATTGACAGGTATATGAGACGACTCAGACTCACTCCCTGCCTGATTTAGCTTCAGGTCATTTAAATCCAGGTGTCCCACCTATGAGGACACTGCTCTGAAAAATGTTTGCCCTGCTCTCAGAAAGATTTTCTCTGTGCTTTCTCCCTGCTATGGTAGCATTTTGCTGCCCAACTCTGGATCATCTGCGTGCACACGCATCTCTTAGCTACCTTGTCGTGCCAGTGTTAAAGTTGGGTGGTTTCAGGAGCTGACTTATGCATATGATGCTTAATCCCATCAGACATCATGAAGGTCCAGTCTGTGCATGTAAAACGCCACACATTGAAATGCTGAGCTACAAGATGCTGCAAAATCTGAAAGTATTTCTTTGTGGTGCTAATGATTAATATTAATATGTGTAATAGGTTTCCATGATGTGGACAGAGTGAATGGTGAAATGGATTCAGTTCTCTTTATTTTCTTTACAGCTTGTTATTATCTAGAGAAAAAACACTAATTACTAGAAGTTAATAGCTAGTGTGTTACTTACCCTCTTAATTAGTACCCTAATTATTAAGTGCAGTGATAACCACTAGTTAGAACATATTTGCCTTTTAAGACTTTGTTTATCTGTCTTCCCACTCCCACTTTTTAATGACACTGACACCAGCAGAGTTGCTGGAGAGAGAATAGCAATAACCTTGGGAAATGAATCATTTTGAGCCTCCTGAACACTGTTATGATTTTCATTCTGTTGTAAAATGCTTTTCACCTTTGAACTGTTGGCTTATGTTAGATTCTGACATTAAAGCACTAACATTTGAAATTGGGAGGATGAACTCAGGGGAGCAGAAAAGGTCACCTCAGCGGCACAAGATCTTGCTCAGCGTCTGCCATCTGGGAGGGAGGAAGGCATCTGAACAACATGGTCTTCGGCTGCCCATCTCTAAATCCTGAAGCATTCAATGAAATATTCCTCACCACGTCTATCTACAGTCATGATGTCATTTTGGGATGTACTTCATGTAGCCCCACTGATAACCTCCTGCTCTCCACTCTTTGGAGTAGGAGACTGTGGTATCTGCGTGCTGGATGCTGCTGTCCTGTGCCTGCACTGAGTCCACGAGCACAGCACCCACTGCAGGAGGCACCTACAAGAGGAGGAGGTCTCTGATGGAAGTTCATCCATGCTAAAGTGAAATGCCAAGCAACTACATGTGGACTCTTAATAAAATAGCCATTTAAATAGAAAATTAAGCATAAATACCTGCCAAAAATCCTGTATTGAGGTGGCTGGTATATGTGGGCCACTGCCAGAAGTTGTAATAATACAACCTTTTTATGGAGTTTTATTAACTCTTTCCAGTGAGCGGCACATTTTAAGTGACTGAAGCCAGTGATTTAAGATGTGTGGCAGAGGGAAAGAAAGATCTCTTGATTACAGAGCACAGTGTACGGTCATGCTTGAGCTGGATATGCTGTAGCACACCAGAAAAAGTACTTTGTTAGCTGTAAAATCTAATGGAAGGAGCGAGACATCCCTGCTCTTTCCGCCCTTGATTCTTGGCAGTTTGGATTTCAAAATGCTTAAAGGATGTGGATTAGAAAAGATGTGTTAACTATATGTACAGTTACTGTTTCTATAGACTCATTAGTATGCACGATGCTTCGCACTGATTTGACATTGTCTCTGCCCTGAGGAGCTTGAAATCTAAAGGCACAACCCTGTGACCATCTGAAATCTGAACATTTCAAGGAAGGCTCTGAGAAGAGGATGCATGAGACTGTGAACAAATACGTTTTAGTTGACGTGTCAAAACCAGAGAGCAGGCAGGGAGGCAGAGGTAAACAACCCAAGCAGAGGAGAAAAATAGCGAAAGAGTCCTAATTGTTGTCAGCTTTATTCCAGCCTTGTTCACCCAGACAGACTTCACTGCATCTTTGTCAGTGGATTTACACTGGTCTAAGTGAGAATATCTTCCATGCTTTTATCCAACAGAGCTGATGCTGGAGTGGTTTTAACCCTTTGGTCATAGAATCATAGAATGGTTTGTGTCAGAAGGGACCTTAAAGATCACCTAGTTCCAACCCCCCTGCCACGGACAGGGACACCTTCCCCCAGCCCAGGGTGCTCCCAGCCCCGTCCAACCTGGCCTGGAACCCTTCCAGGGAGGGGGCAGCCACAGCTGCTCTGGGCACCCTGGGCCAGCGCCTCACCGCCCTCACAGGGAAGAATTTCTTCCTTATATACAGTCTAAATCTGCCCTCTTTCAGTTTAAAACTGTTGCCCCTCCTCCTATCCCTACACCCCCTGATCAAGAGTCCCTCCCCACCTTCCCTGTACCCCCTTTAAGCACTGCAAGGCTGCCCTAAGGTCTCCCCAGAGCCTTTTCTTCTCCAGGTTGCTCCAGCCCCGCCCCCCCCCCCAGCATCTTCGTGGCCTCCTCTGGCCCCGCTCGAGCAGCTCCGTGTCCTTCTGTTGTTGGGGGCCCCCGAGCTGGCCCCAGCACTGCAGGGGGGTCTCCCCAGAGCGGAGCAGAGGGGGAGAATCCCCTCCCTGGCCCTGCTGCCCCCCCTGCTCTGGATGCAGCCCAGGGCACGGTTGGTTTTCTGGGCTGGGAGCACACATTGCTGGCTCACAGTCAGTTTTCCGTCCACCAACACCCCCCAGTCCCTCTCCTTGGGGCTGCTCTCCAGCCACTCCTCGCCCAGCCTGGATTTGTGCTTGGGATTGCCCGGCCCAGAATTTACCTCACCACATCTCGGTGATGCCAATAAGATCGTAGCCCTGCAGGCACGCACGCATCTCTAGCTCCCCTTGTGTATTCCCCGTGCTACTTTCTCAACACAAGCTGTTAATTAGGCAGAAAATTCTCCAAGGCAGTGAATAAATGCCCAGGCTGGGATGGGGACACCCTGCCGAGCCAGCACATGCTTCTCCAGCTGTGAGCTCAGCACCAGCCTCCTCGTGCCCGGCCCAGGCCCAGGGCCCGGCTCACCCCCGCGCCGCCATCCCCAGCTCTCACACGGCGGTCCTGAGCTACAAAGAGCAGGAGCACGCGGTTTGGGCAGTGACAGGAGCGCAGGTTAGCTATCACGTGATAGAAAAGCTTTTGCTCTTGTTCCCTTATGATTGGATGTAAGTTTCTTTATTGGTGGTAGAAAACGTTTGGTTTTCTTATAAGTCACTCAACCCAGGGCAGGGAGGGGTTTCCTTCTGGAAGACCAAATATGATCAGTCCTTTCCAATTCCCCCTTCTTGGCAGCACTGCAAGAGACAAAAGGCTTTAAAAGAAGCTTCCCTTTCTGTGCTGGGTTTATAAATGTCTCTATATCTACGCTGATAGCATAGCGCTTTTTTTTTTCTTTTTTCAGATCTGTTCTGTTGGAGAGGTGCTGCAGCAAGAGATGGAGAGAAAATTAAACTCCTTGTTGAGGCTTTGGTGCATACTGTCGAGACCCCATCCATTAGACAGGACCCAGCTCCCTGAACGCTGGTCACCTGAGGCTCACAAGGACTCAGCAGAGTGTTTTGTAAGGTCACTAATGTCCCTCTGCCAGGTAAATGCCACTTGTCCATCTTACCTGGGAGGCTGGGGTATCGTGGTGTCTCCCACACCATTTTGGCAGAGCTTTATATTAGGTACTCTTACAGGCTTTTCCAGTCCTGCCTTCAGCAGTTCAGCTTTGGTTTTCAAGTCTGTCTTTTTGTGTCCATTAAAGTGTTTCCATGCAGTGAGCAGAGGAGCTTCCACTACAATTTATTTATTATCATGCTCTAATACGAGACTTCCTTAAAACATTATGTACATTTGTGTGAAAATCTGTCATCGCTTAAAATTGAAAAATGCCCGTTGGTGTGAAAGCGTTTTAAAGCTAATGATTACTGGGATGGGGACTAATAGCATAGTGCTTTCTAGTTTTGTGTTAATTTTATGCTTCTTAGCAAAAAAATTGTATGTAGTTGTAACATGTTTGCACGCAGACGTCCACATGCTGAAGCTGCCACCCTATGTTTCCTTGGGGCCTCTGTATGATATCTTTCTTTGGGAACATTTTCAGTCATTGTACTGATAAATGGTATGCATGAACACTGGGGATAGAGAGTTCTTCCAGGTCTGATCTGATCAGAGTGGCCTGTAATTTCATAATTATTTACAATAATGGCCCATGGACAGGGGATAGTCTCTCTGAGTAAAGTGCCAAGAAACTAATTTCTGAATGTTGTGCTGCTTTGTGTGTGCAGCATTCCAGGGGAAAGAGCCTGTATTGGTGTGATTTCCGTGCACGGGTCTCTTGTTCTCACTGATGACTGTCAGAACTCTGTTCATAGCTGTTCCGTACGTTGCACTGGGCTTCTTTCTCTCCAAGCCTTAGAAGTGCAAAGAAATAAAACAATAAAATTGTTACAGCAGCAGGAGTTCAGTTGAATGGGTAATTGTCTCTCAGTGTAGAGGTATTTGAAAAGGTGGAGGGTAAAACAATCTAAATATCCTTCTTTTACTGGAAAAATGTATTACTATTTATGAATCATTTTTGTTGTTGGAGGAAAGCATAAGATACAATCAGAGAGACTGTGAAAAATGAAATGTATAAAGTGTTATTTACATTATATTGGAGAAGAGGGAATCACTGGCAGGGAGAATGCTAGTTTATTTAAATACAAAATCAAGTTATTCAGAACTGCAAACTTAAATTGACTTCTGTATAAAAAGTAGTCCATAATTCTTCCCACTATAGAAATGTGAATTCTGGTGAGCACTGCTAATGGCTCTATCCCAGCTTGTATTTGTATTCCCAGACCACGCAGGAGGCTGGGGCTGGGACTGGGACAGTGTTCTGCTGCAGTAGGAGTTGAGCAAACCTAGAGCTGAGTGGAAGGCAAATTTCTAAAAGGTTTCCTGTCTCTGTAACGAGTGAGAAAAATAATGTGACAGTACCACCCAGTATCGGATGCCAGCGTTGCTGCTATCGGAGTGTTAACAAACCAACGGTCTCCTATGACTGATGCCTTAACTAAATTACCAACATGTGTGCTTGGGCTGTGAGGCCAAAAGCATTGGGTTTAAGAGGTGTGTGTATATGTGTACGTATAAATACACACTGTTAATAGGTGGTGAATAATTTTTACTACCTCTTGCCACTAAGCATTGTGAATTCTAATTAGTGAATGTGTTTATCCCCAGAAAGGCCCTGGCTCTTCTCGGCTGCTAGCCTCACACAGTGCTGCTCTGTTGGAACAGCCCTCCCCTCCCTTTCTCCCAGCCCTTTGCAATGCCCTGCAGTTTCAGGTCACCAACTTAGTAGCCAGGGACTGCTTTCTCGATACAGAAATATGCTCACACTGTACAAACAAACCACTTTCAGTGCTAGAGATGCTGCTGTACAGAAGCGTGGAGCTGTGTGCCGGTTTCCTGGAGCCATCCCCGCAGCCGAGTAACGCTGCTTGCGTTCACACTGGCACAGGAGGGAGGCCCAGAGCCTCACCGTTACTGGATTGCCCTATGCCTTGGGTTGATCCAGAGGCAGAAGCTGTCACTATCCTTCTTTCTTTTCTTAAAGAATGACCAATTTTTAATGAGGTTTTCTAGCCATTGTCAACATTCAAAGGTTCATCGCTAGATCAAAATATTAAATTATTCCTATAGATCCTCTTTGGACTGTCAAGCCTATGTAACCAGGGTCACGTTTGAGGTGCTTTCTGCTCTCTTTATCCATTGCTCTAGCTAAAGTAATAGAAACAAGACCTGGAAAATTCTTTTGCATGTTCCCAGAAGACAAAGTTAGCACAGAATGAGAAAAAATATGGTGTTTACTTAGTTCTTAAGATGCATTTGGAGACTGATATTGCTGGACTTGTGTAGGTAGATGTTGCACCTGATTTGTAGGAGTGGTGATCAGCAAGGAAAGTTTTTTGCTTTTACTGTTTCAGTCTGCCAGTAATGGAGTGTGAACAGGCATGAAATGTTATAATCTCATATTTTTACACTCCTATATTTTTCCATAAAATTGATTGCTTTCTCAGATTTGAGAAATTGGACTGTGCTGAACAGATTGGGGTCTGTTAGTATTGGGCAGCCCTGCACATCCTTTAGACAGATAAGCATTCTAAAGGGGGTTTGCTATTGGAAATTCTACCCAGAAAAAGATGACTATGTCCCCAAAGAACATTTTTTCATCTCTTCCTGTTGACAGAAAAACAGCCCAAGTAATGTGGGTTTATAGCATATCAGATCACTGCCAAGGGAAAAGTGTTGCTTAAATTCAGCTTGAACCTGCTCTTTCCACTGGGAAAGGGAGTTCTTACTGAAATGCAAACTTCTGTGGGTGCTTTCTGCTTTTCATGAGAAATGACAGTTCCTGAGAAAAAGAAAAAGCCTTTGACTTGGGGGGTTGTGTTTTAATAAAGACTCAAGTGTTTTGGTGAGAGCTGAAGGAAGCTTTATGTTCTGACCCAGCAGGGCTGAAGTGCAAGGAGCAGACAAGGACTACGCCTCATGAAATACTGCTTTAGAAACCTCCGAAAGATTTGTTTCCCCTGACAATATGTTCCATTTGCTATCATGATTAGCTACTTCCTCAATCACTACTTTTATGCATTCAAGGGGAAATTCCAACTACTGCTCTTGGTTACCTGCAACACTGTGTGTATGTGTAACCATGCTTGGCGAAAGATGCTTGGAAAAGAATAACAAAAGAAAAAGCACTTTTACCATCCATTTTAAGAAATGTTCCTCCCTATGAATGCTGAAATAAAGCTCAGCATAACATACAGGTGAAAGACAATTTCATGTTGCAACCGTCCTGAGCCGTATGACTGGCGGTTCTTGATGCTCAGCCCCCCTGGATGCCTGATCCCTGCGAGGCTGTGTAATGCGCTCCGAATGCCACAGGCTGTGCCCAGCTTAACGGGGGGACTGGAAAGACAATTGCTCAGAATCACCTGCAGGAAGCTCCACTGCTTCCTTCCAATTGATTCAAACTCTTTGGAAGGTGTTTGCTACACAGGGATGCAGCCACACTGACAGGGGAGTCGGGGCTTGGGGCCAACCCGCAGATGCCTGCAGTGGTGCAGCGGGTCGGTGCTGTCGTGAGCTGAGCTGGCTCAGCCCTGAAAGGAAAGCGCCCAAAACAGGTTGCACCTGCAGCAGGGCAGTGAGCGTTTCACTGCATCTCCCTCCTACAGGCTGTGGAAAGCCTGCATTTTATTAACACAAGAAACTAGACTTGAAGTGGCCTATGTATAAGGATGTGTATAGATTAAATGTCTGTATGAGGCAAATATGATAGTACAAGCTACTCTTTTACCATTACAACACCCTGTGCATAATACATAGCTCATTAATAACTTGCGCAATGATCTATTAACAAACTTATGATATTACACAATTTTTTTCACTTTGGAAGTAAACGAAAAGGAAGTGTTATCTGTCAGGAGCAGGAGGAGACAGCAGGCTCAGCAGCTGCTGGCAGCTGCGGGAGCTGGAGAGCTGAAAGAGTCCTTGAGGAAGCAGCTCTTGTGGACACGTGAGCAACTTCCACTACTGCTCCTCTAGCAATCCAGGAAGAAAATGAAACTCTGCCAAATGTTTAAAAATCATTCATTTTATTACAGCATTACTCAGTGCCTGTAACTTCATGAAATATTGCTTCGAAAGCTGTTTAAATGGGTATGGATATAAAATCAAAGAAAATCAAAGAAAATGCTGCCCTTGGAGACATGACCATAGTCCTTCATTTCAGACAGAGGCAAATAAATAGTAACTATTACTCTTCAGACTTTTGAGTGCTTTTTGTGCTCTTAAATCTGTGAATGATTATAGGGGAAGAAGCAAGAAAAAAGCAACCTGTTTACGATAAAAATAAGTTCTATGTCATTTCTCTGTTAATTTTGCTCCAAGACTTCTTCTGAGCCTGAAGTAAACACGCTGTGATATTAGAAGAAGCTGAATAGTTTATTTTTACACTCATTATTTTTATTTTTCCTTTTGGCCCTTCTGGATTTTCCTGGAAGTACATCCTAGTAGGATGGACCTCCTGGTCCTTGACAAGTGGGCTAACGAGAACCTCATGAAGTTCAACAAGGCCAAGTGCAAGGTCCTGCCCATGGGTCGGGGCAATCCCCAGCACAAATCCAGGCTGGGTGAGGAGTGGCTGGAGAGCAGCCCCAAGGAGAGGGACTGGGGGGTGTTGGTTGACAAGAATCTCAACATGACCCAGCAGTGTATGCTTGCAGCCCAGAAAGCCAGCTGCACCCTGGGCTGCAGCCAGAGCAGGGGGGGCAGCAGGGCGAGGGAGGGGATTGTCCCCCTCTGCTCCGCTCTGGGGAGACCCCCCTGCAGTGCTGGGGCCAGCTCGGGGGCCCCCAACAGCAGAAGGACACGGAGCTGCTCGAGCGAGGCCAGAGGAGGCCACGGAGATGCTCAGGGGGCTGGAGCAGCTCCCGCATGGGGACAGGCTGAGAGAGCTGGGGGCGTTCAGCTGGGAGAAGAGAAGGGTCTGGGGAGACCTTAGCGCGGCCTTGCAGTGCTTAAAGGGGGTACAGGGAAGGTGGGGAGGGACTATTTATCAGTGGATGTGGGGATAGGAGGAGAGGCAACAGTTTTAAACTGAAAGAGGGCAGATTTAGACTGTATATAAGGAAGAAATTCTTCCCTGTGCGGGGGGTGAGGCGCTGGCCCAGGGTGCCCAGAGCAGCTGTGGCTGCCCCCTCCCTGGAAGGGTTCCAGGCCAGGTTGGACGGGGCTGGGAGCACCCTGGGCTGGGGGAAGGTGTCCCTGTCCGTGGCAGGGGGGTTGGAACTAGGTGATCTTTAAGGTCCCTTCCGACACAAACTATTCTATGATTCTGTATGACCTGTGAGCTAGCAGATTTTTCTTCATTTTTTAAAGCTCATTCTCTTCAGATTTAAAAGATTCTGATTACTTCAGAGACACAAGTCAGACTTTGCCATGTGGTGTTCACAGAATGCAGCCAGAACTCCTTAGACTCAAAAGTTAAGTTTTACAAAGTCTAAAATTAATAAAATTCTTTGGGTGAACATAATAGAAATAGGAGTTGGAAAGCTCAGTAGCCGTGGGGTTTCATGTGGGAGTTAGATGGGCTGTGCTGGTGCAGATGAAGCAGAAAGTCAGAAGGAGCAAATGGTTTGTTAGCTAAGCAGATAAATTCCAACCAAGCCATCTGTATCAAAGGCATTTGAAAGAAGGAAACTCAGTCATTGTTTTTTCAAGTATTATCTCATTTCCATCAACTCATTTTTTGTAGATTAACATCTGTTCTTTCGAGGTTAGGCTTTCACAGAGGTGTAACTGCCATCTACTACTGACTGCAGCACCGATGGTCTCCTCAGGTCCCTCAATTTGCACAATGGCTCTTAAAGGAAGGAGGAGCCCCCGTGGGAACGCCTGTATGCACGCTGCCTCGCTGGAGAAGGACGAGGTTATTCAGAAGATTGTGCCTGTGGTTTACACAGATTTAACTCAGTAGATCTGCAACTGTGTAAAATGAGCCTGAACGGCTGCATGTTGCTTCTCAGTGTTTTGTCTTTCTTTCTCAGAATACCAGTCTATGGTGAACTGAATTCCTAGTGACGCTGGAAAAAAAACGAGGAGGACATTGTCGGTGCTTCACAAGTCACTGCTGAGCCTTTTGAATAACTGTGAAGAGTAGTTGACTCAGTAGGGTGCGAAGATGGTCTTTTTTTGAGGCAACCCTATGAAGGAGACTTGCTCACAAGGTGCCCGTGTGTTGCAGTACCCTCTGCAGCCAGTGCAGTCCTCTGCCAGGGCCAGCAAGCTCTAACAGCCGTCCATGACCCTTACCAGCACCACCCGAGGGCTCCTCAGCGACGTTGTAGGAGGGCTGGTCCCAGCCCACCTCAGCCGTGCCCCTGCCCAGCCACGGATCCCTGCTGATCCCAACCCTGACTGGTCACCCAGCTCCACCTCAGACCTGCCTTGTCCCCAGGGCTGGATCCAGCTCTGGTCACCACCACTGGACCTGACCCCAAGCTGCAGTTTGTCTTCTGGGCTTCACTTTGGACCTTTCTTTGCCACCGTGAATTTTCCTGATGGTCTGGACTCTTGGTTGGACCTGGCTGCCAGCCTCCAGCCTCACAGGTGTGCTGAGCCATCCTGACCCTATAAACTGGAAATAATCAGTTTTGTTGGTTGGTTTGGTGAACCTACACAAAGTACTTGCTTCTTCCCAAGCGTTACAATTAACTGAGCAACAACTGCTCACACCACTCTTCCCTTGTGAGAGAAGCAACCCACACAAACTCATATTAAAATAACCAAACGGATTTGAATTATTTTGGTGCCAACTTCCACGTGGCACTTTCATATTTTGTATTAACTGTCCTACTTCAAGTCAGCCCACTTTTCTTCCTCCTTTTGATGCCATTGTTTTCATGTTTGCTGTAACTTAAGCAAAATTGGAACACGACACTCTATAAACTTCCTTAGAGGAGGTCACTGTGATGGAAGGATGCACAGGAATTATAGGAGAAAGGGTCTGACTGATTTGTATGGTTTCAAAAAACGCTGTTGAATTGCTCTGAAAAAAAATCCTTTGAAGATCAAAACAGGACTCAGGGATTTCAATTTAAATCAACCTGAGAAATCATAAATTCAGTCATCACTACTGAAATGTGACTCACTTGTTTGCCAAAGCATGCAAAAAAGTCTGTTCTCTGTGAAACCACAAATTAACCAATGTTAGCTTTGAAAAACTGGTGAGTCTCATCAGCCTTCCAGAGAGCACAAGTGGAGATTCATAATTATAATGAAACCTGAAAGGAGCAAGCTGAGGCTGCTCTCCATTTTTCCCAACAGACCATTGCTTCACTTGCTCTCAAGTATGATACTTTTCAGCATAATCAAACTTTTTCAAGTTTTCATTTTTAACATTCAGTCCCCTTTGTAATTTTTCAAGATGTATTTAAAATCAAATTTGTACTTGGTGTTCTGAGCACAGCATGAATATAGCTTGTATAATAATACTATGTAATATGATTTCCAACTTTTTTAATTTGGAGACTTTTACAAAAATTCCAAATCACTACTTCTGGCTGTAACTTTTATTTTTCAGACGACATTTCAGAACCAAGATGTGATGGTAATATCTGTAAGAGACGTATTCCTGGGTTACAGAGTCAGGTTGGTGTATTTCTTCCTAATAAATTTCTAACTGTGTGTGCATATTTACTGAGATCTTAAAAAAAAAAAAATATATATTTTGAAGGTTTTGAACATCTGTTGTCAGGCTGTATTTTAGAAATACAGTTCTGTACTACGTTTACCCTCAGCCAAAATGGATGCTGTAATTTGAGCTCACAAAACAGCAAATCTCAATCTTTATGAATTTTGGGGGGCATATAGTTAATTTGTTGTTATTCCCATCCAGCTAAGGAACTCATGAAGAATGGAATCGTAGGCGGGTTCCTTTGTATCTATTTTTTGGTACCATTAGGGTTTGTGTGTATACATATGGTTGAGAAAGCAAAACTGTCCATCCTCTTCCATTTTATAAAATTTCCACCCATCTGAATATTTTGATCTTGAAGAAAATGGGAAGAAATATAAACCTTGCCCACTGAGCTTTAAAGACTGTTAGTGAAATAAACAGTCCTGCTCACTGGAAAGTAAGCCTAAGTGAATGGGTATATTCGAAAGGTTATGAACTAAAAAAAAAATGCAAAGTCCTAAATTGGATTGCTGGCAGCAGCTCCTCATGTTTCACTTAAGCTAGTTTAGTTATAATGATTTTCCTCTTTGTTTGCCAGGAAAAACAAGATGCTTTGTTTAAGTTCATTACCTCTAATACTTTATAAGTAGGTGGGTACCAGGCTATGCTGTTTTCTATGTACTGAACTCTCAGATTAAAGCATGTCTGTCTGAGAAGTTCCCACTTAGCTCCTATTTGGATGCAGAGCACCCGCCATTGTGCAGACTCACAGAGATTTCATTTGTACCCTCTCATTTAGCTCTGTGCTTGGGTTTGCAGCCTCAGCTGCTGTGCTGCTTAAATACGGGGGAAAAGCTTTTTTCTCCCACTTGCTTTTATTCTTTGCTTCTCAACGTTAGGCACAACTGAGTTGTTTCTCCCATAGGTCATGGATAAGGGCAGGCTTAAAGCACAAACCTGGTGTCTGCGCTTACCGGTCTGGATTCCCTAATGCCTACAGATACATAGGAGGTGGTGCTAGGTGTGAGCCATCATTATTGGCCACGATGGACAAAATGCCCAGTGTTGCTCACCTGCGGGCTACTGTGTCCACACAAATATGTCCACAACACATAAATATTCTGCATCAGGTTCTGCCCCGTTTGTCTTCTGCCTGAGGCTGGCTGGCTGCTCGGTGCCACGGTGGACAGCATACACTTTGGGATGCTCTTTCACAAGGATTTTTGTCACACAAGAACAAGGTGCTTTCCCGTAGGCAGGTCAAACTCAGACATTACTAAAGATCTGTAACGTGTCCCAGATCATCACTAAATCATGGCTCTTCTGAGGAATAAAGATGTTTTTAACTCGGCTCCTGGTTTCCTCAGCCATATCTGATTTAGCATAGGTGCAGCCACACCGAAAGCTTTGCCGTGGGTCCCTGCAGCGCTGTTCCTGGGTAAACCGGGTGTGTGCCAAGGAGCATTTAGAACACAAAGGGGTCTTGCTATTTTAGATTAATCTCATTTTAAAGCAAAAGAATTGAGAAGACAGAGTATCACGAGGAAGGATGGAGGGTTAAAGAACAACCTCAGTTACAAGACTACGAATAACTTGAGGAAGGCACTTCAAAGCAATCTCTTGGGCTAAGAAGCAGTCCAGCCCCATCCAGGGTCTGTAAATAAGATTGCCCCCAGGGTTACGCTGCTCGTGGAACAGTACAGCTAAATTCTTTCTGCAAACCACAGGCTCAGTTTGGATCCTCGTATTATTACAATTTCCCAAAAGTCTTTATAAGTACTGCAAAGACGATGGAAACCCAGCAGCTTGGCTTCTTCCTGGCGCCTGCCCCAAGCCTCGTGCAAACACAGTAATTGCTGCTGCACAGCGCTGTGACTGTAGGCCAGAACAACCGTAAGTCCTTCCCAGTTTACATAAGGGCCTGTTTCTTTATTTAACAAAAATAAATTAAAAAATAATAATAAAAAAAAAATAAATTGCTGCTTTAAGGGCTCTTTCTTCAGTTTTAGCACCCTCTAAAATACTCAAATGGACTTCTAAAGCAGTTGCACGTAGCACACTGTGGGTGAGGATTAAGCAAGCCCAGATTAATTGTACAAGGAGTAATCAAATGTGGAAACACCCTGACTTTTCCCCTTGGGGGACTTCAAATGAGCGGTAGTGTTCAGAGCAAGCTTTGTTGTTGGTTAGGGTCACCTCCTAGCTGGTTTCCTAATAGCTGTGCAATAGTTGACGCAATCCTGGCTATTAACCTTTTATTTTATGTTCTGTATATTTTTACTACAGAAGACAATAGGGAGACCAGTGTGCTCGGCTAATCAGGTTTATTTATATCCAGCCACGGTGTTGCCATCATGACTGGAACACACACAGTAAAGAACTGGGATCTTTTGCCTTTTTAGAGAGAAAATACCAGGTGTTTTAGGCAGGCTGTTAGGGGACACGGTGAGCAAGTTTGATATTAGAAATGGTCACTTTGTGCTGCCTGGAAATTGAAAACATCCCTTTAAGGTTTCTGTTTCAGCATTTGGAAACCGATGGTCACCTGAAAGCTTTGACCCAAGTTTCATACAGAAGGCAAAATGGGTAACAGTAACTAAGTGGAGGCATGAAAAATGAATTGTCTTTTTCTCCCTGGAGAAGAGATCCATTCTGCTGGAGCTGGATAACACTTGGAAGCTCACAAAGCTCCTTTTCATTAGAGAAAAGAAAGCCTCGTCATCCCTAGAGCTCTTAATTAGGCACCTTTTGCCATTCACACAAATCTGTGTCGCTGCTGTCAAGTCCTATTTGTTTTAAAAATTGATTCATTCATTTCAGCTCTTTTGTTGGGCAGCAAAAATGGATCGACCAAATGAATCCAAACACTTTGTAAATTGTAAGGGGTTTAATATAATCAGTGTGGCCACGCCAAGCTCAGAGAACAAGTGGACGCCAATGCTTTGGTGCAAAGCGCTCACAGAGCAATAACAAAAACCGTGTTCAAAGCAGAGGGCTACAGAGGAGAGGTAAAAAGCACATATGGGGTATTAGCTACCTGCAGCCCTATATGGTACTCTTGCATTTATGGTGGACATTAATCTTCAGGCATTACTTATCAGTTAGATAGGAAGGGTCAAAATGAAAGTGCTAGGTTTTAACAATGCTTAGGCTGAATGTTTTTTAGTGCACTCCTTCTGATGAATGGTTTAAATGTTTTATTTAAAGGAGCTGGCATTTCTTTTTCACACCTCCTAGAAAATAATGTCTTTTATTTATATAAATTTATACTGAGATAACTGTTTGAAGCATTTCTCCAGTATGATAATATTCAATGACTGTTTACAAGGAGGTTTTTAATTCATGCAGGAAACAACTCCTCTTGTACAAACATATAAATGTATATATGAATGCAAGTATTTGCATATAAATGTTTTCTTTTTATTATTTTCTTGTTTTAAAAATCTCAACCAACCTTGAAACAGGAACAAAATAACCATCACTTGTTGGACCTGCATGAATTGTCAGGGATGCGCGAATGGAGCTCATCAGTGAAGCCAAGCAAAGACGATGTGAGTCTCACCATCCAGGGAGCTGAGCCTTCCATGTGTATGGTTGCTGCTTTCCAGGCTGAGAAGAGTCTCCAGTTATCTGCATTTTCAGGTTTGGCTGATATTTTCAAGAGGTGGCACTAAAAATATGGAAGGTTTTTTTTTCACAGAATTCTGTGCAAACACTCTAGGTTTTTCCAAAACTTGTGGTTTAGGTTTAAAGCTACTGTAAAGTTGTTCTTTACATGGATAGAGGGCTGGAGGGCCAGTTATTAATCAGTGTGCTGCATTTTGGAAGGGTAAGGTTGATACAGGCAAGGGTAAGTACTTTGCTTATGTGGACACTGTGTGTTCTGAGGAGAAAGGGTTTTAAATAAAGTCCAACATGACTAGAGGAAAAGAGTAAAGACCATTGATTGCAAGTCTTATAGGAATTGTTTTCACATTGATTATCTGATGGTCTTTTCAGTATATGCATCCTTCTCTTTAGAAGTGGTATCAGTCTGGGTCGTTTCTCACTCTGGGTTGTGGCTGCACAGATAAGCTGTGCTGTGAGAAAGCCTGAAAGCCTTTCCTCACGTGCATGCAGAGGAATATAGACCATGCATTAGATGCATGATGTATCCTTGCAAACTCCCATCAACCAAATTTTATTAACGCTGGTGTCTCAGCTGTTAATGTTGAGTTTTATTCATCTTTTTTCTCAGCCTGTTAAAGAAGTTGCCAGTAAAAGTATCAGTGCATTAGAAATAGCTTAAGAAATTATAAAAATCCTCACCTCTTGTATTTTTTTGCCCATTTGTTGTTGCTGATGATATTACATGAGATGCAACACAATTACCTTCATTTAGCTGAATACCGTGTGATTTGCTTTTGAGTTCCTTCTTTTTCAAAGATAAGCAAGTCTTACTCTTATTTTATTGATTGAAAGTTGAAATTTCCATAATCACACTGAGAGTCTTGCTGAGAAAACAGTGTAAACAAATTTTCTAGAGGTACTCACTTCCCAGAGGATTGAATCAAAAAGGATTTATCAAAGGAGTTCACAAAAGAGGGAGCTTTGCTCTTTTTTGTGAGTAGACAGTGCCTGCAATGCCCAGCTCAGATTGCTGATTTGTACATGAGGCCGATCAGATGATGGACATTGCCAATGAGGCTTCTTCAATGCCAGGCGCTCTTCGCTGCAGTGTTTCATACATACTTTTTTTGCCTAAGGTTATAAAAGTCCCCACAGTCTGTAATTTGCTTGTAAAGGTGTGAGATGGTCCATGCATATAATCTTCATTTGCACTGGATTAGCTGGAATTTGCAACACAAGTTCCTTTGAGCAATGACAGTGAAATCATTAAACACGGAGGCACACTGGAGCTGCGTAAAACCCAGCAGACCCACCCTTAAGACTCTAACTTATTTAGTTTCCACTCTGTAAAAATAGACTTGGGTCTCCACCTGCAAAAGTTCAGAGTGAAACTCTACTCAGAAAAACAGTTTCATCTTGTAGTGTATCAGGGCCAAGCATCTGGTAGTGTCAAAACGAAAATGTGGCACGTTGTGTTTAGCTAGACCTGAGATGAATTTTGAAAATTGCTCAAACTTGGAAAGTTTTACATGGTCTGGGAGGAGGATTAGCTACTGAAATGCTCAGCTTAGCTATAGCAGCCACTGCACTTCTCACATATGTGTTGAGCAACACAAGATTAACAAATCTCAGGCCTGAGAGATAAAAGTCATTGGGGGAGAATATGATGAATCCTGCAAGTCCTAAATTGTTTCTCTCTTGTCTGTATCTGAGCATTAGGCTGCTCTGATAAACCACTGAGTAGCTGGCAAAATGGTATAAAAATCTGCAGCTATTTGCTTTGCCGGCAGGTTTGTTTAACCACTAACAGAATCACTCCATTAAAGGTGCAGAGTCTGGCCAGGGCTTCAGTTTTTAAACTTTAATCAAATTTTGAGTATTCAGCTCAAAGCTGTGTTTCAGACCTCAGTAAATCACAATTTGGACCTGTGTTTATACGCCTCCATCTAAACTAGGGCGTTCAGGTTGACCCTGCTGGGAACTTCCCTCTCCATGGTACGGAGGACATGAGAAGAGTCTGAATTCCAGTTTTCCATTTTCCCTTGTTCAGTTCAAGACACCCTCAAAACCCAGAGCTGTCAGGCTTTGTCCTGTTCGTCTGAGCCTTAGGCGAACAGCGGAGCCCCTGCGAGCAGTGCAGCCACTCACAACCTCTTCACCCATCATCACCTGCCCCGGCCTCCCCGCAGGTTTGGGACAATGACGCCGTGCCCACGGCACACACAGCAGCGCTGTTTGCTGTGCTGCGCCGCCCCGCGCCCACAGCTGTACAGCGGCTCCCCTGCTCCTGATCCCCACCTGTGTGCAGGCGCTTATACAGCCCCGGTATTTGGAAGCAGCTGTGTTGCAGCTGGTGTAACTGCTCCCTCGAGGATCCATCATGCCGGGGAGTCCTCCAAAGCTGTGAAGCTACAGCAGCGTCTCTTCAGTGCGCCAGAGCATCCTTACAGGATTTTTTTTCCCCCAAATGGTTAGAGCATCACCATGATTACAGGTAGAAGGCTGGGGGTCTTGGGCACCGCAGAGGCGCTGCGGACGCTGCACAGCACAGCTCTGGGGGCAGACCCTGCGGGTCAGCCAGGCGTTGAACCGAGTTAAACAGCGAATTCTTGACATGGGAGCACTGTCGTTCACGTGCCTTGTGGAGCCAACATACCTACGTGTTGTTTTGCTGTGACAAATAGAGGAGGCGTTTACAAGCCTCTGTTTGCATTTTCCCAGTTCATTCAGCTCCAGGAATTATTGGCAGGTCTAATTACCACCAGATGGCTGTATTTTAGCATGGGACAATATCAGAGACCCCAAAAGCTTCTATAAATGTGTGGCTTTTACTCGGAACCTTAGCAAGGCAGTGAACATATCACTGGTAATATCTCATAGAAATAGTGATTTGTTAGAACAGTCAGAGTTTTGCTGACAGATATTAGATATTTTGTTATCATTTTAAAAAGAGCTACAAATAAAATTGCTAATATTCAATTAACCAAATTGGAGCAGGAAAGAAAACATATCAGGGAACGGAAAACAACTGCTTCCTTTATATAACAATAAAACTTTATAGAAAAAGAACAACCTGACAGTATCAAATATCTTTCAGTATTGTCTACTCAGGACAGCATAATAATGCAAAACCAAGTAATCCCAAGAGAATACTGTTGCACAAACATGCAAACCTCCTACAGCATTTCAGTTAAACTGAAAGTCTGACATAATTTTCAGTCCACCAATGACGTGGGATCTGGAAATAATACTTCAGGTATATCTGTTTAGCGCCTTCTTTATTAATCACTGATGTGAATTATTCTGTTTTCAGTAGTGCTAACAAACCTGTAACAGCTCTGGCAACCTCTTCGTGTTAGTAACTAACTGCACACACTCAAGACACTCCCAGACTGAAGATACCAACAGAAATGAATGGTGGAAGGTGCCATATGGCCAAGGGAGGATGTACAGACAAACCACTGCACCCTGTCTGCTTAGCTGTCCTCTGTCGCGTGGGCTGAATTGTGTAGGACACCATGGGAATCCCTCCTCTCCTTCAGGCAAGTAAAGGTGAAATGCTGAGAAGGAAATTTTTTGCCTCTTTCAATTTGCTAACAGTAAAATAAAAAAAAAAAACAGCAAATGTGTATCTGGGGTGGGACTTCCAGGGATAGTCCATTCTGTCATGTTTGTGTAGGCTGCAACCAGCTTGGTATGTAAAGTCAAACTGTTGAACAAAGGCATCAGCAGTGCCCTCAGCTCAAGCCCAACGTGTGTGAGAAGGCTGCTGACGGCTTGTCCATGGAAAACTCTTCATCTTAGACCAGAAGTTCTGTAATGCAGGCAGTGGTCAACAGGCGTCCTTAGATACTTAGTCTCTTGGCTGATAAAGAACTGGTTTTCTCATATTTTTCAGTGGCTGCTGCCTTAAGTTTTTGGGAGTCCTAAGTGATTAGGCTGAGAGATGTGATGTGGTGGAAGACTCAAAGGATGCATTAGTCACCATGTTCTTTGCTAAGTGAGTCAAATAAGAGACTATGTGAGAACCATAGTCAGAGGAAGAAGTTACTGTCACTCCTGGGTTCTGAAACTGAGTGGGCTTACACTTTTTGAAGTTTCATACATTACAGCCTTCTGGAAGAGTCATTCATTCAGGGGTCCTAAAACAACAGACAAACAACCCAGTGTTAAAGGACAGCCTTATGAGGGACAGGTACAGCCTGAGACCCTGCAGCTGTGGGAATCTGGCCACAAGATGTTGATTTTGGGGTGTCCTGAAATGATTTGGACCCACTATCGTCTCCATTACTGCTTTAAAACAGATTCTCTGAAAATGCCTGTTTGGAAGAAGCAATTCTGTGCTTTGAGAGAGCTGAATTTCCCTGGCAAACCCCACCACTGACTTTAAGAGAGAAGTTGCTGAACTTGCACGTGTACGGAAAGACAATGAATGACAGAGGTTTGCAGCCTCACGTGGAGAGAAGATTGCAGGATTCATAAAGCAGTAGCTGGAGGAAGTGTATACAGATGCTTCAGAGACTTCTTGTGCAAACAGGCAACACCTTAACTCATAGACTTAGAAGCAGAATTAACTTTGTCCTTCGGCACCGGTTCACTTAACTACTTCACTGCCATCACAAATGCTACTGAAACACCCTCTGGAGTGCCTTTTTTTGTAGAAGTGAGCCTATGTGTAGAAGTGAGCCTAAGTACCTTCTACCAAACTAATCACTTCTTTCAGCAGCTCTCACTAGGTTTAGTGGCTGTGCTCTGTGACTGTGTTGTTCATCTTTTAACTTCCAGTAACTGGCAATTTATTGTTTTATTAATATTGCACCCTGGACATATAGGGTAGTAGCTAACAGACCTGACTGTATGCACTTGATTTTACCCCTTTGTTTTTCAATTTAGAAACAGCTGACTCTAGACGAGATTTATTACAGCATGAAATCCCTGATTCAGCAGGTGTAGCATCACATGGTACCTTCCTCGATAGCTGATGCTTCCTGAATTAATTTCAAAGTTTATAAAAGGTGCTAAGATGTGATCGACCACAGGCTTAGGCATCCCAAAGCATCACAGCACTGCTCGATATCAAAATGTGAGTCAGAATTTGTGATCACCATCACATCAACCATCAATATGGTCAGGTTTACAAACCATGAAGCATTCAGGTTCACTGAGGGTGCTTATAATATGTTTGCTTTTCATCTAGCTCGTGCAGAATTAATTATATTTCATACGAGAATTTGATTTTATATTAGTTAAATAAATATATTTGACTCTATAGATGATAACTCCTCTATCTTTTTTTAAAAGTTCTTTCTGTTTTAATGATGTTCACATATCTACCAGAGCCTTGTCAAACTATAACAGTCTTATTTCCCTGTCAACTAAGTGTTGTTGGCTATTAATGTATAAATGGATTCTTTCTTTATTTATTTTATTTTTGTATTCATCTTATTTGCCCTGGAGGCGAAGGCATGCCTCTGCGCTTCCCTTGCAGAAAATGAACTTCATTAAGCGTGTGCTGTGTGTACCTATTGAAGCCCCTGGAACAGACTGCCCTTATGAGGCAGTCTCTCATTGAGAAAGTGCTGTCAGCAGGATCTCCAGATCAGATTAGAAAACCTCTGTGGGGTGGGGCATTTAAATAACCAGCTCTGGTGGTCCCTTAGGATGTGTCTGTCTGTGAAAACTTTCCAAATGGAACAGTCCTTTGAAAGCATTTCTCCCCTCTGCACGGAAAGCTGCTCTAACTAGGACTATGTTATAAAATGTCCTGTGTGAGCTTGACTGAGGAGAATGGTTTCTAAACTGCTGGTTTTTGAAGTTTGCTTAGAGACATACTCAAGCTGTATTGCCTCAGTGCGCTCCTGGAGCTGCCGCACTGCAAAAGCAAGGAGTGACGGGACGAAGCCCCTGAGGCTGCTGCTGCCCCCAGATCCATACCCTGCATGGAAGCGGGGCTGGTTCATGAGGGTTTCTCATGCCACACCTCAGCCATGCAGGATATTGGGGCTGCCTCTGTTGTGGTTCTTTCCCCAACTTACCCACTGCCTCCTCCAAATCCCACACCAGTCTGTCCTCACACAAAGAGCTGCCCTGTAGTAGCTCTTCTGTACATGCAGGGCCTTCTAATGCTCAGCAATGGCAGCGGAGTACCAGACTTCTTCCAAGGAGAACAATGGATGATGAGCGTACACAAAACAGAGGCTGCGACAAGCCACTATCTGAAGAACAGGATGAGGAGGTAGAAGAGATGAGTCAGATGTGCAGCAGGCTGAGTACACACTTTGCTTTTGTTAGTAAGAAAACCTGTGGCACGCTGAATGCATCTTCTAACTTTCTGGAGCCAATGAATATGCTTCTGATTTGTTTGAACTAAATCAAGGAGCTGAGCTTGGTGGTTGTTCTCAGAAGAAAGAGGCAGTCATGTTCAGGCTCTTCCTGTTACCTGAATTCCTGGCTGAAAAGCAAAACAGTTTCTTAGCTGAAAAGTAAATGTCAAAAGATACTAGAATTCAATTATTTCTTATTTCCACCTATCAAAGAGAATTAAGTGAGAGTGATTAAGTGGATAAATGTATCAAGTAAACCAGCAGTGAAAACAGTATACTCCCTTTCTACAACTGTAAACAATTACTACCGCGTGATGTGAAAACTGTCAATTAGCCCTAACCACAGTGAATCAGAGCTTCTTTCTGGTGTAATGAAAATAGAGCATTTTACCATCACATCAGTATAGATTGCATTAACCTTAATGACTCCTGTAAGGCTAAACCTTGCCTTGGCAGGCAGATTGAATGCTGTGTGTTGTAAGCTTTGCCTTTAACTTATCTTTGTAAAACTTTCATCGATTCTACTCTAATTTAAACTAGAAATACAGAAATTGTCAGGTTTGAACAGACCACTGGTGCAACTAATTTGATTTTTTGTTGCTAACTGTAACCAGTGATGGATGGACTCAGGGAAAAAAAAGAATAATTCATTCCCTGCCCCCTCTCCCTTTCTTTTTTCCCCTTGTATCCTTCCCCTAATTTGTTTAATTAAGTGTGATGCGATGCCATGGAGGAGCACATTTCTTTACCCCCAGTTGATGACAAGTTTATGTACTGAAATGGAAATATTAACAGCTCTTGTACCTTCAAACTCCCTAGTATTACTAGAGATATTATTTTTGCTAGTGTAAATGTCAAATCCCAGTTTGAAAATAAATCCTCTGTATCTCCTGTATTAAATAGATTATTCTAAGAAGTTTCCAAATTCATTGCCAGGAGCCTTATTTTTTTATTGTTGAATGTTTCCTTTCAGTGGGAGAAAATGTAAATAGGACCACGTTACTCCATGAGTACCACCATCTGCCACATCTCCTCTTTCATTATTAATCCCTGGCTAAAGTTTATTTGGTGAATTTGATAGGAGTTCCTCTTAGATTTATCCAAGTGTAGCAAAATCTAACCCCCCTTTCCTTCTGTTGCAGGGAATCTGTCTCTTCATGTTGCACTTAGATAAAATTGCTAACTCTTCATGGGGAGAAAGATATAAGTTGACGTCTCAGATAGAATAATTTCTTCTTGGTCTAAAGGTTGGTATAACTTTATTGGTTAGTTTCTCCAAAATATCTGTTGACTTAAGTTCCCAACCTATGACATATTAAAGTGATTTTGCTATGGGCAGTTGCTCTGCACTTCAAAATTGAGCTCACTGGGGTTTCAAACTCAGGATTGGAAAATTAAGGTACCAGAAGTTAATTACTTTTGGTACAAAAATATGAAATGGTTTCAATTTCTGAGATATATTAGTTTTACTTAGCTCATACCACATCATGCTTTGTTTTAACTAAGTCTCTACCACACTTCAGAACAGTTCAGCTATTAATACAGCAAAGCCACTGCTCTTGTCAACCTTATTACCACCCAGAATTTTTTCAAAGCTCTGTTGCTGCTGTTCAGAGAATATATATTATCATTTTATTTGTTCTGCACATTAGCAGAAAAAAACCCTGCTTATGAATTAGGAAGAAAGCTCAGAAATATTTTACTCCTGATGACTAAAAATACCACAACCTGCTACCGTGCAGATTAGAAGGTTGCAGCTGTATTTGAATTAAAGAGGGAAAAGAGTCCTTCAAGCTGTGAAGTTAACTGGGAATCTCCGAGTGAAGCATTTTGCTGCTCACGTGTGAAGCTGGAGCATGCTGCTGGCATCTTGCCGCACAGCTTTGCAAGCCTAACTATGTTTGAATAGTAGCTCCACTGCAGGCAGTCTACTACAATATTTTTTTAAATTCAAGTTTAACTACTTTTCCTATCTTTACTCCTTGCATTGGTATTTGCAAAGCTTCTCATTCAAGTGGGAAACTAAAAGATAAGTGAGTAAGAATGAAGCAGTCAGGAGGTTAATCTGGCAATTCCCAGACCAAACAGGGAAAACGTTTAAAAGTTGAGCATCTTTAATATCAGGATAGAGGAGAGAAACACACCACAAAGACCACATTTTAGGGAACCTGTGCAAGATTTTATGGACTTTCAGAGTGTGCAGTAACTGCAGGGCTGAGTGAATCTGAAAAGCAAGTGGATTTAAGGAAAACTGATAAAGACTAGAGGCACAAATTGTTGTTAAAGCTTCCCTCACTGGAAACTATTAAAAAATAGTTATAATAAACCAGGAGGTAAGGGCAGAGGTAAGGACAGAATATTTCACTAACTATAGAACCTTTAGTTGAAACTCAACATGTATTTACAGCACAGATGTGTATGTGCGCACACACAGGATTGTATGGTCTAGTGTTTCCTAATCTAGTTCTCAAACAGTGCCGGAATGCATTTTCCTGCAGAAATCTCCTTTGCAGCTCTGTTTACTGTCAAGAGTCCCTGCCTCCCAGGTCGGATGTAGTGAGCGCTTCTGAGCTGGTGTCTCACTCATAATGGAGCAGCCAGTCCCATAAACTTGTTTTGCTTAATCACTCCAGAGGCCAGGATTCAGAAATTTGGATAAAGCATTAAATGCACATGAATGATTTTGTACAGTAAAGAAGCTGCTTAGTTTCTGCATATAGATGAGGGTGTGGTGAGCAGTGATGTCCTATGTAGTTTGGAGAAAAAGAGATAGGAGGTGCTAATGGATAGAAAATTTAATTAATCTAATTTATCACAGCCACCACAGCATTAATACTGCTCAGACACGGTGTTAATAGCCGGCTTTTGCAGTTTTCAAGTTTGAATGACGTATTTTTTTTCCGGTCTCCCGTATTGTTTCAGTTCTGCTCATCTTCCCTTCATACAATAAATCAAATAGGACATATCTAAACTTCTAAAGGTTTCCAGATGTTTCTTTTATTAAGTTATTGGGAGGCAATAACTTTCAAAGGGCAGAAGAGTTTTGGCTATCTAGTGAATTTAATCAAAACAGATGCGAGTGAAATTGCAGGGCTTGTATGAGGACAGGCTGACATCAGCTGTGCACTGGGAAGCAAGAGGAGAGCAGCACATCAGAACTGAATCAGGATTCCCCTTGTGCAGGGACTGTCTTGGGCTCGGACATGTGCACTACCTAAATGAGGCCAAAAAACTGTGACAGGGAAGCTGTGATATACATCTGATTGAAAGATGCTGCCAAGAGATTTTTTGGCAGGCTAAAGAACATAGATATTGGGAAGAAATAAAGTGTAAGTTGAAAGAAAGAAAGAAGAAATAAAGTGTAAGTGGCTTTTTTTTTTTCATGCTACGTCTCTGCAGAGACAGGTTTTCTTCTGAGAGAATGCAAGAAAACCATAACACTTATGCTGTATGTTACTACCTTGAAAGTGGTTTAAAGGGAGAGCTCAGAGTCTGTCAGATCCTGAGAGTCTCCTGAGTTTAATAAAAGCATCAAGGGTTCAACTGGAAGCAGAGGGGCTCCAGGTTTGCTCCCAGAAAGTGCTTCCCAGTTGTTTCGTAGTATCCTCATGGCAGAGGGTGTTACTGAGATTACTGAGACCATACTACCTAAGAAAGTTCCGCCCGATCCTGTTTATACCTCGAAATACAAAGGAAATGACAAGAAGTCTGCTCGTTGAAGTGCTTTAAAGGACTAGTGACCTCAGTGGGTACAAACACTGAATGCTGCAATGGTTGTGTGACAGTGTCGGTGGAAGCTTTAAAGCCAGGGAGCGTGGAAGGAAACACGAGGCTGTGTTACAGCGCCTCTGGAGTAGCTCCTCATGATATGTATAACAAGTGACTGTATCTTTTAATTGAACTTTCAAGTCTGTTGCCTTTACGTAACTTAAAGAAGAAATTTCTGGAGAAGGGAAGGAAAGACAAACCAAATGCATTTCTACATCAATAAGAAAGAGCTTTTGTGCCAGGGATTCATGTGGTCTCAGAGCAGTGCAAACAAAGTTGCTGTGATGCTTATGCCTCTCATGGTGTCTGCACCCTGGTAATGTCAGTAGTAACCCTAGTAGTTCCCAGCTCAGGTGGATCAGAGTAGTGGTGTCATGGGTTTACTTGGTTTCTGTTTATTTATTTCTTTCACAACGTTTTACACTGGCCTCTGTGTTTCAGACTGTGGGACAGGAATAGTTTATCAGTTTGTTAGCTGTTCTGGTAATCACAGATTAAGCCAGATAACTGTAGACTTTGGTTAATACAGATGTATCGTGTATCTGGTGTGCGTCACTGGGATTCCTTCTTGCTTTGTCTTCCTAGTAAGTTGTGTCTCGTTGCTCTTAAATTTCACTGTTGTCAATACCAAATGCATGATGACTGAACTGCCACTTGGACAAGCAAAACACCCTATTGCTTAAAGAGGTCTCTTTTTTCCTATTGTACCTCCAGACTTGTTTGCATATTCTTCCATTTACCATTTAGTGAAGGAGTCTAAATAAAGAATTAAAATACAAGCACTTCACAACCTCCCAACTCCATTTCTTTGTCCAAAGCTCAGCATTTCTCCTGCTCAAAATCCCATTTTAAAGCTTATAAAATGTAGCCTTTCTGTGTGACAAATTTCTGATGCCACTAGAAAGCCAAGAAGGACAGAAACAGCTGTATTCAGTAACTTGAAAACTCTGAATTTTGAATAAACGAGGTGGGGTTCACAAAGACTGAAGTTTCTTGTTTAGAGAAAACGTTTCAAAATTAGGGGGCTTAGGTTGAAGAAAAGGTTAGCAAAAACTTACAAAAGCTGAAATTAAGCACTGCCTTTACCACGTCAGCCAGCTGAAGTGGATTAGTTTGGGGTTGGAGTCTAGTGGCACAGGGAATGGCAAGAGTCTAAATATGGTTTCTCTCTGGGCAGTGGAGGCATAGGGTGTAACAGAGAAAACATACCAAGGGTCTAGATTTTACCTTCCCATTCTACATAATACCATTTGCAGAATTTGGCTCCAAACACAGAAAATTCCAGCCTGAGAAACACTACAGTCCTGGTTAAACAGGAATGACAGCACTGTGTCACTCCAGTGGTGCTCACAGCTCCTGGCTGCCTCTGCATCTGTACCCTGAAAAAATGTGCCTGGTCCCCGGAGGGCATCCTCCTTCCAGAAAATCCAGCCGGGACACTGCAAGCCTCCTGTCTTCAGCTGAGATGGCATGTCTGAGAGATGTAACAAGAGCTGTGTCTGAGCCTCTGCAAGCAATAAATCACTGCTGAGCCGCTCACCTGAACTTGTACCAGCTCTGCTTTCCCGAGATGCTGCACGTCCAACCCGCCGGCTACAAGCCCATGAGATCTCCTAATGCTGCAACCAGGTACTGCTAACACCACATGGGCTCTTTTCCTATTTTCATCAGTTAATCTGCTTCTTGCTTTTATAGTCTCAGTACAAAAGTACTCACTGAATATCGCGAACACCCAGTTTGGTCAGCTGCAGTTCATTTGAGCTCATATTTTCTATTTAGAATGCCTAATTGGTTACCTGAAATAACAAAATATTGTTCTCATTTTTGAGGGCTGAGACTGCTTAAGCAGAAGCTTGAATTACTATTGAACACTGCGTAACAGACTTTTGTGAAGAGAGTTTGTGTCATGTGTTGTAATTTATTAGTCTCCCAAGGTATGCAAAATCTTTCTGTGACTATTCAGTAGGCATAAAAATACATGAAGAAATGTAACTATCCCAAAATTCTGAAACTTCTTTTGGGTATAAATGTATTTCCATTTCTGAAATATTTATGCAGCTCTAGGACATTTATTTGCAAGGTGCAGACTGCTTCAGTAGTACCTAGAGTACCTTAACCTTGTCTGGACTTGACTCGAGCTGCTTGTGTAATATAAAAATAAAATCAAATTAAGTCCTAACTTCAGTAATTGAATTTTAGTAGCCAAAATTTATGAAGGAAACAAATTTCAGTTACACCTGTGTACTTGTAGAAGATGAATTTTCAGTTGTTAAATATAAGTGTTCACAGAGAAGCTTGTGCACTCAACCAGAGAGAGAAGAGAATCAATATCACCCCTGAGCAGCAGCTCAAATTTCAAATATTCACAGCTTGTAAAGTCAAACTTGTGAAGTTTAATTGACCAGGAATAATTTGAGGACAGAGTGATCTGTATGTGCTTCATAGGCAGAATGCAACTGAGTTATTCACTGGAAATTATTTATTCCACTTTAGAAATTATTGGACACTTGCAATGGGGCTGTGCATTTGCTAAAATCTTAACTTTAATTTGCTCACGAACACTGCATGATCCTCAATCAGAAAAGGAACAGCAATTAGGAACTTGTTTTCATGTAATTCCCTCCCACCGTTGCTCTTTCAAGTAGTTCTTAAAATGTCTAACCTGGGTATCAATAAGCACATACCTCCTGCTACAGCCACACAGTGTTTCAGTTGTAAGGGAGAAGATTAACAAGGGATCCGTGATCCCTTTTGCTTCTGTGACTTTCAAGTTCAGAGCAGAATTAACCTGTGATTCTTGCTTCTGCTTCTCTGCTTAGACCAGTGAACTAAATGCTCATTTTTCTTTCTCAACTGCCAGTGAATATTTACTGTAGTTTTTCCTGTAGAGCTCAAAGCTGTCCCTTCGGCACAGCTGAGAGTTTGGCTCATCCAATTCCAGTGTCATTTTTTTGTAACCTATGGCAAAGCCTTGCTCCCCTGTATGGTTGTTTAATATTACACATCTCTGGAAATGCCAGGCAGGAATCAGGATCTCATGGCAAAAGTGCTTCTGGGGAAATGGAACAATCTTCAACCCTGCAAAAATTGCAAGTATTGTATTTGAGGATGTAAAAGCTCAGCTAAATGAGTGTTGAGAGGAAGAAAGGAAAAAGTAAAATGAATAGAATTTAGAAGATAAGTGACATTTCAGTTCTGTTTATAAACTTAAACCTTAGCTTCATTTTAAAATTGCATATTGTTTGTGACTATTACTGTGGGTGGAAATAAAGTAATTTGGAGGAGTCTGTCATGACTTAGAGATCCCATATTGAATACTTTGGTATCATGCATGTAGTCTATCCTTCTTTCTTGGTGTCCAGATTTACCACTGCTGTAAGCCTGTTAAATTAATCTCCAGTCAGAGTCCCCTCACTAGCCAACACGCCAGGCTACCTCTGGCTAGGTTTGCTAAGGCAGCTGGGTTGGAGAGGCCATCCAGCCGTAGAACTGTCATGTTTGCAAATTTGGCATCCTAAATTAGCCAATACCTTCATGTCTAAACTGCAGATATCAATCAGGCAACTGGTGAGACTGATATCCTATAAGGCATTTGTATAGGTACAGTTAATATATAAATAAATGCTGGCTAGAGAATAGATACAGAGTGCAGTGACACTTATTGCTTGAAAAAACATCACATCCAGACTCCAGGATTTAGATACAGGAGGTCACTGGTGGCAGAGATCTTTCCTTTTAAAAGATAAAATTGAAAACTGAGCATATAGCAGTTTCTTTCTACAGGTCTCCCTTAATGCTAAGTTTTGATCTTCAGGATTTAAGTAGGTAACAATGCTTGTGCCCATTAAAAATGTGAACTCAGGAGTCCCTAATTAGGAGACACAGTTAGGATGCATGGGTTCCCCTGCCAAGGACCTGGCATCCCTGCCACAGCATTCAGCTCTTACTTCAATCTGATGAATTTTAAGAACCTCTTAATATTAGAAATCTTAATTGTTCAGAGAAGGTGCCACAAGGCTGTGGACTGTGGGGCTGGGAGTGCTGAGCACAGCTGTCTGCTCTCGGCTGCTCTGACCCTCGAGCTGGCTCGCTGCTGGTGCCTGCTCACTGCCCTTCTCAAACAGTCCAGTCTCAGCATTTTATTCTGCATCACCTCTCTGTTAGACACCTTTTCATGTCAGCTTTCCTATAGGTGCAAGCCAAGTGACTGCTGCAAATTATAAGGAATCTTTTGTGCTTTGCCTTATTTCAAAGCCCCTTTGTCACTTAACTGTGCATGGTCTCTTTCAGTATTTAAACAATATGGTTTGGGGTCTTTTTTGCTTTAATCCAACTTGTTTGAAGGGTTTTCAATATTTGTTCTCTGTTGAAATTCTTATCCAAATTTTACAGCTCAAGTTCCTTGGTTTAAACCATCCTGAGAAGATAACATCTCCATTTTCAGGTCTCCCTCAAATCCTGAGGGAGGGCAAACTTTAGCCAGACTCTGACCTGATTCATGAGATTTTAAAATCTTATGCAGCACAGCCCGCCCAAAACCCAACACACCTGAAGTGTCTGGGCAGAAGCACAGCACTACCCTGAATAGCAGTGGTTAAACAAAGCTAGCGATCTACAGAGAACTCATCTGAGGGAAATAACGGTGGGGGGTTTTTTAATATTTTGCAGGATGAGCCTCCTAGTTTGCAGTTCTTTACAGCTTTATGCTGTACACTGAACAAGAGTCCTTCACCAGCTTCTAGACATTGCTTTCACGAGAAAATTGACTGGCAGGAGCATATTTGTTGGCTGTCACTTCAGGTGAGATGACTTCATTGACCTCTGTAGTTCACTGACTGCAAAACCATCAGGAAGCAAACTTTTATGGGCACCAAGATTACTAGCAATGTAAATGGAGACAAAATGAGCCAGATTTCTCTTTTTTGTACAGCTCACCAGGGAACATTTCTTTCCATCCACTCCTTGATTTTTCTTCTGGAGTGGACAAGGTTGTCTTCCTTGACACTGGTCTTGCATCCCAGCAACTATTCTACTCCCTGGTCAGAGCAGAAGAGCTGCTGTGGTCTGATATCTATTCAGCCTAAACTAGACTTCGGTGGCCACAACCGAACTGTGATTACACAGATATCCTTCTTTTTGCCCTTGCTGTTGAGAAATGCTGAGTGATGTACGCTCAGTGGTGGCAACAGCATTCATACATGTGTTTCATTGTACTCCTGTACCTTAGTTTCCATGGCTACCGCAGAAATTGCAGGTTTGCTATACAAATTGGTAGGAGAGATTCAGAACACCAGCCCATATGCTACAGCCTCCTGAACCTCATTCTCCTCTCCTGGGCTCAAACGTGCTTCTCTCTGTCAGGGGCTCTAATGCTGGTCTCTGCCGGGTACAGCAGGTCTTTGCCACTGCCGGGCTGCTTCTGGGGAAACTCAGTGCACACACCAGATTGCCCCCTCGTGCTAGTCTCGGTTGTCAAGTGTTTGAGGAGGGAAGATGATCTGCATTTTGATGTACAGCTGAAGTGCCTGAGGGGATGTTTCCTCCCTAGTGGTTGGTTGTTCTGCCATTCCCCGGGTGTAAAGCAACGGAGTAAAGTCATATTTTAGTATGTGATCACGTAGCTTTATGCAGAAAGGCTGCAGGTGGAACATAAAACCAGCCAGAATAGGTAAAACAAAGCCAATCCAGGCCAGTACCTGTTGTGACTGGAGACTGACTGACAGCAGGATCCGTAGAGAAGATTATAGGAATGAAGAAGGATCAGAACTACTCTCCCTGTGCCCAAGTAGCTGCAGCTCTGCTTTCCTGAGTCAAAGATGGTAACCATGCGTTTATTTTTTAGTGATTTTTTTTTCTGTTAATTTGCCTAGTTGTGTTTGACCTCATATTCATTTAGCCTCTGCAACAGTCCAGCAATAGGCTTCACAGATTAACTATGCACTGGGTAAAGAAATGCCCTTCAGTCCTATCTTTCTCAGCATTGGCAGTCCTAGTTCATTTAGTCATTCAACACCAGAAGCCGCTCCATAACTGTAATTATTGCCCATCTTCATGTCCTTTCCACTTCTAGTAAATCCTTTCTGAGAGGGATGGTGACCAGAACAGCTCACGGTTGTCAAGATGCAGATGCACTGTGGATGTCCCTGTTCTTTTCTTAGTAAATCCCAATAACTGGATTGTTCCTGAGCACTGAGCTGGCACTATCTGACAGAATGCCAAGATTTCTTCCTTCACTGGTAGTTACAAAGGCCATGCCCACTGCCCTGTGTGCTGACACAGCTGTCTGTTTTGAGGGCTCTGCCAAACTCCTTCCTTGGAACCAGCCCACCCCCCAGCATGCCTTGTTCAATGGGACTAAGAATGCAGCTGCACTGGGAGACTAGTCTAGCCTTTGGACTTGTGAGGCAGGAGTTTTCATTCACACTCAGTTTGAGGTTCCTTTCCATGAAGTGACTCATATCAACGTGACCTTTCTTGAAGGCCTTGTCTTTCACCAACTCTGGGGAGAGAGTAGGACTCTGCACTCCTATTCTGTAGCAGTACTGAGTTAACTGCCTGTCAACATATGTTTTAAGCGGGCACTTCTGCACTGTGGACTACTTTGGTGGTCCTACATCTCTGTCATCCTACAGTACTTTGCCTACTCAACTACTACATGTCTTCTGCACAGAATCCTAATCCAAAAGTGAGGACGGGGGATCCTTAAACCAGAAATGCCATCCTTTACCCTCATTTAGCCCAGCTTGAATTTTAGGCAATCTGTTGGTCATCATTAATTTGAAGTGAAAGATATGCTGAAGTAGGCAGTTCTGGTGCTGTTATAAAATTTTCCGGTTGTAGCTAGACATAAAAAATTGCACAGGGTGGTAATTACAGAAGTAGACTCTGAAATAATGTGGTCACAAAGCGCACTTAGACAACATACCCTGAAATCACCAAGTTCCTTGCAGTGCGTGCATTATGCCTGGCACATTCAGCCAACCAAGAAGTGTGTTTATCTGGTGATAATCAAATCAATAGAGTGTGTTATTACATTTGAGTGTGTTATTGCAGTTATTAAATAGCTTTCCCAAGGTTTATAAAACATCTATTTTTCAATAACATTTTGCATCATACCACTACAAAAAAGAGTTCATGAGGATTTTTAAAAGGTCTGTTAGCAACATTTAAAAGGTCTGTTAGCAACATACCAATTTAGTTAAGCATTGTAACTGAACTCAAAAAATCATGAATAAAACATGAAATAGATTAAGCAAGATGAATGGAGTGTTGAGAGAAGACCCCAAATCTGTTTTGGCTAATGCTCATAGCATTAACTCTCTAGAACTGCTTTCTTCACACGCTGCTAACTGAAACTGCTTCATCCATTCAAATATCTACACTGGCATGCAAAAGTTTAATCTACATTTTCATCTTTTACCAACTTGAAATTGAAGGGGAGTGACCATATAGTATGGCTTCTATGATACATAACTCTAGCATCTAAAGAAATTTATCTCTGCCCTGTGAAGTCACACATCATGTGTTTAAAATGGCTGAAGATTTTGTTGCCAGATTAGAATAAATTACATTAGGAATGTGGGAGTTCTAATGTTTTCTTCTTTCCATGGTAGACCCAAGTGTAGGTGTCTTTTCAATATTTAATACTTAAATATTTATTTTAAGAGAAATTTGAATTCTGACTTGGATCACTTGCATTGTCTTGTAAGAAACATAATTTCGGTTGTAATTGCCTACAATATTTTCTTTGGGCCCTTATGATATTGTTCTTTAGATTTTTACTTCATTTTGTGTATTCTGACTAAATCTGTTGAAACGCAACAATACCACTGACTATTTCTAGCAGTCTGACAATACATAACATTGACCTTGCTAAGAAGAAAGGATATCCATTCTGTTTCCCAAGATTAAGAGCATCACCAGATTTACTCACTAGCATTACTGCTACCTCCCCTAATAATATATTTTGTGCATTTGTCCTCCAAGTTTAATGGAGGACAATGTTAGCAATCTGGAAAATTTGGCAACATTACTCATTGTAAAAAGCCTATTTACATATATTAAATATGCCTTGCTAAAGTCTAACAACTAGACGTCCCCGAACATCCCAGCAGCACTGAACCTCTCAGGTACCCACACAGCACTCAGCATGCCTTTGCTGTTTGGCTCGGTTAATTTATGCAGCTGAGTCAGCAAATAATGACCACAAAGAAAACAGATCCAGATGTTTACTGCAAAGCACCAAGTTCTTTGGACAGGGACATTTACCGTTACTGCAGAAAACAATAAAGCATTGAGTCAGGCAAAAGACCCATCTACTATAATCTGTCTCTGGCCTGTAGCAAATGTTGGGTGAACAGCAAAAAGACAGGGCAAGCATATGGTGATCCTACTCAAAATACCCTCCCAGTCTTCAGTCATCTGCATCATAAATATTTCCTAAACCAGTGACGGGGCCTGTTTTGAAGAGCCTTGACTGAATTGTCTTCCATTAATCTGTCCAGTAAATTTTGAATCCCTATAAACACCTGCATTTACAACCTCCTGAGGCAAGGAGGTCTAATGATGTGGCAGGGATCTTCTTCCAGCTTATCCTGGTTGTCTGTCTGAAGCTTTAGGAGAGGGCTTACACAGTGGAAGGTGTAGAGCAACTCTTACTGAACTCTTTGGGCTGATTTTGGAGGCACATAAAGGAGTTGTCCACACAGCAAGTCTGGAAAGCGGGCATAACTCATGTTCAGTGACCAAACTGTAGCTGGGAAGCAAAAAACAAGGTTTTGGATGAGTTCTAGTTTCCTCACTACATTTTCTCTCTTCCGTGTGTTTGCAGCTTAGTCTGCTTTAAAAATAACCGCACTTGCGGTGCTGTTTGAAACAACTCAGCCTCCTTTGAGAAATTATATGAATGTTCACATAGGTCTGGACAGAGTACAATCCGTAGGAAAATTCTGAGCAGTTTTAAAATCCAGGTGTTCTTCAATTTGTTATGCTGTGGGACTGACCCACTGCTGTATGCAAAATCCTTTCTGGACACTTGTAGTTTCTCCAGCAGTTGTCACTCTCCACGGCAACTCCTACCTGCACTACTCTTGAATGTTGATCCCTGTTATAATTTATCAATGTTACATCTGCCCCATTCTGTACTCTGATTAAATTAGAATCCCATTAACCACAGTTGGCTGTCAGACAAAGGAAATGTCTGATCTTATTTTCAATAGAAGACATGACCTCTGCTCTGCTGCACGTCAGAAAATTTCCAAGGAGTGATAAGGCTGCAGTTTTGATAGGATTCCTACATTTCTCCAAGGATTTGTTGAAAATGTGTCAGCTTGGTAGTTGAATATTAGATTATTAAATCGCACAGTGCAGTGTCGATGTATTGTCTACGACATACAAAGTACTTCCTGAAGAGCTGTCCACTCCCTTGCACTCCTTGAGAGCAACCCTTTCACAGTGGGGGGCAGCAGCCACCCTCCCGGGGTGCCACAGCAGCAGGACCTGAAGAAAGCCACCCCTTCAACCCGTTAGAACAATCCTGCCAATGGAAACTGTGTCCTATTTCAGGATAAATGACAGACCAGCTTAGGCAGTCCGTTAAGAAGTACGCACAAAACCTGAATTTAATGTGCTCTGTGGCTTTTTTCTTTTTGTTGAAAGAGCAGGATATCAATAGAGCATTTGCCTGAAGGACCGTATTCTGAATATTCCCCCTGGCATTTCTAATAAAGCCCATGGGCCTTGCCACAGTGTTCAAGGGAGTCCTTATGCATGTCACCCTTACTTATATATCTGGTCATGTTCCTACAGGGATTACAAGTCCTTACTCATCAAATGTTATTTTAAATGCAACATGATTTTCTGTTTCATGTTGAGGATATTTGGTGAATCATCAAAATCTCTGCTTACTTGCTATTGTGTTAATATTTGCTATTTTCCTTTAAAAGTCAGTCTGTCTTCTGCAATCTTCCCCTGAAATCAGGTTGCTTAACAGCTTAAAGTCTTTAAAACAGTGCGTGCCCATGTTGTTCTCTTGGATCATTTTATGCTTTCTACTAAGCAGTAATAAAACAAAACTGAAATACATTTTCTTTTTTTTTAAATGTTCACTCCTTAACTGCGCATCCTTCAGGTTGGGCTCAGCTAATCTCTGGATTTCAGCATCAAGTATTATGGCATTTATCTGTAAAACTCATTTGTACTACATAACACTCTCACTTGAGAATATCCCCAGACCAAAAACTTTTTGTATTAGGTACATTCATTTTCTGCTATCAAAGGGGAAAAAAAAAATAGTTTCAGACCACTAAGCAGCTGCAACCTTTTCTATATACCTTATTTATCTGACATTAGCTGAATTGTGTATTGCACTTCATAGAAACAGAAAAAAATCCCTGCTCTAAAGCAGGTGTCTGAAATGCCTGGAAATGTCAGTCAGCCCTCTCCAGATCAAAAATTAATTGTGCACCCACCATGAGAAAGTGAGCAGGTTGAAGCACTTACAATATTGTGCTCTGTCAGGTTATTAGGTTTTCACCTCAGGAAATTCAGCTTCAAATGCCATGTAACCTACCTTAGCTGGTCACTCTGGAGCATGTATGCAATATACACAAAAAGTTAATAAAAATACATCAGGCACCCCCCACTGACAGCTATTTAATTACCAATCATTTGCTGTTCACACAGAGGAACAGCATGTTGTCCTCTTGGGTGCTTCATTAGCACTATCCAATTTTGGCTATGTCAAGGTTTATTTTGTGGTCAGTCCTTTGAAAACAGAAAAATCAAATATAATAAAAATATAACCTGTGGTGTTATACTTGTCAGGGTAGCAAATATTGCTCTACTGATATCAGACCTTCCAGCCTGGTTTTTACATGCTTATAGTTTCTTTTGTTGTTTCAAACTATTTTGAGGATAAGAAGCAAATTTTCAAAAAAAATTCAGGTTGTATTGTTCTTCAACAGAGTGTTATGCCCAGGGCTTTGAGCTGCTCTGTCACAACAGACCTGCAGGGGATTCTAGGCGTGCTCAAAGGATTAATCCCTCTTCTTTCATCCATAGCACAGCTCACCAATTTATTTGGTTCCTCAGTCAACCCAAAGGTTAGTGAGAACCAATGAGCATTACAGAAATGCAGCATTTGCAGCTGATTTAAGATGGGAGAGCATCAGCTGTGGTGCAGCACTTCCTTCTGCTCCCTTAATTTAGGGCTCCATTCCAGCCAGTGGCGTTTAAATAACCAGATCCCATATCTATGTTCAGAAAGAATGAGAATAAAATGAGGGGCTCCTTAAAAAAAAAAAAATCTCATTGGAGCATCCAGTAGATTTTTTGGCCTCTTCTGCCATCAAAATTTTTGGTTTTCCTTGCTCATCGTGATAATCACAACATCTCCTGGATTTATATACTGGAAGGGGATTAACACATGCACAACACTGTCTTTCAGAAGGTGCAATTTATGTTTATCCTCCTCCTGCTGCTGCTAGTCCGATCTATTGATTTCCAGCTGCTGCCTTTTTACCTAAGCCTTGCTGCAGAGGGAGATTTAGTCAAATAAAAGGTCCACACCTGTTCCTTATGAATGGCTCAAGGTTCTTTAAATCTTTTTCAGAAGCAGGACTGTGGCTTTGTGCCTGAACCACAATCATCTCATCATTCATTCCACCTGGTCAGCCTTGTTTTTCATGTCATGGTCACTTAATAAGGATGGCAGCCCTGAGAAAAGTGGATACCTTATCTCTGGGATGGATCTGCTCTGGGCTGTCTGTTTAAACTAAGTTTTGCTGGGAAGGAACTGGGTGGAGGGTAACATTTGTTTTCTAGGATATGTCTGTATGCTATTGCAATACCTGCTAACCATTGTAAGCTCCAGTTCTTTTCTGCATTTTATTGATTACTTGACCTTCCTTTTCTGTTGCATCAAATTGTTTGCTAGGTAAATGCCATGTGCTGTCAGCCAGTCTAGGTCACCAAAAACTTCAGTGGGTTTTACTAGCTCTTTTATTTTGCCATTTTTCTAGCCTGTGAACAATCATATTTCGTTATGGTCAAAGCACAGTAAGTTCAGGCTTTGCAACTATATTGAGGGGCTTTGCTGTCAGGGACAAATTATTTTAAGACTTTATTTCTAGAGGGTCTATGACAAGTTTCAGTGCTCTCCTGAAAGCTGCAGCTATCTGAGCTGGAGAAGGCTTAGGGTGGTATTCCTTTCTACAGCTATGTCCTCTCCCCAAGCTTGGTGAAGAACTGATTCCAGTGCTGATGCTCAAACTGTGAAGGAGAAGCTATCTGCTGAGCTAGCTCCAGTGCACAGAAAATGTCCTTTGGCAAATAATCATGCTTGGGATCACTGCTGTTCTGTATGGCTGTTGCTGTGTGCTAGCAGTAGCCTCTTGTGTCTTGTTGAGCTATTTCACGGTTCAGAAATGCATGGTACATACTATGGTGTAGCACTGTTGGTTCCATGCTTTTCTGTTGCTTGGTTTTACTCCAGATCGCTTAACAGAAGTGATTCTTTGGCTGGATTATTCCCTCAGCTAGTTTGGATTCTGGATATGCCAAATGTCAAGTATTCACTTTTTTTTTTTTTTTTTTTAAATTCCATTCAATGAGTCTTCTGGACTAAGTGCTGGTATGTATATATAGCAGTAATTAAGTAGGGAACATGAAGTAAATTTATTTGTATAATCTGGAGAAAAGTTAAGAAGCATTTTTATGCTCTGCTTTTTCATTAAGAATGTAGACTCATCAAAGTGAAGTGTTTGTGGAACAGTACAGATTTTTAAGAATAATTTATTGGATTTGATTCTCCTTAAACCTAGAGAGCTGGATCAAACTCCTGAGTAACTAGCTGCCGGTATTTAAGGTAAAAGTCTTGGATTCAGTTCCATCTTTAAGATCAGTGGACCAGGAACTTGAATCCAGCTTCTTTGCACACAAAATATTTTTTAATCATGTTGTGGCTGCTGGGAAGACACCAGCCTTTTATGATCTTATTTTGCATAGAATATCCTGGAAGAATTTGTGCTATTCCTAATGCAGATTGGGGCAAAAACGCTCTCAAATATTTGTGCAGAGGGAAGCATTTTCCTGCCCTGTTGTAGAGTAGACTTTACAGTTGATAAATGTACAGATATTGCAATGGTATTTCCAAACTCTAAAATACAAATCTTTATTTTTTGTTATTTCATACTTTCACAACCCAAACCTCATATTCTCCACGGCTTTTAAAGAAAAGCTTTGCTTGTTACTGCATCAGGAACAACTGAATCTTGTAATATGGCCTAAAATTTACCCATATAGAGCTCCAAGAACCAGGTTGAAAAGTTAATTGCACCTTCTATGCTCAAATGTAGCATTATTGATTGAGAACACTTCTTTAAAAAGATTTTTTTTTTCATACTTCCAAGCTTTCTGCCCAGGTAGTCAGATCTACTTTAAAAAATCAGTGGCTTTGAACTCTACTCATCAGTGTAAATTCATTACATGATATAATCTTGGTTTGTAGCAAATAAGAAATGTATATCCAGTATTATGTTCCTAGAAGTATTTCCAATCTTACTTTGGCAAAACACTATGTTTTTAATGGCTTGAAATCTTGTTTTAATCTTGTTGCAATTGAGAAGGGAAGAATACAATCTATAATACTTTTCTTTTGCTATAGGTACTGAAGTGCCAACACTGTACTTTAAAAATATTCCTATACCTGAGGTTATTACTAGCATCTATATACTAAAGGAACAGAATCTATATACCTTATAGATGTAATTAGTCACCCTTTTTCCCCCACCCCATCTTTCATCATGAAAGCAAACTCTAACTTTCATTTCTGCCTCTTCCCAAATTCAACCTGGCAGGCAAAGATTCACCACAGGAAATAATGCCAAATGCTTTCTCTGGGGATTCCTTTGCCTTGGCTGCTGACTTACAATTTTTTTCCCTAGTTTAAGGTCTGATTGAAAAAAGCCATTCATTTGTAGCTTGCTAAATTTAAGAAGTAGAAAAATGCAAGGTGAGGAGGAAAAGCACTATCCAAATCAAGCCATTAAATTTCACTGATTTAAGAAGTCACAGCATCTTTTTGAGATATTTGCTCTGTTACAGTCCGTGTGGAGGAGACAAACATTTTAGTTAAGCCAGCTGTCAGGTTTAGTGGAGCTGAGCAGTATATTACCCTCCCTGCCCAGCAGCACACTAGTAACTTCAGAGCTCTGCTGCAGATCATGTATAAATGGTACCTTGTTAAAGTGTTACCTTCACATCTAGAGACATTAGCATCTTTTGGTGCCCGGTGTATTTCCTAAAAGTTTATAAGAGCCAGTTCAACTACTTGCATAAATATTAGCATGAGGATGTTGGCATAGCTGCTAGTATAGTGAGTTTGAAACTCTGAGAGACGGTCAGATGTAGTTACACTCTGTCCTAGTTACTCTTTTTCCTTCCCACTAAATACCCTAACTATAGAGACAAAAATATGAATTTGAGCTTTTTAATCAGGGACGTCATGAATGCAGCCACGGTGACATGTTCTTGACCATGAAGAGGAACAAACGTGCATGCTTTCCAAGTGCCCATCTATTTGGTGACTCTGATGGAGCCTCCAAAGTCTGACAGCATCATGTTCACCACAGCCTTTTTCCATAAAAAATACATCATCCCTTAAAGGACCTTTCCTAAGGAAGCATGGGCCAGTGAACTCTGTAGCAAGAGTCAAAATTGCTACCTCCTAGTATAGTCATGAATATTAAATCACTCTCTAAAATGATTATATGGAAGTTGTCCCACCTAGTAAATGAGTTGTCCCTGCTAAGTAAATGAGCTTTTCCTCTGTATTCAGTCTCTTTGGGTGAAATTTGTAGTGGTGTTTTGGTTTTGTTAATACCAAAGAGTCAACACAGGTCAGTGAGCAAACTAAATTGTCATCTGTCTGTGTGAAACAGAATTGCTGGCTATGTCTTAATTGGCAGTGAGCCTTGGAAGTCAGAAAAGTCCTTCTCAGCCCAGCCCATCTTCTCTGCTGCACGGGCAAAGGGACATTCTGGACGCTGGTATGAAGCATGCTCACATCAAACAGTTCCTTGGGGATAGCTACAGCTCCTTGGCTTGGCCAGTCCTAATAGAGCCATTTCACACAATGAAAGAAAATATATTTTTTTTTTACTTTTATGTTCTCTAACAGACATCAAAAGTGATTTCCTGAGATTAGTGCAGTATAAAATTTTAACTCGCTTTGTATAGCTTCACTCTTTTTAGACAAGAAGGTTTTTTCTCATCTACAGTATGATGTGCTTTAGAAAAAGCAATCTTACTCTTTTATCAGCGGCAGCTTGGGATGGGCATAATATTTACAAATGATGCCATGAACAAGTTATGCAAATCACCCAAATGAGAACCAGTAAGCTTTTATATCCTGCCAAACAATCATGTATTGTAGAAATGCCACATTTTACAGTCAATTTGAGAAATGTTTTAGAGACTTTAAAACATTAGTGCCCTATTTTTCATATTGCTCAACATATACAACAGGATTCGTTAGTACCATGAGTCCAACAATACAACCTTTGGAATAGAAAGGAAAAAATAACCGTAATAGATTTTAGAAACCTAAGTGACTTTGAAAAGCTTCCTGGAACTTCATAATGCTGTCAATTTTTCAAAGATCTTGTCTAAAATTGCAAACCTGTATGACTGCAAAGAGGCAATCTGTACCTTTCTACTAGTATAAAAATACCATTCCTTAGTGCATGTAAATGAGCCATTATAAAATAAATCAGCAAAAAGTAATTGATTCTCTTAACATATTAAGCTCTCCAAAGAGATCATCTACACTGCAGAATTTACTAGTGTCTGAACTGAGCTAAGGATCAGTGACTGCATGCCCACATTAACTGTGATTTTTAACATTGTTCCACGTTCCCTTTGGTTCTGGCTACCCAAAGCAGGGTTCCTGGGAGCCACATACCCAAGGGGGATTTGCAAGACACAACTCCTTCCTTTCCTACTTTCACTAGTGAAAGACCAGCAGAGCCAATTCATCTTGTCAGCTTCTATGCAATTGCTAGCTCATTTTTGAGTGACTTATCTAAATTTGAAGATGCTATTGAATTATTTGTAAGCTTTTATTTTTCCAGCTCACAAGGGGAATGTAGATTCTTGGATTAAAAAACAGCACAAGTTTTCCCTTGGAAATAAAATTGCTAATCACAGTAGTAATCCACACAACTATCCTTCCCAAGTCAAAGGAAGAAACAAAAGAATATCTTGGGGGGAAAATAAGCAGCAGCAAATGTTTAACTGATAGGTAATGGCGAATTTCTGAGAACTACAAAATAATAACGTTTAAAAACGTGTTTCCATGACTTTTTTCCAGCAAAAATATCTTTATGCCATAGTACATCTGAAATGCTTACAACAGCTTTCCACCTTCCCTGTAAAGAGATAGTAGAATTTTTTTTTTTTAATTTCTACTTTTTTAAAGCTCTTCCAAGTCTTCATCTTCCTGGTGGACTTTACTTAAAAGGTTACAGAGTGACGGTACTTCTTTTCTGGTGGTTTACTCAAGTTTGTGTACCGAGCCCAATGCCCTTGTTTTGATGGCAGTGTGTGTCTTTTTTTAGCAGTGAACTATTTACTGCTGGATAAAGGTGGAGCTGGTGATTTTCTAACCTTGGTTTTCCAGTAAGTCTGTTTTGTTAAGGCACATAGTAATTTTGTTTTGATTGAAACTGTGACAGAAGCACCTGTGCTGAGTTTCTGGGCTGGACAAAGCCCCAGCCAGGCCCCACCAGCAGTGGGGACAATGGGAGGGCAAGGGGGGAACATCAGAGAGGTAAAAAGAAATGCACAGGGTTAAGTATCAGGTAGAGAAGAGTGGGCAAGGGACGCCCATCCATGAGGGAAAACGTGTGTGGGGGTCATCGGCACAGTTAGCAGGTGAGGAGGCAGGAGGCGGCCATCTTGGCTGTGAAGGCCTGAGGTGCGCCTGCCAGAACCTGCCGGCAGAGGAGCCCGTCCCTTTCCAGAACCTTCTCCTCAGCACGGCCTCCGCCGGGGTGGTGCAGGCTGCAGCTCTTCCGCACCGCCTGCTCATCTCAGGCAGCCTCCTCTACTGGGCAGAGCCACAGGGAGCGACAGAGTCCCGTGAGAGGCTGGCAGACGCCCAGAGGACACGTCTCCAGGGAGGAGCCACCGCTGAGGCCACACAGTTGGGGTGAACATCAGGTTTCGGTCAAAGCGGTTCCCTGCAGCTTGGGGCACCGACAGGATTAGTGAGGCCCAGAGAGGTGAGATGGTGCTGGTGTCTCAGTTTTCTTAATTTAATTGAGATGTAAAAATTACTGAGTTTTGCTCCCCTGAGGGGAATACAGCCCTGAGTACTGCTGGCTACAGGCCGAGGGCACCACACTACCTGTACAGCAAACAGTTACAGGTCATTTTTGTGACAACATGCCTTCAGAATGTTTGCTTTCTACACAAATTGAGTTCAGTATCATGTACTACTACACAAAGATATCAAAAATTGTACCTCCCTGTACCCTGAGGGACTGCAGGGCCTCTCCAGCTGCATCTTCTTCCCTGTACTTTTCCCCATTCAGAAGACGTTCTCTCCCATTACTGCACAGGGATGTCGGGTGTTCCTGGTCCAGCCTGAAACCCATTGCACCACCTTCTGTCCTAACTGCCAGCAACAGCAATGTATTTGCAATAACTTAATTTGTTAGGCCTAAGTGTTGGGACTGAATTACAACATTACAACTGCTATGAAGTGCCCTATGAGTTTTTGGCATTGAGGAAGTAACTATTATACTTAATTCTGCTAGCAATGTTACATTATGAGCTATTTCACCAGTGCTGTGGCATGTGCAATATATATTACGTGTGTTCCAGAGAAGGAAGGGATGATGAATGGGTAATATCTGGCCTGCTTTCTGCTTCTGTTGATAAGTGACTGATAAAGCTGACAAATAGCTAGATTAAGTAAACAGAGCCTACATAACTCATTCAAAGTGAATAACTGTTTACAAATTATCAATTGTTATCTGCAAAATTTTCAATTAGGAATGATGGATCCCATTCCTGTGTAGAAATAATGGGCTAGTGATTACATGTATCAGGTACGTGAACAGTAAAATTGGCCATCTGACAATGCTCATCCTCAGGACAGGAGCTGGTAAGAAACAGAAGGAACACAAATGCTCTTTGGACCAAGTGCAGCAATTTTTGACTCCATCAAAGAACAAGAATCTGAATACAATAGAGGCTGCAGAATTTGGCTCCTAAATACAATCAAAATAACTTGTAGGCTCTTTTAGAAGCTATTGTAACTAGTTACTACTTGAGGACCAATTTCCATCTCATTCCCATGAGTAGTGTTTGCAGAAAATGTAGAATATGTATCTTTTTATTAGAACAGGAAGAAATGCCTGCTAATATAATACCGCTTCATTTCATAATTCACTGTAGGATGAGAATGGGATTTCAGAGCTGTTGATGTTTTAATCTCATGTTTCTTTGTCCAAAGTAAAAAGCTGCATACAAATGATGTTAAGTTAAACAGATGTAGTTCATCAATGGCTGTGTCATATTTGTACCACATGTTAAAGGTGGGGGAGGGTTTATGCTCAGCTCTGTACGATCAAGTGCTTGCTTTTAATTTAGTGAGTCGTCTCTGCAACATCCTGATAACAAAACATGGCTTCAGATTCCTGAGATAACATTGAGTGCCAATTGCACATCAGAGAGAAAATAACTTGGCTTGCAATAGCCTAGATTGATCCACAAAGTAAGAGGTTATAAACTGTAATGGAAGTGCTGACACAACCAAATGAGATAATACACTCCAGTACAGCTATCAGCACAGATGGAACACACGGCTCTGAAGTGTCTCGATGTGGCCTGACCACTCGTGCTGGAGTAGAGCTATCAACGCGGGGGAATTAAGGTGATGCATGAGAGCTCAGTGGGCCTGGGTGCTCTCCCTCTTGGGGGTTTGGCACCCTCTGCTGTCCAGTTTTTGAACCAAAAAAAGTAGAACTCGGACTACACAGGGGACATAAAAGAGCAAAGGAAACTTAAATCAGAGATTTTGGTAACCAAACCCCCACACTCTTTCTTGCTGCAGCAAACTGTGAATGTTAAAAAAAACAAAACAAAACAAAAATGATTTTTCTTGCTTCACAATAGTAATTGCATTGACTCTGTTTTTCAGAAATAAGGTAACAACATCTTGGCTCCTAGTCCCATTGTAAGGCTTCCTGACCATTCGTGTTGGATGCAAACAAAGCACAAAGGCTCTGTTCCTGGAGGGGTCTCAGATATGCTAGGGCATAGGGAGGCTTTTACTGCCTCAGCAAGGTCTCTGCACAATTGTCACAGCGGAAATGCAGTGGAAACAAGCGGGTTCATACCTAACATCTGGCATGACTGTTCTCACTACCCAAGCATCTTGTGCTGCAGCTGATAGTGCTGAAAATTGTGCAGGGCACCTTATGCATGTTTTAGCTATATAGCTAAATGTTTATTCGCTCGAAGCTTTTTTGGAAACAATTAACAAATGGTCCCCTTGACAGTGAGATGCAGAGCTTCATTTATGTAACAGGAACATGAAGGAGCACCTGGCTCTGCAGGGCAGAGAATTTAGACCTGAGAACTCTGGAAAACAGGATGCCTTTTTCTATTGTGTAACTACCTTCATTGAATACCTCCTATATTTGATTGACAAGGTGAAAAACATTCTGTAGAGTAGGCATAGCAGCCTGTAGGAAACAGCCTTTGTTTGTTCCTTATGTATTTCATTTTTTGGATATGCACTTGCACACTGTATTCAAGATAAAACCAGAAATTTATCAAGCAGATCTGCAAAGCACACAGTGCCAGTCTTCCCTTGATAGGATACCAGGAAACCAAGGCTGTTCTCCCCAGTAGAGGTCCTTCAATGGCTTCAATTATTAAATGGCTTCAGTTATGGCTTTATCAGTTTTGAGTTATCAGTGGCTTCAAGTATGAAATCAACATTGTCTTGACAAGAGTAGGACAAAGCAGCCTTCTGAGGGCACAGAGATAGCTAGATCCTGACAGACGTTGCTTCATTCCTTCTCGGATTAGCTCAAGTTCTGAGTAATATTCCTCTGGCAGTTAGTCTAGAGTCCATAAGATACACATAATCCAAGGCAATATATACATATGTCTGTGTAAGGCATGTTGCATGGGTTTCGTATGTGGTAAGGAATGCCTTCCCCCATTCAAGTAGGGGGGGGCAAAACCAACTTGCCAGCATGCCCTGGAGCTGTGTGATTCTCAGGGTACCAAGCTCAACTGGAGGCTGTTCCCTGCAGGAGCTGGCTGTGCCTGCTAATGTCCACTGTGCTCCCAGGGAAAAATAATTTGGACAATGCAGCTATAGAATTGCCACTTGTTTTTCTTATGTTTCACTTCACTTCAGCAGTCTCCACTCTGCTTCCTTAACAGAGCATAAATAAATGGATTTACTAATCAACTGCTTTTCTTTCCGTACCCACTCTGCTTCTCCTCACATCTTCTCAGACCAGGGAGGATAACTAAAGACTCAGAATGCTCATACTTGTTTCTATTATAAGCAGAAGAAAATACACTGATTCTAAGAAATTTCACTTTTGGAAATAGCTTTGGTTTTCTGCTGCAACAACCATGATCTTCTAAATAAGACTGCAGCTCCTCACATTCAATCTCAATAGAAAATAAAATGGAGGAAATGCAGAAGGCAGCACTGGCATGATTTGCATACAGTCTTTGAAAACAAACATCAGATAGTGGCAACTGAAAATCAGCTTTATATTAGGCTCTTGCTGCAAATGTTGTGTTCAAGTCAAAGAAACAAAACATGACCTTGTGGAAAAATAACCCTCACCCCAACATCTAAAAAAAAAAAAAAAAAAAAAGAAGAAAAGAAACTGTTATTTTAAAAATGACACAGAATCAGATGGAAACCTGAGTGGTGGGGAAAAGCTAAATAAAAACCCAAATCCTTACGCGAGATCTCCAGTGAGAGGAAGCCATGGTACCTAGTGCTGTCTGCACACAGGGCAGTCTGTTACTGAGCTATATATTCAACCACAGATTGGTTTCCCCAAGCATCAACCAAGACATTGTTTTTATTGATTTATTTTGCTATCTTCCCACTGCAGTGATAGGATGACAAAAGAACCACCTGTTGGTATCCTAATATATCTAATGCCAGCAGATTTTCAGGTTGAATAAAAACAATAAATCTTTCTAGGCACAAAGGGGAAACCATGAGGTAAGTTAATTTGGGAAACTAAAGAGCATGATTTAGGAATATTGGGTTTGTTAGAATGGATCAGACTGGTCCTCCTGGTTTACTATCCACTCTCCAGAGATAGTTCCTAATGGATGGCACACAAGAAGACAAAATAAGCCCCAAAATAGCTAACTGCTCAGTGACACTTCAAGGGACTGGTCAGCTTTCTGACAGCATAGCAATAATTGTGTTACACAAGAGGTCTGATTCCCAGTATATTATGCACATTACAAGTGCTCCAAAAATTAGGTGGCATTTCTTAAAGAACCCAGATATAATGCAGATACTCATGGCTGCGCTGATCGCTGCATCTGTTGTGAGACACAGCCTGTATTTTTCCCTACGGCAGTACAGTTAGATTTTATTGTACAACTTCCTGTTAAATTAAGGGAGAAAATGAATAAACATGTAAACCTGTTCAATTGCTTAATATCTTCACAAATCAAGGCTAAAACAGTAACTAGTCAAAGAAGATGTAGAGTCTAGCACATTAGAAAACAAAGTTCTCATTCTCTGTGGTTCTTCCAATGGGTTTTCCTGTCTCCTTACTTCCATGAACAGGCTGAACTTGTCTTTTGAGGTGCTCCTAGAAATGCATATTAAGCCGTCATGCTAACATAAGGCTCCTCAGTTCTAATCTACTTCAAAGCAGTAATTTTACACTCTTTTGAGCTTTCTGTTAGCTTCCAGAGTAACACACATTTGACACTGTATTACTCTGCTTTCCCCTAAACAGGTACAGCACAGGCTGCAGTGGATGAAGTTCCCTACAAGTTCTGCTTTGCTAATTTATTTCAGCCCTGGCCCACTCTTAGAGATGCATCTGGAAAGGTTAGTTTTTGCTTTATAGGAATTTCAACTCCTGGTTTCTGCATTGTATTTCTGTGTCTAAAATTTGACTCTGACCTCAGGAATCTAGGCATTTTTCTTAATCCTCATCTTAGATTTTTTTTTATATTTAGGCTACAAGATGATATATACATGAGCACTGCCATTTTAGTAGCTCAAGAATGCAGTTTTGCATGATCTGGCAAATTGTCTAATATACTTGCACTTCCTTAGATTGCTTAAAGGAACAAAAATAAAGACTCTGTGTATATGGTTTAATCTATGTCCCTGAAATCCCAAATAATGATACTGGTTGCCTCTGTAGAGTCAAAGCAGTAATACACACATGCCAACTTCAGACCTGTACCCTTCTCAAACACAGGGAAAAAAATAAAATTGAAGTGAAGATATAAGAGCTCAGGAGATATTTCAAAGGAAGCCAATAAAACAGAAAAGCTAGAAACTGACACTCACCAGTAACAGGATTCTTAAAGCCTCAAATTCGATAAACCCACAAACCAAAAGAAATTAAGCAGGCTTTGCCGTTTCAGGATGGCATGCTATGGGATTTTAACAAGATTCATAGGTATTAAAAAGTAATGGTATAAATTGGTTATTTAAAGTCAATATTGATTCGTTGCCAGATTCTGCATATCAACAATTGCACTCGAGTGTCCATTTACTTTGCTCAGAAATAAATATTCCTGCCCAGCTGCATGTGTTAGTTGGAAGTGAATCAGTTTTCACCACTGGCAAAGGGACAGGTTGTTATCTCAAGCCACATGGTTCATTGATTTATCAGTGGTGGTGTAAATACAGAAATTTATAGGGGTGCTGTCAAGATCATTTATTTAAAAGCTTTTTTTGGGAGAAGGATGATAGCACGTTCCCAGGTAAGAATGTGAGAGGCTTTCTGAGTATTTGGACTTATTAGTTGGTTGAGGTAAATTATCTCCATTTGATGTTTCTGGCTGGCAGAGTTAATTTATTTGTACAAAAGTATTTAATGATGCAGGGAGATTGTTATTGGTGGTTTAATTATTGTTTTGATCAGAGCTTCTGTATGGGTGGTAGTACTCCTAATAAGATAATCATACTTTTTCATCTGTTAATGAGTCTTTGGAGTATTCCCAACACAGTTTTAAGTCTTAGTTGTTTTCCCGCTCTTAGTTTAATTTCTGTGTTTCACTTGGCTTGCATAATGAAATGAGATGGGCTGCTTTACTGCTGTTTATAATCTGTTTTCCTAATCTGGTTTTCTGTGCTTGGGCTGATCAGGATTTTTCAAAACTACATAAGCATTTCTAATCTGGAGGGAAAAAATCACTTTGCCCATAAACTGGAACAAATAAATTGGGTATTTGTTCTTAGGTAAATTACAATATTGTTTTTGCACAATCTCATTGTGGTATCTAAACTTTATAATTAAAAAGTATGTTGTCTGCCTCTTTTTTCCATCTGTATCTCTTAAAAAAACCCAAACATTCCCTGTATCTCTTCCTGCCACTACTTGCTAATCAGTATTGGCAAGATCATAGTCAAATATAGCAAAACACTGACAATACAGGCAATATTGGAAAGTTAATCTTAGCAAGGGTATGCCCTTTCTGAAGTCAAGGGTACTTCAGTATTGGGTGTTGATGGTAACTATTTTGTACAGATCTTAAGTTGAATTGTATGAGAAGCTGGAAAGTGGATAGAAATGTTAAGAGAGGAACCATAAAAGAGCAAGTTAGTAGCATATAAATAGAGGGGCTTTGCTTTTCTATAAATATTCTAGTTCTTACAGAGCATTTGTATATTCAACTTTTCACTGTTTTGTGACCATACTTGCTTTCCCTCTATATCATTTTTTATTCTGAGTTTATTGGGCCTGGATCTTACTTGCTTTGAAGTCAAAATTAGTTCTATTAGAGTAGTGTGCATACAGAGATGGCCCACGCTGCAGAAACGTAACAGCCATGGGGGATGTGAAGAAGCAAGTGGTGGCCGAATGTTCATGTGTGCTGCCTGCTGCAAGCACAGATAGTATTTAGGCCCTCTGCCATATTCACACAGGTGCCTGCTACAAAAAATTGTACTGGGAGAAGGTCATAGTTAGGAAATTCCTCTTTCTCCTCTGGAATGTTCTCATCCTCTTGATGCCATAGAAGAAGAAAGGTAAACACTGACACATGTACTAAAATACAAACCTTCCCCTTCATTTGCTTGTTGTGCTAACACCACTTGTTGACTGAACATCTCACAGAAAGTAGAGGAATTATAAACCTTGCAGAAGTCCAAAGTGAACATCACTCAGTGAAATCTGACTCTGTTTAATCAATCTATAATTAAAAATAAATCAAGAAAGCAAACACAAAGAGTTAATGAGAAGAGTGTAATATTAGAATCCAAATCTATGCAGCCACTCCAGGAAGCCAGACCTTATGGTGAAACAAAACGAATCTTTTCTATAACATATTATTCTTACAGCAAAAAAACAATTTAGTATTTTCTTCATTAACTAAGTTTCATGTGAGTAAGTTTCTTCTAATGTGAGAGCAACACAGCCTTAACCATACCTTGTGAATGGCTGCCAGAGGGGTTGAATAAATCTCGATACCAATGGCAATTCTTGGGCAGTTTTTAGTGCTTCGGATTACCTTACCCTACAGCACAGCCACCAACCCTGTGCTGCACATGGAGTTTGTGCTGTGGTGACCAAGGGCATCTTTATATCTCTCACTGCAGTCAGTACACATTTTGTAGCAGGTCATACATTCATTAGATAGCTAGCAGCACTCTCACAGCTGTTAAACACAGGCGATACTTGTGCAGTACTTGGGTGACATGCCCATCTTCTTACCTGCACAACATCAAAAGCATCAACTCGAATTGCTGAAAAATATTTTGCCAAAGACCAGAAACAAATCCTACTGCATGTCAGCATGTCAGTAATGTCAATGTATGCAGCAAACAACTTCCATTTGTTCTGTAATGTGCTGAAAACATGGCATGGGTTTGGGGTTTAGAACAACCTGTGCTTGCAGAGTACTTAAGTACTAAAGGAAGGAAGTGTTCCCAATCCAGCTGTACCTTCAGAGCTGGGTGACAGCTTTTTGTCAGGTTATTGTTAGGATCTCTTTGGTAATGCTTCACTGTTTCTTACATGATGAAGTGTTTCACTTGTGCTATCTCAGAGACCTTCTAGAGGCAGCAGGAGATGGAAGGAGGTCAGGTGACATTCTGGAGATTAGTTACCATAAAAAAAAAAAAAAAAAAAGAAAAAGAAAGGAAGGACTGGAAGGAACTAGAGTGGAGGAACAGGGCTTGCTCTATCTTGTATTTTATCAGGTATCACAGATCTGCAGAATTAGCGATAATTTCCTATTTGGTACATGTAGTAAACTGGGGAAAGGGCATCAACCACATCTGCCTAGAAGTAACTTGGGAAAATGACAAGGTTACTTGCAGTTTCTTCCTCCAGCTCTCCCAGGCTTTAGCCTGAGAAGTTTTTCCCTCTCTGTTGTGACCTATATAATGTGCCTTACACATGCAAAGTCTTCAGTTGTTTAACTATGAAAAAACAATGAAAACCTGGCACGTATCCTAACATCTGGTCATAGGAAGAATGAGGAAAGACCATGCCCTGGGAAAGGTGTAGGGTGGCATGGCACTGCTTTCTGTGGCCAGTATCTCTTAATAGGGGCAACACTATCACAAAGCTTCCAAAGATAGCTTCAAAGTGCCCTCTTCTGCTGGTAGCCTGGAGGGAGAAAATATTTATACATGCTCCTTTGCAGAATAGTATTTAAGCTATGTGATAGATTGCATGCTTTTATTTCCACCTGTGTGCAGGGGGACTTAGAATAAGGAGCAGGATTTCAGATCTGAAATACTGGACTCTCATAAGGCTCAGCTTGAGGCTTTTATCACTTCATCAGTGACTCGTTTCCTTTATGGGTGAAGGGTTCAACTTTCTGCCATTATTCAAAAAAAGTTGTGAAGGAGTCTACTTCGTGTCAGTTATTTCCATTAATTATTACCATACGAACTTGGGGAACCCTGCTAACACTGGACCTCATATATGGGGAGCTGTTGCACAAGCACAGATTAAAGCAAAACCTCTCTGAAAAGCTACATCTAAATTGACTAAACAAAGGGCAGGGGAAAATTACACGTTTGTAAAGTGAACAGCATCATGGCTGGTAAAGTCTGGGTTTCTTTCATGAACTTGTTTTCCTTACAATGTTGGGAATTAATCTCTAGTGTAAAATACACCAAACAACCCAAGTGACGTACAATAGATATTAATAGGAAATAATAAAAATTGGGTGAAATGAGAAAGAAGCAAAAATGCAGGTGGAAAAAGCAGTCAAGCATAAAAGAGCATGCCTAGAAGCCCAGCTGAAGAGAAGGTGGAAGGTAGGTGTCCCATGCTGTGGGGACCAGTTTACAGAGGCTTTATTCTGCTGCTGCCAGCTGAGCTTCTAACTAAAGGCCCTGTAGCCTTTTTTGTCACTTACTTGAAATGACTGATAAGGGAGCTACAGGGGCCCTGAAGCCTGCTTGTGCCAAGTCTGGAGTCTCAAAACCAGAAAGTAGACAGGTGGGGAAGGGAAGGTACAGAGCAAACCACTTGGATCTGTTTCTTCCTTACACCCTACAGCTGAACCTGACCAAATATATCTGCACACCATCAAAATGTCTTTTAAAGAGAGTTGTCTGAATATTTGAAACAAAGGAAAGTATTGCCTTAGTAACTATTAACATCCCCAGTGTCCACACCACGTTACATCCGGCACCTGCTGCTAACGATGGGAACATCTTTAACAAGGCCGCTGAAGGAGATGGATGGTCTGAACTGCACTCACCTTGTGTGCCATCAGCATGCTTCTGCAACAGCAAAGGGAGGAGGCAGAGCGGCTCTTCCCTTGTGACTATATTATGGTTCCTTTGGGAATAAGCTGATTGTTTTTCACAGGGCCATCAGCTGAGCCCTTCACCAACTTTAAAACTGACATAATTTTCAGACTAAACAAAGTCTGAAAACAGGAAGAGCAAAGCAGAAGTCCAGAGATGTCACTCAGTCACCCACAGGAGGTTATCTTCTGAGTTAGCATTAGTCTGATTCACTGCCCACATAAATGGCAACTGCAAATACTTCAACATGTATCTCCAGCCATTATCGCAAAAGTACAAGCTGTACATTGATGCTTGTGGGAACAGTGGAGAGCACTGAATGTTAAAAAATCTTTGGCAATTTTTATTCTTTAGCACTAGTAAAATACTGTATATTTTGGAATAGGACATGCAGTTCTAAGCTAACAGCTAAACATCAACAGCATTTGCTGAGAAAGTCTCTGGAGTTAGGGAAAACTTGAAGAGTTCAAACCACTGTGTCGAGCTCACTGTGGAGCAGAGAGTTAGACTAACTCGGCTTGGTCTCAGCTCCCCTTTGGGCATCCTGGGCAATGTTGCTTTGCCCTGCAGCTCTTGTAATGCCCCTGTTTCCTTCACAAACACCAACTTTTGCCCCATTTAGGGGTTAGGTTGCAGATTAGGGTTGCAAAGAGTCCCAGGATTTCAGAAGCACTCTTGGATTCCCCCACATAAGATACACACAGTAATTGCAGTAAGACCAGAATATGACAATCACATTAGGACCAATCTCACAATCTTTACTCAACCAAATCTTCTACTCTAGAAGTAGGGACAAAAAAGTTTTAACCAACTTGTATCTAACTTGAATTAATATATCTGTAACTTAAAGCAATCGCCTCTGCATTTTGGTCCCTTGGACATTTGTGATGTTCCTGTAACAGAATTACGCCCACTTCATGAAAGGGGAATGCTGTGCTCCATGAGTTACGTTTGAGTACAAGCATGGGATTGCAAACCTGCACTAGTTCTGTTCTCAGCACAAAGATGTACGGCTTGAGCCTGCTGTCTGTGCACTCGAAAGTTCAGTGCAGTCAGAGGGACTTCTTGGCACTCGCAGGCTATAGGAGTGTGGTCCCAATTAATGTAGCAAAACAAAGCCAAGCCGAACATTTCACAGAAAGGAGTGGAAAATCCTGCTAGGGGACAACTGGCTGACACTTAACGACTGGGTACTGATTATTGAATGCTGTTCACACAGCTTGAAATCTTAGCTTCAAAAAAAGTTTTTCTTAATATGAGGGAATGACGGAAGGAAAGGGTTATGTGATGCTAACAATGAATGTGACTTACTGATTCAAGCACTGAGGATTTAGAGAAAATTTAGAAACCCTCTTTGATCACTTAATGTAAACAAGAAAAATAAGTTTTGAATGATTAGGAGGTTGATGTTCCTAAAAGACAGGTGGTTTATTTTCCGTGAAGCATTCAGATTTAATTTTGTAGAAGAAATGGCCTACCACAGTCTGCATCAAAACAAAAACAAGTGTCATAACGTTTTAAGAGGTTGTAGGGAAACAGGTGAACCATCATAGTTCTTGGAGAGTAGTGTGTTGCCGATGGTAGCTTTGGTTGAAGAAAAGGAGCATACTGAGAAATTTGTGGGTAGCCTCGAGCCAGGAAGTTTCACAAAGGCGCAGGATCTGACCACTTTACAGGAACTGTGTGTTTGCCACTTTTCTGACATGGCCAAAGGTGTGGATGGGTTGCACAGAGAGTGAGCTGCTGCAGAAGAGGGGAAAACTGAGCAGGCTGGATGGTAAGTAATCTTAAAAAAAGGACAAGATGCAGTTTTTAAGGTATCTTCTTAAACTGCATTAGCACAATTGCTGAAGATGATCTATTGCCTGGAGTACCAGAAATGGGATGGAATGTAACAGCAAGAAGTCATGCACTTAAAGATTAATTAGAATGACTGTGAGTAAGCTTGGGCTTCATCAAATGCAAGATTACGAAGAGAGGAATCCAGGTATGTTATTGGTTGTAGGAGAACTATGATGCCGCTGTAATGTGGTCTTAAAAATGCTAATGTATTCTGGGATGCATTGAGTGAGGTATTTTCAGTAGATGGCAAGGTATGAATATCATTGTACAAGGCAGTTGTTGAGACCTTGTTTAGAACAGTGCACACAGCGTAGAAAGTATAGAGGACGCTGAAAGAATGGAAAACCTATTTAGAGAGAAGATTAAAAACACAGCAGAAAAACTGAGAGATGATGATCTAATTGCTGTTTATAAGGACATTTTAGGTAAATATCAGAGAGGCAAAATTATTTAATTTGGAGGGTAATAATGGTAAAGAACAAATGGCTATAAATTGGTAGTAAATACATTTAGGCTGGAAATTAGAAAGTTTCTAGTTTCAGAAGAGTGGATGCTAGAAAAGCCTTGAAGATAGAAGCGAGGCACCTAGGCTGTCTGAAGGCAGGGTGACCATACGGCATTGTAGTCGTAGGGTTCATCCTCCAAAGTGGATAATAAAATGGTATTGGGCGTCTTGTGTGTTGCCATTCCTGCCGAAGGGATATGAAGAAATTTAATCCCTGTACAATGAAATGTGTGTTTGCACTGTGTTAGCCCTGTGTTTCAGGAGGTTTGCTAACACACTGGAAGGTCCAGAAAGGAAGATTCAACTTCCTTTTGGTGCCTTTTTAACCTCCTCCAAATCACCACAGATGACACAAAGCTGATGGGTCATGGAGCTGGCCAGTCAAAGATTTTGTAAACAGCTACCCTTCAGTGACCAACAATTAATAAAACATAGAAGTCAGTCTGCAATGGCAAAACAGATCTTTTAGGTGTTCCACAGATCAGACTGGTGTGGATCGTTTCTTTTTCTATGCTGCTTGTCTTCCCCTGTTGTATGTAGCAAAGGCAAATTTCCAGGATCACCTGGGCATTTTGAAGGGGCATGTTTCTCGCTCTTGCCGGTCTGGTAACTTTCTATATCTTTCACTTTTGCCACTTTCTTCCTGTTGCACACCTTAGTTTGGGGCTTTTGCAGAAAAAAAAAAAAAAAAAAAAAAAAAAAAGTTCTCTGTTTCTTAGGGCTTGTGCTTTGGGACCGGGGGTTGGCTTCCGCGACTCGCGGTGGGTGTGGAGATGTTCTCCCGTGGAGCCTGCATGTCTGGCCGCGGTGGCCCGGGGCTGCCAGGAGCTGCACTTGGTGTCTGCCGGGACTCAACGAGGCGGTGCAGAAGCAGTTTCGTTTGAACGGTTAATTCCAGCTCGCCCGCCCGAGGCCGGGGCCGGGGCCGGGGCCGGGGCCCGGCGTTTCGGCATGGCGAGACCCCCCTCTAGCGGATGGCCCGGGCCTCGCCGCGCCCCTCGGCGGGAAGGGCAGCGGGCGGGCCGCCGCCGGGCCTTGCTCGCCTTACCGGGAAACGGAATCGCGGGGCAGAAGCCCTCCAGCCCCGAGGGGTCCCTTCCTCGGGCGGCGCCGCGGCGGCTGCCGCGCCCCGGGCCGGCTCCCTGCCCGGCCGTGGGCCGCGCTGCCCCGGGCGCGCTCCGCTCCCTCCCGAGCGCGAGGGGAAACGTCTCCGCTTGTTTTACTTTAAGCCAGTGGGAAACGGAGGCTTCTCGTCTGCGTGGAGAGCAAAATCTCTCCCGCGAGGGTGCGTGGCTGTGTACATCCTGCTTGGTATCGCGCTGTATCGCTCGGGTGTGATTTGGGCTCGGCGGGTCTCCCCGGTGCCGCCGCGTACGGAGCAGCGTGTGTAATTTGCCTGCTGGATGAGTAATTAGCAAGTTCATGGTTACATTCGTTCTTCCTGCCTGCTGTTCCGGCGCTATTAGGTTTATTTATTTCTTGGCACTTCTCTCCTTCAGAGACAAATGATTACAGCTTCTTCTATTCCGCCTGCTCTTCCCCTCTGAACACTTATTTCTAGTTGCTAGCAACTAGTGTCCACCACACCGCGAGGGGCACGTACGCACCCACAATCCCCGCCGTAGATGTTAAGACGACGGTGAGGCGGGACGGTAAGGCGGGTGCCTGCCCCGCTGCGAGCGGGCTAGGCGAGCCGGCAGCCGGCCGAGCACCCGCGGCCCGGGAGCGCGTCCCTCCCGGCGGCGAGCGGAGAGGCGCGGAGCGGAGCGCGGCCGCAGCGCTCCCGCCACCGCCTCGGCCCGCCGCCGCCGCAGCGGGCGGGCGGATGAGCTCCCGGGGAGCGCAAGGGGCTTGCTGCGCTCAGCTCCCGCTGCCCCCCGCCGCCGTTCGCCGGGGCCGCCCGGCGGGCTCGTTGCCGGCCACCGCCTCGGTCTGGCCCGCCCGGGCGGCTCGGGGCGGGGGGGCGCTCCCTTCCCACCCCTCCATCTCCGCCGCACGGGCAGGAGGAGCGCGGTGTTGCACAACCCGCTTCCTTTTTCTTTCGCTTCGCTGCGCCGCGGGCAGCGGCGGCGAGTGCGCGGGGCGCCGGTCTCCACCGGAGGGGGGGGGGGGTGTTTGGGGGACGGGGGGACAGCGGCGCGGGGCCCGGTGCTGCCGCCCGCCCGCTCCCCGCAAACTGCGGCGCCGGCGCTGCGCGGCCCCGCGGGGAGGGTCGCGGCCGTGGCCGTGCGCGGAGGGCACCGCCGGGCCCCACGCTCCGACCGACGGGGCCGACTGATCTCCGCGGGGGAAGGGGCTGAATCCTCGCCGGGACACGGGGCGAGGACGGATGGAAACGGGACCGCGCATCCCGCGGGAGGCACCGGCCGCCTGTCGGGCTGTGCCCCTGCCCGCGGCGGCGGAGCGCAGGCGGCCGGGCAGGGTGGGGACGCCCGCCCCGCCCCGCCTCGCCTCGGCCCGGCTGAGTCGCGACGGCGGCGCGTCCCGTTACCGGCGGCCGAACCCGCGCTGCTGCCCCTCGCCCCCCCCCCTCCCCGGCGCGGCGGGAGCAGGTGTCCGGGGGCAGGAGCCCGGGGCAGCGCGGCGGGGGCGGGGCCGGGGCCGGCAGCGGGGCCGGGCGGGCGGGCGGCCCGGGGGCGCGGCGGCGGGCTCGGCGCGACCGCGCCAGGAGGGAGCCGGAGCGCCCGAAAAGCCGGGAGGGGAGGGGAGGGCGGAGGGGCGGGGGGGGGGGGGGGGGGAGAGGCAGGCGGGCGGCGGGCGCATGCGCTCTGGCGGGCCGTGCCATATTGGAATGAGGCAGTGAGCGGAGCGCCGGGGAGCCCGAGCCCCGGCAGCGGCGCAGGGGCTGGAAAAACTCCCCGCAGGTGAGGGGGGCGGCGGCGGCCCCCGCGCACGGGCGGAGCGGCCCCGGGCGCAGCTGTTGGGGGCGTTTTGCCGGCGGGGCGCGGGGCCCGGAGGGTTTTTCCGGGCTCCCGAAGTTTGGATGCGGGAAAAAGGCGGCGAGGGAGGAGGAGGAGGAGGAGGAGGAGGAGGAGGAGGGGGGGGAAGAGGCAGGCGGAGCGCGGCGGGGAGGCGGCGGCGGCAGCGCGGGGGGGAGCGCGCGCCTCGGCCCGCGCGGAGGAGCGATGCGCGGGGCTGGCCGCCCGCCGCCGCGCAACTGCCCGCGCGCAACTCTGCGCGCGCCCGCTAGGGGCCCGCGGCGCCCCGGCCCGCGGCGTCCCGCGGCGCGCTCGGGCCGAAGTTGCCCCTCCTGGCCGGCCCCGCGCCCGCCGCGGCACGCGCCCGGCCCGCGCCGCCCGCCCGGCCCCCGCGGGAACTTTGTGCGCGCCGCGCCCCCGCCCCCGGCGCGGCCGGTCCTTGCCCACGCCCGCGGGGGGCCGAGCCCACCGAGCGCCTCTCGCTCGCCCCCCTCCCCCTCAAAATGGCGGTGGAAGGGGACCTTTAAACCCCGCTCCGCTCCGCTCCGCACCCCCGCCGGGCGCGGCCGGGCTCCGCTCGGCGCGGCGCGCGTCCCGCCCGGGGCAGCGGCTGGCGTCCCTCCCCGTCAAGTGGCCCGTCAGCGGTCGGCGCTTTGCCTCCCGTTCTGGGTGAGTGGGTGGGTGGGTGGGTGTGGGGGGAGAGGGACGGGCGCCGCCTCCGCGGCCGCGCCGCCGGCTCTCCCGCAGCGCCGCCGCCCGCGCTGCGGGGCCTGCGCTGCCGCGGGCCCGGGCATTGTGTGCGCGCCGCGCCCGCCGCCGCCGCCGCTCCGCACCTCCGGCGTCTCCGCGCCCGGCGGCGCTCCGGCGAGCGAGAGCCTTTGTCTCTCGGGGTGTCGGTCTGCGCTGCCCGCCGCTTCTGCACCTGAAGTCGTAAATCCGCCGCTGGTGACACAGCCGGGGCGGCCGCCGAGGTGCCGGGGATGCCCCGGGACGCCAACTTCGGGCCGGGCGGCGGTCTGCGCCGGGGCAGCGGCTGCGGGCGGGCTCCCGCCCGGGCAGCGCCGGCTGGGAACGGGAGGGCGGGATGCCTGCATGGGAAGGACTCGGCAAGTTTTCCGTCCGTGGCTTTTGCGAACTTGTTACCAGGGCTCCCCCCCTCCCCCCCCCCCCCCCCCGCCCCCCTCCACAGTGGAAATAATGAAAGGCAAAGAAAAACAACGCGGGCAGTTAATTGTGAATTTTTAACTACATTCGCTACTGCAGTTCCACAAGGCCCTTGTTTATTCAGAAATGGGCCAGTGGTGCCCGTTTCACAGTCACATGTGTGCTTTAGCAGAACAATTACATCTACTCTGGAGAAACTTGTTGCCATTATAAAACAGTTTTACATGGTAACCTTTATGTCTGACAGTTTTACCCACTCTGACATCAGAATGCTGGTGGGAGAGGTTTTACAGCAAAAGAAAAGGCCTACCTTGCTGTTTCTTTACTATTCCTTCGTGGGAGCTGGCTGCTGTCGGTAGCCCGGGAGGTTACCATAGCGAACATTTCTGTAAGGCAGAATATAAGGTGCACTGTGCAAAAGTCATGCTGGAGAGAATGACAACCCGTCTTGTAACTTAAGAAACACCATTGTTTTGCAACTTACTTAAGGTTTATAATGGATGTGAATGGAACAGAAACATCCGATTTGTAAGAGAAAAAGTTGTTAGTGGGAAGTAGTGACTTGTAGCGTCTACAGTACCCAACAGGATGGGTTCCTGGTCTGGCTAAGGTCTGTGATTGCTGTTTCAAAATAGCCAGGTTTTGGGGCTAAGTAAATAAATGTCAAGATGAAAATATAGGCTTCCTGCCTTCAATTCAGCCATTTCCTCTTTTACTTTTGGTTTATGAATTGTTGCTGTGATTGAAGGATGAGAATGAAGTATAGTTCTTCCCAGAACCTGTGTTAGTGGAAGAATGGGAAGATGCTTCTGGACAAGACAGACAGCAAAATAAAGCTGATAGATCTCACTTCACCTTTTTTTATGACTCATACCTAGGACATAGCATGGTAGTGTTGGGAGAATGGCTCTGCTCATGTTTGGTGTATGTCTCTGCTGGGCAGTTACATTGGAAGATTTAAATATCCTGTGATGTTAAATCTGGCGTGCATGTTCTCCTCAGGAGACAGCAGGGCAAGATAGATAGCTGAGAAACAGTGGCAGATCTTAGTAATTATTGATCTGTGTGGCTTTTCCTTTGCAGTTTTTTTCCCCTGTACTATTAATTTGCTGATATTGAATTATCTTACCTGATTTTTAAACCTGGCAAGCCTCCTAAGCAATTGGTGTGTGGAAACAAAAGGTGAATTAAGTGTAAGATGACATGTTAATGACTGATAGAGTTTGTATGGTGTAATCTTGATATTCTGGGAACCCTTTCACTGTCTCATGGGGAAGATGTTAAAGATTACTGCAAAAATATGTTTCTCATTGTATGTTTTGGTAACGTGTTACAGGGCTTTTTTGTTGTTGTTTCATGGCAGACCACGGGCAGCTCTAGACCTTAGCCTTTCTGTCATGCTTACATTTTTGAATCCACCTTTATTTATTGTTGGAAATCACTTTAGCATCATTACTGTTCTTCCACTTGTGAAGTTTGGCCATGGCACGATCCTCGTGCGGTGATGCAGACATCAATACAGTCACTTTGCGCTGGCTTGACTTGAGTAATTGTCCTACAAGTGATGCACTTTAGACACATGGCAACTTAATTACATGAACACGTTGACGGTGAAATGGCTCGTGTTAAATTCACCGTAGTGTTCTTTAAGTGCAGGAGAAATTGAAACCTGTGAGGTGTTTCATAAGGGGCATTTTGGGGAGAGAGCTTTTGATACCTAAAAACATGGGGCTTGCATTACATCCATTGTTCCTCTGTTAACATGGCAGTCCTAGTGTTACAGAACAGTCTTTGGATTTGGTTTCTTGACCTTTTAAGTGTGCATTTCTGTATCTTGTAGATTGATCGTTGACTTTAAAACCGTGTAGCCTGTGTAAGTTACAAAAGTTTTCTGGAACTGTAACATCTTTCTTTTGTGCTGGCCATCTGACTCATCTTGCCTGATGATTAGCAGATTTTATGTGTCGTCTTTGTTTTGGTAGCTTTGAGCATCAGTGTCGCTGCTGGTAGTGGACTTGACTCTGTGCCCATTTCCTTCTGCTTTTGGGAAATGCCTATTTGCTTTGAGGTCATAGGTTTAAACTTGAGGTTGGTGTTGTTTAAAGCTTGAAGGATGCTTTTTTTTTCCCTCTCAAGATCACTTACTTGAAAAGTCAGGGTTTAAAGTAAGGGGGTGGGAGTTGATTTTTTTTTGTCTTTGTTTTGTTTTGATTCAAATGCTTGCTGAAATTGTCCTGAAGGCAAATGCTGTGTTAGTATGCAGGATCCTGAAAGGGAGATTTAGCAGTTTGCATTCTCAAGTTTAGGAAAAGTTGTAAATTAGATTAAATTTTTATGTTACTTATATATTAACATCTTATTATTTTAAAAGCCATGTCATCAGCGTAATGGTATTTTTTATGTAATTATATAGTTTTTCTAATTTTAATCCAGAATTCTTTCCACTGCTCAGTTTTCTTTATATTGATAAAGCCTACGAAAGAAGCATTGAGATATTGCTTATTGCTCGTTTGATTTTAAAATGGCTTTGGTTCTGAGGGTACGAAATATATAATTTTTTTTTAAATTAAGACTTGGTGCATGTAAGACACGTACACATTTTGTGTTCACTGTGTATCCATGTTGATTTTTTTTCTTCCTTTTTCCTGGACTTTGCTGACAACCTTTGTGAATTGGTGGCGATTATGAGAGGAGATATTATTATTATTATTATTATTATTATTATTATCATTATCATTATCATTATTATTATTATTATTATTATTATTATTATTATTATTATTATTATTATTATTATTATTATTATTATTATTATTGTTATTATTTCTTATGGGTGAGATTGTTTTTTTTTTTAAGTGTCCTTGGCAAAACCTAGTCTGTAGAATTAAAGTATTACAACATGAATTCTACTCTGTGTTCTTAATAGGGCATCTCTTGGGGGAATCACTTGTTTGAATATTTTAAATGTTCCCCTAATGAGAAAGGAGGGGGTGAGCTTAGACTGGAACAAGATATTCTGCATATTAGTTGGATGTCTCCAGGTAACTCTCCATGTCTCTGGGAAATTAGTGTATTTTAACTAATGCAAAGCTGCATAGTAGTTACAGAGTGCTAGATGAATGCTTTAAAAACACTTTGAAGGTGGGAAGTAGTAAGTCTCAGGGGTGGCTTTCTGCTTTGTTTGTTTTAGTAGTTCTGGATTATCACCCACAGACACCACTGAAGAGCATTTCGCTAGGAACTGTGCAAATAAACAAGGCCTGGGAGGCACAGGACTAAGGAAGCCCTGGTCCCAAGGTCTCTTTCTTCCTCTGTCTCCCCCTCCTCTTTTTCCTTTCTTACCTCTTCTGGATTCTCTGCAATGTCTGTGTTAGTCTTTCTTTCAATGGAGACAGTGATACTTAGATTTATCTTCTTTATGAAAATAAGCATCCTAGTACAACATTTGTAGGATCTTACTATCACTGAGACACCTTTGTCATGTTTTGTTGGCTGGGTTTGATGAAAAGTCATGAGAGGATAGGCAGAAAACCGTGTACATGCAGACATTTCAAATTAGTCAAATGAGCCTTGTTTCCTAAGAAAGCCAGGTAAGCAATGACGTTAAGACCTGAAGTAAGAGGACTTCTTCAACATTTATAGTAGAATAACCATCTCTTCTGTAGATGCCTGACTAATACTAGGATTTCTGCTCTTTAAAGCTGTCTTTTTCTAATAACACAGAGTGACCTTAAATGGCACTAGCTTCTTGCTGCACAGATTACTTCTTGTAAACAATGCTCAAATAGGAGTTTTTCCTTCACTTAAAGTAGGTGGGAGCCACGTGTGTTTTGGTTTGGCTTTTTTTCACCCATTTGAATTCGACAGGTGGACTGATGCTTGCCTACAGTTCAGGTGAGTTGCTAGTTACAGAGTAATCTTAACAATTTGTTAAGATTGTGTGGACATTTAAAATGTGATTATTGTCCCCAGAGTCACCCTGAGCAGCAGCTTGCTGGTTTTCAAGGTTGTTGTTTATATTGCTGTGGCACTTCATTTACACTGGTTTATTTGCTGTTTCACTTGAGGACACTCTTGTTCACTACAGAAATGATCTCTTTCTTCAAACAGATGAGTTGGGAAGGGGACTAGTGGAATTTGACGTTATCTAAAAATGATGCAGCTATTAAAGCAGCTTTGAGATTCTCTGAGAGTACTGATGAGAGGAAGAAGAGATGGATCTTGGATTTTTCTTTCTCTAAGAGTAAACTATGCAGGGCTGAGTGACCTCCTCTCCCATTTTGGCTGATTGGAATCGAGGGCTCTCAGCATATCTCAAGAGGCGCTCTGTCTTGCAGAATTGGATCATTGGTTGAAAGTAATGGTGGTGGTGGGGAACCCTGTAAGGATTTGCTGTTTGTCACTTAATCTTTTTCAAGGATATAAGGGACTGGAGCAGTGATATTGAAGTAGGTATCAAGTGGATTGAAGAGGATGAACTCCATCTTGATGTATTTAGATGCTGTAGTCTCTGTTTCTTCTGGAAATGGGTGAGAGAAAACCATAAATAGCACCTTCAGATTTGTCATTGTTTCCAGAAGAAACTGATCAAGTCAGGAAGTGAAGGCACTTCCCCTCTGTTGCTGGGTGCACATTTATTACAAATGGCTCTGTAAGTTCTGTGGGTGTCTTGCCTCTCTGTACTGGAATAAGTGATGCCTCAGCGTTTCTTATCTCTTCCTTGGTCTCTTGACCTGTGAAAATATATATAAATGTAAGATTTTATTTTTTACTTGGGATCCTTTTTTTCTTCTTGTAGCTTGACTGAAGTAAATACATTTAGGAATACCTAGCTCCTCAGGAATTGTACCAATGCTCACATTTGCAGCTCAAGCGTTCTCTTTGCTCTGTTCATCTGTTCACTGCGAGCCATGGCCTCCGGTTTAAAAAAAAGTTATTGGTCTTGGAATCATAAAACATAAGAAGTATTTTAAATCTAAGGACTGTGAAACTCCATTATACCGTAAAGCCTTGTCTGAAATACGGGTGTTTTTTTTGTAAGTATCCTTCTCTCTTGTCAGAGAATCTTCTCTAGAAAGGGGGACACCATTGGCCTCGGTGCCCATCCACTTTGCTCTGAGAATGAGGATGTGGTGCTGAAAAAGCTGACGTGTTTCTAAGCAGTACAGAGAAATGCTGTTGAAGCCTGACAGGTGTCTGTGTTATATACAGAGGCTTTCTCTTTCATATATGCATTAGTATTTATTTTTTCCTAATGCCAGGTCCAAATATGCCTCCATTCATGTGTTAAGTACTAAACTGTTTGAGTGGTGTTTCAGTATAAATTACAAGATCTGTACAACAAAATTCTTAAAGAAATATCCAGGTAGGAAATGCCTAGCAGACAATCAGGGTGAAAACATGGGATGCTTTCTTACAGTTGGACCAGCAGTACTCACATAATCTGCACCCTAAAAGAGAAATTATCAAAGGCGGCAGTGGTTCCTTCCCAGATTAACACTGCTCATTGCTCTTTAAAGTGTTACCCTGAGAGTTAAACTAATGGCCCTAAGAAATAATGAAAGTGTAGGATCAGTCAGAAGTGTTACATATGTAGCACTAATTGGCCAGTTGAACAGAACTAATCAACTCCTTTTAAACGAATGTGACCATAGGCACAGGCATGTGAAAATCCTCCCCTCTTCCAGGGAAGTTTTTTCTCCTTTATTTGCAAACAAGACTTAAGTTAGCAAGTGAGGCTTGTTTTAGTCCAGTGACCAAGAGCAAAAGTCAGCTTTTTAAGGTGATTATTTTATGTCTTGAGTTATTTGTTAAACTTTTTTAATAGATTTGGGGGAGGGAGCAGGAACTGAGTTTTGAATTCCCATTGCTGTTGTGGCCAAATCTTACTTTTTGAACTTACTCTCCAGCAAATTTAAGCATGTATTTTGTCACTCCTCTTAATGAAAACCAGTGTATTTAGGGAAGTGGATCAGCTAAGTACATGAATCCAGAGCTTACTGTGATAATAAGGCAGTTTGAGATAATTCTAGCCTTGCTGCAAGTGTAGAAGGAGTGTGTCCAGTAGTTTGTTTGGTTGGTTTTGATTTTCCAACCAGTTAATCTTAGATAAGTAAGAGATAATGATTGGAAATTGAAAAATCAGGGAAGATTGCCTCTCCTTCTTTCAATCTTGGTACAAAAATAAGACAGAAGCATAACAGCTGGAGGGACAAGGTGACAAGGAAAAAAAAAAGTAACTTTCTTAATTGCAGTTAATGTTTCTTGGTTTAACTTTATGTACTTATTAAATTTAAAACAAAAATATTGTTTTCTTTATATCTGCTTTCCCTGTATGTGCTTTTAAGGTAAGAATATTACTTAGCTAATTAAAATGAAAGTACAGGTTTTATTTATAATTGGAGTTCAATTTCCCTCTAAAAGGAGCCTGACATAAGTTATGATTCTTATGATTATCCAGTAAGAAATACAGAAATTATCTTTTTATAGTAAAGCTAAGTTTTTTATTTAAATATTCAGGTTTAATCTTTTGCATTTATACTTTGTTTCCTAACAGTGGTTGAATATTACTGGGAACTATATTTAGATTATTGAGAAACTGCAGTACTACATGCCTTAATATGCTTTTATTTAAAGCAAGTTAAATGCTTTACTTTTGTGCTGTTACGTAGATAATGACATCAGAATAAGCACTGTCAGTCTTGATCATTCTTACATGCAAATGTGAGTGATAGATAATATTACAAAACAGTATAACAACTGCCTATCAACTAGTGGAGTCACCTTTATAGAAAAATATCAACATTGATGTTTCTAAAGTGATATATTTTCAGAAATCTGGGTTACGGTGGTTTCAGTGGTCAGGCTGGAAGAGTCTCTGAAACAAGCAGTGTATTTTGGATTTCAGAGACTAATAGCGTATGATTTCTTTATTATCTGCCCAAAAGGGAGAAATCTGTCTTACCACAGTGCAGAAACCTGATTTCTGACAAACAACACAGCAAAATTCACTTGCAGTGTGTAAAACTAACCCTTCTGAGATTCTACCTTAGCGATGGGATTGGAAAGAAAAATACCAGTGTGATAGCTGTTGGAGGTGGCTGAGAAGTTTCTCTGCATTGCTGGAAGAAGAGCGGCTTCAAGTCTAGCTTAAGTTGTGACGAACATAAAAATTGCCATAATTTGCCAGATCAGTAGGACACCCAGTCCTGTGTCTCACCTCAAAAGCTTTTAAGTGAGGATAAGAAACGGTGAAGTAGAGCACGATCTTCTCAGTCAGTGACGCGGCTGTGTAGGCTGCATAGGAACCAGTGATTTGACCTGTTCGCTGTCAGTTTGTCTAATCGTTTCTGAATCCACAACTTCCTGTGGTTATGAGTCTGCAGTTTAATTATGTGCAACATGAAAAGGTGCTTCATTTTGTGTTTTCTGGTTCTTGTGGTAGGAGAAATAGTGAATAACCTTACCTTACTCTTCTTTTTCATACTAGTTTTGATTTTACATATCTCTATTGTACTCTTCCATTGTTGCACAGTTCAGCTCAAAAAAAGGAACCAGTTTTATTGTGCAGAGGATGCTGAGTCTTGTGTGTGTGTGTGCAGTGCTGGAATGGACAAGACTGCTCGTTCTGGCTGTGGGCATTTCTTCATTTTCCTGTAAAACCAAGTTATACATTCTTCTCTGTTAGTATAGAAGTATTTCAAGCCTCTGATAATCTTTGATACCTCTTTTGTGCATCTTCTAGTCTCGCTGTGGCAGTTTTGACATCAGCACTACATGCTATCTCAAGTTACTCTGGATTTCTAGAGTTGTAGCACAGTGTTTTCTGTTTTGGGGCTCTTAATGAGTATGGAATTGATGCTTCAAGAGAATTAGTCATAACAATTTCAAAATCCTGAGTTGCAGTAGCTAATTTAGATCTCATTGCATAGGTGAGGTTATTTCTTTGCTCTATGTCTTTCTGTTCTTCCTTTAATTTCATCTTCTATTATCCTTCTGCAGTTCTTAGCAAACAACATTTATTTTTTGTCCTTAAATAGTCATGTACTGTCTTAAAACTTTGCACTTATTTCACGTTTGTGTGCTTCGTTTGAAAAGCAGGACTCAGTACAGACTCAGTAGTCCTCCTTGTATTATGAAAAATTTATTTCTATCATTACATCCTGTCTTTATAATCAGCCCTTAAAGTATGAGATGATCTTCCAGAAAATGCTGCGGAAGGATTCAAGTCTCTGTGGATAATAGTAGGTCCTGGAGAGACAGTACTGAGTCTGTGGACACCAAGCTTGCGAGATGTTTGCTTTCCTTAACTTGTGTTGAAGACACCGAGTGAGACTTAATGGTGCTCAGAGCCTCCCACAGTTGAAACCTGAGCAGTGTGCACTGGTCTGATGGATTTTCTTTTTTCTGTTCCAAGTAGGTATTTCTGTACTCTGCTCACTGGTGGAGGGCATGGGAAGCAGTATGCCGGGAGCTCAGGGGAGATGTGCGTGAGGTGCTGGCCTTTAGGTTTATGTGGCCAGAGCTTCTGCTGTTGTTCACCTTTGGACATTCTTGCAGGGGAGGGGGAGAAGGAATTAAATTGCATAAAACTAAATTACATCCTTATAGCGACATTAATACAGAAAGAATATTTCCATATGCAAAAGAGTCTTAAACTAGCACTTCTTAGTACTTAAAATGCACACTTCTTTTTTCATTTAAGGAAGTTTTCATTGTGATGGTGGAGGATGTATAAACCAGAAATGCTGATACCTCTTCTTATGTGTTCCTGTTGGGTTTTGACCATCCTTTCACCTGAGGTGACCATTAAGCTTGGTTTTGGCTTTAATGCCCAGGCTGTGTCATATCCTTAGTAAAACTTTTACTTCTCGGTAAATTACTTGATGAATTAACTTCATTAAATGATGAAACTTATTAAATAAAGTTGTCTTTGACTGTGCAGCATGTGGTATGGAATTCCACACTGGTATTTTCAACATCTAAAAAAATCTTATTCTGAACTTCCCAGGTTATGATGTTTTTAACATGCTTTTGATTCAGGGATGTATTCCAGGCTTCCACACAGCCACCAAGCCCACATGCTATGATCACTAGTTATTTCAGTTTGGAAAATGGCAGAATGAACACCCGTAGTCTAGAGGAAAGAAGTCAGATCAGTCCCCTTGTACAGTGCCCTGTGGGGTTCACTGTGTCTGACACCTGTGTGATGTGCACAGGAGAACATGGATTTTGTGTTTCATCCATATTACATGGGAATATACCACAATCTGAAGGAATTATATTCCACATGAACTACTTCTGTATAAGGTAGTAAGTATGTTGGAGATTGTTGAATCAAGAAGCCAGAGAAGTGATTTCATTTTGCTGTTAATGAGTGTTTTTCTGTTGGCCCTTTTGAAAAATCCATTCGTTATTTCTGTATACCTCAGCAGCTTTTTGTTCATTTAGTAGCCATTCACTTTTTCTGGGTGTACCCAGCCCTGGTATAGAAGAGCAAGCTTTTAATCTTGTGTGTTTAGAAGACTATTTTTGTAACCATAAGGGCTAACAAAGTACCTTACAAGAATTAAAGTTAAGACACTGCAGAGGTGTTGACCTCAGCTTTGGAAAGCTTTTAGGGAGTATGTTTTTTCTAGGCCAGTTCTTCACTCAATATGTGCTTGCTCTGCACAGAGATCTGATAATCCATTTTTTTACATTCTTGTTACTCCTAGAAGTGATCATGGCAATGCTTGTCTGTGCAATTTCCGGTTGCAGCTGAGGGCAGCACTTAAGTGTGAGATGGTATAATTTACATCCAACGCTGCACTTTCCGCTTAATGTTTTGCTAGCAACTCCGTATCTCTACAGAGCAAATCAAAACAGACTTGGGCTATCAGCAGAGGTGTTTCTTAAACACAACCAGGCAAATGGTTTTCTTTTCCATTTAATCAAGAGTATATTTAAAATTGAATCTCACAGCAGAAGCACATGATTATAATACATAAGGTATTTCTAGTGGGTTTAGCTCTTAAGAACTTACATGGGCCTACAGTTAGATGCAGAATATTGACACAGGGGAAGAAAATCTAGGAGACTTCATAAAATAACTTCTTAAGGTAGTGTTTTCAGGATGAGAGTATCCTTTGATTTTTCTGAGGCACTGTTTATTATTACGTCCTGCTGTAAAATTTAAATACTGATTTAATAACCACAACTACTGATTCACAAGTTGAAGTGGACCTTGGATAGAAGAGTACTATTCTGTTTTGTATTTATATGTTAGCAACCGAAGTAAGGTTGTGTGTGCCGGCAGAGTGATGCCTGAAAAAATATGCACTGAACTTTGCAGGGATGGGGCTGCAAAAATAATGCAATGAAAAAAAAGTATGAATTTGAAAACAATTTTTATGACAGTGTAAATGTTCCAGTGTTGTCAGGATCAAGCTTCGAAATTGTACTCCTAAAAATAGAGGAATCTTTTTCAGCTGCACTCTGTCTTTTGAGCCCTTAGGCTCAAGTCTTGTTTTTCTCTCTGTAGGAACAGGAGTGCAAAAAAAATCTTAAAATGAGAACAGATTTTCATGTAATTTTACCACTCCTGATGCTGGGGTAATAAGAAAATCATCACTTACTGTGAGCTCTTCACTAAAACCCTGTGCTATCACTATTCTTAGTCCTTTAGGCCTGTTAATGTTATTTTGATTTTAAATTTGTATCGTTGAAAGCTGTTGTCTTTTTTTATTATTTTTTTTCCCCTGTTTTTAAGCTTTCAGTACTTTTTAAAGAAAAGAAAGGGAAGGAAGCATGTCAGTTAATGAGCAATAACAAAAGACAAGGCCATATTTTTGTGGTGTTGCCTGGAGAAAGAGAATTCCATGATTTAGCACAGCTCATAATACTGTAATTCCATTTAGGAGGAAAAGATACAAGGTAAAGCTGTGTTTTGCCATCACAGTTTGTACATGGAAAGAGTGGTAGAGACTTAGTAGTGACTCAGATGGAGCTTTAGCAAGTTAAAACAGCATTTCACTGGATAACGTGGAAACAGTTCATGAGCTACAGTGAGAGTAGGTGGCTGTTTGACTCCCCGTCAGAAGGTTTGAAGATCATGGTTGGTTGAAGATGTCCCAAGACCAAACGCAGGGACTTCTGAAGATTACTTATATTGATGCCTGAAGTCTCTCTGAAATAATCAATCCACTAAGACCTATACTGAGTTTACAGCCAGCCCAGCGTGTTTTTTTTTCTCAGTTTTTTAGACTTAAACTGCTGTATTTAAAGCCTTGTTGCTCTGAAGTGTTTTTTCTCAGCCTGTTACAAAACTTAACCTATGCACTTCACAGGAAGGGCTTGGGTGGTGCTTTAACACCTGAAGCATATTAAGTAATCCAGTCTGTAAGGTGAAAATAACCATATTTCTGTGCTTTTAGCCTCTTATTATTGCTGCTTGGACATAATGTTAAGAGATGTGCTGACAGTGGAACTGAAATGGTGGCCAAGTTCTGCTCTGTGAGTAAAGATAGCAGGAAAAGAATTTTCTTTCCACAGTTAAGTGTCAGGGCATCAGTCAGTCAAGAGAGTGTAGTAGTGACACAGTGGCAGCGCACTGAAGCCAGCTTGTCTTTGTGAGGTTTGTTGGATTTTACAGGTAGAATGAAGAACATGGTAGGGTACCCAAATGTGTAATTTCGAATAGGCTGTACATTAGGGTGTGCTGTAAATATCTGCTGGTTGAATAGAATTTTTCTAAGCCCTTGTGATGGAGCTTGGGACACTACTATTTCTGGGATCTCTTCAGATACAAAAGGAAAATTTTTTTTGTTATCATTATAATGTCCCTCCTCTAGATATGCATTTATTTCCATTGAAAACATATTTGCTAATCTGAGCTGGAACCCTTTTAAAACAAAATGCGAATGATATCTTGGAAAGCAGTGGGAGACCTCAAGACTCTGCAGTGAAAGGATTGAACTCTGCCTTCAACAGCCTCTTATGAATAAAGTTAGCCTTCTAAAGATAAAAGAAAATTCAATTACAAAGCAAGGAGGAGGGTGAAGGGGTGTAATTAAAACACATAATCCTAAAAACAACATGAACGGTGCTTTTTCATGTTATACTTAAAGCAGTCTGCTTTGTGTGTGCAGTTGCTATTGCCTAAGATTATTGATTTAGTTTCCTAGGGGAAACACTTTCTGAGAGGATGCGAAAAGGATGACGTCTGTTGGTGTAACTGGCAGCGTGATTTCACGCAAGCATTGTACTTCTGGGCAGCTCAGTGGAGAGTTTTCCATTACAGCTTGCTAATCTTTCTTTTAAAAATAAAAAAAAGGCGGAAAATGAAGTGCCGCTTCTGCTTTTTTTCTCACGCTAACAGCAGTTGTCCTATCAGACAGAGGGTGAGTGCTTCAGACAGCCGTAGAAATGAAAGGCAGCATGGGGATGGCTTGTTCTCTCCTGTTACATCTACACCAGTGGTTGCTTCCTAAAGTTTAGTAGTTTGGACCCTGATTCTCGAAGCGTTCGGAGTCCAACTCCCATTGAAGCGATACAACATTGGTGCCTAAAAACCTTTGGTAGGTTATATGGCCTGAGGTCCACGTTAATCTGGGAGCTTGAAAAATCTCTTTAGAGTTTTGTGATTAATGCTAATGCTGTGTTGTAGTAAATACACATCTGCTCTGCTAATTAGCTGCTTAGTCTTATGCTAATGGCAGGAGTTGGGTTAGAGCACCTACCTTCTTGGGAGTGAAACATTCCCTGGCTGGAGCTAGAAATATGGCATTATCAGGACTGGCTTTTATGACAAAAATATTCTGATTCCATCTAGTGGGATGAAGTTGTACATACAGACGCTGACCTGCTCACCACAGCTCTGTGTCAGAAATGAGTACCTGTAGGCACATGTGAGTAACTGAAGTGGACGGGCTGTCCCTCTTTCGGACCTCATTCCTTCAGGAACTGCAGCTGTTTTGATTTCACAAACATGGATGATGTCTGATTTGATGGAGAGGAAGAAGCTGTGAGGGGGGAGAGGTGGGAGGGAGATGGCAAAATTAAAATTAAGATGGATATACGGATCAGGATTGAACATGGACTTCACAGTCAAGAGGTTTCAGAATGTCTTTTGAATGTGCTTTTCTTATGCTCTTAATACCATTCAAAAACCCTTCTCTTTCGCAGAACTCTGGAGTTGAGTATTACAATTTCCTTGGGTTATTTAATACTTTAGACTGGTAGATTGATAAAATATTAGTACCATTATTTCATGAGTTATACTCTGCAAAAAATTTATCTGTGAAGGAAATATTTTGAATTATTGGAAAGAGAGTGCCAATTTCTTGTAGTAGTTGATGAGCATATTTTGTTCTTTGCTCAAATATTCTGTGCAAGTTTATAGAAAAATTGCTGCTTATATTGAGTGAACTTAGTGTAAAAAAAAAAAAAAGGCAATGCAAGTTGTGTAATGGGTTCCCTTAGTCAAAAACCACTTTTCCCTTGTTTAATCTTTTACCTGGTATACCTGATGCCCTGTTTGTCTCCTTTTTTAAAAATAGCTGGTGCTGTCAGTTTAGTTCCTTTGATTAATATTAAAAAAAAAAAAAAAAAAAAAAAAACGCAATTAGAAACTAAAAGCAGCTATGCTTTTCAGCGTGAGAAAGCAAGTGTATAATCACACTGCTCAGATGAACAGGTTCCTGGAATCATGTTGCAGCCAGTGCATTTACATTTTGAATCTATAAAAAAGGCACAGTCCTTTCAGAGAAAGTCACTGAAAAACCTGTTTCTGCAAGAGATGAGCATGCTTGTATTCTCCTGATCTAGTAGGAAATACAAGTGGAGGAACCTAAACATGCTAATAGTAGTTTTCATGATTTGAAATACTTGTATGTGACTCAGATCCTTCCCCGAGGACATGTTTCCTGGTAGCTCGAGTTGGACAGAGAAGTCACGGGTTTCAGTTTGAAACTGGTGCTTCCCAAACATGTGTCTTGCTTTGAAAGTTTCACAGTAGCTTTTAAATTACTTTAAATGACCGTAGTCCTTTGAGGAACTTCATCTATGATGGGTTTGATAATTAGCTGTTGGCACTGTGATGGTGTTTCTGGGGAATGGAGCTGGGGTTGGGGGGAAGAAGGTCTTTATGGTGGCTGGACCAACTTTTGGGATGGATTGAATTAATGGTGGGACTGTAGTGCAAATATTTGGGTCTTGAAGACTGTAAGAGTGACTTTCATAGATTTCATTAAATATCTTAGGGAAAAATTTGAGTAATGGCAGAGAACTACTCAAGGGGAAAGTAGAGACTTCTAAAAATAAAAATACAGAATAAACTTTCTCTGAGTTTTTAGCAAGTCTGACATAATCTGAATGTTGAAAATCTTTGTGGATCTTCGTAATAGCTTGGGACATTGCTGTAGTTTACTATCATACTGTAAAAATCTATTATAGGTGTTTCTGATGCTTCCTCATACAAAAAGTTACAGGGCTCAACCGTTTTCACATGCTGTAGGTGACAAAGAAGTAGAGAATGACCTACAGAACAGATTAAATACAAGGCCATTGTACTTGCTCATAGGTGACTCTCAGTTCCCCCACAACAGAAACTTGCCATTTTTGCCATTGCCACTTTTATAAGAGTTAGGTATTTTTATAAAATGACCTAAAGCACCAACACTCTGTCTTACCTTCCATCCATGTTTGTATCTTCCCACTTTTGACAGTGGGTTGTTAACTCTGAAGCCTAATTATTATCATCACTGCAATTCTGGGGATATATTTCTGCCAACACTTACTTTCAGCAGTTATTTTGTTTTCTTACTCATTAGGGTTGTTCTGTAATGAGGCATGCATGTATGTGTTTGCAGGCTGTAGATGTACATTTGAGATGACTCCTTGAATTGACTTGGTCATAAAGTATCTTCTCTGCCAACAGGCTGAATTATTTCATATACTACTAATACACAGTTACACATGGTCCTCAATTGTGCTGTTTTCTTTATCTGTTGACTAAATTTTGCTTCTGTGAAGCAAATGGGAGTTATTTAATGGAAAGTGAGCCTAGTTTTAGTTCATCCACCTGAAAAAAATGAGGAAGGGTGACCTGTGATTTGGAAATTAAAAAAAAAAAAAAAAAAAAATATAAACTGCAAAGGCATTACCTTAACTCTGCTGCAAATATACGAACACAGAGCTGATCCTTATGACTTATTATCCTGTTCCTGTCAATGACCTATCAAGTGTAAGACAAAAACTTTTAGCAAGGTTATTTTAACTTGAACCTTATTTAAACTTATCTGTATTGTTATTCCCTCACATCAGTAAGTAAGGCTTCATGTATGGCTGTTCCTTAACCTGATTTTATCAAAATAATCCAGTTTTATAATTTGTTTTAAGCATAAAAAGATAGTTTTGACAGTCTTCTATAGGAATCTGCAGTGATAACTAATATTCTCTGATATTTTTTTCTTATATATTTGTTAACTTTTATTTAAAATGCAGAGTGAGCTTAAAATAAAACTCTTCCCAGTGACGTAGACACTATAATCTTGCTAGATAGATAAAATTTGACACTGGAAAACCAGGCCTTTACTGGTTTACCTCTTTATCCTCTTACCACCCTCTCCACTTCAAAATGACAAAGGCTTTGTAGTCTTTATATAAATAAAAAAAGGGTGAAACCATTTGTCCTGTCATGAAAATAATACAAAGTTTGCAGTAACGTTAGTTCAGAGTTGCAGCAGATAAGAGGTGTAATGTGTCTTCTGGGTTTCTGTGGGTTGCCTATCAGGTTTTAAAAACTGAAATGGAGTGTTGTGTTAGAATAGAAATAAGATCATATCTACCCAAATACAAGAACCCCTTAAAAATTACACTGAGTGACATGAGGAAAATTAGAGAGTTCATGTTTGCTCATTCATGCTATCAGTATGTTTTTGGGCGAAAGATGAAGTGTGTTACAGTGAATACGGTGGCTAGAAGAAAGATTTTGAATCTTGATCAGAGGAAGGGGAGGTGCTAACGCGTGGAAGGACCCCAGCTGTCTCTCTGCTTGTCAGGGTTGCATTGGAGAGTCTCGTGTCTGAGAAATAACAGTATGCCAGAGTGAGAAGACCTGGAATGGAGTGGCCGTGGTTTAATGTGCACATAATGCACAAAATGTAACAATCCATTTTCATTACCTGCCAGCTCTTTGTTGCTGGAATACCTTCCGTAACAGTCTCTTCCTTGTGAGGACAAAGAAAAGCATTGCGAAAAATTCTCGGTTTTGGCTGTTGCAGCTTTTCAGTCGTTGTTATATGTGTGTAATTGCAGTGAATGTATTTGGCTCTTCTAGTTAAAGCAGAAAGGAAGCTTATCTAATTTTCATTCATGCCAGTTAAGCCTGGTTTCTGGCCGATATGAAGAATGTAAGGAGCACATGTGGGCTGTTGTTACTGCCCCATGGTACCCGCCTTACTTCATATTAGGCCGTTTTACAGACATCACATCAATGGTTTCTGACCTGCCAGCTTTAGCTGCTGTCACACTGGCAGCCTGGAGCTTCTTCACATGCAATGTTTTCTCCCTCTATCAAAACTGGTTTAGTAACAGGTTTCCTCTTACACCTTATCTCTGCTCACCCTTGCTTACAGTGCATGTTCAGCTACAACAGCAAGGGGTATTCTTAACCTGCATTAAGAGTACATGCAAGATACTTAGGCTGATCAAACTGTGGACTGATTCTTAGGTGAGCTTTAATGTCTTGCAAATCCCTTGAGCCATCCAGCTTTCTCAACACAAACACGTCAGGTGGTCTTTTCAGCTACTTGACCATGACTGATTATTAGTGTGTGGAAACTTGTATGCTGTGCAAAATTTCTGTCTTCCCTTTACTTGATTACAGTTTCTCCCTAACCATAAGGTTTCCTGTTCTTCTGATGGTGTCTTGTTCTCCTACTATATGTATATATTTTTCTGATGTTGTCATTATATATATATATATATATATATAAACCTGAAAGATATTTTGCTGAGCAGGTGAAAAGCTAGTTATTAGGTCTTGTTTAATCTGGTATGTAAGGCAAAGATGTTGATAAATATGTTTTAATAATTTAATAAACATTTTAAGGCTTATCACTTAATACATTTTAATAAGTGAGATGGCAGTCAGAACTTGCTGTTGGAGTAAGTGTTCCCTGGAGGTCACAAAGAAAAATTGGGTAGAAATTTTGAATAAGGAAAGTGTGGTATGAGTTACTATAGTGGGATTTCTAAGAAGTGCTGACATGTTCCACATGCTTTAAGCTGCGCTGAAATCTGATTGTTTTGACTAACCCAAGATCTGCAGTTCCTCCAATTTTTGATTAAATTTTGATTTCCTGCATGACATTACATCAAGCTGCTGGGCTTCTCATTCACTCTGTGGCAGAAGTGGCCTGTATAGATTAGCTGTGGTCATGGGAGTCTGCACTGTAGATGGAGATGCTTTTAAAATTAATATAATCTCTTTTAGCTTTCCCTTTTAAAGAATTACCCTTATTATTGTCTCTTTGCAAGAATACCCTTTTTTAGTAAAAAGTTGGTACTGCAAATTACAATAGTGTTATACAGCAGCATCGCTTCAGGTATTATCACAGAAGTCCCACATGACCTTGCACACTGGAGCTGAATTCACCATTTTCTGTTTGTGTTAGGAGGCGGCTGTTGTGAAGTGCAGGTACAATACAAACCAGCAGTAGGCACCTGTCCTCTCTTGGGACATCTGATACAGTTGTTTAGCAATTTGCAATAATAGTCTGAGTCTCTAGTAAGTAGAAATTTGATGTGAAGACTCTGATTGTACCTGGGGCATTACCCAGTTCTGCCACCAGATGATTTGACTACTTTCACAGTTTGCCAGGATATGGTGTAGAGTCACTTCAGATGGGATGCTCGGAAAGCTGCCAGATGTTGTTTTGCTGTCTGCAGACAACACTCCCATATTAAGTCTTTAGCTTGGTGCATGAGAGAAAAAAAAGTACATGCTGTTAAAGTAGGAGGTTATTTTCAGCTTTACTGTTTAAAACGGAGGATCTGGAGTGGGAGCCTGGAATCCCATATTGCTAAAACAGTGAAGTGGCAGTGAAGAGTAAACCCAATTTCTCAGTTCCTCTTAACAACTCCCCGAGAGCATTTGATTTCAATAGTTTTTCTTTAGATACTGATAGTGGATTAATTTAGTTATATTATAAATTAATAAGCCCTTATGGCATTTAACTTAACTCCTACTTTATTTATTCCTATTGCATTTATTGTCTTTAATGTCAGTGCTGCTATAAAGTGTGGAAACTAATTTTCTGTGTCCTCTGCCCACAATCTCTTGATAGCAAAGTACTACAGGCTGTGCTATAGTGATGACTAAAAATCACTATAACAGAATTGGGATTTTTTTGGTAGGCCTCTATTTAAGATCAAGAGGATTTTGTCAAAAAGACACTGTCATTTATGTGCCTTTTGGGTAGTTATGAATTCTTGGTAATAGATGTTTATGATGTGATCTCTCTGTCTTAACTGACTGTAAATGCACCAGCTATGAAAAAATTAACTTTCAGTTTTGCATTATAAGAAAATGTACTGAGAGCAGAAGCAGTCAGCCAGTGTGTGGTTTACTCAATTCGAGAACATGCCCAATATTGTGCAGTATTGCTAAGCTAATCTAAATTGTCTGTGTTCAGTGACAACTAAAACCAGAACTCATTACACTTTCAGTAATTGGGATTAAAAGAACGAGAAGGTTTTATGTCTGCTGAGCAGTTCTGTGGCAGCGCTGGGCGTAACCACCTGACTGCTCCTCATCGTGCGCTGGCTCGTGGGTCAGTGAAATGAAGGCTGGTTGTACGCACGCTGCTCAGGCGTCGATGGCGTCAGACGTGTGGCATTGCTACTACTTGCTCAGTTTTATTTGTGTTTGTGGTAACAATAATGAATGTGACTCTGGAGCAGGGAGGTCAGGCAACTTAAGAATTTTAACTTAAAGTCCCTGAGTAGCATTTGGCTCTAACTTCTTTAATCCCCAGCTGCCTCTTAGGAAGGCAGTGGCCTTTAGGGAAGGCTTTTCTGATCAGCCTCACCTACATATCTGTAGGCAGTGGAACCACCTGGAAACAGCTAGCCTGGTAAAAAAGCCAGCAGTAAATTGCAAGTTTCCTCACTTTTCTCACTGTTGTCCCCCTACCTGGGAAGCAGGATTGCACATCTCTCTCTGTATTTAGATGCAGCACTTTCTCATGGACCTTTCTAATTTGTATTATTTTTGTCTTTTCTCCTGGGTAAGAAGGAAGCCAAGACAAAATAGACAAACTGGCTGACACACTGTGTGGTTTCATTTCCTTGCTTTTAGAGGAGAATAGTGCTAGGCAAGCAGCACACTGCAGGGAAGGTGGACTATCGCACTCCCATCTCTAGAGCTTGGCTGCAGCTAGCAGGCAGCCATCGCCTTGCTGCTCTCTAGAGGCAGGAGTCTATCTTGATATGCTGGGCAGTAGGAGACAGCTGAACTCATAATTTACTGCTCTTTAGATCTGTTCTACCTGTATCACTCTAAGCTCAGGAGAAATCATCTGTGTTCACCAGTCCAAACTAGATCTAGCACCGTAGACCAAAGGCAAGCCTCAATTAAAATAAAAGCGTGATTGCCCAAGAAGAAATATTAAGTAAAACCCACAAAACAACCTTATGTTACATCCTGAGCAACGAGTGAACGGTCGACTTTCTCAGGTTGAACAACTGGTGCTGTTTGTGCCAGGGGCTGGGAGGCAGCCTGGCTGTGGCTGCTGCGTGGCTTCAGAAATTCAGAGCACCGAGCGCTGCGTCTGGGCCAGTGCTATGGTTTACCAAATGGTTTTCTTGATTAGCCAGAGCAGAAGGCTCACAGATGATGCTTAAGGGCTGATGACATTCCCCAGTTGGAGGCTTACTGCTGTGGTGGTCCTGTTGTGATGGACCTGGCATCTTCAACATAGAGTATACCGTGATTTTCAGGTAAAAGCGAGTACATTTTTCCTTTTCTGAGTAATCAGCTCCACAGATGAGGTCCAGCTGACTGCATCATGCAGAAAAGATGTGCGAAGCTTTTGATAGTTCTAGTTAAAGTGTTATTTCCCATTCTGTTCAGTGAGCGCTGAGAAAGGAAGATATCCACCAAGCCTAAATCAATAAAAAGTAACACTGAATTATCTTGACAATGGACATTTTTTTTTTGTCTGAAGAAAACTTTAGAGGACAGGCACTCTCTTCTTGACAGTGACTGATGCATGTGGCTCAGAGTCTATACTGTGAATTTGCTCTCATATTGATTTAAATGTATTTGTGTACCTTTCTGGGGCAGAAGGGAAAAGTTTGATCTGGTGAGCACAGATGAATTTTCATATGACGCCACTGTACAAATGAAACAACTGTTTTCAATATATTTTGGTTTCAGTTTGTGTTCCTGGTCCATGGTAAATGAAGTTGTGGTACCTTTAAAAGCAGCTGAAATAAAGATCTTCATTTAACACAAGAAGCTGAAGTATGTTTCTCCTCTTAACAGTTTTTTTTTCCCTTGGAACCAGCATAGTTACTGTCAGATATAAGTTCACTTGAGTTTCTGAGGTACCAGACTGTGCTATAGTGTAAACACAGCTGCTCTCGAGTAAAATAGCTTCAGTCTTCTCTAAAGTATACAAGTTCAGTGTTAGTGCAATAATAGATGCTTATTTTATTAACTGTTAGTCTGCCTGTTGGCTTTCTTGGCAAACTAAAATGATGAAGCACACCATATGCCTGGCCTTCCATTAATTGTTAAAGGATGCACATGGAGAGTACTGCTGTAGCTTAATGGAGAAAACCTACATCTTCTGGTCACCCAAGGAAAGAATAGAGGGCTTCCTTCCTGAGATTGTAATATTGGAAGATTATATGGGATGATGTGCAAGCCATGTTATTTATGCTGGTTAAGTTAGTTTATATAACATGCCTGAACGTTGCCTACGGTTGCGTGTACTTTAAATACCAGCATAGATAAGGACATCTTGTGTTCAACACTGAATGGGAAACTGGTCAGGAGCAATTAATCAAGTACTGGTCAATGCTGATAGACATATCAACTCCAAGTGCCTGTCAGTACTGCTGTCAGCAGGGAAGCAGAGGTAACCATCACCTGTATAGAACTTCTAATTACTTTTTTTGTCGCTGTATTAACACTTGTATTTCCCATGGATCTTTTCCTAATTGATATGTTTTCTTTATTTTTATTTTTTAGCTTATCAAGGACAACTTACCTAATACATAAGTTAAACTACATAATGATACAATTTAGCTGATAAATGGAAACCCCTGTATGGCTGTGCTTATTCCACATAATCGGGGCATAATGGTTCTCTGGTCAGAACCAGCTTTAAGGAGACACCTTCCATAAGTGGATGCCTCTCAGTTCCATGAGTTCTTGGATTAAGTGCAGGTGGAATTTTATCCTTATAATAAATCAAATACAACTTAACTAAACCAGCTCAACTTTGTGCATGTGACTGTACAATGATCAAATATATGTAGAGCTTGTGAAATACCAATATAAATATTTAACATAAAGTCTGACTTCCCTTGTGCTGGTTGTGAATTGTTATTTTGATTTTAAAGACTCTGGTGTGTAAATTTCCTAAAGCTGTCTGTAACAGCACTAGTGTGCTCTTCAGTCCACAACATACAATGTGAATTTATAGAGCTAGTGGGTGGAAAGGAAGAGGGGGAAGACGGCTGCTAGGTGGCAGTGAGAAGTTACTCAGTGCATGCTGTGGCGGTTGGGAAACACCGCTGCTGAGAGCAAACAGTTGGAAGGTAAAAAGGGGGTTTCAGGGTTTCCTGAACATTATTAGGGACTGGTGCTTAAAGAAATTGGTTATTACTGAAAATGCAGTTCACCTGAAAGTATGATTCAAGCTACTGGTTTGCACTTCAAAACTTAGTAAAAGCAACAGTGTAGCTCGTAAGTCAGATTGCATTAATCGGCAAAGTCAAAGCCTGACAAAGCATATGCTGTCTTCCTGTGGCTTCTCTTGCCACAATGCAGGGGGAGATTTACAAAATGTGGGTGCTACAGACGCTCAGCCAGTCTGCTGTAATGCTCAGTGGCAATCACCTGAAACCCTGCTCAGTGGCTATCGGGCAAGCTCACATTTAAAACTCTGCTGCACATCCCTTCTCAGCAAAAACAGGGTCACTGAGCTGGGTGCCACGCTGCTTCGAGTACTGGTGCTGGAAGTTAATTCCTGCTTGAGAAGTTTGGGGAGTTTGTGTCAATGAAGAAAGTAAACGTTTTGTTACTCTGAGCTCCGTAGTTTCTGATCTGTGCTTAAACATTTCTTATGACTCCATCAGAACGGAGCCTTTGCTCCATCACACTGTAATGTGCAAAATGGGTGTTACTGCCCAAACAGATCGCAGAGTCAGTGCACATTGTATGATAGCCAGGATGATGTGACACTAACAGATTTATAAATAACTGAAGATATGATATGTCATTCATCTTTGCTGCTAGAGTTGAGTGCTGTACCTGACTGGGAAGATGAAGGGGGTAGTAGTTTCTTATAAATAGGGGGAGTTTTAGCCTGGACACAGTATCCTGTTTGGTTTTGCTGCGTGAGTTTGCTCCAGTTTAGTGCGGGGTAGGGGTGAATGAGGGTGTAGAGCTGCTGTTTTGGGAGTAGTGCAGTCTTGTTCTGGTTTAGTTATGTGTGGAACTATAGCCAAGTTGTAAAAAATGCTCAGAAGTCTTTTAAAAATGGGTACAGTCTAAAAGCAAACATCTTTTTGAGATACGTTTCCTTGTTCCATGTTGAGGCTAAGCCCTGAGGAGGTGTCATTCTCAAGGAAAGCCTGACCTTTTCTTCCAGGTTCCTCCTCTTTCTGTAACATCAAAGGCTCGCATAGCACATGTTGAGGCAAGAACTTATTTGGACATTAACTGTTAGTGCTTTGATTTTTGCTTTCCTCATTATTGCTCACTTGTTTGTGGAGTCATGATGCAGGTGGAAGGTTTTTCATGGTGCAGACCCAGGGTCAGCATGATGTTCACTGTTTCGTCACTGAATCCAGGTGCAGAGGTGAACAAAGCAATTGCATGAGTCTCCCTGTTTGTGTCAGGGTAGTCTGAATCAGAAGTGTGAGACAGCTCTGCGTGTTCACTTCTCTTCACACAGTGAAAATCTAAACTCCCTGTTTCAGCTTCATCTGAGTGAGTGCTAGAACAAAATAAAATTTAGGAGGGGAAACGGACAGCTCTGAAAAATTTACATTTATTCCAGTATTCTCCCGCATGCTGATTTCTAAGAGGCAAACTCCCTCTTCTGCTCTTTTCCGCTTTTCTCCTCTTCAGAAGCTGTCCTTTTCAAGTGCTGGTGCTGGGGAGCTGAAAGCATGAATGGCACTGAGCAGTCCCCAGCCTCGTGGGTTGCCCTAAGCCAGCGTAAGGCCACAATGCATACAACTAATTTGAGTCAGAAACAGCCAGTAGATTTATTTTTTCTTCCTTCTCAGTAACTGAATTTCATCACAGTAACTGGCGTACTAGTGAACCAACTTGTAATTAACATCAATGAAAATTTAACTCAGTTGTTATTTAAATAATGCAACAATCTCGGTAGCAGCACGTGTGGGGTTTTGTACTGTCATGTAGTGAAGGCAGAGTGTGGAAAGTTAAAACAGTAAAAATCCCTGAAAGCTGACAATTTAGGAGGCTGAGAGAATTATTTACAGTGTTCATTTGTTTATTGTAGTAATGAATGTTGCGGAGTTCATGGATGCAGGATATGAATAAGCTCTTTGGGACGTTGGTCTCAGAGCCTTTTCTCACATCACGGAGGTACAGTGCAATGGATTTGTTTGGCTGAAGCAAAGAAAAGCTTTTAGTCCTGAAAGAAACTGGGCATCTGGACCTGAGGTGCCTACTGTGTGGGCAGGAGCAAGAGTTTGTTTGTTCCTTGTTTTTGCAAAGAGTTTGACAGAATGAGAGCTGCGCAGGCAACCTGATTTGATTTGATTTGATTTTTTCCCTACATTCTTTAGATCTAGGAAGTACTCACTTTCACCCTGAAGAAGTGGTCCTTGTAGGGCAGGAATTTTAAATGTAGAAGAGATTTGCTGCAACAGTGTGTTGTAGATCAGTGAAATAAATCACCAAGTCTTCTGCTAAAGCATTTGATTTGCTTGGTCCCCAGCTCATTCATGGAAATCTCTGGACCAACTAGTTAATGTTTGTAAGAGAAAATTTTGTTTCTGAAGCAACTGAGTATTTTCTAGGTGCTTATTCTTTCTTTCACCTTTTTTTTTTTTTTTTTTTTTTTTCTCTGATCCTTAGGACAAGGTTGCAGTGATTGCTTTTACTGACCCCTTGTTTTTCCTCTTCCTTCTCTGGCTCCCCCGACTCCCCAGTTTTGTGTACACCATGGGAAAGAGCCTAACACCCTTTCCTTCTTAAGGCTCTTATCAAATTTAAGCTTTTCAGGCATGATACTTCTTTAAATGAGTATGTTATAATGCTTCTGTGGTCAGGGAATTGAGTGGTGCTAAAAATTATCTTTTTCTTGCTGTCTGAGGAATATTCTGGTGTTCCCACTTTTGAATCCAAGCAGCACTAAGGATGAAACAGCGCTATTTCCAAAGTAATCTCCACAATCAAAAATGTTGAAAAAGTGACTAGTACCATTAAATGAACACATGCAGAAGATAACATTTAAAATCCCATGGTCTGGAAAGAAAAACTGCTCAGAATCTGCCTTGTTCAAGATTTCATAGTAAGGTTTGAACAAGAAAAGTTCCTGATCTCTCTTACCTGTTACGTTTGCAGCATATGAAGTGCAAACATACGTTTTTGTATGTTTTGTCCTTCAGCACTGCATTGTTCTGCAAGGCTGCAAGAACATTGTTTGGTTGGGTTTTAAACTAAAGTGCTTTCTTAGTAATACTAGGTCCAAAGCTGCCATATGGGCAGGCTCACGGGTGTTAATTTAGCCCTCCAGTTTGTGAATACATATTTTTGATCTACTTGGTACAAGCCTGTTCTCTGTGGAGTCCTCCACAAGTTGGTCCTCTTTCTCCTTTAGAAATCCTTGCTCCGATACAAAGGCTAGTTTGTGGCGATGTCTGATTGCTCTTGCCTCTGAGGCACTGTGTTCCTCTCCTTCTCATTTTGATAACTTGTATTTTAGAGAACTACAAGTTACAATCTTGTTTTGCTTGGCAGTTAAGGAGCCTCGATGCAGTTCACTGCCACCGTAACCTTACTGTGGCTCATCAGTGTCTTCACCCGTGCCTTCTTGCCCTGAGCACTTAGACTTTGAAAAAATAACCTGTCTTCCTATGACAAAGCCTCTTTTACCTGCACTCCAAGAATTAAAATTAGTAGGACTCTGGGAATTGGAGGACACTTCTTAAAGTGCAAGATGCCATTTCTCTGTGGAAAAAAAATAGCTTGCACAGATCATCTACAGCACAAAGCTATGAAATAAGTTCTGCAAAATTAAAATTCAGGTGGGGGTTATGCAGATTGCCTTATTTGAATATTTAAATCTTCTGTAGCTTTTTGATGACTGCTTTATCATTGTTTTCCATATATATGCAATGATGCTCATTTACAGCCTTCCCCAATCAGTTATACAGCAAATACCACTGCTATAAATAAAATGTCATTTGCAGGAGACAGAGTTTTGTAAGTTAAATGAGGAAGAAATGTTTTCTTTGAAGAAATGTTAGCTGTGATCAGTTGGTCAGGATTTTCTCTAAGGATTATTAAAAGGGGTGGATGAAATGTGCATTTTCCATTCCACTTCTTCCCTGATACTGGCCAGGGATTTGGGGTTTTGGGTAGTGTTTCAGAAAGATTGCCCAAAAGGAAAAAAAGTCTCTGAATGTTGTCTCATGTTGCAGCTAAGTCACCGTAGTGGTTGACTCTCAAAAAGCAACAGTACTGCTTGCCACCCTCCTCGGCTGTGCAGTTGCACCCTTGTCTCTGCCATGGCTGCTGCCTTAATCCTGCAGTCAGCTGTTTCTTCTCTTCAACAGAAAACTAATAGCTGTTGCTTTTTTTTTTTTTTTTTTTTTTTTTCCCTTGTTCTTTTCTTGGTCAGATCATGTTTTGGCTTGTTTGGTGCTTCTGCACCATCTACTAAATAATTCAGATATTTCTGTCTAGTTATTCAGTATTGCCGGCTTTGCTGTTAGCAATTGAGCAGTGTCAGTAAACTCGTATTTGTCACCTTTGGGGAAAATACACTCATTTTTGCTGTTACAATCTGAAGCCCCACTATTATCTGACAGATACACCACTTGAGCAGCTCATGCAGCCACACATCAGACTGCTGAGCTCCTCCTGATCCTGGTTTCACCATGAGCTTCCCTGTACCTGCAGGGAAATCACATAACCTCATCTGCACTCTTATCATTTCTCATGTGGGGAGTCATAGATCCTGCACTAGGCTGGCGGATCGTGTTGAATCAGTTTTAAAGTAACTTAGATTAGATTAGTTCAAGGTGATATACTCAAGACTTCCTACTTTGGCAGGGACTGTGATATTTCATCAGCAACACTGTCTTTGGAAGATGCAGAGCAGCTCAGGTCAGAATGCATCTCACAGTAACAGCACTGTAGTTGTTTAAGGGTGCACAGAAAACCTATGAAACAGGTTGGGGATCAAAGTAAAGACTGACTGCCAAGCCCAAACTGCAGAGGGCTTTTTTTGAACAGTTGGTGGAAGTTAAGATGTAGGATAACCTGCCCTCAGCAGTCTTTTTGTTAAGGAGTCTTTAAATATGTAATGTAGGAAGTTGAGTTTTGCCTCATCTAGGATTTCTGACTTGATGTGGCAATTTTTACTCAAACAGTTAAGATAGAAAGCAACTATATTTAATAAAAATTGAATTAGAAGTTCTTATGTTCACATGTAAAGACTTGAGAAAAGGGATATAGCCTTTGAGATACATTCCCTGTCAGCACCCATGCATGGTAGAATCATGGTTTTGTTTTTCGCTTCCTCTCTGTTTTGAGATGGTAATCCACAGTCATGGTTTTGCTTTTAAATTAGGGAATGCCTCTGAGTAGGACATCACTGTAGTCCTGTCAAGGTCGTAACATTTGGATGATATACAAGTAGCATGCTTTGAATTGATGCTTGAGCTGGTCTTCCAGGGGGAAGGAGAAGAGAACATGGCCTTATGGAAGAAGTGAAACCTGCTACTATTTAATTTTCTCTGCTACTGGTGTTTCTATAATGTGCTAGTAGAGGACTTTGTGAGGAGTGGGTCAGGCACAGGTTGCAGGAGCTGCAGGGAGGAGGAGGAGAGTGTCATTGCTGCTCTTTCACCCCAAGCTGACTTAGTGCAGGGCACAGAGAGCTCTCCTTGCAAAGAACTATTAGCAGAGGAAGAGGATACCTGCGTGTTGAGCCGCTTCAAACGTCTGCTCTAGTCTGTGGTGCTGATCCTCTTTCTCCTTGTGTAGTGCCATCATGAAATTGGTGACGCTGCAGATGAGCTGGTGTGTGCTTCGCTGGGCCCAGGGAGAAACAGCAGCGGCTGGGAGGAGGAGTGGAGGGGCAGCACCCCCGGGTGGGGGCCCGTCCTGCGGAGCCGAGGGGTGCGTGCCCGCTGCTGGCTCCCCGGAGCGGCTGGGGAGGGGGGAGTGCGCAGCGGGGCTGTTGCAGATGCTGCGATAGCGCCGGCACCTGCCGTCTGCAGTGCTATTTGGTAGCGTTCCAGTACTTCTGTGGTAATGAGACATTGCCTTTCACGGTAAAGAAACAGTGAAATTAAGCTGTGAAAACAAAAACCTGAGGCATAGGAGTCCTGAAGTGGTGCTGTACTCTGAAGCATGGTTTTGTGAAGAAAATGACACAACAGGCCTGGAGTCCTGGCTCTTGAAAGTTTGTACTCTTGTTTACTTTTGGGTTTCTTCTCTAATGAAAAACTGCTTATTAGCATTCCTGAAAGCAAGGCCTGAGCACTGATGGTAGTGATGATGAGGTGGCGTTGTGGAGTGTGTTAAATGAGTGCTGGGTGCGGTTGTCACTTTTAAAAATCCTCCTTCCCTTTATCACTTCCCAAATGTACTGGCTCTGGCATATGAATTCCCTTAGTAGGTTGAGGCTTACTTCTTGATAGTAGGTAGCACAGAGTCCTTGCTAGGGAAGATGATAGTTGGTGCCACTTGCCAAAACGGACTTCTGCAGCCACAGGCTTTCCCTGTTTTATTTCGCTGCTCTTGTCACCTGCACTGGCTACCCAGGAGTAAGTTAATTTCTTCATAAGGAAAATTATGAGTTCTGTGTCTGTTTCGATCCAACTCGATGTGTTGAGATGAGTGCTTTTGATAAACCTGTGTCTTATTTGCTTCTGCAGCTTTTATTTTCAATCTTTTTTTTTTTTTTTTTTTCAGTGACACTGCTTGTTAAAGAAGGTTTTCTGTCTGTTGGACAGCAGTGTGATTTACATTTGCATCTGTCTATATAGACTATACGTTCAAGTATCATTAGCATGCATAAAACCAAACACAGATTCTTCATTACATTTAAACCTGAATTATTTAAATTGAAATCATATGTTACCAAAACTACAAACTTTGAAACCAGGTATTTTCCATCTTAATTTTCACTCTAGCGAACCATTGACAGTTTGACTAACAGGGGTTAGTTGTTTTCTCAGGGAAGAAAGCCTGATGCTCCCTGTCTGTAAAGAAGTATGAATGAGATGCCACTCCCTGTGTTGTCCCCCAATATCAGTGCCAATATTTTTAAAATAGGACCCTAAGGTTAGACCAGCAAGTCTATTTTTAAACTAGAATCTAGGAGATTTGCTGTGATTCCACGAGTGACGTGCATTGAAGAGCACCAGTTGAATTGGAGATTTGTTGGAGCTCCTCTAGGAAACTGGGATCTATAACTAGTTGTCAATGTGTTGATGAAAGGTTAGAAGCTAAACCTATTTAACTTCTGTATCGGTGGGGTGAAGAGTATCCTTTTTGGGAATAAATGTCCTTGGTGTTAAGCTGGGCTTTATTGTGGATCTCAAATGTCTGGATGTGGTGTGAGCCCTCCCTGGCTGATGAGGTCTGAGTTTGTCCCGTGGTTGTGTTGACATTCAAGAGAGAGTTGCTCTTCCTGGGTGAGTTTGTAGTTTAGGAGCTCTTCTGAGAAATGGGTGTAATACATTACCTTTTTCTGTATTGTGTACTATTTCAATAACATGACAACGAAAGGAGACAAGCAGGAGTATGCTTTTACATATTAAAAGCATTTCATATGATTGACTCTTTTTAAATGTCATATTTGCAAAGTACCTTCCTTCCCCTTCCACATCTTCTCCTTTAATTGTTGCATTGTCTGCAGTGGTGATGTCCGTTAGGTTGTTCTCTGGAATAAGAGTTCAATTTCAAAAAAGATTTGGAAGACAGTTCAGGGGTTTTTTGCTTTACATGACTTGAGCACTGAGCCAAGTTGAGTGTCCCACTCGGATTTTATCCACAGACTTTCCCATAACGTATGCACAGAATATGAATCTGCAAAGAGAACTTGTTTGAATAAATCGAGCCTCACAGCAGTATTATGGAGCTATTTATTGTAACTTTGTTAAGACTGCATTGACCTTCATATTTTATCTGCAGGACTGACATCCTTCATGCATTGAAATTAGTTTCCAAATATGCTGTTCTGACAGATGAATTTTTTCAGATTTCTCTGGTAATTTTCATGTTTCAGGCATTTACAGATGGATTTGTATCTTTGATACTTGCCTAAAATATATGTGCACTGAATATACCTTTTGGTTTAAAACACTCTTCTCTCACATAGTGAATAGCTGAGTATTGCATCCTTATTATGTTCATCCATTGGTGCTTTATCTTCTGTCACTTTGCAATGGAAGTGTTCTTCCCTGAGGCCATGGAAAGGGCGTGATTTTCTTTTTGCTTTTGGAGCTAATAGTTGTTAAGCACTTACGGGGTCTGCTTTGCCACCTCCAGCTCTCCACAGGGTGCTCTCTAGCGCTCTGTACTGCAGATCTCAAATCTGGGCATTGGCTCAGAGTTGCCTCTTGAGCAGCATCCAGGAGAGTTCTGTGTATTTTCATTTCAAGCTAGAAGAATGAGACTGGTGGTGACTCTGACAAAAAGTTTAGTCATTTCACTTAAAAAGTCTAAACCAGGATACTGTACCCATTTATGTAATGTAGTTACTGTGAGTAAGCTGAGAAACCAGGTATTTCGTAGTGCCGTTTGTGGTGGCATACATTTCACTTAAAGGCTGCTCAAACTAAGTTTTAAGGGTCCCTTAATCCGATGGCTGTTATTTTGCTGCTGGCAGTTTAACTCTTGCGTATCACTTTCTGTGGGGCAGCCATCTGTATCATGTCATTATGTCCTGTGGGATTAGATCCTTAAATGCACTAGGGATTCAGAAGTAGAGGTAGGAGTAATTTTCTTTCCATTTCAGCACTCTATTTTATCTCACCATGAATGATACTACATGTTACTGGCAGAGTATTTACTTGTTCATGCTGCCTGTCTTTATACAGAAGATAAGAAGTTGCCGAGCTGTTGTCTGGGACTTGGGAGCAGCAGGAACTTCACATTCTTCCTTCATCTTCTTATCCAGCTTGTAACTTTAGGCAATTGTATTTGTGCTATACGATACGTCATAAAAAAAATCAACAGTGAAAACAGAGCAGTCTGTTCTGTCTGGTTTCTTTATTTGGCTGGTAACCCCCAATATTCTTGTAGTCTGTATGCTGTAGAAAGCAGATGGAGAAAGCACAATAACACTGGAGATTTTGCATTTAAAAACCAAAACCAAATCTGAATGGCTTGGCAAAAAAACCCACTATCCTAAATGTTGAAGAATCAAACTAAGAATTCTTAATAGCTTCTATTTGCAACCAGTTATAAAGACAAAGGAACTTTTTGGGTCACTCTGTCATGTGGTGTTCCCCTGTCAAGTGAATGCTGTGGCTGTCCAGTGGCACCTGAATTATCTGGGAACAGAGCTGGGACTCCTACATTCTCACCTGGACTTAATGTGTAGTCTTATGGAAATTGCTTTTCCATCTGGGTAGCACAGCACAGGTCATAAAGGCAGATCTCGTAGTTTGTTGAACTGGACCTGAGTACTTCACATTAATTAACCAGGCTTTCCAGCTTTAGAGGTGTTTTGTGTATAGTCAGGCATATCCAGGTGGTAGGTCAAATCCTGGAAGCAACTGGACTTCAGGCAGGTGTTGGGATTGGAAAACTGGCATAAATTGGCATGATCTAAATGAAGGAAGATAAACATTACATATTGTAGCAGCAGAATTGTGTTAAATAGATTATTGTTTGTTTGTTTTTCTATGATGTACAAGCAGCTCTAATAAAAGGTTGACTTAAAGGCATGAACATTGGTCCAATTTTGTGACAAAATGGATTCTCCTTTTCTCTGGTAAATATTCTTAAGCTAATAAAAATGCAAATTTACAGACAACATTTCCGCATATTCCAGGCAGAAAGGATTGTCAGGCTGTAACCTATCAATCTGCTGCGAGGTTTTTGTTTATTTGCCTGTGTAACGCCAGCCACTTGCTGCGTTTAACCCGACATGAGGGTCTCTGACACTGGCTCCCCAGTGAGGCAAGCTGTGTCTGCCCTGGCCCAGCGGCCCCCGGCCGGGGTGCGGGCTGGGTGCTGCCAACGCGATGGCTGTGCTGCCGGCAGGGCAGGGGCTCCGCGGGAGGGACAAGGAGTGCGGCTGGGCTGGGGTGATGCTGGGCGAGTGCGTTAGGGATACCTGCCTGAGTCCTGAAGGTGGCTGTGCATGAAGAAGCAATGATTTAAAAGTCTGTAAATAACTTTGGGGTTTGCAGGTTCAGTGTGAACAGAGCAGCGTGTGCTGGTGTTCTGCCCGCTTTGTTTGTGGGCGTTGGGTCAACCCCGGGAAGCTGTCATAAACAAAGGCGCTTTTTAAATAAACCCTTGCAATTAAAAAAAAATATGTTTATTATTGCAGTGGACTGCAGAGGTGCAGGCTGGCTAACCTCCCCTGCAGAGGTGCTCCGAAGCCATATGACTTACAGTAAGCCTGGGATGGTGTTGATGGTTATGTTCTGGATTCTCCACAGCAGACCCTTTGCCCCTTTTGTATTATCTGAGAATTTTTGTACAAATGTAAGAATGTAAGGTGTGTTCTTCAAATGCAGTTCTCTGGAGGAGTCTCAGTGTTGCTGTTGCAATGGGAGGGATGAACAACTTGAGAGTTCTTTTCTGCTAAAATAGATTCAATGGAAGTAGGAGGGAAATGGAAGGGTGGAACTGTTATGAGTACTGCTTCACGAGCAGAGGTTGCAGTGCAGGTGTGATACAGAAATACAGTAAATTTAATAATTAATCTAACTCTGGTGCTAGTAGTTTCTGTTTGCATTTATATACATATATAATCTTCACGTTCAATGGTTTTTGTTCTCAGAGGCCATACAGAAGCTGTTCAGATAAGTACACTCAAGCATGCTTTTGGCAGGCAGAAAGATGAAAGGGATTGCAGGTATCCTGTGCCATGTCTCCAGGAAAGCTTCCTTTGCCAAAAGCAGGAGTCGAGTGTTAAGATGAACACAAGTTTTGTCCTTGCAAGGACAAAGCCCAGATAAGTAGACGAGAGTAGTGACTTGGCAGAGAGAAATTAGAGGGGTTGAAACTTCAGAAATTTTGACCGCTTTTGATGAAGTAACGATTTCTCATGGAGGGTAGTTTGTTGTTGGTTACTACTGCAGTCCCTGGACAGAACATAAGTAGGTAAGGTGAAGTCTTCAGCCAGAGCTGCTCAGGAAGGGTTGGGCACCAGGACAGGGCATGTGTGGCTAGCAGTGCTGAGCCAAGGCCTCTCTGGCAGGTAGTTTCCCTTCCTGCAGAAGCAACTGAAATTGATTTTTGCTTGTCACAGAACAGCAATTAAAATGGCTTGAAAAATTTGAAATTCCAGCATAAATTGGAGACTCTGAGAAGTCTTCAACTTTGTCCTTTCTTTGTGCAGGGTCAGATACTAGGAAGGCATATGTTTGTGCAATACTTACTTTGTTTATACAGCTGAAAGCTAGAAAGTATCTTAGGTGTTATCCAGGCTTGTAACTGTCAGTGACTAAATTAGGGAAGACAAAATCACAAGAAAGGTCTTAAACCCTATTTTGACACTAAAAGGCTTAGAGAACTAGGAGCTTGCATGAAGTATGGGACTCTGGATGCCTTTTCTTGGAGAAGTACGACCCCTGCCATGGGCTCCAGCAGGGGGAATGAAAGGGGCATGGGGCAAGAGGGAAAGGTGTAAAAGTAGGTACGTATAATACTTTGCTTCCCAAGAAAATAATTTGAATATCCTGTCTGACAGCTATGTACTGTCCTTCTGGTGCTATGGGCAGGAAGAACAGTTAATGGGCGCCTAGGGAAGCATTGATGTGGTCATTGAATCACAAAACACAAGAAGCAAGAATTGTACTCCATGTGGCAGATCAGACAGAGGCTAGTTTTGTGCCTACCCAGTTCTTGCATGGTGTGAATGGAGTTAAAAAATCCTCGAGTGGGGGAGAGGAGAGCGAGCAAAGCATTGACGGCTTGCACGCTCCTGTGGCAGTGCGGCTTTGTGGCGTTTTGGTGAGTTGCTTATCCGAGTGTAGCACAAATGATCATGCAGACGTTTGCTGATCTGTGATTTTTAAACAGTTTCTTACCATCACAGATACTAAAGATTTCATACAGTGAATGCTGTTCTGAATATTTGTTTGCTTTTGCCTCTCTCAGTCCTGATTTCAAGGGTGAGATTTTTTCAAAGGAGGCAAATATCTGCCATTGCACCCTGATGGAGCTGCTTGCTGATTTACTATGGCAGGTAATCAGCTGCATCCTTCCACTGAGTTGGCAGCAGTGTCTAGCCAGAGTCTCTGACATTTTCCCCCAATATGGCTGTTTTGAGGAAATGTACTGACCCTAATATGGAGGGTTTGGGTGTTTCTGTACTGTGAGTGCATTGCTACAGAAGAATGAATGAATCTTGCAGTGAATAGCTTGAAAGTTAATATTCTTCAGTGCTGTTGATTTTGATTCTGATTGAGAAATTTACTTACTAAGTATCTTACTTTTTTTTGTGCTGAAAATACTAAGGGTACTCCAAACTACTGTGATGTGAAACTCACCACTATACCCGTAATGGATTTCATAAAAATGTTTATGAAGAATGAAATACTGCATATTAGAACTGGACCTAAAATAAAGTTGGCTCCTACCCGAATAGTTTATTATGTTGGGTTTCGTTTGTGCTATTGATTTATTTTTATTTATTTTAAATAAATTATACTGGAATTTAAAACTCTTCAACTTGTCATCCTACATGGTCCTTTCCATTTTTTTACTTTCTTCTATCAGTGAGGGCTTGCAGAGACTTGGGCAGGCTGGGTGGGGTCTCTGTTATTGGAGAGAGTGCAAATGTGTTCTCCAGAGGCCTGGTGTTCTCTGCCTGGTTTATCTCCTAGGCTAGAGGACCGTGCCCAACTGCGTTTTGACTAGCTTAGATCTGCTTATATGTTGATAAGGTGTGTGGCCTGCAAGTACCCAGTCACATACAAATCTTGATTCAGACATGCCCCCTTTTCCCCTGGAGCCACGGTCTCATCTTCTTGTAGCCAAAGGGGCAGCTGATGCCTATATTCATGATTGACTGTAGCTGTTAGATTAGGGAAAAGGTTAAAAAAAAAGCTTGAAGTTGTCTTTCGCAGGCTGTGGAAATTGCTTATTTCTGCAGTTACAATAAAAGCAGAGGGCAAGTGAGCATCTGGAACTGGCAGCAGGTTGTAACTGCGATTGCATGTGGCAGTGTCAGGAGTAAGGCTTGGGAGGGTGTGTGCCGCTGCGTCTCAGAGCTCCGTCCACTGCAACGGCAGGATTGGGCCCGCTGGCAGGTAGTCGTGGTGCAGAGTCGTCTCTGGGAAGGAAAAGTCTCTCCCTCCAGCTGATTTTGTCATAAGAGCTCTAGATGTTAACTACAGAAGAGCTTTTATGATGAACTTGTGCATTAGTAAGATGAACTGGGAGCATTCACTGAAAGGGTCACTGAGTTAAAACGTACGAGGAAGCGCAGGAATGACTGGTTGTTTCCTGTTGTAACTGCACTGGGAAAGGGTTGCTGCTGCTGCTGGGCGCTTGTCTGTACCTGTTTTGTACTTCGCGTGGTTCTTTCTCAGTGTTTTTCAGACAGAAGTTTGTAGGAGAGGGGTGCTTTTGTCTTGAACAGTTTTTCTTTCTGAAAATGCCAACAAGAATCTCCATTGCAAACACTGGACCTAATTAGAAGATGTGCTGAACAGGACGCTATTTACTCCACAGCTGTGAGCCCTACAATGAAGAATTTGTTACGAAAAGTCTTTAGATGAAATGCATGTGCATTCATTCTCCCTTGTATTGAACACATAATTAGTATTTCCTTGAAGTGAAACAGCACAGGTATATGTGTGAATGGGCATAGGGACGGGGAAGGTGTTTATCCCCACTCCTCCTGCCTCCAGGGTATGATCCAAGAACAAAGAGGACCTTTACTTTTCCTTGTTGTGTTAGCAGTCATTTATCTTGGTATTCAGTGGTAGAGCTGTAGGTTTCAGAACCGCTTCCCTGCTCTTACAGACCTCTGCAACAGGTTTTCTGCCTGCCTGTGCAGAGTGAAGCTTAATATGGTAGGCACAGGATTTTGAAATAGATTTACTGGATGCCTTTACATGAAGGAATTTGCTGAAACCAGACCCTTTCTGTAGCTTCTTCCCCAGTCCGTAGGGATGTCTCCTGTCCCCATTGTCTCTTGCACCTTTGTTTTAAAATAATATTAAGCCTCAGACACTAGCTGATTTCCTTTAATTCAACATCCAACTTATGTTTGATTTCTTTTCATATTCAAGTGAGCCATCTGGCTTTAATGAACTGTAACTGTTTTTAATGCTGCCTCCAGTTGCTAACATCTGAATGTTTCATGTGCTGAAAGGAGGTTTGAAATGCAGAAGTCAGACTGAAGAGTCCACAGTATTTCCAAATCAGCTCTGTTCCAGCAGCAATTGTGCTCCCCTCCCCTCGAGATTTATCAAAAGGTGATCTTTGGGGTGCCAGCCTGTAAGCATCAGCCACAGCAGGTGCTAATTAAAAGTACTCTCAATTTTGTGTATGTAAAACACCAGAGCTGCTTATGAAATCCTGAATAGCTACCGAACTTGACTTGGGCAGAGTATCAATCAACTTCAATGGGAGGAGCCAGTATTTGGCATCTTTTAAATAAACAACCTCTTTGGTGTTTAGTTCTGGGGAGGGGGGCTGTGTGTGTCTTAAATATTTCCATGTTGCAAAAAAAGATTGAGTTAGTTTTACATCACCTAGTTTAGTTCTAGAAATTAATTGAGAGCTGGATCTCACAAACTGAAAATATCTTAATTGCCATTAAATTTTGAGAGTACTTTGCCAGGGCTACACTATCAGAAACCAATGGCATATCCCCAGATATGTTGGACTACATGCTTTGCTCAGCATTTTTCACAGCGTAGTCTTTGTTTTGGCTTAGCAGTGTGACAGCTGATAGTCTTACAACAGACCATTACCAAGAAATATTTTGATTAATGATTAAGAAGTATTTTGGTGGCTATTTTTTCCCTGTGTGCCAAGCATCGTGCAGGTTGCCAGTGACATCATCTTCCAGCATTACTTCATAAAGTAAATGGAAGCTTAGGCTGTCACTGTCTGCAGGAAGCCTAGGAATGTGCAGTTGCGTTCGCTTACCCTGCACTGCTTTGTCCTGAGAGCATGGAAGAAGTACGTAAGGGACCAGTGGAGACTGATAGAGGGATTGGTACCTGTGCTTAATTTCTCAGTAACCTTCTCATAGAGACAGAGCTGAAATGAGAGTTAACTTGTGACCTTGTAGGTATATGCTGAGCCACAGTCATTTTGAGATGGAGGGGAGCAGAAATTGGCAGCAGAATTCCCTTCCAGGTGCATTCCTGAAGCAATAATGAATACAACCATATTAATATCTTCTACACAGTAGATTTTTGTGGCATAAAAGAGCTTTTAATGATACCTCTTACTAGTCGTAAAAATTTTTATTCTCATATGTATTGAAAGTTTTTAAAATTGGCTGTATTTTTTATTGTACTTAAGAACTTCCGACACCACCGAGCAGTGTTGTTGGTTATTTCTTTAATTCTATTCAAGTTTATTGTTTTATTTGTGTGTGAATGAAGCTACCAGTGTTGTGTACAGGAAATTTCAGCCAGGCTTTTCAGTGCTTTGCACTGCAGTTCCCTAAAATTCATGCCAAAAACTGTAGCTCAGTCTACAGTAAAACTTAGGGATCTCACTTTCAGTTGAAGTGTAACTGGAGTTTGGTTTGGCTTGTGTGATGTTGCCAGCTAGCAAGCCTGGATGCTCCACAGACACGTCCAGGACATTTGCAGCCTGCTACATGGCACTTTACAATTAAGCCATGGAAATCCTCCACAAAACAAAATTATGGTATTTGGGAAGGATTGTTTTGTTGGTTTTTTTTTTTTCACCTTTTTTCCTTCTTTCCAAGTTCTCTGTGTCTAAGTGGTGGAGGCATGTCTTGATTAACTTGCTTTGCATGGGGACCATGAGAGCCTAAAGATACTGCTGTCAGCAGGGACAGTGACACTGCCCTTGCCATACAACACTCAAAAAAATTTAAGACTTTTCAAATGTGTAGGGCTTCCTTTGTTTAAACCATAGTTATTCAAAATGTGTTTAGGTGAGCAGTGCAGCCATCATTTTTTAAAACCTGATTTTTAGTCCTCTACAATATTTCTGATATCTTGCTTAAAAAAAGTAAACAGGTGCTTCCCAAACGCTCAACAAGAATGCAAAGGGTATTTGAAGATTTATCTTTTTTTTAGCCAATAATCTTGTTTTCAGGGTCCCCTCATGCTCCGTTTAATTGATTTATATGAAGTTGTCAGCCAAAGTGTGATATTAATAAACAAACATGTAACCTAGGCTTTTGTTTACTATATAACTTCGCTTTAGTGGAGAGTTTTGTAGCGGAAAAGTACTTTCAGTGCACTGCCAGTGCAGTGAACTAGTGGGCTTGCTTTAGACCTGTCCTTCCCTGATTTCTACCATTAATAATGAAATGATGATATAATTGCTTATAGGAATAGGTTTGAAAGTTATGGGTTCTTATTACAAAATGTTTAGGAGTGTATTTCTGCTCCCTTTTTTTTTTTTTTTTTTTTTTTTTTTTTTTTAAACCTGCTAGGTTATTTTCCCCTGATACACATTGGGGCAGGAATACCTTTGTGTTGCACAACTATAAAACACTCTGTGCATGACACATACATGTGTGTAGTAGAACAGGTGTGGAAAAAAAAAAAAAAAAAACGAAAAAAACAGTTTCAGGGCATTATTTTTACATGTGCCATTTTGCCATTCTCAGATGTTATGCAGGGCAATAGTTTCTGGTTTGGGGTAACAGAATAAGGCATTAAACGTTTCAGCTGTCTACATTTGTACAGCCTCTGTATTTGTAGGGTGGGTTTGTCAAAACAGACTGCAAAATTTTCTTCTCATGCTGTCTCCAAAACAGTTTGGGGCTCTATTGGCAGAAATTAGTATTAAGAGAGTAGAGAGGGGCTGTGTCCCTTGGTGATGAAGATGATGCTTAAGAAATTTGGTTAAGTGGAAGGACTATGTGTTATGGGTAGGCTGGAGTTCTGTCATTTTAATGTAATGTAGTTAGGAGCAGTCCTCTGCTGTTGAACAGGACTGCTTCTCTTTGAAGAACCATTGGCATGGGTGAAGTCAGAACAGACATCTTTTAAGTATACAGAATGACAGGTGACTACCTGTATTGAATATCTTAAAATATGTTTTACCAACTAATATACAATAAAATTAATTGCTATAAAAAACAAAGAAAATTTGAAGACTGGTAAAATATTATAAAATGAAATTTAAATAAAGTACCTATCTTGATTGTATCTTGGTATACAGAGTATTAATTGTTTTTTTCAGTTATGTAAGAGACAACATTTTGATATTAAATGAGCTACTGTGTCATAGCAGAACAGTTCACTGGTGTCTTCAAGTCCTGTTAATGTGATGAAGTGATGGCTCCTTGGTTGAGCTATTAAGAACCTAGTAAGTTTAGAATGTATACCTATATTTAAACTTGTCTTATAGCTCTTCAAGACCAGAGTTGCAAATTGCCTGAAGGCTTGTGGAAAGCAAATGTCCAAGTATTGGAAACCCACAGCCTGAGCAGACATCTTGTTAGCCTGATTGTGCGCTTCCTTTGCCAGTATCAATTTGGCTTTCCTAAATGAAGACATTTTTGTTGGTCCCAGTGACAAAGGAGCTGGATTCTTGTTTTGTCTTGTTCCTAAGCCATGGCTTGGTTAGTTCCCTGTTTCTTTAGCCATGTGAAGGGTTGAAGGAGCTTTTGAGAGGGCTGGATTTGTTGGGGGGCTGAAAAGATGTTGAGTCAGTTTTATAATTGACTGATTTAGGAAATATTTTTTTTCTAGAATCAGTCTGATCTGCAGATGAGTGGTATGGAATACCTAAACATACATAAACACAGTGAGATGCCCTTGTTTGCTTTAAGGTTTTTGGTTTATTGCAGGAGTAATGTTTTTAATATGTCTTAAAAGTAGTTAAAATCCAATAAAGATTTTCTTATTAGTTGTTCCTTTCAGTTGTTTTTCAGGATCCCTCTTGAATGTCCTGGCTGCCAGTAGAATTGAAGGCGGGAGGCAACTCATGACCACCAAACTGTGACAACCTTGGATTCCCCTGCTTCTGGCTGCTCAAAATAACCACTGGGCTACTGTGGAGATGAATGGAGAACAGCAGTATGATGGAGGTAATAGTCCAGCTGAGCTCCCTGGCTAACAATTCTCCAAAAAACTTGGCAGGCAAGATGGAACAAAGATGAGCACAGTGAATGTTTCATAGTGCGTGTGTTTGATGCTGTGTATTGTACACAGGGAGAAACTCAAATTTCAATGACTTTGGGTTAGATTCTGGCTACAGGGCTCATGTTTATTATTGCTCTATTTCAAAAGCAGAGTGTATCATTGGCTTAAAGTAGAACAAAATCTGACCCACCTTAGTAATTGTGTTTTTAAGAAGCTGTGTCTTTCTTCTTTGTGGTACCATTATAAGGAGATGGGTTTATGAAAATCTCAGTGTCTTTAACATTTTAAGGCATTTGTCTGTCAAAGTAGTTAATATTATCTTGTTCTGTCATTGTATTCATCTTGTTCTTAATACTTTGACAAGCTTGTGCTGCTGGTTTAAAAAGTCAGATAACTGAAATTGTTTGCTGCCATTGTAATCTGTCTGTTTTTCTGATGTGCCGTGGTGTGCCTGCTTTGATAGGCTTGGGATATCAACTATAAATTATCTCAGGCTTTGGTTCACCTTGAAACACCAGGCTGGGAAGAGTGTCAGTCTGGGATGGCTGGGGATACTAACAGCTTTCTGAAACAGTTCTGGGACTGTAAACTCTTACGGGGATAAGGACCATCCGTTTTTCTGACCTGCCTGCCATACTTTGTTCCTTTTCCTTGAGGAAGTCCCTACTTACAAAGTTGGTACAGTTAATATAAAGTACATTTTAATTTGTGGTTACCAGTATAAGCAATTGGATTAGGATTTTATCTGAGTGTTTCATGTGGTACTTGTCCAAGAAGCAGCTCTTCTCATAGGACAATTCTCTATTGGTAGTTTTTGTACCTTTACTTTATGGAAGTCCAGTTGCTATCAGTGTTACTGAAGAAATGTTAAACATTATTTTAATCTACAGTGCTTTTATCAGAATGCTATCATCTGCTTTATGATGCTGAAATATGCTTTTTGATTATTTATTACAGCAAATCAGTCAAGTTGTTGTCAAAGTTATATCCTCAAATAAGCAAGAAAAAGCAGTATGCACAAGTATGCAGAGAGTCTTCAAGCACATACCAATACTGTTTCCTCTGCTAGTGGAATCTGCAAACTTCTGTTATGTAGTGTAAGAAAGAGAAAAGGCTTTGAGCAGCTGAGAAGAACAGTAAGGAGATGTATACATGGTCACCGATAGGGTGTTCACAGGCTGATAGCACATCCCTCTGTACTGAAACCTTTATTGACATTTTTCCATCTTCCTCAGAAAGTATTAGAGGTCACACAGTCCTCTCTATGTGCTTTTGGAATATATAGGAAAGGATGATACTGTGTTGAAATTAGCCAACAACTATTTTCCTGAGCATCCTTTTTGTGCCTGGTTTGAGTACACGTGGCTGTGAAAAGCAAACAATAACTGAAGAGAGCTTTACTTGATGAGTTCAAAGATAGTTTCCAGCAAATGCTACCCATGTAAACATAAACACATTGGTTTTGCTGTGCTCTCTAATACTGTTTCCTGAAGTGCTTTGAGTTAGACCAGTCCCAACCACTGATGGAACATGCCCTTCATATTCTGTGACCGGTGTTATTTTTTCCACTTGATAATTTTTAGCAGTTTTTGGAAATTTGTCTCTGTCTTTTTGTTTTTTGCATGCATCTTGTAGGTTCTCTGCGTACGAAAACCCAGACAGTGGTCAAAGGTGTTGGTTGTGATGTTCTCCTGCACTACGGCAGGAAAAGACAACTTTCATTCTTGCCACAGTCTTTCTCAGCTGCTGAAATTCCAATCTGTCTTTATTTATTCATGGCCTTGCAGCTGGTATAGATGAAAAAGATTAACTGTTATTAAAATCAGATTGAAATATATCTAAGTTTCTGGGTGAGAAACCTTTAGGTTAGCCTTAATTTAAGGTTTTGCAGACTTCAGTGTGATGTACTTAAATGTCCAATATGACAGTGTTCAACTAAATCACATTAAAGATGCATGAAAATTATTTGCAGTGAGAATTTAACTCTAGCCAAAGATCAAAACAGTCTGGTGTAGCCTGTTTCAATTGCAGGTGTTTTTAAGGGCTAATGTCCTTAATATTTCACTGCCTTCTCGTTGTGTCCAAATGGTACAGTTCAGTATTCTCTCTCTTCCTGGATGTATCAGAGGGCAGCAGGACATAATTCATGGTAAAATTCTGAAAGGAGGAGTTAATGTTCACAATAATGCTAGTAGAAATAGTGATAAACGGGAAGTGATATACCTGCCTAGGAAACTTCTAATATTCTTACAGATGATTTTCTCACCTCCAGAGTGGATAAGTGTTCTCCACAGAACATCTGTAGGACACTTCTTAGATTTTACTTGAGAAAATGTTAGCTTGATTTGAAAGCTTTTCTGACAAAAACTAGTTGGGTGGTGAGGCCACGGAGTTGAGAATTGTATCGAGTTTCTTTCCCTGCTCTTGCCAAAGTTGTGCTTTGCCACTGAGCTAATGTGTGTCTCGGTCATCCTGTCTGATACAGAAAAAGTTTATCTCTCTGTAGTAGAAAGCTGACCTCATTTAGGACTTGTAACAATTAAGGACATGGGGAGAAAGAGAGAACATATATATATATATACACCCATGCAGCATGAGATTAATAAGTTGTGCTTTAGGATTAAATGAATTAAATATGGTTTTCCTTGTTCTCATCTGTTGTATTAGTTTGCATGTTTTCTGACAGTAGTGAGAATTGCTGGTGTAAACATCTGAGGTTTTACTGAGTAGTTTGAACTGAGACTGATCAGGATGTTTAATATAGACATGTGGCCCCTCAGGAATTCAGCTTCATAAAAATGGTCTTCTCTGTATCCTGGGATCTGCTAACCTGTGAGGGTGGTGCTGTTCAGTAGAGTCTTGCAAAAAATACCAACAGACTAGATGAAAGACTTGATTTAAACACAGCCTGCTCTGCTGCAACTGTCCTGCCAATAAAACTAGAAAGGCAATTGGATTCTGACTCTCAAAGATTTCCAGCTAGCATGAGCCTTACCAGAGAGATGGTCCTTTTGCCATGCTCTTGGAGTGTTTCTGCATTCAGATGTTGAAAAATAGATACTTGATTTCTGAGATTTTTCATGGTTTATGTAGTCCTACCGTATGCCACAATTAAAAAACTAGTTTACTGTTCTCTCTGTGAAACCTCACATAGTATTTTTGCTTGGAGCTTTATTCAATGAGCTTTTCATGTTCCACATTGATTCAGTAAGTGCTGCACTAAATAACCTGGAATGCTGTAGCAGGGCCACATATGAAAACCAGCAGATAGATTTGTTAAATCCTATAGCTAAGCACAGCTCTCAGCTGTCAGCCTCCTAAAGGAAAGCACCTGAACTCCCCAGCTCTGTGTGCTCAGTGGTTGAAGTATAAGGCTAATCACCTAATCTTATTTAATTGTGAAACCTTAGTAAAGTGTAAATGTAAGCAGAGTTGAACTTTTAGGAATGAATGAAACAGCGTAAGTTCTAGGAGCTTTTTAAAAAAGTTTTTTAAAAAATAATCACTTTGACTTAACAAAACTCCCTAAAATAAAGAAGGGAGAATATTAAATTGGAGTGTTGGACAGGAATTTGTGATTTTCTTCAATGAAAAAATGAGTTGCAAGATTGTTTCTGGGTATGCTGGTGAGATTTGGGCACTGTACAGTACAAAGCAATCCGAGCCCTTGTCACCACAGCACAGACCTGGAAGGAAACAGCTCTTCTGGGTATGAAAATGTAGAGGTTGGAGACACCATGAATGAGTGGAGTAACAAGAGGACCAGTGGTAACTGTTCCAGTTGGGAACTGGTTTTAACTGTAGTTGGAGGCAAAAGGGAAGCTGGAGCAGCATGCAAACTGGCTTTCTCAGGAGCTCCTTGTAGCAATTAAGTGGCAACATAAGTTACTAATTGACCCTTTCAGTGTGCTAAGTGACCTGTGCCTCATTTAAGGAGCTTAACTGCCCCTTAGACAGTTATCTGATGATAACTCGTTATTGAAGACTCAGTGCTGCAAGCAGCTTGGTAAAGAGCAGGGCTGGAAAGACTCAAGATCTGTGTAGTATTCCCAGGTCGAGCTACTTGGCTTTCAAACATGTTAAAAAGCACGGAGCAGTCACGTTTATTTATGTTTCTCTTCAAACAGGAACGCATTAGGCATTGCAAGCAGCACTTTTCACATACAAAGTGCTTTTTGGAGTTGGATGAAAGTGGGGTTGTTGCCACTGTTTAGCAGCTGGGTGTTTTTTGTTGGGAAAGGGTGAGCTGTTTTTCTTGAGGCGGGGGAAAAATCACAGTTCGCTCTTGGTTTCGACTGATGATAGGTGTTGTGTTCGAGCTGATGTTTCTTCCCACTTTGGTTCTGCAGCTGTAGACTTACGCATTTTTATGGTTATATTAAAGTTAAATGCTGCTTTAATGAGTTAAGAAATCTTAATCTGTTTTAACAACATTTTGCAATGAAATTATATTTTTCTTAGAATGGCTTGCAGCAAAAGCTTTGATCAGCTCCACACTAATTTGCAAACAGCTGTGGTCTGTGCCTTAACCTCTTTACTCCCTCAAAATTTTTTTAAATAAAATTACTTATTTCTGCCTTTCTCCTTGGCTATTTCTTCAGTAAGTTAAAAATTATCCCCTAAAAGTGATGGTGACATTCAAGCTCTGATTTTTTTTGAGCTCTGAGGCTTATGAAAGGCCAATATAACCAACTGTGGTTGTTTAAAAATAGCAAAATGAAATCGGGTTTGGGAGAGATAAGAGCTGCCTTTAAAACAGATACTGTCATCAGCAAACAAAAGTAATTGAAGATATGCTTCTAAATTTTGGGAAATTATAATTCCTACAATTATAATGAAAAGTCAAAGATGAGTTTAACAATCAGTTTGAAGATAAAATGAACCTACTTTACACTCAAGACTTGTAGGTTTTTTAGATGAATTAATGTAGCTCAGATTTTTGGGCAAATATTTGCCCTTTTCTATTCAAGGACTAAGAACTGTTGTGGAGCATACTTAGCAGGTGTTCAGCATGTTCAAGGGTCTGATAAGATCATGTAATAGTACTTCATTCATTTTTTTGGATATGTAATCTTTCCTACTCAAGCCACTACTCCTTGAAAGAAGAGTTACTGCCCATCCTAAGAAAGTCTGAGTGTGTTGGAAATGTTGGTGTCCTATAACCTTTGCCAAGTCCTCCCTGTGCTTGTGATACACAGAGATTTCTCTGTTTTCAAGTATAAACAGGATATCAGGTTTCCTGATACCGAGAGATGGGAATCTCTTGTGTTCATTCATAAAGACAACTATGGTGCAGATGATAGAACCAGCCTAAAATTGAAAATGAAAAGTTTTACTTTTTTTTGTCATGTCACTGCCATCCTGTTTTGCCGCTGAACCCGAAGCTGTAATTTGTGTGTAGAGGTTAAAAATGCTGCTTCCATGAAGTGGGACCTTCCCTGGGCACCCCAGCTGTGCCTGCTGGAAAAATACAATGTGGCTGCATGCTGAACTAAATAGGGGACCTGAAATCCAACCTGTGTTGGTTGTGGCATCTTTTCAGCAGAGTGGGTTACACACTGGAGAAAACGGGAATAGGAGAGGAGCAGGGAAGTGAGCCAAGAACTGAAGGGGAGAGGGGATCTGGGGAACAGGCTTGACAATAATAATAGAAAATCTGACTAATTTGTAGTGTGGCTCACTACAGCTGCTTGCTTCCTTAACAGCCTGAATGAGTTTTGAACTGTGGCTTGAGTGGTTTTAGCACATTTTTTCTTTAAATGCATCCAGAAATGAGATTTTCTTGGTCTAAAGAAGCTGTTACACCTTATGAGCTGTTCTTTATAAGTAATTAATTTGAGTGTTCTTGACTTCAGTTGTGTTTTGAGCTGTTTTCTTTAGAACTGCCCTGAATACTTCTCTTTGCTTTTGATGTTTTATAATATTCAAATAAATATTATCTAACTTTAAAAAGAAGAGAGCCATATTTCAATTTTTTTTAGTTTTTCTTTTCAAACCTCTTACTATTGCCATTGCTGTTTCCTGGATGGTTTTTAATTTAATACACCAATGGTCCAGTGTGCCCAGAGTTTTCAGTCTCATATTTGTTGATACAAATACAGAACTCTTCTGCCTGTGTTCTTTTCTCACAAATTGTCACCAATTTGTGCTTAACCATAACCCCCAGGATCTCACTATTTTTCAGATCAGATCCAACTTAAAGTGCGTTTCACGTGCAAAGAAGGGCTCAGTAGCATTGTCTGTGTTAAAATGTATAACTGAAGTTCACTGCGTGCTCGTGTACTTAGTCATTCAGAGTTGAAGTGGGTTTTCCTGTAGTTCTTAGTAGCTTAAAACTTAAGCCAGCAGGTTGCTAAATAGGAGGTTTTCGACTTCTCTTCCAGATGCTGGTTCCAGTGTGGAAGAAATGGAATTCAACTGGGATGAGTATCTAGAAGACACAGGAGCAATTGCAGCCCCCCATGGATCTTTTAAACATGTGAGTAAGGGAGTGTTTGTTTACTTACCATCTCCTACATTGTTTTTTTGATACACTGAATGTTTAGGGTTTCTTTGAATTATTTGATGCTCTCAAATCAAGACTAATTAGAATCATGTTTCTTAAAGAGAAATGAGGAATTTCACTTTTTTCTTATTGTTTCTCATCTTCCTTTCTGTATGCACCACAGGGTAATCACATCTACAAGTGCTGAAAGTTAAGGGGCTCCTAGTCTTTTCTGCACCAGATGATAAACTTGATTTTTCCCATGAAGTCCAAGCTGGCCAGTCTCTTTCTTCTGTTGGTGATTGCTACTGGACAACTGCTATGGAAGAGCTAGCTTTAGAAAGTTGGTGGCATAGTTCTTGAATGGCAGAATTCAAATGTGTTCTCAAATAAGGTTTTAATGGTGTCTCTCAAGGAGGCCAAGGAGAAAATAGTAGCTCTGCCAAACACTTGACTGTAGTAGCTAGAAAACTGATTAGGATAATTGTTGATCACAGGCTTAATGGATAGGATGAAGTCTTGATAAGCTCTTGTCTTTGCTCTTGGGATATCTTTAATCAAATGTTTGGTAAAATCCTGGAACGCACTGTCTTGTTGGGTGAGATCTGAATGTGAAGTCTGGCTTCTTGGGCTGGGCCATCAGTGAAGGTGAGCTGTGTAGAGCTGGTTTCCAAACTTCTTGGATCTCTCCCAACAATTGAAACACCTTCCAGACTGCCAGCCTGTATCCTTATCCAGTGCTTTATCAAAGTTACTATTTAATAGTCTTTCAAAGACTGGCAATGCATCTTTTACCATGGCAGTGAGGGTAGTGACTTGTGTGTTGTGCACTGCTTGGAAAGCACTCCATGGTGCTCAGGCTTTTGAGCTCAGTATCACTACTTTCAGTACAGGAGACTTAAATCAGCAGGAAAACAAACAGGTCTGTGAAGGATCACAATGCATTTTGAAGCCAAAAGCAACTTGCAGAAGTGCAAAACATTAAAGTATCTTTTAAAACACAACAGTTGTGTTAGTAGTAAAGATGAACATTAAATGCGGACTTTACAGAGGTTCTTCCATACACTGGGATGTAATTGTCATTTTTTTGTTCAAAATAAACATTCAGGTATCTCATTTCTGAAGGGGAGAGGCCTATGCTTGCTTTGTTTTTCCTTAGTGTACAAAGGCTCTAGCAAGAGTGAGCTGACTCAAGGTGGTGGTGTCCATGAAGCCCATATTGAGGGAGTGATATGGAACAGGAGCAATGGCATTTTGCAGTAGTGTGAGGAGCGGTCTGTCTGCTCCTCTGATGTGGTTTGCCTTACGTGATCTCTGTTAAAGCAGCTTGCTATCATAGCTCAGACTTTATACAAACTAATTGTAATGCCAGCTTTATGGTGGTGGCCAACTGCATTAACATTGCAGTTATATTTTGTTAATGGGTGGGAGACACGCTCTGAATGACTTTGTTACCCCTGCGCTGCACTCTTTGCCAACTCAGCTGTGTCAAACAAGAGGACTGATTGCTGTGGCCACGGTCAGTAAAAATACAATTAGGTTTAAAAAAAAAACCCCAGTTTGTATTGGTATTATTCCCTGCGTGTGTAGGACAGGGTGCGGTTTTGCTGGTGCGAGCAGCATTGTGGCGGGGAGCGCGATACTGAGCAGGCGTGGGCGCAGCCGAGCCGGGTGCCCCGGTCCTTGTGCCTGCGCTGGGTGCTCTCTGATGGGCATCGCGTGGGGGGAGGCCCGTGGGTCACGAGTGAGCGTGGTAATAGATGGCTGCGTGGCCAGAAGGGGAGCCGCCAGGCATTTGCTAGCAGAGCTCCCTTAGAGTTTGTCTGGAGGCCAGTTTTGATGTTCTCTGTAATAAGCTTGGCATAAAATTTTGGAAAGTTAATGCTGACACCGAATTGACAAGCAGAGAGAGGAGCATATTTACAGCAGTGTCACATCACCTAGATCTTGGTGTTAATAGAAATTCAGTAGTGCAAGGTCATATGCTCAGGATTTCTGCTGGCCATTAGAAGGCAGTGGTTTGGAAAAAGTAGAGGAGGAGAACCTCAGTGCCTCCCAGTGGATAATGACAGCCTCTTTATGTGATAAAGCCCTAAAAAATGTCAGTGTGATTCCAGAGTACATCAGGTGAGAGATTTTCAGTGGAGAGCATACAGGTGCTGATGTGTCTGTGCTAGCGACTGGTGATCCCTCCAGCTGGAATCTGTGCGGTGCTAGTTGCATGACTTGAGGAATGACATTTTTATAATCTGTCATCAGGAGAGCTAAGGGGAAACTGCTTTTGTACTCTCGAAAAAACAGAGTGGAAAAAAATAAGCTGAAGAATAATATTGCCGCAAGAGCAAATGGGCATATATAAATAAATTAATATAAATAAATTTTAGATGGAAGCTTAGGTTTTTGTTTGGTTCTTTTTAAATACTGGAGTAGAGCCACTGTGACCAATCTCCCATTATGAGTGGTGGGCTAAAAATACCTAACCCATATTGTAGGATGGTGCATAATCAGGTTAGGAAAATGTAATCCATGGTTACACAGCCTGTGTTAGCAGAGAGCTACACTTGCTGATGGGAGAGAGAACATTTTTATGTTTGTATGCTTATATAATTCTGAAAGTTTTGCTCCTACTATGAGCAACATGCATTGGAAAATATAAGCCATTTCCTCAAAGTATGCGTGTCCTAACGTTTCATTCGTTTGCATTTTTTAAAATTAAAAAATATTTGGATCAAAGTGACTATTTTTCCTACAATCTAGCAGGTAAAAGAGATTACCAAAAATCTGTTGTTGCACTGGATGCCTGTGTTGTCATTCCTGCCTCCCCCTCCCCGCCAAGTCTAAATACACTTTCTCTAGAATCATTGAATGCTCTTTTTAAATTCCTTTCAGCAACTTATATATGTGTATGTAAATATTAAAAATAAGTTAGTGTTCGGCATCATCTGAACGCGTGTATTTGCTGTGTGTTCTTGCATGCTCTTAATACTTCTTGTCCATTCTTTATCATTATCTGCTTCTGAGCCGAATCGGAGGCCCAGGTGTGACCCTGGCGTGGCGCAGAGCCGGGGGTCGGTGCTCCAGGGTGGGTGCTGCCTCGGCAGGGCTGTCACCAGCCGCGCGGGGCCATCGCAGCTCGCCGGATGTGCAGCAGGAAGCTGCTGCTCTCAGACCCACTGCTCCAGAGAAAATAGTCTCAGAACTTCCACAGCATCTCCTGCTAGCCGGTCTGCCCAGCGAGCCACCCTCAAGAAACAAAGTTTTATGCTTCAAACCACTTAGTGGTGTCGTCTTGCCCAGCTGCCAGGAGAGGGTGCTAACTTCTTGGTCTCTGCTGTATCCACAGGGGAACATCAAGGACAGTGTTTGAAAAACGCACCTGGCTTCAGGGAAAGCTCCATCTGTTGCTGTTGGTTTTGTTGAATGCAGCTCTCCCCATCGTGAGGCTTTGCTGAAAGTTTGGGTATAGAGAGCTGCACAGATTTCCCAATTCCTTAGATTTTGTATTGAGCTTATGGCTTTTCACTTGGGAATCAAAATATGAAGTCTTTAGTAATATCTCTTCAGCAAGGGAACTTATCTTTTTGAAGCGGTGACCTCTGTAATACCACTTCAAAACGCCTGCAGGTATTGGTTCCTGCTGATTTTGTTTTTAAGAAGAGGTTTCTCTAAGTGAAAGGTATTAACCTAGAGGATGTGAACAGTTAATGGGGACATATGCTTTTCTTTCTGATGTGGTTCTATTAGTTTTATTTTTAGCAAACCAGTATGTGCTGTCTGATGAGACTATAATAGCTATGGCAGTTACTGAACCATCAGTGCAGAACTGGTAATAAATAACCCAGAAAATATCTACTGCATCTGCATCATACTGACAGCCTTTCTTGCAGTTGATTCAAAGAGGGAATAGAATTTGGGACCACTTAAGAAAGAAAACACCCGTTACATTCAGCTGAGAACAAGGGATTAACATGTTAGATTTTTAATTAATACTGAGGCCATGGAGTTAAGCATAGATCAGAAACATACTGTAGTGAGAGCAGAACAGGGTCTTTCTGCTCTTTCAGAAGTGTTCAAGCTAGGAGAAGTTAGGGATATTAGAAACTTGATGTTTTGCCTTCTCTCTTGAAGTTCGCATTTCAGTATCTGAGTGCTGTGCAGTCAGATTCCTCACCTGCACATAATACACACACACACAGAGCACATGCAGTATTTGCTGCTTTGTTGTTGTCAAAACGTGACTTCACTGAAGAACACATACTCCTTATGTTCCATGCAATTTACGTAACAATGCTACATACAGAATTATTCAGGTTCTTGGATAGAGACATTAAAAATCCTTATTCTGCAATTTGTGCAGATTTATGACTTCTTAAATGAGCATGACAGAAGACACAATGATATCCTTATCTAAAGCACGTGTATGTACTTTAAACAGGCTCTGTGTCCAAAGAGGGTGAAAGACATAGTTTAACACAAAAAGTCAAAGTTGTGTTGCTGAGTTTGACCTTTAGTTTTGCCTAGCGTAATAGCCCCGCTGTGAGTTAGAAAGCCTTTCAGTGATGGCTGAAGTATTGTCCAGGGCAGGAAGATGAATTGCAAGGTATTGATTTAAGGTTGAAAAGATACTCTGAAATGCAAAGGAGATTTCATTAATGATGATTCTGTGTGCATTCCAATTTGGGTTACATAATGGGATGAAGTTGTTTCTCTGAAGAGACTGGATGGCATTTGGCTTGAGTTTTTTTGCTAATGAAGATGTCTAAATTGTTTCCCATTTTGTTCCACAAAGTTTCTGGGAGGTGCTCAGAGGTGATGATCTTCTTCCTCTTCAGGTGGATACAAGTTTGCAGAATGGCTTTGCACCTGGTATGAAGCTAGAAGTTGCTGTCAAGTCTGACCAAAACTCCTACTGGGTAGCCACCATCATTACTACCTGTGGGCAGCTGCTCCTGTTGCGCTACGATGGTTATGGGGAAGACCGCAAGGCTGACTTTTGGTGTGATATCATGACAGCTGATTTACACCCCATTGGCTGGTGTGAGCAGAACAAGAAGATTCTCAAAGTGCCTGAAGGTATTGGCTCTATATGCAGAAGCAGAGAGTAGGTTCAGAAGTACACTTTTGTCCTTTGTAAGCCTGGCAGGTAGCCTTCATAATTGCTGTTACGTGCAGATGGTGTTGCTGTGATGACAAGTTGAGGTTGTCTGCCATGTTTTTCCAAAATCCCATGACTTACAATAGGAGATTGCTCTTTCACCAGGGAGAAGTTAGCTTCATTTCAGAACTGGACTTATTTTTACAAGAGGCTTGTGGTTATCTTAATCATCACCCACCAAATTATACTGCTGTGTCATTTCCTTTAGAGATTTTGTTGCTGTTTTGTTTCTTCTTTTAAGATGTTACTGGTGAGTTTGTGGCAGATTATTGTGAATTAGGCAGTGCAAGAATGTGGTAGTGTCTTGATTGAGTAATCTTTAACTGTCAGAAAGAATCACAGTCTGTCTTCTTCACTTTTCACTTAGGTATCAAGGACAAGATACCTGACCAGGAGGAATTCCTTCAGCGGGTGCTGAAAGGAGCATGCAGTGCTCCTGCTAACCTGCTGGAGGGGGTAAGTTCTGCGATGTGCTGCATCATGGGTTTTGTCTTGATTTTTCTTCTTTTTCATTAAGGGAACCCCTATTCAGATTGTCAGTTCAATTCCTTTTTTAAGCTTAGGAAGCATTGTAATATGCTGCTGACCTTAAATTTCCGCTCTCTAGTGTTCCCTGTTTACAGTATTTAATTTTGATAGTGTTGTCCTGAAACATATCTATCACTGCAGGTTTGGTCTGTTCATTAATCCTATGAAAAGAAAGACCTTTTGCAAACTCCCTTAGATTTCAGTCTTCCTTCTATTCTCCTCCTTCATCTTCATACAGCTCTAAGGAAATAATCCTTTATTTGTATAGCTTCCATGTTGTCCCCTTTCTCAGTTGACTCCCTTAACTTTTTTTTTTTTTTTCCCCTAATGGGCAGGTTATTATTTTACTTAAATCTTGCATCTTTGCTAGTGAAGAAATTTTGTCCCCTCCTCTGCACTTAAAACAATGTTTGCACCTTGTATCAGTGTCTGTAAAGTACAGAATATAACTTTTTGGAAAATGCTGTTGATGTCTTCTTTACAACTAACATTTTTATCTTTGGATGTTTTCTGCCTAGTCATCTTTGTATGCTAGGTGACTCAGTTTTAGAGAGAGATTATTCATGTTTCCTTCAAACCTCAAATACGGAAGTGGTAATGCTTCTGAAAATGACGAGGACTTGTGTGAAATGTGTGACTGTATCTGCAGGCAGTGCAAAAGCTCTGATGCAAGCACCAGCGATTCTAACCATTGGTCATTTCTGTTGTCTTGTGTTAGTAAGGGATCTGTATTGATTTACTTCTGTATTCATACTTTATTTATACAAAAAGAATGTGTATAAAGAAGTGGAGGTACGGGATTTTTTTTGTTCTGTTGTGTGGAATAATTTGTGTTCCTTTTTGCAGCTTCACAGAGGGAAAAATCCGTTGGATCTTATTGCACCAGGCTCCCGACTAGAACTGCAAAATGTCCGGGATTCCCTGGAAGCCTGGATAGTCAACGTGGTAGAAAATGTTGGTGGGAGACTTAAATTGCGATATGAAGGGCTGGAGGATTCTGAAAAATTTGACCAATGGCTCTTCTACTTGGACCCTTTCCTTCATCAAGTGGGGTGGGCAGCTCAGCATGGATATACCCTGCAACCACCTTCAGGTACTTCAAAACATGTGTCTTTTATATAGTGATCAGAGGCTAGAGAATACTGCTGCTGCTTTTGTGCTCTAAATCTGCCTTCTGGGTGCACATGGTGGTCATGTAATCAATGTGTGATCTGACAAATACTGTACCTAATAAAATGTAAGTGAAAACACCAGTAAATAGCCCTACAAGACTTTTCACCCACTCATTCAAAAGTTGCTAAATGGTTTTGTCTGTCAAAACTTTCCACCTGTTTGTAGAAAGGGGGGAACTGAGGAAGGGATTGCCTTCATGGGTTTTTTTGGTAGGTTTGTTGTATTCCTGGGGGGGAAGAGTCATCTTGTTTAGAAGTACTGCTCAACAGGAGCTTTTGCAGTTGTGACTCCAAGTCCACTGAGCTAATTAAGGCACTATCTAAAGAGGTGACACGTGGATATGAAAACGTCCTTAATAATAGGCGCCCAGAGAACAAGCACATGGAAGTGGAGGCAGAGATTGGGACAGATAACCGTGTTGTCCAGACTTGTGCATGTAAGGGTGGGTCTTCAAAGAAGAGGGGCATAAAACGTCTGAAACACAAATGGATTGTTTAGGAGCTGAGCAGTGATGTAACATGTTTCCTGATGAGGGGAGACCTTGGGATAGAACTGGAAAATGTTGAGCATTTACCCTAAAGCCTTTTTGCAAAGGCAGGTGTACTTCTAGGGTTCTGGCACACTGTGCTATTAGTTGGGGAAGTTCGGGTTGTTTAGAACAGTTGTTTTGGTTGTGGGTTTTTTTTTAACATTTTCCTCTTACAGCAAGAAGAAATCATGCTGAGGAAACCAAACCAATTTCTGTTGAAACGACTGAGCATATTGCCTCTTCTAATGTTTCACCAATCTCTGCATATTGTGAGCAAAGAGATGCCAAATCACTGATGTAAACTAGATGGGTGAATTCCACAGCACTATTTAAGTGAATAATGTATTTTAAAAATATTAGTTAGCTACTAGATTTGTTTCCTTTTTATATCTATGTTAGAGCTTTGATATACTGCTTTGTCCATGATGGCACTGGTACAAATAGTTCCTCTTCTGTCAGAGGTGTGTGGTCTGCAATTACAGATGCTAAAAGAGTAACTTAGGCAGCTGGGACAAACTTGTGGAACATTTATTGAAACTTCTGCTTGTTTAAGTGTAAGACAAGCAAGCATTACCCGGCTAGGGATTTGTTTTCTGGTCATACATTTCTCCAGTTGTTTTCCTTGGTGGTGATGTGATCTCTGTTTTCTCAGAAAAACTAGACAGGGCATCATATGGGTCATACAGTGTTGCTTGACTTCAGTCCCTTTTTTTAACACATCCAAATGTTGAAGGAAACAGTAAGTTTTTAAGAAGGGAGGTGTCTGCACTGATTCAGAACAGATATGAATTTAGCAGTTGGAGAAGCACAAATCAAAACTTTTAGCTTTATTGCTATGTGTTCTGAATGAAAAAAAATAATGAAGAAGACTAAATTCACTGTTTTCCTTTCTTTTTAATCAAGCCATTAGGTCCTTGAAGAGCGAAGCAGATTGGCAAGAGATCCTGAAGCAGGTGAAAGAGGAGGAAGAGGAGTCATCAGTTCCTACAGATCTCTTTAAGGTAAAGACACAATATGTGTAGTTTAATACTGTGGATGATACAATGAAAATGCTATATTCTCTCCCTCTGGTTTAAAAAAGTAAGAATAATAAAAAATAACCATACTATTCTATAATTCTTGTTAAGTTAGACAACGTACCCGTCAGGAGTGCGTGAGCCATTACTTGTCATACTGGGAAAAATCCCTGGTTCTGATCCTTCATAATGGCATCTCTGGTGGTTCACCAGCTGATCTTGTGGATTAGTGTCCTTCTAGAGGAGTGCAGGGTTACTACAGTCTCTCTAATTGTGTGAGTACATTGAAGAGTTTAACGTGTGTAACATCTAATCTGTAACCTGACATAGTTACACATGGTGTATAAGGTGTCCTCTTATATCCTGAATGTTAGCAAATGTTACTAATGAGTCTGAATTTAAATATATATGTATTGAAATAAAGAATAATAATATCGACAAGTTTTGAGAAGTAGGAATGTAAATTTAGTCCTGCAAGTTGTTAGTTCATTTTTCTCAGTTTTGCTTGGACTCATAAGCAGAATAGAAGAGAAAATCCTGTTGCTTTGTAATGTATTGGGTCATATAGAGAGCTGGATATATATAATATCATAACATACAGAGCAGAAGCCCTGCTTTTCAGGTTTTTGTTAGGCTGAAAATGGAGACTTTCATAGTTCTCTTTTAGTGTAGCTCATGATGAGCGCTAAAAGTTAGGGGGGAGAAAAAAAAAAAAAAATCTGTAGACTTACCAGACTACCCTGTATTGTGAAATCTTGCTTCTGTGTGGAGAATGTCAGAGGAAGAAATCTTGCGGACTCAATTTTCTAAACCTCACAGAAAACTCAATCTCAGAGAGCATACTTCGCCTTTTCTCTTCTTTATAGAGAAGTTGCTGGTACTCTGACATGTTGATTTCTTAGAACTAATAAAACCTGAAGTTACCCTCTTCAGTTGAATTATGTAAGGTATGTCTCTTTTTGATGGAGAAAGGCAGATAATCACACTGATACATAATTTTTCAGGATAAACCTGTGATCGGAGAGCATTCATTCTCTGAAGGCATGAAGTTAGAAGCTGTAGACCCAATGGCTCCTTTTGTAATCTCTCCTGCTACAGTTCTCAAGGTACCAGGGTTCTTTAACTTGTCCTGCTAAAATTTAGTTCTATTACTGCTTCTGTTCTTAAATGCTCAGGAAATGATTGTTAACTGATTATCTTAAAATCTTGAACTAGTTTTGAAATTAAGTATTTTGTATGTCTCCCTCAGGGTGCAGGTTGCTATGAAAAAGAATCTTTAACAGCTGATGGTGAAGCCGTTGGAGGATTTGAATGGAGGGGAGAAACTCTATAAAGATACAAGCTCAAAAAATCAAGTGTCTAAAATTGTCAAACCCAGATTTTTAAAATCAGGTGTAATCCCTCATCATCTGAGCATTCAGTTGAAGATAGATTCTGAGGGTTTCATTTTTCCAAAAGCTATGTCATTACTATGTACAGGCTCTGACATTTAAGTGGCCTGATTTTCAAACAAGGGCCTGCACATGGATGTAAAAATTGAAATGAAAACTCCCCAACATAATCACGTTTTGAGCAACTTCTATCTTCCTGTGTTAGTAAGCAAGTGAAAGGTTCTAAAGAGACCTGCTTTGATGTAGTAAACCAAAATCTTGCTGAAATGAAACTAGAACATATTTTTAAATCTTTTTTTGTGCATTTTTCAGGTACTGTTGCTTTTTATTTAGGGCAGATAGTCTCTCAATATAATATCTTATATTTTGGTGGTCTCTCTCTTTTAAACTCTAGCATACATTTTCTTCAAATAAGATGCTCACTTGTTACTAAAAGGTGCGACCAGTTCCAAGCAAAGCAAAATAATTCACTTTTCTTCATATTTTCTTGTCTTGCTCATAGTTACTTCAGGAGTTTACTGGTTTTACTTGTGACAGTCCATCCTGGGACACAGTTCAGCCTTGTTAAAATAATCAGTTTGTTATTACAGAATGGTAGTAAGACCACAAATTCTAATTTCTCTGCGTTTTTCGTAAGAAAATTTCATATAGCACTTGATCACCTTATTTTTGAAGTGCTCATACATTACCTATTATTATTATCATTATTGTTAAGTTTCCGGGTAACGCAGAGGAGTCTGCTGGTTTATGAATCCCGTAGATTGTCTTCTATTTTTTTTTTTTTTTAACTCCCACAGTATTTCAAGATAAAGGGTTTCCATTGTGCAGTGTTGCTATTTAATAAAGTTATCAAAATGGAGGAGAGGGAGCAGTAGATCAGAATCTGCTACTTACAAGACCACATGGTTCTCTTTTGGCTAACTACAGGTATACAATGAAAAATACTTCATGATAGAAATTGATGACTTGAGACCAGACCGTACAACCAGCCAGTCTTACATTTGTCATGTCAACAGTGCTGGTATTTTCCCTGTGCAGTGGAGTCTGAAGAACGGCTTACATCTCAGTCCTCCGCCAGGTATGTTTGTGCAAGCTTGTCATCCTCGCTCCTCCTTGAAGGAAGTGCTTCAGAGCACTGTGTTTAGGACAACGCTTTTGCAAAAGAGTTAATGTAGTAATACAAGCAAAGAACACGAAAGATCAAATTCTGAGAAACAGGAGCTTTGAGTTAGTAAAGCTGAAGTTTCCTGGGGATGTGCCTGGATTTGAGAAGATGACAGTGGCTGGGGATGCTGGTCATGCATAAAAGCCTGAACATTCGAATGAATGGAGTATGTGTTCCAGGGCTGAAGGCAATGTTGATTTCAGCATTAATTAACATGATATCAGAAGCTTATAGTCTTTGCATTGGATTTTTGCTTCTGGTCAAAATGGAACATTGTTATCCAACATTTTATAGTATTTTTATAATATCTTATCTCTTAGAAGTTAATGAAGTTTTTTTTTTTTTTCAAGGACCAATCAGGCAATATAGCAGATTGCTGAAATATTGCTTCAGGACATAAGGGAATAGGGGAAATATCCTCAGCTACTGAAGTATTTATTCATTTTCTCAAAATGAAAATGTCAATCATATTGTAGAACCAGGGACTCGGTACTCTTATTCACCATCACAGAATTCGGAATGTCTTGTTCTAGCTGCTCGTGAAAGAACAAAGTCCATAGGATGTTTGTCTCTTGCCTTTCCTTGAGTGAGGTACAAAAAGTGGCTTTGCTTCGCCCAGCATTATGTAGAATTTTGCGCGTGAAAGATGAAATCTCACTTTCTAGTCATATGACCAGAGCTGACAAAAATTTTAAGCTTCTCTTCTCTTAGTCCCACTGAAAATGGTGGGCATTCTGAATTGTGTGAGGCCTCAAGAGCCCTACTGACACTGATGAAACAGAAAAATAAATAGATCCTTTTCTGAGGGGTAGTTGAACTTCACTGTTTTAGATTGCCATGTTATTACTATATTCTTAGACTAGTTTTAAAATTTTATTTGATTTCTTAAACCCTTGTCACAGGCATCCGTTGTAGGGGAGTGCTTCCATGGTACTGCTGAAATAACTCCTGTAGTTGTCTCCTTGCTAATATTACTGCCAGCCTCAAACTACCATGGCAGAACAGTTCTGCACTCAGTTCCCTTCAGTTACTCGCTTTTTATTAGATCACAGGGGAGTGAAGTGTTTCCTCCAAGAAGAATTTAGTTTGTCTTTTTCTTGGAAAGATGCTCTGTCTCCTGATGGACTCCATGTTAAGGCTCTTCCCTTCAAAATGTATTCCAGATTTACAGCTGTTAGCAAACTTGATGAGCCTCTTAGGATGCCTAACTGCTCTCTTTAATTACTTAGCTTTTAACATGTTTTTGAGAGAGTAATATGTTGGTATTGTGCTCATTTTGAGTGCTGGATTTTTAAAAGAAAATAAAGTTTCAGAGCTGACATGACATCAGTGAAGTAATCTTACAAAAACTTTTATTGAATTTCACCTGTACCCTGTGAAAGGGTGTGAACACTTCCCCATGTTTCGATTGCTGCCTTTGTGTGCTTAGCAGATGTACTTTATTCACGCTTCAGGTTGCTCTCTGTGAAGTCACATTTAGTTTCATGCCATTTTAAGTCAAAAATTGGAATCAAGGTGTGACAGTGCCCAAAGCTCCTCTGCACTGAAAGTAGAGGACATCTCAAATACGTGAGAACCCTGTTGTGGGCTGACCTCAGACGGCTCGGTGAAGCCCTAGTCAGCTGACAAACTTGAGTGACCCACAGATTTCAGTGATCTGTACTTATGTCAGTTTGAACTTAGTCTTGTGCTGTTAATCTAACCTATTTGCTTTTTCTTCACTTAGGTTATCCTGGGCAGGACTTCGATTGGGCAGACTACCTCAAACAATGTGGTGCTGAGGCAGCTCCCCAGAGCTGCTTCCCTTCGGTAAGGTTCTCTTGCAGAAAAATCTCTCTTCTGTTGTGTGAATGACATTCTTGATTCCAGGGAGAAGAACCTTTTGCGTGTTTTTGACTTAAATTACTTTTCCAGGTAGAATAGAATAGAATAGTTCAATTGGAAGGGACCTACAACAATCATCTAGTCCAGTTGCCTCACCTCCTCAGGGCAGACCAAATGCTAAAGCATGTTGTTAAGGACATTGCCCAAATTAAACACTGACAGTCTTGGGGCATCGACCACCTCTCTAGGAAACCTGTTCCAGGGTTTGACCACCCTCTCAGTAAAGAAATGCTTCCTAATGTCCAGTCTGAACCTCACCTGGTACAGCTTTGAACCATTCCCATGCATCCTGTCACTGGATACCAGGGAAAAGAGCCCAGCTCCTCCCTCTCCGCTTTCCCTCCTCTGGAAGCTGCAGAGGGCCATGAAGTGGCCCCTTAGCCTCCTTTTCTCTGAACTAGACAAACCCAAAGTCTTCAGCTGCTTCTCACAGGACAATCCTTCCAGCCTTTTCACCAGCTTTGTTGCCCTCCTCTGGACATATTTGAGTACTTTAACACCTTACCTGTGATAACTGAGGAAACAGAAGAGTTAGTAGAGTGCAGATGTATGTGAACTGAAGTAGGTACATGCCAGTTTCCTATATAAGGAAGTGGTGGACCAAATGCTTCAGTTGTGAGAAAGCAGATCGAAAATAAATGGTTGGTTTGTGAAATTGAGATGTGTAAGAGTCTGTGGAATAGTCATAAAACAGCATCAATCCTTGGCACTCCTGTAATTGAAGAAACAGAGTGTTTTAATACACCTTATTTTCATTTACTTAGTGTACTCTTTCAATCTTCCTTCCTTTCAGCTTGAAAAATTAATTCAATTGTATTAATCAATACCAAGTCATCTTAAATTAGTACCAGAAAATCATTTTATATTAATCAGTGCCTGAAGTATTTGCTAGATTTTGAGCTTTTGTTGGTTCAGTGACAGTATTGCTGTCTCCCAATGCACAATACCTTGTCAAGCAGAAAAGGGTGCTATTAACACCTGCCTTCCGATTCCATTTACAATACTTGGGCTATTGCAGTGCTTAGAGGAAGAAATTAAAATGAATAATTACCATTTTTTTGAAGAGGGTGTTGCTGGCTATGAATTCTTGTTGCCCTTGTTCTGTCTTGTAAGCAGTGGCACCTTAGAACAGGTCATTGAATTTATTATCCCTTTTCTGAGAAGAGTTGATCACTGTAGGCTAGTTCCAGAATTCATAATGTATTGATCCTATAATTATGTTGCAGAATGACTCTGGGAGGAAGAGTCCTCTGTCTGGCTGTTACTTCTTATGTTTAATTCAGGAGCTTCAGCGCTCAATAAATATCCATGCTTATGTTTTAGGATTTTTTTTATAAATGTGGACTGAAATGGTGAATAAAGTAAAATCCAACTTATCCAAAAAATGTAAAATTAAAAGAAAGCTTCCTCTGCTGTCTGCCAAAACTCAATCTGGATGAGGCAGGAATGTTATTTGCATACATAATGTGGACATCCAAGCTAACATAATAAAATAGAGAGCCTGGCCAGACTATTTGTCAGACTTACAACTTAGGTAGCAAGCAGCAGAGAATTCCCGGTTGCTTAGAATGCACTCAATCCTTTCAGTGAGTGTCAGCATCCTTGCTTTTGAATACAAACATGTTCTTTTCTAAGTCTGTCTGTAGAGCCTTTTTTAACTTAAATTCTTTGTAGTTCGTAATATATCTTACTTGTTTTCATTGTGCTAATTATCTGAAATCTTCTCTGACTGTGTGAGTATCTTTCTATGTTACTCAAACACTGAGGCTTTTATGTGTTGCTCCTGTTCATAGCTATTCATATCATATACTGGATATACAGATGGTATTTTACTGAAGTATTCTGTATTTTTCCTAGTTAACTTCTGACCATGGATTTAAAGAGAATATGAAACTTGAGGCTGTGAACCCAGTTGATCCTGAAGAAGTTTGCATTGCTACAGTCACCAAGTTGAAAGATTCCTACCTCTGGCTTCAGCTGGAGGGTAAGCCTGATGTGGGAGAATAGCACTTGCATTGACTCCTCAGGTTTGATGATGGTGCTACAGAAGAATATCTGGAGCAAACTCACTGTGTGCAGAGTATGGACATCAAGTCACTGCTTCCTCGGGGAAAACACAGCAAAAAACCCATTTGCATTGTCTGTTTGCCAGTTAGCCTTGGATGGCAGTGCTTGTTTAAGCCAGACAGAAATGGCATTTATGCATTGCAGTGTGTCAGTGCTAGGCTAGTGCACTGTGTGAAGTGCTGCTCGGTGTCTTGGAGAAGGCAAGGGCCTTATAACAGTTTTACAAAGGAGTGACTTGCATTCTGAGAAAGCTTTGGCCAGATCTAGGAAGAAAACTTGTAGAGAGGTTCTTCGTTAAGATAGAATAGGCCTGTGTCAGCCATCCTCCATTATAATTCCATTTCTTGATTGGAAGTACATCAGCATGCACTTACTATGCACTGTGCTTCTCTGCTAAACTGTGGATGGCAAATTCCCATTTCCAGCCTTTAGGAGGAAGCAAATGAGGTGAGGAAAGAATCTGGTCAATAAAAGGGGATGAATAAACAATTGGTGTTGTGTTCCAGATATGCCATAAGTAAAAGCAGCTTCACTGGCAAACATATAGCAAGCATTAACCAAATGAGGTTTTTTATTTTTATGAGTTGTTTCAATTTTTGTTTCTCTAAACTGAACAGGTTCCAAGAAGCCCGTCCCTGACTGTATAGTGAGCGTGGAATCAATGAATATATTTCCAGTGGGTTGGTGTGAAACAAATGGATACCAGCTCAGACCTCCTCGCAAAGCAATAGGTATCATCAGTTCTGTTCTGTTTGCAGTGGTTAGCTGGGTTGGTAGAGATGGCAAGACCTTCAGGAGCAAGCTACTGCAGAATTATTGCTGGCATCACTGAATTTGGAAACATTTGGAGAATCTGTGCCTTGCGCAACTGTTCCCCTGGCTGTTAGGTCCAGTTGGAATCCATACAACAACTCCAAAACAGGCAGTGTTGGCTTGAGACCCTTGCATCCTGTACGAGTGCATGGAAACGATCCATTCGTCACAATAAAGAGATTGTATCTGTGTGTATGCACACACACCCGTGCTATGCTTATACTTTTGTCTGAGCTGTTCTTGCCATGTGTCTGACCCTGATAATGATTTTACAGTGGCACTTGTGCAAGTAAAATCAATGCTGTAACAAAGTGGTGTTGAGTGTGTATATGTTTTGGAGATGAAATAAAGGGCACTAGCTTTCTAAACAGGCCAGATGGTAATGATCCCTTCATGACAAAAAGTTGAAAAGTAAATCCTACTGTTTTAACTATACTAGTAAATAGGATAGGATAGTTTCTTATCTTAACTGGTTACTCAGCTCTGTTTATGAAAGTTTAATGGGAGTGGGAGAAACTGAAGAACTTCCTGAATGTTTATTGAATAAGATAATAAAATTGTAAGATTGTAATGAACTGTCATTTACTGCAAGTCAGAGCAAGAGAAACTAATCTTGAGACCTGTCTGCACTGCCAAGGGCAGAGGAGGAAGTAAGGGGAACCTAATTAGAGAAAAGATGCTTTGAAAAAGAAATCCAGAAGTTTGCTGGGGCCAAAGCCTGAAATTGCTGAAGAGGCACATGTTCCATTACCTGGTTTAATATTATTACCTGATTGTGAAAGCCAGAATTAGCAAGTGGGCCCATCACTGAATTGACTTTCTTGATTGCGACAGTGTTTTCCTCCACAGCCATAGGCTTAAGTCATATACGTTTCTAACCAGCTAATTTCATTCCGTTTCAAAGTTAAACAGTGTTGAAGTTACTGTGCCAGTAAAGTGGTGAGTTAGGCCTATGAACCTAACCTTTCATTAGGTTTTAGCACCTTTGTGTGCTGAAAAGGAAATCATATAATTCCTTTTTGACTGGTATTACAGGTAGTTTAGGGGCTATGATGCAAAGAGGCACAAAAGGTGAGATTTCCTAGAAGACTGGGGTTATGCATGCCTGATTTAAAGACTTTGTAGTGAAAGTTGAAGTAAAGCTTTTGGGTTACTTCAAATTACATGGGCCAGCATGTCGCTAGTGCACGTGGCTCAGCTATCTAACATTGCAGTGACTTTGAACATGGCTTCTTTTTGACATACAATTTAGAGGAAACGAGTCTAATATATATATTGTACTAGAAGCTTCATTTCTTTGCCTCCCATACTTTGCTGTTTATGTTTTCTTCTTCTTCCTTTCAGTAAACAAGCAGAAAAAAATTGCAGTAGTTCAACCAGAGAAACAGTAAGTACCAGGGTTTTTGCTTTTATTTTTTGTTGAGTTTGGGTTTTATTTTCTTTTTCTAATTGGTAAATCCTGTTGTCTTAGGGGAGATTTGGCTTTACAGGAATGCTGTACCGAGGGTTGAGAGATTCCACAATCCATTTGTCTTAATGCTGGTAGTTCCTATTGATGTTGAAAAAGAGCTCTTGCACTGCTTTAGTAGGAGATAGAAAGCATGGGATTTATTTTTTAGCAATTCTAGTGCAACTCAGCTGAATTATTGAATGGGTCAAGTCATTGAAGTTCTGGGGTTGAAACTGTTGAGCTTTCATTTTGAAAAGACTGCATTATCTGTGAGTATTGGAGTGCATTTAAGCATAACTAGCCTGATCTTAAGACTGTAAGTTTGTGCTTGAGCCTTTTTCTTAATGGTGATTAATGGGAAAAATTGCTGGATTCTCTTTTGCTTGTGTTCCCTTCTCAAATAATAGTTTCCGTAATGTAAACGTGCTTAGAAAATGTGGCTGCCTTAACATGTAGCTGTGATTTTGCACAGTTGATCAGAAAATCTGGCTTTAGTGTGAGTCATTCAGTAGATGAACTTCTAATAGTTCCTTCCCAGATGAAATTTGGCCCAGACTAGCCAAAAAGGAGAGTCCTGCTGATATCCACAGTTTGTCTATAAACTCTCTGTCATGCATATGAAACTTCTTCATGTGAGCCTGCTCAAAAATGCTCAGTAGAAAGCCTGACAGTTGGTTTTATTGACTCTTACAGCTTTACAAACACCAGATCTGTCAGTAGTCCTGCCAATGTTTTCATTGCTCCTAAAATACTGAGCAGACTGCTCTTCCATGTTTTGTAATTGGAATTCTTACCAGAGTACTTGTCATTTTGGTTGTATTTTGTTTAAAATCTATTTTTCAAAATGCCTAAGGTAAGACTATACACTGCCTTGCGCTATGAATTGTGAAATGAAGTTAAAAGGAGGCAGAAAATGTAAACTAGTCAGTAGTGTTGTGTGGTGTGTCTATCAGTGTGGTAGCCAATATAGTTCAAGTAAGGAGTAGGAGTACAGTAGTCCTTTTGAAATTGAATTTGATAGTACTTGCATGTTGTTACTGTGAAACAGGGGAGGTATAAAAAACAGATTAATGATGCTGGACCTGGAGGAAAAAAAAAAATAATTAATGGTTGGGTTTTAGTAGCTGAGAGGTGACTATCCTTACCATCTGCCCCTTCTCCCAATCTTCTTTTCATTTCAGAATTTTGTCTTCAAGGACAGTTCATGATGGACTAAAGAACCAGGAACTGAACTCTTCTGACTCAGGTATTGATCAGAGAGGGCAGGCTAACAAAGACAAAATCCCGTAATAGTTCAGCTGTGTCACTGTTCAGCTACTCAACACTCTTCTGTTAGGAGAGGGAAGAGGAGGAAAAGGTTTGAAGATTTTCATCCCTTATTGATTTGTTGAACTTCAGAAAAGAATGAAACAAACAAAAAACCATGCAATTACTTGTGTCCTGCAATTGATATGTGCATTAAACCTGGAAATTAGATTTTTATACCACATCTCCCTCCAGCAGAGGATATGTAGAGCCAAATGTGTACTGTGACCTATGCAGATGATTTATTTTTTTTTTAACTGTCACCCGTTATGTTTAATAATATTGGGAGAACCATAGCAGGCACGCTGCATCTGTACTCTTGAGTTGTTAGATTCTAGCTTGGGGAAGCAGGTTTGTCTGTTTTTTGTGATAACTTCATCATCATGATAAACAAAAGCGATTCAAACAGTAAATGGCTTTGTGTGCCAGATGGCGAAATCTAATAATTTTCTAAACTGTTGCAAGACTGAATATGATGAATAAGTACATCTGCTGCTGGTGAAACAGTCATACAGATCTGTCTGTTTGGCAACAAAATGCCTCTTCTGCTGTTTTCTGTACAGTGAAATGCACATCTGAAGCTGCACCAAATGCAAGCTTTGTAGAAATGATTCGTGCTTGTTTAGCATTTTAATTCACTTTTAATAGTCGTACTGTAAATTTTACTTCATTTATTTATCTGCCAGTTATCAACTACTGAATTTAAGATCTTTAAGTGGTAGTGTTGCTCAATCAAGAAGAACTACAACACTGATAGGGTAAAGCAATTTTGTACTTATACATAAATATCTTGCAATACATATTATACATAACTTTAATTCTGAGCAGCATTGAACCATTTAATAGATTTAGAAAACTTGATGTCACTTCATCAAAGGTCACTTCATCAGGTGCTGCATCTTATGTTTGCCAATTGAGGGGAAAAAGGCTAAAAATGCAAAGCAATGTGATACTGCAGTTTAGGAGAAACAGTGGAGAATAACTTTGCCAACTTCTCTGGTATCAGAAGTTTTGGGGAAGTTTGGGACTGGAAAATTTATCTGGAATTGCTGTGTAGGGACTGCTTCTGCTACCAAAAAGTTGGGATCATCGTCTTCTTGCCTGTTCGCACTGGTATAATGCCATGAAGCATCAGACTAGCCAGGAAGAAATGTTTCTTTTCTGATAAATGACCAACTTTATTTCCTGTAGTTTAACCATTTGCAAGCATGCATGTGAAGTATGAAAAAAATATTGGCAACGTGAAATAACTAATGCTGTCATTGAAAATGTGACATGAAAACTACCCCAAATTCATGTCATTCAAGACTTTTTCCCCTCCTTTTTTTACAGCAGGCAAAATACTACATATTGAAAAAAATCGTTCTTTGCTGGGGAGGTTGTAGCATGTGATTTAAATCTTTGCTTTCTCATTTCTCAGTGGTAATTAATGGAAAGTACTGCTGCCCAAAGATCTACTTCAACCACCGGTGCTTCTCAGGTCCTTACCTTAACAAAGGCAGGATTGCAGAGCTTCCTCAGTCTGTAGGACCTGGGAACTGCGTTCTTGTTCTCAAAGAGGTGAGGTAGTTGTACATAATGGACCTGCAATATAGCAGTGTATCATAAGCGCTCCAGTGTCTCTCTAATTATAGATGAGTAAATAGTAAATTTAAGCCAATAATGAGTAAAGAGGGTTTTTTAAATAAAATCCAGTATAAATCATGGACTGTTGTATGAATGGCTGGAAAGAGTAAAAGCCTCTCATTTATCTGAGTTACAGACAGCCTTCTACTGCTAAACTTTATTTTAGGTTAAAACAGAGTAACCTGTAATTACCACAATCAGAGGAGTTAGTATCTTTTTATAGCTGTAATAACTGCTTCAATTTTAATTAACAGAATTTAGCTTCAGATAATCCCAAAATTCCTTTACAGTTTGCATGCTGATGTTAAAACAGAGGAAATACAGATTTGCTTAGTAGAAATGGCAAACTATTTTCAGTAATTGGAAAATTAAAAGAATTCTTTTTGGCTTTAAGTTGAATATGATTTGCAAAGATCAGATGAAATTGTGGTTTTGCTTCTAGCATAACTGAGGGAGGGAACAAGGGAGGAAGAGGCCATTCTTTAATGTCAGAGAGCCTCTTCTCCACAAGGTGTTTCACAGCAAATTTACAGATACTTTAATGCAATGATTATTTTTCTGAAGTCTCCAACAAAGATCACAGAGTGGTTGTTATCTGACCCAAGAGGCTGAAACTTTCCCAAGGCATAACTATATGTGCACACTTGAGCTCTCATGAAATGATCACTTTAAATGGCTCAACATCTCTGGAGTCTTTACCTTCCCTACCACGTATCATAATTGGGGGGGACCTTAAGAAAGACTTTCTGAAAGACATGCTGTGAAACAACTGTCTGGTGGACAAGAGTCAAGCTGATTATTGAAAAAGACCGATTTTTGCATACAGAGAAGTACCCCATCCTTTCTGCAAGTTTCAATACTCTGATGTAAGCACTACAAAAGAGCAAGTGTGAAATTCTGTGGCAGCTTCATTTAACCTTGAAGGTTTAACCTGCTTCACTGCCTGAAAGCATAAAGTATGCACAAATCCTGCTGATGTACAGATGCTGAGCGTTGTAGAAAGCTGTAGAAAGTTGAGCACTGTAGAAAGTTCAGCCAGTATGCTTAGTTGTATTCATTTCAGTTATGACTCTTGCTCAATGTATCAATCCTAGAGTGAGTTTGCTACTTGCATTATATTTAATACTCATCTTTTGAACTGTAGACTTCTGGATTGCTGCATTAGACAGAATGAAGCTGCAAGTTTGTTATGTCAAGGTTCTGGTGCACCCAATTTGGGAACGATTGTAATAAGCACATACGGAAAATAATAATTGGAATGCACATTTTATACTATCCCCTGCTAACTTCAGGTTATTCACAACTTTGAGTTACTTCACAGCACCAGAGAAATTCTCATTTTGTTATAGTACAGGCCTTATTGTGTCTCATGAAAGCAAAACAGAGGAGAGCTTAAGATTCTGCAGTGTGATTTTGTAGTAAGTAGCAGGTTGGCAGGCAGCAAAATCCTGCAGCATTTTTTGGCACATCTTCACATGTCAAACAATCTAAGATAAGCACTTAGATTTACCCAAGGTTATGCAAGTTTTGTAGTATTCAGACACAGAGTTTAATTTAGTGATGTGTAATTCAAGGGCAATGACTTGGAAATTGTTAGATACGCTCAAGACTGCAGACAAATTCTGAAGGTTTGGCAAGGCCCAAAGTGTCGACTGCTCTCAGTTTTTCATTTTGGCAGTATCAGGAGGTATCCGTAATCCTGCTGTGAATGAGTGCTTTGATGCTAGATAATTTGGATGAATAGAAGTAATTTCCTATTCTACCCTGGCACTTTAAAACAGATTTATTGTACAAATAACTCAAATGTATTCTCTCCTCCTCCCTCCCTCACTGTAGGTTCTCACTTTATTGATCAACGCAGCTTACAAACCTAGCCGTGTCCTGCGAGAACTGCAGTTGGATGAAGAGGCTGCATGGCATGGGCATGGAGAGACCCTAAAAGCCAAGTAAATTCTTCTCTTGTTCCCTGCTTAGTTGATCCCAATAGCAACATTCTCTGCAGTCTGTGCTTCAACTTCTCACATTTTAGAGAAGGAAAAATTGCTTATAGCATATCAAGATGCTGACAGCCATTAAACTTCCAAATCTTTATAAATTTCTCTATGAATGTCTGGTGAAGTGCATCTGATTTTAACGCTCGTGAATGTGCTAGGTGTGCTCTGTTACTGGCATATAAGCAGCTAGTGGTCAAGTAAGAATGGTGTGGTACTGGTACAACACAGCATATATGCTGGCAGACCTGCAGATGAGGTCTAAGATAATTTAATTCACCTGAAGATAATTGTCAGTATTTTAAAGCAGAAGCACATACTTCTTAGGACACTTCTCAGACCTCCATGCTGTTTCCACACAAATATCTCAGTGGAAGAAGAGTATTCTGAAATTAAGTCACAGCAATGCTCTGAAATGGCCTGGCCTGGAAGTCTTTCTACAACAGCCTACCCTAAAGTACTCCCTAGTTTTTCTGCTGAGCCTTTTGGGTTGGAGCTTCTTCACAAGATTATTTTGTGGCTAGGAAAAAAACAGTGATCATATTTGCATATATTTGATAAATTCAGATATTCTTTTATAGTCTAGTGATGGTCTTTTAATTAAGTCACTGTGTTTGCATGCTAGAGATTAGATTTTTCCAATGTGCCATAGCACACCTTCCTACATAATTTTGGTCATGTCAGTAGTTCTTCTGTTGGATCAGTTTCATCTGTAAAAAGACACCTTTCCATGTATTGAAGGATTGCTCTGGATTTGCACAATAGGAAGTTCATATGAAAGATGAGTGTAAAAAGAAGATGTAGCTGTATAATAGAGGAAGAATAAAAAAATGTTTTGTTTCACTGAAGTTGCTGTGTGCTTTCTGTTGTCACAGTAGTGACACCAGGGATAGCTGGACTATGATGACATAGCTCTTATTTTCAGTGCATTAACTAGATACTTGCAGGCCTGAGACATCCCTAATAGATATCAGCACGTGCCAGTAGCTGTGCTGGGAGAACAAAACAGAAATGATGAATGACTCTGGCAGATATTTCACAGTGCGGCTCTGTCAGTGTCATGGCAAGGCTGATGAACAAAAAGAAATCTTTTCGTAATTTAAATCAAACAGGAGCAATATGTGCAGTCATGACAAGTGACTGTCCTGACAAATTGTTGAGCAGTTAGATGAAAGCTGATTGGAAATGCGACAGTAGTTCATTTGTTTGCCATAGTATGTGCATAGAATGGCTCACTAGAAGCTGTTTGCTGTTACCTTTATTAGCTGGATTGGTGCACTCTGTCTTGGTTTTAGGGACCAGCTGTCTACAGCATAGTGGACTCTTCTGCAGTCCCATAAAAACAAAGGAAGAACAAGCCATCAGTGAACAAGGAAAACAAAACCCCTAAACTCTAGGATAGTCCTCTCAGATAGCATTTTATAGTCTCTGGCAGGGCAGTGTTGCTGTGTTTGATACTGCAGGCAACTCTCCGGTGCTGGCTTTTTTTATTTGCTTGAGGATCTGTCATAAGAGACAAAACTACCAGTGTCCTGGACTTCTCAGTCCATAAAGTTCCTCATAGCTCAGATTTTCGCTCAGTTGTATCTCAAAGCACTATTCTTGTACACCTCTCAATGAAGTACTTTTATCCTTGTAGTTAAAGGTTTCCTGAATTGTGACCATATTTTCAATTCTAGGTACAAAGGGAAGAGCTACCGTGCAACTGTGGAGGTTGTGAGGACAGCAGATCGGGTGGCAGATTTCTGTAGAAAAACATGCATCAAGCTGGAATGTTGTCCAAACCTCTTTGGCCCGCAGATGGTGCTGGATAAGTGCTCAGAGAACTGTTCTGTACTGACAAAGACTAAATACAGTGAGTAGGTCATTGATCTCAAACCAAGGTGGGGGTTGGGGTGTTATATTTTGGTTTCTTCTGCCCTGGCTCCAGAAGGAATCCAAAATACATCGCTTTGTTTACACAAGGAGCAGCTCAAGCACTACATACAGAGGCCTACAAAGTATCCATGTGCCAGTGTGTAGGGAGAAAAAAATCAATTCTATATTAAGTGGTAGACCCATAGCTTAATTTTTTTTATTGTGTGCTTAAAGCTTTATCTTCTAAAGACAACTTTTGGGACAAGAACTGACTGTTATATTGTAATTTAAGTGGCATCGTAATTGCTTTTACCATTTGTTGTGGAACAAAATAAAACATCTGCAAGCTCTTTTCTCAACGTTTAGGTTTTTTAGGTTTTTAGTATTTTTTTATACTAACTTTAACCAGCTGATACTGTGAGAACAAACAGTGCATTGAGGCCATGGTTAAAAACTACAAAACATCACAAAAAGCACCATTAAATTGGACCAAGTCTACAGCTGATGATTTTTGTATAAAATCCAATCATTTGGGGCTTTTCAGTGGTAAAGTAAGTAAATCTTTATAGGGCAAATGAAATGGATTAGTAACTCTTCTTCCTTAAACCAAAATGAAGAGGAAAATATAGACATACTCAGTTTGAAGTTCTGCAGAGTTGGGATTTCTTCTGGGAAATGTCCTTCTACTGATTTGCCATTCTTGATGATGGACAAACATAACCAGTGATGCTGAAGGTGCATTTCAACATGGTGCTCCTTTCTTCTGTCCTGGCAGCACACTATTATGGAAAGCGGAAAAACAAGCGAATAGGTAGGCCTCCAGGTGGCCACAGTAACCTGGAAGTAGCCATGAAGAAACCAAATAAAAGACGGAAGAGACGAAAACACTTCTTTGTTCATAAGAAAAAACGTTCGTCTACTTCAGTGGATAACACTCCAGCTGGATCTCCCCAGGTATGAGACTGCCAACAACTTTAATAGATACGGTATGTGATTTTTGACCAGCTTCATTTGAAACAACAAACTGTTAGTTCCTTGTAACCTCAGGTTGCAGCTGAAAAATGGGTGGCAGTGGTAGCTTTTGTCCTAAACTTTCTGGTTTTTTTATTTAATCACTTTTTTTTTTTTTCCTACCTCTTCAGGGCAGTGGGGGAGAAGAGGAGGATGACCAGGATGAGGTAGATGAAGAATCTCTGACTGAGGATAGTACCTCAGAGCACCAAGACGAATTGCTTGAGGAATCAGAGGTATCAGAGAAGAAATCACTGTCATCCTCTCCTACACAGAGTGAACTGTCTCATTCCCTGACTCAGGACCGAGACAAGCGGAAGAGGAAGCTCAGGACCTTTTCCTTTTCTGATGATGAAAATAAACCTCCTTCGCCAAAGGTAACTTCAAATGTGGATTTCTGTTCTGGCTTGCTTACTGTTGGGCAAGCACGAATATCTTGGGAGTATTAACTGTTGTATATGTGTTCTCATAAAATACTCTGTTACCATTGTGAAGACACTACAGAATAACTAAAAATCATTATTTTTGTTACAATCACATTACAGGACTCTAATAAAGGCTAAACAGAGCTGTTGACAAAATGGTGAGCTTTCCATTTCCCAGCTGTTAGCACTCTTCTTGGTTCAACCAGAGCAGTGATGTGGTGTTGACCAAATCCTGGTTTTAGATCCCTGCTTACTGGCTCTAATGATGTTACAGCCTCCACCCTCAGCACAATGCTGTTCTGCACATCTCTGCTAACCAAGAAACCTCTACAGTTTGAGCTCTCATTAGAGCTTTATTTGCAGCTGAATGTTTGACTGTGGGGGAGTAGAGGGGGAGTGTTGGTCCATTGCATATGTAATATTTTGGGAATTCTTTTTGTGCTGGATGGCTTGTCTAGGACATAAAAATGGAAGTTGCTGAAAAGCTGCAGCTGGACAGTAACCCTCTGGAATGGAGCGTGGCTGACGTTGTACGATTCCTCAAATCCACTGACTGTGCACCACTGGCGAGAATTTTCCTTGATCAGGTATCACTTTCTGTCTGTTAAAATGTTGAATCTGTCACTTTACTTCTTATCCTCGAATCACAAAAAGAAGCTAGTTTAAATTTTACAATAGGGTTTTGAGGAAACAAATGCATGTGGAACATTGTGTAGTTTGGGAGAGTTAAGGGAATGACCAAGATTTTGCAGGTTTCTTAGTACTTGGCGGAGGATGTTTTGGTCTATGGGTCATCCAAGTCACAAAACTATAGAGAATGCCTACAACCAAGCACTGTGGAGACAGGCGCCTGTTTTCTAGGAGACAGAGTTTTGCCACTTGTGTTGACTTTTCCAAATGATAAATATTTTCTATTTTGCAGACTAACTGCAGTTATCACAGTGTTGTACAGCTGCACAAGTGAACATTTTTGTGTTAAAATGTGACAACTAGCATACGAACATGAGTCAAGTAAACATCGTACTTGCATCTTGGTTAAAATTTGCCATAAAAAAACATAAAAACATAATCTATCAAAACTCTGGTACTGGAACTAATGATGAGTATGGTTTGTGGTAGATGTTCCACAAGATGTACTTTTTCTTTTAGAACCTCTGATTCTATAGAAAGATGCAGAGGTGAGGAAAAATCACTGTATGAATGAAATACCCTTGGTTTCTGTTGTTAGGTTGTTTTTTTACAATAGCATCTCATGAGATTCTGTCCCTTAGCCAGTGAATTTGAGCTGACATTTTAAGAAAGGAGTTAATTTGTTGTGAGAAGTAGAGATTTTTTTTAAGCTGCCTGGAGTAGCATGAAAGAAACGTCTAATTCACAGTCATGAATCTTAAATTACAGCAAGTCAAAGTTGAAAGAGCAGGGAAGATAAAAATGCAAAATCACTGTGGAGTTCTTGTCTTCTGACAGGAAATCGATGGCCAGGCACTGCTGCTGCTGACCCTGCCCACCGTTCAGGAGTGCATGGACTTGAAGCTTGGGCCAGCTATTAAACTTTGCCATCACATTGAGAGGGTCAAACTTGCCTTTTACCAGCAGTTTGCTAACTGAGGAGCAGCCAAGTTGAAGTGGACCTTTGAAGCACAACTACAAAAACATGCTCCTTTCTCTCTAGCAAGGAAAGCCAAATGAAGTCAACTGAGGCCCTGGTGACCTAAGAGCATCTGTCAGCCTCAGTTTTTCACTTTGACAAGAGGAAGACAACATCTGGAGCAAAATGCCAATGCAAACACAGGGGCTACTCTACCAGCTGCCAGCTCGGGAACACAATAGTCTCTTGCTCTATGGTTCCCTTTTTTTAATGTATTTTTTAATGATTAAAGAAAAGTCTTCTCTGGTGGGAAATGACATTTCAATAGTTCTGTTGGCACAGAACTTTAAAAGGAGAAACAGATCCTGTTTACGTTAGCATGTAGGCTGCCAGAAATAACCTTTCTCTGTTCCTGATGATTCACAGAATCCCCTTCCTGCCCTGTGGATGAACACTTGCTTTACCACAGCACTGGCTTTGGAATGTGCTCTTTGCACATTCGTGTGTCAATGTTAGACGTTTTTTAATGAATTTGTTCGTTGTTAGGACAACAATGTGGCCACAGGGTTCTGAATGTACAGTATAGCAAGAGTGTGGTTTCTTTGGGGAGTTTTTTGGTTTTTGTTTTGTTTTTGTTCTTGTTTCATTGTTGTTGGGTTTTTGGTTTGGTTTGGTTTTACTACCTCTGTAGCCTGAACGGTAGAAGTGATGAACTAAAAAGGGAGGGAACTACTACTTCTGGACAAATTGTCTGTAGCTGCACAGCAGTCTCTCTTCTGTAGGCATGTCAGGAGTACAAACCAATATCAGCATACAGAGCTTCTGTTCCAAAGCTTTAGCTGAAACCTGTGTAGACTTAACCTGGATGTTACCTTTTTCTCAGATGTCAGAAAACGTAATTATTTTGCACTTCTCTTACAGATGGGCTGTAGGAAAAAAGGAAGGAAAGAGAAAGTGCCTCTGCATTTTCTATATTTTTGTTGTCAGATAACTTTTTTCTTTTTTTCAATTATGTGAAGTTATTTCCTTTTCTTGTAGCAAACAGTTGGGCCATGTACACAGAGCCTGTCAGCAGACTTTTTGCTTTGCTACCTGAACATCTTTTTAGAGAATACACTAAGGAAGCTGCGATCAATAGAGGGCTGCAACTTAGCTCTGCCAGTGTTTGCGTACTGGAAACTATCTTATGAGCCTGACTTTGTATTTTTAACTATTTACAGCTGCTCAGGATCAGACTTGATGGAAAGGTGGGAGGTTGGGAAGGGGTTTGTGTGCTTTTTTTAGAGAAAAGGAAAAGGACCAGAGGGACATCTAGTTCCATCAGTAGACCCACAGTAGGATGAACTGCTGTTTTTAATTTTCCAGGATAATAAAACCTAATCAGCCACTTGCTGTAGACCTGTGCTTTACACTTTAAGTAACAGGGCTTACATTACTTTCCATTAAAGATGTGGGGAAACTTGTATCAGGCTCAAGATCTGCATCAAATAAGCATTAGGTTTCAGACAGCTTGCATTCATTCACTCCGCCTCTTTTCAGAGTATTTGGAGGAGCACAGGCAGGAGCTTTATGTGTGCAGACCTGGTCCCTTATCTCCTATTCAAATATATTTTTGCAGAAGGCCCCTGGGATACTAAGGTGTTTGAGGTAGGAAGGTGCTTATTACAGGAACTTGTTTAGGGAAGACGCATGTGCTGGTTTCTGATAAATACTGATTACTCTGGTCAGATGGATTGATTCGAGCATCTCTTAGGCCTAATGGATCTGTTATTGTGATGCTGTGAGCTGTAGGATTTGGTGAGGAGGTACTCTGTAAACTTAGATCTGGGTTCTCACAGTCTGTGTCTATATCTTCCAACATAGGTGTTGTGAGGGAGCTACCTCCAATTAAAACTTTTTACAGTAAGCAAAACTAATTAACTGGGGTTTATTTCTTTTGCCCCTTAGAATAACTGCCTAGTCAAGGCAGAACTATTTACAGAAGTGCTAAAATCAGTTGCTTTTTTTCCATTCCAGAATCAAAATGTAAATGTCAGACAGACTGTTTCCTGAGTATTCTTGAGGGAGGGAGGGCAGTGTGTTAGCTAGGACAATTTTTTCTCCCAAGTTGTAAGCAGAGTCTGAAAACACAATTGAATTGAAATCAAAGTGACCCTTCTTCTTTCTCACAGCAGATATATGGCAAATAAATGGATGTTTTGGCTCTTCAGACTGTGTTTAGGTAATCTGCCTGTACTCTATTCCCTTAGGACAAGTTCAGTGATAAGCCATTAAGCTTGAAAAATTTTTTGAAAGAAACACTGCTTTGCTGTCAGCATCTTGTCTTGAGAAATTTGACCAGCAGACAACTTCTGAGCTGGAAGATGATGCTTTTGGATCGTATTTGTCATTCTTCAGGATTTCCAGAATTTTATTGCACTGATGCCCAGCAGAATTGACCTGCACAGCCAAGAGATGTTGCTTCCACCTTTCCCCATGGACAGATAGATGTCTTTTTTAAGTAGTTGTCAGGAGAGAACAAAGCTTAAAGAGTAATTTAGTGAACCTGTTAACATGGTGCCTGGGGTTTTAAACACAAATGCCATATTTCTTTATCTCAGTAAATAAAGCAGTCAGCAGTTTAAGAGGTTGGTGGGATACTTACTGGTCACCTTTGGCATGTTTTATAGGCTGGATTTTTCTGCCTTGTTTTGGGAGGCACTGACAGTCTGGTCCCAATGGGATCTATTTTTGTTGAGATTTTCAAAAGGGATGTTTTCATTATTTGTGAAATGTTTTTATGCTGCACACGGGTACTGTACACTCTGTTTCCTGGAAAAAAATGCACTCTTTTATTGCTGGATTTAAAAGGGATAATTGGGGCTTTATCTTGATGGATGGTGTTTCTACTTGACTCTGTTTCAAGTTCCTCTTTCTCTATGCGTGGCAGATGATACAACTGCACTTATATTTGTTCATCTTATTCCAACATGACTTGAAATCAACTCATGCACTGCTTTAGTTGCTCTGTTTCTTCAAAACTGGATTTTGGGTGGCTGGTGGCTGAATCTTGGCTTTGGCTAATACTGATGTTTCACCAGCAGGAGTTGCTGGGACTGCAGTAATTTAGGCTTCAGGGATTTGTGCTGCCCTCTACCACATTACTTACCATAAGATACGACAAAGCTGGAGTCCAGGAGAAAGGCAGTGATGTCTTTAGTACAAGAAAATGAGGCCTCCACTGGGCCTCGTGTACTGTGTCTGTGGATGGTAAAAAGAGATTATCCTTGGCTGACCTATTGAGGGTTTGTATTCTTGTTTATTTTCATATGCATTATACAGTCTTGGTTTTGCATATCATAGCTTTAGAAACCTGATGGTACCTCCATATGGCACTTGTACTGTGCTAAGCTTAGCCTTGCTAGGCAGAAAGATTTTGTTGAGTTACTGTAGCATGTTTTCTGCACCAACACAAGGATTCCATAACAGAAGTATTTGACCTCCAAAAATGTCATGGAAGGTTAACGTGGTAGAATTATCCCCCCCCAAAGCACGAGCAGCTTGCAGTCCATCCTAAACGGAAAGCAATCCTTCCAGAAGAGGAGAGGTACAGCACTGATCTTGGTGAATGAAAACTACGTTTTTCTAACACTAAACTTTTCTGAAAGTTGCTCTTTGAGTAATGAGATAAAAGGCACATTCATTTGTGTGCTGTATAGAACTCCAGCAGTGTTTGCAGTCTCTCCTGGGATTAATGGAAACAGTACATACAGAGTTCAGGAGCGGTTGTTAAGATTATTTTATCTTGTCACAACTTTCAGCAGTATTTTGTTGTTGCTTTAGGATTTGCTAGTGTTTATTCTTGATTCCAATGATGCTTTAAAGGAGAGAAGGAGTATTTAGCTGCTAGGTCCACAGAAGTGTAAATATATTTACAGTTGATTGGACTGAGCACTCCATTCTTCTGTATAAAGTACAAAGACTTGGTATGTTGTTAGCAAAAGGCAAAGTGGCTTGCAAGATATTTGAATGTAATGGACTAGGCTTCGAAACTATCAAGCTCAAATTGGAGACTGGATACCATTGGACCAAATGTGTTGTTAGAGAAGTTACTAGATGAAGTAGCCTTACCAGAAAGCCAAAAATACAATGATCCTATACAAAGCTACTCCTTAACCAGTCCTGACACATAGTGGTGGACTGGTTACTGCCTACTGTGAGCTCAAATTACCTAAAAGTAACTAAGCACAAAGATATAGGCTCTGTCAGGAGTCTTCAAATGTTGGATGAAGGCTCCATTTTAAAGGGATTATGTGCTAAACCCCTATTTCAGAGTGCTGCCAACCTTCTCCAAACTTGCATGTAGCCTTGTTTTCAAAGGCAACCTTTTGGGTGAAGGATTAGAGTAGGAGTTGGAAACACCAGATACAACAAGCCTCTTTTATGTGTTTTTCTAAAAAAAAAAAAAAAAAAAATAATAATCTGTATGAAATATAGCAAAAACGAGTTAAAGTTAGTGACACGTTGTCTCCATGGTCATTTCTAGCTTCCCCAACGTCACATCTGTTGTTCTGAAATGCACCAGACATACGAATGGACTTTTTGGTGAGAAGACAAAGTTATTCTGTTAGGTGCAAAGCCAGCAGTGTTTGGCTCAGCTGTAAGCCATGGAAGCGAGCAGGTCTTGCACTAACAAAATTCAGAGGCAGTAGGTGTAACTGACTTAGCACAAACTTGGGCACAGAGCCTGTGGAAGTCCTCTAGCCTTGCACAGTTCAAGAGGAACAGGCCTTCTGCTTGAGACACCGGGACGGCTCACTCGAGTTGCGTGAATGAACACTGAGATCTGGGCACAAAGGAATTGTTGCCCACTCTGAAAGTTGTTGAACACCAGTTTCCAAGAAACCTCGTGGAAAAAAAAAATTGTGGAGGTGTCATGTTTCTCCTCTCCTCTTTCATTTCTTTTTTTATTTTTATTTCTGTTTAAAATAAATTTTAAATAATCCTTGTAGACAATCAGAGGTCTTGTAGGAGACTCTACCCTAAAGGGTACCTGCCCTCCACCTGTGGGCCTCTTTCTCATACTAACTCATTGGAACTGATGCACTTTTCCTGTATTTTGCCTTTTTTAATTAGCTGCTTGTTCTTAAACAAAGATTTAAATGCATATTGTGTTGTGTCCCTTCTGCTTGTTGTTTTATCTTTCTTTAACTTTTAAAAAAATATATATATATATGCAGTGAGACAGAAGTACTACATGGAAGAGAAACATGCACAAGAAAATATGCCTATTAAGTCCCACCGTTGTTTGAGCAGGTGTAACAATTTAATCAGAGGATTTTTTAAAAAATATTTTGGATGGATATTTTGCTTGTTTTGTCTGTAAATAGTGTATATAAGTTTGTGGTATATGACAGTTTTAAGTGGTTGTAAGAAAATTAAAAAAGATACTTAAACTGTTACTGATGGCTTTGGTGTTAATATAATGATAAATACTTCTGCTTACCATGAACAATTTTCCATCTTACAAAAGCATGGGGAAAACTTTATACCATGTTCCATTACTACTTGCATGAAAGGTAAATGCAGACCATGTAAATAACACTTGCACAGGCTTCATGTTAAGAGCTTGATTGTGTTGTATACAGTTCCCTCGAATGCAGAAGTCCTGTTTATCTAAGCTGGCTTCTAAGATAACAGATTTTGTTTCACAGGATGCTGAAGCTAACATATAGGAGCTGAGGACAGAAGCTATGAATCAGGGTAATTTTCTTTTATTGCTTTCTTTGAACATAAGGAGCTGCTTGGTACGATCTGAAGCAAGCCTTGCAAATGCTGCTGCTCCTTCTGGATGGTTTTGTAAAGATTTACACTGTCCCAGCAAGTTGAAGTTTTATAAAGAGCTGCTTTGCTTTTTTTCTGAATAACACAAGGGACCACAGGGTGTTTCAGAAACAGGTCAGCCTTGTAAAGTTCTCATTTCCTTACTTGGCATTCCAACAGATTGTACTCGTGTGCTCCTCAGTGCATATTTCTTGGCTGCGTTTCAGTTGCCTTGAACTGATTTTATACTGGGTGCAGAAAATGCATAGGAGTGGGATGAAACTGATTTGCTTAATACTGTCTTTAAACATCTATAAATATGTAGGATTTAATGTAAATCTTTTACTTGCCTTCACAGAGCACTGTCTACTTGAGAGAAATCTGAAGGCTTGTGAATAGCACATACCAGGCGGCAGTGTCGTCTTGTCTGCTGCAGGTTTCAGAAGGGCTTGTAGGAGTCATGACGAGCTGAAAAGCCTTGAAGAGGTATTTTTGAGGAATGATCTGGTTTAAAGCATGGAGTAATATGAGGCATAAGCCCTTGGAGTTATATTTCCAGATTCATGTCTGAAACATAAATTTTGTGTATAAAAAGCATTAGGTAAATTTTTAATCAGTGTAAGTGTCCAAGCCAGGTATGTGTGTGGAACATCTGATGTTCAGCAGCAGCTGTGAAAGCTTAAAAAACACTCCTAGGCCAGAGGTAAACAGGGTCAGGTCCATGTTTGAAGTGCAGTGCTTGATGGCTGTGATTCCTGTGTGCAAGGGGGAGAAGAACCTACTTTGGTCCTTGCCCCTTCTTTCAGATAACTGTGCATTCCCAAACTCTTGCTTTTGATGCAGGTCAAAGCAGAGGAGCATTGATTTGGGGTGCAGAGGCACTGGGCAGTGCGTTTTGGCTGTGTGCTCTGTAAGTTAGAGAACTGAGAGCATTTCTTTTTCTAGCTGCAACTTCCAGACGCTTATGGCACAGCCTAAATATCAGAGAAATCACTGCTGTGTGCCAGTACTGCTCGGGATCGCCTGCCAGGAAAGACGGTCACGTAGGTGGGTTTGTGAAAGAGATGCAACAACTGTTTTTGTTTGAACAACTCTTGCTTTATGTGCTCTGCTTAGTTTTCCAATAGACTTAAACATGTGCTTTATGAGTCTGCTTATAAGTGAATTCATATTTAGACAGGGATTTTAATTACTTAAAGAAATGCAAGAAACGGTGTAAAAAAAAAAAAAAAACTATAATGCAACGTGACTTAGGCTGATCCTGCACTAAAAATAAGAACTTAAACTTGAGCGCAGCTCTGCCTTGTGATTAAGAGAGTACGGCGTGGCGGGGTCTGCAGGTACGTCCCCTCCGAAACGGCAGTGCTGGCATGTTCGGCTTCATCTCTTGGGCCACTGGTCGCGCTTTTTAAAGAACAAACACCTGCTGAAGAATACAGGTCCTGTTGTTTTTTCTTTCTAGCCTGGTCCCAGACTTGCCTGACCCGAGCGGTCCGTAAGTAAAACCTCGCGTGGGGGCGGTTCTGACCCAGCGCTCCGTCTGCTGGAGGTGGGGGGGGGATGCGGGACGATGTAGAAATCCGTGTGGATGCAGGAGCCGGATGGCGTTTCGCGGCTGCTCGGCGTGCTGGGGAACGGAGCCCCGGCGCGGCGAGAGCTGCGCGGCGGCTGCCGGGCTCGGCCAGCGGCGGGCGGGGAGCGCGTTCGGCGGCGTTTGCGTGGGGCCCGCGGCGGCTCCGCTCTCTCCTCCCGCGGAGGGGCGCGGGGCCCGGCGCTCCCCTCAGCGGGGGCCGGGGCCGGCCCGCCCCGCTCCCCCGCGGGGGGCGGTCCCGCCGGGGCTCGGCCAATGGGAGAGCGGCGCGGCCGGTGACGCGGAGGGGCGAGGCGCGGCTTCGCCCGCCGGTCGCGCCGCCGCCATGCGCCGCTGAGGCGGGCGCCGGCCGGGCCTCGCCATGGGCGCGCCGCCGCCTAACGGCAGCCTCGGCCTCACCGACAGCCCCCCGCAGCCCGGCGGCGGGGGGGGCGCGGCGGCGGGGCCGGGAGACCGCGGCTGCGAAAACGGGGCCCTCATGGACAGCTTCGGCATCTTCCTGCAGGGGCTCCTGGGCGTCGTGGCCTTCAGCACCCTCATGCGTGAGTGGCGGCGGCGGCGGGCCGCGGCCTCCGGGCCTCGCCGGCTTTGCGCGGCCTGGCAGCACCGAGCGGGTCTCTTCCTCCTCGGGGGTGGTTAACGGCGCCGCGATCTCGCTGCTGTGTCCCGGGCTCGCGGCCGAGCCGGGCCGCGGCGGCCCCGGGGAAGCGTGGCCGCGGCCGGGGATTTGTTGGTGCCGGTTGAGCTGTTGCGGGGCCGGGAGGTGAGCCCGCGGGACACGGGCCGGCAGCCCGGGGAGGCCGCTCCGCAATTCCCCGCGGGGCCGTAGCGCCGGCGCGGGCGGGTGTGGGGTGGCCAGGGTGGCGTCTGAGGGACACCGCTTCCAGGACTCGAAGCGAATACACTTACTGAAATCTGCTTTCCTAGTATTTGCACCCATGCTGGTACAATGTATCAGTTTGGGGGTGGGCATGTGTTCTGCTTTGAAAAGGACTGGCAAGATGTGCTGGTGGGCGAGGTGTCACTCGGGTTTAGAATATGCAAAAGGAGGGGGTTAGGCTGTATCAGTTTTACTGCACGGGTACTTTGTCATGTCATCAACAACAAAGGAAGACACACTTGTTTAAATCGCAACGCACTATGCTGTGCTTGCTTGGAGTGTATGCTGTACCTTGGAGCAGCCGGTGAGCTCGTGTGGCTGTTTACAGCAGCTCAGCTGTTGAGCAGTAACTCCTCACTTGAGTTTGGTGGAAAGGCTGGAGACCTTAGTAACTCCAGCCTTGCCTGCTCTGAGGGTGTAACAACAAAGTGGAACAGCTCTGGTAGATTTTTCTCTTTATCCCGTACTGTGTCTCCTCAGCTGAGGACTGAAAAGCAAGCCCAGCACCATTACTCTGCTGACCATGAAGTCGCTGTTAACAAAATGTGGGGGAGGGAAAAAGGAACGTCAGCTACAAGTATTCTTCAGTTTGATCTAAAGACCAAGATCCTGTTTACAGTAGAGTTGAACTGATAACCATTTATGCTAGTGTCATACAATTATGGTTAAGTCAAAACTTTGCTAACACATTATATTTTCATACTTTAGTGTTTCAGTCATGGTTAGCAATTGCACTGGCTTTATAAAAGCTATGCCTGTAGCAGTCATCACTGTGTTGCTGAATGACAAGGGTAGTCACTGGTGTGTGACATTTGGTTAGTCAAAGCATCCTCATAATTAGGAGTTTTAGCAGTTTCCAAGCAAAAGTACCTGACAGTGATGTGTACGCATTGTTGGTTTTGGAATTAAGAGACACGAATAGATAATTCTTACAGATTGTGCATCAGGAGATGAAGAACTGCACATGTTTATTTCTTAGGATAGTATATTTTTTCTGGAAATGATATCACTTATCTTTATGCATTCTACAGGAATAGTCATTGAAAATAAGAAAAAGCGAATACAAAAAGTATGTACTAGGAAAATGAAAGCCTAGTTTTTAGCTGTGTTTCCTAACTTCACTCTGGTTAGATATTTTTAAACCATGAACTATTAGAAGGAGATTATCAATGGAGTGTTTAAAGTTGTGGAAGAAGAGAGTGAAAAGAAGGTAGCCAGTCCTTGCAACGATACTGGTGAGAAAAGGAATCTGTTTCCAAAGGAGATCAGAGCAAAGTTGCAACTTGACATGCTTACAAGCGCTTGCATTTAAAAAGAGAAGGATAGATATTTTTGTCCCATTTTTGACAGCCGTGTTCTCTTCCACTTTATTCTGGGCCTCTCCCTTAGCAGGAGGAGAAGCTGGCCCCACTGCATGGACCGGTTACAATGGGAGAAGAGCAGTTCTCAGCTAATGCTGTGTAGTGTTGGAAGGGATGGTTCTGTTCTGTCTGCTAGTTTTCCTGGATGTTTCTATCCTTTTTGTATTATATGCAAAAGATCTGATATGTTGTTCCAAAACATTTAAAAGTTGCCCTGATAAGTAGGACTTTTTGTGATCCTTGTGACAGATCTGATGCGATGGAGGAGCAGGAACTTGTGGCTGAGAACGGGAGGGAGAGCGTGACCTCTCCTCAGCAGTTGCCTCGGCACCTACACAGGACACAGTTGTTCCTGTCCCTGAGCTGCTGTGGCAGAAAGGATGACACAACTTCTGGAGCTGGATCACAGAACCAATACAGGAAGAAGAATAAATAGGGAGACATTGTTATTTTTACGCTGGAGTATTTCCGTGTTCTGATCCTCCAGTTGTGAGGCACAACAGAGGAGGTAGCACTGAGGGAGAAACAAGTGGCTGTAGGCAGGGACTGCCTGAGAAGTGGCACTGCTGTCCAGTCAGAGGTGGGCCTCCCTTTTGAACAGCATTATCTGTCTGTATGTGGCTGTAACACTTCTTCAGCTCTCCTTCGTAAAAAGTCAGAGAACTGAAGACACATGACTGTCTCTTAAGTTTAACTTATAAAGGGCCAGTCACTTGCCTTTTTTTTTTTGTGGAAAGGGAACCCTAGAAAGAGATACTCTAATACTTTGATTGTGATTAATGGTGCAGAACTCTGTAGAAAATGAAATTAAAGCAATGGCAACAGAGATACATTGTACAATTGCTCTTTATGCATAGAGGCTGGTTTTCCTTTGAAAAAAATTTGATTTGACATGTAAAGAATAAGAATTTTTGGTAACTGGCTAAATCAAAGGCTGACCCAGACTTGCCCTTGTCTAAATAAATCTTACTATGCTTGCATTCAGTGGAACAAAGAAAAATTTTCTCTTTTTTTCTGATTGTAGTAACTAGCTGTAAGAAGAGACCTTTTCTGTGCTTCATTACTAGATGTTCATCTTCAAACAACTGAAGGAGTATTGTTAAAGCAAAATTGTTTAAGATCTGACACTGTGGTTTGCCACCTTCTTGTGTGTGCAGTTTTCCAGTTGCTGTACAGCTGTGCTATCAACTGGCCTGCCAATGACATTAGTTAAACTTCATCTTTTAAGGGCTAAAATGTGGTTAAATGTCAGGTTTGTAACTTGTTAAAGATGTGGAGACTGTCTGACAGAGAGCAACTATTTTCTAATACTTCAAAGAAAGGTTTTTACCCCAATCATATTATCAACCTGCCTCACATGTTCTCTCGCTGCTAATTTTGCATGACCAAGAAGTGACAGAATTTCTCACTTTGAGATGACAAAATGATAGTTTGAAATTAAACCTGAAGTTTCTTTTTCTTTCTAGCTCTCGTCTCTTTGTTCTGTCACAGAGGGAATGAAGAACAGCTTAACTTACTGTCTTACCTCACAGTAGCCTTTTAAAGGATTGACTTCATTTTATTATATTCAGATTCAAATATACAACCGGTTGTAAAGCCCTGATCTTTTCCTTGTGGAAGATAATTTAGTTATTATCTACCCTAGTCTTACACAGGAGACTCCCTGATCCCCTTAACCAAAGAGTAGAAGTTTGCATTTGTTTTTATTGCTGTAAGTCGTTCAATGCCCCCCACATCCTCTCCTCCCTCTCTGTGTAAAGTTGTCCACAGACTAGAGAAGGGAGGTCCTCTATTGTTGTCTGAATCAGTAGTGATTATACTTAATACTGTTGGAGCCCAGTGTGTTGTCTGTAGTCACTGTGAATTAATCTTTACTGCTCTGAGTTTAGCGGGCTGCTGCAAGTCGAAACTGTTTCACCCAGACACTGCAGATGTTCCAGTACATCCAAAGGGGCACTGCAGTGTGGCTAGATGCTTCTCTCTTCTGTTGCTTCTCTCCTAACCACAGGCTCTAACTCCCTATCAAAGGGAACTAACTGATTGAAAACTACATCTTTTTGGCAAATCTGCTTGGACTGGCAGCCCTTTTGGATTCTGACCACTAATTCTCAAGTCTGTTAGCCTGCTCTTTTTCAAGTCTGTTGCTTAATTGTGCTCTTGTCCTTCCTGCTTATGTATGCATTATTTTCCACCCTGGTTTACTTAAGCTAAGGCACTTCATAACAGGAAGTCTTAATAGGTTTCCTGTGATGGAAAAGATGTGTGTTTATGCTTCGGGTCAGTAAGCCAAAGATAATATTCTTTCAGTTTGCCATTATAATGCTTGTGTCTTACTTTGTGGAGATCTTGTTTTAATATTACATGTTTGCTTCTTTGGTCTTTGTTTTTTTTTGTGCAATTAGTTATGTTTTTTTCTTACTGACACCGCAAAAATTGGTTTGAAATATTTTTGTGTAATACCACATGTTTTGTCAGTAATCCCAAGCACTTTCTGATCATTCTGTGGTTAGGCTTTCATTGTTATTGAATGATTAGAGAGTGGTGGTAGCACAGTATTCCCACACATGTACAATATAGGTATAGTTGTAAATAATGCAGTTTTTATTAGCCGTACTTGCAGAAAGCTATGGGGGAGAAAAAAACCTGTTGACAGTCCCTTTACCCTGTCTGACAAACTTTCAAGTCCTTCATCTTGAATATATAGTTTATTTACCAAGCTTGTTTGTCAGAAGATTGATACCTTATCAGTGTGTGGCTATGTTTGTTTTGCGATACTTGGGAACAGCTAAGAAATTAGATGTGAGTCATATTGATGAATTATTGAAATCGAAGAGTCACTTGAGTCTCTGCAGGTAGAAGGTTCATGTCTGTCTGTGGAGAGTACACACACACACATATATATATATATGCTGTAAAGGAGAACAAAGTATGTGGGACTGTTACTTTTTAATGCCTTTATTGCATTTTGTGTCTGTACTCACACTGAGAAGGGTAAAAGCTTCTCTGTTACACTTGGTGCAGCTGCGGTAGATAAGTGAGTAGGTAGGTTTGCCATTGAGGGTCACAGCTTAAAAGGAATATATATAGTATCTTGTATAAGAGTTGTTGCTATTTTTTAAGGTCGTCTCTGCTTACGGTGTCATAAAGGAAGTACCTTAAAAACTGCATAAAGTCTATTCACTTTACAGCACGCTTTCCCACCTGATAAACCATGCAAGGAAAATGAATGTTTATTTGTAGAATAAGCTGTTTTAGCAAGTAGTCTAGTAGAATTCAAAATGCTTTAGTAAAAATATGAAATCACTCCCCTGAAAAGCATATTTTTGTCAAAGTAAGGGAGTAGTATTATGGGGAGTAATGTTCTAGGGAGCAGGGACTTGAGAAGAAATTAAGTAATTTCAGTGGCCTTTCAAAAAAAAAAAAGTTTAAAGAAAACTTTTAGATACAGAAGAACTAAAGCATGTGATTTTTCAGTTGTTTTCCATAGCAGTTTTCTTTCTGCTTGAACAGATTTCAAAAATTAGAAAATGTCAGGGAGTTGTCTTTGATACATCAACAGGCTTCTGAGTAACAGTAACAAGTTTATTCTACATGGCAGTTTCCTAAGGTGTAGGGCAATGGCCTGCTGGCAAGGTGGTGTTTTATTAAGAAAGGCATTATTTTGAAAGACTTATTATCCTGACTTGATAATATCCCATCCTTCTACGTACCTATTCACTCTGAGTGATGCAGTGCATGTTCACGTGAATTGCTGAGGACCACTTCGAAGATGTTCTGTGGGCAACTGATTTTAAATCTTGTCTCATACAGAAGTTTCAAATCACAAATGCGATGTTTCATATTTACGAAAATACAAGTGGTATTGTACTTACACAGTGAATCACACTTTGTAGAATGCATTTTATCCTTTTCCTGGAACTCTTCGCAAGTGCAAGTTCCTAGTGAATTGCCAGATATATGCAGAACTTGCATTCCAGTGTGTATTTGGGGTTACCCAGTATTAGCAGTCTGAAATGACTTTAAGGCCCACTGTCAGGTGTTGCAGGGGTGAGGATGAGTCCCCTTTGGCAAGTAGGATATGCTATTGACTTGTGTTAAAAAGCAAAATCTGGGAAGCGAGTGAAGGGAAAAATAATTTTTAAAAAGGAGAAATGGTGGGGAGGGGAATTCAGAAGATGGAAGTAGCAGGACTTTTTAATCGGAAGACAAGCGGGGGGCCCTGCTGGTCTGGGGCGCCCTGTGGGGTGGGCGGCCCCTGGGAGGACCCCGGAGAGCTGCAGGGGGGGATGGCATGCCCCCCTGAGCTGCCTCAGCCTCCCCTTGCCCCAGGAGCCTCCCCTTGGCTTCGGGGATGGGATCCAGTGAGGTGCTGGGTTTGTAAAGCAAATCATGTCTTTACCTGAGAGTCAGTCTGCGGGCTGGGCTGGCTGCCGGGTGGCACGGAGGGGTGACACAACCCCTTCCCAACCTGGCTGGAGGCCAAGGAGGAAACAGGATGGGGTGATGGTGGTCGAAGGAAGGTGTTTTATCCTCTTGCTCCTTCGGGCCCAATCCATGGTAATTAGTAACAATCAGTATCCTAGTGGGCTACAGCAGCTATTATTCCACAGATTAAGTGTCTGCTTGTAGCTGCAGGACTCGGAAAAGCCCTGTGAGGTCACTTTGGTCACAGCCAAGTAAATGATGCCTTACAATGATCGAGTGTGGTGTTATCCCCAGATGGTGAGGTATCGCTTGCATCTATGTTACGTGGCAACTTCTTGTTTTAAATAAATCATCAGTCCTTTCAGTGTCTATGTGAAATCCTTATCCGTGTTTGAAACAAAAATAAGAGATCCATTACGAGCCATAGTAGAAAAAAAGTATGCAACCACATGGGTAAATTAGCAAAGTAAATTGTTTTATTTTACCATGCTAATATTGTAGTAGTCTTTAATATATGAAATATCTAGTTGGGATAAATGCTGTCCACTGCAAGGTCTCCAGGAAAAGGCAACTCTTGCTGACAAATTTCATGTTGCACAAAAGCAAGTAATGATAGTGTTATGATCAGCTCAGCTGATCCTTTTTAAGTGAAGCAAATCACCTGAAATGAATTTAGGAATAACACTGTTGGAATTGTTTTCTATTTTGAAAACAGAAGACCAGTCTTGTTTTGTAGCATAGGTATGTGTCTTTGCATTTACTGACAATAGGAGAAACATGTTTTCATAATGCTGAGTCCTACTTAAACTGCATTTCGTTAGTGTTTTGATTAAAACTACTTATAAGATGTTTGATTCTTTGTTGGATATAGATAGTAATAGCACTTTATTGGGTGGCATAATGTCCTGATCGTGTCAGGTCATTAATATTTTAGTGCCATTAAATGCAGCAACTATTCTTGAAATGCCATGCCAGTAAAAGTTAAGAAGTAAAAAAAAAAAAAAAAGTACCAATTTAGACAAATAGTCCGTAAGTTGCACTTTCGTTAACAGTTGTCTGATGCCTTTCTTTTTCTTGTTGGCTCAGAACATACTATGTTTTTCTTATTACTCAGATGATTGCTGGATATAATTGTACTCCAGATAATAAGATTGTTCTGAGTATAATTATGTATGTCATTCACATTATGAAATGTTTAGGAAAAAGGGTAAGTTATGTTGACATTTGTAAACTACTAAAATGATAAATTACCCAGAAACTCTGAAGCTGTGTTTAATTAGAACTAACTTCTGGACTGTTAGCTAGACGGTTGTTTAACTGTAAACTGCATAATGAATGTGTTCTTCACTAGTGTTTCATAATTAAATTTGTAAGGAGATGATTTGTACAAATACACAGTGTGCATTTTTGCGTTCTGCAGTGATATTAATTTCATGGTTAATGAAGTTTGCATTCTTAAACTGGTATTTAACAAGGTCTTATCAGTGTGGATTTTGTTGATGAAATGAAAAATCAGGTCTGCTTTCTCATGCCTGCTTGTAGGAAATGCTTTGTATTCTCAAAGATTTCTTGATCACACCAAAAATGTGTTCCTTACAAAACTTAGTATGTTAAATCTCACTGGCAGACTGAATATAAGCTTGGAGCTTGCATGAGACTTCCTTTGCAGGTGGTGTGGTATAGGGTTGAGGTTTTAGGGTTTATTCAGGAATAATTGAACTTGTTCATACTGTTGCTCATGATACTCAATACCTGTTTTACTACCAGTGACCCTGAATCACACATTTTATATATATTTGTTGTCATAACCTCGTACATATGTTGTCATACATAATGAATATTGAGGATGAAAATGTGCTAAAATGGATTCACCGTTCAAATTCCTCATAGCTCGCATTGATGGTTGGGATCCATAGTTCCAGATGTAAGTTATTTCACAGCCATGCTGGCTAGAGTAGGGAAAAGGCATCCCAAGGAAGGTACTGAACTTGTTTTTTCTATTGTTCACTATGTTTTTTCTCTAGATGCTGCTATTTTTTTTAATGTTTTTGTAATTTGAGATGTTTTGACTTTTGACAGAAGTTAAGATGGCTAATTTTTGGCTACCCCCAGATTCTAAGACAAATTATTCCTCCTCTTGTAGTGATTAATGTGTGTTGGCTCACCTGAGAGAAGAGGAACACAGCACTACATTTCCTGGGTTACCTGGTCACAGGGCATTAAATAGAGCTCAGGAGGACTTGGGAAGCAGCTGGCCTGTAAGCTGCAAGGTGCTTGGGACATGAAGGTTTGTGACAAGAAGTTTATTTGTATACTACTTCTGTTTGAGAGGTCTCTCCCTTGCTGTGCTCCACTGACACTGTTGAAAGAAATGAACTGATGGAAGTAACTAGAAATTGTCAGTGAGAGGTGAACTAGAGAGAGGAGTTCCTGAATTTTGAAGTTTTTCAAATGTAAGTTTTATAGGACTGATGTCAGTTTGGTAACTGGTAAAACTTAAGAAATCGTTGTCCTGGGCTTGAATGCTCAGAACTTGGCCAAATACAGTCTTATAGGGTTCATCTTACGAATTTTGGATGGGCTAGCCAGTCACTTTGAAAGAGTACTTACAGAAACAACCTTTGCTTGCTTTTTGTTGTTCCACCCCAGTTAATTTTTTTTCCATTTGTCAAAAATACAGATCTTTTTTCCATGAAACAAAATTTACTTTAAAATTACAAACTATTCACAACTTACATATATCCTGTGTCTCTAATAGTTTTTGAAGATACTATGCTCTTTACTTCCTTTTTAGAATACTTCCTCTTACTTCCTTACTTGTTCTGGAAAAGCTACTATGTAACATCTTCCAGTATACCTTTTTTTGTTTTGAGGCAGATGGTATGACTAGCAGTGTATTTTATTTCATATGCATAGGAGTTTAATGCTTTCTTTGCAAGGTAATCGTAATGTTAGAACATGAAGTAGTCTAAGGAGCTTTAAAATGAAACATGGGTGGGAGGGGTGGGAAACACATCCTCTTCCATCTGGGCTTAAAAACTTGAGCTTTCGTATGGCAGTGTGGTATCAGTGTGGGCATTAGGTTTCAGTGTTGTGAAGCTTTTATGAAACTTACATGGATGTTAAGTAGTATGAGGCTTTAGCATTAAAAAGAATGATCATGCATGTGGAAATTATTACATGTTTTCATCTTTATTTCAAAAATTTAATTTATGCAGTGAGTACCTAGTTGTTAGATATGTTTATATCAAAGAAGTCTGCATAATTGGCTGACTCAAGTATGAAAGTAGGTTGTATATCTTTTGTTCTCTTTAAAACAGTTGGTGTTATGTGAAATGTGTCTTGCTTGCAATTCAATGCTTCGGTAGTTTCAGCAGCCTAGGAAGAATGAATTTGGTAAGCAAAGCTAATTAGAATTTAAATGGACTCTAAACATATAGTGTACATCTACCTTTGGCCTCCTTGATTTATTATATTTGTTGTTTATAATTTTCTACAAATGGAAACACAGTTTTCCTTTTACATTCTTTTTGTGTATATCTGAACTTGTATTTTGGGTTTGCTTTCTGCTTTTAAAACTGCTAGCTACTGGCTTAATATTTTAATGAATGAGCGAGTGAGTTTGTAGCTGTGCTTTGGCTTTACTGTCAGTTCCCAAGAGCTGGTTTAAAACAACTGGCTTGAATGACTGAAAGTTCATTGATATCTGTTGTCATACTAATAATGTTAGGAAGGCTTCATGTATTATTGAGTAACCTCGTGAATGCAGTATGTGAAAATGGTGTTGTGAATCATAAATTGCTGCTTAGGTCACATTAATATGGATTGATTCTGTTTGTTTTGTACTAAATAATTCATGTTTCCCAAATGGTTCTTATTTTTAATATAAAAAAAAAAATCCACTTGAACACGGCAGACGGTATTTTTCATCTCTCACTAGCTGTATGTTTTGCAAGGTGGGAATGGGTGGTCTCTTTCTCTAGCAACATACCTTTTTTATGGTAGTTCTTTTAATAACACCTGGTTCAGAGTATAAAAGCGTTTGCAAGGGGGCTGTGTATTAAACTTCTAAAGCCAATTTTACGGGCACTTTTGGTACTGGAGGCTTAGATGTGCTTTGCTTTAACTCTTACCTGTTGAAGACATAGAGTAGCATATGCTTCTGCCTCTGAAAGTGCCGGGAAACTGTGATTTATTGTTACCTTTCAAATAGAGCACACCTTGACCCAACAGTGTTATGTATGCTAAATGCAAAGATAACAAATGCTTGTCTCTGGGATCAAATCTTGTCATATAACTTTAATATTTGGATAACTATTTCCTAAGTACTTGTGCTGTTTACCTTAGAGTTCTTAAAGCAGTTACTTGCAACCCTTTATTGTTGGTATAGTGTTGACGTGTTTTTCAGGAAGTAAATGGCTGAATTCTTTTATTTACATAATGTGTATTATATGCATTTTATGATTTCTGAAGTGCTGTTCTCTCTTGAGAGGTAGCAGATAGGTTAGCAGCTGAGTGAGAACTTGTGTCCAATTCTTTGTTAGCTTAGCTATTTTAAAAGTAAGCTTTACATTTTAAAAATGAAAAAATCTCAATTACAATGTCTGTTGGTGTGCTATGTTTGGGCTGCATGCTCTAGGAAGACACATTTGTTTCCTCTATTGATAGCCAAGTTAATGCTCCTGTCAGAACCACTGTCATGTGCTATCAGGATGCATGAGATCAGCCTTGGTGAAATTGTCTTAGACTAAGTTTATGCAACAGGTAATAGGACTTATTTGTGTCTCCCCCAGCCAATCTTCACAAGCTAAGCATTTGGAAAATTTTTTTTGAGCTTAAAATATGTATGTGTTAGGAAGAAAAAGCTCACCAAGCTCATGTAGTACATTTGGCTGCCCTTCCTGAAGAGGCAACATTGTCTGTTTTATTTCAAAGCCCAGGTAGCAGGGGTTTTTGTTTGTTTCTGATAATGATACGTTCTCTCCTTCCCTGCACTGTGAAGGGGAGCTTCACTTTATGATAGCCATTCCCTTGGCTATCACAAAATCTTTGTAGGGACAGAATTTACAGGTAAGTTTTTAGCTGGGTGTGGAAGCAGATAGGAAGTAAGTGTTTTTAGAGGTAACTTCCAGTAACTGTAATTCTTCAGAGTTTATCCAGTAAGCATTGCTGGTCATTAGATAAATTATGTGAAATCCAGTGTTGGCACATAATTTTCCATCATCTTATGTCATCTGTGTTGAGACAAAAGAGCCCTGGTCATGAGATAGCTGGGCTTGACTGATGCTTGGCACTAGCATATTTAACTTTGCAGTAAAACAAAGTCCCTTGTTCTTTGCTCTAACAAGAGTGCAAGTCAGACTCATTTAATTATCACAAAGTTTTTGCTGCCTAAAAACTGTAGCCACAACATTATTCTAACAGCTGTCTTTGGAACAGACTTGCATAAGATCTGCAGTTTTGCAGGTACCAGGTGGATGTTCAGACACTGAATCGTTAGCCTTACAATGTCCCTGGACAACTAACTAGCTGGGCAGTTAAACTCTGTGTCCAGTGTTTCTATAAAGTTTTTCCCTGGGTGACCGTCTTTAATGGACAAGTTCCTAATTACACATGTGTGTCTACAGAACCACTGAGGCCAAGGGCACGGTGGAATTAAGACGTTGGGTACTTGCATGGCTAATACTGTTTTCTGTGTTACAGAAGTTTTAAAAATCCTTTTTGCAGGGGAGCAAAGCTGGTGAGCTCATGCACTTCATAGTATGTCAGTCTTTAACATCAACTAGAATAAAATTTTCCTCTGAGTTATTCCATAATTGTCTTCATCGTGAAGGAACCATGGTTCCTAGTATCTTTCTCCAATACAGCTGGATGTAGCTGTAAGTCAGTTGCTCCGGTCCAGTGTAATTTCTGCTCTAGTATAATTAGTGTCCAAGAGCGTTAGCAAGTCTAGGACATTAAGCAAAAATACAATGAAGATTTTTAGGGTTCTTATGTAGGGAAATAAGCAGCAGGCTTTCAGAGTATCCTGTATTTGAGCATCTCAGTTGTAGTTCACAGGGTGTAGGAAGAGAAGGAAGAATTGTGGTAGGGCAAAAATTGAATTTCCAAGACCATACTTCATTTTCTTTTTTGAATGGAGAAATGAGCAGCAAGCTGGTTCTTTTGGTCTTTTTTGCAATCACATTTATTACTTCTCTTTAAACACATACACTCAGTGTTCCTATTTTTTTAAAACTATAAATATAGGGAGATGCTGAGCTCTTAAGTTTCACAAAAGCTTTTGGCAATCAAATGATATGTGGTTTACACACCTGTATACTTTCTTGTAAGGCGTCATTTTAACCCATTCCCATCAGGCATGTGGATTCTTGCAAAGTTAATTTAAAAAGGAAAAACTTTATTTTTAGGGAATCTTTAATTTCTTATTCCCTCTTTGCTGCTATCAATAAAATAATGGGAGGAATAAAGTGAAACTGCAAGACAAGCCTCTTAAAAGCTTTGCTTTAGTGGGAAAGGGAGGTAAGTTCAAATGTACGATAAAGATCACAGATAATATAAAATTCACCTGTAGTTGTCATTCCATGGTGGTGTGATTTTTCAGGAATTATTAGTGTGCATGTGCTTATTCAAAACAGACATGGTTCCCACTGTTGTGGGAAAAGTGTTGATACTCGCAAGCAGAACAGTGTTTTTGACAGTCTTCCTAAATAGAATTTCAAAAAATTGAAATCTGGCCTGCATATGTAGTTGATTTTACAAGTTTTTTTACAGGGTTAGAAATTGCAGGATCAAATTATGATGCATATGTTCTCCTGATAACCAAATGTTCTGAAAATAGTTCAGTTGCTTGAGAGTAGCCATATGAAATTCTGCATCCAATTCTGAGTTTGGATGCTAATGTTTGGTTTAACTCTTCAGATGCTCGTCCATCCATAGATAGCAAAATAACGTTCTACTGGAAGCAAATACTAACTCTGTAGTAGTAAGTACTGTTCTACTAAAATCGAAGTAACCATTCAGGTCACAACAGTCTTGCACCATGAGGGCTGTGCTGGAGGGTCTGTGGCTGCAACACGATGTTCAGGAAGCCCAGCAAAGCCAACCTGCTGGACCAGATTCAACACTCTGGTGATGTAACGCTGTACGGAAGCTCAAACTGCAGCAGGTTTCCCACTGTTAAATTCTGTGCATACATGTATCCATGTATGTGTATGACTTTATTAGCCATACTTTGGTCCTTTGGTAATTGGCTCAAATCACAGAGCTTTTAAGTGTTGTATCACAGAAAGATGATTTTTAGACTTACAGACCAATTTTTGTTGGAAAGGACCCCACACGTCACCTGTTCCCAGGTCCTGCTCGGAGCAGGGCCAGTCTATGTCCCCTTGCTCGTAGGTAGCATTGTCCAGGTGAATTTTCAAGCTCTATGAGATGGAAGTCACTGCACCCTCTCTGGGAAACGTTGCAGAGTTTAATTGCTCTCATTGCAAATTTTTGACTTCTGTCATGCTGGAATTTCCCTGGCTGCAACTTGTGGCTGTTTCCTCCTGCCTGTTGCGTCTGCACCTGTGAGAAGGGTCTGATTCTGTCTTTGCTGAAACTGTCCACAAACATGAGCAGGTTTGCATGTGTGATGTGTGAATATGATCTTATTCTTGCTAACCTTTTCTCCTTTTCTGGTTTTCTTCTGTTTGGCTAGCTCAGCTGTTGCTTTACTGAGGTCTCATGACAGAAATGTGTGGGAGGTTTACGAAACAAAACATTTTGTCACATGCTTTGTCTCTGACCTATTTTTGAAAAAGTTTTGAGAAGCACTGGAAATACAAGTGAAATTCCCAATTCTCTCTTCCGGAGAGTGGTGTTATTGTAGTACAGCTGCAGAGGACATCAAACGTACTGAATATTCTTTAGTTTATTTTCTTTTTTTTTTTTTTTTTTAATTTAAAATTAACGAGCTAGAGAAATCTTCTTAGATCTTTACTGGGATCAGAAAGATTCTTACTGTGAACTACCAGAACATGTGTCAGAGAAATGCAATAATAGATGATAGGGAGAAACATTTCAGACATTTGAGTTGGGCCAATTTTGTGCCACTACAAGAGCAGCCATCTGGAAACTTGGATTTCTTGATGGGAAGTTACTTCACATCAGCAAAATACTTCCCATGGAACTTTTTGAAGAGGTGAAGGAGGGAGAGAAGAAAAGACTGAATTCCAAGTACAGATTCAAGTGTTGCTTTTCATATTGACACTTTGGAGAGGTTCTACTTTATTTCTTGTCTCTGTTCCTATATATGGCCTCTGTTCTTCCCAATGAGTCTTCAGTTTTCTGGAATACTGATTGCAGAACTCCTATATTAAAGTAACTGTTAGAAATAGTACTCTGGCATTAATTATTCCTAGAATTTCAATGAAATGGGAAGACAATTTAATGAACTTGAATTTTGCATTAGCAATACTCTGCTTTATGTACTTATCTATTATCTGTCCATCTGGCAGCTCGCATGCTTGTTGGCAGAAGTACTTTTATTTCCTTTCCTGAAAAATTCTGGCATTGAGTATATAAACAAGCAGCGCTTCTTTCTTCATTTATAATTCAGCATGAAATTCTGCACATTATTAGTTAATTAATATTAAATATGGTGAATTCTTGCTAGTGTGAATATAACGCTCCGAATTGAAGCATATGGAGTGGTACCACCTCCTCACAGTGAGAAGTTGGCAGATTGAGATCCATCTGTCAGCTGACACACGCACCAGCGCACGTCTCTGAGTTTACGGTGAGGCAGTGCAGACTGCCAAGAGAAACTGAGTGGGGCTGTGAGCATCTACAATCATGACATCTTTCAGGGGAGGGCAAGTAGAAGAATTTCTTTCCCCTTACCAATTTGATAGATGCTCAGAAAACTTACAGAATATTTATTTGAAAAAATTTGCTGGCTTTTGGTTGCAAAATCAATTTGTTAATAGCAAACATGCTACAGACTCTGATCTTACCAGCATGGTTATCTACAGCCTGTTGCTTTCTTGCTCAGTTATCTTACTGCAAAGGCCCCAGCTGTCTACAGCCATACAGAAAACATGCTCTCTTGCTGAGGGAAAAGTTAAATTGCTCTCAACTTGAACCACTCTGATGTGATAGTATATCGTGCTGGGTAGGAAGCATAGCCTGGATACTGCATCGTGGTATGTAGGAAAATACCTGGCAATATCTGCATATGTCAGAAATACCTGATGTTCGCAGGCATAGACCTGCAAGAAACTAGGCTGAGAAAACAGCCCTGTTTCATATGGATCTACTGGGCTTTCAAGTGTAGAGGTACATATTCATCAGATAGCAACTCCTAAAGCATTTAAACAGATTGTCTCATTTCATTTGGGAGGGTAGAAGTTTGTTGTGTGATCAACCACTTAATACATTCCTGAAAGGCATCTGTAGAGGCTTTCAAAGTTAACTTTCCTGTTTAATGTTAAATCAAATGAAATGTTATGTTTTCAGAATCAGTCAGAGAAAAATGGACCTTCTGAAGTCTTTTTCTCAGTATGGATATAATTTGAAATTAGCTGAATTTGTTTTGAATATCTTCTAAACCAATTTCTTGGTGAATGCCTTAGAGAAAAAAATTAATCCACAAGTTTATACAATCTCTTCATAGCAATAGTAGACAAAAACCTAAGCTTAGAATTCCCCTTCCCTCCCTGAAGTATAGAAATCTTACCAGTTCAATTTCTATTTTGTCTGCAGAAAAGCATCTTACGCAAACTCCACAGTAAGTTGAAACTTCTGTTCCTTGCATTTATTCGCTGATGCTTTGTGGCTTCCTGTTGTGCAAAAGTGACACTAATTAAAATAATCCATAGTGTGACTGGGGAGGACTTGTCATAAAGAGCAAACTGGTTAACTTAGCTGCATGTTGCTCATTTTTAACAGAAATTTTATATTTATGGCATGCTGTTTGCAGAGAAAACTGCTGGTAAATGTTGCTATTACAACTTTATCTTTGGTGTAAATGTACAGTCTTTTCCTCTTGTCACTTTTTGATTTCTAATGGTTGTATTATATGGGGTTGAAACACAGTTTCTGTGTCTGCTGTTGGAAGCAAAGACAGACAGTAGAATCGCAAGTTGTTCGCGTGGTCCTCCCTGCAAATGCTGCCCCTCCATCTTGGAGGTGAATTTTGTTTTATTTATTTAATGCTGTATTGTATAAAAAGGGTTGGCTTTGGGGAAGATTCCCTTACTTGTGAAAAAGTTGTGATTGGTTCACGAACCAAAATGTGTTTTAAAGGCTAGGTAAGCATAATTTATATGCAGCATCCTATTTGAAACTTAAATTCATCACTAATACCTAGAGAAACAGGTTAAAATACCTACTGATGTTTTGCCTGACCTATACCTGCTATGGTTTGTGACTTTTAAGATAGAATGTCTGCAAGTGGAAGAGGAGGAGGGGAGTCAGGGCTTAAAAATATTTTTTTTTAAGAGAGAATTTCTGAAATAAGAGCCTAAAGAACTATTTTTCAGGACTTATGTTGAAGGGACTGGTGAGTGACACTGAACCTTGGTTAGAAGAAGGAAGTAGAACCCATATATGAAGTAGTGAAAAGGTTTTCCATTACCCTGTTATCTTTGTTCTGTCTTTGGGATATATCAGGAATTAGTATCTTGCAGCTGTAACAGAAAATAAACCTGTGTTAATCCTAAGAAGGTAGGGCAAACTGCATATCAGACGGTACAAGTGTATGGACTGGCCACTGTTTACGTATGAGCAACTTTTTATCCCTCAATTTTCTCACACTGGTTCCTCCATGAGCCAGCTAGATCCTTCCCTGCCTTTGGTTCCTCCCCTAAATAACCCATCATAAGTCTTGTGCAATCCCAAAACACTGTTCCCCTGCATCCCAAACCTGTCCTGTGCCCTGATGTGCTGACCACCTCCCTCCCAAAGGTGCTCCAGAGCTGGCTCCCTGGGCTGGGTGTCACCCCTGGCCGGTGGGGCTGAGGAGTCCATGACTGGTGTTGCCCCATCTGCCCTGGGACTTCTGCTCCTTCCAGGCTTCTGGGGATGGAAGTGGGAGTAGCTGGGTGGGCTGTGATTTGGGCTCCCCCTCCTTTGTGGATGTGCAGAGGAGCTTTCTATCAGATAGCCAAACAGTTTTTATCATAAACTGTATCAAGATTGAAATAGTCAAATTTATCTATTCTTTTTGCCTTTGTATAGTCAGCACTAATTTTAATAATGGATTTTTTTTTTTTTTAGTTTTTAGTATGTTAACAAGTATTAACCTTTTTGTAAAAGGATTATCTGACTAAAAAAAATCTCTTGTGCTTTTCTTTTGCATTTCAGTTTTCCCACAAAAGTCTTATTTGTCATCCATAAAGTAAATATACTTTGTTAGAGAATATATTTGTCCTATTACTAATTCATTTGATTTATTCCTGATATTATAGATTGCCCTCACATTGCGAGAATACTTTCCAATTTGACTTCTGGTCTCCAGTGAGCAAAAGAAACAGCTTTTTCTAACACCTGCTTTCCTATCGGGAAATTAAATTTTCTGGATGGGCAGCCATAAAAGCTAAGGCCAATGAAATGGTGGTCGGTAATAGATTATTTTTTCATGTGAGGTATATTGGCAGTCAGACGATGGATCTGTAGGAACTTGAAGGTGACAGCAGGGAGCTAGTTTCATTATAAATCTATCCTTAGAGATTGATAAAGTTAAATGCAGTTGTGTAGGCTCTAATTTATCAAAGAATGTAATGTTTCTGCAAGATGATTTGCTTTTACTTTTCTATATTTTTGTTGCTTTGGGGGTTGCTGATTGTCCTCATTTATTTATTTATTTTTCTTAGTAAAACGCTTCAGAGAACCAAAGCATGAAAGACGTCCCTGGCGGATATGGTATGTTTTTGCATGCTTTATTCTTAGTTGTTTTGTTTTGTTTTTCCTGTGTGTTTTAGAAATTGAAGGATTGGCTGTTTGCATGTGATGATTTATAAAAGAGTAATGACAAGAAGGTGACTGACAGGAACAAAGAACATTACTGAAATAGGAGTCAACAAAAGATTATCTTCTGTGTGTTTTCCTGCTAGTTCTTTCTTACTAAACACTTCCAGGAATCTCTACAAAGATGTGCATTTAGACATAAAACTTCGGGTTGTGCTTCCTCCTGGTAATGAAAATGTACAGTTGCCCTAAGATGCATCAAAACATCTACAAATTTACATAAATTTATGAGAAGCACTCATCTAGGATTAAACAGAATTCCGTGTTCTGTAGCTATCCTACTATGTATAAGATAGAAAACAGTATGGTAAAATATATAAATACATAAGCCATTAAAGAATACAAGGTATAAAAAGTATATTTGTTTTTATTACTTTTTAAAAGTTGTTGCACAGCAGTAATGCTAACATGACCTGTACTAGTTTGAAGACTGGTGTAAATGTTAAGCTGTCATTCCAGTTGTTGAAGACTTCAGTGGTTTAAATTAATCTCACAGAGTGCTGCTTTTCAAAACTAATCCTGACCTTTATTTTGTTGAAAAAATAAATACAAAATCTTTGTTTACTTACAGATTACCTCAGCCTGAAATTTTAAGAAGTGCAGTGATAGCCCTTGTTCTGGGACCTGAGTATTGTTATTTATAGTATGGTTACTGATTAGATAACTCACTGGCTTCCTGCCTCGTCTCCAACACTCTGCTTTCTACATCATGCAATGAATGCAAGAGAATAAAGTTTAAGACAAAGTTGAAGGGAAAGGAGATTAATTCAGGCATAAAATGTTGGTTGGTTTTGTTGGGGTGTTTGGATCCTTTTAGACATGGAAACAACAGGCCAAATAGGTGTTGGTCTGTATAAAGAACACACGCTTGCCTACAGAGTATTTTTGACATGATTCCTATATTTAACATTTATTAAAAAAATCCATTGGAAGTTTTGGTTTTGTGCAAAGGATGATAAAAGAATGGTAAGGGCTGGAGTCAATAAATCAGTAACTAAGTGTTTTTTATGTTTTCCCTGTAAGTAGCAAGCTATTTTCTGTCTAACTCTGTCATCTGCTTTGGAGATAATGCTTTCAAGGTTGTAATTTGCAGTGCGGTCTAAGCTGTTGTACTACAGATAAAATTCAGTGAGACCACTTCATGCCTTCAGATGAAAAATATGTTGGCTTTTTAACAAAATACTATAGATAAAGGACTCGTTAGCCAGCTATTAAATTGTTCACCAACAAGCACATGATGAGGATTTTCTTTTTGTCTATGCCCTATGCTTGATAAAAATGTATAAACATAAAAGGACTGGAATATCTAGTGGGGCTAGGATACTCATTGTTTACAGGAGGTTATTAAAGACTTAGCTAGGTTTAGTGAGGATTAGTTCTTGGATAATGCATATGATACCAAGAGGGTATCCCTAGACTTTAAATTTACAGTGGTAAGGTTTCAAGTTAGTATGATCTGGTTTATTGTTAGCAATAATCAAGGAAAAAAAGGGGCAGAATTTAAAATGGAACATTGTTAAATAAGCTAAATACCATGAAACTTTATCATTCTGGTGTTCTTATTTGAAGAAAAAATGAGTAATTGAGATGGAATTTTAATTAAAATAGATTTGCAATGTCTGACTGTGGTGTAAACAGTTTTGTGTGTCTTAAACACTGTTTTTACTCTACACAGGTTTTTAGATACTTCCAAGCAAGCCATAGGGATGTTGTTCATCCACTTTGCAAATGTCTATTTATCAGACCTTACAGAAGAAGACCCTTGTTCGCTGTGAGTGTTTAATTTCAGAATAATTGGTCTTTATGGAAGTTCTGCAGTTCAGTTTGGTGTTCCTGAACGGTAATGCAAGGTAGAGCCGAGAAACCAATTTTCATGGTAAAAATCAATCACTTTCAAAAACCTGTGGTTTAAGCTTAGTTAATCAAGGATCAGACTTCCTGGGAAAGCTTTTTCTGGGCTGTATATCGATATTTTAGAGCAAGGTTAAACCCTTCCTACTTGTCCCTCTCCAGTTAGTTAATGAGGACTTAGGATGCACATTGTAATATGAGACTGTTTACTGAAGGAGGTGCTAGGGACCAGAAAAAATGAATATGAAGTTGTGTACACTGACCTCCAACTGCATTGTTCACTGCAATAAGGCTTTAATATAAAGTTAGGTTGCTTTCAGGGATATTTAGCAAAAATCATTCATGTTTGTATTTTCTTCTAAAACCTACATTAGCTACTGCAGTATTATTTTCATTTTGTTAAAAGCAGGAAATCTTGCTCGGTACCCAGGCAGTTAGTAGAAAAATTAATTTTGCAATGTCACGCTTGGAGCAGTGTGACTAAGTAGATAAGCATTTCACTGTAGTATATTAAGCCTGAAGATTTTATGACTAAGACCCTGTCAGGCTCTTTACAGGAGCTCCTGAAGCAAATGGTAATTGCTTGGGTTTGTTCTTGATAGGACTCATGCTCAAAGAAGCTTACATATTCCTGGTAATAGAAGCTGTGAAATTACTTTTAAGAGCCTAGTAATTTGCCCTTTAAAACCAATCCAGTTCCTTCAATGGCATCTGCTCACTGTTGTCCTTTGGTAAACAAAGGAGCTACACAGCTCAAGGAATATGCTTGTGTTGATTCACAAGCCTATTTTATTTCCCTTATTCCTTCTCAGTTTCTTTTGTGCTCCTACATGCTATAAATGTGCAAGTAAAACACTGCTTTTCTCTTTCGACCACAAAGCATTTTGATATTTTGATAGGGAAAATGCATTTATTTTAATACATTAACTGTAAAGTGTTAATTTAAATTATCATTACGACAGTTTCAATAATCTCAGGTATTGTTGTAGGATCTTCCTTGCTTACTGAGTTAAGAATTTCCTGATAGATTCAAAAACTGGCAGATGCAAATTGCTTTCATTCCGTTTTTATATATTAAAGTATATATTCAAGTAAGCTAACCACAGCATGTCTAAAATTGTGTTTAAAGCTCAGTAGTTTATTACAGTATTTTAAAAATAAAAATAACTTTGTACTATGTGCTCAGCTTTCAAAATAAAAGGTTTGCTAACATGCATTATTTTCTGTGTATTTTAATCTAGTCTACATAACTTTATTTTTAAATACCACTTTTCGTGTAAGTGTAACATAACACAAGTAAGAGGGTGTTATTCACTGTTCACATGATAACAAAAATGACAATGTAGAGCTGTATAACTTCCCAGACAAGGGTGCAGGTCCTCTATGTTGGCAGAAAAAAATAGCTTGTAGTATTAACCAAAGCCACTTTTTCTTTCTTGGGAAAAATATATCTGAAGTGTGCAAGTAGGTCAAATTCAGTGAGTAAAAGCAGTGTTTCTGTCTGTGTCTTTAAATAGGAATGATTTTACTTAGCAAATTCAAACATAGATAGTTTTCTGTTTTTTCCTGTTTTGTAGTTTGTGGGTTATTTTCAGAACAAAACCAGAAAATGTAGTCTTAGAAAACATTGCAATTCAAAGCTTGGAAAGAACTAGAGTTGGAAGTTGCCATTTGTTTGGGAATGTAGTGCTGTAATTCAGGCAGGTGTGTGATAATATCAAAGCTGATAAAACATCTGTTAAAACACCTCAACAGATGGGTGGTTGTTTGAAGAATTTTAAATAGAAAAAGCAAACAGCACTACTCTTCTGTAGTGCAGGGTACTCAGCTGGCTGTATGCAGTACACCAGGAAGTTTGTATGAATCCAGCCTTTTACTCAGAATTCTTGGCCAAATGCATTTATCTGATAGTGGCAGCAACTTGTTTTGTTGTTTGTGCACTGGTTACATGTGAGCAGGGTTAATGCAGTGCATCACAGAATGAGCATGTTGCCTGCATGTAGAGAGCCTGATGTGCTTGGGAATAATAGGCATACTTGGCCTGTGCTGTGAGCTGTAATTTGATGTGAAATAGGTGTTGGCACATCTCTTCTCCCTGCTTCTGATGGCTGCCTTCCTGCTATAGACTTATAGCAGCCTCTTGTGGCCTTAAAATGACTTGTGTGGACTTGTAATTGCCAAGTTTCCTCTGCCAAACGCTAAACCTTGATTTTAATGTTTGTCTAATATGTTAAAACTCTGATTTGACACAAAACTATTAGACAAGTATTTTTTAAAAATGAAGCAAGGCATATCAGCTTCATTTTTATTTTTGAGCTGCTCTTGAATGGGGTTTTGAGGGTCAGAACAGCTCTCTTCCTTTACTATTTTGAATGCATGCATTCTGTCTTTGCTTTTCACTTTGATACTATTTTGTCCACGTGGATTTGTCTCTGTAGCCAGTAGAAGCCTACAAGTCTCTGATTTGCTGTTTTTATCCTTGCAGATAAGTTCCTATAGACTGTAGAGTTTACCTTAAGTATTTGGAATTACCAAATAAGAACCTCAGTAACAGGGATTTACTATGTGTCTTACAGCCAACTCTTTCTCATCTGCTGTTGAGCTAAAATTGGTTATAGCAAATAAACCAAACTGACTTACGAAATGCTCTGAATTTCAGCTGTACCATTTAATGAACCTAAGAATTCATTTGAAACCGATAGTAATCTCTAGTTTCTTGAATCACAGGTAAGATCCCAGCAGCTCCTCTTGAAACAGTAAAAGTAGTACTGCAGCAGTTGTGTGTTTACCGAGGGATGGTTTTGTTTTGTTTTCTAGGAAGGCTTGTTTCTGATTATTTCAGATGTTTATTGGATAAGAACTGAAGTGCAAGAAAGTAAAACACTTTTGTTCCTAACACTAAGTTGAAATTATGCCTAGGTAGTGACTGTAGTCTAGGCATGGTATTCCACTGCGCCTTGCTCCTTGTTGAGGAGGCTCCCTTGAGTAAGAATACCTGTTGTAGTTGTGGTGTCTTTTCCCCTTGGAATGAAAGTGGTTTGGGTTGAGTTTTTTACCTCCAAATTCCTTGAGGTGTCTTTAAGATAACTGGTCTTTTTATTCCTTTGGTTTTATTCAAATGCAGGTTTTCCATGCAGAATAAATTGCACAATAGTAAAAAGGAAATCTGGTTTTAATTTAAAGGAGTAAAATTACTGTTGCAGTTTATATAGAGTATGCACATGCACACACCAGAGTTTATGGAAACAGAAGTTGGAGCTTAACTTTAAGGAGAGAAAATACTGATCTTCTAAAACTTTAAATTTTAGGATAACTAATCATTTACCCGCTTCTGTAATTACTTATTCTTAATACTCTGGCTTTTCAACATATATATAGATCTTTTATCAATCGTGGTGTTAAAATACACTGAACTTGTAGAAAATGGACCCTTGCTCCTTGTTTTCTTTTACATTTTTCCTTTTAGGTACCTTATCAACTTCTTATTAGATGCCACATTAGGAATGCTGTTAATCTACATTGGTATACGAGCAGTCAGCAGCATTGTGGAATGGCAGCAGTGGGAATCCCTTCGCTTTGGTGAATATGGTAAATGTTTCTGTTCTTGCACTGAAATGATTTTTAGGATAGAATCTCATAATATTTCAGCTAATGGTTAACTCGTCTTAAAATCATTATATGATGATTATAGTGGTCATTTTAATATTTCACTTGTCATGATGGTTCTTTTAAGTTTTGTATCTCAGAATGTACTTTGTGTTAGAAAGCTCAACAAGTCTCTAAGCATTTAGTGAGTTTGAAACAACCGCTTGAATTTTTTTTTTTAATTAATTGAACAAATTATGGTATTTGCTAATCTGATGAAAAAAAAATAACAGGATGATAAATTTACTCTGAAATACTTTTAAATAAGTGATAGCTGCAAGGTCATTTTCTGTTAAAGCTTTCACTGAACTACATGCCATTGAATGAAGATATGGGCTGAGTTCTGCTGGCCCTCTCTAGAGTAAACAGCCACATACCTTCAGTGAAGAGAATGGCAAGATGGCCTGTGCTTGTCCTCAAGTAATGATCACTCAAATCCCTGCACATAGGGTTTGTATCATTGATGAAAAATGCATACAGCTTTTGTACAGGCTAAGAGATAGACTAATGCATTCACTTTAATGTGAGGTCATGGGGTTTATCTTCCATTCTGTTAACCACAGAAATTTGCTGATCTGCAGAAATTGTGGGTTTCCAGGTGCAGCTGAGTATCATGCGTACTCAGTGTCAACATTTAATTCTGTTCAACCTGTTATTTTCAGATTGCTTAGTCTGGCTGCCTGAGAATGGAAGTTCTGTACAGATGCTAAAATTTACATTTGAAACTTCTTGAGATAAGAAAGGGTGGAGAAACCGGTTGCCTTATAAGTGTGCTATGGCTCTTCATCAGAGAGAAAAACAAACAAAAAAGTTCTATGGTTGGGGGGGGGGGAAAAAGTTAAAATAATGTTTGCCTAATAAAGTAAAAGCTTTCATAGCAGTTTCATAATTAGCATTGGGAGGTTTTTTTTGTTTTGCAGGTTTCTTTGTTTTTGCTTATTCTAAGTGGCTGACAGAATTAAGAGTAAATAAATAAAGGCCTTGCCAAGTTGAAGTACTTTAAAAGCTTGGAAAGTTTACAGTTAAATCTAATAGCAGTAATTGCTATTTGCTTTAATGTCAGAGGTTTAAAATAGAGATGATGACAAGCATCTATCTCAGGAGAAATAACTGCCTGTACCATTAGGGCATTTTTTGTTAGATTTGTGTAGATTTAATGTGTATCTCTTAAGATACAGTTTATGACCATTTAAGCTGTTCAAATCAACATTTCCACAACCCTGTTTATCTGCTTTTTCCTACATGCCATGGTCCAATATTTCCACTCTTTTCCTTGGACTGGTGCACATCTGACTCTTCAGGGAACTGATTCAGAGAGCTAAACCATCAGAAAATTCACCATATGTAGAAAAGTAAATAGTTCTTCCAGATCAGTCTCCAGACTTGGGTCTCTAAGGGATTAGGTAAGCACCAATGCCCAGGGAAGGGAAAAGACCAAAGAAAGAGCTGAGACATTGCTGAGCTACACCTTCTGACTGAGCTTTCTGACTGAGCCTTGAGACCTGTTACCCAAAGTCCCTTTTTCTGGTTGTCGATTTGGCTTGAAGCCATTTAAAGGTGTTCAAACATCTTCCAGCCCATATAAAATTGGCTTTCCACTCAGAGCAAAAAAACTTGGTGTATCTATTACAAGTATAGATAGGTACTTGTAAACATGTCAAATACTAGATTTTATTTCTTCCTAATAGTATTTTGTTTTCTTGTATAATTTTAAAGGACAATTTAATGTCCTTTTAACAGTAAGTGATCTGTGTATATGGAAAGATGTGGGGAGTATATTCACTTTCCTGAATTTTATCTATTATTGACTTCCAAATTGAACCTGTTTTTATTTTAGTTGGTTATGAGGCATCTGTGGCTGCAGTAACTAAGCTCTTAAAAACAACAAATGAACCTGTTACTTGTGTTCTGCTGTGGAGGAGGTCTATGACTGATCCATTATTGTCGTTTCGAGTTAGGAAATAATGAAATGCCTGAACTAGTTTATCAAATATTTCTTCTGTGTATGTGTGTGTGTAAGTGATGTATGAAATAGTATAAATCCTCTTTATTTACTTGTTCTTTCCAATACCAGATCATTTATTAGTGACTTTCTTTTCTGTATCTTCATTAATGTGCTATCCTGACCTTAGTGTGTTGGTTTTTTAATCAAGCTATCATAAGGACTATTAAAAAGCATACTGTAAATCTTTGTTTCCATTAATGATGTGGGAGAGGCTTCTGGTATGAAGAGAACTAAATATCAGATGGAAAGTTATTAGTAATGGCTGTGCAGTAAGGTTAGGCCCTATGTAAGAAATCTGTTTAAAAAGGACAAGTTGCATTTGATTTGGTGCGCTCTTCTGTTAAGTACTACTGTTGTTTCTGAAGTGAAAACCCTCATAGCACCATTTTATTTAAAGTTTTTCACTTTGGCTCCAAGAAGACTCTTGCATTAATTTAATTATATTAAATAGAAAAAGAAGTAGGGTAGAAAAGGGACCTAAAATGCAGTCCTGTGGCATCACAAGTCTGTTTAGATTTAGTATTTTGAAGTTATATATGGATGTTTAACATACGTGGGTGGTGAGGTGTCTGTTCATTGAAAGATATCAGAGGTTTGTGGCATTTTATCTGAAGTAGTAACGTCCTCAGCTTGGAGATCAGTGTGATTTCAGTTTGTCTGCAATTGTGGGAAAACAAAAAAGAGGCCCCCCTCCCCCCAAAAAACAAACCAAGTCTCTTCTTGTGGTTGAACGATGTTGTTTGTGTTTCTAGAGCCTAAATAATCATTTGTCTCAAGTTAATTCACACTGTGAGCTCATTTCCCTTCTTAGCTCTATTACTTGATCCCTAGTGATTCATTACTTGAAGCTGTCACAAAAATAGCAATGTCCTGCTGGTTTTAAAAGCCTCTTCTTTATATGGCAGATAGTTTTTAAGTATAAGTGCCTCAAGGAAAGAGGGGATACCAAAATATCAGTGTTCATAAATGGTTGCTGTTTGTACAGCAAAACAGCACCGCACACTGATTTACAAATGAAGTAGCATGACATTCCCTCAAGGGCTTTTTTATGTCGGAATTTTTAAGTTTATTAGATTTGTCTTCATATTTCCAGTTCTATATTTTCAGATTCATTACATCAGTAGCTGGATTTTAATAGAAGTACAGAATCAGTTAATATATTTGATTATGTAAAGAGGAGAACAGCAGTCATGATCTGTACTGAAAAGAATGTTCCCTCCATTCTCCTTCCCTTCTTGTCTTCGGCTGCTTTAGCTGCTGAGAGTAGAAAACAGGTGACTAAATCCCCCATGGTGACAATGAACTCTGTTGGCAACTAAATCATGCTTTGGTCTCTTTGCTTGTCTTTTGCTTCTCAAACAGCAAAGCAGGGTAAACTTAAAGCTAAAGCGGGTTGTTCAGGGCATGATTCAATCCAGTTTTTAATTTATCCGTGGTTTGAGATTTAAGAACCCCACTGAACAACCTACTCCAGTGCTTAACCACTCTCATTGTGAAAGCTTTTTTTCTTTATGTCAAAACTGTAAGTTCACCCACCTAGTCTGTATCTCCACTACTTTTCTACATGGATGCTATTGGGACACTGTTAAAAGACTTGGTAAATTTAAAGTGGAGAGTCATCCCTCTTCTCCCTGCTTGTAATTAGAGCTGAGAGATAATTTTGTAAATGCAGTAGGGCGTGCAAAAACCATTAAGTAGAATTTAATATACACAACTTCTGGTTCCACTAATATACCAGAAAAAACAATGCTAAGACATCATGGAACAAAACCTTCATTGGTGATCGTGCGCAACACTCTTAATACAGAGTTTCACAATTTTTGGACATACAAAATCTCATGTGACGGAGTTGGAATAGATGCAAAATTGCTATAGCTGTCTTTGCTTTTAGGAGTGAAATACAGATTGGAAAAGAGTTTAGAATAAACTGGTAAAGTTTCAATGGTAAGTCTGTTGCTAAAGCTAGATTTATTATTTTTTTCATATTTGCTAGTTAATGAAGAAAACTAGAGAATGCTAATAAAAATGTGGAGTATAGCAATTAATTGCTAAAAAATAATTCTCAAACTTAATTCAGGCCTTGTCTCTTCAGAAGAATCATGGTTGTTCAACTTCGAATTACTGGTGTTTCCCCTTTTAAATTTTCTAACTTTTTTTTAACAACAGAAAGCATAAACTGCAGTGTATAATTGTAAAACTTGAGCATTTTAACTATTTTCCCCTTGGACTATTGAGTGTTGATCACTAACTCCTACTGTAAAACTTGTTTAGGAAGTTTTCTTTGTTTTGGATTCGAGTCTGATTTATCAGTTTCTCTTCATAGCATTTAAGCAGCAAACAGTAGTCTCAAGACTATTACCAAGTATAATTATTGAAAGCCTTTCAGAAATGTTCCAGAAAAGGAAGTAGCAACTATCCATTATGCATTACAAATACATAAAGGCATCTGAATTTCCATTGCCCATTATTCATCCCCAGGCTAAAAGTTTTAAGCTGCCCTTGAAGATGTTACAGAAGACTATCATGAAGAATAAAGATCTAACAACCCTTCCAAAGCTTCCTTTTGGTTTCCAGTGAAGTGCTGCTTTAAGATCATCTGCAAAGCCTATAAGGCATATCAGTCCTCTTGTTCCTTTTTTTCCCTTTTTTTTTTTCCTTCCTTGCTTTAATAGAGTATAATAGCCTACATAAGTTTTTGTGTTCAAATATTTGTGGTCTCCATTCTGTCCTGGCAGATAACTTAACGCGCTCAGGTTTTCACTCTGCCACAACGGGTACAACAGAATTTCAAACCATTTCAGATTGAAACTAAAATGTGATCTTAATTTTTCATTCAATTAATTTTTTTCATAGCAGTTCTTACACCTGTTACTTCAGTTGTGATTGGTTAATTATGGTAACTAACTGTATCAAGAGGAAAAATATGTTTGAGGTAGCCTAGAGAATGGCAGAAAATCATCATGTTTCTACTTAGACTGATCGGAAATGTTTTTCCCCAACTGTGTTTCCCTTATGTTTCTTAAAAGGGAAAAATTAATACTTCATGATAGAGGGTCAAGAATAACAATGTCATGAGAAACAAATGTAATGCAACTGTATCTGTCTTGCTTTCATCAGATTATATGAAACAGTGAGCATATAACCAGGTACTGCTGACTCACATGAAGTCCTGTTAGATTCAGTTTCTGACACTTTTTGGAAGTTGGAGTGAGGCTGAAGGAGGCAAAGGAGTAGCACTAGGGAAAGTGGAGAAAGCACTTTAAGAAGCTATATCTGCCCTGCCTCTTCTAATACTGCTTTTTCTAAAATGTTTACAGTGAAGTAAAGTCAACCCTATGCATATATTGAACTTTTCTTCTTTCTTGCAGGTGACCCAGTGCAGTGCAGTGCTTGGGTGGGCCAATGTGCTCTGTACATAATGATTATGACATTTGAGAAAACCATCATCATTATTGTGCTTCTTATACCTCAGTGGAAAGAGGTTTGTATTTTTACAGCATTTTACAGGCAAATTAATTTCAGGTGGAAGCTGTAAAGCAGTAGACTTCTAATAGTATTTATTGGTTTGGCTCAAGCCAAACTGTCTACAGTCAGTTCTTTTAGTTCAATTAGGATATTGCTAATTAGGCTTTCTGGCATCCATTGCCAGGAGTATCCTATCATATTTTGGAGGGGTTTTATATACCACAATATAGACAATTTTATTCTGTCTTCTTGTCTGAATGCTCTTGAAGCTACTAAGTGGTTCTTCCTTTTCTTAATCCTTTAACCCTTACTTACAGCTATTTTGTATTGCTTCTTGTAGTATTTTAAAGAATTTTCTTTTCCTGACCTTGTTGATAGATCTAAACTGTAGAATTTTAGACCTTTGCAATGGATTAGTGATGGCACTGCTGATGACTGGATAAATATTTCTTTTGATAGAATCTGTGCAATGTAATATTCAAAGTGATGGTGCACGGTGTTACAGCCCATTAAAAACAGTGAGTCCCTATTGTATGCTCTGGACTACCTTGGGAACTTCTAGTTAGTGTATTTTGTAAAACTCTGATCTGCTTAAATTTCCTAAAGATGGAACTTAAAACATGTTCCTGGGGAGCACGCAGGTCTAAAATGTGCAAGATGATTCTAACACAGCTCTTCAGACTTCTGTAAATAAGAATGACAGATACGTTTCTTGCCAGCCTCACTTACATATCTGCGGTAATTTATAAGCTGTCCCAAGTATTTTCTACAAAGCTGTCCTTTTTTGGTTCATACGAATTATTTCTGTCGCATTAGCTAGTACATGAACAATTGCACTTGCTAATCTAGTTACATGCACATGCTGCCATGATCTGAACTTAATCCTTTTCTTTTCACAGGTAGCTTTACTGAATCCTATAGAGAACCCCCAGTTGGAGCTGGCTATCGTCATGCTGATAGTTCCCTTCTTTGTTAATGTTAGTACAATTTGCACACTTCTGTGAGATGTTTACTTGGATACCTTTCTGCCATGTGTTAATTGATTAACGTTAGTCCTTAAAACACAGTGTACCTTGGTGCTTAAGTTAATTTTTAAAGAGGAAGGGTGTTAAACACCAGATAAAATGTCTGGATATGTAGATTTTACAAAGCTGAAATCCATACTGAGCTAAGTAACCAGGCTCAGGGGAGGTGCAGGTATGCCTCATAGACCTCTTTGGCCCCATGACTTCAGCAGACTGAATGTAATACTGAAATACTGACATAGAGGTTATAAAATTGCAATTAAATTTGCTTTAGGAAACAGTTGGTCTAAGGACAGCTGTACTGTGAAGTATCCTATGTCTGACCATAGCTAATAGTGGCTGGCCTATGATGGAGCAGAGGAAAAGGGCAAGTGTGCAGTCATCCGTTCCAAAGTACACACTTCCAGTAATCCAGGATTTAGGGACTAGGGCCAGAGATGGTGGGTGTCCTTGCACTTAATAACTGCTGGTGATTTTTTTTTTTTTTTTTTTTTTAATTTCATTAATTTGTTCAAGCATGGATTTTATTATTTGAGAACCAAAAGTTTGTGGCGCTGTCTGCCTAAACTGTTCGCATCTCTACATGAAGAGATAATATATAATCACTCTGAATAGCAGCTACTTTTCTTATTTTCTTCTCTTCTACGAAGGCGTAAAGTAGCTGTTCTAGAGCATTCATGCAGTGTGTAATAAACGATGTAACTGTATGCCTAAACAAGATTTTACCTGTTTGGCCAATTCAGAATTATTGTCAAGTGTTCCTAATTCTGTCCAAATGCTGACCGAATGAACATATGTTATGCTGAGGAAAACTGAACTGTCACTTCCCCCTTCTCTTTAACAGGCATTGATGTTCTGGGTCGTAGATAATTTTCTTATGAAGAAAGGGAAGACAAAAGCTAAACTTGAAGAAAAGGAAGCAGGGCAAGATTCGAGAAATGGAAGTAAAGTCCGATACAGGAGAGCAGCATCACATGAAGAGTCAGAGTCAGAAGTATGTAGAGTTAATTATTGCAGTTAATGCAATATCAATCCAGTTCATCTCTCATGCCGTTGATTTCATTTTAACGCTGTCAACTTAGTTTGTTCTTTGAATGTATCTCTAACAGTAGTTCCTAGCATATGCAGTCAAGAAAAGTGGCATTGTTGCACCACTTGTGGTAGTTAATTTCCTTCCAGGTGGGAAGGAAAGCATAATAATGTATTTAAATATCACAGGTGAACTGTGTTACAGATGCTTCTAAAAAACCCACATGGAATACAAAACTAATGGACAGTTCTAATTCAAAAAGAGGTTAATAGTTTAAAGTGAGAGGAAGTTGGTGGAGGCAACTGGCCTGATTTTGGAGAGGTATTTACATCCTTGCCTTAGCATAATTTTATTCTAAATTACATTAAATAGGCGAGTTTCAGTTCACTTGAAGGATAGATGGTATCTTTGAAGATAAGATGCTTCCACTTTAGTTGGTTAATTTAACTTTTCTGCTTTATAGACAATGCTATTTATATGAGGCTTTCTTTAATAAAATGACTGCCATATTACCAATATGCATAGAGAGCTTTTATATTCTCTCTCACTTTAACAGCATGCTACCCCCACTGGTCTGGAGGTGCTGGAATCGCTTCTTTGGGTTTAGAATCGGTGATTGTAGTAGAGATTGATACACATGCATCCTTCTTCAAATTTGACTGGGGGTTCCAGATAGGATGAGTGTTGTTTTTTGATAGTACTGGCAGTGAATCCAAATTATGTTCTGTGAGCTTTCTTGAGCAAATAATAAGGTGTTTTGCAAGCATAAAAAAAAGTAAAAGGTTAGAAGTAGAATGAAGAAAGAGTGTGACTTTGATCCATGTTACTCAGAAGCTGTAATTTCTTTTTAGATCCTTATTTCAGCAGATGATGAGATGGAGGAATCAGATGCTGAAGAGGACCTGCGTAGACTGACCAACTTAAAGCCCGTTAAGAAAAAGAAGCATCGTTTTGGTCTGCCTGTATGACACATTCCCTGACCTGTGTATTTGCAGGTTTCGTGACAAAAACTTCAGTCAGTGGGTTTTAATGTTGCAATTGCATCTCCCTTTTTGTACAAACTGACTTAAGCAAGGTCTACCAACAGAATGCAAATGGTTGGAAGACTTCCAGTTCAGTTGCACTACAGACACACTGACAAATTATGCAAGAATGTCTTTTCATCATGTATGAAAAACACAGCGTTGTTAAGGACTGGTCGCTAAGGGAATTTGTATCTGACATTTCAGAGAAGATCATAGAAAACAGATACAGCAATCTTTCACTTAAGGTTACTGATGATACAGTTTAAGATGTTCTCAAAAAGGCATCAGAATCAACTAAGTTAAAGGAGTGTGTTTTATTACTAAAACTGGCTTTTGCAGCATAATTCCTAGAGCAGAATAGTTTATGGTTACAAGCTGTAACTTAACGTTATTTTTTTAAGTACAAATGTTTACTTGCTACTGGGTACCTATGGAACTAATAGGTGGAACAAAGATTTTTTTTCCAAGTCTCCTCGAATCTATCTGACTATTTTATATTTAAGTTATATTTTCATACAGTTGTATTTAAAGATTCTCTTTGTCAGAGAAAAGGGTGCAGTTCCCTTTTTTGTGCAGAACAGGTCAAAAGATTTGTAGTGCAAGTCTTATTTATCCTTGTGTCCTGATTTAAGGCAAAGGGATTGCAAAGGGAAAAGCTCTGTCACTGCTGAAGTCACCAAATATCACTAACAATGCAGTCCTAAGTGTGCTTTTGACCACATAATTCGAAAATACCTTTTTTAATAGGAGGTGGTGTTTGCATATTTGACAAACGTGCACTTTAGTGTTTAACAAAAATCTGTTGTGATAGGTTACTTATTTGTGAAATTAATATCTATGGATGACTCTAATTATTTCTGTTTCCGCAAGTCTTTTGTGCGTACCTCTCAAATGACCCAGAAGAGATTGAACATTTCTTTTCCTTATATAGGGCCTGCCATACAGGACCTTGATCTGATTGAAGCAGTTGTACTACAAATAATTCTGTCCCTTGTTTTTTGTTGGAAAAGCAATCTTCTGTTTAATGTGCTTTAAAAAGAGATTTCTCCTGTTTAATTTCCATAAAGTCTGGTTATCCATTAGTAATAATAAATAAAAAAAAAAAATAATCAAGAGGGATAATACAGAATTTTTGTGATTTTTCAGTGTCTGTCTTCTGATAATTGACAACACGTGCTGATCTGAAACCTAGCAGACATGTTTTCAGTGACATCCTTTTGCTTTGCATATTTTCTAAATGTTTCTGACAGCTTTCCTTGCTTTTAGTTAAACCTTGTACAGGACAAGGCGATGTGTCAAAGAGGTGACAACAGACCTTAATTGCAAATCTGTTGTTGTATCTGGACATCAGAAATGTTCCAAGCCTTAAACCAAACAGTTTCATCAGAAAACTGCTCAGAACTTTTTAAGATTTTTTACATTTTTATAGATTTACTAGGTCTTAATGTGATTTATTGTCCAGACCACTTAAATGGGGTTCTTGGGCCTTAGTAAATACTGAACTGTGCGCTCCCATACTTATTTTCACTATTCCAGCATTCCTTTTCACTGCTTGGCTGCTGAGGTGAACACAGTGTTCTGAGACTTCAGGTACACCTCAGCGTGTTCAGCCGGCTAGAAGGGACATTTTACCAAACCTAATGTTTGCGAGTTTAGTTGAGCCACTGACCTCTGTTACTGTGCACTGAAATGTAATAACTGCAATAAGTTTAAGTACTAGTGTTTCTTTTAGACTAAATCTAGAGACTAATGACAATGGAAGCTTAATTGAGTTATTCTGAAATGGGGGTTGGGGGGGAATGGGGAAATGTCCCTAATCAGTGTTGCCTCTGTTTTAGGTTCTTTGGTCTTTTTCATTGATTGTGTGACTTGCATCTTTTCTTGACTGTTTACCACCAGACAGGCTCATATCTCCAAAAGCACAGTACTTCAAGGAATTAATTTTCATCAACAGAATAGTCTCATACAGCTCACTTTTCCAAAGGGATTTAAGAGCTAGGACTGGCTCTTGTTGCAAATGTCAGCATTTTTTTTTTTTTTTTTAGCGCAAGATTTGTTCTATTTCAGATAGTGAAACAAAGCTATTCGTCATGTGCTACGTACCACTGCACAGCCATCAGTATCCTCGTCAACCGTCAGAGATAACTGAGCAGCGCACACAAATTTAACTGTATGAGCTTTCATTTTATCTTTTTTCCCTCCTTTTCTCCAGTTATTTAAATTATCAAAATTATTTCTATTTCTAGTCTCATGTTTAGTCTGTGAAGTGTCAGTATAAAATTATGGCCTTAATCGTGTAAAACATTTGTTTTGAGCAGACCTCAAACGTATTGACCCAGTACAAAACACTATAAAGCACTATGGAGCTGTTTCTTGAAAATGGTTATAGCAAAGGTATGTGAATGCCTAATTTTTCCTGTCTTAAGTGCTTAAATGTCACTTGGTTTGAGATTTTGGTATGCCTAGCAAGGTGATGTAGTAAAGCACTATGAGCCAAAGAGACAGAAGTATTTTAAATACCATGGTAGTAACAGGAGGAGCATATCTTCAGAGGGGAAAAAAACAGCTCTAACTTTCTCTACTAAGATAAAAATTTTATTCACAACCTTAGCCAAATAACAAAAACTGGGTTTTTTCTGTTCATTCTTTGTCATCATGTGAAAGAGGTAGAAAATACAAAATTGTAAGATAAAAAACTGAATTCTTGCAGTAGATACGAGTAGGATGGGTGCTCTTGTCTGAAGAGCTCATGTATGTGAGAAGGAAGTGTGTGCCTAGTGCTTCACTATGTCTTACCGTTTGTTGAAATGTATTGGCAGTACAGTCTGAAATAATAACTTTTTCATAAAGAGTTGATCCAGTAATAATATTACAGCATGATGACCTTTGCGTTATCCTCAAACTGGCGCTATAAACTTATGCCTGGTAAAGGGTACTTAAAGACAACTCATAGCAAAGGTTTGCATTCAGGCTGTGCTTGAAAAAAATTGTGAGTCTTGTTTAATGAAAATAAGCTATGTAGTATATGCCAAAGTAAGAGAAAGGGATTGTAACTTTCAGAAGAGACATAGAAGTATTGATGGAGATCAAATTTACCACAAATGGTCAATCTAAATGGATTAACTGTTTCTAGGATCTGGCCTGTGACACACATGCATAAATTTAAATCACTGGTGTTGTCTAATATGTGGTTTTCAAGTTCTGGCTTTAATATGTTCAGGTCCCCTTGTCTTACTTTAAGTAGGTAACTGCTGTATGTTAATGTTGCTAACTAAAATGTACTACAGCTTTTCTTCAGGGAAAACTCAGAAATTGAGTTGCAAATTAGAGCAATGCAAAGTGATCCCCTCCCAGGTGTCTGCTCCGATTCCACCGTGCCTGGGGAGGGAGGTGTGGGCTCTCGCGCCCTGCTGAGAGCTGAGCATCACAAGGAATTTCTGCCACTGTGCTTGACTAACCCATGTTTGCAACTTTGCTGTGCTTTTTACAGGAGAAAACGGTAATGAAAGCAAATAAATTCAGCCACATCAAGTCAGAGTAGATCTACAGCATAGGCGTGCAAACTTTTTTAGGTAAAGTTTCCAGTTCAATTACTGAAAATGACTACTATGGTTTTACAAAGTAAAACTGCAGTATCTTTAAAAAAGGAACTCTTTTGTAGGTGTGTTTGTCTTGCGTGGGTATCCATCTCAAACTGAATGTTGGGTTTGTTTGTAAGTAAATTCAGAGTATAGCCTATGTGAGCAAAACCAACAGCTGTATTCTGCTGCCCTCTGTTTGGACCGTATTGTTTAATCAGTGGTGTTACCTTGAACTTCTAAGGGTATCTGATGTAATTACATTGTATAATGGTTTACAATAAAGTTTGACTTATTACAGATTTGTACACTTGTTTAATACTTGTTCTGTTTAAAAGTGCTCGTGTGTCAGTGTTTATAATGTGCTGTTGTGGGAAGCAGGTTTTGCTGCTGGAGTTTAACTTCAGATTGACAGATCTAATTTTTTGCAGTCTCGTGTTGGTATTATTAATTTCAATATATGCGTTTACCTTAATAGCAAGTCCCAATTCAGGTGGAGGGACCACAATTCTTACGTAGCAAATTTTGTTTACGACTGTAAGAATCCTTGCAAACTCTTCTCATATCTGTTCCCCAAGGAGGGTTTTTGCCCTCTGTGTGTGCACACATGGAGAATAACCATCTGTATTTTCATATTGAAAATAAAACCTTCTATGTGCAACTTGAGAACTCCTGAGATTGCAGATCGTTGACCTGAGGCCTTCTGGAGTGTAGGATGTTGTTAAAATGCTTTAACCACATGGCTGATTACCACACCCTTCTTTCAGCTTTCCAAGCAAAGCCAATCCTTTTGGATCTTGGCAACTGTAAACTTAGAAATTTCCAACCCCTTGGCAGAGGCATGGCCTAATTCAATAACTTGTTAACCTGTTTTATCTTCTGTTCTCCATCTGATTTGTTTGCAACCAGTAGTAGAAATTCAAGCAGAAGGAAGATGCCTGAGGATCCTGTTGAGAAGTTTGCTGGTGCGGTGCCTTGTGTCACCAAACTGGTGTAGAACCTCTTTGGAGACAGGAAGGGGCCACGTAACCTCTCTGTCCCCTCTCTCCAGGGGGCAACATGCTGGAGATGACCAATGTCTTCCTTGCTTAGTTTAGCCTTTGCTACTTCCCAAAGCCATGCGAAAGGGGAAAGGAGTGCTGATTCATTTCTGTCTGATGAAGAATCACTGCTACATGCTATCTGTGTAGTGCGGAGTTGTCTCTTAAACTACAGGGAAGCAGCTTCATTGATTACCAAAGTGTCTGCAGCAAGCACTTGGATTTCCTCATTCTACCCAACAAAAACAGTGTAGCCTCACTTGGTTTTTTTCTGTGGTGTTGGGCAGAAAGATGCTGCCTTACTCACCAGGTTCCCTGGAGGCATGGCAAGGTAGCTACCATCAATTTTCCAGAGTGCTGGAGGAATGAGGAGAGGACTCTTTAAGATGAGAGCTGTCTCACTGTGAAGCTGTAACATAAATATGTGCAGGTGATCGATTTATTTATTGGGAGGGAAGGAGGGAGGGTGTGCTGCAAATGTCGTGAGGTTGATATCTCTATGCTAGAATAGAGCAGAAATCCTGTTCTTAGTGAGCTGCTGTTGCTGTCACCCCTTCCTGTCTTGGTGGGAGCAGCTTAGTGTTCTGCTGGGCTGGACCTGCACAGTATCAATCTACTACTACCTCTGTAACTCCTCTGTAATTTTGCGCATTACTTTCATTACTTCACACCTACTACACACAAGCAGCCCCATACCCACTGCATCTTTAAGGGGACTAAAGAGAATAATATTCAACCTATCAAGCCTGTTAATCCACTGAGGGATGTTAGAAGTTTCCTTGGGAACTCAAATCTTCTGTAAGATCTGTGTCTCCTGGACATCACAGTGACCAGATGTGTGTCCATTCACTAAATTATCTGTGGTCATTGCCATATTTTAGCTGCAGCCGTTCCTCAGCAAAGGAGTTTTCCACACTTCATGTTGCAGTGGAAGATGAAAGAGGGTTCACTTGTGGTTTTAATAGCCACTATTAGATAAATGAGCCTATCTTGTTTTATTGTCATTCATGTCCCATTTAACAGATCCTCGACCAGGTGAACAGGATTTCTACTCTGAAATGTAACTGTAGATTTAGGTTGGTTTTTCGTAAGGAAAATTTATTCCATCGTCTGTAAGAGGAAATGGTTGTCCCTGTTGTTCAGCATTGGTTTAGGCAACATATAATCAGAGAACAGAATTGTCCAGGCTGCGGGGGATGTCTTAGAAACTCCAGGGTATGCTGCCTACCTCTAGGTGCCTCATCTACCCCGAATGACATGCAAGCTGAAGGTGTTTTAATTTTGTTTGTATATATTAAATTGCCATGAGAGCATAACTTGCTTTCGAATGAGGAATATGTAGTACCAATTAAATGAAGCAATTTTGAAAGCTGAAAGGAAAAAAATAGTTCAGTGTCTTGAATTCTAAACATTTGCTTTAAACATGCAGAAAGTTATTTTCCTGTTGTAATAGTGTTAGAATAGTGATGCTTATGGGGCTATATAATAACATCTTAGGAGAGAAAGAGAGGTATTACCTTGTACAATAGGAAAAAAGTGCTGGTTTTCCTCAAGTCAGTGGTTTTTTCTTCTGCTTTGTTAGCTGACAGATACTGTTGTTCTGCAGAAACATTTCCTCTAGTTTACTAAGCTGTGAGTTTAAAACAGAAATTCAACATAAGAAATGGCTAAGTACGTAACATCCAAACTGCTTCTTAACCTACGAGTAATTCCCTCAGCAGTCACGTAAAAGAAAGCATCTTCTCTGGCCTAGAAAGAGTTCAGCCTAAAGGCAGAATGGGTGCCTGGAGGCCTGGGGCATAGTTCACAACCAGCAAGTGCCACAGTTCTGATCATTCAGTGCTAGTGCGGTAGTATTGGTGTAATGTTTTCATAACAAGAAACACTAATTTTATTTTACCTCCAGTGCTTCTCTCTGTAGCCTAAGCAAAACGCAGGCAGAGCTTGAGAAAACGCCAGGGCAGATTTCTAGCACTACGACGGTCAGTCTTTCTAGTGGATGATGTTCAGAGGTCTGCCCTGTCTGCCTTCCTCAGAATTAACATACCTGGCTGGAGTCTTGGTTCTTTGTAGGTGTTGAGTGCAGTCACAGAAGCAGATTTTTTTGCGTGATGCAAAGAGTTAATGTAAAAAATATAAATACAAAAGGGAAACAACCATCCACCCACCTCTCTCCTGGCAATAAAAAGAATTCATGCTTAGAGTTCATTTTTTTTTTTCTATTTAATGTAAAAATTGTTTAGAGAACAAATGATAAAAGTTCTGGAAAAGGTTTTACTCCTGTCAGCATGTACAGTGGGGAACACTGAATGTATTCATGTCTGAGTTAAGCTATTCCTATACAGATGACAGGTGGAATTATTAAACTTACTGCTGTAAGTAGAAAGTGATTTTACTCTCAGTTGTGTAAGACCTGGCATCAGAGCAAGCTCAGCAATAGAACTGTAAGGGTAGAACCATATCCTATTTTATTAACTCTCCAAAATGCACAGCATACTCTTCTGTTAAAGATCCCTGTGAAGTGCAATTCAGGGCACAGTGTTATGCTTTGGATGTTAGGCTTATATAATCTTCAGAGATGGCATGTTTTGTAATGTTGGGAAAGATGTTATGTTATGTTCCCCCCTCTTCCTCCTCCTCCCCCCCATCAAGAGGATTCAGAGTCAATTTTGTGTCCATAACAAAGTCTTGCCTTTTACAGAGCCCCAGAGGACTCCCTGGGAAGTCCTGTTTGTGGTGGATTGGGCTTCCCCACCGCCACAGCTGTCTGCCCTCATCAGTCCCCAGCGCATCCCGCCCAGGGCACGGGGCGCAGTAAATACTGCAAACCCTGGTCATCGCTAAGAATAAACCTTTCAACAACAGCAGCCTCCGTCAGCCTGAATCATCCTGGGCTCTGGTTTGGGAAAGTGACCCAGCTAGTGACTTCATGTTAGATGCTCTATATAAGTCGAGGGAAAAAACAAGCATTCGCAGAGTGCACGGGCTGGATTTAATCAAAGCCGGGGAACGACCTCGGGAGGGATTACGGTCGAGTGAGCACTGCAGTTATGTCACAGGTACGGGGAGATCTGTGAGGCTGGCTCTCAGAGCAGGGTGCCCGACCAGTGTGTTACTGTGTTAGACAGTTTGCTTGGAATAGCTTATTAGCAAGTTACTCTCGTCAACCAGGGAATTCAGCTTTTCTGCTCTATGTGACTTGTTCAATTATGTCAAAGTATTTACACATTCAGTTTGTATATTTTAACAAGCTGTTAGAAGGGATTATTTGATGGAGGAAGAAAGCAGCTGTCCTCTACATGGTTAAATAATTTAGTTTTAAATGTTCTGGTTTACCATAAATATTTTTATTTATGTAGGAAGGGGAAAAAACATTTCCACTGCTCTGGTTTGGGATGTTTCACAGGAGTGATTTCTGCTTTTCCAACATGCTTTCCCAGACAATGATTTGAAATTTTGGCAGTAGTTTTAAAAGGACATGGCTATGCTAAAGTGTGCTGCTGTGTAAAGCTTAATGTATCAACATGCAAGAAAAGAGAGCATGACTGAAAATTATAACTGTTAGGATATGATCTTTGAGACTGAAATTTTGTATTACACACTTCTGTGTTAATTTTGTAACTAATGGTTTGTCTTTATTGCATTCCCCAATAATCAGTGTTTCAAAGTGATCTTAAAATTAGCTCAGAAATGTTGAGTTTTCCACATAACTGTTATGTTTTTCAACACAAGCTATGCGTGTGTGGCAGAGTCCTCCCCAGCGTGAGAGTTTACGTGATGGATGAGATGGAGAGTAGGAACGTGGGGAGGGTAGAAGAGTGTAATCCTGTGGCCACAGAATAACTCAGTTTGGCTTATTTTCTTTACTCCAAGGAAGATACTTACAAAACCAGTCATATGTCTTGTAAACCAACACCTTTCAACTTGTGACAGGAGGAGATAAAGCGCAGGCTGCACTGCTGTGCCAGCTGGGAATGGCTCCTGGCAAACCCTGCTCACAACCCCCCTTGCCTTGGGAGCAATTAGCAGTTGTGCGGCTGCCGGTGCTGGCAGGGCCAGGGTTTGCCTCTGTGGCTCACAGTAACCTTTCTGTGCAGCATTTTTGCTTTTTAGCTGGGGACCAACTAATCCACAGCAGCTGCTCTGCTGGAAAATCCACCTGTAATCAAAGCATGAGAGGTTTTATTTTAAAATAACTCAGTTAACAGTTCTCAGCCTGGCTGTGTCTCCGTGCATCTTAAGTGCCTCCTCTCCTAACCCTGTCCTCAAGAAGTCCCTTGTCCCAGGGAAAGATGCCTTGCAGTTCCTCTTTTGCCAATAACGGGTGAAGGACCTTAGCAGGTTTCATATTCCTGTTAACACAAAGCAAGGGGAGTTTTCCCTTTCTGTGTTGGAGCCAACACAGGTTTGTTCTGGCCGCCTGTGGACCACCCCATGGGCATGGGAGACTGTTCCCATCACATGCCAGTTTTCATTACAGTCATACAAATGAAACCCTGGCTGTAAGGATGTTTGGTTAACCAGGTAACCGAACAAAAGCCATGGTGAATTTTGAAGGGTTTGCTACCAACCTTTCCCCTTGCTTGCTTTGGCTACTTGTAGAGTGTTTTCCCCAGAGGTCTTGTGAATGTTTTGTTTCCCACAACACATGCAAATGGGACTGACATTGAGCTATTCTGAGTGTTCCCGGGAATTTACAGCCAGCAGAAAACATGCCGAAGGCTCCAGTGTGGCCAGCCCACCCCTGCCCGGAGCCAGGCATGCATACACTGTCTCTGCAAGCTCCCTGGGACTTGCTGCTCCAGCCATTCACAGGCCTTGAGGGATTTGTTTCCCTCCACAACTGTTTTTAGCTTTACAGGCAGTGCCTAGAAATGTGCAAGTGGGCTCCACCGCTGCCAGAACTCACATATCAGAAGCCCTATGTATGTAGTGATGGTCAGAGAAGTTTCTCGTTGATGGTTCAGTGTGCAAATCTGTTAGTGTTGGAGTGTGTGGGTCTTTTATTCTTTTTAATCTTATCTTCTGTGCCCCTCCACCCTGCCACAAGGTCTGCCTGGTGGGACCTTGGCAATCTGTCCTTGAAATAGTGAACTGAAGAGGGAATGTTAATGGTGCCAACTGCTGCTGATTGACATTGTGTCTGACTTTGAAGTGCTAATTTAAAGGTAGGGATAGGCTTATAGGATCCAGTGCCATCCTGATTTTCTTCCAGCAAGAGAAACTGTAAACAGATTAGTAGTTGGACATTGCAGTGCACCATCTGATAATGCATCTGTTTCTATATTTGATTTCCTTCTCCTTCTTTGGGTTGTGAGTCCAGTGTTTCAGATATCTTCAGTACATGCTTGTAGACAACTCTCTTGAGTGCTCAGATACTTTTGTTTGCTAAATTTAAGATCAATAACCACAGGTCAAGTGTTAAGTTTATTCCAACTAAATCCAGCCAGATTTCAGCATCTCTCTGACCAATTTTCCAAAATAGTAGCGAGTAGATTGAGGCACAAGCATGATTTAGTAATGATGTTTTCCCTTCCCAAATATTGGACGGATTCTTGAATTATCACTCTGTATTTGCAGAATGACCAGGCAGGACTAGACAGGGAAGCTTTACAAATAAATAAAACAATTAAGCAATCCGCTGTCTCTTTCAAAGGCTGTAAATTCAAGAAGACAATTTTGGAACAGGACAGTAATAGTGGCAACAGATTTTGGGAAGGGCAGTGAAATCATGGTTATGCAAAGATCTGGAGTAGCTGAATATACAGTCTTAGAATTGAAATAGGTGGAGTACTGTATTAGCAACTCTGTACGTTGTAGCCTTTGGGCTAAGACAACTTTGTTCCCTATGCTTCTAAATACGAAATACTCATGTGTGGGCAACACATCTGTTTCTTAGCCAGCCCCAGTGAAAAAGAAGCGTCCTCCAGTGAAGGAAGAGGACCTCAAAGGAGCCAGAGGAAACCTTACCAAAAACCAGGAAATTAAATCCAAAACCTACCAAGTGATGAAGCAGTGTGGTAAGTCTCCTTAATGGAAACAATTATGCAGTCTTCCAAAGTAAAACTTCACCTTAATTGCTCTTTTCAAGTGAAAGAAACAGCACACAGTGCCTCTGAAACAGCAGCCAGCAGCGTGCTCACCGACCCTGGCCTGGCTGTGCAGGGGCTTCGCATCCATCATCTTGATGGTGCCAAGAGGGCTCTGCTTGGAGTCATCGGTCTCCCTGTCTAGACAAGGCGGGAGGGAGAGCCCTGGCCTTGCCTTCTGAACCAGGGTTCAAACCAAGCCCTGGGAGCATCATTGATGTCAGTGACTGCCCAAGCTGAAGATTGGAGGCTTGGTCATAGATTAGGGGATTTCTGGCCTCTCCACTGGATGAATTTGATATGTTTGAGATGAAGCAGAAATTGGGGGATAAAGGACAGATGGTGGGAGAGAAAAGAGTGGCTGCTTGCACTGAACACCCCTGGTGCTTTGGCTTTGTATTGCTTTTCCACCAGCAGTGGGAGAGTATAAGTAAAAAACATGAATTTTAACCCCTTTTCAGCATAATAACCTGGACCTCAGTAGTTTCCAAGTTTCTAAAGCACCTGGAGGTAATTAGAGGCCAATCAATGGCAGTGACCACCTTCAGGTGCTGTCGTCTGCCCTGTGCCTGCAAAGGGGGTGCTGTGCTTTAAGGTTTGGGAAATTGATGGACAGATGAAGTATTTATCAAATGTATATACATATGTATTTCAGCAGCACTAGTTTTACTACTCCCTGAATTTGGTGTGCTACTTCACTGATTCCCTCTCCTGGTTTTCTTTTCCAAGAACAAATGGGCTCTGTAGCACCCTCCATATTCAGCCGGGATCGGACAGGGGGTGAAACGGTCTTTGAGAAACCGAAAGGAGAGCCGGCCAAGAGCGTCTTTGGCTGACGGCAGAGCTGGATGTTTCTCACCCAGATGATTGTTGTAATGTGTTCCCAAACTTCTTCCCCTTACATTAAAGTCACTGTAGACCTAAATAGCTAATTTCTACTGTAAATCATTAAGTAGAGAACAGAATCATGTCAAAGGGTACAACTTCCATGTTAATTTTTATTATGTGCTTTCTTTCTATGTGTGGAATGGTTTAATAAAAAAAGCTTGTTGGACACACCTTGGCATACTGTGGTGACTAATTTCAATTTAGGCTTAGATTAATTCTGTGAACACTTTAGCATGACAAGCTATGATCTAGTTTGTCAAAAGCAAAGAATAAGCATGCAGATGACACAGTTTTAGTGCCAGTGCGATTTCTTCATGCTGTGCCCTCACCAGGAGGGAGCTGAGGAGGAGCTGGTTGAAGGGGCGTCACAGAAACCTGGAGACTTCACCCCAATCTGTGCTGACGGCGCCGGTGCCCTGGCGAGGCCCCTCAGGGCCCGGGCGTGCCACAGGGCCTCACGGCCCCTCAGGGCAGCGGTGCCATGATTTCCCCACACGCAGCTCTGCCAGGAGGGATGATGCTGGGCTGTCGGTGTGCCCCAGAGCCAAGGGGGAGCTTCCAGCCCATTCCCCAGTGGCTTTTTCCTCATGTCCCTTTGGATCAAGTGAGAAGTGGGGTGGCAGACCAGCAGCACAGGCGCCATGTCCCGCCTGACTGAGGAGCCAAATGACCCGCTGAGTGTCCCTGTACAACAGCAAACCTGCTCTGGGTGGAAGTTGGTTGTTTGCAACTCTGTTTATGTCTTAATTTGCTGCATTAAACATCAAAGCTCTTTTCCCCTGAGGTTCTAAAATTGAAGTAATTCCCCTCAGCTGGGTCTTTGTGCTCAAACATGTATGATCCTCTGCTTTGTTGGCAGCTGCTGTGCTGCTCTCGCACCCGGCATCCCTGGCAGCATGTCTGGAGACAGTAAGGTAGGTGCCGCCTTTATTTAAAGAATTACTTTAATTTTGCACAGGCTAGACCTGATTAAGGTATTGAAGGTCTCTGTGAACCATGAAGAATATAATCTTCATCTTTTGTGCCCCAAACACTTGATGGATAAAACATGCCTATGTCCACAAAGCTCACAGAGAGACTACAGAGTGGAATGTGCATAAGGCAGCAGCAAATCCTTTGGGTCGAAGCGGGAGGTTTCCTTAAAAAATTAAAGATATTGCTGGTGTGTTGCCCTGCCCCATTTTTTTTGCTTTCAAAGATTATTATTTGTAGCCAAGACCCTGCCTCTTCTCTCTGCTGGACTCTATTTCTCCACGGGGCTTGGGCTCCTCACAGGTAACTCAGTACAGCCTTTTCCTCAGAAAATCTCTTTTCAGATCTTAGAAGATAAAAACAAAATAAAACATGATAGGGAAAAAAAGTTCCCACATGGATAACACTGGAGATGTCCCTTCATCAGGTTTAACAAACTCTCCTTAATTAATCTGTGATAAATTGTCAGGAGGTTGTTTAATAATTAGAAAAATGATGGTGAGAGGCAAGTGGGGCAAAATGTTATCCCTTTCATATGATACAAGTGAATAAATATTGCAAATTTGCTAGACTGGGTAGCAGGAGATGGAGCGTGCTGTATTTCAGGCCTGGCTTCAGATATGATGGTGCTGATTTAACAAAGCACGGGAACATGTGTATCCCACAGACTTGCAGTGTGGATGCAGCAGGGAAGCAAAGTCAGTTATCTACCAGAAACTTGGGATTTTGCTGACAGCTTTATTTCCAGGATGTCCTAGGGTTCAATCATTTGTTATGCTTCCCACTGTGACTCAGTAAGTGCTCAGGAGCAGGAATCTTTTTTTTTCTTTTGTCTGTGTTTTAAGATGGGCCTCATCTAAAAAATATGCATCGGAGGTAAAAGTGTATCTTTGGGAAAAAGTTGCTCCCCATTTGACACAGCCAGGTCTGTGCTCTCCTGCACGAATTGCAGGAATCCTTTTCTGTCCCCAGCTTTGCTGCTGTGCTGGAAAAGTTACTGGCTGCTGCTGCGGGACAGCAGATACTTGTGAGTGAGAGGAACAATACGAAGCTTCCTGGAGGTTTTTTTTTTTTGTCGTCTTTTTCTTCATCCTTGTGATTCCACTAAGTCCAATAATGAAAAATGTGTTTTCTTCTTTTTTTGTTTTCTTAATTTTCATAAAGAGGAATAGTGACAGAGAAGTATCTGAACAAAGCCTCAGGGTTTGAGTTTTTAGGTCAATTTACACTCAAAAGTATCTTCTGTTGTGATGGTGGATTTTGATCCTTCCTCCAGGCTGATCTGAAGTTGTTTCACAGCATGTTAATTCCTCAGAGTAAGAAGCGCTGGGTGCTGCAGGGTTGGTGTCCAGTGCACTGGCAGCAATGGGCACTGGACCTCAGCAGGGATGGCTGTCACTGGGGGCTTGTACAGAAAGAGGGCGAGGTGCTCAAGTCTGAGGACAAGGCTGAGTATGAGGTTTTCCTGTAGCTGCTTCAGCAAGATACAAAGGGATGCGGGAGGGATTTCACAGCTTCCCTGGGTGCTGGGCAGCTCTGTGTACCCAGGAGCGGGGCAGAGCTAACCACAGAGCCTAATCTGTGCAGTTAAAGCAGCTCTTTAATGTCCGTGTGATTTTACATGTGGGTATTAGAAAACCGGTGACAGATCCACTTAAAGATAAAGCTTTGGCTCTTGGCAATCTTAAAACTCTTAAGTCTATAATCCTGTGTATTTTAAGGGATTAAAGCATTACATGAGTTGTAGAAGTTAATCAAATGTATAGCAGTTTTAATTTTTCTCTGTTAAAATATACATATTTACATGTCCTCTTACAAACAGCACAATATTTGCAAATAGTATAAACAGTCTGCCTGAAAAAAGTGAAGTTTTTTTTTTTAAAAAAAGTTACTAAAAGCACAAGCCTTGTAAAACCAGGCTGTGCTCAACAGACTCTTTATGGTGAACTTGTAAATGTCTGTTGAAATGATAAAACATTGAGCCCTGCATTATCATCTCACAAGTCCAAGGCCACTGGAAGCATGCTGACCACCTGAACACTTTGTCTGTAAAATAGCAATGAAACAAACAGAGGTGCATGTTTTTTCACAGGATTTTTGTGTTAATTTCGCACAATTACCTACCATGGAATTATAAGGTGAAAGATGCTGTCAAAAAGCAATATGAAAAAGTGGTTTTGAGTGGAAAGTCTGCAGGTTTAGTTGAGAAAGGGCTATCTGCTATCTGAAGCTGCCAGCACAGGGCAGGCAGGCAGGGAGATCGTACTGGGAGGGCAGGATTCAGCCTTCACTTGCTCAGGACTGAGGGAAGAGGGCTTCTTCCCAGGTAGCATCTCTCCACAGTGCCAGCTGGTTACACTTTAACATACCTGTATATGTACGTTCATATAAATACATACAGGAACCGAGGGCTGATGCAACAGCTGCATATGCCTAAGAGATCCTCTGAACTACAGCCACAGGGGATGTTATTTTTCCTGTCCTATTGATATTTTCAAGATTTAAAACATTATATTTTCTTGCACTGGGAATGAATGAACAAAGGAAGCTCTCTGAAAGTTTTCCAATAAACCAGGCAAGCCCTGGACAAGCACCCCAGGCATGCAGCACAGCAATAGCTCATGACAGTTTGCTCCTCGACCCTCATTTCTCACCTTAATTTCCCCAGATGTAGAGCTCAGGAGAGAAACGTTTGAAATGGATTCTGACCAGGTTCTGTTTACCCCAATGCCTAAAACACCAATTATTTTCCTACAGTGTGTTTAAAATGCTTTGTAGAAAAGTCAGACATTACAACTACTCAGCTGGAGAAATATCTTTTGAATAGTCGTGCCACCTGTCTTGAGTTAGGAGGCTACCTAAACACCAGATGAGTGAGCATGTATTTTAGGAATTATATATATTAATATAACACTGTCCATAATTATATGTGTGTAAAACAGTGGACTCGTAAGAGAATTTCCTCAGTTTCAAGGTAAAGTCAGGTGCAGAGCTCTCCCAGCACGAGCCTTTTGTGCAAACAGTGCTGCTGAGCGCATGGGCTAAGGGCAGCTGTGCAGAATCCCTGGCTGGATATGTTGCAGCTGTGTTAGGGCTGGACAAGGCCAGATATGCTCCCATGCACAGCTGCTGTTGCACTGGTTTTGGGGTGGTTTGTGTCATCTTTGTATACTTACACACACATATGTACGGGCACTGACAGACCCTCTCTTCCCAGGGAGTCCAGGCAAGGTCTAATTACTTTGTTTCTACCGCTTAGCTGATGACAAGCCACAACTGACTTTGTTACTTGACAAAACAAGGATTATGGCCTGTCAGAGGAGGCAAGAAGGGATGTTTCAGGAGGCCCACTCCACACCTCTCATGGGCCAGGCGGGGAGGAAGGCACAAGGTTTGAAGAAGTCACCAGCTGTAAAATTTCATGTGGATGTTGCATGTCTTGGCAGTCTCCAAATCTCTGAAGTGCCTGAGATAACATTTCAGGATGTGCTTTCTCGTATTACTACTGCTGGATATGGTAAAGATTCAGGCATCCAAAACTGCAGCTTTGTTGCACAGGCCAGTTCATCTCCCTGTGGGATTTCATGTGCCACAGTGAGATCTAAGTTTAAAAAGAAAACCTAAAGATTTCTTAAATTTATGATTTATGAAACATTAAAATTCTAATGTTTAACAGCAAAGATCTGTCGGAAAAATAAACTTTAACTGAGTCCAAGTTTTACCTGTAATATTTAACATGTAAATATTAAGTTTCTGAGTCTCTTCAAAGTCTACATAATATCCCTAAGTACAAGTTACTCATTAACTGAATAAGATAAACAGAGTTTTCATTTGAAAATCTGATCTTTCCAAAATGGAGGAGAGAATGTTGCTCGCTTTGATGGTCTTTTCCTCACTCGTAGTATTAGCAGAAACTATTGCTCAAAAGGTATTTGCTATATATATATTTTTTTAACAATATCTTGTTTGCTTATTTGGTGATCCAGTGGTATTGTGGTAGGTGGCCAGGTAATGCTGGTATCTCCTCTGGTAACCACCACCTGTGAATCCTCAGGTGTGTTGTGATTTCAGAGCTTTAGATCCTTTTAGGTTGGTTGTTTGGGCTGTAACAGTATAAAAGTGGCAGGAGAGCATTTGCAGGTGTGTCTGATCACATTCTTCTGTAGGGATGTAAAATATCAAATTTGATGGGTGAATGGGTCTCCCTCGGCCACCAGATGAGGTTTGGATCTTGACACAGTGCCATTACAGCAGGACCAAACAAGGACTGTTGCAGTGCCAGGAGGTTTCTGACAGGCATTTAATAATTTATGTGAAACAGAAAAGAGGGGAGTAGACAGTTATTTGTACCATCTGGAGGAGCAAACTGTGTTTTGGATCATCTCTCAGGGTGCATGTGACTGGTCTTGATTTAAAAATATCAATATTAGAGAAACAGAGGAAACCTTATGTTGGAAACTTTTTATTTCCATTATGCCTATTCAGGAAACTGTGAAATGCAACCAAAATGCAGATGGGCTTCTGGGAGGCAGGGACGGGTCTGGTGGCTGCTGCAGAGGCGTCCAAGGGCTCTGCAGGAAGCCGTGGATGTGGTGTATGGGCCTGCGGTGCCTTGGGGAGTGGCCCCAAGCTGCACTCCACTGCTTTCGGGTACACACCCGGGTCTGGTCCTCTCCCACCCCCTTCGTTAAGGGCACAGTGATGCCCCTCACCATGCTGCACCCCTCTGCACGCTCGTTTGTGCTGGTCACAGCCTAAAGTGCTGCTGGGGCTGGGTGAGCGGAGGAGATGCGGGTTCCTGTCCCCTTGTGCCCGCAGCATCTCTTCAGCACGTGGCAGCAGGGTGGATTTTGCAGAGGAGTTTTGCACAGGTCAAGCTCCTCCTGTGCCGGAGGATGCTTCAGGGGCACCGATGGCCACCATGTGCTTGCACTGCCCTGTGAGCCATGGCTTGGGGCTCCTCAGTCGTGGCAAAACGTCCCCTCTGAACGTGCCATGGGCAGGTTTGAGCATGGCAGGGCAGCAAACATGAGCAGAGGTACTCGGGAATACTCAGAGAGCCTTTGGGAAGAGACATTCCTGAGAGAGATGGTCCTGGCCTGGGAAGGGAGAGCTCCAGCTGCAGGTGGGCAGCAGGGAGAGGCATCCAAACTGTCAGGATCAGGAAATTGTTCTGTCAATTAATATTTCTGGGTTTTATCCAATTGTCCTGGATTGTCAGTAGGCATCAGGAGATGGAGCACGCTCTGGTAACATATAATGAAAAAAGAAACAGCCATCCATTACCGACATGGCATTGGCTGTGGCACCTCCTGACCTGATGCCCAAGCACAAAGCTGTGATCACAGCTTTGTATTGAATGGCCATGTTAGGCTTGATTAAACTTTTGAATTTCAGCCAGTGCCCTACTAAGAAGAGGCCAGTAGATGCTATTATTTGGTGAACAAAGTACAGGAGATGAATTACCAAAAAAACTAAAGATCAATTAGCCATTCAAAAGATTTGTGAGGCTAGAAAAGTAAAAATAGAAGTGCAGTGATCTGCTCTGATGCTGAGCTTTTTTGCTTTAATAAACTATTGGACTATTTTGAGGCTGGTGATATCCAGATGAACCCTTCTTAGTGTCACTGCTGAAACAGGGGTAGGGCCTTTAAAATAGACATCCCAAATGCAAAAGGAGGGTGTTTATAGAGGCAGGTGCTGCGGGCAGTTCCCAGTCCAGCCACTCCGTGGGGTATTCCCAGGCAGCTCCAGCACAGTGCCCTCCTCCCTCGAGTGCTGGGGGCCCTGGAAGCACCAGCCCAAGAGAATACAAGTGCTCAAAGGGCATCCCTGCTTGTGCAACCAGCGAGGGGTTGGAGGCCCACATGGGGTTTCAAACCTGCTAAATGACATATGTGACACAAGGCACTGAGCTGAAGAACATGCAGCAAAGTCAACAGCTGGGAGAGCAAATAAACAGTTGCTCAAAAAGCTAGCAGGTCTCTTTTTGTGAGTCGAGCACTTAAAGAGGCATCTGATTTTTCTGAGATTAATCTTAGGCAATGTATTGGGGTGACACAGCAGCTGCTTCAGAGTACCCCAAGGAGAGAAGGCCACAGAAAAAGGCTTGGCAGAAGCCTTCTGTGAAACAACAACACACAGATGTAGCTGCAGATTTTGCGTGGGGCTGTGATCTCAGCTGCAGAGATGTGAATAAGCAGATGGCCAATCTGGTCATGGACAATTCCCCCTCCCCACTGTGAGCCAGACCTTCTAACAGTTGATTCCATCATCAAACTTTTTCAATAACATCACCCAGGCAAGAACTTCTTAGGAGCAAAAAACAGTGTTTCTGTTTCAGCCTGTTTATTTTTTTCCCAGCATGCTATCGAAATCTACAGCCTCCATGTGGATTGCAAGGTCACATCGCGATTTGCTCACACCGTCATCACCAGCAAAATTGTCAACCAAGCGAATGAGTCCAGAGAGGCAACCTTTGAAGTGGAGTTACCTAAGACAGCCTTCATCACCAACTTCTCCATGTAGGACCAGTCCTTACCTGTGGTGTGAAGGAGGCAGCGTTGGGGACTGGGAGTGGGGTTCATCTTTCTTCTCAGGAGATGCTGAGCAAAAAGCACAGAGCTGAGCTCTGGAGGGTCCTGCACCAAATGCTCTGTGGGACAAAGTAGTAGGCAGCCAAATAGAAGAAAGGTGGCCAGGGCAAGGCTGCCAGCTGCACGGGGTGGGTGACAAATGTGCTTGGTGATGGTGTTACCTGTGCTCCAGCCTCCCCAAGACCCTGCAAGGAGGAGGGCTGTGCTGTAGTGGTGGCTCCTGGCACCCTCCTGGTCGGGGAGGGATGTGGGAGTCAAATAGTGTGTCCCTCCACAAGGGCCACAAAGTGCAGTGTTCCTGTTGTTTCTTTCCCCAGGGCTTTTCTTCTAATATTAATTAATTTTTATGGAAACCAAACAGGTCCATCGATGGTAAAGTATATCCGGGAATAATAAAGGAGAAAGCTTCTGCTCAAAAGGAATATGACACAGCGGTCTCCCGTGGGCAGAGCGCCGGCCTCGTTAAGTACGTTGCTGTCTTCAGTAAGGCTGCTCCAGCACTCTTCCTTGGCCTCTTATTTGGTGGGGAGCGGGTTAAACCCTGGAGCCAGCCTATCTCAGTGGGGATAAATGTGAAAAGCAGCCTTGGGTTCTTGTTGGGAGGGACAGGGTATATATAGAGATATAGATATATATGTATGATTTATCTGGTCCCGCAATGGGTTTCAGTGGGAGGTGCTACCATTTAATGTTGCCCTGGGGCTTGCTGTCACCTGGGAGCACCTCACTGGGCTGGGATGATTCTCGGTCACTGAGTCTGCTTCCCCACAAGCACAGAGGACTGTGGCACTTGAGCAGACATCACGCTTTCAGGGTATATGTAATCTATGCTTTCTATATATTCAATCCCAGTTCTGCTTCATCACAGTCTGAGGCATGCAGAGGCTTCTGCTCCATTTCTCAGCTTGTATACGCAGCACCCGTGGCACACTAATGTAATATATGTGTTGTATATAATACCACCTGCAATGTAAAAGATCTTCCCTATGATGAATAAGATTTACTACTACTCTTTTTTGCTTTATTCCCTGTGGCCCCTTGGCCATAATGTAGCACACTTCATCAACTTTGGCTACCACAAGCAAACCTTCCCCCTGGGAGGTAAATCTCTGTTCTCCCCCCTCCCCAGAATCACAGGCAGAAAGCTGGAGCAGTTTCACGTGTCTGTCAGCATTGCAGCTGCCAGCAAAGTCACTTTTGAGCTGACATATGAGGAGCTGTTGAAGAGGCAGCTGGGGAAGTTCGAGCTGCTGATCAAGGTCCGACCGAAGCAGCTTGTTAAGCACTTCCAGGTGAGCTGCCCCGGTGAGGGCCGGGCGGGGAGCAGTGCCCTGGGTTTTGGGCACGGCTGTGTTCACTCTGAGATGCTGATGCTGACTTCTTCTCCGCTGTCAGATTGACGTGCACATCTTTGAGCCCCAGGGCATACGCTTCTTGGAGACAGACAGCACGTTCATGACAAATGAGTTAACTAAGGCGCTCACAAAAGTGCAGAATGAAACCAAGGTAAAGCAGCAGCTGCCAGATGTTACTGCCGGTGGCAGCTTTAAGTGAAGTTGCTTTAAATCTTTTCTTCTGATGGCTTTGCAGGCTCATATTTTATTTAAGCCAACTGTAGATCAACAGAAAACAAATCCTGAACTTGATGAAACCCTCCTCAATGGTGATTTTGTTGTGCGGTATGATGTTAAGAGAGGTGCCACTGCAGGTGATATACAGGTAAAAAAGAAATAAAAACAAAAATGCTTTCAGATCACAGATACATCTGAATGTGAAGTGCAGTCAGCAAAACAGCAGCATTTACTTTGAAACACCAGGAGTGACAGGAAAAGCTATTTCCACTAATCCAGGGTCAGCAGAAACTGACGACAATGTTCAGTAATCCCCAGAGACACCAGGCACATTGCGAGAATGGATCATCCATGAAAAAAAAATCACTCTTTCAAATTTTGTTTCAATACCAAATTCATATTGCCATTTTACAGATATATCTTTACATTCTTTTTTTTATTATTTTAACTGATCTAAGGTGTATTAGTGGCTTCTTGTAAACGACATTTAGAGAAATGTGATTTGTATAACTATTAAAATGACTATATGGTTTTCTTTTGTTTTTTTCTGACAACTGAGGCATAACTAAAGAAAGCAGGAACTTAACAATATTTATAGACCAATGTATATCCTAGGGAATAAAACACATTATTTTCCATACCATTTCACTAATGAAGCATACATGGATGTGCTAAGCTATGGCAGTCACAGTCAATGAGCAGAGATGTGCTCATAGATGATAATAAAGAGGTAAGGTGATAATACAGTGATAATACAGATATATAATACATATGGCACTGAGGTATGTAATATATATATGCTGTTCTCTTGTAATTTGTTCTCTACAGATAATCTCCCTTCCAGCTAGGAAATACATTTTAATGGTTCTTTGATTTGGGCTTATCTAAAAGAATAGAATGCTGAGCATGCGCCCCTCTTCTGGCTATGCCAGAACGTTAAGATGCATGTTTATTTATTTAGATGCAATCTTATACATGGTTTCACATTCTGTATTTCAGATTGTCAATGGGTATTTTGTGCACTATTTTGCACCCCATGAGCTGCCAGTGTTTCCCAAAAATGTCATCTTCGTTATAGATCGGAGTGGCTCCATGGCAGGCAGAAAAATTGAACAGGTAACTTATCTCAAAGTACTGACTTCTGCTTGCATCAGTCACACACACCAGCTTTGCAAGGGAGTGACTGTGAATTTAATTTTGAAACACATGCTGGTTTTGTACACAGCAAAATTTCCATACATATAGAAAAGCTTGAAAATACATGCGCACAGATTTAAGCTATTAAAGAGCAATACTTTTCTGATATGGCCATTCTCACAGGTATTGAACACTAAGGCAGTGAGCACTTTTCCTGTCTCTATCTTCGCAGGATATTTTGTTTCTATTTTTTTTCTTTAATGAAGTTTAAAGAACTAATTTGTCTGGTTTAGTTTTATTGATGATTGTGTATGCAGCTCTGCTGGAGAGCAGACAAGCCTGTTACAGCCCTCACAGGTGGGGGTTTTGTGTCTACAAGTTAAGCGACTTGGCCATTTCTTATGGTCTCAACCTGAAAAATACCGTTAGGGCTTAATAATGGCATTGGGCTGCATCTTGAATAGTGCTGTAGAGAAACCCCCTTAATATATTGAAATTCAAATCCCAGTTCTGGCAGAGAATTAGAAATATTCAAAGTGATTGTTTTCTCTGTGGAACAGACAAGGGATGCCCTGTTGAAGATTTTGAAAGACCTCCGCCCGGAAGATCATTTCAGCTTTATCACCTTTAACAGCAAAGTGGTGGAATGGAAGGGCTCTTTGCTGCAAGCCACTGCAGAGAATGTGAAAAGTGCTGCAGGATTCGTGCAAACTCTTTCCGCTAGTGGAGGTACAAGGCACCACCAAGATGCTTCTTGTAACCACAAACGTGCACCCAGTATAATATATTTCTTAGAAAAATATTATTTTTATTAATCATATACTGCCACAGAACTACCATCAATGGTCACAAAGCAACTAAGTTTTTAACACTTAAGAGTGATAAGTGGGATAAAAAGGTTGGTTATAGGAATGGATGGACTGGTGACTACATTATGATATGGATATATAGAGAGATGGTTACATCTATGAACAATACAAGCCACAAAGTTTTGTTTCAGGTTTTTAGAACAGAGATGGTTGGAAGATTTCCTGATGGTACATTTTTTTTTCTACAGAAAGATGGCAATTCACTCAACATTTGATAGCAATTTGCTAATTTTTTTAATATCAAGAGTCTCATTTTAAAATAAAATGCATCCAGTTATACTCCTGTATAAGCCACACTATGGAAACAAAAGAGTCAAAATAGGCATGAAATATTTCAACTGCTGCATCACTCAGTTCCAGGCACAGTCTTAGGCAGTTTTAGTTTTAAATGCCTCTAAAAGTCTAAATCTCCTGTTAATGTTATGCTGTTAATATTAATGTAGGTTTTCTTATCCCAGGCGCTAACACCAATAAGCCCACCTGTGCCCAGCTCTTTTCTTTCACTTCCCAAATAAGGCTAGGAGATATTTCTTAAATGTAGGTTAACAGATGACAGTATGTTTATTTAAGCACTTTTTAATGGCTCTAGACATGTTTGTATTTCCCATGACATATGTGTGGAAAATGCTCCCAAAAGAATACTCCAGCACTGCCATTGCAATATTATACACTATAATTAAGCCCAGTAGGCTAAACCCCTAAATCCTCATCTCTCTGAAGGATTACTTCCCTCAGAAAACTTTAAACAACTCTGCAGGGCCTCTGCAGATGAAATGCACCAATTTCTTCAGATGATTATCCTCTTTAGGTGAGTGATGCCTGCTTTCTCATTACAGGCACAGATATCAGTCGTGCCCTGCTGACTGCCGTGAGCGTGCTGGATAAAGCCAAGAGGCTGCCAGAACGGAGTGTCTCCATGATTATTTTGCTGACAGACGGCCAGCCCACTTCTGGTGAGTAAATACTAGCCTCAGTCCTCTCTCTTCTTGATTTTTTTACACTTGCATCCCAGATGTTGATAGACATAGTCTGTGTTTCAGAAGAGCTTCGGCACAAGCAGCCTGGGCTATCGCTGGATCTGTGTCAGAGAGAGGATAATTATGAGAGGACTTTGTCAAGGGCTGTAAGAAGTGATGGCAGAGCCTGCCTGCCCGTGACTATATGTCCTTTAGCTGGGAAATGCTTTGCTAAATACCATTCACTTCCCACTTTATAAACTTGAGAGAATTGTTGGAGATACTCCAGGTATAGCTGAAACATGAAAGTAAAGTCCTTAGAGCCAAAACATGGACATTCTGCATGTATTATATATGGTCCCATTTGAGCAGTTATTGCTTATATTTCTTCACCCTCCTTGCCCCAAACTTGAGATACCTTCAAGGTGCCTCTTGTTTTGTATTCTTTTCCATGTCTAGCTCTTAACTAATGATCAACTGTGATAGCACAAACCAGAGGGTTGAGAGGAAAATACTGGGTTAAATAAACAGTATCTCCCAACGCAATGGCACAAAGAGCACTTGTTCTGAACACGAGTTTGTCTAAGTTTCATGTGGCACCAGCATCTCTCAGAGGCCAGCAATATTAATTCAGCTATAAGCCCTCTAATAAGATCAGTCTGCCTTTCAGATCATGTGATCCTTACTGCTTTGGGGTTGGTTTATTTGTTTGGATTTTGTTAATTTAATTCAGCTCACGGTGCTGCCTGCTCAGCACAGCCACAGTGAGTCTCAAATAACCCTGAGCACACTGCACATCCACAAGTTGGCTCGAAATCAGGCCAGGGTGGAGTGCCAGGCGAATACATGCAGCGTTATTGCATATGCTGCCTTCCCTGGCAAAGCAGGCTGAAAGAGAAAAATCTGATCTGCTCCCATGAGAGTTCCTGCCTGGAAATACTGATAGAGGAGCTCTCCATACGGAGCCATCCGTGGCTGTTCAAATGGGATAAGATGGTGGTGTGAAAATTTTTTCCCTTTTCATGCGAAGGGGCTGGGAGAGAAGCATTGCTGAGTTAATTTGCAGTTTGTCTGAGTTACACCGTTAACCAATCCATTCTTCCCTGGATTCACGCATATAATTTTTATGGATGGCACTTGTCTTCCCAGCCATCCCTTGTGCTGTTAACTTGTAGCGTGTGCCCCCTTTGTCCTAAAATCTTCCTCTGGCCCCAGTAATCTTGTAAAATATTTTGCACTTAATCATGATGGCATGAGTACCAGTTAGTAAAAGTCATTAAGGGGGGAATCAGGTTCTGGCACTCCATATGCAGAGTAGTGCCTTCATCTCCAATTCAATTAATGGAATGCTATCCCATATATTTTTAATATTTTATTCTGAATTATTTTTAAAATACTTTAGGCAGAAGTTTCCATTGAACTGCTGATGTCATTTTGTACTTGAAAAAAAAAAAACCCAGACAAACAAGGGTATGTTCTTGTTTCAATTACAGGTGAGAGTAACGTGGAAGTAATTCAAGAAAACATTCAGGAAGCCATCAATGGGAAATATTCTCTTTTCTGCCTTGGCTTTGGGTTTGATGTCAGTTATAAGTTCCTGGAGAAAATGGCCCTAAGCAATGGGGGAATAGCACGTCGCATATATGAAAACGCTGATGCAGCCTTGCAGCTACAGGTCAGGACTAAGGAATACACCAGAAAAGCCATCTATCAGCTACAGCTTTTTTGTAGCCTTGGCAGCAACCCCATGGATTTTCTGAGATGAAGAGTTGGGTTTGAGTTTATCTGTTAATTTGGGGGAGAGAGGAAAGCAATTTGGGGGGTATCTGAGGGTTTGTACCGTAAATATGACACGGAATTTAAGTCCTCCTCAAATCAGCTGCATTTGGACAAACCTGGAAACTCACACATTTCTGTGCCTCTGCAAAAAGACAAATTGTGTAGGGGATATGATGGTGGAAAAACTTCTGTTCTTGGGTCTGATTTCAAACCACTTGAAGTACCACCATTGGAAGCTGCTCGTTATGGTTTCCCTAGAAATCAGTGGGTAGTTCGAGGCACCTACAGTCAAACGGGCTCTGCAGTGCCACCAGCCTGGGTCTTTCCTGTCCCTCTGGAGAAGGGCTATAACTTTCTGGTCATTCTCTTTTGGGAAGCCACTGCTACCTGTTTTGACTGGATGTGCAAAGACTGGATTTGCTTAAAGCCAGAGCCAGTCCAGGAAAAGAAAGATTAATCCTCAAGATTAGTCAAGCTTAAAAGATCAGATGTGGAAAGAAGTGGCTAAAGCAAAACACCTAACTGGGTGGGATGGTGATAATGGGGATGTTGCTTGTGTACTTGAATTACCATGGAAAATACAGTTTTATGGCATCACCAGCCTGGCTGGAGAAGGTGTGCAGAAACTTGGGAAGAAACTTTTTTTTTTTTTTAGGTTTGCAGCAGTCTTATACTGCTAAAGAAGAATCTTTGGTCCCTTCTTTTAAAGGGGATTTTAGACAATCAACATATTACCTCGCATAATTTTGCAGTCATTTGTGTGTGTGCTCTCTCTCTCCCTCTCTCTCTCTCTCTGCTTCTCTTTAGGGCTTTTATCAAGAGGTGGCTACTCCAATATTAATGAAAATTGAAATGCAATATCCAGAAAATGCCATTGAGGGATTAACCAAGAACATTTTCACGCTGTTTTTTGAGGGATCTGAAATCATAGTATCTGGAAAAATTAGCAATGAGCTTGATCTCTTGCCAGTAGAAATTAAAGCTCAGTCAGTAAGTGTTTACTAACTGTGAAAAACATATCTCCCTTCTGTCTTTTATGATGTAATCTGAGTCTTCAAGAAGTCTTTTGTAAGCAATATATGTTCTCTACATTTGGGCATTTAGCTGTTTTCCCATTTTAGGAAAATATTTGAGAATTCAAACAATTTCCCCTCCTGAATTTGCTACAAAGAAAAAATCTTTAACTATATCCATAAATAAACAAACAGTAATTTTAATCCTTTCAAAACCATAATATTTGGCCTTTCAAGCATTTTTAGGAAATTGGTTTATAGTTTTAGAATGAAGAAGGAAATATGAATTTTTCACCTCAAAAATGTTGAAATAGTACAATTTATTACCTCCTTTTTTCAACATTGTTTCAAGTCCAGAAATACATATCCAAAATACATGCTGCTTTTCTAGTTTTGTGTTGCATTTACAAATGGGAAAGGACAAAACTGAAGGACAGAAAGGGCACTTTGGTACTGAAAGATGTTCTTTTAGGTCTAATAACGTGAATATAAAAGAAGTCTGGAACTGTTCTTTTGATGGTCAGTTTTCTCCCACTTCAGCGTGCTAGTGACTTGACTCTTAAAGAAGAAGCAAATGTCAAAGAGAAGGAGCAAGTATTTCAAAATCAAAGTTACATCTTTGGAAATTTCATAGAGAGACTGTGGGCTTACTTAACCATTCAACAGCTTCTGGAAAAATCGTAAGTAACTTTAATGTTTCGTATTACAAATTTTTAACTCCTTAAAACACAAATTCCTTATTCACAAATTATATAATCAGAAAAACACAAGGAAACAGAAATATTTCTGCAGATAGTATTAAAAATATAGTATACTGGAAGAATACTACATTATGAGGAAAATGAGGTGTCTTTCAGTTTATGATAGCGCTGTATCATTAAATGTGTGTGTATATATATGTGTATACACATGAAAACATAAAATATTCTTCGTGACATTACTATGAAATAAATTTAAATTGCATAGATTGTGTTGAGCTGTTGTTACACATTCAAAAATATTGTCTGTAGACAAGTGAATGGCAAATAGACAGTAAAGAGAACAGTATGTCCATAAGACATTTCATACATCATGTATCTATTACTTTTATGTATTTGAACATATCCATAATTTTAAATATGTGAACAGATGAGTTATCCCAATAAGACTACTCACCCTTCAATAATAAATATCTCTTAAGACACAGCTAACATGAAAAAGAATCTGAAGACAACCTGCTCACAGTCTCGATATGTTATTTCTTCATCATTAACACAGACTTTAGTATTTCAGCTCAAGAAGAGGACCAGAAAACCCTTGAGGCGCAGGCCTTAGAGCTGTCTCTGCGGTACAGCTTTGTTACGCCCTTCACTTCCATGGTGGTCACCAAACCTGCTGAGCAGCAGCAGATGGAGCTGGCGAACAAACCCACCGAAGCTGGTAAATAAGGCATCAAACTGCCCCCCTGAAATATGCTGCTGTTGTTGATGATTTGTTGTTGACCTCCAACATAGGTTCATTTTATAGTGATGCGACACCGTAATAAGCCACATTAGTAGCAGGAGTTCAGGGAATATCTTCCTTTCAAAATAAAACATACAGATTTTTTTAAAAAAGGTGAATTGGTGAAACGGGCACTATTATTGAAATTGAAAATAATTTGTTTAAATATTAACTAAAGGTAGTTTAACAGTTGGTACTCAGCATTCCTGCCACAGCAAAGGGATTCTGCACTTTTCTCTGTAGCATTGAAGTGGAAAAATGAATGTAAGGGAGAAAACATGCCATCGTTAGGAATTTTGCATACGCTTTATCTACATATCCTTTAACACAAAAAAAAGCTCATCACCTGAAGCCAAACACCCACTTGTCCCAATTTTCTGTTTTGCACATGGGTAAAGTCATTTAGTATTGACCATATGACACTAATCTGTTGCTCTTCTTTGTGTTAGATAATGAGAAGCCCAGGATTTTTCCAGTAGGAGGTAAATGTTTTCTTCTTTTTCAGTAGCATATTTGCATAATAGTCTGTAACAAAAAAAAACAACCAAACAAACAAACAAAAAAACCAAACCAAAACAAACAAACAAAAAAACCAAAACAAACCAAACCAACCAACCAAACAAACAAACAAACAAAGCAAATCAAAAGAGCTCATGGTGGTTCTTCTATAGAAGGAAGTATCTGAGATTTGGAAAAATATGTGAAGCAAAATGTAAGCAATGACTTCCAAGGTTTGTGCAGGGTTTGGGTGGATAACACTGTCAAAGGGAGAAAATTTTCCATTCAGAAAGTCTCAAAGGCCAAAATTGTCTTTACTCATGAGGAAAAGTAGTTCTTCAAGTGAACAGTGCTAATGAAGTTTTCTGCTTCTTCCTACCATGTGTGAAGCATCTGTCAAAAAATTAAGCTCAAGATATTTTGGAATGACTTCTGAGGATGATTTAGGTATTTTTTTTCTTCTCTTTCTGGAAATAATAGATGTTTGAATATTAATTTTAAACTTCCAGCATTATAAATCTGATAGTCTCAGCTATGAGAATACATCATAATAGTAATACTTTTATAGATGAAGAGCCCTGGTTTTGCTCTAGTTCTCTCACAGAAATGTATTGAGGCAATTGTAATGCTGCCCCATTCTCTGAAGTTTACCTGTTTCAAAGTGGCACTGGGGGATTTAACAGCAGAAAACTCTCTGCCCAGAAGCAGAGCCCAGCGACCACCCTGCCTGGCTCAGGGGGCACACGGGCCTTGGTGCTGCCCTTCCCCCAGAGCTCCCTTTGGCTGCAAGAGGAGGACAGGTCTGCAGCATGACCTGTTTCCACAGCAGGTGCCAAGCCCTCCGTTGGTATGACAGTTGGGCAGGCACGGCTGCTCAAGGGCACAGGGATGTCCCCACTGGACCTGGGGCTGGTACCTGCTAGAGCATTGCTGAGCACCGCTGTGCTCCGTTGTGATGGACCAGCAGAGCTGGGGTGGCTGGGGAGGGGAAGGGGCAACAAGGATGCTGGACTGCTGGGACCAAGGCAGGTTTTGATGTGCTCTTGTAGATGGTGTAGCAACTTCTCATGTTGTGCTCATCTGATTTTTAACTGCCAGTAACCGCTCTTGCCCGGAGGTGCAGTGCTCCGAGGGACCACGTTGTGAGCCTGTGCTGGTGCTGTAGCTCTGCGTGGAGCCAGTCCCTTTGCAGAGCCTCCCGTGCTCGGTGCCTCTTTCCACCAGGAGCACCGGCCCTTGCACCGGGGATGGGCAGCTCTGCTGCACTGGCACCACTGCTCCCCGTTCCCACGCGCAAGGCAAGGAGGGTGCAGCCCCCAGCATCTAGCAGGAAATCAAACCCCTTTTTGAAAATCCCTTCCTCACAAAGTTCTTAGTAGTTTTTGTCCATTTCCATCCTTTGGCTGGAAATGTTTTCCAGGGATCAGTGCTCATGCTCTGTGGACTTCATTACTGCAGATAGTTCACTTTGGGAAAGGAAGAGAGATGCAGATGGAGAATTACAGCTTTGAGGTTTGAAACGCTCCTGCAAGGTATGTAATACAATCATGAATAGAATGCAGATACTCTCTTTCATTTCTCTAGATGCTTATAGACTGAGGAGTGGATCGCCTCCTGGTAAGTGTTCCTCCTATGTTTTTATTCAGAATAATTTTATAAAGTTCATTTCATATATAGGTTCATAGCAACATTACTTTGATAAATACATTTTGATTTTGGATGCTCACTTGATATACAAATTAGTTATTATTACATGTATTTCAGTCCACAGATATTTTATAATGAATTATAAGCTTTTGAAAACCATCTCAGTCCGTTTTCAGAAACAAAGAATTATTATACCTTCTGAAAATAAACGTGAAAGATCTGGAAAAGCATATCTTAGTAAGCTGAAGGAAACGGGTGTGAAAAAAATAATTTATCAGGCCTGGAGGTTGCTGTGTGAAGCCAATGTGGGACACAGCCATCTGCATGATGACAATGCCTGCCCTGCAAGGAGGAAATCCCAGGGCACTGCAGAGACAGAGCCTGGCACTGCTGAGAGCTCCCATAGCGCCGAGCAGAGAAGGCTCTGCCTGTGTAGGATCCGCACACGTGCGCCTGGGGCTGTATCCAAGAAAGTCAGTGGGCAATGGGCAGGAGGGATTCTCTGTTTTAAAGGGTGGGGAGGGAGATGCAAGGCATGACCCCAAGCCAATGAAACATTGGAAAAAAACTTTTATTTCAGGTCGATGGCGCTCTGAGCCCCAATCTGGCAGCAACAAGAAGCTGTTGTCAGTAGGTAGTTATTCACAGTTGCGTGCGAGAAGAGATGGGGCGGGGCATGCTGAGTTCAAAGCTACAAGGCAGCTGTTGAAAACGCAGCTCTAAAACCTCATGCAGCTCAGGCTGAGCGTGCCCCAGTGGCACGGTGTATCCTAAGAGAAATAGGCACTGGACATTGTTCTTTTTTCCCCATTGGGACAACTTGTTTTAAGCAAAGCTTTCCATAGAAGTCAGTGAAGAGCTCTGCTAAAAAAGGCTTCTGTCAGTATTCAGAGAATCACAGGAGGGTTTGTGTTGGAAGGGACCTTCAAGATCATCTGGTCCCACCCCCCTGCCACAGGCAGGGCCCCCTTCCCCCAGCCCAGGTTGCTCCCAGCCCCGTCCAACCTGGCCTTGAACTCTTCCAGGAAGGGGGCAGCCACAGCTGCTCTGGGCACCCTGGGCCAGCGCCTCACCCCCCGCACAGGGAAGAATTTATTTCTTATATTTAATTAAATCTGCCCTCTTTCAGTTTAAAACTGTTACCCCTCATCCTATCCCCACACCCGCTGATAAAGAGTCCCTCTCCACCTTTCCTGTACTCCCTTTAAGTACTGCAAGGCTACTATAAGGTCTCCCCAGAGCCTTCTCTTCTCCCGGCTGAACCCCCCCAACTCTCTCAGTCCGGCCTCCCAGGGGAGCTGCTCCAGCCCCCTCAGCATCTTTGTGGCCTCCTCTGGCCCCGCTCGAGCAGCTCCGTGTCCTTCTGCTGTTGGGGGCCCCCGAGCTGGCCCCAGCACTGCAGGGGGGTCTCCCCAGAGCGGAGCAGAGGGGGAGAATCCCCTCCCTGGCCCTGCTGCCCCCCCTGCTCTGGCTGCAGCCCAGCACACAGTTGGTTTTCTGGGCTGCAAGCATACACTGCCGGGTCATGTTGAGATTCTTGTCAACCAACACCCCCCAGTCCCTCTCCTTGGGGCTGCTCTCCAGCCACTCCTCACCCAGCCTGGATTTTTGCTGGGGATTGCCCCGACCCACGGGCAGAACCTTGCACTTGGCCTTGTTGAACTCCATGAGGTTTGCCCATGCCCACCTCTCCAGCCTGTCCAAGTCCCTCGGGATGGCATCCCTGCCCTCCAGCATGTCACCGCACCACACAGCTTGGAGTCATCGGTGAACTTGCTATTCTTCCTGATTAATTAGCTGACTTAGAGAAAAATGTTTCATTAAACTCTTCTTGCTAATTTTAAGTATTTCAGTTGCCAGGCTAAGAGAAAAAACGAGAGCACAACCTCTTGGTAAGTAGTAAATATACTAGTCCCATTTTAATCATTACTATACCTGTAATGTTCAGATTTTCATACACTAATGTTTTTTATGACTGCATCAACTCTGCGAAAATCCTTTACCTCTTCTTGTAAACCTTGGCTGGTTCTTTCCACATAAGTGAAAAATATCCCCATATTGCATGGGAAAACCTCACTGGCTTAAGGCTATAACCACCAACAGCTCAGCTTTTTTATCGACTCATTGTCCTTAATAAACTCTAAGTTTAAAAATCTGCTGTCTTCATTCATATCAAGATGATGTGTCTGGGTGTGCTTTTCAATAATTATTACTGTGTTGATTATAATCATTCTATTCTATAAAATTTATAAGCAATACTTTAGGTATAAATTGATTAAGTAATTTTGCTGTGCCTATCCAAAGGGCACAGACTAGATTTTTCTTTGCATGCTGACATTGTTCTTCTGACTTTTCAGCCAATGAATATCCACAGCTTCTTTTGCAATTACCGAAACAAAATGAAATAATCTGTTTAAATACTGATGGGAAAGCACATCCCTCTGTCCACCTGCTGTCAGATCCAGAGCAAGGTGAGTGAGCCAGACTATCCCTGATACCAAGGACAAGGAGACTCACTCTGGTCTATGAGAGCAGTTGGTTTCTTTGGGAATAACCTCCTTTCATGAAGGGCCATATCATACCTGCTGCCTTGCAGTGACAGGAGAGGCTGTGGTTAAGTTTTCCTTTCTATTAGGCAATATTAACTTTCACTGTGCAACAGCTGAGGGCACTTCTCACAAGTCTGGTTGTGGGTCACCTCCATGGCCAAGGGCTTTTCCTCTGCCCAGCCCTTGGGGGCTTCTGAAGATGCAGAGACTTTAAACCCCACGGTCCCTACATGCTAACAGAAAGATGCATGCTTTTAGAACACTGCACTTTTCCTGTGGTTCTGTACCCAGAGTCGTGGCCCCAAGCGCCGGTTGTCAGCTGCTCTGATTACAGAGCAGAGCCACCTCTGTGAGAGGAGGCGGCAACACGGGGGTGAACAGACTCTGATGTCCCCACTAAAGCCTTGGGGGCATGTGAATCTGAAATCTGGGGTATTCTGCCTCCCAAAACTAGATTTGAGACCCTTACGTTGCTTTAGCAACAAAGTTGAAGCAGTTTTATTAAGATCAGTCATACTTTATAAACCCAGTCACTTGACAAATTTGTGTCAATGTTATTAAAGGACTCACTGTGACGGGGAATCTTGGGGACAGAATAAATCACTTTGTACAGTTTGACATTAACTATGTGAATCCCCCCGTGCAAATCCATGTCTCCACGGATGAGATTGTCCTAAGGCACAATAACAAGAGCACTTGGCTGCCATGGACGGAGTCAGTCACCTCCACCATTAAGGGGTAAGAAACATCACCCTGCCTTTTTCCAAACTTAAAAATGTGTCAGATCTTTTTGCATCCAGGCCTCTACTTTCACATTTGCTTCAAGTAAGTGCTTCTGTGTCCTTATCTGGTGAGTAATCTATATGAGTGGAAGAAGGGCACTTTCACAATTCCCCATTTCAAATATGGAGAATAAAAAAGGTTTGATTTTAATTCTCCATGCCTGTGTAAGAGAATCACAACTGCTGCACCACTAGCCTGCCGTTCTGCTTCGACGTCAGAGGCAGAACATTTATCTGCCAAAGAAGAGGACCTGCTGCGGCGCAGAGCAGCCCCTGTGCCACCGCTGTGCCAGATGCCACCAGGCACTTGGCATTCTCCAGCCGCAGAGCCAGTGCTGCCACGGGATGGCTGTGACATTTACTGTCTCTTTTACACATCAGTTGGCTCCACACTGGCTAAAGTTTTCTTTCTCCTCAGTTTTAGCAATAACTCACATCTGAGCAGCTGGCGTTTTTTATAGGAAGGCATAAAGTGTTTGAACAGTTGTCTGTAACTAAATGCCCGCTGTTGGAGAATGTGTGCTTTAAATGCAGACTTCTTTTGTTGGACTAGTTAGAGCAGGATCCTTCACTACCACGGGAAAGAGCAGAACGTAGCCAGTTCCACCAGCTTTTTTGCATTACCGGAATAAACCTCCAGGACAATTTGCTGTTGGTCTGGGGCAGACAGGACACACAGCACTCCCTCCCTTATAGGCAGTTCTAGACAATAACAGAAGTCTTAAAACACCTGCTTTCAATTATGTAATCCAAACAGAGCCAAGAACATGCTGGATTTATGCTCCTCTATAATTTGTTGCCTGCCAAGCAGAGTGATCCCCCTGCTTCAAACCAGCTCCCGAGCCCTTGCAACCGCAGAGCTTTGTACAGCAGCGCGTGTGGCTGTGGTTTTGCCTGACCCAAGCTGCAAGGGGGAAAAATGACAGCGGATGCTTGTGCTCTGCAAGCCCACCTGGGGTCAAAATATCATTAATGGGTCAGAAGAAAGGCAGGGTCTGAAAAAACTTGAAATATCCAAGAAAAAAATATTTGATTCGTTCATAAAATAGATTTAATTATTTTATTTAGCCTATATTTTTTTCCTCATTAAAATGATAAAAAACCCTCTCTTTTTTTTTTCCATCCAAGCATTGCTTGTCATGGATGGTAACATGTTTTCATCAGCAAAAAGTTCTTCTCTGTTGGTGTATTTGCATTTAACCTGATATGGGAAAGATCTGGTGTGCAGCATAAAGAGAAAATACACACTACTTAATAATTTCTAGCTTAAAAATACCCACCAACAGATCATGAAAAATGCAATTGCAAAGAGACAAAAGGCAAAAAATAAATTATGTTAATTAATTAATTTCAGCTAGTTAAATACATAATTCTTTCTTCATAATCTTCTTGGAAATAATGTCATAATTTACTTCCTAGGCTGACAGTCTCAGTTGAAAAGGAAAGGAGCGTTACAGCATCATTATCTGATACGGTCACAGTAAAAATTTCCTTTGTAAAGTTTCCAGATGATTTCCTTGGGCTCTATTTCTTGAACACCAACTGTTTTTCTGACAAAGTCAGTGGAGTTATGGGTATGTATCATTACAGATGTATGCAGCAAGGAAGGATGAATTTGTAACTAGGATCCTGAAATGACAACATAGTGGGGGTTTTTTTCAGCCACATCATAAATCCTTATTCAGATGTTATTTCCCTGGGTCCTGACAAGCTCTCATGAAAAGCAATGGGCAGGCAAAGCAGCAGAAGTGCTATATTTCAGGGGGTTCTAGAGAAATTTCACATTTAATTTGTTCCTTTCAGACATCTAACATCACCTTTTACTGCACAGCAATCCAGTCCCTACTCTGCGAAGAGGGGAGGTCTTACCCTGGAAATGTAACACAATGCTTTTTCTGCTCACCGGTGGCACAACCCTAAATAGACTATTGTGGGTTTATAAAACTTTAAAATAAGACTAAAATAATAGCTGGGCTTAACCTCAACAGTGCTGTGGAATGATATAATTTATGCAGCAAATTCATTTGATGTCCAATAATGGACTATAAATAATGGACATAAAATTGTAAGCAATCAGGGTTACAAAATGAAAGCCAGCTGGTCCTGAACATCTCAGCTCCAAAAAGCCTGATGGGACTACAGCTGAAGTTGTTTCAAAAACTTTGCAAATGGAGAGGCTGCATATTTTAAAACAAAAGAGAACCAAAAAAAAAGATGAAAACCCATCAGAGCAAGTCTGAGTGTCTCTGTGGAGGAGTGTTAGGGGTAACGAGATCACAGCCGAAACATGGGAATTTTCTTAATTTACTGAGGGAGCTTCCAAGTGTGGTCTTTTTTTGTTTGTTTTCTGAGGCAGATGGCTGCTTTCCTAGTGTTATAACTGCCATTTGGGGTAAATGAGCAACAAACTCAGATGTTTTGTATTTTTAAATAATTTGTGTGTCTGCTGCTTAGGTCAATTTTATTCAAAAGCACAATTTGAGAATAATTCCAACATCAATCAGAGAGCTGACGAAAGGCTCCTAAGTGTGTCTGGATCCGAGCACAGAGTTACCAGGTAATGGATATGGGATAAGGGTGAGTGATGTACATGCCTTGAGATTTATTTTATCAGCTAATGCCAGAGATCAGAGGAAATTAAACTAAGGGAGTGTTTGTAAGAATACACCTCTTTGGTGTGAATATTAGGAACTTCTGCTTAAATTTTTCTCTAACAACTTGAATTTGTTGCTTAAGTGATGCTACAGGACGCAAGGCTCCTATTTCATAGTGGGGGGAAAATAACAGCCTGGGGCTACGCTCTGCCTAATAAATGTCAAATCAGGTGAGGTCCTGCTGCCTCCTTAACATGGGGAGGGGAGGGGTTTTCCTCAGTTGGATTTACCACAAGAAAAAAATTTTTACACTTCAGTTGCTTTTAGTGCCTGTGCTGTGGAAGCAATGCTGCAAGCGCGCAGCTCCTGCTCGCTGTCACCGCGTGTCCACCTCACGCTGCCGCCGCCGCCGGGAGCGGAGAGGGGCCTGCTCTGCCCACGCACGGGCCCTCTGACCCGGGACCATCGGCAAACATCAGGTCCATTCTGGGCCTGCCCTGTGCTTACTTTATCATAAATTTTTCTTGTTTTGGTTTTGTTTCAGGCAATACAAGAAAGATTACAGGCTTGAGTCAACCAGTGATCCTGTTTCCTGCTGGTCAATAGATGTAACTCCCTAGAAAAGAGTATTCTTGGGAAAGAAAACTATGCAAATGATGCTCTTGCAAATATTTTTGATACTTTATCTCATCAAGAAAACCACACAGTTAAAGCCTTACCTGTTACTATATATAAATGTCACAAATCTTTTATCTCGAAATAATTATACTTTCAAGATGAGAACATGCTTGCTTGTGGTTTGTTATTTTAAAATGGTTTCTAACACTCAGTGTGGTTATGTTGTTGAAGATTTATGTGAATGAACTAAATAAAATTGACGTTATCAGCTCACAGTTGGATATGGGCACACAGACTTAGGTTTCTGAATAAAAATAAGCACAGGCATCACCCAATTGAACAAATGTGTCATGCAAACAGGAATAGATTTCTAAAATTTATACCCTCTATTCAGTTACAAATGACAGTGTTCTTGAATTACATGATTTGTAGAAGGGGTATGAAATTTAAAGCAGTATTAGTTTATTGTTTCTCTCATGTTTTATTTTATGGAGAAAAAAAAAAAAAACAAAAACAAAACAAGCAACCAGTCTTGCTGTATTAGGGCTCTTTTTAAGATCATTCTGTAACAACATTCAAAGCTGATGACATTAGCAATGCGAGCATGAGCAGGGATGGCAGCCCATGCTGGCTGCAGTCCCAATTATTGTTGCAAGATTCCTGAGACTCTGCTTTAAAAACGTCTGCAAAACAGACATTGCCTTGTTGTGAAACAGACCTCTGACTTGTTGCAAAAGCCAGCATTTTAACCCTGAGATTTAGCAGCTTTTTTTGGCACCATTTAGTGCAACATTTGCAAATATTGGAAGATGTTTTACAAATAATGAGCAGCTCAAAGCAACATGTGGTGCACAGAGGTGACATTTCAGAGGAAACATACACACAGAAGCCTCTGCCCATGGAATGAAGGTTATAGGTATAGTCTTCAGTTTTTTTCATAAATTTTAATTCCCAAATGATTTTGTGTGTTAGAATCTCAGTTCCCATATAACTTTGAACAACGTATCTTCTATGCCAGCACTGTAGAAGGTTTAACAAAAGTTGCTTTCTATCCTGCCAATAATATAGAACTGGAAGAACCCTGTTATTTTAAAGCAACGTACTAAAAGAGAATAAATTTCTTGCCAAAGTCAGTAAGATAAAGCAAATTGTGTAATTAGAAGCCTGTTTTTAGGAGAACTGTGTAGATATGCAGCCAAGATACATTTGTGTGAGTTGCTTGTACTCCTGAGGTGCAGATTTGGCTGGACGAATTACACAGCAGAAAATGTGGAATTTGGGAACTGGACACACCAGCTCGCTTGCGTCACCACATCAGAAACAGGCTTGCCAATTTGCAAAGCAGGTTGTTCCCATTAGAAATGAACTTGGTATCTGAACTACATGCTGCTGGATGCTGGGTTTTATCAGTGGACTTACCGCAAATTTAAAAAACCCCTGCTTTCAGTCACAGGGTGTCTGCGCGTCGCCTCCTCCACCTGCCCGCTGGTGGCCGGGGTAGGAGATAAAGCTGAAAGGGAGCGGTGGGGCCTGCCCGAGGAGCGCCTCGCCCAGTTGCCCTGGCTGTAAGCAAGGCTGAGGGGTGCACACACCACTCCTGAGCCGCCCCCCTGGCCCACCCGCCACAGCCGCCCTCTCAGCGCACGCAGCAGCAGACCCGGCTGACCCTGCCAGATGGGGACAAACCCAGATGTCAGCGCTTCCTCGCAGAAACTTTTTACATGGTTTCATTTGTTTGTTTGTTTGGTTTTTTTCCCCCCATCTTTCTACAACTTCTCTGCAAAGCTGTTGCTATCCTCTGGACCGCATCCAGCCCGCCTACGCCGCGCTGAGGTGCTGGGCCCAGAGCTGCCCAGGGCACCGCGCCTGCGGCCGCCCCCAGCTGATGGAGCCTCTCGTGCCTTAAAAGAGGGGCTCGCCGGCTGTACCCCGAAGGACGTCTGTCTTCCCTGCAGCAGCCCCCTGCCACCGCTGTGCCTGGTGGTCACGGCGACGCCCGAATCCTCGCCGCAGTGCTTCTTCCCCTGTGCACATGTGCTTTCCGTTCTGTATGTTCCATTTCACTCCTCTGTTTGAATTGTGTCTTAATTTGTTGTTTAGTCACTCTCCTCCTGCTCTTTCCAAGCCCTGAAGTGAGCTCTGATGGGCTTCCGATTTCCTACGCTCAAGAAGCCGGAGGCAGACACAGTAATGAATATTTTGCATTCTGTAATTTCTAATTCCGATGCAGAATACACAGTACATATCACGCTGTTCTCTTTTAACCAGCATTGTACCAGTCAGCAGTAGGAGTAAAATTTTTATCTAACTGTAAGCATCTGTCTGCTACTGCTCTCTCTCCCTGTTGTCACTTTTAGCTACATTCGCAGTTAATCCCCTCATTGCAGCGATCTTGGAAGAACTACATATTGAAAAGGGGATTTCTCTATCTCCACTGGTCTAAGAGGGAGTTTCTCAGGCTGCCCCGGAAGCCGTGCAAAAGCAGACTAGAGCCCCTGAGGTCACCTTCTGGCTGACAATTCAGTCACAGCCAACGAGACTCCTGCCGCGTCTGGAGCCTTGCCCCAGCCCCACTAATTCAGCAGGGAAGCTCGGGCTCAGGCTGGGCCCAGCATTGCCTTGGGCCTAAACTCTGCCGGCCAGGTAGGGCAAGATCTGCTGCCCACAGCTGTGGGTTTCTGTTCTAAGGGAGCGCCTGAGTACGGGGCCAGCCCTGATGGGCAGTGCCACAGCTCCTGTCCTGTCTCAGGATCCACAATGGATCATTGCTTTATTTCATCTAATTCATTATCTTAGAATAAAAATTCAGAACCATGTAAACTGAACCTTCCTATTTTAAGTTTTCTAGTCTTCTCTCACTCCTTCCTGTTCCTCTCCCTGGCTTCCTCAGTTTTCAGTAGCTTAATAACTTCTGTAGAAACTACTGTGTTCTTTCATCATTTTTGCCTGAATCCAGCAGGCAGAGATACCTAGCTACTGTGACACACCCCCTCCTCACAAGAATTAATTTTTTCTTCTGCTATAAAACTTCTGCTTTTAGTAAAGGATTCTGTTCCTGGAGAGAGCCTGTCTCTCCCATAAATTTAACAGGAAGCATATTTTTCCTCTATTTTTTTCCTCTTTGATTTTTCCATTGCATTTTTGTTCACCTCTACCTTTGTTCTTTCCATTTAACCCACCACATATCGCCCCTGAATTTTTCCCACTACAGTCCCTTTTCCTCATGTGTGCCTGCATTCTAGTTTCACACACACTGACTTTCTCTCCTTGCCATATAACAGAAGGGAAATTTTCTACTTTGCGCAATTGCCTTGCTATGGCTGATTTGATTAAAAGACTACTTGAAGTAAACAAGAAATCTGCTTATTTTTTGCTTTAGAACTAATAGCTTACAATTTCTTCCAGTACAAAAGGAATATATAAATAAATGGGATACTTCTTGCCCTGTAATACGTACACAAAGTCTGTTAGGGGAAGAGAAGGAGGAATTTTACTGGAAGACAGTAATGGCATTTCAGTAATAGGTCTTACACAAAAAAGATGCTGTCCAAAAGACAGATACTATTACTTAAATCCAAGTGCTGTTTGGAATTGTGGTATTTCATTAATTTGTAAAGATCTGGGCATTCAAAAGTTAGGTTCAAATTAAAATACTAACATACAGACGTCCTGGATGCTGGCAGTCATCTCGTGTGATGGCACTGCACCAGCCCTCAGCACTGTACAGTCAAGTGGTCAGATGGTTTTTAAGTACTACTGAATTATCCTGAAGTGTGTGTGGGTCTGTCAGCTGTCCTCCTGTTGGAATTTCAGAATGCATCTGGCATCCTGGGCTTTGTGAAACCGGAATGAAAACATTAATAGCTGTTAGAATAACAGAGCAAGGCATTAAGTACTGATGCTTTTATTTAAATCATTCCTGACCCTCAGTTTTTTATTTAAAATTGGGTAAAATGTTTCTGGTACGTTGTACGAAGTAACATTTTAAATCAGAATTTTAAAACTAGTAAATTAATTCAGTAAAATGAGGATATTTCAGGGGATGAGTGTTGCCTGTGCACACAAGCAGAACAGTTGTTAAGTAGTTATGATTTGATCAAATATGCAGTAAAACTCTCTGTGAGAATCTATCACACCTTGGCATTGCCAAACATGGTAAGCTTATGTATTTTTAATACTTCTTTAACTTTGAAAAATACTATTCTTTCAGACAAATAGTCTGTATAATTTGGAGGAAGTTGTAGTTGTTTAAAACAGACTGGAAACAATATAGTCTGTATGAACACCATCTATCAGCCCAGCTCCATTGTTATGAACAAACCAGCAAGGAATATCAACACCGTGCTTAGGATCTCTTCTGTAATCCTTCTGCCAGCCTCTGAAAGGAAAAATACAGTCATGGGAGTATCAAAGCAGAAACTGCACTTTGACAAGGTAATCTTTCGTAAGTCTTTGCTAAGGACTTAATTATTTTTTACCTTGTTACTGTCAGTTCACTGTTTTTAACAATCATTGTGGCATCTGGTTTCTTGGGATCAGATCCAGGATGAATTTCAAGTATGGTGAAGTCAATGGGGTGGAAAAATTGTCCTAAAAATAGAAGCCAAAATTACCATTTCAAGCATGTTGCACACACCAAAACAGAAACAAACCACAAAGAAAGCCCAGAACTTCTATGCTCCCATGCTGTTTCCCATGTCCCCTCAGTGTTTTCAGTGGATAAGCAAACATGAAGTTTCATGTAAGGTTGAACATATGCCTATGGTATTATTTACTTTTGGTAAACCAGAATACTATGCATATCATCTGGATGTAAGTTCCAACTTCTGAGTGCACAGTAAAATTAGCCGTTTCTAGATATCCTTCAAGATACCTTCACTTTGTGTCTTGACTATTCAGTTGTATTTATTACATACTCTCCAAGTCTTCAGCTTTTTTTTTTTTTTTTTTTTTAAATCAAATAATGCCTGTTGATCTGTGAAATTGCTGGATGTGATTATGCTCAGGACAAGGCTGACATCTAAGGCATTTTCACACTCCTGCCAGGATTAGCTTTTGCAGACTTTTGCTCTGCCTGGGCTGGTACAGGATGATGCTGGTTCTTTGAGTGCTATAATGAGCACAGATTTTAGATTACATAGTGAAGCACAGAGGCAAAATCAAAGATGATAAAAATAGCAGTGAGATGTGTCAGTGAACTGCAACATGGTGTACCCACATGTCACGTGGGCTTTTGCAATTTTCTTGCTACTTGCAATTTATACCACAGCAGAATAACCTCTGTGTGGAGAAATCCTTTAGCCTGAGGAGACTGGAGCAGGAAAGCATAAATAACATTCCATCTTTATTCTGCTCTTTTTCTGTTTTGTTACAGCATTTCCCGTGACACATGGACCTAACATGTGCTACTACCACGGATACCTTGGCTCACTCTCCTCAGGCCTCAAAGTGCATACCAAGATTGAGAAGAGCAAGTTCACAGCAGTTCATTCTCCACAGTGAGTAAACATTTTGACCCAAAATGAATGTTTGCTGTCCTTACCTGATTTTGTAAGTGAAATTGGAAAGCAAGGGAAAATGGCTGCTGTCTGTGTATTTTCTAACAGGGAATACACACCACCAAACCCACTACACTGGCAGAAAACAGGATTCAATGGGGTCAAAATTTTGATCCCTGAATTAGCAACTTTGCCTTCTACTAGAATAAAGAATGTCAGCTGACAGGAAAATTTTAGATGATACAAGGCATTCTGTGATTTTAATGTATGTTAGGAAATCAAGATATACCTTAACAACTTATTTTCTTACAAGGATGCCCTAACTGAGGTTTGGCAAATTTTGACCAAGCAAACACATGTATTTTCTCAGAGTGCTTATACTTAGAAGAAAGATGATAAAGATGAAAGGGGAGATCAAACCATCCAAGAGGATGAAGGAATAGTGTAATAATAAAAAAAAAAATCTGTAGCAGGGATTTAGCAAGTTAAAGAAGTTTAAAGATGCAAGTGAGAACAATGGATGCTAGTGATTTCAGCAGCAGCAGAGGAATTTAAGAAAAGATAATACATAAAGTCTGAGCTCAGAATAGTTTGTCAGAAATCACAATACTGCAAATCAATGTCGTCTCAGTTTCCTCCAGTATCTCAGTTCAGAAAGGCTAAGCACAACATTGTGTCTACAAATTCTGTAGCCTCATAAGAAAAGACAAGGAGGGAAACACTAAATGGAGTCATACCTAATAATCCATGGGTCTGTTCAGACAGTTTATCACTTTCCAACACATACAGTCCTAGGAAATCTTGGTGGAGAGGATGTTTCTTCCACACTTGGTGCAAAACAATAACAAATGAGGCACCACTGCCCATTTGGAGCACCAGACTTTTTTTGCTGTTAATTATCAAAGTTAAACTGAAGAAAAAAGAAAAACTTGACTTAGGACATTGTGCTTCCCAGAGTTAACAGAAATGAGAAAAAACTTGGGAAGAAGAAACATGTTCAAAACCAAACATGGCTTAATAAATTGCTCAGTGTTTTTTAAAATAGTGGGTTTGCTGCATAGTTTGGTCCATGTGAATCTCTGTGTGTTCACAGACAGTACAAGACTCATAATAAATTACACTGTAGAAAGCTACCTAGCCTCTAAACTTCTCAGCAAGATGTTTCTGCCAAAACTCATCCTCTAATAACACAATTAATCACATACAGGTTAGTGATATGTAGATACAGCACATCATGATCAGGAATAAAAACGTTATTGATAAAAACATCACTTCCTTGCCTGGAGGTACCTAACACTTTCTCCTTTTGTTTTTTTCACAAAAGACAACTCCTGAACTTTCTAGGTTACTGCTAGGATAAAGAAGATTTGCTTCTGATTGTGTTAGTGACATCATCAATGTGGCCGTCATAAAAAAAAGTGCTGTATGAATAACAGTTCTGCTCCAGTGCTCTTTCTGTTGCAGTGCCATGCTTTAAGAAGGTAGTAATTTTATTCCGGGTACATAATGAAAATGTAAAAAAGGAGGAGGAGAAGGAAATGCCGCTCATTCCTTTTCTAAACTTCCTTTTGCACAGGTATAAATGATTATGTCTCATGAAAATATACCTGCTAACAAGGCAAAATGTACATATTATATATATCACAATTTCCATTTTTTTTAAATGGAGATTGTTTACAGCACATTATTATGGCTTTCTTTGAAGGATTACACACTATGTCTAAAGTTACTCTGAGTACTTGCAAGACACTGTTGCATTAATCAATCTAGTTTTACTTTAGTCACAATAATAGAAAACCAGGGGAAATTCTTCAATTACTTATTCAAAGCAGAGGAATTTGTGAATAATCATTCAGCAGTTACACAACAAACTAGAGAGCAGAATCCAGCAGGACTTGAATCAGCTTCTTTCATATATTCAGACAACAAATCTTACATTATTGAGCAAAACTTTAAAAAGTGTAGAAAGTAAATCAGGAGCCTGATACCCTTTCTGTAAGCATTACCCTTCTTGTTGCAAGGTGACTGAGTCAAGCCAGGTGAAACTTGTTTTTTCATTGCCATTCTGAATTGTGATCTTCTCAGGAGTTACTGTCAGTTTTAAATCCAGGTGCTTATTTGCAATGCCAAGTTTTCCAAAATACGTGTTTTGGATCTTTGCATCACTATTTGCTCTCTTATCACCAATGAGTTGTCCATTGACTGTGATGCCTAATATAAAAAGGAAACAATCATGTATTGTTTTATAGATAGGACCTGATCAACTGGTGTCAAGGAGTGTAATGGAAATTTAAGAACAACTCAAGGAAACAAATAAGAGTTGAAAAATAGATCAGAATTACTTATGCATCTTTGTGCCAAAGTAGAATAAAGCTCTGGGGGCTGTTCTGTGATTTTCCACAAAGGCAACAATCATTTTACTGAGGGAAGTTTGATATTTCCTAGAGTACAAAGAGTCTGTGATGGGCATAAATAGCCTGAGTGACATCAGTCTCTCTTTACCAGGTATTCCTTGAAATGGCAACATAAGTATTATTTTATTGCCTGTACCACTACTCACTGAGATAAACTATGTGTCTCAACTCTCACAGTGGTTTTCAAACAAAGTTTAGAGGTTCATTTTGCTCCAAGTGAAAATGCAGTCATGGTAATGGTACCCTATCACAGCTACAGGAACTCCTACTAACCTTGCTGGCTAAAAAGCTTACACAGTATACAAGAGAGAAAGAGCTTTTAAATGTAAGACATTTTAAGTATCCTGATTTACTGTATTTAAAAAAAAAAATAAAGACTCACCTGTAACTGGGTCATTTATTAAATTTAACACAGCACCTGGGTTTTCATTGATATTGAAACAAATGGCATCTTTTTTTTGTGGCACTGATATAATGAAGTGTGGATCTCCATCAACTGTTAAGGCAAATCACTGTTATTTGTATAATGATACACAGGTTCAAAGTTCCACATGAGCATTTAACACTGTGGCAGTGGAACTGCCGACGCTGGGGACCAGCAGGAACTGCTCCCTGCACAAGCTCTATGCCCAGCTCATCCAGCCCATCCTCAAAGGAGAGGTGGGGTCCCCCAAGCAAGCTGCTACCATCTCCCCAAAGTGAACCACGTCCTTTTTCCCCTCATCTTTCCCAGGTACGTGGCATATATCCTGTGTCTCCTGACCCCTGCAAAATCTGGCACATGGACTGTGGGTTCAGGATGGCTACTGCTAAGTGCTCATCTCAGAGGGCCTTGAAAGTATTAGTGAGGGCAGGAAGTTCACTTGAATAGAGAATAGGCAGTTACCAACAGAAAGCCTAGCAATGGGAAGGAGGACTAAGAAAATGACCATATATAATCTGAGTTACTTTATCTTTAAAAAACATTCAGAGATGTTTAATTAAAATGCTAGCCCCTTGGAAATAAAAAACGGCTGCTTTTGTGGAAGGGCATTATCCAAAAGATTCATAAGGACTGTGCAATTCAGTTTTAAACACCCTCTTCTGTTCTCCTTCAAGCAGACACTACTCAAGCTACTCACCACTAGTATACCATGTGGGGTGTGCATTATATAGGTAAGACAGCTGTGGAGCTGCAGATAGTAAAGAAAAAAAATGTTAGAAAAACTCACATCAAAATGGAATATTTACATGCTATCAGCACAGTACATGTAAGATGCCAGGAAGTTAATATGCTAGGTAAATTGCTAATTCCATCCTAGTTTTTAAAGCATATAGTCCATGGAATGACAGTTTGTGCCCCTTTTGAATCAAGAAAAGCTTCAGGACAGAGATGGATTTCACATGTATTCTAAATTGCTTTGAGGGTTTCCACAAGGCTCAAGTAATGTATCTGTAGGACACAAGCGTCGCAGACTTAAGGATTAGGCTACCAGCAAGGAAATGCAACATCTGCATTGAAAACTTCTGAGGTTTTGGCATTTGTTTTTTTCAAGGGCAAAAAATTAAATCTAACTCTCCCATTTCCAGGATTGCCCAACCAGCAACCCGAAGGGTCTGTTGCTGCCTCTCTCTCTTGAATAAAGCAGTTTCTTTTTGTATGAGTAACTGGACATATTAATTTAGCCAGAGATGTTGACATCATAGTCCCTTGCTTTATATAATTCCAAAGGAGATGCAAATTCAAGTCCATCCTCTGTTCTTGGGAAACAATCTTCAGGAAAAAATGGTGGTTTGATGAATTGGCATTTAGTCCCTGAAAGCTATTTAGCTGAAACTTTTTCATCTGGTATTGTTCAACCTTTAAGTGTGTTTTTAGCAATGAGCAGAATTTTAGTAGCGAGCAGAATTTGGTAGTATTTGTTAAAATGCAGTTGTAAAGCCAGAAAATGCAGTTTCTATCTCTCCAGTAATTTCAGTTGTCTGAATCAATTTCCTTTGACAGATGCTGCTTCATTCAGAAACTTAAACTAATGACTTACGCTGCTGAACAGCTGTGACAGGCTGTGCTGTGAATGAAACACAATGTTATTTTAGAGGCTAGAAAGAATAAAACCCAATCTCTCCCTCTTCCTTCCTTCCACCAAAATCAACTTCAAAATCTTGTAATTATGTATACATTTCAAAATATTTAAAAAGGAAAAACTTAGTCATAACAGTTTATTTAGTACTACAACAAAGCAAATGTCAGAACAGTCAGAAAGCACACCCTAGTTTTCAGCAAAAATGTTACTTCTCCAAAGGCATGGGGATTGCTCTTTAAGAGGCTGGGACAGCCTGCTCTTCTCCTGTGCCACCTTGTTCTAAACTGTTCTACTGGGAAGCCAGTAAGATTTACCCTCCTGCTTCCACATTTTTCTAGTCTTCTACTCTTCTTACATCTGAAGCTACAGAGGCTGTCTGAAGACAGGGCTTTGTGCTGAAGAAGCAGCAATCACTGCATCAGTGAAGGCATCTCTGTATGAGAGACGCTGCACACAGGTATCTGGGAGTCGACAGTGCCAGCCCTGGGCAGCAACGCAGTTGTACTGGGCCTGAATTTTGTGATGGTGGGATGCTGCAGTTATCAGAGATAGGAGGAACCACACTGAAAATGGTATTTTCAAACTTTTCCAGCTGAAAAGCTTTTAATTTATTTATAACACAGTCTTGATTTATTTACCAAGAATTTTATGAAAATATTGCGTCCTAGATCAAGTGATGCAGGAAACCCATCCCCAACAGTTAAAAATATTAAGTAAATTTAGTAAGAAATGTACATACCTTCAGCTGTTACCATGGGCAGGTAAGAAGTAAAAGGAAGAAAAACAGAAATTTACATTTTCAGTTGTATGATTAAACAGGAAGGATTCTGACCCTGTTAAAACATATTCTAAGAAAAAAAAAATTTAGACCTCTAACAATTCAACCAGGTATCTTTGGTATTTTACAGTTCCATTTCTTCCCATTGATACAACTCAATATTTGTAAATTAAACAGAAGCACACTGAAAGTAAAAAGCTGTTATGTGGGGCAGGAAAACTGCAATTAATTATGCATATGTCAAGAGCGCTATTAGTAATTGTTTTATTCTTATGCCATTTCCACATTGCAAAATGTTCCTTACTGCTCTTACTCTTCTGCATTTGCATCATTCTGTTAACACTGACTGGATGATTCAGTAATCCTATTTGTGAATCTAGACTCTAGGGTGTGTAAAAATTTTCTTTTCTTATACAGCAGCAGCATTTTGAGTATTTTCTCCTATTCCTGCTCTATGCTTTCTGTATATAAAGAGGATTTACTTGGAAAGAGGTTCAGAAAAGGGCCTTTGTACCTGGAAAGGGAAAACAAAGACCTGAAGATCACTCTGAGTAGCTGCCACTTCTGTCATGTTTGGGTGAGTTTTTCCATCTTACAGACTCCAGCTGTAAACTTTACAGTCATTATGCTGTGTAGTGACTTGAATGTTAAATTAAGCATGAAGTGGTTTTACGTCAGTATCCCATTATGATAGTTATGAAAAATAATGCAAAACTTTTACCAGCAGAATGCCTGAGGAATTACTCAGAATTGAAGGCCACTTAGTAACTAAATGGTTTCAGACTTACCCCAGCTGAAAGAAAAACCCACTAACCTCCAGTGAGCATCTCTGTTATGCTAAAATGCCTGAAGTTACCATGCCAAATTGAGGACACAAGAAAAGTTTTCATCTAGAAGCCAGCAGAGAGCCCACACAGAGCCTGGGAGGAACTTTTAGGGGCACTAGGCAAAAGTTTTGGGAAAAAATAATGGGTGCTAATAGAACAGCTTGAAAAGCCTCACAAGAGGTTTGTCAGGCCTGTTGAATGAGAGAGATGAGGATGGCCCGAACAATGCATATGGATGAGGGTAGGGTGGCTTTGGGTGCACTGAGAGGATAGCGTTTGCCTTACTTTGCTGAAGAGGAATAGCCTTTTTGTTTCATACAGGTTAAACAAACAGGCTGAAATGTATGAAAGCACAGTGTTTTACTGAGGAAGGAGTTAATAATTAGCCAGAGCATCAGATGAGAACAAACTGTACGCTAGCAATATAACTGCTTCTCTTTCTGCAGTATATATGAATACTGTGTTTTACAGATATAATCTCCATCTTTTTACAGCCTGATATATCCTGCATGAGGAAGATATGCAAATTTTCCCCTCTCGTGTAGAAAGATGTTACTACATCTACCCCTAAACTGAGCTATGTAGAAAAATACAGGAGAAAGTGATGTGAACTAAACTGAATATATCTAGATTATTAGATTATAAATGCATCTGGTTTGGGGTTTTTTTATGTAATATTTTAATATTTAGCTTAAAATACACTTATTTTGAATTTATAGTATTTTGCCTTGTATGATTTAGTAATAAAGGATGGTTTGATGGAAATGTGCTTTACAGTGAAAAGTAATTTTGTATAAACCATACACATGTAAGGCTTGGAAAGTGGAGTTTTCAGATACATGTTTAAAACTGTACCCACACAAAAGCTCTTCTTTAGGGAAACATCAGAGGAACACTTGACTTCTCAAGTAAAGTAAAATTGTTAAAATGTCTATACCTTCAATGGGTTTATCGGCAATCCCATCTTGATTGTCATAGTTTTCTGGCTTTGTTACCACCATGGATGTCAGTGGCGTTACAAACTTGTATTTTAGTGAGAGATCCAGGGCTTCAGCTGTAAGATTGTCCTTTTCTTCTCCTGTAGCTGCAATACTGAATACAGGTAGAGATCTCTAGCATCAACATTTGCTAAATTACTCACTGAACTCTGGATTAAATGTTTTTATTTAAAATGAAGTAATTTCTCTGCAGCTAATTTATCAATAAGGAATATTTGTTATAGTCTAAGAGTACTTCTGATCCCACTGATAATCCAAGAAAAAGGCAAATCTGCTTTATATTTGCAAGAATTTAAAATTGCATAATTTGCAACCTGAAACAGGAATACTGAGGTTGGGGAGGAGAAAAGGTTGGGGGATTTTCCTTACTGTTTTTTATGCTTTTCCATTGGCACCTCAGTGTGATGTGAATTTCAGCTTCACATCCTAGAAGTTGCACCAGTCAGATGGCTTAAAGGGGTTCATAGCTGGATAAAATTACCGTTTTTCCAGGAGTTGTTCAATGGTGAGATAAGCCCAGAGCCTTTCAATGTACTCTCCAAATATGTACTGTTGTTCTTGGAAAGCTTTAGCTGTTTGCTCAGCATCTTGTTGTGTAGTATATGACAGGGCATCATTAGCCTGTTAGGAAGAAGGAAACTTCTCTGTACCATAAATAGCCAGGGACTTCCAGAACGTCCCAAAATCAAGACCTTCACATCTGAGAATCTTATTAAATTGAAAAACTGCCTGGTGCTACAGAGCACTCGCCCAGGAAATTGTCAGTGTTGTATCAGGATCTCTGTTCCATTACTTCTGTGAAGGTTATAGTGTATGCTATAGAACATAATGCAGTTTCCAAATTCACATGGCATTTTTGTTCATTAGAATTTGGCTACTCAGGATTTAAAGAACTATGAATATGATGCTGATTTCATACAGGAACGTATTCGAGCAGATATGCTGTCTAACTTACTAATAATACATTATTTATACTTGAAATATACCTAATTTCATATAATATATTTAATACGCCACAATGCACAGCGTATATACACAGTTCACGGTATTTATGATATGATGTTCTACAATATGTTTGTGTTGTGTTTCTTGAAGATCAGAGGCAAATATTTTTGCAGAATCCAGATCTGGAGAGTTATTTAGATCACTTGGTTCATATTAGAAGTGGAGTTCTATTTCAAGAGGAAGGCATTTCAAATATTCAACTGGCTTATCCACCAGTTTTCTTCACCTACTGAAGACTAGTGTCTGAACACTGAACTTTTGGCTCCTGAAAGAACCAGGTAGGACATTTAGAGACTAAACTAAAAAAAAAAAAAAAAAAAAATCTGTTAGTAAAGCTAATCCAGTCACATTACACAAATTTGTTCCAGACTGACCATAGTATACCTGACTGAGTTAGGCAAATAACTTGCAGTTTTAAAAGCAATGACCTTGGTGCATTTAGTTTCTCACACATGCAGTAACACATGCTGTCACCGAGGTAAAGAAATACGAGTAAATATTTTAAGCATTGCCAGCTTTGAACATTCAGACACTGTGTACCTTACTTAAGTCAAAGAAATCCATACTTACGCCTTCACCTCTCACATCTACTGTCAAACTGTTCTGGTTGTTGTCTATAAAGCGCCCAGCCACCACAATCTCAGACCCATCATAGAAATGCTTAAAACTGTTTTTAGTTAGGTCTGATATTTCATTTTCTGGATAGTTTAACTCCACATCTGTGAGCATGGGATTCGATACCTCATCATAAAACCCCTATAGGAAAAACAAAAACAAAATAAAAGGGGAAAACTATAATTGTTTCTTTCATTCATAGGTAGATCTGTACCCAGACACATCCTGCTATTTCATCAATGAAAACTAAAACCCTATTTTAGAAGAAATATGTAAATAATCAGCTAAATCACAGAGTACAAGGCCTACAAATCTACAAATAATGGAAATGAGAAAGGGCATACAAACTCTTCAGTCTCACTAAGAGAGTGAAAAAATATTTGAGAACAACATGCTGTGGATGATGAGTTACATCAGTGTTAATCAAGAGGGATCCCAAGCTTCCTCCCTATTTGATAGTTTCTAGATCTAATTCCTGACGAGACTGAAATGACAAGACAAGCCAAAGGAGAGTAGGTATTTGATTTTTGGCAGATCTTGCAATGAAATCCACTATCTAAATTCTTTGGTGAATTTTTCAAATGGCTGCTATTGGAATGTGAGAAGTAAAAAAGGTCAACTCTGTACTACCTATACCTGTTCTCATGGCTTCCATGACTATAAAATGCTTTGCAAATATGGTAATATACACCTGCTTGCAGTAACTTCCTAAAGACAGAGTATCTAGAGCCTTTATGCTCTGCCATCCTTCTCTTCCCTTGACATCACATTAACGACACAATCTGTGAGGTATGGGAGATAAAATGACTGCAGCAATTTTACTGCACACCAAACTGTATTTCAGAACCATGACTTGTGTCGCCCTATGCTGAGTTTTGAACCCTCTACCACAGCCCACAGTATCGCCCTTTTACTGTCCTTCCATTTTCTGCTTATATAAGGAAAGGGGAAAATTAAATGCAACTAATATTCTGATTACAGAAAACTCTTGAGTATCTCAGTACCAGATTACACATTGGGATCTTGATTACTTCAAAATAAGAGCGTCTGTAGAGTTATCTGAATTAATGTATCTCTCATCTAATTTAAGTGGTGATTGCTGTACCTGAAGCTGTAAAGATGCATCAGAATCAGGATAAATCCGACGGGACAATCCTTTATTCTCCAGTGCCATCTTCTCCAAGAAGTTGTAGTCAACATCATAACCAAAACCAAGATTGTATAAGGGATATTTTCCTTCAATGGCTTTTTTTACATGCTCTTGAATGTCCTGAGTATTGGATACACCTGCATCAAACCAGAAAAAGTTTAAGTTTTCTTCATAAATAGATAAAATTATCACAAAATTAAATGTGGCTAGTCATATTCAGATTTCTTAGGAGGCATTATCAAAACTTACTTTAGTAGTATAACAGTGGTATAGTAGCATTTCAATCATGAAAGCATTCAGAAGTCAAAGATGGAGGCCAATTTTAACGGAGCGTTTTCTGGTTAGTTAACTCACTCTCTCTATTATCCCATCCAACACAAACTTACCTACGTTTGGTTGTCCATCTGTTAACAAGATAATTATAGATGCGCTTCTCTTGGGCACAACGTTTCTTTCATGAGCAGCATTCAGCATATCAATTCCCCTCATTACACCACCATGTAAATTTGTCACTGCAAGGTAGATGTAGAAATTTGGTTTCAACACAGAGAGTCAAAATAAAGGCCCATTTTTCACTGCAATCTGAGGAGATCTGATTACAGTATGAAAATGAAAGATTTGGGTTTGCAAGCAGTGGTAAGTTAAGACAGAAAAGTACCCGGATGTTAGAAACATAAGGAAAAATAGATGTCATGTTCTGAGTAAATTTAAACTTTAGGAGTGTCTCATCAGTAATTTAACAAATTAAAAAAAGATGTAGCACTGTGTTCACAGACTGAATTGATAAATTAACTTACACAGTGACCTACTGGCAAATACAGTAAAGTACTTACAGCCTTTAGTGTCAATGCCTCGAACAAACTTCCTTGCTTCATCCAAATTCTCAGGAGTGGCCTTGATTAATGTTTCTTTCCAGGTGTGTATTTCACTACCAAACAGTATGAAATTGAAGAAGTCCTCTTCTGCAATGTCATCTAAGATTTTTAGAAGTGCTTCTCTTGTCTGTAAGACAAAGAGATTTAAGTGTATGGTTCAATATTTAACGAAATAGGTGCTTACAGATTTTACATTATTAATCTCTCAGCATTTGGGTATTTTTAACTTTTACACAGTATATTGTGCAAAAATTCTGAGCTTGTTCTGTCTTTGCCAGTCCCTGTGTCTATTTCAGAGTAACTCCAGTGAAGTCACCCAGTTGCAATTACATCTGGTAAATCTTTGTAGCCGAGAGGAAAATCAGGTCTCATGTCATGGATTGTTGCTTACACTGAGGTAAGCTGGCATGGCAAATTGCAAGTGATGGGAATTGGGTGGCTACAGGTTGGTGGAGAAGCTCATGCACAAGCAAGCATGGATATTTTGATGCAGCACCAAACCCTGACAATTCTAAACATTAGCTTAGAATAAGGAGTCATAACTATGAAAAAAGCAGGCACTTCCCAGTGGAGACAGAATGAACAACATAGTTAATGCACATAATACCCTATGCACATTTTAATTTTGGAACTGTCCAGTACACATGACAGAGCTCTCTAGAAATTCTGAGAGTTTTGAACTAATAATGTTTATAAATAAATATAGCCTAAACGTATAGAACTTTGTTCTACAGTAACATTTCAAACTATCACTTATGGTACTGAACATTAGAGAGGTCACAGCATAAAACCACTTGGTATAGCTTAAGCAGGGCATATGGACTATAAACCACCATGTCCCTTCCATCAAAACAGGGGCTCTTTCATTGGGACTCTATAGCAATGTAATAACTTACCTGTTGTATTTGTCTTCCAGACATCGAGCCACTAATATCTATAACAAAAATAACATTCTTGGGCAACTTTGGAAGATTTGTTGGTGCAAAGAAGTGTACAAAGTAGCCATTGACAATCTGAAAAATAAAATGTAAAAAAAAAATAAGAAAAATACTTTTGGATATTATAAAGATAAAATGGATAAACAAGAAATTACTTTCACTTAGTGTCTAGCCCCTGAGTGGACTAAAAGGCTTTAATGGCCCTGACCAGTCTCACCTCTGCCCATGGGCCCAGGAGCTTCATTTAAGCGCAAGCCTGGGCCTTTAGTCCCTGCCTGAGCTACACTGTAAGAATGCCTGTCTCCAGCTTTGCCACAGCCATACCTGTTCCTGTCCATGGACTCCACTGATGTGGATCCCACCCTACAGACTGACTTCCCACCTTGACCTCAGGCTGCCTCATCACCACAAACTTGTCTGGTGACCTGGACTCCCAGTTGAATTTGATTACCATCTCTGGGTCTGCCTTGCTCAGGTGCTGTGGGGACTGGGCTCGTGGCTGGTGAAGCCCCTGTGCTGTCAGCTGTGTTGTCACACTTGGCTCCTTGTCCTTCAGGGAACAGCTGGGCCTCACTGCTCTCTGACCTCTACTATGCAAGCTAAGTTGTTCAACAGTTCAAAATTTCCAGCTGTCAGATTTACCTGCACATTATCTGGAGTTGTCCTCTTCACATCATATCTTACAGTAAAATCCCCATCCAAGACAGACTGTGAGCAATTTGCACAGGTTCGCTGCTGATCAAGTGTTGGCTTGAAAAAGATATGCCCCTGAAAAGAAAAGCCTTCATTAGATCTGAACCTTAATAGCTTAACATTTTCTACAGGACACAAAAAAGTTAGCATTTTTGTAAAACTAGTGTATTTATATTCATGGACATAGGAATAATCTATTTTATCAGGTTAGATATTAGCTGTATCCATATGTATTTATATATATTTATTGATGGGTAACTGATATATGAAGGCTGCTATCTAGAGCTTTCTTCATATGTTTACTTTCCCATCTACCTTGGTTCAGCCCTCCACTCTGAATGACACCTTTGATAAGGCTTTTGGACAGTCTATGTCTTAGAAATTCTATCACCTCCATACATGAGAAAACTACTTGTTACTGGCTCAGTTCTTCTGTAAGTAATAGTCTTATTGGTATCCAGGTTTCCAACTACTGCTGTGGAACAAGGCCTACTAGTTTGTGTACAGTACCATGCCAACAGCTACGTGACTTCTGAACTGTGTGGAGATGGCCTTCAACTTGCTAGCTTGGAATTCAGAGCTCCTTTGCATAGACAAGACTTTATTGCATTTTCTCTATTTTTTTCCTTCTCACTTACATTGCTAGCACTGACATTATTATTTCAGAATTATAACCATAATAAATAAATTATGGAATGCAGTAGTCATTGTACCTTTTTCTCTGAAAAAGTTTTTTTAATGATATTTTGTAGCTCATTAGTGATGAATGTTCCTTCTGCTTCAAGCTCGGTGATAGTCTGGGGCTCAAAGATATTTACTTCAATCTGAAATATTAATTGAAAATTCATTGTCACTGATTACCCCACAATATATCAACTTAGCCATTTACAGGAAGATCAGCAGCCAACTACAGATGTGAAAGAGGGATTTTCATAAAAGAAAAAGAAATTTACTTTTGTAATTCATAATGCCAGTCCAAATCCACTCTTGTGTGGACACACCATCAGCCAAACAGGCCTTTTTATACCCAGAAGTTAAAAACAAAGCTAGAAACAAATAAACCTTAATAGAAATATAACTTATTTGAAAGCTAGATATTGGAATTTTGTAAAATGCCAGTAAACACTTGTCCTTCAAAAACATAACCCAGCCACTAGCTGTGAGCTGTGCCCAACTGCAACCTATATTTCAGTAGGTCTTCTATCACAGTGTGCTTAAAATAATGCTGCATAAACTCTTACAGATGTTGAGTTTGGATGCTGACTTTTACACAGTATGTTCTGGGCATACAAAGGAAAAACATTTTGCCTTAGAGCTGGGTTTTTAGCAAGGCAGATAGGAGTGATCGAAGACAAGTTTTGGCACACAAAAGCCATAGTATTCTAGAATGCAATATACATATCACTGTAATTTAAGATTATGTAATTTTATGGTGGTGTGAGCAAGGTGTAGTGTATGCTATAAAGGCATTTATAAAAGCTATTAGTCTTCTATTTTACCCTGAGGCATTGTAATGGCTTTTTCAGGTTTCTGTACATAATTTCTTTTGGAGGCTCAGTAGCTGAGCCAATTTGTCAGGCTTACAAATAAAAATCTGCACGAAAGCATACTGGTGTGGACTCCCCAGGTGATTAACCAGAAATACTATCATGGGCCTTTAGCTCACCTGTGAGTCAGTGGGAATGACCATGGTACTCCACCTTCAACGGATGCACAGAATTTCATCATCTCTTAAGTTACAGTCCAATTTGATACAATTTGCCATTTACCTCAAAATCTTTGACAAGCTGCTTTGGTTTTACTTTGATGAACATCTCATATTTTCCAAACTGTCGCTTCAGCAGTTCCTCATATGTGAGTTCAAAAGTGACTTTACTGGCTGCTTCAACGTTGACTGAGACAGTGAATTTTTCTGTTTTTCTTCCTGAAGCTCTGTATTTAAGTGGGTAGGAAAAAGAGTACCTTTATGCTCTTTCACAATATTTATTTTTGGGGTTGGTAAGGTATGATTTTCACAAAAGGAGTAAAATAAAGATGGGAATTTTGATCTATTGCTAAAATAATACTCAAACTGTAGAATTTATTCAAGTTTCCCAATGAGCTTAATCCCAGGAACAGGTCATACAAAGTCCATGAAAGCTGCAGAAACAGTCTTTCCATAATTGCAGATACTGGCTGCGTGGTCAGAAGTTATATTTCCTTTTTATAATTTACACTACAACTTTATCTTAATGATTGTCCTTTGATCCTGTAAAAAACAAACTTCAGAAATATGCCAGAACAAAGTATTTCCAACCTCAGAATTTGCTATGGGATGATGGTGTGGAAGCCACACAAGACATCATTCTTACTTGACAAGACCAGCAGTCTGTCCCTTTGAAACAGCCTTCTCATATTGCTTTTTTGCAACTTCTTTTTCCTTTATAGTTCCAGGATAAGTGACACCATCAATTGTCCTGCAGATTAAAAAGTTCTGGTTTAGCTGAATGGTTTGCACAAATACATGAAAAGTTAATATAGGCAATTCTCTGTTTATTGATTGGTTTGCTAAAAAGCACTTTCAGGAATCTGATATTGCCAAGATTTGAGCACTTGCACTGAAGCTGGTCTTCTCAGTGTATTTAGATGGAATGCAGAGCTCTGTGCTCAGTATCTCAAAGAGAAACTAAACCAATTTTTACTTTGAAAATTAATTAGATCAAAACTGGGCTGAGAGCAACACTAGTTACACCTGCTATATTCCTACACTTCAGCAGCTTGGCCATCTCATCTAATGGCAAGCTGATTCTCTGGATGAGACTCATCTGTCCAAATGTACCTATCTACAGCTGAACATTTCATCCTTAAACTCCTTACACCACTAAACAGGGATTTCTCACAGGGAATTCATCTCATCCTATAACAAAAGTTCTAGCATATGCATTAAGAGTAGTTTTACCCTAAAAGCTACTGTTTCTTTTCACTGAAAGAAAACAGTCATAGTGTGATTAGCAGAGATGGATGTGTTTAAACTGGATTAAACCTCATAATGGTGTGAAAAAGGGATAATTCTCTCTATATCCTGCCTTTCATCCAAATATGATTTTTAAATTAAGAGATAAATTAAGCTATAAATCATCAGGGAAATTACGTAATGGAACTTTTCTGGTTTGATAACACCAGAGTAAGTAAGTGGTATTTCTGAAAAGATGAATGGGTCTCCAGAGAAGATCCCCCATTCCCTAAGGTCCATGATGATGAATAGAAAGAATTGAAAATTAGTAATCTTTTCTCTGGATATACCAATATCTGCCTTTCTCCAAGCATCTTGCATGTTAAGTTAACAGTACCAGAAAATCACCCAGAAGGCATTTAGAAATCTACCAAATGGCAAAATAAAAAATAACATTTGGGTTCAGTTTGTCCCAGTTGCATTCGCATGGATTCTTAGTCTTCTCTAACAATATTGTAAAGGTTACACACATGCTGAAGTTGGTAATGAAGGCTGTCTTAGGGAGTTCAACATCAAAGAAGACTTCTTTGTGCACATTTCCACGATTGACAGCTCGACTGGTGATGACATTGTGGGCAAATCGGGAAGTTATTTTACTATCAATTTTCATGCTATAGATTTCTATCCCATTGACAACCTGTAGATTGAAAAATGAAAAAAAAAAAAAAAAAAAAAGACTTAGCTGTTACACTGATGTCTGTCTTCATCAGTCATAATCATATTTTTAAAAAGAAATCTCATCAGGACATTCTATCACTCTAAAGCATAACAAGAAAGACCTAAACATAAGAATAGGAGCACAGCTGTATTTCCTTGGATATCTATCACACTGCCATCACGATGCTATTCCACAAGTTATAACTACAGCCTCTTTAACAAAATACTGCCACCACAGCAAAGATACTGCCCTTATAAAAATTGGGTTCTCTACTGAGACTGCAACATTTGTTTATGGGTAGTCAAAGAGCACAACAACTTACTGCTGCCTCACTGTATTAGTGACTTCCAACAACTTTGCTATTTATTCAAATACAACAACGTTAAAAATAATTTGTTCATTCTCTTTCCTGGTCCGTGAGTTTCCATCAGAGCTTGGAAAGGAACTACTTACTCCTACTGCCTAAAACGAGCAACTCTGGGCTACTCCTCATCACACACTCAGAAATACCCATTTGTCTGGACTGGGCTCACAGAAAGATGTTGTGAACACTGTAAGAATATTCTTGCACTGTAAGCCTTTCTCAGTAGCCCAGACAAAACCAAGATTTACTCACCAAGTCATTATCAGCATTTCGCTTCTGTAAAGAGAAAAACAGGGAAAAAGTCATGACTAAGGTAGGAAAGCTGCATTCAGAAATAAATCACTCAGCACCTATGTAGTTGTCTTCTGCTTCCAAGTCAAAAGAAGTTGTCCAGGAGAAGGAAGGCTTGAGAAAGATCCTCATTAGGAAACTGAAGCAAATTTGAGGGAAAAGTAAGGCATCTGAGGCAGGTATAATTATTTTGCTTATAGCATTCCCAGTTTTGGTGAATCTTTTGGTTTTCATTTGGTGTTAATGCACCTTAAATACTACAGGTTTGAAAGGTAAGTTAAACTTTGAATGTTGCTGATTTTCTATTTTGCTTAAGTGACAGAAGTAGTTATCTTCTTTCAGCTGAAAAAAAAGAATAGACTGCCCAGAGATGAGGGGAGAGTGAGAGGAAAATAGACTTGAATACTCAGTGCCATTTATATTTAAATGTTGTTGAGACTAAAGAACACACTAAAATCTGCCTAAAATGGCTTCCTTGAGTATAGGACAGCTGTGTGGTCACATCAAAGTGAAAACAGAGTACCTTTTCCTGAGGGTGACATTTTTTGGGGGGGAATTCCTGGTTCTGGGTCCTGTGCCACGTATTATATGTTTTCAAACTAATTCTCCTTTGGAAGAAAAAAGGGGGTTGTATCAAAGCATAAAAAAAGCGTTTGCAAATTTTTTTTTTCTAGTCTCACACACATCCAAACTATCAGGCAGACCCATCCTTAAACTCTTTCAGACTCACTCCTAAATTTTTCCTGTTTCACTCCAGCAGCCTCTCATTCTAACATGAAGAGGCAAGATGGTAATTCAGCAGGCTTACAGAGAGGAGGGGTGGTCACTACAAAGGACTGCATGGAGGAAAAAAAAAAGCTGTTAGAATTTTTTTTTTGGCATATTTGCTCCCAGACCAGGTGCAAATACCAGCAGCTGTACAAAAATACCATGTACCCTCCTCTGAAAGAGAGAACAGGCTTCAAACATACGTACTGAATCATGTTAACATAACTGCTTGTGTAACTCCATTCCCGTAAACTCAGCTGCAAAGATCTTATCGCTTTTGGCTCAAAGTGCTTCATAGGTCACATTTTGTGCAAGCATGTTTACCTGCTCCACCAAATAGAGGGGTAAAGATACAATAAAGTATCAAGTCAGATACACATGTCCGGTACATTTAAGGCTTTTATTACCTTTCACAGTTAGGAGTTCTCCAGGTTGGAAACTGAGACACAGACAGTTATTTTTTGTTTATTTTGGAGTTTTTTTCAAGACACTATATTAAGTCTATGGTATTGCAAGGTTTTGGGGGCAAGGCTTCTCAACTTCTGTAAGAGTCTGCCCCAAAAGCCTGTGTAGGGCTTCCTCTAGTTTCATCTTTCGAACTGTTATTGCCATACAGATGATTTCTGTGTGTATGTCTCTCCTGTTTCACAAACCTATGTGAGCTTTTTAAATGCCTGTCTAGAGTATACACCAATTCAAATCTGTCCTTTCCAAAACATAAATTATCTCTTCTATATCTGTAATGTCATTTCCCTCTACAAAACACAAACTGAGGTATGGACCCTGGTAAATGAAAAGCTGAAAGTCATTGAAATGTCAGTTTGTTTGGTACAAACTTTTCCTTAAAGTGGAATTACCAAGCAGTTTAAGAGTGCAAAAAACTACAAAAAATGTGTTCTTTAGTTACAAATTCTGCAATTCTGAGTACTACCTCCTAAATTAAAAGATACTTTGCCTGCACTTCATTTTTACAGAATTGCTGTTGTGCACATTCTGTATTAGAATTATGGGTTCTACAGTAGTTTTGAAAGAGATCTGTTCTGATTCTGTAAATATTTTGGGGGGTACTCTGCCATTCTCACTGGAAAAGAAAATACAGAAAAATCTAACAGTGAAAGGCATTAGTCACTTTGTATCTTCAGTGCCGATACTCAAACCCAGCTGGACGTCCTCTTGGGCTACCTGCTCCAGTTGACCCTGATTTGCGCAGGTAAGTGGATTAGGTGATTCTGTAATTTTTTTTCATTCTTAATGAATCACCTGGACGTTCATAGAGACCTCACTAATACCAAGGTCATTTAAGCTGTGTGGGCAGAAAGAGATAGTGTATCACTGAAAAATATGTTATGCAATTCTAAATCAAACTGAGATTTTAATGTCCTCTACCTTGTGTAATTATGGTTACTTGATAAAATGTTTCTATGGTATTTCCACATATTTGCCAGTTGCAACAATTATTATAATTTTTTTTTCGGTTGTAGAACAGTGAGAAATTCTGCTTTTGTTTAATACTGTTTTGCTGTGGCAACAGCAAAGAATATAGGTGCAAAAAAATCTATAGAAATTGGAGAGGAAACGCAAAGGAAAAAAGAAATCTGAACTCCCAACAAAACAGGGACGGAAAAGAGGATTCCCATTACAGTACCTGCAGAAAGATGCCCTGATTTTACAGCTTGGGAAACTAAAACACAGCATGACCAAAACATTCAGCAAAGACTGTACAGTTAACTTGAGTGACCTCCGGGAATTCACAACACTAAACAAGGTATTTGCATATATCCCTAAGTACTACAAAGGAAAAATAAGGCATGAAAATTATTTCCAAATCTACAGCAACATTCAAGATTTCATCATCCCAAGTAATGCTAATTGGCTATCACAGAGAAGAGACCATAATGCAGCTAAACTATGAAAATTAAACTTCCTTGTGAGCTATGTAGGAGTCTTGCAGCTGCCAAAATGAGATGGCCTTAAAAGGAAGCCTGTATCATTGCTACTTGTGCTTCGGATGCTTTGAATATGTAGTTCTACAGGTAGTTTTTAATCTAGAAAAACTTTCTCACCCTTAGTAGCTGCATGCATAGGAACAAGGTGTACAGGTGCATGCAGGGATCTTTGATTCAGATTTTTGTTCAATTTTCAGCAGAACTGAGTCTACCAATTGTGTTTACCTGGCTATGGCTTTAAAAGCAGCTTTGACAGCTTGAAGATCATCAGCCAGACTTCCAGCCATGCTTCATCACTCCTCACTGGCATACTACTTGCTCAAAGGAGACAAGACAGGGATGGGAACTGAGACCTTCACACTACATAGCAATCAAATTACATTTGCATAAAGAATATAGCAAAACCTGGAGAATCAGCTGACTTTTCTGTAGTGTTCTGCATGTAGCGAACTTTGGCCATTTTCCATTTAGGAAGGCTTTAGCATCACAAGACATACCGAGAACAACAGGTAGTGTAGTAATCAGGAGGGAAAAGCAACATTATATCTGGGCTACATAATGATTAAATAGTAAGAATCCATGGCATCTCCAATTTGCAGCAATAAATCTCAAACTGATTTTTAAAAGTTAGATATGTTATTATCCTGATTTACAAGGAAAAAGTCTTGGCAAAGACCATAACCTAATCAAAAGAAATTGACTGTAAATTGCCTTGTCCTGTTCTACCCAATAGCCCACAATGCTCCCTAAAGAGATATGCCCTCTTCAGCTTTTCATAGTATATAACTAACTGCTGAGAGAGGGGAAAATCACTTATTGAGGTGAGGAATATGGCTGGCAACTTAAGAAAATTAGGCAGAACATCAGGAAGCACTGCCTTACTCTGAGATCCAGACAAACAGAGAATGTCTTTGAAGGACAGAGATAGATTTCATGTTATGCTAATGTGCAAGTCTTTTCAGAAAAATCCTACTATGTCATTTGGATAGTGAACATATTTATCTAAATGCCACGTTACTTGTGTTTTCTGCTTCCTGGAAGCATCTTTTCACTAATACTTTGCATTGCTTTAGAGGTGCTAAAGTCAGTTCCCTGGGATGTTTTATACATTTAAGTATAAGACCACTAAAACATTTTATCATTATGTGGTGATGACAGGAAAAATAGAAGAAAGTTATGCTTTTAAAAAGAGAGATAGGAGAGCTGCTTCAGAGCTGCTTCAAAACTGAGGATGATTAGAGGTAAAGTAGCCTGAGTCCCAAGTGTGATTTTGTGTTCAGTGATAGCAGAGAACACAGAGCTCCCGGTGGCAGCACTGTATTAACTCTATGATAAATGTTGATAAATGGCAGGAAGTTAACCTATGAAGAATGGGAGCCCCACACATGGTTGATTACTTACCTTGATGTTTCGGACATGTGTTACCAAAAAGTCTGATGATGCAAAGGCAGGAATCGATAATAAAATACAAAGTAATAGATGGGTTTCCATTTTGGAAAAAAAAGATTCCAATCTCAATGATATGCATACATATATAATGCTTTGTTTACTGAGTGTTAATAAATAACCCACTGTGAAAAGTGGGATTAAACATTAGGCATTCAGGAAACATCAAATACTGAATTTTGTATTTGCATAATCTGCAAAATACTGTTACAAAATACTGTTACAGAATTTACAGAATGTGTTAGCAATGTCTCTTCTATATAGTATCTCCAAAAAGAAATTCAGCAGCCATTTCTATACAGGGAACTGAGACTGATCTCTGTTCTAGACTCACTTCTTTTCCAAACAGAAACTGTCGTTTTTCCAGTACCTTCTTAAAAGCTATTCCTGGCTCAATTTATTGGCAGCTGTAACAAAGCTTGCAGTCTCTTAAATCCATCTATGCCCCTCTTCAAAAACTACTTCCCGTAATCCTGCGTATCACCCAGGTACCTGATTTAGGTATCATTATTAGACACATCCTGACTAGTCCAGAAACTTCCTATCACGTGCTTTCCTATTCATTTTTATGGCTGAAACCCAGGTCCAAGCTCCCAGGGTTTTGTATCTTGCACAGTTAATACCATTCAACCTGCTGCTGCAAGGCCCATTTTCTCTCTTTATTATATTGACAGTGTTAATTCTTTCTTATCTTTTTAACTGGTTTAATCTTCAGCGCTCCATTAATCACAAACTTTTGAGGACTGGAAGTTCAATTCTCAGTGATAATAAAACATACAAGTATACAGAATTTGGGCTGTTTTCTGTTTTTCCTGCAGTCAGCTTTCTGAGGTGTGCAGCTATGTGAGGGACACCGGAGGATATGCCCAAGGAGCTCCTTTCAAACCAGTCTGGAGTTTTTTAAACCAATTCTCTGCCCCACCCGAAGGTGACAGGATGGTTCTGTAGAGCAGCTGTGCTCTGCTAGGCCTCCCCCGCCACCTCATGCCTCAGGGCTCACGGCGCCATGGCGCGGGCAGGTTGTGGCACGGCTGCCCACGGGGCTGTCACCGTGTCCCCACCCTTCCCCGGGGTTTAACACACGGGTCTCGTGGAGCAGCACGCCGAAGACCCTCGTAAGGCAGTTTCTGAGGGGACGGCTTTGTTCCTCGGGCCGTGAGAACAGCGAAAGCCAGCCTCACCCCGACCGGTTGCCGCCTGCCCCACACCTCCCTCAGGCTCCTTGCCCACACTTAATATGGCCGCCTCACCCACTTCCAAAATGGCCGCCGTCGCGCCACGAAGCGTTCGCACCATAGAGACGTGGGGCGGTCCGCTCTGCACGCCGCTGCGGCGTGCTCTCTATGGCAGCGGGGCGCCGTGAGGATCTCTATGGCAGCGGCGGCCGCGCCGAGCGGGCCCGGGCGGCGGGAGGATGCCCCTGGCTGCCTATCGCTTCCTCCGGGCCGTGGGGAAGGGCAGCTACGGGGAGGTGAGCCTGGTGCGGCACCAGCAGGACAGCAAGCAGGTAGCGAGGGGCTGGCCGCAGGGGGGGGCACGGCTGCGGCCGCGGCCTGGTCTGGTGGTGCTGCTGCTGCTGCGGCCGTGGCCTGTTTGGGGGGGTGCGACATGTGGCCCCGACGACAGCCCCGACAGGCACGACCGGGGCTGTGGGCTGGTGTCGGGGTGCAGCTGTGACCGTGAGCTGGTGTGACTGCAGCCGCATGAGCTGGGCTTGCCCGTCCAGATATTCCTGCTTTCCTCCCTCCTCTACGAAGATTTTAATTAAAGGTGTGGAGAGGACTCTTTTTTTTCCTCCCTTTTAATCTAAAAAAACCCCAAACCAACAACCTCCAAGCCCCCAAAATTCTCACTTTATTTTAATAAAACTTTTTTTTTTTTTTTTTCCAAAATGTGCATATAATGCCTTATTTTGGGGAGGAAAGCCTAGCTTTGGTAGTCCTTTGGGTGACAGGAAAATACAGCCTGATCTTTTTAGCATGAAGCAGGAAAGGTTGCTCTTGGTTTTGTTACTACTTCTGTAGTCTCTTTAAGACATGCACCTGTGATGGAGCTAAAAATGATATCAAGGATGGAAAAAACAGCTTCTTGTGTTGACTTTTGCTGGCATCAACTCTGCTGGAGGAAGACAGGCTTTGTTTCTCCTGTATTGACTGTGACAGATCCTGGTAAAGTTTTGGTTATGTCAGAGTTGAAGTGTAAGCATTTTTTTCTTCGCCTTTTTGTTGGAAATTTGAAATAATCTGTCTTGCCTGGCCAAAGCAGGTGTATTTGATAGAAGATGAAAGAGAATAAAGAAATGGGCCTGGAGAACATCCACAGAGCAGTACCGCAGAAACCCTGGGTGTGAGCCTTATGCCCAGGATTTGACTGGAAATGATGGGAGAAGTGTTTGTGCCCAGCGGTGACCAGAGGGCGCGTCCTTTCCCGGATGCAGGCAGGGAAGAGGCTGGAATCCAAAAGCAGGTCCCTATGACTTGTGGGTTGGGTAGCAGCGATGGCGGCACTTGTTCCCTCCAGGCCAGTCACCACGGTGCATAGTCCAATGTCCTCAAAGAGTTGCTAACCTCGTTATCCTAAAAGTAAACAGTACATTGGGGTGACTCAGCCATATACAGGTCCTTGGATTTCGCCTCTTTGTCATGCTGCTGATCGTTAACATTGGCAAGAGCCTTGCTTCTTTATCGTTGTTATTTTATCTTAAATATTTGATGCGGTTTACTGTGTCTTATCTTTTGCCAACTTCTATAAACTTTCCTCTGTAGCAGGATGATCAGTATTTTTTGTTGGGACTTTGGTGTAGTGCTACATGTTCTGTGAAAGAAATAATATTTTATTTAGCCATATTTGCTCTTAACTGAATGCTGTTTGTTTATTTGTGGAGAAGGTGAGGTTGCTCCAAATGTTTAAAACCCAAAAGAATTTCTAATTTGTACACAATTTGATATCAAATAAGGTGGAAGAGCATTGCAATAGACTTCATGGGAATCTTGCCGGGATAACATCCTTATTAAACCAAATATAACAAGTGCTAGGTTTCAAGTTAAGTTATATGCATGCTTTTTGCATTTTGGAAGTGTATTATCTAAAGATAGATGCTGATATAAAACTAAAATTTGGTTTCAATGTACAAAGCTACAGATGTAGCTGGCTTGTTACAGCATTTCTATTTTATTTTAAACTTAGATGATGCTGTACAAAGTTTTATTATATTCCTCTTGGGTGCTGTACATTGTCACAGGTTTTAAGAACTGAGAAGCTTGTCCAATATCTAGCAGACTTTGAAACACAAAATCAGGAGGTATTGTTGATTTCTGCATAATTGGTTCCCTTCATATATAGGGGTAGTCTTCCTCAACACTAATTAAACATGCTGGACTAAATTAATGGGTCCATCCTGGGAAGAAGACGCCCTAAGCAATTGCCAAGAACACTGAAATTAAGTAAAAATTTTTTTATATGTCTCGATTTAAAAGCTCTCAGATAAGACGGGGGTCAGGTATATACCATGACGTGATTGTTCCATGGAAAACAAGTAACCTAAACATGAATACCACAAAATTTACATCGGGAAGGGGGCCAGGTCAGATCTAAATATTGGTGCTATGTGTGATGAATGTGTGCTATGGATTTTATTGTCTCTTCTTAAATTTCTGTTGTATTTTTGCTAAAACCTGAAATTCAGTAGAAATACATTTGACATAGTACATACTGGGGAAGTAAATAACAGCTTTCATACGTAGTTTTAAAAAATTCTAAACCCATCTTAATACAGAATAAAAGAAATTGAGGAACGAGCGTAAGATCTTTTGACTCGGTATGACCAAGAGTCTCTATTTCCCTGTAATAGTTAATTTATTCTTAAATAAATTTAAGCCTGTATATGCAGAAACTCATAAGTGCAACAGGTAGTTTTAAGGCAAGTTTTAAAAAAAGTAAATTACATGTCTGCTTTCAGGTTTTTGAGCGTGTTTTTTCAATGTGCCTGTAACTGTACCAGCCCTCCAACTGCATCTCTACTTGCTACAGTTCTTTTCCTGATAGAAGCTTTTTTCTTGTTCTCCCATGCTTCACTGCTTTGTAGACCTTTTGTGCAAAGCCATTAATCCCGAGTCAGTTCTGTCTTGGGGGTCTTCTGCCAGCTACAGGTTTTTTAAGAAAAAATGAACAGACCTGAGCAGCGTTATTTTGTGTGTTCGGAAATTCATTTCTACTAGGTATTGTGAATACAACAATGGGGAATTTGTAATCTAAGCCTTGAAACTCAGATTTTTAACAACTTTTTTGGTCTTCAGATGTATGATCTATGGTCACTGAAGTTGTGAGATGTTATTTCTTGAGTTTCTCTTTTTTTACAGAGAACGTATGTTTTATTTCTGAAGAAGAGAAAGGAAAAGTCCACTTTTTCCTTAAAAAAAAGAGCAGTTGTGTTTGGTTTTCTATCAGAGAAAACCAAATTAAGTCCAGCCAGATGATTTTTAATCTAGGCATCTGTTGTCAATTTTTTACATATGACTGCATACTTTCCTTAATGTTATTTTATTTTTAAAGTTACTATTTCATTTCAGGTCCGTTTTGAGAGTAACTGTGATAGGCAAACAGGTATTTCAGGCTTAAGAGATGAATGATAGACACACATTTTAAATGAGAGCGGGGGAAAAGAAGGTAAATGTGACCATTAGTCAAAAAGAAAGCAAAGCACCACAAAAGTCCTGTGTATAGTTTTATTCAGGTATGTGACTAGAATAGACACACCTGTTCCATTTTTATGGTTTAATGGTAGAAATTACATATCAGTGATAGACAGATTACAATCTCCGTATAGAATAATGTGTGGAGATTTCAAACACTGTATTTCCTTTATACTTGGGGAATTCCCCAGAGCTTCTGCAATAGTAACTTTCATCTTTCATGATACACCTTGCGATTTCTTTTACAGTATGTCATCAAAAAGTTAAACCTTAAAAATGCTTCCAACCGAGAGAGGAAAGCAGCAGAACAAGAGGCACAGTTGTTATCCCAGTTGAAACACCCAAACATAGTGACCTACAGAGAATCCTGGCAGGGGGAAGATGGCCTGTTATATATTGTTATGGGCTTCTGCGAGGGAGGAGATCTGTATCACAAACTTAAAGAGCAGAAGGGCAGACTTTTGCCTGAGAATCAGGTGGTGGAGTGGTTTGTCCAGATTGCCATGGCACTGCAGGTAAAATAAAGTATATAACTTTGTCACCTTCAGGTATAAATTGAATTTAGCTCTTTCTGCATTTAAAAATTCCACAGTTAGGCTGCAGACTTTGAATTCCAGTTTGGCTGGGCTAGTGTCGAAATACAGTGATTATTAGTACATTAAAAACGTGCACAGGTCACTGCAGTCAAATTAACTATTTTAGCTAAGAAATTGCTATCATATTTTATGTCTACACCTCTGTATCAGAGTAGACAGTGGTAACGTCCAGAGTATTTGCAATTCTAGTTTGAAACGCTTTTCTGGTTTGAAAGTTTAGATTAAATTTACAAAATGTAGGGGTTTTTTTTGTTTGTTTTTTTTGTTTGTTTGTTTTTTTTGTTTGTTTGTTTTTTTTGTTTGTTTGTTTTTTTTTTGGTTTTTTTTTTGTTTGTTTTGTTTGTTTTTTTTGTTTGTTTGTTTGTTTTGTTTTTTTTTTGTTGTTTTTGGTGTTGTTTTTTTTTTTTAAGGGAGATTATTTCAGAAGCATTTTGTGTTCTGTGGTTTTGCTGGTCTTTTTTAATGGTAAATTTTAAAGTTGCCTGTTGTGATCAGACATGGAAGTCTACAGTACTGCCTGTTCTGGTTTGTTATAAGACTAATTTTCTCCCCTGTTTGCACAAAGCTCACATTGTATTTCCCACTGAAATATTGTACTTAAAACTAAGAAATAATTGTCAAGAAATGGAGGCAGCAGAAAGTGAATTAAAGTCTGAGTCTTAACTTCACATTTTTATTTCTTCTTTTCTGCTGGCTTGTTACAGGCACACAGGGAGATTTTGTTAAAGCAGTGCCAAGTTTTGGGTCTGTGCCTGTATCAGTCATTCTTAATGTTAATTCACTAGTACTGTCTTTAGCAAGGGCACTCCTGATTTTGATAGTGATATGTGTGTCATTTTTGCATTTGTATTTTCCCTCTTTGACTTGTGTAATGTGACTGTACTTTTAAGTGTAGAAGAACATATTAGGAGTTACTTAACGCTGTATGTTTTTTTCCTCCAGTATTTACATGAAAAGCACATTCTGCACAGAGATCTTAAAACTCAAAATGTTTTTCTGACACGAACAAATATAATCAAAGTAGGTGACCTGGGAATAGCCAGAGTGTTGGAAAACCAATATGACATGGCAAGCACTCTCATAGGCACACCATACTACATGAGCCCTGAACTCTTTTCTAACAAACCCTACAACTACAAGGTAGAGTATGTTAATGCAAATGTCACTTCCATTTCATTAGGCAATTTAGTTTGTTTGTCTGAGAACATTACAATCTTATCTATTGTTTTTAATTTCTTATTGCTTCCAACTCTCTTTTTATGTCCTCAGAGACCAAGCAGAAAAAAATAGGGGAGAGTTTTGCAGGAACCTTTATTTCTGAAACTGTGTTTGCTGCAGTAAGTGGGAATTCATAGCATGTGATAAGTTATCACAGCCAAGGTGTTAAGCAGGCTGCCTGTACCTATCACAGCATGCCAATGTAAACAAAAATATCAGTCTATGTTAGATAGCAGCATTTTCTACATTTGTTATTTAGCAGACAGAAAGCTTTATTCTCAAAAGTCTATATTAGACATAGCAGCAGCATTACAAGGAAAAAAAAAAAGAAATTTTAAGTATAGAAATAAGCAATGCTGCTGTGAATTTAAAATATAACAAAATAAAGCAAATGTGCTCTTGTATAGCTGTTCAGCTCTTGCAGCAAACCACACGCACCATAAATATGAGTGTCTACAACAGGCATGATCTGAGGTGGAGCTGTTCTTCCAATGAAAAATCAAAAGGTTCTCATTTGCCAGTTAGAACCAATATTGTACTTAAAACAGACAAACCCCCCTACAAACAGTTTGCAATTAAACTTGTTCTTACTTAGTTTACTGTCATTAAAGGCCTCTTTGAATGCAGGTGACTGGGTCTGAAGATAAAACTTCTACAATTAATAAAAAGTTCCCAAAACTTTTTATTTTTTTTCCCCTTTTCTCAGTCTGATGTTTGGGCGTTAGGCTGCTGTGTTTATGAAATGGCTACACTGAAACATGCCTTTAATGCTAAAGACATGAACTCTTTGGTTTATCGAATTATTGAAGGAAAGGTAAAAACTTCTAATTTCTTTTTACTTGTGCTTTGTTTTTTCTGTCTAGAACTAGAGATTATCTTTTCCAAACAGAAATACTACATGGAGTTAAAAATACTTTGAATGTTACATGTATCATTATGTGTGTTATAAGACTGATATTTCATGGTGTGATATGATGCAGTGTCAGACCCAGCTCATTTGTAGATATTTCTAGAGTTCCTTGTTACCCTTTTGTGTAGCTACTGTATTGATTAATTTTTCAAAGTTCTGAGATTACTTACTTTCTTATTTTACTTCTGGTTTAAACTGTGCAAAAAATTAAATCTCTCTTCATATGGTGCCATTTTCCTGTTAAGCAAGACTAGCTTATTTAAGTATCTGTCTTGTTTGTCGTATAATGAAGTTAATATGAATTTATTTTATATAAATTTTTAAGCCTATTCAGAGAACTTTAACTGCTGATATTAATAAGAATTTACAAACAGTTCTTAGACAAAACACTTAGAATTTCTATATTCTGTTTGATGTTAAGCAGTTGGGCAATTTTCAGCATATGAACAATGGGAGTATTTTTTATTCAAAGCATATAGCTGAATATAGCTGTCATGCGTAAATAATCTAGCAGTAGCCCCTATTGACAAATATGTTAAATAATATCAGACTTCCCTTTGCTTTTACAGTTGCCACCCATGCCAAAGGATTACAGCCCACAGTTGGTAGAAATAATACGAACTATGCTCAGTAAAAAACCTGAGGAAAGACCTAGTGTGAAAAGCATACTACGACAGCCATATATCAAGCACCAGATTTCTTTGTTTTTGGAAGCCACGAAGGCGTGAGATATTTTCATTTGCGTGATTCTGTGCAAAATATTCATGTTACTGTGGTTTTGTTTTACAACTTCTCGTATTTTTTTGTAGCAGGATAAAATTAGTTCTGTTATGTGCAGTTATAACACATACGAACATATGAATTTCTTTAGATTCTTTGAGAAATAGGAGGGAATTAGAATGGAAACTAGTTTTTTATGCAAATGCAGAATAGTTAGGACTGTGCAACTTATTCAGAGTGTTTAAAAAAAGGGTAGCACCAGTATTTTCAGGGAAGTGATAGGAAATATATATGTTTCCATATGGTTCGTTGAGGCCATTTATCAGGTGAGAGTTGTAATACCAAGTTCCTTTTGATACTCACTGTTATAATTATTTTTCTTTGTCAGGTTTAGTCAGTTATTTTACTGTTTCCAGATAGGACTGATCTGCTGCTGTGCAGAACAAGTGTACATTTCTGGCAGAGTCTGAATGGTGTTTTTAGGCTCCTTTTATAGAGGTGAAAATGAGTATGTTGTGCACAGTATGTTGAAAAAGCCCAGTATCTTAAACTCTCTGTATGTAAGCTGTTTAGTGGAGTGGATTTTTTTTAGTAAGTATAATCTAAAGAAATATCTTAAAGTCTTGTTGATGGTGATTGAATGAGCAACTTTTATTTTCTTTACAGGAAAGCAGCCAGAAGTCAGAAGAAAACAGTGGATTCTAAACCTAAAGATCCTTGTTCTGTGGTCTCAGTAAAGAATGAATCTCACAGCAGGAATGTTACACACCAAAACCACTCCTTTGAGGAAGCTGGGAAATACAAAGTTGTAAGATACATATATTTTCTTTAAAAAAACACAACCAAACCCACGTGCTTTTTCTTGAGAAAAAACTCAGTTTTATAAGGAGTGCCTTGAACATTCATGAGAACATAGATCTGATACCCAAATCCAAAAGTGCCTAATATCCAAAAAGTAATATTTTTTATTTGCTTTCCTCTTAATTCTAGACTGAAGAAGATTGCATCCTCAAATACAAAGCCACCAAATTTTGTCCCTCAGAGAAACCAGCTGTTGAGTTGGAAAGAAAACCAAGCAGTAATGATTTGAACAACCTGGGAGACTCCATAGCTACAGTTAGTGAAGTGAATATTGATATTTTGCCATTTGAAATGAAGTGTGGAAGTAAGAAGTGTGACAGTGAGCATATGCCAGAGAATAATAAAGCGGAGTATTTAAATGTTCCAGGGAATTCTAAAATAACATCTAGTAGCCCACCAATTAAGGAAGATGGACTACAGCAAAGAGCAAAGCAAGCTTTTAAAGCTGAAAATGTTGAGTCTAAGCAGTCTTCTGTTGATGCTGTAGAAGAAGATGGTGACACTTTGAAGCTCTTGCAGCCTGTATCAAAAGACCAAAAGCAAACTGACCTGGTAATGCATTTATGCTTACTTGAAATAGACTTTGAAATAGATTTAACTAATGGCCAGCTCTTAAAATTTAGAGAGCTGCTGCACATGGTTTTCTGTCAAAGTAGGACGCTCCTGATGCAATTATTGAGATGCTTAAGTACTAAGGAACCTTGGCTTCAGATTTGCAAAGGCAACATGGTGAAGTAGTTTTAGGCTTGCATCTAGATGATGGAAATACTGTTTTTACAGGGAACAACAACTTTCTTTTCCAGCTAGGAAGAGAGGTGGTAAGAATAGTTTTGTAACTTTTGTTCTATGTTCTAAATAAGCCTAGCTATTCTCAAGTTGGTCCTGATTTGGATGGGGGGCTAACAGGTGGTAATTGTCTTTTCATTGCATTTTGGTCTACAGTGAGCTTTCCATAAACACTTTTCTGATGAGAAATCTTTATCTGTTGTAGTGCTTGGATTCTACTGAAAAGCTGCTAGCACCATTTGTTCCTGTTGTCATTCAAGTAAGTGTTCTCCTTTGAAGGTTTAGTAGCTTAAAAATGCTGGTACAGCAGATATTTTTTCTAACTGTCTAACAAGAGTTTATTCTGGTTGTAACTGCGATGTGTTCAGGTGGATGCAGTCCAAATAGTAAAGTGGCCTGTGTTGAATTTTTTCTTCTTTTTTAAAATGTGTATGTGTAAATGGCATATTTATGTTTTTTTAAAAATTCTTTTACGTATTAGGATGATATCTGTCATGGAGCTTCGGGAGATGCTCAGGAAAAAATTCATTCCCACTTGCAGCCTCTTAGTTCTGTCAGTGAACCCTCTCTCTCACGGCAGCGACGGCAGAAGAAAAGAGAGCTAGCTGAAGTCTGTTCAGAGAAGGTGCAGGTACTCAAAAAATAATTCTCTTTTTTCCCTTAAGACTCCTGCATTTTTTACTCTTTAAAAAGGGGGCCTATTTTTTAAAAAAGGGTAGGGTTTTTAATGCTGTTCGTGTTTCATGTGTATCTATATAACTTCATTGGTAACAAAGTGCGGAACTTTCAAGATGTCCTTTAGAAGCAGTCTATGTAAATCTTTGAAAATCTCAATAACCGTCAGGGGTGTGAGGTGGGTGTGCCAGATGGGCTCAAGGAAACAGTGAACTGTGGGCTTTGCCTTTGCTGTGCTACAGTCTTTCCTAGCACCTTCCATTAGGACTTCTCGCTGTGACTACAAAATATACAGCAATGCTTTTCCTGACTGTTGTGGATAAGGCTGCTTGTAGTGGGTGGTAGATTACTAGTACTTTAGAACACGTGTGGAATGCTTGCCCTGAGCTTATGAGTGCAAACTCTAGGAAGAAAATATTGTCATCCATGTAAGATAGGGTTCCTGTCAATGCTTCCACACTGAGCAGGGAGATTTCTTTGGGGAAAGGCACTGGCTATACAAGGATAGAGAAGAGGGAGATTGGTGATTGATACTCTGTTTTTCTCTTGGGTTTTGCTAATTGAGGGTGGGGACAGTTGTTGCAAAGGCATTGGCTGCAAAATAGTCTGTGAGGAGAGGGAGTCAAGATGTAGGGGTGGAGAGAAAGGAAGTGGATGCAAGCAGAGGTGTGGGGAAGGAGGGATGACATTGGGAGATGTGAAGAGGTTACAGTAGGATCCAAAACCTCTGGCATGCAGCCTTACCATGCAAGAATGTCTTCTAGATTGCAGAGTACTTTAAATTTTAACAAAAAAGGTATAAATTCTTGCTCACTTCTCTTTCAAGTTCAGAACAGTTGCTCCTCGGCCTTTGCCTTTTCCTTCTGGTGTGAACACAAAGACAACACCAAAGTGTGCAGAGCGGCATGCTGCTGAAGCCTCTCAATCTGTAAATAGCACCAAAACCAGTCAAGTTGCCATTTCAAAGGTTAGTGCTGAATACTGTGTCAGCTTATTTTTGTCTCTGGTTCCTTCTGAGCAGTTTGTTCTCTGAGTATATGCACAGTGAGTAAAGAAATGTATAGTAGCTTACTACCTAATGGAAGTCCTGTCAAGGACCTGGTCAGTGCAGGATGAGAAGCTGCATTGTTGAATCATGGAGGTCAGAAGCTCCTTTTCTAGAGTGCGTATTAGTCTCATTGACCAAGACCATTTTGTAATAAATAAGCAAGCATTTGTTTGATGATCAGGAGGTCTACTCTTAATAGCTCTCTCTTCCATGTCAGTTGAAAAGGATTTTTTGCTTTATAGGTGATTAGATAACAAAAGCCATTATGATGATTGCTAATTAATATCCAGTTAACTTCTTAGGAGCGGCCTTTGTCAGCAAGAGAACGAAGGAGGCTAAAACAGTCTCAGGAGGAGATGCTTCCTTCTGGTAATTTTTATGTTTGCATGTTAACATTTTATGTATGGGTAGGCTAATAGCTTCTTTGAAGAAATTACAACTTGTCTGTTTTTCACTACCATCTTCAGAAAGGTGCACCAAGGGCCTAGTTCCGTGTTAAAGAAAAATTTCTGTTAACATGTCTATATTTTTCTGCTTCTTAGTCATCTATGTTGTGTTTGGTGACAACTTCTCTTTGAAATACACATGAAACATAGAATATACACCTTTCAGATAGAAGCTTTAGTGTTTTCTTTTAGCGGAATACCTACCTGCCTGTCTTCTGCTAGGTGATAGACTTTTTCTTGCATGAGCATGAAACTAATTCAAAATATATGCAGCTAAGTTGTAAATATTGTAAAAATGTCATCCTTCCAGTGATTCCAGCAAGACGAACATCCAGTAGTGCAGTAGTTGAAGCAAAATCACATATGGAAAATCATGTTAAAGGTGCTCAGTCCTCATCAGATCCCAGTATTTCTCAGGTAAACTGGGGTCATCTGCTTTTGAAATATTTTAATGCAGGCACAATTTGGGAAGAAAGTGATATTTAAAAAAAAAATATCTATGTGTAGAAGAAACTTTCTCGATAAGAGTACACAGCGCTCTGTAAATACTGCTTTTTAAGTCCTGGGGTAGATTACAGATCTCTAATACACTTTTTTGTTTGGCTAGATCAGTTTAACATTCCAGGCTTACTGTGCATTTTCACTCCACTTGTCAGAGATGAAAACTAGGGATTTCTTACTTATTGTTACAGGCTCCCTAAATTGCAGTGTTTGTTTATTTTGGAAGGGAAAAAGTTTATCCTGAGCTATGCTTCAGTTACAGATCTGTAGTCTGCTTTAAATTTCTATTAACAATACACTACCTTTAGCCTGGTACATCTAATTTTGCTTTGATAGTGGTGTTTGAACATATTTTTTTTTTTTTTTTTTTTTTAAATCTGTAATCATCTTAAGTGCATACATTTATGTGCTGGCAATAAGGAATAGTTGCTAGATGAAAAGTGAATAGTTTCTGTTAACGTTCTCTTCCTTGTGTAATTAGAAAGTCTTTTTTAAGGTCTTAAACATACATTTGACAATCTTCTGCAACATCAGTGGAACATTATTAATACCAATAAATGCAGAAGAGTAACAGTGAAGAAATTTTAGTCTGAAATTCAAAGTGTAGGCTCCATTTCCCTCAGTCCAGCACTTGCATGGAAAGTGTTTTGCATGTTTTACATATGTGTGTATGCTTATAACTGGTGTCTAAATGTAAAAACTTTATCTGCATTCACAAACTGGGATTACATGAGGTTTGTACACACTAGTTGTATGTGCATATGCTAGTGATGGTTTTGCATGTTATGCTGTGCACTGAACATGAGACTGCAGAGATGAGATGGTTAAAAATCTATGTTTTAGGTAATGCTGGGCACTTTCTGAACTGATAAAAATTTATTTAAATACTATTTTTAAATGTGTATTAAAGACTAATAGGTGAGCTGAGGGTAGTTACTTTATAATATAGTTGACAAAGAACTGGCACAGATAAATGATTTAATTGTTTTTAATAGAGGCACTAGGTGAAACATTTATGGTGGTTAAAACTGCATGACTGAGATGTAATTCTAGTCACATAACCATTTCATAAAGTATTGTTGATGATGTCCTATGTATTAGCTTGTTTTTAAAACCGAGGGTTACACTTTTTAAATGTTATCAAGCCAAGATTGTAAAAACATGCTTGCTGCAAGTGTTTCTTCCATGTAGGAAAAGTAATTCATGTCATATTGATAAATTACACTTTCAGCTATTAGAACTTTTGTCATATATTCTCTCTTCCTTTAGAGAAAAAGAGGAACCCATTGTCTGTCTGATGATGAGTTAAGCTCTTCCACAAGCTCTACAGATAAGTCTGATGGCGATTCCAAGGAGAGGTAACTATTTTGTTTAATACTGTGTAAGAGTTTTCACTGCTGTATTGGACCTTGACTTGGAGTGGAAAAAAATGGCAGGAATTGCTTTCACACTTTATCTCTACATAGTGAGTAATTGGAGATGTGATGCATAAAGAAAACTAACTTCATTTAATTGTTGCCTCTCTGTAACTATAAGCTTTCCATGCTGAACTTTCTGGGACATGTGATTGTGTACCTCTGTTTTCTGTCAACTGTAGCATCCCAGGAAACCGGTCTTCCAGCATCAAAGGACATATATTGTCAGCATGCATTAAAAGCATGAGTTAAAAGGTGACAATATGCTTCCTTTCCACTGTGAATGAGGCTGAATTTACTTCTGATTTTGTCAGTGTAAGCAACTTTTAAAAAAAATATTATTTGTTGCATTACCACAGGTGCAGCTACACAGGTAGCAGTAGCCGGTAGGATTGTGAATTGTTGCTAGGTGAATGAGCTCTGAGCCTTTGTTAGATGCAATATTGCTAAAGCTGCTATTGATAAAACTGCACCACAAGAAGTAATTTAACCTGGAGTACTTAGCAGGACCTCACTAAACTTATTGTAAGACTTTTGAATGCAAGGTGGAAGTTGCATCATGAATGGTGACTGAATTACATCTTATTTCTCCTCTACTAGAAAAAGCAATGTGAATGAAATGAATGACTTGGTGCAGCTGATGACATGGACACTGAAAATGGACTCTAAGGAAAACTCTGAATACTGTGTAGCCTCAACTCCAGCCCCAGAATTTAAACTGCATAGAAAATATCGAGACACTTTGATTTTGCATGGAAAATCACCCAGTGAATCAGAGGAGTTAAAATTTGAAGAGATTTCCTCAGGTCCGTTTCTCTGTTACTGCTTTAAACGAATGGTTCTTAATAGCTAATAACCAAAGAAGGCCTGCTAGTGGGCAACAGAAGACAATCCACTCTTATTTCTTCTCAAGTTTCAACAATACTTACAGAAGTAAAACATCTTTCTAAATAATTTTGTGTGCAAAACTGCTCTAGTTGTGGTTTACTTGCCAATGAGAGGAATGTGTGATTGATCTGTGTAATTATTAATGGAGAAAGATAGTCTGCAATATGACTTTTTCCCCATGTGACATACTTGGAAGCTTCCAAAACGAACAGCTGGAGTATTTTGAAATAAGACTTTTAAGGCACTCAAATGATTTGATAGATATCAAATTTTGTGAATTAGGGTTCAATCTGAAATTGTACACAAAGCATTTTAAACACGGCGGAGGTTTGTACAAGAAAAGTTCATCCTCTTTGCACAATTTGGGCAAGCTTATTTTTCCTACAGATACAAGTGCAGGAATTTAATCACTTTTCAGAATTAAGGTCTGGCTTAGACCTTAAGTATGTATATGTATTCTAAAAAAGCAAGAAAAAATTGTATTTGCCATGACTGCACTTACTATGCAACAAGAAGTGAAAAAGCTGAGGTAGGTTTTTGAAGTCTCAGACCTTCTTGTGCTTACTGTTTTAAATGGTAAGGATTCTACTTGTAACTAGTCTGGTGATAGGCAAAACAATGGGGGAACGCTGGATTTTACTCTGGTAGGTTGATTCTGCATAGCTGAAGTAAAATATATTGTAAGAGTTTGTCTCTAAACAGCAATGACAGAATGTCGAAGGTACAAATTTCAGTTTTGGTTTTTGGTGGGTTTTTTTGTCTGTTTTTCTCACTCTTAAGTATTGTATAGTGAGATCCTCCAGCTGTTTATTTACTACTGCCATTTGGGATGACAGGGCATTTCTAAACTAAAAATTATTTTAATTAGATGAGATACTTTATTTTCAGAAGGTGATCCATCCTATGAAAGGAGTGTTTGTGGTTTCAGTGATTAAAAGAGCAAGCTAGCGTTCTTGGTTCCTAATGGAGGCGTCCCCTTATAAAATGACTCTCTCTTGTTGGCAGCTTCAGCTGAGGAGCAAAAGATTCAAAGACTGTTGAGATAAACAGACAGATGGCAGAAATTATGCCATTAGAGTTTTACAATGATAAAACTTTTTTAATGTTTTCTGTAAGTACAAGTGACTGAATTAATAAAATATTTGGGTGGTGGTGTAGTATTATAGTACTTTTCATTCAAAAATTTGCAGTGTAGAATACAGGGACCACCTGAAATGAAGTTAGAGGAACCTAATTGTGCAAACTGTCTGTATTGACTTTGTACTGTCCAGTGTCTTAAGTTCTGATTCACAGTGTTGATTGTTCTAGCAAGCCAGCTCAGATAAAAAGTTATTGCATGCAAACAGTCAGCTGGAATTCTGTGGTCATACTTATAGTCGTCCCATATTCTTCTGCATGGAGTATGAAAATTTGTTCTACTGGAACTAATCATTACTGCATTGATTTGTGGGGGTTTTTTCTATTTTATTTTTGGATAGATATGTTACCAGTTCCTGACAAGATTAGGAGAGTGATTGAAATCCTGAGATCTGATGTGGTGCAAGGTTTGGGAGTGAAACTTCTTGAGAAGGTGTACAGGATCATGGAAGAAGATGATGAAGTGAAAAAAGAGGTGAATGTCTTCCATAATAAAATGGTTTAATTTCTTTGTAAACCTAGATAAATGAGCAGGGTCTTTACTGCCCCCCCTTCCTTTTTAGATATTGATACAGTAGTGCAAACCTTGTTTCCAAAAAGTATTGGCAGGCAAGGGTGTAAGTATATTGTCGCTTTTCAGTTGTTTGATTCTGCATGTAGACTATGTTCAATCACAGGTTCTTCAGAAAGCATAGGAGCTTTAGAATTGTACCCTGGTCCCCCAGTTTGTGGAATATGCAAAGGATGTGAGTAATTTTACTCTGTGGTGTTTCTCTGATAGTTATTTTCTCTGACCAGTAATTTTTCATGTTACTTGCTTCACGGCCCTTATGTCCAAAGTGAGAAACAGTTTGATGTATGTTCCTAAAAGAAGTTGAGTGAGCAATACCTCCAGCTCGTTCGATTCAAAACTTGGTTACAATTGAAATACCGCATGGGTAGGTATAGCCTGTGAAGATCTGATTTATATTTTAAACTGCTGGGTGGGATTTGGAACTTGCTTGCTTCCAGACAACAAAAACACTTTCCTTTTTCTTCCCTCCCATCTGTGTTGTCAAACATCACATGCTGCTATCAGTTGAGTGCTTTGGTATGTTTTTTTGTTAACATTTTGGTAATTCCTGCTTTTTTCAATGTCAATAAACTGTGGGTTTTTTTTGTTTTTGTTTTGAATAGCTGCAGTTGCGGGAGCATATGGGAGACAAGTATAGAAGTTACAGTGCGAAGGCACGCCATCTGAAATTTCTTGAAGAAAATGTGAAGTTCTGACCAGAACCTTTTCCTTAGTGAAAAGTACTGTTTTATAGCTCATTTGATGGATTGGGCTAGTTTACAAAGCACATTTATCCACCGACCTCCTCTGCTGGAGTAAGGAGGTGAACTTGCAAAAAAGGTTACAGTTTGTAGTAATATTTTTCATGTTAAAATGTGAACTAGGCTATCACTTTCTCAGAAGAGAAACTGTTTAGTTTTTATTTTCTCAATGAAACTTTAAAAAAATTGCTTTTTATAGATGCAAAGAGGGATGGATACCAAGTTTTGTATACAAAGGAGTATTAAAAAAAATGTTGTGGTTTGAATAGGTGGTTTTAATATGGTAACAAAATATATGCCAAGGCTATGGTGTGATTGATAGGCTCTAAGCTATTACATTGTAAAAATTTAGCAGGGAGAAACAATTACTAATTTTTGTAGCAGGTTCTGTAAATTGCCAAGTTAAAAGTCCTGATGGGGGTGGCTGTACTGCTTTTAAACAGAGCCTTTCCTTTTGTATTTTATTGCTAAGGCAATCAGTAGGGTGGTGGAAAGTATTTGGTAACTGGATAAAGTAAATCTGAAAATGTTTAAACGATAGACATGGTTACCATGGACCCAGCTGAAGAAATCTCTTTGCCTTACAAATACTAATTCCTTTTAGGAATGAAAGTGCCCAAGACCAGAGTCAGTTAGAGAAATAGGCACCTTCGTTTTTGCCCTTTCTTTGCATCTAGGTTGTGTTGCTACACCTGCCCAGGCATTGTCAAGTACCATCACTACAGAAAAAACATGTGTTCTTTATAAAGGCTAAAGAAGTCAAAAGGAATTGAATTTGTAAAATAAAATTTTAAATGCACAACCTGTCTCTTTCCCTGCCTCCAGCTTAAAGGCTGTAACCTCCAGCACCTATGAGGGTGACTAACATGCCAGTCAGTACTAAAAAAGTGCAGTACCTGTGGATCCTGCTGCCTTTCACACACTAGATGCTCAAGTTACGAGGTTTTAGGAGCTATTGTAGTGTGCAGAGTCAAAATGTTACTTTCTCTACCTGGACAAATTTGTTTTAATCAAAAAGCACCCCTCTGCAATCTCACGTCCTAGAACAGGTTCCAGTTCTTACAGATCCTCAGAACTGTAGGGTGTGTACAGTTTTACAGTACTTGTTACAGCCTGACGCTACTGCCAGCTTGGGTTATAGACTGTTAGAAATATTTAAGTAGAAGTCCAGCTGTATATGATCTTAACAGCTTAACTATACTTGAGTCACTGTGTTCCTTTTTACTAAAATACTTAAGATGTGACCTCCAGTAGCCTTCTAAAGTTAATCTCCCCACCCCTGTCTTCCCCATGACTTCACTGAAACTCCAGCCAAAATTTAGAGCACCATCATGATCTCTGCAGATCTTGGTGTCCTCAAGGTAGTATACACAATAGTAAGAAAAGACCCAGACATTAAGCCAAGATGTATCTTCCAGTGGAAATGCATTTAACAAAATTCAACAAAGTAACAGCACAAAGAACCACATTTTTTTAGCTTTTAGAATGTCTCTTTGGCTTTCTGTCTGCTGGCTTCTTTTCTTCTGTTCCCGACTCTTGGACAGGTAGCCACTTCAGAGGATTGCGGCGGTACATAGGCCATGGAGGGAGTGTTAGCTTAGGGAAAAGGAATGAAGTCAGAACATGTAAATCAAGAGGCTAGATAAGTGTTTTGTACAGCTTGCTAAGAGAGTATTATTCCTTAGCTCTTCTATCAGTTAATAAAGTTCATAGAATTTCATACCAGAAAGATATATATCTCTATAGTTTACATTATATACTGCATAGTCATTTTTAAGTAAGCATGACTAAAGGACCCCAGATCATTGCAAGGAGAACAACAGCACTCACCCTGAAGAATAAAGGATCTCCCAGGCTACCAAGGTCACACCAGCATCCTAGCCCTTCTACCACCTCTGGGAAACCCTCCCAGAATATGGCATCGTAGATAGGTAACTGTAGCAAGACTGGCTCCAGGGACATTTAGATCAAGAAAGAAGCAGATAGATGATGGTGCCATAGAATTATACTAGCTTTTCCCTACAGTAGTATGTGTGTGTTAAGTAGTGAGTGGTCAAAACGTTGGATCCGAACGCTTGAAAGGTCTAAGAACCATGTGTAAAACCCCATTTGGTGTGCCCCAACTGGAACGGGACACCTCATGTGTATGACTAAGGAATTACTCTTAATTCCATACTTTTATGTCCTAGCCTCTCTCCTCAGTTGGCATGGGCCAGCTGCAGAATTTTCATGACAAGCTACTACTCCACAGAAGCCTCGCTGTCCTTTCGGTTATCAGTGCTATGAGCTTGACTTAAAAGTAACATTTAATTGGAATGAAAAACTAATTCAAAAGCAGTATTAAATTGCAGTGTTCTCTAAAACCTTACTAGCATTTGAGAAGAGGCATCTACTGGCTTGTAAAACACTTTCTACAGATCAAGAAAAGTACAAATATGTATTGGTACAGCCCCTTAATTTAATGACTATTTCAGGTTAAATAGTGCATGTATTTTCTGGTTTGGGGAAAAAAATTCTTACCAAACACGATAAAGCAAATCCAGCCATTACTATGTAGACAGTCCATCCAAACTGTTCAGTGATGTATCCATAGATGAAACCAATTATCTGGAAAAAAAAAAAAAAAAAAAAAAAAAGAAAATTTAAAATCAAACTCCAAACAAAAACAATTCCCATGTCATGATTAAGCTGGGTGGTGATGGGGGAGAATTTAAGTAGAAAAATACACGTTTTTCAAAAGTACAGATCTTACGTCTTTCTAACCTTACTTTCAAAATCGTAGGACAATAATGAAAGTAGATCAAAAGAAGAAAAGACATACAGCTTTTAGTGACCCAGTTAAGCCAAACAATCAGAAAAAAACCTTGTTTGTAAGATCAGAAAACAAAGTAGTCCTGTATGTTATCACCCATAGTTCTAGTATACTTACTGCAGAGACAAGAATGATTCCTTGAAAAATCTGTTCTGCTAATTTTTGGCCCTTGTAGTCCTGTGGGAACAGATATCATTTTGTCAATTACCCAAAACACAAATGTACCAGTTAAAGTCTTTCAGGTCAGGGCCTAGAGTGAACCTGACCATAGCGTCTCAACTTTTTTGTTCAACTTGCAAACCAGACTGGAATTCTTTCTCTTACAGCGTCTGGATTTCAAGCGTAAAAGAATTCTTAATTCCCATAACACCTCCCCTGTAGTCTTGACCATATCATCTGAAAACAAAAGCCAGTAGTCTGTTCAGGATAAGTAATGCAAGTTCAAAACACCACTGTAGTTAGCTTCATACCACTACATAAAAGCCGTAACACCACAAAAGAAAGTATATTCTTGAGAAGATACAGTATGTCACCTGTGTTTGTATGACTTTAGAAAACGGGGCTCCCGATGAAAACACTGTCTTCTGGCTGTATATAGCACAGTCAGAAAAGTACAGATGGGGTTCCCTTGCACAGCTGTATGTTACCTTCATTTCCAGCACACTGAAGCTGAACTTTCAGAACCAAAAAATCGAAATTCGATGCGGAGTAGCACCTCGCAACCCCTCAGCCCCACCTGGCGCACAGGTGCCAAACACCGCCCGGAGGGAGGGGACGGCCGAACCCGCCCGCCCCCGCCGCGAGGGCCCGTGCCCGCCCGTGGCGGCTGCCCTACCATCTGCGTGGGGATGGAGCGGAAGATGTTCAACATGGCGGCGGAGAGCGGCGCCTCACGGTACGCCTCGTAGTCGCCTCGGCCTTCCTCGCCAGGGCTCTGCGGCAGCTGCCGGCAGTCGGCGTCGCCCTGCGAGGCGGGGGCGGCGGGCGGGCTCGGCGGGTCCCGGCGCTCCGCGCGGAGCCTACCGCGGGGCAGCGGGAGCGGAAGGCAGCCGCTGAGCTGGCCGGAAACGCGTCCCTTTCGCTCCGCCCCATCCTCCCTCAGCCGGGGGGGGGTGGCGGCCCGATTCAGCCGTCGGCTCCGCGCCGTCATCGCCGCCGCCGCCGCCCCGGGCCTGGGCCTCCGCCCCCACCGCGCCCTCGCCGCCCCGCGGCGCCATCCGCAACGGCCGGCGCGGCGCGGGACGCCGTCTCCCTGGCAACGGCGGCTTCGAGCCTCAGGACCCCTGGCTGAGGGGCCTGCAGCCAGCCGTTCTAAGGCGCCCTCGGGGCCGCCTGTGCGGAGTTGACGTTGACTCTGCAGCCTGCCGGAGGCCCCTCGCGCCCAAGGGCTCGACCTCTCCTCGCAAAGCCACCGGCAACTGCCGCAGCCCGGCTGGTGCCGCAGGGCGTGCGCGGCGCGGTCTTCGCTCTTCCGCCGCTATCAGGCACCGCCGTGGTCACCTGCGACGCGTTGGGGTGCTGGTAGGTGGTGTCGGCGGCGGGGGCGCTGCGCTGCCGCGGTGGCAGTTGGCGGCGGCGCGGGCGGCCGGTGAGGGGGACGGTGGGGCCTCGGGGGCGGAGAGCAGCGCCGCGCCCCGTCCAGCCGGCCTCGGAGCGGGGCTCCTGGGGCCGCGGCCGGGGCGGGGGAGCGCGGCTTGTGCTGTCGGGCGATGCTGCGGTGAAGCGAAGGATGCGGTGAAGCTGGGGGGCGGGGGGAGAAGCAGTTGCGTGCCCGGCTTAGTGTGTGTAAACGCGTCACCGGAGTGACTGAAATGGCGCCAGCGTAGCCACGAGCAGGTGTTTTCAGTATTTCAGCGTGGGGTTGCGTTTGCACTGAGTGATTTCTGGGGGAATCGGTCTGTAAGTGCTTCTAGCGCCGGCTGCTGCGGTGTCACTGAAGGGCCGCACACGGACCCTGTGCGCGCCCGCTCCGCGCCGCTTTGCCACGGGCTTCGTTTGAAAGAGACGTTGCGTTGCCTGCCTGTAAAGCGAGGCTACGTGTCCTGACCCATTTCGGCAGCGCCGCAGGCAGGGCACACGGCGTGCGTTTGTTGTGCTGGATAAACGGGAGAAATGCTGCCGTGGAAGGAAGGCGGTTACGTCTCACACAATAGTCACAGCACAGTTTGCCATATTTTAATTCGGAGGTTTTGCAAGTAGCTTGATATAGAACTGTCACCGTTTCTTGAATTTTGCATGTTATGGCGTGAGTGCTTTCTGTGTGTTACTTGAGAGCTGCTTCACAGGATGCGTAGGTCTTGTTCAGATTTCACATCTACTGTCAAGTAATGAATAAGTGTGTGTGAACTGCATACCAAAACTGCATTATTGCATTGTGGTTTTACCCCCTTCTATCGCATGATGATGATACCTTCTTTCACACTTCTGTGATCTTTTTTTGTACGATGACACTTCAGGTGGTATTCAGTTGTATTTTACATGGGGAATTTAATGGTTTTGAAAGTCTATAATGCTGTTTGTTAAAATCTCATAAACACTGTGTCCTGCCAAAATTTGCAGTTAGTTAAGTATGGAAAGAAATGTATAATCATTTGTATTACTGTTGGGATGCTTCCAGTTCAGATAGTTAAACAAATTGGCTCAACAGTAAAGAAACTATACATAATTTTCCAGATTCTTTTCAGATCACTTTTGAGTGGCAGGAGTGCAGTGTTTTTTTTCTGTCAGTGAAGTAAGTGGCAAGATCTCCCTTTTTATCTGAGTTCTTCTTTAGATACATCACTGTAGATATGTACTTCCTGAGATAACATACTCAGTTATTAAAATGTGACATGCGGTTTTATCTTTTTAAGAGAATGAAACGTTCACCGCATTTGGAAACTGTTTTGACACTCCTGGTATCTGTGCTATGCCTTGTGTAGGCATGCACTGGAAGTAGGAAGTGACAGCTGTATTTTTTCTCTTGCAGGTTTGCAGGAACCTTATGATAGTAAATAAAATAAGAGAAAAATGACATTAAGGAAAGGTATGCATATATGTGTGTGTCCCATTTTTTAAAAATCTCTTCTGTACTTTTCTGAGATTCCCAGTTGTTCTCTGGTTATAATGATGAAATTTTTTCTTCTAAATTTTCAGTGAACATTTCCATCCTTATAGTGGCTGTTGTGATATTTTTGCTAGTTCTTCATCATAACTTCCTAGGCCTCAGTGACTTCTTGAAACGGGAATTATCTGGTATGTTGAGTTTTATTTTAATTTAAAATGATTAATTTTTTTAAGTTTGGTAGGAAGGCACATGCTCTGGCCAGACAGAAAACACTACCTTGCTGAAATAATGCGTATGGTAGTGATCAGTCATTTGCATAACAAGATATAATTTTTTAATTCTTTTATGTTCTTTTATTATTCTAGATCTCTTCCTGTTCTCATACCCGAGAAACTTCAGCTTGGTGGACTTGTCTGTTCTGGCTGTGCTGAGACTTTTCTCGGTCAGGAAGCCAGAGGAGATAGCAGTAGGGGTTCATTCTGGCTTTTAAAGTCATTAAGACATAATTCGGTTTACTTGACAAAGCATTTTCATTTCTGGGAGTCTGCTTTTAAGAGCTGCATGTGGTCCCACAGAGCCTCTCCATGTCCCATTAACTGCCAAGTCCCAGTTTGGCACTTCTGGGAGCTGTTGCTTTTGTGTGGCAGCTGTACAGGTGCTTCCCAACAGCAGTTGAACAGGAGCCTGACAGGCCTTAACCAGGAATCAGTTGAAGTCAAAGCTGTTGAGCTCTGTCATCAGGAAATGGCAAACAGAAGCAGAAACCCAGCTTTGTGAACAGCAGACTACTGCCCACAAACTGCCAAGTCACTGTTTGCTACATTCCTAAAACTATCTAATATGTAATAGTCTAGATCATCTGAAAGGTACCAGCATTGTTACAAGAAGTGTGGGTAGTGGCCAATTTGCCAGCTTTTACAGGTGATGTGGTCTAGTAATAAAGTTCAACACTGATATCCCGTTTTCCTGCCTGCACACTATCAGTATGAATTCTTTTAGGTTCAGCTTAGATAATGTAGTGTGATCTGTGATCCCGGGAATAAACATGGGTCTGTACTTAATGCCTTGATCTTTGGCAGAAAAAAAATTCACAACAGTAACTTTAATTTAGAATTTCTGTTTTCTTCATTGGTTCTTACCTGGGAGGAAAAGAAAGTATATGAAAAGGAGGGAAGGGTGATGTGGAAAAGACCAGAAGGTGGGTAGGGTAAATGTGAGGGGGAAGTCAGTGATATTACAGGCATTACAGAGGGGACCAAAGGTAAGTGCAGCCTACTGTAGTTTAAGCCTCATTTTAGTACCTGGTGCTGTGTGTGTATATGTATGGTTAAATATATGTAGTTTATTTGATGTTTTCCTATTCATTAACATCTTGGAGTCTCAAGAGCAGGTGCTATATTTTAAGTGTTTGATACAGGCATGCTGTAATCCACGCCTCAGTTGAGACACCCAAGTGCTTGCATAGTAGAAAAAATTGAAGGTGTTGGGAATTTTAGTGTGGTAATAATGTCTGTTTCATTTGCATAACACAAGTATGTGATGCCATTTGTACTCTACAGATTCAAATCCATTAGGACTTCAGCCTATAGATTTCATACCTGCAGCTCCTCAGAGGCTGGCAGATGAAAGGAATGATAAGGAGATTTCTGTGGTCATTGCAGCATCAGATGAGAGGCTTGGGGGTGCAATTGCAGCCATGAACAGTATTTACCGTCACACCAGATCCAACGTGGTTTTCCATATTGTTACTTTGAATGATACTGTGGATCACTTGAGGTAATGATCTATTCATTAGATTCCCACAATACGATAAAACTTAAGTGTCTCTGAGAAGAGGAAGAGCTGACTGTCCCTGGAACTGCACTACTCTAAATTGCAGTCTATCTGCTGCTGTTTATTGCAGCTTTTTGACGAGGCAGCTGCGGGGAGTCCTACACTCATTCCTTCTGGTAATGTTTCAGGGATGAAGAGGAGCCATCTTTTCCAGTGGGGTTATATCCAACCAGTGGGATTGGAGTTCACTGGTGAAGGGGCTGTAAAAGTTGCTTCCTACATTTCATCTAAGCAATTCAAATGCTGGCAGTGAAGTTTCTCCATTTTTCTAGGTTGTTCTTTGATCCTTTTATTTTTGCCCATATCTGTTCACACTGACATTTTTTGTGAAGGACCTGTGATAACAGGACCATATAATTCTAATAAAATAAGGAGCACCCTCATACCTTTCATGTGTCACAGCTGTGCAGTATGCCGATAGTGGGCATGCCCCTGAAGTCATACAGGATGCCAACATCAGCTGTAGATTACATTCTATATATATGTTTGTTGGATAGGGAAGCAAGTGGCCAGATCAAGATCGGTGTCACTGTCAATAGGATCTCTTGCTTTTCATTTGACTTTGTCTCATTTAACAAGATCTGTACCTTTCTCCCGTTTGCAGGCTATGGCTAAGTAACACTGCTCTGAAAAATTTGAGATACCGAATTTTGGATTTTGACCCTCGTGTCTTAGAAGGGAAAGTACAAGTGGATCCTCAAACGGCAGACACCTTAAAACCAGTGAGGATGATGTTGATTACTTTTTGCGATTATTAGTTAGTAACAGTGTATTTTGATACTGGCTTTTGAACGCAACTAGAGATCAAAACCAAATCTGTTAGCATAGAAGCAATCTTTTATAATCAGATTCCTAAATTTCAGCAAATTTCCAGATAGTGAGAGACGGATTTGAATATCTACATATGCATGCCTAGTATCATTTTTTGCTGCTAGCTACAGTGAAGCACAGCAGCTTGCATGTCAAGCATGCCAACACCTCAGAGATACTACAGATATATCTGAAGAAATAAATTCTAATATAGACCAGTTTTAAAGTTAGTTTATCCATGCGCAAATTCATAGGAAACCAGGAATTGATGGAACCTGTTTCTTTTAAATGACTTCTAGGATATTGCTGCCTATTTTACTTCCTTGATAGAAGTTGTCTTGGACGTTAGTGCCATAGATAAGTGCCAGGAGCATCAGTCAATTCCATATTTATTTGGACAATTTTTCATTTAATTCTTCATTTGTCTTGCTTTCTTGTTTTCACAGTTAACCTTTGCAAGATTCTACCTGCCCAGTTTGGTACCTCATGCGGAGAAGGCCATCTATGTGGATGATGATATAATTGTGCAAGGTATGGGACCGTTTCTTAGCCTTTTGCCACTGGCCTTATGCTGAGGTCGGTACACCATCTCTTACAGTAACCAAACACTTCAAGGAAATATGTAAAAACTTTGTCAGTATGAACGAGTCATATTAAACTGAGTGGTTTCAGCTGCTGTAGCAACGGACTGAACAAAAAGTCACTCGGCTTAATCCGGATTGCTTTTAATTTTTCTGTGCTTACTTCCATTTTCCAGATGATATTCTTGAACTATACAACACTCCACTGAAACCTGGACATGCAGCTGCATTTTCAGATGATTGTGACTCAACCTCTAATAAAGTTGCTGTCCGTGGAGCGGGCAATCAGGTTAGTTTTATCCTGATTCAGTGGTAACAATACAATAGATCCCAGGCTTTGGAAACATGCAGTCGGTTTTAATATTCTTGCAGGTTGACTTCCAAATGCAGCGAACCTAAATGTGTGACTGTCCCTACCCGAATCGATTTACTCTTGGTGTTTGTGTTACAAATGATGCCTGCAGTTTCTGTTAAGGCACAGTAAAAGCATTTCAAATTTTTGCTCTGCTTTACAATGAGAGCAATTCCCAGCATGGAACAGCAGGAGGTCTTAGAACATCAGAGGGAGAGTTTTTCATTTCTGAGTGTATAAAAAGTACTTTTTCTAGGGACTGGTACCATATAAATAATATGGTATTACTAAGACCATGCAGCATTCTTTAAAGTATGTAGTTTATATAATCATGTTTTTTAAATGTTAGACCTCTTAAGCTTTCTTTCTCTTTTTTTAAAGGAAGGAGTATTTGCTTTAACAACCTCAAGTTATGCTTATCTGTTGGGAGAAAAATTTAATTTTTCTTTAAATAGTAATTTGACCATATTTTAAGCTAGTGTCTACTCTTTTTTCCCCAGTATAATTACATTGGGTTCCTAGATTACAAAAAAGAAACCATCCGAAAGCTTGCCATGAAAGCCAACACCTGCTCTTTCAATCCAGGAGTTTTTGTTGCCAATTTGACAGAATGGAAATTACAGAACATCACTAAGCAATTGGAGAAGTGGATGGCACTTAATGTAGCGTAAGTACCCCCAAGCCGAGGGCAGCATCAGGTCAGGGATTGGGTTATGGTGATGGCATTTAACTGTTCAATGAAGGGCCGTGTATGAATCTGTGGATTCCTGTCATGCAGCTGCAAATGAAAAATCAACTGATTTAGGGCCACACAAGCATCCTTTTTCCCAACTTGTTTTCATCTTCTGTTCCAGAGAGGAACTTTACAGTAGGACTCTGGCTGGCAGCATCACAACACCTCCACTGCTAATTGTATTTTACAAGCAACATTCCAGTATTGATCCCATGTGGAATGTCCGGCATCTCGGTATGTATGAACAATTGTGACACTGCTCCTCCAGTGTGTTTTTCCAGGTCTGTAGCTGGACACCTCGTTGATGATGCAGCAAATAGATCTCTTCTTCCCCTATTTTATACCTTGCTCTTGAAGAAACACTGCTTTGCAATAACATCTTGGGGCCTGTGGGCCTGATCCTTCATGTTATTTTTTGGACTGCTAGGGGGTTAGTTCTTGAATTGACTTACTCTCAAGTTACTTCTAATTTTCATTTTCTCTTTTCACATATATATTGCAACTGAAGTTAATCCTAGGTGTTTCTTCCAAGACTGTTGAGAGGAACAGACATTCATATCTGTTCTGCTACTGGTGAAACCCCAATGCTGGGAGAGCTTTCTTGGGTTGTTTCCAATGAACATTACATAGGCTGCTGAATACATCTGGGTATTAAGGGGGTTTTAAAGAACTTGGAAATTAAGGCAGTACGTTAAAATAGATGCTGAGACAGATCAAAGTGGCATTCAGTTGTACCTGATTACATTTTTCACTTTTCCCCGATTTCTGCTTCCCATATCACCTCCTTTCTCCATAAATGACAAGATTTCCTTTATTAAAAGCCTTTAGTTTGAAGTTAAAATATTGCATGTTGGTGTTTCTGCTGCCTTTATTTCAGGCACTAATGCTTCTTTTTCAATAAAAGGGTCTAGTGCTGGAAAAAGGTACTCTCCTCAGTTTGTGAAAGCTGCCAAGCTGCTCCATTGGAATGGCCATTTCAAACCATGGGGAAGAACAGCTTCATACGCTGAAGTCTGGGAGAAGTGGTATGTCCCTGACCCTACAGGCAAGTTCAGCCTGATCCGTAGACATTCAGAAGCCTATGAAGCAAAGTAGAATCAGTTTTAATAATTGATGGCATTTTCTCAGGAAACTTACAGAGCCAAGCAGAACTTTTTTTTAGCCAACTTGTATTACAGAGCAGTCCTTGCCTTCTGGAGTATAAGGTGATGCAGTTATTCAGGTGCAGTTCTGAAATGCACAGGTCCAAAGGAGACGTGCTTCACTTGTGTGACAGACAATGGTACTCCAGCAGCACTACAGAAAGCAAGGGAGGATTCTCCTCCACAAGCTAGCACTTTTGTTAGTTCATTTCTGTCTGTTGTGGTGAGTTTTTCTGCTCTTTACTACAAGTCTTCTAGAGGAGGATCATTTTGTCAGCTATAGAAAGAAACAGTTTCTAAGAACAAGATACGACTTCAGCTGGTGCTTGCACCATGCAGATCTTGCACAGCAATGTACTGTAATTAAGAGCTGCTTGGGTTTTATTCTGTTTTTTTGTTTCCTTATCCTGTGAAGTAGTTTCCTCAACAACCCTTTCTTGCATGTCATCTCCTCCCAACCATTTCTGTGTTTTCCTTGCAGAATTCTGCAAAATTGAATCTTGTAATTTTGAAAGATTAATTTTTCAAGTATTATTTCACTATGCAAAGTGGGTTTTAACCGCCAGTGAACGCTAAGATGTTTTTTGTAAAGTGGTAGAGAATATTTGTTCAAAAATAAAAGCTAATTTTAACATGTTGACTCAAACCTCAGGTAAACGGCAATCTGATTCTAGTCTTGATCTGATACCTGACGTGCGTTTCCTTTGTACTTTCAGTAGCCAGTGATTGAAACTAATGTCAATTGATCTCATCTTTACAAAAGTAATCTCATTCTGAAAGCGTGCAGAATGTTTAATTTGGGGATCAGGCTGTATGAGTTACAGATTAAGTTCCTCATTGTTCTCTCAAGTGAGCGTGGCTCCGCTACAGAAGTTTTTCCTACTGTGCCTTTCCCAGTCTGGCCCTTTAAACTCATTGAGATTCCTGTGCCCTTTTGCAGCCAGCCACCCATTGCCTTTTTTCCAAGTAAGTTTTTTAACAGCTGTAGTGTTAAACTTGAGCAGCGGTTATTATTAGCTGATATATCCCATCAGCAATCGTGCCAACTATTTAATTTCACACAGGTCTGAACTCACATTGTCATTTTTATTCCATAATAATGCTTGTGAACAGTCCTCAGTACAAGATGTTTAGACAAAAGGCTTTGTGTTAATGCAGGCCGAGTGTTGCATGCTCTGATACAGGGCAGCAAAGAGCTAAAGGGCTTGTTCGTGTGTATGAATATGGTTTTAGTACTGCTTTATAATTTAAAAGGACTTCCAGCTGCTTGACTCGTTGCAGTCACTGTCTGTAGTTCTGTTTGTCATGGATGCTGATTTGTGGTTTCCTACCTGTCATTTCTTTTCCTGGGTTTTGATAAACAAGAACCATCCTTGGCCTTGAAGTGGTTAGGAATAATGAAGTAAGTTGTTACCAAACTTTGAAAGATTGTACCAGCTCAGCTGACACCAACTTAATTTTGATTGGTCAAACTAAATTTGACCGGGCTGTGGTTTAGTAGGCTTAAACGAACTGCACTTCATGTTTTTTTAAACTGCTTACAACTGTGCCCCAATATAAACTATCTAATAAAGAAAATAACGCAGAAACTAGACCTTTAAGTTAGTAGGAGAGGGGAAGATGCTTGACACCAGGTATTTATTCTAAATGCTTAATTCACTGAGCAGCTGCAGAGCCTCTTGGCAATTCTCTTGCTACTGTAGTTCTGTGATAGGCTGAGTGCAATAATATGATTGCACAGGGAACTGTTTTGCTTTACAGTTAACAGTTGTTGCCATGTGTAACAGGTGTCATCAGGAAGTGTCTTCTGTTCAAGAGCACTGTAAGAAGAAGCTTGTTCCCCAGTGAAGACAGATTATCAATATCATCTCAGCTAACCTTCCCAGTGAAAGTTCTGAACATATAAAGCAGTGCCTTATGTCTAGCTGAAACAAGTAACATTTCCTAGCCAACCTTTACATACAAAAGCTCTACAAGTTTTTTAAAAGTATACTGAAAAGTTACTGACTTAAGTCACACTCTGTAATCCTCTAGGAAAAACAATTTTATGAAGGATGAAAACTTACCGTGAAATGTAATTGCTTGAACAGGACTAGAATGAAACATTTACCCTTGCTTTTTCAAAAAAAAGACAAAGGGTTTATCTTTCTATCAGGCAAAGGGAACAGACTAACTCAGTCTATGAGGAATTTTTAAAAACAGGCTTTAATACAGGAAATAAAGTTTAAGACTCAAAGCTGAGTACAGTCAGTTTCTTAGACTTGTATAAAATCTGGAACGATCAAGGGAGATGCACTATTATATACTCTTTGACACAGCAGTAATTGTGAATCTATGCAGCATTCCTCCAACTTCCGCTGAAACACAAGTCTTCATGACTGTTCTGAAAGCCAGTACTAAGTCTCCAGAGGGTGTCTTCACACATAACTCATTACACATAGTCTGTATTAAAATCATAGGCATCATCTTCATCTGCTGTCTTATCCAAACTGAACAACAGTGAATTGGAATGTTCGCTTTCTGAGAAAAGAAAACTGTGTGTTAGTGAAACCAATGCCAGTGCTAGAGTAATAGAGACTATCCTTCAAGCCAGGGGTTTTAATACACACCTGCTATCTGCTTTTCTGAATGTGTAGGACTTGTTTGTCCTTTTCCAAGCTTTGTTTTCCTGGTGACCTGAACTTTGCTTTCCTACAAGTCAGAAAGGTCAGATGTGTTTATTCAGACAGCACTATTGAAGTCTCCCATGCAAATGAAACTTAACAGAGACCAATGATAGCGTGGATGCCCCCTTGTACAGTTGGTCAGGAACACTCTGCCTTAGAACAATATTGTTTCCTTAATGAAGCAAAAAGCCCAGCCCTTATCTCCAGAAAGAAAGGCTTTTTGATTACTCCTGGTGGCTCCACAGTACCTACACATCATCAGTTTACACCAGGATACTGAGTGGGTACTTGGTGTCAGGATCTAAAGAGGTAGAATAATCATAATGGAACCCTCATTTACCTCTCTGACATCCTTTTCTTCTTCTTCCACATCATCTTGATCATAATCACTTTCCGTGAAATCCTCCTCTTCTTCCTCCTCCTCCTTGCTTGTTTCCAAGTTTTCCCACTCTGATGCTTCCTCTATCACTTTATTTTCCTCTATTATCCCATTTACCATACCAGCTGACTGAAAAATTATGCTGCTTGCTGGAGTGGGGTATTTTAAAGCTGGGAAAAACAGAGGAAGTTTCTGTTAAGTCAGTGTTAGACAGCACAAGTTGTAATGCTTGTCCCCTGAGAGGACAGCCATTTTAGGTCAGGGCTAGAAAAACAGTTCTGCCTCTGCTCTTCCACAACACAGCACTCCCACATAAGCAGGTAGAACAAAGGACAATTCTCTGAAAATAGCTTTTTCCCTGAGACATCTACAGAAGGCTGCTAGGAGCTTAACGACTTGGATTTGAGTGTAGATTGTACTGAGTAAAATATATTTTGTTGGCCTAATTAGTCAGTGTTTATGTGCTCTTCTACCCTATTTCCTACTTAGGGTTAGGTCAGATAAGCAGAAACTAAAAACAAGGAAAGGTAACTTGTGTTAAGATAGCACAAACATGCATTGTTCTGTTGCATCAGAATCCATTTCTTTCTTAGAAGGTTCATATTCACTGCATATTGGCAAAGCAATGATAAAAACCCCAGGAGGACTTCCATTCAAAATCTCCCATTAAAACTACTACCACTACTCTTAGTAGTAGCAGTGCATTACAGTAACAGTCCTACCTTGAACAGTGTTGTTATTTTCTTCTTCTAGGTTCTTTAAGTTAAAGCACTTCTGCATTTCAGCTATTTTGTCTCCTGTAAGATATATTGGCAGTCTTTGAGATTCTGGAGGTTGTGAGTGGTAGCTTATTTTAGCTCTGGGAAAAGAAAATGTCAGCATTAACAAACAACCAAAGATAACAAAGTTAAATCACTGTATTTAAAAATAAAACTCAGAGCACAAATCTCTTAAATGCTTCACCCTAACTACTCATTTATTATAATCTGTTTAACAGCAGTTAAATAGCTAAAGAGCTATTTAACTTTGACTCTGAAGCTGTCAATAACAGTATTAAGTGGATAGCCCACTTCTGAGAGGAAAATGAAATGGCATACTTTGTCACCACAAATCATGTCTGTAAAAGCAGCTGAATCACTTGAGCAAGGGCATAGTCACACTCAGTTACTGATTCTGAGTTACATTTATTCCCATCATCAGAATATAGGAACCACTCTAAATTTCCACAGAAAATTTCCCATATCCTTTTCTGTCTGTGGAAGAAGACTAAATGGACTCAGTATTTGAGAGGAAGGCAAATTCTCCTGACAGATTTGTAGCAGAGGTCAGCAAAATGGCTATGAGGTGATGTGCAACATGCTTTGACTCTTTCCATGTATCCTTCACTACCTTAGAAAATTATCCATGGATGGTGTTCTGTGAATCTGTTAGCCAATCCATCTCTCTTTACCAAAGTAAAATGTGAGAAAACAAAAACAAGAAAGCAAGCAGCCTCTGCTTTCTAAGTACTTTGCAGGACTCAGACCTTCTGCTATGCTGGATTAATAATCTGGAAAAGGTAATCATCATAAAGCAAAATTCATAGCATACGTACCCTGTCCAGTCACAAAGCAGTAATTTAGCTATACTCTCTACGTCAGGAACACCTCCCTTTTTCAGCATACCCCTTTTCTGAGCAAGTAAGGTTAAAAACTCTTCAGTGTTGCTGAAATCTGGGATACTGTAGTGCATTATTACCTAGTGCAAAAGAAAACAGTGCATTCAGAAGGAGATACCCACTTTTATCTTAGTTTTAGGAATAAAAGAGCAAATCAAGTTGGGTTACAATGAGGACAGACAAGTATGCAAAGAGCCATTTTTCTCTGGCATGTGGGAGTAAACATTACAAAGCAAAATGCCTACTTCATCAACAAATTCATCTGCTGTTCACCCATGCTAGTGGGTGTATAGAGACAGCACACTGGCTTGTGAAAAGTTATCACAGAACTGAATGAGGATTAAGCTTAAATTAATCTACTTGAAACTAGAGTGAAATCAGAGTTGGATCTGAGGTCTTCACTGTAATAATAGGAAGCAGTCAGGGTATCTTCATTTTTCACTCCACAATATGGTGATGAGGTGTTACAAATCAGAAAAGTTAATGGGAAAATGGTCTCTGGTTGACAGGATTGTGGCATGCCATTTCTGCCTTCTGTTATAAGGATGAAAGATCACACTTAGCGTTGGATACACTAACCGAAGTTTGCCACTTGCATGGTTAGGAGAAAGCAGCCTTAAAGCTACCACAATTAGTTGAAGTGAAATGAACTTCTTGGCCAGCTAAATCAAATGCGGTGAGAGATGTGGGAAAAGATGGAACTCACCTGCTGTTTACTGCAGTGACTTAGAACAGCATCTACTCCTTCAAGCACATCTGATGAGCCTGATTCTTCAGTGTCTATGATACTTCTCAAGGCCAGAGCCAGGGCACTGTTGGAAGGATCTGCAATTATACTTGGACTGTCTAACATCTTTGTCTGTTTATCAATGTGCACAATTTGCATGGACCTATTCAGAGAGAAATGCAGAGTGAGTAGACATCAACTAGCAAAGGACTGGTAAAGGTGAGAGATGGAAGACACAAAGCTCAGCGTTGGACTGAATATACTTCATACAGGGTCAAGTTTCAGTGTTTTCTCATCATATGCTTTGTATAGGACAGAAAACAATGTACAAAAAGAGCAAGTTTATAGACTGTATTCTCTCACGACAGCTTACATCACACAATGTCTTTCATCCTGGCATATTGAAATGTGCACTGGATTGAAATTGTACACAAACAAACTCAAGGTAATCAGCACACAACAAATAGGGAAAACAACAGTTTTTATCAGACTTAGCTTACTTGGTAACACCTCTTGCTAGGCCAACATTGCAAGCACGAGCTCCTTTGAGACTGTTGATGATGCTGCTCTTTCCCACATTAGGGAAGCCTGAAGAAAACCACACAAATACTTGTCAGTTACATAAGAAAACTCAGCCTATGTAACACTGATCAAAACTGCTTCTTCCAGATGTCTTTGGTAAAGCACATCTCCGGTGTGAGATCAGAGTTGGATCTGAAATCTTCACTACAGAAGTTCTAAGACAAAGTTTGTATCTTCATTTCTCACACTGATAATAAAAACACTGAATGTCACGCCACAAATCTTATCAGGTAGGAGGAAGGCAGTGCAAGCTGCATGGTATGTAACCTGCTTGCTTTGTTTCCCTAAGCAGGTGAATCAGCTAAGGCCTTGCACAATATGCCTTCCACAGCTCACATACACTGCGTGCATGCAAGTGCAATGTAGACTGCTGTCAACTGATGTGCTGCAATAATGAGTCTTAGATGAAAGTAAGAATAATGACCAGAAAGCCCGTTATCAAGTCACGTGTTAGCTGTTTTATCCAATTTGTAACACAGGACACCAATGCTCTATGGGAGAAGAAAACTCCACCTGTCTCTCTAAACACTTACCTACTACCCCAACCTGAATGGCTTTGTTTTGAGTCTTGCTATGCTCTTGAAGAAGTTTCAGAAGGCATTTGCTTCCGAAACATACAGTGCTTCTTGATAAATCAACACGTGCACGTCTTTTTGTGAAGTGCTGCTGCTACAGGATTCAAAGGCAAAAAAAAAACCATGGTCAGGAGCTATTTAGGAAGATAAATACGTATGCTTAGATTGATTTATCTACCGTAACATTTCCAACTCCTCCTCTGTTAAGATGATATTACTGTGTTCTTCTAAACAGAAGGAATTAGTAAGAAATTGGCTAATCAGTTAAGTGACAGTAAAAAAGGTAGCCATCGACTACTAGTAGACAAAGGAACGTGAACTGACTTCTAGGGCTTGTGATTTCAGGCTGTATTGCAGATTTGTTGTGCGACTATAAAATAACCATGTATGTTCAGATGGTAGAATCCTTAAATTGGCACATTCACTCATGCGACTGCAGTTTGTCAAAGGATTTCAAAACCTGCTCTCTGCATTGCAGTTTCTGCACCATTTTGCAGGAGGGTCTATTTCACTGTCCTGTTACCAGGGTTAAGACATGTGAAGCATTATGTACGTATGATGTATACATGTACGACTCAAGCATCTTCAGACAGTTGAGACTAGGACACTGGGAGCTAACCCCTTTATACTCTTCATGAAATAATGTCAGGTGCTACCTTTAGTGTTGGCCACAGTCAGGATGAATGCTGTAGTATAGCCTGCACCACTTTACCTACAAAACAATTCAGATATAACTGGTGCAACCATCCTATGTAGATGAAAAATTCCTCATCTTTCTCCCCCCACTGTCCTTCTTACAATAAAAAAATTAAAAGACTTGCTTTTACTCTACTCCAGCACCCTGGGCACAAATAACAGTATGTATTTCAAAACCAGCAATTCTCCCACTCTACCATAAAGCTTAGTCAAAGTGCAAAGGCATATCCATCAGTCACAGCAGTATAATCAAACAAGGGGAAAATGAGTTTTAAAGAACAAGAGTTCCCGTTTCTCAACATGTATGATTGCAAACACATATGACAATCATGAGACAGCCTGCAGTGCTCTTACCATAGTCTTGTCCTTCATCAGCGTTGCTGATTTAAAAGCAACTGTTGGAAACTCCTTCTTCAAGTAATTCAACCATTTCTCTAAGTTCTCCTTTGGCACTAGATCTGGAAAAAAGAGCGCAGTCCATTCACACCTGTGAATCTTAAATGTCACTGTGTGGAGGAAAGCTAATGTGGAATCACGAACCAAGCTGTATTTTGTCCATTTAGTATGTATATGACAAATGATGTTTGGCTGAAAATCCAGTAAAGTACCCAAAAGCACCCAGTGTTGCAAGTTTTAGTCTTTATTTTTCTGCCTCAAGCAGAACATACCACAATGACATTTTTTGCCCCAGTATGAGGCTTTTAATGCTGGGGTCCTGCTAGGAGACTTTGTATGGTACAGTGATGCTCTGCAAAGGATTATCCCATCATCCCTGCAAAGGCTACTCTAATACTTGCTCTTGGTATTTTCTTTTCCTTTTTTGCTGCTAGCAACTCAGTAATTTCCAACCTTTCCAGCTGGTTTCACCTGCTTTTGTGTGGATTCTTTCATACAGCAACAGAAGAGAAAGTACTTCCCAAAGCCAAATTTCAAATCCATCTATGGCATTGATCTGCCGATCCTTAACTCACCATTGACTCAGTGGGGAACATCACGACCTCTGCCTACCCACCTATGTTCACAAAAAAGTTAAAAATGGTAAGAACTTCAATTTCTGTCAAATTTGGCTGAGACTGGCCAATGTCTTCAGAAGTTATTGCAAAAGGGGCTAATGTGCATTTAGCTGTCTGTGGTGTTTTCTTAGCAAACTGTAGACTAAAAGGTGGAGGAAATGTGACCCCTTCAGTAGGGCAGAGAGCTCAGAGTTGGATCTTATGTCTTCAATGGAATCTCAGATTCCTTTAAAATCTTCTTCATAGCTCACCTACCACAGAACCACACAGTGACCAAGTGACCCTTCAAGAAAACCTGTGCTTCTTACCAATTTTGTTCAGAACCAACAGTAGCTTTTTGTCTCCTCCAGAACAAGTTACAGCTTGCTCCAGTTGAGGACACCGGCAGCCCATTGGATCTCTTGCATCTAAAACCTCTAGAACCACATCTGAGGCCTCAATCACCTAGGATAGAAAAGAGAGTTGACTCTCAAATAAGACATAACAGACCATTTGACAGATGACAACTCTGAAATAGCTGTGGCTTACAACAGTTACTGTTGAATTTCAGAGAATCTTTGGTGAGGTTTCATATGACTGTTCTTGCTTGAGCTCCTTTCTTCTGAACTACAAACCAAAAAGCTGAAGCAATTTTCATCTTTTTCCTCCAAGGGCAAGAAATCCTTAGACACTAGTACCTCATTACTACAAAAGCTCTTTGATCACCCAGTATGTACTGACATTGGCACAAGAAGTCTAATGCCTCAAAGTGCAGGATGTCTCGGTAGCTCACAACAGACAAGACAGAAACCCTCACAGTTTCTGTTGTAAAATTCCCTACTTCAGTGTTGAAGTTTGTCACAAGCAACCTTGTACTCTCTAGCAGCTGCACAGTAATGCAAGAAAGGAAAATAACAAGCAGTATCATTGCTGACTCTCATCAAATTATGTAAGAATAGTTGAAGCATCTCACCTTCCAGAGCTCCCTGCAGAATGATTTCTTTGAATTTTTATCCAGCAGTTTTCTAGTCTTTGCTTTAGATTTGCCAGAGGATTCCTGAATGCAAATGAAAATGAAAGGGAATGATTTAACTGAGAATCAATATATCATACTTGTGTGCATATACAGCATGAAAACACGTACCATACTGCTTAAGAAGATGCAGTTTCGGAATGACTTTTATTGCTTCTATAAGCTTCAAAGTAATGAAAATCATACCAGACACCTACCTTCCCCTCTGCTTTTTCCTTGTTTTTGGCTGCATTCTTTTTAGCTTCAAGCTTCCTCTTCTTTTCATGTTCTTTCTGTCTGTTGAGCTTCTGCTTTTGTTTTAGTTCTTCAAGCTGATTGCAAACAAAAACCCAAGCCAGATAAAACACATTTGAAGGTGGTAAGAAAGGTTGTTCTTCATCCCAGTTTACTTATTTCTGACCAAAGTTCCCCGGACACCTTAGTTACAAGTCGCAGCTGTCCAAGTGACACTGGGAACTTTTTTTGCATCCCACCAAGACGAATACTTTTGCCTTCAGTTGCCTCAAAACCAGTACTAGTATACCCATTAGCTAGACCCCAAAACAACAGCCGTGCAGCAACCACATTACAACTGATAAGGGTGCTGCTCTCACATCACATTATGCTGCAGACAGCAGTTCCTTATTTTCTATATAATCACATAATACCAGGACTTGACTTTTAGCATTCTGATGGGACATCTATGTATCTTAGCAACACAGGCAATTCGGATTACATTAGAAATTACACTTCCAGCATGTTTATACACACAGTGATGAAATGAAGGTTGAAAATGAATGAGCAAACTGTAGAATGCTGGAAATAAATATATTATTTTTCCAAAGTACATGTCTACGGGGACCATTTGCAATCTACCATGACTGCAGCTCTGGGTACACACGTGCACACAAAGCTTCTCTGAAGATTGGAATGGTCTCAGTTCCCTTGAATTCTCTCTCTCTTATCCCCTTTACCACAAACTGCATTTTACCCTCTGCTTTCTTTGCTCTGCTTCCCGTAGAAGCTCTTCCTTAAATGGTGCAGCACTGGGAACACCAGGATCCTTCTTGGGCTTTTTACGTCCACGTTTTTTGGCCTCCTTCCTAACTTTTCGGTGGTGTTCTCTGATCTGAAGGCAGGAACAAGAGTATTTTCTCAATCTAAGGCAAAAAAAAATAAGTACATATCCCTCCTATTTACAGAAACAGTTAAAAAATAGTACGTGTCTGACTTTAGATTGAAACATTTCAATTGCACAATGTCTCATTGTAAAGTTACACTTGAACGTACCAGCCCAAAATCACGCAACATGCAACAATGTGAAAAACCTACACTCCTGTCTCCATCGCTCTTCGGCCAGTGGTAACTGGAAAACAAATTCCTCACTACTGCCCAGACTCCTTAACATTCAACGTAGTAATCTTACTGTCTACATGCACACATACACGTTACTTTAAAATTGCTTTTGGCGTTAAACTAGTTAGCGTCGAGAGTTAATGAGCGCCAGGCCCCCGCCCCGCGGGACTCACCTTCTTCTGGATCTTGTAGCGCTTGTGGCAGGTCAGCCTCTTGCTGGCTTTCTTCAGCTCTGCAACGCACCGCGCGGCTCAGCACCGGCTGCCCGCGGCCCGCCCGCGCTCCCGTTCCCCCTCCCCGGGCCGCCGCCGCTCGCTCGGCCACGGGCGGCCGCTTCCCCTCCCCCACCCCCCGCCGCCATTTCCCCCCGTCCCGGTCCCGTTCCGCCGTCCGCCCCCGCCATTCCCTCTCCTCAGAGCGGCGGCCGGCGGCGGCACCGCCCGAGCCCCCCCCCGCCCCGCTCCCCTCCCGCCGCTCACTCGGCCGCTTCATGGCGCCGCCGGCGCGCGCCCGGCCGCCGCCCCACGTGGAAGCCCGCGCTCCTTCCTACTCCCGCCGGCGGGCGCTGCCGTAAAGCGAAGCGGCCCTTCCTTCGCCGGAGGTGTCGCGCGGGCTCGGCGCGTTTGGCGGCCGGGCGGGCTTTGCGGCAGCGGCGGGCTCGGCGGTCCGGAGCGGCGGCGGCGGCATCGGCGGCAGCGGCAGCGGTGGCGGGGCGGGCGGCGGAGGGCGAGTGCGGCCGCGGCTGTCGGAGGCGGAGCGGAGCTGGCTGGGTGAGCGGCTGCGGCGCCGGGGTCGCGCAGGCGGGGCGGCGGGCCGAAGCCAGGAGGCCGCTGCCTTCCCTTTGTGTGGCCGCCGCGGGGAGGCAGCGCCGCCCGGCCGCGCAGCCGCTCCGCCACGGCGGGCCGGGCCCCGGGGGCGGCCGAGCCCCCGCCGCCCTTCTCATGTCATCTCCCCCCGTCACCGCCTCCGGGCGCGGGCCGCCCCGCCGCGGCCCCCTGCGAACCGCTGTCCCTGCCGCGCCCTCCTCACCGGCCGGCCCCGGGCGGGGGCACCGTCGCGGGACAGCGGCGGGCGGGGGGCGGGTGGCGGCTTCCCACGGAGCGAGGCCCGTAGGACGGGAGCGGGGGCACCGTCCTGTCAGGCCGTGAGGGCACAGCCCGGCCCGGGGCCGGGAAGGGTGTTTTTCTTTGTCTCCTTCTCCTGCCGACAGTAACACCCCGAAAAGCGGGCGGGGTGCGGGCGCGGCCCCCCTGCGGGGTGGTTTGGGGAAGTTAGGTGCTTTGCCTTTTTCTTTTTTGCCTCAGTGTTAATAAACCGATCGATGTGCTGTGCCTCTCATTTCTTCGCCAACTTTGTCCTTTTATACTGTCTGGTTGCTGCTGTCCCCTCTTTTCCTGTGTTGTAGCTGGTTTTGATGTGATCGATAACCGGAGGAGATTCTGGCAGTGTTTCCTTCCCCTGTTCCGTTTGCTAAATTTACTGTGATTTAGTGAGCAATTCTGTTGAAACGTGGGAGATCCTGATAAAATACTTTCCATGGTCTCTACTGACTTTTAGCTTTCTTCTACTTGGAGGAGGAAAACTAAATGTGTGCTGGAACCTCACTGGCCTGTTTTAAGTGTGTTATCACCAATGTATGTAAAAGCTGTTCATTTAATAACATTAGACTGGGTGATGCTTGTGGTGATAAGTCTAGTATGCCTTCCAGGAGAGGCAGTCTTCCACCAGTTGTGTATATATCAGTATACATATATATTAGTAATGGCCAAAACACTTCTTATAGAAATGTCTGTGGTTATGTGACGTTTTTATGGGCATTGTGAGCAATTATTAATAAGACACTCAAGCTCCTGTTGCGCAGGAGATGACTTGTTTGTAGTGGTGGAGATTCTTGGTGTGACTGTTGAGAGACTTGGGAGCTAGCAGTTATGTTGCAGAAGAAAGTCTAGGAGACGTATTCTTAAGTAAAACAGGATACATTCTGTGCACAGCAGGATTATCTGTGTTTATGAGCATGGAGATCTGGAGAGAAATTTGCATTTTGGAGCCTGGCATTCGATAGGAGTTTTATGTAAGCAGTTCTTTCACAGAGTATTCACGATGTTGTTCAGACTGATAGGAGTTTTGCGCCTTCCTTGGTTATTAGAGGAGAAGAATGTTTTGGGAGGCAGTGTACAGAATGGCCAGGCATCTCGATCGTGCAGGTGTACACCACCATCTGCCTGTGCCTTGGAGCTGCAGCATACGTGCCTCGGATAACGGACGTGGAGAAGCCTATATGCAGCTTGCCAGCAGGTGCTGGTTGAGGTGTCCCCAGGTCTTTGTTTCAGGATGGGATTGGACTGAGTGTACTTTTGGGTGCCTGGGTGAACCAGAATTATTGATTCCAGTAGTCCCTCCTGCCTTTCCTTCACAACCAAGAACTTGTGTTTTCTAGCAGCCTCCATATCAGCAGCACGTGCCTTGTGTTAGCCATTCAGTACTGTAGCTCTCAGATAAAAGTTGGAGGCAGTGCCAAAAGTGACAGGCTGGTTGTCCGTTCCTGAGACGAATTGCCTGCTAATAAAGCACAGAGTTTCTCTGTATGTGTGTGTTATGAAAATATCCAGAACACCAAACAGGAAAACAATCTCTCTGGGGTTTGATTGAATACAGTAGTTGTATGAAATCAATAGAAGCAATCATTTTGCCATAAAATGGCTCTGTACATTTCACATGGAATTTCTGAAAAAAACCCAGGCTGGTATACTGCTTAGAAATGAAAACAGGTAGATCCTTAGTGAACCTGTATAGCAGGATACTTAATGTTGCTTGCTTAGGGAATAAAAATCCACTCTGAAGACTGATGGAGGTGCATCTTTAGTGGAGAGCCTATTAAACATTTCTTGACCTTAAAAATTATTTTCTTATCTTTTGAAGCACTGTACTATTTCACATTCTGTAAGTTCTGCTTTCTGGTTTTTACTCTCAGGTCAGATATCGCTTATGTTTACTCCCTGCTCTGCTTGATGAATCATTCTCTAGCAAGTGGCTGTGAAATCTGTAATATGTATTCAGGAACATTAGAGAAATGTGTTTTCACTGTAAAAATGACAGAAATGTCTAGCATTCTGTGTATAAAATTACTTTGTAGAGTTTCTGCTAGGCTAAAAAAAGTTACCTTCTGTTCCTTGCTTTTTTCCTCTGTCACTGAAATTATTAAATTTATGCTTTGATTTTATTCTTTAATTATCTATCTACTCTCAGTTTTCTACTCTCTCTCCTTCCTTTTTCTTGTCTTCCAGTTTTGACTGTACTAACACCATTGCTGGTTTGCTACTCTTAGAGTGTTACCTTCTCCCAATATCTGTACTTGGCCGTCAGAAACTATGAGGAGACTGGCTTTTCGAGGTGCTGGTTGTACTCTGGTAAATCTGGTAAATTATTGATTGTATGTGCAGCATTCTCTCCATTCCTCTGCCTTAGGCTTTTGCTTTTCTTTATCCTCACTGTTAATTATTCCTGCCTTATTCATCTCATTTGTGTGCTTGAAATTAATTCTGTCTCTCACATAAATGCTCTAATGTGGTTATGTTGTTCTGTCATACCTTGTAAATCAGCTGAGTGCTTCCTAGAAGAAATTCCTTGGTTTGGTTGGAAAATGGATATAGGCTGGCATAGATGGATCTGTTCTGTCTTCAGCCTTCGAGACACCTACAAATAAAGATATTTTTCTGATGCTGTCACTGGAAGTTGGGAAAGAGCCAACAGCTTGTTCCGTAAATCATCATAGATGCTGGATGGTGGTTGTTCATTTGTCACTGTTTGTCTTGGCAAATGGAAAACTATGGCCAAAAAAAGGTGTTTTTTTTCTACTTTTTGATGATTGAGCCATTCATCCTACATGTAAAGTGAGAGTGGTAGGTCATGCAATGGTCCGGACCGCTTTTTGGCTTGAATCTAAGACAAGATATCTGTAGCCATTTGAATTGTCATTTGCAATTTATTTTCTTCGTGTTTTGTGTTGTTTGTTTTTGGTTTTGTTTTCTTTTTTTTTGTTGTTGTTGTTAGTTTTTTGTTTGTTTGTTTTGTTTTGTTTTAGTTTGACATGGAACGATGTGCTTTTACACCAGAACTGAGCGTGTCTCTGTATACCTTTTTCCTTTAAAAAAGTGGTTCTCGCTTAGTTATCATTCGTGAGATGAGATCAAAATGTAGATAGTTTAAGAACATATCCTAGTAAGAGCTGCTAAATTAATCTTCATCACTGTGAGCTCTAGGCTTTCTGACATTGCTGTCATCCATGACTATAAAATGCTTTCTGACATTGCTGTCATCAGTGACTATAAAACTGTAGGATCATTTCTATTTCCCTTTACTCTTGCCAATTTTCAAAAAGCTGGTATTTAGATATATGGTGTAACTGAACTGTAGTATATAACAAATGTGACATCCTAAGCATTGCTAGGTTTATAGTTAGCTCCCCCCAGAGAGTTTGGATGAAATGCCATGAGTTTAAGAACATCTCTCTTCATTATAGAAGAAGTTGGATTCCATGGGTTCCAAGAGGCGAAGAGCTACCTCGCCTTCCAGCAGCGTCAGCGGAGGAGACTTTGATGATGGCCACCACTCCACGAATATACCAGGCCCAAGCAGAAAGAGGAGGAGACTTTCCAATCTCCCAACTGTAGATCCTGTTAGTACCTCGTATCATGCAGAACTTTTTTTCTTGTGGATACTGTATCCCTGTCTGGGAAATGCTGAACTGGAAAATGGATGATCATATGTAGCACATACACACTGGCCTTGAATCTGTTGCTGCCTTGGCTAAGCTTTATTTAGGATCTCGTTCAGCTTTGGTTTGTTCTTGTCTCCCCTGTTTCATCTTTTTCTTTCCCATTTTCCTTTTGCTGCTTTTCTTTTTTTTTGCTGATGATTTTAACAGATGGGAGGATGTTGGAGAAGGAGCTGAAATCATAATGTGCAGAAGTTGAGAGCTCTGTCTGAATAGCAAATGCAGAGAGAGATAAGCAGGGAACGGCACAGGCAGTGATTGCTGAAGTGTACAATGTCTCTGTTATGCCTTTGAGCTAGCAGTCTAATTTTAATTAATTGCAGGGCAGGAGAACCCCTGTCATTGTTTTAGATGTCTATAATTCAGAGAAAATTGTACTGAGTTAATTTACATTTTGGGTGTTTTACTTAGAATTAGCATCGAAAGAAAGCTCCCTGTGTTCAAAAAAAAAAATCCAGCAGTATATGGCATACTTGTCAGGTGTTGTACTAATGCATGAGATGCACCAATTTCTTCACACTTCTGCTTTAGAGCACGCTGTGGATTGGCAGCTTGTCTTTCCCATTGTAAGCAGGCTTTGATTTGTTACCTCCTTAAAATTTTCTCCTTTTTTATTGCTTTATTGTTCTTGCATTTTAGATTGCTGTATGCCATGAACTTTACAACACCATCAGAGATTACAAAGATGAACAGGGCAGGCTCCTTTGTGAGCTTTTCATTAGGGCACCGAAGAGAAGGTAAGACCTTGGTTCTAGTTAAGCCTTGAACCTGAGATTTAATCAGGGAGTGAGTGGATATTGAGGAATACTTCAGCATTAATAGCTGTGAAAAAATTAAGCTAAATTTGCCGTAGTTTCACACTGGTGTTTGATCTGAGTATTTGATGTAATTATTTCGTGGAACATGCTAATGTTGGTTCCCTTTTTCGGTCAAAAAAGGACACACTGAATTAATTTAAAATGTTTCTTGTGACAACTGCCTAAAACTTCTATGCCTGTGACTATATAATATTCCACATAAGTTGTGGAATGTAATACTAAAGACATATCTTGGAAAGATAAATAGAAATGACCCTTGAAAATGCAGATGATAAAGAAAGAGACTGGATTTTATCTTAAACTCAGAAAATTGAGGACGATAACAGAACATGTAATAAAGTAAGCCTACTGAGTAAGTAAGCTTACACTCTCCAGATCTTTTAGCTGTAACAAAAACATATTGGAACTTTTTTTGTTCTATTTAATCATAGACATGTACAAACTTTTGTGCTGTGGTTTTGGTTTTACTGCTTGGAATATAATGCCTGTTTTTGTCATTACAACAGAAATCAGCCAGATTATTATGAAGTGGTTTCCCAGCCAATCGATTTAATGAAAATCCAACAAAAGCTAAAGATGGAGGAATATGATGATGTGAATTTGCTGACTGCTGATTTTCAGCTTCTCTTTAACAATGCAAAGGCTTACTATAAGGTGAGGAAAATATATCTAAAGGCTCAATTTAATTATAAAAGTAGCAGAGATATTTTAAAATTCCTTATTCATTTGGCCAAAAAACTTTTCAATTTAACCTTTATTATTGGGAAGAGAACAGCACACATTGCAGTTATTTGCATATTTTTCCATAACATTGACTGTATCTTTGTAAGATGTCCTATTATAGCAATTTTTCTGTGGAAAACTATAAAATAGTGTAGGGAAGATCTTCATGTAGTTTTCCAAAAGAGATACAAAGCAAAAATAGAGGTGTGAACTGAGAAAAATACTGTTTTATCAAAGCTTTCCCCTTTTGCAATACACTCTGTAACCTTTTGAGAAATAAAAAGATTTTTTTTTTTTTGTTCCAAAAGAAAGAGTTTATAAATAACAGCAAGCATACAGTAGGAGGTTTGAATCTTTCACTTCCATTGGCCACTTAATCAGTGTCCCTTTTTTTCATATTATTGTCATGGTCAGTGATGATAGATTGTGTGTGTATGTGACGATGTATTTCATCAAGGATGCAACACCCATGTCCATTCCTACAAACTGGGTATGTGTTTTATTTTAGATGGTAATGGTTTTTATTGCAATTGTTGTAAGGAAGTGAGAAAAAATCGGATTAACCTCATTTAATGGAAGGCTATGTTAAATACATAAAACAGTGAAATTGTATGTAGTGACTAAGATGATACAGCAAATCTAAAACTGCTAATACTACCTTTCATATATCTTTGACTTTGGAGATGATCCAAATGACTGCTTTCTGAATAACCCAACCAGCATAACCAGGTGACATTAAGCAAAGCAGTGCTTATTTTGTTTCTGTTTGTATGTGTGTGCGTGTAGCTTTTTGAAAAACAGATTTAGGGATTAATGCATTTGCATATTCTGGTTACAGTAGAAAAAGTACAAAAATTTCCAAATTCATTATGTACTCCTGAAGCTTTGCAAGGCACTCGCTCGTTAATGTTGGCTTTTTCATAGTTTCTACACGAGGGAGATGTCAGGAAAGAATGATTGGAGTTTTACAGAATGTGTGCTGCCTTTGCCTAAATTATTCCTGTATCATAAAAATCTCACGTATAGATTAGAAATAGGTATCCATCATTCTAGGATGAAGGAATGTTGACATTTCTGGAGGAATACAGAGTTGTAAGCTGGAGCTATGGCACACAAACATAACCTCTTCTTTTTTCATTTTTACTTTACCCACGCAGTTCCAATGACGCATATAAACCAGGGACAGCTGAATCATTGTCAAGGTCCTTTTTGCAGCAGGTGTTTTATTGGCAATGCTAGATTAGAATGGAAATCTTCGGGCTTTTAGTATTTTGGTTCAAGTCTTACACTTTTGAGCATCTTGCATTAATGTAGAAGGAAGCGGACTAGTGGAACAGAATATCCTTTAAATCTGTTCCTCATAATTAACACCTGGTCTAATGTCTTAAGAATATTTCAGCCTAATAAGGTAAGCTTAAGAATAGTTCTCATGTTGGTTTCTCATTTGTATTACAAACTGTCAGGGGTTGAGAGAGTGAAATAAGAATGTTATCAGCAGTAATAAGGTGACATATCTGTAGGAATACCTGAAATAGAGGTTAAGTGACAGAGGAAGGGGAAAGAAAAAGTGGTCTTTTTTCTGGGTAATGTTCTTAAATAGTAATGTTAATAGGCACATGCTTGTCTGCCACTACCAACTCTGTATTTACAAAACTTAATTTGCTGACTAATGCTTCTAGCTTTTCCAAATAATATACCTAGATGTGAACCCAAGTGGTAGCATGTTGTCAGGTTCTTTGGAATTTCACAGTTAATGCTGAGTGTAAGTCATTGCAATGCTTTCAAAGATATAGGCACATTTATTTGCATTCTTGTTCTGTAGAAATTAATTTTCAAGTTCTACACAGTGGCAGCAATATTGGCTTAAATCACATTTCTGGCATACTGAAATTTAGCCTATTTTAAATACCAGTAGTTCTATGCTTCAACAAAATCTAATGATTTCTTCACATTCATCTAATAGGCTTGTCCAAGCCCCAGCCCAAGAAATTTTATTGTGCTAAGTCTTTCAGAAAGGACTTAGATGCTTTGGAGTAACAGAAGTTATATTTTCTAGTGCTTGTTGCGATCCTTAGCATCTCTGTTGAAGAGTGACTGAAGCAGGATTGTCCCAGGATTTCTATTATTTATTTAATGCATTTAATACCTTTCAACTAATAATTTTAAATTTCCTTTAGGTAAGAATGATCTGAATTTTGAGTAGAACGTTTGATTTGTTTTTGCAGCCTGATTCTCCTGAATATAAAGCTGCCTGCAAATTATGGGAGTTGTATTTGCGCACAAAAAATGAATTTGTTCAAAAAGGTGATGCTGAGGAGGAAGACGAAGATGAGGAAGGACATGACAATCAAGGAGCAAATTCTGAATTAGTAAGTGTGGGCATGACAGCTGCAGCTGGAGGAAGCCATGGCAGTGTATGTCAGCTGACTCTGAGAGGGAGATTGGCCTCCACGTGTGAAAAAGCATTAAGTCTTTTCATAGTTAAATTATGCCCCAAAAGGTATTTCTTATACGAGTTTATAAGTTAAGAATTTCACAGCATTGCTTGTGTGTCTCACTTTTGCCTAGCAAAAAAAATTTACAATGTTTTCTATATGGATAAAACATGGTTCTGGTTTAGTTGAAACTAAAATGATGTGTGCTTGATATCATGCCAGCACTGAGGTTTGGTGCAAGCAAGCTTTGTCCCTAATGGCATAATTTTCCAGCGTGTGTCCCATTCAGATAGTGCGGCTGTTCCTGACGTGTTTTATAAGCCAGTATGACGATAGGAAGTTCAGGCTTGTCTGGTTTTTGTGATGTTGGGTTGCATGTTTTCATTAATGTTGACAACCAAGCTCATTCTAACAATATGTAATGTATGTCTGACAGTCTGCAGTGTAAATATGAAAGTAAAGTTTTCTCATGTGTTTTACTGAAATGCATAAACAAAGTTGTTTTCAAAAGTTGCATCTGTGTTTTATAGATGACTTTTTCTGTCTTTGAAAAGTAAGTTAGTGTATTTCAGTGCAACTTGAAGCACACCACTATAGCTGCTATTAAAACTTACTGTGATTTAATTTGTTGTATTAGTCATCTCCAGGTTACCTGAAGGAAATTCTTGAACAGCTTCTTGAAGCTGTAGCTGTTGCCACAAACCCATCAGGACGTCTCATAAGTGAACTGTTTCAGAAACTTCCTTCTAAAGTGGTGGGTATTTTAATAATATTGGTTGTGTTCTAAGTTGGAAATCTAGACATTTATATAACTGATGTTACACGCTATGATGGGCGCACTCAGGGTGCAGTTCTTTTTTACTGTCTTACCGGTGGCAGACTCCAGCTGTTTTTAGAGCTTCCCTCCATTTTTTGCTCCTACCCACTTGTTCCCAGCCCTTCATTGCAGACTGGGACTTGCCCCGTTCTGCCAGTTTAGGTAACTTTTTTTTTTTTTTGGTGCAGAGAATTTTAATCTTTTCAAATATGTTTGATTTCACTGTTCTGTTTTGGGGTGTGGCATAACAAGGTTAAACCAGCAAAGAAAATGCTCTGAAGACCATCACCATGTATTTGGCTTTCAGACAGAACTGTTCCTTTATGTCAGTTTATTGATGAATTGTCATTCCTTGTATCTGCCTTATGATCTGGTTCACCCAAATTGAAGAGTAGTGCTATGTTTATGAAGCTTATACGCTTCTTATCTGCAAGTCATCTAATAGTTCATTCGGTAAGCTATGAGAGCAATAGTTTCGTGACTGTTGATAGTAATATATAAATTATTTTTGTTTTCCAGCAATATCCAGATTATTATGCAATAATAAAGGAGCCCATAGATCTTAAAACTATTGCCCAAAGGATACAGGTACAGTATGAGCATATTAATGTGTCAGAGTATAGACTTATTTAACAGTAAGCATTCTAAAATTTTTAGAAGACAAAGTTTATGGCTGTAAGAAAGGCAATGTGTTTTTCCCCTGCTATTTAAAAATCTGAACGCTGTGCTGATTTAATGCTCTATCCTGAGTTAATGCTGCAGAAGTAGCTGTGTTGAAGATCAAGCATCATAAACTGTAGTGTGCTGGCATTGAGCCTGAATATCTTTGGTTCCTTGGTGTTTAATGGTTTAAAGTAGTTCCTTGGCAAGTACTGCTAATGTAAAACAGTGAAATTTTGAAGCTTGGTCATGCATTATCATCACCAACTTTTGCTCTAGTGCTATAAATAGATGTTTTGTACTGATGCATTTTTCATTTCCTCCAGTAATTTGAAATATTGTTCTGTAATTCTAGCATTTGGTATAATAGTGAGGGACAGCACATAGACTAATTGAACTAATAATAGTTGATAATAACAGTTTGTCCAAACTCTTCAAAATTAAGATAACCTAATGTATTAAGTATTTTTTCTATCTTTTACTTAGCATTTATAAGCTCTGTAAGGACTTAGCACTAATGCTTATTACTTTCTTTTTTGATGACTTTTTTCCTGATACTTGTCTGTCCTCTTTATAAATATGTTTTTGGGTTTTATTACAAAAGTTCCCTTTATTCTGTATGAATTCCTTTTGCTTTTCACTGTTGACTTAATTCTCATGCTGTCTGAAGGTTGCCACTTTAACCAGTTCTGGTTGTTGTTGTATAGAATGGAACTTATAAAAGCATTCATGCGATGGCCAAAGATATAGATCTTCTGGCAAAGAATGCCAAAACCTACAATGAGCCTGGATCACAAGTATTCAAGGTTAGTTTAAGTTGTTCATAGTTTGATTTGAGTTCAGATTTTCTTTACTACTTTCTGTGCTGATTGATCCTTAAATGAATCTTTAGTATAAGGCCCTAAAGACTTTGCATTTTTTTTTGAAAATAGCTATTCTTGGCTTTTCCTTTGTTTAAATTGTTTTTAGCATAATTGAGATATATGTAACTTTTTTTTTTTTCTTGAGGTATATGATTTTTTCTGATTAAAAGCTGTGCAGGAGTTACATTACTACTTAAGTGGAATGGAGGATCCTTGTGCTTGTGATTGAAGTTGAAATGACTGAAACTACATGTTCAAGTGATAACAGTAGTACTTGCTGTTACCTCTTTCCAGATTGCAGGAACTGTTTGTGGTTATCATAAACCTCAAAACCGAAGTCATGCCTTCTTTGTATAGTTTTTGAAGATCCTCTTCCTTTTAGCCATGTTTTTGTGAGCAGATTGCACTTTCTGTCTTTCTCATACTTAGTTCACCAGCATTTTGTGTACAAATTATAACATTGCTGTTTCCATATACTATGGAAGTAAGAGAATTTCAGTGGTAAATTACTTACTTGTGTGCTCAGTTTTTAAGGGCTTTGTAGTAAGAGATCTTTTATATGTATAACACTGTTATGTAGGTGGTTATTGGACTTTTCCAGTTGCACTTCTGTTTGGATTGTAGTTTCAGTTCGTAGCAACATTACTCACACTTGTAACCTCACTCAAATCTTGTAATCTCTGTTTTGTGAACTGTTACTCCAAGTATTGAGATCACGGGTATAGAATGAGAGAGAGCAAGCATTGTAAAGCTGGGTAATGGTAGTAACTTTTTGATTGTAAAGGCACAGAAACTCATTTGCCTGTTTAGTTCGAAGTGGTATTTGTATACATTTGCAAATTGTAGAGTTTTTTATTTTTTCTTTTTTATGATACAATAAAAAATGAGCTCAAAGCTACTCAGCTATTCTATTCAGTTTTTACAGGCTACTGTGGGTGTATTTCAGGCAGGCTTTGTTGTATGCTTAATTTCTCAAGCAAAATTGTTTTATATTTAAATGTAAAAAAACCTTAGTTTTTGTTTTACATTTTTAGATAGGTGTATATACCTGACTATAACAATCTTCACTTTCAACATTAAACAAAAAATTCTTTTGATTGACAGGATGCAAATGCGATTAAAAAAATATTTAATATGAAAAAAGCTGAAATTGAACACAGTGAGTTGGCCAAGTCAAGTCTCCGAATCAGGTACTGCAAATAGAGTTGTTCTTATAATCTCATATAAAATCTCTATAGACATTCCCTTAATTTTGCAGTGGAGAATACAGTGGGAAATATTTGCTTGAAAGCTTAGTTTATTGTTGTTTTAAAAGTTATAAATCGTAAAATACTTTTTGGAAGGAAGCTTTTTATTGAAGTACTTCTGTGGTGAAATATTTCTGTGATGTACTTGATTATGAGAAATGGTGTCAGTGAATCTTGTAGAACTTAGACTATTGCCAACTTCCATCACGTGTGTTAGTAAGTTAATAACAGAAAAGGAATAGGGAGGAATGAGGTGCTTTGTGGTGCTTTGCTTTACGAAAAATGCTGGGTATTCTTGAACCTTGTTAAGAGCTGAAATGTAAAAGCTGAGTGTTAATCAGGAGGGGCAGAAACATAGGAACAAGACCTCAGGCAAAAGATACTTATAGGGAAGTCCACATTATGTAAACGCTTATTTGAAAACCAATTTGTAGCTATGAAAAGAGGCACAGGACACTAAAAACCTAGACTTATTAATCAGTGCAGCATGGATTTGGTCTTATGTATAAAATACCATGGATAGCTCTGTGTGTTCCATGGAATGGTTTTATTTGGGAAACAGCATTTTCTTTCTGTGAAAATCCATAGCATACAGATAAGTGATGCAGTCATTTTAGACATTTCTTGTCTGAAATGCAACTAGATTTCTTCTCATATAAACTTTTTAATTATGAGTAACACTCAAAAGTAGGTTTAGATCTTATTTGCCAGTATGAGCCACATCATTTATCTAGAGAGTAAAGCCACATCTTGCAAGTCATCCAAGGAGTTAGCAAGGTGTACTCTCTTTTTGCATTTGAGCTGTTTACTGGTATTTGAAGCTGGAAAATAACTGCTGTCATTTCCTGCAATGGTTTGTATGCTACAACTGAGAACACCAGCACTCCCTTGCTTTACTGAAAGTCAGTGTAAATTTTTTTGTTGTCTGAAAAATGTGTAGATGGCGTCAATATTGAAAGTATTGCCTAGGATTATTACGTGTGAAAGAAGTAAAAGTTACCTGATTTTTAAAATTTGGTGCTTTGAGGCATTCAACCTATATAGTGTTTTTTCTGGTTCATTTGTTCAGTGCTAGTATGCTTCCCATCTTTGGGTGAATCATTGTTGGAGCATATAAAAATCTAAAAGCGGAAGTACTCTTAGAAAGTAATTCCTGACACATATTTTAATAATTTTTCCTATTGAAATTATGTGTAATGCCAGAAGACCTTGATTCTATAGACACTGAATGTACATATGTGTTTGCTTTGCAGTAAATAGAATTACATATAGACATAGAGGTTTTCTGCTTAAATTATGATTTTTTTTTTTTTTTCACTGTGTTGGCTATTGGTGAGGTTCAGGATATTACATGTTTAATTTTGAGGATTAACTGTTTTTCTTCAAATTAAAGCTGTTTGCGTAAGAAGGGATGACAGATAAATCACACTGATATTTGTTAGTTGAATTCCTCTCTTGCACTGCCAACCCATTTCCCCTTGTCAGCTACCTTATTCTAGATGTTCTCTTATGGACTGTGTTTTCAATAGACCTGCAAATCCTGAAGTAATTTGAATGTCAGAATAATTGACAGAGCTCCATTCCTTGTTTCTCTGACTTGAAAAAAAAAATATATATAATGCCTGAAGTAGGCTACAGTAGTATTGGTCTGAATCTGCAAAAATTGAGGGTGAGAGACAAGAATCATGAAAAACAAACCTTTCACCTGCTGTTCTGCATTTCACTGGTTGCTTTTTTTATTGAACCATTATTATTTTTTTGTTTCTTTCTGCTTAATCTGCATCAGAATAACTATTTTCTATATAAATTCCTAACTGCTTAATTGTCTCAAAGGGGGGTCTCCTTTACCTGTTTCTGATTTTGATAAAATACCCCCATAAGTTCACTTAAGGTTAATTTTACTGTATTTTTCTTCTGAATTTGCATCTGTTTTTCTTTGTCATTGGTGGATCAGGCTCCAATTCATCCTAATGCTACTAACCTAAGTTCTATAGATATGTTGCCTCTGTGTCAAAAATCATGCTTTTCTATTGCAGAGTTCATTGTATCCTTTGTCATATTAAATTGCTCTTTGTTGGTGCATTTAACTGTCCTCCCTTAAATAAAGTGGCAAAATAGTGTTGCTTGACAACATGCACTGTCAAGCAAGTTGACTGATTTTGTTAAGTATCGATGAAAAATGATTGGATCTGGATGATTAGCTTTATCTGGATGCCGAGGAACATTTTGTTGGCTGCTTTCACTGCTGTTGTAAACTGAGCTGTGTGTATAGCTATTAATCCTCACTCTAAACGTTACCTTCCTCTGACTTTATGAACAAAGTCAGTATTAATGCTGGGGCACTAAAGTATCTTAGTATTACTTTACTTATAGCTTTAAAACATTTTATATCTGTTTCTGAACCTTTTGGATGATCTATCAAAGTTATTCTGTAAAAAGCTTTATCCTGGCTGTGTCTTTTCTTGGGTCTAAGGTGGGCCTCTTTTTTTCCCCTTTCCTTGGCTTGTCTCTTCTGCCTTAAGGACTCCATCAAATTTGACTGCTTCCAAGCTGACAGGTCCTTCCTCACAGGGTAAAGGCAGTGTTGGTGATGAGAGAAATTCTTCTAACAAATATTACCGGTAAGTAAATTATGGACTTGGAGGAAAAGCTGGGTCACCATCATACGGAAAGACTGAAATTTGGGTGCTTTTCAATAGTGATTCAAATATATTTCAGTCAAACATCTATTAAGTATGATTTAATAAGTTGCTTTGCCGTAATTACTCTTCCATGTTTGATTTCATATTTAACATTTCAAAACACCTGTCACGAAACACTCTGTATGCAATTACTTCCTTAGAAATGTTCTGAAGAACAGTATGTTAAGCTTCATTACAAAACAAAGTAGGTGAAAAAAGTGCATGGAAAAAAGTGCATTGTAAGCCTAGAAAAAATACATTTGGAGACTAAAAAATAAGTAGGACTAAATAATTAAGAGATGGATGGTGGAAACAAATGAAGTCTGTAAAAAGAAAGTATTGCATTTGGGATGAATTTATTGCAAACTTGCTGAGTAGACTGGATTACTGGAGGCTTTCTGCTTTGTTCTTTCAGTCATCAGTTGAGAATTTTGGCACCTAGCAGTGGTCTTGTGTCTACAGTCTCTGGGTTACTGTCTTGAAACAGTGGTGCTCCTGTCTAATTCCCTGCATATATACTCTGAAGCCACGGTTTAGCACAGCAGCTGCAAGGGTCTTTAAGGGATTGGGCGTTTGTACAGAATTGGTGTCATTTTAAGCAACTCGTCTGCTTTTTTGCATTCTTCACTTTGCTCCCACAGGGCAAGGCCAAGCCCATTGCTGAAGGTGCCTAAAGAGCTGACCTAGTAAAAAAGCAGAGATTGTCAGGCATAGCCTACAGCATAGATATGAAGTGCTGTGCCCCAGCTTTGGGACGAAAGGAGGGAAGAGAGGGATGCTGGAGAAGTCAGTGAGAATATAGCTAGCGTGGATGCTGATTTACTCCATGTAGAAAGCAGAGAAAGGTACATCACATATAGACACTGTGTGTGCTGAAAATGCCTGGGATGGGGATGGAGGAATGGGAGGAGATAGCATATACAGTTTACAGTGTGCTGAATTCCTTCATGTAGACAAATCCCTATAAAACAGGATCAAATAATAAAGTTATTTATTGGGAGGGACTTGTTATCATCCCCCTTCTCCCCCAATAATTCAAATACTCAAGTATTCAAAATATGAAGCTTGAGCTCTAGCTTTCTGATTGTGTGTCCGGTTTTTCAGTTTGATGGACTGCCTCTTAAAATAGAGGCAGACTTATGGATCGTTAACAGTTTCTCCTGTTAAGGGCTCCAGTCTTCTCTTGCATAGTCATGTCTGTATTCCTGATAATGTAGCTTCGCTTGTTTACTGATGCACTCTGGGTGACTGTTAATGGTTAACATGATAACCCTTTCCCTTTCTTTTTTTTTTTTTAATTTTATGTATTTTTTTACTTTCTTATAGTAACAAAAGATCAGCCCAAGGGGATCGTTTATCAGCAATAACCATGGCACTGCAGTATGGATCAGAAAGTGACGAGGATGCAGCTTTGGCTGGTAGGAACTGTAATGCAGTTTCTCTGTTTATTTTCTTTAATTAAAATGTTTGGAATAAGCAAAACTGTAGAGCTCCAGATACATTCAAATATCTTAATTTCAAAAATATTTTGCAGTGTTTCTAAACCCAGCATGTAATTCTGTTAAATGTAATCCCTGTTCCCTTTAAGTACAAATTTATAAGTGTACAGTTGATAGGGTAGGCCAGACTTGCTTGCATGTTTTGAATTTTGTGTGAGTGTTTCCAAGTATACTTATCCAAACTTTAGGAAACTGTTGCTTGTTTTTATTCCTTCTAATGTGAAACAGAAGAGGAGACACTGGAGAAGACATTGGGTGCTCCTTCCAGTAAAAGAGATTTACAGTGCTGCAATTGTTTGAATCTCGCTCACACTGGCTTGTTCTCTCTTGCTCTCTTGTGCCATTGGGTCTTCTAAGTACTTGTCAGGTTTTATTTTTTTAAGTTGAAGATAATGGGTATGAGGTATAAGGACAGATAAATGTTAGAACTTAATTTAGAAATACTTGGTCTAGTCTAGCAGTTGTGAAATCTTGCACGATGGTTTATGTTAAAGCAGAAGCACATAAAAGGGCATGCCTTCATACAGCATCCTTAGGTTCATAATAATCATGCTTTAGCATTATACTGTAAACATATATGCTATAATATATGCATTATATCAGATATTTCAGTATTGTCATAAATTGTTGTAAGTTGTCTTTTAAGTTAGCCGTCTTGGTAGTTACATTCTCAGTAACTTCCTTGCCTTGATCTCAGAGCAGGTTTCTGAAATGCTTTTGTATATATCATCTGTGGTTTTATTTTTTATATACATTATTTCTTCATTGATGCAAAATGACACATCTCTTCAGTATATATTTTCGGGGCATTTATTTCACACCTGATAATTGAGTTGTACTCACCATTGTTTTCCAGTAGATGGATATGCTGTAGAATTTTTTTGATCATTTTAGATCATGCAGCAAGCAAAAGCATTTTTATTCCTGGCTAGCCCAAAGTTCAGTTATTGCTTCAAAGCAGCGACTTTCTGGGAGGTGTGAGGAGTATTTATTAGCTTGGTTCAGTGTGAATGTTGCTGCTATTTTTGGAAATTGTAATTCTGTAAAAATGCATGGGTTTTTTGTCTTTATGGGATTTAAATTCTTTATGTGATTTAACCACTTTCAGGTATCACCTTTACTGTGGATGTTATTGTCATTTTTATGGGCTTTTTGTACGCATCTGAGATTTTTGCCTTGCTTTTGCCTGCAGTAGAAGCTCTCCTGTCTTTATGGCATTCACATTAAGAGGCAATATCAATATTTTTGGCAGACCTCTCTCACCCTTAAGATTTTCTCTCCTTCCAACATACTACTTGGACATCCCTATGCTTTCAGTCTCTGGACGAGAAGGATTTTTCTTTAAACCAACTGGTCTTTTTATTAGTTGCTCTGGTATCTTATCATTTTTCCTTCCTCTAACATTCGTTAAAATAAATAGGAACTAGGCTGCGTGACTGAACATTAAGAGAACTTTCTCCTTCTCCATACAGAGGACTAAATCTTTGAGCTTCTTTGATTATAGCAGTTGCCTAAGCAATGAACAATATCAGTTTCCAACTTAGAGTTTATCCTCACAGTTTCAGAGGGTGTGATGGAGCTTGTAGAAGATTTCCAGCTCAAATGTACTAGGACATGAGCAGCTTCTGCAGCTCCCTTGCTCCTTATTGTAAATCTGTAAAGGCAGGCATAGATGGTCATTATGTAGTACTTTATAAATATTTCATTTAGTAAACAAAGCTATTTTATTTATTATTTTTTCATTTATCAGTGTGTTAATACTGGATGCTGCTTTTGGTTTTACTAGCATCTATCTTAAGTTAGACTTTGAGCATTCATTGTTGTCTAGGTGTTTTGGGACCACAAAGGAGACAGTGTTTAAAGCAAATCATTTACTGAGTAAAGACTAATTTTCTTTCATATACATTCAGATATTCTCCTCTCAGCTCCTTCTGCCTCATCATTGAGTAAGTGTACAAGTATATGTTAAATACATTTATATCTGATAATAAAGCTCAGTTCCAGTTGTAAATGAGATGGCTTCCTCCTTATGCAGTGAACTCAATTCAACATCACTGCATTGTGAAGCAGTCCCTTCATTAGGAAACAATGTGGTATGGAATGAACAGCAGGAAATATATTTTGTTTGGGACTGTTGAATGGCATATATTTTGTGGTTATGATTTACTGCTTTTTTTTTTTTTTTTCCTTTATCTGCTAACTGTAGTTGTGGTAACAGCTGCATGAAAGGGGAGTAACTGACTGTTACTTTCTACTGCCAGAATGTGCTTGATGGGGATATGGAACCTGGTGCTACTGCATATTAAAGAATCTACAATCTTGAATTAGATCTTTTGTTCCATAGCAAAATGTGCATTTTTCTGTCTTCTTATCTGAATAATACATTATTCTTCAGTTCTTAAGATAACAGGTTTCATATTAAAGCACTATCATTTTCTAAATATATAAGAATATATAATGTTTGACACATCACTTTTAAAGAAGATACACATCATAATGAAAATGTTTATAGCTGTATTGTAATATTATGTAAACACTTTGATTTAGTGCCTCTTTAATTTACTTAGGTTTTTATTTTAGGGAGTACCTTGTGTTCTACTTTCAATACAAAGGAAGTACATTTCTTATTTAAGGTATTGAACTGCTTTGTTGCTGGCCACCACATGTCAGAGAAAAGCAATATATTTGCTAGTTTCTTATTTTTTCTCGTTCATATAAATAAGTTGTTCTGCTTTTTCTATTCTGTTTCTTACTTTCTTATGCAGCACTCAGAACTGAACTGTTTGAGTAAACAAAATCGAAGACTGTATTTTGCTGCATAAACTATTTTGAAAACTTACTTTACCTGATAGCATTCTCTTAGCCTCGTTTGTCTCCATGTTCAGGTTGATATGTTAGGTACAGGAAAACAGTGGTACCTCCAGACTTTTGTTTCTACCTGAGTTATTTTGTCCAGCTCCTGCTTTGCTGGCTACTGTGTAGTACATGCTAGGTCATTCAGTGATGCTGATTGACATATAGATACGTAATTAGGATAATTCTGAGTGACTTCCCTGAATCAGTAATGAACACCTTTGTTATGTGTTTGCACATCTGCTGAGGTCTGCTTGTGTTTTAGCTTGCATCCAACCTGTCTGGTAGGTCCCATACTCTCACATAGATCTGGAACATCAGGCTGCAGAGGAAAAATGATAGTACTATGTTGTTATGCAGTCAGTCTCCCCTGGCTTTGTCATCATTTCAATATGTCTTTACTGAACTTGGATAGAAAGCTTGAAACACTGCCAGCCTCCACTGAGCAATAATGAAAATGCCAGCTGGAAACTTGGTGTGAGTGTTAGAGATCTGTCTTTTGTGTAACTGAATTACCCAGTGTGTCATCTGCCAAGCTTTCCTTCAAACTTTAACTCACAAGAGGGGGGGAAAAGGGTGAATAATTTAACTCTAGTATGCGCAAACCCACATAGATTTTATGTTATGCCTATCTGCAGGGTAAAAACTGCACCATTGGTGTTACTGAGAGGCATGGAAGGATTGGCCATTTATTGCTTCTTGTCTTATTTCCACTACCAGCTTTTTTCCCATTCCTATTGTGTTTCTGTTGCTCATGTGATGATTCTCCTAACTTCACCTGCAATAAATGTTAGTTCTTCATAGCATTTCTTTCATTTATCTTAATCCTGAAGCATAATGTATGCTTCATAAAGATCATTAGAAAAGTTTACTATAAAATTTGTAAATACTTTATTATTAAATGTTTATGCTAATTATATAATAATTCTAAAATATGTATTTCTCCTTTGTTTCACTGCATATACCAGAGGTGCAGGGTTTAGTGTCAGTTTCTTCTGCTAAACTTCAGAATTTTTTTAACTGAGCTGTGATTAATATGATCTAAAGGATTACAGAACTTTTGAAGTCACCTTTCTGATATACATGCAAAAAAATAATTTTTCATCTGGCCATATTGCTTAACTGACTAGGCACCTTTGAAAATTCCAGACATGGTTTTTCAATTTGTATTCTTGTAGATAGCTCATCAGATAACAGAATGGCAATAGTTCAGTATGCAGATATATTTGGCACAAATACTAGTATTAATGGTTTAATGTATAAATAAGGATATAGCTGTTGAATGGATAGTGTGTGGTTGAATAGTCCTGTTACGTAGTCTCATATGTGAACACTTCCCAGCACTTGTAGGTGGCAAGGGTGTATTACCAGTGACAGAACTGAAATCTCATCTGATAAGAGATTCCAGTACCTAGATAAAGTGCTATTTGTGTAAGCTTGAGGCTCAGAAGTTATATTTGTGATATCCTTTTCTGAGCTATGAATCTGACTGCAGAGAGTGGTTGAACACCCTCAACTGAGGGACTGCCTTTTCTAATTTAGGTCTTTATTAATTTGAAAAGTCAACCAAAAAACCCACTCTTGAGTTGTCCTGCTGAGTTTCACATTTTTCCTTTCTGTACAGCTGCTGCTCGTTATGAAGAGGGAGAATCTGAAGCTGAGAGCATTACTTCCTTCATGGACACTTCTAATCCTCTTTATCAGCTTTATGACACAGTTAGAAGTTGCCGAAATAATCAGGGCCAGCTCATATCTGAACCCTTTTTCCACTTGCCCTCCAAGAAAAAGTATCCTGATTATTATCAGCAAATTAAAACACCTATTTCATTGCAGCAGATCAGGTAAGAAAACAGAATACAAACTACATACGGTGGGAAACAATTCAAGGGTTTCTTATATTTCCAGTATCATTTCTTGTGGTCAAGTTGTTGATACCTAATGCAGTGTATGCCATCTTTCCTCTACATTTGGTTGCTTCTTGTTTCAACTCAATCTGCTTCAGTCTTTTGATCATCTTTTATAGATGGATGTCACTTGGTCTATTTTCAATGGAGTTTCATTTGTAATATGCCTGAAATGTTGCCATATCAATAATTCTGAAGGCTAGGTGGGCAGCAGAGATGAAAGCTTCTGCGGAACCCCCTGCTATTCTCTTTCCTTGACCCTGATGGCTTGGTTACATTTTACTGCCGTGTTTTTTAAATTAATAATCTTCAGAGTGTGAATTATAGAAAGGCAGTTGCAATTACAACTAGTAATTGCTAGATAGTTCCTTTTGTCTAGATCACAGTATAACTGTGGAGAATAATTATTTTCATTCATGATGTAGCTGGTCTGGACTGAAGTAAGCAGGACACCACTTATAAATCTGTGAGCCATGAAAGGTTCATCTGCCAGAGTGCAGTTGACAGATTAAAAACCTGAGTTGAAGTGAGCAATATCTTTCTTGAGCAGTCCAAGATAACCTAATATGATGGATAGGTGTCAGGGTCCTGAGTGCATTAATAGACCTTAATGGCACTGACCAGCCTCGGGTGGCCCTGGTCTCATGCCCAGTGGCCACAGGGGCTTCAGTCCCTGCCTGAGCTGCACTGCAGGAGTGCTGTGCTGGTCTTCTATCCTTAGTGAGTGAGGACTGGACCCTAACGCTGTTTATGTGTGTGTAATCCATTCTACTACATAGGTTGTACATTTTGGTTGTACCTTAATATGATCTGCTAGACCTGATATAATTGTTGAATAAGCAGCTTCTGTTAAATCGGAAAGTAACAAAGCTGTTTGTTTTGTTGGTGGGTTTGGTTTTGTTTTTTTGTTGTTGTTTTTGTTTTGTTTTGTTTTTTTAACCAGTCAGAGGATGTTTTGCATGTGCTGGGGAAAAACTGTGGAACTGCCACACTGATTATCTATCCATCAGTGGCTTTAAAGTGCTTTTTCTTATGTCTTGGTACAGCTGCTGGCTTGCCAAAGAAAGTATCTTGTCTTGAATGAAGCACAAAATGTACTTGATGAAAAAAAAAAAAAAAAGGTGAAATTGAGAAAAATCATTGACAGTTGTCAGGAAGCTCTTTGTCTGAATGTACCAAAGGTTATTGGCTCAACTTCTGTGTAAACAGATTTAATTGGGAGAGACCTTCCATTAAAAATACACTTGATATCAATTATAGGACAAAGAATTTGCCATAGGGAGGCAGCTGCGTTTCTGCTTTCCTTACAGTGTAGGCAGGTTGCATCTGGCTATGTGAGCAGTACAGAAATTGCACACAAACATATGAAGAACTGTAGAAAAAAAATGACTTATCTCATTGCCTGAGCTTAGAAAATAAAAAGGAACACACAGTCTTTTTAGAAATAGTGTTTGTAGTTCACAAGTTAAAGTGGAGTATTTATAATAGTCCAAATTCCTTTAGCTAATTCTGAAATTCAACTGCTCTTTAAATTACCACAGAATCTTCACTTCTTACTATACATAAAAAGCCTTGAAGTCATGCATATGTGTACTTAATTGATGTGCTTTAGGGAAAACTGAAACTAGTGTGATTTCACTGATACCGCAAATATGTCTTTAGATATTCAAAACTGCCACTCATTAGGGTTGGAGTTTTGGTTGGTTATTTTTGTTTGTTTGGGGATTTTTTTTTTTGTTTGTTTTGTGTGTGTGTGTTTTTTTGTTTTGTTTTGTTTTTCTGTGCTGGTGGGGTTTTTTGTTTTGTGTTTTTTGGGGTTTTTTGTTTTTTTTTTGAGATGTACATACAAAGAGCATATCTTCTGTTCACAGATGGGGACAGAAAAGTTAATCGTTCTAGTGAAAGGTTGAAGGTGTTGGAGTAAAGCCTGACATTCCTGTCTTGTATCTGTTTCACTTTGGCATGTGGTTGCCCAGGCTGTTTTGCCAGATTGAACTGTGAAATGTGTGGCCATTGCAATTTTACAGCTAGTCATATATTTCAGGAGATTGTGTGTATTAAATGCAGGAAAAGCCTTACAAAATAACATATGATTTCTAGAGGGAGAGTATGGGTATGTTTTGTTTTAAAAAGATGTATATTATACTTAACCCAGCTTCTCAGTCACTTTATGAGCATTACGAATCGCAGTCATTTGAGCTGAGTACTGATCCTGCCCTGTTCCTGGATGTGGGGAGTAGTCCTGCTGATGGCTTTTGTTTTCTTCTAGTTTCTTCCTGACTTGGGCTTTACAGAATCACATAATAGCTGAGGTTGAAAGGGAGATCGTCCAGTCCAACCCTTGGCTATAGCAGGGTCACACAGAGCCAGAGCCAATTGCTCAGGACTATATGCAGCCCGGTTTTGAATATCTCCACATGCACAGACTCTGCAACCCACCTGGGCAGCCAGTGCCAGTGTTTGACCACCCTCACAGTAAAAAAAAAAAACAAAACCAAAAAAAAAAAAACCACTTTTTTTTTTTTCTTGTATTCAGATGACATTTCATGTGTTTCAGTTTGTTCCAGTTACCTCTTGCCCTGTCAGTAGGCACAGCTGAGTCTGGCTCCCTCTTAATTTCCTTCCGCCAGGTGTTCATACACACACTGCTGAGACTCCCCTGCTTCAAACAGGACAAAACTCAGAGCTGTAGAACAGGAATATCCTAGTTAAAAAGAAAGCATGACACTGTGAAGGCTGTGACTTTCAGGTGTGGTAAAAGTGTATGGTGTGGAGGTTATTTTGCAAACTTAGCGTTGCTGGTAAAAAGTCATTCTGTGTTTATAAATGGCAGGAGGAATAGTCAGGAAATAATACAGGAGAATGTGTTCGGTTACCCAGTACGTAAGTGCTAGATCCTGGCATGCTTACAAGAACTGTGTTTCTTATTAAGTTTTACAATGCTAGTAAGTATAATCCCTAAGGCAAGTGGGTCAGGCTTTTCTACACCAGAGGAAGGAAGCGCTTCAGGGAATTCCCTGGCAGCACTTCTCTCCTAAAACATGTGTGAGTGCAGTGTGGGTGTATGGGCACTGAAATAGGTATCTTCATTGGCACACCCCAGTGTCTTGCACTCCAAGAAGCTGGGGTTATAGTTGAGCTTTAAAAAGTGGGTGGATCTAGTGTAAAACAAGGTTGGTTTTGTGTGATATCTACTGTTTGGGGATTTGAAATGCATTTTTCTTATGAATGTGCATCCTTTTGGACAGTGGTCTGTGACACTGATCTAAACATTACATTTCACTGCACTGTGATGTGTTGAGGTTCTCCTGAAACTGTGAGATTTGTGGTGGCTCTTGTTGCCTTTGGGTTAATTATGACCTGAGTTGAACTTACAGTAAATGTGATCATCTGGTCAAGTATATTTAACCACTTCTAGTAATATGGCAAATAAAGGAGTGAAACTTAAATTGAAATGATGGAGACTGCTGAGTTAAAGCTGAATGATTTATAGAGAACTTTTTTTTTTTCTTTTTTTAAATAACAGAACTTAAGCCTTAATGAAGTTCTTAATTAAAAAAAAATAAATTTACATTAAGATTTTATTATTACATTGACTTTGGAAAAATAATATGCCACTGTATTTCAGTTTGCTTAATTTATAAATGAAGCAATTGGGAAAATATTCTCTACAGAAAAAATTATGTCTAATAATTACAATACCTTGCAAATTTTCACTTCATCTGAGATTTAGCAGTTACTCTATTCCTTTTTTCATGTAATGTATTTTAATATTTGTTGAATCTTGTACATTTTAAAAACCTTCTGTCTATATAACCAGTTTTCCTACCTTAGCAAGTACTTTCAGTGTATATTGTACATAAGGCCTTTATAAAATCACAGATTCAAGTGAACAAGATTCCCAATGTACTTTATAAGACAACTGTCATTCCCCAATAGAACTTTTGTCAAATGCCTTTCTTGATTGAATACATTCTTTGTTACTGTTTTTTTCCCAAAGAGGCAGGACTAGCTCTTCACAATTTCTGAGTAAAAGGGAATAAGTTACATGAAACCTGTTTTCAATCATGTTAAAAATTTATTGTGAAGCTGCATTTCATAGTCTAAATTCAGAAAAGATACGATACTTTAGATCTGCTGAGTTTGAATATAATGAAACCCGTTTAAAGTACTGTGAATAACCTTCTTAATTAATCATGCTATTGTTTGCTGACAGCAAGTGCATTGAAGAAGATGGTAAAATAGGGGGTTATTTGCAGACTAGAACAGGATTACTTTTGTGCCCCTGCATTTTTCATTCTTCATATGTGTGTTTGGAAGTTGTCTATCTATGCAAACTGTATGGGCTAAGTCTTGATTTTTACTTTTGTTGTTAGGCCTTTCATGAATACAACTGTGAATGTAGGTTGTTAGCTTAAAATCCGGTGGCCTGCATGTTGATTATTTGGTTGTGGATAAACAAATATTGATAAAAGCAAGATTTTATTTCCTGGTAAGGTAATTTGAATGATAGCTCATCCTTCTCTTTTAAGACAGTGTTTCCTCTTTCTCTTGTCTTCTAAGCTCTAGGTTAAGATTTAAAGAAATAAGATATAATTATGCTGTTTTTCTTTACTTGTGAGGTACTGTCAGGGTCCTCACCTTCTCCATCAGCTTAAAGATTCTGTTTCTATAGGGTCACCAAAGAGCAGAGAATCAGTGCACATAAAATGGCAACTTCATGTGTTTCTCCTGCTTTTTGGTGCTTCAGGGTTAGTCTGCTGTATTGTAATGTTCATAGGTCACTGCTTAAATACACACAGATGAAGTTAGTGTGGGGTACCATGGCTATGTGGAGTGGGTGGTATATTTTTATATGAAGCATGTCATAGTACTGTTCTGGGGCCTGCATGAGCTATCACTCTGACCCTGGGAGAAGAGGTAAAGCAAATCCCAGATGTGTTAGTGTCAAGTGGCTTAGGGTCTGCTGATATGAAGAGTCACCAGTTTCTTCTACCATATCATGAAATTGTACAGGACTGATTTAGAATTCTCTTTTTGTAAAAAGAAAATGGTTGCAGACAGGGTATATTCCCTAGGAAACGCTATTGCCTTGCTTATTCTGCCTGCAGCTTGCTTTGAATTTGTTCTGCTTCAAAGGATATGGCAAATTCCCCCTTTTCCTCAGTTTGATAAAACTTTCCCCATAACATACAGAATTTGATTGATCAGGATATGTTACTAATGAGTAAATCTCATTTATAGTATCACACTGACAGTGTTACTTTATAGATACTGAACTTACAGGGGATAAGGATATAGAGTTGTCTGTTGGCTTTGATATCTCAGGAGGATGGTCATTCCTGTTGAGTTTGTTAGTGAGTGTAATCTTAGACCTTTAGTGATTCTTCCAGGGCAGCTTTAAGTTGGGTACAGAAAAAACTAAATAAAGAGGAATAGTACCAAGTGATAACAGGGAGAAACAGTTTGCATTGAAGAAGTGGTGCTTCAATTAAGATGTTGTCCTTTTGATTTTTCTTTCAGAAAGCTGAATCTAGACCTCATGCAACAGCAATCAAAATATGAATTTGCAATTCTATAATTCTAATTTAGTAGATTAATTGGAAGGCTAGAAACTTTTACAGTTTTTATTCTTCCTGCTGTCCATTCTCTCAAAAGTTGTTCTAGTTCTCTGGCAGAGGGCAAACATGCCAGAGTTGAAAAAGAATGTTTATATACTACCTGCTACTAATGTTTAAGCAAAATTTGAGCCAGGAGTTGAAAAGCAAGAATGTTGCATGCAGATGTGCTTATTTTCAAGATCTATTCTGCAGTTCATCCTCTTGCAAGGATACCAGCTTGGTTGTTAAGATTTCTGAAGCATGATTCCTTGTCCTCCAGCAGTTGTCTTTATCAGTAAAAAACATTGAGACCTTTTAGACATTTGTCTTAAGTATTTAATAATGAAATCTAAAGGCAGTTGTGGTAGTATTCACTTTATTTGATCCTTAGTTAGAGCCTAATTCTGCAAATTTGTCTGTATAAGTTGTCACCTGGAAACAAACCATGCTGATAGGGTCTACATCCAAGGGGAGGAAAAAAGTCTGTTGGCCAGCATTTCTCTCCAGTGCTGCTCCTTAATTGATTTCTACACAGGACTTGCTTTTTGAGTTGGATTTTTTTATGTTCTTAATTTCTAAAGTAATTTAGATGACTTGCTTACCTTTTTCTAAGATGCAGAATTGCCTTTAGACGTTATTTTTGTTTTCTTAGTCCTTTGAAAGTTTGAATCTATTTTATAAACATCTGTAAATAACATCAATAAACAAGGACTTTACTGCTTGTTTACATACGTAATTACCCTATGTGCCTTGACAAATTAGAATGCTCTTAAATCTGTTTTGAAACCATTAAAACTCACTTTTGATGGTTTTGATAAATACAAGCCTATTAGATAGGGGTTTTGATGCAAGTTTTTTAGGCATTTCTATTCCATGTTTTATTGAGTATTCTCTTAATGATCTGTTAGCTTTTGTAACACCAACAAATGTTTGTGTGCTGAAGTGCTGTAATTGCTTATTAATATTTTTGTTGGAAAACAAGAATTAGTTATGTACATTTTACTGTATAGATTTTGCTTTCTGTACCAGAGAGTGTTTGGATTATCTGGAGATGATATAAGGTGGCCTGTAGTGTTTATTACCAGACAGAGGCAAGAGCATGAAGTAGACTCAGTGTTTACATCCTTAGTATTTATGAGCCTGTGCATCATAGGCTAGTGGTTTGGGTCAAAATAATCCTGAATTTAATGGCTTTTTATTTTGTTTTTGACTTTTTTAATACCAGTCACGTATTCTGTGACATATGCAAATAATTGTTGCTGGAGTTTTACAAGGTAGAAATGGAGGCTGACTTTACCTTTTCTTTATGGCAGTTTAATTGGTACCCAGACTCTATTGATTTTGGGTGGGTGTGTGTGGTTTTGGGTTTTATTATTGTTTATATTTTTGTACTAATCTAATGAAAATTATATTGGTAACTTCTTTTTTTTTGGAATTGAAGGGTGAGTGAAGCTGACAGGAAAACTTTTTGATTATCTGTTGCTTCAGTTGGAAACATTAAAAGTAATCTAAAAAATATGCATAAAGGTTTGCAAGATATTGATGTCTTAAAGTCTTAAAAAAGACACATGAACCTAAAATGGCTCATTTTAAATGAGAATGGCAACAAGTAATTTTCTCCACATCTTACACTTAGGTTGTCAAAATTTGTTTTCTGCTTTTATCAGTTTTTGAGGACACAGTAGTTCTTCAGATCTGAAAGAAATTAAAAAGAAATATGCTACATTTCATTAAGGTGCATGCAGCTGCCATCCTGGCAACATGCATCTAATTGGATGTTTCCTCCAAAATGTATTCCATTGTGACAGCTTTATAGACACATGGGCACTTCTCCGTAGTTTTTATAGCAGTTTCAGCCCTGTGCCACATTTAATCCAACCATGACTTCCTCATCCTTGGCTGGCCGGTGAAGAGTCCTGTGTAGCACCAGTTGAACACAGTTGTTCTTTGTTCACTGGTTCAGCTGTAAGGTCACACTGGCAGGTAAGGTTTGGGACTAAAAGATACTATATGGAATTTATTTTGTGGTAGTGCTTATGCCCCATCAGGCAGGTTTGCGTTCAGCTAGATGCTGTAGAAGGCAGACTGTGTTTAAGGGTGGTGCGTAGCTGGTGGATGTGATGGGCAGGTGGGTGAGGAAGAAGATATGAAGGAGGATGACTGCATTTTGCAGTTGTGATAGGGTTTGGTTTTTGCGTTGTTGCAGGTTATTATTTTCTGTGGTGTTGGAAGGTTTAAAAGAGTTGGCTAGAACTTTCACCACTTGTACAAGGATATACAAGAAAACACATTAAGTTACTGGCAAATGTAGTGCACTGATTCGTCTGTTTAGCATATGAAAAATGACCTTTGTTTGTTGTTAGTCCTTTTCTAACTGTTTTCATGTGTAGTGCACTTCGCAGGTAGCACTAATCACCAACCAGGTACTTTTAAGAGAAGGCAAAAATTGAAGGGGGTTAACATGAGAGGTGCTGGGCACTTTTGGTTCTCCCTGAAGTTCAGTGGAATTGATGTGTAGGGAAGACAGCGTTTGTGGCTGTGTGGAGCTAAGCTGTCGCATTGATATCATACCCAGGCCTTACAGGTCACAGCTGAGGTGTACTGGAGTAGTCTCAGCAGGCTGTGCTTCTGCTGCAGCTGTACCACATCTTCCATGAAAACAGGACTTCAGTCTGCACAACTTCAAAGAGGGAAGTTTTCAGAATTACTAAAATCATTCTTTAAGAGGAGATTGTTTCCCTAACATAGTTACAATTGGAATATGTTACTGCAACATCAGAAAAAGAAAACACAGTCATGTAATTAGAGCTCTTTGGATAGTGATTTATTATGAAAATGAAAATGCTAAAGAACTGTTTTGCAATATGTGACTTGTGAAACACCTGTTTGGTATTTCTCTTTTGCAGAACCAAACTGAAGAACCATGAATATGAAACTTTAGACCAGTTGGAGGCTGATTTGAACTTGATGTTTGAAAATGCCAAGCGCTACAATGTTCCCAATTCTGCCATCTATAAAAGAGTACTGAAAATGCAGCAGGTTATGCAGGTAGGTGGGGTCAAACAAACAAAAGGATAGAACTTCATATGTGAATTTCCTTCCCTAGTGAATATTTTTCCAAAATAATTTTTAACTAGACCTGTATTTTCAATAGTATTTTCTTGCTTAGGGGGAAGTATGGGAATGAAGATCATCATAGGGTGATTTTTCTTCAGCACACTAGCTGCCTTCTGTGATTTCTTTTGGTCACTTTTATTGCTTACTATGACTCTTAACCCAATTAAGTTGAGAAGATTGTTGATGTGGGGTTTTTTTTAGGGTTTGCAGGTAATCAGAGGATGCTAAAACACTTCAAATTTCATTAAATGCTCCAGCTAAGTGCTACAGTCTGAAATGGCATTGTTTTCAAATTGGTTCCTCAAAATTTTTTCTGACAGTTAAACAGAATTACACTGTTATTTTATGTTGGCCAGCTTATATTAAATAAATCACTGAAAATATTTTGATGGTGGTTTAGTCTCAAAACTTGTAGTTCCATCTTTCTTTGTGCATCTGATCTGTTCTGATGTTTAATACTGTTCTGAAAAGTGTTCATCAGTGAGTTTGGCTTCAGGGTTTTGTTATTTTTTCAGGCAAAGAAGAAGGAGCTTGCTAGGAGAGACGACATTGAGGATGGGGACAGTATGATTTCTTCTGCTACATCTGATACTGGAAGCTCAAAAAGGAAAAGGTATGTACTTCTGTAGTTCCTGCAGACCATGACATTGCTACATCTTTTATTTGTTAAAGAGAATATATGGTTTTTAGCATTTGCATAAGGATTTGTAATTCTGAAACTTAACCTCATTAAGTGTTGATTCTAATAAAGTCAGTAAATAGTTTTGAATTAATTTTCCTTTTTTGGCCCATTAGTTGGCATTTGTCAACATAACTTCACTAAGTGGCACAGACACTGTAGTTGCACTGAATTGGGTAATTTTGTCAGTGGATTTCAGGATTTTTATTTGTAGGGGTTTGTTTTTGGTCTGGTATGTCTTCACAGGTTCTTAGCAATTACTGTTTCTTTTCTACTATTAGTTCAGTATTTATTTTTGTAGTTTGGGTAGCAATTTCAGAATATAATAATTAAAGTTAACAGTTGGGCTGAATAAATGTTTTGAAAGTGTATAGTATTATATTGCTCTACAAATGTTTTTATTTGGTGAAGTCTTCTGGCATAAACATGAATTTTCCATGACCTAAACTCTGCTTGAGGAATTGTCATCATTCATCTTTGAGGACTGCTTCTCTCTCCATTCTGAATTTGCACTCTTCGGTTACTTACCTGTCAGTGGCTGGACTGAAGAGGGTATTTGACAAATAGATAAACTGAGTATAATGGGTTGATTGTTCTGGATACTGTAATGTGAACAAAATTCACAATGATTTAAAATACACTCTTTTAGTGAGCAATAGTGATCGTTTATGGAAAGTATTCTTTAACAGTCATAGCTGTTGTGTAATTAATATTAGTGATGCATCTCACTCCAGCAAGAGATATTTTTTCTAGTCTGCTTCATGGTATCATTTGAAACAAGTTCCAACTTCTGTTAGTATTATTGCAATAGTGACAACTGCCAGTGTAAAACTAACTCAGCGTCTTTCTTTGGTGTTGTGACCTTCAGCTTCCTGTATTTTTAGTTCTTTGTTTTGTAAAAGTAACAGCAGTTGTGGAGGGAGGAAGGGAATGGAATAGAGCATCAGCAAAGATTCACTTAAGAGCAGTCAACTGAGTGCAACAATGTACACTCATAAAAAAATCTGCAGAGATAAAACCTTAACATGACTTTACAAGGTGGTATGATCTAGGGATGCTAAGATGCTAAGAAGAAGAAAAGTAGTGAACGGTAGGTCAGACGATAGTACCAAATGAAGATCAGGAAAGAACAAATTGCAAAAATTGGTAGTTTTGTGATCTTCAGATTCAAAGAGAAGTACTAACCTAATCGAGTAAGTCAAACTGTCATCAGTGTCCTTTTAACCCTACGTTGCTTTTGATCACCTTGTGCAAGAGAATACTGAAATGCTTAAAAGAAGGAATCTGTCAGGCCTTGTCATCTAAGAACAGTAAAGGAGAAAATTTGTCTATGTAGGTAAGGGAAATCAAAATTATTGTATTTTGTTCATGCCCTGAAGTCAACCTGAAAAAGCTCTTGATGTCAGTTCAACAGTTGTTACCAGTTTCACTTGCTAAATGATAGGAAGTAAAAGAAGATTGTATATGCTGCTGTTAATGGAAGTGAAGCACTGAGGAATTCCAAAATGTTGCTGAAGGAAGGAAGTTAGTAACCCAAGCAAAATTCATCCTGTGTTTGAATTCCCTTTTATGTATCATATGCACGACCTGAATCTTGAGTATTGGCAGGCCTTTTACTATTTCTCCTTTGTTTTTGCCTTACTTTCATTGAACTAAATCTTAAAACACAGAAACATGTTAAAATGGAGAATTCGGAAGCATGTCTCTATTCTGGCACTACTCATCTGCTAGTGGGAACCACTAACAGTTTCCAGCAGTGAAGGTAATGCAGAAAAAAAGTTTTTAACCTATAGAAGATACATTTTTAATTTTATCACGTTGTGAAAAAGATTTTCATTAGTTATTTTGCTGACCTCACCAAGGAGCAAGAGATGTCTGAGGCATGATGCTTCATGCTGTATTAGGTATATTTTAAATGTAGGAGAAAAAGATGGAAATGATGGAAAATGATGGAGAATCTGTGATGCAATTTGGTTTCTAGCAAGTTGTATGGTGATGTTTTGCATATTCTGCAAATGAAGATAGTTTTTGTTGTTGTCTTTGCAGATAATGTAGTCAAAGTGATAACTACTTCAGTAAGTCTTACAGAGATTGCAATTTGGAAGCTGGTTCAGAGGTGCTTTGTAGAGATTGCATTTCTAAGAGTGCCATGTTATCTGAGCTGAGATTATACTTTATTAACATAAGCTTTCCTCTCCCTTATTTGATTTGCTTATAGATCATGTAGATTTCTTGAGACAGCCATAGTAGCTACCCATAGGATGACTATAAAGTTTGTGGTGACAGCATATGCATGGCTATTTTCTACCTGGGTTTGCAGTTTTGTGAGCTTTATTGACTTGTAACTTCATTTGACTGTGGTTGACAGATATTTAAGCAATCCAGACTCTTCTTTCTGCTACATTCTTGATGTCTTTTATTTTCTTGTTTGTATCTGGTACCAAAGAAGATACAGAATTACTCTGAGATAAATAGCTGAAGTCTTTGATATTCTGTATTCACCAGAGGTAGTCATGAAGATACTAGCTGAGGGATTTTTTCCAGTTTACACTAGATCTTCAGGTCTTAGATTCAGACGCATAATCCTGACTGATCTGCTTTCTCTGCAGCTGAAAAGTGCTTAGAGCTCTATTCAACCTCTGCATTTTAGAAAACTAGTTATTTGTTTTACTCTGTAGAACACAAATTCAAGGTGAATGAGAGAAAAATCATATCTTGAAGTTGGTTTCTTGTTTATTTAGTAGACTGCTGGTTATGATGCTGTCATTATTTGCAAATAGACCTATGTTTTTAGTACACTGTCTTAATGTTGAACCTTTATGTGTGTGTTTTGATGGTTGCAGTTGTATTTTCATGGTAGAGGGTAATGTCATATTGATATTGGTGTTGGAAGTGGGGAAAAGAGCCCCTGAAATTTATTTTTTCCTTATTCTTCTTCTCCTTAACCTGACAGTAAAAAGAATATACGAAAGCAACGAATGAAGATCTTATACAATGCAGTTCTGGAAGCTCGAGAACCAGGCACAGGCAGACGGCTCTGTGATCTGTTTATGGTTAAGCCATCCAAAAAGGACTATCCAGACTATTACAAAATTATCTTGGAGCCAATGGACTTGAAAATGATAGAACACAACATCCGCAATGATAAGTATGCAGGAGAAGAAGCCATGATTGAAGACATGAAGCTCATGTTCCGAAATGCAAGGCATTATAATGAGGAAGGCTCCCAGGTACTGTTTTGATTCTGCAGTCACGCTTACCTCTCTGCTTCTTTGCAGACATATAGATTATGTTAGGATGGTTTAGCTTTGACTGTTACTCACATTATTTATGATAATTGCTTACTGAACTAAAATAGAAATATGACTCTTTCTGCTGATGCTTTAAATCCTGTCTTCATCTGTAGTTGTATAAACATGAAATGCAACACGCTCCTTTGCAAAGTTTAGATTTATTGCCTGTTAGCTAAATTTGTTCCTCTACTACAAAGAACGTCAGCTGAATATTTCCTAGTATGTTTTAAACAAATAAGCTGGTTACTAAATTCTCATTATTCATGCTCGGTTAATCACGTGAAGGTATTTGCACAGTGAATGATCATCAACATGTGATTTGGAGCTCAGAACCTCTGAGAAGGGATGTCTTAATTGGAAAGAATCCAGCTCTCTTTTCATGGAAGTGTAAAGCGTGGGAGGTCAGACTAGAAGACCTGACTTGTTCAGCACAGCAAAGGAGTCTGAAAAGAATCTGCTTTTAATTTACAAATATATTGTAGTGTGTTTCTATATGGTGATGTTTCTCAGCCAGCAAGCATGATGATGTGGAACAGAGTGGTGGTAAGAAACCCCCAGCTATTTCTAATGAGGAACTTGATCAACTACTGTACAGGACTTTTTGATGAGGTTGTGTTCACCTGGGTTGGATTTGAAGATGCAGGAGGAGTGTTATAGTCCTTTGTACCTTGATGGAATCACAGTAGTTCAAGAGATCTTTCATTGCTTAACAGAATGGTTTGATGAGGAAGTTGATAAGACAACTACACCTTGCCATTTTTAGTCTTTGGAATAGAAATGAAGCTTAATTGGATAATTTATTCAAGATTTATGTCTCCCTGATTTCGATGGTGTTCATCAGTTCTGCTTACCTACATATAAGTCTATTAAAGGTCCCATTTGGGAAATGGGACCTTTTTATTCAAGTACTTGGCTTTGCATACAGCTTTTTCAAACTAGCATTTAAATGTTGTTTGGGAGCTAGTTCTAAACTAGTCAAAACACAGTAAACCTTGTTTTGTTTTTTGGTTACTGATTGATAGGTATACAATGATGCCCATATGCTGGAAAAGATCCTTAAAGAAAAAAGAAAAGAACTGGGACCACTAGCTGAAGATGATGAAGTTGCATCCCCAAAACTAAAGCTAAGTAAGGCAACCTCATACATTTTTATGTCTCATTTCAACATTTACGAAAACCTAACAATACAGATAACAGATCTTCCTTTTAGAATAGAAGACATGATCTGCAAAGTTACACTGCCATGCAAAGTAGAATTATATTTTCAAAATCATTACAACAATTGTGTATTTACATATAAACATAATAGAATTTAGTTGTTGTATATAGCATTTTCTAAGAAAATTAACTTAGAACGAAGAAATAAAATTTAGGGAGTTGTTGAAATGACTGACATTTAGTCACATTTAGATGCTTCTCAGACTGAGTAAAGCTCTTAATTTCCCTGGTCAAATGTCTAGGATTTCCACAGAATGATAAAAGAAATGTGAGCTTTATCTGGAAAATCATTGAAAGCCATGAAAAACATAGAAGTGAAATTTCCAACAATATCTATTCCTAGAGCTGTTGCCCTTACAAACTAGATTTGCTGCTACTCAAATCTTATGTGCCCTTATATTAAGTGTTTAGAATTTAGCAAACTGAGAAGGATAAAATTGCACAGAAAGGCTTAAAGAAAATAACTGCACACAACCCCCTTGAAAACAGAAGTGTGCAGCTCTTAGGTAAGGTACAGGCAGTAGAGAATTCACAGGCAGAGACTATGCAGTACAGTAACAGAGATCCTGAATTAATCAAAAAGTTAATCTGATCGATAAATCCCATGGGAGGCCTTATTTTACATTTTACCTATAATAATCCTCTCTAATTTGGCATAAACCTGTCATAAAGGAATCTGATAACATTTAGAATGCTTCATTTTAGTGATAGAAAAAACCCTGGGATGACTGGATTTTTAACGGCTGTAGAGCTCAGTTCACGTAAAGGTAGTAAGATGAAATTCGGTTTAGAGGAGTTATTAATAACATTAGGTAGGAAAAGATGTTTTCCATGCTTAAGTCTGAAGAGACCTTTCCCAGTTGGACCACATAGTAACATATGATTCTATGCTTGCCAAAAGAATAACATTTTAAAGAAAATATGCATACAGTTACAGAAGACAAAAGCAACGGCCACTTGGAATGGGCTGCAATGTGGTGAATCTTCTGCTCGTACCATAAAGTGGTGGTTCTGTAAGCAGCTCTCTAGTGGAAGGGAGATGGGAAAAGAAGTGTGCAAAGTCTATTTTTATAATGATTTTTTTCTTTTGTTTCTCTTTTTGTCTGCTTAGGTAGAAAAAGTGGCATTTCTCCTAAAAAATCAAAATACATGACTCCAATGCAACAGAAATTGAATGAGGTGTATGAAGCAGTTAAGAATTACACGGATAAACGAGGCAGGCGACTAAGTGCCATCTTCTTGCGGCTGCCATCTCGGTCTGAACTTCCTGACTATTATGTAACCATTAAAAAGCCCGTTGACATGGAAAAGATCAGAAGTCATATGATGGCAAATAAATACCAGGATATTGATTCCATGGTAGAGGACTTTGTAATGATGTTCAATAACGCTTGCACATATAACGAGCCAGAATCTTTGATTTATAAAGATGCCCTGGTCCTGCATAAAGTTTTGCTTGAAACTCGGAGAGAAATAGAAGGAGATGAGGATTCTCATGTGCCCAATGTCACTTTGCTAATTCAGGAACTTATCCATAACCTTTTTGTATCTGTTATGAGCCACCAGGATGACGAGGGCAGATGCTACAGCGACTCCTTAGCTGAGATTCCTGCTGTTGATCCCAACTTCCCAAATAAACCTCCTCTGACTTTTGATATTATCCGAAAAAATGTTGAAAACAACCGCTATAGAAGATTGGACTTGTTCCAGGAGAATATGTTTGAGGTACTAGAGAGGGCAAGAAGAATGAACAGGTGAGTGAAGCCTTATTTTTCAGGTATTCTTTCTCTTATCACATGAGTTTTGCATGTTAACATTAGACAAAGGCTGAAGTTTTCTTAAGGTGTTAGCTTTCCCTTGATATAGAGGTTTAGAAAACTACATCTCAAAAGCTTTATCAGATCTTCAGTGGAATGTATGCTTTTGTTTAAAAACAAGTAAAATTTAGATTTCTGCCATGAAATAATTTTGACGTTAATCTTCCAGAGGCATACCTCATGAAAACCAGGTTTGTGCTAATTTTCAAATAGAAAAAACAAAGAGGAGGAGCTGTTTACTAACTGCTTAACTAGTGTCTTACTCTTTTGGAGCAATCACAGTTGTATAAGTTATGGTAATATTGTGCAAAAGCTGTGAACACTTGCGACTTCTTGCAGTGTTTTACTTGAATTAGGTAGCGTACTTTGGGATATGCAGGTGAGATCTTGACTCTGAAGGAGAAGAGGTAAAAAATGACATTAAAAAATCTACTATGGGTAATTAAAATAAGTCAGTTTTATTAATGATGTTGTTATTTGAGTTTTTGGAAGTTAACAGATTGTAGAGGTCCAGTGGCAGGTAGCTTTGGTGGCAGCTAGTACCTTTGATTTTTCTGGTGTTTTACAACTGGTGTATACAAAAATACTGTTTTGGGTAAATTATAATACAAACTGACAGCAGAGTAGCAGGTGGAGCATGACTTGCCAGTGTCTACTGCTGCTTATTAAGAGTAAGCACAGAAATCTACTGGTAGATTGAAGTTTTAGTTTTATCACTAAGTATGGTGATTGATGTGTGTGTGTTTAGGATCCTGTTCGACTCTGCACAAACTGTGTTTCTGCCCTGTTGTACATATTTTTGTACAGGACTGATTCAGAGATTTATGAGGATGCAGTCGAACTTCAGCAGTTCTTTATTAAAATTCGAGATGAGCTCTGTAAGAATGGAGAGATTCTTCTGTCGCCTGCTCTCAGCTATACCACCAAGCACCTTCACAATGATGTTGAAAAGGAAAAGAAGGAAAAACTGCCCAAAGAAATAGAGGAGGATAAGCTCAAAAGAGAGGAGGAGAAACGAGGTAGCTACTTTATTTTCATTAATTTTAATTTATTAATTGAAAAATGTACATATGCATATGTTGTATGCTCTGTTGTTAATGCAGCTTCACTAACCGAAGGGACCTTAATAGTCAGGTTGTCCATTATGGGTCTTATATTTTAAAATTACAAGAGATTTATTTTATTTTGATCCTTAACAGCCAGGCCAGATGGCTTTCAAGAAAGAGATGTAGGTAGATACTAACCGTATATAAACTCTTTAAGCAAAACACACTGGGGTACCAGTAGTCCTATTTCAAGGATATAAAAGAAAACAATTGGTTTTTACTGTAGCTTTTTGCTGATAATAAACTTAGCAATGACTATTCTAAATGACCTTTTTAGTAATTTCCTTTTTGACAACTACTGGTTTCTTGATGTGCTGATGGTGTTGTCTATGATCATGCTTTTAACACTGTTAAAGAAATTGTATAAGTAAGCCTTTTGGATTTTTTACTTGGCTACTATGAGCATGAAGAGGAATGGACAAGAAAACTTCTGCGAAGATCCTTTGTGTTTTACAATTCCTGTCTGTTACTGTCCATATAATCGTTGTGGAGCATGTCTAGGGGAATGAATAAAGCGCTCTAATTGCTTCTTTCCATAGATGGGAGCAGAGCTGTTAGCTCTTTGTCCTTGAACTGTCTTTCTAACATAGTTCATCTTCCCACATAGCACTGATGTCAGCAGCAGTAAAGACAGTTGCTCCAACCAGGCTCAGTATTTTAAGCAGCTGTAGTGCTCTTTTTCTGTCTTCATTCAAGAGCTAAAAACCCCAAAGAAAGCAAAATGTGCCTTTTGGAAGGCTTCTGATCTCAGAAGCTCACACTGTGGGGTCTCAATAAAATTTGGCTAAAGAAGGGAAACCCAGCCTTCAGCGGCACCAGTAGCAGAAAGGCTGGCAGCACAAAACACACTTAAACCCTTCCTTCACACTGGAAGTCAGTGACAGAGGGACACATCAGATATCATGTGACAGTTCTGCATTCAGCAAAGGGTGAGGGCATTCATATTGGTAATCTTGGCTAATGTGGAAATGTGGCATTGCTGACATCTATTTTTCCCTTCTTGAAATAAGAAGCTGAAAAGAGTGAAGATTCTTCTGGATCAGCTGGGCTGTCAAGCTTGCATCGGACCTACAGCCAGGATTGCAGCTTCAAGAACAGCATGTACCATGTAGGAGATTATGTGTACGTGGAGCCTGCTGAAGCCAACTTGCAACCTCACATAGTCTGTATTGAGAGGCTGTGGGAAGATTCAGCTGGTAAGGATGTCTTTGCTATAAGAAAACAATATGGTAAAACTTCTTATCACTATTTAAAACCTCCAATTTGACCTTTTTCTGTGTAGATGTTATTTGTTTTATTTGCAGAAGTATGTGTAGACTGGCGAGTATTTTTCTTGGTTTTGAATTGCTTTGTTCCAAACAATAATGTGTAATTACAAATTACAAATATAAAGTTCTTAAATCAGCACATGCTTTTTTGTTCATCCCTACCTACCCTTAAGTTGTAAGCATCCCAGAGAATAAGCTCTTCTCAGTGGGATGGGCTGCTTGTAATTTAGGTACAGAACACATGGGATTTTTCTGGGCTGAGAAATCTGAACCAAAGTTGGGCATGTTTAACTGCAAATGTTCTACAGAACAGCTCAGTTTCAGGACTTGCCTTTGTTAAATTCCAGATCTGAGCTGAATCTTGCATTTCCTAGGCCAAATCAGGATAACAAATACTGTTTTGTTTTTTATCATCAGTGATGCCTTCTGTTTGCAGGAGGTACTTCTCTTAAGTGTAAGGAAGGCTAGAGATATGACAAGAGTATCAGATAAGCATGGTGCACTCTCAGCAATCCTGGAAACTACAGTTCCTGAGAACTACAGTGGGGTATAGTGGAGTTAACCATTTTGGTTGCACTTTTTTCTAAAGTCATGAAATGGGTGTGTTACAAAGACAGATTAAAAAGATTGTGACTCTTAAATTTGAAGAGGAGAAATGTAAGGCAGGATATACATAAGGCTTACAAAATCATGAGGTGGGTAGATAAGGTGAATGCAGAAATACTATTTGAAAAATCCATCAGTACTAGAGTTAGAGGGCACCCATTGACAATAATCAGATTAAAACACATGCAAGTCTTTGGCTTCTTAATGCAGGGGGTAGCGAGTCTCCTGACTTCCCCAGGACCTTGTGGATGATAATCAGCAGATTATAATCATCAGGTTCAAAAATGTGTGAGGCAATTCCAAATACAACAGATCAAAAACAAGTAATAAAGGGAATAACTAGCAAATAATAGCCAGATAAGGAGAACAGCTCTCTAACCCCCCTAATGCAGGGACTGTAGGAGCAGTGGAATGAGTTACGGCGAGTGGCCAAGATCAAATGCGTTCTCCTAATAGTCTGTCCTGCTCACTCAGTTGGATGCAGTATATTTGAGTAGATGGACCACTGGCCAGCTGGAGGTTTCTTAACGTTTGTTTGTCTGTGATGGAGAAAATGCACAGCACTTTTTATTCTGGTTCAGCCTACAGATTTTCTCTTATTTACAAAAATAGTACATAATTATAATTACTTTATAAATCATTGTTAACAATTTTAATTTGTCACAGCGTAACATGGAAGAAATAGTTCTTAAAAAACTCGAAACCAGTTATCCAAGGTTCTTCAAATAATCAGGTGACTGTTGTGTGGACTTTGAGGCCATTTTAAGGCCTGAAAGTCAAGATGTATAAATAAGAACTGACTCCTTTATTTTACTGAGTCAGGTTTTAATGGGGAAAAAACAGCTGTCAGGTTTTTTATGCAACCTAGTTTTCCTTGCCTGAAACAGTTAAGGAATCTTGTTCTGTTTTAAAACAGTTTACTCTCAGTATAAATGACTATGTGGCTATTTGATTAATCAATCAATCTGTAGTTGTTTTTCCTTGCTCATGCACTAGAGAATATGCCACTTTACATTTTTTTTCTTTTTCTTTCTCCCTTCTCTGTTTTTTTTAAAGGTGAGAAATGGCTCTACGGCTGTTGGTTTTATCGACCAAATGAAACATTTCATCTTGCAACACGAAAATTCTTGGAGAAAGAAGTTTTTAAAAGTGACTATTACAATAAAGTTCCTGTTAGCAAAATTTTAGGCAAATGTGTGGTCATGTTTGTCAAGGTGAGAGACTATTCAGACTGATTTGTTAAGCAAATATGTTCTCTGTTATTTTCTTGAAAAGCTGTAGGTATTGTAACATAGAGATGTTCTACCATTATTTAAATAAAATAGGACTTGCTCCCATGTACTATTTGTATTCTTCATTTGCTTCACGAGATACATAGTTCACCCAAGTGATGGTGTTTCCCATTGCTGGTTGGTTTGTAGAATCATGATTATTCGATAATTAGCTAACTGATTTTTCAGAGTGTATGATAGAGAAATTGCAGGTAAATTCTTAAAAGTTCCCATAAAAGCATGTAGATTTAGGTTTGGTAGAGAGGAAGGCCTGAATGGCTTGGCAAGAGGATGAAGTCTTTCTTCTCTGTCTCAAGTTTGATTCCACATCGTCCTTGTGCTGAGGATTTGGGGCTTGCTTGCAACATACCTATCAGCCAAATTTTTTGAAGGGAGTATGTTTGTATGGAACAAAGTGCTACAGCTGCTGAGTGCATGAATGGATATCACGGTCACTTATCAATGAGCATGGAGTTTAGCCCCCCCCCCAAACTTGGTGATAGTGTCCTCTTTCCAAGTCAAATTTCAGAAATCTTGTAAAGGTGGGTTTAGGCTGTAGATCTTGTACTTGTTTAAGTACCGTTTTGGTAAATGAATAAAACCTAACTTTTCTCACATGGTAACGTGTACTGAATTTAGCTGCTTCTCTAGGGGTGGGATTGTTTGTTGTTTGCTTTTAATTTTTAATGTAACTTGGACGTCAAACTGGAAGAAAAGAACTCAGCAGAAAGGCTTCATTAGTCTAAAAGCGTTTCTGATAGAAACATGAAAAAAAAAACAGGAAACAGAGAGTTCACTGTGTGTCTGTTGGGGTATGTATGTGTGTTGCTGAAATATTTAATATTTTTTCTTCAATCTGCAGGAATATTTTAAATTGTGTCCTGAAAGCTTCAGAGATGAGGATGTCTATGTCTGTGAGTCCCGTTATTCTGCAAAGACAAAATCTTTTAAAAAGATTAAACTGTGGACTATGCCTGTAAGCTCTGTAAGATTTGTCCCACGAGACGTGCCCCTGCCTGTGGTCCGTGTTGCTTCTGTGTTTGCTAATACAGATAAAGTAGATGAGGAGAAACATGCTGAAACACTGGAGGACAGTAAGGTGGGAGAAAGTATTCTTCATCTTGAAAAGGTATGTGAGATACCAAGTGGAACATCAATTATGTTTGACAGATAAAGAATGGCAAAATATGAGCCCTCATGATGTCTGTTTCTCAGCATCTAGACACAATAACATCTAAATAAATCTAATGTTTCTGTTATGTTATACATATTTGTAAATAAATACAAACAAAATATAAATAGACTAAACAAAATAAACTGTACATATTTGCCAGATTCTACAAATGCTTTCTTGTGATCATGTGAAGAGGTTGTTACTTTTTTTTACAGCTTTAGAAAAGAAAATTACGCTCTTACGGTAAAGCTTGCCTTAAGCCTAAAGAATCAGAAGAACTAGAAGTCTAATTTTAGTTCGTGGCAATACTGAAAGGCTTTGTTATGTACTATTTCAGTAAAATAGTCAGTAGCTAGACAGCAGTAAGCAATATGTAATATTCTGTTATTTGTGACCTGTTTATGGTTGATAACTGAGTGGTTTATTGTCGAAATATGGAAGAATATTTCGGTCCAACATACTGGATAAAATGGTTTATTGTATTTAGAGTCATAAAAGAAATAAATTTAAATAAAAGTATTAAATTCCCTTAAACCCAAACAAACATAGAGTCATAAAATAAATCTGCTTCATATTGAGTTCTCTAACAGAACCTCAGGACAGAATACCCACCATACTCATTGTCAACTTTAATCAGACACTTAGTATATATTACAGTATTTATTTACATAATTGCAAAAGAAGTAATTATTTCTACGAAGAGAATGAAAACTTGTAGGGTCTTTTCATTCAGTACTTTGGGGAGATAGCCTTTGTTTTCATTGGCTTTCTGAAATACCTGACTAAAAAGTCAAATAAGGCACGATGTGAGTTTTGACTAAAAAATAAGAAATTAAATAGGGCAAGTGGTATGAATTTGCAAACAATACATGCAGTGTTCATATTATTGTATATGAGAGTTGAGGTATGAGATTTCTGTGGATGTTAACTTGCCATATACACAATTCTTGCCTCTTAAGCATGTTACTGTGCTTTAAAACAAACCATCGAAGTAAGCTGACAAGGCTTGGCTTGGCCAGTTAAGTTTGAAGCAGTAGAACAAAAAAAGGACCTGTAAATTACTGTACCAGCACAATTACAGCTTTGTGAAATAGGAAAGCTTGTGACCTACATGGAGGGTATCTTTGGCTTTGCTATTTCATTTTTAAATTTCAAGGTCCCTCACTTGCATATGCAGCTCGATTTAGCATTTACCTATTACTGGTAGCGTAAAGATAGAGCCAGGTCTTTTGCCTGCACCTGGCATCTTTTTGTTTATGCATTTGGTTTTCCTTTTTCCACAAGTTTCTAAATGCATGTTCTTCTTCAGGACAAAGAAGATGTTCCAGTAGAAATGTCCAATGGAGAACCTGGTTGCCATTACTTTGAACAGCTTTGCTACAATGATATGTGGCTTAAGGTTGGGGACTGTGTCTTCATAAAATCACACGGGTTAGTGCGACCTCGAGTAGGAAGGTAGGTGCAACTTTTTTATTTGCAGTTTGTGTCTGTAAAGATAATTTCGACAAAAGACAGACTTGTTGCAAAAAGTATAAAAGAGGATATGACAAAAGTCTTCTGAATTAAGCTAAATGTTACAAGCTCTTAATAGCCTGAGGTAGAAGTTTAGCCTGCTAATAAAAAGGTGATACAGCTGTGTAGTTGGAATAGGCTGTTCTTCTGTACTCGTGTTTTACTGATGGTCTTCCAGAACAACCTAGTGCATCCAGCTGTCTCATTTAGGAGGGACGGCCTTTCTTTTATGTCAGTGGTTTGGTTTTCCTTCCAGAATTGAAAAGATGTGGGTGCGAGATGGAGCTGCGTATTTCTTTGGTCCAATCTTTATACATCCTGAAGAAACTGAACATGAACCAACTAAAATGTTCTACAAGAAGGAAGTGTTTTTGAGTAACTTGGAAGAGACCTGTCCGATGACTTGCATTTTGGGTAATTATTAACAACTTTAAACCCAATGGACACTCTCTTTCTTTTCCTATACAGTCTGAAGTGATTTATAGCTATGTGTAGGCTCAATTCCAAGTATGTTTTTTTTTCACATTGAGTGGAGGAGGAGAGATTATTCAGTCCATTTCTAATACGCATTCCTGTCTTTGGGACCTGTAGTGAGAATTTTCACTATAGGGAAGCTTTCTTACAATAAGGGAATTATATGTCTGATATCAAAGTGAACATTGCCTGCAACCAGAGAATATAAAACTCCATTATTCTCACTTACTAATGTAATTACTCCAGTATTGGAAAGTTGGTCCAGATGGAGGTTGAAATTTGGTTTGTTGCATAAAGTGTTGACTATGTACTTTGTTTTGTAGGTACGATGCTGTGTTAAATATAGTTAACTGACTAGTGATCATGGGGTTTGTTATTATGCAGGTTTTCTTGTTCTTTAAAAAAAAATCCAAAAGCTGCATTCATTTCGTGTAGGTTTCTCATCAGTGGCATTATTTAAGAGGGATATCAATTGATGTGCTTCCCATAGTTGCCTTAAGTACTGGGAATCTTCCAGACTTAATAGACTGGCAAAAACCTGAGTTTCCATACTTTTTGTAGAATGTCTGCAAGTGTGGCTGCCGCCTTACCCAGCTCTTTCATTTCTGCAGGAAAATGTGTGGTTCTCTCATTCAAAGACTTCCTCTCCTGTAGACCAACAGAAATCTCTGAAAATGATGTTTTTCTTTGTGAGAGCCGCTACAATGAAAGTGACAAACAAATGAAGAAATTTAAAGGGCTGAAGAGGTTTTCACTCTCTGCAAAAGTTGTAGATGATGAAATATACTATTTTAGGTAAAAAAGTGATGGGATTGAGGGGGGCACCTGAGCATCTTCTGTATTGTGGTGGACTGACTCTGGTAGGCAGCTAAGCACCCACTCAGCCACTTACTCACTCCCCCACAGTGGGGTGAGGGAGAGAATCAGAAGGGCAAAAGGAATAAAAACTCCTGGGTCAAGATAAAGACAGTTTAATAAGCAAAGCAAAGCTCCACGTGCAAAGAAGGCAAAATAAGGAATAAACTCAGTACTTTCCATCATCAGGCAGATGTTTAGCCATTTCCTGGAAAGCAGGACCTCAGCATGCATAATGGTTACTTGGAAAGACAAACGCCATAACCCAAATGTCCCCCTTCCTCCTCCATTCCCCCAGCTTCTGTTGCTGAGCATGGTGCCATATGGTATGGAATATCCCTTTGGTCAGTTTTGTTTAGCTGTCCTCACTGTCTCCCCTGCCAACTTACTACCCACCCCAGCCTGCTTGCTGAGAGGGCAGAGTGGGAAAAAGGCCTTGACGATGTGCCAGCACTGTTCAGCAGTAACTACAACATGGATGTGTTATCAACTATGTTGTGGACACAAATCCAAAACATGGCACCATATGGGCTACTGTGCAGAAAATTAACTCCATCCCAGCCAGACACATACATACATAAAAGTCACAGTTGCAGGAGAAGGTGAATTTTGACTAATCGCACTTTTGGGAAAAAGTCCACGTAACGAGAGTTTTCTAATGGTCTTAGTACCAGTGGCTGTTTTCTTTTTCTTCTCCTGACTTTAGAAAAAGTTGTTAGATTATCAGATTGGTAAATTCTCTTGAATGTCATTAAAATGCTTAAGTCCTCATTATGGGTAACAAATAGCTTTCCAGTTGGTGAACACTGATACTAATAAAAATACTAAGTTCTAACTTAAGTAAAATGTAAAATCTAAGGAAGATGTGGTGTTAACTGCCTTCTATTGCAGAAATGAAGTATTTGCTGCATTGAAGTCCCCTTCTAAAATGTAAAAAATAAAAAAATACTAAAAAAACTCCTTCAAATGACTGAAATGGAACACTGGCCATAAACACTGAACGATTTCTGCTCAATGTTCTGAAAAGAAGCTTAGGCACATCCCGAGTCACCATTGTTTCCATGTTGTTCAGTGATAAAGGAAGAAAAGTTGGTTTTCTCTTCAAAAATATGTGCTGTCTCCTGTAAAGTATGTGTGTATTCTCATCTGCTTTTTGTATTCCTTCTCCACCTTTCAGAAAACCTATAGTTCCTCAAAAGGAACCATCTCCACTACTGGAAAAGAAGATTCAGCAGCTAGAAGCAAAATTTGCTGAGTTGGAAGGAGGAGAGGAGGACATGGAAGAGATGGGAGAGGAGGAAGGTGATATGACTGAAACACCTTCTATGCCTCAGCTTCAGACCCCGTTAGCTAGTGAATTGGATATAATGCCTTATACTCCACCACAGGTAAGGATCTTCCTTGAGAAACCTTTCAACCTTTGTATTCCACATTCTTTCCCCAATGCAAGTAAACAGTGAAACAGTAACATTTTATCATATACACAGAATACTTATAAGTCCATGAAAATATTTTTAAAGAAAATCATTCAGGTGAGGAAAATCTAGGGTACATTTCTGTATGATATGTTAATGTTATTTCTAATTAGTAGGATTTCTATGACACTTGTTCAGAAATATCAGGTCCTGATATTAAATATAAGGTTGGGATGTAAAGGTTTAATTGTAATTCTCAATTTACCTAACGCCCATTTTTAAGCTTCTGCTTAAATTTTGAAAAAAGCTGGCATTTGGGGTGTTAGGGTTTTGCTACATTTTTAGAAAATGCTGTGCATCATCCTGAAATGGAAGAAAAAAAAAATATCACTTTTTTAGTATTGAGTTACCATTCTCACTTGGAAATAGAAACTTGTATAAAAAAATAACAGAACTGGATGTCCTAGAAGCTTTAGTATTAATTTGCTGATAAACGGATAGGAAGTAAAAGAGGAATCCTGTGTGGATATATGCTGCCTGAATGTGGCATGAGTCATTGCTGCTGCTTAAATGGGGGAATTGTGATTCCCTTCCCTCTCTTGCTGTGTTTCTTACATAAGCCCTGGTATTTTTATGTTAAGTGAGTATTGAAGCAGGGTGAGGAACTGCTTTAATTGGGAATGAACTTAACCAAAAAGTTTGTTTGCAACTGGATTAAACCCTCTATCTCTCTCATCACATTGCCACATCCAAGCTAATGCCAGCATTAAAGAGGCCACGGGAGTGACTGGATGGGAACAAGAGAGAGTTTCAGAAACTTTTGTAACCAGCAATACGGATTTCTACCACATTACATTGACTGTCAAGTGACCTCATTGGTAGTTGAAAAAAGGATATGACCCTTGGATAGAAATAACTGTATTTGGATGCCATGAAAAAGAGTTGATGAACTTGAAAGTTTTAGCTTGGTTTAATTGTGATTTTTGCCATATGGGCAGACCACCAAATGTACTTTCCTGTGCAAGGTTATCTCACTGCTCATGTTTAACATGCTGAATTTCTTAAGTAGCATGAAAACTCTTGCAGAGTATTACAAATAGAAAGCATGTTGCCAGCATTAACCAAATAATGTAACACTTTAGGAGGGAAAAAGTAACTTCTAATAAATCAAAATATTACCATTGTTAAGCATGGCAGCTGCCGAAAGCAGTTTAAATAGAGATCATTGGACATTAAAGATGTCCTCAAACTGCCTTCTGCAGCATTCACTGTCCTTTGATCTCCTTTGCTTTCTGTCTTTCTATATAGCTGTGTTTTGCTCAGATTCCCTTGAGAAGTTTTATTTAAATGCTGATACATAATATCATTTTTTTAAAGCCAGATTGATAGATGCATTATTTTAATTTTTTTAATCATTTGTAATGGGACAGTCTCACAGAGGTTTCAGGGTAACTGGTGAGAAGTCAGACTCAATGGATATATCCAACATATGTGTATATACCTTTAGACAGATGTGAACTCTGAAGTCTAGAACTTGAAGTAAAAAGCAAAACAAAAAAACCAACCAAAACCCAAACAAATCATGAAAACTGACAAGGATCAATAGCAATGCATCCTAAGAAGTGAATGATACACAAGTTCCCAGGCAGATTCCTCACACTGCTGAATTGGAAAGAAAAGGCATGTTGTGTTGGAGCTGTTATTCAGAGCACAGTGTAAGTCTGGTGGAGAGATAACTAATATCTAGAACAGAAATTTTCTTCTTCATATAATCTGTTCTACTTATGTCCCAAGTGAAAAGTGTCTTTTTCAGTAGAGCTCCTAGGTAAAAGGCATGTGTTTGCTTTATGTTCTCTTACATATGGAATTTTATTTACCAGCTGCTAAACCCCAGAACTTTTAAAGTTTTTTTTTCTCCTGATAATGAAAAAGCTCTAACTACACCTAAGGGTAAAAGGAGTCAAGACAAGTGAATATGTTGTACTGTGGGGCTTGACAAATAGGTGGATGATGATCTCCTCCTGCAGTTTGCTATGAATCGAGTTGAACCTAAAAAAAGAAAAAGATGTGAAGCTTCATTTTTTGCTTTAGCAATGTGGCTGAGGAAAGACATAAAAGGGGCCTCCTGGTTTATTTCTTCTCCTAGCACATCTAAAACTGCATATGCAGTTATTGGGCTCAAATGGAGAAGATTCTGTCCATTTAAAAATGGTTGTATCAGAGATGTAAAAGAACAGAGAGTACAAGAACCTAATTCAGAATTCTTACAGTTTCTCAGAGTCCTGTTTGCCCTTCCAAACTGGTGGGTAGGCTTTTACATTAGATTTTTGTTATCAAAACTGTTGCAAGCACTATAAAGGCAAAACCAGATGATAAACCTGTAGCTACTTAAGTATAGATGTATAAGAGGCCAAATATATCATTAGATTTTCCTGTTTCCAAATTGAGAAATCTCCATCTGCCAGTGTCGGCTTGCCTGAGAAGCCAGGATGAATTGTTTATGCCTTGTGTGTCATCTCAGAACCTGCATGGAGTTTTCTTCACCTCCTCCATCTTACAGACAAACCTAGAAGATTTCCTTCCAAAAAGACAAGTGTTGTCTTCAGGTTCATAATGGAAACAGTAAGGGTGGATTGCCATTTGAAAATTAATACAGTGAAGTTTGGAATAACATGCGAGTATGCCTCAGTTTATCCACTGCCTGGCTTAAATTTATGAGCAAGACTTCTTAAGCATCTTGGTATTGCAGAAGCTTTGTTTTTAGCTGAGCGAAAAATGTTGAACTGTGGGGTCAAAGTGGCAAGTAAAAGGAGTTAGTAACATGACCAGAATTCCAGGATAGGAAGAGAACAGTTGCCTGTATTTTTCTTTCCTTTTTTCCCTGCTAGGTATTTGGAATCAATTATACTTTTCAAAATGTAAGAAATTTGTAATGTTCAGGATATGAGAAGGGCCTTTTGAGGGTTTTGGTATGATAATGCATTTGTGTGTATTATTAATCAGCATATGGGTGAATTATGGTCTTCTCTGAAAAATATAGTTGGAAGAAGCCTTAAAAAAGGGGCTTCCAGCTGTGGTATCTCAGTGATTGTCAGAATAGGTTAAATTTTTTGTTGGGTGGAAACATCAAGAAGATCTCAACAGGAGCAACCATGGTGGGAAAAGCAAAGGAGCAGAATTTGTTACCCATTGACATAAGAATGTGATGGCAACTTTTTGTGCAGGTAAACAATGATCAGCAAAACTGGGCTTTGGGTTTTTCAGGGAGAAATGGCTACTTATGTAATGAGAGGTTAACACTAGAGAGAAAGGAAAGTCTGGCAGGCAAAGTAGAGAGCATTTTGGGACGAGAAAAGTGGAAGATGAAGCCAGAGAGGGTAGGGCTTGCAAAGACTGAGGAGGACATGAAGAATAATTTTCATAAAATGTACAATGACAAACAAAAAGTTTTATTCAACTTGCATTGGCAATGTTTCTGAACAGCATAATGGATGAAATCTGCGACATGATGTAATTACTCTTACTCTCTTCTGGCCTTCCAAATACTTACTTATTTGTTATTCAGCCTTTCTTAGTCCTCTTGTTCAGTTTGGAGTGATTTTTAGCTAATAGTAAGCATTCTGTGTTGTCTTACTGAGAATTTTTTGAAGCCTCAGTTAATAAAGGTGGCATTATGTGTGGAAGGGTTGAAAAGCATTAGAACATCGTGATTCTTTTTTGTGTGTTATTGCTGAATTTTTTTTCGCCTCTGTGCTTTTCGTAACTGTGTACATATGCTCTTGTCATCTATCAGTAGATGCAGTCTCTCTCTAGGTTCTGGCTGGCTGGTCCTTGTGCAAATATGTTCAAGAGAAATGTGGGAATATTTTAAAATACTATTTCTTACAGCTTTGAATTTTATATGTCAAGAAGCTTCTTTTTTGTACGCTTGTGGTCATAACTGCTTTTTCTCACAGTCCACTCCCAAGTCTGTTAAGGGCAGCACCAAGAAGGAGGGATCAAAAAGGAAGATCAACATGAGTGGGTACATCTTATTTAGCAGCGAGATGAGAGCTGTGATTAAAGCTCAGCACCCAGACTACTCTTTTGGAGAGCTCAGCAGGCTTGTAGGAACTGAATGGAGAAACTTGGAAGCAACAAAGAAAGCAGAATATGAAGGTAAATAAAAACTAAGACGCTAAACTCTTTTCTGCTTTTTTTTCTTTCTCAATGCATTAATTACTCTTATTCAGATGATGGGTTTAATAAAAGAAGATAGTTATGTTTGTGTTCTGGAAATGCTTTAAAGAGGAGTTCATATTGAGAGATGACTGAAGAGGAGCAAAGAGCATGTTTAAGTTATGTAGTGCACAACTGATAATTTAAATGTCTTTGCCACAAATAACCAAATGAACAAAGACCAAGAAAATGGGGACAAATTAAAAGTAAAAGGGCATGAAGCACCTGGGCTGGAAGTGAGTTGGAAAAATGGTTTGTGAAAGTTTCCTTAACGGAGGACTGGGGGGAATTTTGGACAAGAAGCTCTTCAGAGCTGTAGCAGCAGGTAAGAAGGCTTACAGCGGAGCGGGAAAAAGTTCTCTGATTCATAGTACTTAGAGTCCTAAGAAGCTTTGATAGAATAAAATCAAAGATACAGATATCTGTTACAATTCTGTAAATATGACCTATTTTTCAGTCTCTGTATTAATTGACTGTTGTAACTGGTTTTGTTGAGAAATTTCATATCCTGAAGTAAGCCTAGGAATATTTTATAGGCATGAGATGCTTCAGACCTCTCTCGCTTTCTCTCTCTTTCTCTCGCTTTCTCTCTCTCTTTCTACTTCTCTCTCTCTCGTTCTATCTCCCTTCTTCTCCTGGTCATTGTGTTTCAACTTTGTTTGATTAACATAAAATACAATTGATTCTTAACAGCAGGCCCTTACCCAAGCCAAATGTGTTGGCTTAACATCAATACTTATTACTCTAGTTAATAATGTGTAAACACTTCCAAGATAAACCCCATTTTTTAAAGCAACTGTTGCAATTTTATTTGAAGAAAATGCTACTTTGGATAGGAAAGTTTCAACACCCTGGAAAGTTATTGCCCAATTAAGTTTATAACTTTACTTTTTTTAAAATGAGATTTGATAGATTTTCTGCATACTCATAACTTCAAAGCAGCTTTGATCTTCAAACCAGAAGTTTGCATGCTATCACTTTCCACTCTCAGCCGCCTCAGTCCTTTCTGAATTTGCAGTAGTACCTCTTTGCAATACTGGAGAGTAATACAGCACCACTTGGCTATGTGCAAGTTTTCTTTTCAAATACTGTGAAGGGAAATGGTAACACTCTTTCTTTATGAAAGTATTATGGCCTTACGATTTCCTGTTGTAGTTTCCTTTTACACCCTTCTAGATGCACGTGGTATCTTTTTATTGACAGACCCCTCCTTACAGCCTTATTCTTAAGCAGTAGGATGTCATCGCTTCCTAGTTTAGAGCAGCTTGATGTCTTGCAATTCTGCAGGAAGACATAGCTGTAACGTAATGGTAGCAACAGTGTCTGTCCACTGTGTTAATAATTGCCTAAATGCTTTAATTTTAATTCCCTCTCTCAATTAAAATTTGCCAAAGCTTTTGGGTTTTGGGCCGCAGTTTCTCAGGCTTGGTGTCTGTCCAGAACTACACTTAATTTTATTTGGTTTTGAGGGGTTGGGATGGGGTTACAAAGCGTCCAAACTGTGTTTGTTTACCATCTGTGAAAAGAGAGAAACTCCTCTTCTTCCACTGTGATAAGTCAAAATTCACATGCTGTCTAGTGTGGATGTGCACCAGGGAACAGACATGGTTTGACATATCAGTGAAAAAATGCCTTTCCATGTTCTGTTTGAAAAGTAATTTGCATTTTAGATCCATTGTGACCCACTGAAATTTCATTTGGTATATGTGCAGGGTAATAGTTGTTTTTTTAGCAATAGTTGAGCAAAGAACAAGTTGCATTGGAAATGCCTGCATGGCTAACTGCACTGTAAAAACTCTTCAAAACAAAATAATGCATGGGATTGAGGTAAAGGCCTGTTTTAAGGAAAAGCCCTGTTCAAAGCAGAAGGTCTCTTTCCTGTCTCTTGAGATGTGTTGGAAATATTGTTTGAAAGATCTCAATTCCTAGCCTAAACAATTTGGGTTTAGTATTGAGTATTAAGGTGAATGCTCAAGGCTGAACTTTTAGACACCTGCTACAGTTAGTTCCCTTTGGCAGTGCTGTTTCATCTGTTAGTTCCGTGGCAGTCACGGTGTTGATAGAGGCTAGGTAAAACTCAAGTACAGTCAGTCCTATGTCAGGTGCCTCTTCAAAGCTCAGCACTCTGAGGTCTGATAAAACTGAACGCTTAACAGTAATTTCTCATTCATCAGAGTGTCTCCAGATCTTTTGCTTTTGTGTGACCATTTTTTTTAGCTGGCCAAAAGTAGGTGAAAGTCAAAACAGCTTCTTCATCTTTTCCCCAAATGCTTGCTCTGCTCTGAAGAAGATTATCTAATTTTTCTACTTGAGGATCTACCTTTAAATGTCTTGTGTATTTTATGCTCAATCGCCTATAAGTTACCTGTAGTGAATTTAGGAGTTTCTGTGCGTCGTCATCTCTTCCTGAAATGACAGAAGTGAAAAGAAGGAAGGAAATGCCTTTGGGAATTAAACTGGTCTTTCAGTGTATGGAAGTAGTGCTAGAAGCTGCACAAACAGGTTCTACAGGAGGCAAAGGTGTGATAGTTGTTTGAAGTCATATACTAGAGAAAACAAGTAACATCAGCAGGATGTGTAACAATCTCCTTGATGAACTTCTTCTTAGCCTTTGTTTGACAGAGGACTCTGCTGTTTTAGTGGCAGTTTTCATCTTTCACCAACTGCAAGAGAACTTCTAGCCCTGCATTCATTGTTATTAAAATTTGCTGGAGATGTATGCTGCATTCATTTATTCTTTGTTGTTCCTCATTGCGTCAGTCAGATACAACGTTCAGAGTAAACAAATCAGCAACTTGCATGCCCCCAAAGCACCTTGAGTGGGCATTCAGTATATGTCCTTTTTGTTTTGCTTGGATTTTGTTTTTTTTCTTTCTTCTTCCCATGACCCTTTGCCCTTCCCTTAATATAAAATTGTCCTCTGGTCAGATTCCCCTGCAGTAGATCTTTTGTTCTTGCAGTCACAGTGAGAAACTTGATTGAGATAATGACCACATTCATCGTACAAAGGACACACATGACCTCCAGTGAGCAGCACAATGTGAGTTAGACATCTTCAGAAAAAAAAAATAAAAGAAAAAAGGAAAAAAAAATAAAAAAAAAAACAATAGCTCAAAGGGGACCAGATGGGGAAAATGACAGAAAGAGGCAGAGAAAAATATTTTTGGTTCATCAAACTGCTGCTTGTTATGTTCCAAACACTAAGGTCCTAGCTACACTAGGGAAACTTTGCAAATGCTTCCCGACTTTGCCACCATTTTTCAGCTGCATCAGTAGTAAAATATATGGGGAGCCCAAGAATAAATGGGCCACCAGCTGGCACTGCTATCTATTTGCATCTTACTTAGGGCATGTCTGGTAGACATAGTGCTTAAAATCCCTGCAGCAGCTGGTAGCGGATCTACATGAGAGCTGCCGGCCTTGGCTGCAACTGGTTTAGCTGAGCTGGTGGTGTCAAAGAGGGAATGTTTTGCCATGTTTTCCTAGTGCGGACCGAGCCTAGTGCTGAACTGCTGCTTCATGTTGGTAACACTGGTGTTATTATCAAATTTGTTCTTTGACTTTTTAAATTTTTCTTTTATTATTCATTTATTTATTTTTTAGAAAGAGATAAAACTCTGTGGAATATTTTTCATTAAAGGTTCTCTAAAAGTCTTAGCTGCAGCCACATGAAATCAAATCATATGCTGTATAAAAAGATTCATCTGTTCTACTTTATATTTGACTAAACTATGCCAGTGTTTGACTAGTCCTTTTTAATGAACAGATTATATTTTGAAATTCTGGGTTACAAAACAGAACTGAAAATCTAAAATACTTTTACAGAGCGGGCAGCTAAAGTTGCTGAGCAGCAGGAGAGAGAGCGAGCAGCACAGCAGCAGAATTCCTCCCCCCGGGCAGGCACTCCTGTCGGGGCTCTTATGGGGGTGGTGCCGCCACCAACACCAATGGGAATGCTCAATCAGCAGTTGACACCCGTTGCAGGTAAAACGTAGGAGCTATGACCATTTTTTCCTCATCCACTATATCAACCCCCTTCATAACTCTGAACACTCTCTTGGGTCACTTTGTTCTTACGGAAGAAAAAGCTCAACCTCTTCAGTCTTTCTTCATAACGAATATACATAACCACAGCAGTAGCCTGGTAGTCCCATGTTACTTGCTCCAGTAGTCAGTAGCCTGTTGAAAATGCAGGGAAAAAGGGTCCTCCTTGTGTAGTAGTCCTGTTCAGTTTGTGTGCAGTCGTGTTTATTCACTCTACTTTGCAGAGTTCATGTTTAGCCCTGCTATGGCAGGAGGGGAGCAAGCTAAATAGTCTTCTAGTGCATGCAGCATCAGTGGAAGTGGTGAAGTAGGAGGCAAATCACTATTTTGGTTTTTTGTTTTTTGTTTTTTTTTTTTTTTATTTATTGTCAGGAAGGTGAGAGGCAAGCAGAATCCAAACCATACTTAAATCCAAGCAAAAGCTTTACAGAATTGCTGATGAGACAGTGGTGACTAGAGCAGACTAGGATCTAGAGTCATTGCAGAAACAAATAGGAAATACTAACTTTGCTGTTTATCAGATTTTTCAAAATAGAAGTGAGCTTGGAGAACTCTTCCACGAGGTCCCTGTTGCTGGGTGTTGTGCTCATTACCAGTTATAATCTGATTTGAGTTCAGAGGGAGTATGCTCGGAGTATTTTCAGGATCAGATCCGAAGACAATGTAGATTCTTGAGGACTGGAGATTCTTGTATGGGAATCAGCCATACATCAGTGAGAAAATGGATTAGGTATGACCTGATAGGCTGTTTTCCTTCCTCCATTTGTAATTAAAATTATTAGGTTACTTCAATCAAGGTCAAACTAGTGCCAAATAGGTAAAACTCAGTATTTGGTAGGGTTTTCTTTTGAGTTTTGGGTTTTTTTAAACTTTCCCTTAAGGCATTCCAATTATTCCATTTATTCTTTTGTCATTTTTCTTTTTCTTTCCTGTCTCACAGGCTGTGGCCATATTTAGAGCTGATAGCCTGAACCGTTTTTCATCATAGTCTTTAAATCCCTTTTTAGTAAATAGGCTGCATGGATGTTTAAGCTGAAGGCACATTCCTTATTTGGTTCCTGGTCACCAGATTACTAAGTATTTGTTTACGCTGAGTTACATTTTTCTTTTGTTTTGTTTTTTTTTTTTTTTCACTTTGTTCTTGATAACTTTCCTCTGAACTGTTTGCAATTGGTGTGTGTTTGTGTGCGTATACACATATCTATGCATATATTAAGAAAAAAAAAAAGAGTTCTCCAGTGCTGATCTCTTTTGTGATTTTTTTGAGCTTTCAATGTAGAATATGTAGAAATGTCATCCTCTTGTGATTGTGTGTTCTTGGTTTGGTTCTTGTCTTTTTGGCATTGAGTCACTTTTCCAGTTTTTTGGAGGTAGGTGTTGATGGGCAGTAATACTTAATACTTCCGTAAAACTTTGCCAAGAACGTGCATTCTGCAAACTAGACATGCAAACTTACTTCCTGCGGCAACCTCCTCAAAAGCAAACTTCTGTTTAAGACCATCATCTTATTCAAGCAGTTAGACATTCAAGTCTCTTCACTTTAGCATTGTGAAATACTTCCTGAAAATAGATGATCAAGTGGATCTTTTTAAACTCTGTTTTTGTGGCCCATTTGAAAAACAGAGTCTTTCATTTTTGGTTTCCACAGGTCTTATTTAGAAGTATCTTATTTTGTTGAGACCTCTTTCACATCTTCCTTCATCATTTGATTGCTTTTCTCTACTTCAGATAACTTCTTCATCACAGCAGTTCATAGAACTTCTTTATGGCATACAGGTCCAAGAAATCTGGATGCCTTCTGAGATGCATTTCTCTTAGCATGCAGCGCTCTAGTTTCTTACAGATTTAGGCATTACAAAAGTTTATTTAATCTTACATTGTTATAGTAAAAAATGGGAGAAAAGTAATTTGTAAGACATCATAAATCACAGCCATGGGAGCTGGAAATAGTTTGCCCATACTTACTAGTTTAAAATCGAAGTGCTAGCTCATGAAATTGGCTGCTCTTAGAACCTTGTGATGAGCTACAAGAACTGATTTCTCATGGAGATTTGATTACAACTTTATTAATGGAGCCAGTTGTTGAGTGAGTATTTTATTTGGAAATGTAGAAATGAGCTTTCCTGATTGATAAATATGAGCTTGTTTCATTGTAGGTGTTTTGTTTTGTTTTAAAGCTTCAGAAGTGTATGTAAATGCATTGAAGATGGGATTGCAGCTTGGGGTGCACTGGAAGTACCAGGCAGTAGCTACAGTGAAAGGTCTTTATTCTAGGGATGCTTTTGTTGATTTCTTTCTTACACTTTTTCCATTAGAAATATAGATTTCACTATGTTAAAGAGGTACAGATGAGCTTCCAGGTGTTTGGAATAGGTACCAATAACTGATATAGTCAATGTCAATCTAGGTGTCCTGTGGAAAATGAAGGTTTGAGGGAGATCAGTTCTTTATCTTCTCATTGTTTGCTCCATGTAAAGCTTTTGGAATTTCAGGTTTCTCACCTTTGTAACTTCCTGAGGAAGTGATAAATTTAGCTTGTATTTTGTAGCTGCTTGATCTGATCCTGAGCTTGTGACAGCTTTGTTTTCAGTTAGAGCTGGTGTGAGTTTTTGGCCAGTCTTATTTCAGAAATCCCTTTTCTGAAAGTTTCTTTTATGAGTTACTGGTAATGTGGCAAAGACTCAATAGGTGGTTTCTTGGAACAGACTATGGAAAACCCAACGATTTTGCATTTCTAAACTTACCTCATCTCTCTAGACCTGCTTCTGTCCTCTGTCATCTTTTCATTGTCTTTCCAACCCCTTTCCTTGGTTACCTGGCAATGCATCCATTTAAATTAGCCTAGAAAACAGGCAAGGGACAAGCAAGTTACGTTACAGCACCTAATAAACATAGTGCAGCTATATTCTTTAGGTTCACCTCATGGATAGCAGCAAACCTGAGCCAAAACCAGAGTAAGCTCTAAATTGTCTTCCCTCACATGCAGAAAACTAAATTTATGAGCAGCAGCACAATACCGTCTTCGTCATATCATTGATTTTCCTATAAAAGCACCTTGAAGACATTGACAGCGAAATTCTGTGAGGGACTGCAGGTGCTCCTTGTGAGTCCTTTTACTTCGGTCTAGTGCCATGAATGTAAGTTACTGCAGCCCAGCACATCCAGTGCTGTCAGGTTTAAAATTTTAGTTACTTCCTTAGTTCATACTGGAGATGGTTTAATAAAATTCACCTGTCACTGCCATTAGTTTTAAGTATATGAACGTTGTAGGGCTTTTGTGTGTTGATTTGCATATGCACTGAAGAAAAATGCATAGGTTTTTATTTTTGTTGCAGCTGGGTTTGGTCTCTGAGCTAGCCCACACAGCAGGGCTGTACATGAAGCTTGTGTAGTTAGTGTTGTGCTCATAATCTGTATGCAGAAGGCAGAGCTTTAGGCTGTATTAAAATTGCTTGCGTTAGTAACAAATTGTGGCTGAATTTATTCCTTGTGTTAACATATCTGAATATTCAGCATTTATTGCCCCATGAGAAACATACAAATACACTAAATACTAATTCATCAAAAGTACAGTGTTTCATATTTATAACTTTATTTTTAATTTTTGTTCATTTTTGCAAGATACTAATTGTAGTATCATAGTATCGTCTTGCCATACTAAAGGTGCTTTTTTGGTTTTGGTTGTTTTTTTTTTTTTTTGTGGATAGTGCATGTCTTACTGTGTAGATCATATTGCATGTTATTGATGCATGTTTGAAATTTGTTGTGTCCTTCAAGGCATGATAAGTGGCTATCCACCGGTGCTGCCACCTTTGCAGGGCCCAGTTGATGGCATTGTTAGCATGGGCAGCATGCAGCCACTTCACCCAGGGGTGCCCCCACCCCACCAACTTCCGCCAGGTATGCCAGGCATCCCAGGCATCCCACCACCCGGTAAGAATGTCATCCTCATTCACTCAGTATTTCATTTTCATTTACTTGCTGTTTAACCAGTTGTTACAGAAATTATCTGCAGCTTATTTTGGTCATAGCTTTTGTTTCTGAACATTGCAGGTTTGTTTAGCTGCAGCGCACACAATGCACTGCTGAATATATGTGGTATATGCAAAGCGTTGACAGAACAGCATGTCCGGTAACTGGCAGGGAAAGGTTACTGGAGAAATGTGACACTGCTCCAGCAGTAGTTTTGCTCCAGCTAAAAAACTTGACAATTGTGCTTGAGTTTATAAGAGGTCTGAAAAGCTGAAATCAGCCTATTCATATCCGTATGTCATTTGAACAGCATCCTTCCACTCCTCCTTTCCTCATTTAAAGTGGGATTTTAAATTAAATTTATTGCTCTCATTCTTTACTGAACTCTTTTTCAGTATGTTAATGTTTATCAGTAGTTAGACTGCACTTAAATGAATTTAGTCATATAAGACCCCTTGACCATTGGGGCACTGACATGTTATTATAAAACAGTGTTCAGATAAAACCTTATTGATAGAACAGTAACTGGAAACGTTTGGGGATAAGGTGAATTCCGTACACTATTGTGGCCAAATTTTAAATTGATTTTTCAGAGCATATCTACTACACATTTGCTATTTTTTTGCCACACTTGATGAAAAGTGAGGCTGAACGAAACAAACATTTTCTCAGTGTTAGTACCATTAGCGTGTCCTCATTATGGGGAAAAATGTTCATCTGCTCTCTGATCCTGTTTTCTGATGATTCTTTCAGTTTTTACCTCTGATAGCTCATGTGCCTGTTTAAAAGATGTTCATCCCATATGTTCAGCAGTTAAACAAGCTGTGGACGAAAGTCTTGTTTGCCTCCCCCTGCCACCTTGCAGCTGTGTTTATCAGAAGCTCTGTTAAGACTTTTATCTATATGTAAATTGTTTTGGGTTATTTGGTTTTGGGTTTTTTTTTTCCTTTTTTTTTTTTTTTTTTTTTTAATCCATCAGTATTAGGTGTGCAGCTTGCAGATTTGCTGGTGTGTACAATTCATCACAGTGTCACGTAGAGGGAGTAGGAAAACACCTGTGTGTCCAACTCACCAAGGCAGTGACATTTAGCACACATCAGCCAATACAAATGTTTCTGAGGTGAATGCATTTCTTTGAAGAGTTTTTCCCACTGGACGAGTGGGCTGCATGTATGGTGTTTAAAATTGAAAGGATATGGATTAGGGAAAAAATAATGTCTAGCAATAGAGGACCACACGTGAAGTGGTGCTAAATTGGGTGGGGTGGGCTGAGGGTGAAGCCGTGCTCTGGTGCCGAAAAGTTGAGGGTGCCCTCCTTCAGACCTCTGCTTTGTGCCAAAAAAAAGATCCGTGCCACAGTCCACAACTTGTATGATCAATGTTTTTCACAACTTTGGACTTGCTGTTAGTACAGATGCGTTTAAAATGGGGGCCTAGATCAAATGGAAAATGCATTCAAAATATGCTTTAGTGTGCAAAATGCAGTGGCACATCTTTTGATCACTGATACAGAGCTCTGCATGCAAATTAAAACCTCAGGAGGAGCATAGTTAGTTTGCAGCTTTTCCAGTGAATGAATATGAGAAGTGGCATAAGCAGGAAGAAAAGCAGCAGCACACATAACTTTCATTTTTTCAGACCAAAGTATCTGTATGTAAAATGTCAGGAACTGCATGACTCTCATTTAGATTTTTAACTTTTTGTATGCAAGACTGACATGAGTGTGTTCTGCTGCACTCTGTGCAATAGGGAGAAGCCTCAATATGTTTGAGACAAACGTAACAGTTTTTAGTTTTTAAAAATTTATTTCAAATGTTCATCGGTCTCATATATAAGACTATTTAAGCTTAACCTGCTAATTGTGTTTTATATTAGTGAGATCTGACAGAATTTGTGCAGTGGCTTGGATTTCTTCCTGCTGTGAATGTATTTTATAAAACCGAACACGAGGAAATGTTAAATGTTACTAAAGAAAATCAACATTTTCTTTCTTAAAGGATTCCAGGAAGATCCTGTCAAGCCAAAGGCGTACATTATAAACTAAAAGATTTAGTCTGGCAATCACTAAGTAACGTGAAAAAAAACCTGAAAACCAAAAAATTACTCACTTTGCATTTCTTAAATTAATTCAACAGGCCACATATCAATGTTTGGTAGTTGTCATGTTGGCTTTTTTTTTTTCATTCAGAAGCTTCTAAATTTTTTTTTTTTTATTGGGGGAGAGTGGGATATTTAAATATCATACATCTGCTTAAAATAACTGTGAGCAATGATATAAAACTGTAGATTCTTACTGTAAAAGACCAAACAGGTATTTGTCACTGCTCTGGAATAAGACTAATTTTATATTTTGAAATATAGGTGTTATAGGCCAAAATGTGTCCCCCATGGTAGGGACTCCAGCACCTGGAGCAAGTCCTTTTGGACAGCAGGTGAGTCATTTTTGCATTATTTATGAGGCTCTAAGGCTCTGAATTAGCATTTGAACATCATCTCAGTTAAGACATGTAGGAGTTCACATAGCCTTTCCCAGGGAGAACATAAATCAAAGGTACACCAGTGTATTTAGAACCAGTTAGTATCTTACACTCAGAGTGTATGTCTGTATTCGTTGGTTGGATTGTTATTAGACTAATTAGGTTCTGCCCAATGGGATAACTTCTGCAGTATAAGCAAGACAGTAATTTGTTTTATTTTCCTTCTACTGAACTAAGACAAGACATTTCAACATACTGTTAAACTGCTGATAACTTAGGGTTTGCATGCTTTGGTGATACAGAGGCAGTGCTGTTCACTTTCTCAGCTGCTGATGAGTGGGCAAAAACTCTTTTGTTTGCTTCCGTATTTCACAAACTGACAAAGCAGATGTTCATCAGCAGTTCAGAATTTGTGAGTTTGGATAACACGTGATGATCAGGTGTTCCTTCTCAGTGATTAATACAGATGAAGTGTTCAGCACACTTCCAATTTTATTGACTAAATTTTTGCATCGTGAAGATAAATGTGATTTTATAGAGGGTGTAAAGAATACTGGAAGTTGAGTGAGAAAGTACTAAAGTGTGTATGTCAGGACATTGAGTTATTCCAGACCACAGGATATCTGTGCTAAGAGTTCTCAGTACTGCTTCTTAATCACAATAGTGGGAATTCTTGTGTGTGACTGTGATTTTTCTGTGTGCCTGCCATTTTTATCTGAGATCAATTAGCATTTATTCTGTGGAAGTATCGCAGTCATCCAAGAATCATGGTCGATTTGCATTACATGTTTTAGAGACAAACCCTGCACTTCAGACCACACAGTTTATGATCAAATTAGAGAAAAAATTAAATAAAAAGGATGCAAAAGGAGTAATTAAGGGTAGTAGGAAAAAGGATAAATGGCAACAGTAATCAGAATATGTTTACATAGATTAGAAATATGAACAATGTTCTCTTTTAAATATGAATATGGTTTGTTTGCACCTCCTCTCTCTGTGCATCTCGGTGACCCCAAGAGATTACCCCGGCTGAAGTTGGTGTCTTCCAGGGATGTATGACGATGACCTGATGCACAGATGCGAAGCGGCTTCCCTGCAGTTCCCCCCAGTCTGATCTCTCCATCACTTTGTCATTGCAGATAGGAATCCTTGGCCCACCAGGACAGCAGGCACCCCCTCCGTATCCCGGCCAGAGCCCTGCAAGTCAGCCGGTTATACAGCAGCCCACAACTCCCATGTTTGTCTCCCCTCCACCAAAGACACAGAGGCTTCTTCATTCTGAAGCCTATCTGAAATACATTGAGGGGCTTAGTGCTGAATCAAACAGTATTAGCAAGTGGGACCAGACCCTTGCAGGTAAGGTTTTTGATACAGAGTGGGATGTTTTCAGACAGAACACACTTGTTCATAACGATTAATAATTTTTGCTTGTATGGAAAATGCTAAACAAATCTGCTGCTTACCTAATAAAATTTACCCATGCAAGTAATTGTTAAATCAACAGGCTGGGCATATATGTGGTATCAGTAAGCTAATTCCATTGGTGTTGTAGAAATCTAAGAATCAATTGTATGGGCATAAATACTAGGAGTAAAAGTCATGTTGTAGAATTATATTTGCCTTTTTCTACAAAAATTGTGGTGAATACCAGTGCCAGTTGATAACTGGACCGTTTCTTGACCTTCCAGCACGAAGACGAGATGTCCACTTATCAAAAGAACAAGAGAGCCGACTCCCTTCACACTGGTTGAAAAGTAAAGGGGCTCATACCACAATGGCCGATGCATTATGGCGTCTGCGAGACTTGATGCTACGAGACACCCTTAATATCCGTCAGGCATACAACATAGAAAATGTTTAGTCACATAATTGCTTCTTTCTTTGATACCGGCATATAAGGAGTTTTGTGGAACAATAGCTGTTTTAGTTACTGGATGGGAAGAGATAACCAACAATAATTTGTATTGCATTTTACTGTACATTGCAAGACCATTTTTATATAAGGACACTTTTAATAAGCATATTTCACTTTTTGTTATATTAAGTTGACTTTATCAAATACACGGATTTTTGCATATGTTTCCTTTGTTTGAAAGGCGATTTCATAATTGGTTAAGTGTAGTCGAGGATTCATCTTTCTTATACTTTACTGCTGAGAATCTGATGCCATTGTTTTTATATAAAAGAAGAAAAATGAAAACAAAGTATTTACAGGTTGATACAGTGGAATGTGAAATTAGTCATAGTTTACATCTTAGAAGAATGTGTGTACATGTGCTTGTGTGTGCTAGCCACTTCCAGCAGGACTCTTGCTTGGATGTGAACAGGGAGGATCTCTTAAAAGATGTTAAAGGTAAGATATACATTGACACTAGTGAAAAATGACATTTCAAGTCAATACCGAGGCAGCTGAGTGGGCCACAGCAATCGTGGAAGTGCTAGTGTGGATGGGACAAGGGTGTCTTGACTGCTGTTGTTGTCCAGTCCTGTCCAGTTTTTTAATTGTGTAGCCAAGGCCACTGTGTTCCTAAATCAGTAACAGAATACATGTGCTGGCATGCTCTTAGAACGTGAAATGTTTCATCTACCATGACCTGCTTTGGGGGTTCTGTGATGTCCCTAACACTGAGCAGTGGGAAGGGGAAGCTTCCTCCCTAAGCAATTCTGCCTGCATGTAGGAGAGGCATGCAGAACTTCAAACCAGTTCAGGTCTTGGAAGGTAAGTTAGAGGAGAAGGAAAGTTGAGTTTTCATTAGTGAAGTAACGTGATGTTTTTAACTTCACACATATTCTGTTCGTGATTGGGCGTTGTAAGACTTTTTTATATGCTTTCTTTAAGTGTATTGATTCACCTTAATGACAGTTTTGCAACACAAAATTTGGGAGATATTTGTCATGACTTTAAATACTACTCTATGGTGTGTGTAAGTTCAGCATACCTAGTACATTGGAGAAAATAGAGTAAATTAATTGCAGCCTTCAGAGGGTTTGGGTTGGGTTTTTTTTTTTGGTGGTTTTTTTTTTTTTTGGCTTTGTTTTGTTTTTTGTTTTGTTTTAGCTAAGTAAGGTAGGTATGGAATCTTCTTGCCAAATTTCAAAGTTATGACTGCCTTCTGCTAAAGGCTTACCTGTTCTCGTAACTAACCAACCTGTTGGAGTGCAAATTTATTTGTTTAAAGGCAAATCATTTTGTGTATTTAATTTTAGAAAATGAATTAATACTTTTGGATTGCATTAAGTAACTGGGAAAGCTATATTAATTTTAAAAAGTTGTTGGCAGGAGCGTGATCACTGCAACTCAGTCCAAAAGAACTGATTTACTGTTACACTTCATCTTATTGCCAGAGATGTTCATAATGCATAATATTTTCTGAAGTCTAACAGTACAGAATATTTACATTTGGCAGAAGGCTAAATATTTTTCTTCAAATACTGGATATCTTGTGTTCTATTTTGCTCATGTAATTAATACTGAGGAAAGTGACATGTGCAAGCATAAACTGTTATTTAATTTTACTGGCTAATTCTTCTCCCTCTCCTATTGCAATCCTCCAGTCATTGCACAGAAAACCATGTAATTACAAATAGGCACTTAAGGACAGTTTAGGTCAGATGTGCAATGGATGTGAAGAAAGCGGAGCTAAGCAACGTGTAGGGAAATAAGTTTGAACTCTACGAGTGGCGCACCTGTGGTTCAGAAATTCTTTACTGGCCTTTGTAAATGACCAAGTTTATGTAATAAAGTAGAAACTGAATAATCTTAGACCACACCCATACACACAGTATCATCTTAAAATGTGTTTAAATTACGATAGGCTTTGCAGTTTTTGGCCACAAAGATGGAATGTTGAAGTGAATCAGGCAGCAAATCCTAGTTTTTGAGTATTTGGAACTACCGTGGATTGTACTAATATACCACCAGATTCTCCTATTTCTCAGCATTAACAAAAATTACACCAAAGAACCTGGGATGGATTTTAGTTAAGTTATTGTTTTATTTATTTTCTTTTGAGGACTGGATGAGACTCCCTTTGGAGCCTGTATAACTCAGATGTTTAATTTATCTGAAGGTCAGTGATGAGCAGACTTGCAGCACTGGCTCTCTCCTGCCCGAGCAGCTGAAGCCCAACTTCCACTGCTCTTTCCGGCCCAGGAGCAAGAGATGGGAAGTGCAAACAAAACCTGGGTCCTCCCGCAAGGCAGTGCAGAGCACTACCGCTAAGCCACTGGGCTGGCCCTAATCAATTATTTTAAGCTTTGTTTATTTATTTCAAAATCATGTCTCTGTATATTGGAGGCATTTCAGTCGATTGCAGTAAAAATTAGGATATAATGGCTACAGTCTAGAATTCAAAACCAGCAAAAGAAACTTTCTGACTGGTTTAAAAAAAAAAAAACCAACATGTCTGTTTGTCTCTCTCTTTCTTTCTCTTTGTGGGTGCTTGAACCCCTCATTTGTTTTCCACTGCCGTTCATTGTACCGGCATAAACAAAACTTTCATATTAAAATAAAAGTATGTATGGGAAATGGTTGGCTTCTGTGAGAGTGGAAAATAGATTAACGTAGGAGCGGTATTTTCGTAACCAGTTGGAGACAACTAATAATTACTTGTTCTCTTCCTCGGTCCTTCCCTTCCATGAGAAAATTTACTGTTTGTGTAAAAATTCAGAATGTTGATGTTGGTGACTTCTTTTTCAGCGTATGTTTTCGGACCTGGTTAATCCATGCTTGGCTATTCATTAGATCTTGTACTCCTGAAGGTTAAGCTGCTAACCAGGTTATAACATGTATGTACCATCACTTTGTTTACCTGAGTCTTTTTAATTTGAATAAAAATAGTTTGCAAAGTGTTTTGGATTAACCAGGTTTGAGTGTCCCATCAAGACTTTTGGTAGGATTTTATTTCAAGTAATTATGGCTGTTGCTATTCCAGATTTTATCAAGTCCTTGATACGTGTGTGCGTGTGTGTGGGTAAAGAATCCTTTTTATATTGTCCCGTGTATTGCAAGATGTGCCTGGTAGGTGCAAAGAACAGTGTTTCTGAAAAGTGTGGTTGAAAATTGAGCCATAAGGAGCATGAACAGTAAACCTTGAAAAATAGGTGATGCATTGGGAACAAGCTGAGTGGAGATGATGAGATTCAGTCAGTCCCAGTTGCCCGCACATTAATTGCTTTGAAAATAAACAGATAGCCTTAATTTCATACTGGGAGCTAACCTGGTTCAGGACTCTCTTTTATGTAGCTATATAATAAAGGAAATGAGAACAGTAATATGGAAAAAAGCGTCTTTTACACAATAAAATTTAAAAACCAGGATAGAAATTTTCTTTAATACCACAAATGGCAAGAAAAATTAAGTGGTTTCAGTCTCTCAAGTCTCAAGGTGCCTCTGGCATACAAATTACAGAGCTATTTAAACAACAAGAACAGATAGCATTATATTTAATTAACATGCATTCATGTCTTGGACCTGGGGGATAAACACTGTCTGTCATGCAGTCTGCCAGCTTTACCGAACTTCTGCCTTTCTAAGATTTGATGGTGGATGGTGCAGTTGTGGAGAGGAGACTTAATTCTAATCATCCTCCACATCTTGTTTGTTCAGTCTGAGATACTGAAGACCATCCACAGATGTACATAGCCCCTTCTCAACTGCACTAAGTTGGAGCGGTGCTTCAAAATGGCTGGGTACTTTGAACATCAAGTAAGAAATGGAATCTGATTCATTGATATATGTGAGACTTGCTGATTAATAAAATAAACCTCATATTCCTTTTGCTTACTGCATTTTTCAGCAAGTCTAATTTCGACCATCATACAAAAAAACTCAAAAGGACAGCTGCTGCAGTGCAGTAGTATCTGCTGATCTTGGATAAAGAGATTCCCAGTCTCTGTCAGGCTTCAGAGATGCAGTGGTCTCCTACCGTCAGTCTTTCCTGTGCCAAGAGGGATCAGAAATCCAGTGCAGAAGTCTGGCCATGCAGATTATCATCTGTTAAGGAGGCAGCAGGAGAGATGTGAAAAGAAATGGAGAAGGATGCACTGAATTGCACAGCAGAACCAGTAACCAGTGTGGTTCAGCCCAGGTTAAGCTAAGCATGAAGAAAGGCTTGGACAAAAATGGTGAAGGATGGTTGATCCATCATGAAGTCTGTGCAACTGTCTTTATAGGGTGTCTGAATTCGGTTTCCATTGGATGATTTTTGGGAGGACTACAATTAATTCTCATGCTTGGTGCGAGGCACCAACATCCAGTAACAATATAAGGAAACTCATGCCACCAGCACCTGTTGCAGATTTTTGCATCTCTCTTGGAAGGAGCTGGGACTGGTCATAACCAGAGCACAGCTACAGTTTTGTATCTGTGTATGAAGTCCAAAGTGAAAGCTCGCCCCCACTGAAGATAGTAAAAGTTTTGCTTCAGGGAAGAATTCACCAATATATAACACACACGACTATTGTTTTCCTTTTTCTACTCTTGAAAAGCTGAGACAGAACTCTCTTGCACCCCTGTGCCAGGGAGGAGTACAGGCTGGGCATGTACACGCTTCCTTTACCAGAACTTCTTTCCAGCACTTCCCTGGCTGGGCACAGGTCTGTCAGCAGGCAGCATCTTTCAGTGCACAACAGCAGGGAAACGGTCAACGAGCAGATGCATTCTTTTCATAAAATCATTCTGAATTCGCAGTGAAATTGTTCCCCCTCTAATGCTGGAGTGGTGAGCAGCATTGCTCATATATAAGAATCACCGTTATTTTGCAGATGACTATTTACTGCTGCTGCTTTACTGAATTGAAATTTTCCATGCTTGGTGTCTATACGGACCTCGCCTCAACATTTTGGAAAGCTTACAGCAGAAATGCTTTGCAAATCCTCAGAATCGCCTGCTGTGGCCGCTGCAAAGTGAACACGAGACCGCTGGTTGTAGAGGCCGAGCTGCGTTCTCAGCTGACACCAGCTGAGCTCCCTGTAGAAGGAACGGACGTGCCCAACCCCAGAACTGGCAGGGGCTCAGCAGCGCTTAAAATGAAAGCTGTGTTCCTGGCTTGCTCCCGCAGTGCCTAACAGCAGCAGCAGCGTGTTCCCAGTGCGGGCCTGAGCTCTGAGCTGAAGGAGGATTCTTGCTTCCTCCCCACTGCCCACCACCACAGGAGACAGATTTGGGGGGGAAGCTGAAGGACAGGAAGGAAAGGGGGAGAACCAGAAAGGTGGCAAAGAGATTGTTGGGGAAGGCAAAGAGCACAGAACTAGGAGGCAGCAGGGATAAAACTGAGAAACCAAATGAAGAGTTTGGTTGTTGAAGATTGGGTGTAATTAGAACTGATACTAAATTGCCACAGGTGTGCGGTACTGCAATGCGCTGGGCAGTGGGGCCTTCCAGCTGCTCTGATTTCCAGCACCAGTGAGAGACTGGCAAAATTAAAGAAGGCAGGATTAGCACTAGAAAACACATTGTGGAATGAAGAATACAGTTCAGATTTCTGAACGTCAAGCTTCATCTTCTGCCATAATCTGTGTTGCCTGAAATTGTACAATGCCAGCTTGGAGATGGACGTTATTCCTACGCTGATCACAAAGACGAGTGCCACAGAACTCCCTGACACCACACTTCTTGTGAGTGCAGCCTGTCTCACTGTCTGTCTACCTAGCTGGACACACCTAAAATACCATCCAGACCTGCCTGCCACTCTCAGCTGCAAATGTGAAACAGTGCTGCAAAATAAGCAAGAGCTCTGAAGTGAAAAATTGGACCTTGACTCACTGATGCCTGTGAAACATTGCTACTATTATAGGAGTGCTTAAGGGAAGCCACAGGAAGTTTTCATACCAGGCTCGGAAGTACTGAGAAGTAACTAGGGCACAGGGCTATTTATTAACAACAAAAACAAAAACAAAACAACAACCAAAAAAAACAATACTGAAAAACTTACTTGTTCTTTGGACATTGGGCACAAGAGAGTTCCAAAGGGCTCGAGAAATAAAGGCAGATGGAGCTAAAGCCCAGCAGTTTTCAAAATCTCTTTATCAATGTTTTATTCTTTAATGTATTGCTACAGTCAGGATTTACTTCAGTACAGTGATCTGTAACTGAAAAAAACAGCTTGTGCATGAGTTTTTGAACTTGAGCTCTACCTTGGAACTGAAGTTAAAATGTAGGTTCTTATTACTCCTGAAATAGAGGTTTTCCCCATGTTAAAATATGCAGCAGCATGATCACATATTTAATTCTGTCAGTTTTTTATCTCCTGAAAACACAAGCAGCACTAGTCCTTCAGATCAAGTCCTTGGAAGACACAACACAAAGTACGGCGGTTACCCTCTGCTTGCAAGTTGAGCACCTGCACTGTAACATCTTCAGAACATGATGAAAACATACTTCTCTGGAAAAAGGCTGGTGGGAGTTAGCACAGGAATGCATGTAAGTATATGAACTCCCTCGGGTTTGTTTTTAGGTTGATTTTAAGAATGGGCTTCTTTGTGGAACCCTCAGCATATACACATACAATTAAAATAATTGCATTAATGGATGATCCTTACTGATTACACTGTACCAGTCACCCTAACACAGTCACCAACATGCTCCCACACACTCGCCAGCTAGTGTTGCTGTGTTAGGGAGTAAAAGCTGCCCAGGATACAGCAGTTAACTCTGTTTTCTTCCTCTGGAAAGATGGGAGTCCTGCAAACAGAATTGAGGTTTGCTAGGACTGCTGTTGCATGTGCCTTCAAACTTTTGCCTGTTACCAGGTAAATGCATCAGACTTTTCTCCCCAAAGCCCTCGGCTTGGTTTGCTGTTAGAGCAGCAGCAGTGGGTATTGCAGCACTCGCAGGCATTGGAGCTTGAATGCACGGATGACTTTCCAAACAGTGTAGGCTGAGTAAACACTGAACAGTAAGCCTGTCCTCTTTTTGTCTAGTTAAAATTATGCCACATTGGAAACAAAATGAATCAGATGCCAGACCAATTTTTATCAGTAAAAATGGAACTAAAAATTACTATTTCCAGTGTGCTATTATGTATACAATAGATAATATTTTTTTCCCATTGGTCTTGTCACAAGAATGGTGTCTCATCAAGCAAAGAAAAGCATCAGCCAGACTGTTTACTCAGCTTAATTTATTTAAAAGTACTAAACAAACATTAAATAAGTGGTGGAGGCCTAAACACAATGAACTTGTCGCTGTTGTATTTGGCTTAAATAGAAGGTATTAAACATGTGAAGTGGATGGAAGAATAAAACTGCCAAAACCAACTGAGATTGTATTACAAATTTGTGGATTACAGTTCATCTTGCAGAGACAAAATCTTCCCCTACCATCAATGTGGCAGCGATGTTTCTTTGATGTTAATAACACAGTTGAAGCATTCAGGACCTTCCTCTTGAAACATTTCAGCTAAAATTCTTTTTTTCCCATCCTTGCCTCGTACTGTCTTTCAGATCGTTTCCTACGGTAAACGTCATCTGCCATAAAAAGATTTTTTTATATTAGCATTTTTCAAGTGCAAGATAATATTAAATGTATGAAGCCTGTCATCTCATTTTAAACTTTTTAATCCAGTTTTCTCTTGCAGACACTGACTTGACAGGCAACTGAAAATTCAAGCCAACACAAATTCTTATTACCACTTAAAAATAGCTCTTGTTCTCCCTCCCATCCAGGCTAAAGTTCTTCCCATCAGCCCTGATGAAATGTTTTTATATGAAAACTACATTTCCAGTGTGATACAGTCATTTCTTGTCTACTTTCCCATGAGGGTAATTAAAAAAAAAAAAACGCCCAAACTCTCCAAAGACAAAGGGAAATTAAATTATAGGCACAAAGTCAATACCTGAGGACTGCCAGCATAGCTTCAGTATTTTAGCTTTTTTGGTTTTTTTAACCATAGGAATCTACCCATCTTCATAGTTGTTATTCCTGCCTCCCTTCACCCTGATCTCCCCTAAATACCCATCACCAAATAAAATACCTCACTGGCAAAAAAAAAAAAAAAAAAAAATCAGTCTTGTACATTGTCACTTTGCATGGATTATGAAGCAGGCTAAACCACACAATTATTATAGTATCAGGCATAGCAATTTTAGTTTTGCAGGAAAATAAGGCTCGAGCTGAAATTAAAACAGCTGCTACACAGATGTTGTGCTTTAGTTTCTAACCCGACTTTATTACTATACAGGTATGCCTTGAAATATTAAATTGAAAAACAACAAACCCAAGCCTTCAGAAGTGAGCAAAGAAGAAATTTTGTTTGCAGCAAGTCTGCCAGCCATGGAAATTGTATCAAGCTATTTTATTCTGCAGGAGACTCAGCTACCTTTCCCATGAAAATGAGAATATTCCCATAGAAGCTGATCCTTTTTCTGAAGTATGCAAAAATTTCTAGCAAGGTTTCTTAAAGGGAAATACACCACATTAAAACAAAGTGGTTTAACTTCTAGAAACTAGTGCCATTATCCAAGTTTTCCTAAGATGCTTTTCCTACTTTTTTTTTAGCTGAAAAAGTCACATATCAGATGAACGTATCCCTACACTTAAATTCTGACGACCCTGGTGAGTCTTGTTTCAATGTAAAAAAAAAAAATAGTATTCTAAACACAGGTGTGGCTTTTTTTTTTTTTTGTTTGTTTGTCTGTTTCTGCCCAGTGTCTTCTGCTGGGGAGGCAGAACCCGGCGTGTCACACTCTGCACCGAAGAGAGAAGCGGGTGAGCTGCTGACTCACGTCCCCGCGGTGAGGGCCCGGGCCCCGGCCGCTCCCGTTCGGCGGAGCCGCCGCCGCGGTGTCCCGGGGGGCTCGGAGGCCCCGGCCGGCCCCCGCCGCGGCCCTCACTTACAGAATGTCTCCTTGCCAATGCGGACGTTAATCATGAACCACTCCATCGCTCCCCCGAGGAGGAAGAAGAAGGGCAGGAACCTGTAAGCGCCGAAGCGCCGCTTCCCCGGCACCAGCTTCAAGAGGCGCCTCAGCCTCCTGCTCACCAGCATCGCCGGGGCGGGCCGGCGCCTTCAGCGCTTCGCGGGTAAAGCAGAGAAAAACAGGGGGGAAGGCACGTAAGAGGCGGAACGGGGTGCGGCCGGGAGGCCGAGCCCGCTGCTCCCGGTCTCCCCGGCGGAGGGGCGGGAAGCGGGGCCCCGGCCCGGCCCTCACCTCCGGCACCGGGCTGCTGGCGGCCGCCGGGCGGAAGGGACGTGTGCTCGACACCCACGTGATCCCGCCCGCGGCGGCTCGCCTCGCCTGATTGGCCCGGGCGGGCCCAGGGACGGGGCCGCAGTGAGGGACCGCCCCCTCTCCCCGCCTGAGGGGCTGGAGCGCGGCGAGCGGAGCCCGCCATGGCCCGGCCCCCGGAGCCCGCCGCCCCCCCCCGGCTCCCCAGCACCGGGGCGTGGCGAGGCGTGGAGCGGCCCGGCCCCCTCACACTGGGCGGCGGGGATTGGCCACCCAGCGGGTACCTCCGCGGGCCGGGGCGGCGGGGAGCGGAGCGGAGCGGAGCCAGCTCCATCTGCAGCCCCAGCCCCGGCCGCGCGCGGGTTTGCCCCGAGGCTGCGGCGTCCGGCGGGTCCATGGCGGCGCTGGGCATGGCGGCGCTGACGAGGGGCAGCGGCGCGGCCCCCCGGCTCCTCGCCGTGGCCATCTCCTGCCAGAGCTGCCGCCCCAAAGCTCAGTGCTCCGGGGACGGCGGCCAGGGGCAGCCCAGGGACCACCACCCGGCGGGCCCCGGCAGAGCCCGGCGCGGCGCCGAGCCCGGCCCCGCCGCGGGCAGCCAGCCCCTCCCGGCCGAGGGAGCCGACACCAAGACCTACTTGTGGGCCAGGTACCACGAGATGAAAAAGCTGGTCTACGGTAAGGGCCGCCTCCGGGCGCCGGGACTGCCACGTCCTGCCGGGCTTGGCCTTTTTTCTTCTTTTTTTTTTTTTTTTTTCCCCCTCTTTGCATCTTGGTACCTTTCCCCACGTTGCAGAACTGCGGATGTGCCCAGCGCTGTGCAGCTGCCGGGGTTAGAAACCTTCTCCCTGGCAATGCCATCTGCACGCCTCCATCACCCAGGGCCCTCTGGGACGTTTTTATTCCTATTGAAATCTCGCCCTGGTCTCTCTCTCTCCCCATCGTGGGCTCCTCTCGGTGAACATCCCTCGGCTGGTCTCAGCGTTTCAGGACACGCAGAGTATGTGGGGTTCTTCACAACTGGCCTCCCTAACATGGATATCATCATGACGGAAGGTTTAAATGCAGGGCTCGTTGCATTTTTCTCTAATTTGCCATTGGTTGGCATACGAAAATGTGGTTAGCCTAGGACAAATAGACAGTTATGCTGGCTGATGTGCCGAGGAGTCCAGGGTCCAACTTGTGACTTGCCATTGGCACAAGGCTGAGCATGGAGGAGACTGATGCTACAGCTGCTAGGATGCCTCTCCTGAGCTCAGTTTGTCTTACAGATGTGAAGCACCTTTTACTCATGTGTTCACACATGTTTTTGCTCCTCTGACTAGTTACCTGCTCTGTCAGGTATGTTGAAATCTTGCTAAGCGAGGAGAAAACTCATGCCACTTGCCAAATCTGTCTATGTGTAAAACAGGATTGTGGTCTTTTTGTCATTAGCAGACTTCCACTGTATTAAACTCTCCTAAAAATGTGAAAAAATAGCTTTCAGGTCTTAAGGGCAGGGAACTTTTCCCTGATGGTTTCTTGATTCTTGGAATGCTGAAGGTGAGCACCATAGAGAACTAGGAAATGTGATTTTGTGTCCGCAGTTAAATAGCTCTCCGTTAGCTTTTGTTTATCTATGCATTTGGAGAAGGAAGGCAGCCAGCCATAGGCATCTGGAAGAACTGTCTTGCTGTTTTGAGATTGTCAAGTTCTGTCATTCCTTCCTCCCCCACCTTCTCGTATGTGAGATTTGACATAAAATCTAAAGTCCTTCATGATGCACGAATGTAAAGGAATTGGCCACTGATCTGTTGGGTGCTCAGCCTGATGCAGTCCAGCTTTTGCAGGATGTGAGCTCCTTTACCTGAGCCACTGAAGGTAGTACAGGGTGCTGACAGAGGATGGTAGCTTCGTGTTAAGTCCCTGCTCCAAGATTGAGTTGTGGTTTTAGCCCCACTGCTTGAAAGGAATTCCAACTTGCAAGGCTTGTCATGGTGTTTGGACCTTAATGTCCTCAAAGGCATTTTTTTCTTTTCCATAATGGTATTGAAACTGTAAATGCACATAGGTTAATAGGCTGTGTTATAGTCTCTTGGGAAAATGCTCAGTTTACTATGTGACAGAATGTGAAGTTTGTATTCACATAGTTACACTTTGTTGGGATACAGTTATTACTTGAGGTGGAGAACTGATCAGAAGGACTAAATGCAAAATGGAAGTTGTGTGAAGTAGCCCATGTGTTACACAGCAAACCCTTTACAAACCTTCAGGTAACTGTTAGACATGTTGAATAAGAAGGCCCTTGTTTGTTTAAAGAATAGCTCCCCAAACCAAAATTTCAAGACTGTGCTGTTATTCAAGTCTTGTCAAGAAGAGACATAGAGTTGGTCCAAGTTGGTTTTAATGGTTGCTTTGATGACTAAACTGAGTTGTGCAAAACGCGGCATCAGTCTGTTCCTTTGTTCTTGATTTCTAACTCTGATGTGAAAGTGAATGTCTGTGGTTGGGTTATGGATTTGAAATTTCGTTGTGTCTCAGTAGTTGTCAGCATTGAGTTTGAGAAGACTTGTGGTGCCACCTTCTCCTTCCTTCTCTGAAACTCCACCTTTGTGAAGTCCTTTGTCCTATATTATCAGTTATTGCTATTGGTTTGGGAGAGAGGTCTCTTCCAGGAGAATATTTTATGTGTTTTCAAACCAACTTTTGCTTAGGACCTGATTTTTAGAGCGATGTGTTTTTGCATAGAGAGGATTCCAGTGATAAATGCTGACTGAGCTGGACAAAACAGCAGTAGGATGAGAGCTGTGCAGTAAAGCTCAGTGTGGTATGGGCTTGGTGGCCAGAGCCCAGGCACCAGAAGTTCTCAACTTTGTGGAAACACATCTGTGTTTTGCCGGGCTTGATTGTGGTGATACAAATGACAGCACAACATAGCTATGCAAAAGGTGCTGCTGAGGTAAAATCTTCCCTCAGCATCGGCCAGGAGAAGCTGTTCTCTCCGTTATTCCCTCCTACCTTTTGCAACAATGACTCTTAGGATCAAATTTCATTACCTGTAAGTATTTGAGGCTACTACTTCCACTTAATGTGCTTTTGTTTTTCTCTGCCAAAAGGAAAAGTGTAATTGCATTTGTCAGAGAGGTGGTGTTGAGCAAGACTTTCAGCGTTCTGGTTTGATGACATCCGAAAGTGTCAAGGGAGGCTGATATGCTCTCTCAGTAAGTAACGTCTGAAGTCTTGCTCTCTAGGAAACATTCAGTCCTGAAACTTAATGGAACTGTCAAGGGAGTAAGGATTTGGCTGCAAGCATGTATGTTTTTTCCTAGATCTTTCAAACTTGTAAACGTGGCTACAATAAATCAGCTTTCCTAAGGAACCTTTAAAATAACTGTTAACTTCTTGCCTCTGCATGCCAAGATTAAGTGTGGTTAAATGTGAGAACTACTGACAAGAAATACGAGTTTGCAGGCAGCAAAACTTGGTTAGTCATTGATAACAGAGGGGGGAGCTCAGAGGTCGTCCTCACTCTTTTTAGTTTGTGTGGATCAAGAGACACTTCTGCATCTAAATAATGCAAGCCGCAGTTGGCAATATGTGTCCATTACAGTCGGAAATGGGAGAGCTGATGCCAGCCCAATGTGATCATTGCCTTGGTGATTTTGGTGTGGCGCAGAGGTGGTTTTTGCAATCCAGCACATTTTGATTCTGCTTGTGTCGCTAATCTCAAGCAGGCACAAAGATTGAAGGGCCTCACTCTCTGCCAAACCAGGAAACAAGTCTAGTGCTATGATAATAAATGCTCTGCGAATCACTTAGAGAGTACACACATTTCACGAGTTGTGGCATCTACAGATTGATCTGGGACTGGGAATGACAATTAAGCAACCAGAACTGGAAGTGTGACCAGTTAGGTTAACTTCCCAATTCTGCTTTCCTAAATGTAAACATTTTTTCTTGCTATAAGAACTCTTATAGCAGTATTTGTCTAGTGCCTTTGTGTATATAAAAAATGTCATTTTGGAATGAAACTTTATTTTGTAATATTGCTTTTGGTTCGTGTAGATTTCACTGGCGAGAAATTCCAAAATATTTAGGCATAATGTCATAAAATCAAGACTATGCTCCAGAGTAATTTTCTCTTTTAACATGGTTCCTCTGTCATTTACTGGTCTGTAAGTAATATTTCCTTCTCCCTACCCTCTTGGTAGAGGCATCTAGATCAGCTGGTTGGAGTGCTTTACAGGAAATGATACAAAACAACACTTCAAAAGGATAAAGAAGTGCTTGGAAGGGAGCAAAACTGGCAGTTTGTCTTTAGGCAGCAAGTCAGTGTGAGCAAAGGGAACTTTTTGATTCATGAAAAATGTGGAGGATGGTGGCCATCTGCTTTTCAGTATCGTTCTTCTCCTGGCTAGTCTTAAAGAAATTAGCACAGATAGCTGCTGTGTTGGACCTCTGGGAGCACAAAGGGTGTGAGAGATGGGTGTGAATTCCCCTTTTTTATTTGTTATTCTTCACTAACATGCTGGATCTGAGGCTGAGAGAAAAGGAGCGTTTCCTGCATGATGCTGTTGGTACCCCTGAGAGCTCAGAAAAGCACAGGACGTGCTTGGCACCTCCTGACTGAAGCATTTTTCACATCAGAAGGGGCCATATGGTGTCTTGGCGTCTCTAACTGTTGCTTACAGTTAATTACCTGCTTTTGTTTCCATCTCTGCTGTCATGTTGGGGATTGAGTGTTATTGCTTTCTAACAATGTGGGCTATAGCCTGGGAAGAGGCACCTGTGCTGTCATGAAGATATTTAAGCAGCTGTTCAGGGCCTCATAGTGGTAAAATGAAGGAGATGTGTATTTACCTTGCATTTACACCCAGGTGTAAAAAATGCATGAGATCAAACATGCTTTCTTGCGGTTTGCCTTTGTTCCTGAGTTTCATCATGTACCATGGATATGTAGACACTTCCCTTAAAACCGTCAGAGTTGCAAACTGGAGCAAATTGTGCAAGTATGCAGATTCCAGGGGTTTGTATCTATTGCAAGAGCTGTTTTTTTCCCCACTGTCCTCAGATGTACGCATGCCAGTTCTCCCTTAGATCATACTTCCTGGGTGAAGTGCTGAGTAGACAGTGACTAACTGTGATATTGTCTCCCTTTTCAGTTAGGGCACAGATGGAAAGAGTAGTTGAGATTATTGTTCTTTTTTAATAACCAAAACTGATTTTATTTTTTTTTTTCTTGCTGTAATTTATCATATCTGTCCAGCAGTCTGTTTTGGTGTCTTGGCAGAGGAAAAGCAAAACCTATGTTTCTTCAAAAATGGCATCTTCCTGGGCTTCTGAAGGGTGTTTTCTGTTTATTTTGACTCCATGATTGCCACGCAAATTGAGTCAAAGATCCCTGGCAGATTACGTGCTGAATGTCAGCAGAGCAGCAGCACCCAAGTCTGCAGCTTGGACTTGATTAAGCACTCAGAATTTGTAACCACGCAGGTGATTATCTTAAAAAAAAAAACCAAAACAAAAGAAAACCACAAAAAAAAACCCAACTCAAACCAAACTTCTTGAAACCTGGTTCAGTAAACCAGGCATGTCTGTGTTCTTGTATTGAAACCGATCTGGCATTTGCTCCCAGCTTCCATCTTTTCCCTGCAGTAGTTTGAACCTGCATAGAGGCTGCATGAGCTTGAAGAGGAGATGGACATCTACTACTCTATTGAGGAGGATGCTGCAAATGGACATTTACACGGAGCTGAACATGCAGCATTAGTCTCTGGACTGAAACCTAGAGCATTTTCCTTCTCTTTAGGATCAGTGACTTTGAAACTTCTGTTTAAGATGGAAGATGATGGCATGGAAAGAGCAAGCTGTCATCAAGCTGCTGCCAGTTGGTTTGGTGATGATGATGTATGGTAGGAAATACAGCAAGATGTGCAGTGCTCCAGGAAGTGCGCGTAGGGAAGATTTGTGTGAGGCAATGGTGATAAAGCATTTTGACTAATGTATACAGCTTTTTTGGCCGTTATGAGGTAAGAAAGAACATGCTATGCAAGTTAGTGACAAAATGTCTGAGCAGGAGGCTGTCAGAGAACACCAGAGAGGCTCTGTACGTTTGAGGCTGGCAGGGAGGAGTATGACTTCATCCAGTGGGTCTAAATATACTTCATAAATCATACTGTGGCACAGTTACTGTTTATGCTTCTGATCACAGATAAGACTCGCTTCATGGCAAATCTCAGACTACCCTTTCCTTGATACAAAATCATACCACTCCCTTAGCTTTTCCTGATTGTAATCTTGTAAATGTTGTGGCTGGCATATGTTGCTGAACCTAGGTGGGTCTCATGTCTTCTGTGAAAGGAGAGATGGTGTTCAGGCAATGGCATTTTGTGCTGCTCTCAGACTATCAAAACATGTTGTCATAAAGCTGTTAGCAAATGGTGAATGTTGGAAGAGCTTGACCTCTCAGTAGAGATATGGTAGCAGCAAGTGGGGTGCATTTGTAATTAAAAAAAAAAAAAATCTTTCATTAGAGGAGTAAAGCACTGCATATTTGCACTGGGATGTGATTAAGGTCGTGTCATTTTCTTTGGGAGGAAGAAAAATAACCCCCTGCAAATCCCAGTGTATGCTTAGAGAAAGATCTTCCCACAAGTTATCTGGAGGTGAGGACAGGAAGTGGAGCTCTGTTTATGGTGCAAAGATTATTTATGATGAGATTAAAGTTGTGATCATCTGAATCCAATTTATATTACCCATCTTTTAAAATCCCAGTGGAAAGTACTCATTGCATCCGCTCTCTTCAGCCTCTTCCAGGAACTTTGCCACCAGCAGAGTCACTGAAAGAGAGCTCTTGTTCCTGCTGTGTAGCCTGTAAGCCAGCCCTTCTGCCTTAAAATACTGCTTTCTTTTCTAATAATTCCTCTCTAGTTGATCTGGTGAATTGCATCTGAGTTAGGAGAGAGGGATGGGTATGTTTTGTAATGCATCTCTCCCCTGAAAAATAAACATGATATAACTGAATCCTGTTTCTTTGGTCACCTCTTTGGATTAGTGCTCACAAAAGTGCTTTGGACTTTTACCTAAATTCTGCAATCATTCCAGACAAAGTCCTTATTGAGAATGGCTGGTATCTCTTTCTAATAATAATTTTTTTTTGTTCTAGATTCAGATGAAACTTGGTTTTATAGCAAGGAAGCACTAAAGAACTGGCACAGGGGTTCTTGCTAAAACCCAAAAGTTAAGGTAGGAAGGGAAAAAAAAATCCTATCCACTGATGCTGTGTAGGATCTGGAAAATGTCTATACTTTTCCTATAATTCAAAGAGAAAATTACCCGTCTTTGAGGAAGGAGGAAACCTCTCCTTCCCCTCTCTGTCCCCCAGTGTGGATGTGACTAGGCAACCTACTATAGGGAACTATTTTTGTTGCTTTTTCTCATCTTGCAATGGACAGTTCTTGTGGAGCGGGAAGCCTGGGGAGGGTCTGTTCCTGTCTCTCCCATTGTAGTGCAGCTAAAGCTCTCAGCTCTCTAGACTAGCTCTGAAAAAGGACGTACAGGTAGTTCAGCTGCTAGGTCACTTAACCCCCATTTTCCCAGTGGTCTGGGGAGCAAACTGTTATTCACAAGCATTTTGAACAGTAACTCTGTTTTGAAGTGGTAAACCACATGCAAGGACTGAGCTGTTGCCACAGCTGTTTATCAAAGGAAAGCAGATAACTTGTTGCTATCAGAATTATGTGCTCCGAAAGCGTAGCTTAATGTGGGGTTTTTTACATTTTGTTGGTGTTTGTACAAAACCTAGTTTTATCTTGCCCATTAATATTAATTAAAAAGTCCTAACAGTACCTTCAGGATTGCTCTGTGAAGTCTGTCTGCTTCTGTGAGAAACAAAAAATGCCAAAAGGCAAACCTCAGATTTTAATTTGAAGTAATCTAGAATCTCAAAGAGGAGAGTTAGCCTGTTTGTCTTGCTTAAGTTTTAAGTGAGGGGTGCATGTTTTTCTGGTGATATATTGCAGCTACCTTTCACGTTGGTGAGCCTGCTGAAACTGCAGCTGCTGTGAGCTTGAAATTTGACACTTCAAAATCTCAAGTCTGCTTTGCTTCATGTAGGCCACAGACCTGAGGACATTGTTTTGCAGCTTCCTGACACAAAAGGTCAATCTTACCGTGAAAATGGTTAGCATCGTGACCAGACACAGCCAGAGGTTTCACAGTCTGTTTTTTCATGGGGAGGATTATTTGAGAGAGTTAATGGTGGCAGCCTTCGACAGCAGCACTGTGCTCCTTTGCTGCTGCTGCGTGGTACTTCCAGCTGCTGTCAGGTCCAGAACAAAAAGTTGAACTTTCAGTGATCCTCTCAGTTTCTCTAACCACTCCCTTTTCTCTTCTCTTAGATCTCCTTCCACCAGGAGTCTGCAATCTCCTTAACCCAGCCGCTATCTACGCTAACAATGAGATCAGTCTGGGAGATGTTGAGATATACGGCTTTGACTATGATTACACATTAGCACAGTATTCTAATTTACTACACTCTATGATTTTCAACACTGCCAGAGACATCCTAATAGAACAATTCAAGGTAATGATGTGCTAAGAATTTCCACTGGTTTAAGCTTACTGCAGTCTTTGCGATGCTGGGGACTTGCTTGCAAGATGCCTCAGTCTGCTCATTTGTCAATTACTTGTTTTACTAAGATAAATTTCACGTTTCACAATCTTTGACTGCAGAAAGTTTTGTCTGCACGTGGAATTAATCTCCTTTGAGACAATTTACCGTGCTCTACATTCCTGAGGTTTTTTAAATATGGAGCAGGAACCTTAGTCTGGAAAGGTCTGGTCTGTTTTACTTAACTATGGAAATAATGCCTACAGAACTGCTGGTTCAGGGGACACATGGTGGATGAACATGAACCATGGGCCAACACTGAAGCCATACAGGACTTGACATGTGCAAGTCGATGCGGATGATGCTGTATACCATGTCTGATAATGGACACCCTGTTCACAATAAGTGACACATCTGTGCATTTTCTTTTTAGAGGGGCTCTGCAGTGCCATTGCTTTGCCAAATATATACATCGAACAGAGTTTACTAGGAGTGTCCTCACTGCCTGAGTGAATCTGCTATGTTTTCACTAGTGTCCCTTATATGAGTGAAACTAGTTTTGGGGATCCTGATCCTTTGTCTTTCGCCATTCATCCACTTTTTTTGTTGAAGGGGCAAAATGAAGTGCACTGGTTCCTTGGTCAGTTTATGCCTGGGGTGCTATGACTAGCAGGACTAAGCCAGCTCAACAGGTGAAATAATTTTGTTGATAACCCAATGCTTATGTCACTGTTTGTCTTCCCAGTATCCGGAAGGGCTTGGGAAGTATGACTACATTCCAGGGTTTGCCATACGTGGACTTCACTATGATGTGCAAAAGGTAAGCTGTACAAAGTTCAGTCTTCTGGGCTCTGTCTTCCATTGTGTTATGTTTTTAGTGGAAATACTTTCTGTCATTGTTTGCAATACCATTGATCACCAGACTATCAATGAGTCCAGGTGGCTGTGCTTTTCACTGAGAGGGTTTTACTTGCTCATAAACCTTCGAAGGGAGAAAGGGCTTTTGTGTTTGCATAGCCTCGAGCAGAATAGGACATTCTATCAAAGACCTCTGCTAAACAGCCTTGCCAATTTAAAAGTCAGTTAATTCCACAAGCTAATTAATAAGAAACTCAGCTTGTTTCTGTGATCATTTCAGTCTTTCAGGAAATTTGAACAACAAACCTCAATCCTGCATCTACAAGTACTTGCCAGGTCCAGAGGCATTATATCTCACTCTAATAATAGAAATGACTTGTCAGGAGAATGTTTTAGGAAGCCTTCCCCACCCCCCCACCCGGAATAATAGGACTGCCTGGAAAAAGATCCAAGCTACTTGAGATGCATGCTTCTTAGGAGCAGGCAAGCAAAGTGTAAGCATTAGCTTTAATCCTTTTCAGTGCTTTGGACCAGTTCCCTGAAAGCCTGATGCCCAGTGATGTCATGCTGGCTGCTGCAGCCAGGCAATCAGGTGGGAGTGCAGCAGAGAAAGCTGCTTCACTGAAGTAGCTTTTCTTATGTTGAACTTCAAGTAAATACAGGGAAGCAGGCAATACAGACTGGAACGTGTGTGCTGTTCTCCAGCAGTGGGGAAAAAAAGAGAGAATGAAGAAAAAAAACTATGTAGAGTTTTCCTGTCTCTTTTGTCCTAACTGTGGTGACAGCTTGGCAGCAGACTGCTCGTGCCTCTGACTTTACAGAGTAAGAAGTAGATTGATGAGAAACTGAAGTTTCTTCCTCTGTTTAAATCTCTGGCTGATATATCAGAGAAACACAGAGGTGACTAGCCTAGCCAAGCAAAGTGTCCTTTGAATAAGTAGAAGGTATGAACTCTCTTTTCTCAGGATCAGAATTTGCAAAACACATGAAAAACTGGGTAGTGCCTGTCTAAGTTCAGCATATTTGCCTGCACTCCTCACAAACTAGTGGGAGGTCTGCCCACAGTGTAACAAGTTGGACTGATATGGTACCTTGATAAAAGAAGGTGCCTGAAGGTTGTAAATGGTCTGTGGAATCAATTACCTTGCACTGTGGAAGAAACAGCACAAATAGTTTGATGCTCTGTCCTTATTCACATTGCAGAGTGAAGTGGGTTTAGTGTGAGGCTGCTTTCTGTGCGCAGAGATCTTGTGTTACAGCTTCAAAATGATGGATGGAGAAGGGATGACTTGTGAATAGGGGAGTCTGATACAAAAAAAATCCAAAGAAAGCTCTAATGTTACCAGCCTCATGTATTCGTGAACATCTTTCCTTAAATGTCTGTTGGGGAGGGGGAGGAGTGGTGGAGGGGAGAGCTCTTGTGTGAAGAAAATCACTGGGCACAGCTGCGCTCTAAACCAAAACTTGCCCACTTAGTTCTGCTTAAGATAAATGTGACGATAAATAGATCTTTTATGCACACAAAGCTCCTTTGGAATGTGTGTGCTTTGGGAAGGGAGATAAGAAGAGACTGTCTAAGTTACAGAAACATTGTTCTCTCCATCTTTCAACTGCATCCTTATCCACAAATTTAGGAGTGTAACAGACAGTGGTATGTCAGCTCATAGAAAGAGGGTCTTTTGCCAGAGAAGCCAATAAAAAGTCACAGTATGAATAAGTGTGTGTAAAAGTGGCTGGTGAGTAAGTGCAGCTTAAAGTACATAGATATGTGATATATTGAATTTTATTTTCTAAATGTCATTTGTATGGAAATTGAAACTTGAATGAGCTTCCAGCGTAAACCTGCGCAATTCTAACAGTAAATATCTATCCCTTATCACAGAGTCTTCTCATGAAGATCGATGCTTTCCATTACGTCCAGCTGGGGACGGCATATAGGTCTGTCAGTTCTGGAAACCATTTTCTAAATGCCCATGTATGCAAAGGTGGATTACTAAATCTGAGCGTATGTTCATGGCACATGGGGTTGGGTTTTTTGAGGAGAGCACAGTCTCATCTGGCTTATCCTGTTTGCACTTGCTTCAAATGCTTACCTGGCATAGCATTGCAGGGAGTTATTTTTCGCAAGCCTTTCAAGCCAAGCGTGGGTGGGAAGACCTGGAGCTTTTTGTAATGGTTAACAACGCATCTTGTCACGTACTCTGCATGATGTCTGAGTTGCAGCTACAGCATGCCTGGGTCAATGTCTGTGAGCAAACAGTGCAACTAGGAAAGGACTCCTCCATATGTGGTCCACATACAAGCCTGTCTTCTCCAGATAGGATTATATCCCAGCAGTGGTCTGCTGCGCTTTGTCACAAAGCTAGGAGGAGAGTGCTGTGGATGTGCAAATAAGATATTAAAGCAGTGCAGACATGTCAATAAAGTAATGATGCATCATAGTCTGGACTCATTTTAAGGCCTAGTTTTTCCTATTTTTCTTTCCTTTCTCTTGTTCTGCAAGGAGAACTGGGTGTGCTTTGGAATAAGTGGCTGAAACAGTGCAGATTAAAGTTTTCTCCAAAACGTGGTGAGACTGGAGCCTGGGAGGAAATCTTGCCCCAAAGTGGAGCGGGGTGGATGTGTAAGAAGTAGTAACTCATAGATATCAGTAGCAGAGCTCCTGTAAATCTGTGTTGTGTTTCCTGAGCATGGAAGCCAATGTTTTTTTTTTTTCTTGATCTCTGCCCTTTTGCTGTTAAGCTTCAGTTACAGTAAACACTCTAAGAATATTAAGAAGGAAGTTTCATAATCAGAGAGAATTGGCTTCTTTGAGTTTTGACTGGGGGGGAGGGTGGTGTCAGAGAGGGGGTTGGTACTGCTCCATATTTCACTTCAGCTTCATAAAGAAATTTTTAGCAAAAACACATTGAAGCTTTTTTCCCCTAGTGTCCTTTTGTAACTATACTTCCTGGAATGCCCTTTTCCTAAGCTGTCCTTTGCTTTTGAGCAAAACTGAGGCAACTTCTCAGAGGCTGTACCGTGATTGAATAGTAAAGGAGAAAGGGAAAGGTGCTGACTGCTTGAGTAAAGAGCCATCAGAAATTGTGCAAGAGGCAAAACCTGCAGTGATCAGATAACTTGATGTGCACAAATGGTACAGCTCATAGCCATACCTGTGATTATGGTGTTTTGAGGCAAACTAGCGATCTCTGTTGAATGATCAGCAAAGAACTTGTTTTGCTTAGGAAAACTGAATAGGAAGGAAACATATTTTTCAGAAAGCTCTTTTCCTACACCTTTGCATTTAATGGTGATATACCTTGTGGAAGCAACCTCTCCAAAACTACAGTTACCCGGTGCTGCCAAAGTCAGGTCATGGGGCCAATTTGGTGGAGCAGTCCTGTCAGCAGATTGACAACATACAGAGGGAGGCCTCTGTCTGAACTCTCTGCTGGAATGTGGATAAAGCCCCTCAATTAACTTGAAGGAGCAAACAAGGTATCTGAAAAATGTCTTGGGAAAGATTTTATGTGAATCTTAAGAAACCACAAAGCTGTCAGTCTCTCTGGCGACCTCTTTTGTGTAAGAGGAATGTGTGAGTTTTAGAAAGGAATCTGTTTGTCCTAACTTCTCTTTCTCTGCATTTTGTAGCTCTGTGCAGACTGGTGATTATTGACAAAGTATTTCTGTTGTCTTGTGTCTAGAGGTCTCAAGCCAGTGCCTGATGAAGAGGTAATTGAACTCTATGGTGGTACACAGCACATCCCCCTGTACCAGATGAGTGACTTCTATGGCAAGGTATTGTAAGCCCTTTACTGCTATGATGCAGCAGCTCTTTTACCAGCTGGGAAAGCTGAGTGAATTGTATGAGCATGTAAATGACTCCAGCCTCCACTGGACTCCAAAAGGCTCCGTCCCTAGTGAGCTGCAGTGTGTTTTTGTTCTAGTGGGAATTTGCCCCAGGGGTTATTTATCAGTTTAGCATGTGAAAGCCATCTGTGAAGTTTTCCTAAACACCAGGGCTATTGGCCTAGAGCTGAGTGGCTCTGGAGACTGATAGGGAGATGTTCCTTGCTTGTTCCTTGGCCAAATCTAGCTCCCAGGCTACCAGGACAGCCTGCAGTGATGGCGTTAGCAGGGAGCTGTGCAGGAGAAGTATGTGTGTGTAGCAGCAGGGTGCTTGCAATGCCTTTCTCTCTTTGGTTTTGGGTAGGGTTTTTCTCCTGCATAAAGAAGATCCCCCTTCCACACCTCTTCAGACCTACTCAGTGGATATTATTCATAAGGTTGGCATCCGTGAGTGTCAGGGTTGTTTTTTTGTAGGCAGAAAAGCTTACTGTCACAGTAAAGGACTGCAATTCTGTCCACAGGAGCTATACAATGGTTGCCTGAACTACAGGAAGTTAGGAGAGATCTTTTTTCATTAAGTGCCTAGTGTGGTGCAGTGGGCAAGCAGGACCATTCACATCCCTTTTCCCCCAGAACTTCTTTGTTTCTTTCCCTTTGTTAGTTCAGTCACCTCAGGGGAAGCTGGAAGGAGAAGGGCAGGCTTCCTCTGGTTAATACCCCTTTGAGTCTGCTGTGTGAAGTCTCCAGCAAGGTCACTTTTTGATTTCTGTCTCTTGGGAACAATTAATCTGAGTGGTTGCTTTCTGGATAAGTATATACTCTGTTTATAGCTCAGTGTGGTTTCCAGCTTTGAAATAGGATGTTTCTGTTTTGAATCTGATATCTGTCTGTAAAATGCATTCAATTAGCCTCCCTCTGTGCAACTCTCCTCACTCTTGGCAAACTAGAGATGATTTCACCTTTCTTTTTAAATAATTGTAAACACAAAGTCTGCTCTGAGTTGTGACCTTTGGTAGGACCAGGTGCTTGTGCCAAGGTGCCTTTCTGTGCTGCTTTGTGTGTGCCAGGTGTTGTCTCCTGTAGTGTAGTACTGAAAAATTCAGTATGACATTTGGCCACAGAAGTAAGAAGAGCAGCTTATTCTTTGCAAAGAGGTGAATCTCCTCTCCTAATAATGTAATGAACTCCATAAAATAATAGGTGGATCCCAAAGAGAACGGAAGTATATACAACTAATGCAATTTGCATCCAGCAGTGTCTGCTCAACCTGTGCCAGTAACACCTTAGTGGGACAGCATCTGGGTTAAAATGACTGCTGGTGTGAGCAGGTGCAGTGCAACTGGTGTGGAGTGAGACTTTAGGAGGGATCTTTGACCTTGTCCTCTCTCGTCTACCATGCTGATGATGCCACTTGTAACAGGAAGGTCTGCCAGGTCAGTGATTCCAGGCAACAAGGCATAAGATAAGCGGGACTGATGTAGCTGAAGTGTGTACATATTCTCTCTTAAGGGTTTTTTTTTGTTGGCAGAAGTGTATGGACAGCTACCAGCACCCCAACACCTGCACTAGATAGGCACAGATCTTGCCCCGGGTTAGACAATGCAACTGGTGTGGCTTTTGCTGGCAGGACTAGTGCTGGCCTGTAATGAAGGTGGGGAACTTATGGGTGTTGTGGAAAAAGCATATGTAGTGTTCTTTCTAAAACTATGGTCCAGTTTTCATCCTGACTCGTGTCAATGCCTGCTGGAAGGAAGCTGAGGCCACTAAAGGAAGGGGGGGAGGCTGGACTTGCCTTGTAGAATGAAGGCATAAGGCACAAAAACAAAATCAGATTTGACTACCTACAAGGTAAGTCTGCTTTTAACATTGAATATTTAACTGTCTCCCCTATGTTTAAGGTCTTGGTGGGACAGGTCATTGGTCTGTTGCACTCTGCTAAATCCCATCCCTAGTTATTTCAGTAGGAACTGCGTGTATGTGTCCCTCTACCTTCTTTCCTAGAATCCCTGAATAGGAAAAAAAGGTGGGGGCTGTTTTCAGGAAATGTTGGTTTTGCTAGTGGAAGAAAAGTTCCCTCAGCAACCACACATCAAAATGGGCAAAAGTCTGTTGAAAGGTTTCAGCAAGTATTGCAAAGCAGCACCACCGTGGTCAATATGTGGCCCAAACCAGAGGGTGTTCATTGTGTTCTCTTCTGCTGTAGGTCAAGTTGTCCTGCGCTGGCTGGCTGGTTGGATAGAAATTGTATGACCCTCAGCACACCAACATAGATTTTGATCACAGTATTTTTTTGGTAACAGACCTCAGACAAAATGCTGTTTGCTATTCCTTTGCCCTTTTGCATCTTCTTTCTTGACCCCAATTTGTGTTGTCCCAGTAGTGCCTTTAGATAGTGCTGCAAACAGAATGCTAGTCTCCTGTTCTACCCTTACAAGACCAGACTAAATGGAAGATGTTACTGTTGTTACATCCTGACGTGACAGTGGCACGTGTTTGTCATTAGGCAGCGTGTGCCCTCTGTCAGCTTCCACCATGTGTACCTTCTGTGATCTTTCACATGCTGCTTTCATGTCTGTCTTTCATACAGCTATAATAAATACCTTCTGATGTGGACCTGTATTGTCCTAGAGAGTTGCAACTTTGCAGCTGTCAGTCATGGATTGCTCAAAGTTCACATGCTCAAGCATGATGAGACTGGATTGCCAGGACACCTCTGGTGACTGGGTTCATTGAGAGGTCTGTGCACTTCCCAGATTTCTTTTCATGTACAAGACCTTAGTAACTCTCCCTTTGGCTGATCTGGCATTTCAGCAATGAAAGATGAAAAAATTGATTCCAGCTTCAGCTTACCAGTGAGACTCACCATAGTCCTCTGCACATGTGGTACATACTGAATAAACAAGCTTTATTTTACTGGATGGCCTCTCTGGAGCCATAGTTGGCTCTTCACCTGCCGATAGATTTGTGATTGATAGGCAACAAAAAAAGCAAACCCATGGGAGAGCTGCAAACTTGCCTAATGCAAGGTGAGTTATTACTTGGTCGGGATTTAATTGTCCATTTCCACTTGACTGCTGGGTGGGCTGAAGTTCTTTTTCTTCTTCTTTATGTCCACTCCGGTTTTCTGTAAGGACTCAAGGACAGGCAGGCACTGACAAACTGTTGGAGTGATTTTTGCATTGCTGTGGGAAACTTCACTGGAATGTGGTTAGAGCAGCTTTGGTGCCCATGTGTCCAGTGTCACAGACTGGTTTAGATGAGCAATGGGGCTCCTCCATCAAGGGCCATAGCCGCTTCTCTTCTGTTGGCACCTGTGTCAATGCCAAGGGGCCAGGTGGAAAGCAGAGGTCATGGGGCTGAAATAAAAGTTAGTGTCTAGGACCAACTCGCCACTTCCTCTGCCTTCACCCCACGGTATTAATGATGCCGGGTTTGTTTAATGTTTTTTGGAAAGGAGAAGCTTCTCTCTTGTCAAGTGTTAATGCATTAGGTTAGTGTTTTGGTTGAGAAGAGAGAACTTCTTGCTGAGTGTCTGGGACTTTCCACATTAGTGTTTCTGTTAGCCTGGAATGTCTTCCAGATGGTACTGGGTGATACCAATTTGTTTGTTGGCTTTGCTGCTTTTTTTTTTTTTTTAAGTATTTTTTGTTTAATGTGTGTCTTTCATTTTTTGCTTTCCAGGGCCCATCACTTAAGCAGTTTATGGACATTTTTTCTCTTCCTGAAATGACACTGCTCTCTTCAGTCATTGATTACTTCATAACTCATGGCATTGAGTTTGACCAGGTGCATCTTTACAAGGATATATCTGTAAGTAAAATACCAACTGCCGCATAGCTCGTCGCACATCAGAATTGTGAGCTCTTGGCTTGTTAGCACCTGTGAGCTCTGCAGTACCCAAACCTAAGGGGCTGTTAGTGAGGAGCATAATATGACAGCATTGTTGCCTCTCTAGATTAAAGCATTACCAGGGAATATCCAAAGCTGTGTTTTCAGAACACGTTAGGTTTCTGTCTGTACTACAGAGTTGGTGTTGCTGTACATTATCTCTTGCAGGGCAGGAGTGCCTCGGCTGGTTAGGCTGAATGTCCTTCTGTGGGAAATATGTCACAAAGCTTGTGTAAATGTTTTCTGGTTCTGCAGACTTTAAGCTCTATGTTTTCCTGTTAATATCTAATTTTTCAAAGAGGCTTGGTCTGACCACATTCCAAACAGTTTGCTTTATACAGTGAGTGTTGTGAAGCACCTGCCCTTGCCTGCTCTGAGAATCCTCCCCTTCCCTTTGCATCTACAGAGTAGTCTGATCCTTTTGGGATGTTTGCCAGTGGGTGACTAGCTCTCCAGAGCCAGTTACTCCTCGGTGCTAACTGTGCCCTCCAGCTTCACTCCTGGCATTTGAAAGGGCTTGGTGGGATTATCAGCATTGTTAGGGGGTACTGTGTGACTTCTTAGTTAATGTTGTAGGCCAGATGTAAGTGCTTGAGGTTGCTGCTGTGGGTGACTTCTGTTGACAGATGATGCATCTTCCTTGGTAGCTAAGCTTTTTTCCATGGAGAGGGGTTTTTGATCTGTACCTTGTGGGAATCTTATGCTCACCTACTCATAGCAGCCCTTACACACACAGTCTTGTGAGGGAAATGGAACACCACATCTGTGCAGCTGCTTTTGTGATAAGAATCCACCCTGTCACCTTTGCTGCAGCTACAGATTACAGCATACGTTCTGACTTTCTGTTAGTGCTTGATAAGAGCATACCAGCCAGTTTCCCACAAGACCTTAACATGTTTCTAGGGTGTTAGTTGTTGTAGTTGTTTTCGCTCTTGGGGTGGGGAAAATGGGAAGAGGGAATACAGCTGATTGCTGAGGCCTTCTGTCAGGAGTGTCTTCTGAACTTTTGAGGTCAAAATGGATGTGTTTCTAATTGGAATCTTGAGAGGATTGGTTACCACAGCCTAATACATACTCCATACAGGGCAAATGGTGTGCTCAAGGCCGAAAACTCCTGAGTCTCAATCCTGGCACTTGTCTTCACATCCTTTGCTGAGGAATATGGTCAGTCCCAAGGACTGAGGTAGGCAGAGAAGAGACCTCCAACTGAAAATCTGTGTCAGTGCCTGAAATCTATACTGAAAAGTTGGAGACTGTCATGTGCTCTCACCAGAAGAGAACCTGCTTTCTTCTCTATCATGAGAATAAACAAGCTTTTTTGCAAAACTTATCCCTTTGCAGTACCTGAGTGCAAGTGCAAAGAAATGATTTGCGGACGTGAGGACAGAGATCCTTCTGTGCCTCCACAGACAGGTGTGCGAGAGGACTTGCGTAGCTGCAACTGTTATTACAACTCAGGCTCACAGTGGGTTAAGACATTTCTAAACCTGACACCCTTCTGTAATTCTTAGTGGTAATCCTGACTGCAGCCGCTCTGTGTTTGGGAGCAGGTTGAGTGCTAGAGACACTGAGTCAAAAGGGCAGATCCTGAGGCAATGGTAAAAGTTGAAGCCGACATGTAAACCAAGTAATCCTGTCATCAGTTTGGTTGCTTTGTATTTGCGAGTAAGAATGTACAGTTTACCTTGTTTTGAGCCCTGTTTGATACCTCCCCAGGCTACCAAGATTTTACCTGCAGGAATCTTGTAGTTCTTCCCCCCGCCCCCTTTTTTTTTTTTTTTCTTTTCTTTTTGAGGGGTAGGGGCTTAGGGAAAGAGCTCACTGGCATCTCTGCTCTGCAAAGGTAATTTTGATGCAAATCCAAAGCATTGCTTGATTTTAGTGCTTAGGCAGTGCTGGTCAAGAGAAGGTTGTTTTCTTGTTAGCGTTCTTGCTTTTTGTTCAGTTTCTTTCCAATAAGGCAGTCTCTTGAGATGTGACCTGTGCCTTTTTACCATTAAAATCCAAATGGTGGAAAGAGACTTCTAAAACTCTGTTTTGAAGAGATAGCACCTCCTTCTTCATCATTCCTCATCTAAGTTGTAAATTCTGGTTCTCTCCCATCTTTGAAGGAAACAAATTTTGGGGTGATGAGCAGGTTTTACCAGCACTGCCACGAGACCAGGTGACTGTGTGGCGTTGTGTGCAAGGGTCACTGTAGCAGTGTCAGTGGCAAGCGTGGGAATCCCGTCTGAAAGGGCAACTCCTGAAAGAGCACATGTGGTGTTATGGATTTAAGAGTCTTGGGAAAAAGCAGCATTTGTTTACCTGTCTAAATTGTCAGAGATGAAAATGGTACTGTTAAAGCAACCATTTGCATGTGCAAACACTGCAAAATATGTTGCTGCTCTGGAAATGGTTCTGTGTATCTGGCGTTTCTCATTGGATGGAGACTTTGGAAGAATCTCAGTTGTGTCTGTCCAAAAATGCATTGCATCTTGGCCTCTGGCCTGGAAAATAGAGGATATTTGGATGCTATTTACAATATCTGTTTTAACTTGCCTCTCTTCCAAAAAGTGGGCAGCTCTGTTTTGGCAAATCCCCTTACTCTCCTAGTGGAGGCTTCTGCTCTGCCTGTGTCCACTGGCCATCTGGGGATGGAAGCTGTCACCCTCCTTGGCTTGTGGGAAGCATTTTGGAATCATAGATGCTCATCTCTGTTGCTGTTTGCCTTGGCCACACTCCCATCCTTTGGGTCACATTTAGCAGAGCTGCCACAGGCATAGGGAGGAACAGACACCAGCTGTGTCTGGGCCAGTACAGTTTTGGGGCAGTAAAATGGTTTTGGAGTAGCACAGTCTTGAATGCCTTGTTAACATGTGCTGGTTTCAAGGAGCAGAAAGGAAGTTGTGCTTTCATGGATAGGTTTTGAGGTTTTTCCCCTTGTACTGCATCAGCTGAGCCAGTCACTGTGTTGTTCTTTCTGGAATGTTGGCGAGTCTCACTGTACAAGGTCCTCTGCCTAGCTTTTGTTCCTTCAGCAGGAACAGGGGATGTGTCATTACTGTATTGATCCCCAGTGGTGGCAATAGGTTTGCATGCTGGGAAATAAGGAATGCCATATGTAAAACTGAAATTTTTTTCCCTGCCCTTTTCTTTAGGATGCTATTAGAGATGTACATGTGAAAGGAGTGATGTACAAATGGATTGAAAAAGATATGGGTGAGTTAAATAGAGCTCTGGTGCCAAATCCATTTTGATGTGCCTTGTACCATGTGGCGTTCTGCGTAAGATGACTGTGTAGGCCCTACACGCAGTCACAGGAGTGAGGGGGACACAGAACTTAATGAAATACTTGATTGTGGCAGCCTGAGGGCAGCTGAGGGGTAGAGTTGCATTAAGAAACAAGTGGTATTTAGGGTCAGGTGGAGGATCTATTTTAATGGAGGAAACAGCTACCTCATTGCTTGTGTTTCTGTTTTCCTTCAGCTGGTAAGTGAGGGATGATGGTCCTTGGCATGATGTGAACATGCAAAGGCATCGTCTGGGAAGGCTTCCTGGTCATTCAGGGGAAAGTGAGCTCCTGGTAGCAGCATGGCCTGGAGTGGCTGTGTGTGTCTTTTGTGATGGTTTGGTATCAACCCTCTTTTTTGCCAGCCAGCTGTTTCGGTTCCTCAGTCTTTCTCTTCCCTCTAGATAGGATTGATGAGGATGAGGAAGGCTGTTTTGTCACCATGGTGGTTCACTACCTGCCTGCCTGACATGGACTTAACTCAGGCCTTTTGCATCCCTAGGGGTATAGGTTTGTTTTTGTTTTTAAAGAAATGTGGTTATGACATGTCTAAATTTTTTGATTGACAATTTTTGTTTTATTTTGATATAGAACAGTATATTCTGCATGGGGATGAAATCTATGCTGTGCTAAACCGACTAGTGAACCACAAAAAGAAACTCTTCCTCATTACAAACAGTCCCTTCAGCTTTGTGTGAGTACCATTATTGCACACTAGTGGGTCACCACAGCACAGCAAGAGCTGTGCAGCGCAGTCTCTCCTGTGAGCAAAGTTGTACGCTAGAGGTTTTTGTGGTGATAGTCATGAGAGTGCTCTGGGAACCGGCTGTGGTGAACATTGCACCCCACAGCTCTCATCATTCACCCTCACTTTTTAAAGAAGATACAAGGCTGTGCCTGGCCGCAGTGTTACAGAGCTGCCACTTTGGATTGTCTCTAGCAGCTTTTGCTGCATCACAGACTTCTCTGGACTTCCTGTGGCACAGGAGAAAGGGTGGGACAGCTTGAGACGGTCAAAGCACTACATCAATACTCCATGCAATGAGACAGCCTTGGGGGATTCACAATTCACTCTGCTTTCTTTGTTACTGAAGTAAGAAAAAATTTAGGACAGACTGTTGTAAAGATGCGGTGTTGGGTGAAAAAGAGTACTGGATCTATTAACTTTTCTGTTCCTTTGCCCTTAGGGACAAAGGAATGAAACACATGGTTGGCAAGAACTGGCGAGATTTATTCGACATGGTCATTGTACAAGCTGACAAGCCCAACTTCTTCACTGATCGGAGGAAGTACGTGTCCTGGGGCAATACTGTGCTGCTGCGTGTGGGCCTGAGGTTTTGGGCGCTCTTCCCTGAAGGAAATGGCTTCTTCTACATTCCAAGAGAGTAGTGGTTTTCTAAGCATAATATAGGTCCAGTAGGACCCAGCTTTCGGTTGTCCTCTCGGATACTCTCTGAGGAGATGAAAACACAGGAGATGTAAATTTTTCCTTTTCCTGTTCCCCACAGCAAATATCTATGTGGTTTTGTTTTTTTCTTTTTTCTTTTTTCCTTTTTTTTTTTTTTAGTTACTGGATGCATGCTGTTTGGTAATTGTCAGCTGTGGAAGCCTTTGTACGTGGTGGCTGGGTTTTGTGGTCAGTTAGGAGCTGCCAAGGGACTAGCTAATAGGCAAACTGCTGTCCTTACTTGGCTCTTTGGATTATTCTCTTTGGGAACGTGTGTCTGCTTTGTTGCCTCGAGTTATGACTGACCAGGAATTACTGCCCCTGAGGGAGAGGTTTATTTTTTCCTTTTTATGTATTTTCTTTCCCTGTTTCCCAGGCTACATAAACCTACAAAATGGCTTTATATGCTGTGCTGACCTGATAAAGGTTTTCTTCATGGCATGTAGGTGAAGTGTCTTACAAATGGAGCCTGGAGCCTGGATGATCTGGGCCTCTAGCAGATAAAACCTTATGGCTGCTTGGTGCCTAAGGTCCCCTCATGTAGGGGGCCGGTGGAATGGCATGGCCCATGCAGCCAAGGTGAGGGGAAGCTCCTGATGGTGAGCTGTAATGAACTGTGGAGTGCTTTTTCTGAGGGAAAATGCAGGTGTGCACTGGAGACAACTTGTGGTTGAGGAGCCCCTTGCCCAGGTAGGCTGTAGAGTTCATGCTGGGCAACTGGATTCCTTCTGCCCTGTGGCAGCTCGGGATCACACAATGCTTCTGGATGAGACTGTGCTCTGCTTGTAGCAGGAGCAACTTCATACCAACGCTTTTGATCCCAGAGCTCACAGTTTGGAACTCCTATCCCAAGAGGGGGCAATGTTCCCATCAAGCGTGAATGTTCATGGGGGTCAATTAACTTAAGCCTTGTTTTCCTGCTTCTGTCCAAGTGGAAGGTAATCAGGCAAGTGCTCAGGAACAACAGGAGCCAGCTCAGGTCAGCTGCCGAGATCAGCATGGAGACTGCCTTATCCTATTAAGACATTCCACAGTCTGTGTTGGGCTGGGGCATAGCCAGACTGGAACAGGACACAAAGAGTTTCATGGCAAAGTCCTCCTGGCCTTAGCATTTCAGAGCGAGTCTTTATTATTATGATTATTTTCCTCTTCTTTGTATCTGAAAAGCAAGAAGAGTTGTAGGGGATATTGGCATGGAACAGTTACGGTTAATGGAAGCATTTTGAAAAGATATTTCCCTCTCACACTTTCTCTTCCCCTGAGAAGATTGTGCAGGAGACCCAGACGGTCACTTCTCACATAGAGCTTTTATTATGAGTTGTTACATAGATAAGCAAGTTTTCTGATTCAAATGTGGTTGCTGGGTGACAATCACTAAAAATCAAAAGAGGTTGACATCTCGCCCCTTTTTTTTTTTTTTTTTTCCAGACCTTTTCGAAAACTGGATGATAAAGGCTCACTGCAGTGGGACAAAATAAACCAGCTGGAGAAAGGAAAGATCTACAAAGAGGTAAAGTGAGTGGGTGCACAAGGGCTATGAAGCAAGAGTCTGAAACGGTGGGCACTTATAAGATACCTGCAGTTTTGGAAGTCCCTGGAAAAGCCTGGAAGTCACTGGAAAACAGGAAAATCTGCTTAGTCAGGGTGGGGGAAAATGATGGGTTCTTTTATAGGTCACTTTGAAAAGTGAAAAATGGAAGTCCTTGAAAGGAGTGCCTGTGATAGAGGGCATTTGTAAGAAGACACACTCGAGGCTGTGTGTGCTGCGCTGGCTGGTGGCAGTGAGAGATGCCCTCTGCCCACGTGCAGAGCTCTTGCTGGCCTGGTGGGAGGGACACCGGCCCCCCTAAATGCTTTCAGCATGTTTCTTGGCATGCTGCGGAGCAATAGCCTTGCGATTGGCATGCCTCTGAAAAGTCTTTCAGCTTCTGCTGGGATGTAAGCATTAGAATAAAGGGTCTTCTCCTATATGAGGAAGGCAACATGGGCCTTGTCAGGGCTGTCGGCGGGCAAGAGACTGACCTCTGAGAATGGTGAGAGATGCTTCATGCCGGGTGTAGAAAAGGCTGCTGTCCCGGCAATCGCAGCTTTTTACAGTTGCAGGAGGTAGAGCTGAAATAAAGTATAAAAAGAAAACTTCTTGTCTGCAGCTCTGAAACCGTTTCCTACCCAGCTCTGTGTACGTCAGGCTTCAGAAAGGTGTGTCGTGGGAGTGAGGTATTGCAGCCAGCTCAACTGGGCTTGGCATTAGAGGTGGAGGGACAGGGACAAGGAGGGAAAGGGCAGAGCAGGGCCAGTTAACTTAGGGTGTCAGGTGCTTGTCTTTCTGCCCAGCAGGACCTGTGCTGACTTATCTCTTCCAGGCTGAGTTTTGCCCTGCGGCTGCCCTGTTTGTGTGAGAAGGGATAAGAGGGAAACATCCTCTGCATGTGTAACAGGGGTCAGTGAATGCTCCCTGCCTCAGCGTGCAAGGAAACCTTCACCCTAGGAGCTCTGTTCTGACATTATCTAGCGTGGCTGATAGTGCAGTTTTCCCTTGGCTCTTCTGGTGTCCTGGTCCTGAAAGTTTTGTCCTAGAGAGGCTCCCAAGAGTGTGGTAGTTCAGGTTAAGAAGGCAGAGCCCTCTGCAATGTGATGTATAGGCAAAGATCTTCCACCTCACCCCAAATTGTCCCCCACGAGGTTGGAAAAGGCAGACTGGTGGAGGAGGGAATAGAGAAACAAGGGTGATCAAATAGGGTACAAAGCCTGGCTCACATCTCCCCTTCCAAAGGATGGGCTGTGACTCTGGTGAACTTGCTGCCTTGGGGTGTTCCTCTTGCAGCTGGTCCGTCCCCTGAGAACAAGTTGCCTCTGGCTTTAGGACGGTTTGTTCTTGGTTATGTGAGCTGTCCAATCCCACGGGAAGAAACTTAGTGAGATTGTGGTCAAGTAGCTGAGACCTGACCTGTGGTAGAAAAGTAGGTCATGTCCTTGTGTAGTGCTGTTGGAAAGCCTCTGGCCTGGCCAGTGGGTCTGTCAAAGTGCTCTGCTGGTGTCCTATCCTCTGCCAAGAGCTAGGAGCTGGGAACATGCAAGTAGAACTCCTACAGAGTCCCTCTCCAGTGGGCAAACTTTCCCAGTGGCTTAACAGTTCTCTCAGTTGAAAAGGTGCACCTTTTTTATTGCTGAATTAAATCCTGCTCTTGACCGCTTAAATCTTGTGGCCACAGGCTGCTCACCCAAGTGAATGGTTCATTGAGGGAGAGATGAGGGAGGAAGGAGGGATGGGTAAGATTTTGGGTTCCTCTCCAGTTCTTCCCCACCACAGTGTTCATCCGACTGCATCAGGGTTGTTGCTTAACTGTGGTTCTTGGGATGTGACAGTGTATCCTGGTTGTAGTCCCCAGCATTTTTGGTTTCTTGGAGTGCCACAATATGCTGCCTTCCGGCAAGTGTTGGTGGCCATGGACCTTGCTGTGCTGGTGATGTTGCTAGCAGCCTCTGAGTTGAGTTGTTCCTGTCCCCTGAAGCACAGCTGTACGGTCGTTGTGCTGTGGGTATCTCGTACGAACGGGGCCTCAGGGATCCGTGTTTTGCACTGGGGACTGGGAAGTTCAAGTGATGACCCCCCAATCCCTCCTTTCTGATATATACTCCCACGTCTATATCAAAGTATATACTCCCATCCCTCCCCTTAGTCTGCGATCTCAGGAGGGGAGGAGGACAGCCAGCTCCTGGCGGTCGCTTAGCAGGTCCATGCACAAGTTTCCTGGTTGTCAGGCCCACTGCTGTTTGAGGTGTCCGCAGCACAGTGAAAGGACCATCGTCCTCCTGAGGCTGTGTCGTCCGTTTCCCTGCTCTGCCAGTGGCTTCCTCAGCAACCCTCAAGCGAGGAGGAGAGATGTCGTGTCCCAGAAATGCAGGGGCCTGCCTGGCTCCGTGTTTCCGTGCCGTTAAGGGAAGTCTGCACAGCTCCAGTGATGCCACAGCAACAGGGGGCCCAGCACTCTGGTTCCGGGCACCCTTTGCAGTGCATACAACATGTTGCCAGTGACCAGAGTCAGGGCTGCAGGCTGTTGTGGGAACTGGCTTGTGTTTGGGGGATTTTCTGTCCGGGCCGGTGCTGTTGGGTAGGCACGGTCGCTCTTTCCTGGTGCTGGAGACTGGCTGGAGAGATTGCTGCCGAGTGGCTCGCAGGCTTGCATTGACTGCTTGTGCTGGCACAGTCTAGTCTGCTGGCGTTGGTGGGGCCTTTTCCTTTCCTAGTGGGTTTTATTTCTGTTGTGACTCATGTGGAAAACTTGTGTGGAGATGGAAGGGGGGTCCCTGAAGTCTCCTCTGTATGTGACGGATGTTTGGAAAGCCTTGAAAGCTGCCCTGTGCTGGTGCTTTGGGGTTTGGTTTGTTTTACTTAGTTGTGAATGTACCCAAGCTGCCTGGTTAAGCAATTCCTGTGAACATGTGGGTGTTGTTAATGCTTTGGATTGGGATGGTGGTCAGTGATGTAAGAACAGCCTCGAGTGCTCCTGACTCCGAAAGCCTTGCTTAATGGTGCTCACCTTACCTCTGATGAACCCTGGGAGGTGAAATCTATCACCTGATCCCAGCAACTTCTAAACCCAGAACACCCGGGGCTCTTTCTGGCCAGCACTGGGGCTTTTCTAATTTTGATGTCTTTCACTTTTGGCCTCTAAACTGCCTCCTTGTGTTGCCTTTTTAGTCCATGTATGCTCTTGACTTGCTGTGCCCTAGATCACAGACCTTCCCCTGAATTGCCTACTGGGTTCGGAAGAATTTCTGACTTCTTCTGTAGCCTAAGAAAAGTTGAGGGATGTACAGGAGGGTTGTCATGTGGGAAGAAAGTGAAATAAGGTGGGGAAGGACAGGAACATCTGGGTTTGGATGGTGGGGGAGTGAGCAGGTTGACGTCTCATGAGAGTGCTCACAGCTGCATGCAGTAAGGTTGCATTAGCAGCGCCGCTGGGGCGGCTGCCCAGTGCAGTGCCATGCGGTTGGAGGCGTTTGACCTGTAACCCTGTTTCTCTCTGTGCTCCTTCTACTTGCAGGGTAACCTCTTCGATTTTCTGAGGCTGACAGGCTGGCGTGGGTCCAAAGTGCTCTACTTTGGTGACCACCTGTACAGCGACCTTGCGGTAAGTGGAAAGGTCTCTACTCTCCAGGGAGGTGGGAGCGAGCCTGCGTGACTGTTGCGGTTGCAGCTGTGTTGCAGTGTAAGGCGGGGCCCTGACCTGAGTGCTCAGGTCTCCACTACGCTCTGCTGGGTGCTCTGCAGGCTGCGAACTTTGGGACACACGTAGCATCCACATGCTGCTATCAGGCAGAAGCAAGCAGTGGAGAAAGGGTGTCTGAGGTATTTTCTGTGGGTAGAGAACATCTGCTGGGCTGTGAATTTGAGAGCAGTTTGGGTAGATCTCGTATTTCTAGGTCCTTCACGCATCTGATTCTGGGGGCCAGGAGATGGCTGTTACTGGCATGACCTGGCATGGGCTGTGGTTGCCTGTCCCCTGAGAATCTGTAAAGGGAACAGACTACTCTTCTAGGAAAAGGGGTTGTGTTTGGCTTTCAAACTTTGTTGAATTCTCAGTTGTTTTTTCACCCTGACCTCTAGGACCTCATGCTGCGTCACGGCTGGAGGACTGGAGCCATCGTTCCCGAACTGGAGACGGAGATTCGGATCATAAACACAGAGCAGTACATGCACTCCCTGACCTGGCAGCAAGCTCTGACAGGGCTACTAGAGAGAATGCAGGTAAACAGCTCCTGTCTGGGCAGGACGGGGAATATGCTGCCTTCTGACTTTGTGTTTTGGGCTGAGCATGGGAATTGAGGGACGGACCATCCTGCCTGTGCTGTCAAAAATATCTCATCCTCCTCCTGGTGGAGTAGACTTGTGGATTTGTTACAGTGGAAAGGGGGAGGAGCTGAGGTGTGGCCTGCAGGACTGACACAGCGGGGCGCTTGTCTTTGCAGATGTACCAGGATGCGGAGTCAAAACAAGTATTGCTGGAATGGATGAAGGAACGTCAGGAGATCAGGTGCGTGTTGTCCCCCTTGCTCCTGAGGTCCCTCAGGGGCTCCCAGGCCTACACTGGGTCTGGTTTGTGACCCGTTTGGGGAACAGTGGTGCTGCAGCTGTTGGCCTGTGGTCTTCCTTGGTGTCACTTGGCACTGCTGGTGGGTCCCTGCCTGTAACAGGTATGGCAGCAAAGCAACAAAGAAGATGAAGAGTGTGGTGAATATCCACCAGTCTTGCTGCAGAGGGACTGGTCTGCATCGCAGCCCCGGGCTTAGGGTACCTAGGGTGATCCCAAACCCTCTTTTGGGAGTGGGGGGGCCCAGGGCTGAGGGATTGGAGGAGGAACGTGGGACCCTGGCCTCTTATCTAGAGCACCATCTCTTTCCTCTCAGGTCACTGACAAAGAACCTGTTCAACCCCCAGTTTGGAAGCATCTTCCGCACCTTCCACAACCCCACGTACTTCTCCCGACGGCTGGTGCGGTTCTCCGATATCTACATGGCTTCCATCAGCTGCCTGCTGAACTACGACGTGAATTTCACCTTCTACCCCCGGCGCACCCCTCTGCAGCATGAGGCTCCACTCTGGATGGATCAGCTCTGCACAGGCTGCATGAAAACCCCCTTCCTGGAGGAGATGGTGCATATCCGGTGAGGGCACCAGCACAGTGCAAGTCTGCACGTGGGGCCAGGCTGCTCGGCCAGCAGCACCTCTGTCTACCACTAAAGGGCGTTTGACACTTACGTATGTGTGTAGATGGTGTGTTTATTGTTTTTTTTGTTGTTTTTTTTTTTTTTTCCCCTTCACTGGCTCCATCCCTTTCCCTGAGCTGCGTTGAGACTGGACAGAGGACGGGTGCTTCTGTAGTACAGGTGCTGGAGAGCCAGTGCTGGGGAGGTGGGGTGGGGGGAAGCTGCTGCTCCCTGCTCTGTGCCCAGAGAAGGGGCTCAGAAGTGGAGTCCTGTGTCTGCAGTGCTGGGAGTGCAGCGCGGCGTCCCAGGCGAGGTGTGACAAGGTGTGTCAGGGTGGTAGCTGACCCAAGATCCGTGGGAACTACAGCGCGAGTGATCCCGCGGGCGGACAGGGAGGGGACAGGGCTGCTAACGGGGCGACCAGTGAAGCCCATCAGTGACAGCATCACGGACGCCAGAGCATCAGCGGTGTTACTGGTACCAGCGGCCCTCGGGAAGGTAACTTAGTTAAATGTGCAGGATGTGCAAGTTCTGTGTGAGGTTAGAAGGGCTGAAAATAAGTGTTTGGTGATGAGCCTGTTTTTTGAGTGAGCTTAGGGCTATACACCGTCAGTACTTTTTGGGTTTGGTGCCATGTGACATTGCTATTTTGGCAATTGCTGCGGTATGGTCAGTTGTGACTTGCAGAGGGACGTGTCCAGCCTTTAGGGAAGGGGCAGGGGTGCGAGCAGAGGTGGTGGCCTTCCAGCTGTGTGTGCTGGGCTGTGGCCTGAGGCGTAGGGAGGGGCTGGTGAGGATGTCCTGGGGGGGTGTGACAGTTGTTGTGCCTCCTGAGGAGAAGAGGAAAGGTGGCAATAGTGATGCCAGAGCACTGGGGACAGGAGTGTCGGCCTGAAGACCCAGGTCAGCCAGAGCTACGTTAGGATGTGAGGGGCAGAAGGTCGGTGCTTTGCCTGGCTGGGGGCTGTGTGGGTTTTGGCCAGGCTTGTGAGTGCCCCGAGGGGCAGGCAGGGCGCCGGGGAGGGGTGAAGGGGGGCAGTTAGGTGAGTAGGGGGGGTTGAGTTTGTGGCACCTTCCTGCTGCCTGGCCCTGGGAAACAGAAGATCATGCCGTCAGCAAGCGGGGTGTGTGAGAAGCCAGGGCTAGGGGATGAAGGGGTAAGAGGTGTAGGTGGGGGGGTGGTCTGTGAGGGCCCCAAAGCACGTGGGAGGCGAGTGATGCAGCTGCTTTCAAGGGAGAGACATGCAGGGCCGGTTGGTGCGGGGTTGAAGGCAGAGGGCTTGGTGCAGGCTCGGGAGAAGGTGGGTACCTTGGTCCACCACCTCCTCCCCTCATTGCAGCACCATTTGCAGATGGCAACAAGGGTGCCAGTGCCAGCTTGCTTGCGGGGGCAGGTGGTGTTGAGGTGACAGGTACGAGAGAGGGAACAGAGAATGGACATGCGTCTTGGGTTGGGTCTGGCTGTGAGTGGGCAAGGAAAGGGGTGAGTGACTGCTGAGTGGGTGCGATGGTGCTCGGGGCTGCACCGTGTGTCTGTGTGGCTGGGAAGGGCTGTCGGTTCACGGGGGAGGCTGGGGATGAGCAGGGGGGCAGGCAGGGCTTGCTTGTGAGCACTGGGCTGTGGCAACTGCCGTCTGGGCTGAGCGTTGTCAATGCGGAGGCAGCTGAGGGAGAGGAACCAAGGTGGTGTGGAGGGTCCTCTGCCAGGAAGCTCCTCAGAGAAAGGTGAAGTACAGTGTGTGTCAGTAACCCTCGGTGAGATACACACATACACACCCCCCCCAGTCTCTCCTGCACCTTCCTCCCCAGCGCTGTGCCACTCTTGCCCCTCAGTCTGGCACTTGTGTCCCTGACTTGTCTTTATGCTATGTGCCAGCCTGGGGCCAACTTTTAAGATGCCTTGCACTCAACTCAGTGACCTAAACAATCGCTGCTCTAACCGAATGGTTGTAGTATGTGTGTGTGGCATCTGATGTCATTGTGCTGTGTGTAGTGTGGAGACTCAATAAAAGCCTGCAGCATGCGTAACTAACCGACTAACCAACTCACTGCAGGGGTGATGCTTGTCTCTGTTCCCTTCCAGCCGTGGGTGCTGGTGTCTGGGTGCACGACCATGACCTAGCTTGGGGTGGGTGCCTGAGCAGTTTGTGCCCCTCAGGATCACCGTGCAGGCAGGATGGAGCAAAAGGGGGGGGGATGTGGGGAGTGGTGACGAACTGCTGTGTCCCGATGGCAGAGTGCGAGGGTAGGCGAGAGCGCAGCCGTGCCCCCGGGGCTGTCCCACAGCCAGGCTGGTGGCCGTGGGCGAGGAGGGCGCAGGCGGGGCGGGTGCGGGGCCGGGGGCTGAGCGGTGAGGGCAGCCCGGCAGCGCTGAGGCGGCTCCTTCTTTCCCGGGCGGCGGCGGCGGCGGCGGCGGCCGCGGCCCCTCAGAGCAGGAGCGCGCGGCCGTCGGCGTCGGCCAGGAGCGAGCCCTGCGGGAGAGGGGCGAGGTCAGCCCGGCAGCGCGCGGCGAGGGGCGGGGCGGGGCGGGGCGGTGCTCACGTGCAGCGGCTCGTAGTCGGGGGCGTGGCCGCCGTAGAGCGGGTTGGGGATGGCAACGAGCGGCCGCTGGTGGCGGGGCCGGGCGGCGCGCGGGACCGCGCGCTGCTCCTCCTCCTGCGGCGACGGCACCGCCCCCTCCTCCTCCTCCTCCTCGTCCGCGCGCAGGTCCGCCTGCGAAGGGGGGGGGGCGCGGGATGGGCGGGGCGGGCCTGGCCCTCGGCCGCCCCCTGCCGCGCGGGCGGAGCGCGCCCTCCCCTCAGCGCAGCCCCCCCGCCACCCCCATTCGTGTCCCGCCCACGCGTGGCTGCCCCTCGGCGCCATCCCCCCGCCCCCGCCCCACAAGGCCGCCGGGCTCCACTCGCCTGAGAATACCCGAACTGCTCCGCCCGCCGCCGCCTCTTCACGCAGTAATAGGCGCCGCCGGCCGCGGCAGCCAGCGCCCCCGCCGCGCACAGCGCCCACAGCGTCGCTGCGGCCGCGGAGCCCGAGGCCTTCGCCGCGCCGTTCACCTGCGTCAGAAACCAGCGGCCCGGTTACGGCACCCCCGGGGGGGGGATCCCGCCGCAGCCCCCCACGCCGTGACCGCGGGCAGCCCACCCACCTCCCGCCGCGCCGGGACAGGCCGGGCCGCCGCCTCTCCCCTCGCCGGCTGCCTCGGCACCTTCCTCCCCCGTTCGTGCCCTCGGGCGCTCACCTGACCAAGCTGCGGGATGGGCGGCGGGATCCGCAGCGGCTCTGCAATCGCATGGATGATGCCATTGAAAGCCAGGATGTCCCACTCCACAATCATCGTGTCATTGATCCCCTTGGCATCCTACAACACAGGACAGAGATGCTGTCACCCCACCAGAAAGCCTCCCCCTTGTTCCCGGTCTTGAAACAGATGCGTAAAAAGGCGTAGGTTTTTTTCTTGACCTCCGTCATGGTTAAACCTACAGAGTGCCCTGTACTGTTGCCCACTGGGACGTCTGATACGTGGAGGTCATATCCTGACTGGGAGGGGATGATGGTGCCCGTTGTGAGGTTGAAGCTGAAGAGGACAATATTGCTGGACGACACATGGAGCTTCAGTTCTTCTCCTGTCAGTGTCTGAAAGAGCAACAGGGAGCAGGGATCAGAAATGGCTGAGCTGGCTCTCACCCCTTCCCTCCTGCTGTGTGCAGCCACCACCTGGCCTGAGCCCCGACACACTCCATGGCCACAAAACAGCTCAATTCATGGTCATGGGCAACATGGCACAAAACTGCTACGCAGAGCAGAGGGGATTGCTGTCCTTAGAAACAGCCAAAGCTCAACTGGAGAAGGCTCTAAGCAACCTGACCTAAACAGCTGTTCTGAACAAGGGGTTGGACTAGAGACCTCCAGCAGTCCCCTCTGACCTAAACTCCTCCTTCCCCAGACTATTTCACATCACCATCACAGCAGCTTTGGCAGACCCCTGCTCTCCTCTGGGGCTCTGATAGTTCGTTCCATGCGCCCTCGAGCAGCTGCTCATCCCTGCTTGCTTACTTCGTTTTCTGCGAAGCCAGAATTCAGAGGGACAAAGAGAGTTTTGGGAGCGGAGTCATCAGACAAGTAGATGAAAAAATCAAGTCCTCCTTCTGTGTCATTGGCAAAATCGAGCAACATCTGGAAAAGATGGGAGATCTTCCCCATCAGCACACTGCCGGCAGCTCAATGCTGTTACCCTCCCCAGCCCGGGAAAGAAAATGCCTTTGTGTTTGTACTCCCTACCCTGCATGCAGACCAAACCACCACTCTCCCTTTTATGGCTGATCCCTCCCTCCACTTTGTTGCTGGCTGCGGGCGTACTGAAGAGCATTGCTTACGGAATAGAAGGTGGAGAAGCGAGCGTGGTCTGCGAGCACATCGGGGAGTTTGCCGCTGCACCAGTACCCATCTCCCACAAAACCGTCGCGGCAGGTGCAGGTCAGATCTGCAAAGGAACACTCAGATGCGGTTTGACTTGGCAATGCTGGCTACACTTGAGCACTTCTTCCTTGATTTTTGGATACCCCTCAGCATGTTCCCTCCTGACATGGGCATGGGGAGAGGGGGATGTGCTCACCGGCCGGTGCCTCATGATCTGAGGGCAGTTCTCTGCCTGCTGCCCCAACAGAACCGTCCCCAGGAACTGTGCTCAGGCCACTCACCCTTCTCCCGGTAGCAGAACGCATCCCAGGTCTCGCTCAGGTTGCTTCGGGAGCCATAGTCCACAATGCCCACCCTGTTAGCCCCACAGCTGGGGTTGGGGTAGGCTGTGGGGTATCCGGCTGTGCCATTGTCCAGCCAGCCCACCAAGCACAGATGGAATCCCATCTAGCAGAGGAAAATGAAGTATTAGATTAAAAATAGGATCTCTGGCCGTGGTTTTCTGCCCTGATGCACGCTCCCATCATGCAGCCTTATCTGACATGCCCCCATCACCGAAAGGGTTGGGCACTGCCAGATGTCTCGTCCCAGTGTGACTGGCAAGACCTACCAGCCCTGCTGGTTTCACGGATGTAGATGGAGCAAATGGGACTGGCCGAGGGGATGAGAGGTCACCCACCCCCACGTCATGGGCTCGCTACCGCTGGGCCGGCCCGGGGAGAAGCACAGCATGTCCCCACCCTCCGAGGTGATGGAGCCAGCCCCCGCCCGACCTCTGCAGCCCTGCCCTCACCTGCTGTGCTGCTGAGAGCTGCTGCAAAGTGGCCAGGGATGCACCTTCTGCAGCACAGGCCTTCTGAGCCTGCTCATAAGTGAAGTCGTACTTTTTTTGGTGTGACTGCAGATGAAATACGCCCATAGTCTTATCTGCAAAATGCCAAGGCCAGGGAGCATCAGTACAGTATAGAGAGTGAGCAGCGACCCTGGGGCAGTCGCGTGGGTCCCCGGTGTGAGCACAGAGCACTGCCAATGGAGGGTGGGTTGTGGACAATGCTCAAGTGAGGGTGAGGTGGGATGCAGCATGGCTTCCTCTGAGCTTCTTGCCTTCCACGAGGGGGTCAGTGCTTACTGTCAGTGTGATCCCACCAGAGGCCATCTCACACATCACACGGGAGCAGACAAGGATGGCTTGTCCTCCCCGTATGACATGTAGGGGAAAAGGGGAATGTGAAAACCAGACCAAGTTCCAGAGACGCATTCCCAGCCCCTCGGCAGTCCCACCCTCCGGCTTCCCGAGCCAGAAGGTGAAGGGTGAGGGAGTGTGACCTCTCCAGGGAACATCATCCCTGGCACTGTGGGGTTGCGCACACTCACCATGGAAGTGCAGGTCGGTGCAAATGGCCTCCCGATGGCACTGCCCGTTGTCTTCCAGGCACCGGTCCGTGGGGGGCACGGCCTCTTCCAGGCACTGGATCCCGTCACCAACGTAGCCCCGCTTGCACTCGCAGCGCCGCTCGTTCTGCAGCACAAAGGAAGGATGGCATCTGTGTGAGTGCAAACATGCAGATGCCAGCTGGGGATGAGCCTTCAAAACGCCTCTACAGCCTGCTGGGATTATGACAGAGCCACAAAAGGCCGCATGGTCTCTGTCCTATGCCCATATCCAACTGCACACGAACCAAAAAATGTCACATTGAAACCTTGCCACGTGCTGTTTGAAAGGCAGCTGAGCTCCGAAGTACATGGCTCATGATTCTTGCACTACATCATGCTTCCAGTCCCACACTGTGGTCTGCAGTGAGCAGCTCTGGTTCCTCTACAAAAATGGCCAGCACCGTCCTCGAAGGACCATCCCAGTGCCCCCCAAACAGTCCAGAAATGCCACAACTGACATAGTTTATGCCCCTTAGACAGAGGAATGGGGGAAAATGGCGTCTGCATAATGTCACCAGGACCGTCACCACAGCCAGACAGTGGACCGAGGGCATGGCCCCTGCCTGGCAGTAAGGACCTGCAGGATGAACGCAACTGCTGGGGGGACTGGAGAGGGGAGGACTGGAGAGGAGGGGCAGTCTTGGGGACGGCAGTAACAGGGGACACTGTCACATTGCTGTCCTCCAGCAGCCCGAAGCATCCCAGGGCGGCCACCCGCGCTGTTCCCCCAGGCACGCAGAGCGCCCCGGCCCTGAGGGCTGTACCCACCGGCCCGGTGCTGATGCAGCTGGCGTGCTGGCTGCAGTCCCCGTTCCTACCGTCCGCACATCTGTCTATGGGGTCGCAGGTGTAGCCGTCGCCTCCGTACCCGGGCGCACAGGCACAGGAGACGTTCACGCCGACTTGCGTGCACTGCGCGTGCGTGGCACACCCCCCGTTGTCCTGGCTGCACATGTCCATCACTGCAGGGGTAAAAGCCTTAGGTCAACTCAAACACCTTGCTAGGTGTCCCGGTGGTCGGTCAGTCTGTCCTGCCAGTCGTCACACCAATATGGCCAGGGGGAGGTGGTCACTTGCCATGTTGTCTTGCTTTCCCCTTCACTCACCACCCCACCGGCCCAGCCCTTCGTGGGTTGCTCCTACCTGAGCAGATTCTCCCGTCTCCTTCGTAGTGTAGGTTGCACTCGCAGAGGTTGCCGGAGCGGCAGACGGCCTGGGGGTGGCACGGTGGAGAGCAGGTGGGTGTCATGACTGAAACCAGAACACACACAGGTCAGAATGATCCAAGGGCTGTAACACGGGCACGGCTGCCATCGCCAGCCTAAACCTCAGGCCGCCCACCCCACGCTCCTCCCTCTCTCCCCCTGTGCTTTTCTGCAGATGCCTCGCCCAAATGCAGAGGACCATTACTCCATCAGATACACCTCAGGCCTTCACCTCATCCTCAAGCTCTTCCTGGAGCACCTCTGAGCTCAGGGACTTGGTCATGATCAAGTGGAGCCTTCCTCCTCCTCTTCCTTACCACCCCAACCCTTGTGAATTCAACAGCACGGGCCAGATCTCAGGATCAACCCTGCAACTGAGAGCTCCTTTTTGGAGATAGTTCTGACTGGTTGCTTGAACAATCCAGCTACCGGGAAGCGGCCAGTATGGCATGGGGTCCCAGGGAGCAGCGGGTGGCAGGGCTTGGCACCCCTCACCTAGTCTGGTTTCGCAGTGGTCTCCAGTCCAGCCCTCAGCACAGAAGCAGAAGCCATCGCCATGCAGGCCTCCGTTGCACACGCCATTCTCGGTACAGTTACACTCTGAGGAATAGATAAAAAAAACTGTCACGGCATCTGCCTTGGTGGCAGTGAAAAGCCACGCTGGGGCCATGGGACAGCCACGTGGCAGAAACGTGGTCTGTGTGGGCAGTGCATGAAGGCAGGCACGGCAGTACGCACGCACCCCTTCCTGTTGTTGCCAGCCCTGGTCCCCCCCTGCAACATGCACCCTTCACAGAGGAGGGGAAGCCTCTCTGCACCCACAAATCCCCATCGTTCCCCTCCCCTGGGCATTTCTAGAGACACGTTTTTCACTCTGAGCCCCTGCAAACATACAGCCATCAAAAACACCGGAGACCCCATAAGACCCAGTTTGGGATGGGAAGATGGGGGACTCCTCCTTCCCTTAGCTTCTGCCTCACAGGGGCACAGGTCCCTGCTGAGCATGTCCCAGGAGATGCTCTTTCTGTACAGGGTTCCTCACAACTTACAGATTTGTCCCCCAACTCAAAACACATCTTAATACTTTCTGACAAACTGGGGTTCTGAGCCATGCTTGACAGACGAGAAGGGGGCTTTGACCCCGGGGCCTTGGGGCTGCATGGCTGCACTGGCCCCAGCTCCTGGCACGTGCCACCCAGCCTTCTCAAACTACAGCTGGATTAATGGCTGCCGGGCCAAGCGCCCAGGGAGGGATGTCCCCAGCCCCAGAGGTCTGACCCAAGTGCCGTGGGGACCGATGCACACGTGGCAGAGCTGATTCCCATGCTGTAGGGTGCAGAGAGCTCAGCCCAACACCCACCCCCCTCTCCAAGCAGCACCATGTGCCCCAGCCACCTCCACACAAACCCTCTGTGTTGCTGCCACTCCACAGCTTCCCCCTTACCTCGGCAGTCTGGTCCGTATCTGCCCGGCGCACACAGCTCACAGCTGGTCCCGATGAAAGCCTGGCTGCAGTTGCACCACCCCGAGCCAGTGATTTTGTCATTGCAGGTACCACGGTTGTTGCATGGTGCCTCCAGCCCTCCCGGGCACACTGCAAATGGGGGATCTTAGTGAAGGCCGTGGTGACAAAGTGACCCTGGTGCTGGAGGGGAGTCACCCGCGGTCCCGTGCAGAGCCTGCACACCAGGCACCATGTGAGCTGCCGCTTACGGGGTGCTCGGACCACAGAGCCTGCTCAGCAGACTGGGGTCAGTGCTGGGAACATCCCAGGACAATAAACCTTAGGAACAGGGACAAGAGGGACAAGTTTGGCATAGCCTCCAGCCTGGGAAGACCCTCTGCTGCAATGTGCTGGGTCTGTGCTGGCCTACCCCACGCTAATGTGGCAGCAGACTCATCCAAGGATGCGAAAGCTGCCCATGCACAAAGCACAGAGGGCAGATGCCAGGGAATGGTTGAACATTGGCGACATGTAGGGGTGAGTGACGTGTCTGACAGCCACCCCCCAGCAGCCCTGTGCCCAGGGCTCTCCATGGGGACAGCAGCTCTCCGAGGAAAGGGAATTCCCTGTTACAATACCATCCACACGCAGAGGGGTTCGTTCCCTGCACGCTCTACAGCCTGGAGCTCCCTCCCTGGGTTTTTGCCCACCCTTCTCCAGGGAAGCACATTCACAGACATGAGACATCTGTGCTGAACCTTCCCTAGAAGAGAAAGGGCCAGGGCAGAAAAGGGTCGTGCGGCTCCTTACCCCGACAGTCACGGCCATAGTGGTTCGCACAGCACTGAGGGGCCCACTGGGTGGAAACGCAGCTCCTCTTGCAGCCTCGTTTCAGAGGCCCCCTGGAAGAGAAGTGTCTTCTGAAGGAGTCCCACGGGGAAGGTGGCCAGGATGGCCGCAACAGGGAGTTGTGGTGAAACAGAAAAGTGTTTCTCAACAGCTGGTTTCCATAATAGTAGCAGCGCCTGGTTTCCCCCTGCGAGGAAACAGGCAAGACACATAGTTTGCCACACTGGTCACTGACATCTCACCTTGATTTTTCCTGTGCTACTCGTTCAGTTTTCTGTGACAAGTAACAGAGGCTTCCTAACATGCAATGGGGCTGGTGACAGAGGAGCCACAGATGTACCCTGGGCACATGCCAGAAGCCTGGCAGAGAGACAGCGGGCGATGCAGTGAAAGTGGGGTACAACCACTGCCCCCCCCAGGTTGCTCATCATCTGATCCCTGGTCCATCTCCAGTGGCCAGGCCAAGCTCTTTTGCTATAAAGCACCCAGAGAGGCCCCAGTGCTGCTGCAGGGACCCTTGCGGCTGCTGTCAAAGTCCATTCGAGCCCCTGACCCCACGTTGCTCAGCCCAGCTCCTGCCCTATGGGACTGTGTGGCTTGGGGCAAGGCATGGGCAATGCGATCAAGCCGAGGGACTCGCCACATGCAGGTGTGCCTTCATTTTGCTGCTAAAACATCGGGGGCAGATGGGTATTGTCATCAGCCCCTCCTTGGTGACAAAGGCCGCCTTGGTGACAAAGCTGTGAACTTTACCCGTTGAACGGAGCCAGCAGGGCAGGGTGGCTCGAAGCCACAGAGTCCGCAGCTCTCTGGAGATCCCTGTGGAGGGGAGAAAGAAACCTCACAACAACTCAAAACGTGCTTCTGCCTCTCTCAGCTGCTCGGAGCTTTGCCAAGAGCAGCAAGCCCTCCCACCACCCCTCTGCCCAGGCATGGGGCTCAACAGGTCGCACAGATCCCCACCAGCCTCATTGCAAGCGCTCACCTGCAGCTCGACAAAGACAAACTCATCACAGCGAGATCCCAGATCTGGTGGCTCCAGCAGCCTATTGATGCCATAAGCAATGCCGCCATTGAATTCCATGTGCCTCTGGATGATGGTGGCATCGCTGTTCCCCACCAGAAGCTCCCCCTACCAGAGGAAGAAAACAACTTGTGATCCTGGCTGCACCACCCAAGCGTTGCCCTTTTTGGCTGCTGTGACTTCTCAGTCACCCCAATAACTCTCCAAAACCTCTGTGCTCATGTCCTCGACCACCCTTCCTGACTGCCACTTTTCATGGCCAGCTCTCCTAAGAAATGGCCTCTGTCCATGCAACATATGCTCTGTAAAGCTCATGGCACCACATGGTTGGCTTTGCAACATGGTCATCGTGAAGTGCATGTGCAGGTACCACATGTCTCCACGCTTTCCTGCCAGCTGGCCACAGAGTCTCGAGCCTCTCTACAGGCTCAGCTGTAGCCAGGGGAATGGGGTGTCTCAGCCTGCAAGCACCCCAACTCTGTGTTCACCCCCTGCCAGTGACCACCACGGAGCCATGGGTTGCCCCACGGTGATGCCCAGGGACACACGCTCAGTGGAAAGCAGAGCCCAGCATCGCCATCACTCACCACGTGGGTTTTGCTGCAGCTGAATGAGACGGCGGAGCCGTGCATGGTCCGTATGGATTTGACTTGGGGCATGTTACTAGCAACAATCTAAGGGGGAAAAAGAAGAATGTGAAGGGAAAGACCGGCAAAACTGGCAGTTCATACTTCCAATGGGATGGTGGCTGGTGAGGACAGCAGCCACACTGACGGGGGGTGTGACGTGGCAGCATGTGAAGCTGTTGTGGGTGGAACAGCGTAACTATGTTGGGTTGGTCCCAGATTCCTGAACAGTGAGAGACCAGCGTGTGTAAGCAGGCCTTGGTTTTGCTCAGCTGCATTCTTCTCTTGTTCACCACCTCTACAGACTTGTGAGCCCTGCATTGACACTGGTGGTGATGTGGTCTCCCTGAGAAGCCGATGACAGAAGGTTTCAGCTCAGCCACACTGCACCAGACGTTCATGATGAAGCGGTAGTTGCCTCAAATGCTCATCTTTGCATCTTCTGAAGAAAACTAATATGCTGCATGTTCTACAGCAGCAAAATATTTGGCAAGGTCACTCTGGCATAACCATAGGCAGGTGGTGGCCCCACACGTGGCCTCGGGAGGTACAAGCCTGTTTGTTGCCACATTTACCTTTGTGTCCCTGATCATGTGTGCTTTGAGGTAGGAGGCCAGCACGTCCCGATGCTCTCTTTGGTACAGCCATTTCTGCCTTTTCTCTGAGAGGGCATTGAACGCAGCATCTGTGGGCCACAGCATGGTGAAGGGTCTATGCAGGGGGTCACTAACCAGTGGCAGCAGCTCCGCGTCCTGTCCGAGATAAGAGGGGATACAAACAAAAAGCCACAAGCCAAAACTGAACATGCACATCTAACACATCACCTCCGCACAGAGCAACAGGAGTTCAGTCACTCACCTGCAGCAGCTTGCTATAAATGGTGTACCCGAAGGCATCTGCCACTTCTGTGATATTTTGCTGCAGAGGGAAGAAAGCAAACAACTGTCACTATGAGGTCCTGCTTCAGGACCTGGAGCAGCAATGCAGGGGAGAAACCAGACAGTTGACAACTACAGTAGCTAAACACAAGTTTATCTCTGTCATCACCATGCTGATGGATTTGGCCTGGTGAGTGCTGGCATTCAGCAGCCACTGCTTTTCTGATTTATTCTGGGATGAATTTCAGCACTCTGTTGTGCTGTACAGAAAATGTGTTATCTTCTGTAAAATGCAGAATCTATAAGCTCCTAGCACTTGTTTGAAGAGTACTGGAGAGACGTTGGCAATCTCATGCTGTGATCTGCTCTGCACTGAAAAAGGACTAGGATGGTTGGTGTGGGACGTGATCCCCCTGCCTACATCTAGTACTGTTGTTCCCTAGTGATGGATAAGGCTCCTTCTGTCCCAAATATGGCTACGCCACAAACACTGTCACCTTCACAAGCCAAATCTGTGTCCTCAGAGAACCCCTACACAGCTAGAAACAGGGAAGAACATCCCACAGGGCTTTGGGCTGAGGGCTTATCAGGGACAGCACTACCAGAGCTGCTGGGAGAGAGATCCTAGCCTTGTCCTCACCACAGCACTTACCAGGGCACAGTCACTGCTCCAGCCTTACCCGTGAGATCTTTGAGGAAATGTTATGGTCCACCAGGTCACTTGGAATGAGGATCTTGTTGATAAAATGAATGACCCCGTTCATGCCGATGATGTCACTCGTGACCACTTTGGCTTCCTCATTGAGATAGATGCTATTCTGAAAGAGAAGGGATACGATGAGATATTCACACCCACAGCACTGCTCTGTGAGCCGTCTGCGGGCCCTAGGCAAGTCACTTGCCACAACCACAGTGGCCTTCAAAAAATGACAGCAAAAGCGACAGCCTGACAAGTGGGACAGGGAAGGGAATTGTGGCAGAGAACTACCTCTTTCACTGTGATCTTTATGTTGTGGCCAGATAAAGATGTAAGGGACTCCTGGGCTTCCAAGTCACTGGACAGCAATTCCTGGCAACCCACCATGTGGTAGCGAAGCAGGTCCCGGAGGAAGCCTCTGCTCCTCCACTCCTCAAACTACGGACAGAAAACAAGAACGAGGTCACACTGGGGGGCATTTTGCCTTGCAGGGGTCCCCAAGACACAGGGGGAGAGACCTAGATTGCCCAAGCCCCCTCTGACTCATCGCTGCAGGAAAGCCAGTCCTCCCAAAACATGGTGACTGCACAAAACCATTTGAGAGCTTTGGGAAATTTCAACCAGCTTGCCAAAACCAGCATTCATGTCCCTCGATGGGAGGACAATGACCACCTTGGCCTTGAGGAAGTGACACCTGGGATATGCAGGGAATTGTTCCTTTACTGGGTGTATGGGGGGTCCATGAGAAAAAGGTTGGGACTAGTGGTATGAAGCTGCACAACAGGATGGAATGGGGATATTCCATTACACTGGTACCAAAAAGCTGTTGGTTAGGAACCTGGTTCACAGCATCATGAATAAGGATCTCTCCTCCCCCAGGTCTCCACTTGCCCCAGACATCCCCCTTGTTGGGACTAGAAGGAAGGGACCGATTGAAGTGGAATGGCAGGTCCTGGGGCACAGAGAAGGAATATGAGGTCTTTGTCACAGATGCCTTGAAGCCTTGCTGTTACCAGCCCTTTAATAGCCATGGGCAATAAAAGTCACCACACACCACTGATTTGGCACAGTGCCTCTGAGGACCATGAGACAGGGTCTCCAGTAAGGGTCTCCTTACAGCGGGAGCCATGTCCACCCTGCCCAGACTGTCTCTGATGTGAGTCAGACTCCAAACCTCAGATGCTTTTAACCCTCTGCAGTGCAGCCCCTTCACTTCAAGTCACTGGGCAGAGGGGACACTGTCACAACTGGAGCTTGCCAAACACCTGACAGTGCTTGGGGTGGAAGGACACTTACTGTTGTGGTGTTTCCTATGAAATCTGTCCGTGGGACAAAGACAGTGAAAGGCCCTGCCCCACTGAGATCCTTGATGTTTTCCACCTGTGGTAGAAGAGCATTTGCAGGAAAGGAAACAGAAAACACAGTTCCAGTTAGCAAAACCCTTTGCAGAAAACCCTAAGTGGGATTTACTACACAGAGCTGTAGTAAAGCTGTAGTAAAGACAAAGCTGTTTGTCACCAACCAGTATCATCTTAAAGAACACAGATGCATCTTCGATCCTTCCAAGCTCCTTAAACAAAGAGAAACAGCTGGTGTTAGCAGAGTCCCTTCCACTTGCTCGGCGACCCGCTCTTTCCACGCCAGGTCACTCTCCCACCCCAGTGAGACACCGGTTCTCCTGACACACTACACTGATCTTTCCCTCCCTCCCTCGCCAGCACTGCGGGTGCGGATGATGTGGAGGTTACAGAGCAGGCAGTGACCTCGGCCTGGACCATTCACATTTCAGATGCTGCAGGACGCAGTGGACAGAGATGAAAGCTGGCTGCTGCTGCAGCAGCTGCCATACAGGTCTAAGTGCCCCTGTGCTCATGGGACACCTCCAGTGCTTCACAAAACCTCTGCTTTAACCTCACCGTGTTGCCACTACCAGTTCTGGGGTGTTGTCCAGAGTGGCAGACATAGGCTTGGCATGGCAAACTCCCTCTCCTCACACCAGCTTTCAGTAAGAGCAGAAGCACAGAACTGAGTTCATCTCTTTTTTCCAAGCTCTGCTGTGGTGGGGATGGCAGCTTTTATTTGACACTACCAGAAAAGGTCACCAGTTTGCCCAAAAACAGCCACTGTATTGGCAACAGAGCCGGAGGCAGACTGCTGCCCTCCAGACTGCTGCCCAAATCCTGGCGTCACCACAGGGGACGACACCTGCCCTCATCCCACAGACTGGGAGAAGTGGGTTCCCTTGGGAAACAAAAAAATACTCCCGTTTGCTTATAATATTAAGAAAACATCATCCTGAAGGTATGCCCAATATTGCTGACAGAGCAGCAGAGTGTTCACATCATGATTCCCTTTGGAGCAAAATCACTTTACTGTGATTCCCTCCCACAGCTGGCACACTGAACACACCTGAAATTTATAGATAGTTTGCCTCAAAGCACCTGTTTCCATTCCTACACCACACATGATATGACACTACCGACCTGCTCACCTGCAGCTTACACTTGGAGGGGAGGGAGAGGTTTGCTGCAGGGCAGGGGGCCCAAACACAAAAGGTGTTGCGCGTGCTTCTCACCTGATACACCTTGCCACGGCAGGTGAAGCCATCTCCAACACTGTGCCAAGAGCAGGAGCAGTTTCGAGTGCCAGGGCCTGTGTACTTGCAGAGCCCAAACGGACTACAGCCTCCATTGTTCTAGCAAGAAAAGCAAAAGGCTTGCATGATGGGGCATCACCAACAATTTGAATGGCCACTTGCATGCAGGAGCAGCTAACTGCATCCAGGCCAGTGGAAAGAAAACCATTCCTCCCATCTGTCTAGTGCCTTTAATAAACCTCACCCAAATCCTCAAGGGCTTTTCAGTTCCAAATCCTCTCATGAAACTAGACTTTTGCGCCTTACTTTGGAACCCAGAGTGATGACAAAACCCATGATTCAGAGAGACATTCTGACATGGCAGCGATGCCGTGAGCACAGATTACTCTTAAGCTTTTGATCATGTCCCACACAAAATGGATGCAGAAACAAGCCCACATGCCTCCAGCCCTATGTCACTGTTTGCACACCACTTCTCCCACAAGAGGGAGTGCCAGGTGGCCGACATACTTGCAGGGGATTGGAAGAGGCAATGGAAACCAAATACAACAGGAAATCTCTTCGTCATATGAAAAGGCAAGACAATCAGCATTAAAAAAGCAGTCTAACACTGTTCTTGCTGTTTAACTGTTGGGAGAAATGAGCGCTTCAAGGCTGTGGCCTTTACCTCTGGTAGCAGCAAAATACAGACATACCTGTTCACACAAGTTGATGGGGTTGCACTGGCTCACGCCATCCCCACTGTAACCAGGAAGACAGTTGCAGGCAACCTGGAGGAAGAACAGATGCTTAGTCTGAAACTTGGACCCAATAAAGAAAACACACAATGGCTGAGTTGGATGGAAAGCATGTGGTACAGCACCCATCGCTACATTCATGAATAACCATGCTTTTGTCAACAACAAATATAACCTAAGACTGCCTCCAGCCTTTGGCCAACAGAAGGCATCTCCTTTCAGGAAAACCAATCTTTTCACGCCCTTCCCAGGCTACTTTTCTATGTGGAAAGCAATAAGCACAAGGCAACACACTGCAATGGAAAGGATTGTCTCTGAGAGAATTACACAGCTGTGACAAGCTCCATAATAACGTTGCCCTGACATCCATCTTACATACTCACCTTTCTTGGGCCTGTTTTAATGCACTCCGCGTTGGTGTGGCAGCCCCCGTTGCTTTCAAGACAGAGATCAATTTCTGCAGCAAAACAATAAGGCCACATCATTGCTGAGGGCTGCTCAAGGCAGCTGGGAATTGGTGACCCAAATAGGTACTGGGAAAGCAACAGGGAGGACCTTCCCAGCTTGGGAAACATTTTGGTGGAGAAGTGACTTGTGATAGCAAAGGAACTGCAAGTTCTATTCCTGCCACACGTGGGTCTCCAAGATGTGATAAACTGCCCCCAGAAAACCCCACGCCTGCCCAGGTGTGGTTTAAAGGATATGAGAGGATTGGACTCTCCCATAGCTTCATCTTTATCTCAGAGCACCACTGGGAGACTGCCCTCGCCCGCTGTCTCTGGACATCTCCACGACATGCATCAGGGTAAGGAACTTCTCAGGGCTCTTTTGGTCTGAGACCAAAACACTAGCCATCCAGTGCAGGTTCCAAGGGCAGCGTGGTCTCTCTGACCAGTTTTGGATGGCACTGTGCTGGGACAGCGATGACCACTTCACTAATCATGACTTGGGAGAATGCTGAGCACACACCCACAGGTATGTATGTGCACACATACCCATATGTGTGCATACTCCTCAACAAAAAGCAGAGAGACAGTTGAATCAAGATTAGCTAGCAAATACTTGCTTTGAAACAATCACTGCATGAACAAAGTGAAAGGAGAATTGAGCTACTCAACACTTTAACCTGAAATTTTAATGCTTTCAGTCTGAAATTCCCCTGTGCATGGATGATGCCTTACTGCTATCACCAAAACATGCAGTGAGCACTCACCCACACAGAGTGTCCCATCTCCGGCGTAGCCTTCTTTACAAACACAGGTTCTCTCTCCTGGGGACACTTTAGTACACACAGCGTGTATGGAGCAGCCACCATGATCGACAGTGCATGGATCTATTTCTGTGATCACAAGCAAGGGAAGCAGAGTCAGCTGAGAGCATCTAGGAAAGATGAACCGTGCCAGACTGATCATCTATCTTAACAAAAACCACATCTTATTAAAATCCCTTTGTTTCTTGATGAAACTGTAGGTCCTTTAAAGGCATGGACCCTCATCCAGATTTGAGAGAGGCCAGTCTGAAAGTCACGCTGAGCTTAACCCCGAAACTGGACTAAGAAATCTTTCTGTCACAGCATTTGCTCACTGAGGACTAGTGGTTAGACATCAAAAAAAAGTATTTTCCTGCACAATGTAAATGTGGGGTTTTTTTGCTTTTCCCCTCCTCGCTCATTTTCAAACAAGGGCAATACTCAAAAGAAACTGTAATGTCTACCAGTGTTTGGCTGTTACAATTTTATCACCGAGTGTTGTTTTTCCTGTCTGATTTTGACATAGACCAGGTCTGTAGTAACTCTAGAGCAGTGTCTCAAAATCCTGCCTCATTTTGGCACAACTGCTGCACTGCTTCTACCTGATTTTGGCACGGCCAGCAAAGGAGAAGCACAAAATTCTAGGGAATTGAAGCATCCATATTCCCGGGATTCATGGCCAAAATCGTTGTACCTTTGCCACCATTGCTGTGATACCAGAACTAACACAACCCATTCATGTGCATCTCTCTCCACAAGCAGTAAGAACTGCCCTCCTACACTTGCCTGCCTTTTTATCCCTCTCTTGTAGGCCCTAGCAACGTCAAGAGCATCCTGTGTAAAGCTCCGGACTGGAAAAGTTCTCTACCAAAGCATGGCAGAGTTCATGGCAGATGGCTGAAAGGAAGAGGATTCGAACGATCTTTCCTCTGGCAACATCATGCCATCTATTTCACAAGCAAAACCCTTGTCTTTGTGTAGCTTCAACAGGTGTTTGCAAGCCTTGAATCTTGCCCACCATTGCTGGACATACCTGTGCAAAGGGTCCCATTCCCTGTGTATCCAGCAGAGCAGAAGCACATAGGTAGGGAATCTGCAGAACTATTGAGGCAGCTGAAACAATAAAGGGGTAAACAATCACTGATGAAACCTCCTGATTTGCTCGGCCAGTGGGAAACACTATACAAGTCTAGCATATGCCAGTTAGAGACCACAGTGACCACAGGAGGAGCACGCCTAAGTTGCTGTGTATTTCTTTAAAGCACCAAATAAAATCACACTGTCCAGGGATCTTGCAATCCAGGCACAGGCTTCCCACCTCGCACAGTGCACCTTCACCATGCCCATGTGCTTCTGCACGGTACAACAGAGGTGGCTGAGTCCCAGTACCGCAAAACAGGAGACCAGAAAATGGATGGAGAAGGCAGCAAGAGGGAGTTGTCACAGCCCACCTGCCTATTTAACTCCTTGGTGGGGGCAGGCAAGGCAGAAAGGGCTTGTAAATGGCTGGTTGATTTGCTCCATGAATAAGGCCAGACTTGGAGTACCTTGGAATCTCTGCTTTCTCCTATCCACACATGCAGAAGGAACTTAGAATTTATGCTTAGACAGACAGAAGTCCTTGGGGAAACTGGATGAAGCTTAGCACCAAAAAGAGTTCCCGGAATGGAACTGACATTTATGCATTTTTAATGAGTAGGCACCTTCTCCCAGCCCTCTGTGAAACCCTAAACACAGACTCATCTCTATGTAAAACACATACAAACACACATGGCTTTCTCAGAATGATCCAGGCCCTTGTCTGTACTTACTTGGCCATTTGGTGGCAAGTATTATTGCATAAGTCAATCTCAATTCCTGCAAGAGAAAACCACAAATGTGACTTGGTATTTTTAATTTAGCACTTGCTGGAGTCATTTCTGCCATCTGGAGTAAAGGACCCTGCAAACAGCTTCACTGCCGCACTTGTGGTGCCCTGAATGATGATGGGACACACCAGCAGTTATGCTAACTCTCCTGCCCTATGCGGCCGCATGATAACCTCATGGGATTTAAGTTTTGGCACTTTGCAATGGAGTGCATTTGATATTCTTTGTCTGAGCTAGCAGTTCTATTTGACCCTATCCGCTAAGAATGAAACAAGACTGAAACCTTGTTAATCCAGACATACAGGGTCATTTGGCTTTGCTCCGGTTGAAGCAAAAAGATGAACTCTTTTCATGCTTTACATTTACACTGGATGGGACACCTCTACTCAATTTCCATTTCTAAATGCCCCCAAAACATTTGACTTCACTACAAAATCAAACTTTGTGTGCAAACCTTTAAAATCCCCAAGTATTTAGGAGCTCAGGTTCCTCCTTACCCCAATGGGAATCATAATCCCAAATCCCAGGACCAACCATCTTCAACATCTTAGTTTGACACACGACAGATTTACTGAGAACTGCAGACCATGGCCTGAGCTCACCTAAATCAATGGATCTGTGAGCAGAAAAAGCAACTCAGCAGATATAACAGGGCCCTTTGGAGGCTTCAAATCAAGCCCTGCCACCTTCTTAGGCAAGTAATGGGAGTCATTGTCAACCCAATCTGGCTGGGAGCTTCCACCTCTCTCTCCCACGGCAAGGGGCTGTTCTTGAGGCGACTCAAATCTCAGTGAAGATGGAAGCAGGGGATATGCTTCTCTCAGTAATGATTTTCACCCAAATAACTCAAGGACTCATGTGCTCTGGGGAAGCTACACCACAGGTACAGTTTGTGTGCAGGAATGAGCTAGCACAGTCTGATAAGCTTTTGAGGGGATGCAAAGTACATGAGATGGTGGTCACCTTGCTCAGTTAACATAGAATTACTCTGGCAACTAAAGAGGATCATGCAGATTTCTCTGCTAAAAAGGCAATATTACACCACAGGCCCCCCCACACTCACGTACTTTTTTGGCAGGTAGGGCCCTTCCACCCTGGAAAACACTCACAGCTCCCATCCCCTTGCAGTCCATCGTTACATATGCCATTGTCACAGGCACATTCTGCAGGAGAAATGTAAACACCCATCACTGTCAAAACAGCCAGATCTCACAAGCAGACCCTTGCTGCCCTTTTGCTGGCTGATCTGTTTCTAATCCAACGCATCAAACTGCCATAAAAAATTGTCACAGGAGTATCAGCTCTTGTTCCCTCACAACCAGGCCAAAAATCCTAGGAACAGACCACCCATCTCTGCTTTCTGTAGTTTGGGTGGCAGCAGGATGAGAAGCATAGCACAGTCAGTCATGCCTTGGTTTGAGGAAGAAGAAATGGGGCCACTTCTCTAGCTGACCACAAGCGCTCACATCTACTGTCCTTCTCCCGGTGGCCTGTCAGCTGTTTGCCTGTCTCAGAGGTCTTGGGACATTTCTTCCCCCCCACCCCCTGCCCCCCTCCCTAGAGCTGAGACATGGCCACTTTTCTCCCCTTGCAGTCAGGATGGCAGAGCCAAGCTTCAGCAGTCATCAGTGTCACCTGATTTGCAGTCAGCTCCGTACCGGCCCACTTCACACATTTCACAGGCGGTGCCGTGGAAACCCTCCAGGCATCGACACTCTCCGCTGCCCTCGATGCCGTCCTGGCATTCCCCGTTCCCAGAGCACCACTGGCCTGGCTTCCCTGGGCACATCTCGCACATGTGTCCGTAGTAGCCGGGGCAGCAGACAGACCTCTGGAGAACCAACAAGAACAAGTTGGGGTGAGCCGTCCTGTGCAGCAAAGACAAGGTACAGCTTTATTGCAGAAGCCACTCTATTCCTTTAACTATGTGATAGCCATAATTTCTGACGTGTGAGAGGGCCAGATGTGCACAGGTAGGATGGTGTGAACCCCCTAAAACAGGGTGCTCTGTTGCATGTAAAGTTCCGCACTGTCCTTGAGCAACACTGGCCATTTGGTAAGGCAGATGTTCAGTCCTGTGCCCATCCAGCCTATCTCCTGCCTGTGTTCCTAGTGTGTCCCACCTGTAAGATACTCTGTTGGGCAGAGAGAGGCTCTGTCAGAAGGTGATTTGGTTCAGAAGCTTGATTTAACTGCTCTCATTTCTTTCTGCATCTGCCACACAATGGGACCAAGTTGGACAGTACATATTAAGAGAAATATCATCTAACAAAGGGATGTAGAAGTACCCAGTGAGGTACAAGTGCTGAACTGAAGCCTGTACTGTACGTCCAACTTCCTCTCTCCCTTTTCCTCAGTCTCCCATTCCCATTTTCCAGGGAGATACTTCAGTACCTGTAAGAGATCAAATTCACACAAGTCTTTCTTTTACCGTTTCCTCTTTAAGTGTTTTCTCCCAGCCACATATTTTCACAAAACTGGTAGGGGCCATAATAGCTCCAAGACCTGCTCTTCCCTTTGGTTCGGCGCCAATTAGTCATCAGTTATTTGGGAAGACACATGCACAAGCAAAATACCATCATTCATGCCTCATTTCCTTAGGAAACCAGACCACAAACATTTAACTCCTCTTCCTCTGCAGGACAAAACCCAAAGCAACAATACCAAAGCAGCAGACCACAATCCATCACTGTGCAGACATTTCCGCAGGTTTGTTTTTTTTCTCCGCTGCCCTCTATCTCCAGGATGGAGAGCGACTCCCAGACGAGCCCAGTCTCAGCTACGCAGTGGCACAAATGCAGCCAGGACTTCAGCACAGGCTGTGTTTCTAATAGCAATCTTGCTTTTGTCAAAATGAATCTGAGGCAAATATTTTTCCTACCAGAGAAACTTTTGCACAGGTGAAATGGCAGCCAAGTATTCCTGTGTCCCCAGAGCGTAATTCACAGCGAGCAAGATTCTTGCTTCCTGGCAATTCCTGCAGACATAATTAACATAGATACAGACAGAAGATATTACAGTGTTTAGACAAGCTTTGTACCTTTTGGTGCATATGGCAGTATTCTTGCCTAACAGAGGAATAATGCTTTTTTATCCTACAGGAACAGCCCTAAAAATTTGGACTACCCAGAGCTGAGACCAATGAGGCATCTCTAGATGTGAGGTCACCACACAGAGTCTATTTTGTTATCTGCCAAATCTGTGGTATGCATGTCAGTATAAATACTGAGAAAAAATAACTGGAAAATTTTGCCACAGAGTAAAGTAATGAAGACTAAGAAGCCAGATGTGGCTGCTAGGCTATTCATAGGCAGTACGGAGATTAAATGTTTAGTTGTTTTCCTCTGCGGAAACGTTTGTCACTCACTCACACACAATCTGCAGGCACAACCAGCCCTTCTGTGTGAACAAATCAATGGTCCAGGCTGGGAAATTGCTATTGGCACCCCTAAACTGGCTTCCCTTGATGATAATGTCAAAAGAGTAAAAAATGGAAAAAGGACATCTTTTCTTTCCTGCTAACAGGGAAACTCCCCACACTGCATGCTCTAAAGGGCTCCTGAAATTCAGGCAAAGCCTGGTGCCAGCTCTGTAAGGAGCCTCAGGGTTCATGTTTTTCCTATGTAAGGCTCCCGTGGTTTCTGCTTTCTCTAGGTTTCTGATTTCTCATACAAGCAGAAGCCACAGAGGACTCCAGGGAACAATTTTTCAGGTATCAAGATGTCATCTATAGAACAGTAAGAGAACATCAAAGCACTATCTGCAAACGGTCTGAGATGTCACATGAATCAAAGACTCACCACAAGAACTGATCCAGAAGGACACTTGATCCCCTTCTCACACTTGCCACATCTTGACTAGGACACAGAGAACAGGACAAGTCACATGTGTGCCCTCTACCCATGTCACACCACGACACTAATCTTGAATTACAAATGGTGCTGTACAGGCTGCTGACTGGGGCAAAGACAAAGATGTATTTATCTCCATGGCTCAAAACACCAAAAGAAGAAAAATCATGATGTATCACCCTCAGGTCCTGGCTGCTATCAAAGGCTTCAAACAAGGTCTTATTTCTGCACTCCAGAGACCGTACCACAAAACAAACCAGAAGAGATCATATGCCACACATTTCCTGAGTGTCTGAGCTGGAGTAGGGCTTTCTATAGGCTTGGCGTTCCTTCACACAAGGCTGAAAAGACTTTTATTTTCTGATCTGTAACAAGGCAGGCATACCTCAGTCTGACCCTGCAATCTTCAGATGGCCAAGAGACACAAGATACGTATGGGCTGGACTTTGGCCACGACTCCCAGCAGACCACAGCATTTCCTAAGGGAACTTGTGGTCATGTCATGTGCTGGATTCTCCTTCCACAGTTGAGTCCCTGCAGCAGCCTGCCCCATGGCTGGCACTGTGAGACAGCTCCAGCAAGTGAACTGAATGTGTTCTGTACAAGAGCTGCAGATCTGCTGCATTAGAAGTACAGAGTCTGAGGCTAGGAGGTGCCCCAAGTCTCCATGATGCCCCATTTCACATGAGGCTCGTTTGGGGTCAGACCACAAGCTACTGTCTCATCCATGTGGAATAGACAAAGTAGGTTGTCTGCTACTCATCAGTTTGGTTCAGCAGGTGGAGAAGCACTCTGAAATGGTGCTCAGTTCGTTGCTAATCATCTTTACCTTTTGTATGGTGGTGGTATTGGCAGTGCAACGATTCTTCTGTATCGGGAGGACCTGTGAAACCCCAATCAGCATGCCATTCTTCGTCTCAAGAAATTTTCCATCCAAAGGAATATTATTGACAAATTTCTGCAAAAGAGAAGAGAATGGCTGAGACAATAACCTTCAACTTCTTTTGCATGAATTGCTTAACAGCTGTCAGACAGTGACAGTAAACTTGTAAGGGTGTGCAAAACAGAAGTGGGTGTATCCAGCCACCAGCCTTAGAAAGTGATAGGTCAAGCCAGATCCTTAAGTGTCAGAACTTACTTCCTTACCTGGGTGCTGTTTTGATAAAACATTAGCCAGTATGAGAGCCCTAACATGCTGTTCTTATGAATTCCACTCCTCAAGTCTGCAGGCAACAGCTTCTCTCCCAGTACAATATGGTACTGCACTGTCTCGTTGTCCTAAATCCACAAAAAAACCCCAAATGTTAGGACTCTTTTGTCTTCCTAGACTACAATTCAGTCAGTTATGGCATAAGAAGAGTTCCTAAGCCTCTGTAATGGCTAATTAAGCCCAGAGAGCCTAGTAAATCCCTATCACAGATGACTGATCACACCTGATGACTCTGTTACTGGATGAAGCCATACATGTTTTTTGGAACCTTTCAAATGGTTGAAAATTGTCACAGATATGCCACAGACAGCCAGGAAGGGGCACATGTGTGCCAGCTATCCACATACAAATCTACTCAGAAATCTGCATTTGGAGTCCAAATATTCTTTTCATATCCTATTGCAACACCTCAGGAAACCCTCTCATTTCTCTCTGCCACATTTCTCCCAGCTTTTAGCATCAGATATGCTTCTCTTCTCCATGCTCAAATCCACTGAACTCAAATTTATGATCTGACAGTGTACATGTCTCTGCAGTTACCACAACACCTATTCAAATTGTAAGCAAGCAGTGAGCTTACCAGCTGTGTCACATTAGCTGCAAGGCAGTACTCCTCAATGGAATTATTTCCAGGAACAAAAACTGTGTATTTTTCAGAGGACTCCATTTTTTCAATGAGCTGGTATTGCTAAAAAATGTTTAAACAGTAACATTAGTAATTACACTTGCACTCACTAGAAACCACACCACACATTATATCAGTTACAAAGGCAAGAGAGCTAGAAGAAATGCATGAAAATGGGATACACAACTTCTGCTCAGTCACACACATTCTAATCGCTTTATCCTCCTCCTGGGCTAACATAAGTGCCGCTTCTTGATTATGAACAAGCCTTCCTTTTCCTCTAGGTTTCTCTGCCCTGTACAAGCATGAGAGCACCTGCGGTAGACAGGTTGTCTTCCACTATAATAACATGCCAATGATATAGAGATCTAACTGTAAGCATATAACTATTTGGCTGCTCAAAAGAGCTTTCCTAGAAGATCTCTCATGGATGGTAGGAAACAGGTGGTCTCTTTTTTTTTAGCCAGGCTGTTCAAATTTTGGTCCACCGGTACAGGGTAAAGTGGGCACTTGCTCAAAAGACAGTTCCGACAATCACAACAGTGCTCACCTCAACTGCTTACCTGTAGCAACTCCTTGAATATGCTGAATGAGGCAACTGTCTCCAGCTGTTTCTGCAGACCTGGAAGACTCGGTGGGATATCTCCTGAAGGCGGCAACAAAACCTGTGGAAAAAGTGAATTCATAAGCAAGGCTGGGCAAGGGGCTCTGTGGGAAGTCACATTAGACTCCTGCCCTGCTTGCAAGAGAGACAATTAGAAAAGGCCTCATTTTACACAATCCTGCAATAGCCTTAACTCTTCTTCTGTCAGCTAAGAGAAGAGGAACTGCCCTCCTGCTTGTCCTGGAGACAAATATTTTAAAATGCTGCACAGGAAACATCTGTCAGGGCCTTGTGATAACCAAATATATTTTTTCCATTATATCCCTTCCTAACCATCCAGACACGTACTCCTTCTTGGCCCCATCACAGATGCTGCAACACAAACCTGCTGCTACAACTGCAACATTTCCCAGTATCACCTGTACCGATGTACCTTACTGAGGACATGAATAATGCCGTTGCTGGCAGGGATGTCACTGACGACTATACTTGCATTATGGATGGTTAATACCTGAAAAAGCATCAGAGGGAGAAGCAAAAGGATTACAAATTGCCAAGCAAGTTTAAACCAAATATATTGTTCCTTCAAGGTTGTACATGATTGATCTGGGTACAATTTTTGAAAGATGTCTGAGTTTGAGGGCACTGGAGTCCCATCCAGGCTCCCCACTGAAACAGCTCCCCACTCAGGAGCTCCAGCAGTTTAATTTGATACTGGTACATGTGGATTATGTAAGAAACCCTTACGCCATTCTTGGTGTTTATCTGCCATCTGGTCTGTGGGTTGAAGGTGGGTAATTCTGGCCTGTCGTACTTTTTGAGTTTTTCACCAGTGAAGATGCCTTCGAGAAAGTGGGCCCTGAAGGGAACAAAGGCAGATAAAGAAAGATTAGGGCACTGTTTATAGTAACAGGGAGATAAAACTGTATCACCCAACATTTACATCTCTCGCATGAAGTAGTTAATCATGTGGAGAGAATGACGGAGGGAATTACTTGTCTTGATGCCATCTGCATCCACATGACAGGAAAAAACCCTCTCTGAAAATACATGAAAAATAAATCCACTTTCAGATGCCTGAGGTCTGTTATGTTTTAAATGCCAACTAAATTATTTGCCTGCTAGATATTTAATCTTGCTTCTATATTTATCTCAAGATAACTCTTTATTGGTCTTGTACAAGCAGAAATCCAGCTCATAGCTTTGTTACTGTTGTTTGGCAATATAAACCAAAGGCAGGAGTCAACTCGTACCTGACTAGAAATGGCAGCATGTAGGGGGTCAACCAGAAATCTTTCTCAGTCTTGTTCATGTTTTTGATAGCTGCCTCTGATGGCACCAAGACAGTGACATTCATTCCTGCTGGGATGCTGAAGAGAGATTTCTGTTGTCCAAAGCACAAAGATGAACAAATAAGACACGCCAGTGCCACATCTCTACCACAAAATAAAACCAACAGCCATCCCACTCTTGCTGTCACGTGAAAGGGATGTGCAAGAAGGCAATGTATGCTCAGCAGCACAGCAGGTTCTCCTGGGCATGGCAGGTAACTGTTCTTGGCAACAAACGCCACAAGTGGTTTAGCCAAAACAGCTGACATCTGTTTGCCAAGGGAAATCCTGCTGCTTTAAGCACTACTTTCATACTTCAGTTATACTTCAAACCCATTCAATCATATCCATAAATCCTTTCTGAACCCTCAACATCAGTTTGGGGGGAGGGACTAACATGAATCCCAGCAAAAGCTATGTATGCAGCAGTACAGGTAAGCTAAAGCTCAGTTAGATGCCATGTATCACAGCATGCTTCCACAGACTTGCTGCAGTCTGCGGAGTGCCTGTCATTGCCACACAGGAGACAGGGAAGCAGTAACAAGAAAAGGAACAAACACACAGTCTAACTTCTCAAAGCAGCACTTCTGAAAAATAGCTATTATAATGCCACCCCTTTTTCTTTCCCTTCTGTGCTGTTTTATGATGGTCAGGAGTTACAGATGATATAACCATGAAAATTAAGTGTAACAAAGCCCCAGCTTTCTCCAGTGGTAGAAACACAGTCCCCAAAACACACTCAGAACCCTCACTCTATCACAAACTCCAGAGGTTTTTTACACACCTGCTCTGTAACGATTTCTCCTTTGCTGTTGTTTTGTTTTTCTCTAATGAAAAAGATAAATGGAGTTGCTCTTTCTCTAGCAGGAGTGTTCACAGAGACTTCACTTCTATTGAACTTACCTGTGCGAGTATCCCATGGCTGTTCTTACCTTAAGCCAGTCGTAGAAGCCTGCGAAATGGGAATTCCTGGCCAACTCCTTCCAAAAAGAAACAACAGAAGGGTTACCCCTGCTGAGCAGTGGGGCTGCAGGGCTGGGTGACACAGGGTGGGGAAAGGAGCGCTTTACAATATCAAATCTGGTGATGATGACTTAGACATTCCTCTCACCTTACAGCCATTACAGGCACTGTGTATCATGGGGAGAGAAGGGCTTTCCTAAAACCATACTACAGCCATTAAAAAAATGTATATTCCCAAATAAACAAACTTTTTTCAACTCATCTACAATTGCTCATGTTTACCAGGGACAGGGATTAAATCCACAGTGGCCTTTAATATTTCTAATGGCAGAAAATGGTCCTAGCAGCTCTGACCTGAAGAAGTTTCCAAACAAAAAAAAAAAAAAGATGATTTATTGTACAGGACAGACAGTGGTGAAGCAGCTTAGAAATTATTGCCAATGGTTTTACAAACTCATTTGCCTTGGCACCAGTTCTGTTTCTGTGGCCTTGGGCAGACACATGTGCTGTGCTGTCAGGCTGGTGCTGGGAGGAAGAGTCAACTTGGGTAACAGAGAAAAGGAAAGTAAGGACAGAGCCACATTTCTCTCAAATCTCAAGAAGCCCTCAGTCATTTACTTTTTACTCACTTTTAGAATGCTCCCATAGCATGTCATGCCATCCCCCATGTAGCCTTGAGGGCAAGTGCAGGATCTCTCTCCTCCTCCAAGGGGTATACATATAGCCTGCAAATGTAAGGAAAGAAGAAATTAGAGAGCAAACGTAGGTTCTGCAGCATTTACATCTACCGAGGAATTGAATTCTGTCCTCCCATGGCCTGGGCTAGAGGAGCACACAGAAGCACCTTCCTCCTGTTGCCTTTATGGTGGCACTGAATTTATACCTCATGCAGCAAAGCCTAGGTGATGGCTTTGTATGAACTCACAAAAATCAGAGGATCCACCTGGGTAAATCAGAGACCAAACCTTTATAACACTTCAGTGGCATTCCAAGAAGATGATGTAACATAAATCCTTGCAATTCTCTCAATGCTGTGGCGGAAAAACCTATGTCAGGGAGCAGAGGAACCTCCACTGCCAGATCAGCCTTGGGACAGCACTTTACCTACTCACCAAGTCATGGCAGCCACCGTTGTCCATGAGGCATGGGTTGATTGCATCACAGTTGTAGCCATCTCCAGCATAACCCCTCTTGCAGACACATTTGCTCTGCAAGAAAGAGACATTTCAATTTTATAGACCTATCAGAGTGTCCTCATTTGCTACCCAAAAAAGGGCTAAGGCAGCAAAACCTATTCTTTATTTATTTTCCCCAGTTTTCCTCCTGGTCCCTCAAGACCTGGAAAAGTGGAGATATTTCCCCAGCAGGGCGTCATCCTCTATCACAGAGCACACACTGCCTGATTACTCAAGCGCACTGACCCCTTGCACTGCTTGGCTGTGGGAGGGTCACTTGAAGGTGATGGTTTCCATCTCTATTTCCAGCTTTTCAAGAAATGACACAGACTCAGTGAAAGGCAGAAGAAGAAGAGGGGTTAATTTCAAAGTTTCCTGCTTTCAAGATAGTTAGGAGAGCACTTGCACATCTCAACTCACTAAAATCCGCAAAAGCTCTAGCACCATTTTTCAGTGCGTTGTCCAATGCTCCCCTGGCTCTATTGAGGAGAAGCACTTTGAGAAGCAGCACCCTGAGAAGCCACTTCTGCATGCTTTCCTCCTATCTCAGGATGCCCAGATGCCCAACTGCCAGCCCAGCTCCCTCCACAGACTATCTGAAGAGCTGCACATGCTTTTCTGTATATTTTAGCATTGCCCAGAGGCAATGCTGTGATCTGGGAACAAAGGGAACACAGCAATGGATGCCTTACACTGAGCCATATTATGGAGTGTAGTCTCTTCCCTTTGCTGCATGAAAGTCTCAGTAGAGCAGCAGCCTCAAACACGTCAGTGCATCTCACCTCATGCAAGCACACTGTGTGGGGTTTTAGCTGCAGACGGTGTTTCTGGCAGCAGACAAGCAGGTTTTGCTGCTGACCAGCCCAATTTCTACCTCTGGTGACCCCAGGCCACCTCCATCAGACTGCCTAGCATTGATCATACCTGGCCAGGGCCGATATAAACGCAGTCGGCGTTGATGTGACAGTTCCCTCTGCTCTCCAGCATGCAGTTGTCTATAGCCACGCAGGCCTTCCCGTCCCCCGTCCAGCCCACGTTGCACTGGCAGGTGGCGGTGCCAGGGCCCGTACTGGTGCACAGGGCCTCCAGGAGGAGAGAGAGAAAAAGAATTACATTGAGCAAAAGATGAGAGCGCAGTGCAAATACAGCAACAAATCTCCTTCATCACTGTAGAGAGTTGCTGAATGACCAATTCTGATTTCAGCACTGGACACGGGGGGATGAAAGCATCTTCTCTGGCAAAGTCCAAGACAACTTCACAATAAAGTGATTCTGTAAACATTTAATGTTTTCAGAGGCAGATACTTGTGTCTAGGGTGGCTCAGAACTCCTAAAGCATCCCTACCATCCTAGTAAAGCTCTTCCATTACAGAGTAAATATTCCCTGAAGAGGAGGAACACAACCTCCTGCCTTTACATGTGGGATGGAATCAATGATGGAGGGCAGATCTTTCTCAGGAAAGACCTACTTTGTACCCAATGCCATCCTATTTCCTTCTACACGGCCCAGTGTGTTCCTCTCACTGAGGGATCTAAATTATGATGAGGTCTGTCCATTTGACAGTCATTTCCATCATAGAGCACCACAGTTCTTTTATAATAATGTAGTGTCGAAGGCATAATAATGTAGTGTTCATGGTTTCTAGAAATAGGAGTTGGAGCTCACAGCTAAACTACAGCCTGAACACAGTAACAGAAAAACTAACACACATTAGGAAGAGCTTGAGGGGAAAATCAATACGAACCAGAAATTATCTGTACAGCTAACCTCTGTAGCTGCCAAAATATCTGGTGCAAACCTGCCAAATTCTCCTTGGGGTGTCACCAAACCAAATGATTGGCATTCTTATGATAACTGTGTCAAGGTACCTGCTATTCCACCCCATCTTATAGACACGGAAAATTAGCACACAAAATGTGTAACAGTCCCAGGAGTCCTGGATCCCTGCTCTGATTGATAGGAGCTGCTTTCCACGCTTCAGCAGTCTGACCCCACTTACATTTTGTGAACAGCCTCCTCGTCCTGGCTGACTGCACAGGTCAATGGGCTGGCAGGAAAACCCGTCACCTTCATACCCATCCATGCAAATGCACCTTAAAAGTATAAGCACAAAAGGGACACATAGAGCCGCCCCTTCTGAAAGCCAGCAGAGAGCAAAAAAGGCAGTTTGAGCTTCTCAAGCAAGCAAGAATCTGACTTTTGATTTCTAGCAGGTTGGCTGTGTTACTCAAACAAACAATCCTGTGCACCAAGTATGCAGATGTTTATACACAATTACAGGGCTGGCAGCCTCACAGCCACTGTGTGCCTGTACAATGACAATATGCCCACCTGAATGTATATGCCAGGAAGACTGACCTTGCTGTGTCATTGAGGCTGCAAACAGCGTTCCGGTGGCAGTACTGGGACAGCCCACTTGGGCCACAGTTGTTGGATGTCTTGTCACAGAACTTCCCAGTATAGCCTTCCTTACAGGACCAGGACTGACACACACCACCGCTGCCAGGCCTGTTGTCACAGACACCATGAACACAGCCACAATCTGTCAAGTACATGGAGTAAGATCAGTAACTGAAAAAAGTCCAGAATCCACCACCGTGACAGCATTTTGTAGATTCTCAACTTCCCTTCACGACCTCTTCTGAATCAAATGACCAATCCATTTGTTCTTGACAGAGGGATATTTGCTGAGAGACATGTGTCATTACTCAAAATTTGGCCAGGGAACAGATCCGGTGACTGTTTGGGTCTGTGTTTTTATAGGCTGTAAGGACAGGCTCAAATTTAGGCTATCAAGCTCAAGGTCCTTGTCAACTGTCTTTTATTTCCTATCAGGAGAGATCTAAATCAAAGTCCCACATCTAAATTTGGTTGAAGTTTCCAAGACCCCCATCACCACTGTCCTATCAGCTATGTTTTCTCCACTGTTGTTTGAAGGGACACCCACGATGACATTTCCGATGGTGGTCTTGCCAGAAGGGAATCCAGGACACATGAACCTGCACTACGCCCTTGCCCTACATTTTATTCTAGCCACTCCAGCAGAATTACCAACCTTCATCACAGTTCTCGCCGTGCTTGTTTGGGTTTGAACAGATGTGGCAGGCTATTCCTTTGAAACCTTCAGAACAGTGGCAGGTGCCATGCCCTTGTATGCCATCACTGCACTGGAAGGAAAACCAAAAGAAAACCAAAGTGACTGAAACTCAGGGAACCAAGGCAGAGCCAAGACATTGATATTTGTCAAAGGCACATTGATACTTGCAGTAAGAAATAGGACTTTGAAGCGTGATGGTAGTAATACAAAATCTCAAAATACAGCTGTCTTCAACAGCCATGACATGATTCACATTAGAGCTCAAGATAGTAAACCCACCGAGTATGTGCCATTCCTCCTGGATCTTGTACTGCCACTGTTGTGGGCTTAGCCCTGGAGCACAAACTCTGAATTGTACTTATCTACAGCTACACTCTCGAAGCACACTGTCTCAACTGCTCATTGCAACACAGCAGGATCTTTGATATTTACATTTCCTCGGCCATAGCATGGACTGGAAAATCCCCCTGGGCACGGCATGCAGTCGGGACCAAAGAATCCTTTGCAGCATCCAGGTTTCTGAAACAAAAGCAAAATTGGTAAGGTATGATATGGCTTAACAAGAATTTCCTGGAGTCATCCTGCCCTCATAATTCTGGAATCCTGGTCTTCCTCTGCCATGGACTGAAATGGACTGTCTCATTTGGCATCTGTGTTTCTAGGAGCTCCTGCACTTAAATTATTCTTCAGCAATACCCCTCTTTCTGCTCACAGCCTATTATTCTCAGAATAAATTACTATTTTCTGCTTGTTCTCTGACTTCAACAAATAGGATCCATGTCTTCTATGAGCTTTTATTTCTTTAATAGTGCTGGCCCACTTACTCCTACTTTATCCTTGCTGAGGACTGCATTCCTTTGGAGGGATGTAGCAGTTCTGGATCACAGGCCTTGTTACAACCGACCAACAGAAGAACAATCACAAGACAGACAATCAGCAGTATCTAATGAGACACCCACAAATCCTTCCATATATTTGTCACTGTGGGAGCTCAGGAGCTGCAGGCAAATGTCAGGTCCATAAACTCACTAAGAGCGGCTTTCCTGAACCATCTGACAATGTTTCATAAACAGGATGCAATCACTTCTCAGCTTACAGCACTTTCCCTGTGCTCAGCTTCCTTTGGGAGAAATGCTAAAACCAGGGCACCCTCACAGAAAACATGCCACAGCTAACACTGCACCATTTGTCTCATGGCTTCCTCCAGCTTGGCTAGTTGCACCTGGTGTCCTTTATTTATAGATCATACTCAGGTACAATTGAGCTGCTTTCTAACATTTGCAGCAGGCTGGTATCCTGTGTTCTCTCTGTTTGCCAAAGAAAAAGCAGGTAGCCAGTTCATGTGATGGTCCTGGGGACAGTCCTTTGCATGGGACAGCTTTCCTTTTGCTCCCACCCAGTCCTCTCTCAGCTCAAGGAGTCAGAGCTCTTCTTGATGAATAAAGTAGAGCAAAGCTGAGCTCCTTTCAGAGGGAATGTGGTCTTTCATCACACTCACCGTGACAGTTTGATTGCAGTACCTGGCGCACCCCTTCTTCAGGACATTCAGGCCTTGTGGATCATGGACGTAGACACATTCTTTTGGTAAGAGTGTTGGTTCCTGTACAAACAAAACAAGCCATCAGTACCGTAACCTTCTGCTCCGCTCTTTTTGCTGCAGAGAGCAACTATGCCTATCTCTGAGCTGAGGAAGTTCACAGAGGAGCCAAGGTGAACAACATACTGTTAATGGCATGCCTATCATGAAGGAAGGCACACAGCAGCTTTCTCTTGCTCCCAGCAGTTCACAAGTCTAAGCCAAGGTGCTGCCCTTTTGTTCTAATAATAGTGTCTATGATAAGGGAGAGAGCAAGAGTAGGGGGAGATGACAGGGAGAGAGGGGGAGGAAGGGAGGGAGAAGAGACAAGGGGGAGAAAGGGGAGAAAAGGGCAGGGACAGGAAGAAATAGAGAAATAGAGAAAGAGGGGAGGAAATAGAAGGCGGGGGGAAAGGCAGGAGGGAGGGAGAGTGGCACAGAACGGGAGTAAGAGAGAATGAGAGAGTGAAGGAGGGAAGAAAGGAAAAAGAGAGAGAGGTGAGACAGAGAGTGAGAGAGGGCAAAGGACTGCAAATAATTTTGGAACAATGTTCAGTGACCTGTCATGGAGTTAGGCATGGGCAGAATTGGGCCTGGGATGATTCTGGCTTCACCTGCTTCAGTCAAAGAGGAAAATGAGCGACTAGTGATTTTGCAGAGCTCTACTTCAGACATTCATGCTGAGACCGCATCAGCAAGTTCTCCAGAAGTCAGATGTCTCAGAAGACACCCAACAGTTAACTGGTGAACACCCCCCTCTCTGCCTTTCACAGACATCTTAGGCCTGGCCTTCACATGGGGTTTTCCTAGAACTTGCTGTTCTGCTAAACTCAGCATGGAATAACTCAAAAACCGGCACCCAGCCACCTCCTCCTCCTTACTCCACCTTCAGCTAGTTCTGCTCATCTCTGAATCAGCCTGGAGCACAGGCCAAGAACAAATTGTTTCTCACCCTCCGCAGTGCAGAAATCTTGTTGTGATTCTGTGGCCATGATATAGGCAGTGGTAGTACTGGATGGTACTAGTGGGATCAGGCTTGGTTCTAGCAGTCTGGAGGAGCTGAAATGTGAGCAGGAAAGCCCTGCCTGAAGCAGAGCAGAAGTGCTAAAAGCTGCAAGTCTACAATTTCATTTGGCCCAGACTGTCTCCCAGCTCTCTCCATTGATTCAGTAAACAGATTTCAGAATAAGAAATAGCACACGCAGTTAGTGGGTGACAGTCTGGGATCAGAGCATGGATATGAGGGGAGCACGTGTCCTCTAACAAGCCTCTCTATTGGTTGCCTTTCCTGCTCTCAATTTGAAAGTGGCTTGGGTTAGAAACTATCTATCAGTCTGTATGTCATTATGCAAAGAAGAAATTACCAAAATAATCACAAATATTTACCATTTCTCTGCTGCCAGGTGGGCAAATGCTGTTGTTGAGGGCCTCACAATCCACACAAGAGCCCTGTTGAGAAAACAAGAGGGGAAGACTTAATCTTCTCAAATGAACCCATTCCCTATGCCAAGAACTGCTTCCAGTATAGATCCAAAACATCACATGTATCAGAAACATTCCTAGGAGGGAGTTTTCACACTCTGAAATGAGGTAGGTTTATCACTTAAATAGAATGATTGGCTTGTCTCAAGGAGATGCTTGCACCTGACTGCAAGATGGGGTCTGTCTCCACCTTGGGCTTCTCAGCCACCAGACACACAGCTATGCTGGAAAACACTTTGGGCATCCATGCAGCAGGCCTAACTAAATCAGCAAATTATGTGGACCCTCTGACCACTTGGGATTAACTGCGTCTCTCCAAATCAGGTACCTCTTCCCCCTTCAGAGCCTTATCTTCTTTCTTCAGTAACCTACCAATGATCAAACTGGGGAGCAAGCACCTAAAATAAGGTATACAAAGCTGTTCAGGTGAGAGTATCACACAGCATTTGTAGCTCCTGCTACTGAATGACTGCTTCCTGCCCAGACTACAGGACACCAATGCTGATAGTGATAGGACCAAAGTGTTGTCAGCTGAGTTAGTAACTGTGGTGTGAAAATCATAATTTAAAGCCTCATGAAAAGGCAAATATACTTCTGAATCAAAGGTAGGATGGGTGCAAGGAAAGAACAACAACCTACAAGGAACATTTGCTGATTGCCAGAAAAGCAGTGCCGAGTGTTAGCAGAAGAAACAATGACAGTGCTGATACTGCCTAAGTTCATGTCAGGGGACCTCTCAGAGAGAACTCATTTCCCAGATGCAATTTGCACAGTCTGCTTTTGTCCCTCCAGGCAAGCATGGGGTCTACAACAACCACCAGCGTGAGAGTGGGAGAAGCTGACTTACCGTCACAATTTTATGTTGCTCTTCATTGCATCTGTGAGGCAAAATGGGAATTATTGAAGGAGGGATGAAGATGCCATCCAAGGTATGAATAATACCATTTGAAGCCACAATGTCTCGCATGTTTAAGGGGATCCCTGATTCACCCATCAGAATTCTTCCCTGATGCAGAAACACAAATAATTTATCTGCACTTTAGTGCGTTAGACTGTATCAACTGCATAAAGTCAATGCAGGAAACAAATAGTACACAGCATCAAGTGCAGCCACACAAATGGTCAAGTCTCTTAGGAGTCACAGGTTGGATAAGAAGCAAACTAATTCAGTGACCTCATTTAAGTCTAGCTTTTTAGGCAGAGGAGGAAGCAGAGATGGGCTGAAACCACATTGTTCAGAACCACAACCAGACTTTCTCCTAGCATGGGAGGGTTTGCCCAAAAGGGTTTTGATTCATACTTACATCTGCACTGATGTTGATGGTAAGTATCTGGTTAGCCATAGTAACAATGTGTGGCATCATTATCAGCTTTTCTACAGTCACCTGAAATAAAACCACAAGGGAACAGCACCATGAAAAAGCAGGGTCATTTCAGTACAGCTTACAGAATCCTTCCGTGATTCCTGCCACTTAAAAAACGTTGACTTGACTTTAACATTTACATTTCATGAAATACCTTAACACAAACAATGAGTCAGAGGGAAATCTGGGACTTCAGGTGAATTGTTTGCAATAACACAAACACAGTGTTGCCAGCAGCAGAAGCCTTGGTTTTCATTCCTTGTGTAAGTAATAGACCGGCACACCTGAAATCAAGTCTCACTAATAGTGTCTCTTACTAATACAGCTGCAGGGAGGGTCAGACTAACAAGGGATTTTCCAGGACATATTCAATAAACAATGAAAGCTCAGCCAGAAGCATAACAGAGAACATTCTGACTTAATAAACTTATTTCTAAAGGCAGAAAAAAGGTGAACTGCAGCTGCTGTACTGTGGAACTCAGGATTTGAGGTGAGACATTCTGAGAACCAAGACAATTGTTACTTTTGTGTCCACCAGGTTATTAAACAGTAACTCAGCTTGTTAGCATGTTGTTATTCATCAATTGCAAGCAAAACTACTTTTGGGGGTTTTGTCAAAGTGCTGCTTATTTTCTCTATTGGAATTAGGAAAATCACAAGGACTGGCATTTGCTTCTCAGTAAAGAATGGGAATAATATTGATATTTCTTAATGAAGGACATGACATTGTACTATGATGCTTGAGTATTCACTTCCTCCACAGGTTTTGTGTTTAACTTTAAACATTTCTCTTGTTTATTGTATAACGGAAAATGCTTTGTTGATGAACTATACTGATTTTATTTACCATTATAGTACACAGCAATGCTGGTGCAAGAATTGGCAGTACTGGCTCAGATCACAGGCTCACTTGCACCAGCTGTCCATCTCTAACTTGATCCACTGATTGAGCCCAAGGAGAGAGGAAAAGCAGCAGAGAGTTTGGACCAATTCTTAGCTTGGCTATAACTTTTGTGTTCCTGATATTAGTGTTTTAGGGAAACTGTAGGCTGGAGACTTCATAATTAAGGTAGACTCCTAATTAGTTTCACAAATTAAAGTGATAACAGGAGAGCATTTGCCTGCAGTAAACTCTGCTGGACAATATTTTCATTGTGAAGACCATCCAGTTAAGGAGCACCATCACTCCCAGGGAACTCAGAGTTTTGTGACGGAAGAGCGCAAGCTGTCCCTTTTGGCAACTGCTTTCACAGTAAACATTTTGCCTCATTAGATCCTGAATCAAATCTCTGCTCCTCCAGGGGAAGTCCAAGAAGTATAAGCAGAAGTCATCCACACTCCAACCTCTATGCCAAACAACACAGTTGCTAATATGCAGGGCCGAAGGCCCCAAATTATCTGGAATTAGAGCTGCTGGCCTTACCGCTGCTGAAGTGTAGATATGATGTTTCACAAGTTCTTGAAGCTTATTTATGCCCTAAGGAAAAGAAGAAAACATAAGAATTAGATACCTCTTCAATGGTCAGCAGTAAGAGGAGACAACTACATTTTATTTTAACCAGTGACTGACAATGCCAATGTACTATAGCAGTGAATTCACTTGGCAAGTGAGTTCCTTCATTTTTCCCCACCCAAAGCCGGGGTGAGGAAAGCAAGCCAAACATCTGATTTGAACAATCTGGCTAACCATACTTCTCATTGCAGGTGCCATCAGCATTCACTTCTCTCCCAAAGCCTTACAGAAACAGAGACGTGGATAACCATCTCCAGGAAGAACAGCCTTCAGCAATGATCAGATACGTTGCAGAAGCCATTCCAGCACAGCCTAGTGTAAGACATCCTGAGCTAACTGTGTTGAAGTACTATGAGCTCTCACCTCTGTGAAAAGATAAATGAGCCTTCCATCTCTCAACTTATCCACACCATCATTGCTGGGTACAAATACAGTAAGGGGGCCTGGTCCATCCAGTATTGCAGGCAGGCCGCAGTTCTGCAAAAACAATACGAGATTTCATCATGGATGAACTGACTAGCATGAATTAGTGAGGAGGTCTATCAGGAAGGGAGAGGAAACTCTAAGCAACACACTAGAGGCAGAGCTATTGCAAAGCAAACGTATACAAGAGGCTACCGGACACCAAGGATAGGTATGTAATACAACAGAGGCATAAATGCCAAAAAACATAGCTTGGACAATGAAGCCACCGGTATGAATGCACCTAATGTGAACAAGGGTGTACTGGACTAATACTCCTTGTGTGCTTTCAACACACAAGTACATCTACAGAGACTAAAACTGTACCTTCTCGCCTGAAAAGGAGAAAAAGAGAATCCACTCTATAATCACAATTGCAGTTAGTGAGTTTTGTAAACAACTTAAGGAATAAACTCTTTAATGTGAGTGTGGTGAGACACTGGCACAGGGTGCCCAGAGCAGCTGTGGCTGCCCCCTCCCTGGAAGGGTTCAAGGACAGGTTGGACGGGGCTTGGAGCAACCTGGGCTGGTGAAAGGTGTCCCTGCCCATGGCAGGGGGTTTGGAACTAGATGATCTTTAAGGCCTCTTCCAACCCTAACCTTTCTATGAACTAACAGACACAGGGCTGAAAACAGGCCAAGACTGTTGTGAGCAATGATAGAGCAGATCCAGATGACTCTGATGGAGGTAAAAGGAAGATCAGTCTGCCTCTAGTGAAAATATTAACTAAATGAATCCTGGGCAGAAGCCTCAAGGGTTTATAACCTGGGGACTTCTTTTATTTAGAGATCCACACTCCCAAAACCAGGTAGCTACAATCTAGCTTGGCATGGGCAGTCATGAAACATTCACTCTTTGTCCTGACAGTGGTCAAGAACTAAACATGCTTTGGAGAACAAACTCTCCAGGGTAGAGGGGAAGGGGAGGTGGCAAAGCAGATAGGAAAGAGGCATGTATGCTTGATGCTTGTGCCAGATCCCCTATAGATGTGAAAACTCCAATCTTTTCCATTACATTTGCTTATGTAAAATACACAAAATAAGAAATGACACAGAAAAAAGCATCCAGAAAGAAAGACAAACCACTGAGATGTATTTAAATGTTACTCAAAATTCCTACAAAAAAAGCAGTAGGCTTTGCAACAGCAGCAGTGCCACATCTTCCTGGGGCAGACACAAACAGGCTTACCTCTAGTATAGTTTCAAATCTGCTGAAGATCTCCATTGAAGCAAGGATCTCACCAATGGTTTTCTGCAAGAAGATATGAAGAGCAAAAAATGGCTGGGGCTGAAGCGAGGTCTGAGCACATACTGGAACGGCTTTGGCCAGTTTATGTTTGTGGTTTGCATGTAAAGATCTACAGGAAATAAATCATCATCCTTGAAGTCTTCAAACCCTCTGTGTTAGACAAGGACTGAGCCTGTAGTAACTTAGGCACAAACTTCCTCCCACACAACAAACCAGATTTTCCAAGGTACCATGCACTTGAGCACCCTTTTGTTTTTCTACTCATATCTGCAGATTAAATTAAATGAAGAGGCAATTGCACAGTATCACTAAAATTAGAGACACTACTTCCAGTGATATACAAATCGGTTCTGGACTGGTAGGTAGTGGAGCTGCTCTGTCATCTCAAGTCTCCCTGTGCTTTGAGGACAAGAGTCCTCACTGCCATCTGCAAATGAGCCCCAATGCTGAGAAAATACAATAAGTATGCATATTCCTGAAAACAGAGGAAATAGATGTCTTCGTTTTTGCCTCATTGCCCATGAAGACAAAGGTAACAGAAGGAATGTCCCTTCAGGTATCAAAACTTGTGAAGGGGCTTGTCTGACCTCTATTTGCAGGAACCTGCATGTTTTTTTGTCAGAAAGTGCTTCCCACAAAGCACACAGAGGCACAGAATATGACTTCTAAGGAACACAGGTACAAAGGAATCTGATGTCAAAAATGGCTCACATGATCACTAGCCCTCATTGCAAAGCCAGCATTGCAAGGGAAGGAAACGTCTGAAGTGATCTGGAGAAAGACAAGCTCTGCAGGGAGCACTCACTGTCCTGCCACCCAGAGGAGCCACAAACCCTTCCCTGCAGGTACCTGAGTGCACAAACACAGTGGTTCAGCTTCCCCTCTGGACCTCCTGACACTCCTTTTACAAAAACGCCCTCATGCAGGTCATAAGACTGAGGGCATCTTAAGTGAAGCAGACTTAAACATCAGTGATGGGCACTCAGAACTTGTACAACTGATACATTATCTCAGGGCACTTCAGCTGAAGAGCTATTAACACTCAACACAACACTCTGCTTTTTAAACAGACAAAATACAGCCATAACATTACACAGTCTGTTTTAATAGATTAATCACAATGGAGTAAAGGAAGTGCAAACTACTACTAAAATCCTACCAAATCCAAGAGCTTGTGTCATTCTATGAGTAATTTTTTAAAAGGAGGTAGGAGGTAACAGGACCTGCTTTCTGCATATAGAAACAATATAAAAATGCTCAGGCATAGCAGTGTAGTAGCTATAGCAAAAACTTCTCCCAGCTAACAGGGAAATGTGCTTAGCAGAACTTGAACCTGAAACTCCTGCCCAGCATCTTAATTTCAATATATGACTTCAAAATGCAAAAGTCTAATGATTATTTGTCCTCATTTCAAATATTTTTAATGCAAAGAAACTCTTTAATTATAATTTCAAAATGCAGTACAGACTGAAGAAAATAATTTGATTTTTATGTGAAAAACGATTTTCCAGTATTTCTGCTAAAAGATATATATTCTGTAATATACAACTGAAAAAAAAGCTCATCTGCTATGAAGGGAGTGATCTTACTCGTGAAAGTAGAACTCTCTACTCATCTAAGCATTGTAAATGCATTATTGCAAAGTCTGTATCTATCTGGTTTATGCAGTACTATTAGCTACTTTTAATGCTATGCTGACATAATAGTACCTAGCAGGCCTTATCAAGAGTTGAAAACATAATAGCTAGCCTTTCCCCTTTAAAAACAGACTCACTGATTTGAAAGTTTAATGATGAAAACAGATTTCTGTTTTTTGAAGTGTTTATTCTGCTATCCCATAAAACAAAAGAAATACAAATGTCTGTGTACCTGTGGGTTTCTGAGGTTGTCAGCGCTGTTTTTTTTCCTCAGGGTGTTAACAACATGCATGATGCCATTGGCTGCTGGTAGGTTCGATTGCAAAACATTGTACAGTTCCCCCGGCGTGTCTTGATATCGAAACGATTTGATGTATGGCTGGATAATAATAAAAGGTTATTTTCTTGTGATATATCTGTGTTATGATGATAGATCTATAAACCATTGTTCCCTTCAGTGCTCTCCACCTATGGGTCAGCAAGGTGAAGACACAACCAGAGATACTCTGGAAAAAGTAAATTCAAGGGGTGACCTGGGTGTAAAACAAACATCCCACTTCTGCTTGAGTTTGGGTAACATTTTGATCCTGGGGGTACTTTTAAGTCTTATTACAGAAATAAAGCCTAATCTGGGACAGTCGGCTCTATAATTAAGTTTGTCTGACTGTGAACGGTGCTTGATCCCCGTTCTGGATCACAAATGGGTGCACTGGCCATCAAGAAGCTGCTGCACCAGTCTGCCAAGTACAAGGAGAGAGGCACGGTGCCTCTTGGGCACCAGAATACAGTATGGGGAGGCAATCCTGGAACTACAGCTTTGATGGCAACTTTTATTGGCTCATAATGCCAACAAGGAGTCTTCATAACAAAGACAAACCAGTCAGGGTCACTGAATTATAAGGCACGTATCTGGTCCTTCCATATTGTATACAACCTTGCACTGAAGCTGGGTGTATGGAGGTGTTCCAAAGGTAACCTACAAACTAAGTATCAAGGTATTGGTGCTGCAGCCATAATCCAAGTTCAGGCAAGCACAGCTTCCCCATGCTTTTCATTTCACCACGTGCATTTCTTGAACTGCTCCTCCCTGCCCTGAACTTCAATTCACATCACTGAGGATTCTAGCTGAAACAAAGGAAGGGGAGGGCAGACTTCCCAGATCAAAAGACTCCTGAGTAAACAAACAGGAAAGAAATTTAAAAGAAACATCGACAAGCTCAGATCAGATTCTCTGGCTCCAAATAGTGCTTTGTCCTTTTGATGCATGCAGGGTGCATGTATTACGACCTAGACCTCAAGGGCAAGGCTGGATCCTCAGAGAGGAAACATATGGCTCTCCCTTAGCCAGCTGTGAGCATGCATGCAGGAAAAGTGCGGGATGGAGAGAGAACAGTGGATGCTGGAAAATATGAGTCAATTGGAAAAGGGAAAAGGGGAAAAAAGCCATATCAAAACATAATGATGAAAAAATCTTTTATAGGATGACTAAGAAAAGTAAAATATAGGGGAAAAAGGAAACTGGGAGAGAAAATATTCAGCATGTGGCTGTGTCCAAGCACACAGTCTCCAATGAGAAGCACTCCATATGAAGAGAGACTTTGCTGCCTCCTTCCATGTCAGCCACACTGATATTGTACCTGCTAACAGTGTAGGGAAAAGGTCTCTTCTCCAGAATACATATACAGATCAAGGAAAGACCATTCACAAGTCAGATTCTGGGTAATTGGTTGTCTGCAAGACAGGAGAATTGGTTGCTTGGGGTGTCTGGTCTTAAATCACCTTGCTTTGGACTCCACAAAGGAGCTTATTGTTCTGATCACAGGCAGGTTGATTAGAGAAAAAGGTTTTCTGGTTAAGAAAGCACACCAAGGAAACTATGCTCAAGCTCCAGTCTGTCCTACATGAAAGCAGAGGTCCAGGACTTTGATTCAGGAGATCCTTTACCTGGCTACTGAATGTTAGCTGATGTCCTGACAAGGTCCACAGAGTCTTGGCTGTTACCATGTCTTCTATCAAATGCAGGCCAGGAACAATGTGCATTCTGCACAAATGCTCAGCAGTGGTATCCTTTGGGAATAAAGACCACATAGATAAATGACATGTTCTTTCAAAAACCTCATTTAGTGAAAGAGCCATAATATTACTTTTCTCCCAGCTAACACACTGAGAGAAATTCTTAGCATACAAGATTGAGCTTCCCTCTTCATTTTAGTTCACTGGAGTAGCACTGTGGCAGACGTTCTGCTTCTGTTTATGTACACAAGCAAACACAGGGAGACTGATTAACCTGCAAGTGACTTTAGAGGAATCCCCTACAGAGAAATCTATTGGACTTGGACAATTTAAAAACTATCCTTGCATACTCCAGATCATAAAACTTGCTGAAGCTCCCCATACACAATCTTTGTTTATGTTTGACCATGTAGGTGGTCTAAGGTGCCAAATTTACATTTAGTTTCTTCATTTCTTTTCTGGTCTTTCCATCCCTGGTGTTTCTTTAAGACGATCCTCTGTCAATACTGATTTAGGTGGAACTGATCCTTATGGGAACAGGTAGACTAGATAACTCAGGGGCCTTTCCTGATGTATTTTCTATGAATCCAGAAGTTACCAAGATGACCTAGGCACAGGGCCTGACTTGTGTTAGTGGAAACCTCTGCTCAACAAGCTAGTAGAAGACAGCTAATGGCCCTGGCATTTGTAGTTTAGGAGCTGCTCCCTAAACTCTATATGAGTTACTGCTGCTGCATAAATAGCTTTGCTATCAAGTAAAAGAATGATATTTCTAAACCAGCTGGAAATGTAATGTTCAAATGGGGTTGGTGTGTCTGGATTATTCTAAAGACATTTATGTTCTTATATGTGAGTGCTAGCTGCAAGCTAGCTGCCACCTGAAACACAACAGGCACCTTGCCTAGCATGCAGTTGAAGTCCTTACTGTGTGATCTGCATTTGTAGCTCATGTGTGCTGACTTTTAGCTCTGTCCTGGGAAAACCGACCTTCTCATCCTAATGATGAATATCCTTGTTGTGGGCTTAACTGTACAAAAACTACTGCAAATAACCACAACAATTAATAAATAAATAAAATAATAATATGACTTGAAGGATCTACTTGCTGAAGCTTCAAATTCCCAAACTCTTGTCCTGGCTCCCATAGCAGCATTCTTTAGGCTTGCCATACTTGCTGTCCCCATGAATAAAATGAGCTCTCATGAACTTGACACCATACCCACATCTAGGGCCATAGGCCCATAATTCAGTACTTTGATGCACATCTCAGCCTCTTTTGAAAACCCCACCCCCAAGTAGTGAAAGGCCACCTAAAGTTTTGAGAATAGTCACAGACAGGAGGTCTGAGCTTTAAATGAAGGATGGCCAGAAAAACTTACACTTTCTGATATTAAAACTCTGTCAATACTGAAGAAAGAGACAGAGGTTTTAAAAATAATGTGAGGGATGTAACATCCTCTATGAGATTGCAACTTAACCAGACAAAGAAGAGTCTTCCCAAGAAATTGCTTCTATAAATACCACCATCCAAAGTCCCTAGCTTATGTGTCAATCAGTTTTTATAGGCTGCAGAACTCAGGCAGGAAAGAATCCTAAGACAGCAAAAATTTGCTAAAACCAAGAAAACTTACGTTAAATTCCATTCTATCATGAACTGGAAGAAGGGATGGTACAAAGACTGTGAAAGGCCCATATTTAGTCAGCAACACTGAGCAACCAGAAGCTGTAAAAAGAGTGGCAACGTGAAGTAGTTACTTGGTATATGGTTTAACTCCAGCAATAATTATTCCTCTTGTTAACATCACAATTCAGTCTACACATTTTTGGCCTGGTGCAAGTAACTAGTACTTGTTTACAAGGAAACAGAGGGAGTGTGTTACTGCTATCACAGCCCAGTTTGGTTGCTATTAGTTTTAAGCACTTGCCCACAAGATTTCTGAGGGATTTTTGGTGACTGTGGTCCATTTGAAATCACTGCTGAAATCTGTAGAATATTCATAATTTTGTTCCCACATGCTTACCACCTTAATCTTGGGCCAAGTGTCCTCTGTATTCCCCTTGAAACAACTAATTTTTGGGTGTCATCGGGATTTATTGAGATTAAATAATACTTCCTGACAAGCTCTTATGAACCCACAGTTGTCAGTCTTCACTCAATTGTCAATGGCCCATCAACAAAAGTCCACATCAACAAAGGTCATTATGTATTAAGTCCTACTTCACAGGAGTTAGGAACCCAGAGATCTTCATGTGGGTGCCCATAGCACCAATCATTATGGAAAACATATGCAAAAAATTAGTGTTGGCAACACTGGTACGTAGCAGGGAGGGGTATTCACAGAAGCTAAGCTGAGATTTGAGCCGTATCTCTATGCTCCAGTCAAGTTAGTGGAGATAGAGAAGATTGTGCAGAGGATGAGCTGGAGAAGGTATCTAACATAAATATACTTTGACATGAGCTAAAGGGTTCTCATTCTTTTCTTGGATTACAGTGAGGCAAAAATTAACCTTTGCAGATATCACTCCCCACACTTGCAGTATGCAGGTTCTAAAACAGTCTTCTATGCTTTGCAAAGCAATTCCTTGCTCAGAAAGTACCATGGTGCATAGAATAAAGCCTTTTCATCTCTATAATAGCCACTCACACGTGCGTGCTGGCAAGGAGGCTGTTTAAGGGCTTAGCAGATGTTCTACTAAGTAGAGGACCCATGGCACACCTGTCTCAAGCATCACTGCTAGAAAACAACTTCAGCTGAAAGATTGATAAGTCTTCAACATAGACACTGCAGATGGAGGTACAGTGGTGGTTTGATACAAACAGGTTTCAATCACGCCTTCAAGGCATGTTTTTCTTCTTTTGCAGATATGGTAAGTCCTTTGCCAGGACTGTAAAATACCTAATACTCATCCACAGTGCTCTGTGCAACTGTCTTCTCAATTCACAGTCCAGGATTGGCACTATGAGTTCAGAGATGTGCTGTGTTTAATTTTGCAGCCCACAGTCATACACTGTGAAATAGATCTTTTATGCTGAAAGGCTTTTAGTCTTTTCTGACATACTTGCCCCATGTTTGCTCCATTCCCCCAAAAAAGTCAAAAGACATTTACCAAACATTTTCCTGGCAACGTTTAATTTCCTAGCAAACCGTCCCCGTGAATTATGCTGAATTATCTCGCTCAATAGATCTTTATAGCAACTTCTCCCATCTCCAATCTCCCCTTCTTTACACACACAGCTAAGAGACAAGAATGAAACATAACAAACCATTATAAAACAGTTCACAACATATTCAACAAATGTAAGTAGAACAACATGTCAGTATCTACTACTTGAAAGACAAATCCCATCTTTAAGGTGTACGTAAAAGCCTAGTAACTTCTGCTTAAACTAAGTGACAGTAAAAAAGATGCACACCTCTGGAGTGCAAGCAAACTTGGACATACCAAAAGAGAATGAAGATGCTTTCTCAGATACAATAGATACAGGCACAATATCGATTGTCTGCTCTACAGTTCAGGGTACAGATAGCCACAATATATTTATTGACACCTTTCTAAGTAGATACTCAGTCAGTAACGGTTGTTACAGCATCTGAAAATTTGAGGTAATGCATAAAAAACGCAGGCTAAGTGAAAATCTAGCAAAGAGCTCCTGTGTGACCCCTCAGTTTCAGTGAGAAGTGCCAGCTCAAGCACATCAGTTAGCTACAGTTCATCTTAGACTTAATGAGGGCCTCAGACAGGCTAATGACTTTTCCAGAAAAGCTTATCTACATGTGAAAATCTCCGTCCTGGTTCACATGGATTGAGAGTCATTACTCAGAGACTACTTAAGATCACTGGCCAATAACCATGTTTTTTCCTTTTGGGTTTTGTCCAAGTATTGGCTCTGCCCTTTCTGTTTCAGGGATGCAAAAACATGTGACATGAGAGGAATTTGACATTACTCCAGCCTTAGAGGGCTGAGTGCCAGCTGCTGGAGAACAGATGTACTAAGGCAGGGACTGTGCTGAACACCGTGTTCTGCACTGTGCTAGCATATCTTCAGAAAGAGAAACCACTGTGTTTCAGTTCTGGCCTGGAGCACACAATGAGCAGGCAGATGCTCAGTTTTAGCAGCACTGGAGAAGGAAGGGTCAAGAAGATGGGACTGTTCTTTCCCTCTTCAGTCCCTCAGAGAAGCTCCACCTTTTTCTGGTAACACGCAAAATCCTCGGTGAATCTTTCTCTGGTGTTTGGGAGGCCATTATGCAAAAATGATCCTAGATCTGGCAATATTTCCCATCTAAGGGGTTATCAACTTCTAGGTGTTTTGCTCCTGAGCACTAAGTGAGGTCTGGTGTTTCTTCCCCCAACTTCCCCTTTCCCTGCCAATCTGCAACTCTAATTTCTTGCTTACAGGCCTGAGTGGGGAGAGAGCCAAAGACTTAGCCCTCGGAATTAAATGTGGGCAAATGTGAGCAAACAAGTCACACACATCTGTTTTAACAATTGATTATTAATTGATAATACCCTACTACTACCACCAACTTGGAGAGCTACATCTCCAGTTTACATCACAAAAGACTCTGCTGCACCAGATTTAAAGCACCTGTGACCCACATGCCAAATTTTACAATGACTGATGTAAAACTCTTTACTTTCAATGGGCTTGTTACAAACAGGCTCTTCTCCAAAGGTGACTCTAGCCCATTCTTCTCAGTCAGCTCTCAGTGTCTTCAAAATTCAGCTCATCCCAACTCAGTTTCTATCCTAGCTGCAGAATAAGATTCTTTAGTAACAACCGTTAAACTGGCTTACCTAGGATTCCCCTGGGAATTAATTTCACATGTGGAAGTCACATCGCAAAAATACTGTCGGCAATCATTGGGAAATACAGAACATTCGGAAGAAGGAGTTCTCCTACTCATCCCACGCTTGCAAACACAAGATGCCTAAGGGAAGGCAACACAGTGATTATGGAGCTGTATTAATCAACTTTTACCCAGTAAGTTACCCTACAAACGAGCCGTCTGCTTTCCTTTTGCAAAATCTAAGGTGAGGAGAGCAGCTTTGACCAACACAAAGCTCACATGGTGAGCTCATTTGAAGAACTTCTCATCTGGCCATTTTTCAGACCCTTACAGGTTGCTGACGTGCTGTTATTGCACTTACCTCTCCTGGACGTCTGTAAACACAAATTGTAGAGTTTTCTGGGCAGCCTCCATTGCTGTCAACACAAGGGTTTATGGGCTGGCAAATCCTCCCATCTCCTTGAAATCCTTCTTTGCAGGTACACTGATACTTTCGTGGTCCAAGAACCTTACATACAGCAAAGGGGGAGCATGGAGAAGCAGCACAAGGATCCTGAGCTGCAATTAAAGAGATGAGAGGTAAGAGTAACCGAACATCTGATTTAAAAACAGCACTTACTGTAGCACAGCAGAATAAAAAAGACCTGGAAAGAATGGAGTATATGGAATTTATATTATTAAACTTCTAAAATTTCCCCCCAAAATAAAATAATTTCAGACAGCAGATGTTTTGGGATTTTTGATCTGAGGAATTTGGATGACATATTCTTCGTGTTTCTTCAGTAACAGAAGTGTGAGTGACAGAGGATGCCTCGATTTATTTCTGAATTTCCATCATATCTGAGAATATATGAAACTGCAGTTTGGTCAGTAAAAACTGTAAAAGGTCAGTGAAAGTAGAGCTATCCATAGCTAGTTAATCACATGCATCTTATTGAGTTTCTTTTAACAAAACAAATTCACAAGATTAAATTTAAAATCAGTGAAGAAATCCTTCAATTACACAATTTATTATTTAAACTGTTACAGACTCACCCATATCCCATTGTTACAGTTATTCAGTACATACCTGTAAGCGAGTGCTAGATGGAATCTGCGACTCTAATTAATTTCTTGCTTTCAGGACCAAGTGAGAGGAGAGCTAAAAACCTAGCCCATAATCTTAAAGGGATTCCTAAAAAACAGGTTCTTATGCCTGTGCAGTGCAGTAAGCATTGTATTCAGTGATCAAATTCATCCAGAGACATCAGTGCAATAATATTTTTCCAAACAGGGCATCATTTAGGGTCACAGAGAAATTTCTCACCTTGACAAGTGCTCCCACTTTTTCTGTAGCCCAGCTTGCAGTCACACGTTGCTGTCCCATCCCTTACCACACATTCACTGTTGGCCTCGCATGTCATACCTTTGCAAAGGGGAAGCTCTGAAATCACACAGCAAAGAGGGTTTCCCTTTGAGCATGCAGGGCACTGCTGAAAGATACAACTTACCTTACAGAATATCTGGAAATGAAGGCAATTGTGGTTTCTAGTGGCCCTCAAGCTGGCACAAAAGCAAGGGAATATGAGCAGTGCGGACAGCTCTAAATCACTGGCAGCCTGGGTAGCCAGGTCCTACAAGGCTGAGAGAAGAGAGGATCTATCCAGTTTCCAGAGAACGGAGGCACAAAAAGATGGTATATCTTGGCCACTGTCACAGAGTGGGGAGCAGACCCCGGCCTTTCCCTCTGTCTAGATCTCCAGTGCTCAGATCATCTTCCCTCTACATTCCCAAGCTATTCATTGCCCCCCCAGCTCCTTTTTGGACACATGCATCCAAGCCCATATCATAGTTTAGCTCCAACAGCCCCTCTGCAGCTATCAATGTATTTACCTTGGTCACACCTGGGGCCGGTGTAGCCTCCATAGCATGTGCAGCTTCCATTCCCAGTGATGCCGCTGTTGCATTCCCCGTGCACACAGTCACACACTGCAAGGAAAGTCCAGACAAATCTGACCTTCAGCTACAACACAGTGCATAGGGCTCCAGGCATACATTTGCCAACTTCCCTGGGACTTGGCACCCTGATTTCCCACCAGTAAGCGACAGCAAATGTAGCTCCTTTAAAAAATAGGCCATGCCAGTCAGAACTTACAGAGTGCAAACTGGGCTTAAGATGTCCTGGGCTTAAGAAGACAAAGTACTGCCCTGTAAGAGCAGCCTTGAATGCAAGATCTAGACCAGCTTTTCAGGCATGTGTTTTAACTTCCCACTCCTCTATGTCTCCTGAAGCCAATGTGGAAGGAGGCAGTGTTATGAGAGCCTGCCACATCTGTGATCCCAGCATTGGTGTTGTGTGAGCACAACCACCAAGCTCACATCTATCTCAACTGTGTGGATACAGGGGAGCCAGAAGTTGGACAAAAAGGGCTCCTTTAACAGCCAGGCTGCACTGGTGATAAATCACTTCCAAAAATGCCATGCATGAGAAGCAGCACTGTATTAATTTTGTAGGGAGGGCAACAAGGAAGAAGCTGCGAGACAAGTGGGGCAGTTACAGGCTCCTGGAAAATAGTTGGGATGTGAGTGTGGATCACTTCAGGGGTATAGGTAACAGCCTGGCTAAAAAAAATAGAGAAAACTGGGATAGCTCTGGTAAGGGGATTTACAACAGGAAAAATGGACTGATTTGAGTGAAAGACTGAAAATCATTTGTCCACTGGGACAGTGGAGAAGGGCTCAAAAACAAAATGCCAAGATACCTGCTAATGAACACTGCCAGCTGGCATCTTCTCCTCCTCTCCAGCACCCTTCCTCACTCAAACTCCCCCTACTCCTTCCTTGCTCTGTTATTTTTGTGGATGTTTCACCTGAATTACTTATCCTTACCTGACTGACAGTCTGGGCCAAACCGATTTTCATCTTGACAATTCTGGCAGGCAAAACCACTGTATTGCTCCTAGAAGGGCCCCAAAATGTCCCAGATGTTATTTTTCTGTATCATTGCATTGTTCCACACATTGTTACATTCAAAGTCTCTCCCCTGTTCTGATTTACTGTGACAGCTGAATCAATACAGTGAAGAAAACTGATCGGTTCAGTGCTCTAGTAGTATTAGCCAATCCCCATGGCAAAGAAGATCACAGCACAAGCTGACACACAGAGAGCATGCAAAATGCCAGCAAAACGCTGGTGGACATTGAGGAAACAATGTCCTAATCACAAACAGACAGGAATGTACCAGCTGGCTTCTGATATCTCTCTCTGAAAAAATAATTTGGAATTCACTAATGCCAATGGGACTTTTCACATTGATTTTACAGGACTTGGGGACCTTCAGTATATGTATTAATTGATAAGTGTCTAAGTCAAATACAAAATCAATTTTTCTCAAAGAAGGGACCAAGAAGTGGGATTTTAGCTCACAATGGTATTAATTAAGGATGCTGTGAAAACATACAGTTCATAAGAGAAAGTTTCAAGTCTGACACTGATCCATTAAGCTAAAAGTTTTAGAAACACTGCTCTGTATGATTCAAATGTGCAGGAATTGTTTATGCTTTTGTTGTACTAAGTCTGGAGCTGTAAAGAAAAAAATAAACATCTGTCCTAAATTCTCTTTCTGATCTCTCCTGCTTTTCCTGAGAGAGGCAGCATCTGTCTGCCAAGGTGCAGGACCAATTCATTTGGGAAGTATATCATCCAAGCCTGGAAAAGGTGCAGCTCATTAAGAGCCAAGTACCTCGGGGCTTCTTGCAGCCACGGACACTGATTATTTCAACTGATCAAAAGGTTAAATTAATACAATTCTTTCTTAATTTCTCCCTAGAGATCCTTCTGAACTCCATACCCTCACCAATAGTATCTTAGTGCTATTGCAGACCACACCAACCCACCAGGAAAACCACAGACACTGATGCTGGAATGAAAGAAGCTGCTAGTGACCTTCCAAGCAGAAGGGCAACCTTTGTCCAAAGCATCTGCACAGACACTATACAACTCTCTCTGACAAAAGCACATCACCCTCAGAATAAATCATGCACTGACCTTGCAGATGCAGGTCCCATTTTGCTGCATACCATCCAAGCATGTCCCATGGCCATTGCAGGGATTTTCAGAGCCACCTGGACACTCTAGCAGGCAAGAGACAGGCCAGACAAGATTAGATTGAACAACGAGCACTGTATCCTCCTTTCCATCTCCTCTTCCTCTAGGCATTCCAACTGTGCAAAAGCAATGGCCTCTTCATCAGCACAGTCCCTGCCTGCTTATCTAATACACCTAACAGTGGTCCAGAGGTGGTGAATATGGCCAGGAGTGGCAGCAAGGAGCAATTTGGCTGCTAGCTAAGAAAAGCCTTTTATTAAAAGCCTAAGCTTTTAGTTAAGTCCCAACGGGCCATAACTAAATTTCAGCAAGGGCACTGGCACGTGTTTTGAGGTTGAGCCACTGCTGCTAGCATCAGTGAGAGGAGGTATCAAACATCCAAGGGCAGTTCTGAAACTCAGGACAGGAGCCTGCTTTGCAAAGATACTGAGCGTTTTCAGCTTTCTCTGACTTCATGAAGAGCTGGAAATGTGCTCAGAAAAACACAGCCCGCACATCTTTGGAGTGGAGTACCTTCAAATTCTGGGGACTATTTCTGATAATTTTAGGCATGTGATTCCTTTGACAAAGCCAGTTGCTTATTCAAACCACTTTGTGTGAGAACAGGCTCAAGCACTCAAACAATCTCCCATTTTCTGCAGGAATGAAGAGTGTCTTTCCATATTCCAGCAATCAGTCAATCATATGAGAAGTGTTTAGCTTAGCAGGTGTTGCTTTTGGATTTTTGAGACAAGAGAAAACAAATTCTCATTACTTGGCATAAACCTGAGTGGGAGCTTTGGGATGGTTACTTTCACTTTGGGTTGGAATTGCTAAGTATTTTCTGTGGCTGAATGGCTGACTAATTCCAGGCTATACAGGAGCGCAAGTGGCACATTGTGCTGGGTTTGAGTGAGTGGTGGGGCTTTTGGCAGCAGGGGAGGGGGCTACAGTGGTGGTCCCTGTGAGAAGCTTCTCAAAGTCAGACCCACCTCTGCACCAAGGCTGAGCCAATGAGCTGTGCCTCTGCGATAATGGATTTAAGAAGGGACCTGGGAGGAGGAGTTGGACTTGTAAGGAGTTGTGACATCTACGTGAACACCAAGATCAGTGGAGGAACAGTGGAGGAAAGCGGGGGAAAATGTTCCAGAGTAGAGACCCCCTGTACCCTGTGGTGAAACAGCACAGTGTCCCCCCCAGCCCCCGGAGGTCTACAGTGGAGCAGATGCTGATATACTGCCTGTGGGAGCCCCACACGAACATTTAAGGTGGCTGCACCTGAAGGCAGCCAGGATCCTGTGGGAAGAAGCAACCCTCAACTGTTGCAATTTGGTGCCGGGAGGATTACAACATGTGGGGGTGTCCTACACCAGCACAGCTCAGGAAGGGCTGCAGCCCATGGGAGGGACTCCAGTTGGAGAAAGTTGATGTCCCATGCTGGAGCAGCGAGGGAAATGCTGCAGCCCATGAGAGGGACTCCAGTTGGAGAAAGTTTGTGAAGGACTGTCTCCCATGAGAGGGGGACCACGCTGGAGCAGGAGAAGAAGTTCCAGAAGTTGGTCTCCCTGCCCAAGATGGAAGAAGTAGCAGCACTGACTGCACCCCCCATCCCTTGCCCCTCGCGCCACTGGGGGAGGAGGTAGAAATATTGTCAGCAGAGCTGAGCCTGGGGAGAAGGGAGGGGCTGGGGGAGGTGTTTTCAAGATGTGGTAATACTTCTCACTGTCCCATCCTGTCTGTTAAGTAGTGTTGTTAGTGTCTGTATTAAATGTATGTTTTTTCCTTCCCCTGACAAGTCTGTCTTTTGCCCATGACTGTAATGGGTGAGTCATCCCTCCCTGTCCTATCTAAAATCTCAAGCCTTTGCTTATTTTCTCCTTCTCAGCACTGTGGGGGAAGGGGAAGTGAGTGGCTGCATGATGTTCAGTTGTCCACTGAGCTGAAACCATGACACACATGCACTGCAGACTAGCGGGATGTCAGAAAGAAGTATCTTCCTCTTTTTTTGGAAACTTTCTTAAAGAGGAACAGAAACATCTCTTTCCAAAAGCTTATTTTTAAAGAAAAGACAAAAGGAAGTTCCACCAAAGAAGGTTATGTTATGTCTTAAATGTAAGAGAATTCAGCTCATCTGAAGCAAAGAGGTTCCTCCCCCATTATGTTCTGAACTTCCCAGATAGATAACAGAGGTCTTGTGTTTGAGGAATAATGAAAATTAATCACCTCAATGCATATTTAATGCTTTCTATTAAAACTGGCTTGACTTATTCAACAGTGAGAGAGTGTCATAAAAAGATGAAAAACTTACCATAGCACTCTGTACCCCAGAATCCTGGACAGCACTTTTTCTCCTCAATTTCCTTCTTACATATGTGATAGCACCCTGGTTGGGAAAGGGTATTTTCTCCTAACTTGACAGTGTATCTTAAAAAGAACAATCCAAGATTCATGATTACAACACAAACATACCACACGCCTGTTGGAAGGTTTCCAAGCAATCACACTGCAGTGCACTGAACTCTGAGTGGAAGGAAGGACACTCATTCCCTCTGCCATACATGCAGACAAGAGTTTGCACCTGGGTTATGTCTTCTCTAAGGATGCCCATTGATTTGAGCCTCAAATATTAGTTACAAGAAATCTGCCAGAGACTGGACATGAGATAGGACCTTAGGCAGCCTGAGGGCATCAGGACAGAAACCTTGGATGATGGAGGGTTAGAAAACATAGAAACAAAGTTAGGATCCCCAGGATGACTCAACATTCGATTTCACACCTTGAAAGAACAAAATCTCCTTGCAGGACATGTCCTTTTCTGTCTTGCACTAAAGATTTGAGATTGGGATGCTGGAAATTTGGATTTAATAGCTGTGTTATTCACAGATTCTCTATTCAATCTTGGACAAACCCCTTAAATCCCCAAACGGAGTATCTTTTTTTCAACCCTTCATCCACCAACTCTACACACAGGGTAGCTACTGGTGGCAGTGTCTCTTGTTCTGCACATATGCAGTACAGAACTATTCCTGGGTCTGTCTAACAACTACCACGTGAGCAGATAACACTCAGAAAAGCTGCATACACTTACATTATTATTACACTTCTTTTTATTTTTGGCACAACATCCTTCCCAAAAGGAACTTGGAAATTGTCTCAATAGCACTGCCGCTTTGGCTTTAATCTGACTCCAATGTGTGCCTGTGCAAAAACTGCTATAAACTGCAAACCCGTTAAAACTATTTTTAAAGTATTTTGACAGAATAGCAAATCAAAGAAAACAGTAGACAATGGAGCTATATATTAACAGTTAACACTCACTACTGAATAGATATGCAAACAATAATCTATAGTGTTTCATTTTTTAAAAACTTCCTGGTAACTTCAGTTTTCATCCACCATTTTCCTACTAGAGCCAAGCTCAGCAGAAAAAGAGCAAGAGGCACATGAATAAGCAATTGTCATAAAGTGAACTAGGAAGGTAAAAAGTTCAGAGGATTATTCCTGGAAGCTGGGAGGATATAAAAGGGGAACTATCATTACATTATTTTCCTAATAATCCACTACGGAATTCTGGGTCTGAAACAGGTTTCTATGCTAGACAGACCTCTGTTAAACTGTTGCAGCAGGATTAGCAAATTCAGGTTGTTTAGAGCAAGTTAGAGGTAATTATGTAATTTGATCTGTGTATATAGAACCTGATGTCCAGCAGAAAGTCTGCAGAATTTGCAAGGAGACAAAAGCAACAATATTAGGGGCCATAAATCCATTTTTATGCACCTGAAAACAAAACTCCTTGGATCTTTAGAGCTCAAAAAACATGTGTTCTCCTGAAGGCATACACAGTACTCCTTGCACAGCAGGGCTGCACCAAAAGCTTAACACGGTTAGGAAAACAGGCCTTACCTGCAGTCCCTCACTCCTAATCCTTGGGTGGTCTTTAACCAGCCTCTTGGACAGAACATTTTAGGCGCTGCAGCACAAGCAGCACACGCTGTATTCAAGGTAAACATTGTCTTGATATTGCATCGCATGGACTTTAACTTAAAAAGAAAAAACAGAATGGAATTAAGCCCAAAATTAAATTGTTACCCTAGCCACTCATCTTGCTAACCTTTAGTATCTTTATCAATGTTGCACCATTCTTTAGATACCACTGGGGAAGGCAGTGACCAGTGCAGCTGCTGGGAGGTACACTACACACTCATACAGGCTAAACCATCGTGTCATGCTGCTGCATGCTACTCTGCTTGGATCTCAGCTAGAAGGCAATAGGGCAGATCACAGCTATCTTATCTTTCCCCTACGCCTCACAGCAAAAATTCTAACCATTCCTAAAATAATCATAACTGTGCACTGTTAATTTAAGCTGATCTTTTACAAATACATGGTAGTGGTATGTGAGGACAAGCCCTTAATTAATAATTCTTGCCAGAACACAGCATTTCTCTTGTCTGTGCCATTGATATGATACAGTTCACTGGTGGTTTCATTGCTGTTCCACGGGTCTGAAGAACTGAACATGTTAGTTCAGTCTATTTCCCAGAGCCCATGAGCTGCCTACACAAGTATTTGTCATAGCAATTGTCTTTGAGAAGGTGTGGTGGGGCTGGATTAAAAGAAAAGGTGCTCTGCACCTCTCTGACCACCTCTTCATGCTTTGACCCTAAGTGAGGAGGACTGTGTAAACATTGGCAAGACCAGGTAGCAGACTTGGGTAATTCACATTCTAAATTGTGATAAATTCAGCACAAGTCCTTCCACACAACCTGAATAACTTCAGGGGTTCCAGTTTCCTCACAGGGCTTTGCTGTACCCCTATACCCACCAACCCTGCTTCTCCAAATGAAACACAGCCAGAGCAGATGAAAAAAGTGCAGCATCAGAGCAAATCATCATCATCATATGCCAAATTCTCATTAAAGCTCCTGATTTTACCCCAAAAACATTTCTTTGAATTTCTAGAGTCAAGAAACTGCATGGACACCTCATTGCTTATTTTAAAAAAAAGACAATGTTTGCCACTGACAAGGGCAGAGAAAAGCTGGGAGGTACGAGCTGTGTTTGCCTCAAAAGGTCACTGACTGAAAAAAAACAAACAGCTCACCTCAACTGTGCCTCTACAGGCACTGTATTTTCTAAAAATAAAAACATTAGATCAAATTTTGGGAGGAGGCCTTGATCTGGGACTTTTTAAGCCAATCCTGAACAATGCTGCTAATGTAGCAGCTCTCCTGTGCCCGTAACTCCTTGTTTTGGAATCCCATCAGCAACCTCAGCTTTGCTTCCTCTGAACTTAAGCCTAAATGCATACATTTGCCTCAAGGCAAGGGAGGAAGCCCATGGCTTCCCATCAGTTATCAACAGCTCAGGAAGGCCCTCCCAGATGATAGCCAGCAGACTCTGTCAGAAAAACCTCCTGAGAGATAACCTTCAAGTCCCAGGTCCCCAGGAATATCACCCTAGCACAGTTTCCTGACTCACACCCATGTTCCCTTTGCCTGGAGCTGTTGAGCTTTTTTTCTCATCTTCATGGATCCATCTTCTGCAGCCATCCACGTAAGAATGCAACCCAATGAAGAAAGTGATTTCTGTGACTGTGGTTGCCCTTCACATGGATATTAATTTCTAGTTGTGCATCTGGGGCTTTTCTTATTGTACAGTAACCTCCACTTTGGTGGCAGAATCCCCAAGGAACCTGTTATGTCAAGGACTACCTTAGATTATAAACTGCTCAAAATCAATCTGAGATCCACCAAATCCACCTACCCACATCCTGCGGACACCAGTTTTACTAATTTTATTCAGCAGGACAGAGCTCATCAGCTTTGCTGTTCCTTACATTTCCATGTCACTGGCACACATTGCAGCCAGAGTAGAATTCCCCTTTTTCATAGAGCAAAACAGAGAAGACAGCCTATATGGATGGATAAATGAGGTGCTACTTCTGGAGCACTCTGTCTCCAAAGCTCAGCAGTGCCATTAATGGAGTAGGGAAGAAGACCATCCAGCTAGCTGATTCAAGTACAAATTAGGACTCCAGATCAAAGCTGGGTTTCTGAAAGGAACCAGATGAAGCCAGGCACAGTTCTAACAGAATGGTGTATCTCCTGCCTTTCTAATCCCACCAAATCCCAGCTTTAACCTTCACTGAGACAATGCCTTAGAAAGAGGAATGGGAAGAGGACCGAGAAAGAAACACAGAGGTGGATGTCTTCCCATGAATTATGAAGTTGTCATAATAACTCCACAAATCTTTATCAGTTGTCTGAGACACTCTATCTGTATGTAAAAGATCACACAAACAGTAGAGCACAAAACACTAAATCAAAACTCTCCAGTCTTCTATTTCATCCTTACTTCCAGGCACCAGGAAGACACAGTTGGCCCACTAAATGTGTTCTCTGTCATGATGGTGGAGGAAGACACCATTATTCACACATTATTCCATTTTCCTTCTCTTTTCTTCATCAGTGCGACTCCATTTCTAAATGGAGATGGACACTGGGAGAGGAGAAGGGCTGTCACTCCTTGTTGGCGTCTTTAATTACTTGCAGACCTCTAAGACAAGACAGTTATTGTGGAATCTCCTCTACCCCTACCTTCCTGGGACACTTCATGAGCTTTAGGCAGCTTTCCAGGAAGATCTTCCCCTTTTTATAAGGAAATATGCTTGTGTCAGCAGCAACAGGCAGGAGGAAAGAGGAAGAAAACAACTGTGTGGAAAATAATAAAAAAAAATTTCCCTTCTTATTTGAGTGACAGAACTGATGAAACAGTCATTTTCTGGTGTGTTTTGTTTCTTAGGAAAGCAGAAGAGGGAATCAAGTGACATAAATGCAACAGTTTGGACACTTGAATTTTGGAAAGGATGAAAGATAGGCAGGAGTTTGAGTCAGAGGATGCTCCTGGAATACAGCCTCATGGAAAACCATGATGCACTGCTCCCTTGGGCTCATCTGTGACTACTGTTTCTAAGTTTGAAGACACTGGAGAGGAAGCAGCGAGAGAGAATGTCGGCCCCTGTGATACAGCAATGCTGCCTGGTGGGCCCTGAGTCAATGAGATGCATGGTGGCTATGCCAGGGAGAGGAGGTGAAAACAGTCACTGTTCTGAACAGGTGATTTTGTGAGCCTACACTGCGTCACACTTTGGGCACAAAGCAACAGAAAAGGAAGACTGATGCTCTCAAACAGCTCCGAAATTATAGCAGGCTTTTACAGCACAAGACATCTAGCTGTAGCTGAAAGAAGTCAAGAGCCAGTGTGCCTCTGTCCACACTAAGCTCTGTCTTGCCAGGGAGGGACTGTGCTCTCTCCCTGCAGTCAAACACATGTAGGTGCATGAGCAGCCACTGCCTTCTGTGCTTAGCTGAGACACATCTAAGCTTCTGGATGCTGCAATGTTTCCTTCCCTCCTCTAATTCTGACACAGATGTCCCCTGCTTTTCAAGTGCTCATGTTTCTTATTCCACCTCAAGAGAATATGCCGGGGAGGTTTTTTAAGGGCTAGCTTCATTCCCCTCATTTTGCCCTTTATCTTTTCCTCCCAAACTGTAACACAAATCCTTCTTCATGACAAAATCTCAAGGAAGAAAGAAAAACACATTTGGATGCCAGTGTTCAGCTCCAACAATCCTGGGAGCCAGTTCTGGAAACAGTCATTATCTAATGAATCACCAAGTTTCCAGTTCATTTGCCCTTTACAAAACAGAGCTGTAGACACATGCTTGAGTCATTATAATCATGTACCTCTCCAAGAAGTTATCAATAACACTTTAGCTGAACAGACCAGTGGCACACAAACCTTTTGCATTTGTCCAAGGAAGACACTTTTCAGCATGAGGATGAACAATCAAGCTCAGAGATCACATAACACAACACCTACTGTTGCCCTAGGTGTTTCCCGCCATCTCAGCTGCAGAGCACTGGAAGCACAGGGATGCAGAGAGCACCCCCCCTCATTTCCCACCTGCCTCCATTCCTCCTCCAGCACAGCCTGGGACTGGCCTGATCCCAGCAGAAAAACTTCCATGGTTCTCACATCTTCCCCAGCCCATACCAAGAGATATACAGAAAACCAAATCAGGCTAACAGTTTTGCTGTCATCTTTGAGCCATCAAATCAGAGCCCTGAGGTAACATCACTGAAAAACAGCTAGCACAAAATCTCTTTTTCTCTCTTGATGGCCCCTGCAAGGCTCTTGCAAGTCAACGGAGGCCTCTTGTGGAATCACAGCACTTCTACTGCAGTCAGATCCAATGGCCATCCTAACCTATCACAGAAGATTTCATTAGACCCTTATTTTTCCTTACCTCCCATTATAACTTTTCAAATGTTTCTTCTCTTTCTCCAAAAAGAGGGAACCTTGTGGGGAAAAAAATCTAAAAGGGAGTTATTTTTCCTGGATTAAACGAACAGTTCCAGAGATGATTCAAAACATCTCACTTCTCTGGGAGTGGGTACTCATTACCTGATGCTCTAACTGCTTCATGCCAAGCAGGTCACCCCAGCGATGATAGAAATCAACACAGTGTCTCAAAGTGAAGAGACCTAAATTTCCACTTACACCAGCTGAAGATGTGAGCTCATGCTTCGGAATACACTACTATATGGAACCCATCTGCCTAGAACCCATGCCTCCAGACAAACAAAAGCCACCAGTAGAAACGTCTCTTCATGTTTGTGCTCAAGTCACCTTAATGATTCTACAAACCTAAAGGTTCATGATGTTTTTACATTATCTGTATGCTTATTAGTCATTTATGGCCCTTTTATGAAAGGGTCTATACAAAAGCTTCCATGCAGAGTTCTGACACTGAAGCATCTCTTCAGTGCTCCGGCTTTTTCTAAATTAAGCCTTTCATACTTGCATGCACCTTCCCTATCACAGCATCTGTCCACTCCCTGCAAGGCTCCTCTTTGTCATTCAAGACAAGACAATCCTTCCATAGCTCAGATCCCCAGGGAATAAGACTTCCAAATGCCACACACAGCTTCCAACTTTGTAGGACAGTTCATTCCTCCAACAGCGGGACATAAGAAGGGAGATGGCAGAAGACAAACAGTGTGAATTCTAGCCTACAGAAAATGGGATGGCTCACCATGGAGCCTAGAGAACAGATCTACAAACATTCTTCTAGAGGCTGCTGCTAAATACAAGATTGGAGATAAAGGAATCAAAAGAAAATCAACAAACTTGAAAGAAGATTGAAACAAAAGGTAAAGTATTCTGCACTCCTCACTGTGGAGCTGCTGGGAAATGTACTTGAAACAAAGGTATTTACTCTGTTGCAAAGCAACAGTTTGATGAGATTTTAAAAAGAACTTTTATAAAATTCTCCTGGGAAACTTATGGACCCATCCTGCCAGATGCTAAGCTCCCGTAACACATACTGAAAATAGAGGAAGACAAAGATGCTGAGTATATTCCTTCCATATTGCTACTTTCATGCTCAATGCTGAACATAAATACAAATTTAATCTGATCTAAAACTCAAGCAGCTCCCTTTAACCTTATTTTTAGTTCCTCAGTTTAGACTACCCACATAAGCAGAGAAGATACCTTAGAGTCCTAAAGTTTAACTATGGATGTTATTCTGCACCTAACTAAATGTAAATGAGAAAAGGAGTTTTGGGGGAGGACTATTTCATAACATGCAACTGAACAATTATGACGAACTGTTCAATGAACATTTAAACAAAGACTCAGAGACTTACCTTCTGACTCTGGCAGTCAGCTGTGAGAGTGAAGCATGCTGCTAAGAAGAAAAACAGCAACCCAGGAGGATGCATTTTCATGCTTTTACAAGCAGGACCCTTTCCACAAAAGGGGTGGCGATAGAGGCTGCAATTTCTGTAAGATAAGACCGCCTACTAAGAATCAGATCCAAGACAAACCAGAGGTTAAAAGTAAACAGGGAGAGAGCATTTTTGCACTGTGCTCTTTGGCTGCAAAGCCTTCAGAAGTAGATCTGCTACTTCTAGCATTACGTCTGAACCAATACCAGCTTTTTCTTTCTTTTTATTCTTTTTTTAAATGCACAAGCAGAACTCCTTAGTAAAAGGTTTACTGAAAACAGGAACGTCTACGGATTTCCTCTTACATATCAGTTCAAAACAGAAGGAAGGAAATCCTTAGTTTTCAACTAATTGGAATGAAAAGAGGTTAACTGTATGCTTAACTGAAGGCAAATCCAATAGGCAAACTTAAACACCATGAATTCATGCAGGTTAAGTTCATTTCCTTTTACCACTGATGTTAATATGTCCACAATGCCTCGAACAGAAGGTAGAACCGACCACTGTCTATCCCAAAGCATGCATGAACAAAGAAATGAGAGTTCTGTGCCACCTTCAGTGCAACAATATAAGCACATTGTATCAATCAATCAAGCAATTTGGGTAGGCCTTGATACTTATGTAAAATATTTTAGTTTCTCAGCAAGAAAAGCATTACATTTTACAGGTGCTATGGCAGCAATTGGAAAATACGCAATTTTCCACTCTGCTGACAGCTTGATGAATCCAAGAAGCACTTCCATAGCACTCAGCATAGGAAAGTCCCAAAATGGGACTAAAAAAATACATGCTAGCCTGAGGTATGGTCTGCAATTTGTTTTCTTTTGAACATTGCAACCAACCAAGAATTGATTATCAACAGATTTTACATGCACTTTGTCTCCCTACATTACCAAGAGAACCCACTGTACTGAGCAGTCTAAGGACTGTTTCTGTTAGTAACAAATCCTACTGAGCAATGAGGGATCTTTTAATTTTTGAGCCATTAATATTACATGAAGGTGCCTAAAAGAAACCAGGATAGGAAGCTATTTTTGTGTTTACATAAATAATTGAGAGCATTAGTGTTTTTTTTGTCCCCTGCATACACAAAGTTACATATGCTAACAAGTAAAGTATATAAGAACTGCTGTACTTACTAGCGCTGTTAATTGTGCTTTACCTCTTCCACCATCCTACAGAGACAGCCAGCATGATGAACAGCCAGCACTATTATATATCCTGCACTAACAGGAAGCAGATAAGGCACACAACCATCCACCGCAACCCATGTGAGAAGTACCAGCCCACAGCTCAATCTGACGACTCAGCCCACTTGTCCTGTTACAGGACAACCGCAGCCCTGGGACCACTGCTGCCCGGCAGACGGCCACTCTGCCAAGGTCAGAGGGTTCACACAGCTCTGGAAACCATTGGGTACCCTGCAGATCTGTGAAAAGAGGAAGAGGTAACACAGCTCAGACCAGTTCTGGTGGGATGGCAAAGTTGCAAATGGACAGTGGGGGCATTCTTGTAAGGGGGACATTAGTATGGGATCTGTACAATGCTTTCTTTACCTACGGTCACGGTACTAGGCTGGCCATGTAAACAGAAGAATGAGGCTGCTTCTCTGCCCCATGCTACCTGTTAGACATACACAGCTAAAACAGGCAGCCTAGAAGGATGCTGATGGCTCGTTGATGGGTTTTCCAAGAGCTGACTATATGACATAGGGATTAAGTTGTTAGTACTGAGCATCCACAGATAACTGATAAGCTTTTAAGGTGAAAATAACTAACCCTGAAGCACTTGAAGAGGCATGGGCATCTTTTAATTAATCTTCAGACCATTTTCTAAATGGCTCAACACTGAAAACAGTACAGGCAAAAAAGGACACACACAAAAACTGATTCCAAGGCTTTCTACTGCTGTTCATCATCACTGTATCTGACCTACTGCAAAGAAACTAGGAAGGGAAGGGAGAGAAAGGCTTGGTGAAACTCCTGTCTGAATTAAATAAATCATATTCCCAGCAACATCAAAAGGTTCACAGCCAGCTTTCTTAACTGACCATACCTCACTTAAAGGCAAGCAATACAACAGCAATACACAGGCTAAATGCAAACTCGGGGTAGTGCCATTGTACAGCAGCAGAGCATAAACTGAAAAATCAAAAGGTCACCTGTCCTTAGATGCTGCTTTCCTTATCAAGTGGCATAGACAGTATGTTTCAGTCGCTGCATATGAACTGCTCTGAGAAAATAGAAACTTTGCTGATCATTGCTGTTGGATCTGGAGCACCAAAAACATGCAGCAACTTTGGATCTGTGTGATTCTGGGAATTAGTAAGAAGGTGAACCACCAACTGCCTCCAAATTAATGGGTGGCCAAGAGCCATTAGTAATGCTCAGTGCACAGTGGAAAGATACCAACGTGCTCGCAGTGGCAGTCCAGTTGGTGGTATCACCAAAGACAGCAACACCAGCACTGATATGACACAGGCAGCAAAATGGGGTGAAATAAACACAAATTACAGCTCTGCTTACAATGTTCCTCTTCTCTTCTGATAGATGTATGCCTCCTAGGCAGAGAGCTGGATTTTCTTATGGATGACATCAATAAAAAGCTTATGCCTTAGAGACAAAATGCATTGGATCAATTTTTTTATTTCACTGTTTTGTCCAACACCTTTCAAAACTGTCAATAAATTAAAAAACCCAGTTCCCTCACTCATTTCTATGAGTTCAGTCCATACATAGGTGTCTGCACAAAGCATTTAAATCACCCAAATTTTCACAAAGCAAGATCCTGAGATCTGTCAGAGCGCTCAGCATCTGATTCCTTCTAAATGGTCTAGAATTTACATAGGAAATAGCCAGTAGTGCACTAAGAATTAAGCCACGGGACTTGCTATGTCAGTAGCAATTAAAGGAATATGCGAGACAGGAAAGCTTACAGGCAAGGCTTGTAAGGATGTGATGACAAATAGCCCTGTGCAGACAGGGTAGAAGGATTTCATTCATGAACTAGTTAAAGTTTGATTGAAACATGATTGTGCAAATCCAATTTTAAAACACACAGTAGGGGTTGTCAGCTGTCTGCCAGTGTGTTTATTTGTGAGGTTTAGCACATGGGCTTCTGTTTGTTTTGGAAAGCATGGAGGTTGACTTATCAGTCAAGTGTCTCCTGACCACACAGCAGAAGGTGGCTGGTTTAGCAGTTGAAGTCACAGACATGGGTCTCTCAAGCATCATCTTCAATTTCTGGCCCCAACACAGACAATCTTTACAAAACACTAATAATTTACCTTGTGGTCTCAGTCTCCCGAATCATCAGCAGATTGTTGGCTAGCAGCAGTGCTCAGGATTTTTCCCTCACTCACATCTTTTTGCTTTATACACTGATGAGAGGTTGGGTCCTCTCAATTACTTATCTAAGGCCTGGCATCTTTTTCTGTGAACACATTAACATTCAGAGTTGAGAAACTGCTGGCGAAAACTACTCAACCTGTTCCATGGGAAAAAAAAAAAAAAAAAAGTTGCCTGGTTAAAGGCAAAGGATATAGCTACAAACCCTTCCAGCCTCCCTGCCAGTGTCACATGCCGCATTTTAAAATGCTGGGTCACCAGCCTTTCTCTGTAGTGCGTGCAGCCCTGGCTTGCTTGGGCAATTTCCTGCTATTGAAATCTTTTGTTTCAGCAATCTTTACAGAAATTAGTGCCAAGACAACTGATTTACCATCCAGTCTACTTTGTGACACAGCTTCTGTGGGAGCTGGCCATTTAGTTACATCCACAGAGAGAAACGGACTTTCGTTCCACTCTTGTGGGAAAGCTGAGAAAGAATATAAAGTCTCTTCACTCTGAATAAGTGTGTAAGAAGGTTGTCAGTCTGAAGAGGTACTAGCAAAGGATTAAGCAGACCAAGCCAGAAGTGCTTCTGTGTAGGACAAAGGCCAGCTGTACCATAATGAACACACCCCTGAGAGTCTTGGTGCAGAGGCTAGAACAACTCAACTTTTTTTTTTTTTTTTTTTCCTCTTGGCAAGTTGGAATGAACAGGAATTTAAAAGTTTGCTGATAAAAGCAAAAAACGGGAAGGGTCACATAGCAAATAGTCTGTTTATCTCTCTCTCTCACACATGCAACGGTCCAATTCCAAGCTGACAGGTAGAGCTGCCTGAGCACAATGTTGTCATGCGATTTAGGAAGAAATTATTGCAGCTGCTCACATCCTGTTGGTTCAAAACCTTGAAGGGCAGCAGTACAAATGTCAGTACATAAATGCTGTAAGTCCTGGATTACTTATTGCTATTGACTTCCAGTTCCTTTATACATGCTCCTGCGCTGAAAACTAGCTATGTATTCCCATCTCTTCATTTTACTTTTGTACCTTTCTCATCTATTAAGCAGTTCTCTAGGATTGCACTGGGAGAGTCAGACACTAAATTTCCCACGGATATTCAACATGAATTAGAAGTCTGAGTAAACTGTTTGAATAAACAGGCTGATCTATTGAAACTCAGCACCGGCTCACATCAGCATGACTGAAGAGGCAGTGTGTTCTCCCATGGCGGTGCTGTTTATCCTTCGCGTATTATCTATAAGAAATACAAAGAGCCTATAATGAGCTTGACTAAAGCTATAGCAAACAGTTTGTCAAGGATTGCACTGAAGTGCCTACCTCAGTACATGATGGAGATGAAACTTGGGGTCCCACTATCTCAGCATTTCCAACAATTTTACAGATCCTGAGAGTTCTTGTCATCCCCCCTCAAAGTCTGAAGCATGAGGGCTTAGTGACCAGCTTACCAACACTGGCTATTCATGCACCTATTCAGATGGCTTTTTCCAGTGCTGGCCACAAGCCTTCCTTTAGCATCTTCCTTGTCTAATGAGTTTCATATACCCCCCCTTTTCCATGTCAATTTTTAGCTTTCCAAGTCACTGTCACTGAATGCCCTTCATTACCAGATAGACAGCTGAAAAAAGAAGTCTGTAGTCTGTCTGCTCTGAACCACAATTTGATACTCCTGTGTTGCTTCTTCTCTGCCTAAGATTTAGTATGCTTGAAGATTAATACCGCAGAAGTAAACTTTTTGATCAGAGACATTCAAGCAAGAAGTATCATTTTGTGTTACTTCATTTTTAAAAGAAAAACCTCCTTATCAAAGCTGACAAGAACAGGAAGACAAGTCAAAAGGGCTGATGTAAGTACATCACTGTCCAGTCCATCTACAGCCAGGCAGATCACAGTGCTGTAAAAGCAGCATGGGAATGGACGCAGGACAGACAGGATGCAGGTCACACTGTCATTTCTTGCAAAGAAAACAGTTTAGCTCAGCTTAGCACCTCATTTACTTTCTTTCCTAATAAGATCCTTTTACAATCTTTCAATTTTAATACAAGGGAAGTTTTAAAACCTTCAGCCAGATCCTCTGCAGAGGACTCTGAACATTAGTTACATAGGTCTTCCTATGGTGGCACACATCTACATCAGCTGCAAAGCCAGACTATGGAAGTCAAAGATAGTTTAAAGAGATACTTGCCTGAAAAAGTTCTCCCCATCTGCCTACGCATGCATCTGGTCATAACTTTAGCTTCTCAAATACTGTCTTAATGTTGAACAAGGGTTGGAAGCTGTAAAAGATTTTAGTATAAAGGATTACTAAAGGTAGAGGAATATGCATGCAGGGCTTTATAGCACTCTTGCAAAAAGAGAAGAAATCCAAGACTGTTTTATGTCACCACAACCACTTACAAAGCTACTTAATTTTGCGTAACTTTCTGTAGAAACTAATTGTGGAAAGCTCTAAGAAATCTTTATGAAATGAAACCATCAGCCAATTCAAAGTTCAAGATGGACTGTGTATTTTCAAGGAAAACTCATTTAAATAAATTGTTACATTTAGAAATAAAAAATTACATTAGAATTAGACAATAAAGACAAGAGGCTAGTGCTGAGGAATGACTGAATAGAATTTTTCAGCTTAACATTGCACTTAAATGAACAGAAATTTGCACCCACAAAGCACTAACTCCAGCAGGTTTTAACATAGGCAAAAGAGCAAGGGATCAGGTATCTGGTGGCAGGAGAGAGTGGGATTTGTCACTTTGGGTGTGGTTGGGTTATGTTTTTTTTTCCAGTCTAAAAGTAAAAAAAATTAAAAAATTACACTTCACTTTGCATAGCCCATTCTTTGCCTAGAAGACTACAGATTTATTGAAAAAATGCCCTGAAGATAAATTCTTATAGCACCATAGATTAGATATATATAAAAGAATGCAGAAATACTGCAGTACATAAATAATGAATTATTGAACATTTTAATCTTAAAATGTGATTAGTGTTTACTAAGATCTCAAAATGGAATGGAACCTGTTTTCTGGATTAATAATCTGAACCAAAAGGACAGATTTAATGTTTTAAACAGATGTTGACTTAAAAATTTAAAGTTTAATCACAGCTGTGTTCTTGCTACAATAAAATCTGAAAAGTGACCTTGACTGCTCAAACTAGGTAACAAGCAGGGCATTACTCTTGCTTGTTCTAATACAGGATTTTATGTTATGCACTAGTGTACTAAATACATTTGAACAGTTGAGCTTTACAAAGGATGCTTAGAAACGGAACTCAGGTCTATCTCAAGCACAGGGCATTCCCCAGGACAAGCCTCACAAATCAGACAGAAGTGAGGTTGACTTATCCAGAAATAATGACAAGTATAACCTCTAGCACGAGGTAGACATATCTACTCATGTTGGCTCAAATCCCAGGCAGTTCCAAAGGACTTGTTATAGATTCCCTTAAACGATAAACCATATTGTGAATGATTTGTTCATCTGGTAAATTCTCAAATGCTTGCAGAATAGGCTACTCAAATTGCCACAGGCTCCTCTTAACTGTTACCTACAAGAATTACAAATAAGTGATTAACAGAGTTACTTCAGAAGTAACTAATGAAGACCCAAGATTTTAATTATATTATCCCTGAGATTTTTATTTTAGAAATTAGTTTTATTCCTAATGACAATTAAGCTTAAATGAACATAAGTATCTGTAGTAGAATTTCTGACAGAGAATGGCCACGATATTTTGTTGCAGGGTTTGGACAATCCAGGCCTGAGATCAGACTGCTAACAACACCTGTGTTATGAGGATGACCTTGAAGGGCTGTGTTGTGAGGAACTGTATCTGCTAATGAGGAATTTTCCCAGCTATGTATCTGGCTAAGCTAAGCACAAGTATGCAGCAAACCGCAAGATGCTTGCCTATCACAGTTTCCCTTTGGGTGCGTGATAAGTTGCTTATGACCAATAATCCAGGGGTATGGGGCGTGTGAACAGCGGGTGCTTGCTGTGCAAAGGATATAACCCAGCGATTCGGGCAATAGAGGGGGACGACATGTAGCCGCATCGGGGTGATTGTTGTTACTCGGGCCACTCTCCGTATTGGGACCCTCTTCATTTGGCGCCCTGAACAGGGACCCTCAGATTGACTAGGACGCTGTATAGCCTCTGAAGTCGGACGTTTAAATACAGATCGAAGACTCCACAGCATCAAATGAACTTTCGATTTGGGAGCCGGAGAGTGGTGAGCAAGTGAGTTGCTGTGAAAAGGAGACACGAGCAACCGAGTCAGGGGGCCGACTGACCCTTGCCAGGAGGTAAGACCGCGATGGAAACGGACGTGGCAATAAGACTGCTTCTTAGTATGCTCTCTAAGAGAAGTGAAAAAGAAGGAGACGTCCATGACCTGATTAAGTGGGCTAGAAAACGGGTCAGAATGAGTGACCCCTCACTAATATTTAGCCAACAGGAGTGGCGCGAAGTAGGTGATTTATTGTGGGACGAGACTATCACTGGAGGCAATAAAGGCAGTGAAGCACGACAGCAAGGGGTGGTCTGGTGAACGGTCGTAAAAGCTCTGGGGGAGATGCCAGCAGAAAAGGAAGTAGCTGCTGCTGCTATGGCAGCTATTGGCGCTGTACCATCTCCGCCGGTCCCTGCCGAAACCAATCGTCTGTCACGATTAGCCACCTTCTTCGGGTGTAATCAACAGCTCCACTCTATTAAGGGCATGTCACCAAGTATTCCTGTTTGCTCCACCGCGCAAGAAGCAGCAGAGAAATCAGGCGGCGCGGGAGAACAAGGGGGAGTGCCCGCGGAATGCGGTGCAGCGTCTGGCTCAGAGAGTGAGACGGCGGCTATGTCCGAATTAAAGCAAGAGAGTCAAACATCGGAAAAGGACAGTGACAACATCCAAGAACTTGAAAGAAAATTACAGGAGTTGAGCTACAGAACAGAACTCTGCATTTACAATTACAAGAAAAGGAAGCGCTGCCGGCAGCCCCGCCACACCCACTCCCGTCACCCTCACCAGAACCAGCTCCGATTTTAGCTCAGTCCCGATGGAGTGGGGTGATTTGTGATGCCTTGTTAAAAGGGGACTGGCATGCTGCTGGAGCGTTGGCCTGCCCAGTAGTGACAACGAATGGGGGGCCTAATTGGGAACCTCATGATTGGAAGATCTTGAACCAGGCCAAACAAACTGTGACCACTTACAGGCTACGATCTGAGACAGAGAGAATCATTAAACAGTTCATTTTTACAGCTGATGTTTTATGTCCAAATAATAGTAAGCAGATAGCATCACTGCTTCTATCATCATCACAATTCTTGTTGTGGGAAAGAGTGGAAGAGACTAGCAGTAGCAGAAACCAGTGTTCCCCAACAACAGGGAGATGCACTATATGGAGTGACAGCTCAGATGCTAATTGGGGACAGACAATATTTGACAACAGCTGCCCAATTAGCTCTGCCGACTCCGGTCCACCAGCAGTCACAATCATTGGCTCATTGTGCAGTTAGTGGTACCAGATAAGAAAGCACCATCGTATGTAATGGTGCGACAGGGGACCACTGAACCATTTAGCCAATTCGTTGACTGACTCCATGAGGCGTTGAAAGATGCTCTGGAACTCACTGGGGGCATGCAGACACAGTTGTTCAGCGCACTAGCTTTTGACAATGGTAATGCAACCACCAAGCACCTAACAGCCACACTTCCACAAGGAACGGGGGTAGATGACATGTTGCTGTTAACATCTCGGGCTGAGCAATCGAACCGAGCTGCAGCTTTCTCAGCAGCCATGAAGGAAACTTTTCATCAACCATTAACGGCAATGGCTGCTGCGTTGAGAAGTATTGGAGGACAGCCAAAGAGGCAGCTGGCTAAAAGCAGTCAGACCACGGGCGCATGCTATCGCTGTGGTGAGACAGGTCATTGGAAACACAGATGCACCAAGCCACCAAGCCTGTTTGGTGCCATGCCTGCAATACAGATACTCATGCAACTATGGCCTGCAGAAAGTTGGGAAACGGCAGGCGCAGCGTGAAGGGACCTCGTGCAACGACACAAGTCCAGGTCTCAGCCCCCCAGGTTTCCTACTCGACCACACACCAGCAACCCCAGGAAGCCTCGGAGTGGATGTGACAACAGCAGTAGAGACCACATTAACCAGTACTTCTGTGACACTTATACCAACCACAGCATATGGACCTTTGTTTTTTAGAGATTCCCCAGTGGGTGGGTTATTAATTGGTTGATTGCCCATGGGAAAACAGGGTGTTGTTGTGCTCCCTGGTGTCATTGATGCAGATTAAACAGGTCAAATCCAAATTATGGCATATGCATTACAACCACCGGTAACCATTCCAAAAGGTAGTAAAATTGCTCAAATTGTTGCTTTAGAGTCAAAACATCCCTTGCATCGATCACTTCTGAATGGACCTTCTGACATTCGAGGAGACACAGGTTTTGGGTCAACAGGATTGTGATGTGTTTCTAACACTTGATTTAAATCAGCGACCATAGCAATGTCTTGTAATCAGTGGATGGTTAGCTAGCTTATTAAGAGAAGGCCTTCGCTTGCTTATTTACTGTCTGCTTATATTTTTAGCTGTCTTTGTATTTCATGTATACGAAAAGGGCTGACAAAGGTCATGAATCAAGTCTGGATTGTCCAAAAAGAAAAAGGGGGATATGTAGTAGAATTTCTGACAGAGAATGGCCACGATATTTTGTTGCAGGGTTTGGACAATCCAGGCCTGAGATCAGACTGCTAACAACACCTGTGTTATGAGGATGACCTTGAAGGGCTGTGTTGTGAGGAACTGTCTCTGTTAATGAGGAATTTTCCCAGCTATGTATCTGGCTAAGCTAAGCACAAGTATGCAGCAAACCGCAAGATGCTTGCCTATCACAGTTTCCCTTTGGGTGCGTGATAAGTTGCTTATGACCAATAATCAAGGGGTGTGGGGCACGTGAACAGCAAGTGCTTGCTGTGCAAAGGATATAACCCAGCGATTTGGGCAATAGAGGGTGACGACATGTAGCCGCATCGGGGTGATTGTCGTTACTCGGGCCACTCTCCGTATTGGGACCCTCTTCAAGTATCCTTGAAATTTCAGGGAATAGAAGACCTCTAAAGTACAGGAAAATTCCCCAAGAGTCTACAGTACCTACCTTAGTTGTTGAGTTTGGTCTAAGCTTGAGAGGGGCTAGGTTTCCTCTGCTAACCTGTAACCAGCACTCAAGTAATACTCCTCCCCTCTTTGGTTGCTTAAGGGAACTCCACTGCATCCTGCAATACAATTTGACTGGCTGCCTGTGTCTTTGTCATCCTTGCACTGACTGCAACACTCCTGGCATCTGGAACCCAAAGAGCAGAACCAAGAACCTCATCAGCATTGAAAAATACTCCATGGAACCACCAAATTCCCAGTGCCACTGTGGACTTGCCATTCCCGAAGAAAACTCAGAACTTGCCTGGGCCAGGCCCTGACCAATCTGTTTGAAGTTTGTCCTGTTTTGAGTTTGACTGCTGAACCTCCAGGTCTCTTTCAACCTAATTTTTGTGTACATGTTTTTCAAGAAACATCAGTTTTAAGCATCAGCTGGCACATATGTATCAAAATTATTCTTCCCTTCTTAATCCAGTAGACACAGAACAGTCTTTTTCAAAGTCTCAGTATTTGTCTCCATAATAGCAAGTAGGGATTTTACTGTCATGGGGGAAGCTAAAACTTGTTAGGCATGGTAATATTCAAGTTAACGATGACGGCTTGGAAAGCAAATCCCTAATATCTGATGGAGAAGCAAAAGTACTTGAAATAAATCCTCCTTAAATTGTGTTTAGAAGCTGCAGATCCTCAGTTTCCATGACTCAGCTCTATTCCTGGACCAGTACAAGCTTGCTATAGTAGAATAAACTATTTTCTTCTTTCATATTGCTGCATATTTCGTATTTTACAACACACTCTAGGAACATAATATGTGCTGCTGAACTGCCATATGGTATCCTGCAAACACAAGATAAGCTTGAATAAAGACAAGGCCAAAAGAAAACTGTCAAATTACACTTTATTTGTATTGACAAGATAGGCAAAAGAAAGACTTTGTGTTCAGAGATACAAATTCATTATTTGCTGACAAAATGCTCAGATACCCATGTTGGGTATTTCCACTTCCAAGACAATACCAAGTGGATTTTTAACAGGCAATTCTTCTTTATCCTAGGATAAGGAAAAAAATGCCCATGAAAATAACTTCATATGAAAATTTCTCACCTGCTTGCGTTTCAAATTTTACTGCTAAGTTTATGATTGGCAGCAAATAATTACATTTGGCCTCAAAGAAAATCATATGTAAAACTAAGATCATTAAATAATAAGCATTAGCAGCATACCCAAAATACTTCTCGTACAAAGAACATTGCACTTGAACATACACAAGCATTTACCCTTATTTACACATTAGAATTTGTATAGAACAGCAAGACTGATATATACAGAAAAATAGCGGAAACCTTAACAGCCCTAGACGACAGCATATCTAGTGTTGACTCCTTATTTTTTCCATACAGTTTCCCAGGATGTCTCATGATTTTTTTCATTATATACTATTGCATAAAAAATAGACTTTACAAGAAGTTCAGTTTGCAATTAACACCTCAGAATATTTCTATGTACTACTAAATGTTCACTGCACTAGGGAGCAAAACAGTGCAGGTCAGCTCCTTATTAGAAAAACAAACAGAACTTGACGGGTGCTATCTGTTTAAACACTGTGCTTTACCTTATAATAGACACTGAAATCACTTATCTGTGCAGTAACTACCCAGTGAGTTCCAAAGGCAGTTCCCTACCACACAGGATCTCCCACTGTCTTGCAAGCAATGAAATTAATTTCTCCCTGCTTTCTGCACTTGGGATAAAGATGTACCACTGGATCTCCCTGCTCCTGCTGCCTTCTTGTTTAGCATTTCCCTTTGGGGCACCATCAGCTTCTCCAAAGTGATCCAGTGTTAAATTCTGCATCAGATCCTGATTCTGAACATCATCAAACACAAATGTAAGGGCCTGTGGATATGTCTGATAACCCATAAGTACTCTATCTAAATCCCGGATTCGTCTTCCATCTGCAAGCTGATACTTATCTCTCTTTGGTGGTTCCTTAGCAAATTCAGGTAGTGGGTAACTGATATAATCTTCTTCAAAGAGGAACAAATCAGAGCTGGTTAATATAAGTGTTTTAGGTTGAAGTGAACTAGTGTTTTGGGCAGATCCTTCAACATGATTTACTTGAAATGCCAACACATACAGAAGGATGTTGAGGGACTGAAGATTAGTCAAACCATCCATCTTCTCTGCCACTAGAAAAGCAAGGTCCCCAATTTCTTCTTCATTTGGATAAATAAATTTTACTCTGCTAGAGTGAATCAGTTCATAATTCTCCATTTTTCCTGCAAAAAACAAACATTATTATACTTCTATTTAGTACTATACAATACTTAATGCATTAGGATAAGCAACAACTTTTGATAGTTGGCTGCAGCTAGAAGAATTCAAGTTTTGTATCTATTTATATGTTTTTACTTATATATAATACTGGAATTATTTTATTTGGATTGCAGATCTCAACTGGAGTTTCTCTTGCATTTCCAACATACTGTTCTGCAAATTTCTAACCACGTAATTAGTTCAGGGCGATGGCAAAGAGGTTAAAGGAAATACAGATGGATTTTCATATCAGAGATGACCCACCTCCCTACCAGCTGACCTCCCCTACCTCCTTCCCACTTCCCAGTTCTGAACTCACTGAAAGATTTATCAGATCACTGAACACAAATTTCTTTTAAGCAGAGAGAAAAGGCAGAAATTAAAACAACAACAAAAAAAGAGACAACTCTACATGAGTTGCTTTTATAGTCCTACTGGATAAGCATGTTCCTCTGCTCCATACTACATTCTGGAGTGGCAGGAGGTGAAACTGCAATCCCTTACTCCAAGTTAAGTGCTGAAACACAATATAGTAAAGCTTGAAGGAAGCATGCCTGCTTTTTTCACATAAATCAAATGGTTTAATAAAAGATATGACTTCCCGTCAAACCTTGCAGTTTTCTGGACTTACACAGCTTCTCCTTAAAATGGTAACAAACAGTCTTCAGGAAAATGTTATTTTATTTCACGCTTTCAACTGGCTTCAGAATTCTAAGCAAAAGTTTAACCTGATATTGGAATCGAAACTAACACCTTAAAAAATCTAGTTTTCATTTCACTTCATTCTCACAGAATGACAGGATTCTTATTTGACCAGAGCCAGGAAAAATGTAACCTTCAGACTTTGTTACCTTCACTGTTCTTCGATGATTTACAAGACTTTACCAGTTAGGCTGAAACTTGCAGTGGGAGCAACAAAATGCTGTATAGGAAGTGCTGTTTCTGCTGGACTCTAGAAGCCATCACTAACTGCAAATGTGCAAGACTGTTTATATTTAACAATTCTGTTCAGATAAGGCACATAAGACCTAAAGTCAGGGAGCTTGGTTAAAGTAGCAAATAGAAAACAACTGATACATAAATTTCTCTCAAAAGTTTTTAATCCCTACATTTTAGATGATGCCCTAAGCATGATGTCTGAATAACTCATGACACATATAAAAGACCACTTACCTGTGGTTTTACTCCCAAATTCAGAGTAGAAGTCTTTATCTACTGGTTCAGGTGAAGGTGTGCGTGCAAGCAATGACAGAACTGCCATAAGCTGCTGTATGAAGGTATGAGTGTTGTAACTGTCTCTTGTCAGACAGGTGACTATATGATCTGCAGAGTGTCCTGAAGACAGAATATAAACCACTCACAAATCTGTATGTGGTATTATTATAATTTCTTCAACCAACATGCAACTGTCACCAAGAAAAATTTCTTGAGGACTATTTCTCCTAAAAACATGCATCATTATTCAAAACTCTCTCAAATCCTTGGAAAAGGATAATAGAATCCTTATAAATCCCTCAAAAATAAATAATATAATTTCTCTTGATTTAAAATATAGCATACACTTATGATTTAACTGTTCAATTAGTGCTGTAGGCGTTCAACCTTATCATCATTATCTTGACAATTTATCTTACAGGGAAAAAAAAGTCCCCAATTTTCTGTGAACTGGTTATACATAAGGTCACTTTAAATAATTTTCACAAAGGTGATTTCCATACACTCCCCGCCTGCTGCCCCGTATTGAGGTCTCAACACAATTAGAAGACATTTTAGAGCACAGGAATACACGGCTTGCATGTAGTGGAACTCTGAGGCAAAGCAGCAGCCCAGAAAATTAACCATGTTATTAACATTAAATTTTAAGCAGACATCACTACCTTTCATAAACTTTAAGGTCTCATTTTCCATCAAAATCATCAACCACTAACTATATATTTTGCAACAAGGGCAATACATTGATTTTACTCTTTATTGCAAGCCAGAGCCTCAGAAAAATAGTCTTCAGATTTCCTTTTTGATGCATTGTTAAAACAGGAGAATTTTAAAAATCAACTGTGGAACCAATAAACTCATATTAAGCTTCCCAGTTACCTCAATTACACGATGTCACAAGACAGTATTATCAGCCTACTGGTACAGCACCAGTGTTACATATAAGTTAATTTCTTTTAAGAAAAAGATGGAACAAAATAGTATACTCTTCCATTTCACTAATGCAATAAAGATAGGATTCCATCTGAGACAAGACTAAACAGACAAGATAAAGCATGAGCTTTTCCTGTTCTAAGTTGTACTCACCAGTAATTCTGAAGTATTGGTCAAACAGGCCAATGTTTACTGACTGCAAGTCATTAAGTTTTAGCACAAAGCAGCAAGAGAGGTGGAAAGAACTATTTTCACAATCTGAGTTTTCTTTGTTCCAAAAATCTGTTGGAAAAGTATATATGATAAAAAAGTCAAAAGAAAAAAAATATTATTCTTTCCATAAGCATATTTTTTATATTAAAATCCTATACCTATATCACACTTGAAGGAAGAAATTAGGAAGAAAGTGGGAACAGTGGCTAACTGTTTCTCAAGCAACAAATACGACCAAATCTCCTTGTTAGCAGCATTTCTTGAAGTAGCTGTTGCATCACAGACTAAAATCAGCAGATCCATTAACAAACCCTACATGAATTGAATGCACACCATGAGTTTCATTACTCTTCACTTACCATTTTGGTTATGAAAGGGCCTTTAGCTGCCCAGGTGATGCTAGGGACTATGAAATGACATCTGAGAAAAGCATGAATACAATGGCACATGGAGGGGTCTGAGAAGCAGCCATAACTCCAGACCTTGTTTTTTGAACATACAAGCTTCATACAAGTACTTTGCATATGGCAAACTATGCCACTCTCTCCTTCAACTAGGAAGTTCGAGTATCAACCAAAACTGGTACTTAATCTGAAGACACACACAGTCAGGGATTAAGTTGGTAACCTTATTAAAGGATCAAAATAACTATCTTACCTGACTGCTGCTCATCAGCATATACGAAAGAATCATCCAACAGAAAGTAAATAGCTTTTGTTGAGAGAAGCACACAAGCCATCACTTCCACATTGGGAGTTTTGTAAAACAGAACTGAAGACCACATGAGATGTCTCAGCTCTTCATTTTCCACCTAAAATGTAAATTGTATTTCCTAAATCATGTGCACACTTCAATATTTCAGATAGTTTCATTATCTTAGAGGCAGCTTTAGACTAAAAAAAATAATTTCAAAATCTGAAGCATGTGAACATGCTATAGACAAAGAGCAGAAGTTCACCTCAAAGCTGCTAAATGAAGCAATAGACACAATAGCAGTCTACTGAAAATGTCTGGTGTTTATTATAAGAAAATGTTTCTGTTGTTGTCTAATTATTTCTTCCTTTCTGACCAAAACTAGAAAAAAGAAAAACATCTAGTGCACAAGAAAGACTTTCTAGAACAGACACTGCACACAATTTTAATCAACAGATGAGCAGTGCTTCCCAAGACTCAACAAGTCTATTAAGCTTTCAGATACTACTGAGGGGTTGGATTCAAAAATCCTTGAGAGGACAGAAGCACAGCTTGCCACTACAACTGCTGTTCCAACTAGGCATCTTCCCAGCTTCTAGCTTGATGAGCTTACTGCGAATCCTCAAATGAGTTACCTCGTTGCTTTATCAACTTCTCCTGGTGCAAAGAGAAGCACAATTTATAACTTGTGATTGAGCAAGAGATTTGGAAGTGAAGTAAGAGAATAAAAAAGTCTCTACTTTTCAATAAGCTTTTCAACTGACACACATACTCAGACCATATTTATCACTTAGGAAACCACATCATTAACTTAAGGTAAGATTTGTACTTTTAAGTTTGATATTCCCCACACAGACTATAAATCTGGTTTTCAGAAATTAGGTTTATCTATTAAACTATCTAAAGTTTATCTAATTAAATTAGGAGTACCTACAGCCATGCACATGTGTTGTATTCATGCACCCATATTACACAAAGGACTCGAGACATTGATTTAGTTAGATACCATCACAAAATAATTCCACTCCAGTTATTTTCTTTCCTTTTGCCACTTTAGAGAAAAAAATAACATTCTTGGAGTAATCATATCTTCAAGACATACACTAACGTACTCTCCTGTTCTGCATCAAGGATCTTAAAGGCAAAATATGCCTGGCAGAATCCCAATCACTGTAAAGGTGAACCCAAAATGTAGTAACACAAACAGTTTTTTGACCAAAACGCTGCCAGGTTTTGCAGAGCTTAACTCTTGTTTTTAAGTTTGATCAGGAAAGTTCTGTTTAAAATACTGTCTAGTACTCAAAGGCCACATGGCATCTTTTTATACATCTGGGCTAGGCACAATACCTCTGCAATGTTGCCATGGAAAAACTCAACTAGGGCATTTCCTTTCAGCCCAGCCACATACTGCAGAGACACAGAAACATGAAGGTGAACAGGAATCTGGTTATCTTCTGTTATCTTCTGCATTAGAAATTCAGATGGATATAAAGATGAGAGCATCAGATGAGGCTTGCAAAAGCTAGAAGAGATCCAGAAGACACAAAGTTTAAGGAAATCCAATTCTTCCCCTACAAGAATACTTCATATTCCATTCAGAAATTAGCAACAGGCAACTTCTCCTCTTAATAGTTTAAATGATTTATCTTGAGCATAGCTGTCAATCTGCCATGACCTCAGCCTGAAAGCACATGAGATAGGAAGACTCCTTCCATAAGAAAATACATTTTATGTTGCAATGACTGAACAAAACAGAAAAAAGTAGACAGATATAGTCCAGGAAAACCATTCACACACACTACAGACTACCAGAATGAAAGAGTACTTCTTCAAAATTACAGGCCAAAACCAATTACAATGACAACTGTGAACACACCGGCTGGGCCACATTAACTTCAGCACTGTGCAACAAACCTTTTATGGGTTTTGTTACCTTGCTGACTGACCACGTCTGTTTGCCTCCACAACGTGATTTCTTATATCATCTGATTTGCTTGAAGCTTTGAAAATAATAATAGTCTTAACATCCTGCAGGAGTGTCCTTAAAAGACTGTAGATTCTTAGGAAGTGAAATTTCTCATGAGGTAGAACAAACACTGCTGTAACCAATCTGTATCCGACAAGCAACTCCAGCACATGCCCATCCAAAAATGAACCCTTCTGTTGGATGGAACCATGAGTAGGATGCAATACAAGTGATGCTAATGGAATCCTATTCATCTTAAATACACTTCCCAATTCTTCTGTGCCTACCCATTTACCTGGCAGTAAACTGAAATCCACCTTTACTACGTACAAATGCTGGGGCGTTAGAAATATCCAACACGGATGGACCACACAGGGACCCTGGTCAGAAGATTTATACACTGAAGAATAAAGTGCAGAACACAACATTTTTTTTGACCATTCTTTGTTATTGCCAGATGACTCTGGTTGATGCAAGATTTTCTGAACATTGGTTTTATTTCCATAAACAAGGTACGCTGGGAAACAACCTTTTATTTCAACATCTTCTGTTGAAATGCAATTCAATTCCATAAGCTGACAGAGAAACTCTTGGAGGTTTGCTTTTCCACAATACAACGTGGAGCTTGGTAACACTGATGTGTAGTGTTGAGAGCAACATGTATGTAAACAGGAATAAAAGTCTTGAAGATTCTGAGAGTCTGAAACAATAAACAAGCAGTTGTCACTGTTTTTCAGCTTCAGTGTTAAACAGATTTCTGGCAGGAAAAAGCCAAATTCTGTTAGGTCAGTGTATGGAAAACACAGCATTAATTTCAAGGCAGAAGGGATGTGCTGGCAGTTTCCTCTCAATTCCTGGTGAGGAATCTCAAACACAGCTAGCATATCACCAGTCAAAACCAAACAGGAAGCAAACTGCTTGAGTCCTTTATGAATGTGAATAGAAAAACTCCAGAGAATTTTGACTATGTCAACACTCTTCACTGCTGTGTTGTCAGATGACCGAGTATCTGAAGTAGTACTGAACTCAAAAGTCTGATCTCCTTCGTGAAGTCCCATTTCAAAATATCCATCTTCTTTGTCTGTGGTTCTGGAATCACCTGAGGGACTTCCTTTATTCTCTGTAGAGGATGGAGGTGATCTTTGCACACTCTGCACTATCAAGGCAGAAAGGTGCTGGATAAAATCCTGATTTGTGGCAGTGTATGACATACAATTAAAAGGCAAGATGACAGTGTTACAGGGGTCAGGCACTGTACAGCATTCTTCCTCTGAACGATCCAAACTTCAAAAGAGATAACAAGCCACAGTAAGTATAAGCTTGAATTTAAAAACAGTCATAGCTACCTACAATTCATGGTGCTGTTCCTCAGAACTTTGAGGTTTACTCTTGTTACTACAGTTAAGTCAGTGTAATTTTGTAAAACACCTTCAGACTGCACACAGCCATTGATTTTAAAGGCTGGTAACATATAATTCTATAGAAAGTAAAAAACTAAAATATTTAACTCCATCCTCTATTTCCCATCCCCAGTAACCATATCCTTAACAAGTTAAAGCGCTTTACAATACAGGTATTGCTGGTTTTGAAAGTACCAACTGCATTCTAGGCCTCAAAAGGCTAAAAACATTTTACACCTTTGAATTGATTTTGATTCAAAAAAAATCCAGAGGCAGCATACAGTGACAGAGGCTGTTTTGCCTTAAAGTCTGGGTTTAAAAATGCAGCATCCGCGGTTATTATCCAAAAAGCTAACAAGGATTTAAACCAGAACTTGGATATCTAGCTTACCACATGTGATGACCACTTCCATACTCTTTGCATGAATCCAATGGAGAGGCAGGTGCCTAAGGAGAAGAAAACAGGAAGCTCTCCACTACTTACAGCTGCTGTCAGACTTCAGCATACATGAAAAGCAAAGTTAATGTTGGCTCCCATTTTTTAAAGCCAACTCACTGCAAAGTACTGACTGTTGCACTCAAGGACAGCTAAACAGCTACCACAGAATCACAGAACAGTTTGGGTTGGAAAAGGACCTTACAGAACATGTAGTCCAACCCCCCTGCCATGGGCAGGAACATCTTCCACCAGACCAGGGTGCTCCCAGCCCCGTCCAACCTGGCCCTGAACCCTTCCAGGGAGGGGGCAGCCACAGCTGCTCTGGGCAAGCAGGGACAGTGCCTCACCACCCTCACAGAGAAGAATTTCTTCCTTCTGTCTAATCTAAATCTGCCCTCTTTCAGTTTAAAACTGTTACCCCTTGTCCTATCCCTACACCCTGATAAAGAGTCCCTCCCCACCTTTCCTGTAGCCCCCTATAAGGTCTTCCCAGAGCCTTTTCTTCTCCAGGCTGAATATCCCAACTCTCTCAGCCTGGCCTCACAGGGCAGGCGCTCCAGCCCTCTGAGCATCTTCATGGACTCCTCCGGACCCATTCAAGCAGGTCTGTGTCCTTCTTATGTTGGGGGCCCCAGAGCTGGACCCAGCACTGTGGGAGGGGGGGTGTGTGTCTCACAAGAGCAGAGTAGATGGGCAGGATCACTTGAGAATTCTGAAACGTTGTTTACTTTAGGTTAAGCATTCAATTAAAGCAGGAAAAGAACAAACTCTGCTTCTGATGTGAGAACAGATCCAACCTGTGGCCCACGGTCATTTCAGCACACTACAGATTTTTACAGAAAGTGAGGCAAAACGGTAAAGGAACTTGACAAAGACCAACTACACTGGTAGCAAAGGAAGAGATTCCCCATGTCTTGTTGTCTCATTCCTTGAAGCCATGTGTATAAAGAGTGTTTCCAATACAACAAATTACATCACCAAATTCAGAAGTTATCAAACAGCAGGAATTTGAAGACGACAAATGAAGATCATTACCTATTGACAGGGAGGTTTTTATACTCTACTAACAAGAAAATCACTTTCCAAAAGCTGATAAGATAGAAGTCTTACACTCAGTATCTAAGAGGGTATTAAACGATGTGATAGTAATGCTGGGTAAACATCTCAAAGTCATGACAGTGACAACAATTCTCTGCAACTCTGGTAAACTTGGATTATGCATTTAATTTACAAGGTGGACCAACCCCTTGACTCAAATTTTGGACTACCTCCTTTTCCATTATAATAGCTCTGAGAATCAAAAAACCTTTGCTATGGATTACTATGATAACATAATTTTAATATCAGAAATAAGCTTGCAAAAACACTTTTAAGAACACCATAAACTGAAGGATGGCAATTACCTGATTTTTACATCTGGAGTCTGGTATTTCTAAGCATCTCTGGGGAACTGTATGGTCTGTAGGAGTCGAACCACTGGATTGAAAAAGACTGCTAGCTAGGACTGTTTCTTCACAAGTTATTTCTAGAACAAATATAAACAGCTGTTAAAGTCACTGAAGTAAAACAAAAACGAATGTCTAATAGTACCTGCCAAGCAAGTGGAATTAGATCTAATCATAAAAGCTAAAGGACATATATCTTCACATAATAGTCAGGACAGAAGCAGGCATAATTTTAGTCTAATTACAGAAGTATCTTTTAATGAAACTTTCAGTGCAGTTAAGACTGCTAAAGCTCATTTTTCAAGCAAACAATCAATTTAAATCTCAGCATCTGGTGTAGAAATTCTTCACATAATTTAGTTTTAACAGAACTAGTCAGTTCTGTTCATACTAACCCTAACATTTACCAAAACATTGACAGGCTGTCAAAATCACAGCAAAGCACCCTTTGTAAATTTTATTTTCTGTAGGCTTCAAGTGAACAACTATAGTATCTGTGGTAAAGCCTTTAACCAAACTCTGGTCTGGTCCCCTCTAATGGCATTCAAGACAATTATCTCACCTTATTCAGAAGATTTTTAAAGGTTTCAAAGCTGAATCATCAGTAAAAACTTTTAAGTACATATAAGCCAACATTCTCAGGGAGAGGTGACATTGATATTCACAACATTGTACTGACACAGAGCAAATCAATTTTCAGTATTACCACTGAGCCAGCCAGCTCATGTATATATGTGTGCAAATAAACAACAATTACAGTGTGGGTATGTTTCTGGCTTGAGCATAAAAACTCCTGCATGTATCTTTCTAGATTGATGGCAAAATTTAGTAGATTACATCAAACCATCTCATAGTCAGAGGAAACACAAGAGGTATTTACTACTTGAGTAAAATACTGTGTTAGCAAGAAGGAAACTCAAACTGACAGGAAAAACAGAACATGACAGTATTATTTTTGGTTTTCTGTTTCCTATATAAATATTTAATCTTTTTCCATAAGCCATTTGCCAGCGACATTTAATTTGAATAATATGTTACGGAAACAGATGGTGTCTAGAAAAACTGCAGAGAAAACAATTCATAGAAATAGCATATCAGGAAATTAATTCCATTATTCATGATTTAAGGTCTAACAGAGGAACTAATTGCCTAGCATATTTCAATTTTTTAAAAGTAAATTTCTCAACCAGTATTTTGAAAACAACACTTGATAGCTAGATATGTAGCAAATAATTTCTATTGTTAAAGCTGAGAAATAGCTTGCCTTAGTCCTCATTCTCCCACTATTTGCAAAAGCCTTCCCCAAGATTCTATTAATGGAACCTTATGGAAAAGGACTACAGTAAATAAACCTTGAATCTCATACCAAGTCTTTCTATAAAACTCCCAAGTACTTCAGAAAGAAAGAGCTAGATTTTTTTCTCCCAAGACTCATTTGCTCCTAAACATAATAGAAAGACTATTGACAGATAGCCTTTAAAGTCAGTGATTGCTAGTCCTGTATAAAACTGCAGGTTGCTGTATAGACAAACTGTTTCAATCCTGTAACTTAAATGCTTAATACTTTAAAACAAGCATTGACTTCATTTTGGAAAAACTGGCATTTTATCAGCAGATGAAGAGTGATGTAGAAGGGCTAAAAGGGAAGTCAAGTACATAAACAACAACAAAATCTGTATCTAAGTTGTCTGTGCTTTATTCAAATGCTGTCAGAACAATTTCATTTTTATAGTGCAATAAGAAACCTCTACTGATTTTGCATAAATCACAACAATGAATTCTCTTCAAAGATCAAGCTTTTCAGGCATGTTTCTCTCCTCTATCCACCAAACTACTGGTTTACTGGGAAGAGTAAACTGTTCCACTCCGAATTACTGAGAATATAACCCCTGCTCTACTAAACGGTTACAAAGTCTTTTCCCACTATTTATATCCTACTGCACTAAGTTTTCAATCAGGCAAAAGCAGCAAAAAAAAAAAAATCTTTATCTCTTCTCAGTCACAAATGAATATTCACATAAGTCTGTCTTACAGGCTCCTGCAAAAGATGAAAGATAAGCAATTCTTCTAAGTTTCTAATTCAACAGGCATGCTTATTTGAAACACAGTAAAATAATTTTCATGTAAGGTTGGCAGGTGCTGTAGAGCACAACAGATGTGCTGAAATTACAGGCTCAGCCAGAGCACTAATCCCACAATCGTCTTACCCCCTTTTCCTATTTTCCTTCTGTTTTGACAGAAATGCAGCTCTTGCAAAATAGCAGTAACGAAACATGCTGCTTGAGCTCATAGCTCAACTCATAACTAACTCATTGAATAGACCAAGAACAGGTAGAGAAGCAATTTTAAAACATATCTATACACGCCATGTTTTTTTATGAAGGCATGTATCTAAGCTATGAAAAGATACAGTCCTCTGCTGCTGATTTCTGCAGGATGATGCATTAAAAGCAGTCCTGAACCCAAACTTTCACTACAGTTAATTAACATTACAGTGAACAACAGTTCAGTTTTGCTGATTCACATACATACAACTTCCACTTTCTAAGCCAATACTACCAGGTCTTTCTGCTTTGTCTTGCTAAGCCCTATATCCATGCACATAATATTCATGTATATCAATGCAGCTTAGAAAAGCAGAACCAAGAGGCTCAGCCCAGCAGCACGATACATACATGATTACCTTGGCTGGAGCTGACAGGACGAGGCAGAGAGGGAGAGGAAGGACGAACAGTAAGAGAAGAACAGTTTGATTTGGAGCTGGCAGCAGTGAGCCTGGAGTCCTCACTGATCTAATAAAGAAAGTATGCAGTGATTAAAGAAAAACCTAAATACACAAGACATTAGATCCTGAACTAAAGTAAGTCTACACAAGCTTTCTCATTATTAGTAAAAGGAAAGTTAGTGCCAATTAATTGGGGAGGGGGGCAAAGAGGGTGTCACATCCTGTGAAGTTTCTATTTTCACACTAAATGGAATTTCACTACGAATTCATTTAGAGAAGTCATTCTGATCACTGACTAATCCCTGTATTGACAAAACTAGCATCAAGTTTTACAAACTACAGGAGAATGAAAACAGGATTTCTACACTGTAGGGACAGACAGGTTCTGATAATAAGTTCATTACCAAAGCAAGACTAATCAACTACACAGCGCGCACACACACACAAGAGAGAAGGCAAGAAGGATTCAGATTTCTGATTCCTTCCCACTGCTAAATACCTATAACAAGAAAGTTTGGGAAAGTCACTTCAATACTCTACAACACAAGCAATAAAAATCACACCTCTGCAATGCTTGCGTAAGATGTAAAATATGGCTGTTAAGGTCAACTGCATATTCATTGTGCACACCATTATCTCATTTTGTCTTTTCCTCCCACTTCCTCTCCCAGGCCAGTACAAAAAGGAAGGTCAGAATTACTGAAATTACACTGAAAACTAAATAGGAAAGAGGCCCACACCGAGGCACAAAGAAAATGTGAAAACTTTAATGCCTAGGAAAGTTTAATGAATTTTGCTTAAATCTAACTTGTAAAAGACTTTTTGTAATATTCTTTTGTACACAGGACATTCTACTCCTCTCAGCACCAAACTCACCTTTTTATCAGAGTTGCTCAGCTTGTATTTCACCTCCTTTGCTTTTTGAATAGCTTTTAGCACTTCCACAGTATCTAGTTCCTTTTCTGTGGTAACAATGTTATCCAAACAGACCTAAACCAATATGTTAACACATATAAAAATACTGAAAACAAGGCAGCTCTGCAATTGGTTTTTATTAATGTAATAATCAGAAATTATCTTAGCTTAATGCAAACTATGTGCATCTTTGTAATCATTACATAAAAACAATTATCACATTAGACCTTCCTCTAACATGATATGAATTTAATACAAACTCAGAAATGCTTGGTAAGCCTAACAGCCTTCTAGAACATCTGCGTTTCTATATGAACATACTGTTAACCAATGAAGATAGGGTAAACTTTCATTTAGATCCAGAAGGATAAATACTGTTAATATGGTTTAACTCTCTAAAGACCTTCTCCAACACACACTAAAAACTGATCAGGTGTTTAGAACATACACACTACTGTCTTCACTAGGCTTTAAAACATATTTTTTTTCAAATGCCATCTTCAAAGGAAGAAGTGCACCATGGCTTACCTCTGAGGCCCTGTCTCCAAACTGAGCAAGTACTTTGGTCCGGTAATCAGGGATGATGCTCAACGGATTGCTGGATAAGACCACCTTTTCCAAGCATGGGAGGCTTCCTATATTTTTTACTTCATCAATCTGAAAGTTTTTGGATAAAAGGATGAATACAGATTAGCCAAATGAAAATGAGCATACAGACTGAGCATTTCTTGCATAAATTACATACACACAATAACCCATAAAAATTGCTACAGCAACTTTTATTTATTTGCAGTTTCACCCATTAAAAGAAATTGCTTGTGAACAATGCCAAAGGTCTGCTACAGCCTCTGTCCAGCTACCAGGTCCCTTCTCTGTAGATGGTCACACACATTGTGCAATTTGACACAGAAAATCAACAGTTACCTGTTCTATTTTGTTGTTGCTCAGATCCAAGTTGACCAATGAGTACAGTTTGTTAAGACCACACAGCCTTTCTAGCTGATTTCCTGCTAAATTCAGAGTTTTGATGTTTCCCAGTTTTGTGTGAACACCTTCTAGTGATGTAAGCTTGTTGTAGGATAAGTCCAGGTGAACAAGGTTGTAAAGATGCTACAAAAGCACAGAAAAGCTGTATCATACACCAGTTCATTAAAGTTGAACAATATCAAAGACACTGTATTATGGCTTGCTCTTTTTTTTTTTTTTTGCAACAGTGTCTTCATGCTGGACACTGCCTAGCATGAAAAAAACAACATGAAATTGCTCATTGCACAGGTTCAAGCTTGTAGAAAGGAAACTTCCTCAACTGCATTTTTACCAACCCACAGATAAAGCTGCCAGTGAATGAATTTAGCTAAGAACTATTGTATGTCAATATTGGCAAAGAAATTAAAATATCCAGAGCAAGTAAGAAATGCACCATTAAGAGAGTACTTGATATTATGAAGGGTAAACTATTTGGGCTTAAACTATTCACCATGAGAAAGATGAGCAACAAAATTCTGAAGCAAGAAAACCTGCGTTCTAAGATCCTGTTCAGTCTGCGGAAAAAAAATATCACCTTCAAAAGCATCACTTACCTGTAAATTTTCTACCAAAGAGACTCCATTGTGACTCAAATCCAGGAATTCAATCTTTGGAATTAATTTCTAGAAGAGGAGAAAAAAATGCATGTGTTAAATGCATTTTAGCTCCTAAATCGGGCTATACTTCCTTCACTATTAGCTGACCAACAAGCAAAAGAAAGGTATCATCCAATGCACACTCTCTATTCTCAGCTTTTGGTATTAAAAAAGCATTTCGTATGACCTAGTACAACAAATGAGCTGAACCTTGCTCTTAAGAAAACCAGGTTACTCTGAGGAGCGTGGTTATGTTTTAATTTGAAATCTGGTTTCTCACTGAAGACAAACAAGTTGCTCCCAGTTTAGCCCCATTAACTATAGATCAAACTCATTAGTAGGTGGTTTCATCTTATCAAACAAGCCTATCTGTTATACAGAAACCTAAAGATGATATTACCAAAAACCAGAATAAGCTGAGCAATTTGTTTCCATGTTTTGATTATGCTAGCCAAGTATCACAGAGAAAACTGTGCTCCAAGTCCATGATCTCTAGTTGACCTACAGACATATTTCCTGCTTCACAAGAGTAGTTCAAGTAAAAATTTACATTCATATTTGACATATTTGTGATGAATGATAATTTATTTTTTCTTAACTGATTTACAAAAAGTAGTTCTCAGGTACTGGCAAAATAGACCAAGTTTTGTTTCCATGCTCTTCATATTTTTTGATATCAAGACAGCTGTCAGCAAGCCACAGGTTTTTTAAACAAGCCGGAAGCTTCAGCCCTGATAACACTCCAAAGTTCGAGTCCAAGAGGTGTTTTTTTTTATTTAAAAAAACCCCAAACCTTTGTAAGTGGCCTAAAGCCAATGCAAACAGTAAAAGCATGTTTCAGAAAGTCAGTATTTGTGGAAGTGTTGCTTACAGACCACAGAATGATAAACTTTTCTCCTTTAGCAAAGAAAATATTGAAGTAGTAAAGAAAAAATCTCCTAAGCATTGACTAGGGTAGCTTATCAACATAAAGTAAGTGCAACTGAAAATATTTCAACAAAAAGATATATAAAATAAAGCAAATGCAAAATCCCTGCCGTGTAACGTGCCACAGAAGATCAGTCATACTTTTTTCCACAAATGAAAAAATATTTCTTACCACTGAATCATCAATTTGAGAGATGCTATTGTGACTCATATCCAAAGTTGTTAAAGTTCTCCACGTTGGGATAACTGCTGTCACTGGACAACTTGAAGTTGCACCCTCTGGCTCCCACTGATCAAACTCAGAGGCCTCAGGCACCAGGATTTCCTATTTAAGACAAGCACACTAAAATATTATGGTTATATCTTCAGTGAAAGCTAATAGTTTTGAAAACAATCCAAACAACATTATATAAGCAAGGAAGACTTCTAAGCTTTATAATCACATAGATTAAAGTTGTAAGACTTAAAACGTGAGCTGACTGGGTCAGAATTATTTTAGATCTAGAGGGAGGGAGTTCCAACACTAGCAACCAACCTGAAATGGGGAATGTGGAGGAACAATAGAGGGACTGTGAAAATTATGCTACTGGATATCATTTGTCAAATCAAAGCCCAGAAGAATAAGGCATATGCATTCAGTTCGTAACAGAAACATACATTCCAATAAAAGCATCAGAAGTGTCCCTATGAAGGGACACATGTAAACACTTTCTCCACTTTATTAAAGTTGAGATTCTGAAAGGTTCACAAACCCTTTCAGAGTTCCATGGTTTTACAAGCAGAACCTGCAACAGACAGTACAGAAAAGTACATGGAGTTCAAACAGATATTTCCACAATGTGCATGTTATTTTTGCACGTACTTTGAAGACTCACCAGAAGTAGGAACTCACTCTTACCTTCATCGATGTTGCTGAAAATCGAACACTCATTGTGGCCAGAGCATGTTTTGATGAAGTCAGTCCTTTGATAAGCCTTCCCCCACAATGATTGATCTATTTAAAAATCATGTTACAAAGTCAGAAATGATAGAATAGACAAATATGAAACATAAAAGTGGCAGCTAAAAGCTTCAATAGCAGATCACCAATTTGGAAAGTAGTTACACTCTCTCAAAAATCTCCTGAGATTATCAGATCAGAAATACCAACATTTGGTAAAGTTAAAGCAAGAATTTAGAGTCACGACTACAGAAAAGTGAAAGTCAAACATTTATTTGAACAAATCTTCTTCCCCATTGACTTCCTACCTGCCCCATGTATTCTTCACGGTGAAACTACATGGGCAGTTTAATAGGACACACTATTTTACAGTTACCAAAGAGAGAGCTATCTCAAGCTATGGCTCTATCTGCAGATATGTTTATTTAGGTATATGTTCTTTATTATAAATAAGAAAAAAAAAATGCCTAGGAAGAAGCGGGGCTACTAACATAAGCATTTAATACACCAGTGAGATAATTATAGACCAAGTTTAACATTACAAAGTCTTCTTTCTGTTGCTCAATTTGGAACAATGCCCCCAAAGGTCTGCTACAGCCTCTGCGCAGCAACCAGGTTCTTCTCTGTAGACAGTCACACACATTGTGCAACCACAACAACTGGCACATTTGCTGGTATATCAGGGAAACCACACTAAACAGAGAGAGACAGAGGTCCTGCCACCCATGAAAACATTCTTTCCAGATTACCACTGTTAATTTTTCAACAGTGTTTACTACTACATGTATGGAATATAGTACTACTACTATACTCTGGTGCCAATCCAAAACTTTTCATGAATATACAGCTACAAAAATCTTCAAAATCAAAAGCCTTTCTTTTTTTCCCCCAAACATTAAGCAAAGCTACACCTGAAACTCTCCATGCTCACACGAAGGGGAAAATTGATACTATCCTGCAACATACAGAATGTTAGACTGCAGTATATTAGACACTCCCACTCTTCAGCTCACTGTAATTTTTTTCCCACATTAAAATGTCAATAAATCACTGACTTCAGAAATGCACGTCAGTTCAAATCCAACTCGGTCTCTCCTATCATTGAGACAATAGTGTTCATGTACTAGAAAAGGTATAGCATCCACCAGAAGCTGAAACAGAGTACAGACTGCATGACAAAATCAGATTTTCTATGTCTGGAAAGATCTGAAGTGGTCAGGAAAGTACTTAGTAAAATACTCATTGAGCAACTCCTACTAGAAATGCTGTCACTCTCACTGAAAGCAGACCAATAAAAAATTCTGCAAAGTATCAGACAAGAAGCACTATACCCAGAAGTGTATTTTCACAAGCAAATTTAATGCCAGGACATTTTCACAAATATTTGGTGCTTTCCAAATAAAAATTACTTTGTAACAAGAGATCCCATTATAACCCATTTGTTAGATCTTCAATGCAATAGAAAGACATCCTGTTTTAGGTTTTGTGTATATGCTGGAAATCACATTCTTTTAAGACACACACAGTGCAAGCTATTCCAAACATTTAAATTTGGCATCCTTATTTCCAAGACCTGATAAAACAGCCCTTTTAATCATTGCACTCCTCAATTCTAGCACCAAATCAAAGCACACAATTACCAATTCTGAGAGATATGCAGCAGACCTGGCATTTGCAGAGCCTCTATATTATTATGCGCTTTATCTTAGTCATACCTCGATTTGATGAAGTGATTTGAAAATTGACAGATCAAAAGGCAAGAGATGCTCCTGAATATTACTGGTTCCAAAAGATCCCCCTGTTCCAGTGACCTGGCAATCAACATTTAAGAACAGAGTTAGTGCACATAATCCAACCTGTCCGCATTTCAGATAGCCTTAACACAGGCAACAGCACAAATAGAGTAGCTTGGAAAGACAGCCAAAGTTGTAACCAATTTTTCGAGATTAACTCTTCACGAAAAAACTGTTAGTTACTCCAGCTAAGTGCACTGAACATGAACTGCCACCTTGTGCTTATATTTTGTAGCACGTTGGGCATGCAAGAAGATACCATAGTCAAGACTGATCAAAGCCTCATTCTCAGCTGACCAAGCCAGAGCTGCATTCACTAAAAAGAACTTCCTTGAAACATCTGAATCCTCCAAGACAGAACCGTCTTCAGTTCCACTACAGCAGATGAAGTTCAAGGCATTGAGAAGATGGGTTTGAAGAAAACATTAGATATTGGTAGACGTCTAATAAAAATGCATCTAATATTTCCAAGTAATCATTGGATTCTGGCCTCAGTATGTCAGCAGCATAAAAGGCAGGTGGTTTCATTTATGTTTGCCATGAATATAATTCTGGGAAAAATCTCTAAGGTTTTTGTCTGGTCTTACATATATCTTACAAGCTCTGAAGGTGCCCACACTCACAAGCATTCAGAGGGCCAGAATTTCTGAAGATGGGTATTTTTCTAAACAGTATGCTCTCTTCCAGCCAGAGAATCCTCTGTTCAGAGGATGGCAAAGGAAACTGAAGATTCACAGGAATATCAGTACCGCTGTGGTTTTGCTATCACAACTTTAAGTCCCCCAGTGAAGCTTCCCTCAATCCACTACTTTGCCTACCCTTTGGACACACCACACAGTTAAAAAAGCACATCATGTGATAAAGGAGCTAAAAAGTATCCGAGCTATACCAAAGGATGTTAAAAAAATCACACAGGAGAAATCTTTCTAATTCACTTATTTTGTAGGAAGAAAACAAACTGGCTCCCGATAAAATTGATCTGTTCTGAGGCCATTTTACACTTATTCTGAAATGGTATTTTAGTTAAAAATTTAGGGCCATCTCATCTATGAAACTGAGGGTTTTGTTAGTTTGGTGGGGGTTCTTTAAACTTTCAGATACAGCCAAAGGTGAGAAAGTGGACAGGATTTATATACACGTATATGTATACACACGTGTATGTATACATAAACACTGGCCTACCCATAGTGTCTGCAAAGAATGCAGGGTTGAAGAGATTATCTATCTCCCCATTCGTACTAGCACCCACTAAGATTCTATGACTGCACCTCTACAGAGAGCACAGCTGAAGAGACCACAGAGAATCAACATCTTTGTTAGAGAACTGTGTGTATTGAAGGTCAAAAGAATAAACACCTGTTTAACATTGACTTCTAAATGCCTGCAGGTGTTTACTATCAGTGAAGTTCTTGCGCATTCAGACTAGACTCCAAAAGTATGCTAAGAATCATGTCAGTAGAAGCATTATCTCCATTAGTCATGCAAGTGCAGCTCACCTTTAAATACTTGAGTCTACAAGTGAAATCTAGAATATGACCTAGATCTGTTTTGGCATCTCCATTAGCGCATGTAGGCTTCCCCTGTAGCAACTGTTGAGTGACAGCATATAACTGCAAGGGTCTGATGGTGAAGACTTCTCCAGCCATTAATAACTGCTCTCCTGTAAACAGAGTATGATGGTATCAAACACAGTTGCTGCAATGGTTACAAAACAATAAACAGTATATGGAAGGTCTAATGTTAGAGATTAAATGTTTGTCATTTATACTCCAAACTCACAATTGAGGTACCAAAACAGTGACCTTTTTTGCCACTTTAAACTAGAATGGATGAATTAAGAATGTGTGTTTTTTTAACACCAGAATAATCTAGGTGTTCAAATGGGCACTGTCATCATACAAGCCTGAAGCTCATAATGCAACAAATGGCAAATTTCCCTCAATCTTAACAGGACTGAAATCAGTTAATTTATATAATGTAAGAGATACTAAATATTTTCTGAGATATCCTTAAATTCTATAGCAGCTAGGACTTATGCTGTTCAGAAAAAGCAGTGCCTGACATCTGAAAAACAGACCTTATATCTTTTGCAATGCTGCCTAAATGAATAATTGTAGCAAATAAGTTTTCTTGGAGAGTATGAGAACTTTCACCACACTAATACCAAAGCAAACTCTCAGAAATGCATTATCTGACAGTATTTTTACAATCCCATTTCATTTTAAGAACAGTAGGAAACAGCATCTGAAAACCTCTCTGAAGGCACCACAAGAGTTAACATGGACTACAGCAGTCAGAACATGCACATGTGGAATTAATATCTTTCTCTTCTTCCTTTTAGGGACATCAGTTTGACTTCATGGACAAGAGAGCATCAGCTGTTATGATAAGCAGTGTTCTCAGAAATGCTCTGAGGAGTAAAATTCCCTTTGGCTTCAGTGGGAGCAAGTCCAAAACAGAAAGCTTAACAAAAGCTTCTGATCACCAGTACCACATCCCGTCCTTTATTCACCAATTTCTCTGTTTTGTTTCTAAACATAGATGCACTACTGCTACAGCTCCTTCCAAAATGCAGCTTGAATCAAAGCGCAAACAGCAAGAAAAAGGTAAAGAGAAAGAAGAAGAAGAAAGTGTCTTGTATTCTGTTATGGAAGATTCAGATCTCATGGTCTGGAGATTAAACATCACAGGTACACGAATGCATATACATAGAGGAAACCATTCCCAGTTGAATTCTTGCAAGTTCTCTACCTTTGTGGAAGAGCTCTTCAGCCAATGCAGCAGTGATCCCATTGATTTCCTGCAAAGAATAAGCCATTGTAATTATGTGTTACTTACATACTTATGGTTCCAATTTTTCATCATGTACCTTTAGTGAAGTCTTATTTTTTGGCTACAGTACAGGATGTTTTGTTGGGCTGGGTTTTTTTTTGTTGGTTGTTTTTTTTTTTGTTTGTTTCATTTGGTTGGTTGGTTTGTGGGTGTTTTTTTTGTTGTTTTTTTGTTTTGTTTTGTTTTTTTTAAACAGAATTCAGCTGTGATTGTGTCTTATGGATTTCTTTGTAACTTGAAAAAACTTCATAAAAATGACCAGAAATGACTTAATTCCATATTATTTTAATTTCCAAGATGGATGATACTGGACTACGTTGAAGTAATCACATCCTGCATATACTAGAAAAGGGCAACAGCAACTAGAGCAACTATTGCTAGCCATCATTAGCCCAACTTGAAAGAAAGCTCAGTGTTGAAGAAACTATTACAAGTATAGTGTTCTTCAAACTTAAACATTAAGACTAACCTAATGCACCAAACACTCAACATTTCTCAGAATATCACTAACAGAAAACTTTAGACTAACAGGTCTACAGGGAAGAAGAGATAATTAAAAAGTAGTTAGTCTTCTGGACTTCAATTCTATTACACTTGCTGCAGGATAAGCCAAAAGCCCCTTTTCCCCATCCTCCAACTCTTCCACCTTCCTGGACCTAACCCAGCTGCTTGACTGCCAGGAGGAAAGAAAAAGGCTAAAAACTCTCAATGCAGAGTTTTATTCTTTCTAAATCTGAAGGTGCCTAAAGATCAGTATTTCCCATCTGGGCATACTTCTCTCCACAAAAGCAAATGCTCTGTGGAAGTCCAGAAATAGTTCTCAGCATTTCCAACAGTGTTCTCTCTCAAAAGTGCACAAAAATAAAAAATAATACTATTTGTGATTAATGAAGCTTCCCCTAGGCACAAACATCTCATTTTAAGGTAGCTGCAAAGGATAAACAGATATTACGGATTATCACAAAATGAATATTTGATGAGTTTACTTTGCTGACAAATCCCTCATGATTCATAACATGGGGAATAAATCCACGGGACACCTGCAGCAGACAGTTCAGCTCATTTGACAAGGCAAGCATTTTACAAAGCACATTCTTAGTATAACTGAAACCCCACTCACTAAGCAGAAACAAAGCCTCCACACCACAGTTTTGAGAACAACAAACTAGAAGCTGTGTTCTAAACAAAATTCAACAATTCTGACTCTCATCTGAATAAGCCAATTGCACTCATCTGGCATGCACAGACTTGATTGGAAACTATACTCTCTATCCCTTTCATCATCTGGGACACAGCAGAAATTTTTTCTACGTTTATAATTGAAACAAGATTATGACTCGGACTGTTATGACTAATGGACAAAAAAAGCAACTCTATTCTTCTGCCTACAAGAGACCTCTGTCTCAGCTCTAACTACTTATATGCATCAAACCCACAGAAGTCCATTGTTTGCAGGTGTCTCAACAGCAGTCTGTGGGTACTCAATTCTTTTCTTGCTAAAGCTTCTATCTGCAAGTTAAGAAACCAAATCTTCTAAAATGACAAAGTATAAGAAAATGAAACAAAATAATCATCCCCATATCACTGCAGACGTCTTATTTAATGTCAAAGTAACAATAATGTCCTACATTGCTGTCACATGCAACTGCTTCTCTTTGCTAAGCTGTAGCTGGCTTTTCCCTGGGACACGTAAAGGCTTCAAAGCGGTTTTAATGTATTTATGGTAGGTGTTTCTAACTCCATTTAGTTCTGTTAACCTGGGAAATAAAATTAAATAGTCTCTACTGGAAATACTATAATAAGAATAGACAAAAAATACTGCATCCTTCCTATATAAACTAATGAGTCAGTATCAGGTATTATAATGGCTCAAGAATGCACGTACATGGGCTGTCTGGTAACAAAGATATTTTAAAAGAGCAAAGTTCTGCAGGGAAGTTGTTTTCCTGTAGAATTGCTGTGGTAAATATTTAGCTTTTCTGCTGAATAACTGAAATAAAAACCTTTGTTGAAGTTACAGCACTGAACATTAATGAAAGACATAATTTAAGAGTAGCCAGAGAACAGAAAAATTAAGCAGCTGTCTGGTGATCAGGAAGTTTGTTCCATCTGAACAGAAATGTCCCTACATTAGCACACACATTTTTAATACATTTAAATCCTCTAATCTGTTTTAGAGGGCTTGATCATGACAAACTAGTGCTTCCCACTGAAGTCTGCAGTGCAATAGCAACACTATGAAGTAAACCTTTTACTGTTTATCTAAATCAAACTCTAAAGTCTCATCAGGATAATTATGTTCATGTAGCAACTAAAACAGGGTTTTCTTTGTTGCTAAAGCTTAATTAACACACCCAATGGACCACTTGTGACTTATTTCTGAAGCCTTTATATGAAACCAGGAAAGGCCATCTCAGCACATCCCACCCCAAAGCCATTACAGCTCCTCCTTTCCACTGAGTTCTCCAGTGCACTTTCCTCTTTATGAAGTTCATTCTCCCCCTCACAACATGATGCCATATTGCAAAAATGCTAATTATACACAAGAGATGAACAAACAAATTGCAATCTGAACATGAAAGCAAGCTATTGCTTCTTTCTTCAAACATACTTTTCCATAACATTCTGTCTGCTGGCTGGAACTATTTCTCCAGAGGCTACTCCATCAGTGTGTTTCTCCTGGAGAAGCACCTTTTTCTTCATTTGGGCTACTGCAAACTGTTTCAGTGAGAACCACAGCTCTAACCATTAACCACTAAGTAGTGGGGTGTGCGGATCAATTATGCAATATTCCTTCAGAGAGACAGCACTGTTGACTTCAGTCTAACAATCAATTCAGCTTCAGATTTATTCAAAGCTTCCAAATATCCTGCCAACATTTATTTTCTCCTCTTAGAATTCCTACCCACACTACTTGCCAGCCTAGTATCTACTGCAATAAAAAGTGGTGTCAAAAATATTAAAAATATGCTTTGTTTGTTACATTGTACAAAATGCTGAAAAAGCAGTTTCAGCTATTTTGTGAAGATTCTATACAATTCTCTCCAAGTCAGAGAAGGAGGAAAAGACACTTAGGCCTCCATTTCGTATGCTAAAAATAAAACTTACATATAAATGAAAGTGTAGGAAGTGTGACAGAACTTTTGGAGCAGTAACAGGGAACTTGACTAGTAAGGTTTGCAGGTAGACCTCTAATTCCTTTTGTCTTTTCTCCACCAGGCTTTTGGAATTTTTTCCAATAATCTTCTTAGGAGGCAATAGATTTTTATCTATTTTCTTTTCTGAAACAAGCTGAAAGACAGAGACCACAGTTACTACCCAACTCACCATCTGAACTTGCACAAAAGATGCAAAGGAACATATTAAGACCATGTTGCTTGATTCTGGTAAGATTCAGAAATAATTTCAGTAAATTTAGCCACTGATTTTAAAGTAGTAGGTATTTTCAGAAAGAATACTTTATCATAAAATGTAGTGTTTTCTGAGATAATCACTCACAGTAGCACAGAGCAGAATGTAACTAAGGTGTTAAAACAGAGTTACTGTTGCGTACCTGAAAAAGCAGCCCAGTCTTGAATATAGTGGACTTTTTCCCTCACTTTCACTCACTGTTTTTAATCAGCACTGGTTAGTAACTATCCCACACTACTGCCTAAGGACAGTTTTATCATCCACCCCGCCCAGAGGAGAGTCTTTGTTCCAATTCAGCTTTTGGCTACCAGATCAGCTGATCATAAACATCTCTCTTGGTAAAACATTTAATGACTCTAGCCTAAACACCACTCTTTCTTACACAAGCTACTCTCCAAGGCTAGAGCTGTCCAGGCCAACCTCCCCCAGTTCAAGAGTGTAACAGGGGCAAGTAATGTTGTTCATACAAAAAGGATTTAGTTTGCGGTTCAGATGGTATCTGGCAGATAGTTCTCGTTCTTTATTGAGGAAAGAATTTATGTCCCATACAACAGAACTACAAAAATGGTACAATGTTTTGTAGCAGATCAAGGCCACAGTTTTAATATCCTTACCTTTTCATGCAGGTCATGGAAATCACTGTAACGATGTTTGACTGTCCACTGATGATTGCCAACGCTGACTTGAATAATGTATACCTGAAAGGAAGAAATTAAAGTAAGGGTACTGCAAAGCTTTTGTCTTAAAAAGAAGCTGACTGCAAGATGTGCTGGTTAATGTAGCACTATAAGATGATTCTACATTCTTAAAGTATCATAGTTAACTAAAAGCTAATCCAAACTCTAAGGTGACTTTGCTGATGTGGGATGCTTAATCTCATTCACAAGGCTGCTCCACACACGCAGGTCATGTAAAGCAATGACTTTTATTTTTGCAGCCTAAAGGTTAATAACCAAGATCTCTAAGCTACTTCTGAAGATTTCTGCTAATTAAGTTGGTATTCATAGCTATCCACAACAAGCCTGAGACAGCCGCATCCCTTCTTCAATATACGAAGTTCCACAATGAGCAGAGGAACTTGGCAACCATCCTGCTGTCACTGCAGGGTTAAGCAGAAATCTGGATCTTAACCCTTCAAAATCTAGACAAATCCTTTGGTTGAATGTTAACTGTTTTATTCCTTTTAGGGTAAATCACACAAGGCAGCTTCCTGATAATTGTAGTGATTCTTTGGGCACAATTGTAACTATCCAAAGCAATCTACCATTCCTTTACACAAAACTATGTATTTTTAACCACACATGTACCAAACAATTCAAGATTTTAATTGTAAGTGACTTTCCAGATTGAACAGTACTGGTTCTGCAGGAAACTCACAAAACCTTTGAGTAAGCCAGAAGCAAGCCATCCCAAAAACTTTAAAGGTACAAAATAAAACACAAAGTAGAAAACAAACAAGGCTCAGCAAAACTAGTTCTACAGCTATTTGAAAATAACAAATTAAATACACTGTGTATCCAATCCAACTCGATTGGGGTGGGGAGAGTGGAAATCTATAATCAAATCTTGAGAGCATTTAATACAGTTGAGAACTTGCTTACTATCACAGATCACACAGACCTGACTCATAGCTGCTATGAGAATTATGCACATCTAGTTACTAAACCCACATGAGAAAACAAAAAGCATCAACAGCTTCAATTTGTTAAATAAAAGGCCAGTTTTCACTTATTGTTAGTACAGACCAGCACAATGCCAAACATTAAATAGAATACCACTTGCATTTTAAAAGATGAACTATATCTCATACCAATCACACTTTTGTAAGCATCTGACACTGGCTTGCTGAACAAAAACCAAGTCCTACAGAGAACTGAATCAAGATGTCTGACTAGTGCATGCAGCAAGCAACATATCAGTGTTCGGATGAGTAGGGGAAACACAGATGAATGCCAACACAGAATTACAGTCTCAATTAAGGCCTGCATCTGCTTTCCCGTCATGTTGTGTTGGGAAACAGCAGATCATGATTATTCACTGTGCCAGTGACAAACTAGAACAGGAATAACCTGAGCATTCCAAAGTTCCTATTAACCCTGAGGAAAGCAAGGAAAGACTCAAAGAAACCAGAAGATTAAAGTTAGAACTAAAGAAGTGCTGCATTTAAAAGCCATAATAAAAAGTCTAGTTCTTTTTAAAAGTTGACTGTGCTAAATTATGGCGGATCAAGCAGTATAGCTAAATGCAATGTAGATTGAATAGAAAATGCATAAAACCTCAGATTAGATACTGAAAACAAAGTAAACTTCACAGCTCCCAACTGACAGCTCATGAGACAAGGAAAAGATGTCCCTCCTCTCTGAATACAATACAGTCTGAGTAAATAAATAGTAAAGGTTTCATATCCTTTTGCTGAAAGAGAAAGCACTGACCACTTCCAGAAACATAGCACCAAACTAAACAGATGGTCTGGTCAGGAAAATACCTGCTAAGGTGGGTGTTTATATGCACTGATACAATTCCTCAAATTAAGTCTTTAAAAAGCCATTACATTCCCCATGTATAACACTGTCAGAGCTGGCAGTATATATTCACCCCTCAAACTACATCAGTATACAGAATGACAGCAACTGATTTCACATCAATACACAAGCTACCATTATCTTGAAGGATAAATACAAATGCTATATGCTTCTGTTCTCCAAAGACTTGTTTCAATATAGAATCAACAATTTTAAAGCAAGAAAACCCTAAGTTTCTAGAAAAGTCAGATATCTAAGTTCATCTTCAATTAATTTTGAGTGTGCTAGTGACAAGGCTGACAGTTGAATTTAATATTCTACAGTGACTGCCTACCTGTCAAGCCAACTGCTAGAAGGCATACATGGAGATGATGACATTCTCACATTGCACTGTCTCCCAGACATAAATATACCTTGTGAAATCTCCAGCCATATTTATGCTATAAACTGAACTTCTATCGAGATAAAATGCAAAATGTTTACATTCATAGGTTTTTCTCCTGACCATGTCTCTACCAAATTCTTCTGTCTAATAAACTTTGTATATCTGTCCATAAATCAGTTGTTTTGGCCAAGTGATACTTTATAAAGTGTTTAGCATAGCCGCAGTGCTGTGTATTTTAATGATTTTCTAAGCAGTCACTTCAAACTCTTTGTAGTTAAGTACTCACATAACCAAAGAGCATGCCTTCATCTCCCTAAATATTTAAAGGTGAAATGTGTACTAAATTATTTTTAAGATGTAGAATTTTTAAACCAGCTGTTCAATGAACAGCAGTGAGTCCAGACTGCCTTTTGTTTACTTCCTGTACACATTACGAAAACCTGTCCATCTCACTCTACAAGGAAAACTTGCATTTCTACAGTATCCCTCATCCAACTTCACATACTTCAGTACTGTCAATAAAAAGACAAGCACCTCACTTAGATGACAGAGATGCCCCCAGGAAGCCTGGGACACAGGTGTGACTGCATCCAGTACAATCCAAATTCCAGAGCAGTGATGTAAACCCATCTCCTCAAGTAGCTGGACAGTTTACACCCATTCAAGGAAGCCAAGGTATTTTCCTTAAATATCAAAGCTAGTATTTATATTTAAAACAGCTGCAAAATACAGGAAAAGCAGGAAGGCAATTCTAGGCCAAACAAATGGATAGCAGGAAACAAATGAAGCACTGGTAGTCTTGAGGCCTTCTAGCAACCAGCCTGTGTTCAGCATCTAGCTGGACCAGCACATGCAGGAGAAATACCTAGTAAAAGCACTCATACTTTTCTAACTCAATAGAAAAAAAAACATCAACAAGTGCAGTATTTTTTCCTGCTGGATTTATCCGTACCTTGCCTTCCACCCTAAATCCTCCAACTAGAATCACATTTTTAAAAGTACCTTCAAAATTACACAGAACTGTGGGCTTCCCTGATATATTTTACAGGATTTCATCTCACAATTGTCAAATGGACATAATTAAAATAACTCTCCTTCTATTGAGATTATGAGCTCTGAAATACAAAATACAGTGGGAAGCACACATGCCAAAAGAAAAACAACTCTTTCAAAAACAAGGGTGTGAATAGGACCACTGCCACCTTGACTACTACATGTTAATGGATAAAGATGCAGTTTGTTACTGCTGTATTTCCTTTCCCATTTTTACCAGATTTGACTGACTTTTACACCATCTTTTTCTTCATTTCTTCACTTATGCTCTGGTACAGGCCTTTATCACATCCTTAAGTGTCGGTGATCTAATTTTGAACACCAAACACAAATGCCGATTTTTGTAAAACATTTCACCCTGTGAATAATTTTGTAAAATTCCTATTTTTGTTTAAAGATCTCTACATTTCTAATGGCTCAGGTCTATCTCATATAAACAGGCTGCAGGCTTGAAGTCCTGCTAACAGTTGTTGGAGACAGGTAAGCTTAATGCCACAACTCCTTCAAAAATGCAGCAAGAGAATAAAAGTAGGACCAAATACTGGTAAATCTTGCCTTTTGAACACCCTACCTTTAAAGCTCCCAAGAAAAATAGCATGGTATTTCCAGAACCATAATCACTTAAAAAGAAATCTGGCCTTGAAAAAATAAGCTTCCCTGGGATTAGCTGCAGCAGCTTAAAATGTTATCCCCCAACTATCAGCTGATCCGCAGAACACTACCTGAAGCAAAGTTATACACCTGAACTACAGCTCGATATAGCACATTAATGGTACTACCAAAGGTTGGCTGTACCACAGTACTAGTTTGCAGGCAGAAGCAGCAAAGTAGCAAACGTTTCATCTCCTGTGTCCATAACCTCCAGTGGAATAAGGGGAGAGATAACATTTTCACATGTTCTCAACTAAATTCACTTGAATTTCTCATTGACTGGTATTGCAAAATACTAATGAAAATTCTCAACGTCAACATTAACACTGCTGAGTCTTGGTTCACATCTGAAATGGAAGCTTCCAGTCACCATACCACAAGTCTCGCCGTGCCTCTTGACTGCTCAGAGACCTTTGCAAGGGAGATGAACCACATCCTAACGCACACAGTGGTAACATCTCAACAGCATCTGCATGTTTCTATTTCTATGATATATTTCTGTTACTACACATCACATAACTAGCATAACAGAAAGAGCTGAAGCAATTTTCAAGAATTTATTTTAAACTTCTAACCAACTCCTTCACTGAATGCTCATTACACTTTTGTCTGTAAATACGGCTACTCACCACCTGACAGCCTTTCCCACACACTATTTCAAGGGTTGTCAGTTGGAAAAGAGTTAGGTCCTTCATGTAGTACAACTGTGTACATGCTCTGCCCTATTAAAAACTCAGAAATCACTCTCCTGTTGCTCCCGTTTCTCTAGGTACCCTTTCAGAGGCAGTAACCTGAAGCATTACTTGCAACTATTACACAACTTTACAAATACTGCCTTTCTGGACTATTGTTCTCCTTTCTCTTTCAGGCTTCTACAGCATTCTACCTGAGGTCAATAAGCACATTCTACAAGAAAAAAAAAAAATTCAAACCATACTAAAATAAGGTAGCAGCAGAAAACATTTTTAGTTATATAACTAAAGGGTGGTGTGCTTGAGATGTTTTCTGTCTGCAATTATGCTGAGGTTTGTGTTATGATGAGCTTCTTCCTGAAAAACAGACCAATTAACTCTTGGTAGAATGCAACCAGTTACAAAACAAGTTATACATCAAAAATTTAATTCTTTCCCAAAACAAAAACGCTGCTGACAATCTACTTTTTTTTTTTTTTTTGTTAGGGTAGGAGAAAAAACTGTCTATCCCAAATCATCTGATATCCTTTGAAAATAATACTAGCTTTTCAAGAGGGATTTTTTATGGTATTTTCATCTGAAGGTAAGGTTTTCTACTATATTTATTCCAGCTTTAAAAGCTATGTTTACTCCGTATCAATTTTTCATAATCATATGCACATATACAGACACCTACACGCATATATATGTATAGATATATATGGGCAAGAACATGACATTTGCAAACGCAGCCTCCTCTAAAACAGCAGCTCTCCCGAAGGGCCAGAGCTACGAGGAGCTCAGGGGGCGATTTTCAGCGGCTGAGACCCGCAGCCCCGCAGCCTTCGGGGCACATTTCCCAGACCACGCGTCCCTCCACAGAACCAGCAAGGGTTCAGTAACTTCTGCCAAATTCTTCTCGCTCTGGCTTTAGCGCGGGTACAAAACGGGGCCAAGAACCGGCGGCACTAAGCGGGCGGCAGCGCAGCGCCAGCCCGCCCTCAGCTCGCTGCCCCCGGTAACCCGCAGGCTGCCTCAGGCGGGCCCGCTCCCCCTCACCGCCACCATCACCCGCTGCCTCACGACCCGAGCCCCTCACAGACCAGCTCCGCCACCTCCCCGCCCCGCCGTCTCCCCCCGGCCCCGCACCGTGTACGTCTCCACCAGCTCGGAACCCAGGACTCGGGCCTCCCGCGGGGGCTCTTCGCCGTCCTCGCCCCCCGCCGCCGCTTCCATGACGGCGCGAGAAGCGCAGGGCACCGGCCGCCGCCGCGCTCACACCGTCACCGCTCCCATCCGGCCGCCGCCACCGCCCCCAGCACCGGCACCCGGCCCACCCTGCACTCCCGCCGCCGCCATCTTGGCTTACTCCTCTCCCCCCCCCCCCCCGGGGCGCGGCCCGCCCCGCCCGCCGCCTGTTTATTGGCAGACGCCGCCGGCGGCACAGAGGCGGGGCTTTGCGGTGGGGGCGGGGCTTGGCGCTGTGAGAGGCGGCACTTTTGCCCGTGGAGGCGGGGCTTATTGTGTGGGGGCGCGCATGCGTGCTGCTTCTGTCAGGGGAAAGTGCTCTGGCTTGTGTGTGGCACTGCTGCACGGTGCAACGCGGGGCTGTGCAATGCAACACCGCGCTGTGCAATGCATCGCGGGGCTGTGCAATGCAACACCGCGCTGTGCAATGCAATACCGCGCTGTGCAATGCATCGCGGGGCTGTGAAATGCAATGCGGGGCTATGCAATGCAACACAGCGCTGTGCAACGCGACGGCGGGCTGTGCAATGCAACACAGTGCTCTGCCCTGCAGCACTGTGCAATGCAATGTGGTGTATGTGCAATGCCACGCCGTATGATAGAGCGCTGGGCAATACCACGCTGTACAGTACTAGGCTGTGCAGTGCACTACACCGTGTGTAGTGCAGGCAGCTCAAGAAGGTTCAGGCCTGCCCAAGCTGGATGAAGGCTGCTGCAGACTGGTGTGTGCAATGGGCACAGTGCAGAGCTGGCTTTGTTGGGAGGTGCAACACCGGTGGATACTAGCACTGGGCATTTGAGATTGAACTGCAGAGGGCAGTCCTGCCTGCGGAGGGCTGATCTCCCTAAGAGCAGCCAAAGTGGCACCTCCCGCAGCTGCAAACAGCTCTTGATGGCCATCTGTGGCCACCATGTGCAGCTGCAGACTTGGACACTGTCAAGTTGGGCCGAGGTGCTGCTGCAGCGGTTCTGTGACCATCATGCCTGGTGCTGGTATCCCAAAAGAAGGATTCTTTCAACCGGTATGCAAGCCAATACACACAGGGTTGAGATATTTCTTTTGTCCCATGTCTGCAGAGAGTGGGATGCTAGGTGGTGAGCTCACAAAGCTAGCACACTCTACAAAAGAACTTCAATGTATTTATACACTTCAAACTACACCAATACACATTTACTGGAATGACCAGTGGGTATTTTCTTATCACTTTCTCCCTCCTTGGTTAACAACAAGCCTCATCTCTATTTGAAGTTACAGTGTCTTTTAATTCTTCTGCACAAACTCAAAGGGTAAGGGGTAGGGGCGGGCACTTCTTGGTTTTAAATTGAGACCGTGGTCACGGTGTCTCCCTGTGGCTTTTCCCTTTCTCCCAGTTACTGCTGATTTTTGCTGGCTCTGTGATTCTCAGGCTATCATCCAGCCTCGGGCGCTTTCTGGGGCAGTATGGTCCCCTCTTACCAATCCCTAGCTCCTCTTCAAGGGCACAGCCATTAGCCAGACCTGCACTGTTTATGCAAAATCTCAGGCTTACACAATAGAGCCAGAGATTAGTGGTCCTCCTTCGAAGATCAGTGCAGTACACTGGATCCTAAATTAAAGTGTCCTTATAGTTTAGGCATTAACCCAGATTTATGGTTTTACTCAGCCTACAGTGCCACCTCAAAAATAGAGCTGAGAAGCTGGCCTGATGGCTCAGACCTGCATGGACCCAGCCCAGGGCCTCAGGGATAAGCCCAGAGTGAAGTAAGGGTGTTGTTTTATTGTCCCCAAACTGGGTTCTCTCACCCAGTGTGCAATAAACTAAGTAACACACTGAGTCAAGATACTTATTTTTAATCTACCGAGTAGGGTTCCAGGCATCTAACACAGCCAGTACACCAAACAATTACAAAACAGAGTTTATATAATTTCTCAGAGTTAGTAAGGGAACCAAGGATTGCTTGATTAGAAAATGCAACGTGTTCAAAAATAAGGTATATAATTACAGCTCAAGTGTTACTTCATTATCATATTGTTTACATATTACAAAGGTGGGATTTTCACATTTAAATGAGGGTTAGTTTGTATGAGGTCTTGGTTTTGGCTGAAATATCTAGTTTTAAAGCCTCCTTCCTGTTTTAATTGCCTTGGCATAGCAGAGTGTGATACTATCCTGACATATATTTGGCTCCCAAGGCTAATCTTGACAACATCTTGCAATATATCCTTGTGTCCCTAATTAGATGTTTCTCCTAGTTATAATGTTTCACTTGACCTAATACCCTTCCATACTAATTCTCAGAGACTTTACATGACAGTTTGAGGTGACCTCACTGACTTAATGAACTTTGCTTAAACTGATGCACTGTCCCACTCAGCACAGGGAAGTGTTTAAAATCTGTGCACATGAAAGGGATCTTGCCAGGAATTTGTAACACGAGTGGAGAATCTTAAAGGGTGGTGAGCAAATCCTGCTCAGCCTTTTCCCCCATGAGCCCAAGTTGCCCCAAGGGCAAGTCACAGGAGGTTTGGGTAAAAAAGCACCTTCCAACAAAATGAAGGTGACCGTTCTACGTCCTTCCTTATGCTACCTAAGGGAGGATGCAATTAGCTCCAGTGTAGCGTCATTAATAATAGGAAAAGTGCCAAATGTCCTGGGTGCACATGTGGCTTTCCAAGTCGTATGGACAAAAAGTATTTCCTCGGCAGAAGAGAGCTGTGGTGCAGAGGGAGTAACGCTATAGGGGCAATGCTGGCATTTGGCAGATGCAACCAGGACCAAGAGGCAGATAAGCAAACACACATCTGCAAATGGAGCTGGATACACCTATTTTGATTTTACTTTCGTGGCAAAATGCTTTCCCTTGATCAGAACCTAGCCAAAGGATGATGTGTGTAAGGAGAAAAAGGTAGCCCAAGTGGGATTTTCTAATGCTATCCCAGCATCAGCAGGAGCTGCTGCTGAGCTCAGCGTCTTGATGAGATAATAAGTGGTTTCTGAGAGCACCTTTAATTAAGCTTCCTCTGAATGTCCCATCTCCTTAATTAAATAACAATTTACAGCACTCACATGGCTGTCAGTTTTGATAGGTTCCCTTCTCCTATTCCTAAAACAATTTCTGCCTGTGGGTGCTGAGGCGGCTTGTGGTGTGACAGCCCTGTCCTGGCTCCTGGAGAAAATGCATCAATAGGATCAATGAAGCTGGGGAAGGGAGCAAATGGGGGCTCATTCAGCTAAAGCCCTCCTCGAAGGGTTTAGGTAGCACTAAATTAAAGAGCTGTGATGTCAGTGGGTCTGGCCCTGCTCAGGTCTGGGTGCTCCATGTAGGGAAGGGGGGATGCTGGAGTATTTTCCTGTTGTTTAGATCCATGACAGACTGCCCAAGGACCCCTGCAAATACCCCTGACCTCAAATAAAGTTGCAATTTAGCTGGGCTTCTGCTTTTTATTTCCTTATATTTGATACATTTGATAAGTAGATGCTTCTACCTGTTTTGCAATGGGTTGCAGCTGCCTGGAAAGGAAAACCTGAACCAAGATTTTGGAGAAAAAGGTGCAGTATATCCTTCTGCTTGTCTTTGTACCTTGGATTGACTGACAAGTACAACAGCATGTTGGGATGCAGCTGAAGCCCAAGTTAATGCACTGTACCTAACTGCAATGACAGCTGGTGTGCCACCAAGCTGGCCACACGCCCAGATTAAGGTCACTTCTGTTGGCAACCCTCTTCAGGCTATAACTAGCTGTGCTCTGTCTCTGCTATGGGTCTTGTGCAGAGAGGCAAGAGACGCAGCAGAAGTGGATGGTTTTCCTTGGGACAACCCCATGCCTGCTGCAGCAGCCTCCCCCTGCGCTTTGCACAGCAGAGGCACTGAGTTTCTTTACAAAACCCCAATTCCCTATACTTTTGTAAGCAAACCACTCCAGAGAGCCAGAGGATGCTGGAAGCTTTGTCTCCAAGTAGCAAGCGGCGAGGCAGGGGTTGGTGTGACACCCCTCGCTTGTGCTTCCCTCCCATGGAGGAATATCAGCTCGCGCTGCCTGATGGATTTCATCCTTCCCCTTTAGGTATATCCATGGTTTGTGAGTCTGTTCGCATCAGGTGTTTGCAGAAGCGTGGCTTTCCTGTGTCAGTGTGCATGGTGTCAGTGGCCCAGGTTTCCCCTCTAAGCAGACAGAGACCCTTCTTCTACATCCTAGCCTGGATTTCATCCCAGCTGCTCCAGGAGTGTAGCCACGACCCTTTGAAGGCAATGTTAGAGCTCCTGCTCCTGCCATGCATTGGCCCTAGATATATTCTGACGCATCCCAGGGGCTGTTTTCAGGGGGATGACTCAGAGCCGTCGCCTCCCTGGATGGAGGGATGGGGCCAGGCGTGTTTCTTCTCCCTCTGCCAGCACCCGCTGCCCCGCTGGCTCCACAGGCAATCCCAAGGGGGATAGCAGCCTGGGGCTGGGGTTCTGCTCAGGGCAGTGCTTCACTGGGGGGTCTCCACGGGGGTGGCCAGGAGGGCTTGGGTGATGGTTTGGTGGTGGGAGACAGCAGGTCTGCCATCCCAGCATGTGCCTTCACCTAAGGACAGGTTCCATGCCCTTTAACAAAATAACTATTACCCTTTGCGGTATTTTCTGCCTTTTCTATGTTCAAGGCAACCAAAAATATCAACATGTTCCAATTCTGAAAACTAACATAATTCAAAAATTAATTCCTTAAATGCAACTATTTTCCTTTTCATTACATCTACCATCCCCATGCTGAGAAGAGGCAGAGCCTGACTGAAGCCTGGGTAAATCAAGGCCAGTGGGTGCCTGCAGGTCCGCAGTTCATACCAGGCTCTGCAGCAAGTTAATCTTTCAGGACTGCAAAACTCAGGAGGATGTGGTGTGGGGACAGAGCTCTGCGCTCACCCACACCCTTGCTTTGTGCTGACACCACCCTGGGTCCCTGGCTAATGCCACTTTGGCTAGGCGTTACATGGGGGCAGCAGTTTTTTCATGCAATATGGTTTCTATTAAAGGGAGAAGGGACTGTTAGGAGAGATGAAACCTAACAGCTTCATTCATAGTATTTTCAGTTTTGCTAACTAATGCTGATATGAGCTAGCTGGAGGCAAGACTTCACCCTGAGCCGCCAAAGCCATCTGTAGCTCCTTTGGACACAAGAGGGAGTCCTGAATCACCAAAAAGAGAGGCTTGTTTTTTGTTGCTGTGAATTCAAATACTTTTCCCTGCACTGAGAAAACACTGGTTATCACTTGGAGGCCTTTGGCATGCTTTGGTCTCCACCATAGTGGGGTAAATCCACAGTAAATCCAAGAGCATGGATTTTCCCTACTTGCAGTGGGGACAGGTCACCTCTCTGGTTGGGAGAAGTGAGTCCTGGTTTCCTAAAGGTCTGGGAATTATCCCTGAAATCAATCAGAGTTGATAGCGTCCTCACCCCACCCTCCGCATTTCACAGCCCCAGCTAAACGCAGAAAATGGAGGCAAAACTCCATCTGCCTCCACACTTCTCCTTGCCATGGCTTTGGGACTGCACAGTCCCCCCGTCCTTGGCACCCACCTGCACATGTTATCGGCTCCTCTGAGAATATTGGCCCCAGCTGCATGTCTCCCATGGGTTTGGGGACAATTGGCAGAGGGGACAGGGAGGCCCCAACACCCCCTGTTCCTACTGCCCCTGGGAGGCATTTGCTGCTGGATGGGGCTATTTTGGGTGGCATGCCTTTCCCATATTACCCAGTTTAATTAGGCACAGTATAATCTTTCTAACGCAGCTTCCAGCGGGGGAACACATGGGAGGTGGAGGTGACATGGTGGCACGCGTCCAGTCAGGACAGCCAAATACCGCAATTTATCAGGAACGGTCCTGCTGAAACCCAACTGAAAGGGCTCGCTCATTCCCACATCAGTCACGAGGAAAAACCTCCAGCTGCCCCGGAGCAGGGCAGGGGCTGGCCCCGGACATGCCAGCCCCGGGCTGGGCAGTGTCCCCATCCCAAGGCATGCAGACGAGGCATTCCTGTGGGGACGGGGATGGGACGGGGACGGGCGTGCGGGGTTGCCGGTGGGCTGGTCACATCCCCTGGGGCGGGCAGCCCCTATATCAGTGGGGCTCGCAGGGGCAGCGCCGGCAGAGTGTGATCCTGACGTCCCCCAGCCCCTCACCCACCCTCTCCAGCCATGGATGACATTTATAAGGCAGCGGTAAGTGCCTCCTTTTGGTGCTGTGGGTTTGGGGTTTTTTCTTTTTCTTTTTTTTTTTTTTTTTTTTTTTTTTTTGGGGGGGGGGGGAGGTGTTAAAGGGTTTTGGGGGATTTTTATAGTAGATTCCCCAAAGCTGTGACAGAGTTAATTCAACAGAGCAATGCAAATAATAAATAATTATAGGGTGACAACTTTTGGTTAACATCATCATCCAGGACACAGACCTTTCCCATTGATGGCTCTGAAGGTTTCACACACCTCTTGTAAGCGTGAAACTCTCAACTGCGCTGCTAAATTATTTACAATTTCTCTCCTGGTTCCCTGCTGTAAGGCAGGGAGATGGCCACAGGTGAAGATATAAATCTTAACAAAATCTTAGAAATATAATATAAGCTTAGCCCAGACAAAGCAGATCAGCTTTTCCCACAAAATGGATGTTATTTGTATGGGTTAAACCTCACCCTCTTCTTTCTGGTGCTTTGTAATTCTGCCATTGCTACGTTTGCCCCTTCCTTAGCTGAATATTTTTCTGGGAGAAATAAAAAACCCCTGGGTTTTGTAGGTTATTTCCAGACATCCTCCTCTGCTTTGCTGCTCCTGATATCGGCTCTGCAGAAATCCAGAATGTGAGCTATGCTCCCAGGGAACGCAGAGCATCCCAGCGGCTATTTTAACTTACACAGCTGCATGCTGCGCTCACTGTGTAAACCCAAACTATTTGGTCTGTAATAAGAACACTACATTATTTTGTAATGTAGACAGACAGTGATACGTGAAAATAGATTCTGGGTTGTGTGGATTGCTACTTTGACCCTTCCATAACTGGAGTTAAAATAAAAGCTGCTTAGTGATTTTTTTTTTTCTTTTTTAATATATAGTTGATCAGGTCTGATTTTAACCAAGGGCCCAAAAAATACATCATACAAGTCTTATTTTAAATCCAAGGTTTTTTAGAGGGAAGAAAGCTAGTGCTTGATACGTAATTGAAGAAAATACCAAAATGCTCACACCTCTCCTGTCCTTTGGTCAGCTCTGAGCCTCATAAAATGGAACCCCCCTAGGGATCCCGATAGTGTGAAAAGACTCAGGAAAGGCTGTACAATAAAATGCCAAGTCCCACAACCAACATCTTCCAAAGGGAGAAAAATGTGAACTGTAAAATCAAAGAAAATACAGGCTTTTTTAATTAAGCTTTTTAATGAAATATGTTCTCTGTGACTCAAGGCACAGGTCCTCTCCTTATTGTTTAGGGAGCTCATGTCTGTAATTAGAGAGAAAGGCTGAAGTGATGTGCAAGCTGGCGATAACCACAGCCAAAAGGGTCTGTCAGCTGAGGCAGCATGCTCACAGCATGTGTAGAAAGCCTCAAAAAGAAAGGATTCCCCGCCTGCAAGCTCAAGCCCCTCTCCAAATCTCTGCCCCAGAAATGGGAAAAAATTCACAGATGAAGGCCTGTGGGCTTCAGCAGGGTTGGACCATGAAGTAATTTAGCTGAGAAAAAGTAACTGCAGCAACAGAGAACAACTCAAAAATTCCTACCTCAGATACCAAAAACTTACCCCAAACATAGAGCCCTTGACCAGGGAGATGGGCCACACAAAAGACCTGATGGGCTCCCATGAGGATTTTGCTGCTGGTTTGAAGGTGGGACTGTGCTAGTAAATGTGGGGCTCAAGTCCCAGGCGTTAACTGCCAGCACCTTTACAGAGGCAAAAGAAGTTCAAGCCAGGCACAGCTGAGACAAACAGCTTTCCTGTGGATCTATTCCCCAAGATTTTAACTGTAAGAAAACATTTACCTCGAAAAAAAATTCAAGACCTTCAACTTCCACCTGTTTGATTTCAAATGGAAACGTGGGATGAAGAAGAGAACTGATGAAAGCAAAATACAGCAGATTTGGTGTTACCATGGCTGCCGCAGTGCTGTGAGCTTAGTGCTTGTCTTCCCACATCAGACAGAGAAATCTGTCCCTGCAGTGATGTGGAGGGAAAAGAAGACTAAAGCCACAAACAGCACCCGTGTCCAGATGGCACTATAAGCAGCTCAAGAGGCATCTCTGTAATAAAAGTGTCACTCTATTGTTACAATGCATTTAATTTACATAAAGCATAGCTCCACATCTATCACTTCAGTAGTCAAGGAAGCTTCAAAAGTGAGTATTTTTTTTATTTGCTGCATGGTGGCAGCATATATTAATATATTATATTTATGCCAAATTCCTTACGTGCAGCCAGAGAGCCCAATGGATTTTCATCTTGCCCACTCATGCCTAGATAAGGGTGTACAAACACAAAGCTATTTTGGGAACATTTTTAGGCTCTGTTAAGCAGCTCTGAGAACAGTGCCAGGGACAAGTGTCCAGATAAAGGGCCGCAAGGATAAATACCAAAGCCTGGGAACAATCGGGGAGCTCATCTTTATCTCCAGCACCTCTCTCACTCGGGCTTATAAATAGTGAATGCACCAAGAGGGTCATGTTACCCGAGCGGCAGGACAGTGGCCGTGCACATCGGCAGAGGGGGTGTTGCAGCTGCCCTCGCTGTGCCCAGATGGTGGCCACGAAGGGCCAGCAGCTGCCTGCCTGCCTTCACCGGCGCCGGGGCCACGGTGGGCTTGGGTCTCCTGCAACAGCAATCCTGCTGTGCCCTCGGTGCTTTCTGACTTGAAAGTCTTCACCTCCTGGTGCATGGGGAGTGGGATAAGGCTCTCTGCCCACTTCCCACAGGCCCTGTCTTGCTTAAAAAAACCCACTTTCCCTGCCTCTCACTGCAAGCAGGAAGAATTTCCAGCTGGCTTTTGCAAAACTGTTGCTCTTTGGGGCAAAAGCATCAGCCTTCCCTCAGAGACGGAATGCCACAACCCTGGGTTGTGGGGCTCTGCCCCAACCAAAACATGGCAGGGATGGGTGTTGGGGACCACTGCACGGCATGGTAGTAAGGAGACATTAGTGGGGTCAGGCACCCTCTGCGGGGGCCAGAGGTAGTCCTGGCAGGGGGTCATGTCTGGCTGACTCCAGAGAGGCTGTTGACCAGCACAGGAAGGAAAAATCACCATTTTCATGGATGCTACCGAAGGGACCATTGGACACGGTGGTGGGGTCATCAATTTTAAATAAGCAATACCTACAGGCAGGAATGAAGCCAAAGAGGGAAATGCACTTAAAGAAGTACAACACAGAGTTGACAGATTCCTCTTTGCTCTCCTCATTGATTATTTTCATTAGTTCACGCTAACTAATAAGCTCCCACTGATTGTCTGTGGGGAATGAATTAGGGTAGATTTTGGGAACAATCTGCCACGCTGTTTCAGCTAACATCTAATGGCTCCATGGGCCATTTCTTCGGGGAGCTACCTAACACAGCCTAAAGGGAATAGCAGCTCCCTTCAGAGGCAGAAACCTTTGTGATAAACACTGACTCAGATGGAAATAGACCAGCTCTCAAAGCTTTGGATAGTGCAGGGAGTTTCCTAAATCGAGGGCTGAAAAACAAATTCACATTCCACTGTGAAACCTGCCAGCAGCAAGAAATTATCCCCAAATGGGTGACAGAGACAAATGCTTTTCCCTGTGGGTCTACCCTGCTTATGCAAAGGCTACTTCTGCTGCACATCAGATGCTGCTGTTCTAGGGAAATGATGCTTGTTTCAAAGGAGTTTGGAATAGTTTTTTTTTAAGAGGAAGAATCTCTTAGACTACAAAAAGTTGAGGTGTTAAAACCCCACTGGTCATACATCCTGTAGTCCATGAGGGTGGCTGTTGTAAGGCTTTGTTGACCTTTCCAAAGGCTGTTGAACAAATAACATGTCCTTTTAACAATTAGTGATGCTGACAAGGAAAAATGACTTGGTCTCTGCGTTTTCCTTACAGGTTGAGCAGCTGACAGAAGAGCAAAAAAATGGTAGGTGCATCTTTAACCACAGCCTAAAGATAAGATCCCCAGCCAGCAGCCCAGCCTGCCTCAGCAATTACACCCCAGAAAATACTTTGGCCAGACTGGCCAAAGCAGGGCATGTCCCAAGGATTTTGATCCACCAGCATTTCAAGCAAAGCAGTTTCTGTGTGTGTGCTCGGGTGTCCCCACCATACCGTGCCCAGGCAGTGCAGGGGTGCATGGGCAGGGGTGGCTGTGACTGGGACAAGCCCCCTGCCCTGGGGCCACCCACCTGCAGGGTTGAGGTGTGGGGCAAGACACCCCCTCATCTCCTCTCCCCTCTCTCCCCAGAATTCAAGGCTGCCTTTGACATCTTCGTGCTGGGAGCAGAGGATGGTTGCATCAGCACCAAGGAGCTGGGGAAGGTGATGCGGATGCTGGGGCAGAACCCCACCCCTGAGGAGCTGCAGGAGATGATAGACGAGGTGGATGAGGACGGTGAGAGATTTGGGTTTCTTCCACTCTCCCAAGTGCCATCTTTATGTCTGGAGGCATGGGGGGCACAGTGCAGGTCAGGAGTGCTCAGCACCTGTGCGGTACCAGCAGGATCCGTACTGGGGACAGTTGCAGCTTGTGGGGAGCAACCTGCAGTGCTGTGGTTCTGAAGGACACTAAACACCTACCAAACTTCAGTGTGGTTCCTTTAGGAAATTTCCAGGCAAAGAGAAACTGTAGAAATTATTATTTCTATAGTGATCAGACTGCTTGAACTGGTTTTGGGGGGTAAGCTGAAATTGCACTAATCCATTTAGAAAACAAAATATAGGCTGAATGAAGCAACTGCCCTTTCAGAAATGCCACAATTACACGATTCTATTATTGGAAAAGTCTTTTACTTCTCGAGTGTACATGCACACACGCATAAATAACTGTCAATACTGATTACATCAGTGTACCATTGATCACACATAACAAAATACACAGTGAATAAATTGGGCAGAAATACCATACTAAATAACTGGAATATAAAAAAGCAGTTAAAAATCAGACAAAAAAAGGAAAACAGCTGTGTCATTGAAAACAAGAGTACTGTACTGCTGGTGCAAAAACACACTGCATGAATATTTGCCTTCTCAAGCTTTTATTATTAATAACTAGAGATGGACATGCATTTCCGTAGCAGGAATTTCCATTCATTGGTGCTTCCACTAGGATTTTTGGTTCATTTTGCCTTGGCAAAAAGACTGCAAAAGGTAAAACTTCAGTGATGAAGTTAGGGTGCAGGGTCTCAGTCACTAATGCCAGGGTCCTGAAAGCTGCCAGTTGCTGCAGATCTGCTCTCCTGAGTTTTGGCCCTCGGTTACTAAAGAGAAGTGTGATCTCTCACCTGGCATTGCCCAGCCGCCCACCAGAGCGCCAGCTGACGGTGTTTATTCTGCCTGCAGGCAGCGGCACTGTAGACTTTGATGAGTTCCTTGTTATGATGGTCCGGTGTATGAAAGATGACAGCAAAGGAAAAACTGAAGAGGAGCTCTCAGATCTCTTCAGAATGTTTGATAAGTAAGAACTGTGACAGCAGCATGGCGGGGCAGTGGGAGCCATGCAGGACCCTGGCTACCCCTCCCCAACATGTCAGTCAGCTCCTGAGCTCTTCTGTCCTCACACAGAAACGCAGATGGCTACATCGACCTTGAGGAGCTGAAGATCATGCTGCAGGCGACAGGAGAGACCATCACTGAGGATGACATAGAAGAACTGATGAAAGATGGTGACAAAAACAACGATGGCAGGATTGACTATGATGGTAGGACCCTTTCCGGCATGCAGTTTTGTCATGAGCCCTTGAGTGTACCCTGGGCAGCTCCCATGGTCTTGGTTGCCTTCTTGGACCGGCATGAGCTCATGCAGGCAGTGCCTGGCAATGTGCCTGACCACAGCCAGCGTTTGCACAGGGATGGGGCGTTTCTTATGCTTGTGAAATGGTAGCAATGGCCTGGGGCTGCCGTAACTGGCCCCATGCTGTGAAATCCAGCCCATAGTGAAGCCATGCTGCTTTTCACCAGAGACCTGCCCATCCCCTCCTGCCCCCTGAACATAAGGACCATCTCTGAATGTAATACTACTGAAATGACCCCCAGACCATTTCTGAGCTGAGCTGGTGGCTGTGTCTCTCCCCGGGTGCTCACCTCCAGCATTTTTGTGGCAGCTGAGGGTGATGCTGGGCTTCAGTGACATTTCCAGTGGGAGTCATGAGGAGTCCTCACTGTGGTCAGAGGAGTGGTAGCCATCCCCTCTCAGCTTCTTGAGCATCAGAGGGATGGAAAAGGAGACAGGGCTGGGGAAAGCTGCCAAGAGCACACTTGGCAGCTGTGAGGGCACTTCGGTCCCACCTCACACCCCTTGTCTCCAATGTCTTCCCCTTGGCAGAGTTCCTGGAGTTTATGAAGGGAGTTGAATAAACCTGAGACCAGATCAACAGCCTGAATCTCCTAAACCCCTCCAAGCTCTGCATCTCATCTCCTTGGCTAAGTCCCCTGGCTACCAGCATGAAGACTGAGCGCTGAGAAGGGTGGCCACTGGGAAAATAAAATGTGTTAATACCAAGTGCCTCAGATGGTTGTTCGTTGGCGATTTAGTGAGAGCTTCACCTTGGTTGCATACTCAATGATTAATGGGGTCACATTAAGCACCCATGAGCCATATCTGGAAAGGTGACTTCACAGCTGGAGCTTTAAACCTCCAAGGAGGTATTTTGCTGCAAGCCCACTGGCAAAGCCCAGCCAATGGGGCCGTGGGTGCTTGGTGTGGAGCTGCCAAGTTGCATCTCCTCACTCCTGACATGATGAGCAAGCTCAGGAGCCAGCACTGGTGGCTGCTAATTTAACTGGACCATCAGCAGCATTTTAGTGATGAAATGTGAATTAACAGCCACTTACACCACCACTGAAATCCACGAATGAGGGACAGTCCCTCTCCTCCCCACTTTTGCCCCAGCTGTCCTGAAAGGACACCCCTTCCTCCTCCTCCTCGCCATCCTGATGGCCACCCTGTGGCGCATGCAGAAAGACGACCTCAATTTTCTTTGGAAATGTGAATAAAAGACGTTCCTCGGTTGGACTGGGTGCCTCCTTCCTGTCTCACCCAGCCTGGCAAGAGAGAGGTGGCAGCAGCCGCCCCACAGCACCTCATGGTCCTCCAGCAGCCCTGGATGGGAACCTTGCTGCAATAACTGAAATGCTCAATTTTCCCTCAGGAATCACATCCATTTGGGCCACAGGGACCCTGAGCAAGGCACAAGCCTGCTTTGGGTCTCATCCCCCTGGTATGGGGGGACAGCAGAGCTGAGGAAGACAAGCTGTGCTGTCCCCAAGGGCCCTAGGCACCATCTTTTCTTGTCCCAAGGAAGTGCAGCATTCCTGTGGCATTAGCAGCTCTCCCTGCACATAGCTGCCTCCTCCCATCGAATTACAGCCCCAGCACAGCTCATGCATTGCAGTCATGTTGCTAAAATCAAACGTTTACCCAAGCAAAATAAACATTGGCAGGGCAAAGCGTGAGACTCCGTGAAAGGCCCAGCAATGCTGCCCTCAACGCTGGGCGAGCGTGCTGCCATGCCAGTGCCCCCCGTGCCCACTGCACTGTCCTTTTGCCTTTCCTCTCAAAAATCAGCTTTTTTTGTTTCCCTCTCTGTGGAAATAACACCCTGAGCAGCTGTATTTGATGTGATACACACTCATATATATAGCAATAATGAAAGACTCTAATTCAGACCAAACAAGCTTGAGGTGAAAACAGGCACGAGAGATTGTTTGGAAGGACACGGCTGTGTCTTTCCTCTGGACAACGAGCACCAAACGTTTTGCCCAACCAGGGCTCGTAACATCAGAGAAAGCAAGGAAATTAACTCCCGTCAGCTAGAGCAGCTGATTTTCCTTAAAACCCAGGATATTTTGGGAACAGCCTTAATGCACACATCTGAAAGACCTGCTCAGAGCCGTCTCCCTGAAGGTTCCAAGCCCTCAATGCCATAGCTCCTGCTCCTTCAGCAGAACTGCAGGTGTACCAGAAGCCAACAGACACAGAAATGTGTTGCATCAAACAACCCTGTGACAGAAAACACTTCTGAGTGTTACCATCTTCTGTTTCCAATGAATCCATAGACTAGAGATCAAAAAATAATCATTTTCCACTTCCCAGAGTAGCAGCAGAAGTTGTTTCCCACTGAGTCCTGCTTCTGAGGACACAGCTGAAGTGTTTTGCCCCAGACCTGGAAACCTCCACAGAGTTGCAAATACCTGGGCTTTGGCCATGAGCCAAGGTGACACCAGGTCTCCTCAGAGCCACGGCCATCCACACTCTCACATCACATCTCAGCAGGCATCACCAACATCCCCGTTACCTTCCTCTGTCCCAGCCAGATCCCAGCACCCAAGGACATCTCCAAGATACACTCCACTGCTTACTGACGGGCTTTGGTTCACTGCAGGGTGAGCAAGAGAAGAAATAAGGTTAATCCCCTCCCTTCAATCACCTTGGTGGCTTGGGGGAGGCTTGAACTCTGCTGTGACCCCAGGTAAATGGATGGCTGCAAAGAGCCACCTGGCCCTGTGTCTTGGCTCTCCCCCCTCGGTTTGGTGGCACAGGGAGCAGCGAGCCACGACCTTGCTGGCTGCCCACTCTTTTGGGAGAGTAAAACAGGAAAGGTGGTGGCTGGAAAGAAAGGACAAAGGTCTTGTAGCATCTGAAACTTGACGCTAGAAGAGCAGACACACTGGTACTATTTGGGCTTTTTTAGTCCTTAGACCAGAGGTGCCAACGGGTCAGTGCACTCTGTGTGAAGTCAGAAAAACTGCTGAAAGACCCATTTTCCTTAACACAGTGACTGTCCTCCAAGAGTAGGCCAGCAAATGCCGCGGGGTGGGTGGATTTCAGTGTTGGCTAAACCACAGGAACAACTGCATTAGGAATGCAAGGTGACATGACAGGCCAATGAGAGGGTTAGATTGCTGAAAAACCAGTAACCAGTACAGAATCAGCCTGGTTGAAACCTCCACAGAGGGGATGTGCCTGGAGATGTGCTAAAGATGAATGAAAAATCACTCAGTCGTCCATGTACCTATGCAACTCCAAACAAATTTGCAGTTTTCCCTGTGTGTGAACTTCTGGTGCCCAAAGCCTTTAAGGAATGTGACAATGTCCACATGCACTTTTTTTTTTTTTTTTGGTGGGGGAGGTGAGTCATCAAAACAATCTTTTTTTTTTTTTTTAAAAATCAGGCAAAAAGCCGTTCACCACTCTCTAAAATAGTCCCTAAATCTTTATGGCCTTAACCTTCCAGCTGAGACAGGAGCTGTGCTGGCAGATGACAGCAGCTTGTGCAACCAGACACAACCATAGTTCTTAGGCCACTTGATATACTTGCTTTTGCTGGCAGGAGATTTAACTCCTGCCCTGACTTGTAGCTTTTCCAGTGTATTCAAGGCCTCTCTTCAGTCCTTGGTAAAATTTTACTGTGTGAACTAAGCGACTGCAGGAAGATCTAAGGACATTTTTTATGCATCCCCCTAATAAAACCTCTGCATCTCACCTCCAGTCATAGATCTGCCACCACCAGGGCAGTGGCAATACAATGTGAGCTAAGGTACATTAGGTAAACATTTCACTGCACCAAAGCCCCTGTTGTGTAGGAACACCTGCAACAGCCTTGAAACTTGGGCAAAGCAGAACTCATGTTCTGTTCACTGGTTTCTGCTTGAACACCCTGCTGAAAGGCAATAAAGGGGGACAGAGCAACACATACCCAGCCCTACTTTTCATTTTCACTGTTCACTGGGGACGTTGATGTTCACACTCTGGCCCAGCAGAGCATTTTGCAGTGTTTTGATTTCTCCTCCCCAGTTCTCTGCTCTTGGCTTTCAGTGCAATGGCTCACCTTTGCCAAATGAGCTGATTCAGTATCTGGTTACATACCCCTTGCTTCCTTTTTTTAAGTCAAAGTGAAAAAAGGAGCCAAACTGGAACTTGATACAGAGTCCTCTTAATTGCAAAAGGGAGAAATAATCTGCAGCAAGTATGACATACAGCAGCAGCAACCACGAAATGTATAACCTCATGCACAGCAGTAACTGAGCAGAGATGCTCCCAAGCTCATTGGCTTCCTGCAGGATACCAAGGGCTTAATCATAAGCATTTTGAACTTTTTACAAAGATGACGGAGCTCTGCATAATGGGAATAGTTTCAAGTAGGCCACAGCTGCCAGTTCTGTCTCCTGGGCTATGTATACGTAATCTTCCCAAAAAGGATCTTCAGCCTCACTTGACCAACAGAACTTAGATTATTTCACAAAGCAAATGAAAGTGGATGAAGACCCACCATGAGGACATGTCAGCAGATTCTCCTTTGCAGCTTTCCCTTCTGGCCTGGGGCAACCCCTACAACAAGGAAGGAAGTGGTGGACCGAGCTGTCACTGCATTAGAAAATGCAATAGGTGATCAACTTGCTGTCTGGGCAGTGTCCCGCAGGACCACCATGTGTGCAGGGAGCAGACAACAACAAACCTGACACCCAGCCGCTGTGGAAGCTCACAAAATTCCTGTCTCTTGCTACACAATGATGCCTGGATTAAGGTTACGTTCCTCCGTGCTGCATTTTGTCACGCAGCCGCTATTTTGGTCAGAAAGTCAGCAAGCCCATATTTGGGAAGCTGTCCCACTGAAGGGCAACATGAAGGGCAGCGAGATGAAAGGGCTGCCTCTGAAGGCAGGCCTGGAGGAGCTGCCTGGAGCCACCGGAAGCCCAAATCTTCCTCTCTGCTTCTCGTTAATATGCCAACATCCTTTTCTCAGCCTGACCCTTGCCTCTCTCTCTCTTCCCTCAAACCGCATCCTGTGGGGTGAGCTATTCTCGCAACACAAGCACTCTAGGGAAGATGCCTAGGGGGTTTAGAGATGAAATCTCCCTTCTTAGAACAGTCTTAGCGCTGAAGATTTAAAATGTAGAACTTAAAACAGGTTGGATATCTGCAGACGCATGGGTGAAGGTGTAGCCTCACAAATACACAGCCCTCTGTTCAGAGGCTTTTTCCTTTTGCTCTTCTTGTCACAACACGTACCTGCAGCAGACTGTCACACAGCTGGACCGGCCACTCTGTCTTCTCCAACACCAGCAGCAACCCAGGAGGACATCTCCCCATGCTGTCTCTGCCAGCCCTGTCAAGGGCTGCCGGGCAGCTCTGGGCCAGCGGCCGAGGCTGCCAGATGTGCTCGCTAACCTGAACCACAGCTACCAGATCTTGCCTTTGTAGACAAACCCTCTCAAGCAGGGCAGGCACCAGCCACGTGGCTTGAGACCTCCGACACCCACGGGCACTCAGAAACCACCGAGGCCAGTAGGATTTAAGTGCTGTGCATCCATCTCTGGGTGACCTACCTCTTGCCGAAAAAAAAATCTCTCCACAGAGGATTAACATCATGAACCTCTCGCCACTTGACCTTCTGGCGTACCTGAAGGCAGCAGGGACCATCCCACCTTTTTGTCTTCACTATTTAGCAGACTCTACCTGGTGGTGCGAGCTCTGTGACCATACTCTTTCCACACAGCACCCCTCCTGACCAGCACACTGCTCTCGCACAGCAATTAAGTTCTTTTGGCTGACAAACGTCAACCTCCACAATAGTCCAAGAGACGCACACAGCAGGAATCAGTTACCTGAGGGCTGCACACTTCCCTTAGACTTTAAAAGCCCTCAAGTCCTGAGTTTTAAGTTAAATCTTGTTATATTGCTTGGTTTAGAGCTGGGCTGTATTTTTCATAAGTCAAAAATGATTAAAAGTGGGAACCGGGAAAAGACTTTTGAATTCAAGCCATGAAGAATTAAAAAGATTTACCTTGTTTCAGGATAACATTGCAGTCTGGTAATTGGCTAAACTATTTTTAAAAATAATGATCAATTACACTAATTGGCATTTTCGGTTGAATTACTTTTTTCTTTTTATCCAGCAGGCGGTTTGCAGCTCCACTGAAAAGTCAATACTTGCAAATTTTCAGCCCTTGTGTCGATTCCTGGATTTACACCACCAGGTGGACAAAAATTGGAATTGCAATATCAGGAACAGTTCGTTGTATTTTAGGTGATGCATTTCAGTAATAAAAAAAGCATCTCTTGAACCAGCTTTGCTGGCTGGCAGGACCTGCAGAGTGAAGTTCCCTCATGATCTACAGAAGCACAGCAGTAACAAAAACAAAACTGCCACAGCACCCCTTGGGCTTTTGAATGTTACTCCCCTAATCTCACCAGTCAGCACATTTCATCAGATAGGTATTTTGTTACTGCAATGAAAGACATCCACTAAAATAAATATGAAAAATATGGGTATTTTATATAGTCCTAAAACCTTACACACTCCCACGGTAGCTCCATTAAAGCTTCAATACTTTCAAGTATTTCAGAGCACAACACTTGGCAACTCTAACACTAATTGCTATGATCTCCAACACCACAGCTAGCACTCATTACCCTCCCGTTTTTCATGATTTCTGTACATGTAACTACCTTACCTGGACAGCAAAGCAGCTGACACTTAACAGCCCTTGGAAATCTCATCTTCCTGTAGCAACACTAGGGACTATCATAAAAATTGTGGCATGAGAGAACTCTGAACATGCATGCCAGTATCAAAAATTGTACCCTTATTGAATAGTCACCCAAGAGTCCAAGCAACACTGAATTCAATTTGTACAACCCCCACCCCCCAAGTTGTTTTTTGTTAAATTTTAGAACTTCATTCAATAATTATTTCACAACTTGAAAACAGACTTTGAGCTACTAACTGCTCATGACCTATACCAACGACTACAGCAGAACAGCACTGAGGAAGGAGCCACTGTTTTACTGTCTGCAGAGGCTGACAGTATTAACAAAACCTCTCCAGCCGGGTGCCTTCATCTGCCAGGGAGCAAAACCACACACTGGTCACTACACGCAGGCTTGATGCAAGACTGGCACGTAAAATACAACTCAGACAAGGCTTCTGGAAGGTTCTCCTCTAATTTGGAAAGTGAAGACTTTGTTACATCCAATTTTATTTTTACAAAAATGCTGTAACACACATGCCAATAGGAAAACTGGTTCTTTGTCTTAAACCACGTCAGTCCTTTTTCTGTTGAGCAGCCTGCTTGGCATTGTTGGCCTGCATCTTCTTCAGTCCCTTTTTGTTGTGTTTCTTTGCAAATCTCATGTTCCTCAGAAACTTGGGATCAACCTATAAAAATAAGGAAAAAATAAAAACATGTATATCTCCAGATTGTTCCAATTATTCCCAAGTGCTGGCTGTGACTAATTCTTTTTTCCTGATTACATCAACAAACTTATTTTATCCATCTGTAACCATCCTTTAGCTAGCTGTTTTCCTTAATTTCCATAAACAAACAAACTGACCAAAAATCCCAGCAATAAACATACATAAAGAATATGGCAAGTTGAGTAAAGCTGTGAACAAGACAAATTTACTGTCTATGTCACAATAAATTCTGAATCTGAAGTACCACAAACCAACCCTGGCAGGTGAGCAGATGTACATGTAATACTTGGGCAAAGATCAATGCCTCTTCCTCAGACCTTTCCTTTTTACATTAAAGGTAAAAAATACCAGCGTAAAGAGCAGCTTCCCAGATTTTGTCAGCTAATGGCTGGCTAATGCATCCTGTCATGGCTAGGATCAATTCTCAGAACTATCAGCTACTGCCACACTGAGAAACATTCGCTATTTTACTGCAAACAGCATTTTAACTGGCACATATGAGTATCAGAATTTTGTCATCTTAACTCATGTGTGCTCAGTGTGAGGAGACAGACTTGAAGACTGCCGGACTAGCTGCTGGAGGGGCAGGCCTGAACCCTCACTGAGCTACACAAAGACAAGCTTTTACGTCACATCCAAAAAAGCTGATAATCACATCTACAAAGCAAATAGAATCACAACCCTCCCCAAAGCAAAAATGTCCTGTTTTTACTTTCAAGTGTGGAAAAAGATCCCATTATATCACTTCTCTAGTCCCAGAAATAGCAAAATGCTGTCATTTTCATATGTATTGTCCAGAAATGACAATCCTTCTCCTCTTCCCAGTCAAATTCTCTGGATTAGTACACATGGTAAAACAATATTGAAAGGTACAGAGAAGTAGGAGAGACAGCAGGACTCGAAAGGGAAGAGAGCTATCCAACGGGGATGGGCTTGTTTCACCGGAAGCAGCAGTATCACCCACCTGAGCAGGACAGAGACAAAACTGGCCAATAACTTAAAAGCAGTTTTATAGGCATATAAGGGCAGATTTCGTGTGGGTTAGAATTATCACAGCTGCACATAAGGTAAGCAAAAGATGAAAAAGAAAGCCACAGTGGTTCTGATCACCTGAAACACAAGCCCCTGTCTGCAAAAAATGTCAGTCAAAATAATACAAATACTGGATTTTTCATGTTTAAGCCTGAATAACTTAGGAGCCTGGAAATATCAACAGAAATACTCACCCCTTTGAGAGATTCATATCTATGGGATCTGGGTTTCTTGATGCCATTTCTGTGCCACTTACGGGCTATGAAGAAGATCAGAAAACAATGTAATATACCATTTTTGCCATTAAAGAGCTGCATTAAGTCCAGCTGACCCTACCAAAATAATGTAGAAGAGAAAATCTTCTAACTCTTCTAACCTTATACAAATTAAAAGCAAATTAAGAACACATCTCTACTTTCATCCCTCCGCATATTGTGCTCTTGACACTGTACGAGACTCTAACCCAAGGATTTCAGGCTCCTCGTTAAGTAGTAACATACCTATAGCAACAATAAAAAGACTCAGTCACTAAGTTCAAGCACTTGTGTTTAAAGGGCACCATCATTCACTGTGCAAGACCAAGCAGAACCTACCCGTGAACTCTGCTAACTTACAGCACTGATGAAAAAAACCCAAACAAGAATTATTTTAGCACAGTGGTTGCCTTTGGACTGCAAAGCATCACAGGTTGAATGCCATTCACTAACGTGCTTAGTTCAAACATATGAAGCTTGCCTTTTTTTTCTGGTTACGTATTTATTTTATATTGAGCCCAAACAAATCCTGACTCCTGCAGAGCTCTCTTTTCATTAAACACCCCGTCCAACCTCGGCACACCACCGCCGCCCTCCTTCAGGAGCTTAACTCGCCGCAAACCAAAAATAAAAACCACACACACACGCGAGGCCTGGGTTGCCCTAACCGAGCAGCCCAAAGGGGTTGTTGACTCAAGCCCCGCTACGACTGCGGCGCTCGGCCGCCCCCAGCGCCACCCGTTCCCCCCCCCTCCCGCCGCCCAAACCCCGCACCGGCTCCGCGGCGCGGGACACCGAGCCCGGCTTACACTGGTTGTGCGTGGTGTGGTTCTTGGACTTAGCCATGGTTGCACCTGCGGAAGAAAGAGACCCTCCCTCAGTCGGGCGGGGCTGGCGCGGCGCACCCCGGTTCCCCCCAGCCACCTCCCCCAAAGCTGCCCCGGGGCTCGCCGACCCCGAGCCGCCGGCCTCCCGCCACCCCGGCAGCCCCAGGCCCGGCCTCGCCCCCTCCCAGCCCGGCAGGGTCGGCTCAAGCTTGACGCGGGGAGCCGGCCGCCGCGGAGCGCGGATGGAGCCGGATAGCACCGAACGCCACTCACCGCCGCCGCCGCCGCCGGGCCGGAAGAGAAGGGCGAGCCGCGGGGGCTGCTGGGAAATGGGGCCGACGGACCGGAACAGCACCCCCTACACCGCTCCGGGAGGTTCCGCCCGGCAGCCTCCCCGCTCCCCGGCCCGCACCGCCAGTCTGTGCCGCCCCCAGCACCGTCTCCAGCGGCTGCGGGTCCCGCCGGCCCCGGTCCCGGCCCCGCGCGCGGGGAAGGACCGCAGCAACACGGCCCCGCAACACCCGGGCCCCACCGACGTGACGGACCCCGGTGTCTTAGCGACACGTTTCCCCCCACCAACACGGTTCCCCACTAACACGTTCCCCCCGCTACCAGCGCCTTCCCTGCCCTCTCACCAACACGTTTCCGCCACGCAGCACGGTCCTTGCCACCAACACGGCCTTTCCCGGGCCCTGCGGCGCAGGCGAGGGGCGCCGAGACCCGTGGCCGCCATTGCACTTCGCGGCACTGCCTCGGCGCCTCTGGCGAGGGGCCTCAGCCCACGCCCGTCTGAATCCGGGCGCGATTTACCTGCACGTTCAGCTGTGTACGCCATGCTCAGGCTATAAAATCTCTCACAGGATGTTTTCTTCGTAGCAGATTCATTAAACGCTGTCAGTTTTTATTTGGGTGGAAGGCAGGCCCTTGCAGAAAGGCCACAAATGGGTCTGTTCGTTTACAAGCCCTGACAATTAGCAGTTTTGGCTGTGCCACCTCGATGACCCCTGAAAACCCACCGCCTCCTGCGCCCCAACACATTTGCAGCTGTGGTGAAGATGCGGCTTGGTAGAGGGAGGTTTCATGCTGTGCCTGACTGCCTGGCCACGCTGGCCTGCGAGTTTAAACTCTCACTCCTGCAAAATATACGAACTGAAACTTTGAGACTTTAGGATCTGAAAGACACTAAAATGATGACTAAGATGGGCAAATGAAGCCATGCCTATCCACAGTGCAGCTGCTTTGCAAAAGCACCAACCAAACAAGAGCTCTATGGCCATTTTCCCTTCGATAACAGCAAGCCCGGCTGGAGAGGAGTGGATCCATCTGCCAATGGCCGAGGGTTGGAATTAAGTCTCGCAGTAGCTCCTGCTACCCCAAACGCAGGAAGATTTGTGATATGGCTGTTGGGGAGCTGCTGCAGATGGCTGGCTGTGGGATGCCAGTGGTGACGCTGCGGGGAGGCATTTGTGGTTATGTATTGACGCGTGTCCCGTGAGGAAGAGTGAAAGGAAAAGGAGGAACCGAAGGCTGAGCTTGCCCAAGCCTGTTGGGTTGTATCTGTGGACAAACTGCAGCGTTTTGGTCCAGGACTGCTGTACTTTCAACCAGGAACCTTTGAAAAATGAGTGAAAAATACCCAGGCCTTTCTGCATCATGGTAGAACGGAAAAATACTGCCATCTTTTTATGACACTGCCTTTATTTTAAGATGAAAGGCATGAGTGAATTGCCTCAAATAACCTGGATTGGAAAACATAGCCCTGAGACCAAAGCCCCTAGACCAGTACATGGAAGAGAGAACCAGACATTTTTTTTTCAGTGACTGATTGCTTGCGGAGCAATTTGCTACTCTGCTTCAAGATCAGGTACTTGTGAACAAGCTCATCTTATTACAGAAACAGGGAAAAATAAATTATCCTTGATAGATGTGTAAAGTTGATGAAACTGAAATGAAAATAGGCAGGAAAAAGAAGCTAATACAATTTAATCTCAGTTTTTCTCCTATTTCCAGCAAGACATAAGTCACAAAATGCCTTTGGCTTTTTTTTTTTTTTTTTTTTTTGTTTGTTTTCATTCTTTTTTTCCATTCATTTTATCTTTTATTAGCAAATAGTATAAAAATAGGTGAAAATAGCAATATTCTTTTACTGGCATTTTGCAGCTGGGATATGAGGTTCTCCACAAAATCGTCTTTAATAAGCAAATTTCTGACTTCTTAAATTCTGTTTTTTAAAATTCTTTCCACTGTAGCGAGCTGCGGTCTTAAAATGTTTGGACATAATTGTGGCCAGCTAATCACAGCCAACAGCAGAGAGAAAGCCTGACTTTCCTGATAACCCAAAGAGCCGAGCTCAGTGGAAGATAAAACTGAATCCCAGTAGTATATTTGCCTCAACTGCATTGCAGAAGACAGAAATATGCTGCCAGGTCCCCTTATCTTGGCCATTAGATTATGAAAACTCATGATCTTTTCCACTCATTTCTGAGTCTTCCTTTGTAGAAAGAAACAGAAGGGTTTGTTTTATGGTTTCAACTACCTTTTTCAAGTTCTTTCAGTATCTTGCTGCAATTATTGCTGTCAGAGCTCCCCAGGAGACTTTCACAGCTGCTGCTGGGGCAACGTGAGACAAGCAGTCAGGCAGGTGGGGATTAGAGAAGCTGTGCTTAATGCCCAGGTGATCCACAAGACCCATAAGCCAAATTATTAAAACTGTGGAAGTGCATTCAGTTTACAGGGCTGAGTGTAATATATTCAGAGGAGTTTATAAACCACTGCAAAACAATGCAGAATATCAGGTAAAAAGGATGATTCAAGTCAAGATCAAGACCTGTGTACACCACTAGGTTATCAAGACCCCTTGAATTTCTCCTGTGCTCTCATGAGCTGCAACATCTCTAATTACGGTGTTATTGAGAATGATTGACCAGTTCAAAACCTTCAATCATACTTTTAGTGATTACAGACTTAATTAGTGCATGTTAGCCCAAGTGTCCTCTATTAAAGGAGCTGTACTCACTAAATAGGATGGTAATTACTCCAGCTGCAAAACAATTATGAAAAAATCATGGGTTAGAATAAAAGTTTCACAGTGCCTTTGACAACCACGTTATTTCAGTTAATGTCTTTGCATCACACACATTTATGCCAACTGATCTCTGCTTGGTTTGTCATGGTTTTCATGCTGATGTCACATTTCAGCAGACTCCTCTAATTTCCCCTCCTCCCTGCCTATGAACTGGCATTTGGACTTGGGGCAATGAATTATCATAACTGTCCCCATAGTTCCAGTGACTTGGAGAAGCTTGGTGCCCAGGCTAAGCGCTCTGTGGGTATAAATAAAAAAAAAACCCATCACTAATTTTGGGGGAAACCACGACACACTGCTATCTGCCCCAAAAGGGATATAGGCAGGGTTTTGCTGACATCTGATGCAGTATTTTGGAGGTGTTCTGATATTATATATTCTGATACATACATTTAAGGAAGACATTACATGTGAGTAGTTTCTCGCAACATGTCTTGAGGCTCAGGCAGCTGCCACAGCCCATGCTGAAAGGTGAATGAAGCCCAGGGTGCCTCCCTTGGGCACTGCTTGCTCACAGGCAAGTGATGGCCAGGGACTGTTGCTCCAATGCATTTCTTCTGGGGACAATGTGTGGAAGCCACTCAGGAGGCCTTTCCCAGCAGCTGGGAGCACAAGCAGCCTGCTGCTGTCCCCCTGGGACCGGGAAACAGCTGTGAGACCCCACACTCCTCCTTGCTCTGTATCTCTCCCAGAACGGCACCAGTATGGCCAGGGTGCCCAACCGAGTATGCTGTTGTATCTTCAGTTACAGTAACTGCCTCAATTCCTGGTTATACTGAAGAACACCTCCTTGTTAAGTGAGAAAATAAAGCTACCCTCACCTCTGCACGGTGCTTTCTGAAATAGGAGTGCTTGCAGGGCCATCAGTTGTCCAGCACAGTGCCAATGCCAGAGCTGAGCCAGGCTGAGTTTTGCAAGAAGGGCTTGAACCGAGGTTGAGGCCAGTCATTTCCCAAGACATTGGGAAATTTCCTCCCCATTTCCACAGGAAGAAGACGAGGAAAGCCATATTTATGTAGGATGCTGGACACAATGTGACAGCATAGCTCTCCAGTGCCTGGGTACGCAGGCAGCATCTGCTACACAGTGTCCTCCACACCGGACAAAATCAGTGATAATAGTCTCAGGTGCTGATTAGAGCCCAGTGGTCTTGCTTGACATGGACTATGGGGTGCCCCTAAAAGCTGCTCCCTCGCAGAGAGGTGTCAAGCAGTGGGGAGAGCGCAGTGTTGCTTTTGGCTGTCCCAGCTGGCTCACAGGGAAGGTGCCCACCCCGATCCTGGGCAGCTCCCAGGGCAGCTCAGGCACTTGCCACCCATCACCCTTCCTGCCTTGTGCTCGAGTGCAGACACCATCGAAGTGGAGCTGCAGCGCGCAGTGTCGTGCCTGCGTCAGGGAGAGCATCTCGCAGGGTATGGCCACTTTTGTTGCTCTCCTTTCCCCCAGCGAGCAGAGGCAGGGCTAGGCCACCCAGCAGGTCCTCAAGAGGTCCCTGCACTGGTGGGACCATTGGACAGCTTTAGGGCTGTTCCCAACTTGTGGGCACACAGGGCTTGGCTGTGCTGTAAACCTAATCTAGTGATGCTGAAGGGTAGTGAGAATGAGGGACTGTCCCCAGGGACAAATGGTCACTATGCTTCCAGAGAAGCCACCTGGAGAAGCAGGGACACCAGGATGTGGAGGCACTAGAGGGAGCCTGAGCATAACAGATTGTGCTCTGGGCTCAGAGTTGGAGTGCTGGTCCCAGTGAGGGAGCAGGGACATCTCCAGAGAATAAGAGTAAGACACACAGCACTTTCCCCCTGACCTGGCAGCCTACCTGACTGTGGCTTTTTTGCTCTGACATCTGTTATAATTTTTTTAAAGGCATGAAGAAATACCTTTTCACATATAGAAAATGCTGGCCTGCCAGTGGGCAGACAGCTGCCTCTGTGCTTTTGCAGTTAGTGTCAAGAAAAAACAGTGGCGACCAGTGGCTGTTGTCAGACTGGAGGGTTCAAGAGAGCAGGGGTTCCTGCAGGGCAGAGGGGAGCAGAAGTGCTGATCTGCAGCAGCGGGTGTCCTTAAGAGATCTGGGGAGCTGGTGTGGTGCAGTCCTGCAAGTGCTCCCAGGCTCATGGCAGGGGCATGGGAAGATGAGCTGAGGCTTATGTGATCTGTTGGGTGTGCTCCAGTTAGGAGAGCACTGGAAGAGGTTGGAGAGCGGCAATCTTCTATTTTGCCCAGCAATATTTTAATTGCATTGGATTTGGACAAGGAACAGGGTCACTGGCTCATGATCTAGTTGTCTGAATCTCCCCCTGCCACCACTCTCACCAAGGATCAGAACAAAGAGCAAGAGTGAGAGTCTCTGGGTTAGCTGCAGATGGGCACCAGCACTATGATGGGGCCAGGAATGGGGAAAAAATGCTTTGCACTGGTGTTTAGCCACAGTGGGGAGATGGGCATGTTTGTTCCAAGTACATCTGCAAAGCATGTCTTCTTTTACAGTATTTGCACCGGGCAAAAAGTTGCTTTCAACAGGGTAATCGAGCTTAGCTCAGCAGAAATCAGAGGAGCAACCAGAAGAGAGGGGCGAGCAGGGACAGCAAACAAAAGCTTCATCACTCCTGGAAGCCCTTTGAGGCTTTCCTTCCACTGTGGAGGCCATCCCTCAGATCATCCCAGACCCTCTGAACATCCTCCATGAGCATGTTCCTGTAAGCAGTTTCCCACCATGAAGGCAGGAGGAAAAATCAGGCAGTAGCCTGCAATGCAGCCCTGACCTTTCTCTCCAGGCCTGCCACCTCCTCCCACTCTCCCCAGAGCTGGCACTACTAACGACTGGTTTCCTCTTGTTATTTTTCCACCTCTGCTCCTTCCTCCAGAGGGGAGGCCGTCCTGGTGGCCCACGTACTGGTGACTCACAGGCTGGGACCTGCGAGAAGCCAGCTAAGCCTGGCCAAACTTAGTAACATCTCATTTTCCATTGCCTACACCCTGGATGCTTCTTCTGTCTGGGTTCACCACTGGAGACCTTCTCCAGCTACCTGCAGGGTCAGGGAGGACCAGCTCAATTGTGTTTCCTTTAAGTTTTGGCAATGCAGGAGCTGGGCTGAGATGGAGCAGCCCTTGATACAGATAAATTCCTTTTTGGTGAATGTTTATCCAGCTTGCTGATAGCTGCAAACCATGAGATGTTATGAACATCAGAGGGCTTTTCAGGCTTAGGAAATGTGTAAATAAAGATATATATACAGGACTGCATGCTAGTCACATTTTTCTGGAGGCATTTGAGTGATTTGAGGGGAGCTTAGGGGTTTAAAGTCCAATTGCCCTCTATGTTGATCACCCTGGTTCATCTGGCTGGATGTCCCCACATCAACAAATGACCACCGCAATCACAAAACTGAGCCTGGGGTGGGGAAGGGTGGTCTGCGAAGGTGGAGGTGCTGCTGTGGCTGGAAACGGAACGGAGACGATCTGTATGATGACCAGGGCTACCCAGAGGCTGCCCAGGGCTGGCAGCAGATGAGCAGGCAGAGCACGGAGACATGGCTCCTGGGCAGCTGCAAGCCCGTGGAGCAGGACCCTGTGGCTCCATGCAGGGCTGCGCGTAGGGGATAACGCCAGGAAGGGAGCAACCGTGTGCTCAGCCCACGCTTATTGCTTTAATGGGATTTTCCAGAATATTTTTTGTCCTGGTAACGGAAAAGGAAGCTCGGCCGCCGCTTTCCAAGGCCAGGGTGAACGCCTGCAGCCGATGTGACACCTGCTCAGCCCGCACGGCCCGAGAGCCCGGCTGGTCGGAAGGAGCGAGCAGATCTGCAGGCACAGCACAGCGTGCGTGGAGCAGCTGATCGCGGCGGGGAGGAGGCACACGGAGGCGGCTGGGAGAAATGGAGAGGGCTGACCTAAATAGATGCTGAGCTAATTAATTCATTTCTCTGCTTTATTATTTAACGCGGCTTCAAGACAGCTCAGGAATTCTGGTTCCTTTCAGCTCTGCCACTGACGTTGGGTTGGGGTTATTTTTGACCTGAGTTTTGCATTCATTGTGCTGAAAAGCATAGCACAGCTTTGCTCAGCACCCTGCTCTCCCATTGGGTGGGCCCAGCATGCTGTGGGAGAGCTCCAACACAGCTGGTTTCTAGCCAGGAGTACAGGAAGGACTTATTTTAAGTTATTTTGAGCTTTTGCTTCACCTCTTGCCTGGGGAGGTGTTCAGATTTTGGCCTGCTTTATGCATTGTTAATAGAGAGCTTTATCTCCAATTTAGCTGGCTGGTCAGAGGATTGGTGAGTTTGTACAGCACGAGGCAGCCTTCAGCCTCCACTGACATCTCCCCCAGGGCAGGCTGCCAAATGCAGCCCCAGGCTCTGCAGCACGGGGGCTTTCAAGGATAAACCTGGAGCCTGTCTCACTTCCAGCCAGCCTCTTTTCTCCTCAAATCCCAGAAATCCCCTGACACACCGTCTGGGAGGAATTTGTAATGGGAAGGACATGGAGCCCCAGCTGTTTGGAGAGCTGTTTGGGCTGCAGTTCACACCACGGGCTGCACGTGTCCTCTGCAAGCCCACAGCACGTTTTCGTACTGCTGAGGTTTAAAAGCCACAAACTGGGGAAAAATAATTGGTGCCTGTGCAGGTTGTCTGAACCTGTGCACCATTTCTGTGCAGGCACAAGGGGTTATGGACAGAGCTGCTCCTGCATGAAGTAGGTGCTTACCAGGATTCAAACTGTACTGCACCAAACTGGTGCTATGCAGAGCCCATAAGTTTTGTTTTTCATTAGAGTTCATCACTTGATGTATAAATTTAGGCCAGTGTTGTATCCAGTTACCCAGCACTTTTGTTATGATTTTTTAAAATGGATTATTCATTGACCTGCTTGATTCCTTCAATTTTTCTAAGCAGTAAAATGAGCCGTGATTCTATTTAGCTCGGCAGCAAAGGCATTTCAGCTCACGCCGCCTTCACACTGCTGGAGAGTTTTGTGATGTTGCTGGGGGTGGGATAGTGCAAATTAGCAGAAATGAAGCAGTTAATAAGGCTGCAAGTTAAAGTATTCCAAGCCAGGAGGCTTGAGACATTGCAGGGAAGCAGCTGGGCGTGGGGCTGCGAAGGTGGGTGCTGCACCACCTGGGACAACCAGCCCCTTCTGCCTTTGCTGGCTAAACTGGGGGTGGTGTGGATCCTCAACAGGGTCCCATCCTTCCAACCCACAGGGCACGCAGCCTGGCCCATGTCAGGCTTTGATCTGAAGGGTTTTGTGTTGTTTTTTTGTTTGTGTTGTTTTGTTTTGTATTTTTAATAATATAAAGTGATATAATGTTTAGATATGTTGGTGTGAGAGCCTTGCGAGACCAAAAAGAGAATGAACACGTAAAGGACAGAGGCAGCCAAAGTGATTTGGAGTTTCTCTTTCCTGTCCTATTTGTTGGACCAGAGTTTGGTGGATGATGCCCTGATTTTCCTAATGAGAGCCGAAAGGCACTATGCCATCCCAGACTCTCTGGGGGCTGGGGTTTTGATGCCTGTGCCTTACTTGCACGGGGCTGATTAGGAAGGAGTGAAGGCTAATTGTCACCTGGGGTTTAGGATCTGTTACATGGGCAGAACTTCTGCCCTCCTCCGAGGTGGCAGGGGGCTGCAATAGAGGGAAGAGTCCTTTAATTAACCAGTGGCTGGTTTTGGAGTGGGCAGCAGGCTGGTTTTCAGCCTTCAGGTGAGGGATCTGGTTTGGCTGCGGCTTGCCTTTATCTACACGGAGAGGATTATTGGGAAGCCGTGTTGACAAATGCTGTAGCTAAAAAGGAAAATGAACTTCCATACAAAGACACCTTGTTTGTGCAAAGTGGAGAGGGAATAAAGAAGCTGCCAAAAAAGCTGACATTAAACCCACTGCTTACCTGCAGCTCATCTGATACCATGACTGAAACCTTTCATTTGCAGCAATGTAATCGAAGATGTCCTTTCCGCAAAGCAAGAAAGTAGGTTATTGCTCAGCAGAGCTGAGGAGGGGGGAAGGAGATAAGCAGGGCCTAATCCTGCCAGGTGCTGTGTGCCCTGCACTTCCTCTGAGTGGGGCTGAAACCCTAGCTGGCAGCCTGTTTTGGGGGTTCTGGGAAGAGCTTGCATGCAAACCATTTCCAAACCTCTGAAAAGGGCCGCCCACGCTGCTGGAGGCAGGGCAGCAAGCAGAGCAGGGGGTCCTCCAGCCTTGCCTTTAGCTCCTGCACTTCTCACCTGGGGACCTGGAGGCAAGAGACATAAACCCAGCAATCCTGAGCGCTTGTGTAGCACATCTCATCTTCAAAGTGCTTCTCTGACGGGAGTGAATTAATGACCCCACATAAAAGAGGGCTGCACGTCCCGAGCCCTGCACTGATGAGATGCAGCGGTGGTCGAAATGATTTTTAAGCAGCAGTATAAGTCAGCAAACCTCCTCCTGGAGGCTGTAAACCCATCACTAATGCATGGGGCTGCATCGTGTGGGGCCATGTCAACTGGGGACTCTCAGATCTGCCATCCACGGAAGCTTTGGCTCCCTGGAGAAGCTGGGCAGGCAGGGAGGGATGGTCTCTACCACAGCTGGGGGTGGAGGCAGAACCAACAGCCAAGCACACCTCTGAAAGCCTGAAAAAATTGCAATTGCTTTAATGCTGGTGGTTACCCCCAAATGATGTTGATAACTTGGCCCTGCATGTAAACACCTTTTTTTTTTTTTTTTTTTGGCTGAAAATTAAGTGGAAGGATAAAATAAAGGAATAAAAAAGAGGAAGATCTCTCTTAACCCTGGCAATTATTTATCACCAGAGATAGGGAGGACTTAAATCACCTGAGGAGCCTCCAGTTAAGGCAGGACCACGATACTGTAGCTGCTACATTCAAGCACAAGAGCTTTCTTTTCTTTACAATAAAAGCATTGTAGGCCTGTAGAGATGTGTGGATTGAGTCAAGCAAAAATGCTGAGCAGGTTATTTAAGCTCCGTAGCCCTCCCAGCACTGTGTTGTGCTGCAGCCCAGCCCCAGACATTTTCCAAGAAAATGTCCTGGCATTTTAATGCCTGGCTGCAACATGGGACATTAAAAATGGAAGGATCCCCTGTTAAACTGTTAAAGATGGGCTACATGCCAGTGTATTTTATGCATTGATATATACACACACATACACCATGGTTCCTTATTTTACTTTGCCCTGGCGATTTCCACACAGATCCATTTTGTGTTTGTTTTCTGGTTACTCTTAGGGAATGGTTTCTTTTTCATTTTGTGTTGTCTGGGTGCGTGTGGGGACAAACTGCCTCACTAACCTCACTGCAGAAGCTAAATGGTTGCCCGTCTCTGCCTCGGCAAGTGTGTCCTGGCCCAAGGACTGTTGTCTAGCCTGGTGTCCCCCTCAAATACATTTAAAGTTGAAATAAATACAATAAATACAATTTTAATCATCTGGGGCCTGAAATGGATTGAGAAATTGTAAACTGGTGAAGCCTTGGGATGCGAGAGGAGCATCAGGCTCTCTTCATGGAGTTTGAGAACGGGAGGAACAATTAGAGTTTGGTCCCATGGCAAGACCCTGCCGGGGTTTGAGGAGCTGTGGGTTGGGAGCAGAGGTGATGCCTGAAGGTGGTGAGCTCCAGCTACTGGGAGAGGGGACGATGGCAGGCATCAGTGGCTCTGATGTTTGTGTCCCCTGCAGCCTTCCTCTCCTTTTCCCCAGGAGGGCAATACACTGGAGCATCCAGGGCTGCAGCTCTGAGATGCCAGCACTTTAGTTATGGACATCACCCAAAGCCACCGCTCTGGCATCAAGCAGTGACATTCACTGGGGAAGAGCCAGCACAGGGAACTTCCCCAGGGTAGTGAGGACAGGGACAAAAAGTTTAAAAATTAAGCCGATCAGGTAAGCACAGCCTCAGAGCATCTGCAAGTGCCGGCCTTCTGCCCCGGGCTGCGCTGGGGCCTTGCACACATTTGAAATGGAGCCTGGACCTCCCGGCCGGGCAGCTGGGCACAGCGGATGCGCTGCCCGTGGCCGCAGCGACAGCTGGGGGAAGGACACTCACAGGGACCCAGATCTGAGCAGCAGCCCCTGGGCACGGGAGGTCATGCTCAGAGTTATGCTTTTCTCACCCCGAGTGAAATCCCATGCTGGAAGCTAACGTGTGGCAGGGGAGGGCTTGCTAATTGCCCAATGGGTGCTGCAGTAAATGAAACATCTATTAAAATAATGCTCACATGACCTTGGCAGCTTCCAGTAAGTGAAGCACATTAACCCTCTTTTGCTTAATCAATGCAAGGGGATGACTGAGGGGGCCCTGGGTCAGAGGGTTAAGGCTTTCCAGGACCAGAAACTTTCCATGTGGGAAGGGCTCTGGCTTTCAGACCCCATCCTAGAGAGGCACAAATGACAAGGCACGTTAATTTCTGTTCAGGTTTGGGTTGTTCTCTCTGGTGAGGTGGCTTGGGGCAGGAAGGGGTTTTTGTCTAGTATCATCCCTAGCTGGTGACTTGAAAAACTTTCTTTGTTAACACAGATGATACAGAGGCAGGAAGGGAAGCGAATGCACTGGCATTCTTTGACTTGTATTATGAGATGATGGGTTTCAAATCACCTCTTGGGACAAAGATCTCTTGCAGGATTTACAGCTACGCAATGCTTTGCCAGCTGTTATCAAGCTGCCCAGGGCAGTTCAGAGACCTTTCCACCCTGAATTCTGCCTCTGACCCTGCTGGGAGTAAATATTTAGGGAAAGAGTAAAAAAGAAGCGTCTCCTTTGGCACTTGCCCAGTTTCTAGCAACAAGGGTATTTCCTAAGGTGCTTGTTCATGTTTAATAGTTTTCTGAGGAACAGCTGATTCTGTCAATATAGTGGCATCCTCATGGATTTCACAGGTGTCAGCAGGGCGGGCCTGACATGGTTGGCCTTTCTCTTACGGCTGCACCAGCAAAGCCCCAGAAGTTTTATGCTCTCAGGTGCAGAAGGATCTGGGGCAGAGTCTTGGGTAGGTGGCCAGACTGCTGCCAAGGAAAACACATGGGACCTAGTCCAGTATGGGCATCAGTATCTGCTCTTCTCAGGACTTCACCTTATTTGTCTTATGAGGTATGGATATGGGCGTTGGAGCTGTTTGCTTGCCAAAGACGGAAGAGCAGTACAATGTGTGAAAAACAGCTTAGTAGGAGACTGAACTATTATATTTCTAAGCATTTGCTCAAAAATCTCCCTTCCCTGACTATCTAGTGCACAGGAATCAATAGGATGGAAAGTCAGGTCCTAATTTCTGCAAGCTGGTGGTACTCCCCTGCACCCCAATGCTTTCCTTTGGCCAGATTGCCTGCTCCAGCCTCTGGGCTGTCTCGGCTTTCCTGGAGTGCAGAGATAGCTGCACACTTTGCTCAGCAGCAATGAAATCCTCCCCTCTGCAGCACCAAGCAGATCTTGTGCCATTTCTTTCTCTGCCTTTAGATGAGCAGCTGCCTGGCTGCATCTGCCTCTTGATTTTTAGGGTGCAGCATCTGCTGTTTGATTTTAGCCATGGTTTTGTACTAGGATCTTTTCAGAAGGTCATGCTAATTAAGAAATCATATCCCCATCAAAACCACTAATGCAGATGCCTCTCAGTGTGCTCCATGCATGCTCTTAGGGCTTGCTGCAATCAGCCCGTCTGTCTTGGAAGGTGGCTTCTTATCCTGAGTGACAGCAATAGGAAGTTCCACAAACACTGTCCTCTGACATTAGGGACATAAATTATTGAGCAGCCCAGTAGCACTGCCATTTCACAAAGTCAGTGAGAAATGACTGACACCCTCCTTTGCACATCATTCAAATGAAAACCTAATTGCGCCATGGACACATGAGAAGGGGCTGGGATTTGCAAACCGGTTTGTTGCAGAGTTCACAATTACCGCTAAGAAAACTTGCATTTTAATGCCACTTTGTATATAGTTTTTGGTTGTGTTTCTCCAAGTCCCAGCCCAGTGCAGCACTGTGCATTCTGTGCCTGGGTACTTGTGCCCTACTTGTTCTGGAAACAGTGCTTAAGGCCACTGATTGCAGCCTGACACCGGCTGCCTCGTGGGGGAAATGGGCTTTTCTAGGGAGCTAAAATAATATGGGCTTCCATTAGTCCTGCTATCATCCCATCCCCTGTCGTGCAGGTGTAGGGCATAGACACAGATTTGCTCCAACTACTGGCAATAACTGAGCTGATCCCCAAAGGAGTGGATGTGCTGGGACACAGGAAGGAGAAGCCCAAATGAAGAAGCACAGCCATCCCCTCTTGTATCAGCCTCATCTCAAGGAGTCATTTCTATTAAAGATGGCCTGATTTATGATTTGGATGGGATTAAAACACATTTCCTTCCACAGTGATTTTATCCAGGCTTTTCAAACCACTTCATGAACTCCAATAAATCCTTAGGAAGGCTCTGGCAGGTGAATGCCTTTAAATCTCTGTTATACCCTTGGTACTTGGCAAACTTGACACATCTGGAGGTGCTAGGGAGGACAGAGTGCCTGCCTAAGATCTGGTGGCAGAGGATCTTCAAGCATTTTCCACTAAAGTTCCAACCCTGAATCCCTGTTCAAGTGTTTTAGTGTAAGAAATCAGGCCACAGCGGCATGGAGTTGGGAAGAGGATGCAGGACAGGCCCCAGGAGCCTTATACTTTCCAGGCATCCAAAAACCTCTCATCTCCCCCCTACCCTGCGTCATCATGCTGCCACCCCTTCAATAGCTGAAGTATTCTCAAAAATTACAGATAAACCTTTTTTGGTCTGCTTTGGCTACCTGAAACAACCTTCTGTTCAGATGGAAGCACTGAAGCATTTCTTAAAACAGCTCTTCCTCCTGCCATTAAATATTTAAGCAAGGAGCACTGCGGGAAACCACGCACTTTTACCAAGGCAGGACGGCACAGCGGTAGGAACCACAGAGAGCCCGATTTAAAAACTAATGAGATGGCAGGTGCTCGCAAAGCACAGCTCAGTTTTAGCCTCCCATTGCCCCCCCTTGCTGCAGTGCTCCCTGCAGCATCCCCAGCGCCACATCCCCATCCCCACAGCTCCCGCACTGGCCCCAGAGGCTGAACAAGCGCCGGGGATCTGAGCCAGCATTGCCCTCCCGCAGGGGAGATGCCGGGGGTGGGCAGGCAGGCTGGGCTGTGTGCGTGTTCTGCGAGGCCACCCCTGGGCTGCAGAGCTGGTGAATGAAATCATATTGACCTGGAAACCAAGTGCTCGACAGGGCTGATGGGAACGCAGCGGTGCCCGGGCACCAGCCATGGCAGGCTGGGAGCAGAGCAGGTAGCAGCCCTGTCCTTGGCGGCCAAGGGTCTTCCCTACCAGCTGCTTTGTCTCCTCATCATCACCTTCCCTGCTCTGACTTATTTTGGGGGGATGGCAGAGGGAGGGTGTTGGTGAGTCTCTGTGCTTTGCAGTTGCTGTAGCAACTGTTGTGTCTCTGGCGGCAGGAACACACGTTTCCTGCAGCCAGCTGAAGTGTGAGCTGGTTAACTGCAAGCAGATTATTTTTTTCCCCTGCTAGAAAAAAGGTCTCCCTGCACTCCCTCCCAGCAGCAGCCAGAGCCCAGGAGGTGCTGCTGAGGCAGCAGCAGAGGCGCAGGGCGATGAGCAGAGGGGATGGGGCTGCATCTTCCTGCTCCTGGGCAATCTTCTGCACAAAAAGCCTCAGCACCTCCTCCAGACCCTCCGCATCTCCCCCCTTGGCTCCTTGGCAAGGATGACCTGCCTTTCCCTGATCCCTTCTGGAAGGCAGGGTGGGTTGCTGCAGCCATCCAGGTTCCTCCCTGGGGCAGCTCACACCTGAATTAATTTCCACATGAATTAGAGCCTCTGCTTTGGGGGGGGGGGGGGAATCAGCCTTGATCAGCTTGATTCTCAGCATCAGAGGATCAGCACAAGCTTTCCTAAGTTACTTCCCTGATTAATGACTTTTAAATAATAGAGCCTTTTTTTTGCAAGCTAGATTAATTGGGTGCCCATTTCTAGATAACTTATAAGACTTTGCCTTCTAAACCCCGTTACTCCCTCATTTCCATCACCTTTGTACATCACAAGTCCTGTCACGCTCTCCCTTCCTTTTCTCTTTGAGAAACAAGAGGGATGAAGCCTTCTGAAATGCTCTGGTGCCTATTCTCTGAGCCCCAGCGACTTGGCCATCACACTGGCATTTGACCTCAAGGCATGTTGCTCCAACGTGCGGCACAACATGCCACTGGAGGCACCCACATCAATTCAGAGCCCATCAGCCTGGTTTGGGCTCCACCCTGTATATGTGACTCGTCTCTTTTTCCTCCAGAAACATGACTTTACATTCAGTTCAAATAAAGCATGTTCTGCTGGCCCCTGTCCATCACACCCAGCAGTCCACATCAGCCAGTAGATACATAAGAGAACAAAACAAAGCTTAGTGCTAATGCTTTAGCATGGCTCACCACCTACGGCTCTGGGTTACATCTGTTTTGGTTTCATTTGAAGAATTAAGCCCCAGCCTTGCACAAATGCAAAGACCTGCCCTGCTTTTCCAGGTGGCCATGAGCTCTGGTACAGCCTTTTCACCAGCTGCCTTTGGGGTGGCTGCAGCCACTGTCGGAGAGGGCAGGATTTGCAAGTAGGGTTGTTCTTTACCAGAAGGGGAGGAAAAAAGGGAGTGAGTTCCTCCCACCTTTCCCACCTCTAGAGTCCACCCTCTAAGCCTTTCCTGGTGGGAACCAAATCTTGCTATGAGCAATGCTCAGGCAGCAAGCCTTGTCACCCAAAATAGGGTTTCTTCACCCCAATCATCACTCAATGTGCCATTTTTTAGTTGGCATTTTCAGGGCTGCAGCTGGAGCTTTACATTCCCTGGGAAGTTTTCTTGAAGAACAGGTTGGCCAGTTGGGGAATGTTTCACTGCTATTTTCAGCCTGGGACGTTTTCCCTTTTTTTCTTCAAAGTACAACAAAAAACCTGTCGACAACTCACAAAAGAGTGATCTCAGTCTAAAATACGAGTCCTGGCACAGGAGGGCATTTGACTCAGAAGCCACTTCCCATCTTTGGAGACTTGAAGTATGTTCCACTTCGTCATCCTGAAGGCCTTTAAATGCTTATAAAAACAGAGTTTATTTATCCACAGTCAGAACAGCCTATCTATTATCTTGAAGGCTGAATTCAGAAAGTTTCTTCAGAAATTTATTGGTTTCATTCCTACCAGTCTGAACAGAAGTTTTCCACAGAGTCTGTCAAAATATAAATGTCTCAATTCCAATTTCCTTCGGTCTTTAGCAAGACATCACATTAATTGTGTTAAAAAGCACTTTTATTAGTTACTGAGAAAGCAGGAGTCTGGCAGCTCCTCTTGACCACTAGCTATTCACATTTGTGAACTCTCCTTTAACAGTGGTTTGATCCAACGCAGTGTCTTTCTCCACCAGCAAACTCAGCAGTGCCTGAAGCCAAAAGGACCAGCTCCAGGCAAGGATTATTGGCTTCAGGTCTCAAGGGCTCCTACTTCTACCTGGGCAAAGCCTTTCTGCCCCACTCGAGGCTTCTCGTATCCCCACTGGTGGAAAAAATGGACCAGTGGAGGCACATGGTCAACCTGTGATCCATGAGAGAGGGCATAAATATGTACAGAATGGGATAATTTCATCCACACCTGTGATGCTTTCAAGAGGAGTCAGGGAACCATCTAACAGCTTGTAGGAGTTTTAGTTTAGTCTGATTTTGCATAAGGCTATGTTTCAGCAAACAGCTCAACCTGGTGATTATGTGGCATCTACTTCGCAAGGGAAAGGCGGTCATAGTAAAAGCCAGCAAGTCTCAGTCCTCTGAGGGGGGATGCTCTGGGATTGCTCCTGCCAACATTCAGTCATTCTGGAGCTGCGTGGGCAGCCAGAAACCCAAACTTCCCACCTGCTTCCTCACATCAGCCCTCCCGGCCTCCTTTAGTCAACACCAGAGCATGCAGAGCAGGATGCCCACTGCTCGTGTCTTGCGGAGCTGCGGAGGAACGACACGCCGAGACGGACTCAATGTGGGTGATAGAGCATCATATATAGTATATCTTTATTGGTCCAGGGTACATATATTTATACAGACAACGCTAATTATTATGCCTACTAGTCACTAGCTGATTGGCTTAAGCTCTAAAGGTCGTATTCGCATGGTCCACCTACTTGCAGTTAGCTAACAGCACAAGCTTCTCGTAACACTAAGTTTCTCATGCCACTATTCCTAATTCCCCTTAACCTGTTTTCGACACACCACGGTACACAAGGCTGAAGCATCCTTGACATTCTTCATGTATCAGCAGCTGCGAGCAGCTGCAGGCAAACCCTAGTGGGGCCCAGCATCAGCGAGGCCCAGTATCAGCCCCTAGAACAGGCTCTGATCGTACAACTGCTCGGTGGGCTCAGGACCCTTGTCTCTGAGCCATTCTCCAACAGTGTCTCAGTGCATCAGCCAGCTGCAGGACGCACGCAATTCCCTATCATGCAAGCACCACGGAGAGATACAACCGGACCATTAGCATTTTGTGGGAAAACTCAGCTCTACTACATATTTGCTATTGGCTGTCCCATTCTAAACAAGGTGACAGACGTTAATTGGCATTAAATGACACAAACTGAGGTTGGCCTTTCCCTCCTGGCATTTTTTTCAGTGCCCCCAATGCTATGCCAAACTGAGTCCTTGCTTACGCTTCAGCTCTGAAAATACTTTGGAGAGCGCCAACACACACATGTGCAATCCTCATATGGAAGAAGCCAGTGCTCTGATAATTGAGACATTAATGCTGAAAGACTGAGAAGGTTTCCCTTAGCTGTCATGGCTTGGCTGTGGAGAGCTTATGAAAAGAAAATAAATAAATTGGGGCTTACTTGAAATAGCCAACAGATTGAAGCCTGAAGATTTTTGGAAGCAGCTATGCTGGGAAGGAGCACATGTGAAGGGTCTGGTTATAGGACCCCTCCTATGGTTGTGTAACACGCAAGCATTAATGTTGCAAGTTGCAAATATTGGCAGGGCTGGCAGGGTTGCACCCACTCATCTCCACACCACCTCTGTAAGCACACTGACACTGTCATCTTCCAGCCAGACATGCACAAGGGTGGTCAGGACAAGCAAAAGTGAGAGCCCAATATACGTTGGGAGCAAAGATGTTCTTGCAGAAATGGTTTGTTGGATGCTCGGGTATCTGTGGAGGGATTCACTTGTCAACAGAAACCTGGAGAGATGAGCTTTTGGACTGGAGGAAAAGCTGTGCCATCCAAAAAGCACAGCCCAGCTCTTGTCACAACCCTCTTTGATCCACCATTGGTTTAACACAAACTCACCTGGGGAAAATAAATTCTCTTAGTCTTGAAGATGACTGATACCCAACTCTTACAACTACTGGAGTCATAAAGCAGCTGAAGATATTTTGATTGGAAAAATACCTCTTGACCTCCCTTGCTGTCAGAGTGTCCCAGAGGATCTGGAGGCCTCTTACCTACAAGAGTGCAAAGGATCAAGTCTGTGTGGCAATGAACATCAGGAAGGGCATTCATTCAGCACAGGCCCTTCATCTCTTTCTTTGATTTCAGGACTCCACTCAAAATCTTAGACCAGAGGTGCGGTAATTAAGGGCTGAGCAAGGTCTGGTCATGCCTTCTGCACAGGACACGGCTCCTGCATGGCAAAGCAAGCAATCATGTGCTGGAGGGACCTCACTGCCCATAATTTAGTCCAGTTTTGCTTTCAAGTGCTGTGTTAATCATGATTGCTGGAGGCCAGATGGTGCAATTCATTAAGTGCTGGGACCTGATGCTCTCACATGTGCTGGTTTTACACCTGTATTATTCACCTGCCTCATCAGAGCCAGCCCTGACTTCTCCCAGCTGAATGGAGAGGAGAATCAGGCGTTTCCATTATTCAGCTTTTGGACATTGCCACAACCAGCCTGAAAAACATCCCTGTCACATGCCCTTTGCGTGGTCAGGGAGAGCCTCAATTACACGGCGGTGGCCGTGCATGGGCCACCAGCCCCGCTGTTTACAGGAAGTGCCGGCGCAGAACATGGAATTAGAAAGACCACAAGGAAGTGAGGGATTATTTACCGGAGATTAAAGGACATAGAAAAACCACAGGACAAATCAGTGGGGCCTAAGCAATGGTAGCTGCTATTTCAGTCTTCCAGCTGCTAGCATTCATACTGGTCATGCTGTGACGGGAGAATATGGGAGAAATTCAGCAGGATGTGTGGTTGCTCTGCTTTCAGACCAGTAAAACACATCAAAGAATGGATGAATGGAAGGATGGGAGAGATGTGTGCTCCACTCCTTCCCTTCCTCAAACATTCCCTTGAATCTTCCTTCTCCCCGGGTGTGATTCCTGCTTTGGACTGCATCTCCAGGACAAGCAGCTATGTCCAGACCTGCCTGCTGGCAAAGCTACTGGGACATGCCAATGGATTAACCCAGGCTAGTCAAGATAAAGAATCTTCTCAAATCTGGAAAGAAATGGGGTGGGAGTTGAGGTCTGACATCTCAAGACCTTCAAGACAGCTGCAGTGCCAATGGGAGCTGGTGTTTCTTGGAATATCCATGGAAAGGGGGGAAAACTACTGAGTCAAACTTAATCCTCATCCTCTAATACAATCCAGTCTAGCCTAATCCCTTTCAAGACTATTTCTTCTCCAGGCTTTTGCCTTTATTTTAAGCACCTACAACCTCCTTTCACCCTAGAAAGTTCAAGCCCATCAGTAGGGTCTCTGGTGGGAAGCAATGCAGGCAGAGCTTGTGGCCAAGAGGAGACATCTTACAAGTGACAAGACACTCTTGTTTTAAGTGCCTCAGTCTAAGTGCCCATGACTTCACCTAATTTTTGGTGAGCTCTGCTTTTCAGATAAGACTGGCCACCAGGATTTCAGTGGTTGCTCACAAGCATTGAAATCTGGGTCGTAACTGGGTCAGGTCTCATGTCAGTGCATTCCCTTCTCTACCTGCAGCTGCAGATGCACAACCTCTGCTCCTGTGGCTCCCCAGGATGGCCATGCACTCATCCACTTTTCCCAGAAAATCCCTCAAGATATTCCAAATGCTTGGATATACTTTCTCTAGCATTCTGCTCCTGGCATGTAAAGATGTTTTCAGTGCTGCCATCCTTGTCCCATAGCCCTGCTTCAGGTTTTGCCCTCACCAAGTCTCCCTTCACCGGCAGGGAGTTTTGGAGCACCCAGACTCCTCCACCAAGCCCCTTCCCAGGGAGTCAGGTGTCTTGTTTGCTGTCTCTCTTTCCAAAGACAGAGATGTCACTTATCTTCCCTCCCTGGGTTCTGCTGCATCTCAATGCCATGCAAAAGTCAGGCCACTGCCACATGCCACGTGACAGCATCCCCCCATCCACCCCCACCGCTGTTCAGATTGAGCTCCCACCACCACCACCGCGTCTTCAGCAGCACCGTGGCCCTTTGTGCTCGGCACGGGGTGGTGATTCAGCCCTGACTCAATGGGAAGGTGGCCACGGACTGAAACCCCAACCCTGCTCCCTGCACGGTCTGTGGTTAACATGATCCTGCTGGAAATTACAGAGCTCCAGCAAAGGCAGGCGGGGGAGGCTCCCCTTGGTGAGGAGGAGCCCACAAGAGGCTCCCACTGACATTCCTGCCTTCTCCCTCGCTCTGTATCCGTGGGGCTGAGCGAACACAAACGGCACATCAACTTCATGTTTGACCCAGAGCAGTGCTTGGCTGCTGGTGCCATACCACAGGCTCCGTCTGGAAAGCAAAGAGTAGTTCAGTAGATTTTTCTTTTATTTCTTTTTGTTTTGTTTTGTTGTCCCTACAGCAAATAGGGAGAAAGGATGAACGAGCTTATTTTACAGCCTTGGAGGAATACCCAGCCATTGTTAGCTTGACACATGCTGCAGAAAGTGATAGCTCAGAAAATGAAAGCTTATTCTTTCCTGAATGGGTTGACTGAAAAAAAAAAAAAAAAAATCCTAAAAACCCTTCCACAGGCCAGCAGCAGCATTTCCATCAGCTATGTGGCTGATCCACGACTCGGTGACTTCCAGAGCAGGACCTGACCTGCTGCATGCAACAAAAGGAAAGTGAAGATCTGGGTTTACATATTTTTTTTTAAGGAGTTTGAAGAACATTGTGCACCCAGCCCGCCCTCCCCTTGCAGGTGCCGCCCAGCCCCACGTCCCCATCCTGGGCTCTCAGCAGGTGGAAGGGAGGCAACACCATCCCTCTGCAAACACTAACACAGAAACTCTCCAGAATATCTCCTTCTCTCAAGTCTCTGCATCTAGAAAATATTGTCCCAAGGTCTAAAAGTCCTCAGTCCTAGGTGAGGCTCAGGCACCTGCAATGAGTATCTCAGAGCTGATAGGACACCGAGAGTTACAACCTCTGCTTCGGAGAACCAGCATTGGCAATAAATGGGTTCAACAGCACTTTCTCCCCTTGGAGAGGAGGACTAAGAGCCAGGGCACACAGAGGAAACAGCCATGCCACAGCTGGTCAGTTAATTAACTTAATTTTAACCAGGTCCTCTTGGGTTATTTCACTGCAGCTGTGTCTGCTGGGAGTGCCGGGTGCTGTTCCCTGCTGCAGCCTTGTCTCAAGCAGTAACCTGGCTCTGGAGCTGTATTTCTCCATACTCATCATATAACTTGCTTCTGCCACCAATCCACATAATTTTCCCTATTATTGAAGTAGTAAAATCAACCTCAGGAGCTCAGAGTCTGCAAATGAGGATTGAGAGTTCAGAGTCTGCGATTGTCTTGTGCAGTTCAGTGACACATGAAAGGAAAGAAAAAAATAAAGTCCCATTAATAGAATAAGTCCTCAATAATGCCACCCAAACAAACTTCCCACCCAAACCAGTGCTTTTTAAAAGATCGATTAAAAAAAAAAAAAAAAACCAAACAAAAAAAAAGGCAGGAAATGCTAGCAAATCTACTCCTTCCCGGTTGCAGCTGCAATTCTACTTTCAAACACGACTCTCTGGCTTAGGAGACCGGCATGGATTTATATGACTGCATGCTACTTTTCCTGCTTTATTCAGTGTTCAAAATGGCTGCAAAAAGGAGCTAAACCAGAAGCCCAGTGATGCAGTCCTGGCCGTGGAGCCATTGCTTCCCTCTGTCCTCCTGCCCTGCGTACACGGGGGGGGGCTGGGAGCAGCGATGGACAGGATAGAGGTGACTGAGACCACTTCCTTTCTATAGCTAATGTGTGCATCAATGGGTGCGTTAATTTAAGGAATAAACAGTGACCTTTTTTTTAAGTCTATAAAATCAGGAGACTAGCTCCCTTACTAATACCAGCAGAGAGCAAATTGGGGCCCGGGCAATTTTATCAGCTGTGGCTCCAACCCATGGTCTGTCAGAGAAGCGATGCACCGCGGAGAGGATGAGATCTCATCTTTTATTAAAGGCAGCTGCATACTCACTCACAGCTGCATAGTGCCCTTAATAGCAAAAACACCAACTAACATCTTTAAGGGGACAATGTCCGAACAAGTTCCCATGAGGAACAAAAAAGGGATTTTGCTTTAACTTGGAAATATTTACTTTTTAAATTTTTTTTTTTTTTTTTTTTTTTTGTCCTAGTAAATGGCCAAAGCTTTTAAGCTATGCTCCACAGTCCCGCAAGAGCCTCCTCCCTGCGCCGGTGCAGTTGCTGGCCATGCTCCACCATCTGGCTGCTTGGGGAGGGGGCGAGAGGAGGGGAGGGCGGGTGCAGGGGGGATGTATCCCCACCCGGTATTTCATGGATTCCCCTGCACCGAGTGGGGAGCAGCGGGCTGCCACGGGAGCCTCATTATGGAGAGGCACAGGCAGGGGACTGGCTTGGTGACAGCAAGTCTGCTCAGTCGCGGATCAAATGGCTTAATAGAAACTGGATCCAACTGGTCCAGCCTTGTGGGTTTTGATTTAAACTGCAGTTATAAGGTGTGATTAGAGGCGGGGGATGCTGTGCCAACAGCTCAGATGTGAAGCAAAAAACATATATTAAAAAAAAATCCTTCCCCCCCTAAACCTATAGATATTTTTCCATTGTTAACTCTTTGCCTGCCACTGCCAGATACCTGAGGAAATCCTGGGCCATCCGAGGACACCTCCGGTGCTGCTGCTTAAATCTGGGGGCTGTAAGAGGTCTGTCAGCACCGCAGAGGAAATTGGCCACTGAAGTACTAGCATTTATGGGCTTGGTATTAATAATAACCAGAGCAGAGCTTTGTAGGGACCAACCGAGTCTTTCCTGCCCCTGTGCCTGAGAGCAGAGGAAGCAGATGTCCTCCCCGAAGCCCTTGCACTGGCCAGCGATGGCTGGAGCAGGGGCTGTGTTTTGGCTGCCTTCTTTTTGGGTTACTCCTCCACAGTGGAGAAGGAGGCAGTGCTTTTCTGGAAACGGTTAAACAAAGTCTCTTTTTCCTGTCTCTAAGTAGTTGCCCAAAACTCAACAGTTAATTTGGCAAATGGAGACCTCTGGAGATGTTAACACAGTTCAAACCTTCAGCCCATATGGATAAAATCGCAATTCACTAAAATTGCTGGTTCTTTATCTTCATGCGGCATCATCACGCAGTTAATTTCAAGCTTTCCAGTAAGCTGTAATATATCTTTTAACCTAAGAGCTCTTTTGCATGACACTGAAATAGGTCCCAGTCTATATACATCTGCTGCCAATACAAATGTATGGTTCAGCAGCAGTAGAGGATATAAAAGACTCCCACATTACAAATGTAGGAGGCAGAGGATATTTTAGCATGGCAGTGGTTACACTTTTGGCAGCTTTGCTATAATAAACTTTGTTTTCAGAGCCTTAAAATATTCCCTGTGCAGTGAAGACTGACATATTTGCTTTCAGTGGAGCTGTCTCAGGGGCTGGGGCTGGTGAACGGAGCTCAGGAACGTGGGGGAACACAACGAAGATGGAGTTAATATCACCCTATGTTTAAACAGGGTATTTCCTCACAAAATGCAAATATTTACAAATGCTACCAGGTCCTGGCAGGACTATTTCTATGAATGCAGATGGGCACTCAGGAGGTATCTGCACTTAGCGTGCTGAATCCCAGAGCTGCTTCAGGAGCTGGGACCAAGGGAAAGAAGCTAAGTGGGCATGCCAAGGGCCAAAATTATGAGGGAAAAGGGGTGTAAGACACCAACCTTGTGTAGGGAAAGTCTCTGGACACCTTCACTATCTTGCTGTTTGATGGAGATCTCAAGTCACCTGCCAGGATGCCACTGCTGGGTGCCTGTCTGGACCTGAGACGTTACTGCCTCGAAGCGGATGGACCCCGTCTCCAGCTGGCAGGGGGACGTTGGCTCCCATGTGTCACCCACATCATCCTGGACTCTAACGATCCATTCAGGCACCAATTTACCTACAGAGAAACTTCACATGGGTAACTCATACCTTAGTGCGCTCTGGAACTGTAAAAGAAGCTGTGAAACATTGATCCAGGCACTTTTTTTGAGCAGAAAAGGAGAGCTTGTCTCATGCAGCTGACAGGTAAAGGAAGCAGCAGGGACAGCATCACAACTCTAGAGTTGTTGCGTGGTCCTGCCTGATGTCTGCCCCCCCCGAGGCAAGACAGGGTTGTTCTCCAGGTCCTTGGATGCCATCACCGTGATGCTGAGGGCAACGTGCTCTGCAAACAACCACCATCTCCCTTTGTTCTGGGAACTCAGCCCAACGAAGGAAGACGCAAGGAAGATTGCTTTGAAACTTGAGGATGGATTTCCAGACCCTTAGAGCCTTGGCTGAACCAGAGGCAGAGCAGTGAGGAGCAGGAGAGAGGTGATTTCCTACTATCTCTTGGCCCCTACATGCCCAAATTACATTTCCCAGCCTCCAACCTGCAGTAGGAAAGGGGTGAAGTCTTTGTATCCATTCAGATCAGTTCGAACCATCGATTTCTTACAGAAGGTGTATCTGAGAGTTCAGACGGGCCAGGTTTGAATAGCAAAACAAGCATGAAGCCATGCTCTGCAGAAGAAAATACTGGGAAATGGGCAAATGTTGACCTAGCCCAGGATATGGGCTTAGTATCAAACCCAAGAGGAGCTCCAGTAAGTGGGTCCATCAGGCCAGACACCTAGAGATTTCTGTGGGTATGAATGGCCAAGCTTAATAACGGGATAAATAACTGAGCAATGCTGTTTTGTGATGTTTTATGTATCCATATGGGCCCAGAAATTCAACCCTGCTAGTTACAGTTCCAGCAAGGAAAAAACACTTCTTACCATCAAGCCTCCTTAGAAAAGCTCATTGCTACTTGTGCTGAACTTGGATGGGGTGTTGGTATGGAGGATTTTGAGAGCATGTGACGGAATTACAGTTTCATGCTAATCTGTCCTTATTGTGTGCTATTAAAAATAAATAAAAATTGTGGCTTCCTAATACACAAGTTACTAACTGTTGGAAAAATGTGTTTGTCACGGCCTTAGCAAGTGCTTAAAAGTGTCACACTTTTGTATTTATTTATTAGCAAGTGAATGTATTAAACTCATTGTTACTAACCTGACTAGATTGCAAAACCCATGCAGCTCCTCTTGCAGGACAAAACTATCACATCTTCAGAAGAAACCCTGCACCAAGCAAGGCTGCAGTTGCAGGGCTGTGCAAAGGATGACCTGACTCCTTTTTCGCATGGACAACAGAGGGGGGTGTTTGTCAGTGCCTCAAATGTTATTGCCTGAGGCAGGTTTGTTTGGGATTCCTAGGAAGTAAAAGAGAAAATAAGTTGTTTTAATAGCAGATCAAGTATCAAAGGAATAAAAATAACCAGGTACTTTTGCAACCTGCAGGCTGAGCCCTCTACCATGAAGCCAGGTGTATATTCCTGCCTGGGGTGAAACTCCCCCCAGTTCAAAGAGGCAGCACGACGGCACTGGGGCTCTGATCTCCACAGATGCGTGAGGCCCGGGAGAAGGTCTTGATTTCAAACTTCAGAGAAGCATTTCTGTCTTATTCCCCTCTCCTACCAGCAAGGTGAGGCAGTTCCTAAGGGGAAATCCTGCGTGGACCAAGAAATGCTTTCCTCCTCTCATCTTTGCAGCACAAGACAAGGAACCAAATGATGTCCTAGATGTGAGCAATGAACAAGACTGAGCATCTTCCACCAGGACTGCAAGTCCTCCTGCAGGGACACTGCTGTCCTCTGCACACACACACAACAACGGGGTCCTGTGCCCTCAGAGGAAGGACACATTTGCCAACATTTTGTCAACTGGTGAAAAAAGATGACCTAATCCTAGAAATAAACATAACCCCAGTCCCTGATTCACTGAACAAACCTTCCTTTGAATACCTCTCACACCAAGAAGATGCTTAGGTTCAGCCTCTGCTGATTCTTCTGTCCCAGCATACGGTGGGGCACCAGCTACCCACTCCTGATTGGCTTGAAGGGTAACTCAGCAGCACAAATCACCTCAAGTTACCTTGGCCACGGAGCACAATGGATCCTTCCACAATGAAACAGCATGGCAGGAATTATCCCAATCCATAATTGCTCTGAGCAGACAATAAACCAGCTCATGCTGGTGGAAGTAGCCACTTGGAGGTAATAACCCAGTGAGTAACAATAATGGCAGCAGATACTTGATAAAAAGCAGGGAACAAAAGAGAAAGCTTTCTCCATTATAGAAAGAACGGATGTTTTCTGTTTGCTTCCTTCGATTCAGAAATGCATTTAGCTATTTGGAGAGCGATGGAGTACAGCTCACCCGCACGCACAGCAAAAGTGGGTTTTGGGCTGGGGGAGGAAAGGATCGTTTTCCACTAGTGAGATCATGAGCAGCAAAATTAGTTTTCTCCTTTTAATCTTTCTCGGATTTCTGCCCAGCCACTATCCAGGCATTTTATTTTCTTCAAGAGAAATGTCTGCATATTGGTGGGGAAAAAAAAACAGACCTGCTCTGGGGTGCTTAAAATTGGGTATTGAAATACAGATGTGCTTGCTCCCCCCACCTATACTCTGCAAGTGCCCAAAATGGGGCGATGATAGGAATGAGCCATGCTCATCTGAGGAAAATCCCCAAAACCTGGGGCTTGCATGTGCCTCTTGCTCCTGCACGTGGCTTTTGAGCCCTCGCCGCTCACACCAGGAGCCTGGCCCCTTGCCGTGTAGCCGCTGGCCTGCGGCTCGCTCCCCTGGCCCAAGCCTGGAGCTTACATGGGGCTCTCGCCCGCCAGCCCTTGCTGAGTTGGTCTCTGAGAGCAGGATACCAGGCAGGGAAAAACAGAAATCACCCCACACTCCTCAAGTGCCACAGAGGGTGCTGGCGTGGTGAGGGCAGGCGGACGGTGACACAGCCCCGAGGACATTTATTCTTGTGGCTCCGGCTCAGCAGCAAGTGCCTGGTGCCAGCGCTCCAGTGATGCCCATTTCGTGCTTGGGTCCTTCCTGGTTCCCCAGTGATGCCACCCGCTACCTCCTGCCAAGCTATCCCCTCTGCCCTGGGAGGGCTCCTGCGGGCAGGGGCATCGGTGCCCCGAGAGGCGCCCATGAAGAGGGCAGGAGCTGGATGAGATGGACATCGCAACAAAGAGAAATCATCAAGATGCGAAAGATGGAATAGCAAAACCCAGGGGGATCTGAGTGGGGTTTAAAGGTCCAAGTGCCAGCTGGGCACAACACAACCCTGCTCCAGCCATGCCGAGCTTTGCCCTGCAAAATAAATAAGCCTAAAGACAGCCATCTGCAGCGAAGAGTGTACCAGGGGAAGGCTCTGCAGGACTGCAGAGGCTAAGCACGGCTCATTAAAGTGCCGGCGAAATGTGAATGAAGCAGATGAATGGATGAAGAAATGAATGAAGGAGGGAAGAGGAAGTGAATGAATATTGCATTGACTTGGTGCCTTTCATCCTGGGATGACAGAGCTGTGCAGCACAGCTGATGGGCAGGAACCGCGTCGGTACTCCCCGGAGAAACCCCCGGTCAAAACAAATCAGATTATTTCCTGTTGACAGAGCCCTTCAGGGGGAGGTGAAGAGGGAGATACAGCATATGGATTCATATTACTTGAAGCACGAGGCTCTCCCCAAACAAAATCCCTCTGACTCCCCCTTAATCAATGTGACAGATCATTAATTTTTGAGTTACTCTTGTTCTTTCTATTCCAGACACTGTGTGATTTCCATGACAACAACATCCCAGGCCTCTTCCTAACCTCTGTCATCTGCTGTCGAGTCACACCTGTGCCTAACCGGGAGAGACGAGCAGCAGGGCCACGAAGGTGCTTTTTGGCACTGGAGGGGTTAAAGACCACCCTCGCCCCCACTACACAGCCCAACCCTGTGAGCCCCTGGGAACCTCTCGCAGCCAAATGTGGCACAGGGCTTGCAGGAAGCTGTGGGGGAGCATGTGGAAATGAAAAATAATTTTCTGGAGGTTTTATTATACTGTTCTGAAGGGCAATCAGCTGAACACACTGGCCAGCCTGACTGTGACTGGGATGCAGGTGGTTTAAATGGGGGTAATGGGAGGGAGCAGCAAGATGCTGCTGCTCCTGTGGTAATGTAAAGTGGGGTTGGGACTGAACCTGGATGCTTCGGGGAGGAAAGGGAATCCAGCTTCACTTCTGGTTTGGAGGAGAAAGCATGCTCTGTTCTTTTCCACCTTCTGAAGGAAAAACTAGCCTTGGATGTGATCATGATCCTCGAGCACTGCAGGTCTGCAGGCAACTTGGTGTGACTGCCATGAGCAGCACACACAGACTCAGAGGAGCATCCAGCCCTGCTCGAACATGGTACCACTCATCACCTCTCAATACCAGTTTGATCCTGCTTGGCCATATGGACTTGGGGTGTCATCATCCCTGCAGCATTGTTTAGCTGCTCCTCTAGCAGCTGGCTGCCCGCAGCTGCAACAGTGCTGAGCATGACCATAGGAGACATTTTGCAAGAGTTTAGTAGGATATTTAAGGCTGGATGCAAAGCTCAGGAACCATCTGCAGGCTTTGAGTAAGTTTTTGAGCTGACCTCAAGAGCCCAAAGCCTACCACACACCAGGGTCTGGGTACACAGACTTTACCATGCTGAATGAACTGGTGCTGCAAACCTTACTCACATAGTAACTGTCTCTGCTGCTGGCAGGAGCTGGAAGCAAATTGTTTTTCCCTCTTTCATTTATCCTGCTCCTTCCAGCAAGCAGCTTCCCCTCTGAAAGGCCAGGGAGTATTTAGGGTGGCTGAGTGCCACTGCAGGACCCAGAGCCCAGCCAGGCAGAGCATCTCCCACCCTGCCATCGGGAAGGGGCTGTGGCACTGCACACAGGGATGGCCAGGCATCATGCCTCGTCTGAGCTGTCAGGTAAAGCACCTTTGTCTGTCCCTTCTCCAATCATATCACCCTTTTGATTCAAACACAGTTTTCATCCCGATGCAACATGTTTTTTTTCCTGCCAGAGTTTTGCAGCCCTGCCTCCATAACAGCCTGCATTTTTCATAAGCCGCGTCGAATTTCATGGTAACCCTGCAGAGTTATTGCCCTATAACAAACACAATTGCTGCACTAGATTAAGCACACTGCATATCGTATCCAAATATTAATGAGCACCAAATGTAGGGCACCGAGCCTGCTTCCCTGTCTGCCCACAGGGAGTTTGGCCACTGGGTTCGGCGGCCGCAGGACTGGACCCAGACAAGGGGATCCATTTGCAGACTGGGCCAGCAGCTTCCTTGTGTGAGGCTGGCTGCTCAAAAACTCTGTGCTGGAGTTCTTACAGTTGCTTTAATAAAGACCATTTATTTAGCTTCCCTTTACACCAGGACAGAAGAGATGCTCTATCCTGCCATAACTCAAGCTGAATTACTTTACCTGACTGTTAATGCTCCGGACTTGGGGGCCGGAGGCTCTCAGTTGAATTTTGGACCAGTTCCTTGGCCCGGCACTGTGAAACAGCTGGCTGGGTTTGGAGGTAGCATCTGTGCTCACGTTGCGGTGACTTCCCCGAGTACTTCAAGGCAAACTGCTCCATGAGGGACCTCAGCCAGAGCTGGGACATCTTTGGTGCTCACAGGTCTGAGACAGGACAAATCTTTGCCAGTAGGAACCGCTCATGTTGATACAGGGCTTAGCACTGAACTCATATATTCAGACAACTTAATCAAAACCAGAGGTTTAAAATAAGTAATGTGGTAAAACCTGGATTAAACAAGCTATCAATGTCCCCTTTATAACTTAAATAGGGAAAAGAACTCTAACCCCTGGGGTTTACTGGGGACATAGGAGTATAGCCTCTATAGGGAGCTAAGGATATGGCCCAGGTCGGGGGTTAACCCCTTTGCCAGCTCTGCAAAGGGATGGGTGACCCTCGTGCCATCCAGCCTGGAGAGCTTTCTGGAGGAGGGCCAGCTGCACGAAGCACTGGGCGATGTGCTGGGGCGGGCAGGACCAGAGCAGAGCTGCTCCTTCTCAGCTTAGCACCCCCTGAGTGGCTCAGGCAGAGCCAGCCCAGGCTGTGTGGAGCTGGAGCGTGGCTCCCTCCACCCACGCGGACACCGTTTGGGAGAGAGGAAGAGGGAAAAAAAAATGAGAAGACAAATTGAGACTTACCTCTGTGTTTTTGCCTGCCACCCCCATCACTCCCCTTCAGCCTAATCATTCTCTTCCTCTTCAATCAAGGCCAATTTGCAAGAGGAGCAGCTCCTAGCGCGTGAGTGCAAAGCCTTTAATTACTGTCATCTGGGAGGCTGTACCAGGCTCCCCTCTGGTGCCTTTTCATACTTTTCGGAAGACAGTGCTCCAGGACTTGACGCCCCCAAGATGCCATTTGTCAGGCTTTGTTTTAAACAAGCACTCGCTGCCTATTAGGACGCTGGGGAGAAAGTTCCTGGCGGTCCATCTGTGCTGCTGCTGCATCGACATGGTGATTGCATCCAGGCAGTGAGCTGATTTCGGCTGCCTCGACCGGGTACCAGCCTGGCAACCGTCTCCTGCGCGCAGCAGCTTGCTATGCACAAACCCCGAGAACTGCGTTGCTCTGTCTCTTCGCTGTCTCTCCTCCCATTTCTCAACTGGGCTTACATCGGGCATTAAACTGGGGATGGAGGTGAGAGTATAAGTGAGGTCAGAAAGGGACAAGGCAAATCTGGAGAGACCAGGCTGACATAAATGAAGTGGATCCAAAGCATCCTCTCCCACACAAGTCCCCAGGCCTGCATCCCCAGGAGCACACTCCCAGTTGGAATGCATGCTCTTTATGTACAGCAGGGGTTTTGCTATCAGCCAGGGGTTTGTATTTTACCCTGCACGGGAAAACTTGAAGGCAGAACTGACAGAAACCAATTTGGCACACCCAGCAAGCAGCGATGGGAAACCCCCTTGCTGCTGCTGCTGCCTGCCTTGCCATGCTGCAGGCAGGACATGGGGCTGGATGGCCTGTTGGGGTGAGCCAGCATGAGTTGCCTTAAACCCCACCTGAGCTGACGCCTGGGACTCTGCCAACCCACCGGCCTTGCAGCTTGGGCTCAGCATATACTGAGATACAGTGGAAAGGATGCCAGAAGGTTTCCAGGTATCCTGAACCAGCACCTGTGGGATGTGCGCTCTGAATTACATCCAGCAGAGCCATCCTTCTAATATTTCGTCTTTGGAGCATCACCTGTGGCAGAGAAAAGCTGCAGAAGAGGATTTCTGGGGAGCCTCTGCCAGTGGGTGGCACTGCAAAACCAGCAGTATGGAAGAAGCAGCAGAGCAAGGACCTCCGGGTGGAAGAGCAGCACAGCCAAGGAGCATCCCTGGCTCGCCAGCCCCCGGGATCGGGTACGAGCGTTGTGGGGGTGCCGCAGCCTGGCTGGTGGGAGGAGGAAAGCTGCTGGGGATGGGCACAGCGGTAGGTGAGGAGGCGTCAGCAAGGGGGTCGAGGTACTGCGGTGGTGTCGGCCAGCCACAGCAGCCTTCTATGAGCACTGTGGGGTCAGCCCAGCAAGCGGGAGTGCGAATCAATCCACATCCACACGAGACAGAGCCAATTCATGTACACATGGTAACCTTCTCAAAGGTAGGAGTAGTTCATTGGCTTCCCCTTCTATCCTCTCCACAGCTAAAAATCACATAGTATGTCACACCAAAATATAAGGTCTCAACTCTGGGAACTAGATAGGCTCCTGCCCCCTACCCTGTAACCCCAGTGAAGAACATGGGTGTAGTGGGTGTAAGAGCTTTTTGGCCATCTTGCCTGTAGGCACAAGACCCCTGGAAGCACCACAGCCACCAAAGATGTGCACCAGCCAACCATGACCTAGGGGACTGGGAGCCTGGAGGGAAAGTGTGCTGCACTGCACTCATGTCACCTCCTAGCCAAGTGGGAATTAAGGATCCTGGGGCAACAGGGTAAACCTGGTGAGTAGCAAAGCAGGCTCTAATCTGGAGGCTGGCCTGACCTGACGGTCCATGTCCAGGTGTAAAGTTCTGCTCCAGTTCTAAAGTGGCTGTGCTCCCGCGCCACACATCCCTCCTGTCACAGATTTCACCTCCCTTTGCACTGCATCTACATCTGATGTCCCATCTCTAGCATTCCAGTGTTGCCTTGACCAGTTAATTCTCAGAAGGTCTTCAGTCAGATTTCATATCCCCATCCAGCTAAAAATGCTCTGACCTGTCCAAAGCAGTAAATGCTCAGTTTTTCTGCCTGTCACTAGCAGGCAATGAACAAAGGAGCATTTTCTTACTCTCCCCCCATAGTGTCCCAATGGCAGCTGGGAACCACAAAGCATTAGAGCAGTGGGCTTATGTATCCCCATCACTACATATGTGACTCAAGGACCACGAGGCTTTGTGCTCAGGTGGAACACCTTTGAAGAGAAACACAGAGGGACAGGGAGAGGTAGCCATGAAAGAAAAACCACCTCTCTTTGGCCATGCAAAGGGAATTTGGCTCTGAAGGGCTGTAATATCTGCCTGGCGGGTGGCAGCACCATCTGACAGCCTCTGCCTCCACAGGAAGAGCCACCATTTCCCTATGCAGCATCTGCACAGCATCTCTGCTAACGGGTATTTTCTCTGGCAGGAGCAAAGGCTTCATCCAGTGGGTTGTGGACTAGCAGGAGATATGGGAATGCAACCTCAAAAGGAATTTTTCCCATATCAGAGGGTTTAAAGATATGGCACCAGGGTTTCCTCCAGCATCTTCCTTCTGCAGGGAACATGCTGACTGGCATGGCGGGGGTGGCTGCAAAATCCCATCTCCTGCCTGCCCACCTTCACGCTTACAGAAATGCCTTGGTACAACCCACTCCAGACTGGGGAAGAGCTTCGATCTGGCCCTTCTGCTGCAAACAGATCTGATTTGCTCCTAGCGCTGAGCGCTCTGTAATTACAGTACATCCCACTTAATCGGGATGTGCTTAATTGGGAAATCCACTTACCAGGATGTCACCTAGGGAACCGATTTAAGCTTGATAATACTTAAGAGCAATGCCTGCTGCTTTATAGAGAAGGTAAGTCTCTTACAGGGAGATGCCTTCAGGTGGCTGAATCATGCTCCTTTCACCAGCATTTAATGCTCCTGGCTGCTTGCTCCTGCAACAGATTTCAGCCTTCCCCTTAAGTAGGTTACAGTCAGGAAATGCACTAACTGCTACTGCCAGCTCACGGCTGTTCTCTGCACCAGCGGAACAGGCTGCCACTGCCACGTGGCTCATGGTTGCCCCCTTGGCTGGACCCACACACTCAGCACGTCCGACCCCCTTCCCTGTTTGAAAATGGCTTCCCTCCCATGGCTGGGACCTTTTTTGAAGAGGACAATATATTTAACCTTGGCCAAGCTGTTCTTTGCAGCTGAAGAGGGGCCAAGGTGACCCAGCCATCACATGAATCAGGGCAGAGCAAAAGCTTTGGAGACAACCAGCATATCTTACCATTAACCTCAACACTTGTCTTCCTCCCTCTCCCCTCCAACAGTCAAACACATCAAATGCTCAAGTGAAGGGAGGAAAGGGAACATGGGAACAGCTCTTAAAGACTGAACGTTGAGTCAAATACTTGGAGAGGCCGCATTTTAAGCCATGTTTTAACCTTTCTACAGGAAGAGGGTTTATGTGCCCACACTGAATATTTGTTCGTGACTTATAGATACTGCCGATACAGCTGAACCTCCTGATCAAACTAGGCAGAGAAGCAGCTTTTCCAATGGTAACAAATTCCCACACATTTTGTAGCAATAAGAGCCAGACAGAGGAGAGAAGCCCTATGAATATCCAAAATCTCATGAGCTGTCAGTGACTTGAGACAGCATTTTTGTAACCCCAAACCCCCATGAACCACACTTCCTTGTTAGAGGGATGCCAATTGCTGCAAGACCATTACTCCTCCAATCTTTTGGCTCTGCCTTGCTTATTTCTGTTCTCTTCAATCGGACTACTTTTTTTTTCCAACTCCATGAAAATACACTGCTCCTCTTCTAAAGGCAAGCCCTTGGCTGGAGGCTGCCTTTGCTACCGAAATATCTGTACTTTATGGCAACAGCACAACACAACTTTTCAAGATGCTGTGCTGGTGTTTTTATTCTCACCAACCACGAGGAGCTGGGGGAAGTCAAGCCGAACTCTTTGGATGCGTAATAGTGATTGCCTTTCAGACACTTGAAAATGCAATAGCTTGGCATCGAATGAGGGATTTTTATGGCTGCACATGTTTTGTACTTCTCTGAACAAGCCAACTTCCAGATTAGCTACATTGGCTTTTTAAAGTGCTATAAAATATGCAAAAGCACTTGTAATGTACAGTGATTTCTGTAAAAACAGGAGATAAGTGCTGAAATGTCTCCTGATTTATCCTTTTGCTTCTCCTAACCCATGCTGGGAGAAGGGGTAAATGCAATCCTTGACTCTCTTTTCGGCTTATCAATCTTCCAGCCCAGAGATAGACAGGAGACAAAATGCCAGGTACTACAGTCCTTGTGCCCTTCAACCACTCTGATAATCGCAGAAGAGAAAAAGCTCTCCAACTCTGAGTATCGCAACCAACACCAAACATAGCAAACACCTTTCCAAGGTGCAACACGACATGAGAGGCAAAGCTCGACCGTCACAGCAGCACGCGGCTGGGCAAGAGGAGCCGGGCAGCACTTCCCACAAAGGTGCTGGACCTAACTCTGGATGGAGTGTCCAAAAGAGCAGATCACCATGATGAACTGCATTAGAAGGGTCAGGCCTTTGCTCTCTTGACAGCAGGGTCACCTCCTCGTCCCCTTGTCTTGTTCCTGTCCCTCTTTTCCTTTATGCTGCTATAACATAATCAGAAACCCACAAGGCTGTGTCGTGGGATTGCTCCCCCCATCACCTGCTTGTGTTGGCTTAAATATGTGTGGCTCTACCATTACCAAGCATCAATTCCTCAACACAGATGTCTCAGGGGCTGGGCTTACTTTTTGCTAAAACTGAGCTGGGCAGAGGTTTGGCAAAGGAAAACATCCCAGCAACCGAGGCTCCTGTTTTGAGTCTGGGTGGGAGTATGGAGTATTAGTTCCAGCTCCACTTTAGCTTGAGGAGAACAGTATCATTTATCAGAGCCAAACAGGTTCTTCCCCTCCCCTGCCACAGAGCCAAGCTGTCCCCTCACCATCCCAGGGCCACTTTGCCGGTGCCAAGGCAATGATGCCACCGGCAAGGGCTCGGCCGCCGCTGCCGTGGCTGCTCCGTGCCGCCCCGCGCTTCTGGCAATCAACGTCACAGTCGTTACCGACTGACACAAAGGCGAGCGTCGTAGCCCTTATCTGGCACCCAGCTCACGGCAGTCAGGTTCAGGCAAGTGCCTCTGGAACAGAGAATGAGTATTTATGGGCTGGAAGTTTTTAAGTGCGTGCCTTAGTGCCATGCATGTTCAAACCCATCCATCCCCGCAGAGCAATTGCAGCTCTCAGTTACCAGTATGAACAGGTAAACCCAACTGGACTGCCTCTTAAATCCATTTTTACACGTATGAAAGGGTGATCAACAAGCTGGAGGGTCAGCAGACCTCAGATCTTTAAATTAACCAGGTATGTCTTTATATAAAAGCAACACATATTTAGCACAGTTGATGGGACATGGATTTTGTGTGCTTTGTTAGCGCGAATTAAACGTAATTGTTTAACAACTGCCAACCAGCAAAATGCATCCCTGCATCCTGAAATCTTGTGGTGTCATGCTCCCCCCACCACCCCCAGCCTGGCCTGTATTTCCCATAACTGGGCTCAAGTGATACCCAGCAGGAGCAGTTGTAATGGATGTGTCTGGTTGTGTGGATTCAGTGGAGACAGATAACTCCACAACAGCCAAGGGCTAATTTGAGCGATGCACCCACCTAACCACAGTTCTGGTTGATGCCTGACTCAAGCCAAATTTGGAAGAAACTAATGTCTGTAGTTGGTATGCAAATGTGACTATAAGTCAATTATATTACTCCATAGATAGTGGACAGCCCAGGGCCCATTGAGCTCTCCTGCACAGCAGCATGCTGCATGCCAGGCTCTCCCTTTGAGTAGGAATGCCGCTCAGGGTTACTCCTAGAAGTTCAGAGAGTCCTTATCAGATCAGATATTCAGTAAGGGAATTGGGAGTAAGTGCCCTGAGACTTTCAAATCTTAGCTAAGTGATACAGAGGACTGATTGTACACATATAATCCTTTAGACATAAATTGTTCATCAACTCTGGGACTAAGTCTGGATCCAACTGCATCTAAGCTCCTCCCTGAGAAGGAGTTTAGAATGCAGAGGGGTCCTTTCTGAACCTCATGACTTGACAGGAGAGTCTCCTGGGAAGTTTTGTCTGACCCTGTCCTCTATGCAGTAAATAATCAAGTGTACCTTGCCATCGAATCTTGTTAAACCACTGTTGAATTTACTATCAAACTTTGTTAAACTGATGTTTTATACCAATAAACATATTGCTACTTCTCTCTTACAAGTGAAGTACGTCACTCCATCCACGACAAAGCTGTTTGGCACGACCAAGGTTAAAACACAGAATGTTTTTAAGATTTTCAGTGCATTTTCTGTAAGATAAGAAGTGCTAAGTCTAGCACTGGTAAGTGTGACCTGGTTGGACTTTGAACCTTCTCATGCCACCATCAGAATTATGGAGGCTCATTTGAAAACACCTCAGTTACTTAGTTGTCATCATGTCAGTAAGAGGAATATGATGGGAGAGGAGGAGATGTGGAAATGGGAGAGCTTCCTCAAACATCACAAGCTGAATAGAGGTTCTCCATTTCCAAACAGATCTGCTTGAGCCATCTGGGATGAAAACATCTTGTCTCAAAGTCACAGCAAAACCAAACCAGCCTCAGCCCTGCCCGGCGCCCTCGAGCCTGCGCTGGCTTTGGGGCCCCCTCTGAGGACTGATCAACTCCGGCACCCCAGCTTGTGTGTCCCTGCCCCAGGTGTCCCTACCCGGGGGTGACAAATCAGACAGGCAAAATCACACCAGCCTCCCACCGAGCCAGCTCTATGTGCTGCAGACACACTGGTGAAAACAAGCACCACACATGGGCACACACAACCTGCAACTGATTTTACAAGACGTGGTATAAAAAATACATAGAAAAGGCAGGATCGAGCCTTATGTGTTAAGGGCTCCTTCATTTATACTAGCAGCTCCTGTGACATGGTCCCCACTCCATCTTCAGGGTGCCAGAAGCCTCTCCTTTTGTCATTTCTTTGTGGGGGTGACACTGAGCCAGTGCATAGCAGAGGAGAAGCTGTATGAGAAGCTCTGGCTCTCCTGCTGAAGTCCTGGGACCCAAGCATCCATTCTTTTCTTTTTGAAAAGACTGGGGATACAAATCTGTGCTTTCCAGATAATTGCAAAGAGCTGGAATGGCAAAACTTAGCAATATTTGCTAATTGCAAATATTTGGAGACGTGAGTCCAAACTGGATTGATGCACCGAGTGTAAACGTGGGCAGGGGCAGGGAGAGGGCTCTAGGCACTCCAGCATCTCACAGCTAATTAAATCTGGTAGGAATTTGTCTCAGCAAGTTGTGAGCCATTTACTTCTCTGGTGTGACTAAGTTACTGTGCGGTATCTAATTTACTAGGAGGGGTGATGTGCTGCCAGCTAACCATGTTCCTGTAGCTGAGGTGGGCTAATAGAATATAGTTTGATGCTTCAGGGCAATCCTACTTGCCAGCCTACCTGCGCCATCCCAATGACAGTTGGCCTTGCAAACAGAAAGACAACCCAGTGGGAATTTTAATTGCAAAGGAGTATTCAAAGAATCCTGAAAAAATCCAAGGGCCTGACCAGAACAACAGGTTCTTGTGGTTTTTTGTATGGCTGTTTTTCCAGCGATGCAAATTGGGTTCTTGCAAGCAAGCAATGCTGAAACATGCTCTTACCACCCGCAGGACCTCGAGGCTCCCAACCTCCTCCAAGTGCCGTCCTTAGTCATGGTAGGAAAACTGTGGCATTGCCTTGTCTTGTACTAGTGATGCAAATATCAAGATGAATTTCTCCATAAATAGCTCGTTACCAATGATTCTTTCCTTTGTCTCTGGCTCCAGCTGAAGAGAAGGAAATCATTTCATCAGGAGCTGCACATCTGACAGCAAAAAGGACATTTATCAGAGAGTACAATTGAGTTACAACAAATGTTGGATTTTGGGAACTGCCCTCTGCACACCATTGCTCTCCTAGGGGAAGGGTGGAGGAACTCAGAAGTCCCAGTTTCCATTTCATTTCCCCATTGTTTCTCTCAGCTGAAAATGCTTTTTTCCTTACTTTTCCAGCCCAACCCTATACACAAGCTCATCCCGGCTGTCGGCTGGCCCCATTTTGCAGCTATGCCAGTTTTGGCTCATTTGCTGAAGCATCAGCATGGCACAAGGGCCTCTGCCCTTGTCAAGAGTAAGAAACCAGCCGCATTTCAAGGTTTTCAGGGGCACCCCACACGCACACTGGCAGCCTCCAAAGGTCCCTTTCTTAGCACCTGGGAATCCCCATCTACCCCCCTTCTCCTGGGACAGCCTGCACAGGATTGGAGGTGACCTTGCTGGCTGGACCGATGCTGTCACCACTATATTTTGCATGGGTCTGGTGGCACCTGTCCGCAGGCAGCACTAAAGCCAGCCAGCCCATGTCTCTGCAGCAGAGAGGCTCCCAGGGGACAGGCTGAAACTGTTCATCTGGAGACAGAGATCATTTTTAGAGGGAAATCCTGTTCACTTCTCAAAATGAGGTAGGTTTTTACTGACACATGTCCTCAGCCAAATGCACTTGCGGTACCAAATGCATCACTAAAAGAAAAGGATTTGCTGTGTCAAAAGGGAGCTGTGGTTTTCAAAGCTAACAGGGAGAAAGTGCACTGTAAATACCTGGAGGAAGCGTAGGCATGGCTTATTAATAGACACTTGCTGTGAGACTTCAGGCTGTATGACAAGGCTTTCACTGTCCTCCTGATGTCCTCAGATACCCTGTTCCTGTACTGAGCACTGGTCTCTGTAACCATGCAGCACGCCCATCAGACCTGCCAACTTACAGATGGGGCACAGAAGATGGGTTAATGCAGCTTATACTAGTGCTTTAACCACCCGAGCATCCACCAGCCGTCCTCAGCTGGTGGGGAGAAGCTCCTGTCCCTGTCACTGGTTCATATAAAGGATCCAGCCAGGGATTTTAACAGGACAGAGTAGGGCCCAAGGAAGACAAGCAAGCATGCCAAGTAGGGTCATTGCCTAAAAACCTGAATTGCAGAGGCTTAACATTGAACAGCAAGTATGAGTTATTTTTATTATCTTTACACCATGGCTCAACCTCTCATTCCCCAAAAGGCTGCACAAAGTACTTGCTGTCTGGTTTTTCTCCTGTGCTGCTGCATAGAACTGCTGTCGAGACAGCTCCTGAGTTTTCCATCAGAAGCTGCTCCCTGATATTTAAGACTATTATGAACTGGACCGGATTTATGCATTCCTGCGTAGCAAAGCCTTGCCCAACATAGGGTGCCTATATCCTTTGACTTCTTTCCCCATGAAAGCCATAACAGAAAATTAACACCCTACTTAAGTGAAGGAACAGTAACCAGTCTATACACTGACACACTACAGGCATCTTGGCGTGGTCACACATGTTATTTTTTTTTTTTTCAGATACAGGCTTTTCTTTCAACCAGCATATCAGATGGACTGTTTTTGGAGAGCAGTTGACTACTTGCCTAGGGAGGCAGGGAAAACAGTCCTCAGGCAGCCCTCCTGCCCCAGGTGATGCTGATGAGAACTGGTTCATGTGCAGTAAGGGAGCTTCTCAGAGTCTCTTCAAACTCATGAGCTATTTCAGTATTTCTCCTCCCAGCTTGTAGATTGCTCAAGGCCCAAAGATGCACAGACTCATGTTATTAAATGGTTATTTCTGTTGACATTCTTATTTTTAGGAAACATTATTGAAACATTCACCATTACTGCTTAGAGGCAATGGAAGAAGAGGCGAGCTCCAAATTCTGGGCGACGGAGACCTCGAGGCAGGCAGCCAGGCTGGGCTGGGACGTGGCCCGGCTTCCCTACTGTGTTTACAATCTGTGCCTTGAGAAGGGACATGAATGAATCGTGGCAGTGTCCTTGGCAGCTGCGGAGTGTGCAGCGGGCTGGCGCTCTCCCCCTCCGGTCGGCCACACCGACCCTTCCCCAAGGGGTTAAAAGCATCCATGTGCTGAAGATGGGCTGGGATCAGCAGCAGCCAACATAAACAGAACTGCACTCAAAGAGACTGTTGAGCACTCAGGGATGCTGCCTTTGCCCGGGATGCTGACCTGAAGGGACAGGCAGAGATAGACAGCCTCTCCCCTTCAGTTCACAGGGGAGAGGGACAGGAGGCAAGCTGTGTTTCTTCCTCAAAACTGGTTTTGTGGCTTTGTGCTGAATCCCTCTCCATTTTCTCCAGCATTAAATGCCTTTAAATGGACTGTTTGCTTCCTCGGAGTGCTTGGAGCTGATTCTCCCTTGTTGGGCCAGCTCTGGCCGCATCCCTAAATAGAAGGATTTAAATTAAAGGTGAAATTTGTAGTCTCAGCACTCTTTTTACTGCTCCTGAGTGCTCGTGATATAAGCCCAGCAGCAGGCAATACCTGGATCCGTGCATTTGTTTCTTTGCTGCTGCTGGATGTCAGGCAGGCTGCAGAGAAGAATATCCTGAAAGAGAGAGAACAGGAGTTACTTCACACTGAATAAACCCATTACAAAATACGTTCCTCTGACATCTGCTTGCTGGTGGGGAAGCACTGCAGGGATGTTGAGTTGGCCTGTTAGCAGCCTCGTGCCTTTCTGCGCTTCCCTGACATGGGGTTGGGCTGGCTCCATCATCGCACCCTGACATGCTTTGGTGCTGCTGAAAGGACTGGTGGATAGTTCCTCAGCTGCTTTTGGTGACGCAGCCGTGGTAACCCACGGGACCTGGAACCAGTCGCCCTGAGAAAGCCACAGGTCTCAACCCAGCAGCCACCTAACAGAAGCCATTTAACGTACCTGGCAGCAAATGAAACCCTCTTGAGCAGCAGTATCAGGGTCACAGAGGCTCAGCTAACTTCTTCCTGCTTTCCATCCACCCCAGGCTGAAGGGGACACATCAGAAGCAGTGCTGGAAATGTCACCCACTGGGTGGTGGCTGCAGTGCTGTCACCTGGGGGTCTCTCCTGGGCCATCCTCCCCTGCCTGCTACACCTGGCACAGCAGCGGGGGGGCTGCCCACCCCCCCCAGGGAGCCACTTCTCAGGAGGAACCACCGGGTGACAGCTGGCTAGAGAGGGAAAGCACACTTTTGGGGAGGCTTTTGCATTTTAGGAGCTTTGGAAAATTGTACATAACTCCAGTTTTGCCCCTTGCAGTAATCAGATGAATATTTCTGCAATATCTGCCAGAAAACTAAGTGTGCCACCAAAACACAGATGTGATGGAAAAAAAAAAAAAAAAGAAACTGTATTTTAGGTTGAAGTCATCATATTCCCTCACTGATTTTCATGTGGATGGTATCATAAGCCTAGATACCATATTAATTCACACATCCACAGCTGTACACACATGGGCACACATGCTAATTGGCAGCTAATATGTCCTTTTTCCAGGACTGCCAATATCGAAACACTCCTATCCTCTACAAAATAATTTTCTGAAGCACTGATGTTGACCTGTGAGAGGCCGTTGAGTGGCCCATCCTCTCTGCAGCCCACACCAGGCAAGTGCGGGATGCCGATGCCGGAGCAGCGGGGCCGCGACTGCCCCGTTGTGCGAAACACGGTGCGCTGAGTGCAACCCAGAGCACTTGACTGCAAAGACCTGAGACATGCTTAATAGTGCTCTTGCACTGTTCGCCCACTAAGAGCCTTAACTTCTTACTGCATTATGCCGGGGTTTAGGCAAAGCAGGGTTCCCAGCAGGACACTGGATAGATTTCCTTTCCCATGAAAAGAGACTTATGCCTTCACGTTTGTTCTTTGTCCCCAGATCCCATTTTTTCCAGGTAGAGGAGAGAGGAATTTGATGGATTAGAATTAAGGAGGTGTTGTTCTGAGCAAGGAGGGGGACAGGAAGGTTAATGCAGGATGTGGCTGCATTGCCCAAGGAAGAGATGCTTTAATAGGAAAAGCCTCGTGAGAGGAGAGCTTTAGAGTTCTTCTCTCCTGTCTAGCAGGTGGGTATTTACAGGCACACGCTGACTGAGTTTACCTGGGCTAGAGGTGACTGGACTTGAGTAGATCCCCTCTTACCATGCAGTGATGCTCATCAGCAGTGAGTGGCTATAGGAGTGGGTATTTGTACTACCTGCATTAGGAAGCCTCACTGCATCTATGCATCAGGAAGGAGCTGCTGACAGGACCACAGAACTCATATAATAAAATATAAGTAACTGCCAGTATATAATATAACCCTTCCCAGGCCTCCAGCACCATTAACTCCAGAGCCCCGAAGCACTGTACAAACAGTAATTAAAACTTCCCAGCCCCCAGCTTTGCCAACGGTGATGGATTCATTTGCCAGTGTGGGAAAATAAGCCTTGCATGATTAAGAGAGACAACACAATTTCAACAGCAGGAGAAGTTGCTGGTGAAACATAAACTGTGGTGTGAACCCTAGTCCTTCACTTCCAACAGGAGGCTCTTCAAGACAAGAACAAGCTGTGGGTCTCTTTCCGTCATGTACAGTATGCCTATCTATCCCTGTAATAGGCAACACAAGACTAACCAGGTACATCTATTCAGTCCCAGTGGTCACAGTCCAACTTGCTTTGCAAAATTAAAGTCTTCAGGGAAATGAGGAGCACTGGCAGAATATGGCAAGAGATGCCTGTGACAAGCCCCTTGTCCAATTGCTCTTCCTGGAGCATCTCTGTGCCTTTATCTAACACTATCAAGTTCAGAGTTCCTTCTGCCACCCTGATGACCACATGGCTGATTTCCTTCCCCAGAAACATGCTACCAGAAACATCCTTCAAGAAGGAAAGGGACACTTGAACGTACAAGAGCTTGTCTTAGTTCAAAGCCTGCCTGCACACCAGAAACACTGACCCTTTGCTTTCTGGTTTACTTAACACAGTAACAAAAGTTCAACATCAAAACAGCCTGTGCATCTCCTGGTTCCTGCCTGCTCCATGCTCTCCAGAAACCCTTGGAGAAAAATCATGCAGTGTCGGCTGTGGATGCAGCCTTTGGCTTCAGGATGAGCACGTAGCAGCTGCTCAGCAACATGTGCTGCTTCAGGTGCCAGTGGACAGACAGTAAAAATCACCTGGTGGGTTGCTCCTGACGACAGGGTTTCACTGGAGCCCTTGGCCAACATCTCTCCTTTCCCATGGTTAATGTGCTGGTCACCAGTTCCAACCTGGGAAGTGCCTGGTTCCTTCCCTTCTATCCCACCACCACCTTGCAGGTTGGCCAGCCAGATCCCACCCTGACTGTTAACAGCTTGGTGAATGTTTAAGGACCTTTTGGGAGGAAAAAGTAATTTTAATGCTGTCTTGAGGAAACAGTGTATCTCCCCACTCTGCCGCCACTGCCTTAAAAGCACTGAGCCCAGAACCTGAACCTCCAGTGGGACTTCCCTGGGGTGTACACTGGGCTGTCTGGTAACCCCAGAGAGGCCACAGGTCTTGCTGAGAGGTCCTGCTGCAGAGGGGAAGGGTCCAGACAACCAGGAGGTTCAGCTTCCCCCCCACTGTTGGGCTGTTTCCAGACACATGCCAGCACCACCTGCATCTGCTCACTCCAGGGAGTGCTCCAGCAGTCTCCCAGCAGCTGGGGAAGTGCTTACGGAGCTGGCAGTGCTGCATGGAGGGTTATTTAGTTATTTGTAATGGATTTTCCATACCTGTCATTATTTCCAGCCCTGAGTTGAGAGAAGGGGATAGAGACACTTCTAGGAGACTGGCTGGCTTGAAGGGTTTTGGTGAAGCCTGTGGTTTTGCAGTTTAGCTCTGGAGAGGGCTGGGGACTTGCTGCGTTTCTCTCATCATTGCTGCAGGTTGATCCCCAACGAGAATAGGGATCCAGTTTGGGCTTGCTGTGCTTTGTGTTTAAAAGGGAGAGTCTTCTGTAAAGGAAAAGAGAGACCTGGAACTGTGCTGCTTTCATTATGCTTTCTTTGAGGCTAAGTTAGTTGTTGGAAATCAATGCAACCATGAAGAAAGCAGCCTGTGGGACTCTGCTCAGAGCGCCTAATTCCTATTAAAGATCTAGGAAGAGCTGGGAGAGAAGTAGCAGCATGGCAACAAGGAATGTTCCCTGTGGGTGATGTGATTTCAGATTAATTTCTCCATGAAGGGGGTTTCCTGCTTGCCCAGCAGGCTTTGGGGAGGCCAGGCAGGCAGAGCAGAGGGGGAATTCCCCTGCACCAGCAGTTTCACAGTCCCCACTCCACCACCTTTATAGGACTCAAAATGCTTGCTTTTCACTCCAAGCCAAAATGATGTCAAGCTACAAATATCAAAATCCTTCAGGCCGAAGCCATGTTCTTCCTCTATCCCTGCTCTGGTCTGAAAGGCTGTTTCCTAGCTCAAGATGCCCTATTGGAGCAGTTACTGTAAGAGAGACATCTGTGATGCTCCCAGCAAGGCTCTGCTGCCTGGCACAACTGTGCCAGCACAGCCCTGCCGCTGACTTCAGCTCCCCTATAGTGGTGGGGCTGGTGGGCAGAAACTGGACAGAGCTGGACCTGGCAGGGCACAAGGTTTCTGCTTTGATGGCACCCTGTTTTTGACTTGCAAAGTCACTAGAATTCTGACAAAGCCACAGGGAAACGGGAGCGTTGCTCCAATAAAACTGGTTTCATGGGAAATGGTTTCCCAGATGGCAGCAGAAGATGGAGGAGAGCCCACCCTCACCCAGAAACACGTGGCTGAGGGCCACTTCTGCCAGGAAAGAAGGTGGCACAGGGCTGAAAAAGAGCATTTGTCTGAACTAATGGGCCACATAGATATAGGAAGAAAAATTTCCTTTGGAGCAAAGGGGGCATGTCTCTGCTTTCGCTTACCATCCATCTGTGGCAGCTCTTTCCTCCTCTTGGAACATGGGTCTTATCCCTCAGCTGACATCCCATGACAGAAAATACCAATTACATCCTCCTCCTAAGATGAGACAACTGGGAAAGAGGCTTGACAAGGGACCTCCCGTCAGCCCCTGTAAAGCCAGCCTCATGTCCCAGGGTCCCCCCAAATGCAAATCCCTGTGGTTCTTGTTTGCTGAGCTGGGAGAAAGTGGGCACCGGGGTTTTAGCAGATGTTGGTTAGAAAATAACCATGAGAAAGGAATAAACCAATTAATTGCTGACCCACTGACAGCCAACACCTCTCCCTCACCTCCCCCCACCCAATAAAACCTGTCTCCACAGCTCAAGCAGATTTAGGGTGGATACAAAGAGCCTAGAGGAGGGAAAAAACCCTTTCCCACTCCAGCTAATAGTATTTCCAGATAATCTGTTTGAGGCAGCACCCTCTGCAAACCAGGAAAGCCTTTAAGAGCCGTTAACACCTTTATTCAGACTTCCTCATCCTCCCCCAGACAAGCTGTGATTAATTATCCAATCCACCCCGATCCCCCTGGGAAACAGTGCTCAGTCCGAGTGTTCATTTGAGGATTTGCAGGGTCCCTCTGTGAGAGCAGCTCCTGCTCTCACCACTGGCTCCTGGAGGACTGATGGGGAATAAACTGCTTCCAGCTGCAAATTTATGTTGGTAGGGGAGGTGGATGGTGGGAGGGGAGGTTGATGTGGGGCCTAAGCAATGTTCATGGCTTTTTCTTTTGCTGGTGTCTGTAGTAAACACTGGCTGGACTGTCCCTGGAAGCCCATCTCTGAGAAGTTGCCACTGGAAGTACATCCCGTTTGGTTCTCACCAGGATTTTCCAGCCCTCCTTTCAGCTTTGCTGCTCTCTGACTTGGCTTGCTCTGAAGATACTTTCTTTCCTACTATTTTCCAGTCCTGCCAAAGGTGTTGAGGATGGGGAAGGCAGAGAGGAAAAGGGAACTGCTGACCCTATGGTTGCTGTAGTAGCTGGGACGCAGTGCCTGAGAGGTGCCCCTGTGTAGGTTATTGCAGACCAATGCAGCTCAATAAAACTCATTTTGTTCATGCCCTGCCCCACCAGTGCTACCTTTATCCATCAAATCCCAGGCTTTTTGCATCACAGGGTAATTCTCCCATCCCCAAGGCTGCATACAGCCCCTCCTGGCCATGCAAAGGAAGGATATGGGCTGCTCCAAGGTCATGGTATCACCAAGCAATTTACTGAACCCAACAGTGGCAAATCCCCTTTGTATCAATCTCCACTGCATTACAGATGGCATTAAGTCCGTATTTTTCCACCACAGCCCTTCATCCGTGGTAACTGCAGCCCTCAGGCTGTGTAAGGATTAACATGTTAGTGCCCGCTCTGCCCCAATCCCCTTTGCTATGGCAGGGTGGAGGCACTGCTCTCCTGAGGGACTATGGTAGCATCATGCACATGTTCTATGGCTTTTCTCACTATGGAAAGGCCCTACAGATCCCCCATCTTCAGGGGAGACCCGTGTCTCCCCATCACACCCACAAGACCAACCCACAAACATACTGGGAATGTGCGAGAAGTGCACTGTGGGGCTGGCATGTCCACGTTGCTCAGCCACAGAGAACCTGCAATTAATGAGACAACTGCCATGGCAGCTTTCCTTTCAGGTCTTGAGCTGAGGATTCATGGTTTCATGACACTTGGAGGAGCTCTTTTCCATTAAACCCTCCCTTCTTTGCCAGCCAGGGCTGTCCAAGAACTCACCTCTGTGCACCGCATGTTGTCTGCTGGTCTATTTACATCTGCCAAGGGCCAAACCTCAGAGACATCCTGGTCTGCCACCATGAATCAGTATCTGCCATCAATGTTTTCTATCAGTCACCTCTAGAAACCTTCAGCTAGAAAACAAAAGCAGAGAGCACAGTAGCAGCTTGGGGGTCCCAGCTGGTTTTGCAAATGAAACCCCTTGTCCTCTTCTTATAACCAGAACAACATGTGTAGGTCATTTTCAAACAAAACGACTTCAGATTCATCATCTTGTGTGCTCTTTGACAAGGTTTCAAAGAAAGAATGAGGAGAAAGAGAGAGAGCATGTCTGCCAGATGGGTGCCAGCTCCCCCAGGACGGTTCACAGCCCCAGGTATTGTTTAGCATCACACCTACACACTCTGCTCTATGGGCTGGGCTTGGTTTCAATACTCTCTTTATTTTTAGACATGCTTTCAAGAAAGGGGAAAAAACATCTCTGAATCTGCAGATTTCTGAGGCCTTTGAGAAAAAGAAAGCTGAGGAGCAAGCAGGCAGTTGTGAGGGCCACAGCCCTCCTCCCTGCTGAAGGCTTCAGCCAGCCCGAGAGATATCCCTGTTTTCCAGTCCATGTTCAGGAACAACAGTCATCAAATTGGCTTGACCAGATGCTGGGGAAGTGTGTGAATGTGCAAAATGCCCATGGCTTGCAGATCTGCTTGCAGGTCTTCTCCAGGCCAGGGAACAAGTGGGACACTCAGGTTCCTTCTCTGTGAAGGAAAGCAAGGGAGGAACTCTCTTGTAGAGGGTTCTTGGCTCCACCATCATCAGCCACTGTTGCTGACTAACTGCCTGGCAGAGACAATATATTGAGAAAATAATGACCAGAGGAATCACTGTGGGGTTTTTGACTTTGGTATGCAAGTTGTGAGCATGCAACTCCATGACGATTGAGGGACCACCAATGTACCAGGCTGGGTACCAGCTCAAGAGAGAAGGTTCTGACCAAACACGCGCCCTTCCTGGAGGAGCTGCTTTGGAGAGGGGTCCTCTGGTGCAGGACGAGGGGTCATGTTGGCTGTCCATCTCCATCTGGATCGATGCATCAGAGATCTGAAAGCTGGTACCACTTTGGCCCCAAAGATGTTTGGGCAGCTCTCCTAAATCACCAATCCCAATGCATTTAATATCTGGCAATACCCGCACATCTCCAAGAGCCTGCAAGCAGCCACAAGTGTCTGTATGTCGCCTGTCTCCACTGAGGGCTGTGATGAAGAGCTGTACTCTGACAGGCTCCAGTATGGAACTGGGCCATGCTCCAGCTCTGCCTGTAGCATGGGCACAAGCATTACTCCTTCTGTATGTTATTCCTCCTGCAGCTGTCCCACTGGTGATGCGTCGTGTGAATCCAGCAATGGCCAGCCCAGCTATTTCAGCAGAGGCGGCATTTTTCACGGGGGTCTAGCCACTATTTGGATGGGAAACGTGAGGAAAACCAGGTACTGCAGGAAGTGGTTTGGGTGATTCAGTAGGTGGCATCTTCCCTCTGAATTAGCAACACACTGAGGCTCCTCAGCAGGGAGTTCAGGGCTCTGTGCCACTGCAGGTGTTGCTATTTTAATGACATCCCAAGCTTACTGCTTATGGTCACCCAAGGTCCTGCTTCTTACAAGTGTGGAGGTGTTAGCTCCAGTGTCCTGAGCAGGCTCCAGTCTTCAGCAGTTGTGTTCTGCTGAGCCAAGAGCTGCAGGAATTTCTGCTGGACACATTATTCTTCACTGTCTTTTCCCACTATGAATACTGACCAATTTTCCCAGATGCCAGAAAACAGTATTTACAGGGGTATATCAAATACAAATGCTTCCCATTCCCTTGAAAGACCTTTTCTTGTTTTGTCCTGTGCTCTACCTCTAAAGTCTATCACCCTGAGTGTCTTGTGTAATTTCTCTTTTCAGCCATTGGCTTCGCTCTTCTCCAACTTGCCCCAGGTTGTGCAGGTCACAGTCATCCTTAGATTTGGCTGAATTAGTGCATCGTGCCAGATCCCATCTTCCCTGCTCTCCATCATCCCCCAGGAAGGCACCAACTGCACCTTGGGCCTTGACAGAAGATCCCAGCTGCTACCTGAAAGGAAATAATCAGTTATGAGACTGACATTAATGAAATACAAAATTGTGACCTGGGACAGACTAAAGCCATAGAAAGCATTTTAAATAATTCACCATCCTGAAAGTAAAGCATACTGGGAAAGATGTTCAGGTCCTTTCACAGTGGCATTAACTTCTATGTAACCAGAGCTGAAGCTGTGAGCTGACAGCAAAATGGGACTACTGCTCAGTAGGGAATCCTGACATTTCAAAATGTATTTGAAAAATCAACATTTTCCCTCCACCCCTCCCCTCCAAATTATTTGCAAACATTAAAATATTTTGGTTGGGTAGTAGCTTGTACAAGAAAATGAAATCCAAAATTAAACAAAAACACAAAATGTTGAAACAAATTGCAAAACTCAGAGACGCATGCTGGCAAAACATTCAGCCAAATCATTGCCTTCTGCAAAAATGCTTCTATTTTGGCAAACCCACGTTTTTTCGGGGGCAGACTGATCCACCAGAGACTTCTAAACCCACAGAAAGCGGCAATGGAGGCTGAAGAGAGACGCTGTGTGGGAGACAACGTTTAAAATGTCGATGTTTTGTTTTTCACTTGAAACTACTCCAAGGGCCGCAGGAAAGATGTTCAAGAGCAAGAATTGTGTTTTGGCTGTCTGGCAAAGTCACTGCCAGCTCTTGGGTAAAGCATGGGGCTACTCAGAAAACCCCTGCTTGTTCACAAATGCCCATGGAAGAGTGAACATCACCTGGGCAATTATTTTAAATTTATCTCAGCAGTTAAATGCAACTATGCTCACACAGCAGATATATTTGTATCAGTTGAGTTAAGCTTAGCCCAAGAGGGCAATGAGGATGTTGTGCTGGTGGCACACACTTCAGCTGCTTTCAGTGCTGAGGGCAGCAGCGGGAAGGGACTGTCACTGCCAGGCAAGGGACACCTTCATAATTTTCCTTATTCATATCTTCATTATGGAGGCAGGTCTTCACAGGGGAACAGTGTTTCTTTTGTGTTGGTGAACAGGAGTGAATAAATGGTGCACAAATGGCACGAGTTTGCTAGCTCTGACCCTACGCAACTCACATGTGGGTACAGTGGGGCTAGATTGCAGTCATAGGTCCATCCCAGTGGTGTCTCCTCTGGGATGGCAGAACCTTTCCAGCCAAGACTGCTTGGGCTTCTGGGTGTCTACAGACTCAAGTGCAACAACAGCCTCATGCAAAATACAGACTCTGTTCCTTCCCTTGCTGTTGAAATCACTGCAGAAATCCCAGTGGGAAACTCCTCTGAGATGTGACAATGCTTGTGGGACAACACTCCCGCCTGCTTCCACCAGGCCAGGAGGTCCTGCTACTCGCAAGAGTGCTCTATCCAAGCAGAGCAAGGAAACACTTATGAAAGAAACATCTTTTGTGGTTTCACCTTAAAAGGTCAGTTATGTTACCTGTCGTGCAACATGCTCAGAACATACCACAGATGATTAAACAGTTGGGAGTTATTAGATCACACATCATATAATCCTCCCTGTACCTGGCAACACAATTAGTTATGATTCATAAATTCCAGCCGTGTTATGATTCCCAAGCAGACATGGTACACTGAAAACTCTCTTCTGCAGCTTTCGCAACAGAAAACCACGAGGGACTGACACGGGTAGCACGTGAGACCCTCCTTAGGCTGATACCCATGTCTGGAGGCAGCAGTGAAAAGGTGGGGTCCTGCCTCCTTAATTTTGAGGACACAACAGGGTTCCCTGCACCCTTCTCCACTGAGATGCTGTCAGATGCATGAGGCACTGCTCATTTTGGGAGGTGGCTGGGGACAGAGCAGTGACACCCGGGGTGGGACAGGAGGCAGCCTAGAAAAGGGCACATAGGAAGGAGATGTTATTAGATGGTGTAGGAAGAAGAAAGGGCAGGGGAGAACTGAGGTCCATTCTCTGTATCTCCACAGCAGTCAGCTTTGGGCTAAGGGTGAGTCACCACAAGAGAGCTTGATTAGAAGAGAGAGCTTGGTTTGTGAAGTGGATGCAATTAAAACCTTGGATCCTCAGGGTCGGTTTTACTAACTGCGTTAAACTGAATCAACTCCTGCCTCACTGTGTGCTGTCAAGGGGATGGTTCTGCTCCTCTACTTGCTTTGAAATGTTCTTGCTACAGCTCTTCAGGCCAAGGCAAAATCCAGCTGAGCTGCTGAGGATGAGCAGGAGCAGTATCTGTCTCCCTGAGCATCGAAGAGGGAGCACAGAAATGGCCTAGGAATAGGTGAGTTAATCTAGGAAAGAAAAGCCCTTCAAAGACTATTAAAAACAAAGACAAAAAAATGATGCCTCAGGAAGGTCCCAAGTGAAAACTCATGAGGTGGGCAGCACATATGCAGGAGACCACCCGAAGGAGCTCCTCTGTCTTCTTCCAGAGGCATCTGCTCTGGCTACTTTGCAAGAGAAGGAATGGGGCTAGGTGGACCCCAGATTAGATTCCAAGCGGTTCTTACCTTAGATGAGATGAATAATATGGCTGGATCTCTGGAGAGTGCTGCAGCCACCATTAGTACTACTGACAAGTGAGAAACATCAGCTTTGCCCTAGGCAGCAGTATTGGGTCTTCAGTAGGAGCAGCAGACTGGGTTCAGGAGCACCCACTGCTTCCCAGAGCTCACCTGCCACTGACTTATGCACCCCTCAGGCTAGATTCAATACTGACCCCAAAACAGAAGCACCAATGAGGCTGGAGAGATGATGGCCCCATGCCCATCCATCCTGATGTCATTAAAATTTTGCTGAGATGCAGCAGTGTCACCAAGTCATAGAATCATAGAATGGTTTGGGTTGGAAGGGACCTTAAAGATCATCTAGTTTCAACCCCCCTGCCATGGGCAGGGACACCTTCCACTAGACCAGGTTGCTCAAAGCCCCGTCCAACCTGGCCTTGAACCCTTCCAGGGAGGGGGCAGCCACAGCTTCTCTGGGCACCCTGAGCCAGCGTCTCACCACCCTCACAGGGAAGAATTTCTTCCTTCTGTCTAACCTAAATCTGCCCTCTTTCAGTTTAAAACCATTGTCCCTTGTCTTATCCCTACACTCCCTGATAAATAGTCCCTCCCCAGCTTCCCTGTACCCCCTTTAAGCACTGCAAGGCCGCGCTAAGGTCTCCCCAGACCCTTCTCTTCTCCCGGCTGAACCCCCCCAGCTCTCTCAGCCTGTCCCCATGCGGGAGCTGCTCCAGCCCCCTGAGCATCTTCGTGGCCTCCTCTGGCCCCGCTCGAGCAGCTCCGTGTCCTTCTGCTGTTGGGGGCCCCCGAGCTGGACCCAGCACTGCAGGGGGGTCTCCCCAGAGCGGAGCAGAGGGGGACAATCCCCTCCCTGGCCCTGCTGCCCCCCCTGCTCTGGCTGCAGCCCAGGGCATGGGTGGGTTCTGGGCTGGGAGCACACGTTGGTGGCTCACAGTCAGTTTTCCGTCCACCAACACCCCCCAGTCCCTCTCCGCAGGGCTGCTCTCCAGCCACTCCTCGCCCAGCCTGGATTTGTGCTTGGGATTGCCCTGACCCGTGTGCAGGACCCTGCACTTGGCCTCACTGAACTTCATGATGCTCACACAGGCCTCAGCTCAACAGGTATAAAAACCCATTAAATATTTAATTTTCATCAATTGCTTTCAGTAAGTGCCTGTTGAGGAATTCATGGGAACGTTTTCTCTTTGACACAGAGATATGTTCAATTATGAAAGATGGCTAAAAATAAAAGGAAATTATACTGTTCAGACATCTCTGGAGGTGGAGACAGGAGGGGGAACTGTCAAGGAGAGCCAGGGAAGAGATTTTTGTTAGATGTAAAGAAAGGCTATTTATTTTTTACTGACTGAAAATGTCAGGATGCAGCCTGACTTGAGTATCTGTAATGGTACTTACCTTCTGTATTAATAATTTGACCTCAACTATTTAGGGTCTGACCCAGACTACCAGAGTTAAGAGTCATGACAGTCTCTTTCTCTGGCTGCAGGGTGTTGGATCACCCTCCTAAACCTCTCAGTTGTACACTTTTTTTTTTTTTTAATGAGCATTTTCCCTTTTTTTTTTTTTTCAAATGCAGGACCCCAGCCTGTGACACTAAGAAGACTCTTTTGGGTTATTTTTTTAATGTGAGAGGCTTGAGCTGGTAACCCAGGGCTTCTTATACACTCAGTAAGTCTACAGGATGTCCTGATGTTGATAATACATTTACATGTTGTAGTGAAAATGACCTGGCTGAGCGCAGGGCTTGGACCATCAATCCCTTATGGATCAACCCTTCGAGATAAGAGACTCTGACAGCCACAAAAAGTTGCTTAGCTTCTCCTACTGACCACTGTCAGAGGGACATGACTGAGCTGCAGTAACCATTTCTCTGCATGTTTTTAGCCCTTTGCAACATTTCCAAGCTTAAATCTCTTTTAGTGAGTAATATAACTTGCCTTACCTTGGGCTTGGAGAGTGCTCTCCCGCAGCTCCCCATGCTGATGCAGGGGGGTGGAATCACTCTCTGACATTCCTCTCTCAAGATGAGTACTCAGGAATCTCACCCCTCTAATTTCTAGATGATATAAACTGAATAAGGAGATTTCCCATTGTCGTGGTTTGGGCCTGGTTGGCAGCCAACCACAGTGCAGCAGCTCTCTCTCCCTTCCCCTCCAGCAATGAGAAGGGACAGAGAGCCAGGCTTGGGGTTCGAGATAGGACTGGGATGGGGAGAAAATTCCCCTTTATGGTCACGAGCAAAAGGCAGACTCGTTAGGGGAAGAAAAAAAGAACATACATTTATTACAGGCACTAACAACACATAACAGAGTAGGACAGTGAGAGGCATTGCCACATCTTGAGCACACCTTCCCCCCACCCCTCCCTTCTTCCCGGGCTCAGCTCTGCTCCCGATATCTCTACCTCCTCCCCCAGTGGCGCAGGGGCAGGGAATGGGGGGTGCAGTCAGCGCTGCCACTTCCTTCATCTTCGGTGAGGGGAGTGTCCGGAACTTGTTCTTCCTGCTCCATCGTGGTCCCCCTCTCACAGGAGACAGTCCTCCTCAAACTTTCTCCGACGTGAATTCCTTCCATGGGCCACAGCGTTCCCCACACTGCTCCGTCATGGGTCACTAACTTCCTCCGACTGGATTCCCTCCCACGGCTGCAGCCCTTCCCGAGCTGCTCCGGCGTGGGACACCCCCGCATGCTGCAATCCTCCCAGCGCTGAATTACAGCAGTGGGGCTACCTTTTCCCATGAGACCCCGGCCTTCTTCAGGCACAGCACCTTGATAATCCGAGCAGGAGCCACAGGCCATAAATCAATGTCTGCTCCACCGTAGATCTTCATGGGTGGCAGGGGGGGCCGCCCTGCCATCTCACCACAGGATACAGGGGGGTCTCTGCTCCAGCACACCTCCCCACTCCTTTCTTCCTCCGTTCCTCCACTGACCTTGGTGTTCATGCAGCTGCAGCAACTCCTCCTCACCAGTCCGACTGCCCGTCACCACGTCCCTTCTTAAATACGTTATCGCAGAGGCGCAGCCGATTGGCTCAATTTCCCAAACAGAAGTGGAGCTGACTTGGAGCTGGGGGAGCTTCGAGAAGCTTCTCACAGGGGGCCGCCCTGATAGCCCCCTCCCCTGCCACCAAAAAACTCCACCACTCACTCAACCCAGGACACACATGTTCTTCAGATATTCTAGAGTCCTACAGGATGTTTTGCAAAGCCACTCACTGACCACCATTTGATGGGCAGCTATCCTGCCCATCATTTTCCTCTATTCATAGTCAATTTTCAGGTCTTGGGATTTTCTTAAATATGCTCAAGTCCACTGAGATCACGATGATGTTTGGGACAGCCTATTTCCCAGACACCATTAGGCCATGTTGGGATACATGCAAATAAACCTCACTTCTGGAGGAGTCCAACCTTTCCCAGCACTGGCTCTGAAATGAGTTCCCACCAGATCATGAAGCTGTCACGTTTCAAGTGCTAAGATACTCCTTTGCCAATGCCTGTTTATCAGCAGTGATAAGAAAAGGAAAATGTTAAAATAAAATGCTCACCTCTGTCATAATCTCAGGGACAAAGAAGAAGGGAGAGCCACAGAAGATAAATGCAAGTCCTGTGGTGATGCACTTCTTGAATAGCTCCAGTATTGCTGTGAGCAAGGTAGCATAACTACCTGAATAACAGAGAAAGAGGAAGTCATGAGAGAAACGTAGCAACATTGGTGCAATAAGGAATGCACTGAAACACCAAACAACGATTTAATTACAAAGGGAATATAACTGACTGATAGGGGTAATTGTGTGCGCCTGTGCTGTCTGACTGCTGATGTCCTTCCTCTCTGTCCCCGACATGCATGGCACACACACTGGGACTCTGAGCTAACATCTGGATCTCCAGTTCCACGTGAGATGCAAATTCTGCAACAATTTTTCAAGTGTGCTGAATGCTCCAAGGCTGCTGTATGGACTGGTGATGTGGCCTTGCCTCTAAGTGAAGGCTATAAATTTGCATCCAGAAAACCAGTTGACCCATTCCACTTCCAAAGGACAATATATTTTCTTTATGTTACCTATTTTTTTTTTTTTTCGAGCCACATCTTCCAGCAGCACTACAACTTACACTGTGGAGGCTCCTTGTTGATGAGAATGTCAGGTTTGAAACAACATCAGTGCACTCGTATCTGAACCTGTCCAGCTTCTCTAAATAAAAAACACTCAACCTATAGTTTGAAGTTTCTATTAGCAGGTTCATCTGCTGAGAATGATGAGACACATGCCATGTTTAAGAATATGTCTTGCCTCATCTGAACAAACACAGCACTAGGCAGTGGTCACCCTTCTGGGCAGGTCTTCAGTGGACAGACTGCCCTGCCCACAGTCATGAAGAACATCAGTGTATTGAGGGTCCCCTGATGAAAAGACACAAGGACATGTCCATTTGTTTGATGAGAGCTGAAATCAGTTGAAGCCCTGATGCAGCTCAGCTTTGGAGCACATACTAAGTGGCTTTAAATGAGCTACTACTTTCAAAACAAACCAAATTGTCCCAAGGAAGTGCTACACAGATATCAGTTTCCCAGAGTCCAAACACAGCATGGATAACCGCCCAGAAGTCAGTGTCCACAGGAAATCTCAGACACATGTTTACATCATCCCTTTAATTAAATGATGCAAGCTCCGTACAAGCTTCTATCCTTGGTAAAAATCAGTGTTACTAATAAAAATGAAGAGAAGACATCAAATTGATAGGGGATGGAGTTAAATGAGTCCCTCAGACAGTGAGATATCACTGCTGAGTGTCACTGAGCCATTGATCCAGTATATAGGACAAGAGGTGACAATACAGAGCCCTTACCAATTGCTCCATCACTTGGGCATTTCTGGGAAGAAAACCCTGCTCCACCACCCTCCATAATACTGAGGTACAACCTAATTTAAGTTCCTAACTGAACTTATATATAACATAATAAGTGCTTTTGATCTGCTCTGGCCTTGAGTAAAATGTATGTCCAGTGAAAAGGTGACCAGTGAAAAGGGGAGAGGTGGAAAATATGACAGTGAAGCTGTAGAAGATCCATGGGTGTTAGTTATCTCTGTTTCTTCTCCACTGCAAATCAAACTCACAGTAAGACTATTAAAATTACCACAAAAGGGCACAGTCTCATTCTGTAGATAGGAGCTGAAAAGTCTGTAGACCTTTCTTCCCCTCTGGAGCACCTGGTTTTATGCATACCTTTAGCAAAGTGCCCTGCTCCAATTAATTTGGGCTGTATTCTTTGAGCCTCATGAACTAATTTTAAATGTTCAGAGGTTTAATTAGCCACACTCTTGCTTCCATTTTAAGCAGCCATTTTAAGTTAAAAATATCATGCACATTTGGTGTTTTTGGAGAACGTTCTTACATTAACCCAAATGGAAAAGCAACTTCAGCCCAGTGCATTTTCTGCAAAATTACCACTAAAGAGTAAAATGGCCCAGCCAGTCCCTGATATAACTTCTTCTATTAGCAGTTGTGTTGAGCCCTGGGAATTTAAGATGTTAGTGCACACACTTTGGCCCTGTAGAGTTAGTGTGAATAGCCTTGCACTTTTGCTTGTTCTCAGTTTTGCTGAGATAGCAGATAATCAGTGCTTTCCTTCTAAATGGTTAGACTTGATAATTTATTAGGGGGAAAAAGATGTCCTCTGCTATCCAGCAGTGTTCACCTGATTGCTGTCACATTTAAAATGGACCACAGAGGAACACTGTGGAGTGATTTCAAGGTAGGCATCTTCTCATTACACATAAACAGCTTTTTATCAGGATTATTCCCTGCACAAATGGTTTGCTTACAAGGGCTCCCTTCCCTTGTGAGAGGCAATGAAAGTGCCGTATAATGTTGCCCTGGGAGGCAAGAGAAAATAGGAACCATAATGAAGCTGGATAGCAAGGGAGAGATGTTCTGCTGGAGCTCTGCTATAACTGGGCTCGTGATCAGTAGTGACCTTCAGAGAAGAAGAGGGAAGAATTCAGACCACCTGTGAAGAGGGGATTATTTCCCATTAGTCTTTTCTATATATTTTTTTTTTCCCACATACTTGTGTCCTTCATCCATAGTCTTGCCTGGCAAGACACAAAACAATGATCACAAAGTGCAGTTACGAAGAAATCATGCAAAAAGACTCTGCCACGGGAAACAACCCAGCATGGTGCAAGATCATTTGGGGAGTTCTGGACATCATAAGCATGGCCTTCCAGGGTGCAATAAGCTGTCAAAGCTGTGGCTATTTGATATATCCATGCTCAATTTAGCTCCTGCACAACCAGCAGCAATATGTGGGGTTGCTCTGCAAATCACTCCCTGGATGTCCTGCAGCCTCTGGACCATCTCTTTGCTTTGAATTGCAAACCATGAGCAGTCAGCCCTGGCTGCACAGGGTATGGACAGTGCTGGCTTCTCAGAGCATGCTGGACTAGGATTTTCCTGAAAAGGAACCCAAATCCCGTTATAGCTCTTTCATCCTGTGTTGGTCTTGAATAAATACTTCAGACCTTGGGAAGCACTGAGGCATATTACTAATAACAGTTAGGCTCTAGAAATACCAAAGGTAGAGGATAAATGGTCCTAGAGATGAAATTGTGTATGCTACATCTAAATGAGATGAAAAAGACTGTTTCCCATAACTGATTTGCCTTTTTCCATGTAGCAAACATGGAGTCCATCTCCTTACTCTACTGATGCCAGCTTCTGGCTGTGAGAACTCATCTAACTCGAGAATGCAGGGCTGCCTCAACAGACGAGCTATCCGAGGGTGCTGGTTCATGTGCTCATCTTGCTGCCATGCTTTATATAGGCAGCAGCTGGGATGTAATTGTTTTAGGAGTGTTGCTGGATTTCAGCTGGTCCTCAAAGGACTTCAAGGCTGGAGCTAACCAATGACATGCACTGGGGTACAACTGAGACAGACTGGCTGCTGGGAGAGGCTCTGTGGTCTAAAAACCCTAACGTGAAGGAGTCACGTCTGCATGCCATCAGCTACATTGAAGCTAGGTAACTGTGACAGCAGGATTCCCATCTTACTCCCTTTGCTGTCCCCTCTTTCTCTTTTTTTTTTTTTTTTTTTTTTTTTTTCCAATGAGACAAGGCAACTGTAACATCACCAAAAGCATTTTTACCAGCCCTGAAAAGTTCTGTGCAACCTAAGCACCTATGTGGAGTTAGAGATTTCTTCAGATGCACTTTGAGATGGAGGGCATGGTGGAGCATGCCCTCCATCAGGAGTCATGCCAGCATCAGGAGATGTGTGGCAAGGGAATGGTACAAAAATTGCCTGATTCAAGCAAGTCCTTTGCAGGGTTTGCGCTTGTATAGGCAGAAGATTTGCTGAACTAGTTGGAGAGGAAGTCCAGTCGCAGTTTAGCTCTTGCAGAGATGTATGTGTATGGTGTGACAGACACAGAAGCTCACCTCCAACAAAGGACCTATCATATTGAAACAAGGAAAAAAAATATGTGGTGGAAATGGAAGGATAGGGAAGATGTACCAGAACGTGACAGCATGCTCCAGATTCATTGAATACCAGTTAAGGAACTCCAGCTCTCCAAGTCCTTGGAAAAAAGCAGGTCTAGAAAGGATGTAGTAAGATTGCACTGCATGTAGTAAAGCACATGTTTTATTCAGTGATGAACCAAGCAGAGCATATGGGGTTCCTGGTTGGTGGTGGTGCTTTGGGGCAAGAGCAGCCTTCACCTTCAGGAATGTCCACCCCAGAGTCTCCTCAGCAGAGAAAGCCCAGCACAGCTACCAGAGATGAGCCCAGGGTGCCTGCAGAAGCATTAGTGCCTTCAAGCTGGAGGCAGCAATGAGAGGAGCCCATCACTTACTCCTGTTTCACTGCCTGGTCTGGAGGAGCAGAGTGCCCTGGGCTGATGCTGACTGGTGAGCAAAGGCTGGAGTTACAACCTTGGCCTGAGAGGGGAAAAAAGTCTTCGCTTCATGAACCAGTCTCCAAAGAGTGTCCCTTAGAAGAATGCAGCCTGTAAGATGAAATTGCCATTCATGCTTATTAGAGATGTTCAATGAATTAGGAATTCAATTAAGAAAATGTTCCACTGCAGGAAGCTCAAAAATTAAGATTATCATTACTGTAGAGGAAGGAAACATTTTTAATGTATTAATTTTTTTAAAATTACATCACTACAGACAATAAACTTATTATTGCAGCATCCAGGCCAGTAAGGAAACCAGTTTTCCTCAGCAATGGGGAATGGTGGCAAGAAAGTTACAGAAAAGTAAATGATACAAAGGAGATTTTCGGTGGTACAAAGAGCTCTGGAGGATGCCAGGCTGGATGATGGGCCCTGAACTGTTGTCTGGAAGAGATGACAGCACTGGATTCCTGGATTTGATCTTCAGTCTTCACCTGTAACTAGTTCTATGTCTTTTCACATCAAGAGCCTGACCTAGATGGAGGCAACATCAGTGGTCATCATTGACTTGAACAGGGCTGTGAACCCAAAGAAAAAGGTGTTTCTGGGATCCTCCCTCGTATCCCCATACGAGAGCAGGGATTTACTGCCTACACATCTTTTTGTGGTATATTTGCATAGTGCCAACACCTGATCCAGGGAGCACGTGTGAGGGTCCCTGCTGCTGCCTTTGTACCAATGAAATAAAGCAACAATTCAGTTCAAAGCAAAAGGTGTTCCCAAGCATCTCCCCAAAATAAATCTGGATGGAGGAGTTAGGTTTTTTTTTGTTTGTTTGTTTATTTGCAAGGAAGAGATATCACATGGAAAACCAGGAATAGAATAAATCGTAGGGGAAGGAGAGGAGGAGGAAATTGCTCACAGGACTTTCGCGTTTCTTGTTCCCTTTCCAAACCCTGTGCATGCCACTGTATTAATTAATAACTTTGTCACCCCTCCTAGAGTTCAAACAAAGGAGTATAAGGAGAATGTATTCCAGACATGCAGGTACCTGGGGAAATGAAGTGATGGCTTTAATGTTCCGAGGCCTCATTATGAGGCTGTAGCTCTTATTCAAAAGTTGTTCTCTGCTAAGAATTATCTGAACCACTACCTCAGGAGGTCACTTCAAAGCTGGGCTCAAATAATACAAAAAAAAAAAACCCAAACCCCACAACATTGTTTGGAGGTTATTTAAAATAAACACAACCACCAGTGATAACATTTCTCTGCAAGGCTGCTTTGTCAGTTATTTCTTTCACCCGACACATGCCCATGTGCAACCACTGTCATCCTCCCCCTGGCATGAAGGTTGGGAGAGTCTTGCTCCCAGAGCAGCCCTGAGGGGAAGAGACAAGTGTCAATGACCACTTTGGAAACTGAAACCTGCTGAGCATCAGCAATGCTCTGTACACAGCAGCATCAATCAGACCTCCGTGCAGGCAGGCAGCGTGTTGTCCCCTAGTGATGGCTGCCTGCTTGGCACATTCCCTTTTGACTTCATTTTGGAGCAAGGAGGGCCACAACTGTGTCTTGCTCTGTCCAGGAACCCCAGCAGCAGCACCTCTGTTCAATCTCTACTGCGTGTGGTTTGGGCTCTCTGCAGAGCACTGGGCCCATTTCTTTTTCCTCTGCCAAACTCATGCTGCACATCTCAATGTGCTTCCTACCTCCATCCAGTAAGAATATCCTCCTTTTACAGTCTGGGAAAACAGGACCTCCCAAGCCCACATGGAAACAAGAGGCCCTTTCTGGAGATCTTACTGACCTCTTTATTTTTTGAGCAACTCTTTCTCCTTTGGACGTGACAAAAAGTAACTAAAACTATCTGCAAATAACTTCTGTGGAGGTAGCAAGTGCCTCGTAGGAAGTTGCTGATGTGATACATTCAGGCTGTCACTGATCATCACTTTTCTGTGCAGACAGTTCAATGATACTTCTTTCCTTAATTGCATAAAAAACTTAAGTCAGGAGATCAATGGTGCCATGAAGAATTCATGGGTAAAGGAGACAATATTCATCCACCTAGGAAGGTTGCTCCAAAGAGACAGACCCTGAAACTGAAGCTCAGGTGGTTGATAAATGAAATAACAGAGACACAAAATTCTCTGAAGCTGCTGTTTCCATTTTAATGTGGTTTTAGTAGCAGGTAAGATTTGATAACCCTGCACGTTTGATGACAGAGGTTGTGCCACCAGAGGAATCAGCTGTGGTTACTGATTGATTTCCTTCTGGCTATTCACAGAGCGCCAGCTCTGCCTCCACAGTACCCAGCAAGGACCCATCTTGTGATGGGGACATCCTCAATCGCAGGCCCCCTGACTCCTTCTCCCCTGCTGCGTGAAAAACACCCATGAAAAATTGTTTTTGTTGACCTCACAAAAAGGAGCTTTTTGGAAGTACTGAACAAAGAAGGAGATATTACCATATCCAAAGCACCAGCAGCAGAGAATAATATCTGATAAGACCAGCAGACTCAGACTTTCCCCTGACACTCCGCCAGCCAAACCTGCCTTCCAGCATGTGAAGGCAGTGGCCTCTGGTTCAGCAAATTCAGGACTTTGCCCCGGCAGTCAGAGAAGACACAAACTCATGGCTGACTCTGCGTGGAGCTGTGGTGGGAACTATCTCCTCTCCAGAAGCTTCAGAGATGCTTCGATGAAAGGCACAAGCACAGCTCAAGCCTGGGTGAGTTCCTTATCCCAGCCTACAGTGTGCTTTTTGAGTGGGCAGTTTAAAAGGATCAAAAGGATGATTCAGGGAAAGGATTTCACAACAGACCTGCACAGTCAAATGGTGGCTAAAGAGAAGCATGCTGGTGTAGGAGGCCAAGCCAGCTGTAGGCCTGGGGAGCTGCTAAAAAATAAGAAATGGATCCAAACTTTATAGTGCAGAAAACCAGGGGCAAAATCCTCCAAAATCGGGATATAATGATGTGCCAGGGACTTCTCAGGAAGGACTTGGAGAAACCCATGCTAAAATCCAGAGACATGGGAAACATGGAGTAAAGAAAGAGTGTGTAATGAGAGCACCGTGGGCAGGACACAGTATAGCAGATTGCCTCATGGAAAACTGCAGTGTGGGTTACCATCATCTCCATGAGAAAGGATGACATGGAATTCAAACCAGGTGCAGATGCTGCCCTAACAGAGCTCCAGAAACACTCTGGGGGTGTATGAGAGCATGAATGCTTATGAACCAAAAGCAAAAATTAAAAGACCCAGGAAAACATAAAAGGCAAAACTTGGCTAAGGGAGCAGATGGTATCTCAGAAGGTCTGCTTTGTGAATCACTGTACACTGCTTCAATTGCCTTCTCCCCCAAAATCGCAGTCCTCACTGTAGTTATGTGGACTGAGCCAGTCCGCAAGGACCCAGAATTTAAAATCAGGATGAAAGCCCCCATTTGCTTCCAAAGTGCAGAGAAACTAGAAAAAGCACAGCACAGTCAAATGCAAAACCATTTGCACTTTCAACACCTACAAGCACATTTTTCTTTTTATGATCCATTTGGAAAACAGTGTCTTCTGCAAAGAACAAAAATAATCCTCCCGTCAGGCACCCCAAGGCATGGCAGTGGTCCCAGAAGCAAATCACCAGCTTCAGATCTGTGTGACGTTACAAAGCTTAATGAGGGTGACATGTACTGCCACGCACCGAACACACCTTTGGATAATGCGGTGAGGCAACAGCCCTTCTCAAAATTGTGAGTTGCAGATTAATTCTGGCTGATCCCACTTGCTTCAACCATCACAATGATGACAGCCCACCACCCCACGCCTACTGTGCTGGTGAGTGCTTGAGAAGCCCTCCTAAAATGCAATGCTTTCTTTTTTTGGCATTGCCAGATGAGTCTCCAGAACATCCCGATCTCTGCCTTGCGGCTGTTGTTCTGAACAGCCTCCAGTATTTCCTCCAGTGCCTGGTAACTGGTAGAAATTGGGGGCACATTCTGGGCTGCCCTTGAGGGATTTAAAAGTCTAGAGATCATTTAAACTTGAAATAATTGTGGGGTTATGTTCACAGTACAATCGTAATGTGCTTCATTTTGGGGGGGGGGGCATTACTACCAATGCATCCGGGCAGAAGAGTGGCTTCTCATATGAATTGGGATCCCATTTGCATTCAGGTTAAACCAAGAGAAAATTGCCAGCAAAGTGGGATTAAGAATATTTATGGATCCTATCGGCATGATGTATGTGTCTCCCAAGTGATGGAAACTAAGTACAAAATTGAGAAACTTCAGCAATCAGTGAGGGAAAGAAGAAAGACTGCAATGACTTTTTAATGCCTCAACACTGCTGGTAGGATTCATACAAACCAAGGCTCATGTATATTGCTAACTGACTTAGGTAAGCTTCCTCCACAAGCCTCAATGTGCCTTATGAAATCCCACCCCCTTTTCATTTACAGCCAGTTTCCAAACACACTGGACTTGCACTGTCCTCAAATGGGATTCCAGAGTCCAGCATTCCCCCATCACATGCCTCAAGGATCAGAAGTAACTGCCTTTCCCTATGCTTCTGCGACTCAGATGTAGCTCCACCAAACTCTTGTTCCTCCAAGTTTTTTTCTCAGCAGAAAAGGAGCACGGGGTAGAGAACAAGCAGCCAGGAGGCTCTCATGATGCCACCCCAACACCCAACCATGTCCAAAAGCTGCCATAAATCTATACCAGCGCTCAGTCATGCTGGAGCTCCTAGTAAGCAGCAAAGTCCCACTACCGCTGCCTTTTCCTCCCACCACCACACCACACCTCTACCAAGGGTTACCACTGGACTGGCATATAAAGCCATCGTGTTTCCACATGACCATAAAACCAACAGAAGAACTACAGCCCGACCAAGGTCCTTGTTCAACCTCTACTGAACCACTGGCCATTGTGACTATTGATGGGGTTTGGGCCAGGAAAAGGGAAGGAGATGACTGCATTTGACTGGGGCCCTCGGAACAGAAAGCTGCTATTTCCTTCGTTATCCACTACATGTGATGGCCAAGCTGTTTTACTTAAACCAGTTGCCTTTCCCCAGCATAATTCTCAGTAAGCTAAAGCTGGCTCCACAGGGCCAGGTCATCCTTATAACTCCTACCCATAATGTCTTTTTATGTATATTCTGTCCAAACACACGCTTTTAAGTACGCTTTCTGTCCTTGCCCAGTTTGCTTTTGTTTTCAGGTCGCGCAGACAATTCCCTAGGCTGCTCTAACCCTGGGTCCTGCGGCAGCTCCTCATAAACATCCCCGGCACAAGCAGGGGCTGCAGCTGGAGCCGTATCTACTTGGCCTGAGACCAGATTACAGGAAACAGCGGACTGCCCCGCAGCGATCATTTCCACCTTTGTTAGTTTTTGGCTCCAGCATCTATTTTGATAGATGCCAAGATCTGAAAGCTGTTAGTAAGGAAATGGAAGAGGGGAATGGCCACGCTTTAACCCTTGCTTGGCAGCAATGTTAGCCCATGGTGCAGTTTCCATGCACTGGTGTTGATACATTTAACTAAGAAAAAAGAAGGAAAAAAGGAAAGGGGAGGGGGGGGGAACCAAACCCAAACAGGAACTACTTGTACAGAAAAAACAATCACTAATCCATGTTCCAGTGCTGATCTGTGAATATGGAGGCAGGAGTCTCACTGAGGCTGGTTTCTCACAGTGTGACTCATTTTTGTGCACCCCCATTTCTGGACTGGGACAACCAGCACCCCCCTTTCAGGGAACTTTGTATAACGCATAAATGCCGAATTTCCAGACTGCAGGAAACACCTCGGCAAGGGCAGTGTGAGCTCCTCTGCTTGTCACAACTCTCACCAAAGGAAAACACAGCTCAAAACACTGACACTGCAGTGCTCTGCAAAGACAGAGCAGGGAGAGAACAGCCGCAGCCCTGCGCGCTGCACCCCACCGACTTCTGCTAGCGCACTCCCCCTTCACATTGCCCCCGGCCCTGCAAAAACAAACACCCACAGAGCTCTGTGTGCACCACCAGGCAAACACACATACTCTTCTGAGTTCTCTTCACATTTGCCAGAGAAGCGTGAAGTTTTACTGTCCAAAGAACATGGCCATATGGTACAAAGCCATGACAAGAGGAGCCCAGGGGTTAAAGCTGGACTTTACTTTTCTGCTGGCATTGCACCAAAAAACATTCCACCCCCAGCTTTTCAAATTACTACAGATAAAACAGTAACAAAGATGCAAAACTGGTTTAGAAAGTACCTGATAATTTCCCTTTAAACTTCCACTTCAGAGCAAAAACCTTGCTTTGAAATAAATGGTTCCGGACAGGCGGATGCAGGGGACACACAATGTCATTTTTGTAAATTCAGGTTTGAACTGAAAAAAGGAGACAAACTTGTGAGGATTCATAACTCAACCAGTATTTAACGCTCCTGTCCATTTCAGTAGCTGGGCATATTCCTCACTGCACTCAAGAATCATTTTATCTGCTCTTTCTTCATGACAGCTCCACTTCACAAAAAAATAAAGCAAAAAGCTCCACTTCGCAAAAAAAATAAAGCAAAAATATACCAACAAACTTCCTGATGCAAATAATCTTTTTTTTTTTTTTTTTTTCTCCTAGTTGATATAGTTGCAATTTAATTTTCTACAAAGTTAATCCAGAAAACACTGAGAAAAGGGGATGAAACACAGGACCACATTGCTAAAGAGGAAAATCAGGAAAGCAAGGCAAAAATATATTAAAACATAACTGCCTGTTGAGGGACGTGCAGCAAATTCCATCTGAATTACCTAGTGGTAGGAAGCAAAGGCAGATTAGTTAAATCACACTATATTTCTTTGTTGGGACTCTTCTCCAGAATAAATACATGAGCTGGAGACCTTGATACAGAGGATGGATATCAGGACTTCCAGCACTGGGATTAAACCACTGAACTGCCCTTAGTTCCTTTGCAGTCCATGGAAACTGGGAATCCTTGGTGCTTTGACTTCCACAATGTAGAGAAAAAGTACAGAAAATGTATAGAAAAGCCCAATGAAGTTGTTCATCTTTGTGCCTTACTGGCCACTGGGCACAACACTGAAAACATAATGGGAAACTATGGCTTGGCAATAACAAAGGCAGGAAACCACCTATTTAGCATCCAGCTACTGTCCAACCTAATGTTCATGAGAGAGCTACCTCCTCCTGGAGCGGTGAACCCACAAAATTGATGGCCCTGGCAGAAAAGTTTTGGCTCCTTGACCCCTGTCCCCCGGCTAGCGCTTGCTCCATACGTGGCGAGCACAATGAGGATCCCTTTGCTGCTTGTGGCCTGTGTGAAGACTCAACAGTGGGGATGTCCACTGGTGCAGAAAATGGAGAAGAGCATCTGTCACTCTCAGGAACCCCTGATCACTGTCATCTCCCTGGCTTTGCCCTTCTTATCTGCCTCCTAAGTCAGAGCAACACATTCATGAGATGAATGACCAGCTGAGCCAAGGCTGGTTGCTCCTGGGGTATCAGAGACCATCAGTGGTGCAGGGAAAAAGCTTCACGCGAACATTTTAGTGAGAAGAACTTCAGAGAGAAGTCATCTGCTCAAAATAGCATGTGTGCATATCACCTATCAGCTGGTGCAGGGCATGGTAGGTTCCACGGGAGGAATACCAGCTCCCCTCAAATAATAGTAATGAAACAATGCAAACAAGAACAGGGCTTAGTCACTTGTTCGAGTCTCATCCTCTTTTGTTTTTACAGATGTGCAGTTCACGGAAATGAGATGATTAGCTCATCAAAGCATCTGTCAAGGGGAGAGACAAACCAGCTTTTTACAAATGCATCCAAGTGACAAGACCTGTCAGATATGGGCTGCGGGGAATCTCTCTGAGTCGTATTTCTGGATCTGTTATAATCAGACTTACCAGCTCATTAGTTACCTCCAACACATCAGTGGTGAAGGGAAAGATAAATACATAAAAACTAGTCAAATACTGTAATCTGAAAATGGTGGGTTTTTTTCACGAAGGATGTATATCCTTGCATTTTTACAACACTTTCTTTTAACAAGAGCTCTACATCTTTGCCTTTGCTCCTGAAAGATTTAAATTACTGGCCAAATGCTCTAAATGGACTAAGTTATTTTATTTTCAAGTTCTTAAATTGGGACACCTTAAAAGGAATGATTTTGGGGCATCTGGTGGTCAGCAGGCTTTGCAAATCAACAGCAAAACCACTCACATGCTTAATATCCAACACGCGCTCTGCTGCTTTTCCAGATTGGGTGAGAAAGAGTGGTCAGAAATTTAAAAGCTCTCAATGAGGGCTGAGGGGATTTGAACTAAGCATCAATCCATACCTTGGGCTTCCTATCCATCTTTGGACAAGCCACATCCATCCTCTGGAAGATGGGAAATGTCTCCCATCTGTTGTGCCCATGTCTGGTGACAACTCAGGACATCCCTGCTGTCTTATGCACAATGCTTGTGAGCACAGGAAGGCTTTAGGTTCAGTTGGAGCCACAGTGGTGATAGGGATATATGGTGGCAATCAAGTGCAAAGGGCCATGAAGTCACTTTCAGGAGTTAGTCAAGGAGCACAAAGGGATTTTCTTTTTTTAATAAGGAAAGGTGAAAGAGCTGGGACTGAAAGAGAGAATATTCATTTGTTCTTAGACCTTTGTTGTTAATCACACCACACCTACTATGAGAGCAGCAGCAAGCTGTCAGCTTCGCTGCCTGATTGGCTTGGTGCCACTCAAGGCTTGCTCAGCCTGTGCCGTCCCTTCATCTGGGACCAGCCTGGCTGGTGCAGAGAGAAGCGAGCTCTCAGAAACACTACAAGTGCTACAAGTCGGCACAGCTCTGGGCACAACAGAAATTTCACGTGTGCTCAGCAGGTGGTGAGGAAGCAAGTCCAGCCAAAGAGAGATGTAGTAAGTGGAAACAAACGGAAATGACACTGTCTGGGCATGAAGAGACATGTACAGTCGGCATGGGGGAAAAAAATGGGTTATAATGTAAAATCAAGCATTAGCTGCCAGTTCTAACTAGCTCATGACAGCATGACAGCTCTTTGCATGCGCAGAGACACTGTTCAACCTCAAACAGCCACAAGCATAAGGTACCGTGTGGAAAGAGGGCTATGAACTTCAAAGAACTAATCATTAGTCTTGCTGCCTAGTCTGCTAAAGACACAACAAAATAATCATGTTTAGGAGGTGCAAGCTGGATAGAAGCCTCTTTTTCCCCTTTACCCACTCATGCCAAGGGGGAGACAAAGCAGCAACCATTCACTTCAGGCCACCACAGTTCCATCCTGGCTCATCCTTTGACCAGATGCAACAGTACATGCCTCCTGGTGATGACCATAACCCTCTAAAATGCCCATGGTGTCTACCATGCTCAGATGCTTCCTTACTCCAACAAACCCAGCCAATCTCCTCCTCAGGATGCTCCACCATGGCACAGGACGAGGCATAGCACTATTCTTCCAACACCATGTGTTGTCTTCTGAAGCAGAAAAGACATTTGTGTTGAGCACTGCTCACCAGTGTATTTAACAAAGCTTTCCAATCTCTGCTTGCTGCTCTGTGCACCTTTCATCAGTTTTCTGGTGAGCACTGGAGTCTCTTTTGTGTGACAGGGATGATGGGAAGAGGCTTTTGTGTAGGCAGCTGCATAGCCTAGATGGCCAAAATGGCTTTCCTCCTTCCATCCCTATTCTCATCCTTTTCTCCCAGTTTCTATCCATTTCTTTCCCCTTCCAAAGCCTAACGGAATGTCTGAGATGTCCTATTTGCCCTAGGCCATTCCTGCTTGTGAGCAGACCAGGATCAGCAATTTGCTGGCAAGAAGAAAGCCTCCCTCATTTGGTGGCTCTTCCCAGCCAGCAAATCCAGCCACCTTGTTCCGAGGATCTCATGAAAAGTCACAGTGACTTTTTGCCAGGACCTGCAGTGGGAGATGATTCAGTCCAAGATCATGGGTACGGAGTGGACGTAAGAGCTATGTGGGGGCTTTAGCACGTCCCTCCTAATGACTTCACTAAGTGGGACACAGAGCACTAACACTGTGTGTGAGTGGAGGAGGAATACTGCACAGTGACCTTGAGTAACAGAAACCAGTGGCTTGGATCCTCTCATCCTCTTCCAGTTACATGGTGCCATTCAACCAGTGCCAGCCCTGGGCCCAAGCAGACAACTAAGCCTTACCTGAAGTTTAGAGATTCTCACAGCTTATGTGCTGGGTTTGTGTGGTGGGGTTTTTGGTAGCGGGGGGGGGGGGAACTACAGCAGTGGCCCCTATGAGAAGCTTCTCAAATCTTCCCTGACTCCAAGTCTGACCTGCCTCTGGCCAGGGCTGAGCCAGTTAGTGGTGGTGGTTGTGCCTCTGTAAAAAAATATTTAAGAAGGGGAACCTGAGAGGGGGTTGGGATACTGGTGAGGAGTAGTTATGAGAAGCACACCTATATGAACACTGAGGTCAGTGGAAGGAAGGAGGAGGAAGAGGGAGGAGGTGCACTGGAGCAGAGACCCCCTGTATCCTGCGGTGAGACAATAGAGCCTCCCCCTGCCCACCATGGAGATCCGCAGTGAAGCAGAGGCTAACCTGAAGCCTGCGGAGCAGCCCACACTGGAGCAGTTGGCTGTGCCCGAAGGAGGCCCGGACTCTGAGGGAAGAAACCCTTGCTGCTGTAGTTTGGTGCTGGGAGGACTGCAACACGTGGGGATGACCCACACTGGAGCATCTTGGAAAGGGCTACAGCCCATGGAAAGGACTCATGCCAGAGAAGGTTCATGGAGGACAGTTTCCCAGGAGAGGGGAGCACATGGAGCAGGGGAAGAATGTGTGGCATTCATCCCACCTCCTGAGAAGGAAGGAGTGGTGAACCGACTGTAACCCCCATCCCCTGCCCCCTGCGCCACTGGGTGGGAGGAGGTAGAGAGATCGGGAGCAGAGCTGAGGCCAGGAAGAAAGGAGGTGTTTTTTGGATGCGGTGGTGCTTCTCACTGTACCACCTTGTCTTTTAAGTGGTGATTCTGTTAGTGTTTGAATTAAAGTGATGTTCATTTTCTTCTCCTTACAGGTCTGTCTTTTGCCCTTGTCTATGATCATAATGGGTGAACCATCTCTCCCTGTCCTTATCTTGACTCCAGAGCCTTTTGCTTCATTTTCTCCTTCCCAGTGCTGGGGTGGGAAGGGATGAGTGAATGGCTGCATGGTGCTCAGTTGCCCTCTGGGCTCAAACCACGACAGCTTTCCGAAGGCAGCATGGCCTGCTCCTTCAAAACAAGAGGTAGGAATAGGAAGATATTAATCAGCTCTTAACCAGTTCAACACTCCTATGAGTCGAGCTGTTTGTAAGAATTGATTACCTGCCTCTCTCCCTTGAAGAACAGCTCAAGCCCCAGCTTGGTTGTTCCCCTCATGCTTCAACATCTCCTCCCAAATGTACCCTCAGCTTGTTCCAGACTTGAGACAAGATGTCAGCAAATGTCCTCTCCAGTGGGAGTGCATGCCCCAAGTTAACAGCTCAAGAGATACACCAGGCAGCCAAGGTAGTATGCAGAGGAAGGAGGAGAGGCCCTTGGTGGTGATGCCATGAAGTTTGTATGCTGATCACAACGAATTAATTGTCAGACAGGAAATATCTGATTTTCCTCTCTTTAAACATACATGAGCGATACTAGGAGTTACCTAATATGAGTAGCTGAAAGGACTGAAAAATCTACAGCATCCACCAGCTTACTGGACTCCAAGAAGGACAAAGTCAATAACAGACTTTACATTTTCACCAATTTTTTTCCCACTTCCCTTTTTGTCCTACACACACAAAGAATGGAAATACAACAGCAATTGTTGACCATCATGATCCTTTTGTAGAAAACACCACACTAGGCCTGCAGTGACACAAAAATGGAGAATCAGATTATATCATTTTTCATAAAGTTGGGAGAGCTGGTCCCCAAGGGCACATACCAAGTCACTTAGCAGCTATCCTGCCATAATAGCTTTCAGCTTTCCAATATAACTTTTCCTGGGTTTCCTCCAAAAACTAATAAGACTAAAGCTGCCTGGAACAAGTTCACTCTGTAGAATTTCCCCCACTCACCATCAGACTGCAGATGTGTGACTGCAGGGCTAATGTATTTGAGGATTTATTTGTTAGCTAGGTGGTCTGGCCAGCAGTTCCTCCTGGCGCTTCCCTTCCTGGACCTGTGTGCAGTTGGGCAATTTCCAAAGCCAGCAGCAGTACCCTCAAGCATGTCTGACCATACCATTTATTATCAGTGCACCTTGGCCACCCCTCCACATCACACAACTTGCAGTCAACCCCCCAGAAGGCTGAGAGTAGAAATGCAATGAGCAGTACGAGTCGTAACAGGTTGGATTCATCAAAGGATCCTAAGTGAATACGGCACCTGGCTGTTACCAAAGTCAGTGGGAATTGGGCACCTCATTGCCCTAAATCTGGAAGAAGAAGAGATTGCAATCCAGGCACTCCCATCCTAACCAAGCCAATCCTGAAAGTAACTGCTCAACTCATCACTGTGATTTGGGGATTAAAAATCAACCCTCTACACACAGAATTTGTACCTGTTGTCTAGAAGCCAAGCAGTACATGAAGTGGTCAAATCCCAAAAGCAAATACCTTTTTTTTTCATATTTCACTCTTTGTGAATTCTCAAAGAGTTATTATGTCATTAATACCTGCATGAACCTTATTCTGAGCAGTTTACTGGAAAATTATGACTTATTAGAAATTAGCATAAAATGAATAGGATTTGAAGGCAGGACAGCCCATCGGAAGGGCTTTTTAGACACAGCCCTGATGTTGGTACTTAATATAGTATTTTAAGAATGATTCCTAAGCAGCTACAGGTCAAACAGGTATTTTATATAATTGATGCAAGGAATGACAATCTGATTTACAATTGGTATCCAAAGAGTTTCCAGCTTTTGAAAAGACAGTCTTTCTTCTTGTCTTATAATTTCCATTTGGAAAAACAAATTTCTCTTGCAATGCACACCTGGCTTTTCATTTGAGCTCTCCAGAAGGTCCTAGGGAGACACCATCAAAGACAGCTGAGTGACTAAATACTCCAGGCCCCTTCTGTGCACCTTCTTCGAAGCCAACTGAAATAAGAGGAATAATTTTACTTTACTCTAGGGGGTCTGCATAAGCCTTCAGAAAAGGTGATATTTCTTGAAAGCGTGCATGTGGATATAATCCTTCAGTCACATTCTTTCTGCTCTGATTTGGATAGCTGGTGGGTTTGTTCATCATCTGTCACATTGGGCAAATAAGGTGATGTCAGAGTCCCCTGGGAGTCCCCTTTGGACCACCAGGTGATTATCCTCCATGGCTGATCCTTAAGTTGGGTCCCTATCCGCTCCCATAGTAGGGCTTTAAATACACTTAGCAGCATGAGAGAGAGAGTGAGCTTGCTCTCTTCCATGTCAAAACACTAGATAATTAATCTTGCTACCATCATATGGGTGAGGATATGAAAACAGACACAACAGCCCAGAGACAGCAGGAGACCACAGGTGTCCTTTGCCCCATTTGCCATTGCTAAAATCTACTAGCTAAAGCTCCTCCTGTTCTACTTCAACCCCAAAATTCTGCCAAATTTCCAGTGCCAGAAATTGCTGCCTACTTCTTCTGGGATTATGATGCATTCCTTCCTCAGACTTACAAACCAATTTCCTTCTCAGTGGCAGAGGATTAAATTTCTTTCAGAATCAGCGGAAACACACTGTGCTCTTACAAATAACATATTAGTATTAGGGCAAATTTATCTCTGATCTCATTCATCATTTGCTTCAGTCCTCTTAGTAGACAATATATCAGTCTTTTGACAGTCAGCACAGACTTCTTACCATCTCAGAGAAAAAGCTTTGGCACCTGGTTTAGCCACTGCAGCTCCAGCAGCATGGGAGTATGGAGTATCGAGGACAATCCTGACACCATTCTTGGATGGCAGCAATTCAGTTGTAACAACCTGTGATGGCTCTCCTTGAATGGACAACAGCGGAGGCCCTGCAAAATTATGCATTTTCACATGGCTTCCTATTAGTAACCTTCATCAGAAACCTGAGGCTTCCTTGCTGCAGGTTCATCTGTATCAGTCTGCTTACGTGAGGGCCCCACCTGCTTCCCTGAATGACTTTCCTTCCCACATTTCTCATTGTCTATGAAGTGGTGCAGAAGTGGATTAAATAAACTATCATCTCAGTTAGTGATAATGAGAAAATTGAAACAAGCTGTTCCATAAATGTGATCATTATCTAGTAAATTAAATGAGATATTCAAAGTGTCCACCATCAATGGCCAAGGAACTCCTCTTACTCTGCATTTATTTTATCTAGGAGAAAGAGGAAATGATTACAACCTCTCACAACCTAGAGACTTCAATGGATACACTGTGATTAAAATAATCCGGCTTTCCACACTTGCTGCAATGGACACAGCATGGTAACTACTGGCCATTCAAAGACGAAGAAATTCAACTCTGGATATTGCTGGTGCTAACGACCAGTTAACAGGGACCAGATTTTTGAGGTTTGTCTTCTGGAGAGTGGGGCTGGGGACACCATACGTCACCAGGGTGAGAACTGCTGTCATGCAAATATTGCCTAGAAGTCCACTGCAGACAGCTGAAGGCTGCAGAGAAAGCTGAGGGTTGGAAATCTATTGAAGATGGTGGAGAAAAAAATCCCAACAAACTCAAAGGGCAAAGTAGAACAGTTTTCTGATAGGTGGATGAAGGAGAGGCGCAGTCAGAACTTCATACCTGGTTGTTACTGGGATGTCACTGAAGATGGGGGAAGAGGGCAGGGAAGGGAAATCAACTTTTCTTCTTTCTGTCTTCTACCTTAATGCCTGAAACTAAGCCCCAGGAAATAGATGTACTTAAAAAAAAAAAAAAAACAAAAAAACACACAAAAAAAACGCCAAACCATCCAAACCTGTGGAACTCAGGAGTTTTTATTTACTCTTGTTCTACTATGCAAAACATTGACAAAAAGCAAAATAATTTTCTATTTTCATTGTATTTTTCTTGGTGGCTCTGTTGATCTCATTTCTTCTTCTGGAGAGCAGGATAAAAATATACCCCCTCCAAACCAGTTCCTCCTCATCCCTGACAAAATCTGGCTCTTGGGCAGTGCCTGCTCCATGCCTCGTCCCTTGCCCCCAGCTCTCTGCTTTGCTCTGGGATGTGGAGAGACAATGCAAGTGGTCTGTGGGTTTTCCCAGGGCAGGGGGGGCTCCCACACCAGCATCCCAGCAGGACCCAGGGTGACTGACATGTCCCCAGTCCATACCTGGCCAGTCTGCTCTCTTCACCCCAGCTACCGGCACAATCCGATGTGGGGCTGCTCAAACATATGGGACCCATGAGGCAGCCGGCCCCAGAGCAGAGGAGCAATCTCACACCAGAAGCTATGCAGAAGACATGGCCAGTGAGCTTGTATCTAACAGTGCTTCAGCCTGCAATTGATTGTCAGATGCCCTCACTGAAGTGTAGCAGCTCTGGGTATTTTGTAGCTTATACAACAGTCCCAACAAACCACAGACAAGTGACCAAACCGAGAAATGCAGAGCAGGCCACAGTATTCCCAAGAAGCCAAAACTGCATTCAAGGATGTGTGCTGCTGGAGAAGGAGAAGGTGCTGGGCACTCTCCATGAGAGCGCTTTGCTCCAGCAAGCCCCCTGCTCTCCCTTCCTGACAGATTACCCCCGGGATAGTATAAAGGTGCAGCCAAGGAGCACAATGCACTAATCCAGAGGCCAGAGCTGTCTGAGCTGAAATAAAACCTCTGTGGCAGCGGGGAAGAGGAGCTGCAAGCCTCAAGTGGCCATCGGAGGGCAAACTGCTCCAAGCATTGCGGCACGGTTCAACACCGGCATTGCTAACTTTGCTTGCAGTCAGCCTCTCTTGAAAGATAATGCAGGCCTGCCTTCCAAGGAGTTTTAATTGTTTGGAAATTTTGGAAGAGCTCTTATTTCAACCAGACAGAAGCATTGGAAAATGCAGCGTGCGAAGCAGGACACGCTGGGAATGTCCTGCAGCTCCCGGGCCAGCACAGGAATTCCTCTTTTCCCCAATGGCAGAAACATTACAGTGGGCCTTCAGCATAACCCAGTCAAAACAGGCTGCTAGGAAACATTGGAGACAGTTAAAAATAGGGATTTTGCTGATCCAGTGTTAACTCTTAATGGAGAAGGCAGTGATTTCTCACTGGGTGCAGGGAGGCACTCTGAAAGGGACTGCTGGGTGCAGACATCACCACCAGCCTGCTTTTATTTAGCAGTCTCTCCCCTGTGCTGCCTTCAGTTGCTCCAGCTCCCTCTCATATTTTCCTTTATAGCCTGTTTGTTTTCCTCCTAATACCACAGAAATCAACCCAGAACAGCCATTTTCATGGCTGGCCTGTTTTTAATATGCTTTCTGGTTGGCCCGCAGTCCTGATGGCAATAAGCATCGTCAATTAACAAGGAGTGGATACTGTAGCTCAGCACCACAGAGAGGGACAGGGTGTCAGGGCACAACCTGAAGATCTCTCTATCTCCCTGGTTTTGCCCAGCAACATTCTCATCTGTCTGCATGCACATCTCCATTCCTTAATTTCATAGCTTTTTAGAATGGAAAAGCAGCAAGGTAGCTTCCTTTCAAATATTTTTGCCTCCTTTTATTTGTTGGTGAATTTTAAGAAGAAGATCAATCGAGCTTTGCATGCCTGTGCCAATTCCCAAGTGCTTTATTTCTTTTTAGCACTCCGCATGGCTCACAATGTACAGCAGTATTCTAGCTGAAAAGTATAGAGGATTAACACCAAGCAAAGAGAAATTTAAGAGCAGTGTCAGGACAGCCGACAAGCTACTCACTACTCATTTACAGACAGTGCCTCCAACAAGCACTCCTTATTGATACATAATGCTAGGATGGAGAAAAGCCTCTCTCATCCTGAAAAATGTCCCCAGTATACTTCCTTCCACTAGGGTGAAGACAAGTCCTGCTCAATAAGCAATGAAATATTTGGAGTTTAGTTAAAAACTTAGGAAGCAGGTGGATTTGCATCTACTGTCTCAAGCCAGCTGTGACTGCCACCTGAAAGACCTCGGAGGAGACAAATGGAGTTGCTCTATTTCTTCATTCCTTGAAGCATCATGGAGCAACCAATGGACAAAGGTCATTCAAACACCATTGGTCAAATGAATTGTCATGAAAATATAACAGGTTGAAGTCAAAAGGCATAGATTGCAACCGGGTTTTGACAAGAAGGTTTTTAAGACTAGAGAGAAATAAAGTGAATCTGTGACTGACTGACCTGCCATCACGCCCAGAACAAAAACCAATCTATGAAACCTTTGAAAACTGCCAAAAATGAACTCCATATCTACCACTACCTCTGCTTGGCTGATAACAACCCACCCTGTCCACGTGCTTGGAATGACCAAATAGTCCAGGATGCAATATATCTTAGTGACCACGTGGAGCTGGAGGTACAAACCTGGTGACACTTCTTGCAGAGCTGGCAATTTTCCCAGTGCCATAAACAGTTTTGCTTGAGTAAGCACCCATGAGAGTCCAGCAAGCTCCAGTAAGCACCAGCTCTGCTTGGCAAGCGGAGACCATGCCAGATCTGAGAAGAGAGGTACTCATGCAGAGGCAGCCCTGGGACAAGCAAAACTAGTTGGTGTTCTGTGCAGGAGGGCAAGGAGAAACCGAGCACCGGCCGCAAGGGCAGCTGCCTGGTGCTTGAGCTGCTCCTGGCCGAGGGGCAGCTCAAATCCATCTTTAAATCCTGACAGCGAGAAGCTCAGGGCCTTCCTAATCCTGCGCTCTCACATCTGCACAGCTCCACTGAGCAGCAGAGGGCAGCTGCTGGGACTGCTGTGTATTTAGTACCGACATTTTCAAGGTAGTTGTGGTCCTTTTTGTCTGCCCAGCCCTTTTCTGTGCCTGAAAGCTAAAGCCACACAACAGCAACACCTGTATTTTGAGATGGAACCTCAGAGTTCACGCCAAACATGATCCACAACCCAGGGGGTAAGGGACAGACTTCGTGGGACTGAGCCCCCAGCCTGCATGCCAAACTACCAAATCACCAACTGGCCATGAGCGTGGCAAAGTTTGATCATTGCGCACAGCCAGATCGCTCGAGCGTTGCGGTTTCCAGGCTCAGACACCTGGCTACTGCCAGAGCTGGTCAGCTAAGAAAAAGTATTGTCCTTGCACTGACCAGCACAGCAGGGTTTCAATAGCAAGCCCTGGCAAAACAGGGCCTCAGAAGCAATGGTTCACCGTGATTTCTTCAACGCAATGGGCCAAGCCAGACAGGATGTCTTTCTATTTTAATTCTGCTCTAGCAAGAATGGGCAGCTGACGGCACCTGACCCCAGATCATGGTTAAAGAAAATGCTTCCAGATCACTGCGCAAATAATAGGAATATTAACAGAATTACAGGAAAACCTTGTTTTTCTAACTCCAATTCCAGGTTGAAATGCAGTGTTATTAGCAGTTGAAAATGAGCTCAGTTCCTTTGATTAAAGAGCAACTGTCTAATCTCTGCCTGGACTCAGTCCTGGGTTTTAATGCCCGATTAACTACCCCCTGCCAGGATTATTTTGCATCTTTGCATATTTTGGAGCTCTATGTTTCCATTTATCACTGCAGACAAGAAACTGTTTAAACCAACTCTCATTTGCACTGGCAATTTGAAGCACCATGTGAGAGTTTGTGGCCGAGTGGCAGCTAAAGTACATTTCAAGAGGCTTTTAGGGCAATCTGCCACTTTTTGGGGAGCAAACCCGGGACAGGGCACTCTCAAATCAAGGCAGTGTGTCTTAGCCCTTGTGGATGACACCAAACGTCGCCTCCAGGAAATCAGCAAGTTACAACCCATTTCAGTAGAAGTCATTGGAAAACTGACTCCCCATCCTGAAAATGTTCAGGCCTTTCAGACGAAATAAAAACAATAAAATAGGTTTTAGGTTCTGAGTTTTTCATTTTCCAGCACAACTCAGAATTCCTGTGGAAAATACAAACCTTACTGTGGAAATTGCTTATGTATCAAATTCTAATATTCCTTCTAAGAAAAAATCAAAACTGGCTGGTAAAACTTCCTGAACAGCCGTAACTACCTGCCTCCTAAATGGTTTACTCTGAGCAGTTGGATCTCATTATTTACAGGCACTTGTCCAATATGTATCCCACACCTAGATCTAGCATCTTCCTCCTCTACCACTATTAAGCCGTCACATCCCATTTGAGATATCTCAGGACCATCTGAGATCTCGCTTATCTTAAAAGAAGACATCAGTTCAGTCTAGTGGAGCACAAAGTATACCAGCTTTTGCTATTCTCCTCTGGACTGTAGCCCTAATTGTGCTGATGCAGATCCAAAGCTGCTGTTCTTCAAGAGCACTCCATGCTGGGCTTCTCTCTCGGGTCAGCATAACCACGATGCATTAAACCCTGGGAAGAGCAGCAGCTATTCTGAACTGAGTAAGGACCTTAGTTGGAGGACAGTCAGCAAATCCACAGCCCCTTTTGGCACAAGATGGCCAGATTATTCAAGGTCTGGAGCCAAGAGGGTTTGCAGTGAGTAATACCTAATGCCTTAGCCAACTATTGCTTCTACACAGCCCTTTCCAGTTCTCCCATCTTTTATGTATTGCTTAGTATCATATTTAAGGATGTAATTTTTGCTGCAGCCAAGGCATTTCAGTGCAGAACAGGATTTACAAATTGGGCAGGGTGGGATGGGATGGGAGGAAGGAAAATGGGGCTTAGTCACTGCCTCAATATCAAAGAAGCAAAGAGAATATTTTCACAACAGTGTCCTTAAAAGAGAACAAAACATTCCTGTTACATCGGGTAACTGGGTCACAGTACTGAGCCCATGAAATGCAAAGCCCTGAAAGATATCCATGCTTTGGAGTGGTGGTGTGGAAATCTTCACACAACAGCTCAGTAAGTAACAGTAAAATGAAGAAAAGAGTGTATCGGATGATTCACAAACAGCTCCTGCAGGTCCACACCATGCTGCAGCCACCGGAAAAGGCTCACTCATATGTCAAGGCAATTCTGCCTATAGGCTGCCCTGAGCCTTCGGCATTTTTTTCTTCCTTCCTTCGTTTTTGCATGTGTCTAATTACTGAGGATGTTCATAGAGAAACGGGATTTCTGGTCTCTGGAAGCTCATCTGCTCCCACTGTTTATTTCCTTCAGTTGTCACAGTTGTCTTGTAATGAATTCCAGCGTCACGACCGCGCTGATGGCTCTTCCCATGGGGAACATGCAGGGAAACCACCCTGGTCGAGAAAGCAGGCCCGCAGTACCCAAAGGACCCTGAAGACATGGGAAAGAGCAGAAGGTGGCCCCATGTTTCATGAAGCTCCCACCAATGAAGGGAAATCTGGAAAACAGGATTCACTACAGCAACACATCCCTCCATGCTGAGAACCTGGGGACCTGCTCTGCAAAGCACTTCTGGGACACCGCACGCTTCCAGTCCACCAGAGTTAGCTTCCCACTGGGGTCACTGGTTGGGCCAAGAAGTTGTGCTGGCTTGGTGCTGATGCAACCAGTCCTGGCTGAAGGGATAAAACTGGCAACAGGTTTTCAAAAGCTCAAGAGCTTTGAGATGGATCTACCCATGCCCTCCCTCAGTGCAAACACACAACCAGCAGCCTCCATGACTACCTCCTAATCCAGCACCTACCCTAGCAATGAACTCCTGGAATAAAGAACTACAGTAAAAAGGTTAAAACTACTAAAAAAAAGGATTAAAACAAAGTCTGCTCCCACTCTTGCCTTGAAAAACAAGTCCTTTCTTTTTGGCTTGGTTTCATTGAGCCTTCCAGACTGCTATGAACTCCATATAGCCTCCTCCAGGTGCTTCTTTCTTCCCACCAGCTCTGTAGCCTGGCTCTGCACCCACTTTCTGCTTCTCTAAGGAGCTTCCAGTTGGTTTCTTGGGCAGTCAGGTTTCTCCTCAGGCTGGCCTTGCCTCCCTTCCCTGTTAGGCTCACTGCGCTATAGCCAACTCAGTTGTTTCTCCCGAACAGTGGGTTCCAGGGCTCTCTAGGCAGGCAGACATTTTGCCCTCTCTAGAGCACACAGACATGGTAGAGCACACTCCACCAGGACAGGATCACAACTGGACATGGAGCAGACAATGTACACCATCAGATGGTCAGAAATGCCAAATTTCCCAAGGGAATTAATCGTACCACTAGTGCATATGCCGCAGGGTAGTTCATGGGGTGGACTCAAAAGAGCAGAGAAAGCAATATTCCACAGGTCTGTGCACAAACTTTCAAATGAACCACATTCACATCTGGTTTCCACCTGTTCTGCATTCGTCTTTCCTGCCCGCTGCATGCCTTGAATGTCTGCATAGCCTTTGCAAGGTTACCGACGAGTAAAACAGAGCTTTGCTCCACCAGTTCAGGGGAGGAGCTGAGGTTTGTCTCCAGCTCGTATGTACCTATTCCATTCCCTCTGCACCTTGCAGCAGTGACACCTTCGTGGCAGATGACCTCTCCCTCCTCCAGATCTCCCAGAGATATGGTGGCCAGCCCAGAAGCGCAGGCAGACTGGGGACATCCAAAGCCCTGTGGAAAGTGCATAGGCTATGACATCCTGCCCTGAGGATTCATGCAGGGGGGGATAAAAATTTATATTTCAATTTTGTTTTCTACAAGCATGGTGAATTAATAGGGTTTACTGACAAACACCCAGGAAGAGATACAGTTAAGGTCTCCTCTCCTTACAGCATGCACATACTGCTCAACTGGGCTGTCTTTGGAGAGACCCATATGATGGAAGAAGTATAGTAGGTTGTCCTAAGCGAAGCACAGTTTTGCAGATGATTTGCTGTCCAAAATACTAACTGAAGATGTGATGCTATGCAGGAGGAAGAACTTGATCAGGGCTCCTTGTGATCCTGACTGGCAGGATGAGCACGTGCAGTGTGGGAGAGTGAACAGACAGTGGAAGAATGAAATGGAGAAAATAAGGCACATGTATGAGAGGCAGATGAGTGTATCATCAGTTTAACCACAGAAACACTGTCATCTTTGGGTCATTTAAGAGGTGGTAAAACAAAATAACAACTTTGTTTTCTTTCTTTGCTCTCTTACTAAGCAACATTGGTAAATTCAACCCAGCTCATGCCAGAGTACAACAATGCATGTGCCTGGCTTCCTTCTTACTTTCAAGCTTCCTTATTTCAAGATTATACATCTTCTTTTCTCCACTTTTCCAGAACAAAGACAGCACTGTTTTTTTACTGTACAGCTACTTAGTCATTGCTGAACTAACCCAGAAAACCTCATATGTCAGAAAAAACATGAATAAGGATTTGATTAGGGCAAGGGGAAGAGGGAAAGGGGAATAGATATGAGATTTGTTTTGCTGTTGCACACGGTTATTAGAAGCAGTGGAGACATTTGGATTGTGTTTGAAAAGTTCACAAGGTGGCCCTTAATCATCAAATTATTGGCTGATACACATTAATATAAATTTAGGGACTTTGGTGGTAGCAAGGAGATTCATACTGGCTAATGGTGCAGCTCCTAAAATGAACTGTGTCCTAATTTCTTTACCTAATTTCTAACAAAATGCCATTCACAAAGCTAATACCTACCACACGAATGGTCCTGTTCAGTTGCTTAGGTCGCCTGTGGATCTCAGCAGAGCTCTAAGGCAGAAACACAGCATTTTTGGCCTTTTATTTCTACAGGCTTCATCGCTACTCACTTCAAGTAGAAAGCTTCCCAAATCCGAGCTGACCTATTTCTGCCTGTGGCATTGAGGGCACCTCTTCCATTAATCTCATGTGTCAGCGTGGTATGCTTGGTAATACTTGTCTCTGGGACAGCAGGTTAGGGATTTACTGAGTCCCACACATCATGTCCTTTAATTCAGTGTCAACCAAGGATAAGCCAAGGACCTAGGGCAAAGCGTGATCCATTACAATTTCATGCTGGGTGGGTGCTGTATTGTTTGAAACGCAGCTCCAGCTTTCAGATGAGAAGCCAAGTTTGAACTGCCGCCCAGCTGTATGTGCTCCAGATTTGGGGAGAACAGTATATTCACATTTTCTCCCTTCTGTTGCCCAACAGGACTTAATGTGGCTGAAACTAACGGTGATGCAAAAAAAAACCGTAATAAAGTATATATGTGGCTATAAAATCAGAAACAATGCAGTCACAAAACAGAAAGTAGAAATAAACGCATTTCTCTTGGTAATGCCAAGCGGTTTTGGTCGCAGTGCTGTGGGTGGCTGGGCATGCAGGGGCAGAGGAGACAGGCGATGGGCAGTGACATTTACACTGCAGAGACAACTGCTTCCATCCTCCGCCCCCAGCGCTGCCTCTCTCCCTGCTCACGGGACACCTCCGCTAAAGACATGTCTCCGCGTGGCTCTGGTTTGCTCCCACTGTAAATGGCAGTGGTCTGGCTGACCGTTCATCGGGTGGCAATGGCTGAGCACACCTACGGATGGCACTACCCATCCCACCCCACACAGGCACCCCACATAACTATTCACTGATACTTTTGGGGAGAGGCAGCCCTTTTCCGCAGCTTTGGACCTGACCTCTTCACACCCTGAAGACTTCTGGGTGCAGAAAGGAAAGCGGGAGCAGATTTGCCAACACTTTAATAAAACCCAGTGCCATTTCTACCCCAGCAACATCCTCCAGCTTCTGTGAAAACAGCCTGGAAGGGCATCTGGTTGTTAACAAAACCCACATCTTTTCACAGTAAAACACAGTGAGCCTCTGGAGCTCACGTTGGGACTACAAAGCTTGTTTGTATACTGGAAGGCTAGGAAGAATTATCCCATCTGACTTCCCGTACATCCCAGCCTATTCATTTTCACTCAGTTACCCTGAATTAAGCTTAATTACCCCAGTATTAAGATTAATGGCTTGTGTTGATTATGGCCTATCTCAAAAGAGAGACTATTACAGTGTTTGAGACAAAGCAGCCTCTGCTGGGGGTGATTTGTCCCCAAGGCTCACTGTCCCTGCTGCCAAAAATACAAGCCCCGTTGAACTTTCTTTGCTCTGTTTTACCAGCCAGGGATGCTTGTGCTGAGTTACCTCCTGAGATTAAGGAGCCCTTTTGTATTTGACATTTTCTTTCTGTGAAAGTACTTGGGCACAGAAGTCAAATCACTTCTCACTTCTTTTTGCCTTGCTAAATAGGTCTCCCACCCTCAATGCTTATTTTCTCTATCTCTCATTTCTCTTTGTGTGCCTCTGTGCTATACCTTCTTCAGGTTTTCAAACAACTTATTAAAAACGCAGGAGCAGCACTGCATCTATGACTCATAGCAGCACAAGATCTTGGGATGTTGCAGCCTTCAGAATCACCAGAGGGGACTTGCTGCTCTACACACTTTAACCAACAGCAGCACCTTTGCCAAATGAATCCACCTCCAACCAAGGTGGGTTAAATAAAATTGAGGCCAATAAAAAGGAAAAACAAACCCAGACCAGCTGGATTCTCTGCTCCTCTTATGCATGGATTTAGGAAGACTTTCTGTAGAGGAACATAATCTTTTAGCATTAGTTGTAGCCACTTTGGGCTGGTCTTAGAGAACATCTTGTCATGGTTCAGAGACTGCCTCCAACATCATTCCTGAAACAGATTTGCTAATTTGCGGCCCGGTAGGCAAGTGCAGGTACTGCATTCTTGCATTTCTTAGGGAAATTATTTAATCTACTGGCACAGTACTAACCATCAAAATTGCCAGTTTTACTGTCAGTTTACTTATAATCCCCTTACTTTTTTTGTGATCATTAACGGGTGCAATTTGGTTCTAGTTGATCTCCTAGTGTGGCAGCCAGGCAACCCTGGGAAGGACCACGGACTGTCATGTTGTCATGTATTTGGCTGCTGCAGTGGAAATTGCTTCCTTCCCTCCTCGCTTCTAGAAACAGAAAGAGGATCTAGGTTTCCATGGGTTTTTTTTTAGCCTTTGGTCCAAGAACAACTAAATCTTCGGTGAGTGAAAAAGGCTTCACCTAGGTGATGTGATCTTCCTCGCTAGAGACTGCCAGAGCAGACAATTTGTCCTGGCGATCTATCAGAGCAGGGCTAACCGAGCATATCTCAGTGTAAAAGATGCATTTTGAGCCTTGCTTTATCCCTTCTCTTCCCTGCTGCCTTGTGCCAAGATTTGAGAGTCACTTTAGATGGGATAAACAGAAATAAACATCACTGATCCCTTTTTTCTGCCACAATCCTTCCTTTCCCCTGAGCTTAGCCCCAGCGCTGAGCAGCCACACCAGTCATGGCACAGTTGAACAGGTTTCTTGGAGATCAGGTATGCTTGAACTGAGCATAATTACGAAATGCAAAGGAATTTGCTTCATTCCCCATAAGCACTGACCAGACAGCGACACATACACATAACCAAAGCTGCTTAAGGTTTTGGGCATTTATGTGTGCTCTTAATCAGACAGCTCAGGTGTCTTTCCACCTGTACCAGACCCTCTGAGCTTCCTCTGATCAGACCTCAGACCTTTTCTGTTAATATTGCTGTTCAACAGCACTCTATTCCCTGCCTTGAAAGACTAAGGCAAGTCAACTTTCTTCTTATTCTAGTTTTTTGTTGCTGCTATTTGCTTCCCTCTTCAGACCAAGTTGAACACCAAGTCAGCTAAGGCCACCGCAATGGTACAAGAAGCACGTTTCAGTCTGGTGAACAAGCAAACACCTTGAAAACATATAGAAAGAAAGATAGGGTGTCTTCCTCTGGGCTTTGCTACAGCTCTGTTGTGGTACTTCAGCCTGCCCAACAAAGCCTCCCTGAGTTCATACCAGCCATGAGCTAATTGACACCAGGTTTAATACAGTCCCTGATAAAGGACTATGAAAGCAAACGAGCCTCAAACCTCATTAAAAGTCCTTGTTTAACCATTAAGCTTGCTTAACTCTACCTGGAGAATGAGATTATCTGGACCAGACATTCTTCCCTTATCACTCAATCCGATCACATTTTAATGTCAAAATAATACTCTTCTATGCCATAATATCACGTTCCCTTAAGGACATGGTTCACAGCATACAAGCAGGCCAGTACTTGCTAGGTGGATATAACCACCGCTCTTCTGGGTTATTTATACTGAGGGCTGATGGAAATACTTCCAATGTGAGGAATCAGCCTCCCTGTTTTCTTTTCTATCCAACCAAGATGGTGCTATGCATATCAAAATCGGGGAGCAAAGCCAGCATCCCTGAGTGCTTGTACAAATGCAGCCTGCTCAGAGCTGTGGGCCAAAAGGTTCATTACCTGTGGGGCCTGGAGGGGCAGAGGCTGCAATCCATTTCCTGATCTCCTGCATGTCCTGACTCCCTTTTCCATTCTCAAACAGTCTGTCAAGAGCATCTGTAAGGCTCTATAAATTAACATTTGTGAAATGTTTTGAGATCTTGAGATAGGAATGGCTATAAAATCCCCCAGAACTATTGATGTCTTTTATTATTTATTAATGCTGCTGTCGTGCACTTAGCCCAGAGCTCTTGGAGTATTTTGAACAACAAAGAAAACCACCATACCTGAGCAGGGACTTGAGCTCTGCAGCAAGGTGACCCCTGTGGGCTGCAGAAGACCATTTTCAATGAGCAGTTTTGCACAGGACAAGGCCAGCGGAGCAAAGCAAAGCAAAGGGCAAATGCTTCCAAAGACACAGAATCAGGTACTGGTTTCCCAGGCCTCCCAGAGCAATGCTGGGGCTTTTGGACATGGCTGGTGGGACAGGGCAGGGTGTCACGTGTAGGTGGGAGGCACTGGTCCTTAAATGCAGCTTTACAACAGCAAATCTTGCCCATGCAGCTCTGCATCCAGTCTCAGCTCAGCAGGGACAGGTTTGTCCCAGATGAGAGAGGCCAGTGGGTCAGGAGGGCAGAGCAGCACCCATGACCTCTCTGGCCACAGGCTGGACCTTCCCCAGTGGGAGACTCTGCAGCCATCCAGGCCCATTTTTCTCTGCATTGTGTCTTTAATCAAATCACAAAAGCCATTCGTTTAAGTGGTTTTAAATGGTTAAAGGCACTTGTTCCTCTGAAAAGAGAATGAAATTGCTATTGACACCTCCATAAAAGAGAGGCTTTTCAGGCACAGTAAGAAAGCAGCATGAGGAGTCTTCCTCACTTTGCATGCCTGCAATTAGATCTGCAGCCTCCTCCTTTGCTCTTGTTATAGAAATAGGTAAGGGTATCTTCAAAGGAAGAGAAACTTAATGGCCTCATTGGTTGTTTGATGAATAATTAATGCTGCTGCATTAATCGGGAAGTTAACTAAGGCCTCGAGAGAGACCGTCTTGAATGCAGAAAAGCATCTTTGGACAATCGTGCCGGGTGCTGGGTCAGGGAGACACATGATGGTCTACATACGCATTGTGTCAGAGAGCACAGATGAACAAATGTTAAAACATTGCTCTTGCTCAGTGCTGTACACTGGGGGACTAATTTTTAATGAGGGTAGAGACCAGTAGGTATGTCAGGCTTCCTTCACTCACCCAAATTTATGGGCACAGAATGGGATCCCCTATGTGGGTGACCCCCCTGGGGCGTCCCAGCAGAGCTCACAGCAGCGAATCTGCTGTGGCTCCACTGCAGGAGGTCTCACTGAGCAGCAGCAGGTTGTCCTTTGGCTCAGAGAAGCTCAGCTCACTCTTTGGCCTGACCAACAAGGCCACCGTGCCCCATGAGGAGTCATGTCAGCGCCAAGCAATGGTGCTTGCCATGGGAAGGCGGACGCCTCCATCCCTGCTGTGTGAAAAGGGGGTTGGCAATTTTAGCAAGCACTTTGCGTGTTTTGCCGGAAATGCTCTTTAAAAGCAAAGCCTTTCGCTTGCTGGGGTTTCTACAGTGCCTCCTACAACGAGCCATCACTGCTGTGCTGTAATACAAATAAATAATATCACACATGACTCACTGGTTGTACTTGTGAAACATGAGGAAAGAAGGTAACAGCCGAACCTGTTTAAACACAGTGGCCTGATGGATATTTTTAAGAAAACAACAGCAACGCTGTGCGCATAGGATCCGGCCTTCTCAGATAAATGCTAAACATGCCATTGAAAATATCATCTGTTCAGATTTAATCATCTTCCATTCACCCTTTCCAAAAATAAAATTAAGAAAAAGAAAAAGGGGGGGGGGGGGTGGGGTGGGGGGGAAGTGGAAGAAATCTTTCTGGCTGAAACATTTGGTTCTTGCTCAAGAATCTGGTCTGAATTTTATAAAGGTTTCCTGGAAGCAGAGATCAAGGGGCTGGTTTGGGGCTCAGAAAAAGGCCTCTGGCAGGATGAAGAAGAAAAAACTGCCGGAGACCGAGACTGATACTTTGTCATTCACTTATTGGGAACACTGCACAGGACTGTTCTTGCTAATTAAAATCAGCAGTGACCAAAGCTTGTTTTCAGAGATTGGGCTTTGGCCAAGCGTTTGTGTGTGGATGAGGAAATGAGATCATAAAAGTCACGACTGGCCTCCACGCTCGGGGTGTGTAATTGCCTCTCACACCTTGCTTCCCAGCCCCTCCAAATACCACCTTCCCCAATAAAAGTAGGAGTGGGGCTCCTCACCTCTATTTTGAGCTGGAGGACCATGGAAAGGGACCAAGAAAATCCCTGCACTGGGACTGTCCCCAGTACGAGAGGATTAAAACTGCTCTACGGTTGGCCCCTGTCCAGCTGGACATGGCTTCTGTATTTATGACTTTTACATGCAATATTTCTCCTCAGGTAAAAATCTGTGCCACCATGAGCTTAGCTGAAATGCCTATTGAGATCCATAGGATTAGCCAGAGCAAGGACTTGCTTTATAGTTGAGAGAAGAGCAGCCCTTTGCTGCTGAGCCACCGTGCTGACCACAGATCCAAAGGGATGGCTGAAACATCTAATGTCTGACATTCATCTCGAAAATGGGCTCCCTGTGATCATCTCCAACACCGTGGGTGAACAATGGGCAGAGGCACCGACTGGTTTTCCCACAAAAGCTGAACTTGTTACATTCTTTTATCGATGAGGTAGGTAGGACTGCAACACCACAGAACTGCTGCCTACTTAAATATATATATACGTAGGGGGAAAAAAATACACAGTGTCTTAAGCAGATACTGTGATTTAAATCACAATACGCCTACTGGCATGTCCACCTCCATAAATTTGCTGTCACAAGTGTCCCAATACAATGATACCACCGGGTTAGAGAAGTATAATCATGTAGCATCACTCCTACACCAGAGTAAGCAATGCATCCACATGCTGGGGCTGCCCCAAACACCAAGTTTTTGTCACACCAGTGTAGTTTTGCCAGGAAATTTCTGAACCATGACCCAAGGTGCCATGACTTTTTCTCCAAGACTAATGCAGTGCCTGTCTGGTATCCTCAACTTACCCAAATCTCTGCTGATAAGAGGTGTCCAACAGAAACAACAGGAATGTCAAGTCAATGATTAAGACAACTTATCTCCTCTAATGATATGTCTTCTCGTTTGTTTTCTTCTCAAAGGACAGAATCAAAGCCTGAATTAACTAATTCCCTCCAGTCATACACCAATTAATTGCACTGGCTTTGTTTCCCCAGCTCACTCCATCCATCTAACAGCCATTTACTCCTAATGTGCCCTAAAAGTTGGCTTGTATGTAGGGAGAGGTCCCGCCTCACTTCCTGAGGAAAGCAGTATCCTTTGGAGTAGCAACAGTCTACCATAGCTGCCTCATAGCCTGATCTCATGGATATTCCCCCCAGAAAACACGATCTTAAAGCAGAAAATCCAGCAGCAAACATCCCATCTGGGTGCTTGGTATTGCACAAGGTCATGTTTTCAAAGATACAACACATCCCTAAAATGGCATCCAGCAACAAACACCATGCAGCAGAACAGTGAGGAGATGGGGACATTTTTGGAATTCCTAATTATTTCCTGTTGTCAAGAAGTTTGGTGGGTTAGATGTGACTTTCTGAAGGGCCATGGGAGTATAACCCATGCACTGACCCATCTCTATTGCAAAGACCTGAATTTATGCAGGAAGGACCCTCCTGGATGACCATGGAAGCCCACCTGAGCCCCACCTCTTTTCAGGGCACTGAGAGGGGGGAAGAGGGGACAGTTCTGTGTCCTCTACCTTCTGTGCACCCTCGCTAGCAACATCCTTCCCAGGGCTGCACATCCTGCACCCAACGGGGCCAACACCCACTTGCATCTGTGGCGGGTCGGGGATTTTCACGCCTGCTGGCTCAATATGCCAGAGGGGAGGTGCAACAATTATCCTACCCCTGGGTTTCCACCTAGGACTGGCCATTTCCACCAAAAAAATCTGCCCTGCAAATAGCACCAACACTACACCATTCGAGAGGACTACGCAGTGCAGGCCCTGCCAATGGGTTAAGGGAGAAATCAACCTTCATGGCATGAACCATGGGAGCGCTGCTAGGGAAGAGGCCAAGTACATTGGGAAAACAGGAGACAGTGGAGCCAAGCAGGGAGGTGAATTAATCCCACCATTAAAGTGGTGTGTGGAGAAAGTGGGCTGAAAAGAAAAGGACAGCAGAGAGGGAAGGGTGAAATGGAAGAGAGGGAAGGGAGAGCCCAGGCAAAGATTTAAACACAGGCCCATTGAGGAATGGCTCCTGAATTTGCTCTGTCCTGAGGCCTCACCTTTGGCATTGGTACTATATACCCAAAAGAAAAGGGAAAAAGGTCTTCAGGAGAGGTGTTTCTAGCCTGGCAGCTGCCTTGCCCTACTTACATCAGAGCCAGAGAGCAGTATCCTGCTCCTCCTCCTCCAAGAAGCAGCAATGAAAAGAAAGGACTCAAGGCAAGAGGCACTGGGAGGCACAATAAGGAAAAAGCATGAAGGCACAGACAAAACAGTCCTTGTGCTTATCTCCCAACTTCAGACTGTCCTGCCAGAAGAAACACAGTTATCTCCTCCTCATCTTCCACTCTGCCTCTCAGTTCTTTTTGTGATGCAGGGGAAAAGTCACCAGCACTGTTGAAGCTCCTCAATGTGGTCACTTCTCCCAGGAAGCCTTGTAAAACCTTCTCTGGCCCTCCACAGAGCTCTGCCACTATCCGGGGTCCCCACAACTACCCTCAATGTGTCGCTTCCTTTGGCTCCATGACAAACTCCGTGCTGTCATGCAAGGCTCACCACGCTGCTGCTGTCCAGCCTGAGCTTTACTGGTCTATTTTCATCTGCCTGCCTCTCAGGCTGACTGGGGGCTTGTGGTTTTTTGTTGTTGTTGTTGTTCTTGGATTTTATTAAGCACAAACAAGCCGCCCCCAGGTGTTTCTTGTGAATTCATCCAGGATTGGGGTTCCCAGAGCCCCTCGTTCCCACTAATGAGAAATGCAACAAGCAGGAGTGGGCAGCACTCCTCCAACTTCACCTCCTCTCCTCTCACTCTCCATGGGCTCCCTCCTCACTTTGGGACATCGCAGAGGTGACAAAGGCTGCCTTGTTAGCACCTAGGCAACACAATGCATCCATAAGCCCACAGCTGAAACACAGCAGTTTCTTCCATCTTTATGTTAAATTGCTCTCCCTCACCCCATCACAGCCTTAATCTCAGCCTGAGCTGGAGGAGACCCCCGAGATGAAATGAGGCTGCAGGAAACATTGCTGCTTTGCAGTGGGGTGTGAAAACAACTCGGTGTTCAATGCCCCCCAAAAGCTGAAGCATTTTACAAAGCTTTTGATTTAACTAGATATTAGATGAACTTCCATTGCTTTGTCCGAATGCCTCTGTGCACCAGTACATGGCAATGAGCAATGACAGGAGGATGGAAACAAACCACTTATATAGATAGTTCATATGTTTAGTGCCCGCAAAGGAGACAAGAGCATGAAATTCTGCTTCTGCTGACTTGCTAAATAACCATGAGGCATATTGTGAAAGCAGAAATTTGATAAATTAAAACAACTTTTCCAGGCATTTTACAAGATGACTGACCCTGTGGGCCTTCTACATCCTCTGTTTTATTTGCTCATTCTGTAACATTATTAAAATTTTCAGGTATTTCTTCAAATGACTATCTTTTACTGTCATGGTCACTGCACGCAACCTGGCCCAACAAGCATTTTATCGTGTGATTATTATGGAAGATGAAATTGTCTATAGGGAAGGCCCTCAACATCCAATTCCTCATGATATTGAGTGGCTGATGAGCAGAACTGTTGGGGAAAGCCCATGCAACTTGCTGAGCACTCTCACAACCGTGGGGGAGCAGCTGAGGCTTGCATAAAACCCTGTGCAAGTTTCACTAGGTTTTTTTAAGATTTTATTTCTTAATGCCACCCAAAGCCACAGGCAGAAGATTAATGTTCTTTTCTTACAATTCATCCCTTGGCAGCAGCACCAACCAAACACAATTGCTCGTCATTCACAGGCTTTGGTTCATGGTGAGTGTTGTTGAACAAGGTCACCTTCAACGTTATCTGCTCAACATTTGGGCATATTTAGCAGGTTCCTTGAGCACTGGAAAGCTGAAGGAGCTTGTCACCTCTTTCAACAAAATCCCATCAGCTGCAAGGATTCGTCTAGTACTTTCTGAAAAGATCTTCCAGGACAGAAATTGTTCTTGAACAGGGAGCTCCAAGGAACCAAGATTTTCTTTGTATGACTGTGAATTACTTGTTTTCTTCTAGGAAGTAACTTCATTACAAGGAATAGCAATATTTCCATGGGGCAAGGAGGGTAGGGCACACAATCACAAGAAATTAAAGGTATCTGTTGGTATTTGTGAGGCTTGTATTTACCTCCTATGTAGGCTATGCAGAAATGATGTGTCAGTTGGTGAGGGATCCTTGGGGGGCTAGGTGCTGATCTCAGAGAAAGGACTTGTAGACACCAGTTAGATAAACCTGACAGCCCGCCCAGCAACATGATGCTCAACACTACTGAACATGGGAAATTTTCCACTTCTTCACAGAAAAAGAGATGTTTCTGGGTCAATGGAAAAGGTTGGCTTGGGGAATCTGAGGTCAACTCCTGCATATATCCTACTGTCTTCAACCGGAACAGAGGAAATCCAGCACTGAGTCCTTCCAAAGCCTCCTCTAAACACATGCCAGTAGGACGTCCCACTGGCAGGCAGTGGAGGTGGGACAGCCCTGGTGCCACATGCTCCCCAACAAGCAGATATGCTTTTCATACCAGCATCCATCCCCTCTACTAACCCCAGGACAGCAGGCATCATCTCAGGTCCAAGGTATGAAACTCAGGAGGTCTTGCCAAGAACAACAGGGCAGATAACCCAGCTTTCTGCAAAGCCAAGCTGAGGATTAAGAAATTCTCATTACTGCTATTTGTATTCACATTTTTCAGAGCGTGACTCATTCAGGGTCACATGGTAAATACAGGAAAGACCTAGAAATAGGTTGAGGCGTCCTGACTCTCAGGGCAAGGTGCTAACTACTCAACCATGCCTGTCAGATTGGGCAAGGAAAGTGCAGAGCTCCGGAGTTATGACAAGGTTTCACAACCTTGCAGCTCAGAGCTTGGAAAAAGAAAGTGGCAGTGAAGATGATTAAAAAAGAAAATAAAGAAGAGAACCCCTCCCAACATGAGCAACAAGATTACCTGATGACAAAGCAGAAAGGTGCTAAAAAATAATCTATGCAGGTGGCTCTAAAAAATTATAAGGCAGAAAAAGAAGAGAAAAGAGGAAATGTAATGGAAAGAAGATGCTCTTACACTAATGTCATTCTTGACATTTGAGCAAGTAATTTTAAAGACAACCAAAATAATATTTACATAAAGGGCTTAATCACTGGATTTTGAAGACAATTTTGTTAGATCATCTCCAGGGAACAGAAGAATGATGGGCTAATTAGCTGTGTTTGCCAAAAATTGCTTTTCTTCTTTTTGTTATTATTTGTTACACACTTCTCGCCTGGATTGGGACCTCTCTGTGCAAGATGCTCTGCAGACAGATCGAGCTATAGCTCTGGTCTCCAGATGTTTACTCCCAGCGAGTGTTTGCACTGTGGTAGTTCTATGAGGCCACAGCCAAGCACAGTAAAATCCCATCACGAAGGTGAGCTCACCCTCAACGAATGCCAGCTCCACTTGCTTGAGAGCTCTCTGTTCACTGGTCTTACCCAAGCAAACACAGGTTGTGCTTTACCCAACACCCATTTGCTGAGTTAATTAGAAAAAAAACAGAGCTGACCCACAACTGCAGTGCAAATCAAACTTTGGTTCAAGACTCAGACAGGTCTTCTCAATATTTCTTGTTTTGACACACGGGCTGGTTTCCTGCTTCTACTCAGAAATGGAAATCCACACACAAGGCTAGTTCAGTGGGATGGGATTTGTGGGTTACACGGATGGCTCTGAACATAACTGGTAAAAATACACCAGTGGGCTGGTGAGGGCCATGTCTGCTCACTCCAAAGTCCCTGTACCCAGTCGTGTCGCAATGAGCCAAGAAATGAGCAGGTCCACCTCAAAACAATACCTTGGACAATATCACTGATTTCACTAGCAGGAAAGGGGCAGAAGGGAAGGAGGAAAGGGAGAGAAGTGAGAAAGTGAGGGGAGTGTTGGGCACAGTCATGGAAGGACAAATAAAGAGCTCCTATATGCTAGGTGAGTCTCACAGCTCTCCAAGTAAATGGAGGATGTTCCCATCCATTCACAAGTAATCATTTCACCTTCACCACCAAGACTCGTTTCAGGTTAAAATCTTCCCAACACCAGTTGCCTGCAAATCTGCAACACTCCTCATATGATTTATTTTGGATAATCTGACTTTACAATATACTATGTGCCTCCTTTGGCACTATGGAATATCATAAATGACACGGAGAAGTGAGCTTTATGCTTGCTCTAAAGACAACAAAGGGAGAAATGACCAAGTATAACCTTATTTTCAATACAGCCTAGCTCTCAAATCCACCGGGGAGGAGCTGCCAGATATTTTCTTGGTAAAGAAATATCACTAGCCTGAAGCCAAATGTTGATTTAAGGCCGTATCTCTGTGGAGAGGTTATAAAGCTAAAGATGTGGTTCTGGGGAAGCAAATGAATGGGTGATTTAGAACAAGACTGTGTTCAAAGTACTAATTGCAAGTGAACTGATACTTGCACTGATGCTAGTAGAAGAACTTAAAAGATTCACAAAGAGTATCACAAATAAAAGTGCTGGTGTATCTTTCTGCCTCTTCACAGTCAGAGATAATCATTAAAAAGCATTCAGGTACTTTCAAGAATGTCCAGAAGTTTGACAAGACCCCCTTAATTTTGACCAAACATTTATTTCTCCAATGACCTTTCCTAGAAGCCTGTTAACTTATTAACTTGTTTCTTGGTCCTTCAACTCTAGCTTTAAGGCTTTGATTCAGGGAACAGAAACAATGCCATGTGATCTCACCAGCCACCCACCCTCCAAACTGCAGAAATTAACTGTAATTAAACTACCCTTTGGGTGCAAATTCTCTCAACTGCTGAGAAGATCTTTACCGGGAATACAGTTGAAAGAAAACAGGACCGGTTTGTGAACAAATGAGTGTGTCTCACTGTAAGACCTTTGGTGTGGGGGAAAGATCTTGTAGCAATGGAATAGAAAGCAACAACTTTTTTTATGGCTTTGAGACTTTTATGAATATCTACTGTAGAGATATGAGCTGCAACCAGATTATTGTGGGACACCCAGCTCATGGAAATAGGTGTAGCTGCTTCAACTTCCATGGAGCTAGATGGATTTACACCAACCAGATAGCGAGCACAGGCTTTTAAAAGAAGTCTTGCAGTACTTCACTGCCCTCAGGCATGCTGATTTTCAGTGATGCTTTTCACAACAGGAAGAACATCCTAGTGAGTATTAAATTGAACTAATGTTCTCATGTAGAATGTGCACACCAAAGGGTCCAGAGAAGTACGTCACATACACTAGCTTAGTTACAATCACTAATAAAGGCTGTAGAATTGGACTGCAAACACAAAGGAGAAATTTGAAGACTGGAGGTGATCCAGCATACTCTTAAAGTATGTTTCTACCATCAAGATACAATCTATCCTGCTTCACTTAGTGGATGCATTTTCTGCTAGAAGAAGACAGACTAGAGAGGAGCAGAGGGCTGGGAGCTGGTTTGAACACTCAAGATTAAGGGACAAAATAAAGAGCAGCTCCTAAATCAGGAAATTCTGAGTTGGATTTTCCTAAAACCTTGAGAGTGTAAAAATGACAGTACCCACTCCCACTGGAATGGTCTGGCACATCTATGTCCAGATTCTGTTGGCTCCCCTAAAAGCCCTAGTCTTTATCAGATGATGTATTTTTGAACCTTAATCCACAAAGCCTCTCTGAGTCCAGCCATGTTTGAGCATTGGTTCACTCGGGACAAGAGGAAGTGTCTTTCTCTCATACACATCCCAGACTCTTCCCACCTTTCTGCCATCCACACCACACTGCAGAGACCTTTCCCTGGGAATTGTGTGCTCAAGGAAAGGGAAACCAAACAAACAAAAAAAACCCCTTTGATCATTTTATTAGGGAACAACCTATAGTATTTCCTTATTCCAAATTGGGACAGGAAATACAGACGTGACTTCTCTGAGTCCTCTCCCTATGTTATCTTTTGAAAGGACGGGAACTTTGTGTCGTAGCTAGCTAGAGATGCACACAGCTTGCTAAGCTCTTTTCTGCAAGATATAAACAAACCAGCAGCCAAGAAGATTCTCTCTCCGGGTTGTTTATTTGCTTTTCCTTTGACCTGGTCACCTTCTTCCTGCACAACTGTTCACTGTGGGAATGTATTTGCAAGTGCTCCTCTCCCACTTGCTTTATGCTTGACTCTTCTGCCTGAAAAACCCAAGGCTTCTTGCTCTCCTCTGATGTTACTCTTAACAAAAAATGGAGAGAAACCTACATCTGACAATCTAATTTCTTTAGTTCATAGCACAAAGACATGCCACACAAATGTAATGTACCTCAACTGCCCTTCAGATGCTATACGTACCTTCAGGATGCCCTTTGAGCTGCTGTTTCTGGCTATAGCCCCCTCACAGGTGTTAGGAGAGGAGTGAGGGCTGTGCATAGACTGGTGTTCCTGCTCTCCCTGCTCCCCTCCACATTCCGCAAGACAATAACAAGATTTTAACATGAAAACCACAGGCAACAGTGAGGGAACAGACTGAGGCTGTGCCTCTCCCCAGTCCTGGTTTTGGCAAACCACACACACAAGTGACGGTTGACACATTAGGTGCCAAGGTGCAACCAAGTGTTGGGTATTTGGGAGTAAGCTTAGCACCAGTAAGTGGAAGTCAAAGCCTGTTCAGATTCAGTTACAAATGGAAGCAAAATCTCTGAAAGTTCACAAAAAGCCAAAAAAGAGTCCACAGTTTGCTTATTGCAATGACAGGAGAGCAGGAGGGAGGGAGGTGTTTTATTTGGTTGTTTGTTCCTGGGGTGGGTCTGAAGTTGATCTCCACTGACCAGACCCTCTGAGCCTGGTGGGTGCACACTAAGAGCAGCCAGGTTAGGACGACAGCTTCATCCCAATCCATTTTGCAAAGCACTCTTCTGTCTTAAATTTCTCATGCTCCCACCGCTCCCAGCCTAGAGATGGCACAGCTGCAAACAATGGGTCTGTTGGTGGGACAAGTGCCTGATTACCTTGGTGAGACCAAAACAGACTGACAAAGGAAAAGAGACTCCATGAAGGCAGAGATGTTGCATATGCAACGAGGAAATGTTGCCTTCCCAGTGGGAAATGCAAGGTTCAGTCTCCAGTTGCCCCTGCAGAGAGGGACAGGGCCCTCTGGAGAAGCCCCCAGGACAATGTGGGGGAAAGCCTTGGAGACAGACAGAAAGTAGCATTTGTGTCTGTGGTGCCAGACAAGATGCAGTATGCAGAGGGCTTGTGGCTCTGCTGCCCAGGGTGCTTCCCCTCCTGCTTGTCTTGCTCCCATCCTCTGGACCCTCAGTGCCACCAACAAAAGGGATGTCTCTTTTGCACCCCCCAAAACTCTGACAAGTGGGAGCCTACGATAAGGCCAGCCCTGTCCTCCAGCTTGCAGCCTGGGCAACCAAGTGGGTCTTTGCAGATCCAGATCCTGGGTTTCAAATCCCCTAATAGACAAGTCTGTACCAAGGGGTTGGAAACCTCCCACTCTGAGAGGCTGTTTGACCCCACCATCACTGTGATGGCAGGGGAAGGGTCCAACTTGACAATTGGTCTGGGCTTCCCCATGAAATCCCCAAGCCCCAAACCCAAAGCACAGGCAAAGACAAAGCTGATGGACCTTTTTATTTCACAAGGGATTAACTGGGCAGCCTCCCCCGTGTCTCTTCTGTTGCTTCCTGGGCACATCCCTGAAATTAACCTCAGAGCTAATGAAGACAATTATCAACGGCAGACATGGTCCCCCTCTAATTATTTTCCCTGGAAAGGTCACCCAAAGCAGCACATTGTGAAACCCAGCTAATTGCATTGTCTGCTCACAGCACGGAGCCGGCTCCTGTGGGGCTCTGCTGGGCTCGGGGGGGATGCTCATGTGCCATTGCCCAACAATTGGTGCCTCCAGCTGGGGAAAAAAGCGGCTGTGAAAGAGGAACCCACTGCCAAAGTCTCCTTGCCACCAACATCGCTCACAGATACAGGCTCTGACTGCTGGCTTATCCCCCTCCTTTCAGATGTGGCCAGCCAGCCCAGCAGTCAAGGCAGAAGATTAGATGAACGTGCCAAGCTATCTGAGTGTCAGAAGAAAGCGGCTGGATGCGTCTATTTGGAAATTGTTTTATTTTCATATGGCATTTTTTTTTTTTTTTTTTTTTTGAGAAAATAAAGGGAGAGAGAATTTTGGTTGGAAAAATACAAGCTCATGGCCTAACTCTGGAACATGGAGAGGGATGTGGTTGGCAGTATCAGCTGCAGAAGAGCCCAGTGAGGATGTTGCCCCATTTCTAAATTAATGACAGGGTGGGGGATGTGTGGAGGGGTGTGGGGAGGGTGGTGGAGCAGAAAACCTGGTATTTTTGAAAATTCTCTAGAAAACACATGGTCAGACCAAACCAAAGGAATGGCATGGAGCAGGACAAGAACAGTACATTTTGTTTTCCTGTTTGGAAAAAAACCCTTTTCTGATAGCAACAACCAGTGATGTTCCTGAAGTCTCCACTCTGCAAATTTTATAATGAACCTGCCCTGTTTTATCTCCATGATTACCAAAGCATCCCTGCGAAGCTCTAACAGCTTCAGAAGCTCAGAGCAGCTCAGAGAAGTGGAAAGGGCATCACCTTCTCATATTTTCAAACAATAAAAGTATAGCGTAATATATTGTGCCCTGCCTTCACTACCTGCATCCAACAGAAAATACAGCTTCAGTGCAAGACCCTGATGTGTTTGATGCAATGGATCGGCACTCACCCCACCCCACCTTTCCCTATAAATGAAGGTTTAGGAAGAAAGCAAAAATTCCTGAAGAAGCACTTCTCAAATCCTGTCTTTGCCATTTGGGATTAAAGAGGACAAAGTATTTATGCCTACAAATGGACACCATTTGAGAGGGAAGTAATATTGTGACAGTTTATCACATAACCAAGCTGAACCTCAAGATTTGCTACCCCAACTCCCAGAGTAGAGTGGGATCTTCAGTATTTCTGATGAGCTTTCCTGAGCCATGAGCATCACCATAATTAGGTTGCTGTGAGACTACGGTTTGTTTTTGAACACACAAACAGAACTTATCTGGTGAGTAAAGAAGTTGCAATGTCCACCCATCCAGCAGGAAAATCCCGGATGGACATCCAGCTACTACCCTGGAAGCTGAAGCTTGCTTTTAACAGAGGGAACACGTCAAATCAAAGGTAGTTAACAAAAAATACGTGATCCATCAAAAGCAAGCTCCAGATGCTGCATATTTGGCATCAGCAGCAAGAGCGGGTGTTCGACCAGCTGTGTGGACTCTGCCCCTCTCCTCTCTCCGCCGTGGCTCGGGGCGCAGTGTGCCTGTGCCCCGATGTGACACAGCCCGCAATCACATTCACATGTCAGGTCACACCAGGCAGGAGATGATGTGTGTGACCACATTAAAGAAGGGAATTTTTTCCTTTGAGATTTCTTTGTTGACTTTAATAAAGGCTCCCTCTGGGCTTTCATGCTTCAAAGGAAAAGGGGAGAGAGATCATCTTCACACATCCTAATTAACAATGTTTAATAATTGTTCTTGCATGCTGTTTTGGTTCTGCATCTTTCGCACAGCTTAAAGGAAGTAAGATGTTTCTGAAAGGGCTTAGAGAACATCAGTGTCCTCCAGCCTCAATAAACTTCAGAAAGCCATGGTGTAGAGGTGGATATGCCGAAAGACTCACATGTAATCCCGTATGGATATGGCACTGACAGAGGCACACATGGGGGCACGGGTAACTGCATACCATCTTCTGCAGAGTTTGTTTCTTAGGTTGGAGGATGACACTACTTTGGTGGCCCCTCCTCTGTCCAGGACAGAGCGGAGAAGCTGCTCTGAAGCTTATAGTGCTCTGTTTAAAGAACTCTATGGGAGGCTAGCAAGGGAGCACAGCAGTCGATGTGCTAGCAACATGTCCCCATCACCTCTGAGGTGCTTGGCATTGTAAAGAGTCTCAGTACCTCCATGAAATCAGGATCCTGTATCCTACAGTGCAGTCCAGGAGGGATCAGGGAATGCCAGGAACTTATGGGAAGCCAGTGGAAAATATTTCAGTCATACATTTGCTATTTTTCAAATGACTCCAGCTTTCAGTAAGAAACAACTTCTTTCAACTCTGTGGCCACTGAAATTTTTTTTTTTTTCCTCCATTTGCATTTGTAAAGACAGTGCAACAGTGGCACTGAAGCCCTGTCTTTGGTGCTCCTGATGAAGACCTGTTGTCCGTGCATAATGCAGCCCCACCGTACATACCACCTGCACACCAGATCTCCCACTGGATCACAACACTTCTCGCTTCAGGGCAAGATACAGACTTAATGCACTGAACTAGTACATTATGTAATACTGATTGTAATATTGATTTCTTTTATTTGTATGAGTCTGGGGACTTGTACCTAAGATAGGCACAACAGGCTTCCCCTAAATTACCTGTTCAAAATCTAGATAATTTTTAAAGAATGAGTTCTGAACATAGAGAGAAGAGGACTTTTGGAGACCCATCAGCGATTTTTAAGTTATTTGCCAAACTCTCCACTCCCATGCATGACTACAGTGTTCATGTAGGCACACATCCTCATACCAGTACCTTCATCCTTATAGAAACACAATACCTTCATCCTTGTAACAATACCCTCTCAAGAGACTGGCTGGCCGGGAAATCCCACATCTATTTTCTGCAAGGGCAAATCCAAGTGCATGAGCTTCCTGTACAACATGAGTGGGATTAACTGGGCAGTTTGTCACTATGCTATGTCTGTAAGTTATGTCCCGATACTCGAACCAAAAAAATGTCCTCCTACCCCCTTGAAAACAACAAAGGAAAACTCTTGAGCTAAATACAAAGATCTCACTCCTTTCGGTGTGTTCAGCTGGAAAAAACAGGGCTCTGTAGTGCATGAAGAGTCACACCTGGTTTTCCTGCCCTTCCCTGCAGTGGTCCACTTGAGTGGTTCCTATCACCACTAAGTGGTGGGAAGTTTGTACTGGAATTTCACTTAGCAAGACAGTCTGTGCAGGACAGCTTGGACCCTGTCCTGAGTGGGCTTTTTTAAAACACTCTTATACATCCCCAGTCTTCGTTTGCCTGGAAACATTACAATGAGTACCTGAGCTACAGTCAAGAAAACAAGAGGTCCCAATGCCATTCACAAAAGATTTAGGCCAAAAAGGACTGCAGTCCATTTAAAATTTTAAGGGCAGCCTAGGCACTATTTCTGTGTCTGGCCTATAAGGAAGGTAAGTAAAAGAGTCCTCAGGCTGATATTGTGAGCAGAAACAGGAGGACTGGCAAAGTTTTCTGAGGTTTCTGGGCCTGAGTAGCAAAGCATGAGCATTGATGGTATGGTATGGGGAAGATACAGAGAACCTGCCATGAATATATTGGGCTTAAGTTCATACTTATTATGGCCTTGCGTAAACTAATGCTACATTTGTTAACCGACATGAAATGCAGGAGTCTATAGGAACCACATGTTTTCCATCCACTCCATGTGCTCCATCAGCTTGATGGAGTTAGATGATGCAGACAGACAGTCTGAGATCTGGGTTAAATAAGTTGAACTGCTTTATTTTTCTCTTGGCATTGCAGTGTGTGCAAGAAATTCTCACAGGGTGGAACATCTGGAGTGCATTATTCATTAAGAGTGAAAGATGCTGTTGTGTTTGTGGAGGAACTAAGCACTCTTCTTGCAACCATCTGACACAAACCAGAGTGACAATTAACGGCATGGCAGCTTTCTTTAAAGGATATTAGTTCTGCCTCATGTTAAATAAAACCTTTGTCAGCTTAGCTGACAGCACAGGTTTCTGAGAAGGCATTTCTCTAGCCCAGTAAGAAACATGAAAGAGAGCTTTTAAGTAGCACACCAGCATTTGTAAATGCAGCATTGGGAATTCTTACGTACAGTAGCAAGATGTAACTCTTGTCAGATTGAAAGCACGGTAGGAATTGATGCTATGACTTCTATCTGCACATAGATAATATTTTTCACCCGACAGCTTACTCATAAAACTAATGCAGAAATGTAGTGTAGGTCAGCCAGAAATCTGTGGATTTGAGTCAAAATGTGATGAGCTGAAGCACCAAACAAAAGGGTTTTCTATTCTTCAATGACTGGTGGCTCAGCCTTTTTCACAGAATGTGGGAGCCCTGGACTGGGTCCTGCCTTTCCTTGAGGGACCTTTAGCTCAGCTCTCCTAGCTTCTGCATCCTAGCCCAGCCGGATGTTTCTTTCCTGTAAGAACTCACCATGGAAAGCTAGGTGAAAATCTGGACACAGGACTGGAAAGATAATCAAGACAACTTCCCTTGAGAACAGGTGACAACAACATGAGTGATGAGAGGCTGCACCTACCAAGTGCTGCAAGGGAATGGGGAAACTTGAAGGATGACCCAAGGGAAGTATAAAATAGAGATGAGACCAAAAGAGGACTGAGGCATGACATCCAGGCAATGCTCCTCCTCATGATGATGTCATCACACAACTAACCACACTAGGTCACTTGGAAGAGAAGGGAAGACAGGGAACATGAACTGCCAAGTCCATGGAGAAAAAGGACCTCGAAAGACAAAGCAAGGATCCTTGCTGTGCCCTTGGCTGATGATGCCAGCGTGTCTCTCACCTCCCAGACAGGAATCCTGGAATCAGAACCTTTTCAAACTACAGGTTTCTGTTAAAGCATACATGTGCAGGTGTATCTCAGTATACATTTGCCACATTATACCAATGTCAAAACGACCATGTGAGCAGTATGTTGAAACTACATTTGTTTTCCTTTTCTGAGTATGATAAATTCAAGTAATTTGCTCTTACCCACTCTTCCAGAAATGAGAAAATAGCTTCTAATAAGACACAGAACAATCTTATGTCAAAAAGCCTAGTCCTTTTACCATACTAACAGAAGAGCTACTTCAAGTTCAGACAGAATGAACAAATAAATATGAGTTTCCAGACCATAATGGCAGAGAAGTGCTTCCACTCCATGTGCACATCAATTATTTCCTTCTATTTAAATCCATGACTAATTACCCTTGGAAGCAAAATAGCTAACATCCAGTTGAATACAGGCATCCCTTTTAATCTAATCAAGAACTCATCTAGCTTGAAAATCATGGCAATTATCAATGAAGTGGAGAGTTGTATGGACCTAAGCCCTGCGGCAGAAAGTGCAGTGCATCACGGGAAGGTGACTTCCAGAGAGGAGGAAGGGGAGTGTCCAGATCACGGACAAAAATGCACAACTTGTGATACAACTTTAGAGAGGCACTCATGAGTACTCATGAAGATGCAGAGGTTAGCATTTGCCCCAGCCTCAAAAGTCCCCTCTCCAATTTTCAGTAAAAATTAAATATTTGGAGTGAAAATGCTTTTTTTTTTTATGGTGGAAATTAGATTTTTCCTCTATAAGGTAAAGTAGGTATAAAATTCCAAGCCAACATCATTAAAAATGTTCTGGGATTACTTTTTCCTCCACTGACATCTTCTGAATCAATTCTTCCTGCTTCTCAACACAACCTGCCTCATCACAAAATCTTTAAGCTGACCGCTGAAATTCAAATTGGTTTGTACATGGAGCTTTGTACACCCATACACACGTAAAAGGCACATTGAGACCACACACACACACTGTACCAGCTTTCTCAAGGCTTTCCCCGCTCACTGACAATTACAGTTGTCACACCACCTCACAACATTTCTTTACCTACTCTTGAATCCAGCTGATAAGCCATGTGCCCCGCAAAGTGCAGGGGAGCAGCCAGAGTAATGCTTTAGGCAGTATTTCAAGATATTTGGCCATGGTTACTAATATGCAAACACAATTATACTTTTTGCCTTGTTATCATTGCACAGTACTATCCCAGTTTTGGCCTCCCTTGTTTCACTGGTTAGGAACAGGCTAGATTTCAGAGAGAGGAATTTGGACAGGAGAGGGCTAGACAGGTTTTCACTGCCCAACCACATACCTTCTCCCCCTCCAGACACCAACCGTCGGCAAGTCACAAGAATCATAATGATGTTTGTAAGGCAGCACTGGGGGAAATGTCTTCTTTTTTAACACCCATATGTTGGGAATACGCCACACACATTTAGCAGGAAACATACAGCTAGAAACAGTGACATGTGGAAAAGAAGGTCCTTTACCTCATCAACTCCTTGCAAGAACTGAGGAACATTAAGTGATTTCTATTATTGACATTATGCGTTAGTCCTTTTGTAAGAGGCTCAATGTAATGGGATTTAGATATGTTGCTAACAAAATAAACAAAGATGTCCATGGGTGTTTTTAATGCCTCTTTACACTCTGCATCTCAATGCAAGACTTTTGAGACAAAGAAAGAGACACAGCACTAAGAAACATGTATTTGTGTGTGTATATATATATATGTACAAAAATATATATTCTTATCTTCAACGACCAAGTTAGATCACCAGTAGATTCTTATATTTAACAAGGAACTGCACAAAGCCAAAAAAGAAGAGGCATTTGATTAAAACAACCAATTAAGGTTTGGCATGGGTACTACAAAAATCTTAGAAGCTATCAGCTATCCAGACTTTTCTCCTGAAAGGGGAAGCTTTGTTGCCTGTCAGAGAGTAGCAGCTCTGCAGGCTCACATGCTGTTCTGCAAAGATAGGAGGCAGCAGGACAAAGATGACAATGACCTTGCCTTCAGCAATTCTTCTCCATGCTTTCTCATCCTTGACTAGCTGTTAGCCAAAATTGATGTGACACAGAGAGGAATGGTATGCTATATACAGTACTTGGTGTTTGACAATATGGCAAATTACGACCTGAGATTCCAGACTGCATCTTCTAAAAAATTCTATTTTCTTAGATAAAAATGTCACTTCACAATCAGAACTAATTTTCCGTAACTCTACATTAGCCATGACTTATCCACACTTGAAGAATTGTGGGGTTGTTTTCTGACTAAATACCCCATTGGAATTATATATTGCCTTGTTTGCAGATCTTCCTACAAACAGAACATTTTCAGGGCAAAAGCTTTGACATCTGACTATCTAGGAAAACCCAAAGCTTAATCCCAAGTGCACTACTCTAACTATGAAGCAGTTACTCACCTCACCTGATATCTTTCCAGTTTAAAAGTTATTTATCCAGACACAGAAGACCTTTTGCTTTTTATAAATAAAATAGCTAAGAGACATGATTTACTGAAGTTAGGTTTCTCAGTTTGTACTCAATCCTTTAAATAAGTGAAGGATGATTCTAAGACACAGGAAACCTTTGGCCCTTTCAGTAAGATGCAGCATATTTTGATTGCCAGTTTGCACATGTTTCAACAGCCTTCTGCCAGTTTTTTGCTTCTGGAACTTCAGGTTTAAACAAATTCAGGGTGCCACAGGGAAAACTAAAGCTGACATAGAAGCAGCAAAGCCTGTTCATCTCCCCAAATCATTCCTGAGATCATCTGTGAGCAGATGCAAAGATATCTTTGGAAACACTAAGTAGGTAGGTGAGGATGCAGGCAAGTGGGTGAGAAGGTGGTTTTATGTTCATTCCTTCATGCACACACATGGGGATTCCTCTCGTGCAAGTCCTAGCTGGGCAGACACAGACCTCAGGTAGAAATGGATGTTCCCAGTTTGGTTTTGCCAGGCTGTCTGTCGAGCAGGGCACTTTGCAGATATAGCACAGTCTGGCAGAGTAGCTCATCTGAAATGAAGGGCAGGGAGGCAGCTCAGGAGATCACGCACTACACACCAAGAGTGTCAAAATTCCCCCTGAAGCTGCAACAGCCACTGTGCACAGTCGCTTTGCTAAACCAGTGTCCCTGTGCCCAGAATCCATCCATACTCCCTAGCTGGGCTGTGATGCACCAAGACCAGCTCTGTGGGGACTCCCAGGGTGTCCTGCTCTGCTGGTACTCTACCTTGGTGAATTAAAATACAAAGGAAATATAAGCTTGGCTTCTGTTTTCTAAATAGACCTTTGAGTAATTTCACCGTGCTCTAATCACAGGAGTGAAGTTCATTTCTGTCCCATGGCCGAGGCTCGTTTCCATCCTGCAGATGACAAGAATGCCCCTGGGAGATTTGAAGGGAGTGAGCTGCTCTTGCCACAAGCCTGGTTGAACGCAGGTGGCAAACAAATGTACAGGTGAGAAAACAGAAGTACAGAGACAAGGAGGGAGCAAGGGGGAGAGAAAAAAGGAGAAGAAACTAGCAGCAAGGCAGACTATGGGAGAAAAAACCTCATGGGTTGAGGAAGAAAAAACAAGATAAATAGGGGGTTGTGGTAGCTGTGTGATGACAGAAACTGGGATGACCAGACAGATACAAGACCCAGTGACAGTTGTGAACTAAAAGTTTACAAAGGCTCATTTATTTCCCGCACTCCCACTTTACAGGACTTGAACTCAGGAAGAGAGAAAACCACAGACTCTGTGTCTGCTCAGCCTCACAGGGACATCTTTTAAGAACCATCCAAAAGACAAAAGCGCTGCGATGTGTGACCAAAGGCCACGAAGAGCTCACACAAGAGAACAAATCCCAGGGGAGCCACCCGTTTCCCAGTGCTGTCTGGCTCAGAAGGAGGCTCTCTGCCCCCTGGGATGCTGGCCATGAGCACCGAAGGGCTCGTGCAGAATTAGGCCATGAATATGGCATTAGCTCCGTCAACTGGACAAGCTCTCTCTTGTGGCTGGTGATCCAAACAGCATTTATTTTACTCCATTCAGGTTTACAGGAGATCCTTCCTGGAGCAAACTGAACACCTTATTTTCTTCTTCCCCCTTTGTTTTTTTTTTTAATTTAAAAAAAGCCAACGTGTGCTCCGCTGGTACATGCCAAAGCCATAACAAGGACATGAGCATTGCCTCAGGACCCAGAAGTGAATTTTGAGCCATCTCACTGCAGCAGAGAAATTGATAAGAGAGAAGTGGCTCACAGCCAGCAGGATTTATACCTGCACAGGCAACACCCAGCGGATTTCCAGTCCACCACCATAACTGCTCCAAGCAGTCTATGCCTATTCATAGGGAACATGGACCTGAAATGCTGGATTTGCTTCTTTTCTTCATTAGTGCTTATTTTGACTTTCTCTCCCAAGTAAATGGGCAAGTTCCATTACTGGCAGCTTAAGACACTGTTTATTGCCAAGGTGAAAAACTAATGTTCCCTTGCTATAGGCTTTATATTCAAAGCAGAAGGAAGAACATGGTTCAAGACTGCTAATGCAGCTGGCTGCTATAAAAAAAAAAAAATGTCTCCTCTAAGCTGGTTTTGATGCCAAACAAAAGAAACAGCTAAAGGTTTTTCCCCAAATAAAGTAACCTTTCATGAAATAGAAATTCCTCAGTAGGAAAAGATGTAGGTAAAAACCCTGGTGTGGGCAACTTTCTGAAAAGCTGTCTGTAAGTTTTCCTTTAGTATAATCTACAAACCTACTTCCATGATGCTGTCCCTAAGCAGTGCATTATTGCACAGAGAGGTGGAACACAAAGCAAGCAGATGTTTGCACCGAGCATTTCTCTGTGCCCAGGCTTGCCTGGACAAAGGCAGGTGGTTGCCTTTCCCCCAGGAGCCCTGCTCCCCTCCCATACTACCATGCAGCCGCTGTGCTGGGTTCCTTTCAGCAACAGGGAATACTGCCTTCAAAATTGGTTTCCCAGCTCTTAAGCCAACACACAATCCTGTTCTTTTACATTTAATGGATTTTAAATGGTCAAGTTCCTTTCTGGTCCCAAATCCATATGCATTTCTTAATGTATTCAGCCTAAACTAACCCAGCTCCAATTCCTGAAAATATTTAAGGACGCACTTAATTTAAAACATGTGAGCAGTCTCAGTGAGGTCAATGGGATTATGCTTGAATATAGCTGCTTTCTAACAGCTCCTAGCCATGCCTCTCTTCCCCTATAGCCCAAGATGAGGGCCAGGAAAACTCAGTAACAGCCAAATTTTCCCCAGAAGAGTTTTGTCCATGAGGACAAAAGGTAAACAGGAAATAGAGCAGCAAAGTGATTTGCCCCAACATCAGAAAGTAAGTCACTAATGTAGCCAAGACAAGTACCAACTTGTATATATATATATATATATATGTATATATATATACCAACAAATACCAACAGGGTCCAGTGGCTCCAATATTCAAAGGGAACCATACATGGGGCTTTCACATCATAGCATGCTGCAAAAGCTTCGTCCACAGCAATGTTTTAACCACCCCTCTCCCCAAAACAGTCTTAAGAGGAATTAAAGGCAAGTGGGGCCTGATTAGATAATTGTAACAGCCTCCTCCAAATAAATACAGGCTAAAAATAGCACCAGAGGACAGAGATCGCATCTTGCCAAGAAACAGATAAGCCACCCTTGCTGTAGGCACATAAAAGCAGGCCAGACAGATGCTTATGCCGGGTGATTTAGCACATCTGAATTTGTCAAGTTGTTTGATAACTTCATACTCAAGAACGTTTCGTTTCTCATTACAGAAATATCCCAGTTTCCAGTAAAAAGTGTTGCTGGCACTGGAATTCCCCACATGCTGCTTTCTGCACAGCGGAAAGCAAAGGAGTTTATCGCACAGAAAGAAAAGCCGTAGATGGATGGCAGTTTTCAATGAGTTCCTGGTGGGTCTCCCCTTCTCTTCTTCCACTCCTTAAAATGTGGTGGCTGTGCCCATGCAATATGGACAAGCCAGATCCTTTCTTCCCCCAGGCTCCCAGCTGCAAAGAAAATATGCAATGCCAGCACAGCGCTATTCTTCCGCTGCTGGTGCTCTGCAGGGAGACGGGATCCAATTTACCCCAGAAGCTCTGCTGCTGTGTTTCAGCTCTACAGGGACACTCCTTAATCTGCACGAGGAATCCAAAGGACTTGAAACAATAAGAGAAAAGGAAATAATTGTTTTAAGACACATACTGAAATATCATTGTGTGGATGTACTTAACAGATGGGAAATGCGATGGCCAAATTCAGGCTCCCCTGGGTTAGTTCCTCATAATTGGGCTGCCCCGTCCTTTCTGCACGTAGAAAAATAGGAGGGGGGATGATTTGAAAAAACTCCCTCGCCCATATGGAGAAGTGATGGTAGCTGGGGTCCAAGGCCACTGAAGACCCCACCCCACACCCGGGGTGATGCATCCAGGGATTTCACAGGGCTTGGACAGGAAGCGTGCTATGTGCATGGCCATGCTTCTACACTATTTAAAGATTTCAGAAACCTCTGGGGAAAATGTTCACCTTAAAGTAGTAGGAGGATCAAAATGTAGATGATGTTTCCATTTATACATTGGCCAACAGTGGCTCTTGGCTTGTCAGGCCTTGAAGGCCCAGGGCTGGGATGTTCACAACCTGAAGAGGAACAAAGCACCTGCTGGACACTCAAATTCGGTGAGGGCTGGATGCCTGGGCCCCTCCAGCTGCTGCTGGTAGACCTAGTCTAGATGCCTGCCCTTTTGTACAGGAGAGAAGGAGGTTTGCACATCTCATTAGTTCTTCCAGACATGCCACCCAGCACACGCTGGCAGGAACAACATGCCAGAGCATCACTCTACCCTCAGAAATCCTGCTGGTGGAGAGTCCTTAAAAGTGTCCCCAGGAGGATTTGATTTGAATCAGAAGTGTGGTTTGGAAAGAGAAGTCCTGATCTTCTCTACTTTCTGCACTTTGGCTCCTACCACATGGAGGGTTCGGGCTGTGAGAAACGGATTCCTTACTGGTACAAATAAAAAGCACGTCCCTTCAGCTAACTAGTCCAAGATCTGACCAGAACTAATCAAAGCAAATCCCAAAACACATACAGCATAAACATCAAGTTCTTAGCATTAATACTTCGTTATCCACATCCATTTCTATGGCACCACTGTATCTGCTCATGCAGATATCACCTAAACTTCAATGAGGTTGCTCTGCACACTATCCATTAGCTATCTCAGGTTGCCACGGCCAGCTGAGCCCACTGTACAAAACAACCCTGACATCAATGACCATTGCAGGACCGGACTGTGAGTGAGAACAACTGTAAGACTACAGGCCTGTTTTAAGGACCTTGTATTTCACGCTTCAAGGTCAGACATCAGATCTGCAGGGATCCCAGCAACTTTGAGGTTAGATGGTGCAATCTCCCTCTGCTTTGCAGAAGCAAATCCACTTGCAGTCCATTGCCACCGGAGGAAAGAGTGAGCATGGTCCCAGCACCACAGCATAACTTGTCCCAAAGATCTCTGCCTCCTGGGAAGAGTTGTGGACACTGGAGCCCACAGCTCTGCAAAGAGCGCACATGCACCCTGCAGCCAGTCCATTTGTGCCAACATGCACATCACTAATCCACCTGAATTACTGAAATTGCAGGTGTCCTTCAGTATCAGAGCTCATCTCACTGCCTCCTTTCAGCTCCAGGACCAACAAACCCTTCTGACACATGTGGGAGACCAAATGGGGTGCATGGCTAGCAGGACCCACTGCTGGCTGCAGATATTTGGACCCCACTCCAAGAGATGCTGCACAGCCAGGACCATCAAATAGGAGCTGGGGACCTAAAACTCTGCCGTGGGCAGCTTTGAAAATATCAGCCCAGGTTCATTTCAGGCGCGGGGCCTGGGATTCCCTCCTCCCTCTCTCCTTCACTTCAGCAGCACAATGTCGCTCTTTCTCTGTTTCCAAAAGGGGGTCTTGCAGGGCTCTCTGCATCAGAGATCAGGAGCCGTTTTGAAAGGAGGAACCCGCAGTTTGACCCCTGCTCTATTGAGAGACCTTTTGTGCCTCTGCAAAGCTCTCTGCTCTGTACTGGCTCCGCGGCCAGCGGAGGGAAACACTGCAGGAAGCATGGATTTATTCTGCTGCTGACAATCGGGAGCAGCAGTGTCCTCTGGTGCCTTCATTGTCCGAAGGTGTTTGAGTGTAAAGCTCACACATAATAGCAACTTTCCAGTGATGCCTGTTGAAAAAGCCCTTTGGTGCTTGCCAGCCCTGCTGGGAATGCAAGACCTCAGGTGTCCAGGCTTATCTTCCCACCAAACTCATTCATTTAACAGCCAACTCTGATTACTCCTTGTAGTTAAAAGAAAGCCCCAAAACAAAGGCTCAGCGGCTGCGTGCTCCTCGGCCATTCAGCGCTGCCGGTGCGGGAAGCAGGTGTTTCGAAGTCTGCATTCCCACTCCAGTCTGAAGAGGCTGGAATAAGATATTGCCTTTTGAAACGTCTGCTAAAAAAGAACGAGGCAGCACACCATCGCTTTACAGCGTGGGGGGGCAGGTGAAGGGCTCAGCTAATTCATAGCATGAACTGGCTGAGTGCTGCGAAAGGCATTCCCATGGAAATTTCTGCAAATATGGAAATGAATCTAGCTGAGTGGTTTTTGCACCTTTTTTTTTTGTTAATGGCCTTCTGTGAGCACTTGGGGAGTGTGCACCTTTCAACACGAACATCTACATGCTTGGTTTGCTGGTAAATAGGTGTCTGCAAGGGAAACAGCTAGCTCCATCACCCTGCAATGACGATGGGAAGTACCCAAGCACCCATCCCATCAGCATCCTCATCTGTCACCAAGGCACTGATAAGACTGGGAGTGCTTGGCTGGTTCAGGTGAACTACGGCCACTTGGCTCTGAAAATCCTTACCTGAATTTAGAAAAAAAAACATTCTCCAAAGTGCAAAGTCTTGTCTGGGTGGACAAAAAAACCCTTGCAAATGGAAGTTTTTAGTACGTGCAAAAGATAATGTTTGGTACATAAGTAATAAACCATAGCTGGAAATCATCCAAGCACAGGTCAGGGTGCTGGTGTGACATCCATTTTGCTTTCATAAATGATATTAACTGGTATGTGTCATGCAGGGATATTAAAAAAAAGGCTGGATGAGGGGGTGCTTGTGCTGACACAGGCCCAAAGGCTCTGCTCTCCCAGAGCTCAATCTGCTTTTGGGCACTGCACCAAGTGCTTGGCAATGGGAGTAGCTGGTGTTCTGAAATCACACCTGGACATGATGCTGAGCCGCTTGCTTTGCGATGGCTGTTTGAAAATGCGCCCTGGCCACATGGCAAACATGAATGGGATTCCCTGGACCTTTGTTTTTTTAAAAAATAATAAATCTATTCCACTAGAAAATTACAAATTCCTCTCCCTTTTCTCACTCATCAGCCGAGCAGTAAATGTGGGGCTAAAGCACTGGTCCAGCCCAACCAGTTTCTGTGCTGTAGCATCCTCTGGGCATTCCACAAAGGCTCCTTGTCCTGCTCTTATTACACATAGGATAGGCGAGTAGTGCCCACATCAGCATTGGGTGAGATCAGCTCAGCCCCACCGCCCAGATCGGAGAACAGGAATGCATTCAGCTCAAAATGGCCCAGACAAATTTCTACAGTCTATCTGGTTATTAGTTATATCTCAAGCTGTCAAACCTGCAAGCCTTACAGTGCAACAGGGCCCTTCTGAAATGTGTATTTTCTCTTAACCCAGCTATGTTAAGCTAATAGCATCCCCCCACCTCCCTTTTTAATAAAGCTGCCAGTTTTAAAGACGCATCACAGTAATTTCTTAAAAGCTACAGGCCATCACTGCTGCCTAAGTGCTCTTTACTTGGAGTACAGCACCAGGGGACTGAGAACTCCTCTCACAGGCTAAAAATATTCCCACCTCATTATATACTCCAGTGGATTACTCAAAAATTACACTTATTAGATCCAAAGGTAATTACTGTTTTACTAGTCAGGTGTCCCTTTAGTTAATACACAAAATCAGCCACCTCACCATCACCTATCAGTAATCCCCCCCATGCCAGCAGCATGCCACCATGCAAGAAGGGTGCTTGTTCCCCCAGTAGTCACTTCTAACTGCCACCTCCTCCTTCTGCAGGGGTAGGGCTTGTATATCCAAGCCATGGTCAGGCTCATACAAAACCAATGTGACTGTCAGGAGATTGAGGCTCCTCTCCTCTGCCCAAGCCTTCTGGCTCCAGAGCAGAGACATTTGCCAGAGATGCCACTGACTACAGTGAGCACTTCATACCATGGGTGATGCCTTCAACACGACACAGATACAACATAGTGGCAGCTCTGAGTGTGTGTGACAACCACTGTCCACGCTGGAGTGAAAAGGAACCACTGTGCACCCATCATCAGCATGAGGTCCCATCAGGACCAGGACTTAAAAACCACACCACCAAAACTTCCCCACAAGCCCGAACACCTTCAGGAACTACTTGCAGCAGCAAGCTGGTGACTTGCAGGTGGATTTAGGCTGTCAATAAGTGTGTTTTTTTACAAATGGTGGCCAGACGAAGCCATTCCCACCTCCTACGTGTTTACTACCATGGCTGTGCTGGAGCTGCCCCATCGGCTACCTGCCAAACCAGCCTACGGGGAAGGAAACAGCCACGCCAGGGGCTTGACAACCCCTCTGCCAGAGGAGCTGCAGCAATCACTCCCGGTGAGAGACAGTGATGTTTTTAGCTAGCCCATCCAGATGAGGAGCAGGACATCTGTCCATGGCCTTAAGTGCTTTGGACCATTTTTACCCCTGGGGGCCACCAGCTCAGAGCTTCTTCCGCCCTCCCAAGCAGAGCCATCAGTTCAGTGCCTCTTTTTACTTTGGTCCTCGTGTTATTGTTTCATGGGATGGGTTTCTAAGAGCAGATAGAGGGAAAAGGCTGCCACACTGCCAGTGGAAAATATGCAGGAATGAGAGGTCAGCAGTACAGTCCCCTCAAAATCCCAAAGACATGTTAAAGGCTTTATTGTTTGGCATCTAATACTGGGGGCTGCTTTGTCTCTCCTCTCTGCATTTAAAGTTACACTCACTTTTGGGTTTTTGTCCAACTCTGACCAGTTACCAAAAGGCATTTTTATTCTCTCCACAGTCATTTCCAGGAAGAGTAATTAATTTATGTTAATTTGGAGAGAAAAAGGCACAGCAATGAACTTTTCAACTAATCCAGAGATAAATGGTAATATATTAAAAACTTAGAGGTGATAAAAAGATAAGACACATGAGTTATGATCTTTCCACCATAAAGTACTGCTTATTGAAAGAAGCAAATTATTTTGAGTAGTTTCATCCCTTTAAAATAATCCAACTTTAACAATAATCCATTTTTTTAGCTGAGCTAAAATGCACTAGACTTTTTCCTTTCAAGCCAGGTCATCTTCAGTTCATTTTTACTGGCAATCTAGAAGCAAGAAATTCCCTTAATAACTCCAGACTGACTATGCCATAGCTACACATGGGAGATATTGAGGGGTTGGGTTGGATGCAGATGAGAAGGAAGGGGAGAAAATCAAAAGGATTTTACTTCCCACTGAGTATTTTACATTCCTGTTATCTGTCTGAGATGCTTTTTGACATTTTCTTCAAAACAAAAATCCATTTTCAGCATTTTTTTTTTTTTTTTTGGCAAAAGCTATTTCTTTCTCCAAAGGTGTTTGGAGAGAACATTTTGATGGGCTGTAGCAACACAGCAATATTCAGAGACCTGAGCGGTAAACATCAGCTCTTCCTTCTTGGTGCGAGGTTATCCAGAACTGAGGGGACATCTTTCACTGTGTTTCACTCTCAGTAGAATAATACATGAAACATGGAGATTATTTCTTTAATGTCTTCCTCTAAAAATCAATGGCATTCAATCCAATTCCAGCTAGACATTCCTTTCTATTTTTTCCAAGCATGGCATCCCTGTTTTGGGTCAATGGAGATGTAAAAGAAGAGCCAGGACAACTCTTACTTTCCTTTTTAAAAAGTTTTTCCTGATTCACATGGGGAAGAGTGTTAGGAGGAAAATAGGGTTCAGACACATGAACCAGATTTCAAAGCTGGTAAAACACAGAAAAAAAAACAAAACAAAAACCCAGGGAGTCGCCACTCCAAGCCTATTTGCTGGACCAGGAGCCGGTTACACGCTTGCCCTTAGTCCAAAGCAACCGTAGGAGATGCTAATTAGACACTTTCAGTGGTGTTGTAACTACAGTCCCAAATATCAAAAATGCACAAATGAGGAACAAGTGCTCAATCATGCCAAAGCAAAATGACTGTGTAATAAATGGATGTATATAGAGAATGATGGAGTGTGTGGACAAAGCTACTGCTAGTTTACTGCAGGGAAAGTGAGGGATGAAAATGCTGGGAAAAGAGTGTTCCACAGCAGGAAAAAATCAATTTTACAACCTCTCTACCTTTCTTTCCCTGGTAACACCAAGTTATCTGCCAGCTACTTTAAATCTCACTTTCTGGGATAAAAGCTAAATTACTGACAGCATGCATGGGAAAATGCAGACAGAACAAGCGGAAGAGCTACTGAATCAGCTGTGTTGGGAAGGAATGGCACCAGCTGCCACCCCAACCCACCTCAGTCCAAGGATGGAGCAAAGTCCTCCTTAATCACCAGACGCAGATGCAGCCCCTACGGCAGTTAGCACTAATCCGTAGCATTTAAGGACAATCACAGGTTTGAGCTGCACAGGTAAATCAATTCAGCAGAAAACACATCACAGAGTCAGGCTTTATTTTACCTTAACCAGGTGCCTTTGGGATTGCGCAGACACAGATGCTCTATTTCAGCCCAGAAACCAAATGACAAATCTGAAGTGGATAGGCTGTTTTCCAGAGGAGACCAAGCTCTGAAGTAATTGCTGGCAAATTATCATGAGGAACATTACCAAGCAGCAAGGCAAAACCCCTTCTGGAGAGGAAGATGTGATGCTTGTGCTGGTGTCCCCTGGGGGATATGGCTTAAGCCCCACTGCCGGCTGAGTTTAGAGAAAGGGCTCAGGGCTGGGATTTCAAGGCTCTCTTCACACAGTGTTATTTGTTGGGGGTAACAGCTTGCTGGCAGTGCTTTCTGCGCCCTCTCTCCAAAATCAAATTACTCTGTGCAAATGGAAAATTACCTGAGAAATCAGGCAGGTGTTTAACAAGGGATTGGGATTTGCAGAGGAGGAGTTAGGTGTATGGTACCAAAATCTTCCCAGTGGAAGCTCCAGCAAGGCACAGCCAGGTTGAGATCAGGCTCATAAGTGCTCTCTGATCTCTGTGTGATCCTTCTAGACTTGCCAGCCTTGGCAATCACGGAAGCAGGTCCCTGGGACACCAGCAGCTTTGCCAGCAGCAGGAATTATTCGCATTCTTCCCCCGGTGCCTGATGACCACATTCAGCTCTTACTGTCCCCTCTACCAGCTGCATCTCTGCTGCTTCCCCAGCCATGGTTTTCCATGCGCTTTGGAGATACCTGACACCTTCCCTGGCTCCTCACCCCGGCAAACATGATGGACATTCCTCAAGAAACAAAAAAGCTCTTATCAATCACCCTACAATGTGAGCTTGACTCCTCTAACCAAGACAAAATACCACAAGGAGCCAGCTGGGACTGGGCAGCCAGCACTGACCCTTCAACCCAGCTCATCCTCTATCTTTCCATCCATCACTCAGTTTGTACTAAATTTCAGCAGAGGTTTTTCAAAGTGTCCTGAAGGATCCTGGCAACCATCGATACTCTCACCACTGTTAGTTTACTGTCCTTTCCTGACTCATTTCCCACAGTGCTACACAGATCTGCCACATTTTAGAGCTATTTGCAAGGAAGGCAAACAGCTTTATTTATTATTTATCTTTAGTTATTTATATTTATTCAATATATTATAGAATTAAATATTTGTATAATATATAATTAAAAACTAATAATGAAATTACTATCTTAAAAATATTAATACACTGTGTATATATTTATCTTTATTCTGGCGCAATGGTGGGACAAACCCACAGCAACAAAATGTCAGATACTTCTCCAGAAGCAGGGCAGTGAGGCAGGAGCACCATGGGGCTTAGAAAACAGCCTCCCGGGGTTTCATGTTCAAACCACCAGACCACAGGGCTTCTGCACTCCCTGCTGCTGCTGGCAAGGGACAAGGGAACGGGAATTACTCCCCCCCAGTGACTCTGGGTTGTTGCAGACTGGTTCCCGTGGTGGAGGAGCTGCAGAGTCATTTAGGTAAAGGACTCATCAATGATTTATGGTTTCTTCCACAGGGGAAAAAGAAAAAGCCGCCAACAAGCAGCAGCTTCTCTCTGTAGCGAGGCAGGCGGCAGGGCCAGCGCTCAGATCACTTTGCAGTCAGCAGGCTGGTGCCAGGGAGTACCGATCAATGCAGAGGCACTTAGAGGCCGCAAGCCCCTTTGAAGGTAAAAAATCCTCTTCTCACTCTTTCTTACCCTTCTGTGCTCCCCAGCAGCATGGAAGTGGTGGTAGGAAGGAGCCCGTGAGCTGATGTATCAGGAGGACATGGCTGTGGGTGCCCTGCTCCAGCTGTACTGAGCACAGCCCTGCTGCTGGACTGTCGTGTTTGGCCATCCCAGGGATATCCTTATGTTTTTTAAAACCTAGGATCTCCGTTTTACCCAAAAATCGAGCTCAGGCCAAAAGGAAGGCTTCTTGGACCCGATGGTTCTGGCAGCATCATTGTCATGGCCCTGCAGTTGCTCACCTCCCTGGCTCCCACTGCAGAGATCAAACCTACCCTTTGCTCTCTACAGGAGCAGGATTTGCAGCAGAGAACTTGGCCGTGCTTCTGTCCATCATCTTTGGGCTTTGGGGAAGGGATGCACTGCTGTGGCACAGAGAGAGGAGCCCTGTGTTTTCTGCAGCATGGCAGGTGGGCTTGAGAAGGACATCCCTTCCTGAGAGCCCAGGTCATCTGAATAATGTCACGTGTGCTGTGCTGGATGAAACCTCTGCTGTGGGGGTACTTCTGTGTTGGCACCTTGGGAAGCTGCAGGGGAGCACCAGGGGTGAAGTGAACACACACTGATCCAAGTTGCAACCCCACATAAAGCATTCCTCTTTGCATGTATTTTCCTTGGAACCAAAAACAGTGTGGAAAAGGAAACAAATCAAGACAAACACCACCAACAACTCAACCTGCTTGCAGCAGCAAGACTAGGTTGACATGGGGTAGAAGGTCCCCACAGAGATCCTCAGTGTTACAGAGAGGACATTTTAAAAGAAGATGAAGTCTCATGTGGGGAGCAGGAGGATGGGGAATATACTCCTGGGGGGACTGGTTCGTACAGGTTCTCCCATTTCTGACATGGGGACTTGCTACACCTTGTTCCCTAGTCTCCTCACTCCTCACATCACTGAATTTACACATTTTTATGTAGTAGATGCAACTTTCATACCCTCAAACCTGGCACAGGAACCTTAGCATATATAATGTGCCATCCTGACCACGGCCAACTTTCAGACTCATTTGAGTTCCCAGACCTCCATTCCTTAATGCAGATCTTTATGAGCGAGGAAAGCATTGCCACCAACAAGAACAGGACAAAAATGCTTCCTGCATCACAACAGCCAAATTGTTAAGCTGAAGAACATGCAATGCAAATGTTTCTTAATGCTAAACAATGGTTGCAGAGCCCAGGGAAGCAGATGTAGGGTTCCCTGCAAGGCCAACCAAAACTTCTGTTTGCTTCTGGGAGCCTTCTGAGGTTCAGCGATCTTAACTAAACAGCGCAGCCATTGAAAGCCTATCACTGACTTTGCTGGCAGACTGCCGGCAGAAAGCAGAAGCTTGTAAAGAAGGTATTGAGCTCCAGCTGGCAGAAATGAACCAAACTCAAGCACTTTTGCAGGGAAAGTTGAGGGCAACACAGCTGTCTTCTGCGGTTGGGAAACAGAGAAGCTTGCCCTTGCTTTTGGATACAACAGCAGTGAAATTTTGAGTCTTCAACCTGCAGAGTAAAGATGAACAGGGTCTTTCTGCCCCCAAGAAACCACAGCAACGGCAAGATGTCAATGGGGAGAGATAATTTGGGTTCCCTCAGGAGTATCGCAGTGGCAATAATGATGACCTGGCAATTTAAATTAGGACATGCAAGGACTTTTCTTAGAAGAAATGAGATGCTGTTTCTAGAGCATGTAGGACAGCCACTGTAAACAGTAAAACTTCTGCACAACCATAAAACCTCACAAAACCCCCAAAACCACAGGCAGGAAATTAAAGAGAATTCAGAGGAAAAACAACACCAAACGATTACATCTCTATAGGGATTATACTGGGAAAAGCTAAAAAAGAACAAAGACCTTGATCTTTCAAACACTCAGCCCATGCTCAGCTTTGCCGGCAGGAGTTGTGCAGGCAGCACTTCAGACCCCAGCGGTTCAGCTGCTGCCGGGCAAGACAGGGCACCAGGGACTGTGACCGATGACGGGAGGGGAGACAAGAGGACCCAAGAGACTCCCTTTATTTGTGGCTTACTCTTTATTAATTCCAAAACTGGAATCGTGTCCAAACTAGCCGATGCTGCAGGCTTATTACGCTTGCCTGCATTTTTTTTTTTCCCCCAACTTTCTTTTTCTCTAACGCAGCTCTGTAGTACGGTTTTTATTTTAGCTAATGAATCCCTGCCCACACATGCAAGAGACTCCAAAACACCCACAGACCAGAGGCAGGGGAAGGAAATGCCGGAATTGTTTTCTGAAATCTGGCAGAGGCTATTTTTTGTGAGGGGCCAGAGGAACACAGTGTTCTCCAGAGATCCTGAAAAGGGTGAGGTCAGGGACTGGCTTCTGCCACAAGGCCTCAGCATTGGGAGCGTTTTTTGTCTTTTGCAATTACATAATGTCTTTTCCATGCCTTAAGTTGGTTGCTTCCAGATTGCTGGAGAGAGCTCTGAAATGACACGCTCCACAGCTTTAAAATAAAAAAAAATTAAAAAAAAAACAAAACCAAAAAAACCCACACAACACACTTCTGCTCGTATAAAACTGCAAAACCTCGTTTCCTGCCACAGTCCCGTATTGTAACAGATGGAGGAAAGAGGGGGGAAGGGCTTGCCTTTTTTTTTATTTTTTTTCCCTCTTTCATTTTTCCATATTATCCATGTGTTGGCAACACACTGCTGTCACAGAGTGGTGGAAAGTTCATTTACGGGAAACCTTCCGAAACTGGAGCAGCTCATAAAACTTTGAATGCAGACCTGGTTAAAAAATAATGACATGAGACCTGAACGTTTTTCAGTTCAGTTGGGGAATGCATTTTCAGTCTATTTCTACACTTTGAGCAAATAATAATATTAAGAACTATAAGAAAGACAGAAAGAAAGATGAAAGAGAAAGAGGGAAGGAAAGAAGGAAAGAGAGAGAGAAAGAGAGAAAGAAAGAAAGAAAGAGAGAAAGAAAGAAAGAGAGAAAGAGATAAAGAAAGAAAGAGAGAAAGAAAGAAAGAGAGAAAGAAAGAGAGAAAGAAAGAGAGAAAGAAAGAGAGAAAGAAAGAGAGAAAGAAAGAGAGAAAGAAAGAGAGAAAGAAAGAAAGAAAGAAAGAAAGAAAGAAAGAAAGAAAGAAAGAAAGAAAGAAAGAAAGAAAGAAAGAAAGAAAGAAAGAAAGAAAGAAAGAAAGAAAGAAAGAAAGAAAGAAAGAAAGAAAGAAAGAAAGAAAGAAAGAAAGAAAGAAAGAAAGAAAGAAAGAAAGAAAGAAAGAAAGAAAGAAAGAAAGAAAGAAAGAAAGAAAGAAAGAAAGAAAGAAAGAAAGAAAGAAAGAAAGAAAGAAAGAAAGAAAGAAAGAAAGAAAGAAAGAAAAGAAAGAAAAGAAAGAAAAGAAAAGAAAGAAAAGAAAGAAAAGAAAGAAAAGAAAGAAAAGAAAGAAAGAAAGAAAAGAAAGAAAAGAAAGAAAAGAAAGAAAGGAAAGAAGGAAGAGAAAGAAAGAAAGGAAGGAAGGAAGAAAGAAAGGAAGGAAGGAGACAGACCCACCTAGAAGGGCGAAAGAGATGTAGCAAGAGTTCAAGAAGTCAGTGAAGCTCCCTGGGTCTCGGGATTGAGGCCAGGCAATGTGAGGGGCCTTACACTGTTGCCTAAACACCTTACCCACCCTTACCTATGGATGAACTTCTTAGCAAGACCTTTAGCTAACACTGACCAAAAGTAAAACAGCTGTGAGGCAGCCTGGAAGTTTTCAGGAATGAAAAATAGCACTTTTTACTTTTTAAATACAGGCAGAAGATGAAGATGGTTTGGATGATGCGGCAGAGCCACAGGCACCCAAGGACTGATAAGCACTACATCAAATTGCAAGCTACATCTCCAGTTGGCCACAGCCTAGGGAAAACCACTCATATCCGGATTCACAAAATTATTTTGGCACCAGACCACTACCACTTTGAAGGCTTTGAGCAACTTTTTCAGCTCTCAGAAATATGACTCTGTTCCCTAAAACAAAATGGTGTCCCCATGCCATCAGAGAAGTGTGAACACCTGTGGATCTGGAGGGTCTAAGAGCATGAGGAAACATTTGCCCAAGACGCTCTTCTCTCTGAACACCCTCCACCCCTGGTCCTCCAGGGCTTCTCTTCTCCCTTCCCACGGCCCTTCTATTCTTCCCCTGCTTGTTGTGCAGATATCCAGGAGCACAGGGTATGGGGTCAGTAAATGGAATTATCAATGAGTGTTTTGTCCAGTTTGAGAATCTGAATAGATGAGACAACTTGGAGAACATTGGACAAAGCAGCAGGATCTTCTGTAACAGCCATATTGAGATGCACCCACGGGTTAAATGGTTCAGCTGCTCTAAATCCACATGGTCCATGATGTGGGTGAACCTCCCAGCTCAACCCTCGGGTGTGGAGCAAAGTCAAACAACAGCTTGGAAGGGGCAGAGCAGAAGAATAGGAAACAAGAGAAAGCTGGTCACAAACAGCCCGTTCTGTCCTCCAACTAGGGAGCAAAGACATTTTCTACATAACTTGGGCTGTATGAACAGGAAATCTGTGTACTAATGTATTCCCACAGCCACGCACACGAAGGGTCTGTGTGCCTTTGGAGTGCCTACAATGAATCATTCATTGTCCTTCCTCAGGCTTTCCAGTAGGAAGAAGCTACACATTTGACCTTATAAAAAGCAGTAATTTTGCCTGGTAAGATGTGGCCAGCAGTAACCCAGGCCTTGCCAGACGCCTAAAATACACTGGAGAAGATATGGGTTGCTGCTGTGCTGCTGAAGTGCTGCATCAGCATTTTCATATGAAACTGCAATTTTCAAGGCTGCTACAAATAAGCCAAGAAAGAAAAGAAACAAAAGGAATCTGGTGCCCAAATACTTTTCCTTTAGAAATGTATAAACTATGCTGCAGGTTTTCATCTCCAATTGAAAAATTTAGAACTGGACATTCTTGTTTTACAACATCTTTGTTCCACATGAAGAGGACTCCTGTCCTCCTTGTGATCTTTAAGGTAAGCTTGCTCACCTGCTTTCTCAAAAGAAGGAATCAAACAGTTAATTTTTTTGCTATAAAATTTGTAATGTGGTTGATCCAGGGTCAGTAGGGCTAAATGAGGAAGAGAGAATGAAGGTGCCTGTCAGTATATCTAGTAACTTGTCTCTTCTAAAATACTTGCTCTACCTGTGTCTGCTGTGGTACCTATGAGTTCCTTTTAGTAACAAAAGTAATAATTAAGACTTTTAGAAAGAATTAGTCGTCCCAGGTAAGTTGAATTTCAGTGTCTGCCAGGGAAAAGAGCTAGAAAGACGGGTCAGTGGTTGAGATCACCTGTCTATGATATGCCTGCTCCTTCCCAGATTTCCTGTGCAACCCTGAGGACACCTGGAAGATGTCTTTGGCAAGTTAGTACAGAATCTGAAAGCCCAGCCAAGCCCTGTATACATCGCTGGATGCCTGGATGCTGACAGAAATTGAGTGCATGTGCTGTGACTGGCCTCATATTCCTACTGGTAAACTGGGGATAGGAAAGCTTCTCATCCAACAGATGTGTCAGGAGCAGAGACACGTCACTTGGGAATCCTACACCAATAGAGGTGATGCAAGTATATCAGACAGACAGAAAGTGGACAACACACCAAAAACTTGCCCCCTCCCAGCTGACCCAATGCTGGAGTCAAGACAGAAAGAAGGACGTGCCTGCAGACCTCACCCATCCTTGCCAAGAGCTGCTGAGAAGGACAACAGTATTTCAGGCTCCAAACCTGAACATCTTGTGTTTCATGTAATCTCATCGAAAATATTTTGATTTATGATCTCAATTATCCGTTAACTGAAATCCCACATCTCAGATATCATGAAATTAAGCAATAATGAATAAGAAGCTGTGCTGTTGAGGCACTTTACAGAGTGATTCATATTAAATAAGAGACTCTGTAGCCAATATAATAGTTTGCCAGATTAACACATGCCTCGCTGAATAGTAAATACTTTTATTTGTGGCTGCTTTGGAAACATTGTTGCATTCAGTAATTAGCAAAGTGTGAGACTAATAAAATATATAAAAAAAAAAAAAAAAAAGAAAGAAGAAAAACTTTGGGTATGAGCGGAGCTTGTGCTTTATCCAAGCCTGAAGGAGAATTTAAAGATTTAATTACAGCTAATGAGAATATATTTCAAAGCTGCAAAGCTCTTTTTGCAGCTTAATAATGCATAGAAGGAAACACTGAAGTGTGATGCTCTCACAGGGAGCAAAGTCTCTGGGAACACATTCAAAACCCAAAGGGAAGTGGAGAGCACTCCAGAGGCCAAAGGGGAAAGGCAAATCCTGCCATGAGATGGTCACTTCCATCTTTTGCACATTAAATTTCCTCTTGATCTCTTCTGAGAGTTACTACGTTAGGCAAAGCTCTTGGTAAGCAGAGAACCTGAAAAATTGTCCTCCAAGGAGCCAACATGGCTTGCAGAGCCATCTCTGCCAATTCTGTTTACTTATGAAATATTAATACAGTACTGATGACGGTTGCTGGCTCTGACAGCACCGGAGACCAAAGGCCTCTGTAATTTGTAGGGGGTGGCCAGCCTGCTCCGAGTGCCTGGCCAATGGGGTGGAGGTCAAGGCAGCCCGTTACAGGGGGCTCAGCCCCCAACACTTGTTCTGACCTTGCCTGATCACAAAATTTGGGTCCCCTTTGACACCATCATAGTTCACCTGGGCCCAGCACTCAGTTCCTGCGGTCAGTGACTATTAGCTGGGGAAAACATATTCTGGTGCTTTGAGCCGGGCAGTACGCAGACAAGCGGTGTCCTGACCAGCCATGGGCACAAAATCTATCTTGGACAGTACAGCAGCTAGCCTGAATGTTGCTCCACACCTCAAATCAAGCTCTAAGGCAGGCCCAAGCATATTTCCTTCCATCTGCATTTTCTTCCCATTGCTCTTGTATTTTGAGTTTTTGTGGTATTTTCAAGTTTAGATCTCACTTGGGGCCAAATTTGGGCCCAGAAGAGATAATTGGATGTTTATGAACTTCTACAATCAAAGCTTTCAACTTTTACAAGCATTGACACAGTGTCAGATCAGAGACCCAACTCACACTGAAACCTCTCACCAACCAATTCCTATCCATCATTTTCACAGATGTTAGGAATACTTCTTACTGTCAAACATGGGATACACAAATATGTTTCCTTCTGACAGCACATGTGAAGAAAGTCTGAGGTCATGGATAAAATTAGGAGAGAGAGCACCACAGAAGGATACTTGAGGTCTGGCTTGACCTTGAGATGCTGCATGTGATGTCAGTCAGATCAGATATCCTCTGTGATCACAAGCCTTTCATTGTAAATATGAACCCAACTGCTTATACATACCTCCCCAGTGGAAGGGAAAACAAGCCACAATCAGTATTTGTAAAGTTCCTAGACAACCTTGTAAAAAAGGCACACAGACCTATTTATTTCAAAGCACTCTAAAATTATACTATATATACACTACTGGAGAACTATAATTGGTATGAAAAGTTCCCCTACAAAGTAGTCAGTCACCACAATAGCCAAAACATGAATTATTTTCTACCTGGAAACTACCAGATGAGATTTAATTCTGCCACTGAATGCTCAAATGTATCTCATCAAATCTTTGAATGAATTTGTTGCTTGAAATTTTGCTGCATTGTACAAGCCTATTTCAATGAATGCATTGCAAACAGTGAATTTCAGATAACTCATGGTCAAATTTAGAAATCTGTTTCATATTGAATAATTATAGAAGCCCCAGTACTGCACGTGTTCCCCATTTTGGTGGCTATGTACTAACAGCTTGCAATGCATCACAGGAAACATGCGATGCGAAGCTCATGTTCAGAGATAATTTGAGCAAACACATTTCATTTGCTTAGAGAAAATCAAGCAGCAGAAACACCAGTGCTGAAATGATCACAGAAAGATAAAAAAGGCTACAGAAAAGGTTAAAGAAAACAAACCCAAAAAACCAAAAAACAAACCAAAAAACCATTCAAACAGAACATTCACACAAAAAGCAAAAATAGTCACAAGCTGGTTTGCCATTTGGTTTCTGGCCCTAGTTTACTGAGTGAGGGGTGTTGAGTGAACAGAGGAAATCAGTTACATTTTTGAGGGTTTGACACAGCTTAAAGAATAATTTTCATGACATCGACAAATAGTTTGATTTGGAATCCTTGTACAAAATTCAACTCACTAGCAAGTCCTTCCTGGGGTAAAAAAAAAAAGTTAATCCTGCAGGTGTGCAGAATTTAAAAATGAAATCAAACCCTTCCCATTCTTGAATATGAAAAATAAAGGTTATTTAAATCCTTCTACTTATTATTCAGTAAATCCATCCCTTGAAGCACACTGCGCAGCAGATTCCTATATGCACAGTCTGCCATTGCACGTGCCCATGTGTCATACAAACATCAGGTATATATAATAGCTGTTACTGGGCCACTGCATGGCTAAAAATGGTGAGACAAAGATAAAATAACACTTTAAGCTCTAACCTGCAAACCAGTTATCTAGGGAGCCTACTTTTCCTTCCGTAATAGGCAAAAATACTGCAGATTACAGATTTTTGTGCACAGATTCCTGCTGCTAACACAGATAAGTCAATAGTGAGAATTTTGCCCTAGAAGAGGAGTCTGCACCAACTGTGGCAGTAGGATCTCAGAGCAAAAGTGCATCCATCTGTGCAGACATGCTAGACACCGCACGGCCCTTAGCACTGCAGGGGTGAATTCAACTGGTGGTGAAGATACCACCTTTGTCCTGCTGTCGCTTTTCCAGCAGTGCTATGAGAGTGCTCTGGGGCTGCAACACCAAGCAACAGCTCATAGACAGTGTCAGTAAGTAGCACTGAAGCATATGCAATGTGAGCCCCGGGGCTTTAGGACCAGGAAAACTGTGCTGCAAACCACCATCTGTATGCTGCTCTTTATTTCAGCTCTTAAAGCAGAAGAGATTGCAAAGTCACAAAGTACCTACCGGCAGTTAGTGCCCCAGAAGCTGTAAGGCATTACAGCAAAGTCATGCATGAGCATCACTTGGGGCAGAGGGCAACTCGTTCTTGGCTCTATATGGCTGCATTGAGTGATTATTTTGGAAAAATCCCACCTGTATGAAACATCAAGAGGTACCTCTGGTTGTGTATGAATCCTAGGAGTGTCAAAACCCAGCAACAATCCCTATCATAGTAATATGATAACATGTACCAAGATAGCAATTCAGAGCAGCTTGTCTCACATATCCAGTTATTGGGCCACCCTATCGGGATACGGCTGCAGAAACTGAAGTCAAGTTAATGTGAAAATTCCAAGCTCATCAATACCCAAAAGCTTTACTTATGAAGCTGCCAAAATTTTAGGACAGGGCTCACACCTTGAGTCCTCTTTAAAACCACAGATGACAACTGGATGGATTTTTGTTCACTTGCTTGTTCTTTCTTAGGACAAATACATCTAAAAAAAGTTTTCTCTTGCCAACAAGTTGCAATTAAAATCCACGGGCAAAACCCTACAATTTTTTGGTAGTCTAAGATTACTTGCAAAAAAAAGACAAAATCAGATTACAAAGATAATAAACGGACTTCCCAAAGGCACCCTGTGCATCCTGCAGGCACAGCACAACCCCAGTGCCACCAGCAGTCCCTCGGCAAGGCTGTTCAGCCAAACCCAGCAATGGCCCACGTGTAGTTCCCACCAAAGACACACAGTGGTCATCTACACAGTAGAGCTGATGGTCCGTGAGCCCACCCTTGCTGCTGGGATGTTTTACACACCCAATTCCACCTTCCATCAAAAAGATTGGTAGGAGACACTGTATGGAGCCTCCACACCCCAGCTCGGCAGAGAGCTGTGTGCTGGAGAGATGAGTGTTTAAATATTGAAGAGCTTAGCAACGAATGCTAGGTACACAAGAACAGGTAAATCATTTAACAACTTCTCCGTATTTATTAGCCAAAGCAAATACTCACAGTGTGATGTGCTAACAGCAAAAGGTGTATTTTTCTCTTTGGACCAGACAAGAGTTCTCTACTCAACTGCAGCATTACCTTTATTTTCTTTCCTGATTGTGGAGAAAAAAAAATGATATTGCACCAAACTGGTGCCCATAATCCAGCTGTCCCTGAAGACAGAAACTACCCCAAGTGACGAACACACTTTGATTTGATAATGCTTACCTGCTTCCCTCCGGTTTGCATTTCAAGTAGGCATCAGTCTCTAGGAAGCTCAGAAATACACTCTTAACCTCTTGGAGCTCAACTTCTCACAGTAACACTCTAAAACACCTCCTGCTTCAGGAGCTTATTAGGTTGAGCAGGACTTGTCCTTGTCAGTCTGCTGCTCAAGTGTGAAAATAATTATTTCTTTGGCACTTTATTCAGTTCTGTTCTGCTTCTTATAATAAGTATTAGAGCTCGTTATCACAAAATATAGTGAATATTAAAGCAAGCAAAATATCCATCTAAAACATGGAGATAAAGAGTTTGAAATCTATGTGTAAAGCTCTATCTCCCAAAGTTTCAGTGGGTGCTAAAGCCCCCTAGGACTGGAAAGTCTGGGAAAAATCCTTCTGGTTTTGGTATCCATAACAGCCCACCCAAGCAATCCAAATAGATGTTTTTATTTAGACATTTAAGAAGAAAAACCCCAAAACCCCAGACCAAGAAAAAGCCTCATGAAGCTGCATGAAGGTAGAGGGGAAAGCACCCTGCCATGGGGCGGGGGCAGTCTCTGCAGAGAGGGAAGTGGGGCTTTCAAGCCCCTCTGTCCAAGGAGAGTCCCACTATCTGGCACCATGCCCCTCTTGGGCATGTGAAGTAACCACAGACAGGCCAGTCTCACCACAGGCTGTTTCAAAAGGAGAAGGCCATACCCTCTCCGTATTTTGTGTTAGCTATCTACAAACTGACCTCTGCTATGGACATTAGATGCTTTAGCCCCAATGAAGAGAACTTATGATATACACTTCTCTGAAGCCTTCATCATTGGCCTGCTTAGATGTCCCCATGTGTTGACCACTGTGTGTCCTATTCATGTGCTTACACGTATTGTAGGGCAATGACAAACAGTTTTAGGGTTATAGCTTTAGGTTACAGTCCCAAGACTCCAGATCCTTCCAGTGAAGTGCTTCAAAGCTGAGGTCTCTTCTGCCTTAAAGGGAAACTGCAGATACAGATCAAACACACCATGAACATCACAACCACTTGTCTTTCCACTGACACACCTCAAGAGGCAGAAAAGCTGCAGTGCCTCCACATACACAGACATCACACCAGAGAGGGTCCTACCCCACTAACTGCTGTACTATCTCCTGGAGGGTTTATTCCTCAAGGCTGGGATTCCCCCATGCTGGAGAAAACTCCTGCTGCAGCTTCCCAACCCTTCACTTCCATGAGAGTAGCAAAGTTGGGCCAGATCACAAGGTAAAATGCAGGACCATACTTCTTAACACCACCTTGAAAACATTTTCTATCAGCTACAGAGCATGTTTTCAGTATGTTGACGTATGGAAACTGCAGCAGGCTGGGCTCAGCACTCGCTCTCGCCCACCACCCCTCCAGCGTATTTTGCAAGGTGCAGGCACAAACCCTGTTGACTCCCTGTCATTAACAACTGCCCCTTCCTTTATGGGCTGGCCTGCTGTTGCTAATCAGTCACCCAGTAAAAAGAAAAGGAGCTGGCCTACGTGCTCGAAGGCTGGTGTGCACGTAATTAGCTCACCGACCTCAGCCACTGAACGTGAAGGTTAAACGCAAGAGCGGATATGAACTTTGGACGCTCATCAAAGATACACTTGGTAACAGGGGGAATGTTTAGAGAGGAGATAAACATAACTCTGAGGAAGGCCAGAGGGGGGGGTCCTAAAATGACTGCTCCCACAGAGCTCCCCACCTGAAGGAGTGCTACCCAGAGGGGCAACAACAGAGGGCTTCACTGCTGTCATTCACTTGCTTTATTTCTGAAACTATACACTATACTTCTAGAGCTGCTTTTCACACTGAAGCTAACCTGAGAGCAGGCAGCGTTTACATTGCAAGAGATTTGCATGACTGGCCTCTTCCTGCATGGTCTTTACTGCTACCATATACATTTATTTTTTTTTGTCCCCTTGTTATCTGTCTTCTCCAACAATTTGTTGCTTCTGCTGGGACATTCAGTGAGTTTGGTCTCAAATGAATGAGAGCTGAGTGGTGTGTAATGTCACGACTGTGCTGTTAATGATGAACAAGAACAGCAGCCTTCAGTCTCCGTAGGCAGTGCAAAACCCATGCCTGAGAGCTGGTCCATGTTAGGAGGTGCTGGTGAAGAGTTGCAATGTCAAAAATTAGAATGAAAAAAAAAAGATTAGTTGGGGAAAAAACATTAAAAAATAAAAATCTACACTTCCCTTCTGGGTTCCAATTTGTTTCTTTTTTTTTTTTTTTTTTTTTAAAGTAAAACTAATTCAACAGAATTCTAAAAATGAAGCTAAATGTAGACAAAAAAAAGGGAATTAGGAAAAACTTAGTTTTTTCATTACTTATCATCTCCTTGAAACAAGTGTTGCCTTAAACTAATAAACTCTCAGCTTCAGGAATTGGAGCACAGAAGGTTCTTGACTTGCAATCCTCTTTCTCTAGGAGCAAAGAGGAAAATGGTGTGAGCAACTCATCCATGAACTCTCCCCAGTAACTTCAGTAATGGGACTCAAACAAAGTAAGGTTGTCCTGAATGACTGTGGGATAGGAAAGAGGACAAATGTTTCAATCTGATATATTTCAATTACTTTACCAGCCTAAAAGCTCTTCCTCTAACAGAGGCCGTGTCTGGCACAATATTGTTATCTGATCCTTTATCTGTACAGAGGAAATAGTGCCAGACCCATCACTTCCTATGAGCATACGTCAGTGTGGTTAATCTATAACAACCCTCATTATGTCTTCACATACAACGAAGGGTTGACGTGATGCTCTACATGTCCATTCTCCTCTAACATCAACTCTGAAGGCTTCCACTGGCCCCTGCCCCACCTTGAACCAATGCCATCTCCAATGTCCTGTGAGAAATGAGCACATTGGCTTGCAGCAACTCACTCTGCTTCCCACTTCAGTTGTGATCTAAATACTGGCTAAAATAAACAGGTTATGTCTTATATCGTCACTGCATCATCCTGTCCTGAATCGGTTCTAACCCGGGGAAACTCCCACTGAGTCAGAGAAAGTTTGTCTTGAGCGAGGTCTTCAGGCGAGGAGGAAAGTTTTCCGTCACTTGGGGGTATGTGAAGGGGGGGAAAATCCAGAGAAGTGATGAAAGCGTTTGTTTTGTTTTGTGTAGGTTTTTTAACTGAATGGGCTTGGCCGCACAGGGAAGGAACAAAATCTAGGGACCTTATAGAGAACCTATTAAAGCAGTCACAAGGGAGCAAGCTGGCCACCCTTATCCAGAATTGAAATGGACCAGTCATGGAGATAATGTTGGTTTATGTGGTCCTTGATCTCCCAGTTACCTTGCCTGGGTGAGTATGTGTTGAAAGATGAGAACCCCCAGCCAGAAAATCCTCTGGCAGCTCCCTGCCTAAGCAGAGTTTTATTTTCCTCTTCAGAGGACCCATTTCAGCTTTGCAGAACACAATCATCTCTGGCTTGTTAGCACAAAAGCTCTCCCAACCATCTAGTCATGCCACCTCCTAAAACAAGGGCCTTCACTAGCCCTGGAGGAACAGGATACACACTAAGTTTCCCTTCTGTCCTTATGGATTGAACTACCTACGTTGGGTTTCCAAAACAAGTTATCTGTACAATAGCTAGACCTAAAAGTACAGGAAAATAAGGATGCTCCCACCTCCCTACTAGCCAAGCTGCCTGGACAGAGAAGCAGATTCTGACTTGTGCTGAAAAAACATAAGCTCTGACGAGGAAAACCATTCCAAGCAGCACTTTCAAGCACAAATGCAGGTACTAAAGGTATTTATTTGGTTATTACCAACTGCTCTTGTTCATTTTGTAAAAAATTTCCATTGCAAGATGCTTTCTTGAAAGCCCAAAGGATTGCTGAGCTCCCTTTAATCAAAACTGCAGCGCATGCATTGCAGGTGGCTAACAGCATAAAGCAACTTGCACTTGTGAATATCAGAGGGGTTCAGTGTGATTTTAACTGCAGGATGTTACAAGATCACATCTCAACCACACCAAGTGGAAAAAGAAGTCTGAATCCCAGCTCTGATGATGCTCTGTATACAGATCTCCCTATGTCTGCTATGTTAAAAGTGCTACAGCCAGACACAACCCTGACATCTTTCAGGAAAAGAATTTGGAGCTGGGGAAAGAAATGAACTGCAATAATATTTACTTTTCCAAGCCATGGCTTAAATCCTTTATGGCAGGAAGACTGGAAGTTTCATGAGCTGCTGTTATCTATTTTATTTGTAGGGGATTTCACATGAAGGCATAATAATGAAAACAAACCAAAAGGATAAACAGAAATATCACGATGAACACAGCAGTTCAACCTAGTCACCTCATAGCTTGCTCCATAAGGTATTCTATTGCTTTAACTACTTGTCAATCACTTTTTGCACTGGATTAAACCTTCCTGATCAGCACTGTCAGCACTCTGTCATTCCACTGAATCCAGGCTTTAAATGCCCTTGTCGATAAAGTGGTTTGGAAACACATCTCTGTGTGCTAATGGGTCTTGTTCACTCACACTGGTTTAAGCAACCCAGAAAGCTCTGTGGCCAAATTCCCTCCTTGCCCTCAGCTTCCCTCATTCTCTCCTCCCCACCTGGATTTACAGTTTGGGATCCTGCATACTGATGGGTCATCTACAGCTCTCAAATTATGGAATGACTGGCTAGTATTTACTGCACCAAAGAAAAAGTGTGGCTTTTCAAGGCTGTGCCTAGATGAGATGCTGTGTTTTGTACAGTGAAGCTATTCCATTGTGTAGTTTAGGAAAAAAGTTGCCATGAATCTAAAAACTCTGAAAATATTTTTGCCGGATCACCTACAGCAGCTTCAGTTGTGTGCCATTAATGGGAATGACAGCAATATGCTAATCAAATAATCCTGCTGAGTTTAATACATGGGGCATGCTCTGCCTTGCAACTATTTTATTCCTATAATTGGCAGATGACCCAGTTATAAGTTTATGATTAAGATTATTTATCACTGCAATATTTCATACTGTGAAATTTTAAAACCTACTGCACTGTTTTCAAGTTTCAGAAATATCCACACATCTCTACATGATCCTTTAAATACCAGACCAGAGGAAGAGTTAAAATCAAACAATAGTATCCCCCTTGAATGTGTTGGTTGGTGTCTTTAAGGGATCCCTTTTTTATCTGGAAAAGGTAGGCTGCCATTTCCAGGAGATCTTAAAAATTATCAAATAATCAGTAGCGTGGTACCCAGGACTGTTCTCTTCAAAAAATTTCCCTTTTGGATGAAATACTTTGCTCTAGCCATCCTAAACACTTAGCAATAAAGTTTGAGTACATTTTGAACTGTAATGTTACTTAAAAAGTACTCAATGCTCTGTTTTGCAAGTGCTAAACCAAGATGCTTTGATGATTTCTGATTCATTGAGGGGAAAAAAAAAAAAAAAAAAAAGGGATGACAGGTGAAAATTACTTCTTCTGGGAGAAGGTGTAGGCAAAACCATCATGTCCAGCTCCTGTTACCTGTTGCAGCCAGGACTGATTTTTTGCTGGATTAGTGTCAGATGCTGATCTCTTTAATTACAATGAAGGCTTCCCACTTTGTCTGATTCTAGCAGGACTATGGTGAGAGACAGGATTTAGGAGGAGCTGGCATTATCCAGAACTTCAACCTACAGGATAGTTTTTGCCTAGAATATTTTCACCTAGGACTGTGAACAAGGACACCTAATTTATACTCCCAACCCTGCTAGCTGGCTTAGGCAGGACTTGAAGAAGGTGGTTTTACCTCTTGGAGCCTTTACATTCACCTTTTTGCCTTTCTCCATCAGCACTGTCATTTGACTGACTTCTCTGGTTAGACTCTAAGCTCTACAAAGCAGGATGGATCTCCCACAACAGCAGCAGCAGTGTTGAGCTCCAAACATGACCTTTTCTAAAATGGATGTCAGTATAATGTCATTAATCATCACAGTCAAACACGAACATGCATTTCTGATTTTCTCTGCATTGGTAAATCATGGTGGCCCCACCCAGATATCCAAACTGCTACTGACATAAGCACAAGGACCAACTTTGAGAGGATGACAGGTTTTGAAGAAGCAAGAGTAAACCAGAGCTGCAACTGAACTCTTTCTTCTCCTGACCCATAGCAGACAGCACAGAAATTTATTCATTCCCTAGGACTTACACTGAGTAGCCTCTTCATTGTAGTATGATGCACTAATTAAGTAAAGATAATGGTGAATGCAACCGCAGGCAGTGAACAGCTATTTGGAGATAAGTCAGGCAGCTAAATAGGCCCTTATGAGGCCAGTGCCACTGAACCCAGGATGTGGATGCCCAATTAGCTCCATCACGGGCCAGGGAGTTGGCCCACAGCCTGTGGTGGAGGGAGACAGATTTTTCGTTAGCACACAGAGGCGGCTCTGATCTCTTCCGCGGTGCATATGACATATTTGTATGAATCTATTTGGGCTAACAAAGTGGTTATTTCAACAACAACGCCAATGAAACCTGATTTACCGCTCATTTGCAGCCCATATTCCTACACTGTCAACACAACTGCCTGAGTTTCTCCCTCCTTGCCATGACCATGTTTCACTTCTCTCTTCAACAAGAACACCCTGCTTTTCCTCCATGTCTCATCATTCAGCCCAGGGTAACCTCAGCTTTCTACACATCCCCCACCCTTCTCCCAAGCAAGTGGTGGCGTGTGCCAGGGCTGGCAGAGAGCCACTTCCCTGCTGATTGGGGAGCTACTGTGGGTTAAAATGCTAATTGTTGCTGCTCCCTACAGCATGTGCTGAAAACAAAGAGGAGGGGGGAAAGGAAGGGGCAGATAACACAGAAAACATCAGGTAGAATCAACATAGAATTGCCTTCAATCTTCCTTTTGCTGACTAGCAATAAGCAAAAATTTTCTAATGGGAGTATCATTCAAGCTGGTCTCAGAAGCAACCCCACGGAGTAAGGGCCACCCAGATCTGGATGCAGCAGCAGTGGTAGAAGCATGCTCAGCGTCTCCATCCCTGTTCCTGGGATCCCACCCAACTGTCCAGGGCAGTGATGTCTCCCACAGCATGAACAGCCATTTCCACAGAGAAGTCACAGCTCAGTTCATAGGCTTTTGTGAAGGTTGATTCAGTTGAGGCTCATTCATGCCTTTTCTTGGCTGCAGGAATGAACACTTCACTCCTTGCACAGTCCCGTGGCTGTTGGGGGGGGACATTATTGCTCCACAGGGCTGCAAAATGGACTCTCTGGCTCAGCTTGATGCACTAGGCCAAGCAGGTTTGGCCTAACAGAGAGCAGAGGCTTAAGTCACCTCGTTCAAACCACCCAGGGCCTGGGGAGAGTCTCGCATGTGGGAGCACGCACACGCAGGAGGTGGCTACTGGACACTTCCATGCAGCCCCAAGGCAGCCTGCAAACCCAAACAACCACCGGCCCTAAGCTTCTCACACTGCTTGCTTTTTCTTTCCTCTCCTCCTGATGTCAATTCCTGGTGCGATCCCAGAAATAACATGGACAAATTCTTGGCTTGCTATTTTTGGCAGCTCCTCCCACCAAGGAAAGAGGGAGATTACACTGCGGACTATTCAGGCAAACTGGCACACCGGCCACAAATACGCTTTCTAGCCCATACGGCTCTAATGATAAATCCTGGCCAAGCTGAACAGACAGTTTCAACTTCAGAGTGTGTTTGGAAGGGCCAGCGCCATGCTAGACAGCCCGCCTACGCGTTTAGAAGGTGCTATTTATTTATTAAGTATATTTAACGAGTAGGAATAGAGCTGTGTGGTGGGCACGGTGACCAAGGGTGACTGGTGTGGGACAAGAGGCTCCCAGCTCTCCTGGCATGTTAAACACACACCGCCTGGCACCACCACCTGGATTGCAAAGATAAGTAGCTGGGTGATCACCTTTTAATCTGTGCGTAATTAGCAAGAGGCAGATGTCAATTGGCAGAGAGGCCAAAGCAAACAAGGCTGTTTATGGACACTAAGCCACAAAGAAACCTCCTGTGTCTAACCTGGTGTGTCCCAAAGACACAAGCTTAGAAATAACAACGTGCAGCATTTCATCAGGTTTCCGCAGAAGCTGCAGACTGTGTATGGTACACGACAGCATTCACACGTAGAAATGCAGCTTTGTGTTGTGGTAGGTGGTAAATGAAAGAACATTTTGTTATTCTGGGTTTACACGGCATTTACTACACCATGGCACCACTTCTAGGAGCTTGTCTCTGGTGACAACAATAATATCCTTGGATTTTCCTTTTTTTTTTTTTTTTATTTTCCTTTTTCAAATACAGTGCCCACGCACAACTCAAAGCATTATGAAACTGAGAAACACACCAAATAAGGCTGGTTTAAAGAAAATCAGCAGATTGTTTTTAAATTACAAATACTTCAATGGCCAAAAGTCTGAAACAGTCCCAAGTTGAAGATTTTTATGGAAAGTACACAGGATCTTTCATGCTCATGCATAATAGATGGTTGCACTGAAATGAATCCTGCCAGGCCTAAAGATGAAATGTTGAATCATCCATTTCAGGGTAGTGAACCTACAATTTGGTCCCAGCAGGTCTACCACTTTCCAAGCTGAAGCTTGTTTAGACAAAACGATAAGCTTAAACTAGGCCAGTTTAGATCTTACTCTAGTTCTACACTTTTTAAAAATTCCTGTGCTGTTCAGATCTAAGAATTTAATTTACCTGATCACAAAGGTTAAGACAGACATAACATTTGGATCTGGAAACAGGCAAGGGTGTCCCCAGAGAGGAGGCTGGCCAACTTGTGGCTTTGATGCAGAGCCACATCTCATTGTAGTTGGCATTACAGACAGGATTAACTGCGTAGCACCTCAAATCCTTGTACACTCCAATGAATCCATAACTCTGAATTCACAAGCTCTAACAGCACCACAGAAAGTAATTTGGAAGTTTGAGATCTCCAGAACCAAACATAAACTAGAAACATGTAGGAGCATTATATCTCTGAGGGTATGCTATGAGAGCACTGTGCTGGGTTCTGCTGTGCATCCAAGTTGTCATCCTGGTCCCAGCATTGTGGATTACAGCCAAAAACCCTGTTACATAAAAATCAAGCAGAAGATGTATGTCCTAGTCCATGAAATACTTCCTAGTTCTGTCTTATAGATCTCATACTTTGTGCCACGTGGCCAACTGCATGGTGGATGAAAAAGCAACTTTGTGCTGGAGCCCAGCAAAATCCACAGAAGATATTCACATTTTAAACCCCAGGTGTATGCCATTACTCATAAAACCATTGCTGGAGGGCTTCAGAGGACAGGATGGGAGGGGAGGAGAATCTGTAGGATTTGGAGGAGGTTCTGCAGCATCTGTCTCATGGGATATCGAAGTGGATAAACTTCACTTTCTGATAAAAATCAAAGTCTAGCTTGTTGCCATGACCAGCAGACACATGGTCACCAAAACCATACCTCAACTAGAGCAAAGACATAGGAATATCTATGCTACATCTGGACATAGATTAAGAGCACTCCTCTGAAACACAGATTTAAATTGGGCCTGTCAGCCTCTAGACAACCCAGGCCAGTTTTCTTCAGGGGGACAGCCAGTAAATAAACCCCACGATGTCAGGGAATGGTGAAAGGTTCTACCCAGTCCAGATGGAGTTGTCCAAACGGCTGCCAACTTGATGATACTAGCATGAAGAAAGCCCAGATGTTTGTAACTGTTCATGGGCCAGGAACTCACAGCACAGCCCTCCCAGTTTGATCTTCAAATATATAAATGCTCAGCCTCTGCAGTGCTTTTGAAGATGCTGGATCACAACAACCAACTGGACTGCCAGCAAGTAATTCTCATCGCTTTATAAAGCCCATTAAGTTGCCCAAACAGGAGTACTACTCTGTGCTATAGCAGCTATAATCTTACTGAATATCACACACGGATTCCTGCTAAGGCAGGCTACAAGGACTTCCATTTTAGTCCTCCTCCGCAAATACCCATAATGTTCCTGAATTTTCTGAACTGCAACTCTTCACACTGCTTTCTCTGCCAGTGTTGGCTTTCATTATTTCTTTTAAATATAAACTTGGAGCAAAACCTCTTCAGATGTTTTAAGTTATGAATGTGTGGAAAAAATATAATTTTCTACATTAAAAAGAAAGTTTTGTGTGCAAGTGCGAGGGAGACACACAGAAGGAAAGAAGCAGGGAATAGCTCAAAATTGGCAATACTTTGAAACCTGAAACTTGGCATGGGAACAGTTCCTGACAAAGTGTATGCTCTTCTAAGTTTAGAAGAAATTGTGGTTGTAAAATAAAGCTATGAATGCTTGAGAGTACGCCCTAGTGCACAGACAGCAGAGGACACTGTTCGGGTTTAGCTATTAACCCACATGGGCGGCACACACGTGACTGAGGATTGCTGTTTGCGTCACAAGTATCAATCGTAAATAAGCACCCTCCAGATCAAAAACCAAAAGCCCACATAACCTGGGATAAAAAGAATAAAATAAGATAAAAAAGCCAAGTTCCTATCCTTCCAGTGCATACCAAGATATCTGAGCAATTTGGGGTGTACCAAACTGGATAGGCATAGCCTTGAGTTTGGGTCAGCGAGCCACTAATCACTAATGAATGGCTTCTGTACCAAACAGCAACCTCTTTCATTTAAAAGTCAAAAACTCAATCTAATAAGACCTCCCCATCGCTGTAAGAGCCACCTGCTGTTCCACAGCCATATTCCTCCTGCTTTTAATCCTCCCTGTTTCATTCAGCTGCGAGGGGATGCAAGGGCAGAGGCAATGTCAAGGTAGGCAGAGGACAGATGGCTGCCTGGGGAGCCCCTCCTGTGTCTGGGATAACATCCCCGGGATTAAACAGGGTGAGTGTCACCAGATGTGAGTCCCACCACACCAAGGGCAAGTAATTGCTGCAGCGGGGAGTAGCAATTAGATTAGACACCTCTATTTGTGTCAGGCCAGAGCTGTGATTGTTTCAAGAATCTAACAGGTAGACAGCAAGCACCCCTGAACACAAAATGATTTACATGTCCACACTCAGAAATGCTCAAAGAGTTTAGGCATTTGTCCCCAGCCTCCTACCATCCACCTGCGTGAGAAAAACAGGCTGTTCAAGCAAGGCCAGATCAAACCCAGAGTCATGTGTAGGACAGCACAGTGGGTGGGAGAGGGTCAGCAATCCTGTAGAGGACTGCAGTGAGGAGAGCTGTTCCTCCTCTGGCTGGGCAAGGGATGGGTGATGCAATTTTTAAACTGGAAGAATAATCTGTCAGTTGAGGCTGGGACTTGGACAACTTGGACAGATGTAGATATACCTCTGTGCACAGGTGTCCACCCGCAAGTTGCAGGTCTCTGTGCGATACTGTACTTCTGCAGATGCTGGTTGTGTTAATACAGAGCCAGGGGAGGCTCGGATGGCAGCTGATGAGGTCAGCCAGCCAGTGCAATGAGAACAGAGCTTGTTCTTACACATCAAAGATGGAAGCTGTGTTCACGCTTGGGACTGAGTTCCCAGGCCTCACAGAGGGTGAACATGAGCACCTCAATTTCAGTGACTGCCACTTAAAACTCCACTGGTAGCTGAAGGAGAGAATGTCAAACCTAAGAGTGTACCCACTTTCCCATCCTGGTGTAGCAGTCTACATGCTCTGGTTTTCCTCTGTTTCAATTCACATCATTTACATAGTTGTTTCACAGATGTCCAACATGCTCCTGTGCATAATCATACCAGTCCTACCAGTGCACATCTTGCTCATGGAGACCTTTCTTCTCTCACATCACAGTTCTGCATCCTTCATATTTTTCTGTTATTGCTATTTCTCTTTGCTCTATCTAGCTGAACCCTGAGTGATCCATCCCCACACTAAGTGCTGTTAGGAGAAGGAGTGGAGGTTAGGTAGGACACTGATGCCAGTTAATGTCTTAGTATACCAGCAGCCACTACTTTGATCTCCGAATAGCTGAAACTGAGACTGTGTTCAACAGGCAGTGCTAGTCCCAACATTTCACCCCTCCACTTCTCCCATTACTCCCAAACCAACAGGTATGGTGGAAAAATAGGATAGACAAACACACTGTCTACCCCAGAACAAGGCTGAGAACTGCACAGATGCCTTCTGAGATGTTTGTCCACCAGCTAACAGCTCCCCTGCATATTAGCCTGGTATTTGCACAAAGTACAGATTCTGAGCGGTGCTGTCCATCCATGGATCTCACAGCACCGTCCCAAGGAAAGCAGGTAGAAGAAAAAAGGTGGAGTTATTCCTTAGGCAAGAGGAAATGCAAAGCAGCTCTGAGGTTTCAATCCAGCTGAGCACTGCTCATTGGTACTGGTACCCGTGGTCCAGACTCAGACTGTCCCGGCTTCCTTAGTCCCAAACTGCACAGGCACTCAAGAGCCTTGTAGACAAGAATGATCCCATGAAGAATTAGAAGTAACAACAGCTCCATTTAATTTTTATATTCAAAGTATGCACATTGTGGTTGAACAACCAGCTGTAGCAGCACTTCACAGGACTCTGACAACCCCCCTCAAATTTAGCCTAGGAGACTTCACTTGACCAGTGAGCCTGTCTGGAAGGAGACTCTCAGCCCTCGTCATGCTAACTGACATTTCCAACAAAAGGTTCAATTTGTGTAATTCAGGAGAAGAGCTCTCTGTTTGCCCACCTTTAAAAGCTGGACTAGAGCAACCAAACCCATTTCACTCAGGAAATTCTGTCTGGACACATAGATACACAGAGGCAAATACACAAGCTGAAGCTCAGCACGCCCCTGTAAACACCACATTTCCTTTCTCACACATACATGTAAAAAATGGGATGGTTTTGAACACCCTGTGTTCAGAGAGACCTTTCATTTTAGTTATCCTGGGTCAAGGCAAATAACATCACATGGCACCTCAAGGTGGTTTCTCTTGGCTTTTAATACTTTGAAAACACTGAGTGCATTTTAACGGATCCAAGTAATGTCCAAACAGGCACTGGCATCACTTCATATTAGTTCCATCATCCTCTGTGCTGCAAGCATGGAAAATAAAAAACCTCAGGCACTGGGGAATGACCTGAACTTTGATCTGAAGCAAACCTGTGCAGAAGGTTGGAAATAAATGCACGTGTACAAATTATTTTTGCATTTGTCATTTTCTAGCATCTTTTTTTTTTCTTTTTTTCTCCTGTTCTAGGGAAGGCAAGAATAGAAAAGCAAAAATCCCAAGAGAACTACCATGAAGTATCTTGAAGGCAGCTTGTTTGGAAGGGAAGTCAGGGACACAGCACATAAAAGCATGCTCTAATGAGATTCCCAGTCCAATTTTACCAAATTTAGGACATTTGCATATTGGGAATTTTACAGTCATCCAAACTGGAGTTAACTGAATACAAAACTTGTGCAATGAAACCTGAGATACAAGTTGAACACACTGACCTTACACAGCATTTGAACAGACCTTAAGTGCAAGATTAGGGGGATTTGGAGAACACTTTGGTATGTCAAAGAAACCAGATAAAATTTACTTTTCACAGGTTGCATTGTCTAACTATGGAAATAACTGCAGCAAAGCTTCTCTGGCATCAGAAACTTGGCAGAATCAAAGAACAAGTTTAGATATTGATGTGGATAATGAGAAGATGCACTTAGGAACAAGTGGCTTCAGGATCCTGGTGCTGCAGGGCTGAACCTGGGAGATGCCAGCAGGAAAATGTCTCCTTTGAAGATGGCAAGGACAACTACCTCTCAGCTCATGCCCTCTTGAGCAAACAGCCCACATCAGAGGTAGGATGTGAAAGAGGATAAGGAGGACTTTGGCAACACTGTGGATTTGTCTGTGTGGTGAAGGAAGTTGGAAAACAAGACTACTTTGCTGATACTTTCAATCCTACCTCAATGATCTGCTGAGCATGGTTGCTGACTCTGAGCTGCCTGGGGCAGGAGTGGTCCTTATCCTACCTTTGGTATAGGACTACCTCAGCAGGACTATAAATACATTAGAAGAAAATATGCAAAACGAACACGTGTCCAAAGCAAGCTTAAGCCCAGATGCCTTTTCAATGGAAAACTGTGTCATTAGGTGATTTGGCAGGTGATTTCTTAGATTCTGCTAAATTCAATAAAGTCAGGTGGCCACTGGTAAGCTTGAAACAGACAATGTAGGTTTGAAGCAAGGGTGAATTTCAGGATTGCCCTAGAGAACTGGGACCACACAATGTCTCTCTTCTTCCCCGAGGACCAAACTTGCATGGCTCTGCTCCAGCCGTAATGAGATTCACGTAACTGAGATAATACCAGAGAGACAAGAGCAGCGTGGATTCACACCATTTCAGACGATACATATTTTTGTCAGGGGACCAGTAACTCAAACTCACACCCCATTTATTAGTCTCTCCTCTCCCACGGGAGCTATTCTGTGGGTGAAGCGAAGGAATTCATGCCAGGTCTCTCGCTCTCCCTGCTTCCCATCAGCAGAGTCCTTTTAAAGAGAAAAATCAAGCAACAACTGGTGACGTATACACAAGCATTTCTGCCAGCATAGCTCTGCAAGGCAGGGATATGAAGAGGTGTGATCCTTCACTGATGGAGCTGTGCTGGCAACGATCCCATGTGTAGATGGTTATACCAGCAACACCCCCTCCCCCTATCTTTTTTAAACAAAGATAACTTGTGTTGTGCTGTATGTCTGTGTCCTCACAAAGGTATATTTTTCCCTTTACATTCTGACAGTACAAAGCAGAGCTACATCCAGATGAGGAAGCTTTTGGTGGGTGTAACAGCCTTCGGTGTCCTATTTTGGGCAGGTGTTCACAATGTAGCCAAGACCTCAGATTTTTTTGGGACAGATGAACGTAACTCAGGTTTATCCCTTGACACATCTCAAAACAGCTTACTGGGAAGACATGAGGAAGGGGGGGGGGGGTGTGTGGTGGTGAAACATGACTTTCAGAGGTCTAGTCACATGCCTAAAAAGAAAAGCAACTGCATTTTCAGACTGTTAGTCTCAAGAAAAGCAAGCAGTAGGTCTTACTGGTGGGATTATGATGGATGGATGGAGACAGAGCAGACGAAGAGAGAAATAAACACAGCTGAAAGAAATTCTGATTTCTGATCAAGGAAACATATTCATGGAATATGGCATGTGATATTTGCCCAGCTGAACACACATCAGCAGCAGGCAGCGCGACCCACAACCGCAAAGTGAGAGAAAGCTGTTGGCAGAAGCAGTCCATAAAAAAGACATAAATAATTAGAGTTCTTCTAAACAAGGTCAAGTTTTAGCTGCTGCTTCATTTCCTCTATTTAACAGTCAAGGGAGATATCTCAGAATGATTCAGAGTGAGTTTTGTCCTGGTAAATCTCAGAAAAAGTAGAAGATTTGGAAAGAATCAGATCCTACTTCTTTACCACAAACTTTGCTGTTCATTAAATTCAAGCTGAGCCATGACCTCAGCAAGTCCTGGAAGATTATCTTGCTGTATCCTCAAAGCAGCTTTCCTGATGGGAACTTGGTTGCTGACACCTTGAATTGTTTTAAGATGCTGCTGCAATTTTCAAGTCCTGCCCCACAACATGATGGGTACCCTGGAGCACTGAACCACAGCATTTCTCCAACAGTATTGCCCGTTCCACTTCTTGTCACAAAAAGGAAAAATTATATAGCATTATCAGCAGATAGGGACTGAAAAGGTTTTTATTTTTTAAAGGATTCAAGGCAATTTAAATATGCCTCAATTTGCTGCTGCTACATGAGGAGTTGGTTTGGTGTTTAGGTTGGGCCTGTCTGGAATACAATCACTTCTTCAATACTACGGACACACTTGAACGTTTGATTTTGCATCATCTTTCCAGCACAAACAGCCTTGCCTTCAACAACTTAATGGAAATACAACACAGCAAGGGAGTCAGAAAACACCATGTAAAGAGAGAGCTGAGATTATGATGTTAGGATTTCTACTTTGTATTTTAGTGTGAAAACTCCTGGAAGCATCTGACTAATCACAGACTCTCTCAAAAAACTCAAAAGAATCTTTTTCTAATAACCTCTACTTCAGGTAGAGAAACACCCAGGAAAAATAAATACAGTGCTCAGTGCCTGGATCTTCATCACTCACTTACAAGCCTCCATGCCCCTCTAGAAGACAGCACAGAGAGTATACCTGTTCTTGCTGCTGGCCATTTCATCCTGAAAATCCCCACAATTCCCCTCCAGCATGAAGACATCCATCAGTAGGAAAGTTATTTCAGACCTGACAGGCAGTCAGGGGCAGAGCAGGATTGTTACATAAAGCATCAGTGGGAATAAACAGGAACGTTACTTATAGACAATAATGGTTCCACCTCAAGGGACCCTTGTTGTACCACACAGGCTCTGGGATTCCTCCAAGTGATGAAATACATAAATCGACTTTCCAGCGGCTATTCAAGACTTCGTACCACATACCTGCCCCTTTCTCCTGTATGTGTTTTCTGTTCATGTGTACTTCTACTGATGCTATCTGTCTCCTTCAATGGAATTTGCACTTAGCACATGAGGGTTTTTTCCATTTGCAGCCAAAGGATGGAGCAGCAGACACCTCCTGGCTTTTAAGGACCTCTTACAATGCCTGGGTAAAGACTTCTTCAACTGAGTACATTCTCCAACTGTAATGTCACACAACCATCACTGCTGTATTCTGGTTTGGAAGCACTTTGTACCCATTTGGCATTTTTCTAACAAAACTGTGCAAGGATAAATGACCACTAGTGCCCAGTTATGACAATCTCCAAGATGAGACACACTCTCACCAGCCAGCACTAACTCACAGATTGATGGTTGTGACACAGAGTGGACAGAGGAGAAATTCTCTGCCCATTGTCCAAGTGAATTTTCAAGCTCTCTCATCACTCACAGCATGATCTCTCCTAACAAGAGCATGTGAAGGAACCACAGCCCCTTGTTGCCTTGCTGTCCAATGTGCTCACATACTGTGCCTCTGAGAACACGTGTATCATCCCAGCAAACTCAAGCCATGTTACCAGAAAGGGACAGCGTGTGCTCCACAAACAGCCTCTTAAATTAACAGTCCCTAAATCAACCCTCCCAGCTGAAAACTGGACTTCACAGGAAATAACCCACTTGCAGGACTTTAGGAAACACCAGGCTTCCTTCCATTACCAAGCATTATTCTCTTGTTGGCTGGCATCACCTCTTTGTCTGGGCAGAAGAACAGTGAGAACACTGATCCTGGAAGCCAGTGCCCACTGTGACCTTCAGAAGTGAATGCTACTGCCATAGTCCAAACACACTCCCATCATGAACTAATGTATTGCTTTTCTATCTCCTGTTTTGTGCCATGTATCATCGGTGACTATCACCAAATAAGATCACTGCTGGAATGGCTGAAATGGGCTTGTGTCCAGGCATACAGCTGATAGTGTTTTCCTACTAACCTTTAGGGAAGCATTATGTAGACTCTTGATTCTGCTCCCCAGATCATGGTGACCCCAAAATACACGCACCTGACAAAGTTCCCTCCCTTCCAAAACCCTATGCACAGGATATGGCTGGGACAGAGTTACTTTTTTTCCTAGCAGCCCATGTGGTGCTGTGTTTCAGATTTGTGACTTCATTACTGTTGATAACACACGAATGTTCTGGCTCCCGCTGAACAGTGCTTGCAGAGCATTAAGACCTTCCTTGTTTCCCACTCTAACCCCTGCAGTGAGGAGGCTGGGGGTGGGCAAGAGGCTGGGAGGGGAGACAGGTGGGACCAAGGGAAGGGTTAGTCTTCCCAAGGTAGCCATTGTTCAGAGACTGTCTGGGCTTTGGTCTGCTGATGGAAGGTGGGGAATGACTGTCTTTGCAGCACTTGTTTACTGCCCTGCCTCCCACCTCCCTCCTTTTCCCTTCGCTTATTAAACTGTCTTTATATTGACACAGAAGTTTTTCTAACTTTTGCTCTTCCAATCCTCTTCCCCATCCCACTGGGGGAGGGAGTGAGCAAGTGGCCAGGTGAGTGTTTAGCTGCTGGCTGGGGCCAATCCCCCACACCCTAAAACCCCCCAAAGTATATTTTCAGGCTAATATTTACTGGCCTTAACTCTTTTGTAATCACAGATAAAAGCACCCTGTACCAATCAAACCCTCCCTTTAGCTGTGTCTCGAATTACTCCACATTCTGATTTCTTTCAGATCTCACAGTCACTTCAGACTTTAAGATATGCTCATTCAAATAAATGTAAGTAAAGCCATGTAGGGGCCCAGGACACATTGCACCTGTAAGGCATTACAGTATTTTTCAGAAGCTTCTAGACCTCAACTCTTGAAGTTTAAAAGGCAAAGCAGTGGATCTGGGGCGATGGCACTTGGGCTGGATTTAGATTCCCAAATCCTTCCTTCCTAAGAGTCAAGTCTCCCTGAGACTCTGAGGAAGCAGAGAAATGAAAAAGTAATCTTGATCCCTCTGTCTTCTGTGCAGCTCTCAACCATGCCCACCTCTGGTTTTTGTTTTCAAGTGCTGAAACATTTCAGGCTCTTCAGACAGGGAGAGCTGCACTTTTGGAGGCTGGCCAAACCATCCATTAGGCTTCTCTTAGAGAATAAATTGGTCTGCTTGATTCATGGGCAACACTGTTGTCTCTGAAGAGAGTTAACCAGAACGTAACCAGGGCTAGTGCATAGTGCTGCGCAAGTGACTGGGACCAATTTGACCAATACTGAAGCAAACAGCATGAATTTTATTCCAATTGAAATATAAGTTAAGTCCTGAAAATCAGCTTTGTGGAGGCAGAGAGAATACTTCTGCAGGTACGAGACCACTCCTGAACCCCTCATTCCATACAGAGTCTTCTCTGTCATTCTTTGCAGCATTTCTTATCCTCATTTTCTCCACTAGCTCATTAGAGCCACCAGGCAATTGTCGCACACACTTTCCTCATCTTTCTCTGCACCCACCAGTGATTGGCAAAATCCCAGTGCTTAGACCCACTGCAAGAGTTTCTGCCCTTCTTACAGCATCTTTCTACTGCAATACCCCTACTGCGCTCCTCTGAGCCAGCTCTGTGACACCAGCACTTCAGAGCTACACCACAGCTCTGTGGCTCTGAGACAAAAGAAGTGAAGCCTGTTCAGGTGCCCTCAGGAGCTGCTGCCTGACCAGCTTCACTGCAAAGTGATCATCACCAACAGCTCCAATTACTGTCATTTTAATGTCAAAGTCATTCTTCATCAGTGGAGGTATCAAATTGCACTGAGTTCCTAAGCAGGGTCCCCATTGCTCTCTTCTCTTTCTTCTGTCTTGGCCTTGAACAAAGGTCTGTTCTGCCTGGTGGGACACAATCCAATTCTACTGAAACTTAACCTTGCCTGAAGAGTTTATGACTCAGGATGACAACAATAATTTCATTAGCAGTTCTCTCAAAGGATACACTGATGATAACCAACACAACCAAAGCAGTTGACCTTGCAGAGCAGGCATCACATCTGCTTCTCCCTGGTTTGCCTGTGGAAGCACAAAGAGGTTCCTAAAAGCCCAAGGTGGGGACATGCACATCTACAAGCCCTCACCAGTAGGAGCTATGCATCTAAGTGGAGCAGGACAGAGTTTAGTCACCAGCATAAGAGCTACCCATACCTCTAGAAGTATTTGTGAGCCACTACTGAGCCCTCAAATGCCAGATCTCATAAGCCAACTTCACTTCAGTCAGGCAGCTGCAAATTTTGAGGACCTCTATTAAGGTTATTCAAGGTACATCCTTTTCCCTCTGGAATAATCAAATGCATATCTGACCTATCATCTGCAGTGCAAACAGTACCCAAACGTTTCCAGTGCTGACAAATATATTCTTCCATCATTGCCCAATCACTATTTGCTCAGTTTAACTCCATGTGTATTATAATAGCATTTAAAGACAGAGCCAGCCTTCAAAAGCAGATGAATCTGAAATTAACAACAGAGGCATTTTCGCTCTGAGGTCTGGATGAGAGCATAAAATAACTGAACTTTGTTCCTGTGGCTTATTACATCATCCGGCCCCTCTTTGACTGAAAATATTTCTATTCCTCATTCCAGCCCATCTGTTCTTCAGAAAACTCCTTCTCTCTATTTACTTGAAAAACAACTAACTGGAGGCAAAGGCGCTTTCCCCCGCCCCTCCCTCCCCCGAGGAAAGTATGTTCATAATTAAGCAAAGAGTATTGCATGTTTATTCCCGCTAGTGCATGTGCACGCACACACACGTGTGTGTGCGTGCCTATTTTTAGTTACACTGTCAAAATCAGCCTAATATTTCACAGCAAAGGAGGTCTTCTTGACCTGAAAAACACATCATTATTTCTAATTAGGAAATAAAGAAACAGAATTGTTGAAAATATCTCTCTGCAGGGGAGCCATGCTGCAAGATGACAGGACTTTTCCCTGCTGCTGTGTTTTCTTTAGCTTTAATTTACTTTGGTGTGAAAACTGAGCCCAGTGAAACTCATCAGCCAGCAGGGAAAGGAAAAAGGGAGTTAGGACAATGGTGTGGCCCTCACCTTCTTGTGTGGGTTGGGAAAGGCATTTTGGGTTGTCTTTTCAGATGAAGTACACTCTTCCAACAGAGGTTCATCTCATTCAGCACAACCTCACCTGCCTGTACTATGTTCAGGCTGTCTCTGCTGCTGTACCTCTTCTTGCACTGGAAGGAGACCAAGCTGAAGTGGTACAAACACTTTCAATTAGTGCCATCAGTACATGAATTATTTCCACTAAGATAGTCAAGCAAATCTGTAACAAGAGTGGTATTCTCCTTTTGCCATTTATAATGGGGAGAATGATGCATTCCCCTTTGTCTTATCCTTCATTATCATAACAACTTCTGGAAAAAAGCCCCACTAATTTACCATTTGCCAGGACAGTGCCTGTATTGAGGTGGGTCTTGACTGAGTTGATGGTCTCAGGACACAACTTTAGCACCCACAATGGCAGGAACATGGAAAGAAAGCTTCATTGCACCCACCTCAGGAACAACGCCTGCATGCCTGCCAGGCCATTGGGATACAAATGCTCCAAAGAAATCTTAAATGACTCAGGGCTGAGCTCATTTGAAACAATGACTGCAAAACCACACGCAAAGGGGTAAAACCCCCTCTCTCTAATGACTGCACTGATGAATTCTCAGAAGTTGTTGGCTGAGGGGAAATGCATTTGTACTGTTTGACAAATGGAAAACAGTTGGGCAAGGCTGCCCGGCAGCAATTTTCTCCTCTGGCAGAGCAGAGAGGCAGAGTAGACCTCCAGGATGTACCTCCAAGGTGGTGGGACCCAGCAGGGTGCACAAGCTCAGGCTCAGCCGTTCACACCTTCATTGGGAGCCGATTTATTTTTCACAGTACAGAGGAGAGGCTGTACAAGTTTGAACAGTGACACTTGGTCAGGTTTTTCCTTTCAGCTATGTCTCCAAGCTAGACAAGAAATTACACCACGTGGGGGACAACTCACTGCAAAACAGCCTAAACTAGCAGGGTTTCTAGGCAGGGCTGGAGGAGATCATTCATATACTTCATGCTCATCATACCTTTGGTATCTCTGTTAACATCCTTAACAACTACCTAATTTGGTCTCTGATCCATTTAGATCTGTACCAGGACAATTAGTAGTTGTACTACAAGGAACTCCACTGATGCAAGTCTGTTTTGCTGCTTATGGTGTATCAAAAATTGCCTCTTTCTAGATACAAGGTCTATTCATGTGCTTCTGGGTTGTAATTCACACTTGGTTACACTTGAAACAGAGAAATTTCAGTGCAACTACTGAAAAGATTATGGTATATAAGATTATAAAAACCTGAGCAGCAAACCACTGAAGGTTTGAAGCACTTGGAAATCTGTATAGACATGGTACACAAAGAATAAGAAAGAAAACAGGGATTCATAAAGATGAGGTCACTAGAGCTCTGGAAGGAAGTGCTCTGATGGGATATGTGTCCCACAAATCTCCAGAAATGCAAAGCAAAACCAGGTTCAAACTTAAACCCTTTCCAGAAATGAAAGGAAAAAAGATCAGTGACTTCATTCAGAATAAGGAAGCCATAGAAATACCAAATAAGAGGCAAGTAAGTCTACCTTCAAGTCATTGTGCACCCATTTTTTCCCAGTTAGAACTACTGAGCAAATCCTACCCAAACTGTTGGAGAGATCATAGGGTGCAGAAGACATGCTAATGCACAAATGTACCTTTTGTCACATTTTGTCAGCCTGGCTGTGAAAGGGGTGCTTACCAGTTCACTCGTCACTTCATTAGCCACCTCACAAATCCCTAAGGACTGCTGCAAGGATGACTTTCAAGAGTCCAGTCTGACATAAATGCTAGTGACAATGTCATCTGGTGGGACCGCTCATCTGTGACACACATTTCCCAAGTGCAGAAAGAAAACCCACACTAGTGACTTTTAGAAAAAAAAAAAAAAAAAAAAGAAAAACACACACCAAGCAATATGCTTTAATTCTGCATTCATCTTGAGAATGAAATGGTCTCATTGTGTCCAGGTTTTATCCACAGGGGTACAAAATGCAAGTGGGTTGCATTTCTTCTTTTACTTCTCTTTGACATTGTCAGAAGACTCCATTATACCTGAGGAGTACATCAGGCAAATAGCTACACTCAATCCATTTAGCTCCATAAAGCAAAGCAGCCATGATCGCAACAGGTTTCATTTCCCATACAGAATGAAATGGATCTTTCAAAGTGTATTATTTCAGAGAACACTGTTTAAAGAAAGTATTTACCTGCAATCTGTAGGCACCACAAGTACAGGCAGCTGCCTTGGTTTTGTTTCACGACAATTTATTGGCACAAAAGATCTAAGAACTGGGCCTTTAAATTTTTAAATCTCCTGACATATCCCATTTCCAGATAAAATGATTTGCATATAGAAGTTATTGTCCTTTCCTACCGCAGTCCATAGGAATACTGCCCTTGACTTTAACAGGAGCAAAGCAATCTGGTATTCAAGGAAGATGCTTTTCTACATCTACAATTTACATGTACAAAATACACGTCTGTGTTCTTGGGCCTGAAGTCTCTTAACTCCTTCCTGACTTGTGGCATCAAAGTATTACACTGATTTGCCCAATTTGTTTTCCCAGTTCACTATACCATGCTGGAGGGTGTCCTGCTCTATGTAATAACCCCTTCAAAACTTCCAGCACAGCACCTCTCTGGATTCATCATCAGACCAGAGGTAAGTAGTGCACAGCAGGAGAGGAGATTTTCTTCCTGCTTGTCTCTAGCTTCATCTTTCTACTTGCCTCTGGGTAGTGTTACTAAACACTGACATTTTTTTCAAGCTTAGCCAGAATGGGCACAACCGATTTCCTGATGCCTTGGAACCCATCCAAACCATCCATTAGCCACAAGTTCACAAACTGATACATCTTCTGAAAGGCTCAAGGGAAACGCTATTGTTTCTAAAAAGAAGTTAACTTCAGGTAAAGGAAAATAAGATTTACTGCTTGGGACAGGTTGCATGTAGTAAATAACTCAAAATTTATGAATTGTCATCCATCAGACTCCATTTATCTGCAGTGATAAGAGGCCCTTGGACTACTCAGCACAGTAACTCTCCATTAAATCACTGTTATTTATGTGCATTACTGTAGGGAGGCCTGGATGTGGATCGTGTCTCCGCGGTGCTAGGCGCTACCCAAACATGATGTCAGGTCATCACAGTCACATTATCCTGATAGTGCTGCTTGATATGGCCCTAAGTAGGAACCAGCATCTCCTCCTCTACCTCCCCTGCCATTAGCAGATGATGTGGAGCATTTGAGCCAGACAGGTAGCTTGTTCTGGGGAAGGGGCTGGTGAGAGACCCTCAGTTCCTAGTCACAAGGTTGAGTCCTTGGTATGGTGATCACCAAGGCACACGGAGGCCACAGCAGAGCCCCAGAGATGTACTGCCATGCAAGACCTTCCCTCCCACTGGCTGCTGAGGGTTCTTCAAGGCCAGGCGTGCTGCTATCCAGCTGAAAACAGCACCCAAATTTAGAGACCTGTTCTTCCCCATTGACACAGAGCCTCTGGCCTTGCTTCCATACTCCAAAGTCTTCTCAGCAGCGAGAGGTCCCTACCATCACACAGATCTGCAGTGGCTCCTTCCTACCACTGTTTTCTGTGTTTCTACTGTTACTGATTTCCCTCCAACCACACAAAGCCTGTAATATTGCATTGCCAAACACGGGGTAGATTTCTCACCCCTAGGTATCTCGCCAGACCTTCATGATTCACCATGCACAACTGTTGTCTACAGTGCGTGTCCCAAATACACCTTGCAACAAGGCCTAGTAGCAGCACATCTCAGGCTCAATATTAAAACAGAGCCCTCAGGGTTTGCTGCTTCAGATTCTTCAGTTTGTCCAACACCTGCAATTTTTTAGCAGTTTCACACACAACTTCCAGAAATATATTCTTAATAACACTGTTGCAAAATGACCTCAGTGGACCGAGTGTCATAAACAACCGAGCCACCATCATTCCAAATGTGTGCAGCCCATGTAGCTGAGCCATCTGCTTCTCAACGCTGAGCACAGCTGACCCTTCAGAAACTCTCCCCCCATAGGACCTGCTGGTTGTGTATGGTGTAGGGAAAAATTTTATTTCATGCTTGTGGGTTTTTACATCACAGTCAAAAAAAATTTCTGAGTCTCCATCTGTTTTTCAGTATAAGACACTGATTTTCTGTGGCAAGGGGGGTTGTTAATATGGGACAGAGACACCCCTATGAAACAAAAGCTGTTTATGATTACCCGATACCATGTCATATTAGAGACTGTGACCAACAATAGTGCATATAGATCAGGATTGATTGCAGTCTGCTGTGTGTCTCTTTTTTTACCCCTCTTCCTAGAGGCTTCAAATCTGACTCAAACATGCAGATATTTACATGGTGGGTGAATAACTACTCAAACAATATGAAAATCGCCATGAGCGAAAGTACTCTGAGCCAACAGTGGGAAAAAAGTTTTTGCCAAAACCACACAAAATGGAGAATGCAAGAGAGAAGCAGTGTCAGAGTGGCTAACAGCATCTATGTGAAAATGGTACCCTCGGATGCACAAGCAGGTTGAAATCTTCCCTGCAGTTACAACCAACAAGGAGACCTGTCTGCCTGCAAAGGCCACCTGCTTCTGATCCTGCTGCACCAGGAACAGCAACGGTGCAAACTTCATCAAGGCTTGATTCAGACAAAATTGAAACCCATCAAAAAATAAAATCAATGAGTTGAATTTACATTTTTTTCCTGAGGTTGACAAGGTTTAACAGGTTGATTCTGCCACCAACTTTGCAAACATTGCTATGGGAAATGCCAGAATTTCGCTCCTTTTCTGGGCATTCTTTGTGGTAGTAGATAATTTTTAATAACCCCTCAGAGTCAGCCAGTGTCTAATTGTAAAAATAGTTTCACAATTAATTTGTAGGAAAAGCTAAATGATTTCAAATAATCATTTAAAACTGATATTCAATCTCACAGATCAAAAGTCACAAATATCCAGAATTACCTAGAATGAAGCATTGAGAAGAAAAGCATTCTTGAGCAACTTGCCTCCAGCAGCTGCAGCAAGCACTGGCCCCAGCACAGGCTCCACTTTGGGAACAGAAGAGTTGAGCATCATGCAGAAACTGGAACAAACCCAGCAATCCTTGGAGGAGCTGTCGGTCTGGTACTTGGGAAATCTGGGTTTCCCTTCAACCACTAACACTGCCGTTCCTGTGTGCTCTCAGCCAGCCACACAACTAGCATTTCTGATGAAGAGAAAAGATGAAAAAAAAAAACATTTCTTGCTGGTCATCTTGCCTGGTAGGAGTGCAAGCCCCTTGAGCAGGACTAGCTTTCTCATATGCTCTGCCCAGCCTGGCTGGCCACTGTCAGCCACAGTCTCAAAGCACAAATGCTGATGAGCAGTGGCTGCTAGGTAGCATATATGTGTGTAGACAGAGACACAGAAGGGGACCCCCCATCAAATGTCTGTTTCCTTGGAAGGAATGAAACAGTATGATGAAAAGTTCAGGCTCAGATGTGTTAATAAAATGCTGAAAGGAAGCCCAGCTACTAAAACACCTTTTTGGAGATACCACTAATCTTGGGTCTCCTGATTTACACACATTAGTGTTCTTGCTCCCTGGGAGAGTAGTCACAGACTTTGCTTTTAAGACCTGAGCAAGTTTCATGTTGCACCAGAACGATACATTTTGTATGTATTATTACAGGCATTTAACTTCAAAATCCTGGTCAAAAAAATTGCATCTAAACAGTCCTACAATTTTAACAAACCTCCAAGCAAAGGCCAGGTAAGTTACTGTTTTTGACACGCAGTAAGGTGCTGCCTTGGCATGGCCTAGAGAACCATACCTCGTTTCCCAACCTTTGCCAGGGCACCACAAATCCCAGCTATCGGACAATGAGCTGGTCACTGCCATACAACACAAGGGGCCCCTGGCTTCGAGGAAATCATCACTTTGTTAGAACAGCTTTAGCAGAAATTTTGAGCGGGATCATAACACCTTGCAGTATGTTTCAGGGGGATGAGGAACAAATCTTCATTCACTCCTCAGACAGACTTTAGGGTCTGTGTTTGGAAAGCATGCATCTAAAACTCATGCCTTTCAGCCAGCATCTCTTCAGAGACTCAGAGGTCTTGGTTACTGCAGTTTCATGGTGGCTGCAAACTGACTGAGAAGACTCTGCTAATGAGGCTTTCCCCAGCGAGGGCGAAGGCGCTTACGGGTACTTGTTGGCCAGCAGACACAGCAGCACAGCGCTGAGATACAAGAGCTGAAAACAGCTTCTACCATTTACCCAGCAAGCTCACAACTGGTTTTCCTCTTTGGCAGCTCTTACTAAAACATTAATGATCTCTGATCAGTTCCATTCTGCTTTCACCTCAGGATTAAGGCCTGAGAAGTGCCAAATCCATGAAAATCACATTGAGAAACTGAGGAGGCTGTATCACATCCATTGGCTGAAAGGCCCAGGATCACTCAGAGCTCTTGCTCAGGGGCCATGAGCTATCAGTGTCTCACTGGGGTTCCTACTACAGCAGTCTTGATTAATTGATTTACTGTAACAAAGGATCTTGTGTTTATCACATTTAACATATGCTGAAGTCTAGCCTGCATACATTTCAACTCATAGGTTTCAAGGGCAGGTCCAACAACCACAGCTAAGAGGAGTAAATGTTCTGCAAAAATCCAATTACTTAAAATTTACAGGAGTGAAAAGTCTGCTGGCATGATCACCTCTACATTTGGTCTCTAACAAGCTGAACGTTGTGTGCTTTTCAAGCCCTCTCTCAGCGGGCAGTAGCACAACGCAGGACGTGTGTTTTCCAGAGGGCTGGTTGTCCCCACAGCACCCGTCTGCAGGCTCTAGAGCCCAGACGGCACCGAAGCACCAGCACGGGACATGAGGTTCCTCCCGAAGCAAGACTACACAGGCTGCAAGTACCTTTCTGAAATGCTTTCAGGTAAGCTGCTCCTCTGCCTCCTCCTCTGACAGCCACCTACATTTGTGCCTACTCAGTCTCTATCACCACGGGCTGTCCTGTACTTCTCCATCAGGTTCCTCTGTAGGTCCTGAACAGTTCTACAACATTTGTCCCTAAAATCACAGACCATCCCCATGTCTACACTGTTACCACTCTTACCTGGTACCACAGCCCAGAGGTGCCCAGACAACACCAACATGTTCCTCCAGAAGTGCCTGACTGGAGGCTTTTTGTTAGAAACTTCCCCTTTCTCCGCCATCCTCCATATTCATTCCCAGATTGCCTTTCTCCACTGCCCCCATATTCTTCTCCCTCTCCTCACCTCATCTTGTTTTTCTTTGCAAGGCCCTTTTCTTTGGAAATGACACAATTTCCCTTTGGGGGGAGATTAGCAAGCGGGGTTTGGCTGTGGTGCCTGGGATCCCTTGGCAAGGAGCAGTAGGTGGAGAAAAGAAATAATATATAACATCTTGTGCTCAAAGGCCCCTCAGTGCATGTGCTCGCGTGGGTGGTGGTTAATCACGCTGCCTTCAGCACCACTGCTCTATCACTAAAGTATCACGTCCTTCGTTAAATGTGGGGCTGCAGCTATGTGGTCTCCATGTTCTTCTGCACACCAGCCTCCATGTGAGGGGGCACAGGTGCTTGCCAGCCATGCAGCACACACAGGCAGCCCCCCAGGTCTCCAGGGGAAAAAAATACTGACAAAACTGGTTCCTTTTCTTATTCCATTGAACAGGAAAAAATAAAATGAAAAAAAAAAATAAATGTAGAGTGAACAAGATGACATGAAGCCATGTGGAAAGGGAATATATGAGGTGAGCACAGAGAGAATATTTGCAAGACTGTAAGGAGAACTAAAGGGAAAATACCTTATTGAGACAGGTTTTCCATGGGATCGCAGCTATCAGAGCAGCACTGGACTCAAGGGAAGAGCACTCTTCAGTAATCTTGAGGAAAGGGAAGGATGATTGTGAGCAAAGGGTTCATTTCCTTCTCAAACTTTCTATTTTTAGGATTCATTACCATAGCAATGTGTCTCTCCAGGTTAAGGTTTTTCATCCTTTCTTCTGGGAAACCATTCCTTGTACTAACCATGCTCAAGGCTATGTCTCCACTGGGCATGAATTTCCACAGCTTTCACTGAAGCTACAACAACTGCCAGCAGCAGATCCGCTCATCCCACCCTTAAACTTCTCATAACTTACACTAAAGCCCCTTTGGGCTAGAGCTCCTCTTCCTTCAAAGTGACTCGCCCCTTCAAATGCTTGAAAGTACATTCAACTTTTCACTGTTTCAGCAAGGAAAATTTAGCTGTTGCAGCTGCTTCTTCAATCCATCCCACTCTCATACACTCAGTCTGGTATGGAGCCTCCTGCTCCTACGCATTTTTTGAACATTTACGTGAAGCAAACAGAAACCCCAAGTCTTCTGAGGTGGGACTGGGTCTGGCACAGGATGTAGTCAAAGAAACCAGTGGATTAGCAGCCATTAGGGAACCTCAGCCAGGCTTCAAACATAAAACCCAATACTTCCTGCGTGGCTGAGGAGCACATGCCTGAGGGACAGTGCCCCTTTATGTGCTCCCAGACGCACTGTGTGCGCTTGGGTCCTGAGAGCCCAATAAGCTTCATTCAGCAGGAGCAAAAAATAGACAAAGATGAAATCAAATATCATGACATTTTCTCAGCGTTTCTAGTCAAACAGAAAATTAAACAGGCTCAGTATTATTGCCAGAAAGTTAATTTATGCACCGCTTTGAGGAAAGCAGACTCAGGCATACACAGAAGGTCAGGTTTAATGCTGTTATTAGCTGTCCCCTCCTTCCTCCTAAAAATCCTCATGGTGCTACTTCTCAATCAAAGGGGGAATATTTAATATGGGGAAGAGGTGGAGGAAAGGCTAGAAGCTTTATATGGAAGAGGAAAGTGGGGACATTATAAATCACTTGGTGACAGGCAGACTGCGAGGGCACTATCTACCCCAAAATCATCTCAACCTCTGCCCATTCATGCAACAGCTTCTGCATAAAACAGTGTTGTGGGTACACTATACTTGTGGGTTTTGGGGCTTTTTTTTATGATGCAGTAACACTAAAATCTATTCTCCTGTGCCCATGAAATAGGTAGTGGGAGAGTTTACCCTCTTCAAATATCAAAGGTTGAATTAATAAATAAAACACTGAATCTGAATCAAAGTTCTAATAATGCAAGTTAAAGAAGCAGAGATATTTCTACATCGTTCTTATTAAAACACTGTGAGGGACGGCAGGAGAGGTGGCTTAAAGACAGTATCTTACAAATAAGAAAAAATTTCTAAGTATGACCCTTGTCCCGGGCTTCTCTAAATCAGATTTTGTGCCATACCCGCACACTGATATCTATGTGGAAATCACATCCACCCTTTGGGCTAGAAGCCTCCTCCTGTGGATCAAACCCACTGTTTTCATACAATGCAGAACACAGCTGACTGTTAAACTACTGCTGGCTGCTCTGACAATACACATAGGGGAGAGCTGGGTGCAGAAAGGAGGGGAATTTGGAAAAAATGCCAAATCCTCCATCCCCACAGGAACAAAACACCAGGTGCAGCTGTGAAAATGGATCTCAAAAACCACCAGCATCGTTAGAGGAAGAGGGAACTCTCCTTCCCTGAAATCACACCACACAGAGTCCATGACCACAGTGTTACCAGCTTACCGTGGACAACAGCTGATGTGCGGGTTCCCCACTAAGCTATGGTAGTTCTGAACTCATTTTGGGTTATCTTTCTGATTTCTCTGGCAACTGAAGGAGCTGGATAGGAAAAAATGGGTTGACTGCAGATGAAATGCGAACCTGAAACACTTGCTGGAATGAGCACTTATTACATTCAAAGACTCACAAGAGAATTGAACGCTGTAATGATTTTTTTACAAGTTTGAGTGAACAGATGCATTGTGAACACCTCACAAAATCCTTCTCCTGAATTCATATTTACCCCTTGGAAATGTCTCATTCTCAGAAGATCAAACGTCCTGACTCCTTCCAACTAATTAAACGGCTTTGCCTGGGAATAAATTATAGTTGTCACCTAATCAGATGGTGCATTTTAATAAGATACTGGCTTTCTAGTGTTGAAGTATCCGATTTCCACAGTGTTTTGGTTAGACTATGTACTCTGTTTAGGACTCAAGTCTAGTTTGTTAACAAAGAAGTTAACAGCTCACTGGAAAAATTTATGTCACCAATTCAAGCCCTTATTTCAATTTTTTTTGGCTTCTCCCTTCAAAAGCTTATTAAGGTTTTCCTGTTTTTCTTTCTTCTGAGAACAGTGAAAACTTATCATATGACCAACATTCCTTGTGTCTTTTTGGATACTATCAACTGTGGCCATAACAAGAAGCTTAGCATCCCTCAACTTTGTCTCTCTGTTCTCAAATCAGATGTAAATGCTGAATGAAAGCTTCATCAACATGTGTAACAGCCAGTGTTTCTAGAATAATGGTGCCAGAAAAAAATACAAATACAATGAGCAAAAGAAGCAACAATGATTTCTAAAGTGATTCACTGGGAAGGACTTAATTTGTCGTGATATATCCCAGAGCCATCAGCATTGTCAGTACTTTATCACTACTACAGGTGATGAAAAACACAGCTCAAGTCAAACCAGGTGGAGAAGCTGATCCACTTACTGAAAGACTCTTCATTTACTTTTTAAAACCAGTAGTGTGCCAATCCAGCAATTCACAGTTTTCAGTGCTTTTAGTAGTGATGGGACCAAAGCATAGAAGGTAACAATCTGGACTGAAACAATCAGTGGGCCTCTTGGGAATGATCTCTCATATTCTTCTCTGGCGATATAACTATGAAGCAACCTCACCTGGTAACTCACATCACTTCTACCAGTGAAATACTTATGCCCAAGTAGCCTACATTACCACACATGGGAGTGACCAAGCCCTGAGATGCATGTGGTCACACTGCATTAATTCCTTTGAAGAACTCAGAAAGATGCAGTTCCTTACCAGGAGCTTTTTAAGGGTATCACAAACTGTTCACCAACTGCTTACTCATAGCCAGTGTCACAATAAGAAAATATTATCAAAGTCTTGCAGTACAAGTCACTAACACATTGAAGTCACTAACGGTGATGCTTGCAATTCTGCTGTAGGTACCAACTCTGCAGAGCATTACTCCTGGCTTGAGTAGGAAGTCACTGGAGTAGGAGCTGGGCTTTTTAGGTTTCCTGTGAGGAAGTGTCTCCATGCATTCAACAACAGAGGCCAGTTATATGATGCATGATAATAGGGCTAAAAGTGAACATTAATCAAAGGAAGCTAAGGGTCCACCAAGGAAAAGGAGATCCAACTAGAACTCTGATGAACATGCAATGGCTGTAGAGAAGGTCATGAAAGACACTAGACTGCTTGTATGACCAAGATGTCAATCATACAAAGTATGGGTCTTCAGTAAGCTTTTCAGATATGGGCTTTTTTAAAGGGGCGGTAAATTGTCTCTCTCTCTTCCAGTTAGATGTCTTTTTCCCTCAAATCAATATGAACCTAATATGGCTAAGTCTTCTAGATATCTGTCAAACAGTTGAGGTGAGTCAACAGGGACATATACAGAACACATAAGTCCCTCTGTTACAGAAAAGAAGGCTAGTAAATTGTTCTCAAACAGAACCAACTTGGAGTGGTTTTGTTTTTGTTTATGTTTTTGGTTTTTTTTTCAGGTTAAGTGGGGTTAACACTTGGATGAGAAGCACATTCCAGTGTGATTTCACCACTGAAATGAAGCCACCCTTGGGGTGGAGTCCTGCAGCTGCTGGTAGCGCACATGTATTTTGCTCAATATATCCAAAGAAAGAATTATACAAGTAATAAAACAAAACAATTGAGGATACCTCACAATTTGGGTAGGATGCTGTGATGAAGCATTCTTGTTCTTGCTATATTTATATATATGCACCAAGGAAATCAAAGGACTTGTGCTTTCCCTTAGAACTGACATTTTTTTCCAGCCATATTGACTGTAAGTGGGAAATCAAAGACATCTCCCTCAGAGAGGCAGAAGGCTGATGATACCAGAGGAGATGGAACATCTCCCTGTAGCAACAATCTGTCCTGCCACTCCTGCCCTTCACTCACGCACCTTTCCCTCAAGGACCACGCAACACCATCTCGCTGGGTGCCAACCTGAGAAGTCCTGACTGCAGATCAGGAAGCTCTGAGGAACAGCAACACGTGTGGATATTCACCTGGCAGCAACAGAGTCAAGAGAGATGCCCCTTCCCTTCACATCACACATGTGATGACTGAAGAGCTGATATCTGTACAGTGCTATCGAACACACATAGTAAACACCAGCTATTAATGTCTCACATTTTTTCCCCAACCTCCCCTCTTCTCATGCCTTGCCAGCTCACTTCACCCTTCCTTACAGCCGGCTGAAGCCACTTCATATCCTGCTGGCTTTATTCCATCTGTCTTGACACAACACAGTTTCTTCTATTTCTAATCATGCATTTCCTGGCATGATCCCCATTGGAAGCCTCCAGCTCTGATAACATTCGATGACCTTTCCTTTATTATTTCCCCACCGCACTCTTCAGTCCCTGATAGGTTCTAAAATTGGGATTTGCCTTCCTGGAAAGCCAGACACTCGGGGTGAATGACTCATGAGCCTTGGCATGCGGCTCCAACAGCCCAGGACACAAACGCAGTACCTTCCCCCACACACAGTGGATATAACAGTAGGAAGTATTATTTTGCAGGGCTGTGCTCAGTGATTTCCTAGAAAAGCAACAAAAATGCCACATGTGTTTGTGTTTCCATATGAATTCGGCACAAGGAAATCCACACAGGCCACTTGTGGTTTAGAAATTGTAGGTGTTGTGAGCCTCGTGTCTGCATAATGTCTTGCTGTTGGTATGCAGTAAACATTCCACATCTTTAGGGGAAACTCCCACATAGCCAGGAGAAGGAGGGTTTTTAAATCCCAGGATCCTAACTTCAGTGCAAAGGCACGAGCGGACAATAAATTTTACATCTGCAAAGGAAGCATCCAATTTCACTCGATTATTTTGATATGCTACTTTAGTGAAGCAATTGTGCAAGAGCACAGACAGACCAAAGAAAAAAAGGCTTGGCAACATATAAACTCTGAAGAGAGAAAGATGCCTTAGAGTTAAGGCTCTGCCAACGACCAGGTCACGCTGCAGAAGTCAATGGGGCCTGATTTCTCCCCAGCTTTCTAGCTCACAATCAGAGCCTTGTTCGGAAGGAAAAATCAGGTCTTATCTCACTACCAAAAAAAGTCAATGGATATACCAGAGCACTCAGCTTGGAGCGTGATACTACACAGTTACTAAATCATATCCTCCATGGCAGAAAGATCCTAATGGGTACTGACTCTGAGATAAATTTCTGCCTGTCACATGGGATCACGATCATGTTTGTTTCTTTGTCCCTCTGCCACGCCCCTCTGAGTTGAGGGTGCATGTCCAAACATTGTTTTATTTTTTTCCCTACTCTAGATTTTAAGTGAACTTTTTCTAAATAAGTAAAGTCTTGTTCAAAATACAGAATACTTCAATATGAAGGACAAAGATCATGAAAAGTATTTGAACCGAAGCAAGAATGTCTCCAAGAACCAAACCAAATGCTCTTAGATTTTCTGCTGAAGAAAACGTCAGATTTTGATTCAAGTATGAATCAAAATTGAAAATTTAACATTATCTCAAACATGCTAGGGGAAAAAAGAAACAAATGAAAGCTTTTCCCAGCAGAACCACCTGCTTCTTACTGTAAAGTGGCTGGTGCCATCTTTCAGAGCAGAATGGCTTCAGTGAGATCTGTCCAACCCACGTTACATACACTGGATGACTGAATACACCCATGTCCCTTTACAGCAGGGTCCCAGCAACCGTATGAGTTTTAGTCCTTTTTGGGAAATAAGCATACTGCATGCTCCCCAACTTCATGTCACAAACATCATACATATAGAAACTTATGCATGTCAGCACACAGCAGATACACAGGTCAAGACCTGAGCAGCACACAGCTCACCCCCCATCCATCCACCGATTCCCAAAGCACAGAATAACTGTAGAAGCTAGAGGAGCTCTGAAGCCAGTAGAAACCAGGGAGGTGTCAGAGCTCCCCCAGCTTCCCCACATGTACAGACAACCCACACACTTTGGACCAGGGAGAGCAAGAGACCATAAAAATTTCCACTACAGTATTACTGGGAATTAAAGCATGCATGATTCAACACAACTCTGAAGGAGGAGTCATGGGGAGAAACATTATTCGAGGAATTAAAAAAAGAAAAAGCCATGAGGTTATTTATATTGATTCCAGGCTGAATCTTGTAGATTAATTATGAGGGAAAAAATAGGTATTGACAGCTCAATGTTGACTGTAAGCTGGTTATTAGAACAAAGCAGGCTGAGCGTGATCTTTAGAGGAAATAGCTTCTGATAGGGTCCTGGTGCTATGTTTCTTAGGTAACTGGACTCCAGCCAAACCATCTGGCTATTCTGCATTTCATTCTAACAAAGAGGACTTCACAAAGCCTGGAAGAAAATCCTGTACACAAGAAATGTGAGTCACGCTCAGAAATGCACCATTCCAGGAGATATTTGATATATTTTAGAAGGATTTAGAGTTAGAGGAAAGAGGACAGGGAAATTAAAAAAAAAAAAAAATCCTGAAAAATACGCTTATACCTGAGGAAAAAAGCAAGACAGCCCCTGAGTTACGATGTTGTGGGGTTTTGCATTATTTGTTCCTGTGTAGGAAACAAGCATCTTACTACTGAAACAGAAAGCCTCTTTCTCCTGAGGCAGAAGAGAATTACAGTCTCGGGGTCAGAGTTCCCAAGACAGTGTCTTGGCTCAGTTTAGAAGAGACCAGCTCAAGAGAGTAGCTTTCCATTCAAACTACTGAAGAACCATTTAAACGTGAACACAATGATGGTTTCCTCTGATGTAGAGATGCCCAAGTGAAATGTCCCCAAGCCAAATCACAGCCTGCTCATCTTCAGCCTGTTCAGCCATCAGGGAGAACCACAGGCCTTCCTCAAAGTCCCTGCATTTCCTTCTGCTTAAACCACTGCCTTTAATCTCAGTAGCTAAAGCAAAATTGGATCCATAGGGATGTCCATTGTGGGGGACAAGAATGTAATTATGTCTTTAGCATCTACTCATTTGTAGCAGTGTCAGAACATGTAGACTATTAGTCTACCATTACAAACCTGCGTTGAGCTGACTACCACAGAATATTTATCAGGGAAAAGGGTTCTCAGCAGAACATTCCTAACCAGCTCTCCAAGGCAGGTGGGATCTTATTGACAAGTTCCTTGAGTTCAGATGTGTGTCAGAGGAGTATCACCCTGTCTCAGGCCAGCCAAGTGCTCTGTCATATCCTGCATAGCTAAATTACATGATGGCTCTTCCTCTTTATCAGCCAGGCATAGGGACAAACAACGACAGGACATAGCAAAGAGAGACTGACCTTTGCCAGCTCTTAGGCATCCTGTAATACCTCATTTCTCTGTCAAGGCTCATCTGCTTTCATTCAGGTTCCCACCTGCACTGGGTTTGTGACTGCTGTTCCCATGTAGAAAACAACTGTGGGTTGTTGAAGTGACCCACAATAACCATTGTGCAAGGCGAGGGGGCCTATTCCCAAAAGGACAAGCCTGCAGGACAAAGTCGGTGCCCCGAGGGAGCCACAGTGTTTGTCCTGCAGATGAAGGATTTAGAGCCCCTCTGGGCCCCAATCCAGAAGAGTTAGAAATCTCCCAGCTGTATATATGTATATGCAAATATAAACAATCAAAACACTAGGAAATAACACCTTTCATGCCTAATAATTATTCTTGGAGCTTTCAGTTTTCATCGTCTTGGGACTCTTTCACTGAACTGTGTTATGACAATGGGCTGGGCTAAATAAACAGCTCTGACCCCACCATCAAGCTTCCCTTTGCTTTTTCTACTCTTCCAGCCTCCCAGCAATGTCAGGGATTACCCTCTGCTCCCAGCTGTTCAAGCAGCTAGACAAAGTTCCCTGACAGCATCCAGCACCCTCTGCGTGACCAGAAAATGGCAAACCGATGTAATCAAGAGAAATGCAAGATCAATAGACCACATTAGCAGAGTTAAAGCCAACAAACATTTAGCTGTAGGACTGTGTTCCTCCAGTGTCTCAAGCAGCTCTGTACCAGCACTGCCCACATAGAGCTACAGAAACATGCAACACCACCTCTCCTCTCTTTTTCACGTCCCAGCTCCTCACTTGGTTTTGATCTCAGCAAAACAACTCATTTGCTACTCACTTTCACCATGACCTCTGCAAGGAACTGAACCTCTTCCACCTCACCTGAAGTGATGGTCAAAATCTAAAGGCAAAACTTTCTGCTGTATCCAGAAACTTTTTCTCTGGAAGGGTGGTCCCAAAAGTGCTGAGAGTAAATGAATTAACTTTTCATTTTGTACTCTCAGCTTTGGCTGTCCTAAAAGTTTTTCCTCAAGTCAGAAGGTGTACGAAGATCAAAAATTTTTAGTCTTAATGTAAATTACAGATGTACAGATTGAACCAATCCAATGAATCTCTGGTGCCAAAAGGAGCTGGTTCCCTCACTCATACTCCCCTGTTTATCCTCTTTGCCATGGCTCTGGTGCTCAACAGACCCTCAGTCAGATAGAACCAACTCACTCCCCAAATACAGCAAACCTGCTTCTTACAGGTTATCAAGGTGCATCTTCCCAGCACAAGGTCTGCCAAGAGCCAGGATTTGTGACAGGGAGGAGATGGGAAGACACAGCTGGAAGCAGGGAGAGGATATAACAGTTTGCTACTGCCAGGAGGAAGAAATCAGCTTAGCTGCAGTGCCTAAAATTCACCCTCCCACCTCTATCTACCAAGGTGTGACTGAAACAAAGCAGAAAACAGTGAACAGATCTGGAACACATGCCCCTCCCTGGCTAGATAGTACAGCACTTCCACTGCCCCTTGAAATCTCACTTTGCTCCCTCTCACCAAGTTTATCTGAGAAGTGGGGGGAGAAACTGTATTTCCTATTACCAGTCCTATCTCCCCTCCTGCTGCTAGTGATCTGACTGCAGAAATTTCCAAAAGCACCCAGGAAATGCATACGCCCAATTTCTAATGGGAATAAAGTATCAAAAGCCCCTTTGGCTACATCACCATAACAGCCCATATATGCAACCTGCCATAAAGAAATAACAGCTATTTACTGAGTGGTATAAAGATTAGTTTAATGCTATAAATACTTCCAAACATTGTTGAAACATTAACTAATCCATGCTAGCAGCAGCTCCTTGTGGCAAATAAAGACCACTCTTTCTGTGTTGAAGGGGGGTTTTGAGCAGAGACTTTTTTATATAGGCATCAGCATCTCCTGACAGTGGCTCTAAAAACTGTCAGTGATATTAGTGATCCCATTTGGGGATGGAGCAGATTCTAGAACAAGGGCTGATACAAGAACACACCTCAATTGGATAGTCTTTAAGGATGCGATGGGGACCTGGCACTTCTCACACAGATGCAGACAGTTACCTTCCACTGAGAGGAAGCAGCTATTTAATTGCAATTATCCTGAAACAAGTATAATTTTGATGTTTTTCATTGGAAAGCTGTGATTAAAAGATGAGAAGGACCAACACCACAAAAGAGGCTCCTGAACTCGGCGAAAAACATAGGGCACAGTAGTTGATTTTAGAAAATTGCTTTCTATACATGCTTCACACTGGCTCTCAAAATTATTTTGGTCCATCATGGTTCAACCACCCTGCAACTACTTTGGCGATCTGTTTTGAAAGAGGTAGGTATAAGTGCCATTATACTGTGTTTTCACTCATGTATCCTTAGATTTTAGGTAACAACTACCTATAGAGACAGTCTATTCTCTATGTGGAATTATACTCAACTGAATATTGTATATATCTGAAAAAACATAAAATTCAAAGGGCAAAACATCCTACATGCTGCAAATAAATTGGGATCAGTTTCTCCCGTTTCAGCTGGCTATCACAAACCTCCCAGGCACCCTGGTATCCAAGGGCAGTTGTCTCTCTGCTCTGAAGCAAGACCAGCCACACACACATCAGCAAACTGTCCTCCCCATTTCTTGGTAAGCCATCCACAAAGACTGTGCTGTGGAGGGCTTCTTCAAGGCAAGAAAGGAAAGAGTGGCAGAAGGGGGATGAGGAAGCAGTGAAGGAAGTTATCTCTTAGGCAATACCCCTGCTGTGGCTGTAGGCAGGCAAAGGGCTGCTCGCTTTGGACCTTCTGTTTGACCTCAGGAATGGGAACAGGCCTGGGTTCCCTTACAATAAACGTCCCACTTCATCCATTGGAAAACTATCTCCAGACCATCTCATATGCTACGGTGCTTCAACACATACTCTGCATATGAATCTCAGTGTGTATGGTGAGGGGTCTACCCACAAACCCAGAGAAGCTGGCTTACACTGTGGCTGGGACTATCAGGGGTCTGCAAACCTCTCATGCTGAGAGGCTGCAAGCTGAGCAAGAGCTTAGCAAACAAAGCCAGGCTGGAAGAGGCTCGAGGCTGATGCGTGCCTGTGGCTCCTGAGGGCACCTGGCCCTCAGGGGTGTCCGCTGCTCCCAGCCTTGAGAAGGAAGAGCACAGGATGAAGCACAAGAAAAAAACACCAGGAAAGACAGGGTGAGAAGTAAAAGCAACCTTGGGGACAGTCCCCTGTTGGGTTTTGTCCCTGCACAACTGAATAAAACAGCTTTATTTTCAGTATAACGGCAGAGGCAAATAATTCTGGGACACTACGTCCCTCCCGGGCCTGCTTCCCACACTCCTGCGAGGCCACAGCCACCAGGTCCCAGCAACAGGACACAGCACTGAGCCATTTCAGTTTGGTTCCCTATTTATAACACAGCAGGGGACCCAGCTTCTCCCTAGCAAGGATTTGGATAAACCACACTGAGCTTGGGTTAGGCAACTCAAAATTAAAGGCAGCAAACGCAGCTACAATGCACAGCCCCAGATGAAGGTCTGCCCACACAAGTCACCTCTCTAATATTTCTCATTTTAGACCCAAATTTACTTGCGTTTCTCACAAGCCTGCCATTATCTCCATTTCCTTGTGTAAATTACAGGCAGGAGATAGAACCAACACAGGGGTGAGATTGCACCGAATGTTGCTCCCACGCAGGGTAGACAAGATTCCCACTACTGGAAACATCTGCTGTGATTTTGGAGTAGCTACAGAAATGTTTCTAATCCTTTCTGCACTGGTCACTTCACTCTGAGGTAAAGGCGGGGATTATGCCGAGCGCGAGGCTGGGTGGGAAGCGCCTTTCTAGTCCAGCTAGCAGGACACTGGTGCAGGTAAGAATCTGCTTACTCTTCGCTCTTTTTCCTCCAAGATGGGATTCTGGGTGCTAGGCCCAACCGAGAAGCAGCAAAGAAGCAGCAGGTCCCTGGAAAGACTCATCTTGCCACACTCCAGTGGGAGCCAGTGACATCCCCTGAACGGGCTCAGCTGCACTGGCCAGAGATGGGAGGAGGCCAGAGCAGCTCTGGACCTTTTTCCAGTTCACTGTTATTCCTCTGAGCTCACACCAAGGTCCAGGCCACGAACAAAGCTTTCAGTCCCCTTCTCCATCTCTTCTCGGGTGGCCTTGCAGGGTACCACAAGCCCCACAGCTGTGCATGCAACCCTGTACAGTTACGTTGGCTGCTCTTTTGCCTGCTTAGCTTTGCACCCAGCTGTGTCCATTGGTTTATGAAGCAGCAGAGAAACCACCTCTAAGGGGACACATGAACCTGGTCTACCTTTGTGTAGCTCGAGGCTGTCAGCCAGCCAGGTCACTCAGGCTGCTGGGAGCCCCCATGCTGAACTGTCCCCAGAACCTGATGTGCATGTACCATCAAACATAGATATGCAAAGAAATCTCCTATTTTAAACAAAACCATAATTCAATAAATGCACTGAAATACTTTTGTTAAACACTGAATGGAAAAAAAAAAAAAAGGGTTTGAAATGCCTATTTTGACATTTTTGAAGTAATGAGTCACCAGGAATACTTTGGGGTATTTAAAAAAAAAAAAAAAATTGTTTAAATAAAGGGTATAAATAGAGTCAAGGTTTTTATTTAAAGTGAAGAAAAGGGGGGTGGGATCTGAAAGTTCTTGTTTGGTTGTTGTTGGGTGGGGGTTTTTTGGGGAAATTCTGAGTTTGTATCCAGATCTGGGAAAGAGAGAGAAAGAGACCAACTCTTGAAATTTTCCACAGACCAAAAACATTATCCCTGAGCATCTCTGCTACTCACTGCCTTCATTGCTTATATTTCCCCATCAAAACTGTCATGTATCAAGCAAGGTTATGTCCACGGTCAGCTAATTAAGGTTACAGAGGCATGGATCTAAAGAGGGGGAGGAAAAAAAAAAAAAAGCCACACCAAAAAAAACCATGCTAAGGGTTACAAGCAATGAAACCCCCAATGGGAACAGAGTCTGGAAAATTCAACCTCACACTGGCCAAGAGCTTTCCCCCCCTGTGTAACATTCCTGGAGCAGACAAGCCAGTAAACAGCATACCAAGCTGATGTGCACCATATGACAGAAACCTGTGAGGAGAAAACTCTCCCTGCCCTCGCCTGCAGGGACACAGCAGCAGGGAAGATGGGGAGTTTTTGGTCTGCCATTGCCTGCTTTGCTGAAGGGAGGTGCTGTGTTACTGCCCCAGCCTGCCTGCCATGGTCCTGGGAGAGGAGAGGGACAAGCCACCCGCTCCTGCTCTGAAGACAGTGGCAGCATATTAAGATACAGCAGACCCCACCAGCTATGCTTGTCCTTCAGCTTCTTCCCTTTGCAGTCCAATCCTCCAGCCTGAAGCCACCAAGATGATTTTGTCAGAGTGAATGGAGTAGAAAATCCAGGCTGAGGCTCCACGTCACCGCCTGCTGAAGATGGCCTGCTGGCCACCAGGGATGGCACGGTCACCACCCTTCTGTCTGCCACAGGCTTTGTTTTCATGCAAAAAATCTTCCCCGTAGAGCATACTGCAACTTTCCTGGTGGAATTTGGATCTTGTAGGTGTAAAAGAAATATTGTGGCGGACGCGCAGGCAAGAAATCAGCTATCTGTTTCAGGGATGTGGTGAACAGCTAACACAGGTTTGCAGGCAGGTACACCCGCTCCAAACACAACCAGACCTACCACTCTCTGACCGGGGTATTCTGAACAGTATTTGGAAATCAAAGCCAATTTATGAAAGTCAAAGCCAATCTGTGTGCAGAAGGAACTGCATTATCTGTGATGAGTTGAACTCCAGAGCTCATTGATACTCTCAGAGGATTACTGAAGGATGCAGCTTTGGCACTTATCTTGTCACTTCCATGTGGTGATTATAAATCCAGTTGGTTGGATTTATATATGCCAGCTGGCTCTCTGGAGGTGAAGGGGTGGGATCTTGTCAGGAATATCAGCTGGGAACACAGATTTAGCTCCAGAGAAGCCAGCAAGAAAGCATTTGGGCTGTGCTGCCTCTAGGCTTGGAGCAGTTTCAGCCAATCCCCCAAAACCAGTAGGAAGTGTCAGAGTCCAGCCCAGTGGAGAAAGCAAACATTTGAGTAAAGCAATCCCAGGAATTGAGGCAAAAGGACGGCACGGCTGGTATTAAAGCCGGGCAGGAAACAATGTTATCATCCAAGGAGAATGTGGTATTTTGCAATGTTTCCCTATCCAAGATCAGTGCAAAAAGTCTTACTAAGAGTTTTTGGCAAACCAAGGTAAAAAACCCCACCAAGATATTATTTTAAGCATTCAAACTGTATGGGCCTCCCTCCCTAGTTTTCTCTTATATTTAAAGGACAGAAGAACCATTTTAACTCATAATTTTTCAGTTTTCTCAGTGTTAAACAACACAAACAAAGAAGACAAACCAGTCCTGGCTCCCACAGGCATCTCCCTGCCTGGTGCCCGGGGTACCACCTGCATCCATTGGGATCTGCTCTTCCCGATCAGGGGCATTACTGCTGCACCCACCCAGAGGCAGAGTTTGTCCTTCCCTCCCCCCTGCTCAGCAAGGGTGATAACTGGTTAGAAAACCACGCACATGAGAAACAAGCAGGAACCATAGGCTTTCTGCTAAAATGAAACCAGGCAAGCAAGATCTGTAACACAGATGAAAAACATTCCATAGCTGCACATCTGCTGCACCCTAACCCAGAGCATCCCAGCTATTGTGATTGAATGAATGCCCATGGGACCAACCAAGGAGTGTAATATATTCACAGACAAAAAAAGTGAAATACAGTATCTGGAAGAGAAAGGCCCTGTGGAGGTCCTGAGTTGCAATGTTACATCCTGACATTAAACAAATCCTATGCCCTCACCTGTTTCTAGCCCCACATTTCCACAAGATTCTGTAACAATCTTCAAATGAAAGCCATAACACTCCTATGATTTCCCTACATTTCCTGCCTCCACTAATGGACTCGGGTTGCTTCTGTATGTAGCTCTGGATCAATACTTCTCAGTGAGAAGCCACATATATTTCCATTTAGGGAAAAAAGAAAAAAAAACCAAAACAACGAAAAACCAAACAAACAAACTGAAAAAAAAAACCCTGGAAACATTATGTGTTTCTTTAGTAAAGAGGTAACCATCCTACACTGCACTAAAGACAATATAATAAAAGCTGAATGCAAGGGTGTGGGCTTTTTCCCCCAGATAACAGAACCCTAGCTTCCCTACCTCTGCTCAGGAATTAAAACGTGGAGCTACACCAAGGCCTCCCCACGCAAGCCGTGATGATGCCCTCAATCGCTGATTTAAACTTTTCTCAGAGAAGAAACTCCAGGGGATTGGGGGTGCAAGACTCTCGCTGAGTTAGTGCAATAACACAAGCAAACAGGGTAGAACAAGAAGCTGACCAAGGGAATAAGAGCAGGGACACACTGCCTGAGTAAATGCAGCAAGGGCAGTGCGAGGAAGATGGCCAGCAGTACTGGGGGAGACCTGCAGAGCCAAACCCCATGCACCCCACATGCACACAAGGCATCCCAACTCCATAATTTTAGGGACAGAGCACCCTTTTCCACAGTTGTAACCAGAAAAAAAAACCAAGGAGTGAACACAACAGGGAGTCACGGGTGCACCTTGGAGACAGGTTTCTACCTCAGCGGGCGGGAGGCGCCAAGGCAGAAGCTGGTGCTGCAAAGCCTTGGAGATCCAGCAGTGCTCGAGCTGTGGACCAGCCACTGGTGCAGCATCAGGTGATGGTCATGACAGGACTGTCACAGTGAGCTGGAGCACGGAACAGCTACTTAGAAGAGGCACATGGAGATGGCAGGACCAAGACAGGAGCTCAGGAAAGAAGGGATTTTGAAGAGAGACAGACCGGATGATTTAACAAAGAAAGGAATTTTCAAGAGAGGCACTCAGACGCACCTCTTGTTAGGGAGAGGAAAAAAAAAGAAAAGAATCAGTAAGAATCACAGTTCAATCCTATGCAACAGTAAAGCCCTATGTGAATTGTTAACCCTCCTCCATTTGGGCTGTGACGGACAACAGCAGAGAGACAACCTGAAATCAAGGAGGGTGCTCTCTGTCCAGGGCAGCAACTCTGCACACAGCCGATGCTTGTGCTCTTTGCATTCAAGCCTCAGGGCTGGGGCTCTTACCATAGCGATTTCTCCATAAAGAAAAATTTCTCTGCATCACATCCCCAGAGACAAAACTTAAATCTATTCACCCTAAAGATTAGTCACAGTAAGACAAAAAGAAATTCAAAACTCGTGGCTGCTAAGGGCCCCAGCTCAGGGTTGCTGCGTCCCTGTGAGCTGCAGCAGTTGGAACAGAAATTAGAAGACAAGAGCATTTGACCCAGAAATGCATTTTACTCTTTCTTGCACATAGTCCAGAATCTGTAAAATAGGTGCAAAGCTGCAAAATGGCTGTTCTTGTCCCATCCCTGCTCCAGGAGTCCTACAAGTGGGACAAAAGACACGCTGGCATCAACGGAACAGGAAGGGGTACAGGTGCTTCAAAGGCTACAAAAACATACGGGGGCTAAAATCCAGCATGCACTGAAGCATGGTGCTGGATCGGGGCTCCTGACCTTCTCTCCACAAGCCATGGCTGCCAGGATAGCCTTTTCCAAATGAGATTTCCACTCTATTCATTTCAACAACACAGCCTGCACCCTTGGGAAAAAGGCGGGAGGGAAAAGCGCAGGAAGATCAAAGCTCTGCAAGTCCGTAATATTTTATTAGATCCTTCCATCTGCCACGCACCAATGACTCATCGGGAAATAAGCCCCCTCTTGAGAACCGCTACCTTTTCGTTGCCGACTTCGTCTTGCGAGCAGCCGCTATTGTGTGCCTTTATCGGTTATTTATTCCGTCTGAACGAGTTTCACTCCCCATTCACAAACCAGTCCCTGCTCCTTGAATTAGAGGGCGAGGAAGGGGGAGGGATGGAGGAGGATCTTGCTGCGCTTCTGTTATCTCTTTCACGCTCTGCTCGGTGCCTTCTGCATCAATGGAGACCTCGGGAATCCTCGGGCTTTGTTCTCTTCTGCACACTGGGGCTTTCCTGCTAAAATAGCAGGTAACAGCAATAACCCTGAGAACATACAATCATCCAAATTCATCTGCTAGGGAGGGAGAAAGATGCAACATGCTGCTTTTGGAGAAGGAAAAGCACTTTAGGGGAGCAGGGGAAAGTAGGGGAAAGAGCCAGATTTCCTGAACACCTTTGAGTAACACAGAGCAGAAGGACATTTTTATGATGGAGAAAAATGCCTTGTTCTGTTATTACCAGGACACAAATGGAAGAACTTGAAAGGCTGATTGCACAGTCTGCCGATGGATAAACTCCGTAAGATGTTGTGCTACGGAAGTGGAAGGGCTCCCACGCATCCATGGCCCTTCCCACTCCAAAGGTATTGCAAGCAACCACCATCCTGCTTTCTCCGGAGCTCTGAGGTCCCTTCACAAAGGTATGGCAGGGAAAGATTCAATAGCCCTGGCTTTCATTATCAATTAGGGATGCCCTACTGGAAGCATCTTTAAATGTTCAAGTTTATGTTGAATATCCACTTTTGTCAAAAAAAAAAAAAAAACAAACCAAAAAAAACAACAAACCAGATCCCACTCAAAGGAATCATCTCAAGCATTCAAAAATCACTCTCAGAATAACTCCTGGTTTTAGGAGTTTGACCTTGTCTTACTGAAATCAAGCTCCTTGCCCAAATGCAGGCTCAAACAAATTAAGAAAACCTTTTGTACCGAAGCCTCTCAAGATACCAGACCCAAACAGACCTGCCTGCCATGGGCACACATCCCTCAGTTACGTGGGTGGGTGCACTCAGACACGTGCTCCCAGCTGTGTTTTTCATAGATGGCTCTGCTGGTGTAGTTGCAGCTCCTCAGTGAATGATAAGCCTGCTCTATTCTTCATTAGAGCTTTTGTTCATGCACTGTTGGCGACTTTGCATGAACGGTACCCACTGTGCTCAGCACCACGCTGGGTAACGGCTGGCTCTGAAAAGGGAATTGCTCCTGCTCCTTCACCCTGGAGAAGGATGCCTGCACGGATCAGCTGCTGCTTTCCTCGAACCCATGCCTCCCTCTTACCCTGCTCCATCTGTCTCTGTAATTCAGGGCTTGCATTTTACCCATCCTGGCACTGCCTTTGCCAGCATCTGCAGATGTTCAGACAGGAATATTTGGCTGGCCTGAGTTTCTCAATGGCATGGCAGGTAGAATACCTCCCCCTCCCACCATTTCCAGTCCTACATTTATTCTCTAGGGCCCCTGAAGTATCTTTTCTCTTTCCCGTGGTGAGCCAAGACTACCTGAGGCTTGAAAAAAACTTCGAGGTTGTATCATCTCCTTCAGAAAGTCTTGCTCAGAGCGCCCTGGGCTTGGACTGCACTTGGCAGAGCAGGACCACATTTTGTACAAGGACTCATGCGCAGAACCAGATTATTTGGGTGATCTCTTTGGTCTACCTATGAAACGTGAGTTGCAACAAGCTGGAAATATTGCATATAACCTCCACCTCCAAAACAAAAGGAAAACATTAATATGGGAAAACCAAACATTTTCCTCATTCCACCCCAGAATGAGGACTACGTTTCCCCTTATTTAACAGGGCACTGAACCCAAAGCACAGTCCTGGAGAAGTCTTCCTTCCTTGGGGGGTATTTCTCTCAGACTAGTACCACCTGGGCATCCCCAAGAGGATACAGTCCCTGTCTCTCTTTCCTTCAGCAGCCTGAGTTTTGGTGTACAGAGGAACCATGACACTTTCTCATGCAAAAAGCCATAGGAACTACAGAGTTAGAGCAAAGGAGGATTTTGAAACCAGCACTTTACTGAGGTCTCTTTACCCTAAAGCTCTGCCACTCTCACTCAGTGATTTCAGTGGCCAACTTCCTTCAGATATCACTTAGCACCACTGCTCTGCTTGTGCTCACTTGCTTCCCCCTCTATCTCAGATATGGGTTCTTCTAAGCACATACTACAAAGTGGCGTATCTCAAGCTAGTCTTCCCCTTCAGTTGGGTTCTTTTTCTCCTTCTTCTATTAACTATACAGTATTCACAGGATACAGGGCAACTCCAACACTGCCCTGGAGGGTCCATTTTGTCATCGGTATTTCCTGATCCCGATGGTTCTGGATTTTTTTAGCAAATACATCAAGTATTTTACCCCTCATTGCTTCACAAAACCGTGTAATAAGCTTCTAAAAATCAGCGCTACTGCCACCAACATCATTGTGAATCTACCTCAGCTTTACAGAACAGTGTCAACCCTGAAATTGTTCATACTTCTGTCCTACCACAAAGCATCTGCACAGTTCACACTATGCTGGCAGTGAGGAGAGAAAAGGAGAGCAAAGGAGAGCAAAGGTACATGGCCAAGGGTGCACGTCAGAGCCAGATAAAGATCCTCTGCTCCAAATCTTCAAGTCGGTGTCCTCCCCACCAGATCAAGCAAGGACTTTTGGATTTTGAGGCCCACCCATTCCTTCAGTGGAAAACAAGCAAGCAAACTTGTGCAAGCTCTCTGTGTATTCTGCAGATCTCAGAGCAATATTTCGAGCCATAAAACAATCCAGAAGAAGAATTTTAAACCGTCTCCGACCTACAGTGCACCAGCCACAGTCTCGTCTTGGAAGAATAGCTGGCTGGCCTGAACATCAGAGTGGATTATTGTCCCGAGGGTGTAAAGTCAGAGATGAGGCTGCTGCGCGTCATTAAACAAACAGATGGAGAGACAGCCCCAGAGGCTCAGACGGAGCCTGATGCTTTCTGGCTCTGAGCGCGCTTGTTCCAGGGGCAGGAGTGGCTCCAGAGTGCTCTGTGAAAGGAAAAGATGTGGTCATGGTCTGCAGCCTCAGAGACTCGAGCTAATTAATGATGGAGAATAGAGGCGAGAAGGGGACAGAAGCCTTTTCCTTATAAGCAGCTCATCGGGAGCAAGCATGTCATCAGCCTCTGCTGCACGAGTCGAGAGTGAATCCAAACTGCCCAGAATGGGCTCACAGGTCCCTAGGTGAAAGGAGAGCAGCAGTAATCAGACTCAGCTACCATTTTTGATACTAGAAGCTGTAGGCTCTTGGGCTGGGCATTTTGCTTTGTAGGACTCTAACACATTTTAAAGGCAGAGTTTTAGAAGAGAGAAATGTAAATTACAGCTGTATTTGTAGGAATGTCTCCATTTCTCATTAGAGTTCAGCTATATTTTCACGTATGTAAGCAAATAGTACAGTTCTTCCCAAGCAGGGCTCCATTTTCACTTGGCACAAAACTGTTAGGGCAACAGAGTGACTTGGTACAGCATCGCTGGGCATGCAGCACCTTTGCAAGCCAGCACATTCCTGAACAGTCACAACACACTGCTGTGCTTTGTGATGCCGCTCCCCCAACCTTCCTTCCATCACAGGCTTATTCGACAGCAAGAACTCTCAGTCATAGCATGAATGCACACAGAAACCAATCCCCCATCTCAGTGAGCAGCAGCTCTCCAGCACACTACTGGTGCAGAGAACAAGATGAAGCAGGATTACCTGCTCTACAACAGGGCCTTCCCTTTCCCGAGGGAAGTGGAAGAAGGAAGATACTAGAAACCAGGCTATTTCTCTTCCCTCCTGGAAAGGGCACTCATTAGAGTAAACCTGCTAAGGAGGATCAAGCTTGTTCCTTCCAAATGTGTTCCTGCAGCTGCCTTGTAGTTTTCTCTGATTCTGGGCTACCCAAAGGTACAAACCAAACAAGAAAGGAGGAGGCAGCTGCTTCTCCAGAATCACATCTATCAACACTATCAACCAGGCAGTTGGCCCAGCTGTGAGTAGGGGATTGGACTAGAAGACCTCCAGAAGCCATTTCCTACCTGAATAATTCTCTACTTCTATGGCATTCCAGAACTAAAACCCAGTCGACCTTGTCCTGGGTTGAGTGAGTGGTGGAGTTTTTTGGTGGCAGGGGAGGGGACTATTGGGGCGGCCCCCTGTGAGAAGCTTCTCGAAGCTCCCCCAGCTCCAAGCCAGCTCCACTTCTGTTTGGGAAATTGAGCCAATCAGCTGCGCCTCTGCGATAACGTATTTAAGAAGGGACGTGGTGAGGAGCAGTCGGACTTGTGAGGAGGAGTTGCTGCAGCTGCATGAACACCAAGGTCAGTGGAGGAACGGAGGAAAAAAGGAGGGGGGAGGTGTGCCAGAGCAGAGACCCCCCTGTATCCTGTGGTGAGATGGCAGGGCGGCCCCCCCTGCCACCCATGAAGATCTACGGTGGAGCAGACACTGATTTATGGCCTGTGGCTCCTGCTTGAATTATCAAGGTGACGGTGCCCGAAGAAGGCCGGGGTCTCATGGGAAAAGGTAACCCCACTGCTGTAATTCAGCGCTGGGAGGATTGCAGCATGTGGGAGTGTCCCACGCCGGAGCAGCTCGGGAAGGGCTGCAGCCGTGGGAGGGAATCCAGTCGGAGGAAGTTAGTGACCCATGACGGAGCAGTGTGGGGAACACTGCGGCCCAGGGGAGGAATTCAAGTCAGAGAAAGTTTGTGGAGGACTGTCTCCTGTGAGAGGGGGACCACGATGGAGCAGGGGGAACGAGTTCCGGACACTCCCCTCACTGAAGATAAGGGAAGTGGCAGCACTGACTGCACCCCCCATTCCCTGCCCCTGCGCCACTGTGGGGGGAGGTAGAGATATCGGGAGCAGAGCTGAGCCCGGGAAGAAGGGAGGGGTGGGGGGAAGGTGTGCTCAAGATGTGGCAATGCCTCTCACTGTCCTACTCTGTTATGTGTTGTTAGTGTCTGTAATAAATGTATGTTCTTTTTTTCTTCCCCTAACGAGTCTGCCTTTTGCTCGTGACCATAAAGGGGAATTTTCTCCCCATCCCAGTCCTATCTCAAACCCCAAGCCTGGCTCTCTGTCCCTTCTCATTGCCGAAGGGGAAGGGAGAGAGAGCTGCTGGACTGTGGTTGGCTGCCGACCAGGCCCAAACCATGACAGACGTGAAAATAAAAATCAGTTCTCACATAGTTTTCATTTAACTTCTGACTACAATCATTAGTTAGGACCTTCCTATAAGTTCTCTTGGACTTTCTGTTTTGACCTTCAGGGTTCAATCCCCAAGGAGTCAAAGGAAGCCTGGCACGGTCTTGCAGCCAAACCAGGCTCTTGAAAGAAGGTGAATGACTTGATTTGCCCTAAATCCTGTTCAGTCTCCAGAGAAATGGAAGCCACATCCTCCACTGAAGCATCTCATGGCCAGACCTTGCTTCTGGCGTATCTGGGAGCGTGTTAAGGTCAGGATTTTGGGAGGATGCTTACATCCTGCAAGTATAAAACTGGGAACACAAAAGCCCAGCTAGATGGAACCAAGCAAAGTTTTCTTGCAGTCTTTTATTCAATATGAGCAATTTCATGACCTCCAGACCCAGAGAAACCTCATGAGTACAGTCTGAAAAAGTCACTGCTTGAATAGATGTTGCAATTTTAGAAACAGAGGAACAGTACAGTGCTCTAGAGGTCTCCAGATGGGGATGATGCAGCCCACAACTTGCCAGAGAGACTTTTTTTTCTTTTAATTGAAACATCCTATTTACCTGGGGGAGAATGATCTCATCCACCTACCCACTTCTTGGCAACTTCCATCATGGTTAGAAATCAAGTGATATCTCTGGGATGGCAATGAACTTCTCACAGAGTTTTTCTGGCTGAATTCATCCTAAGCTGGTATTAATATCAGTTCCTTTATCTCCATTTCTGAAAAAGGTTCCAAGCATTAACAGCTTCAGTAATGATTCATGGGTTTAAATTCCTAAACCTTTTGAGAACAGGAAATTAAAGCCAAAACGAACAATACTCACAGATTAAATATATTTAGCTGCTGCGTTTCTTGTTGAGAAACTCAGAGAACTGTTTAGTGGTGCTTTTCATGTGGCTGCTCCATGTGGAAACGATGGCAGCTTGTGTCTGAAGTCAAAATCATAAACTAAAGGGGGGATGCAGGAAGACATTTTATTGTTTTCCTTGTGCTTTCTGCTCTCCAGCAGAGCTCCTCCAGGCAGGAACCTCTCACTAGCCTCCTCAGCATCAGATAAAAACAACTAAAGGAACTGTCCCACATTATGTGGTAGGGCACAAGCCACAAGGGAGGGAAATCACCCTTCTGTGGGCAAGTTCTTCCAGAGGGAAGACTCTGGAAATGTTTGCAGATGTAGGTCACATTCGCTCCAGGCAGGCAGCAGCAGACAAAAGCCGGCCTCCACCGTGTGCTACTGCAGCAGTTGCTCCCGGGGAGACAACCAGCAAAAGCACACAGCTTCCTGCATCTCCCTCTTCTTTTTGGGCTGAGGCATACTTCTCTGCATTTTATCCATGACTGAGTTGAGTCAGGAATCAAAACCATCCCTCAGAACCCCAGTTCAGTGCCCTGGATGCTAGGTCCCTGCTCCTCTGCTCTCTCAGGGCTGCTTGTTGACAGCTGTTTCATAGAGCCAAGGATCCCAGCTCTTTGTTTTTTCCTGCTTCATTAGCTAAACAAACAATGACACCATATAAAATACCACCCGGCTCGTCCGTCTGGGAGACACAAACCCATGCAAAACTATCTCGGAGACAATTTTAGAAACAGGCTGTGCCTCTGCCAAATGCGAGTGCTTGGATCAGCATGGTGGCTGAACGCTCAGCTCCAGTTCTTGGAGAGCCAGCAGCACGCTGAGCTGAGCCGAGCCCGCTGCGAGAGCAGCTCTGCCAGGAGCTCACGAGGACAGAGCACGGTCACCGAGATACCAGGGAACTGAGCTATAATACCGCTAAGGCTTTCAATTAAGAGGCTGTTGATAACCAAAATATCAGCACCAAGTAATTATTTGGGAATAAATTTGAGTTACAGATATTACCTCAGGCTTGAACTCTTCACAGAAGACATTATAAGGACATTTAAGACAAACACCATAAAGCTGACTGCCTAGATGGGAGACAGACTTCCCCGTAACTTTCAGCATCAGGTGTTTGAACGTAAGCTGACGTGGGAGACCAAGACTGTACCAAAACACAGGAAAAAAGGCATCTGGGTGGAGAAATTCCTTCCCCACACCTCCATCGGTCACCCAGCAAATGGTCACCTCATGCAGAAACATGCTTGGAAGGAACAAGCTTGGTCCTCCTCAGCAGGTTTGCTCTAAGGATTGCTCTTTCCAGGAGGAAAGGGGTTATGGCTCCAGGACCCACCAGGTCCTTGGCACACACAGCCAGTGGATGAAGCCCACCAATATTTGGAGGAGGAGATGGGACTTCACAACTCTTTGGAGCAGGACTTCCATCTTTTTTGCTTGATCTGCATCAAACCCTCCATGACAGAAGCCAATAGGCGCCTCTCACAAGAACTGCTGGCCCAGCATGACAAAGTTGCTCAGATGGACTGAGCTCATCATCCAAGATAGCTTGCCAGGGCTCTCCAGCTACAGAAGAGATCACTCTGCACAACAAAAAGTCCCTTACAAAGCCCAGAGACCGTCAGGGCTATCCAGTTTTCACAATCAGTGTTGCTTGAGCCAACATTTGTCCCAGCCTGTGGTTAAAGGGAGCCTGCTCTACCACCCACACAAATCCCTGAGAAACTTCTATCATTTTCTGATGGGTTTGGATCAGATCTCTGAGGTTAAAAGCAAATGGTTTATCCAGGCTAAGCATGCACTTGTTCTAATGTATGTAGCAGACTGTTTTTGCACCCAGGGAAATGCTCCATGACAGATACCAGCACCAGTGTCCTCCCTGGCACCATGTGGCCCAAGGCACTGTGGTCACAACAGCTCACAGTGCAAAAGCCAGCTTATCTGCTCGTTGGGGACATCTGATGCCTGACTCATAGCAGTGCACAGTTCAAACCACCCCCACAATTTAAAAATAGGATGAGCAACTTGCTGGAGAGAACCAGCTTTTCTATAAGCAGAATAAATAATTTACATGATGAAGCAGATAACTTCAGTTAGCGTTTTCCTATGCCTAGGCCTACTTTCCAGAGTCTCAGGGAGAAACGTGCCACAAGCTAGAAAATTAGACTTGCTATTCACATTTCAATTGAGCTCAAAGCTCTCTCTAACCAGAATCAGTGAGCAGTTTTATTTGCCCCTGCTTGGTTTACTGAGTCCGAGAAAGCTCTTCAAGATTTGCTTCACATAACTCTGGGTCTCCAGTCTCAGCATCTCTCTCTGGGGAAGAAAACACTCAAAGTGATCCTCAGATCATCTTTTAACTATCTTTTTAAAGACAAAACCTTTCCTGCTGCCCCCTGCACCATTATCCAAGTGGGCACCACATCTTGGCATCTGCTTTGGGGAGCTTCAGGAGAAATGTGAGTATGCAGAAACACCTCGGTATTGTCCACACTGCTCTGTGCTGAGCTCCAGATTGACTCCTCCAAGTTACCCACCTTCACCCTTGGTTATGCTGACTCCAAAGGATTATTGTGTCTCCCGTAACAGGGCTGTCGGTTACTGACCCATACAACAATTGTAGTTTGCTGTGCTGGACTAGATCTGACTGTCTCTTGTGAGAAGAAAACAGCAGCACATTCCCCTTCACATGGATTCTCTTCCCTTGCAGATGAAGCAGAGAGGCTGGACCTCAGGGCTGGTGAGCCAGCCCTCAGCATCCTTTGTAGATGAGGCAGAAGGACATACCTGACATGAATTAGAGCAGCCTGTTCAACTCATTCATGCTGTTGTCTCGGGCAACAGGCTCAAATCTTTCCAGGAAAAGTCACCCAGGAGCACAGAAGTTCAAGAGAAGGTGTCAATCCACTGAGGTGACCCCGGAGGTGGCAGCAGCTTTGGCAAGGTATGACATGGCTTCAAGTGAGGTCAGGCTGACAGTACACATCCTGCTGGAGAGGCGGAGGAGTGCTCTTCAAACGCTTGACTGGAAGATGTGAGGACCACAGGGAATAAGGGCTCTCCTCAGTGCATTTCAGGAGAAATAAGGGGTGAACTCCAGACAGGTGAGGACAGCAAGGCTGAGCTTTACCCTGCAGCTGCACTGTCCTCACGTCCCAGTCCACACAGCCCCAGCACTGTGCTGTCCCTTCCCCAAAACAAGGCAGCCAGGATTACGTAGGGTAGGTTGTTACCATGGAGAAAACTAGTCTGATATTTTCACTGTAGAGCACTTTGGCTTGCAGCATTGGCTCCCTAGGGCAGCACCATCCCCACCATGACCATGACATGGCCCCGATACGGCTCTGTGGGACCCAGAAAAGGACATCTCTCTGGCAAGAACCCAGAGGTACCACAGAACAGCTGGACCTGCCACACTGATGAGTGAACAGGATGGCTGTGTTCCTCCCCCATAACCTGAAGAGGCATCAAATCCTACAAATCTGGTCATCAAAACCCAAATATCCTCAACTTTCACGTACTTCTGAAATGTTTCAATAACCTCTCCTCCTCAGTATGTCTTTGCTTGATAGTGTGACACTCTCAACAGGTTCACAGGACAAAAAAGGCGGGTTAACACAGCTCTGACTTCCCCCCCTTTCCTAGAAGGGGTCTCAGGAACAAATCCTTCCCATGCCATGAACAATCAGCAGACAAGCAGGATCTCTCTACAGTCAGGATACTAATATCCAGCCTCACCATTGCAACGACCTCCGGCCAGCCCAAGGCATCTCACCTTGCATTATTAGCACAGTGCTCATGACATTGCCGAGCATCCCAACCCCTTGCAGCAGATGGCAAGAGCATCCAGGCACATGAGCCACTTCCTGCTGCCCTTCCCTTCTAGGAGGTTTTCTCCACAAATCTCAAACATTTCCATAGAGCTACAGATGAACAGATGCTGTGAAACCCAGCTACAGAGAACACCAGTCCACTCTTCACTCTTGCTAAAGGAATAGGCCTCTTATTTGGGGTGCAGAAAAAGTCTACACAACTAAAACTATGAATGTAGGGGGATGTATTTTCTCTCTAAAGCTTCCAGCTCCTTCTACATCCCAGTAACATTTGCTGCTTCTGCAGCTCAGCTAACAAAGACACCTTCAGCAGACCAAAGCAGAAGCAAGGTGGCTTTGATTAAGCCATAAGTTTAAGAAAACTGACAGCATCATCTAGAAGCAAAATGGTTGCTTCAGAGACAAGAACCAAGAAACCAGTTTCTTCTGTCTGATATTTCCATCAGCAACTAATGCTACTTTTTGACTAAACCTGTTCCCAAATTCAGATTTAAGCAGTTTGGCCCTTTAAAAAAACAAACCCAAACCCCACAAAACTAAACAATGCAAGACAGAAATCTGTCCCGTTTATCACTTAGGTCCAGTTTCTTGGCCAGTCATGAAGACTGACATTTTGAGGTTTAGAAAGAATTTTTTTATTCTCCATGAGAAACCAGCAAGAAGTGGATTGACCTATTAAAAAGCTGTATTTTCTTTCTAGTGACATGGAAGGCCAACTGTGAAGGCTGAGTATTTGCAGATATGTGTCTCCAGTGTTTCAGAAACACTCAGGAGAAGAGATGCAGATCAAAGTCATCTGCCTCTTCAGTTGGCATCTCAGTACTTTGCCACTCTTTCAATACTCACAGGTTGGCTCATGCACTTAAAAGTTTCAGACTTTAAGTGTCTTTTGTGTTTTTTGTTTGGTTTGGTTTTTTGTTTTTGTTTTTTTTTTTTTTTTTTTTCCCCACCCGAGCTACTATACTGTCTCCTTTTACCTCAAAAGGCAGCAAGTACAAATACAGCACTGGAGACACTTAAGACAACTTTATATTCCACATTTCCTTTTCAGATCAGCCATATAGGATTCTCTTGTGTTCACACTGGAGTTTTTTCTCCCCACACCAAACACAAATGCCTACTTGTATGCAAAAATACAAGTTACATGATGAATTCTCTGATACAGGTCCTCTAGCCATATACAGCAGGGTTGACTTTGCATATGTGTACACATGCTCCTCTAACTCAGCCCACAAGCACTACACTTTTTGAAGTTTCAACATCCCTCTGACCCTACAATATGTGGCAGCCCAGCACATTGTCATGAAAGTCAAGAAACAGTTGCTGGAAATTTCCACATTTGCTCAAATTGCATGCTAGTCCCCCACACCTCTCCCCTTCTTCTACACCTTCAGGAGATGCCTGTAGGAATCTGACTACTGATGCCCACTACTCCCAGCACACACCTCTCTGCCTGCCCTCCAGCAGCTCCCAGCCCCAGGCAAGCTCTGTTGCTGGGGGATGCCCAGGCTGGGTAAGGTCCTCCTGAGACTCATGCACCAGAAAAAAGGACCCCAGCAGCCCTCTGCTCTCCTGAGCAGCCACAGACTACTAAAGGAATAAAACATGTCATACCAAGACACTGTTAGAGCAGAAATGCATGTCAGTGAGTTAAAGGCTTGTTCCTCGCACTCAGCATCATCCCCTGCAGCTCCTAAGCTCTCCTGAGAGTAAACTCAGCTGCAATTCAGAGCACTTGCATTCAAGAGCCCTGGTTAACATTAGCTATCCTTCCCTTTCCACAGGATGCTGGAAACCTCCCCAGGAGTTCAGCGCAAACACTGAAGATGGGGCACTTGAAACATGCACCGATGCAAGAACCCATTCGGTGCCAGATCCTCTGCTTCCCAGTGACTGTGCTCCTGCCCTGAGCATGATATAGAGGGACCAGTGAAGCTCCGGGAGTTTTTCCAGACCAAAGTTGCTTAGACACCACTTTCAGGAGCTGAGTAAAAATGAGGAAGCAGCTCTCCCCAACCACAATTCTGTACCAAAGGCCAAAGTTACGGCAAAGGCAGCATTCTCCCAGCCAACGGAGAAGCTGGACCCTTTCAGTACTGTGTGTTTCCTTATGAGTTGATGAACTTGCAGCAGCGAGCACAGAACAACTCTATCAACTTGCACCTCCTCTTTCAACCCCTTCCACAATACCCATGCCATCAGTAGTCACAAACATCGTTTCCTCCTCCTGTCCCCAGGCCACACCAAGGACTCCGCGCACAGCCCACTTCTACTTGGGACCAGACCTGGGAGCAGCACAGGAGAGAACACTTTTGTAGACCACAGTGGCGTTTTGGGGCACCATCTCATCCACAAACCTTTGTGCAAATTCAGCTGCTTCTCTTCCCAAAACGCAAGCACCGCTGCCCACTGATTTGAGTGACTGCTAGAACAGCAAAGCATTACTGCTTTACAGATGGTTGTCCCAAAACAAAGTGTCCAAGACACAACTGAGTTCACGTCTGCCTTGTGGAGCTAATTATATGCAAAGATGCTTAGCAGAGACAGACAGACGGATTCACACATTCCTGATGGCATAGCAGAGCTGCTGCCTGGCCCAGCCTCTCCTTGCCTCATCGCTGCTGAGCGGCTTCAGCTGCCTCCCTTCTTCCAGGGAAGCCACCTCTTTTTAGATAAACTGGAGAGTGCCTTTTCAGGCAGCAGGCTAGCACAATGGTACCAATGAGCCCTGGAACATGGCACTTACCATGACTCTCCTGCCCCAGGCTCGCCGGGAGCTGGGGAAGGCAGCACCAACCCCCAGCCAAACACAAACCACCTCCTTCTCTCCCAGCCACTGCTTTGTGCTTTACCCTTCAATTTACTTCCAAACCTTGTCCTAAATCAAAACTCAGCTCAGGTGCTGAGAGTAACTCCCAGCCCCCTTCTAGGAGGTATTTCACTCTGCTAGGGTTGTTCCAGCTGGTCCCAATCTTCCCAGAGCCTCCCAGGGACCACTTGCCAAATTTCCCACTACCCTGCCAATTACTCAGCCTCTCCTGTCTCTCAGGGTTAACTCAGACTACATGTCCCAGGACACTTTTGCCTTAACAAGCAACACTCAGCAGCAAGACCCACTCTTACAGCACCCTGCATCAGCTTCCCCCCCTCCAGAAGAAGAGTGCAGAATTAGTCCAGGGAGCTGAACCTAAAGCAAGGGTTTGCAAGATGAAGGCAATAGCCCAAGCAGCACTGAAGCAGTGGCTGCTCATGACAAGGCTAGTTTCCTCAAAGCCTGACCTAACCCAATGGTCTGGGCAGGACAAGGTCAATTCACCAAACCCCCACAGTTAGCATAAAGGTGATTTCTACATTTTCAGTCAGAAAATTGGAACAGAAACCACCTGTTGGGTACCTTTGTACAAATCCTGCATTTTTGTATTTTAAAGGTACATTTGAATTGTTTAGTTTTGACAGTTTTCTAGGAAAAAATGCAATTGAAATGAGGACTGCATTTTGATGGCCTCTATTATTTTTGCAATGCTCTTCATCAGAAATCCAACTTTGGGGTTTTGTTTTGCTTTCAGGAAAAAAAGCAAAAAAAAAAAAAAAATCAAAACTCTCCAAAGTTCGTATGAAAGAGAAAATGTGGCTTTTAACTGCCTTTTAAGAGATACCTTTCACACCCAAAGGGCAGAGAGCTACACCAGGACTGTGCCCTTGTGTGAGCCTTCCTGCCTATGCGCAGCCATCAGAAGACTGCATATTTTGGGGAGGTCCTCACCACTTCAGATCAGAACAAAGGCATGTTTGCAAGTGTGAAGGGGTTGTAGGTTGTGATTCCAGATACTTGCAGCGTCCTTTAATTGACAATGGAACGTGACCCTGGTGGAGAGCCGAGGGTCAGTCTGGCTAAATTAACGGGGAAAAAAACAAGCATTTTGTTCCTGAGGCAACAGTTGAGAGGGAGGTTTGACTTTCACTTATCTCACACCCAGCACTTCAGGCAGAGGGGAGGCTGAGTCCAGCTCTGACTTCCATTCCACTTTTAGCCCTCTCAAACACTCAGCAATCTCCTCCTCTGGTGATAACTCACTCCATGAGCAAGGATGAGGGCACTTGTAATGGCCCCTGGTTACTCCGGGAAGAGTCCAGCGTGCCCTGTGCACCTTTCCATCCACCCCCACCAGACATGCGGTGTGTACCGGACACATGCCTCTGGGGTATTACCTTTTCTTGAACAATACTTAAAGTATTTGGATTTATGGGCAGGTTTACCAGGGAGCGAACTAAGGGAGCCATGACTTGATTCGGGCAGGGGCCGGACTTGTCCCTCAAGATTTGCTCTGACCTCAAGTCTTGGCCCCACTTCACGTTTTCTTTCAAGTCCCCAGAGGATTAACTCGATGAAAGGCTGATGAAATCACTGTGCCAGGCTTTCCCCTGGTCTATCTACTGTCTTCTACTTCCAGGCACCAGCTCCTGCAGAAGCAGGATAACATTGTGAGAGAAGAGGTGATTGGTGCAATTCTACCTCATGCAAATATTACACAGCAGCGATGCATAAAACCTTGAGGCCAACAGAAACATGAAAACATGGTACTTTTGGTATCAGCCAGTAGGGAGGGATTTTTGTATATTGATTTACTCCTATCCAAGAGAACTGCGTTTTCTGGAATCAGTGGTGCCCTGAACAGATATTTCAAAGCACAAGACAGACAAGGCAGAGCTTCCCCAGCCACGCCTGCTGGTGGAATAAGTTGGCTGACTTTGCCACCATCTCCCTGCACCTCCCCAGCCAGGCAGGGATGATGCCATCTGCAAGGCCATTCGGCAGTGTGCAGCAGAGTCTGGGCACGCTGCAGAGGATCTTCAACACCCTTATGTGTATGATGGGATGCCAGCACACAGAAAGAAGAGCCAGAGACAACCAGTGTTTAGACGGGAAAAAAAAATCTAAAATTCCACCTGAATTTAGGAACTTCAAAAGTGTGCCTAGTTTTGAAGAGTGATGATAATCCAGCAGGATTTGCGTAGAGCCACCGTGAGAGGTGAGAACAGACTCTAAATACAATCCTACATGACTGAATTTTAAGCACTCCAGTTGGATCCTTTTGGCATTACAGTGACAATCTTGGCATCATCACTCCCACAGTTGTCTGCAATTAACAGTTGCCACATTCAAGCCTCCTTGTGTTCATTAATGTCCAGGTCCTGCCTGACACCCCACCAAGGCTGCAAATGAGACAGCAGAGTAGGCTAGGAGATGTTTTTTGCAGGAGGAACTTCAATCACTCCTCTCTCATCATCCCTGACCATCACAGTTTTCTTTCTAAACTGAATAATGTCTTTTCCACTTGCTCTGGTTTTCTCTGACAGCACTGTTAGTGCTATCAGAAATAACAGCAGGAGGTTAGACAGCAGTGTCATACTGGCATCTTTTTACACCTTGATTGCCATAGCTGTAAGGGCACCAGCATTTCCTAATGCTGCAGACCCTAAAAGTATTTAGTCTCTCCAAATGGAAATTAAAAGTCTAAATGTACAAAGAAAAGCCAGACAGGGAAAAAGACTGCCGTTCTGATTCACTATGTACAATCAATAAAGAGAAAAAGCAGAACCTGATTCAATATCATATTCAAAGTACAGGATTAACTTTAATGACACAAGAGTATAGCCCAGAGAGATTCATACAGAAGTCTGTTCCCAAACTGGGGAAATAGTATTTGCCAGTGTCACAGGCTGCTGCTGGCAGAGCTGGGACTGAAAAAGAGACCGTTGACCAAATCTGTCTTAACTACAAGGCAGTCCTTGGCTCTCAGACACTAGTGTGAGTAGTTTGTATTTTATCTCAATTAAGTAAGTTGGAGGGGGCAGGGGAATAGGGACATTGCATTCCAACTCTAAATTGCATTTAGAAAGCCATATCCTCTTAGCCACTAGGAGAGCAGAGGAAGACGAAGAGGGTCTTGCAGAGCTATTTTCCACTACCTTATAGCTTCATCATTTCCATGCCTTTCCAAAAAAAAAAAAAAAATACTGAGAATCTTTATGTTTGCACAGGTCTTTCTTGGAGATTTTTAGAAGCACAGCTGCCAAACCCTCCCCTTGTCTCTGCTCCCCCTGTGCCACTAGCTTGGATATCTCAATAAAGAGCAGAAAGAAATAGAGGCAGCCTTAGAGAAAATACGATAGTGGAAAAGCATAGAACACATGCACAAGGAACTTTTTTCTTCCCCTTTCAGTTCATTCCATGCTAGCCTAGGCTAGGAAGTGCAAGACCTTCCAAGGCAGGAGCTGGGTGGTTTCCATTCTTGTCCATTAGCTAAGGTACCAGTTTAGCCCCAGCAAGCCCAGATTTGGTCACTTGAGCTTTCAGGTTTGCAGAGCCTGTGACTTGTCTGTACTTTAAGGCAGTCCCACCAGACTCATATCTTCATAATATCAGTCTGACCTTTAAGACTTCCCTGCCTTCTTCTTCCTGAGACTCCTGGACTATGGTCTTATCTTGAAACTACTTCCCTTAGTGCCCTGAAGAAGATGCCAGGAACTAAAACTCAGTCCCATCCTCCCTTTACCACTAAAGGAGTAAGACCTTGAAATCCCAGTCTCCAAGTTGTACCAGCCATTGGAGAAATAAGCAGGATTTTTATGAGGTCAACAATACAAGCTATAATAAAATTGAATATTCGCAATACTGACCTTCCTTTTCTTCCTATGCTGCTTCCTCCTTCAGTGAGATACTTTAAGTTGGTATTTGAAGTATTTGTACACTTTTGCCAACGTCTCTTGTTGTGTCTGCATCCAACTCCTTATACCTCAGTTGCACAAACCCTGAAATATTGCCTCTGTGCTCAATCTAGCCAAGCCTGAGAGTAGGAGATGGCTGATAACTGAAGAGATTCTGACCTGACATGTGGAAAAGATCTTGCTACAGCCTTGCTCTTCCATTTGTTATTCATCTAACAAAGCCAGATCCTACCTAGACTTCGAGATCATAAACTCTTTCTGGATTTCCCCTGCAGTACAGCACTTGACTTTCTACTGCTCAGAGTGTGCCAAAGGGAGGACCTCAGCAGAAATGGAAGAGGGCTGTTTATCCAGTTGACAGACCGGTGGTCTGACTCAGCTAATCCACACCAGCCCAGCAGAAGCTTCACGATAAACACAGAATCACTTCAGTTCTTTACTAGATCTTTTCAACTCATTGACAGCTGAATAGTTCGTTTAGTTGTAACAACTGGGAATAAAATCATAGAGTCACTGAGGTCAGAAAGGTGCTCTGTAGATTATCTAGCCCAAACCTTCTGCTCAGAACAGGGTCATATGAGGCAGGTTGCTCAGAATCATGCCCAGTTGGTTTGTGAATATCTCCAAGGGTAGAGACTCTATCACTGCTCTGGGCAACCTGTTCCCATGTTTGATCACATTCACAGTGAGTTTATTTCTTATGTTTAAATGCAATTTCCTGCATTTCAGTTTGTGTCATTGATAGGACGCCTTCCCTTCTCCAGACCAAACCATCCCAGCTCTCTCAGCCTCTCCTCATGTACTAGATACTCCAACCCCTTAATCTTGTCCCTGCCTTTGACTCTTTCCAGTATGCCCCTGTCTCTTTTACACTGGGAGTCCAGCACTGGGCACAGCATCCTAGATATGTCTCACCAGTGCTGAGTGGAGGGGAGGGATTACCTCCTGCACTGTTGACAATGCTCTGCCTAATGCAGCCCAGGATGCCAGACATCTTCTTCGTGATGAGGTCACATTGCTGAATCATGTTCAACTTGGTGTCCACCAGGAACCCCAAGTCCTTCCTCTGCACAGCTGCTCTCCAGCTGGGCAGCCCCCAGCTTGTACCCGTGCCTGGAGTTGTCCCTCCCCAAGGACAGGACTTTGTACTTCCCTTTGTTGAACTGCATGAAGCTCCTGTTGGACCATTTGTCCAGACTGCCAAAGTCCCTCTGGATGGCATCACGACCCTCTGGTGTATCAGCCACTCCTCCCAGTTTTGAATTGCCTGTGCTTTGTATGTAGGTCTTCATACAAAGAATACTGATTAATGTTAAAGTACTTACGCAAAAAGAGAGAATATTAATTATTTTTTTCACTATTTTCACCAATTATATAATCTCACAAAGCTGTACCCAAGACCTGCATATGTGTTCACACAAACATCACCCATGCATGACCAACTCATAGCTCAAAGACCTGAGATCCAAGGGCCAATCTCATGAATCCATGCTGGAGAAGGGAGAATCCTACAGAAACACAATGATATGCATCTTATCCAGTCATTCCTTCATTCTTTTATTTTATTTGTCTGGTAAATGAAAATTATAGAATTAAAAACTAACAGCTGCAACTCAGAGAGGCCAATATCCTCTTTGGATGACTCACCCTCTTGTGGTTTTTTGGGGGGATGTGTTCCTGAGGAAATGAAAACATGCTAGTGTCATTTTTTCTCTCACTTCCTTACAGAACACACTCACTGTTCTCCAGCTTAGACGCTGGTGTGCACCTCTGTGGGTCCTCTCTGTGTCAGGCTATATGGGCTGTCTGATCTTCTGGATCATGTAGGCAGTGGGAGTCCAAAAGAAGTAACAGCGTTGTCGTATCATGTCTGCTTCTGTCACTGGTGTGGTAGAACTGAGAAGGATGAAAATACCCATGAGATATGCAGAGACTGAAATGAGAGTGAGGCAGAGAAATGAAAGAAAGCATGGCCCTGAGGAAAGAGAGGTCATGCGGTGTTATGGCTAAGTAATGACAGCCAAGAGCTGTTTGATTTTTAGTGGAAGACCACTGGGAACACCCAACACTGTGTATTACATGGCCTTGCAAGACCATGAGAAACCAAAATAAGGAAGTCAAGCTGTGCTTTCAAAGTCTCGGTTCCAGTTGTTTAATAACACATTTCCTTGTGGTGCCCTGCCTTCCAGATGGCACACTGCACATCAAGAGCAGGCAGCTGAGAAGAGCCACAAAAAAGCCTGACCCCCTTAAAGTCACCCTGAGGTGAGGATGAAGAGCACAACCAGCAGCTAGGTTCACTCCTTGCCCCCCTGGAGCAAGATGGAAAAAGGAACAGGGCAATGGGGCGGGCAAACACCATGAAATCATTATAGTCTTATGAACTCCTCTGGCCAGCTGAGCTGGAGAATTAGAGAAGCCAAAAAGCTGATAAATCAGTGCCCAAGAGTCCCAATTCTCTCCCTTCATCCCTAGACAATTGGAATTTCAGAGCTTTTGCCTGTTGGAAGGGTCTGTTTTGCCCTAGAGGTTCTCCTGCACTCTGGCACAGATTTTGATGTGCATCAGATTGAGTCCTGGTATCTCAGAGCTGACGCAGACTTATCCCTCTGAGCTTAGTGTGCTGGTCATGAAAGTAGCTGATCCCCCATTGCTGACAGATGCTGAGCTTTCCTGGTGTTCTATATTTTTAAGTGCTTTTGGGACTTCTGCTCTAAAACGCTCCCCTTTAATTTCCATTTAATTTCCTTAAAATTGTCACTGGAGCTGTTGATATCTCTGACACATGTCAAATGCATCCTTTTCTCTGGCATCTCTTTCGCCCCCACTACACAGTGCATATAAAGATTTAAAAAAAGATTTTCGGCTCAGCACTTCACTACCCTCCTCCACACTTTTTTGAGCATTCAACCTTTTTTTTTTTTTTTTTAATTAAAAAACCCTAACGTAGTGCACCTAATTGAACATATAATTGTTTCATGTAGAGTTTCCCCAGAGAATTATATAATCTCAACCTGTCTTCCTTAGGCAGTGTATAATCATGCAATCTACTGGTTCTTTGTTTCTCTTCCTTCCCCATTTCTTTCCCCCCGCAATACTTGTAATAAGTTTTCCACCTTGTCTAGACGTTTCTGACATACACTGCCTTTACCTAATCTTCAGCTGCTGCAGCCAGGAGATGTAGCAGCTCTCTTCTTTCCACATCTACATCCAGGATCTCAACACCCCCCACCTGACAAGTCCTCATTCCAGCATCACCTCTGCCAGTGCTATTTCTACCCCTTTCATCTGCGTATTTCATTTTTTTGAGGAATTTTAATTTTTTTTTTAACATCATGACTGTTACCTCATTAGGATGAAGGCTCTCTTTAATGGCAAAACAATGACCAAAAGCAATGACCAAAATTGGCTGCATTTGATGATCAATGGCTTGAGATGCTACAGTAATTAATGCAATGCCAACAACAGATAGTGATCAGAAGTTTTCCATTATTGTAGGCTTGAATAGGAAAAGTATGGATGGGATCTTTTTTTACTATGTTGTTTTATGAAAAAATGTCAGGTTTGCACTCCAAAAACTACTTACATATGGAAGGATAACCAGGATACTTATTGGAAATTGTGGCTTGCCTGCCTTGCCTTCCATTATGTCTCTCACCAGGCAACATCCCCCATGATACAGCAGAATTGGTGATCTGTCAAACAGCCTCCAGCCCTGGGGAAGGCATGAACCCTTGGAGTGCAGCACCATGGAACTGTAGCTGACCAAGTATTCCCTCCAAATTTTCCCTGAGCACTGCAGCAGTATTTCAAACTACTGTTAAGAGTCCTGGACAGCATGCTACCACTGGAAAAGCTCCATTTTCCATAGGCAAAAGGCCCTGTCTTCCCAACCCCAGACTGAATGAGTCCAGTCCTTCAGCTCATGCTAAGACAGTGGTTAAGCGTTGTTTGAGTCTGGCAGGAATCTCCTTTCCCCTGGTTAGTGCACAGCTTCCAAGGGGGCACAGAGAACACAAAGAAAAATGATTTGCAATCATCTATTTGAAATGTGTAAACAAAATTACCTTGGAGTGAGTTCACATCCCTTCAGATCTAGCTTTTTGCCAACAATTTAGCAAATATGTTCTCTGGCAGGAATGTTTGCTCAGACAATAAATCACATTTTTTTCGCCCTGTGTTCAAAGTAACATTGAAATATGTAGCGGTGAGTATTTACCTCTCCAACCTGATCATCAGAACTACCCTCATCCACTTGGAGATTAGGAACATACCACACAGCTGATGTAGCCAAACACCAAAACTTTGACTCCAAGCAACAGATTTGAAGACTGTGTCTGCACATCCTGAAAAGTCCCAAGTGCCTGTACCAACAACAACCTCACAAAGCAATTTCAAAGCTCTGGGGCACTCCAAATAGGTGAAGAAAGGAGGAAAATGCTTGAAACTGGATTCGGTTGCATCCAGATTCCCTCGCAGGCAACACGTTCCAGGTTTACACAGGCACTTCTCATATTTTTCAGCTTCCTCACGCCAGCTGATCAAACTGTTGCTACATTTCTCTTGCAACCTGCTTCTTCCAAGCTTTCCAGGTTCCTGTTCCACCAGAGGCAAGTTATTGTCAGTGACACTGAGACACATTTATAAGATCCCATCTAATTGCTTCCCATCTTTCCCTCATTACCCCAGTCTAACTGGTGTTGAGATGCTAGACTTTTCAAGCTACAAGTGCTTTGGGAAGGGATTGCATGTGTTTTGAGGACTTTTATGTTCCAAATCCCGTAAGATCCATGGGCATTCTACAGCCTAACTTCATTTTGCTGCTTGAGTGAAAATTGCCTTGTGTTTGAGTACTTATCCTGGGGTGTTGACCACTGCCTTTGCTGCCCAGAATCAAAGGTCCCAACCCCAAGCATTTGCTCATGTCCAGAGCCACAGCCCTGGGTAATGCAGGTGAGCCCACTCCCACCCACACAGGTCCTTGGCTCCGTCTTAGAGCTCTGTCTTATCCTGTTGAAAGCAGGGAGTTGCTCTTCTCTGGTCCAACCTAAGGGACAGGGCCACCATATCCCAAGGCCATTGGGCAAGTCAGATCTACTACTGTGTGCAGTTCTGGGCCCCACAATTTAGCAAGGATATTCAGGTCCCTGAATGCATCCAGAGGAGGGCAACAAAGCTGGTGAAGGGGATGGAAGGAATGTCCTATGTGGAGCAGCTGAGGACTTTGGGCTTGTCTAATTTGGAGAAAAGGAGGCTGAGGGGTGTCTTCATTGCCATCTGCAGCTTCCTGAGGAGGTGGAGAGGGAAATGCTGAGCTCTTGTCTCTGGTATCCAGTGACAGGATGCATGGGAATAGTTCAAAGCTGCACCAGGTGAGGTTCAGACTGGACTTAGGAAGCATTTCTTTACCGAGAGGGTCGTTAAATACTAGAACAGGTTTCCCAGAGAGGTGGTTGATACCTCAAGCCTGTCCGCGTTTAATTTGGACAACGTCCTTAACATGCTTTAACTTGGTCAGCCCTGACTTGGTCAAGCAGTTGGACAATATGATTGTTGTAGGTTCCTTCCAACTGAAATAGTCTGATCTATTCTATTCTACCGTATGTTTCCTAATCTAGCCAGCCAATGACACCTGCAACCTATCCACAAATTCACAGAGCAGCCTCTACCAGCAATATTACTAACAGTCTCAAGCATTCCAAATGCATATGCAAGAAATCTAAAAGCAATGGTTGGTTTCTTTTTTTCTAAATATATGGGTTTGTTTCTTTATTTCCCTCTAGCCTTCAAGGACTAGATTTAGTGAGTTCTTTCAGCAGTGCACTGTTGAAAAGAGACAATCCCTTTATCCAGGACCTTAGGCTTTCAATGAAACTCAACGTAACATTGCAGCAGACTGCTATAACCCTGATACAGATCTCATTTGAAGAACGTGAAGAAATTAATCACTTCTAGATAATGATTCATGGGATCCCGAAGTAGCTGTGAGAGAACAGCAGGCTGCACTTCTTCGTCTGTCACGCCACTTCCAAGTGACTCCAACAGTGTGCTCTGCTCTCCAAAGTCCAGAACTGAGTACATAAGACAGCACTGGGAGCCAGGAGATTTGGCCTCTTGACTTGTCCATTGACTCATTCACCAACCTCCATCAAGTCACTAGAAATGATTAATTTTACCCCCCTGCAGAACAGGCTGTGAGAGTCACTCCTTTAGGGGAGCAGAAGCTCTCTGTCACCTGTGGCTGGGACTCTCAACAAACACCATACTGTTACTCCTTGTTAGCAGCATTCTCACAGTAAGACCACAGCACAAACAACAGTCAAGCAAACTTTTGCAACATCATATGAGTGTAGCAGAATGAAACTAACTGAAGCCCCTCTCCTAATGTAAATGCCACAGGTAGGTCACAGAACAGCAAAACAATGTGATTTCTTGGTGCTGACCTTTCTTTTGATAAACATCAGCTGTAATTTATTTTTAAGGCTACCTGCTGGAGGGTCTCTTCTTGCATCTTACTTTGGTAAAATATATCTGTGAGGCAGCCTCCACTGGATTCCTCCCCTCTCATCCACAAGTTTGTATCCTAATTAGTAGAACTTAGTTACCCTGGGCTTGTACCTCAGTTAGCCCCCACTGTTACAGCTGCATCCTTCCATGGAGCTAAGCAGGTGCTGTACTTCAATGGAAGGCAGTGGGAACAAAACCAAAGCAGGATCCAGAAACTCCAATGACTTGAAGCAACACACAGATGAGACAATCAAGGCAGACACTGGTCTGGGTGAAGAGAGGAACAAAACCAACATAGAATCATAGAATGGTTTGGGTTGGAAGGGACCTTAAAGGTCATCTAGTTCCAACCCCCCTGCATGGGCAGGAACACCTTCCACTAGATCAGATTGCTCAAAGCCCTGTCCAACCTGGTTTAACATGACCTGCTGCACATGCCATGCTATTCACGACCATCATTTGCTGCTACCAGCCCATCTGCAATGGCCAGTGCCTTGCCATGATGCCTGGGAAGCTGTGTCCTGAGCCATTAGTATACCATATGAAAGCACTGTATTCTCCTAACAATGTTGTGTGTGAGTGTTACTTCCTCAGTTGGCAGCTCTGAGCTGCCAGAACATTAATGAGAAACTAACGAAGAGCGCCAGGCTAATGCAGAAGCAATAATGAAGATTAATCTCTCCCCAGAGAGGATGACATGCCTTCTCAGAGACCCAGTGCACTGCAACAACATTTGGAGGGTCAAAAGTGGGTCAATGAAAGCTAATTAATGGCAAATCTTTCTCTTGTTCTTAATTATGGAGTGGTGCACAGGGATTTCAAATAAGCTGCTTCATCCATGCTAGCTGCTGAATTCCCAAGCTGGGACCCGTAAGCCGTGTAGGAATTTGATGGCGTAAGTGGGCATTAGGTCTCTCACTGGGAAACAAGCAGAGCCAGGGAGACTGGGGCAGCCTGGGCTTCATTCTCTAATAGCAACTAGAAGTCTTGATTTCAGAAGATGCACTGGATGATCTTCTGTGTAACACAGCATGGGACCTCAGTAGGGCTCTGACTACTCACTAGGGCAGCAAGTGATTCCTGAGCAGGGATTTCAGGTCAGGCTGAGATTTCTCTCTCAACAACAAGATCCTGGAATTCTCGAGCAGCCTTTGGAGTTAGTTCTCCTGCAAGACAATTCCCTGATGCATAATTTATTGCCAAAGGATGCTAGATTTTTACATGGCTTCAAGGCATGGCCTCAACAAGTCTGTCAGAGGGTTTCATCAAGGGCTGTTACCTACACAGACGTTACTAGTCATCTGAAAAGCTCCCGAGAACAGAAGCAGCACAGGAAGAACCTTGCATTTGGGAATATGACCGAGTTCCCAACCTGCTGCTCACTTCCACTGTGGCCTCATGTCACATCAGTCCCCTCACCTCGATTCCTGGCCCACCACATGAAGGCATGTTGGTGGCAGAGAGCATCATATCCCAGATAATGCTCCCTTCTCTGATGCTCATGTGCCTGCACTGCCTCATGCAACAGCTTTTGCCAGGCCTTCGAGACATGACCATCACACCGATTTGATAAAGATGCTTCCATCTCTCCTTTGCCTGCCTTGGGTAAACCCACTTAATAGGAAGAAAACCCAAACAACTCCGCTAGGCCATCTCTTTGCTGAGAGGCTGAACTGGAGGAGAAAGCACCAAGCTTCGCTGTTCTAGATGAGCCGTGAAGCAGTAAGCACTTAGGATTCCTGTCTTGCCTGGCTGGAGACCAAGTGGAAGCAAATCCTCTGCAGGCAGGGCTGTCCTGCCAGCTCCTCAATCTCACAGAGGGAAAACATGCTGGGGCTAAAGAAAAATCAGTGACTTTGCACATGTCTTTGCAAGGCTGTATTCAGAGAGGTGATTGGCACTGAAATTGCCCTACTTACCACAAAAGCAGCGACAGTGCCACCACCGCAGCAGGGGACAGACTGACTCCAGGCCTTGTTTCAGCCCTTGTATTCTAATTGGAGCAGGCTGTGCTGCCAGCAAGAAAACAGGATCCTTTACAAGATCAGAGGTACATGTCTCCCACTATGCTTTCAAAGGTAAGCCAACAGCTCCCTGACTGCATTTAACTCTTGCCCAGCTGACATGTACAGCACCCATCCATGCACACTGCCCACAGGAGGAAAGAAAGAAGAGGAGGGCAGAAAGCAATAGACTGCAAAGATTTATAGTGGCTGCTGTAGTCGGGGACACAGCAGCGTGTTCTGCTGGAAGCATCAGTGTCTGGGTGAACACTTCCGACGTGCAGCTTGCCTTTGAGAAATGCGCAGCTTTACTGCTGGATAAACAAGAGTCGCTTCGTACATCAACGGAGCACACAGAAACCTTCCTAATTCTGTCTGACCTCTCATATGGCACTAACTGCCTGCTCTCTCACACTTCATGCTGGGCAGTGCCATTGCTTATACAATTAGATGTTCTCTCCAAGTAGCGTTGGCAAGGACTATGGGACAGAGCTGCCACCCTTAGACCACACTGCAGGCATGGTGCTCTTGGGGCCAGATGGCTCTTCCCCCTCACACCCTCCAGTGATCATCTTAAGTCCTTCTGCTAGGCTCCAGGGCAAATAGACTGAAGTGGGCATTAGCAGGGGCTGGTTCAGGCGGTAGGCCTCTGTCTAGAGGGGTTCTGTCCCACTTGCTAGGAACACGCTGCCCACATACCCAGGGGAAATGCTGCTCCCTTAACATCTGAATAAAATGCCTTGGGTATTCTGCTAAGCTGAGCATTTAAATGAAGTATGTACTCACCTCCCACTGAGAGCAGGAGGACTTAGGCACCTAATTCTGCTAGGCTCCTTTGAAAACAACCCTGGATTTCAATGCTCAAAGGTCTGCTCTAATTAGCCAAATAATTGCCCATGTCATGTCTGTGCTCTTAAACAACTGGCAGTAGAACTAACTTACACTGATTCACCTTCTTCTGACTCACAGTCATTTATTTGCACTATTTCCAGCACTGAGAGTTGAAAAAATTATACATGTTTTCCATACATTCACAAGAGAATTCATAAACACCACAAATGCATGACTTCATGTCCAGCCATGCCAGGCTGTCCTAACTTCTCAACCAAATAAAACCAACCAAATCTATTCTGAACTGTAGGCATATTTGGGGAAATATTAATCCAGGAAAATCCTCTTTTTCCCCATTTTTAAGGCAAATTCCAGCACTGTGAAATCTTTGAAGGCTGTCAGGCTCAAAGACAAAGCATTTCCTCTTTGCTACAGAATTAGTCCCTCTTAGCTGGTCTTGGCTTGTGCTTCCTCACTGTGAAGAAGGGGATGGCTCAGAGCCCCCCTGGATCTCTGGTGTTTTTCCAGTTTTGAGTTTACAACTGCCTAACAGCTGGTGCCAACTATGACACAGACACTGTCCCCCCAGCATACAGCACCAAACAGCTCTCAGGAAGGTCAATGTGAGCCATCTCCAGCTGTGACATGAGACTGAGTCCTTCAAGTTTATTCTGTTTAGTATTGTCCAAACTTCATCCTGGTGGACTAACCTCCCATAGCCCATGGACGCTCACCTTCTTTTAACATTTTGGTGCTTCAGCAGGGATACCTGTCTAAATAAAAAGCAGCAGGGGATTGATTTCAACTTCTAAATGCAATCATAAACTAAGGTGTATTTCTAGGCTTGTGTTAAGCAGTGGAGATACCTCTCTCCCTTCATCATTAGGTGCTTGACCCCAAGGCCACTGAAATCACAGGAAGATGGCATACAGAAGACAAGTTACTGGGACACTAGCACATTCATCTACACTTAAACTAAAACATCTCTCCCAGGGTATGTCACACCATGCCTGACCGCTTCAGGAGATGAACACTGGAGATAAAACTACTAATCTGAGTCTCAAACCAGAACAATGCCCTCGGATTTAGCTGAACACAGTTAGGAAAGCTTCTTCCAGAGACTGACTCTGAGTCACTTGGTTTCAGCTCAGCCATCAGCTTCAGCTAAGAGCAAAATGACCATAGTCCCCTACGTGTAGTTCCCCCGGAGAAGTGTTCGTCAGCTGCAAAACCACCTTAGAGCCTTCCCACAAGAGAGGAACAGAGTGCCCTGACCACAGCGGCTCTGCTGGGTGGTGTGGTGGGAAGCAGTGGGGTGACAGGATGCTGCCAGAACAGATGACCCTGGGGCGGGATGGCTTTTGATTTTTTAATTTGGATTTATGCACACTGAAGAGAGACCCTCAAACTCCACAAAACTGCAGAGGCTGTGAGCTCTGCTTTATGTCTCTTAGGTATGCTAACCCATACAGCAGTCAATGCCACCAGACAAAATGTTTTCTTGGGAAAGGAGGAAGGGTTTGGTGCTAAGTAGATCTCTGTTCGTTGTGACAGTGAAAAGCTGGGCAAGGGGTAGTTCCCATGAGCACAATCCAGGATTACACTGGAACTGTGAAGTAGTTCAGTTCAAGACAAGCTCTGGCAAAGCTGTTCCACAGCTGCTCTATCTCCAGCTCCCGCTGTTTCACATTTTCTCTAGTCCTTACAAGCACAGCTATTGGATGGCCATGGCTGGGAGCGGAAGGGAAGCTGCTTAAAGTCTCCAAGTTCCAGCTTCAAAGGGCACTGAAGACAACCCATGCCTGGGTGGAATGATCTACTGGAGCCACAGATGTCTTAGCAGGACATGCAGGCAGTGGTCTTCCTGTTGATGTGTGTTGTAGGAAGGAATACAGAAGCATCCTACAGTTTCCTGACTGACTTCCAGCTAGTGCCCTATAATCTGCTCCTAAATACCAGCTGTTATCTCTGCCATTTCAGAGATTTTCACTAGCTGCACTCTGCTAGAGGAACGCAATGTGCCCACCAACTTGACATGAAGATCAGGCCAACCCTGAATATTGAGGGTTTACCTGGTCCACTCCCACCAAGGATCTCATGAATCTCACCTGTGGAGCTGCAACAAGTCCACTTTGCCTTTAAAAAAGGGACAGTGCTCAAGAGACTACTTTTGTGACCCACTTACATGCCAGAGACTCAGCTCCTCTAAAAATAGGACAATTAGAGAATTTAATTGCCGTGACTTTGCAAACAGCCTTTTGTCATGTTAAACACCAAGCACTAAGCCAGGATCAATGAACTTAAGGCAAAATTGTGCCGTGCCTGTCCTAGCATTGTGCTCGTGTAACCAGGGAGACTGGACTGCAGAACAGGGACAACGATGGTGTGAGGTTAGGATGGAAAACAGTGTATTTGGCAGCCATCAGCAATGCTGTCAGCACTGTAGCTCTTTGGAGAGGCTCAGCAGAGAGGCCAAGGCTTAAAGGTCTGGGGCAGAGTTGGGCAGAGTCAGTTCTGACCACTCCATTGACTCCTTTTAGGTCAGAATTAGGCCCTGATCTAAGCAGGTCACAGCAAGGAAGTTGTTTGAAGGGAGGACAGAGGTGGTCCATGATGTGATCAAACTCTGACTTTATGGCTGGGACCCAAAAACCATACGGTTGTGCTCGCAGGATTGCACCCACTTCCATGCTGGGGCTCACTGTGCTGCGGCTGAACTGCTGCTCTCTGCACGGCTCAGTGTGGGGTTCATCACTGTTCAGCCACCAAGCCTTGGTGCTGCTCTGCCAAAATCTCAGTGACTTGGAGAAGTCTCCCTGCAGAGAGACACAGCCCACGGCCAGGAGTGGGTGCCTGCATGTGACCTTCAGTCCCGGTGGTTCTCCACTTGGCGCTGCAATAACAAACAAGACCCAAGCCATTGTCGAGTACCTCTCATGGATGCATAAATCATACCACTTCCCTACAAGTCAGCAGAATAATTCCAGGTGATACCAGCTCAACACCTGAAGCTCAGACTCTCCCTCCTTGCCACACTGCCTACAGCAAAGCTTCCCAGCAGGCGAACGGCTCCAGCCATTCCCTAAGCCTGAGGGTATTAACTGAGCTCCCAGCATATGGTTTGTTGGTTTGTCAAGCAGGGGCAAGACAGGCTGTGTGCTTTAAAGAAAGCTTCTGCTTAAGTACTTACTTAATTGGGCTTTACTACACTGCTTGAATACAGTTTAGACTTAATTTCTCAAAAGCATCTAAGCGGTTGGAGGATCCCCATCTTCCTGCCGCTTGCTATGGCTCAGGCTCCTAACACACAAGGCAGTCGCTAAAAGATGTTCTCAGGGTGGTTTGAAACTCTCTGCCTTAATTTCCTCAGCTTTCTAGGAGTCCTTATAGGAGATCTGCGAGGGAAAATTAATGTTTGTAAGATACATAATTATATGGAATAAATAACAATCACTGAAATGAGAGTATAAGTATTCAACTGATTAAAAGCTATCCAAGCTGAACAGAACTAAAAATAAATGAAGCCCAGCTATAAGCCTAATGAACAATTGCTTCAGAACTGTTCCTTCAAATAAAAAAATACACACTTTAAATAAAATCACATAAAAAACAAAAATGTTTAAGAAAAAATAAACAATCAATCAAACAAACAAAAAGTACAAATAGGGCCTTGTAAGGATTCATTTAGGTTGTACATGGAAAATAAGTCAGAACTCCTACTTCCTCCCCAGTATGTAGTGTAAGAAGTCACCAACTGCTTTTCTGCCCGTTCATAAGCAAGCCCTCTCTTTGCCCTGTGTGCTTGTCCAGCGTTAAGGACGGCCAAATGCAAATTAACCAAATTCACACCTTTCACTCCATAATCTGTTATCTCTGCATCAACCTTCTGTGTGGGTAAGGAGGGCCACAAGAGGCCAAATGCACTGCTTGGTAACAGTCTCTCCCTTTTCCTGGCTTTCATTAACTTTTTGTTCTCCGCATGATGGCATCTCCCAGCTTTGAGATCCTATTTACACTGTGAGCACATGGCACCTCATGGTCAGGCCACTGCTGATGCTCTTTGTAGACACAAAAGCCTCAGTTTAGCACAAATCCAATTTTAAATGCAAAAGCAGGGTCTCAAAAAAAAAAGGAAAAAAAAAAAGACAACCCATCAATGTACCAGACTGTGTGATGGATATTAGCCATGTACTTAAGAGTCTTGCTGAATCAAGGCCATGGCCTATCAATTACAGACAATATATTAATGACGTCATTTTCTCAGAAGTTATGGTGGAGTCCATATCTTGGCCAAGGTTATACAACACATACAGCAACGCAGACCTACACAGGAGTTACCTGCAGCCTGTGGGCAGTCCCAACAACAGCCCATGGATTTTCCCCCACTGCCCCTGGCCTGAGGACACGGCTTTTCATGCCCTGTGAGTCCAGCACGGCGGGTCCATGGGGTTGGCAACACCTTGTCCTGCCAGGAGCAATTCTGAGCAGGGAAAATTTGTGCTAATTGCAGACACACTGTGCAGAGGTTTATAGCTATGCTTAACCATACAAGTCACTAAATGCGACTTAATTAATAAAAATTAATTAGCTAGCATTAATCAAGTAAAATCAATTAGTAAGCACTGTAGTAATAGCTGTACAGCAAGGTTGCAAAGGAAAGTCTATTCAAGATCTAGACTACAGCTCCCGTACCATTCACACTGTCTATATTTAATACCACCACAGTCTTAATATTCATGGCCAGTTCCCTACATGGAGTGAATCTGGAGAGTGCTAGTTTGGTGCCTGCCAAGCACCAGGCATGGCTCTGCCCTCACTGTTACAGGCGGAGCTGCGGACAGAAGAAACAGCTATCATGCAAAAGACGACGCTTTTCTCTGTGGTATGTGGCAAAGGGCTGATCCAGCTAGAGGCAAGGCCAGCTTGCTAGGTGGTCCCCATCTTTTCACCTCCTCAGCCAACCCTAGGAACAGCCAGAGCCAGAATATACAAATCTCATCTCACTTATCCTGAGCACCATGATATACTCCTAACAGGGTCTGTGGCCTCTTCATCTTCCCATGGCATTGCCTCAAGGTGCACGCCTGTGCTTACAGCACCTTGTAAATGGAGCCAAACTGGTTTAGAAGATGGGATCCCACCAGTCTGGACCACTGCTCCCGGTCCTGGGGAATGGAAGTTTTGATGGTGGTAGCTCACTTCTCTTGTGCGAGCCTAGGAAGCCGGAGCACACAGCGTGAGCAAGGCAAAATATTAGGTCCATATTGCGCTGTAAATGCTGCAGCAGGGGAACACCCGCAGACTGTCAATTCAACATCTCATTGGCAAGAGCTGCTTTTATTGACATCTGCTGTTTTCATCATTGCATAAGGAAACAGAAAGGAGGAGGCATTCAAAACCAGTATCCAGGCCAGGTCCTGGGAAGCTGCACTCTTGTGTGTGTCAGCGTACTTGTCCTGAAGAACTGGAGCCACACGCTACTGCACCTACTCAAAGCACAGGAGATTTCTCCACTCTCTTCCCTCTTGCATCTTTTCACCAAATCCATTTTCAAGCCACACAGCTTTCTGTCACTCGCCCACACATAAGCCTGCCACCAGGGTGAGGTTTCATTTGCAATACACAGGGGACAGCAATCTCCCACAGTATCCCCAGGAATGATACCGATTCTCCCAGGAGTTAAATCCAGGAGGATCCAGGCACCAGGGCAGACAGAGCACTTTGCCACCCATGCCCTTCTCAGAAGCAACCACCTTCCCCATTCACATCCCAGAGGGTGCCCTGAGTCAAAGCTGGTTCACACTCCGCAGTGAAGTCCCGGCACAGCGGTCTGCCGTTCGGCAGGGCAGCGCTGAACTTAATGATGCAGGAGAGCAGTCAGGTGTGACTTTGAAGAAAGGGGAGAATGTGCTTCTAAGCTTTTCCATAACAGTTAATCATTAAAACCTTTCATGGTCACAGAAGGTGCTGGCCTCCTTACAAGCTCCCCTTATCAGCCATAATTATTTCCTGATCAGCTCTCGCCTAACTACCTGGCAGACTTATGCACAACACCCTTGAATCACCTGACTGCATTTATTGCCCTATATTCCTGGCCAAATGGGCCTCTCCTGTGTCAGCTGCAATATTTACAGCATGTTATTTCTTCCAGCCCATACCCAAACATAAAAGCTGTTCTGCCCCCTGCCTTCCCCTTTATTCCAGCCCTCTTCCCATGACGAAGCAAAACAGAGCAATCATCTAAATACCTCAGCACTTCTTTCTCCTCTTCTCCCCCAAATGCAACAGATCCTCCTATGTAAAGCTCAGGGGGGTACTGCTGCCATCTCCCTAATTCTACTTTAAGTTTTCAATCATTTTAATTCTACAGGTATTACCTAGATATCTAAAATAATGCATTTCTATTTAAACTTCTGTCCTTTTTTATTTTCTGGCAAAGACTAGGTCACCTCCCTAGAGGATACAGACATAAATCCAAGTGATAGACCTAAAAGTGTCACCCATATGGTATGTTATTTGCCATGTCAGAGCCTGCTGCCCCAGGACAAGAGTTCAGAGTTACCAACTTAACTCTGATTTTGAATAAAAGTGGATAGAATAACCCTGACCAGCAAGGTTGGTCTGAACAGATGAAGTCAAATCCTAAAGTGGATTTGAATGAAATATGAGTGGAGCCAGTGGAAATTTCCAAGAGCAGGAAGAGGTCTTGTATTTAGGTAAATAAAAGCAACTTACATAAATAAAAGCAAGAACTGGAAATCCAGTTCTTATTGCAGTTCTGATTAACAGGTAGAAATTCACCTGTTCTCCATGAAGTAGAAGCAGCTATATAGTCTACAGGTAGCACATGCCTATGTATACATGTGTTGTACAACAAAGCTGTATATCAAAACATATACAAAAGGGGATGGAAGTCTCTAGACACAGAGGGGAAGAGTCGAGAAATGAGAACATGGTATTTCACGATCAAATTCATTTTCTCGGTAAGACAATAACATCTACAAATAGGAATAAAAATACATTGCAGGGGGATTTAATCTTCACTGCTTAAATTTAGGAAAAACTGTTTTAGGGAAATTCAAAACCACAAAATGAGCAGGGGATGTACACGGAATAACCCCAGAGCCAGATGACGTTGCTGTTACTTAACAGCACTGGTGTCAGATACACGGCTGATTCCGCATGCAGGAGACAAGGTCATTCTGAAACACAACCTACAACTCAATCCTATGTTTCCTCTTTCTTTCTAGCATAGCATCCACATAAACCAGCCAATAATTCAAAGAGTTCTCAAATATGACCAAGAATTTGGAAATGCTCTGCTCTGCTTGTATTTCTCGCTGCAGCAGGTCACTTCAAGGCAGACCAAGCAGATGTGCACCAGAGGGACACTGCCCATGCTCTGAGAGCACAAATAATACACTGGCAAAGCATGGAAGTGTCTACCTGTACATGCAATTCTCCACTTCGTGGACACACCATGCTTCCTTCTGCTCTCACAAACATCTACAATTTTGTTTGGAGCTGCTGCAGACAGTGCTTTAAAAATGCCAGCTCAAGGCTCAGGAATGGTCACGAAGGCATTCAGGATCACAGAAAGTGTTACTGAGAGGCTAGAGAAAAGGAAGGTAAAGCCTTCCTTTTTTAAAAACACCATAAAACATGACCCTGTGATAAACCGAAGTCACGATTCCTGGGGGGGAGGGCATGTCGCAACACCTTCTCTTGGAAAGGACAGACAACACACAGAGAAGAACAGACTGACCAGTGATTTAGCATACTGCACAGCTCCTGTCTCTATGGGAGGATGCCTCAGCCCAGAAAAGAGATGTCAGGGAGAGGTGACTGAGGTCTGTAGAGACACAAAAGGCAGAAAGGCAATTAAAGCACAAGTGTTCAATATTTCTCACCAAAATCAAACCAAACCAACACACCAAGAAACCCTGAACCCAGAACTACTGCAATTACCAGGTCCACTAAAAATCACCTGGATGATGATTCCAGAAGATGGGACGCTGGGCCAGAGGTTATACCAGAAGAAGGATCATACTACAAACAGTTTCTCGCTTATGCTTCCCCTAAGCATGCATCACTGGTCACAGCCAGGGACAGGGTACTGGGTTAAGGTGAGCCTTTGGCCAGGGCCAGTACAGATGCTCCAACGTTCATGGTCTCACTACTGGGGCATAAGCTAAGAACTAATCTTGAAAAACAAGCCACCTTCAACCCAGAGCAATACCCAGACATGTAGCTCTTGGAAGTTGCTCATTTGATTCCTGCAACCTTTTATCTCAGACTCTGTTTCTGTTGTTTTCTTCCAGCTCTTTTTTTTTTTTTTTTAAGCATTAAAAATATACACGGATTTTAAATTACAGTGAAATATACTGCAATAAGCAGCCTTGCAGTTTGGTGTCAGTTTTCTGTCCACAAATAATAGCTCCCCCTCTACTGATGCCTGTCCATGTGCCCCGATCCTTAACTAAGGAGGTCTCTTCTAGAGCGAGCCCTGAGCTCATTCCCATGGTATGTTCAGTCTTCAGTCTCTCTGCCAAGACAGCCAACACCAGTAGCAATTATGGAAGTCACTCACTGTGACATGATGTCCCATTCATGGGGCACACAAGTCAAACTACTCCTGCACGACCCACCGGAGTGGGGGAGTTACCACGAAGCAAAACCCAGCTAGCTTTCCTCTGCACAGCACATCTCACTCTTTCATTATAACACTACCACAGCTTGACCTAATCGTTGAACTATCTAATGCTAAATGCCTACTATAATCAGCAGCCATGAAAATTAATAGCCCCATTTTTTACATTTTTAATTCATCTTGAGAGACTTTAATCAAATCTGATGAGAGGCAAAGTAGCCAGTGATGGATTTATGCAGGAGGGAGGGAGTGTGTTACCTGCCCTGCAGCTGTGCCTTATGTGAATGCTCCTAAAAGTCTGCCAGAGAAGCTTGAACAACCTTTTAGAGGGCATCTAGGCACTACCAGACCACACAGGACAAGCTACAGCTGTGTATTTTGAGCTGTGATACTTCTTTATTCAAATTCATCGACCTGTTACTTCCTTGGTTTTCCATGGATTTCTGTGCAAAATTCCCTCTGAAGACAGACCCTGGCCTTTAGCAAATACCTGTATCTTCTTGTTCAAACCTTACTGAGCTGTGGCTGGGACACGTTCCCAACGCTGCAGTTCCTGGTTCACTGCAGGCGTAGGTGGGAGCTTGCCGGCTTTTGCCAGCTTAGAGCCTGTGCCCACAAGCCCCAGGGCATGCAGGGCCCTTCAGCGCCATCAAGCTTCATCTTGCCCATCCGCTGCTCAGCCTTGTTTAACCACAGGGAGGGAGGCAGGGAATTGTTTCCTGCATTCCGAGAAACGTTTCATGGAACTGGAAAAGGTTTATCGGTGTTTTTCTGAAGGAGGTTTTGGTTCCCAGGTAAGTTTTCTTTCCAAAAAAACAAGTGAATCACATATACAACCACCCCAAGAAATCTCACCTGGGGAAATTGATGTGTGGGAAACGTTGGGCTTTGGTTGGCAAAATCTGTGCATTTTGCTAAGGTTCCCCCTCTCACACACACTCCTCCCAAAAACCTTGAAATGTTCTGATTGAAAAAGCTGCTTTGGAGACACACATACATATCAAAAATCCCCAGCTTCCAATGGAAGGAAAAAAAAAAAAAAAAACAAAAACAACCAACCGAAAAAACCCAAACAAACAAAAAACAACCAAAAAAACCCCACCAAACAACAACAGGCTTCTGAGTTGCTTTATGTTCTGAACCGAGTCAAGAGACAGGGCGAGTGGCTGAATCACACCACAGTGCATCTCAGGGAGCAGTGCAAATCACTGCATTCTGCTCACACGTGTGCTCCAAAGACACTTCCAGGCATTCTGCCTCCCTCCCTACCGATGCTGGGGCTCCCAAATCTGCTGCACCCCGTGCTAAGCTGTCGGGGCCGCTGGCTCCCAGGAGGGGATCCCCACTACTGGTGCGGACAGATGGCATCAGTCACATCCACTCCCTGTGGCACAGCTGCTCTGTCAGCCCCAGTGACAGCTCTGTGTTGTGATGGCTCTTGAAGCCGGCGGCACAGCCAGCACTCAGAGCACAGCCAATGCTGCTGGACACGGACGGAGGCCGGGGCCTGCCTTTGCACCTCTGAAGTCACAGTGGTTGCTCTTTTATGAGTAAATAGCTTTCACTCAATTTTGGGGGCCTATTTTTTTCCATTTCCTCATGACTGGCTCTTTTTCATCACAAAAAAATCAACCCACTCTTACTACTAGCTAATATGAGTTCACGTGCGAAGCCCCTGGACTCCAGCTCCCAGAAGAGAGCACTGGAAGGCAAAAACAGAGAAACAAACTGCATTAATATGATTTATCTTTTGCAAGGGGCTCCACCCTCTCTTTCAAGACCATGCATTCAGATAATGAGAAACAGGGCATTCCCACCCCTCATGCACAATCCCCTTTTTATTTCCTACGCAATGAGGAATTAAGACATGAGACTTTCTCAACCACTTCCCACAAGAGCCGTCTCTGGCTTTGACTTTGATAATCCAGCTTGACTGATCTTTCTCCGGCAGTGGCACTGGTATCAGCAGACAAAGTGATGGATGGGCTTTACAGCTCAAAGAGCCTTTGGGATAGCTGGTTGAAGATAAGCACCTAAAATGCTCAATTTATGCTTCCTCACGTTCCTAAGCCACAGGATGTTCATGAATACCATTTTTCTTTACTGTTAGCTTTGAAACAGGAGCAAAACAAAGAGGGTGAGACTCTCAAGTAGCTATGTTGAATCTTTTGCTAGAGGAAAGTGAATTATATCACCAGGAAGTGGCAGTAGCTGTGCAAATTTTCTACCATTGCAAATTCCTGATGACATTGGCTCTTATGCCACTTTTCTAGTTTCTCTCCTTTATCTGAAATTTTGCGCCATGTCTCCCAGACCAGGTATGACGTGAGTGAATGTTATTGCCTACAGGTAGAAAATGAAGGTAGAAGACATGAGAAGACCAATAGCTGAGCTGCCACAAAAGACAAAATGGTACCAGGGGAGTTTCTGTGCATACTGGAAAGATGCACACTAGTGACTTTAGGTGGTTGCTAGACACCACAGTTGTCAGGTCACAGTTTCAGTTAAATTCATATTCTGCTAAATCTTTCTTAAGTTATCTCTCTCATCAGAGGATTTGTGGTCACTCAGGTAATATAACAATGGCTGAAACTAAACACAGTCAGATTGATAGGCCCCATTATGATTCTCATCAAAAGCTACCAAAAACCTACTGATTTATGGCTACCATCAGGAAAGTTTTGTCACAGGCAATTATATTTTTCTTCTTCAACTTTCAGAGGTGCTTTTGTAGAAGTTTCATTGTTTAAGTATTTAGAGCTTAATGAATACTCAAACAATTGTCTGATTTTAAGCTCTCGGAACTGCCAGCGATGACTGAGGTTGAAGATAACTTAGAAGAATGTCAAATATCAAGATGTGAGCACCAAGGCTCCTACTGATAAGCACAATTGCTTGGTGCCATTCAGAGCTTAAATTCGTGACCAAGTTACCACAGAATAAATGTAAATGCACTTCAGATGACCCCAGCAACTACCTATGTACACAATCTTAACCCTCAGCAAAGATAGAGGAGTCCAAGTGACAGACATGCATATACATAGACAGCAGTAAATATAGTCCAGAGGTGAGCTGAACAGAGCCCCAGGCACCCTTCAAAGTCAAAAATAGGAAAGTCTTTCATATGGTTCTTCCATACTGATACAGACCTATAACAATTTCCAGGGCTGGGACTGAGAGGTTACTCTGAGATGTTTCTGTCTGACACAGATGTAATTTGTACTTAATGTCTTGGAGGTATAAAATTGTGTTGGCCCTTCTGGAGCTCAACAGCCAGGAGATCCCGAAAACAAGCACACAGTAAAACTAAGGTGTCTCTTAACACCTGAGAAATGTTGGGACTGACACACAGTTGTTTTTTGTCAAGGAATGTGACATCCAGCCTGCTTTCTCATTATAAAAGCAGCAAGACTACGTTTTTAGGAAGGAGACAGTTTCAACTTTCTTTGTACTTGAGGACTTTCCCAACCATCATACAACCACAGAGTAAACAGATGTACCAAGGTGAATTCGGGTAAAGAGTGACTCAGGATTTCTGAGGCAGCATCAAGTGCAAACAAGACCTTTGAGATGAATTACTGACTGCCTCAAAGTGAAACAGCACTGACAGATACACTCTGTGTCACAGGGCAGTGACCTTCTCTGTAGAGGTGATTCTTCCTGGAGATCAGACCTATGAAAGTGGCAACTTCCACCACAGAAGTGACCTGCAACCATTTCCTCCCAATACATAAGGGAGACAACCCATATGTGTGGTCCCACCACGTGCCCCATTGCCTCTGGGAATTGTCCAATTTCAGCTGGAATTGGAACAAGAAGAAAAGCCACCAACATACTGAGTTCCTATGAATTTTGAGAAAACTGGGGGTCAAACAGAGCAGAAATTCTCTGTTGGTGCCCTGCTAGTGGAAGGGCTGATAAACTGAGCTTTCCTTTGATATCAGAGAACACCCAGAAGGACATGTTAGGAAGCAGATCTGATTCCTACTGCTGCTTGTGAAACTACTGGTTTCTTCCCCCATTACTGTGTGATGCACCCTGATGTTCTTCAAGCAGTTGAGCTCCTGTCTTGTAGGATGCTTTCTGTTCTCAACCACTCACACCGGGGTTTCTGGGCTTGGACTTTAAAGATACTCTGCCTTTACCCATAGCTTGGGGGCGGCTGTGGATTCGTAGTTCAAACTCTGTGGTTTTCTTCTCAGAATAGGCAGTGGTTCCTAAAAACCTCTGCTGGCTTTTGGAGCCCAAAATCTACTGGCTTTCAAAGGGGACTTTTCCTCCTCATTGCTTGCAGTGCCTGAAACCCTCTTAAGTTAGTTCGTTCCTATAAATGCTTTGAGACTCCTCCAGCTTCCTAGAGTCCTCTGAACTCTCATCTTCAGGATCCCTTTGGATGCAGGTCTGGACGAAGCCCAGCTAACAACCCACTTCCCTGCTACACTGGAGGATCTGATTTGAAGCCAGACTGTGCAGGAAGCTGACTCCTGATTCCAGTAGGCCTACAGAACAACTCATGTCTCCACTATCTGTGAGAGAAATTCTTAAACCTTTGCTCACTGTGAGTAGCAGCTGACACTTAATCATCACAGAGGAGAAAGGAAAGGGATGGAAAAATGTCTGACTCCCAGCTCTCTCACTGAGGCTTTAGGATGAGACCTTTCCTCAGTGGGGGGGTTGGTTCTCCTCCAACTTTTTATATTGTTCCTTTGAAGCATACTGCTTTTAGATCCCGTTAAAAACAAGGTTATGGTAGTCTTAGTGGGCAAGTTATTACGGTCTTCCCCAAGCAACTAAGAAAACTGCAGACAAGCCAAGTGAGAATCCTTCCCATATATATTATGAAATGACCCTCTGAGACTGGAAATACTGAAACAGCTTAACAGTAGGATAGAGTACCAGTACAATATCAAAGCCTCTAAAACAGAAGTTCCCCAGATTTTCCAGTTCTCCCTTGTTGTTCAAAGACTCCTCCTCCATCAAAGCGCAAACCCTCACAGGACCAACAGATCATGTGAGAGGCATCAGAGGATTATTAACTTGAAAGAAATGGGTGGAAAGTGTGTCAAGCATGCCCAATCTTTGAACTGGGTACTTTAGAAGATCATTGCAAAATAAAAGACAACTGCACATTCATTTCTCTTTAGAAAGAACATATTGCACAAAGCCACAAAAGTTACATGACCTTCATGTGAAGGAGAACAGAAAGACCAATCTTCACTCATTGTAAATTGACTTGGAAAGGCAACAAAGCGATGCCAGTTTTCACCAGCTGAAGATACGAACAAATGTCTGTGGTACACTGAAGACAAAACTATAAAGCCTATTCATTGTGAATGCTTCTGGGCATATGTTAATCAGTGAGAAATTTCTTTCCAGAGATGATTATGGTGCAAATAAAAGTCTGTGAATTTGGCCTATTATGAAGACTGCATCTTTCTCTAAAGTATGAAGTGGAGGGTAGGATCAATTAACATCATCTGGCTGCAGGAAAGCCTGCAATCTCAAGAGTTGTTTCTGTCTGGTAGCTTGCATTTACCTGAAACATCACCTTTATTGTGTCCTCTCCAAATCCCTGTCTAGGGATTTGGGACAGGCCAGCAGCAGAACAAACATTTTTCCTGTTGACACTGACTGGTTCAGCAGCATTGAGCAACGTGAGAGGGATCCATTCCTTGTCCCCATTCTGGTAACACATGGGAGAGATACAAATCAACACCTCTGAACTGAAGGTTGCTGCTAATGTGCCTTTAAAGGATAATGACACTGGCCATCAGCCTAGAGGTCACGGCACAGCTGGTGCTTTGTTTATGTTAATTTCCTTCTAAAAATGAAAGGGGATGCTCCGTATTTTCTACAGCAACATAGAGACCTGAAAGGGGAACTTTCTTTTTGTAGAGAAGTCCTGCTGCTTCTGTTGTGTAGCAGATAGAAAAGAAATGAATGGTGAACATTCATACCATCCCAGTCTGTATGACCGGCACCTCTAAAACACCCCAGAACTTGGTGACATCACCACTGAGGTTATATCCAATATTTTCCACTCTGAGACCCTTACAGGGTTTTATACTGGGGACACTAACACTAGTTTGATATTCACTGACAGACAAATGAATATACAAATATATATGTGTATATATATATATACACACACACCACACATACACATATATATGGCCAGTAGTCAACTACCCAGCAGTCAAACCAGGAATAAAAAATCTTCAACCATGGGGAACTGGGTTTGTCAGCCATCTACCTGAAACAGTGTAGAGCTAAAACTTGCAAAAAATGCTGACAACCTTAAGCAGAATGAGCATATGAAATCATCTTAATGCATTGCCAAAGGAAAAAAAAAAAAAAAAAAAAACAAACAAAAAAAAAACAAAACCCAAAACAAACAACATACAAACAAACAAAAAACAAACAAAAAACACAAAACAACAACAAATCAAACAAACAAAAAAATGAAAACTTTCCCCAAAACAAACAAACAAACAAAAAAAAACCAAACAAACCAAAAAACCCCCCATCTACAAGAATGCCAGCTAGATTTCTTATTTGCTCAGGAAAAACACTTGGCAAGAAAGTAGTGCTGATCTGGTCCTATACAATTGCATATGGGAGAGTTCCGAGTCCTTCTAGTTGTGATAAGGACATTTTAAGCAAGGAGATATTTTGTAACCAGAATTACCCACATACAAACATTCAGCAAAGGACAGTCATAACATCAAAAGCAAACAGATTTATAGAGTTTTCTTTTCGAATGATACAAGTAACCACTACAGCTCCTGTCCCTAATTCTTGGGCATACTGAATACAGACTAAGGCAGGATGCTGTATTACACAGACCCAATCAAAACAGCATTTCAAAATAGCTTTTTTTTTTTTTTTCCCCCTTGAAACTGAAAAAAAGGTCTCATGCAGGAGTCTTAGTTCATGAAAAAGATCTTGGCCTGTTTTGGAAAGCCAGTTCTTGACAGCCTGACCTTCAAGAGCAAGGCTGTTCTGCTGTTATGCAGCTGACCTGGCACTTGCTGTTCTCCTAAGCAGAAGAGCTGGTGTCCTTCCATGGGCCTGACCTCCTCTTCATGCTGGACTTCACAATTGGGTTGAGAGGACTTTATCCCTTTATTCTCACTGTGAATCCCTCAAATATTTTCTGTGTAGGTGGCTCTTGATAGGAATTTCTTGACGAAGCACCATCACCTATGCTGATGTCTTATTTTATTACCCTGAAGTGTAAGGCCTTGTGGTGTGGATTGGAGGGAGCTGCTTACCTGGACAGCTGAAGTACATAGCATGGCACGACATTCCATCCCTCTGAGCCCATGCATCACATCTTCAGATCTGTGCCAACAACAAGGATCTACCAAATTTTGGATAGCACTAAATTAGGTGTCCTTCAGATGCTAAATCATTAGTTTCCTCCCAAAGATTTACAAAATGAGAGATTTAAAACATAGATAGAAAAAAAAAAAAAAAAAAAAACACAACATTAAAAGGCTTGCTAACTGATGCACATGCACTCACCCCTACTGCCCAGCTGCAATTACACATTCGTTTTGTTATGGGTTGAATTTTCAGTCTTTGCCACCAGTTTCCATAATGTAAAGTGAGCAGCTTGGAAAATGTGTCATACCATTGTGTCACACTGTCACCTACCACAGCGGTCGGCTACAAGCAGCCAACATGGTGGCACTGTGCTTCAGGGGCTCTGCTGACTGGCCCTTTTGGTTTCTGTCTTCAGACACAGGCTGGCATTGGCACAGGCTGCAGAGGGGCTCACAGGGTAAGTTACTGTGAAAATCCTGAAAGGATCTCTAACCACAGGGAAAACTTCCATAAAAAGCATTTTAACAAGAACTCCATGGAAAGATAACTTCTTGACATGTGCTGTTCCAATGTAGATCAGAATTATGATGCCATAAAAATGGAAGAAAATGGGTATCTTTTCTGTAGGAGTTCAACAGGAATGGAGGCAAAGCCATCTCCCCCCAAACTTCCAGAAGATGAACGTCAAAGTCCAATACTGGAATCAAAAGTCAACTTTGTTGACTCCAGCTTTGTGTCTGCCTATTTCCATGGGCTTCACTGGAGCCATTCCCAATTTATTCCTTTCTTTTTAATTTACAAGTTCATTAGCAGCAGACTGAAAGAAGGCCATTACTTTGTTAAAAAAAAATGGGCTGAGCCCCTGATACTGAGGCGCCAAACTTCCCAAACTCCAGTAGAGCTTATAGGATGCAAACTTGTAGTTAAGATGGCCCCCGCACAAATCTTTACTCCAAGATCTGCGCAAGAGCACTGGGTGCTCTATACGACTTTGACACAACCTGTGCTGCTGAAGTGATCCCAGCAGCCATGTCCCAGCAGCTGAGCACACTCCTCAGTGGTCAGAGTACCCCAGGGAGGTCCTGTTTGTGTTTCCACAGCAGGAACAGCAGAGAAGCTGACAATAAAACCTTTCAGCTGCACCTCCAGAGACACGTGCTGTAGCACACAGTGCGTCCATGGTCTAGAAGGCTGTTTTAAGGCAGAAACAGTAAATCACAGCTAGCGGGGTGAGAAAGGTGAGGAGCCTGGAGGGCTCTGTAAAACACATAGGTGGAAGACAGATACCTGAAGAGCTGTAAGGTTCGGACCTGGCTATGAGTAACACTAGCTAGTGCATACCTAGGTTATACATCAAAAGCCCTTATACACGTAAGGAGGAGCACCAAAATCAGGACAGAGCTCACAGCAGTTGAACCTTTGCACCTCCGAGTCTGTGGGCTCTGCCCCAGGGAGCTGAACTCAGATGCCTCTAAAGTAGAAGGAAGAAGACAGCCTGGCTCGTGGATACCACACTGACAGCCTAACCTCTGGGCGAGGGACAGCAAGAGCAGCAGCAAGCGACACACTACAAAATGAACCTTTTACAGTGACCCTGTACCTGCTGTTAGGATCACCTTGAGATACTAAGAGAAGAATCTCCAAATTGCTCAAGGCATGAGGTCCCAAGTCATGCTAGTCACTGTGCCATGAAGGGGACATCAGCTCTCCTGGAGACTATTACAACCCCGCAGGTGCTGTGCCAAGCAGTACAGCTCTCTGAGCAGCACCACCAAGACCTCCTTAAATGGGACAAAACAGAGCAAGGAAGACCCTGTAAAGTTGGTGGATGCTGTTTCTTTACTGTTCATCCAGACCCGCATCAGCTAGAGAGAGGAGTCAAGCACAGATTTGTATGTGTGTATGAAATATTTCCACTTGGGTCCATCAGGCTGGCTTTCCCAGAACCAGGGCTTCTCTCACCTACCCTACCCAAGGCCCACGCACATCGCCAGCATGCTTAGTGCTCACTCTGTAGAAATTAAATCAACTCAGCTATGAACAGTACTACAGCCCCATGACAGCCTCGGCCTTCCTGGTTCCCCCAGCCTTCAGGAAGGCTGTGAGCCCAGGAGCCACCAGCCTGTCTCAAATCCACATCTGGCCTCTCTGCTCGCCAGGACTGGCCTTGGTTTCTAAGTCATCGCACCCTGAAAGTAACCTTCTCACTGAGGTAGCCCACCTCATTTCCAAAGATGACACAAAAAGAAGCTAGATCAGAAAAAGGTAGCAGGCATGAAAGGAGAGAAAAAGAAGAAAAAAAAAAAAAAAAGAAAGAAAAAAAGAGAAGAAAGGGAAATATGGAACAGAGCAATCTTCTGTTCTCCCTTTGTGTCATGTTCTTGCACACTTCATAGCGTCCCCCTCTGCAGCCCCCACATCAACACAGATAGAATGCAGAAATCAGGCTGCTGTTTCATGTAGTGCTCAAGCACACGCGTTGCTGAATGAGAACAAGGTTAAGTCTGTAACTAAGTGCCTTGCAGCCAGAACTTTTCCTATCTCGCCTGCCCTCCTCTCCTATACAATCTGGTCAGGGGGCGGAGGTTCTCATGCCCACCGTAATTAAGCCCTACTCTATTTAGTCCCTTGGAACTGTCATAATAAACTCAATGAATAATGGATGTGTTGCTTAACTGAGACTATGAACCAGCTTGTAAAGAATTGACTAAAAGTCTCGGTCTTGCATTGCAAAAGACATCCAAGAGGAGTATCATTAGCAGCATGGCCCGGTCATGACTGTGGTCCTGGTTTCTCCAAGTCAACAGAAGTCTTTGAGCATGAGCAAAAATGACAGAATCAGACCTAGGGCATTAGTGTCTTCCTTTCTCATTAGGTCATTGAAAACTCTCTGTGTTCCCAGAAGTCTCACTATTTACAAAATTGCTCCAAGCAAATGTTTTGGATGGGTGGGAGCACAATGCACTTGTTAAAAAAAAAAAAAATCACAGTCCTTGGTGGCTAAGGAGAAGTTCCTCTGAAGACCACGCTCAGAGTAAACATGGCAATGAGCGCCACTGAGACAGGCTGTCTCGGTTGCATTTTCTCAGAGCATCTGCACAGAATGCCAATATGGAGGCAGAGATAACAAATCACATCTGCCAGCCAATACTTTAAAATTGGTATTTCCCATATAGTCATCACTGAAAAGTGCCAGGGAAATAGTCTTCAAACAAAATAGTTCCCAAACAGAATCTGTCCAAGGCAGTACAATATGTTTACTTTAAACCATTTTTTTAATGAATAATATTCAGTAACCAAATAGTCACAGATTAATCATCACACAGATGCTATGCCTCCTTGTTAAGATAAGATGATTATTAAAGGATAAACAACAAAGCTACCTTCATTTGGACAGGGCTCTTCTTCCCATCTACTTTCAGATTAATATTGAAATAGAACTTTTTCCAGATCAGAGAGCACTGTATCCTTCTCCTTCTTTAGTTATCACATATATATCTAGAAAAGAGAATGGGACATAACTGAATTCCAATTTCTGTGTTTCAAGTCCCAGGCTACACATTCAATTCCTTTCCTGTTTCTGAACTCAACTCTGCCAGCACAACTCTTGCTGGACAACATGTCTTTTGAAGTCTTGCAGCAGGACAATGGTCTACTCAGTCTGAGTGAAGGTGACATTATATGTTCTGTACTCTTCTTCCCAGGTTTTCAGACACTCTCCAAAAGGCGTTCTGTTGTTAACAAATAGATTGTGACTCACTGAGACATTCAAAATTACATTCCTGTAATTTCCATTTTTATTTTGCTCATTCCAATCCAGCCCGCTGTTGCTTGCCCAGCTTCTGTTTGGCAAATACTCACTAGCTGGCCTCATATGGCACTGGAGTATATGTTTGAACATCAACTCAGAATCAGATCTAAGCAGGACAGTGTTAGAAGAAACTAGTTTCCATAGACAACAAAAAGCAAAATTAAGAAGTCCAACTGAAGAAAGGATCTGAAATATCAGTGTCTCCTCAATACTAGTAACACAGTCTTAAAAAAATGAAAAGCAAGAGCTCAAGACCAACAAGGGCAATCTTGAAGAGCTCAAGTTGAGTAGCAGCCAGCCCAAGACTTCCCACAAAACACATCACCAATTTCTGTCATCACAACATCAGCGCATTATCAGAAGCAGCTTATACAGTTACTCTCCGAGCTGTGAAGTCACAATGATAATTATTTTGGCTAGTTATGTGAGCACCACATAGATATGACTTTAACTGTCACCATATCAGATAACTTCCTTTCATGCTAGTCACTTACTCACCATCAGGGAAGAAGTAGTGTTCCAGCCCGGATGGTTCTTCGATTTCAATCTCCTGCACCTAGGTTACCCTCAGTGCAACCACGGAGCACTGAGCTGTGCCCATATCAGCATCCTACAAAGATGCAACCACTGCTCTTACCAGCTGGGGACAGGAAGAACCCACCTATCAGGCTGCCTAAACTGGGCATTAGCTTTGGTACCAAACATGCAATGAGCTCTAAATTAACATCCCAGATTTTATTCCAAATCTTGTGATATTTAGACTCCAAGAACATCAGCTGATCAATCAAGAGTATGCCATGGGGCCTGGACCATCTTTCCCAACATGGAAATTGCTTCCAGACAACAGAAGGGGAAGACAGCCATTTCTGGGGCTGGTTGGGAGCTAAGACACTACTAAGATATATCAATAGTTTGCCTGGTGTCTGTCATGGTTTGGGCCTGGTCGGCAGCCAACCACCATACAGCGGCTCTCTCCCTTCTCTTCCGGCAGTAAGAAGGGACAGAGAGCCAGGCTTGGGGTTTGAGATAGGACTGGGATGGGGAAAAAAATCCCCCTTTATGGTCATGAGCAAAAGGCAGACTTGTTAGGGAAAGAAAAAAAAAGAACATACATTTATTACAGGCACTAACAACACGTTACAGAGTAGGACAGTGAGAAGCATTGCCACATCTTGAGCACACCTTCCCCCCACCCCTCCCTTCTTCCCGGGCTCAGCTCTGCTCCCTATATCTCTACCTCCTCCCCCAGTGGCACAGGGGCAGGGAATGGGGGGTGCAGGCAGTGCTGCCACTTCCTTTATCTTTGGTGGGGGGAGCTCCTGGAACTTGTTCCCCCTGCTCCATCGTGGTCCCCCTCTCACAGGGACAGTCCTCCACAAAGTTTCCCCAACATGAGTTCCTCCCACAGGCCGCAGTGTTCCCCACACTGCTCCGTCATGGGTCACTAACTTCCTCCGACTGGATTCCCTCCCACGGTTGCAGCCCTTCCCGAGCTGCTCCGGCGTGGGACACCCCCACATGCTGCAATCCTCCCAGCACTGAATTACAGCAGTGGGGTTACCTTTTCCCATGAGACCCCGGCCTTCTTCGGGCACAAGCACCTTGATAAATCAGGTGGAAACCACAGGCCATAAATCAGTGTCTGCTCCACCGTAGATCTTCATGGGTGGCAGGGGGGGCCGCCCTGCCATCTCACCACAGGATACAGGGGGGTCTCTGCTCCAGCACACCTCCCCCCTCCTTTCTTCCTCCGTTCCTCCACTGACCTTGGTGTTCATGCAGCTGCAGCAACTCCTCCTCACAAGTCCGACTGCTCCTTACCACGTCCCTTCTTAAATACTTTATCGCAGAGGTGCAGCTGGTTGTCTCAGTTTTCCAAACAGAAGTGGAGCTGACTTGGAGCTGGGGGAGCTTCGAGAAGCTTCTCACAGGGGGCCGCCCCTATAGCCCCCTCCTCTGCCACCAAAAAACTCCACCACTCACTCAGTCCAGGACAGTGTCTACTCTGCAATTCTTACAATTATTGATCATAATATTTGAATATAGAGCTTTTTAAGAAGACACCCCCTTCAGCAGTTTCAAATATATGGGAGGGTTTAAAGACTACATTATTCTTAGAATGTACTGAAGACATGTCATTAATGCTTTCCTCCAAGCTGATTACAGGGCTCTATCCAAAGGAATGTTCATGATTTACTACTATGATTGACATGCAAGCTTTCCCAGCTTCATGCAGTAGCTTTCACTGGGCAGTGTGGTGAAAGAAAAGGCAATCTATTTCACATTCCTTGTAGTAACACCAATCCTAACCACCATTTTTGAGCTGAGAAGCCTGATTTGAGAGAAGTAATGATTGTTGTTTCCTGGCTCCGGCTCCAAGTGGTCCTGCAGAAATTTAATTACCCCACTAGCCACCCAGGTTTCCTTTCCCACTCCTGGCTGATCCCTCAATGTAGATGCCCCAGGAGAGCCTTGATTAGAGGATCATAGTCCTGAGGCTCCTTACAGACATACCCATCAGGAACATTGCTGAGTCTACAGGCAGAAGAGACAGAGGAGAAACCAAAACAGTGATAAAATACATGCTCTTGAAGAAAGAAGTGGCTCAGAGTGATTTGGGGAATGAAAGAAGCCATGGATTTCTGTTCATGAGTATGTTGAAAATACTAAAGAATTTATTTTAACAGAATGTCCGTGGAGCAGAAACAGCCTAGATAACAACATGCTCAACTTGATTCATTTTTCCTAAGACTGCTATGAGTTATGTTCTCAGGTAAAGACGACGTCTGGATATTTGCTGTTTTTTTTCTGTCCTTAGGTTCCTAAAAGAATGTTGACTAACCGTCTGAGGGTCTTGGCATTTAAGCATTTTCTACAGCAATATTTATTTTCTTGGCTTCCTAATCTAAATGGCAGTCATGAACCAGGTTCTGCAATGTCCATTTACAGTTTCTCCAGAGTAAACACACCAGAAGCTGCTTAATGTTCTCTCTCTACCTATCACACACTCTCAGCTATACTTTACATTACAGTAAATGTTATGTTTACATAATATATACTTTATGTTACAGATTACATTACTGTACTCCTGGTACAGTCTGCCCAGGACCTTTGAGCATCCAGCTCCACTCTCTAGTGCACGCAACTTCACTAAGTTTTAGCTCCTTATGTTGCAATTTTCCGAAACAGGCAATTACCTCAAGCTGGATTTTTTAACTATTTCTAAGATTACATCTAAAAAATAGATGTTTTTTACAGCCTAACTCCCTCACCCATGCCACCCAAACTAGGCAACCATTTCACTGAGAAACATTCATGTCCATGTGATTTGGAACAAGATTTGTGATTTAGGAGCACAATCGGGTTTGCCTGAGGGGCACGGCTGTAATAGTTTGCCATTTTCTCTGTTTTCCTTATTCATCTTGTTGCATATTTTAATCTTTGCCTTCTCTAAATGAGATAGAAGACAGGAAATATAACCCATTCCAATGATCATCTGACAAAGTTTTGGATTTCTGGAAAGGACTGAATCAGTTCTGAAGAACCTAAAAATGCTCCATACATTGGCATTGTTCTCTTTCTTATGGAGCTGTACCTGTAACGGAGAGGAATCACAGAATGGTTTGGGTTGGAGGGGACCTTTAAAGATCATCTAGCCCAACCTTCCTGACACAGGCAGGGATATCTTGATCTTTCATCGGGTTGCACAAAGTCCCTGATGAACAAATAAATCTAATAAATCAATTGATAAACAGAACTTCTTACATATGGTTATACACTGCTCTGCAGATGCACCTCAAGTCTGATCCGACTTATTAGCCAGTCTTTGTCCTATTTTTAACAGCGCCAACTGTGCACTGATTTACTCAACTGAATTTAAAAAAAAAAAAAAAAAAAAGTTAAGCAACACCCCCCCCACACCCACCCCCCCCCAGACTCTAGGAGTTGTTAATACTCATTTTAAGCTGTGACCTAAGATCTGAACCTAGATATCAAGAGGATATTCACCTTTTAAGCCACAGTTTCCAGTTCCCTGCTTATAGCTCATTCCTTAACGCAAATACAATTTGACGGTATCTGGTGCATAAATCAATGATGTGGCTAAAGTCTCAGTCAACTCTTCTCAGAATAAATGTTGCCATTTAAAATGTGGCAATCAAGCTTGTAAAAGGAAAGAAAGAAATGTCACTTGCAACCCAAGTGATTCTGTTAACAAGCTGGATTCCTGCTTCAGGTTTTTGTCTGATAAAGCCACTTATCTGACTGTATGAAAGGTCACAAGTAGTTGTTGGAACAGTGGAAAGTCCACACAAGGCTTTTCTGCCATCCTGCAACTTTTGTTTAAACTTTCAGTTGAATCATTATTTCAGTTCCTGAAGCTGAGTCATTTAATCTGCCTGCATATGAACATGCAGAAAGCAGCACTGCACTATGGAGCAAGCACAGAACAAGCAAGCAATCTTGATTTTACAAGAGCATGTATTTCCTTGCATGTGAAAATGCCATGAGATGCTCTACTCCTTTCAAGGTATTTGTGTGAAGATGCACAACTCTGTGGGAGAACTGCATTCTTCATCAAACCTCACCTCAGCAGATCCCACAGCAAAACCCAGGCCTTCACCTCGGTCCCGCTGTGCAGATAGAGCATCAGAAGAGCAACCTTGAATAAGATATGGTGCTACAGGGTAAAGAGTTCAGACAGGACCAGCAGCTTTCAAAGATGTGGAGACTCAGTACGAGTGTTTTGTGCTAAAATCAAGTGTCCTTTTAAACAGCCTAAGTAATTAATTAAAAGAGGTATCAACTCTCTGAAGGTTGTTTCTACAGCTGTCTTTGTATGGTATGCACATGCCATTTGTTGAAATATTATAAGACTTCGCAAACCACAAGCGTTACTAAAATATTTTTTCCCACTCACACTCCCTCCCCCTTCTTTATTTCAAGTCTATGTAAAACCTTTTGCTAAAGATCCAGATTCTCCCACTGAAACCAAGTGCCACTTGTCTGGAAATAGATCTTCTCTCCATCTCAAAAAACATCCAGAGCAGATGGCCAGAGACAAGATGCTCTGGTATCACGAGCTCACACTGTCTCTCTGATTATATACATCAGAAGAACAGTCGGAGGGAAGCTTTAACTATTACAGGTTTCTTTATTGAAGGGACTAATATCTGGGTGAAGTGGAGAAGAGAACAATTCACATCAGTGTTGAGAATGCCAAATTGGATCTGAGTTTAAAATCTTCTAGTACCCAGCTCCAGTGCCAGGCCAGAGTAAAAGAGAATGCTCCGAGAAAATGCTGCTTGAGAGAACGGTCCAGAAACAGGTGATCCATACTAACAGTAAAACACTGCAAAACCACTCTAAAGACCTGGAAAAAAGAGGTCCTTTTAAAAGTTCAAGAGCTAAAGTCCTCATTTCAGAGGATACAGGGCTGCTTGCAGAGCAGGGCTGCTTTTACAGAGCGTGAATCATTTCTCACTTGAAGGGAGCTGGGATCATTCTGCTGTCGGTATCTCTGCCACCAGCAATGCTAAAAATACAAAAAGCTCCAAAGTCAGCCATGGCGTGTTGTTGGCTCTGGACCTTTATACATGATCACTGTGTCTCTTGCATCTACTCACAAAGAGCAGGAGTTGACACCTTTCAGATCAGTCCATTTAAGAACGCAGGACCAGGCCCACTCTGCACACACACACTCAAAAAAAGCTCTTGCTTCACCATTTATCCCCAATAGTAAATATTTAATTATCCCCCCTGTTCTGACAAAGCACAGCAGCCTATAGTTACGGCTAACACCGTAAAAGTTGCTGTGCTGTCACTCACTTTTGCTCTCAGCCATGCTTGAGAACTAAGAGACCACAAAGTTGCCTTCACGGCACTGAAGTAGTTGCTCAGTTCGCGCCCAGCTCAAGAAGTCACACAGTTGTGACTCTTTTCGATAAGGATGACGTGTGGATCAGAAAGCAGAATGACATCCTTTTCCAAAACCACTTTCTGCTTTTATATTTTAATTTGCAATGACTGCTTGAGAATGTACATTATCCAAGTTTGTCTACCAAATCACAGCTAGAGAGCAAGCCAGTAACAAGCCCTTCATTTTAATTGATCATTTACATATATTTTAACATCCACCCCCTCCAGAAGAGAAATTATCTTGCAACATATGAAGATAGCTGTGCTAATTATGATTTCAGTTGCCATGAAACAGTCATCACACGTGGTCCCTCCCATCTTGTTATAAACAAGGTCTCGGGGTGTGGTTTGCTCAAGGAGCACTATCTGCAGTTTAGCTAACAGTGTGTTTTCACATACAGTGGGATTGTTCAACCACATGCCACTTGCTATTGTAGAGGCCAGAACTGGGGTTTGCACCAACTTAGACAGAGGCACAGAGGAAAAAGTACATTGGATATAGTCTCTGGTTCTGAAAACCATAAAATGACTGATGAAAAAGAGAAGCGTGTTCAGGGAGGAATTGCTCTGAACCAGCCTCCTCCTGGATCTGGTTGCAGTGCTGGAATTTGGGAGATGGGCTTTGGTCTCACCTCCTTTGGCCACTGTAACAAGCCAGCTGGAAGTCAGGCTTCCTACTAGGTTTGATCTAGCAGCAGCTCGATGGGGTGGCCTGTTTGTTCTCATCCTTACTTCCTCGATAAGTGCATTGTCTAGGGGAAATGAAAAAAAGAAAACGCACTTTGTAGTGCTGTTGAATCTGCTTTGAAACAGCTGTAGTCTGGTTGAACATGGAGGTTTGGGATTCACATTTTGCCTGGTTTACACAAGATAACATTTCACTCAGTGGCATGGGAATCTCATCTCATTTCCCTTGGCTGAGCTGCTTTTTTGTGTCTTATCTCTAACTAGGTGATAAGTTGATATTTGAATATATAAGGGTGCTCTCTGTATATTAACAGGAGTTTCGACTCCCATTGTGTTTTACCTTGCCTTGATCTATAAGAACTTGTCTGGCATCATGGAAATGAAGCCAGGGCAGAACTCAGAAGACAAGGTACATGACCCTGCCAGTAGAGAAGGGACAGTCTCAAATCCATTATTGATATACCGCCCTTCTTCTAAATGGAAGAGGGGGATTCTCTTCACCATGCACCAAGCCTGGCCTCCAGCAGAACAACCCAAGTCCTACCTTGGGAGCCATGGTGACACTAAGCCTGGCTTCCAGAGGAGAACGGGGCAAGGAGCTGCTGTCCCAGCCATTTAAAAGAACAAAACTACTTTGTTCAACTCCAAATTAACATTTTTGGTTTGTTCTTTTTGCAGAGTAGATTTGGAAAGTTAACACTCAAGCATATCCAAACCAGTGTTACTGTTCATTAACAAATCAGAGTTTTAAAACCAATTATTCCTACAGCACTAACAGCAGGTCAGGATAGGCTTGTCATGAGAAGGTCAACAGAAAATACTGTCTGGACTATGGAGATTTCTGTCTAAGACATGAAGGACTCTTTTACCTCTGCTGTTGTTTGTGCTGATGCATACAGGTTTTGTTATAGAACTTTGCTCGGTGGAGATAACCACATGCTCTCTATGTCCAGCATTCAGACTCCTAAGTGCATTGTTCTTCTTTTTGTCCCTTGTCTTTTTGAAGATTTATATAACAAATTTTGTTCGGTCACTTCAACACTGAGTTATGTTCTGCAATAATTGTGAAATCCCTGCGTGGTAGGCTAGACATAACAGAGATCCCTGCAAAGGGCCTGCTATATATTTTGCCCAATCCCCTGTACACCATGAACAGTGTTTACTCCCAGTGTAACTATGCCAAGCCCAGGGGAGTTTCATCTTGGAGGAATTTCTCCAACAAGTCTCATCTCAACTGGAAGAGTGGGGTGGAGAACAGGCACGGATAAAAAAAAAGAAAATTATCCTTCCTCACCACCCCCCAAGAAAAATCAAACCAAAACATATGGCTTAAAGCCAATACAAGGCTCTCCCAACCTTCAAGCTAAGGATTCAAATACTTTAAAAACAAACAACTATTTGGCTTCTGAATTTCTCCATCACCTTCCAGACAGACAATGAAACAAAAATATGGAAGGACTACAGATACAAATGTTACAGGCTTCTCCTCGCATCTGTCCTTCATAGTCATTTGCTTCCTCCTCCCTACACACCCTTTTTAAAGATAAAATCCTATCTTCAAAGCTACCTCTTTAACCATCACCAGCTGCCTTGGTTTTGTTTTGCTTTTCTAGACAAATTCTCAGGTTTAAATCCACTGCCTTTAGTTGCAGGTGAGTCAACACCTTCAAGGGGTGGGAAGCACTGAGTTTTCTAAACAGGGTTCAAGCAGCAAGGATGAGGAACTGGACTCTGAATTGTAACAAAGCCTGGTACTATGAGATAGCTGCTCATGGAGCAAGAGCAACATCCTGGCACCAGGGAGGTCTCTGATCCAAGCTGGGTTAGGTATCATAAAGGAAAGCCAAGACTTCAAGTGCCTCTTCTCCCCTTGTCCTGAGACAGTGCATGAGCACAGGCTGCAAGGATGGTGGGGACAGTGATGCTGTAATTAGCCTAGAGCTTGATCCTCAGACCCAGGACTCCCTCCACAGAGAAAATACAGTCAGTATCATTAATAACTGAATAGCCAGAGCTGTGCTGTACACATCTTCAGCAGATGCTGTATGAGATGAACTTGCATCCCAAACACCTGGCTACAGTCCATTGTGATTGTGAGAAAAGGGTTGCTGTTTCCCACACCCCACTTTCTTGCAAAGCGTGGGCTTTTCCTGCACCAGAGGTAGTTCCTGCTAAGCTGTGAGTACCCAGAGCCATCAGTCTGAAGTGCAGAGTGACCACAGAGGAGCTGATAACTGCATGCTGCTATTACTGTATGATTTAGATGCTTATGTATTTAATAGCAGTCAACTCTGCATTTATATTCAAGATGAGATACAGTCCCATGCTAACAGCAGCCTCTCCTAAAATGGGTTTTCAAGAAAAATGTTGCTATAAGGTCCTGAATTCATTCAAATCAGCACAGCCCACTGACGTCAGCAGAGGTTCAGTTCACATCAGTCAGGGACAGGACCCATTGCTATTAAACTTGCAACACTCTGGGTCTGCATTTGAACCAGGCTGATTGTGCCCAAACTACTAAGTGCTTCTAGAAGGCTGATGGACTGATGTTATTGATTGGGATGATGTGGCTGCCAACAGAGAGGCTGCATAGAGCATTTCGAAGCCCAATTTTGTTGCAACACTAAATTGCATTGTCCTGTAAAAGCCTCAGAAAAAGGTTGTGATCAAAGCTTTATTAAACTTGGAATCAGTCCTCTCCTAGAAATGCTGCCAAAAACACCTCCATGAGGCTTCTTAGGTAGGTCTCGCTGCTCTTGCCTTCACTTCCGATTGCCTGGTACTGGCTTTTTCTCCTCCAAATTTATATTATGCTTGTATCCCTTGCATGCCTCTTGCAGACTCCAGCATTCCAGCCTCCTTAGACCTCTCCATCCCCACCAACTCCTCATGGTAAGGACAGACCTCCAGAATATACCACAAATACTCAAGTCCAGTGGGTACCAGTGCGGCCCCTTCAGCATTGCTGGTATCTGGAGACTGCTGGCACAGGCTATAGAGCATGCCCATTGCACTTATGAATTATCTCGTTGCAGTTCCATCATCAGAATTGGCAAAAGCTAATTTAATGCTTTTCCAATTTTTCTTAGAGGGCTGATTCTTTACTGTTGCCCCTAAAGAACAGAAGTACAATTGGGATTTCCTTGAGGCTGACACTAGAAGGTATATAATGATACAGATTTACATTATGTTCTTTCTTATGGGATCCCCTGGCCCTTTACAAACTGCACAAGCATAACAAAACAACACAATAAAAGATGCAAGCATGTAATTTGAAATATCTATTATTAAAATTTCAGTGCCTAGGTACTTCCCACCAATAGTCTGCAGTATAAACCAGTGAAATTGAGCTAGCACTACAAAAGCAAACACTACTTTTAACTTTGCAGTCAAACTAGGAGGAAATAGGAGGACAGTGATCCAAGGCCCTCCTGGTGTAATCAGGTGTAAAACCATTCAGGCAGTGGCTTCACACCTGTTTACAAATTCCAGCTCTGACACAACTCTTCAGTGTGCATCAAATCAGTCTTAGCTTTGTGGAAAAGAGGAGCAATGCTCCGGTCTCTGAGGGTCAGCAAATTTTGGCCCTGCCAAATTCTGTGGGAAACAGATTCCCAGTTGGGATGACAGGCTGCCAGATTTCTACAGTCTTGGGAACTGTCAGCTGGTGTAATATCTGAACTAAGCTGGATGGACAGGTCTCAAAGGTATTGCGTATCACATGAATACACCAAATCCAGTCCTCTGTTAAGGCATCATTTGCTATAATGCAAATATGTCCTTGCTCCCAGCAGGGAGCAGTTACAGTGCAGTCCTCCATTCAAGCATGAACAACAAAAGAAGAGACCTAGATAATCATTGAGGAAAAGCATAGTCCAAAACTATCCAAGCGCCTGACCGCCAGGGCTTGAGGCCACCACCGCTCCCACTAGCATTCCACTGTGTACCTTGATGAATCCTCTCTCTTGTTCAGACATAGAAAAGTCTGCTGTGAAAGTAACACTCCAGGTCACAGCAGATCACTTGGCACCGAAAAACGCTTGTATTGAATTGTTCTTCAGTTCTGTTAGCCTTTTGGCCATCTTCCTACATTTGACAGTAACGTCTGTCATGTAAAATCATTTCTAGATTTTTTTTTTTAATGTCTTTATATGAACACTCCGCATTTTAAAAGGCAGAAGGCTGATGAGAGCAGGGAAACAAGGGACTAACATATGCCAGTGGAGTTACAGAGAAAGAGGTTAGCAAATGCCCGTGCTGCTGCTGTTACAGCAGTGTTGTTGTAGCCACGGTGGTCTAAGGATGGTTAACCAATTAACATCTCCCTAAGCTTTAGCAGCTTCTATTTCAGACCTGAAAAAGACCTCCAGGGCTACTTCTGTCAGCTTTATCCCCAGCTGCATCAGCTGGTTTATTCTGACATACTCTTCCCAGAAACCTTGTCTTGCTGGCACTATTAGAGACAGGCATCTGTTTCACTATTTCCAACATTTTGCATTTCATGGTCAAGTTTTACCAGACACAAAACCCAGTTTATCATCCTGCACAACTTCTCACAAACAGTTACACAACTGGAACAGCAGCCAACAAGGATGATGAACTTCCAGCTGGAGTGTAACACCTGAGCCTGTCTCCACCAAGACAAGGACATCACCTCCAGCAGGAACAAGATGTTTGCCAGTGCTGGGTCCTCCTCTAGTCCTGTGTCCAAATGTTCTAGATTTCATTATAAGGCCTGGGAATGAGGATCGTGTCACTAAGTGAGAACCCCAGTTTCCATTCATGTGGTTAGAAAGAAAAAAGGAAAACACCCTTATAACCAGATCTTTGATTGCTAGAGGCTTTCAGCACTGCAGGTCTCAATTAACAGCTGTCCAGCGGAGACACACCAGTTTGCTCTGCTTTCTGAATGAGCTGTACATATGCTGTTAAAGCTTTGACTCAAAGCTATTCATGGGGAAAGGGATGGCAGGCACATCCTGTGGGACAAACATGAATGCCTGCCCTGCTCAAGCCTGTCTCAGAAGCCATTCAGAAGGACTTTAGGAGATTAGCCCTTTAGGCAGAGGTGAATTTTAGATATCCTTCCTTGATATCAGAGAGACATACACCACCAGTTTCTATCGCTGTCAGTAGAAGCTAATGTCAGGTCTCTGCAGGCAGCCCTGTGACCTTCTCTTTAAAGATTTATCAGCCTTACACCATAACACTGATATCAGCCAGCTTTTAAAAACAGCTTCCAAGTGCACAGGCATGAGCCTGCTCACAGTTACCCTGATTAAGCCAAGAACAGAATTCATTCCTTACTGCTAATAGGAGAAACAGAACAAAAATGAAGCTGCTGTAAATAAACCAAAGTAAAGGCCAACTTCTGCCCTCAGCTGTATGTGAGCTGGAAGGGGTCATCCAGAGAAGACAAGATAATTGAGTCTGGGGAACGATGCCAAGGATGGGGCTGCATATCTCACTCTGTGCCTCACACTCCCCTGGCACCACCAGCAAGGCAAATTCTGCTTATTTCTTGTGTAACGAGACGGACTCTGGACTAGACCGCAGTCAAACAGGGACAGCCACAGCCAGTCTAGACACATCCGTGCCAGTGGTACAGGAGCTAGAGAAGATAGATACCCATAAGCAGGCAAGTTGAAGCGGCACAGGATCAGCGCAGAAAAAGTTCTCTTAGGTGAGTTTTTCAACAAGGGGCATAAACTTCTGTGCCAGGTGCTCTGCTGATATAGGTAGGCAGAACTCCATGGATATCGGTGCCTCTGCTGGTGGATGGCAGCTAATGCTTTGGCTGCAAATGGCTTTAACCACATCAGCTTCTGCTACATTTCAGGTTGGAGCAAGATGACTTGAGGTTCCCCAAATGCACCTTTCAAACCACAGTGAAGGGAAGCCTTAAGGGAAAGGCTGATGCAGTATATACATGAAGCAAGGAATGAATTTACTAAAAAAGCTCACCTTGTGACAGCATCTTTCTCTCAATGAGGTTTCATTACATAGTGTACTCCTCTTTGGCTTGTCAGCCTTTGTTTTTCCTTTATTAAAAATGAAACATTCAAACTCTGCAGCTAATTCAGATGAGAAGACTATAAATATTGCATATGTGCTCTGCACCAAAACACCATACAGCCCCACAACATTTTCTTTTACAAAAGCATTTCCAAAACACAGTAGTAGAAGGATGAATTTAGGCCATGCTGCTGTAACCTAGACATTATTTTGCTCCTCCTGGCACTGCTGCACTTCTCTGCATTTCCCTCCTTGATGAATTACATCTCACAGAAACCTGGCCTGGCTCTTAGCTACTCCAAAACCTGAGCCAACACAGGAGTGGGGTTGGCTTTAATCCACCCTGATGCTTTCACTAGTTAAGGACTATGAGAGGCTGTACCTATTTCAGGGAAATTTAGACTATGCTTCTCGTAATCCTGGCAACAGAAAATAAAGAAAATCCTACTAGCATTAACAAGCTAGGAGTTTGTTATGAGAGGACTGTGTCCTTTCCCTTACAATCTATTTATTCAGCCAGGAATGGATGCTTTAACCACATTGTAGGGGAGAGTCACCCCGTTACATCTCATGGGAAACTCATTTTCATATGAGTTCAAGTTCACTACAGCTGAAGGTAGTTGTGCAAAAGGAGCCTGTTAAAATGTAACCAATCATCGGATGTGCCAGTTAATCATCTACTTCGAAGCTTGTCCCCTTTGATAATAATTTTCCATGGTTGCAGAATTAAAGCTTAACTGGTCATTGACTTCGAAAATGACCTTGTCTGACAGGGAATGTAGAAGAGGAAACAACAGTAACACGACCTTCTTGTGTAAATTCTAGATGGGGACAGAAGGGGAGAAAAATACTGCTGGCAATTTCCAATTGACTCAGCGATTTATCTCAGCTGGTCTGTAGCCTCCCCCCCAGTCATCTCCAGGCACCAAAGAAACACCAGCTCTTGCCTCCAGGAGCCGTAGGGTAGTGTCAGTTTACAAAGGCAGCCTGAATGCTGTATTTTCTCTAAGAGCCCTACCAACATGGTTTATTAGACACAAAAGACACACTCTGGGGAAAGCACAGAAACATTACAGCTTTTGGACCTGACCGATGAGGTGTCAGCACAGATGGACGCCTTTCTGCTTGGCCACTCTGAACATGGGGCCAGGACACTGCTCAAAAAAGGAATTCAGGGACAAGCTGGTTTCAGTGTGAGCAAAGACAGGATGAGTTGAGCACTTTCTTCCTGTAGTTACTGACCTGTCCTCAAGAAATACAATGGAAACATAATAAAGAAGTATTTAAAAATCCAAACGATGGGTGGGAGAGTTTCTAAATGGACACTGGGCATAACAATCTTCCTCGTCACATCCAGGATCAGTAGAAACAAGAGGTTAAAACACTGCTTTTCCATTGGACTCAGTGTTAACACAATTTTACTGTTCAACCTGTTATCACTCCAACATCAAGTGTAGAACTATTTTAACCAGCTAATGATGGGACGGAAATGAAACCTAACTTTTCCTAGGCAGCCAACCAACACCACAAAGCAAAGCACAAGGATAAGACACAAACATCACCCAATGCAAAAACCTCAGCTTGTTATGATACCCATGCCAGACTTTGCCTGGCAGCCAGCATCCACTCCGACCAGATGCTGGGGAATCAGGACTGGTCACACATGTGGTCACTAGAAGATTTTTTTGAATGGGGCAAGAGGGAGACATAAATCACTACCAAATTTAAGGAAACTTATTCACACAGTATTGTGTATAAGTGACTAGATGGATTGTCAAAACAAAAAAAAACTCTTAGCATGAGTCCTCTCTTTTCAAAAGCACTTTACTTAACACCTACAACTCTACTTCATTGACTAGGAGTGAAATATAAGCTTAAAATCCCTGAAAACACAACTCAGTCCAATGAGATGATAAATCAATGACGTGAAGAAACATCCATTCATTCATGTAATTATTTATCCCATGACCTAAGATAAAATGTAATTTAAGTTGGTCAAAACCACAGGGAGAGTTAAGCATATAAGGGAATACTCAAGTAATTTTTTTTTTCTTTTTTTAAAGGTTTTGGATGAAACCACACTGAATTCAGAAATTTTCAAAACTCCTCACAAATCAAAAGCTCCCCAGCCAGAAGAACCCTTCTTTCCCTGCTTGTGCCCACTGATGGTCTTGGTTTCACTGGACATTGCAATGTGCAGGCTTAGAAGAAACTCCCTGGCAGGGCTGCAGAACTGAAGTCTCTCAGCTTTCCTTGGTGCTCTGCTTCAAGCCAGCTTCCCCAGGTAAATTGCCCAATAGCTGGAAACCTGGTGTTTCCAGATCCACTCAGCTATTTTGCCTAGAAAAATGGGATCTCAGATCACCTACTCAGTATGATCTTCATGTTTTGAAGATTGTCCATGAGGAAACTTGGAGCTTCACTTTGGATTCTGCAAAATTTCAGAGCCTAAAACACCTTCATCTCAGTGACCTTGGTTTTATGGGAAATATACCAACCAACTCCAATGACACTACTTGCAGATAAAGCTTGGGCAAAGACTGTAAAAAGGAAGAGAAGACACTTGGAAGAGTCTTGCAGCTGTGAGGCATCGAATACTTACTGTTGTGTAACAGGAAAATTCTCCAGTGCCATGAAGAGCACAAAGATGATGTTTATATTTTCTGCCTGGTTTCAGCAAACTATTTTGTACTAAATTTCCCTGCTGATCCAGCTGCATTGTGATAGCAGGTGTCTGCTAACATCAATCATATGTTATTGCATTTTTCCATTCCACCTTCAGGTGTAAGAGACACAATGCATCACTGTACAATAGGAGAGGAAGAAGATACTGCCTAATTTCCCATAGGATGCAATATTTATCCTGTAAGTGCGGATTAACTGAATAACTTGCTAGCTTTGTGTCAAGGCTTGTAAGAAGTGGTGACTAATCCGAGCTAGTGGGGATTAACAATGTTTGCTGTGGGAAATGTGCCAGACTATTCAATTATATCATGTCTTACAAACAGACTGCAATAGTTCTAAATGAATACGACTATTTTCTTGCCACAGCACAGTGATAAAAGGGTATGTCCTTTCTATTTTTTAATGCCACAGGCTAGAGCAAGCCCCAGCAAGAGCATCACATGGATGGACAGCAGTACCTGAGCCTGTTCTGGTCTGAGAGTAGGGCAAAAGAAGAAGAGGATCAGGTATACAGCCAGAAGTCCTGAAGTTACAGCTTAAGAAGCTACTGTTGAGTGTGCATCACGTGTGCTACCCTTGTAGGTCAACACATGCCTAGTCACACACATTCCAGGAGGAGGGAGCACCAGAAGGCCATGCATGGCAGCCTTGAGAAGTGATGTTTTAGACTCAGGCTCCAAGAAGCACACAAGGCCACTTTCACAGTTGTGGAAGATCACACTACTAGGGCCTTACTTACTAGGGTAAAAACTGCTAAGGAAGAGTGTGAGCACTCCAGCTGGTGCAAAACCCATCAGCAGCTCAATTTAGACTTAGTTATAAGAAGACAACTGAAAGCAAATGCTTTCATTAATGGTGTGGACCCATGAGAGAGCTACAGATGGCCCTGTCTGTACAAGGACTTCACTCTAAACCAGCTAGCTCAAGTTAAGGACAATCAATCTAAGCAGGACAGCTGGGGTGTTGGTGACCTTGCAGAGAAGGCACTGAAAGCACAGAGGGGAAGACCAGGATGTTAACTGTGGTAAGCAGCGCAGCTAGGACTAAAACAGAACTATAAGAGCTTTCTGATGTCATTCCGCTCACTTTTTATGGTCATCCACAACACTTGGACAAATATAACCAGTATGTACTAAGCGCTCCCAGAGGTTCTTGAAAGAAGCCTTTCCTCTATGTCATTTTCCAAGCTGCTACATGGTGTAGCTAGAGTTACAGAACACCACAGTTACAGATGGGTTTGGACGCCTGGCTTTTGAGGTGTAGTATCCAGTACCACAACCCAAACAGCTTCTGCATTCTTTGCCCTGCTCTTGGCCTGTTTGCAGTTAAATTCACTATGCTAGTAGCTAGAGGGCAACAAAACACTGACAGGACATGGCCTACAATGGGAATCCAGGTGTTGAAACACTATTTTTCTGGCCTCTGCTTCTCCCCAAAGCAGCCCCTCTCCCTGTGGCACAGACCATGACAGCTGCAGGCTCCATCCCGGCTAAAGGGGAGTTACTGCAGGGACACTGCAAGCACTGCAGCAAATCAAGAGCTCCAGCTGGCAAGCACAAACATCCCGCTGCGTTCTTACACAGAAACCCTTCCCCATGCAACTCTGTTGTGCAGAGGTGCAGCTCACTCAGCTTTTCATTTCACTACATCAGCATAATGGGGAGACACAAGACTCCTTACAGTACAGGTAAGAGGTCTGTGAAACAGTACTCACAGTAGGTTGGGGTAATACAGCTCATCTTGACCACTCCAGCCCATTTCCACATACCCACAACCAGACCAAGGTCTTGACTCAACACCAGTTTGGAGCTTCCATTTGGTTTCAAAGACCTCTGGATAAAAAGCAAACAAAATTAAATACAAAAATAAAACAAATCACAGAGGCTCAACTTGTAAGTATTGCTCTCCCACTTGCTGACCTGACAGAGTCCAATACTCAGGAACCAAACCACTTGCCTTCTGAGTATAACTCTTCTGCTAGTAAACCTGCATTCAGATACACCCATGGGAGCTTTACACATTGTACAAGACAAAACCCCCTTTCCGTGCTCCTCACTGGAGCTCTTTTAACAAGCTACATATTAACCTTGTTTTCTCCCACATGTAGCAGTAGTTATTACTACTTAATAGTGCTCCAAGGTGCTTGGGAGTAACAGTAGCACAGAGGTAATTAGAGGAAAAGGAACATCTACTCATGAGTAAGGTATACAGAGCTGAACAGAGTATTTTGCAATGGCATGACTGCCGAGTGACAGCTGTTCCAGCACACCAGAGATGGGCTACTCATTTTCCAGGCTGGTGACACATTGGCCGCTGGTGACTGCACCCATCTCCACAAGGAGATTGGCTAGAAAGGCATAAAAATCCATCACAAAATGGCCCCCAGACAATGGACAGGGCCATTCTGTGGCACAGGAGACTTAAATCCAGATTCTGCATTTAAATATAGAGAAGGGATTTGAAACTGGGTCTCATGCATCACTTAGTAGTGCTCTAAGCAGCTAACTACAGGGAAGAGCACCATCATACATTGGCTTTCTGAGTATTTCCACATGAAATATTTAATTTCTGATTTATTAGTTTAGCTGTAGTTAGTTGCCTAACACAAACAGAAGCTGCAAGCAGCTTAAGACTGGCTAAAAATGTACTTTAGGAAAAAAACACAAGCTTGAAGCAGTATGAATGCCAAAGGTGAGTTTAGGCTTCACATATGTTTTTTCTGTCTGCTGTTCATCACTAGGTCTCCACTGGCTGATGCAAATGTGGCCAGACACCATCACCTCCACTGCACAGTCAAGAGAACAGGGCGACAGGGAAGGGAAGCACAGGATGTCTCACAGGCTGTGCTACTGTTCTGCTGAGCTGCGCTCAATCAAAATGTTGGCCTGGCGAGGTTCTCATTGCTCATGTACGGGCATCTTACTACTAGCAGAGACAAGTTTCCTCTGTTTGCAATCAGTTATTTAAGTAACAAAATTAAATATTTCCATTTATTTCTCATTCCCACATTCTTACAATCTTACAAGTCCTCCTTGTGATTTTCAGGTAGCTCTGAAATTTGCTGGGAGCTACAAGAAGCCTCTCTCTTTTCAATAGGCAGGTCTCCACGGTCACATAAGCCAAAACCAGAAGTGAGGCATGACATGAAGCAGGGCTCAAGGTGCTTCATTCTCCAGGCCTACTAACTTGGGGTGACCATTTGCTTGGCTGCACCTAGCAGCAGGGCTGGGCAAGAAAGCATAAGCCTGAGGTGGGAATCAGGAGGGAGCAGTTGTAGGGGGGTGGACAAGGAAAGACAGGGGGACCAGAGGTCGTAGGGAGGAAGGTGGTGACAGTGAGACCTACTCCAAAAACATTGGTCTTTGATCCTTCAGATCCCTCAGTAAAATATGGAACAGGAAACCTACTGTCAACCTCAAAGAAAGCTTCAGTCTTCTCCAGGCTGCTGTAAAGAGAACTGCTCCCACAGCATTTGGAAGTCCTGTCTCCACCTGCCTTCCCTGTACTGAGCACCATGTTTAATGAATCACGTACCAACTTCCCTCATTGATTTATTTGCCAAAAAAAAGATTTGCATGGGGTGGCAATTAAAGAGGTAGAATGTGATATTCATCAGTTTGTGTGCCTCTGAACCTGACCACATCCTGGTGCAGCAACTCCTCACAGGTGTTCAGATATTGTGGTAATGGGTGTTCGTACAAAAAAATACAACAATTACAGCAACACCCAGTGAAGGAGAACTTGTCTTTCTGCACCACAAAGATGGGCTCCACAATTGTGCCCAGGGGACTGATAGGAAAAGGAGTCGTGTACTAATTTCCCCAAAATATGCTTTCGTGAATAAGCTCATTAACTATATTACTAGGCATTGTTTCCAATTTGCTGTGGGACAGAGGCCACCAATGCCATGGACATTAAGCTGTACATCTGAGGGTCCCAAGCCCAGATGCCTTAAAAACAGGCAAGCATCAGGAGTTGGGCAGACGTCCCACACCATTCCAGCAATCTATGCATGGCTAGTGAAGACCACATATATGGCTGACTCAGTTGCCTATTCCCTTTTTCTCTGTAACTTTGCTTTCCACCCAAATAACTATATTGGCACACACAAGGTGAGAAGAGGACGTGGAAGCCATCAACACCACCCTCCCTAAAACTGGAGGAAGCCTTACAGCAAAGCTTTTCTTCTACTAGTGCCCACAAAGCATCTGTCCCAGGACTCTTCCTCTCCATGCCCAGACACTTCCCCAACCTCACAGGGAGCTGAACGCCTGTCACAGAAGAGATGATACCTGCAATGTGCCATAAAGAGGGAGCAGGAGAGACAAATAATGCTGCCCACACAGAGCCTAGGCCTCTGCATTAACAAGGGACTTGCCAAATGAAAATGGAGCTTCTGCCTGAGCCTTGCACCAGACTGACTTTCTTCTGGCCCTCCATCAGGATGGCTCACAAACTCACCCAGGCATATCTACCTCCAGAGCTCCATTATGATCTCCAGGAGAGGCATGCCTGTCCTCACCTCCACTAGGTAATCCATCCTTCCTAACAATTTCCCACAGTATTTTGTATTTGATGACAATTTGTGATGTTCCTTACAAGCAGCCCCATTCACTCACTATGAGAGTCTGCAAAACTTTTGCCCAGTTCTTTTATCTTGGTGCACTACCTAACACTACAGAAACAACTACCATGATCACCATGCTCTCCACTAGACTTGCAAGCAACAAGTGACTTAATGCAATCTCCTACCAAGACCAGGCTTTTGTGGATCTGAAGTACAAACTTCCCCTGGGACTCTGCTGGACTTGACAAAGTGCACAGTTATTACACCATCAAAAGCAAGAGATGGGAGAAGAAAGAAGAGGTTCCTCAGAGAAAGGAGGAAAGGATATGGGCTGGGCAGTTGCATTCCTCACAGTTTTTAGATCAACCTTCAGAGATTTCAGTCAAATGCAGGATTGTAATGAAAATATTACAGTCAATAATATTTTACAGATATAAATTGTACACACCAGGTATGCAGTATGCATACTATATAAAAATATTTTACATTATTTTGTACTAAAACCCATACCCTCCTAGAAGCAAGTAAAAAAGTATATACTCATATTCTTTGTTTAGCTCACTTCCTTATGTAAGCTTCATATTTTCTTCTAACACAGTGGTAGGAGAGTTGTGAAATACAAATAGTTTGTCTTTTTGCTCTTCATCATTATGTACAATATTGACTGCTCCCACTCATTAAGATTAGCTATATTTTGTAAACAGTAAATTCACTTTAACAGTGCAGATTTTTTTCAAGGCTTTCTCAATTCTGCTGACGTAAAACTTTGCATTGATCTATTAAAATTGCTCTTTCGTCTAAGTACCTTTTAAAAGGCCATATTCCTTTTCATGGCAATGACCATGGTCTTTAACCTGTACTTTTCACCACTGTTACAAAACTACCTCTTTTCCCCAGACCTACTACATCACATTTTTGACCAAGTTAGTTTCATTTGAGAATATTTGACTTGTGAGGACCCAAACATTCTGGAAAAGATTCCCTAAACCTTGGCTCTTTTCTCTTTTTCCAGGCTTGATGCTTTAACCATTCTGGAACATTTTGTCCAGAGAGATAAGAGCTCTGTAATTTGTAAATCTTCCTAATGGGTTGATTGCACACTTGTTTTTCTAGTATTTAGATGAACATTTTAGCAATGTCAGATATTGTTTAAAAGTCTAGTCCTGTACAGTATAAGCATTATCTAAAAGTATTTTCGCCAAAACCCCATATGAAATGTCCATGTCTTTCAGGCCCTCAACATACACTTGATTTCTCTAAGTATTGATTTTGGTTATGTCTCAGTACAGGATCACATTGCTTCTATTCAGCCACAGTCATCATCATCATCATCATCACCTAAGTGTTTGGCTTCTCAGGCAAGAATTTAATAAGTTTTATTTTGGCATTAGAATGGTTAACAGCTGACATGATATTTTTAAGTTAGCTATGTCAATTATTATGTCAATATTTCAACTTTTTCACTGGCTTGGGAGTTTAGTGTTGCTTTTCCACTCTAATGTTCTAATTCCTCTTGAGCAACACACCCCCGCTCCCCTCACCCCCCCAATTTGTTCAGCTGTTTAATAAACCATTTCCACTTGGATTGTGCATGTAATCTATGCCAGAAGCATTAGCTGTAGATTTTATAGCTGTTACTTAGCTGGTATAAATATCATCACTCAGTCTTAATTGACAAATTTTTGCAATATATCTTTAGTATCAATGATTACACTATTTAAAATATGAACCAGTCAGTGTTGGTACAGCATTTTCTCATTTGAAGAGAGATTTAATAGATTTTCTTGGACTACAGATGCTTTGGAGAAATCAGTCTTTGAAACCTAGACTGTCCAACTGGACTGCTTCTTAATTACAAGAAAGAACAGGATGTTTCTCTCTACTAAGACTACTAAGAATGTAGTTGCTCCCTTCAGCATTGCTTTGATAAACAGATGGCCTGTAACCATTTCTTCAGTGTGGAGCATACACTGGTTGGAAACGAAGCTGGTTCAGTGCAAGCACTGCCTTCTTGTTCATGTCCACGGCAGAAACGAGTTAGAGACAACAGGTTGGCCCTGACTCCTGTCTTGGGCTAGGAACTGGCACCTTTAGAGCAGGAGGTGACAGGAAAATGATTCTTTGTATGGGAGATGATGCTTCTTCATTACATTACCACAGCGGAAAGATAGAAGATGATGCTGATCCTGTCATATCTTTTCCTAAGAGTTTTCCTTCCTTCTTTCATTCTGATTCAGTTTTGGGCCACTTACTACAAAACAGACATTGAGATGCTGGAACATGTCCAAAGAAGGACAACAAAGCTGGTGAAGGGTCTGGAGGACAAGTCTTATGAGGAGCAACTGAGGGAAGTGGGGTTCTTTAGTCTGGAGAAAAGGAGGCTGAGGGGAGACCTTACCACTCTCTACAACTACCTGGTGGGTGTTGATCTCTTTTCCCAAGTAACAAGGATGAGAGGAATCAGCCTCAAGTTGTGTCAGGGGAGGTTTAGAGTGGATATTAGGAAAAACTTCTTCACCTCAAGCATTGGAACAGGCTTCCCAGGGAAGTGGTTGAGTCACCATCCCAGGAGGTATTTAAAAGATGTGTAGATGTGGTGCTCTGGAACACAATATAGTGGTGGACTTGGAAGTGTCAGGTTAACAGTTGGACTCCATGAGCTTAAGGGTCTTTTCCAACTTAAATGTTTCTATGAATTTTAAGAAAAGGTTTTCTTCCTGCTGTTTTCTTAAATAATTTAATACCACTTGAAAAAGGTGAGGATTGAAAAAATACCCCTCATCCTTTTGTCCAACACTTTCCCTGTGCTTTGGACTACCTTCTCCTATATCTAGTGGAGGCTTCTTCCTACACATCAATGCACAAATTAGGTACTTAAAATATCTTGGATCATGTTTCTTTACAGACAACATCTCAGTGACATGACAACAAAGAGTATAACAACATTTCTGCAGGTGTCAGAGGTGCCCAGCTGAAAAAACCCTGGAATGAGGCACTAGGATGCCCAACACTACAGCTGTCCCCACTCCTGGATGCAGCTGGACACAGAACAGTCCTCTCATTACCTACAGCCATTTGACACAACTTTACTGGCTTCTGGGCTCCGGGGTCCCACCCCCAGTGGCTCTGGGAGCGAAAAGTAAAAAGTGCTCTTCAGCACTTTCTCCTCTGTCGGCTCCCTTCAGCCAGGGCACCCCTGCAAACATCACCGCGGTGTCACACTGTGATGTCACCGCTGTGGGGCACGAGCATCAGAATTTCCCAGCAGCACCCCCAGTCAGCTGGCGCCAGTTGGGCTTTTGCTTGCTGACTGGCAGGACAAGGCCTGGCTGCTCAGGGCGATGATGGCCAGAGAGAGGAGCTTCAGTCCAGCAGGGACAGAAGAAATGAAAGAGGACTTCTTATTCCCCAGCTTTCCACATAAGCTTTGGAAAATAACGGAAAGTGACCAGTTTCGGTCCATTTGGTGGAGTGATGGTGGAAAATGTGTAGCCATCAATGAAGACCTCTTCAAAGAGGAGGTGCTGGGCAGGAGAAGACCTTTTCAGGTTTTTACCACACAGAAGATGAAGAGTTTCCTTCGACAGCTGAACCTCTATGGATTCACCAAAGTACAATGGATTTGCCAAAGATCCACCTCCCTGCCTGAACTGTCAGAAGCAGCAGCAGCTTCTGCTCACAGCCAGGTACAGCAGTTGCTCCACACACCAACTAATGCTCACAGCAGTCTTGGGGAAAGAGACAGACAGTGATACACATTAAATAAGGCCTTGCAATAGAGGAGGTGGGGATGGTAGTGGGCGGTCTGGTTTTAATTTCCTCCTCAGGTCACCTTCAGGAAAGTTGAGTTAGTCTTTCTGACTAGTACAAACATAGCTAAAACAGAATTCAGTTATATCCACTGAATTTCAACCCATTAATTGGAAAGACAAACTCAGTGTAATCCAATTTCTCTGAACGTCTTTGCTATATGCCCTGCTGCACCAAATCTGAAACCTTCCTGTGGCATCTGCTGAATGCTGAGAAGGTACATCTAAGGACAATAGTATTGCCTGCTTGCTCATATCCGCACTGAAGTTGCTGAAAAGTCATGGTATTTGGCTTTCAAAAGCAGTTCTTATGCTTTTGAATGTCCTACACTGCTCTGCTCCCAGACGGCAAAAACCCAGGGGTGGCGATGACTGAACAGAACTGTCATGTAACGTTTTAGCCTGAGCTTCAGGTTTCAAATCACCCTCAGAGTCATTTTCAATATCCATGTTCATCTTTTTCAACTCAAAGTCTTAGGCTTGGGGATTTCCAGTCTTGAAATGGTGTCGACTACCTCTTCGCCTTTACTTTTTTTAGATACTCTACTACTATAACCCCAACTTTAACAGAGACCATCCCCACCTGCTGGCAAAGTGCAAGAGGAGAACTGGTCTCAAACAGAGACCCCTGGATGCACCGGCGGTGGGTGAAAGGCACCGCTCCATGAGCCCACACCGTCAGCCTGCAGGGAACACGCCGGCGTCTCCACCCGTGATGACCACACCGACCAAGCAACGGGACGAAGCACCTCCCGGCCTCGGCAGCGCCCACCCATCCCCACGGGCAGATGCTCCCACGCTTCCAGAGCCTGCCGGAGCAGCAGGCAGCGGGAGGGTCACCCCCCTGTGCCTCTTCATTCTGCTCTCACCCAGCAGCCAAACCCCGACTGGCCTCCAGTGTGCTGCTCATGCTCCTCCACTGTTTGCAGTGCCTGAGCTGGCAGCAGTCCCGGCTCTGCCGAGGCCAAGCCCACCCCACGGCCAAAGCCCAGCAGTTCCCCACTGCCCCACCTGCAACCGAGTGCAGCACATCCTAGGGAGAGCAGAGGGTTGGTAAACAGTTGATAGTGGTTAATAGATTTGCTAACAAATAAGAGCTTAATAGACTTAGTGAGAAACAGATCTTAGAAGAATTGATAATAAATAAACTGTTTGAACAATAAACCTTTTCCAGTTGTCCTGTCCAGTTTGTACAGTGGAAGCCCAGACTGAGCTTGCAGACTCACCAGACTTTCACCCATCAAAGTAGAAGCAACAGGTCCACAAGCACTTTAATAATTTATCCTAACAATCAAGCTTAGATTTTTAGATTTTTTTAGCTTTTGCACTTCTATCATAGCCATAACTTTAAGAGGGATCATCTCCAGCTGCTGGAAAGGTGCAAGCCAAGAATGGCATGCAAAAGGAGAGCCCTGGCTGTATTGCGCCTTGATGAAGAGCTGGATGAGAAGTGCCCCAGAAGCCACCAAGATCTTCAGCCTGTGCAGGGAACCACTGCTGGGGTGGAGGAGGAGGTGTTCGCACCAGCTCCACCACGGGACATGCTGGCATCTCCCTCTTGGAGGTCTCCAACAACAAAGCACCAAGTTAAAGCACCTCCTGGCCTCAGCAGCTCCCAAACCCCTTCCCAAGCAGGGCCCCCCCCATCTCCCGACCCCGCTGGAGCCACGGGCAGGGAGAGCTTCTGGGCTGCCCCATCCCTGGCACCCCCAGCCAGGCCCCGGCTGGCCTCCAGCGCGGGCTGCACCTCCCGCACCGCAGCTCCCACCTCTGGCACCAGAGCTGGGCTTTCCCACCTCCCCCCCACCCCGTGCAGCCCGGCGCAGCGGCTGGGCTGCTCCCCTGGGCCGCCCCAACTCCCGGCTGGCGATGCCCGAGCTGGCAGCAGCCCCTGCCATGGCCGTGCCAACACCACCCCACCGCCCAAGGCCAACAGCCCCGCACCGTCCCCCCCGCACCACCAGCGCTGCGGGTGATGGGGCTGGACCCAGCGTGGCACGTGGTAGAGAGAGTAGCTAGAGAGTGAGTGGAGCCCAACAGCACTGGAAATAAATAGTGTCTAATAGCATTGGTAATATATAAACTCTAATAGATTTTATAATAAATAGAGCCTAATAGAGTTAGTAATAAATGGAGCCTGACAGAGCTGAAAATAAACTGTTTGAACAAAAAACCTTTTCCATTTGTCCTGTCCTGTTTGTACAGTGGAAGCCCAGATAGAGTTTTTTATTTCACCAGTCAAAGTAGAAGCAATTGGTGCACAAGCAATTTAATGACTTTCTGTAACAGTTAAGCACTAGATTCTTAGCATTACTGAGTACAAGATGGATAATGTTTGTTATGTACACACTGAGGATATTCTTCCTAATAACTTTTGAGTGAAAGGGATATGCCATCACAAATTTTGGAGACTGTCTCTAAAGAATAAGATTTTAACAATTTCCCTGGTTGTTTAAGGACATTTTTTTCATAAATTTGTATCAAAACCGTGTGTCATTGCCGTTTTTAAGATGACACCCTTCAGAGAAGGCAAAGGGATTACTCAGAGGCAGGTCCTGACCAGCATAGCTCTGTGTAAGCAGGCAAAGGGGATGGAGGGAGAGTCATTTGGCTGCTTTTTGGATGGGAAATCATCATCTAGGTAGTCTTAGGAACAAAGATCCTAAGCACAACTTGCAGCCCTCTGACCCCAGGCTATGACTTGCCTTTCTCAGAGCCCAACAGGCCTCAGTGTGGGCAGTGCTGAGCAAAGATCCTGCAAGAGAACGTGAGCTCTTCTGGAAGTCCTGTCTGACACAACAGTCAGGCAGCATTCAAGCACAGCATTAGGGCACTGCACTATTTTAGGGACTAGGTCTTAGATGTAATGTAACATGTACAGCCCAAACTAGAATAATCGCCAAGGACTCCGTAGCTGCTCTTGGGAAAAGGACTGTTCCCAGTGATTTGATGATAGGCAAATAGCTACTGTTTATTCTTCCAGAGCTTAGTCACTTTGGAAGTTTAAGCAAGAAGTAATCATTCTTCACTTTCCATCCTGATAAACCAGGTGATGTTGTTCTGAACAATTTATCAGCAGTGTCTTAGAGAATACCATTTCAATAGAGAGATAAAGCTTGCATGCATATAATTTCTTCGGTGACCATTTTGAATATGAAGTGCTATTTAAGTACATGATCTTATCTGTGCAGTTACTAACATATTGGCTTCTCAGGAGGCTTTGCTCAACATCATTCCAACTCTCCCAGCCTTACTTTCTCTGCTGTAGCCTGTCCCAAAGGGACATAGCAGAAGACTCACACTGCTTACCAACTATAAGCCATGTAAACAGATGAGTGCTTCATTTCCATGCACATATATTTGAAAAGAGCATGTAGGGCAAGCATACAAAAAAAATAAAAGGTTCATTTTTTTTCCTCATGAAGCGGGACTGAGTCTCCACAAAGTGGCTGTAGGATAGAAAAGCTCATCTCCTGGGAAACAGGCACAACATGAGCCTTGGACCTTAAAATGTGTTTAGTCTGGGTTTTGATCTGAGATATCACAAGGGACCTCTTTTTCTGATGTTAGGTTGTTCCACTCCCTCAAGATCAGTACCCTCCTGGACTCTAGAAAATGGACTCACTCAAGATCATTAGTCCCTTCCCTGAACTGTGAGTCCTTGCTGTCACTACCCACATACCCTGATGCCTCCAAACCCAAGTTAGTCTGTCATGCTGACCAGCTTCTCTTCACGAAATATTCTAACAGATACATAACTCTCCACCTCAGTAGCTTGGCTTTAAGTCTGTATCTGATTTTAGAAGAACCACCTGTGTGTTGTACAGAAAAGTTGCTGTTCTCTCTTACAGTCGGGTATCCAGGGGTGTGGGGGGGGAGACCTTGAAGTCTTCAAGTAAGTGATATCTTTCACCCACATCTTCAGCCTTCAAAAAACTCAGTTCAAGGGAGAACTACAGTCAGCGTGTGTGAAGAACTCTGCTTCTATAAAGGCCAGTCAAGTCCAACCAAAAGATCTCTTTTGACTTCAGTGGTGGCTGGATTAGGCCCTTAAACGGCAGCAGTTCAAGGCAGTGGGCACCAACAGAACAAACTAAGATGTTGTTATTGTTGAAGTTGTAAGCAGAATTTTGATGATTTGGAGGAGGACTACTGTTGACAGTTTAGTTATACTGTAATAACCACCAAAAAGACATTTACCTAAATTTCCTGCACGCTGATACTGAACAGAATAGCCTTTAGATCATGGCCCTATTTCCTATAAGCATATATAGATATGTATAGAAATCATGATTCAGTGACTGTTTACATCAAACTGCCTAGGTAAGTACCGACTTTTCAGAAAGATCCAATGAAAAACAAAGCCAAATGTGAAATATTTGGGAAATATGGGTATTTAGAAATTAGATTACAACGTCCATGTCAGACATATCTAGAGTTGGCAAGGAGTCAGGTAAATTGCAACATCAATTCTACCAAGCAACCTCTCCTCTCCAAACTTGTTTTGATGTTCTAGTGAAATATTTCAGATTGTAGATCAAACACAAATATTTTTTTGGCAGAAATGTTTTTATGAAGAATTTCAGGAGTCAAGCATTTGGGGTTTGGCTTCTGTAGACCAGTAAGCAGGTTTTCAAAATAATAACCACCAGTGCTATAGAGCAGAGTAGCAGATGTAGCTCTGCCATTGGATTCCTCTCCTGATCAGCTCCAGGGTCTGTGCAAGAGGGAGCACTGTGCCTGGTATGGGAGATTGCAGAAGAACACATACTTGCCTTGACAGTCTCTTACAATTTGTTAAATTTTCTCCCTTTCCTAGCACTTCCAGAAAGACTGAATTAGTGTTTAAACTACATATATATATTCTCACAACTGCAGGTTCCTGGTGCCCGTGCATGCTTTCAAGCATCCACTTCAGCACAGCAATCTTCTACAGCTATAGCTCAGAAAGACTTATTTTACACTAGACAAAAAGCTAGACTGTGGCAGCTTTGCAGCTTCTTCAGTAGGAAAAGGAGTTGCTGTCTTCCCAAAGACATCCTCCCGGTTCTTCCAAGACAGTCTTTCTGCAAGAAGAACTTTCTTCCATGGATACTACAGAAAGAAAAATACTAAAAATGCAGAACTTTGACACAAACCTTCAAAAGATAACACTGTTTCATAGGACAGACACTATTCTTCTCCAAGACTGCATGCACAGCTTCGCTTTCTCCTCTCCCTGGAACAGCTAGTCCGGGAGCATCATGTACATTTGCCCTGACCTCCTCAAGGTGCACAACTCAGGAGATCACCTTGCTTTGACAGGCAGGTCTGACTGTCTGAGGCTGGATGCTTGCAATCATAGCAAGGCATCACAGAAGAAACCTTGCACCAATTTTGCCACTAAATGGCAACACCCTGTGACTGAACACCTTAAAGGCTGTGGGGAGGTCAAGGACTGGAATTTTACTATTGTGAGGGCTGGGAACCCACTAGGAGTGTTTAATTTCCATGAGGTTAACATTTTCGATGCAGAAGATCCTGAACTGGCCAAAAGTTAACAGAGAAATTGATTGTTCAAGGTACAGGGATAGAATGGTAGAAATGGGGCCTGGAAAAAGCAAGTGTTTGCTCTGTTTAGAAGACAGGATGCTGCCCTGGGGTGTTACTACAGTGCCTCATGCACTCAGGTGTAGTAATTCCAGAGTACATCAGCAGTATCCCACAGGGATCTCCTGACTCTTGAGAGTGTACGTTGCAGTATGACAGCCTACTCATGGATTTCTCCGCAGGGTGTCCTAGGCCCTGCTATGGAAAACTGAGGACTTATAAAGGAGAAGAGAAATAATTACACTTTTTCAGTTCTACACTGTTGCAGATAGATCATTTGCAGAGCTTTTCTCACAGATGAGTTAACTACCTCATGCAGTACATCTCCTGTCACTCACTCTGAAAAACAGGCAGAAGAAACAGAAGATAACAGACTGTCTGTGAAAGGGTATGAAACACCAGGGTCAAGAATAAGAGAGGGAGGGCTGAAGAGCAGGGATTCACAGCTGAGGGCTCTGCTCATGCCATAGATTCACCCTGGGGCCTTGGCCAATGTACTTTGCTCCTGTCCCCAGCTAAGGTAGGGTAGAGCTCTCCATATGACTCGTGCCAGAAGCAAAACACTTAAAGGAAAGCAAGGGAAAGAGACTGGCTTGTCTGCGAAGCAGCCACAACATCATTTCCAAGATACTGAGGACCTCAGGTGAATGGAGTTCTATCTCCGTATACACTTAATTATCTCATTTAGTCCCAAGATAAACAGCAGGAAATGTAAATAATTTTATGGCAACATATCAAACAGAACAAGACAGCCAAACAGTTTCCCTCTCCCTCTCCAACCCTGCTAATTCTGTTTCAGGCTGCCTCTAATCACTATTCCCCTTCCTCCGAAGGGAATTTTTAGGGGTGTAAGAACATAGGTGGAACGGGAACTCCTCCAAGAAAAGAGAGAAGTCACAAGCCTCATGGGGTGTCCCTTGGAGATGGCTCATTGGCCATGGACTAATTTAAATTTAGATGCTTTCTGCCCCTCGGCACCTTTTTTCAAGAAAATATATTGATGGAATAAGCTGTTACAGCAATGCAGCAGGAAGCAGAGCACATGATGCTAACTACTGAGTCAAATACAATTTGCTGGAAGCAAGGCAGACTTCTCATCATGGGGAAGCAGGGCACATGCTCAACAGGGAAAGCTGGTCTAGCCCAGGCCAGGTGAGACTGGAAGAGGAGGTCACATCCTGGCTGTGAAACAAAAAGGCAGACAAGGAGTCTGTGCAGAGCAGGACTGTGGAGGGAGACCAGTTAGAGGTCAGGAAAAGTAGCATCCGTGACCAGGGTGAGGATGGTGTTCCCAGAACAGCCTGTTGCACAGTTTCTGAGCATGGGTTCAGTGCAGTCCTTTTCACAACATAGCCTCATCTTTTGTTTCAGGCTCTTCTTCCTCCTTCCCTCTCTGCCTGCAGCACAAGGGGCAGCACACTGCCCAGGAACTGCCAGGGAGAAGCAAGAGAAATAATCCAAACATCTTTCCAGACTGCTTGCTCTGAGTAAGGAACTGTCATCTTTTAGGATCAAACAGGGTCTCCAGCTGTCCCGTCCATATAAGGGGACAAATTCTGTCCATGTCAGCTAGTCAATGGCCTCATCTTTCTCCTTGTGCAGGACCTCTGAGTCCCTATGCTCTCTCTAGTAAGGGGAAGGGCAGAAGAACTTCAAGAGGTAGATTCGGTCCTCTAAAAGTCATAGCAGACAGCAGAAGGCAGGTATTATGGGCAAAAGTAGAACATGTCCCCCAGTACAGTTAAATGTTGAAGATTAAGTGATGGGAACCTGCCAAGAAGAGGATTATGATCCTTTCGCTCTCAGAGAGGGACAGTGAAACTGGGCAGAGACAGTGATGGGCTGATTTGACTGCAGGGAGCTCCTGATTAACATGGCTCTTCTAAAGCTGTCACAAAGTATTTTCTTTATAAAATATTGGGTAGAAGTAGGTGCTAGCAAAATTGAGGGGAGAAAGAAGAAACATGGGGAAGTACTAAAGGCTCCAACATGTCTCTAGTGAGAAGTGCTCTCTCTTACTAAATCAAGTTCAATCTGCCAAAACTTTTGTTGGTCTGCTACTTTAAAAACTTTCACAATTTATCCATTTAATCACAGAACAGTGATTTAGGAGATGGAATTAAGCAGACTTTCCTGAACCAGTCAGGTCTCTGTCTAGTCTATACCAAGGTACTTCACTGGGAGAAGGCAGGACACTTCTGGCCAGTAATGTGGGGTTCAGCAACATGCTCCCCAAGCTGAGGGAACCACAGCACAGCTGTGACTGTCAGAATGGCTTGTTTCCTACACATGCCATGGAGTACGCAACGAGATGAGAGATATTCATTAATTTCATAATATGAAACAAACTGTATGACATTATTAAGATAAACTAGAGAGTGTAGTCCTGACATGGTCTTTAATTCTGAAACCAATATTTATCTCTGTGTGACAGAAGATGAAAGATTGGTAGACTAATGAAAGGGAAATGAAGGTTCAGGACAAATGCCATTTCCCTGCTGTAGGCCAGTTATAGTCAAGATACTGACATCTTGGAGAGTATTAAGGAAAAGCCGTGAAAAATTTTAAATGTAACATAGGAAGTTCAGAGCATCTTGTCCTGTTCTCAGCTACTCAAAGAGATGACACAAACTATTTTCCACATCCTGCTGTGTTACACTGTTGACAGAGCCCCCAGGCCTGTTGGTCCTTTAACAATAAGCCACGCATGCACGGCCTCACCAATTACTCCCAACCTCTCTATCGATGCCTGCACTCAGGATGGGCCATCTGGGAAGACTATCAGAAGTAATAACAGAGGGTAGATGAGATACACTCGCAGCCTTTTCCCTCGTCAATCCTTGTGCCCCAGGCAACTGCAAGAGTTTTGCCTATTGGCTTTCATAGGCATGTGGATTGTATACAGATACCAGCTAAGCACAAGCAGGGATAAAATCCCAAATTATTCATTCCTTATTGTCTTTGGAAATGAGCTGAAGGAGAGATCCTGCACAGTAACAGCAGCAGTTCTGGCAGTGGCAACATCATTTCAGCCATGCATTATTGGCAGGCCGGCAGTGAGGCAGCAGTGCCAGTGGGAAGTCAGGCCTAGACAGATAGGGAATCTTCAAATTTGTGGCAATCTCTCTTAGGATGCACTTGAAACCACTGAGCCAGTGGGTGAAGGAAACAGATGAGAGGCATAAATAAGAACAAGGTGAGAGTTTACTTAAATTTTGCCGTAAGTCCCCAGCTGTTCGTATTTTATGGCCAGTCATTATGTTTGCAGTCGGGAAAGAAACAAGCAAGATCCCTTTCCTGTCATTTAAATTCATCTGTCCCAAACACCCACTCAGAATGGGCACCAGGCCGAAGAGGTCTGGCCAGGTTTGTGGACCCCCACATGAATGGGTCAGTCATCATGGAGGAATGGGAGACACACGTCTACGACAGACGGACACAGTAGTCTCTCTAAGCAACTTACTCATCTGCTCCGGTTCCATAACACAACCTGTCTGCTCAAAACTGGGTGGAAAATCCAGGGATGACTCGGCAAAGGTTTCACACACTGAATGACTCACATACATAACGCCTGTGCTGCTCTGAATTTTCTCAAGCCCTCATATCCTGGGAAACTGGCAAAAAAGTTTATTCCAAATATTAAAGAGAAGAAGGTTGAAACATGCTAATGCAAGTCCAGCCTACACAATTGATCCAGTACATTCAATGGGAGTCTGTTCTCTGGCTTCAGCAGGCTGATTATCAGGGCAAAATTATGGAAAAGGGAGAGAAGATCGCCAACTTCTCGAATCCATACAATTTAGAACAGCTTTGATCTAGCCATGCTCCCTGATGCTGAAGAAGATAAGGCAACAGCCATAGAATGCTATGATGCTTTCAGTACACCACAGCACGTGGGGTCTGTTGTGTCACTCACACTACAGTCCTGAACACTGGATATAGAAGATAAAATCCATGAGAACCATTCACCTTGAAATACAGCTTTCTTCACAGGACAAGTGCCATTTAACTGTGTGCCTAAATTCACATGCATGAGCAACCTCACTAAAAGCAGGTTGGAAGTTAAGCACCAGCTCTGTTAGATCAAGGCTCAAAGGTCAAGTTAAGCCTTGTCTAGTAAGCACAATTCTGATTTGCAGTATGGTTACAGAAATGCTTCTCCTAGCTGAAGCTACATACCACCTAGCTCCTTTGCCAGTGCAAATTCCAAGGAGTAAATTGAATCATGTACGTGCCTGGGGATGAGGCAGATAAGAGGAACAGGGAAAGAGGAAACACAGGGCAAGTCTACACTGTAAAACAGAGCACAACACAGTATTGGATGGTGGTGCTGGGAAGTTGGATTGTCCTGTCCACACATGCTAAGTACAAAAAATATATAACAAACCAAAAAATATTATTATATGTACAACTCTAACATAGTAAAATCTAGGGATATCATTCTGCTGGTCAGTGGCCATACCAAGTAATTCCTTGGCACACGTGAAATACATAAGCTGGTAGGACTGCAGCATTACTAGTAAATGTAAGGCACGAAGGCAGCAGTGGAGGAGGGATGCACTTCCACCACAGCCCTTGGAGGGGGAAAAAAGGATGAGGAGTTGTAGTCTGTGGGTTGTTACACTTTGGGGCAGCTGTAGTAAGCCCTAGGAAGACAGGAAGAATTTAAACCATGACAACTACTGAGTGTTAAAAAGACCAGTTGAGAAGCATGGTAGGGGGTTAAATCATGTAACAAAACAGACGACTCCTATAGCTTGCTGGTGCTCTGCAGTCTTAGAAGCTGTCTCCAGTACCTGAGAGAGGTGGAAACACACACCTGTGCAACACAGCCATTCACAACATTCATCCCAAAGGCCACGTGTCCTTCAAGCTCCTGTTTGTTGCCTACATAGCTTGAGGCAGCCATATCCTCTTTACCTCCCCAAGGGCAGGACAGAGGAGGTGACACGGAACTATGTGTTCCTCTCCCTGCTCCAGCCAACATGCCACCAGCTGCAGGGGACAGACCTCAGGGGTGGCCCAGCAGCCTGAAGTGGAGCACTAAAAGGAGCTGGAAGGAGACAGGTCCACAAAGGTCTGAACTTTTATTTGATTGCCATTTTTTCCAGGAACTTGTTAAAACTACAAATAAAATGAAATTTCAAATGGATTTTTGTGCCAAAATGGGAGGAGGGGAGAAGGGAAAAAAAATAAGCCCTTCTTCATAAAAGAAGGAGTCATATATCTACAACTTTAAACTTGTTTTCGTAAGTACTTTCAGAACAGGAAATTCATTAAATCTGATCCTTTTCCACAAAGGTCTCAATTTCAACAAAATTTTCTAATAAAAACCCTTCCGTGGAAACATTTGTGGCTAACCTTCATTTTATTCTATTCCTAGGATGTGCACCTTATCAGCCTGGAAAGAAGACAGTATTTGCAGGGGACAGGCAAATTTTTCACTTTGGTAAGCAACAGTTTTGCTTGAGCACCTTTCTCTCACCCAACAATTGGAAATGTTCCATTTCAATTTCATTTCTATTAGCAAAGATTTTCATAGCTTCATGGAAAAAGTCTGAAGCTGGTACTTGACTGTACTTCTGCCTCCCCAGGTTCAGAACTGAGCCTTGACACTTATATGTGATTTCACCATTTCACCACTCAAACCGAAAGCCAAGCCTAGTCCTGCCAACATCCAATCTCTGGAGCTATTAACCATTGCCTATTGCTGTGGGCCACCTTTGCAAGTGAGACTAGTTAATCCATTGCAGTATTCTTCTGTTCTTCGATACCCTCCCAGTGTCTTTGTCCCCAGCAGCACCTGAAAGGAGTCAGTACACACACAGGTACCATGATCAAATTCATGTCAGGACAGGAAGGACAAAGTCACAGATATGAGGAGATGGGTTTATCTGCTTGGCTGCTGCTTGCTCTGAAAAAGTTGCAAAGTCCAGGACAGTAAAATTTCCACTGAGCTTGCATTTTCTGTGATGTAAGAATTTAAATGATTAAAAAAAAATATATTTAAAATGCAAACCTGCTGCTGACAAAAACCCGTGTAAACTATGCCATTTGTGACTAGGCCTGCTACGAGTCCACTAACATGCTGAGGAGCTGGAGGCTTTTGTTCAGCAAACAGATTAGGCATGTGCCTATTTCAATCTCAGCACAAAGTAAGGGGTAACGCTGCTCCTCAGGGGAGCTCTGAGACTCAACTCTTCCTTTGTGTGGCCACCACGTCCAGTAGCTTCGCCTTCTCTATGTTCCATGTGTCCCAGAAACAGAACAAAGCAACTGCTTCTTTCAAGAGCCATCAGCAATAAATACAGCAAGACAAGCCCACAGCTAAGTAGCCACAATGCAGATGCATGGAGGAAGCATGGGCTCTGTTGCTCCACCTCTTTCCTCCTGATTGTATCACCCGTGTTACACCTGATACAGGGCTGTGTCACACTCCTACTGTTAACAGCACATCTGAATGGAAAGAGTTCAAAATAATCAGTCTTTGTTCAAGTGCAGGATATTCTTGGGTACCACATTCCTATTGCTTCACCTCTTCCGTGTCCAAACTGCATCCCAGGCTCGGAACTGGGTGAAGCTTAGGTCTACTCTGGATGCATCCATACTGAATGCAGGGAGTTTGGTCATTGCTTCAGTGAGAACAGTATTTACCCCAGACTGAATCATGTTACATGGCTGTAAAAACAAATCCAGAGATGAAACTAAAAATGGGGGAGGCACTGGTTTTGATGCATTTAATTTGCTTTTATCTGGGCCCAGATTCCAAGTCACTTCTACAATCAGCAGAATCATCAATGAAAGTAAGCTCACATGCTTACATGCTGACTTGTCTCAGGTCTTTTGGTTTATGTCAGCTTACTAGTTAATACTTTAAATAGGTTAAAAAGAACACATTTGAAATCACATGGATGTTTGCCAACACAAGCTTACTATTAACTTGATGAAGGCTGGGTCAGATACCATCCGCGATCAGCTGGTACATCTTCAGGATAAATTCAGTAGTGATGCAAGCAGAAACTCAACTTACATCTCAGGTAAGAAAACAGTTGCAAGTGGTTAAATATTTTCACTAACCTGTTAGCAGACAGGAGCAGGATACAGAGAAGAGTTTATATTAAATCACTGTAATTTTATGGACAAAAGGTAGGTGATTGTAAGAAAAGACTATACTAAAACATAAGTTATAAGAAGGGATTCAGCACCAGCCTGTGATGCTGTATTGAGATGATGCTGTATGCACCTGCTTGGGACTTCCCTTGGTATAAAACTGGCTCAGCTTCAAACCAGTGGCCTGAAAGTAACACTGACTCCAGATCCTGAGCCACTGCAACATTTACCGCCTAGGTCCATTCAAGCAATCTGAAATACAGGCAATATTTGAAGACTAAAATTTATACTTTATTATTTCTTACTAGAAACTGTTTTTTCAGCAAATTATATCCTGCCAGCACTCGGTTGTATCGTGCTGCTCCATTTATTGCCACGTACACTCAGGTGTATGAAGCAGAAGGGTCCATGATTAGATGTAGACCAAAACAGATTCCCATTGGGGCACAATCTTCAAATCCTCTTGTTGAAGACACTTTGCCAAAAGCTTACCAAACGGCAAGCTATTTAGACAGCTGAACTAAACTGTAGGACCTTTTTTCCCATCCTTTTCCAAATAACAAAAGCCGTTCAAGATGCTTTGGTTGCTCTTTGCTGCAACCTAAGCCTGACCAGAAGTGTGGCTATGGGAGCCCCAAGAAGTCTGAACCCACCAGCTTGTCTAGTCCCGGGTCCAAGATTGCTGATTCTCTATCCTTTTGTCCCTTCTCCTGAAAGCAAACACTTCACCATGATATTTTATTAAAGTCACCTGGCCTGGAAGCTTGCTCAGATTCCCCATCCCCAGTGCAAATCTGGGTTTTCCAGGTCAGGGATGGGAGATGAGATTTCTGGTCCACCTCCACTGGGAACAGTGGCACCTCTGGGGTTTCTCTTGGGTTCTCCTCCCTTTTCTCCCTGCTTCAGGGTTTCTCTTGGGTTCTCCTCCCTTTTCTCCCTGCTTCAGGATAGCAGGACCCTGAAACCTTGCCCTGAAGGCAAGCAGTGCTTTGTGCCATCCTTGTTCTTCCTTTCAGCAACAATGGAATCCTCTCCTGCCCTGTCAGATCTAGCTGGAAACAAGGGTTTGGGACCTCTTTTTCCAAGGATGAGGCAAGGCACTCAGATGAAATTGCAGGATTCAGCTTAACACAGCCTCTTGAGGAGATCAGAGTTTAAAGGGACAAGTGTTCCCATCCAATCATACAGGAGTGACAATTAAGGGGAGCTCCAGTTTCCCTTTCATGGGACTCAGCCTTGTGAACTTGGTGACAATACAGTTCTCTGGCAAGTGCTTGTCCAAATACTGTAAAAATTGCTCACAGATTCACTGAATATTCCACAAGTCCAAAAATCCTGGTATGAAATTAAGTACTGTTGAACAAATCCATGCAAATTTTTCCTCAGTTCTTTTTCTGAATCTTAGAAAAGACAAAACACTAGGGAAAAAATTTGAACATGTAACCACACAGCTATTGGTCCACACATTCCTTGCTGTTTCAGTCTAAAAACTGAAAGCCATGCTTTCTAGGAAACACATGTGAACTTTAAACAGCAAGATCTCAACATGATCCAAACTACAAATGGATCTCACATGCAGTTTGCAAGACTAACATATCCCAGAAATTTTTGCCAGGGCTGTAATTGTTGTGGAGTTTTGTAGACACATTTGTTTTAAATACACTAGCAGGCAAAAGGTATAGGAACACGTTCTGCAATGGGGGAAGAAGGGGACTGTTTGTCCAGCTAGTACTTGTTTTGTTCCCTGATAAATATTCTGAAGGCAAAAATAATTATTTTCTCTCCCAGAGAGATGAAAGAGACTGGTCCACCTCTCATTGCACAGTGTGACTGAGTTGACCAAGAGACCAGGAGGCCTGTTCCAAATGAGCCCCACAGAGCAGACTCTCAGAAAAATGGGAAGCTCTCCTCATTTGAACTTTTGGAAACCCTGCCGTCCCTGGTAGCAGGGACACACCAACAAAAACACAGGCCACAATGTCATTCCACCAGAGTTAGTCCCCCATATCCCTGCCATGTCTTCCTCAGCAGACAGCCAACATCCCTGCCACCTGAAGTCCTTTCATAGCTCACAGAAAACAAATACTCCAAGCACCTCAGCACAAAACACCCTGGGATATTCCCCACATGTAGGCCGAGCATGGCAGTATGGTGACAGTGCTTTGGGCATGTTTTGGGAAGAACATGCTAGCATTAGACTGGTATGGACCCAACTGCCAAGTCACCCTGGGCAGCTGCCTGTCAAAGCCAGCCCTGAGGACTCGTTTCCTCACCAATAATTTCTACAGTGTTTGGGGTCCTCACTGTTTACCTTAAACCCCAGCCATTTCTGCTAATCCACTGAAAGCGTGGAAGACTCCTATGACGATACCGTGTTGACCAGCACAAGCTCAGCTACAGCTTCTCTGTAACTCCCTGCCTGGCACAAGCCTCCTCTTATCTGCGGGCCCTTGGCAAAGAGGGCACTGATGGCTCTCAGGCTAGCCTTTGCCTCCACCACCTACCTCTCTGTTTATGTTACTTTCCCAACACATTTGCAAATATGATAAAGGTTAATCTGGTACAAAAGGTAAATAGGGTTACACAAAGCTGGATTTAGCAATTTAGTTTTATTGGCCACTAAGGAAGGCAATTCTTCGATGCAGGTAATGAGGAGATAGCCAAGCCAGATAAAGGATCTCTGCAATATAAACATCCTCCCAAAAGTCAGCTCCCTGCTTGCATAAGCTCTGTAATCATGAAAGCAATTCTTAATGGAGCCACTTGGCAGAGGCCCTGGTACAGCAAGCTGTGAGCCTCTCCCTAGCTGATGGACCGGCTCCAAGAGCATGTTACTACAGTGCTGCACTGGGGGAGGAGGAGGGGCAGGAGCGGGTTGGGGGGTGGGTGGGAAGAGATTGGAAGCTGGATCGAGTCTGTAAGCAGTGGCACTGGAGCAGGACCAGGTCTCCTCTAACATGTCACCTGTGTGGTTTGGAGCAGGCCAGTTATCCCTCTGTGCTCAACCCTGCATCTGTAAATTGAAAATGATGATCTTCCCTTTGTGCCCCATCTTTTATAGGTAAATTCTTACAATGAAGGCTGTTTCTTACATATGGGTAAGTGCTTCTGGCTGAAAGTGTTACTGTCTCTCAGAAATTTGCAATAATATTCCTGCTAATAAGTGATTTTTCATTTTGCCTGACCTTCCAATATTTGCCCGACCTTCCCTCTTTCACCTCGCTGCACCAAAACCTAGGGACAATCCACAAGGCTGCACAGGAAACATTTTGCACCCTGTGTTTTGTGCTGTTTGGTTCTGTTTTCTCCTTTGCTATCAAATTTAGATTGTCCCTCAAGGAACACAGAAGTGCTGGATCTGCCTTGTCTCTCAGCAGAGATATCAGCAGTGTTTCACACTCTCCCACCACATGTCTTCCCATCAAGGCATGGCTTGGGCACTGCACAGCAGGACACAATCCTCAGTAGGTTCAGTCTGTGGTTTCCCAGCAGTTCCAGGACTAATACACTCAAGGCAGGGGGAAGTCTCGGGAGAGTTTCCATCCCTATGTTTTCCATGAAAGGTAAGAGAAGAAAGTAAAGTTTACTTCACCCCAGAAATCACTAACTGCAAGATAGGGCTAGCAGTCACTTGTTCCTCTTGACGTGGTTTTCTTACCAGGGCAAAAGGGGCCTTGTTCCCATAACAAACAGTACGCATTTACCAGCTGCAGGATTGAATCAGAGTCTAGGCATTCACTCAAATATCCATTATGCTGATTTCCAATGCCATCCATTAAGAATTCCTCCTTGCCTGCACTCATTTAGCTTTCTGCAGTGATGATCATCAGATCGGCCTACGAATTTTCCCTATCCTACGCACTTTAAATAACTGTTGATAAATTACCATATTGGGAGTAACAGTGTCATCTATTGAGAAATATTTGACTAGAACTAGCAAGAACCTTTTTCTAGTCCACAGCTTGCCACTGGCCAACTTCAGATGAGTAACTGCACTCTGTATGACTTTTCTGTGCTTTGTAAAACACAAAGAAATGTACTTCTGCAGAGTGCTTGAAGATCTATGAATAGAAAGCAATACATGACAATTGGGGGTTATTATGCAGAGCAGGACCCACACTGGTCTATGTAACTGGCCATTCACCAGCTGCATCAAAGAGGCCAGTAGTGTTATATTGGCCAACAAGGAATTATCTCCAGCTGGCAGGCAGAATACATTTAGACTGACTATGCTTCTAGACTTTGAGATTCTTTCAATAGGCAAGTTTAAAACTGACCTTTTGCAGAAGTATGAATCATATCTGTGAGGATTATGGGCTTTTTATTCCAATCTGGAGCTTGATCTTAAGCCTTCTGAAGCAAACACAACTGTTTGCATCAACATCAATAAACTATCCAGCAAGAATTTACTCACCTAGGCAGCCCTGCTGGCACAATAAAGATGACAGTCTGCCTTTATAGGACTGGAGCCTATAGGAAGGCTGCAATTTTACTTTCCATTTCTTCCAAAGAAACCCAATACCTTTATCAGCATCCACATGTGAACCAGGACACTGGGCTAAGGCAGTAACTTCAATTCATGCACTGCAAGGATTTACAAGCAGAGGTGATAGCATAGATATCTTCATGGTGCAAAACCTACTAAAATGGACTTGTTTTTCTCATTCACCCTTTTGCAGACCACCTTCAGATGACTACATGCATGTCACAGGCTGTGAACAAGCAGTTATTTCTTCACTGAAGATTAGAGGACAGCTGCCAGCACCTTGGATTTTTGGTTTGGGTTTTTTTGCAGCCACCCATTCAGCATCAGTATCTTGATACACTCTCCAAAGTGGTATTACTAAAGAGAGACTGACTTTTTTCTTTTTTTTTTTTTTTTTTTGAGAGCTGTGACTCTTCCATACTTCATCAGCACCTTAAAGTATAACCAACCTGCTTGCTTTCCTTTTCCTTATACCTGGAAATTCTCTGACCTATGAGCTTGCCTTATTTATCTTTCAACTTGAAATCTTATCACTTACCACCTTTGACTACAGAAAAAGTAATCCTGTCTGAAGTTACAGTTGTTTTCCAGCTTCAGGACCAGAGATGGTTTAAACTGACTGACCTCCACTGGAATTTAGGAAGCTATCTTGATTTATAATTTTTTTTAAGCCAGAAGATCTGTTCCTCTAGGTGGTATAAAATAATACCTGACACAAGAAAAACCTTATCACATGTGTTACTTAACCAAGCGAGCAGCCCGGGCATTCCTCAGAGAGATCAAACAACAAGTGTTCTTCTGCTGATAATAAAGGCTAACTTAAGCCACCACGGCTAATTCACAGTGCAGGCTTGACACTTGTTTATCTGGACAAACAATTATGAAACGTTCTTTTGTCCCTGTGAGTACTGCGTAGGCAAGAGTCATGACTTTCTGGGTTACTTTAAAGGGCCCCTGTTTAGGTACCTATTCATTGCTCATGAAACAAGAGATGCCTTGGGCAGACTCTGACCATGCTTGAGGACCCCAGTTTCCTTCTGGCTCCCTTTACAGGACAGACTCCAATCTGCCCCAGCTGAAGATTTGGGGCACAATTTCCCAAAAGTAGCAGGTTGAAGCAAGAAAATTGTGTTTTCCCCAAGGCATTTAGTTCCCTAATGGCAAATTGTAATCAGGCATACAGGAGCCCTACGTAGTTTTTGAAATCAGAACTTGAGAGTCTAAACAATTTAAATGCTTCTGTAATTTTTATGCATATTTCTGAACTGGGGTTTTAAAACAATCTGCCATTTTTCTCATTTAGAAAATATTAATAATAATAGACCACATTACATTCTAGACCAGTTACACACAGATACGATGGTCACCTCTCATCATCTTGCCTGGATAAAGATGACTGCATCCCCTTTTCTTGAAAGGGCAAACAACCTGCTTGCAGACCCCCACCCCAGGCATCAAGCGAACTGTATAACCCCAGTCACAGAGCCAAGGGCAAAGGCTCCCAGGTAGCTAAAAATCAACATGTTTTCCTGCCACTGAAGGTGCCCTATTGTCTGACTGCATGGCTCAGGGTGGCTCAGTTCAGCTCGCAGTCTCTGCTGAGCTTCTGAGGAGGAGCAAGTTCCCAGGGTAAGGAAAGTTCCCAGGGAGAAGGAAAGAAAAATCCAAAGCCAGCACAAAATGGCATCCTAACAGCTTTTTTGGGAAGTCACGGCAGAGCAGGGACAGCCACATTGTTACATCCTTCATAATGTGGGTCATGGGAATTGCATTACTTGCACCCCACATCTGTTTCAGTGCAAAAGTCCTCCCATAGAGACCTCTCACTCACTGATGAGATAAGGAGGCAATTGAAATGTATTTTACATATTAGAAACTGTATATTTAAGTAATCAGAGCTGGTCAAATACAACAGTGAGTTACAAAACCCCTGCAATATACTTGCACATGGAAAAACCTTATCTGAATGTTCCTGTGCTGCTAACTCATACCTCTCTTAGCTGACATTGTGGACTTCACCTTTTTCTAACACAAAAGGAGGAGACAGGCGTGCTTATGAGGAGATTCAAGAGCACAGGCTTTGCCAGAAAACAAGGCTGATTAAAGCTTTCAGAATAAGATCCAGTACCAGGACAAGAAAGTATCACAGACGGCTTCAACTTCAACCTATAAAACTGATAATTGCCAGCAGATGCCAAGGATATCAAGATCTTACCAAGGGTTCAGAAAACAATTCAACAGATTCACAAAGCCCATCGGAAGCTATCAAGCACAGGACATGACTCCACTGGAGAGCAGGAGAGCACATCCCAGAAGGAAGTATCACCACATACTTGGTTTATGTGCTAGAGCCACTGTTAAGAGCCAATACAGGACTAGATGGGTCTCTCACCTGGATCAGCATAGCCATGCTTCCGTCTTTAGGAAAGGAACAAGACCCAGAGTACTGTCTGCAACAGTACTGTGCATTGCTCACACCATCCCATGGCAGGTGGAAAGATCTTTCAGAAGCCTCACACAGGAATGAAAGGGCTAAGGACCAAGCTCCACAATGTGCCATCACAGACACAGTCAGCCTGTCAGCATTCCCTCCTTCTTTCAGCATCCCCATATATAAAACCAGCTGATGGTACTTTCCAAATAGTCATGTCCTTCCCTGACCTGGTCAACAGTACATGGCAAGCCAGATCCCTGGAACAAGAGCACAAGAACTGTTCTCAAACTCAGTCTCACCCACTTCCTTGCCCCAGGGTAGATCAATTACAGCTGCATTTTTCCAGACAGGTATCTACCTAATCTGTTCCTTCAGAACTTTCAGGGATACCACCATCACTCCTTGCCAGGTCATCTGCTCCACTGCTGAAAACCCCAAATCCACAGCAAAGAGTCCAGCAGCTGACAAACATATCTGCCAGGTTAATATGCCCCCAAATAAATTGTTTGCTACTATGAACCAAACAGACATTAAATGTATTATCTTTTTAAGGTTTATGCCAGTTCACAGCAACTGAGAAATTAACTACATATTTCTTTCCCCTCCCTTTCTTTGTCTCAGCCTTATTCAAGGCATTTTGCAGGTGGGAAAAATTAACAACACAAGGTCAAGTCAAGTCAGGTTTAAGGGCATCCTCCATATCAAACCAAAAATCTATGGAAATACAACACCTCTCCCAAGGCAGGCAATTTATTGTAGCTGTGTTTTTCATTAGCAAAGTAGAAGACGATGAAGAAATACCCTTCACTTTAGATACACATCTCACCATAAATAGATTGCCTAATTAAACCACTTGTTTTTAAAGGAGAACTAGAGAAATTTGGCTTGTTCATAAAAATAAACCAGCTATGATTAAAGTTCTGAGACTCGATATTGTCAGGACAACCTGCCAGCTTTTCTCATCAAGCTCAGCCCCTTATATAGTAGATGGCAACAGTAGGGCTGCTTTAGCAGCTTGATTTCAACCACCACTGAGACTTCACCCAGGACCAACGGACTTAGCCAGGCAATGTCCCTCTCTTTATTGCTGAACAGTGCAGCTGCATAATCATGGTGATTCATTAAAATAATTAACTCCACATAATAAAAATGTTAAATACTCAGTATATGCTGGTAGAAGTACAATAGCTTCTTTCCACATTAAATGACATCTTGATAAAGATTTATGTCACGTACACCATTTACAAGACAACGCTACCCAAGGTGACTGTCCTGCAGGTTTTTGATCACCGTAATCTTATTTTTGAGCAAGAAGTGCTGGTACAGATTGAGAAATGAGCAATAAGGCCTTATCACATGAATTAGCTCTCTTCAAGGCAGCACTAATGTTGATAAGATGTCTAGCGATAGCATGTCATGCAGAGGGACGAGAAAAGCAAGTGACTACGTGGAACCCTGAGTGTAAAAAGGAGTAGGGCCCAGCTCCAAGAGCTGCCCTGGACCTGTGAACTCTTGGCAAAGACTTTACTCAGGAAAAACAGCTCACGTGAGCTACTCAGAGGTGAAGGTACCATCCAGGCTGGTCATTTCATCTTTTCAGCAGAGGACATCTTCCATCTGGGAGATGAATCAGGCACCATAAAGAGGAACAGAGGGCAAGAACAACCCAATTGGAGATAAAGCCTAACCACAACATGAATATCCACCCAACAGCCCAAATCCAGGAAGCTGTACTGCTTTACAAGTCTCAGTTTTCTGCTCTTTCACATCTACAGCTCAGTCCTATTCTGCTGAACCCATGAAGTCAAAGTTCAGTTTCACATTTACTTTCACTGGCTGCTTTTTGAAGGCTTAGGCTCATTAAGCAACTGAGCATGTGACAGCTGCATTGCTGCTGCACAGCTACCTTGGTCCCAAAATTGCAAGGTAAATGCACCAAGAAACTGGCAGGCACCTCACAGGCTACAATCCAAAATATCTTGTACTTGAGTACAGATGGAAGTCTTCTCTCCTAAGGGAGGGCTGAAGATTCAGAGAAATACACTCAAGATGCACAGAAATAGCTCTGTCATCACACTGAGCCTCAGTGCTATTCTACTGCCCTTTGTTTTCAGAGAGCCAGTTACCAGGGTGTGGGGGTGTGTGCTAGCCCAGGCCACTGATGACAACCACAGTGCCAGGCTAGTGCCACTGCTGTGGTGGGCACACGCTCAGATCCACTGCCCACATGTACTAGGTTGGGTGGGGACGTGTCCATCCTCCTGCTTTCAGACGTGCCGGAGTCCGGTGGCCCGCAGTGGCACGGCAGGGAGTGTTACACATGCCTACTGTCACTCATTCTTCTATCTTCCATCTGCTCTTTCTCTCATCTCTCTTCTGCCCCGAGTTCCTGGCAGTGTGATGCTACGTAACAGGATGAGCCATCTCTTTTGCAATAGGATTGGCTCACCCTCCTCAGCTAAGGGTCATTGGTCCCTTTGCTTATCGTATTATCAACATGACACACTTTTTTTTTTTTTTATTCCTGCTGTTTATTGCTGGAAATTGGATTGATCAGAACCAGTGAATCATGAAGTCAGCAATAAAAAAGTCATGAAGCCAAGAGGCTCAAATCCCATGGCACTTGTAGCTTTCCTGCATGAAGGGAGATGTGGGTCTCTCCCTTCTCTTGAAATTAAATTAATTCTAACAGCTTGTGCTGGGGGGGAGTGGGATCTGCATATTCAAGTTAACAAGTAAAATATATCTGGAAGTCCAAGGTGCAGAGGCTTACACCACTGCAACATATTCTAGCTAACCATGTTGTAAGCAAGCTGTTAGAGATGGAAAAGAGAGAAATGGTTATTTTTCACCTACATTCTGAAACTGAAGCAGTATTAGATCCTTTACCTCTGTTCAAAAACCTAAGTGCAATATTCAGAAAGCGTACATAATACACGACAAATTTTGGAGGAGAAACAAAAACAAAAACAAAAAAAACAACAAAAGCGCCGAGCACACCAGCAGTAAATCTAGTAATAAATCCATCCCCCTCCTGCATCCCAGCTCAATAAAATATTTTGGTGCTACTTGCCCCCACCAAATTCTTTTTAATTTCCAAGTGTTTCTACAGTTCCTAATGTTTGTCTGGGATCACAGAAGGCTGCCCTACCACACTGAAAGCCATTCTTGCAACATGACTGAAAAGCTTTGCCTTTGGCATGTTACAGCTGACATTAGATTTACTGCAGCTGCAACAGCAGTGTGTATAAATCTGCTATTTGGTGATTGTAGATTTTGCCCAGATCCCCTCAGACGACAGGAAGTCTTACACTGGCCTGACAGTTTGTTTCAGCAGTCATTTCTCCAGGGCATGGTATTAATATATCTTCATTGTTAGTCAAATACCACACCAGCCAGAGCACTCTGGCAGGAAAAATCTTCCCCCATAAAACCACGAGCCTAAGTCAAAGATTGAAAAGGCTTGTGTGCCCATAGAAATTACAGTTTTGGGATGCCTAACCCATCTCTCAAGACTTTAAAAACACTGAAGGACTAAGAGTAGAAAGCTCAGAAGAATAGATTGCATTCTATAACCTGCTGCTCTTGGCCACTTCCAAGACACAATGCTTTTATGAAAGCAAAAGAAAACAGCTGAGCAATGGATTTCATTACTGTTATTAATACTGAATGGAACTTTTTTCCCCTAATAGTTTGACAGGCAAATCAATGGCAAAGCCTGGCCACCCGCCAAGCCCAGTAGCACTGGAGAGTGCACTTTCCCAACCCCTGTAGATATCATCTTACAACCTGAGGCATACGATTTGATTACCCTTATCTGAACTTGCATGTTATTTGTATCAATAGAGTTGCTTGGATGCAGAAATCACCTTGATGACTTCCCGTAATGCTGGATGCCATTAAGTTTGAGACTCTGAAGAGGCATTTCAGACACTTGCTTCAAGTTTGTTAGTAATATGAAGAAACATTTGTCAGCCTAAATCCTAACGTATAGTCCTACTACAATGTGACACAATAACTTTTCCCAGCAAACTTCTTTGAAGGGGACAATTTCTGATGCTCAGTCTTTCACCAGGATCCTTGCAGCATTAACTTTTTCTTGGAGCTTAGCTAATGAAGCCACATTATATAAAAATAGCAGTCATCACTGCTACACAGAGGATCACTTTAAAAATGAATCCTAAAGCCTCAAACACTAGGATACAAATGAAGGACAGTTCCTATTAATTTATTCAAACTATTATTTTTACAAAAGATATTCTGAGGGTAGAAAAGTGCTGACCTACCATTTTCCAAACCCCTAAAATAGGCAGTATGCAAAAAGCCTGGAGAACAGGGAAAACAGCTAAAAACCAAGAGCTCCAGCAGCCAACAGAATGAGGCCTGACACCAAAGATGACCAGAAAGCTGAACTCAAGTCCAAATTCAAGTGGAAATTAATGGGAATTCAGGTTCCCTTAATGCAGGAGTAGATACCCAGAAAGAAATACAACAATTAACTTCTCAACCACCACAACGAATGAGTTATCTACATATCATAATATACAGAAAGAAAAAACAAACTGAAGATCAACAGATGGAGGTTAGCAAAAGCAGAATCAGACTTCTCAAGAATTGCTTTTACCAGACAAACACTGCACAATACACAGAGACTGCAAATCCATTTCCTGTCAGTTGTCTCAGGTTAGACAGCTAGCACAACAGCACAGCTGTGGATTAAAACAAAAACAAAGCTCCTAAATCTCTGTCCATATCACCTTCCATATTTCTCCATTTCCAGATGGACTCTTATAGGTCAGAAAGCAGAGATCTCTTGCTAGACCCATAACTTTTAGCACAGTGTTTTTGTAACCTTCTTCTTGAAAACAGTTGATTATATATTGCTGTCATAAATTCAGCCTAGTAACAGCTGGGACAGATTTACAGGGGATGTGTTGGGGTTTAGTTTTTTGCTTTTTGTTTTTTTTTTTTTTTTTTGGGGGGGGGGTTGTTTTGTTTTGGTTTGGTTTTGTTTGGTTTTTGTTGTTTTTTTTTTTTTTTTTTATGAATATCTATTATTCATGGTGTGTTAGCCCTTACAATGTGTTTAGCCAAGAAAAAAAAAGATAAGATATCCTCTGGTTGATTATTGACAGATACTTGGCAGCTTGTGTCTCCATGACCGCTTGGTCACAAATAAAATGAACCCAGCCTCTAAAAGCACTGATTCGATAACTTGACCATGTCAGACTGTGAAATCATATGGACTGAAGAGGACAGGGGCAATCATTTGTAACAAACACTGTATTTTTGTCTCTTAAATCCCAGGATAAAATTTGTCAGAGGAGCTAATCTGTCAGCCCAGGAATTGTACAGTAAACATTCCCCCAGAAACATCCATGGCAAGATCTACTGACCCAGAAGCTTCTCCACGGGAAAGCAATGTCTGCTCTGGAGGTGTCACAGCCATGTACAAGAGGGTTTAGGGTGATGAATGGGTATCCCAGGAGAGTGTGTCGGGTATCAGTCAATCACAGATGTCCTTGTAGGACACAAATAGGGAGTCAATCTCACCTCAGCCCGAAGAACACCTTTGCCAACACACACCGCTCTAGCTGCCTAGACAGATACATGGGCACGTTCAGCTAAGCAAGAGAAAATACAGATCAGTGCCTGGCTGGTATGATTTGCACCATGCTAGGCTTAAGGAGACATGGATATCAACTGGAAAGCCACTAGAGAGAACAAAAGTCAAGAATCAGCCCCATGCTGTTCAACATGCTAGTGTCCCCAGAGACATCACTTTTCCTTCCAATCAAACCAGAAGACCTCAGGACACAACACTGAACTGTGTTCCTCTTCTGCAGTTGAAGCCTGGTTTCTCCTCAAGTTGTGCCTCTTGAGCTTCCCTAGTTTTTAGCAGGAGCCAGCTTCCAAGGGTCGGAGGGAATTGCCAGCAGCTTTCCTGACACCGGCTTATCATGCTAGTATTATCCCTTAAAAAGGGCTAACAGGGATGAGTTAGGTCCCTCACTTCACTCACGTGAACACTTGTCATTAAAGAACTAACTATACATTTTTACCTTGCCTTTATCCTACAGAGTTCAGATGCTATTCAGGAATGACATCCATGTTGCATTTTAAGGATCTGTAAGGTCTGATCCTAAGCCATGGCATGCAGAGACTGTATCTTTCAGAGGTTGAGCTTCCCTAAAGAAGAAAACTAGGGGAGAAACCTTCGGAAATGTTGAGCAGAGGTACCAACAAATACAGAAGACTGCCCTCAACCCCTTTGAACGCACTGCGATTTCAGCAGATGAATTCTCCCCAAGGACAGGTTCACCCCTCACCCTCACAATGAACAAAAATGCTTCTGTGCACATCCCAGCAGGTCAAAGAAATCCTCTCTCTGGAATTTGACTGTCCAGACTCTCTGACTATGAACCGCTTTCATCTCCCCTCAGTTTGGTTCGCTTCACTCCCCTCCAAGCCACTACTGCTCATGTAGGTATATAAGCACCAAGACAAGTTTTAAAGAAGTAATTTCTTTAAAACTAGTAATTTGTATTGTTCTCTGAGTTGAGGATCTCTGTCAGCAACACAAGCAAGTTATTTTTTTGGTCAGCTGGGCAGGCTCCTTCTGCTGGAAATTACAAGGGCTTATTCAAGCCTGGGTTTATTTTATTCTTGGTCAAGCCACTTCATCCCTCCAGAGCTTTTCTTTCCAGACTCGCTTGTCTGCTGTTGACTATTAAAGATGAACCTATGAAATAACAGTTCTTTAATTAGCTTTCCTTCTCAGCAGTCATGTGAAATACTGTTTGCTTGCACAGCAGAAATAGTAAGATCCAAGGTGAATGTGTTTTATTATTGATCTTGCACAGTTCATTGTGCTTACAATTCCCTCACTTAGAAATAGCAAGACAATCAGAGATTGGAGATAGCTTCTCAAAAGAGTTTCCCTTCTAGTTATAACCAGATGTGTTGTTTTAACTCTCATTCATCATTTGTTTGCTTTGCCTGTTGACTAGGTACCTCACCCCACCCTTTCATATGACCTCTTCCTTTGGTTAACTCCATGCATGACTTGACTTCTAAACTGCAAGAGGTCACCTGACACACAGCACTGTCAAACATTAACTCTGCAAGCACCCTGGTTCCACCAGGACACCAGCTGCTCACACATCCTGACTCACGAGTCGGCAAGCTAGGTCATCCCACCTAGCACATTCATGTACTACACCACTAACTCCTCTTACTACTCTATTAGCAGGAGTCATGTACCTTTTAGCGAAAATATAAACTATTAGCTACGTGCTCAGCACTCCAGTGCACCAAATTCTAAGCAGCCTCCTGCCACTGGGAGAGAAACCAGGAATCCCACTCCCCAAACATTTAACAATGCCCCTGAAAGTCCAAATTGGTTTCTGTTTGTATGTCTTTACTAGGCATTAGTGACCAAAGCCTGAACTTAAACAACAAATACCTTACTACAGTCAGCACTATTGTCATTGTGGGGGCTGTGTGGCCTCCAGAGATACACACAGGCAGCATGCCCTGACCTCAGAAGAGTGCTCGAGCTCACGGGGCAGAGCCTGCGTATTTGCCCATGCCTGCCAAGGGAAAGTCCCCCACAGCAGGCAAGAAGTTGAGGCCACAGCAGTCACAGAAAGCACAGCCTGGCACCCAGATCACAGCAGAAGAGCTGTGACCATCAACAAGTTGGCTAAATGAAATAAAGCTCAGCTTGTGCATGGGAGGGAGAGACTCATCTTCACTCCTGCTAAGACCTTCTGAAGGTGCTAATTGTTCTCTCTAGGAAACCACATTCCCCAAACTCCAGTTATTTCAAGATACATGGTGCAGCTCTGTTTCATCTCTGGTTGTGATACCAGGTGGGTGAAACTGCAGCAGGGAAAGAAAAAAAACAGAGGTCTTGTGTTGTGTGACGGAGGCAGTGACGCATATCAAACAGAAGACTTCAAAAGCTCTTATCCAGCACAGGGCTGGGTGATGATGTGTCTCTTCAGAGAAAGCTGATAGCCTTGAGAGACAAAGGGCCCCCCCAGAGCCAGGAACGCACAGCACCTCCCTGCCTGCCTTCATTAAAACTTTGGGCCAGTTCCCAAAGAGCCATGTCTCAGCGATGAGACTGTTGCCAGGGTGGTAGATAAGAACACAGAAGAGCTGCATCTGCAAACCCTTTCCCTCCTCTCCCCCCTCCCTGTGCCCACCTGTTGCACCATCACATTAACCTTTCTCACTTCTTTCTCACGCATGTCTTCCACCATCACTACAGCCCCCAGGTACAGAGGTTGTACCAAAGCACAGCAGCTTCCAGACCTTCAAAACTGTTCAGAAAGCACCACTGTGTCAGTCTTAGCCTTGGTTTCACCCAGGACATGCAAACCCAATGACCGCAGCTTGCAGAGAAGGCACAGGCATCCCAAGGGCAGATAGCCAGCTTCAGGCAGAGGCCTGCGAAATAATACACAGGAGTCAAGCTGCAAATTCAGACAGGAAGGAGAGACATGTACCAGACCCCACTAAAGCCCTGGGGAAGACTTTAACAGGTAGGCTGCTCTTACTCATACAGTCATTCATCTGGAAGAGAACTTCCTTTGCTTCCCATTGCACAACTATCACTGTCACATTTTCAAGCACCTTAGCCCATGCCTCAGATAACCTTCCCTTTTAAAAGCACCAGGATTTCAAAATAATTTATCAACTTGTCTTTATCAATGCCATGACCAAAGAGTTCTTAAACGTGTGATTTGGCCTGGAATGGAGACAGGATAGCAAAGGTAATACAGTAAGGGATGAGAAAGTAAACTAGACCTTTATCTTGCACAGTATTTCCTTGGGAAAACACCCATTTTCTATTGCTGGACCCTTTTCAGTCCAGGTTAGAAAGGATGTGATGCACACAAGCAAAATCCTAGGTGACAAGTTTTGAACTGAAGCTTGCATCAGCACAGGGCAGATTACAAAGGAGGCATGCGATTAAGTTTGCTCTAGGTCACCCTTTCCTAATCATCCTCTCATCAGGGTGCACTTCTCTCTCAGGCACAAAGGTGTCATAGAATATTCCAGCTCTGCTGTCAGACAACATGCAGGCAGCACAACTTTTGGGCTCTGGCAAAGCCACATGCAGATATGGTGCATTCTTGCCCCAGTCCCCAACTCCGACGCCCAGCTGACACTGCACTTCAGCAGCTTCAGGCTCTGTTCTCATCTGTGGCTGGTGACTTCTTTTCCTTTCAGGCAGCATCTTTGTAAAAACCTGAGTTACTTAAATAAACCCTGTGACAGGGACTGCTGTTGTTCTGATGCCTCATGGGACCATGTTGCTTGTGGCCTCTGCTTTCCTACCCAAGCCAGGTCTGCCGACAGACTTGGGGTAGCTCCCCATTCAGAGGTACAGACAGGGGCAGGTAAAATTCAAGGTTAACAGGCTCAGCTGTCCAGAATTGGTGATGCTGGTTTACCACCTACGTGCCACATTTCAACTCCCTGTCTGAAGCACCACACACAGAGGCTTAGATGCTGAGGAACATGCCTGCCACAGATCTGCCTGCTACACAGCATTGGGACTTTGGTCAGACTGAAACATCAGCTCTTCTTAACCAGCAAAGCCTGCCCTACCAGAGACAGCTTTAAGTAGCCAGAATGCAATATTCTCTTGATACTTGAGAAGAACAAGAGGCCTTTTGGACTCTCTGGTATTTGTTCATAAGCTACCTTCACTGTTCAGATAGCAAAGCTGTAGCTGACCCTGCCTTAAAACAGTCAAAGATACAAACCACCACACCACTGTTTCACACAAACATGTGAGACTACCCAAAATAATCTTACAAACACGGAGAGGACTTGTTGAAGTCCATGGTCCTGGATGGTTCGTACTTCTCATTGCTTGCCAGAGTGAACCTTTCTCAAGGGCTCCTGAAACCCCATGTGCCCCAGTGCAAGACAGACAGAAGTATCTCTTAGCACAGCTACAGGAAGCAGCTTTCTCCTCTTCCTGAATTTTGGAGACAGTATTTCAAAGAAAGCTGCTTAAAGCAAACAAACTAGCAAGCTCCCCTCATTAAAGGGAACTGATGATCTACCAGATACTGCTGCCATATTCCTGGCAAGCACCGTTTGCAGCACTGCAGTACTAAGCTAGTGGTAATTAGTAACATTATTAGACAGGTCACACCTTTGATGCATTTTACAACAGGCAGAGAATGATAACTGCCCAAAGTCCACATACTTTGGGAATTATAAGGAGCCACCTTAGAAGGCCAGCTACATAAGGTAACACAGGATGCTGAGTTTAACATGAAAAGGAGACCAACTATTCTCAATAGGGATACCTACAAGTCCTTTTCATTAATTGCTTCATTAGTGTCTTGCAGGGAGAGTTCTGGGCACTCGAGCATTAAAACCTAAGAAATGCACCCTGCTGGCAGGTGAAATCACTGGCCAGAATCTGCTCGCTTTGCATTTGCTTCCAAACTTGAAGCTGTGCCCTAAAGAAACCACAAAGCAATCATTCTTCAAAGTGAGCCTCAACAGGGGGACGGGATTGGTTTGGCTTTCCTTGTTGCTTTCCAAAGTCCTAGAAAAGAGGATATTATTTGTCTATGGAAATCTCATATACAGAGTTACATCTGCAGAAAATAAAGAGAGTATTGACGATAGAAAAGCTAAAAAATAGCTCTAAGAGTGGTGTGTTCATGTATTTTTCTTGAGTGTAAACATATTTAGGGAACATGAAAATGCAAAGAATCAGGTTACATTACAGATCTGTGATTGCCCGACTTGTTTTACACACACACACACACCACCCCCAGCCTTTCAAATTACAGCTCAAATTCTGCAATACTCTCAAAAAAAGCTGTGAAACTTCCAAGTCTGAAAAACTCCTGGCTTTCACTCTTGTACCCAGTTGAAACCCTTGACAAGATTTTCAGACCAGTTAGCACAGCAGCTCAAAATTAACATGGATGTGACTGAGCGAGTAGTTTTGATGGAACTTGACAAGTCAATACAAGAATAGATTGGTGAGTAGGTTTTTAATCTTTAAGGCTGAGGGTTTCTTTGAATCCAAAATCAAAGCAAAAATGGTACAGTTGTAAAATCCCATAAGACGTTTTAAAGTGATTTGAAGGGCCCCTTATAAGCCAAAGCCTTTGAGTTTCTCAGAATCCAAGCTTCTACCCCTTTCTGATGGTAACAGTCAAGTCCTGGGCACAATAATTGAGGAAAAGCAGATTTTAGTTCTTCAAGCCAATGCCCAGAGCAGGAAAAACATGCCGCAAATAGATAGATATGCTAAAGCACTGGAGAAGGCAACAGCAGAACAATTCAGAGCCACACCACCATCTCCTGCCACCCTGGCTTAGGATGTCTTCTAAACATCCCCCACGACTGCCCACACCGCGCACCTTTCAGAAGCCTCGTGTGGCACGCCACAGGCTGCCACTGCAGCCACCATGCGCTTAGCGGCACTGCCATGAGCTGGTCACACATCACGGCAGCAGAGAGCAGCACCCTGCAACACGGACTGGGCAGCTTGATGACTCCAGTGGCTCAGGCTGGAATCCAGATGTCCAATTTCTGGTGGAATCAGGCTCCTTTTCTTTCTTTTTTTTAAATATGTAGGGCCTCGACATGGAGCTTGCAAGGCTGAAAGGGAGAATGTCATACTGAAGGGAGAACTCCATCTGTCTGTTTAGATACGGTCTAACCCCACGTTCTTGGGGTAAATGCTCGTAATAATTTTTAGAAGTCCATTTTATATGTTTAGAGCAAAAAGCAGAAGTGAAAACAATGTCAAGTATTAGGGAAAACCAGCAGAGAGGGGAAAGAGTTGTAAGTTCTTGGTACAAGCCTTACATCCTATTCATCAAAGGAACTGCTCAGAGGAACACAGGCTACTCATATGAGACAGTTTCAACCTCTCAGCTCAAGGTGATTTTGAAGCACAAAAAAAACATACTGGTGAAACACTGCATCACCTTTATCTGCTTCAGGGAGCAAACCTTCACCAAGAGGAGCATTCAAACGAAGTGAATGGCTGTCAAGGTACAAGTTAAATGGGTACCCAAAATAAGGATACCTGAAAGATGCATTTTAGAAAGCAGACCTGGTACTGAGAGACACATTAAGATGCAAGAAGTATTTCAATAACATCAGTTTACCAGAGCAATCTGTTAGAAGCATTAGATGAAATAAAAGAAAGTGGCTTCACAATTAATCATCAGAATTATTGCACTGAATATAGTCAATATATATAGTACAGAGAATTTAGGTCTGTATCTCTCCTTATGTATTTTGATATTTCCATCTCAGGTCCTCTTTCTTTGTATGCATTCATTCTCTCAGCATAACTGCACCCCTATGAGTGAGGCAAAATATCTTAAAAATCCTTCACATTTGCCTGTGGGTTTTTTTGTTGTTCACCACTGTTTTGGTTCTAAATATCCTGCTTAAAATTGTTTGTTTACATCGCAACCTTTTCATATTTGGCATTTCTGCTGACACCAACAGGGAAATGAAGAAGGAAGGGCTTTGCTACTAGAGAACAGGGAAAGGATGCAGATCCAATTGCTGGTTGTCCTACAGGAGCCTTGCCTTTTTGGGGGCAAGTCAGTTTGAGAGGGATTTTCAAAATGCTCCACATTTCAGAAATAAATCAATTTGTTGTATATAGGAACATTATACCTCGCTATACATCAGTCCCCAAACTCTGTTTGCAGACTGCATCTTACCCATGCTGCCTTCTTGTGGGGACCTCTAGGAGCACCTTTGGCACTGAGAAGATCATTTTACCATTACTATACATTAATTTGCAGCAATTTCCCCTGAAGCTTATGACTTTGAAACTTGTAAACCCATTGCACTTAGTGATACTAGTCTTTCTGCAAGCTTATGTGGACTTAGATGGGACACAGTTTTTCACTTCACAAACATTTCTAGGAAGCAAAGCTAAACTCTACAACCTTTGTGCAATGCCAAAAAACGAAACAGGCACCTACATGATATGAAGATGGTTGAAGTACAAACTCTTATTCCTACTAAGAAGACTCCAAAAGGTGCTATAGAACTGTCCCACATCACCTCAAAAGGAGAAAAAAATATACCCCAACAAAGAAGCCAGCACAGTAAGATGTGGATGTCAGAAATCACCACTTGCCTATAGTGATGTGACTCATTACCTGATGGACAAGGCAAAGACAGCAAAGTTAAGAGGAGCACTGAATGATCTTTGCATTAGCCAGAAACATGGCAACAGACTTGGGAACCTAGGGGAGACAGCCCAGCCTGTTTCCCATCACACCTTGTGCAACAAGTCTTATATTAATCCTCTCCATTTAAGAAAGGAGATAAAAAGCTGCATTTTCACCCCAATGCAGAGTTGAAGAGGTTGGAGCTTGCAGCTTCAGGCCCTCCTCCTCTTTCCACTCCAGTTTCTTTACCTGACTGCATGATGTCTGGTAAGTACAAACACCACATATGCACAGGCTTTTGCTCCAGACACTTTAGCCAGATGACATTCCCATTGTCCGTAGTTCTGGACCAGTGAGCAGTATTTACTTGGTGAGGCTTTTAAGATATTCCCTGCTGCACAGCCCTATTTACCTTATATTCTGTATATTTAGACATGAGCCCTGACTTGTACACACAACTGGCTCCTTTTAGCTGTGGTGCATTTAAAGTGATCATTTCATGCTTTCCCAGTGTGTTAGTTTAGCAAACACAGTGTGTTTGTCACTTAGCCACAGCACAAATCACAACACACTGCTCACACTCTTTCCTTTCAGATGGGAAGGTACAAGACTTGTCAAGAACCCGACAGACAGAGCTGCAGGGACAGGCTGCACCCCAGTCACTCTGCAGAGCTGGAGACTCTCCCTTTGGAATCTCTGAAAAATGCTTGTAGATCCATTACAAAATTAAATAAAAATCACTTTAATACTAGCAACTGCAATGGAGAAGGTGGATAGTGAGCCGGATGCGATGCCCTCCCACAACAATTTGTGAGGTTTTAAATATCCCAGTTCAGAGAAACAAAAAAAGTTAAAAAAATCTCACAATTTCCCCAGAAATAAGAACACTGGGGGTGGAAAAGAGGAAGAGAACATTTTGTTTCTATTCATTTTCAGGAATTTCATTTCAGTTCCAACATTTTTTTTAACCTTCAATTAATGCTAGCTATCAAAATGAAGCAGCATTTGGACCTAAAAACATTGAAACTTTGCCATTTAGAAAAGGTCAAACAGTTTTCAAAACATTTTCATCCAATATTTTTCAGCAACTGAAATTCATCAAAACCAACATTTTCCCACGAAATTGTTCTGTTTCAGACAACTGGCATTTTCTGAGGCACGATGTTTCTCGGTGGATCTCCTGGCCAGCCCAAGGGGCTAGTCCTTCCCTTTTGACACCAGCCAGCCTCTTCAGCAGGCAGCCCATGCTATACTTTCGGACCTTGGTAAGTCTGTTCAGAACATTAAGCCAACTGAAGCTGGACACCAGGCCAGGGTATGCACTTCTAAATGTTATATCTGTGCATATTGTATCTCAGTTTCCTCACCCAAAAACCAGTTACTGAGCAAAGGAGCAAGGAGAGGTCTTTAGCTTTGAGATATTCTTACTATTAATACAGTATAAAGGTTGCTTTTCTTTAGCTAGGATCCAAATCTATACCCCACCTGGCTGATGCACGTACTAACATCCCCCCCTGTGCAGAATTATCCATCTGGAACAACTACAGCTGGCTTTTCTACCTTCTTTTGAGGACCTTAAATATATCTTCTACTCACCTACGAAAGGTTAGCCCTCTTGAGATACTATGTTTTACTCTGGAGTAAAACTATGCTCCAATAGAGCATGCTAATTTTGAAACTGAGCCCTGAAATCTATCCTGAGGAACAGAGTTCCTGTGGCACCAGTTCCTGCTGGCTGTGAGCATGCCATGAGCCCAGAAACCTGCAGGTCCCAAACACCTGCTTACTCTTGGATGGGATTTAATTACAAATGACTGTACGCAGGGAAGCTGCACAGCAAGGGCTTCCCAGGGGTAGGCATGATGTGCAAAAGGGATGCAACCATCTTCTCATCTACAGAACGTACTTCCATGGGTTGCGAGCAGAGCTGTACAGAGCTTGGCATGCAGTTGCTTCTGCTCTGGCTCCATGCTAAGAGGTGCCTGGCTCACCTTCAACTTCATCTTTGCATAGGCAGACAAGATCAGGTTTGTCTCTGCTCATCTGTGGAGACATGAGTAACATGCTAGGGCCAAAGTCACAATCTAGTCTGTAAACAGTCTCCAGCAAAGCAGAACAAACCACATCAATTAAAGGAGAAGAGACTGAAGCCTTCACCAGGAACTTACAGGGGGCTGAGTCAACAGGAATGCAGACGTACACCTGTGATGCCAGTGTTGGCTGGCATGGAAAGCAGGAATATCACCAAACATCAGCCAGAGACTTCCCCAAAATTTTACTGGATTTTTAAAAACAAAACACAAAATCCCATATTCTCTTCTCTATATACACTCTCTCTCCCCAACCCTACCCATTTTGAAAACCAGAGCAGTACTGAAGGAGCACCTCCATAATTCAGTATAAATTACACAACACCCCTGCACTGAAACTATCAAGATCTGGGTCTGTGAATTCGGCTCTTGACACCCATTCCTCTCCAGTACAAGCTTTTTCCAAAAATACTCTTACAAACACAGCTGCAAGGAGCTATTACGAGTGAGCAGGACTGGGTATTTACAGGGTCATCACCTACTCATTGATACACAGACCCACAGCACTGTCCCTAATTAAAGCAACGTTAATTCTTGCTCTTCAGCTCTGAAGCCTGCTTGCCAGACATCTACAAAAGAGCTGGCTGCTGAAGGCTTTTGGACTGTGCCAGTCACCATTGCCTGTAGGTGGGAAAAGTGTTGTGCAAGGAAGGTTTTCATCAAGGACCTGTTTCCAGTAAATCCAGCTCTAACACAGAATGCCAGAGGGATTTCTCTCACAAACAAAATGCTGCTGGACTTCTCGCAGCACTCCAGCCAGTGACGTGAAAAGGGCCGTGGCACAGTGCCTTCCCTTATAGTACCACCACGGTGGCCTTAGCTCCAAGAGAAAGCAAATCAAGCATACATGTTTTTCTTTCAACCTGGGAAGATGATAAAAGCCAGCATTTTGGAAACCCAGCATGATGGGAGCCAGGGCAGCAGATGGGAGCTGGAGAATCTGGACAACACTAGGATCACCTCTGTTGCCTTCAACAAAAACCCAAACAAGCCCTTCAAGCCCCCCCAACAACCAGATGCAGAACTGAGCGCACAGGTTATGTCATCACCGCTCTGTGCTTCAGCTGGATGGTTCATGTTACTGACCAAGTAATCGCTGCATCTAGTAGGGGATGGGTGTTTTATCTTGTTGCTGGCAAATCACGATTCTTCTGTGACTTGGAAAAATCCATCTTAGGGCTTTTACAGGTTTCCAAGTCCTCCTTCAAGAGAGAGCCATTTCTCAAATCTGGGTCCAAACTGTGCAAGGGCCCAAAAGGGACATCAATCCATAACCCCACTTCAGAGGCTGGGTCTCCTCTGCTCACGTACTCCCTGCAGAAATAATATTACCCATCTTTCTACATGATCCCTCAGAGAGCTCCCCAGCAGTCAAGAGGGAAAGAGTCAAGGCCTTCTTGTAATACATATACAGCAGCAACAATCAAACAACTTTGGGGGTTTTCCACCGAAGTGAGAGCTGCTTAAGCATTTTTCAACTAAAAAAAAAAACATGGCAAACTTTTATCTGTAGCCTTAGTTTCAGTTTCTTGAATGCTTCTAACAGTGTAGGTTTTTAAGCAGCATAGAACAATGCCCCGAATCTCAATTGCAGGTTGGATTTAGAGGGAAAAAGAAAAGTTTTTCCACTATGAAGGATGGCCAGAACTCCATTTCTAAAACCTGTGTTTCTACCAGTGACAACCAGTAACGTCTGGCCCTCCTGTACACCTGATCTGTCACTTGCTGGTGGTGTTTTATCACTCCTGAGATTTTACTAACCACCTTGAAGAGTTAAGAGTTACTCGGTCCAAATTCTTCCTCACGTACTTATTTTCACAAGATCTATGGAGCATGGGTATGAACAAGAGCTGGTTACTTCACACCCCTTTTCCCCTATGACCAAAGTAGCTCTTTTGGATCATATTTCTGCCTCAGAAAAGGTAACAGCAACCCTCTTCCTGAGTTCAACAAGTCCATGAGGAGACAGAGCTGGGTACGGGTCTGCAGCACAGGGACAGTGGCAGCGCAGCGGGCAGAACTTGACACTGCTTGGCTCTGACCAAGGCTATTGGCCTTGGTTTTCTCACAAACCATGGGTGGAAAGGAGAGGCAGCGAGAGAAGATGAGAAAAAATTAATTTGGAAGAACTCCTGGCTCCTGCATCTGCACCTTATGCTTGACAGGATGGGGTTGGACAGAGAGAATTACTGTTTATTCAGCATGTTTACGCAGAGATGCTCTCTTTCTGGGAAACATTCACTATGTGATGCCACCCAAAAGTACCTGGCACCTGGAGACCTGCTTGACTGGGCTGACACTCAGCTGGCTCCCACGCCAGATGGTTACCAGTGTTTGTATAGGTGGTACTGACCAATTTCCTGGAACATAGTAACTGCAGATGGAGATGATTTATTTCTTTTCAGACTTATCCCCTTTTGCTACTGCTGTGCCTTGTTTTCCTTCCACCTGCTCAGGTAAGGAAGGTAAAAGGAAACTGAATGCAAGAAAAAACTTAAGTCTGTAGCAAAATTAGGTTTTCTGAGTTATACAAAAGAATTATCCAGTCTTCCTCTCTCTCCCTGGCCAAACTCACCTTTCTGGGAGGAATTTGGGGCAAGTTGTTGGGTTGGTTAATTTCTGCAAATTCACACCTGAAGCTCCTGCAAAAAAAGGGAGATTTCCAGTTCTGAGATGCAAAACATCATCTAACTGCTTTGCTTTGACCCTTATACACACAAAAGGGACACCAGAATACTGCACAACCAAAACGCAAACAGTTCTGTAAAAACAACAGAGCCTCACAATGGGCAGGGATTTTGTGACACTGACAGCATTTTCCTCAAGCCTGCTTTACCCATAGACCTCTAACAAGTCTCATTCTTTGCAAACATCAAGGTATGCCAGTGTAAACTGTTTGCTGAGGAGGTAAGAGTCTCCATTCAAGGAAATGTTACTGCTGGGAAGCTGGGAAAAAAGTGATGTCCGCTGGAGTCTTGTTTCTCCTCCAATATTTGTTCCATGCAGATGAATTTAGCTCTGCTGCACTAAAAAGACACCCAGCAATCAGGGTGAGGAGTGCTCAGGCTGAAGGGCAAAGTCAGCTTTGGGTGGAGGGCAACTGCAAGCCATTTAGATGAACGTTAAGAACAGATTCATCATCTTGGACATTCCTTTGTTACACATTGCTCAACCAAGCATGAGTGGCCCTGGAAATCAGGAAGCAGTGAAAGGATGAAGGCAGTGGCACGGGGCCAGCTGTGGCCTCTGGACATGAGACCACAACCTGAGCAATCTACTCAAAAGTAGCGTCTTAATGGTTCAAGGCATCTGTGGCTCATTTGATACATCGACCTTGCAGATGCTCTGCTGCACTTTGTTGCACTGGCTGCTCTGGTACTGAACCACACTGGTGGTTTCTGTGCCTTGGATCCCAGACCTAACAAGGGATAGAGCCATGTGGCTTTGCTCCTTTGCCAGGTTCTTCTCAGAGCCCATGTCACAAATGTCACACCCACACTGAGATGCAGCCACTGCATTAAGGCACCCAAAAACTCCAAGACTGTGTACGTCAGAAGTTTACTAAAAAAAATAATCTTTACATATATTTTACAGGGTATAAAAGAGAATGCTCCTTCCCATATGGTAGGGGGAGGTTTTCCAACATACAAACTATTCCCAGGAAGTTATAAAGCCAAATACAGGTTTCCTGGAAGAAAACCTACTGCTCAAAATCAGTATGTGCAGAACAGCCTCCACACAAGCATACATAATTGAGCACTGCAGGCAGCAAACACCCCTGCCAGGTGGGGAGCTGGAACCCGGATGACCAAAATGCTCGCCCAGCTCTGCTCCTTGCAAGCAGAGCAACTTTGACAAGACCTGGGTCTCTGTTTCCTAATCAGTTTAAAAGCAGTTCTGGACTGGGCCAAATCAGACAGACTGGGGAGGTAGAATTGCCACGTATGGTCTTGAAGACAATCAAAGGCTTCTAGCCCACAGCTAAGTTTTACTAAAGCACTGAAAAGGTACAAACAGGACAAGATAACTCTAAATAGAGAAAAGGCAGGCATGCCACATGAGACAAATTAAATCAAAAGCAAATCTCTCCCAAGATGAATGCTGTTCTCCAGTTTATTCCAGCAACTTTTGGTAAGCTCCTGAGCTACACAAATCCCACATTCTTTTCCAGGAAAAGCTTTTCATCTGTCCTCTCAACAGCTTGGTGGCCAAGTCTATACCCCACAGCCAAGAGGCTCTTCAGTGTTCAGAATGCTGGAGGTACATGTTTTGGCTCCTACATGCCTGCTTGGTGCCCCACGCTCTCAGGAAACCCAGCATCCACTGACAGTCACGAGAGAGCAGCAGTCTAGGGCTCGGTACTGTCAGCAGTACGTAAGCAAGCACGGTCTCATCCCAGACCCGCTGTGTACATCAGTACTGGAGCATTATATTACAAACTAGCAACAACATGAGGCAGGACTGGGCAGCAGGCAGGTCTAGACCTGGGCACATCAACACGTCTCATACCTTTCCTTTTGCTTCACTGATGCTGCCCTGAGCTCAGGTCACTTCTCCCTGAGCAGGAACACCCCTCAAGCATCCAAGGGGTGAGCTTATTCACATTCTGGGGAATTTGGAGGATAAAAGGGATTTGGGATAGGACAGGTCTTCTTGCCTATCCTCAAAGTTGTGAGACACATCTGGGCTCCAGGATTGCAGCACCAAGGCTTTGACCTATTGTCCTATGCAGCCACGCTACTTGAGGAAGCTCCTGGCTTAGTCAGCAAGTGATGCTGGGGTATAGTCTGGCAGGAATTTCCCAACGAGGTTTCTCACAGTGCTGATTCACTGAGGTCTAATCCAGTTATGGGAACAGACCAGTTTCAGCAATCTCTCAGTTAAACACTTTGGGAGGGGGAGGCATTCTGGAATGGGCCAGAGACATTCTTGTTTTAGAAAGTTTGGGTACCTTATGTGCCTTTTTTGCTGCTGCCAACCAGTGTGGAATTTTTGTCAATTACCAGGAAACAAAATTACAGTAAATCTCATTCCAGTTTGGGAGGAAAACACTAAAAAGAAAACCTTGAAAAAAATCTTACAGCATGAGAAAGCTTCCTCCTCCCTTCAAATCCATCCCTCTGATCCAAAAATGAAAATAAGACTGCACGAACATTTGTAATTCCCAGAGAGACTCTTTCCAGCAAAACCAGAAGTTTCAGAAGTGCCTACAGTCACATGAGATGACTGAAACATAAAATGACAGAGGAGAGGAAGAAGGGTATCAAAGTAGGGAAATAAGGCTCTGAATTTTCTTAACAGTTGCTTATGTTAAGTCTAAATCTAACTTGGCTGCTCCCAGACCAAGCTGTTACATTTTGAGTTGAAACTAAGACCTTGGGTCAGAGTCTAGGCAAAGATTTGATCTCTCTAAGCAATTTGCTGGTGGCACGTGTTAGAATAAGGGAACAGCCTCGGGGCTGCTCTAACTTAGTGTGGTTGCTGTGGTCTTGACTGATGGATTAAGACAACACAAAGCCGAGCTTCAACCCAATGCAGGCAGCATTCGAGGAGAAGCAATTCCAGTCTGCATCATCAATGGGAGGAACAATGGCGCAACAGCCTCTCCCCGCACTTCTCTCTGCAAGACAGATAGAGCCAGCTTTAAAAATTCCCACAGGAGGTTTAATGGCCTTGTTACACTGGAGAGTCTGGATTTTGTGGCTGCAATTTCCAAACAGGTACAGCCTTTACCAGCAACAGCTGATTTCCAAAGGATTTCAGTGCACCACATAGCGGGAAATAAGAACGAGGAGTAAAAGACGTAGCTGTAGGAAGCAAAGAAGACTGGAAGGGAAAGAGAGAGAGATCGCTTAAGCAGCCCAACTTTTCTCAAGTTATACTGAGGGTAGAAATTGGAAACAGAGCATGAAGGAATCTGAAAATCAATACAGATGGAAGAAAGGATGATTCTGCCATTAAGATTTAGGGCAGAGTCCTGTTTCTCTGCCATAGATTCCCTATAGGCTCAGGACAAGCTATTATTACTTTTGCTTCTTCCTCCTCCGCAAATAATCTAGTTATGCCCCTGTCTTGCTGGGCTGAGACTGCTCGAGCTCCATCCCAGTGCAAACCAGAGAGATCATGGCTCTGCAAGCGAGTAGGTACCAAGATACCCAACACATCCAGGATGCACTGCAGTTAGTGTCGCCATGAAGAACTATTTGACTGCGATTTTTGATCCTCTGCACATTTTTCCCACCCAGCAAAACTTCCAATTAGGAAAGTAAATCTGGATAGTCTGGATGGATGGTAACTTCACACGAGGCTGTTATAAAGGTACAGGAAATTAAACATGTCAACAGAAGGTATAACAGAAACATACTTCAGTCTGATGATTATCTAGAGCTACCTCCACTGAGTAGGACCTTCAAGGGACATTGTGCCCTTTATGGCCCACAGCTACCATAGACAGACCCTCCTTCATCCCTGTCAGAACGTACATTTCAGATAGCAATAGCCTTGCAGATTTGTGCCTGCCCAGGAGAGACAATTCTTTCTACTAGTGTGAATAATTTGAACTCCCAAGGAAGTATAAGAAAAACAACTGGTGTACTTTTCTGGACCTTTCTCAGAGCTGCTGATGGAAGTACTTCAATTTATACCAGATAAGGAATTACTCCCAAATATGTATGTTAGACTCAAAGGAAAGAAGTACTAGAGACCTGCTTTTAAGAAGAAAATACACATTCAAAGTTCTGTGATCGGAGCACTGAGGATGGCTGAGTCCTGCCAATCCCCTAAAACAAAAGCTTGGCTTACTGATAGCAGATTTTCCCCCCTTTTATGGGAACAATAAAGGTTAGCAAGCTATGGAAAAGTCCCCAGATAGTGAGGGTCAAGTGGAGGTATTTCTCAGCAGGGACACCAAAACAGCTTGAGTTTCTATCTATTTGCTTGTGTTGAACAGATTAGTTCTGCATAAGATCAGTAGGTAAAAAAACTATCACCACCATCCCATAAATTGTAATAAGCTAATAAAGTCATAATATTTGTAATTCAACAATGTATGCAAAGGGAGACATTAATGAATTTTACATAACAAGCAAGCAAAGAACATTACTTGTCAGATTGCCTCAGAAATTCACTAAATAGTCCTTTAAGAGACACAGTTCAAGTGCAGAGCACTAAAATGATAACAAAACCTATTAAGGAGCCTGTTTAATTAAGCACATACTTGCTGGAACATCTGACACTTGTACCAAGGTGTTTGTGCTAAGACAAATAAAGTCTTCCTTTTGCATTACAGCCAAGGAGACCATAGTCAAATGTATTCTTAAAACACAGAAGATAACTCTGTGACTAAGCAGTCAAATACCACACTGTGGAAAATCTGTACAAGCGCTAAGGGAATTGCGCATCTTTTCTGTAAAGGCCTAAATGAGATTTGCATGTGCTCCCAAGACAGCTGACTGACACAGTTTGACTCAGAGTCATGCCAGAGATATCTGCTACATCGCAGAGGAGGATGGAAATAGCTCACACTGGGCTGCTCAAGTCTAGAAGGCTGCTCCCGGGGAACTTGTAAAGCACCAGCAAACCCCTGAGTTTGGGTGGGTGGGCTGGGCCAAGTATCACTGCCTGTGGCTGAGAAGTGGGAGACCTTGCGTCTCCCTAGGGCACACTGTAGCCCTGCTCTGCATCTTCATTTTCTCTCCTGCTTTTATTGCATGAACTGCAATGCAATGGAACCTTGTGCCATTCATGAGATTTATTATTTTAGGAGCAACAGATATGTTAAGGGTGGCTTGTACACGTATCTGTTGTGCAGTGATGCCTGTTAGGAACAAGCTGCCTAGCAGTATGGTACACCCATCGCTCACTCCCTCAGCCACGATAGGGACAGAACTCTAAATATGTTCCAGTCAAACCACCCACATTCTCCACATGCTCTGCAAAAAACAAAATACCATTTTACATTCTTCACCAGTAACATTTCTCTTCCTGTCCTGCCCTTCTCCTGCTGCTTCTTTTTGTTGTTGATCCATTACTTATAGCACACACAGCTTAGCTTAGTTACAAGTTACAGCTTAATCATCATCTCACCAGTCCTTTGGGGATGTTTTATCACAGCTGACCCACCAACATTCAAGTCTATACAATATTATCGAACATGCTGTAATTTATCATTGAAACAAGCCAGCTGAGCAAGTCAGACCCAGGAACCTCAATTAAAAGCAGCCTGATCCCACCTCCTGCCCATGGGCAAAAAGAGCCACAGTCATCTGTCAGCTGAATCAACTTGCATTGGAGATAGCTTCCAAACAAGCAAGGGGACTGTGAATTCCCCTCATGCTGCTGAGCGGTCCTGATCGACACCTTCTTTGGCTGCAGGGTTTTCACACAGGTTTAACAGATCTCAGCTATAAGCAGATCCTAGGAACAGCCTCCTGTGTTGGCCCTGTTCTAGTGCTCCTGGATTTTAGTCCTGTGAGACTGGGACTCCTGAGTTTTCAATTCCCCTGCTGACCTGGGCAGCCACCTCTTATCATCCTCTACCATCCTGGTTCCTCTGTAGCCAGCACTTTACAAGGAGATAACCTGAAGAAATAACTCATTTCCCATTCTCAAGACTTCCCCGCAGGGCAACAGTTGTCTCAGGTCTCAATTCCCATATTTTGAAAACTCCAGCTCCCTACCAGCTTATCCACCTGACACCTGTGTCTCCAGAGTTTTTCACAGTACTATAGACCTGCGCATCCTGTGAGTGAACAGCTACCCAAATAACTCACAGGTTAGGGTCCAGCCACTAGTGCTGTATTTGGGCAGGGGAACTGCACTGTATTCCCTGCTACCATGTGGCCTGCCTCTCCACCAGCAACATCCAACACCACTCTCTTCATGTACATGAACTGAAATTGTAGAGTTTCCTGAAGCACATCAAACAAAAGCATGGTCAGAGAAGCTCTCATCTTCTTTCATTAACCTGGGGAAGCACTCAAGAACAGAGAGCCAGGAATAACAGACCTATTACTTGAACAACCAGGGCATGAAGTCCCAAAGCAAGCACCAGAGAGATGGAATTGCCTGTGGGGAAGGGCTGAGAACTGGATAGGAAGGTAGAGCTCTTTCCCCAGATACGCGTAAGATAACCAGCCAATAAAACTCAGATCACTTGTTTACTCACATTCACCTTTAGCTTAGGAGCTCTCAGGGTGATGCTGCTTCCAGACAGCACCCAGCACATCACATGTCCTGAGGCAGATCTCAACTCATTACCCACAGAGTTCTCAGTAAAAATACTCTTCCTTGAGAGATGCCTTCACAGCTTGGTCCCAGCCTTTAAACACATACACAGACCCACAGATTCACACTGTTTAGGGTCCGTCAGTCTCCGAGACTGAAGGAAAACAAACATAGTAGAAACCTACCACATGCATGAGAAGCCAGGTGTGTTTGCCCTTCTCTCCCCTTCTCACACTTGCAAAGTGACCAAGCTTCCTAGATCGAAGAAACTTCAAACCTCTTCAACCAGCACAACTCTAACTTAATTTCAGAGCCCTTCTTCCCCGCTCTGACTCAGATCTAAGTTCTTCCCTTGCTCCCCAAGCCACCAAATCAAGAGTAATGGTTATCACCTGCCACTGCAATTAGTGAATCCCACCACTGGCATAGATGACTCAGCCTGCCATGACCCTGGCAACCTTGCCTTACACCAGGTGGCTGAGGCCACAAAATCATCTATCTGGTATGCCAGGCTTTATTTCAAGCACAGCTTTATATGGCTACTTCTATGTTGTTCTGCAACTGAGCACAAAGAGGAGGGTGGAAAGTCTGAATATAGTATTGCTGACAGAATCATTACATTTCAAAAGCCTTCATAAATAGTTATTTACAAAGTTAAGGGCTCTAAGTACCCTATTCATATGCATTTTAGGCAGCCCTATTTAGATGTGCCTGGGTCCGGGGTCACCACACAGGAAAGCAGGGAAAACCTGAACTTCTTTAGCATTACTGAAAGCATGCAGACCTCTCCTGGTATCTACAGCTGAGACCAGGAAGTAGACTCTGGTAGACAATCCTTTGCAATGTAAGAAATGATGCTATCTGCCCAAGCTTTTGCAAAGCAGGTCACCTCACTCACCCATGGCTAGGCCCATCTTGTCCCCTTCTCCCTGGCTGCTGGGCTAGCAAAGTCAGCCACAGTCGCTGCTCGTGCTCACATCCTCTAAGCCATCTGCTGTCACTGCTTCTCCCCAGTCGCTGTTCAGAAAGGATGGCATCATTCAGTTCAATGCTCTGAAAAGTAGAGTCCAGGTGCACCCTATAAGAAACCCCAGATTGACCACACACAACTGGGGAGTTAAATGCTTTAAAAGAGTAACAGTACCTTGCAAGCAGAAAAGCCCAGGTGAGTTTAGCCTAGGAACTTAGGAAAACCTCTTTCCCAAGCATTAGTGACTATCTTTCTTGAACCCAGCACTTGAAGGGTTCCTACAATGATTCTAGTCTTCATTTCAGTACAGTCCTTTCATCAGGCAAGTCATCAAAAAGTCTTAAGGATTCCCTAGTAATAGTTCACTGCATTATCAAAACTCTCCATCTTCTCATCACCCACACTGGTGCAAAATTAACTGAATAATTAAAGCAATTCAAACTGCCCACAGCTTGTTCCTATCTCTGCTTTCAATTTCCTCTTTCAAGGGCGGACTGAGGAATGTCTCACCTGTCCCCTCGTACTAAACTTCAGTCCAAGAAAGAATTTTCCCTTGCAGACATTGCCCAGGACAGATGCACTTCCCCCTTTCCTCTGCGGTGTGCTAGTGCTGGGCTTCCCAGGACAGTGGGAAGGACTTTTCCTCCAGCACTCCCAGTCATTGGTGCTTTGCATTTCTCATGCTCTTTTGTCTTGCAGATTGCTCCTTCCTTCGTACCTTTTGATCTAGAGGTTTTAAGGTAACTGAAGTGCCCTGGGGAAGGCCACCTCAAAATTAATTATTTTCTCCCCTTTCCACACTCACCTTTCCTTTACAATACAACCACTGGTTTCACTAAGAGCACAAGTTTATCAATGTGTCATTACACTGCAAGCCCCTGCTCAGCAGAGTTGGCAAAATATATTTTGGAAACCAAGATTTACAAGTTCTGATAGTTTTCTCCATTTGAATCTCAGGGATGGCGAGCAGAATCCTTCAGCTACTGATGATCCAGGGACAGAAAAGCAGCTCTGGAGACAGGCAGATGGAGCATGTTTTCCACAGCCACTGTGCCTAGCTCACAGCAGCTGTAGCTTAATCTAAGTTTCCCCTGAAACTCTGTTAACAAATTCAACAGTACAATTAGCTCTGAGTGTGTTGTCATCAGTGATACACTCAACCATGCTTTTGGGGTATACTTATAAATTTTAAGCTCTTCTACGGTTTTAGGGCTAGGCAGTCATCCTATGACAAAGAAAAATCTAGCAACTAGCTTCTCTGGTTTTGGAGCTAGAGGTAGGATGACATGCCATGCAGCAACACCTTATGTATTTAACACCTCCCATCATCTAGAAGCCCAGCTCTGGCAAAAATGCATCATAATTTTCAATTTGAACAGTCAGCATTGCAATAAAAATTATTTTCTCAAAGATTCATTTAGTAAAAAACAGCAAAAAGCTACTCCAGAACATATGCACTTGTGTGTTTCTAATTAATTCTGACAGAGCTGCTTAGGCTTCAAAGGTGAAAATGTATTTGGTTCTCACAGCAAGTATCTCTTTGGAAAAGACATTATGCTGCGACCAGGATCAAGTAATGACAATTTCACTGGACACACGGTCCTAGGCTGGTTTATTTCACAACTGGATAGAGGAACAGGTCCCTCAGATGCTTCTGGGGGCAGATGGCAATGGAACATCTCAGAACAGAGGGAAAAGTAAAGATAAAAGGAGGTATACAAAGGTAATGCCATTCTGATAAAAGCTACAAAGGAAAAAAAACCCCTGACCTGAACAATTTACATTTCAAACTGTCCTTGCTAGAGGGGAAGCTCAGAGATCCCCAGGAGTTTGGAGAGGGACAAAAACCTCTCCAGTTGTTTTCACAGTGAAGTCCTGCACAACAAATGACTACGTGATGATGGACAAAGAACATTAGTCTCCCTGGTAATGATTTTTATCCATGTGGGGCAAACATCCAAACAGGCAGTACAGCTTTAAGAGATGAAAACCACAACATCTTACTTCCCCAAACTCTTGATGAAAAGAAAACAATTGCACTGAAAAAGAATGCAGGGGGATTTTGACATGGCATAATTTTTTTCAAAGGCTGGTACATAGATAAGTCTGTTTTGCTCTTTCACAATAAGCAAATGACACTCTTTCCCCATAAACCCTCAGAAACATGGTTTCTTGCCAATGATAAGTCTCATCACTATTTGTGGTTTTTTGACCCTGTTTTCCATGCCCCCACAATGGTGTTTCACTGGGAAAATACTCTATTGGCTGCTAAAGAACAGAGGGTTCCACGATGTCTCCACAACCAAAAGCACTAACTGTAATCCTCAAGACATTTTGCCCATTTTCCCCGCACCAAAATTTCAGCCCATTTCTATCTCCTTGTTTAACGAAAAACAATCAATCGAGATCTCTCTCTTCCTCCTGTGGGTGATGGTTTGGGAACTTGATTTCCATTTCAGTAGCTCCCGTGGACTTACACAATGCCGAAAGGAAGCATTTCAATAATCTACTCAGCCCGTCAACAGATATAAATTTCTTGTTGCACAGAGGGAAATAAAGGATTAATAGCACTATTAGCGCATCTTGTTCAGCATCACAAGATACTGTAGTTCCTCCCCACCCAGAAGGAACCAGAGGAATCAATTACTATGAAAAAGTTTCTATTTTATAAAATATCAGCTTTCTTGGGAAAAAAAAATATATAATTTTTCAGATTCAAGTTCTCTGCAAAGTTCAAAAGTTTCAAAAAGTGCAATTTTTTATACCAAGCACATTGTCAAATTCATAATACATCATCCCTTTTTTCACAGTCTCTTACCAATCAGTATATCTTGAGGTATCAACTGAAGATTTTGCTCAGTTTCCAGGTGTCCAAAATTACAGAAGCTTTGTAACCTTAATGAGACTGTCTCACATGCGATACCCTGGTTGGGATGTGAGTGACTGTTTCTGTCAACACTCAACTCTGAAGGACTGCTCAGATGTGACCTTTTTACAAGAGAAAAGCAGCAGCAGTGTGCCTGAGGGGTTTTGGCTTTGGGATGGTAAATTCAAAAGATTCAAGAGGATCAATCCATTGTAATTATTTTTCATTGAATGACTGATGACGAAGACAGAAACAAATATAATTTTCTGATCACATGTCTGGTTCTGGTTGAAAGTCTCAAAGCCAATATTTGCCTTCTTTTAGATAACAAGTCACAGCTCCTCCTCTCCAGCAATGAACTGGGCTGTTCAGTTGTTGCATTTGCTGCCTATTTGACAGGCCTCAATCTTCCATTTTGTCAGAACTACTTCTGAATGTATTCTCCCCCTGGGTCCCTTATGTATAACTAAGCAACAGCTGCAGAAATCACCTCAAAAGGCTGAGCCACTGAGTTTTTTCTCAAATATTTCTTGATGATGAGGTAAGAAAGTTGAGTACGCAGACTGCAGTAAGCAGGTTCTTCTCGCTGCCTCTCAGCTATGTGCTTCTCCCACTTCAATACCACTGTGAGCTTTATGTTCACTGGAGGGGTAGGATAACAGAAGAGATGGAAGCCACAAGCAAGTGAACACTTCCTACTCGGGATCAACCAAATGATGGCAGACAGCCATTTACACGTGCCACTTGTGTCTCAGGTTCACAGATGAGATGGGCTTGCATTGGATATGCTCAGGTTACTTCAAGGGCCAAATGCCACATACAATACACCTCCTAGGGAAAATGGAAGAAGTGCAGATGTTTCTGGATATTGACCCTTTGGCCTCTGTCATAAGGTTTTAGTAAATCCTTTGATAATGAGTTGATAAATAATAGGTCACTCCAGCAGAAGACAAGCTGATCCAGCTGTCTGAAGAAGCCATGAGAAGGTCAGTGGAAAAGCCAACAAAATATCTCACAGATAAGAACAGAGATCAACCAGCCTGTTGATCTGTTTTTGTGGACCAGCAAATTTTCAACCCAGAGTTCATATCTCATTGTGATGAAGACTAAAGTTTAATTGCCATTAACAAATCTTCACATTACACCCAATGAATTTTTTTCCATACTCCAAGGTATTTGCCTCACAGACTATTTCTACCAGCGTTCTGAGGGAGCCACCACCCTTGCAATATTCTGGGCTGGAGCCAGATACCCCATGTGAGTGCTGATCACTCCTATGCAACACAAGGATTCTGTAAAGCAACAAGGCACAAGCTGAGCTAACTTCTGTATTTCACTCTGCAGTACTGGCAGAATTCATCTTCTGTCAGACAGCACAGAGAATCAGCCACAGGCCCCATCCTTCCTCTAGCACTGAAGAGGGGAAGGGGAGCAGCAAAGCAGCAGTGTCAGCAACGTTGGAAGGAAGAGTGTATTAATTCAGTTAAGAGACCAGAATCATTCCTCCAGTTACACCTTCCAGCTAGAGAACAAACTCACCTGGAGCACGCTTTGGAAAAGCCTGATTGTCACTTCTCAGCTATAGCATTTTGCAACAACTGCTATATTTTTTGTGGTCAAGCTTCTTAGAAGTGTAAAATTGCTTTTGCTTATTCACCATTCTCTTAAACCTCCAGCATTTCACAGTATCTAGAAATGTGGTTGCCATCTTAAAGCAAGTCCCTCAATTCAGAGCAATCCTTAATCAATGATGACAACTTTTTTTCAAAAAGGAAGAGCTGCAAAGGTAGATATACATAACTTTCTGCAGCTCTTTTTGGAGGACACCTACCTGTTAATGTTTTCCATAACAGATCCAGGCTTGTAGCTAAGGATTACTCTCTGAATTTCAAGAAGCAGAGGTCTCCAGGTCAAGCCATGTACACTGACTCAAGGAGCAAATTACTTCCACTAGTTGCCTACTTCTCAACTACAAGAGAGGAGATAGAAGACTTTGCTGAGGCTCACACAAAATCAGTAGAAGATAGGATTCCTACTCCCCATGTTCTGATTATAGTTTATCCCAGGAAGAAAGCAGGTATCAGGTTAATAACATCATGCAGAATCAAATAAGGATGAAAATAACTGCTTATGGCCATCACAGAGCTGCTAATTCACAGCTCCACTCCCAAAGAATATGCTATTATCATGCATCCATGATGCATGGAAGGAAGCATCCACCATAAGTAGTATATTGAATTAAAAATTAGTTGAACATGTAGTTACTTTTAATTTATTAAATGAGTGGATATATTGAAGGGTAAACACCACTAGTTGGGGGATGTCTAATATAAGAGTAGCAGTCTTTCAACATCAGACCCACTGGGAATATAATATTTGCCAGAAAACCTTTTTGCATCTAAATCCTGCCTTTTGCATAAGATAGAATCTGTGTTTGAGGGAAAGCATTCTCATCCCACAATCTTCCAGTGATGTGGGAGGTGGGATTATGTGGGAATCCCTCCTAGATGTTGCAGGTGATGGGCAGTTTGAGGTTACCATTACCCTAGATCAACACATGTGAGAATTAGCTCTTCTCTAGAGCTAGAGGCAGTATCTGTCTCATTGTGAGATCCCAGAATAGAAGAATTCAGGAGCTGATATTCTCTTTTGTCAATCTGAAAGCAAATCATCTCAGTTTTGGATGGAAAGATCTGAGAACAGATGTGCAGGTAAGTTTGGCAAATCAGCATTACATAAGGAAATGTATCCTAAAGACATTTTTGAGTCATAATAATATAATGCTACTCCAGGGTGGTAATCTAGATTTGCCTCAAAATAGAATAAAAAGTATGAGTGGAAGCAAGAGATCGTTACTACAGTCAGCTCTCCCCAAAGAAATGTAGTGTATCTTTAGCTGATTCATGATTTTCAGAGGGAACAAAATCCCCACCCATATGATAAAGAGGAACAAGGGGAAATGAGTTCACCTAGAGCAACATCCACTTGATAGCAGAGTTTCCTCAAGAGGCCAACACCTGCTATACTGGCTCAGGACAGCCTAGCAAAGGAGAATACCTGAGCGGTTGTTGACAATTCTGAAAAAGAAAAAAAAAAAAAAAAAGCTTATTATTCATTTCAGTTAGCAGGTAACAGGTGACATCTTGTACATGCAAGAGCTCTATATACATGTTGGCACATCAATTTAGGGTGATAGGGAGCTTAGGATCCACCTTGACCTGGTAGTACACACACATATTAAGAACCCATCTTTTCCCCCTGTGACAACACTGTGGACAGTCTAGGCTGTAGGAACAAGCCTCAACAAAGGATCCCTATAGTGCTTGCACAGCTGGAAATACTTTCCCAACACCAGGTCAGCTCCAATGCAGTCCCCACATTAGAAGTCCAAACTTAGATAAGCTAGGGATAATTTTAGGATCTTTATAATCAAAGCAGGGTTATGTTACTTGACATTTTACTTTGGCAGAATAGTGACAGCAATAATATAGACAATATGCAAGATCTCCAAAGGAAGAAATTGCTCCATGAAGTGCAAGAAAAAAAGCAAACTAAGTTTAGGAGCAGGAACACATTCTGGTTTTACAATAATTAAGAGTCATGCAACACCCATTATGTGGGTAAGTGAATTATATTTCACAAGGAATCACAGGAAAATTTTCTTCAGCTTTGATTTGAGTTGTTCACATCTCCCCAGTTCCAGACTTCCAGTTTAATCAGTCCCAAATCTCAAGCAACACAACAGCACTCCTCTGTGACTTTGTGTGGGAGAAAAAAACCAATTGTCTCTATTTTATGCAACAGTAAGATTCTTCAGCCTTGATTTGTCTCCACAATAGTCAGAAAAGCTTCAGAGGAACATGGTGTGAATTCTTACTTTGACAAAGACCTGTGTCTTGTGAGCTGCATGTAGTATATCCAATAAAGCTCCTCTGGGGCTACAGCATGCAAACATAATGGAGACTGCTGGGTCACCCAGATCTCTTCATTTGGGAAGAAACAAGAGAACAGAGGCTCCCAGTGACAACACAGCTAGGCCACCTTACTCTTCAGTGATAAATGGGGATCTCCAAAAGGTCACAGACATCTCTGAGCCATCCCCAGAACACCCCTTATACTCTGTCCTCTGAGGTGCATAGCGTATGCGGGAGGATTTTGTTGTAAGTCTCTGAAGGTTAGCAAGAGCTTACAACCTCCATTATCTGCAGTCAGGTGAAATTAGGAGCCACACAGAGAAGGAGGAAAATAGGTTTTATTTGCCATCAGCTTGAGATAAGATCAGCAAGGAAAGAGGGGGGAGCAGGATGGACTTAGTACTAAACAGTGCTGAATTAAGAGTACATATCACAGGTGAGAAGAGGTTTCTTGCACCACAAGCCCCATGCAGACCTCTTTGGGAGGGCTAGTCCCCTCTGTTCAGCTGTCTCCACCCCCCCCAAGACAGCAACAGCCAGCAGAGATTGTGACACACTTGCCTCTGCGTATTTACCTGCCCTTCAGGAGGAGACACAGAGCCGCTAACGGGAACACCAAGCAAGTGGGGTGACCTGGCAATGCCTCTTGCAACAAAACCCCTGCTCCCTCTGAGACAGCTGCCCTATGGCAAAATGCTCTGCTCTGCTTCGCTGGGCCTGGTCTCCCAGGGGACAGTGCAAGTCAGTTTACACCACAGTCCTACCAGTGAGGAGGCTTTGTTGCACAGGTCGCCTCTTCACATGGTGCATCCCCTCCCCAGGGGCTGCTCCCCAACCCCTGTCCCTCCTTTACCACCCTAGCTTTCTCAGCATTTTCTCCCCCCCTTCTCATAAAACTTACCTATCTAACCCAAGCATTTTTCTTCCCTTAGTCTGGCTCCTATTCTCAGAGGAGCCATTTCCTCCTGTCTATTGTTGATTGTTATTGTTTCTTCTCTGTAAATGCATCTGTCATGATCTTTGCTTCCAAGGAGTGAGCAATCACCAGTTCCTCATATTTTTCAGGGAACCTGTTTAGCAAGGACTCTGAAAAGAGTGGTTTCTCTTCTTGTCCTGGGAGGTTGAAAGCCCCACAGTGCAGGGCAGATTGCTGATCCCAGCAAAACCCACTAGAAGTATGAGAAGCTTAAAAAGCAAACAAGAAACAAACACCTAAATCCCCAAACATCCTTTCCTGGGGATGGAGAGAAGCTCTTGACTGGCCAGCCTGCTGGGTTAAGAACTACATCACATCTCATAGCTGGAATGTTAATTAATTTTGCAACTAATAGGCTGGTGAGAACTTATTTATCACACTGAAGATTTGAAGGAAGGCACAGCTGTGATGCACAGTGCTACCTTGCCCAGTGGGCAGACAGGATATCCCCAAAGCCACGTGCTCTTGTTTTGCTGTGCTACTCATTGAAGAAGTGTTTCACACCAAGACAAGTCTTTACAAAGAATCACCCCTCCATAGAGAACTCTCCAGGGTCAGAGACCAGCAAGAGCTGGCAGTTCCCTATGGAATGAGGGGTTGAGGAGGACTTGGCCAGAAGAGCAGGGCTCTCCAGCCACGTCTCTGTCCCACAGGACATAAGTGAGACCAGCAGCCAAGACTGGGGATGGCAGCCAGGGTCAACGAAGAGTCCAGATCATTCATGGTGAGAAGGCAGGTCAAGCCGGGAAGCCAAACTGCAGGTCAGAGTCAGCCCCAATGACAGTAACCAGGGTCAAGCACAGTCCAGTGGTCACCCAGCAAGTCCAATGTCAAACTGGGAAGTCAGTCCATGGGTCAGGGTCCCAGTCTCACGTCCATGGCCAGGAACAGGCATGGCTGTATGAAGTGGGAGACAGGTACACCCACACTATAGCTCAGGGCGCAATTGAAAGTCATTGACTGAGCTTAAATAGACCCCTTGATCCTAGGAGCAGGGGAGGGAGTGGAGGCCCCATGGCAGGCTCACCAGGGCAGTTAAGTCCTATTACGTACACTCAGAGCCCTGACACTTCATTTTTGCAGCCTTGGCCAGTATCACAGCCAGCCACCAAGACAGATGCCTGCAGATTCCATGTCATCTAAGTACAAATGTTCATATCAGGTAACTCGGGATCAGCCCCCTCTGACTTATACCTCCTCGGCTTCTCTGCACTTGCCCAGAGGTTACAGATGGATTTTGCCACTGTCCCCCTTAGGTGCAAACTCCACAGTCTTCACAGAAGACATAAAGACTCCTTGTCCCCCACTCAGAAATAAGTAGGTGAAAGTGTTCTCCTGCCAGCTTTGATATTCCATGTTACAGAGCAGACTGTGTCTAAACCATCGAAAGAAGACACAGAAATAACCAGTAACTGCTTTTCCTCCCCACATGCTGATGTGCCTTGGGGCAGAGAACAGCAGCTGCAGGAGCAGCACAGTACCTCCCAGACCATGGTACAGCAGCAACAGAGGCAAAGACAAACAAAGATGCAGGAAGTGATTATACCTTCAGATAACAGAGCTGCAAAGCTGAGTAAGCAATTGGTTATTTGAGTTCGTAGCTAAGCGTGGGGCTTTCATTAGAGACAAACAACCTAAACCCAACAACACAACAGTGGCAGTTGTTCATATCAGCAAGGGAAGTTAAATAACCGCCTCCAATGGACACTGCAAAAGCAGGACATGTGGGATAAGAGTGACAGTAACATTAGAGAGGCTGGAAATTGGCCAAGACACAACTCATATGCATCCCCCACCCATATTTCAGGAGAAGTTCAGTGTTTCAGGAGCATCATGGAATGCTCCTTTCTTGGTGACATTTAACTGAGTCTTCAGACCCCAGCCAAGAATGCACTCTGCAATAACTGGTGATGTCCAGTAATCAAAGCCAGAAAAATCTTTCCATTCTGTTGCTGAGTTTTATCCCTGCCATGGTACTCTTTGACCCTGTGTCAGAACATACAAGCTTACAATCAGAAAGATTTAATGAAAAGCATGCAACGACCAGAAATCCTGCTGCCAGGGGAGGAGGGGGAGAGAAAGAGAGGAAAAATATATCAAATGGCTTATAAAGAAAGAAGCATGTGCACTTCCCAGCAGAGGATACAGTTTTTTAAGCCATCCCACTTGGGGGAGCTTCCCCTAACTCTGACACTTCCTTGAAGGCAAAAGATAAACAGATCATGGGGCCAGTATAAGGGCTGTGCAGCTGCACAAGTCTCTTAGAAGGTCCCTTTTGTATTGTCTTGGCTTGTTCTTCAAGCTCAGAGGGAAGGTTAAGTTGAAGTCACCTGCTCCCTTATTCCCTGTGTATGCAGAACTGGCTGCAAAAGCATACTCTAGCCATTGCAAAGGGAGAGGCAGGTTCTGCCACATACAAAATTTATGAAGTTAGTCCTTTTAAAGAGAAAAATAAAGGAAAAGTCCTGCAGCATTGCTTTCAAAAAAACAGTTCTGGGAATACTAATTTTTCAGACACAGGGTCCATGTAGACATGACATTAAGCAGTCCCTCAAAAATCCCCCTGAGGAATTGTCAGACCTGCTGATACCAATATCTGTAAAGGAAAGAGACTGGCTTCCCATTCTGAGCAAACCAAGCCAGCATCGCTTCTTTGGGCTGGTTGAGCTCAAGAGCAAACAGAACAATGAGACACACCCCACACCTTCCAGCTCAGAGCTTCTTTTTCACCACCAGTTCCTACCCCAGCCCAGTCCAGCTTGTATGGACTCTTGCCCAGCTCTCCCAACCGCCTATCGCTTTGTAGCCAGGTGAAACCTTCCAAACACTGCATTTCCAAACTCCCGCTATAGAGACTTCACTGAGACTTCCCCTTTGTCTTCTGTCCCCTCTTGTGCATAGCAGCCTTGCTCCTTCTCAGAAGTCCTCATACCTCAGGGGATACTTCCCTGTGCAAGCTGAGTCCTCATTTACTGCTCATGTGGTCAGGGAAGGCATTAAGGAAGTAATCACTGAGACAGCAGATAATTTAGAAATAGCCTGGAAACCATTTCTAAGGAGACCAGCCACCTTTGGGATGTTCTAGAAAGCTTTAGCTGTGCTGATGCTTTTGGGAGACTAAAACAAGTTAATGTTATTGTCTCCAGGCTTAACTGTCTCAGAACTCCTACATCAGGCATACAAGACCATACCAAGGGTCCATCTAGCCCACTACTGTCTCCAACAAAAACTATGAGTTGACACCTAGGAAAGAGTAAAAACAAGCCAAAAATATATAGTACTTCCCTCCCCAAATCCAAATTATTTATCTAGCCTTCAAGTATTTTCAGCTGAAGAGACTTTTTTTGGCTTTAGATGATTTGTCTGTTTAGTAATCCCTAACAAATCTTGCTTTCAGACACTATTGTCTTTGCAATCAAGTATACACCTTGCATCCACAACACATTCTGACAAGAAATTCTCCAGGTCTATTATCTGGTACATCCAGAACCACCTCCCTTCATTTGTTTGAAATCTGATCCCACTGCCCACATTTGTTGGCCCCCCAGTTCTTGCATGGAAAAAGGTAGAAACATTCAGTCCCTATCCACTCTCTTCTGCGATTCCAGATTTTGTAGGTCTCTGTCACTTCCCCCCAGAATTATCCCTTTTCCAGGCCAAATTATCCCAGACTGGTCCATTGCTCCTTCTATGGAAGCTTCCACATCTGGACTCAGGTCACCCACAGCAGGATGTCAGCTAGAGGACACTTGCCAATATCAGGCCAAAATTCACTGTTGGGGTGGGAAAGCACCATATCCCCCACCTCTGACTTAGCCCTGTTTCTTCAGAAGTGATTTTGACTGGTGCTTTCATAAGACTTTTACAGAAAGGAGAGAAAGACAACACAGACAAACGTTCCTCTTTGACAATCATTTTTTTCTCCCATTGAAATCAAAGAGAACACTTAGAAAGTAAAACTAATGTTCTTCTAAAAGCACAAAGATCCCCTTCTCATAAGGGCAAAACAAAAGATCGTGACTCAGACATGGGGATGTAACTTCCTCATCCTATTACTCAAACCTTTGACCTCCAACATTTCTCCATTTCTCTGGGAGGGTGTCATAGGTCTAGCTGATCTCACGATCTGTTGCATTGATCTGAGAAATCCTCAGCACTTTTCAAATACCGTTTGGTCAACTCAGCAGCATGCATAAGCAGCACCTAGGAATTGGAAAGTTTGACCTTGCAGTCATGACTTTCTTTTACACAGAAGGGATTTGGGAGAGTGAGGAGAAAATGGCAGGGCAATGACTGGGTGGGGAAGGTGCTGTTGTGTTTATAGAATATAGCTTAACAGAAGCATCCATCATAACCTCCCCAGCAATTCACAGACTTCAGGGACCCCACCCTTTCAGAGCAGGCCAGAGACATTTCCTGGCTAACATCAGCTAAGGGAAGATACTTCTACATAGATGCACCCAGTTAAATGGAGACTTATTTTATTAGCCCCTGGTTAGCCTGCAACAGTTCACTGGTGGTTGGTAGGATCAACATGTCCATAGTGCTGTGACGCTTTGATATTAGGTTACAACACTGACATCACCCTCAAGTTCAGCAGGTCAAAGGAAATAGTTGGAGGTTGTTTTAATTACTAAACTCAAAATAGGCAATAGGATTAGAGACATGTAAAATAAAATTTTTAAAAACTACAAATGAGCATTTAGTGTAATTTTGAAGGTCCCTCACACTTAGAAAGTATCCAGCAAACAAAAACTCAGTTAGGAAACCAGTTTTAATACAGTCCTTCACAGTAAGGCTGTTTGATGCACAGGGCATTCCAGAAGGCTCAGACTTCCTTTCATAGCCTAAAGCTATTCAAGAATCACAAGGATTCAAAACCACTGATTTCCAAAATCTCAGATCAAATCAAGAAAGAGTTTGGACCTTCCAGTCACTGGATCACTCTCTGTCCTACCTCCTTCTGAAACATCAGCACTCCTCACACAGTTATCCCTGGCCTAGGTAGTGAGTGTAGTGAGGTTACCACTGCCCAGGGCCTTGGCTGAGGTCCTAGTTAATCTCTGGCCTTGACCATTCTCTCCCACCTGGTAAAGCAGCTCCCAGTGGTGCCTCTTTCAGCAAGAGCCAGCTTATCCCCCAGCTCTTACATTCCCAGACTGGTCTGGAGACACAAATTCACACAGCCCTAAAACAACAGCGAAGGCTTAAAGTAAGTGAGAAAGCTCTCAAGATAAAAGCCACTGCAGCTGGAAGGAACTCACACTCTGACATATGATGGTGTTGAGAGCTTTATTAAAAAAAAAAAAAAAATAAAAGGCAAACAAGAAAGCATAAAAGGAACAGGAGTGGAAGGAGAAGCTTCTGATCATACTGCCACCAAAAGAAATGCTCAGCAAGCCATGACCTCAGCATGAAGCCTCTTCATAGAACAACCTCTGTTTCACATCTGGGTATAAACTTATAAACTACCATTCCAAATTATACAGACATACCAAGACATTTAATGAACAGTGCTTACAACCAGCTTTGATTGCCATCCGCCGGCTCAGAGTAGCATGTTAGGAAAACAGCGTTAAGGAGAGGGAAAGAACCGTTGTTGCAGAACAGCAATATTTATTCTAGAGAGTACCGAGTGCCTTTAAAATTACTATTTTTAGATTTCTAGATTTTAAGAGGGCAGCAAGAATGTTCATATTGGTCTCCTGCATGAAAGTGTTCTTGAACTTCATCTGATGTCCCAAATTTCTTCTGTCTGTGATAGCAAGACATGGTTTCTTCAGAGGCTTCAAGTGACAGAAGAACCACTGTATTCCTTGGTAATTGGTGCCAACAGTTGAACAGTCACTGTTAAAACCATGTACCTTATTTCTAGCTTACATTTATCTAACTTTAATTTCTAGCTGCTGGCTCACATTATGCTTTCATCTGTTTTTCATCCATACACAGGCATCACTTTACCCAATGAAATTCACCCCTGCATTTGGGCTGACACAGCAAATGACACTCAACAGTTTCAGCCAGGAAGAAAAGCATACTCTATCCTGCTGCATGTGTAAGGGCATCACAGAATTCAGACAGTCAAGTCTAGAAGTAACGTTTGCTTTGTAATTAAGGCTTGCTTATAGCAGTAAGTCCTCAGCTCAAGACAAGAGACATCCCCTCCAGCACCCTGTTTCTGGACCTTTCTGAAACAGCGACCTGAAGCAGCCAGCCAGCAAGGCTGGTAGCAGCTGACTACTTTTAACATTGCTCGTGAATTACTGCCATCATCAACCAAAATTATGAATATAAGGGAATGCAATAAAAAACAAGTGTCACTGAAGCTGCAGAGAAACAATTTTGTAACCATTACCCATGGGGACATGTATGTGGACAGGGATGAGGACACATACCCCTTAGCAGCTCTGCACTACATGGTTGTGCTGCCATCCACGACCCTGAACTTGATGCTTACTGCTGTGCTTGAGAAACAAAGACAGATTTACCCCTTAGTTAAGGGTTTGGGCCAAGCTTGAACAGTAACAGACTTCTCCAGCTGAAAGGTCTCTTGTCCGATGACACAGCCTATCTGGAGGTTGATGCAGGGCACAACAGGAGCAGTTAGGACTAAACTGTAAATTGAAAATTTTGAGAATGTAAGTTAGAGTTCCATGGGCCTTGCAAAGGCATAAAGAAGCAGAAAAAGGAGAGCTCAGATCTGTCTGTGAACTGCAGTACCACAGTCTGTCTCCAGGACAGCAGTGTCACTCACAATCACAGTGGGAAACTATATTTGTAACAGCAGCATCATGAACAGGCTGTGACCCCACACAGTAACAACACAATGGAGGAAGCAGCCAGTGCAGTCAAACAGCACCAACTGGCATTATCTTAACATGCTGTAATCTGTGTCAGAGCTGCTTTCTGCATGGTTCAGACATTCCTTCCAGGAGGGCATGTGTGCCCAGGGCAGGGGAGGGCAGACAGCCCTGGCCAGGACATGCCCAGAGGGCTCCTGCAGCTCCATACCAGCACCCTGAAGAAGCAGCTCTGCAGCAGACCCTTGAACACTGGCAAAGCATCGATACGGTCTTTGGAAAATAGCTGCCAGGCTTTGTGCTCCCAGTCACAGCCTCAACAGAAGCCACGTTGGCAAGATGAGGCTTGGCAAAGGGGGCACGTCTGAGTGTTGAGATTAGGAATTTCCCCACTCCAGGTCAGTGGGGGAATGAAAAGCAAAGGGGAACAGCCCACTACATTTAAATTGTTGTTAGATCAAACAAAACTGTTTTCCTTATGTCTGTTGTCAAGATCTGGAGGATATTTTTCCATAAGAGAACTGACAATTGGATCTGTATGTCGGATATAGGGAGCAGGTCTCCTTTTCTATGCCAATTAGTCTCTCCCAAATGACACACTCTCTATTTAACTCCAGGTACTTCTCACTGTAGAAGAGGTTCCAGACAGGGCTGATGCTTGGACAGCTGGGACTCCTCCCCTACCCTGGAGCCACGACAAAGCCAGCCCTCTGGGTAGATTGGGCGTCAGAGCCTTGGAAAATTCCTGCTTTCTACTGTGCCTGAGGCATGCACACACACATATCTTCCAGACCCAGCTGCAAAAGTTAGTAACCTGCTCTAATTGGGGCCTGAAATTAGCAGGCATAGGAAAAAGGCTGAAACTTGACTCCAAACCTCCAGTATTGATTTGGCCCAAGTGTTCCCTTTTTCATGCTTCGAGACTTTTTCTCCCCCTTCACCTGCATGTAGCCCCCTAATCCAAATGATCACCAAGCAGTATTCACCAACTTATCTAAATAAGCACCCCACGTTTCCTAGCCTACCAGGATGGAAAACTTGTCTGACAGCCCAAGCTCCTGCAGGAAGCATGATGAGGTGCTAAGAAAATAATTCTGCTTACAAATTCTTTGGGCTGAAACAGTTGCTTTTGTAGCTGGATGGGGTTTTTGGCTGGCAGTCAGCTCTCCTTACAAGTCATCTCTACAAGACACTCCATTTACTTCCTGTTCCCTAGCAAGTCCCTGCAGGAGAGTAAAGAAGCTGGGATTAAACATATACGACAGAGCCCAGCCAAGACACACAATCTGAATTCCCAGACAAAGTACAAGACAAATATAAGCATCACAGAGGAACAAACATAATATGGGTTTAAGTCTAGCATGAGCCCTCTGTAAATGTGATCTGAGCAGCAGGCTGCACCTTCTAGCCTGGCGGATTCCATAAAAGCAAGGTCTGCAACACAGCAGATCTCAGGATGAGAATACAGGACGCACCAGGGATTTAGAAAGAGGCTTTAGGGGTTCAACATCACCTTGAATGACACAGAACCATTACGTTCAAATGGCAGTTGGTGCACCGATGTAAAATGAATGGGTTCTCTGAGTCCCAACCTGGTTCTGCACAACTAGTGCTACAGGGCTCCAAATTTTTGGTTGGGAAGGGAGGAAATTTAAAAAAAAACTGTCTGAACTGTGCTCTCCCTGTATGTCTGAGACAAGCACCCAGTGGCCACTAACACCATAAGAGCACATGATGTCTAAGTTACACTATCAGTGTACCTCTAGCTGTACTACCTGCCATAGGTGAGCCAACAGCAGATTAAAGAAGGAATAAAGAGTGAAGCAATATCGTCCAGCCATGTCCAGGTGGCCGATGTTATACTCTTAGTTTTCCAAAAATAGTTCTCTGGAGTCCCAGCACAATACTCCAAACACTACATTTCTTTCATAAGAGAGACAAATCTAAAGGCTGCCTTCCACACGTGAAGGATTTAAAATAATACCTCCTAGTAAAGCCCTCAAGTGTGAAAACCTCAAGTATTTAAGTAGAACATAGTCTTCACAGATTCCTCCTCTGCTCAGAAGGAGCTTGAGACTTCAGTTGCCATGCAGTCACACCTTGCTCCCCTCACCACAGGGGAAATCCCACCAAATCCGGCTGCATTATCAGCCCAGCGGGAAGCATGAATCTCACAGGAAAGGCTATTCTAGTGATGTTTCCAGGACAATTTTGCAAATCAGCGACACTTTTGGACCAAAGCCAAGGCAGAACCGGCCAGCACCTCCAAGAAGGCGGCAAAGTGGAAAATCTCCTCCAAAATGGTAGAAAAAATAAAAGATAGACACTTTTTCTGAAGTTTCAGTTAATGATGAAAGCGATGGGAAGTTTTCCCTTCTCCCTAAAATGCTGCATTTCTTTTGGCAGTGGGGAAAAACCAATCCTCTCTCCATCATACATGCGTATAATTTTCCCACTACTGAAGTGACAGAGTTTGCAAAAATTGAAAAGGAAAAAAAATGTCTGCCACCAGAGTCATGATTTTTAGCAAGTATTTTTAGTATTCACAATGAACAGGGAATATCAAAGCAAGCAACTCCGCTTCATACTGTTGACACTTCTTCAGGAAACAACCATCAGTGCCACAAGGACATTTTCAGTTATGTTGTGGGGGGTGGGCAGTGAGCTGTAGACAGCAGCAAAATGAACTCTATTCAAATGCTTTGCTGAACCGGTGTCTAAGAGAGGAAATGCTAAGGGAAGCCTGGAGCCAGAGCATTTCCCATGAGACAGTGAATCAAGACCTTCCTCTCTCCTGTGACTCAGTGTCACAGGAGGCAAATCGCTATGACTTCTGGCTGGCTGAAGCTGCAGCCATGGCACTGCAAGCAGGCTGGCTCCTCCGGATGTGTGCATGGAGGCGGAACAGAAGCAGGACCGGAGACCTGCTGGGGAGGCCCCATGTTGCAGCTGCTTCTGTTTCAAAGCCTGGCTAGCATCGGTCTAAGATGTCAAGGGGGTAGCAGGCACCTCTGGCCTGTGCTTCATGCACAAAGAGAAGAAGAGAACAAAATCAAAAGACTCAGAGCAAAGAAATTGCTTCTCTCTGGGAAGAGAAACACATTCTGGGTCACAAAGAACAAGTACACACAAAACATGCAATTACCTGCTGCAGAAAAGGCAGCAGGATCATCTCATTTCATGCAATGCACAAATCCCTTGAGAAAGTGTAGCCTCTCTGCCACTCCATCCTGTTTCAGAGGCTTTCTTTCATGCCTGTGGCTCTCCTTAGCCTCATGACTCTGAATGTCTCCATCCAGGTCTCTATTGTCCATATGCAGAGGAGGGAAACTACTGAAGAGCAAAACAGTTTGTGTGCTTCTGGGAAGCCTAAATTCCTCTCTAGTCACTGAAACACCCCTAACCAATGAGAAATGTTGGTTTCATAAAAGAAAACAGGAGGGGAAAAAAAGGAAGATGGTTTCTAAGGCCAGCCAAGTATTAGAAAGTAAAGTCTTTGCATTCACATGTAACACAAAGTCTCTGTTTCAGTGTGACCACATCAGAGCCTGCAAGGATTACTAACAGCTTCTGCACGGGTTTGCTGCCCACGCCCATTCAGCAGAGGGTACCCACAGCTAAGAGAACACGTGTCGTCTTCTGCTTACTTATTTGGAGCTCTTGTTGGGAAGCTCGAACCCATAATACCAAGAGCAGCTATTTCCAAATACTTCTTAGGTGGTTATTCACACACTTGCAATATTCCATGAGCACTTGTTATTGTTGATTAACCTTAGCAAGCACTGTTTGTGAAGCAAAGGTGAAGGAATGGTGGAAAAACAAGAAGTTCACATCCCACATTAAAACAGGCCCCACTGTTGTGTAGCACGGCCGAAGCCAGCCTCTTCCTAAAAGCTTCCAGGGACAGATGCCACAAGCTCCTCAGGCAACCTACCCATCACTTCCTAATCCTTAACTACTTTACAAAGGCTTCCCTCTCCAAAGTTTCATGCTGTATCAGCCATAACAGCCTGCCTGAAAGCAGGGAGATGTGAAACATGAGAAACAAACAACACACTTTTGCAAGGAAACCCTGAAATTTCAATCCACCTCATGCAGTTAGCTCGAAGAACAAGAGATCAAACCCTAGCTCTAGCGAGAAGTGCGGGACTCTGGCAATGAGTTTAAGAGCTGCCTCAGGTACTGTGCTGAGGAGGTGCTGCAATCTTAACCCCAGGATGGAGAGAGAACAAACCGGATTAAAAAAATCCAGACTGAAGCCCACTCCTCATCCATGATGAAAAATAAAGCCATGAAGGACTGTTAGTTAAGACTTCATCAATTCTCACTGCAGGGCCAGCTTCTGTGAACAGCCCTCGAACACACACTAGACACTCCTTGTTTTCCTCTCTCTCACTTCAGGAGTCCCCCTCCAGCTGTGAGCTACCCACCTGCTTGTGTGCTTTCACGTAGACAGTTTCAGCAGTGGCAAACCATGCCGCATGGATTGAAAGCATGGTCTCTACTTCTTCACTCACCAGGGAGGACAGGACTGCTGTGAATTGCAGAAATTCAGGGATCCCAGGGACCCACCTGTGAAGGGAAGAAGAGGCACCAGGAGCGAGTCAACCAGAGTGGCCGGTTTAATCTAAGAGCTGTCAGAAGGGCTGGTCTTGATTCCACTGTTACCCTGTACACTGATGTTTCTGGCACTGGAGATGCTTCCTGAGCCAATTCAGTTCACTGAACTGGCAGAAAACTAACAGAACAAAAAAATCACTGCAGCAGTGATGAGCTCAGCTGTCTTCTCTGACTGCATTCACCAAGTGCGTGCAAGACTATTGCAATGATGTGCCAAAACCAGATATTTTGAGTTGAAGAAGCACTGGGCACTGACTCTTGAGAAACTCATTTTGTGTACACTGAACTGACTTTGCAGGGGCCATGTGCCACTAGCCCACCAAAGGACATCTGACAGTCTCTGCAGCTTTTCCCAGCTTTCCCCTTATCTATTTTAAGATTTTATGTGATTTAGAACAATCTCTTTCTACCTGTGCATTCCTAGCACAAAAGGATCCCATCTCTGATGGGAGGGCTTTGCACATCACAACTAACAGCAGCAGCAGCAAAAGCCCTGCCCTCCACTGAAAAGCCCCATCTCTAGGTAAAAGCGATCAATTCCTACCTCACTGCTGGAGTAAGATATTTTCTTCCTCCCACATGAGATAGTCAGCAGGATCTGTGCAAGTCATGCTTCCTGCAAGGCAAAGCAGCAGCAGGTAAGGCCAGTGTATGTTCCCTACAAGGAAGAGTCTAACCCTCCCTTGCTCACGCACTGGGAAATACCGCAGCCACCCTAAAGGGTGGAGAGAGATAGTGCTGTGAAGCAGCACAAGAAGATAACGAAGAAACCCAAGAAATATATGGATTTATGTTATTCAGGCTTGAGTTCTTAGAAATTTTTTTTTTTTTCTGGTCTGCAGCAGCATGAAACATCCTTCAGATGACAGCAGCATTTCTAACACACTACAGCGCCATTCGCAGTGCTTGGAAAGAATTGGCAGAGTGAGTCCTGCCTGCTTCCAGCTTCTGCAAGGCACCTCTCACCCTCAGCTGACGCACTGCCCGTCCCACCTGACCATCAAAGAGCTGGGTAATTCATCTGATTTTACAGAAACAGTAAATGTATCACAGAAAAATGTATGGAGCTATTCAAATCCCCAAATACTTCTGGCAATAAAAAGTCTGAGGGTTACAAACACCCAATTCTTTTGAAGAAGCCATTTTAAACTTAACTTGATGTTTTCTGTTGACGAAATTACTTGGAGATAATATATCGCCAGTTGAAAATGGGCAAAATTTGGGCTAAATCTCCTCTTCCTCATTTGCCATCCCTTAAAGGGGGGATTCCTGTCCTTTCTGCCTTATCTTTCAGTTTGTCCACCATATTGGACATCTGTCCTCCCTGTCTCAGCCGGGAAGCTGAGGAGCCCGGGAAGATCAGGCCACGGCTTTCACAGGGCTGGGCCACTTCTAGTTTTTATCAGCTCTGCGCCACTGGGGAAAGGAGTTATTAGCTGCCTTCTAACCTTAGAGAGGAGGCGTCAAAGCTAACTTTCCCCCGCCGAACCTGGCAGATCTTCCAGTAATAGGCAAAGGTTTGTTCACCCTGTGGTTACACCAGTTCACACCACCCATAGCTGATGACTCCGTAGGAGATCACGTTTACTGCTGCAGAGCAAGGCAGCTCCTTACAGTCCTATTCCAAGCAGACAGGAGATAAGGGAGTCAGAAAACCTATCCAGATGTCTTGTGCCATAACTGGGTGTCCCAGGGATTTCTGTACCAAGGCTCCCCAGGTTCGAGCAGCTTTGCACCCTGACAGTAACAATCCATCCTGGTCACTCAGAATTTTGTCACCTCTGGGAGGATCTTGCAGAGGGGCTTTTCTAACAAGATCTGCACTTTCACTGCAACGTGGTGTGAAGAAGTAATTAGATCTCCTTTCCTACCTACTGCTTATTTCCACAAATTAAAAAAAAAAAAAATCTGTAAGTTAGTATCTTTGAGCTCTCTTCCACTTTCCCAAATCTGGCTACAATCTGCATGCGGGCAGTATTTTTTCACAAGCCAGATTCAAAAGGGCAGTGGGTGGGTGTTTCTGCTCACACACCTGTGAAGGCAACTGAAAGAAGTGATGAAAAGCCATAGCAAGCATCAGACTCTGCTCCCAACACTCCTCCCAAAACTTTCATTGAGAGGTAAAAATCACACCTCGACTCCCAAACCAGTACTGATCCATTAGGCCCTACTTGTCCCTGACCTCTGGATGAAAAGCATTTCTGGGTAAAAACAAGGATGCTGCTAAGTCTTCTGTACAGTTTCATGTTAAAATGAGGAAGGCAGCCCAAGGTCCTTGGCACAGCTGGAAGTCACCGCAGTATTACTTCAGCCAGTCAGTACAATTCCAATGACAGGCTAGCATAAAAGCTAAATAAGGAAGCTGAATCAAACCTGCGATGCTCCCAAAAGATATCATGAAGCTTGATTAAAAAAAAAAGTGCTTTACTCCTTTCTGTAGTTATTTTTAATCTAGGGTGGACTGTGTCATCCTGGAACCGAGTCAAATGAAAATGAGAGATTTAAAGCACTTCACTCTCCCCCTGCTGCCCCTCTGCTCTGCGTCAGTCATCACTTCTTGGTTTGTAAATGCTTAGCGGGATTTGCACAGGGCCAGGCAAATCAGGCTCCTCCATTTACTGCTATACAACAAATATATTCCGGTAACAGGCTGTTCTCCTGCCAATGCCTTCTGTTTTCCAACTCATTTAATTTTCTTTAGTGACTTTCTTTCAGACAAGTGGATAACCAGAGCCTTGGGTCGACTCCATGTGGATTCTGCCTCTCAGCAGTGCCAGCTATTTCTTTGCAGAAATCCTGCTCGTGTAGGAAGCAGGTACAAAATCTCTTCTCACTATGCTGGACCCAGTTTATTTGCTCCTGGTTTCCACTCCCTTTCTACCATCAGTCAGCCCACAAATCACCGACTGCTGCTCTGCCCAGGGCTCTCCCCAGCTGCCTCCCTTTCCTGCCAGGCTCTCCCAAGCCAACAGCCAAGGAAACCTGTCCACACCTATGCAGGCTGGGGCTGTGCCTTTGTTTTGGGCAGTGACGTGTGCTTGGGGTGGAGGCCACCATTGTTTCAGCTCCCTGATTCCACAAAGGAGCATTAATAATTTCTTACAACTGTAGTAAATGAAGGGTGGCAGTTACACCCAACCTATAACATTATATATCATTGTTTTTCCTATTACCCGTCAAAAAGGGGGTTTCTTTCTTTTGCCGTGGGAAGGTAGCTGAGATTGCAATGTCACCTAGGCAGCAGCCACTAACTTTAACAGGATTTGTCAAACACATGGACAGTATTGATGCACAGACAGGGTCACCCTGCCCTGAGCCAGGCATAAGAGCTCCAGGGACCATTTGGAGCAGAAATCAGAGCTGGGGTCCTTCTCTCACATGCCCTCATAAGGAAGGGATGCAGTGGATAATGCAGCTGCCAGCTGTGATGTTCAGACAAAGCAGTTTGACAGCACTAACAGAAAAATAGAACTGTGCTGTGGAAAGCAGATGCTTTTTCACAAAAATGAAGTGACTTTCATTTAGCCCATGAAAGGTATTTTTTGCAGAGAAATTGCACAAGAGCCAGTCTGAAATCCTCTAATTTGTTTCAAGAGGTACCCAGATCTTCAGGTGCTCTTTGACTTGGAAGAGTGCAATCACACACCAACACTTGGCTTCTTTCAAGGATCGTATAAAGAATAGAAAATGGTAGGAAACATCCCCCTTCCCCCACCTTGTATAGCATAAAGGTTGTGTACAAGAACTAAAACATTACAGCCAGAAGCCTTATTCTGCAGAAGATAATCTAATTTTTCATATTCAGTGTAACAGTAAACCCATCCTCCCAAAACTCATCTGTGCCAAGGCTTGTGAACTTAGAGTGAAATTATCTCCAGCAGAAAAGTTTTACTGCCCCAGCAAAAAGTGAGAAGTAGTGGAACACACAAACAGAATGACCCAAGTGGTGAAAAGTAGGAGGAGGGAGTTTAGACACATCCCATCTTGATATGCAATGTTTCAGTAACCAGGGTGAGGAAATTGATTTTCCTTTTAAGCAAGGGTAGGCCAGATCCTTGGTCAGAATAAATCAGTGCTGCCCTGCTGAAATCAATGGATTGTTGCTGATTCACAGCAGCTGAGAGTCTGGCATGTGGTTTTCTCATGACAATATCACAGGAACTTAATTCTAAATTAAAATTTTGTGGAGATGTTATTTTGGTACAATACCATTAAATACTAAATATGCCAAAATTGAACTGAACTAAAATTAACCTAAAATGAGAGAGAGTAAAGGGAATGCCTCTCTACTGTAATGTAGACTCAGAGGCTAGAAAGAATCACAGGACAATTTGATTAAATCCCTTGAAGCATTCTCACTGACTAATTAGTCTCTTCATTCTGGAACAAGGCCATTGGTGGTGTGAAGGTTTCAGGGTTTAACACATTTCCTCATGCTCACTAAGAGCTCAACTAACTCCTGAAGCCAAAAGCACCAAGGATACATAGAATGGCTAGACGACTGGCATGAAAGGTGACTTGTAATGGCCATCCTCTCTCGCTAGCCCCCAACAGCACAGGTGGCCCAGAGGGGCCTGTGGCCACACTGGGCTTGAAGCCGGCAAGTCTTGCACCGCACCCGACTGCCAACTAAACTGCTGCAACCAGCTGAGAGAAACTAAAGGATGTTCTTCAGCTGCAGATGTGGAATCAGCACCCTGGGAACCCCTTAAGCACCACAGCAAACAGGCAGGAGAGAAGCACACCCCATTGCAACCACTTGTGCAACTCTGTCTCATTTAGTCACACGGTGGACGTGAGCAGGACTATTGCAGCCACACACCAAGTAGGGAATGATGGCCTTCACACAGAGCACCCCCAGGCACTCTCCTCCTACATCTGTCCTCCCCACTATGACAGTGGCCTATCTATCAGCCTCGCCCTGTCTGGTCAGACCCCACTTCCCCCTGATCCCGAGTAACCAGGCCTCCAGCGAGTGCTCAGCCTCTTTCAAGATCAGCAAGGATGATGCTAATTCACTGCTAAAGTGGGTGGCAGTCTTTATTATGTTTCAGGCCTGAGAAATCTCACCAGTGTACTGAGAACCACAGGGCTCCTTCCTAATTACACAGCAGAGGACCGCATGATTCATGTCAGCAGCTCCTCGGCCCCCTCACCTCAATCTTTGCTGGTGTGACACAACAAATCCGAGTGGAAGTGATTAGCAGGTTGCAACCGCAGCCGCCTGCTCCCCAGCACTATTAGCAAATAAGGCGCCATGAATGAGCCGTCGGATGGTAGTCAGAGGCCTGTTGAATCACGCTCTTCTGCATTGCAACATCGGAAGTTGCACTTTAAAACCGATCGCCTGGGTTGCTCTCAGATTTCCCAATGAAGGCTGGAGGAGAATGGAGAGACCAGGCTGAGAACATTATATATGCATTTTTAAATTCCCAGGGGACGTTTGAAACTCAGAACTACCTCTGAGGCCTTTTGTTTTTGTTTTTCCCTTCCCTCCTCTATTTCCTTTTGGTCTGATTAACTTTGGTGACCGGCTTGCACAACTTTATCAGGTTGGGCCTGATGAATCATTCATCTTCAGCAAGCAACAGTGAGAGACTGCAGGCCAGGCAGGGTCTGTGTTTCAGTAACCAAAACCAGAAAAAAAAAAAAAAACAAAAACAAAAACAAAAAACACCCCATCAAGAGAGAGGGAATGGGGGCAGGGAAAAATAGACAGTGGGCCAACAGCACTCATGGACAGCTTTCTGATGTCTGGTCTCAGACAACTAGCAGCACATTCATTTGTAAGACTGCCAGACCTCCTAGGAAACCTAAAAGGCTGATGTTATTTATAAAGCTAGATGTAGCTATACTGTGTGCAAGACTGGCTCATTGTATTTATAGGTACCTGTCCCATTCACCCACTTCAGGACCCTCATTCCCATAAATTTACAAAGCTCACAGGATCTGTCTTCAAGAACTAAGGTACCTGTCCTTTCTGAGCCGGGCTATTTGAAAGTGTCTATCACTGCTGCAGGGCTCAGAAGCATGTACAAATAAATATATACCCGAAAGCCCCACATTTCTGTCAATGCACAGGAAGCCAGATTCAAGAATTAGTCTTCCAACGTGGAAAGCACCAGATTTTGCATTTCATTTGTTAAAAGCTCACAGTAAATCTTAACCACAGAAGTTTGATTTAAAGATGGTTTAAAACTGTCATCTGGCTTCAGGAGAGAAGATGTATCAAGTCAGTTCAATCAATTCTGGCAGCATGGACTCCCAGCCCCCCTTAAGAAGTTAAAAACAAAATAAAAATCAACCCTTCTAGGTTTTATGCCTGAACTTCAAACAATCTGTGCATAAATCCAAATCAGAGCTTGGCTGGTCAGACGTGAAGTGCTTTGCAAACACAGCCCTTTAGTGAAACTGGGGACGTGGGCAAGCAAAGGCAGCTTCCAACAAATTGCACTGGGGACAAGAAAAGCAGGAGATTTGGCCTTTCCAGTTTGTGGGTGTTCGCACATAAACACAAGAGAGCTTTTCTATTTTGGAGGTGAAAGACTTATTTCTCAACAAAACCAGTAAAAATGGTACATACAGCTTTTACCTCCCACAGATAAAAAACAGGCAAGATTTCACTCTTGAGACCAGCTGGGCTCACTCCTGTCAACCAGAAGCCTTGTCCAAATGCAGATGCAGGAATTAAGGCAAACTGCTGCTTCCAGTTTCCCGTATGCTACCAAACTTTCAAGCAGAACCATGCTCTACCAGTCCAAATCCCAGATTTCTTAGGTTCTTCAATTTGTGCTATGATTTTGGGCACTGGTTACCGACTGCTAAATCAGATCTAAAAACCTCATGCATTTGTCCAGGCCTGGCTCTCGAATAGCCACACAGTCATGGCAAGAAGCATTTTGGCTCACTGCAAGTTGCAACAGTGGGCAGGTGTTGAGAGGAGTCTAAAAGAGCCCCCTTGGAGACAGAAACTTTCACAATCCAAGGGCAGATACCATTTTTCCTGCTTAATCTCTTGGAAGGATTTTGTCTCCATCAGTCATGAATTAAAAGTCATCCAGAGAAAAATATTTGACTTTTGCAATGTATTTCAGGGACTGATTATTTAACATTTGATGTGGCATAAATTCAAACCCTTTAAAAAAAAAAAAAAAAGACAAAAAAAGAAAAGGGCTCCTATAGCTTCAAGCATACCCAAACCCACATATCTAGAGGGAAAGAGGCTGAAGATCAGTGGGGCAGGATCTGGAGACAGAAGCTTTCACATCTTAGCTTGAGTACTACAGGCCGTACTACAGTGAGCAAGTGTCTCTGTATACAAGAGGTAGCCACAAAAATTCTAACCAAAATTTAAATTTCTCTGTTAAAAGTCATCATCCACATAACACAGCATTTGCTAACAAATAATCATCTCAAAAGATCCCCAACCAGTTCTACTAGGAACCTAAACAATGCAGGTTTGGGTTAAGGGTATGAGAGAGATGAAGCAAAGCTGACTTAAGGTGCTTGCACAGTAGCTAAGCTGAGTGAAATGCAATAAATACAGAGCAAACCCGTTATTTCCCTAGCTGTTGAACACAATATTTGCAAGCAATTACACTGGCTGCAGCAGTTTAACATGCAGGAGAACAGTCAAGATTTTTTGTGCATTATTTGTACATCTAGTTATGAAAGTTCAGGCCATAAACTGAAAAGGCAGATGGATTTTAAAAATAATTTCATGCCTTAAGACATCCATTTCAGAGACAAATAGAAACAGATAAATGCATTTAGGCTCTTTTCTCTATGGTCTTCCATCTCAGTCATTTGTTCCTCTGCTAGGTTTAACAGCAACTCACAGTTTCCTCCTGTACGATGCATCACAGATTTTCCTTGGTCACTTCTGCCTTATAATCCATAACCAAGGATGAACTGCAGCATGTTCTTTAAAAGCCCTCCAGTCTCACTGTAAAGTAGTGAGGAATCCATGTTCTCTGGTAGGTTAAGGCCACTATCAGTTGACCTCAGCGAAATGAAAAGCCACCATGTGTCCTAGGAGAATGATAAGGTAACAGCCCCTCTGGGAAAGGATGAAGAAAAAGTCCACGCAGCAGTTATTTTGTTAACCTAACCTGACCATCTCTCAGGTGCCTTAGAGGGTACCTGAGAGTTTCTCTAGTAAGAGACAGGATCATGCTGTACGCTCAGCTGACTGGTAACAAGGTGAGTACTGCACACCCAACAGCCCAAAGCTCAGATTTAGTTGAGGTAAATAGTGGCCTACAGCCACCATTACCTGAAGGCTGATCAATGACCTGACAGCCATGGTGAAGCTCCTGGAAGACAGTCATAACTTCCTCATGTCAGCAACAAATCAAGCCTGGAAGCTAAGCAGCCCTCTCTATCTAAGAGGAGCACATACATGGTGCGGGTATGGGTACTATGTTGATGCAGTGTGGGGGGTCAGAACTCAGGGACACAGGATCCTTAGGATGCCTGATCTCTAGGTATTCCCCTGACCTCCTGCTCACATGCTTTTAGGGAGCTGGAGACCAGGCTACAGCAAACACCAGATGTCTCGTGTCTCCTCACCATCTCCAGATCTTCTCTGGTACCCCCAAAGTTCAACTTCTGGCACCCCCAAAGTTCAACTTCTTGTCTCCAAAGCAAGCACAGATTTTCTGAGAATACTCTTTCAAGTGGAAACCTTCTTCTCTCCCTGCTACCACCATCCATGAAGCAATGCTAAACAGTCTCTGCAGTCTGCTAATATGGATGTATCAGGGCTCACTTTGTGGGAAGACTTTTGACATCTTCACCAGGACACCTTATTTTTCAGTTCTGAAGTGCTACAAGAAGAGACATCTCAAGAAAAATAAGGCCTGGAGAGAAGCTTACTCCCTAGCTTCTGACCAACACTGAGCTCTGATGAAGGTAAAACTAAAACACTAGAAACAAACACTTCCAATTTCTGGAGTCTGGGGAAGAGAAAGAAAAGAGATAGACCTTGAAGGAGGTGGGGACTGAGATACCACCTTCTCTCTCCCCCTGTGGCATCTATCCATAAATTTCTCTGTCAGGGTCCCAGCAACAGAGCTGAGCAATGGATGACAGAGACAGTAGCTCTCCAAGCCTTTTTGGGAATATCCCACAGAGTCTGAAAGCAGCATTTACAATGCTGTTTTGCAATTGGGAGAAGAATCACAGTACAATCCAGTAGTCAAGGAAAGCAGTCAAATTCATAGAATATTTTTTAACCCATAATAAATAATAGTTTCCTAAACTTTATTGCAGTCACAAAGTCAGAACAAAATTTGATAAAAAAATACAATTATTCCGCGCAGGAAATTTTAAAAAATGTCACTAAATCCTCAGGGGAAAAACAGTGAGTGTCTTTTTAATGAAAACCAAGCTTACGGATTGCTAATTTTTAAAGCAGCCTGGTAAATGTTTTTATTTTCCAACAAGAAAAATAAATACTGGAACGGACACATGGTCCTTTTCCTTCCATTGCTCCAAACCTCCCCATTTTTCAAAGCTGAATAAAGGATGCCTGTCCTCTGATTTTAAAACCAGTAACTGGTTCCCAAATGTACTGTGAGCAAGAGGTGGGTAGGTCAGGGGAGGAAATCCAGGAGACCCTGATGTACACTGGGGATTGCAATGAACGGACAACAAGAAGCAGAACCTGCTCCTGACAAACTAGATTGGGAAAGTGCCTGGAGATGGAGTTTATCATGCCACAACCTGAACCTCCTGAAGCAATTCACACACCCATGTCTCTACATGAAAGCAATGAGATGGGAAGGAAGCACAGTTAGGGTTTGGCACTGCTCGAGCCCCATGCAATTACAGGCAAGAGTAAACATCTTATTCAAGGATGAGCAACCATCCCTCAAGGGAAAACCCTGGGGCTTCCAGCCCTCCCAAGAAGGTCACAAATGGGTACAGAAAACAAGAGGAGACTTGCACAAAGGGAAGAAACTAAACCTCACTGCCCATGAGTGAGGAACTGAACAGACAGGTCCATGTGCTCCAGCACTGGGCACAGATTTCAGAGAAAACACATGGAAATCTGTGGCGTCAGTCACTTGAATCTTTTGTTTCTGAAACTCCAAGGACATTATTTAGTCTTTCTTCCCAATACAGCAATTGCCATAAAATCTCCAGCTTGGCAGAAGCACCTAATTTAGTGGTCCCGATAAAAGTCTTTCCTCCATGGCAGGAAAAGAGGCCATCATGAAGTAGGCAGCGGAGATGTTCCTTATGGAGTCAAGGGATCCTCAAATCGTACCCAAACTCTGGTCAATCCTCCCTAAACATACCTACGTGCCCATCACACAAGCTTCAACATCTCCAAATCAAGCCATGGCTTGAAAGAATAGTCTTTAAAACCATTTTCTACCTTCAGTGCCATCTGGTTAGCACAGCCAAGTTTACAGCCTTTCCAGATGCCATTTCCCATTCATTAAGGCCCAACAAGGCATGAGCTGTACAGTGTCTGACCCAAGAAATTAATACTCTAAAGACCTACTTACTGGTAGCTATTGAGAGCACTTCTGCAGAGCTGTGGAGACTCTCCGGAGACAAGCATATGCACTTCTCTGTAGTCACATCCCTGCCACTGTCCCACACAATTGGGCAACTCTCAGCAGGCTCAGAAGTCTTTCCTCCATGGAGGAAGAGGGGGAATAGTGAAGTTGGCAGCAGAGCTGTTTCTCACAGATGCAGGGGATCCTGAAAATATACCCAAAATCTGGTCAATCTTCCCTTGATGCACGTACATGTCCATCACACAAGCTTCAACAGACACCTCAAGAACTAAGACAGGTAACATATGTCAGCACACAACATCTAGGTACCAAGGGCCTGAGGAAAAGTCCATTGAACTCCTTCAGTGGGCTCAGGAGGGGACAACTGACACCTCATTTGTTGCCATAAGTATTTGTTTCTCAGATGCCAGGGCTGGGCCAGTCGATGCTAGCTAATTAATTTCCCTGAAAAGAAACCATCTGGCTGCACAGTAACTACTCTTCCTGCCTGGGCTCAGAAGCCCACATGGCAGATCATGGAGAGACCATATCAAATGAGCATACGGTAACGACATACTCTTTGCTGCTGCTATACAGCTCAAGTAACTGCTTAGGAAGTCCAGGCAGCCACCCAGCCTGCAGACACTTCCTTTTTTTGCTCAATCTCTTGCTGTATGGAGAGACCCTCGCCCCAATGTACAGCTGGCAGCAAGGGGCCTCACAGGCACAGTAGTCTGAGCCAGAGCGGGGTCTCTCTGGCAAGGAGGCCAGAGCAAGCCCTTTCCACCACACTCCCCTGCCTGCAGCCTGGGGGCCAGCAAGCTTATGCATCTCTGGTCAAAAAGAGCAGGGCTGACAGCATTGAGGTGAACAGGGGCAGCCCAGCTGCCTCCCAGCCCACCTACTTGTGCTAATCCTTGTCTGTGAACAGTGATTTCTCTTCCTCTGCTGGTTTCCCGGACTCTTGAGGAAGAGGAAGAGGAAGAGGGACCTTCCTGTTTTGCAGGACCACAGTTTGACAGAAGCATCTGCAGCCTTCACAGCTCTGGGATGGCAGTCACAGGTCCTTGGCTCTGCTCCTGCATGGCCAAAGTCACACAGAATCCCCAAGCCAAGGGGCAGCCCCATGATCAGGCTCACAAGTGTGACAGATAATTACCAGTCACCACTCCAGATGCTCTCTGCTCTCCCACCACTACTATGGGCAGAGGCAGGAAAAATGGTGGAGAAAACAAGCCTCTCCTGTGAACAGCCCAGGTAAATTGAATCAGCAACAAATTTTGGAGGATGTTCTGACTGGTGGCCACTGAGGGCCTTCAGAAATGCTACTGCACCCCTTATTTTGCTGGATATACTCATACATACAAATGCTTTACATATTGGTCATACAAGCAACATTTCAGGGTTCAATCAAGCCTGTCGTTCATTAATAATATGGCATTCAGCGTAAGCTCTTCACAGACTAACCTAAGCAGGCTCAGAGTTATTCTTTATTGATTTTTTTTTTTCATTACTAATGATGACAAAAACAAAGTAAGGATACTAAAAACCCAACACATGTAAACTACAAAAATTCCCTGAATGAACCAGAGATCATACTCCACCAAAATCCAGTAAGATAAAATAGAGCTACAATTCAGGGACTACATGCTTCCCCTAGCAGCACCGCATGGGCAGTCCATGCCAGCTGCCTGGACAACCTCATCATGTATTGCTTGCAAAGGTCTTCCCTCAAAACAGGTCTTTCTACAGGGCTCATGTTGCAGCCTGACTGGGATATGAGAGATGAAGAGCCTGCCATGCACTCCCTCCCAATGCCTCCTCCTGTTTAGGGGAGCTGGACATTTCCCTTTGATTTTCACCAGCTGACAGGGTTAAACTCAGCTCAAGGTAGGTAGAATGAGGTAAAGCTTTATCTCAAATATACCACGGTTGCTCAGTTCAGTACAGCTGCAGGAACTGGGAAGAAGTAGAAAATAAAAGGCTTTGTGGCTAATTATGAGTATGCTAACATGGTAAGAAATAAGGCAGCAAGGATGGAAGAGATAATTACTCTATGGGCTGCATTTCCCTTTTGGACAGGAGATAATGAGGTATCTTTTGCTATGTAGAAGAGTCTCCTAGCAGAGCAAAGGCAAAGGCTGGCAAAGGGCAAGCAAGCTAGAGCTGCAGAAACCCACCGCCCCCTCACCAGTGTTGGCCAACAGGGCCAATCTATCCTAGCAATGGGAGGGCAGAAAACAAAATTAACTGACTCTTGGGAAAGAAAGTAGTTTTCTCTTCTCCTTGGGCACTGCCTGGCCACTCCTCTGGATCCCTGACCTGTGCAGCTGCTCCAGGTTCCCACAGTTGTGCCCCGCTTATGGTAGGGCCCTTCACTCTAGGAGTGATGCAGAGGGGACAAGTACATTCTGCTGCACTTCTTGAAGCCCGGGCAGGCAATAATGAGCTGCTCATGCTGCGAAGCCCCAGCAGGCTCCAGGGAAATGCACAGAATTGCACAAAGCTGTTTGGAAAGGGCCACAGCAACACAGCCTGCACCCCAGAGCAGGTTATGCTAAATCCTTTGACTTCAATGAGCAGGGACTGCTCCAGACCTGTCCCTCAGAGAGGGCTGCTTTCCAGTACTCAGGCCCCCAGGAGCACTTACAAGCGCTGCAGCCTTGCAAGGTCTGCAGACTATTCAGTTGCCTATGGAAAAGGCTCAGTGGGGGAACATTAAAATAAAACCCCCAAAACTATGTGAGCAAAATCATCATCAGGTACACAGTTACTCTAGCCAGCAAAGATGGAATGAGCCTCCTTTAGCAGAGAGCGCAGACAGAAAACATTCCTGGTGTGTTGCCTTGCAGGTCTGATTTAGCCCTGGAGCTGACAGGGCAGCGAGATGGAGTTTCCTCTTGTTTATTTACAACTTGAGTCCACCCCAGCACCTCTTCCCCAAGAGCTCCTCTGCTGATCAAGCAAAGTTTCAGCTAATGAGACTATTTTTAGCACCAATTGCTAGGAGAAGCTGAACCTTTTAACAAAGCCTCCTCAACACTGTAACGAGCACATTACTGCTGAGGGGGAAGACAGAAAAAGTCTGGGGGTGGGCCTGTATCTAGGTCAGCATCAATCTCTCTATGTCACCTATAGCCTTGTTTTATGGGAAGCATGAGGATAATAAATGGCGATTATGGAAAGTGGAGAGGAAGAGGCAATCCTGAGAAATTTATAGATAGGAGAGAAATCACATTAATGGGAGGTAATACAGGACTGCAAAACTGTTATAAAAAAAGCATTAGAAGAGCTCTGTAATTTGGGTTATTAGAAACAACTACACCAGGCTTTTTTTCCCTTTTTGGGTGCGTGTCACTGTGATGGATGTCACTTTCGATGGTGATAATAACAGTAAAATATCCATATTAAAGCTGAGTACATTAACTTTTATATTGGTGTAATTCACTGCGTTATGAGTTCCCATCATTCAAGAGTTAAAGACAAAATGGTCTTCCTTACGATGTCGATAACCATGCACACACTTTACAGGAAGAAGTATTTCTTTAAATATCTATTATATGTTAAATAATTCTTTTAACTTGCCATTACTCTTGTCAGAAGAGACAAGGAGCAGGAGAAATGGGCAAGCTATTCATATTGCTAACATATATAATGACCTGGATTTGCCATTGCTCTGTATCTGGTGAAGTCATTCACTGCTGCTTTTCTGGATTCACATTCAAGAGACAATTTGGTACAGGGAAAGGGGCAGAATGGATTGGACAGTAGCTACTATTTCTTAAAAATTACACATCATCGATATGGTATTGAAGCTACCATTAAGCATCACTCACTCACCAAAAGAAAGGGAAAAAAAAAAAAAAAAGGATTATCCAGTAGAGAAGCAGCTTGCAGCACCACGCTGATTTACAGTGCGGTTTGATAACAGGAAGGTGGAGTCCCTATCTCTCAAAGCTGAAACAATGCTGTACCTGCTACAGCATTACAGCCATGTGCACTTTAGGTGTTTACAGTTATAAATAGAACAAGTCAAGCCTCAACTTGCTTCTATCTGTTCTCCATTACAAAAACTAAATGACTGCTAAAGGAACAACAAACTTGGTTGTTCCCAGGCTGTAAGTAGAAATCCCAGTGGCACCAACACAAGCACTAGGTCAGGCTTAGGCTCCACAAGGAAGCAGGGTGGAAGTTGGCTGATGGCAGAGCCTCTGGCCCCAGCATCAAGAGAGCTACTTACTGTCTGCTCTCAGGTGCATCCCCAAGCACCTCCGTGCCCCCTTGGGCAAGTCACTCCTTTGACTACTCTTTCCAAAAAGTGAATGCCTCCAGCTCAGCACTGTGATTTGACAGGGACAAGCACAATGAGGCTTTGAGGGACTGCAAGCATCATTCCTGCTTCAGGATAAACTAGTATTGAGATGGTATGGAGCTCTAAAGCAAACCAAACTACCCATATCAAGGGCAAAAGCACACTTAGATAATCTACTCCAAAACTGGATGGAAGATGTCTTTATACCACTGTGATTTCAAAAATGGGGTGGGAATCCAGGAGCTGAGATATAGTGAGTTTTAATATTATCTAAAAATCACAAAAGAGGGAAATTTTCCTTATTCCTGCAAGTCAGATCATATATGCAATATGACACAAGCATGTTTAGGTGGGCTCCTGCTTTCACTCCCAGTTGTCTTTTAGCCAAGAACCCATGTCCATAACAGAGATGAGAACTAACAGCTCCCTCCCAGCTGCTACACTGCTGAGGGGCGAGGGGTCTGTAAGGCTCTGGACTTGAAAGTAGTTCTGCTCACATTTAGTTTTGTTTGTGAAATCAATCAGTTCACTTGCCTCCAAAAGGCAGACCTTCCCACCATCTCTCACAGCGTGAACACAAAAAAACCCAGAGTTGTGTGCAGCACAAGGAACAGGCACTGAGAAATGCAATCAGCTCCCCCAAGCTGCACTTTCAAATTGCAAATTACAGAATAGCTTCGATGTTAAGAAAGGATTAAACGACTCTGGTTTGTTTCCAAAACAAAACACTGCAGTGTGGCATTACTGAATGCCATCCCATCCAAATGGAATTGGATACTTCATTCAAGCCCAAACATTTTTCTTCCATGTGTTCAGCTGCTTAATTGAGGATTCAACTGTTTATGCCTACTATGTGCTGGTTTGAGGTTGTTTCTTTTTTTCCTCTTAACAGTAACTGCATTTGATCAGAGTGCCTACACACACACAAAAAAAAGGCTTTAGCTGGGACCTCAGAAGTGAGACAAGGCAAATAGCAGGATTTTCTCTTTCCATCAACTCTGAGCTAGACAAGCTCACATCTGCTGAAGACCTTGACTTTTCTTTCCTTGCTCCTCACTTTGTAAGCCAGACTCTGCTCTCCCCACCTCTGCACAGACTCCACAGTTGCCTCTCTATAAGGTAAAGAGGTCCTGCTGGCTTCACTGGTGTTATTCACCCTAGCTCTGCAGTACTGGACCTAAGATATCTAAAGATACCTGCCATCTCTCCCTGCCTTCTACTGTTTCTTTCACAATGGTTAGTCTGCTGAGAAAATGTTTACTTTGCATTTGAGAAAAGGTCATTTACTGGTGGGGTAAACCACTCTCCTCCGAGACAACAGGACTGGGACTCAGATCCTAAGAGAAAATTAGCCTGAAGTCTTTTTCCTCCTCCCCTGCTTCCTCCCACATCCCATTCAGGTGGTATGAAAAGGCTCTCAGTGGCTCCAAGCTCAAAGAAAGAAGGACATATCTCATGTCCCTCATGAAATCTACCTCCATTGGTCCCTTGTTCAGCTCTCAGCAGGAAGCAGGGCTCGCCCTAAATAGTACCGAGGTGGGTAACAAAACAGGAAGATTCATTTCCTGTAGCACCACAGGGCTGGCAGGAGCAGTTCCCTGTCCTTGGTGTGCTTTTCGAGGACAGTCCTCCACGATGACACAAGCAAACACATGAACTGGAGCAGTGGCCAGTTGCACTTGACTGGCCTTGCCTTTGAAATACACTTTGTTAGGTGTGCTCCTTATACCCAGCTGTAGAAGCAGTGACACAAGAGCACATCAGCTGATGCACATCACAGTGCTGCAGCACAGCATGGGATGCATGATATGAAATGGGTTTAGCAGCATAACGCTTGGTCAAAGGAAGTAATGCACTTTCCTGTGCACAACACAGTGTTTTGTGTTGATTTCAAGTTCACTTTTTAGCAGCAACTTGGTGGTTCCTATGGGGTTCACATACACAGTGAACAAAAGGGCATAAACACTCTATAATTTAAATGAAAAAAAAATCTCCCATTCAAATGCAAGGAACAATAAAGTTAATAAACTATGTAATTACAGTCCCAGAGTACACATCTGTCTGTACAAAATACTCCCTAGCACAGTGATCAGCCACACAGAAAACCTGTATCCTGCAAATGCAACTTTCTGAGTAACATCAAGCCTAATTCAAAGGCCATTAAACAGAACATGAGCCTGACTGTTGGCTTTAGTAACTCGGGACCAAGCCACTTCAGCACATGAATAGTCTTACCATTTATTTCCTTGCATAGGGATATATCTGCCCATTCAAATCAGCAACAGCTGTTTAACATGGAGCAGTGGTTGGAAAGAGCAAACACATATCAGGGAGGAGAGTGGCTGAAAGAATATATGCTTGGGGAAAGGAACAGGTGGAGAAAAGGGGAATTTTAACAAGGATGAAGATCACTGGTATACAGACCTCTCTCTGGCTTTAAACAACTTCGCTCCCATGCTGTAACAGCACAGCTGCAGCAGCAGCACAGTTTCAGCATCTGCAGTTCTTCCTGACTCAAATCCTAAAGGTGGGGTTTCACAGGATGGTTGGTTCAAACTAAGACCTCATTTCATTTCACCGCCCATCCTGTCCCCTGCTCCCCCAGCACAGCCTCACTCTTCCCCTCACCCAGCTGCAGCATCAGTCTAATCCCCAGGAAACTGCTTCATCTCAAAAAGACAGCAGCAAATAAGCTATTAGGGAAAGAAACAGTTGTGAGTGTGAGGCAAAGCCAGTTCACAGACAGGTAGGTGAGTAATCAAGTTGTTTTCTTTTTGCAAGGTAAAGCAGAATTCTGCAGAAAGCACCAAAATTCACTCATTCACTTCCAGAATCATCCATCCTCCCTGTTCCTCACCAAGGGTTTTGCACACACACACTCTAGGGATACCACAGGTAACAACAATCTGCTGAGGAAAACATCGTGAACTGACTGCAAACACAAACAAAAAGCAAATTGCAGCTGGGTCAGGACTTCCAATTACTTTGACACCTTCATGGTCACCAAGCATGGTATTTCAGGCAGGTCATATTCCCTGTTCAATGCTTAAGTCAGTCTCTCCTTCTAAGAATCTTACAGTCACTAATGGTTATTCCTTTCTATAGAGCACTTACCAGCCAGCCAGAGAGACTGCACCACTGCCTAGCAAGGGTTCCACCATGTTTTTCTTGCATCCAGCTCCGTTGCACATGAGAACGATGGAAAGGTGGGCTGGCTCGTTGTGCAGTCCCTTTATCCAGGGGCCTGCAAGACAAAAAGGTCATGGAGTGCAGAGAAAGGACAGCTGGGGAAGTTGCCAGAATTAAAAGATTAAGGAAACAGAGTTTCCACTACAATAGTTTGTGGCAAGGTAGAGCCCCCATAGAGAGCTGTCTGTTCAACAAGAGCACATGGGATACAGGAAGGCAAGTACTTGGCCCTTGCTTTGCTTCAGTTCCCTAATCCAGCACAAATGCATTTGGGGATTTATGGGTTTTTGGAAGCTTCCAGCAAAGCTCAGGGCCTGTTCCTCGGGTTATTGTTTTCCCATCTGTTTCTCTTCATTTTATTCCATCACAGAGGCCCCATCGTGGGACACAAGAATGTGACCGGAACAATAGGCAGAACTTGCTGCCTCCAGGACTGCAGCGAGGGCAGAGCCGCCATTGCAGGATGGGAGCCAGCGGCTTCTATATTTAGCCCTTTCTTGCTTATTCCAGATCACATTCGCACCCTGCACTCAAGAAGTCAGGAGGCTTTCACCACACCACCGTCCCTGAGCACTGACATCCAACAGGGCCCCTGAACATAAAACATTAATTTCCCATCTAATAAATGCCAACAGGAAGACTTCCTGCTTCCCCCCTCCCCTTTCCAAATCCCTATTTTGACAGACTTTTTTCTTCATATAAGCAAACTAAACAAAACCATCTTCTCCTCTGCAAGGCTGGCGGCCTTGGAGCAGCACCAGGACTCCGGAACTTGGACAGCGCAGCACAGCCTGTCGGACCAAGGCCCTGCAAAAAGGCAGAAATGGGTGAGTTCATTCCCCGCCCCATGTTTGAACCTGAGCTAAACTCACCAACCTAAAACCCACATCCCAACAGCTGAGGACAGGACAAGTGAAGGGGAACCAAGTCTGAGCACCCATATGGCCTCGATCATGGCTGTAGCATGTGCAATACATGTCCCAGACACCATGGGTAGGGGACTGTTGAGTGAAAGCTCAGGTCTTATTGCAAAGCCCTCCCCACTATGCCCCAGGGCACCTCTCTATCACTTTGAAAGCTGAGAGGTCTCTTGCCCTGCAGGAAGCCAAGCTGGCTGTGGCACCAACCACAAGGCCATTTAGCCCTTAACTCATTTACATCATCAAGGCAAGGGGATCCTGCAGAGCAAGAGGAAAACCCATTGTGTTTCCAGAAACACTTACCTAAGAGCTGTGCTGCTTGAAAATAGTTCAGTGATGGACAAGTCCTCTTTCTGCCACTTCCACAAAGGTCACAGATTAGGAATACTCTTCACGTTGTCTCTCCAGTTCTACCAAAGTTCCTCCAACAGCTGCTGGATTCCCAACAAGAGCTTTGAGCACACAGGTGCCCTTCTGGGCACCTTGTTGCAATCCATATTACTCCCCCCCTGTGTACCAACACATTTCCACACCTTGCTTTTTCTCTTGTAGGCATTCTCACCACTGCCAGCTACCATTCCTTCTGAAAGCTCTCCCACTGTAAGTGGTTATATCAAAGAAAGAAGGCTGATGCTGGATTGGATGTTAGAATGGGGTTTCTTCCCTTTAAAGTATGTCTGTCCACAGAAAATTAGTGGTACCTAACAGTGCCCAAGCATGGATGAAGAAATTACATCTTCTGGTGGCATCACAAACCATGCCACTAATTTGCTTTGTGGCAGGTTAAATTTTCCTCCCTGAGGTATTTGCTTCCAAGGGCTGCTCTGAGGTAGGGGTGTCCGATTAGTGTTTGGAAAGGCCAGGGCAAAAGCATCATAGTTACAAGGCTGAGCAGATTGTCTTCCTGCAGCTTGGGACCCACTGAACTGCCAGAACAGGCATGTCGGCTGCATTCATCTGCCACGCAAATCCCTTCTCCTTTACTTCTTTTGTGTCTAGGAGCCTGGCTTCCCCCTACTCGTGCCAAGGAGGCAGTGCCTGGTCAGCTCTGAACAACTAGCACATGCCAGCAAGCTGTACGAGCCCTGTGTGCACAGTGAGTCTGAAAGGAAGGGAACGCTTTCCATCTGGCATTCCTGCAGGTCTTGAGACAGCAGTTATTTACCGAAGGTAGAGGAGAAAAAGGGACTGGAGTTTCCAGTGGAAGAAGCTGACAGAGAAGCAACAGCAGGACTCAGGGCCTCGTGTGGCCAGCAAAGCACCGAATTAAAAACCCCATGCTGCTCCATCTCACAGCCAAAACTTTCACTTCCATCTTCACCTTCCCTCCCAGACATGCCTCCCTGGAGCAGATGAGATGAAGCTCAAACCCTTTGGAAGCTTTAGCTTCTGCAAAGGCTTCAAGTTATTATCACCTCAAAACCAGGGCTGTGCTCAAGGCTCAGGGCCACAGCACTGACACCAAGCAGGAGAGGATGCTGCCATGGAGAGAACAAGGAGAAGTGAGGAAGGCCTGAGACACACACAGGTGACAGTGAGTTTCCTGAAGGTCACACAGCAGGTTTTAGGGTAGGACTGGAAAATTACCTGAAGCCCTGATAAATCCTACACCACAAGGGTGCTTTTCCAGAATATCAAACATCAAACTCATACCACCTTTCTCAGAGCAGGGGCCCATTAACTGGATCCAGACTATTCCTGCATGCCTGTATGACTGAAACACCCCTACCACAGTCCCAAAGCATAAGCTGTCATGACAGACACCTGGGGGAGGAGGATACTTGCACACCAGAGCTTTAAAGGTGTGCTTTGTATGGCCCCTTCCATGAGGTTATGGGTACCCACCACATGACATATAACACAGCATTGTGCAGTGATACCAAGGAACTTTTTCCCCATATCAGTGGTCTCCTTACCACCCTGTGTACCTGTACCAAAAGGTCTGATTTCCTTTGTCCTCTTTGCCAAAAGAAAGGAAAGCTTGTCCCCCACTTCAGCATCTCCAAGCCTGCTGTTCTTCCCTCATCTCTTCACCCCTGAAGGATACAAACTCTGTAACCCTGTCTTCTTTCAGCTAGTTAAGGATATTAACTTTTGGTAAGTCATGCTTCAGCATTAACCAAATTTATCTACAAGATACAATCACTAATGCTAATTCTAATGTTATCCCCTAACATCCTTGCTCTGCAGCTGATTAACAAATGGCTGTGTCAGCTACCTGTGACACATCCCTTTAAAAGACACAGGAACCTCCAGAGAGATGTTCCCCAGAATAAGAGGGCACCTTTCCACCCATAAGTCCCATGGCATCTGAAGCAATACTTTCATATTGACACAGCACTTCCTCTACCTGCAGAGCCAACAGGCTTTTGAGACACCAAACAGACCTTGAGAATCACAGTACACAGGCAGACACACACACCAGGGAGGACTTCCCATGACACTGGGTCAAAGTCTTGTGAGCACAGACAGCATCATAACCAACCCTCTTCAAAAACTGATAAAACTCTCCCCACCAAGCAACTTGATCTCATTCTGTCCCTGAAGGAAGACGTTCCATGCCTTAGAGCCACAGTAAATGGGAAACATTTTTAATTTCAAACCTAGATTAATATCAGCTCCTCACCAATCTTATACCATCCTCATTTCTTAATTCTCAGAGCTCTTCCTCCTTCCTCATCCAACTTTCCTCCCATCCATTTTGAAGAAAAAAGGAGTAAAATAGTTCTCCTGGAAGTCAGATATAGCCTATCTCCCTGCAGATACATAGCATATATATCCTTTCAGAGAACCACAGAAAAATTGTCATCTTTTCTGGACCCAAAGAGGAGGAGTCCTCAGCCCTGCTGTTCCACCACCATCAGCCACCAGACCTTGAGGAAATCACTGATTTCCCACAAGCATAGCTGGGCAGCACGGCCCAGTGGCACAGCCAGTTTCCAACTGGGTGCAAGGCACAAGATGATAAAGACAAGTATGCATCAGGGAAGGAGGTGGTAACAGGCTTAACAGAGCCTTGCAGAGCACGGACAGAAAATAACAAGCAGATGTATGATACCATAAGCTTTAACTGAGTAAGGATTATAACTTTACAGATAAGTGCAATCAATGCATAGGCACAAACATTTGTGGTCAACAGTGCAACTTCATCCCTAGCTGAATGATCCACTGGGTATGCATGTTCAAATGTGCACAACACCATTACTGCACAACTAAAAGTCTTTTCCCATAAGGCCACACAGACTCCCTTGGGCAGAAGCCAAGCAGTTAAATAAGAAAATCTATCCAGAGTGAGAACTCTTCAGAGACATTTCACCATCTGGAAAGAGGAGGGGATCTTACCCTGAGAATGTTTGGAGAGCCCGACCTACCGCGGTTAAACACGTGCCTCATCTAATCTTAATTCCTGGGGAAGAGCATCGCATCATTCCCACCGCTTTATGCAGCCGGACCTGCAGCGAGCAAATGGGCCTGACTCTGCCTCACTCTCCAGACAAAAGCATAGAGCCAGAGCCCAAGATGGGATGGCAGCTGTCCATTCAGCATTTGCTTTTTAGTGAGGCCAGACTCACAGTATTATTGGTGACAAACAAAAGCCACTGCTATTAGTGTGGGCTTCTTCATTTCCTTTTATTATATACCCACCCACGTCATGTAAATAAATCTGCAGTTAGCTTCCTTCGAAGCACTGGGGCAGTGAAGATTGTGCTGAGCTTCAGGAGAGAGCACAACTACAGCCAAGGCAAGGGCACTACCTCCTTCCACCATTCCCTGAAGAGACAGGGCACTCCCAAACAGGAACAAGCACTTAGAGTAGAAAAATATCACAGGACCCTAACTCTCAAAAAGCCTTTGATATGCAAGCTAGACTAGGACAGTAGTGGTCAGAGGAAATTAAGTAGGACACAGGACTTGGCTCCATTCACAGATGTGCCCCAGAAGGCTATATCCTGGTAAAAAGTAGCATTTTAAATAGCTATATAAAATCTCTGTATTTCATAGTCACATGAGGTCTGTCCCCTGGTGGGCTTCCAAGAGCTCAGCTAGGCAGAGGCACCACCCATATGGATGCAACTGCAAATAAATGACCTTGGAGAGATATGGCCCAGGAGAAATCAAGACATCCAGTGGGAGCTCTCACCCTATTCCATTTCTACCAAGAGACACAGGCAACACAAAGGAGCACAGAAAGTCTCATTTGGCAGAACTCAACCTGTATCAGGACTCTGATCCCCACTCTTTCACTAAAGGCTGGCCCAAGCAAGTCTTGGTACTCCCACCCCTCTCTTCTGATAACAAACCAGAAAGAGAAACACCTCTCTAGAGGTAAGAGAAGATGCCAAAACCCACTGCCTTAAATCTTAGAGCACAACATCAGTCAATGTCCTCAGTCCCTTTAGAGAGGGGCCCCAGAGACAGCTCAGCCTTAACAGGCATTAACCCAGTGGAAGGTCCAAGGGACAGAGAAAGAGGAAGGACAATAGAGCACAGCTCTCATCCCATAGGGCTGCATACAGCTAGACACAGGCAGCCAACAGACCAAGCATTATTCAGCACAAGCAAAAAATCTCTTTCCAGCCTCTGTCTCACAGCTGCTCATCCATATTCCAACCCTTCGACCCTGACAACCCTTCTGGCTAAGAGACATGGGGCCCATCATTTTGTCTGCTCCCTCCCATCATTCTCCTGTTCCAACATCCTTAGCTTACCCACCCCCACTTGCTATAAAGCTGATCGCTTCCTTCACAGGGTCACCTCCCTGCAAAAGGAAGAATCTCTCATCTGGACTCTGAGTTTCCTGGATGTCATCTGACCAGGATGGGGAAGGAAGAGAGAAAGGTCCTTCTCCAGAACACAGACATGGAATTGGTTGAACCAGCTCCAATCAACTGGGCTGCAGTACCTGAGATGGTATTTTGATTCCAGTCCTACGGCAAGAGGCAGCACAAGGCCAGGCAAGGGCAGATTACATGATCTCTCAAAGCCGCCTTTCACTACAGCACAACACGTCCTCTGTGTTATTAGAGGGCTTTTTCGGACTGAATGAAATAACACTCTACAGCTCTTGATTCCTACCTCAGGGCAGCAACAGCATCTCTCCTGCCCATCTTTCTCCAGGGAGGAGATTAAATATCAGAGATGAATCGAAATGCAGCCAATCAGACAAGGCAATCTGCCAAAGTAGCAAAAAGGAAGGGGGTGGGGGGAAAAAGGTACCTCAGTACTGAAGTGACCTGTTTAAATGCTGCTGCTGAATGCTGAGCTGCTGGATCTCTCCAAGGCTCTGAGAGACAGAGGAAGAACCCTGGAGGATGGGAACGAATACACATCACTTCTCAAGCACTTCATCATCTGCACTCGAGGAAAGGGGCAGACTCAGCTGGAAGAGCTGAAGACACAGTGCAAGGCTTGTCCAGCCTGGTTGTGGGAACTCAGATCTGGCAATGATCTAGAGATGAAAATGAGACTCAAACATGTGCACTATTTCAGGAACTGAGGAATATGCATGCTTCTCAGCCCAAGAGATTACATAGCTCCAAGGGGCTTTGGGAAGTCCCAGTCCATGAGACCCTCTCAGAGCAGAGATACAAAAATCAAGCCTCCAGACCGCCCAGGCTTTTATGGGTGTCTCCACACAGGGCGTTTCTACTTTCTAACAGCAGTAATATAGCTGGAGCCAGATCCTTTGGCCACAAAAGCACAAGCTGCTGGGGCTGGAAGCAAGAGAGGCTGTTTTAGTGCCTCTCTGTATTTTAGCCACATTAGGCCAAAGACAGATGGAGTCTGGGAACGATTCACATCATGCTACCATGTCAGAGTCCTGCTCTGAACCTGAGCTCTGCTGTGCTACAGTGCTTTGAACAGACACACAGAGAAGTCTTTCCTCTTCTAACAGCGTCTGCCTGCACTGGTCATCTGGGTAACCTGCAAGCCACAGCACTCATGCTGGAGAGAGAAACTGCCAACACTCAAGGCACAGGCCAATTTCAGAAAGCACTGTCATGTCTTGTCAAGGGTGCCTGAAACACTAACCACCTCAGAAATCCTGTGCCATCAGAGTGCAAGGCTGGAGAGCACAAGTCAAAGTTCTCAGAAATGGGCTGTTCACAGTATCACCTACATCTTCATGTCGAGCAGCAGCAGGTAAACCACAGCAGGAAGGGAGATGGGAAGGTGAAGCAGAGAAGCACCAGAAACTATGACGGAAGGATAGAAAAACCACACCAAGAACTGGAGAAGCAAGTTGTGGGTCTCTGAAAGGCGCACATGCACTCACACACAGGCACAGTTTCTTGGACTGTTTATCAAGCTCAGGAAGGAAGAGGAATCAGTCTGCCAGAAAGATCAGAGATGCTGGGGCTGTCATATGACACTCCCTTTACAAAACAAAACCCACAGAGTGTGCACACACAGACAGAGAGGAAGCTACAAGGAAAGCCTTGAAAACAGCAGAGGAAACCCTAACCCCACCCCAGAAGTTCTACCTTTAACTAAACCCCATCCCAGAAGCTAATGAAAAGTACAGTCAAACTTGCATCAGGCAGGCAGGGGACAATTTTCTGTACTCCCCTGGCCCCTCCTGCCCTTACAACATAGCACTTGGACAAATCCTTTCTCAGTCTGGCTATGTGAAGGACAGGGAGCCCTGCCCAGTCCCAAGCCTCTCCTAAGGGTGCTCAGCTCCTTTTGGAAGAAACACTTGCTATGCAAGTGCAGAGACATACCAAATATACCTTCCTCATTCCCAGGAGCTTTGACTCCAGCTGGTACAAAAAAATCAGCAGAGTCAATAAAGCTACTGGCTGTGGATCCAGCTAGAAATGGAGAAAGGTTTGGCCAGCATAATGGTTGTACCCTGGCCCAGGCAAGAGAATTTGCCTCTTACCCTGTCCGTAAAGCCCTATGCAAACTCCTCATACAACCCTACTCTGTTTACAACCACTGCAGAAAAAGGGAAGAAAACCCTCAGTGAGTTGTCAAGAGGACATCAGGGCATGGCTGAGTCTCCCATGCCTGCAAATGCAGGGACACACATGGAGGGGGCCAGAGTGGGAAACACATCACAAGAGCCATACAGCATCAGATGCTCTCCTGCTCCGGTTTTTAACCACTCGCACATGAAGCCCAGATGGTTTCCAGAGTGAGGGAGAAGGGTGTGTTGCTTACACAAGCAATGCCATATTTCAGTAAATATCATATGCCATCCAGACATTCTGGACTGGATCCAATTTCCGTTAGGCTTTGCTCAACTGGGGACCTGGCTCCTCCAGCAGACAGCAAACTCCATTTGTGTAAGGCAGATCTGTGTCTCAGGCAGACACACATTTTTACCAGATGATCCTTGTTACACCTGGCATGGAGAGAGGATTTCCAATATTCAGCCAACCAACCTCTGCTTCCAGACTCAGCTCAGTCAGAAGCGAGTTAACTCTTCCTCACCAACATTGTGTAGGACTGTGTGGGCCACAGCAACCTGCTTCTCCCACTCACCTCTCTGGGAATCCTCAGAGTCTCCTCATATTCCTTTCACATGCTCCATTTCAGAATGTCATGTGTGTACCTGCAGTGCTAGGAAGCACCTAGTCTATTTGTTTGACAACTGTCACAAAAGACACAACACAATTAATTAGTAGTGACCTGAGATAAGGTGTTACGGTATCTTCATAACATCAGATTAAAAATAATATCTTGAGTTCTTTCCTTAGGTCCTTTACAAACGAGAATTGTTAAAGTTGTCGCTAACAGCGAAGAGCAGATGTAGGAGGCATTTCAGAAACCACGTCTTTAACATATTAAGTTTAAAGAAATTAGAGAATTCTCCTGTGTATATAGTTCCAGGGACAGACTTGGCCTTGATATGAAACTCTAAACATGAATTTAAAAGACAGTCTCCCCAGCCCTGATTACTGCTTGCTGCACTAGGATATTGGAGGTCTCTGCACAGCCTCTGTCTAATAGCCTATCTGGCTTCAGGATCTTACACTAGCCAAGGTAAACAAGGCCTCATCCGAGGAATTCTTGCAGGCATGGTCTTTAGCCAAACTCACCTTTTCAGGACACAGTACTCCAAATACATGCATCCTTCAATCTGCCAAGGAGCATATGTGACCATCAAAGAACAGCAATAGTAGGAACCAACCTGTGTTTTCTCCAACCAGAATTTTAGAATTCTCTTTCAGGAAGCATGGCACATCTTCCAGGATGCTTTACTTACACCTTCCCTTTGAAAAAATCAAGCAAAACTCTGACAGGCTTGGCAAAGGGAAGCTAGATGTCTGTCTCGCTGGCAAAGATGACAAAAGCAGGACTCCTCTCCTACAGCCCATAGACATGAGACACAGCAGAATGGACAACAACTTTGTTGAAGCCAGACCAGAGACCTGAGCTTTTCTGGCATTTATTTTGGACACTGAAGGCAAAAAACACATACTCATGAACCAGAATGGTATGGGTTTAATGGATAAACAGTGAGCAAGTTTTGTTCCACTTGAGTTGGGGTTCACCAGCATTAGTGTACTGGTCACAGTGCAAGAGCTGGAGCAGCCGTGCAGCTGCTTCGTCTCTGCACACACCTAATGGGCTGAAGCAGGAGGTGGGCACTGATAAAGCCACCATGTGAGACACTGCTAAGGCTGTTCTTGCCTTCTTAAGGAGCACTGAAATCAAGTCTGTAGGGCCTATCTAGGCCATTTATTTGCTCTTCGGTGACTTCCTAGTTGAGAGCCCCTCCTCTTCCCAACCCTCCCAGACCCTGTGTACTAGATAACCCCTGCTCTCTCCCTGGTGTTGCATCTCAGCTCCCAAATGAAAGGAGACATGCTGTTCAGAGTAAAGCTTCAAATAAAATTTTCTCTCTGAGAGCAAAGAAGTTTATTTAGGTACCTAACATGTAAAACATCTCTCACAGATCATCTCCAGTCAGATAGGCTCAGGCCATGAGCCCCATTCTCAGCTGTTATACTGCTGAGCATACATAACCATCCCTACAACAAGGAGAAACAAACAAAAAAGAACCCTCTTAAATCAGACCAGCTGGTGACATACTCTTTAAAAACTCTGACAAGTTGTAACTGTGAGTTTTATAGCACACACACATAGCAGCATGCTGCAGAGCACCTCTCCAGTTACTTCCATGGCTCCCCTCAGCACCCTGGAAGCTAGTGCTGGCCTTGCTCAGGCACTTTTCTCAGACCTTTTGCAAGCTCTGTGTGTCTCTGTACATCTCCCACGTCTACTCCTTCTGTGGGACTCATGCTGTAAATCTTGGTATTGCTACAGCAATTTCCCAGTCTAATCACATGCCTTGTTGCATTACCACAGCAGTGATAGCTGGTTGAACCACACACCACATCCTTGCAATTGTTTCTATTACTCACAATTGACTTATTTATTAAATTTGAGCTTGCTGAGCCTTGCCAGAAGATGAGCAAGATCCCTGTCACCCCTCCTTGCTATTGATCAGAGTAGCAGAGGGCAGGTGAGTAGGCTGCGAGTTTGAGCTGTGAAACAGTCCCAGCAATTCTGTAAGGACAAGCTTTCTCCAGCAGCCAAGCTCCCTTGCATCTAAACACCAGAGCCTGAGTCCTGGGAAGTAAACTCTTGAATTGCAACAGAAATCAAAAGGGAAAGTAGATGCAAATGAAGCCTAAATGAATTTGTGATTTTAGAGCAGACAAGTATTTCCACAGACTTGCTTGTAACATGGCACCAGCTACAGTCTCCACATGCAGGTCTGTCTCTGCACCCACCCTCACTAACAGACACACCTAAGAGCAATCGGTAACACAAAAGTGAAGTGCCTCTAGATGCAAGCAACTCTGCTTGTGGGGGATTTCCTAAGTTTGAAACAAACAGCCTCATGGCTCCTGGCTGCTTCAGAGACACAACCCACCATCTTGTGCCTCACAAACACTCCTCTGACAAAAGACTTTGACTCCTTGCTTTCAAAGGGGAACAAACAGAAGGCAAGTTCAGACAAGGCTAATGGCTGCTTGCCCAGCCAGGCCTCAGCTAGTCCTTCATAGCAAATATTTGTTCTTAATTACAGTGCCGTTTGCCCCAGGAGCTTGCCTGCAATATGTAGGAGGGAGGGGGATTATGTTGTTGATAGGTAAATAATAGCTGTCTCATCCAGAGAACCCAGTACGTTTTCCAAAGATGAAAGCCTCCTGAATGCTTTCCCCATAGGTTACAGTAAGGATTTTAAATCTTTATCCCACTCAGGGGCATGCTAAAAACTCCCACAGTAGGTTTAGAGAGAGGGAGATTGGAGCTTCACTGCACAGCTCCCTCTCGAGCCTTGCTGCAAGCAGGAGTCAAGTGGGACAGATTCAGCACTAGCAAGTGGCAAAGCGGGTGTTTGGAACGATCTGGTCTGCCATCACAACATGAAGTGAGGTCAGAGTCTGCTGCAGACCAGCAGCATCAAGCACATGCTGCTCTGCCATGCTCTGTCATGCCTGGCCATCACAAGGAGACACTGAAGCCAAGTAGCCGATGTTAGATGGAGCCAGGAACAAACTTGATCCCTCCTGGTCCCCAGGTCCTGCTTCTGTCCAGCAGACAGCCATGTTCCTTCATGTCCAGCTCTGGTATGGAGAGCACCCAAGGGCCTGGAGCATATTCTAGGGAAGGGCAAGGTGCTGCCCAAGCACAGAGCAGCCAGGTGAAGCAATCCCACAGATGACATGTGGGAAGCAGCCAATTCTCACTCACCCCAAAAGCTGAGAAGCATAAGTTTTGATCTTCCTCCATTCAGCTTCCAAAACATCAAAAATACAAATATTTATCAGTGATATTAAGGGAAATGTAAGCAAGACAGCCAATCTCTGCTCTGTCTGAGGAGGAGGTGAGAAGTGACTTCCTCCCACCCACCACGAGAAAACCCATCTGACCCTCTGGGAGACACTGAATGAACACAAGCACTCCCCTTCTCCCCAAGCCACCTAGCTAACGTCACTGCCAAGACATCTGGTATCTCAGTCAGAGGGCAGAGCCAAGCTAACTCCAGCCCCAGAATATATTACCCATTTCTTCCATAAAGAAGAAAAACAACCAAAATAACAACAAAACCCCCCACTATAGGCAATCAAAACCGATATCTACCCATGCTACAGCTCCTACGTTCCTAATTAACTCCCAGTTACCAAACCCAGCGCAGAGAGAAGAGGAGAAATGCCTATAAACACCAAAAATGAGAGGACCCTTCAAAGAGCAGGACCTGAACTTTCAGGGGAGCACCAGACACACAGAAGTCTGACACTATAATATTTAAAAATCCAAGGCAGACTGCACTACTTTCCTCCCATGTTCAGCCCATCACTCACAAGAGGTCTTTTGCATGTCCCAGCTAGGCAGGAACAGCCACAGAGACGATACTGCACTGTTAATGTCCAGGAAAGCAACACAAACCTTTCATCACCACCTCTGCTGCTCTTCCCCTCCCTGTCTTATCATTTCCACGCCAATTTGCTAGGCTTGGTTTTGTTCCTCTTTCCAAACATCACCCAAGCCTTTTATTTTTTTTCCCCTCTAAACTCTGCATAAAAAAAAAAAAAAAGACATTTTAAAAAAATAGTGCCATTCCCCCCCCAACTCTAACTGGACCGGCCTGAAATCGGTTGCCAATGTGCAATAAATATTTGTACAGTTCCTTTGTAACTTCATTCATCTCTCTCTACCGCAGCACTTGAATCATTTCACATTTTTGCCTCTTATCCAAGGTCTTCAAATTCCTAGACAGAGATTTAATGAAGCCTCTGAAACCCCCAGTCCAATATCCTCTGCTAACACCCTCACAGTGAGCTAGAGTTTTACAGCTTGATCCATTATAGGAAATTGGCTGTGGTGTGAGCAGTGGGAAAGAGAAAGATTTGCTCCATGCATTTTCTGCTCTTCAGGAATACCCCCATAGCTGGACAACAGACAGTCCCAGGCCTCACATCTGCACTTTTACACAAGCCTCAACTCCATGAGCAGTTAACACAAATGCTTCATTGCATTATGTCCAGCAAAGGACAGCACTGGAGCTACAGGACCAGAAATGTAGCTGGTGTCAAGTCTTTCCTCTGGTATGTTGCTATGTCCTACGCACCTGAATCTCTTTATTACATCCTTTAGATGTTTACTTTGCTTCCTGCCACTAAATTCGTCAGACAAGCTTCCTTGCTATTATAGTAGTTATAAGTTACATGTTAGAGGTACATTTTATAGTGTGTCTAAACAAGGAGTTAATCCTATAAATCTATGTAAGAAATATAGTACATGTAGAACAAGAAATCATCAAGGAGGGAAGTTTTAAAAGGCCACTTTCAAACAATCCTTGTTTATCCCTGACTGTGACTGAACCTTAACACAGTACTCTGCCAATAAGCCCCAAACTATCTAGACCCTCCACCTGTAGAAGAAAAAGGCACCTTAAAACCAGAAGCACCATTAGGTCCCTGTTGCTTCCCCAGAGTCCCACTCCTGAGCAGTCCTGAGCCTTCCAAACCCAAATCACCAGCTTACAATCTTGTAAAAGGTGGAATAACTTTAGTTTGGGGTTAATACACCTTTATACTTTTTTTTTTTTGGGGGGGGGGGGGGCGGGGGGGGAGAAGGGGGAGGGCAGTGCCACCAGAGACCATAAGCATTTACAAACAAAAGGTTGAAATAGAAAGAGTAACTGTTCCAACAAAACAAATTACTTTCAAATTAATGTTTTCTCCTTTCCTGATGCAGGTCAAACTACCTTAAAATGTTAGCAAGGAGGAAGTGTGTTTCTGCTAACTCTGTACTCTAACATAGATGCAGACTGCTACCAAGGAAGCAGAGAACAGGGTTGAACAGATTTCTCACCAGAAGTTGTAAGCCTGAAAAGAGCTATCAGACAATAGCAAGTATTGGTGACCTCTTAAGTGAACTCACCTTAAGACCAAAGCAAAAGCTCAGGCTCTTGATCCTTACAAGTCCCTTGAAATAACGAAAGGAAGGATGTACATAGATTTAAGTTAATTCATTCAAAGTTTAGACACACACCCCCTTACCTTTGGCAATATGGAGCATAAATATTCACCAGGGAATGGAGCAGGGCAGGGGAGACAAGAAAAAACACTACACATCTTGTGAGTCACAGCAAGCCATAACAGAGGATTCATTAACTGGATTCAGGTGATCCTATTAGCTTTGCAATTGCTGCACATCAGGCTGCAGAGTAATTAGGGCTGCAATTCAGAAGGATTTACCAGAACATTTTTTATTAAAACACAGTTGTTAATCAGTCTGACTAAAGTCTTCAGAGCTATTAGCCTGCAACACAGAAGTCATAATTACTTCATCCACTGGGGAAGAAGGCATCAAAGAAACTGCCTGGGATCATCTGCAGGTTTAGAGGACCAAAGGAATGCCAGGGAATTCAATGGGACATCTCCCTTTGGCATCACCACAGGCATTTGATTAGGTTTCCAAGTGGAGCACTTGGGAGGCCAGCAGAGGATGTAAGAACATTAAGCCTACACAGGAAGGATTTGCCATCGGAAGTATGCCAAGGCAACACCCACATGTATTAGTTGACTCAGAGTTACTGCATAAGTCCTAATTGCTGCCTAAAAGTTTAGTGGTCCACCTGAACTACACGATCTCTATCTGCTGAGGATGTTTGGCCACCCTGCAGCATCTCACAGAAGCAGGGCCCATATTTCCTCTTCCAGAGGCAGAGCATTTTTCAGTGCAGACAGACTCAACCACTCCAGAGAGGGATAAAGGGCAAGCATCTCCTATCAGAGCAGTGGAGCATGATCAGCTCCTGGGTTTCTCAACATATGGCTATCTGTGGGAACAGAAGGACACATCCCAGCTCCAGTCCCTGACCTCACTTCCACCAGGTTAAAGCAGGCTTGATTCAGGTGACAGACAACTGGGTTCAACAAGTCTGGGCACAGGATTGAGAAAGAGCAAGGCATCTTCTCAATTGCCTGCTGTCTTGCCCTGCTCTGATTCCACAGACACTACACACACGGCCCTGTACAAGCACAGGAGAGCAGAGAGACCAACAGAGTCAAGAGAAGAAATGATTTCCCTCTCCACTCTCTCAAACCAGACTTGGTGAGTGTAGGACTGGGGCTCTGCAAGTCAGGCTGTCCATCCTCTGTCACCAGCACTGCCCATTCTCCTTCCTAGCCCCTCTTTGCTCAGAGGTTTACTATCAGTACACAGAATTTCCCCAGTTTCATCCCCACCATATCAGCTGCCATCTGCAATGAGCACAATCCCACCATAAGGGAACTGGCAGGTTACACTGCCTGACTTTTAGACCGTGAGACCACACTTTAATAGTTCCTGTTCATCCAGGCACTCTGTAAGAATCCCTGTCAGACCCTCCAAAACTCAATGCCCACACCCATATTAAGCAATACAGACAGCTTTTCAACTGTCTAAAGGGAAGCTCAGAAAGGAGAACATGATAAAAGAGCAAGTGGAAATATGTGTGTACACACAGGCTGTGAGGATGCAGAAATAACATTAGGGCAGTAAAAAGTAGCCAGTCCTCACCACAGGCTCTGGAAAGGAGGAAATCTGCTTGTAAATCAGGCACCTTCAGAAGAGATACTTTGACTTTTATGCTCTGGAGAGCCAAGACCCTGATACAATCTGCTTTCCCAAGGTTTCTAAATAACAGATCTGATGGGCCCCTGAACTGCCTGTCCCAGTGCCTGACCAGGGCTTGCTCCAGTAGAAAAAGTGCGGTGGACTTCTGACAGGGTTTCCCTCAGAAATGTCCTGCTCAGCTGCATGGCACAGAAAGCAAAAAGCAGATTCTAACCAGTGCAGGGATGTACTTCTGAAGAAGAATATTCTGTTTTAATAAGCAAGCTAAATGAAAATGTCAAATATCTTACTATTCCAAGGGGAAGGGATAGGGGAGATTTTACCAGCTTCCCCTCCTTGAGCACTTTAAACACTCTACAGGGAAGTCTATACGGGGTCTAAATCTAGTGTAAGATTTACATCATTAGCCTTGTACAACACCTAGCACAGGACTAATGATGTAATGCAAATAATTAAACATAAAATCATGGTTGGCAGTTGACAGAAAAAGGGAGTTGGTTGGAACAGCTCACAGTGACAGTTTGTTCTTCCTCTGCTCTTAGTCAGGTTGCAGATGTGAAAAGTGCTGTCCCACCTGGCAGGATCACAGTGGAGCAGAGATGAGGATCCTTCAACATTTCTAGACCAAATAAACTGACTGTTAACTGTCTGACCAACTGCAGAAGGTACAACTGTCTGGCTCTGACCTTTGCTGGCATCCAGCCAAAGGGCTTAATAAAGAAGGAAAAAAAAAAAAAAAAAAGAGGAAAAAAAAAAAAGGCACTTCAAATCTTCTGAAGTCTTTTCCAAATAAAGCAGTAGTAATAAAAATGGATCCGATCTTCATAAACCATCAATACTGATCTTATCTAAACATTTTGCTCTTTTACAGCTGGACACTAGAGCTACGTGTACAACTTAGAACTAAATGCTCATCAAATGACTTAGCTCCTTTGTCAGTTCACAGATTATCCATGAACAGACTTCAGTTTTGATGACTTGACTCATTATGTTCAATTATTCAGTGTATGCTTTATGTGAACATATTTCAGCTAATAGATAATTCACAAATTATTCCTTTGGTTTCCCTAATCACATGGTGACTTTCAAACATAAGATCACCTAAATCACCTATTGAATTTGGATTCCAAGTGGAGACAGCCTTAAGGGACCTGGTTTTCTAGACACTAGACAGTGTTTATCTCATCACTGGTTTAGGGGGAACTTCCCTAGTCACTTTTTAAAATCTAGGCCAGATTTCTCATTTCAAATTTGAAAGTCATGCAAAAGTTTCCAAATTACAGACTGACATTCTGTGGACTTTGCTGAGAATAGACTATTAACATTCCCATGAAACTCTTAAAAAGTGCTGCATACACAGCCAGAAGCCCTATGTGCTGTTTCCCTTTGAATCTTTCTGAGTTGCTTTTTTTCCCCCTGAAGGCTTCATTGAGCTCTACTGGGCATAAATAAAAAAGTTAAACATTTCCTTTTCTGGCACATCACACCAATTGATACTTGACTCACAGACCTTCCAGGCCTAGAAGGCTTTGTGTTCTTAAGGGAATATGTCTCCAAAATTAAGTCTTTCTTGTAAGTTTTCCTGTTTACACTTCCATTGTGTTGCAGTCGTAGTTTGCATATTTTTTTCCATGCAAAGCAAGAAACAGTTTCAATTAACAAATTACAGATTCCTGTAAATATTTTCTACTTGGGGAGGGTAAAGGACAGGTTTCTAGGGCAAAGGAAGAATTAAAAAAAAAAAAAAAAAAAAAAAAAAAACAGAATAAGGGTTATAAAACTGAAAAGTAAACAGGCTAAGTGACTTCTTAAAAATCCCTTGCACAGAAGACACCTGTCTTCCAGCAGGCAGAGCAGAAGAAGCCATGAGAAGCAGCAAAAGGGCATATACTGAGACCTAACAGCATCTCAAGAGCTGTGAGGCTTGCTAAAAGCCACTGTCCTTTATCAGAAAGTCATGCCAACAACAGAACCACCCGTTCCTCTCAGTCCATGTCTGCAGGAAGCATGATAAAAACGTTCACCAAAATATAAATAAGGAGTAAGGAGTTGCCATCTTGTTATTTTATGTGACAGCCATGCCTCAGGGGTGCTGCCTGGGATCATGTCCCTGCTGACAGGGGTACTGAAGAAAGTAGATGGCAAAAGATGGTGCCCACCCAAAACTGTCTCTCACTGCTTATTTTGGAGCCATGCACCTGAAGTCATGTTTAAAGCCCGGAAGGAAGAAGACATACAGACTAGAGGTAGGCTGTGCTCTCCTTTCAAAGCTTTGCTCTGCTCACCAGGAGTATCTGACTGCAGGCAATTAAAACTGTCTCTCTGCTCTTTGGTGGTGTTTGTTGCTTCATATAATTGTCCACAGCCATTGGTAATGGAGCACACAACAAACCTCCCCACTTTCCGCACCCTGCTCTTCCAAGCATGGCAGTTCCCAAAAACCCCAAGACTGGGCGCTCACTCAGGAAAGGCCTCCACTTTCAGGAAACTGGTTACTTCCACCAAAGCTGCCTTGGTAGCAAGTTTAATGAATGAAGAATGCCCTAAGGAGAAAGGATACAAGTGAGAGTTTGGCACAGAGCATCCACCCCACCCTGCTCACTGAACACCAGTCCCTCCCAGTGCTGTGAAGAGCAGTTACCAGGGCTGCCCCAGAGCTGGACCTGGAAATCAGTCTGTCCTGAAACTCCACCCCAAGATCCTCCTGTGTGCTCCGCACCTCCTCCTGACCAAGCCTTCTCTTCTTGAAGACTTCCCACATGGCAGAATGCTACTGCCTGCGTTTCTCCAGGACATACCTCCTCAAGTGGGGATGGCTACAGATCAGGACTCCAGCAATTGGGTACTCTGTCATGACACCTTACACCTATGCTTAGAGCAGACCTTGGGAGAAGGTAGCAGAGCTGTGAGGTTCTGGTCGACACTGGTTTGTTAAAAGCTCAGGGCTCAACCCCTCTTCTGCCACCAATTTTGTTGGTGGCTCTGTCCAGGGCCTGCTCGCAGCCTGCACAGGACATCCCCTTCTATCTATCTCCTGTCTGGCTGAGCACAATGTGGCTGGTACGTGCCTTCCACAGCCTGAAGCACAGGGACTCCCCTTCCTGCAGCAGATCAGTTCCCAACAGCACACACGAGACATGAGTTCTTGAATCTGTCTTCTTCCTGCAGCAAGCTCAAACTCTCGCTCCAGTCCTTCCACCTTCCCAAGCTCCGCTGCCTCACCAGGCCCCTTCAGCCCTTCACTGCAGGGTGTCTGTCATCTATAAAGAGGAAAATATCACACAGCAGCACCTGGCTAGCAAGGGATCAGCATTCAAACATCCACACTACAGAACAACTCCCAGAGAAAACCAGTAGACAAGGGCAGGCTTAAACCTGTCTGAAGGCATGGAGCATCTAGCAAGGAAGAGAAGGCAGTGAAATCCAGTGAGCTCAGCCACCAGGCAAAGCATTTTAGTAGCAACCATGAAGCACCACAGTGGATGTTTCCAGACCTGAGCGGCAACCAGGCACGATTAAAGCTCCACTTATAAAATTACAAGGTTAATAGATGTTACAGGCACATTACTAGGTGTCATGACTTGCTGGAAGCACATCCCTGAAGATAGCAGAAGCAATTACAAGCACTCTGCTCACTATCCAGCTGCATCAGCCACCCGTAGGCACTACTTAGCAACCTTTTATCACAAAGTAAACTTAGCACAAAGGAGGATCTGGTGTGCCCACACCACTATATAGATCCTCTGAGCCAGTCCTGCTCCATGACAGAGTTCATCTTAAACAGAGCCCAAATGCATCAGTCATTTTAAAATTAAAAAAACAAAAAACAAAAAAACAAACAAAAAAAAAAAAAAAAAAAAAAAAAACAACAAAGCACCAACCAAAAAAACCCAGCAAACCGGCCATTGCCATTGGAACCAAACTGTGCACTGCTTATTATAAAGCAGAACCCCTAGATAACATAACCTGCTATGGTGAAGAGAAAACAACAAAGAAAACCATCTGGGGAAGGAATGGAAGTCCACATGGTGTGACTTTTCTACTGACTTTCAAGCAAAAATCAACTATCCTGGGAGAGACAAAAATGATAGGAAGTGGGAAACTAAGGTACAACTGGCTGAAAGGCCTTGTTCTAACTTATACAGGAAGCCTGGGACAGGGAACTACCGTATCGCTTGGCTTAGGCCAAGCCTGGTGAGATCTCCTGTACAAGCTGGACTATCTAAAAGGGACAGAAAGCTTCTAGGATTTAGAAGGGGTTTTGTATATTACCATAGCTTCACAAACCTGGTCAAAGACTAGGCCTGTAAAGCTTCTGAAGAAAGAAGCAGTGATCAGCTCAGAGCTGGGCAATAAATAAAACACCATCAAGCACCTGTGAGCAGATTGGATAATAAAAAGCGAAACTAGTCCAAACCTGCAAGGACATGACGGCATTTTCCAGGAACTTGTGACACCTCCTTCAGGGTGGGGATGAACAACTAGCGTCCACACCTTGTTGCATTGTAGTCATTTGTACGGTTATGGGATCATAGTTAGAATATCACATAAATATGTGGTTAAGGACCTTCACACATTCCTATAAAGGCAACTCATTTCTCACAAACATGAATATGCTCTCACTCTGCTTGAAAATGAAAGGCACAGAGGCATCATGGGCTCTGTGCGTGGTGCTGTCATGTGCACAGAGGCAGAGACAGGTAGGAGGCAACTCTTCATTTCAACAGGTTGTCTAAAATGGTTCATAAAAGCAACTGCCTGTAGAGAACTCCCCGCCACAAACAGCTTCAGCACAGTCCACCCAGCCCACATGAAAGGTGAACATGAGGGACAGGCCAAGTCTCTGACTGGTACAGGCTCCAGCTATGGGTCTACATAGGGGAAACACACACCCCACTCCACCAACCCACTTATGCTAGAAGAAAAGATTTGTGGTTTTCTGCATTTTCAGAAATGCCATACAACATTAAATACCCAACAGGTATATTAGCACATCTGCTTCAGGAAAAAAAAAAAAAAAAAAAAAAAAAAAAATCACACAGCCCTTTTCTCCTTGTCTAGTGTTTTATCCAAATAAAAACTGAGAAATAAAGCACTCCATCCGTGTACCATAGCTTGAATCGGTAGACAAGTGACAAAAAATTGCTTTAAAAGACACTATTCCCTGTTCTTTTCTCAGGCTACTCCTCCTCTGGTAACACAAAGCAGAATCTGTCTCTTCCCCTCTGCTGAAGCTGAGATCAAACAGCAGTTTTACCACATCATAAGTTACAATTAAGGCTACTCCTGGCAAAAGATGATCCTTCCCTAACTAAATGCTAAAGCTCTCCTGGCATTTCTCTTCCTATTGTCTGTATCCAGCCCTGTATTTATAAGATTAACCTCAAATTAGGACAGTTTCCTCATTCTTCCTTCACTCTTACTACAGCCTGGCTCATGAGAATCTGATCCTATCTTCCACAGAGGTTACTCCCTGTTGATAGGAAATATCTAGTGTATGTGGGCAGGAAGCGCCAACAGAGGATAATGAGGATTAAGAGAGAGTCCTTGTTATGACTTATCACCACAGCAGATCAGGAGACTCAGTGGGCCATTTGATCAACAAGAACATTAGGAATTTGTCTCACGCCCCCACAAGGTGTCTCACCCCAGTGTGGTGGGGGCTTTGAGGGTGGGATAAATTGCCCTGGCCCATCCAGCTACTTCCATGTCATCCCGTTCTTCCTAACCAGAAGCACAGTACTTAAGAAGCAATGGGAGAGGACAGGTTGAAGAAAGCAAATCCTTTTTGAGTTGGTTTGTTGCCCAACATTCTTCAGAGGAGACAAGGCAGGTTTGTTAACCCAGGCAATGACTTTCCGTCACCTAAGGAAATTGTTTGCCAGCACCACTCACTCTGAAATGAAGAACAAGATGTTTCTGTTGTTTCCCCCTCCCTCTCCCCGCTTTGGCTGTCCTATGCTACACTGCAATGTCCTTTTGACAACAAATGTACAACAACCTCAGGAGTTTTCTCCTCCAGCCATGCACTTCGGCATCTCTCTTCACCGAACAGAGAGAAAGAGACTGCAATATCTCCATGCTCCATAAAAGCTCCTCACACAATCACAGCGCACCACACATGGCTTACTCCAGGACAACATCTTCCTGGAAAAGCCAAGGAATCAAAGCCACTAACTGGTTGGATCAAGCTTCATCCAGCCCTGTGTCCTGTCTTCAATGGTGCTTGATAGCAGCACTTAGGAAAGAGTATAAGAACAGGCCAAGCATGTAGCTATGCTTCATTATAAATGTTTTCCTGGGCTTCAGCTATTTGCAGCTGCAGGACTTTCTCAACAAGAAACTGTGTATTGATATTTAAAAGCATTTAATGGATTTTTCTTGCATTAGTTACTCCAGTCTTCCCTAAACCCTACATAAACACTTTTGTTCACTACAGATTCATACAGTGCATTTATACAGTTTGTTCTCAACTCTTTTCCTAGAAGTTGTTTTGGTTTTTTTTGACCATACTCAGAATCAAGCCTTGCTCCTACAGCCCAGTTCATTGCACTTCTGAGACCTCTCTCCCAAGTGATATTATCCTGTTCTGAGCCCACTGCACTGCATTTTATATTATGATGACTCCTCCTTCCCCCCTGGATTGCTTTGCTTTTCTCAGCATCATATGCTGCAACCCCTCCAATCCACATTGCAAGGACTTCCTACAGCTACTCAGCACAGCTTTTGATTTTTGATACTCTTGAATAGTCAGCAGAAAATTTCATAATCTGCCACTTACTCCTCTTTATCACTAACAGACATGTTCAACATCTCTGGCCTTTGACAGGCCCTTGTCACATTTGACTGATGTCAACTCTCCACTGGGAGATCTGGCCCTTCACCTCTCAGTCTTTGTTTCCTATCTTTCAGTTATTATTTACCCATTAGAGACCCCCATGAGATATCCCAAAACCCTGAGAGCACAATAGGACCTCTGGCTGGCCACAGCCCAGCCACCCATGGAGTATCTTGAAAGAGACCTATTTTCCCATCTGCTCTCTCAGCCCAACTCTTCAGCCTCAATAACCTCCACCAGAAAGACTCCCAGTTGTGTCAGCAAGGGGAGGAAAACAGCTTCCCCCCAGGCACAGCGCAGTCCTTAACATTTAGTAGAGACTGACACAATGTAATGGCAGCAGCCAGGCACCAAGGAGGCTGAGCTCCTCTGGCTGAGCATCCTTGACTCTGTTGAACTCAAGCTATGCCAGACCACTGCAAGAAATTCCTGGAGCTCTATTTCTTTTTCCTGGGGGGAGCTTGAACATGTCCCCATGGAAACACTACCAGGACTTCCTCCTGCAATGCCCTGGGCTTGAAGCAGCCACAAAGAGAACTGTCATTACTCAGCAACCCAGCTTGCTCCCAAACCCTGGAAAACAGCCGGAGAGAAAAAAATGTGGTTCTTCCTAAAATCCCTTTGCTGCATACTATTCCTCAATCCTAGGGAGATGAATAGAGGGCAGTCTTTTCCCTCTAGTGACAAACTTCTGTTCTGCCACCCATCCCCAGCCTCCCCCCTACCCCAGACTGTCCCTGTGGACTTCAGTCTTCATCTCCCAGCCACACCATGCTTTTGCAAAGTGCTCTTTCAGCCTCCTCCACCCCAGAGCTACCCACATTTCAGCACCCAAAGAACAACCCTCAGGAAAAGCACCTTCCTCTTCTTTCACAATGAGTGGTCGATTGCTTCAGATAATGGTATTAAGTGAACAAGTCGGACACTCAGCAGCAAGATTAGTTCCCACAAAGACTGGGTAGTAATGAGAGTGGTTAAAGACAGGTAATGAGTGGGTGGCATTTGTCAGCTTCATAATGTAGATTATAATTTGTTTATTACTCTTGCTACTGCTTTCGCTGCTGTTGGAATGCAATTAAATAATAGCACCTATGAGTCCTGCCGAGTATCTGTCATCCCTGACCTACAAACATCCCTGGGCCTCCACTGCACATGCAGCAGCACTGGACATGTGGTGGCATCGCATGGCCAGTAGGAAGAATCCCACGGCTCAAGAAAAAAAGTGAAGGACTCCACAGACAAAACCAAATGCACTTCCACAAGGAACATGCTCACAGAAGTTTTGGAGATTCCAGAAACCTAACCATCATCCATTCATAGTTTCAATCATAATTATTTCAGGACAGTGACATCTGGGAGTTATTCTGGAATGCCAGAGATCAGAGCTTGGTTTGAACACTGAGTCAAGAAAATGTTCTTGTGTGCAACTCACCACTAGTCCCATCTCCAAGGTCAAGTGCTTCATCTGTTGGTGGTCAACCAACACTAGCTGCAAGCCCATCATTTTTCAGGGGAGCCAGCACATCCAGTACTCCAGGAGTACTTTTCACATGACAGGTATGACTCTCCTCAGAGTATCTGTCTTGTCCCTTCCCATCCGAGAAACGCCTGGTTGGCCCAGTCTTGGTGATGAGACTGCAGGCACCAGACTGATACAGACACTCTAAGAGGAGTACAGACAGAGGACAAGGTGGGGCTTTCCTGGCTACTGCTGCCTCGAGCCACAGATAGGAAGAGACAGTCCCATCATACTGACTGGAAACTGTATCTCATACACACTGGCAGACAGCAGCTTCAAACATGACAGGATTTGTTTTATTAAAGATACTGACATGTGTAAGTCTTGCTTCATGCACACACACGCGCTTCTCTCCACTTTTACCAGATTTAAAACTAGGGTGGGAATTTCTCTAAAATTGCCTGAGCAGCTGGCAACACAGGAAAGCAACAAGTTGGCTGCTCTAGGCTTTTTCAGATACAGTTTTTGTGCAACTCAGCCCTTTATTTGGACCCCCATCAGCGCTCAACAGTAGTGCTTTCACCATGTCCTGCAGCAGGACTCACTGGATGGAGGCAGATAGGGTCAGCAGAGAACCTCTGCTTCGCTGACTTTAATAACAACCCTCCTGTCCCGCCCCAAACCACTTGAGTCCTTCCCTTTGCAAAGAAAAACATGCTGCAGGGACATAAATAAAATCCAGCGGTGAATTTCGGCACTGAACTGCACTATCAGTGCATGTTTGGGCACAAGCTAGCGCCCACTGAAGTCAGCAGAAGTTTGGAAAGACAAAACACCTCCCACACAAAGGAGAGACAGAGGAAGCAGTCAGAGCTTCGAGGCAGATAAGCTGCCTGTCAGAACAGGCTTGGACTGTCCTAGCAGGAAGATGTTGTCCAATGAGAGGGAAAGCTATTTGGGGAATGAATGAATAGTGAAGCTTCTTGTTAAAAAAAAAAAAAAAAAAAAAAAAAAGAAAAAAACCAAACAAAAAACCCACAAGACTTTCCCAAACATATCTCTCTCTCAGCTTTCTGCCAACTGGATGCAAGGCCAAGACATGCAGGAGCCTGCTTGAACCTCTAGCACAGGATCATTCAAAGGCAACAGCCTGAATGGGGGCAGAGGGAAGGTGATAAATGGCAGAGAGGACATGGAGATGGAGCTGACGGCAGAGCTGACCCTTGTTCTAGTGGAGAGGACAGCTTTCTGTGGGCTCAGCACCCTGAATCCCCTCAAACTCACATCCAGCATCCTGCTTTGCACAGCTCTGAGAGGATCCTGCTTGGCTCTTGGGAGTGCAATCCTGCCTGGACCACTGCCTGCTCCAAGCAGCAGGGAATCAGCCATCCAGAGAGAGGAAGTGGCAAATTTGCAGTAAGAGCCAAACAAACTGCATCACTGGCGCAGAGTTGTAAATCTTCCACCAGGTACTGAGCACTTTACTGCCAGGATTGCATGGTAAATTGACAAGTCCAATTCAGAGCCACATTGGCAAAAGGAAGGACAATGCTTACTACAAACTCAAAGTCACAACACCTCTAACTGCACACACACCCCCATACAAATTTCAATTCAAAATCTCCCATACAGAAAAATGCTGTGCTTCTAGGGTGTTGCATCTGCAATCAAACCTCAGAGTTCAACTTCTTGCTGGCACAGGGCTTTCACTAATGCCATATCAGTGACCGTGGTCTCGCCAACGCACCAGTCTGCTCCCTCCCACTTTGTGCAGGGTTTATCACAACAATTCACCTCTCAGAAGAAAACAAGGCAAAACCACAAGCCAAACTAGAACAATCCTTCATATGAAAAGGGGAGTAAAGGAGAGGAAAGAAAAGAAAAAGACAACACAGACCAGAAACACAGAGTAAACTTCATAAAAGCAAAACCCCAAATCATGAAGAATCTGCCCTTGAGGCTGTGATGGGAGATGAGAACAACAGAGAAATGAGAAGAGCAGAGTGCCTGAATGCAGCGACTTTCGAAATAAAGCAGTGAGAAGCCCAGCAAATGGCTTTACATAAGCCAGATGTTTCTCCAGGGAAAGAAAGTAGGAAAATAAATAAATCTGTCTGGATTCCCCCTTCCTCCACTCATACTCGGTTCCCTCACTATATACTTCTTAAGGCCCTACATGCTCTTGGATTGCTTGCACCACCGAGCAGCACAGAAGTAACACAGATCCCCCTCCAAGTCTCCCCATAACACAGCTGGTCTCCATTTCCAACATGCCCCAGCGTTTCCGAGGGACAGCCAGGGCTCCATTCTCCTGCAGAAGGACCACAACTTCACAGGAGCAGCTGCCAGGTGAAAGCACCTCAAATCCCAACTATATGAAGAAACAGAAAGCAGTGAAGAAACCAGGGAAAGCAAATAAGGATAATGCAGAACAAGCGCAAGTTCAGCTATGAGCACAACCAACCAGGAGGGAGAAAGAAAGGGCAGAGAGCGCTGGTGGCCTCGCCTTGCACCAGGCAGAGGAGGGAGGTCCATACTGCCCCAGCACTGAGGGCTCCACACAGCCCACAGAGGCCAGGCGACAGCAGACTGGGACTGTACAACCAGCCTGGGTGTCTGTCTGCTGCATGATTAGTTCCCAACCCATAATTAAACCCCAACTCTTGACTGAGCCATCAAAGCTGAACCACAGCTTCCGTCCTGACCCAGCTCCCAACACAGAAACACTATCGTGACATGGCTGAGAAGGGCAGCATGGAGGTGTCAGGGAGGAGCCTGGAGCCACCAGAAACTTACAGTTCCATTGCAAGCAGCCCACAGACTCTGACCGCTGGTGCCAGCGCCATCACAACTCCCAAGGACTGCTGCTGCCATTGCAGACTGAGGGATTCAGCTGCTGCACAGAGACTTCTTCCTCCAGTTGTTTATCCTTCCATGCCTCCTTCAGAGGACCCAGCCACATTTCTGTGCCACCATGATGGCCATGAGTCTTTCAAGCCTTCCCAGGCCACCAGTCAGGTCCCCTCAGGTGCCACCCGAGGTGTCACAGCAGCCTCTCAGGTGTTTTGGAGGGGAAGAAAAAAGTGAGAGCAGAGACAAAGTCAGGCTAGGAAGAGGAGACGGTGCTCACCAAGGTAATTTTCCCCACCACTACAAGCCCTGCTGATACAGGCAGGGGGGCTGGCGCACCCTGCCTCAGGGCAGCAGCAGCCACGGCAGGAAGGGGCATGCTGTGGAGAGGAGGGACACAAAATGGCTGCCACTGCTCACCCTGAGGAGAGCGCTGCCCTGGGGTCCCACGTCATACTGCTCCCCGCTTCACAGTTTCCCACCAATTTAAAGCAGATACTACACAGCCACCGCACAAGCAGACACTTAAACTTGAGCATGGCCCCCAGGAAACAGGCACACGCGCTGCTTCACCGTCATGTCACTAGCTGAAGCACATGTGGCAGCCCAGACCCCACAGCGCCCGGCCAAGGCACGACAGCCCTCAGCACCCACTTGCTCCCATCCCAGCATGGCGAGCCTCCTCAGTGCCATATGACTGCCAGCACAGAGCACAGCTGCTGCCCTCACACCACACTCTTCTGGCGGTGTCTCCTACCCAAACCTCGCACCTGGACTGGGGAGCCAGCAGTGACTTCATGGCAGCTCTGAGCAACCTCAGTACAGCCCATCCTTTGGGCCCATGCTGCTGGGCAGCACAGTAAGAAGGTCAAAAGATAATGCCAGTAGAAAAAGGAATTTTGCAGCTTGAATAGAGGAACTCACAGGAACAGGACGTGAAGGCTGGATGGGACTCCCATGAACTGCCCTCCCTACCTGCTGAACAGTTCCTCACCTGCCCTCTCATCCCAAGTTACATTTAGCCAGCCCAGCACTCTGACCTCAATCATGATTATGAGAAAGATTTGAGGAAGCACAGGAGCAAATGGCACGCAGTCCAGAAGAAAGCCCACTCCCAAGCAGCCCAGAGCATGACTATCACAGCCTGGGCTAGGCGGCTGTAAATACAGGGATGTGTTGATTAGCTGAACTATTTACATGCCTTCGCAACACTGCAAATAGCCTGATTTGCTCACATAAAAGATAAAAAAAGAAAACAACAGCCCACAAATAACCTGGTTACCTTGGAAATGCGAGCACCCAAACTCAGATGATGGCGGGAAGAGTCTGCTTTCCCACATGCGTCTGTGTGACGCAACAGCAGGCAAGTTCAGAGATGCAGAGGTTGACTTGCATCATGCTCAGAGCATGTTTGGTGCCACACCAAGAAATAAGGGTCTAGGAGACGGATAAGCGTAGACATAAGCAAAGGAAAGAAAGCTACAAGTAACCCCAAAGCCCCTTCCCTAAGCTCATGTCCTGCTCGTTGGGATCCTTGATACTGCCTCCTACCACCCCTTCACACCTCCCTCCTGCAGTTATTTGGGACACATCTCTCCCACCTTTGAGTTGTCTATTGCTGTGTATAACCACAAGTAATCCTCACTGCAGTGCTCTGGGAAGCTACACTTTGCTCTCTGTTTCACAAGATGTCAGTCACCCTCATGCTCAGGACATAGCTGCTCTCTTTGCCCTTCCCTCTCTAGCTGGGGTGAGCAGCCAGGCTCTGACAGGCAGTGCAGAGGGAGGCAGGACGGGATGTGTTGTGCAGAGGGCTGCTGGAAGTGTTCAAAATCAGCGACCTGGACTTCCTGGCGGGGAACTGCAGAAGTTTAGCTCTACCTGTGTTCAGAGCTTTGTGCTTTCACCATGACTTGCAATGGAGGGAGAAACTTTTTGAGAGCAGCTGAGACCTGCAGTCCCTCTAACTGTTCAAATCAAAGAGGTAAAACAAGTCATCCATGGTGGGGGGAGAAGATAAATTCCCACTTGTATTGCCACAGGGCTTGTAGCATCACAAGCTAAAACCCAGGGACAGAAGATCTTTGTGTCCAAGCAGGAGATTACCTGGTTTTGTAGAGCAGAACACCACAGAGCATCTTACAAGCAGCTTGTCTGGAATCAATGAGTTAACCAAGGAGCTTCTCCCTGCTGCGTGTGGGAAGCGGTATCTCCTTGCCAAATTCCACCGATCTGAACATAACCAGCTTTCTCACTCAGCCCGTGCTCCTACGCTCAGCTAGTGCTCGTGCCCGCCTCTGCAAGGGAGTGTAGACAGACCCCACGCTCTCTTTTCTCGCTGTAACAATTTCTCCAGCCTTGCCCCTTTCCTGATGTTAGTTCTTGTCTCGTCACTAAATTACAGGACATCAGGTCTCCAAGGAAACTCCTCCGAGCCAAGAAGCTTGGTGCATGATATTTGTAAAACACTGATGGCTGAGGACCAGCCAGGCTGGCTGCTCCCTGCTGTCGAGACCAGAAAGCTTAGAAATGGCTCCTTTGGGTCCTGGAGGAAAGAGCACTTGCAGGTAGCAGGATGGTTGTCAGACAAGCCATCTCCTTCCTCCAGCAATGGGGCTTTTGAGTGCAGCGGTGGCGGGACACTCACAACAGACTTGCATCTCCCAGGATCAGGTAGCCAAAGAGAGCTGCCTGCCGAGGAGCAGCCTGGCAGCTGCCAGCACACCAGCTCTTCCACTGAGGCCATCACAAATAGCAGCTGTGCTGTTCCAGCCAGCCACAGCTCAGCTACTGTGCAAATGTGCTTACAGAGCTAATGCTAACTGCTAATATCCTATGCCACACCTTAGCAGAAAATTGTAAGAGGAAATTAGATGGAAGCAAATATAGCCATACACCTGACAAGCTGTTCTGCACTCCTTCAGTGCTGCACAGCCAGCCTCCAACATGGTTTCGTATCTTCCTCAAGAGCCACTCTACCATGTAATTACAGGGAAAAAAAACCTAAGGGTCTTCTTTTCCCTGCATGCCAGGTAGATTTCTATTTGTTGAGCCACAAACAGGCCTCTAAATCAATATATAGATTCCCATCATGCAATCAAGGAGTAAACAAACTCTCACACACACACTCTCTTGGCTCCTGCTTCAGCCTCTGACTACCTCCCCTGCTCCGTGAGGAACTCCGCACCCATCAGCCCAAGGTCCTTCTGAAATAAAACTAGCTATCTTTGCTGCTTAGGCCCTAGGATTAGAAGAACAAGAGGACACACACACTCGCTTTGAGGAATTGAAAAATTGAATAGTCATTTAATTTCTTCCAATTAGGTTAAAACAAGGAATGCTGGGAGGGTGGGGGGGGAAACCCACTCCTGCTCAGTCCTGCCCAGCCACAAGCAGAGGCACAGGGAGCCACAGCTCCCTTAGTTGGGCTGAACTCAGACACTGAGAGCCACATTTCACCCTAAAGCATCCTCATCAGCCCCTCAAGGCTTCCTACAAGCTGCTTGGAACTATGAATGGGGTGCACAGGGGACATGTGTGACACTGTGGCCATGGGCTTGGCCACCCACTTGAGGATGAAGGAGATTGGCTCCAGTCTCCATGAGACCCAAAAGTCATCATCAGGTGGCTACCCACAAGGCCACGACTTCTCACTTTCCTACAGAAATAAAGTCTGCTATCACAACAGTTGTGGGCAAGGCCTTGCCAGGCCTTTGTAGGCCATTTTTGAACAGTGAACAAAAGTATCATTAGTTTATATATTTATTTTTGGCACGGGAGAATGGCTGGGGTCAAAGCCGGTCCCATTCTCAAGCTGTTCTTTGTTCTCTGGTTTAACCAATGCCCCATATCCCTCTCCTCACCCTCCCACCTCCCCCTCTCCATTTTACCACAGGTCTTAAAAATTAAGCTGTTCATGAAACCATACACCACACTTGAACACTGCCCAGCAAATGCTCTTCATGGTCACAGAAGACTACTAATCGACTATAAAAAAACGGATAAGAGCAGCATGCCCTTATATGGGCAGAGGCTAGACAAGCATCTGACACAAACATCATTTTTAAAGAAAAAATAATATTTATTTGCAATATAAACAAAGTCCCAATATTGGATCAGTATATATAGGGTCACTAGTTTTCCTTCATAACTCAGAAAGCAGAACCATTCCTCACTAACAAGCTCTCATTTGTACTAATCAGAAAATGCATCTTTTTTTTTTTTTTTTTTCCTTTAAAGAAGAAAGACCACTAACAGCACAGGAAGCCTTTACAAACCAGCTTAGCTGTAATGCAATACAGATGCACTGTCAAAAAATCCCTGAAAAAATAAATTCCTCCATGAGGTAAGATGCAATTAGGATATCCTCAATTTTCTCACTCGCAACCGTACTTACACCCATTCTCCCTTCCAATGACCCACGATCCCAACATTGTTGCAAACAAAACCCAACAAACAAACAAAAAACAACCAGAAAACAAGAAAAAAAAGCTCATTCCAACATTCTGGTAACATCTTTAACAAAAAGAATGGTTTCAGGATGTGACAGCGTCAAACATTCCTCCAGATGGAGATTTTTTTTTTAATTATTTTTTTCTTTTTCTTGAAAAAAGTACAAAAAACTGGATATTTAGAAAAAATCCGTGGCTTTTTTTTTTTTTTTTTCAGTTACATGAGAGTTAAAGTGGACAGGGAGGGGGGAGAAAGGAGGGACTACATTGCAGCCAATAAAGAAACCTCCAAATCCGTTCTGCCCTCCTCCCAGAAATTATTACCACTTCCTCCCCTCCCGGCTCGGTATAAGGTGTTTGCCAAACACTAGCCAGAAATATAAACAAGTCTTCTCAGAATAGAAGGCACGGCATAAAGTTATTCGAAAGAGGAAGAAAAAAAAAAAAAAAAATCAGAACCTCTGTTGAAAGCTCCAATCATCTCAGAATTTGCCAGTTAATATATATATTTATATATATATATATAAAAAAATTCTCTGTTACAACGCTCTTCTCATCATTTCCACATCTCTTCACTCCCCTCACACGCTCCATGCGTGACGATTCAGTCCTGTCCCACTACACAATCCTCGCTCTGCTCCAGGCACTCGCCATGTTCCCCCCTCCACCCCGCACACGTGGGAAAGAATCAAATGTGCACGAGAAACACCAACATCACAACTACCTTCTGTACTCAAGAAGCTGGAATGGTTTCGGGCCAACCGGATGACGTTAAGTCAGTCAACAGGCAGCAGAGAACGAAGCTGGGCTCAGACATGCTTCTACCAGCTCTGGAGGCTACAAGAGTTTTACCTCTGGCAATAGCAAACAGTGTTTTTGGCAGGGGTGGCATTAAAAAAAAAAAAGCTTGCGGCTTAGTCACCTTGGCTGAATCAGTGCAGAGTTTGTGATTGTGAGTGCAGGAGTAGTGAAGGGGTTGCGTTTAAGCCCAACTGGCCTTCACACATAACAAAGCTTCCTACCAGATGCTAACAACAACAGCAGCAGCATGTATCTCTCTCTGGAGTACCCAGTAATATGCCAGGACATACCAAGGCTTCACAAAGTGTGCAAAATGCATTTGGTCAATATAAACATTTGATTAAAAAAAATAATAAATGATCAAACAAGAAACGAATAAAATACTGGTTTTGCAACCTCGTCTGTACAAACAGTCAGGAACTTACATATTTAAAAAGAGTTTGAACCCAAAGCTCGAGTAAGATCTACCTTTTCTTTTTTTAAAATCAAAAAAAGTAAACTTGGGTTTTAAAACAGTCTTGGCCCAACACCTTTTGTTCAAGGTTTCCAAGTGCATAAATCTCCTCATTTTCCACAGCAAGCTAACCCCCGGTAGCTCTTCACATGTGTGCGTGCTCTGACAGTCCCAATGCACCCAGAAAAGCGGTTATTGCCGGTAACAGCTGCGTTCAAAACGCTGTAACATCGCCCGTACTAAATAACCCCCTGTAAAAAGACTACCTCTTCAAACCATTTTGATCAGGACACTAATGAACGGCATTAGCCTTCTTAAAGCAGCGATCAGGCACCTCTGCCCAGAGAAGCTAGTCCTTTCAGAGCTGCCTGGCAAGACAGATATTTTTGTAAGAGTTGAAATGCTCAAGAGAAGCGATTCGATGCTCGAGTTCCCGACCAGGTGGCATCCCCTTCATGTGGACTCCAGAGTGTTCAGCTGAAACAGGTTGTGGTTGGTGGGGGTGGTGAAGTAGAGCTGTTCGCTGGGCGAGCGGTTGTCACATGGGCTGTTGAGTCCCAGAGTCCTCTCAAAGTCCAGGAGCTGGCCCATGAAGTTAAAGTTTGGGGAAATGTTGGATTTTTTCCTTTTCACAAAGTCATAGGCATCATTCAGGGACAAGTTGAGTTTTTGCATCAAGTAGGCGACAGTGACTGTTACGGACCGGCTGATGCCAGCGAGGCAGTGAACAAGGATCCCACACTTCTTGGAACGGGCCTCATCTGAAACAAGACAAGGAGAAGGGGGAGTCTATTATTCTGCACCAAAAACGCACGGCTTTGGAGCAGGGCCAGGTGGCAGCTGCAAGCTCCCAGGACCAGGACGACTGCCAGAACTGGATCCCCTGCTCTTAGTGACACCATCTTGTGTCCCTTTGACACCCACATCTCTCCCCAAAGGGCTCCCGAGAGATTCCCACTGCGCGGCAAAGCTGCACATCCCCGTTCCACACAGCAAGGCCAAGCATCTCACATGCTTGAGAAGTACTAATCAAACCTGGCAACAAGTCCCTTGCCTTGGGAGCATCGGTACCCTCTACTCAGAGAAATGCAGTAACCCACTGAAGGCAGATGGAGCAGGAAACAACAGCTCCAGGGAGATGCTGGTGGTCAGGCACAGCACACCCACCTCAACACCAACTAACCGGGAGAGGCTGCGCACTTGACACGAGGCTGCAGCCCAGCACCTCACAAGCTGTTCTCGTCTGCTGCTCTCGTCCTCCTCCCACTAGAAAGTTATGTGAATGTAGTCAAAGCCAATTTAAGCAGAGTCTGAAGTGCAGGAACTTCCCTTATTGTGAAATTGTTCTTTAGGATCGACAGAAACACACTTCACCACAAACAAACGCTTGTGTTGGAGGAGACTCTCAGGATGAATGGTAGCGGGGAGCAGGAATGCAGGCTGGACCAAAAAATGGCGAGAGAACAGCAACGAAATTTCCCCTCCCTTGCCACCGATTGAAAAGCACACACACACTCATTGTCTCTCACACAGCCGGAACAGCGTGATCCCTTTATGAATTGACATCTTAGTGCTGAAAGAGGGACACGCCGCTGAGAGGACTGAATGCACGCAAGTACCCAGCACTGCTTACTCCTGGGCAGCCCTATTTGAAGTCAGTCATTTGACTGAGAGCTTGGCGAGAAGGGAGAAGGTGGCAGGAGTAAGAGGATCCTCAGGCAAAGCCAGAGGTAAGACACACTCTGGCACCATGAGCACAGAGAAGGGCAAAGATACAGGCAAAACAAAATCCAGACCCAAGCCACAACAGGTTTTCTGCCCCAGCTTCCAAAACCAGGCAAGAATTTCCAGTACAGTGGGTAATTGCCCCCCACACACCATACCCATCCCTCCCCTCAGTCTCATCCCGTTCGACATTTTTGCTTTGCATCTGACCTGCACCGCATTTCTTGGTGTTTGGTTTTAGATGAGGTAATCCTCCATTTCCTGTCATTAACTGGAAAGCACAAGTGCTGTGTTCACAGAGACATCGTCTGACTGGAGCAGACGTACCCCAAATGCTACATGCCTGCAGGGACCCCATACCTCACCCCTGACGTTTAATACCACGTTCCATGCGGGAAGTGCAGATGGGACATCAGACAGGTCCCTGCTGCCACACTGAAGCAGCCACTTCTGACCACAGTCATGTTACTAGAGGGCAGAAGCTGGGAGCAAAGGAGAGCACGTGGGAACCAAGGTTTCTGATAGCTGAAAAGCAGCCAAAGACCTCTCTGCTGCGTTTCAGGCCTTATAAGTACAGTGGGATCAGAAACCAGGGGGTAACAAAGCAGCACTGAAATGGGCCACACAGATTTCAGACTGAAGGTGAAGGTCCCCCTCATCTTTGCCTACACACCAATCTTTTTAACCAGATATGAAGCCATAGAGCTTGTAATAGTTAATGGTGGTAATGACTACCTGTGCTATTCACCCCCCCATAAATCAGAACTGATTAGGCTAACGACCATCACCGGTAGACAGCACAGGTCAGGCTGAAAGTGTACATCCCTATTCAGTCCGACAGACACTTCTCACAGAATAAGAAGCAATTTTCGAACATCAACACTAGACTAGGTGAAGAGATCTGCCCCCCTGCACCTCTCCCTACAATCAGCCAAAGCTGTCTCAGGGGCTGTCTGCACAGCAGTTTTTCCAGCTGAGCTCTGCAGTGTAATTATGATCACTAACTCATTGTGTTGACACTTACCTTGGGAGAAGTATCCATACAAGGAGTTAGTTATGCTAGGGTGACTTACAGTGGGATCACAACTAGATTAGTAAATCCCCTTGGGAAAAGAAAGCACAACACACCCCCACAGCTCCCCCTAAGATTTTAACCACTTTTGGGGCTAAGGAATTGCTGGCACCAGTCATATTAATGTAGCTCCCATCAAGACTCATTCCTCTGAGCAAAGCAGGCAAAGGAGCTCCCCGCCACCTCAGTTCAGCCATTTCACACAAGTGCAAATCCCCATACAAGGGCAAGAGACAGAGGGGCCACTGTCCCCCACTGTCAAAGTGGGTTACCACTTGCAGGTAACCCAGCTGAGGTGCTGTAGGAAGGCGAGACCACCCCAAACCCACCCAGGGTGACATGCACCAGAAGTGTCACCTCGGCAGCATGACGCTCAGCTGCTAAGCTAGTGCCGATGCTGTGCCCAGGAGACGTAAGGCCAGAGACAAGCAACAACCCTGGGAAGTTGCTTGCCACATTCCCAAGCGGTGAGTACGAAAAGAGATGTTCTGCCAACTACCTACCAATGAAAGCAATGGCCTCGGGAAAGAACTGCGAGAGGTTCTGGCTCCAGTGATCTGAGATGGGGATCTGCTTGTACTTGAACTCTCCATCGTGCTCAAACATGTTTGGCAGGTTGGGAGTCACATTCAGGATGTATTTAATGCCGTATTTGCCCAGGACGTCCAAGTTGGTAGAATCTTTGGCACAGCCCAGGTACAGGTAAGGTAGGATCTGGACCGGAAAGGCAGGCTGATTGCTAGGGATGGGGCTCCCATCTGACTCCGTGGCACTGCTGGGTTCCCTGTCAGATTCGCCATCCGAGCAGTCGGAGCTTATCCGCAGTCCTCCCAGGCCAAGGACCGATGCAGGGGGAGAGTTGCTGGGCGAGGAGCTGTCAAGGTTCGTCTCGCAGTGTTCTGAATATTCAGTCTGAAACTTGTTAAAACCACCTGAGAAGGGGGAAAGGAGAGAGGGAAGGGGAGAGGCAGAGAGAAAAAGATCTTTTATTCTTCAGAATGGGAAATCCTTCTGCCTGGACACAGGTACATGTTACATAGCAAGTCCTTGACAGCAAAAAGTTGGTATACATTCAACTTCACACCAAGAAAGGCATCTCCCTGGTCCCTCATCTTCCCTGAGCAGATTGATACTGAGCAAACAGGTCCTGGGAAACCAAAGAGTGTTTCTTACAAAGTTTGATAAATGGGGGCCAAATCTCAATCGCAAAAGAAACAAACATCCAAAAATAAAATTAATGGCAAGAGACAATCTCGCCTTGTTTAGCTTCTCAGAAATAAGGGTCTGGGGCAGTTTAGGCAAAAGCTATTATGCCACCTAGACAGAAAAGCACTGAAGTATCTGTGAGTGAAAAGATAAAGCAAGAACAATGACCACATACCCAGCTCAGGCACCCAATAAAAATAATTCACCTTCAAGCAGGAAAAAAGGCTGTAAGTTTTGCCAAAGAGTGATCCTCACACCTATTTTATCACTACAAACACGTTCTGCCACATAGCAGCATCACAGGTTTGTTCTTCACCCAAACCGCAGGAGGCTTGAGGAGGGATGGGACCCTTCATGTCTGCTCCTAAGCCCTTTTCTCTGTCTCCTCGGCTCCACAGCTTGGGAAGGCAGGCAGAGGCAGGGAAGCAAAAATCCCACCAATCTACCTCCTTTCTAGGCAGTATTAAACCAGAGCTCGGCCATCGGTATCTGACACTGACAAATGGTTTAATTAGAAAGGCCTCCTGGAAACTTTGTTAGTGGGTTCGGCGGTTGTGGCGGGGTCACTGAGCAGGACAGACAGCTCCTGCCACATCCATTCATGAAAAAGGCTCGTCCTCATCCTCCTCCTCCCCCCCGCGCCGCCAGACAGCGCCGAGGAGCCATTTTGGAATTTTAATTGGAAACATTTCCCACCGAGGCTCCCAGAAAAAGGCAGAGAAAGGGGCTCAGCTCCTCCCCTGCCCATCGGGGAGAGCTTAGGAGTAACTTCAAAGCTGCTCCATCCTGCTAGGGAAGAGTACAACGGTGAGAGAAACAGAAGGATGAAGCGAAGGAGCAACAGAATCCATCGGGAAACCCCAAATCAGGATGAGATGGGATGAGGGTCTCACCCACGGGCAGAGTGGAGGGGCTGCGGGGGGGGAAGTGGGATGAACCCCCGTGCTTCCCCCTCCCCATATCACATTTGAATGAGGCTTGTGCAGGCAACGCAGCCTTAAAGGCTGGTCCCCAAATACCTTCCTGTCCCCCTGCCACCCCACCCCCGTACCAGGGGCTCCCTCGGCTACCCAAAAAGGGTCTACCAAGAAGCAGCAGTGGTTTTTTTTAAAGGGCTGCAAGTGGCAACTTTCTTCACCACTCTGCCCCCCCACTCCTCCGCTCTTCTGTTATTTCTGCCTCAAACCCGCCACCCAGCGACAGGACTGGGGGGACTGCGAGGATGGGAAGGGTCCCAGCAGCCCAGCTGTGGGCTCTGCTCAGCCCGCTGCGGAGGCCTGCTGGGATCTTTCAAAATGGTCAAAATACAGCCGCCCCCCACACCCCCAAAGAAAAAAAAAAAAAAAAATATCCAAAACCCCAAACCACCCCAGCCCTCAGAAAGGGGCATGTGCGGGGCTCGGCTCCCCGCTCCTCCATCGCCCTGTCCCGGGGGAGCCGCCGGGCTGCCCCCTCCCAGCCCCGCCAGCACTACCAAGGAAAGGGGGGGAGAAAAACCCAAGCGCTTGCTTTTCGGAGACGGGAGAGGGAAGGAAAAAAAAAAGGGGGGGGGGGGGGGGGGGAAAAGGTGCTTTCCTGCTCCCCCTCCCCAAAATCCGGCCATCCCTTCCGGAGGGGAGCCTGGCGCCGGGGCGGGGAGCCCCGAAAGATCCCCTCCGGGGAGTGGAGGCGATGGGCGCCCCGGGGGGCGGCGGCGCCCGGCCGGAGTCGGTTTGGGTCAGGACAGCGCTGGGGGGGGCGGCGCGGCGGCGGGTTTGGGGGGGTCCCTCCAGCCGCTTCCGAGGAGGCGACGCAGGAAGAAGCGGGGCGCTCCCGGCCGCTTCCAGCCTGCGACCATTTTGTGCAGGGGATTAACGCGTGATGCAGAGTGCGGGAAATATATATATATAAATAAAAATAAATCGGGCAGCGGGAGGAGGGGAGGAAGGAAGCAAAACAACGCAGCCACCCCTGGCCGGCCAGGGCATGGGCGCCCGGCGATGCAGGGGCCGGCCGGGGGCTGCGGAGGGCGGGGGGGGGACAACGACGACGGACCAGGGCTGCGGGAGCCGAGCGGGGCTGGAGGAAGGGCGGGGGAGGCAGCTCACCTTTCAGGTAATAGGCTTTGCAGCCGTCATCGCGCAGCTTCTGGAGCAGGAGCCCCAGGACGGAGGTGGCGGCGCCGCCGTCCTGCCAGTCGGCGGTGGCCTCGTCGTAGAGCAGCACGGTGTCGGCCTTGCAGCGCTTGACGAAGCGCTCCTTGTCCTCGTGGTTGGGGATGATGGAGCGGATGGGCAGGTTGCCCTTCTTGAGGCGGCGGAGCATGAGCCCGGGGATGGCCAGGTTGATGGCCGTCTCGATGTGCGAGCTCTCGAAGAGCTCGTGGGGGCGGCAGTCGAGCAGCAGCAGCGACCGGCCGCCGCCCGACTCCAGCTCCTCCTGCAGCCACTCCGCGCTCTTGCACGGCATCGCCGCAGCCATGGGCGCCCGCGGGGAGCTCCCCCAGACCTGCGTTTTCATGGGGCTCGGCAGCGGCGGCCGCCAGCGCCCGGCCCACCGGCCACCCACGCGGCGGCCGGACGCGGCCCCGCTCCGCTGCTCCCCGCCACCCGTGTGTCCCCAACTCCACCCCCCCCCCACCCCCCCAACACCGGGGTGGGCTTGCGGCTGTACCGGCCGTGGGTGCGCGGTTGCCTGCGGCCCGGAGCGCGGCGGCCCCCGCTCTGCCCTACGCGGCGCGCCCCATCCCGGCGGCCTCAATTAAAGCGGGGCTTCGCCGGCGGCTCGGCGTGTCATGCCGCGGGAGGCGGGGCGGGCAGCGGGGCCGGCCGGGCGCCAGCTACGCCCCGCCCCCGCCCGCGCGTCACCGCCTCCCGCCACGTCCCCAGCGCCAATGAGGCGCGGGGGGAGGAAGCGGGCGAGCCCAATATGGGCAGGGGGCGTGGCCTGCGCGGGGGAGCGGGGAGGGGGGAGCGGCGGGAGGGGAGGGGAGGGGAGGGGAGGGGAGGGGGGGGGGGCAGAGCGCGGGAAGGCGCGCGGGGGGCCGCGGACCCCGGCCCACGCTGCTGGTGGGAGCCCACGCTGCTGCAGGGCACGGCCAGCCCGCCGCGCCGCGCCGGGGCACCGCCTCCCTTCCCCCCCCACACCTCCGCCCCCGGCAGCTTTCAGCCAAAAGTTTAAGAAAAAGTTATGGGAGTGAAGCGACGCGGTGGGCACGGGCCGGTGGGTGTGGAGGCCTGCGTGGGTTTTGAGTGGGTCGTGCCCAGCCCTGCCTCTGTCTTTGACAGCAACGCACGGTTCCAAAATAAAGTTGACTGACACTCATTAAGCCTCCGGATTCCCTTTCGTTCTCAGAATGAGCTTCAAAATAGATGGTTTTATCTGTGCATCCTTGTTTATTTTTAGACTATCTTCCCTATTGGTATCCACTACTATAAATACAAACCTTTTGTGCTGCAATACTGAAATTTCAAGACAGGAATGTAACTGGAGGCATCCTTCTGGTTTCCTTCCATCTTTTACGTGCCTTCTCATGTGAGTCAGTCCTCTGGTACCAGAAGATTTCCATGCCTCACACAAACTGTTCCTGTTACAAAATAGATTTGATCTTTCTCTTTTTAATGAGCAGGATGACATTAAAAACGTGGTTTCGTATGAGCTGCTTCTATTGCAGTCTATTTTCACCATGCAGACAGCCAAACGTTGATGGGCTGCTCAGAGAGGTTGTGCAATCTCCACCCAGGTTGGTTTTCAAGATCCGACTCAGCACAGCCCCGAGTAACCTGCTCTGACCTCAGGGCCGACCCAGCTTTAACCAGGAGGTTTGTCTAGAGTCCGCTTGTGGTCCCTTCTCACCTGGGTTATCCTACAAGCCCTCGCTCTCCAAAATCCCATGGGCATGAGTGGGAGGGGGAACGGCTCCTCCTCCTCCCCTGTCCAGGACAGATGAGCCATTCCTTTTATTGCCTTAACTTCTGTTCTCTTCAGCCTCTTACTCTAAACTTCCTCAGCAAACAGTGTTACAAAGGGAAGAGCCACGGTCTGTCACCAGGCTCAATGACATGACTAGGTCTCGACAGGGCTTTTTCCCAGGTGGCTGAATTTTGAGGTCTGGGCTGCATCTTGTGTAACAGGAAAGATATTGTTCTTTAAAACACCCCACACACACGCGCAAACAAACACGTTTATACACATACACACCCCTAGACTTATTCGTAATATTGTTTAAAACTGTGCTGTTCAAATGACATTGTCTCAAGGCAAAAATTACAAAATGGATTGTATTTGAAGACACTTTTCATCCGGTCAAGATCTGCCACTACTGAAACCATAACAGAGCCACTGGCTCCCCAGTGGTCTTTCATATATACCCTCAACACATAAAAGGAGGCCATTTTCCTCTGTCTTTAGTACAAAGGCAGCACTTGGCTGCTCTGGGGTCCCTGTCTCCTTTTGGTCTAATTCATAAGTCTGGATCCTAATGAAAATACAGACTCAACACAGCACTTGAGCACATGCTTAACTTTGAACATGATGAGCATCCCATTACAAAATACTCCGTGATTTCAGTGGGACCGTGCTCCGAACCCTTCGTGGATTTCATTGGCATCAGCAAAATAAACGGCTTGTTCTACATCACTTTTTTTGTGATTCAAGTGTGTCCGAGAAAGCGGAACAGCAGAAGCTGTCCACTTCCCCTTGCCCAGTTTATTTTTACCGCTGGTTGCTGTGGGAAGCTATTGTGATTCAGTGTTGCAGTAGGAAGTTACTAACGCTGTTCTTGCAGCAGAGGATGTTGAGGTTCTTATGCAAGCCACCGTCACAGTGAAAATAGCTGACCTTTCAGTATGTTTATCAAAGCACCTTCAATTCATAAGAGGAACAGCAGTGGGTTGTGCAAAGGACTTGTATCTGTGTCTCAAGTTCTTGGTGTACTGAAAAACGCTCCCAGAAATCTTACGGGGACTCCTTGGCTCCCCTTTGGCGGTGCGAGGGAGGCAGGTGTAACCGCCAGCGTGCGGTACTGTGAAACCAGAAGAGAAATGTTTCACCTCCATTTTGTGGTCGCATTAGCAACCACAGAAGTTTCGGGACAGGCTCCAGGCACATCACCTGCCGAGGCAAGACCAGATTTCGTCCTGACGAGGGCGAAAGTAAAATACTGTCACCTAACACTGGTGTGGCACCCTCTGCCTGCTCAGCCTGGAGCTGAGGGTCACTGGGAGAGAGTCCCCTCGCTTCTCCCACCTCCGGGCCCTCTCCCAGCCCGGCTCCGGGGGGTGAATTCCCCCCGCAGCCCAGCAGGCAGGCCGGGCAGGGCTGGCAGCCGGGCAGCGGCTGGTGCCAGCCTGTCGGCATGCTGCCCTCTTGAGTCAGCCGCTCCAAAATGCACCTCAGCCAAAAACCAGACCGAGTTATCCTCCCAGCGCCAGGTTCCCTTTGCCAGGCCCTGTATCCTTCCCGCAGCACCAGCCGGGGCTGCCATCCAGGGGGATTTCTTCTGTGAAAGAAGTAATGTGGGCTCCGCAGTGAGCCGTGGGGCATCCCCCTCAAATCCCCTCCCAAGGAGAAGGCTCCTCGCACCCACGAGGTTTCCCAAAATGTGGCAGAGCAGAAGCATGCAGGCTGGGGCCAGGATGCTGTGCGTCAGCACCTCCTTCAGCACAGGGGGGGCTGGCAGGGGCTCAAGGGGCTTGGAGGTGTTTGTCTCACCATGTATGTGGCTTTGCTGACATCTAAAAGAGCAGCACATGTCCAGAAATGAGCAGCTTTCGGTTCAACTCCAAAAGTCCCAAATGCTTTCGACAAGGGCAGCACAAAGCAATAACCACTCTACACATGGATTGCCATTGTCTCCGTGCCCTACCACCACAACTGGCCTCGGCTTTCTAATACACAGGGTTGTGTGTGTCTTTCTGGTGGTTGTTCTGCTGCAGCAAGACTCTCTCCTCCAACAGTCTTTCTACTTGATGTCCAGCATGGAAACCACCAACTTCCCCATGCCCACAGCCACATCTTGCCAGCTTGGCTTCAGATTGCTTTTATCCTCATCTGTCCCGGCCTCCAAGGATGCTGATGCAGCTGCCATCTCAGCTTCCTCATTTCCATTGCCACCACCTCTCTTTTCTCAGGTTCTCCCACTGCCAAACCTGCAGGCTGTGTTTTGACATCTCTTTTCCACCTGGATCTTCATCTTGTGTTTTAGAAACAAAGGCCATGAGTCATGGCAGAATGCAAGGTAAACGCATCATTAGCAGATGTCTACCCAAAACTCACTCCAGGTCCTGACTTGGCCCCTGTGGTGTCACGGCTCCCAAGGATGTGACAGACACTACTTTGAGCCAAGGGAGCAGCCAAGGACTGAGTAAAGGGCAGAAAGTGTCACACCACAATGGGACCCATGGTACTAACTACAGCTTGGGTGAGGGCTAGGGTTCCCAAGGATTTGAAGAGTAAATCAAAAGTATTTGCAATCAGAAGCTGGTCACAAGTTAAACCACATTTTCTTCTTAAAAATGAACCTCTGAAAAGCATGTCTTGGCTTTTTTTTTTTTTTTTAACATGCACTTTCTCAACAACATTGTACCCCAACATGATTTTTCTTCCAGTCCCAGCTGTCAGAGCAACTCTTCCCTCAAAAACCCTGGGCTGTATCAGTTAAACCTTCCTAGGACTTATCTTCTTATTGCTCAGTCAGCTGTTTGCAACATCTAATAACAAGTATCAGGTATGATTCATGGCCCAGATATTAATCCATAAAACTATTAAGCTCCTTCTAGCAGAAGTCTTCACCTGTCTCAGGTGCCTATGGTCAAATATCCATCAGTATCAAGAGAGGATGCTTCTTCCTGGCAGTTTAATGATGGACTGGCAGCTTGAAGCAATGTTTTGCATGCAGTATTTCAGCTGGGAATTTGCTCGGATGACCTAGGGCTCCCAGGATAGCTCCTGGTTTGTTCTGTGACATTGAACAAAATCACAATTTTCTATACTGCATTCTTCCTATCTGTAAAATGGGGCTGGTGCCTCCCCATCACCTTTGCAAGCATTTGGGTGCTAGGGAACCAGGCAGGTGGGCTGGTGTGATGTTAGCATCCTCTTGCAGTGCTGAATTTCTTGGACTGAATCACTTTTTTCTATCTTAAAAAAAATTTTATTTAACTTCAGTTTTGCTTCCTGATTAACTGAGGTTGGAGTTATTTTGCCAGAGAAGGGCACTTATTGATGGTTTACCCCATGTTTCATTAATGCATGTAAGAGGTTAACTCCTAGTAGAGAAATAGAAGCATGGTTTTAACAGGAAAAAAAAAAAAAAAAAAAAGGCCCAAATTTGCTTTCTACTCCTGCACTAATTTGTGACTATTTTTATCAATGTTAACACTGAGCCAGGGTAAAAATACTCCCTAGAAAGTTTAGAATTTACATTTGTCTTCATATATATTCAGCAGAAATCTAGCTCCCCAGCCTCCGCACTGCCTAATCTGGATTCATTAGCTTCACCCGCCCCCGAGAAAAATGTCAGATGACTTTGGCCTGGTGAAGCACTTCACCCACAAACGCTCAGCAGGAGGATCTGAGCGCAGTGCTCTCCTTTCTGCAGCAGGCCGGCCCCGTGGAGCATCAGCTCTGACACCTCAGGTGTCTAACTCAGCGACGGGAACAGCTTCACCCTTCCTGACACAGCCCTGCTCCGAGGCAAACTCTCCGGTGGGCTCCATCCTGCGAGGATGCTCAGCCCTGTCAAGCTTCTTTCCCCCTGCTGCCCCAGCAAGGGCAGGTTGATGTAGGCTGGGGAAGAACCATCACAAGGAGAAACCTTTGTGAAGCATCTTGTGAAGCACGAAGCAGCCATGAACATGTGCAACCCGCACCACCAGGTCCTTGGATGGTGACATTTTTCCTCTATTAAATGGGCATAGCATCATTTACCTCTCCAAGACGCACTTTTGCTGCAGAGCTGGAAGGTTTCATGTCAACGTGTCAACGAATTCTGGTCCAAAGGCAACAAAATCATTCTCTGGCATGTTCCTGCAGAAGCAGCAAATCAACCCCTCCCGCGCAAAAGCCAGAAGGCACGTGCAGTGGCTGGGCAGCTCAGGGCAGTTGTCCCACCTTTGCGTCTGTGCAACCTGACCTGATGTAGGAGCCTTCTCCTCAGGCTGGTTCTCACCTTCCCACCATGCATGTCTTCAGGTAGATCTAGAAGGTCTGTGGCAACCGCAGGGGAGGAAAGCTGTGTGCAGAGTGCTGCAGGCCTTGGGAAATGTGGGCATTCTCTTCCCTTTAAATATTTCTGCGGCAAAAATTGAGGCTCCAAGAACCTCATTTTTCTGTTTCCTTTGATCGTCTCTTAGTGGTCACAGAAACCCAGAAGGGTGGAGGCCGGTGGTCCCTGAGGAGCGCCTGGTCCAACTCGTGTCTCTCACAGCAGCATCTGTTAGAGCAGGTACTGCATCCCAGTTGGGTATCCCAATATCCCCAAGGATAGAGACTCCACAACATCTCTGGGCAACCTGATGCAGTGTTTGACCACCCTCACAGTGAAAAAGTCTCTTCTTACAATTAATTGTCATGTCCCGTGCTTCAATTTGTTCCCATTGCCTTGCATCCATTCACTGGGCACACAAGAGAAGTCTGGCTTCATCTTCAGGGTTTGAGGAAACCTGCACATTTTTACAGGAAGGAATGTGCTTCCACCTGGGTGCAAAATAATCCAGTCTGCAGAGCCAGAAGTATTTTTTCTGGGAAATATTGCTCCGGCTTTTCTTATCCAGCTTTAGCTGAGATATAACTGGTTACAGGAAAATTTGGGAGGTCCCCGTGCTTTCTGTGAAACCAGGAGAGAAAGGGGGCTCATGTTTAAGCAGGAGACAAGAGACTCCATGGGCTCCTCCAGCCAGGGAGTGCAGCTCCAATTTAATTAAACTGGGAGAACATTGTTGAGCAACAACCAGACCACTTCCCTTCTTCCCCGCCTCTGCTTCCTGGGCTCTGGGATCCTTCCAGTGGAAGAACTGGAGAATATACAAGATTAATTATCCTTTTAGCAATGGGATTTAAATGAGCAGCTATGGAAACCATGTGCCACCACCCTTACAAAATCCTTCCCCGTGGAGGATTACAGGAGGGGGCAGGTCCGATGCTCCCTTTGTCATTAGACTATCCAGAGTCTGTCAGTGCAATGATGGAGCAGGATGGGATATTTATGAGACTTAAGAAGCCAATAATATCTACTCTCAAGCCTGTTTCATGCATGTATTAGACATAGACTGCATAGTGTATAGTTGAATATATACCTACAAACCCCATTTTTAATCATTCCTCATTTTGTATGCCAAAAAAAGGGCCTTCCTCCTTAGAAAACAGTCAGGCAAGACAGGAATGGCCCAAGACAGCAAGTGCAGGACCTGTTGGTGCTATCTGAGCACCTCCCTGCCGATCCACTTGCGTCTCCACCACCTCCCCAGCTCCACAGTTTCAGCATCCTCAGCCGCCCGCCCTGCGCACACGTCAGTTCCTCGGCAGCTTCTCCCAGGCGGCCAGGCTGTTTTCAAGAAGCAATTTCCTGCAGAGAAATATTTCTTTTTCAAGGAGGCTAAGTGGCAAGCTTCCTGGTGTGGGCTTTTCACAGGAAACAATTGCGAAAGCAGCCTCACCACCCACCAGGAAGGGCTGTGAATGAGCAGGGTGGGTGCAGGCTGCACCCAGGTCTGCACCCCTAACCCAGCTCCCCCTCATACATGCCCTGGGGGGTTGAGTTTTGTGCCCCTCACCCACATCTCCCAAGCTGCTGCTGGGATGCTGGCTTGGGGCCAGGGAAGCAGCTGGATAGGGAAAACCTGGGATGGGTGCAGGTGGTGCAGAGAAGGTGCTGCGTAGCCCCTCCAGCTCCCAGCCTGTGCCTCTGGTGGGAAAAGGTGATAGAATCTGAGAGAAGACACAATGACTTTGCCAGGCTTTGGCTCACCAGCCTTCGTGCTCTTGTTCCTTTCTATGTTGCTGAGTCTGATTTCAAGCAGGGCCACCAAATACCAGGATAGGCTTCTGTCCCCACCCTGAGCTGGACGGTCACCGCTCCTCAGCCTGGTCCTACAAGGCGTCTGGGTTTCTGGGTGCTCCTCTGAAATGCCAACCCTGCCAGGACTTCTCCCCACCGCCACTGAAAGGCTGAGGCAGCCCAGCTCAGCTCTGCTGTGGCGGACCCAAGGCAGTCCCGGTGGCTTCGGCAGCGCTGTCTGGGGTTTACACCTTCGACAAGATCAGAGGCAGGCTCAGCAACGTGGCGGTGTACCACATCCCTGCCTACCTACGAAACCCCAAACTGCACCAATTAAGCCTTTAGCCGATGCAGAGATACTGGGGAAGGAGGTTGCACCATGCTGCTGCTTCTCACCAGGGGTGGCTTTAAAGTCAACTACTGTTCATACCCTTCTATTCCAATGAGTGGGGCAGGTCTCCCAGCCAGTGCGTGTCCCCCCACAATGCTGCTTTTCATTCACGTAGTTGTTCTCGTTTGGATGTATTTGGTGGCGACTAATGGACGGACAGCCCAGGCTCCTTCCCCCTTCAAGGTCTTTCCACCTGTGCTGTGGCAACACTTTTCATCATTGAGAAGTTTTGCTGGCCATCCGTGAAGACGCTCCAGCTGCTGAGGTTTTTTTTTCTTGCACCAAGTCCTCTGGTTTTGCAACCCCTCACTGTAATTAAATAAAACTGAACAGAACCCAAGAAGCCATTTCTGTGAAGCATTTCAGGAGTAAAGGGCTTGTTCCCCTTTCAGAGCATCAGAAAATTATTTCTGTTTTCCTCCCAGTGTCAGTAATGTTCAGCTGAACCCTGCTCTTTTTCCTGAAATGTTTAGTTTCCAAGAAACAAAGCTTTATTCTAAACACAAAACATCTCTTGGGACAATCTCTTTCCTTATTGCATATTTTTTTTTTTTTTAATGTATTTAACAAAATACCAATTTTCTGTGAACTTGTTTAGCAATCCCTGTTGGTCACTGGTCCAGCCTGTTTGACACTCTTGGGTACACTCACAGCTTTCAGATACACATATATGTCCTGCAAGAACATGATCCAGCACAGAGGGAACTGGACCAGGTCTCAGGGAATAGACTGGTCCCTTCCCAACTCACACTGGCCTAATCACGTGATGCTGGGCAGGCCCCTTCCCTCTATGTCCTGCCTCTTGACCCTTGAAATGGGGTTAAAGCCCCCTCATGCACTTTGCTGGACCTAAGATTTGGCAAGCAATACCTGAAACACCTGTAAGGTGCAAGTCCCGTTTCCACCCGTGGCAGCAGTGCTTGGTGATGAAGGAGGAATCAAAATCTTCTTCCTTCTTCTCCCTTGGCCTGCTGGAAACGCTCTTCCTAACGCAGCCCTGATGTTGCCAGCTGTGAGAATGCATCGCTGGCTCACGGTCAACTTGTCGTCCACCAGCACCCCCCAGGTCTTTACCTGCAAAGGTGCTTTCCAGCTGGTTGGCACCCAGTGTGTACTGGTGTGGGGGGTTATTCCTCCCCAGGGGCAAGAGTTCATACTTCTCTTTGCTGGGTTTCATGAAGCTCCTCTCTGCCCATCTAGGTCCCCCTGAACAACCCTCTGATGGATCAGCCGCTCCTCCCGGTTTTGTATCTTCTAAAACCTGGTGCACTTGGTCCTATCATCCATGTCATTAATAAAGAAATTAAACAACATTGCTGACCCTCGGGGCACACCACTGGACTTTGTGCTGCTAACCACAACACACTGAGCATGGCTATTCAGCCTGGTTTTAGTCCATCTCACTGTGCATCGGGAAGGACACACCAGCACAGTGTGGCGAAGGAGACCTGCCCTCTGCGTGCTGTGGGCTCGTCTCACTGTGGCTGCCCGGCTGCTGAGCCACAGCAAAGATGTCCTGGCTGCAGCTCCTGCTCCTTCTGTGCCCGGCTTTGCAGCCAGTCCCATGGTTCCTTCAGCTCTTTGCTGTGCTGGAGGCTGGGGAGGAAGATGACGCTGTTTCCCCAGATGTCCTCCAAGACCCTCAGTGTGGCAACGAGCAATTTATTTAACAACAGAGAAGCCCTGGCAGCTTTGCTGGACCCTCAGCCCAGGCTATCACCCCAGCAAACACAACGGACAGGACACTGGATGGTATTGGAGTGAGGAAGCAACACACAAGCAACAGTGGTCATCATCGAAGGCACTTGCTAGATCCCCCCCGAGACACCGCATGCATCGCTGTGCCTGCTGACAGCATCTCTGAAGGGTTCTCAAGCGTCTGAAGCTTGCTCAAACATGGCTTGGAGGGGCCAAATTTGGTGGCCAAAGGGTACTTGGAGGAAACCTTCCCAGCTGTAATAACAACCCAGCTTTCATAAGCAGCTGCTATAGCTGGGGTGGCTCTGTGCAAAGCCAGGGGGGGCAGGGAGAGCTCACATCACTTAATAGCTCAAATGGTGGAGCAGGGAGAAAAGGACAACTGAGATTTGAGATATATGCTTCTCCACACCTGACCACTGACCACAACGGGGGGAACATGTGGCCTGGGGACACACAGGGCACAAGGAAAGAGAGATCCTCCAAGCAGCTTGTGTCATTTCAGCACATGCGTGCGTTGTGCCTTGTGTGTCACTGTTTCTTCACTCCTGATTTGAAAAATGAGGAAGCAGTGATCAGAGAAAGAGGTGACCAGGAAACTTCTAAGCAAACGAACCCTGGGGAATGAGTCACTGGCTTTGCGTAAGAAGCCAGACTCATCTCTGGAGGGAGAGGGGCAGGCAGGGCATCAGGCAAGATGAACGCTTCAGGGAGATGCCTGCAGCATGATTAAAAGGCAGCTGGGACCTTGCTTTAGGAGACCCATCTGAGGTGGCAGGCGGAGGTGTGAGATCAAAGCCGAGCGGGCTGTGGGTGCGCCCACGCAGCTCGGCACGCAGCGAGCCGGCCCCAGCCCCGCAAACCGGCTGGCCACGAGGACGCAGCGGTGGGAGCACAGCCCGCTGGGGCAGGCTGCTCCCAGGAGCTGGAGAAATCACGGCATCCACCTGACACAAGCTTTTCTCAGGAAAGCTAGGCTTGGGTCTGGGTGGTGGCATTTCCCACGGGGAATGTTATTTCCTTGAAAACCATGGGTATTCAGGTCAAGTAAAAGCTATTAGCAGAGTGGCATCAGACACACTGAGCCGGTTGAGTCAGAAGATAATTTACAACAGCATGTAAGGTAATTTCCGAGGAGCAGGGGTGTTTCGTTACCGTGTTTTCCTGGTGACATCTTCAGCTGTTTTGCTTTTAAGAATTAGCCTTTTGTTTACTATTTTAGCTTATTTCCCCATGGAGAGCCTTTCATTACTCCCCAACATTACCTGCAGCTTTTCATCTGAGTGGGTGAAGAAGGAGGTGGAAGAGGAACAGCTCTTCAGCAGCATGGCCAGTGTGCCAGAAACAATACTTTTTTTTTAAGCTATTCATAAAGATAACAAGAGATGAAAAGGTTGTGTTGGGAGAAGGATCTTTTCTAGTTGGAAAACATGAAATACAAGAGTGCTGCTGTCTTTTCTGCTGGGGCTCTGGCATTTCTCGTGTTATCTCTGCCAGGGTTTGCCCTGTGGGGCAGAAGCCACAGAAGGGCAGCCAAGGTGGACGGATGGATGGGAGAGGAGCCCACTGAGGGACTCACACCCAACCTAAAGGGACTGCAAGGCTTCACAGACAGAAGAAAACCCGGCTGAAAAAAAAAAAAATCTCAAAGCCCAGACTTGTTGGGTAAAAGGTGTTGGAAATGCAAATTATTCATTTAAAGAACTGGGACAGGAACCAGGGGTGCCAGGCTGAGCTGTTATCTGCTGCATCAGCTGCAAGTCTGGCTCAGTATTCCAAAATAAAATTAGACTTGCAGTATATGTCTTTAAATATTTAAATTACTTTCAGTAATTCATATGGTGACATTTAAACAAAGTACACCAAGCAAACGGCTCCCAGTGCTAAAAGGAAATGTTTGCAGGTAATAATATTTAATTTAAGAGGGAACAGCTGATATCAAGGCAGAATCTTAATGCTGAATTCAGCCTACATTCCTCTCTGAACCAAGAAATAAAGAATAAATCACTGGGCCTACGAATGGTTAAACACGCAGAACAATGTGATTGAAGTGCTGGTCCCAGGCACCCCAACAGAGCTGTGAATTACGTGCATGCCAAAATATTTGCAGGATCAGGGCCTCCGTGCAGAGTTGCTTCATGGGCTCCTGAAGACGGGGACGGGCAGCTCTGTACCAGGAGGTGAAGATCACAGGGCTTGGTGATGCTGACCCCTCCTGCCCCGCTCACCTGCCAACCCCCACCCTGCCTGGGCCCTCCCCTGTGAGTCTCTTTTAGTAACTAAAGGCAAAATCCATCCCGGGTACAAACAAGCAAAACTCAATGAAGTCAACTTACACCCAGGCTGAGCTTCGCTGTTGGTGCTCCCGGCCAATTTGGAGAGCTTAGCCGGGTCTGTTACATCAGTCACACTGGATTTCATAACATTAGACATTTCAATGAGGGTGACTCATTCTCTCTTGAAGTGTATTGTATGTATGAGCAAAGATGATTAACTTTTGCTGAATGGTATGATTTCTGGGATGGGAACTGCTATTAATTAGGAGCAGAGCTCAGATGTTCACAAACCCTGTTTTCATGGCCTACTTTGTAAATTTTTCTCCATTTTACTTGTTTTTTTTAGCTCGGGATAAATATTAAAGTGTGCTTCCCTGCTATCCATCACCAAAGCAGCCAGATGTCCAGCAAAGGTATCTGACTTTCATGGCCAGGCACAGACCAGGGCTCTCAGTTTCTGTGTCCAGGTTTCAGCTACCTTTCCCCAAAATCTCAGTTTTCACATTAAAAGCAAACAAAACAAAATAAAAGGGAGCTTCCCGCCATTTCAAATGCAGCAGATAAACTAGCAAGGGAGGTAAAATAAGCTCAAATTGCTCAGAATGTAAAATACAAAGAATTATTCTTCCTCATTCCCCCCAAAAATTTTCTTTATCAAAAGAAATTCAGTCGGGGGCTTATGCTAATCGCATGCTTCTAGCTGTTGAGGGTTGAGCTTTTGGGGTTAGCAACACCAAGGACCCTCGGGATAAAGTGTCTCCCAGGTTCAGGGAGAAAAATACCCTTTCAGGTGCACTGGCTGAACAAGTCGCTCAGCAGTTTCAAGCACATCTGCCGGACCTGACACCACAGTCCTTCATGAAGCACCACACTGCCCGAAGAGCCTGAAGGCATTAAGATCAGTCTGCTTGTAAAAGCCAACGGAGGCAGGCGTGGGACAGTCACCCCTCCCCACCACCGTGAGCTTGGGCAGCCCCAGGCAGTGCTGGGGGGATGCTGAGGAGCAGCCAGGGCTGAAGGTGGGGACCTGGCAGGCCAGGCTGTTTAGTGTCATCTTGCCACCACCTTGTGACTCCCAGTATCCCCTTTTTGATGACAAGGTCCCCTCCCAGCTCCAGCCTGTGAGCTCCCTCTTGCCCCATCCCCTGGCACCAGCAGTGATCGACACACCATCCCACAAACACTCCACCCTGCTCCAGCTCCATTGCTGCTGTGGGCAGCAAAACACTCTTGGGAACAGATAAACTGTGGCCAAACTCTCTCCACCTGGTCAGTGAGGAGCTAGAAGCAGGTTTCTTGTTCTTGGATCCTGGCAAGGTACCACCATGCACGTCAACCAGGTCTTCCAGGGAGAGAAAGGATGGGCCACGGCTCAGCCTGGTGCTCCTCCAGCAGGGATGAGGTGCATCTGCTTTGCCCAGTACCCCCATCACTGTGCACCCCTGCCAGCACTTACTGTCGCTCCTCAAATGCCAAGCAGGAACTGTGGGCAGCCGTTATGCAAACAAAGGTCACTGGAGCTGAGCTTTTCCTTTTCATCAGCTGAGGCTGCACAAAGATACGGGCCACAGGCTGGAGGTCTGGTCCTGCTCTACGGCAGGCAGTGATGACGAGCACAGGCAAAGCCCAAGAGAAGCAAACCTTGCCCATGTTTGTAATTTACTGAGATGGAAAGAGCTGAATTTTTCAGTTAAAACTGAGGTGAGATGGCTGGGCATTTCAGCTCAAGGTAGGGGTGAGCAGTGAAACCACCTGTGCAGCTGGCCAGCCCTAACCCCAGGGTGTTTTGGAAACCTCCAGGGTAGCGACTTGTTTGTTTTCCTCCGCTCCTCCTGCCTGCCACCAGGCAGCGGGCAGAGGCAGCCCCTCTTCCCCGGCACCTCGGGGTGACTCGCTCTGGCTTGGGCTCTGCAACCACGCTGGTGGCAGCAGACCTGGAAGCACCTGCTGCCCAAGCTTCCCCGTAACCACCACAGCTCCCAGGCTTGCTCTCAAGAAGCTGGGAGGTGTGGGAGCGTTAAAAGGCTTCTCCTTTCAGAGTCAACAGTGAGGAATGTGCATTCAAAACAGAGATAGGGCTAGTCTCTCTGGAGCTCACAGGAAGACATCGCTTCTCCTATGCACCAACTCAACTGTGATTCTCTTTGAGATAAAGTGGCATCTAAGGGTACAAAACCCCCACCATCTGCTTAGAATGGGGCTGTTTGCACTAGGGAAATGCCACTGGCAGGTGGAAGTATGGATGTGTGATTCAGGCACGAGTCTAAGACACGTGAGCCACTGCCCAAATTCTGGGCATGCGGCAAAGGCTGAGCCACGCAGCCCCAAGGGTTTCCTTGGAGACTGACGCAGAAGGGGCTGCTCCTCCAGAGGCTCTTTCTCCCTGTCTTACCAGGAAAAGAAACACCCTCAATCCCATCCCTACCAAGAGAGCCGGCAAGGCTCCACCGTGCCGCTGGAGGAAGGGGCAGCACTGGGGGCCTGGCGAGTGGTTTTCCTCCCCTCAGAGAGGTTTTCCTGCTGCGCAGCTCACTCACACTTCTAAAAATGTATGCTGGAGCAACTGTCTCTAAGGCAATTTCCATAACAATGGATGCAGAAGAACAATCCATGCTGCTGGTGTGCCTTGCTCACTCACACACATGCCGAGGAAGGGGCACACTGCAATTTCAGCACTGAGGTGCCCGTGTGGATGACAGAAAAAGAATATTTAACTGATTTGCTCTCAATAGCTGCTAGATAGCTCCCCAGGGGACCCGCTGTCCAGGGCCCAGCTGAGGGGCATTGGCAGGTCTCCCCCTTGCCTCATCCCGGGGAGGCACCCGGGGAGGCCCCGGGTCATTGCCAGAACACTGGAGCCTATAGGCATAAAACCACCCAACAGCAAAGGTACAAAACCACAGAAAGCACTTCCACACCTTCCCCACCGAAGCAGCTTACTGGTGTGCCACTGATGCCCAGTAAACATGCACCAGTGCCAGAAGACAGCAGATGAGAAGGACCAGCGCTGGAGGCGAGGTGCTTCAGCAGCAACACTCAGAACATCAGCCAAAAGCTCATGCTTCATCCAGTCTTGGTACTTGAAAGGCTGTGAGTTACGCAAAGCCCCCAAGTTGTCATTTTATTGCAGTTCTGGGTGTTCAGCCCTAGCCAAACCCACCCAGGTTTGCTCCTTCCCACATCTTTTCCAGTTTGACCCATTAAAGTCAACACACAGCCACTGTCTCTGGTTTGAATCGCTCGCATCCTGCCATTACAGCTTTGTTTAAATCTGTGCAGAGCTCAACCTGTTGTCAGACATACACTAATTTGTGTGTTTCTAATTATTTGTTTCCATCTTAAAACCTGTTTTTCAGCAGATTGCAGCTTTATTTTAATACATACTTGGCTAGAGCTCGATATACTGGTTGCCAGTAACCTAGACACAAATGGGCTCGCATTGCATAGGGGGAGCAGGGGGAGAGAAGAGACCAAGTTAAACTGAATTAAAAGCCTGTTCATAAAAACGAATTAAGCAAAACCATCAAACAAGCGGCAGTTTTGCATCACACAAGATTATGCTTTTATATTCCTCTGTTTCTACTGCTTGAAGATGAATCTCAGCACTCGCAAAAGAGCATTTGAAACATCTCCTTACATAAACACTTTGACCACCTCCATTTTATGTGATTAAAGCTCTTAATCTTCTGTTTAATCCCTTTTCTACTCATATGCTCAGTGTTAAGAACTAGCTCAGCAGTGGACGACCAAACCAGGATCATTTTCCACCTGCTTTCCCAGGGTGTGAATGCAGAAAGTCAGGCACCATCCTCAGCCTCTTCATTCAAGCAACGCTGTATCAAGAGCCTTTTACTCTTCTAGTAGCAGATTGGGCACTTTGTTTCTTGGTCATTTCCACACAAGTCTTCCAAGGACACAAGAAGGAGCTGAAAGCAAACTGGGGTGCTACGCCAAGGCAGCCATCATCACTGCAACACACCAGACAGCATAACCAGTGCTCCAGGACCTGTCTTTGTTGCATTCTTTCTATGTAGCTCTTTCCCCTCTGATGAGGCTTCTGGGGTCTCTGATCCAAAATGCAGATTAGGAGACTGACTCTGAGGCAATTAAACCAAATGAAAACCCATGTTATTTGCTGGCAAATACTGACTTTTTAGTGAAGGCCACATTCTGCATAACACACTGGTCTGGATGCGTATCTACCCAGCCTGGGAGAGAGCAGGAAGGGTGCTGTGGTGCTTGCAGCAGGCTGAGAAGACCCTCCCCAGCTCCTGGGCAGGAACCTGGGCCAACCAAAGCTGAAACAGCTACAGAAACGTCCAGGCTAGATTTTGCCCATGGTTGCTCTTTGCATTAGTGCTGAGATGGGGCGAGTCATTTGCAGAGGGAGATGCTCACCAGCGGCAAGCTTTGAGCAGGTCCCCACACCAAGGTGTTTCACCCTCAGCTCATCTTCCTCAGGCCCAGGACACAGCGCCTGCTCCTTCCCATCCTTCACGTGCATGGCCCTGCCCTTGCTGGCGAAGGTTGGACAAGTCACCTGCCCACTGTATCTGTGCTAAACTCTTCCCCGCTCAGTCACGCCAACCCTTCTTGCTGGGTAGCTATGAGGAAGCCTTGGTTTAAATGGCCAAACACAGTAACACAAGACTCTGACACGCAGCTTCACAGTCAAATCAATGTGTCTTCTGCAGGGATGGAGAGGGCTCCACAACTGTCTCTGTAACTGCGTGGTTTGAGTCCTGACTGAAGCTGTTTGCAACTGTCTCACCTTTGGCTTCCCCTCCTCAGCTCGCTGCCTTTCCCTGGACATGTGGAAACCCAGCAAGAGCATCCCACAGGCAAAAAAGCTTTAACCCCCCAGCACAGGGCTTGTGGCTTGCCCTCTGGGATGGGCAGGAGCTACACAAGGAGCCAGCAGTGTGCATCCAACAGCATGCCATTTCCCTGGCACAGCCTGGCCTCTGGCTGCCTCCATAGTCGGTCGCAGAAGGAGAGTGAAATCCTTGTTCAGTTCTTTCCAGCAGTGAACACAGCCCAAGGACATTCTGATTTCTCTGCAGAATTTTTGTCAGGAGACAAAGGGGCTCAAAAACTTGATGTGACCAGTGGGGTGTGAGGAAACCCCTCCCAGGAGGAACTGCTAGAGGCAAGCAGCTTTTCTTTTGTGTCAACAAATTGTCCTGGTACTTTGGAGGAGACACTCAGTTTGAGTACGCAGTCTAGAGCACCTTTGAAAGGCATCTTGCTCCAGGTGTGCAGAGGCCCAGCTGGAAGGCTGACGGTGTGCAGCATCTCCAGGTGAGCACCAGTGACCTACTCCCCCTTGCAGGCCTTGGACTGTGGGACACATGGCCTGGAGCAGCCCTTCCATCGGTACCAAACACTTGGCAGCAGCATGGAGGTCACCTGGGAAAAGGCCTTTTGCCAGGGGAAATTTTGGTGTGGACACCAGCAGCAAGGAGAAGGGCTGGAGGTGGCCACTGCCTCCTGGTTTCATCCTTGCAGAGGAGCATCTTGTCCAGACACATCTGCCTCCACCTGCCAGCTGAGCCACACAGGGGGGTCCATCACCTCCTTGTAGCCCTTCCTTATTTCCGCCCAAAGTTGGTTTTGGTGAGCTTCTGCTTCTTTTGTTGCTAAAAATGAAAGAAAAAGGGAAGAGATGCATTTGATGTTAAGGAAATCTAAGAGCATGCAGCAATCCAACTGCTCAGACACATATGCCGCCTTCCTTCTGCTCTGTACCAGTGAGGCTGTGCCATATTTAGATCTGGCTCCATCTCTCACAAACTTGACCAACTGTTCCTCCACAGTGTCATCTTCGCTTGTTTATCCCCAAACTGTTCACTGAAATCCTCAATTCAGTGAGGGGGAAAAAAAAAAAAAAAAAAAAAAAAAAAAAAAGTAGGTTTTTATTTTTGATGACGGGAAAAGCACTAAATGCCGAGAAAGCCAGATCGCAACATTGCCAGGTAGAGAGGTCAAAAGATCGTTTGGTGAGTCACCATCTTCATGAGGGACCTCCCGTGCGTGCAGGCAGACATGCTTCCTAGAAATGGCTCTGCTGCAGGAGCGGGGCCAGCCCCACACCGCCTGCCAGGGCAGCATCCGCTGGCAAGTCATCAGCCCCTGGGATGCTCCCACGGCAAGCCTGCTCCCAGACGAGTGGCAAGTCTAGTGACCACACGGGAAGGCAGGCAAAGACCTGTGGTCACGTTTGCCCGCGGTGTAACTCCCCCCGAGGAGCTGCCCGAAGCAGAGTGCTGCACATCTGCAAAGGAAATGGGCAACAGCAGCCTTGAGGGAAAGACTGAAAAATCCAGCTGTGTTGCAATAGGAAACACAGGAAAGGACACGGGGCATTTTCCCACCTTCTTCATTGTGCCAAACCACTACAAGTTCACCCCAGTGTTTGAGCACTGGTTTTGGGACCAGGAGCCAGGCAGAGATGGTCTTGCCCGATGCTTTCACCCACTATTATGTCATGCGAGGCAGAGGTGAGCCCTTGTCCTCCCGCACACCATGGAGGTTTCTCACTGAACATCCACTTTTCTTCCCGGCTTGCCCTTGATGTCAAGATACTGCTATCTACTGGAGGATCTGGTGACAACATGTCCTGCAGCCTTGCAGGACGCTGCAACGTGCAGCATCTCAGCCCTCCCACCAGCTCTGGGGCTTGTATACGAACATTTCTCACGCTTGAGGCAGATCTTACGGAGTTAAGAGCATTTTCTTGGCTTGCTGTGCCAGTGGAAGAGAGACTTACAGCATAGCAGATGGATGAAATTCTAATTTGGGTTTCACATGATTTATATAAATAGTCTTAGACGAGGTTGCGCATAGATGGCGCAGTCATCTGCCAGCTTTGCTCTGTTTACCTTAAGACCCTCTCCTCCCTTCCCACTAATCTTACAGAGTGCCCCAGTAACGTCTAGTGCATTCACAGTGACAAGTCATCTCAGCCTGCGTCAACCTCCTGCAAACCGCACAGGTCAGCTCAGCTCTGGCCTCCCTGTAACATGGAGCAGCCTCCTGGACACCCCAGTTAGCTGGGGACAGCCTTTATGCTCACCCCTCAAAACAAGAGGCAAGTTGTCAAGGAGGTCACCAGAGCCACGACTCCCTCAGTTGGCTCAGGAGATTGGGGAGGCAGGTATGGACCATACTGTTTCCTACCTGGGTGAGTGGGGACAAGAACGGGGCTTCCTCATGTCCCCCACTCATTCATAGGACACCAATTTCTGCCAGGGCTTCTCCCCACCAGGAGCAAGGGGACACTGGTGGCCCCGCTGCCACCCTCATGAAGATGACACAGCAGCTCCCTCCTCCTCCTTCTCCCTCCCCGTGCGTCACAAAGGAGTCTCCACCACATCCTGATGAGGAACAAATCAGCAAGCACATCTTTGTTGGGCTTAATTAGAAACCCCTGCCTCAGCTCCATCGCTCCTCTGTCCCTTGAAGGGTGGCAAGGGCTGGCACTGCTGCCAAGAAGGGGCTTGTGACAAACAGATGAAGGTCTGGCTCCTGTGGGGCTCCAGAATGCATCTGCTGAGCATCTCCATCACACATTTATTTTCTCCTAGAAAACAAGCGTGATGCAATCCCAGCAGAAAAAAAAAAAAAAAAAAAAAAACAATAAAAAAAAATGGAAAACTAAGCTGCTATTTTCTTTAAGTGGCTGCCAGAAGCTGGTTACGTGATAGCTGCATCGTCCCTGCATTGGATACAGCTCAGGGGGTTACTCCACGCCTGGTGCGGAGGACGGCACTAGGGCTCTGCTTTTAGCATCCATCAACTCCAAGATATCCCTCGGTCCAAGCTGTAGGGGCGATCAATGCCAAAAAGATCAAGTCTAGGCTGAAACGGGAAGTCGGACACAAGTTTCTTCAGTTTGAAGACCAAAAGCTAGACTGCTAAACAGAATGACACCTCCAGTCACCCGTGGACCCCAAGTACCCCAGACCAACATTTTGTCATGCAGCATCTCTGCCTTTCAAGGTGCCTTTGCCCCTGGCAAAATGAGCATCATCACAAAGCAGATGCATAGTTTGGGACGGAAACTGGTGGAAATGTCATTAAACATCCCCAGAGGATGCTCTGCCTGCATTCTTCTTTTTACAACCCATTTTTCTATGGAAACACTGTTTACACAGCCATACCATCCATGCAGCCTTCCTTTCTGTCTCTCTTTTTGGACACTTTCAGCCACACTGCACAGGGACTTCTTGTTATTACAGGAACGTAAATTTTGTGAAGTTTGGTGGATGATGAGAAGCCAATGAGTGCGTGTTTACCTTTTACTGGCCAGAGAGAGCCCACACGTGCTCTTTAACCCACGACACAAACTCGTCGGAAACCAGGATTTGCTGGTTTCTGCCGCTCGTGGAACAAGTTGTATTATTTGTATTATTGTATCCTAGGAGCCCTCGTTTCTGTCCTGCATTTAGTCCCTGGCATGAACGGTATTTTCCATGGTCAGCCTAGAAGGAAGGAGCAGACTTTAACCCCTTCAGTGCAAAGAGCAGATTTCCCACATCAGGCTGTTTTCATGCTACCCTAACCATGACTAAGAAAAAGCCCTTCTAGGATCAAGGCATACCCAGAGAAATCCTGGCACCAGCACAGGGTTGCCTCTAGGAGAGGTGCAGATGGTTCGGGAGCAGCTGGGGAGGCTGCTGGGGGGCTGCTTGAGCTTTTACAGCTCCTGCAGCCGGTACCATGTTCAAATCCCACCTTCAGGTCGGCAGCTGCCAAAACTCTGATTCAGCCTCTCTTTTCCAGCAATGCATCGTAAAACAGCTCTTTCCCAGCTGGGCTAAGGCACAGGTCACCAAACAAATGGAGAAAAAGAGATTTCTCAAGAGACAAGTCAGATAAAACCCCATGTTTCGGCCTAGTTTCCCTGCTTGTGCATCTCTGGTGGAGGAGAAGAGTGATGGATGTCACATTGGCAGTCATAGCTACCTCTGCCTGAGGAGATGCAAGCACAGCTGGGGTCCCTGCTCTGGACCCCTGTGGAAGATAACAGAACCTTTATCAGGTACCTCTGGCTTGAGATGCACAGGCCAAGGCTTTGAAGAAGTGACACATGACTTGGAGCGCCTTCGGATCTGAGCCTGGTACCAACTGAAGGACCCTGAATCAAGAAGGCAAGGACTCAGGGAGGCCTTTGGGGAGATCACACCCATCCCGGGGTACAGCTACCCTGATCCTTGTGGTTTGAGTCCATTACTGAGGTCCTCCTTAGCCAGCCCGAGCCACATCAACTACCGTTCCCACTCCTGCATGGGTCTATTGTCTGAAATCTGCCCCTAAATATGGGTAGAACAGAGAAGAAAGGAAGCACAGAAGGGCTAGAGATTGAAGGTCAAGGAGCGATGGGGTCCTGGGACACCAGCAGTCTCTGAGGGAGCTGCAAATGTGCTGCAGATGGGGGCTAGGACAGACGTAAGGTGCAGGGCCACATGGAGCATGGAGCCCCCCACCATCAGCACCTCCAAGGGTTTGGAGCCAAGCTGGGATATGTGTAGTGTGGGTTGTGGCAGGCGTGGGACTGAAAATCTGGATCATGAAACTTCTGTCAATCTTGGAGACTCAGTTTCTGCTGCCCTGAGAAAGAAGAGCAAGTGGCAGATTCAGGGTACTTGCCAGCAGAGGAAAGTTTACAACGGCTGTCGGGCAAGCACTCTTGCATTTCCCCAGTGCCCACAACAGTGGCAGATGAGAAACATCACACGGAAAATATTTGGGGTTTTATTCTACAAGCTGCTGCCTCTGTGCTGCGGACATGCAAGAAAAAGAGCTGGATCTTCTGTCAAAACTATTTTCCACTATTGCAATGTTTTTAAGCAAAACCCGAAGCATTACAAAGAAGACCGAGGATGATGCCCATAAACCAGGGAAAATAACTCTGGGGATGCAAAGAGACTTGTGGGTTTGGGTGTCATGTGCTTGTGGGAGGAGTGGCAGCCTCTGCCCTGGCATCACCCGGAGAGGAGGAGAAGCGAGCGCTGGGCTGGGGGCCCGGCATCCCCCCCGGCTTCCACCGCCGGCTGGTGCGTGGCGGGAGGCACGGCACCGCAGCAGCCCCAGCGCCTGCCGTCGCTCACTGCCAGAAAGGCTTTTGGCAGACACGCCAACTGGGAAAGCCAAAGTCCCCATGGAAAATCCTCTGGAGGGAAAGGGCAGCCTGAGCGGCGCGGAGCAGCGAGGGCAGCAGGAATACCGAGCGGGGACGATCCCTGCCCCAGAACCCAATTTTGGACTGAGGGGCAATCCTTTCACCTGCCAGGACGTCTCTGCTGACGGAAATTCAGACCCCACCGAAGCTGCAAGTGTTTCTCACGCAGTCACAAATGAGTTGTAGCAGGACTTGGAGTCAGAAGAGTTGATACACAGCCCTCGCAGTGTTTCAAACAAATTACTCCAAAAAGTTTTGGATTTAGAATCAATTTCAGAACTGGATGATTTGATTATTTCTGGATTTCCTTTCAGCCTTCATTTTTCTAATTCTTTTAAAAAGCACCTACTTAATAGTAATGGCAAAGATATTCCCTTGGAGAAGTTTGAGTAGCTTGTAGAGGCAATGCTTAAAAAATAATAAAAAAAAAAAAAACAAAAACAACAACAAAAAAACTTCACTAGCTCTCAAGAGCAAAGGAAAAAAAATCACCTTTGTCTAGAAATTTACTGACACCAGCAGGATTTTACTAGCTTGTGAACCAGCGTTTAGTACGGGCACAGGCTCTGAGAATCTCCCTGGATATTAACAATAAAGTGGCATTATTTCAGTCCCAAGCAGGAGAATTTCCTACAACATCTTCAGCAGATACTCTGTGACCAAGCTGAAAGCTCTGATGAACAGGACAGCGGATTCCCGCAACAGATTACAAATCACTGCTTCCCCTTTGCGAGATGATGTTGAGCTAGGCACAGATTTCAGTGTGAACCATGAAGCACAAATCCAGGCCTCGATCTGCACCAGTATAAAAGCTTGGATGAAGCATCTACTGAAGCCTCTTTCTTGAGCGAGGGACTTCCCTGAGCCAGGTGCTCAGGGTCTTTTCCTCTCCCCAGGGATACAAGGGCATCGCCTCGGTTATTTCGGTCTCACACCAAGTGAAATCACCACAGCACTACTCGCACAGAGCCATTCCCATTCACAACTCCCATTCATTCACTCCAAAACATTCCCGTTGGCCAGATATTTATCATTCTTGTATCACCCTCCGACTATTTTGCAGGGGTGGTAGGAGTGGCTTTTGGAAGACATTTGAGCACACACACAAATACAGGCTTGGGCTGCTGTGTGTTTGGACAAATAAATAAATGCATCTTAATCAGAAGAAATGTTTTTATGGTAGCTACGAGCGGGAAGAATGTATCCCATCCCTGCCAGGAAAAAAATCCCCGTGGGGATTTCTGAGCGCACCCAAAACCAACTGGACTAAGACCCTGCCTGTCCACTCCACTGATATGCGTGGGTGAGAAATTTGAGAAAATAGGAAGTTTTCAAAAAATAAAACTAAGCAAACAAAATAAAACCCCCTTACCTTCATAAACACAGTCTAAACTGCCTGAAAAGCAACACGGCTGCATGAGTCAGGTAATACAGATCCCAGGCCAGGTCTCTCCAGCCCTGAGCTGGACACGCAGCGCTGATGGAGGCGGCTGATCCTGCAGTTCCCAGCACCCAGGGACCAGCAGCTTCTGCCCAGAACAACCACTCACATATATGTATTCAAATATATCTCTTTTTTTTGCCCCATTTATAACACACCTAGGAAGGTCAGCCTGTCTGGGAGCGCTTTTCCTGGCCCCATGGCACAGCAGCAGCAGGTGAGCAGCAGCCCTGGTGCAACATTCTCTGTAGTAGTGGTTTTCCACCCCCAGATAAAGTCATCCCAGACCTGGTTGCCTTGACGTCCAAAACAGATGCTGGCAGGATCTGGCATTCCTGCTGGTTACAGGCAGCAACAAGCTGTTGCTGTATCAGGAGATGGTTTTGAGGAGGCAACTGAAGAATTATCAGCTGGTGCTCAGTGAAGTTTCACAAATGGCTCAAGGGGAGCAAGGTGGGCTTGGTCTGGAGCCAGGAGCTGCACAGGGGAGGGAAAGCACAACCCGGGCACCGGCTGCCATTCTAAGTGTTCTGCAACCTTTGCGCCGCCGTGGGAGCAGGATCCCGGCCACGCGCTCACCCGGGGCAGGGCAGCCTGTCCCACTGAGCTCGGTAGGACAGACATGCCGAACACCTGGCAGCAGGTCACAGCCCTGATCCCTCCAAAACCAGCAGCTAAAGCTCCCATTTAACTTCAGTGGGGCCAGGATTTAGCCTGGATCTCAACTAAACCCATGATTGTCAATGGCTTTGCTTGGGATTTAGTTCCCTGGATTAAAGGGAATTTGCCCCACAGTGCCCTGGGGAGCCCCACCTCCCTGGGCAGAGCTCAGCGCCCATGTCCCACCATCGCTCCATCACAGACCACGAGAGAAAACCAACCCAAGGTCCCTGGGTTTTAAACAAACAAACAGCAAAAAGAGAAAGGAAAAAGAAGAAGAGCATTTATTTTCCCTGCAGCTGTGCTCTCCCGGACAGAGGATTTCTGTGGCAGGACAATAACGCTTTATACAGCAAGGCTAAGTTTCAGTTACTTGAAACTATCAGCTCTTGTGTTCGAGTCATCTTATTACCTCCACAATCAAACAAGGCTTCCCCGTTGGCAAGTATTCGGTCATGCTGTTTAAATCAGACACAGAGGCCAAGCAGGACTGGATTTAAAGTGATCTAATGGGAGCTGCCCGAGGCCACTCTGGGGAGGGGGTGCAGCCATCGTGTTATTCTCCCTGTTGGGCTGCCCAGCCCCTTTCCTGTGGGGGAGAGGCAGGTCACACATGCTGAGCTCCATTTCGAAGAAAGAGGAACCCAAAATCAAGCTCTAGAGTTGGGCTTTTGGTTTCCAAATACCCCTCTGACAGCAATGAGCAACCATCTATCATCAGTTTTGATCCTCTCCAAAATACCGAAGGTATCTTCAAGCCCAGCGAGCCATGTCCAGTACACTTGCACTTTATCTTTCTTCAAGCAAACCTTTAAACCATTGCTCTCCTGGCTATTGCCTCTCCCACCAGAAGGCTGGGGAGGGCAGCATCCCTTCCAATTGTCTATCCAAATGTTCTCCATGACCCAAGTGGAAAGAAACAGTCCTAGATCCCATCGGTTTGAGCTAGACCCATCTTGAGAAGTTACTTAATATTTGGGCACATCCCACAGTCAGCAGTGCTAAACATGTGATGAAGCCAACGTGCATTTCAGAGCTGTAAAGCTAAAGATAGCAGATGCTTCAGCCCGAAAGGTGCTTCTGGGTTGACCAAGCACTTGCACTTGTCCCCGTGACAGGGATTTACAGACCAGCCCGGTGCCACACAGATGTGCAGAGACAAGGGGAATAGCCCAGCCTGATATCTCGCTACACAGGCGTGGAAAACAACCAGCCACGAAACAGGAGGAAATCAAGTCTCCTGCAACTCATGTAATCGCACTGAAAACCACTGCTCCTCCGTCCAGCCGCACCCCGCCGGCTCCCCTTCCCTCTGCCCCAGCCCAGCCAGTGCCTCAGAGCCGCGCTTAGAGAGAGGTAAAAAAATCAATGATGCTGCAGCACTAAGCAGCAACCAGTGACTGGCTGCTGCTGGCACCGTAAGCGGGCAGCAGAGCAGTCTGCCACCTGATCCAGGCGAGCTCCCTGCGGCTTAGCAGACACCACGTTTGGGCTTCAGAGGCAGCCTGACAGCCCTTCCACCGGGCACCACCCGAAGCCCGGCTGATGCCGCGCCAGCATCTGTCTGTCTCCGAGGGAGGACGCGGAGATTCATTAGCAACAGGGCTGCGTGGAGGGAGCAGGCAGCGCCAAAGGAAGCAGCCTTATGAAACACGCTCATGGACTGGGGATACTTTACCCATCAAGGTGCCACAGCTTGTCTGACACAGCTACCCCAAACAGGCGCTCCAAGCCAAAATCAATCCCAAAATGTCCACTTTTGAACCCATCCTGCTCTTCCTCACCAGTAGTCTCTGGCCCTGCTCTGCACCAGAACAGATGGCTCCTCTAAAAGACGCAGCTGAGCTGGTCTTGCAGAAGGATCCCGCAGCCTTCATAGCACCGGTGGCCTGGCTGGCTGCTCCTGCCAGCCAAAACCTGGATGCTCCATCAGCCCCTGTACCAAAGCAGCCTGGCATGGAGCGGGCACCAAGCCTGGGAGCTGTGCCGGGAGCTGCTCCACCTCTGCACAAGTATCCAAGGGAAAACTGTGCCTTCCGTGATCTGATCCATCCCATTTCCCCAATCCACCCTCTTGCCCCAAGCAAGATGTCATTCTTCATTGGGGACCTGCAGGATGAACATGTGGCACAAAATCTCCCTGGCAATTCGCTTGCTACCCTGCAGTCTTCACTACCAAAGGAAAAGATGTTGCATTATCAGATGCCAGTGCACCGTCCTGGGTCTTAGGAGTTATCTCACACCCTGGAAAGGGCAGGCGAGGTAGCAACACAGAAGCCCCTGGGGGTGCACGTAGGCACTGAGGTGCTCGGAGCAGCAACTCCCTAAGGAAGTTCCTAAATGCATGAGGCCAAGCCATGTGTCAACTCACCCTGTGGCTCCTTTCAAACTAAAAGGCTTTTTCTCCCACCCAGCTTCCTTCCCAACCCCTTGGTATCTCAGTCCAGGGGAAGGAAACAAAGCAGGATCGACTCTGTCTCAAGACCAGCACCTGGGGTCCGCATCCCAGATTCACATGCCTCTTCTTAGACCTCCCTCCCTTAGGTCCTGTCCTAACAGGCACCACAAACCTGAGCTCACTGGCTGGCTCCTCAGTGCAAGGTGACATCCTGGCCTTTTCAGGTGAGCCCCAACCGCCCTGCAAAGACGGAGCGGAAGCTTAGCCGGGCTTTCTGCACGAGCCAGCTCTGCCTGTCCCTCCGGGGGCTCAAGCCAAGAACCAGAGCTGCTGCAAACAGCAGCTCTGTTCCAGGCAGGCAGATGCTCAGGGGATCGTCTAGACACGATCGCCATTTCTTACGCCTGATTTCACATCTTCCATCTTCAAGTAGCTCTTAAGTAGCTGGATTTAATGATCCAACACATTTGCACCCAAGCCCCAGGCTATGGGGAAATTTGCACAGGTGTGGCAGTGTTTCATTACACAGCAAGATGCAGCAACTCCCAGCCACACACCGGAGCTTCCCAGGGCTCCCGGAGCACTCTGGATGTTACTGCTGTGTTATCTCCTACTCGAGATGCTCAGCACCCAGCCAACATAAGCCTCGATGCCCCTGAGCTCACCTTCATCAGGCAAAGGAGCCGGCACAGGTCCAAGACACGGCCACGTCCCACGGCAGTGGTGGAGCTGGGCATGGAGTCCACCTCTCCTAGTTGCTTCATCTTGTACTTGACATCACATGGTCACCCGGGGCGTGAAAAAGCACAGGGTAAATGAGATAAATCCCATCATTATTTAATATGATTAACCACAGTATTGAAATAAGTTCATTACCTAGAAGATAGGCTGCTAGAAATCTTTCCTACTCTTCTTAGAGCACAAACCTGAACCCAGGAAAGGCTTTGCCCCATCTTCCCCCATGGGGGAGCAGAAAGGAGGTGGTCCTGCAAGGGAGGCAGCCACCTCCTACAGCCTCATCAACTGCTTCCCAGGGCTGTGGCCAGCACCCTTCCAACGGGGCTAGTGAAATGAATGAATTAATTAATTGCCTCTATCCTTTGGTGTTTCATGTGAGACAGCTTACAAGAACCATCTGTTCTGCATTTCCCCCCGCCCCTTCCCAATGCAAAGCAGGTAATTTTAAAGCACTTTCGGCACTCCAGTGGCGTTGCCTTTGATGAACCTGCTTCCTGCTCTTGCAAAAGCAGCCCCGCGTGGGAGGGGGATGGGACGGGGGCCCTCCCTGCACGACACCCAGCAGATGGGCTCTGGCCACGTGCAGCCCTTGCACCAGGACTGGAGTGTTTCTGCAGTGATCTTCTGTTGTGACCATGGGTTGCAGGGGTATCTCACGGCATGCTGAGGCCTGGGTTCATTTCACCAGCGATTGATTCAGCCCAAGGGAGCTGAGCTGCACTAGGAAATGCCCCCTTGTGCTTCACGGGGAGAACATCACTACGTCTGTAAATGGAGAAATTCTCATCATGCAGGGCTGTGGGATCCAGAAACATCTGTACTGGGTTCATCATTCAGGCAGAGCTCATTTACTTTGAGAAAGATGGCCAAAGATCCAGCTTTCTCCTTTCACCTCTTCCACTCCCACGGGGCCATCTAAACACACCACTGTGACCCACGAGCCAAAACATACTGTGAAAGTCTTGGGGTTTTGAGTAGAGCCACCAAAAGCTGTGCTACTGGCCGAGCTGGCTGGCTCCTCACTGAACAGCATTGCCTCAGCGTTTGCAAACACTGCCTGTAACGGGGTACGAGGATGAAGACATCATTGGCAGTGCTTCGCCTGGGCTCCCTTCCAGCAGCCCTCGCTGCGAGGAGGGGGTGACCGATTCCCGGAGCAGCTCCATGAAGTCATTCTCTCCCAACGCGCCTTCTCCTCCCCGACATCATCAGCCGGGGAAAACAGGCACAACAGCGGTCCCCTGCTGCAGGATTTTCTTCCGAAGGTGCCAGCAAGCGATGCCTTGCTGCTCACAGAGAGCTGGCTGGCACTGCGGGGAGCGTAGACTCTTGCTCCAAGTAAACTGTCGCGGAGAAGTGGCCTCAGAGGGCTGATGTTTGGTGAGCTGCATGACGCTGGTGAGAAAAGGCTCAGAAAAAGCAGGAATGAAACACCACACCCAGCTCAGTCCCTCTCATTGCACCTGGCTTGGGAGCACCCTCACGCTGTGGCCAGCCAGGAGTTCAGAGGCTCAGCAAAGCCTCCATCTACCCTGAGGTCAAGGTCCTTCAGTGGAGACCCATGTGGTCCAGAGCGGGGATGCATGAGGATGCAGAAACATTCATTTAAATGAGAGAAATGTGGCATCATTAGTGATGAACGTCTTCCAGAGGGGCTCTGGTGGGAAAGGAGGGCACACACACTCCTCATTGCAGCTGGGGTTTTTCCTCCAGTCCCTTTGATGCCCAACAAGATACCCCTGCAGAGAGGGCAAGAAGCTGTCCCGGAGGATGCTGGACTCCCAGGCTGCCGACCCTGGGAGCAGGGCATCCCCCGGGCCCAGAGAGAGCAGCTGGGAATAGCTCCTAAATTAACAGGAGTGGGGGCTGAGCTCCTGTGTTGAAACTATTTAAAGATTTTCTGGGCTGGCGTCTTCACCTCCTCGTCCACCCCAGCAGCACTCGTCGTGGTTTTACCCAAAGAGAGTCCCAGTATAGCTCATCCCGCAGTGCCGGGGCTGCATTCTGCCCTTCCAAAGGCTTTTATCTGCTCAGGATGCCCCTGCCAACACACCCACAAACACTCACCTTCTGCCCCAGTTTCCAAATCAAACATTTTAATTTAAGGCTAGATGAATTCTTTCAAGTGGTGGAGGGGTAAATCACATGCATAAAGTGGAATTTCTCTTCCTTTTTCCAGAAATTAGCATGAGCCACTTCTTTAAAGTTCTTAAGAGATTAACCGGAAAATTAAACATTTGGCCTTTTCATTACTTCTCCTTGTTTCTTCCTTTCACTTTTTTTTTTTTTCTGTGACAAAATGAAAATAAAAAAAGAAAATGTTGAAACCATTGGAAATCATTTACATAAGGGAAGACATTTTAATTTCTAAACTACAAGACAAGCAAGATTCATAGTGTTCTTTAGGATCTTCACTCTATACCTTCTTACTGATAGAATTTAGCAGAAGGGGGAGACTTTTTGAAAAGATTAGGAGAAAAAAAGCTGGATTCCAGACATCCTGGCTCCTTGTGCTCTAGAAAAGTTGCCAAAACTTACTGATACTTGAAGACTATATGCTAGCACTAGAATTGTGTTGGTGGTGAAAATAGCCAAGAATTGATCTGAAATTAAGTGGGTTTGATGGTGTTTGTACCTTTTTGTGTTCACTTTCATGCTGTCAGAGTTCAATAACAGGCTGAAACATAACCTTTGGGCTTATAACTCCCTAACAGAGACAGCAATATTCCTCCAGGCTGAGGACAGCAGCAAAGCCATGTGATTGGTCACAGCAAAGCTGCGTAACTGGGATTTGCTCATTTGACTTCCAACCAAAGATAAAGTGCAATTTGAGACTAAGCTTCCCCTGAGCAACTTCCGTGAGGAGGTCTGAGATAATCGTGGATCTGTTCTGCGGATGCTCTGCCAGCAAGGGAAGATGTGTTCATGAACGCCAGGATCCGCCCCGACTGCCGGTGGTCGGCTGTCCGCAGTTTATTCGGATGGCTGGGGGATGCCAGCCTGGGACTGAGGTCTCCCTGTGCACCCCAGACCTACAGAGAGAAAACGCATAACTTGAAGGTTGTGTCCAGCTCAATGTGCTCTAGAGGTGCTCTTTAAGGGGCCTCCAAGTTCTTGCAAATCAAATGCACCTAAATACCAAATGGATTTCAACCTAATTCCAGAGGTAACACCACCTACTTGCATGCCAAAACAGGGAGCAGACGGCTTGCTAATTAACGTGTCTCCTTCATGAATATTACACTTCCCGAGGAGGAATTTGGTGCTTGAGCGAAAGACTGCTGAAAGTGAGCCAAGATGAGTTGAGCAGAGAGGATGCTTTGAAACTGCTGAGATCCCTCTGGCAGGGCTGGTGCTAAAGCCGGTCCCTGGTTTTCACACCTGCTGGGTGAGTCGGTGGGTGCTACCCAGGTGACACTTCCAAAGCACACACGCAGCTCACAGCCACATCACGGGGGACACAGGAGGCGTGGTGGCAGGGACAGGGCGGGGAAATGCAGTAATCCACAGGGCATCTGTGGTCCTGAACCTCCATAACATTTGACAGCACCTGAGGCCTGACCTTTTTTAACCCACACCCAAACCTTTCCCTACAACCTTCTGGGAGCTTCCTTGGGCTGCGACACCCCACCGGCACTTGCCCTAATTCCTGCCGTAAGCAGCTGCCCCAGGCAGTTGCCAACAGTCCCATCCACACGCCGTAACCACAGCCCGGGGAGGGGTTAGCACAGCCGCACGCTTTGCGTTGGGAAGAGCCAGCTTTGCCAGCCTGATGGGAGCCGGGCAGGCGGCTTTCCCTCGGCCAGGGCTCCCCAGGCTCTCCCATGACAAGGTGTTACCTTGGTCTCTATTTGTTTCCACTGGCAGCCTCCTTTGATGTTACCCATGAGGCTGAGCAAGGAGAGACCAAAAAAACCTCACTGAGATGCAGCTGGTATTCTCGGAAAGCAGCAAGTTCCCTCAGTGTCCCCCTCACCCCAGCACCCCTGGTCCCACTTCAGCACAGCTCAGATGCCTGTACATGGTCCTCCAAAACCCACGTAGTGCCCAAACCCCATCGGTCTTGTGTGCGGTTTAGATTCTGAAGTAGAAATTGTGCTCCTAAACCCCTCCAGGAATCTCACTTCACTAGTCGTAATTGAACTGGACAGGGAAAGCCAGGTCTGACCACATTAAAAAGGTTCCTGCTTTTAACCACAGTGCTGGAACCGCTGTGCTGGGGTCGAAGGACTTGTCGTTTTGGATGGCTGCAAACTCAGCTGCTGTGCTGACAGTGCTGGAGAGCCAACAGTCCCATCAACTACCACCATCAGTCCCATCACAGCCTCATTTGGAAGAGGCTGCCAGAGATACCAAACGGACACCCTTGGACTACAACACATGCTCCAGAGGAGAAGACAATGTCAGGATGTTGCATAGGCACCATCTGCCAAGCCATGTAGCCCCCAGCATTGGCTGCAGCCCCTGTCCTACCAGTGTAACACGTGCCACAGGCTTTGCTGCTCACGCCTCGCCCCACTGGAGGTCCCAGGCTGCAGAGGGAACAGGGACTGAGCAAGTCCTTTGGCGCAAGGATCCTTAGGTCACCTATCATGAGAGAAGGTGGCACCCCAATTACCCCAGCAGAGAGGCAATGGGATGATGATGGAAGGAGGGCAGGATGGGCCACGGTTTGCAGGACAAATTAACTTTTCCATTTTCCTCCCAGGACATCTTGAAGGATGCTGGTAACCCTGCTGAAGGCTAACAGAGCAGCTCTGTCCTCCAGGCTGGCCGTGGCAAGAGAGCAAGCATGGTCTCATCTTCATCACCGGCCAAGCCAAAACACAGTCCTGCCCAGCTCTTGCTTTTAGGGGATCAAATTCAAGGGCTCTGTGAGAGATCTCCCTGCAGCTTGGCTGTTGGCATTTGGCCCATTACAAACAGCCATCCCAGCAGCAGACTCAACGCCGAGACTGGATCCCACAGCAAACTTTAAAGCCGCTTCTAAGAAAATACACAGCCCATCTTACTGCCCTGTGGGATAGGTAGAGACCTCAGAGGCCTGCTCCATAGCCCTTTCTGGACAATTACCCTTCAGATTTAGCTCCTACAACAAGTGTGCATGAAATCTACTTGGCAAAGCCAAAAAACATCCCAGAAAATTCACTCAATCTTTGTTAGCATTTCTAGTACCGTACGAATGGCCTCTCTAGCCACCGGAAAGTCTGCCTTTCCCCAGCCAAAATGTTCCTCTGCAAGTCATTTGAGCTCTTACCTCAGAAAACTCCTTTCCTGCCTGCACACACAGGGAAGCAGCTGTAATCTGACTTTATTACAGTCGCACACGTGCAGTTGCCATGGAAATGGCCACGATGCTACTGGGGCCGACTGTGGCACAGGCAGGGACCGCAGCCAGGCTCCCTGAGGCAGTGCTGCTGGAGAATTCCCCTTGGCCAAGTCACTAAAAGAATCCAAACAACCAGCAACAGTAAAACCATCTCAGACCGGGGACGAGAGGGTTTTGTGGCTGTTTGGGCCCTCAGGGTAGCACCAACAGCACACGCACTGGGAAACCATTGGAGACCACTTGATGTTCATCTTGGAAGCAATGCAGCTCTTGCTATGTCATTATCAATGCACCTGCTTAATTGGCTCCACTGAAAAGTCATTAATAACCATTAGGTAAGCTAAGGGACAAACATTCCCAAATGTTTCTTGCTCTTCAGATAGCTATTCTCAAGGACTTGGTCTCTTCAGTGGTCTGGCCAGTCAAGTCAGGCCCATGAGGGTGTGGTATCAGCCATCACAAGGAAACAGAGAAAAGTCCTTGCCAGTGAAAAGCAGGAAATCTCACCGCCCGACACATTCTTCTCCTCAGTCTTGAACCTGCAAGGTGAAATAGCAGGAAGAAATGGAAAGGTCTCACTGCCCTCCTCGTCCCGGTGGAGCAGGCGCTGCCTGGATCCCAATCCACAGGGTGTAGAGCAACCCCTCAGGAAAGTAACAGCAGCCTTGGTGACAAGGGCCTTTCCACAGAGCCTGGAGGACAAGCTTAAATTATGATAAAAGGAAGCTACAAACTCCTGGAGAAGAAACTATCCTCTCTTAAGCATGATGGGTTAGAAACAATCCATGCTGGGGGAGCAGAGCTTAAACCACAGTTTACCAGGGGCTATGTCCCAGGGAAGAATGGATCTACACATGCCCCTAATTCTTCTTTTAATCCCATGGCATTCTTCATGGTTGCTGTTGGAAACAGGAGATGCTTCCAGTCAGACCCATGAAGTCTGTACTTATCTCCTCCTTCAGAGCTGTGCCCAAGCCTCGTGCTGGGCAGGGCTGGGGAGAAGCCCAAACCCGAGGCTTGGGCAGTGCAGGAAGCAACCACAAACAATCCCACACCAACCTGTCCTGGGGGGCAGGATGGGGGATGGCTGCCCTGGGGCTGAACAGCAGCAAGGGCTCTGTAAGCACAGAGAGATGCAGAGACAGACAAGTCCTGCGAGTTTAAGAGCTACCAGGGTGTGAAGCAGAAGGGGCTTTATTGCATCCGAAGCAGGTTGTGAAGAAAAACAGAATAAAAATGCGATTCACTGAAGAGAGAGAGGACAAAGCTTCAGCTGTCAGGTGTGGGACTTGAGGAAGCAAATGCTCCTCTAAGGCACAAGGAAGGAAGGAAAAGCATCACAGCACCAACCTGCCCACTGATGTCCCACTGCTCCATCGCCGCGGGGAGCGTCAGCGCTCCAAACCCCTCGCCCTCGAGCAGCGGCGCAAAAGCCCGGAGGGGCACCTGGTGCCACGTCACCGAAGTTTGTCTCTTCGTCTGGGCAGGAACACTTCTAGCATCCTCCCATCCTGGAGCCAGTGCGAGTTATCTTCCAGGCTGGTGTTTGGCAGGTAGAGACGGCGGCGAAGGGAGATCCCACATCAAGCGCATGCCTCCCTGCTGCACCTCGGCGCTTGGGCTCCCAGACCGCATGGCTAAGCACCCCACTCGCAATTACAGATCTTCCAGTGTCTTTGGCCCTTTCATCATCCCAGACACGCAATACCAAGCAAACCTGGCAACTGCTTCTTCATTTACCTTCAGAGGAGTTGAAAGAACCTGGCCAATATTTACAGCAGCAAATCAAGCTAGTAGTGCACTGGCTGCTTTGAGAAAAATAGCTGAAGCTTTTCTGAGCCCAAGATTATTTATTATTCATCAAATTGGATTCCACCTTCCCCCTTCAATTTTACCTTGTTTTTTGTTTGGGTTTTTTTTTTTTTTTTTCTAAAATATGGATTTTTCTTTATGTTGAAGTTTTACTTAAGGATTAAAAAGGAGGACACAGAAGGGGAAAACAGGAGAAAGGTAAAAGAAGGATAACAGTGTTTTGTAAAAACAACAAAATTTTCAGCTAACAAAATTTACTCTCATAGAAGCTTGCAGAGGAGAGTACATTGACAAATGGCACAATGCACATTTGTTATGGACTACTTCCTAGGACCTACTCAAAGGATTGAGAACACAATTTACACCAACACCTCCACCAGAACTGAACCAATAGGGCTGATAGAAAACCGTGTCCCAAATGGGCTGCAGGAACGAGTCCCCTGCAAACCAGGAGGGTCCCTCTGGGAGGGCTGGAGTGGGGCAGGAGCGGGTTCTTGGCTCGGAGGACCTCACTCCTCCATCAGCTACCCAGAGCGTGTCTGACAAAGCCAGCTGACCACAGGGCCGTGAGAAACAGACGGGATCTGCAACCCAATTACCACATCTGTTTTCTCCAGGGCTTGCCCAGGAGTGAGTCACGTCAAGAGGAGGCTTTGAGCATGGTCTGGACCTGGGCAGATAAAAGCAGCATTATTTGTGTGCATTTGCTTGAATTAACCAGAGAGAAAAGTGCACAACACATCAAACCTGCAAAATAAATACTGCAACATAGAGGCTTACCCAGAACTGATTTCCTGGGAAATGCTCTCTGTTTATCATCTGCCCAGGGAGGAGAAAGCACAAAGCAAGAACCCGCCATGGCCAGAGGAGAGGTGCCAAGGCATGGGACGCGCTGTGCCCCCCAAACCCCGCGGGGTGGACGGGGCTATCCCTGCGGAGTCAGATCACCCGGCACCAAGCGGGGCTGGGAGCAGAACGAGGGGGTCAGCTCTTGCTGGGGTTGCTTCTCCTGGGTCATCTTCACCTTTTCCCTCAGAGAAAGATGGCCCCAAAGCAGAATACAACGTCTGCCTCAGAGGTGGGAGAGCAGTGGGTGATCCCCCCTCCAGCACCAAAAGCAAGGCAAAATTGACCACAATTACTTCCCACTAGGCACCTCCCCACGCCACAGGTTGGGCTGCCCCTCCTCTCTGTATGAGGCCATGATGGGCACGTGGTCCCTTCTCCCTGCCCCAGGGACCCGATGCTATGGGGCCAGGGTAAGAGTCAACCACAGATGCACATGGGCACACTCCTAGAGCGATGCCCAGCCTTGTATAAGGATGGAAAAAAGATCAGGAGAGTTTCTTCCCTGAGCAGAGTCCTTTGGGAGAGCCTCTGTAAGGGCTCAAATACAGGCAGGCAGGCATTTTCCATTTCCCTGGTTACTTTGGAAACAAATGCTTTCACCCCTATTTTAGGGGTATTCTCCACATGTTACAGGATCACATCAGGACAAGCTCTCCGGTCCTCAGGGCTTGAGCAAGTGGAATTCAGAGGGGCATAGCCTAAGTGTGTCTCTTCCATGCAAAGAAGAGGGAAAGACAGCAAGAACCACTTGAATGAGGAAAAAAAAAGAGTTCACAAGTGGGGTACTGCTTCAGTATCCACCAGAAAAAATCGAACTCAGACCCAAAATACCAGTATGTTGGTAGGAAGAAGGCTACAGAGCAGGCTCAGGATGGAAAAGTAGGGAGAAGGAGAGAGCAGCACCTGCAGCAGGGACCATGAGTGGAAAGAGAAGAACCAGGCTGAGGAAGACACCAGGAAAGGCAAAAGACACTTTCCCAGCAAGAAACAGATGGTCCAAAATGACAGGCAGGTCTTTGTACGTCATCTCAGGCACCGTCAGTAAACATCCACTGCTGACATTTCAAACCTACACAAGGGCACATTGTCATATCTCGGCACTCAGAAGGTAAGACAACATCCTCGCTGCACTTATCCCCAGTGCCAGATCCTCCAGCTCTGATCTCTGGAATTAGACTCCAGGACTGTTCCCAGGAGAGTCTAAACAGAAGGTCTGTGTGCAATGGGCAGTCTAGTTCAAGTGGTCCATTGCTCTGAACAGCTGCTGTGCCCGAGACATCTCTGGAGGCCTCTGATTTATTTGGTCACTTTTCCCTTGTTGTTCAGTCAAGGGCAAGAATTTGCAAGAATTTTCCAGGGACAAGAAAGCCCCTCTCTGAATCTCCTTTGATTTCCTCACCAGCCTGAGGGGCACAGGAACCGTCCAACACTTGTGGTGAAGGGCCACATCTCTTGCAAGGGGTCACCACAAAGGTCAACGAGTCGTTTCATCATCCAAGTCTGGAGAGGAAGCACGCAGATGTCGTTACCCAAGCAGTTAAATGTCACAGCAACAGCTTTGCCAAGCCAGGGTGCGTGGTTTAGAGATCTTTTCCCTTCCTGACATTTTAGAAATTAGCTCTGATGTCTAACACTTTGATCATTCATGAGTTTGTCCTCCCCCATCTCCATGAGCTTCATCACAGTACAAACAGGATCTAGGAACTGGGCCACATGGATTCAGGTCTTGCCAGAAGTAAGAGGGAGTTGCACCTGGATACAACCCCAAGTGAGTGCTCTGAGCACAGGGGGAGCAGCCACGACCCCAGCACTGCCCTTACCAGAGTCAGGCTGAATCTCTAATGGCTTCGCGGTAAAGGAAATGACATTTTTTCTGCAAATTTGCTGTTCACCAGCGTCTTTCACCCAACTTCACTCTTCTCAGAGCAAGTCAGCAGATACCAGCTGGAAGCAGATGCTACCTTGATGACGTTGAAAAATGAGTTCCAGAAAAGCACTTAACAGACTCCCAACATTTCCATCTTTGGAGAAGAAAAATTTCCCCAATGGTATCCAATGGGAAGTCTTCTATTAGATTTCAACACAACAACAAAACCTTTTGGAAGGCTAAGAACAACTAACCAATAAGAAAGTAGGCAATTCCAAAAAAAGACAATAAATTTTCTCTCTGTCATAGAAAAATATTCAATGTTTTTTCTCCCAAAGACCCCAAGAGGTCTCTAAATAGTGAATGAAGAACAGAAAATTGCTGCTTGGTGCATCCGCTACAACACAACTGCCCAAGTATATGAAAACATATATAACATCTATGTAACATAAAGAAGAGAGATCAGAATTACCTCTAAAAGAGCAATAAGGCTCAAAGGTTCTGACATCTGATTGTGCATATTACACCTTATACTTGCATTTCAAAATTAGTTTGCGCTAAGGGTGACTGATTACCCCAAACCCTAAAATATTTAAATTGGATCTAGAGTCAGTTGGAAAACAAAGGCAGTTTTTATGGCAAAAGTTTCGCAGTGCTCATCTGTCCACACATGTCAAAATTTGGGGGAAATTAAGAATGACTACTAATCAGGGAACGCAACAGCATAAGTATTTCCACCAAGGTACTTGCTCTTCCTTGCCCGGTGGGCTGTGTGCCCTGGCACGGCTCACAACCTGCCTGGGTCCAGGGCAGAGGGAAAGTTTTGTGTGTAACCTGAACTTTGAACACTTCCTGAACACCTGCAATGGGTATGACATATTTCCAAGAGCTGTCAGCTCTACCTGTTCCTCAAGCACCTATCAGTCAGCATTTCTTTTTGACCCACCTCGGCTCCTGATGGAGCATGCATGACCATGGCACACTCAGCACTGCTTCCAGCGACACCAGCTCCTTCAGCTTGAGAGGAGAGAAACAGCTTTATTGATCTGGGTTATAATATTCAATAACAGAAACTGTTAGAGCTCTCAAACATCCCACCCAAAATGAGTTTACGTAGAAATGTTAGATGGGCTTTGAGCAAAGCAGACATCTGTCCGGGACCAAGGCAGCTGGAGAGGACATGCTTGCTGCGGTGAAACCGCGCTCCTTCACCGGCAGCTTTGACCAGCTGAGTGTGTTTCCTAACGCTGCAGAGAATCTCTTCCAGAAAACCAGCATGAAGCTGGAGGGCCACGCTCCTTTCCCTCAATTCACCATATTCTCACTGCCATTTTCTGCTCCTCAGCATGAAACCACACACTCCAGGGCAGTACAGAGACCTGAAGTGTGGAGCCCAGGAGAAACAAATGGTTGAAATCTGCTGGCCCAGAGGCCTTCCACAAGCATCGTGCACCGAAGACAAGTTATTGCAAGCTTCTCTTCACAGTCAGGCATCTGCTGCTCACCCAATCACACCACAGCAGCCACCTGGGTAAATTAATTTCTACTCAAACCTGGAAGTTTTTGTTGCAGAAGACACAATTAAGAGCATTTAGATAAGGGGTGGCATTTAAGATAAGAGAAGGTATGATCTCTCCCAGTTATGCTTCCCATGCAGCCTAATCTGTCCCCACGATCCACACACTGGCCTGACCACAGAGGTCACCAAAGCACCGTTCCCACTCCCTACTGGGTGCCCACAGCCCCCCAGGCACCGTGCTCGAGGCAGGAACCAAAGGAGAGCTGCACGGCGACGGGCAGATACACGTGCACACTGCTTGACCAATGTCATCTGACTTTGATTGGCAGCTTATTGTCTTGGGGATGGTTTAGCGAACTAATTTTGCCCCATGGCTGGTTCATGGACACGCTGGCCTCCTGGACTTCCCTCCAGCTGTGCGGTCCCTCCCAGCGATAGGGCTTGGGGGAAGCTGAGCTGCTGGTTTGCCCATTGGCAGGTCAAGCTCATAAGCTCAGGGAAAGCGTTGAGCGTGTCCAATTTTTGTGGACTCCCCATTAAAAACACCTCTGAAATCCTTCTGCTCCACAGCAGCCAGCCCAAGCAGCGGGAGCCTCACCTCCTGGCTCCTTCTCCTGCCTATTGCACCAGCCTCTCCTTGTGCCCAGTCAAGCTCAAGAAATGGTAAAAGTGCGGATGTCACCCCAAACGTATTAGAGAAGGAAGTAACACCACCGCCTGAGCAATCCACTTTGTGCAACGTGGGTGTAACATGACCAGCCAGGGCAGATCCCATCCAGCACATGCTTATCTCATCAGCACGAGCTCCGTGGGTCAGGTTTGAGAGGTGATTTCCCACTGCACGGTATCGGAAACGTACCATGTGGCAGCTCTTCTTGGGCAACGGGAGACGCTGTTTCTCTTCCACTGGACAAGTCAAGTCACCAAGACACCCGGCACTGACTGCAGAGGTTCTTGCTGCCTGCCCTGCTCCCAGCATCCTGCTCGGGGTGGCTGAACACAGTGATGTGAGAATGGTAAGAGGCTGGGAAGGGAAATTTAAGGTTGGGGTTTGTGCCTGAAGCGTGCCAGGGAGGAAACAGGTCTCAAAGTGGTAGCAGCAGCCCATTCCATGCCTGATGCTTGAGGAAAGGGGTGGTTGTCAGGAACTACAAACCCAGAATAGCAAATTCTGAGCATCTTCGGGGTGAGCCAAGAAAATGGACTTGAAGTAGGAACATATGCCTGGTCACTCAGCAAAACACAATGGGGAGAAAAGGCCTTGTATTAAGGGAAGCAGTCTGCAGGGAAGAAAAAGGAGATGGATCCCTCCCTTCTCAGAGGTCTCTAGTGAACCCACCAGGCAGCATCAAACCCTTAGGAGACAAAGTGAAAGGGAGTAAGTCACAAAATCTGAGTGTAGAAACCAGCTTGTGGAGAGTCAACAAGGGAGGAGGGTTGGTGTGGTAGATGAGATGAGCCTTAAGATGCACAGAAAATTGAACAGCACCCACAGTTCTGCACCTGGGCTGTGACCCAGTCAAAGGCACCTCAACATGGCCACGAGCTATCTCCTCAGCCAAGCACGGACACTGGTGAGGGATGCAGGCAATTGCGAGGACCTGTCTTTAGGACGCTGTTCTGCAGTCTCCAAAGAGACTGTCTCACCCTCAGCAATGCCCATTTTGATCAACGTTTCTGCCTCCTGGACTGTATTAGCAGAGAGAACATGACCACAGCATGGACTTCTTGTAGTTTTCCAACATCTTCTTTCATCAGTACCTCTGCTCACTTGACTTTGACTTTCACACCACCCTATTAATAGAAAAATTATCCATATCTATGGGAGGAAAAGGCTTAGGTCTTCAGGACTCAGCTCTCCAGCTCAGGACAGGGAGGCCAGGGCCAAACCAAACTCCCCTTGCAGTGCCGTGTCTCCATCCAGCACCCAGGGCCTCTTCCAGTAGGCAAAGCCACAAATGTCCTACGGGATGGCCCTGCCAGAAGAAACAAGAACAGAGGTGCTGATCTTGGCTCAGCCTCTCGCTGGCTCTCTGCTGCAGCTGCAGAAGCTGAGCTCCACACAGACTGCAAAAGTCAGCTGAGACAGCGGCAAAGCAGCCAGACGCTCCAGCCGTGCTGCGCTCCCATCACCAGCAGCACCCTCGCCAGCCAGCTTAAACCAAACCTGCATCTCCCTGTCCAAGCTGGAGATTGCAGCGTGATCACGTGCGGACAAGTTACAGAGTCTTAAACAAGTCAGCACATCTTCCAGTGAGCCAGGATCCCTGTCCAAGAGGGGTGGCTTGAGTGTGACCTCTCCTATCTCACAGGGCTCCGGCAAAGACCTCAAGGATGCTTGCACAACGCTGCCATTACGTGACACAGCACCTACGTGGTGGTTTAGACCAGACGGGAGCACTGAGAAACCTACCGTCAGGGATGTGGTGGGGGTCTGTGAAGGATTCCCCGCTGGAGAAAAGGATCATTTCCAACACTATCCAAGACTTTCGGGGTTAGGTTGACTCACTGGTGAGACTCACACACCAGCACGCAACAGCGGTGCCTGTTTTTCCCTCCAGACCTGCTTTGTCAGGTCTAACTCACAGGACTTGCCCTGAAAGCCTTCTGCAAAAGGGGTTTGCAAAAGCTCTCCATTCCCAGGCCATAAACAGCCCCATCTTCCACAGGAGGAAGCAGACAAAGCCCACCTAGAAAGGATAAGAAGTCCTGACCTATTAGTACAGGAAATAAAGGAAGAGTGATTTTCTCCTTCATGTCTGCAGATGAGACAAGGATGGCTCTGATGCTAGTGACAGGATCTGGAAAGACAGAGTTTGTACGTGCCTTTGGAACAGATCCTCTTCCTCCACACAACCACCTCCCTGAACCCATCAACCAGGCTTCAGCCTCCAGGCAAGGACCTGGGCCGTGGGGCCTGCAGAAGCCCATCACTGCCAGGGGGTGATGAGAAACACGGCGCACGCAGTCCTGGTGACACAGTTCAACCAGGCCAGGCTTCTTAACAGAGGCCACGGATAAGGAGGAGAAAACCAAAGCCAGAGCTGGCCCATCAGACTCTGCCGGGCTGCCAGCTGTTTGGGGAGCTGTGGCCATTTCTCAAGGTTTCACTGCTATTGCTTTCCTTAGCATTCCTGATACCGTTTTTCTGGCTTTGCCTGGTTGTCACACTAGAGGGTGACAAGAGGTTTCCAAGCACATGCCATCACTCTGAGACACTACAGCCTATCGCTGGGCTATACCAGCCGATGGATTTCATCCCTGCACAGCGCGAGAACAAAGACCACAAAATTAAACACAATCCCACATAAAGTTTCATGGAAACACCGGCTCCCACACCTTGCACAGGTCCGCCACCAGCCCATGTGGACACCACCAGCTGCAGGGACAACATGAAACTTATCCTGCATGGCCACAAAGCAGTTTTATGTCCAGCCAGGATGAAAACTGAAGAAAAGACTCAGGAGAAAGGAAAATCAGTGTCGTGGCCCAGAGGAAAGGAGGCATTACAGTCTCTCTAGCACAACAGTCCTGTAAATGGTTGCAAAGATGCTGTGCTGAGATTAAAAGCAATTTCACTGCTGTCTTTCTGCACACACATGTTTTGCATTTGGACACCTCATCAGAGCTGGTGACCTCGGAAGGGACCTCCCAAGACACCTGGCCCCAACCCCAGCTCTGCACAATGTCCTTATAGGTACCTGATCTCCCCTCTGGTGAGGGAAAGCTCCAGGGCAGCCAGCTGGGACTTCACTGCTCACTCTGTGCAACTGGGAAGGGAAGGCAAAGAGTTAAATCCCTTGCAAAACCCCTTTCGTTTAGACATGGGGGCTAATTTTAACTAACCTCAGGGATTTCAACGGAGTCACTAGTTAAACTGGTGCAGATAGATGTAGACGGATTACAGCAGTCTTACTTAGATTGCCAAGGAATCAACTTCAGATTAATTGATGTAAACCTTTTTAAGAACAATTTCCATAGAGCCTGAGAATGAGCAAGAAGAGGGGAAAATCTTCACTGAATAGTTAAATCACAAAAAAATTCTCACTGGATGAAAACAAGGATTGTTTAGTGGGAAAAAGGCAAAGTAGAGGCGTGGCCAACACAGGCTACAGCTTTCCACCATCCAAAAGCCACAGTTCACCAACAGCCCTGGGCCAAATGATGCCTTGGGGAAAGCAGAGATACCTGGGGAGGAGGTAGAGCCCAGATCCAGCATCTCCCAGTCTGTCCAGCAGGAAAGGAATGTCTCGCACTGGCCTGTGCAGGCAGGAAGGTTTCAGGAGGATGGAGGCAGGTTATGGGTTGCCACAGCAGAGAAGTAAATACACCACACACCAGGAATAAAGCTTGCTCACTGCCAAATCCTGCACTCTGGCTGCAGAGCCTGGAGGAAGCCGCCTGCTGTGAACAGCGTCTGGTCCAGGGCGGTGGAAAGTTTGAAGCAGCCTCCAGCACGCTGTAAGAGAGCCACCGCTTCACCTTGGGGACAATGAACCTGCTGCTCCCCAAGGGCCAGCCCTTGGGACAGGGTGACCCCCCGCCACCATCCCTGCTTTGCTGGGCAAATCTACTAGTCTCCTGTCTCAAGGCAGATGGTGACCTCTCTGGGGTACCTGCCAACTTCCATTGCAGATTAGTGCAGCCCCCAGCACAAAGATGGGGGTGAGCTTCATAGCAAGTATAACCCACTACTGCAGCCGGCCCACAGCAGGGACAAACAGGCTCCCCTACCCACGCCCTGGTGTGTTGGCTCCTTCCATCCCATCACAGACCGCCCAGGGAACGTGACACATTTCTGTGCTGCCCAACGCGTGAATCCTCTAGGGAAGGGAAAGCCTCCCATCTCTCTGGCCTGAAGCTTTCTGTCAGCAGCCACCTAGGAGACCTTAGTGATGGAAGTCTACTGGTTGACAAGCCCCTTGCCATGGGCTGTCTCACTCTTTCCTGCATGTTCAGGGATCCGTCGGCAGCGATGGAGCTCTCAGCTCACACCCAAGCTCCATCCCCTCCTTGATGGCAGAGGCACTGGCCTGGCAAGAGGGAAGAGAGGTCAACAATGTCCTTGGATGAAGGAGAGGACTGAGTCTAGTAGTTGTCCCCACAGGTAAATCACAGCTTAGCTTGAGAAGGGGACATTAAATAAATACTGGGCTAAGAACCACATCCATGTTTTTAAAGAGGTTCCTGCCAAGGCCACAGCGTGCACCTACCCCTGGGCTTTGCAGCCGCACTGCACCAGTGGCCTTGCTGCCCACTCCACTGAAAACAGCCACAGACAGGCACGCTGGCTCCGTCTGTGGTACCACAGTCACGGTCCCTTCCTCACTCAGCTCAGCCATCGAAGCCTCTGGACACCTGCTATGCCACCGGGTCCATTTCACATCCCATCTTCATGATGGGGAGAAGCTTTTGCAGAGTCTGCTAGGGATCTACCGACTGGCATTTCGGCACTTCCCCACCTCCAGCAGCCTTTTCCCAGCACAACCTGAGCAGCAGCAGCAGTTTTGGGGTGCAACGCCTCCCCCAAAGCCTGCGGCCCCGAGATGGGGTCAGAGCAGCTTGCTGCAGGACGAGGGGCAGCTGACCCTGCAGCTCTCCGAGCAAGCCTGTGAAGTGCTGGGGTGAATTAAGGAAAGATTGCTTTAGCTGACCTTCATTTAGCTTTCTGTGGCTCCTTTCCCATCCTTGTAAATTAGCAAGGTATTTGCATCTAAAAGGCAGGTAAGGCAATCCAGGAAGAGCCAGGGCAGCACACGCTTGCAGAAGGGGGAAAAGAGGGGGGAAAAGGGACTCTTCATTTGAAAGAGAAGGGGGGGAAAAAAGCTACTATCTTGACTACTGGGGCCAGGCTGGAAAACCCAGATAACACCGACGCATGTAAAGCACACTGCTGGCTTTCCCCCCGCTCTGGTGCCGCGGTGGAGCCGGGCGCAGCCCTGGCAAGATGACCACATGCGGTTCCAAAGCTGCCTCCCAGCATCAATAGGTGGGAGAGGGAAGGAAAACAGCCCCCGGTCACCACACCAATTTTCATTGCTATTAAATATAATCATCTCTGCTCTCTTTAATCTTTGCTTCTCCTCCGAGAGCTGGCAACAAAGGCAGCACGCAGTAAGGAGAGGCAGGAGAGCGGGGTAATTGCAGCAAAGAATGTAACCTCCAAAACGCGCTGCGGAGCCGCAGGGCAGGGAGCGCAGGGAAACCCGCCGGCCGCAGGGAAACGAAGAGACCCATCGCTATCGCCGGGGTGGGAAAAGGGGAAAGGGAGCAGGGGCAGAGACTTGTTCGGCTTGAAGCAAAGCAAGCGACTGATTCCCGGTGCGGGGAACAACTCGGTACCAATCCCAAGCTGTAGCTCTCACTCCAGCAAGTTTCGCTGTGTTAAAACGTCACTTTGTAAGCAGGCAGCCAGGTTGGCTCCGGGCGGGCAGAGCAGGCAGTTGTTTGAGGCTGCAAGATGCCAGCAGTGGCAAAATCGCCCCCGGTGTGCGGCAAGCTGGGGCCACGGGTGGCTGTGGCCGTGCCCTCACCTGCAGCCTGGGAACTGCAAACCCAGCGCGGGGTTGGACAACACGGAGCTTCCCTGCCGGGTGCTGCCTCTTGCGGCACCGGGGCGGTGCCGGAGGTAAGGGCGAGCAGGAGCCGCTGCCAGGGAGCGCAGGTGCCAGCGGGGCCCTTGGCACAGACCCTGCGCTCCGTCCGGAGAGGCTCTCAGGGAGGGGAGCAGCAAGGGGCCTGGGGCTGGCGCCGGGAGCTTGCTCCTGACCCCACGAGTGGGTACGGCAGCACAGGAGAGCTCCCTGTCCTCCGGGAGCTGCACCCACGTGTGCAGAGTCCTGTGCGTGAAGGGTTTATCGCCTGCTGCTCACGTTACCTAATCTATTACCTGGTAGCAGCAAGGGGCTGTTTATCCCCAAGCTCTCCCTGTTCCTGCTGCCTGTTTTTTCCACAACTCTTCTCTCTCCCCAGTGCCACCCCTGCAGCCCCCCAGTCCTTGCTCCAGCTCTGGGGCATCCTCTGAGGATTTACTCCGCAGGCATCTGTGTTGCAACCTGTCAGACCCAGACTAGCAGCTGCCCTTTGACTGAAAGGGAGCAGACACCCACAACAGGAAAAACATAGAAGCAGCAAGGGGGGAATAAGCACTTTCTATTACTCAGCTCCACTGTTTGCAGAAAATGCCTCTGCCCGCAGCCCCAGCTGGTACCAAAGGCAGGCACTACATCAGCTGGCTCAGAAGCTGGTTCTTCTGGTGGCTTTGGTTCCTCTAAAATGGCCACGTCAGTGCTGGGGTACTAATGCCTGGAGCCAGCAGAGCATGGGTAACTGCTGGCTCTGTGTGCACGCCAGGTTGTGACCATACCTGGCTGAAGGTGGAGGTCCCTTCTCCAGCTCGCACGGGTGCAGAGAGAGACAGCAAAGCCAGGATGCTCCTGGGCCACACTGTGGACATTTCTGGCATTTCTTGCAGAACACGGCCACCGGGTATATCCCTGGGTCAGCTGAGACTGCTCACTGCTGGCTGCTTACACACAGAATTTGACTTTTGCTGTCTGCACGGGAAGGCTGGCAAGGCCACAACTCAAAGCAGCAGGCCAGTTTGGGGTGTGGGACCCTAGAAGGAAAGGAACACGTGGCACCTTGCCAGGCAAAAACCTGGGCTGTTGCAGAAGTATTAGTAACTGACAGTCTTGGCATCGGCAAGGGATAGCTTTGTACCATCTTGTGCAGGGTGCTGCAAGAGGGGCCACAGATCTGCCCTCTGAAGTTGAGATGAAGCAGCCCCATGGACTGCTGCAAAGTCTCCAGAGCAAACCAAGCCTGCTCAGCACCACCAACACAGCCCCAGTTAAAGGTATCTAAAGAATTTTCAGTGTCCTCTGCAGCACGTAGCCTGGATCACGCCCCCTCTTTCCCACCCGGACTGCCAAATTTAGAAGACTGATCCCATGGCCCACCCTTATTCCTGCCCCTGATTCACTGCGTGACCTGCAGGTACTCAGGCAAGAATTTCTGCTTTTGCCCCCCATGACCTGGGTCACTGTCAAAGCATTTTCACGGACAAACCACCCATTTGTGCTCTGGTGAGCTCCTCTCCCCCTCTCTGGAGAAGACACTTGGCTGGTGGGAAAGGCCGTGCTAGCAGGCAGGGTTTTTTTGCATTCTCCTCCAGCACACCTTGCTCCAGACACTTTGCGGCAAATGTTCCTTTTTGAGATCTATTGATTTCATAAATAATAGAGTAAAGGAAAGAAACACATCACACAAATACACAGGTCAAATAATCTCTCCCTTAGGAAACAAGCAGGAGCTACAAAAAACAACCCAGCAGGCACGCATTGATCTTTAAGCAAAAGATCAAAGGGCATTAAAGTTATTTGTTAATCAACTTAACAGCACATAAGTATGGCCATATTCAAACAGGTCACCTTGAGGGGTCTTGTTCCACAAACCTGCAGCCTTGAAGCCTGCCTTTCTCACGCCTGAAGCTGTGGAAGCACCCGCAGTATTTGATCACGTTGTTGTACAGACGACCAAACCCTTGAAGAAGAGAACAGCTCCATGGCAAGGCAGCTGTCTCTCTCCCAAATCACTCCTCTCCATCACACACGCAGGATTTTAGTCTCTGCTGCTGGGGCATCATCTCAAGAGTTTTTGTTCCAGTACATTCCCCTCCCATCCTACGGTTTGTTTTAACTAGCTGCTTTCCAGCTGTGCCACTGCTGTGGAACACGACAGGGGGGATGCCCGGTGTGCAGGAGGGTTTGACAGCACCTTTCGTGGGTAGCACTGGCGCTGAGAACGGAGTCAACCTGCTGCTCCCCACCCACACCCTCGGACCTGAAGCCGGGGGTAAGTCGCTTCCCAGCTGAACGCTGCCATTTCCACTCCAGCCCTTCACTTCGCTCCACCTCCACGTAAGAAAGCACCACGCTGTCAGCAGGGACTTCACCTGCAGCCCAACGCAGGCAGTGCCAGAAATGAAGAAACAGCAAGTGGAGGAGGAGCTTGCTTTGCAAAGCTTCTCCAAGTTAAGTGCCATCTTTTCCTATGGCCTCAAAAGCAGAACCTGAACACCATCCTGACCTCGCTGCATTGACCAAATTTAAAGCTGCTTTGGGGAAGGGTTTCTTAAACTCTGCCACGACCAGAGCGGGATACAAGATGGGATGAAACACCACAGAGGCAAAGGTGCAAAACCAAAGCCTGCCCTCCCACTCCTGGAGCTTCTCCAAGGATCTGCAATTAAGCCAGATGAAACTTTCAACCATACTGGCTTGTGGGCCGCCAGCTCTCAGCAGCGAGATGTCCCGCGCTTCTGATCCAACCACGTTTAGTACAGGAAAACAGAGCACTCAGCAGCTTCTGCAATAGCACAGCTACTGCTGTCTTGGTTGTACTGACCACTGCTCACAAGGGACAAGCACCAAAAGCCAAAATCTTCATCCCTAACTCATGGAGAAAGCTCTTGTCTAGTGAATCCAACACACAATGAGAAGTTTCTCCAGCCACAAGCCTGCATCAGAAGACACTGACGTAGAAAGCAACATCTGCTGCCCCCAGGATGAAAAGAACAATGTTCTCTGAAGCAACCACAGCCTTTCAGAAAAGGTGAGCAACTGGAAGGCAGGAGAAAAGTAACAAAAAAAAAGAGGGGGATAGATAAAAGGACATTCCTAGGCTTTCACAGGATGAAAACCATCTTGGTTAACTCTGGTTAGCACAGGGTGCCTGCCATACCATCTGGACCAAGCACAGCAGCAGGCAGGCAGAGCCTTTCTTGCTGTTATGGCATCTACATGTGGCAGAGCAGATTCACAGAAGGGGAAAAGCAGTGACCCCCCCCCAACCCACACCATGCTGCCAGGAGGTTCTCCTCCTGGGAGGAGCTCACGGTGCCCAGCACACTCCCGAGCCGGGAGGGCCCAGGAGATCTGCCCATTTCAGCTGAGCAGCCAAGTCCTTCCTCCAGCTGGGAGACCTGCAGGTCAGCTCTGCCCTTCAGCAGGGCTCTGCGCACCAGGGGGTGGAAAATTTGCCAAGAGCAGTCCCGGAGAGGGGAGTGAGGCCATGCAGCAGCTCCATCCAGGCAGCTACTCAGCTTAACCCTTTCAGTCACCACCTGAAAGAACAGCTACCACCAACAGCACACGGTCCACGCAGCCGCAAGCTCTCGGAGTAAGTGGGACCAGCCTTTGTAGCACTCCTCCCTGGACATTTGCAGAAAAATCATTGCGCCATGCAGAGCACCGTTGTATTCTCAGCTTGACCGATGTCCGGAAGGCAGCAGCATGTTATTAGCTGCGTTGGAAGATGCCTGCAGGGAGCAGAAACAGCAAAGGAGAAAAGGCGACAGGTTTTTGGCACTGGGTCACGGCGCTGATTCAGCCTAACTGCTTTGTGACAACAAAATGGTGCGTTTCCAGCTGTATTGCATTATCAGGGAGGAAGGGCTGGAGTGAGTATAAAGAAATCTAAGGCAGGTCACTGGGGAAAGACTTCCTTGCAGATGGCAAATTCGTGGCCTCCAGTAGTGGTGACCCGGCCTGTCTCAGCTGCAGCTAAGCAGACTGTGAGTTACCCTCTGCCAGAACATCCCCAGTTCTTCACGGCTCACATCCCCCACCAAAAACCACCCCACGGCACCCTTTCCCAACATGCCAGTGTACCCCTGATCTTTGCTCAGAAGTGACACCGGTTGCCTTCAAACTCCGCCTGAAGCTCTAGGTGAGAGCCATCACTCTTGCTGAGTAGCCCAAAGGCGCTCAGCACACCCCCCCAGCAGCAACGGCTGCTGTGCTACGAGGAGATGGGGAGAAAGTAATGGATGCCAGAGACCTGTGCTCGGGAAGTGAGCCTGCCTCTCTCTTCCCTGACACACTACAATCAAATCTCTAATGAGCTCTTCATCCACAGAACCTGCACCTCAACAGAGGAAGTAATTTATATGCATCTCCCCTGACAAGGAGAACAGGGGATTGAAAAGTGATGTTTGCCTGCGATGGCAGTTCTGTTGCAGAGCTAGAAATAGATCCCAGCTTTCCCGGAGACACACAAGAAGCTTCCTACAGCATGCTAAATCCAGGTTAAATATTCAGATGAGCATCAATAAGAGAATCTTCTTTCACATCTCATTTCCTTCCCAAAACTACAGCCGATCAGGTCATGCCATTTGAGCAGCACTTGGAGACCAACCACTTCAAAAAGCAAGAGAAGCAGCGCAGCCCTGCTCTCACATCACAAGTGACAAACCTTTGCAAAACGATTCGCTTCCCTCCCCTCCTACTCACTCGTGTTTCAAAAAACATTTCGTTCAAAAGCAGCTCTTTAAAGAGGTTATATAATAAATGATTTGTACCACAAAGCTGGCTAGTTTTAGCCCAGCTACTTAGATCATAGTTGGATTTTATTTTCAAGTTAGCTGGCCGACTCATGTCCAGTGACGACCCTGTGGGCAGAGGATGCTCCTGGCCACCTCGCTTCCCGGCCAGAAGAGTAAATACCACAGCGCTCTGGTGTTTTTGCCTATTCAGTTATGAGCTCAGCTGTGGTATCTGTCCAATTCAAGCTCCCAGACAGGAAGGAAAGTGGGCAGTGCTTGAAGATTCTTACTTTTTCACAGATCACGGTTATGTTTAACATGCTCCATACTCATAGCAGCCAAAAAGCCATTTGCAACAGCGCCGGGCTCCCTGGGGGCCAATCTCGGCACAAAGAACTGTTGCTAAAAGTTTAGTGAGGTCATACGTCTGGCAAATGTAATGGCAACAAATTAAACTACTTTTTTAAGAACTTGGCTTCACGCATGCCTTGGAGATCCAAAACAAAATCCTTAACTCTTTGTAGCCTTCCCATGCACAGAGTTCACCACAAGCCTTACCCAGGTAGGGTATATAACCCCAGGGGCTGCAGAAGCGATGTCAGCCCGAGTACAGACAACGTGCTCCTCCTCATTCCACTGTACCCCGAGTTAACAGCTTCACAAGTCAGTTGCTGCAGATGTTCCCGAGTCTAAATAAAAGATTGTGAGTGTAAAAATAAAAGTGGATTTAACTCACTGCAGAGGCTACTCTCTCCTCAGTGCTCAAAATTCCTGGTGCTTAGTGGACAGAGTTAAGCATGGAGCCTAGGGAGAAGACAGGCAATAGGATCTGGGCTCCTCAGGTTGTTTTGTTTTTTTTTTTTTTTTGAGGTTATTGCTCAGTGTTTAAGGACAAGGATTATACTTTAAATCTTGTGTTTTCCACACCTTGACTGCCTCTCAAGCAATAGCCACCCTTTAGAAGTGCTGGTACATTTTAAGTCCTGATATCCTACTGCAGGTAGAAGGTCGGTGAGGAGGGTAAATGGAGAGAAAAAGTTGCTGAGATTTGGGACAAGGAAACGACTGAGATGGAGAGCACTGTCAGAAGAAATTCTCTTCAGATAATCTTTCTTGCCACCTAAATCACACAGAGGTTGTTAGATGCCCTTTCCTCCTGACTCCCCACACCCACTCACCCTGGGTTACCCCTACAAATATATGCTGTATTGATCAAAGGAGTGCTTTTAAGAAGTTGAGTCCAGAAAAGCAGCTTTCCCTACACACCACTGGCTTGCTCTCATCTGTTTTAGAAGCGCAATTAAACCTTTCAAGTAGATTCATTCAGAACATCTGAAAAGAAAAAGTGTCTCTCAAGCATGCCCAAGTCACTTGTATTACCACTCTCCCTAAAATACTATATACAAATTGCTTCTGTGATCTCTAAGACACTAGAGGCTACACATTAAAAGGAAACAAAGGCTATTTTAAAAGTAAAGCTTAAAAACTGATGAATGTTAGAAATGCTTAATACATAAATGCACGTACCTTTGAGTTCCCTCCTCCCCGCCCACCCGCATCACTACATAAGCTCATTTCAATGAAAATTATGTCAGTCTCTCAGCAGAAAGCCACTGAAATCTTATAGCAAGAGCACGGAAGAATATCACTGAATTGATTCCATTAGCGTAATCTAAGAGAAAATAATGACTTATCAGACTCTGAGCTTGGAAACAGAAAACAAACAGTCTGTGGCAGAGCAGAGAGAAATTCAGATTTATAATCAACCCAATAAGCATGGAAATGAGAAAGCTCTCAGCCTTCTGCAAATGAAAGAGTGAAATATTGTGATAATGTCAACAAGGGGTTCTTACAGCTGTAGAAAGTACCAGGAGGGAAGGAGACCAGAACCTTCCTGGTGATGGCAGGGGAATGCCAACAGCTTCGCCCAGATGGGATGAGGAATAGCAAGACACTGTACTAGCAGACACAGCCTGCAACAGAAACAGGTGCAAAAAAAAAAAAAAAAAAAAAAAAAGAGCCAAAACCACATGGGCTGGCCTTAAGATCTGCTAAGCCCCATGTGAAGTAAGGATGGCAGCTAGTCCTCGGGCAAGCAGCCAGAATGCCCACGGCACTTCTGGAGACGGGGGCCTTGGAAGCTGTGCAAGGCTGGCAGCAGCAGCAGGAGGGACCACCAAGGGCAGGGCCTGAGCAGCCTCCTGGTTTGATGAGGTCAGACAGATAGCAGTGAGGAGGGTTTCATTAACCCTGAGGTGCTCAAGTTCCTGCAGCTCATTTCTCCAGGAATGTGGGTAATAGTTTATTGCAAGAAAGGAGACCTCCAGTGGGTGTTAGCAGAAGAGGTGTTGGAGAACAGGATCTCCCAGAAGTCCGAATTCTTGTGCAGCTACATATTGAACACCTGCTAAAGCCCTGAAAAAGTCAGGAGTGATGAGGGGAGCTGGGTGAGAGCACAGGTGTGAGTGATGAGCCATTCAACTGTGAAAACATCTGCAAAATGACCAAAAATTAAAGGCAGTCTGATGTGAGAAGAGGGAAGTTCCATGATGGAGCAAACATTCTGCAATTTAGTTGTCTTTCCTCTCCCTCTACTCTGTCTTTAATTTAATAAGCAGACAAAGGCAAAGCAAAGTTGTTTTGGAATCCACCCTGCACCTGACCTGCCAGGGTCTCTCTTCCAGCCTCAAGCAATTGTTTTTCACACATTGCACAAGGGAGCAGGTTAAATCCCACCAGTGAATTTAACTACCTCTGCACAAAATACCACCCAGGGTCTGAACTGCTCTGTCAGATGAGCCAGGCACCACCCGGCACTCAGGTGAGACAGACCCTTCTCCAGGTGCTGGTTGAACCTCACCTGCTCACAGTGGTCCGAGAACGGAGGTGAACTTCCACTGCCAGAAACATCCTGGGAACCCTTTGCTGTCACCTGCAGCCAGCACACACCTCAGCAACAAGCCTAATACAGCCTGTGCCAGACATCTGGCAACTCCAAGATGCTTAAACATTTTAAAACTAACTCAGCAGCACCAAAGGCAGGAGAGATGCAACCTTCCTAGTCAGTACTCAGACCACACGCTGACTGCTGTATTTCTGGAAAACACGGGAGATCACAGTTGTTATCCACGCTTATGAATAAAATATTCCTTTTATTTTAGTGAAGTAACAAAGCTTATTTACAGATACAATAACTGTACATTCCAATTGAAAAATAGATTGCGCTCAAAATCATTAAAGCAAGTCACACGCAGTCTGTCAGGAACACAAACAACCTCAAACCTCCCAACGCCTTCGGCTCCTGTCTTCCCTCAGGAAATCAGCTCGTTTTGTTCTGAATGATTTTCTGCTGATTCTCAAGACATTCCTTCAGCTTGTCTTCAGTGAGCGTCAGCCTCTGCTCCAGGATGGAAACTGTCTGCAAAACAAAACAAAAGCTGCTGTTGAGCTGCTCAGAAAGACAAGCTACGTACCGTACTCTCAGTGGGCAATAAAATGCTAAATTAACAGGAGTATTTTTAGGTATTTCAGGGCTACAACTCCAGTATCAGCATTTTAGCAGGGCAGAGCCCCACTCAACTTCAGAGAGGGGCAACAGAGGCTGGCATGCATGAGCTCTCTTGCAGACACCACCGAGCACCCATTTCGGCACTCGGTGCTTTCAAACTGGGCTCTGCATTTCCTTTCATGGACAGGTTCTGTCCTTCCACGTTCACGAGCCACCAGACAGGCACCAGACACTCTTCTGCTAACAACAGACAGAGGTTTTGAACGGTTTTTCCCAGCTTTAACTTTGATTTGGTCTCTCTGCTTCTGACTCTTTCCTTCCTTACCTGAATGCTGCCAGTTTGCTGCAATTAAAACATGTAAAACTTGCTGGACAAGCACGACGACAAGCGAGAAAACCCTCCCAGCATAAGACAGTGCAACAGGCAGTGGAGGGGAACTGAAACCCAAACTGGCAATATCTACCTCAACATAATGCCTAAATATTTTTGTGTAATCCAGTTACCCCACAAAGGATTGTTATATATTTCTCTTTGAGCCGAAGTCATCATGTACAGGATGCACAGGAAGAACATTTTGACCACGTGGCAATAAAAGCTTCTGCTGAAAACCTTTTATTGATCACTCCGAGGTAATCAAGGGACCTAGCTATGCAGAACCGCTTTCAGCTTCCAAAGACACCAGAACAGCTGATAATCGGTGGTGATGATTTAATGCTTTAATATCCATAAACTTATCAGCAACAATCAATAGCTTCACATTTTGAGCATTTTTACTGCATCAATAACATCCTCTGTTAAAAACAAAGGATGTTCACAGAACCTTGGACTTTAATAAAGTAATTCAAATAAACTTGGACAACCGCTGTTTGTATAGAAGTTATACATAGAAAGCCTTTTAATAGCGCATTTCGTAAGCACATCTCTAAGTGCCTGACAAAAGAAAGCAGGTCTCATTATCCCCACTTTACAGCTGGGGAAACGAAAGCACAAAGAGAGGAAATAGCTTGGCTAAGGCCACTTGAGACGAGGAAAAGTCTCCCGTAAAATGATTTGGGGAATGAGACAAATGGTGGGGTGGGGGAGGGGGGAGAGAGAAAACAGACGTTGTAAAAACAATACGAAGCTCTGTGGCAAAGGTATCTTGCAAGATCGCATATCAGCAAAGTCAGAAAGGGCTGTGCATCATAGCATTTACTATAATGCACCCTTTTTTTCTTCCCCAAACATCGTTCAAAGCCTATTTCTAGTGAACCTGTACCTCTGACCTGTGGCAAGGCAGAAGAGCTAACTCCGGCTGCCTAATGCAGCACTGCTGCAACTGTAGAAAGCTTCACCTGAAAGAAAAAGCCCTGCATTGCTTGAATATTTCCACGGGCTACAGCACTAGCTTCATTTTTTAATTCCTCTGTTGCCACCCCTTTGAGACACAAGAACTGCAGTTCATAGAGAACCAGAAGAAAAGTTGCAGAGCCAGCAGGTAACATCCCAGGCACCCCGAGCCAGCAGGAGCCCTCCTGTCTACTCGAAGGAGAAAGGATTTCATCTTTTTCACATCCAGCCACGCTATTGCCTAGTGGCTGTCTTACAGAGGTCAGGAGTAAAGCTACTCAGGGCAGAACACAGCAGGCTGAATGTCTACCAGGGGTTTACAGCAAAGACCTTATCCTGCAAGCAACCAGACAGAGAATGAAAAGCAGTAGGGATCCTGGCTTTTCCATTTAAAAAAGAAGAACTAGTAATTCAAGATTCAGTTAAAAAAAGGAAGGGTGAAACATTGCATCAAATTTCCTTTAGAAAGATAATCAACTGAATTAATGTCCTGGTCACACTGCCCTGCTAGCAGCAAAGCCCCAGATTACTTGCTGTTCCTATATCCCATGATTTACTGCCACCACAGTCCTGCAGACCCAAGTTAAGTGCTGTTACACGCGGCACCGTGAGACTAAGCACAAGTACAACAGACTTCAGAAAGTGTTGAATTTGTGAAAGAGCTGTAAGGAAAATGTTTATTGGAATGGAAATTGCATGTAAGTATAAGCAGAAAGCTTGTAGCGAGTATTTTTTGGAAACTAAAAGTGGAAAAGTAGCAGTCAGAAATGAAATCCAGGAAGTCCAAACTAGGAACTGATGACTACAGTCCATTTAGACTTGACTATATGATACCCAAAACACACAGGGCATCTGACATTGTAGGAAGGTAAGGGAAAGCACAAATACTGCCCAGCTGCTAATACTGCTATATTGTAACTTACACATAAAAGAAAAGCTCCTTTATTAGCAGCTGACAGAGTTTTACAGTATTTCCATGTTTCTATTCATAAAGCAAGTCCTTGTTGGTAGGCAAATTAAACTGCACACGTTCAACTCCTGCATGTTTTTGCTATTGCTTTTCAGAAGATAATGAAACAACAATTAAGCCAAGGAGGAAAATGCTGTTAGCCAGATTCAGTGAGGATTCACTGGAACCAGGTTCACACTCAAGCCATTTCTCTGTGGCAAGATCTGAGCCTCCTGTTGTGTCAGGAGCACAGTACATGTCTCCATTACACACCAGGGAGTAAATGCTGGGTAGTTTATTAAAAGTCCTGGCTCCGATTGGCAGAAGGATAACACCTTAGGCTTAAATGAGAAGAAAGATCAACCTATTTATTTTTTTAGGAAATTAAGAAATATTTCTGACATTACAGGAATATACCAAGCATCACCAGAACAGAATATAGAATTTTTCACACAAAAGAAAACTTACTTAAATTACTTCTATTGACACTTCCTGAGACATTTGTCTTCATTCATCTTCGCAGACTTAGCCTAGCAAAAACCTGCTCTTCTCTTTGGAAACATTAATGAGAATAAAAAACCCAAAGTTGTATCCTATTTATTTTTTCAATTCTGGGGAATACTCAGCTCCATTCTGCCCCAGGACACCTAAAATGAAGCACCCAGTAGTCACACTTGCTTACACAATGACAAGCCCCCCTGTGCTATTCCTCCATGATATTTTTACTCCCTCAATCCAAATAATAGTGATTTGTGATGCTGTTCCAAGATGGTTCCATCAGTATATTTTCCTTAGCCCATGTTAAACATTCCTCGGGCTGATTAAGTAGCAGAGACAGTTTAAGAATGGCTAGCCTCAGGGCTGAGGCTTTTGCAGTGGCCCTGGAGGGATAATCAGTCCTGCCTCTAGAGGACTACAGATAAGAGGAACCAGGTGCTAATTGAATGCCAACAGCAACCAGTTCTACAACTGCCGAAGGAAACCTGAAAGCAGAGTCCAGAGCAAGCAAGCAAGAGGCCATCAGCAACCCTCTGGAGCAGTGGTAGGAGTCCTGGCCAGGAGAGATTGATCCACCTAGACAGATGGCTGCTCATTAACTAAAGCAGTACTTAACCTGGAGCTGGGGGCAAAGACTGCAAGAGCAGGGGAACGGTGGAATAACCTTTGGCTCAGCTAAGGGATGGCTGCTCTGCAAGCAGAATGCTGCAGTTCCTTCCCTGCAAGCAGCACATGGATTTTCAGTATGCCACTCACGCTGACATTGATTGAGTTAGCACACATAATAGCACAGGGGACATAACACTGCTCCGGCTGATCACCGGTAATTGTGGGATGCCCAAGAAAATCCATGTGTTGATATATGAGTTACGCAGATCAGCCTACAAGGGGTATGATCCTGCACACCGACTGCAAAGTAGATGTGCAGGCAAAGTATTACACTTGCACTTCTATTCCTGTCGCCATTTCGTAACATAAAATCTTTCTGTTGATCTCAAAGGAGGTAGAAGTGGTTTCCTACATTTACTTAAATAAAAAGATTCTTAAAAGTTTGCTCCTTAAAAACTAAGAGTTTCTAAGCATATGCTAAAAAATATTTTGCAGGGCACTAACATATCAAATAGCCCAAGAAAAAACATTATTTCTACCTCCTCAGATTTTTCTTTCCTGTCTGACATGTTAATTTATGAAGACAGCATTTTTTTTTTCAATTTATCAGAAAAGCACCTGCAAAAGAACATGCAACAAAAAGTTTATAAATTTCTGTGCATTCAGTTTCCCCACTCCACTGTGCTGGTACAAAGACAGACTTAGGCACGCCTTTAAGCAAACTAAATCTTAGGGAAGACTACAGACTGTCCATGGATTTGCAGAACGAGACTTGTGAAGCTTGACGTGGAGTTGCAGGCTTAAGAGCTCTGCTCTCGGTAACGATCAAGGCCAGCGCTCCTTTGTTTTCAGAGCTAGATGCCCTGCTATAACTCCTTGTAATTTCAGAGCCAGTTTCAGCCCCAGACCTATCCAAGTACAGCAAGTAAACTGAATCATAAAAATGCTGCGTTAGCATCCAAGGGTCCCTCCTTGACAAGCACTAATGAGTGGGTTCAGAAGTACCTATGCACCTCCAGGGTGCAAATTTGTGATACCTGGACACAGCCTGCTGCACAGCATTGAGAACTGTTGACACTGTACTGGAAAGTAAAAAGTCTTGCAAGAAAGGAGTACAGTTGCACCAGTCAGAATGAGTAATAGCAACAAGAAGAGGCCCCAGTTATTGCATGCAGATCACTAAAATGGGACCTCCAACACCTGCTAAACACAGTCTTGAGCACATACGCAATCCTATGCAGAGACAGGAATTAGCAAATATCCAGGTACATTAAGCTTGGGAGCCCTTTCTCTAAACTAATGCAATGAGTGAAATAAATTACCACAGGAAAGCTTTGCACCAGTGTCCTTTCCACTAACAATAGTTTAAAATACCAAACTTCAACTGCAAAATTAAGAGGCTTACAGAACCTGTGCAGGAAAACCCACTCTGAGGTTCAAGCATGAACCTGTCTGGCGAGAAGCAGCCTTTCCTCCTATAGTACTAAGTTCTGCCCCGACTTGCTGTCAGCCTCCCTTCGATCTCAGCAACTTCATCTACTGAAACTCAAAGCAGACCCCTGCTACGCTTAAAGAAAGCATCCTTATGTGCAAGTTGCATCTTAACACAGTTTTGAGATGGGACCCGAAACAGCTACTAACCTTCAGTATGCTCTGAAGCACTTTCAGCAAAGGCTGGCAGTTTAGACTAACTGAGGAAGTAAGCCTCATATCTGACAGTATAACAAGGCATTAAGCCTTCACAGTTATTAACACTTTATGTAACAAACAAATGCATGCAAGGCTCTTTGCATGCCGGGACTAGCCTTACTCTAGTGGTCAAGGCCTTAATCTCGGAGATCAAATACACAATTAAGGTGATTTTTTGTTTGTTTTGTTTTTTTAACATGAAATGATTTCTAAAGAAATGATAGCTCCTCATCTGCTCAGACTAAAACAAGATCTGCTACCCAGAGACATTTTAAATAAGTTCTGTAGCTCCTCACCATCTCAGCTGCTTTGAACGCAAACTCTAAAGTGAATTCTCACAAAGCCCATTTGCATCAAATACTTCACATGAGGCTGATTTACAGATAGTGTATTGATTATTTCAGAATGAAGAAAATTCTAGTATCATCCACTTTGCCAGACCAAGCAGCATGGTCAGTACCACTACCACAGTGACCAAAGGGACCCTGAAGGACAGAAAATGACGTCCTTTGTATTAAATCAATCCTAGCCCCAAAGAAGATGAGCCACGAGCTCTGCCAGTTTCTTCTGCACAGCGTGGGGACACAAGGCACACACGCCATCTGTAACTGAGCCTTTCCATTTACAGCCCTCTTACTAAAAATGTTTCATCACACACTGCCGTTGCTTCAGTCTTGACAGCTGATCAGCCAAAGCTAAACTGACTGCGCTTGCATCGTATCCTGCAAGTTTCTGGAAGGGAATAGCTGCAAGCTTCCACACAGTTATGGGCAGCTGCTTTGGTGCAGAAATCCTAGACCTCTGGGGCTAGACCAGCACAACAGAAGGATTCAGGAGACTTCAGGTTTCACCACACGGTATGAAAACACAGCAAGTTATGATGAGCTACAACAAAATACCCAAGCATGTAGCATGACAGCAACTGCACAATATAGAAATTAGAGGCCCAAATCAGTAGAGGTCTCCCCCAACCACGAAGACTTCAGATATCCTCCCCCAGCCACTCAATCTACCTCTGAAAGGATGCAAATCACTCAGTTAAATTATCCCAGCTGCTGATATCCAATGGCTGAATAATAACTTCTATTAACCCTCAAAGTCTGTTTGTGAAAACAAATTGCGGGAGGTGTTTAGTATTCCTCCCCACTGAAGGCTAATGGAAGGTGAAGGTCCGGTGGACCTTCAGGGAGATGACTGGCACTTTTGAGAAGCCAGACTTTAGACAGTGTCCTGCTAATATAGCACTATCCCTAGGAGAGCATTTAATTAAGGCAGTCTTGGAAGGAAGAAAAATGTATTTGTATTAAGACTTAAGAGTTTATAGCAAGCATATTTTGGAAGTCAATTTCAGAAAAAAAGTAGCTCTGATAACATTATACAGAGGACTGGTAACAACCAGGGTACTTCCTTTGTTTTGAGTGAGAGATCAAAGCTACCGCACCTCCAAGAGATGTCTTTGAATTATGAGAAATAGCGGCAATGTTCTTTAAATTAAGATGGCTACAGGCCACCTGACTAGGTAGACCAAGTGAATGAGGCCCTCTATAGACAGACAGGAGCAGCCTCTTGTTCACATGCCCTGGTCCTCATGGATTGCTTATGCACTGCTGTATTGACAATACAGCAGTGCATAAGCAATCCATGAGGTTACTGAAATGCGTTGGTGATAACTTCCTTCTCCAAGTGCTAGAGGAGGCAAGGAGGAGAGGTGCTGTGCTGGACCTTGATCTCATTAACAAGGAGGGGTTGGTAGGGAGTGTGAAGCTCCAGGGCAGCCTTAGCTGCAGGGACAATGAAATGGTGGAGTTAAAGATCTTTAAGTAAGCAAGGAAGACGTACAGTAAGCTTGCTGCCCTGGACTTCAGGGGAGCAGACTTCGGCCGTTTCAGGGATCTGCTTGGCAGAGCAACACGAGATAAAGCCCTGGAGGCAAGAGGGGCCCGTGAAAGCTGGTTAATATTCAAGGACCACCTCCTCCAAGCTCAGGAGTGATGCATCCTGACAAAGAGAAAGTCTGCCAAGAGGCCTACGTGGATTAACAGGGAGCTCCTAGACAAGCTCAAACACAAAAAAGCCTACAGAGAGTAGAAGCAAGGACAGGTAGACTGGGAGGAATACAGAGGAACTGTCTGAGCAGTCAGGGATCAGATTAGGAAGGCCAAAGCCCTGGTAGAATTAGATCTGGCCAGGGACTTCAAGGGCAACACAAAAAAACTTTCACAGTTATGTCAGTGATAAAAAGAAGACTAGTGAAAATGTGGGTCCTCTCCGGAATGAAAAGAGAGGCTTGGCTACCTGGGATATAGAGAAAGCTGAGGTATTCAATGACTTTTTTGCTTCATTCTTTACCAGCAAGGGCTCTAGTCACACCGCCCAAGATGCAGAAGGCAAAGGCAGGGACTGGGAGAATGAAGAACCACCCACTGTAGGAGAATATCAGGTTTGAGACCATCTAAGGAACCTGAAGGTACACAAGTCCATGAGACCTGATGAGATGCACCCACGGGTCCTGAGGGAACTGGCAGAGGAAGTTGCTCTGCCACTACCCACTATATTTGAGAAGTCGTGGCAGTCTGGTGAAGTTCCCACTGAGTAGAAAAGTGGAAACATAACCCCCCCATTTTTGAAAAGGGAAATAAAGACGACCTGAATAACTACAGACCAGTCAGTCCCACCTCTGTGCATGGCAAGCTCATGGAGCAGATCCTCCTGGAAAATAGGCTAGAGCACATTGAAAATAAGGAGGTGATGTGACAGCCAACACAGCTTCACCAGGGGAAAATTGTGCCTGACTAATTTGGTGGCCTTCTACAACAGGGTTACAGCGCTGGTGACCAAGGAAAGAGCAGCTGACATCATCTACCTGGACTTGTACAAAGCTTTTGACACCGTCTCACACAAAAGCCTTGTCTCTAAATTGGAGAGACATGGATTTGATGGATGGACCACCCAGTGAATAAGGAACTGGTTGGGTGGTCACACTCAAAGTGCTGCAGTCAGCAGCTTGACATCCAAGTGGAGAGCAGTGACAAGTGCTGTTCCTCAGGGGTTGGTATGGAGACCAGTGCTGTTTAACATCTTTGCTGGCAACATGGACAGTGGGATCGAGTGCACCCTCAGCAAGTTCACAAACATCACCAAGCTGTGTGGTGCAGTGACACGCTGGATGCCATCCAGAGGGACCTGGACAGACCAGAGAGGTGGGCCTGGGCAAACCTCGTGACGTGCAACGAGGCCAAGTGCACGGTCCTGCACATGGGTCGGGGCAATCCCAAACACAAATCCTGGATGGGCGAGGAGTGGATGGAGAGTTGCCCTGTGGAAAAGGACTTGGAGGGTATTGGTTGATGAAAAAATGACCATGAGCCAATGTGCATTTGCAGCCCAGAAAGCCAACCGTGTCCTGGGCTGCATCAAGAACAGTGTGGCCAGCATGTCGAGGGAGGGGATGCTCCTCCCCTACTCCGCTCTTGTGAGACCCCACCTGCAGTGCTGTGTCCAGCTGTGGGGCCCCCAACATCAGGAGGACACAGACCTGCTCAAGGACATCCAGAGACCACAAAGATGATCAGAGGCTGGAGCACCTCCCTTATGAGGACAGGCTGAGAGTTGGGGTGTTCAGCTTAGACGAAAGAAGGCTCTGGGGAGACCTTATAGCAGCTACAGGAAAGATGGGGAGATTCTCTTTATCAGGGGGTTTAGGGATAGGACAAGGGGTAACAGTTTTAAAGTGAAAGAGGGGAGATTTAGACTAGACAGAAGGAAGAAATTCTTCACTGTGAGGGTGGTGAGGCGCTGACCCAGGGTGCCCAGAGCAGCTGTGGCTGCCCCCTCCCTGGAAGGGTTCCAGGCCAGGTTGGACGGGGCTGGGAGCAACCTGGTCTAGTAGACCACAGGGCAGGGGGGGTGGGAACTAGGCAGGCTTTAAGGTCCCTTCCAACCCCAACCATTCCACAATTCTATAGTTTAAAAACAATGCTCAGCTGGCATTTCACAGATTTTTTCAGTGGGAAACTTAGTAGTGTTTTGGATTTCAAACCATTTCTTTTAGAATAAAAACTGCTCCTGTTTTTTCTCCTATGTGTTGGGTCTGGCTGTAGCCAGTGGGTGTTCAGGTCTTGAGAGCAACACCGAAACCAAAACATTGGCACAAGGCAGAGGTAGCAGCACTTATAACCCTCCCTTCCCCTTCCTCCCCCCCAAATCTTTTTTCTTGACTTGTAACTACTTCAAGTTATAAAGGCATTTATAACAGTTAGTTAATCTACATTCAGAATTTCTCAGAGGAGTGGGGCCACATTCATTCCTCACCAACACAGGCTTTGGAGACATCTCAAAAAAACGAGTAACAAACTTTATTTTAGCTGTTTTCATTATAAGCATTAGACACAGAAACATCTTCAGTTTTAATTTAAAAGCAAATAACTTGTGTCCAAGTCTTTTTTTAATGTTAGAATTTAATTTAAAAAATTCTTCTCCTCCCTTTCTGTAATCTTTTCTGGAGTGAAATAATCCTTTAATCTCACGTGAGCTAGATTGTCCTTCAATTCAGACTTGGATTATTTTACAAGTCTTCTCCCTTTCATTGTGTTGTTTTCTCCCCGTTTCAATGCAAAATTATTCTGGGGAAGTATATAAAGCCGTTTCCTGTGGGTAGATTATTGCAACTATTTATGAATTTTTATGCTAGCCTGATTCTGAACTCTCTGGAGCAGACATCTTCCTGCCCACATAAAACCAGCAGCTTTTGCCTCAGTGCCCATTGCCCACCAGCGCTACAGATTAACAGTGAGCATGGCAGCTGCTGATGTTTGGAGTGAGGGCAAGAGTATACAAACTCTTTGAAGATGATCATTGCAAATGTACTGCAGCCAAGTTGGTTACTCACAGATGATGATCTTTCAGAAGTGCAGTTCAGCTGCAAGTGCAGAAAATGCATTTAAACGAAGAAAACTCTCAAGTTTCTGCTCCATTTTGGTTCAGCCAACATGCACCTTTCTGTTCCAGGAAGTTATCAAAAAAAGGAGTCACCTTATTTTCCCCTTAAATTTTAATATTCAGCCCACCTCTTCATATAGGTACTGAGATACTGAGATCCAGACTTTGATAAAAAAATCAAACCATAAACGTTTTGCATTTTCCTCCTTTTCACATCTCTGAAGTGCCAGTAAAGTACTGGTTTTTTAAACGCTGAGACACTGACAAGATACTAAACTGCAAGAAAGGCTGAAGAAAAGCATCTATATCATACATTACTCTTCTCTTCCTCATTCCTTTGTCATATTTGAATTGCCTGCTTTCCTACAAAGGGGCACCAGCGTATCTAAGTAACCCAAAACTACTGGAAACAACTGGCTTATGTGTGGGTCTCAACTTTACTCCATCCTTCAAAGCAGCATAATTATTAAGCATGTGATACTCTTCTGAAAAAGGCAGTCAAACATTAACTTCTTTAGTTGCTTGTGAAGTATGGCCAGACACAAACCATATTTATTAAAAAAAAAAAAATTAAGACCCTGTCAGGTCACATTAAGCCACTTTCCTACAAGTAAAGTAAAATATGCCCTGACAGAGTTCTGGTGAGGGAGAAGAAGGTATCAATGAATCAAAGACCAGCTAAAAGTTGCCAAAACCTTGAAGAATAAAATCAGCACAAAGGTAAACAACATAAAAATGCTGCTTTGTAAATCTGAGGGGGTCATTTGTACTCGCTATAGTGGTTACTGCTAGATGTGGCATACAACAGCCACTGGTTTCTTCTGATCCATCTTTTTCTAAGAGCCACCGAAGGGCCCAACTGAAGGAGCAAGTCTGCTCAAGCAGATCCTCCTGCAAGTGGCACACCACCTCTACACCCTCAGCGCTTCTACTTGCAATTGGTGTCTGGCAGGAAGAGACCTCTTCATGGAATAAAACCAATCCTGCTGTCTCTACTTCACCTGGAAATCTACTGTCAACAGAGGGAAGGTACTGGTAATTGGTGAGCGGCAGACAATGCAGTTTCAACTCTGCAGATCGGAACAAAGCTGTGCACTGGCAAGAGATGACAGCCTGCAGCTGATATCTTACTACTACCTCTTTCAGCAGAAATTGAAAGTAGTTTCTCTCCTTTCCACTTTTACATGATACTAGGTTTAGCATGATGAACCTTGAAATGATAGCTATGGAAAATATATTAGGAAAAGAATTTAAGTTTATAGTTGTATAATTTCCCCAAGTAGTTTATCACTACTTAAATTTCCCCCACCGGTACGTTACATCATGTTAACACTATGTTGGAAACTATGACAAGAATGAAGAGCACAGGAACTAAATATACCACAGCAGAAGTATACCCAAGCTCCTGTAGAGCTAACAAATTGTAAATGCCTGAAAAACCTCATTGATGGTTATATCAATAGAGGGTTTCTGGAAATATCACCAGAACTCTATCCTTTCCCTTAAACTGTATGGCCCTGCTTATGCCATCAGTGTTCTCCCTCAAACAAGCAACAGGAATTATGAACCAATGATTTATAACAGAGCACCAGAAGCATCCTCAGCCCTTCTTCAAGGGAAAAACATTAACACCTGTTATGTGTTATTTACAAAAGCTTTTTGTTCCATTTTTGAAGAAGTAGTGGTGTCCTCCTTTCATGAAAAGGAGTCAGCTGGCCCAAAGCTGCCATATAAAAAACACACAACATTGGTTTGAATCTGCTACATGAAGGGAGCAGCACCCAGCTGTGCTCTGGCAGAAATGGCTAGGAAAGAACCAACCCAGCACCAGCAGCCACTCGGGTCTTTGCTAGCAATCAGCAGGCCATGGCTCCTCCTGGCCAACATCTAATTGCACAAAAGAGGGGTAACAGTGGCTCTACCAGTGCTGAATTCCCTTCTCTGTTACAGCCCATCAGCACTACGAAATAACAAAATTTAGCTGTGCAAGCAGATGCCTCCAGAGTTACCTTCTGCAGTTCTGTCTTGCTACCTGCCTGCATCCCTCCTCCTCAGAGCCTCCTCCCTTACTCTAGGAGTGAGTAAGGCTTCCAAGGCTCATTTGCTTAAGTTTGTTTGGTGTTGGTTTGTTTCACTGCTAAGTATCAAAATTTTGGCATGAAGAATTATGAAACCATTTCAACAGCGTCAGGAACATCTACTTGTACAAATTCATTAAAATGGTGTTAATATGAAACACAACATAGAAAGATTACAAGCAGTGGAAAATTAAGTACTTCAAGGATGCCAAAAAAGCTACCAAAAGGTAAAAGGTTGCTGAATGAAGAGTTACTCAAGGCAGCATTTTGGGGAGGGGTTTTTTTGTTTGTTTTGGGTTGGTTTTGTTGGTTGATTTTTTTTTTTTCACTATTTCAGGCCTACTTCCAATTTTATCCTATAACCTACTAATTTATTCCTCCCCCATTGATCTCAATTTCTCTTTTTTCTAGGTTTAAGACATTTGGAATTTTATATGGTTACACAATATTTTCAAAAGAGATGTTTGCATGGCTTATATCTAGTTTAAATCCTACACATACTGTTTACTGTGATATTTGCCTCCTCTAAACACCTATGAAGTTGAAAAGGAGCCATCACACATCCATCATCAGAACTGTGGATCTGATTTATGCAATGAAAGATAGTGATCACATTCCAAACTTACTAGTGAGATATAAAACCAGTAATAAAATATTTTGTGTATACTCTGGGTTGCATTTTACTCACAAGCATGAAGGCCTAGTGTCATACAAGATTCCCCCCCACCCCCTCCACTGTTCAGCATTTGAGAGATAACAGGAAAAGTGCTTTCTTATACTTCTGCCAAATGAACTTAAATATCTTTTGGTTTTCACCCTATGCTATTTTAGACTGTCTGTAGTCCTGGAGTGCTTTTTCAATCCCTAAATCAGCCCTACTTCAATCCCCTGATGGGCCCTCCAACCCATCACCTTACCCTTTTTGACAAGCACTTCAAGAGCAGAGATCTAACTCAGGCTAGTAATCAGCATATTCAATACCAAGGGTTCAAGACCTGCTTGTTCTTCCTCAGAAACAACACTCAAACTCACACAAAAACCCTCCCACACAGATTTTTCCATCCTACGACCATGCTCTCATCTACAGATCACCAATGTTTACTATCCCATACTTTCTCCCTGCTTCTCACATACCTCAACCACACACAATGAAATTCGGCCCCAGACAATGATCAGAAATTATATTTCTTCACAGGAGCAACGAGCAGCTATTTGCTTAAAAAAATAGCTATAACCCCAAATTCTTAAGTAAACACATACTATGATGATCACCATTAACAGCTGGTACTGTTCAATCATTGCTTAGTGACTTTGAGGAAGAGCTGTATGTTAATGCTTTAGCAAGGGATTAGTTTGCTAGCTGTGGGTGAAAAGCATGTTTCAGAGATGAGGCACAGAAGGGCCCAGACTTGTTGATGGGAGGAGAATATTGCAGAAATTGGACTGTGTAGGTGAATGTTGGGTGGGGAAAAGGAACGGGATCTGAACAGAGTTTATCTGTAGACTGCAGTATAATGGAGGAGGGAAGAGAGACAGAGATTATTCACCAAAACAGAGTCCTACTGCCAACCACTCCTCTAGGCATCACCTTAGATAAACCTTGGCTAATAGCACAGGATACCAGAGCTTGCTCGAGTAGCACTCTGATACACTGCAGCATAAAAGAATTCGGGAAGAGCAGGGTCTGAGCTAGAAGTTAATGTGAGGCAGCTGATAGATATAAACTGACAAACAGATGAAGACAGATTTATCAAAAAATTACTGAAAAACAGAGGTTCTGAACTAGCCACACTTTTATTCTATGAAACCATTGCAAAATATTCCCAATTCTTCCAGTCAGAGGTACCTTTGTGATTGAAAAATTAAAGAGCAAACCATACCTGAGTGAGAACATCCAGCTGTCCCATAATATGCTCCAAGGTATTTGCAAGACTGGTCTCCTCCTCTTGCTGCGCATGGTTCCTAGAGTCCTGAGGTTTTGCTTTCTTAAGATGAACACCACAATCCATTTCTGATTGCTAGAAAAAAAGACAATTTGCTATTGCAATGCAAACAACTGAAGGAGGATCGCTGTTTCATGAAGGGTAAAGACTAAAGAACAGCTTATGTTGGGATAGTCTATGTTATTAAAAATGGGCAAAAGAGAACAGGAATTTTTTGTTCTTGCCACAGCTAGAGAAGGAAAAGTTGCTGCATTTGTCTGTCCTTACCAGGTGGAGGGTTTTTTTTTGTTGTTTTTCTGGGTGCAGGGGGATGTTTGTAAGTGCTTTATTTGTTTGCTTTTAAACCTTCACCAGGAAAGGCAAATCTTAGATAACAATCTTGTAGCAATCCTGCATAGTTCAAGTTTTATATGCACAAAGAGCTTTAGTATGCAAGATGTTCCAATATGCATTAAAACAGTTTTGATTTAGTCATTTTAATTTTGTTTATATCTTGAACTGGTTTTCCCTCCTCAATAAGGTTAAGAACAAGTTTACTTTGAAGTTTCAATTTCAACTGTTTTAGTTATGCAAGCCTGAATATTTCATTTCGAATAAATTAAGTTTTAAAAGCACAAATAGATCTTTACTAGATAACTTATTCTTCTTTCCTTCTCTTTCAAAATGGTATCTTTCTTCTAGAACAAACACTACTTGCATTATTTATCTGCATTACTGCCAGTAAAAGGTCAGAGAAGTTTATCTAACTAAACAAGGTAGCCAACTGATTAAGCAATTGCAGACTTAAGTTTCTCCATTTACACTAACAGACAACATTTGAATCTAACTCCAAGATCACATCACTCAAAACTTAGTTCTCCATGGCCCGATGCCAGGTGCAGCTCCATCTCATGCAGTTATTACTCACATAAATGACTGCACTTTGCAAATCAAAGCAGCAGCAACGAATTCTGACAAATTGAAACATGGTCTCTGAGTTCTCCTGCATGTACTTTTTCTAAGCAAGAAATGACGAGTTGCTTCCGTCTCTTTTCTCACAGACACTACTCCGTGTGTATTTCTCAGCACTGGATTGATTTACCTGCTCATCTCTATATTTGATGCCAGCCATATGCAGATGTGCAACTAAGCTGCAACAAGACCTTACACCAGCTCACATAACTTTAAACCCAAACTGTTTAGTGTATTATGAAGATATATACACACACATTAATGTATACACACACACACAATTTATGTAAGGGCCAACCATTCTTCCAGGCCCTGCCAACCAAACTATCCTCAGAGTCAAGCATCACAGGACCAGTTTTGTTTAAGGAGCAGGAAAGGAAGGAGAAGGTTTAAAGGACACATGTAACTGCTCCACAGGGGTCACTGTGCTACCCCACAGGCTTGGGGTACAGTTGGGTATCAGGCAGTACCAGCCATGCCAGTCTCCACTAATTTGTTTCCTCCCACTTGCTTGGATAATTTGGATTATCTACAGGCCCTAGGCTAACCCAGCCCATGCTCCAGGTCACACTGCACAGCCTCGGCATGGGAGCCACACTCAAACTACTCCTGTGCTGCAGATAGCCCATCAGCCACGTGTTGCTCACTGATGCATTGATTTAATCAATAAAAATATGTTCTTGCAGAGATGAGATAAAGCCAACCTTACAAAGCCACTATTTGCTATTTAAAAGTAAAAACAAAAAACCCCAAAACACTGCTTTTCAATGGGTAATTAGCATTAAAGGCATGTTTTCTTGTTATTTTAAGGCTGACTATCCTATTCTGATGATGTAACTTTAGGCCAGTCAATCATGGCACAGCAGAAATTTTAGTGAGCTAACACTGCATACAACCTGCACTTAAAAACCCCAAATGATGATGAGCTATCCACTTCAAAACCCATTAGAACAAGCTGACTCACAGAAGCAGAAAAATGACTGTACCAACATATTTTCTCCCTCTATCTTTATAGCATAAATCAGACAGCTTTTTATAAAAAGCTGATAGGTTGAACTCAGAGTTGATATTCTCTTTGCCATAGTCCACAAAGTTTAAGAGTCTGGCATATGTGGAATGGCAATACTGCATAGATGTTTCCATATCCCATGCTTTAAGGATCAGGTGGTCTCTCATCATTTCAAGTTGAAGCCAAGAGCAGCAGCAGCTCTTTGTCACAGATGCCACATTCAGCTCACAGGCTATGTACCACCCTCATGAAAAGCCAAACAAGCCACCTCCACAAAGCCCATGTGGGCTCCTCAAGGCACTCTGAATGGTGGCAACACCCCCAAGAACAGAATTATATCTACATTTAAAAATAGCAGCATGACAATATGGCATACTGCCCCCATTTCAAACACCACAGCTGCTTGAAAGGTTCCTTACAGCCCATCATCAAGAAGATAACCTGTGGTTAGTGTCTTCAGCAATGAAGTTCTGACTTAGTTCATTTATCTAAACCAGGGACACATTCAGCCAGCAAATAAAAGCTATGCCAAATGTGTCAGCGTGTGATTTCCAAACAGGAGGCTTTCAACTGACCAAGGTCTTTGAATATTCAGTTCTAGGAACAAGCACATCCTACCCTGCCACAGCAGGTGCAAAAAAAACGAGTATCCAACACCCACACCTACAGACAGCACTTTGAATCGCTGCCCACAGTCAGGCAGAGAAACTGAAGCCAGTTTGCTCTAGCTTCTCACTCACCCGACCCGCTCTGATGGCACCAAGCTGCAGCCTGAAGCCTGGGATCCGTCCAAGCAGGCTTCTCAAGGAGGGGCCCTATATACGGCGTTCAACAAGGGTTGAGTCCGGATTTGCCCAGCACAAGCGTGACCATCGCAAGGTGGAACTCACTAAAACTGCCTGCAAACTCTCAGCTAGACACGCGTGGAAACCCTGCAGGCTGTGAACGCAGCCCACGCCGTACAGAGCAGCGGGAGGACAGCAGCAAAGGATCGGCCGGCGGGCAACCCGGCCAAGGTGGCCACGCACACTGCTGCGTCTCAAAGGCACAGCACTTCCCTTTTCACAGGTTAGGGGAGAGCGTCTGCATCCATCCAGATCAGGTTCACTAGATTAATTTCAACTCACTATTTTTAAAGAGGCTGAGGAGCCCAAGTAGATATATTCGTATTGATACTACCCAAAGCACGTGTCTCTGCTACCAGCTAACAGCAGGGAACAGTGATACCATGGCCTTCCTACCATGACATTAAGGAGAAAATCAGGGTGGATGTTTGGGTTTTTTTAATCCTTTTGGGTTTTTCAAGCCAAAAATCTCCATTTTTTACAGTCAAGGAAAGCTTTGCCTGCTAAAAAATACTACAGCCGGTACTTCACAGGACAGATACTGGGCAATTTTACAAGTATCCTAAACTCAAGTGGACACCAAGAATTTTGTTTGACATTCATTTTAGAAAGCTGCCAAACATTCTGATGAGCTCAGACACACTCTCTAAAAAAATGGGAAAGAGATTGCAATGCTCAGAGGGACAGGTTGTCTGCCATAAGCACCCACCTGGACTTCTCTCGTAGCTCAAACACAGCAGTGACACCAGTTGAAGCTGTGTTATAAAGGCAGTAAGGCCATCTCTACCAAATCATTAGTACAGCTTCCAAATTTGACAGTGGTAAGCATCACTGTGGAGTCCTTCAGGGGAAGCTTTGCCCTTTACATTTTAACAAGAAGAGGGAAATGTTTGGAAACTTTCTCTTAACAGCCAGACTACAACTTGTACTTCCCACTACCTTAGTGGCCATTACATTTGAAAGGAAATGTGCACCCAAGTGAGGAAAAAACAAATTGCCCCAGACTGAAACCTTTTCAAATTTTATAAAAGAGGATTAAATCGGGTCCTGCTACTGTCCATAAGAATGAACAAGAAACCCCTCACAGACCAAGCTACAGACACCCTTCTCCTAATAGCCATCCGTATCATGTGGTAAGTCAGCCAACTGGTGATCTAAATTCTAACAGATTTTAAAAAAACATCACAAAAATACAGAAAGAGCTCTGAAATATGCATTGGCTTTGTGACAGTCTCAGTACTGATGAGCATCACAATTAGACACCTGTGCTCCCATCTGACTCACCTGCAAGGTAAAGCACCAGCTGAATCCTGGGAACAGGCAACAGAAACAATGACACTGCTGCAGAGGTTTCATTTATTTTAGTCAAAGTTCAAGTGTGCAATTTATTCAGCACAACCGAACAAATGTATTTGCCATTAAATATCTTATTACAACATCTGCGTATTAAGCACTGGGAGTATAGCAAGAAGCAGCTGAACATTAAAGGAAGAATAGATGAGCAGTTTCAGAATACAATATAGCTCTCAGTGACAAAGGGAAAACAGAAGTGATTTATTTATAGCAACCACTTAAAGACAGCACAGTGCAACTACTTGGGGGAAGGGGAAAATTAATCAGCCTTCATTCCAGAGGTCTCTTTCTGAGCCTCTTACGAAAATTGTTTTGGCTAAATGCATTCTGGCCAGCTATTACAGTGCTGATTGGGGGGTGGGGGGGGCAAGTATTAACTACACAACACATGTACATCCATAGTAAAACTAAAAGGGACAACTAAAAAAATGCCATTTTGCTTTCTAAATTGTGGGATTTAGAATATATATTGACAGGATAACCACCTACCTGAATTCTACACCTACTAATTAAAAGTAGGATTCTTACAATTCAATCCAGAGGAAATATTTCTCTTCACCTCTCTCCACTGGAAGGGAAAAACTGAGTGGTGTGAGTGAGATAGGTTCAGCTTTACCTTTAAGTCCCTTTAAATCCATTTCCACAGTAAATCTACTGCTTGGGGGATTTTGCTTGTTTTTTAAGGAGAATATGATGTTATTAAGAATTAATTTTCAAGTATCTAGAAAGATGGCATTCCCTTTAAGCAACACATATATCCAACGTATTCAATTCACTACAGATATCCAATGTATTAAAATTCACTAAGTGCAATTAAATTCACTATCTTCGCTCAAAAAATTCCCCTGGAAACAACAGAGGAGCAGAAAACTCCCGAAGGTGGTATACATTATTTATTCGGACCCCAATTCTACTAATCCAAATGAGAGACAAATACAATTAAGTCTTCTATTTCGAGGAGTCATTTTCACTACAGGTAAAGCAATATTTTAAATGTGTTCCCAGAGAGCAACAGTGACATCCAGTGGAAGCACATTACTTTCAAGGTAAGCTCCACGGGAAGGTCAGATAGGGTACACCATGCTAGATTGGAGGATTCATTAAAAACCTCACTTCTCCCTGCTACATACAAAATATCATTGACTGAACATAGCCCTCCAAGCACAAGTAAATTTCTCTAGACAGGAAAAGTATCCCCTCTTCAAGGCAGAACTGAAATTTCTGGAGCAATCATGTTCACGACTTACATTACTCCACATCTACTGTCCAGACCAGCATAGGGTAACAACTAGAAACAGGATACAAGTTAAACTAGCTTCATGAAACAATTTACAGGACCATTTATCCCTGCTCACCTCTTATTTCAGGATTCCAGTTGCAATAACAGAAGGGGACTTGGGAGGGAGGATGAGAAAAAAAAGGAGGTGAAAACCTTACTTGCCTTTTATTTTTGCTTTGCACCAAAAGGTAAAGTTGCTTTAGATATGCAAGAGGCCAGAAATTTAGACAGAACCCTTCTCCCTATTGGTGCTACTAAAAATACCGAGTTAAAACATTAAAACTTGGCACATGTACAGTAATGACCATATTTTGCCACGGGCCAATGAAGTCTGTGACAACCCCAAGAAGAATTAGAGTTATCAGGTACATCTCAAAGCCCTTTAAATCACAAGCTTTGGCACAACAGTGCCTTAAGTGAACCACTAGCAGAGGCAGGTAGATGGAGTAAGGTTTGTGTATTTTATGTGAAGCAGCATCCAGCTCTGCTGACCAAGCTGCCAGGAAGGAAGAAAATGGGGGTAACAGCTAATGGCCAGCTACAGTACTCAAACGTGCCTGAAACCAGTCTGTCCATACACAGAAGGCTGCACTTGGATTTAAAATTGTATTTGCTTACAGAAATACTAGCATCCTACTTCTGCAAGTGATGCTGTTTGGCAATCTCCAGCCAAGACCAGGTCCTCACTCTTCTCCTGCCAGAAGGGAAAAACTGTTCCCTTCCCATGTTTCAGTGACCTTGCTCTTTGGTTCACTGTCTGTTGGTCCACTTAACTTGCCTCTTTACTCTATAAGTGTCACTTTTAACCCAAGACAGGCATTAGTATCATGGTTTTTGAGGTAACTTCAGGTAACAAGCATCAGTGCAGACTGCTAAAAGCATCCAAGCTATATGCTGTCCATGTTTTCCAGTTGGTTTATGCTGTACACTACTATATGTACACACCATGGCATCAACTGGTCATGTGTCAGCTGAGACCAGGCTCATGATTTTTTGTGACCTTTGTTTATACAAAAAGTTGAAAGAAAGTAGATCCCTGCACTGATTTCCAATGATGAGTATATCTGGCACTGGAAGGAACAGAAGTCACAGTTCCTCATAAGCTCTGGCAATGGGGATCACCACAACCCAAAATCAGTAAGGAATATAACTCTAAAAAAGCTGGGGTTTCCAAGTGACTAGTAATTAATGCAATACTACATTAATTCACAGTCTTATTAAGGGAAAATGATAAAATAATAGAAACTAATTTACAATAGTCAACTCCTTTCAAATTTGAGTTACATTTTAAATAGCTAAAAAGCCCTCCACAAACATTGAAGAAGAATCAAAAAGTTTTGCACACATTACATTTCCAAAAGCACAAATGACATTTCTGTGATGAGTGAAAACGAGAAACAGTAATGCCAGACATTAAAAGCCCAGTGAAAGAGTGCATGCACAGGTAAAACTTAATGACTACCAGCTGTTTAAAATATAAAGCAGGTCGGTATTTATTGAGAAGGAAAAGCTAAGGGTATCCTTCAACATTTTAGATTTGTCTTCTCCTACTTTGCTTCGGCATTTTACCTCCCTTAACCAATTCTCCCCCCTCATCATTCTTAGTGTTTTCTTAGGAGATACGAAGAGGTCTTCCACATTTCAGTATGGAGTAATTACACTTTGTTGGACAGGTGATGCTTAACTGGCTATCCTAACACTGCTCCTGGAGAATAACAGCACCAAAAATCTCAAAGGAACAGTTTTGTGTGGAAACAAGCCACTATAAGAACAAAAAGAAAAGTATGAGAACCATTGGTAAGAAATTTCATGAAGAATTGAACTACCATTCCCTGACTTTGCTTAAGATTGCTCTTGGGAAAAGCTCCCAAGAAAAAGCAGCCAATCCCTGAAACAAGGTGTTTATCCTCAGCCTTGGGTTATCCAGCTACAGGTTCTTTTACACGAAAAGCAGTAGTCTCCAAGGCAAGAATAAAAACACACACAGTGATCTCCTGAAGCGTGAACAACAGCTTCCAGCTCATTTTCATCAGAATCATTTGCCTCTTTCTAATGAAACAGGTATGTATATGCTATGTAACAATCCTATCATGTGCATGCCTATACTAATGTATAAATAATGCACGTTTTATATATATATATACACACATATGTAAATATATGCAGACACACACACACACCCCCCACATGCCCATTTGTTATTACTCTTGCTTGAAGTTTGGATTTTAGCAGAAAAGTTCAAGATCTTATAAACTTTTAAAGCTTGAGCTATCTTCATCCATCTCAAAGCTGACAGAAAATAGCAGCTTGGAAAAAAACATAAATCTTGCCTCTGATACTTCTCTTTGAATTATAACTCAAGCATTAAAACAAGCCACATACACCAGCAACCTAAGTGGGTGAATTTACATTAATTAGACTGAGATGCTGAACTTAAAAGGCAATTTTTATTTGGACCAATAATGACTTGTCAGGACTTGCCTTATTGTTCCAGAGCCTTAAAGAACAAATCTATTTGCTGTAAAATGACAGAAATCAAAAGCTGATCCTCTTATTTCTGCAAAAAATCTCGTCAAACTAGAACACAAGGGAAAACAGTTGTAGTAGCACTGCTGATCCCATCTACTAACAGGCAAAGCTGTTGCAGGTTGTTGCAGCCATTCAGCCTCTTGGAAAGCCAAGCTGAGAGTGCCCAGACCCTGCCTTTTCCTCTCTAGTCCTCCATCAAGATTGGAAAACTCTCTTAAACAGTCTGCAACAATGCGTAAAAAATGTTAACCCACAAAACCAGAGAAGACATAAGCTTTAATTTGTCTGTCATGCACACACTTCTCTCCTTACATTGACCAGATAAAAAGAAAAGCAAATCCAAAAGTTTCAGGGGAAAGAGCAAGGTAAGGGCAAAACCCATTAGCTTGTGAAAATTGTTTCACACTGCAACAATGAAAAAAGCTGAAAGAGTACTAGAGGGCTAGCCATTAACAGAGGCTTCCTGGAGTATCTTCCAGAAAGAAACTCTGCTGTTGGTTGCTTGCAAGGTAAAAACTCATTTAGTTGAGTAAGAGAAAACGATTTATTTTGCTCTAATGAAGCATCACAGTCAAATGCAGTTAAGATGCAGAAAATCCATGAGATCTGCAGTGAGGCCCCAAAGAGCACAGGCAACTGACATAGACATCAGTTCTGCTCAGATAAACTTGGGCTTCCTGATACAAAGAAACATAGTGCTGTGCTGGACTTTATTCTCCACTGAATTAGAGCCAGACTCTAGAGCTCAGCTGTATCCAGCCTTTTCAACAATGAAACTGAGGGGTTACTACCTTGGGGGCTACCCACAAAACAGATGATGCAACACTGATGCCTTCCTGCCTGAGGTTCTGGGCTAGAACCAGGTTATCTGTACCTGGGTGAAGGAGTTCAGATAGGCCTGTAAATACACAACATGAAACCAAGTTTCTATTGCTTTTGTTAACAAGAACATGTGAGAAGTGAATTGGCAGTGTGCTCTTTCTGGCACACATTAGCCATAGATCCTACTAACCATATTACCACAATAGGAAGAATTATTATTTTCCCATAATATGAAGGTGCTGAACCAGGCAGCAAGAGATCAAGCAAACCCTCTCAGCTAGCCAGGCTTGCTCACCATGACAGCTCCCTTAGTCAACTCAGTGTCTAGTATCTCTTGGGGGCTAGAGTTCATCCCACTAATCTCTGGTTTCCAGGAAGACAAGTGGAAAACACCATGGGAGCACACTTGCACAGAAAGAACTACTAGTTGCTCTTGCTAAAAGAAGGACATGAGAAATCAAAGAAAATTACATCCTTCCAGCTGTCACAAGATTTATAAGCACAGCCTCGTAACACTTGACCAGGCCAAAGCAGAGACCCAGCTTTGTCACACCACAAAGGAGAGAGAGGAAAGGAGAAGCCTTTTCCGCTGTTCCTGTTGAAGCCCGGGATCCTCACAAAGAAGCTACAAGGTCACATGTTGCAATAGGCTTACATGAACGAGCTTCTTTCAGTGAAAGGAGAGTGAAGGTTAGGCAGCTGTGGGTAACCATCTGCAATTGCACTGCCTGTGAAGGATGTGGGGAAGAGCTCCCAAGCATCCTGTGATCAGTCGTAGTGAGACTCCTGTCCATCCCTGCGAGGCTGCTGCTTGGACAGCCAAGCAGGGTAAAGAGCAGTGGAAACATCTTGAGCACTCACTGTTGTTCTCTTAAATAAATAATCAACCTACCTATTCCAAGAGGAATACAATCATTTACCAAACTAAAGCTTCCTGGAGCAGGAACAAATCCTCAGAAAAACAAGGTGACAAACAGATTAGGGAAAATAACCACTCTGCAAACCACATTTATCCTGAAGGCTGAGGTTGGATCCCCTGCTGTTGGATACAGGATTCCTCCCTTACAACACTTAAAAATAAATAGAAGGGGGTGGAGGAGGTGCAAACGACAACACACATTCACATCCAATTGGAAAGAGTTACAGCTCTGTGCAGTGAAACTGCTTCCCTCGGGAGGGGATTTCACAGCAAGTAAAAAAAGAAAAAATGTACAAAAGTATTCGTAAGTATTAATGGATGCCAAAATTAGAGATAGTTACCAATTTGAAAGCCAAAAGGTCAAAAAAAGAAGTGGCACATCTGGCTTATGAGTAACTCAGGAGGAATTTATTTACACAAGGATTGAGTGGCTGACAGAGTGAACTGATGCAGTCAGCACTGAGACCACGGGCTGAGCACAGGAGGCACCCAAGGTCACCAAACACAAAACAGAACCAGCAAAGGAAAGAGGTGGACTTAACTTTGGACATTCAGTTACAGGCCTGACAACTTTATGATCATCAGATCACGTTTTTTGGAATTAGTCTCCAATTCTATTCAACAGGACTATTTTGGAAAAATTGCCATTGAAGAAATAAGCATAGTCCAATGACTGGAGAAAATGGTGAACCCAGCAGTGTTGAAGGAGGCCTAAAAAAAAAAAAAAAATCTGTCTTAACCAAAAGATGCATTTGAAGAGTCCTGGGCTACTTTTTAAAAAGACCTTTCTGCTGAAGCACTGCTATTCCCAAGCTTCACTTTGTGAAGTCTGCTATGGAATTAGCTTTCAAACTGGGTAGTTCCACAACTGAGTGCCATTTAACTTCAAAGGAGATAAAGACATTTAAAATATCTGTGCTCTTGAATTTCAAAAGAGCAGAAAGACTTCTTGGGAAGAGTGACAGAGGACAACTCTGCACCTCTGCCTATGTCTCCCTGATTGCTCTACCAAGGGATTACCTGCTTCTGACCTGTCTGCACATCTACTCACATGTGCAGGTCTCAGTACTACCAGGAGCTGAAAACTAAGCTGCATATATTTAAGTTATACGGTTGCAGAATTCACAACTGAAGTGGCAAGTGAATCACTTCCCCATCATCTGTAAGCCTATTGTGATAAATAATAGAAGAATTTTGCTTTCGCTAAAAGTAATTAAACAATTGCTTCTTAGGCTAAAGCTATTATTAGTACAATGATCCAAATTTTAAGAAAAATAAAAGACTTTACTACTGGGAAAAGAAAAGGGGGGAATTGATCTGAGGAAACACCAACCCAACAGCCGCCCCTCTTGGGATGCTCACCAGATGGTCCATATCAAAGGGTGGTAACTCCTCTGCAATGGATTGAGAAAGAACAGAATGGGCCATCTCTGGTATCCCTTGTCCTTGAGATAAGAGAGGAGCTGAAACCACTGAGCCAGAAAAGACAAAGGAGCTGCAAATTGGCCCAGACTTGAAGGACAAGGTGTACTTGACCACAGGACTGAAGAAAGAAGATAAGATTGTAGAAGAAGCCAGGAGGCGTGCCGAAGGTGTTGAAACCGGCAGCTGGGTAGATAAAAGGGGGTTTGAAACTTAAACAATTTGGTGAGCCTGGATGGAGCTGCGACTCCTCGGCCACCCCAGCGGCCACCCCAGCGCTGCATTTGCTCTCTTACCTTAATAAAGATTCATTAATCCATATTTGGATGTGATTGGCCTTAATCTACCTATAACAAAATTTGGTGCCGTGACTCGGATCCAGACAGCTGACTCGGAATTCAACTCTGGGAGGGCGCCCCCATCCTTGGATGGTCCCAGGGGGAATCCCGACCAGGCTCACCTGGATTTTCCGAACCGAGATAGGAGAGCAAAGAGGATACGGGGTGGGGGATCGGACTCCCCGGTAACACCCCAAGACGGCCGTTCCCCGTAATATTTGTGCACGAAGACCGAATGAAGACTCTGGACTGAGTGAGTATACTGCGATACCGTTCGGTTGGGGACTGGGTACCCAGAGTGTGAATGATTGAGACGTCCACTGGACTTAGGAGTCCAAGGGGCGAAGCGAGCGTGGACCTCCCACTAGTGCGGTTCCCATTGCCCGCGGGGGCGTGGGCCACGAGCGGGGGAAAGCGAGGGACTCGTGTGACAGAAGGCACTGCTGGAAGACGGGCCAGAGCAAAAGTAAGGCTGCTGGCACCATACAGAATAAGCAGGGTGGGGGTGGCGAACTCCCTAAAATACCTCCAGATAGTCCGTTAGGGCTTATAATTCAGCATTGGGATAGTTCCCCCTCCCGAGGAAAAAAAAAAATATCTAGGGAAAAGATGATCCATTATCATATGGAAGTATGGGGGGGGAAGGAGATAAGAAGGGATTTATATTGGCCAGTTCATGGCTCTTTCGAAGACTGGATATGTCAACAATTAAATATTTATGTAAATGACAAACAGCCATTTAATAAGGAGGAGAGTGAATACGCCTTCTTATGGATTCTAAGTACATCACGAACCACAAATTTATTTCCGCTAAAGGAAAAACAACAAGAAAAACAAGGATATAGATGACACTCCACCTCCTCCTCCTCCCTATGTTTCCCCTTTTAATCCACCCCAAGACTCTGGGCGGGATTCTTCTCCCTCCACTCCCTCAGAGTCCCCGTTAATTAAAAAAAATTAAATTCTGAGTCTGATGAGGCAGTAATTCCTCCTCCACCTAGGAGGACGACTAGAAGTCAGACTCGGGAAAGCAGAAGGGAAACAGCAATGGGAGGACCCCAGCCTGGAGTTGGTTTTGTATCGATCCCACTCAGCTCCGGGGATGTGAGAGAATTTAAGAAAAAATGGGACACTTATTGGAGGACCCTCTAGGGGGTGGCAGAACGGTTTGATCAGTTCCTTGGCCCAAATATTTACACCTGGGATGAGATGGAATCCATCTTGAGAATCTTATTTACTAGTGAGGAACAAGGAATGATCAGAACTGCTAGTATGAGACATTGGGACCAAAGACATCAACAAGGACCCGCTGGGGATACAAAGTGGCCCCCCCAGCGACCTAACTGGAATAATTAAGACCCGGTCCATAGAAATAATATGATAGACCTCCAAGACATGGTAATTCAAGGAATTAGAGGTTCAGTACCGAGGGGGCAGAATATTAATAAGGCTTTCAATGAACAACAAAAGAAGGACGAGACCCCCACTGAATGGTTAGAGCATCTAAGGAAGGGGTTGCAATTATATTCGGGTCTGGACCCTGATAGTCTGGTGGGTCAGGCCCTATTTAAGACCCAGTTTGTGGCTAAATCCTGGACGGATATAAGAAAAAAACTAGGAGCTAGATGGTTGAGTTCCCAGGGTAATAGGGAGCCAAGGATTGCCACATTTTCCACACAATCCATTAGGGAAAGGCTGGGAAGAAAAGCCTAGCGGTGGGGAAAAAAAAAAAAAAAAAAAAGGAACAAGAAATTACCAGGTGGTATTCCATCAGACAGTCAATTAGGAAAGAAATTAACAAATTGGGATTACAGCCCATATATCAGAGGAAAGAGTAAAATCAAGATGGTAAATTATTGTATGTTTAAATGAATTAAAGGACCTATCAGGAAAGATTCGGTGTATTGGCCAAAATATGGATCAGAAGAGGATTGGATTTGTTAAGCTCTTAATATTTGTTAATTCAAAGGAACCATTTAATCAAGAAGAAAGTGAATATGCCTCATGGTGGAAGAGGTTGCAGAGATTTGGGATTTTTTTTTTTTAATTGCAGCAGGGGGAGCAGGTTGAAGAAGGTGAAAGGGAAAGGAAGGAGATGGGACCCTTTGGATAACTTAGCCCCCCATACAACCCGGCACACCTAGAAAATCAAGGGGTGAAGGGGGTGCAGCAGGAAGATGCGGGTGAAGAGGCCCCTGTTAATATCAGGCCTGAAACCCGCCAGCAACGAAGCAGGGTGGGGGGTGGGGGGATCGTTTAAGGGAGCACGGGGAGGCTAGGGTTAATCCCTTGCCGGGGTGGGGGAGTTCCAGTGGCAGGAATTCTAAGGGGGGTAGGATTTGTGGATGTGCCGCTCAGTAATGTAGAAGTGAGGGCGTATAAGAAAGAAATTAGGAAGTTATTAGAGGACGCTGTGGGGCTGTCGGAAGAGATTCATCAAGTTTTGGGACCCAGTGTATACACATGGGAGGAAATGCAGTCGATTATGGGAATCCTTTTTTTCCCCTGAAGAGAGACAGATGATCAGAACGGCTGGAATGTGGATATGGGAGAAAGAAAATCAGCAGGGGATACCCGGGGAACAGAAACTCCCTGTAACCCCTCTGCAGTGGAATCAGAATGAACAAGAGGGGAGGAGAGATATGAGTGACTCTAGGTCATTATAATAAGAGTCTGGATGAACTCCTGAGAGAAGCACAGAAAGTATATTTGAAGAAAAAAAAAAAAAAAAAAAAAAAGGAATTAAAGGGAAAGTGGGACCAAGAGAAGAGGCACCACTGGCTAGGGAAATCCCAAGGGGATGTTTTTATTGTGGGAAAGGTGGGGGGCATTATAAACAAGAATGCCCCCAGAAAATACAGGAGCTGTTGGTGTTTGAAGTAACCCAATAGGATGAGGGTGGTAATCACTAGGGGTGTCAGGAGGTCTACCTCCTGGGGGGTATACCAACAGAAGAGCCGTTGATAAATTTGAAATTAAATCCCCAGGAGGAAGATTATGTAAAAGATACAGCCTGGGCTGTATGGGCCAAAGGCAAAGGGGTTTCGGTCCCAGTTATAAAGAATGTGTTAATACAAGGGGAAGATCAATATGCTGTTAATGATCTGTTGTTAATGCCAGGGGTAGGATGTAATTTGCTAGGTAGAGATTTACAAGTGCAATTAGGAATAGGTGTGGTGCTGGATGAAGGAAAACTGGTTAAATTACTAGAATTATGGGAGAAGAATCGGGGAAGATATTCAGGAACCAGAGCATGACTGTGTGGATTTTATAAGTTATCAGACGAAAATAAGAGAAGATCTGTTAGATGAACCTTTGCCCTATAGGGAAAAACTATCTATTAATGGGTCCTCTCAATGCCTAGAAGGGAAAAGAATATCGGGTTATGCAATTATCAAGGGGCAGAAGATGGAAGTGTTTGAAAAGGGGAAATTACCTGCTGGGTGGTCAGCACAAGTCTGTGAACTCTATGCCCTAAAACAGGCATTGGTATATTTGAGAGATAAGGAAGGGACAGTGTACATGGACTCAAAGTATGCATTTGGAGTGGTCCACACATTTGGAAAAATATGGGAAGGGAGAGGGCTTATAAATACAAAAGGGAATGAGCTAGTACACGAGCAGCTGATCAGAGAAGTTCTAGAAGCCCTGAAGCTCCCTACAGAAATTACAATTGTGCAGTGCATGTGAAAGGACATCAGAGGGGAGCATCGATGGAAATAAGGGGGAATAATTTAGCAGATAAAGTAGCCAGAGAAGCAGCTACAGAATTATCATCAGTAGTTTTACTGGTAATAACAACGGGGGATTATGAGAATTTAGCCCCGAATTTCACAGAACAAGAGAAGGTTATACTTAAAAATAGGGGGGAAAAAGATCCAGAAGGAAAATAGACTTTACCAGATGGAAGGTAGATGTTAAATAAAACATTATCATGAGAAATTCTGTCATTAATACATCAGAATATACATTGGGGAACGCAATCACTTTGTGATCATTTTCTTAGACAATATGGGTGTATAGGAATATATACAGAGGCTAAACAACTAGTTGATCGATGTCTGATTTGTTAAAAAGTGAACAAAAAGGTATGAGAAAAAGGTGGCTGGGGAACAGGAGCTAGCCATACAAAGCCTCCAGGTAGACTTAACAGAGCTACCTCGAATACAAGGGTGGAAGTATTTGTTGGTATTAGTGGCTCACTTAACTCATTGGGTGGATGATATCCCCCACACCAAGGGCAATGGCAAGCATGGTATCCAAGGTGTTATTGGAAAACATTATCCCCAGATATGGATTAATAGAAAGAATAGACTTGGACAGGGGAACACATTTCATTTTAAAAATTATGCAACAACTATCTGAAGCCTTAGGGATCGAATGGGCGTGGCACACCCTATGGCATCCTCAAAGTTCTGGAAAAGGAGAAAGAATGAATCAAACTTCAAAACAACCCTTGACTAAGTTAATGATTGAGACTCGGATGTCTTGGATTAAATGCCTGCCATTGGCCTTATTAAGGATCAATACTCAGCCACGAGCGGACCTGGGAATTTCTCCTTATGAAATGATGCTTGGATTACCATATATGAGTAATGACAGGGATATTGTCACCCCTGAAGTAGGAGATCAGTATGTAAGACAGTATGTAATAAGAATCACTAACACTTTAATGAAACTAAGAAAGAAAGGGCTTCTGCCTCAAATACCACCATTGGATTTTAATATCCACAATGTAAAACCAGGTGATTGGGTATTGATAAAAGTGTGGAAAGATTAATCATTAACTCCTGAGTGGGAAGGTCCATTTCAGGTGCTGCTGACCACCGAGACAGCGATCTGAACAAAAGAAAAGGGGTAGACTCATGCCTCCTGAGGAAAAGGACCAGTGGAAAAGCCTCAGGAGTGGACTGTGGTACCATCCACTGACCAACTACAAGTCACCCTCAAAGGACTAAGTAAATTCATCAGGAGGGGATTGAATGACTCTTAACCAGTGGTTTGACTGGGTTTTTGACTGGGTTCAGAGGTAACACTGTGAAAACTTACTTATTCATTTACTTACTTGATGTATAGGGAACCACAAAAAATGTCAGGGAAAACCTAGCGTTTACCGAGCATTAACTGGCAGACAAGTGTCAGAGTGGTTTTTGGTAATAGATTATGAGCATTTTGGATTCAATCAGGCATTGCTAGAATATCAATCTAATAGGGTAATACCTTGTCTTGAGTGTATATACGGATGTTATGAAGCGTGGGTTTTATGTGAATGCGTAATGTGTCACCAGAGGTGGTATTTCTCGCAGATGGAGAAAATTGTGTTATAACTGTAATAGGGACTGTGAGTATAGGGAAGGGGCACGAACTGTAACCTTGATTTATGGGAAAAAGAGGTTAGTCCCCGGAATTTTGGATGTCCCTGAGAGTTGATGGAAGGACACTATCGGAAAGTGCCAAAAGTTTGCTTTGCTTAGAAACAAAGGAAGTGGCTACAAAGGAGCTGCACTTGAATTGACTGTTAAAACATGAATTCGTTAAACAGTAGAGGGCAAGACCGGGTTAACCTCTGTGCTCGCCACCAAGGCCACCTTTATCTCAGCTGTGGGCTGCAACCCCATAGGCATGAGAGGTGGGAGTATATGTTATACCAGACCTCTGCTAATCGTCCTGGTACGGTTTGCCCTAATAGCGGCAAATCCGCGCATCAAGTGCTTACTGTTATGTCCAATATCAGAGTGTGGAAAAAGGTTGGATTTTTCTTCCTTTGTGCTATGGCATGCTTACTGTTCTTACCATGTTTAATACCCTGCTTTATATGGCTAATATCTCATGTTATTGAGGGGATGCAAATAACAGCAATGTCGATAAACCCTGAAATGGCTGCATTGGCTGGTGCCCACGAAGTTATGATATTAAGAGAAGAATGAGACTAAGCGTTAGTAAACTCAAGCAAAATAGAGTATTAAAAAGAAAAGGGGAGGTTTGTGATAAATAGAAGAATTTTGCTTTCGCTAAAAGTAATTAAACAATTGCTTCTTAGGCTAAAGCTATTATTAGTACAATGATCCAAATTTTAAGAAAAATAAAAGACTTTACTACTGGGAAAAGAAAAGGGGGGAATTGATCTGAGGAAACACCAACCCAACAGCCCCCCCTCTTGGGATGCTCACCAGATGATCCATATCAAAGGGTGGTAACTCCTTTGCAATGGAATGAGAAAGAACAGAATGGGCCATCTCTGGTATCCCTTGTCCTTGAGATAAGAGAGGAGCTGAAACCACTGAGCCAGAAAAGACAAAGGAGCTGCAAATTGGCCCAGACTTGAAGGACAAGGTGTACTTGACCACAGGACTGAAGAAAGAAGATAAGATTGTAGAAGAAGCCAGGAGGCGTGCTGAAGGTGTTGAAACCGGCAGCTGGGTGGATAAAAGGGGGTTTGAAACTTAAACAATTTGGTGGGCCTGGACGGAGCTGCGACTCCTCGGCCACCCCAGCGCTGCATTTGCTCTCTTACCTTAATAAAGATTCATTAATCCATATTTGGATGTGATTGGCCTTAATCTACCTATAACACTATATTATGCTGTACCTATTACCAGTCTCACCAGGATACCTCTAGTTTGAGATAAACAGACTATACACAACCCTTGCAGACTGTCTAATTCACTGCCTTTTGGACCTCTGAAAACCCCACTCCCCCTGTTCAAGATAGCTTTGCCTCTGAGGTACTGCAATACAAGTTTTAAAAGTAATTTTCTTTAGCAAGCCATACACAGAGGCTTAGACTAAAGTCTCCTCACCCACCTCCTCCTTTGCAAAGTAGTATTTTGCACAGAGAGTTACAATATGCTTAACAAAGGTTTATGAGTAAAGGATCTCTATATCAATTAATATTTCCTATTTTCCATAATATTGCATGAAAACCTTTCTACCAACTTAGCTTATACTACAATGGTTTTATTCGTAATTTTCAGTGTACAAGTTTAGATAAATATCCAATTACTTTCTAACTGTCCATGTGACATCAGCTGTTCAGCAATTGCTCATAACACTTGATCAAACATAGTCTTCTTGGAATTAGTCCACAATAGCAGCAAATCTGTCATATAATGAAACAAGTGTTCTTGTATACTCACATCAGCTGTAACCGCACGTACGAAGCTTCCCTTATATTTGGAAAAAAGAACACCACCAAACCCCCCAAATAAAATACATTATCTTCCCTCTCTGTAAAGAACAAATTGCATGATGAATGTTTTCACAACATATCAGATCTGTGAGCATGTCCTTTGATCTGATCCTACACAACTCATCATAAAGACGCCCTTATATTCAGTTATTGACCCCAGGACAAGCATAAGAGCCCATATTTATGAGATCACGTGCAAAACCCATACCTCTTAGTTTGACTTTCCTTCAGGTCCTCACCACAATACTGCAGCTTAAAGCAGGAATTTACTCTTACTCCTTAGATTCGAGATCAAAACAAACACAAATGCTTATAGGATCAAGGCACGGGACTATAAGACTTCATTTCTTCCCAATAGCTTCATACAGAATGCATCACAAGTGCTTGCCCTTAACTTCAGTTTTCAAGGAAATTATGCAACACATAGCAATAATTGTTAGCTTATAAATTTAGAGTAAGCATTTATTTCAGAGCTACTGTAATTCTGATCTAATATTTAAAGTCTCACATCTATGCTAACATATTTATAATTCACTTCTAACAGCTTCAGTGTTTAGCATACTTTCGTGTCTATGCTTTTACACCAGTCATGACTGCAATTCCTGCCCATCATAAGCTTCTCTTTCATTTGCATTAGGCCTTGCACAGAGCGGTTTTACTTTCAAAGCAAGTTGCATCTACCAAGCCTCATATTTACAGAAAACACAAGCAGGTGGGCAGAGCAACTTTGAAGTTCATGCCTATTGCTGCTAACAAGCCCAAAACCCTGATTCATAATGAATTTTAAGCAACTGCCTGAGAAACCAGCATCTTCTAAAGGCTGCAAGTCTCCCTCTGCCTATGGAAGTGAAAATTGTTTTAGAGCAAGTTTGTTTTCAAGCTCACCAAGCTTGACAATGTTTCATGCCTCTTATCCCACAGGTTATTTGAGATTCTTTTTTCTTCCTATTCATCTTGATGACAAACTAGTTTTAATGTCTGTGTTCAGTTATCCTTTCTTAGCACTTGCATGTTACTGACACTCCCCATGAGAAACCATATACTAAACTGAGTTTTTACACAGCCACTGTTCTGATTAGCATTGGTGCTTTCACAGCATTTAAGAAAAAAATTATACAGCTACACATTAGCGCATAAGCTCTCCTGGGAGAAATAGTCTCTCTGACTTTAGTAAAGGGTGCAAACAGATTCAAGATGCATCAAGAATAATGTTCATTAGGAGTACCAAAACAAAATAACAACCTACATGCCTGTTTTGAATGTAGTTACATCCCAGAACATCTACAAAATCTCAGTATTATTCAAGAAGCAGAATCCTGGCACACTGACACAGCAGTAGAGAAAGATGAAGCAGCTTCACTTTTCATTGAAGGTAAAGGTAGCCTTGTCATGAAATTAAGAGCCACAGGTGGCAGTTTCAAGTCTGATTTTGATGGGAAAAATAACCGATTTCAACTACACAGAATCCACCAAAATAAGTACTTCATTATTAAAAAGCAAAACATTTTGCTCAAAACAAGAAGGAACTAAATATATAGTGAAATTTAAGTCTTTCATTAAATTGTAGCAGTGACGGTACTCTTAGAGTTCAGCATAATAAGTTTCTAAAATATGTAAGTCATTACATTCACTTGAAAGAAAAGAATAGACTGCCATGAATGGACAAGTTATTATGGAGCCAAGATTTCCATGCTCAGCTCATACTTAAAATAACAAACCAAGCCATTTTCAGAGATATCAGCTTCTTTTTAACAGCCAAGAACATTTCATATCAAATCAAAATTTAAAATTAATCTATGGTATTCAAAACAAGCTCTCAGACTACATTGTTCATTATTCCTTTTAACTTCAGCAATTATAACTGCCTTAATATTGTGTTGCATTCCTAATAACCTAATACACAAGGATATTAAGTAGTAGTCATATTTTGCATTTCCATGCTCATGAAGTATAGTGAACTTTCAGTAGAGACCAGGTATAGGCTCTATAATGCTACATGACTGTTCTTGTAACAGGCAACCCTGATACAGCTGATACCCCCAAAAAATGTAACTACATTGGCTTTGGCAGTACCAATCAGACTGTGTGACATAAGAAAAAAATTGAAACTCCACTCCTTTATAGCAGGACAGAGCTGCATCACTCTTTCAAGGCAAAACAGAGTTCTTAACTGGGTAAGAGAGACCACATTGTTGAATTGCATCAACAGACTTAGCTGACTAAGACACTGGTCTTTGTTGTGCCAACTAGCACCAAGGCTCTCCATTGCAACTACCTTCATCCCTGCTTTTTAACCCGGCTTTTTTTACTGTTGAAGGCAGTCAAACATTTAATTTACAAATCTCTATTTATGCTCATAACTAGTTCGGCAGATCTAGTGGAAGCATCATTTGTGCTATTCAGGCCAAAAGATAACACATTTGCCCAACGAGTAAATAGGAAGGAAAAATCCCATGGACTATCACTCAGGCTAATCTTCTGTAAATTGTAAATGACACAGTAACTTTCCAACACATTTTATATTCAGGTAGTACCGCTGGGATCAGCCGCTCCCACGCTGCACACCCAAGCCAAAGGTTGCTTTTGGGTGGCAGTTCAAAATACTCACTCCTTTGAAGTAATTTAGGTCCCCAAACCAAAGTATGTCTCCTCTGTGTGACTCAGCATGGATTCACTTGGCCCTTTGTAAAAACACAGCACCTGGTCCAAACCAATATATTACACCTCAAAGACTAGGCAGTGCCCTGTTTCCCACTGGCTCAGAGCATGAGCAGAGTAACCCTTTGTCAACCAACACCACATAACATGGATTTGCTTGTCAGTAGCACACAAACAGTTGGTCCCAGCAGCATCTATTAGAGGTTTGGTCAGATAAACCCTTTTCCACAGCAGAATCATTTTGTTGGAGGGATGGATGTTCAGGGTGGTTAGTCATTGTTCAAGGGTTTTGTTTAGCAGCTGCATTCAACGCACATCTTAGGAGGTTCTATAACCAATAACTAAGTTTTAGAAGAGCTCAGGCATTTCCTTCCTTTCCTTAAATTACTAGTGGATAATATGCTCTGGTAATAACAGCAGTACAGGTGGAGGTAAATGTACCATAATATAATTAGCGAACACCTTGTCTACACTATTTAAGACATTCCTTGGAATGTTACAAACTGAAAACAGTATTTCTTCCCATAAAGACCTTCTTTGTCTCTGCCATATTTCAGCCCAGACTTACACTACAAAATATCTTAAATTAAAGCAGATAGAATTCAAAGTTAGTCCAGCTCAATAGGCTAATAAACAAAGAGGGCACTGGACGGCTAGTTTCATAGCCTGCATAACCTTAAAGTTAGAACACAGGTGAGGAAGAAAATGAAGAATTCATTTTTAGCCAAAACCAGCCAAAGATCAATAAACACTTTCACCTCCTCCTTCTTTCTGTGATTGCTTCCTACCATCCTTTCCCACTCACCTAGTACTAATATCCTCTGGTTTTGTTTGCTTTATTTACAGAGCACTCCACATAGTAAGGCATCAGGCTTAGAGCTGCAGACTCAAATCTTGTGTATCACAAAATACTATGGCTATTCCAACACCTCCAGCAATGGACTGAAGTCATATTAAATAAAAATGCTGCTATGTTTAAGAGAAAATGTAAGTTTAGTAGCCCAGTAAAGAAGATTTAAGTTGAAAAGATTAAAAGACACTGCTACAGAGTAACAGATGTTGACTAGCAGCTTACCTTTCAACTGAGGTAGCGCCACATATGCCCAAACCCCCTGGTTCACACACTGCTTTTTAGGTTACAGCTTATGTTGAACAAGATATATCAAAAAACTGTCACAGTAATAACATATTTCAGAATCCTGCAGGTATACTCAAATGTATCAAAAATATCTAAAGACTGACAAGACAAAATACAGAAGTTGAAGTGAAGCATCACCATGTGCAAAAATTGTAACTCATATGGGCTGTAACTTTAAAGGCTTACTCTTGTAATAGCCACGACACCCAACATCATTACTATGCTTAGATCTGTGCATCAAGCTAAATTACTCGGTGGATCTGTCCACTAGATACAGTCAGAACTCAGATGTGTCTCAATACATGGAACAGATATGAACTAATGCCTCCAAGTACTTAGGAAAGACCCTCCAGTACAACACACCACCTATTTCTCATGTGCAAAGTCTATGCACAGAGATTTATTTTGTCTTTGCTGTCAGTGAAAAGATATCTTGAACAATATCTATTTTCAGGACTGACACCAGTCTAAAGGATTCATATCAGCTAACAAAACTGACTTCAGCTGTTACTCACAGTCTGCGGTTTTTTTGGTGGACTATCATCCAAGCCTACTACACATTTTTAAACACAGGCTGTTAATAAAAAAATGCATATATACATGCACTAAATTTATTTCCCTTTGAAAATCATTACATATCATTTTCCTATAAAGCAAGTACAGTTGAAGAAAAAAACAACACGAGATCAGTTAAAAACAGACACCTCACAGCTCAAACAAATACCAAGGAAAGATGGCTCTACAGTTCAGCTGTCTGAGAGTCACACACTTTAAAGTTACAGAAAGTGTACTGAAAAGAAACTCTACACAATTTCTGTATGCTGACCTACCAGAGTGTGATGGGTCCCATCCACACTAGTGCCAGACTTCTGTGTTTTCAGTACATCACCATAATCTGCTGCATCAAAGTTAGTCTTCCACACCATCACCTGCAGAAGAAAGTTATCTCTATTATACATCTGCTTAAAGGTAAATTTTGTCAACACATCAGAGAAGAGTCAGCAGATGCACACAGTTTACCTAAGAAAGCTTTGCCATTGATTAAATGATGTTATTTGTAAATATGCTACTGAATACCAGACATAGCATAATTGAGTTCTCAATGGGTAAGTGACCTCTTCCAACATTCTTTGGGTCAGGAACATCATTAAACTAGAGCTACATAGAAAACTTCAAAGCGACATGCAGAATACATGATTGAAACCACAACTATATTAAAACATCATGCTTAGCATTGTAGCACTTATCAGCCACACCTCAAACAACTAGTCACTGATTTATCATGAGATTCAGTCACAAGAAAAGGAGTTAGTACTTTGAGACTAGCATTAGAGACCCTAAGCTAGTTCATCAGCTGAATACCAAACTTAAATCCCACTTACATGCATCTTCTCTTCATAATGTAGTATTTATCTCAGAAGAGAAGAGAGGCCTTAAATTAAACCACCTTAGCATATCAAGAGCAAATCTATGAAATAAAATCCTTAGCAGTTGCTCTGAAAGTCTAAAAAGATTTAAGAGTCATCAATCAACTATTTCAGAGGTCTGAAAGACACCTATGAACCCAGGCAACTCATCCTGGCTGTTAGAAACACCAGTGTTTATTCTTCACTTACAAGTTTTCATCCCTGATTCATGTGAAATAAAAGCATTTTTCTTCTGTAGTTGTGTAATTAACCAATGAGGCCATTCCATTGTGTAACAGAAAAAAACAATGCTCTTTTATTGCATAGATTGTCTCTTCACAGCTAGCAAAGGTGCTATTACAACAAAGACGGACATTGGCACCTAGCCTAACCTTGGGATTAAGATCAATGCAACACAGCTCAGTGAAGACTGGTGACAGAAAAATGGATGATAGTTTGCAAAGAAATGAGCATTATTTTGTTTAAAGAAATTCCAACCATAGGAAAGACAAAGAGAGAGTTGATACAACAAAAGCCTTTTGAAGGAATATACTTTACACAGAGAAATGTAGGCTAATACATCCTCTTAAACTAAAAGTGAAACAAATAAAGTCAGCTGCTTGGCTACGCCTAGAAAAAGAAGACAAAATTTCTGAAGTTTTCTATTGAAAATAAGTAACAATGAATTGGTATGTATTTCCAGCTACATTAGGACTTTTAAAGAAGAGAAAAAGAAAAGCAAAAAGGCACATTTATTTCTTGTGTTAGAAAAACATTTCAAGAGCAAATCTTAATCTAGTGGCCACAATATAATTTTACAAGACAAAAACACTGGATGTATCCCTTCAAAACAGTCTATTTGAAGCCTTAAATAAAAAGTGGTGTTAGAGACAGGATGACAAGCTATGCCACTTATCTCAGCAAATCTAGAAGATGGAGTTAAAATGCAGCAGCTCATGAAACTGTCATGAGCTACAACCCTAGGACTGGTTTCCTCCTCAATAGTATACTACTAAAAATAAGTGTCTCAGAAAAAACATAAAGTCATTTTAGCATGGTCCAGACATACTGAGTATATTTTTGCTTTCCCCCACTGACAACAGAAAAGAAAACCCAGCAGCTTTTACAGAAATGCAAATGTGAATTATAACTCAGAACCAGAAGTAAAAGGAAGAGACCCCTTCTGCCCCAACTGTTTCATCCACAAGAACCCTTCACCAGCAGTACAAGACATGCAGGCTCTCAATCCTAGTGTACACATTGTAGTCAGCAGATAAAAGTCCAACTCTGACCCAAAAAGCTCTGCAATCGCAGCATTAGCACAGTTTTGCACCAGGCTCCCATTAATAAAGAGGCCTTCAGCCTATATTCAGGTCCAACCAGGTTGAAAACCACCTAATCTCAGTCACTGGAGATGGCTTAGCCACAGCAACTCAAGTAAGACTGAGAGGACATCTGTGGGGAGGAGGAGAACATTAAGGAATATGAAAGAGAGCACTGTAGACCAGTGGAGCCTGGAAGACTAATCAGGGCAAGCATCCCTGCCTGCTTGCCTTGTCCTTACACTTGTGCCCCAGAACCAGCCAGTGGCAGATCAAGAGATGATCCATCAACATCACACGTGACATTCAGTGTATCTCAACACAGCCATTTGTATACCCATCTAACATCCCCAGCAGCAGATGTCTCAAAAGCATACAGTAAGGGCCATACATAGGGTAGTACTTCCTCTGTAGTACATACCCATTCCCAAACAATCCAGCTGAAGTACTTCCCCGGTAAGAAAAGTCCATGTTTAATATATCTCACTATTTTTAGTATTTGTTTTCTCTTTGAAAGCAGTAAGATGCCAAGAAAACAGCAACAAGACACAAAACTATCAAACTTGTGAGGTACCTGTTCATCAGACCCTCCAGATGCAAATAAGTCTCCAGCTCTTGAAAACGCTACACAGGTAGCTGGCCCCTGTAAACAGATTTAAGATATGTTTAAAAAAAACCTGAAAGAAAACAAAGTGTTATACAGCTCCATTCGTTACAGCTTTACAAGTTATTTCTCATTTGACATCAGCAATCTAAAGGTAAAATTTAAAAAGCTCTTATCTGTCAGGTAAGTGGGCCACAATTAACGTAAGTTTGCTTGGCTCACACTTACCATTTCCCATGTTTCTGCCCCCAGTTTAAGACACCCACATTTCAATATACATGGCATTAAGACAGAGATAGGAACAAACTAAGTTTCACAGCTTCAGGCTTTTCATTGCTCCTTCTCAATCATTCTCTTTTCCCTTTACAATTAGAAATTTGTAAAACTCCTGTTCATTTATTAAAAGCAGTGAAACTGCTGAGTTTTGTTAAATGAAGCCTTCAGTCACCTGACGGAAAGGTTTAAAGCAGAAAAGGAGGTTTAAAACACACAGATATACACAAAGCATCATCAAAAGGCTTATTGAGAAAGATTGTTAGATGTAAAATACCCCCACTACTGACAATCGTAATCATTCACAAATCATAAACCATGTCCCATAAAAATGCAAGTGTTTTAAAACGAATTTGAGAAGTGATAAATCTACCTTTCAGGCTTCAATTGCCAAGCCTTCAGAATCTACATTTTCCAAGCTCCTCCTCATACCATGACTACCAGAACCATGGAAGAAAAATGCATGAAGGCAAGATTTTCACATAATCATTGAACTCCAGGGGTCAGAACTTCAAATATTACCCAGAATCTTCAAGACACAGACACCAAAAGACAGAAAATTTCATGGACCACTGTGTGCACCAGATTCAGCATGGAAAATAATATCTTTTCTCCACATGCTTTCCCAACAGCCTTTCTTTGAAAACACATAACTGTCACTAAGGGACAGCATAAAACACATGACTGATGATAAAAATAGCCAACAAGTAGGGCTACAGGCAAGAAGTGAAAGAATCAGTTCCATCACAAAAAAAGGGGAAGAGAGTTTGCTTGCTTGCTTTTGTTTGTTTGGAGGTTTTTTTTTTACAGTCATCACATGCTTTCCTATATTTCCAAGATACTCCATACAAACAGCTCACTGCAGAAGACCCAAGGCTTAAAGCTCTTGCTTACTCCACCACAACATAACTTCAAAACATGCTTCACTAGCTGTCAAGCAAATCAATCAATTTGCATCCATTAATTTGGCCAAGGTTGGAAGCATTTTAAATCAAGAAACCTGCACAAGCGGAATAACTGAACACATAAGATTCAATATTCAGAGCAGAAACTAATTACTTATTTGAGACTTGAGAGTCAACAAGCCCACAAAATTTCCAGCACAGCAGGAAGAAAAAGTCAAGGCTACCTGAAGAGCACTGGTAAAAATAACAGGTTGCTGAATGACATACAGAACAGCATCAGCAGAATATACTGTGTTTGGACATTAGCTTCTACTTACTGTATTCTGTAGTACTATCTAGAGTTTTCTAGGAGCCAGCTATTCTCTTTGGATACCAACTAGCAGGACAAAGTCAACTCCAGGGGTACATCCAAAGGCATCAGAAACAAACCAGAATTACTGCTGCATATCCTCTTACATGTGGAGCATGTGGCCAAGCAATAACAGAGGCTTCAAATCAAACAGGCACCCGCGGCAGCACAGGAGAATGCAAACAGCAGGCAGGTACTCCTTACAATACCATCATTTACCATTTTTAAGCTACAGCCTAATGATCTATGCAGGTTTGTGTTAGTTGTCAGGTTTGTAACTGAAGAATAGAAGAAGGCTGGCTTAAACTGATTTTCTCTTAGTTTTACAGAAGGGATGCCAAAGTTAATGCATCCAGTATCGTCTTCATACAGCACAGGTGCTTGCATTTTGAAGCCTTGCTCTTAAAACAACAGTCAGTTCTGAGATGCTTTAAATCGTGCTGCCTGCTAAAGCCCTGCTTGAGTAAAAGCATGCATTTCACACCATGCATCTATTTTAATATGTTTTCAACCTTTCAGAAAGCACACAGGAAGACGCACATGGGAAGGATGAAGCAGGCGCTCCGAGATGCAGTTAAACAGAGCTGGGAAATTGTTACGTATGTTCATGCACAAGCAGAACACAAACTGTTCTGCTTAGAATAAAGAGCTGAGAAACCAGACAGTGAGGTTGTATGTCAGCTACTGAACACATTTTGTTGCAGACTGTCCTAAGCCTGACCTTTAGCCCAAGCTGAAATGGGCAAGAAAGGCAGGAACAAGCATTCCCAGAGGATGTCTATTGCTGGGAAAAGCAAGCTGAACTACTGACAAGCTGATGCCCCTCATGCTTCTGCCTTCTACTCCCACCCATCTTCCCCAGCAGTTCAGCTCTTCAACCACACTGTCAGGAATGGAGACTAAAAAAACATGCGAAAGCAAAAGACATAAACAGTATGAAAGGGCAGAAAAAAGCACAAAGCCAGAGAGCTGCACACTGGTGAATACTGCTCAAAGATAACAGAGCTGAGAATACAGAAGCTGCACTTTGACTGTAATAAACCAGAGTTGGGAGAGCAGAAAAAACTTTCAAAACATTAATACAAAGTGTTCATGAACAAGGACATGTGAGGAATACTGGAGAGGACCTAGGTTTCACAAAATTATTTTTATTAGTCTAAATATTTCAGTGCATTTAAACAAAACTTTGTACAATACAAATCACATCAAAACAGGCAATGAACTGACTCTGAAGTCATGGCATTCTGAAGGGGAAAAAAGTTCAACAGAACATATTCCTCCCAAAATAGAAAGTGATATCAAAGACTGAATGTGCCTACATAAATTGAAAGAAAGGGAACAAACAAGTCTATAGACACAACATCCTCTACAGATTTGTTGACATAAATTAAGTGAAAAGTATTTTTGCTACATACACTTACTTTCCGGATACAACAGGTTCGCTATAGCAACATGGAAATAATAGTTTGCCAAACACTCTCACAATATAAACACACACACAAAAAAAAAAAGCTACGCTTGCCAGTGATTAAACATAGCCTAACTCCCATTTGTTCCAGGTAAACATGGCAGAAATTCAACGGATTTCTGATGTAGTCCTGGACAACATGGTTGGAGACTGAAGAATTCAAATCTCCCTTCAGATTTTTTTTCCTCCCTTAAATTTACTGTTTGCATTAAAAGTATAAAAAAGCAGAAGTTACATATTCTTCTATACATGTTGTAGGGAGAATTTTAAACTTATTTCCCACACAACTAGAACATGTGGGATGCAGCGACTTTCTACAGGATCACTTTATTCCTCTTTCTGTAACAGGATACAAATATCTTTCTCCTAGTATTCCCTATAGTGTCAGAATTTCCAGTTCTGCCTCCTCATTGCGCTATGTGCTGCACACAAGCTGCTAGCACGAGTCCCCAAATTCCTACAGCTTCTTGCCTTAAAGAAGCTGCAGAAAGAAGGGATTGGACAATGAGCTACATCAAGTCAGCGGTAAGGAACACCTATATTTAGTCCTCGGCAGGCCAACATGAGGACTGTCAAGCTTTTGTGCACGTCAAATAAGGTTTGAAATTATAATAATAATTTTGGTGATACTGGGAGAGAGCTGCAGAAAGTTTGAGGGAAAGTACAGAAGAGAGCAAAAAGTCACCCACTGGAAATGTTGAGTGGCAAGAACATTGTCACTAATCAATATTCAACTCATCACCTCTAGTGAAAGATGAGTACCAGGCAGGGTAGAGATAAGCCCCAGGGAGCCTCAGAAAAGACAAATCACTCACACACTGGATGCGGCAAAGAAACTGGGAGCAAAAAAAAAAAGGAAGCCATACAGAAGGAATGATAACAGGATCAAGTCTAGTCCTTTGCAGCAGCGTTCCCAATGAGCAAGATTCAGGCAAGGTCAGATAGCCATGCCATGGTAGCTGAAACACCAGGTGACATCCCACTTCTAGCTGCATACATAGGTAAGAAAGGTGAGGCACAGCATGTTATACAATCTAATTTATATGCAGACCATCCCCCAAAGATAAACACTGTACCTTCTCCTTGTTTTCCCACTTCCTGCAGAAGTAGGCTAACAATAAGGCCTTTATTGCCCCTGGCAATTCACACGTTGATCAGCTTACACAAAACATTAAGCGTGGCCTTAGAAAAAAGACGTTCAGAACTATTCTGAATGGCTTGAATGCATTCATTACCCAGAAAGATGGGATCCAAAGCCAGGTCACAGATTACAACACTGAATGAGAGAGTGGCAGAATGCTACCAGCATTAGTAACAACTGACAGAGATGACAAGAGACAACAGGAACAGCATCCCTGAACACAAAGCTTTCAAAGGTGGAACTAAAAATAGATCTCTCTGAAATATATCAGAGAAAGGCCAGGAGTTTAGTTTGAAGACATGGAAATACACCTGAAGCAAGCAGTCATACCTGCATGCCTACAGCGTATGAATACGTACCACCTATAAATAGTAAGCAGACAATCACAGAGAAAGCCCTCTTGGACACCACCTCCTCCCCCACAGAACTGCTGGAAGACAGAAGACACACGATTTCAAGAACAGCAGGGCCAACACCAACAGTCAATTCAAGTCAAGAGAGGTCAGACTTGTGAGCTTCAGCTAGGAACAGAGCTAACATTTTGGCTTCAGCATAACAGAAGAAGCAAGAGCCAGGCTGGAAAGGGTCCAGGAATAAACCAGAGGAGAATAGTTTAATGATGCACAATCTGCACAATGAAAGGAGAGGCAGAGAGGAAGGTAGCTGGAGACAAGTAGGGTCAAGGATGCCATTAGATTTTTTTTTTTTTTTTTTTTTAATCCTGGTAGAAACTAATGCATACCAGAAAAGAGACATGTAAGAGAGTAAGGGAGGTCCAAGAACTGGAACAAGGCCTATCTAGAAGATGCAAATAGTTGAATTAAAGGAGAGCTTCCTCTTCCACTGCCCACAAAAGGAGATGTAGAAATGAGTAGATATGAGCCAGTACATTTAGTCAAACTCTCCTGGAATAGATTAACTCATGAAAAGAGAAAAAAGGAGATATGAGTGGCAACAAGGTCTGAGAAACAAATCCAGAAGCAACCAGCACAGTGGGATCACAGGCATGTCATCAGTTTGAGGCATAACAGAGCAATCGTTGCCACCGCTCATAGTGCTTTCAGCTCCTTTATGGCACAGGAGGAGAGGGCAAATCACACTTGGACAGATAGGCATTGAAATGACAGAGGGTAGAAAAGCAAAAAATGCAGAGTAAGTGATCAAGACAATCAAGAAAACACCAAGAGCTGGTAAGAAACTTGATAAATGCATTTGAGTGCCAAAGAAGATAGATGGCCTGAGACAAGATGCTGGACGTCATATGTTTTTCATTTATCACTTGGTTTCAGCAGCAGAGGAAACAGTGAAGAGAGTTCAGTGAAGACCAATTTAAATTAACAGACCTTTTGGTAAGGCAGGAGCAATCAGCCTGTATCTCAGGATCAATGATGAACTTGCAGCAAGGAAACCCACAGCTGTGAAGATCTATTCAATCTCATAAGAAAAGGTGAAAGACAGCAGGATACTTATAAGAAAACCGAATTCAGAGAAGACAGAGGCAGGAAGAAATACAAGGGGCGAGACAGGTGACAAAGTTAACACACACTTGTTTCACAATCTGGTACAGGATGCAAAACATATCCTGCAGAAGCATCAGACAGGAAAAACCAAATACTAGAAAGAGTTAAGAACTAGGGGGAAAAAAGCTATGAATGCCATGGATGCTTGTTGTCTTTTTACAAACAACACAGATACCCTAAAGACAATGTGGAGAGGGGAGCAGGTGTCAGCACAGGAATTGCACATTGGCAAATCAAGACATTCAGGACAGAGCTGAGTATGGTCCTCAAGTGGGGATGGAGTGGAAAGCTATAGGACTGTGGAAAGAATCCACGTTCAACATTAAGGACAAGAAAAATGTTTATATAAAGGGCAGATTCCTAGAAACGGCACACTATGCAGGTGAGAATATAAAGGAGAGAAGGGAACCAAGAAGAAAAGCACAGGGGACAGATGGCAATAGCAACAAGGGACATCTTCATAAATAATACCTCTGACAAGAGGTCATGAGGATTCTCAGCACACTGAGCTCTGAAAAATTCCTGTATTACTACACAGAGCAAGACAGTCATGCCTGCACCTTCCTTCACTAGGGTGTAAGGGGTAGAGCTAACACAGGGAAAATTTATACTGGCAACTTATAATTGAATATTCAGTAGCTCTTTAACTCCTGAAAGCTTCAGTTAAAAAAAAAAAATACAAAGGAAGAAAAGAGCACTTGTATTTCCTTTTAATATTTGGAAATGCTAATCTAGAGTCAATTGCTTGTTGTTTGCAACACAACCTTCTCCCCTTTTTTGTTGGTCCAGTTCTGTGCAGTGCTGAGACATCCTCACATCCTTCAAAGAGGACTAGGCCTGCACAGATGCCACCTAAGTAGAGCTGACAGCAGACAGAAAAAGAGCGCATTTGTTTCCTGTGCACCTGCTCAGATCTTGCTCTTCAGTCTGCGAACAAAGCAGAAAGCACTTACGCCACCCAGGTAGGTAGAATGCAGCTACTTCATGGTTCAAATTAAGGTTGTTTGGAGAATCTTAACTTTGCATTTTCCGTCTTCCTAGTTATAAACATACAGATATTTTCTAAATATTTGCTGAGACTTTTCATTCCACTAAGGAAGTTGGTCTGGAAATGCTCTAATCAAACCACCCCAAAGGGCAGACAAGCACTGTGTACATACCTGCTCTCCTCTAGCAACTCTCCAGAGGTGACTTACAGGGCCCCAAAACATTCTGTTCCTCAACAATGATTCAGTTCGAGGTGGACCTACATACCAAGCCCCTGTCTCATGTGTATGGAATTAGGCAAGAGTGCTTCACAGCTTGAAGCACTCCAGAACTAAAATATGCAGCACAATACAGAATGATATTTTGCAGCTGCAAGATGTCAGGTCCAAGCTGCAAACTCCTGTCTCTAACAATCCTTCTGCTACAAAGGGGCCAGCTACATTACAATTAAAGACAGCAATGTAAACTTGGCAATCCTCCTTATGTAAACTAATCAGCTGCTAACAAATTCCTGGCACTCCAGCAGTTGCGTCAGAGTATGTCTAAAGGACCTTAAGTTTTTTTCCTTCAAGTGTCCATTCGCATGCAGTCTTCCCAGAACAACATAACAGCAGTCAGCTGTCAGAGTAGGAACAGAGCCTCCACCAGCATATTCACCCTCACAAAGTCACAACTCAAGAATGTCTTCAGAACAGGCTGTTCATTTGGTGACTAACCTGCAGCCCTCACTTAAAAAGGGAAATCTACTTAATGACCAAAAAATCCACACCCACTTCCTTTTTAGCCACTTGAAGATATTGACAGAAATCACCATGAGAATGGAGGGGGGGAAAAACACAACCTCAGTATTAAGTAGACTGGGTTTATCTGAGCAGAGCAGGCTAGAGAGGCAGCCAGTGCAGGAATCCACCCCAGCAGCTTCTGGTGAAAGCAGGGCCTGTTGTCACTGCTGGCTGCTTACAGTGAATGAAGCAAAAGCTATCATGCTCTTTTAGTGGAAAAACATATCTGTGAAAGCAGGCATTAAAAGAACCAACCCACAACAATACAGCACATACCAGCAGAGGGAATGCCAGCCAGGGCTATGCTAGGACTGGTTCCATAGCCATCTCAGGGCAATACACTTAAAGATGACCAGACAGCACTACCAGCCATTTTTATACTTCCACTTGTTTCCAAACTGAAAAAGGTATAATCCTACAATGGCAACTACCCTTCAGCTGTGCCAGTGTCAAAGCATTTCCAATGCCAGTTAGATGCCTAGGAGAGTGGCAGACATTGTCTTACTGATCTGAAACAGGAGCAGGAAAAATATGGAGCTTTAACTCTACTTCTGAACAGATGATTCACAAACCAACTGTTTTGCAGAAGCCCTGAGTTAAGTACAGCAGACTAAAGGGACTTTCTATTGTCTAATTCTGAAGACCTCCATCACTATAATCAGTTTGGGACTCTCAATTTTTTTTTTTGTGCCACTGCACTTGGTGAGGAGCAGCCTACAACTCAGAAGGGAGGAAAATAGAAAGCAGGTTCAGCCTCCTGCTGAACAAGAAACAGGCGCATCCCTTCCCGAGGGAAGGATGAAAGGTGTAAAGATCCACTGTCCTTCATACCTACACTTTTCTAGAAAGCTACTTCCTAGGAACTGATTTAAATTAACACAAGAAACAAATATGAAAACAAGATTAAGACAACAGTTAGAAGCTTTGCAGCCCCTGACAGGAGAATCCACTTAGTCTAATTTTCAAAGTAAGAAAAATTTAGGCAGTCAAGGTTTACATGTTAAGATAAACAGAATTTGTTATCTTCCCCTAATTCTTTTCAGCATTTGAACCCTTTGGTCAGTTTTAATCAGATCTTTACATGAAGTAGAGCTTTAAGTATGAGGTTGCCCTATTTTCCCATTAATATTACAAAAAAAAGCGAAAAGTTTATTAATACACAGGAAAAGAGAAGTTACAGAACAAAGTTGACCTTTTTAGATATCAGACAAGGCAGTCACTAAACAAAGCCACAAGAAACCAGAATTATCAGTTTTGCGGCTTACACCACTACCATTATTGCCTAGAACCATCCCCATGACCACAACAACAGCTTCAGGCAATGGCTTTCCCCAGCTAGTTTTGATGCTTTAAGACTCAGCCCCCTTTTTAACAGAGACAAGTGGGGCAAGAATTTATGTTCTCTTTGTCCCTTTGGAAAAGGAACCTTTAAAGCAGGTCTGCTTTTTTATGCCTTTGAGCCCCACTCAGTATGGACAACAAAATTAGTCTATTAATTTTCATTTAACATTTAAAAAGAGAGCTCCAAGCATTCATATAATTAACCTTACAAGCAACGCATCCAGCAGCATAATACTAATAGGTCAATCAGTTAAACTTAACCAACCAGCAGCATTTATCACCTTCAATTATTTAATTCAACCCATTAACAAAAGGGAAACATGTTCCCAAATCACATCTGAAAATGTATTTCCTCCGTTTTACCAGTACTGTCCTCAAGTCTCCTGTCAGGTAAATAGTACTTATCTTCACAACACTTATGTCAGGGCAGTGAGTGTTATTTGCACCACTCTAGAGAGGGAGACAGTCAGAGCTGTGGTACAGAGTGCACAACAGACCCAGGATTAGAGTCTATCGCACAGCTCTGACTGCCCCTTAGGTCTAAGACCTGCATCCTCAATACTGGAGCTCCCTTTCTCTCTTGATTTCTCATCCTTTCCATTCCTGTCTTCCCTCCCTCCCACCCCATAGGTCTTCCCTTCAAAACAGTGATGATCTCAGTAGTACTATCATTGTAATTTTATGCAAGGAAGTTTTGGCCATGAAGAATGAAAGGCTCAAGCACAGATGTGCCCAGTTTGTTATGGGTTTGTACATTACTGTATAAAAGGCTTTGCCTCACCTGGTGACCATGAAGAGTATACAGAAGTCTTCCTTCAAGCAAGTCCAGAATCTTAAGGGTTGAATCATTGGAAGCAGTAACCAGATAGTTTCCAGAGGGGTGAAAGGAAAGACTGTTTACCACAGCACTGTGCACTAAGGATGGAAAAAAACGTATATAATAGTCACCGAGACCAGTTTACGTAAGCTGGAGGCAAAAGAATAAAGTACAAGCACATTCCAATTTTCTGTTACAAAGTTTAACGGGAAGATAGTCATGGGAGAAACATTCCACAAAAACTCTTCAAAGCACTGGAGAACAAGCACAACAGTACTCAAGTTTTGTAAAAATAGGCACTACTTTATTGAAAGTAAAAAGGAAGCTTTGCCAATTATTCTGGGAGAGTTAAGGCTACAAAAGCTTCCAGTGTAGCCCTAAAATGTAACTGTATGTGCAAGCAAGCTACATGATTCTGTGAGCGCTGGACATTGACATATTTTACTACCATGGAGCTGCTGTTCACTTCCAAGTCATTCTAGAATAAAATCTATACACTGGTACATTACGGAGAAGACTGAAATTACAAAAGAAACTCAGAAGATGGGTAGTAAACAGAATGCAATGTCAACTCTAACTGAGACCAAGTTTAAAAGAAACTAGGAAAGAAGAACCAGCAACTTGAAAATGGTCCAGTATAAGCATTATTTCTCCAGATATCCAATTTATTTCACCAAAAATTTAAAACAAATGAACAGCCAAACTATCAAGAGTGTGAACTTCCAATAAAACAATGCTTCCTGCATGAAGATGAAGCCTAAGAGTTAATTTGGAAAGAGCTGAAGAAAAACGCTCTAGGAAAAAAGTCAAACTGCAGTTAAGTTCAATGTAACATTAAAAATCTACCTAATGCAGGGCTTCTCTTTGCCCCTCCCCGAACTTTTACAAAACAGGCTATTGAACATATTTATTTATAAGAACATGCAGTACTTTACATATGCACAGCTTTCTGAGCATATGTGACATTACAGAATATTAGGACTATGCTTGAAGGGGGGGTTAACTATCCAATTATATATACCATGTGCCCTCCAAATGTTCTGGTATCTCAAATCAACTACTACTAATGCATCTCCCACAACTCAATCATATTCCTTTGAGAGTCTACTGTCCATTTAAAATCCAAACTGCATATTAAAAAAAACTCAAAATACAATTTTTAAGATACTAGAACCAAATATTTTTGCAGATGTGGATTTGAAGCAGAATCTGAAATAACTTTGCTCAATTATAAAACAGAATGCATCTATTTCTGAAACTCTCAGGAACACTAGATACCTCAGCTTAAGTTCTGAGAACATAACTCCTCTTGACCTGGCCCTTAAAAACACAGAAGAAAACCTTAACTCCCAGAAAACTTATAAACAGTTATTCTTGCTGGTGAATACTGCTCTATCACACAGCTCAATCTTCCTCTACCCTGACCCCAGACCTGTATTACAATATGTATTAAAGGAGGAAAAGTCTATGTGGAGCTTTTGCTCCTGAAAGAGTGCTAAATACATTTCCCCTTTGAAAATTCTCTTCCAAGTGATTTGTAATATTCCTCACCCCATTAGTATCTATATTCAGATAAAGGCAAACATGTTTTGTCAACAAAGGCAAGTCCCAAAAGGAGTCACACCAGAAACAGATGAAGTTAATGATATATCCTCCACCTCCAAGTTCCAGACAGTGAATAAAGTATTTCCAGCTTCAGCAAAAAAACCTTTTCTTTCCATCATGAAATCACACAGACTGTGGCTGTGTAAGCTGTTGCAGCTTCTGCACTCAAGGAGTTCTTGGCTGTCATAAGCTCAGAGAAAACTTCATCTCTCTTCTACCAAACCAGCTCATACCTCCCACAAGACCATTCACAACACTTCTCCAAAAACTTAACAACACATTCTGCAACCTCACTTGATTTCATGTTGCAAACAATAAAGCTGGTGCAGCACAAGGTGGCATCTCCCAGTGACTTGCTGCTACAAGCCTATTCTTCTGCTGGACAAGCCCTAGAAAAGTAATGGCTGAGATATAGTAGGGAGTTAACAACTAAAACCGAGTTATGACAGTGACTGAACATAATTGTTCCAACTCTAACAATACTACTTTTATGCAATCTGTAAATGCAACAACTTAGTAACCACTAGTGAGAAGATAAATTAGGTTGGACTTGACAGAGCCACAGTTGCTAGAGAATAGATAACCACCATTCAGCCCTATCTGGACTGTATAAAAATACCAACTGTTTTTCAGATAGCAGTAATAAAAAAAGAAGTTAGAGTTGTTTCCCCAGACTTGCAACAGAGGTGCCGTGAACACAGCTTTGCACGGGGGAAAAAAAGTCAGGCAATAAACACTGGCCATTTTTGTAGTGAGATTATCTGCTGTACAAAAAAGTTAGTGCCAAGTACAGTACTGAATAAAGCATCCGTCTGTTCTCCTGTACAGTAAACGTGACCAGAGCATACTTTACTTTGCTAAAAAAACACACACAGCATACAAAAGGTTTCGCAGTTTGTTCTCTACTTCCAACTTTCATTTGTAAATGTCACAGTTGGAACAAGTCCTGGCAACAAGCGCAACACTGCCGAAAGACTAATCAGTTTTGGAAAACAATCCAACTTCAGCACACAAGAGCCTGCAGCAGTGCTACTTATCTATTAACTCCTCGATGCAACTCAATCTTTAAAATGGATTCCCTCGAAATCAGGCGGCACAAGCACGTTGGGAAGGCAGACATGCCCTCTAGTGGGACTGAGGTGGAGGCTCTGCATGAAACAGCCACAAAACTAAACCCAATTTAGCCAGAAGGCTTGCCTAGGAGCTCTCCAAAAAGCGGGACTTAAACACATCTCCAGAACGTGTTACAAGCATGTTTGCAGCCACAGGTGCATGAAGCGACTGCATACAGCTACCACAATTTTAGGTTTCCTTTGGCTTTTATGACTTTTTCTAGTTCAAAGTTTAATACAAAAATTATGACTTACACAGTATCTGTTAAAACTAACACTCATAACAGGAAATGGGTGTCAGACTAAAATGCCATTCAGTAAGGGTAAGATACCAGGGAAATATATGATTTCAAGACAAAAAATAAACCTGGCAGCCAAACCTGAATCACATTTGATTTGAACAATTTAATAGCAGTAAGTGGAAGACAGGAAGAGCTGATTCTTGAGCCAAGTTATACTGTGGCTGGAAACATGCACTGCAGATCTTGCCACTGTTGAAAAGCTGATAAAGTAGGTTAAAGGACAATCTGACACTGTTCAAGTATTTAAACACACTATATATTTTAGCAACAAGATTTCAGAAGGGCATTTCCAAGTTTTGATAGGAGCCATACGTTAACAATACTTATTACACAAATAATCACATTTCAGTATTCATTGCTGTAATTGTGCCAGCTCAATACCTACAAATTGGAACAAGTCAAAATGTTTGATTTCCATCAAATTTTCTTAACTATCAGAGAACTGGGAATGATTGTGAGTCCATAAGAATAACTGAAGAAATAAATAAATTGCGTTATATGACATTTCATGGAGCTAAGGCAGATTTACAGTTGAAAAAGCTCAAAGAGTACTTGACTTGACTACACAGGGAGAATGTACTTGAAAGGACCACCCCACAAGACAGGAATAAAACACAGTGAAGTAAGCTGATGCTAGAAATATGATTTTTTTTTTTCTACCCAAGAAAAAAACCTTGTTCCAATGACAGCAGTGTCACCATCAGTGCTTAATAGTCAGATCAGATGATCATTATAGTATTTCCATCTCTGTGCAAAGAGAACAGCCCTCTATATACAACAGAATTACAAATGCATTCAAAAGTTTGCAGACTTTTTCTACTACACAGCAACCTCTTTTTGGGGAGCTTTTATTTACTTTTTTTTAATGGAACTAAGTCATTTCATAATATTAATAGCTTCTCTGCAGACAATCTGCATTTGCTTTAGTTAACTCCCATTGCTCTTACCTACCAGAAGGTGTCCATCTTCCTTCATAGCAACCTGTGAAATACTAACTGAAGAACTCCACTCCTTTAACATCGCTACACTTTCTCTGCCTTTCTGTATCAAGGGAAACTAGAGAACTTGCACTGAGAGCCTGCAAATTCTTTCATCACCACATGATTAAAGGGATACACAATCAAAAGCACTTTAAAAAAAAATTTCTAGTTACATAAAGCCAGGAGGACCAACAGCTTTAATTCAGAACCCAGTTTTTGTCTCTTAACTTGCAAGGTTAGGAAGAATCAACTGAAGCTATTTTACTACTCTGCCTTTTCTGCCTGGCATACAGCTGTGAGGCTGTCACAGCAGGAACAGGCAGTATCTGATGTGAATGGCAGAAAGAACAATACACCAAGTTCCAGACCTATATCTCTGATGTGCTTTACTAGCGTGCCAGAATCAGTCTTCATGAAAAGCTAACAAAATTAAGTTTAATAAACTATGGAAACAAAGCACTGGAAACAGTGCTTGAGAATGTATGGATTTACAAAATACTACAGCAGCCCTAAAAATTGTTAATAGTAAAGGAAAGAAGAGCCATTTTAGGCTCAAGAAACTAATATGCACAAAACACGATGATCAAACTCAAAGAAGCTTGCAAGGATGGGAAAACCCCCTCTTCCTACTCAGTTCCAAATGGCAGCACTAATCAGAATCAGTTTGGCAAGACGAGGTAATGGTAAGACATGTCATTTGGTAGGTAAGAGGTAGGGTGGAGATTTAGACTCCTAAATATAAAAGCTAGCTACTTCAAGGACAAGTCAACTTGGACAAGTCTTAACAAGGTCAAAGCTAATTCTAGAAGCTGAAAACCAAATCGATACAGCAGAAGGAACTGTAAACATGGATCATGGTATAGAATTGTAATTGGTTAATTCTGTTTTTCCCCTCTTTTGTTAATTTTTCCTAATTTTCTCATGAAGAACTTAACCTTCTGCTTTGCTGGAATACATCCTACTCTTGCTATAGGCTTATTCAGCGGCAAAGGCCACATCCTTTTTACTGCACATCATCTCCTCAAGAACAGTGAACATGAGCCAAGTGGCATCGCAGATAACACCTACGTGCACCTGCAGCACAGGGCAGTTTGAGCACCAGAGCTTTTTTGATTTTTGATGGCGGGCAGAGGAGGAGAAATCAGAACAGAGGTGTTTCTCACCAATACACAAGAATCAGTCTTGGAGCTAACGCAAAGCAAAGAATGATGTTTGGTGAAAAAATGCTTCCACTGGCAGGCCTAACCCAGTGTCTTTCTGGAAAAATCAGCAGACGATGGAGAAACAGTCCTTGAACTTCAGAGCCAGTCAATATCAATACGAGGAAAGGCCCGACTTTTCTAAAAGCTTAACTTGCCTTGATAATGTTGAAGAAGTCTATTCATCCTAACGTCCCACACCTTCACTGTGTTATCTGTACCAGCTGCAGCAATGCACGTACCACTGGGATGAAAATCCACATGATTCACAAACCTGTAAATTGCAGTTAAATCCAACTGTTTACATACAACTCTTGCTACAGATCAAAATGGTCTTTCAAGAAGGGAAGCTTTATCATGAGGCACTGATCTCTACGAAAAGGAAGAAATAACCTGAAAATTTGTATTGCTAAATTTCTCAAGACCTTGCTTATAACCCCAAGTAGACTGCAGGATTATATCTAAGTATACCATGTTCAACATTTTGTATTACAGGTATAGGAGCTGTAGTTACAAGCCTCCTAAAATCTGATGGATCCAACTGTCACAACATTTTCAACTGTTCATTTAATGTTTGCATAATATATGTCTTCCATTAAATTCACAGGAGTTCTAGAGTAGCGTGTACAAGACCGAACACGCATTTTACTACTGTCACGCTTAATTAATTTTAACATGGAACTTACTGAATTTGTGCCTGAAATCATACATTGCCACTTGGAAGGTAGCAAGGCTGAAACCAAGTTCCTTTCTGGACCTGTATGCAATCAGTTTTTATACTAAACACAAATACAGTAAAACTTTCAGTGAAGAGCATCTTGTAACTCTTCACCCAATCCACCCAATAAATTGGATAAAATTAATTATTCTTTAAGTATTCTTGTAACAAATGCTGAGGAAATTGAGGTATTTCAATAGGTTGTTTGGAGAAGTTCTGTTCTTAAGAGCACCAGAAAAAAATAATACTGTCTGAATTTCCCTTAATATCACTGTATATTACCTAGAAAGAACACAGCTTGTACTTAAAAATTCAATGCAGCAAGAAATTAGGCAGATTCCAGTCTCACTTCTTTAAGAACTTATTTCGTGTTTCTATACAAATTAACTTTTGCTGTGGCTCAATCTCCATAAAAAAAGAAAAATCCCAATTCAACAGCTGTTTTTCTGAATACAAAGCATTTTTGGTAATAACCTTATTCAAAAATTTGAAGATGAAACAAAGCATCCAAGTACCAATCTGCTAGTACACTTTTGCTCTTTTAGTTTATTTCAACTCTGAGCAAACCAAAAAAGCTTCACATATCTAGAAAATTAAATAAAGAATTTAAGCATCTCCAAAAATAAGCAAGCATAAAGAAACTAAGGCTTGACGTGTTGGGCAGTTATGAAAACATAATCCTCAAGGTTTCAATCTGGAGAAGTCATAAAAAGGTCAAAGTAATTCTGGAAGCTCTTTTTGCATCTTGTCCTCTGCTGGCTGCTTTTGTAATAGGTGCTAAAGAATTTTTAAGTAGAAATGGTTGCCAGGACAAGGACCTCTGACTGCAATCACAAAACCAGGTGTACATTCCCCAGGCATCTCTACTTCAGAAATCACAAGAAGGCTGGTCCTCATGCACCACAAGGTACTTACCCTCCATGCTCACAGAAGGAATGTATGCATTCTCTGCTGGTTTTATCCCACAGTTTGACAGTTTTATCATCACTGGCTGACACTATCAATCGTCCATCAGGAGAGAATCTAAGATAAGAGTTATAGCAATTAGGAAATGTCCCCAAAAGGTGTATGAGGTCAACTGGATTTGTCCAGCTGTCAAGGTATGCTGGTAAACACATTTTGCTCTTCAAGAAGTCACAATGGCATCACTGAGACTCAAAATCCAATTACTCTAAATTGAGGGAAAAACAAAGCAAGTCATAAGTCCTCAAACTATCCCTAATTCCACAAGCACAAAATAACCCTCAGGAAAATCTTGAGATTGACTTAAATTCAGACAAGTAGGACAGGAGATCTTCAGTGTATCTCAAGTTGTTTCTCTATCCTAATTCAAAATATTTCCTACCTTTGTCACAAGCATTCAGAGCAATACAATTACTCCCAAGATAAAAGCTGCAGCAGGAAAAGCTTGATCATTCAAGTGCCTGAGGAGAATATATTAAGCTCCTATCTCAAAATTTCATATACAAGACAGCTCAATATCTCTCTTCAGACATATACCTTTTACAGGATCAGGACTTGAGTCCTTAACTAGAGAACCTCATCATCATGCACACTGGAAAAATATTATTTCTGCTCTACTATGGGCATCTATAGTACTACCAGCCACTGTCACCACCACATTCAAGAACTATAATCAACTTTTCACCTACAGAGAAACTGTGGCTTTTTTCTAGATGCATATATACATAAAAACTCCTCAGAACAACCGAGATAAATAACTGAAAACCAAATCCGAGACAGTTACCAGGAAATCATGTTCTGATTATGACAGCACTTTCAGCATTTTGGAAGGAGCACAGGTGATTATTTTTTAACTAGAAGCATGGCAAGTTTAAAAGTAACTAAGCTGAAATAACAATATAAATCTCTCATTTTGCTTCTGTTAGCAACCTTAAGATGCAGAAGTCTCCATACCAGGCAAAAGCAAAACACAGAACAAATCACTAAGTAGTTAAGTCTGTGCTTGACAAAGATCACTGAAAAAACACAAAGTAGGTACACAACTATTACCCGAAAGGATCTCTCTGCAGGTTAGCAATATATTTCACTCACTAGACACACTTGCATCATCCTGAATAGAAACATGTTACACAAGACCATGATACTCAGTCTCTGCTTTGAGGGATAAATCCCCATCTCTTTGTCAGAAAGCCATACTCACCTGGCACAGCGAACCCAGTTTATGTGTTGACTAAGTGAGAATAGAAACTTCTGTCTGTGAACCGTCCACACTTTGACTGTTTTGTCATCAGAAGCTGTAACTAAGGACTGGCCATCGCTGGAGAAATGAACACTTCTTACAGTTGCCGTATGAGCCTTGAACACAGTAGATTCTCCCTTGCTACACAGAAGGGAAGAGCATTTTAAAATTGCACAACAGGACAGCAAAGCCGTCATGTACCTGAAAACACAAAGCTTCTGTATGCTGAGCAGTGCTATTAACCACCACTTCTGTGGGAACTGCATGTGCTTACATTTGGAAGAAAACGTTGATCAATCCCAAACTCACGCTTCATGAGCTATACAGTACATTGCTAAAACAAGTTGTTCCAGTTCAATACTGGAGCCAAGTCCAACAAGAAACAACCCATTTCCTATAAAGGGTCAAAAATGCTATTGCTCATTTGTGCAACCATTTAAAACAACATTTACGGAAACATCAATATAGAAGAGGATGCTGAGATTCTGTACTGTTACCAGGTCCTTTGCTGCAAGGCAGGTGAGGAGGGAGGTACATGTTTTCCCAGTTCATCTAGACAGAGCCAAGCAGGAAACTACCTCACAAATGCTCCTGTAATGGCTCACACTCCAGCCAAAAGCTTCTGATGCAGCATCACACATGAAATAATTGAATTCAGCATGCCTGACGTTGTGCAACTTTGAGCAAGCTACCATTAACTCAGCCAGACAAGGCAAAAGACAAGGTATTGTTCTTCTTTACCCATAATTTCCAAATAAATGCAAGAGGCATTCTTCTGGTAAATGAATGCAAAGCATATTTAGAGATCCAAAGTACAACATATTTAGAGACCCAACAGGTATATGTACTCTTGGTCCAAAATACACCTCCTGCATATACTGTACTACCAGGAGCTTCATATTCACAGACAGAAGAAAACAGACAGACAGACACGGTGGTTTGCTTCCTTCTCCATTAGCAGGCTTTATACTGAGGCTGAGGACTACTAAAACTGTAAAGGCCAAAAAAATCAAAATAGTACATACCTTCCAGCAACACTCCCTCCCTCCTTAGAAAAGGTCAGAGCTGCCTAGTTTTATTTAATCCTTTTATCTACCAGAAGGCAAGGAATAGTAAACGTTACTTTTAAGGAAAGTTTTCTTTCTGTCCAAAACCACAGAATATCCCCAAACCTGATAAGAACTCATGTAGAAATAGGAAACTACAAAATTCTGTCAGCACAGTTTATTCAAAAAAAAAAAAAAAAATAAATAAATAAAAAAAAAAATCCCAAATACTGAAATCCACACACCAGGGTAGAATTAACTCCTTCAGTAACGTGTCACCCTTGAAAAGCGATTCTTTGGAAATAAAGTCCTGGCCCACAGACTACAGCAGAGCTTCTCCCTCCCCTTTTAATGGCCGTGCAAAACTGGCAAGCTGAAGATCTCAAACCTGATCTGATATCAACATATTCTTTTGGTTATATTTAGAGAAGGTAAAATGACAAAAAATACTAAATAAACACAAATTAAAGGTGTCATACACCAAGGTATTTACAACCAGCCTAACAGTAACAACTCCCTTTCCACACTGGCCCTTTTCTGACATGACAGAGGTGCAGTTTACACCACAGAGCTCACATACCTAAGCAACAAAAATAGAATCACTCAAGACAAGTTCATTTCTCTCATCACATCCCAGTCCTTTGTTAAAATGTATACGATAACTTCTGAGAAAGCTAACAAGTTTGCGCCATAATTTATTTCAGCATTCCATATTAGCAGCACAGCTCTGAAGACAGCTAAGTCACACTATCAGTCTCTTTCTTTATAGGAGACTGATGTACTGCAAGGTTAAATTTTAATCATAGTCCATCTTGTGCCTTTTTATAATATATATAACATGTCATTGTGATCACTCCTTCCAGGAAAGCTTACCTAAACTGAAATAATTAAAATAGAATTTACAATCCACAATTTACAGTGAAATATACTCAGATTTAAGATATTTAAAAGCACCCTTATCACAGATTTTAAAAAGTCCCTTTCAGAACCTATCAGTTCCATGGCAGAGATTACTCATGGCTTAATAGATCACCACATAAAGCTTCCAATGGGTAATCATAACCAAAAGAAGTCATCAAAAATAAACAACGAGAAATGCTTTCCCAGGTTCCTGAAGTGACATGTTTATTTTAAAGCTGGGGTGTGTTTTATGTTTGGTTTTGTTCTTTTTAAAATCCTTTTTATTTGCCACCACAATCATCAGGTCTGCTTCTGGGCACAATCCTTTAGTCTTCAATAGCAGCAATTTACAAGCTCACAAGCAAAGGAACCTCTGACACCTTCTTATACGCCTGTCCATTCAGAAAAAAAGCAATCCCACTGTTTAGTGTGGGAACCAAGAGACTAGAGGCAACACTGACAGTTGCTTTTCTACATACCGGCTGCAAAAAGCTTCTTATTACTTGCAGCAAGTCTTCAAGCAGAAGCTCTTCAGCATTCTGCTTATGGTATGTTACAATTAAGTGCTCCTTGCTGAAGACCTATCACTTAAAACAATGAATTGCAGAGTAAGACAGTAGAAGTTGAGGTCTCTCAACCAATGATTATCAAGGGTTAATGAGTTAAAGCAAACCCTCTACTCTGAAATGGAAACTTCATAATTAGGCTAAAAGGTACTGAAAGTAAATTTTTATTAATCAAATACAAGCTCACAAAAAAGTCAATACATAATCCAAAGTACTCTTGCATTAGTAATATATCATCATTTACTGTCAGTGGAACACAGAGTTACTAGCTTTAGAACAAGAAAAAAAGATTAAAGGTATCTAACCATTTTGTGGACTGCAGCAAGCCTGCAAGCTAGTAACCTTCACCCAGCTCACAGAACAGGTATCTCCATCACTAAACGTTAACTTGTATTTCAGCATCTTGCTTAACACTGGCAGAGAAGCAAAAGATTGATTTGCCAGAAAGACAGACAGACCAGGTGAAAAAAGGGAAGAAAAACTGAACAGGTCACCACTGATGAGTTACATTAGTGACCTGTTATATTAGCATAGGAAGTTAATACTGACTTTAAGCTTTGCAAAAGATTTTAGTTTTGTTTCCAATGCAATTTCAAGACCAAATTACCTCCCCTCTGTTAGAGCTGTGACACAAAATAGTTCTTTCCCTCAAACAGATTCCAGTCTCATAGCTGGAGATCTGCTATCAAGAAGCAAGGAGAAATGCCAAACCATAGTTAAGACACAAGAAAAAAGATAGAAGGGAATAAATACTTACACACTGGGAACCCATAAACGGACTGTTTTGTCCCTAGAGCCTGAAGCCACCAGGTGACCAGAAGGTGAAAACTGAACACACATAACTGCATCTTTGTGGCCCACAAAGCGATAGGCTCTCATCTGAGGTCTCATACTCCAGATCATCAGGCACGAATCCATCGAGCCACTTGCTGAAATAAAAAGGAAAGACAAAACCACACAAACCGAAACTTGCATTAGTTATTTTCCAATTACCCCAAAACTACATTTCACACTCAGTTCACCAGCACAGCTTCCAGTAATCTCGAGTACATTGTCCTTGAAGCTTCACCAATGTATTGTATACTGTATACTTTATTAGTAATTCAAACTAAGTCAGTCATGCATTGTCTCGGACTGACAATTTACTTCCAAGAGTCAGGATGTGCAACAGCTGCAGAGGCAAAAGCCACACAAGTTGCAAAACTTCTTCCAAATAAATACACACTAAGGAAACACATAGAAGGTCTGTGAATTAAGGTTCTCTCATCACTTTTTTATTGGGAAGCAGAGGCAGCTATCAGCTGCAAGAGGTTAAATATCAAGTAACACACTACAGATTAAGCAGAGAAGCCCTGTGAGTTGGTCACTTAAAGGCAACCCAGCTACATCTCCATCCAACACCTCTCCCTTGTTGCAAAAGTTGATCAAAGTCAGCTCAGCTGTTCTTAACAATATATGACAAATACAAGCTTGCAACATGATTAGAGCAGTCTTCAGTTCACTATTAGTAGGAAAGGCCAGCAGGACTTGGTGGTAGTCATGAGAGGTTTTAAGGAACTGTGGAGGAAGACAGGGTCCCTCCATCTACTCACACTCACTTTTCCACTCATGTCCACTTCTATACTCACCTGTGGGAATGATAAAAAAAAAAAAAAAAACACACCAACCAACAACTACCACAACTTGCCTTTACTCTTGGGCTTCTAAGGAAGGGGTGAAAGAGAGTAAAGGCATGTTCCAGAGACAAGAAGGAAGAGAGACAGCTGGAGGGAAACCCCAGGGAGCAAAGACTACTTATGGGAAGGTGACCATTCCCCAGGACTGACCCTGCTTTTTCAAGATCTCCCTTGGCAGTGAAAGCAAAGGATCACTTAAGTAGAAGGCAGAATTCAGGTGCACATGCTACATCCACTGAAAGCATAACTGACAACTCATCTCCATAACACTGGACTTCATACAAGCTACATCCCACTCCCTTACTGACAGGAGGTACATCAGTCCCTGCCAAGAATACCAGGCAACAGGCTTCCCAAACACAAGAGTAAATTCCACTTCAGTCTAAAACTTCCCTTTCCAGGTCCCATCATCAACTCAGCACAGTGAAAACTGAAGAGCTGCTCATCCCCTAAAGCCCACCACACTGCATGAAGTCTGTAGCACTGGGACCCTAATGGTTCATAGAAGAGCAAACATATGCCCGTGGCAACTTAAAGTCTCAAACAATGACAGTGAAAATACCCCTTCAAATCAATTTTAATGCCTAAATAACAGAAAACTTTGTAGATTTTCCACAGGGAAATACAGAACATACACATCTTAGCCTGCTAACAAATTCAAGTTGCATCTGTGTCTCTACCCAAGTGTCACGATCTCCAGGGAGATCTTAAAATTCCTAGAAAAAAAAGGGCAGTTTGATGGTACATTCTGACATAGAGTATCATAATTACAAGACTTCAGTTCATTAGTGTTATGGCAGTATACCAAATAGATTTTGATGGAAATTCTATTCTATTTCACAGTCATTTCAGCACAAAAAAAAATAGTCATCTCTTTCTGCTATTGATTTGGGATTAATACATTACCATTTCAAACAGGATCATTCATTATGCATGTCCCCTATGGGGAAACAAAAAACTTTACCTATTTGTCAGTTCAATTGTTGGGTTTTTTTGTTTTTGTATTCATACAGCCAACACTTTTCCTTAGGGATATGAAAATTTAAGGGCAGACAACTGTGTAAAAGTAGATTGAGCACACAGCCTAGTGTCAAGAGATTTGAACATCAGACATAACTACACTAAGTCACTGTCTAGCAAGGATATTAAGTTGCAATATCACAGCTTCCCCAGGACTGATGTTAAATTTAAGGAAAATAATGCTCTGACATCTCAATAAAGCACTTCAGTATGATACTGCTTTACTGCTTATGTGAAACTTGTTGGCAGTAACTATTATCCTTACTGGGTTGGGCAAGTAACCTAATGGAATAAAAAGACTGAGTCCTCTAGGTTTGGTTGTTTTATTTGGAGGGCAAGGTTCAGGGAAGGGGATGAATGGGGAAAAGAACTTTGAAATCTTATTAAGACTCAACTACACACAACTGATCCAACAATACCTAAAAAATAAAAATTCTTAGAATTTGTTTCCTTTCTTACCTGATCTCATTTACTAGAAATATCAAGAGCAACTACTTCACGGCCTAGATGGAGGCAGCAAAGGCCCTCATACCACTTCCAAAAGGCAAAAGCAACGCTAATTACATTCAGAGTACCCTTGCTAAACAGAGATCTGCACTGACTGGATAGTTTTAGAGATACACAAACAGAATCACGGAGACAGAACTGAGCGAACTCTTGCTCTGCAATCAAAGACGCAGGAAGTGGAAATCAAAAGATTGCAGACAACAATAAAAAGAGCAGCAAGGAGAGAAAGCGTCCAAAATAAATTTGATTCATTTTCATTTCCTTGCAGCTTCCAATCTGTTGAGTAGGTTGCAAGACCCAGAACAGGAATGTTACCCGCTAGACTGCTGCACTTCTGTTTACTCATCTCTACTGCACCCACCCCAGGTATGCTGCCTCAAACCATCATTTCTGCCTGATAAAGCAATGTTCACCATGCCACACAGACTGAACAGCCACTTCACTAAGAGCCAAACCCCCTCCTGGTTACTACTCAATGCACATGCAGTGGGTTACTGAATAGCAACTAAGACACAAGCCTTGGCAGCTGTCCAGAGGGGAAAAAGGGAAGATGGAGAAGAAAAAGCAAGGTTTTTATCTTAAGTTGACTGCATGGTAAAGCCAGATACATGAAATGATAAGCAATGGTAGATGTCCCTAAAGCTCTAGCAGGACGCACACAGTCTGCCATCCCTATAGCTCAACAATTGGATTTTTTTTCAAAGCACACAGAAATGTTCATCCTGAAACTCTCCAAAAATCTATTTGTTATGAAAACAAGTTCTTTGCTCTTGTAGAGCTCAGTATCTCCACTGCTCCCTCCATTTACCCAAAGCAGAGAAGCTATTTCTTTGACATCTGGACATCAAAACATAGAGACAATTTACCCAGTTGTTTCTTATTGAGACTGAAGTCCACACTAGTGACAGCATCTCTGTGACCTTTGAAGTGTCTCTCCAGGGATGGATCTTCCTAGGAGACAATAATGTTCAGATACAATGGATTAAGAACTATCTTTGCACAATAAAACCATTTTATTTCTACAACAGGTGAACCAAGCCACATATTCATCCCACAAAATCCAGGTAGAGGTAAGAATACAATGCAACAGAAAACACAAGTTTCACATGTATCAACAAACTTTAAAAGAGGCAGATCACCCACACTGATAATCACCCTGAATCTTGGGTGACTTTCATGAATCATTCATGCATTTTAACAACATGCTGCTAGTACAAAGACCCCAAAGCTGTCTTTGGAACAGATAAGCCATGTCAATGACCACCTAAGCAGGCAGTCAAGTTCAACTTTGTTCTGACAGCTGCTCATCTGTCCAGAGGCCACTGTTTGTACAGAAGGGACAAATTTGCAAGACTTATCACACCTATCAAAACTGACAGGTAGAATCAGAACTGCAGCAAAATGGACCGACCCACTAGCCCTTCCCTACATTTGGGGAACATAGCATGACCCTACACTGCACCCTGCTGCAAAGGCCAAAGCCTGAGGCCACGGGAGAAAAACAAAAAAAAAAAAAACCACAACATGAACAATGAGAACCCTTACAAGTGGCTGTAACACCTAAAAATTGTCCAGACTTCAAGACAGACTGACCAGCCTTCAATCTCTGCTCTCATCCACACAGCCTCTGCCTCCCTGGCAATCCCCACCACAGCCTGCTCCCCCTCAGGACCTGACTGCAGCCCCAGCCTGCTCCAACCAGAAGCACAGAGCTGACCTCCCCCCACAACACCCAGCACCAGCCCTCCCCGCATCCAAATGCAGACCAACCCCAGTTGCAACAGCACCCCAATACCCAGGGCTGCCCCGTCCCCCCGCCCCCAAGCCCCAGTAGCATTAAGCTCCCCCAAGCCCAGCTCTGCCCCCAGCCCCTCACAGCCGCAGCTGCACAACGCCACCCCCAGCAAGCTGCTGCTGCACGGCCCAACCCCAACAGCACTGAGCCTCCCCCAAAACCCAGAGCTGCATCCCACCAACTCTCCCGGCGGCCCCATAGCCCCCCCCCCCCCCAGGCCTTCCCCCGCACAGCCCAGCAGCACCAGACACTCCTCCCCAGCCAGGCCCCCTCTCCCAGCACCACTCCAACGGCCATCTCCCATCCAACCCCGAGACCAGGGGCGCCATGCCACGGCCCCCCACTCCTCCCTCAACACTCAGCCCCAGAGGCCACAGCCCCGCCCCCCCCAGCACCCTCCCAAACGCCGGGGCTGCCCCAGCGGCGCCCCCAGCCTCCACTCTCCCAGCCGCAGGAGACCCCGGCCCGACCTCCCCCCTCCTCAGCCCCCCGGCACTAAAACCCTCAAGCCGGGGCCGGGCCGCCCCCTCACCAGACAGCCGGCCGCCATAACACCGGCGCGCACCGCAGTTCGGTTTCCGCGCTTCCCGCGCACCGCGGCAACGGTTCCGCCCTTAAAGGGGCCGCGGCGCCGGGCCGGGCCGGGGCACTTCCGGGTGCCGGGACCGGCTTCCCCGCGGGGGGTGGCTGCCGTTCCGGGCCCGGGAGGGAGAGCGGGAACGGGGCGCAACCGAGGGGGGTCCCCTCCTCCGCCTCCTCACGCCAGTCGGGGTGTAAAGCAAGGCCGGCTGGAAGCGCAGGGAACGGGCCTCGCAGGCCTGGGCGTGAAAGTCGGTGCCTCTGAGCACAGCGGGCCCTGCCCGGGGGTGCTCACTGGTATTGCAGAAATCTTCCCTCGCTGTTCGTCATTCTTTAGAGTATGAAAGCGTGTGAGCTTTGTTAATAAATATTAGTTCATATTATACACTGTAATGTAAGGAGGTAGTGAAATTTTACTGGAGACGCTGGTATTGTTTGTACTTAAGTAAAACTAAAGGATGGCCTGGCCCTGTGCTGTGTGGAAGCTCAGAGCTGTCCATGAGGGATAAAAGATACCCCTGGATAACTGAGACACCACCAGAGTCCAAGCCCTTCTGACACGGCTTTGAAACCCGCCCGGCATCATACACAAGTAACTCTAGCAGGACTGACTCCAGGGACGTCTGGATCAAGAGACAAGCTGCAAGAATGCTGCAGAAAGAGTTGCTTTGCAAAGTTTTCCTGTGATTAAGTGATTAGTCAAATCACATTGTACCTAAACGCTGGAACAGTATAAGGTCCTGGTGTAAAACCACATTTGGGGTGGCCCGATTTGGCTGGTGCACATCATGAGCATGAATATCTATTTACCCTTGTAATTACAGACTTTGTGTCCCAGGCTCTCTCGGTCAGTACAGGCCAGTTGCAAATTTTCATAACATAGCACATTGCCCATGCCACTGCCAAGACAGTTTTTTTTCCATCCTATTATGACTCTCTCCCCAGTATGGCTCTTATCACATCAGCAGGAGATGTGCTTCCTAACTTTGTGCTGAAGTCCAAGAAGGGCAGAACTGCATGTAATTCTCCTGCCTGTATTTTACAGGGTCCTTGTCAGTCCATCAAACATTGTGTTCCTTTCTCTTCATCCTCTGGGCAGGAGATGTTCCAATTCACTTTATCTGAGTCATTCCTGCTTTGTTCATAAACGCTGAGCACGCACTTGTTCAGAGGCCTTGTGACTTAAAAGCTGAGGTTTTATGGAGGGAGCTCATTCTACTACGTGAAACTGGGTTAAAAATTAAATGGATTATTCTCCAGTTATCAAGGAACTGACAGCTTCATTCAACACACAGAAAATCCTCCAGCTTTTGTTCCATCGTTAACAAACCGCTTCCAAATTACATAGGTCTGTCTTTGTTGAAAACTGCCTGCTACAGTGTAAGGCAGTGGCTGGGCTCTAACAGCACTTCCTGGAGTACAACCAGGCAATAAGGACCTTTGCAAGACACATTTCAAGCTGTGCTGAAGTTAGACCAGAATTTATTTTACTCCCACTCCTAATCAACAGCAAAAAAGGAAAGTAAGTTTTCCCTAATGTGAATCAGCCCAAGCAATCAAGCTCTCCAGTTTCTCAGAAAGCATTGGTCATGTATTTTGTCTAACTGCATATTTGTGCCTTTTCTAGCTTTTTTCCTTTTTTAGATTTTAATATCTCTTAACTTTTTCCTTATTTATATTTTAAGATTAATATCTCTAACTGAAAAGTTGCTTCATGCAGGATCAAAAAACATATGCTTTCTTAAGGAAAAGCACAGTCAAGTGGAGCACCTGACAATTTCAAACCTTTTCCCTATCTGCCAGGACATTTTGCTTTGGGCAATGTCAGAATACACCTCTCTCATGACCAGCTGCAGCTTTTTCCCCCCTAAATCAGTCAAAATCATGCACTGGCTACACCCACAGCAGTTGTGATCTGACCCTGGGGACAGCACTTGTGCCTCCCAGCACCTCCATGCCAGATTCCAGCCAGTGGGAGAAGGACACAGATCTCCACTGAGGTCATCACCGGTGCAAGGCTACGTATGCCACTGCCAGCCCACAGCCATGTGTTGCCTCTGGAACCTACTGATATCCCTCACGGCCACAGCAAACCAACACTGGTGTGATCCAGGCTGCCATGGAGCCGTCAACACAATCCCATGAATTGTTCTTCTCAGGGAAGCCATCCATCCCTCTCCCTCCTGTATTGCCATGCCGTGGTTGACAGTCTGCTGATATAAGGGTGTTTGTGTGTCTGACAAGCTCTCCATTTCCCCCTGCCCTTGGAGTTACTGGATCTGAATAGATACATTCCTCCCTCAGACATGGCCTTTCTGCCCATATAGCTATGGACCTTGGATCTAGAAATCTGAAGCAGTTTCCAGATTTGCGTAATCTATTCCTCATTAAATTCTTTGGTGTTTGACTATTAGCTTTTCTTTCTCTGCATGGAAATAAACCAAAACACAGAGAAGATGCTAAATATGCCCAAGGCACTAAAGAAGCCCTGTACAACCCATTTTAGATAAACATGAAGTCAGAAACATGTTGTGGTTGCACTCCCACTTATAAAAGCAGGAAATGGGAATATTTGCTTTTATTGAAGGTTTCTACCACCCAAAAAAAAAACCCCAGCCCACCTCCTAGTTGATACACTAGCAACACCTATGGTGGCCATGGATGGCTACTTTACTTACCAAGTCCTCAGCCCTGGGCTGCCACTGTATAACACCAATGGCCAGAGGAAACACCAGACCACTGGTGAGACATTCACACCTGCAGCAGTCTGGAACAAATGTCAAAAGAAAAAGGATTAAAGAATATTCATGCCAAGGTCTTTGGAAGAAAAAGGGCCCTCAGAAGCAACGGGCACACATCAGGTCCTGTGATGGAGAGGACAGGGGCTTGAGATAGCCCAGTTCAGCCAGGGCAGCGCTGGCCAGGCTCTGTCCCAGCATCCAAATATCTTTGTGGCATTATCTGCCCTGGCTTTGGGCAGGATTGGATTTTTCCCATCCCTCAGAAACCGTGGCTCTGGGAGCCAGCCCCCTCCCAACGCCCCAGGCAGGGAGAAGGACCCCAGCCCATGTGCTGTCACCCCACCACAGGCAGCACCCCGGTGCCACCGCCGGCTGAACACACATGGCCAGGAATGTGACTCCTGCTTTTCTTCAGATGACCACGTGAGGGCAGGCTGAGGCCTCTTCCTGCCTTCAGTTTTCTAAAGATACGGAAATAAGCAGGAAAAATTGATAAAATGCGACATGATTTCATTAAAGATGAATCGGGCCAAACTAGCCAGCTTCTCTGTTAAGACTACCATAACTCTGGGCGAAAAAGCGTTGAGCTAGCCTCTTTCAAATACCACTTCCCAGCTTGCAACCGGGACACTACATAGTAACTCTCAGCAAGTCTTTCCCTGGGGTTATTTGTATGACCATGGATCAGGAAGAGACCAGAAGCCCCAGGATCTGCCACCTCTGTCATAACCACAGAGCCTTGCACAGAGCCTCGCCGGGGCTGCAGGCCCTGCACACTGCAAGGCAGCACGCAGCCACGTTGGGCAGCAAAGCTATTGCACAGCATCGCACCCACCCAGAATTCAGGTGGGTCGTTCTTGCATGAAATTACAGCTAACCTTTGACTTCAAGACCAGTTCAGACAGTCCTGAACTTCTCGCTACAGTGAGTGGGTCTAAGTTTAGCAACTAAACTGAATGAATGTTTATGACTTCTGTATTGCAAACCCCAGTTCTCATGTGTCCTGTTAATATTTAAACAGCCGAGCACACCAATCTCTATACGTACTTCTGCAGTTTTAAGAATATGGCAGCTGGGGAAAAGTGTGTTAGGCTTCAGAGATCCATGATGAGACTGTTTCCCTGGAAAAGCTGAGATTCTCAACATGACCTATGGTGGGAGGAAGTATTTGCCATCTACAGAGGAAGCATCAAGAGATGTGGATTTGGTCAAGGCAATAAGCACAGGCTAAGGTGGAACCAGCAACAGCACCCAGATCTACCAGTCACTGGCAACGCTCTCAGAACAAGCTCATCCTGTCTCCATGATCACCATGATCCCAGCATGAGTTTTCAACAGCTGTTTTATGTCCCATCCCAAGAAGCCCTAGAGATGGCAGCAGGGCCCTTGAGCAACCAACCCTGCCTTTGGCATATGTCAACCCAACCAGATGGGATGGGACAGCAGCCCTGCTACTGCAACTTTGCATCCAGAGAGCCAGGGGTTTAGGCAGCCTAAGCAGACAGCTACAAGGAGCCAAATAATCGTACAATCATCGAATGGTTTGGAGTGGAAGGGACCTTCAAGAACACCTAGTTCCAACCCCCCTGCCACGGGCAGGGCCCCCTTCCCCCAGCCCAGGGGGCTCCCAGCCCCGTCCAACCTGGCCTGGAACCCTTCCAGGGAGGGGGCAGCCACAGCTGCTCTGGGCACCCTGAGCCAGCACCTCACCACCCTCACAGGAAAGAATTTCTTCCTTCTGTCTAATCTAAATCTGCCCTCTTTCAGTCTAAAACCATTACCCCTCATCCTATCCCCATACCCACTGATAAATAGTCCCTCCCCAGCTTCCCTGTACCCCCTTTAAGCACTGCAAGGCCGCTCTAAGGTCTCCCCAGACCCTTCTCCTGGCTGAACCCCCCCAGCTCTCTCAGCCTGTCCCCATGCGGGAGCTGCTCCAGCCCCCTGAGCATCTTCGTGGCCTCCTCTGGCCCCGCTCGAGCAGCTCCGTGTCCTTCTGCTGTTGGGGGCCCCCGAGCTGGCCCCAGCACTGCAGGGGGGTCTCCCCAGAGCGGAGCAGAGGCGGAGAATCCCCTCCCTCGCCCTGCTGCCCCCCCTGCTCTGGATGCAGCCCAGGACACAGCTGACTTTCTGGGCTGGGAGCGCACAGTGCTGGCTCACAGTCAGTTTTCCATCCACCAACACCCCCAAGTCCCTCTCCGCAGGGCTGCTCTCCATCCACTCCTCGCCCAGCCTGGATTTGTGCTTGGGATTGCCCTGACCCGTGTGCAGGACCTTGCACTTGGCCTCACTGAACTTCATGAGGTTTGCACATGCCCACCTCTCCAGCCTGTGCAGGTCCCTCTGGATGGCATCCCTGCCCTCCAGTGTGTCACCGCACCACAGAGCTTGGAGTCATCGGTGAGCTTGCTGAGGGTGCACTCGATCCCACTGTCCATGTCTCCACCATTGCAGTGAACAATATCCTCCCATGTGTGCCAAACCCACTTATTTATAGCCCACAATTTTTTTCTCCCACCTGCCTTTGTGCTTATTTTCCTCCATTACAGTGTTAAGAAAAAGACGGGAGAAAAAAGTCTTTTCTTCAGGTAAATCTCTCACTGACTGAAATGCAAATTTGTTTAAGCAAATTCAGAGAGCTTTGATCCTGTGTGAGTAAAAGGGGAAAAGGGAGGGGAGCAGACTCTGCTGCTATCTGCATGGATCTTTACTGCTGCGTAACAACTAGGCAATGAAGCAAAAGCCATAGGAGTTTAAAGAGGAAGTTCAGCCAAAGGTCACCTGGCTGTCCTAGGTGCTTGTTATCAGAGCCTTGAAAAGAGGGAGGAAGGTGACATGAGCTGATTATAGCAAGAACTGGAACAGGCTGACAGGACTGGGGGAGCCCATCACCTCCCTCACCCCCCCAGCACTCAGCATGCAGGGGTGCTTTGCTGTTGTAAAGCAAAGGTTTGGCAGAGCCGGGCTCTGGAGCTGCTTGGGCCACTAAGAGAAAATTTGTCTCAGATCTGAAGCATCTGCTAGGCAGAGAGCCAGGAAACACCCTGTTAATTGCAATACCGTATTTTATTTGCTGTCTTGTCTTTGCAGGTGCTTTGTGCTACTTTCACAGCTCATCCATATAGCTGAAGTTGTGAGGAGAAGGGTGACAAGGGGACAGAGACAGACTGACACCAGGACTTATCCTGGAGCACCAGAGGAATACACTGCTACTCCCTGTGTGAAGCTACACAGTTCTTTAGCCACCCAAGACAGGTGGAGGGAAGGGAGCTCATACATGCCTACAGTTTCCAGAACTGGCCTAAAGGAGAAGGATTCAGAAGTGAGAAATCCTGGAAAGCTGAATCCAACCAGAATCCTGTCAGCAGCTTTCTGGGCATTTACGAAGTTGTCTCTGACCATTTATGTTGGTTCTAGTGTCTTAAGCCACTGTAAGATCTTCAAATCTGTTACACAAATGTAGATCAAACCCACCTTTAAAATATCTCCCAGTACAGGTGGCCCCAGCTCTGCTGATCTTGCTGGCCAAGGGCAGGTGGCTGCTTTCAGTCCCTGAACTTTCTCTGCTGTTGCCTCCAGGGGTGAGCAGAGTTCAGACTTCACTGAACTCACCATTGTACCAACCCAGAATCCAAAGTCCTTAGAGACTGGTACTAGGAAAATGCTAGCTGAGTTGACAGGAGTAGGGCTGAGACCTTTAGGACATGGAGTTTCCCGCTCATGGGGTGTTGCCGCACAGACCCTGTGCTGAGGCCAGTCTGGCCGGTGTGGGGAATGCTGCACCGTCCAGCACCACCCACCTAGTAAACCAGCAAGGTATTATCAGCCTGAACAGTGCTAGAGCAGCATGCTTAGAGTTCTTCATTTCTCCCCATTAGGCTGCTTTCCAATCAACATTGATCACTGGGCTGGATCACATCTGGTCTTAACGTTTAAGCCTATAATCTTGTTGAAAATCTTTGTCCCAAAATTTCCAATGTCCATGTCCTCACTCTGCAGATTAGAGGAAGGGATGAGTCTGCCCCTGCTAGAGGGCATCAAGTTTCCAAAGGGTATTACATGGGAAGAGCCAAAGGGATCCACACTCAGCCATGCTGAGAGCAGAGTGGGCAGGAGGACATCGACCTTTCTAGAGAAAACCCTGCTGACAGCACTGAGTATGGTCAGCACAGGCAAGCACACAACCATCCAGTCCTTCTTCTAAAGCTCTGTGCTCCCAGTGGCCTTGCACCTCCTGAAGACCCAGGGTGTCTGGCTGCGCTCTGTTCCTGGGTGCTGCGGAGAGAAATGGCCGATCAACATGACCAGGACAGACCACAGAACAAAACCAAATATCTCTTGCATTTGCTGTCTTTACATGTTGAAGGGAAAGATGCATCCATTTGCAAAGTGTTCATACCAGCATTAACTCCATAGTGTCCACCTAACCATCTCCCCTGCAGCTTCCTTCTCCTCTTTGAACAGCTTGAAGAGTTACTAAAGCCAGACCCTTCTGCAGTGAATTTAACTGCATGAGGGGACAGCGGTCTTTTGTATTTCCAAGCCAGTTCAAGGCAGACAGAACTAGAGAGGCAGTGCAGCCCACTGCCCACCACCCAAACCCGTTGCTTCCTTGCATGGATCATCTCCCTTTCCAACATCTCATCCTCAGAGAGAGAAAGAGGTGCCTGGCTGCTCTTCCGGGCAGTGTCAACAGGAGTTCAGCCTTTGCTGGACCTCTTGGCACTACCATGACTGGTGCGTGTTTGTGCTGGGACGTCTGTCTTGCTGAGATCACTAAAGAACACGTGGGAACATTAAAGCCACAGAACTGTATAAGAACGGTGTTTTCCTCTGTCCAGACAGGTCAGGACAACTGGAAAAGGTTTATTGTTCAAACAGTTTATTACCAACTGTTTGTCTCCATATATTACTGATTCTATTTCTTACCAATGCTATTAGACACTATTTATTTCCAGTGCTGTTGGGCTCCACTCACTCTCTAGCTACTCTCTCTACCACGTGCCACGCTGGGTCCAGCCCCATCACCCGCAGCGCTGGTGGTGCGGGGGGGACGGTGCGGGGCTGTTGGCCTTGGGCGGTGGGGTGGTGTTGGCACGGCCATGGCAGGGGCTGCTGCCAGCTCGGGCATCGCCAGCCGGGAGTTGGGGCGGCCCAGGGGAGCAGCCCAGCCGCTGCGCCGGGCTGCACGGGGTGGGGGGGAGGTGGGAAAGCCCAGCTCTGGTGCCAGAGGTGGGAGCTGCGGTGCGGGAGGTGCAGCCCGCGCTGGAGGCCAGCCGGGGCCTGGCTGGGGGTGCCAGGGATGGGGCAGCCCAGAAGCTCTCCCTGCCCGTGGCTCCAGCGGGGTCGGGAGACGGGGGGGGCCCTGCTTGGGAAGGGGTTTGGGAGCTGCTGAGGCCAGGAGGTGCTTTAACTTGGTGCTTTGTTGTTGGAGACCTCCAAGAGGGAGATGCCAGCATGTCCCGTGGTGGAGCTGGTGCGAACACCTCCTCCTCCACCCCAGCAGCAGCCACTTGCCAGGCTGAAGACCTTGGTGGCCTCCTGAGGGACAGCTTTCCTCCAGCTCCTCATCCAGGCATGATGCAACCTGGGCTCTCCTTTTGTGGCCCACTCTTGGCTTGCACCTTTCCAGCAGCTGGAGATGTTCCCTCTTAAAGTTGGGGCTATGATAGAAGCGTACAAGTGTAAAAATGCAAAGGTGTTAGTTGCAACCAGCCTGGAAAACACAAATATATGAGAACCAAGACTTTTAATCACAAAAGTCAAACTTGGGTATTGAAAAGGATTGTTAGGGGCATTTGAAACCTCAAGCATGGGCTGTCTCAAACATTATGATATGGTTCTGTTAAGTCATCACCAGCCCTGGGTTTTCACTTGAGAAATGCCCTGAGAAAGAAATGAAGGTGAGGACATCCCCATCTCCTCTGTTCCTAAGGCTTACTTGATATGAACATCAGTCTCTCACATCAGTTCCTGTGCAGAGGAACTGATGTACCTTCCTAGGAGCAGGAGAGGCTGCTGCTTCTGCTGGAACTCATCCCCAGAGTTAGACAAACTGGACACTTCTGGCAGCTCATGCAGCCCATAGAGGTCAAGCTGATGATGGAAACTTTCCATGCTCTCTACTTCAAAAACTCTCCCAAGTCCTCTTCTTGCCAGCACATCCTCCTTGAATATTTCTTCATTGATAGCAACAGAGACTCCATCATCAACCCACAAATGCACTGAAACTTGTAACTGCGGGCAGTTTTCCAGAGCTGCTTGAGAAAGGAGAGGTCTTTGATTTTGCTAGTGCTCTCCTTGGAAGAAGCAGGAGTGTCTCTTTCAGTAGAGCTGTCATCACTCTAAGCTTGGAAGGACTCTTCCGTCATTGCTCCTACAGCAGTGTCCCCAGCTGTTTCATCATCCCACTCAGGAGAGGCAGGAGAAGCTGAGCCTGATTGACTCCATCAGCTCATCTGAGGAAGAGGAGGAGGAGATTTCAGCTGTTGATGATTCCCTTTGAAACCATCCAGTCTCATTTGGGCTTGACCTTTCTTCTGCAACCATTGCTCCAGCCGGCCAGGCTTGGTCCTGCCAGAGACCAACCAAATGCTGACTGATACCAACTGGTGCCAACTGTGGGTTCCCATGGGGCACTCTCAGATGTCTCTGTGGCACAGTGCCTCATGGCGATGACATCGCAGGGTGGCACCCATGACCCAGCACAAGGGAGCTGCAAGAGGAGAAATTGCAGAAGAGCATTTATTGCTCTTCACTCCGAGAGCCACCGGTGGTGGGACTCCAGAGCCCCGAAGCCAGCAAAGCTGCATTGGACGGCTGTAGGCAATGAAAGGACTGTGCTGTGTCCAGCTGCATCCAGGAGTGGGTCCATAAGGAGAAGCAGGGATGGCAGCAGCAATGAACACCCCAGTGCCTTCTTTCCAAAGTTTTTGTGATTCAGTGGAGAAACATCTTACAAGCCTTGGCTTCACATTCTTTAAAAGCCAAGCAAAATACTCCTATCTCTAAATGCTGCAGGACTCCACAGCAGTAATTTCTAGTCTCCCTAGACACTGATAGTATTTTTGCTCCAAGAGAAGCATAATGGGCTAGTGAAGGATCAGCATCTTCCCCTCTGAGCTGCATAGCCACTTTTGGAGGAGCCCAGCATACAGCTCAGCCCAGCCCAGCACACCAGGACAGTCAAGCTGTACCTGATAGGGGTTGTCATAACCTTTATCACAGCCACCAAGCACCCTCATGCTCCAGGCATATGGTGCCATGATGTGCTCTGACTTTTCAGCACGCTCCCTCCACAGCACTGGCTGCAGTGTGCCCTTCATCCTTTGGCTTCTCTAGCCCTGGAGGAGTTTAACTGGGAGGAAGACATTTTGCCTTTTGTTTCTTATATTTGACAAGAAAGGGAAGGGGATGTGTGAAGAAATTTGCCCTCTCCGGGTTTGAAGAGCTGGCAACAGTTTTTCCTGAGCCAGCTTTATGTGTTCGACATAAGCTATACTGACCCAGCGCTCCAGGCACTACCACAACACTGAGTGCCTTTAGGCCAGCATTTAAAGGTCTGTGAACAAGGACTCCTCATATGCCCCGAGACCTATCCTGCAGCTGGAAAAGCTTCCTGGCAGCAAAATAACCTTTCAAAATATTTCTGCCAAGCAATGGGAAAGGGTTTCCCTTGTCGAAACACATTGCAGCAAGCCTTTGTGTGGTATAAACCATCTTTATGCCAGCAGGATCAGTGCGAAGGACCCATCTATGGTACCTGGTACCTGAGCTCCCGCTTCTTTCTCTCCCACAGCCCAGTCTGAGGCAGGTTGGCTGCAGCATTTTGTGAGCTTTATAACAGGGGAGGCTATTTCGAAGGCAACAGAGACCCAGCAGGCAGCTGAGAGCCCAGAACAACCCCTGAGCTCACCTTGTTAGCAGTTCCAGGTTACTGTTCTCTAACGATCTGTTCTAAGCATTGGCTAAGTTTGGAAACGGTGCTAAAAGCAGGCTCACCACTATCACGGCCAGTGAATGAAGAGCTTGTCAACAGAGGGAGATTCGCCAGCAGCAGGACAAGGGAGCAGGACAAACATCACTGTACAGTATTTCCTCTATAGAATGGTTTATATCTAAGCATGAGTCCTTCAAAATGCTGTTATAGAGCTTTAATACTGCATTAAGTGCTGGAAAATGGGAGGAACAGAGGGTATTTCACTGTCTAGCTTCAGACTTCTGCAAATTGATGTGAATCCTCCACCCGAAACACAGATTCAACTAACAAGCCAGTTCCTAGCATGTTCTGATGCTTGAAAATTGTCCATATTCAGTTTTTGGCTTTCACTTTATCTCTGGAAAATCCTCAACAATTTAGACCTGCTCTGAGGGTGAAGCTCACCAAGTGTTCACACAAGCCAAGGAACAGCGATCAACGTGCAGTTGCTGGCAGCAAGGCAAACCCTTTGGGGTGGAGAGCCAGGACCCAGTGATCACAGCCGCCTCTGCCATCAGGAGGTGACTCGTTCCATTTTCTCCTGTGAAAGCAGAAAGGGGAAGAAAGCAGCTGATTGTCACAGGAAGATGGACAAGTCAAAAAAAGAGAAGCGCTATAGCTGCAGTGAGTTTGAGATGTGCTGCTTTGAATCATCCTTAGACGCAGCAGAAGCCACAGTCCTCTCCAGCACCTCAGCCTTCCCAGAGGAATGTATTTTTTCCACCACAAGTCATTGTGTTGGGTATGTGTGTTGTGGGGTTCTGGTAGCAGGGGAGGGGCTACAGAGGTGGCTCTTGTGAGAAGCTTCTAGAAGCTTCCCCAGCTCCGAGCCAATTGGCAACAGTGGTAGCATCTCTGTGAATAACATATTTAAGAGGGGAAGAACCTGCTGAGCAAGGCAGAGCGGAGCAGAGAGATGTGAGAGAAGTACCTCTGCAGACACCAAGGTCAGTGAAGGAGAGGGCCAGAGCAGAGATTGCCCTGCAGCCCACGGAGGTCACCAGTAGAGCAGATGCCCAAATGCAGTCCAGGGAGGACCCCACACCAGAGCAGGTGACTGCACCTGAAAAAGGCCAGGACTCTGAGGGAAGCCTGTGCTGGAGCAGTCTGTTCCTGAAGGACTGCAGCCCATGGCAGGGACTCACACTAGAGCAGTTCATGAAGAGCTGCAGTGCTGTGGGAAGGACCCATATCGGAGAAGTTCACAGAGGACTGTATCCTGTGGGAGGGACTCCATGCTGGAACAGGGGAAGAGTGTGAGGGGTCCTCCCCCTGAGGAGGAAGGAGCGGCAAGAACAACGTGTGATGAACTGACCGCAACCCCTATTCCCCACCCTCCTGCACTGCTGGCAAGGAGGAGGGAGAGAACTCAGGAACAAAGCTGAGCCTGGGAAGAAGAGAGGGGTGGGGGAAGGTGTTTTTAAGATGTGGTTGTATTTCTCAATATCCTACTCCGATTTGATTGGTAAATTAGTAGTTGTGGTTTTGTTCAAATTAAATTGATGCTTTTTACCAAGTTGATTCTGCCTTTTGCCCATAACTATAATTGGCAAGCGAGCCCTCCCTGTCCTCCTCTCAACCCATGAGCCTTTTGTTGTATTTTCTCCTTCCCATCCCACCTGGGGGAGGAGGAGGGAGTGAGCGGCTGTGTGGTATTTAGTTGCCAGCTGGGCCTAAACCACGACACTCACCCAGCGCTGCATTTCTTGGTCAGGTTTACTCCCTCTTGGAGACCAGACACACGCCTCTGCCTTTCCGCTCAATGCCAGGTCCACAATGCACCTGATAGATAAATCAAGCCCTATCAAGACCAAGAGCATTCTTGTCTATGACTGTACCTTGACCCATTGTACAAGAACTTTTTTATCAACTCCTGGAGATGTTGGAAGAAGCTGGAACCTGGGATCCATGGGAGAAATGGACAGCATATCAGGCGTCTCAAAACACCAAAGATCAGAAAGGTTAGGCTCAAATCAAGTGAGCCAGACAAAGCACGTAACCCCTGCCAGGAGGATGAGCAATGCAAACAGTGGATGCGTGTATCTGAAGTGGATATTTTTTCCCAGTCACAGCAGAGGAATGTGTTTTAAGTAGCTGACTTTTGGCCTCCTGCTTTGTTTACTCTTCCAAAGACAAAACCAAAAGTGACGCCATATCCTGCTTTATTGAAGTACAGAAGGAAGCATCTGGGAAGGGGAGGCAGAACACAACAAAGTCCAGACCAGCCTAAAGGGAGACATGCACAAATCCTCCTGCTCAGGCTGCTGAATATGTAGATATATATCTACACAGCCTGCTACCACAACCAGATGGAAGATACCTGCTGGGCTTCGGGATGCTCCAAGTAGCCAAGAGAACAGGGGGAATATCACACTCTCTTGGTTTCTTGAATAACCACCACTGCACAGAAGAATCAGACCCTCAGCTGATGTGAGCAGGCTCCACAGCCTCCACCACAGCTGCATTCATACTTACACCTATTCAAGAGCTGCACAGCTACTGCCCAATTTTCAAGCTTGTGGTAACTTTTAACCTGTGCAAATAGAAGCAGAAGAGCAGAATGAGGAAGTGATCTACTGAAACTTGCCCTGTGTGAGGGACTTCCCTGTCGAACCAGCACGAGAAAGGCACTGCCTGCCCTGAGAAGCGCTGCACTAAACCAGGCACTGGAGAATGGCCAAGCACTGGTTCAGGCTGGGTGCTTCATTCACAGAAGACAGTACCTCTGCCAAGCACAGACAGTGGCTGAACACTGTTATAATTAGAGCTGAAGTGCCAGGCCAGCTGTTTCCAACTCATGTTATTTTTATTATGCGCCTTTCAGTATTTTGTATTCACCTGAAGAGAGCTGATGTCCAGCTTCAAGGGATAGGAGAACTTAATGCTAAGAACATCCAGTGTTTTGTTTTCCTAGTTATGCAGAATGGTCCTCATCACAAACCTAGGTGCAGCACAAAGGCTCATAACTAGAAGGCAGAGGGGAAGGATCCCACTTGCTACATCATCTTCTTGAACAATTGGGGTTGGCAGGATTTTGTTCTGTCAAATTACCCCAACGGTAATTTTTCTAATCAGCAAATGTTTATTAGAAATTGCAGAGGTACAGTAAGGGACTGGCACAAGGAGGGCTAGGCTATTTCATCTGCAACTGTCCTGACCTTCAGGGAAAAAACCCTCCAGCACAACATAGTTGCCATAAATACTTACACCATGACAAAAGATGTCAGAAATGCAAGCTGTTGACATTACAGGATACTTAGCCAAAATGAAACCTTATGCCTTTCAAACTGTGAGCTGTAAAGACCAGCAAGTTTTATGACAGTGTGATATGCTATCCTAGAGTTTAGAGGGCAGGAAAGTGCAGCTGACATTGAACACACAATACTGTTGTCTTTGAAGGAAGTTCATTTCCAAATGATACAGAACTGTCTAACTTATTGTGAAGTTCTGGATCTAAACCAAGCGAGTTCATAAAAGGGTTGGACATTTCAATGCAGAACAGGTTCACCAGCACTTTTATGTCCTGGGTTGTATCCTCTGGCTCTGGGGATTCCCAGGAGCATAGTGCACACCAGCATCTTCCCTTAGTGTCTGCTGATAGCTGGATGGATATTTGGTCTGACTTGCTTGTGACATACAGTCAGCACAGATTCAAGTGTTTGAGTCTCAATTTTGTTTGTGCAAAACAAAGCCTCCTCACCTGGTGGTGTGTGATTTTACAGGCTTGTTTCTCAAGGTGTCTCATGCATTTAGTTCTTCCTTCTGTCTCTTGTGAGCCTGAGCAGAAGACAGGCCACCATCTCCAAAGAGGGCAGACACCTCCGCACAAGGCTGCTCTGCTTCTTGTTTGTAAAGAATTACAACACACTGTGCAAACAAACAGTCTAACCTCGGATGAAACAGTCTTAGATAAATCCCATGCATGAGATTAGTCATGCTGGTGTTGCAATCACTGGTGTCATGGATAAAAACGACCCAAAGAAGAAGAGTATGAGAATCTTCCATTACAGTTTATTTACATTAATTATAAACAAAGATTCCCAACTCTCTTGTGCTAGCCCAACAACTACTTGCACCTACCTGTTGTCTGTTATTTTAGCTCAGGACTATGCTGCAGCAGATTTTCTGCCACACCTCTGGAGTGGGCTGCCTTGTTCTTACAACTTCAACCAAACATCAAAAGCACAATTTTACTGCAATTGCTTTATACATGTTTATTGCAGTTATGGGAACAATTCCTTGCTGCTACAAAGATGTACCCCCATCTCACCTTCAAATGACATGATTATAAGCTAAAGGTTCCTGTTGCCAACCACACCATAAGCTCTTACACAGGTGAATGTCCTTGTTCAGCGTGGTACAGCACCAAACACTGCCCCTGAGCTGAGCTGTGGTCACTGCTCTGCTGGTGATATTAGCACTCACAATGGGTGCTCTGGGCTAAGATCATGGAGAGGAGGCTTTAGGATTAAAAAAAAAAAAATCACTAGTGAACTCATTAAATTGTTTTAAGTTAAACATATCTTTTATACAACCCCTCTCCTTCCCAAGTGAAATACAGCTGTCCAGATGTGATTCTCCTACAGCTTTTGACCTAATGCTTTTATGCAGTAGAGGACATGGAAAGATGATACAAAGCTCATGCATACTAAACCACCTTTGCAGCAGGAAAAGCAAGCCCCTTACATAGCAAAAGCAACCACAGAGAGTCAGATCATTGGGCTAAAGCAATAGGTCGTACAGACAAACAGATATCCGACTGGTTTCCCTAGGAGTGGGCGACTACTTACACAGATTGTGCAACTCTTCTATCTCTACTCTGCAAAGACAGCCTGATGTCCAAACACCAGTGTCTGTAATAGCGTTACTCAGTATTGATATTGTTTGATTGCATTTTGTAAATAAACAATGACTCATAGCTGACACATTTGGAGAAGCCCAGGGCAGGGGTTATAACACAGGCTAAGTCATCACCTTCTCATTTGTCCAAAGATACCACCGTACATTATGGGATGGACTACAGCAGGGTAACTCCAAAGAGGAAGCGACCCTGGATGCTGAGGCTGAATCCTACTGCCTGTGCTTGCCACGAGTTGCACCTTGCCTGAGGCAGAGACCCACAGCAGCACATGTTCAGCTCTGGCAGCCCCGTGGCATTCGATCTGACTGGCAGCAGCAGCCCTGGCCTGCCAGGATGTCCCACAGGAGTGGACGTTCACGCTGTTGCCTCACCCAAAACCACCATTTCCCCCCAGCACTGTGTGTGCTATCCCACCCTCCAGATAGCCGCACTGAATTAGCACCAGGCAACTGAAAAAAAGTACAGAAGATGCTAGATTGAAATTAATGTTTAACCTTTGTCTGCCTTACACTGTGGGCAAATAGTTGCAGGCAATGCAGAAATATTTTCCACTCAGTTTCTAATTTGTGAGCAACCTTGTTTCCTCTATCACGCAAGGAGCTCCATCAGCAGCAGAGCTAAGGAAACCTGGTCCTTCATTAATTTAGTATTTGGATTATTAGTTTCTGCATGTTTTGTTTTGTTTTTTCCTCATGGCTACTATGATTTGAGTCTGCTACAGTGTCTTTCTTGGTCAGTGTATTGTAAGGTCTCAATCCACTGGCTATGTGGTTTCAGAGATCCCTTAGGGACCTTTAAAAGCTTTACTGCTCTTTAAGCTTTTCACTGCTGAAGCATGGCCACCACGTTCAAAGCCTCAGGCAGGCTGTCAGCACAACCACAGCACAACCCATGTGCCATCATGAAGTTCAGCTTAAAACAAATGTAAAAGGAAGCCAATAGTGAATCATATAGTAACCTAGCAAAAAATCCTTTAAAACACAAGAGAATTGCAATACCAAATCTGAAAAGGTATCAAATCAGAAAATTCTTGTTTGTAGCCTTATCTCCTCAATTCCCAGAGACACATCTTGAACCTCCAAACCAAAAAGCTTGAACAGTCATGGTCCAGGTACCAGATCTTCAACCCTGAATGCCCAGACAGTAGGGAAGCTCTGCAGTTCAAATCTGGAGTCTTGTTCTTTTCTCACAAATAGTAGCCAGCCACAACTGCCTAGCATAAACCCTCCTGTCACAAGAGGAGAGTCAGTCCTTTATCCTTGCAGCCCATCACCCTACAGGACTGCCTGGTACCACTGGAGAAGCAGTAACTGTATATAAATTGATGGCTGATTCATGCTGGGACACTGGTCTATTTTCTTGTCCACCCCCAACACAGTCTCACCCAGCACAACAGAGCTGTAAAGCCAGTTCCCGGTGTGGTCCCACTCCAAGCTGCAGTGGCGACACTGGGCTGAGCAACCAGAAACGTTAGTGGCATACTGGAGGCTGTGATCCTTAAGGCACTGTCTGGTTGTAATGAAGCCATCTGAATCTTCCCGACGAGGGTTTGGTGAAGAGGGTATCCTGCCCACTTTACTCGGCAGTGTCTGAAAATATCGTGTGAGCAAGGGGACAGCATGGGAACAGGCACTGAGGCTGCTAGGATCTGCTTGCAGGCTGCAGAATGAAGAGCAGAACCATGCTAAAACCATCAGTTTGAGCTTCCAGTGACCTCACCGGACCCCCTCACCTCCCTCAACATGTGTCCAGAGACCCACAGTCATCTCCATGTCCTTCCTCTCCTGCTCAGCAGGGCCCATCTATGCTCCTCACTCCCACCCTGGGCAGCCACCCCCGAGAGGTGGAAGCCAGGACCTGTACACTCGCAGGGTGGGAAGCATGAAGGAATGAAAAATTCCAGGTTCCAGCAAGCTCACTGCAGCACAAACAGCCAAGGTGTTTTACACCTTCAAGCACCCTCTACTTTGAGATTAATTAAAATAAAAGCTGTTTCATTCACGGGACGATTGACACTTGCAAGACAAGTAACTGGTGGGACAGCAACTCACTAGCACCACTAATTATTTTTCAAGATCCAGGCTGGTGTTTAAAGGCCCTCTATGTTCCAGTACAGCTCTTCCACTACCCACAATAATTCAGAAACATCTGAGGCTACAGTAACCGTTAAACTGTTGTCCCGTGGTTTGGTGAAAACCTGCATTAAACAATATCAAGACTTATCTTGAGATGAGCTAAGCAAAGTTGAGCAAATGAGAGATGTGTTCTCACAACAGAAAGCTGTGTAGAGCCCCAGGAGAGGCAGAGTGTTGCCGACACCTCCATGTCAAGAAGTCAAGTCCAAGGGCTGCCTAGCCTCATCGCTTACCCAGAGCAATACCAGACAGTTCCTAAAGAGGTGCAAGAACCCCAGCCTGCCGCCATAGGACTCAACCTGTGCTCCAATACCTTGGGACTGGTTTATGTCTGGGCCATAACACCCATTACTCCCTCGGGAAAGTATCGCTGTTCATTACAACACCAGGTTGCCTTGCTTCCTATTTAAAAACTTGAGTTAGACACTCTGTCTTTCAAAATTTATGGCCTCGCCAACTTCTGAAGACAGTAATACACGCATAAGTAAACTCAGTTAATCAGTGGTTAAAATTATTTTTTCACAGCCCAGTCATCCTTTAGTTAAGTTCTACAATTTCATGGCAACAAGCCCCAGACAGGTCAGAGATGTTGGGAACAGGAGGTTCTCCCCAGCTACCACACAATACATACCATTCCTGAGTAGCTATTTGTTGCCATCAATTACGCTGGGAACAGCAGTGTGCCCTGTGACACAGTAGATTCAACTTATAATAAAACCAAAAAGAGAAAAAATAGGGCAGCCTTAACAAGATCTGCTTGACTCACTCCTGCTGCTGTGTTTAATATTGTTGGAGAATTGGTCCATGCAGGGAGCAATTTAGAAAAAGCTTGTTGAGGAAAGCTCATCTGCTTTCCTTTAGACCAGCTTCATGCCTGCCCAGGACAGATGCATTTGTCATGTATATGGAGATGGCTCATACCTACTGAAGGAGCAACTCATTCAGTAACCACATATTTGTAAGAGTTTCTAATCAAACCCTTCCTTCAAGCAAAGATAGCAGGCTATCCTCAACGTTCTCACCACAAGCTCATGACAGCTGTCACTCTGCTGTCTACAGCACACAGCAGCCTCATTGTGCAAGGACCCACCAAGCCAACATGACAATCCCAGACTCAGGGCATCTGTCCCCTGTCTAACTCAGAAAATCTTGTGCTAGGAGCTTTCCCTAATCCTACATCTTGGGTAGGACATCCAAGCCATCTGCGGTACACTGGCAGATCGTATTGCAGTGCCTCCAGGTAAGATACATGCCTGCTTGCCTGCTTTCTTAATGCTCTGCTCCATGTGGGTGCACAAAGCATGGGAGATGACTTTTTACTGTAGGTGAAAAAATGTCATTCTGTTCAAAATTTAATTCCTGTATTGCTTCCTACATTGACTTTTCTCTAGACTACTGCAGTGTGATGAGACAAGGACTGGCTACCCTTGGGGTAGTCAGCAGGAGAACTGGGATCCACAGAGATATCTTCATATATTAAATAGAAACCACCAAGATCAAGATGCTGGAGAGGGAGGACAGTCCAGTCACAGACAGATGTATGAACTTCATCTAAGACAGCACAGCAGATGCTGGCATAAAGCAAAGAGCAAAGGCTGCAGGAAGCGAGCACATCTAAAACAACGCAAGCAGCTCTGCAAGGAATTCTGTATTCTGGGAAAAGATCAGTCGCACCTTCAAGCACAAGAGTCTGTGCCAGGTACCTCCTGCGGCTGGAGAGGCTTCACTTAGGCTTAGCAAGGAATGCAGCGACAGCACAAGCACCCAGCGAGGTGTTGCTCAGCCAGCCCTGCTACAGTGAGCAGTGTCATAGCCTTGATGGGGACCTGGGGAAGAGACTCTGAGAACAGCAAGGCAGAGAGGGGCAGAGCCCTCTGCTCACTGCACAACCCACCTCCCCATACACCTCTCCATTGCCACAAACGCGACGTACTGAAACCTCATTTCCTAAGGTAAAAAGATTGTGCTGTCTCACATAGATTACTAGTGAAGACTGTGAGTGATTTCAGCTTCTGTCAAACTTGGTTGTCTCAAAAACATCACATTTCTACACATTCTGAAGGAAAAGAGAAATCCCTCAGTGAGCAGGTAGAGAGGGGAGCCACATGCGTGCTCCTGCTAAGGAAAAGCTGCAGCTCTCTACCTGCCTGCTGTCTGGCCAGCAAACACACACACATTTCCCCATACAGGAAGTAGCCAGGGCACAGGGTGTCTCCAGCCCAGCTGATATATAGGGGATTTGGGAGAGAAATGAGGATATAGTGAGGGCTATTAAGAGTTATTGCATCAGAGAAAGTATGAGTGAAGTCAGACAGAACCTGTTGCTCACAGAGCAGTTTGTCCCTTGCTTAGGTTACAGTCAGGAGTTTATGCTAAGGGCTTTCTCTTTTCTCAGTGGGTATCACAAGGTGTCAGCTCTGCTACAAGCAAAGTGGAGCAGCCCCAGGGTAATGGCACTGGCACGACACTGAGATGAATTTTGGTTCGGGTCCCAGTTTTACTTTTGGCACCCAGAGGCATTTGCTTGTTCTGTGTCCCCCTTTTACCCCTGGCACGACAGCCTTGTTTCCCAGCAGGGACTGCTCTTCCAACACACATGGCACAGGTCATCACTGCGCAGACACATGCCCAAGGTAAGGCCAGCAGAAACAACCTCTTGATTATCAAAACCAAGCCCAAGAAAGTCATTAAAGGACAAACTACCCCTGACCGCTCAAGTTCCTAATGTCTACATTAATGCACTATTCACCTAACACAGGGCACATTGGATCTGCTTCCTTTCAGGGTATTGCACATCTCTCCAACTGCAGAGTTTCCCCTATTCAACTGCTCTGCCCAGGGTGGGTAGAAGAGGAACAGGCCACACTGCCTGCCACCTACCCCAGGGCAACTTTCTCTGCTTTTACAGAAAGAGCTGCTCAATGGAGGAGTCCTACTAGATTTCTCCTACTTTTGAAATTGTTTTTTCCTTCCAGATGATGATGACCTACATAATAAACAGGTCACTGGAACATGAGAGATGTTTTCTGAGGCAGAGGAGAAAAGCCAAACAATTCCCCTGCTGCGCATGGCTCTGAGGACAAAGTGAACTGCTGTTTCCCAGGGGTCCCACCCAACAGCCTCCCTGATGCTCTACCTGTCCAAAATCAGCAGGAGCTGCTGGGATCCCACTGGGGACACGATCAGACCCTGAGCAGAATGTCAGGCTTGTTAAGGACCAGCTCCATGTGGGACCGAAGGGAGGTTTGGGAACATAAACCCTCCTCACGTGAACAGTAAACACGCCACGTGCAGCCCCTGCACACAAGGCTGTGAGGCAGTGCCACGGCCCCACTGCGTGGGATTCAATCCACTGGGCAAGGCGAGCTCTCATCAAACAAGCAGCAAAGGGAGGGAAGGAGAGAGCAGGAGGATGTGAAGGGGACAAGTCCCCACCATGATCCCTGTGGTGTAACCCCTCCCCAGCCAAAGGAAGGATCTGGTTGTAGCAGGTCTGCAGACTACAGGAATACGAGACTAAGTCGTTCCCAGCTGGAACAGTGCCCTGCCTGAAAATTTGGCAGGCAAGAAGCAGGGTTCGGAGAGCTTGAACTCAGTTTACTTCTCAAGATCTAGTCATTTCTGCTCCTTTATGGGGAGAATTCCTAACAGCTTGCTACAATACAGTACAAAGTGGAAATAAGGATTTGAGTAGCTGAAAGAAAAGAGACCCTGGGATATCCCTTCAGCATCAGGTGATTTAAAGCATGGCAGCATGAAACTGGACTGTCTCAAGATGTTGTCTCCTGCACCATCCTCTCTAATCTTGCAGCTGATCTCTCCCCATCTTCAGCCTCCCCCTTCCAAACAGGAGACAACACTGCGAAAAATGTAGGCCAGCATATCTAATCCCCACACCGACTGGTGCACTGCAAGCAGGAAGCAGCTAGTTACCTACCCAAGGGTAAGGCAAGAATCTATTAGAGAAACGAATGTAACATGATCCTGCCTGGGGCTCAGAGTCAGTCCCAGAAGGATATATGGAGCGAGTAACCAGAGCAGACAAGGGTAAGAATCTCTCTCAAACAGCCTGATGGCTCGGAGAGCTCCAGTAACAATAGTGCATGTCTGGTAATTAGGTCACAGTTATGATCTTTAATTAATTCTGAAGAGCCCCCATCTGCCACAGGGAACATGACAGATAAGGTAGCTCATTAAGCCCAGAAGCAGGCCAGGGGTAATGCCAGACCCCAGCCTAACCCTCAGAGCTTTGGGTACAAAATCCCGTTTGGCAGCAGCAGCTGCTTTGCCCAGCAGATGCACCAGGCTCACCTCATCTCCTCCAAGGAAGCGGCGGCGGCCTGGAGCCTGGTCACCAGCTCCTGCCCAAACCACACTGACACAAACCACGGAACGGGAAAGAGACAGGATCAGAACCAGCCCAGGGGCTGGCAGACATGAGGCTCCAGCAGAGGAGCCGTACCAAATCCTGCCGGACAGCTGAGCCCTGGCTCCTTGCACTGCGCTTCACCCACAGCCCTGCTCTTCTCCCCACACACCTCTGTACCAGGGTGTGCTATCCCAAGTCGCTTCCTCCCCTGACTCCTCTGGGAGAAGCTGAGAAATATCAGCTTCTCCACGTGCGCTGCCTCAGCTTGCACAGAGGGTTAAATTAACGTGCTGGGCTCGCAGCCACAGCCCTCAGACACGGGTGCTGCAAAGGGACATCAAGGCCAGTGGAGAAAACGGCCTGACGCTGTAGCTGAAGTTAGGAGAGGTCATATGCCGGCAGGGCCAGGTTGTTCACTTGGCAGAAAGGCCTGTCCTTGACCATGACAGTGGAGAGCCCATCTGGCAGCGGGGTGGAAGAGACTGGCCAAGGGCAAGGGCAAGGGCTGACACCTGGGAGAACGGTGTAGGTGCGTGTGATCTGCCCTCGCCTCTACAGCTAGCTGTGGTTTGCCTCTTCGCATGATCCCTATGAATGTCTTGGTCTGCATAAATCCACTGGTGACAGGCAGGTAAGGTAAGATAATGTTGATTGGGTTTTCAAGCCCCACTTCTGCTACCTGAGCAATTAAAAGGCAGCCACCATCGGCAAAGATGGCAAAACCTAACGGGGATTCTGAGGACTCAGCACAGAGCAGCAGTATTAAAAATAGCTCTTTCAAAGGAGGGATGTGTGACTAATCAGCCCTAAATTGACATTTGTTGGGAGATGGGGGCAGCTTAGTACTAAAGCCATGTCTCCAGGGACCCTTATTAAGGTGTCGCTTGTGCTCACTACCACCCCCAAAGACATTGTGTTCAGCAACATGCACAGCTGACAGCACAGCAGGGAACAGACACGACTCCATACAATTAAACCAGAGCAAGTAGCAAGGAGAAGAGCTGCCAAGTAAACATAAAGCAGTATTTTTACTCAAGGGAACCTTGAATAGCAGAGCAATCAAACTCCAGGCATACGCACCATCACCATACACAGGCACTGTTCTCCCTCATCCAAGTGCAGCTGGGTGAGGGGCTGCACTGCCATGACATCACCCCATGAAAACTAGGTCACTGGCTATCAAGCCCAAGAGACAGTGCAAGGACTTCAGGAAGGATGTACTGAAATCACTTCTTTCAATTAAAACACAAGCTTAGGAAACAGCTCTAGTTTATTTGCTTTTGTAATTGGAGATTTAGATCTCAATTACTTGCGCAAAATCTCATTGTACTTTATGATAAATATATCTTGACAGGGAATTTACTGCGGACGAGACACACAGTTTTGGGAATCAAGCTGAAGCAAACACAGAAAGGGTTGCCACCTTTCTGAGGCAGTAGTACACAGAGCACAGGTAGCGGGGAGTAATCCATGGTCCTAAAAGCTCACAAGGGAACCCCGAGCTTGCCCCCTTTGCTCACCCACAGAAGAGCAGCACACTTGTTTGCCGTGCCGAGCACCAGCCTCCTCTCTCCCTCCTCCAGTCACAGTGCATGACCAGGCACCACGCAAGCCCTGAAGACCTTGCTGGATTTCACCACTAGATAGCACAAGGATCCAGAGGGTTTGCACACCTTTACATATTAGAGTTGTTGGCTCCTGTTTTGTGGCTGAAGTGGTGACTGCCCCCCTCTCAGGTAGCCCACCCTCCACCACAGGGTCTCATTCCTGCTGCAGGTTGCTCAGCATGAATGTCTGCTTCATATCCTAGAGCCTGGCCTAGTAAGTGTGTGTTGCCCAGCATGACATCTCTCCCCAAAACTGCTTCTACCAAGACAATGTGGCCTCACAAAATGAAGCTTGGCAAAAAAGCCCTACCTTACGCTCGCCCAGACATGCAGATTGCTCAGCACACTCCATCAGGGGCAGCAGAATTAACCTTTAAGTAGTGAATGGGCTGGGGAAAAACATTGCAAGGCAACCCAACCACCTCTGTATTTGTTAAACACTGAAATAATACACGGCAGCTGTGCTGTGTTTGCAGCCTTCAAAGCGCCAAAGAACAGAAATAGAAAATAGTCATGAAGGCTTTTGGGGAAACAGTTCAGCTACTGCTTAAACCCAAGCATCCCAGCAATAGCCTTGTGCAGTGGAGTTAATCTGAAAGTTTGATGGTGCTCCTCGTGGCTAGAGAGAATCAGTTACCCTTCCCCCAAATTACCACTCCATGTAGAGCCACCACCCCTCCACACTACACTCTCACATGGCTCAGTACTTTCTCCCTATGTGATCAATCATCCCTTATCAGTGCTAAGAGGGGGATGTCTCTGGGGAGGTCTCCTGTTCTAACATTGAATTTTTTTTTTTTTTTTTTTTTTGTAATTAACACATTATCAAATTTCACACTGGAAACAAGATGCAATTTTTTGAGAACATGAACTCTGAATTGCTTTTTCAAGTTAAACTTTGAAGCAGAGACTTGTCAAGACTAGAAGTCTTTAAAAATCAAGAGTGGAAGTACTTAAAAAAACCCAAACCGTCACAACTACACTCTAGTTCTGCTAGGAGCTTGTGGGATGGCTGCAGGAATTCTGGGGCAAAGTGCTGCAACTTGCAAGTCCGAAGAGACTAGATTTTCTAATGTATATAAAAACTCCATAAGATTAGCAGAGGTCTATATAAAACCACAGCACACAGGTCAATCTCATGATCTATCACTAATGCTAAGCCAGTAATAACCCTCTACCCTTCCCTGATTTGCTCTTACAATCAATTTGACATGAGAAACTGGGCAGGGAAGTAAAGAGAATGACCTAACCTCGGGTTTGTATTTTTGCTATTTCAGTCTTAATTTCTTAGCTGATACCTTTCAACTTTTTTGTTATGCAATGTTTACACTTCCATCTCTTTCTTGGACATTTTCTAGAATCAGCTTTTGTCTTCTTCACCCAAGGCTGAGACAATGTGCATTTCCAAGAGAAAGCATGTGTACCTCGCTGAAATGGAGCGATTCCTGAAAAGAAGATGTTCGAGACTCCAGGTTCTTTACCACATCTCCTGGAGATACAAGAGCAACACATTTTCCAACCATTTTCTGCAGCTCCAAAATTCAGATGTGGAGATATGAAATACTGATTTCTTCTCTTAATATTTCAGCACTGGCCCCTTCTTCCCTATTGCTGACACTCTTCTCATTTTAATACCTTATCACAACCCTCTATCTATAATCTTTAGAGCACAAGGAGGTATAATATGTCTTGCACGTCAAAGGTTAAGCAACAAGAGCTATTGCAAAACAGCACAGCAAACCTCATGGGCAGAACGTACCAATACTTACAGTGGGAGATGGAAAGATCTGCACAGGAAGGAGCTGGACACCAAGAAGGCTGTAGCTCATCCTTCCAGCTTTGTGCTGTGGCACACAGCCTGTGGTGTTACACAGATTCTCCTCCCACTCACAGGCGTGGGTTTCGCCCTGTGATGTTTCATACCCCCTGTTACCACACACTTGCATGCTATTTTCATGTCTGGAACATCTCCACTCAGATATGAGGCATCCTTCCGCTCTACTGCTTGGCCACTTTCCTCTCAACCCTTTGGATTGTTTCTTTCAAAGAGATAATTCCAATTGACCATGCAACTATAACAACTAATATTAACTACTGCAACTAATATTAACTATAACAACTAATTCTTTAACTGTAAAGTTTCCCTGATCACTGATGGAAACAATAAAAGGTCAAAACTGCTTTACACTTCCCTCTGTTGATTGTTTACTTTCTCCAAGACAATTTTTAAGACTGTCTCAAGACCAGCAATACCTAATGCTGTGGAATAGCTGGATAAGAAGAAAAGCCACCCAGATAACAGAAGACTTCTGTTGCCTCACTGGGTACTTATGCATGGGATAACACCCACACAGCAATTCCCAGCTTGGGTCTAGTCAGCAGGGGGATTTTTCCCCACCTTCTTATGTCATCAGCAGGTATTTAATTCTGAAATGTTTCTGCTTCTCCTTGCTTCACTGAAATATTGATCCTTGCAGAAGAAATTAAAATACCAGATCCATAAGAGAAGAATAAGCCTTTGCTGAAACAAACCACAACAACTAGCCTTGCTTGTAGGTGTACTGTACCTACAACAGACGTTTTAAGGTGACAGCCTTTTGAAATCCCATCATTTTCACCTGCCCAAAAGAGATCAGACACCATTAGGACTTCACAGGATGCCTTTATGCCTATTTCCAGGCTGAAAAGGCAATCTTATTTATATTACTACAATGGGAAAATAAATGTAGCGTGTACATCTGCAGGAAATAGCACTAATTAAAAACCTGCCTAGTCAGGGAATCTCCATTTTGACAAACAAAACTACATCAATTTAAACAAAGGGTTTAACTTACCGTGTCAGAGTGAGTCTGGGGTGACTGGAGAGGACCGAGGGCACTTGAATATGCTACTGCCTTGGCAGGCCCCATGGCCCAAGTCAGATGATTTTTTTTGTCGTGGCTTAATGCCAGTAGACAGCTAATCCCTACACAGGCACTCTCACTCCCCTCCAGTAGGATGGGGGAGAGAATCAGAAAGTAAAAATGCAAAAACTTGTGGGTTGAGATGAAGACAGCTTAATAATTTAAAAAAGAGGAAAACTACAACAGAGACGAAAAAACCCAAGAAAAACAAGTGATGCAAAAGAAAACAATTGCCCACTACCAACTGACCTATGCCCAGCCAGTCCCCAAGCAAAGACAGCCCCAACCAACCTCCACCCCCCAGTTTTATTGCTGAGTTCAATGTCATATGGTGTGGAATATCCCTTTGGTCAGTTGGGGTCATCCTCTCCCAACTTCTCGTGCACTCCCAGCCTACTTGCTGCCAGGGCAGTGTGAGAAACAGAAAAGCCCTTGGTGCTGCGCAAGCACTGTTCTGCCATGACTAAAACACCCCTGTGTTATCAACACCATTTACATCACAAACCCAAAACATAGTCCCATACAAGCTGTTAAGAAGAAAATTAACTCTATCCCAGCCAAACCCAGTACATTTTTACAGGGAAAGAGGGGAACAAGGTATGAACTTGCTTTCTAACAATCTTCTGCTTGACAAAAATGTCCTAACATTGACACTGCTTTAAAAGAGACAGCCCAAAGGCTCCAGCACAGCATTTTCACTGCCATGGGTTGACTTCTTCTTTTCAAGGACTTTTACAATCCTGCCCCTGCTCTGACTTCCACATTCTTGCCAATGCCCACACTAATGCAAATATGAGCTCACTAGAGCTACCTGGTATAGCAAAGATGCTTTACTATATAAACATGACTTGAGTGTCTCTCTGGGCCTGAAGTGTTTAAATTCAGATGAAGAAGAGACATCCACTTCTTTCTCTCCTCTGTCAGCTGTCCTTCCCACGTGGAGAGGAGCAGGCTATCTACTTCATTCCTTTCTGGAAACTCCAGTTACAGAGAGCCCTGACTTCAGAGCTAAGTCCTTTCCCCACCCTCTCACACCTTCATAGAGGAAGCATTCAGATTCACTTTTTCTAACGTACTTCTGCTCTGCTGACTACATAGAGAGTTCAAGCTCCTAAACTGGATGTAGAAGGTGGTATCTCTGCCTGAGTAGCTAATGAGGAGAAATGAGGGCTGAGATATGCAAGAAAAATGACAGGTTGAAGCCCAGCAATAATCCTAACTAAAAATATACTAGTTGGAATCTACTGCTTCTCTGTAAAAGAAGGAGGAAAACTGTGTGAGAGAGGAGCAAACAAGGGTGGGAGTGCAAATCATTCCAAGTGCAGCAAAGCTTACAGTAGCTGGAAGGATTAGTGTATCATTTCCTGCCATGTGATGCACAAAGCAAGACAAACTCGAGAATGCAAGATGGAAAAAAGACTATTGTGTGGTTTTCCACATCGGAAGCAACTGATGGGATGTCAGGGACATATTCTGGAATTAAGATAAACTATTGCTGGATGTGTTAATCAGATGGGCTGTAGACCACAGCAGTCCCAGTGTGGGAGTGGTGCCCTTCAGCAGAAGGGCAGGGTACCCTGTATGAGGGTGGCAACAGCTTCTGCTGCCCCCACTGAGCATGAATCATGCCCCTGTAATGGGACTTTGCCAAGAGACCCAACACCTCTGCATCAATGGGCAGCACCCGGGGCCCAGCAGACAGGCAAAAGTGTCCTGATCCAACACCTGTGTGAGGACCCACCAGCAGTTCATGAATTTTAAAAGATATCTATTACACTGAGGAGAAAAACAGCTTGGTGCTTGTTTGTATGAGATGGGGTAAGAAGCTTGCCTGGCCTATGTCTGTGAAACAGGGGTGCTGCTCAGTCACTCTGCAACAGGTCGCATGTGCCTCAGCCTTCAGCAGCTCTTCCAGCTTGTTTGAATTCTCTATCGATTACCGAGGGTCTTAAAAAGAAATGAGATTTCCTTTTCAGTCATGTAAAGAAGACACTGGATCCAAATGAGGAAAATCTGCTAAAGAAATTTAGCATGGGAACAATTTTCACTATGCAGCTACTATCACAACCCTCGAATTTTGCCTTAAAAGGTAAACTAAATTCTCTCTAAGAACTGCCAGTCTCAGGACCGGAGGTGGAGGTTCTCAGATCTAAGCCCGGAATTTGAGTCTGGATTAAATCCAGATGTCAGGATCACATCCACTCCCTTGGAAAATTCAGATCTCAATATAGACAGTGGCTTGTGCATGGAGAGTTTTTCTGTCTTGCCCTCTCATGACACTGACTGGGTGGGAAAAAATTAGGAATATGCACAGCTCTGACTTCAGAAGTGGGCAAAAGGGATTAAATGTTGATAATGGTACAGTGATATGCTTTCATTTGGACAGGCTGGGTGCAGAGGAGCTTTGACTCTTGCTTTTCTGCTGAAGTATCTAAATGCTCTCTTAAAAGCACAAAATTAATTAAAGTTCAATGGAAGGAGCTAACTGCTGACAGGTGTGAGGTCAGGTGAAGTCTACAAACCTGTGAATCAAGTTCTGTTTCCAGGAATATTGAGCAAAACATGCTTGAGGGAAGTATTGACGGTCACGTACACCCAAGCATATATGGTTGTCCTGGTTCGGGCCATAACATGGGAAGATACCATCTTCAGCAGCAACTCTTCATAGACATCTGCAGAAATCAACTTGACCTTATGACAGGCAATTTTTTTTCCCGTTTCAATTTCTATATGGGAAGTACTTTCCATGGCTTCTCATCCACCCCCCAAACTGCTGGAATTAAACCTTTTTTCCCACCCCTCCTGCAATTCCTAGCAAAGAAACAGGCGAATCATCAGAATGGAATGGACTTTAGAAAACAAAAATCAGCAGGGGAGTAGCTGAGAGTCTTCCCTTCATTACATGGGCCTTTCTGGCAGATCAAGCTTCCTCTGCTGAATCCATCTGGTACGCACCATCTCAGGTACCAGCTCCAAAGACTGCTCCAAAACATGGTTACAGTTAGGAGCTACCCACCTTCTGACCTAAACTTTGTCAAGGCCAGCTGAATAAATTTGTTCTCACACCAGTGCTATGCCCACAGCTTAAACCATTTTCCTTCTTTATTACAGGCTACTCCGCCCTTTCCATACTCACAGGCAGTCACTGTTTCTCCCCTGCCCACTGTACCTGCCATCTCTCTCCAGTCAGGCTACGTGAGCCTGCTTTCTCTCTCAGGAGAGGCTCTCTGTTGTCCCATTGGCTGCTTAAGGTACTGTGTCCTTTGTCACAGTCTGAAGTCCTCCTTCTGGAGTGTGGCAAAGAGCATGTGTGACACTTCATGCTAGTTACTCCTGAGCCCTGTAGGATGACGTTAATACATCACCACAATTAACATCTTTAAATACCATTTAATTAATCCACTGAAGCCCTAAGAAATTTTAATTAATGGCAGCTTTATTTACTTCACCTTCAACATGTAAGATTTCCAAAGGGAGGAAACTGGCAGAGCAGTTGACAAGACACCCTTTTCCCCTGACTTTTCCCTGTTCCGCTGGCCTCAGATCTCACAGCCATCTCTGTGCACTGACAAGGACATGTTCCTTCGGCAGCTCTGCAAGATGAGGGTCAAGTTAATGTCATTCCATTGCTATTTAGCTCTGCGCAATCCCTGTCATGTACAAGGTTAAACAAATTCACCAAAATCAAGCTCTTAAGAAGTGTTATTGCGGTGTCTGATGAATAGCACAGATTGTAGAGAAGTGTGACAGGAAAACCGAGAGTTCTGCTCCACTTGGAGATCCCCATATCGTAGCCAAGGTCGGTGTGTCTCAGTGGCCAACCTTGAATATGTTTAAAAAACAGATGCTCTTTGGGCTTCAGACTTCACATGCACTTTTGAATACAAAACCACGAGTTTCTGAATTCCAGCAAGAGAACAGACTAAGGTACTTCAACCCTCAACCTTGCAACATAGTAAAATGTTGCTATTAGGATTATCAGGATAAATAAGGATTATCAGATTTTTGTGGGATTGAACCTGCTGTGGCAGGTGTCCATGCAGAAGAGCTCTTCAGCCTGTTGCAGTATTCTGCTAGCATATTTGCACAACATCTTTCCCTGGTGCCTCTTACAACAAAACATATATTTCCTCTGTCCCTTTTAAGTATCATAGTCAATTAATAAAGGAAGAATAGGAGGAGAAGGAATAATACTATCAACATACTATAAATCAAGCATATAGTAATTGATTTCTGTTGTTAAAACTGAAATTAATCCAAGAAGCACTGGAGCAATCCCTTAGGCTCAGACGTAGTAACTGTGCTCTGAGAACACTTGTCAGGTATCTACATGGTAAAATGTTGTAATGTTTCCTCATTTTTAGAGTAAATGATAGGATACAAAGTTTCAGGGTAGGGATTCAACTGTTAACGGTCAGGGGAGTGGGGATAGCAGTAATCTGAAACACAGATCAGGACTCTTTAAACTTCAAGTGCTAATTATTATAGTTTGCAAAATGGAAATATTTGTGAAAGTGTGTAAATAAGTGACAGACAATTGTAAAAAAAGAGCAATTTTCATGAGCAAACGGAACTAATAATTTGAAGCACTGTTCTGGTATTAACAAATGACCAAGACCCTTGCTATCATACTGCTATACAGGCTTGGGTCAAATACCATAGCCTTGGTTTAATCATATATTTACAGAACAAATTAAAGCTAGCAGATACCTAGTTTAACGATGTCCACTGATGATAGGCGGTTTCTTAATGCTAACTAAATGCATTACAGTGTTGGAACAATGAATTGAATTGTTTAAGATCTAAGCATTGAGATTTATTAAACAATATTGTCTTAAATTCTGAATAAGCAAGAAGTGAACTGTGTTTATAAAATCATCTAGCCCTACTAAAACCCAATTCTCATGCCTCTGCCTTGTAAAGCCCTATCTACTTTTTTCAGGGCTCCACGAGGAGTACCTGAGGACAGAACTCTGTCCCGTTTCCTACCTCAGAGCTTAGTAATGTGCTGGAGTTGAGAGCAAGTCTGCCATTTGACTATGGTTTATGGTTGCCTTCCTCTCAATCTGCTTAGAACACAAAGTTTACCTACTGCAGCCCACATCCTCAAAGTGAGTCAGTGATGAAGACAAGGGGGTCAGGCAAATATCCTGCTGGTCTTCCCCCTGCCCTCCAACAGAGGAGTTATCTAAAGATTCATTTGCAACATCTAAATACTTACCAATACTTTTGGAGTGCCTTTTGTATTCAAACTTGAGTTCAGCAGCTACAGCCCTATGTCGGTTTTGTATTTCCCTAATCCCTCTACTACAAGCACCTTCTACTAACTACACAACATGACAACATGCGAGATACAGTCAAGTAACAGCAAGCTTTAAAAGAGCTTTCCTCAAAACTCCGTACCTCTTACAAAAAACACTCTTGCCTCAAAGTGCCCGAGCCAGCTCTCAGCTGGCTGAGGGATGCGAGGCCAAGAGCAGCAGTACTCTGCCTGAATCCTGTCTTCTGTGAAATTGTTTCGCAAGATGGGAAAAAAATGCACCATCATCTTCCTTCTCCATTCTTTCTACACTTCAGCAGTTAGTATATGCTTACAGGAATGAGTACTACTGCAGCTCAGATGGCCAGATATATAAGCAGAGCTCCTTTTTATCACCTGTAAATATTCTTTTCAACAGATAAACTTTAAAGTCCATTGCAAACCGGAGGTTGCAGGATTTGATTTTACTTGCTGTTGTCGTTCTCACAAGAGTCTTACTCTTCTTTGAAACCTGGGCAATGATGCCACGCTTCAGAAACATGGTGGTGGAAGTCTGAGCATCACCAGCAGGGAAACTGTTGGATTCATACCGGCTGCAGACCAGGTGAGAAGGGTTCAGGATCCCACCACCACCCCTGAGACTGAGACACCTGCTGCTTCCCAAGCCCCTGGGCATGGAGTCAGAGGTGTGTGTTTTGGAAGAAAACACGAGATGTGTCTGAGCAGCACTGGGTTTCCCCACACAGCTGACTCAGAGCTTGTTTTCCAATGAACGGGCGCGCTGGGGGGCCCCAAATCTACAGTCCTGTGGGTAAGGAACTCGCAATACTTCTGGGAAACAAGCGCTGCATAGCCTGGAGCTGAGGGGAAACCCAGAGCAAGACAACCACCCGCCTCCTCTTCCCGAGTGGGCCATGCCTCCCTTGGGGGCCGTCTCCTCACAGCCCCCCGGTGCCGGCTGCCCCCTCACACACACAGACACACCCCACACGCCCCCCAGCAGCTATTCGGACCCGCTCCGTACCCTCACGGCGCCCCGGGAGCCGCCCGAGAGCCCCGATCCATCCCCGCGCGAGTCTCTCAGAGTCACCCGAGGATCCCCCCCCTCCCCCGATCCCCACGGGAGCCCGCCCGCCCCCGGGAGCCGCCTTCAGCCCCTCAGGCTCCGTCCCGCGCCTGCGCCCTGTGGCGGCGGCAGCGCGCATGCGTCCTGCCCGGCAGCGCTATATAGGCAGCGGCGGAGCGGCCCGACAGCGCTGCCCGCCTCTCTCGTCCCTTCCGCGGGGGATCGCTCACGCCAGGCCCGGCCCGGTTCTTCCCGTCAGGTCAGCGAGGATGGAGGCGGTGGTGCGGCGCTGCCCGTTCCTGGCCCGCGTCTCGCAGGCTTTCCTGCAGAAGGCCGGGCCCTCCTTGCTCCTCTACGCCCAGCACTGCCCCCGCATGATGGAGGCGGCCCCGCCGGCCGCCGCCCGCGGCCTGGCCGTGTCCGCGGCCCGCGGGCAGCAGGCGGAGGAGGAGAGCCCCGCCGCCCGCCGCGGTGAGTACGGGCTCGGCAGCCAGCCCTCCCCTCAGGCAGGGTCACCGGGCAGGGTCACGGCAGCCGTAGTGAGGCGCGTTCCTAGGGACAGAGTCGCCCTTAAGCCAAAAAAAAAAAAAACCAAAAACCCCAAACTATATCATAGAGGGAAACTTCTGGAATGAGCAACTTCCAGGTAAGAGTTGCTTAATCCTTTAAATGGCTGTGGTAACTGAGCATGGGCACGGCGTAAATCGGGCACGGCCTGTTGGGGTATTATCCTGCGGTAAGCTCCAGTTGGGGGCTCCGCGATCCTGGATCGCAGAGCTGGGGTTGCTCGAGTTAAATAGTTCAGAGTGGTTTGTGCTGGAGTAATTCCAAAGGTAGTTGATAGCAAATCGTGATCTGGTGTATTAAAATGATGGAGTTAAAGTATTTTCCCTTCTCTGTCCCTCCACTTCAGAGGTCAAAAATGCCAAAGAGGTGGCCCAGGCAAATACAGATGGAACCCAGACACCTACTGGCCACCCACCTGCTGGTGCTACCCAGAGCTCTGCCACCAAATGCCCATTCCTGGCAGCTCAGATGAATCACAAGAACAGTAATGTTTTCTGCAAAGCCAGCCTAGAACTCCAAGAGGATGTGCAGGAAATGCAGGCAGACAGGAAAGGTATGTATTCTGTGTGCTGAAGCATTGGTGCCTTCCAAGAGCTTCCAGTGTCTGACTTTGCTCTCGAGTGTGACAAGTCTAACAGTCACCGTTTAAATTGTGCGGGTAGGATTATGGGAGACTGCAATAAAAAGCTGTTGGAGAGCATAGGTGTTAATGTCATACCTGCATTATTGCACTGTGTTTTCCCCGGAGTGATTTTGGTGTGGGAATACTGTATGCTGTGTTTTGGCAACGCTGGCTCTAAATGAGTGAATTGAGCTGTTACAGTTACATCCAAAGCAGATGCTTAGCACTAGAGAGAGCTTTACAGGGGTGCTGGTCTATACAAAGGTGGTATATCCAGAGAGGGAAGAAACTGGGTCGAGGTACTAGGCAAGTAATAGCACAAATCCGAGCTGGAAAGCAAACAAACTTTTTTGGTTTATGGAACTAAAGGGTGTTGGCTGGCTTGCAATCCTGATGCGGAAGGGCTGTCCTTCAAAGGAAGGAACTTCTCGCCAATATCAGTAAAGCCTTGCTGCCTGTCTCAGGAAGCTTATTTTACTTTTCTGTTTGTTTTCTGTGGCATAGTTAAAAAAAAAAAAAAAGTGTGCTAACTGAATAAAATACTAGGAACAAAAAGGAAGCTGCTGACCAGAACTCTGTCTTCGGTTAGGTGTGTACCAACTCTTTCAGATAAATGCTGTAGCTATATAGAGTGGTTTTCTGAGTCATGATGAATCAAATGTGTTGGAAGACAATTACATGTTGTATTGTCATTGATTAGCAAGGCTTTCCTTTTGTCTCATACAATGCAAAATTGTAAACAAAGTAGTTGATCCTAACAGGAGCATGTGGATTCAGGCATATGCTTCCTAATGAATGAAGAGTTAGAGTTACTTAAAACATTTGCGTTGCTGAACTCAACTTCATTTTGTTTCAAACTGATTAAGTTCACTGGAATTTATTACAACGTCTGTAGGGACGGAATTTGCCAAAATACCAACTACTTCTTCAGTAAGGAACACTGAGACTGAGGAAGAAGAGCGGAGTGGCTTGCTCAAGAAGTTTAAGGATATTGTGCTGAAGCAAAGGCCAGAAAGTGTCTCTCATCTGCTTCAGGATAACTTGCCAAAATGTAAGGTTGTCTGGCAAAACCCCCACAGGCCTGGTCTCTTGTAGTTATTTCCTGTGTACTTAAGTCTCTGTCTCATTTCAGCCATATCCACCTTCCAGTATGATCAATTCTTTGAGAAAAAGATAGATGAAAAGAAAAAGGATCACACCTACCGAGTATTCAAAACGGTGAACCGAAAGGCACAGATCTTTCCCATGGCAGATGACTATACTGATTCTCTGATCACCAAGAAAGAGGTGTCTGTCTGGTGCAGCAATGATTACCTGGGGATGAGTCGTCACCCTCGTGTGTGTGGAGCAGTTATGTGAGTATTCTTAAGAGGCAGTTTCAAGCTATCGTGCCCTGCAGAAGCTTGTGTGGGAAGGCTTCTGAAGAACTGACTTCTGATCTGTGCTACAGAAGCTGCTTCTGATACTATTCTTGGTATATAATTAAGCTTACATTCTTCCCTTGAGCTGGGGTAGGTAACTTAGTATTTAGCTCCAGTGCTGCAGTATATCTGTCAGTCATTGACCCTGCTCCTTGGATTTTCCTTGGAAGCCCCCAGATGTTACCAGATAGGTACAGCTGCAATATACCATCCAGTCTGGTAACTGATTTCTTAGCTTATCAGATTCCTGAGTTGTGCAGGTTGCTCAAAGACCTTAAACCTAACAGCTGCTTTTTGCAGCTGGTTCCTTTTTAGAACAATACCGATTTTGTACTAGAATGTTTTTGGCAATGATATGTCATGCAGTAACACTAATGCCTCTCTGTGGGCCCTCTGCAGGGATACACTGAAACAACATGGTGCTGGAGCAGGAGGCACAAGAAATATTTCAGGAACAAGTAAATTTCATGTCGACTTGGAAAAAGAACTAGCCGATCTTCATGGAAAAGATGCAGCACTGTTGTTCTCATCTTGCTTTGTAGCCAATGACTCCACTCTCTTCACTCTAGCTAAAATGCTGCCAGGTGAGATCTCAAAGCGCACCCCCTTGTTTACCACAAACCCACAACCTTGCCCTAAGCAGTTGGGAGTACATTTTAAAAATGGCTACCCAAAGTGAGGCTTGAACCTACTTGATCAGCAAAGTATGGTTGGGGTTTCTTTAATGCCATACTGAAATTATGTTCTGCTCATGGAAATCATAGTAGCAGCCTACTGAGATTGAGGTCTAGAAGCTAGGAACTGCAGAATTAGTTAAACAAAAAGTATGGTCTTCTGCTCTTGCATTTAAATTCCACCTGAAAATGAGGCAGCAGCAATTTAGTGTTGTTCCACCTGTGGGTGTGAACTTACCTCTCTCTTAACTTCAGAAGTTAGCAGAGTTAGATAAAAATATTAAGGACTTGGAAAAACTCTTCTGTATTCCCTTAAGCTCAAGTTTGTGTTAGTTTAAACACCTGAAATAAGCCTTAAATATTATTCTTGCTATCTGTAACTTGCTCTTTTAATCAAGAGGATTACTTCCTAGAACATGCTACCCTTGCTGCCTGAACACTTCCCATGCATAAAGCACTGCTGGGAATCAGTTAATGCTTTCTATACTTAAAGTGTAACTGGGCTGTTTCCTCAGGCTGTGAGATCTACTCTGATTCTGGAAACCATGCGTCCATGATCCAAGGGATCCGTAACAGCAGGGTGCCAAAACATATATTTCGCCATAATGATGTCAACCATCTTCGAGAACTATTGAAGAAATCTGATCCGTCTACCCCTAAAATTGTTGCGTTTGAAACTGTTCACTCAATGGATGGTAAGTTGACATCAAACCCTTCTCTCTTTCTGGTGCAGTTAGTGCTCAGATCTATGTTTTAGGTCAAAAAGTGTACAGTGCTATGAGGGTTTATATGAAAACAGTCTTCTGAAGTGCCTGGTGTTTGGGGGTACTTCTACTACTTATCCAAGCTGAATACAGGGAATCCTGAACTGCCAGTTACTGTTGTGGTTCCTAGGTGCAGTCTGTCCCCTGGAAGAGCTGTGTGACGTGGCCCATGAGCATGGGGCAATCACTTTTGTGGATGAAGTGCATGCTGTGGGGCTGTATGGAGCTCGAGGTGGTGGTATAGGAGACCGGGATGGCATCATGCACAAGATGGACATCATCTCTGGAACCCTTGGTATGCATGGCCTGGCACTTTTACAGAAGCTAAGACAGCAAAGCTTCTGAGCAAGCAAATTAAGTGTGTTAACTCAAAACCAGTTTATTCAAATGAACTTCCTAAGAGCTGTTGGGGGCTAGAATTTTTCAAAAAGCCCAAAGGATTTAAGTACGCCCCATAATTTGAAAAGCTTGTGCTAAGGTCTTTACATTGCCTTACAAATCAGTTTAAGGTAGCATTGTTTTTTTTTTTCTTTAAACAAGCTAGCAAAAAGTCCTCCAGTGACATATTATACAACTCAAGAATAAATTCAGGTGAGAATGCTAGTAGGGTAGTACTCCTATATTTAGTAGCACTTAGTTCTTTTTATGTGAAATAGTGTTCCTAATCTAGAAACTCGAGATGGGGAGTTATGTAAAGAGATTTGGCAAGAACTGAAGCAACTGCTATTATCTGAGTAGAATGCAGGCTTAGGAGTAAGCTTACTGCTGCAAAATGAAAAGTCGTTTAAACAACAACTTCCAAAACATGAATACAATTTACTAGGAAAGTTCATGGCTTCGAAACTCACAATCTTGAGTTACAGCCTACCAGAAGCATTTACCAGACACTCCAGTTCTATCTGTGTCTCTGTTCTGGTACCGTGAACATTTGGAAAGGGGGGCTGGTATTGACCACATAATCACAGTAACAACCCTCTGTGCTCCTTAGGAGAATAGGCTATTTCTAGCATTTCTGAAACAGATTATTTTAAATCTGCTGAGAGACTTAGTGTTGATCACCTGGGGTCACTATTGAAGTCCATGCTTGATGATTTTGGGGAAGACCTTATAAGCCCAATCAAAACTTGAGTATTTGAGTCTTGAACTGACCTTGCTAGATCCATGTTATCAGGATTGGCTTAAAAACGAAGCTGTACCATGCTGAGTAAATACAAGAGTAGCAGAGGAGGGGCTAGAATTGTTGCCTGCCGTGACTACATTAAGTATGTAGTAAAACTCATTCCTTCAAGTGAAAGGCTATAATACTTCAAGCCATTCTAATGGGTGGAAGAAATAAGCTTGGTTGCCTATTTTTTTTTTTTTTTTTTTTTTTTTTCCCTCAGGCAAAGCATTTGGTTGTGTAGGAGGATACATCTCCAGCACAAGTTCTCTGATAGACACTGTTCGCTCGTATGCTGCTGGCTTTATTTTCACAACGTCCCTGCCACCCATGCTCTTAGCTGGTGCCCTGGAATCCGTCCGAACTCTGAAGAGCGCAGAGGGGCAAGTTCTGAGGCGCCAGCACCAACGTAATGTGAAGCTTATGAGGCAAATGCTGATGGATGCAGGGCTTCCTGTAGTGCACTGCCCCAGCCACATCATTCCAATAAGGGTGAGTACTTAGGGTAGGGTTAACACAGGACTGTGGTTCCTGTTTTCCTGTCTGTGATAACATTACACTTTCAGGTATTAGTTAACACTCACAAAGTTCAAACCTGTTCTAGTGTGCAGCAGTGATGTGCTAGGAGTCTGGCTTAAGTTCACCTTGGCCTGGTATAGGTGTTGTAAAGCAGAGTGATTGTGGATTTCACACACTATTTAACAGTATACAGAAAGCAGGAAGACTAGTAACAAGCTAGTAAAAAGCACTGAGGTATAAACAGCTGCCTGCCTAGGCTGCAACAGTGTGCTTATGCCCAGAGGGCTCTACAGCACAAGCTCTTAGCTCTTCCTTCTGATGTACGTGATGATTGCAGTGGCACTGGGAAGACCAACTAGTCCCATTTGATTCTTGTGGCTAGCTAAGTTGGGCTGACAGTTCTGCTACCTTGCATGTTTTGGCTGATCTTGTAACTTAAAATTCTGAACTTCAGGTTGCTGATGCTGCTAAAAATACAGAGATCTGTGACAAGCTGATGAGCCAGCACAGCATCTATGTCCAAGCAATCAACTACCCCACAGTTCCTCGTGGAGAAGAGCTGCTACGTATTGCCCCTACACCTCACCACACCCCTCAAATGATGAGTTATTTTCTTGGTGAGTGGATTCTTGCATCAGCGCAATGAAAAGACTGGGTTATCCATGCGGTCCATTAATATCCATTAATACTGAAGATAAAGCTAGAAAATACTAGTTTTCAATGTCACTTCCTAGATAGTGGTTTTCCACTTCTGCAGCATACATAGTACATACTTCTGTGCTTAACCTGCTTTGAGTATGACAGGTGAAGGCCAACACACTGTGACCTAGATTGGTGAGCACAAGGCCAGTGCAGTCCTGTACCAGCCCCTTCTGGCACAGCCACCTCTGGGGCTTTGCTCATGCATTGTCCAAACCAATCTTCATGTGTTACATGGGGTCCAAAGAAATCTACTCTCCTTGGCTGAGCTGTTAACCCATCTTAAGCATGGGTCTGTCCAGGGAAAGTAGTTACCTGATCCTATCAGAAGAGGTAGTATGAGGATAGTTGAGGCATAGTTGCAGCCCAGTCACCTCACTCAAGGTAAATTATGACACAGTGAATTTGTATTATGCCTCCTCGCTTGTTAGAATACGTAAGCTGACACTTCTGCTGCTTCTCTAAAGCATTCCACTGTTTTAAGCCTTGATCTTTATGAACTACTCTGTATTTACAGAAAAACTGCTGGCTACATGGAAGGATGTTGGTCTGGAGCTGAAACCACATTCATCAGCTGAATGCAACTTCTGTAGAAGGCCCCTACACTTTGAACTAATGAGTGAACGGGAAAGATCCTACTTCAGTGGCATGAGCAAACTAGTATCTGTCAGTGCATGAAAGTAATAATGTTAGGTGTATTCTTGTCTACTTCTAGTTCCCAGTCAGTAGCATTTTTAAATTGCTTAAGTATTTTAATCGTAGTTAAAGTACTAAGCTCTGAAAATAAATTTCTAGAGCCATTATGTCCAGCTGTGTCTTTGTTTGCTTTTCTAAGTGAAACTGAAGTGTCAGGGAGCCATAGAAAAAGGTGTGGTTGTTTCTGGACCCCAAGGGGAGGAGTCCTCAACCTTGCTCTTCCACCACCACCAGCCACCAGACCCTGAGGAAATCACTTATTTCCACACAAGCACAGCTGATGAAATAAAAACTGGCCTGTAGTTTAATGCCCCTCAGCTGAAGTATTTTCAATTAGTGTGTGCCCAAACTTCAGTAGTGTTTCCTGGTCTAGTACAAGGGATAGATTGATTTCTTATGAAAAGAGAAAAACGGTATTTATAGCTCCTTATGAACTTCTGCCTCACCTTTTGAAAAGGTTGCAGGTATACTACTGCATCCACACTAAAACTGCTGTATAAGTTTGCACCCATTTTTTTCTGGAGGCAGGCATTTAATATGGGTTCCACTAGATGCTGTCTCCCTCTACTGCTGTATTCTTCCTCTGTAGTTTTGTGCATGAGCATTCCCTCTTTGATGTTCAGCACAGTGCACACTATTAAGAGGAAAAAAAGTGCTAATGGGAGTTTAGTAGGGTGGTGTAGTGGCTGGGGAAGGAGGGTATGTTCACCACTACAGGTGCTAAATGCAAGCTGCCTCTGGCTGCCTCTATCTCTTCAAGTCTGCTTTCCAGCGCATTCAGAGCGAGACCTCAGTGTAAAAACTGATTATCAGTAAGCAATCCACTCATTCAGGTCTGACAGAAGTCAGTGTAAGAGAATATCAGTGCTGCTTTTGCAACCCCTCTGAAAACCTAGGTCTGTTGCTTAGTGGCCGTGCTATTTAATGCTTCCATAAATAGCAAGGTCATGCTCTGAAGAGGGGGAAGTAATTCTCTGTGTGTGTACATGTACTTGGATCAATATTGGCATGAAGTCTAGAGCAAAGGATTAAACTGCTTCCTTCATGTACAGGCATGTCCCATAACTGCTACAGCCTAGCTTTCACCAGGCACTGAACAGCTACTGCCAGGTACTTTTGTTTTCAGGGTGTAACAAGCCAACCTCCTAGCACTGCCTGTTGCTGTTATGCTCAAAGCCATGCTCTGACTCCCATTGGGGGTCCATTATAATATCACAGATTGCTGCATCCTGGGGAGATGTAAGCCCAAGTGAAACCAAAATTTTCGGCTCCATCACCTGGAATTCACCAGCCATTTAAACATGTACTGAAGCACACTGTTGTTCTCAGAAGAATTATTATAAAAATATTTGACTTCTCAAACAGTCAAGCTACTTCTAAAAAGCCCTTTGCCAGTCAGGCACATGGATGCTGCCTCTGTCATGCAGGTGTTCTGTCGGAGGGAGGAAACAACCCCCCATCAGGCTGTAGTGTTCACAGGGTAGTTTAGCTCTGTTGCTGAACACAGCAGCTAAGGAACTTGCATGCTCAAACCCACCACCATATTATATATGCAGGTGTCAGATGGGGGGTGATGACACATGATGCCTTGGCTAATATGTAGCCATAATCAGTCAGTACAGGGGTACCCGCATTTCTAGTTTCTTCACTGAAAGCATTCAGAATCGGCCAAGTGCATTTTACATACCAGTTAATAAGCCCAAATTTTTCTTTCTAGTTTTCATAGCAGCTACTCTATACTCCATACTGCAGAGGACAAGTAGTAAGACACAGGAAGGGTGCCAGCTATCAGAAATCTCAAATTATTCCAAACAGGAGAGAAGCAAATCCCAAGACTCAAAGCTAGCAACCTTCAAAGTGACAGGAGCACAACTAACCCCGGCACACATTAACATCAGATGCAACAAGTTACCTAATGTTCTGGTGCTGGCAAGCAAGGGTCTGAAAGCAGAACCAGTGCACAGCAAGAGGCCGGCAGAAGTCCATAACTTATCTGCAAAATAAAGACAAATCCAATGACATATAGAAAGGATAAATTTTCCCCAATTAAAAGGACAAAGAATGAGAAAAGAAACACATATTTTTTGCCAGCAAACAAAACTTGAATGGTGGGTTGCGTAACTAGGGGTAATTATGTAAGCTTTAGTTTAGTTTCTGGGAAAATAATAGAGGAAGTAATCTGCAAAAGATGTTTAAAGTCTGAGATAAATGATCCATAGCAGTGGCAGAGTAAACAAGCCAGAACACAGCCGTAAAGCCACTGCTAACATTTGTCTGGGACAAAAAGAAGTCATCTAGCTGAATAGTTGCATAGCCCTAAACTCATACCCTCCTCCATTTCTCAACCTATTTACACAACAGAGAAACCCCAGAGGGTACAGGGGCAGTGAAAACATCCCGAATGCAAACCGGAGCATGTGTTCCCGGTTGCTGGGAGGAGACATCAGGAGGGAGCTCTTCTTACCCGGGCCAGCACCGGGTGCCAGGCTGGGCAAGCTGTGGTGTCTTCTACCCCTCACTCCCTCCTTCCTCCACCCCTGTGTGCAGCACAGTCCCACCGGGCAGAGACTGCCAATTAGCAGAGCCGCTCATGTTCCCGAAGCTTTTGGGTGCCTCTGTTTTCCCCAAGCCCCTCGCTGCGCGCTGTAGGTGGTTGGATATAACCCGTGGGTTCGTCCCAGGAGGAGGAAACCAGCATCACGAGCTCATAGCCTTCATTTCTTTAGGGAACTGGACTAAAAATAGCTCATCGGGCTGGGGTCAGCTTCCCCCGCCAGCAGGACTTTGCCACAGGAGGAGGAAGAGGAGGAGGAGGAGGAGGAGGATGCTGTCAGGCTGCGCGCTCCCTCTGCCCCGTGCTGCATGGGGCGGTCACCAGCCTTATCCAGCCCCAGCTGCCCCTTGCTGAAACACACTCCTGGGGGGAAATAAATGTCCTGAGAAACATTCCTAGAGCCTGCTCTCTCTGCTGCTGCTTTCAGCCATGAAGTCCATGTTGTCTCCTAGCCAACAATAGTAATAGCAATACTACTACTACTACTAATAGAAGCATTATTAACACCACCAGATTCACAGCTCTCATATCCCTTGTGCCTTGCCCTCATTTATTTTGGGGCCCATCTCTCACACTGCACCCCTCAGCCCCTGCTCAGTCTCCCAGCATAGCAAGGACCACACAGCCCATCTCTGCCCCCCCATGCCAGGGCTTTAAAAGCCCCATGAGGTCCCCAATCTCTGCAGCTCAGGGAAGGGGCTCCTGCCTGGTAATGGGTATTTTAGAGCCCACACTTGTGGCTCACCATGTGCATTTCTCTCGGGGTGTGTTCAGCCCCTGGAAAACCTTTCCTCTCCTGCTCCCAAAAAGCAAACCCATGCTTTAGTCCTTTGAAAAAGCCAGGCTGAACTTTTACTCCCTGCAGGACCCATCACCTCTCACAGGCTCCAGATGGATGCACATGGCAGGTCTCACTCTAAACACTGGCAGCATGACTAAATAACCACATCACAGGTCCAAATCTCCTGCTTTTCTTTTGTTCAGATGGGCCACCTAGCTACACATCAGCCCGGAATTGTGCCTTGAACTGACACTTGCTTTTAGTCAATATTTATAATATTAGTTAAGCCTTATATCATCAGGAATGACTGCCTGGAGGAACAGACAGCAATGGGATAGGCAGGGCATTGTAGGCAGAAACAAGCTGTTAATGCAGGCAAACATCCAAGGGGCCAGAGATCTTAACCCCTGCCCTTCTCCCAGGGCCTTCACACAGAGCAGAAGATGGCAACCAAGACCTACTTCTTGGGGCCTTCCCTGACTACAGCAGAGCCTGATCTGCTGCTGATTGTCCCCAGGAGGTGCCAGGCTTCATGGAGAGGGGAGAAGCCATCCTTCCCAACAGCACCCCCCCCCTCCTCCTCCAGCAAGAGCCGTTGCCCTGGATCTCCTTCCCAGCAAGGGGTTGCACAGCGATGCTGCATCCACAGACCTCCCACCTGCCAGCACGGGGGTCCCATCAGCCCCAACATAGGAGCCCTCCCCTGTCTGCCTGGTTTGGCCACCTCAGCACACGGAAAAGCCCACTTCTTGTCAGGTGAGGGGTGCAGAGGGAAGAGAGGGAGCAAGACCCACGCTTGCTGCTCCCCAGGGAAGAGCAGCAGGCAGCTCCTTGCAAAGCAGATTGCAAATGGGTCCCCTGCCAGCAGCTGGGCTGGGGGATGCCTGTGGGGACTCACTGCACACTGCCATACTTTGGGCAGACACCAGCCTGGCACAAGGCACTGAAGCCTAATACAAGGGTAGCCCCTGGCCCAGAACTGCTAGCCCAGCACCAGCGTGGCTGGGCTCCCAATTATTTAGGTTGCTCTGTACCCCAGCCACCCTCCAAGACTGTTCCCAAACCCTCATGATAGCCTTGGTCAGGCTCTCTCCTCTCCATCCACATCCTGAGGCTCCCAGAGTCTTGAGTGCTGATCCTGGATATACTTACCCCCTTGAGTAAATAGCCTTTCACTCCTTACTGCTCCTACATCCTACTCCCTGCTGGCTGCCATCTCCCAAACCAGACTTTGGGCAGGGCACAGAGCTCTTGAGAGGGCTCGGGCTCATCTCCCTTTCCTATGGGCACCTGTGGTTTCATAGCCCACATGCCAGGTGGCTCTTTCAAATGTATGATTCGGCTTACAACCAAGTGTAACTCCTTTGCAGCTCCTCCACTTCAGCTCTCAGGGGAGCAGAAGCCAAAGGAGTTATCTGAGATTTTGCCCTCTGCACTTTTTCACCTGGGAATCCCAAAGGGAAAAGCATCCTGGTCCGATCCTTTCCCCTGTGCCTCATTTGCCATGGAGCCCAGGCACCAGATTTTAGCTGTTTGTCTTTATTTGAACGCTAAAGATGCCCTGGCAGGGCTGCTCCCTGCTCTTCTCTCCCAGGAGCCTGGGAATCTCTGTCATGCCCTAGGCATGGATTTGAAAGGATTGGGGCTGAGATGCAGGCAGACCCCAGCACCTTCCCAACTCTTCTCGTGGCTCAGCGTTCACCCACCTTCCCTCCTCATCACGACACAGGAACTCACCCCAGCCAAGAGAACTACAGCCCCAGGCAGCAGCGTCACAGCCTTGCAAAATCATCCCCAGCCCTTAGAGAAAAAAAAGCTGGGCTGAGCAGGGATGCTGCCTCCCGCAGCGGGCCCTAGCTCGCGGCGCTGCTAAAACCTCTGCTGGGAATTAAAGGGTTGTCCCAGACGCCTGGATGAAAGGAAAAATGTCCCTGGATGGGGCCATAGCTGCTGGATGGTTGCTGGCTCCTGGCTAGTGCTGCCTGTGGCTGCTAAATGCCCAACTCTGGGGAACCCAGGGGACCTCCAAAAAGCATCAGACTGTTTTAAAAATACTTTATTCTTTAGAAAATACAGCGTTCAGTACAGTGTGCTCTGCTCCCCTCAGCTTCCGCCCCCTCCACCGCCCGCTCCGCCGAGGTCAAGGCAACGTCGGCATGTTGACCGACGCAGCAGGAGGGCAGAGGGCAGGTTTCACCGACCCCCCCCCCCTCCATCTTCCCGGTGGCAGCTCTCGAGCCCTCCCTGGTACCCAGCAGCAAGGCGCTCTCCCCCCAAGCCCCCCCTGAAGCCGAACTCGCAGGGCCAAGCTTGGCCCTCGGTGGCTGCAGAAGGCCCTGGGGGGAGGCGGGGGGGCACGCAGGGCCGGTCATGCTTCCCTGCACAAGGATTTGGGGTAGCCCCTGTTACTTTTAAGACATGGGGCTGCCCCAGACCAGAGAGCTGGCAGCACACCCAGAGGGTGACAGGAGGGGCTGGGGAGTGTGGAAAGGGGGACACCAGATCTCGGGGTCACCCTGGCTCCCATCCTAAACAGGGATGGGGCTAAGTCAGAGCTGTAACAGATCCCTCTGAGGGGAAAAGCCTTATTGGGGGGGGGGGGGGGGGGGGGGAGATGGGGGTGGTGTTCAAAAAGGGGCTGCAAACATCACCCAAAGGCAGAGTGACCTTTCTCCAGGGCCAGGCTGAGCTCAGGACTTGGGGGGAAGGGATGAGGACACACACCTTCTAGCTCACGCTGGCTGGGTCCCCCCAGGGACAAATTCCTGCCAGCAAAGGCCACCCTGCCAGGAGGGGTCCTGCCCGCACCCTGAGGGGGTGCAGGATCGCTCCAGGCCTGGGGCAGAGGGGTCATGCACACCGAGAGCTGGACAGGGAAGCAAAATCTGGGGGCTGAGGGAGCAGGGAAAGAAGCATTTTTTCTTTTCAAACAGGAATCCCCAATGCCATCTCTGTCCCTTTGCATAGAGCAGCTTGCAGGCGAGCGTGTCCTTCAGTCACCCAGGGGCCACCGAGAGCAGTGGCTGTGACCCCGGGGGGGACAGGAGCAAGGCTGGGGGACACGGCCCTGCTGCTCCTGTCCTCCGCCGGCAGCCCCGGGGCTTGCACAAAGGATGCGAGGAAAAGAAACGCCGACAACCCTGAACCCTCCCCATCGCTCTGCCCCCAGGTGCAACAAGCCATCCTGATGTTTAAAAAAGGAATGAAATAGGAAAAAAAGAAGGGGGGGGAGGGAAAAGACTTGAGATGGAGGGAGAGATCCCCAGGTCAGCGGAGACGAAGCCGGGAAGCGCCGCGGGGATGCTGTCCGTTCACCGCCCGGTCCTGCGGGATCTAACTGTCCTCGCCGTTCTCGCCCGGCCCCTTGATCAGCCGCTTCTGTCCCCGTTTCCCCACGGGCCCCTTGGGCTTGGCGAAGGCCTGCTTGAAGGCATGTTGCTTGGGGTGCACCTCCTCGTAGAGGAACTCCGCCGTCAGCTCGGCTCCATCATCGATCTCAATCTACACCCGGGAGCGGCAAGCGGGGGTTAGCAGCTCCCTGGGGTCTTGACACCCACCTTTGGGGCACCCAACTCCCCCCTGAGCCCACCAGCAGGGCTGGACCAAGGCTCTGGCACAGGCCCTTGTAGATGCCCAGCACTGGTCTCTGCTCCATCACCTCTGGGTGGGCTCGCACTTACCTTCTTGGCTATCTCCAGGCAAAACTCCTGCTCCACAGTGTCCAGCAACCGGCTCTTGCAGCTGGAGTAGAGCATGCGCTCCTTGATGCTGCATTTGTACCCGGGCATGGAGTAGATAAAGACTGCGAGAAGAGAGCGGGGCTTGTGGCGCTGCCCAGGCTCGTGGCCAGGGAGCACCAGGCAGCCACATCCCACCCCGGTCATGGATTTTCCAGCCCCAAGAGACACCCAGTGTACTCGGTGACAGAAGGCAAGCCAGCCCATCCATCACCCCTCCCCACATCTCCCCTGGCCCTGGTGTGCCTGCACCACAACAGCCGCGCAAATCCTCCACGGCAGCACCCAGAGCACCCCGCACCGCGCGTGGCAGCCGCTTTCGGCACCAAAGGACGTGCCAACACCCGCCATGGGACGACAGCAAGTGGGAACTGATTCAAGGTCCGCTGCCACACCATCCCCAACCCCATCCCCACGCGAGCGACGGTCCAGGGAGAACAGGGACCAGCACAGGCTCTGACCAGCTGGCCCCGGTGCTGGGGCACTCACCGACAGACTCCAGGTAGTCTCCCTCGTGCGAGTGCTTGTACAGGAAGAAATGGTACCGAGCCGAGTCCTGGGGGATCCTCTTGGGCAGATCGGTGATCTCCGTGGGGCTTGTGTGCACCAGGTCGATGGTCTCCCGCTCCAAATCTAGCTTCTGATGGACAGAGGGGATGGGGAAGCGGACGGGAGTGAGAGGCAGCAGCAAGAGGCAGGGGAGTGCGGGGAGCCACGCGAGGGACCTACCAGCTGGATGTAGTTGATTTTCTTCTGCTTGAGCGCCTGGATGGCTTGCTGAGCATCCAACTGCAGGGGGAAGGCCAAGCCCTGCAGGGTCTGGTGCTTGCTCTCCACGCTGATCTCCGTCTTCACCTGGGGATGGAGACCACCCCGAGCGTCAGGGCAGAGACCGGCAAAGGGTGGGGAAGGGAGAGAAAGGAAAACCGGCCAGTGCCACAGCAAAAGGCTTCTCATCCAAGGAGCCACCTGACACCCAGCTCACGGGGACTGTGGCATTAAACCACCGAAAGTCAGCCAGGCTTGGGGCGGCGACGCTGGTCACCGTACCGCCACGCCGGGAGATCACCCGGCCCCAGCCATGCACCCCCCTGTGCCCCCCCGCTTCACGCCCAGCAAAGACCAGCTCAAAACCGATGCCTCCCAGTGAGTCCCCGGCAGGGATGCTGCAACCAATGCTGGCACGTGTCCACCTCCGATCATCTCTGCCCGCAACCTGTGGGTGAGGGGGGGAACCCTGAAATCACAGCGTTCAGCTGCACAGGTCCCACCCAGGGCGGGAGGGCAAGCCCCTCCTCGGTGGATTTAACTGCAGCAGACAGGCATCCCCTCTGACGCTGGAGCTGGGGAACTGGAGATCCACAGCTCGGAAAGATCTCAGCTGCTGTTTTCCCCAGAACCTCTGCAAGGCAGAGGCTGCCACCCGTACCCCAAGCAAACCCCCTCGTCCAGGAGACCAAACCCCACTTCAAAAAAGGGAAGAGATTGTGGAGACGTCACATTGCCCCAGGTGCCTCCATCCAGCCACAATGGGGGGGAGGGGGTGTCCCTGACCGGGACCAGAGGGTGCCGTGAGCCAGCAGTGGGGAGGGGGGGGCAGGACGCGGCAGGCGCGGCATACCTCCTCGGGGCCGGGGTACTCTACCAGCGATGGGCAGCAGCAACAGCCCCCCACCATCTGCCACAGAATACAGGGAGACGGCGTCACCCCGACGGCGGAGGAGCCCGTTCCACTTCAAGACCCCCACCCTGGGTAAACAGTCCAGCAACGCTAACCCAGGTGCTCTGCAGCGAGCGTGGGTCCCTTTCCTTCGGGATCGGTTTGGGGGATTTTGGATAAAGACAGTCCAGCCTCTTTTTTTTTTTTTATTATTATTCTTTTCCCCACCCCGATAGAGAAAAGGAAGAAAAACCAAGTCATGCCAAGAGAAACGCAGGAGTTTCAGCTCACATCTCAAAACCAGCTTGGCAGTGCCAAAGCAGATCTCGTTACGAGGCTGCCCTTCGTTACAGCAGCCCTGCGTGGTACCCACACCCCGGGGAGATGATGGACCCGGCTGCCCGGAGCAGAGCATGCAGAAAAACACCACTGGGAGAAGGAAAAATCGGGCATCAAGCGGGCAAGAGCAGCCTACCATCTCGGTGCTCGAGTCCTGGGAACAGGAATCCTGCGAGCGTGGGGAGAGGAGACACACCGTCAACGGCAGCCCACACAGGGACGGAGCGGGGAGACTCGTGTGAAACGAGAAGGGGTGGGGGACACACGGACATGCCGGGAGGATGGAGGCGTACCATCTCTCTGCTGGAGGCCAGGGAAGGCAGGTCCTGGCGGCACGGGCAGGGAGAGCAGCAAAAAATGACATGGGAGACATCAGTGCTGGGGAGGAGCGGGAAGGCGAGCCCCAGCCCCGGGCCCTGGCAGCCCTGCACGCAGCATTGCTGCTGACGTCCCTGCGCAGAGCCCAACCCCACCCCATCTCCTGCTGGCTCCCCAGCCAAGGTGGCCCCAATCCCGGGTCTGGAGGAGTTACGGCTCCAAGCCAGGGTCTGGAGGAGTTCCAGCAGTCGCAGCAACAGATTTTGGGCTATCCTCCGCCAAACAGCATACACTAAAGGTTTGGTAGGGAAAAAATGCCCAAGCCTCTACTCATGCCAAGCATCCTGGAGGATGAACAGGGTGCGAATGCGCAGCTCTTGGGAAATAATTGCTCAAGGGTCATGCAGTGCCAGGTGGGCAAGAGGCCTGGGTGACCTCCAAGCTCTGCTGTCCTGCCATCCCCTGGGGTGCCGTGGCACCAGCAAGGGCCGGAGGGCAAGCGTGCAGGGATTCAGAGGATGCGCACAAGCTTGCCTGGTCCCACCCTGTGGAGAGGAGGAGCAGAGCGAGGATATTGCTACTGCCAACACCTCCAGATCCTCATCTTTCTCCCTCATAAGTTCAAGGAGGCTGGGGGGTTTATAGCGGGACTGGAGAGGCCTCAAGCTGCGACACAAAGCGTGCTGAAGTCCAAAAATCCCAAGAGGTGGAAAGTTGTCCTGGCAACATCAGCTCCCCCATACACCTCTGTATTATCTACCCTTTCCATTTTCAAAAACATTGGAAGCTGGGTCACTGAAACACCCCCCAGGGCACAGCCCGGGCACCACGTGTGGGACGGTGGAGCATGTGCCGCACCCCGTTCCCCCAGCCCTAGCTTTGCTGGCAGCAGGCTGGGCTTGGGGGGGCTATTTTATCTCCTTTTCTTTAGGTTAGTTTTCTTCTCCTTCCTTCCTCATTGCTGGCATGGTGCTGACCTTGGCTAATGAGCATTTCTCTGTCTCATGGTGAAACCTTTGGTGGGGGGGTAGGTGGTTCTGGCAAAGCCTCTGCTCTACCCACCCAACACGAACTGTGGGGCAGCTACAAACGATACCCCCTTACATGCTGCAGTGGCACAGCCACCTTTAGTTCCTCTTAATTCTTCTGCTTCATCCCCCAGCTCCAAAGCTGCCTTCCTCTCCCCCCACAGCCCCATCCATCTGATACGCCTGGCTCCCTTCCGTGTTTCTGAGCCCGCGATGCTTCTAGAAAGACTTCCCACTTGTGGGTGTTAATGTAGCTCAGTGCCAAATTCAAAGCCATTTCTTAGCCCACGGTCTGCTGACAACTTCCAGCTCAGAAAAGCTGGCAATGCATTTTTCAGTTACTTAAAAAAAAAAAAAAAACAGCATACATATATATAAAGCAAATGGCAAATTTCTGGGAGCTCCTAACCAGCTATCAAGGATAGCTCACGACATTGCCTCTGTCCATGCAATCCTCAAACCACAGGGGAAGCTTGGCTCACACAGCCTAAAGCCTGCTTTACCAAAGGCTGGGCACCCTCTCAGGGGACGTGCAAACCTGAGTCCTTCCTATCTCAGTGTAAAAAGCTGCTGTACTGGCCCTGAAGCTGCTGCCATGCAGCCATCGCCTCCCCGCTCCTGCTTTGCCGCTGCCCTTCCCCTCCCACCCCTTCTCCGCACTTAGTCAGTAGTTGAGGAAGGTCCCAGAGAGCTTCTGCTGGCCCAGAAATGAGGCCACCTTTGGGGTGAAGACTGCAAACCAGGTTGGCACTTTGAAGGGTTGTGCATCAACATTAGAGGAGAGGAAAGCTGCACCACCACCAGCAGCTCCAGGAAAGGGGCACAGCAAAGCACGGACGAGCTGGTGGCTTTTCAAGAAACAATGTCCCTTGTGTCGTTTCCAAAATCCCAAGGGGTTGGTTGAACCCAGGGGGATGTGCAGGGTCCTGAGCCTCCGGCGGGGGCACAGGCAGACGTGCAGAAGCGCTGAGGTCGGGGCTTGCCCGGGGGCTGCTTCCCAGGTTGCTGACAGCCCTGACTGCTCGCTCCCACGCGCTGGGTCTGCTCCCCCAAATGAAGGTACACGCGCGTGCAAGGACCACCCCCAGCCTGTGCACAATGTGCACACATGTGCAAGGACCCTGTAAGCCTGTAGGCAACGTGCAAGTCTGGAGGCATCGCTGTACTGAGCGGGGTGCTACAGCTGCTCCCATACGGCCCCTCTCAATCAAAGCCCTCTGCTTTGCGTGGCTCCAGAAACTCACTCAAAACTCCATATATTGAGTCATGAGTTTCCTCACCCCGGGGAGGTGAGGGCAGCACCAAGCACCCGAGCCAGAGCTCCCACCTCCTCCTGCTCCGTGCCCGGGACTGAGCGGGTGCAGCCCCTGCACCAACACGGAGATCCTTCAGCGCTCAGCCGCTTTCCACCTTTAAATACACAGGCAAAAATATATCTGTTTTCCTCTCTTTCTAAATGCTGGGGACTGCTCCCCGTGGCTCAGGCTGAGACAGGGGACAGTGTACCTTTAAAATAACCCCCAGCCAAACCAAACAGCAGCAGCACCTTCCCCCAAGACCTGCGTCTCGCAAAGCCGAGGGTGGGAAGTAGAGCATGACAGATCAACTGGAAAACAAGCACCATGAGCACCTCTTACCTGGGCCACGTGACGCTGAAAGACACAGCCAAAAAAACCCCCAAAACTACTTAATCCTGCAGCACTGGCCAGTCAAGGCGATGGCACAGGTGCCCAAAGGTGCCAAACAAGCCTCAGAGCATCAACATCTCTCTCCTCCGAGCATGGGCATCACCTTGGATCCCCCAGCACAAATCCTGCCCAGCCCCTCCAGGCTGAGAGCTGGGATAACTACACCAAGACCCACACGGTGGGGACCACCCCTTGGTGGCATGTCCCAAACATCCCTCAACTTCACCACGCCCAGACCCCCTTTGGTAGGTGGAAACCTCCTGCCTCATCTTTGTCATTAATTAATGCTATCAGGTTGATTGACTTCGCACTTCCCAGGCATGTCCTGACCCACCCGTGAGCCACACAGTCCCAGCACAGACAGAAGAGAGAGATGCTCATCTAAAGATGAAGATTTTCCACAGAATCCAAGTGAAATCCTTCCACTCCAACAAAACCCTGCTTCCAGGTGGCCTTTCCCACCCAACGAGCCGATCCTGCCCCTGCCTCAGCGTTTCACAGCACCATGGAGGTTGGCACAAGTGCTGCGAGATGCTGGCAGGGGGACGATGGCATTACAGCCTTGTCTGCCCCCAACCCTACCCTGCACCACTTCCCCATTTTTCCAGTACATAAGCCCCCAAATTTAGGCTAAGATCTGTATTTCTTTGGACACCATCCCTCATATTTATAGCCACAGAGTATGGGAAAGGAGGCTGCTGCAGCCCAAAGATAAGCCTGAATTCTTCCTGCTTCCTCGGTGAATTCAGACACAGCTCTGGCTTTGCCCCGATGCCTAGAGGTTAGAGACTGCTGTCTGCTTTCAGCCTCAAACCATCTTCTGACTGCCAATAACAGCAAGCAAAATGGAGCTCGGAGCTCCTGCCCTAGCAAGGGGGTAAAAAAAAAAACAAAAACAAAACAGTCTGTAAGTTCCTCTTTACACCACCAATTTGACCATGAGGATGCTCGGTCCACCTCAGCAAGGGCAGGAATGGGTTAAACTGCAGAGGTACAAGAGAGTGCAGTAAAAATGAGCCAGCCCTCTTAGCTGGACGCTGGGACGCTGGCTCCCACACCTCTAGCAGCAAACACACTCTTGCATCCCGCGTCCCCGTGTACCCCGAGGGTCCCGGGCTCCCTCTCCCCGGGCCAGCGACACCCCCAGGCACCCACCTCGTTGATGCGGATCTGCTGGAGCTCCTGCTCGGCTGCGGTCAGCGGGGCTGGGGCAGAGCAGGAGGACACGTGCTTCTGGTAACCGCTCAGGGACACGTCCTCCTGCGGACAGAGGGACAGGGGGAAGCCTCAGGGGTGGTTATCGCTGCAGGGCTGGATGCAACCCAGCGGGTCTCAGGCTCTCTCCTTACCAGGAGGATCAACCCGAGCAGCGCTCTTGGATGCCTCCGTGCAAATCCCGTGCTCGATTTTAAACAGTGCCCGTGCCCGTTCAGACCACCCTGCCCCTTCCTGGACACCCGTGGCTGCGGCAGTGCGGCTCCCCTGGCTGATTAACAGAGCTCACGCACGCGAAAGCGAGAGGGAAAGGCAGAGACCATGGTCTGAGAGCAGCAGGGAGGGGCACCGGAGCAGGAGGGCAGCTGCTGGGGATGCTCCTTGGCTCCCCACCTGCACCAGAAGTCCCAGCCAGGGTCTGATGCCCGGGAGGCCCTGGCTGTGCAGCTCCCTCTGCAAAAAGCCCACGGAAGAGAAGGAGCAACCTCCTGCCAAGGCAGCCGGATGACCCCAGCGCGGCAGCAGCTCTCGCTGCTGGAGTGACACTGCCATCGCCTGGCGCTTCTTTTCCCCACTCAGAGTAAAAGCTCTGGATGTGTTCTGAGCCTTCCTCCCACCTCTTCCACTGTCTCCATCACAGACCGATCACGGCGGTGCCCGCAGGAGAAAGTGGCGACGGCTACAGGGGAGACTAAAGCAGCACGGGGGACAAACCTCCGCGCTGTCCCCCGCAAACACCAGCATCTCCCATCCTGCTCGGCTTCAGTGCTGAGCCCGCGTTAGGCTCCCAAAGTCCAAGACTGAGCCCCCAAAAGGCTGCCCAGCAACCACCGCCGTACCTTCACCGTTCCAAACATCTCGTCCTTTATGTGCCCCCCACCAAACTCCTTCTTCACCGTCGCTCTGGTGGCAGCGTACAGCATCTTCAGCCGGACCTGGGCGAGGAGGGAGGCGGCAAGTGCCGTCAGAGAGCAGCATCCCGCACGGCGGGACCCGAGAGCACCCGAGGTGCCCGATGCTCGCGGTCACCCTCCTGCCACCGGCCCCGCAAACCCCCACCCCACCCCCAGAGCCCCCCCCCACCCCGAGAGCTCCCACCCAGGCCGATCTCTAACCTCCGGGTCTCCGGGCCGGGAGCACCCAGGAAAACCCACCAGTGCTGTCTCTGTGCTTTGCTCTCCCACCCCTGCGCGCCAGCGGCTGTTGCTCACCCCCACCCAGGTGAGAGGAGGGGCAAATGCTGCCCGAGCCACCTAAAAGGGACTTTTGCCTTTTGGCATTCCTTTTGCAGTGTTCTTCTGCAAAACCCAGGGAGGAGCTTTAGGAAGTGCTCCTTGGCATGCTGCCCTTGCAATAAGGCCCTCCACAGTTTTTTGAGACATATATACATAAAAATATCTATTATTATTACTATTATACAAATGTATATGTACACATGTATGTGTATACACACATATAAAATTAAATGTATTATTAAAATTGTGTATACGTGTGTGTATATGTACATGTACACACATATGTATACACACAAAATCATATATATCATATAAATAATATAATTGTATATACACATCTGTGTGTATACATATACATATAATAATATATATTTGTTAGATATATTTCTCAACAAACTGCTGAGGGTGTTTTTAATATATGCATGTTACATATAGCAACAACATATATTTGTACAACAGATAACAACAAATATATATATATTTTTTTGTATATATATCTATATATATGACAAGTGCACACGGCAGTAAATCTAAATAGCATATAGATTCTATAAATATATAACATATATATGTGACACATATGTATGTATGCTAACACGGCGTGTATGTTAACATGGCAGTATATCTCGGTCCCGCTGACAGCCGGTTACGGAGACGTGCTCGGCACGACGGCGTTTTCCAGGCGGCACCACTGGAATCCTCTCGAGCAGCCGCCCCTGCTCCCACTCCCCGACGCCGTCTCCAGCCCCCAGCCCACCCGGCCCTTTTTAGAGCTGATTTTGGAGCCGGGCCCGGAGGTGGGCCAGCGTCTCCTCGAGCGGAGCCGGGCGCATCGGTGCCAGCACCAGCTCTTCCCAGCGGCGCTTTTGCCCAGAGCCGTGGTGGGATGTCTCCCTCCCCGTGGTCCATACCGCTCCCCTCCCTACGCCCCAGACCCCCCACCTCCTCACACAGCCCCCCAAAGAGGACAGACACACGGTCCCACTGTATCTTCTCACAAAATCCCCCCATCCCCAAAGCAGTCTCCGCTTTTCAAGCCAGGCACGGCAACGGAGGGTGTGAACGCTCCTCCTCAGCCCCAGCGCTGAGTCAGTTTGGCCAGCATGCCCTCCACCCCCCTCGCCCCCTCCCAGAGCACCTCTGCGTCCGCAGGCTGGGGTGTCACAGCCCGGCGGGTGCTGCTCACCGGGGAGCTGTCGGGGGACCAGGAGATGAAGAGCCACTCGTAGCCCTGGGCGTTCTGGCTGTCCAGGCGGTACAGCACGTAGCACGGCTGCTGCTCGTCCAGCAAAGGCAGCACGAAGGCATCGTAGTCGGCGTCCCAGCGCCGGGACAGCTCTTTGTGGGCTCCCAGCACGAGCTGTTCTGGAAGGAGAAGACAGAAAAGGTGGTGTTAGCTGAAGGCAAGGCTTTGCTCACCTTGCAGGACCACGAGGCAGCTCGGCTAAGGGCTTGCTGCAGCTCCAGCACTGACGACAGTGCCTGCAATAAAACAAATTAAGGTCTCCAACCACGTGCAGGAGTGTACACCCCCACTGGTGACCCCAACGGGGGACCCCATCAGGGCTGTGGCCACCATGGAGGGGCTGGTTTTCTGACAGCATCCCGCTGCCTCCTGTCCAACCATCTCCTCCCCTACCGTGGTCCCCTCTCTGGTGACCATCCGTAACCTCCTTCCGCTCTGCTCCCTCCAGCCGTGTAGTCCCCAACCATCCCTCGTTGCTCACAGGAGAACAGGAAACCTCCTCAATCCCACCTGAATAAGGTCTAGGGGCACTAGAACACCTCACCAGGGACACAAGCAATCCACATAGGTCTGGGGTGCTGAGAAAAATAAAGATCCCACAGCAAAAGCCAGGACAAGCTGATCTCATCGTATTCCCTATAACCTCAGAGGGTTCAAATTCAGAGCTGATACCCTAAGACCTTGCCTGCAGGGACCAGAGATGTCCCAGAGACCCCTGCCTGGGGGAGGGGGATCATGCTGCCAGGAGAACCCCAGCCTCTGGAAGCGATCTACATATTTCACACACATGGTTACATCTCAAGTGTCTGGAGAGTCTTTTTCTCGGCTGCTGTGCAAGCGGCAGCAGGGCTGGGAGCCCCACAAGCCAGGCAGCACTCAGCTGGGATTTAAATGCTGGTGCAGGCATTATATAAACATGAAACCCCATCCTGAGAGGGTCAAACCAAGCTTTGGGATGGCTTGATGGAAAAGCAATGGCACTGGAGAGGATCGGTGTAGGTTGCTGGAAAACAACCTGTATATTTATTCCGTTTTAGATGCAGGAAGGTCTGGGGGGAGATGTGGGGGAGATGCTGGGACTCGGAACAAGATGTAGAAAAACCCAGAGGTGCTAAAGCAAAATGAGTTGGGGCCTCGGACAGTTGGCACTTGAGGGGATGCTCAGCCTGGCACGTGCCCTGCCTTGACCTCTGCCTACAGCCCCCCTCCCCATTGGGAGCCAAGAAGCCCCTCGGCTTTGGTTGCTCTTCCAACCCTCTTCCTCCCATCCAGCTCAGCAGCTCCAAATCTCGTGGCAGGAGAGCTTTTAAGGAAAACAGTCGAGGAATAATGGGTTTGGAATGAATTACTCTCACCCACCTTTTCCACCCAAGCAGGGCATTGCCCCACTGACAGTGGTGTAGCCCTCCCCTGCCCAGAGCCACCCTGCCGTGACATCTGCCATCGCACGCTGAACCCACAGTTATTTGTGCATGAGGGGCACGTGCTACCGGTACAGTAACAAGGACAGCAGAAAAAAAGGGGTGCTGAAAATAATTTACCTTCAGCAAAGCCACCTGTTTTGCGTAAGAGAAGCATAAAAACCTCAGTCTACCCCTAAAGTAAACACAAAGCCCTGCAAATGGATTTGTGCATTGCAAAGACCTGGGATCCCGAAGAGACTGCAAGGAGTTTCGCCCGGCCAAACCCACTGGCAGCTCATGGGTGTCTCTGTTGGCCAAACATCCTGATACCTCACGCACGAGGCATCGGTGCTGAATCACTCCAGGGTATTCCCAGGCTGTGCCCAAGCTGGATCCGGCCGTGCTGCCATGAGTCAGCAGCCTCCAGCTTTCCCCTGGACTGGAGGAGCCACTTCTGCTGCTCTGCTCATTCCCCTGCCTCCCATCGGGCCCTTTGCAGTTCAGTTCAACCTGTTCAGGGCCAAATTTTCCTCCTTGGGAAGCATTGGGAAAGGGAAACCCAGAGCAGCTGTGCTTTGACAAAGCATCATCATCATGCTGGCTATTTCAGGCTCCATTTCCGCAGGGTGCTGCTGCTGGAAAAAGGGTGTCTGGGAGTGTTTCTGGCCCTTGAAGTGTCCCCAGCACTCGGCTGCAGGCAGGCTGCCTTGCTCCAAAATGCCCGTACGAGGCAGCCCTGCCTGCAGCTCTGGCAGGCGCCGCGGTGGGACGGCGCAGCAGCCGGGAGCCCACAAAGCTCAAGGGACAACATCACTTATGTGCAAAGAAACTCACTCAGCCAGGAAGACCACAAAGTCAACCTTGTCCAGAAACAGCGAGGAGTAGAGCGTCACCTAAAACCACGTTGGACCACAAGCAGTTCTCATGCCAGGAAAACACGGCTCAGCCTCAGTGCGCAACCTGCTTCTCCCCGCACACCTTCTCCATCCGACCCTGGCTTCTCCTGGCCAGCCCCTGAAGGTAACGTCAGCTCAAAGATCTCCCAAAGAGTTGCTCAGCCATAGCATGGCTGGGGGTGCCTGGACACAGAGCATCTGCCACAAGGCTCCTGGCACCATCTTCCACTCCTTCCACCCGCCGCTGCCTGCTCCGACATGTCCCAGGACTAATGCCCTGTAGGGCAGAAGGTCTTCTGCAAGCCGCTGAGCAGGGCTGGAGGCTCCTCTTCCACATCCCCTGTGCAGGCAGAGCAGCTGGCACGTCCTCCCCGGCCGGCTCGGGACACTCCTTTCCAGGCTGAGTGTGTTTGAGTCTGTCTGTCCAGCTATAACATCTCATTACTGTCTGAGGGTCCTTCTCTGGTGGGTAGCAGCAGGCTGATGCCCCCTGTGTTACAGAAAAGAGCAGAGGCCCAGAGGGACCGAGCAACCTGGGACAAATCACATAGAAAGGCAGACAGGAGGTCCCTGGGCCGGGCCGGTGGGACCACCACCACCTTGTCCTCAGCAGACCAAGCCCTTCAGCTCAGAGATGCTCCTGGCTCTCCTCCTTCCACCTGCCTCCCCATGGGAGCCTCAGGCTCTGCTGCATCTCAGAGGCTTCTGTAGACACCCAAGCTCCTCCAGAGCTGCCCATGGCCAGTCCAGGCCAGAGGAAAGGAGCCGGCAAAGTGGGAGAGCCGAACTGGGAAGCACAAAGCACTGCCAAGTGAGGTTGGTCCGTGAAGCAGCTGCCTGTCACCAGCGTGTCAGACAGATAAATAGGTCTTATTTAGCCTGAGTGGAGATCGTGGGACATGGTTTCCATTGATAGTAAAAAGTCTCCCTTGCTGGTGTCACTGGCCACAATCCAAAGCCAACGGCACAAGCCCTAGGCTTAGGGGCATCCATGACTTATCCTAACACAAACTTGGCTCCCCTTTTTGAAAAGAAAAATGAGCTGAGTGAGCAACACTGCTGTCGAAGGTGCTCCAAAGAAACACCGCAGATATCACATCCCAGCACAGGGGGATCTTGCCGAGGACAAAGCCAACACCGACGAACCTTGCAGTGGCCCTGCTGATGCGTCCCACATGTTTCAAGTCAGGCTGCTCTTCCAAATGGGGCTTCACAGCCCCTCCAAAAGCCAGCACAGGCTCCTTACAACCATGTCCACCTTGGCATTTGCAGAGAGGTCCTGGTGGCCCACCCGAGGGAGGTGGTGACGGCAGTTTGGCAGGGCATTATGGTCCCCGCTGCCGCCAGAAACAAGTCATTCATATGCAATTGTATGAGGCTGAGGCGATGGAAAACCTACACCACGGAGGCTCCTCGCTGGGACGTTCAATCTGTGCTTTGCTCTGCTCGCTCGTTCGATGGATGTCGAGGCCACCCAAAGGCACCTTTCGGTGGGGCAAACACGGGCAGGTTGGCATCAGCCTGCAAACCGGGCTGGGGCAGCCCTGTGCCCAGGAGCAGGGGCTGGGACGGGATGGGTTTCAGAGCACAGCATCCCTCACGGGATGCAATCGGGGCCCCGTGCCGAGCCCTGCGCCGAGGAGCACCCCCGGGCCCACCCCTGCCCCCAGCACCTCCCTGCCTGGCGTGGGATGCCACGTCTGAGGAGGAAGATGCTGCGTGTCGCCCCCGCCCAAGGTCCCACGGCACCCACAGCAGCTTCTCACAGCGCTCCCCGTAACAAAATCCAACACAGCAGCAGGAAAATCCCCCCAGAGCCCAGCACCGACCCCAGACACCCACATCGATTCGCTGGCAACGTCGCTGCTCCCCGCCAGAGCTGTCCTGGGGCTCCAATAGCTGCTCACAAGCACCAAATTTTGGGCTTGTATTTCAGCTCCAGGTTGCCAAGTACCAGGGAGTCTCAGCAGGATTTTCCTCAGAGGTTTCCAAAAACACAAGCTGGCACCACAGCACAGTGGCAAAGAGGGAAGGAGGAGAGGCAAAACAGAGAATCAACATGGCATAAATCAAAGCACATAAAACCAGAACTTACCGTCCTCAATGATGACCTTGATGAGCCGAACTGAACCATTTCGGGCTTTGGCAAAGAAGTCCCTTAATTCTGTGGTGGCTGAAAGAACCAGAAACATTGTGATGAGATTTAACAGTCAAAGCAGGCACTGGGCTGCTTGGTGACTGGCCAGGGAGGGAAGCAACTTGGCAGGGCAGAAATTTAAAAATTAAAAAAAATAAAATCACTAGTGCTAAAAAAATTATAATAAAAATAATAATACAAAACCCAAACAGCTGGGAGTGAAGTGCTGCGTCTCCCTGAGGCGTGAGAGTTAAATAGCAGCTGGGAGCACATGTGATCCAGAGAACCTGATACTTGGCCTGGGTGAACATAATCACCCAAATTTAGACGATGGCTTGGCCAGTGCAGGCAGGGAGAGCTCAAGTGACAAGTTTATTCGCTTTACAGAGCGGCATTGCATCTGGGGGTGGCTGGAAGATGTCCTGACAGGCTGTGACACCTTGGGCTTGTGACACGCCATGGCAGGGATGCTGCTCCCGAGGCAGCTGGGGACCATCGCGACTCCAAACTGGAGGCACTGGTTTGAAGCAGAGTCCCTGGGGAAGGGAAAGGCAACAGCCCCGAGGTTTTGCTCCAGAGCTGGTGGGGCTTTGGTTGCAGAAGGCTTTTGGGATGCGTTTTGGGGAGCCACCTTCCTCCTCATCCCCCCTCCCCGAGCACCAGGCATCTGGCCAAGACTGAGCCAATTAGTGACAGCAGCTGCACCGCTGTGAGAATGTATTGAGGAAGGGGAACCTGGGAAGAAGAGTTGTGAGGAGGACACCTCTGCAAACCCCAAGGTCAGAGGAGGAAAGCAGGAGGCAGGGGGGAGGTTTGCCAGAGCAGAAGCTCCCCTGCAGCCTGTGGAGGTCACCAGTGGGGCAGATGCCCACCTGCAGCCCATGCAGGACCCCACACCGGAGCAGGCAGCTGTGCCCAAAGAAGGCCGGGACTCTGAGGGAAGCCCATGCTGCAGCAGCTCGTTGCTGGGAGGATTGTGACCCCGAGGAGGGATCCATGCTGGAGCCGTTCACGAAGAGCTGCAGCCCATGGGAAGGACTCATGTTGGAGGGAGTTCATGGAGGTCTGTCCCTCGTGAGAGGGACACCACACTGGGCCAGGGGAGGAGTGTGAGGAGTCCTCCCCCTGAGGAGGAAGGAGCAGCAGGAACAACATGTGACAAACTGACTGCAACCCCCATTCCCTGCCCCCTTGTGCCGCTGGGGGCAGGAGGAGGTAGAGAAATTGGGAGCAAAACTGAGCCCAGGAGGAAGGGAGGGGTGGGGGGGAATGTGTTTTTAAGATGTGGTCGTATTTCTCACTGACCAATTCTGTTTTATTGGTTAATTAAGTGGTGGTGGTTTTTAAATTGTTCTTTTTCTTCCCCTAACGAGTCTGTCTTTTGCCTGTGGCCACAACAGGTGAGTCATCCCTCCCTGTCCTTATCTCAATTCCCAAGCCTTTTGTTGCATTTTCTCCTCCCCATCACTGAGGGGGAAGGAGTGAGAGAGTGTCTAGTTGATCTCTGGGCTCAAACCACAACACTGTCCCTCCCAGGACATGTTACGTGTAAAGGCAGTACCCAAGAGATGTGGCTTGGAGAGGCCGAGACCCTGACGAGGAGCATCTCCCAGCTTGGTTGCCCTCAAAAGTCCCTTTGATTACACACTTGTGCCCCTTTCTGGATGCAGCCAAGGGGGTCCTGTGAGTTAAAAGCTGCAGGCAGCAAACAAAATTGTTACTGAAGAAACCAGTGTTGCAATGATTAGAGGCCTGGGCAGGGACCCCTTAGTTCACACCAGGATGCGTTCTTGGAGTTGCTCCCTGCTCCCGGCGCTTTGCCACGCCGCCTGCCCGTTGCCGATCGCCATGCTGGAGCAACCCGCAGCAGGAAGGAGCCCTGCTTTGGTCCCTGCAGCCTGAGAGCACCCACGGTCAAGGCACTTTGCAAAGCAGGCCACCCCTACGTCAGCCAGAAAGGCGCGGCGGCTGAAGGAGCCATCCCCTGCCAGCAAGGGCTGTATCCATCCTGCCTCGGTCCCCCCAGCAGCGGGTACCAGCCTTCGGCACAGCCCCCCAGCATCTCTGCGGGGGGAGCCTCGATGTTACCCGTCACAAGGGACACGGGGTGGCCACCGATTGTCACATGCCAGTGCCCTCATCCCTGGAGGCAGACCCTGGGCTGGGGCACGGCCCCGCAGCTCCCCCAGCCCCAAGGGAGAAGGAGCAGGCGTGGATTTGTCCCCACACACAAATGCCAACGATAATGCAGGCAGAGAGGTGGACAGGGATGGTCCTGGGGAGCCCCCAGGGGAAATCCTGCCTGTCCTCCCTAAGTGGTACAGCTGACATGCATCTGCCCCACCAGCTCAAAGCTTGCCCTGATCAGAGGTCCCGGTGGGTTCCCCTCCCACGACAGGAGGCACAGATGAGAAAGAGCTCCCAGGCTGGGACCCTGCAAACAGCAGCGCTCCCATACAAACCCAGAGATGCCACCCCAGCAGGACCCCATGGAAATGGGCACACAGACACCCCAGCAAAGGCACATCTGTCCTTAACAGCATTTAAGGGGGACACACAGAAGGTTTGCTAGTGTAATCCCACCACGAGCAAACCATCATCCTTCTCCCGCCATCAGCACCGAGGCACGTGGCTCTCCCAGCGCAGACCTTCACCCCCTCCCAGCGCCAGCTGGGAGCTCAGCCCACTCCCACCCAAGGATGATCCGATATTTTTAGCTCCCTTCCCTGATGAAAGTGGTTGTTTCCTTCCGGCAGCATCTGTGGTTTTTGCAAACACACGAGGCGGAAGAGGAGGAGAAAGAGACATTTATGCACCCAGGAACCCTCACGCAGGAGACAAAAGCTCCTAATAAGCATTAAGCTTCACCGATTCCTATTGCACTGCCAAATTAGGAGAGAATAACATTGGTCTCGGATGTTTCTATAGCATCAGCTACAGGGGAGAAAAAGGAAAGCTCTGCAGTGCTAACCAGCTTGCAAATCCCTCTGGCCTGACCCCATGGGCACATAGGGGTCTGAAAAAATCAGGAATCTGGGCAAAAGCAGCGTCCCAGCCCACCTGGGAATACTAGGAGTGCACAGAAGTATCAAATCGACAGCTAGGATGATTGACAGTTGAGTGATTGACAAGTGACAGCCAAACGCTGGGACCTGCGTAGGTACAGAGGGGCTTAAAGGGATGGAGAAAAGCAGAGATGCTGCCGGAGAAGCTGAGCACAGGATGGGAAATACCGCAAGGTCTGCCAAGGAGGGAGATGCTTTCCAGAGGAGGCGGCGGCAAAGCTTTCAAAAAAAAAAAAAACAAAAAACCAAACAAACCCTCAGAGCTTCCAAGCTTTAATTCTACTGAAATAAAAAAATAAAAACAAAAACAAACCAACCCACAGACCAATTTTCACTTAAATAAAAAAAAATCACCAGGGTGTCTTTGATGTCCCCCCCTTCTGTCTCTCATGACAGCAAAGAGCTAGTGAGGAGGGAGAGGAATAAACTAGCGAAGGTTTTCAGCACGAGCTCAGCCACTGCTTCATTACAGCATGATTATAACTTAATTGGCACAGCAGACTTGACGAGATGGCTCGCGTGCCTGAAATATTAATATAGAAGTCCACAACCAGCTCTGGAAGGCAGGCAGGGACACCTTACCCTGGAGGTGGAGGCGAGCAGTACCTCTGCCCCGAGGCATCTCCCTGCTGGGAAATCTCCAGGTCAGTAACTCAAGGGATGGAACACCCAAGTATGGGGAAACCACAAAAATCAGGGCAAGGGAGAAGTGACAGGGCAGAGGACTAGAGGGGGACCCACACGTCCAACTCACCCTTGAGACATGTGTTCCTGGAGAATTCTGGAACAAATAATTCAGAAACAAACCCAAGCTGGGCTACAGCCAGCTAGGATCTACTGAGACCAAGTTGCATGAGATCAACACCCAGCTTCCACCAGCAAAGCCACAGACCTGTGGGCTTCAGGGGTCTCGGCTCAGCTTTCTAAGTGCCTCCAAGTGTCAGAAGCCAGCTTGGGAAACACGGTGGTGGCAAAACTTTACAGCATGGGCACAAAACTGCATGGGTAACTCACTCTGGGAGGTATCAGAGGTTGGATCGAGGAAGGTCTCCTGGGGACCTGGGGTGGGTCCAGGTTTAATCCATATTTCCACAAACACTTCTGTCAACTTCAATAGTGCTTCCTGCAGCTGAAAGGTGGGAAGCTAGAGGAGATGCAAGCGCGCGCTGGAGAAGAATTCACTGTTCTCTCGGGAGACTGGAGAAATGGGCTGGGAAAAAAGAAATAGGATGAAACTCAACAGGAAGCAAAGTACAGTAACTAGAAGGACCAGCTACACCAACACAAGGCAGGGTCCAGCAGCTCCAGAGAAGAGAGGAGGGTCACAAGCCAAGGTCAGGTTAATCGCTTCATGTTGTTGCTGGCAAAGTCATTTGTGAAAGCACAAACAAAAGCATGACCACGTTATTTGGTGCTGACAAGGCTGCAGGCACAGCACAAACAGCACGTCCAGGCTCAGCCTCGTGCAAGGAGCAAAGCACAGGACAGACGGCACCTGTGCCAGAAGGCACACCGTGCAGGAGCAACCGAAGGAACTGGGGCTGGTCAGCCCAGAGGAGAGAAGAAAAACAATGAACGACTTGTACTGGTTTCCAGCCAGAAACATCAGGTCCCACCTCAGCATTTGGGAAACCTTGTGATGAGGGTGAACAAACCGTGGGAAGGACACCATGCCTCCATCCCTGCCCCCAAAAACCTCCTTCCTGGGGTGCTGCTGCTTTGAGGTGAGCTTGGTAGCATCTTGAGGAAACCTTCCAGCCTTTCTGCAAGGCAGCCCTACCACCAACCCTCCCGGCAGACATGGTGGGCATAAGCACGCATGCATGCTCAGCCACCCTCCCATGAGAGCCCAAAAATTGCCTCCAGCCACCACGTCGTGCAACACCTCCCTCTCCCACCTGTTTGTGGGCTGCAGATGAGTTGTCCCCTATTCACGAGCCATCTGCCTTTCTCAGCTGCCTGACAGCGTGTCCCAGGTCCCCTCGCCCCACAAAACCTCCCTGCCCAGCGGCACCTGCCCCTCTTTTGGGATGGAGGGCCCTTGGCACCCGGGCACCCCGGCTGGGCAGCTCCGTGCCGTGGCAGGGTGGTGGCGGTTTGGCAAGCGGTGGCTGAAGCCCTGGCCGTGCAGGCAAGCTGCCAGAGGAGAAGAGGAGCTCGTGGTGGGAAGGCACGGCAGTGCCTCCCCTCTCGGCAGCACCGAGGAGGCGTAGACCAAAGCCTGAAGACCCCCACACCCTGGGGACCAGCGGGGAGGCCAGACCCACGCACCCACTGAACGTGCAGTTTGTAGCCAGAGCAGGCAGCTGCCCTGCCCCGCGATGCGGCCGTTTGGGGAGATTTCAGTGCCAGGCTTGAAGCATCACTCTTGCTTGAAAAGGCTGCGAGATGGAGCTTGAGGGTACCACCCCGCCACAAAAGCTGTTCCCGAAGTCAATCCTTTTTCTGATGTTTACAGCCCCAATTAGCTTATCCGAGCAGAGCCAGGCTGTAAGGGAGGCTGGAGGGAGACAGAGGCACCACGCAGTGATGGCAGCCGTAGTCACAGCAACGGGCCGGTCTCTCCCCGGGGATGCCAGGGTGCCAGCAGAGCTGCCTGTGCAACCCTCGGGGAAGCACCACGGGGACGGGGATAGAGGCGACAGCCACACTGCCTCCCCTGCACCTTTCCCTCCCTCCATCCTCTCGCTCACTTGTTGGGGAGAGCAACAGGTTTTTTGCTTATTCAACCCTTCCCAATCCACCCCCCAACCCGATGACAGCGCCCAGCTCCCAGATCAATAATACATGCTCCCTGAAACAGATGCCTCTCTCAACACATGGAGTCACCTTGCCCTCCCGACGGGAAACCTGAGCCTCCAGCCATCAATCTTTCATTCCCTGGACATAATCTTCAAGTCGATGCGACTCCAAGCGGCTGCTTCCCTTTCACTGGCCAGGGCACAGCGTGCCTGGGATGCAATGGGGAAACGGCCACAAATCCAGCCACAAACCTAGGCAAAACTTGTCCAAGCTCCAGGGATGTTTGGCCAGACAGTAGCCAAGGTGCTGATGGATAAAACACGGTTACACCTGCACCACCCACACTTTCCCTATACAGGCAGCTCTACCTAACTCCTGCTGGAACATCCAGGAAAGGGCACAGCTGCAACAGGCATAAAATAGCTGTTGTTGCTCCTAAAATTCCTCCTTTTCAGTCTATCCCAGTGTAGCTTGTCACGCAGTACCTGCTCACCCCGCTTGCTGCAGAGAGCTTTTCTGCTGACAGACACAGCTGGTCAGTTTAAGCACTAAGAGGATTTTATTTCTCACCATGGAAAAAAAAAAAAAAATGTCCTTGCAGGGAATCTTTTCTCTGGGGAAAAAAAAGCTACATATGTCAGAAGAAAATAGAAAGGGGAGAGGGGGAAATATCTCAGCAATAGAGGACACAAGCAAAGCTTTTCTCCCAATTTTGTGTGGGGCTGAGCTGTATCCTCCAGGATTTCATCTAACTCCTGGTCTGTATCACAAATCCTGGCCAAAGGCTGTCAGCCACCCAGGTGACACCAGCCCTTGGCTTCTCAACACCTGAATTTCCACCTGCGTGCCCAGGACCCGTCTTTTCTCCGCTCTGGCACCTCGGATCAGTGATTTGGCCCTTCCCTCAAGGCCATCGCGCCAAGTGGGGCTCAACCTCCAAATTGGGTGCTGGCCCCAGAAAAGAGCTGGGACTGGGTCCTCAAAACCATCTTTGCAGCAGCCCAGTGCCCTCTGTCCCCCATGGACACCAGGGGCCATGGACCAGCCATCCCTTCTCCTCCTCCTTCACTGATGGCACAGTGTGACACGTCCCCAGTTAGGGGGTTACTCCTGGCACCTCAGCCACGAAGCTGCCCCCAAATTCAGGCAGCCAGGCACCTCAGGAGCCAGCACTGCCACCCAGCACAGCGGGAGGAGAGGGGCCAAGGAAGTGGCGGCTGCAGAGAGAAGCTCCTTCTTTCTTCTTGCTGAAGAGCCTGGAAACCAGCTGCTTTCAAAGACAACCTTTGCAGACCCAGCAGCTCCCAGGTCCTCCCTTTCAGCTCCTTTTTTGCCACCCAACTTTCCTGCCTGTGCGCACCATGGCAATGCTTCTCCTGAAGCAAGTGGCCGTTCCTACCAGATGCTTTCCCAGTGCAAGCTCCAGTCCTCGGGCAAAGCAGAGGCTCAGCCGTGGACAGTAGCAAAGGTCCCTATCCCCACATCTTGCCACCTCCCCCAGAAAGAGCCAGCACCAAATTATTTTTTTGGTTTAAGAAACAACACGCATTTGACTTCTGTACTTTCTAGATAAAAAAAAAAAAAAAAAAAATCCCCTTTAAGAGACTTTTTCTCTCTACCCAGGGGTCACAAAAGAGCACCCAGAGGCAACTGGGTGACCCCTCACCAACATCAAAGCTCTGGTTCAGCATCGCCTTCCCACAGCAGAGTGGCCAGGCCTGGCTTTTGAACTCAAACAGCAAATGCTCTCCCCATCTAACGCCACTCAGAGCAGAACAGGGACAGCAAAACCACTTGGCAAATCATCAAAGCTGTAGTTATAAAGCAGGTTCCAGCCCCAAGAAGCCCACAGCAAACCTTGATAGCTTCCAACCACCTCCCCAGCCTGGCAGTCTCCATGGCAGCCCGGGTTTCTTGCCAGCACCTTCGAGGGAGCTGCCACGGATACCTAAAAAAAATAATAATTAGCCTCTTGCCTCTGCGTGAAAGGCTCAGCCCTGTTTAAATACCCCGAACCTGTGGCTTTTCACTGCCATTGCTCCCCCTCCCTGGGGACCATCTGCATCTCCAAAAGCAGGGATGACTTGGTAGCACCGCAGCAGGGACAGGGGCTGCTTCGGGGGCTCCCCCATCACCACATTCTCCTGCTCTCACACTGATCTAGCACAGCGTCAGCCAAAAATCTCTCGCCAGCTTGTCTGCAACCTCCCCTAAACCAACCGGCAGGTCCAATCGTAACTCCCCTGGGAGCAGATGCCTTCCTGCCAATGGAGGAATGAAAAAACATAATGCGATGCGCGCGCACAAAAATAACGAGGCCCCAGAAACCAGAAAGATGCAAAAAATCCCTCCTCCTTGGCAAACAACAGACCTCAGCGTCTCAGCAGAGGGGATGAAAGTAGAAGCGGGATTGCTGCTCCTCATCTGATATTGAATCTGCTCTCTGCCAAGAGAAGGAATTAATTTGATCACCGTGCCAGGGTGGGGAAGACTGAAATACCCCAACTGCTCCCCAGGGTGGTTCCCTTGAAGCCTGGAGCACCCCAGCTCAGCATCGCAGGTGTTGGAGGGACAGTTTTGCATTGAAAGAGGAAACAGCCCCTTTCTGGAAGAGGGACCGTGCAGCAGGGCATGGAGGAGAGCTCAACCACCCAGAGGTGTCTGAGATGCTGCAAGAGCGAGACAACCCAATGCAAGTTATTTTTCATAACTATGGGGAGGTTTTTACGCCACCCCCAGCTTGGGGATCTGCTGCCTGGGCAGAGCTGCTGGGTCCATCCCCGCCCAGCACCGGCTGCAGCTCCTCAGGGGAACTTTAAGTCCCTTCCCCTTTCCAGCAGAGCGTTGCCGATGGGGCACGTTACGTCCTACGGGCAACGATAACGCGCGGCGGCTCTCCACGCTGGTCCCAGTGGGGTTTGCCAAGTGGTGGGCAACCAAGGCCGGCGAAGGTCACTTGGCTTCGCCAAGGCAGCGCATCCCCCCCCGCAGCCGCAGGGGTGCCAGGCAGGACGGCAGCGGAGCGGAGGGGCGCAGCGGCGAGCAACGGGCACCAAACCCCACGGGAGAGCTCTGCAGCGTGGGGCCCGTGCACTGAGAGTTCAGGTGGGCACAGGGGTCCATCCTGCTGAATTTTGTTATGATTTTTGGGTTTTTGTTTGTTTGGTTTTGTTTTTAAACAGTACAGGGAACATTCAACTAGAGTCTGAACGTCAGGGTCTCAGCTGAAACCAGAAGTAACCAATCTGAACCCAAGTGTTGTCAGCTACCAACACTCCCAGGCGAAGCAGGAGAAACATGTAAGCACCCTGGCTAATCGCTTCTCAACTACAGCTCCTCCAGGAGCATCTGAAAGGGAAGGATGTTCTCGATCATGCACTCAAGAAACAAGGATGCTCACGCCACGAAGGAACAGCAAGCATAAATTCAATACTCTTGCACAAAAGGTGCCGGCCGTGAGGAAGGGGGCTGTGAGGCCAGCGCCCAGCTCCCCTCCCAGGGCACGCAGCAGCGCTGGATTCGCACCCGAGCGGCACCGAGCAGGGCTTCAGGGGCGGCTGCTCTCACCTCCCTGCTCGCATATTGATTCAGCTACATAAATTATGCAGCACCTCTACTCCCGATTAATAGTGTTAATTGAGTTGGCAGGCAGGGAGCAGCGGGGAAATACTGTGAGGACGCACGGTCACGCACCCAACGCGCCCATAAATGCCAAAGCCGTCGCTTCAGGGTGCTGGCTGGGTCCTGTGGGGAGCGAGGGGAGTAAGGGGGGAGCTTCCCCCCGAAACATAACAGAAAGGAGCAGGCAGGAATTTACTCGGGCTCTCTGCAGCCACCCCCCGGGAGGAGGCGCAGCGCTGGGGGGCCGAGCATCCCCGCCGGGAGCGGAGGGGCGGCCGGGGCTGCGCGGAGGCGGGGGCTGCCGCAGCACGGCGGTTTATCGAGCATCAACCCAGACAAAGGATGCAGGAGAGCCCCCCCACCGCCAGCACCCCCGGAGCCAGACCCCCCCTCCTGCGAGCGCCCAAACGCTCTGAGCTCGGCTTAGTGCCCGCCCCACCCCCCGCTACTTGCGGGAAAACCCGCCGGCTCCTTCGGGAAGCTTCATCTCACCGCGCCCATCACCGCTACCGCGACGCCGCCCGGCAACCTGCCGCGGCGGGGCCGGGGGATGCTCGGGGCGCGTCCCCGCGGGGTGCCTCCCGAGGGAGGCTGCAGCGGGGCAGCCCAGCCCGGGGCGGGGGGGCGGGGTGGGGGGGCGCGGGGGTCCGGCCGCGGGGGTTGCAGTCACCCCGCGGGAACGGACCAGCGGCTCGGCGGGCGCCGCTTACCGTGGATGCCGGTCTGGTGAGTCATGGCTCCGCCGCGCTCCGCTCCGTCCCGCTCCGGCTCCGGCTCCGCCGCGTCCCGGGCAGGAAACGGCTCGGCCGGCAGCCCCGCCCGCTTCCGGAGCCGCGAGCGCGCCGCCCGCCCCGCCCCGGGGAGGAGCCGCCGCCCGCCCCGCCCCGCCCCGCCCCGCCCCGCCCCGTCCCGCCGCACTGCGGCGCCGCCTGGCGGAGCGGGGTGGCGCCGCGCCTGCCCCGGCCATGTCCGCCGAGTGGCTGCGGCGGTGGCGGCGGGGCGGCCCCGCGGAGCGGCCCGGCGCCGCGAAGGGACCCGGCCCGGGCCCGCCGCCCGCCGCGCTCCGCTACCGCCGCCCCAAGTTCCTGCGCGGCGGCGGTGAGGAGAGCCCGCGGGGCGGGCGGGCCGTGCGCGGCACCGGGCCCGAGCGGCCCCTGCCCTGGGGCGCGGGCTACGCCGAGTGAGTGCGGGCCGGCAGCGGGGCCGCCCCGGGAAGGGGGGAGAGACCCCCCCGGGGGGGGTGGGAGGCGGGGTGCGGCGTCTCCCGGGGCGCTTGCAGGGGTTTGGCGGGGAGTAGTGCAGGTCTGGGGGGGGACGCCCGGGGTCTGCGTGGGGTTAGGGGGCGCGTGGGGGGGGGGTGTTTAGGGGACTCCTGGGGAGGGGCTCGCACCCCACTTGCTCCCCTCGGCTGCAGCCCCTGCCCAAGCGCGGAGAAGGGCGGCTCGCCGGCGGGAATCGGGCCACCCCCGCCCGCCGGGAGCGGAGCCGCTTCCTCCTCCCGCCGCAGCAGCGCGGCGGGGCGCGGTGTCGAGGTGCGGTGTCTGTCGGGGTGCGGTGTCTGTCGGGGTGCGGTGTCGGGGTGCGGGGTGGCGGCGTGTCTCCCCTCCCCGCCCGGGGCTGGCAGCAGCGTGGGACGCGCCGGCACCCTGACAGCCGCAGAGCTGGGCACCGTGGCTTGTAGCAAGTGGCCGGGGCAGCCCTGAGAGCAAGAGCCGGGCAGCTCTAGTATCTCATGCCTTAATGCGGTGGTGCCTGAACCCTAATTTTCCTGCTGGGATGTCACCCGTCCCCCTGCGCGGTGCCCTGGTTGCAGGGAGCTGGTCAGGCAGGGCTCTTCTGCTGTGCTGGGCAGCGGCGGGTAGAAAGTGCCCTGTGGCAGCGGGGAGCAGGGAAGATGCTTGGGGCAGAGGGTAAGTTTCTTGGGTCTAGCAGCACCAGGTGTCTATCCCCTTGCTCCTAGCAAAGCACCTTTAAAATGAAAGGAGGGGGAAGATCAGATTTTTAGAAATCCATGAGTTTCCCATTTTTAAGGGCAGAGGGGATCGATCAGACCAGCAGCTTTCTCCACATCCTGGCTGGACACGTCACAATCCCATGGTCGTGAGATGGAGCAGTGTGGAGAGAGGAGCTGTGCAAGGAGGGCAAACTCCCATCCAGGGACAAACATTAGCAAGGCTGGAAGGAAAAACAATGGTGGTGGTTTTGCAATTCGCTGTGTCACCAAGGAAATGGCACAGCGTGGGCTGGTGGGCTGCTGAGGACTGCCTGAGGCCAGGGTGCTCCAAAACCACTCATCCCTGTGTCCCTGGCCAAGATTTTCCCCACTGTACATAAAGAACTTATTATTTAGGTCCCCAGCAAAGAGATCCTCGAGTTTGAAAAGGGAGCAGGGAGCGTATGGCTGGAAGGAAGGGCTAAGGGTGCCACGGCTTCGGAGCACCCAGCACAGCTGGCTGGGAGCAGGCAAGGTGCAGTGCATCCTCACACCTTACCTGGAGCGTTTGCACACACACCCCCCCCCCCCCCCAGGGTTATCAATGCCGAGAAGTCGGAGTTCAACGAGGACCAGGCGGCCTGCTGTCAGATCTCCATCCGGAGGAGAGAGCCAGGCCAGGAGGAAGACGAGGAATGGCTGATCCTGTGCTCCACACAGGTAAGGCTTCCAGGCAGGCTGTGCTCACCCTGCTGCTGGGCCTGGGCCAAACCCAAGGGCCCAGGTTTGGGAAACACGGAGTGGCCCCATCAGTCCTGCATGCCCACAGGCTGAAACCCTTCCTTGGATGCATTTAGGTGACCCACATACCCCTATGTCTGCCCAGCAAACGCCCAGCTCTGCCTGTACATGCCATTTCTTCTTCCATGGCTTGTGGCATTTGAGGTTGTCCAAGCCCTTTACTTGGTGCCCTCACCTTTCATTTACTGTCCTCGCTCTGCTTTCAAGGGCCGGTGTTTGTGCTGTCATCACGTGGGGACAGCAGCATGGACCAGGCACACAGAATGCTCTCACCTGGGAGTGGCTCTGCCTCGTCTCTTGTAAAATGGCCCTTTCTCCCTTAAAACACAGAGGAATAGTGCATGAGGGTGAGTGGCTGCGAATCCAGCCGCTCAGAGCTCAGGTGACGGGCCTGGCAGAGCAGCGCGTGGGCATGACATGAGTTTGGGCTGTGCAGGAGATTGACTGATGGCCAAAGAGGGTAGCTGGGGTGGAAAATCCAGGCAAAAGACATACAGTAATGTCCTGGCTGCGAGCTTGCCGTCTGTACGACACCTCCAGCCCCTGTCTTGACCTTCTTCCCCACTGCAGTTTCTGACTGGCTACTACTGGGCACTGTTTGATGGCCACGGTGGCCCAGAAGCTGCCATCATCGCCTCCAACTATTTGCACTACTGCATCAAGCAGAAGCTGGAGGAGGTTGTGGGAGGCATCACAGAGGCCCGTCCCCCCATGCACCTCAGCGGACGCTGCATTTGCGACAGCGACCCCCAGTTTGTGGAAGAGAAGCACATCCGTGCAGAAGACCTGGTGGTGGGAGCGCTGGAGAATGCCTTCCAGGAGTGCGTGAGTACCCGGAGCAGGGCACCAGTCCTGCTGCCCCGAGCAGTCAGTCTGTCCCTCCCCACTGCCCGGGGTGGGCAAGGTCTGCACTTCTGCGGCTCGTAGATCAGGCAGGAACATTCGGCCAAACCTTTTAAGTGTGCTGAGATCGCACTGGGTCAGCTCCCCAAGACCTGCCTCAGATCTATTGCACATCAGCAGTGCTGACCCAGAGCAAAGCTACAGCATCTCTGCTAAACTGCACCCAGGGGATGCATTTCTGGAGGGCTAAGCAGTGGCTGTTGTCACACTCATACAGAGCATGCAAGTTTGAGATCTCCCCATCATGCTCCTAAAGCAGTCCTTAGTCGAGTCGCAACAGCTCTGTTGGCTGTACCGAAGCAACATTGTCTTTCACCTATGCTGGTTTCTTGTGGCCCACCTGCAATCAGTTTTGGCTCTGGGTTTCTTCTGGGAGGCTTGAGGTAGTTGCAGAAAGCAGCAGCCTGGCTCATATCACTCTCCAGACTTGTTTAAACCAACAGGATGAAGTCATCGGCCAGGAGATGGAAGCTACAAACCAGATGGGAGGCTGCACTGCTCTGGCTGCCCTTTATATCCAGGGAAAGCTGTATGTGGCTAATGCTGGGGACAGCAGGTGAGCTGTTATAAATGGGGAAGGTTGCTGGAGGATAAGCAAGGTTTCCAGCATCATATTTAATCCTGCAGAAGGCAAATGTGGAGCCCAGCCATTTCCCTCCTGCCTGCCACAAGACCTGTTGGAAGGATGGGTGCTCTCACACCTCCTGGAAGGGTTTGGGGATTTCAAGGGACTAACACTGCCCAGCCCCAGGGAAGAACTGGGGTGGTAGTGCAGCAGTGAGCTCATCCTGGTGGGTGTGTAAGAGTGGAAGGTGGTTTCAAGGCATCGTGAAGAGCTTCTTCATTTGGCCTTGGCCCACCATTCTTCTCATAGAGAGCTCTGCCATTGTCAAACCAAGCAAGCTCAGTTCTCTGCTGCAACGGTGCAATTGCAATAGAGTTATTTAAAATACACCAGTATTTTTAAACATTTCTGGGTGCAGAACTATTCTCACATTGCGCTGCTGTTGGTTTCCCCCCAGCCCACACCTGGCTGACCCTGCACCTAGCCTCGGTGAGGGGAGGGCTGCAGTGACAGACACAACTCAGCTCTTTGCCTCTTCCCCCTCATAGGGCGATTCTTGTTCTGAAGGACAATGTCGTGCCCATGAGCTGCGAGTTCACACCTGAGACAGAGAGGCAGCGAATCCAGCACTTGGTGAGTGATTCCTCCTGTGCATCAGACAATCCTGCTGCGAGCTTCCCACTGGGGCAGAGAGGGCTTGTGGCAAGAGGACCACCAGCCTTCCTTGGAGGCCACTGTGTGACCAGAATGTCATCTGGCCAAGGAGGGCTGGGGGCAAGATTCATCCACCAGCCTTTAGTATGGGAGATGCTCGCGTCCTCCTTAGGATGTGCTTTCCCAATTCTGTTCTCCATTCTGCTGCTGGGAGTGCCAGTCCCAAGGCAGAAGCAGTTTTGGTGCCCTACTCCGCTGAGGCAGAACCTGTCCATCCTCATGCTTTACCTTCCCACCTCTAGGCTTTTCTTTTCCCGAAGCTCCTGGATGGCGAGTTCACGCGCTTTGAGTTTCCACGGAGGTTGAAGGGAGATGATGTGGGCCAGAAAGTCCTGTACCGGGATTACTTCATGGAGGGCTGGTGAGTCCTTTCTGCCTGAGGGCAAGGCTGCAGCACAGGGCAGCTCTACCTGCTCCCAGCGATGGGGAGGTGCAGGGATAAGGGGCATGCCCCACTGGTGAGAGCAGTGGGCTTGACAGTGCAAAGCTGTGCCAGATCAAGTGAAGGATGCTGTGAGCAGCCTCCCTCTGAGTGAAGACCTGCAGCCCCTGTCAGGGCAGTTAGGGAACAGTTGAGATGGTCTTTCTGGGATCCTGCAAGGTGGGACTGGTGCAGGGAGTCTCAGGCTGGAGCAGGTACAAGTTGGGGAGGACCGGGAGAGGGAAAAACACCTGGGCGTTCAGCAAGGGGTTGTCTTCACTGCATCTGCTTCAGCAAGACACCTTGCCCCTTCCTCAGTCAGGTGCCTGCGCGTGGAGGCACCACAAGGGTCAACTCACAGGTGAAATGCTCTTGCTGGGTTGTGCCGTCAAGTCAGACAAATCCCAAATTGACAGTGAATTCTCTGTTCTAGGGGATACAAGACGGTGGAGAAAGCCGACCTCAAGTATCCTCTTGTCCACGGTCACGGGAAGCAGGTAGCTTCATGTTTTACACAGTGGGAAGGCAGAGGCAAGTCTGCTGGGGGTCCTCAGCATCCCTGTCACGCTCCAGGGCACTATGGCAGACAGGCTGCAGAGCACCCAGTGCTCTGGGGCTCTCCAACATGGTGCAGTCCCACAGCCCCAGTACAGCAGCTCCCTGTGCTAGCACTGTGCTGCCTGGTTAGTGTAAATCAGAGCCCTCCGGTGTGGTGGGGTTGCACCCTCCTCCAGAGTACCTGCTAGCGGCACAGACAGCAGCCCTGAGCCCACCTGCCCTTTACTCATCTCCCCTTGCACACGAGAACTCATTTCAGATGAGAACTTATCTCGTCAGATCCCACTTGGGACTGTCTCCTCCAGCTCTAACTGGTGCCTTTCCCACAAACCCTCAAGGGGATGCTGAGAAAAGGACCCTGGAGAGGGGAGGAGGAGGCAGGGAGAAGCAGTGACTGCACACATCCAGCATCTACCCGCTGGGGTCGAGCAGAAAGTCCCGTCACCTCCCACAACACTACAACCCCCATGCCACCCTGTGCGAGCCTGCACAGGCAGGATGCAGGAACAACCACAAAACCACAGATGAAATGCAAAGAGTAGATTTATTCCCGTTGCCTCGTGACCCAGGGGATCCCTGCAGCAGCACCCGGGCAGAGGCATGCAAGCGGGGACACTGGCACTGCAGAGCTCAGTCCTTGCTAGCCAGAAAAAGGAGAAAAAGATCGTGAACTCGCTGCTTTTGCCTGTATATTGAGGATTTTTGCAGGCATAGTTTTCCACTGTGCTTTGATCTTTCCCACACCAGGGCAGGAATCTCAAGGATGTTCAGTAAGGTGCCTCTGAGTCTGTCACAGGCCTGTATTATCTAAACAGACATTGTACCTATCAAGCACACAAAGCTAAATAACGAGCAGTATACATGTTTTTCAGCACCCCAGCTGCAAGTCACTTGGGTGTGTTTACAATCCTCCTCGCCAATCTTCCACTGTATTCCCACACACTCCCTCTGCGAGGAGTCAGTGCAGAGCCTCCTTTGCCAGGAAAAAGGACCCCTTCCCCTCATTCCCAACCTACCCAGTTTTCTTCCTCACCACCCCAAATCAAGAGCAGGTGCCACCATGGGCTTCCTGAGGCCTGTAGCATTACCCAGAGCACACATATGAACTCCAGAGCAGGAGGTGTCCATGTGCAGGCTGTCTCCACACTCCATTCAGGCCATCGCTTCTGACCACTCCTCCATCTCTGAAGTCTCCAAGGGCTGTTCTGGGTCACGCTTGGAGATTGGTCCTAAAGGCAACACAGATCAGTCAGGACAAGCCACACATCAGCATTTCCAGGTGCCACATGCTTATGTTTCAATACTGTTTTGTTTTGTTTGGGACCAGGCTCGCTTGCTGGGGACTCTGGCTGTCTCTAGAGGTCTGGGGGATCATCAACTCAAAGTCATCGACACCAACATTGAAGTCAAACCTTTCCTCTCCTGCATTCCCAAGGTCAGTCATGGCACACAGGAATTGCAGGATGGAATTAAACATGCTGCTCCTCCTCTGTAGCACCCACCCTTTACAGACCTGGCAGGTCTTAGCGGTGTCATTTTTCCATCCCCCATCTCTCCCAGGACAGAGGAATCTGGAAGCATAGCAGCAAGGGGATGTATTTAAAGCACCCTGGTTCCACTTTGTCTTCTCTGAGGGAGTAATCTCCCTGACCCCTCTGGTACACCGCAGGAATCATCAGTGATTTACTCTTGTGCTTTTTAGGTGAATGTATTTGACTTTGCTCCACATGACATTAAGGAAGACGATGTCCTCGTCATGGCAACTGATGGCCTTTGGGATGTTCTGTGCAACAACGAAGTGGCCCATATGGTCAGGAGCTTCCTTGCAGAAAACAGGACAAGTCCTCACAGGTAGCACCAACTTTGCCATCGCTTTCCCTTCCAGAGAACCTGGTCAGACCAAAAGCAGGCTGAGACCACTTTGCTTCTAGGTCAGCTCTGGCATGACTGAGCACTCTTTTCTGTGACTCAGGGAGACTGCCTTCAGATCTTTGCCCATCCTAAAGAAACAGTGCTAAAGCTGGTGACTTTAAAAAAAAAAAAAAAAAAACAAAAAACAAACAAAACCCTACTATTTTGACAGCATAAAGCCACATCTCAGTGTTGTTCTTAAGGGAATAATGTCATGTTAACTCAAACCTTGCATTTTTTTCCACCCACAGATTTTCAGAACTGGCCAAGTGCTTGGTATGCAGAGCAAGGGGAAAGAAGATAGGCCACCAGTGGATGCTGGATGACAGCCACGAGGCATCCTATGATGACATCTCTGTATTTGTCATCCCACTACACAAGAGGGATGAGGACTGACTGTTAGAATGACATGCAGGATCTCTGTATCCCCCCCCACTGTGGTGCTGTTCAGCATCAGCTGGAGACAGAGGGATTTCTGCTGTGCGTGTACACTCTCTTCCAGCAAAACCATCTGCAGTGGAAGCTGAAAATGCTCAGCCAGCAGTTATGCAGAAGATCAACAGAAACATTAGCTCCTTTAAGAACACGCAAGAAAAGAATAGTGGGCAACAAATCATTCCCCTTACTCCTTTCTCATTGTTGGGCCAAGGAGAAATTGCAAAGGGGGCCATGCAAGCTGAAGGATACTATTTCTAAGATCTTTGCGGTACAGCAAGATTCAAATCCGTTTCTAGTGACCCCTCTCCATTTTTAATATTGAAGAATGAGGATCAGTTGAGAACCAACCAGGCTGAAGAGCTGGCTTTTAATCAGACTTGAACTAAGTTGTGTAAAACCAGATGCACAAGCTAAAGCATCCCCCGTACCCACTGGCTGTAATGGGAGATGTACTGAAAACCCAGGGTTGCTGGTGTGACAGCATTAGGTGATGCAGACACTGAGGCAGTAGCCCAGACCTCTTCAGAAAGTTGCCATTTGTAGGCAGCGCCACCTCAAAACAGATGATGATAGCAGATGGAGCTACACATTGGTGTGTACAGGAGCCTCCTGTGTAAAGATAACTGCCTTACTGTTATTGAAGAGCATTGAAGTATATTAGTATGTAATGCAACATAGAGATTTCTAACAAATCTCAGTCCACAACACTTCCTAACGCTTCTGTTAATTCAGGTCATTTCTGACAGCAAAGCTGGTTTTGTAGCAGCAGGACTGACAAGAAGCAAAGTGTTTTAAGTACATCAGCTGATTTACAAGAGCTCCAAATAAAACAAACCTGGTTTGTTCAAATTCATCTGCAGTGCTGAGTCCAAGCACTTACACTCATTATAACAGGCACAGCAGCACGGCAGACATGCCAAACAGAGTCGTGCCTTAAACTGAGGATCTGCTTCTCAACCCGTTCATTAGCCAAGAAAATTCGGGTCTGGACAAGCTTCCCAACTCCAAGGCCCTACCTGGGTTTTTGTTATGTGTTACACAAGGTGCAAGATTCCATAGTGAAGCTGACAAACCCGTGTGTTTTAAGTTCCACAAGGATTAAAGTCCAAATAAAAATACTTTCCCCCCACCATCTTGCTGCAGTTTTACTCCTGCCAGAAGTTTAAAACAGACCCAAGATGGAGAAAAACAGCCTTAGAAAAACCACAGAAGCGTTTTTGCTTTGGATTTGTCTTTGCCAAAAAACAGTTTGTCACTGAAGTGTTCCCTTAGCAGTACTGCCCCAAGGGCTAGGAGTCAAAAGAGTTTCCTGCAGCGGGAAGCCTGGACTCAGGAATGACGCGGCCTTCTGAGCTCTCTGCTCATCATTTTAGCAAGGGATGGAACAAAACCCATTTCTCTCCAGCTTCCCTTTCCCCCATCCTCTTGAGCTTAACCTGGGAACAACACACACGGGGTTTTACCCATGTGAGCTTGATGCTGGCTGCTGCCCCCCCTACAGCAGCTGCAACGCTCCACAGACTACCTGTAATGATCCAAGCCTCCCATTACTCCAACCCAACAAGCTGTTGCCCCACCTTCCTGCTGAGAAAGGGCTCAGCTTTTCCATCCAGACCACAGGCTTCTGTGAACACTCTTCTACCCAGGGCACCATTCCTCAACAAGTAGCTGTCACAAGACTGCTTCCCCATCCCAACCCATTCCTAGGCAAGAAAAAATTCTTAAAATGAGCAGTTGATGTAGGGATAACTTCAGAGCATCACAATTTCCACTACAGAGCTTCTGACTTCCCCAAATAAAGGGGTTTTTAAAAATATTATTTTCCCATTACCCTTCTAAGAAACCAGCAAGTTGTGTCACACCAGACAAACGCAGAATTTACAGAACTCATTGATCTCTACAAAATATTTATTGGTAACAGCCACAACATTGAATTCTCTACATATGTAGTATTTTGCGACAAAGAATAATTTGACTTTATGTATTTACACTCATCTGGCAGATACCACCTAGGAGTCAAACTCCCCATACCAGGTCGTGACCAAAGAGACTAGTTTCCAAGGCTCGCCAGGATCATATTCCCTGACCCAAAACCAAGGCGAAGTCTCTTAAAGTGCAAATATACTCAAGAGGCATTGGAAAAGATACACTGCTGCTTCCAAATTTGTTCACTCCGTTGCTCCCATGTCCCCCAGAGCAGGGATTGAGACATTAAGCAAGGACCTGGGAACCAAAATAAAAAACAAACAAAACAAAACAAAAAAAAAAAAAAACACAAAAGAAACAAACAAAAAAAACCCCAGAAGCAATCTCTCCCAAAGACTGACTTGGGGAATTACACCCAAAAATCTCCCACAGCCCAAGCAGATGTGCTCAGCCACCACCACTGCTTATTTAGAGGTGGGCTGCTGAGCCTAACTTCCCCCTTGTTTTGAAGTAAGGTCTTTACTTCATCCCAAAGAACATGGGGGGATTGATCTTTTCAATGACAAATTTGGAGAGGGAATGCAGTTTCCTGGTTGGTTTTACATAAGGTTGGACACTCAATTAGACCTGGGAGTGCTGTTTTTAATGAGGTCCATTTCTCATTAGCTGGCTGCCCTGAAGAGCACAGGAATTGCAGTCCTGATCCTTTCAGAGCAGCATACAGATGCTAAAAGCTTTATTTACCTTTCCTGTCTAATCTTCTAGAAACTCACGATACTAAAGTTCCTTGACAATACTTGGTACATTTCCCTCTTTTGAAGACGGAAAACACACAGTGCAACATCAGCCAAGAAAGATGTCTTTGCCTGTGTGGGTGGCAGTCAGCCCTGGGAAGGCATTCAGCTTCAATTTTGAACTGAGCATTAGTGCTGCGTTGTGCAAGAACCTGTAAGCTTAAAAGCCAAAAAGCCACTGATGTACTTAGTGTATGTGTCCTCCTACATCGACCCTGCAGTCCTCCTCAGACATTTCATGCTGCAACACACAACAGTTGTACACTGGAAGTGGCTAAGTGCTGAACAACAGTCTTTAAACAACTGCTCAAACCACATTACAGCATTTTTAGAATAAAAGACTTCCAAATGCTCCCCCCTGAAAAGTAACAAGGAAAATGGTTGGAGGCTATCTATTCACTTCCTGAGGCAACAGACCTGGTAAAACTCTGAAAGAGGCTTTGCTACTGAATGCTAAAATTTAACTGTTAAAATGCACTAAATACCCCAAAAACTGGGATGTTACAGACAACTGCAAAGTACCGCTGCTTACAGAAACACCAGCGATGGTAAAATAGCACCAAGCAGCCTGAAATGCAACAATACTGAGTTGAAGTGGTGGCTGTGGAACACTAGTCAACAGTGAGGACCAGTAACCATCTCTCTTCGCGCTGGGCATCTACAGGTGATGCTGGGACAGTACAGGAAGAGGGATGCTGGTCTAACAGCATGAATCTCTCACGTGCATCTCCAGCAGCAGGCCTGTTTGGCAAGATCAAAAAAGCCTCAGTCCGCTGTTCCCCTCCCTCCTCCAGTCTGGAGGAGAGCAAACACATCACAGACCTGTGCTGTTAGAAACAGCTCGGCACTGGTGTGGTACCAACAGCAGAGGGAAGGCACGGAGCCTAAGGAGAAGCTCCCACCACAGCACCGATCCAAACAAAGTCTGTCCAACTGCCTCATGCGGGCAGGCCTCCTGCCAACTGTCACAGGCAGATGCTGCAGCTCAGCACGTGCTGCTACTTGAAAGGAACCAGAATGGAGAAATGCTCACTCCCCAGCCCCAGCTCTTAGCACAGCACATTTTCACCGAGAAGGACTGGGGGCAGGGGGGAAGAAAGGCAAGGAAAAGCAAAAAGGAAGAAGCTGGTCTACAAGACAATTTACTTCTCTAGGGAGACATGCTCTGAATTCTATACAGGGCTGCACAATTGAGATGAACTTTGCTGTAATAAGAGAATATCTAAGCAACTGACCTGAGGTAAAATGCTTGAGCATGGCTTCCCAGCATGGACTGGCACTTGAGAGCAGAGAGAACATGCCCATATTGTCCTTGTCACCTTACCAGCATTTTACATGTAGGACAGGGGAAGCACACGTGACTGGGCAAGGGAAAGAACTGACATTCCAAGCTGTGACCCAGCACATAAAACCAAGTGTGTTTGGAGAGGCAAGAATACAATGCACACTACATTTACGCCCAGCCTCAGTTCATGCATTTGATCAATGCAGCGTTTCAGGAAAAAGAGACTGGAACCAGGCTTGAAAACCAGCTTGCCATCCTTTCTGTGCCGTTCGCCCACAAGCCCCTCTGGAGCAGGAGAGCACATCCCTCCCGCCTCTGCAGGGGCGTTCCTTGGAGCAGGGCCACAGCAAAGCAGTCAGCACAGTCACATGTAAGATTTTTAAAATTCAATTCTGAAGACACCATCTGACAAATGAAGCATCGCTCTTTCAGGGCCATCACTGAAAACCTGCAGGACCTGTAACAAGATGCATGATGAACTAACTGCACATCAGTTTTATCAACGAAGGGATACAGGTCTAAAGCCTGGTATGGGGAGGATTTAATGGAGCTTATTTACAAACCAGGAGGGGAAAACTGCATGAGTGAAGGTAAACAGCCTAGACACCCCACAATACTGGTCCACATCATATTCTTTAATATCTAAAAGTAAAAAAATATGGCCCATTCCCCCTCCCCCCCCCCCCCACCCCCCCCCGATATGTACACATAAGAACAGCCATGGTACATAAGATACACAGGCAGACTGTGTCTTCAGTCTCAGTTTGGTTTCTCCATCTTCCTGTCGACAAGACTCCTTTATTGCTTGGGACACTGACCGGACCTCAGCAGTACTGTCTGCTCCCTCCAGGATGCTGGCACAGCAAACAGCAGGGAGGCTTCGGCAAGCTCAGGCAGTGGGCAAAACCTGTATGGTTTGTTGCACACTAAATCACCAAAAAAAGGATGACAGGGTGTATCATGTCTATTTACAGTCAATCACTCTTTCGGCACATGTTCTGCTGCAAGAGAATCCAGCATCTGCTGTTTAAGTTGAAAACTGTCAGTGTTCACATTTGGCACAGAAGTAACTTTGCATCTGTGGACTGCAGTGAAACCAGAGATCCCAGATGTGAAAAACATGCACTTATGGGAAGGAACTGCACGTTCCACGTTGGAACGTCAATAGCCCTGTGCACTTACAGAAGGAAAACATACAATTACAGCCTAAAAAATGCCACAAACATTTTGTAATTAAACCAGACTTCACTGTTCTTAGAAATAATACTGTGTCAGTTCCAACTTCAGCTGAAGCCTGCTGGGCATGGACTGGAAGGTAAGAATGTACAGCATGCCACTTCTGAACATGCTAGGGGGCCGAGTGAGGAGTCCTTGCAAAGGAATGCAGCAAATAAAGGTAAGACATCTGGAAACATATGCAGAACAGGAACACGGTCTAGGAGACCTAGGCAATTCCAATACTATGCTTGCAGTGATGTGCTGCTGTTAGCAGTATGGAAGTTATCCGACAGCAGCTGCAATGTAGGAGTTAGTCGTCAATAGTTGGCAACCAGAAGGCCTACAAGAGGAAAGAACATCTTTTACAGAGCAGAACACAAACCCTTCCTACAGCACACTGCAGGAGCTGATCACTGCTACCTCTGTAAGCACACAGGCAGAGACTACCGACGAGGCAGCAACACCCTCCCAGCAGTTTAAGGTTACAATGCTTGCTGACACTGGTTTGGTTTGCATTGCTTGTTCTCCAGAGCAAGCCAGTCTTAAAGTGAAAATGCCAGGCGTGTACCGTGGCCTAAAGAACGCATCCTTCTGTATGAGTGCGCATTCACGCACTGCGCTCCTTGCGTGTGTGTTCACACGCCAGCTGGGCTGCCCCACATAGCTATCTGCCAGGCAAGGCGCAGGCTGGGCATAACAGAGAAGGGCCTGGCTCTCACCAAAGCCCAGGGAAATACCCATCAGTGGCACTGAGCCTTCTCAGATTCTTTTCTAAAAAGGTCAGCACCTCATTGAGCTAGGAGGAACTTAAAATCCTTTCCTTACCATATTGGAACATGCGCTAGCAAAAGTCATGAATTTTGGATTGAACTGCAGACAGGTTATAGGACCTGTGTGTTTCCCATCCAGCACAGCCACTTTCATCCCGCTTTCCCCATTCCAAACATGAATCTTCCCATCCTCCGAACCTGCAGGCAGGAGTAGAAAACAAAATATGCAAGATATATTGGAGAGGCCAGCAGAGGAAATGAAGAACTTAACCTTTTCTGTCAGAGGACTGCAGGACCAAGCATGCCTTTAAAAAAAGGTTAAAGCTATGCCTTAACCTTTAAAATTCTCAAAGTATCACTAGGGCATTTACAAAACATCACACACCTGTATCCAAACAGCAGGTTTGTATCTATCTCTGCACTACAGAGTCTCAGTTACACACCACAGTGCACCACTGTTCTGGCAATGAGGTTAACAACTACAGTCACCCAGTAGAAAAGGAGAGCTGACACCATCCAACGGAGGAGGACAGACCCTTGTCAACTTGCACCGATGTGCAAGAGGCCAAAAGCTAGGTGTAAGAGTCATTGTTCACACAAGTTCTCAGTTCAGACACAGGAGATAAATATTTCACTTGGTAGGCACAGAATCAAATCAAAGGCTTTTGACTGAAGGTAACCAGATTTCAAGGCACTGTGCCAAATGCCAGAAGCTTCACTGGATATGTCGACGCTCCATATTGCTACAATGGGACAGTTTTTTCACTTTAAAATGGCATTTTGCAAATTCTGAGGCTGGACACCTAACATTTTTATAATCCAATTCTATTTTAGTCTCATTTTAAATAGGACTCCTAATAAAAATGCAAGGAGTTTTCTTCTGCTTCTATATTTGTATGTACAGCTTTTCAGGGAGGAAAAATTAAGCAGCACAAGTTACAACTTAACCATATGTGAAAAATGACAGAAGTGTTTTGGAAATTCTTCCGCTATAGTTTTAATTTGGAAGGGCACAACAGGAAGGTAAATATGTGCAATAAAGTGCTCTCCAGAGACAGACTAAACAAAGAATTCCATCCACCTTCTCTGAAATAGGGAAGTTCTCAGCCAGAACAAAAAAACAGAACTTTTGTCAAGGCTATCACTTATTCAGGAAAAATGAGGATCTGGATACCAATTACCACAAAGTTAAACATATTTGATGTACCAGCCATATAAATAAGAACAAAAAGAAAGTGCTAGGAGAGGGCAGCACCGCACAGATGCATCTGACTTGTGTTCATGGGTCCTGTTGGGCAGCAGAGTGTAGTGCTGACTCAAGTGCTTACCTTGGGGTACCCAGCCTGCAGCAGCAGGCTTTGCAGGAGTTGCAATTGCTTTTTGCCACCTGCTTCACTCAGGAGTCCCTCCTGCAGGGGGTGAGGAAGGGGGCCTGGGCCAGAGAAATCACATGCTGGCAGCCATCAGGCTGATGCCTACTGCTTCTATCAAGGGTAAAGCAGGCTTGTTCTGCAGACATGGGGGTTTACAAGAGCCCCATGAACAAAATGCAGCTGCCCCAGTGCACATCACCAGTGCAGGAACGTCCCTGAGAGGTGTACGAACGCACCAGGTAACGAGACCAATCGCCCAAGCACAGATTGGTGCCTTGCTCATCAGGCAGTGGAGGGCAGGCCACAACATATAGTCCCAAAACGCCTTGAGGCAGCACATGAGCGCATCCTAGCCACAGCGTGAAGATCACTGACAGAAATTATGTGACAGGTCTCCATGCATTACAACGGTTTGACAGTTTCTTGTATTTTTTTGAATTAGCATTCATTTATTGAGGAAAAAATAAAATTCTTGCAGGCTCATTTACATTTCAGACTAGAAAATACTGAGTAAACTAACAAAACAGGAAACTGCCAATGCAAAGAACATTTATAGCTGCACTGTATTATTTAAATACATTCTGCTTCCCAACAGACACAACTTTAGTCCTCTATAACACACCTAATTTCAGAGCACTGAAATTCTTTCCAAGAAGAATTATCTTACCTATCATGATGAACTGAGAGTCTGGTGTGAATGATGCCTCCAGCGTGACAGCCTTACTATTGTTATACCCCTATGGCACAAAACAGGAGAACACGTAGTAGAGTGTGTCCACAGTAATCTCACAACCAAAGGGCACCTGCTCCCAAAACTAACACCAAGTTTCAAGCAGGTAACACAGGCAACATGCTCACCCCAAAAGTATGCAAGATGGCTCCTTTAAAGGCATCAATCAGTCGAATGAACCCTCCATTAGTCGATATGAGGATGAGTTTGCCATCATTACTGAACTTCAGGCCTGTCCACTCACATGTTCGATCATACTGCATCTTAAATGTAGCAAATGGCCCCTTCGAAGACAAAATGGAAAATATGATGTAGACTCTTTATGTGTTGCTGCTAACAGGAGTCTGCTTTTAATCCTAGTTCAGGAAAAAGTTTAAGACTTCTGAAAAGAAAATCTTTAGTCCTAAGATACCAAAGGAAAATGTCACGGCAAAGCCATGTCACTGCATGCGTAAGTTTCAAAGAAGTATGACTCCAGAGTTTCTATAGCAAAAAAGAACCACAGCAGGGTGTTTCAATACCCAAAAATCCCATACTCTACCTCATTCAACAGCAGAAATTGAAGTAGAATGAAATTTTCAAACAAGGCTGCTAACTGAAGTTAGAGAAAGAGCTTGAGCCACTGTTATCGTCCTCTGACTTTCTGAAAACCATGGACCTGACTATGCTCAGTGCTTAGACAGTTCAGCTGCCTACACAGTTAGTCTCCTTTGAAATTTCCATCCTTTCTGATAATCCTGGCTCCATCTTTGCCAGTGTTCTTCCAGAATAAGCAGCAAGGGAAAAAGAACAAAACAAAAACCACCAAAATGCAACAACAAAAAGCCTAAACAGGAGTTCAGAACAGAGGAAAGAGTCAGCAGAAGTAAACTTTAACATTGGTTCAAAAGTAGGTTTCAGGATTTAGTGACATCACTTATTTCTGTCTGTCAGATGTGTACTTACCAAAACTCTCTAGGTGCCAAGCAGGCAACCCAGATAGTAAGGTGAAGTAAAGAAATCCAGCCTCTGAGCACTGAGTTTAGACTACTTCTTGCAAGCTAAGAAGTATAAGAAATGAAGTTAGGGTAGCTCACCTTGTCAAAAGAACGGAGATCGTAAAGCTTCACCATTTCAGAATTGACTCCCGCAGCAAAAATCAACCCTTCTGGGTCAAAAGAACACACAGGCTTCCCCTGGAGATGCATTAAACCCTAGAAAAACAGAAGTAGTCCAAATTATTTTGCAAAACCGATGCTCACATCAGTTCTACCACAGCTCTTTCAGCAGAATAGCAGCCTGCAGATGGAACAACTGAATTTCAGTTGTAAATATTAAAGTTTTACAAAGGTTCAGGACTCAGCTTCTCAAAAGCAACTCTGATTACTTCAGGTCATCATACAGAGCTTCTAGTTTGCTGCAATGGCAAAGTTTACATGAGAACAAATCAAGACCTCATTAGAGCTGTCATCCTCTCAAAAAGTACCCACAGAAGGGAGGATGATGTAGCTGTATTAATAATGATACCAGACGGTGTCACAACACACTGCTGCTGGGATTGACAGCAACGTTCTACCAATTATGGTTGGGAAGGAGGGAAAAAAAAAAAAGGGAATTTGAAACCAAGTAGAAAGAGCTCCGGTGAACACCGCTGCTGAACTTTCTATGCCTGTCTAATGCAAATCCATACCTTCTGACAGCCAACAGAACTTATTTTTAATGTTAACTTTTCCTCTACTCACATAGTGGAAAAGACCTGAGAAAATTTGGTAAAACCCAACAAGATAAGTAATTTTCTCTTTCCTGACTGGCAGGTCTGTGTGTGTTAGCCAAATGTCTTTATGTAACTGTATGCACATAAATAAGAACACATCTTTGATTAAGTCAACAATATATTTAAGAAGCTTCTGCATTTCTGAAATACCACTCTTCTCTACAGAATTCTAGAGACTTCACCACTTCTTTTCAGTTTAGGTCAGTTCAATCACCTTCAATTCAGGTCAGTTTTCCCCATGATCTCCGAAGGCTAGGCAGTAAACTAGCCAACACTCAGGGCCCTCTCAAGCGAGACATCTCTGGTTTCATGATAGTATTTCTAGGCAGTACGGCTGCCATCTCACGGGCAAGCTGAAGATTACAAGTAACACTCCCTCAACCAGTTTCCCAAACCGATGGATGCAGCTTCCAGTTACAAGTCCTAGTTTTACCATTCTTACAACTTCAGGCATTAGCATAAATCACAGAACTGATATTGAATTTACAACCCTACCTCACCTGTAGCAATTTTGAGATTAATCCCAAGGGAAGTTTACACACGGGCATTAATGGCATACTCTCAGAGAAAGGCAAAATTAAGATTTCTTGTCAGAAAAAGCTTGGGTTTAAGACAGATAAAACAATTTTGTAAGAAATGTAACGTTTTCTTCCTTTTGCATTTACAGTTACATCACCTGGAATAAGTAAACAGCCTTCTCTCATAAGCAAAATGGTTCCAGTGAGATGGAAAAACATGAGAGCACAACACTGTGTCCAGACATAGGGACAAAACAGCTCATCGCCAGTAAAAGGTGGAGATTCTACTCCTAGTCTTCCATTCCTGCCCCTGCTGCCAGCCCTGGTACTTCTCTCAGCCCACACAAGCCTGCTTCCACTAAAAAAAATGAAAAGTATTCCAGCAAAATAAATACATATAAATAAGAGTTTTCCCTTGCTAGAGAGTTAAATCTGTGCATCACAAACAGGTCTGATGAACAACAAAGGTGATGCAAGGAGGGGGTAGACCATACGGCTGCTGTGTTACTTTAGATCATCAGTTTCTTCATCAGATTTAATTGTATCAAGGCATCAATTTTAAACACACACTAAACACTCAGATAAGATGCATTCCCAACCCAGGAGAGATGCTGGCTAAGAAAGAACACCCTCTGCATGGGGTAGCAGCCTGATGAACAAGCTGATGACACCCAGCTCTCCTCTTGTTTCAGCAACTGTGAGTGTTATTTCTTGCTCTTCCCAGCACCCCTCCAGCAGAGACATAGGGGAAAGCAAGTGGTGTTACACAACACGACATACATATTTCACAGAGATTGGTGATCGAGGCTCCTTCAGCATTCCAGGAAGGTGTCAACACTAAATCAACAGCATACATTTCTGGCAGCATTTTTGTTTCATAACAAGCAAACATCCCTTTTTCATCCTTCTAACTGAAAATGCAACATAATTTGCACATTAATTTGATATACTACCTGACAATTTGGAGAGCGGAGATCCCAAAGTCGAATAGTTTTATCAAGGGATCCAGAAATAAAAGTATCATCCACTGGAGACATTGAAAGAGCAACCACTCTGCAACGCAGAAGACCACATGCATCAGACACACACAAAAGAAGTGAATGGAGCAACAGCTACCCCCAGCAGTTGTGTACAAGCTTGTAATTGCCATGAACAGTTCTACAAAGCAAAAACCAGAGTGAATCAAGTGTAACATAACTCAAGCTCTTTACAATCATTATTTCAACTTCTCCTGTACTGTCTCCAAGCCACATCTTACCTTTTTGTATGCCCCGGGAAATAACGAATGTATTTGTTGTCATGCAGGGAGAGGTATCGGATTGTATCTGAAAACATAAACAAACCATAAGTTTTATCATACCACGAACCCAACATTATCTAAAAGCAATCACATAGTAAACTTGCTCCCCACAGCAGCAGCAATCTTGCCACAGTGACTAAGTCTGGTCATTTGATTTCAAGTCAGACTTTGAAACAGACATTAAACAACTTGGTTTCCAAGGCAGAACTGGAAATCAGGCACTAAGAAAATATACTTCCCACAGTCTGAAGTCATATAGCATCTTAAAGGCAAACTCTCATGTGATTTATGCAAGTTAATTTCAACATTGCTAAAATTTAAGTACCAGTAGGTTTTATTCCATCATTCTCACAAAACTGAGAGCATCAAACTTACAAAGTTGACACTACCACTTTTTTTATCTATACAGCATGGATCTTGCTGCCTTACATATGTACACATCCATCAAATAAGCCTCTAACTAAACAGCAAATATAGTAAATCTTAATTCTAGCATTTAGCCAAAGAGAAGATAAAAACGTGAACTTAAAAAAACAGGACAAGACCATTAAAAAACATCAAATCTTCCTCTTTTTTTAATTTGACCATCAACAGCTTCACATATTCTCTGCACTTAGAGCAACTAAGCCTTAAGAGGACTGAGGAGTAATCTAAAGCTTAGTCCACTTAACGCAATCTTAAAAATATATTGAATAAATCAGAGCAGCACCACAAAATTTCTCAAGTGGTAATTTTATACTGAGTATCTATGAACATATCAAGAGTAGCCCAGAATTTTGAAAGATGCTGTTGAGACTTTCTCCCAAGATTAAAAGAAAACCTTGTGAGAGGAAACAATTGTTAAAGCACAGAATCAGCATTTTAATCTTTAGCCATCTGAGCAATGAAACAAAGAGCACAAGTTAAACCTCTCCTATCTAAAAGCAGCAGAAGCAAAATCCCTTCCCACACTAGTTAGAAGACACTAGTTTAAGCTGTTGCTGGATCAAGGATATGAGTATTATGCACCTGCACTGTACAGTGCCAAGAGACCCCGTATTGCTGTAACAAGTCCTGCTGAGGCTCCAAAGATAAACTGTGGGAAAAGGACATTTCTACTTTTGATCCAGAAGAAAAGAGCCAACAGGATGCAATACGCACAACGAATTTTAACACTCATAAGAGCTACTGTGTTCAGAGCTTTCTGAAAGGCTCATTCAGCAAAATTTTGTTTTTGTGAAAAAATTATCAAGTTACCATTTCTGCCTGAGGTTTCACATCAAGCTGAAACCATAGTTCTAGATCACTCTCCAGTATTTGACAAGAAAACTAAAACTGACTGACCAAGCTAGAAACACGACACTGGTAACATAACCATTCTGAAAGGCTCTAAGTGACCCAAGGTGACTATTCAAAACATACATCCCCAACACCAGTGTCACATCCCATCACGGCTAGAACTCCTATGCTTCAAGCATGCTGTTAAGACATCTGTAGCATTTCCTGCAAGAACAGTTGTTACCTGATTTCCGAAGTATCCATGCAGAATTTCATCTTCCTTTGCTAAAAAGGAAGCACTGAGAAACCGTGATCCCTTGTGATCCTTTTTGTTGGCAGTGCTCTGTCCCAGGCAAGGCAGTGGCCTGTACAGTTATCTCCTGTACCGGGTGGTATCATAGACCCTCAAACTGTACAAACTACTACCTCAGCCTGGAATCAGGCAAGAGGAACTAGGTTCAAAGGTCTCGAAGAAATCTTCAGAAGTGGATTGGTAGCAACACCACGTAAAATGCTTGGGAGCAAGTGCCAGCACTCCCATAAAATGCTCCTGGGTTAATTTTCCCTGCTGATAACTGTATAACAGGTTAAATACAATATACTTTGCCCGAGCCTGCATGCATTAGGAACTACAGAGTATCTGAACTCCTACAGAACGCACTTCTGGGTTTATTAGGCTTATGATTCATAACAGCAACAAAAACTTTCTCACTCTAACCTTTTATTTTCTTATAATCAAGTATTTATAATGCTACCCTGCAAGATGAATACCTGTAAGTTTTGGTTCCTCAAGGCTTACCTGTGCTTATGAACAAAAACTCACAACTCAATATGGCCTTAAAAATGCTTCATTAAGCTGTTAGTTGTTAATTAATTGTAAATAAAATTACAGCCAAATCAGAAACGTAACCAAGTACTAACAATAAAAAAAAAAAAGCAGGCTGTGAAACAGACTAAAACAGTAAGTGCTTCCCGTCACACTTTTAATCCTTTCACACCATTAAATCTGATTCTGTTGGAAACTTCCTTGTTCCTCTAGTTTCAGGCCCAGCTTGTTCTAGTTTAACCTGGCTTCCTAGCTCTTAACTTCCATCTGCTCTAAACTCATACTCTTAAATACCTTAAGTAACCTAGCACACACCACAAGGCACCAGTGTCTCCACTGTCAAGCTCCACCGCTGCAAAGGAAAAACCAAACCAAAACCACTATTCCAGAAGTGATTATGAATTTACAAATACAATGTTAAAACCCATTTATAAACTGCTGTGCTAAGACAGTTGGTCACTGAAAAACTGTCAGACCTCGACTACAACAAACAAAATCGAGACAAAATTTGAAATCTACACTAGCTGTTTCCAACCTTAGGAAGAATTAAAGTACCTATCTGTGCCAGTTCTTACATTTGAATTTTAAATTAAACTCAAATACATGAATAGTCAGCCTGTCACGAAGCTCTAGAAGCCCTTCGATGTCACCAGTTTAGAGAGTGTAGCTATCACAGACACCGTCTGTGGAGAAATGGCATGAAAATGGGTGTTCTATTAGATGGAAAAAACAGATTAAGAGAAGCAAAACTAATCTCAGAAGAGCTCTGTGACCTCCTCCAGGCTTGGCTGGTGATCTCCTGAGTTACCTGAACTTCCTGCCCTCCCTGCTACGTATCGGAGAACGGGAAAACATTCCCTTCTTTTGCAGCTGACTTGTATGTGTACCAGACAGAGCTACGGCGTGTAGCCCACCTTTTAGCCACATGCTCCTGCCTCATTTCATGCATAAGAAATTAAGGCACAGAGCCTGACTGACAGCACTGGCATCAAACAGCAAAGTGAACAGCAGAATCAAGAACCGAACTTTTATCACACTAACAATGTTTAATCCCTTAGTTATTGCAGCAATGAACAAAACTCACAGCAGCATGCTCAAGGGAACATCATCAAGTTGTGCAGTTGAGTTGAACATTAATTCCTCTGTCTGACAGCACATTTATCACTGAAAAAGTTACTATATGTAGTTTTAAATATAAGAAGATAAAATACGCTCAACTCCAGTGGATCACTTACCATCTATTTTGTTGGAGCTGTACACGACAGTGTTGGCAGCATGTGTGTACCTGATCAAGTCCACTCCATACTTCTTACTGTACAGAGTTCTCTTTGGTCTGTCAGAAGGAAGCAGAAATAATTGCACTCACTGCAACAAAAAGCTCAAAACGCAACTCCCCACTATAACAAAGCCTGTTTTCATTGAGATATTACAAGATTGTTTCAAGTAGTCAGATGTTTTTATACAAAGAAAGAAAAGCTTCTTTTATTTGATTTACAAACAAGCACCTTGGTGCTTTCTCCAAGACCACCCCTAGGCTTGAGAAGTTCCCTGTAACACCTGCAAAATGCACTTACTTGTCCCCTCAAAAAAATTCTTTTTACACTAGACATCATGGGAAAAAGAATATAAGGAGCTAGCATAACAAGCCCGTAATGTCAAGCAGCACTGCCTCATCACTCCCTTGCCCATCCAAATCTCTAATTCATCTGCTACTTATTTCAGATTTGAGAATAATTTGTCTTTTTGTTCTATATTATTTCAAAACATAGGACAGGGTGTCTCATTCAGAACAGGCTTTCTCGGTATTAACACAAACACAATAGTCTATAAAAGCAATGCTAACACAGGGACTCTCAAAGTACCGGAGAATTATACTCATGTTTGATCTTAATTAAAGCCTGAAACTCAAACGTAACATTTTGCAACAGATTTAGACATTCTAGTGAGAGTGAAGACAACATACAGAACTGGATTTTCAGGGGTCTGGTGAGCAAGTGATGTACTGCAGTACTAGAAATTTTAACTGCAAGGTAAACTTAGAAGTAGCTGGTTAGTAAGCGTATCTTGCAGCAGCAGCGCCTGTTTAAGCAGTGGTCTCCCCCACCCTCCTTCCCCCTTCTTCCTCAGCTGAGGTAGCACAGAGGTTTCAAAGCTGGGCAGTCAACCAACAGGTGTACCAAACAATACCAGAAATAATACAATCTCTTCCGGGAGTTATTTTTAATCCAGAAATTTGTAACTACAGTTATTACACAGGCCCACAAAATATTTTACCAACACGAACCAAAGACAACAACATGGGACTACAAACAGAAGGAGCAATTTAAACCAATAATGCTGACAAAAGAAAAGTTTATCAGACTATACCCTCAGACAAAGTATTTATAAAATGCTCAACTTTTCCCTTGTTTTCATTAGCCTCAAATTGACACACCCAAACAAGAGCATGAGTTGGAGACACTTCATATCAGAACAAAAATAGACATTCTTTCTTTAAGATTAATTCTCACACAGCAGAAGCCATAGGGCTTTGACTTCAAATGAACTTCCTGGGAACAAGCCTCCATTAACTGAAAGCCAACACAGCAAGTGTAATTAAAACCCATACACCACCTGTACTACTAAGACCAAATCTCAACAGATTGTTCTTCAGTTCCTCGTAGTAGATTTTAAAATCAATTTTCAGACACAAACATGCTACAAACTGAAAACAACACATCAAATGTAAATTTAGACACCAAAATTCTGTAACATTATGCCTGATATACTTCCCATACTGCTCTCTGCACTTACCTCAGCTATGCTGTTGACCAAATTGGAAAAAACACACAAAAAAACCCAAACAAAAAAACTTCCTGAAACCAACAAATCCCACCAACCTCAAAACATACTAAGACTCTCATGCCTAATCTGGCTCTTCCTTATCTATGAAAAGTTTAAAGCTCAGAAGCTCTATTCAGAATTAACACACACCAAAGAATATACAGAGACTAATAAAGATCAACAGATGAACAAAAGCACATTTACAAAAAAGAAGGAAAGTACTTCTGTGTTTTAAGAAAGTTGAAGTTTTCACATAAGCTGACACAAGCAGAAGTATGTCACTTCACACAAGACCAATTACCTGTTCCCAACCAGCTATTTAAAAACACAAACAATAAAACTAAGGTCTACATGGTTTTTAAAAGAAATCACAATCACTAAACATAACTATAAGTTTACGGTTAATCTATCTAGCCCACTTGCAAATCAAGCGATACTGTCAAAGGAAAGCACTGTATGAGATCAGTCAAATCTGCTATAAAGATAAAACAAAACACGGGCAAGATTTGTAATAGCATCTGCATCTTTCTTTGAATCACTACTGCTGCAGGTAAAACCATCATACAAAACCAGGCTCACTGATATGTCTAGTAAACACAATGGCTAAGCAGGAGTCCAGATCACCTCTTTGTTTGTATAAATAATACACAATTCATGTATACTACAATTAAGCTAAGCCTTTACTAGACCACCATTACATCATACCAGGCTTACAAATTTCCAGCCATGAGCCTCCTGTTCCCAGCCTCAAGGACTGCTGTACATCCCAACACACAACTCTCTTCTAAAGTTTTCAGAGTTCACTCTTAAGCCCCAACTGCCACAGGTAAGCCTCTTGGCTATGCTTTTGAGCCAGCTTACTGTGGAGGTCCTTAGAGATGCAGAATAGGTTAAAAAATAGTAGTAAGAATTTAGTTGTTTACACATTTATAAATCGAAGTGGAATCTCAGGTCCAAAATTATTGGATGCTCATGAAGGAGGTCAAATTTTTCAAGTCTGTTGCCTAAACTCAGAATATACATAAGGGAATCTGTGTTTCAAGGAGATTATCTTGTCCTGTCAGCCCCTGGCTACACATCACTGTTCAAACTGTCCTGACACTTTCAGAAACTGAAGTTCACAGAGATAGGGCTTGGTCATACTCATGACAACTCTGGTAGCTGTATGGCTTACTTTAGCATGGCAAAACAAAGCAAACCAGGTGAGGGTGTACCCAAGTATAACCAAACACAACTGCATTTGAATTTTACCAGCAGAAATGCTCATTAACGGGGGGGGGGGGGGGGTGGGGGGGGTGGGGTGGTAAATTATAGCACTTCTAAATGGTGAAAAGTTTTAACATTCAGGCCATTTGATGAAGTAGAATATCCTACACTGAAACCCAGCAAGCAGGATGTTTCCTCCTGGCTATTATACTCATTAGCAATGACATATACAAGCAGGTAAGAGTTCCCAGCCCTTGAAATAATGTTTTAAGAAAAAAAATAAACTATAGGCTTGAAACTGCCAAATTCCACCATGTCACAACAACGATCTTTCACAGATTTGATTTTTCATCTCCACATGAATCTAGTGACAAAGTAATCCACAGACAAAACTTTCCAGGTGAGAGAAAAGTGTGCCCTGCATCCCTATGTACCTCTAAAAATCACAGTTATGCTTTTAAGTCAATTGACAGTACATGAGAAACCTTCAAATTAATTTTATAACCACTAGAGAAATGCATCCTGAAACAGGGGTTACCTTGATGAAACTACTCGCACTGCCCTGCAGCACTGCAGTAGACAACCATCAATCTTTTACATTTAACTTAAAGCAAACCCTCTGACTGTAAAGGACACATCAGGACTAGATGGAGATAGGAATGAAAGGGCCAAATGCCTCCCACCCCATCAAACTATTCTTTACAAGTTTGAAAGGGGAAGAGCAATCAATACCTAAAAGCATTAACAACACTCAGCTCTTCTACTATTGTACCTAATTAGGATCTAGAGTACAATCTATGGCAGACACCATATGTATAAAATTACCTATTCTTACATAAATAAAAATTAAGTAATTTCAACCAAGCATTCACTCTATCAGATGTGGAACACCAACTTTAACATGTAAAGCAAGCAAACTAAATACAAATGTGAAATAACATATGAGCAGTCTACAAAATTAGAGAATATGCAGGATGCAATCTTGCAAACACAAGAAGTATGCTGCCTTGGTCTGCTTGAAAAAAACAGGAGGATTGTAAGTACCTGGTTTACTAGAAAATATAAGCAACACTGACACATCTATTGCCTAGTACTCCCAAGCCATTTCTTTTTCATTCCTGCATTACCATGCCCTTTTTATTCTCTCTCCTACAATACACATTCATTTTTCTTTCACTTTCTGTATGTGATGCTCTCTAGTCTTGGCTTTACAAAAAAAAATTTAGAATAACCTCATAATTACACCTCTACATCAAGAAGCACGTGAAAATTAAAACTTTAAATTTATTAAAGCAGCGAAATGCCTACTTGTACCAACTGAGAACGATTTTAATGGAATAATGACATCATTTGGCTCAGTTTGTTCCAACTCTCATAGAATACAAATGCCTTCTGCGTATGTTCCAAGACATCAACTGCAAGTGATATTGGTGGTCTTACTTGCACATTTTTTTAATCATCTGAACAAGAGCACCACTTCAAGTGCTGTGCAAATTTCTGGGGTTTTATCCATAAAACAAGAGAAGCACCATGTGATCAACGAAAAAAGAAAGATAAACTGGACAACTCTGTTCAATGAGAAACGCACATCTTAATTTGTTACCCTTAAGTAGCAGAAATCAATAAACACCTTGTTTGATTAAATATAAATTAAGACAACATTTGAAGACAACTGTGAGCCTTACCCATACTTTAACTGTGCTTTACAGATAAACACGCAATTAGAAAAAAGGATTTAAAGCACAGAGGACCACCTTTATCCACAATGTTCACAGACACCACTTAGCAACTAGGTTTTAAGGAAAACACCATCAAGTTTTTGTAAGGTATAGTAAACACACACCACACCATCTTCACCTTTTAGCTTAAAGTATTTATCTAAGAAGTTGCACTCAAATTAGGTTGCTTAAAAAGGCACATCTGTACGCTGCTCACAGTAGTTGCTTCTATTTTAATTAGTGAGACTTAAGCCCGGAGAAGCCCGAGAAGTCAGTTTGCATATCTGTAACAATCCCGAGGCCTGGAAACGTGACCAGACTCAGCCCCTTAAGCTTAACAACTATTTAGTTCTCACAGCAGTGAACTCTCTCACACTTGGGAAATTACCACCAGTGCATCCAGCCTACCAGAGAAAACAAGCAGAGACACACGTAGCGCAGACAAAACCACGCTGCTCCCACCTCTGCTCTCTACTTTAACCGTTTATAATCCACACATACACCCGTCACACATCGTTGCGGGTCCACTTAAAAGGCTCCACTAAAAAAAAAAAAAAAAAAAAAGGAAAAAAAAAAAAGCGCCAAAGCTTACCAGCCAGAACTACCACCTCCTCAGCGGAGTCGCCACCGGTGCAGAGCCGGGCTCAGCTTCTCCCCGCAACGGGCGGCAGCCAAACCGCCGTCCCCCACAGACCCCCCCCCCCCGCCCCAGAAATTCCCAAGACAAGCACCCCCCACTCACTTGCCCTCCTGGCAGTCATAGAGAACTATGGAGTCGTCGTCGCTGCTGGAGATGACGGTCTCGCCGTTGGGGCTGAAGTCGAAGCAGTTTATTTTGTCCGAGTTCTCGCGGAAGACCTTGGCCACACGGAAGCTCCGCAGCACGTTGTCCGTCAGCTTCATCCCGCCGCCGGGCCGGGCCGCGCCGAGGGCGGCAGCGACGGCGCGGAGGGGAGCCGGGCGGGGCTCCCGGCGGCGGCAGGAGCCGACGGGCCGGGCCTTCGCGGGGAGGCGGGGAGCGGCAGGGAACGGGGAGCGGCGGGGGGCCGGGGCTGGCGGCGCCCTCCGGCTCGACTCGGCCCGCTCAGGCCGCGGAGAGGCGGCTCCTCCTCATTGTGTCCGCCATCTTGCTGCTCCGGGAACGGTGGGGGGCGGTGCGCGGGGCACCCTGGGAAGGCGGGGCGGGGCGAGCACGGGCGGGGGGCGGGGCGTGCGCACGGCCCGCTGGGACGGGGGAGGCCGCAGTCCCGTGCCGGGCGGCCATATTGAGCGTGGCAAGAAGGCCTGCCCGCCCTCACCCCGGCGTGACTGCCGGCATCCTCGCCCCGCGCGGGGCCCGAGGTGGGAAGGGGCGACCCGGAGCAGGGTCGGGCTAGGCCGTCATTGCCCACCCGCCCCGCGCCCCGCGCCCCGCGGAGGGGTTTGAGGAGGGGAGGGAAGAGTGAAAGTCGGGTTGGGGGCGTGACGTCATCCCGTAGAGCGGGCAACGACTTCGCGCTGCTGGGAGGGGCGTCACTTCCGGTGCTGGGCGGGCCTGCAGCCGCCTCGTGGGACGTGAGGGGAAGCCGCGCTCGCGCCGCCGGGCCTGCGCGCTCCACGCTCACCTCCTCCCGCCCCCAACCCCCCCACCCGCCCCACCCCGGCCGGCGCTCAATGCGCCCGAGGCGGAATTTAACATATTTTTGCGTATTTTCCGCCGTAACTAGCGAGAGAGCGGCGTTGGAGGCGGTGGTGTGTCCTGCGGCGGCCGCTCGGCGGGCCCGGCCGGGGGTGAGGAGGCGGGGGGGGGGGTCCCTCCGCAGGGTCTGCTCGGGGCGGCCGTGTCCCGCAGGTATCTGCACCCGCTGAAATACACAGTGATCGCCGCCTCGTTCTTTTTTTTTTTTTTCCCCCCTCTACTTTCAGTTCAATTATTAGACACTTTAGTATCCCAGTATTTTTTATTCTTCGAAAATGCTGCAGTACTACGGCCTTACGCCGCATCAGACGTCAGATAAAGACGAGCAGCACAGACTTAACATTTAAGAAAGACGTCTTGGCTTTGGAGGCTGGGGCTCTAATACAGGCACCTCGGCACTTTTTTCTATCGTGAATCTTGGTGTCAGGCTCTGTGTTCGTGTTTTTGTACACCTCTTTAACCTTAAAGTTACTCCTGGAGTACAACGGTAGCTCTGAGAGTCTGCACACACACACGCCCCTAAAGATTTCCCGCACCCTGCTATTTTAATTTTAGAAAACCAACAGATCATTTCGGTCCCCCAGAATCAAAAGAAAAAAAAAAAACAACCCACAACATACATAAATGCCATCATAAATGTTAATTGCATTTTCCTTTCACAGTCTCCAGAATAGTTTGATTTTGCTTTGAGAATAATATTGCCCTCCTGTGGTCAAACAACAGTAAGTCCAGGAACTTGTCAAAGGTCTGCCTGCATGTCATTCAAACATGCTTAGTTATTTTATGTGAATGTACGATTTAGTGAACCAAAAGCCTCTTCTGAGATTACTTGCTCTTACAGTTTGCTTACTAGAGTTCACCATTACAGGTTTAGACATCTAACCCGATTCACCCTCTCATGCTGTGGTGGGATTGGCTCATCAGAATGATTCACTGATTTTTACTCTGAAACAGAAGATTTTCACACAGCAGTCTCAAGAGACTCAACAAAAGATACCTTCATTACTTCTGAGGCGCTCAGGGTCAGCTACCCCATTGCAGGTCAGTTCAAAATCTACGATTGATTTTTGTGTGATGAGAGATTTTAGAGAAGCGCAGAACAACATGCCTCTTACACGCGGTAAATTATATGATCAAAACCTGGATTATCTCATGTGGGCCCTGAAGGTGACTCACCAATACCATCCTAAGACAATTTACTTCAAAACAGCTACAGCACTTAGCTAAGTTTTGTAGTTGTGTAACACTGTGGGTTGTTGATTTGTTATTTTGTCACTCCCTTTTTATTCTTTCTTCTGCCTTTCTTCCTAGTCGTTGGAACTTAGTTTGTCAGTTTATACCAAGCTGGAATTTATCTGGCAGGATAATTGGATCTCCTAGTAAAATGTCACATTAAGTAGGAATTATGGATAATGCCCCTGCAAAACTAGTTAATGGAAAAAATGTTTAATTGTTGCTTGAGTAATATTGATCATATGCAGTCATTCTACTCATGCATTTCCATATTAGATACTACCGTAGTCTGCACAAGACTGACCTGTGCTTGCTCAGTTTGGGTGGACGTGAATTCCAGAGAGATGCTTCTGGAAACAGCACTGCTCAGGTGGATATATTTCTTTTGGACTCTGCTGGAGTGATGATTCTCTGTGGGTAACAGTTATGACTGGAGGCTTGTGTGGAGAGCTTTTATCCTACAACTTCTCATCTCTTTATCTGATCATCTCATCTCTTGAATCTAAGCATGATGCTCTGGAGCATCGAACCCTGTCCTTGCTGTTACAACATGAAATCCCAGAAGTATGGGGAGAAGGGACCTCTGGAGCTGCCAGCTCCACCCTCCTGCTCAGTGCAGGACCAGCACAAGATCAGCTTGGCCACAGCTTTGTCTAGCCCAATCCTGAAAACCACCTAGCATGGAGACCACAGCTTCTCTGAGTGGCCTGATCCAGTGCTGTGCGACCCTCTCTATAAAGAACTTTTTGCTAATGTCTAGCGTGAACATCCTGACTTGCAAATTGTGGCCATTGCTCCTTATACTTTCTGCCACTACCAAGAAGGGTTCATCTCCACTGTCTTTATAACCACCCTTCAAGCAGTTGTAACTGCTATTAGGTTTCTCGCTAGCTGGTTGCACCACTTGGTTCCTAGCCCACTCTGATGCACAGGGATCCTGCCCCAGCAGCAAAACTTCATACTTCTCCTTGCTGAGCATCATGAGGTTTCTGTTGGCCCTGACCTTGAGTTTATCACAGTTCTTCCTCCAGCACTTTCCCCCAATTAGGTGCTCTGCACTGCCTTCCAGGTCACTAAAGAAGCTCTAGGGTGACGTGAACCCCAATAGAGTCCCTGTTGATTACTAGCTGTCAACTGGACCCTGAGCCACTGATGTCTACCCTCTGAGCCCAGTGGTCAAGTTGTTTTTCAGCAAGTCTAACAGTGTGATTTCCCAGCCCACACTCCTTCAGCATGCTCACAAGAATGATGTCAAAAACCTCACTAAAGTCAATGTAGATTACATCTGCTGCTTTCAGCTTTCCCCATAGCCTCTTGTCTCAGCCTAGAGGGCAGCCATAATTGTCATCCCGTGACTGACTAATATTCTTGGCTCTTTTTCCTCTTATGTTATTTCCAACTGAGGAGCTCAGAATTTTTTGCTATTAATCCCAAAGAGCATGACCTTGTATTTTGCAGTACTGAATTTTGACTCCTTTCTATTATTCCAGTCCTCAAGGCTGGAAACTTTTCAATTTCTGAAGAATACTGTGATCCTTCCCTGTATTTTAAATGACTCTCAACTTTGATTGCAAGTTGACTCAGAATAGGAAGTTTGAGAAATTACAGCATGAAAGAAAGTAAACTTGGCATGGACTTGGCTTCGGGGTAGTACTGTTCTGCATTGAGGTACAGAAGGATTTTTTAGTGAAAAATTTTTCTTCCCTTAAATCCCCAGTGCATGGGAAAATCATTTCCAAAAGGTATATAGGGAGTGAAGGGAGTGTGACCTAGAAAAACTAGTAAGATGCATATGTCAAATCCAGTTAAGTTTTTTACTAATGATTCTGATCTATATATATAAAATGCTGAACAGAACACTTATCATCCCTGTGTTTGGCCGTAGGCTACATTCCCCATCAAAGGCAAAGAGACCCTGTTGACGCTTTCCTGGTGAGTAAATCAGTCATGAGAGCAACATTTTTCTTCTCCAAGAAACATATAGAAAGCCATGTATTGGAAATTAGGACTCCTGGGTTTCCAAGAGTTCAGCATATTCTCGAAACAAAGGTATTCAGACTCCATCCTACTTTCTCCCTTGCCTGCCTGGCAAACCCTCTGTGCAGCTTTCTGGTCTCAAGGTACTGCTTTTGTCCACCATCATCCTCTTTCTCAGTTATGGATGCAGGAGCACCACAGTCAGCACATCCCTGCACACCCACTTGTGTACGGGACCCTTCATAGCCAACCGTTGATGATTTGGTCCATCCTAGCTGCAGACATTTTCTCTTTTACAAAATGTGAACGAGGTAGTGCAGTAATTTTATGCAAATCCATGTGCAGATTAAAAAATTAATCAAATTCTGAAATTTTCATTTAAAGAGATTAGTCTTGAAAAATCCCCCATCTAATTGTCCCAGAATAGTCACTTGGAACAAACCTTCATCGCTTTGTTTTCCTCCTGGGTTCAGTGCATCTCCTGGAAAATTTTCTTGTAATGCACTTGGGACCATCTGAAGCATCAAGTTTGAGGTTGAGCAGGGCTCACCAGGCGAATTAAAGTTGATATATCAAATGATAGAAAAGATGTGTCAGTAAGTGGGAACATGGGAGTTAAAGGCAGTAAAATCTCTGCGCTGTTGTACTTCATAGGTAAACTCCCATGGTAATGCATGAAAAATGGAAGCAGTAAGCCTCAGTGAGTCTAACGGTAATTTACATACCAAGAGGCCAGAAGAAAGTCATGTAGCAAGAAAAACGAGTAGCAAGAGGCACTGCTAAAACTTGCCGTGTCTGGCAGTTTACTGCTGTAACAAAGATGTAATCTGTCTTTTAGAGCTTGAGCTCAAAATTGTCCTCGAACAATCGAGGTTTGATCCAATGCCATCTCAGGTTTTTTGCAAGCCCCTCAGGGATTTTGGAGCTGACCCTGTACAGGGGCCAGCCACCAGTCACTGCCACGCTGGCAGCAATCCAGAGAAGTCCTGGTGACATTAAAAATGAACTAACTTGGGCCTGTGTAGTTCTCAGTTAAATTAGCTGTTCCGGAGCATTAATATACAGTATCCTCCGATCTTGCAGCACCTGAAATGCTCGGGATGTGTGATTGGGTAGGCCTGTAACGAGCCCAATTGCCCCAACTTCAAGAAAACCACAAGCCCATGATGCAAACCTGTGAACAAACCTCCAACCGCAGCACCTGGAATAGCTCAGCTCTGCCCAGCAATGGCAGACTGGCTCCTAGAAGGGAATATTTTTCTGTCTTTCAAGTACCTGCCATGGATGGGCACGGCTGGCTCATTTGTTCACTGTTTTCCTCCCCAGTGTGACTCCAAGTTTATGGCTCACACTATGGCCCCCTATGTCCACGCTTTTGGTCTCATGCCACCATCCAATTTACCTGGCAGCTTACCACATTTCTGCCCCTAGTGCTGGATTGTTTCTGTCTCCCTCTGACTTTGGCTCCTTTCCTGCAGAATTGCTTTAATTAAAAAGTTAATGGAAGATAATGCAAATGAGCACTTTGCCTGTATTTTATCACAGTCCAGCTCCTCTCCCTCCCTTTTTCCCAGAGAAGGTGAAAATGAGGAGCTGGGTTTTTGCTGCTTTTTGTTGTGGGAGTTAACAATGGAAATTTCTGCAGACTTAAGGGGAGCCCTATGAAGAAAGAGCTTATAATGGTAATGCACGCAAACAAGTATGTAGATGATGAACATTATTCATCAATGAAAGCTGAGGAAGTTTTAATTTAAAGGGGATTAATCTAAACCACTTACAGTATTCCTGCTCTCTTTGAAACAGGCAATTCTTAGTATTGTTTTCCTCCAAAGCTTAGTGCAAACTTCTAGAAAACTTTTAGAAAGACTATCTATACCCCAACTCCAAATTATCCTGAGCAGGGACAAAGGGAAGGCACAAAACCCGAGCCCCGCTAGTGCCTACAGCATGTCAGCTTATATCCATATAGAAGAGGGCTCATTCATCCCTATGTGATTTCCCTGAGAAACTAGGGAACAAAGGTTAGTGCGTGAAGCAATATGAGTCACAACATCAGCCCCTTCTCCCAGCCCAGACTCTTCCCAGCCAGCAGTGGAAAGAGGAAAAGGGAAGGATGTGAGTATGTCATTTCCCCACGTGCAATACACAGCAGTTAACTGGCAGTTCCATCATTTGTAGACCCACCATCCGTGGAGATAGTCTGTGAGCTGCCATTTGGATTATTTTTCTTTTCAAGGCTGCCTATGCCTTGGTGTGGGGTGACGTTCAGTTCCCTTGATCTTATTTTTAAAGCCTGGGTAAAACGAGTAGGAGTTTTATTATTTGTTAATATCTACAGTGGATTTATAGCTGTTCCCTGGTGACATTTAGTTCCCAATGCCTGAGACTGTATAAATAAATTACATAAAAATGGATTTGTGGCATCATTAGCAACAGCCCCATTCCAAGGGGAGCCTCCAGTGAGCCTGCGTGTCTAATCAAAGCTGACAAGGAGCAGAGTTACACACAGAGACCTCCAAAGCTAATGGGTCTGTGCCAAATTCAGCTCTCTGGTGTGTTGGTGTAAGGTTGGATAACCTCTGACGGCAAGGGGATTTTACACCGGACTTACTCTGCGTTTGCACCTGTGCACTGAGATCAGTGTCAGGCAGCGTGCCCTAAAATCCTTAGAAGCAATGGAAAGACACGTGCTGACTTAACAGACCCTGGATCAGGCCTCGATGGTTAAAGTATAATCTGAGTTCAGAGTGCAGAAAACAGATTACATGCCTGCTATTGTAGTGAAATGCTTTCCAGAGCAAGCATTAGCAGTATGTACACAAGTGCCAGATGAATTAAGCTGGCATTTATTTTTTTCAGCTCCAGTAGGAGAGGATTGCTTTTAAACAACTCGCGCCTGCTGTGTCGTGTCTGGAGTCAGAGCTGAACGGAGCTGATGGGAGGGCACGTGTGACAGGAGCCGCAGTTGCAGGTCTGGTTGTGCTCAATTCCCCTGGTCTTCAGGGTCAGCCGTGCACAGAAACATCAAGGCAGAGACAGAACCTGTTAAAAGCTTTGGGGCTTTTTTTTTTCTTAAACTCCCCTGGTTTCATTTAAGCCTTTTTCTCTGACCACTTCTGCAAACCCTGTATGGCAGCTCAGACAAGGCGACCTGGGGCGTGATGCACCTCTGTTTTGTAACACCTGCCTCTGATTGTGCTGTGCTGCCAGGTGAATCAGAGTCCTGCTGGGAACCGAGATGCTAATCTCAGTTCCTGAGAGGTGTAAAGCTGACTTCACCGGTGTTAGCACGGTTGCTCTGGCCCTCATTGTAAGAGGGCTGAGGCTCAGTGGTTTGAACTGCTGGCAGCATCAGCTGCCGTGAAGTTTAAAGAGACTAGTAACAAAGTGGTCAGGTCACCCTATCTTTTATTCTTATCTCTCCTTGTGACTGAAAAGCCAGTCCTTCTGGCTGATATCCAAAGTATAGATAGGTAGTTTATCTGCCTTGGGTTTTGCCTTTAAAATCTGATTCTCATAAGCGTTGAATGATTTAGTTAGATTTGATGATCTTAAAGGTCTTTTCCAACTTAAATGCTTCTTGGATTTTTTTCTCTGGCAAACCTATGATTCTCCATATAGTTTTACCTGCAATTCCCTTGTCCAATAGATTTCAGAGTATACCCATTTCATTGCCTGAGAAGGTGTCTGTGTTCAGGTTTTCACTGAGTGTTTGGGTCCTTGCAGCAAAATAAGGGAGATTTAGACCAGTGGAGCTGTTGGAAAGCTTGTCTGGCTTAATGATTAACACCTTGCAATGCTATGGGTGTGTTAGGACAAAGAGACCTCTGGACTCGTAAGCCCTCCCCGAAGCAGGCAGCCACTGGCCTTGCACTGAAACACATCCATTTACTAGAGAGAGGAATAACTCTCTCAGGTAATTTGAATGGGTCTGTGATGGAGTGTGTGGCCCTCCTGGCACCTTTAATTGCCTGCACCATAGTTGCCATGTGCCGGAGAAATGCAGATCACAAGGATCTTTGATCCTGAGAAACCAGCAGTGAACTTGTTGCCAGTTAACAGAAGGAAGAAGAAACGCTGGGAGGAAATAGATGTATGGGTGCTGGCAGGGGCTGCCTTTCTTCTGTCAAGGCAAGTGTCTGCCCTTGAGCAGTTGAGATCTTTCGGTCCACACACAGATCTGTTGCATATAATGCTAATACTCAGCAGAAACTAGCTGAAATAGGCTCTCACAGACATGGCTGGCAACCTTGCTTGATCTGAAGTGTTATTTGGCCTCTAAATGTGATTTTAATGAATAATGAGAGGACTGAAAAATAAAGGTGAATGAAGCCTCATGTTAATTTGCTGTTTGGTGGGGAAACCTCATTACTGGTTTCTCTGTGGCCACCAGCAGCAAGGGATCAGGCAGCCAGCAAGCCTGTTGTTTCTCCTAAGTCCATGCCTGATGCTGCAGGGACACATGGGGCAATGCACAGCCAGAGAATGAGATCAGCATTTGGCTAGCATGAGGAAGGGAGTTAATGTAGTGAAAAGCTGTTCCACCCAGACACCGTGCTATCTCCAGGATAGAGGGAAGCTTCCACAGTTTGGAAAGGTGTCAAACACTGAGCAAATAGAAATGATGGCTTGCCAGTGGCAAATCTACAGTGATGGAGAAGCTGGCTGTCAGGGCTCACCCTCCCTGTGGGAGGTGATGGGAATGCAGGGGGACCACAAGCTGACAGGTAGTTTGAATGTGACACTGTCCTCCTCTCCCTCCTGCCTGGGGAGAGGTTTGAAAATGCTGTTGATATGGCACCTTAATCTAGAGGAAACAGGAGCTAGAGCTCCATGATTCACGTTTTGCCCTCCCTGCTCTCTCTGAGACAGCCCTGTCTCTTCTGCTAGTGAAAATGTTCTCTTTCCCTTGCAGGTTGGAGAGTGCTGGCTGCTCCAGCTCTCGTGGCCTGGCCTGTGTGGGCAGAGCGTGCCCAAGCCCACCCCACGGAGCAGGTTGGCTCAGCCTGGCCGCCCTGCGCAGCATGTCCCTCTGCGAGCACGTACTGTCCCTCTTCCGCGGAGCAGTGGGCACTGTCCGGCCGGCTCCGATGCTGAGGAGAGCTGTGAAGCTCCAGGGAGATGGGTGCCCTCAGCTGCTGGTGAAGGGCCGGACCTTTCCAGTGAAGAGGGACCTGTACCTGGTGGGTTTTGGCAAAGCTGTGCTGGGGATGGCCGCGGCAGCAGAGGAGATCCTGGGAGACCACCTCGTTCGGGGGATCATCAGTGTGCCGCTAGGCATCCAGGAGAGCCTGCAGAGAGCAGGAATGCAGTAAGGGGGAATGCAGTCTAGACAGTTTGGGGGGGGTAGGCTGCCAGATTTATCCTCTGTGGGATGTTGCTGTGAAGCCCTTCAATCCTTTCCAGCTGCCCTTGCCCTGGTGCCCACCCGGTCTACCACACCACCCTGGTTTTCAACCTCCATCGTGTCCCAGTGGCACCAGTGACACAGCCCATCTCTTGCACTGGATGCATTGCCTCCCCAGCCCTGGGGAAGAGGCACTCAGCAAAGGCCACCTCCCTGTCCTCGTCACTCGCCGTGCACCTCTGGTGCACCAGGCCTGTTTCCCTGCTGAGTGACAGCCTGGCTGCCTGTGTAGGTGCACGTCAGTGGTGTGATTGCCCCTCTTACCTCACCAGGGAGATGCTTCTGAAGCCACACAGCAAAATCCAGGTCATTGAAGGTGCCAAGAACAACCTCCCAGACCAAGAGGCTCTGAAGGGAGCAGTTGCCATCCAGGAGCTGGTTGAGGGCCTGACTGCTGACGACCTGCTCCTTGTGCTCATCTCAGGTAGCATGGGGATCCCAGGGAATGGGCTCTGCTGATGGCTCTCCAGCTGCCTGCCCACACGTGGCTGCGCAGCCGGGGAGCGCTGTCTTGTGCCGGCCCTGTCAGCACTGATACTTGCACCTCTGTGATTTTTCCTCTCCCTTCTCCTACCAGCATTTCTCTAGGGATGCAGCAGGGGAGGGCATGGGGCTGCCTGCTGCTGCAGTGGACGCACTGCCTCCCAGCACTGGGGAGAGGCTGAGGGGCGCAGGCTGGGTGCTGTGGTTGTGCCACCGTTGTGAGATGGCACCTCTGGGCACAGCCTGCCAGCTGCTCTCACTCCTTGGCAAGGAGACACTTTCTTCCTGCTCCCTCCTTACATTTGGGGCCTCAGTCTTGGAGAGGCAAGCATTTGGTGGACTTGCACGCTCCGAATCTCTGCAGGGGTGTGAGTCTCTAAAATGAGATTTGGGACTGACTCTTCCCAGGGCTTTGTTGCTTCCTGGCCAGTGGAAATGAGGCCCCCAGGTTCCAACACAGTGAGCTGCACGCCTTGCAGGCTCAGCCCTGCACACATGCAGGCTGCTGGGCCCCCGGGGCTATCCCCGGACCCAGGACTGTGTAAGGAAGGTGGATATTGTGCATGAGAGGGATGCAGTGACGTTGCCCCAGCCTAGAGTTTGGCTGGGTGAGTGGGTGTCACAGGGCAAAAGCATGCAAGGGCTTGGAGCAGCTCTGTAGAAACCCCTTGGTCTCCTCTGCTCAGTGATTGTTCCTCTGTAGATGCTGGAGCCTGATCTGATACAGAATAAATAGTGCCGTTAGGCAAACACCCAAGCGGCTGGCATCAAGCTGCACTTGCTGGGGATTCCCTTGGGTTTCCTCCTGTCCTTTGGCTACGAGGATCTCAAAGAGACTCCCCAGCCCTTCAGGGAGCCTGTACAGGATCTCCCCGTGGCTGTGACTCCCTGTGCATGTGCACGCCCACACAGCAGCCGGTCCCCAACTGCTCCTGCCTCTCAGCTAGATCCCTGGCTATTGATTGAAACACAGGCATTTGCATTTGTTTTTCTTGCTCATCATGTTTTATTGATGCTGATTTGTCTCAAATCTCTGAGCAGGCTTTGCCTTTTGACAGTAGCTTTCAGCTGTACTTCTGTGCATGTTCACACTTTGCTCAGATCTTGCTCCTTTCTGCTCTGCATTTTCCATCCATTTTACTTTTCCATTAGAACCTTTCTTCTTTGCCTTCTTTTCTGCATTTTCAATGCCTGCTTGTATCAGACAGGATTCCCATCAATGAGGCTATCACCCTGGACTCTGGGTGTGCTTTATTCTTTGTGTTACTCTCTCCCCTTTTCCTTTCCTCCCAGGCCTAGATAAATGCAGTTCAGCAGTTTCCAGTCTTGCTGCAGCCATAGCTGGTGTTTTTACACACTGTCCTGAATAAATGGAGACAGAAAAGCAGGCAATGTCTTTATCTGCTTAGCTCTGACTGCCGTGTGAGTTATGGAGGCCGTGCTCCCTGCTTACCCATCCAGGTAGCCCTTGAAAACCAGCGTGACGACACACTAGTAGCCTGATGTAGTGGGGGCAGTAATTGCTGGCCCTTCTCTTTCATCCCTGCAACACTGCAGGCATGCAGTACCCTGGTCCGGCAAGGTTCACACTGCCCAGGTGAAGTGTAGCTGATTGCAGGCAGTGCGGGACTGCAGTGATTAAAACCCAGTGGTGAAGAAGACTGGATTCTCCAGAGCTGTTAGCATAGTTCCCCAATCGCCTCTGCCTTCCTTCCACGCACTGACGATGGAAGAGGAAAGGCATTGAACTTGCTTTCCTTCTGTCCTCCTTTTCCTGCTATCCTTGCCGTCTCTTTTGCATCCTAGGGGGTGGATCAGCCCTACTGCCTGCTCCCATCCCTCCCATCCTGCTTGAAGAGAAGGAGAAACTCACAAAGATGCTGGCTGCCCGAGGAGCTGCCATCCAGGAGCTGAACATTGTCCGGAAGACTCTGTCCTTGCTGAAGGGTGGAGGGCTGGCCCGGCTCGCGTATCCCGCACAGGTAACCGAGGGGAAAGCCCTGCTTGCCCAGCGATCACCCATCTGCCCTCGAAATAGGAGTTTAGTCAACCGACCTAAGCATGCCTGCAGGGTTTTTCTCCTTACTGAATGAACAACCTTTGCACACTGTTTTGGGACTCTGTGGCTCAGATTTCACTGAAGACCCAAACTCTCAGTGAGGCAGAGGTGGAAGAGGGGGAATTTGGACTTAGCAAATATCATCTGTCCCATCACACCACTCTCAGCAGACCCCAGCCCTCACCCAGCAGGCACTCCCAACGTGCTGGTGCTCTGCCACGGTGCTTTCAAGGCTGGGTCTGATCCTTGGCTCCCCTGAGGGCTGTTCTCAGCATGTGCCACCGCTGAACCCACACGAGTTTACTAGCCTGACAAACGCAGCAGCATGGGTTACACCTTCCAGTGTGATTGTCTGATGTCAAAGGACAGTGTAGATATGTGGGTTTGAGAAGGGCAAGGTGACACTCACAGGACTGTAAAAAAAAAAAATGGGCCAAGATCTGCCCCTGTTTCCATCTGCTTTGGCATGGGGGTGACACAAGTGTAACTCAGAGCAGCGCTGGTGCCAGGGCTGTTGCATGGTCACCTGTCTCTGCCTCCTGCAATAATCTGTGGGCGTTTCTTTTTGTAGGTGGTGAGCCTCATCCTTTCTGATGTGATTGGTGATCCCTTGGACATCATAGCGAGTGGGCCCACCGCTGCCAGCTCCCACAGCGCCCAAGACTGCCTTCAGATACTCACCAAATACAACCTGCTGCACCACCTGCCCAAGTCAGTGGAAATGGTCCTGTCCAGCTCTTCCACAGAGCCCGCTGCTCCGGAAGACTACTCCAACGTTTGCAACATCATCATCGGGTCAAATACGCTGGCTTTAGACGAGGCCAAACGCCAGGCCGAGGGCCTGGGCTACACAACTCTGATTCTGAGCACAGCAATCTGCGGGGAAGTCGGCCGCGTCGCGATGCTGTACTGCCAGCTGATCTGGCTGGTCTGCCTGAGCTTCGCTGGCCTCGGAGAAGGGCCCCCGGGTGAGGAAGCGAGGGGGAATCTCCTGCAGCTGGCAGCAGAGCTAGAGATCCCGGGTTTGAACATTGCGGAGTTTCTACAGACCCTGCGAGGATTAAGGCCTGAAAGACCGGTCTGCATCCTGGCCGGTGGAGAAACCACCGTTCAGCTTCAGGGAACCGGCAAGGGAGGGAGGAACCAGGAGCTGGCCCTGCGCGTGGGGCTGGGCCTGCACAGGGCACAGGCTACGAAAGACAGCAGCCCCCCAGGGAGGTGTGACATCGTCTTCCTCAGCGGGGGAACAGACGGGCAGGATGGGCCGACGGAGGCGGCGGGGGCCTTCTGCAGCCCGGAGCTGGTGGCTGAGGCACTGCAGGAGGGCCTCGATGTGGAGGCCTTTCTCAGCAACAACGACTCCTACACGTTCTTCAGCCGGTTCCAGGGTGGGCGTCACCTCCTGGTGACAGGCTTGACGGGCACCAATGTCATGGACATCCAAGCCGTTTTAATTAGAGCCGCAGAGAGATCATGAGAGCTCCCCTCTGCAGATATCCAGATGCATTTAATTAGAACCAGGGATAAATGAAGGCATCAACACTGCAGACAAATGTAAACTACATAAATTAGGACTTGCTGTCAAGGATGCTAATATCTTTGACAGAAAGAATCCACGAATTAGACACATGAGTGAATTTCCACAGCAAAAGCAAGCACTTATAATTGGGATCAGAAGAAGGTATGAGGTCACATTACAGACACGGAGGCTGGATTTAACACTTCTCCTGAGAGCTGCCACTCTTGCGACTGCCTCAACTATAGTTAAAAGATGTGGGGAAATGGAGGAGCAGCCCAGCAGTGGGATTTTACACGTTCACAGAAGTGCATTACAGTGACTGAAGGATGTAAAAGCAGTAGCAAGGCCTGCCAGGCTGCAGGCAGGGAGGTGCTGGGGGAACGTGCTGAGAAGGGGACACCCAGTGCCCGCTCCACGTGCCAGCGCAGTGCCCTGCAGCTCCTCCCACAGCAGAGGCTACACAGAGACCCCCAGCCCAGCAGGATGCACGCCCAGCAGCGCGGCTGAGGAGCACGTTGGCCGAGAGAAGCATTTGATAGTGGACGCGTGACACAAAAGCCGTGCACAGTGCCACAGAGGGTGGTATCCCTTCACTGTGCAGCGTAAGGAAGGGGACGATTGAGGTGCAGTGGGAAGCCAGCTGAGTGGAGTCGTCCTCCTCCTCCAGCCTCCTGCCCTCCGCAGGGACATCTTCCCTGCTGATGCCTGTCAGGAGAGCCTCCTCCGTGCCAGCAGCGTGTACGCGATGAGCTTTCACAGTGTTGTTTTCCAGCTGCCTAGAAAACAGTCGTGCATCCAGCCCGAGCCACTGACCTTTCTTCTGCGCCGAGGCAGAAGTCGCTGTCACTCTGATTAACTCTGCTAATTCCACAGAACAAAAGGCAAGGAAACCTTCATGCTCAGCTCTCCTGACCCATGCTGCTGAGCTGATCAAAGGGCAAAGCTGCCGGAGCCGTGCTTTGACAGGGAGCCGCTCCCCCGCATGTATAAGGACACGGCGGTTATTGCGGTTTCGTCACCTACTGCAGTGCAATATGTAGGAGAGCAGAGATGAGCTGGGTTTCCCAGGACGTGGAGCCCATGGTGGGGCTGGAATTCAGAAGGGCTCTGCCTGTAGCAACAGGCATGGTGATGCTTTTGGCTGGATATTCAAAGGACTTCAGCTCAGCAGCCAGTATGACCCAACACGTCCGAGTCCTTTTGAGGATCTGCCTGTTTGTTACACAGCCTAAGTGGGAGCTGAGCTCCTTTGAAAATCCAGCCCTAATTTAATAGGACACACTTGACTCAGACTCTTTCCAGACAGACAGACCTACTCTGTGTGGCTGATCTCATCTCGTGACATAAATACACCTTCCTGCCAACAGTGAGTCGTGGTGTCTCACTGAACAGTCGTTCTGCGCCCTGCTCCAGGATAGATCAGAGGGTGGATTTTTGAGGAGGATGCGACACCTCCTGCTTTGCTTTTGAAGCCAATATCTAACAAGTAGGGATATCAGCAGGACCATCACGGGGCCCGGTATCGATGCCAGACTGGCAGCTGGACTATCTGGGCCACAGCCCAGGCCTAGTGTCAAGGCACAAGCCTGGGGATTTCAAAATCCCGGTTTTACCCCGGTGGTTTAAACTCATCCACGCATCTCATTTGTCCTCTGAGGCTGAAGGTCTTCTGTAACATGCCTGAACTTGCTCACGCTGGTAAACAGCTTTGAGATCTGCTGGGGAAAACCTGCCAAGTGTTCTAAAGCTCGCTGTGCCCCCGTAATGTCAGGTGGCGGTTGTGCAGGAGAAGGTGCTTTGTGCTGTGTGTTTTTCTCCGGAGGTCGCTGGCAGGTCGCCTCCTCCATGCCCGGCATGCCAGCACCACAGGGGCACTAACACGCGCGGCGATACAGCCAAAAAGTACCGGCTGCGGCCAGGATGACTGACTGAAGCTGGCTCCAAAATGTTGTTAACACTTCCTGTCCAATTCCGCTCCAGTGAAATCCAGAGTGACACTGGTTTCGGGCGGGGGTGCCTAGCAGAAGGGTCACTGGCATCTTCAGCAGCGGGTCTGGCGTGCCAGCCTGGGCACCCTGTCGCAGGCCGCCGTTCCCTCGCGCTCCGCCCGCAGCCCGGCCACCCTGGTCCCCGGAGCCGCTGCTGGCGCGGCGTCGCAGTCACGTTCAGAAGACCTTGGGCCAGTGCTCGCTGGCTTCTCCTGGGAAATGCCTACCGCACGCACCCCGGGCAGCGTCCTTGCTTTCTAAACAGTGGCTTTTCAGTAATGATTAAAAAGAGTTTGTGTTGGGGAGGAGAGGAGGCTAATAAAAGGTTTGTTGAAAGGATGGAGCTGTTTGAAGCGAGCTTCACATCTACGTGTGCTTGGCCTTCCTGTACTGTTTTTGTTCTTGTCCCTTCATTTCTAATGAGGTAACAGGACAGGGGAAGGTTGACCAAGGACACCCAGGTTACAGAAACACTTTTCCTCTTCTGATGCTTCTACGTGGATAGATCGAAGCTCCATTTCTGAGGGATCACTTGGGTGGACCTTGTGCATCTTCTGCCTAGGGAGGAAAGGAGCTTTGGAGTGTGTGCACCCCTAACAAACAAGGCATCATTTTATTCCTCTGGACAATGCTCAGCATGGAATTGCCTGTTACTGCTCCAGCCCAAAGCCAATTCCCTCTGACCTGCAGTCCCTTCGCTGACAGCAAAAGACCCCACGCATGAGCCAGCATGCATTTGGGCCACACAGGTGGGGTTTTGCAAGGATTTGTAAGGGGTAACAGTTGCATCTACAGACACAACAGCATCCCTTACCTGCCAAGTAACGATTTGCTTCTGGGTTGTCGGAGCCTGCCAGGAGCAATGACTTTCCCCTCAGGAACTTGAGTGAGTCACCACAGCTGAGCAGGGCTTTGCAGCTTACCCGCACTGTCCTGGATGGGTAATTGGCATCACATGAGTGTACCCGGGCAAAGGAAGAAACCCAGAGTGTGACTGTGGTCACACCAAGTGATCCCAGTCTGCAGGCCATGCTGGGACCAGCTCCGTGCCATCCTGGCTCCGGGGTGCTTGTGCCTAAGGAGACAAGGCGCAGAAAGAGCAAGGACAGTAAGAGCTGCTTGGTTTTAATGCTCCCAGTCCCTTCTCTTTTTATTGGAAAAGCAAAACTCTCTGCACCAGCCAGCCTCCAGGAAAGAGGGAGATGGGTGGAGATGGCCAACAGCTCCCTGTCCACGTCCCCGTACACGGGCAGGGGACACGGGCAGCCGTCGGGGAAAAGCACGCCCAGCCACTGGGCAGGGAGGGGACGAGCAAAGCCCGGGTGCATTCAGGGTTGGTTTGCTCTCCTAAGCTTGCTGCTCGTAGCCAAACAGTGCTAATGGCCAGGAGAAGTAACTGCGTTATTAACAGCACGAGCTTTTGGCAGTAAATTAAAAATCTTGGCTGCCGCTCTTGGCTCTGCTCTTGCCTCTTAGGAGACATTAATATCACAGCTCCCCAGCATTCCCATTATCACTTCATTAAGGATCCAATAATGATAAATGTGGATGGTTTTATTTTGCACGGAGCCTGATTAATGGCTAATATTTCACTAGGTGTTAATGGGGCCCTTCCTTTATGGAGGGATTGGAAGGGGGCTGCCTTTCATCTCCTCCACAAGCCGGGTAATTTTCACTATTTTCGCTAATGTGACAGATTTAACGCAAACCTTGAAAGAGCGGCTGAGGCCTCTTGAGAAACTTTGAAGAGCATCGTGCTTGGGGCAGCCCTTGTTGCCGCGGCTGTTCCCCAGCTCCTTTCTCCTCTTCTTCCTCCTCCTCTTCCTCCCCAGTCCTGCCGGCAGCGCCTCCTTCCAGTGCCTGCACCCAGATGCTGCAGGAGGCTGTCGGCCATCTCCTGGGATAGTGGAGGGCGAAAGCCAAGCAGGGCTCTCCCCAGGGACGAGCCCACCAGCGCAGCTGCCAGGGCTCTCCACAGCAAATGCGGTGCAGAATCAGGGCTGCCCTTGCAAGGGGGTGCAGTGCAAGGCATGGGCTTCTGCTGGCCTCACCCCAAAGCAGCTCGGCACCCCTCACCTGCCCCCCGAGAAGGCTGGGGAGCCCAGGATGCAGGACAGAGCCCAGGCTATAGCTCTGGTGGCTCCTCCGAGGCCGGCTCCTGTGGCACAGAGGCTGTTGTCCGCTGCAGGACCCCGGCGTATTGCACGGCTTCAATCCCTATATGAAGTGGGATGTATAATCACATAGGAATAAAAAGCCATACAAGACAGCAGGTCGCGAGTTGCTCCATGGTGGCAGGGCTGCCACGGCTCCCGATGGGATGGGGCTGAGCCCTGGGGAGCCCCCCCCAGCCCCTCTGTGGGGCCTGTGGGGAGACAGAGGAACCCTGCATCAGAGAAGAGAGGCGATGTTTCAGCCAGGAGAAAGCATGGGAGGCCCCAGAGCTGCTGGAGAGGGAGCCCCGTGGGGTATCGGCACTTGCTCCCAGCTCTCCCAGCTAACGGGGGCCTCCCACCCCAGCCCCCCCCCCCCCCCCCCCCCCCCATGGAGCCGAGACAAGATTTGCCCTGTGGTACACTCAGACCTCCCCTCTGCTCATCCCCATCCCAGCACATAACCCTCCAGCCTGGGCACTCTCTGCTTGCGCTACCGGCATCCCCAGGGCTTTATCAGCCCCACCAAGGCAATGGGTACTGCAGCCCTCCAGCACCAGCACAAACACCCGGTGGAGGGAGAAAAAGGAGCCAGCCCCCTCCCCGCAGCGGTGGGAGCATCCTCTGCCGTCAGACCGAGGAGAGGAGAGCCCAGCGGTTGGAGGGAGCGGTTGCAGGGAGCCGTCAGTGCCCGGCTGTCAGAGCACAAATCCCCTAGCAGCCCATTAGGAGCAGCTCCCGGCTGCCTGCAGGAGCTCTTGACAGGGGGCCAGGCACCAGCACGGGTCCCCTGCTAAGCTGGACGTGGGTGGAATGAAACTGGGGAGCTATTGCCCCGGTAAACGTTCACCGAGTGGTGCCAGCACGGCTGCTGCGGGCAGCCCCGTGGGCTGGGGTACAGGGGTGGCTGGGGCAGGCTCCTGTGGGAGCCCACCCAAGCGATGCCGGGGATAAAACCAAGTGGCCGCCAGCAGAAATGTGGGTTTGTGCTGCTTCTTCTCCTCCCACCTCACACCCCAGCAGCGATTTTGGCACCCGCGGGATGGGACGCCCAGAGCAGCGCCCGCCATAGGAGGGGACGGGCGGTGGGTGCAGGATTGTGCAACGCCGTCCAGACACGCACCGAGAAGGGAAGAGCTGCTTTTAGCTAAAAGAGCAAAGCAGCGGTGCACGGCCATGCTCTGCTCGCTGAGGGCACCGAGAAACCTCTCTTCACTGGCCCAAGAGACTACGGCCGATCACCGCAGCATTGCTTTGGGCATCACTGGAGGAGCTGAGCCACCTCAGAGCCACCACCCTGGGCTCCCCTTAACCCGTGAGGAGGAACTTCAAGCTCCAGGCTGCCTTTCCAAGGCGTGTGTCACTACCCTTCAAAACACTCCCAGAAACCTTCCCCCATCCCCAGGGTCGGGGTTTCTCCTGAGGCCGGACCAGCTCACCAGGTTGGACTTTCCACATCATCCCTCATGGGGGATGCTCCTGCCCAGCCAAACCCTGCACAGAGAATGGGCAAGGGTCCTTACTGTCCCCCCCGGGGCAGCCAGGCTCTGGGGAGGGGGGCAATTCCCTTGCAACTGCCCCACCACAAGCAATTTGGAACAAGGGGCCTTTTTTTTGGTACATCAGTATTTCATGAGCTCTCACCCCCCTGCTCCACCCTGCCGTGAGGCGAGGGTTGAGCCGTGCCACTGCCACATTTTGGGAGGATGGAGGGGTTATCCCCACCCTGGGCAGGGGGGGCAGCTCTGGTGTGGGCAGCCCCGACTCAGCTGTGCCACGGCAATTGCTGGATCAGGCACTGCGGCTCTTCAAAAAGCACAAGTCCCGCAGCTCGAGGGGCCCGACCCAACCGAAATCCCCGACAAAACCCCCATGGGGGGCAAGCAGTGACAGCCAGCAGCACAGCACAGGGGAGAAGCGGGCAAGCGACCGCACCACCAGAGCAAACCGGGCACGGTGACGGTGCTGCCGGCTCCTCGATTGCTTCTTAACCGCCTCCGAACCAAATCGGCAATTAAGGGATCGTCACTTGATGAATTATACGAAAAGATGCGCTTGTGAATCACTGTATCCAGGCTGGGTAAGAACACTGGCGGTGCTGTATTTGGGAGTAATTACTCTCCACGAGCATGTGAATCATTAGGTATAATTGCCCTAATAAATAAAGGGAAGATAACTCCGGTCTCTAGTCTAATCTAGCGCAAGCAATTTTCAGGGTGAGCTGCGCGAAAGAAAACCAGGAGCATGAGGCTGAGGGAAAGCAGGAGGAGGAGAGCTTCAAAACCTGGATGCGCCGTTAATCCCTCCCACAGCACTCAAAGCCCGCTGGCAGCGATGGAGTGTCTCCCACAGGTCTCCTGACAGAGTTTGGTGGCAGTGAATTTGCCGTAGAGGGCTCAGGTTTGGCTGAGACGGGGTTGTCCCTTCCTGGGGCAGCATCCCACAGGAGCACAACTTCTCATGGCTAAAGTTTCCCTGCTGCAAAAACGCAATTGGGTTAAAAAAAGGACTTATTTTGGGGGTGACCGGGTGGCAACGGTTACTTGAGTCTAAACAAAACCATTTCACTTTTCCCCTGGGAAATGCTGGAATTAAAAAAAAAAAAAAAAAAACAAAAACACCAAAAAAAACACCAAACCCACCCCACTTGAAGTTGACATTTTGAAACGAAGCAGCAATTTTATTCTCCACTTAAAATGTCATCACAGACTTTTGCTTAAAAAAAAGCAGCCTTCCCTGAGTGACATTTTAAGGGGAAACGTTGACTTAAAAGCAGAAGGAAACCCCCCAGCCCATGCAATGAAATGTTTCGAGCTGCAATTGAGACTTCTTGCAGGGAAATAGATATTTTTGCAGAAAAAAAAAAAAAAAAAATAAAAATTGCAAGTAGTTACAGATCTTTTGCGGATTGAATTTCCTGCAGGACAAACCCACCCTCAAGGAAGCAAGACTTTGGGCCACTCTTTGCCAGACCTGCACGGAAAAGGATGGAGCAGCATCACTGCCCTGTCCCACAGAAAACAACATCCCCGATTCTGGGAAAAATTTTCTCAAAAGCCCTGCAAAGCAAAGCGAAAAATTGGGAGCGGAGGCTGGTTTTGTCCTAGAGGGGTGGCAGGCGAGCAGTGCTGGCTCCACACTGTCCCCCCGAGACGCCAGCGCAGGAGCTGCCCCAGCCCAGTGCCCGCGGTGGGGAAGGTGCCGAGGCCGGGGGATGCCGGCAGCGGGGTGGGGAGCCGTGGCAAGTGGTAACAGGGTTTATTCCACCTCCTCCAGGGGCTCCCCGCAGCCTCCACGGGGAAAAATAGGATTTAGTCTGCAACCCCTGGGAATCCCCACTCACTCCCCAGGGAGCAAGAGGATTGTGACTCATCCTTTCTCTGCTTGCAAGAGGGGCTGGGCTCTGCCTGGAGATGCTCCACGAGATCCAGGTGTGCCGTGCCGTGTCCCCTCTGCCTGCGGCTCTTCTGCTGGCTGGGGTTTGACCAGGAACAGTCTATGCTTGGTCTCTCCCCAGGCCGCAGTTATTGCTGCCTGGGTTTTGGGTTTTTAATAACTCGTAATATGAGAAGCCTGCCTGGGGGAGCAGAGGGATTATTGGCAAATATCACTTCCCACTTGCCGGACTTCGAGGGGCTTTAGCCATGTGGATTTGCCAGGAACGGAGAGAGAGACACAAACCACCAGGCTGGGAGAGACCAGGGCTGAATCCGTTTAACACAGGGCTGCAGCAAAATCCCACAGACAACAAGTATCCTCCAGCCTCCAAAGGAGAGGGCTAGATGGGAAAGGCTGCAGAATCCTAATTAGCTCTTCGATATTAATGAACCGGCACTGAAGCAAACAAGCCAGCGACAGCAGCTGGCACGGCTCCTGCCACCACCTCCCGGTCCCGGCACTGGGCTGCCCGCACAGGGGCCTTGGTGGCACAGCCCCTGGGATGGGGGACAGCCAGGCACACGGGGACCCACACGCCACTGTGGGAGAGGAGCTGCTTAGGCACGATGGCAGAGGGAGGACGCAAGGGCACACAGTGGGGCATGTTACAGTCCCGGTCCCTGTCTCCACAGCTGACACTGGGAAATGCTACCGCTCGCAGAGGGACACCCACCCACCTTGCCAGGGGCTTTCTGCAAAACTAAGGCTGAGTCACTCTGCCCCTAGATGAAGCCAGCAGCCCAGGGATGGGGCACCCCGTCACAAGCTATGCTGACAGGTGCCTGCTGGCTTGGAAATCTAAAAGCCAGCAGCTGGAGACACAAGGCACGTACATAAATCCTTACGCTGGACATCCGTGCCTTGATCCCTATTTAAGGGCTCCAAATGCCTGTGAGGCACCCGGTAGGCAAGCCAAGAGGGAGCCATGGGGTGCAGAGTCAGGGCCCCATGTCAGGGGTGCTGGGGGACACCCTGCAATATTAACTAACACTATTAATTATTAAATTGCACTGGGTAGGGAAGGGAAGGAGCCTCCCTCTTGCCCAGGGAGAGCTGGTAACTGACAGCTCCTTTCCTGACTCCAGGGCCGCCTGCTAAGGGGGAGTGGAAGGGCTCCCCGCACACCACCCCAGCACACTGGGTGCAAACCTGAGACCCACCCAGCTGCACAGCTCAGCCGCAGCCCCATCACTGGCACAGACCACCCCAAAGAGAGTGAAAGTCCTGGCCCAACACAGGCTGGAGGGGTAAGCCCTGCAGAAAGCCACCCCCAAACTCAGCATGATGCCAAAAACAAGCAACACAGGCAATTCTGGGTCAAGGCACCAGCTCAGGCACAGCCCTTGAACCCAGCTCACCTCCCACCTGCCTCTACCAGCATCTCTAGCAGCAAGACCAGCCTGGGTGGACACGCAAGCCTCGTCCCAGCGCTTAGCTAACTGGGCACCACTCGCCAGCATAACCCCACCAAGCCTGCAGACTCCATCCCAACCCTCCTCAGCTGCTTTAACCTCTTACAAACCCTCCTGGAAAGGCAGGAATCACTGTGTGCTGTGCTGAGCCACCAGAAGTTGATTAAGCCCTAATTAATTGCATTAAGGTCAGCCAATGTACTCTGTTAAGGAAGAAAGCCAATAATTAAACTCCACGTGGGGTGTGCTTCTGCCATTAGCTCCCCAGGCTGCAGCAGCAGAGTCGGGCTCGGCAGGGTCACAGCCAGCGTCGCTCGCCAGCACATGGCAGTGGCAATCGGGGAAATAATTAAGTGTCAGGCATAAAACCGTCAGCGCTTTAGCAGCCCAGTTGACAAAACCTACCCGGTGTGATTGTTAGCAGCGGGGCTGCCCAGAAAGGCTCAAGGTGGAGGAGCTCACTGGTTGCGTGGAGAGCATCCTCTGCGGGGAGCCCCGGGGAGGATGCAGCCGTGTCTGGCCAGGCTGAGCCATTTCCCCGGTGGTGCTGGGGCGAGGAGAGCGGCAGGGGCTGGCGCGGGTCCCTGCCCGGGGAGGGAAACCCTGCGAGTGCCAACAATGGGGTTTTGTCTAGCCCAGACGAGAGCACCTGCCCCGGCGCTGGGCGCCGGCCAGAGGCACCATATGGAGGGGACCTGCCCCTCGCCGCGGCGGTGCCATCTGGGCACAGGGCCAGCCTGGCCGGGGATGCAGCCCCCAGCACGGAGAGGAGCCCTGGTGCTGAGCTGCGTAGGATGGGGACGTGCGAGCCCTGCCTCTGCCCATCACCAGTCCAGCCTGGAAATGCAACCGCCAGGCACAAAGTTGATGGGTACAAGATGGGTACGAGCATCAGGTTGTTCCTGGCCACCCCAAACCCGGGTGCTACGTGCCCTGAGAAGGTGAGGGTGCTGTGAGGTGCTACAGGGGAGCCCCGGCCCAGAGCCAAAACCTCACCTGGTCTTGGGGCTTTGTGGCAGAGCAGGGAGCGACGGGGCAGCGCGAGCCGTTCCCGGGGTGAGGGATGGGGTCCTTCGGCTTCTAGGGAGGGAGAGAGCACTGGGTGCTTGGGACTTCAATCCCTCCCCAGAAGCAAGCTCATTTAAGGCTTTTCTTTGCTCCCAGCTGAAAAAATAAAGTCCAAGGTAATCTGCCTGCCCGTCCCTCTTTGTCTCGGGGATAATAGCAGCCAGGGTAGTGTGGAGCCCCCCAGGGCTTTGCAGATTACAGCTTTCAGAGATGTCTAGAGTGCCTGGACAAAAATGAGAGGTGGTGGAGCAGAGCGGGGCAGTGAGGATGTCACAAGGTCACCGGCTCCCTGCCTGCCTAACTGCAACTCCCCTCTGCTTCCCCGGCCACCAGCCAGGCGGGCGATGGGGCGGCGGGTGATGGGATGGCAGCAGAGCGTTCCTCTGGGCTTCCCAGCTCCAAAGGCTGACCCTTCACTGAGGGCAGAATTATGAACGTTTCACAGAGGCTTTTTTGCTTTATAATTTACACTTTACCAATTCTGATAATCTGATCCAGGCCGGGGCGGGGGGGGGGGGGGGGGCACAGAGTAGAGACAAAACCATGTAACCTGCTGCAGTAACCACAACAGTGCGAGCTGCCGCTCCCGTACTCACGAGGACTTCTTTGCAAACCACCTACAGACCTGGAATGACTGGAGGGAGACATGTGGGAATCGCTGTCTGCAGGGCTGAGCTGCAGCTGGCTTTTCAATAACTCAAAAGGTCAAGACACGGGAGAAAAAAATCCTAAACCCATTCCCCCGTTTCCCATTAGTTTTGTCTGGCAGGAGGCGTCCCAGCCCCGGCAATGAATATCCGCTGAGGAATGTCTCATGTCTAAAAGCAAAAAAAAAAAAAAAAAAAAAAAAAAGGAGGTGGGAAGAAACCCTACGCCCGGCCTTCTTTCCCCGTGGCCGAGTTCAAACCGCTTGGAGATGGCAGGCAGGGGCAGGCAGGGGCAGGCAGGGGCAGGCAGCACCTTGTGCTGGCGCTCAGCAGGGCGGATGCAGGCGGACGGGCGGATCAGGGGAAGACTCCATCCCTTGTGCATCCCGCTCCCCAGCTCTCCGTCCCCACGGCGGCCGCCCACGCCAGCCCCGGGGTCGCGGCCAGGACCCAGCTCCTGCTCGTCCCCTGCTCGCCCTCCCTTCCTCCCTCCCGTCACCGCACACGTCATTCCTCCAAACGCAGCCCACGGAGCTGGCGCGGCGGTGCCGACATCGCCACGGGTGAGCCGAGCCGGAGGGGGCCCGGCCAGCGCTCCCCACGGCGCGGGGCTCGGTGCCTTCGCGCTCCGCTCCCGCACAGCCCGGGTTTATTTAGTGTATCAACCCCATCGGGTGCCCGAAGCCACAACAGCATCCTCCAGAAAAAACTTCCAGAGGGTGAAGCATCTGTGCGGGCGTTTTGTAGACCCTAGTGTGTATGTACCCCCCAAAACACTCCACGTGCCCTCTGTGTGCCACCCACCCCGAGCATCACCTCTTTCTTGCCTTTTAGAGCCAGCCCCAAGAGAGAAGGAACCAGGCGGAGCAGAGGGAAGACGGAGGCACCAGACAATAAAACCGTGGCTAAACCCGCGCTCCTCAACAGCCCAGCCCCAGGCTCAGCAGACCTCATCACTCCCCTGCCCCACTCGGGGTGCCCACACCTTCCCCCGGGCACCCTGGCCCCCCGGGGGTGGCACCCACGCCGGCTGCCGCCTGGGATGATCCGCAACATCCCGTTGAAATTCTAGCTCCGGCCTCCGTAGCAGATGGACAGAAGGACAAAACTACTCCCCCCGCTTATTAACAAGGGGCCAGATTCTGCCGCCAGCATGGGGCAGGCGATGCCCGAGCCTGCCAGGCCGAGCCCTGGCACAAAGCAGCTCCGTGCGGGGACGGCAGCCGGGACGCGGATCCGGGAAACGCGGATCGGTCCCGGCTTCTCCTTTTACCTGGGGCCGGCGTGAATCCCGGTGGCGCGGGAGGAGCGATGTGAAGCCTTCGCTTGGGGAAACGGGATCCCCTCCTGGGGATGGTATCAAAGACACATGCAAAAGGGAAAATAAAAGACTGACACCCCCCACCCCCACCCCCCCCCCGCTCCGTCCCCCATCCCCGTCGCTGCTCCAGACAAAGGCAAACCTGGCCATAGCAGCGCACACGTTAAACACAACTCCCCCCCTGAGACCCTGGGCTGGCCAAGGCCCCCCCAGCCCTGTGGGATCCACAGGGACCGGTACCACGCACAGACCCGAGTGACGGAGACACCCAAACCGAGACACGGGGCCTGTGGTGAAAATCGTGCCGAGAGAAAAACCCACCCCCCTGGGGAAAGCAGTGCCAGGGAGGTACCTGTGCGATCCCCAGCCAAACTGCCAGTGCCCCCCCAACCGCGGGGCATCCCCACACTGCCACCCGGGGAGGTGACGGGCATTTATTGGGGGGAGCTGCTGTCCCCCCGCGCTGGGGACCTTGGCTGGAGGGCAGCAGGGGCTGCCGTTGGCTCCTGCGCCACCCGGGCAGCATCGCTCTCCAGGGGCTCGCTCTGCCAGGGCCAACTTTACAAGGGAAGCAATTATTTCTTTTTTTTTTTTTTTTTTTTTTCTTTCCCCCAGCTGAAACAAAGACGAGGGCTAGAGTGAGCGAGAGCACTGATGAGAAAACAGGCGGGGGGGGGGGGGGGGAGGACAGGACTGGAAAAAAAAAAAAAAAACACACAAACCCACGGATCTTGAAACAAGAGAGAACGCTAAAAGAGAAACCGGAGGCTGCAGAGGTAGACGTGGAGATGGGAGGGTAAAAAATTGCAGAGGGAAGAGGCAGCAGCCGGGAGCTGAGTGGGGAGCTCAGCTGTGTCACACGTATCGCACCTCCCGGGAGCCACTGGCCACCCCGCCAGCCCTCCGGGGCCACCCGGGGGGATACCCTGCCCCACAGGGAGTCAGTCCCTCGTGGGCCAGGGCTCTGGGGGGAGAAGAGGGTGCAGGGGAGATGAGGACTGGCCCCCTCCCAGGGCACGGTTCCCGCGTCCCAAGGGTGCTCCCCACTCGGGTGGGCTCTTCACCAGGCCCCCACTTCCCCACCACGGTGGCCGGCGGAGTGACCGCTGAGGACGTGGGGGGGACCCAGCGAGTGGCCGAGGGGTCCCACCGCGCTCTCCCTCGGATCCACCTGCCACCCGGCAGCCGGCGGCGCCCCGAGCCCACGCCCACGCCAATCCCCAGCATCCCACGACTCCGCTTTCCGTGGGGCACCCGAGAAGGCCCCCACACACACACTCCCATCACCCCGAGAGACCCCCAGGACCACCAACCCTTCATCCCGGGAGCTTTTTTTCCCCGCCGGCTCCCGGCACCCCCCGGCAGCAGGATCCGACCCCGGCTCCAGCTCAGGGCCACCGGCCAGCGGCAGCCGAGGGGGGGGACGGGGACCGGGGGGGGGGGGGGCGACCGGGGTGACCCCCGCGCCGGGTTCCTCCGCTCCCCATCCCCGGGGATGCTCCCGCTGGGGCCAGTACCGGCCGGGCAGGATCCGGCCCCGCTCCCCGCCCTCACCCAGCACCCATCGAGCCCAGCCGGGGCTCACCCGCCCCGCTGCCCGCTCCTGGCCCCGCAGCGCGGGTCCCACCGCCCGCTCGCGGTGCCGGTGCCCGGTGCCCGGTGCCGGTGCCGGTGCCGGTGCCGGTGTCGGTCCTACCTGCGCGGTGCCGCCGCCGTCCCCGTCTGCAGCCGCCGCCGCCGCCGAGTCGCGCTGCCGCGGGGGCGGGCAGCGGGGAAAGCGGGGGGGGGGGGGGGGGGGGGCGAGCGCCCCCTCCCCGCCCCCGGCCTCCCCCCGGCCCCGCCGGTCCGCCCTGCCCGCCCCGGCCCCGGCAGCGCCGGCCGGGGCTCCCCGCCCCCTCCGCAGCCTCCCCCCCGGCCCCCCCCCAGCAGTGCCCTACAGCCCCCCCCCCCCCCCCGGACCTCCACCCCCGGGGCCGCACTGGGGGAGCACAGCCCAAGATGGGGGGCAAAGGGGGAGCCCAGTCCAAGGTGGGGGGGGGGGGATGAGGGGGGCACAGCCCGGGATGGGGGGGACAGCCGAAGATGGGGGTAAATGGGGAGCTCAGTCCGGGGCGGAGGGACACAGCCTGGGATGGGGGGCACAGCCCAAGATGGGGGGGCGAAGGGAGAGCCCAGTCTGGGGTGGGGGGCACAGCCTGGGATGGGTGGGACAGCCTGGGATATGGGGCAAGGGGGAAGCCCAGTCCAGGGCGGGGGCACAGCCCAGGATGGGGGGTTACAGGGGGAGCAGAGCCCAGATGGGGGCCCCAGGCTGGGATGGGGAGGTGCAGAGGGAGCACACCCCAGGATGGGGGGGGGGGGGTGGGGGTGGTGAGAAACAGTCCAGGATGGGGGCAAAGGGGGAGCACAGCCCGGGACAGGGACACCCACCCTGAGAGAAAGACCAAAGCCGTCTCAGCCAGGACGGAGCATCATCACCGGCCTCTTCCCTGCTCGCTCCCCACCGAGACACAGAGAAATGGGGTGCTGCAGGTGCACCCCACACCAGTGCTGCTGCCCTGGGCACTGGGGCACACACAGGTCCCCAAAACCACGTGTGCATGGGCACCTCTCCGTGTCCCCAAGCCGGGTGCTGCCACCTCTGCTGGCTGCTCCCGGGCAAGGTGGCTGCCACCCCCCAACTCAGAGGGGACACTGGGGGTGATGTTGTGCCCCATCCACACGCATGCCTCCCCCTTTGATGCCTCACAATTGATTTACCTCCCTCTTCATCTCCCAGGGCTGGGGCCAAGCTGGCGGAAAAATCAAAGGGAAAGTGCAGATGGCACCCGGGCTCGGGGACGCCATCCCGGAGCGCTGCCCTCCGCGCCAGGCAGAGAGGAGACAACGAGAGGGGGACGCCAGGCTGCAAGACGTTGAGGTTGGCTTCCCTTTTGCCTGTGTCAGTCTAAGGGCAACAACTTCATCCCAAAACCACGAGGGAAGGTGGCCCTTGGGGCTGGGACACGGCTTAAGGATGAGGCTGGTTTAGATCCTGGCCACTTCCCCAAAAGGCCCCTTTGCCCTTTCGCGGTGTCCTGCCCGCTCCCAGCCCCTCGGCGCTGCTGGCTGGAGCACGGCCCGGCTGCCAGGCTCTGAGCTGCCACGGCAGAGGTGGCCCTGGGGCTGTCCCCGGAGAAGGATGAGGACAGGGAGCGCGTGGGAGCCGCGTCCCGTCAGTGCCAACCCCCCAGGACAGCCCCGGGCTTTGCCTTCACACCCTGGGTTCACCCAAGTTCTCCTGCCCCTCGTGTCCACAGCCCCTGGGCGCAACCCGGGCCGTTCCTCTAGCATTAATAAAGCCATCAATTAATTAATAGATTGGAGAGACGGCTCAGAAATGCCGCTTTGCAAGCGAGCTGGAAGCGCCTCAATTCGGATCACGGATGATAAGCGGGCTCAAGGAGGCAGAAGACATTTTAATGCTGGGGCGGCTGTTTAATACAGGCAAATCCTTCCCGGGTCACTTCTGAAGCCCCGTGCACACCGAGCACAGGCCCTCAAATTAAAAAATATGTGGTAGATGAGCTGGTTTCCCAGGAGCAAAGCCCAAAAGGGGAGCAGAGGAGCCCCGACCAGCCGTGCTGCACAGAGCCGCCTTTCATTACAAAGGGCCGGGAAGCGGCTTGGAGCTGCCAGCAGCACCGACACGAAGCAAGAGGGGATTTTTCAGGCTGATGCAGCAACAAAGGCAGTTAAATCTAGACAGGTAAGAGGCTTTTGAGGTTAGCTGGCCATTCCCACAGCACAGGCTTTATTTTCTCTTTTTTCTTTCTTTGTTTTTCCTCTTTCTTTTTTTCCCTCCTTTTCTAGGGGGGAATTATTTTTGGTAATCCGTGCGTTGCTGCTCCTTGGGCGCTGGAGCAGAAGTAAGCAGGTAAGCGGCGCTTTCATCCCCATCCCGGCTTCCCACCGCGGCCGGGACTCCAGCGAGGGGCTTTGAGCCTCAAAGACGAGCAGCAAGGCTGGGCCAGGCAGCTGGAGCAGCGCTAAGCTCACAGCAGCTGGGAATGGCTTGGGGTTTTTGTTTGATGGAAGTGATGGAAGCAGAAAGCTACCTGGAGATGAGCAGCTTTCACACCAAATGCCTGCTGCACCAGCGGAGGCTGGGTGCTGTAAGACATCGCTGGGTGCTTCAGGGTGCTGGCACCCACCTGGAGGCAGACAGCAGGGTGCACCCACCTCCTCTTGCCTGGAAAGGTCGGGGGGACGGGGGCATCCCCGTGACCTTGCGGTGTAAGATGGGTCTGGGCACTGCTTTGGGTGGCACCCACTGCCCTCCTGGCAGGGCAGAGGAGTGCTGGGAGTGGGAAAGCCACCCATGACGCCTGTGGCCATCGCCCCCCAGGGAGCGCAGCACCCTTGCATCGGGAGAAGCGGGTGCTGTTGTCCCTGGCCAGGCGGCTGCTCCCATCACTGGCTCTGCAGGGAGCCCGGGCGGTTCAGGCATCTTGGTGGGGTATTTTGGGGATGGACCAGGATGGAGCCCAGAGCTGGAAGCCTGTTGGAGGCCAGGAGGGTGTTTCTGAAGGGATTTGTGTCCCTGGGGACCTGCACACCAGCCCAGGTCCTCCTTGGGGAAACACCCTGGGCCAGAGTGGGCTTTACTCTGGGCGGCCGCCTTCCCACGTTTCGGCCGGGTGGAGGAGGCGCCGGCAGCCCGTGACCCAACACCTTCTCCCCGCGCTTTGCATCAGCAGACGGGACGTGAAATGAACCCAAAGGCTGGAATGAGCCGTGCTGGCGGAGGCGGCGCCGGCTCAGCAAGCTGTGCTGCCCCGCGGGGACCCGCGGCCCCTCGCCATCCCGGGGATGTGGCCATGGCATGGGGTGGCCACAACTCATCTCCCTGATGGAGCTCGTCATCTTGTCCTTCTCCTGGTGGAAAGCTCCTCAGGCGTCACCCCACCGGGCCCAGAAGACCCTGCATTGATCCAGCTGGTGCAACGATGCCGTTGCACAGACTCCATCCATTCCCTCGTGATGCTTTTTTGCATCACCCAGGCCACGTCCCGTGCCAGTGCCATGCAGTGCCGGTTGCTTCCTGCAGCCACGTGCCCTGCACCCTGCCCTGGTTAACGGTGCAACAGGAGCACCCCACCGTGCCGAGCATCCTGGCACCCTGCTCAGGGACCTCACACCCTGCCTCAGTGTGGGGTGAAGGCAACAGAAGATCCCTCTTCATCCCCATCCTCCTCCTCCTCCTTCTCTCCCCCAGCCTGGCCAGCATCCGCCACTGCAACAAGATTAAACCAATTGCACCTTTATTTGTTTCATATTTAATAAGGGCTTGAGGAGCAGATCTCCCAGCAAGCCCCTGCTATCAATCAAACCTGCACAGAGTCCCCCTTCGCGCCTGCCTTTCCAAGAAGAAAGAAAACAAAATTGGACTAATTTATTATTCATTCGTTCATTAAGTCCGTATTAACCAGATATATTATAAAAGAAAACAGGATTGCGCCTTTTGATCAGCAAACTCTCCTGCTCATGAATATCCATGAGGCTTCCCCCCACCCCGGCACCTCTCTCATGTGCGCAGTGAGCCGACGGCGGGTGCCGGTGCCGGGCTGGGTGCCGGCACACGGCAGGGGTGGGAAGCTGCTCTCAGCTCTCCCTGCCCTCACGGTGTTGGGGAGCGGCTGTGCCGTCCCGTGGGGCTCCAGAGCTCCGGCCACCCACGGGTGCCCACGGCTGGAAGGGGGAGACCCAGCCCCACTGGGGGCGGGGGGCTGATGGGGACGTGTCGGGGGGCAGCGGGGCGATGGGCTCCCCTCCCGCCTGCCTGGGGCTGAGCAGGGAGCTGAGCAGGTGTTGTTTCCGCTGCGTGAAAAAGCAGCATATGTCCCCGGTTCCCAGCACACGGCGGCGGGCGGCGATGCCCGCGGCTCCCCCGACGCTGCGGGGAGGCCGAGCGAGACCCCGAGGTGCCCCACGGGGCTGGCACAGGACCGGGGCTGTGTGTCCCCCGGCTCCCTGCGGAACCCTCCATCAGCCCTGCGGTCCGGCCCAGGGAGGATGGGCCGGGGCAGGACCGGGGCCTCGGGATGCTGCTGTGGGGACTGGCTGGCACCAGGTCGTAAGCTCCCGGCGACGCGCGCCCCGGCGAGCCAGCAGCATCTCGGGCAGCGGCAGAGCACGGGGAGCCACGTCCCGGCCCCGCGGGGCGGTGGGTCCCGGCCCTGCCCGGGATGGGCTGCGCCCTGCGGCAGCAACCGGCGCGCACGGAGAGATGCCGGGCAGCACACCCGCACGGGTGTCCGTGCACCCATGCGGTCCGGCCGGACCTGAAAATAGGTTGGTTTAAAAAATGCATCACTTTGAAGTTATGTAAATGAAAAGCAGCAGCAAACAGAGCACACTGGCAAAAGGTTTCCTTTTTTTTTTTTTTTTTTTTTTTTTCCTCCTCGCCAGCTTTCTCCAGTTAAAATTGGGTTGCAATTCATTAATAAAGGAACAGTTGTACTGAATAAGCTCCCATGCTTAAATCAGGACAGAGAAGCGTAATTAACCCAGCTCCAGTCTGATGTGATGGAAGAGGAAAATGCTCTTCTGTTTTGGTCCCTTCTCTTAAAAGCCCACTGCGTTCTCCCGGCCTCTTGGGAATGGAGTTGAGCTTCTTATTTAAAAATGAAGCTTGCAGCCTGGCGGAGCAGGTTCATGTATATATATAAAAGCTGTCATGATGATATTTTATTCATACCCCTCTTCCCCTTCCCTTTGCTTGGAAAATCCAGGAGCAGCCAGCAAGCAGCTCGGAGAAAGAGAAAGCAAGAATCCCCTTTTAAAAATAAATTACAGATGCAAGTCACATTAGTTGAAGCCCCACGAGGCAGCGGATTCCCGAGCACTGGGGCTGGCACGGGTGGCTTGGCCAGCCCAGACTGGGCACGGTGGCTTCCCAGCCCGAATGCCATCCCCCTGGGGAGCGGGAGGGGACAGGTGGCTTCGGCACCGGGGTTATGCCACTGAATTATGCGAGCTGAGGACATGGCCTCACTTCTCTAACTGGAGCTAGCACCTAAACTACAGCCTAATTACAGACGGGGCCGTGAGGAGCTCCCACCGGTGGGTCTCATGGGTGGGATTCAGCCCACCATGCCTGGCACGAGGCAAGAGGGCTCCTTTTCCATCATTTTTGGGCTGAGTTTGCCACCTCTCCCTGCGGCAGTTTGTCTGGGCGAGCTAGACACTGTCCGGCCACCGTCGAGCTGGCACGCCGCTCTGCATGTTGATGCAGCATCCCTGCGGCTCGGCGCTGCTCTGCCCGGCCTTGCTCCCCCCTTCCTCCGCCGCCGCTTTCTCACCTGCGGTAAAAATAGCCGGCTGGTTGCGTGGGAAGGCAAACTGTATTTTGGGTGGTCTCGGGGTGGGGAAGAGCTGCCCACGACAAGGGGGTTGGATTTGTGTGGGGCAGGGGGGTCCCGCAGGGCAGAGCCAGACAACGCGGTCCACTGACACCGGGAGTGCTGTGGGAGGGTCCTGGCATGCTGTGAGAAACAGGAGCTGCTGAGGGCCCCACGGGACCAGCCACGGCCCCATCAGCATCTCCTGTGCCCCTGCGGGAGCCACACTTGTCCCCGTGTCACCTGGGGCGAGGGGATGCGGCCAGCCAGCCCCAGTGCCGCGCGGGAGCATCCCCACGATGGGGATGGGTGGGAGCAGCCTCGAGATGGGGACACACAGAAGAACCTCTGCAATGGGGATGTGTGAGAGCACCCCTGCCACAGGGACGTGCAGGAGCATCTAGGTGACAGGGAGGTGCAGGAGCAGCTCTGCCGTGGGGATGTGCAGGAGCACCCCCCCCCCCCCCCCCGTGACGGGGACGTGCAGCAGCATCCCTGTGCCGTGGGGCTGCCCAGATTCCCGCTGCAGCCTGCCTGAAGGGCTCTGCCCCCAGCACGGAGCCGGAGCAGGGGTGGCACTGCCCCACGGCACTGCTGCCCCCACCCCCACCGGGGACCTCCCTGGGGACCTTCTCCATATTTCTTCTGCTTCACTCTCGGTGTCCTCTGCCCATTTTCCCCCCCTGTAGCACTACCCCAGGGGATTTCAAGGCTGCAGTAGTTTTATCATCCGGGTTGATTCCCCGTGCACGGGGGATGCTGGACCCTGCCACGCCATGAACCCATTGTACGCCCCGCGAGTGGTGGGGTTGGCAGCGCTGGGTACCAGTGAGGAGGAGCAGGAGCATCGCTGGGGCTTGAAATCCTCGGCAGGACAAGCCGGGACCCCGGAGCTGGAGGAAGCACAGGGTGATTCTGGCCAGCCCTTTTGTAGCAGAGATGCTTCTGGTGAGGACTGAAAAAAAAAAAAAAAAAAAAAAAAAAAAAAAATAGAAATCAGTGTTTGTTTCTTTTGGAGAAAATTGCTCTCTGCACGGTCCTTGTATTTAGTTATTATTAAAGGGTTGTTTTGCTGTCAGTGAAAGCCTGCAATTACAGGCGCTCTCTTTTTTTTCTGGCTGTCACTACTATTCCCCACGAACGCATTGCCCACAATTTTAGCATTTCTGCATTTCAATGTAAAAAAAAAAAATAATTTGAGATTTGGGCTGACACTTTTCGTGTACACATGGCTGGTTTCAAACTCCTCCAATTGTTTCCTCTCAAAAAACCATCATTTTGGGGGCTCAGACTGGAGCAAGATGTAGCTGTGCACTAGCAGGGACTCATTGCTCTTTTCCCTCTTGCTTGCCTGACCTGCAAAAAGCTCGCAGGAATCCCACCGATGCCAGCACTGCGCCTGGGAAGCCAACGTCACCTCACACCCTGCTCCCATGAGTGCTGCTGGGGGAAAAAATTATATTCTTTTCATTTAAGATCCTTATAAATTTCCCTTGGTCAAATAAATACCAGCTGATAGCTGGAAACATGCTTCGTGCCCTGCATCTGTCCGTGGCAGCTCTGCATCGTGCCTCCTGTGCCCTACATCCCTTCCCCGGCCCCACACGACGTGGGACATCCCCAGCTGGAGCCAGCATCCCCGCGGGAGCCAGGGATGCAGCAGATGGGGCAGACCTGGCTCCCCCAGACCCCGAATCCTCGACGTGCCTGGAGGAATTCCCCCAAAGTTCATGGGGATGCGTCTCCTCTCTCCGAAACCCTCCTCCCTGGCTGTATCACCACTAATCTAATGTGGCTAATTTTAAACGAAGCTGCCCTCCCTTGACATGCATCTCCCCGTGGCATTGAAATTAAATGTAGGCTGTAATTTGGCATTTGAGAAGCGAAAGGGATGGTGGCCCTAAGGGAAAAGATAACAGCTTGGCTGTTTGTGTTAAATAGCTGTCTGCGAGCTTCAAACTGCAGCCGGAGATTCAGCTCGCCGGCGGGCAGGCTGCCAGCCGCCGGCCTGCTTTTTGGCTACAGCTCCTTTGCAGCAGGAAGCTCGGCGGGGGGGGGGGGGGGATCTCAGCCCTGACCCCCCCACCCCATCTCACAGGGCGGCTGCTTTTTCCCCACCCTCTGTGGCCTCTGCTAAAACTGTCTCGCAGGCTCCTTGCTCCGGCCAGGGTGGGTGTCCGGGGGGCACGGCCACCGGGCAAGCACCGGGGATGGGTGCACAGCCCCGGGGAAGGAGGAGAGCGCTCCTGGGGGGGGGCACCCAGAAACCTGGCGTGGGGCAGCACGGCCTGGCAGGGACATCCCCGTTATATGTCGCACGTTGCGTCTTCCATTGCGATGGGAAGCGTGAGCTCGGCCGCCGCCGAACACCGCGCCGGCACGGATCTGGCCTCGGCATGGCACAGAGGTCTCTAGAGCGGCTCCAGCCCCCGGCAGTCCTCACGGGGGAAAGCTGCCTGGCACCCGAGGACTTTGCTTTAAATAAAACTTTGCTCAAATCCAATGTTTCTCTCGGCCCCAAACAAAAATTAATTCCGATTTCAAGCTATATTTTTTTTAATTTTTATTTCAGTGGATGTTGTTAATAAAAGAGAGACTTTGGAGATAGTAATTTCCAGCAGCAGAACATGTCTGTTTTGGGGGCAGTTTGTTTTAAACCAGAGAAATTTGCCAAACCGGTGGGAATTTGCCTGTGCTTTCTCTGCAGAAGGTTCCCCTCTGGCTGGGGGGTGCCTGCCTGGGACAGAGGCCCCCAGCCCCAAAACACCTTTGCAGGGGACACCGCGGCAGGCAGGAGCTGCCAATGGCTGGGGACGAGGCGGCCGGCCCCGCGGCCGGAGCTGGATGCAGCCTGGAGATGGGGCTCTGCGGTGGCGTGGGTCACCTGGTGCACCCCAGAGCCCCTCAACTCCCACGGGAGACCCAGCCCACCCATCTCCCACCTCCATCCCTCTGCCCTCCTCTTCCTCACCCGCACCCAGTTGCCATTTCCCAGGAGCTGCTCATCCCTCCCAGCCCTTTGTACCGCTCGCCTCCATCCTCCCCTTTGTTTAGCATTTTAATTATTTTAATTACCTTGTTTGCCAGCTTATCGCGGCGCTCAAACCCATCTGCGTGCACACAGGCAGACACACAGACTTTTATCTCCAGCCCGCCGTCAGCCTGATTAGCATTTTTTGCTCTGGTGTTTGGTGGAGGAAAGGAGAAATTAGCATTTCTGCCTTGGCCGGTGGGGCAGGCATCGCCACCATCTCTCTTGCCTCGCAGGGTCACTTCATTCTTCCCAGAAGAATGGGACTAATTTATCTCTCCCCCCCTTGTATCCATTTCAAATGAGTGATTAAAAAAATAACAAATATAAAGCCCAAGATGGGGGTGATGCCTGCGCCCTGCCGTGGAGTTGTCCCTCCGCGGGCAGGTAGCGGTGCCCAGGTGAGATGGGTGCTGTCTCCGGGCAGCACCATTGGGTGGCCAGGAGCAAGGTGGCTTTGGAAAAAAGCTTCTTTCTGTTGAATTTACATGCCAAAATGTTGCTTGGTGGGGATCAAAGGCGGGGATGCTGGGCCTGACAGCGAGCAGGAGGGGATGGCAGTGCGGTCGGGGGCTTCAGCCCGTGGTTGAAACAAACCACACCACTACAGCAGTGGGTGCTTTCCAGGTGGGCTGCCCGGCTGGAGCCCCCCACCCTCCTTTAGGGACGAATGACAGATTTCGCTGCTGGAAACGCTTTTCCAGCATCTTCTTAGCGCTACTTAAATGCCTTTCCCACAGAGACCTGGCCACCAATAAATCTGTATCAGCTCACCTTCAAACGCACTTCGGTGCCCTATTTTCTCTCCACAACAACAAAACAGCAGCCCCGGTTTTGGAAACGGCCGTCAGCCCCCCCACTTGGCTTCCACTGAGTGATTTGAGGCCCCTTTTTCCTGCAGCAAAGCACTATTATAAACAGGCCACGAGCCGCCCCCGGAGGACCTGCCCATGGAGAGGGGGGGACGTAGTGAGGGCGTTGCAGGGGGCAAGGCTGGGTGAGCGGGGGTCCCTTGGGGGAGGCTGGGGAGCCCGAGGGGGTCATGGGTGCCCAGCTGGTGTGAACAGGGTGGAAAACATCCCGTGGAGTGGGGCTGGGGAGCCAGGAGCCCCACCTCAGGCAGGACATCTGTGGGGACAGGAGACCTCACGAGGACAGGATGTTCTGTGGGGACGGAAAACCCTTTGGAGAGAGGACCCCCATCCAGGGAAGGATAACCCTTGGGGAGAGGATGCCCATCCAGGACAGGATGTTCCCTGGGGACAGAAATCCCCTTGGGCAAGACCACCCCTTGGGGATGGGATGCTCCTCAGGGGCATGATGCCCCCAGGGGAGAGGCTGGACCCTTTGCTGCCAGGGGTTGCCCTGTCAGCGACCCTCAGAGCCCTCCTTGCTCCCACCACCTGCTTCTAAACCTTCCTTTAAACACTTGACGCACTTTAACGTGTGAATAAAGGGCCTCGCTCTTCCGATTTGAGTCATCAGGGAAAACAGAGTGAATTAACCAAATTCCAGATCAGGAAAAACCCTTTCAAAAGCCTGTGCACATTCCCCACACCCAGCAAAATCCTTTAAGACCCAGAAAATACAATAAAGACCACTTTATTGGTCCTAAACCCATTAAACAATTGAGCTGGAGGTGCAAAAGCACCCATCAGCCCTGAGAGGCTTGAAGGGGGGTCCCGTGGGATGGGGTGCAAGGACAGTGGCTCCAGCAGCCAGGGACCCACTGTGGCCCCGCACCACAGCCTGCACCAGGAAAGCAACAGGCAAGCGCTTTGCCGAGGTTTGGGCAGTGATAACTTAAGGAGGAAGAAATTAGAAATAGAAACTTTATTAAAATAGCGTTAAGGCATCATCCCCCCGAAGTGATGGGGTGAGGAACGGTGGATGGTGTAGGGGCAAAACCTGCCGGAGGGTAATATCTGATGGCACCGTTCATTGAAACTACTTGGGTGAGGAGGAGGAGGGTGAGGAGGAAGGGCTGCCCAACCACCTCAGCATAGCCCGGTGCCGCTTGCTGGTGAGAACGGGCTTGGCTGTGTGGTGACAGTGGTGGCAGGGCAGGTGAGAGAAGAGCAGCAGCCCCAAGGTGTCCAGCCGTGCCGTGCCGTGCCGCGCCACGCCGTGGGGGACAGCCACTCCATTCGCAAGCACGTCACGAGCTCGGCTGCTCCGCTGCTGCTGGAAAGCACAGAGAATTTGATCTATAATTTACAGAGATGTCCGTCTGGGGAGCAGCTCGACGAGCCTGGGAGAGCAGCGCTGCCCTCTTGGCTCTCGCTTTTCTTTTAATTTAAAAAAATCTTTACATCAATGGGCAGTATCAATAAGGGCCGGGTGCCGTCACCTCCCTACCCTCCCACCGCCACCCCCCTTGGCTTCCTGCAGTGGGTCCCCACACCCCGCTTTTGGCCTCCCCAGGGCACAGTTTGGAGGTGCTGGCTCCTGCATCTTTAACTCAGGCCATCGGGACGCGCTTTCTTAGGAAGCCCCCAGAGAGATGCCACATCTACCAGGGTCACGCCGGATGATGCTGGTTGCTGTGGAAACGGCCGGGCCGGATCCAGGGACCGCAGCATCCTCCCTGCACCCGGGAGCAGCTCCTCTCGCCCAGTTCGTGTCTGAAGAGCGTAGGATGTGGGAGAGCGGTTCTAGTGGCATTGGGCTGTCCCTGTCCCCAGCCTGCTCCAGTCCCATCTTCCCTGGGGACTGGCAGGGTCACCCTGTCCCACACAGTCTGTGTCGTGCACAGGGTGTTTCCATGAACGGGGCTCCCCATGATGGGAGACTATGCACTGGACCTGGGCCACCACCTCTCCTCCCAGCCCCTTGGGGACCCAGGTCCAGCCATCCCCCCCAGTATGGCATGGCACAGCCTGGTACCTCCGGGTCATCATGCCCCCAGGAAAGCCTTTTACACCTGCACCAAGACTTCATCCACCCGGGTGCATCGCCACAGGCTCTCCTAAACGTCACCCAGACCTGGGGGAGGTGGGACACAGCAACAAGCCACACAGGGTCCCCCATGCACATAGCCAAACCCCCCCCCCGGTCGCCAGGGTCCCACCCATCCCTGGCTCATTCCCGCTCCGCTCACGGGCAGCTCAGCTCGTTAGGGCTGCCGGGATGATGGAGTATCCTGCCGGAGCAGAGGAAGCCAGGCAAAACCTCTCCATCCATCAGGGCCCCCACTTTCTGCCAAGCGCATTAGGGGATAATTAAGTAAAAATAGGCCTTCCGACCAGTGTAGCTCATTAAGGGCTAATTAAGTTAATTAGTGCCAGGTGTGGATTGCAGCGCTTGCGCGTGTGGCTGTTGTTTGCTGTAATTGCATTTTCTCAGCAGCTTCCTCCGCCAGGCTGGAGCGCGGCCAACAAGGAAGGTATTCGGTGCCCTGCTGTTGGTGCAACACGGAGCGGCTGATGGGCGCTGAATGAGGGCACCGCACCGGGGGCAATTAGCCCTTCTCTCCTCGTGGCCCGCCCCCGGGGTGGGTCTCCCACCCCAAAGCCAAGGCTCGGCCATGGGGCAGAGCACGCAGCCCCTGCCCATCCCTCTCGGTGTGATCCTCCTGCCTGCACGCAGCGGGGGGACAAAAACGTTTGCCATAGCGGTCCCCAAAAGCAGCCAGGAAGGCAGGAGACAGCAGCAGGCAACATGTCCCCCGGGCCCAGCAGGGTCACCTGGACAGAGATCTCTGAAGGCATTTGAAGGTGAATACAGTCAGGAATGAGGCAGCATTCCTGAGACAGACGGGCGCACTGGTTGTGTCAGCACTGGCAACTGAAAGAGGAATGGCAGAGAAATGGGTGGAGAGAGTAAGAGAACGGTGAGGAGAAAGCATGAGAGGGCGAGGAGAAAGCTTCCAGGCTCTGATCTCCGCTCTCCGCACCTGGGAGCAATTAGAGCTACTCTGTCTGTGCCCCATGGGGACACTGGAGGGATGAAGATGTGAAAAAAGACCAGGCTATTTTTTGCTGAGGTTACTGTCACTAATAAATGGAGACTGTCCCTTGCCACGTGTTCCTGTTCCTTCCAACGTCTGGGCATTTGGCATCCTCCTCCGAGCACAGCCCCGCCAGCAGCAGCCTCGCTCAGAGCTGACCCACGCTCCCTCCGGAGAGGCGAGACTTGGAAACAATCCTGTGAAATACGGCTGGCAGCCGGAGAGGGGACAGAGAGGCCACACAGGCACCAGCAGCTCTCCCCCCCCATCCCTCTCCCCGTGCCATGAATCAGCCCCCGCCAAGGCAGGAGCCGGGGAGAGAGCCCCATCCATAACCCGGGAGGGATGCTGGGGAGCACAGCTGGCATCCCAGGGGGGCTGCCTTGCCTGCGCCCTCCGGCCGATGGAAAGTTACTGCTGCCTGCGCCGCCGTGGCAAGCGCGATGGGGAAAAGGGGGCTGAAGGGGAGGAGAGCTGGACCCTTGCATCCCCACCGTGATCTCTCAGTGCCGAGGTAATTGCCTGCCGGTGACAGCTGAGCTCAGGCATGACGGATACCTCGGGAAGAGCTCCCGGCTCCAAGACCTCCCGGCAGCAACCCAGTTCAAGACTGGGGTGGAGAGGCAGTTTTCCCGATCTCCCCCAGTGCAGGTTCTCTCTGGGCGGATCAGGGTCCAGGCAGTGATCCTTCGGGCATCCCTGCCTTCAAACCGCACGCAGACCCAAAAAACAGCCTGATGCGTGGGCCGTGACCCCTGGGGAGAGATGGGGAGTAGTAGGGTAACAAGCTTGAAGCCCTGGAGCTCCCAGGGGGTGCAGCGAGAGCACCCAGGCAGGAGCAGTGCCCACTTGGGGGTCAGTGGGGCACAGATGGACCTGCTCCTGCCCTTTATCCCTCCGTGACCAAGGGAGGCTTTTCCACCTTCCTCTCCCCACTCCCTGCCACCCCATCCCGATGCATCAGGGATGTGCAGAGCACCGGGCAGCCCCACTTCATCTGTCACGGGGAAAGGGCTGGGGAGGGGGTGTCCTGCAGCCCCCTTGGATGGCCGGGAGGCTGGTGGGCACATCCTGGGGTGGTCAAGAGCTTCATCCCTCCCTCTGCGCTGGGCTTGCTACAGCGGGGTTTTGCTGACCTGCTCCAGCAGCAGGAGTGGAGCAAGGCAGGAGAGCTGCACGGCGGGCACGGAGAGGCCAGGACGAGACACGGAGCGTGATGCCACCAGCCTGGCACCCACGGGAGCGAGCGGGTGCCCGGGCAGGCAGGAGCAGGCAAGGACCGGGCAGGCAGCGCGCCGAGGCGGCTCCAGGGCACCCTGGATGCCCTCTCCCCGGAGCCCGGCGCGGAGGCTGACAGGATCATTACAGCCGCTATCTGGGCTCACCAGCTCGTCCCTCTCCCTTTCGCCTTTTGCATAATGGATAGGCTGTGAGTAATGGGAAATGGCAGCCCAGCCGCGCTTGCTGGCAGCCCCTTAATGAAGAATATGGAAATCTCATCAGTCCAATCAGGCCAGCAAATGAAACTGCTTTCCCCCCGCCGATGTGAGCAGAAGGCTAACGACCCGCGCTCTCCGGCTCCATCCCTCTCCCAGGAAGCCCCCCTTCCCCTTTCTGTGTTGACAAGCGAGCTGTGAACTTCATTTTTTCTGGCAAGCAGAGCCTCAGCTCATCTCCCTTGCCTCTCTTCCCGAGGTTTGGGCCAGCAGATATTTCTGGCCTGAGTCTTTCTCTTCCTCCTACAAGGCCTTCGCTCCCCACCCATGGTGGTGTCACCAGATGGGTAACACCATCTGCAGGTGCCACCCACCCCCAGCTCTTGGTCCTCCCTTGTGTCCTCCTGCTGTGCCTGATCCCCCCAGCACCAGCTTTGACACAGCTGCAGGTGCAAGTCTGTGTCCCATGGTGGGGACGTGGGACACACGTGGACCCCCAGCCACAGCTGCCTGACATCACCGTGTCCATGCAGGCACTGGGGTCTCTGTTGGTCTCATGTCCAATGAGTCCCAGCACAACCAAGTTCCATGGACTTGTGCCTTCTCCTGCAGGGACACACGTGCCAAGAGCTACAGCGTGGAAGAACCTCTGTCTCCTCTCGTCTCCCTTGTCCATCACCCATAGCCTTGAGCCCGGTGTAGAGAGGACAGGTCCATCTCCACTTATCTCCTGCAGTATGAACCATCTCCAGGCAAGACCTCCAGCTGTGATACCTACACAGTGACGCCTCCAGTTTTGCCAGAATTGAAGCATCTTTCAAGAAACTGTATGCCTCAGTCACACAGGGACTGCCCTGCTAGGAGTTGGAACCAGCATCCCCCTCCAAACCCTGCTTTGGGATCTGCAAACTTGATGTTGTGCCTTTTGTGTCCTCCTCCCCAGAAGTCCTGGAATTGCCTCCAGTTCATGTCCTGCAGCTTTTGCAGTTGCTCTGGGCTTCTGAGCTGTTGCGTCCATGGAGCTGTGCAACGCTGTCCTTCAGCTTAGGTACCATGGTGGCCTAGTAGTTTGGCTTGTGTATCTTGTTAGGATGTTTGGCTGAGAAAGCCTGGCCTTGTCCATAGTGGGACACAAGACATGGTCAGCACTGGGATCTCAGTCTGCCACAGGATCTGTAGGATGGTCACCTTGGATAAGGGCCTGGGGGATGCAGGCTCAGCTCTGCCTCAGACTCCCTGCACAGGCTGTTTGCCCAAAATCTGCACCAAGACTTCATAGCTGGACTTGCTAGATCCAAAACATGACTGAAGATAGGTGTTTGCACAGCACCTCACACCAGCAGGTCCTGACCTCCATGGCTTCATCCTCCGGCCTTTGCAGCACTTTGGGCAGGGGAGAGCAGCGGCATCCTCCCCTGCATCTGTCTGCTCCAAGGGCAAAGGCAGGAGGCTGGCAGGGAACTGGCCACTCACTGGTTTGGGGAAATGTTTAATTGCTGGCTTTCACAGCCAGCATGTAGCTCCTAAACTGATGGTGTGCTTCAGCTGTGAATTTGCCCAGAAGCACCGAGGTGGGTATATGTTTTAATAAAATCCCAAGCTATCTATACACCCTGGGCATTCATCCACGCATAAATATATCCATAGCGTACGCTCTTTGTACAGCAGAGTATGCTAGCCCAAGGCTGGAGGAAACCATTCGTTTTCGTGAGTTATAAGATCATATCTGGAAACACCTCTAACAAGCCAAGATCAGTGCGGCAGCTAAGCTGCTGTTTGCACACACCAGTAATGATGTGAATGGGCTGCCGTTCAACGGGCTGATCAACATCAAACCATTGAAATTAAAGTCTGAGGAGAGGCAGAGCCATAAACATTTATTGCAACACTCTGCGTATCATCAGCTGCTGATTTGGAGGCAGTGGAAATGTGCAGCTGAAATAATAGGATTTATCGGAGGCTGAGATGAACTGTCCTTGATGGATGGCTGTAGAAGGGAAACAACGTGCCATCTCCAGCACAAGGCCATTCTTAAAATAAAGCAAGGGGGTGGGGGGGTGTTGCCTTTATTAACACTAATCTCTTACGATTTTAGAGCCCACACCAGCCGTCAGACCCAGACGCAGCTGAATGAGAAAGCCAGCTTGAAGACGGTGCACTGGAATATCCCGGAGGACTGGAAATCAAAGTTGTGGTCTCTAAACGCCGAGTGTGTAATTTGCTGGAAAGTTGACACCGTTTCTGCTTCATCTTGATGCATTTTCCATTTGTTTGATCCCCTTTATATTTTTATCTCTGTTCTTCAGACAGAAAAAGCAAATCTAGGAATTTCTTCAGCTCTCTTTTCTTCCCTATTTTTTTCTGTTGCTGCAGTGACACAACACAAGTTCATCAATAACAACACAGACAATTCGCCTTTTAAACCAGAAGTACCTCCATCTCCTGCCACCCACCGAAGCGATGGATGCCCACCTTTGGGGGCCACACAGCTGCCGCGCTCCCTGCAAACCGCAGGTTAAGGCAGGAACCGACGGCGCTCGCAGCTCAGCGCTGCTGTAATCAAATTGTCCCTGTCACCTCAGAGCACCTGGTAATGCTCCTTCAGCTAACGGGCTGGGAGGAGGAGAGTGCTGAGAAAAGCAGTGTCAGAAAGAAGCAGGAAGAAAATAATTTGATCGAGTTTTAAATTTTTTTTTACACTGATCTGAAAATTGAGGTTATGGATTGTTTTTTAAAAGGGAACTTCAGATAATATCTGTCTCTCTCTCTCTCTCTCTCTCTCTCTCTCTCTGCTAGAAGTGATCCCAAAGAAATATTTCCATGCAAAAGTCTCTGACTTACAGATCATCCAAGGTGTTTTCTGCACATCAAAGTGCCTAATATTTGAAACAGGGGACAAATCCCATTTGACTTCATCAGATTTACAAACGGTTTAGCTTTGACTGCATTGAATGTCTGCTGCAGGCCCCATGGAGAACTGGCTCGTACCTCTGCACCTAAACCTCTCCTGGGGACCCCTTGGCATGGCTGGATGCAGAAAGGCTGCTGCTGTGACAAACTGGCCCTAATTTGCCCTCTAAAGAAGTGGGGTCAGCATTACAACTAAAACCTTGTCAACCCTACATGGCACTTACAAGACAAACCCACCTGGACTGAGGCAAGAGGGAATGCAATGACATCCCTGTCCCACCTGAGACATCCCTGACAGCCCAAAATTTAGTGCAACATTCACACCTCATTGGTCTCTTTTCTACCCCCTCAACACCAGCATCTCTGATAAAACAAGCCTCCCCAGGAGCCTCTACTGTATCTCATTTTTCTTGCTCAAATGGGTTGCAGAAGGGACTTGCTTTCGTTTCCACCAACACAAAGCTGAAAAAAAACCCCAAGGCTACATCTGTATGGGATGTGGGTGGTTGGAGAAAAATGGGTTTCCCGCTGCTTTGTATGTCCTAAAGCCTATTAACTGGTACTCTGTCTCACTGCTTCGTTTTGCCTGACAGGTTAAGCCCGCATTGGCTTGACGATACATTAGTAGCAGAACATCTCTTGTGCCAGCCTGCCATGATTCCTGCTCCTACGATTCAGATGTCCAGTGACCAGCCACTGTCAAAGGCAGCATTTGAAGTCGCTGCACCACATCTCACTGAGACCTTGAAAGGATCCCGTAGCCCTCTGTAGATTCCCACGAACCACGTAGAAACAAAACTGGTTTCTTCGAGATGAGGTTGGGTGCAGCGAGTGACCGAGGCGGTGTGGGGGTGCAGGGGCATCTGAGCAGAGATTTGCTGCCTGTTCTGCAGCTTTAGGCATTTGGCTTCTCGCTGCCCAAGTCCCACAGAGGTCCCTGCAGCACCCCCTCCTCCCTGGGGCATCCCTGCTTCACAGACCTTTTCTCAGAAATTAAGCTGGTCACCCCAGCTCTTCGTGAAGGTGAGAAGCAGTCCACGAGATCTGGAAGGGCTGGGATGGGGCCTGGAGAGGGTATTTTCCATAGGGCTGTGATGGTCTTGCCTTGATGCTGCAGGTCCCAAGAGCTGTGGCCACATAGTGTCCTTTCCCAGAGTGGCCTGGGGCTGTAAGGTTTAGGATCAGCCCCACTGTTATGTTTTCAGGTATAGGAGCATGTAATTTTTGACCAGTCACTTTGGATGAAACCAATCTCCTGTGATTTCCGCCGTTTAAAGGATTAGGAGCCTAGTACTGAGCTCATCAGCTAGGCTCTTCCTATCATCAGAGGAGAAAGAGGGGCTGCTACAGAAGATGGGTCTCCCCCTGCTCAAACACATCTCAGGCTGAGCCAAACCTCCCTTTCAGAGAAAGCCTCAGACCAGATGGCCCACGTTTTTGAAGAAGAATCCCCTCTCTGGAAGTCTCTAGATGATTACCGGGGAGCCTTTCTGGTGGGCTGTGTGGCACGTGGAGGAAAAGGGATAGCTGGAAGTTGACATCCTTCTATATATCATTGTCCTGGCCCTTGTGCATTCACTAACACTGGGTGAATATTTGGAGGGGAGCTTGCAGGGCCGCTTACCAGATTGCACAGTATGCCAGTTCTCCCTGTGCCGCAAAACCCTCCCTAAGAGAATTGCTTTTTCCCCTCCCTCTTGTGCCTTAAGGATCCCTGTCTCAGCCTTTGCTCTTCCTCCTGAGCTGGTCTTGCCTCCTCCCACCCATTCAAGACCCCTGTTCCCATCAGAGGGGAGAACTTCAGCCCTCATTCCTTCTTCTCATCCAGAAGCAGGTTTCTTCTGCTGCACTTCCAAATAGAGAACTGTTTGTGAGTGCACCTGAGCCTACTTCCTTCTACCTGCTCTGAGCCCTGCTCAGTCCCACAAGGAGGAAACATAAGAAACATGAATGCTAACGCTCCTACAAATGCAAGAAAAGGTACCTTTTCAGGGTGGTTTCATGTCTCAGGGGTTGCTCAGAAGCCGTTTTCATCCACTTTGAATCGCACAATGAAATTTGCAGCTCTGCACCTTCTTAAAAGCAAAATAAATGCTCAGGTAACCTGCCCAGGAGTGTGGGGTCGACAGGCCGGTGTGACGGAAGCGCAGGTGATGGAGGAGCGATGTGAGAGTGCCTCCAGGCGCCTGATCCCTCACTGCTGCCGAATCATTAGTCCCTGAAACACATATATCAAACCCAGCTCGGGGTTTATGCCTGTGGACATTGTTTGGTCCAGGAGGGCTCAGCTTAGCAGCAGTTTTTGGAAAGACCTTGTCAAGACTGGACAACGGGGAGGAAGGGCTGCCGTGTGTTTCTGTTTGTATTGACACATTTGCCCCAATATTAATGGCTGGTGAGTGTTTTGCTTCCACTTGGTTGCCAGCTTACTTTATAGCTGGGTTTTCATGCCTTCGAGGCAAGCAGCATTGAAATGGTGCCAGAGCAACAGTCCTTTGCCAAGAGCCAACTGGGCATGCCCTGGGCTTTGGTTTTCGTTAGTGGTGGTCCCAGGAGAAGGTGTCTGTGGTCCTCCATTGTCTGTGTTGCCTCTCCTCTCCCCTGCCCAGCTCACTAATCACTTTTTAAATCTACTAGCTGGGTTTGTTTGGTTTTTTTTTTAAAGTAGACGTGATGGAAGAGTAGGAGTCTCAAAGACAAGTGTTATGAAAACAGGTGTCTAGGTCTTTTTCCTCCATCTTCCTGCAGTGCCAACTGAAGGGAAAGGCTACGATATATGAGCCCACCTTTAGACATCAGATAATCCAGCTGGGAAAGAGCAATACCATATAAATCCATTCAGGGCTAGGGAAAAGCTTCCACCTGTGCCTCTCATCATTCATAAGACATCTACTCAGTGCCTCTGCCAAGATTTGCAGGCTCTTGTCCGCCACCAGATCAGCTGGGGCAGAGTCCCTCAGGATGGCTGAGCACTGGGGGAAGGAGGACAGCCGTGGGACGCTGCCCACAGCAGGAGCCACTTGCTTCTCAGTGGGTCCTTGCCCAAGCAAAGAACACTGACTTGGGCTTTATTTTCTATTTATGCCCCCAGCAGAACTGAAGAAAACCCAGTGCCCATCCTGCCCAGCATCCCATCTCTGCCCATGCCTTCTGCTTTGCACAGTTGCCCTGAAAACAGAGCAGCATGGGGCAGGGTACATCAGAAACAGCACTGCCCTGCCAGTAACAGGTCCTCAAAGTCTTCTTCCCAAACCATGGACCTATTGACTTCTCCTAAGACACTGTGAGATTTGAAGGCCAGGAAGAGAGTGATGCAATGGGGTCCACCTCTGAACCGAGCTACCCGAACCCAGGCACAGATCTGGTCAAGTCAGAGGCAAGAGTTTCTCCAGAAGGTTTTCGGCTGCTGCTGGAGCTGCCCAGCAGTTCAGGGAGACAAGGCGAAAGACTCGCTTGCCTTTCCTCCACAAAGACACAACTCGGACTGTGCCCGCATCGCTTCTCCCCTGCAACGCAGCGCCGGGAAGGTCCTGCTGCTCTCCCGGTGCCTGGCACGAGGAAAGCAAACTGGCTGTCCTCTGCATTTGATATAAAGCTTTCCACAAACACCAGCTAATGGGAATTCCACAGTGGTGTCCCTGGGAGCTTCAATATTGGATGTCAAGGCAGCCTTTTGTCTTCTCAGCAGGCAGTGGGACCTGATGTGCTTAACCCTTTCCAGCCTGAACCAGAGGGCCAGGGACTGAGCATGGCAGGGTCTCAGAGTGGGCTGGGGGTCCTGCTCTGGCTCTCTGCTCCCTGCCCCAGCCTCAGCTGCACAGCACTTCTGCTCCTGCCAACTCGGTGTACATACAGCTTCATTCTGCCAGCAAGGTGCCTCGGAGGATGGGGATCCAGGAGGATTGAACGTCTTGCAGCTTGGAGCTGGAAGGCACATGGGGCATGCTAAAGGGTTTTGTTTGTGCCCGATGAGAGCAGCTGTAGGCAGGAGTGGGTGAGCGGGGAAGTTACAAAAGAGAAATAAGGAAACAAAAGACGTGTTGGGGCGGCGGGGGGGTGTGGGTATGTTTGCATGGGGGAGGGCAGGAATTTCTTTTCTTTGCCCAAAAGTCTAAAGTGCCTTTCTTTAGTGCCTCTGTCGCTGCATGGGGCCTTGGTCAATAACATTCCTCCCTCGCCCTGCGGAAGGAGACGGGCCAAGCAAGACACAGCTGAATGAAATTCCTCTCACCTCACCCCGTAAACATCCCGAGAGTCTGGCCCCATTATGGCTGGGTACAAAAGTCTGGGTCCGAGGCCGAACAAAAGGATGGGGAAGAAAGTGCATGTTGCCAGGGCAACGCTGTCCAGGCCGCCTGGTTTTATCAGCAAGGGGCCTGGGTTTTCTGCCTGAGTTACAGGAATCTGAGGCAATTTATTTCCACCACAAGACAGAGGCTTTAGAGGGCAGGCACGGCGAGGCTCCGGCTTTGCTTTTGGTGTTCACAGCAGGGCAGGTGAGGTGGGAGCAACTGGCAGGGTCTCCAGGGAAGCCGGGTACCCAGAGAGCCGGCAGCACCCCCGGAGCGGGGAGCAAAGCGATGCCCAGGGTGTCTCCTGCCGAGGCTAACACAGAGTGGTGGCCCCCCGGCGGGCCCGACCCACCTGCCCATGACAGGACGTGGGTGCTGTCCCAGCCTCTTCTACAACACGGGGAGTCTGCTCATCCCTCTGGTCACTGAGCCCTGTCATCTCTGTTCACTGAGGACAGATTTGCCCCTTTCTCCCTGCTTGGGGATCCCAGTGCCCCAGCAGGTTGGGTTAAAGTGGGAAAAGCTGTTTTTCAGTAGCTTGACAGAGAGGGTTTTACAATTTAATCAGGACACACTTTGTTATTTTCCCTCCAGATGAAGGCTGGTGACTCCCAGGTCTAGCGTTGTCCCCCACTAGAGACGATCTGATCCATCTCCAGAGAGCATCAGAGTTGTCTCTGACGAGCCTGGATTGCAGTGGGAACATCTGGGATCCAATGCCTGAGGGTCAGAAGAAGAGGGACTACCAGGTCCCCTGGCATGGCATTTAGCAAATCTAATGTAAGACGTTAAAGTTCCCTGAGCCCCTAACTGAGGACTGGATCTAGGATGTGTTGGCTTCACACTGACAAGGAAGAGTTCAGCTATGAGAAATACAGTTCCACCTTGATCAATGTCCTTCCATACCAGTTTTGCTGACAAGAGAGATGGTACTCTAGAGACCTGGAAGCGGTAAGGATAACATGGCAAGCCAAGCTGAGATAAATCTTACAGAAGGTGTTACAACACAGGGGAAAATACTATTCAGGCATCAGTTCAACATAGTAGGTCTATTGGGTGGCAAAGATGTTCATGATGTGGCCCCCCAAACAGTCTGAGGGAGATGATAGTACTGGGTGCAGGGTCAACATGGAAGACAGGGTATGACAGTATAAAGACTGAATGGTATAACAGAATAAGAGACAAATGTCAGATACATTGACACACTGCAGCCAGGAAAAACAGGTATTTGTGGTTTCCAAACAAACTAATGTGCCAAACTGCAGGTGTGGTGGCAAGATTTCCAGAGGCAGAACCTCTCACAGAAGAGAAAGAACCACATTGAAGATTGTGAATGTAATACCTATTCTTCCTTTGTTTTATTTTTTTACTGTAGGGCTCGGAGAGCTTGTAGGATGGGTCAGTAGCATGCAAAGACCTGTAACAAAACTTGCAGACCAACACGGTTAAATGGCTGGAGGAAAACCAGCTTGGCATGCCACGAAAAGCATTCAGCTGAGACAGCCTGCTCATCTCAATTTATCTAGACAAATTTGTAGACAAATGAAGCAAGCTGTGCTCAGTGGCGTAACAGCGAAATTACTAATTAAACTAAAGATGATGGGATTAGTGGAAGAAACAGAGTCTGGGTACAGAAGCTGTACCTCTGGACAGAGGCAGTAGCAGGCTAGACAGAGTTCACCACTGGAGTTTCTCTGGAATCGATCCTGGGATCAATTTTGTTTATTCTCTCTATGAATGATGTTGTCATAAGAAGTGGAAGCGCTTAGGTTAAGCCAGCTGATGACGCAGAAGGGGGAGGCATTGTGAATGCAGAGGAGACGAGATCAAACAGAAAGCGGCAGACAACCTTGAGCATGGAGACACGGGAACGAGTTGAAATTCAACAGCACGAAATGCAAGACTAATCACAGGGTTGTGGTTTTTTTGTGCTAGACAGGGAGTGTGTCAGTTGGACATGACTGAGGAGGAGGTGAACTTAGTTGTAGCAGTCATGGGTGATTATGAACCACCAATGAGCTAGAGGCACAAAAAGGCAAACAAGACCTGAGGGGCTTGGGATATTTCCAGTAGAAGCAGAAAATTATTAATAGCATTTGCAAAGTACTGACAAGACCTTGTCTAGCATCGGGTAGGAGTCCTGGGCAGGTAGGCTGAATTCACGCCAGAAGCAGTGCAGAAAAATTCTCTGAGTATGATCAAGAGGCTGGAGATCCTATTTCACAAGTAAAACAAAGGTTGGAAGGAGTTATCTGCTCCATTGGTTCGCCAGCCAGGGTGGTGAAAAGAGCACATGGGAGGAAGAAAAGCTGTATAAAATAATGGTTGATGCTGGCACAAGAACGAGTGATATCCAAGCACACCAGAAACCCTCAGTAATTAGAAAGCAAGGATTTGACAACTCCAAAGACCCTGTGTCCCTGTGTCTTCAGCCCACCTGAAACCACCTGTGCTCTTGCCTTCTGCAGGATCTTTTTTGCAGAGCGACCGCTTGTGCCCTGCTCCTTCCCCCTCCCCTCCTTCGTGTCTGGAAACTGATCCCCACTTCAACATTAAAGAGGGAAAAAGAAAAGGAAAGCCAGTAGACTGGGCCTTTTGTACAGCAAAGCAGATTAGGGGCCTCCCAGGGACTTGCAGCTTGTGTTCAGAGGAGGGAAGGGCTGGGAGACAGAGGGAGGGAGGAAGGGAGGGGAGGCTCCGCTCTTGTCTGCAGCTGGTGAAATTCAGACCTGCCTTTGGTCTGCTTCTTGCAAACCCTTTTTGCCCACCTTCCTTCCTTTCCTCCCCCACACACACTTGACATTGTGGGTCAGCATTTTGGTGACTAGGATCTTTTCAGTTCCTGCAACAGATTTAATTCCTGAAACGTGTGCTGTGTTTCTCCGCTCCCATGCTGGATCAGGAAAGCATTCACCCAAACAAAAGCCAAATCCCCCTCCTAGGGGCAATCAGGAAAAGAGGTCCCTGCAGTGGTCTCTGGTCTGATGACAAAAGGTTCCTTGGCCTATAGACAAGCAGGTTAGTGCTGCCATGGATTATTGAAACAGCTGTGGGCAGCAGGGATTAGCCACCACCTGTGTGATGAAGGTTACATGGCCCCAGTCCTGGGGCCAGGAGAGCATGTCAGATGTTTTGTGCTACCTGTCTGCCCAGGCTTGACCCTTGAGGTGTTTTCTGTATTTTCAACTCGCCACCCCCAAAATACAAAGTGCCTAGGCTAGGAAGAGCCAGACTTGCCTAGACCCAGGTTTGGACAATCTCAGTCTCTTTTAATTTGAAATGACTGCTACCCTCTTTGGTTCTGGGCTGTAGGAAATTATTTGGCACTGGTGAGCATGCTAGGGCGGTGCGGTGCGTGGGTACGGAGCTGGCACAGACCCCTCTGCTGCCACCCGGGCACAGAGCTGCTCTTCGTGCAGCAGCTTGGTTTAGCAACTCCTTCCACGCTGCTGTGCGCTTCGTTTTCCAGGTGTCTGCCATGGGGCAGCTGGCTTTCAGAAAGGCTCCTGTCCTGAAGAGGAGCTGCTACACCTCTCTAAGTGCTCTGTGACGTCCCATCTGAGGTGTGTCCATGCAGCACCCCAGAAATCCCATCCCTTTACCCCTTCTGGGCTCAAGTCTTGTCCTCTGTAAAACAGCCATAGCACAGACCCATCCTCTGACAGGGGAGTTGCAAAGCTAAAACCATTAACAGTTTTGAAACATTCAGCTATGTTAGTGAACTTGATCGAAAAGCTTTTTAGGAGACTAATAAACTTACCTCCCTAGCAGAGATTGAAAAACGTGCAGTAAATCCTGCCTAAGGCTTCATGCACTGAACAACATGGTGGAAACAAAGTATTGCAAGACTTTTTGCTAAGTGTGCAATGTTTGTCCTGTGCATGGGATGAACCGGATTCCTCTGGAAAGTAGCTCAACTGTGCAATTAACATTAAAATTAAAAAATCTGTGCAGTAAAAAAAAAAAAAAAAAAAAAAAAAGGTCTGTGCAAATGACTTTGACCTAGCATTTCTCATGCTGCAGCCAGATTGGTCTTTGGGCAATTTGCATGTGTATATGCATGCACGTTTTATTCTGTAATTGTCACCTATACAGTCCTTTTTGCCAAAGAGTTTTTGATTTTGGCCAAATTTGAGTATATTTCACAGGGACAGCAAGATCTGGGCAGAACAAGAACTTCTGCTTAAACATTAAACAAAAAACTTTACCATTAGGGTGATGGAACACTGGAACTGGCTGCCCAGAGAGGTTGTGGAGTCTCCATTCTTGGAGATACCCAAAACCTGATGAGATGCAGTTCCAATAAACCTGCTCGAGCTGCCCCTGCTTTGAGCCAGGGGGTTGGACTACACGGTCTCCAGAGGTTCTTGCCAACCTCATCTATTTTATGATTTGTAAGTAGCTGTAGAAGGTGACAGAGTAGATATATTCCCCCAAACTTAAGTAGATTCCCTACAGAGGCAACTCAGTGAAAACAGTTAAGTTGGGCAAAATTCTAAGCAGCTGAAAAATTGGCCTTATTGTGGGAAACGTTGAGCAGCCCTAACTGATTCTTCTGATCCTGCTGACAATGGGGTTGTCTCTCCTGTTTTAATTATCTTCTGTAAACTCTAAGGCTACTTCAGGTGTTTGGAGCTGCTACCTGCTATAATAAGACAGGTACAACAACAGAAGCTTGTACTTTGACAGGGGATATGAGGAAACTAGTTTTTCCAATCCCTTTTCAGAATATCTTAATTGGATTTATTCATCCTATCAGGTCAGACCAAAGATTGACCTCCCCTAGCACTGCTCCTGCTGGCAGCCAGGGGTGGGTGCTTGGAGGAGAGATGATGTTTGACCTTTCCCTCAGGATCCTGACAACCAGCAGTTTAGGATGTCAGCAGGTTGGGAGAAGATGGTTTAGCCTCTAACCTTCAGGACATGATGTTTGCCATGGGAAATGACCGTTCAGATACAACGGCACTGAGCCTGCAATTCCTTGTGAGCTGAGGGAAAGGTGACACCCTGGTGCCCGCAGAACATGAAAAGCCTCCTCTTTTTGTTTCTTCCATTCAGTCAAGAGAAAAAGACAGTGGTGGTGGCCTGAATTATGGCACTTGTGGCTTTTTCCTGTTGCTGACAATAACGAGGGCCATCATTAGTTTCCAGGCAACTGATTTTGTGGCTTTCCAAGGGCCTCTACCAGTGAGGTTCCTCTCTGGGGACCCTGTTTTCTTCCCTTCCCTTTGTAAGCATTACTCTTTCACCCAAATCACACAGACTCCCCTCTCCTGGTTTCAGTTTTTTTGCTGTCCCTTGGCTTTGATTTTCAGATCCTCACAGCTCTTTTTTGAACTATCAGCCAACATGGGGTCTCCTCATGGAAACCCCTGAAGTGGGTAGATCTGCAGAGGCAGCAACACAAAGAGAGGATGGCAGAGATTAAAGAACTGGGCTGGTGAAATTGGCAGAAGACAACACAGTAGTAAAGTATAGCCCCACATAAAGGCATGTAAGTTTGGTGCTTCTCAGAGCCTGGAGTGATGAGACTGAAGGAGAAAGGTAATGAACTGGGATCAGCATACAGCTTTGACAGGTCTTTGTACCTACAAACACTACAGAGCCACCCAGAAGAGATTTGGCTGAACTCAATCAAGTCCTTGTCTCGGGTCATGGTGCTCCTGCAGCAAGACCTAAGGAAAGAGACACCCATGATGCTGCTAAATGCCACAGCATATTCCCTGCTAAAATCCAGGCTATCTCACTGCTAGGCCTGTGGCTTCTGAAGAGGAATAAAGCTAAAATAACAGTCTTTACCAGATAAAGCTGAATAAAGCTGGGTATTTCCAGGAACAAGGGAAATTAAATTCTCCAAACTGCATTTAGAAGTGGTCCCCAATGCTCTCTGGTCCAAAAACATGTAGAAATGTAGATATGCTTCTTGTAGCTGTAGAGACTTGACTTTTTAGAACCAGAATGATAAGCATATTTTTCCTGGGTCTGTACTTTTTGTCTGTAAAATGTGAAATTCCAGGAGAGAAGGAGAGCTTATAGGTTTCTAGGAACAGCAAGGACCAACTGTTTCCTAACGGAAGGCAAGCCAGGAGTCAAAGGTGACCCCAGTACAAGCATTGCCCTCACTGGTCAGGGCACAGTCCCACAGCATCTGAACCTGGCAGGTAGAGCCAAGTGCTGGTAACAAGGGCCACAAACAGTTCTAGACAGGTAATATGATGAACCAGCTCCAGGGTTCATCCACGGAGTCCTGTTTAGGAGCACAAGAACCAGACAGAACTGGAGACAAGACTACAACATGGGCCCAAAGTCCGTCCAGGAGGCAGGGCCAGAAACGGGACTGGAGATAGATACACCTATAATGTAGCTCAGGCAAGAACTGGGGGTCCAGGTCTGAGCTTACATGGTACTCCTGGAGTGGAGTGTGCATGGGAATGCCCTAGGTAAAATTGGTCAGGGCCTCTAAAGCTTATTAATGCCCTCAGGACCCTGAAAAAAATGAGCTTCACAGCCTCCCTGAAAGCAACAAACCCCTACAAAGCCCAACAGGTACATCTTGCTCATGCCTCTGCTAATAACCACTCATTTTTTTCCTGGTGCCCTCTTGGGCATCACTTGCATCTTGGGAAGAGGGGAACTGGAGCGGGGAATCAGAGTGTTCAGATCAACCCGAGGGATGCAGTAAACATACCAGGCATACCCACCATGAAATGGGATCTAACAGGGAAGAGGAGAGGAAAGGTGGAGGGGGATTCATTATTCATGAAGGCAACAACAGAGCCTCCACAGACCCATGCAGTGTCGGATAAGGTTACTGCAGAAACAAGGGTTGGTAACGGCATGCCAAAGCTCTGCTTCTTGGGTGCAGAAAGCAGAGAGACATTGAGTCCTTCCCTTCCCGGCAGGTAACACTGCTGGGATATATGACAGCAGAAATAACCTGCCTTGGAAAGCTCTACTCCTAGTCCTTTGAGGAAGATTTGGGAAGTTAGGAGACCATACAGCACAAGGAAGAGGGAGAAGCAGCTCCCCAGAGAAGCAGCAGACAAGCGAGATCAGGGTAGCAGAGAAGCATGTGCATCAGTCAGATGGCCACAGGCTTCTGGTCTCAGAGGATGGGGTCCAAGAGCTTTGGCACAGGCTCCTGGATGGATGTATCAGGGCTTCCTGTCACCCTTTGCATGTTATCTGCTCCCCTTCTCCGCCTCTCACCAAGGCTGATCCTGATTTCCTCGGGAAACCTATAAGGGCTTGGCACTTGTCTCAAATTACAGCATGTGTTTGCTATGGCTCTACTGTTTCTCACAAAACAATGATTGCTATTACAACTCCTAGACATCAGGGGGTTTTTTGTTGTTTTTGTTTCTTTTTTCTTTTTCTTTTTTTTCTTTTTCCTGTTTCCCTCTTTCTCTCTTTCTTTCCCTTGCAACCAGAGATACCGTATCCTGTTCAGCAGGCTGGCTGCAGGACACCTCTGACATCTGGATGAGTGAGTAGATAGCTGGGTAATGATGACTGTTACAACACAGAGTATACATCCCACCTATATAATCAGATGTTGCATGTGAATATGGACTATGAATTATCATCCAGGGGAAAAAATCCACCACTTAGTACAATGGGGTTTTTTTTGCCTTGAACAGAATTAGACCTGAAATCCTGGAGGTGGTAGAAAATGAAGTATTTCCTACCTCAGGCAGCTTGTGCAAGGTAGAAATATATGCAGGCATGCAAAGTGAAGATGGTCTCTCAACTTAGTAGGGGAGGAGGTGGCAGCAGTTTTAAGTTCACACTAGCAGTGTGGCAGCCCTGGGACTGCAAAACATTTGTAGGGGCCACCTGAATGGGCTAGAGTGCAGGCTGGATCACGCCCTTGTGTGCCAAGAGCTCTTACTCAGCTGAGGAAGGTTGTGCAGGATCAGACCCTGCTGGTGCTGCAGGAGGTGCTAATACTAAATCAAGGCATGCTGTTGTGAGGCTGTGCCTGGAGGGACGTATGGCTCGAGCATGCTGGCTTGGATCGTGTCCCAGGTATAGTACTGAGGCTGCCAGGCACTGCAGCCAGGAACACTTAGCACTCACCTGGAATACATTGCACGATATATTTAGAAGCCCTTTTCAAAATTTTCATCGGTTTTAATTACATTCAGCTTTTCTGATATTCCTGCCGGTGGTCGGCCACATGGTTTTGCAAAAAAAAAATAAAAAATAAAAAGCCACCACCCAGCAGCGTGTGGGCCTCGTGTCTGCCTGTGAGCCAGGTCCTATCTGGCTGTAATTACTAGCTTCACATCAGCAGAAGAGTGTAATATTTAAACACAAAGGTTCAATGTTTGCATAGCAAACCTCAGGATGGAAAGCTTTTGATAATCATCCTGCAAGAGAGGAGGTGGGCCTGCTGCAGGTGAGCACTGAGGCTATGTATGTATGTAGCAAAACTTTGTGGGTTTTCATGGGGACAGAGGGAAGAGCAACACAGAGTCCAGGAGGCCTCGGTGCCTCACTCCAGGCAGAAGCTCCACACAGCCTTGTAATCCTTATTTCTTGTTTAGACAGAGAGGAGCTGTAGGCAGAGGATCTCCAAGTGCAGGCTACAAGCCATGCAGTACGAGGCTCATCTCCTCCCATTCAGTACTTGTGAGGCAATCATCAAAACTTGCAAGATGGTAGAAGAGCTGCTGAAATCAGCACAGGCTCCTTGACCAGAGCAGTAGCCATCAGGACGGGTAACGACGTCTGGTGGATCTCAGCAGCTCAGTGACCAGCTATCCCCAGAGGAGTGCAGGCTGTGGCATGTTCCCTGAGTACTCAAGCTCACAGAAACACCATGCATTGCACTGGCCCCTAAAAAGTAAGACTGAGAGCACAGCAAGCATTAGCTACTACAGGGTGGACCTTAAGTCTACCAGAGAAGGTGGCTGACGGTGAGCCCCAGCCCTTCCAAGGGGCCTTCCCCTACTCACAGGGTACCCAGTGATCTCTCTTGTGTGTGAGACTTTGCCTCCCAACCCTTCCCTGCTGATCTTTTTGGGAAGGAAAACAACAAGCTACTACTTCACCCTGCTCCAAGTGGGACAACAAGTAAGAAAACAGCTTTATCCATTCCCAGGCCCCTCTGGAAGGTGACAGACACATGTGTGCTGTCTGCAACATCCTCTTTTCAGAATTAAGGTCCAAGGACAGCTTGGCATACCCAGCCAAATGACAGTCCTGGACCTGCTGGTCCATGTGCCACCTCCTGTAGGGTAAAAAAAACAAACCAAAACAAAACAACAAAACAAAAAATAACCCTTGTTTTGTTTTCCTGATGGGGAGGAAAAGGCACGCCTGGAGATGGCTTTCAATCATGATGCCATCGTGTGGCTGGTGGCTGTCTCTTCCCGAGCTTGTCCAGCCAGGGCTCAACCTGTCGCAACTTGGCATTTTATATCAGCAGGAGGCTAGAGCAGATGTAGGATAACAAATGCCTCCTCACTGTCCCAGGGGGTTTTGGGGCCTCTTCTCTGCAGCTTGTGCACCCAAGGCGAGCCATTCTTACTGTTGTCATAGCCTCTGAGAAGCATTGCTCATCCTGGCAAACTTTAAAGCTGCATCCTGACAGACCAAAATAAATCAATCAATAAATAAATCGTCCGTCTCGTCTACTGGATTTTGCAGTTTATTTCCTCAGCACTGATGAAAAATAGTTGGATGCTTAGTAGCTTCATGAGACTAATTATGATAAACGGCCCCATCGCTGCTAATATCCGGCCATTAATTCCCAGATGGAGCTGCAGAAAATGTCAGGAATGGAAATGTCAGCTCTCTAAAAGGACCTGGCAGGTATTGAAGTGGGGACTGGAGCGTCAGCAGAGGAGGGAGCAGGGGGAGAGCTGGGAATTAGCAGGATGACGATACACATTTGGAAGCTATAAATCTTCTGACTTGATTGCCCAGTTTCTCCCAGTTATGTCTCTCTCAAGCAACGCCACAGCCATGACTTCCTTTGGATTTTGCCTACTCTGAGCTCTGCTCCTGGCACCGAGGCAAAAGATTTGGCACTCAGTAAGTGGGTGACCCTTCTTTTGGGCAGAAGTTTAACCTTAAGCTTCAGGAATCTCCTTCCCACGGAGATCCCCAGAAATTTTGCCCTGCTTTGCAGGATGGACACACCAGTAATTCCCTTTACACCAAGTATGGGGCACATAGGCTGACTTGCAACAAAAGGTCACACCTAAACTCAGCTTCCATTCTCCTCTGGGTTTCATATTTGTATTCACATTCATATTTATATTGCCACAATAATCAGTTGCATACAAAAATCAGACGGAAAACAGCAGAAAACTTGTGGGATTTTTTGCTTTCCACCAATATTTTAAATGGTTTCTCTGTGTTTGAGAGGCTCTTTATGGGGAATATTCAATGCTAAGTGAGAAGGTACTTCAAGAGTAGATAAACCAGCCAAAGAAATTATACGAATGCCCAGGTATTGGCAGCACTGTGTTGCTGATGGCAGGAAGTCAGGCTGGCACCTGGTGCAATAAATCAGCTGATGAAAAGTGTCAAGAAGATATGTTTTGAAGCCATTCTAAATCCAAAAATGTTGGATTGTCCTCTCATGTGGAGAGACGCCGCTCTGACACATCGGCTTTCTTGAACCTCTGCTTCCGATGGTGTTACTCTTCTTCCAAGGCCTGTTGCAAAGAAATGCACTGATTGTGTTGCTCTATTCAGCCCACCGGCTCAGGCTCTGCTTTATACAGCTTATGAAATGGTGGTGTTCGGGTGAGGATCTATCCCGGCTTTTGGCACATGCTTTCTAGTGGAAAAAATCTGAACAGGTTGGGGATTCCTTGATCAAATGCCAGTTGATTGAAAGAAAGGCTTTTAACAGGAATATGTTACTGTTTGTCAGCAAAGGATGGAATTTTTGCTCAAAACCAGGTGATGTTGACACTTAGCTGCTGAGAGGAGATATAACATTGAGCCCAATGGGTCTGGTCCAGACCATAGATTTGAACCAGAGCTCCCCACACCCCCCAGCAAGTGCTCTTATGGTAGGGAGCCAAGATGTCTCCGTCTCTCTCATGAAAAGTTTGGTGCTCCTCTGGAAGCTTCAGGGGAAATTTCCAGCCTTTCTAAAAGCGGGCACGTAATTTCTCCCAATCCTATTAAAAAAAAAGCATCCCCCTGAACTCTCTTGAGCATTCAAAATTATTCGGCTGAGGACCTCGATCCCTATATGTTGTCTGGGAATGCCTGAGTTGTAAGACTGCTAGTAGCTCTTCAGAAATGGCTTGCAGTTCTTTTAGGATCGTTTTCACCGGGGGCGGGTGATAAATTTCCTAGAAGAGAGCAGGCTCTAACTATAGCCTCCTGAGTGCTGTGTTTTGCATGCTTGAATAGTATTTATATGTGAATCTCTGAAATTTCTGAAGAGTGCCAGGAAATGTCACCTCTCAGGCTACATCCTCCCCAGTACAGAATGGGCATATTGGCTTCCTCATGAGGCAGACTCTGGTACTCTTACCTGGGATGACTTGTGTCCCAGCTGTCAAAAACCCCCTCTCAGCAAGAGCAAAGCTACAGCCACCTACATTTATGCTCCTGGGAGCCAGTGGTTAGACTGAGAGCTCCATTTTGATGCTTTCACCTAGGAAGGTGGGAAAGTGCCTGCACCATATCTGCTGGAGGAGCTACAGAGCTCCAAGCCTCCTGTGCACGTCCTGACAAATGACCTGTCAGCATGTCATCTCAGGCTGCATGAAATCTGGCCATTTATCTGGCTGGGGCTTCTGAGGAATTTAAGGATCTAGCCCCAGAGGATTTGGGAGCCAGAGGGTGGGATTCTCAGGAGCACCTCTGCCACTAACCCTCTTTGAAATCAGGGGCCCTGTAGAGTACATATAGGGTCTTCTTGGAAAAATCTCCCAGCTCACTGGTGGCTGACAGGCTCTTTCTACCTGCAGCCTCATGGAGAAGATGGCAGCATTGCATTTGAGACAGTTCTGACCAATTCAGCTGAACCAGTTGTGTAAAAAATGCCTCCTGCAAGTTTCTCTGCCCACCACTGCTGAGATCTCATCATTGAGACTTGTTTATGTTCTCCATCACTGCCAGTCTCTGCCTGCTCAAGCTTGGCCCTGGTAATCCTCACTGTCATCTTCCTACTTCTGGCCAACCCCACGCTTTCTGCACAACTTCCTTGGAGAAGCAACTTCTGTCTGCAAATTCCTTGGGGAAGCCTTCTGGCTGGGTTGATGGTGTGATCCTAAATGTGAAAGAACATACCCTAGGGATATGATTTGATGTGGCACGGTGGTGGAGAGGAGAGAGAAAGCTAACCAACAAAAATGTCACTCTATCAGGGTCAAAGACTCATTCATTTTTTGAGGCTGCAGTGAAAACTGTAGTTAGAAAGCACAGAACTTGCAGCTGGTTGCTACTAACTGCTCCTCCAGTCCCAGCTTGCCTGAATTCAAGGTAACAGCTTTGCCTTGAGAGAGCTGTTGAAAGTAGCAGAAATATAAGGTGAATCTGGTTTAATATCACTATTATAGAATCAAACTGCCTCTTCAGGAGAAGGGCCCAGGCAACATGAAACCAGACCTTGTCCTGACTCTCCCCGCTTTATGACTTTCTTGTGGCTTTGCATTCTGGGGTTCAATCTAAGGAGTTTCTGTCAAATGTACTGTTAGCATTGTCAACATGTGGTGTTTTACTCTAGATTAATGCTGTATCTTGTGTGTGGGAACACATGTAGGTGTGGAGACTGAGAAATCTAGGGCCTTATTCTCTAGTGGCCTTGTGCTTTGAGGATCATTTACACCTTCAGCAAAATGTGTAGGGGGTGGGTATGGAAACACTGCTAAATCTGAAGGGGCCTGCCACCCACATTGGGTAGGTGCAAGTGATGAAACAAAACAACCAGTGCATCATCTCCGAGGTCCACAGAAGTTGAGATTTTTGATATTTTATTATTCCTCCCATAACTAGAGGAAGGGCTTTCTCTGTAGAAGCGAGCTTTGGTGATATACTGTCCTGGCAATGGTGTTTTCTGAGCCACTGGTTTGTGATAGGTGCATGAAAGCCAAAGGAGTGAAAGTCGAGGGGAGGACCAACATCTCACAGACGGTAGAAGAGCTGAGCTCTTCAGCCAGAAAAGAGCCTCAGAGAGAGTGAACCATTAGCACATTTCATGTATTTCCCCTTCACAGTGCCAGCTCACATCCGAACACCTATTGAAATTGGTTTGATTCTCATGTCTGGTAACTGGGTGAGACGAGAGCTCTCTCCCTCACTATGGGTCCAGGCTCGGCTAACCGCTGCACATGCTTTCACCGTGCCAGTGGTCTGACTGGTTGGATGGGGAGAACAGTGTTTTCCTTCTCCCAAAACAGCCTTGCACTAGGGAAAATCCTGGGTAAGTCACTGATCACCCTATTTCAGCAGAGACTCGGGAACCTCTTATTGGAGAACCATGTTATTGGGAGCTCAGCATCACCTGTAAGTACAGGCAGATCAGTGGCCTCAAAAGAGCCCACAACAGAAAAGGAGCAGGAAGAAGAACTATCATTGAAAGAAAGAAAATACTGAACTTTATGCTGGCCCAGCTGGGGATGGCATCTCAGCTCAGACTGATATGAGAAGGAGAAAGCACAGAGATACTCAGCTGTGCCAACTGCCACCGCAGCCACTTGAAACCTGCCTTTTGCAAGCGATTAGGTGTCATGCTCCCCTGCCTGGCTGTCCTAGACTAAAGAAGCACCCATGGAAGCAGGACACAGTGTCAGTGCATCCTGCTGCAACCCTTGGGAGCGAGTCTCTGGGGAACCAGAAGGCCTTTCTGAAGGCAGGTCAGGAAAGGAATTGGTCATGGCAGCACATGGATGGAGAGCAGGTGTCTCCCACACCTGTCTGCTTTCTGTTCCGACCCGGTAGGTTTGTGAAGGCCCAGACAGTTGAAACAGCTCAGCTTTCATCTCCTGACTTGCTGAAGCATTTTGTGTGGAACTTTGAAAGTCCAGTCAAAAATGAATCACAGCTAGCCTCTGGGACAGCAAGACCTGCTGTGAATCCCAGACTGCTGCAAATCCCAGCCTGCTGCAGGGTAGATGAAGCTGGAATGAAACGTATGGATATTTTTCCCATGCAAAGGGTGAAGAGGCTTCACCGTCGCTCCCTCCCAGCCAGAGGAACCATCTGGGATGTGACTCCAGGGAACTCCAGCAAGAGCTGTAATTATATCAAACCTAATCGAGGCAAGCCAGCACGCGCTTCTTTCTTAAATAAAGCGACGAGGCTGGCAATGTGACAGAGAACCTACACCCAGGAGTTTCTCCAGCAGTGGCTGCTTTGAGCAGGGCCAGTGGCAGTCTGGCATGGGTTGCGACTCCACACAGAGACCTCCTTGCTGCATGGGGCTGATCTGGACAACACCTTGGCAGGAGCTGAGCATTGCTGGGAGGGAGCTTTCTTATCAGGAGAAGCTTGTGTTTCTTCCCTGAGGCTCTGCCTGCCACAGCCTCCACCTCTCTCTGCCCAAACCTCACATCCCCTTGCTGGCAAATTTTTGGATGTCATGAGCGTCTCTTCCACCCGTGACTCCCAGGCCCTTTGCACCCAGCGCCAACCTGGCTGCTGGAGCGGGTGCCAGGGTGGGTGCCCAGGTAGGGTGAGGAGCCGGCGCTCATCGCCCGGGCTCTGCTGCCTCCCCGTGGCACGGCCCCCCACCCCTCTGCCACCCTGCCTGCCCCCCTGCAAGGCCGGGCAGTGTCCCCCGGGGCCAGCCTCCCGGCTCTTTTGTCCTCAGGAAGCCGTGCAGAGCTCTGCCCCGCCGGCTGTGCTCCCTGGGACTTGTACCTCTGCCGGGTGAGAGGCTGAGAGGACTTGCTCTCAGCTCTCTGCCTGCCTGGACAGGGCCAGCTGGCGTGGGGGGCCGAGGGGGCTATGAAGCAGCCCCTGTACATCCACCTGCCCATGGCTCCCCTCCTGCAGGAGCCTCCGCTCAGGTCTTCTGCTTCATCCTTTCCTCCTACTCTGCCCTTTGCCCTCCCTCACACTATATCGCCTTTACAGCTTTTTTTTTTTTTCTCTTTAAATCTTTTGCTCTCTGCTTCTTCCACCTCCTCCCTCTCCCCCCAAAATAATCCAAACCTGTTGTTCCTCACTCCCCCACAGGGCTGGCACTGCTCGTCCCTTCCCCGCCATCCCCTCTCTGAGGGACCAGCTTGATAGGGCCCTCTCAGCAGGACCCAGTGCCACCTTTCCCTCTGTAGGGCGTGATGTTCTCTAGGATCATAGCACAGGATAGTAGTAACCCATCCCCACCTCATATGACCCCCTAGGTGTGACCGCTCAAGACTTTCATGGGTATATAAGCTTGGTCACAGACAAGCCATCGTGCAGCTCTGCCTCACAAGACCTTCCTGTCTACAATGGTTCTGGGGCTGGGATGAAGAAAGGGTCTGCTGGACCTTCCTGAACAGCTGCCGGTGGGGTTGGCAGCCAGCTGGCATGGACGGTGGCACCGGGGCAGCGGGCACCCGGCCCTTTGCCTCCTTCCTGTGGGGACCGGGGGCTGTCCCCAGAGGCGCACGTCGGTGGGAGCCAGCTCCTCAGCGGGACGGCCGGGCACCTGCCCCCTGGGGCTGCCAGCCCTGGGAGTCGAGAGCTGGTGGTGGCTCCGTGGTGGTGGGGGCTTGGCGGCGGTGCCTCTGCAGCAGTGGCTGTGGCCTCTGGCGGCGGTTCGGTGGTGGACCTGCGGCAGCGGTGGCTCCGTGGTGGCCCTGGGGTGGTGCTGGTGGCTCGGTGCTGACTCTGGTGGCAGCGGTGGCTCTGAGGTCGCAGCGGGAGCTCTGAGGAGGCTCGGTGGTGGTGGGGCGGAGGGTATCACTGAGGGCTTCGCGGTGTCCCCTGTGGCGGTGGCTCCGAGGGGCAATGGGGGCAGTGGCGGGGCTCTGAGGGGGCAGCGAGGAACGTGGCGGTGGCTCCGAGGGGCAATGGGGGCAGTGGCGGGGCTCTGAGGGGGCAGTGGCGGGGCTCTGAGGGGGCAGTGGCGGGGCTCTGAGGGGGCAGTGCCGGGGCTCTGAGGGGGCAGCGGGGACTCCACCTCAGCTCCGCGCCGCCGGCAGCCCGCCTCGCCCGGGCCGTGCCGCCGCCCGGGCCGCGCCTCCCGGCCCCTCCCCCGCACCGGCCCAACCGCCCCTCCCTCCTCCCGTAGCAACGAGCCCGGCGCCGGGCGGCTGCAGCCGGGGCGCCGCGGGCCGGCCGGTGCGTACCGCCCGCCGGGCAGGGCCGGGGTCCCGCCGCCCCCCCCGGCCGGGAGCGGGGCCCGCGGCCTCGGGGTCTGAGAGGGGCTTGGGGGGGGGGGGGGGGGGCGGGTTGGAGCGGGGCCCCGCCGGGCTGAAGGGGAAGGAGGCCTGGGCGGGCGGGTGGAGGGCTGGGAGGGTGGGGGGCCGGAGGGGCACGCAGGTGTGGGCGGTGAGGGAGCCCCCGACGTGGTTTTCAAGACACTGGAAACGCCGGGCAGGGTTTGGGTTCCTCAGACCATCGGAAGTGGGGTGTCCCCCCCCCACACCACCACTGGTGCAAAGCGGGGGGCACGGGGAGCTGCTCTCCCTGCCCGTGGGGTGCCTCGCTCTGCCCCGTCTTCGCAATTAGCACAATTAGTTCCTGCCTTTGGGTTGCTTCTGCTGCACCTGGGTCGCAGTGGAGGCCGTTGTGCTTCATAAATGAAACAAACGTTGGAGTCATGGTCTAAATACTTTGTGTGGTGTCTTGTAACACCCACCACGGCTATAACCTTAAAATGTGTGGTGTAACCTTGTCGTTAAGGCACTCTGTGTAATGAGCAGCGCTCTTCACCATCAGTCTTGCTGTTCCCCCCCTGCGTCCTCAGGTTCTAGTGGTGGTTGCGTGGCGTTCTCCCATGGAGAAAGGAATGCATTTAAAAACCCGGAGGAAAATCAATTTTAAAACCGCACAAATTGTTGGAGGGAATGGGCTGCTATAAAACTCGAAATTACTTTCAACTCCCTTTTTAAAGTAGAAGAGATTTGAAGTAGAGGATAATGTTTAAAGCAGTTTGAGAGCGCATCACCTTGTCTGAGCTTATATTATATGGCTGAAATTATAGGAAGAAGGAATTTCTACATGTTGGTGTCTGGATGGTGTAGTAGTTGGGGTTCTGGCTATCCACAGATAAATAGATTTCAGATAAATGACTACTAGATTTCAATCTGTGGTTTTGCTTAGGGGTTAGATTATTTTAAAAGTACTTTTCTCTTTTTCTGTTGCAATTTTTAGCCATTTTGAACCTTATTTGAAAGAAAAGAGTCCATTTTGTGAAAGCTTTGGATCAAGGAATCGAAGTAGAAGCAACAGATCAAAAAGCTTGTACCAGACATTGAGCAAGACACGTGGGAGTTTGACTTCTTGGATATGTAAAGCCTGGATTTGCTAAGAAATTATAATTATAGTTTTGCCACGATGACACACAGATGCTGTAGCTAATGGTGTGTCAGCCGTGCCATTAGGATATGCTCTCAGTTTGAATAGTTCAATTTAGCATAGTACAACGCACCTGGTATATCTAGGAAACATGCTTTTCAGGTGTGAGAGAGCATGACTGAACTGCTGGAAAGATAGGTGTTTCAGCAGTTGTGAAAAGATTTTCAAAGCTTATTATAGCTAAAGCTGGGGTGGCTCGGTGCCAGGCAGACGTTTGCCATTGAAGAGTGCGGAGATGTTCCCAGATGTGCAGGGGCAGAGGGGAGTGAAGGGTTATTGAGGTGGGGAGAGGATCTGCTTTCAGGAAGACACCTCATCTACTTGCGAAGAGCTGAACTCTTTTCCCGCATCTTTGAATTTCTCCTTGTTGAAGGGGAGCTCCAGCCCTGAGGAAAGTGCTCCGAGTAGGAAGGGATTGAAGGCTGTGAACATGGCATGCAGCAGGCTGCCTGCCTGCAGCCCCAGCAGCTGGAATGTGATGCTAACAGGGCTCTGGGTAGTTTCACTGCTTTTCTTCAGGATCCCTTGGGCAACCAAGAAATCCTCAAGCGCGAGCTATTTCACGCTCACAGCAGTTGCTCTAGCAGAGCTGGCTGAAAGCTCAGGCTGCCGTTGCGTGCTCGCTGCAAGATGGAAGGTGTTCCTTTCCCCAAGCAGCGACAGCCTTGGCAGTCCATGTCAAGCTCTGCTGCACAGAGATAAGGGTCTGGGGTCACTCTCGGATGGTGGGTGGGGAGGACCAGCCCTGGAGTCTGCATTCTGCTCCTCGTTTTTGGGGGAGTGGGAAGGAGGAAGGTGCCATTGGCAGAGTTGAAGGCTGGGGAAGAATGAACTGCACTGCAGTAAACCCCTTGGCTCAGCGGCTAGGCTGAATAAAAGAGAGAGGGTCTCTCTTCTCATCTTTTAATCTAACCTGGAAACCATTCCTGAGAGCTGGATGGGAGCACCAACCCACCCGCTACCTGGGGGCTGGCACCAGAGCGAGCTCCCCACCGTCCTCTGGGAAACCTCCTTGCTGGAAACTCTGGCCACATCCCAGAAGCTGGGATGACAGGAGATCAGGATTCCCTTTGTGCTGAGCAGTTCTCCCATCTCTGTATCAGCTTCAGCAGGCTCAGACAAGCTGTTTTACGCATCTGTCTGGGGAATTGTTGGGAAAACTTTGGAGACCTGGTTTTGTTCTTTATTTTGAGTGGTGTGTGTCAGTTTTTTTTGCAGTTACAAACACCAGACCTTCCCTTTGTGCAGCTGGGAGAGCATGACAGATGGATGTTTTTGAGCTGGACACTGAGTAGGGGTTTGTTTTATTTTGAGATAAGTGCTCAGGAAGGACTCTACGGAGGTGTGAGTGAGTACACGGGGAGCAAAGCAGTGAAGAATTAGCCCTGCTGTGGGCAGGCTTGGTACACGCTTCCCCCATCACGGGAACTCAGCCATCAGCAGCAGCAGCCACATTATTTTGGTTCTAGGCAGAGATTGCCAGTCCTGCTAAATTGGGAGTGGGTTCAATCACTCATCCTGCTAAAGGTTCAGACAAACCTCATGTCCTAGAGTTAGGGTTTTTTGGAAATTGGGTGGGTTTAGGATTCTGGTCCTAAGAGGTAAAAGTACAGCAAGTCACATCGCCACCCCTGCCCCTACTCCCAGAAAGAGGACGCTCAGGGGATGGATCAGGAGAGCCACCGCAGGGTCGTTCCGCCCTGCTGCTGTTCTCTGTGCCGGTGCAGCAGGCACGAAAGAGTCCAGCAGTGATTCATCAGGAATCCTTGGATCTTGGCTGATACCAATCAGTCCTGCTGGGCTGCTAAAATAGATATGGCCAGAACATAAAATAGCTAATAAAACCAAAATCCTCCATGGAAAATTCATTCTTCAGGGTATGAAGTTCCAGTTGCTATGCCAAAGAGAAGCTGAGAGGAGAAAGATTTGAGATTTTCTAGCTTGAAGGAGGAGGGGGGGTATTATTGATCTCATCTCCCAGGTCTCTCCAATCTATTTGTTTACTCTGTTTTACTTAAAGGATTCGCATCATGGTAACCTTGATTTATTATCTGATTGCTTTTTTGACTCAACCTCTCAAAACTGTGCAATGGCTTGAACCTGCAGTCATAAACCAGCACAGTTATTCCTTCTTATCTCCAGCAGGCATGTCATGCTTTCTCTGCTGTGTGTACCTGGTTCATTCTTGCAGACAGGCAGCAAGGTGAAATTTATAAAAAATTGCCCTCTGATCAAGAGTATAGGACGGGCAGAGTTTTCACTCCATTCAAGAGCAGAGCAGAGAGGGCATGGCAGGAGGGGACACTGTGTTGTCATTTCCACATCAGGATGAGACTCCAGACAGGTGCCGTGCCAGCTGTGGCCTGCAAGACCAGGCAAGGTCTTTCCAATGCTTGGCTGTGGCAAGCTGGGAGATTCCTGTGTAGCAGCCTGTTTCAGCAGCTTGGCCTCCAGAAGTAAGCAAGGCATGTGTGTGGGTCCTAGCAAGGGTGCAGGACACAATCCATTAGTCCATGTAGGGCTGGATGAGAAGCCTGGGTCTAGCCCTGAGCAGGAATTGATGAATAAGCTGTATCACACTTGGAGTAGCCTTGAGAGACATCACAGAGAGCTTTGACTCATAATTTATAGGAGTAAGCCGTGCAGGTATGTGTACATGATTACTTCGGTGCATGTGTGTGCAGGCTGGAGGGGCTTGTGTCACTTCAGCTGTACCAATTAGCTACAGTAGTCATCTCTGTGTTTAGACAAGCCTAAAATCAAGGGTTGCATTATCATCATGCCAGAGTCCAAAGGCTGCTCTTAATTAGTATCTCTCAGTGCACAAAGGTTTTTATAAAGTAAAGCCTTACAGCTGTGATATTTTCCTGGACTTCCCAAGGTGGAAGAATAGAAATTATTTGTGAGCTGAGATCACCAGCAAAAATATCCCCTGCAGGAGGGGAGAGAGGGAAGCTTCTGGCTATATTTTAATATTCGTTAGGTGATGCTTAAACCTCTCTCCTGAATCATTTAAATTAAATAACCAGACTTTACACCTGGGAGTAGCTGTGTTGGTATCTAGGCTGTAGCCTACTCTCACTGGAGTCAAGTGTGACAAGGTTTTTAAGGGATTTGGATACAGAAAAAGTAGCACTTCTGTTGTAGTCCCAGTTTACTCAAATTCTCTTGGCATCCTTTTGAACACTGTCACAGATCCGGGAAGCCCCTGCTGCTTCAGGAAAGCAGCTTTTCAGGCATATACTGCTGTTTTTCCCCCTCCAAAACCCATCTGGAATAATAAAGCGCTCTCTTTCCCCAGGGTTAGTGAGCCATCGAGTCAGCCACGTGAGACCGATGCCCCTCAGGTCATGAAGGCAGCGCTTGGTACCGAAGCAGGGGGTCGAACCTACCTTGTTACCCACTCATCTTCTTAGCAAGCCAACGATATCCAGCGCAGTGGGAGGGTGTGGAGGAGTGCCAAAGATACAGTGTTTAACAGGCTTAATGTCTTTCCACTCTAGTGAGCCCAGGGTTGCATCACAGCATTGTTCTCCTAAGAAGATGGATAAAGCAAAGAAGGATTTGACGAATTCTCTGGGTAGGAGCCCCAACCCTCCCGATACCAGCAATGAGGCTTCATGCTGGGACCGAAGTCCAGGAACAAGTTTGTTTCTTCCCGATAGCTGCAACCGGGGGCCAAATAAATACTCGGACTTTAGACAAAAGGCGTTTTATGCAGATGTCCTCACTCCAGGAGCCTCCAACATCTCAGGGGTAAGTGGAAAGAGCAATTATTTGTCTACCGCTGTCCTTCTAAAATGGAAAAGCCTATGGTACACCTGGTATGGAGAATTACAGCTTTCACCCCAGGTCCTAGCCCTTTGTTTTGGTCAAAGGCCTTTGTGCAAGACCTTGACCCTTACAAAGTGAAGCCATAAGGCTCCTCCTGATCATAGCTGTGCTGCCTTCCTCAGTAGCCAGTGCGGTCCCTGTCATGATGTTGCCTGGGTTTAGGATGCCAGCATGGCAGGGCAGGCCTGTGGTTTTGAGTGCAGATGATATTTGGTAGTAAAACCCTAATGACTGCCTGCCTAACCAGCCCCCAATCCACATCTTAAGCCAACATCAGGCTGCACTCTGCTGACAAATCCCCTGCTTCTCTGTGCCTTGGGCTGAAGTTTTCAGATACTTGTGCCTCTTTGAGCCTTTTCTGACCATTACTCACAGTCCCAATTGTCCCTCAAGCTCTGGTAAATTGGGTCTTACAGTCTCACTCTTTCTCTGGACCTCTGTAGCCCACTCTCCCACTGTCGTGAAACTGTGCTTTGTTATCTCTGACATTTCCCTCACATGCTGCCTTTCAGGATGTTTGTGCTGGCCCCCATATGTACCATGCTTTGCTAAGACAGGCGGACCTCGAGCAGCACACCCCTAAAGGTAAATATACTGTGAGGAAATGTGATGTGGCAGGAAATGGGGCCATAACTCTTATGGTTGCTTCTACTGACCATGCTGGGAATTAGGCTGATTACTCTGGGTTAGTGCTCTGCTTTCATTCTCCTGTCAGTGCCAGGAATGGTGCTGAGCTGCTTGAATGTCCCGTGAAAAGTTAACTTCATTTAGAGGTAGAGCAAAGTGATCTGACTGGGTGGTAAAACCATGCTTCCTTTTCTCCCAGATGTATCCCCCCAGGGGTCAGCATAGACTGCATTGCTGCCTATGGGAGTTGGGTGCCACAGGTCAGGAGAGCACTGAATTTGCATGCGTTATCATTGAGTATGGAGCCAGCAATGCCCCTTTCCTGTGAAAATGGAACCAGCCTGTGAGAGCTGTATTCAGCATCTAGGTAGCCACAGCCAAAATCACAGTCCTCTCTCATTTATTCATTCTGCATCCAGCTGCACCCCAGTGCAGCTTGTTCTCCCTGGATGCAAGGGGTCTTTGTGTATACAGAGCTGCTGGTCCCACCTGCTTGGAAGAGTTTGTATCGTGGATGCTCAATATAGGAACAGAGCGTGGTTGAAAGGTTTGTCAGCACTCTTCTGGCCCCTAGAGCACTCTTGGGGATATGGATCATAGTGAAGCCATAGGCTGGCAGCGGGTGGGGAGAAAGTGTGCATGTGAGAGGATTTTAGTCTTAGAGAAAGATGGTAACTATATATACCACCTTCCTGTGCTTGGAAGTGACATTTATTTTCATGAGTGAGGACAAATGACTGCATCCTCAAGTGAATCTTGACAAGCTAGACTCATCCCTAACAAGTGGAGACAGGTCTCTATTTATGATCTGCTGCTTCTTCAAGGGGGAAGAAGCTATCAAGCTGGAAATGTAAATGCAAATGAAACGCTAAGTATTGACATAAATAGTTGATAGTGCACAAAGTGCCATAATGGATGGTGCCATGGATTTTGCAACAATGAAGTGACAAAATTGGAACAGCTGTGCTCCCTGACAACAAATATAAATCAGGGCCATTCTGTAAAGACCCCAAGCAAGAGATATGCATGAGGCTAAAGGAGCTGTAGTAATCCCTCTGCATTTTAGAGATTCCTCAAAATTATTGTAAGTGTGCACGTTGGTATGGACAATGGAAATGTTCAGGATCATATTTATTCCAGGCTAGGCACCCTTCCTAAGAGAGGGGAGTAAAGAGAGAAGAGCCAGCTCAGTGGCTATTTCTGTTAGTCCCTAAGCAGACAATGTATAGCTATGGGGGTTGTGTCAGGGGCCATTTAAGAACAGCAAGGGAGTGACCTCTTAGAGGAACCTTTCTGTACCTGATCATCCTGAGGCATGTCTGGCTTCAGCATTGTTGGCTGCTCTGCCCAATTGCTCTGAAATCAAGGGGTTGCATCCATGACACAAGCAGAAGCACACAGAGCAAGGTAAAGGATTGGGTCCAAAGCTTGACATCCAAAATACCTGCTTATGAGCCAGAACCTTAAGTTTCTCCTTGGTAAAGTGTGAAAGTTCATCAAATGAAAAGCTCTCACTCCACTAAAATCTATTTTTAGCTCAATGCTTAGCTGTCTAGGGAATAGTGCTTTTTAAAGCTAGCATGCAATTACTTAATTTAGGTTAAGCTTCAAATTCCCAATTTGCTTCTATTCTATTATTTGCGGCTTGTTTAGCAATATAAAGAGTTTATTTATGGGGTAAATGACATGGTTTCATTTCAGCCAGTTCTTGGAAAGGTATACCTTTTGCTTAGTCCAAATTTCCATTGAAAACATTTGGCCAAATCGTGAGACTGTTAGCTGTTTAACTGAATTTTTTCTCACACCACTGCTGATGTGAGTGGGAGGTTCGCTTGAGCAAAAACTGAGGAGAGGTTTGTCCCAAGTAAGGTGTGAATAGGGACTTCAGCACATAAAGATGACCTGAGTGGCCTGTTCTCTCCTGAAATATTCATAAGCCCTTTATCATCATCTTGAGTGAGTTCCTCCCAGCTATGACCGACTCTTGGTCTCAGGGCACCCCGGGGAGGCAGGGGAATCTCACCCCTTTCTGCGGGTGAAGGAAGCTGTGCACTAGAGATAGTAATTTGCCCACGATCATGTAGACAGTCTGTAGCAAAGCTGGGAACAGAAGAGAGCTCCTTAGAGCCATGTCAGTGTCCTACCTCCTAATAAGGTGCATAACGGTGATTCTGAATGGAGACTTCTTCTGTGCCATCATTTTGATACTGGAAAACCATAATGACATATTCCATCAGGAAAAAAGGTCTTCCTTTCTGTTTCCCATTTGGTGTCTGCTTTATTTCTGTCACAAATCTAGTGAAGTGACTTCTGCAGCCCACCCAGGAGACAGCACAGTCCTCGTGTGTGTGAATGTAAAGCAGAGTGATGTCTGGTAGTTTCAGACATGTGTTTCTCTTTTTCTCTTAGTCACAACCTTTAAGATGCCTGAGGACTTTGGAAGTGTCCTGGATAAGCAAGTGATTGGACCAACCACTGAGAACTTTGTCAAGTCAGACTTCCCAGCACAATCATTTAAGCCCAAAGTTCAGATTGCTTTCCAAGGACTTCCAGGCAGATGCTCTCGGAAGATTGAAGTAGAGAGGTAAGTAACCAGAAAATGGATAGATGTATCATTATGGAAAGGACATGGCAGATTAGGATGTTGATTTTTGCTTTCAAGATGTGACATGTCAAAAATCTTTAGAAGAATACTATCCTGTATAAGGCAATGGTCTCCAAAATGGTGTGTGCATATCACAGGGAGTGCACAAGGCAATTCACTGAGATGCAGGATGAAAATATTTTTTTAAAATAGTGTTTATTTAATCTTTTTCTCTCTAGTTTTGTGTATGCTCTGTAATGTACATAATATATTAGTTTAGTAGTACATATGTATAGTTTATAAATTGGACTAGACTATCATTGTAGGTTCCTTCCTACTGAACTGTTCTATTCTACAGATGAAGAAATATACATGTATGCAGTGTGTGCTCAAAAACATTTTTACTGATAGGGGTGTACGATCAAAAAGTGAAGTTACAGGCATGGGAGCCCTTCTAGGCGCAAGTTACAACCCGGACTAGGAGTTCAGGGAGTCGTAAAGGTTCTGTGATCCCCTTGGGTTAAATTAAGATGAAATGACACCAAACGACCAGTTAAAATGTTTTATTTGTGGTAGAAACAACTTAAACTTGGAAAAGGATAGTAAGCAATGTGGACTGTTATAAATCTATAAGAAAGAAAAAAAAGGAAAGGAAAAAAAAAGAAAAAGAAAGGAAAGAAAGACAGTCAGAGTATCCAGATCACCACCTCAGGTTCCAGTGTTGTCTCAGGTCCGGTAATCTTGGATGGTGGGTGCACACACAGCAAAGTTTTCTGTCACCTTTTAGGCTCATCGTATCAGCTGATTTGCATAGTAGACAGAGGCAGGCAGATCTGATGCCCAGTGTATATCTCTCTTATCAATCTTTTAGTCTGAACATACAGTTTCCTTTGAGGCTTATCTAAGGAATTTGGCAATACAGCCACAAGGAAGTGAAGCATGCATCCTTCAATACACTCTGTGCTTCCTTGGGCAGCATTACTTAGACTAGTCACAAAGGCCACAAGTTGTCCTTGAGACTTTCTGTGTCAATGAATGTTTGAGGCATTAACTCCTTCAGTTCCTCACAGAACATTAAGGGTTATTTCCCCCTCTGGTTCTGAACAGGAGAAGACGGCTATATCTCACCTCTGATATTGCTCAGCTCTTAGCCAGCAAGGGGATAGACTCCAATGAGCTGATGCCAAGGCACCAGGATCCTGACAATATGCCAACTATTGAGGAGAAGAAAGATCCTGTCTTTCCCATCTACCTCCCATTAAAGGTAAGAGCATGTTTGGCACTTGTGGTCTATCTCACTGCTTATACCACAGGATATTTCTGAGAATCACAGGATAGTTAGCTGTCATTGATACAACAAGCGATAAAACAAGGAAATACTTTAGAGTAGGTTTGGGCATGAAGGATCTCTACAAGATGCTGAGCGTCTTCTGCAGGGTGCCCACGACTTCCATCAGAACCAATAGTCCTTGAGCGTTCTCTTCACTGTCATTTGTGTGTCCAAAGAAAAGGTGTTGTCTCATCTTTCCTTCTGGATGCAGTAGTCAGCAGTGTCACTGCATGAGACCTCTCCAGGTGGTGTCTCTGCTCCCTTGCAAAGGGCTAGAGGTACACGTACTGTTGTTTGGGAGATTTTTGATCAAAGATCAGCCCAGCTTTTGCACCTGGACCGTTTTCCCTTTCTGTAGCCCATTTAGGAACTGCATGTTAATTTTCCTCCCATTAAATTTTGTATCAGGAATTTTTTTCTCCGTGAAGTAAGAATTCATTTCATTCATCTCCTGGCTTTTTAGATATTTGACAATGAAGAGTATGATTGTCGAACTCCAGAAGAGTGGATCTCGCTAGGACTGGAGCCAGGTTCTCACGATAGAAAGCCAGTGCCTGGAAAAGCACTTTTACCTACAGATGATGTACTGGGACACGGTAAAGCTTGAATGAGTTACTGCTCAAGCGAGGCAACACTAACAATTACAGGCCCATTCAGTGAAAGGGAGCATGTAGTTTCTGACAAATGCAGCTCTGAATAGCAGAAAAGCAGTAAGTCATTCTGACCAGGCTCAGGCAGACAGAGCAGGAGACCAGGGATCTCGATGACTGTCAGTCCTGCCCTGAACTGCCTGTTTCTACTTTTTTAGAAGTAGCCTCTGCCTTTTGTCCTTCTTTCTGTTTCCAGAAGTCAGTACGGTCAAAATTTTGGTTTATTGATATGTAGGTATCAACATGAAGTTAGTTAATTAGCTAGAACACAGTATGTTCTGCCTGGGTTTCACTGCAAGTGCAGGATCAGAAGTCAAGTTCAGACTGCAGTGAAAATCCAAGCAGTAAATCTGGGGCAAATTAAGTGACGTGGACGTCTGTTGTTTTCCTGTCACTCAAAGCCTTCCCAACAAGAAGGCATCACTAGGTTCAGCTGTACTGGTGTCCAGTTGTGGCTGCAGCTTATATCAATACCTCTGCACTAGCTTTAAAGTGTAGGAAGTGGCATGCATGCTGACTGCAGCTCTGGGACAACCTCCAGAGGCTTGGCTGTCTGCAAAACCTAAGCATAAAACGTGAGCTGTGTGGATCCTCGGGCAGCCAGCACGTGATGGCCAAGTTCTGCTTGCAGCTGGCTTGGGGAACACTACACTTGATCACTCCCCAGGTTGAATGGACTCTTCTGCACACAAGTAGTCAGACCCTTTAGGCCCTGAGGCCCTGGGGAAGGTGAGACCTCTGGCATCTCTATAGTGCTGGCACTGTTGCAGATTCCTATAGCTCAGACCTGTGGTTAACAGGACCCCTTCTCAACATCAGTATAACGCTGCCCTGACCTGTATCTGTATTGATATCGGTATAGATGTATATCTGTCTGGTTAGCACCTCCTAGCATTTAAGAGGATCTGAACATTTAAGAGTTAGATGCCCTGGGAATGGCCCAGAGAAATAATAAACTGGGGGAGAAGGTACAGGGTTTTACACCCAATCTCAATTACAAGAATTGCAGAGGGGGGCACAGGGCTAGAGCCAAACATGGGAAAGAGAATGGGATCATCATAGAGCCCATGTGGGTGATGAGGGGTCCTGGATCAAGGGATGAGGGAATTGGGAAACAGAGCAGTCCCCATGTATGGGCTGAAAGAGAGGGCCTAGGGGCATACGGGACCCAGATATGAGAATATGGCTGCAAGCAGTGAGTGGGAGTGCCAAAGCAGGCAGTGGGAGGGTGGTCCACAGGGAACCCACAGAGGTAAGAGGAGGAAAATGGAGGTCTCTGGCCTGTGCAAACAGTTGGAAATGCTAAGCAGTAAGACCCGAGTTCATTATTTAGTTGATCACAGCAGAAGTTATGTGAGATTGACAGAGATTCAAGCTAGCATATGGATTTGACTGTAGCCTCACCACTCTGGTCAGGAAAGTCCATCTGCTGTAGCCTCCAGGAGAATGGACTAATCTTGTTTTAATCCTTGATCCTCTCAGAGGACCCCAAAAGCCAGAAGTTAATCTACAAGTGGATTGATGTTGGTGTTCTGGATTATGACAAGGAGACAGAGCTCTACTTGGTTCATAAAACAGATAAGAATGGGCTGGTGCGGGATGAAGAAGGGAGACCCATCCTCAATGGAGGAATAACTCCAGAAGGTATGTTTCAAGTAAGGCCTTTTGGAACCTGGCATGTACTCTGTGAGCCAGTCTGTTTCCCATGCTGGTCCTTGGTAGAGATGGGAAGGATATCAAGAAATCATTCGATTCCTCTCCCTGCTATCACTTTTGACATGTGTCTGTTTAACTAGTCCTGAAAAACCTCTAGGGGAGAGAATTCCACATCTTAATTTGACAACCTATTTGAGGACTTCCCTTTGGAGATATCTTTCCTTTTTCTCCGTCTCCGATCTTTCTTGCCTTCAAAGCAAGTTAAATGGTGGTCTTTCTGGGCCAGTGACATTTTGAGGGGGTATATCAACAGATTAAGATGAAGTATCCCCCTTTTGAAAGGTTTGGAGGTGTTGCTAGTTCTATGCTCCTTGTCTCTTGCTGTCCTCAGCTTTGGTCCGTCATTTTGCTCCCCAGTAAGCCAACGCAATTATATTGCCCATAAAAAAGCTGCTGTCAGCATTGCAAACCATTCTGAGTTTTGTGTTCCCTGTAGACTCCTGTAAATTTTACTTTCATTTCCCAGGAAGAGCACCATTGTTGTCATGTCAGTACTGGGTGCCACGAGTTTGTCTGCTGTTTCTGGCTGAAGATCCCCAGGTGTTTGCACAGCGGGTAGTTTCTGCTGACAGCTTGCGTAAGAAAACACAGGCACAGCTACTGTATCACCTGTATGTGGACTGCATGCCCACAGATGGACTAAATAGCATCAGTGAGAAGAGCCTGGAGAAAATGAAGCTGTTGGCTATGGATACTTCCAGACTGAAGAAAGAGAAGAGGTAAAGTATCAAGTACCTGTCTGGGGTTTCAGCCTTCAGTCCCTCAACATTGTAGGGCTTCATAGGGATTACATAGGAGTGGCAATGGAGGCAGATCTTCAGCATCCAACTCACAGGCTGTGGATCTCATCTGCTTTCCAGCCTGTGCATACTACCTTCTTGCCCAGAGTGTCATCACAAGTAGGTAGGACAAGAGCCCCAGGGACACTTGTACAGGATGGGCGGTCTGTCAGTATTCCCAGATGAAGTAGATGTACTTCATATGCAGATCCACTGTGCCATGCTTACTCCTGCAGTTAAGTCACCTTCAACAGCAGGAAGGTTGGACAGAAATGGGGTGGTTGACCTTGCTGTCTCCCTGTGCAGAGAACAGATCAGTCATTGCTGAATTGATCTGCAGACCACCAGCTGTCTCCAGAGAGTTGGCTGTTGTTTCCTGGTGACTCTTCTTCTTATTAACAGCTGCTAAAATCAAAAGAAGATCTGCACAGTGTGAAGCAAACAGAACAGCAGATCTCCACCTGGATATAATCGAATGTCTCTTTGAGATGCAGTTCGTATCTGGAAGGCATTTTAAGAGTCCCTGGGCTGATGAATCGTGAGCCATTGGTGGTGTTGCGGGGAATCAGCCATGACTGATTGCCCTGCTCAGAGACAGGAAGGTGTGAAGGGCTGCATGGTCTGCCAGCCTAAACTAGGGAGTAGGAGAGTAATTAGTCTTTGTTTGTGAGTAGAAATATAGGTATAAAGAAAAGTACTCTGCCTGCCTGAGGTGAAAGACGATGATTTCCTAGGGCAAACAGAACAGGGCTTCAGCACTTACACACGTTTTGGCTGAGGAAACTGATTTCAAGAGGTGTTCAGCAGGAGGCAGTTGTGGGACAGCTCCGATAGCCCAGCTTCTCCAGAACTGCCAGCTAGCTTCTTCAGTTGTTTTTTGCCCCTCCTCTCTGTAATGCTTTTCCCTCTGCACACCCCCAGTGAAGTTTTTGCTTTGATCTGAAAAGACACTTGAGAAGGCTGCAGTCCTAGTCCCAAGTCCCCGCTTGCCTCTGTCATTAAATGTCCAGTTGATATCTTCGCTAGCTACTTCATTGTCTGCACAGCTCTCCTAATGCATTCGGTAGTAGGTGAGCTTCTGGGTTCGCAGATCCAGGAGGGAAGGAGTGAAGGGTGGGTTTTGCAATAAAGCAACAAACACACTTCTGCTCAAACACTGTGAGCTATCATTGTTTCCATGTCTTGTAACAGGGTGTTAGACTATATGTGCTGCCTGGAGAAAGAAGTGAGATTAGACTATGAACGCACCATGAACAGGATCAGCTTTGACAGAGTCATCACTTCCAAACCTCAGACGTTTTCTTATGTCACGCTGCCAGACAAAGAAGAGAAGAAAGTACCAGAGAAAGGTACAGGACACAGTGAAGCAGTTTGAACTTGGCCTGGTTATAAGACCTCTTGTCTTTCATAGGATTCATGCTTTGTTGCAGAAACTCTCAGGTTTATGTTAATGATTAGGGCTCATAAGGGGCAGCAGCAGGAGATTAGATGAGACTTTTGAGTATGCCTGTTCTTTTTAGGTTATATTTGCATGTTCATGTTACCTCAGTATAACACATTACCATCCATCAGCGAAGCTGCAGTAACTCTGCAAGTGTACCCTTAATGGCAGCAAATGCATGGCAGTGTAATTAGCTTAACTGCCTTCCGCTCTGTTCTGTGCTGGGGCTGGCTGCCTTCCATTTGCTGTGCTCAGCTGTGGCATACCTCAGGTCTGAAAGAGAACTCAGGCTCTTTAGAGTCCCAAACTAGAGGAGAATGACCACAGTAAAAGATGGTGGAGCGTATTTTGTGCACTTCGGTCTTCCAAAGGCTGGAATGCCTTGAGGTGGTTCACAAGTGGCCTCTCACAGATGAGATGACTCATCTGTGCCTTGAAGCCTCAGTGGGAAGATTCTCCAAATCCAGTGCTCTTTCTCATGGAAACTTCATGAGCCAAAGCCTCAGGAAGGTCAGGTACCAGGACAGTCCCTCAGCCCCTCATGAGAGGCTGCAGAAAGGCTCTGCTGCAGAGCAGAGACTCTCACCCAGACATCTGCTGAAACTGGTACGTGATAAGGCCTGTGCCTCAGAGAAGAGTCCTTTTCACAAGCGCTGTCCCAAAGGGAGCTGTACTCTTTCTGTAAAACAGAAGCTGGCATGGCCATTGCAGGCAATAACATGTTATTTTTTTTTGGTGCCAGGGCTCATCTGTATCCCAGACTATCCTTTTGGTGAACAACAAGCAGATTTCAACTTTGTCTCACTCCTGACCAGGCCAGAAGTCATTGTTCTCCTTACACAGGTGCAAGAAGAGTGCAACAAAGCAGCCACCACATCTCTGTTTAACTCAACCTTATCCAAGCATGTCTGCTTGGAGGAGTTTGAGCAGATCCAAACCCAGACCTTCACTCAGGTGGGTGGAGAAAGTGGGGGGGGTGAACACATGGAGCAGGCAGCAGGGCTGTCAGCATGCATTAGACAGATGCAGCAGCTGCAGATCAATTCCCTGGAAACAGATGAGCTTTCAAAGGAGATGTTGTGGGTGGGGCAGGGAGGAATTTGCATGTGGGTGTCAAATTTATTGGGATGTGGGGAGAATGGGCTGAAGGAGTCATAGTCCCCTAGTTAGCATCAGCCAACACTGACCATGCTCTTAGTCATGTGTTGAACAAGTGGCCACATAGGGCTACAGCCCCTCTTTCCTTCTCCTGGTCTCCATGCAGATGACAGTCCTGGATGGCACTGTAAAATTTCCAGGTTTTTTGGTTTTATTTCCCCATCCCTCCAGCTGTAAGGCACAAGAGCTTTGATTCCTCCTGAAGCACTCATGAGAGTAATGTTTTTCTCCACTCTATGTTCTTTATGTACTTAATTAAATTACTCTGCTTGCAATGCCAGCAGACAGACTAGGACAAAAATTTGCAACTCTGTGGTAACTCTCACCAGATCTTCATGCCCTCTAAATGAGGGCAGCATGTTGCACCCTGGATGTGGCCACATGGAGTAGTTTGCACAGGGTTACACGGTAAATCAGAAGCAGAGGGCATGTGCTGGTCCTTCCCAGTCCCATGCTGTTTCAGCTAGGCAGTGCTGTCATCCACTCTGTGACTGAGGTTGTTTTATTACACACAAACAGCAGCTGCCTGTGGAGCAAAAGTGACACTTGGTGGTATTTTAATAAATTAAAACACTACAGACTGCTGCTGCCCTTGGCTTCTTCCCCTCTTTCTCCTCACTTGTCAAGAGAAGACAACATTCTGTCCTTTACTTGCTCATCATACTGTCTACATAACTTTTTATGAGGTGCCCTGACACAGGCAGTTCCAGGGATACTGCTCAATAGAAAAGAGAACAAAAAGGAAACGCTGTATAAAAAGAAAGAACAGAGCACTCCTTTTTAATATCAGGCTTTCTTTTTGTAGGTTTTTTAGTCAGTGTAGGAGATGCATGGCCAGGTTCAGATGCCACGTGTGTGTGCACATAGATTTGAGAGCCGCTGTTTAGCTGCCACAGCTCTGAGAGAACAGTTGCTTTTCACTGCAGAGAAAGGTCCAGCAGTCGCAGCTAGCAGATGACCTTGCCATACTGCTTTCCCATCAGCCCTTGGAGGATTACACAGCTTGTTTTTTTTCCTTGCCCTAGGTTCAGATGTTTCTCGAGGATACTTGGATCAATACTCTAAAGACTGCAGTAAAGAGCAACCTGAGAGATTCAGGCAAAGACTGGTACAACTTGAAACAGAGCCATTGGGATGTCTACCAGATGTCCAAACTGTGTAAGCTGATGAAGCGCATCAAATTCATGCTTCAGGACTCTGTGCGGTATCTCGTCCAGAACTCACTGATGTGCTTCACCCAGCTTTTGCTGGATGCTTGCCACGGTATCCTGAATTGCTCAAAGGACATGGAATGGGGAGATGACCTCATCAATAGTCCCTACAGGTAAGGAAAGGAGAGAAAAAAAGGGTGGAAAGAGAAGAAAAGTGTAGTGCCATTGTCTTTCCAACTAATGTTTCTGCAAGCAAGCTTTGCGCTGTATGGGGGCTCCAGGCTGGGCTGTTTTCTCCTGTCCTCCAACTTGATGTGTTTGCTTGAGTATGGAAGAATGACACAGGGCTGGCTGCTCTATTAGTACAGATTTCAAGTTGATGTTAGTGATATGAGGCAGCCCACCAGAACTGAGGTCTGCTACTTTGACATACAGTTCTAAAGATTAGCCACTTCCAGTGTTTCTAGGAGGAGAGCAAATAATTACTACTAGCTTTTTTTTCTGGATGCCAGGAAGAAGAATACCAGGAGGCATGGCCGCTTAATTCCATTTTTCAATTAAACCTCAGGAGTAGGATCTGGCCTGGGATCTCTAAAGAATACCAAATTCAGGTTGTCACAGTGCCTAGAATTTTCTTTCATTGGGTGTTGATTTAAAGATTTCTGTCCTTCATGGTATTAAAGAAAAAAAAAAAAAAAAAAAAAGGAAGATTTAGAAATTGAAAACAGGAAGAAAAGAAAAAAACCTCTCCCACTCACAGGAGGCATTTTACTTTGAAATCAGTGGAAGTCTTGACACTGACTTCAGTTGATCCTGAGCCATGCTCATAACACACAAGATTGGGAGATACTGAATATAACTTCTGGAAGGTGCATTTTAGGAGTATATTGGAGATGCTGAATGCCTGCTTTGAAGAGCACCTGCAATTTTTCTGCAAAGCAGCTCCAACTCTCAACATAAGGTTATGACTTTTGGGGATCCTGGTATGTCATGACTGACACTTCACCTTTGATAGACAAGAGTTCTCAGTGTTTTTACTGGTAAATTCAGAACACAGAAAGTATTTCATACTTTCAACTTCATGCGACAGTCCTCTTCTTCACTCTTTCCTTTCCTGTCCAGTAGGCATTTTAGTAGCAGCACCAGAGCAATATAGCTGTGTGCCATTGTCTCAAAAAGCATCCCTGTTCTTCCTTATCTCTTTCCACTGCAGGCCTCAAAGGAATCCACTCTTTGTAACAGACCTTGTGTTAGACAGCAGTGGCGTTCACTTCAGCCCCCCTGTGGAGAGCTTTGAGAAGTCCCTCATTTCTCTGTTCGACAAGGGAATCCTGGTTACTCACACTGTCCCACAGCTGGAGAAGGTGAATTCTTCTGCATCAGCAGTGGTATAGCTGTGCAAGTCTCAGTGCATTGCAGCACCCCTGAGCTTGTACTGAGGGAGAGAGTTGCAGAAGTAGGTGGTTGGGAATCCAGGTAAATGAATTTGGGCACAGGACTGTGCTGATGCAATTCTGTCTGACAGGATTTCTCCAAGCTCCCCAGCCATGTAGCTATTTTATCTGATTGCTATCTCTGCTTTGGTGCTGCAGGTTCTGTGGGAACATGCCCTAAGTAGCCTGGCTGCCCTAAGTGCATGGCAGCTGCTAAAAGCAGACTCATCCTTTCCAGTGCTGTCAGTCTGGTGCAAATCTCTTCTGCATATGCATCTTTCTGCCTGTTACTGTGAAAGACCTCTCTCCATAGATCCTCCTTTGGGGAGGGCAACATAAAACTGGTAAAACAATTCCTGACACAATGTAGAAGGATGGACTGCATGAGTTCCCAAAGGTGCCACTAGTGATTGCCTCGCCCTTCTCCTGAGGAGGCGTGGTTATCTCTGTTAGTCCTGAAAGACCTCTGTCCTTCCTCCTCCAGTATGTGTTGGAGAACATACATGTTGCAGGAACACCCTTGCTGGACTCAGTGGGCTTGCATGAACCAGAAGTGGAAGAACTACGTGAGGCTATGCGGGCTGCCATTCAAAAGGCACTGATCCCTCTCGACGCCTATGCCAGGACATATGAGAAATTCTTAGAGCTAAATAACAATGACATTCAGTACTTCGTAAGGTAAGTGGCTTCTGCCAGAGGCACCTCCAACCCAAACAGCAAGCCTTTTCAGAAGCTGTTGTGTGAGAATGCAGGACCTGTTCTGAGACCACAAATGTGCGTGGCGTGCCTCAGATGTGAGATCAAGCATCCATCAGAGACAGCCTTCAACTGTGGGCAGTGGTCCATGCTTTTAGAGGGCATTGGTGGTGGCAGTGAGAATTTCTTCCTGCCTCTGACAGCAGTCACATTCCTGTCATGCTTGTAAGTGTAATTGGAGATATTAATGGCCCTAAAAATGACTCATCCTGTTTGAAAATCCAGTTAGCATACTTGACTCTGACCTCCTTCAAATAGCGTCTGCTCAGCCTGATAACATTCTGTAGAAAGTAATGTTTTCTTTTGTTTCAGCCTCATTGCTTTCACTGCCAAACTCTGCACCTATGCTGTCCTTTAGCCTCTGTTACTTTAATGGTCTTTTTAGGCTTCACATTTTCTCCAGACAGTGGGACTGAAGCCCTTTTTCCCTTTTGTTATTCTATCTTAATCAGTTTACAAATCCCATCTGACAAATTCCTGTCTCTTCCCAGAAGACACTGAAGTGCCTGCCCTCCCCCAGATTGCCTCCTGATTTTGCCCTGCTTACACCAGTGCTTTCATTTTGTCTCTCCCTGTCCTCTTGCCTTATTACCTCTTTCATCTCTTTCTTCTACTCATTTTCTGCAGCTAAAATATTTTGTGCCCTTTTTCCACTCCACACCTATTGTGCTCTGAAACCCTTTGTAGATTTGAGGCTGTCCCTTCCCTAGCTCCCCAGTAATGTTTCTCAACTACATACCAGTTCCATGTTTTCTCGTATACACGTTCTGATACTGGGGGCCTGTCTACACCACTAGGTGAGTGTAGCTGCAGTGCAGGTAGGCATAGGCAGCCAGGCTTCCCCTGCTTGGCATTGGTAACTGTAGCAGTGAAAACCTTGAAGCAGAGCCTTCAGTGCAGGCCAGTCACACAAATAGATGGGCTTCATATGGGATGTCTTTGCTGCTATAGCTTCCCATGCTCAGTTGAAGTTAGCACTCATGTACTTGACCGTGATAACAGCACTCCTCAATTCCTATGCAGGCATATTTTTGGTTGTAAGGTTTAGAAGGCATTGGTACCTTCTCAGTCTGTGCCTGCAGAAAATTGCATACATTTGAATAGATGCATGTTTTAAAAACAGTAAACATAGTCATTATTAATTTAATGTCTTGATCCTTTCAGTGGACATGTCTGGACATCCTACGAACAGCCTGGATGCTCAAATAATCGTAAAGTCAGCATTACCTTTTTTGTGTTGGTGTTTTTATTTACAGAGAGTACGAAGAGCAATGTCCACCTGCCCAGGAGGTGATGAGAATAGTAAACATGCACTTGTCTGAAAAGGAGAACCTGGACAACACTTTACCTAGTTCTATTGTCATTGGTCCCTTCTGTGTCAGCATAGAAGGTGTTAAGCAAAATCTGTCCGAAAAATACAAAACGCTTGCCACTTCCATGTTGGACATATTGGCTAAAAGCCTCCATTTGCAGGTGGAGAATGTAAGTTACCTGGTTCAATAGATTATTTGTCAGTGTCTTGTCTTGTCCTTCTGCTTTTGATGTTGCTGTGTTTGTGAAATTGCCAAAAGACGGCAACTGAGGCCACATTAATGAAGACATTTTAAAGATTGCATTGGAGCAATTATTTAAAAAAAACAACTAGGGAGGAGATATGCAAACTCAACCAAATCAAGTATTACATATAGCTTTCAGGCATATTATTTATTAAGTATATCTCTTGAGACAAAATTCTTCAAGACTTGCCATCTTCTAAAAAATGTGTTGGTGGATTGAAAAGATTTGTCTAGTAGACAACTGGAAGGTCCTTCTGCTTGCTCAGAGGATAACTGGAATGTAGACAATTGCATCTGCCAGAGGGTTGTCTAAATCTGTCACTGTCATCATTTCAACCACACACCTGCAGTTCCACTTTCTCTTTTTTTGGCAGTTTCATTCCATTTCAGCTCAAATGAGATGGATGGAGAAAGACTGTGAAAAGAAAAAGACAGAACAGGACTGTGCACTCATCACTTTAGACCACCTTCAGAATGGGAAGTGGGTGGATCATGGCAGGTTTTCCAGTTTGCCCATTAGCAATTAATGACTTTTTGATGGTCTTCTCTCTGCTGTGTCCTCCTGCAGATCTGTGATGCATATGAAACCATCAGCTGCAAAATGCATGAGAAACCAAACAGTATTGAGGAGCTGGCTGAGCTGCGGGAGTGGATGAAGGTAGTCCCCGAGCAGCTGGCTGTGCAGAAGGTAGGGCATGCTCTCCTTATGGACAGGGGACACCAAGGGAAGTGAGGAGGAAATTTGTCAATGCAATGCGTGGTGTCTCAGAAGCAAAACCAGTTTTTTTGCTTGGATGTCCTTGCATGCAATGCCATAAAATTCCTGCCTTTGTATTTTTTGTAATTCCTAGGATTTGTATTTCTAAATACACTTACCATGAATTTAAATATCTGTGCAAAACAATTTAGCAGTTAAAAATCTTGCCTAAAGGGCTTTTGTATATTTTTTGCTACTCTTATAATCCATTCTGCATTTGTGTACTGAATAACTGTCTTCTAAAAATGAGTGTTGTTTTCAAAAAAATATTTCTGCTACTAAATCCTTATATTGCTGTTAACGTATTTCTTCTAATAGGACATTCTAGTGCCAAATTATTTCAAAGTTACTTGAAATGTAGGTCTTCTCCCAGCTGAATAAATGGGGAACAAAGGCATCAAGCTGTAAGCTGACTTGTCCATGCCAAGGAAAGAACCTGGAGGATAACCCAAAACACTTAATTTCTGTCCAGCACTTTATCCACTAGGTCACACTTCTTTTCATCCATATAGAACAGAGGGCGGTGATGGCATGATCATTTGCAGAACAAGGGGTTGTAAATCCATTCCCACTGTTCACACAGCAGAGAAGCAGCCTACATCACATTAAGCTTGTGTGACTAACGCCCTTCAAAGGCACCTCATGAAAATGTGGTATACACCAGAGAGTTGGAATCAGTATGGTCTTAATGTGGTATACACCAGAGAGTTGGAATCAGTATGGTCTAAAGGTGTCTATTTTGTCTCTTTCTCTCACTCTGTGCAGGAACTGATTGGTGAAGTCATGGAAGATTACGAGGTCATGGAGGAATTCCTTTACAATCTTACCGAAGAAGATTTCAATGACAAGTGAGCACAAGGCATTTCTCCCACTGTCAAAGTGGGACAGTTTGCAGCAATAACCGTTTTCAGTGCTTCAGGGACTATTTGTCTATCAAACTTTTACGTGCCTCTAGAGCCAAATGAGCATTGAATTCCTGAATGAAGTTTATAGAGAAGAAGCATAGGTTCATGCTGCCTTCTGTCCTGGGGCAAGGCAAACTGGTAGCTATTAACCTGTTTAATGTATTAAAGCTCTTGGGTTTTTTTGGAGACATTTGCAAGGTCTCAAAGTGCACAGTTTAGTCTGTGTCTGAAACTGAATGGACACTTCTAAGGTAGGAGCACTCCCAGGGTTTTCTTAGGACTAGAAAGGAACGTGAACCCTGTATTGTTACTGCATTTCTTCTCCATGCAGTCTTCTCTTATTTTTATCTTCGGCTAGGTTATTCACTGGGGCCTGACTAAGCCCCAGTAGCAGAGTCAGCTCCCAAACACAGCTACACAGCTTCTAAAGTCAGCTCAGCCCTGGAAACAACTCTCATATGACGTGGACTTGGTCCAGTGTGTCTGGAACCTGAGTGAGTCTCTGCAGAGTGCCCTTGAAACTATAAACATGGGGTGCACAGTGCAAAAAACCCACAGAAGCTGCAGGAAAGCAGCTCAGCTCTAGGACACCTTAGCACAGGTGTAGCTGTGTGCCCATTGACCACACCTGGCACATGCAGGACTAGTAGGAGATTGCTGCACCCCCAGGTGCTGGGAGGGGCGTGACCTCGAGTATTATGCTGCAAAGTTTGCATCTGGCATTGCACACAAGGTAACAAGTCCAAATGAAATAATGGGTGGGCTATGGCTGAGCAAGAACCAAAAAACCTGCCTTGGCATGAGCAGCCACTTTGTGCAGCCTTTCCTGTACCTGCACTGCACTCCCCAGGGCACTCTGCAGAAGCCTTGCTATCCAGGGCTTCACTGTATCTGGGTTACCCTGGCCCCTCACAGCCCTGCTTAACAGGAGACTGGCATTTTCAGTAGCCCTGAAAAGCCACAAGCCAAGACTCTGACCCTATTTTTTTCAGTTCCTTATGAATACATTCAAAGACAGACATTCCCTCTGGATGCCAACTGTTATTTTGCTGTCTCCTAGCTTTTCAGCAGCATACGATTTGTTCCTTTTAAAAAGGCCCTCCACTTCTCCCCAGCCCTCTCTATTTGAATAGCCTAGTCACACGGGCTGCATATCAACAAGAGAAGCTGAAAAAAAATGTTTTGTTGAAACCACATGTGTTTCTGTTGTTGTAAAGCTTCCTTGTTCAGTGGGAGTTGGCTTTCTCATTCTGTTATTTTCAGCATTTCAAACATATGCTCAAAAAGCTTCTCTCTCTCATCTTTTTTTTTTTTTTTGGTTGTTGTTGTTTTTTGTTTGTTCATTCATTATATCATGTGAGTGCAGGTGGGCTGCGAGTTATTGGCCACTGAAGATAACTATGCAAGCTGACTCCATTCGGCTCCAGCACCTGGAGGATGAAGACAAATTTCGCAAAATCCAGGTTGTGGATCAGAATGGCTTTCAAGACAAACTGGAGGAGATGCAGGTATTAAGCCACTGACAGTAGACAGTCCAGAGAAGAGGGCCTTAAAGTTTTTGTGGTCAGCCAGGTGGGAAACTTTCAGATGAGATTTTAGGTCAATGTATTGTTGGACAAAAAATTATCAACACCCATCCTACCCCTGTCTTGTTATTGGAAGTTGGGCTCTTGATTAAGAGCTCCGTTTTTGTGTGAAAGATAGTACTCTTTGCAGAAATACTGATTTTTCACTGGGAAGGTGTTCACTGAGATACAATATTCCAATTCTTGGTGCTTGGGCAACCTATGCACGTCCTTTTTCTTTCTCGTGTATTTGGTTCCCTGCAGAGCATCTTCCATGATGCACTGCCATCAAGGGGGAAAATACAGCATTTAGTGATGGAACTCATCTTGCGTGAAAGACCCTGAAACAATAACAGAGTCTTGGAGCTTTGATACCTCCAGTTTCTGCTGAAACAGTCTGGATTTTACTTTTCACCAGAAATTCTTCAATACACAAAAAAAAAAATGCCATCTTGGAAAGGCTGTAATCAGTGACCTAGATTACCTTGGAAATAGCTTCCCAAAATTATAATATCCCAAACAGGGGAATAAAAAAAAAAAAGGCAAACAAAAAATCCCAAACCAAACAAACAAAGAAAACCAAACCAACAAAACAAAACAGAAAAGTTATTAGAGAAGCTCTGGACATGTGTTGTTAAACAATTCTTGGAAACAAACTGACTGACCTAGTAGACCTATGATTTTCACTTCACTGCTTCTGTAACTAATGACAGTATAAATTCAGTAGCAAGAAATTTGGGCACAAATTTATTGCTCCTATTCTTTGGAGATTAACTATTATCACAAAGATGATAATCACCTGGTCATTGCATTTGTGCTTTCAACCAGCTGACCAGTGGTTATTGCTTCTCGTCACCACATATATTGTGGTCTAAACAGAAGTGGAATTGGATTGGGGGAGGTGAAATTGAGAGCATAAAAATCTTGCCTTTAAATATAACAAAGAGCACACCAGGAAGCTGACATCTCCAGAGGCAGCACTGAGCTTCAGAGCCACATCTCATGCCTGCCTTTTCTCTTCCAGCTGACTGTAGGTGGATTTTCCATCCAGGCAGATGTTAACCAAGCTCTTGAGTTGGCTAACAAAGCAAGGGAGGTCAGGAAGCAGCTGAAGGAGCTTCAGAATTTGGCAGTTATCTACAACAACAGGGAAAGAATCTTTGGGATGAAAGTTACTAACGTAAGTGTTGGGTCCTGTACCTACAGAACCCTAATATTTGTTGGGCCTTCTCGGTGGTAGGTAGAGCAGATAATAGGACGCAGTTCCTCAGGAAGGAATCCTTCATGTTCTTCTGGTTTACCTGGTGAACTGCTCCACAGTCCTGTAGAGTGACCACACTGCTCCATCACATCACCGTGCTGCAGAAGAGCTGATCCCAGACGAATGTGGAAGGCTGCTCATGGCCTGATATTGCCATCTCTGTGAGAGACTTTGGGTGCCCATACTCGATCTAAGTGATGTTAATGAGGAGGAATTAGATGGGGAAGGTCTTGAAACAGCAGTTAAGAGACATCAGTTTCTGTAAGGCTGTTCCTGCAGTTAGGTAGACGTGAATGAGAGTGCTTGCATAGTGCTATGCAGGCAGCTGGCTGGGCTCGGTGTGTAGCGTGTTGTCCTAAGGCAACAGTTTATATAGTTGCAAACACTGGTTTTGCCTGTAGCTGTTCAGCTGCCAGTGAATCATTGTCATCCACGTCTAGCCTCATCTGGCTGCAGAGTAGAAGTGGTGTTCATGTGATCCCTTCCTACCTTTCAGTCTGTGGTTACTTCTTCACTATAAGGAGCGAAGTTTCGACATGATGTGCAGTATGTGCTTTCACCAATTGCGTGTGGACTGCCCATCAAAATCTCCTCATTCTGCAGCAGAGCTTTTGTAGGAGCAAGTGGCGAGAGTGCTTTCCATGCCAGACACGTGGTGCTGGCACAGCTCCACTGGATGCATTTTGGCCTGATGTGTAAAGCCCAGCTCTGCCAGTTGCTCTCCCTTAGAATCTTATATTGTGGTCCCAGGAGAAGGAAGTCTGATACATCCCCTTGAAGTACATGTTTTCTCATTGCTTGCTTGAGATTCAAAAATTAATTGTGCCTTTTTTGGCCTTTTGACATGCAAGCTGTCATCCAGAGGAGAATACACCTGTTGCTTATGCTTGCTTTTTCTCTTTCCAAAGTACAGTAAACTATCCAGGATGGTTAAGGATTTCCAGCCATACTATGATCTCTGGACTACAGTGTCAGACTGGATGCAGTGGTATGAGAGCTGGATGAAAGATCCTCTCATGAAAATTGAGGCTGAGCAGCTAGAAAAGAATGTCAGTAACTCTTTCAGGACAATGCAAAAATGTGTGAAGCAGTTCAAGGATTCACCAGGTAGATACGCAGTCTGGGGAGTGGAAGTTGGCACACATCAGCGTTTTGATGTGAGGCATGTCACAGAGTGCTCTGAGCAGGGATTGTCAGGATGTCACATAGATGCATTGTGTGCATTAGAGCCAGCTGAGAAAATGCTAGCAAAGTTATTTTCCACATTTTTTTCTGGAACTATGATGATTCACATCTAGATGCTAGTTTGCTGCTTGAAGTACCAGTTTGGCATGGAAACAATCAGGCTGCAAATCCCTTTTATACCTAATTCCCAAGACAGTACTGAAATAAAAGCCACCCTCTTATGTTGCAGTTAATATTTACTCATTTATATAAAGTAAAATAATCCAGGCTAGTCAGAGAATTACTATATAGGCCGGTGTCTAGACATGTGGGTTTAAGCCCTTGCACAAGTCAGGCAGCAAAAGAACTCGAATCTGGGTCTTCCAGGTGCTGTTTTCTTGGCCGATCTTATTTTCTCTATTGGCCAATGAATTTGGTGGAAAGCTAGAAGAGGTCTTGATTTTGTTAGGAATAAAATGAAGCTGTAAAATCTGGAAATGATCTGTGGAATGTAATAACTGTTTTCCTCCCTGCCTGAACGTGCATGAAGTTTAGATGTTCGCATCCAGCCCTCACAATTCATGTGAAGGCCTTTTAACCATGGCTACTAGTAAAGCTGGAATTGAGACTTTGGTTGTCACTTAACTTCCCATTCCATGATTCTCAGAGATGCTTTGGTCATTCTTTAGAGCTAATTCTAAAATATTCTGCCAGATGGCTTAGATTGAAATATATTTTGCAGTGGGAGATTTTTGATTCATCCTTTTTAACTTGAACTCGCTCTTAAACAATACCATGAATCAGCCCCAATGGAGGAGGTGATGAGTGGATGCGTGAGTAACTATGAATCATTATGGTAAACAGAAATACTAAGAATACCTGCTCATGTTCACTGCAATATTCCCTGGCACCTGGTAAAATATGTTCTTTGTCCTTGAGCCTGCCTTGTCTTTACCTACCACCCAGCAGGAAGTGTGAGGTGGTCACACCCTTGCTGTGAGTGTGCAGCGGAACCATGCAGGGTGCAATAAAAGCAGGTGCAGGTGGCCAGATTTTGGAAAGAAGGCAAGCCCCATGTTCTTTGCCTGTCCATTGCTTTACTCGTGATAGCACAAGCTGAAGAAGGGCAGGATGTAGACAGTGCAGAGATGTGGAGTTCCAGGATGCCCCCAGAGAGCAAAGCCTTTTCCTTGTCTTTGTCCTTCCTATGAGGCAGATGTACCTTTGGCTCTAGTGTGACCACAAGGCTGGCAGGGCCTCTCCTGCATGTTTTCCATTTCCATAGCTGGCTGTGATCCGAGCCTACTTCTAGCTCCTATGTGGTGTCCATCTTCCATTTAGGATGGCCTGAGCTTGGCTGTGAGATCACTTCCTTAATCAGAGCGGGTTGCAAGTTAAGATCTTGGAACAATGAACAGAGCTTCTAAAATATCTATTGGCAGATGAGCCTTCATCATGCTTGGGCCCATATTAAGGAGTTAAATTTGTTTGCTTCTCATCTTTCAGTGAGCTCTAGGCTAAGGCACACTTCTAGTTAGCATGGACTTGCCTGTAACAGACTTCTACCTAAGAGGCAGGTCTGCTTCTGGGAGTGGGCTTGAATCCTTGTGTAGCAGCCATGTAGAGAGAGCCTTTGTGTTCTCATCACTTCAACCTGCATTTTCCAGTGTTCTCTCCTGCTGCTTACCTACCTCATACCACATGTCTTACAAGGACATCAGGCTTTAGACAACTTCTAGGAAGTTCCTTAAGGCAACTTCCACATTGCTGTTGCTGATGTTCTTCTGTTTTTCTCCCTGAAAGTCTGCCAGGGTGTGGCAACGGAGTTGCGAGACAAGATTGAAGAATTCAGACTGTACATCCCCTTAATTCAAGGGCTGCGCAATCCTGGCATGAGAAACCGGCACTGGGAGATGCTGTCGGAAGATATTAACATCAATATCGAGCTAGAACCCAGTCTGACAGTTGGTCGCTGCTTGGACATGAACCTGCTGGACCACATCGAGAGCATTACCAAAGTAGCTGAGATAGCTGGCAAGGAACACGCCATTGAGCATGTGAGGAGGGAGGGACTTGCTGTGTCTTTGTTTGCTTCTCAAATACATTTGAGAAGTTTGAATACTGTTGAGCAGACAGTCATTGCCTTGGGTGATGTTCCTGTTGTCCCACAGCATTAGACACATTCTGCAGCACAAGTGAAAAGGCTGCTGCCCTTACTCAGGGGAGCAATGGCCACTCAACTGAGATCACACATTAGAAGAAGTCATTTTGCCTTGCGCAGAATTTCAGTTGTAGCATAACAGTGCTGCCTGATGGCTATGCTGATCCACTGTTTGGGTCTCACACCTCACTGTGGGATTAAGGACTGTTTAAGTTAAAATAAATCGATTGTCTGCATTCTGCCATTCAAACGTTATGTCAGGGAGGTTAGCCGTGACTGGAAACAGAGGTAGCAAATGCTTTAAAGCAGTAAATGTGCAGGGAAGACTTGCTGGCTCTGGAAATTCATAGGTTAGATAGTCTTTCAGCTTCAGTTCACCAGTTCAGATGTGACCTAAGATGGTCATGATTGAAAGTCATTACCTTCAGGCAGCTTTTGTTCTCTGAAATCTCAAGCAAGTTCCCAGTGGATATGTACCCTTTTCACAAAGCCATCGTTAACCATAATCATTAATAGGCACTTTGCTGGCAGCCTCTGTGCATCTAGTAACATAAATGGGCCTGGAGGTGAAATTGCCCTTTTTTCCCCTTAAGATGTTCCTTTTCAGGACAGCATTGAGGTGTTGAGTTCACTGGGCAATGCAGAGGAAGCATGCTGTTGCTGAGTGTGTCGTGCATTAAATACACAGCTGCAGTTTCCAGTGGAATCCAAGAGCAAAAATGTATCACTGACTAGAAATGGGCATTAAGAGACTTGTGGAAGCTGGGATAACCATTGCACAGGTTGTATCTGAAAATTAAATTGCTTGTCCCTCTGTTCCAGGCACTCAACAAGATGGAGAGTGAATGGAGTTCTGTTTTATTTACTGTGATGCTTTACAAAGACACAGGTACCTTTATTCTGAAAAACACCGATGAAGCTTCTCAGCTCCTAGATGATCACATTGTCATGATTCAGAGCATGTCTTTCTCACCATTCAAGAAACCTTTTGAAGACAGGATGAACATGTGGGAAAATAAGCTGAAGATGACACAGGTATCGGTTTCTTACCCGCACACACGTAGTGAAGGCAGGCAGCTGGGCTGTGCTGCCGTGCTTGAACACGGATATTGTGCAGTTGCTGCTAAGGAACTATGAGGACAACTATCAAGAGAATAACAGTCTTCAGGGAGGAACAGGGTCTGTCAAAGCCCTCTGACTCTAGTAAAAGAGGGGACAAACTCAGAGCCTTATTCTGCAAACAGCAGTGATGAAATTCCAGCTCTTTCACTGCCTATTGCAACACTTTTTGGCAGGGCCAGGACTCTCCCACTGCTGTGAGTAGTCCTGCTGGCATCTCTAATCATATTATACTAAGCGGACCTTACAGATTCTTACAGGCCCTGTGAAATCCATGTTAATCATTCACATCTCAGTGTAGGAAATCATCTGGAAGACTGCTGTTTAGAGCAGGATCTGACAGACCATGCCAGCACTTTGTCATCAAACCAAAGCCTGAATGCTCAGCATGCAGCAGGAGTCAGCCAGCAGAATAGCGTTTTGCTGCAGGAGAAAAAGTCCAGTGCGAGTATCTGGCTGGAGGACTCTCTAAATGCTGGTGTTTGATGCATGTCAGCACTGTTGTCTGTTATTCATAACTACCTTGTTCAGTTTATTGGTGCTCACCATCTGGGTGTGTTTGGGCCATGGGCTGCCAGGGTGCTAGCCTTGTCTCATGAGGATACTGAAATGCCCTACAGCAGTAGGTGACGTGGGGAAATTCAGTTATTTACAGGGTGATTCTGGCTGTGATGTTGTCCATGTTTTCACCCCTGCCTTTCCTACCCCTGCTTTTGATTGCATTCATTCCTGTCACTAAAGGCCCATGAATCCACTCCTGGGAAGTGACTAAAACAGTTCACTGACGGAGTATGGCAAACACCACTCTCTGTATTACTGGAAAACCCCATCTCTTGCTAGGTCGAGTGGCTGCCTGTGCTCAGGGAATAGGTAGATAGTGCTGTGTGTCTAAGAGAGTCAAACACCTAAGCTGATTTGCAATGTTGAGCAGGTTCCCCATACCTTTCAATCTCCCATACCTGAAAACAGAGGAGGAGGATGTTCTTCCAACCTAATTCTCCTGCTCTTTTGAACACCTGACAAACAGGGTTTCCTTCTGGTGTCAAACTTAAATATTTAGCTATTCATTCTCTTAATTCAGAGCATTGTTCAAAGATCTTTTCATGGATTATTCTGTAGGCAAGGCTGGGGCTGAGGTACATCAGACAGGAGAGAGGGTATGACAGAATTGCAGTCTGGCATATTTTATTTGTCATTCTTCTTCCCCCAAAAAACACATTTCACAAAATAACCCCCCCATCTTGCTGTGTGCTCACATTGTGCTATCTTCTGTAAAGTACATAAATACTAGCCATAGCAATTTGACCTAGCACCACAAAGTCCCTTTGAGCTTTAGTACTGGCTTACATACAATTCTAAACTACCCCCATGAAACTAGTGGGTGTTGATTCTGATGTCTGCTGACAACAGTTAGCAAAGGGAATTGCTAGGAAATTGTTAATTATTTGGGAAGGAAATTCCAGCTCCTGATTGCAGGTAGGTTTTAGAGTTGTGGAAGGTCTAAGTGAAGCATCACTTCTTTTTTCCTTTTTTTTTTTTTTTTTTAAAACCCATTCTGATGCACAGTCTGAATGGTTTTGTCAAACAAGTTTGTAGTGTGGTGTCCTGATACGCTGCTCTCGCTTCCCACTAGGATGTCCTAGAGGAATGGCTGAACTGCCAGCGTGCTTGGCTCTACTTGGAGCCCATCTTTAGGTCAGAGGACATTAAAATACAGCTCCCATTGGAAAACCAGCGCTACCAGGCCATGGACAGGGACTGGAGGAACATCATGAAGAATGCTAATGAAAACCCTGAGGTGTGTGCCTTGATGAAAGCCAGTGCAGGTATCCCAAATTCCTTGGAGCTGTGCTTATACAAGGACTGCCTTTGAGTTGTCATTTCTGTAATGGTGTGGGCATGAGCAGCACTGTATACACCATGGAACCTTGCCCAGGGAGGTGTGCTAGGTTTCTGCTCTTGGAACTTGGCCTTCTATTCTGATGTCCAAATGGACAGAGTTGTTCCCTGTGGTGCCTTGAACCAAGCTGTCCACCCCACCAAATACCTTCTCAGCACACAGACTCCCTGCCTCCTACAAATCCTGTAACCAACCCTGCTATAATCGTAATCCATAAATAACTCCTTCAATTCCTCCTCAAGACTAACTCTTTAAATTGTTTAGAAGCATTGTTTTCATCTGTTTCTGCATCCTGGTAGCAGTGCTCTGTGCTCTTCTGTTCTCCAGTCTCCACTTGTATTCCATATTACAAATGTTGGTATTTAGGGGAACCCAGAAATGTGCTTGTCACAACCATAAGCGCTGTTTCCCCTCCTTGCCCACAAAGCTCACACCTCTCCAGCTCCCTGTGAAAGTACTCCTGTGAATGAGTCATTTAAATCCTATCAGTAACATCACTGGGCAACCCAATTATCTCCACTGCCTTATCTCCCACATGGTCAGAATACTGATGCTTCCTCTGTTCTCCATTCTGTTTATAGGTGATTTCTTTGTGCCCTGATCCTATGCTACTGGAGAACCTGCAAAAATGTAACAAACTGCTTGAACTTGTGCAGAAAGGGCTGAGTGAATATCTGGAGACAAAGAGAGGCACTTTTCCCAGGTGACCCCAAACTTCGGTGGGCTAGATCTCACACTCCCTGGTTCGGAAAATATGAGAGACTCCCTCCAGTTCACTCTGCCAAGAAAGAACAAAACGATCTAAGCTAAAGATATTGTAGTAGGAATCCAAATGTAAGCAGGGCTGTGCCTTTCAATGCTGCCATCTGATGGGGAGAAAACAGGCAGACACAAATGCTGTGAGTTAAGGGCAGTCCAGTAGCATTGTTGTGTACTTGCCCCTCGTGGTTTGTCTAGAAAGGGTGGGATAAAATGAAAACCTCCATGTAACTCCATCCTTTATTTCTGACGGAATGCTTCTATTCTTTGATAGACATTTAAACCCACTTTGCATGGGAATAACTGACTTCTGCGGATGGATAAGTCTATCTCTACAGAATGGTAGATGGCTGGAGCATGGCTGCTACTCCCCTACACAAATACAAAGAGATCAGTGAGCAGTCAAGAACAGTGACTCTAGTAATAGGCTTGTTCCTCATCTTGCCAGGACTTAGCCCCTGATGCTACAGTAAAGAGAACTTCCCCTCATGCCTTGGTCTGTGTTTTTAGGTTCTACTTCCTTTCAGACGATGAGCTGCTGGAAATACTGTCTCAGACAAAAGACCCCACTGCTGTACAACCTCACCTCCGCAAGTGCTTTGAGAACATTGCACAGGTAGGCAAAGCAAGCACCTAGTAGCTTGGCCCACCTCTGGGAAGCTGGTGTCATGGGAACTTGGAGGCACGCTGAGATCTGGAGGAGTGTTCACATTCTGCTGTGTAGGAATATATCTCCTGGGAACCTGTAACTGTATGTAGGCATTGCAAGGTACTGCCTGCGCTGGAGTGGGATTCAAGCAACCTCACTAGACATTTCAGTCAGACATCTGCCTATGAACTAGGCACCCTACATTGCCTTTTAGACAACGAGGGGAAAATAGGCATCTGCAAAGGGCACCTTGCAGAAATTCACTTAGATACCCATCTTAGGAGGAGAGGACACTCCCTCTGGAGATGTCTGTCCACCCCGCCATGGAGGCCAAGAGAAATAGCTCAGACTTAGAAGGCTACTCGCTGGCGCTTGGTTAGGATGGAATTCCACTCTTGCTGACAGCCTCAGCAGAGACAAGGAGTGAACAAGCCTGAAGTGAATTAAGTTTCTGCCTTCATCCCTACTTAGCAGCTGGGGTTAACCCGACTCTTTTTCCTCTTTATTATTCCTAATAGACTTCAGACTCCATGGCTAGTCACAGCTCGAACCACCACAATACTCAGACACTGAAACCAATCTCCTAGTCATTAGCTTGGGAAAATAGAAAGGAAATTGGACTGGAAACCTGCTGCAAAGCCACTGGAATAAATAAGGGGACTTTTAGTGATATGCTGGGGCTATTTTAATAGTTGAGAAGCTATTAAAATTTCACTCTTAAAGCCAGGCACTGTGACCTCAGGGGAAATGATTTGAATCTACAGAATTGATCAGGAATCAAGGGTTTGAATCCTAGACAGGCAATGAGGAATGTTCATCCTACCTATAATTTGATTTGTTTCACTCAGGTTAAACCAACGATGTGAATCTCTTGTTTTTGTACAATCATCCTCCATTTTTTGAAGAGGTCATTTTGCACATCCGTTCCACACTTTATTATCACTATTGACAACCAAGCTTGGCACCAAATTTTTAATGATCATACACTACAGCCTGGCTGTCCCTCACGGCAGGAATGCAGAAATAGAAAGGAAATCCTCCATTCACATCTCCTGTTGCATTTCTTCCATTAGCTGCTGTTCCAGGAGGACCTACAGATCACACACATGTACTCTGCTGAAGGAGAAGAGGTGAAGCTGTTTGTTCCCCTCTATCCCACTGACAATGTGGAGGACTGGCTGCTGGAAGTTGAGAAATCCATGAAGGCCAGTGTAAAGGACAACATAGAAAGATCAATCCGTGTTTATCCAGAGGTAAGAGTTTTATTGCAGACTGGCAGGTCTCTGATGTCTGGTTCCAGGCTTGCCATAGAGGTGACCAGTGAAGGGGCTGATGAATGTGTGATATTCTACTAGTTTTAAAATACAGCCTTTAATCCAAGTGTGGGTCAAGTGCAGAATGCACATTTGAGCAAGCAGCTAATGGTCCAGAAGAATGCAAACCCTGCACACTCACTTATCAGCCACAGAACACTTCCAAATGTCATAGAACAGCCCTGTATGAATCCCTTTCTATTCCTGTCTTCTGACAACTTCCTCTTTATAAGGATCTACCCTATTCTTTCTTCTTCACCTCTCATGTCTCACACAGTATTCTAGGGACTGCATCTTGCCTCTGGTTTCTCTGTAAAAGCTATGCTGTTAGAAAATCTAAGTTTTTATTTGTTTGGGTTTAGGGAGGGAGAAAGGCTGAAAAAATAAAAGGCCTCAAATATTTCTGTTGCTGTTTTCTATTCAGTCTGAAAATTTGAAACTAGGAAAATTAAAATAGAGGAAGGGAAGCATTCTTTTGTGTCTCACATTCATCTCAGAGCAGGGAGAAGTAGAAATTTTTAAAAAGTCATTGTCTTACCACCTTTTTTTTTTTCTTTTTTTTTTTTCTTAAAGACTCCACATACTACATGGGTCTTGCAGTGGCCTGGCCAGGTGGTCATTGCTGCCAGCCAGATTTTCTGGACACAGGAAGTATCTGAAGCTCTGGAAGCTGGAGATTTGTCCAGCAGGCTTTTCCCACAGCTGAGTACTCAGGTATGAAAATGAATGTAAGGGTGGGATTTTGCCAGATGGAGACTTTTCAATCATCAGACCTTAGGTAACTTACGCATACAGCCAGAACAATACTGTAGGAGAAGCGGAGATGCAGTCCTGCACACTAACTCTCAAAACCAGGTAAAAAACCCAGGTTCTTACTATTTTAATCATTAGGATATTTGTCATCATAAACCTCAAATAATGTACAGGACTGATAATACGATCATTACCTGAAGACGGGAGGAAGGTGAAAGATAACTCCAGGGTCACCCAAGAAGTCAAAGGTGGAGGAGAACTGAGGTGATGGACAGTAGAAATCAAAGTGAAACTGCATCCTTCATATCTGTTGCATGTGTCTAATCACACCTAATACCTGGGAGATACCAGCTTGGGCCTCATGGTAGCTCAAACTCTTTCTTTTCACCTGAACATGGTAATGGTGTAGGCAAAAGTCAGCTCTGAGCCAGCCCTGAGCAGTGTTTGCTTTCTGAGTAGTCATTCATATCTCTGACAAGAGAAGAGGCAGAAGTTGCCTGGACACAGCCTGTAATCTGGATTTAGCATGCCATAAATTTGATTGCATTATTGAAAGCATGGGTCTCCGAGACATGAAGTGCTTCAGAGTACTTTCTTTTCCTTACCTAGCTGGGCAATTTGGTTGCCCTGGTCCGTGGAAAATTGTCCAAGATTCAGCGAGCAGTGTTGTCAGCTCTTATTGTGATTGAGGTCCATGCCAAGGATGTTGCAGCAAAGCTGATTGAAGAGAATGTGACAAGCATGAATGACTTTGAGTGGATCTCACAGCTCAGGTAGAGAGCATAGCTGTTGAATGTCACCTGGCCTCCCTGGCCAGTCTTCATTCTTCTTAGCCATCAGCCATGTCCATGGCAAATGGAAATAAGAGTTTCCATAGTCAGTAAGCAGTATTCCTGAGTTGCCTCTAACACCCCTGTGAGGAGTGGCATTGAAATCTGCTAAGGATGCCAGTTCTGAGGCATCTGAGACAGACCTAGTTTTGATAGCACCCACTTTGGCAATATAGACTAATCCACACCATGATGTTTCACAGCCTCACTGTGAAAGGGCACGCTCCTGCCCAAGGAGTGCGATGCTTGTTGTAACACCTAATTTCAGTTCCTGTGAGAACTCCTGTCCACCCTCTTGTGTTACCTTATCCTTTTGAGAGGGAAATCCCTTGACATGCAGGTCTCCAAACCTGCAGGCTGTAGTCATATGAGCTGCTGTATTGTCTGTCAGCCAGTGTTTATCTTTCTGATGTCATGTTCACTCATCACTAGGTACTACTGGACAAGGGGGGACCTGTACATCAGAGCAGTCAATGCTGAATTTATCTATGGCTATGAGTATCTGGGGAACACTGGCCGTCTGGTTATCACACCCCTCACTGACAGGTAAGGAGATTGTTTTCTGGGTAATAAGTATATCTATCTTTTTTTTTTTTTTTTTCCGGATGAACAGGCCTCCTTGGGGATTGAACCAAGGATCTGACCATACCAGTCTTACTGCTTAATGTATGTAAATAGAAACCATTTGTACAGTAAAGGACTACCTGAGACGAGGGCATAGGAACACCCTGGCATTGGTTGTACTTTATTCCTAGTGATCAATGCTCAGACTGATTGCTTTCACTCTCCTAATTCTTACTGTAGTGCTCTGACTCATATAAAATGCCCACCTGATAGCTAAGGAGCTCTTGTACAAGCCAGTAGATAGGGGCATCTACTACTCTAGAATATGCAGCAGCAATACTAATTTTACCCTCTTGTAACTGTCCTTTTCTGGAAAGTGAATCTGTAGCCAGTGGCAGGAGGATTTATCCATGCAGGCCCCCGTGAATACTAATCAAGGCCACATAGCTAACTCCTTTGCAGAATGCTGCATATTTAAGCAGTTCTGCAGAATAATAAAGGATGGATTCCTACTTGTCTCCAGCTGGATAGATCATATGTCTCCCTTACTGAAATCAGTAGTAGAAATGCTTTTCATCATCTGGTCTCTTCTTTGTTGTAGGTGTTATCTGACGCTTACAGGAGCTCTGCACCTGAAATTTGGAGGAGCACCTGCAGGACCAGCAGGAACAGGCAAAACAGAAACAACAAAAGACCTGGGCAAAGCACTAGCAATCCAAACTGTAGTGTTCAACTGCTCTGACCAGCTTGACTTTATGGCAATGGGAAAGTTTTTCAAGGGACTAGCCAGGTGCAACGAAATGCTGCGTGTCATTATCAAGGAGTGGGTAGGGTACAGGGACTCTGGCCACTGGGAATTGGTGGGTATTTTTCATAGCAGCCCAGAAGAACAAGCAAAGCCCTACTTAAGGGGGTTACTGTGTTCCAGAATGAGCAAAGTTACAAAATTCGTGCCAGAAGGGAAAGACAGTTGAGCCAATTTAAAAAAGAAAAAAAAAATTCTAAAAAGAGATCCTGTTCGTTTAAGGCAAAATTAAAATGTTTTGCACCAATCCACTCTCCACTAATCCACCTGTGCAAATGTTTGCAGCTCTGGCCTTTGTTTTAATATCATACACGTTGGACTGAGTTTCAGCGCACAAGCTGCTTAATCTTAAGAAGGAGAGAATCTGCTGAGTGTATCCAAAATTGAGCAGCCAAGAGAGACTGCTCTAAGCCCTGAGGGATCCTCTCAGAGAAGCTTCTCTCTTCTCTACATTTCAAACAAAGCTGGTCCAATTAGTCTGTTGCACACTGGTGAATCTGAATTAGTTACTTCAACAAAAGCTGATACTTTTTTCTCAGATGTTTTCTTTGTAAGTAATTTAACTTCTTTCTTAAACCATGCCTTGTGGGAAGATCACCTTCCTCATATACATGCTTCCAGCTTTATACATAGTCTTCCAATCTCTTATGTCCATTTTTCAGAGCTGTCTAAATTATATCTGCTACACTTACAGCTCGGGTACAAAACAGGAATTCAACATGATACCTCTTTCAAGACCAAATCTGTAACATGCGGAATTTGTCCTAGGCTCTAGGATCAGGCATTGCCATGGTCTTGCAGGGACCATGCACCTTCTCAGCCATCTCATGGCCGGGGATGCATAGTTGGGGTGAGGGGCTACAGCCCCTTCTGCTGTACCAGTACACTGTGGCTGGGTCACTGCCTATGGTGGGACACTGGGGGCCTTAGAGGTTCACTTGTCTCTCTGCTGCCTCCCCAGTATGTGGATTTATAATTTTTAGATCTAGCTGAACTTTTGACTGCAAGTTTGCTCCTGCGTGATGTTCCTGACTCCCCTCATTTTTCCTTCCTTGCCCAGCTCTGGCGCATGGGCTTGCTTTGATGAGTTCAACCGCATTGATATCGAGGTGCTATCTGTGGTAGCCCAGCAGATCACAACCATTCAGAAAGCACAGCAGCAGAGGGTATGTAATGAACATGTGGATGCAAAGGTAGTCAAGAAAATCTTCACTTGAGCTAGTCTAGGCAAGTCCTTGTCTTTGCATGCATCTTCACAGAGGACTAGCTTTACTGCTGAGAGGCAACTCAGGCAGAGATATTTGAGCTTGGAGAGGCATGGGTAATGCCCTAGCTGTGGCACATCATATCAGGCCATTACATAGTCAACGTCCTGGGTGGGGTTTGTAACTTTCCCCTAGTCTGTGCTGCCACAGTTGCCCATGCTCTCACAGGCTGAAGTACATCTCCGCTTGAGCTGCAGTACCAGCAGACTTTGGTGTGGGATACAGATCCACTGAGCTGATACGGATCCACTCCAATACAGACCCACTAAGTTGATACAAATTGGAGCTGTGATAAAGGCAGCCAGTGTTCTGCCAGAAGTTTCTCAGCACCATGTTTGTCTAAATGCATTGTCCAAGCTTTAGTGGATTCACAAAACCCAATATGGACAGAAAAATTCATATTCATGCACACACAGACTTGCAACGTAAAGTGAATTGTTGGTTTACATGGAGACTCAGCTGTCAGCCAGTCTAGCAGCCTGCCTCTGCTTTGTTCTCTGGAGACTCGGTGAAGATAAGACCTGAATCTCTTTGACTTTGGCTTGGAATTAGAAACTTGGTCTCCATGAATTCTCCTGCATTACTTTATCCCCCATCTGAAATTACTACCTACACAGCTTTAAAAAGGATTTAGGTTCCTCTTTGCCCTCTCTGCCACAAATTAATTCCGGTCCAAACTCTACTGCAGGATAAATGGAAAGATGTTTGTTTACAGCTGAAGGGATAGAAGTCTGTTCAAGAGCCCAAAAAAAAAAAAAAAATTTATCCTATCAGTAAATCTTCCATGAGCCCAGTTTCTTAAATGGTGAAAAATATTGCTGATAATATTGGATTCCTGCAGTGTGACCAGATTGAGTCACTACAGTTGTGAGCAGCTGTGTGTGTCTGTGCTTGATAATTTAACTACTGAAAGCCATTGTTTTCCTCTTGGAAGATTCTGGTACGTTATTTAATATGCAGGGCAGGCTCTGTTCTTTGAGGTTGATCATATTTTTAATTTTCTAGGTGGATCACTTCATGTTTGAAGGCACGGAGATCCCACTGGTCCCATCCTGTGCAATCTTCATCACAATGAACCCAGGGTATGCTGGGCGTACTGAACTGCCGGATAACCTGAAGGTAAGGAGGGGAGACTGCCTAAGCAGAAAAAAAGAGGGGCAATACAGATGCTGGATGCTACCCAGACCACCAGTGTGTCCATGACAAGAATTAGGATGTGATGCTTTTGGAAAGTTTCTAGAATAATTTTGAGATTTGAATCACATCTGTAGCAAATGGCACTCCTTAGATTGCAGTCTGTAGGGGTGCTACCCTAGCAGGTGCCAGACATACTCGTGCTGTGTCCTCTAAGCAGTCTGGGATAGATACTCAGACTTTTTTATTTGCTGGAAAAAGCAAGAAACAACAGTGTTTTAATCTTGTGTTGGAACTGTATGTTTCAGGCTCTCTTTCGTCCGGTGGCTATGATGGTCCCAGATTACTCCATGATTACCGAGATCTCCCTCTACTCCTTTGGGTTTAATGAAGCCAAAGTCCTTGCAAGGAAGATCACCACAACGTTCAAACTATTGTCAGAGCAGCTCAGCACCCAGGTAGGTGCCTTAATGTCCATGAGTGGTTTTTAAATGTGAGGTTTTCTCAGCCTAGGCACAAAGTACCCGAATGATTCTCTTGGTGCCTTGTGATAGTATATCACAAAAACGTCACAATATTCATTCTTCATCTACCTCCCTCCTTTCTAATTCTCATTTCTCCTCCTGTGGCTGGACTTGCATTTACCTTCAGTCCTAGTTAGGATTACAGTGACAGGACAGTTGAACCAAGCAGGCCTGTCTACTTCTCCCCCCATTTAGCATTTTTTGTCATCCTGTTGTTCTCATCTTCCTCACCCATAGTCTGTACAGCTGAGGACCAGTTGTCTGAAGGATCCTGAAAGCAGACTTGCACGAAGGAGCAATTGTTTTGAAGACATAAATCATTTTTCTTTTCTTACCTGCTAACTGAATGCATGCAGAGATTCACTCTTTTTTAGCTGATGCCTCTGTATCTGATGACATTGTTTATTCTATGCCTTTTCCAGGATCACTATGACTTTGGGATGAGAGCTGTGAAGACTGTCATCTCAACAGCTGGCAACCTCAAAAGAGAGAATCCTACTATGAATGAGGTAACTGTGTTTATACTTCATACTGTCATAGATTTATGTGGCCTTTTCTGCAGCTGCATAAGAGTCAGGATCTTTGAAGTTCTGAGTTCTTAAACCTTTGCAGGAGCTGATCTGCCTGCAGGCTATCAGGGATGCCAATGTACCCAAATTCCTGCAGGATGACCTCAAGCTCTTCAATGGTATTGTCTCAGATTTATTTCCCAAGATCAGAGAAAAGCCTGTTGATTATGGGATCCTGGAAGAAGCCATTCGCAAATCCTGCATCAGAGCAGATCTGAAGGATGTTGATGGTGAGGGGAAAAGCTCTCCACAAGCTCCCTCTGGACCTGGGCTTTTAGTCCAGTGCGCTACCCTAGGAAAGAGACAGCTGGTCCCAGACCCACTCTGCATCATGTTCCTCTGCAGGTTTTGTGACTAAGTGCATCCAGCTCTATGAAACCACTGTGGTTCGTCATGGCCTTATGCTTGTGGGGCCAACGGGTTCTGGGAAGACAAAGGTATGGTTGAAACACTGTGCTGGCCCCATCAAACCATTGTCTACCTAGTAATGCAAAGGGTAAAGCTTCACAGAAGACTCACACTCTGGCATTTCCAGCTTCTGTCTGATAGAAGTCAGGGCACCAAGATGCTGCCTTTTAGTATTGATTTATATCCATGGGGAAGTGTATTACTAGCTCACCCTTTCAAGCTGGGAGATTAGACCAAGGCTTATTAGCCCTGCTGCACATTTCTAAGGCTGAGACATACTTTGACATCTCAAGATGCTGCAGGCATCTTGCATGGGAGATATAACGTCCTCCCCACTTGCGTCTAGAATGCTTTATTTCAGTGAATACAGCCAGGCATCACCTTACTATGATACTGTCCTTCATGATGTCTCCTTTCTCACTGCCTTTTGAATGCAACTGCTGCAAGAGCAAGTGGCTTTGTCATTATGGAGCCATGGCAGTTAACTCTCTTGCTCTCCTGCTTTTGCAGAGTTATGAAGTCCTGGCAGCTGCAGTGACATCGCTGAAAGGTCAGCCTGCAGCCAGTGGTGGGAATTACGAAGCAGTCAGCTACTTTGTACTGAATCCCAAATCCATCACAATGGGCCAGCTTTATGGAGAGTTCAACTTGCTAACGCATGAGTGGTAAAGTACAAAACCTGCTTTCCTTCCTTACAGACGGGAAATGCTTTTCTTCTGGTCTTGAGCGTCTTCTCTTCAAGGCTGAGAACTGTTTAGGGTAGTGGCATAAAACCAGAAGTGATCAAGTCCTTATCCTCACCAAGCTACAATAGCCAGTCACGGCGATTTAAGCTGACATCTTCTATTGTGCGCTTGGCCCGGCTGCCAGCACATGCCCAGACAGTTACTGCAGCACAGCTCGCAGCATGAACTGCGTAACAAGGAATAATTCAATTGCTTTGGAGCACATGCCCCTGCTCTAAGATACAGCAGTTTAAAAACACTTGCTTTGGTTCTGAAGAAAAGTGACCTCTGTACTGCGTACTTGAATTGTTCTGTATAAATACACTGGTGGCCTTGAATGATGAGGAATGACTTTCAGGCATAAAGAGGCATTTCGTTCCCGTTACCAGGGCTCCTGCTTGCTTAAATGGTTTGGAAGCAAGAACCAATAGCCCATTTGCCCTCTTGACAGCCAGGTCCTACTGCTTGTGTTTCCATATGTGACCTGAGGTTGACTTTACAGCTCACTTTATCCGGAAGCTAAGGTGTGAGAAGCAGTGTGAATCTCCCTTTGGCCCTGTCACCTGCCACTTGCTTAGGGGCAAAGCTAAAAACTGTGTTCTGTAAAATGAGGGAAACAAACTAAATATGAAACTAACTGCCGCTAGGAAAAGTGCAAGCAAGTAAGCACTGATGCTGAGACCCAGAGCTTCCCAACCTGGGCTCTGGCGCATCTTTACTGGAGGACATTTTATAGGATATTCCAGTTAAGCTTGACAGTTTATTTATGATGTGACTCTACCCAAGGGCAGCACACAGACACGTCAACATGACAAAAAGAAAAATATAGCAGCCATGTAAAATGTATTTACAGACAAATCCATCTGTTTTAATCAGCTGAGCTTTAGAACAGACTGTTTTCCCTTGATCTCAGTAACAATACCCTGGAATTCATTAGCACTATAAAAATAACAAACAATTATTTCATAATGGGAATAGAGTCCAGAGCCTGAACAGAAATTGCACCCCAGGTTTCCATGTACAGATTAAGTTCTTGCTGTCAACAGCCAGCATTCCTTGTGTGTCTGCTCTCCTATTCACCAGCTCCGGCACCACCTGGGTTCACAGGCAGCTGAGAATGGGGAGTGTCAGTTATGAAGAGGGTAGAGTCATGCTTTTTAGCCTGGATTCATCCTCATAACCTACAGTTACCCAACTGAAGCATATGAATTAGCAAAGTAGCGGTCCTGAGTCTCCCTTTACACTTGGCAGAGACAGAGGCACCTCCAGAGAGCAGATAACCACCTGTGAACTGAACTGGATGCTAGCAAGGCCTCTTTGCTTTTCACTGAGGACAGGGATGTTAAAGGGAATTTTAGCATTTTATAGTTAGATGACATGAAGTCCAGATCCTAATGCCCAAAGAAATTATTTCATGGTGTCACTCAGGCTGAGATGTATGTCCCAGTAAAAGGAAGAATGAGATGTACGTTTATGCAGCTCATCAGCAAGTGGGGCACAGGTATCCTTGGGCACATGAACCAGGGTAAGATTCTGGCTCTGTTCCCTTATATGGTGGAAGCTTTTCCATTGATTTCAGCAAAACCAGAATGGGCCAAGCCCTGCCTTCCTCCCACCTTTCAGGAGAGATGGGATCCTTTCCTCACTCATCCGGCGGGGAGCTGCAGCCACTGACACCAGCAAGAAGTGGTACGTGTTTGATGGGCCAGTTGATGCTTTGTGGATTGAGAACATGAACACAGTGCTAGATGACAATAAGAAGCTGTGTCTCAGCTCGGGGGAAATCATCAAGCTGACAGAGGTAACTCGTGCCTCCCACTTTTGCTGCCTGTTGTCTGTTTTCCTTCCTCCCTCCTGGAACAGACTTGCCTTTTACTTTCCACTTGATGTCTGTGATGGACTCGTATGGAAATGTCTCAGTAGCAGCCCTGTGTTGGCCAGACCTCTGCTGTGCTGCACTAGCACAGCAAAAAGGGTGCTCCTGCAACAAAGGGAAAGATTTCAGCTTCACCAAATTGTGCTGAGAGATATATCAGAAGTGATCAAGTCCTTAGCCTCCTTTCTTTCCTTTTGCAATTTCCAGAGCATGACCATGATGTTTGAAGTCCAGGATCTGGCTGTTGCTTCCCCTGCCACAGTCTCCCGCTGTGGCATGGTTTACCTGGAACCCAGCATCTTGGGGCTGGAGCCCTTCATTGAGTGCTGGCTGCAAAAAATCCCAGGCATCATGCAGCCCTTCTCACAGCAGCTAGCATCTCTCTTCAGGAGATTCCTCAAGGTGAGCTACCGTGCCGTTCCAGCCTTTCCATGGCTTGGAGCTTGTCAGCTCAGATATCAACCAGCCCAGACTTGTCAAATCCTGGATTTAAATGCCATTCTGGGAATACTTCAGACACCAATATACAAATTGCTCTGTGAATTTCCTGGGTTTAATAGAGGTTATTCACTGATCCCTATAGATGTGACTGAGTCTTATTGGTCATTATAGTTTGTTTTATTTAATTTAAAAATTATCTTCTGGACAAAATCATCCGTGGTGCCAGTCCATTGCTTACTGTGGAATAACTCCAGGGAGAAAGTAGTAAGAATAAGTCTTGTTATTTCTACTCTGCTTCTAAGCTGCATTTTAATGAATAACTTGGAGCTGCAAAGGAAGGCTCTGAAGGGAGCAAACCATTTAACAGCAGTGATGGCACAAGATGCATATCACTGTTGCATAGAACCAAAAGGTGGGTCCAGAGATTTCTTGGGGTTGAGATGGAAGCAAGGGGTTTGACTTGCTTCTCTCCAGTCAAAATGGTGGTAATCGGGACGCAGTGGGAAATGGCAGCATTCTCAGTCATACCTTCCCTGCTAAACACAGCCTGCAGGGAGGTGAGGAAAAACCAGAACCCTAGAAGATAAAAGCAAAGTCAAATGTGTTGGATGGTGACACTGAGCTCTTCCTGCTTCTCCTTATAGGAGGCCATCAGCTTTGTCCGGAGGTTTGTGAAGGAGATAATTGCCTCAACGGACAGCAACCTCACAAGGAGCCTCCTCATGCTTTTGGAATGTTTATTTCAGCCGTTCATTCCCATTGAGGTAGGATTTTGCTACCTCTATCACCATCACTTGTGCCTGTAACACTTACGGGCACTAAGTCATGCAGAGGGTTAGTCACCAGAGAACAAGGTGCTGGTGCAGAAAGGTCATGCTGTAGCTCATCTACATGGCAGAAAGTAATACAACATCTTGCAGAGCACACGTAAACCTGGTAGGATTATCCTTTGCCCACTGAAAGAGCAAAAGATAAGATGCATGCCTACGAGGCTGGAGGGAAGAGGTTCACTTTTATTATAGCAGAGGGAATTGGAGAATGAGTGAAAAGCCGAGATCAGAGCTAAGCAGCGATGCACTTCAGATCGCATGTCCTTTGAGAATTATCATTGAAGAAGGCTGGACAATTTTAAAATTAAAAACCAAGGACTAAATTCTTCTCCCAGCTCCTGTTGAGTGACATTAGTTCAGCAAGGAGAGTCTCTCAAGTACAGCAATGAAACAGCAAGTTTTAATCCACAGAATACATTAACAAGGCCTGTGAAAAACTGGCTAGAAAAAGCTACATAGAAGCTGAATAGAATTACAGACACATTAAGAAGAGTCTGTTTTTTGTGTACCTTAACCGTGCCTGAGAATTTTACTTCTGCTTTTCTCTGGTCCTCAGGGAATTAGGAAGATTTCCCAGGAAAAGGCAGCTCATATCAGAGAGCTGATTGAACCCTGGTTTATCTTTGCCTTGATCTGGAGTGTAGGCGCTACTGGAGATTCCCAAGGTCGCAAGGCCTTTAGCTCGTGGCTGAGGGAGAAGATGGCAAAGGAAAAGGTGAGTAAAGGAAAAGCAGATCCTCTCTTGTTATAGAGGAATTTATGATGAGAAATGGGGGTCAGAGCTTCTTAAATGCCTGAAGGCTTTAGATGGACTTCCTCTTGGGATCTGGTATACCTCATCTGCCTCAAACTTCAAGGGACCCCTGGAGCTGGAAGACCTGGGAGAGAGATCTGACCCCCCGGCCTGGGCAGCATCCCATTAGTAAAGTCTTCCTTCCAGTAGTGCAGGTCCTACTGTGAATTTAGCTGAGTGGCAGCCAGGTTCACCACAGCTTTATTCTCACAGATCCAGTTACTGTTCCCAGAAGAAGGACTGGTTTATGACTATAAACTGTACGATGCTGGGCTTAGCAATGCTGAAGATGATCTGGATGAGGAGGTCATTAGGGAGGTAAAGTATTTCACTTTCAACTCCAAGCTGGGAAATTTGGGGGGAGGGACCAAGAAACAATACAGTCCTGCAGGATTTGGTAGGATTTTCTCATCAAGGGCAAATAAGACAGGCCTACAGGAGTAAAGTGAGAATGTTTAAAGTGAAATCAAGCTTTTCATTATACGTGGAAAGCAGTTTCTTGCCCTCAGGGTTGTGAAGCAGATCTTTCAATTCAGACCTACCAGTGCTCAGGAAAGTGAGAGGGCTCTACAAGTGTGGCTGCTGGAGGAGGACAGGGAGAAGCTCATATGGAAAGGTCTGAGTTAGAAAGCAGTGCACAACAACAGGAGAGCTGTGTGCAGCAGAGACTGGAGGAGGAGCAAGGCAGACAAATATGCCATCTTTTTCACAGGACACAGCAAAGCAATAGGGCATGCAAGGCCCATCTGACTCACAGTCACCAGCCCCTGGGCTGAAAGGAAAAAAAAAAAAAAAAAAAAAAGAAAAAGAACAAGAGGAAAAATGCTTCCCCTTCCTGAAATCAGAGCAAAGCAGAGCACCCTACATGAGCATCAGATGCTTAGCAGAAGCTGCCAACATCATCTCTGTGGGAAGGCCACATGGGGTGGAACACGCATTTTCTCAGTGTTTTGCAGCACATCTCTGACAAAACCTCTACCTCACTTGTATAGTGGCCTCTGGGAGGTTAGTCTGTGACTTGACTCTAGCACAAGTTTTCCATGCCTTGTACAAGCACAAACCTTCCATGTGCCTGTGAGTGCAACAGGGTGATGGCACCAATGGTGAAGATAGGATCCCAGCTAAGGCCTCTTTGGCCCTCTGCCATGGAGGCACTTACAGGGTGTGTCATCTTAGGACAGAATTCCAGCTCTTGCAGATATCACAAGTGCTCCGTCCTGCTTTGATCCCAGTTTTCAGAACGGAGGGCAAGTGTGTTACTGCTGGGGAAATAGTCTCATAACTCTTGGGCTACCTCCCTCCTGAAAGAAATGAGTCAGACACTCACAGCATTGCTATGCAGAAAGGTCAGAGTAGACAGAGGGGCTGGAAACCTGAATTCCTCATCAGAATCTGAGCTACTACACAAGGATCTGTGACAGGGCAAAACCAGCAGAAATCGTTTTCCTTTTCCCATAGGGCATAGAGGCAACTGCCCCCTCTAAACACCCCCATATCTTTCAGGTGTGCTGGGAAAAGTGGCTGGACTCTACAGCAAAGTTCACCATGGTTCCTGATACCAACTTCTGTGACATTATTGTGCCTACTATGAACACAGTCCGAATGGCCCATCTGCTGGAGCTGTTGCTCACCAACCATAAGCCTGTATGTGCTCAGCCTTGTCTTTGATTTTTGATTCAGCCTTGTTCTTATCAATAGGGGCACCTTTTCCTCTCCCAGTGCAATCAGAACCTAACAGCTACCTTATTTCCCACTCTCATGGATTTGTATTTCTCTACTCGAAAGCTGTGCCTGAGCAACAAGAGTTCTCCATTCCATCCCCAGGCACCATGCCAGGGCCCCAAAGGAGTAGCAACACTCAGCTGTTCAATCAAAATGCAGTAATTGCTGGATAGCCCATCACAATCCCTTTTTACCTGTTTCCTACAGTTCTATTTCATACTTCTCTGGTTGGATTCCTTCCACACCAAGAGATCTGTTGAACAGCTGTCCTTACTGGAGAAGCAAGCTTTCTGTCCTCTCCCAGCCTTTGAATGCCTAAAAGTGAGCCATAACCTGCATTTCCTCCAGAAAATGTCAGAGCTGGGAAACATAAACAGCATTCCTGTGGTTATGCTGCATTCCCAATTGTGCTTCTAGGTTCTCTGCATTGGTCCCACTGGCACAGGGAAGACCCTCACAATTACAGACAAGCTTTTGAAGAATTTGCCTCTAAGATACATCGCCCACTTCCTGATGTTTTCGGCACACACCTCTGCTAACCAAACCCAGGATCTCATTGACAGCAAACTGGATAAGAGGCAAGTTCCCTTCCTCTGTTTGCAAAGGCAGTAACCCTGAGCTCAGTGTTTCTATCTATTTGGCCATTTAGTTTCATCCCAAGACCTGAAGGGGCCCCAAGCACGTACAGCTGTGGATAACAAACAGGGCACACAGCAAATCTGAGCTGGGACTGTGAGAGCCAGTAATAACTTGACACAATGGCAAGAAAATGAGAAGGATTAGTGAGGGTCTGTAAAAGTTGCTCCAGATCTAGTTATTCAATAAATACTACACTTCACAGCAAACCCTAGTGTGGGATCTTTATAGAAACTGATGAGGGGAGAAAATATGGCTGCTGACCCCCAATACCACCCTCCATCATTAGAAACTTCCCTATTTCTGCCCTGGTCAGCCACTGGTTTGAAGTTTCCAACAGATTCATAGGCTCAAGCTTTGCTTCTATTTGCACCCATTTATTCATTGACATTGTGCATAAGTAAACAAAATTTCACTCACATGTTTGGAAAGAAGCCAGTGCCTCAAACATTGCTCAGGATCTTTTCTGAGCAAAGGCCCATATAAAGGGGCCCATACAAACCACTGACCCAGGAAGGCTCTGGAGAAAAAAATTCTGTTGGATCAAGTTAGGAGTACTTTTGCAATAGGTGTTGTCCTCTGTCCTTACATGGCTTCTGTCCTTACAGGCGAAAGGGTGTGTTCGGGCCTCCGGTTGGGCAGTACTTCATATTTTTTATTGATGACTTGAACATGCCCATGCTGGAGAAATACGGTGCTCAGCCCCCCATTGAGCTGCTGCGGCAGTGGATGGACCACCGTGGCTGGTACGACAGGAAACAGATAGGTATGACCCAGATCCTTTGCCCAGTACTCTTGGCAAAAGTTGGCTTGTTGATAGATATGTGTACTGCTGTGGAGATTTGTGGCAAGGGCTTTTACTACAATTTACCACTTGTTCCTGATTTTGCACTTCAAGGTACTTTTAAGAAACTGGTAGATATTAATTTTGTCTGTGCCATGGGACCTCCTGGAGGGGGAAGGAATGCTGTCACTCCACGCCTCACTCGCCATTTCAACTACCTCTCCTTCACTGAGATGGAGGAGAGCAGCAAGAAGACTATCTTCTGCACCATCCTTGGCAGCTGGATGGGTAAGTTCTGCAGACAACTGACACCTTCTCCTCATGTTGCAAGTCAACACAATGGAAGGGGAGGAATTAATACCGATGATCCGATCAAAGTGTTGGATGCTGGAACTTGCATTAGTTGCTTGAAAATGATTTTGGGAAGGTCTTCTTTGAATCTAAGCAAACAACTCATACGCTGCTTAGTCTCGGGGCCAAAACTCTGCTGGTGCAAATCAGCAAACTTCAACTTTGGCTCTCACAGCTTCGTAAGGTATCCCTATAGCCTAGGCCTTTCAGAGAGGATTTTTTTGTGATGGATGATGCAAATATCCTTCACTTCAGCGGGTAAATGGTCACTAAGGTTTTTTTATCTTTTCTACCTGGACTCCTAGGAGAAGGAAGTTACAGAGATCCAGTGCATAAGTAAGAGCAGAAAGATGAGTGAGAGAGAGACTGTGAACAGAACAAGCTGATGGGCACAGCATGGCACAGCTTACCTGTGCTTTCAGCAGACAGACACTTGCCCAGACAACAGCCTTCTGTGGAAGCAGAGCCTTCTGTTACTCTCCATCTGCTGCAGCCTGTGGACGGCTGAGCAGGGTGGATCTAAGCATGGTGCTACAGCCACCCAGAAAAAATGGTTCATTTGGAGTGAAATGAGTCCTCTTATATTTGACAGGGTGGGAATTTAGGATCATCTTTGCAAATGTGCCCTCATCTGCAAATCTGCCAGTAGGAAGGAGTGAGAATAGTGAGCTGTGAGAGGAGCAAAGCAGAGCTTTCCGAGTGCTTGCAATATTCATAAGTGCCAGTACCTGACTATGAGGTCAGAGGCACACTGAAGCATGTAGCTGTGATTTTAAAAGAAATTAAAGAATTTTGGAAATAATGCCAAAAAGTGCAAAATGCTGGGGTGTTACAGGGCTCTACTTCCCCAGAAGTGTTTGTAATGAACTTAATTGGGAATTTAAAAAAAAAAAAAAAGTATTTTATGCTCCAAAACTGGCAGCTGTGTTTAAATCTTGCCAGACTATTGCATAAGAAATTATTCTTCAGTGGCTTTGCATTTGCTGAGCTCAATGAATTGCAAGGCGGTTTAGCTAAGAGGGCACTCACACCTTCTAGCTTAAAAGTAGCTGAGACTCCACTGTGGGAGTGCAAGGAGGGAGAAGGAAGACCTGTCTGGTGTATTTCGGGTAGGCACCAGTTACCTATCTGGGAGTGTCTCCTCTCTCCCTGGGGTGTATGAAGTCTTAACAATACAGAATTGTTGTGGTGCATTCTCCTCTCCCCAAAACCGATTCCTTTTGGTTGGGAAACTCATTGGCCAACTGTCCACTGCAGTGGGCAGGTGCTTGGTCAGGTTTCCACACAGTGTCTGCATAAGAAAGCAAAGGAAAAGTGCATTTCTGGCCAAGTCCTAGCAACACCTCTGCCCCTCAGTGCCACCTGCCTGCACTGCTAGGACCTTCTCAACCTAGTCACCACCTTGGCATCCTCTCCACCTTCCCCTGTCTCTGCAGAAGGAGCACTTGCAGTCAGAGACTTGAACGAGCCCTTGGTTGATGCCACTATCTGTGTGTATTCGACCGTCACGTCCCAGCTGCTGCCCACACCAGCAAAGTCGCATTACACCTTCAACCTGAGAGACCTCTCCAAGGTGTTCCAGGGCATGCTCATGGCTGAGCCCAGCAAAATCGAGGTGAGTCCTCCCATCAGCCCAGCCAAGCCACCCAGGGAAAGGCCAGAAGTGTTCCAGTTAAGGCCTCATTGACAAGCCTGCAAATAGACCTCAGTGTCTTGTTGAAGCTGCATTTTGGTACTGTTCAATGAATGTGGTGACCTTCCCTTTGGTCTATTGCCTAAACTGCCACCCCAGCCCCTGGTGTGAAAGCAGGTGAGGGGCACAGGGGAGTCAGTATGACATAGCCCAGCCACTCAGGGATGGATGGAGCCAGAGGGGACAAGGCGGGACCACGCAGGGGCAGAGGTGGTGTCTTGTTACCAGCTTGTAGCAATGGAGGCTTCTGCCCCTTCAGCTCTCGTGAGGACCTTGCCCTGGCTCCAGCCGAGCCAGCAGAGATTGACTTATCACAGGAAGTACCTGGGACCCTGGTTCTGTGCTACACCTGAATAAAAGAAGCTTTCCCAAAAACACAACTTCTGAAAACAGTACAAATCAAACCAAACTGGGGGAAATATAAGGACAAACAACATGAAATTTAAATCTCCCAAAGAGAGCCTGACATATGGACAAATAGAGGGGGGATTAGCTGAAGCTGTAATGAGCTCTCTGCAAAGCAGCTGTTTTGACAAGAGTTGATTTTGAGAGGAGCAGGGAATGCAGCTTCCTCGGCCCAGTTCTTTCTCCACTCCAGCTGCCTTCTAGCAGCAGTGGAGCTGGCCACATGCTGGGCAGGAACCAGCTTTCCTGACAGTGAGGCTCTCAATACTTCTCTGCTTCTCTGACGGGGGTGTTTTGCTGGGATTTCCTAACAGAACAAACTGCACCTGCTGAGACTGTGGTACCACGAGAGCTGCCGGGTCTTCTGTGATCGCCTGGTCAGCAAGGAGGACCAGACTTGGTTTGACAACCTGATGAAGAGTATGATGGAGGAGTTAGGCACCACTTTTGAGGAGGTCGTCCCCTCCCAGCCAGTTCTGTTTGGGGACTTCATGGAGCCAGATGCCGATATCAAACTATATAAAGCAATCGACAGCCAGGAAAAGGTAAGGACCCTGGGAATCGTGATGATGTGAACTATGTACACATCTTCCAGATCTCCTGCAAAGAGAAGAAAACAGTTAATAGTAACTATGGGGCTGCTTGAATTGAAGGTGTCTGGAATCACAAACCCTCCCAGGGCTCTCCTGTGAAATCCTACTCCAGATAGAGATAGTGGCTGCATTAGGTGCGACGGGAAGTTGAGGTGGAACAAGCTGTCTCTGCATTGCCGTCCAGGGGACAGCCTGCTATGCCAGATCTCCCAAATGAGCTGCACTTGGGACTGAAAAGTGAAATTTGCTGGAAAGAAATGGCACATTACCCCCAAATAATACCACTTTCGCCATTAAAGACTTCACAATTGACCTTTACAAGTAATTAATGTTACTGCCAGATTCCCTGTTGGAGAAGATACTGCGAGTACTTTGGTAGCGATAATTAAGCAAAGGCAATGAGCAGTGCGTTTTGCACTCATTATCAGATACAGATGATTATCCTGTCGTCTCTCCTCTTGTGATAGCTGTGTGACAAGGACTGGTAATTATCTGAGCTTTCCAATCTCTTTTGCAAAGTAGGTAGGCCTGTCCCCCACCGAGGTGAGCCCAGCTGAGACAGCCAGACTCACCAAGCTGCTGCACAGTCCGCTGATGCGCGCAGGGCTTTGGCGTCTAGGCAGGGATCTCAGCACTGTATGAGCTCCAGCTGATGTTGTTTGCCCAGATTCACAGTGAGATTGCTGAGGGGGTAGGACCAAATCCCAGACATCTTCATGCTTCATCTCCTGCTCTGTCCTGAGGGTGCTGTTGAAGAGAGCCCTAGAAAGGCCAGGAGAGACTGCTCCTGCAGCTATTCTGTGCGACGGCTGGAGTGGGAGGGAGTGCATCTCTCCACCCATCTACAGCCAGCAGTGTTTTCTTGCAGCACCTGCCCTTTCCAGCCAGGATCCCAACCACGGGATGCACAGCAGCAGGCAGTGGTCAGCTCTAGAGTGAGGAAGCTCTCCCAGCAGGAGGCCCTGGAACAGTATGGGTTAGGCAGCTATAAGCTGTTTTTATTTTGAACTATGCCTTGCTATTTCTCTAGGCAAACAGCACCACTGGGAACAACAGACCTTAGTCACTTGCCTGAGTTAGTTTAAGGTCACCATTCAGCAGCTGCTGCCACCACCACTAGCTAAATTCAGCCCAGTCCAATGGCAGCTTCTGTAGGAGCATGGAGCAAAGAGGCATCACCTCCCCACGAGCAACTGAGAGAGGCAGCTGCTCCCAGACCCCGCTGAGCAACAGGCTCTGCCCTCCCAGAGGCCTGGCTGTGCTTCCAACCACCCACCCACCCCTTCACAATTGCTTTCCTCTGGTAGCCACAATTGACTGTTTCTGCCCACAGCTGAAGGTTGTGATTGAGGATTACCTGGATGAGTACAATCAAGTCAACACCCCGGAGCTGAAGCTTGTGCTTTTCATGGATGCAGTACAGCACATCTGCAGGATCAGCCGGATCCTGCGGCAGACGCCAGGGAATGCCCTGCTCCTGGGTGTTGGGGGAAGCGGGAGACAGTCTCTCACCAGACTGGCATCTCACATGTAAGTAATGCACTCCTGTGCACATAATGTGGAGCAACTCCATCCGGGCTGCCTCCAGAGAATCTCTTTTCCTGCCCTTCTTTCTACTGATTACACATTTTTCTGGTTGCTGAATCTTCAGATTTAACACTCAAGAACTAGGGCTCAGTTAACATGCACAACTACACTAGAAAAATTGGACTCTCTTGCCTGTTAGTAGCTTGGGTTACTGCTGTGGGCATGCAGTGAACGAGCAAAACAGCATGGTCCATGTCAGCTCACTGGCCTGTGCAGCATTCAGCATGGCAGGGGGAGACATAGGGACTTCTTCCTGGGAGCTGGACAGCAGAGAGACAAATACAGGAGCTACTTATGACAAGTAACACTGGCAGCCTGGCAAGCAGGATTGATGAGTCTTGGGAGTTAAGGGGCCTCAAGGAGGAAACTTGAAGAGCCAAGGAACTAGGCTGAGGAAGAAAATTCTTCCAGCTCTGAATGAAGGGTGTGATCCTAGAGAAATGCAACCATGGTTTCTGGGTGCACCAGCCTCTGAGGGGCAGCATCACAAAAAAAAATCCATGTTGAGTTACTTCATCTGCACTCTGAGGCACTGGGCCCAACAAACAGTGTGGCTCAGGTGGCTCATGGAATTGTACTTCTCCCAGTTTCTAGCTAGCTCAGGTATCTCTTCTTTGAGTAAAACATGCTTTTGGGTTGGTGGCTGAACATACACAAGGACAGGCATGTGCTCAGGATTCATTTCAGGAAAACAACTTGCTTGAGTCCTCTCCCCTTGAGTCCACAACACAGGATTGACAAAAGAGGAGATTTTAATTCAATGTATTATTCAATGTATTCCATTTATTCGATGTATATTCCACGGGCTTCTCTTTCCTTTAGGGCAGATTATGAGTGTTTCCAGATTGAACTCTCCAAAAATTATGGCATGACCGAATGGCGAGATGACGTGAGGAAGATCATGATGAATGCAGGTCTTCAAAGTCTACCCAAGACATTCCTATTTGTAGACACACAGGTACAGGAATATTAGCATGGTGGACTCCAACTCAAAAGGAGTTGGAAATACATCTCTGAACTCAGTAAATCCTCCTGAAGAGGATTGAGGAGCTTGGTGCAAAACAGGCACAACTTGTATTTCTTAAGTAGCCCACCTTCACCATATTATAAAAAAGCCCCAGGGAAACTAAAGGTGGTGCATTTGTTGCTGGAGGAACTGCAGAGCTGTGCGTGAGTGGGCTGATTCTTCTGTTGCTCAAAGAAGCCTCTTTCAGCTCCATCCAAGGGCTTGGTAGCATCATAGATTTTAGACCCAGCTGCCTGAAGCTAAGCGCTATGCTGACCACTGATACTAGAAGTCCTAACATCATTCTCTTTCTTTTCAAAGATACCAGTAGATTTAGTTCCTTATGCCTGCTAGTTCCACAAGATAACGTTGGCTCGTTACTGTAAACTGTAACTTACTAATGACTAGGCCAACTTCTGGAATTCACAGTTATGTTCCCCATAGGCTTCTTTACTGCCTTCATTATCATAGGAACCAAGTCCCTTCTGGCAGTGCCCTAAGCAGTGAGATGAGCATCTGCTAAATGCTGCTTGTTCTTGCATCCTTTTCCCTGCAGTGAGAAGCGTATGTGGGAGAAGAGAGGCATGGGAGGGTGCATTTAGTCAAGCAGATGGATGCCATGTAGTTCTGATTTAGCAAAGGTGGAGAGGTGAGTGTAGCTCTGGAGGGAGATCGTCCCACAGACTGTGACACATCCCTACAATTACGCTGTCTCCCACATCGATGAGCTTTATCCTAATAGTGAAGCATTCTGTGCTGGAGAAATGAAAACCCAGAGTGAGCTGGTGTCTGGGGTCTGGTTGCAGAGTCACAGCGAGGCAGGGAGCAAGGCCCTGAGCTCAGTTTGTCTGTAAGGAGACAGTGAGTGGGCAGAAGGAGGTTTGTTCTCAGACACACACCGCCACCCCTGAAATGGCTGAATGTGGCTGTTCAATTGCAAATGCTGGACAAAGGACAGAGTATGCTTTACTGGAGCCAAGTGATCACAGAAATTATTTCTTATAACAGAGTATGAGGACTATATTTATCTATAAGTGATCTCCATGACATGGGAGACATGACTGTCTTTTGACTTAGGAAACTGCCTTTTCTTTTTTCTTACCCCTATCATCTATTCAGATTAAAAATGAATCCTTCCTTGAGGATATCAACAACCTGCTCAACTCAGGTGACATTCCCAACATTTACAGTCCTGATGATCAAGAACGGATCATGACAGCTATGAAGCCTGTTGTTCGAGATCTAGGGCAGCAGCCCACCAAGGCCAATCTGATGGCTGCATACACAGGACGGGTTCGCAGCAATATCCGTATGGTCCTGTGCATGAGGTACAGTTCAGGGGTAGGACTCCATGCTTTCAATGTTAGTTATTCCTTCCTTGTCCTTTGCCTTGCATCACTTTGTCATGTGGGACATTTGTTTCCAAGCCCCTGAGTTTGGAGGAGCAGTAAGGTTTGCATACCACCTTCCCCTAGGACTGGCTACTTTTTTTTTTTTACACTTTGCTGGTTTCAGGATGAGGTTTAGAAAAGTTTAAGAATGTGGTTATATGTGATCCAGATTAAATACAAACTTCTTCCTCCTTCGTGCACCATTGAGCTGTTTGTTACAGAAATATCTTGCTTGAAACTGGGCCTCAGTTGCACCATGTTTACTTATGAATCTAGTGCAGAGCCCTTGAGTTTGCTGCCAGAAGGTACAGGGTGTTTGTAGTGCAAGTGGAAGAATTTGGGCCATGATTTTGGTCTGGTGATACGATCTTTGCACTCACCTGTTTGAAATAGACTTCAGATCACATTTATTTCTCACCCCTTAAGTGTTTTCCCTAAGGAGAGACCCATAAAGCTGATCACCCCACTACCATCTTAAATCTTCCAGAATATACCCAGGACTTCCAAGGAGTGAGCTGTGACAGGCACTTTAGGATGTGCAGCTCACCGCCTGAATTTTCATTCCCTATTTCCCTCCCTCCTTCTTCCTTGGGTATATTTCCTTCCTCACTCTGCAAGAGTTCAGGATGGTTCTAGGGAAGTAGGAAAAGTGTTTTATCCTTGTATGGATAGCTAGTTGTAACATCTCTTTTCTGCACGTCTTTCCCTCAGCCCTATTGGAGAAGTCTTCCGCGCACGCTTGAGACAGTTTCCCTCTCTTGTGAACTGCTGTACCATTAACTGGTTTAATGAATGGCCTGCTGAAGCCCTGCAGTGCGTTGCCTCCTCCTTCTTGCACGAGATCCCACATCTTGGTGCCAGTACTGAAGAGGTCAATGGGATGGTAGGTGCCACACAACACACAGCTCCTATATGCTCAGGGGGCCATGTCTCTCAGATACACACAGACAATGGATGCAGGACACACCTGCAGAGGGTACCCTGTAGCAGAAGTGTTTCATGGCAGGGTCATTCAAGTGCATAACTGGTTAGCTTTCATGTGCCTTGAAATGGGCATGTCCCTTTGTCACCCTCTCTATGGCATTGAAGCCCATATGCATATATAAGCTCTGCTGTGACTGCATATTTAGGCTGTTTGTAAGCCCCTTGTGCTCTCTGTGGGCATCAAGTAGACTTGCCTACCACCCATTAGTACTGAATAAGTTTGTTTCTTTCCTTTCTCCTTGTAGATTCAGGTGTGTGTAGAGATCCACCAGAGTGTGGCAAAGAAGTGCCAAGTGTACCTAGCAGAGCTGGCCAGACACAATTATGTCACTCCTAAGAGCTACCTCGAGTTCCTCAGCATCTTTAGTTCCCTGATTGGAAAGAAGAAACAGGAACTGAAGACAGCCAAAAACAGGATGAAAAGTGGCCTGGACAAGGTTTGTCCCTCACACCTAGGAGAGCTTTAGGCCCCTCTTACCTGCTCTGAGCAGTTATTTACAGCTGCAGAGATGCAGTGAGATGCTGCACATCTGCCGTGTAACAGGAGAAAAGTCACACTAAAGCAAATAAGTATGCCTTCTGCCAGGGCCAGCCTTTCTGAAGGTCCGAGTCTGTAACAGCTCTAAAAGCATGATGGTGCCCACTCTTTGGAGACCACAGTCTTCTCCGTAGCTCATCATCTCTCAGGCTGTTTCTTATTAACCTTTTAATTGAAAGCCCTATAACTGCAATATTGTTCTGCTGACAGATTGCCATGAGCTTATGAAGTAATGCCCATATCATGTGCAGGCATCATTAGGCACTACTGTTTATAAGCACACCACAGTGCCAGATTGTTGCTTAAGCAAGGACCAGGGCAAGACCTGCTTTGCACAGCCTGATGCTGGGCTGGGAGCACCCACCAGGGCAGCATAGCCCTTTCCTGGGGCTTTCCGTGGCTGCTGCATGTGCTCTCACTCTGCTCCGCTCCCACAGCTCCTGCAAACAGCAGAGGATGTAGCAAGGATGCAGGAGGAGCTGGAGACTGCCCGCCCTCTCCTGGCACAGGCAGCCAAGGACACACTGGCAACCATGGAGCAACTGCAGGTACCGCTGCTGGGCAGCCCTGCACTTTCCAAGTCTGACTGCTCAGACTGGACACAGGGCTCCGGGAGGGCTTGTGGGGATTGTACAAAATCCTGCTTGACCCGACAGTAAAAAGGCCTCACATTAACACAGCAGGTATTTATGCAGAGCAACACTGCCAGCACGGATGGCCTTCTGCTAGGGTCCCTGCTCTGATGTTGGTGGGACCAGTCACAACCTACCAGCCAGCTGCTAGCAGAAGGGATGGCTCATATGCCCCTGTCTGAAACCACAACCCAGGGGGCAGTCAGACAAGCTGCCAGCTCCTTTTCCTCACCGATTTAGATCCTTGCAAGCACAGACTAACACCACCACTAACCCAACCCTCGGGTGGCCTGGGCAGCATTAAGTCCAGACTTGTTGCTGAAAGGGATCGTTGCCCTACATCCCATCCCCAGGGAGCTGATCCAACTGCAGCCTGCCCCTGCCAGCCCAGACCTCGGGGATCACTACACAGTCACTCATGCCTCTGCAGAAGAGGGAACTGTCTTGTGTTGGCTGTCACTACCTTCACTTCTTGTGTTCCTCCCTGCCTGTCTCCTACTGTGGGATGGCCAGACTGAGACACACTGCATGCAAGGGAGAAAGTCTGCAATCTCCCATGTTCCCACATACCAGATAAAGATTTGGCTATAATCCACATTCCCTTTACACCTCCTGGTAGTGCTTTAACCCTGGGGGTAGGCAGAAGTGACAGTTTTAGAAACAAAACCCTCAGCATATCTTCTTATTTCTCTGTCTCCCTACACATTTGCATCCCTATGCATCCTCTCCCTGTGGCACTAGGAAAAATGGGTAGAGCACCTAATTCCTGCAGGACTAACACCATTCCAGGTACAGCCAGAACTGGAGCTTGTAGATGATCTCTACAGGCTGACAAAAGCCTCCTGACAGTATGATGAGGGAAGGGGATCCCCTCCAGCAGTAGGACCGCAGCATGTCCCCACTGGAAGAACACACATGACCTGCCAGGACAGCAGCGATCCTTGCAAGTGATCCTTGCCCAGCAGTGCTGAGCCAAGCCAAAGGGGTGCTCCAGCTCCAGCATGGTTCTGAGGCCATCTCTGGTGTTGCAGGTGGACACAGCCGTGGCTGAAGAGACAAGAAGTGCTGTGCAGGTTGAGGAGATGAAGGCCAAAGTGAAAGCTCAGACAGCCCAAGCCATTGCAGATGATGCTCAGAAGGACTTATCTGAAGCTCTCCCAGCCCTGGACGCTGCTCTTGCCAGCCTGAGGAACCTCAACAAAAGCGATGTTACAGAGGTAACTGGGTTGAGGGGGAGGGTGGCAGGGCTGGGTCTGGTGCTAGAAAGCCTCTCACTTCGCAGCGATTCCCTTTCTATAGGCTTGCAGCATCCCCAGCATCTCCATCCATCCCCTTGGGCTCACAGGCTGAGCAGCTACCCATGCAGCTTCTCAGCATCACTCCTTCATCAGCAAAGAATTTTGCAGGGCAGAGAGGAAGCAACTGGATCTTGGGTGTTCCTACATGTCATTTCCAACCTGTGCCAGAGAGGGTGTTGAGGGGGGCTCACCCCAATGTACCTGTCCGTGGGGGTAGATGGCAGACAGTACCACAATGCAAGCCCAAATATTGACTGCACAGCCCAGGGACAGATCCAGCAACACAGTGTCTGAGCCAGCAGGCTCTTTTGAAAGGGATTCCGCCACAGACAGAGAGGAGGAAGAGACAATGGCTGGCGAGCTGACTTCAGGGAATACTGGATTGAAATAGGATAGTCAGAGACAGGAGAGTGATTCTGAGCCTAGCAAGTGTCACAGCCCCTAGTCAGGAGAGCAAACTCAGCAAGTACAAGATTTCATTTCACAGTGTGTAACAACTGTGGAAGGCGGGGGGGACAAGCTTATTGCTCTGTAATTGTGAATAACAAACCCTTTTTATTCCCCACAAAACATACAAAACTCCTTTCCCCAGAAGGTGAGGAAAGACAATGTTAGTCCACTTGCTCCCAGCACCCATCTTTTTGTAGAGTTGGCATGGAAAGCCTCCTGTCTGTACAAGGCTTCCAGTGGCAACTCACAAGATGCATCAATTTCTTACACATCATCTAACCCACCCACCAGCTTCAGGAAACTCCTCATTTAAGAAATAAGCTCCCCGTTTCTTTTAAGACCAGCTGCTGGGCCATAACCTAAGGTGCCTGTCACTAGAGCCACAACCATCAGAGTTCTCTCCCAGCCCAGGATTAATGACCCAGCCCAAGCAAAAGAGGACACCACTTCTATGGCAGGAAGCAAGCACCTCTTTGACCTACTCTTCTGCACAGGGCAGCTCCCTCAGCGGTCCCTTGGGTGAAGTTGACACCTGCTTCTTCAGCTCCTCCACCACCTCTCTCAGCCGATCCTCATTGCAGTAAAAATACACATAAAGGTTGCACTCTGTCTGCATGATAGGGTTCTCCAGAGACCTGCGCTTGGCCTTCAAGTCACTCAGGAGGTCTGTCAGCATTGGGCAGAGGTTGTCCTGCATGGTGATCAGTTGCTGCATCAGCTCAGTGACCTCCTGAGGGGCAGAGCCCAAATGCATGTGAACGTGCAGAAAGAGTGGGATTGCCTCCCACCTATGGAACAGCTCAGCCCACCAGAAACAAACCGTCCCCCTGGCTCTGGACACATCCAGTCCAGGCAACAGAGGTAGCTTACAGGGCCACCTTGGCTAAGGCACCCCAATCTCTACATGTGAGACAGTGAGAATCACCTGTGTCCCTGAGCCAGCCACTGCCTCACTGAATAGCTTTTGGGACAAGGCAAGGATCAGGCCAGCCTCCTCTCCCTCTGTGGGCTGAGAGGTAGTACGTTCTCCCCCCTGCACCCAGGGATGATGGCACAGAGTGCTCTGACTCACAGCCCTGTGCCACCCAGCAAGGCCTGGTAGAGCAGGAGGGCTTACTTACCAGAGGGGAGAGCTGCAGCTGGTTGGAGCTGTTGTACAGCAGCTGGCAGAGCGCCTTTGTGGAAGACTCCAGGGCAGGAAGCTGGGATATAGGAGCTGCCAGCTGTGCTTCCAGCACCTTCTGATCCTGAACCAACTGGGAGCACTGGGCTACTATGGCCTCATAGTTGCAGAAGAGCTGCTTCTTCTGATCTTGCTCCACCAGCATGTCCCGTAGCCTGCAGGAGAGGACAGCCAGCCAGAGGTGTGAACAGTGTGCTAGTGCTGAGGAAGAACAGGGCTCAGGGGACATTGTGTGCTGTGGGTCTGGAAGGCAAGCAGCTGTGGGGCTGCAGCGTGAGGACAGCCTCTCCTGGTGAGCAACCCACATCCTGGAGGTGCGGGAAGAGCACCATAAAGGACCAGGCTGTCTTAAAAGCCACTCAGGGACTCCTTGCTGGCAGACGCCAGCACCAGCTACTTCAGAGCTGTTCAGGGAGGACTGAGAAGCCCCTGTCTGCAGGACACCCAGCCAGAGAAAGCTCTTGCTCCAAGCAGCTTCTGCTTCCTTCTGGCCCAGCTCTCCTTCTCCACGGCTGAAGACTTGCCTCTACACTATCCACCTTCACATCCTAGGAAAACCTCTGTTCTCCATACTCACTCTCTTCTCCCAGCCCATGCTTTCCTGCATCAGCTCTAGCCAGCCAGGAAGAAGCAAATGCCATCTTCCAGGTAATTTCCCTGTCGGGTCAAGGTGGCTCTGCCCTGGCAGAAGAGCACTGCTAGACTTCCTGGTAGCTTGGGTCTGCTGCATGCCTCTCCCATTCCCATGCCACCTCTTCCACGTCTAGCTTGCTCCTCATGCATACACACACCCAGGCCCTTATCGAAGAGCAGAAAGTTCTTTGGTGTCTATCCACGTGTGTGGATGCTTCTGGGAGGAGCTGACATATTTGAAGTAGTTCTGCTGCTGCTGCAGCCTGATCCGGGCTTCCCTCATGGAAGTTCCCATCTCCCTCAGCTGAGCTGCCTTCTGGTCCAGGTCCTTTCTCTCCCGTTGCAGCTGGAGCTCCAGCAGATCCAGGCAGCTGTGGTGGCTTGCCAGCCACGCAGCCACCTCCTCCTGCCTCCGGGCAGCATTCTGCAGACTGGCAGTTTTCAGGCTAAGCTGCCTCTGGAGGACAGGCAGGCAAAAGAGGCAGGCCTGTTCCTTCAGCAGGGGTGGCAGCTGGTGGGTCTGGATCTGTGTGATGTCGCAACGCAGGGCATGAAGCTGCATCTGAAACATGGCAGCCTGACTCTGGAGCTCTTCCTTGACTGCCTGCTGTACAGGGGAAAGACAAAACAGGCTAGTGCACCTCTGACACTGCCTGGTTCTGCCACCCCCTCCTGACATGCCAGCTGTGCTCCAGCATTCACAGGAGGGACTGCCTGCAGCACAGGCAGACCCTGCCACAAAGAATGGTGGAGGAAGGGGAGAACTGGCCCTACCTGGTTCTCCTTGAGAGCTTCCAGAGTCCTCTGGACCCACTCCAGAGGGCTTCCACTTTTGCTGACATGACTATAACCTCCCTCTGAGCGCAGATATGTACTTTCTTTACCCAGCTCAGCTCCTTCCAGAAGCTGTTTTGGTCATCCAGTAGCTCATCTCCATCAGTCCCGAGGCTTTCTGGCACTGTTGTTTGCTTGGTGTCCATTCTCTCTGTGGCTTCATGTCTGACATCTTTCTCCTCATCCCCCATGCTCAACAGCTGGCTGCTATTCCTCCCCTCCACTTGAAGCTCTGCCCTTGAACCTTGGACCAGTACTCCCTGACTTGCTGGTGCCACCCCCCATGGTGTCTTTGCACACTCTTGATAAGGAGCATCTCTTCTTCCTTCCGGTATTATCCAGTCTGAGCCCACCTGTGTCCCAGCCTCCAGCCTTCCCTTCAGGCTGCCCTCTCCCTGTGTGCTTGCTCCCTGAGCATCTGGAGCCTGGTCACTCCCTGGTAGGACCTGATGGATGAACCTCTCAAACACAGCAGTGGCCTGTTGTTCTAGCTCCATGTAAGGGCCGAGATCCATCTCGCACAGCAGTACTGGTGGCCGGCCTTTCCCCATATCCCCATACCACTCTGCCAGGTGCTTTTCAGCCTTGCTGATCTGGCTCAGAACAGCGCTGGTTTGGAAGACCTCCACTTCCAGGTCCATCTGAGCCTTTCTTAAGTCCTGCTTCACCACTTTCTCCTCCTCCTTCAAATAATTCAACTTCTTCTACAAGTTGACTGCCCAAACCTGCAGCTTGTGTTGCCACCAGAGCTGACGTTCACGATAGTCCTGAAGCTCCTGCTGCAGGGTGCGGAGCCGCGGACGAACGACACGCCAAGACGGGTTCAGTGTGGGTGCTAGAGCATCAATCAACGTGTGTGTTTATTGGTCCAGGGTACATATATTTATACAGACAATGATAATTATTATGCCTACTAGTCACTAGCTGATTGGCTTAAGCTCTAAAGGTCGTATTCGCACGGTCCACCTACTTGCAGTTAGCTTACAGCACAAGCTTCTCATAACACTAAGTTTCTCATGCTACTATTTCTGATTCCTGTTGACTTGTTTTCGATACACGACAGTACCGTAACACAATGTTTCTCAGACCACCGTTATCATAACACTGGGTTTCTCAGACCACTATTCCTAATTCCCCTTAACCTGTTTTCGACACACCACGGTACACAAGGCTGAAGCATCCTTGACATTCCTCCTGTATCAGCAGCTGCAAGCAGCTGCAGGCAAACCCTAGTGAGGCTCAGCATCAGCAGCTAGAGCAGGCTCTGATCATACAATTGCTCGGTGGGCTCAGGACCCTTGTCTCTGAGCCATTCTCCAACAGCAGGGCCTCTGGAGAGGGACCCTCATCATCAGGTATTATGTCTGGGAGTGGTGGGACTTGGCAGCATGTCTGCAATGCCTGCTCAAGTGCATCGCCTTCCAGGATGGGCTGGCCTGCAGCCAGCAGAGCATCATAGGCCTCCACCTCAGCTGGGCTCAGCACGTTCTCCTCACTCACCATGCTGCAGAACCACTCGAGGAACTGTTTTGTCTGAGGGCAGTCAAAGAGCCAGTCAAAGTCCTTGCCACGGAGGGTGTCTGCATGGGGGTAGAACAGCTTCAGTGTCGCCGCAAACTTTGCCCCTCTGTTGACTATCTCCAGTGGGAAGGCCTGGGAATATCTCTGGCTACACATGGCAAGGATGGTGAGCACTAGAAGGGAAAAAGCAGGAGTTATCCTTAAGGCTCCTGATACCCCCAGCCATCTCAAGGGTGCCACGGCAGCACTCCTAGCTGCCTGCTTGAGGAGAGACTCAAGCAGTCCCTCCACAAGTGCCGCAGACCAGCTCATGGGGTACAGCACTGCTGCAGTGGCATACAAGACAAATCAGAGCCCACAGAGCAAGGGAGAAAGCTTGCCTGTGCCCCATTTCCATACAGCCTCCTCCCCAGGGCCATACAGATCTAGCTCCTTTGCTAAGACATCTTAAGCCTGCAAGATATACCTGTCAGAGCATTAGAACAGGCTTTTTCAACCTACGTATAGTTTGCTCCACACCCTTTCTGATAACCAGCTTTCCCTTCAAATACCCCTGTATTGCACCCTCCAAATATCCTGCCTCTGGTCCCAGTCTCCCCTGGGTCAGCTGAGGGATGAGCACCCCATCTCACTGAGAACCAGGCCAACCCACTGTCTCTGTTTGGGTTTTGAAGGTACGAGCAATGCAGCGGCCTCCCCTCGGTGTGAAGATCGTGATTGAAGCTCTCTGCATTATGAAAGGAGTCAAACCCAAAAGGGTGGCAGGAGAAAAGCTAGACTCCAAGGTGGATGACTACTGGGAGCCAGGCAGGGGCCTTCTCCAGGACCCGGGGAAGTTCCTGGACGGCCTGTTAAATTACGATAAGGTAAGTGGTGGCAGAAGGAAGATGGGACCAGAGACCAGGTATTACCTCACAGAGATCCTTCTCACAGCAATGAAGCTTAAAGCTCCTTGTGGGCAACACCCTCCAACAGCACAGAGGATGAGGACACATACTTGGCCTGGAAGTCCTCGTGTCAGCTGGCTGCAGTTCATTGCCTTGGGCAACAGGACCCAGACACACAGGTCTTCCCCTTCTGTCCCTCTGCTCTTTCCATGTGGAGGAGCTGGATGGAAGTGGTATGGGGAGGGGATTTACCCAGTCCCACAGCCATGCCTCCCAGGCCCCAACAGCAATTTGATTCCTCTTGCTCCAGTGCAATGCCTTAACCACCCTGCCAGGTCCTGGGGCAGGCTGCAGCCACCGGGGGAAGCCCTTTGAGACCCTCCTCACCAATCTCTCTCTCCCACCATTCTTTGCAGGACAATATTGCAGATTCTGTGATCAAGGCCATCCAGCCCTACATCAACAGCGAGGAGTTTCAGCCAGCTGCCATCGCCAAGGTCTCCAAAGCTTGCACCTCTATCTGCCAGTGGGTCCATGCCATGTACAAGTACCACTTTGTGGCCAAGATTGTGGAGCCCAAGCGGGTAAGAGGCAGCATGATCCAGTTGCTCTAGGTGTTAGGGAACACAGTACTAGCAGCCCCTTTCTGCAGGAGATGCTGAGAGTCACCGTGTTCTGCAGGTCCAGACATAATGTTCAGACCAAGCCTTAGAAGAGCTAAAGCCTCAAAACCCTTTAACATAATGAAGTAGAAGAAATCAGCCTAGAATATATTGGGACAGAATATATTGGGACTTGTTCTTAGTGCTGAGGTCCTGGCTCAGCAGAAACTGTATTTGTAGAAGTATTCCCATACCTCACTAGTGTCTCAGCCTTAATCCTCTCCAAGCTTAGCTATTTCTTTATTACTATCTTGGGGCAAGCAGAGGAACCTTTCCTCCTGTTCACCAGTGGGCCACATCCCGATCTTGTGTAAGCTGGCACAGGCTCTTGGCTTTTTGGAGCTATGCAGAAATGCCCTCCTCACCTCAACTGTTATTCCTGGGCTTGCAGAACATCCCCCTGGACTTAAGCAGGTCAACCTTTGTCATACAGAATCTCAGTATCAGCTAGTGCTTTTATGCAAAACCAACTCTTGCTCCACAATCTCTGGCTTTTCGGGGAGGAGCCTGGCCAAATGCCCAACATACCCACTGTTTCCTTGTGCATCTCCCCAGAAAGCCTGGCGGGAGGCAGAAGAGGACCTGCATGCCACTCAGAAGGTCCTTGAGGAAGCTAAGGAACGCCTGAGGGAGGTTGAAGGTGGCATTGCCACACTGCAAGCCAAGTACAAGATCTGCATAGCCAAGAAGGAGGAGCTGGAGATGAAGTGTGAGCAGTGTCAGCAGAGACTGGGCCGTGCTGATACGGTAAGAGACAGAGCTCGGTTCTGCCTGCTTACATTAGGCAACCTGATTTCAGGCCAAGGAGCACAGTGGTGAAAATATCTATGTGCCTGCAACTCATGACACAGGTTGAATCCTAGGTTGAAGCTGCCTGGCCAGATCTCAGCAGCACAACAGGACTGGGGAAGCTAGGCTAACCAGGCACTGGTGTGAAAAGCTGCTGTCCTGTGCGCAGCTTCTTCAGCCAGCAACCAGTCTCCAGGACAGCTGAGGGTAGCCCAGCAATCCCAGGATTAAGTGCTGAAAGCTGGAGACAGAATTCAGGATACGGCACGGGCTGCCCTGCAACCTCTGGGCACCAAAGTCACCTGCAGCATTACCCAAAGAGCAGCAGGTCCAGCACACAAGGTTAGACCACACAGCAGCTCTCCTCACGTGTACAACTTATCCCACAGCTCATACGCAGCCTGGCTGATGAGAAGGTGCACTGGCAGGACACTGCAGAGAACCTGGATTACAAAATCAATAATATCACTGGGGATATGCTGGTTGCAGCTGGCTTTGTGGCCTACCTCGGCCCTTTTACAGTAAGTGTGCAATGCTCCCTGCAAGGGGTTCGGTTATTTGCTCTGCTCTCCTGGCCTCTTGCTGTTGCTGGCCAGATCCACTGGGAGAAAGGAATGATCCCTCCTGAATCTCTCTCCATTTGTGCCAGAGGCTGTACAGGGTCCCATCTGAAGGGAAATGGGAGGGTTTAGGTGCTCACAGCAGACTCACTGCAACTAAAATCACAGCTATGATGGTGCTTCTCATTGCAGGGACACTACCGCACAGCACTGTGCAAGGAGTGGCTGAGGCAGCTCTCAGAAAACAACATTCCTCACAGCAAGGAGCCAAACCTGATCAGTACCCTTGGAGACCCCGTGGAAATTCGCTCCTGGCAGGCGAGTCACAGAAAAACCCAGTGCTTCAGGTTGAAGGTGCCAGGCAGAAGCTAAAACACTCAGCTCACCTCTCACTAGGATCACCTGTATCAAAGGACAAACCCCAAACCAAACAGCTCAATAGCCACCAAGTGCCTCCACCCTGCAGAGTTGGAATTGCTGCTAGGGCTCCCTGTGTAGTGAGCAGGAGGGGACCTGGCAGCAGCTCTGAGGGCATCAGCCTTAACCTGTAAGGCTTCGTCTTTATAAACCACAGGCCTAGAGCAAAGCCCTGGCTGTAGCCTGCCCAAGCCTGACTCTGCCAGCACAGCTCTGTCCCGTGGCTCAGCCACCTCAGGCAGAGCTGCAGCTCTGGGTCCCCTCACCACCACACAGGGGTCAGGGCAGCAAGGGCTTCTCTCTAGTCAGCTCTGTTGTGCTACCAGATGTTCCCAACAGCTTTTTTCTACTCCATTAGGTTGCCGGTTTACCCAACGACACCCTATCTGTCGAGAATGGGGTAATAACACAATTCTCCCAGCGCTGGACTCACTACATAGATCCCCAAGGACAAGCAAACAAGTGGATCAAGAATCTGGTAAGAGCTGCAGGGAGGAAAGCCAGGTCTGCCAGGACAGGGGAAGCAGGTTTCTGTTAGGAGCTGCACAGAGCAGTGTCAGGCTTTGGGCTCCGGAACTGCAAGACCTCACATTGCCCCAGCCCAGCCCTCCCAGCAGCAGACAGGCTCCACATCCATAATCACCCCAGGTGGATTTCTCTGCTCAGGGAAATCAGCACAGGGCAGGAGGGGCCCTGCTATAAGCAACTGAGACATCAGATTCCCACTCTGGCTCTCCACTAGCATTCTGGGGGCCTTGTATCCTTCACCACACAGAACACCACCAGCATCTCCCATAACAGCCTTTAGGGTCCCTAGGACTGAAGGGACCAGGGCAGCATTACCTGGTAGCGAGCACAATCCCTGCTGCCAGAGTGCTGGGCACACAGACCAGCACCTCATCTCTTCCTCCAGAGAGGCACCCACTGCCCTTTTGAAGGGTCGGGTGGGCGGCTCAGGCAGCTGCTCCTGTTTTGCTTCATGAGGGCTTTTACCCCCCACCTGCTCTCCCTTTGCAGGCAAATGAGCCCTGAGTTACCGGTGTAGGACTCTGCAGGAGTATGGTTCTTTGAAGGCAGTTCTTCCCCTTCCCTTCCTTTTCTGCTGCCTCATTGAGCAGTCTCTAGTACCTGGTGACATGGACTAAACTTGACAAAATAGCCAAAAACTAGCCAAGCAAAAAAAGATATTATTTCTGCTGCTCTGGGGAGCTAAATCAGCCCAGTGAGAGGTGTACCATGCACCAGAGCTGGGTGTGAAGGTGGGCAGGACACTGCAGGGACCCTGCCTTCCCCTGCTGCCTTTCAGGAGAAGGTGAACAACCTGGAGGTAGCCAAGATGAACGACCGGGACTTCCTCTGCAGTCTGGAAAACGCCGTTACTTTTGGGAAGCCCTTCCTGCTAGAGGATGTCGGCGAGGAGCTGGATCCGGCCCTTGAGCCTGTCCTGCTGAAACAGGTCCTGTGTCTTGCCTTGGCGAGGAGGGGCAGTGGGTGCCTGGCTGGGCTCTGGGGGGGCATCTGGCCAGGGTGCAGTGGGGTGTGGTGGGTTTGTAGGTGTCTCTGGGCAGGCAGCACTCACGTGGGTGCTGCCTGGTGTGTGTTGGCAGCCTCCTGCACACCCCGGTCTCCTGCCAGTGGGCGTCTTTGCCCGGGAGGCAGGGCCGTGGAATACAGATGCTCTGTTCAGCTTCAGGCCTTCAGGTCTGCCGGGTGGCTTTGAGCTCCTGTGTCCAGAGAGCCTTCAGACTCTCCTCGCTGCAGAGCCCAGGGCACAGCAGGATGTCTTCCCTCACAAGAAGTAGCTATCCCAGCCTTCCTGTATTTGTCCCTCTCTGGTACAGACCTACAGTCAGCAAGGCAACACCGTGCTGAAGCTGGGGGATACAGTGATCCCCTACCATGACAGTTTCAGGATGTACATTACCACCAACCTGCCCAACCCTCACTACAGCCCCGAGGTGTCCACGAAGCTCACCCTCATCAACTTCACCCTCTCACCCAGGTACCTGCTTACCCCATTAGCTGCCCATGCTGCTCAGCCTCATTCCTTGCAATCCTCAAGCCCTCGGGCCTGTTGCCCCCACCCTCACCTCCATGGCTTTTGTTGTAGTGGTTTGGAAGACCAACTGCTGGGAGAAGTGGTGGCTGCGGAGCGGCCTGACTTAGAAGAAGCTAGAAACCAGCTAATTGTTAGCAATGCCAAGATGCATCAGGAGCTGAAGGAAATAGAAGACCAGATCCTGTATCGGCTCAGCACTTCTGAAGGAAACCCTGTAGATGACTTGGAGCTCATCAAAGTGCTGGAGGCATCCAAGCTCAAGGCAGGAGAGACCCAGGTCAGAGGTGGAGGTGCTCTCCCCCTGCAGCTGTGCACCCCCTGCCAGCACTGCACTAACCATGACATCTCTTCTGTCCTCTAGGCCAAGGTAATGGTGGCAGAGCAGACAGAGAAGGACATCAACACCACTCGCCTGCAGTATGTGCCTGTGGCCGTCCGCTCGCAGATCCTCTACTTCTGTGTCTCAGACCTGTCCAATGTGGACCCCATGTACCAGTACTCACTCGAGTGGTTCCTCAGCATCTTCCTAATGGGGATCAGTAACTCCGAGAGAGCAGGTGCCTGCCCAGAACAGCCCCTCCTGTCCTCTTCCTCACCCCGCATTCCTGGTCTAGCGGCAGCAGAAGCTAGGACACCTGCAGAGTCAAGGCAAACGTGGCTGCTTGCTTTGGCTCTCGGCACGGCCTAGAGCTGCCCCTAGTTGTGTCCACAGAGCAGGGCAAGATGTGGTCGCAGCCTGCCCTCCGTTCTCTTCCCTGCTGCCCTGTCTGACCAGGGCGCAGGCAGGGTACACGCCATCCCAGCAGTGGTGTGGCTCTGCTTGTCACAGAGCCTGGCTGCTGCTGCCAGGCTGGGGGCAGCTGACATGGAGAGCACCCCCCACGTCACCCCTAGCACGCACCACCCTTGTCAGGTTGTTGCTTTGTTTCCAGACACCCTGAAGGACCGGATCACGAACCTCAACAACTACATCACCTTCAGCCTCTACAGCAGTGTGTGCCGTAGCCTCTTCTCGAAGCACAAGCTCATGTTTGCCTTCCTGGTTTGCATCCGGATTCTGATGAATGACGGGCAGGTCGATATGGTGAGCACTTTGGTCCTTTGATGGGATCCCATCAGAGAAACTCAAGCCCAGCCTGTTCAGCCCCCTGGAATAGCATGCCAGGGTGGAAAAGGAGCCTTGTTCCCTGAGGCTGGGGGAGGCTTGGCAGGCTGGTGGGCAAACCCAGGGCTTCTCTCTTCCCTTTTCCCTGCATCTACATGCAGAACTGCCTATCCTGGATCACCGGCAGCTTTTACCAGTTTGCTGCCAGACTGCTGCTAAAGGTTAGCAAGTTCAGAGGGAGCAGGCAGGGATTAGAAAACAGAGAAAAGCTAGTGGCAGCTGAACAATGATGCTGATCTCACCAGACCCTCCAGTTCACTTACTTGACCCACACAAGTGGCAGGAGAAGCAACCAGAAAGTTACTGCAGGGGTTTTAGTTGGATATGGCACAAACCCATGTGCCTCAAAGCCAGGCGGGTAGGCTGCCATCCCTGACCACATGCTATCCTGTTCCCAGGATGAGTGGCGGTACCTGCTGTCAGGAGGGACCATAAAGGAGATGAGGGAGAACCCAGCTCCAGCCTGGCTGTACGAGAGAGCCTGGGGAGACATCCTGGCCTTGAGCAGCCTGAAGAACTTCTCTGGTTTCGTCAATGATTTTGTGGCCAACCTTGGAGCATTCAGAGCCATTTTTGACAGCCCCAAGCCTCACAGGCAAGTGCTCCCTGCTTTGCTGGCTTAGCTGCCCTGCGCCCGGCAGGTAATGGTGTCCCTGGGAGAGCAAGAGGAGCTGATAGAGCCACAGCGCTGGCTCTGCTCCCAGGGCAGTGCCATGCAAGGAGAGGACGAGGCATTGCCTTGGCTCCTCAGGGGTGGCCCTTGCCTGTGCCTGTTGCTTGCCCGAGGCAGAGCCACACAATGCCTTAACCCGGCAGTATTTGGCACTTCCCCAGTCGAAGCAGCTCTGGCTTGCCTGCTGATGGTTTCAAAGCTACAACCAGCCTCAGCCAAGTGACTGGAGGGTCCTTGTCCCTTCTGAAACCCCAACGGCTGCCTGCAGGCAACTTGGGTGCTCCTTGGGGAGCTGCAGGATCTGGCACATCCCCCCAAAATACACCCAATTGCTTTGCAGACACCCCCTGCCCGGGAAGTGGGAAACTGAGCTTGATGCCTTCCAGAAGCTGCTGGTTCTGCGGTGTCTGCGGGGAGATAAGATCACCAACGCCATGCAGGACTTTGTGGCGCTGAAACTGGGTCGGCGCTTCATCGAGCCACAGGTAACCAGCCAAAAGGAAGCGCTGGTGGGGTCAGCAGTGGAGCAGGAGGCCTCGAGCTTGCTGTAAATGGGCCGTCAGCATTTTCCAATTGCAGTGAGGGTGCTCGTGCCTCTCTGCAGCCCCGGTGTCCCCACAGCTGGGGAAACACTTAGGACTTAGAGGAGGGATAGCCTACCTAATGTCCACCAGTCAAACCACAGTGGGAGGGAGCAGTCAGTGCAGGCATAGGAGGGAAGAGTTCAAATGGCAAAGGGGAAAGTGGTTACTGCCCTGATCCCAGTGCTGCCAGAGGAGAGCTGTACCAGGCCCTCATTGAACACGTGTCTGGCCTCGGCACCCAAGAGCACACCAGTTCCTTGGAGAGGAGCTGGAGGCCAGGCAGGGTGAGGAGGTGCTGTGCGTGGTGCCACTGTGGCCCCTCCACTCTGACCAACTTTCTGTGTTGCAGACCACTGACCTCTCAGTCGTCTTCAGGGAGTCCACTGCCACCACCCCGCTGGTGTTCGTGCTGTCCCCAGGCACTGACCCCGCTGCCGACCTCTACAAGTTTGCTGAAGAAATGAAATTCTCCCAGAAGCTCTCTGCCATTTCTCTGGGCCAAGGCCAGGTAAGCTGCCGGTGCCCACCTGGGGCAGCACTGTCCTGCCAGCACTCCCAGAGATCTCACCTGGCTCCGAGTAGGTCAGACACCCTTGCAGCACAGTGAAAACACCCTCCTGCCCCAGGGCCCTTACTCGCCGACCTTCTGCTAGCTGGAGGAGCCAGTTCAGGGGGGGCTGCAGTGGCTCCCCCCTGTAGGGCCTTCCAGGTTGATGAATCCATCCCCAGTCCTTCCATTCCCTCCACCCTCCCACACAGGCTTGCAAAATCTGTAAAAGGGCCTTTGCTGTGCCATCGTACAGCACAGATCCAGTTGAGCCAGGGGGACAAAGCCAGGCTGTAGCTCTGGAAAGAGATCCTTCCACCCGGCAGCTGCCTCCCTGTCCAGCTCAGCAGGGCACAACCCGTGATGGACCAGGGGCTCTGAGCTCTTCTCATCTGCCTCCTCAGGGCCCCCGTGCTGAAGCCATGATGCGCAGTGCCATGGAGCAGGGCAACTGGGTCTTCTTCCAGAACTGCCACCTGGCCCCCAGCTGGATGCCTGCACTGGAGAGACTCGTCGAGGGCATTGACCCCAGCAAGGTGAGCTCTGTTGTCACGGTAGAGACGGACAAAACTACTGTCAAGACAGACAAAACTACAAGACAGATTCTTCTTTAAAGCAAGTTAATACAAAAAGCTAAAACCCAAAGGAAGAAAGCCTCAAAAAGCCTTTATTGCTCTCCTCCGTTGTTCCTTTATACTTTTTCTACAGGGTGTACAGACTTTCCAGACGCCCACTGACACGCCCCTTCATGTGTGTGTTCATACATCGCATGTTCATGGAAATGAACCCTGGCCCTTGCCAGGGCAGAGAAGTCAATATACATAAGCTCATCACGCAAGTGTAGTAAGATGAAAAGTTCAAAAGTTCAGGCTCCCAAGCTTTCTGGTATCTCTATCCACCTAAAACTAGTTCCAAGTTATCAGTTCTTCTGATGTGTCTCTCTTCTTATTGGTTCAGAGTTGTTATGCTCTCTTACTGCAGTCGATAAGCTTGCTCATCTTGCAGCTCCCCCTGTTCTTGTTTGCTCTCTCAGGGGTAGTTTGGAGTCCTTTCAAGGTCAAAGTCGTTCCTTCCCAGGGCCTCAGTCCAGCTGAGGTGCCCCACACCGTGTTACCCAGCAGCCTGCCCACCCTGAGGAGAACAGGCAGGAGGCTGGAGCCCCGGGAAGAGCTCGGATCCAGTTCAATCCCATCCACAGGCTCCCAGTAAAACCAGAGGGTCGGTGCAGGAGCAGCTGCAGTGGCTGTGCCTGCCCCTGCTGAGCACTTGCTGCCTTCTGGATTTCCAGGTGCATCAGGACTTTCGCCTCTGGCTCACCAGTCTACCGAGCAACCACTTCCCTGTGTCCATCCTCCAGAATGGCTCCAAGATGACCATCGAGCCCGCCCGTGGGGTCAAGGCCAACCTGCTCAAGTCCTACATTAGTTTCAGTGATGACTTCTTGAGTTCTTGCCCCAAGGTAAGGCCCAGATCGTGCTTCGGTTTGCTGTCCCCAGCCCGCGCCTGCTGCAACATATGTGCTCCACCTGGATCTTGCTCCTCTCCAGGCACAGACCTTCCTCTGCATTAGAGCTCTCACGTGCTAGAGAAGGGCTGGTGGTATTTCTCCTAAGCCCACATCTACACTGTGGTGAGCCAATTAGAAATTTCACTTTGAGAAAAAGAAGCAACAGGACTGCGGAGGTGTGGCATAAGAGGCTTGCAGCCCTCTTTAAGCAAGGGAGTGGGCCACAGCCTTCCCCAGCACAGCAGCCTGGCTGAGGTTTCCACCCCTCCAGGCCCCACGTGGCACTGCCAGATTGGCACATCTCCTCTGCCAGGTCCCAGCAGGAACCGACCCCATCCAAGGATACCTCTTCCCAAGCTGAGCACCTCTTCTCCCTGCTCCCCTGCCCGCAGGTCACAGAGTTTAAATCCTTGTTGCTGTCACTTTGCTTCTTCCATGGGAACATGCTGGAGAGGAGAAAGTTTGGGCCTCTGGGGTTCAACATCCCCTATGAGTTCACGGATGGAGACCTCCGCATCTGCATCAGTCAGCTACAGATGTTCTTGAACGAATACACAGACGTCCCGTACAAGGTGAGTGCGTGAGCTGCCCCCACCCTGGAGGGAGCAGGCTCGTGGTGCGTGTGCGGGTCAGCAAGCGGCGGCGGGGTCCCCCACAGGTGCTGAAGTACACGGCTGGGGAGATCAACTATGGCGGCCGCGTGACCGACGCCTGGGACAGGCGCTGCATCATGAGTACTTTGGAAGATTTCTACAAGCCTGAGGTTTTAATTCCTGAGTTTGCCTACTCCGAATCGGGGATCTACAAGCAGATCAGTACCTCGTCTGACCTCGAAGTAAGTGCTCAAGTAACAAATTGCAGCTCACAGATCCAGGGAGATTGTCACAGTGCAAAGGGAATCTAGTCCTCCCTGAACCCCACTGCATTTCCAGTTCCCTGGGGGAATATCAGTTTATAAGCACCTGGGGATCTTCAGCTGCTTTCGGGAAGCTGCATCTGTTTCAAGCAACAGGAGGAAAATCTTGTCCCTCTGCACAGGAGGTGGTGGCAGCTATCAGCAGAGTTCCCCAGCTGAAAGCTTTTGTACGCTGAATCATTTTGGTATCGCGTACCTAAAGTACCCGAGGAGCTCTGCAGGAGACACTCACTGCCAAGCTGCCCATTCTCCTAGCACGTGTTCGCTTCTACACAAGTGCAGTTTAACTCCCCAGCCAGACCACAAACCATGGCCGTGGCCTCCCCTCAGCTGCCCAGCCTGGCTCAGAGGGGCTGCCAGCCCATCAGCCTCCCCTGCAGCCCGCGGCCTGGGCCAGCAAGCGTTGCTGTGGGCACACGTAAGCTGTCCCTAAGTCAAAGCAGCGAGCTGCGTTTCCTGGCTGTGACAGGACAAAGAGCTGTGTAAAAGGCAGATGAATGAATCTCGAACAACGATACAAAGAATATCTCCCAGCCAAATCTCTGATCTGCTGGGTTTAGCTTATCCAGCAACCCCGGCTTAGCGATCTCTTTCAGGCCAGGCCTGTAGCAGCACCCCAGCTTCATCCCCGTGCTCTTGGCCTCACAGCCTGTGCGGGTTCCTCTGCAGGGCTACCTCCAGTACATCAGGAGCCTGCCGCTCAACGATAGCCCAGAGCTCTTTGGTTTACACGACAATGCCGACATCACCTTCGCTCAGAACGAGACCTCGGCTCTGCTGGGGGCCATTCTGCAGCTGCAACCCAAGACCTTCACGCTGGGAGGCCGCAGCAGGGAAGAGGTGGGTGCCCCGAGCCCGGCAGCGCTCTGGCAGCCAGTGCCGGGGGCTCTCAGCAGGCGCCACCCTGCCTGCGGGGTGCCAGCAGTGGCACTGCCATCCCGGGGGCACTTCTCCCCCTTCTCGGCAGCCGTGCCCAGGGGGACGCTCACCCCCTCGCTACCTTCCTTCCAGCTCGTGGAGGAGACCTCCAGGGACATCCTGGCAAAGCTGCCTTCCCCCATGAACCTGGAGGAGGTGATCCACAAGTACCCGCTGCTCTACGAAGAGTCCATGAACACGGTGCTGGTACAGGAGGTGATCAGGTAAAATCCCTGTGGGATCACGTCCCGGGCCAGCGACCAGCTGGTCCCTTGGGGAGCAGCAGAGATGTGCAGACCCCTGCTCCCACCCACCTTTGAGGCACCTCGCTGCTGAGCATGGCCACGGGGTGGGCAGCCACGCGAACAACTGTGTCGTCCCAGCCAGGACCTTCAGCTGATCCCTGCCCGGGGGGAGGGGGACTGGTCAGTATCTCTGTCCACTCCGGTCAGGCCTTCAGGGCTGGGGGGGGGGCAGCTGTGAGACCCCATTAAAGAAGAGCAGGGCTGGGAGTTGCGTGGAGGAGCTTCAGTCATTGCACAGAGATCCAGACCCTCTCTGGGCAGACGGGCAATAAACCCCTGCACTGAGTTGCTCCGCTCCCTCGGCTCTTTCTCTGTAGGTACAACAGGCTCCTGGACGTGATTGCTCAGACACTGAAGGATTTGCTGAAAGCTCTCAAGGGCCTGGTCGTGATGTCTTCTCAGCTGGAGCTGATGGCCAGCAGCCTGTACAACAACACTGTCCCCGAGATGTGGAATGCCAAGGTACGTGCCCCAGCCAGCCCCGCTCCCCGCAGGAGCTCACCCGAACCGGGGAACTGGGGCATCAGCCCCCCCAGCTGGAGCAGGCTGTCCCCCCTGGCATGGAGGCATCTCCTGCCTCGTGCAGCTCGCAGTCGTTCCCAGCCCCTGGCTGGATGAATTCCTGGGCTCTGGGCAGCTGCCAGCAACTGGGGCACAAGGTCTGGGGTGTCCTCGACTGTGTTCAGCACCTTCCTCTGGGGGTGTCCCGCAGGCCTACCCCTCGCTGAAGCCCTTGGCATCCTGGCTGAATGACTTGGTGCAGCGGACTGAATTCCTGCAGAAGTGGATCACCCACGGGATCCCCTCCGTGTTCTGGATCAGCGGGTTCTTCTTCCCCCAGGCCTTCCTCACTGGGACGCTGCAGAACTTCGCCAGGAAGTCCGTCATCTCTATCGACACCATCTCCTTTAGTTTCAAGGTGAGTAAAGCTGCCAGAAGCTCTGGATTTTTCTGGACTTCTTCGTGATTTTTCTGGAATCTGCGGCTAGAAGGCCACAAAGGCAGCAGTTCTAGCCCTGACCTGCCCTGACTTAAACTAAGAGCAGCTCAAGGGGGTCCTTGGGGCTGAGCCTCCGGGGACACGCCTTGATCGAGGGCCCTGGGCCCGTTCTCCTCTGCAGGTAATGGAGGAGTCTGTGGGCGAGCTCACTCGCCCTCCCGACGAAGGCTGCTACATCCACGGCTTGTTTCTCGAGGGCGCCCGCTGGGACCCCGCCGCCTTTCAGCTGGCGGAGTCGCGCCCCAAGGAGCTTTACACAGAGATGGCCGTCATCTGGCTGCTCCCTGTGCCCAACCGCAAGCCTCCAGCCACCGGCATCTACCTGTGCCCAATCTACAAGACCCTCACTCGTGCAGGTACGTGCCCTAAAAGCAGCTCTCCAGGAGCAGGGGAGACTGTAGAAGCAGCTAGGAAGGGCAGCCCAGGAGAGGCTGCAGGAGTTCCTCCTGCCACACGTCCAGGCAGAAAAAGATTTATCCTGCTGTGGCGACAGAGCAGCCCAGCACCCTGGCTAGGAAGCAGTGCCTCTCTCAAACCCACCCCCCAAACTACACAAGCCCATTTCCCCCAGCGCTGCTCAGCCTCTCAGCTAGCACAGGGACGGGACGGGGGATGGCGCCGGGGGTCACCTGTACGGGACTGCCCGGTCGGCACGCAGCAGCCGCCCTCTCGCCCTCGCTTCCCCCGTTACAGGCACGCTGTCGACAACGGGCCACTCCACCAACTACGTGATCGCTGTGGAGATCCCGACGGACAAGCCGCAGAAGCACTGGATCAAACGGGGCACAGCCTTGATCTGCGCCCTGGACTTCTAGCCAGAAATGCCACCCAGCCCAGGACGCCGGCCCAGCTGCAACAGGAGCCCAGCGCTGACTGCCAGCAGCCGCTCCCCCTCTCCTCCCACCCTTGGAGCTGCTTCAATAAATTGAGCTCAGCTCCACCAGCATCACCTTCACCCGCTGTTACTACACTCCCCACAATCACCTGCAGTTTTTAGCACCACCGAAGAGCTGCCAGCAGGCAGTGTGGCCCAGAGCAGGCACTCAGTCCTCCCAGCATCACACGCACCCCTCTCCCTTGGCTGGCTGGTACAAGATAGCTTTATTCCTTCAGACAGATCCATTATTTACAGAACTTGGTATCAGACACAGCAAGAGACAGAAGGATTTTCTTCCCTTCAACAAAATACCAAAAGAACAGTTTCATTCCATAGTCAAGATCTGTACAAATCTGCACATTTGTGAAATTCATGAAATTCAGTCCTCTCCTGCGGCAGCTCCGCTTGGCCCAGCTACGCCTCGGGACCCCTCTGGGGAGAGGTGCTGACCGCTGGCTCCTGAGATTTCGGCCGGGCTGCTGGGGACAGGCCGGGCACCGCGTGCAGGAGCACGGGCAGGCGGCGGGCAAGAGGCAGGCCAGGCCCAGGGCTGAGATAGGAGAGGGGGGGCTGCCCGCCCCAGCAAGCTCGGGGCTCGCAGCGGGTGGGCGGCTCGGGCAGGAGGAGCGGCTCTGGGCTCCCTCCGGCAGTCCCTGTCCCACCGTGAGCGTTACAGCAACCGCTCGCCTCTCCCCACGCCCAAAGGCTGCAGCCAAGCCCCTCCACATCCAGCCTCCACCCCGGCGCCGTGCCCAGCAGCGCCGAGGCCGCCCTCTGAACCTTCTCACAGTTCACAATTCACGGCGTTTCTCTGGGGAATGACCCGTGGGCACTGCCAGGGCCACAGACCTGGTCCCTAGGAGAGCAGCCACGGAGGCAGAGCTACATGCTAGCCCCCAGCAGCCCCACAGGGCCCAGCCCACCCGCCCTCACCCGAGGCCCCCGGGGAGCCCAGCTGTGCTGGCACAGGGTGCTGCCACCCCCGGAGCGGTGAGGGCAGGGGAAGGCAGGACCCGTCTGGCCCTGCCTCAGCCAGCTCTGGGAACAGGGGGTGCAGGAGATGGGGCTCTGTCCAGGAGCCGCCTCACTCGGCAACAGCCAAAGCATGGGGCAGAACCAAAAATACAGTCGGGAAAGGGAGGGAGAGGGATAGCAAAACACAGACACGAATGTCCTGGGGAATCATAGAGCTGAAGGCCTGGACGCAGGAGGACACAAGCCCCAGCCAGCTGCGGCCAGCACAGCCTCGCGTGGGCAGCTCCGGCATTCCCCCAACGCCAGACCCGCCCCGGGCCAGGTGGGCTCTTCCCCTCCTGCCACTGTCCTCAGCCACGGCGCCGAGACACGGCCCCCGGCCCCCGCCGGGGCACGCTCAGGCAGCTGGGCGCTCGCACCTGCCTTCGGCGGCAGCTGCCGGGCCTCCCGCCCTTCACAACTCGGGCTCAGGGGAAAACCCCATTTCTCTTTGTCCCCAGGCTCCACCTCAGCCCAGGGCTGTGGTCCCTCTTCCTTGGGCAAAGGGTAACGTAGATCCCAAAGCCGCAAAGCCCAAGTGCTTCTTCTCGCAGTCCCGACTGCCAGGCTACTGCCGCTTGGCTTTGTACGGGCGGGAGCGTTTCCGGCGGTCCGGCTTCCTCTGCTTGTGCAGGCGGCCGATGCTGACTCCCTGCCGCCTGCGGACCGAGATGTTCTGCTCCACCAGGCTCGCCAGCATGCCTGCAGGGAGAGCCAGAGGGCTGGTACTGCCCACGCCAGGGCGCAGCCCTCCCTCTCTTGCCCAAAACCCAGCTGGTGGGCTCCTCGGGGGACTGTGAGGACACAGTGGGCTCCTCTGACCGAGCGCTGCGTCCCCTCGCAGGGAGCAGGGCAGGGTGAGCTCCCCAGGCTCCCGGCTGCTGCTCTGCCACGCTTGGCCTGGTCCCCCCTGCCGGCTGAATCCAAACCCCACGGCCACACAGCACAGCTCACCTTCCTGGGCCAGCATGGAGATGAAGGTACAGATGAACTCGTCGTAGTTGTGGGTCCTTCTCTGGTCATCGATCTACAAAGAGATGACAAATCCATAAATAATTCACAAACGGGTGGCAAGGGAAAAAGGAGAGCTCAAGGGTAACAAGGGGCAAAGAACCAGCACGCCTGGCCCGGCCCACAGACCGAGGAGAGCGGAGCAGGAACCCACCTCCCAGCCCAGCTCAAGCCAGCGCACAACCGGGCCTGTCCCTGTCCCCATCCCAGTTCAGATGCCGGCATTTTCCACGAAGGGCCGCTGGGAAGAGGCGAAGGGGGGGCAGGGGAGGAATCCTGCCAGGCCTTGGGGCAGAGACTCCCCGCTTCCTCCTGCCCGTGCTGCTGTTCAGCAGCGGCGCACCGCAGCGCTCTGCCATCCCACCCCCCGCCAGCCAGCGCTGCCCAGGGGCTTCGCTGGGTCCTGGGGGAGCTCTGCCCCCCAGGGCTGCCCGGCGGTGGGGAAGGGACCCCGAATGCTCCCCCCCCGGTCACAGCTGAGCCAGCTCTCCCTCCACTCTGATGTAAAGACACCCCAGACAGAAGCCTTCAGGGCGCTAAATAGGCAACGCCAACAAGCCATCGACAAACACACCTTGAATTTCTTCCTCTTCTCCACCTCTTCCTTCAGGCAGGCCTCGTAGTTTGCAATCTCTGCCTCCACACACTTCAGCAGTGCCAGCAGCTCCTGCCAGGAGAAAGCAACCGTGAGCAGAGAGACCCTGCTGCAGCCCAGGAGCCAGAGGGGTGAGCTGCTGGGTGTTCCTCTTCACACTGGGAAAGGGAGGATTCATCAAAGCAAAAAACACTTGCCGGGGGGAGGTGGCGAGGAAAGAAAAAGAGTTCATTGTAGGGAATTTCCAAGTGAGAGGGTGATCAGTCAGCCAGCACTACGGCCAGCCCCAGGGTAGCTGGGTTCTGCCCAAGCCTGGCCCAGGCACACAGACCTGGTTCTCTGGGACAGGGGGAAGCGTTGCATGCACGCCTGAGAAACACTCCAGTGCCCGGTGCTTCTCAGTAACCAAATCTAAAGACTTCCCTTTTGATTAGAACAGTTTTCAGCAACCTCTCCTCCAGAGGGCCCTTGATGCGCTTGTGCTGCCCAAGCCTGGTCCCGTCTCTGGCTGGAGGGCACAGACCGACAGTAAAGTTACCAGCAGGCTGGGATTTGGGGGTGCAGGGCCCCCCCAGCCTCTGGCCCAAAAGAGAGCCCAGCACGCCGAACCCCTCCCCTGCGGGAGGCAGCGGCTCTGCCCCCCGCCAAGGCAAACGTCCCCGAGATGACGCAAGGCACAAGACCTGCACTGCCCTGCGCCCCGAGGCACGGCTGCGGCGACGCGCGAGCGGGACAGCGCGCACATGCGGTTCGGTCGCTGCCGGCGCTGCTGCGTCTCTGGGAGCTCCGCGTTCCCAGGGCTGTCGCAGCACAAAACTCACCTTGGGAGAATACTTTTCCCCCCCAGGGTGATCACTGGTCCTGCCAAGTCCCACCTTCTCTTTGCTGTCACTGGCCTCACTGCCCTCCTTCTCGTCCAGTTTGATTGCGACCGGGGCCTCTTCACCGGGTTTGATGGAAGGGGGGGAGCTTTTCCCCCCATCTGCACACGGGGTGGGGAGGAAGCGTTAGGAGCCATTGCAAAGGACCGGTATCCGCTCCCAAAGTCAAAGGGCACTGTCCCACCACGGCAGGGGAGATGTCACACACACACACACACACACGCACACACCCCACCCAAAAGCTGGCAGGCACCTACCTGCAACAGCCAGCGAGCAGAACACGCCGTCCTCGGTGAGGTGCAGCAGGCCGGTGCTGATAACGGGCCCCAGGTCCCTGACGGCGCGGTTGTAGCGCATGCAGTCGACGCGCAGCAGGCCGTCCTCCTCGCCGAAGAGCACCTTGGAGATGTGGGAGGTGACGGGGCTGGAGGGGCGGGTGGGGTTGGCCGAGCGGATGGGAGAGCGCAGCGGGGAGTTGAAGGCGCTGCCGATCTCGGAGGCGGTGTCGGTGCTCTCGTTGCTGGGGGTGGGAGAGGGCTGGGAGTGGGTGACCACCGCCACGGCGGCGCCCCCGCCGCTCGTCTTGATGGACAGGGGAATGGAAAGATCCTTTTGAGATTCCTTCAGCTTCTCTGCCAGGACGTTGATGGTGTTGGGCTGGAGGACGGAGAGCTGGCCGTCCGCAGCCCCCGCCACGTGCTCTTGCTTCACCTGCCCCTTCCTTTTGTACCTGCCCAGGAACACGGTGGGAAGGTGAGTAGCTGGTGGAAAGAGGCTCCGCACCCAGCACTCCAGGCTGTCTGCTGGGATGAAGCAAGGCCTGATATGTTCCTAGGTCACTCGCACCACCACCAGCTTCTCTGGCAGCATCCCACCCCACTGAGCGGCTCCGCTGCGGGTACCCCTACGCAGCTGGGGGGCACAGGGTGCTGTGTACCCCTGCTCTTCTTCCAGAAGCCTCAAAAGCAGCCTCGCTGTGACCCCACCTTCCTGACCTTCACAGCAGTCCCAGCACACCAAGAGTGTCACCAAGAGCTGATCTGGCAATCAGCACTGTGGAACGCTCGTTCCCCAAAGCCTCGTGCCAACACACAGTTATTTTCAGGGCAGGCAAAATTCAGGGCTGATTGTGAAGCGCTACGGAAGAGCTTTACAAAACCCAGCGAGTGAGCAGCAAATTAGCAGGTGGAGAGCAGCCCTAATTGCACACACAGATGCAGGCTCCGACGGCGCTCAGAAAAGAGGTCTGGGAGCCACCACTGGCGGTTCTGCAAACATCAGCTCCCTGCCCCCCCGCCCTCGGCTCAAGCTGTCACCTGATGGCAGAGTTGGTGTTACGAACTTCCTCCTCCTCATCGTCATCGTAGTCATCCTCATCATCCGAGTACTGCTGGTGCTGTCGGACCGGGACCCGGCTGCGACCCACTCCCGCCGCAAGGTCTTCCTCCTCCTGCCAAACACCGTTGCTGATGATGGCCAGCCAGCAGCGGGGCGAGGAGGAAGAGCCTGGCGGGCACCTCCTCGATCCGGCTGAGCACCGGGGCTTGCCCCTTTCGAGAGGGGACTGGGGACTCTTCCCTATGCCCGTGCAGTTGACCCACATCAAGGCTGTCAGTCTTTATTTACCCTCTCGCCTTCCAGCCTGGGTCAGTGTGAGGGCAGGCAGGCTGCGAGGCAGGGGAAGGACTGAGACCGGCTGACAGCCGCAGTCCCGTGGGGGTGAGGGACTGGAAGCAAAAAAGCTCAGCTCGAGTCAGGCACGCTGCTGGCCTGGAGCTCCAGCCTACCTGCATGGGGGACTTGGCGTAGTTGTGATTGTCCAGGAAGGCTGGCAACCTCTGCACGATGGGGTTGGGGTTTGCTGGAGGCCCCCCATTGATACCGCTCGCTGACGTCTTTGCCACCGGTTTGGATTTGCTGGGTGGGCTCTGCGTGGCCGCAGCGTGGCCCTGGCTGGCCGGCTCCTCGGTGCTGTCTGCCACACAAGCACAGCACAGCCTTTCCTGAGCAGCACCGTCACCTTTTACTCAATGTCCTCTGGCACCCCCTTGCCCACCCCACGTAAGAGAAGAGCTCTCACACTCCAACAGACCACCGCACCCATTTCCCATTCCACCTCCAGCTGTCACCACTGTCCCCAAGCTTAAGCCCTCCCATTTTCAAGCCCCACACCCCTCCAACGCTCCTCCAAGGCACAGAGGCATCTACCACACCCCAGCACGGCGTGCACGGAGCTGGGCTGGGAGGAAAAAAAAAGTGAAGCTGCCCATAAAACTGCCTCAAGCTCCAGGTCAGCCAGTCGTTGTCACCAGCCTGTGCTCGCTCCACAGCGGGCCAGGCTGGCAACACCACTGGTACGGGGGTTTACCTGGATGGGTGCTCTCTGGAGTCGCGGTCTTGCTGCTGGCTGGCTTTGCCTCTTCGGGAGGCTGAGACTCCTGAGACTTCTGGGTCTGGATCAGCTCGGGCTGAGTTACTCGGATAAGCTTGAAGGCAAATGACAGACAGAAACCGAGAGCTGGACCAGGGCGACCCCAACCACATCCCTCCCATTCGAGCACTGCAGAAGAACTTGTGAGGGCGAGCTGAGCGCCCACGTGCACCATCAGCTGACAATGCCACGGATAACCCCCAGGGGAGCAGCAAAAGGCAAAGCAGCAAGGCTGGTTATCTCCTCTCCCCAAAAGACATTTCCCAAGGCCAAAAAACTCCCCAAAATCCAGGGCCCCCATAGCACAGGGAGATGCCCTGAAAGCATAACCTGTTTCCACCCAGGGCTTGCATTCTCCCAGGGCTTGGGCTGTCCTACCTGCTGCAAGGCCTCCAGCACAGTCTGGCGGTTCATCTTCAGGATGTGCAGCTTGGACTCGTACTTCATCCTCCGATCGGGCACCACTGCCATCAGGTTGAAGCGGATGTCGTGGTACGGCTCCCTGCAGGAGGGGACAGCAGACATCAGCCACGAGCTGGGGGTGGCAAGCCCGTCTCCCGGCGAAGGGGCTCAGCAGGCTGCCAGCCCTGCCCCGCACACCTCCTGCGGGCTCCTTCCAGGCAGCACCTCCCCTGCCTGGGCGTTTAACACCAACACGCAGGAGGCTCTTCCCCCCAAACCAAGTCAAGCTCACACTGGCTAAAGAAGCAGAGCAAAGCTGCTTCGGACACAACCCAACACACCCTTCTCAGAATCACAGGTTAGCTGAGGTGGGAAGGGACCCATGGAGGTCATCTGCTCCAACCCCCTGCTCCAGCAGGGTCACCCAGACATGATTTTCCAAGACCACGCCCAGGTGGCTTTTGAGTATCTCCAAGGATGGAGACTCCACAACCTCCCTGGGCAACCTGTGCCAGCGCCTGGTCACCCTCATGCCCAAGCATCCAAGAGGCCCAGCTCCGGACCAGAAGCACCATTCCTTCTCCTACTAAGTTAGGACTTGAGCTAACAGGGACCTAATCTGGCCACTCTTATCCTGTGCAGCCACTTGCAGGGACTCTGCATCGCACGGAGTGCAGCTTCTCTGCGTGCTCTAAAGGCAGGCAAATTGCAGGCAAGAGAAGGCAAGGAGGCAGTGCACCCACACCTCTCCCCAAGCAACGTTCTCCACCCCCACTTCCACAGCTTGTCGCACAGAGAACACAGTAGAAATAATCCAGGGGAAAATGGTGAGGGGCCAGTGCCTGCACCACGGCCCAGGATGTTACCCTGCAGTGGCCAGGCCGATGCGCTCCATGATGACTCTCCTGGCTTTGTCTGTCCATTCCTCATCGTCAGCCCACGGCCCTGTGATAACGCAACAGAGCCAGAATCAGCAAAGCCAGCCAAGGGTCCTGCTTAGACTCTCAGAGCAGCTGCTGCCATCCCCATGAAAAGCAATCTCACAGCTCCCTTACATATCAGGGAGCAAGAAAAGAAGAAGCCCAAGAGGCTGAAGGTGGTCAGCCCACACATGGACGCCCCTGCCTCTGCCTTCCCAACAGAAAACATGAGTTGTCTGCAGGGCAGAAAGGTGAGTTTTGAACCCTGCAGACCACAAGTGATTCACAGGCTCCGGGCTCACAAATTCCAAGGAAATCCCAGGTTTTGCTGGGATCCACCTGCCACTGGATGTGGTGCCATTCGTAAGAAACCCAAGCACATGAAGTGAGTCCCTTACCAAAGGGCCTGACAGAGTCCTAGTGAGGATAAATAAGTGTCTAAAAGACAGAGCTAGTCATCATGTTGTAAGAGAAGGGAATAACCTGAGCAGCCTGCTAGGATCTCTGTTGGAACCTTGTGCCTCAACACATAGCAGTTACTTGGCTCAAGGAGAGGGTAAGGAGGAGACAAATTCTGCTCATGATGCTGAGTTATTTCAGAGCTGCAGAAGGACCTCAAGACCCTGAGCAACTGGGGAGTAAAATGGCAAGGCTGGAAAAGGCAATGCAATGCATTTAGAAAAAATTGCCAAATTGCATTCTAGACACAGTCCCCAGTACATAGCTCGAAAATGAGCTATCAAAACTCGGGACAAACCTAGGAGCCATTGGAATGATTCTCCATTAGCTAATGCTTCATGGCCATGAAAAATAACGCGTACACTGGGACATGCCAGGGTGTCTATTCAACTGCATCAACAAGCAGGGACAGGCGGGCTCTTACCGTGGTCAATGGGATAGACCTTGAGCCCGTCCAGCTCGAACAGCCGTCCCTTGATGGGGACATAACTGACAAAATGAAAAGCCTCCATGGTTCGCACAGCGCTGATACCGTTCTGCTTTTCTGGCAAGTGCCGTGGCTCCGGCCTGCGAGGGCAAGAGAGGCGAGAGGTCAGTGGAGAACCTGCCTCCTCCAGCGAAAGGGAGCTGTGAGAGACCCCCTCACTCACCTGGCATGGCTGTTGTGGGCCTTGGCCAGCTCTGGGGCATTGCCGATGGCATAGCCTTTACTCTGCAGCGAACAGCGAGAGAGGAAAATAGCTGAGACGTGACAGGAAACAAACAAAATGCTTCACCCCCCTGCTCCCCACTCCCTCCCTCCACCCACACACAGGACAGAGAGCAGCTTTCAGGCACAGTCTCTGCTCTGCTGAGTTACTCAAACGCAAGATGAAAAGAACACACGGTTTTGGCTAAAGAAATCACAGTTAAGAGGAAAACACAGACTTCAAGATACGTCTGAAGGGAGAAGAGAGGACTTTTGATAACAGTTTTAGAGAATGCATCTGGGCTAGGAAATAAACGACAGAAGGCTCCAAGCTGTGCCCAGCGTAAGGGGACCGTGGCCCTGAGCAAGGCAAGGCAGGAAGATGAGAGAAGAGGCAGTGCTGATGTAGCGTGCGGCCACGAAGGGATGAAAGGAGCCAGCTCGTTAGAGCATCATCCTGAGAGGGGAGCAAGAGGCAGATTCACACACGCACAGCCCTGCACACCCCTGCCCCTACCTCAGGGCTAAATCCTTTGGTGAAATCCTTCATGCGGCTCAGCGTGGGGCCCAGGTCGACATTGTTGCAGTTCAGGAGGACGCTCAGCAGGGCATGGGTGGCACAGGAATTGGGGATCAGCTGGCGGGTGACACAAGGACCATCTTAACCAGCAGGAACAAGGCAACCCTTCAACAACCCCTCAGCGTCGACAATAATCAGTTGAAAAGTACTGATGCAAGAACCACTTGTGGGAGCAGCGACTTGACCTCAGCTCTCCAAGGAAGGCAGGAGGTCAGCCTTGTTCAGCCAGCCACACCATGCCCCCCACGAGCATCTGCTCACAGTGCAGGCCACAGGCAGGCTCGCAGCCCTCACTGCATTCCCTCCAACCTGGAGCTCAGGGCAGAGACTCCCAGGAAAGAGGAGCTGCCCTCAGAACCAGCAGGAGCCGTGCAGTCTCTCAGCACCACATTGCTTCCCTGAGGTGCCACACGGGACACCCCCCCGCTACATTCCCCTCACCTCCAGCCTACCTGGTGAGCAAAGAACATGTTATTAACGATGTCATCGTCGATCACTGATGTCTCATCCACCAGGGTAGAGACCTTCCGGCGTGATCTGCGCTCCTCAATCCACTTGAAGAGGAAGATGAACCCATACACAGGGCTGCGGAGAGAAGTCAGCAGCTACATTGTTTTGGACGGACCACACCAGTGGGGCTGCTCTGCCCAGCACCAGAAACCTCTCTGTGCAGAGCAAAGACAGAGAAGAAAAACAGAACCACCAGCCCCATCTTTCTGGAAGTGAGCATCTCTGCCCGAAGTGCCCCCAGCCCCACATCACCCAGCACACTCTCCTGCACTGATGCTCCATGCTCAGACAACAATCAAGCTTGAAAACTTTGGGGTTTGACAGGTCTTAAGCAGCTCAGGATGGAGAAACAGGACGTGAAATTCACCTCTGGACACTGATCAACCTACAGAATAGTGCCTGACCACCAAATGACTCCTCCTTTTAAATAAATATATGTTGTATTCATTTTCAAGAGGAGTTCAGGCAATGGCTTTTCAGAATGTGACAGCCTCAAAGCCATTTCAAAGCACTGAGACAGGGAGAAAGCCCACACTGCACGCACGCTGGTAGGCACGGCACCTCTCCATGGGGAAAGGGAGATGAATCCCTTGAAGCATGTCCCCCACCTGCCCCACGAAATCTTTCTCAAGACACAAGATTGCCCATCTGCCCCAAACTTGATGAAGCACTCCGGGTTCATCACTTACAACGCTGACCTCCATGACCAAGGAGCTCACACAGGTCCTTCTCACACCTGGCAATGAGTTCCCAGGCCCACAGACACATTCTGCTTAAGAAAACTCATACTCTCACACCTATGACTTACCCTTGGCATTTGCTCTGCAGGTCATAGATCTCTTCAACCTGCACTCCCTTGACCCCTGCAAACAAAGGGCAAAAGCCTGTGTAAAGCCCACCAGAAAGGACTAGGGGTAACGTCAAGCACAAAACCCACTTCCCAGGAAGGTTTCTTGCACTCACCAAAATCTTCGACCAGGAGTGTGAAGAGACCTGGAAAGGAAAAAAAAAAAAAAAAAAAACAACAGGTAACTTCTGGCTGATGAGAACAGAGAGGAAACCTGCTGTCGCCAGCCCTTGATGGTCACACGTGGTCTCAGGCCAAGGCGTAGCCAGAAAAAACACAGCAGAACGGCACCGGCATCACACTGACTCCCCAGCAGCAGAGCTGTTGAGCCCTGCCTTGCTACAGAGGTGCTCTGGCTCCCTTCAGCCCCTTTCATCATTCTCTTCCTCAAGAGGACCTGAATCAACCCTCTCCTGTTGGAACCAGATGAAGCTGGACCCACCTTCAGCATCCTGACCCACTGCAGTTGACCTGTCAAGAAGTAAATCCCCACCGTGAACAGTAGCAGGGAACACTGAAACGACACGCACGCTTCTAACTGGAGGGAAACACGGCTGAATAGGTCACAGGATATTTTAAAAGAAGATAATTTATGTTCTCCTTAGAGAAAGACAGTCAGAGAAGGGAAAGCCAGCTCACAGTAACCGAGCTGCGGGGAAGTCTGAGGGCTGAAAGGCTTGTCTTCATCTCCCTCTCTCCTGGGGGAGCAAATCCAAGAGCCTGTCTCCAGTGACTACAAAATTCCCATTACAGGACATAACCAGGGACACCGAGACAACGGCAAAGAGACCGAAGGATTAGTAGACATCAGCAACTGAGCAGCAGCTTCCACTACGATGCTGCTGCAAAGGCAGTCGGCCCAGTTTTCAGGGGATCCCCCCTTCATGGGGAGTTAGTGAGCTCGAGACTGGAATAATAAATCTGCTTCCTTTGCTCCCATATAAAGGCTGCTGAGAGCCTGGGAGGAAGTCCAGGGAATATCAGTAAGAAGGATTCAATCCTCAGAAACATCCCTGTAAGGAACAGATTTAAGGAACCTGATATAAATGGCTAAATCAAGAAGGGAAGAGCCCAAGCGGCTTCCACACCAAAGTTAAAATAACTAAAACAGGGAAGAAACTTCTGGAAGTAAAAAAGCCTCATTAATTTAGCAGGAAACATCGCACTTCTTACACAACTGTCAGTGGGAAGAAACACACTGTGGAAATAACATGCTTCAACCCAGCGACAGCCTCTTTGCCACGTGACACCGTTACACCAAACCCCAGCACCTTTCTGACAGAGATGTTTTTGCTCAAAATTCTTAATGCCGTGGAGGGCTGTGTTGTACAGGTGACATCTACAGAGACTTCAGGCAGTGCCACAGCCCCGCTGCCTTCCCTGCAGCAATGCCCTTAGGGCAAGCGGTCCCTGCAGACCATGAGGGTCTTCAGGTGCTGGTTACAGCCACGGTTCCAGTTCCCTCTTCAGATGGCATCCCTTACCGAAGTGGTATCGCAGCTGTTTAAAAGCTAAGAGCCTCACTCACTCTCCAGTTTCAACAGTTACAGTCTACTGATCATGGCAAAACACACGTGACGCAAGAAGACATGAACCGTATCACAAGCTCTGCCTCTTAGCCAGTGAAGATTTGCCTCAGAGCAAGGCCTTGTGAACACAAACAACATAAATGCTGAGAGCAGCGCTGCTCCCACGGGTACCACCAGAAGGAGAAGACTGAGCTGGACTCCCCAGCTCACTGTGGCTCAGCAGCACCTCCACACCTCCGCAGCAGCTCCCCAGACCCCGAGTCAGACCAGCAGGGCTGCACTGAAGGAGATGGGAGCTCAGCTGTTGCGTGTTTTTCTCTCCCGTCTGATCAACATCGCTGGGGAGTCAGAGAGAGGATGCAGCCCAACTTCTCCAAGCGCACCGTGAAAGGACAAGAAGTGACGGGAACAAGCTGCAGCAGAGAAATTCTGACTATGCACCCAGAAAAAAAAAAAAACAATTCTTCATTACCAACATGGACAGCGCTCAGACCAGGGCACAGAAGTCTCCTTCTTGGGCATATTCAAACTCAACCAGACATGGCTACAAACAACCTGAACTACCTTTGAAGTTAGCTCTGCTTTGGGCAGATTTCCAGGGGTTCCTTCCAACTGTAGTTTTTCTCCGATTCATTTCAATATTTCATATTACCCCAGCATCCACAAGAGGCATGGTCCTGGCTGCTGTGACCACTCGAAATCCCTATCCCAAATTATCTGGGTCAGCTGGAGGAAACATTTTGGTGTCCATAAGCACGGGCCAATGCTAGGCCAGCAGCCTGGAGGTGCCCAAGGCTCCCCTCTCCACCCAGCAGCCCAAATCTGGATCTACCGACTCTTCCTGACCAGTAAAGCACCGAGAGCTTTCAGTCCCGAGCCCCGTGGTGAGGGCTGAGCAGCGTATGGGACATGCTGAAGGCCGAGAGCAGCGTGAGGGTCATCCCTAACCGCTGTCCCTGCTCCCAACTCTGCCTCCCAACCTCCGTGTATCCAAAGGAGCGCAGCTGTGGCGTGCTACGAGCCCACCTCTGCCCAGACAGATTATCTTCCAAGCAAATAACCTTCCCTCCCAGGTGCGAGAATCCAAATCATGTCCTGTCTTCAGCATCATCGTGATGAAGAAGAGGGAGAATGGGAATGATTTTGGAAATTTCCTAGTACCAGTAAAAAGAGAATAAAGAGCAGCAAAACCTGAGCTGACCGGGAGACCAGCAGCAGACAGAAATGTTCACTGAGCACAGAATGATGAGTAAATTGCAAGGGGTCCCATTTCCTCACCCACAGACTCAAAAATACACCATCACACCCTAAAGACCAGCTCTCAGCCTCCCAGAGGACAACCCCAAATCACACTATGACAACTCAAACATGTTAAAACAACGCTCAGCCAATGCCCCAGCTGGAGCCGGCTTTGGCCCTCAAATCCTAACCCGCAAAACAAACTCCACGACTCCACCACAGAAACCACCTTCTCCAACACAGCCCATGACCATCCTGCTCAGACACCATCCCGGGCTCTTCAGCACCTTTCCTGGGCTACTTGGGGGAGAGAGTTTGATCCACCCACTCAGCTGCAAGGCGATGGCAGGATCTGACACGCACAGGACGCCCTCACATGCTCCCCAGTGACACAGGTTGTCCTCAGTTGCCCTCCAAGCTCTGGGGCAACCACCAGTCAGAGCGGTGTCTGCAGCAAGGGGCGTCCCGTACGCACACCTCCCGCTGTGTTTCAGGGATATTTCAGGGTGTATTTGCAAACGACAGGAATGTTTCATGCTACGCCCTCACGGTGCTTCAGACGTTTTCCACAGGGACCCCCGGGGTTATCAGATCATGTGCACGCAGAGGTGGCTGGGGCACCTCAGACCCCGTGTATGAATGCTACCAGAGCCCAGGCCACACTGAGCCTCCGCAATGCCCCTGCAGTCCTGGTCACCCCATCCCTGCCTTCCCACACCTACACCCCTGTGCTCGGCCTCCTGACATGCCCTTTTCTGTCAGCCCTCCACTTCCACCACCTCTCCCTAACCCCACCACGGGCTACACCCCACATACGCAGCCCCCTTCCCCGCAGGACCCACACTGCTCCCGCCCCACGCACACCCTCGCTTGCCCTCCCAACGCTCCGCCCGCACCCCTCGGCCCCCTCAGCGGCGCCCCCTCCCCGGCCTTTGTTCCCGCCCCACGCGCTCCCACAGCCCCCACGCTCCTGCACCCCGTAACCCTGCTCACCTGCCCCACATCCCGCCCCCGCTCCGGCCTGTCCCCCTCAGCCCCCCCGGCCCTGCCCTCACAACCCCCTGGCCCCGGCCCTGGCTCTGGCCCCGGCCCTGGCTCTGGCCGCCCCCCCGGCCCGTCGCTCGGCGCCCCCCGCCCCGCCCCGCCCCGCCGCCGCTCACCGGGGTCGCTCTCCAGCTCCAACCAGCCCTTATTCATCTTCCCGCGGGCCGGGCCGCGCCGCCATGTCCGGCCCGGACTCCAGGCCCCGCCGCCGCCGTTGCCGTCGCCCGCCCCTGCGCGTCATCGCTGCGCGCCGCCGAGTGACGTCAGCGCGCGCCGCGCCACGCCACATCGGTCCCGGGAGGGCGGGGAGGGAGGTAGCGGCGCCACAAAGGTTCCGCGGAGGCCGGGGAGGGCCGTGGGGGTTGGGGCTTCTGTCTGCCCCGCCCCGCCCCGCCCCGCCCCGGGGCGTCCTCCACCGGCGGCGGAGGGCGGCAGGCGCTCGGGTTCGGCGGGCAGGGCCGCCCGGTAGTGAGGGCCCCGGGCCCGGGCCTGTCACCCCGTGTTGAGGTGTGAGGGCTCCCGGCGAGGCTGGGCCCCGCAGCTCCGCTCGCGCCACCGAGGATTCCGGCGGGCTCCCGGGGCGAGCGGCCGCCCCCGCGCTGCGCTTCCTTAGGAAGCGGGTTAAAAACAGGCGCTGGGCCCGCGGCTGCGCCGCTCTCCCCCGCCCCGGCTTTGTTCTGCGGCCGTTCCCACGCTCGCCCCGGCCCCCTGCGTCCCCCCGCCCCGGCCCTGCCCCTGGCGCACGGCTTGGCCGGCAGCGCCGGGCCCGGGTGGGGCTTATTCCCCCCGGGCAGAGGAGACCGGCGGGCAGCGGCGCTGTGTGTGCCCGCTGGTGGCGTCTCCTGCCACCCTCCGGCGTGGGTGAGGATGTGTTCGCCTGCATTCAGCCCTTGGAAGTTTCTGGGGGTGCAGGTTGCCACTGTTGGCTGGTCATCAGGAGGGACAAAGCTGGAATGTGAGCCGTGCAGAACCTGGCTTGCACCCCTGAGGAAAGCGCTCCAGCCTTAGTGATGGAAATCTACCCAGGAGGGCCAGGGATTTACAGAGATTTACCAGGAGGGGAGGCCCTTTCTGGGACTGGATTCTTCTGGTCTTTGTGCCCGCTGTTTGAAACGGCCCCGGTGCCACCTCCAGCCTCTGCCGCAGCTCACCTCGGGCCAGATCCCGAACCCAGCAGAGACCCTGGGACCCCCTTTCGCTGCCTCCCCCAGGACGGGCAGCCCAGCCCCTGCCCTGCAGAGCTCAGGGGTCACTCGGAGGCAAGAGGGCACAGGGCTTTCAGCAGCCTGGCTCCTTGCAAACACTCCAGAGCCATTAAACCCAGGCCCTGAGGAACCAGACTTCTGTCTCTTATTTCTGGCTTTACATCCATGTCTCTCCTTGTCTCTACTTGCTTATCGTTCTGTGCCCCCCCCCCCCCAGGCCTACAATTAACCAAGTCCGCGTGCTTGGCTCCAGTCTGGCCCGTAAATCAGTGCTACTGGCTCCACTCCCCTCCCGCCTTGCAGGACACGTCCTGGCCTGCCAGCCCCACCACAGCTCTCCCACCCCACGCGGGCGCCGTGAGTTTGCGGGAGAGGTGGGACGGGGAGCTGGAGGAGAGGGTCGGGACCCACAGCTCATCTCCAGGGGCGCGCCAAGGGACAGGGCAGTGCTGCCAGGGGACTTCGCTCCTATCAAAGGCACCGTGGCGAGCCGTGGTGCTCGGCTGCTGCGCCACACACACACACACACACACACACACACACACACACCCCGGGAAGAGCGATGATATCATGACCTGGCTTTGTGCGAGCTATTTAGGGGGTTTAATTATTATTATTATTATTATTTTTCTTTCCCGTTCCTCTGCCTCTGAACAATGCCTGTCCCGGCAGGGCCGCGGTTCACACCATTGTGTGGGGCTGCCCTGCCTCAGGAAGGGGGAGATCTTTATCACCCCAAGCTGACCGGGTGAGGCGAGTGAGCTCATGTTGGGCGACGAAAGCAAGCGAACACCTTGCCGGCAGCCTGGGATGGTGGCAGCACCCTGTGGGTGCTCCCCACACACCTGCCCCCACCAACCCCTGCATTTAGGGGAAGCTCTGGGTGCTGGTTTAGCTCTACCAGCCAGCAGCAAGCCCTCCCCAAACCAGCCTTGTCCCACCCAGCCCCACAGGGCCACCAACCACTAGAAACACACCCAGGGTGGGGTGCATCCCCCCCCCCAACTGTGCTGGGGCGACCTTTTCCTGGATTTCCCCAATGCCACCTGGGCACAGTGACTGCAGTGGCATCAGTGCCTCTCCCGTGTTTACCCAGGAACGGGTCTGACCTGCCCGCAGCCATTTGCTTTCCTCCCCATCCCTGCCCAGCCCTAAAACGTCTGTGGTGGGATGGGGAGGGGGGCAGCTGCACCCAGAGACAGGCTGGCACTGCTGGGTGTGTGCTGGTGCTACTGGGAAGGTTGGAAGGAGCCCTGTGCCCCAGCCCCCCAGGCACAGCAGAAGACAGGGCCAATCCTGGGCACGAGGGCTTTTTGGGCTGATGCTCAGTTTCCTCCCCCCCTGCCCCAGTGTGAGATCTGGCATCATCTTTCCCAGCCCCCATGCTGGCATGGAAAGAGCCTGGAGCCGTCAGCCGCTCCCCGGGGCACCGCGCTCGGCCTATTTATTTGCAGAGAAAGCCAGCCAGCGAGCTCCCTGGGGTGGTGGCACAGCGGTGGCACCGCGTGTCCCAAGCCCCAACCCGCCCCAGTGACCGCGGCCCCGCACCTGCTGCAGGACCCGGCGACAGCAAGGAGGGGGGGCCCAGGCATCCCAGCACGCCGCTCATTTCGGAGGTGGCCCTGCAGCCACCAAGGGTGACGGGGACCTTCCCAGGAGCTGGTCCTGGCGTCCCATCTATTGTGGCCAGGGGGACTGAGCTGGCCCCGCTGCAAGCCACCTGCCAGGAGTGGCCCCGGGGCCGCCAGCAGCACAGGGAGCTGGTCCTCGCCCACGGCCACCCCACGTCCATTACCCTGCCCTCTCTAAGTGGCCACCGCTTGCCGGGGCACGCGGATCCTCTCGCCGTGGGGTTTGGCCGTCCGTCCCTTCTTGCCCACATCCATGCCGGCCAGGGCGTGCTTGGCCTGGGCCAGCTTGCTCTTGCGGTGGTGAGGGCGGCTGCTGCCGCACCAGAGGCGGGCGCAGTACTCCTCCACCCGCCGGAGGTTTTGGGAGCTGATGAGGTGCATGATGTCCTTAAACCAGGTTTTGGGAGTCTGGGGCACCAGCCAGGGCTCGGAGCAAGGCGGGTGCAGAGGCTCATCCCCCCGCTCCCGGGGGAAGGTGTGTGCCAGCTGCTCACTGGCGATCACCTCCAAGGCCGTTTTGGCCACCGTCTGGGTGAAGCCGTGCTCCAGCGTTTTGCAGTAGTAGACGCCGGCGTCGTGGCGGTGCAGTTTACGGAAGAGCAGCCCGTGCTCTGTCTGCAGGATCCTCTCGTCCGTCTTCACCTGTTGGCCACCGTGAGGTTGCGGGGGGGGGGGGGGGGGGGCGGGGGGGGCTGGGTCCAGCCCCACAGCCCTCCCATGTCCTTGCAATGGGAGCAAGGCGGGTGCAAGAGGAGCCTCACCTCGTCCCGCTGCTCGTCGGGGGGCCTCTGGATGAACCACTGCACGCTGGCCTGGGGGGACCGGGGCACGCACTCCAGGAAGGTGCTGTTGTTCTCCGCCCCATAAAGCAGCTTCTCCTCAACGCTCTCAAAATCATCCACTGGGGTGAAAACAGACACAGGCTCATGGGGCGGGCAGAGCCAGGCTTCTCCATGCCCGCGTGTCAGCCCCCCTGGGCCACTGTCTGGTTTCCTCCCCTCTCCCTGGGGTCAAGCCCCAGCCCCAGCAGCACCCAACTTCTCTTGGGGCACCCTTCAGTCTATGAGACAGGTAGACAAGGGTGCCCCAGCACACCCAGGCTGACCACAAGCCCCTCTGCGTGCCGAGGGCTGTGGATGCCGGCATATCTCAGGGCGCCTGGACGAGCCCCTCAGCCCTGTTGGCCTCCCCACCAGTCTCTCACCGGTCAGGTTCTGGTCCAGACACTGGTGCACAGGGTTGCCGTGGCGGACGTCCTGGCGGCGATGACGGCGTTTGCCAGAGGGCTGGTAGTGGGTACAGGCGCTGCCGTCCCAGGCGCAGTAGGGATCCCTGGCCAGGCAGCACTCGGCACAAGCCGTGCCGTAGGTCTCACACCGGTGCAGCCGTACCTGGGCCACCCCCAGGCTGGAGCCCACGTAGAGCTTTTGCTGGGGGAACGGCACCAGGACAGTGATGCTGGCAGCCCCCCACAGGCACAGCACCCAGGGTCCCCAGCTGGGAGCCCCCCCCGCACACCCACACATGCGGGCTTTGAGAGGCTGGTGGCAACAGCTCGGTCCCTCCTGGCCACCTGCCCTGTCCCCAGCCCCATGGCCGAGCCATGTCCGTACTCACGCGCTTGACGGAGATCTCCATCTGGGTGATGGGCACGGGCGCCTGCAGGGGAGGAGAGCGGGCGTGAGGCTGGTGAAAACCCTGCCATGGAGAGCCCACCTCATTCGGAGCCTCCAGGGTTTTGGGGGGGCACCAGGAGTGTTTTGGGGGAGGGTGAAAACACCCCCAGCCACTCTCTGCCCTCACAGCCCAGAGACCTCCCAGTGCCCCACAGTGCGGTGACAGCCTTGAGCCTCCATCCCCATGTGTGTCCCCAACCTGAGCCCACCCCGCTGCCCCCCTCCCTTGCAAGCAGGGCAGCAAACGGCACCTTAAAAATCTGCATCTCCTCCAGGACGACTTCCTCAGGCGCGGCCGAGCTTGTCTTCTGCAGGACGACCACCTTCAGCACCGAGCCAGCATCTGCAGGGAGGAGGATGGAGGAGGGGTGAGCACCCTGCTGTAGTGCACCCCAACGGTGGTGCCCACCAGTCTCCCCAGCGCTGGGGCTCCATCCTGCACGCCACTCCTGCCGCCCACCTGTCCCCAGGAAGAGGACATCATGGTGCCCGTCCTCGGCCTCCACCCTGTCCACCACGAGCTGGCGCAGGCGGTGGGGCAGGTCGGTCTTCACTAGGAGGGGCCGGCGGTGCCGGGGGTACACGGGCTTGTACATGAGGGGGTGAGCACGGGCAAAGTGCAGCACCTCGTCGGGGAAGTCCTTGGTGGTGCCATACTGCCGCCGGGGCTGGTTGGTGGTCTTGCTGGGACACTGTGGGGACCAGAGGGGACCAGCTCAGCCCGGCCACCCCAGCACCCATCCCTCCTTCCCCCTCCATCGCCCCACAGAGCTGGTTTGGGTCCCTCCCCGCCTTCCACTTCAGGATCCATCTTCTCCACCCCTTTGCCAGACCTTGGATCCCCCAGGGATCCCGTCCCAGCAGGTGAGAAGATGGGGGGATTGACCCCACCACACCCCCCAAAGAGCAATCGGAGTAGCGGAGGGGACCCGGAGCTCACCACGCCGGGCCGTGGGTAGGGCACTCTGCCCTCGTAGGCGCCCCACTGGTGGTGGGGGCTCTCCCGGTGGGCAAAGGGCCCATTGAAGACCTCGCGGATGTCGGCCATGCGGTACACGCAGACAGCAGAGCCCTGGAAGACATGGCTGAAGGGGGACGGTGACTGGGGTGAGCAGAGCCGTGCTGGCGCCGGCGACATCGGAGGCGGGCATGGGAGCACCAACATCTCCGTACGGACCGGGGCAGAGCTGGTGGAGGTTGGGGAGCAGCCAGCAGCCACGTGGTGACGGTGACGGGGCAGGCCATGGGGGGCTGCAGCTGGATGTCCCCAGAGACTGGGGCTGGACCACTCACCTGATGGTGCTGAAGAGGGCGTAGATCTCCGGGCTCTTCCCATCCTTTGTCCTCAGCAAGAAGACATCCTCTGGGGATGAAACCACGGGGTTTCTCCTGGAAGCCCAAGGGCTTCCTGAAGCCACCGACTAAGGGACCAGCCCTGGTGAGGTCCCCAGCTCCGGGCACCCTTACCCAGCTCATCAAAGTGGGTGTCAATCCCACCAGGGCCGGGGACAGAGCACACCAGCCGGGCTTTGTTGAAGGTACTCCACTTGTTGACCAGCACCCTCTGGCCACCAGCATCGTTCTGCAGGGACAGGGAGTGTCAGGGCCACTGCTGTGACTTGGTGCATCCCCGTCCCCACGGTCCCCCACCAGCATCTTACCACGCAGACCCGTGCCACCCGGCTGGCGATGGTGTGCTCCTTGCTGTCTGCCTCTACCACCTTCTCCGTGAAGAAGAAATAGGCTTTGTCATTGTCCCGGTCATCATTGTCCGGGATCAAGTGGGCTGCCACAAATTTGGGGTCTACAAGCAAAAGCCAGCCACGTCAGGTGGGGCGAGAGGGCATGGCCACCGCCTCCAGACCCCCCACACCACGCTGGGGCTGGACCCCCAGACCTGCTGCCCCAGTGCCTTTCCCTGCTTGTTCCTGGCACGGTGGATGCTGCACCGTGGCCAGCAGATGCCCCGGCCACCACGAGGCTCGTGGTCCTTGGCATTAGTCCAGCCGGGGGGCACGGAGGGGCAGAGGGGAGCTGTTACCATTGAGTAAGCGCTGGTCCACCTCGGTGCGCAAGGCAGAGCGGGTCCCCGTGCTGCGGAAGATGCCGGGATCGCGGCCCAAAAAGTCTGCGGTGAGGCCGGCGTACAGCTCCCCACCTGGCAAAAAGACCCAGCTGGAACGGGGACCGTCCCTGGCCCCGGCACCCCAAAGGCTCTCGGGAACCCCGTGGAAGACAACCCACCGATGACGGTGCTGGTGAAAGCACGGCTGGGTTCGTGCGGGCACCTGCCCCGGCCGGTCTCCACGGTGGCAGGGTCCAGGCTGAAGGCGTGCTGGGCGAGGGGGGAGCGGGCAGGTGAGCCCCCGGCCGTGCCCCAGCAGCGGGGCTGTGCCTGGGCATGCAGGGGCTGGTGCTGGTCCCTGCCCAGCAGGCAGGCGCCTCTCTGCAGGCAACCGCAGCCCCAGTGCTCCCAAAGGGGCCGTCTGGAAGCAGGATCTGAGCTTTTTGAGGCAAGTCTGATCCTATGAGGGTGCACAGCAGCCGGAGGGACCCGTTGCCCCCACTGCTTGCCCGTCAGCCTGGCCGGAGGCATCGGGGTACAGGCAGGGCTCCTGCTGGCCGCACAGAGCCGAGCTGCGAGGAGGGAACAGGGGGCCCTGCCTTTCCACCTCGGCCAGCCTGATTTATGAGCAGCAAGCTGGGAGAGGAGGAAACGCCACACACGCCACAGCCCCTGGCAAGACACCAGCCCCAGGAGACATGTCTGGAAAGATGATGCCAGGCCAGAAAACTGGGGGAGCTGGGGAGGGGGTAGCGCAGGGGCGAAGGGGCAACAAGGAGTTGGTTCCTGACACCCCAGCCGTGTTCAGCGTGGGGCAAACACCACATCCAGCATCCCCACGCGGTCCCGAAGCCCCCTGCGAGGGAGGTGAATGTTGGGGATCTACCTCCCAGGGGTGTCCTGCCGGGGATGCTCAGGGTGGGCACCCCACCACGGTGCTGCCCTACCTCGCCGCGGTGCCCCACGTAGATGAAGGCGCAGACGGGGTGGAAGGCGCCCGTCCCACAGGCCAGCAAATGAGTCCGGTTGTAGGGGTGCAGCACGCGGATATAGTTGGCGCAGTCAGTCTGGGGGGACAGCAGGGGAGGGGGAGGGTCATGGGGGACTCGGTGCTTCACCCACCCCCAGCTCCCCTCTGCCTGGGGCCCTACGAGGATGGGTGAGCCCCAGCCCTGGCTCCCTGGGCTGCACTCGGGCTCTCTGCCTTCATCCCGGTGCCAGGGGTGCAGGATGGCTCCTTGCATGCACCGACAGCACTTGCACAGACTTTGTCTGGGTGGACCCCAGACCGTTGCAAAAGGATGGGGTTTTTTACCGGTCCTCCTGCCATCCCTGTGGGAACCAGCCAGGGGACCCAGCCGGCGCCTGGGCATCTCCTGCCCACAGGCACCCATGCCCTCACCCCAACACACAGCCCACATTGGCCAGGGGAGCAAAGTCACCTGCCCAGCAAGCTCCCTGCAATAGCTCCCACACCCAGCCCCAAACTCCTGGGGACCCTCCTCTTCCTGGCGCCCAGGACGTGACCAGATGCAGGGACATCCTTCCATGTCGTGTTCCTGCTCACGCCGGGGATGAAACAAAAGGAGGAAACACAGGAGACGGAGACGGATACCCGGATACCCACAGGCATCCTTGGCTGCCTCCAGGACAGCCCCCATGGCTACTGTCTGGGATTGTCCCCTGCTATTGGGAACCAGTAGTAATGACACCCCCCAGGGCCTCAGACCTGCCACCTCTGACCTTGCACAATCTCTCCTGGCAGTTCACACTGGAAAAGGCCTCCCATCCTTTTCCCACTCGGGCATCACCATCGTTCGCTTCGCATCTCCCCCCAGCCAGCACCAGCCCTGCCTGCCCCCCATTGTCCCCCCCTCTGGGTGGGATACGAGGCCCCTCGTCTGCTGGGAACACCGCCACCGAGCTGCCCCGGGGGTTCCCAGCCTCCCTGCTGTTTATTTTCCCTTTGCAAAGAGCCTCTAAAATAGCAAGTTAAAAAAAATATATGTTCAAGAAAAATAAAAAATCAAGCCTGCCCTGGCTTGGATCTGTTGGTGAGAGCTTGTAAAATAAACACGCAGAGTGGGATGGGGACTCCTGGGAGCAATTAGTCTGGGCCAGGGGAGCCTCGGGGACGTTCTCCCCGCCATGGTCCTGTCTCATATTGGGGCAGGGGGGATGCAAAGAGGGGTAAGGTTTGGGGAGTGAGGTCACTGAACCTGAGCGAGTTACAGATTTCCCACTATCGGGGACAGGCAGGATGGGCCAGACCACGTCGCCACGTTCTGGAGCACAGCACGGGGTTGTTGGTCCCTCTGAGCTCAGGTCTCGGCACCTGGCTATCCCTGCCCGCCCGGTGCGGCCACATTTGGGGCACGCTGGCCACTGCTCTGCGGCCACGGGGCTGAGCAGAGCCCCGGAGACAGGATTTCCAGAGCCCAGAGCAAGCGTCTCACACGGCCAGGCTTGGTCGCTGACTCCCTGCCTCAGTTTCCCTCATGCACCAGGATGGTCCCTTGCTCTGCTGTGGCAATAACTGGCCTGTGAACCCCACGGGGCCATCGCTGGTGGGATGACACGGCACAGCCCTGGCATGGGGGGAGCCAGCTGGCACGGGGGCACAAGGGGACCCCCCCCAGCTCAGAGCAGAGCACACATGGAGTGAGACTCACCCCTGGGTCCTTCCCCTTCCGAAAACATTCCTCTGTCTGTCCGGGGAGGGGTGGCCAGTAGATCTGAAACACAAAGGACCTGTTGGAGCAGGGAGAGGAGACAGCAGGGACGCAGCCTCACAAATCCATGTCCCCAGGCTGCCGATGGCATGGGGATGGAGAGGGACAGAGAAGAGGGACCAACAGCTCCCCAGAGCCCAACCAGCCCAGGAAGATCCACCCCGGTGGTCACAGCCTGCAGCCGGGCTGGATTTGGGTGGTCTCACTGGGAATGGCTGGAGCTGGCCTGGAGAAGGGTGGACTTGCGGGTGGCCTGGGAAAAGGTGGTTGGGGGACAGCAGGGAGTGATGGAGCCCGAGTCCCCCACAGCCTTCAGCGGCTCTCGGACCAAGGGCAGCTTGGGTACACAAGCCCTTGACCCCATCGCAGTGACCCAGCACACCGAGGGGCACTTCATTTCCTTCTCTGCTTTCTTCGGCTAGAAGCAGCCCAGAGGCATGTTTAAAAAACAAGTCGTCAAAGTGGAGAGGGTGAAGGAGGAGGGGAGCCACCACCCAGCATCATCGCGCTGGTCCGGCACCAGGAGTGGGGGCTTTGCCAGCTGAGCCCTGGCACAGCTCGTTGTCATGATGGATGCTTTTGGCTCCTTGTCTCTGCAGGCTTTCAGCTATATATTTGACCCATGAAGGGGATGCTCAGATGGGGATGGGCAGCACTCCCTCTCCCAATGACAGCTTTTTAAGAGATCAGGATCTGAGACTCCACCCAGCACCCAGGAATCACCAGTGGGCTGCACCGACTGTCTCCTAGGCTGCCAGCCGCAACTAATTGCCAGTTAATTGCCCTCCAGCTGCCACAGCCAGCCCACACTTGCCAGGCAGTACAAGTTTTCAGATGCAGTTCGGGGTGCTTGAGACAGGGACATCCCAGGGTAGGTCTTGTTTCAGGGTGACTTCACCTGGCTTGTTTGGGCATTGTCTGCTCAGAGAGGTGAGGGGTGCACAGGAGGCCAGGGTGGGGACGGAGACCCCGGGGTGCTCAGCGGGACCCAGCTCACCTCCTTAGTGTCAGTGCTGGCCCCGTCCAGGAGCAGGGAGTAGAGCACGTCCTTGCCCCCGATGAAGAGCCGGTCGCGGTACTCATCCAGGTAGAGGGAGCGGAAGCCCAGGAAGCCTCGGTGGCCAAAGAAGGGGACAGAGCGGTTGGTGCCCAAAAGTTCTGTCAGGGAGGAAAGGAAGTGTTAGGAGGAGCCATCCCGGCCCCAAAGTTCTGCAGGGCATCCTAAACACCGTGCACCTCAAATGTCCCCTCCCAGCCACAGACACAAGTGCTCGCCTTGAGGGTGGGGGACGTCCTGCTCCCCGGTGGCCCCCGCCACGTCCCTCCATTTGCTGCGTACACCGGGGTCCCCCAGACACCAGCTCACAGCCCACCCAGCTGGGACAGCAGAGCCCCAGGGCCCTGAGCTGTCACCCAATGTGAGGACTGGAGGGAAAATCAGCAGATAACATCCCACAGCTAAGTGCTCTCTTGCAGCCCCAGGAGCCCCCCACCTTGGCACCAGCTGTTGGAGGGTGCTGTGGCAAAGGGGCATCGTGGCAAGGAAAAATGGAGAGGGGCTCCCAGCCTCTCGAGCACCCTTCACACCCACTTGGGAAATGTGGAAGAACGCTTAGGTGCCCACCCCTATGCTGGCACCAAGGGGTCTTGACTTTTTCAAGGGGTGACCAGAAGGCTGCGATGGGCACAGAGAGGGGGGAGCATCCATCCAAGCTGCTACTTCTGAGTATCAAGGAGCCGCCTTGGCGCCAGAAGAAGAGCTGTTCCCCGCCACTGCAGACAGCGGCATCCATCCCCACCCCTTCCCAGAGGAGCGGGCATCCTGGCCTCACCCTGCTCAGGGTGCTGCTCTCCCTCCCAGCCAAGGACAAAGCTGCCGAGCCAGCGGGCAGCGTGGGCCCAGGCAAGTTTGCTCCCAGTGAGGTTTGACGGCACAACCCGGATTCCCACTGCCGCTGTGCCGCAGTGAGCTGGGGTGGCGAAGAGTCAGCCCCAGGCTGGGCTCGCACGGAGCCCGGGGGGGGTGAGAATGGACATGGCATGGGCAGAAAGTGGGTCCTTCCCACCCCCCCACCCCCACCCCCCCCGAGTGCCAGCAGGGACACAATAGCAGGCACCCAGCCAGTGCCATGGGGAAACCAGCACACAAAGCCTGCCACCGCTGCCACCAGCCCTCCCTGCCATGGCACGGGGGTGGCACCTGGGGGATGCTGTGTCCCTCGGATGGACATCACAACCCGAAGCAGCAGGGTCTGACGGTGAAGGGTCCCAAAGCAGATCCAAGCCTGAATCCCGTGGGGTGCCAAGGGGATCCTTGCCATGACACTGCCGCAGGGGTCATGGCGCGACAGGTTCCGGGTGGGAAATGACTTTTGGCGTCAGCAAGCCCAAAATCCCGGCACGGTGGCACCCACCCAGCTGCCACTGAGGAGGGGGGGGAAAGAGAGAGCAGCTCAATTCCACTGGGCTCTGAAACCCCGTCCCAGCGACTGCCCCGACCCCGGGCCAGGCCACTGCCGGGCAGAGGAGGAGGAGGACAAAGCACCATTCATGAACGCAGCCCTGTCCCCAAACAGCCTCCAGCGGGGAAGGCTGCCAGCCGCCGCTGCTGACCCCAGGGACATCCCCAGCCCAAGCATCCCCCACGCATGTCCCCGTGAGAGGGGAGGTGGCGCTGAGACAAGCCCAGCTGCCAGCAGCCCAGGACACTGGGGTACCATCCCCTGCTCTTGCTTGGGGGGACATTGGTCCCCTCTGGCGAGGAGGTGACCAGTAGCACGATGCCCCTGTCCTGGTGGGAAATGCCTCTCCTGGGATCTGCAAGGGAGGCAGCGTCCATCCCAGGAGGGGAAAGCCACCTCCACCCCATCACACACAGCTCCCATCCCCACCAAGTCCCTCAATGGCAGTCCCAGTGCCTTAACTGGTGATGCTGGTGGCATGGAGGGATACAGCCCCAGCGGCTCTATCCTCTCTAGGAAAAACCCTATGCTTGCACACAGAGCTGGCACCAGGCACCGAGGGCCCCTCCAGTCCCATCTCCTGGGGGGTACCCTACTCCCTGTGCCCTCCCAGCATCTCAGGTCCTCCCGAATCACAGGGCCCAGCCCGGGAAAATGCTGTCATCTCCTCCTATTCTTGCCCTGCAATAATATTTTCCCAGCTCAGAATAACATTGGCAAAATCGTCGGGCTCCTTTTATTGTTTCAGGCAAGGCTTCCCCTTCTCCCCCAGCCCCTGCAAATTCCTCCTGCGCCTCAGGTTACACCGGCTCAGGGCACCTTCTCCTTCCCTGGCTTCATCTCCCCAGGGAGCAGCACCCTGCCATGCCCCATCCATCCCTGGGATCCCTTTGCCCCAGGGTGGGGAACCCATAGGAGCCTCCATCCCAAGTGGGGAGTCCCTCTGGGGGGACAGTGGAGAGCTGGGAGGGCACCGGGCTGTGTTGCGATACTCCTGGTGCACCCAGCAGCAAAATCCTTGTTCCCCTCTTACACAGCCCACTGCTGGAAGTCAAGGAGGAAGGAAAAGAATGGCTTGAAGTGGGAGGGAGAGCTGCACCCCTGCACCCGCAGCATGATGCCCTCCCCTCTGGCCCCCCAAACATCTCCCCACAGCCGGAGCCGCCGGCCACCCACAGCCCAGGCTGACGAGCTAAGCACAAGCAGCTTCAGTTCACCCCAGTTTTCATTTCAGAGGCTTATAATGGTTTTAATTGAAATTTTCATTTTCTTTTTCTTTCCCCCAGGGAGAAGGCGGTGGCAGAATTTGTTTCATGGGAAATTTCAGTTTCTGTTTCCAATTTGGAAGAGGAACAGAATAATCAGCTTAAGAAATAAGAAAAAAAAAAAAAAAAAAGCTTCAAAAGGTTGCTGGCTCCCAGCGGGAGGCTGAGGAGCCCGCCCTGCCCCGGGGGGAGCCCCTCACACCTGGGGAACAGCCCGGCACGGCCGGACTTCGCGCTGGAGCACATCAGGGACGGAGCCAGACCCTGAGCCCCACCACCAAGCCCTGCTGGGACCCCCAAACCTCCTAGCCCTGCTGCCAAGCCCAACCTGAGGACACGGGATCCCACCACGGGGCAGAGCCGTGAGTCTCCCAGGGTAAACAGCGGGTCACCGCGTGCCTCAGTTTCCCCCTTTCGATACGGAGGGAGCCCCTGGGACCACCAGCTCTGCCCCAGGACAGAACCAGGGATGCAGCCAGCCTGCGCCCCAGGGCCGAGGGACCCCCAACCCATGCAGCACAAGGGCAGATGGCAGCTTTCTGCCAGCACAGGGACACGCTCCACAGCTCCCAGAGCTCTCTGAGGGCTGGGCTGCCCCTCTTTGGGAAGAGATTATGCATTATGCAATTTATTTTATTTTATTTTAGAGCAGGTTCGCTGATTTTAGGTAAGGAGGAGGAGATTTGGGTGCTCCAGACTCCTCTGTCAAGTTTGGCTGGAAGCAGCCCCTGGATTAAGCTGGCAGCACGGAGGATGCAGCGAGCCAGAGCAAGATCACGGGGAGAGTTTTAATTAAAACCAAACACTCCCCCCGCAGCACCCCGAGGGCCCCCCGGCACCTCAGCACCCGCACCCCTGCACAGAGGGGGCTCAGAGGGTGCCCGGGCCGAGCAGCACCCAGGGGACCTGCCCGGGCAGCTGGGGACCGCCCAGCTCCCACCCAGCCGCGGGCAGGAAGCTGAGCACCCACGGGGATGCCCACGCCGGGAGAGCACCCACCTAACCCACGCTCCAGAGCGTGCCGGTGCCAGAACAGCGCCCTGCCTCAGTTTCCCCACACTCCACGTGGGAGACGATCCCTCGTGGGAAGCAGCGGGGCTGGCGCGGACCTTGGCGGCGCATCCCCCCCCCCCCCTCCCCCGGCAGCCGCCCAACACCCGGCTCTCCCCTCTTCCTCCTCCTCGCGGGCCTCCCACGTCCCGCGCGGGGAGTGGGGGGAGGAGGGAGGGGCGCAGAGCAGCCGCTTACCAAAACCCCAGTCCAAACCGAGCCTCCAGCGCAAGGTGCCCTCCCCAAAAAAAAACACCCCATAAATCCGCACTTTAGGCGCAGCACCCCCAGCCGAGGCTCCCCAAGCCCCCACCCGGCCACTGTTGGGGGGGGGGAGGCTGAGGACACCCCTATGTGTGCAGGACCCCCCCCCCCCCGCCCCGCAGCAGGTGCCCCCGGCCCGGCTCACCGCGGTAGGGCAGGCGGAGCCGGGGCGGGCTGCGCCCCGCCGCCAGCAGCGCAGCCCCCAGCCAGCACACCGCCACCGCCGCCCGCATCCCGCCGCCGCTCCCGGGGCTGCCGGTGGCACCGAGCCTTTATGGAGCCGCCATCCGACCGCCCCCGGCCCGCCCCGGCACGCCCCGGCCCGGCCCCGACATCCCCCCCCCCGCACCGTGTCGTGCTGGGCGGGACAGCCCCATCCACCCGGGGGGTGGGCACCCAGAGCTCCGCACCCCCCAACATCGTTGCCTGCCACCAGCGGTTTAGCCCCCCCGCACCCCAAAGGAGTAACCCTACCAGCCCCTCCCGCTCATCCCTGGAGGATGGGGAGCAAGGAGAGGGGGGGAAGCTGGGGTCCCCCCAGCCTTGCCCTTCCAGAGGGGTAGGAAAGGGGACACAGGCCTGTCCCCCAAGAAGGATGCCCAGCGTGGGGTGGTCTCCAAGCATCAGTGGGCACCCAGCTCTCGGGTCCCATCTCAGCGGCCAGGCAAGCCGGGAATACCAGGCCGGGTGGGGAAGGGGGCTGAGCAGGATGGAGGGGGGCACGGGGTGCCGCACGCACAGGGCAAGGAACAGGGCAGTGGGGATGCGCCGCTGTCTGCCTGCGACAGAGCCTGCTCACCTGCACCCTGCACGGGGACCCCAGCCAGCAAGCAGGACCCCGTTCTGCCCCACGGCACCCACACCGCTCCCACGCCATCCTTCGCCAGGGCTGAGGGACACGGCCGTATGAGACACCAGAGAATCCACACGGGCTTCCCTGGGGAGCCTCGGTGTACAAGCAGGTGTCCCCCCTCCCAAAAGCCTTGGATGCCCCCGGCACTGGATGGAGGGGAAGGAGCCGGCGGCTTCTCCTGCAGCCCTCCATCGCCACCGGCCTCATCCCTTCTCCCAGCTGGGCCCGTGGGCAGCCTCGGCAGCCCCCACCCTCCCACAGCCCCCCAAGGCTTGCAGTGGCTTTATAAATTAAAAAGGAGGGCAGGAGCATGGGGGGCCCTGGCTCACCCCCAACCTTGTGTAACGCAGCAGCTCTACAACTCCCCCGACCAGGGCAAAACCACCTCAATTTGGCTCAGTGAGCCCTGGGCTGGCACATGGCCCCGGTTTCCCCAGGGGAGACCCCAAGGGTGGGCGGCACGGCGTGGCTCTGGGACAGATCCAGCACCCCTGGGTGCTGGGGAGCCGCGTGGGGTGGGGTAAGAGCAAGGAGGAGATGCAGCCTGTGGGCAGCTCTGGCAGGAAAGCAGAGGCTGCCTGCCCAGACCCGCACACTGCCTGCCCGGACCCGGGGGTTTGGGGGCAGCAGGAGCTGACGGGAGGGTGGGAGCAGGATAAATCCGGCACCGCCAGCTGCTCCTGCTCCCCTGCGGTGCCCCGAGGCTGATCTGGAGCGGAGGCTCCCAAGGAGCAGCCCCACAGCCTGCCCGGGCAGGATCCTGCCCACAGAGCCATCCCTCAGCCTGACGAACCCCGGGGAGCGGGGAGAACCCCAGCAGACCCCATGGCACTGAGGAAATCCACCGTGCCTGGGCTCCTGGAGCCCCCTCAGGCAGTGCCATGGACAGACAGACAAACCTGCCCGCTCCGGGCCGTGCTTACCAAGATTTATTGACTTGCACGGGGAGGACAGGGGCTACTGGCCCCAGCTCCCGCGGCAAGCGGGCAGGGAGGCAGGACAAGGCGTGGGCAGGCAGAGCGTGGCACCGGCCAGCCCCTTACCCCACAGTGCAGCCAGGGGTGGCATGGGGACAGGAGGAGGCACCGCCGACACCAGGAAAGGCAGGAGGCACCAGGGCACGAGGCTCTGCTGGCACCCAAGGGGGACACAACCCCCGGGGAGGTGGCTGGGACCCAGATTTTGAGGGCACAGCCAGGACACTTGGCACAGGCGTCACCATCGGGGCAGCCCCGAGCACAGCCAAGGCGGCACGATGCCGGCTGGGTCCCCGGCACGCTGGCAGCCGCTTGCCGTGCCCACCCTCTGGCCCCTTTTTACAGCCGTGCCTCCCGCTGCTTGGATCGCTGCCGTCCTGCCCCTCGCCGGGGTGCTCAGCCCTCGGCAGGCAGCGGGGCCACCGACGCCAGGGCGGGCAGGAGGTGGGCGTAGATGTCGATGCCCCGTAGGAAGACTTGCTCGTTGAGGAACTCGTTGTGGTCGTGGAGCAGCACCGGGGTGCGGTTCATGGGCGAGAAGCCGATAGCGGGGTGCCCTGCCTGGGAATGGGGGGGGGGGCGGGGGTACAGGGTGAGGCCGGGGCTGGGAAGGGCACCGGGTGCCCCCCCCTCTGCCCAGGCACAGCTCCTGCTTGGGGCTGCAGGTCTCATCCCAGGTGGGGGACCCACGGGTGGGGTGGCATCGCACTCACCGCTCGGATGTAGCGGCTGTCGGTGGCAGCTGGGAAGATCTCAAGCTTGAGCTGCAGCTTCCTAAAAAGTGAGGCTCTGCATCAGCATGGGCACGGGGATGGCCGGGTCCCCTGTCCCCCTGCCACCACGGGCAAAGAGACCACGCCAGGGAGGTCCCTCGGCCCTGCAGGACACTCAATCCCATCCCTTCCAGTGGGGCATGGGTTGAAGCCCTGGCATGGAATGGAGCATCTCCACCCAACCCCTGCCATGACCCCAGAGATCCCCGGGGATTCCCCCGGCTCCCACAAGAGGAGGTCCCCACCACAGTCTTGCCCTTCCTGGGGACACTACTCACATGTCCCTGCAGACCCCGCTGAAGGCTTTCCACCATGGGTCCGACTCCTCAGTGGAGGTGACGTGTTGGTCCATGCATTTCTGAGGGAGGGAGAGGGCAGGTGAGGGGTGGGGGGGGTGGGTGCGTGGCAGGGGAGGGACGGGCACGATGCACCTGGGTGGCCAAGACCCCTCACCTGGTGAAACTCATAGGTGACACCGTCCCCGGCACCACGGCACCATGCAGCCACCTGCTCCTCGAAGGCCTGCGGCAGAGACAGGAGGAGGGGTGTGAGCGAGGTACCCCCCAACCTGCCCCCCTCCCAGGTGGGGCCAGCGAGGCACCCACCTTCAGGTCCACGGTGGGTGGGATGCGGACGTCGAAGCTGGCCGCCATCTCGGAGGGCACCACGTTGAAGGAGACGCCCCCCTCCAGCATGGTCAGGTTGAGCGAGGTGACGTCCCCTAGGGTCAGGCTTGAGTCGGACTTGAGCCTCGGAGGACGCAAGGGAAGAGTCACCCTCTGCCACCCAGGGAGGAGAGGAAGCCCTCCCCCACCCCGCCACCACCCCCAAATGGGGAAACTGAGGCATGGGGTGCCAGCGCCGGATCAGAGCCTGCCTTGGGATCCCAAGGACCCCCTCCATGGACAGAACTGAAGCCACAGCCATCCCGCTGCCTGCCTCCTACCTCTGCTTCTCGCTCTCCCTGAAGGCCAGGAAGGAGGTGATGACTTTGTGCTGGGGAGGGAAGGGCAGCGGGTCAGGACCGGGCCCTGCAGGCAGGTGCCTGGCAGCCCCAGGGCAGGGAGGGGGTGCGCAGGGTGTACCCCTTCTCTTACCATCTTCTCAGCCGCTGTGTTGCTGATGAAGCGAGACCCATGCCCAGGGCTACCCACGCACTTCACCTTTATCCCTGCGGCAGTTTGGGGAGAGGGAAGCATTGAGCAGAAAGCCCAGGGCAGCACCAGTGCTCCATTGCCCCAGTCAGAACCAGGGACGGGGCGGTGGGCACACAGTCACTCACACCACGGGCTCTTCTCGCCGTAGAAGACACTGAAGGTGTCGGATGGACTGGCCAGGCCTGCAGTGGGCACAGACTGGGAGTCAGCAGGGCACGGGACTGCCGTGATGTGCCCCCCTCTGCTCTGCCCTGACAGCATCTCCCCTCCAGGCTGGCACAGTGAGGGTCACTGCCCAGGGGAAGGAGCCCCCGAGGGGGTCCCTGGAAGCCGTGCCGGGTGCTGGTGCCCTGGAGGTGATGCCAACAGGCGGAGGGGTGCGTGCCAAGAGGAGACACGTCCCCATGCCAGCCCTACCACCACTTACCCTCGTCCATGGCGAAGCCCACGTTGAGAGCTCTGAACTCGGGGCGCTGCACAAACATCTCCATACCCTTGTGTCCACCCACCTCCTCGTCTGTGGGGGAGAGACTGGTGTGGAGGAAGGAACTGGGCGTCCCCTGGCCCACCACCTCCAGGTCCTTCTTCCACGCCAGTCTGGGTGCCACCGGCACACCCAATGTCCTCGGACACGGAAACCCCTCTAGCCTAGAGCTAGGAGAGCTCAAAATCTGGAGAGGCTGGCAGGGGGGTGCCCGGCTGCCATGCCATGGGGAACTCCAGAGTATCACCCAGCTGCCAGCCTCTCCTGTCCCCACAAGAGAAGACACCCTTGGGACTCACCAGGCACAAAGGTGAGGTGGATGGTGCGGGCAAAACATTTTCCCTCTGCCTTCAGCCTCCGGATGGCCTCGAGGTACCTGCAGGGAGAAGTTGGTGCCTGGGCATCGAAGAGAAGAGGGGCTGGTGCGCCCTGAGCCACTCCAGGGAGGGTCAAGCAGTGGCACCCTCAGCCCCAGGGACCCTGGGGATGGCAGCATCCTGTCCTGCATCACTCAGAGGCACCCACAGCACCATGCCCAGCCGGCCGGCGCAGAGCCCTCCACTCACTGGATGGAGACACACTTCATGTCCTGGGCACCCCGGGCGTAGATGTTGCCTTGTGAGTCCTTAACAGCCTCGAAGGGTGGGTAGGTCCAGTGCTCCTGTGGGGAACCGTGGCCGTGATGGCAGAGGGGCCTGGCAGCCACCAGCTCCCCTTCACCGGCCACCCCCAGACCTCCCCACTGTGCCCATCCCACTCCTTCCCCCGTCCCAGCACCTCAAAGACAGGCACGACATCAGTGTGGGAGTTGAGGAGGACGGAGCGCAGGCGGGGGTTCGTGCCCTGCCAGGTCAGGATCAGCACCACGCGGCCCTGGCAAACCTGTGGGGCGAGCGCAGGGTGTCACCGGGGTCCTGGCTGGAGCCGAAAAACATCAGCCTGGGAGAAGCTTTGCGATGCCACCAGGCAGGTCACCCCTTTCTCTGCTGGGAGAGGGCAGGCAGCAGGAGCAGGCATGCCTGCACCCTTCCAGAGCCAGACTGAGCCCAGCCATGGGCGTGAGACCTGGCTGCAATTCAGATGGAGGAGGGGAGATGAACCCTGTGTCTGCCCCTGGTGCCCAGGAGTCTCCCAGGACAGCCAGTGCCCAGCAGGAGGGATGTCCCCAGCCGACATGACCCTGCCAGGTCCCCGCCTAAATATAGCACAGGCAGCTGCAAAGGTCAGCAGGGACCAGCCGGAACACAGGCTTAAGGAAGGGCTCAGGTCAGCAGAGGATTACAGAGAGAGGGGATTCGCTCCTGCCCAGCTCCGGGAGGCACCAGGGGGGATGGATGGATGGATGGATGGATGGATGGATGGATGGATGGATGGATGGATGGATGGATGGATGGATGGATGGATGGATGGATGGATGGATGGATGGATGGATGGATGGATGGATGGACTGGGGGCTGCTCCTTGCCCCACTCACCTCCACTTTCTGGCAGGCCAAGCCCAGGTCGGTGCCGACACGCTCCAGAAAATGGATGGCCGCATCTGGGGAGGAGCAGGGATGGCCAGAGTTACATCAGGATCTCCCTCCCCTCTCGCTGCAACCCCTCAGGGACCCCAAGGCTCTCTGGGGTTGCCAGGCCAAGGAAAGAGGTGACCAGAGAGGGCAGGTGATGGAGGTCCTGGGCACAAGAGCTGGCCGGGACTGGGGAGAGGAGCGGCTCATCACCATCCCTTTGGGGCGAGGACTAGAGGAACATGAAAAAATAAAAATTGAAGGGGGCAGGTTCAGAGGGGACAGTCATCCATGAGAGTTCTGGGAGCTCCTCACCAATAAAAAAATCTCGATGTACTTTAGTGAGAGGATGGAAACGTTAATGGAAGGAGATCTACACAGGGTTACCACAACCATCCATGCCAGAGCCTGGGCAGCCTGGAAAGGGGGGGCCCTGGGGCACAGAGGAAGGAAACAGCAAATCTGGGTGCACTCACAATGTCCCTGCCCCAACCAAAGGCACCAGCAGAGATAAGGCACAAAGCCTTCCCTCTTTAATGCTGTTCGCTCCTTAACACCACAATCAAAACAGCCCCAGCTGAGGACTCAGGCACCCGGGTCCAAAGACTGGAGCTGCAAAGCCGCCTTTGCCAGATCCCTGCACAACCCCCCACCCTGTCCCCTACATCCTCACCATAGTCAGGTTTGGGGTGGACAGAGTCGATCCTCAGGTACTCCCGGAAAAGGGTAACCGAGGGGTTCTCTGAGGCCCCCGTGCTCTTGCCAGGCTTCCCGGGTGTCATGTCAGGGACCGAGGCTGCAAAGCTCTGGGGGAAGAGCAGCAAGATGGTTAATCACCCACCGGCCCCTCCAAAGTCCGCCGGCAAGCTCGGTCGTCACAGAAACCAAAGTGGGACGGGGCAAAGGTCTCCCCAGTGTGAGTCCTGGGACACTGCCACCACGGGAAAAGTCCCCCCACTCGGGTACAGGGGCAGGATGCGATGTGCCCCCCATGCCGTCCTTTCATTCTGCCCCCAAAGCGCACATTCTTGCCCCAAACATGCGCCAGGGCAAGCCGTGATGCTCAGGCATGGAGCGAGGGGTGAGATCCAGGGAAGGGCTGGCTGGGGTGTAGGGGGGCTAGCAGGGAGGAAAGGGGGGCAACAAGGTGGGGGGGAAGGGTCTATAGGACAGGGGCACATGGTAGGTGGGGTTAGCCAGTGGTTAGAGGTCTGGGGTGATGCTGGGGGAGTGCAGGCAGGGAAGGCAGGATGCTGGTGCAAGGGGGTGCAGGTAAGGAAAGGGGGATACTGCCTGCTTAGGGGGTGCAGGAGAAGTGCAAAGAAAAGGTCCTGGGGGTGCCGGGAAAGGAGGGTGGTGAAGGGGGACCTTGTGCTTACAGAGGGGCTGGGGGGGCTACAGGAAGGTGACACACTACTGGGTGTTTGAGGGGTGTTGGGTGGCTGGAGGAGCAGGAGGATGTGGGGTGCTTAGGGACACGTGGGGGTGCAGCAAGAGGGGTGATGGGGAACCCTGGGGGGGGGTATGAGCGTAGGGGGTGCAGAGGGGCTATGAGAGGGGTGCAGGGGTACTGTGGCTAGGGGTACAAAGGGGCACAGGTGGGGTATAGGAGTACCATGGCTGGGGTGCAGAAAGGGGGCACAGTGGGGTGCAGAGGTACTGCAGTTGGGGTACAGGGGCACGGGGTGCTGCGGGTAGGGGTGCAGGGGTACTGTGGTTAGAGGGGTGAAGGGTGCAGCATACCATGGTTAGGGGGGGTGGGCTGCTGTGCGGGTTGGGGTGCAGCGGTTGCATTATTCAGGGGTAGCACGGGCAAGAGGACAGAGGGGTGCTGGATACCGTGGATGGGGGCGCAGGGAGGGTGCAAGACAGCATGGTTAGGGGTGTGAGGGGGTACGGGGGGTGCCGGGTACCGTAGTTAAGGGTTCAAGGAGATACGGGGGGGGAGGGGGGGGGGTGTACCCTGGAGAGGGGGGGGGGGCTTGTGGGGGGGGGGGGGAACGAAGGCACCGGGGCAGACCCCCGCGGGCTGCTGCTGGCCCGATCCCCCTCCCCGGACTCCCGCCCGCCCCGGCCCTACCTCCGCGCTGCTGCCGCCGGCCCCGCCGGGCCCCGCTCCGCTCCGCCCCGGCGCCGGTGGCGGGCGGGCAGGGGAGGAGCCCCGGGGGGGGAACGGGGAGGGGCACGGGCTGAAGGCCGGGAGCACGCAGGGGGGTGGGCCGGGCACCCTCCCGCCCCACACTAGTGGCGGAGAGATGGGGGCTGGAGCCCCGGGAGCCCCGCGGCGCTTGGGGACACACGCAGAAAGCAGAGCAGCATCAGTTTATTGGCCTTGTGACGGAAAGCACCCTGTCCTGCCAGCAAGGGACACCCTCAGTGTGTCGTCCCCACCACCACCCTGGAGACACCCCAAAAGAGAAAAGCACCCCTCACGTCAGCCACCCCGTGCTTCCCCCAGCCCCAGCACCCCCATCCTCTGCTTGGCGGGGGACGAGGTGGCGCTCACTTCAGCTGGTGCAGGAAGCCCAGCAAGGCCTGGTGGAAGTCCTCTGGTTTGTCCAGGTAGCAGGCATGGCCGGCGCCGGACACCACGGCCAGGCGGTGCTCGGGGAGGTGCCGGAGGCTCTGCAGGGCCTGTGCACCCAGCCTCGTGTCACGGTCACCGTACAGGATCAGGGTGGGTGTCTTGGTAAGGAGAGAGAGCAAAACAGAGTGGTTGTCACAAGTGGGAAGTGGCCACCACGCTTCCCCTGGGCTGCGCCCACCTCCACCCCTCACCGTGGCAGCTGCGAAGCCGAGGGAAAGCAGGTGCCAGTCCCACTATGAGCTCGGGGGGGCCACAGGTCCCCCTCACTCACCCCAAAACAGGCCCACCCTCCGCATCACCCTCCAGCCAGCTGGCCCACAGGGCTCACCAGCACCCAGGGACCCCGCCAAGAGCCCGACAACCCACCTCACCTGGACCCGCCGGTACTGCTCAGCAGCGTAGTCCTTGGTGCCCACGGGCGCAATGGGCACAAAGCCGGCCAGCCAGTCCCCCCGCGCCAGGAGGAAAGGCAGGGCAAAGCGGCCGCTCATGGAGGGGCTGACGAGAACGGGCCTCCGCAAGCCCAGCTCCTGGAGGACACGGTCCAGGAAAGCCACTCGGCCCTGCGCCGTGGCCACTGTCTCTGCCGAGGGCGAATCCCCATAGCCTGGCATGGGGCAGAGGGCATAGGGTGGGCACGGGGTAGGGGGGAATTGTGCAGAGCCTGCAGTGGTCTCTCCCCTGCCACGGCTCAGCTGGTTTGGCAAAAAATGGGGCCCCTGATCGAGCCCCAACGGTTGTACAGCCACAGCCACGCACCATCCAGACCGAGCCGGCCCCAGCCAAAGGGTTTGGGTGGCCACAGAGGTCAACGCGCCGGGTCAAAGCCAAATCCCAGGCACGCTGCCCCAGGGACCACCACCAGCTAGCTGCCTGGAGAGGTCCAGAGCCCCGCAGTGGCTGGGGTGAGTGACTGGAGCTGCCCAGAGGGATCAGCTTAAGTACAGTGCCACGGTCCTACCAGGCAGATCTATGGCAACCGCGCGGTAGCCTTCTCCGGCGAGCAGCGCCAGCGTGCCCAAGGCCTCCCAGGTCTTGGAGGTGAACGCCTGGCCGTGCAGGAACAGGACATCAGGCCTGCGGTGGGGAAGACAGGCGGGAAGGGGTTGGGGGAAGGCACAGACCCTGAGCAATCCCCAGGGCCGGTCGCCTCCCACCTTCCTCCGCCGTGGGAGCTGGCGGGCTGACCCACCTCCCGGGGCTGGCAGCACCGCCGGGCCGGGGTCCTGCCGAAACCTCCCTGTAGAAGACGGGGGGCTCCCCTGCAGCCATCCCCGTTTGTGCGGTGCCGTTGGGCGCCCACCGGGTGCCCGCCGTGCGCCGATCGCGCTGGGCAGCCGGGAGCAGAAGGTAGAGGAGGAAGGTGAGGAGCGCCCCGAGGAGCAGGAGCCCCAGGCGGCTGCGGGCGAGCGGCATCTCCGCTCCGGCTGGAGAAGGAAAATGGCAGCGGGGGGGGGGGGGGGGGGGGGGGGGGGGCTGGGAGCCCCGAACCCCACTGCTGCGGGGTGGGTCGGGCCCAGAGCACGGTGCTCCCCTCAGCTCCGGCCCGGCCTGCGCCCCCCGCTGCCAGCCCCGCCCGTCCCCGGCCTCCCGAGCTCCCGCGGGCTACGGCCGCCGGCCCCGCCGCCCCTCAGCTCCGGCCGGGACATGCAGCCCCTCCCCCCCCCCCCCCGCCGGTGCCGCGCCCGCAGCCCCCGGCTCCGCCTGGCGGGAGGCCGCAGCGCTGCAGGCCCCGCGGGCTGTCAGCCGCGGGGGGGGGGGGGGGGGGGGGGGGGGGCTGCCCGCCGCACCGACCCCCCCGGCAGCGCTCCACCGGGCCGGGGCCGAGATAAGAGGTTCGGCGTGGCGGGGCTCGGCTCGGTTCGGCAAGGGTTCGGCGACGCTCGGCTCGGCTCGGCAGAGCTCGGGTAGGGCTCGGTGGGTCTCGGCGGAGCTCGGGCAGGGCTCGGCTCGGCTCGGCAGAGCTCGGGTAGGACTCGGGTAGGACTCGGCTCGGCTCGGCAGGGCTCGGCTCGGCTCGGCGGAGCTCGGCTCGGGGGGGCGGCGGCCGTGCCCCGGGCCCGGCGCTCCGTGAGGCGGTGCCGCCGCTCCCCCCCCCTCTCCCCCCCCCCCACTCCGCCCCGGCGGCCTTTGGACCCGGGGCGCGGCACCCCCAGCCCCGTGGTGCGGCGGGGAGCGGGAGGCGAACGGCAGCCGGCTCTGGGGGCGGAGGAGCAGGTAAGGCCCGCCGGCCCAGCACCGGGCGGGGAAACTGAGGCAGGGGCGGGCCCGTGAGCCCGCCTGGCACAGGCGAGCGGCCCCGTGTGCCCACCGCGGGGCCGGACCCTGCCGGCATCCCCCCAAAAAGAGGGTGATGCCAATGTAACCCCCCTCCCTTCCTGGTACCAATGCCACAGCTCACCTGCCTTCCCGCTACTGCTGGGCCTCGACGCCCGGACCCCGCTGGGCCGCACAGGGCCACCACACACACCCCTCAGCGCCCCCCAAAACGGCTCTCCCGACCCCCCCGCCCCCAGGCATGGCTGCCCCACAGCTCACTGAGAGCACCGTCACCGTGGAAGGCCAAACCCTCTTCTACCGCCAAGCCCAGCCGGCCCAGCGGGCACCGAAGCTGACGGTGCTGCTGCTGCACGGCATTCGCTTCTCCTCCGACACCTGGCTTCAGCTGCAGACGCTTGCCACGCTGGCCGAAAACGGCTACCGAGCTGTGGCTATCGACCTGCCGGGTAAGGCGGGGTGGTGAGCGCAGCCCCCGGAGCGAGGTGGGGTCCGTGGGGGGAGCCGATACAGCTGCTGTGGTTCGTGGTGCCGGGACGGCAACACCGGCATCCCGCTGTGCCGGCTTCTCCCGGTCGTGAGGCGGCAGAGAGTGTGACGGGGCAACTTCTGTCTCCCACGGCGCAGGGCTGGGCCGCTCGAAGGATGCCGTGGCCCCAGCGCCTGTGGGCCAGCCAGCACCGGGGGCTTTCCTGAAAGCGGTTTCGGAGGCTCTGTGCCTGGGTCCGGCCGTGGTGGTCAGCCCGTCGCTCAGCGGCATGTACTCCCTGCCCTTCCTCCTCCAGCACAACCACCTGCTCAAGGCGTATGTGCCCGTGGCGCCCATCTGCACCGAGAAATTCACAGCTGAGCAGTACGCCCAGATCAAAGTACGGCCTGGAGGGAGGTCGGGGAACTGGGAGGGGATGGTGAGGAGGGGACCATAGCACCAAGGTTGGGCAAGGGAAAGACCAACCAGGCCAGAAACACTGTTGCTGCTGGAAAAGGGGAAAGAGACCGTGGGGTAGCAGGAGGGAAAGCAGGGGCATTAGGAGACCCAGGAGTGTCAGCCTCATTTTCCCCTTTTTGTGGTGGGCAGGGGGGACGGGCGTCTCCCCTCTGTGTCTTGGTCCCAGGGTGGAGCGGGTGCCTGTGTGGCATTGGCAGGCTCAGGGTACATTCCCCCTCTGCAGACCCCCACGCTGATCGTGTATGGGGACAAGGACACGGAACTGGGGCAGGCCAGCCTGAACAACCTGCGGCACCTCCCCGAGCACCGGGTGCTGGTGCTGCAGGACGCCGGACACGCCTGCTACCTGGACAAACCCAGCGAGTGGCACCGCGGGCTCCTGGCCTTCCTGCAGCAGCTGGAGTGAGCAGCGTGGGCCGTGCGGAGGGGCCCACAGGGCAGGGGGACGTGGCCAGCCCACCCACCCCTCCGCCAGCACATGCACCCTTGCACCAGCCCAGCTGCTCTCCTGGCATCCCAGCCCTGCCTCTCCTGGGACCAAATAAAACCCCAAGCTCTGCCGCTGTTGTCCTGCCACCTTCCTCCTGCTTCTTTCCACCCTTCCCGCCCGTTTCCCCCATCCCCACCTCCTCTGTGGCCGCCATCCTGTGCACGTTTAGGGGGTGACAGCAGGGGAGGTGCAGCTGCTGAGGGATGGGGCGTTTGGGGAGCGTTGCCCTGGGGCTGTGTTCAGGCCTCCTCTTCATCCTCCTCTTCCTCCTCCCACCCCTCCTGGCGCGCACCCAAGCCCAGGGTAATCCACAGGGGCTTAAAAGGGAAGCGCCAGCCCAGGCAGGCTCCTGCCCACAGCCCAGTGCCCCGGGGAGGCAGGGGGGGGGATTTACTGAATGAGTAGCTGCTGTGAACAGATGGGGGGGCGTGCGGGGAGGCCTGACAGACGTCTGGCTGGAGAGACAGGGGGACAAGCCCCCTGCCCACCACCTGCCTTCCCCCCACCCTTTGGTGCTGCCGCACCGGGCACTCAGGGGCACAGATGGAGCCGGCAGTGGGGTGTCCCCCCAAAGCCCCCCCGCCTTTCCCAAGTCTGCCTGGGCTTTAGCTGCTTACGCCAGGGCCCAGGAGGATTTAGTGGGGGAGGTAACGGAGCGGGGGGGGGGCACTTGTCTGTGGGCGCAGGGTGCCTTTGTGGGGGCAGGGGCAGTGCCAGGGGGGCAGGAGCTGATCCCTGCCCTGGCAGTAAGGCGGGACCCCTATCTGGAGCATCCCTTTACCCCCCACCCAGTTCAGGTCCCCTGTTGCAGCCCCGGCCCCCCTCCCCCCCCCATACAGGGTTGCCTCCTGCCCCCCCAGCCCTTCAGGCGCTCCCCCCTAGCAGCACCCCTGGGTGCCGGTGGGCCCTGGGGTGCCAGCCGCCCTGTCCCTGCTCGCTCCGGTGTCCTTGAGCCCTCAAGCCATGCCAGCTGATCGGCTTCCAGGAAAAAAAAAAAAAAAAAAAAAAAAAAAAAAAAAAAAGGAGTTACAAAGAGGGGCGATGTGTGAGCCAAAGGCGGGGGGGCGGGGGGGGGCCAGGAATGTCCCCAGCGGTGGCAGATGGCCTTACCCAGGGTGCATTGTTCCTTTTAGTGTCTCTTATCCGCTGTAATAGGATCCCGGAGGGAGGGATGTGGGAGAGGGGAAGAGCGAGGGGGGCCCCGGCGTGGACCAGGGTGGGGGCCGGGGCTGCCAGCCTGGCCCTGGCCTGTCAAGCAGCTCATTGTTCCTGCCCCGGGTGTCACTGGGCGCCGCCGGGGACAATGTGGCACTGAGCGGGGCGGCCGGCGGCGGAGGGACGAGGCGCACGGAAAGGTACCCGCCATGCCCCGCTCCCGCGGGGGCCGGGGGGCTTGGGGTGGCCGGGAGGGCGAGTGGAGAGAGGATCCCCCCCCAGGGGCAGGGTGGGGGCTTCCTCCTGTCCCCCCCCCCCCCCCCCCTTGTCCCCTCCCTTTGCCACCCGAAGGTGCCCTGAAAGGGCAGGCGGTGCCCAGCTTTGTGGCTGTCCTGACGCCAGCCGGTGGCACCGAGCCGGGGCAGGTGGCCTGTGCCCATCACCGGGGCCTCTGGCGTCCCTGCCAGCCCGGCCCACCTGGAGGAGAGCACCCCCCCTGCCCACAGACACCCCACATTGCCTGTGGGAAGTGGGGGGGACACCCAGGGCCCTGCCGCCTTCCCCCCCCTGCCCCACCGCCAGCCTTGTCCTCCTCTCCCCGGCGGGATCTTTTGTCCCCGGCGAGTCCCTGCTGCCGTCCATCCCCGGAGGGGACGGGGACCCGGGCAGGCTGCCCGTCCCTGCCAGCACCACGCGCGGCTCCGGACGCTGCGGAGGGGGTGGTTACAGCGGGGTACATCCCCCCCCCCCCCCCCCATTTCAGCCTCCCCTCTATCGGGAATGGAAATATCCCCCTTCCCCAGCCTTTCCCCCTTTCCCCAGCCCCCCCGTGTGAAGATGAGGCGTCCGACTCACCCCGGGGGTGCAAGCCATAGCACACGGGATGCAGAAGTGACCAACCTGCTCCCCCCGTCCCCCCCCCCCCCCCCGCCCTCCTCCATTACCCCGGTGCAGGAGATGTGCCATAGCGATGGCGAGTCCTGCCAGCACCTAAAATAACCACCCCCCCCACCCCACCCCCCCCCGCCATGCCCGCAGACGCAGGCCCCAGCCCCAACACGGGTGCTTTGTTTCAAAGCCGCTTGGCATCACCCGGCTTGCCGGGAGCCAGCGGTGCTGCAGCCGCCCACCCGTGCCCGGACACACGGCGATTGTCCTCCTCCCAGCCCCGCACTGGCACCGCGGGGGACCCCGGCCACCCCCGTCCCCTGGGCACAAGGTCTGACGGGTGCGCAGGGGAGGGGACAGGGTGCAAAGTCATGGAGCATGGGGCATCACGCCAAGGTTCGCGTCGGGCTGGTGGTCCCCCTCGGGGAGGTTGCCTCAGTTTCCCCTGGGGCTTTGTGCACGGGCAAGGGGAAGGGGATGAGGAGGAAGAGGAAGGCTCGCACAGCCCACAGGACCACCCAGGCCACCTCTGCTCCCCCTGCCCTGCGTGCCGCCTCCCCAGCAAGCATCTGCAACCCCAACCCCATCCTACAGCCGTGCTCCCCACACTTTTCCCCTTCCCCCCAGTATCTGTCCGGCTCCTGGCCTCGTGACAGCTGAGCCCAGGCTTGGGCAGACACATGGTGGCAGGTCCCTTTTGGGGAGCTCCCAGAAGGTGTGCAGGATGCCAGTGGGGTACCGCGGGGCTGTGCAAGCGTCCCCCGCTGGAGTAGGGCACAGTGCTGCTCCTGCCTCAGTTTCACTGCTTCCCAGCCATAGGTGCTTTTCAGGCTGCAGATTTAGGAGGGGGGGTTAGCTGGGGCCTCCCTCCTTTCTGGAAACCGCCGTGTCCCACAGGCTCAGCTCGCCCTCCTGCCATGGCATCGCCGGACGGAGCCAGCGGCATGGGCGGCAGCCTCGAGGAGACGGAGCTCAGCATCACCCTGACCCTCCGCATGCTCATGCACGGCAAGGTAAGGGCGGGGGGGCTTGGCACTGCCCGGGGGGGCAGCAGTTCCCCGGGGTGGGGGGCCACGCTGGAGCACCAGCTCCTTGTCACGCCCTGGTTTCCTCCCCTGCTCCCAATCCCCCCCCCCCGGGAACAGCATTCCCAGAAGGATTTCTTCCCCCATCCTAAGCCAGGGCAGGGCCTGTTCCCATGCCCCAGTGTCACCAGTAAGCCACCCCAGTGTCACAGTGGCCACGGGGCCTGCGTGTTGCCCGTTGGCCAGGCTGTGGGCGGAGGAGGAATGTGGCAGGCAGGGAGCTGCCTGCTGACCTGGCCACCCTCCTCTCTGCCTTTTCAGGAGATCGGCAGCATCATTGGCAAGGTAAGATCTGGAGTCCGGGGGGCAGCACCAACCTCCGGCTCCCCTGGACCTGACCACCCGCCCTGTTCCTCTCCCCGCAGAAAGGAGAGACTGTTAAGAGGATACGAGAGCAGGTAAGGGTGGGCTGGGGGGCTGCCAGGTCCTGCTGCCTGTGCCTGACGGCTCCCACATGCCCGGCCCTGACCTCCCCCATTCCCAGGTGGACCCAGGGAGGGGACATGGCCGCACCCGGGGGAAGGCTGCCTGGGGCAGGTGGGAGGGGGAAAGCCCAGGTCCCCAGGCACCCAACCCTTCCCCAGGGGGGGACAAGTGGAGCCCAGGGCCTGCGATGTCCCTGAGGGGGTGTGACACTGTCCTCAGAGCAGCGCGCGCATCACCATTTCGGAGGGATCCTGCCCCGAGCGCATCACCACCATCACCGGCTCCACCGACGCCGTCTTCCGCGCCGTCTCCATGATCGCCTTCAAGCTGGAGGAGGTAGGCAGCCCCCCCACACTGCAGCTGGGTGCCCCCACACCTGCGGGCTCCTGGGGGTCCAACGCTGCATCCCCCCTTCTTTCCCAGGACCTGGGAGCGGGGAGCGATGGGGCAGCAGCAGGCAGAGCGCCGGTGACACTGCGCCTCGTCATCCCGGCCAGCCAGTGTGGCTCGCTCATCGGCAAGGCGGGAGCTAAAATCCGAGAGATCCGAGAGGTGAGGCTGAGGGTGCCCTGGGTGCGGGGTCCCCTTTTCCCCCTGGGGGGCTGCCACAATCGCGCAGGAGCTGTGGGAGGTGATGCAGGAGTTGAGCATCACCCTGTGGGTCCTGCAAAGGTCCCCAGGGGCCAAGGAGAGAACAGGGGAGGTGTGAGGTGCTGAGTCCCAGGAGAGAGTGGCTGAGGGACCCCAGCACCTCCCTTTTCCCCCCCCAGAGCACGGGGGCACAGGTGCAGGTGGCTGGTGACCTGCTGCCCAACTCCACCGAACGGGCCGTCACCGTCTCGGGGGTGCCAGACACCATCATCCAGTGCGTGAGGCAGATCTGCGCCGTCATCCTGGAGGTACCTGCCGAAACCCACGCCCAGCACGGGGGGGGACACTCACTGCCTGCCCCCCCTCCCCAGGGCTCCCTGTGCCCATCTGGACTCGGGCACTGGTGTCTCTCCATGCTGAAGCCCATAAGAGCACCCTGCTTTGGTGGCGCTGGGGGGCCATGCCCAGCTTGGGAGGGTGGGGCAAAGGAGGTCCAGGGGGCTGCGGGGGCATTCAACCTCATCTCTCATCCCCTCCACCTCCTTCCCTCCCTCTCCAGTCGCCTCCGAAGGGGGCCACCATCCCCTACCACCCTGGCCTCTCCCTGGGCACCATCCTGCTCTCTGCCAACCAGGTAAGGGGCCGCAGTCCCCCAGGGGCACGGGGTGTCCTGGGGTCCAGCCTCTGCCTGTGAGGGGTGACTCCGGTGGGCTCAGGGTGGTCTCCCTGCCCCAGGGCAGTGGCCTGAGGCAGGGGTCCCCACCTGGCACCCCACTGATGCCCCTTCTTTCCCCCCCCAGGGCTTCTCCATGCAGGGCCAGTACAGCGGGGTCTCTCCCGCAGAGGTGAGTCTGCCCCCATGGCAGCCCACCCCTGCTCCCATGGGCACTGGGTCTGTGCCCACCAGGATGAGTGCTGCCAGGGGTGCCTGTCCTGGGAGGCACTGGGTGCCAGTGTCCGGCCCTGGGAGGGGACAGGGGACCCTCTGCCGTCACCCCTAACACCTCCCTCTTCCTCCTCCTCCTCCTCCTCCGTCTGCCCGGGCAGGTGACGAAGCTGCAGCAGCTGTCAGGGCACACACTCCCCTTCGCCTCCCTAGGCCACGCACCCTCCATGGTGCCAGGTGAGCATCTCCCGTGCCCCCCCACCCAGGGCTGAGGGTGTGGGGTGCCCCTCCTGACCCACCCAGCCACCTGGTCCTAATGAGAGGGTCCCCGTCCCCTGCACCCTCTCCGGTCCGAGCCCCCCTGGCATGGCTACCTGCCTCCCAGAACAACCCTGTCCTTGATTTCCTGGGGTCCCTGAAACCACCGGAGCTCCCCAGCCCTGCAGTGGGGGAACACCAGCACCAAATTACGACTGGTGCCTATGTCGCATCCTCCCTGCCTCTCCCCAGGGATCCTTCAGGTTTGCTCCCAGGGCCACTGACTGTCCCAACACAGGCCTGGGGCGGGGGCATGGAGCTGCTGGACATCCCCCCCCCACCCCACTAACTTCCCTGTCTCTCTCTCCAGGCCTGGACACCAGCTCCCAGAGCACCTCCCAGGAGTTCCTGGTGCCCAATGATGTACGTGTGGGTCCCGGGGATGGTGAGGGGCACCACAACTTGCCCCTACCCACGTGTCCCCCCCGCAGCCGCTTTGCAGGGGCCAGCACCCACTGCCTCTCACAGGGGAGGCTCTGCCTGGGCCACCCGAGCTCAGGAGCAGGAGGGGCTGCTGGGGCAGAAGCAGCTAGAGGAAAAGGGAAACAGGCACGAGAGGTGGAAAGGGCTTGGCCAACACCAAGGAAGAGCTTTGGGATGTGGCAGCCCAGTGATGCCAGTCAGGGGGTCTTGAGCAAGACCAAAAAGTAGGGTCTGCCCAAGGAAAGCAGTGCCCTTCCCTTTCGGTGTCTGCCTCAGTTTCCCCAATCCTACTGGGCACAGAGGGCAGCTGGGTGAGCCCCTGGGAGCTCCCTGCTCGGCGTGGCTCCTCCAGCTGCTCCCAGCTCACCCCAGTCCCTTCCCCTCCAGCTCATCGGCTGCATCATCGGCCGGCACGGCAGCAAGATCAGCGAGATCCGGCAAATGTCGGGCGCCCACATCAAGATCGGGAACCAGATCGAGGGCTCCAGCGAGCGGCACGTGACCATCACAGGGTCCCCCGTCAGCATCACCCTGGCTCAGTACCTCATCACAGCCTGGTAGGTGCCAGCCTGGGAGGGACACACTGACTGCTAGTGAGGGGTGGCACCTCCCCAGCACCCCAACCCAGCTTTTGGGGGACACCCCCACTCCAGCATCCTTAGGAAGGATAAGCTGGGTGGTGCTCTGAGGCCCTGAGATGATGGGTACAGGACCTGAGACCCCACGGGGTTTGAGCCCCAGCTTTTTAGCCTTCCCCAGCGGGATGCCCAGGATGTGCCATGGAAACCTGTGCCCGAAGGGATGGGGCGTGCGGTCCCTGCACGCTGAGATGGGCAGGTTGGGGCAGGGGACCTGCTCTGTCAGATGGTCCTCACCACCCCATCCTTCTCGCTTGGTTCCCCAGCTTAGAGACGGCCAAATCTACCTCCCAGGCGCCGCCGGGCCCTGGCTCCGTGGACCTCGGCGTGGGCTTCTCCCAGCCCCTCACCCCGGGCTCCGGCGCAGCACTGCCTGCCGTCGCCCCGGCCCCCCCAGCCCTGCTGGGCACCCCCTACACCATCTCTCTCTCCAACTTCATCGGCCTGAAGCCGGTGTCCTTCCTGGCGCTGTCCCCATCCTCCGTGGCAGGTCCCAACGGTGGCACCGCCACCTACACGACCAAGATCTCGGCGGCCAACGGCACCAAGAAAGCCGACCGGCAGAAGTTCTCACCCTACTGAGCCCCGCTGGCGGGTGGGCGAAGGGCTCCGGGGTGCCACCCGGTGCCAGGGACACCTCCCCGCTGCCCACCCTGTCCCCCAGCCCCTGCCAGGCGCCCCATGCCCGAGGTGGACCCCCCCTTGCCCCCCACCCCAGGGACGGGAAGGGTCTTCCCGGCAGCAATGCCCGCTGGAGGAAATGGCTGCTCTGCTGCCTGCTGCCCATCCCGGCAGCGCTGTGCCCCCCTCCCTGATTTTCCTGCACAAGGACCACGTGCCCTGGTATTGGGGGGTGGGGGGCTGTCCCTGCCGGCCCAGGGTCCCTTCTCCCAATGCCCTGTGCCAGGGTGGGACCCCCGCCTCCTGCCCCTCTCCCTGCCCACCCCGCCATCCCGCTCCTGCCCACCCTCCAGCTGGCACCCAAAAGCCACATCCATCTGGATGAGGGGCTGCCTGGCCTCTCTGGGGATCCCCCTTCCCCTGGCTCTGGTGGGGCACCCTCCCCGGGTCATCCCGGGGCAATCGCCTCCCAGCAACCCCATCCAAGAGCTGGTCCCTGCTGGCTTGGAAATGCTGTATATATAAGTCTATATTTTTTCCTCCTTTGTAACTTATCAATGGTTTAATAAAAAGATAAAATTTACAAGAAAAAAATAATAATATCCCCCACCCTAGGTGGAGACACCCCCAACACCCAGGGGCAGCCTCAGATCCTGGGGACACGGGGTGGTGGCCGGGGGGGCGTCCCTGTGGCCAGGGGGGTGCTGGCCCTCAGCCCCAGTCTCTCTGGGGGTCTTACCAAAGCCCCCTCCCTGCCATGGGGCAGTTTGAGAGGCCATGGGGCAGTTTTCCCCCAGCCCTCCCCAGTTATTACTGGGGCAGGAGCATCTCCAGCTGACTGTGCCAGCACCAACTCTGGGACCTTTATGGGTGGGCTGAGGGTGATGTACCCCTCCAGCATCCCCCAACAGGGTCCAGTCCCCTTTCTTGCACTGGGGGATCCCATGGGAGTGTCCCCAAGCCCAGCAGAAGCAATGAAGGGGAACATCAGCTCCCAGTCCCCTCCGGCTGCACTGCCCCGGGGGCACCCTGCACAACCCCCCTGCTGCCACCCTGTGCCACCACGTCCACCCCAGTGCACCCCTGGCCGGCAGCCCAGTTTGGCTGGCACGTGGCACCGCTAGCTGGGCAGCTGTGTCCATAAACAGCCTGGCACAGACCCCCAGCCGGCCAGCGTCCCCCCTGGAGCCCCTGCCAGCTGGGGGGGACAGGGGGCTCGGCCACGGGCATCGCATGCTGCCACGCCAGTGGGAGAAACACAGACACGGCCAGAGCCCGCCCCACAGGTGTCGTTCCCCCATAAGTACCACGGGTGACAGGAGCTCCTCCACCCAGACGTTAGTTTTGGGTTAAACAGCCAAAGACAGAGGGCTCCACATCAGCTGTCCAGGCTCAGCAAGGTGCCTGGGGCCCTGGCGTTACTGGTGTTAGTGGTGTTAGCTTGGCCATTGCTCCTGAGTAGGGTGCAAGGGACATCTGCTCTTCCCCACTGGCCACGAGTGGTCTCAGTGGTGTGACGGAGAGGGAGGTGGCCCCTCCTCTGCCCCTCATGGCATCCTGTGTCCGGAGGAGAGCCCATCCATGCAACTGGGCTGTGCTGGTGTAGCCAGAGACAATCCCAGCCTGGAGAAGGGAGATGAGGCTTCCCCAGATCTGCTGCCTTCTCCTGGGCAGAGAAACCATCTTCTACCGTAAGCTCAGAGAAGAGGCAAAACCTGAACAAGGACCCCTCCGAATCCAAGAGGCTGGGTCCAAGCAGGCCCGAGGGGTCCCTGGCAGGTCCCCTGCCCACCCTCCTGCCCACCACTGTGGGACAGGGCCTCCTGCTTCTCAGCTGCTCTCTTCAGGAACTTGACCTGGGATGGGGAAGCCCATCTTGGTCTGGTCCAGCCTGTTCCTGGGACTAGGGCTGATGCAGCTGGCATGGGTATCCAGCGTGCAAGTCGCTCTCTGGAGGAACTGCAAGAAGTTTTCCTGTACAGAAGCCTCTGAGACAGAAAGACAGAGCTCCTGGCCCAGTGGCCGGTTGGCACAGCTGCGCCGGAGCCGGGCCAGCTCCTCCCGGATCTGGCGGTTCAGCAGCCCATAGAAGAAGGGATTGATGGCAAAGGAGGAGTAGGCAATCCAGGTGACCACCATCTCCCCGTGCCCGCTGCCCACTGTGCCAGCGGCGACGGAGGAGTGCAGGTGGAAAGCGAAGAAGGGCAGCCAGCAGCACAAGAACTGTCCCACAATGAGGACCAAGGTGAGGATGGCCTTGTTGCTTCCCAAAAAGCGCTCTGGCATCAGCCTGGGCAGTGGCAGGTTCCTGGTGGTGATGATGGTCACTTGGCTGGCGATGGAGTTGGATCGGTGTCTCGGCGCAACCGCCTGTGCCGGCACGGGCACGTGCTGCAGGGATGCCATCCGGGCCACGCGGTAGACCCTGCAGTAGACAGCAAAGATGATGATGGTGGGCAGAGCAAAGCAGATGATGCTGAAGATGATCACGAAAACTTTCTTGTGGGCCCCAGGGCTCCAGTAGACTGTGCAGCGGCTGGCACTGGTGGCCCCATTGCCTTGAGGCCAGCCCACAAGTGCCAAGACAGTGATGAGAACAGACTTGACCCAAATGAAGATCACTCCAGCCACCGCCAGCCTGATGGTCATCTTGACCTCATACCTCATGGGGTGGACGATGTAGTAGTACCGCTCCACGCTGATGATGGCGATGGTGAGGATGGAGGCACTGATGAAGCAGACATTCAGGAATATCAAGGCCTGGCACTCGGCAATGCTGTATATCACCCTGTTGAAGCAGGACGAGCTGGAGATGATCCCCAGGGGCATGAGGAAAATGGCAGAGAGGAGGTCGACCACACAGAGGTGGCAGACAAAGATGAACTTCCTGAGAAGGGGGGTTTTGAGAATGACGACCATCACCACGGCGTTGGCCACCAGGGCGGTGAGGGTGAGCAGGACCATGCAGAGGAGGCCCACCACCTCCTGGGCGGTGGACTGCTCGGGGACGGAGAGTGGCTCTGGGCTGCCCGTGGTGTTCAGCCCCGTTCGGCTTGCCATCCCCTCCAAGGGCTAAGCCAGCAGCTCTGGTGCCTGGGCAGCAAGGGCTCTTCTTGCGTGTCCCTTAGAGGGAAACCTCACCACAACCATGGCCGCTGTCTTCTCCTTGCCTGCTGGGGAGGCGAGCGGGGTGTGAAGGACAACCAAAATGAAGAAGAGCTACAGAGGAACCCAGAGATGACCTGAAGCCCTCCGAGATGCTGGAGCAGGGAGAGGTGCCCAGCGAGGTCACAGCACCCTTCCTGCTCCAGACCTGGCGTCTGGGCTGTCCCCAACCTGGCCAGGAACGGCACTGCTGGGACCCGCGGGCACCCGTGTCAGTCTGACACCCCGTCCCCCTGCCCCAACCGCACCCGCTCGCCCCGAGGAGGGACAGCACCAACCCCCCTGCCCCATCCCTGCTCCTTGCTCCGGCCGTGGGGGACCCCGGGGTGGGGGTGGGGAGGGGACCCAGCGCACCTTTGCTCCAGGGAGGGTGGGTGATGTTCCCCTCCTCGCCGCGGGTCCTTCTCTCCGGTGTCGCTCCCGCAGCCACGCTCCCCCTTCCCCGCGCCCCGTCACCCGCTCGTCATCCTGTTTGCCTGCAGCCTGCCAGCTGCGGATGGCACCGGCTGTCACTCCCGGGCGCTGCCTGCACTCGTGGCGGTCCCACGGGGACAGCTGCTGGGTCCTAGCAGCCAGCGGGGGCTCAGGAAGGGGGGACCGGGGTCCCCAAGCCCCGTGCCCCCCAACCCTCAGCGTGGCCGCCCACTGCGCCAGGCCTGGTCCTTCCGCAAGGACAGCTGGGCCCGGAGGTCCCCAGGGCTCGGGGGACAGACCGACAGACAGGTCCGCGGCGTCTCCTCCCTGCCGGTGTGCGGGTGCTCTGGAGCATCCGCAGGGCATCGGGGTGACGCAGGCGGGAGTTGCCTCTCCCCGGCACCCCGGGGACCCGGGCGTGTGCTTGGGGGGGCACACGTGAGCGTGGAGAGGGGCTCTGGCATGGGTGCCAGGCTGGGGCAGGGCAGCAGGCACAGCACCGAGCGTGGGGGCAGGCACTCGCCCTCTGGACGGATGGATGAGATCCTCCGTGCCCAGGCAGGGCAGCACGTCTTGCTGGTCCTCTGTAGCTCTGACGCCACGGCGATGGGCACGAGCCACGCGCCTTGCTGTGGGGACCAGGGCACCCGGCTGGCAAAGCCACCAGCCTTCACCTGAGGGCTGCCAGCACCAGGTGGCCACAACAGGCTGCAGCCCTTCCAGAGCCACCCACCGCTGTCCCTGCAGGAACCCACCACCACCCTTCCCTACTCCGCACCCACCTCGCCGGGCAGGAAAGCGCTAGCACCACTCCGTACAAGGCACGGGGGTTTTATTCACCGTTAAAGCAAGCTCTGTCCCCAGGCCAGCCTGTCCCTTGCTAAGACTCAGGTGGGGTAGCTGGACAGTCAAGACCACTGTGCTCTGGGCTGGTGGGCATCACCAACTGGTGCTGGGATGGGGCTGCGGGGTGCCTGGGCACCCTCAGAAGTGGAGCTGGACAAGGTAGCGGAGCCGGCACTGGCTTTCCTGGTAGATGAGGTACTTGCTCTGGCTGAAGGAGGACTCCTTGTAGGCAGGCATGGGGATGGGCTTGCCCTGGCACACCAGCACCTTCTTGCCATCCAGCAGCCCCTCCTCATCCAGCGTGGGGTCTGGGCGAGAAGACACCCCCCACCACCACGTCAAGCCCGAGATCTGTCCTCTCTTCCCCTCTCCCCGTGCCCACCCCAGACCCCCAGACCCCACGCCCCCGCCTGCGCCGGGCTCACCCAGCTCTGTCCGGCCGCAGGCCAGTACGCTGTCGTAGCTGGCGGGCGGCTGACACAGCGTGTGGTCATCACAGGTGATGCAGCAGGGCTTGCCCAGGGCCACCTCCACCAGGCTGGAGGGGCAGGGGAGCGGGTGCCTGTTTGCCCCTGGCCAGCTGGGCTGAAGCTCCCTCTGGGTGGACAAGACCAGAGCCCTAATGCAGTCCTGGGGTGCAACCTGGGCTTCCCCACTGTGGGATGCGGATAATCATCTCCTCCTCACCTCACCATCTTGGGCCACCTGCCAGATGTTGAGGATGCGGAGATTGTGCCCAGTCTGTGCCACATAGTTTTGGATTAGCTGCCAGGGAGGGAAGCAGGAAAGCGGTGTCACTGCAGGCAGCCATTCCAGCAATGCCCACGGTTCCCCTGGGACAGGGGGGGCCTTTGGGGTGCCCTCAGGCCCTTTGTCAAGGGGCACCGTGGCACAAGCATCACCTGGTATTCCTGGGAAGCCGGGTCCAGCAGGGAGAGGTGGCAGCAGAGCAGGGTGTAATCCTGATCCAGCGGATGGGTGACTTCCTCCTACTTCACCTTCTGCGCCTGCAGGCTCTGTGCCACCTCGATGTCAGCCAGCACCTGGCAGGCACAGACCAGGAACATCCTCACCGCCCATTCTGGGCACCGTGCTGGGGGCACCAGGGCAAGCTCAGCCTTCTGCCTGCACAGCCCCTGCCCCACAGGCAGGAGCCCTCCCTGGGGAGGGAAGCCACCCACCGGGTGCCCTGGCATCTCACCAACAGCATGTCCTTCTTGGCACGCAGCACGTCAGAGGAGTTGATGGACGTGCCCACTCAAAGTTATGAGGGACAGTGGTGTAGAAGCAGGAGGAGAAGTCCTTCAGGCAGGCAGCCTGGGGTGGCTGCTCCCGCGGTGCCGCCTCCAGCTCCTCCAGTGCCTCAAAGCCCCTCGTGATCTGCTGCTTGCTCAGATTCCCCAGCGCCATCTTCTTCACATCTGGCCAAGGGGACAGGGGAGGGCATGGGTGAACCCATCTGCCCCACTTGCCCCACAGCTACTTCCAAGAACCTCCAGCATGACCACAGGCACACGCAGGCACCCGGCATGGGAAGTCCACAGTCCCACCAGGTGCTGGGCTGTCAGCAGGGATGCTCTAAAATCCATTGGCACCTCTGCCCCCTTCACTCCCTCACCTGCAGCCCCTGGCCACAGCCCCCCAGACCCACCCCGTACCACCTGTCACCTCCTACCGATATTCATGGTCTGCATGGCATCCCGGAACATGTCACTGCTGAAGGTGAGGGACACCAGGTCCTGCGTGGCTTTGTCCAAGGTGCAGGCAACACCCGCTGCTTGCAGACCTTGTTCCCATCCAGGCCATCCACCTGCAGAACCCCACCATCACCGCGCCATCTGCGAGCCCGCGAGAGGGTGCAGGGGCACGGCACTGGGGCTGCCCGTCTTGGTAGGGAGAGCCTGGCCCCCGGGCAGCAGAGCAGTGGGCAGGCGCTGCCTCTATTTTCTGTGGCCAGTGCCACCCAGATGCCTATGGTTCGCACTTGGGATGCCTTCTCACTCCATCTCAACCCATTAGCCCCAACCTTCTGCCCAAGGGCTGTTTCAGTTTGCACCCAGACTCCTCCCGAAACCCACCCCATCCTGCCAACCCGCTTGGATGTCCTGGTACCCAGTGGGCCACGGGTGGGATGTGAGGACCACCCCACCATGGTGACACCCCGGCTGCCTGGCACACTCAACCGGAGGGCAACCTCCACCTCCTGGCTGCACCTCAATGAGAGTGTACTTCCCCAGCTGGGCAACGAAGTTATCCCTCGCTGCCCAACTGGTTTTGGTCTTCTCCCAAAATTTCTTCTCAAAGTCCTTCTTGGCAGCCTCCAGGGAGGCGGTGGGCATGAGCTTGGACTGGCCCACCTCCCCCTGGGAGTGGACAGCAGTGGTCAGGACCCCGCTGCTCCAGCAGTCCCATCCCGGGGGGGACAGCCTGGGAGCAGGGGGGGCTGTGATGGCAGGGCTGTGGGGCAGAGAGCAGGAACGTGCTGAGCCACTAGCACCAGGTCTGGGTGGTCCCTCCAGCTCAGCGAGACACCCCAGGACTCCTTGCTGGGGTGTCACATTCACTGTCACTGCAGTGGCAGGTGTCATGTCCCCCAGCCAGGCTGACCTAGCTGTGTGGGGGCAAGTCCTTGAAGCCCCCCAACAAGGGGCTATAGCAGGGCCACTTTATTGCTTGTTTTGGGTCCAGGAACAAGGGATGGGAACCACCAGGTTCATCCCCGACACTTGGGAGTCCCAAGACAGGGTGGGGACAGCTGGGCAGGGGGGACGAGTGGTGCTGGGGGGGACTTACCACCCGACCCCAGCGGCTCCGGACACTGTAGGCACCATCATGCTCAAGGAGCTGGATGATGTAGAACTTGTTGTTGTTGGCGCTGATGTTTGTCTGGTTCAGGGTGCAGTCATAGTCCTCGTAGACTGGCACCTGGGCAGCGTTTGGGGATGGGGGTGGGGGGGGTGCAGAGCTGTCCCAGTGGGGACACAGTGGGGTCTGCAAGGAAAACTGGGGCTGCCCCTGTGTCAGCAGGGAGGGGACTGCCCTGGGACTCTCCCTACCCTGCCCACACTCTCCTGCCCACATTCTCCCATCCCGGCCTCGCTGGGTACCGCAGCCTTGCTCTCACGCGGGTGCCTGGTGCTGTGCTCCTCAGGGGGCACAACCCATCAGTGGTGCCGGGGGGCTTCTCCTTGGGGGCAGTTTTCAGGGCTGCCAAGGTGGAGCTCCAAGCATCCTCCTCCTCTCCCTCCTTTGCTTTCTTGCCCCTGCCATCCAGTTGCTTCAGGAGGGACACGTGGCGCTTGGAGGCCATGTCTTAGCCACCCCCACGGGGTCAGCAGAGCCTTAATCCACCCAAAAAAACCTTGGGGAGAGCAGAGCAGGAAGCAAGAGATGTCGAGCTGCCCTTCCAAGACAGTCCAGCTGGGCTGTGCCTCACTTTCCCTATGCCTCCAGTCCACAGCCAGGCTGGAGGAGGGATGGGACATCTGCTACCAAAATATCTCAGCCTTGCCTCTCTGCTTGGAGTGGGGGGCAGAGTCCCTCGGCACCCTCCAGCCCCCGGGGGTGCCCAAATGGAAGATGCAGCCTGATGACGTGGAGCCAAGGGGGAGTGTTGTGGGGGGCAGGCATGGCTGCTTGCACAGCAAACTCAGGTCAGAAGAGCTGGAAGAGGATGAGTGTCCACTGGAAGGGTTGGGGGGAGCTTGGACAGCCCTGCTTGGTCCCCACTTGCCCTCACCAGGGACCCCCAACATGCAGGAGTGTGTCCCCAAGACTCCCCCAGCCCCGTGTCCCCAGAGGTGTGCAGGAGAGGAAAGCATGCAATGCCCCCCCTAAACATGCAATGCCCCCCTCCCCCAATCCCTCCCAAGACCAGTGAAAGGTTGCTTTGATTTGGGCACGGGGGTTGCTCGAGCAGCCCCTCATCTCCTCCTATGCCCTCCCTCAACCCAGATGAGCAAGGGGTGCCAGCAGCAGCAAAGGGGGCAGAAGAGCAGGGAGCAGCCCTGTCCTACCTGCTCCCACTGCCCGGGGTCGATGAGCCCAGCACCAGGCACAGCTGCTCCCCCCAAGGAGCCTCCAGAAGCCTTTGGGCAGGTCGGGCAACCAGCCTGGAGGCAAAACTTTTTCCTTAGGCAAGAGGAGGCAGCGGCCAGGGATGACAGTGGAAACAACTGTCACGTCCCCGGGTAGCACAGGCACCCTGTGGCAAGCCTGCCTGCCTGCCCGGCGGGCCCCGGACCAGGGGTGACCCTGCTGCCAGATGCCCCTCCAGCCAGCACCCCTCTGCTCTGGGGCAGAGAAAACAGTCTTCAGAGGGCTAAAGCCTACATAATTTTGCGTGTTGAATCACTTTTCTTGGGTCCCTGCCAAACAGGCAGGGCTGAGGAGAAGGCTGGGAGGAGGAGCAGGCAATGGCTGCCTTCTCCTGCCTGCAAACTGCCTTCCTATACAAGAGGTGCCCGTCCCTGGGCAGGAGCGGCTGAGCAGCCAGTGCGGACACGGGTGGCATGGGCAGGAGGCAGAGCTGTCCTTCCTGCTGGGGACATGGAGGGGACAATGCAGCTGAAGCCAGAGCATCAGTGGCTTCATATCTGCCAGGCTCGGCCACATCAGCCCCAGGCAGCGCAGGGTGAGGGGACAGCCCCGTGACCTCCCTCAGGGGAAGAAAATATTTAGTTTTACCAAGGCAGGTACTCCCCCAAAAGGACTGCAGCCCACGGAGGAGCCCGTGCCAGGGCGGGTGAGATGAGTAAGAAGCAGGGAGTAGCAGGAGGAGACCAGCGGCTCCCACGCCGTGTGCCACCCACTTGCCTTACCAAAGGGAAAGGAAAGGCTGGCTGCAGGGTGGGGAGACCACAGGGAGTGGAGACCACGAGGGGGAAGTGGAGGTGGTGGCTGGCATCAAGCCTGGGGAAGGAAAAGTGCTACCCAAGCCCTCCCTCTTTTTTATGCATTCTTTGCTTCTCCATGCCTGGATCTGTAGGTACACCACCTGCTTCAGAGCTTTCCCACTTCTACAGTCAACAGCTCAACGTCCAAGTGGGAACCAGTAACGAGTGGTGTCCCTCACTGGTCCATACTGGGTATAGTACTATTTAATATCTTGACAAGCTGGAGGATCTGGGGTCGCTCAGCCTGGAGAGACCTTACTGCAGCTTTTCAATATACAAAGGGGGCTTGCAAGAAGTGGAGACTTTTTAGCAGGCCCTGTAGTGACAGGATAAAGGGCAATGGTTTTAAAATGAAAGAAGGAAGGAATGTCTTGTGATGAAGGTGGTGGGACACTGGGCCAGGTTGCCCAAAGAAGCTGCTGCGGATGCCCTACCCCTGAAGGCGCTCAAGGCCAGGTTGGACAGGGCTTTGAGCAACGTGATCTAGTTGAAGATGTCCCAGCCCACGGCAGGGGGGTTGGACTGGGTGATCCTTGCCGGTCCCTCTCAGCTTGGGGCAGCCTGCGACCCCAGGACCCGCAGGGAGGCAGGGGAAGGGGGCACGGCCCCGGCCGGGCACTCCCAGCCGCCCAGGCCCGGCTGCGGCGCCGCCCTCCCCGCACTACAACTCCCGGTGTGCCCCGCAGCCGACGGCAGCCGATGCGCATGCGCACCGCTCGGAAACTTCGAGGCAGAGGGCGCGGTGCCTGCTGGGTAGAAGACGACTAGTCACCTCGGCGCCATTTTGTGGCGAAGGAGCGTGGGGTTGCGCGCGTGTGTTCGGCGCCCCGGGGTGGCGGTTAGCGCTGCGCTGTGTGCTTGCGGATCTTGGACAGCGTCATGGGCTCGGACAAGCGGTGAGCGTGGGTGGGAGGGCGAGGAGAGAGGGGAGGGAGAGAGGGGAGGGGGCGGGCGGGCGAGCGGGCGGCCCCCTCGGGGTGGGCGATGGTGGGAGTTGCTGCGGGCTTTTCTGGTTGTGAGCTCGGTCCGGTGTGCCCCTCAGCGTGAGCAGGACGGAGCGGAGCGGCCGCTACGGCTCCATCGTGGAGAGGGAGGACCGTGATGAGCGAGAGTCCCGGAGTCGGCGCAGGGATGACTATAAGAGGTCCAGCGAGGAGCGCCGCGGTGACCGCTACGATGACTACCGCGACTACGATAGCCGCGACTACGACAGCCGAGACTACGACAGCCGCGATAGCCGAGACTGCCGGGACTACGATAGCCGCGACTACGACAGTCGCGACAGCCGGGACTGCCGGGACTACGACAGTCGCGACAGCCGGGACTGCCGAGACTACGATAGCCGTGATTGTCGTGACTATGACAGCCGTGACAGCCGAGACTACGACTGCCGAGACTACGACAGCCGGGATTGCCGAGACTACGATAGTCGCGACAGCCGAGACTACGACAGCCGAGACTATGACAGAGACTACGATAGCCGCGATTATGATAGCCCAGAGGTGAGTGGAGCAGTGGGTGCTGCCACACGGGGCGGGTGGGCTCCCCACGGCGCGGGGTCCCGGTGCGAGCCCGGTGCCAGGGTTGGCATCCCCGAGGGTTTGTTAGAGCGAAAGGGGGGGGGGGTGGTGGTGTACTGCCTGAGGCCGTCAGCACCGAACCTGGGAGAGATGGTTGTACGGGGAGTTGGTGTGTTGGTTATGATTCGTTTTTCTGGCACTGCGGGGGCACGCCGCTAGAAACTGCAGTGGTTAATTCTGAGCGCTGGCTTCTTAGAGGGAGCGGGAGCGCAGGAACAGTGACAAATCAGAAGATGGATACCATTCCGATGGCGACTATGGAGAGCACGACTACAGGAACGACATTAATGATGAGAAAGAAAGCAAAACCATCATGTTACGTGGCCTTCCCATCACGGTTACAGAGAACGATGTAAGTAGCCAGAAAGGGGCTTTGCTTTTCTTGCATCTCAGGAAGTGTGCGGCTTTGTGTCAGCAGGTCTGGGTGGTAGTCGCTGCTGCCATTTTGTTGAAAGCTGCATCATGGTGGCCCCCGTTAATGTGTTGGTCGCACTGCCATTTTGAATCCTAAAAGGATTTAAACTGTTACTGTTAAGTAACAGGTCAACTGAATGTTAACCAGTTTATTTCAAATGGGAATAGTCTTATGCATGTGTGGATGCTTTCCCTAAGAGTGGATTTTAAACTACCTGCTCTTTTCTCCTCCTCTGTATAGGAGGGAAGAACTAGGTTTGGTTTTTTTTTTTTCTCTCCCTGCCTCCCCTACTCAGGGAGAGGGACAGAGAGGAGGTACTTCCTTGAATTTTTCCTGATCTTTATTGAGGCCAGAAGTTCTGATGCGTGAGGTTACACGCACCGAGCTCCTCAGCTGGGTACGGCCCTGCACAAAGCTGCTTTGTGTACGTACCGCAGGGGAAGTCATAAAATGGCTGCTGTGGAGCTGACAGAGCAAGTACAAATGAGCTTAGTACATGGTTCTCTAACTTTCTATTAAAAAAGATGTTGAAGGTGATCAGCTTTGAGCTTTCTTTTTTTATTCTTTCTAAAATTTTTTTCTTCCTTCATGGATTATTTTGATTACCAAGATAAAAGCCCACAACTGTTACTTGAGGAGTGAGGGGGAGCCGTGTAAATGCTGAGCTATTCCAGGGTGTTTTCAGGCAGACTCCGCCTCTGCTGAGATCTTTATGCATTGATTACCAACACAGAGAATCCTTTTGCATCACTTTTGCAATGGAAATTTTTTTTTTTCTTTGATTATTCACTACCTTCCTAATATTGAGGTTTTTTTAATCATCGTGTATTGGCTAATATTTTTGTAGGTGCTTGATAAAATGTAGGCTCCTACATACAAATAATGTAACCCAGTCAGACATTACACAGAGCATCTCAGAACGGTTTCTGATTCTGAGGAGTAAATGTTGTGTGGCTCTACAGTTGTGCAAATAACTGTAGCATGTTTTATGGGACAGTTTCATTCTGGACTATTCTTTAGAGTGTAGGTGATGTAACTACTAGTTGCTTTCTTAACGTTGCTTTGGTACTTCTGACTGGGTATGTTTTTTTCCACTTTTTTAATGAAAAAAAGCTACTTGCACTGAAGATGTCAGTTCCAGTCAGCCTGGAAACACTTCACAGCTTTAGATCAATTTTGAGTTTGCTGAGCCAGCCCTGTTGTATATAATGTAGCTTGAATTCTGTAGGAGCTGCTGAGAAAAACCTCTGCTTGTCTTCTGATATTAAAAAATTTTTCAAAGTGTTTTTTTCCTACGTGTCTCTCCACAGTAGTGTGTAGCCTGTGCCACAACTTAAGCAGCTTTGTTAAGGAGGCTGAAGAACTGATGTATCTTTTAGCTTCTTCTTTAACAGTATGTTCTTCACAAATCTACTTTTATCTCCTGAAAAACAGAAGGGGAACTGTTAGAGAATGAGAACTGTAGCGTGAAGCTTGAGAACACAAGCTTGAAGCTTGGAGCCTCGCAGTATAATGTTCATGTTTTTCTTTGCTAGGAGCCAAGGGTATTTAGATATGCAGGGAGAGGGATGCTGGCAGCGTTCTTTATAAAAACTTGTGAGCAAGCACAGTATTTGCCAAATCTTGCACAAAAGCCTTGGAAAACAAGATCTTAGAGATTCGAATCCTGGATGATTCTGTGACCTAAGTGAAGATGACAGTTTAGCATAGCAAAGAACTATGTGGGTTCACTGTGGTGCTCATCAGTCTCCTATTAGATTCTCCATAAAGGTTTATTTTTCTCTGTGATAGTGTTGCATATGTTTTGTTTCTGTGTACCTCTTGCATGTACTGTAAGGTAGGTTGCTTCTGTGACTGTCCTAGCTGCCTGCCAAGATGTGAAAATTTAACTATCTGATTAAAATCTCATGCAGATTCGCGAGCTTATTGAGTCCTTTGAAGGTCCTCAGCCTGCAGACGTGAGGCTGATGAAAAGAAAGACAGGTGAGAGCTCTTAATCCAGTTTTTGATACCGCCTTCCTCTTCCCCAGCCCAAAAGAGTATCCAGAATTGTCCCCAAACTGCAAGCACATGCAATAAAAAAAATAAAAGGTTTGCCATGGCTAAGGAATGTGGCTTTTTGGAAGACATTTAGATAGCTGGTCAACATGTTAAAAGAAGTCTGTCTACAGGGGGTTTTGTTAACAGGTATTGGTAAGTAATACTAGTATAAACCCATTTAATAGTATATAGTCTGTTGCATGGTTACCTTTAAACATGGATTCGAATCGAGTGAAATGTAGCCAGTTAAGGGAGCTTGGTTCCTTGCCATGGCAAAATAACGAGCAGATCCCAGCAGTTGACGTCGCATTTGTAAAGCTGCTTTGTCATGAAGTAATGAAGCAGTTGGAGAGAGATTCACCTGTTTTAAAGGAACTGACTAACACAAGTATCCCGTCTATATCTGAATGCTGTCTCTAGGTGTAAGCCGTGGTTTCGCCTTCGTGGAGTTTTATCACTTTCAAGATGCTACCAGCTGGATGGAAGCCAATCAGGTTGCTTCACTCACCAAGTCTAGATATTCCTGAAAATGGAACAAGTCTGTACAGTTTAAAAAAAAAAAAAAAAAAAAAAAGGAAAAAATGAAGGTGGAAGGAGTGGTTTGTTCCATAACAGTGATTTAAAAGAATAAAAGCTTTGTATATATTAAAATTTGTAACAGTAGGACTAAATATCAAGTAAAATTAGGAGAGAAAATCGGCTATTTTGAGCAGTCCCTGGTAAAATGTGTCATTTTTTAAAATGACTTGGTTTCAATTTAATTGGCTCATGGTTAGCAAGTTGTCCTTAGAAAATCCTAATTTGTTTCCACCTGATGTTTCCTTCTCTGTTGTCAGAGAAAGCACCAGATCTCTGCATTACGTTGGTATTAACCCTGAAAGAGAAGTGTCAGTTCGTGGCGTTAGCGTGTTCCCCTAGTTAAAGAGGGAGAACTGACTCTTCTAGAGGAAAATCATGTTTATTTCAACTAAATTTGGTAGAGGATGAATGCTTGCATATGTTATGCTGTGTATTTTGGCTTTTTTAGAGTATGACTTGATAAGGAGCCAAAATGTGATGAGTCCTCTAGTTTCTTTTCCAATTAGATTTTCCTTCTGCATTGCAAACTGTTCCACTTGCTTTTGCTCCTTTTTGAATATTCATAATCTGTTTTAACAACAGAACTTTAAAATACTTCTCAAAGTGAGCAAAGTGTATCAAGCCTTTTTTTTTTTTTAACAACTAAGTATTTGATGTGAAGGTTCCTGGGCAGCATGAAGAATGCTATTCTGCTCTGTTGGTGTTATGCATAAAGAAATGGTACCACAATGGGATTTATAGGCAGGCAGTTCCAGCAGATGGAAGTCGTCATCTCCCTTACGCTGGAATAGGGTTTCGTGTGTCCCATACCGTGGGAGATTTCCCCAGCCAGAGGGCAGCCTTCAGATGCTGTTTTCCTGACATGCTGCTCAGTAGGGTTGGTGGATACAGCGGGAAGATTTACATGAATTTAATGCTGAGCGTATTTTCAGAAACAAGATAATTTTAATATATACAAAGCTGTACTGATGCATAAGTTACTGAAACATACTCAAATTCACTCCGGTAACCAGCCACCCTAGTAATAGGGAAAACATAGAATCTCCCCAGCAGCCCGGTTGCTGACTGTTAGATGAAAGAATGATGTATTGCAACTATGCCAGCAGCTTTGTTTCTATGTGTGCATATCCAGTGAGTGCTGGGCCCTCCAACCCCCCCTCCTGCCGGTAGGAGAAATGGCTTTGCCCTTCTTAGTTGTGCAGAATGTGAGAGCCATATTCATGCTACATCTGTGTCAGACCCTGTTACCAGAAAAGCCATCAGTCTTGGCAGTTCTGTGGCACTTCTGCAGTAAGCCAACCTGCTGTAAAATTAGTTCTATTAAAATGTCTGGGGTTTGGCCTCTTAATATGCGCTCTCTCAGACGTGCTTCCACCTGTTTGACTATGTTGATGACCGTATTTTGAGAGGGCATTCTGCATTCCCACACTTGGCAAAGTGTGAGGCTGAGAGTCAAGGCTTCTTAAATAGATGTAAATTCCTAACTCTGAAGTCAGAGTGAGAGGACATGCTGAAAGCATTATGAACTTTTCCTACCTCTGGAGAAGCTTCACTTGCAGTCTAGTTACTCATTTTGGAGAGCTCATGCCTGAATGAAGAACACAAACCTCTCGTGCAGGCTTCCAATTGAACTGATGTATTAGTCAAAGGAAACCGCTCTGAGTTACATTTCAGTTGATGGCACTTACAATCCAGCCTCCAAGGGGTCTAAGCAGGGTCCCCTTGGGAGGAGTTACTGTATTTTCAAAGGGACACTTCTGAAGAAAGTGCTTGGAAAAGTAATCCAAAGGTGGTTGTTAAAAAGTCTGGGGTATTTGGAGTAGGGGAAGAAGTGAAGCAGTCACCTAACGACATGTTTAAAAAGTTGCTCAGTGCTATGCCAGAAGTGAATAGAAATGTGGGGGCAAAGAGACTCCTAAATGTGTTAATCCTGAATGCAGCAGGTTAGGACTTTGTCTCCTTCGAGACACTTTCTGGTTCCATGTCAGCGTTTAGTGTTTGGCAGCTTTTTCAACACTCCCTGATTCCGTTTATCTTTGCTCCACATCCCATTCTCTTACTGCCCTCGTCCTCCTCTCTGCAGGATTGGATGGGCAGGGTGTAGGTGGCGGTGGTTGTCCTCCACATCCTCCCCATATGTTGTCCATTTAATTCAGGAGCACTGATTCCTCCGAAGGGTGCTCTACCATGGGAAAATAGACATGTGTGCCTCGATACAGGAATAATTGAAACCACTTTTTTTGCAGAAAAAGCTGGTGATTCAAGGGAAGCAGATTGCGATGCACTACAGCAACCCCAGGCCTAAATTTGAGGACTGGCTTTGCAACAAGGTACAGTGCATGTCTTTATCGGAGGGAGTTTGTCTAGGCTTCCGCACTTCTGAGCAGCTCAGTGGTTTGAATAAAGTGATACATGATTCACTTGGCTCATGCTGCTGGTCCATATGACAGCAGTAGTAAGATGCAGGAATTAAAAGGTTTTGCAGCTCTGGCAGCAATGTAGATGGAGTGGCAGAAGCATTGCCCCAGAAGATGCAGAGGTTGTGCAGTGAGCTGTACTAGAACATGAAGGGATTAAGTGATGACTAACCCAGTATTGAATCGCTGCTGGCCTGCTGCATAACTGCAGTGTGCTCAGGTAGTTACTATGCCTGAGATTGTAAGTAGGAGATGACACAGTTAAAATAAGTAATTTGGGAGGACTGGGGAAAAGGTAGCTGGGATGTTCTGAAAAGCAGTTACGATATGGACAAGGGTGGCTTTTGCTGTTCTGGATTATTCTGGTGGGTTTAGCTTCATTATGTTACTTTGTGTGAATGTCTAGTTTTCATTATTGAACAGGAAATGCCAGCATTGTTCCAAATTACCCGAGTTTTTACTAGGCTTCTCTTTGTTTCTTACAGTGCTGCCTTTACAACTTCAGAAGGAGGCTAAAATGCTTCCGCTGCGGAGCGGACAAATTTGGTACATTACACTGATCTCTTTGGCTGTGTTTGATTTTGTGGGAAAGTTTCTGTCCTATGTAGAAAATGTAAAAGTTCACTGTAGGTCCTGGGCTGGGTTCTGAAATGCTGAGTTTGAGTGAATGAGCTATATTGTGACTAAAATATTTTCCTCTTATTATGAAGATTCAGAACAGGAGGTACCACCTGGAGCAGCAGAAGCCGTTCAGTCTGTGGATTATTACTGTGATAGTAAGTTATCTTTGACTTACTGTTTAATGTGAAATGTAAACATGGGTACTAAAATCCTTCCTGTACCTCAGACTGCCCACTGAAGAACTTGAAGTACACTGGAAAGCTGTTGTGTGCACAGCTAATGTCAAACTTTCTTTTCTCCTCAGCCATCATTCTCCGAAACATTGCTCCTCACACAGTAGTGGAATCTATCATGACTGCGTTGTCTCCGTATGCATCTCTGGCAGTCAATAATATTCGTCTTATCAAAGACAAGCAGACTCAGCAAAATAGAGGCTTTGCGTTTGTACAGCTGTCTTCTGCCATGGTGAGGGCCTTCCTGATGCGTTGGAGAGAAACAGCTTGTTAACGTGCTTCTGTAGCTGAAGCATTTGGAGCCTCTCAGCTCTCTGAAGGGCCGCCCCAGTTCAGCAAGGTTTAATTGGCACTCTGTGTGTCAAAGCCTTTCATCATTAGCTGCAATTTAGGAGGTGGTAGGATGTGAGCACAGTGGAAAGCTATTTTTGTAGCGGAGTGTTGTTCTGAATTGAAAGCTAGTTTCACACTTGAATCACAAAAATAGTGGTCTGGGATTGTATTTCGATGGCAAAAAATAAGGACTGGGGCATATAATGTGGGAGAAGTTGTCCACAGAATTGGGCTGCTTCCACCTTAAGGGACAGAAGGGGGATCTTGCTGCTCTCTGCAGCATCCAGTGGGAGGGTGTAGGGACAGCAGAGACATGTTCTTGAGGCTACACAGGGATAGGAATGTTGGCAACAGCCATAAATGGAAACATGGGAAATTGCAGTGAGGTACAAGAAAAACCTCTTAACTCTGAGAGAAGTCAAATACTGTCACAGGGTCCCTGAAGGGCGATGGAATCTCTCTTCCTGCATGTACTAAACTTGATCAGCAACGTGATCTGTTTGGACCTGCTCTAGGCAGGGTGGAACATTTTGCTGTTGGATGGAAATGGGTGCCTGATCGCAGTCTCTGCTGGCCTCTCGTTTGAAGGAATTTGGGGCAAACTGCTGCTTTATAAAGTTAAGATTGTAAAGATGTTTGATAGCAGTGGCCCAGGGAAACAGTATCTGCACATGGGCTGTGATCAGTCGCATTGTATTAATCTACGTGTGTATAGTGTGAAGAGATGGGGGTGTTCTTACAGCTTTCATTCGCTCTATGTGAAAAGCTGGAGCTTTAGGGACTTTTGAATCCTCAGTAACCTGCCTTTCATAATAATGAGTATTTACTCTTGTAGGATGCTTCTCAACTGCTGCAGATTTTACAGAGTCTTCAGCCACCATTAAAAATTGATGGCAAAACAATTGGTGTTGACTTTGCGAAGAGTGCCAGAAAGTGAGTTGCGATAGCAGTTGATCTTAATTCTCTCCCTCCCCGCCCCTGCTGCTGTTTATGTTAGAGATTTCGTTGTTGTCACCCAGGCTTTTGTTTTACTGTCACTCCAAAGTTTTGCTTCCCTTAAGTGTCTCATGTTGCATGCATCCTGCTCTTCACTGTGTGAGGAGGGTGAAAGCGGTGTTTCTTACCACCCCTGTTTTCAGTCCTATGAAGATAGCATCGTAACTGCTTGTGTACACAGCACACGTGTTTCCTTGGAGACTAGTGACTTGTTAACTGTACAACAACGAACCTAAAGTCCCTTTACTTGCCAAGCAGTGCTTTGGCTCATTCATTACAGTCAGGATGTTTTATAACTGCCAAGAAATCCACGTGTAAGGGCAGACTCTACCCCCTTGCATAGGGAGACACTTCAGAAAAAAGCAGTATTTACACAGACACGTGATTTTTGTGCTTACAGAGACTTGCTTCTGCCAGATGGTAACAGAGTCAGCGCCTTCTCTGTGGCAAGCACAGCCATTGCTGCAGCTCAGTGGTCATCCACTCAGGTATGATTTGAGGCTATTGCTCATAGGCCTGCTTTCCTGAAAATTAAAAAGTAGTGTATATAATTTCACTGCTGCCCACTTGCTTGGTTGAACTGACCAAAGCTGCCATGACAGATCTGCTCTTTACAGTTAAGCTGGAGCCTAAGCAGTGTTGAAAATCCTAAATGCAGTAACTTAATCTGTCTCTGACAAAAATTACCTGTTTGAATTTCAGCCACAGACTGGAGAAGGGAGCACCCTGGACTACAGCTACCTCCAGTCAGGACAGGATGGCTACACACAGTATGCTCAGGTTAGTAGCAGCAGTTGTGGTCTAACCAGTAGGTTGTTGTAATTTGGGTATCTGCTTATCTTCATTGGTCATTCGTTTCCCTTTGCAGTACTCCCAGGATTATCAGCAGTACTACCAAAATCAAGGAGGAGTGTTGGACACAGACACAGCTACCATATCAGGTAGTGCTTCGACATGTGGGAGATGCTGCTGTTTGTAATGATAATTTTGCAATAGCGGTATTTTACCTTAGTCTTACTGTTATTTAGTGTGTAAAGGGTGACACGGCTCATGTTGCTCTCAGGATTTCTGAATGAGTACGTGTTACTAGTGAACCATAACACATTTGTTCAAGTGGGACCTCTAGTCTGTGAGATGAGAGATCAGCCTCTGTTTCAGACTACTGACAAAAGCCTTGAACTCAGGAGAACCGCGTAAGCAGCTCTAGACAAATCTTCAGTGCTAGCAGCTGTCAGAGGCCAGGAATCACTGACTCCGGGAGCAGAATATTTCCTCCTGAAAAGGAAACTATTCCTTGTCTGGGTAGAAAATACCCACTGTGTATCTGTCTCCTTTTGAACGTTTATTGCCTTGTTTGGCTGCTGGAGCTGGAATTAGGAGCTGAAACTGTAAACAAAGTAATTTTAGCCCTAGGATGAAGTACTGTTTTACAAATTAGTTGGCTTATCCATTATTGCTCTCTGTTGGCAGGAGCTCCGGTCACTACCACCACAGCTGCAGTTGTGTCCCAGAGTCCTCAGTTATATAATCAGCAGACAAACTCACCTGACTCTCCGGTAATTGCAGCAGTAATTACTCCTTGCTTTCTATGCCAGGGTTATGTGGGATATCTGGCTTAGCTGTAGCCTTTGCTCTTCAAAGTGGATGGTGCAGCAAAGCTGCTGAGTGTCCACAGGTTAGTCACGGTGCTTGTGGTCATAAGTCATCTGCTGTTTCTTCTCTGTGATAGTTTTGATCTTTGTTAAAGGTGAGTGCTAAGTGTATTGGTGAAGAGGAGCTAGCTGTTGTATGCGTGGTGTGGGCTGCTCATGCCTGAGCTTGCTGTCGTTGTTTCCTTGTACCTCGGTGACAGATTTTTCTAATTGAAGTTCCTGGTTTGGGGTTCTTTTCAGACACAATCAGCACCACCTACCACTAGCACTCAGGCACAGACAGCTCCCCCGACTGGAGTAGTCCCTGGAACCAAGTACGGTAAGCAGTCAGCAGTTGCTCTTGGGGACGGGTATCTGCATAGCAAGAGACTTGGCTTTGTCAGAGTGCTCTGTCACTGTATGTCAATGGTGAAGCTGTCTCTGGACCAGAGTGTATTCTGCGTGGGTGTTGAGAGCCCTTCACAGGCTTGTCTGCCGTCAGTAATCCCAGAATTTTACCTGAAGTGGAGGAAGATACCTGTCTGAATTCGACTGGAATGACCATATCCCACACTTTAATTTATTACAGCTGTCCCTGACACTTCCACCTACCAATATGATGAATCTTCAGGATATTACTATGATCCTATAACAGGGCTCTACTATGATCCTAATTCCCAGGTAAACACAAATTCTTCCCACCTGTCTTAACCGTTCGGGCCATTAGTTCACTGTCTCTCATCATGTGAGTGAGACTAACTTTGAGGTGCACAAAATGCTGAGTGTAGCAGGTAACTCAGCAGTGTGCCTAGGGCTGGGGCTTGACTTCCCTCTGGTGTACCCCTTAATTTTTCTCTCCTTTCCTTAATTTTCCTCCCAGTTTGGCCCACACAGGATTAGCACCCGTCACAGACACTGTAATGGAGCTATTTCATTGCAGAGGGCCCAGCAAAGTGCACGCAGCTCTGGGCTCTGGTGGGTTGTCTCTTGGGAGAGGCAAAAGGTCTTCTGTAGTGCTGTTGGGCAGAACACCTGTGTTCAGGGCCAGAGGCTTCAGCCACTTCATGCCTTTGGACTCCTTTGTGAAATGTGCAAAACTTGCTTTTGGCATCTGCAAAATACCTTTGCATTTGATGTGGTGGTCTGAATCGGACAGCTTGCCTGGGTTCTCCCTTGGATGCATAGCTTGTATGAGGTGTTGAACCATCTGACCCTCCCTTTCTCTCTCTGCCAGTATTATTACAATGCCTTAACCCAGCAGTATCTTTACTGGGATGGCGAAAAGGAGACCTACATGCCTGCTGCGGAAGGTATCACATACCAACAGACAGCTACCACAACCACCACCAAAGAAGTGAAGGAGAAGAAAGAGAAGCCTAAGAGTAAAACAGCTCAACAGGTAAAAGACAAAATGGAATCATAACGGGGCTAAAGTTTTCTGTGGAATGGGATAATGGTTCTCCTTTTTCATGACAAAGGAAATCCTGGGCTATTCAGTGGGGTGCGTGTTTGTAATTTGCAGGCATTGTAGAGGGCTGAGGAGAGGTGGAGTTGGCAAGGCTTCATTGCAGAAATAAGCTCTGCATAGGAGGAATGTATATGGAATTGTGCCAGGATCAGTGGGAGTATATCTGAGCTGTCACTTTGAGGATTAGATTGATAAGAAGGGTTCATACAGTGAAACAAGCAAGCTGCGGTACCTTTGAACACTGTATACATGGAAACAGCTGCACTACATCCAGTGTCCTGTGATTTTAAAAATAAAAGGTAGTGGGTTGACTTGTTCTGGAAACTGTATACGAGATTGAATCTGTGTCATAGGAGATTGATAGCTGTGAGAGGAGGGGAGCTGTGTGAACAAACCACTCTGCATTTCAGATTGCTAAAGACATGGAGCGCTGGGCAAAGAGTTTGAACAAGCAGAAAGAGAACTTCAAGAATAGCTTCCAGCCACTGAGCACCAGGGAGGAGGAGCGGAAAGAGTCGGCAGCTGCAGATGCAGGCTTTGCCCTCTTTGAGAAAAAGGTGAAGGTGCTGGCAGCAGTGTGTGGTGGGCTGTGGTGTGGCAGGGAGCTCAGCGCTCATGGCATTCTTGTCTCATCCAGGGAGCTCTGTCTGAGAGGCAGCAGATCTTGCCAGAGGTGTTGAAAAATGGGGATGATGAAAATCCACTGAAGGTGAGTATGGGATACCTGACAGAGGTATTCCCAGTGGTTGCTGGTAAAGCACTTCAGAGGAGGTCTAGCAGGTACCTGCTCTCCAACCTGGATTTCCACAGCATCATCTGTAAAAGGCTGTGGTGATTGCAGTGATCCAGTGCGAGTGCGGTGGGCTGGGTGACTGAGATACGCTGAGAAGAGCTGTGATTTCTTCCAGCCTCAAGAGCTTAGTTGAGGTTTTGAGGTTTCTAAAAACACTGTACTCAAGTTATTGTTTGGCTAGTGGGAGCTAAGTCTTGCAGCCACTGGAGTATGTGGTTCTTTTGAGTTGCAATTCATCCTTAGTAATGAGAGTGATGCCCCTCCTGTGCGACAAACACATCTACAGCCTCTGTGTTCCCTTTCTGGGCTCTCCTCTGAACGCTCGCGATGCTGTTGCTGTCCCCTTAATGCTCCCCTTCATTTCCAGCGTGGCCTCGTGGCTGCCTACAGTGGTGATAGCGATAATGATGAGGACTTACTGGAAAGAATGGAGAATGAGGAAGAGAAGCTGACTGACTGGAAGAAGATGGCTTGTCTGCTGTGCAGAAGGCAGTTCCCAAACAAAGATGCTCTGATTCGGCACCAGCAGCTGTCTGACTTGCACAAGGTAGATGCACTGTGCTGTTGAGAAAGTACCTCATCACCTTAATTCTGTGTGTAGACCAAAGTCATGAGGCATGTTGCTGTTTGGAAAACTGTTCCTTTTAAAGCAGAAATAGTTGCAGGTGGATTGTTGCTCTCCCAGAATTCAGCTACTTAGGTAAAAAGAGCGGTTGTGCATTTCACGTTGTTAATGTGAATTTCTTCTTGTTTCAGCAAAACATGGATATCTATAGGAGATCAAAGCTTTCAGAGCAGGAACTTGAAGCCTTGGAGCTGCGTGAGAGAGAGGTCAGTGTTGAGATGAGCAGATGAGTAGCTCATGGAAAACCTGACCAGATGATATGTTGAGCTCTCCTTATCCTGACACACATCACTCGAGATAATCCTTGTTAGGCAACCCCTTCTTGGGTCAGGGTTCAGAGCTGTCCTGTTACATGGAGAGAAGTGTCCCATATCCCACAGCTGCTGTTTAGCAGGGAAGGGTCCTTCCACCTCCAGCTCAGGGCTGCCAAACAGCGACCCGAAACCTTCGAGTGGCAATCAGCAGCTAACCCAGCCGGTGCCGGGGCCGGGCTCTCCCTACCCCAGAGCAGGTTCTGATGTGCTCCGGGGACTTGCATTTGAAATTCTCCGTGGTGTCAGCCAAGCCATGTTTTAGCTGGCTGCAGTGGACAGCTCGCTATAGTAGCGGGCACTGAGCTTCCTTTGCAGCTCAAAGGTGAACGAAGGTGTCTTTAAATCGGTCGTAACTCTGGTTGCCTCATGCAGATGAAATACAGAGACAGGGCAGCTGAGAGGCGGGAGAAGTACGGCATCCCAGAGCCCCCCGAGCCAAAGCGCAAGAAGGTCTATGACGCTGGCACAGTGTATGTATCCGACAGCTCCTCAGCGATTCCTTCAGTACACAATGAGCAGTTCCGTTAACTCGTCTCTTCTTCCTGCAGTAATTATGAGCAGCCCACCAAAGATGGCCTTGACAACAGCAATATAGGCAACAAGATGCTGCAGGCCATGGGCTGGAGGGAAGGTTCAGGCTTGGGAAGAAAATGCCAGGGCATCACAGCACCCATTGAGGTGGGTAGAGATGAGGTTTGGAGCCTTTTTTTTTTTTTTTCCTTTTTTAATCCAGAAGCAGTCATAGCTGAATGCCTCCTGGGCAAGAAGCTGTGCCGTCCACAGCACAGCTGCCTCTTCACATTAGCTCCTGCTCCTGTTTGTCCCACCAGATGCTAAAGCTGGGGCAGAGCAGGGGCTCGGACAGGCAGGGCTGTGCTTCCTTATCCCGAGCTCTGCTCGTGGGGCGCTGCGGCAGCGGGCCTGCGCCCGAGCTGCCCTCCCTCCCGCCCGCTGTTGGCTTCCCGGGGTTTGCCTGTGCTGTGGGAGCCGTGCTCTGGGCAGGTTCACTGCGGCTGCTGCTGGGCTGGGGGCGGAGCAGTGCGAAGCCAGCAGGCGTGGGATGTTGCGTGCAGTCTGATCTCTTGGTGTCAGCGTTCGTGGCTGTGTGGGATCCCCAGGGAAGCTTGAGAAGCTGGCAGGATGGAGGAGTTTTTCTGTGGCGTCCTGCACGGCAGCGTGGCTTCTGCCTGCGGAGCTGAAGTGTGTGTCTCTTCCCTTGCAGGCCCAAGTACGAATGAGAGGAGCTGGCTTGGGAGCCAAGGGCAGCTCCTACGGTGTCTCCACGGCCGATTCGTACAAAGACGCGGTGCGGAAAGCCATGTTCGCTCGCTTCACGGAGATGGAGTAACGTGCTCTGGCCCCCAAAGCCTCTCTTAGCCAGAACTGACTGTTAAACGCTGTAGCCTCGGTGGCCTGGCTGTATTCTGGTTATGGTTTAGAGTTGACCATTTCGTTCCCTTGGACTTTTTTCCCTCTCGGCATGTAACACTTCCATGAGCAGATTGTTTGAACTGCCCCAACTTCATGCTGGAGAGTTCCTGGTTAGACCAAAGGGGATGCCGATCTTTATACGGTCCTGTATATAGTGTAATGTATTTTGTGTTTGGAGTGTGTTGTCCAGATGCCGTTCCTGCCCTCCAGAGCAGGGGCAGGACCTGTTAGCTGTGGTTTCACACTATGTGCTCTCCTTTTGTTGTATTGTCTATCTGTTTTGTTGTTTGTTTGTTTTTTTTTTTTGTTTTGTTTTTTTTTTTTTTCAGAGAACTTTCCTGTACATTTTGTATGATACATCTTTGTATAGACTTTTTGAAGACTTTGATTCTAGTTGCCAGTTTGGCTCATTTCCAAAAGAAATACATCCAAAAATGATCCTATTTCTGTTTCTCGGTGGGTGAATGAAGACTTAAGTTGCCAATGCTACTTGTCCTTTCTGTGGTTCTGCTTCTTCCTCGGTGAGACTCCTTCCTGCAGTCTCTCTCCCCCCCGCAGCGCTCCTCTCACCTGCTTCCTTTCACTCCTGCGCTGCACCTTGTTCCGAGGGGCTTTTTCACAGCTTGGCCAGGGACGTGGGCTGGGGGAGAACCTCGTGTCCCTCCCTGCCAAAGCTACAGGAGCAGGACAGGACCGGAACTGTCTTCTGCAGCTTGCTGGGGAGCTGGTCCCCTTGGCGGGGGGCTGAAGGGAGGGTGGCCAGCCTGCCTGGCCCAGGGTGTCTGTGCTCTGGCTGTGACGCTGCTGGAGCTCGGGTCATGGTGAGCCACCTCCTCTCCCGGAGGTTTCCTCCTGCAGCTGATCAGTCACTGTGTCCTTCCCCTGCCTGTGCTTGGGGTTTGGGTGTCACCCTTGCATCCTCTTCCCGAGAGCGGCGATGAGCCGAGGGGGGGCTCAGCCCTGACCCCTGCCCTGGGCTCTGGGCCTTGCTCGGCCTCCCCAGGGGAGCCGGGAGCCGCCTTGCCCCCGGGAGGAGCGGGAATGGTTCGGGATGGACCAAGAGCGGCTCCAGCCCGGCCTTGCACGAGGCGCTGGGGGTGGCTTGAAGCCAACTCCTTGGGACTGGGGTGTCTCCCCGCTGCCCTTGCTGCTCCACTGGGCCCTTTGAGGGGTGCCTGGCCCCCCCCCCTCCCCAAATCGCCTTGCACGCCAGGCCCGGTGCTGGGGGGCAGCGGTGAGGGGACGTGGCTCCGGGTGTCACCGGGGCTGGCTGTGCCCCGGCGCTGCCGCCAGGTGTCGGGCGCGGCGCGGCGGTCGCCTCCTCCCCCAGCGCCCCGGAGCGTCGCTGCCCGGGGGGCACGGGGGGGGGGGGGGCAGGGTGCGTGCAGCCCCCCCCGGGCTCGGCCTGAGCAGCTGGGCCAGGCTCGGGGGGGGGGGGTGGGGGGGGGGAGTGGGCGCAGGGCTGGGTCCCCGCATGCAGCGTCCCCTCTTCGGCTCCGCAGGGGGAGCTGAGTGGGTCAAAACAACCGGAGAGTGCCGGCTCTCTGCCTCAGTTTCCCGCCCCGGGTGGGTGGTAGGGGGAACTAGGCCTGGGCCCCTGCGGCAGCCTCCCCCCCGTCTCCCCAGCTGGCGACACCGCAAAGTGCTTTGCTGCTCTGGGCTGCAAATGGGGGGGGGCGGGGGGGGGGGGTTTGTTTCCCAGCAGGTGGGCTCCAGCAGTCGATAAAGTGCATTTTGCAGCTCAGCTTCTTCCCAGCCCATCGATCGGCCTCGCAGCGCATCCTCCTGCCAAGGGGTGATGCCCCAGGTGAGGGGGGGGCACAGCACAGCCTTCTCCCGGCTCCCGCCAGGCTCGATCCCTCTTGGCTGCAGGAAGTGCTGCCCCAGTGCCAGTCCCAGTCGGTACCTCTGGCAGAACGGCTGCGGTGCGCTGGGGGGGGGCACAGGGTCCCCCACTGCCTGCTGGGGAGCAGAACGGCTGGAGGGGGGTGCGCAAAGCAGAGCCCCCCTCCTGGGGCAAGGCCCACGCCACGTGGTGGATGGGTCAAACCTCCCCTTCCTGGGGGAAGTGGGTGCTGCTGGGCGCCCAGGGAAGGGGAGAAGCGGTGGTGTGGGGGGCGTGCAGCCCCCTCTGTCCCCCCCCTCCCCAGGCATGCCCCTCAGCCCCTGTGCCCGGGCAGGGAGGCACCGGTGCCTGCCAGCACCCCTGCCTCCAATTTAGGCAGCGCACCACGGCTGTCCGTGACTGAATGCACCGTGGCCCGCTGCGTTCAGAGGGACGTGGTGTCCCTGACCTCCGGGGATGGGGAGGGGGAGAAGGCGTGGGATGAGTCCAGCCCCAGAAGTGCACTGTGATGAGGCAGGACCCCCCCCGAGCCGAAGGGAACTCCCTCTCCTGGTGGCCTGATCCTGATGCAGGTTGCCCCAGGAGGGTGCTGGCCCACGGCTGAAACGCCAGGTAGGGTTGATGTGGGTCCTAGCAGGGGGGCAGAGGGGAAGCAGGTGCAGAAGAGGGGTTTTTGGAACAGGGCACTGGCAGGGGCAATCCCTGCACATGCAGAGCTTCAGTGTAATCCTCCCGTGCCTCAGTTTCCCTATTGCTAAGCAGCAGTGGGGTTTCTCCTCTGTGGGTAATAGGGGAAGAGTAAGCTCTCAGAGCCCCAGCACACATGGAGACACCAGGCCAGGTGGCAAGGGGGACACCCAAAGGGACCCTGTGTCCTTTCCTGGGGGGCAGGGCTGCAGCCCAGGACCCCTCCCAGGCATGGGGAGGGCTGCAGGGTGACCTCCAGGACTTTGGCACCAACCAGTCTGCGGCTCCTTCCAGCACCTATGATAATGCAGAATTGAAGATCACTGTCGGTCTGGTTTTAAGGTGTGGGATTTTTCTGGCTAGCTTTCAGCCTTATTAATATTAAAACTCCCAGGCCTGCTCTGCCCTGGCTTTTCAGGAGGCCCTCCGAGCATCGCAAGCTCCTGCAAGCTAATTGAGGCGAGGAAACCAGCCAAGTCGTTAGCGTGAACAGCCTCTCTCCTGAGCGTTTGTTAATCGCTGGAGTTGCCGACCCATGGTGGAGCTCAGCGCTCTGTGTGGCTAGCCCCAGGCATGCCTTGCTTGCCCACTTGCACAGTTGCCAAAATGCTGCCTGCGGGCAGGAAAACATCCCTGTGCTGCTCTCAGGGTGCTAGCAGGACCTTGACTTGGCCCCAGGGCTTGGGGTGGGTTGGGCTGGCCTTTCTGTGCTGCCCCCCTGACAAAAAGCCCTCCGTGCCTGGGCAGGATGGGCGCTGGGGAGAGCCAGGGCCCAGACCACCTTGGCTACGTGTGTGCTGACCTAAGCCAGGTACCCCCAGCTCCCCAGGGTTTATATCCCGGGTGCCGAAATCTGGCCTGAAACAGGAGGTGGTGGTTGCTGCTGTGGGGGGAGAGCCTGGAGCCGGGGGGGGGGTGGGGGGTGTGTGCTTGTGCACATCCTACGTGTGCACTTGTGCACCCATACGTGTGCGCATGCGTGTGCTTACACTCCTCTCCATCATCTTTCCCCACCCCACCACAGGGGCGTTAACATGGCTGCTTCCCCTTTTCTTCCCCACCACGTCTGTCCATCCTCTCCCAAGCTACTAAATGCATCTGAAATCCTTTGGAGTTGCCCTGGAACAGTTTTCCCTTCCCCACGTAAATTATTTCACCCGCACGCCCTGTGGCCACCCAGCTCCGGCCTCGGCCGTGGGACTGTGGCGGGGAGGACGGTGGGGCTGTGGCGGGGAGGACGGGCAGGGCCACGGCGCAGCACTGCTGCAGCCCCCCACCCCGGCAGCCTGCCTGCTTGCTGGGGGGGATGCTCCGGGGACAGGAGTGGGCAGCCAAAGTCAGGGGGGGCACAGACAAAGGGTGGCCCCTTCCCTGGGGGGTGGTGATGGTTTCCCATGCTAGGAAGCGCCAGCACCCCCTCCTGCCCCACGGCGTGGGGCCCCTGTGGCCCTGGATGGGTGGCTGTGCCACCCTGGCCACTGTCCCCACCCGGCCCCCCGGGACCAGTGTGGGTGAGGAAGGGGAGGTGTGTCCCTTATCCCTTGGCCACTCCACCTGGATGCTGTTTTGACCGAGAGCCCGTTTCTGGTTTGGGAATCACATGGTCCAGGTTTCCTGGCTGGGACGGAAAAAAAGATGGTTTTAATTGATCCACCATCTGCAGCAACGTGGACCCAATTTGTAGCCCCGAGGGGTGGAGCGGGGGGCTCTGGTGCTGTTGGAAGAAACCAAAAGCAGATGAGGGCTGGGATCCCACGGCCTGGGACCTGCGGCTGCACCCGGCGTGGTTATATCCCCCTGGCAGGCAGCCGGCTGGGTGCCGGGCTTCGCGCCGGCCCGCGGGGCTCTGCCGCGGTGCTGAGCACCGGGCACGGGCAGCTCACCCCGTGCTGGGTGCTTGGGCACCTTCCAGCGCCGGGTGCTCCCAGGGGAGCTGCTCCAGCCTTGCAGAAACGCTGAAACAGGGGGGGTTTGGAGGGTAAAGGAATGGTTTCCCCAGCAAAGAGTCCCCCCGGCCAGGCAGCGCCGGCAGCCCTGGGGCCACAGGGCGAGCCAGGGCCGAGCTTGGTGCAGGCAGGGACCCGGGGGGGGGTGAGCTGAGGGCATTTTATGCCTGGGGACAATGTATGTGTGTCCAGGGCTGCCTCAGTTTCCCTCTTTCCCAGGGCACAGTGCACCCCTTGTGCTCCGCGGGGTCCCCACGCCCCTTCATCTTCTTCCCGCAGGCGCTGGTGAGGGGAATCAGGGCGTGTGATTGACAGGCAGGGCGTGATTGACAAGCAGGGCGTGATTGACAGCAGGGTGGCGAGCCGCCCTGGGATGCCGTGCGGTGCTGGGGGTCCCGCGGCGCTGGCAGTGGGTGGTGGTGGGTGCAGGTGGTGCCCAGTCCAGCTCAGGGCACCCCACGGGGGTGGGGGTGGCCAAGCAGCCCCCCACCAAAACACCCGGGGAGAGGGTTTTGGGGAGCTGGGCTGGCCGTGGCGTCAGCACGGCGCCTGGGCGATGGGGGTCAGCCCAAGCCCCCCGTGTTGCTCCATGGGGCACCCACTGACCCCCCAGCCCCACAGGCCCGGGTGGACAGAGGGGGGCAAGCAGCTTGGGCCCTTTGCCAGGTGTGGGAGTGGGGGGAGCCGCTCGCCATCTCCGCCGGGAGGGAACTTGGATGGGAGACGGTTTCATGTCAGAAACGTTTTCACAGGAATTTGTCACCACCTACAAACATCTCTTCCCCCCCCTTTTTTTTTTTTTTTTTCCCTTTAACAGCAACCAGACCCAAGGGGTGCATGTGTGCGGGTGCGATGGGGAAATGGGGGCTGGGGTTCTTTCGCTCCAATTCTTCAGAAAAAAAATTATCTGATGCTTATTCCCCCCCTCCAAAGCCTGGGCTTGATGGGGGGGAAACTGCTTCCTGCGGCAGAAAAAAACAGGCAAGGGAGGGGCCTCATTTCCCCCATCATACCCCACTGTGATCCCCGAAAGGTTGACACTGTCCTGGGCACCCCAAAATAATCTGTGGGCTCTGGAAGCTGCTTAAAACCCACCGCCCGCCAGCTTGATCCCTCTCCCCAGCCCGAAGCGGGGTGGGATGTGCCCATAGCATCATTAGCACTCGTCTAGCCGCCGCCGCGGCGGTTTGAACCCATTTGAAATGCACTTGAAAAGGGCGGATTTGATGGGAGGAATGTGACGGGTTTTTGTTCTCCGAGCCCCCCGGTTGAAGATGTGCGTAATGAAGAGCTGTGACTTTCACTCGGGTTATTTTGGGATGGACTACTTTTTTTTCCGAGCTGGTGGAAGACCATCAAAGCGGCGCTTTGAAAAATGTCCCAGTGTATAAATAACTCTGCTGAGAGCAGAATAACGCGGGCTCCCGCATGCGGCGCGCCGAGACGAGGCAGACGGCATCTGCCGCACGGTGTTGCATTATAAAAAGGAATTATTCATCCTTTCCTCTAATTAACCGGGTACCGCTCACCCGCGCGGGAGGGACAGCCCGGCACCGGGAGCACTCTCGGCCACACCAGCAGAGCGGATGCTGCTCCCGGGGTCCCCCCGTGTGCCCCCCCGGACCCGCACGCCTCCCCGCACCGGCAGTGGGTGGGAGCAGGCAGGCTGGTGCTGCCATGCCACGGGGGAACGGCGAGGCAGGAGACTTGGTATCAGACAACCCGAATCCCCGGGAGACTCACTATCGCCGGAAAACACCTGATCTGTCACCTCATCATTCCCCCCCGCTGCCGAAATCCAGGCAAAGGGAGCAGGATGGGGGGGCAAGCCCTCGGCACCCCGCTAGCTTGCGGGTTCCTAGGCTGCATTTCACGGTGCCCGGGTCTCGCTCAGGGCCGCGAGCGTTGAGAGGGGAGACGCTCTGCAAAAAGCAGCCTGCAGCCGCAGGAGCCACCCAAATCTGCCCGGAGACTCGGAGATGAGCGGCTCAGCTGCACCCCGGGGTGGGTTTGGGGGGGATCCCTGAGGAATGGGAGCAGCAGAGGGGGGCCCCACGCTCCCAACCCCGGGAGGGAAGCGGCCGCGGTGGCAGCAGCCGGGCAGGCTCAACGCCGCGGCTGTGCCCTGGCAAGGACACAGTGGCCGGGACCTCCTGGGAGGGAGACTAATTTTAGGAGTGCTCCGGAGGGGCTATTTTGGACCCTTTGCTCTGCGTGAGTCACCTGCTATTTTTCAACCCCGCTGGGGCTATTTCCGTGGCAGAGTGATTTACACGGGCTGGGACAATGCTGCTGCCGCTCGCCCTGGGGGCTTGGAGCCCAAAGCCATGCTGGGTGCCCAAACCCCACCGAGCAGGGTGCAGGGAGGGGTCCCCCAGGCTGCTTTCTGGGGCTCCCAGCAACTCCCGTGCCGTGCCAGGGCTGCCCACAGCAGGGTGGGAGCCCGTCCCACCTCCCTGCCACCTTCTTAGAGGCCCGTGTGGTTGGGCTTGGAGCCCCTCGGTCCTCTTCTTCCAGCGCTTCCCAGAAGAGATGGACGGGGAGAGGTTGGAAATGGGGGTGGGGTGGTGATGCAGCTGGCAGCTACGGGGAGGGGACATCTCCACCTGGGGGGGTGCTCAGGGCTGAACATCCCCTGGGCCACCCGCTCCCCACCACACCGGTCTCCCCCTCCCCAAAACCTGCCGCTTCGGAGCCCGCCAGGCAAAAACCTGGCTGTTTCGGGGTTGTCAGAGCAACGTGATGCACCTTTCAGTTACCACGGCAACCTCGGGCGAGAAGTTTTTAAAATTCAGGCAAGGTAATTTCTCCTCGCCGCTGCGATTTCGTTATCGCTTGGCTTGCCGTTCCCCAGGGATGCGGCGTCCTGCCTTGCTCCTCCGACGGCAAGGTGGGATCTCAGAGATAAGAAACGCCAGGGCTGGCTTGGGCTGTGAGGAGGGGGAGCGAGCTGGTGCCCCCCTGCACCCCATTAGCAGGGCTGGCCCTGGAGACGTGGGCTGGTACTTAATGAGCAGGGGTGCGGGGGGGAGAGGGGGGGCGGATGACAAACACCCCGAGTTTAGGGAGAGCAGATAGATGGGCAGAAGGAGGGATGAAGGCGAGGGCGGATGGTGGGGTGGGTTGATGGGGCAGAAGAAGGGGTGAAAGCAAGGATGGATGGGTGGTGGGGTGGATACCTGGGTGAGTCAGTGGGTGGACAGATGGACATCTCCAGACAGGTGATGGACCAAGAAACCTTCCTGGGGTGGGTGGCAGGCCCTTTGTAACGCCTGAAGGTCACATATTCAACAACAGGTTGAGTTGCTGCCCCCTCATTTCATCCCGTGGCGGGTACAGAGCTGCTGTTCTCCACTGTCCTTTCATCTCCAAACCCTCAAGAGACAGTAGGTCTCTCTCACGCTGCCCCAGGCCCCGTGGGCCCCCCGTTTGGGAAGAAGAGGAGGAGGAGGAGGAGGAGGAGGAGGAGGAGGAGGAGGAGGAGGAGGAGGAGGAGGAGGAGGAGGAGGAGGAGGAGGAGGAGGAGGAGGAGAAGGAGAAGGAGAAGGAGAAGGAGAAGGAGAAGGAGAAGGAGAAGGAGAAGGAGAAGGAGAAGGAGAAGGAGAAGGAGAAGGAGAAGGAGAAGGAGAAGGAGAAGGAGAAGGAGAAGGAGAAGGAGAAGGAGAAGGAGAAGGAGAAGGAGAAGGAGAAGGAGAAGGAGAAGGAGAAGGAGAAGGAGAAGGGGGCTCTCATAGCACCAACAAAGCCCTGGCACCCTTGTGCAATCCAGCCCCTCTCCTGGCCACCCTGCTCCAGTCCAGAGGAGAACCCAGGACTAATATTAGGGTTCGGAGGGTCAGTGAAGCCCCAGGGTTGAAAGTCCCTTTCAGGGTTGCCTGTTCTGCTTGCACCAGCCCATGGGATGCTGGAGAGCATGTGGCCCCACCAAGCCTCCTGGCCCCAGCCCATATGTTGTTTACCATAAAGAACTAACGAGCTTAATTAGGAATGTGTCTACAATAAGGTTATCAACTCATAAACACTCCAGTCCCCCTGACAGGAGCCCTGAATAAGGCCCTTGTCATGGAAGGGAGTGAATCCATTCAGGGGGCTGCTCATTCTGGAAGGGTTTTATTCTGCCTGCGGGGCTGGTGGCTGAGGCAGGGGGAGCAGAGCTGGGGAGGGAGAAGGCAGAGGGGGTTGACTCTGCTGCAGCAGGATGCCTTCCTCCCTGCAGTACAGCCTTTTGCTCCACCATTAGGTTTCAGAGTGAACGCTTGCTGGAAGGGACAGAACGACTCATTCCCAGCCCTCGAGATGGAGGTGCCTGTAGCAACAGCCGGGTTCCCGAGGGGGGGTCTGTGGACACATCCTGTGGGGACATGGCCCCCCAGAGAGAGGCATGGCTAGGAAGAGAGCAGAAGAGGGAGGCGGACTGTGGGAGCTCCTGGCTATGGAGGCGGTGAAGGCTCCTTTCCAGCTCACTGCGCTTCTCTAGTGAGAATCTGACAGCCCTGAGCAAGGCTCCCCATCCCCGTGGGCTGTTGGCGTCGGCTCACCATGCTGCTGGGAGCCGGCTGTTCTGTCCCCTCTGCTGCGTGTTCACTCTGGAGCCTAATGGTGGGAGCTGAGGGGGCAGCTTTGGCAGCCGGAGCATCGTCATGCTGCGCAAGTGTGCATCAGCAGGGACACGTTCCAGGTGGAAGACGAAAGCAGGGCTGCGTGGCAATCCACCAGGTCCAGGACTCAGCACTCCCCTGACAGCCCCATCCTGCCGGGGCTGGCAGATTTATTCCTCCACGCAGGCAGCAGTAATTCCCACTCCCTGGCTGATTTTGCTAATGGAGCCGGCCCTGGGCGAGGGTTGCAGTACGTGGGATGCTCGTCTTCAGCCATCTCCCCTGGGGACTCAGGCTGTCACTGTCCCCCGCGGGGGCTGCCATCAGCCCGGGGGGACAGACAGCATCTTGTCACCGGTACCTGCCGCAGCGCTTTCCTTAATGACGAGCTCTGCTTGTCTGTCCCCTCAATTAACTCTGCTGTGCCGGCTCATTAGGCTGCACACGCTGAGAAACGCCGCAGCAAAGGGATGCTGCAGTCTCACAGGCGTGCAACGCCGGCTCGGGAATGCACATCTATATCAATCTCCCCATAGACGCACACAGGCGCACACGCTCCTGAGCACACACACATGTGCTGACACACGCACACATGTGCCCGGACACGCACATGCTGCTGACCATGTGTGTTCCAGCGACACACACCCCCCCCCCCCCGCCAGCCCACACACGCACCTCCCGCTCTTCCCACTGATCGCAGGAGCTAAAGGCAATGGAAAGTTTTGCAGGGAAGGTGCGTGGAGCCGCTGTCTCCCGACTGGGGCTTTCCCAGGCTCCATCCCAGATAAGCCCACCCTGAGCCAAGGAGCTGGGAATGGGGGGGAGTGGGGTGAGATGCCGCTTCGGCACCCACGGCCCATCTTGGGCATCTCGCTGCCCGCCCCCCCCCCACCGCCCCCCAGCCCGAGGACGTGCGGGCAGAGCGGCCACGTCTCGCACACCAGCCCTGCCCGCCGCTCTCTTGGCCCCCGGCCTGGAGGGCAGCAGGGCACGGAACGCGAGCCCCTGCCTGGAAGGAGATGAAAGGCGGCTCGCAGCTGCGGACACCCGATGCCACCTGCCCGGGGCAGGAGCCGGGATGTCCTTGCTCCCGTGGGCAGGTCCCCGTCCGGCGGAGGCGGCGCGAGCTCTGCAAACCCCCTGCCAGCACCCCCCGTGGTCCCACCAGCTCCTGGGGCCCCGGGATGAGCTGTGGTTGGGAATCCCAGAGCGGCCAAGTCCCGACTTTGGCTGAACAGCCCCCACACACCTCCCCACAACAGGCCCCCACCGTGCCTCAGTTTACCCTCTGCCAAACTCCTCTCCTCCCAAATGTCTCCACTGGGGATGAGAGGTGGACGCCTGGGACACGGGGCCATGGGAGTGGGGGGAGGTCTGTCCATCCAGCCCCCCCCCGGCCAGGACGTACCCTAATCTCCCAGTCCAGCTGAGCACCAGGATGTTTTCCTGAGAACAAACACACCCCAAGCCCCAACGCTGCCCGGTGGGGCCACCTCCGTCGTCGCGGGAGTAAATCCAAGCTCTGGGGAAGGCTGAGGAATTTCTAGCCCAGACACCTGGGACTCACCCCCATCCTGCTCCGCCAGCCCTTTCCCCTCCGTCAGCGCCTGCCATGTGTGCCCCGGTGCCGCGTCCTCCTCCTGGCTAATCCCTCGCTCCATAAATCACAGCCCGCGCCCCGAGCCGCCCCGCAGGGTTGGGGGCTGCCAGCTTGTTTCTGGTGGCCAAGACATCGCCTGAAACGGGTTGTGGCCACCCCTCCCATCCCTCCTAGTCCTGGTGGCCACCATGAGGATGTGGCCAACCCCCCCAGTGCCGGGTACCCCCCCCCCCCCCCCTGCTCTGGCACTTTCGCAGCAGCGATGCTGTTGCTGCTCCTCACACCTCCACCCCAGGGCCCTGACCCACAGCCGCCCTGGGGCTGTGAGGGGAATTTGTTCCTACTCTTTGCCTCCTGCCTCCCAGACAAGTTTGACTCCACAGTGGGTTCCCTCTACTCTTGCCATCCCATCCTGCCGACGCTGCAGCATCCCAGGACATCTGTCTCCTGCCTCCCCCCACCCAGCACCCACCCTCAGCCCTGCCCGGGAGCCCTGGCTCCTGCATCCCGCTGCCCGGTCAGTCTCCAGAGGGGAGCCCGTGGCTGGTTGTTACCCCTGTGCTGAGACATCCTGCTGCAACATTTCCATCTTTGGAGGGGGGAGGAAAAAATACTAAGCCAGTTTTGAAGCCTATCACCTTCCTGCAAAGCTGGCTGAGGCTTAAAATTACTTGTGGTTCAGGTGAATGCTGCTGGTTCTGGGTGATTCATCCCAATTTAATTTCCCTGCTTGCTTTGGCACCGCTTGGTGCCTCTCGACCCATTGCAGCGTCTTCCCAAGAGGATGAGCCCCCGGGTTGTTTTTCTCCTCCATCCCTTCAGTGGTGGAGCTGGATATTAGGTAAATCACATCCTTCCTCTGCTGTGGCTGCCCACCTCCCTCCCACTCTCCAGCCTGGGGCTGCCTGCCTGCCTGCCCCTGGCTTGGGATGCTTTGTTCCCTGCCCTGCGGGGGTCATCCCCCTCCCCGGGGTGCCTGGATATCCCGCCCTGGCTGCTGGGCATCCCTGGGCATCTCCCAACCTCCCCGGGAAACAACCGGGACAGACAGATCCGGATCCGGCCCCTTCGCTGGGTGTCACACCGTGTCCCAAACGGGTTTGGCCTCCAAACCTTGCTGCCTCCCACACACACCCTCAGCAAGGTGGGGGCAAAGCCCTGACCGCTGGCCTGAGCAAAGGGGAGTCTCCCGGGGTAGGACCCCCCCCCCCCCAAAAGGTGGTGGGGAGCATCTGCATCCCCCTCAGGCAGCTTTTCCAGCCCGGGACTGGCGCTAACCTTTGGCGCGGCAGCAGCTCCCCCCACCCGCCCTCCCTGGTGGGTTGCATATTTTTAGCTGACAAAGACAAGGGGAAAAAAAAAAAAAAAAAAAAAAAAAAAAAAAAAAAAAGAGAGAAGAGAAACAAAGAGGAAAAAGGCTCCTTTTTTGTGGGGTTTTGAAAAAAATGGAAATTACCCTGCGGAGGAGGGGAGAAGGGCCAGGGGCTTTCAAAGCATCCTCTCCGCCCTGGAAGGGATGCGGAGAAGATGCTCCAGGCCATGTGGCCTTTGGTGGCTTTGAAGTTCAGCTGGCAGCCAGGAGGGACGGTGGTGAAGGGCAAGGCAGGGAAGCAGCTTCTCAGTGAGGCACGTGCCGGCATCAGCATCAGATTGGGCTGCCTGGGCCTTGCTCGCCCCTCGGCTGGAGCCTGGGCTTGGAGTGGGGGGCAGCCCCCAGCAAGGAGCCAGCCCTGGGGCAATGGGGCTGCAGAGGTGCCGGGAAGCGGTCCAGGGTAGGGGGAATTTTGAGGGTCGGATCCTGAATCCCCTCCCTTGTCATGCCTGCTGGTTGCCACGGCGACCCAGGAGCAGGAGCATCCTTTCGACAGAATTTTGCCAGGAAAGGGAGAGGCAGGTTGTGTTTCTGGGAGAGGGGAGGGGGGGATCCAAGGGCAGCATGGCCACAGGGATCAGGAGGGGGGCATCTCCTCCGGTCTCCATGGAGAACCCTCCCATCGGTACTCCCACCGCAGACCCAGTCTGGGTTCCAGGTTCGTGCTGGGATGAACATCCTTCCTCCATCCCAGAGGGATGCTGGGGGTGGCTGGGCTGTGCTGGGCACGGGGCTGTGGCCAACATCCATCTGTCCTTGCCGGGATGAAGACAGCTACCCCTGGATGCATCCCAGCAAGGGGTCTTGGAGCTGAGTGATCGCTGAGTCCCGCAGCCAAAAATCCTCTCCAATTGCCTGGTGTTATTTTCTCCCCGTGCGCTGACCCAGCTCCCGGGCCAACTTCTCTGGGAGGACCCACGTGCATGGAGGTGTCCCAGTTTCTTCCAGCCCTTGAGCCACTGCAGCTGCCACCGCCCTGTCCTCTTCAGCTGCTCCGTGCCCACCGATGCCCACAGCTGTACCACTGACCCACTTACATGGCACACCGGCGCATCAGGGCCGGGCCGCAGAGCTGCTGGCTCCCACCCTCTGCCCATGCTGCCATCCCAGGCTCTTGAAAGCCCTCGGTAGCCCCAGAAAATTGGGAGGTTATCTTAAAACTGTTGAGCCATCCGATTGTTGCTCTCCCCCAGATGACATCAAGCGTCTCCCTGCATTTGTGGGGGCTGGAAAATGGCTCCAAGAAGCAGTGAAGGGGAGGCCAGGAGCTCTGCACCTCGATCGCTGCTGCCCTTCCCCTGAAGATGGTTCTTATTCTGGCCTGGGGGCTTGGCTCCTGGTGCAGTGACCCATGGTGGTCCTTGTGCCACCTCCTGCATGGCCAGTGCAGCACTGCCATGGGGCACAGACCAGCTGTGGGGCAGGCGGTCCCAGCCATGACTCCAACCTTCCCCCAGAGAAGGGAAAGGACCTTGTATTGCTCCAAAATCACCACTATTCCTAAATTTGGTGTGTGTAGGGACCTGTTGGAGGGGACACAGCCAAGCCCCATGGCACAGCTGTGTGCCGTGACACATCCCACCACCCCGTGCATGTCCCTGTGCCCCAGCACCACTCTACACCAGGCCCCCGGGCACAGGGAGCTGCACGGGATGCCCAGAGCACCCCATGGAAAAGCAGGGGGGGTCGGGACTGGCCCCCCTGGGGCTGCCAGCCCAGGTCTGGTTTCCATTAGTGCAGCTCCTGCCCATTTCCACAGCAACGCGTGGGGTGACACAGATGTGGTCCCATGCCATGCCACAGTCCTACGTGTGTGTGGGCCAGAGGGCACTGGGGATGCTCGGTGCCGGTCAGGCACACCATGATGCTCCTGCTGTTGCAGAGCCTGGGGATGTTCTTGTGGGGCCAAAGGGAAGAGATGGATGAGATGGGGCTGTCCCCCACGTAAGGACGGGTGGTGACTCCTTCCTCTGGAACACGGAGAGCTGCAAGGATGGATGACCTCGTTGCTTCCAACCAAGGCGCAGCTGGGGGTGGGCATCCCACTCATCTCTCTGGCTCGGAAATCACCACAGGGACAGAGCAGGACAGGTCCCCATGGCCGGGCTTGGCACGGGCAGCACCAGACATCTGCCCACGGTCCCGGGCAGGGCTTGTGTGCCAGCACCATTTTCCCAAGCCTCCTGGAGCGCAGCTGGAGAGTGAAACACCCCAGTCCTGGCGGCAGCGCTGACTCCAGCAATTCCCATTTCCCATTTCAACCTTCCCCCAGCCCCGTGCCTGCCAGCATCCATGCTGCAGACATTACCAGGGCACTCATCTCCCCTCCCTCACAAGCTCTTGCTCTGCCTGGGGACCCCCAGAAGGACCTGCCCCCGCCTTTGCAGGTGGCTATTGATCTGCCGAGAGCCTCGCCATCATCGGCAAGAGCCACTCTTCAAATGCCTTTGCCGTCAGCGCTGGGCTGGGCATCGATCCGGCACCACCTTTCATGTCCTCGCTGCATCCCTTTCCCGGCAGAGCCGTGGCTGGGCTGTCCTCTGCCCAGGAGTTTCTGCTTTTTCTGGTGCCCTTCTTGCTCCCAGCCCCTCAGCCCCCTGCCCGCTGGCACCCATCGCCAGGTGGTCCTGCCCTCCTGCCTCAGTTCCCCCACCTGCAATGCACAGGGCTCGGTGATGCCGGCGGCAGCGCCAGCGCAGGGGCTGGGCTGGGGACAGCTCTGCCTGACGGCACCTCTGGTCGCAGGGCACATCTGGGCGGCCAAACCCACTCTGCCAGGGGACAACAGGCTCGGCTTGTCCCCGCGTCACCCTCGCCATACCCATGGGGTCCCTCTGCTTGTCCTCTTGCCTCGCTGGGACCTCACTCTGCCCAGCTGGGGCAGACCCCTCTGCTGCTGCCGGGGGACCCGCTCGGGCACCCGCTCCGGCACAACCCCCCGTTGGCTTTCCCAGCTCGTCACGGTGCGAGGCGGAGGAGATGACATCCCCGCTCCTGCCAAGACAAACACGGCGCCTTCCAAACACGCAGGGCTTGGCAAGCCCACGCCTCGGCCATCGATCACCGAGCCCGCCACACTCCAGCCCACGACAGCCCGGCTGGGGAGCGGAGCAGGGGAGAAGCAGCGGGAGGTTTGGGGGGGACACTCGGCAACACTCCCCACCCTCTCCCTCCCTCCCTCTCAGCACTGTGGCTGAAGGATGGAGCGCCTGGCTTCATCCCCCACCTGGGCCTGGGGGCTTGCCCTGGGCTCCTAGCGCCCACCCACTGCTGTCACGGGGTGCTGGGCAATGTCAAGGGGTTGGTCCCCAACCCCTTGGCACTCAGAGGGTGCCTGGGATGGGGACAGCTCATTCCTGGGGTGGCTGTACCGAAGGGTGCCCTGCAGCTGCTGGCTTGGCCCCAGGCGGAAAGTTGGCCAGAGCCACCTCCAGGCTCTTACAATAATAAACCCTGCTCAGGCAAGCATTTGTCACCCGGGCCGGAGCGGGGCGAAGGCCCAGATATCCCAAACATCTGTGGGAGGGAGCGTGGGAGGCAGAGGGCAATCGGGGAGGTCCTGGAGGGGCCGTGCAGGGTCTGTCCTCTCCACAGTGTCCTAGGATGATGACAGTGGAGCGTGGCGTCGCCAGGTCAACCCTTCCAGAGGGCTCAGTTCAGCTTGGTGGGGCAAATCCTGCTCCGTCTTCGCACGCCTTGCAGCGGCTCCTGAGCTGGGACCTGCTCGGGGTTACGTAGGAAGCTGACGTCTCCGAGATCTGGGGCGGGCGGGCAGTTTGTGGGGACTGGGGGCGAGGTGGAGGCTGTTCTCATGGCATTGCTAGGCTGAGCTGGGCTGGAAGCACAAGGCTGTGACTCTGCCGCTTCGGTGCACGGAGGTGTGCTGTTCTCAGCAGCGAAGAAAGGGAGCAGCCGCCCTGGGGGGAATCCCGCAGCCGCTGCTCCCACCTGCTTCCTTTACCAGCCCCCCATCTCGAGGATGACCTGCAGCTGGAGCTTTTCCGGGGGGCTGGGGCACCCCTCAGCATCACTTCCCACAGTGGGGTGCGAAGAGCAGAGTGCTGGGATGGCTCAGGGGAGGCCCAAGCCCCTCAGCCCACACCCCTCGGCCTCCCCTCCTGCCCCGCGCTGCAGCTCCTCCATCCCCCAGCCCTGCATCCCCCTGCCTTGCACCCCCCAGACCCTCCATCCCCCTGCCCTGCCCAGCCCCCGAGCCCTGTGCTGCCCTTCCCAGCCCCCCGCTGCAGGGTCTCCCAGCCCTGCCCACAGTGTGGGTGCCCAGCACTGGCCACCGTGCCCCCAGAGGAGCCCTGCGAGGGCAAGCAGGGTGCCTGGCAAGCTGGCCTGAAGCCCTGGCTTGGCCTGCTCTTCCCACCCTGCTCTCTGCAGGATGGTGACAGGCTGTGGGCACCCTGAGGACCTGGAAGGGCACCCCTCCCCTGCCCAGCCGGGTTGGGGGACATTGGCAGTACAAGAGGGGGGGGTGGGGGGTATCACTCCCGTGAGTCAAATCTCCAGGGCACAGCGAGGGGCAGATGCAGCAGGCGAGGAGCAGGGCAGCAGAGGGTTAAACAGCGTCTGGCAGGCGGGAAGGGGACCGAGAGGAGGGCGGGAGAGATGGAGGAGCTTGTTTAATAGCTGGAGACAAGCTATGCAGCTGTGCAGGTCGAACGGGCCCTGCAGCAGCCCGACCCCTGGCAGCCCCCCCTCCCCTTCCCCAGCCCTGCCCGGGCACGGCCCCCCGGGGCTAGCCGGCGGGGCTGGGCAGACTGGTGGGCACGGGACTGGCAGCTGGGGAGCGTCAGCAGGGATATAAAAAGCAGGAATGCTCCCCCCCAGCAGCAGGACTCCGAAGGAGATGCCTGCCAGCCTGGCCCACTCCCCCCCCCCCCCCCTTCCCCGTCCGGCTGGCAGCGGGGAGCTGGCACGGGGGGCTCCCAGCACCCGAGCCTCCAGCCTGGGGTGCAGGGGAGGCTTTGGCACCGGGGCAGGTCCTAGGGGCCCTGTGGACTCGCCAGGGTGGGAGGCAGTGGGCTGGTCCACAGTCTGTCATGGAGGGGCCACCAAAGCTGGTCCAAACATCTCCCCAGCTGCCAGCGTTGCCCAGCTCCCTCCTGGCATCCTCCTCCTCCCCGGGGACTCCCGCCCTGGCACCCGCTGGCATCCGCTGCCTGGGGTGGGCGAGATAGGGATCCCTGGCCCCAGGGAGGAGGCGTGAGACGTCAGGCAGGTGGGGGACAGATGGCCGGAGCACGAAGCTGGCACAGGCTGTGCCAAGGCATCCGGGAGCAGGCTGGGGCCTCTGGCACCACCACACAGGAGAGGGGACAGCGGGGAATGGGGACGGGTTTAGGGCTGGGAAGGGGGACAGGAGTGGGAATGAGGACAAGGACAGGGATGGGGATGGGAGTTGGGACAGGACCGGGGATAAAGACAGGGATAGGGTGCCGGGTAGGTGGTGACTGCCCACCCCAGGCCTGTGGGCAGGGGTTGAGGGTGCAAAAACCAGTCACAGGAGCTGGGACAGGCGGGCAGTCGCCCTCAGCAGTGGCATGAATGCGGCCGTGTCGGCGCTTCCCATCCCTGGTGCTGGGGGGAGAGCTGGCGGTGAGGGGAAGGGTCCGAGGGTCAGTGCACGAGTGGGGGATGCAGTGACCCACCCCTCAGAGAGGCTTGGAGGTGTAAAGAGGCTGGGGGCCAATTAACCTCAATGGTTAATTAGGACAGGAAGCCACAGGCTTAAACTGTAGCAGGGGAGAAGGAAGTTACAGGGAAGGCTGATTTATAACTTCGGGGACTTGGGAGAGTCAGGCCATTAATGGCTCTGTTCTGGGTTAATGATACACCGGGTGGGGCCAAGACCTCTTCTGTGCCAGGGAGCCAGCATTCATGGGGACAGGAAAGGGATGGTGGGGACTGAGCTGCACTGCTCTGGCTCCTTTGCAGGTCTCCAGGAACCCCCCCACCAATTCTGGGGTGCAGATCCTGGGAGGGTGGCCTGGGACAGGGCTGGACACCCCCTTTCCTGCCTAGTGTCACCCCACCGCAGCTCGAGGAAGCACCTGCAGCCCCCCCCCCAGCACCAGGCAGGTAGCAGGGGGTGTGTGGTATGGAGTGGCTGAGAGAAGCCTATGGCTGCAGCTGCCCCAGTTTAATTCACTGCCAAATGTGTGTCACCACCCCCAGAACTGCAGCCGGGGGGGAAGGAGGCTGCGCTGGAGCCCGGTGACCCAGGGATGCCGTGAGCCTGGAGAGGCCAGGTGACTTGCCACTGCCACAGCCCCGCGTGACGAGTTGAGGGTGCCCCAAAGCATCGCCCAACTCGCCAGCTGCGAGGAAAGAGAGACAGGAAATTCAGGACAGCCTTTGTGTTTGGACCAGACCATGAGAGACTGAGGCTCTGAGGGGAAAATAAAACCTCTCCTTAGAAATTCTTTTATCCCAGGAAGCTCCTGCGTATCATGTTTCGGGCCATTTATTTGTACTGCTGACTGGGGCCTTTGCGGCTGCCTTCTCCTGCACACCGGTAGCCGGCGATGAGAAGCTGGCAACAAACACCTATTTTTTCAGAGAAAGCCAGAAGAGAAGCGTGAGGGTGAAGGATGGAGCCTACTTGTTTCAGAGGAGCCATCCCTAGGAAAGAGTGACAAGGTGGCCCTGCCCAGCTAGAGACCCTGCCCCGCAGACTGCCCCCTCTCCCTGTGGTGTTACTGGGGGGATGGAGGGGCACGGGGACAGAGCAGGGGGCTGCACTCAGGGGAGGAATTGCTCCAGCACCAATGCCCGCTTGTGGGTGTCTACTGTTTTCAGCCCCATGGATCATGTGCTGGGGACACCCTGGCTCCCCCTTGCCCTGCTTGTGCCTGACGATCCTGGCTCGGAGACACCCTGGGGGGGGGACAGCCCAGGCCTACCCACCCACGTGATGGGTCTAAGATCAGGGCACCTTCCCCTCCAGCATCCCTTTTTGTGCTTTCTCAGCATCCTTAATGCCTCGTTACCCCGCGTGGGAGCAGGGTAGCAGAAGGAGAGGGGGTAAACCTGTGGATGGGACCTCTGAGGCAAGGAGAGAGGTGTTGCTAGGATGGGGGGCATGGGGGTGTTTGAAGGGGGGTTGTAGCCGTAGCCAGGGGAGGAGGCAGCTCCTGCCTTAGCAGGCAGCACTGCAGAGGCCCCCAGGCTGGCGGGAGCAGAGCAGGGGAGCTGAGGCAACTGATGGGCTCTGAGGTGCCCAGTTCAGGGCAAGGAAGGACCAGGGCAGAGTTACGGGGTTCAGCTTCATGGCACCTGCCAGTCGCTGCCTTGGAGGGAAGCACGCTGCGGTGTGCAGGGGAAACGGCGCTGGGCAGGGGCCAGCCAGGGGCAGGGGGGTGCTGGGGGGGGACTGGTCCAGGGGAGGGATCACCCAGGGGCCAGTAGATCCGGGAGCAGAGGGATGCCGAGGGATCGGTGCTGGGCAGGGATCACCCAGGAGCCGGTAGGTCCCGGGGCAGGGGGGATGCCGGGGGCTCAGATGAGGGCAGGGATCACCTGTATCCCCTGGGCTGAGGGCCGGGGGTCACCGAGGGGGGTGAGCGGGGTGGGGCCGGAGAAAGGAGACCCGCTCCCTGCCCAAGGAGTTGTCGTGTGTGGGAGGCGGTTTCTCGCCGGAGCAGGAGCTCTCACAAAGCCGCCGGCTCGGCCGGGCTCTGCTCCCCGCTGCCTCCCGCCGCCCCGGGCCGCCCCCCGCCGCCCGGCTCGGCAGACAAAGGAGGGACGGCGCTTATTTATTCGCTTCCTTCGCGGGGCCGCCGGGAGGGTGGTGGGCGCCGGAGGCCAACCGAGCCCCCCGCGGCTTCGCACGGCGGGGCGCCGCCGGCACGGAGCAACAAAAGGCCGGCGCCGGAGGTGAGCGGGGGCGGCGGCGGGGCTCGAACCGGCGGCCCCGGGGCGGTGGGCGGTGCCGGTGGGCGGGGCTATGCAAACGATACCCCCCCCCCCACACACAGACACACTCCGCGACTCCCAGCCGGGGCCCCGCCCCCCGCCCCGCCCCGCCCCGCCCCGCCCCGCCCCGCCCCGCCCCGCCCCGCCGCTCCACGGGCCGGGGCCGCGGCGGCAGTCGCGGCCGCGAGATGGCGGGGGGCCGCGGGTGCCCGGCGCGGCGCTGAGCCCCCGCCGCCCTCCGCTCCACGCCCCCCCGCCCCGCAGCCGCCGGGACCCCCGCAGAGGTAAGGGGCGGGGGGGGGGGGGGGGGCGGGCGGCGGAGCGGGGGCCCGGCGGGGAGGGCGCCCCGGGAAAACTTTCCGCCACTCGGAACTCGTGTCTGTGTCCGTGTCTCCCCCCCCACCCCCCAGCCAAACCCCGCCGCAACTTGCCGGTGAAGCGGGGCAGGTGAGGCGGGGGTGGGGTGGGGTGGGGTGGGGGTGCGCTCCGGTGCTGGGACCCCTGCCCTGAGCTGGCGGCGACAGTGGGTGCTTTGCAGCACACGCCCCCCCCCACCACCACCACACACACACACGCTCCCGCGCCTCGCAGGGGGGCGATACCGCGGTGCCGGGGGTGTCTCTGCTCGTCCCCCGCCCTGCCGGACCCTCTATTCCCGGGAGTCCGCGGCCGGGCAGGCGCGCCCCAGTCCCACTCGGGGCGGGGGGCCGGTCCCCGGGGGACACGGTGCGGGCAGGGGACGGGGGCTGGCAGGGAGCTCCGGGGGCGGGGGGGGCTGCGGCAGGGCTCGGCGGCCGGTGGGTGCCCAAGGAAGGGGTGCTAGGGGGCACACACACCACAGCCCCCCCGCCCCAGCACTGTGGAGCAGGCAGCCAAAGCCCGCCCCGGTGGGACCCCCCGCCCCAGTGGGACCCCCCGCCCCAGTGGGACCCCCCGCCCCAGTGGGACCCCCCGCCCCGGTGGGACCCCCCGCCCCAGCGGGTTGGGGGTGTGGGGAGGGCAGCGCGCCGGGGGAGCAGGGGACAGACGGCTCTCCCTGGGGACAGGCCAGGCGTGCCGGAGGGCCGGCGGCGCAAAGTTGTGCAAAGTTATTTCCCGGGTGCAAGGGGCCACAATGGACAATTAGCATTATTATTTTATTTCCTTTTTTTTTTTTTTTTTTTTTTTTTTTTTTTTTTGCCCCCACCTCCCACTGCCCATCCTGCCTGTATTTCTTTTCCCTCCCAAAACGTTTCCTGCTCACTAGGCTCGCTCCTGAGGGCCGCTGGGACCAGGCGTGTGGGCAGCCCTACCTCTGAGCCCCCCAAGGCACCCCCTCAGCCCTGGGGTCTTGGGCCCCCAAAAGAGTCCCTATTCCAGCCGAGAAAACCTTTCCCTAATCGCTTCAGCTCAGCGGTGCTCAGTTGACCCTCCTGGGGAGGGGGAATAAAGCCAAGCAGGATTTTGATCTTCCTGCAGCAGCACCAGCAATGGCCAAACTTTAATTGCCAAAAAAAGCACCCCAACCCCAGCCAGCCCGGGTGCCGGGGGTGGGGGAGGAACGTGGCCGCTCTCCCCTGGAGTTCCCAGTTTCTCCAGAGCACAGATGACCCTGGAAATAGAGATTTCCCAGCCAAGGTGCGCTCCAATGGGCCGTTTCCCCTTTTTGCTTCCTTGGAATTTGCCTTTCCTGGCTGGCCCTGGGTGCCCCCCGCTCGCCGCCGGCCCTTTCCCCCCCTCCTCGCCCTGCGCTCGCTGCGCTCCCCTCCTCTCCCTCTTTTCCTTTGTTTGCCATCTCGCTCCCTGTCTCTGACGCGTACGCCGCTCCATCCAAATGCAATAGTGGGATTTGCCAGAATTATTTCCTAAAGCTGCCGGGGAGAGGGGGGAGGTTTGGATGGGGGGGGGGGTGGTTATTTAAGTGCAACCAACTGGAGTTTTGGCTGGCGGAGGAATTGGGGGCTCGGGCTGTCCCGGCCCGACGCTGATGGGAAGGGCAGAGCCTGGGAATGGGTGGGAGAAGGGGGGGGCAGCCTGGAAGGGGACTGAATGCCAGTACAATGGAGCAGAGCTGGATGTGCGCAGGGGGAGAGGAGAAAATCGAAATATTTACTGACTCCAGAGGCAAGAGTGAGGGGAAAAAAAGAAAAAAAAATGGAACCCCAGGGAACGGCAGTGTCGCCGCGCTCTGGGTCTTGCCCCGCTGCTCGAGGAAGCGTGTCGGAGGGGCCGTGGCGTACTGCTGCCCTTGTCCCGCTCGGGGCTGGGGCCGGCAGCGTGGGTGCTGTGCACCCCCGGGGGGGAGTGGCCGGCCCCCCCAGGTGGGCTGTGGGCAGAGCCTGGAGGTGCGGGATCGCCCCCCCTTGCAGCTCATCATCCCTCTCCTGGGGTGCCCCGAAGGGTTCCCGGCCATCCACCCGGCACCTTGGTGTGTGCCCATCCCCTGTGGGGCTGTGCGGTGGCAGAACCGTGAAGGGCATGTCCCCGTGGGGGGGGTGGCACGGCGGGGACCTCCCCCCGGTGCAGCATGCTGGCAGTCAGCGCCCGTCCCCGCGGCGCAGAGCCCCTTTGGCTGGGGGCTCCCCGAGACCACCCGGGTACCACAGCGCAGCGCATCCCACCCCAGGCGTGCAGCTCCCTGGGGACGCGAGGAGCTTCCCACCGCAGGCCTCCTCCCAAATCCTGCCCCAGCCTCCTGGAGCCCCCCAGGGGGGTGCTGCCTGGGGAGAGGGACCTGGGCCCGAGGGGACAGACCCTCTCTGGGAGGGGCAGTGGGGCACACCGGGGGCACTGCGTGCCGTGCCGTGCCGGGGTGCGTGTGTAGCTCGCTGGAGGCAGCTTGGCGGACTCCGCTCAGTGCCGGAGCCCCAGGGAGTCCAGCTGCCTGGCACACAGGCAGGGCTTTTTTTTTTTTTTTTTTTTTTCTTCTTTTTCTTCCTCTTTTATTTATGAAAAAAAAAAAATCCTTTTTTTTTTTTTTTTTTTTTTTTTGTACGTTCTTGGAATAATGAAGTCCAGATTTCCTTCATGTTGGAAAGATTTGATCCCAGCTCTGCTCGCTGTGGCTTTGCTGGGGGCTGGGAGGAGAGGTGGGGAGGAGGGGGCTGGGGATGGGACCCCTCTGGGTGCCAGGGTGGGGGGAGCCAGCCTGGCGGGGTGGGGAAGCTGCAGGCTGGGGGGGGGGGGGGGGGGGGGGGCGAGGAGGAATGCTCCTCACCTGGGCAAGGCTCGCCGGCTTGGGTGGAGGAGCACGCTGCAGCGGTGCTCGCCGCCACGCTCGCCTCGCCCTGCACGCTTGGCTTGGTGAGGTGAGGCTAGGCACCCCCGATTGCTGCCCCCCCCACCCCATCCCCCCCCCAGCCTGTGGAGTGGGGTTCAGCTGAGCCCCCCCACCCCAGGGCTGTCTCCCAGCCCTCCCTGGAGGATGCTGCGTGCCGGCGGGTGATGAAGAGCGGGATGGGGAGATGTGGGGTTTGTACCCCCCTCCCCGGAGGGGATGGTGGGTGCAGCAAACTGACGTCCCTCCCCCCTTTCCCCTCTTTGGCAGGCTCGGCCCCCCCCTTCCTCCCCCCCCCCCGGACTCCCCTTGACTTCGGCGCCGAGGAGTGTGCCCACCATGCCCGTGGTCGGCGTCCTCCTCTGGGCCACCCTGCTGACTCTGGGCTGGCGGGCCGCCCACGCCAAGGACCACGGCTTCGCCACCCCGAGGGTCCAGCTCTCCTTCAAAGGTAAGAGCCCGGCGGGGGGGGGGAGTCAGCGGGGGGCAGGGTGGGATCCCAAGAAGGTGGTGGAGACCGGGGGCAACCCAGTCCAGGCTGCTGCTCCTCCTCCTCCTCCTCACCCGGGGTGGGGAGGCATCAGCAGGCTGCACCCCCAGAAATCTCCGTGGGGATCTGTATCGCACTGTGGCTGAGCTCCCAGTCTGCCACCCCCCCACCAGTCTGGGAGGGGCTGGTAGCCTGCCCAGTCACCTCAATATGTTTCCCCTCGTGGGTGGGTGGCTCCCTCCATCTGGTAAAGCTGGGTGCTGAGGTGCCGGGAGCGGCCCCCCCCCGTCTCCAGCAGCAGCCCGAGTCCAGACAGCAGCTTGATGCCACCCCGACCCCCCCCAGCTGGTATTAACGCCTGAGAGCTGGCAGGGAGCCGGCAAGAGGCAGGAGGGGGGGATGCCGGGTGGGGGGAAGGGGCTTAACCCTTTGGTACCGGGGTTGCCCAACCCACCCAGCCCACTCTGGGAGCTGGGGGAACCCCCACCTCCCCCCCCCTCCCCGGGCCAGCTTTGGGGTGCACGTTGGCAGAGAGGTTGGTCCTGAGCTTCTGCCGCGGGGATGCTGAGAGGGGGCGGGCTGGGGGATGACGAGGCAGGGCTCGGGGTTGCAAACCTCGAGGAGCGGAACAAAAATTGCCCCTGCCAGCACGGTGTATTCGGTCCTGCCATCGCCCTGGGCCCCGCCGGGACACGTCCCAGCCTGGGGACACGTGTAGGGGGGGTGACACGCACACGGAGCCTCATGTCTGCCCCCCCCCCCCGGGAGAGCCGGGGCCGTGCTGCCTGCGCCCCTGCCGCGCCGTCCCCGGTGACTTTGCCCTCCAGTCACGTCCCCAACCGGCGCGGGGGCAGAGCTGGTGGTGGGCACAGGGGCTCGGGGCCGGGGGGGGGGCTGGGGGGGGCTGATGGCGAACATGGTGCGGGCAGAGCGAGCCGCTGGCGTTAAAGGCTGGGCTCAGCAGGAAAAATGGCTGGTATGAAGAGTCTGGGGACAAGTCCAGGCTGGAAAGGAGTGAGCGGTTCCTCCCCGCGTGGCAGGCGCCGCTTTCCTCTCCAAAAGGCTGTTTCAGAGGGTTTTTGGGGGGCTGCTGGGGCACTTTGGCTGCTGCCATTTCCCGCTCGGGGATGCGTCCCTCGTCCCTGCTCAGAGCATTTCTTCCTCGCAAGGGCAGGCTCCGGCGAAGCCCCGGCTGCACCCGGCGCCCGCCGTCCCAGTGAGGTGTGTGTTAATGCCCGTCACCATCCCGCAGCCACTGGCGTGCCCCCGGGAACGGGATTAATTCCAGATAAGCACAGTTCAGCCTGCTGTGCTGCAGGGTCGGGGCTGGTTTGGGGTTGGGTTTTTTTGGCCCCGAATTGGTGGAGTAGAGGTCCCTGGCTGTGCCCAGGGGACTCAGGAGTGTCACCCAAGGGCCCGTCTCGGGATCTCCAGTCCTTCTCCCTCCTGCCTGGGGTGGTCTGGCAGGGCTCCCCTTGCCCCCCGCTACCCAGAGGTGAGATTTGCGGTGGGAGAAGGGCCAGTTCACAATTGCTCACAGAGGAGAAATGCTGGTGGTGTGCCAGATCCGAGCACACCAGGATGGGGAAGGGATGCCGCTCGCCCCTTCCCTGCCCACGCTCTTGCAGCAGCATCAGAAAATTATCCCAGGGTCTTCCTCAGGGGCCGGCCGGGAGCCGCACGCCGAGCTGCTGGTAAGCAGCTTTCCTGTGTCAATAATCTGTGCGTGACTTCCTCGAGGCCGTGGGGCTGTGAGATGGGGTGGCAGCGGCGCTTCCCAGCCACGCTCTCTCATGTGGGGAGCCAGGGCTGGTACCCAAATCCCCAGCCCCAAATCCCCCCAGGGCAGCTGCAGGCGGTGGGACTGGGCGTGATGGGAGCTGGGCGTGTGGGACACTGGTGTGATGAGTTGGGCTGGCCTGCAGGGACGTGGCCGTGGTACCGCAGAGGGCCGTGGGTGCGGGCATGGCCGGAGGGATGGCGCTGGGGATGGGGTGCACACCCCCTCCAGCAGTATCCCTGGGCGCAGGCCCTGCCCGGTGGCACCGAGGCGGCAGTGGCCTCGCGCCGGTGCCCGGCGGGGTGCTGGGGAAGGAGCGGTGCTGGCGGGAGCTGCCGTGTCCCGGCGTTGTGTTGTTCCCCCCCCCCACACACCCCCTCCGCGACGCCTCGCCTCGGCCGCGCTGCCTGGAGCCCCGCCAGCCCCGGGAGCGTCTCTGGGTTTGTTTGCCTTTGCTTGTTATCGCGCGCCGGAGGTTTGTCGCAGCTCCCCGGGGCCTGCGTCATCCTCCACGGAGCCTCATCGTCTCTGAGTGCTTTATAAAAAAAAAAACAAAAAAAAAAAAACAAAAAAAAAACCCCGAAGCAATAGGAACAGGGCTGGAGCTCAGCTTCTTCACCTCAGTGCAGGGTGATGGGCTAGGGAGGGTCATACCCCGGTCCTCCCCCTAATCTCGTGACCCTTATGGTCCCTGTCCGTCTGTCCTTCCTCTCAAGGCTTTCCTGTCCGTGTGTTGGTGGGAGGAAGGTGACCAGCACGGAAAGAACAGTGCTGGGAGCGGCTCCGGCACGGCTCCTTTTTGCCAACAGCTCTTCCCAGATCCCAGCCCAGTGCCGGCCAGAAATAGGGTGGATATTTTTAATCATCTCCTTGCTAACAATTCCCCCCCTCCTCTCCTGTACACATCCTGCGGCCCCCTCCACTCCAGGCCTTCCTCTGTGCCGGGGGCTCGAGCACCGGAGAGGTTGGTGCTTTCACCACAAGGACGCAGAAGATGATGATGATGATGATGGTGATTCATCTCTCCGTGTCCTGCTCCCTGTCTGGCGTGGGAAAAGCGTGCGGGAAGGAAGGGTGGGCTCTCGCCCCGCATCACTGCGGGAAGCCCTCGAGGTCAGGGCTCTCCGTGGGGCTTCAATGGGGGAGCCGCTCCCTGCCCCCCCTCCCGCCATGGTGATGGGAACAGCCATGCTGGCACCTCTCGGAAAAACCGTGCAGAGGTCTGGCCGTGGGGCAGCCCTGGCCGGGAGGGGCCGGGTGAGAGGCAGGGCAGTTCCGGTGCGGAGAAAAAAGCACTTTAAAAAGAATAAATCAAGCACAGAGTCTCCTCTTGGCTCCGCTGCCCGCCCGCTGCGTGACCGTGCTCTTCCCCACCTCGTGCCTCAGTTTCCCCTCCCACGCCGCTGGCATCTCGGCCAGTGGCCGGGGGCCATCGGCACGCTTGATCCGGGGCCCGGGGGGGGGGGGGGGTGGCAGATGGCTGGAGAGGAGCCCGGCGAGGGGGCCGTGTCCCCGGGGCCACCCAGGCGCCCTCCTAAGCTGCCGCAGCTGTGGGCACCGCTTGGTGACAGCAGGCTGGGATAAACATGGGGGGGACACGGGGGGGTGGGACGTGCACAGACAGAGCCAAGGGCTGGGGGACAGCCAGCCCTGGGGACACGCTGGGGGAGCTGGCACCGGCGGTCCCCACCGGGGTGTGGGTCACGGGGTGCGTCGCACCCCCTCCCAACGTTGCTCCTCGGGCCTCTCCAAGGTGTGTGTGTGTGTGGGGGGGATGCTGCAGTCCTCTCTTCTGCATCCTGGGGGACACGAGGCTGAGCCCTGCAACCCCTAAGAGGATTTCTTTGGCTGGGGTGGTGGGGTGCTATGGCAGGTTCCCCCCACCACCCGCTGGGACCGGCTGCTGCTGGGGCTGAGCCCCCCCAGGCTCTGGCTGCAAAGCTCCGTAAGCTCCTTAACCTTCCCCCCCGTCAGCACCCCCCATGCGATTTCAGCCCCCCTAAGGCAATATCTAATAAGCTTGGTATCCCTCAAATTAACGACGGTCTTTCTGCAGCCAGCGTGGCCCTTCCTGGGGTCCTGGCACACGTGTGTGTGTGTACCCCCCCCCAGCTCCAGTGCCGCCGGCCCCTGCCTGCAGCACCCCCAGCCACTGCCTTCCTGCCGCCTTTTTGGCACGGAGCAAATGCCCTGGAACACCAACCGCCTTCCCGCCCAGAGCCTTGCCCTGCTCTCAGGGGCTGCGGAAGAAAATAATGTCAAAAAATAAAATAAAAAAAAAAAAAAGCCCCAAAGGCAGCGGGTGGGGACCCTTCAGCTCAGCTCTTTGCTTTTAGAGGGATTAAAGTGTTTTTTTCTGAAGCCAGGCTCCTTCCTGAGGGGGTTTTCCTGCTGCCGGAGCATCCCCTGGCCCAGCTCCCCAGTGAGGACCGGGGTCACCGCTGCAGAGTGATGCTTGGTGGGGTCAGGGTGTCCCCCCCCACCAGCGATGCTCACTGGGGCACGTTCCCCCGCGAGCACTTCGGGCAGGCACTCGCCGGGGGATGAATCAGCGTTTTCAGCTGAAAAAAAATGTGGGTTTTCTTTTTTTTTTTGTTGTTGTTGTTATTTTTTGGCCTGCGCCCAATTGGCCGGACGGTGATGGTGAGGGGGGGAGCAACCCGGCTGGCCCCGCTTTCATTCCGAGGGATTTGACCCGGGCGGCTGCAGCACCTGTCCTGTGCCTCGGGGCCGGCGGAGCGGGTGCTGGGTGCCGGGTGCCGGCGTGGGGTGATGCTCCCGGGGGGGCTGGGGATGGTCGAGGGTGGAAGGCAGTGAGCGGGAGCTGGAGCCATTTCATCTCTCCCAAGCCCCGGCAAGACGGCTTCGGTTTCCTCCCACCTGTGAATCGGTTAAATGGGAAAAGAGCTTGGCTGGGGGCCACGGAAACTCTCTTATTACATGTAATTAGCTTAATTACATCATAAATAACCCATCAAGGGGTAGCGGAGTGACGCTCAAACAAATAAGCAATTCTGTTTTCATCGGGCAACCCACCCAGCTCTTTGATCAGCTCCAATAACAACAAATGCTTTAAACACGCGAGGGGACACATCCAGCTCCCCATCCCTCTCCCGGCATCGCTCCCCATCCCTCCCCTCCACCGGGTACCCAAAAAGCTGCATCCCAGATTTCAAGCCGGGAAAAAATTAGCGGGGAGCATCCCCCAGATTTGAGGCGCACTTATAAATTGGTGGGATAAAATACTTCGGGATGGAGCCAGGATTTATCCCTGCTGGGCCGGGCTCCCTTGGGATCAGCGCTGGGCTTCTCCATCGGCATTTGGAGTGAATTCATTCGCCCATGGAAAGAAAGGGCTCCCGAAAGGCGCTGCCGCCGCCAGCCGGGGGGAGAGCGGTTATTGAATATAAACATGCCGTGTAATTTACATGCTAATTATGTTGAATGCGCTACAAGCCCATAATTAGAAACTAATTAGGTGAGAGCGCCTGTAATTGGTTTTGGGGGGGGGGGGGAGGCGCAGCCATGGTGCACCTGGGGAGGTGACCGGCTCCGATCTTCATGGCGTTAACTCTTTGTGCTGATGCCCTGGTGATGTCTGGCGGGGTCAGGGGGATTTGGGGGGCTGCGGTGGGGTGAGCAGCTCCCCAGGATGCTCGGTTTATCAGGGAGATTTTATCCAAAATCTCACCCTTGCTTTGGAGGTGGGTGCTGGTCTCCGTGCCAATGGGTGGTGGGTAGGGACCGCTCATCCCTGCCCGCCGGGGACGGTGGTGGCAGCCACCGAGGGTGGAGGTGTGGGCAGCTACCGGAGCTGTAAATTCAGCCCGAATTTGGCATTATGGGGGGAATTTGGCTTTGCAGAGCCCAGCATCGCCCCTTGTTTCTGGCCAAGGGTCTGACTAGTTCCTGGCCACCAGCAGTGCTCGAGGGCACAGGGTAATTAAATCTCAGCACCCAAGGCCACCAAATGATGCTGGGGAGGCGAGTCCCAAGAGGGGGGGTGAGGGGGTGGATTGGAAGGCCACCCTGGCTCCAGTGCCGGGTGTCTCTGGTGCTGGGCAATTAAAATGGGATTAGGCTCCTGGCCAGCCGGGGAAGCTCCGCTGGTGCCGGTGTTGGCAGCAGGGATGCGGGAGGGAATATCTGCTCATCAGGGCGCATCGGCTAACGAGCAGGCTTCTCCAGCCCGGGGGGGGGGCCCTCCGGCCCCATCTCATCCCCAGGGACGCCCCGCAGCTGCTGGGGGCAGGTTTGGGGGCACAGTGGCAGTGGGGGATTAGGCGGGGAGGGCGGGGGGTGGCGGTTCGGGAGGTCAGAGGTTGGGGCGGGTGCTCGCCCACCCCTTCGTCCCCTTTGGAGAGGGCGTCACGGGGCAGCGGGTCCGTCACCGCCCCGCTTTGGGGGTGTCCCCTCTGATCGCTGGGGCGTGGGGGGCTGAATGGGAGCCCCGGTGGGGGGCCGGGGTCCTTTGTGCTGCTGGCCTCATCCTCTGCCGAATCCTGGGGCCGCCCATCCTGATGGACGTGGGATATTTGGGACCGTGGCTGGCGTGGGACCTGCTGCAGCCGGTGTCCTGGTGCTGCCCGGCTCAGCCCCAGGGTCCTGGCCGGGACGGGAGGGCAAGGATGGGAGCGTGTCCCCCGGTGAGGTTGGACGTGGTGTCCCCAGGCCCGGCAGCGGTGGCAGATGCGGGGCTGTCCTGGCGTGGGGGCTCCCGCCTGGTTTAACCCCCGGCAGCATGTCCCCAGCGCTGGGGACAAGCTCACCCCAGCCTGCGTCACCCCGCTGCCGGAGCCGCCCTGCCCTTCCCTGGCTCCCGAGCTCTGGCCCATACACGCATGTACACACGTGTGCTGCGTGGGGCACAGGCGTGTGCTCGTGTCACACGCTATACACGCACGCACGCACGCTGCACGGGCCAGCGGGGCAGCTGCGGGGCAGGCGGGGACCGGACCCAGGGCGCTGTGGGACAGGACAGGGGACGTCATGGGACAGGACAGGGGACACTGTGGGACAGGCAGGGGATGTTGTGGGACAGGCAGGGGACACCGTGGGACAGGACAGGGGACGTCACGGGTGGCAGGCGAGCCGGCATCAGCCGCATCTGGAGCCCAGATGGGTCAGGCAGGAGGAGGAGCGTGTGGTGAGGCGGGCGGGTGGGCAGCCCCCCCCATCCTTTGCACTGCGCCACCCCACCTCTGCTGTGGCGGGGGGCACCCCCTCCTGCCCACAGCCCAAACCACCAGCCCCTCCGCGTGCCCACCCTGCTCACCCCATCCATCCAGCCCCGGCAGACCCCCGGGCCGAGGAGGGGGGGGCTGATGTCACGTCCCGTGACGCCGTTTCCCGCAGCCTGCCCTGGCGGGTTCCGCCCCGTGGTCCCTGGCACGTACTGGCCCCACCGCCACGGCTGAGTGGGGCCGAGGGGGCTGCGGGTGCCCCGCCATGGGGCTGGGGACAAAGTGGGTTCTCCCAGTGACACTGGTGGGCACAGATCTGGCCGTGCCTGGGCACCCCTGTGGCCCCTTGGCGTGGGCTCCCGTGGAGACCCCCGCTTTGCCCCAGCCAACAGGAGGGTGGGTCCCCACCCTCCCAGCCCCCCAGCCCACCCCTGGGATGCCAAGCAGGGGGTCCCCAGGGCTGTGCAAGGGGGTCTCTGGCACCGCCGAGGTGCCAGGGTGCAGGGCACGGCCCTCCCGCTCCCCAAAGAGGGTTATTCCCCAGGGTGCCCATGATAGGAAGGGACCCTGGGGACACCCGTGGCACGTTACCAGCCCCCCGTGGGGCTGGGAGGCAGGAGGTCAGGCACTTGGCATCCCGGCTGGGAACGGCAGCTAGCCGCTGGAGCCCTGCCCGGCCCTGCCTGGAAACCGGCGTGCTCCTTCCCGCTGCCGACGTGCAGGACCCTGCTTTGCTCCCACCCGGGAAAGGGGGGCCCCCAGGGGCTGCCCCCCAGCACCTGGCACCCGCGCAAGGCAGGCCTCTGCGTGGAGGGGCAAGCTCTGCAGGGTGGGGATGCTCATGCGGACAGCATCCCATGGGAGTGGCATGCAATGGCGGGGGGTGGCATCTGGGGCAGATAGCATCCCATGTGGGTGGCATCCAGTGACCGGGGGTTGCATCTGATGGCTGTTGGTGGCATCCAAAGGGGGTGATGCCTCCAAAGGGAGCGGCATCTTCAAAGGAGGCAGATGACGTCATGTAGAGGTGGCGTCTGATGGCTGTTGGTGGCATCTGAAGCGAGTAGCACCTCCGAAGGGGGTGGCGTATAGGGAGGATGTCATCCCATGGGGGGGGGGGGTCACATCTGATGGCTCGGAATGGCATCCAATGGCTGTTGGTGGCATCTAAAGGGGGGGCACCTCCAAAGGGAGTGGCATCCAGGGCATATGTCATCCCATGGAGGTGGCATCTGATGGCTGGGAGATGGCACCCAAAGGGGGTGGCACCTCCAAAGGGGGTGGCATCCAGGGCAGATAGTGTCCCATGGGGGTAGAGTCCTCTGTCTTGCCTGTGCCCTGGCCCCTGACACGTGGTCCTTGGCACCGGCCCACATCATCTGCAGCACTTCTGCCTTCCATCTGGCTGCCTCATTGCACTTGTGAATATTCATGACCCTCATTATCCTCTTTCACTCATTGCTCCCACACTCCGGCTAAAAATAACTTCCCAAGGGGGGGATGGGGTACATGGGGCGGGGAGAGGCTTGTCCCCTCCCCAGGAGCTGGCTCCTTGGGGTCCCAGCTCCCCCATCCAAGGAGCCAGTGGCCTGGCTGGGACATGGGGTCACAGGGCAGGAGAGGGATGATGCCGGAGATTTTGGGAGCTGCGGGCTTTTGACTGGGGTGCCAAGGAGCACCCCCCTGCCTGCTCCATCTCAGTGGGGAGCTCCACTCCCTGCTGTAGGGTGCTGGGTCTCCTGAGCCCAGGTCCTGCTGTCCCCTCCCCTGGCCACGCTTGGTTGTCCCACCTGGCCATAAGCATCTCCGTCATTGTCCCATGTCCTGTGTAGAGGTGGCAGCATCGTGGCGCTAATGGAGGGGGAGGTGAACACCACGGGGCTGGAGGGTGGGCACCTCCCCTCACACGACATCCTCCAGCCAGGACCAGGCTTGGACTCAGGGACAAGGATGGCACCGGGGAAGGGGGGGGGGGGGGTCCCTGGGGTGCTGACACCCGCCCCTTTGCCCCGCAGAGCTGAAGGCGACGGGCACGGCGCACTTCTTCAACTTCCTCCTCAACTCCAGCGACTACCGCATCCTGCTGAAAGACGAGGACCACGACCGCATGTACGTGGGCAGCAAGGACTACGTCCTCTCACTGGACCTCCACGACATCAACCGCGAGCCCCTCATCGTAAGCTGCCACCGCAGGGCTGGGGGGAGGCAGGTGGGAGGGGGGCAACTGGGCACCCGATGGGCTGTTTCGGATGCCAGGGCGAGAGCTCGATGGGCATCGCTGGTGCTGGTGGGGAAGAGGTGAAGCCGGGTGGGAGCCTTGGTCTCCCTTGGGCTGGTGTCTCCGCAGATCCACTGGCCCGCGTCCCAGCAGAGGATCGAGGAGTGCATCCTGTCAGGCAAGAACAGCAACGTGAGTGGCCACCACAAACCCCCTTCTGGTAGCGGTGGCGGGGCTGGTGGCCAGCACTGGAAGGGGCTTCATGTCCTCGTAGCCTACCCTGAAAAAGCCATCCCCCACATCCCCTGTAGTGTGGCAGCATCTGCAGCCGTGCCGGGAGAGGGTGGCACCCCACGGTGTCATGGTGTCCTGCCACCCCTTCTGTCCCAGCCGTGCGGGTCCTGGGGAGCTTCATGGGCGAGGAGGAGGTCGAGCTCCCCACGCTGCTTCCTCCCGCCAGCCAGGGCTGGGCCCTCTGGCACGCCAGCTCGTGGCTCATGCCACATGCCATCCCACAACCAGTGCCAACCCATGATCCATGCCAACCCATGGCCCCATGCCATCCCGTGATCCGTACCAACCCATGGCCATGCCAACCCATGGCCCCACCCCAATCTATAGCCCCACGCCGTGTCCCATGCCATCCCATGCCCCACGCCAGCCTCCCACCCTCCCAGGTCCTTGGCCTGCTTTCTCCCCTCCCCAGTTCCTACCCCGTGGTCTGGCGGGGGGTGCTGGCAGGCAGTGGGAAAGGGGGTGCCCCTGTCCCCTTGCTGGGGTTGGCACCTCCTCCTCTCCTTCCCAGGGGGAGTGCGGCAACTTCATCCGCCTGATCCAGCCCTGGAACCGGACCCACCTCTACGTGTGCGGCACCGGCGCCTACAACCCCATCTGCGCTTTTGTCAACCGCGGGCGCAAAGCCCAGGTGAGGGGCGGGAGGGATGTGGGGGGGCTGAGCCAGTGCCCGGCCCGGCAGTGCCGGCGCAGCCGCTGTGGGACCTGCCGCGGGGTGCGGGAGGGTGGCTCGGCATGGCTCTGCTGGTGTGGGGAGGTTTGGGGGGGCAGAGGGGTGGGGGGGGGCAGCAGCAGGCCGGGGGGAGGCTGTGACTAACGGTGCTGTGCTGCCGAGCGGGGCCGAGCCGTCTCTGCAGACCGAGGATTTCTCTTCGTGCTGGAACCGGGCCACCCCGGCTGGACCCTGACGCCGGCTTCCATGCGATGTGCCCTCCCACCCCGCCGGCCGCAGCCACTGCTGGATCTCCACCGGGGCAAGGGACATGTCGTGGCCCCCCCCCCCCAAGCTTCCCACCCGCCACCGGGCTGCCGAGCCCCTCGCCACAGATGTGGAGGATGCCCAGCGCCAGCGTTGCACAGGGAGACCCATGGCAGGGGCTGTGCCAGCGCATACAGCCATGCTGGGGACATCCCTGGATGGATGTCACCTGGTCCCGAGGACCACGGCGTGCAGCGAGAGGGTGATATTGAAGCCATGTGCCGGCGGGCTGGGTGCGCGGCAGATGGAGGAGCACTTTCAGGACAGCCCTGGGAGGGAGCCGGTCTCTGCGAGTAGCAATGTGGGCGTCCCAGGGGACCCCGAGCCCTGCAAGGTGTCTGTCCCCCTCTGTGCTGGGGTGGCAGGTCCCAGGCTGTGTCCTCTCTGGCGGTGGGAGCGAGCTGGGTGCCACCGGCCCGAGCGGAGCGAGGAGCACGGCGCTGGATGTGGAGGACGGGCACCTGCCCCAGTGCCCCCGAATCCTGGCACGGGCACTGCGAGAGGTGGATCGGGCCACTCCAGATTGGGACTGGACTGGGACTGGATTAGGACCGGATTGGGCAGTGGCAGCATTTGAGGAGGACCAGGGGTGCTGGTGCAATTGAGGACAGCGTCGCGTGTCCCCCCCAGCAGAGCCAGCGGCGGCGTGACAGGGACAGGGGGATCCAGTGTCCCCGCGGTGCCGGTAACCTCCCCCACGCCGCGGCTCAGCACCGCGGTGCTGCTCCTGTGCACGGGGTGCACAGCTGGGTGGCCGGTGCCATCTCTGCATCCTGGGGTGTGAGCCCCACCTGGCTGACTTTGGACAGCCCCCCCCTCCGCTCCCTCCTGCCCCATGCTGGGGCACCCCAGTTCTGCGGGAGAGAGCAGGATCTGTCTTGGAAAAGCTCCTGCTGGAGGCCAGCCCGGCCCAGAGCATCCGGGGACCCCCACCAGCACCACCCAGGGGGACCACGGCTCTGCTGCTCCACAGGCACCCGTCACCCCAGCTCTTGGTATCCCCCCACCCGCCCCTGCCACAGGGGGTCCGTCCCCGCCGCCGGCGCTAACTCTCTGCCCTGCTCCTTTTCCCCAGGGGTTTCCGCCGAGCCAGCCGGGAGGCCGGGAAAGCAGATCCACCGACGGCCCCCTCAGCCCGAGACCAGCACAAAGCAAGGTGGGAACCGGTCTGGGAGCCCGCCGCAGCCGTGCCCACCTCTCCCCCCGGGGCGCGCCGGAGCCGCGGGCTCCTTCTCCTTCCCACCGGCATGTGTCCAACCCCCGTGCCGGGCGCCCCGTGCCGTGGGCATCCCCGCCATCTCCTTCCCTCTCAGCACAGCATCCTCCTGCCACCGGCCTGGCATCTGCTCTCCTTTTCTCACTAACTCCTTCTTCCCAGGCCGCGTACGGGCCCCCCGCGGGGGACACTGTCAGGGACGGTGGCTCTCCCCCTCGCCACCAGCTTTGCCCGGCTCCAGGCTTGCTGTGTCCCTTGGAAGTGGGGCCACATGTCAGCAGAGCCACGAGGCTCGCAATGGTTCAGGGGAGGATGCCAGGGCGATGTGCAGAAGGTGTTTTGGTAGGGTCTACAAAAGCATCGCTGAGCAGCTGCTTCACCTTGCCCCAGGAGGGGCTTGTGTCGTCCCAGCGGGCAGGTGGGCTCAGGGAGGCGACAGTGTCCCCGGCTTCTGGGGACACCCAGCATCCAGCCCACCCTGACAGTGTCACCCCCCAAGCCCCTCTGGACTAACATGGGTCAGTGCATGGGCCAGGGAGCGTGTGGGGGCGCGGGCAGCCTGGGGCTCCCCCCCGCCTGACCCTCTGTCCCCCCCGGTCCCTCCACTCCGAGGGCGGGTGGTAGAGGGGCAGATGGCGAGACTTGGCTGTGAGCATCTTGCTGGCTGTGGGCAGCTCGTGCCAACTTCCCCAGTGCCAGCTGGGGATGCGCCAGTGCCACTTCAGCCCCCTCAGGGCTCCCCCAGTTCCTCCTTCCCTTCCGGATCCGGCCCCAGCATCCGCAGGGAGCAGCTCCCCGGTGCGGCTCCCTGTGCCCCGAGCGGGGGCTCCCTGGGGGCTGCTGGCACCCGCTCCCCGGCAGCTCTGACGCATTTCAAGGCGCGTTAGCCAAACGGCTGTGCCGGCACCGCGGCGGCTCGTGGGTTGCCTGACCAGGAAGGTGAGATGGTGTGGCCAGGGCCAGGGCTGCGCCGGAGAGCCAAGTTGTCCCTGCGAAGGGTTTTCCCAGTGCGGGAGCAACTGATTTTGCCCAGTTTGCAACGGTGATGGCAGCGCAGGTGGCACGGTGCAGCGGTGGGGATGGCAGAAGCCTATCTCCGGGGGGCTGAGGTGCCCCAGGAGGAGCCGGCGTGAGCAAACCCTGCGGTGGAAGATGTGCACAGTGAGCACCCCAGCTCCCCACCCCCTCCTGCCCTTCCCAGAGCCGGGGGGCTCTGCCAGGACCCTGCTCGCCTCTCGACGGAGGGTGGCCACCACCATGTCTGTCACCTCTGCGTCAAAGCCAGGGCATGGAGCCAGTGGGTAGCTCCTCCAGCCCAATTTGGTTGCCCAAAGTCCCTCCCCATGGGTGCTAGCTTGCTGCTGCTTCAACCCAATTTTGGGGGGCTGCACTCCAGGGTTGAGGGGTGACCTGGTTGGGCCACCCCAGCCGGCACCAGCAGAAGATTTTGCGTGCGTCTCTGGAGGCAGTGTGGGTCTTGCCCCTGGCCAGGGGTGCATGACGGTGCCAGGGATGGCTGTGGGGAAGGCAGAGGCAACGGCGGGGAGATGGCTCCTAACGGCGTGGGGCAAATCGCCCCCCGGAGCGGGCACAGCATCTCACCACGATGCCACCCTCACGATGCCCACTGGAAAACGTGTCCCAGTGAGAGGAGAACGGAGGGTCCGACAGCCGAGCTGTGCCACTGGCCAGGCCCCGCCTGCTGAAGCTGATGGAGCTGCGTGACCGGGAGCCGGCCAAGCGGCGACGTGCAGCACGGCCGGCTGGAGCGAGGAGGCGGCCGGAGGGAGATGTTTGCCCAGAAGCAGACCTGGGAGATGGATGCCCTGTTTCAGCCTGGCAGCTCAGCCAAGTCTCCAAGCGGTGGAGGGCACGGAGAAGCACCCAGCAACGTCGGAGGAGTAGCTCGTGGGGGCTTCAGCTTCTCAGGAGACCTGCAGACCCCTGGTGTGGTCCATCCGCATCCATCCTGCTGGGCTTCATCCCGGAGGAGGCTGCCTCTCCTGTTGGGCTTTGGAAGCTGCCACAGGGACGGAGGGGTGAAAGCCTAACCAGCTCCTCCATTTGCTTCCTTCTCCAGGATTATATCTTCTATCTGGAGCCAGACAAGCTGGAGTCGGGCAAGGGGAAGTGTTCCTATGACCCCAAAGTAGACACCGTCTCTGCGTTGATAAGTGAGTCCTGTAGGTCCCCAGGGCCAGCACTGCCTGCGCTGGGCAGAGGGAACATGCAGGAGAGCTGGGACAGCTGCTCCCACTGTCTTCCTGCGTTGCCCAGATATCCCGTGGGAGTCAGGCTCCTGCCCCTGCCACCCCTGCCCGCTCCAGCTGCGGGTGGCCGGGCACCCAGGATGTCCAGCCCTTGGGCACCTGGCCCAGCAGAGGTGGGGGTCCTGGTTACAGACCAGTGCCAACCTCCTGAGCTCTCTGGGATGGCCACAGGCAGTGGCTCTTGGTTGCCTGGTGGCTACTGGCTGGTGCTGGGGCTGGATGGAGCCCAGGGCAGTGGGAGAAGGTGGGTGGATGGGACTAGGTGGGGGTCCCCAGCTGATCTCTGCTCTCTGCAGATGAAGAGCTCTACGCTGGTGTCTACATTGACTTCATGGGCACGGACGCAGCCATCTTCCGCACCATGGGCAAGCAGACAGCCATGAGGACAGACCAGTACAATTCACGCTGGCTCAATGGTGAGTTTGGGTGGCCCAGGTTCTTTGGGGACCCCACGGCTCCAGCCCTAGAGATGAGACCCATCGTGTCATACTGTGTCCTTCTCCCAGGACAGACTGTAGCCAGCATGGGCAGGTGGTGGTGTGGGATGGATGGGTGGGTGGATGGATGGGTGGATGGATGGATGGATGGATGGGTGGGTGGATGGATGGGTGGGTGGATGAATGGATGGACTGATGATGGATGGGTGGATGGATGTATGGTGGGTAAATGGATGGATAATGGATAGATGATGGGTGGGTGGATGGATGGGTGGATGGATGGATGGGTGGATGGATGGATGGATGGATGGGTGGTGGGTGGGTGGATGGGTGGATGGATGGATGGATGGGTGGATGGATGGATGGATGGATGGATGGATGGATGGATGGATGGATGGATGGATGGATGGATGGGTGGATGGATGGATGGATGGATGGATGGGTGGGTGGGTGGATGGATGGATGGATGGATGAATGAGTGGGTGGATGGATGGATGAATGAGTGGGTGGATGGATGGATGAATGAGTGGGTGGATGGGTGGATAGAAATCTAGGCAGAAGAGCAGAGGCATAGCTGTGTGGGGTGGTGACAGATGAGCTGGGAGCTTTGCTGGGCAGCGGGAGCAGCCAGCTTGTGAGAGATGGGGCTGGCTCTGCCAGAGTCCGTGCGTGGGTTTCTGCAGGGCTGAGATGTCAACCATGTTGCCTGCAGTCGGTGACCCCAAGCGTTCATCCTGCCCCCCTCGGAGCACCCCTGCCCGCGGGGCGGCAGCTGAGTAAACAGAGCAGAGCAGATGGGATGATCCTGCCGGGCCGGGGAGCCGGCGGGGCGGTAACCCGAAGAGGGGGAGCTGTCAGCACAGGCTGGGCACTGGGTGATGGATGGCAGGGAGAAGCTTCCGGAGAAGCTTCCAGGATGTGTGGTTGCTCCCTGGGGGGAAAGACCAGTTTGCACCACCCTGCTCATAGAACTGCTGGAGCTTCCCACACTGTGCACCTCAGGGATGCTCCCAGGAAACTCAGGGATGCTCGGACCCCCTCCTGGAACACTGATGGCTGCCAGAGAGACCCAGTTCCTCAGCCCACCTTTGCAGCTCTGGTCCGGATCCAGCTCTCACCCTGTGACCACGGCAGTGCTTTTCCAGGAGTGGAGCAATGCCAGAGGAGAGGGGGGCTCAGCATCCTGCTGCGGCACAGGGCACGGGGTGCCGCTGGGCTGACGTTGTCGTGCCATGCTGTTCCAGACCCGGCCTTCGTCCGCGCCCAGCTCATCCCCGACAGCAGCGAGAGGAATGACGACAAGCTCTACTTCTTCTTCCGAGAGAAGTCAGCTGATGCCCCGCTGAGCCCTGGGGTTTATTCCCGCATCGGGCGCATCTGCCTGGTAGGTGGAGCAGCGGGCAGGGGGGTGGGCAGGGGGGCAAGCAGGGCTGAGCGTGGGGGTCCCTCCATTGCAGAATGACGACGGGGGCCACTGCTGCCTCGTGAACAAGTGGAGCACCTTCCTGAAGGCCCGACTTGTCTGCTCCGTGCCGGGACCCGATGGGATCGAAACGCACTTCGATGAACTCCGTGAGTGGACGAGGAGGGAGACAGAGGCCTTCTCCACCCCTGTGGGTTTGGGGGGCACCCTGGGGAGGGCTGAGGACCCCTTGCTGCCCCCCACCTCTTACTCTCCCATGGGGTGCTGCTCTCCTCCCTGCCTTGACGTCCCTGGGTGCAAGAGGTCCCTGCCCACCTTACCCATGATGACACCCCCATCTTTCTGTCCCAAGAGGACGTCTTCATCCAGCAGACTCAGGACACCAAGAACCCCGTTATCTACGCAGTGTTCTCTGCTTCGGGGTGAGTGTGACCCTCCTGGCACAGAGCAGTGAAGGGGGGAACCCCAACTGGGTGGGGATCCCAGTCGTGCCACGGTGGTGGGCAGCACCAAGCTGGAGGGTGGCAGCAAGTCCTTCCTCCCAGGTCGGTCTTCAAGGGCTCTGCTGTGTGTGTCTACTCCATGGCCGACATCCGCATGGTCTTCAACGGGCCCTTCGCGCACAAGGAGGGACCCAACTACCAGTGGATGCCCTACACAGGCAAAATGCCCTACCCCCGGCCGGGCACCGTAAGTACCCTCCCCGGGCACGCGTGGGGAGTTGAGCTGGCGCCTGCCAAGCAGCCAGCACCCTCGGAGCCGTGCCTGGATACCGGGTCACCGAGCACTGGTGATGTTTGTGCCGCAGTGCCCCGGGGGGACCTTCACCCCATCCATGAAGTCAACCAAGGACTACCCTGACGAAGTGATCAACTTCATGCGCGCGCACCCGCTGATGTACCACGCCGTCTACCCCACCCACCGCCAGCCGCTGGTGGTCCGCACCAACGTCAACTACCGCTTCACCACCGTGGCCGTCGACCAGGTGGACGCGGCAGACGGGCGCTATGAGGTGCTTTTCCTGGGCACAGGTACCCACGCCGCGCACCGCGGGGAACGCAGCATGCTCCGGCGCGGCCCCGGAGGGCACGGGCACCACCAGGGCTGGCCAGAGCACGGTGCCCTCCGCCACGCTGGAGCAGGGTGAGGGGCTGAGACCCCGCCCTGAGATCCCTGCCCCTCCTCAAGGCTCCAGCCTGGTTCTTCCCCCTGCCCCGGTGCCCACCCCACAGACCCCACCATCCAGCCTGGTCCTTCCCTTAGCCCAGTTCCCATCCCCGGAGCCGGCGATCCAGCACGGTACCTCCCACCCTAGGGATGCCACCATCCAGCCCGTTCCTCCCCCTGCCCCAGTGCCCATCCCAGCGACCCCACCAACCAGCCTCATCCTTTCTCGACCCCAGCGCCCATCCTACGTGCTTCCTGTTGCCCATCCTAAGCCCACCATCATCCAGCCTTGTGCCTCCCCTTCCCAGTTGCCCACCCTAGAGGCACCAGCAGCCAGCCCTGTCCTTCCCCAGCCCCAGTGCCCATCCTGGAGGCACCGTCATCCAGCCCGGTGCTTCCCCTGCTCTAACACGCATCCCAGAGCCCCCACGATCCATCCTGGTCCTTCCCCTGCCCCCTGTGCCTGTCCCAAGCTCCTGTCCCCACCCTGCCCTGGGTGGTGGTGCTCCCTAGCCACAGACGGTGCCCCGATCCGGTACGCCGCACCCCAGGCGCAGCCACCCACTGCGGCAAGAGAGAGATGGGGACGGGCTTGGGGGGATCCTTTCTCTCCCCAGCCCCAGCAGGGACCCCCTTCCCAGGAGGGGAGGGCACAGGTGCCCGGGGGTGGCACTGAGTGCCCGGGCACCGTGGTGTCTTGCAGATCGGGGCACCGTGCAGAAGGTCATTGTGCTCCCCCGGGATGACATGGAGACAGAGGAACTCATGCTGGAGGAGATCGAGGTGTTCAAGGTAAAAGCTGGCCTGTCCTCCACCCTCTGAGAGTGTCCTTGCCCCAGCCAACCAGCCCCTTGGGACACCAACCAGCCCCTTGGGACACCAACCGGCCCCTTGGGACACCAACCAGCCCCTTGGGACATCAACCGGCCCCTTGGGACACCAGCCACCCCTTGGCCAGCTCTGGAGGGACCCCAAGCATTGATCCTCCTGCCTGCTGCCCCCCTCACATCTCCCCCTGCCCACCCCTGCTTGCCCCAGCTGCCCGCAGGGGGTCTGGGGTGCCCACCTTGGGACTGCAGCGACAGGCCAGGTGGTGGCCCTACATCTCCTTCACTCCTGCTCCTGTCTAGGTGCCAGCACCCATCAAGACAATGACCATCTCCTCCAAGAGGGTGAGTCATGGCACGTGGCGGAGGCCTGGGCAGATCCCATCGTGGGCCTGGCCACGGCACTGCCTGGCGTCACCGCAGCACCGGAGCGGTGGCCCCAGTGCAGGCTGGCTCAGGTGGCCCCAGATGGCTCTGGTGTCTCAGCCAGTCCCCATACCAGGAGGCTGCAGCTCATTCTGGGGGGGTCCTTGTGGGGTGGGGACGAGATAGCATCTCATCCTGTCCTCCTTGTTCCCCCACAGCAACAGCTGTACGTGTCCTCGGCCGTAGGTGTGACCCACCTGGCCCTGCACCGCTGCGACGTGTACGGGGAAGCCTGTGCTGACTGCTGCCTGGCCCGGGACCCGTACTGCGCCTGGGATGGCAGCGCCTGCACCCGCTACTCCGCCTCCTCCAAGAGGTACAGGGGGCCAGGGGAGAGCGGCAGGGAGGGACCCCCCGGCCCCGGGCTCCCCCACTCACCCCCCACCTCCCCACAGGCGGAGCCGGCGGCAGGACGTCCGGCACGGCAACCCCATCCGCCAGTGCCGGGGCTACAACTCCAACGGTGGGTGAGGTGTGGGGCACAGCCCCACAAGCATGGAGGGGTGGCTGGGGGGGCATGCTGAGGGCGAGGGGGTGTGGGCAGCGACCGGAGAGGGACACGAGAGGATGAATGTCTTAGTGGATTGATGGTTGTGTGGGTGGATATACAGGTAGAGGATGAGCATGGATGGATGGATGGATGGATGGATGGATGGATGAATTGGAGAGGAAGATGAACATGGGTGAATGGATACATCGGGGATGAGAATGAGCACATGTAGGTAGGTTGGTGGGTGGATGGGTGGACGGATGGATGAATGGATACAATGGGGAGGAAAATAAGCGTGGGTGGATGGATGGATGGATGAATGGATGGATGGATAGATGGATACTTTGGGGAGTAAGATGAACATGGATGGATAGATGGATATGTTGAGGAGAATGAGCAGATTTGAATGTGTGGACAGATGGATGGTTGAACGGATGGATGGATGGATGGATGGATGGATGGATGGATGGATGGATGGATGGATGGATGGATGGATGGATGGATGGATGGATGGATGTGGTGAGGAGAAAGATGACCACAGATTGATGGGTGGATAGATAGATACTTCAGAGGAAGATGAACATGAGTGGGTGGGTGGATGGATGGATGGATGGATGGATGGATGGACGGATGGATGGACGGACGGACGGACGGACACCCATGTGGAAGCATGGCTACACTAGAGGGGGAGTAGCACACTTGCTGGGTGGCTGGGGAGCAGGCAGACCTGTGGCTGGAGGTGGACAGGAGCTCTCCCTTGGAGAGAGCTGGTGGGCTGGGCAGGAGGGCAGCGGGGCAGGGGCACGGAGATGCGTGACCCGGCTGCCTGTGGCCCACCCCTGCAGCTAACAAGAACGCAGTGGAGGCCGTGCAGTATGGGGTGGAGGGCAGCACCGCCTTCCTGGAGTGCCAGCCCCGCTCACCCCAGGCCAGCATCAAGTGGCTGCTGCAAAAGGACAACAGCGACCGGCGGAAAGAGGTAGAGTAGGGTGCTGCACCGGGGGGACACAGGGGGGTCCCGGGGGTTGGGGTCTGGGTGCCAGCCGGCTGAGCCATGCCACCTCTCCCCCCCGCAGCTGCGGGTGGAGGGCCGGGTGCTGCGGACGGAGCAGGGCTTGCTGCTCCGCGCCCTCCAGCTCGCTGACAGCGGCCTCTACTCCTGCACCGCCACCGAGAACAACTTCAAGCACACGGTGACCAAGGTGCAGCTCCGCGTTCTCAGCAGCCGCGCCGTCCACGCCGTGCTGGTCCAGGCGGAGACCCCCCCCGGCCTGCCGGGTGCCCCCACTCCCCGCTACCAGGACCTGCTGCAGCTCCTCACCCAACCTGAAATGGGACTCCTGGACCAGTACTGCCAGGGCTACTGGCGGCACACGGCCGCCAGCCCCCCCCAGCCGCTGGCTGGCCTCAAAGCCAAGGAGCAGCAGGACCAGAAGAAGCCTCGAAACCGTCGGAATCACCAGCCAGAGACCTACGGGCATACATGAAACCGTCATCAGGGACTTTGCTAGCACAGTGGTCTATTTTTCCCCCCTTTTAATATTAAAAATATCTATAAATAAATATATATATATATATATATACATCCACGCACACACGCACGCAGACACACGTGCTCCCCCCTCCCATGGGAGACGGTATTTATTTGTAGGTTGTACATAGTCACTGGGGTGATGTGACCTCCGCCTCCTGGCCCCGTGGAAGAGTGGGGACCCCCAGGGTGGCCGCAGCCAGCTTTGCTGTCTTCCCCCCCTCCCCATCCCAGCACCCCAGGTTCCTAGCATGCGGGGACTGTTGAGCACCGTGACCACTGTCTCCCTGCAGCTGGGGCATGGCACGGTGCCGGAGGTGCCGGGTCCCGGTGTGGGAGGGGGAGATGCCCTGGGGAGGGAGACAAACACCAGCCAGGGGGGGATGAGAGGTGGGGAGAGGCAGCACTGGACAAGGTCTGCCCCACAAAAGCTGGGCACAGCCTTCACATCTTCGTGCCTCAGTTTCCCCACCTGAGTATTGAGAAGCAAGTGCTTGCTGTGAGGAAGCTACAGGCCACTAGGCAAGCCTAGGAGGGAGCTGTGGGGCCAGGGTATGTGGCCCCATCCCCTCCTGGGGGGCTTGGTGGAGGGGAGACAGGACCCTCAAGACAGGACCCGGTTATCCAGGCCACAGTGGGTGGGGGCTTGGCTGGAGTCTTTGGGTGAGGAAAGGAAGGAGAAAGGGCCAAGTTGGGGTAAAACCTTGAGCAGCCGCCAGTGTTCACTGGCACCAGTACCCAGGGGCATTTGGGGCACCCAGCCCATCAGCTGCCCCCTTGGGGCACCCCGATGGGCTTGGGGGGGTTGTGAATAGTTGTACATGGGAAGCACAGGGGTGGTTGGGGCCCAGCAAGTGCCCCCCGCTGCAGGCCGGGACACCCCCCAAATAAACACTGGCTTTGGGACAGACGTGGGCGCCTGCGTGTGCTCTGTCAGGGATAGGGAGCGGAGAGCCGGGGGCTGCTGCCTGGCCCCCGTCACGTAATCCCTTTAACTCTGCCCCTGAGCCCTGCTGGGGGTGTGGAGGGCTGGGCTGGAGCCAGGAGGGGAGCGGAGGGGGCCCTGGGGCTGCACTGGGAAGCCAGGGGCACTGGATGGCATTAAGGGGTGCTGGGGGGTTGGGTACCAGGCAGGATGGGGGGTCATGGGGAGATGACAGTACTGGGCGGTACTGCTTGGGTGTTATGGGTACGCTGGGGGCATACACTGGGCTGGGCTAGCGGCCAGGACTGGGTGTTACTGAAGGCACTGGGAGTACTCAGTATCAGTACTGGGGGAAGTACTGGAGCACTAGGATTTGGTGCTGGGAGCCAGTACTTGGTGGTACTGGGGGTGTGAGGCAGGAGGGGACGCTACAGGGGACACTGGGGGTGACAGTGGGCAATACTGGACTATACTGCTGGTACTTCGGTCGGTAGAGGGGGCAAAGGGGGTGGTACTGGGCTCCTCTGGGCAGTCCTGGGAGGCACTGGGGTCAGTGCTAGCAGGTCCCGGGCTATACTGGGAGCAGTCCTGGGGACACTGGGGGCAGCACAGGCCTGTACTGGGGGCTGTGCAGGCCTGTACTGGGGGCGGTGCAGGCCTGTACTGGGAGAGGCGCAGGCCTGTACTGGGGGCGGCTCAGGCCTGTACTGGGAGCCGTGCAGGCCTGTACTGGGAGCAGTGCCTGTACTGGGAGCAGTGCCTGTACTGGGAGCGGTGCAGGCCTGTACTGGGAGCAGTGCCTGTACTGGGAGCAGTGCAGGCCTGTACTGGGAGCGGCGCAGGCCTGTACTGGGGGCTGTGCAGGCCTGTACTGGGGGCGGTGCAGGCCTGTACTGGGAGCAGTGCCTGTACTGGGAGCGGTGCAGGCCTGTACTGGGGGCGGTGCAGGCCTGTACTGGGGGCTGTGCAGGCCTGTACTGGGAGCGGTGCAGGCCTGTACTGGGAGCAGTGCCTGTACTGGGAGCAGTGCAGGCCTGTACTGGGGGCGGTGCAGGCCTGTACTGGGAGCAGTGCCTGTACTGGGAGCAGTGCAGGCCTGTACTGGGAGCGGCGCAGGCCTGTACTGGGGGCGGTGCAGGCCTGTACTGGGAGCAGTGCCTGTACTGGGAGCGGTGCAGGCCTGTACTGGGGGCGGTGCAGGCCTGTACTGGGAGCGGTGCAGGCCTGTACTGGGAGGAGTGCCTGTACTGGGGGCGGTGCAGGCCTGTACTGGGAGCAGTGCCTGTACTGGGGGCGGTGCAGGCCTGTACTGGGAGCAGTGCCTGTACTGGGGGCGGTTCAGGCCTGTACTGGGGGCGGTGCAGGCCTGTACTGGGAGCGGTGCAGGCCTGTACTGGGAGCGGTGCAGGCCTGTACTGGGGGCTGTGCAGGCCTGTACTGGGAGCGGTGCAGGCCTGTACTGGGGGCTGTGCAGGCCTGTACTGGGAGCCGAGCAGGCCTGTACTGGGAGCGGTGCAGGCCTGTACTGGGGGCGGTGCAGGCCTGTACTGGGAGCGTTGCCTGTACTGGGGGCTGTGCAGGCCTGTACTGTGAGCGGTGCCTGTACTGGGAGCGGTGCAGGCCTGTACTGGGAGCGGTGCAGGCCTGTACTGGGGGCGGTGCAGGCCTGTACTGGGAGCGTTGCCTGTACTGGGGGCTGTGCAGGCCTGTACTGTGAGCGGTGCCTGTACTGGGAGCGGTGCAGGCCTGTACTGGGAGCGGTGCAGGCCTGTACTGGGAGCGTTGCCTGTACTGGGGGCGGTGCAGGCCTGTACTGGGAGCGTTGCCTGTACTGGGAGCGGTGCAGGCCTGTACTGGGAGCGTTGCCTGTACTGGGGGCGGTGCAGGCCTGTACTGGGAGCGGTGCAGGCCTGTACTGGGGGCTGTGCAGGCCTGTACTGGGAGCGGTGCAGGCCTGTACTGGGGGCGGTGCAGGCCTGTACTGGGAGCGTTGCCTGTACTGGGAGCGGTGCAGGCCTGTACTGGGAGCGTTGCCTGTACTGGGGGCGGTGCAGGCCTGTACTGGGGGCTGTGCAGGCCTGTACTGGGAGCCGAGCAGGCCTGTACTGGGAGCGGTGCAGGCCTGTACTGGGGGCGGTGCAGGCCTGTACTGGGAGCGTTGCCTGTACTGGGGGCTGTGCAGGCCTGTACTGTGAGCGGTGCCTGTACTGGGAGCGGTGCAGGCCTGTACTGGGAGCGGTGCAGGCCTGTACTGGGGGCGGTGCAGGCCTGTACTGGGAGCGTTGCCTGTACTGGGGGCTGTGCAGGCCTGTACTGTGAGCGGTGCCTGTACTGGGAGCGGTGCAGGCCTGTACTGGGAGCGGTGCAGGCCTGTACTGGGAGCGTTGCCTGTACTGGGGGCGGTGCAGGCCTGTACTGGGAGCGTTGCCTGTACTGGGAGCGGTGCAGGCCTGTACTGGGAGCGTTGCCTGTACTGGGGGCGGTGCAGGCCTGTACTGGGAGCGGTGCAGGCCTGTACTGGCGACGCTGGGCTGGGTCCTTTCGCCCCCTGGCGGCCGAGCGCGGCGCTGCAGGAGCCCCGCGGCGCGGGGCGGCACTGGGGACATGGCGGGGGGGGCACTGGGGACATGGCGGGGGGGGCACTGGGGACATCGGGGGGGGCCGGGCCAGGAGGGCGCTGGGCTCCGCTGGGGACATCGGGAGGAGTACTGGCAGGGCCTGTGGGCATTGGCGGCGGGGGCATGGGGACACAGAGGGGTTACTGGGGTGTCCCTGGGGACAGTAAGTCTTACTGGGGTGGCCACAATGGCAATGGGAGGCGCTGGGGACATGGAATGGGGAAACTGGTGGCCTAAGCACACTGGGGAGGGGTGCCGAGGGGCCTGGGGACATGGGGGGGATCACTGCGGTTGGTGTGGGAGCACAGGGGTGGCACAGGGGTGTGCCTAGATGTTGGGCAGGGTTTTGGGAGGGACCCTGTCCTGAAGACACTGGGGGAGCACTGGGATTGCTTGGGGACACCAGGGCGATATTGGGGCTTCTCCTTAGGTTACTGGGGAGGGTCTTGGGGACTCTGGGGAGGGTACTCAGGCATCCCAGAGGACATTGTGAAGGTGTTGCTGGAGGAGCCTGGGGACACTGGCAGGCTGCTGGTGGGTGGATGGGGATGATGCTAGGCTGGCCTGGTGACACTGGCATGTACTGGTGGGTGGCTGAGGACACTAAAGAGTCCACCTGAGGGGTCTGGGGCCATTGGTGGAAAGTCTGGGAGGGGTCCTGGGGACACAGGGCTGGCATTCTATCACTGAGGGGGGGTGTGTGCCCCTGGGGACACTGGGCACAGGGATCTGGGGACACTGCGATGGCTTACTGGGGGGGCTGTGGGCACTGGTCCGGGGGGTGGGGTGGGTAGGATGACCAGCATGAACTGGGGACAATGGGGACATTTCCACCCACTGTCCCCAGCTGCTGCCAGACCCCAGCAGAGCCCCCCAGCTCCAAACCTCCCTGGGGTCCCAGCAGAACCGGAGCAGAGTGGGGATCCCATGTCCCTGGGGGTGGCCGGGTCACTGCCCCAGCCCCAGGGCAGGGGCAAAGCAGGGGGGGCTGTCCGGCTTTGGGCCCCCCCGGCAGAAGCGCTGACACCAGGAGCTGCGGGATTGCTGAGCTCAGCCCGCTGCAGATTTAAGGGGGTTTATCCAGGAAGGGCGGGGGGGCCCTGGCTTAAGCCGTGGGTGCTGAGCACAGCACCCCACTGGGTGGCCCCCTGGGTCCTTGGCCCTGTCCTTGCCCCACATTGGGTGGGCGGTGGCGGCAGTGGTGGTGGCGGCAGCGGGGCAGTCGGCGGCCGGCACGGCGGGTGCAGGGAAGCAAGGGTTGGAGGCGGCGGGGGGCTGGAACTCGCTGCCCATCCTGGTGCTGACCTCCAAGGAACGGGTGAGCCGCAGGGCTGCGGGGCAGAGGATGGGGGCCGGGGCCAGCGCTGAGGAGAAGCATTCCCGCGAGCTGGAGAAAAAGCTCAAGGAGGACGCTGAGAAGGATGCCAGGACCGTCAAGCTCCTGCTGCTGGGTATGGGGAGGTGATGGTGGGGGGGGTGGAACACCTTGGGGCAGATACCCATCCTTTGTGCACCTCACCCAAACAGCCCACCCAACATCCCTCTGACATTTCCTTGCACCCCTCAACCTAACCAACCCATCCCAACAGCCCCCCCACCCCAAACCCAACTAGCCCATCCAACCTTCCCCTGGCCCCCCAGAAACACCCCCTAAACCCAAGCAGCCTACCCCAAAAACACCCTCATTCCCAGGCAGCCCTAAACCCAACCCCACCGCCTCAACAGGCTACCCAATATTTCCCTGATGCCTCCAGCACCCCTAAGCCCAACCAGCCCACCCCAAGAGTGCCCCTCAACAGCCTTCCACTCCCAAACACCCCTTAAATCAACCAACCCACCACAACTGCCCACCCAAAGTTTTTCTGACACCCCCCCCTAAACCCAACCAGCCCAGCCCAACAGTTCACCCAAGAACTCCCTGCTCCTAAGCACCCCTAAACCCAACCAGCTCACCCTAACAGCCCCCTAACATTTCCCTCTTCCCTCCCTGGCACTCCTAAACCCAACAAGCCCATGCCAATCGCCTCCAATTCCCAGCCTCCCCTAAACCAGCTCATCTCAACAGCTTGCTCAACAGCCTCCCACCCCTGCCAGGCACCCCAAAACCAGCAACTCATCTCAACAGCTCACCTTAAGATCCTCCACCTTCCCAGTATCCCCAAACCCAACCAGCCCACCCAACATGTCCCCACTCCCAGCCCCCCTCAACCCCAACCAACCCATCTCAAGACCCTTCACCAAGACCACCTACCAGCACTCCACTCCGACAGCAGCACCCCCCACCACCCCCCTCATTCTCCTAGGCACCCCCATGCAGCCCATCCCACCACCCCTGTGTCTGTCCCTGCAGTTCCCCAGCACTGAGGGTCCCTCCCAGTCCCTTCCAGCTGCCCCAGTGGTGCCCAAGGACTGGAGTGCCCTGGAGGTGGTGGGGCCATGGGTGGCATCACTGCCCTCCCAGCCCAGCCCAGGGCACGTCCTCCTACACCGCCACAGGTTTGGGGCATAGGGTGGTGGGTGGTGAGGTTACGACGCCACCGTGTCCCCAATCCCTCCTTTGGGTGCCTGAGCACATCCCCAGCTGAGCCGCCACAGATCCCATTAGCCACAGCGGCTCAGCCCAACCTTAATGCCTGCTGGCACCAGGCTGTAATCCCCCTGCCCTGCCCCATGGACCTGGCACGGCCACCAATGTCCCCCAGCCGTGCCAGGCACTGGGGGTCCCAGGGGGACAGTGGGGTGCAGCCGGGGGTGTCCGTGGTGCGGGCACTGCCATGACCCATGCTTTGTCCCTGCAGGAGCAGGAGAGTCGGGGAAGAGCACCATCGTCAAGCAGATGAAGTAAGTGCCAAAGGGTGCCACTTGGACATGCCCCGCTGTGCCTCACGCCTGCCCCACGGTGCCCCTGGCCCCCCATGCCCAGCTCTGCCCCACACCACAGCCATGGGGGGCAACCACCCCTTAGTGCCTGGCTCAACCCCACGGCGCCCAGCTTGATCCCATGCTGCACCCACGGGTGCCCTCCACGCCACTGCACCCACCTCAGCCCCATGCCGCACCCACGGGTGACCCCCACCCCACGGTGCCCAGCTAAGCCCCATGCCCCCTTCCCCGGCCAGGATTATCCACAAGGATGGTTACTCGCTGGAGGAATGCCTGGAGTTCATCGTCATCATCTACAGCAACACTCTCCAGTCCATGCTGGCCATCGTGAGGGCCATGACCACCCTCAACATCCAGTACGGGGACTCAGCTCGCCAGGTGAGGAGCACCCCACACTGAGCAGGGGAGGTCCCCCCAGCCCCCTTGCCCTGCTGAGCTCCTCTCCCTCGTAGGACGATGCCCGCAAGCTGCTGCACCTCGCGGACACCATCGAGGAGGGCACCATGCCCAAGGAGATGTCAGACATCATCGGGCGGCTCTGGAAGGACACAGGCATTCAAGCCTGCTTCGACCGTGCCTCCGAGTACCAGCTCAACGACTCAGCTGGCTAGTATGTGGGGTGGGGAGGGGCTGGGTTGGTGGGGGGGTGTCTAGGGGCGCTGAGCCATGTCTCATGCTCACCGTGTGCCTGGCCAGCTACCTGTCAGACCTGGAGCGTCTGGTGACCCCCGGCTACGTCCCCACGGAGCAGGACGTGCTGCGCTCCCGTGTCAAGACCACCGGCATCATCGAGACCCAGTTCTCCTTCAAAGACCTGAACTTCAGGTGGGGGCTGAGCCCCTGGTGAGGGCTGGTGCCAGGGGGGAGAGGAAGGGGTGGGGGGTGCTGACCCCCCGCCTTGTTCTGCCCAGGATGTTCGATGTGGGTGGTCAGCGCTCGGAGCGGAAGAAGTGGATCCACTGCTTCGAGGGGGTGACCTGCATCATCTTCATCGCGGCCCTCAGCGCCTACGACATGGTCCTGGTGGAGGATGACGAAGTGGTAAGGAAGGCTCAGCACCCCATACCCGCTCTGCTGTGTCACAAGGTGGGGGGTGAGGGGAGGGGGGGGTCGCCATGGGTTTGACGGGGCTGTGTCCCTCCGCAGAACCGCATGCACGAGAGCCTGCACCTCTTCAATAGCATCTGCAACCACCGCTACTTCGCCACCACCTCCATCGTCCTCTTCCTCAACAAGAAGGACGTCTTCCTGGAGAAGATCAAGAAGGCCCATCTCAGCATCTGCTTCCCCGACTATGATGGTGAGGGTGGCTGCGGCTCTCCCACGGGGTGCGGGCGGGGGGTGGTGGTGAAGGTTTGGGTGCCAGCACCCTGCAGCAGCCACCCACCAGGTGTCCTCAGCACCCCACGCAAGTGACGCTGGACTGGCCTTGCTTGTGGACCAAGCAAAGTTTGCCCACTCGGGGGAGCGCTGGGTGACGCTGGGCCAGCACCCATGGGCAGGGTTGGCGGGGATGGGGCGGGGGGAAACACACACCAGCCCTGGAGAGGACCCCGCTCACTGCCACGTCACCAGGTCCCAACACCTACGACGACGCGGGCAACTACATCAAGCTGCAGTTCTTGGAGCTGAACATGCGGCGGGACGTGAAGGAGATCTACTCCCACATGACCTGCGCTACCGATACCGAGAACGTCAAGTTCGTCTTCGACGCCGTCACCGACATCATCATCAAGGAGAATCTCAAGGACTGCGGGCTCTTCTGAGCCCCAGCCCCAGTGCCCCCTCCCCAGCCCGGGCCTCCTCCTCCCCTGGGGCCCAGCCCCACCACTGCCCCCACACACACACCCCACCCCCGCACCTCTGTAACCATCTCCACTTGCCCCAAACCCCTGGGATTTGACCTGCTCAGCCCCAGAGCCACCCCTGGGTGGGGGGGCACGCTCCTGCTTCTCCGCCCCACCAGCTCTCCCACCGGCCAGCGCTGTGGGACACCCAGTGCCACTGGGTCCTGGGGGTCCCTGGGGGCTCCAGGTGCTGGGAACCACTGGGTGATCCTGGGTGCTGAAGGGTGCTGGATCCTCTTGGATGCTGCAGGGCGCTGAGGGTCCTTGGGTACCCCTTGGAGCTGGGGGGTGCGGGGAGGGTCCATGAGTGCTGAGGGCCCCTGGGTACCCCTTGGAGCTGGGGGGTACTGGGGGGTCCTGGGTGTCCCTGGGTACCCCTTGAAGGTGACGGGTACTGAGGATCCCCTCAGTACTCTTTGGAGAGTCCTGGGGGTCTCTGAGTTCCTTTTGGAGCTGGGAGGTGCTGGGGGGCTCTCCAGGAACTTCTTGGAGTTGAGGGGTGCTGGCTGTCCCCAGATGACCCTTGGTGCTGGGGCATCTGGGGGGGTCTTTGGGTGCCCCTTGATGCTGGGATGACCTTGGGGTGCTGCAAGGTATTGGAGGTTCCTGGTACCCCTTGGAGCTGAGGGGTATTGGGGGGGTTCCCTTGGGTGATAGGGGACCCTGGGTACCCTTTGGAGCTGGAGGGTACTGGAGGATCCCTTGGGTGCTGCAGGGTGATGAGAGTTCCTGGGTGCCCCTTGGAGCTGGGGGATGCTGGAGGTCCCTGGGCGCCCTTTGGAACTGAGGGATGCTGGGGTCCCTTGGGTGCCGAGTGTCCATGGGTGTCTCCAGGACCCCCTTGGAGCTGGGGACTGCTGGGAGTCCCTTGGGTGTTACAGGGTGCTGGGTGCCCCTGGGTGCCCCTGGAGCTGGGGGTCCCTGTGGGCTGCTGGGTGTAAGGGGTGCTAGATCTCTGTCGGGGCCACATGTGACTGGGTAGCCCTGGGCACAGGGTGTCCCCGAGGACTGTGTGGTACTGTGGTCCCCTGGGTGCCACCATCCCCCTGATGCAGGGCCAGGGGGGTGGTCATTGCCCCTCCCCAGCAGCACCCCCAGCTACTGAGCCAGCACCCCTGGGGGGGGATGGCTTAGACCCCCAGCAACATCCCAGCTCTCCCCCCAAGGGTCCCACTGCTGCTCTCACCTCCCACACCCAGGGGATGCTGCTGAGCCCTGGGGTGATGCCAGCCCACCCGTGCCCCTCTCCCACCCCCAGGGACTCCCCTAGCCCTCCCACAGAGGTGAAGCACCCATGCCCACCCCCGGGTCACACGGGGGTGGGGGGTAGTATATATACTTTTTTTCTCTCTCTCTCTTTTTTTTTTTTTTTTTTTTTTTTTTTTTCCTTTCTACATTTTATTATTTCAAACAATGTGAACAATTCGGTAAAACATCCTGTGGGAAAAGCGAGGCCGCGGGCACCGGCTGAGGGGGCCCCCCCAGGCTGGGGGGGGGACAGCGGGGGCCACTCTGTACAGCACGCTCTCCTCGCCCAACGCAACAGCTAGCCCTACAAAACTAGGTTTAGAAAGGAGGGGGGGGGGAATACAGGCAGCAGGCAGCACCCCCCTGCCTGCCCTCCTGCCCAGCCACTGCCTGCTGGGGGCTGCCCATCCCTCTGGGCGATGGGGTGGGGGGCAGCAAGGTGGGGTGAGGCACGGACCCCCCCCAAGGCACACGGTTGGGGGGTGGGCTGGCCACAGAGGACGCCGCCACCATGTAGCACTTGACGCTTTTAAATAGTTTGGTAAAAAGTTTTCTTTAAAAAGCAACCTCGCCCCAGCCAGTGTGGTGTGGTGTGGTTTTTTTTTGCATGGTTTTGGGGTTTGGTTTGGTTTGGTTTTTTTTTTTTTTTTTCTTTCTTTCTTTCTTTTCTGGTTTACTAAAAGGAATGTCATCGGTCGTGCTTTTGGCCGGGTGGGCATCCCCGAGGGGACCCCCACGTCCCCCCCGTGCCAGTAACACTTGCAATGTAAACAGTGAGAGCGCCAGGGCTCAGGAGCAGATGAAGAGGGGGGCTGGAGCGGTTCAGGGGTTAAAAACCAAGATTAAAACCTTGTTTTCTCCAGGAAGGGTGACGCCGGCGAGGAGAATGGTGGGGGGCGAGCGTGGGTGGCAGGGGGGACAAGGGCCCTGCCACCGTGCTGGCACCCAAAAAGTCTCTTTATGGAGTGGGGGCAGAGGGATGAATCTGAAGAGAAGCAGGAGTGGGGGGGTGGCGCGGTCCTTCCTTCGCCAGCACAGCCAGGGGTCCTAGGAGAGAGCGGGTGGTGAGTGGGGGGGTCAGGGGAGGGGGGCATGGGCACCCACCGCCAGCCTGTGCCACAGCGGGGACAGCCCTCTGTCCCCGGAGGAGGCTCCGTGGCCACCCCATCTGGGGGGCCACCACTGCGACCACCACCCACCTGGGCAGCGCCGGCTCTCAGAAGAGCCCGCAGTCCTTCAGGTTGTTTTTGATGATGACGTCAGTGACGGCATCAAAGACAAACTGCACGTTCTTGGTGTCGGTGGCGCAGGTGAAGTGGGTGTAGATCTCCTTGGTGTCCTTCCGCTTGTTCAGGTCCTCAAACTTGCTCTGGATGTAGCTGGCCGCCTCGTCGTACTTGTTGGCCCCTGGGGAGGAGGAGACGCTGGGCTGCCCCACGGCCGGTGGGGCCACCGGCACCCCCCCCCCCCCCCCCCGGAGGGGTTTGGGCTCGGCTTGGCTCCCCACGCCACCGCAGCCACTTCCCCGATGCCAAACTGATGCTCCCCAGGCACAGTGAGCTTCAACTAAACCCCGCCAGGGCTGCTGCACCTTGTGTGTCGTGTCCCACCCCCCCCATCTTCCCCATCCCCTGGGGCACCCCGAACACCACCGCACCCCACTTGCTGCCCCAACACACTGCTCCCCGGGCACAGGCGAGCCACCATCTCCATCCCCAGCATCTCCTGCTACACTGCCCGGGCAAGGCACTGCCCCCACCTCCTGCCAGGGGGACCGGGGGGGGCACCGAGGGTCCCGGCGATACCTGTGTACTCAGGGAAGCAGATGGTGAGGGGGCTGTGCACGATCTTCTCCTCGAAGAGATCCTTCTTGTTGAGGAAGAGGATGATGGACGTGTCCGTGAACCACTTGTTGTTGCAGATGCTGTCGAACAGCTTCATGCTCTCGTGCATCCGGTTCTGGCGGGGGAGATGGCAGCCCAAGCTGAGCAGGGACCCCCAGGCAGCGCCCGCCCCTCTGCTGCCCCCCCCCACTCCTGCCTGCCTGGGCAGGGCACCCTGGGGGCCCTGCAAGGCTTGGGCCACGCTGGCCAGGGCACTGGTGGCCACCAGAGGAGGGGGTGCTCCCCCAGCCCCCCAAGGAGGGGACAGCTCACGTTGCTGGCTCCGTCCCCGCCAACTCACCATCTCCTCATCTTCAGCCAGCACCAGGTCGTAGGCACTCAGAGCCACGCAGAAAATGATGGCCGTCACCCCCTCGAAGCAGTGGATCCACTTCTTCCGCTCCGAGCGCTGGCCACCCACGTCAAACATCCTGCGGCAGCGAGGCAGCGAGGCGATGGGCAGCAGCTCCCAGCCCCATCACTCTCACCCCACTCCCTGCCTCAGTTTCCCCAGCTACCCAGAGCAGTGCTGGAAAAAGGCACCAGGGCAAGCAGAGCGCTGCACTTCTGCCCCAGGGATTTTGCCAGCGCCGCAGATCTGCCCTGACACCGGCTGCCCAACCCAGGGACAGGGCGGTATCCGGGATCATTTCCCAGCCAGAGCAAATCCCCACGGTGAGCCGGGCAGGATCAGGCCGCCTCTCCCAGGGGAAGTCAGCGTGATGCTCCCTGGAGCCGAGCTCCAGGAGGTGCTCTCGGAGCCCCGGTGCGGGGTTCTGCCGCAGGCCTCGGGCCTCGGGGAGCTGCCGGTGCTGAGCCGGGCGGCCGCGGGCTCGGCGGGCAGCGCGACGGCTCCGGGGATGAGCCCGGTGCACCGGGTGCCTCTCCCGCTGCGGGCAGCAGAGGATGCCCTGCCTCCGCGGGGAAGAGCCCGGCTGCCACGTCCACGGGCCCTGCTGACACGCGACCAAGAGCCTCCACCCCACCGGGGTGGCACAGGGGTCCCTGTGAGCCCCCCGCACGCAGAGGGGACCCCAGCAGATCTTTCTGCCAGCAGCTCCGTTGCCAGGTGACTAAACCACCCCCCGGAGATGTGTTCGATGCTGGCTTTCTGCCTTGGGGGAACCAGAGCCCTGACTATTTCCCGTGGGTTTTCAGTGGGAAGCAACCCCGGGGTGCCAGCGGGCAGCAGCACCCGTGTCTGACCCCGAGACCCCCAGCTCCCGCCCAGCACCCCTCCCGCGGCGGAAGCAGCGTCACGGCACCGGAGGATGCCTTCCCCCTTCCCCTCCTCGCCAGAGGCTGGATCCGCCCCTGGGCTGAGCCCTGCGAGGCGTTTTTGAGGCTGCTCCAGCTATTTCAGCGGTTTCCGCTCTCTCCGAGGCGGCAACTCCCGCCATAAGCAAACCCAGAGGGAGGCTCAGTGCATGCAGCGTGCAAGCAAGATCCAGCCCGGCCTGGGGAGGAAGGCGTTGGGGGTTTTTTGCCTTGGAAAAGGCAAAAGGGGAAGGGTTGGACGTACTTGAAGTGCAGGTCCTTGAAGGTGAAGTGGGTCTCTACGATGCCGGTGGTCTTCACCCTGGTGCGCAGCACGTCCTGCTGGGTGGGGATGTAGTCGGCACGGGCTATCCTCTCCAGGTCGTTCAGGTAGCTGGGGATGGAGCAGAAAGGCTCTGTGGAAGCAAGGCACAACCCACCCTGCATCCCACGGGGCATCCCCGCACCACCTCAGGGTCCCCCACCCACGCCCCAGCATCATCCATCCAGGGAGGGCAGCGCCGAGCCAGGCAGCACAGCCAACCCCATCCGCACCCCGGGGTCACCCCGCAGGGCAGGACAGCCAGCTGCCGGGGTGGGCAAGGGGACGCAGGGGGAGGGCTTGGGGGGCAGCGTGCCGGCACTGGGGGCTAGGCAGGGGATGCAGCCGGAGCTGGGGGGCTCCCCCCCGCCCCCATTTCCCCAGCCCGTTTGCATGGGGGAAATGGCAAGAGGAAAGTATTCACTGCTATGGCAACCGGCCGCAGCGCCGGCGGAAACAATCGATGGCGCCGTGCCATTTATAGTCAAAAAACACAAAGGGCCGGCGTCCTGGGAGGAAGCAGGAGGTGGGCAGCCGGAGGGATGGGGAGCAGCATGGCCGGGCGGGGCTGCTGCCTGCCCCGAGCCCCCCAGGGTGGCATCGCCTGCCCTCCTGCCTGCCCGGCCCCACCAGACCTCAGCTCCCGGCAGCGGTGGTGGCTCGGTCCCCAAACAGCCACCGAGACCGACCGAGGGATGCCGGGGGGATGAAGATGGGTTTCGATTTCTCCAGCTCACATTGCTTTAATTGGGTTATTATAAACAGGCTTCTTTAAGCAAAGTAGGCTTGCATTAATTAAGGCTTTTGCAGCCCCGTAATCTGCTGAAAACCAGATTACAGCTCGCGAGGCCATGGGGATCCCCGGCTCCGACGGCAGCGCAGGCGCTTGCCAGATCCCAGGAAGCCCTCCAGCATGCCGGGGCAAAACCGGAGCTGTGGGTGCCCCGGGACCCTGCCCCGGGTGTGAGGGCGGGGGGGGGCCAGCACACCACCGCCGCGGAGCAGCTCGAAAACAGCCGGAAACACACGCGGCCTCCGGCTGACAAAAAAACAGGAAACACTGCAGCAGGGCCATGCGCAGCACCGGCAGCACTCGGACCTTCTGCCCAGTCCCGGGGTGCTGGCAAGCGCCTGCCCTGGCACCCCGAGCTCCTGGCACCCCAAGGGGCTGAGGAGGAGGCTGGGGGCTGCTGCAGAGGGCTGGGGTGCAGGTGGGCTGCGTGCCGGGCATGGCATGGGGCTCCTCATCCCCAGGGTGCCCTGTGCTGGCAGCACCGTGGGCACAGCATCATCCCCGCGGGGATGGCCGGGGCATCGACTACCGCACCGCCATCTCCACGGGGCTGGAGAAAGGCTGGAGCAACAGCTTGAGGGGGCTCCTAATTAACGCTTGTTCAACCCCCGCAATGTGCCGAACGCTCCACAAACGCATTCCATTTGCAGATATATTTGCTCGAACTGTGCGTGCGAGCTGCCAGGCACCTGCTGGGTCTCCCGTGCCTCCGAACCAGCACCCACGGCCCAGCGCAGCACTGCCTGGGAAATGCCGGCGCTGGCTGGGGAGCGATGGGGCTGGGGAGGGCGGGTGGGTGCTGGGCAGGAGGAAGCGAAAGCCGCAGACTCCGGAAGAAAGCGCTGGCAGGAGCTTCTCCGGGGTCAGCACTTGCCAAGAGCTTTCCAGCATCCTCTTCCTCCCAGGGACCTCAGTCCAGAAGAGGGACCTGCTGGTGCCAAGCGGGAGCGGACGGCTGGGCTGACAGGCAGGGGGACCAAGCAGCCCCCAGGCTGGTGGCAAGTCCCAAGGGTGCTCAATTCCCGACGATGCCAGCCTCGGCAGGGTTTTCCTAGCACACCATGAGCTCCCCCTGGCCCTATTTTACCATGAGGGGTCCGGGCAGAGAAGGCAGGAGGGCATCGTGTGAGCTGAGCGCAGCCTTGGCTGCACCACTCTCTCCAGCAATCATACTTTAGGCAGATTAACTTATTTATTAAATCTCTTCAGGGATAAACCCAACCAGATGCAGGCAATTTATCTACCTAAACACCAGTTTGCTGGCTAATATGGCAGCGTAATGCCAAGTCCTTCCATATAAACTCATTTAAAAAGAAAAAGAAAACCCTCTTGTGCAGCCTGTTCGTCCCATTCAGATGTAAAAGGGTCCCCAGTGCTTTTTTGGGGGCTTTCCCTTGCCTTCGTGGCCCATGCCCATGGGCATGGGCAGGACCCCTGGCTGTGCTCACACAGGGGGGCCATCTCAGGATGCAGAGGCCAGAGAAGAGCATCCCTGGGGAATGGCAGTGGGCACGGAGTGGCAGCTGGAGGGGGATGCCCCCGTGCCCCCGCTCCCGGGGGACGTAGCACCCTACCAGAGGAGGAAACAGCTTTCGAAACATCCACCTTCCCAGTTCTGCTCGGGCTCAGCCCCAGCGCCGGGCGAGAAGTGGCAGCACCAGCCCCCAAGCCTGGCAATGGGGAACAGCAGCCCCCGGTGGGGATTTTCTGTTGCTCAATAAAAGCGAGGTGCCCCGCAGAGCTTGGACCCAGCCAAGCTGGGGAAGGGGAGCAGGGGTACTCACTAGGCCGCGGAGTCGTTCAGCTGGTACTCTCGGGAGCGGTTAAAACAAGCCTGGACCCCGTTGTCAGCCCACAGCCTCCGGATCACGTTGGCCAGGTCCTCCGGCATGATGCCCTGCTCCTCAGCGGTGCAGGAGAGTGCAAACAGCTGCCGAGCATCATCCTGCAGGGGAAAAACAGGCATCAAGCATCGGCACGGGACTACCGAGGCTCGCTCTGCCCCAAAGGACCTGACCGGAGCCCACCAGGTCCCACCCGGACAGCAGGGCAGGAGCTCCAGGGGCGAGACCCAAGGCAAGCAGCAGGACCCCCACCCCTGCCCCCATCAGGGACCATGCCAGCGCAGGTCACCCACAGGTTATGTTTTGGGTCCTCTCATCCTCAGAGCCAGGGACAGGAGGTCACAGCCAGCCAGGGAGCAGCAGGGCTTGGGCAGGGCCACCCTTAATACTGGTCCAGCTTTGGGCACATCTGCTTTTGTCGCCCCCCAAGAACCCCAACCCCTGCCAGGCGCAGCAGGAGGGCACCCACCGCTCTGGAGGAGTCGCCAAAGTCAATCTGCAGGTTCCCCATCGCCTTGATGATGGCCATGATGGACTGGATGGTGTTGCTGTAGACCACGGCTTTGTACTGCCGGCACTCCTCCTCTGAGTAGCCATCCTCATGGATGATCCTGGGGCAGGGGAGAGACACAGGTCAGCCCTTTGCGGGGCACCCTGGGGTGCTGCCCCCCACCCACGCTCTGCAGCAACACTGAGGGGGAGCTTTCCTCGGCCGCCACCGTTTTTAGAGCCCGTGGCCAAGGTCTGTGTGGTGTTGGCCACAGTGACAGTGTGGGGACCACTCACTTCATCTGTTTGACAATGGTGCTCTTCCCAGATTCACCGGCACCTGCAGAGAAACGAGAAAGAGGGACAAGCAGTGAGGTGCTGCCTGAAGCCAGGGACCCCCACTCTACTGGGACCCCCCCAGACCAGGGAGGGAGGGCAACGGGTGCCTCAGCCATCAGAGAAGACCTGCCAGAGTTGACCAGAGCAGATGCTTGGACAGGCACCAGGAATGTCAGGGCCAAGAAAAGGGGAATAAAAGGCGAGCCCGGGGGGAACCCTGCAATAGGTCCAGAGTGGAGAAACGACACTTGCTCTGGGCCAGGAAAGTGGCATCAGTGCACTAATGTTTGGGCTGCAGCATGCCAGGACTGCCAGGGAGATGACTGGCAGCCCTGGCTTTGGCCAAGCTCGGGAGTGGGGAGCCCCCTGCGATGGGGGGGGCTAAGCCCTGCCTATCACCCCCCCATCTCCAGCTACAGGCAGAGCCTGAGCTTAGCGGCTTCACCCGTGGTCCCCGTCCCTATTGCGCTGGGGGACGGTGGAGCACCAGCCCCGCCACGTGCCCAGGGCTGGAGCCGGCAGTGGCCAGGACGCAGAGATGCCCGTGCCACCAGGCACGGGCAGGGAGCCGGGCACCCGAAGCCGAGCGCCCCGGGGAACTCGGGATGAAGCTGCCGCCTCCACCAGCCGGCTCGGGCGGCTCCCGGCGGGATCAGCCGCCCCCGAGTTGCTTTTTAAATAGCGCGCACTTTCCAGCCTGCCGGGTCCTGTGCCCCAGCCCGGCAGCGGAGGCGGCTGCCAGCAGGGAAAGCTGATGGCTTTTGGGCTGGGTTTATTTTTCAGCATCCAAACACAGGATGCCAGGGGCTCAAAGGGGACGGCCAGGGAACCTAAGGGTCCCCTTCCGTCACCCGGTTCCTCTTGGGGATGTCACCCCCCCTGCAGGCAACGTGCAGCTCCAGGCCTAGCCCTCCCTCCCCGGGCTGGGAGCCGGGAAGGAGCAAAGTCGCTCCGGCTGCAAGAAAGGGGAAGCTCAAAGGGGAAGCTGAAAAGGATGGCGTGTGTCCCTTGTCCCCTCTCCGGGCAGGGAGTGCCACCAAGATGGAAGTGCCTGGCTCACCTCGCCCCAGGACCCCCAGCAGGATGAATCCCCTTCAGCCGGGGACCAGCACGGTCCCTGCCTCTGGGTGAAAATCCCAAGGGATCCCCCCAAGCCAAGACCATTCCTGTGTCCTCTCCCAGCCCCCTCAGCAGGTCCCCCCACTGCTGCCCTCAGCCATGGAGCTGCCCTTACGGGGGGCCCCAAGTAGGCAGTGGCAGGGCTGCCCCAGCACGGCCGCAGAGGGGAAGAGAGATTACAGAGGAGGGTTTTTTTTTATTTCAAAAAAAAAAAAAAAAAAGATTATGCTAAAATTAACTGGGAAAAACAGAGCCTGTCATGCCAGATGAGACATGGCAGCAGGGAGCAAATGCATTCTGCCCGTGCCCATGCCACTGGCATAAATGCAGCCCAAGCGACGGGCACATACCCCACAGAGATCACCGCGGGCACTGCTCGGGGCATGGAGCCCCCCCGAGGCTGGGGTCATACTGACGCTATACAGACCCTCTATTTATTGCCACGACCACCTCGCTGCACGGTTTCCCTGCTGCGGGTGCTGAGGGAGAGGCTTTGCTCAGCCCAGCGGCGAGCATTCGGCACGGCGGGGGCTCGCCGGCGCCCTCGGGATGCTGACACGGCACCCGGCGCAGCCCGGCCGCTGTTCGTGGTCAGCGCTGGCAACTCCTGCCCGGAGCTGGGAGCAGCTTGGGGAAGGACTCGGCATATCCCTTCATTTTTTCCATTAAATACCTCTGGTTTCTGAGAAGGCCTCCCCGTACCGCCGGGCTCGGCAGCCAGGGCCGGCTGCATTCACCGTGCCCTTCCCCGACGGGTGCTCGGACAGGGAAACCGAGGCACGTGGCAAGGGAGGACCCTGCTTATAAACATCCCTGGAGGGAGGTGCCAGACAGTCATCCCCCAGCCTCCTGCTCTGCCTGACATTTGCCCCCCTGCCCGGGAAGGAACAGCCCCCCCGGGACCTCCTGCCTGCTCCTGGCAGGGCGACAGTCGCCCGCAGTCACCGACGCCGGCCATTTCCCTCACCAACTTCCCCCCGCAGCTCCTGGCTCCTTCCCCGCAGGAGGCAACTGTGCTGTTGCCCCCCACCCCGTTTCAAACCAGCACCCCCGCTCACCCAGCACGAGAGCCCGCACGCTTGCAGCAAGCAGAAATTCAAGCCTGAAGCAATAACACCCCGCCGCGTGCCTCCAATTTCCCTTTCCAATCATCGCCTTTGCCTAACGAAGGACCCAGGTAATTGCTGGGGAAGCTGCGTGCCTCCCCCCGCCGTGCCACCCCCAGCATCTGCCAGGGCCTGATGGGCACCCCAGCACCCACAACTCCCACCCAGCTGAGGAGGGGGTGGGACCCTTCCCGGCCCCCCCAGGCGAGCACAGCGGAGAGGAAGGGTTTCCAATCCCCGGAAAACATCGGCTGCCGTCCATTCAGCCCCAAAACAATCCCCAGGCAGGCTGCCAGCTGCCGGCTTCCACCCTCCTGCCCAAACCAGGCAGGAGGCAGGCAGCGCCCGAGGGGCTTCGCATCCTTCAGACCCCCTCACCAGCCAGGAATTGGGAGCGGGGGGATGGAGAGAAGCCCCCCACCATGGGCCGACCCCATTTCCTCCAGTCCTGCCTGCTCCCTGTCCACCCCTCCTGCCTGCCAGGACTGGGCAGTGTTTATTCCCAAAGCAGCGCCTGTCAAAAATAGGAGGAGAGCTCTGTCTCAGGCTGATTTCCCCCTTTTTTTGTTAAAAATAATCTTCAAAAATTTAAAATAAGCAAGCAGCTTCCCGGCTCCAAAACTCCCCATTAATCCACCAGTAAAAAATTTATTTAGCCAACATATACTTTGCAGCCTGCAATTTAAGATGCTTTCTGGGCAAGATATATTTAATGCAATATATTTCTGCATATATCTAACGCCATACATTTAAGCAACTGGTCACAGGTTCCAGGGTCCACCTCACCCCACATCACCAAGAGGGGATTTTCCATCTTGCCGCATGGCACCATCCTGTTTAACGCCCTCAAATATCCAGGCGTGGATGGAAGCAATGCACAGCTGGAAAATTTTCCTTATTATAGGAGAAAAGCTGGAATTCAATCCGCCAGCAGGTCCGGAGCCATCCCCATCCCCAGCACCCAGAGCCCCATCCCCAGCCACTGTGCCAGCAAGTTTTCCTGGCCTGGCAAACAACAGCTATTATTTAAGCAGGGATTTACCGATGGTTTTTACTGCCAGACAAACCTGCTGATCCCCTTCCCTGCAGGACAGACAGATGGCTGGACAGAGGGATAGCTGCAGAGACCACCCCTCTTGGCACCTGTGGAGTCTCTGCCATCAAACGGGACTTTCAAAGGTGTGCGTTAAAAGCAGAGTTAACCTAAAGACTCAAAAAATAATAAGATTCCCCTCGACATTTTCCTTCCTTCCCAAAATAGATGGAAAATTGCTGTAAAAATAATCGCTTTTTTTTTTTTTTTTTTTTAAAAACCCCACAGCGACACAGGGCGTTTTTCCCAGGGGCCGTCCCATTCCGGCACAAGGCTGGCCACTTCCCAGGAGGAGCCTGCGCATCGGCGGCTGGTGGGATGCCACGTCCCCAGGCAGGACCCCAAAAAACTGGGGGGGCACCGGGGAGGCACAGACCCCGCTGCCCAAGGCGGCCAATAGCGATGCAGCAAAAAAGAAACCCACAAAAAGAAATGAAATAGAAATAAATCAGCAGCAGGAAGGACGTTTGAAGCACACAGGGGAGGAGGTGGGCTGGGGATGGTTTCCCAGGGGGAGCACTGAAACGCACCCCCAGTGCCGACAAGGCCCGCTGGTGTTTGCAAGCTGGACAAAACTATCCTTGTGCCGGGCTTTTTCCAGGAATGCCAGAACTCTGCTGCTCTGTTTCTGCCCCTGCCATAACGGGTCTCTGCCCCTCGCCCCCAACATCGGCTGTGCCGGCACCGGGGCGGTGGGCGAAGAGCCCCCACACGGCTCAGCAGCGAGCTGTCCCCTCCTCCCAGACACATCTGAGGTCATCGGCAACAATTTTGGGCCTCAGCCCTAAAAAAGGGAGTTCCTGAAGACCGTCACCCACCGCACCCACCCCAGCCGCTCCGGGCATGGGGACACCACGATGCTCCCCACGTTCCCCCCCAAAACACCCGGAGCGGCTCCGGTGCAGCCTGCGCCGGAGAGCTGCCGGCACCGCGCCCGTGGGCCTGGGTGCCACCGTCCCCTCCGTCCCGCCCCGACAGGGTGGGGGCTCACCCGGGATGCCGCCGGCACCCTGCTCCCCCCCGCCTGGGTTTTCCGCCAGCGGGGATGGAGCATTACTCAGCTCCCCCAGCTCCGGTGATTCAGCCGGCCTCCGGCCCGGAGCAGGAAACCCGGCGGCTGCGGAGAGCCCGGGCCAGCCCCGGCTACCGTGCTCGGGCACACCGCGATCCCGACCCCGGCACCTGCCAGCACCCACAGCCCTGGGCCAGCTCAGCACACAGGAGACCTCCTTCTGTACAGCTACGTATATAGGTAAAGCTATATATATATATATATACATATGCTTTTTAATATATATAAAAATCAATTTATATATTGTTCCATACAAAAGAGCAATATATATATACAAAAAAGCAATATATATATTTAAATGCATAAAATATACTTCTAGTGCATATATTAAAAAAATATATAAAACATACATATAAGCCTGCTGCCTCTCCTGGGCAAAGCCTAAGCACCCATCTCAAAGCAGAGGGCAGCTGCCTGCACCCGGGATGTCACCAGCAGGGACATCGGGGTGACCAAGGCCTGGGTGACGGGCTCCTTCCTCCCATCCCATCCCGAGCCTGGCCACCAGCTGTGGGGGGTTGGATGTGGGATCCCCCCCAGATCTAACAGTGCCGAGCTCTTCCCCGCTCCCCCGCCACCGCAACGCCTCCCCATCTGTGGCCAGAAACACCACTGGGGTCCCATCAGTGTCCCCTCCAAAGCAGGGACCCGATCCCCTCCCATCACCCTGGGCTGGGGCCGGAGGGAGGATAAAAACAAAACCCCAAGACAGGACAAAATGCAGCAAAATGGGCGGCTCGTACACAAGCCCAGGGTAGCATCGGGGCAACACAGCCTCCGAAAGTCGCAGCTGGTCCCTCCCTTCCTCTATTTTTATGCAAGCCCTGAAAAAAAGTATAAATCTACCGAGCCCTGCCCTGGCCGCCCTTGCCCCGGCTACCGGCTCACCCAGGCAGGATCTTGTCCAGGCAGCTGCCTGCATCACCCACCCCGGGTGGGGTGTGAGGGGAGCATCCTCGCCCCAGGGTTTGCACCCCCCAGCACTGAAAACTGCTGGGGATCGACACGATCAATGTACCAGCGCCTTCCCCCAGCCTGGGCACCTTCACAGCCTCTAACGCCTCCCGAAAGGCCGGGAAATCCTTTTGCTTTCCTAATCCTCCAAAGGAAGATCAGGAATGAGGAGCTTGGAACGTGGGGACCGCTCGCCTGCTGCTGATCCTGCACCCCCCCCCCCGAGCATCCCAGCTCCCGCGGGCAGGGAGGTGGGCTGGGCAAAACCCGACTTCCACCACGGCCGGTGGCACCAGCAGTTTGAGCCCTGGCGATGCCGAGGAGCCGACAGCGGAACCAGGAGCTGCCACACGGGGCGGATGCTCCAGGTGCCGGCGGTGGCTCCTGGCCTCTCCCAGCACCAAAACCTTGAGAGGTTGTTGGTTTCCAGAGGCAGGGAGGGGGGGATTGCTTTGTTGTGGCGGGAGGATTGCTTCATTTGGATCTTCTCCCCATCAGAGACTGGAGTTTCAAACTATCCAGCAGGCAAACCTATTTGCCGGAGTCGGCAAACGGCCGAGAAAAGCCTCCAGGCAGCAGCAGGAGCCGCAGGCAGGAGCGGTGCTGGGTGCCACGGGGGGGGGGTCCTGCCTGCCCCCACGTCCATCCCTCTGCAGCTCACCCACCGCAGCGGGGGGAAAGGCAGAAGCTCACGGCCACACACCGGGCACGGCACCGAGCCAAGGCGGCTTCACCGGTCAGCCCCAAGCCCTCCGCGGTGCCGGTGGCCAGCACGGTCCTACACTCGCCCTCCCACCGCCACACGCCGAAACCGGGGCTCTCCACTCGCACCACGTCCTGCCCGGGGGCTCCGAGCCACAGCCACGGGACAGCACGAGTCGCCGGCAAAAACCGCACAGTGCTTGGAAGAGGCACCTCCTCCTCGTGCCGCGGGCTGATTCGGCACAAAGGGTGAAGGTGTTTTTCTCCTTATTTTTTTTCCCACCCTAATTTTTCCTCCCTGTTCCCAGAGGACGCAGGAGGGCTGCAGCCCTCAGAGCTCTGCCTCACCAAGCGCACCCAAGAGCTGTGGTGCTCGCCAAAATGCACCCGCCTGGGCTCACACGAGGCCCCGGTTCTCCTCAAAGTTATCTCCAGCCATGAGGAAAAAAATAAGCAGGGATGTGGCCGGCGCTGCGTCCCCATCTCAAGGGGCTCTTGCAGAGCGGGGGATGCCATGAGCAGCAGCCCCCGGGGGGGCAACGCCGGCCCCAGCCGCTCACGGCCGGCTTGGGAGGATTTTCTGGCTGCGGCTCAGCTCGGAAACAGGCAGTGGTGACCCAAGGCTACAGCGTTATTTACACCTGAACAGCTGTGAGGGGAAAATATAAACATTGAAAAAAAAAGAAAAAAAAAAAAAAAATTTAAAAAGAGCCATTTCGCTCTATTTTTGGATTTAGAAACTAGCTGAGATCAGAAAAACTGCTTGCAAATGCCGGCCCTGGCAGAAGGGAGCACGGCCATCCTCCTCCTCCTCCTCCTGCCTCCGCTTCGGCACAGAGCAGGCCATGGGGAGGGGATGACCGGCGAGCCCCCGGCCGCCCCTCGGTGATGCTCAGAGCTGGGGTGATGCTGCCCATCCCAGCCGGTCCCCGGAGCCCTGAGGAACAGAGGTGCCAAACCACCCCCTCCTCATCCGGCTGCACCCCCCGGCCCTGTTATTTCACAGCAGGCAGCAGCTCGAGAGGAGCGGAGCCGGCAGCAAGGCCCGGTGCGGGAGCAGCTCGCGGCGAAGGGGGCCCACGTGTTTCCCCACCAGCCTGCAAACCCCGTGGGGTTTCGCTCCGCCGGTGCCCTCCCCTCCCCGGAAACAAGCGGGTCGGCGAGCTTGCACAACCAGCGAGCCCCCCCTCAACAGCGCAGACCCCCGCCTGGTGTCCCCCCACGACCCCCCTCAAAGACGGGTCTTGCTGTCAGCACGGCTCACGCCAAGGCAAAAAAAAAAAAAAAAAAAAATTTAAAAAAATAATAACCCCCCCCAAAAAAACGAAGCGCTCTGTTAAACGAGCGTTTCAAGGCGTTAATTACGTATTTCTCAAGGCAGGCAGGGGTTGAGCAAATAAAGGGCTGCCGGATTTCGGCGTGACTTCCTGCTGCCGGCAGCTTCCTCTGCCGACGGCGACGAGCCGAAAGACATTTTCTGCCGGCGCTCCCCAGGCAGCAGCCGGGGATTTCTCTGCCTGTCCCAGGTCCGGCCGCCCCACGGGGCCGTGGGAGCCCCACGCGCTCCCACGTCACACGCGGCACAAGGCTCTCCCTGGGAATTTTGGAAAGGGAATAAAACCAACTGGGAGTTATTAAAAAAAAAAAAAAAATTTAAATAAATAAGCGGCTGCTTTGCCCGCAGGCACAGGGCAGGTCTGTGAACGCCCACAGGAGCATCACCGGGGCGCTTTGAAGAGGGCGAGCGGCCCGTTATCGGTATGAAAATCGGGTATCCATGGGGCAGAGCGCGCCCGTGGGCCGTGCGGGGCTGTGCCCACTGTGGGCAGCTGCCCGTGCCCCCCACCTCCCCATAGCGAGGGTGGGATGGAGGGGCTCGGGCCCGTCCCGGTGTCCGTTGGCCCTGTTACCGCCGCCCCGGACGGCCGGGGGAGCCGGTGGAGGAGCCCCCCCCCCCCCCCCCAGCGCAGCCGGGGGTCCCCGGCAGGCAGGATGGGGTGCCCAGGCCTGCAGGGCCTTTTCTGGGGGGTGCCAGCTGCCAGGAGGGTGGGGATGCCCCCCCCCCAGCTCTGCCCTGAAGGGCTGAGCATCGATGGGGTTGGGGGGACGGTACTGCAGTGGGGTGGGGCTGGCACCCCACTTCTGGGGGGAACCCCACGGCCGAGGGCGGGGCCGGCACCCTGCTCCTGAGGGACACCCAAGGCTCACTGTAGGGCCAGCACCCCACTCCCAGGGGGGGATCCTCAAAGACTGGCATCCCGCTCCCAGGGGGGATAGCCAAAGCCTGGGGTGGGGCCGGCATCCCACGCCCAGGGGGGATCCCCAAGGCCTGCTGCAGGACCAGCACCCCACTCTCGGGGAGGGGGGGGTGCTCCTGGGGCCTGGGATGGGGTCAGCACCCCACTGCTGGGGAGGGTCCCCGGGGCCTGGGATGGGGTCAGCACACCCAATTCTGGCGGGGGGGGGTTCCCGGGGCCTGATGTGGGGTGAGCACCCCAGTCCTGGGGGAGAACCCTGGGGCGGGGCAGACACCCCACCCGTGGGGGGATCCCTGGGACACGACACCCCACTAGGGCGGGGGGGGGGGGGGAATACCCCAAAGCCTGGGCTGGGGCCAGCATCCCCCCCCCGGGGGATCCCCGGGGAGGGGCCGGCACCCCCACGGGCTGGTACCCAGCGTGGCTGCGGGGCGGGGGCGGCGAGGCTGCCCCGGTTCCGGCAGGGCCGGGCGGGGGGAGCCCGGGGCACGGTGTCCCGGAGGTGGGGTGGGGTGTGTGTGTATGGGGGGGGGGGGGGGGGGGGGGGCGGTTCCCCAGGGTCTCACCCAGCAGCAGCAGCTTCACCTCCCGCGCCGCCTTCTCGCCGTCCTCCCGCAGGTTCTTGTCGATCATGCGGGAGCGCTCGGCGGCCGCCTTGTCCTCGGCGCTCACGGTGCAGCCCATGGCGGCGGCGGCGGCGGCGGCGGCGGCGGCGGCTGCCTGCGCGCGCCCGCGGCTCTGCCCGGTCCGGCCCCGCCCCGCCCCTGCGCGCCGCCGCGGGGCGGGGCCGGCGGAAGGGGCGGGGGTAACTGGGAGGGGGCGTGGCCTGCGGGAGAGGGGGCGTGGTCGCCGCGGGTATCGGGGGCGGGGCGGCATCCCCTGCCCTTTGCGGAGGGGTCTGGGGGGGGGGGGGGGGGAGCCCCCACGCGGCAGCGCCGGGGAGCGGCGTGCGGTGAGACGCGCGTGGGCAGGCGGGCGTGGGGCCTCGGCGTGCCACGGGACGGGCGGTGTGGGGACACGGTGTGGCCGGGACACGCGGGCGTAGGGGACACGGGGCGCCACGGGACGGGCAACGTGGCGCCGTGGAGCACCCCGGGACACGCGGGTGTGGGGTCTCGGTGTGCCCGGGACACGCGGGCGTGGGGACACGGGGCGCCACGGGACAGGCGGGCGTGGGGCCTCGGTGTGTCCCAGGACAGACATGGGGAGGGGGGATGGAGTTTGGACATTGCGCTTCGGGTCCTTTGGGTGCAGAGAGGTGGGTGCAGCCCTGGGGCCGGCCGCGTGGGGGAACGCTGTGTCCCACGGTCACTTCCGTGGGGACGCAGCGTCGCAAGACGGTGGCTCAGACCGCAGGGACCTGCTTGTCCCGCCACTGGCCGCGGGGCTCGGCCCTCGGGGCCCCACGGAGCTCCGCGGTGGGTGCCAGGGCTGGGGGTGCCCGCGACCGAATGGATGGGGCCAGACGGGACTGGGCAAGATGAGGCACCCCGCAGCTCTCCCCCAGGGCAGGGGGTACCCCCTGCGCTTGCCCCCCCCCCCACCAGCTCCCAGGGTGGCTCCCTTGGGAATTGGACCCCCCACGCAGCCCTGGGAGGGTGCCCGCCTCTGCCTGCTGCCCCGCGGGGCTGGCCCGTGCCCAGGAAGCCGCCCCAGCTCCGGCGCCAGCCCCACGGCAGAGCCACACCACCCACCCGGGCCCCCCCAGCCCCTCCTCACCCCCCGCCAAGCTGGCACCCACCGAGCGGGGCAGGGGGCAGCGGGGGATGCTCTGATTTAGAAGCCGCTGTGCCAAGGAGGGGGAAGGGAGCGCAGCAACCGCCCACGCCAGCCCAGCCGTGGGGTCCGTGGGACAGCACCCGTGGGCCCCGGCCTGGAGGGAGCGGGGCTGTTCCCGTGGGAGAGGGGCCACGGCACTAATAAGGCTTCGCTAATGAGCTGGCGCTGTGCCCAGGCCTGGGGATGGCTGGAGTAAAGCCCCGCGCCCGCGGGCAGGGGGAGAGAGGGGCTGGGGGCGGGGAGAGGAGGGGCGCTCACCCCCACTCCACACCAGTAAGGCCTTGGGGTTGATCCCCGGGGGTGCTGGGGGGGGGGCACTTGCTGCCCTGGAACCGGGCATGGGCTTCCTCCAGCCCTGCTTCCACAGGACTCCCACTCCCCAGGGGTCCTGCGCCCCGGGGGTCCCACTGTCCCATTCTGGCCACACCCAGCAGGTCTCCCACAGGCCGGGTCTGCGCGTGGGGGCACAGCACCCCATCTTGTGCCTGTGGAGCCCTTCACACCCCACCCACACCCCACCCCGTGTGTGTGTCCCCACGTCCCCATTCCTGCATCCCGGCAGGCATCCCCCTCTGTGTGTCCGTGCCTGTCCATCCCACAGGAGCGTCTGTCCGCATGTCCGTCTGTCCGTGCTGCCTCAGGACGCTGCGTGCTGGGTGCCAGCTCCTCGCCCTCCCCCCCAGTGACGCCCGAGACCTGGGCACATTCACATCTTTATTCTCACAGCCAGAGGCTTCGCCAGCCGGCCTCCTCGCCGGCACAGACATTGCCCCCATGGATAATTTAAAAGCATCGCCCCCCCCTCCGCCACGGGCACGGCACAGGGGTGGCCACGGGGCAGCCGGGCTGGGGCCAGGGCCAGCAGGGCCACGCTGCAGCCAGCAGCCCTGGGGCGACGGTGAGGGTCCACGGCGGTGCCCCTCGCTGGCACCAGGTCGCAGCCCCCCCCGCCTCCACCCCATATAGATATGTACATCATACAGAGCTACCCAGAGCAACACAACACGTTAAAAAAGATCTACTCTTATATACAGTATTTATAAAAAGCATCCTGGCCTCCACCACCCCGGTAAAAAAATACGTCTCTTATGTACTTCACCGCAGGACAGCCCCCCCACCTGGTTTGGCCCCCCTCCCCCATGCTGGAAAGGGAGGCAGTGGGTGGGAGAGCCGCTCTCCGGGTTTTGGCATGGCGTGGGGCATCCCAGCGGCACAGGTGGGAGAGGGCTGTGGGGGCCTGGGTGCTGGCCCTGGGTGCAAGGCAAGCAGGGCCAGCTTGGATTGCAGGGGTGCCCATCACCCTGGCGTCTGGGCACGCAGACAGAGGGGTGGCTCTGCAGCCCCAAGCTGGCCCCCTGTGAGTGGTGCCCCCAGGCCTCTGCATCCCCCCTTCCCACCCCCCACGCCCCTCGGAAGGGGGGGCCAGGCTCCGGACAGCCAAACCGCAGCACGGGCAGCAAGCCCCCGGCGGGCACGCCACCTCCCCACAGTGATGCGGCCGGTCCCCAAGCGTGGCCTGGGTGGGGGTCACTGGGGTCCCATCTGTGGGCACCGGGAGCCAACTGTTCCCCCAGCAGGCTCAAGAGCAGTGGGCTGGGTACCGTGGGGACCAGTGGGGTGGCATTTCTGCAGGGACCGGGGGATGGCAGGGGAAGGGGGCGGGGGGGTGGCTTGGGCACAGGTGCTGCCGCAGGTCCGACCACCCCGCTGGACTCCAGCCCCCCACGGACACTGTTCATCAGGACTCTCAATGCTGTCTGGGGGGGGGGGTGTGTGTCAGGAAAGTGCCCCAGTCCTCAGCCCCCACGGCGGGCAGTGCCCTGCGCCCCTGGCAGTGCCCGCTGCCGGCGGCTCTGGGTGCGCAGAGACGAGCTCCACCTGACAGCCAGCTCCCGGTGAGGTAGGGCAGTATTATTCTCCCCATTTTACAGACGGGGAAACTGAGGCGCAGAGCAGGGAGGGTACCCTCTGGAGCAGGGGTGGGGCACAGCACCTGCCCCAGGCTCACTGCCCCACCCTGGGCACAGGCTGGGGGGGTCCCCGCGCCTGCCATGGCTCATACCCCCTCACCACCACCGCGGGTGATGGGCAGCGACGGCGGAAGGTCCCCAGGGAAGCCTGGCGGGGCCGTGGCATGGGGACTGAGCCCAGGGCCAGCTCTCCCTGGGGCACCGGTGGGTGGGGGGGAGGTTGGCGTGGGCACCCAGTGCTGGCTAGTGGCTGCCACCGCTCTTCCCCCCACCCATGGCCCAGTCGATGATGATGAAGCTCAAGCTCATGATCATGAAGAGCACCCCGAGGAGGGCGAAGCAAGCAGCCTGTGGGGACAGGGAAGAGGATCAGGGACGGGCAGGGCGACAGGGTCCTCAGCCCAGCCACAGGACCCCCATCCCTCTCCCCACCCCCCCACGCTTACCAAGATTTTGGGGGTGGAGCGCAGCGGCTCCTTGTCCTTGGGCATGATGCGGATGTAGAAGATGGCGGGGAAGATGAAGATGAGGCAGGGAGCAGAGGTGGCACCTGGAGCAGACAGGGACAAACCGGGCAGGGGACCCCCGCCCCATGGCTCAGCCCTGCCAGCCCCGCTGCTGGGCCAGGTCCTGTGTCCCCCTCCCCCGGCCACCCCCAGTCCTGGCAAATCCTTCCAGAAACCCAGGGACGCCGTGTCCTGGCACCATCCCCACACCCCGCCCTCCACAGCCAGGGCCTTGGCACTGAGCTGGGTGCCGAGGGGGGGGAGCCCAGCTTGGGGGATCAAGGGAAATAACCAGGGGAACAGCAAGCGCCAGCCAGCAGCATGGCAAGCAGCAGGCACCCCTCTGTGGGAACCAGTTTGCCAGGACAGGGATGGGGACCCCCTCCCGCACTGGCTGGTCCCAGCACAGTGAGAAGGGGAAACTGAGGAACAGGGAGGGTCAAGCAAAGCCCAGCGCCAGGCAGGGGCAGGGGCTGGCGTGCTGCCCACGACCCCCAGCGCCCCGGGGATGGGGGGGGACGGGAGCAGGGTGCTGCCACACACCGATCATGCCGAAGATGCCGAGGATGGAGGGGGCGAAGATGACCAAGAGGTTGATGAAGGTCAGCAGGACCACGGCGATGGTGACGTGGCGGATCCAGCTGAAGTCCTTCCCTTGGAACAGCATCTGCTGTATGGCCCGGCGCACCTGCGGACATGACGGGGTGTCACGCTCCATCCTTGGAGCCAGGGTCCATCCCGTCCCCTGTCCCCACAGACCTGACGGTCCCCATCACCCATGCCCCAGCCCTGATGCCTCACTGATCCCTGTCCCCTCCTCCCCTGCCCCAGCCCTGTCCCCACAGCCCCACTGGTCGCCATCGCCTCTGTCCCTGCCCCAGCCCTGTCCCTGACACCCAGCTGGTCCCGTTCCTGCATCCCTACAGCCCCACCGATCCCTGTCACCCTGTCCCTGGGCCTCAGCTCCATCACTGCCTCAGTTTCCCAACTCAAAACGTGGTGCCAAGGTCCTGTTTCGGCTGGGAGGTGGCAGTGCCACCTGGCATCCCCACGGGGCCACTCACCGGGAAGAGGACGATGGGGACGGTGAGGGTGACGGCCGTCAGCACGGCCACCCGCACGCACAGGATGAGCACATCGAAGGGGTCCACCTTGTTGTATGTGTGCAGCAGCTCCGACTCCACCCGGCCTGTGGGCACCAGTGGGGAGCCGCTGGGTGAGCCTCGGCACCCCCCACACACCAGTGCCAGCGTGCTGGCAGGGCCCCCAGCCCCTGGCCCCCTCCCCAACAGCTCACCATAGAATGTGAGGTAGCCAAAGAGGGCAGCCAAGAAGTACATGAGGTACATGACCATGATGGAGATGTTGGAGATGCACTGCATCTTCTTCTTGGAGGGGCTGCGGGAGATGGCAGGCTCAGCATGGCCCTCGCCAGCACCAAGCACCCCGCCCCCGGCAAGGAGGGGTGATGCCAGAGCACCCTAGGGTGCACAGGGACTGGGTGGAGAGGGGCTGCGTCCCGATTCCTGGGGTATGTGGTGGGTCAGGTCGCCCACCCACTCACCCTGGCTCATAACACCCACCTCCCAGGGGTGATATCACCCACCACCCACCCCGAGTCATGTTGCCCACTTCCCAGGGGTGATACCACCCACCCCGGGTCATATCACCACTCTCCCAGGGGCAATATCACCCACCGTCCACCCACCCATCCCAGGTTGTATCACCCATCCCAGATCCTACCACCACCCCGACCACCCACCTAAGGTCATATCACCCACCTCCCCACGATGCCCCGGCGCAGGTCCCACACCCGGATGGCACGGCCTTTGGGTGAGTGCCGGACAAAGCCCACCCCTCCCTGTGGGCGTCCCCACCCAGGACTCACTCCTTCAGCTCAGTGTAGATGGGCAGGACCTCGGGGTGGCAGACGAAGGCAAAGGCCATGATGGGGATGGTGTATGCCGTCTGCGCAAAAAGAGGATGGCTGAGCGCCGGGGGCCAAGCTGGTGGATGCCACCAGCACTGGGACCACCCGTCTTCATGGGGTGCACAGGGCCAGGGCTCACCCAGAGCCCCAGGGGTGCATCCCAGGCCCCTACCTGGGAGTTCAGGGTGAAGAAGCTGGGGGTGCAGGTGCCCTGGTCAGGCGCCTGGAGGACGGTGTAGCCGTTCTGGTAGTCGCTGGTGCTGACAGGGGTGGCGTTGAGGCTGCCCGTGAGGTTCCCTTCCTGCTCAGGGAGCGGGCAGGGGATCTGGAACTTCTTGTAGATGACCTGGGGTGGGGGGGACACGGGGACGGTCAATGCCCAGAGCCAGCACCCCCCGGCACCCACTGCCCAAGCCAGCACCATGCCCAACAGGATGGTGCCCCTGAAGGGACCCCTCTACGGCGCACGCTTTGCCCATGGTGCCCCACACCAATGCTGACCCCCTCGCCTGCCCTTGCGATTACCAGCAGCACGTGGAGGGGCCGCACACGTGGTTGCCAGCCCCCCCCACCCCCCCGGCACTCTCTCCCTTTCCCCGGCACTCAGCTCCTTCAGCCAAAAATAACCCAGCAGCGTGGCAGCACCGCCACAGCGTCTCCACAGCCCGGAGCACCCTCTGTCCCCGCTGTCCCCACAGCAGGCAGCCCGGCCGCACCGGCGGAGCCATGCACCCTGGCAGAAGGGATGCTCAGCATCCCGAGCCACCGACACGCGCTCACCGAGATGAGGAAGAAGCCCATACAGCTCAGGGAGAAGCCGCTGGCATAGCCGAGGTAGCCTGGGGAGGGACGAGAGTGGCCGGTGGGTGCGGGCAAGATCCTGGCGCTGGCTGGGTGCCCCCTCCTTGCCCACCGGGGTGCTGGACCCCAGCACCGCAGGCAGCATCCCCCATGACTTACCCAGCTGCTTCATGAGGGCCAGGGGCAGGATAATGGTGACGGACACCAGGATCACCAGGTAGTTCCCGTTCATGTACCAGTCCCTGGAAGCAGAGGGCCTGCTCACCGCCCCGCTCTGCTGGGGCACGGGAGGCACAGGCAGCCATCGGCGGGGGGATGCCTGCCATCCGTGGGGACCCCCGCGCTGGCAGCCCCAGGGACACTGGCACTCCCCACAGCTGGCATCCCCAGGGACCCCCGAAAAGTCATCCCTGGGGACCCCTTCAGCATTCCTGAAGGCCCTCGAGCTGGGCTCCTGCCTACCCCCATAGCGGTGTACCCCCGAGGGCTAGAGCTGCAGTGGGCAGGCTGAGAACTGCCGTTCTCAGCACACGTTTGCCCGTGGGCAGCCTGGGTTACCAGCTTCTGCAAGGGGCCTCAGTCAGGTCCTCAACAACCCCAGGCAGAGGGAGCTGCCCCCCAGCCACCCACAGGGCAGGACCCCTACCCAGCCCTGGTCCCACATGCTGTCGAGCAGCCCACAGCAGCCGGGGTCGAGCCTGGGTGGGACACCGAGTCTCAAACTGGTGGAGGTCCCAGTGGCAGCTCTGCCCAGCTCTCGCCCCCCCCGTGCCACCGGGTGGGGATGCAGGCATGGGATGGGGGGGACCCCATTCCCAACCTGAGCTCCTTTTCCCCCACCCTGCAGCCCTGGTCTCTGCTCAAGGAGGTAAGCCTGATCCCAAGGCGATGTGAGGAGCAGGGATTGGAAGTTCAACCCGGTTTAATCCCATCCAGGGGCTTATTTAATACTGGCGGTTATCAAAAATAGTAGTGGCTTAATGGCAGTAAATCCCTGCCATGGGCTGCACAGCTGGAGCTGAGGCTGCGACGCCCGCCCGGGGGAAGACAGGCAGTCAGCGTGGGCAGGAGGACTCACGTTGTCTTCTCCTCCAGGTTGAGAAAGGTCTGGATGACGAGAGGCACTTCGGATTTGACGATGTACAGGTAGCTGGACATGGCTGCAGGGCAGAGCGAGATCATGCTGTGTCAGCGCGCTCCGGTCCTGTCCCTCCTCGCCAGCCCCACCACGCCCCCCCCTGCCAGTCCCAGTCCCATCCTCACCTCCAATGTTTTGCAGCGTGATGGCGATGGCCGCGGCCAGCTTGCCCGGCGTGCCAAAGGCTCGGTAGCCCAGTTGCTCGTAGGCGCGGATGCCTGTGGGATGGGGAGCGGTGGTGGGGTGAGGGTTGGGAGGGAACCCCGCAGCACGGCCCCACGGGAGACCCGGCACTCACCCACGATGCCTGAGGACTTGAGCAGCAGGTGGATGGAGTAGCTGGAGAGGAGGGCCACTGCCGTCAGGAGGAAGCTGTGGGAGGACAGCACCGTCACCAGTGGGTCACAGCACTGGGCTCAGACACAGTGGGGGGGCAAACCCCACAGGGGGAGGCTCTGCCATCCTGGCAGGCCACCCAGCCCCTCGCCTCGGCACCGGCTGGGTGCTGTCGGGGTAGATGTGCTGTAGGGTGCGAGCACCCCTCAGCTGTGGGGCTGCTCCAGCCCTGTGGGTTCATGTCCCCACACCCAAGGCACCCACATCCTGAGCCACACAGGGAAATCTGGTCTTGTATTAAGGAAGTCAACCCTTCATCCTCCTCCCCAGTGGGGCACAGCAACCCACAGGGGCAGACAGGTTCATGCCAGGGACGGGCCTCGCTCAGGCATCAGGACACCGGTCCCTGCATCACCCCAAATCAGGGACCCCTTTCTCACCTGCGCCCCTGGCACCCACCAACTCCCTTGGAGGAGCACCCCACACCCAGACCCCTCCACCCAAGCCCCTGCGGGCGCACAGCACTCACAGGAAGAGGACGATGCCGGTGTTGGCCATGGCGTAGGCCAGCCCCAGGATGCCGCTGCCCATGATGGCATTGCTCAGGTTGAAGACGGACATCCCAAAAGACGTCTTCCCTTCAAACTGCACGCACGAGACACAACGGGGAGGGGACGCATGGGTCACACCGGCAACTACCCCCATTCCACCAACACCATGGTACCCGTGAGGATACTCACATCAGTGAAGTGTGTCTGCTTCTTCTCGGCGCCATGGGGCAGGAACTCCTCCATCTCTGCCGTGCCGGACTGGTTCTCCTCAAACCTGGCCGCCGGACGAAGGGGAATGAGGCCGAAGCAAAGCAGGGGACCACCACATCTCCCCACGTGCCCAGGCAGCACTGCCTGGCACCGCAAGGGCAGGAAGCAGCCAGGAGGACCCCCCAAGCCCCTGGCACCCCAGATTGTCCCAGGGTCCCTACCTGTCACCCGCCAGCGAGGGGACGGTGGAGGCGGTGAGCACGGCCGTGTGCTTCCCGTTGGGCACCAGCTCCACCATCTCAGCCTGGAGGGGCACGTCCGTGGCGTCCATGGCGGGGAGGTGGCTGGGCTCACTGCGGGCTCTCCTCGGGCTCTGCACCAGAGGGGTAACAGCGGTCTGGCTCCAGGCAAGGGCACTGGAGGGGCCGGCCTGGAGGCTCACAAGTCCCACACCCACTGGGGATGCCGGAGTCGAGCTCAGCACCCGTGCTAGTGGCACCGCAGGGCCACACACCCAGGGATGACAGGGATGCCCGGCCAGGCATCACCGCGGCTGGACTTCTCCCTTCTGCCTGCTCAGCACATAACGCCCCGTGCACGTCACCCCAGCTCCGACAGCCCCATGAGGGTCCCCAGGTGGGGCCATCCCCTCGCCCGGCCAGCCGTCCCGCAGCCCACCCCGCGGGACCGCTCCGCTCCCTTGCCCACAGCACAGTGCCAGCCCAGCCCTGGAGCCTCCGTCCGCGGCGCCTGCCCACCTCCACTGCTCTGCCCGCAGCTCTCAGCTCTGTGCCTCAGTTTCCCTTCACGGAGATGGGCGTCAACAGGCGAGCAGGGGCGTTTGGGAGGGCAGTTGGGGACGGGACAGGGAGCTCGGGGACCCCCCAGCCAGCGCCGTTACGTAAAGCCTGCGGCACTGCCCAGCGCGAAGGGTTCGCCCGCATCCCACTGCCCGGGGCCGGCACTGCCGGGGTGCCAAGGCAGGGGGCTCGGGGGCACGTCAGGGCTGGACAAACGGAGCAGGAAAGAGCGCGGGGCCGGGAGACAGCTCCTTGGCAGGGGAAGGCAGCCAGGCTGCCGAGCGCGGGACGCCTTGGCACGCCGCACAAAGCCGCCTCTGTGCAAGCCCCGGCCCTCCCCACCCCGCTGGGAAACGGCACAGGGTGGCTTTCTGGGGCAGGCTGGCAGCCGGGGCAGGGTCCCCCACCATCCTCCCACTGGCCTGTTGGGACTGGGGTCCTGTCCAGCCGGCCAAGGGGGCTCCAAATTAGGGCCACATCCAGTCAAGTGAAGATGCCACCCAGCCCGAGGCGAGGGCTGGTCGGGATGCAGTGCAGCCCCTGAGCCAGGGAGAATACTGCTGCTGCATCATCCCGCTGCCTGGGGGGTGAGCGTGGGACATGCCAGTCTTTGTGCTCCCAGGGGGTCAGTGGCCCTGGGGACCAGAGAGCCTTCCCACAGCACTGCAGGGGCAGGGAGACACAGGGCACAGCAGCCCCCCCCCAGCATGTAGGGGAAGGATGCCACGGCAGGGTGTGGGCGTCAGCACCTCAGGGCTCCTGAGCCACTGCCCTGCCTGTCCTGGCCACCAGAGAGACCTGGCAGGGTCATCCCAGGCCACATGCTGGCTACCGGCAGTGCTGGGGGGGGGGGGGCGGGGGGAGCTGAGCCCCTAAGGCTGCCCTGGGGCAGGGGGCACATGGCTGGGTCACCCACATCACCTGCAGCACCCAGCCTGGTGGGGAAACTGAGGCAGGGTGCTGGCCAGCGGGGACCAGAGCAGGGAGGCTCAGCCACGCGGGGGAAGCGAGGGAAGCGCAGGGCGGGCGCTGGGCGATGATTTATCCCCTCTGCTAGGCCTCCGCTTGGGCCAGATCCAGGCACGAACAAGGCTGCCAGCACGTCCAAACGCCGCCGTTAACTCTGCGCCTTCCCGCCGCCGCGGGCGGGCATCGCCAAACCTGTTGCTCCCAGTGTCGGGCTTGAGGGGGTCTGCCAGCCCCTCCTGGTGCTCCATCACCTCCCCAAACCCCCCCAGTGCCGCCAGGCTGCCCACAGGCAGAGCTCCGCTGCATCCCACCAGCGTTGGGCAGGAGCTGCCCTGCTCCCCCTGCCCACTCCCCCGCGGGCGCCAGGGAGGCTGGGCGCTCTCCTCTGCAGCCCCTTTCTTCTCCCAGGTTATAATTACACCTCGCTGGGCAGCTCAGGAAATACCAGCTTCTTCCCCCGAGCGCCTCTCGGAATAGCAAGCGGCACGGCAGGGCTCATTTCGCATGCATCGGGCTTAGTGCCGCCACCCAGACGCTTCCTCCCGCCGGGCAGCGCTGGCACAGCCCCGGCACAGCCCCGGCACTGCTCTCCGCCACCTCCCCGGCTGGCCCCCGGCCTTTGCCCCTCGGCCAGGGTCTCCTGGTGGCGGCCAGGGAAGGGGGGGAGATGAAAGGGGAGGGAATGGGAGACGCTTCGATCGGGCAGAGCGTGCCCTGCCTGCCGCTGTTTGCCTTGCGATAAGGCCGGGCAGAACAGCAAATACATGGAGCTGCGGATGGCCCCGGGGGGGGGGTTGCATGGGTCCCCCCAGGGCTGGGGGTGGCAGGTTCACCCCTGTCCCTGTGTGCCCACCTCAGCTGGGGACCCTCCACTCTGGGCAAAGAGCATCTCTCCCGGGATCTCCCGCCACGGCGTGCCAGCCCCGAGAGCCCCAGCCCATCGCCGCGGGGCTGCCATGCCGTCACACAGATGGGATGCCGCCATCCTCGGCAGCTCCTCCGTGTGCTGCCCAGCATCATCCCCCTCCGGACTGCCAGCCCCAGCGCCCGCTCGCCCACCCTGATGGCATGGGTACAGCCACACATGTGGGCACAGAACGCCCCCCCCCACTCTGGAACCCAGGGCCGTGTCCCTGGGGGTGCTGAGCCAGCCGCACTGATTTCCCAGCCTGTGCCTCCCCACTGCCTGATGGCTCCAGGTGACAAGGACCAGCAACAGCCCCTGCTGTGCCCGGACACCCCACCTCTCCCTACCCAGCCCTGGCTCTCCGGCAGGCTGCTCCTGCTGTCCCACTGCTCGGTGACAGTCAGGACATCGCCCACCCCACCAACCCTCCGTCACGGCCACGCAGCCCTCCCGCAGCCCCCCCCGTGGGGAAGGCCGAGCTGTATGCGTGGGGCGGCACGTACCCTCCCCGCCGGCCACGTCTGCGCGCCAGGGGAGGCTGCGTCTGGTCTCGCACGCCGTGTCCCCGGCCAGCACAGATGCCTGCCCCTCCTCGCCAGGGTGGGGATACGTGTGTGGGGCGGCAGGACTCCCAAATCCATGCCCTGCCCTGGCAGACAGGCAGCCCTGGGCTCACCTCAGCCCCCTGCCAGCATTCCCTGGGGGCTAGGGCACCGTGGCAGGGGATCCGGTCCTGGAAGGGGCTGCACCCCTCTGCCCAATACCTCGCTTCCACCCGGACTTTATATAAAAGGTGTAAAATCCCAGCTGGGAGTGGGGGGGCTGGGACAGGGGAGAGCTCTGTCAGCAGTGCCAGCAGAAGGTGCCCATCGCACCCGGCAGCGTGGCGAGGAAGACACGGATCACCCCAGGAAAGCCTGGCCCTTGCACTCTGCCGGTTCCCCTGCTCAAGCCGCGGCACGGCACTGTCCCTGCTGGGGCACGCCATGCCGGCAGGAGCATGGCACACACCGGCACCGGCAGCCGCTGCCTGCCAGCCCTGCCTGTGCCACGCCGCGCCAGCCCGGGCTGCGATGACCCACCGTGTCCCCACACCCGTCTGCGGGCACCCATTGCTCTCACCCACGGGGGACGAAGGCACCGGGTCTCCCTGGCAGTGGGTGGGTGCTCCCCCAGGCCGGGGACCCCCACAGGGCAGAGACCCCCCTCCCCATCTCTCCCTCTGAAGATGAATCCCGCGGGGCTAATCCGTCCCAGATGGGGCCACAGGACTATTCCGGGTGGTAATCCGGCTTTAGTGCCAAGCCTGCCGCAGCTGCCGGCTTGCGTGCTCGCAGCCAGGTACCCTGCAGCCGCTGGCATGTGCTGGGGGGCCGGCAGAAAGGCCCTCCCCCCTCCGTGCCCGCCTGCCCAGGTGGCTGTTCAGGTTTCAGCAGAGCTGGGCACAGAGGTCTCATGTTCCCTGGGGCTGCGCTGGTGACACAGCCCTCCCAGAGACAGGCAGCCTGGGCAAGCGGGCAGGGACGCCAACCATGTCCCCCTGCTGCCATCAACCCCCAGCCCTGGGACCACTGCTGGGCATGGGGGGACCCCCAGCCTGGGGTCCCTGGCCAGCCCCCAACACCAATGTGGGCGCAGGGGTGCGCAGAGCTGGGGCAACAGCCCAAACCTCAGGGACCCCTGGGCATTATCTCCACAGCGGAGCCGGCCCCAGCAGGGCAGGCACACACAGCGGGGACCCCCCCGCAGCTCCCCTTGCCCCTCCACAGAGAAACACACACCCGCACCCCCTCCCAGGACAGCCCTGGGAGCCTGGGCACTGGGACCAGAGCCAGCCTGACCCTACAGGAGCAGGGCCTGCCCTTCCCCCCGAGCACACGCAGACGTGTCTTCCCCCTGACCTGCCTTCCTAAAATTAGCACCCCAAACCTGTTTTTAAACCTATGGCATTTCTCCCACCCCACCTCCCAGCCAAGCACAGGCAGTGCCATTGTCTCAGGGACAGTGGGCACCCAGAAGGGCAAATCCGGCTGTGCAGGGGCACAGCTGGGCACCTCACCTTTGGGGCGAGGGTTCTGGGGTGCACCCCCAAGTGCACGGGGACAACGGCAGCTGTGGGGAGGGACATTTGGAGACAACCTGCCCAGTGCATGACTGGGGAGCCCCTCTGGGTAGCCCCACTGTAGACCTGCTGGGAACCCCTGTGAGCTAGCCCCACCAGACAGCCATGCTAGCCAGCCCCACAAATTGTCCCAGCATGAACTGGGTGGTGTGGCCACCCGCTCCTGGGCTCACCCAACCCTGGAGTTTCATCCCCAAACACCGCACCATGGCTCAGCCTCGGGCCAGGCAGTGCCCCTGGCACTCCAGCCAGGGCAGAATTGGCAGCGACAAGAAGGAGCAGGCGGCTCTCAAAGCCGCTGTCCTGGCTAGCAGGGCTGCGTCGGCACCGACACCTGCCCCAGCAGTTCCCAGCCATGCTGTGCAGGGACTGGTGTCCACCTGGGGTCTTCCCTCGAAGAGCACAAGTGGCCCCTGTGTCCTTGGGAACGGCTCTGCCCGAGCCCGGGGACGTGCCCACAGGCAGAGTGTGCCAGCGGCCAGGCTGGCTCATGGCCACTGTCCCACAGCAGCAGACGTGCTGGGGTCTGGGACACGCCAGGGAGGGGAAAGGCGGTGGTGGAGCCAGACATCGTGGTGGGGGGGGAGGGAGGGGACACGGGGAGGGTTTTCCAAAACCAGAGACACGGCGCGGCTTGGCCACGACAATTGCCTGCTTGTCGTGTGCCCCAGGACGGGGCCACAGAGGGAAGTGAGGGGCCACGGGACAGGTACTGGCCACCACCATCACACCACCTCTTCCCACATGCAGGAACCAGTACTGAGGTGAGCTGGGATGTGTGGTGGGGAAACTGAGGCACGGGTCCAGAGGCCAGGCAGTGGCAGGAGAGCTGTGCCCAGCATCGGGACAGCCCGGGCTGCCACTGGCACAACCTGGCGTGGAAGGAAGATGTTGAGCCTGTCCGGGAGAGGGTCAGGCAGAAGAGGCAGCTGGCAGTGTGGGGATGGGAACAGGGATGGGGACGGTGAGGGCACGGCCCAAGGCCAGTGGCACCTGGCATGTCTCTGGGGGAGGCTGGATGAGACGGCAGCTTGAGCCCAAATTGTCCCAGCCAGCTCTAGGATCTATGTCAGGGTTTGTTTTAAACTTAAAGCTGATGCAGTGCCCGTCAGGAGCTCAGAGCCACCCGGGGAGGACAGTGGCACGGTGGAGACTGATGGGCAGGTGATGCCTAAAACAAAACTTTAGGTTTTCTATTGCACCTCTGGAGACACATTTCGCCTTGGAAGCGAGATGCTTTTCAGGAGTTCCCACTCCCTAAAACACACGAGGCCTTGGTGGGATGACATCAAGGGGTCAATGGCAAAAAACATTCAAGCTGCCAATTTGCTGCAGGCGAATGTCCCGGCGACACCGGGGGGGGGGGGACCGACTTCAGCCGTGGGCTCGTGTGTCCCACCACCACCCCAGTACCCCCAGCATAGCACCCGCCTGGGGGCTGCGACCCACCCAAGCCCCAGGGGACAACTGCTGTCCCTGGCCCTGCCACTCTTGCCATCAGGCCACCCCACCAGCCTGGTGTCTGCTCCCCAGTCTGGGGACAGCAGGACTATGCTGGCTGTTCCCCGCTGGCACAGGGGGACCCAGCCAGCCCCGGACCTGCGTCAGCGGCCGGGGAGGTGCGCGGCAGTCAAGACCCACACAGTGAAGAGGGTCGGGGGCACAGGGGGGCCCATCCCATCCCCAACCCACCTCTGTTTTCTCAAGGGCTGAGTTTCCAGAGGAGCCCGTGGGATCCCGCTCCTTCCCCCCGTCCCCACGCGCCAAGGAAAATAGGCTCTGCCGGTGCCTGTTTGTTTGCCGTGGCTGCGGCCCCGGCGTGTGATTACAGCTGCAGCACGGCCGGGCGCTGCGGGGCCCTTTACGCCTCGGCCAGGCTCCCCCACGGTGCCGGCACCCCCCGCCATGCCGTCCCGGGGCTGGCCGGGGTGCCCCCACTGCCCCCCAGCATCCCTGGCCACGGAAGTCAGGAAATGCTGGTGCTTGGTCCCCAGGGGGACAGGACAATGCCATGGGGCATGGAGGGCTTTCCCTGGGGTGCCCCCACGAAGCCAGGGGGGTGAACGTGTGCTGGTGGCCGGCAGCAGGGACCAGGCAGGCCTAACGGCTCAGCTTGGGCCTGATCCAAACACCAGTGGAAAATTCCCCGTCTCCTCCGCGGCGACTCAGCGCGGCCATGCCCTCCGTGGCCAGCCGGGGCTCAGCCCTCCTTCCCCCCCGCCCCCGTCCCACCTGCCAGGGACCTGCGGGGTCCCCGTGTCGCCCGCGCCACCGCAGAGCCGGCCCTTGGCACGGGGACCCTGAGGCCAGCAGCCGCTTGCCGTGCCTCAGTTTCCCCTCGGGGAAGGTTTCTCCCCAGCAGGACGTTTGCAAGCCGCCCCCGGGGAAGAGCAGGCCGCCGTGCCGGCTGGCGTGGGACACGCGTGGCCGGCGGGAACGCAATGTGCCGCCTGCCTTTCCGCACTGCCGTCCCGGCCAGCCAGGCTCTATAAATACCCTGGCCTGGGGAAGCACCGCACGCACGGCCAAGCCGAGCCCCAGCTGCGGCTGCGGCGGCCGGCATTGCTCTCCACAGCCGTGCCCCCCGCCGCGCACCGCTCCTCGCCCCGGCACCCTGACACCCGATCCCAGCCGCGACCGCTTCCAGCCTTAAGAAACATATGTTATTCCCACGGACAATTAAAAATTAAAAAGGGAAAGAAAAAGGGGGTTTGGTGGTAGTATTATTATTATTATTATTGTTATCTGCAAAGCGGGCGGCGATGCCAACCCCCCCCGGCATCCCGCTGCGGGCAGGAGCTCTGGGCATTAGGGTGGAAAGGCAGCAACGCAGGACTCTGCCTTCCCTCTGCCCTCGCAGGATTTGTTACCCACCCGTGGGAGGGTTTCAGCAGCTGGAGAGGGAAGTGGCAGAAGAAAAGCAAAGCAAACAGCCCCGGGGCACTGCCACCTGCCCGGGCTGCCGGAGCCCTCCTCCGGTGCTGTCCGGGGGGGCACATGTCCAGCTCCGGGAAGAAGAGGAGGAGGAGGAGGAGGAGGGGAGCAGGGAATTGCGGGGCGCACCGGGCTGCGGGAGGAGAGCGGGGCCCGGCGGGGGGGGGTTAAAATGGGGTGCGGGGGGGACTAAGGGGAGGTGAGGAGCCCAAACCTTCCGCCGCGGAGTTTCCCGAAGGAGAAGGCAAAAAGTACGGGGGTGCGTGCAACTGGGGAGGCTGGGAGAGACTTACCTGGCCCTCTCTCCGGCGGCGCCTCTGCTGCGGGCTGGGGCGAGCAGCCCCCGGTGGCCGGTGCCGCGGATTAGAAACTATCCTGCGGCCGTAATCCCGGCGGAGCCGGAGATTAAACCGGAGCCAGGCCCGCCCCCAGCGCGGCGGCTCCCAATCTCCGCGCCGCCGGGGCAGCGTCAGGGGCAGCGCCGGGGAGGGACCGGCCGCGGCGGGGGGAGCGCACCCGGCCCCCGCCCCGGCCCCGGCCCCGCCTCGCCCGCCGTCCCACCGGCTACCGCCGCCCCTTCGGGCATTGGGTCTCACCGGGCACGGCCACCCCCCCCCCGCCCCGGGCAGCACCCACCGCCCCGGGCATCAGTGTCCCACCGGGCATCCCCACCCCACTCGGCATCGGAACCTCACCGAGCATCCCCCCACCCCACCCCACCCGGCACGGTCACCCCACCGGGCACCGGTGCCCCGCCGGACGTCACCACCCCGCCGGGCATCGCTACGCGGAGCACCCCGGGGGCTGCTGCAGGAGGGTCTCACAGCAACGGGGCTGTCACTCTTGCTCTGATCTAACCCGAAGGGGTAAATCCAGCATGCGTCAAGTGCGGGTGCTGGGTTTTCTCCCCTTTTAGGGAGGGACAGAGGCACCCCACAGACGAGGAAGGTCCCCTCCAGCACTCCCCACAGCCAGGTTCTCTCCCCGGACTGGGAAGCTCCAGTTGCTCCCACATTAAACCAGCCTAGCCAGCTGCCCCACTCGGGGTGCCCACTGCCCCCATAGCAGCCACCTTGGTACCTCGTAACACTGAGAGCAAACAATCCGTGTGGGATCACCCCAACGTTACCCAGAGGGGGGGGGGACAGCCCGGTCCCCTCCTCCAGTCTCCATCAAACTTCCCCGCTTGAGCTGAAACACCTCTTTTTTTTTTTTTCATGGAGACACAATTCGGGGTCTATCTCTACAAAAGTGGCCCAAAGAGGCAATTTCTTCTCCCAGGAGCATCCCACACACTGCAGGAAGAGCCAGCAGCTCCTGGCCAGCCACCAACCTTGTCCCTGCAGGTTCCCTGTCCCATCCCAAGGGCTGCCACCCCCAAACTGTCTTCTGCTCCTCTGCCCTGCCCAGATTTTATTTCAGAGGAAAATCTTTGGGGTCCACCTCGCAGCGAGGCTGGGGCTTGACGCACCCACCTCCCCACGCAGAGCGGCGAGCCCTGCACAGCCGCCGCACGTCGGCAGGACGGCTCCGCGCATTGCTGGGAGGCTTTATTTGTGTTACACATATCTTTCATAAATCCTCGCGAAGCCTCGGGCGGCCTGGGATGGAAACAACTCCGCCGGCCGGCAGCGAGCGTCGCCATCGGGCTGGGAGGAGGAAAACCTCCCCTCACCCCAAGCAGCAGCACCCTCTCACCGGGCCATCGCGGGACGTTAAATATTCAGTGGCAGCTCTGCCCTCACACGCTCGGCAATCCCACGGCTCCTGTTACGGCCGCTCTCCTTTAGCCAGAGACATCCATTAACTAATTTCTAATAACAGCAGCCTGCGTAAGTGCTGAACCAGCGCTGGCTGGCACGCGGGGGGACTGGAGGCAGCCAGGTTTGGCAGGGTGGCTAGGGGGGAGTTAGAGGCACCCAGAGCCATGGGCATGGCTGGGCTCAAGCCATCCGCTTAACCCTTCCCCTGCCCCGGCGAAGGTGGGCACCAGCCACGTGGCACCGGTGCGGGGACGTCTCCGGGGACAGGCAGCAACGCGCCTCGCCAGGGTTGTAGAAGGAGGCTTGAGAGCTGCTGCCCTGTAAGCAAACACGGTGCGGGCGGCTGGGGAGGGGGACAGGCAGCGCGGCCCCGCGGCATGGGGTGCAGTGCCCGCCGGTGGGGTGGGCATCCCGGGGGGCTGGGGTGCAGGCAGCGACTCAGAGCCTGCCTGCTCCCTCCCAGCCTCCAGTTGCTGCCTTTCCCCTTCTCCTGCTGGCACAAATGAAGCCATGCCTGCTTTATATCGTCCCCGCTCTTGTTTGGCATGTGACATCCACCTCCATCATTTCCCCCTCCCTCTTTAACTGGGCAGAGGGGATGCCCACGCCATCCCCACCGTGCCAAGATGTAGCTTTGCAGAAAATCAAAGCAGTGAGAAGGAGAGGAGGAAAAGGGAGCACAGATGTCCCCAAACCTCCCAGAGCCTGTCCCAGAGGGTCCGTGCACCCCGTAGCTGGCACGGGGCGGCTCCAGCCCCACGCAGCCAGGCCGGCCACACAGTGAGGAGCTGGCACAGGGACTGGTCCCCTCGCCGTGGCCAGGGGCTGCCTGGGAGACGGGTGGGCTAAGACCCTCCTTTCAGCCCCCCGAGCCCCCCAGCCGACGGTGCTTTCCCGGCACAGCCGGGGACGGTTTTGCCGCCAGCTCTGGTGGTGTCAGGCCTGTGCCTGGGCTCCAGCCGATTGCAAAACTGCAGCCGTGCGGTTTTCTCCAGCCAGCTGGAAAGTTTGACGCTGGATTCCCGGATGTGAGGAGCCTTCGGGGGAGCGCGGCGCAGCACGTCCCGCCAGCAGCATCCTGCCTCGCTGGTGGCGGGGAGCTGAGCGCCGTGCCGGCTGTGCCGTGTCGCAGCCCTCACCCACAGCCCACCACTGCGTGGTTTGCCTTCTCACTGAACCCCCCCAACAGCTGCCCTATTTTTTATCCTTCAGCCATGCTCACAGATCGAGCAGATTAATGCAAGCCCATAAAACCCCTCGGCCTCGAGAGTGTCCTGGTGCGGACGAGGCTGGCCAGGACCCAGCCACGAAGGAGTGGGTGCCGTGCGTGGCCGGGGTGTGCTCCGCTTGCCACGCTTGGTTTCTTTGCCCGGCCTCTGTGCCTGCTGCCTGCCACGGCCTGCCATTCCCAGGGCCAAGATGAAAGATGGCAGGAAGATGTGGTGGAGATAACGGTTAGATTTGCAGCCCAAGCAGTGTCGTCCCCCCCCCCCCACCACCACCGCAGCCTCTCAAGCAAGAAGCCTCCCGGCATTTGTCCTTGCTGGGAACACACCAGTGGGTGCCTCTGGTCCCTGGCACTGGCCATCCCACAGGCACGGCCCCAGCACCCTCCCAGCAGCCCCGAGACCCCCGCCATCCACCGTGACCCCATTGCCAGCATCGTGGTGGCAGAGTGGGGCACACTGGGGAGCAAAGGAAAGGTGCTGGGAAAGCTGGTGTTAGGAGTGGGATGCCTGCGGCTGGCGCAGCGGGCTGTGAGGACGCTGGGGTGATGCCTGCCCGAGGCCGTGCCCAGGGCAGGACCCTTCCTCCCCACAGGCACCCCCCCAGAGAAGCTCCCGATGCTGGCAGTGTGGTGCCTGGGCCCGGAGCCGCTGCTGGTGGGGGCAGCTCGTGGCCCCCCTCCCTCGCCCTTGACCGCCAGCTCCCTTGCGGCACACGCTGTCATGTGGCAGGGCAAAACAACAACAAGGGCTAATTGGTTAATGCGATTTCAAAACATGATTTGCAATTATAACTCGCCAGAGAGCATTCAATGATCCCGCACATTGGGAGAGTGGGTTTTTCTCCTTCGTTTGTTCCTGGAACCTCGAAACCAATTAACTTTACAGAAGCCAGAAGCAAAGCGCTGCTCAGCAGACCTGAAGGGTGGGTTATCTCTGTGCTCAATCGCTTCCCTGCCAAGCACTGCTCCAGGAACCAAGGACCTGAGGACGAGCTCCGGGGTAACCCTGACGCTTCTCCCCTCAGCACCACAGGGCTTGGAGGGGGGTCCCAGGCCCCTCAGCTCCTGCAGCCCCATCCAGGATGCCCGTCCCACGCAGGACCAGCTTCACGCCCAAGCAACTCCCAGCCATCAAGCGTGGCTGCTTGGAAGAGCTTGAGGGCAGAAGGACACCTTGAGACGTAGGAGATGGGGACAAACTGTCCTTGGCACGGGGGAGACTGCCCCCTCTCTCAACTCCGGAGGTGGAGGTGCCAGCAGAAGCCCACTCATCTCTGCCACCCGGGCAGGGCAGCCGTGTCCCTGCTGGCAGCAGCCACAGCCCCACGGGGCCAGGGGCTTTGCTCCTGTGGGCTTGCTGTCCTGCAGCAAGGGCTTAAACACCTTTAAGGCAATTAAGCAAGGACTTATACGCAAATACAACCATAAACCCAAGCTGGGCGAGGAGTGCATTGAGAGCAGCCCTGCAGAGAAGGACTTGGGGGTGTTGGTGGATGAAAAACTATGAGTCAGCAATGTGCGCTCTCAGCCCAGAAAGCCAACTGCACCCTGGGCTGCAGCCAGAGCAGGGGGGGCAGCAGGGCAAGGGAGGGGATTCTCCCCCTCTGCTCCGCTCTGGGGAGACCCCCCTGCAGTGCTGGGGCCAGCTCGGGGGCCCCCAAAATCAGAAGGACACGGAGCTGCTCGAGCGGGGCCAGAGGAGGCCACGAAGATGCTCAGGGGGCTGGAGCAGTTCCCGCATGGGGACAGGCTGAGAGAGCTGGGGGGGTTCAGCCAGGAGAAGAGAAGGGTCTGGGGAGACCTTAGAGCGGCCTTGCAGTGCTTAAAGGGGTTACAGGGAAGCTGGGGAGGGACTATTTATCAGTGGGTGTGGTGATAGGATGAGGGGTAATGGTTTTAGACTGAATGAGGGCAGATTTAGATCATATATAAGGAAGAAATTCTTTCCTGTGAGGGTGGTGAGGTGCTGGCCCAGGGTGCCCAGAGCAGCTGTGGCTGCCCCCTCCCTGGAAGGGTTCCAGGCCAGGTTGGACGGGGCTGGGAGCCCCCTGGGCTGGGGGAAGGGGGCCCTGCCCGTGGCAGGGGGGTTGGAACTAGGTGACCTTTAAGTTTCCTTCCAACATAAACCATTCTATGGTTCTGTGATTCTATGACTTAGCAAGGACTTTAATACCTTTAAATGCTGTTTAAACACCTTTAAAGCCAAACAAGCCCAAGTGGCTATGATGCTCCCAAAATGTCTGGCACCCAGTGCCTCACTCTGGGCCAGCTCCTCTGAGTCTTGGTCTGTTTCCCCAGTGTGCCCAGTTGCTGGTGTCTGTTGCTGCCCACTGGAAAGCTGGGTATGGAGCTGGCAGCACCTTCTCTCGAGCGAGCAGAGAGGGGCTGGGTACCAGCTGCTGGAGGGATGCTCTGGCAGCTATCCCTCGGGATGGTGCCAGGGCCCCACTCTGCTGGGGGATCCCTGCTCACAGGGGCACCCTGGGGACCTGCCAGCCCACAGGAGATAATTCCATGTGCACAGGGCCCACGGGTCTCTGGGCCATGAGCTGCCCTCCATCAGCTCCCCAAGCCCCTCCGTTGCACAGGGAGCTCGGCATCCCACTCTGCAACCTCCCCGCATCCCCAGGGACAGGAAGGGAGCATAGGCAGCTCCCAGACCCCCCAAGGAGGCACAGGGCGATGCCAGCAGTGCAGGACAGCAGGGCTGGGCTGCCCTACACCCCAAAACCCACCTGGGCTGGACGCAGGGCCAGACCCCCAGCCAAACCGCCCTGGGACTCCACAGGGTGGAGCAGAAGCAGGACCCTGGCATGGGGCTGCAGAAGGAAATGTGGGGCAGTGCGGGGGGGTCTGCAGTGCCCGGGGTGGGGGGGGTGTCTCCCGTTCAAACCTGAGCTCCTCAGCAGGCTGTCACGAGCGCAGAGCTGGCTGGGGGAGCCCCGGTGGGGGCCTGAGCGATGGGGTGGCAGATGGCTGGGGACCTGGGGACTGGGGAGCGGGGAATGACCGGGTACGCCTTTCAGCCCACACAACTGTAGCATCCTTGTTTATAGATATAAATAACCGGGCTGAAAACAGAGACGAGGCCACAGCCGTGTCCCTCCTCTCCCCGGGGGGCAGCGGTTGGTCCGGAGCCGACCAAGAAGCAGATACAGCATGTGCAGCCCCGGTGAAGCCACGGTCTGCTCGGGCTCCCCGCGGGAGGCACCGGGAGGGCCGTGCTGGGCCCCCACCCTCACCGAGGCGACTGGCAGTCCCGGGGAGAGATGGCAGCACAGGGTCCTGCTGGGTGTGATCTGGCCACGAGGAAGAAAGGGGATAAAGGCCCTTTCATGGCCTGCTGGGGGAAAGGATTCATCAGAAGAAGCGCAAAAGGACATGCCGGTGCTCAGGACTGAGGCTGCCGTGTCCCCCAGCACCAGGGTCCCCAAGCACCCGCAGCAGTGGGACGTGGGGGGCAGCTGGGGAGTGCTGGGTGCTGAGGTCCCGGCAGGCACCCAGGTCCCTGCCAGCATCACCCAGCCTTGTGCTTGGGTGGGCTGAGCCTGGCAGCGTTTCAGGCCGGGCAGTACTGGCATGGTGGCCCCCTCCATGGTTGGGAAAGCCCCAAGGCGGCTGCCCCTCTCCCTCCCCTCCAAGCCGGCCAACAATTGGCTGCCCGGGGGACACCGGCCTTGATCCGCATCGCTGGCCGTCCCCACGGCCGAGCAAACAGAGAGGAAAACAGCCCCAGCCGGCCCCCGCCACCGCCAGCACGTGGCCAGGCACCCGGCACCCCCCAGCACTCCTGTCCCTGGGACCCCCACCGCCGAGCAGAGCTGGCAGCACTGCCCTGCCCGGCACTGCCAGGGGGAGTTAATGGTACCAACCCAACCGCTTCACCGCCAAGAAAAAGCTCGGGGGCTGAGCCGGGAGCCAGGAGGAGGGAGCCGGAGCTGGCACAAGCGCCCATCACGCCGGTGGAGGGGCTGTGCCGAGGCAGCCGGCGCGGTGGGGAAAGCGCCGAGGCACGGCCGGAGAGGCCCCGTGACCGCTGGCCCTGGGGTGCAGGGCTGTCCCTCCTTGCCCAGTCCAGGGGTCACCTCGCCCAGTTCAGCGCTGTTTGCCGTGGGGCTGGGCCAGTCCCCAGGGGCTGAGGGCCAGCCAGGACCAGTCAGTTGGTGACGGGGAGCCAGCATGCGCTGGGGGCACGTGCCCCGGCCCTGCCCGGCCACCTCACGTGCTCGCCCCGCAGCCCGATTCCCTGAAACCCTTCACCATTGGTAAAGCACAGCTCTTCATGGAAATCCTCCCCCCCAGCCCCCTTCCCGGAGCTCCCCCATCGGAGGGGCTCCTGCCGGAGGCTGGGGAGATGCTGGAGCCTGGGTCTGGTCCCACATTCCCCCGACACACCCCATGCCAACCCAAAGCCCCCCACTGCCTGCTCTGCAGCACCCCTGGGACCCCCAATCTGCCTGCGGGGTGACAGCTCCCACCTCTGGGACCCCCACCCCGGTGACGGGTCCCACCCGCCACCACCACCAGGCTCAGCTGGCCCACAGCAGGGTGGGGCAGGGTGGGCACAGGGGGTGCCGGCACCCGCCGCAGTGCTCGTGGTTGCACCGTGGCTGGGGTGGGGACAGGGACACGGGTGTCCAGAAACCTCCTGGCACCGCAGCTCTGTCTTGTCCTCGGGGAGGGTGGGGCGTGGGTGCCCGCTGCCCGTCCTGCCGCCGGCAAGGTGAGCGCGGTGCCACGGCTGCAGCCGGCCAGCACCACCCACCGCCACCCGCCAGCCGTCCCCAGTTCCCACCAGTCGAATCGCCGGGCACGGCGCTGGTGACCCCGGGCACACCGTCCCACGCAGGGCCGCCGCCATCCCGTCACGGCGTGGACAGGGGGAGCCTGCCCGCACTCCGCACCCACCCGGGTCCCGCTGCCAGACCGGAGCACGGCCGGGCCACCCGTGGCCGTGGCGGCAGCCCCGACAAGGGAGTGCCCACGCCAGGCCCACAGCGGCACCGCCCGCCCCACGCCAGGCCCGTCTGCCCCACATCACTCTGCCACATGTCAGTCTCAGCACCCCCCATTCCACGCCACGCCACGCCACGCCGCGCCCCGGCCGCCGTTACGTCACGGCTCAGCCCCGCCCACCCACGGCCGCGCGGGCCCCGACCGCCCTCTGACGGCATCCGGCGGCACGGCACCCCGCGTGTATCCTGCACCCCGCCTGCACCCTGCCTGCACCCTGCACCCTGCACCCTGCCTGCACCCTGCCCCCTGCCTCCTGCCTGCACCCTGCCTGCACCCTGCACCCCGCCTGCACCCCGCCTGCACCCCGCCTGCACCCTGCCTGCACCCTGCCTGCACCCTGCACCCTGCACCCCGCCTGCACCCCGCCTGCACCCCGCCTGCACCCCACCTGCACCCTGCACCCTGCCTGCACCCTGCCTGCACCCTGCACCCTGCCTGCACCCTGCACCCTGCACCCCGCCTGCACCCTGCACCCTGCACCCCGCCTGCACCCCGCCTGCACCCTGCACCCCGCCTGCACCCTGCACCCTGCCTGCACCCCGCCTGCACCCTGCCTGCACCCTGCCTGCACCCTGCACCCTGCACCCCGCCTGCACCCTGCACCCCGCCTGCACCCCGCCTGCACCCCACCTGCACCCTGCACCCTGCCTGCACCCTGCCTGCACCCTGCACCCCGCCTGCACCCTGCACCCCGCCTGCACCCCGCCTGCACCCTGCACCCCGCCTGCACCCTGCACCCCGCCTGCACCCCGCCTGCACCCTGCACCCCGCCTGCACCCTGCACCCTGCCTGCACCCTGTGCCCCGCCTGCACCCCGCCTGCACCCCGCCTGCACCCTGTGCCCCGCCTGCACCCTGCACCCTGCCCCCTGCCTGCACCCTGCCTGCACCCTGCACCCTGCCTGCACCCTGCACCCTGCCTGCACCCTGCGTGCACCCTGCACCCTGCATCCCGCCTGCACCCTGCCTGCACCCTGAACCCTACACCCTGCACCCTGCCTGTACCTGCCTGTACCTGCCAGCACCCTGCCTGCACCCCGCCTGCACCCTGCACCCAGCCTGCACCCAGCCCCCAGCCTGGCCCCACTGGGGCTTCCCACCGCCCCATCACACCCATGTGCCCCCAGGCCTGTGTCTCCCCCCAAAGCCCTGTCCCACACCCCGCCGTGGGGCAGCCCCAGCCCCTCTTGACCCTACCCGTGGGAAGGAGTGTCCATGCCTCCAGGCACCTCCCCAGTGGGGGCCACCCGCACCCCAGGGCCCCAGGCCCCCCACGAGCCACCCACGGAGCTCAGCCCTGCATGGCACCCCATGGCTTTGCCCGGCACCATGCAGCACGGCACAGCGAGTGGCACAGCCGCGTCCCTGCCAGCCCCGGGACACCTCGTCCCGCAGCCCCACGGGCGAGAGCCCGGCTCAGTGGTGGGTCCCCCCATGCCCCTCTCCTCCAGGCTCCCCCGCGGCCGCCCTGGGCCCGTTTGCCTCTCTCCACAGCCAGAGGCTCCGCGGCCTCTGGGGCAGCCGTGCCGGCGCCTGGCCACCATCACAGCAGAAAAGATCATTTTCCCGCCTGCAGATGGAATTTCTTTATTAAATCGGTGCCCGTCGCCTGCCGTGCCAGCGCTCCCTCACCCTCACGCCCTGCCAGCGGGCAGCCGGGCTGAGCCCGAGCCTTTCGGGGGCTGGGGCAGGCCGGGGTGGTGGGCCACCCTCCCCACTCTGGGGACAGGCTTGGTCCTGTCCCAGCCCGGCACGCTGCCCACCCCGCTCCCTCCAGCTGAAGTCACCCCAGTGTGTCTGGCCATCAGACAGACCTTTTTTCTCCCTCCTGCCCTGTCTGCGCGGCTCCTGCCGGGACAGATGCGCCACATCCCCAGCTCCCGGCGTGCCGGGTGGGCGAGAGGATCCGTGCGGCTCGAACCGCCTCAGCCCAGCTGAAAGCTCGTTACACATTTACCCCGCGTTAATGAGGCGGCACGGGCTGCTCCCGGCCTTCGGACCACAGGGATGCGTTGCAGGCAGCCACTCGGCCCCACAGCCCTGGCGGGGCAGGGCTCCGGGGGTCCCACGGGGTGAGTCCCCCGGGGTATGGGCACTGCGGTGGCAGCCACGTCCCCTTCCTCCTCCTCCAGCCCCGCTGGGCCAGGCTTTGCAGGAACAGATGAGGCGGGGGGACTGCGCCAAGCGCCTTCGCCCTGGCACCCCTCCAGGCAGGGACAGGACCAAGCTGGCAGGGACGGGTCCTTGGGGACGTCGGGATGCGATCAGGGACCCAGGGCTCACCCATGCCTCTCCCAGCACAGGCAGAGGGGGTTGGCGGCACCCCGGGGAGCCCGGGGGTCCCAAAGGGCTGTCCCCAAGCGGCCAGCCAGGTCTCTGGGTGCACAGAGAGGACACGGGACACAGTTGCCTTTTGTTGGTGCCGGCCCCGGGAGCAGGGACCGGGGCTTTGCGTCCCCTCCCTCCGCCCCCGCCGCTGGCGGGACTGGCGCCCGGCACCGGGGATTTGGGGTTTAAAGAGCAGGCGGCGGCCGCAGCCCCAGCTTACCCGCCGGGCGAGGAGGCAGGCGAGCTCCGGCAGAGCCCACGCACCGTAGCAGGTGAGATGGCGGCCACGGGGCACCGGGCTGCTCCGCTGAGGGGGACCGTGGGATCGGGGGGCCGGGGCAATGAAGTTCCCCAGGGGGTATGCCAGGTCCCTGTCACCCTTTGGTGGGTGCTGGGTGCTGGGGGGCTCAGACACGGTCCTGAGAGGGAAGTGGAGGCATCACCGGGCACGTGTCGCCTCCTCGTCCCCGTCACCCCACGGCTGAGTAGGGACCCCCAAACCATGTCCCTGCCGGGGTGCCCGGGGTGAGCGCTGCTGCGTTGAGGGGTTCCCCAAGCGATGCCCCTTCCCCAGGCACTGGTTTACAGGAAAGGGGGGTTCACCCAGTGCCCTCCCACTCCGTGCTTGCGGGCTTGGCCCCGGGCAGGGCTTGCCCTGGCTGGCACCTGGGCGAGCTCCGAGCTGTTCGGGGAAGAGGGGAGCCCGACACTGGGCACGGGGCTGGGCAGGAGCGGGAGCCGGGCCAGCAGACAAGGCCCTATTGTGCCGCGCCGGGGCCGCCGGCTCGCCCATCAATAGCCGCATTATGCTCGGTGGCGGCCCCCCCAGCCTTCCCAGCCGCCGTGGCTCTGCGGGAGCACCGTGGGAGGCGATCTGAAGTGGCTGTTGTGTTGGGGGGCCAGGGTGAGAGGAGGAGGGTGGGCAGGGCAGGGTGCTGGGACCCTTCCATCACTGCCTGGCTGGGTGCTGTGGCGGCGGGATGCTGCGCTCCCTGGTGCCACCGGTTTGGGGGCAAGATGCTCTGGATGGGGAGTGAGCCGGCTCGGGGGGCACCTGGGCACCCCTGTCCCTGCTCCCCTGCCCCCACCATCCCACCAGGCATCATCGCCTGTGCCCAATGGGTGGCCGTGGCTGGGCCACGCTGCTGGGCACTGCCCTGGGGCAGGGGTGAGCAAGTGGGCAGCAAGGGGCTGACATCAGCCCCAGGCACAGATGAAGCCGGGCCAGATGAACGGTCCCACGTGCTTCCCAGCAAGACACACCCTGGCTAAAATTACCCGCCCCATGGCAGGGACACCAGCCTATTTTTAAAGCCTGGAGGAGCTGCATGCCACTGGTTGGCGTGGCGCTGGGCAGGGTTGGGGGGGCTGGGGCAGGGCAGAAGGCGGGGGGGGGTAAACCAGCATCCCTCCTGCCCCCTCGCAGGGATGAGGAGAGGGCCAGGCCAGTGGCAGAGAGCCTGCATGCCGCGTCCCACGTGCTGTGGCTCTGCTGAGGCTCCTGCCCCGCTGGGATGGTTTTGAGGAGCTTCAAGATCAGCAGTTATCAGTGCATGGGACGCAGCCCCTCTGCCTGCCCTGGAGCCCGGCTGCCGGCAGCCACAAAGCTGAGGGCAGACCGTAACCCTGGGACAGCAGGATGGGGCCCTAGAAGCCCAGGATCCCTCCCTTTCCCAAAAAGCCATTGTGCTGCACCAGGAGGATGGATGCCTCCTTCTTCATCACCACCCCAAAAGGTTCACTGTGCACCCCACAGCTCAGTCCCACAGCCGGGACACCCGATGATGGCACCCCAGACATGCTCAGGCACTGGGGTGCACCCAGCACCCCACAGCCCCTGGGCAGCCTGGCTCAGCCCAGCACAGGTTGGGGACAATTAAAAAGGGATTAGCTGGGCTACACCAGCATGGCACTGCCAGGAGCCGGTACCTAATCCCAGCAGGAATGTGTCGGGGCCACGCGGATCCCTGCCGCAGGGGTCTCGCACCAGTGTGCTATGAGGGGGGGGTGTATAAGTAGACGGGGTGTGAGCCCCGAGCTGGTGTCCCCCCAGGACATCACCACCACGCCGCACTACGAGGAGGGAGCTGGCTCAGGCACGTTTGCTCACTGACAGCCTAGGCACTCACACCGGCATGCTTGGCTCCCCATCGGTTCCCTCCCCTGCCTGGCACATCCTCTGCTTGTACCAGGAACGTAGCGGCCACCCGAGGCCTGATGCCAACCCGTGGCTTGACACCATGTGCCACAGGGACACGCAGCCACTTCCCAGCCAAGCCAGGTGTGCTGGTGAGTCGACACCAGCACGCCCATTAAAGCGGTGATGGGAGAGACCCCCACAGTGTTCATGGCACGGCAGGGCTCACCTTACCCCCCTGGAAAGGCCACAGGCTACAGTGGGGAGCCCGGCTTGGGATGGGGAACCAGCCTGGCCAGGGATGGAGGAGCCACACGGGCAGCTGGCCCAGGTGGCACGAGGAAAACTACGGCGCTGGTTGGCACAACTCAGCTCACCTTGTCCCCCCGGGTTTTGGCCGGCCCCATCCATGATGGCTGCACCCGGGTGGAGGGGGCTCCCTAGCCCACAGGGAGGCAGGGGGGCCACCCTGCAGCCCCCTCGTTCTGGGTCACTCCGCAGGTCCCTGCGGCATTGTCAGGGCTCCCCTGGCGAGGCACCACTCCCACTTGGCGTGCAGGATTTGTCCCCATCCCGGTGGCTAACAGATGCCCATCCCAGCCCATCTCCCTCCGTGCTGGCCCTCCAGCAGCCGCTGGTCCCGGTCACCCGTCCGATGGCACGGATACATCCCGCACCCACCGGCACAGGCGGTGTGGGAGCCGTTGGCCGCTGCCTGCTGCCGCGTCTCCCCCCGGGGAGCCCTGCGGAGGCGGAGAGGAGCCATTTCCTACCGCAAACACCGCTGGGGGCTCGGGTGCTGCTGGCGGAGCTACCGGTGCTCACCGGAGCCAGAACTGCTGGGGGAAATTTGGCCGAGGCAGCAATCCCTGGGTGCGGATCTGCCGGCGGCAGGCAAGAGATCAAAGAGCGAAGGTGCCGGCACCTGCTCGCACCGCCGGCGGTGACACCCCCGCGCTGGCGGGGGGCCAGGCCACCGGCACCCGGCCACGCCACCCTCCACAGGTCTGGCAGCGAGCACAGGGATGAGGGCAGGATGCTCCTGGCAATTCCGGTGCCAGCTGGGGACCGTCACTGTGCCAGCGCCCAGCAGCTTCGGCGCTTGCGAGGAGCACGGGGCAGGGAGGGAAGGGGTGGCCGGTGGACGACGTGGCGCATCCCTCCCGCGCCGTTTTTTCCGGGATGGAAGCCCGGCCCTTCTGACTCCTGATGGTTTCTCCAGGCAGAGCTGCTGCCAGCGAGGTCCCCGCAGGGCTCCGGGGCTGGGGTGACAGTGACGCCACCCAGTCACCTTGCCACGCATGCTGGGAGTGGTGCCGGGTGGGAAGATCCCTGCTGAGTGGAGGGAAACCGAGGCACGGCGCTGGCAAAGCCCAGAAAGGTGCCCACTCTGCAGGGTTGGGCACAGCGTCCCTGTCCCCACCGTCCCAGGATGGCAGGCATTGGGCAGTGTCCCAGGTGCCCAACCCTGTGCGGGCCACCCAGCCCAAAGTCCTGCTGCGGCTCCTGGGCAAAGTCTTATGGCAGAGTAACCCAGTAACCCCTGCCGTACAGGTGCCAGCCGCTCCCCTGCCACCCGACCCCATCCCCTCACCGTCCCCGTCCCCTTCGCTGCCCGTGACGCTGGGCTGGTGCTCAGCACCGTGACACAACCGGGAGGGGAACAAGCAGCGGTGCTGGGGCAGAGCCGGCCCGCCAGCGTGCCAGCATGCCTGTGCCGCTGGGCAGTGAGACGGAAGGGCAATGCCCGGGCACCCCGCCTGGCACGGCTCCTCCTGCCTGCTGCCGGCCTGCCTGCGCCTGCCTGCACGGCTGCCGCTGCCCGCTGACCCCACGGCCTGCCTGCACCTGCACCCGCTGCCTGCTGGCACCCGCTGCCTCCCCACTCACGCTGGACCTGCCTTCCCGGAGTCCTGCACTCGCAGGAAGGAACAGGCAGGGGTGCAGGGACGGGGGCAAGGTAGAGGGTGGCCCCCAGAGCAGTCCATGTGTCCCCCTACCCCCCCCACGCTGAGCCCTGCCCGCCGAGGCGCGCGTGGCCCCGCTGCCGGCACCGCTCGGCACTTGCTATTCTTGGCAGCGGTGGCTGGAAAATGGGAGGCAGTGGAGGAATTTTGTTTGCTCCGGGCTGGGCCCGCGCCAGACATCTGGGCTGCAGCTGAGCAGGGCGCGGGACTGGCCCCCCGCCACCCCCGGCACGGCCCCCGGTGCTCCCCAGCACGGCCTCAGCACACCCCGGCACAGCCCCCGGCACCCCGTGCCCGGGCAGGCAGCACCCTGCCCCGGGGACGAGGTGGCTCCACCACTCGTGTGCTGAGCCACTCGTGTGCTGAATGTGCCGTGCTCAGCTCTGCTTTGGGGGCAGCGGGTGTCATCGCGGGTGTCAGCTTGGGTCACGGGGGGTGGCCGCACAGCTCTGCGTGTGTGTGTGTGTGACTCTGCGTGCTTGTGCCTGCATGCGAGTGGGAGTGGGTGTGCTTGCACGCGTGTGCGTGTGTGCGTGCGCCTGGGCGTTTCTGCACGTGTGCGCTTTTGCGCGCGCCTGTTTACAGATGCGTGCGTGCCAGCGTGTTTTCGCACACGCGTGTGCGAGCGCGCGCGTTCGCACACGGGCGCGAGTGCCCGTGGGTGCCCGCCCGTGCGCGCGCGAGGGTGCCTGCGCATTCGTGCCCGAGTCCGCTGGCCCGCGCGTGTGTCCCCGCACACGAGTGTGCGTGTCCGTTTGCGTGTCCGTGCCCGTCCGCGTGTCCGTGTGCGTGTGCACCCCCGGGCCGCGCCCCGCCCCGCCCCGCCCCGCCGGGGCCGCCCCGCTCCCTCCCGGCGGCCGCGGAGGGCGGGGCCGGGCCGGGCCGAGCCGAGCCGGGACCCAGGTGGGTGCGGGGGGCCGGGCAGGGTGCGGGGGCTCTGGGGGTCGGGGGGTTCCCGGGGCCGCTACGGGGTAGGGGTGTCCCGGGCCGGGGTCTCTGCGCTGCCGTCGGGGGGGTCTGCCCGGGCTGGCACCGGCGGGGCGGGCGGCGGGGTCGGCGTTCCGGTTGGCCCCGGGAGGCTGCGGGCTGCGTCTGCCCGGGCTGGCACCGGGGGTCCTGGGGGAGGCTGAGTCCGTGGCGGGGCTGGCGCTGGGGGGCTGGGTTGGCACAGGAGATCTCGAGGGATGGGGCTGGCCGTGCTGGCACTGGGGGTCTGCGGCGCTGCCGCTGCTCCCCCCCCCCCCCCCCCCCGCCCCTCCGGTTCCCCTCCAACCTGTTCCCCCTGTGCCAGCATCGAGTCGGGGGGATCCACGCCCGGGGGTCTGCCCTGACCCCTTGGCGGGCGCTGGCAGGTGCCAAGCAGGCAGGAGAACTCCTGGTGCCCCCGCCACGGCCCTCGCTGGCCGGCAGCCCGGAGGGGCTGGCAGAGCCCGGCGGGTCCCCCGCCTCATCTCAGCACTTCTGGAAATGCCATTAACGCCTGCCGCCCTCACGCCAGGCCGCCGGGCAGCCCAGCCCCGCGGCACTGTGCCCGGCCGGGGCCAATGCCCGCTGCCTGCCCGGGACTTGCTCCCCACCCTGCCAGCCCTGGAGGGGGCTGCCCCTGCCCGCAGGAGCCCAGGGCAAGCCCTGGTCGGCCAGCCCGGGCGGCAGGCTGACGTGCCCGGATCTGTGCCGGGCACTGCCACGCACATATGACCCTCCAGCTCGGCACCCACCATGGCCCAGCTCACACCGGACCTGAGCGGGATGTCAGAATGTGGGGTGGTTGTGCTGAGCCCCGGTGCCACGGTGCGGCTTTGGTTGTCACCAGTGTCCTGGTGAAGCCCCGGTGGCTGTGGCACGGGTGGAAGCCGTCGGCTTGGCCGGCGTGGCCGGGCTTGTGCTTCGCACGTGGCACGGGGAGGTGCCGGCTGGCACGTCCCGGCTGCCTGCAGCTGCCCGGGGCTGCCGCGGCGTGGCCGGCGGGCGAGGCGGGGATCTGCGTCTTGGCACGGTGCTCGCGATAACCATCGCCTCCTGCTCCCCAGGGGAGAGCGTGCCGGTGCCAGAGCTGGAGGAGCTCTTCCCTACCCCGTGGTGGGCGCCCATGAGGGTGGTGGGCAGGCTGGCATGGGCCCCTCCGGGTGCTGTGGGCACCTGTGTGGCCAGAGCCCCCCCTGACCTAGCTCCCGTTGGCACGGTGGTGCAAGGAGGGCCAGAGGCCAGACAGCGGGGGCTGTAGCAGTGAGGGAAACTGAGGCACGGGAGTCCATGACTCCCATGATGGCTGGCTGACCTGGTGCTTGGTAGCCTGCTGCCTGCTCGGGGTGCCCTGTCTGGCTACCATCACCCCGGTGCTTGCCCCGTCCTTGTCCCCTTCCCCGCAGGACAGCTCTGTGCTTGCAGGCTGGAGCGGGCAGAGCCCAGCACCCTCAGGAAAGGCATGGGGAGGGCTGGGTGCTGCTCAGCCAGGCTGCCTCAGTTTCCCCATGGGCAGGAGCAGGAGGGCTGATTCCAGAGCCCCTTCGGTTCGGGGTGAGATTAATAGGGGCTTAAAAACCAGGGAGGGAGCAGCCAGCCCATGTCCCCCCCCCTTAATCACCAGGTCAAGCCCAGTGCGGGGATCCCCTTGTGCTGTGCCAGCGTTGCCCTGTGCCGATGCGCGAGGCTCTCCAGACCCCATCGGCAGCGCCGGGGAGGGATCGTGGTCTGGGGGCTGCGGCGAGGGGGGGGCTGTAACCCGAGCTGAGGTCTCGCTTCTCTGCCCTAGCCGCGGGGCCACCAGCCAGACCCCAGCCATGAGCCGCACGCTGCTCCTGCTCCTGCTCCTGCTGCGCGGCCCCACTGCCGGCCGCCCCCCGCCCGCTGCCACCCCCCGCCTCAAACTGGCCTTCCCCGGTGAGCGTGGGACACGGGCAGGATGGGGGGGACGTGGGGTCAAGGGTGGGTGTGCCGGTTCCATTTCACCACCCAGCATCATCCCGGGGGGTGGAAGCATCCTGGGTGAGGGGGGGGGGCACAGCATGGCAGAGGGGGTGCAAAACGGCACCGGTGCCGCCCTCCCCGCAGGCTGCCAGGCATTGGCACGGGCTGCCAGGTACCTCGCCTGATGCCAGCCCCCCCAGGGCCACCTGCCTGCGCTTGGGCCTTCGCTCTCGGCCCCCAGCGTGTGCCGGGCTCAGGTGCCCTGCGGTGCACCACGGCGGCACTCCCTAGGCATGCCATGCTGGCTAGCGAGCCGGTGCCGTGTCCCGGCTGGCCACCCCGTGGGCTCCGGCACGGCGCAGGGGGCTTTGTCCGGGCGGCGGGTCCCGGCGAGCGCTCTCCTCCCAGCCTGACAAAGGGCTGTTTGTTCCCGCCGCGGTGGGATTAGCTCCGCGGGGCAGGGAACGGCCCCTTCTCCCCCACCGCCTGCCGCCAGGGTGGGCAGTGCGGGGAATGGGTGCTGGGCTGGCGCGGGGTTGGGTGCTGGGTGATTCAGGGATGGGTGCTGGGTGGTGCGGGGCTGGGCCAGCGCCAGGTCAGTGAACCTGGTCAAGCCAGTGGGACAGGTTTGGGGGAGGGGGGTGGCACGGCAGGGGGGCCACAGCCAGACCCAGGTCCTCCCGGGGGGCACGTGTCCGGGGCAGGGGAGCGTGCCGGGCAGCGGCAGGACCGGGCTGAGCAGTGCCGCCGGGTCCCGGCAGAGCTGCGGGCTCGCCACGGGCTGCGGCTCTTCACGCTGGAGCGCTCGTGCTGCTACGAGGCCCTGCTGCTGGACGAGGAGCGCGGCCGCCTCTTCGCTGGCGCCCAGAACCACCTCCTCTCCCTGGCCCTGGATGACATCAGCCAGCGGGACAGGAAGGTAACGGGGACTGGGGGACGGGGGACACGGGGGCTGGGTGGCCCCGGGTGCACCCCGGGGCTCAGCGTCCCCCTCTCCTCTTGCAGATCTATTGGCCAGCGCCGGTGGAGTGGAGGGAGGAGTGCAATTGGGCCGGCAAGGACATCACTGTGAGTGCTGGGGGGTGCTGAGGGGTGCCGGGGGGGGGGGCACCGGGCATCTGACCCAGCGCCACCTCCCCGTGCCCTCCGCCCCCAGGCCGAGTGCATGAACTTCGTGAAGATCCTGCACCCCTACAACCGCACCCACCTGTACGCCTGCGGCACCGGCGCCTTCCACCCCGTCTGCGCCTTCGTGGAGGCCGGCCAGCACGCAGAGGTGAGGGTGAGCCCCCCCCCAGCACCGCCGTGGCCCCCGGCTGCCACCACCCCCCCGCTTCCTGCCCTTACCCCCCTCCAGGAGCCCATCTTCAAGCTGGACCCCCGGCGTGCTGAGGACGGCAAGGGGAAGAGCCCATACGACCCCCGGCACACGGCTGCCTCCGTCCTCGTCGGTAAGGGAGAACTGAGCCCGGTGCTGGGGGACGGTGCGGCAGGGGGGTGCCGGGGGGTCCCCTGTAACGCTTCCCTTGGTGCCTGCCAGGCGAGGAGCTCTACTCCGGGGTGGCCACCGATCTGATGGGCCGTGACTTTACCATCTTCCGCAGCCTGGGCCAGCGCCCCTCCATCCGCACCGAGCAGCACGATTCCCGCTGGCTCAACGGTCAGTGCCGGGGAGCGGGAGGGTGGTGGGGGTGCTGGCACCCCAGTGTGGCACCGCTGCTCCTTGGAAGCATCGGGGCAACGAGTTCCCCAGGCTCCACTGCCTGCAGAGGGTGATTTGGGGGGGTTCCCATGCCCCGCGCAGAGCCCCAGTGGGGTCCCACCCTCACTCAGCCTCTGCCCTGCAGCTGGGCAAGGGGGGGTCTGTACCCTCCTGGGACCCCAGTGGGTGCCCCGGGTAGCAGAGCTAGCGGGGGCACTGGAGGCGGCACCCCTCTTCCCCCAGAGCCCAAGTTCGTGGCCGTTTTTTGGGTGCCGGAGAGCGAGGATCCTGATGACGACAAGATCTACTTCTTCTTCCGTGAGACGGCGGTGGAGCGGCAGCAAGGGCTGGGCAAGACCAGCTTCGCCCGCATCGGCCAGATCTGCCGGGTGAGAGCACCCACGGGCGGGTGGGCTGGGTGCCGGGGGGGTGCTGGGGGGGGTGCCCAGGGGTGCCCACCGCCGCTGCTGACCGCGGTGCCCTCCCTCCCCCCGCAGAACGACGTGGGTGGGCAGCGCAGCCTGGTGAACAAGTGGACGACCTTCCTGAAGGCTCGGCTCGTCTGCGCCGTGCCGGGACCTGATGGGGCGGACACCCACTTCGATGAGCTCCGTGAGTGCAGGGGGGGTGGAGGGTGGGGGTGTGGGGCCCCCAAGGGCACCCACGGGAGGTCCTGGCACATTGAGGGCGGTGCTGAGGCCCTCCCTGCTTGCAGGGGACGTCTTCCTGCTGCAGACAAGGGACAAGCGCAACCCCCTGGTCTACGCTGTCTTCACCACCTCCAGGTCGAGCCCCCTCCCTGCCGCACCCCCCCCAGTGCTTGGCAGTGCCCCCCTCGCCCCTCACATCGCCCTCTCTCTCTCCCACCAGCTCCGTTTTCCAGGGTTCTGCTGTCTGCATCTACACCATGGCCGACATCCGCCGGGCGTTCCTGGGCCCCTTCGCACACAAGGAGGGACCCAACTACCAGTGGGTGTCGTACCAGGGGCGCGTGCCGTACCCCCGCCCCGGCATGGTACGTGGCACAGGGGCATCCCAGCTGGTGCCACCGGTGGGATGCGGGTACCTGGGGCGGGGGGCCGTGGGGAGCGAGACCCCGCTCAGCCAGCGCCGCCTCCCCGCAGTGCCCCAGCAAAACCTTCGGCACCTTTGGCTCCACCAAGGACTTCCCAGACGAGGTGATCCAGTTTGCCCGGCACCACCCGCTGATGTACAACCCCGTGCTGCCCCACGGCCAGCGCCCCCTCTTCCTGCAAGTCGCCGTGCCCTACACCTTCACCCGCATCGCCGTGGACCATGTCACCGCTGCCGATGGCCACTACGACGTCCTCTTCATCGGCACAGGCATGTGATGACCCCAGAGACGGGGGGTGGGGGGAGAGCTGCGGGATGTCGGGGCCGGGACCCCCGGCCTCACCCCTCCCTTCCTGCAGACGTGGGCACAGTGCTGAAGGTGGTCTCGGTGCCCAAGGAGAGCTGGCACCGCATGGAGCCGCTGCTGCTGGAGGAGCTCCAGGTCTTCCAGGTGAGGGGGGTTCTCCGCACCCCGCAGTTGGCCCCCCACCCCCTCATGCTGCCTGCTTTCCAGGTCGTGTCGGGGTGCTCCGGCTGCCGGGACACCGGGGTGCCCCTGCACTCCCTAACTCCTGCCCGCACTCTGCCCACAGGACGCTTCCCCCATCACCAGCCTGCAGCTCTCCTCCAAGCGGGTAAGGGGGGACCCCGGGGGGCTCCCCGTGTCCCACCGTGGCTCTGCCCGGCCCCGTGCCACGGCACCAGGGTGCTCAGCTCCGCTTTCCCCCCCCTCCGCCTCCCCAGCAACAGCTCTATGCCGGCTCGGCCGCCGCGCTGGCCCAGCTGCCCCTGCACCGCTGCAGTGCCTACGGCAAAGCCTGCGCCGAATGCTGCCTGGCCCGGGACCCGTACTGCGCCTGGGATGGCACTGCCTGCACCCGCTATGTGCCCAACACCAAGAGGTAGGTGAGGTGCCTGCCCCGAGGCCAGGGTGAGGGGCACAGGCCCTTTCTGCCACAGCCCCTGCTCCTCCACCACCTCCCCGCAGGCGTTTCCGCCGGCAGGACGTCCGCAACGGTGACCCCAACGTGCTCTGCTCTGAAGGTGAGCCGGGACTCGGCCGAGGGGTTGGGGGGACAGCCCTGCCGGGGTGGGGGGCTGACAGCCGGGCCGTGTCCCACCCCCCCAGACCCGCGACGGGGCAGTGTGCCCCAGAAGCAGCTCTACGGGGTGGAGGGCAGCACCGCCTTCCTGGAGTGTGTCCCCAAGTCCCTGCAAGCCCACGTCCTCTGGACGTACCAGCGCACCCCGGATGACCCCCAGCAAGAGGTAAGCTCTCCCCGGCCGGGTGCCGCCGGCGGGACCGCGCTGTGCCGAGCTGACCGCCCGTCCCCACGGGTGCCGCAGGTGCAGACGGACGAGCGGGTGGTGCGGACGGAGCGGGGCGTCCTGCTGCGCAGCGTGCAGCGCGCCGACGCCGGCCTCTACCTCTGCCACGCCACCGAGCACGGCTTCACCCAGCCCCTGCTGCGGCTCTCCCTGGAGGTGATCGGCACCCGGCAGGCAGCGGGCACGGCGCCTGCCAGAGACCCCCAGCTCACCGCCGGGGCCCCCAGCCGCAAGGTCTGGTACCGGGACTTCCTCCAGCTGGTGGAGCGCCCGCCCCTGGGGGCTGCAGACAGGGTCTGCCAGCGGCTCTGGAGCCAGGGAAGACCCCCGCCGCTCCCCCGCGCCCACGCTGGACCCCCCGGCCGTGGGCAGGGCGAGGAGCCGCACAAAGCCCGCCGCCGGCGCACCCACGAGGGGCCGCGGGCCGAGCGGGGCCCCCGCAGCGCGTCCCCCTGGTGACCCCGGGGCCGGCCCCGGGTGCCGGGCTCTGCCTAGGAGTGGGGCCGCGGGCAGGGGCAAAGCCCCCACGGGACACGGCCGCCCCGTCGGCAGCACCGGAGCCGGGTGCAGGCAGCGGTGGGGGGCTGCGGCTCCCGGGCCAGGAGGGCAGCCGGGCTGACCACCCTCCCCTGAGGGGCTGCCGGCCACCCTTGCCACGGCTCCAGCCCCGGTGGGGGCACCCGGCCGGCTGCTGGCACCGCAGAGTCACCGAAATATTTATTAACGACTGTTACGGATGAATGTAAACCTGCTCCCTGGCGGGGGGGCGGCAGGGACAGTCTGTGTCCTCCCCGCCCCAGGCATGGCACCGCGGGGCGATGGGGCAGCAGGGACCCCCCCAGGTCCAAGGGGGTTGCGGGCAGGAGTGAGACCCCAAGAGGGGCAGGACAGGCGCTGGTGGGACACGGGGGGCCCAGCAGGATGAGGGGTGCCTGGGGGGGGGGGGGCATGGGTGGGGGGCATGGAGGTGGTGGCCAGTGCCCTGGGAGCAGAGCAGCAGTGCGGGGGGGGGTGGGGCTTGTACTAATTGAGCACAATAAAGCAGAGGATTCAGCTCAGGGTCCCGTGTCTGCCCCAGAGAACACTCGGCGGGGGGGGGGGGGGCGGGCCGGTGCCCTACAGCAGGACCCCCACTGGCACCCTGAGCCAAGAGGGTTGGGGTGCTTGGCAGCACCCGGGGGGCTGGGAGAGGTGAATCCCCATGTGGACATCACCAAGCTCAATAGCCCCCCCCCCCCCGGCTTCTGCACACACGCCACACCCCGAGTTTCGTTTCTGGAAGGTGGAAACCGAAACTGCAGTGCCAACAGCCCAGTGATAAGGCAGTGACAGGAAGCGATGCTGGGGTCGCTGCCTGTCACCGCCTGGGGTGGCACCAAGGTCCCCGGTGACACTGTCACCGGCCATGCCCCACTGCCCGCGGTGACATCAGCACCAGTCATGTCCCAGTGCTGGCTGCGCCCCAGCCCGGGACTCTTGAGCCCCCAGACTGGGCACAGGCTGGTGCAGGCAGGGCCACCCTCAGTCCCCAGGCAGGGCTTGGCGCAGGGTCCCCGTGGGGGGACATCACCTCCTGCACGCTGGGCACCCAGGGGAGCTTGGGCTGGGGAGAGGTGAAGCCCCAAAGCCGGGGAGGGGCACCTCAGCTGTCTGGCAGTGATTGGGGTGGTGGCCCCGGCAAGGTTTAAAAGCTGTTGCAGGCAGGAGCAAGCAAAGGGGAAGCAGATGGAGATGTTTTTTTCCCTGAGGTCCTGGATTGGCACCTCTGATCCCACCGAGCACCCTGGGCTCAGACAGCACCACTGCTTTGCACCTGTGTGTCCCTGTGCTGTCCCAGCAGCCAGTGGCATTGAGGTCCCCCCTCATTCCAATGGGGTCCCCCCTTGACCACCCTCCCCGTGCCCCTTGGCACCATCCCCAACCCAGCGAGCAGCACAAGGATCTACTAAGGCATTTATTTCCAGCGCGACGGGAGGGGGGGGTACAGGAGCGTGGACTGGTGCCTGGGGCAGCACTCAGGAGGGCAATCAGGCAGGGAACTGTGGGTTCTGGGGGCCTGCACCCCCCCGGAGCTTCAGGTTCATGTAGATGGTGCTCTTGGGCTGGATGTCATAGTGTGCCAGCATGTGCTGGTCCTCCAGAGTCCTGGAATCGTAGGTCAGGTACTGCTGGTCGGCCGAAGGGCCCTTGTTGCTGTGGATCTTCTCCTTCAGCTGCCGGACGGTGTCTGTGAGCTGCACCATGTAGGTGGTGGTCTGGTTCTTGTCGTTCTTCACTAAGATCTCGATCGTCTGGGGCTCGGTCTGCAGCAGCACCAGCGTGGTGTTGTAGAAGATGCCGTATGTGGCCAGGGTCTCGCCGTCCTGCAGGACTGGAGTGTTCCTGCCCAGCTCCTGCTGCCTCAGGCGCTGCTTGTACCAGGGGATGTTCCACTCCTTCTCGATCTGCTTCTTCAGCTGCTGGATGGTGGTGTGAGGGCTGACGGTCCTGCTCAGGCTGGTGCCCACCATCTGCTTCACCTCAATTGTCACAAGCCGGGCCGGCTGCAGGGACAGAAGAGGGGGTGGGCAAAGCTGGCAGGGGCTGGGGGGTTGCTGTTATGCCCACAGGCACAGGCAGCCTTACCTGCACATCCCAGGGCTGGGTGTTATTGATGCAGGGCAGCAGGGAAAGGTCTTGGGCAGCTTTCTGTGCCATCAGATCCCACTGCGTGTTTTTGCCCAGGATCCCGGTGGGGTCAGCGGGGTCCAGGATAATGGGGCTGCAAACACAAAGGGCAGGAGCTGCCATCAGCCCCAGGCAGTGCCGTGGGGCAGGTGGCAACAGTTCCCACCAAGTATGGTCCTCACCAGTGACTACGCATCAGGTTTTTGACATGGGCACCGATCTGGGTGTGCTGGAGCGAGTAGTACATCTCCCAGTAGATGCAGATCTCCTGGGGCCGGCACAGCAGCTGCAGCACTGTACGGAAACCCTCAGCCATGTTGAAGGAGTCGGAGGAGCCCGTGCCCTCCTCCCAGGCATAGATGGTCAGCAACTCCAGGGCATACTTGGGGGGCAGGTCAGCATTAAGGTACTGTGGCTTCAGCATCTAGGGAGAAGATGGGGATGGGGGTGAGAGGTGGCCAGGGCAGCTGCTTGGTGGGTGCCAGGGAAGCCGGACAGCCCCTCACCTCCTTGTACCAGTGTTTGACCAGGCGCAGGAGGTTCTTCAGCTTGGCAGGGTAACGCTTCACAAACTTCTTCTGCAGCTCAGTGAAGCAGGAGGAAAACTCCCCGGGGTCACCCCTGGCATTCAGGAGCCCCACATACACCTCCATGTCCGGCTGGGCATCCCGGGTCACCTGCCCTGCAGGGCGAGAAGGGGGTGAGAGCCGCCCCAGCGCTGGTGCCACAGCCCAGCGCCGTGCCAGCCCTCGGTCCTTACCCAAGGCGTCGTAGGCAGGCAGGACGTCCACCTTGATGGACTCCAGGGTTGTCCTGGAGCGGAGAGTGAGGCTGACGGAACGCGGTGTATTGCCAGGACCCTTGTACTGGGGCTCGCTGATGGTCACAGTGAACGTCAGGCTCTGTCTGCAGGCATGCAGCCTCCTCTTGATCAAATCCAGGATATACTTTCTCTCCTGCTTCTGCTGCTCGTAGCTGGAGAAGTGGCTGAGGAAGAGCACCACATCGGCATCGGAGTTGTTCTGCAGAGCTGTGCCCTTGCCCGCCGAGCCGCCCTGCAAAGAGATACCCTGCCCGCTCAGCACTGCTGCCCCTCAGCACAGGGATCGCCCGCCACCGCCCCTGGAGCTGTCAGGGGAAACTGAGGCAGGGCAGGAGCTGGAGCAATGGGACAAAGGGCAGGGTGGCAGCAGTGTTGCTGGCCGGCCCCTGAGCCAGGCAGTGCTCACCTTGACGGTCTTGTGGACACGGATGTTGGTCTCGAAGCAGTTCTCCTTGAAGAAGTCACAGATCTGCTTCACCGTCTGCTTCACCTGCTTGCAGAAAGCAGTACTGGGCTGCAGGGTCTCCGCAATCCAGCGGTCCAGCTGGTTGGCAGGCACGGTCCTCAGCCCGTTCGTGGATGTCACCTGCCCCACATTCATCCTGCCAGATGTGCTCATTCCCTCTCTGCTGCTCGCTCCTGCCTGCAGCAGCTTATAAACCCTTCTGAGCCACCGCCCCGATGGCGTCACCGCTGGGAAGTTAAGGTGGCCCCGTCCCCGGGCCTTGCCTCTCCTCAGCCTCCAGCCCCACGGGAGACTCCTGCCCACAGGGTCCCACGGGTGTCCCCAGTGCGACCGCCGCGAGGGCTGGGAGGGGGCGGGGGGGGGCTGCGCGGCACCGCCATCACCCCAGCACCCAGCTGAGGGGCAGCGGTGACAGCGGTGGTGGCAGCGCAGGCAGCTGCCTGCGGGCTGGGTCTGGGGTGTCTGCGGTGGCACAGGGTGTCCCCTGGGCGCCCAGCTGGCAGGAGGCAGTGTCCCACCACGGGGACGCTGCCCGGGGGCTGGGGGTGCCCTGCCTGCACCAGCGCCTGCCTCTGCCCACCCCTGGGGCTCACGGGTCCGGGCTGGGGCACAGTCACCGCTGGGATGTGGCTTGTGTTGGTGGCACTGTGTCACCCCAGGCAATGGGACATGGCCGCTGCCAGTGCCACCAGGGACTTTGGTGGCACCCTGGGCAGTGGGACAGGGCTGATGCCAGCATCACCAGGGGTCCCGGTGTCACCCTGGGCGGTGGGACAGGCTGATGCCAACATCACCGGGGTCCCGGTGTCACCCTGGGCGGTGGGACAGGCTGATGCCAACATCATCGGGGTCCCGGTGTCACCCTGGGCGGTGGGACAGGCTGATGCCAACATCACCCGGGTCCCGGTGCCCCCCCCGGCAGCGGTACGGACGGGACGCTGCTGCCCGCACTGCCTTAAGCGCCGGTCGCGGCAGAGCCAGAAAACGGGAGTTTCTGTTTCTGCCCGAGTTTCGTTTTCGGTCTCCGCCGGCTGGAAACGAAAGTGCAAAGCGGTCCCCGCGGTGGCTCTGTTCCCCCCTCCCCCGCTCTTCCCATCCCCCACGCGTGGGTGCCGTGGGCTGCCCGGGTGCCGCGGGGTGGGTGGCCGCGGGGTGGATGCCCACGGGCAGCTCCGCTCTCCTGTGCTGGGTCATCCCGGGAGGCTGGGAAGAGCCAAAAAACTGAAATTCAGTGCTGGAAAGTCAGGGCAGAGGCAGGAGGATGGGCAGGGGCTGCAGGCAGGCAGGGACAGCGGGCAGGAGCAGGGACAGGCAGGAACCAGAAGAGGAAGGGGGTAGGGAGGAGGGGCAGGAGCAGGACGGGGCAGGGGGTCAGGGCATGGGCAGGAGACGGGCAGGGGGTAGGGAGAAGAGGCAGGAAGGGGGACAGGGATGGGGCAGCAGCATGTGTAAGGATGGGGATGGGTGTGGGGTGCGTTTGGGAATGGGGATGAGGGTACTGGCAGGGACAGGGACAGGGCAGGGGGAGGAACAAAGGCTGGCACAGGGAAAGCATCAGGACAGGGACAGGGGCAGAGATACAGGCGGGAGCAGCAACATGGCCAGAGCAGGAGCAGGGATGGATGTCCCCACAGAGTGGGTGACAACGCAGCAGGGACCAGGGCAGGAATAGTGGCAGGAGCAGGGATAACAGCAGGGATGTGGGCAGGGGCAGGGACAGCAACAGGGGCAGAAATGGGGACAGGAGCAGGTACTTGGGCAGGGACAAGGACAGAAGCAGGGCTGTGGGCAGGGATGCAGATGACAGGGGCAGGGACACGGACAGGGACGAGTGTCACGAGCATTTCACATCTGGCCCACTCGGCCCAAGGAGCGAGAGCGACAAGAGTTATCCTTTATGCCCACTCGTGGGGTGTCCCAGCCAAACCAGGGCACCCCAAATGCGGTGTCACAGAGGGGCTCCTGCACCCTTTGCCTGTTGGGGTACAGCACTGTTTGACCAGCCCCTATTCACTCCAGTCTTCTTTCCCCATCCCTGGAGCCGGCCTCACTGCAGCTGCTTATCTGGGAGGCCAGATGATAGGAGAGACTCAGGGAAGTATCGGGGTGCTGCTGGGGTGTTGGCCTTATCTTGGGAGTCCAGGGGCTGCCTTCGCCCTTCGTGGCAGGGCTGGCCTCCTCCTCCTCATCGCAATAGTAGCCGTGCCCTACCAAACCATAGCCACGCAGCCTACAACCAAAACTACAGAGGTGCAGATCTTCAGGAAAGTTCCTAGTTTTGTGAGAAACAAGCTCACGTATATTAAAAAAAAAAATGTTTTATTGGGGACAAAGTCAGTGGAGCAAAGAATACAGCCCTGGGTGCAATGACGCGCACCCTGCCCCATCAGGGGCTTCTTTTTTATAAAGCAACCAGGAGATTTCATTGACTGAATGAAAATGGCGGCTTTTCTCCTCTTTACAGCTGCGCAGTTCCTTTTTCTTGGTTTCTCCGAGGCTGTCTCTCTCATTCCTTTTCCACTGCTCTCTGAGGGAGTTGGGGGGGTATGAAGTCCAGCTTCCTCTTCATCAGGAGTTCTTCGCTTAACCCTTTTCTGCTGGCTTCCATTCCTCCCCAGCCCCCCCATCCACGTTCCCCTTTACATGACACCTAACCACAGACCCCACCCCCCCCATCCTCTTGCTTGCCCAACTCCCCACAATGCCCAACCATATGCCTAATTTGTGATCAAAAAAGGCTTACTTAACTGTTATAATTTTAACAACACTAATTTAATAACAGGTTTAGCCTAACTCCATAGAAGTAGTTGTTTAGTTACTTTTAGGGAAAACAAAATTCTTCTGTTACTTCTCACAGTTTCCTGCTGCCAATACTGATGGGTACAACAGTTGGGGAATGAGATTTTCCTAAGGATATGCGGGCAGGGGCAGTGACGGGCCAGGAGTGGGAACAGCGACAGGAGAGGGGCGGGGGAGGCCCGGGGAGGTTTTAGCGGGGGTGGGAGTCACCCCCGGGCTCCATCCCCACCAACCAGACCCGGGGGCCGCGCTCCGCCACCGCCCCGCACCGGGGGGGGAGTGGGGAGTGGGGAGTGGGGCGCATGCGCAGACGGCGGCGGGCGCTCCCAGAGGGAGCCGCGCGGGGCGGGTGGGCGGGGCCAGGGGCGGGGCTTCCCGCCCGGGGAGGGGCCAGGGGGGTGCGCGCGCCGGCCATGCCGCGCTCCCGCCGAGTCGCGCGCCGTGAGTGCTTGGGCGGGGGGGGTGCGGGGTGCGGGGTCCCCTTCCACGGGTGGGGGGGCGGCACGGCGGGGGCCGGGCCACCCTGCCCTGCCCTGCCCTGCCCTGCCCTGCCCTGCCCTCCTGTCAGCGGGGCGCGGGGACCCGCACAGGCCTCCGGTCGCAGGGGCCCCGGTCTGACGGGGGCCTGTCCGCGACCCCCCCCCCCCCGCAGGCGGCCCCGGCAGCGCCCGGGCGGGCTCGCCCGCCAGCGAGGAGGAGGCCGGCAGTGAGGTGCTGAGCCACTGCAGCAGCGCCAGCGAGGGGGCCAGCGCCGCCGAGGAGGGCGCAGGTGAGCCCCTGGGGGCCGCCCCGTTCTATGTGGCCCCCCCACCCCCTCCGTGGGTGGCGGGGGTGCTGCCGTGGGTCCCCGGCTTTGCGCCCGGGCACCTCCGTGACGCGGGTGCCACCTCGGCAGGGTGCGAGGCGGCGGGGGAGCAAGGCCAGGAGGAGGAGGCAGAGGACCGGCTGAAGGAGCACATGGACAACCTCCTGGACAAGAGGTGAGGAGCGGCTCTGTGTGTGTGTCTGTCTGTCCGTCCCCCGTCGTCCCCCCCCCCCCCCCCGGGACCACGCGTGGCGCGTTGCCCATCCCTGCCCACGCGGGGACGTGCCCTGTCCCAGGCCGCCCCACCCTGCCACCTCCCACCGTCCCTCGCAGCGCCAAGACGCGGCAGGCGGCACTGCAGAGCCTGCGCCTGGCCTTCTCCTCCAAAACCCTCTCCGAGTTCCTGCTGGAGCGTCGCCTCATGCTCACCGACTCCCTGGAGAAGTGTCTCAAGAAAGGTCTGGGGGGCTGGCGGGGGCTGGGGGTGGCAGGGCCGGTGACCCGTGTCTGAGGGAGGTTTCTCATCCTGCCTGCAGGTAAAGGGGAGGAACAGGCACTGGCGGGCACCGTCCTCACCCTCCTCTGCCTCCAGATGGGCTCTGGCCCGGAGGGGGAAGAGGTGTTTCGCAGCCTGAAGCCCCAGCTCGTCAGCGTCCTGACAGACAGCACGGCCAGCCCCGGCGCCCGGCAGAGCGTAAGACCCCGGCCCCTTTCCTCTCAGTGGTGGGCAGAGCCCGGGAGATGCTTTTGAGGGCTCCCTGCGCCCACGGGAGGGCGGCAGGATTGGGTGCTGCGGGGAGCAGTGGGGTTAAGGAGCACCCCAACCCTGCTTCCCCTTGGTTGGGCGCCGGATCTGACCCGGCATGGCCTCCTCTGACTGCCTTTTCCCCACGTCTCTCGCCAGTGTGCCACGGCCCTGGGCATGTGTTGCTACATTGCCGCTGCTGACCTCGAGGTAACTGTGCCGGGGTGTCATCCGTACCCCTGCCAGAGGGCACCCTGGGGGCTGCCGTGCCGCCCACCCTCAGCCCACGGTGCCGGGGCAGCTTGGAGCTGAGCCACGGAAGGGACACGGGGACATCAGTGACAGCCCAGGCCCCTTTCCTGGGCAGCGTGGAGCTGAGCTGGTGGGGAGGGAAGCCTGCCTCACAGAGATGGGGTGTCCCAGGTGAAGGAGGCTCTCCTGTCCCGGAGAGCTCCTGGTGTCCCTGGGCAGGGTGGGTCCCCTTTGGTCCCCAGTGCATGGCTTCACTGTGGCGTCCTCCTGGCAGCTGTGGCCTGACAGGCGGGTTTCCCCCTCTAGGACCTGGTCTCGTGTCTGTCCTGCTTGGAGGGCATCTTCAGCCTCCCCAGTGCAGGCGAGGGGGGCTCAGCACCCACCCAGCATGGCCCCCTGCACTGCAGCGCGCTCCAGTCGTGGTCCCTGCTCCTCACCATCTGCCCCCCCTCCCACATCAAAAGCATCTTGGACAAGTGAGTGGGGCGTGGGGGATGCGGTGGGGGCTGGTGGGGGGGCAGCCGGCTGTGGAGGGGGGGAGCCCCTGACTGCCCTCCTGCCTTCCTGTCCCAGTCGCTGGCTGAAGCTGCCCCCGCTGCTGGCCAGCAGCAGCGTCGCGTTGCGCATCCTGGCCGGGGAAACCATCGCGCTGGTCTTTGAGCTGGCCCAGGATGTGGAGGTACGGTGGGGCGCTGGCGGGGCGGGCAGCGGAGCGGCGGGGAGCTGCTGGCACCAGCACCCTGCCCGTGCCCCAGCTCAGCTGGCGCTGACAGCGTCAGGATGCTCCAGGCTGGTGTCACCAGCCCGGGCAGAGGGGCTGGCCCTGGCGATTCTCCGGCCCTGTCCTGGCGGTGGCGGCTGCGAGCAGTGCCTGGAGCCGCCTCCCCTCCAAACTCCCCTGATTTTTCCGCAGGAGGACTTGTGCCACCAAGATACAGAATTCCTGCGTGCCCAGCTCAAGGTCCTGGCTACTGAGAGCAACAAGTACCGAGCCAAGACAGACCGACGGAAGCAGCGCTCCATCTTTCGGGACATCCTGCGCTTCATCGAGGTACCAGAGGCTGGCGGTGCCTTTCCCTGCCGAGCCCGTGGCTCTGCGCTGCCTGGTGATTTCCCTCTGCTGAGAACCAGGGGACGCACAGGGCTGGCGCCCAGGTTGTTGCTAATGTCCCTCTCTCCGCTCAGAGCGGGGAGTATCAGGAGGAGACCATCCGATTTGGCCTGGAGTGCATGTACCTGGACAGCTGGGCACGCCAGCGGACCTACCAAGCCTTTAAAGAGGTGCTGGGCTCTGGCATCCGCCACCACCTCCAGGTAGGGGCCGGGCGGCCATGCCTCGAGGGTACCGGGCCAGTGCCAGCGGGTGCTGACAGGCCTCTGCTTCCGCAGAACAACGAGCTGCTACGGGAGATCTTTGGCCTCGGGCCCCCCTTGGTGCTGGATGCGGCTGCTCTGAAAGCCAGCAAGGTCTCCCGCTTCGAGAAGGTGGGTGCCGCCACCCAGATTTGTGCCCACAGTCCCCTCCCGTGCCCCCCTGGGCTCCAGCCAAGCACTTGAGTGTGGTGGGTGCCGAGGGGAGGTGGGCAGAGGGGCACCCCCTTAACCCATCTCTCCTTCCCTCCTCTCCCAGCACCTCTACAACTCGGCTGCCTTCAAAGCCCGCACGAAAGCCCGGAGCCGGGTGCGGGACAAGCGGGCAGACGTGCTGTGACGGGCGGACGGGGGCAGAGCCCCCAGCCCACCTGGACTGCAGACCCAGCACTGTGAGGGGCAGGTGCCCCCAGCCCTCGGGCTTTTATTCGTGTACAGCAGAGTATTTAATGCCTGGAGCTGCCTCGCCAGGGGCTGCCCCCTCTTTTATTTTTTTAACCAAAAAAAGAAGAAGGATAAAAGAAAAGTGTGGGGGGGAGGTGGTGGCGTGCTGCTGTGTGCCTGCTCTGTGTCTGGGGCTCTGCCTGGCATGGTGGGAGGGGGTCTCACAGGGCTCCTGCAGCCCTTTTTGGTGGCAGGGCTCGTGTCCCCCCCTCCCAGGGCGCAGTGGGGTGGCCTGGCACAGCCTGAAGGGCTGGGTGGGAGGGCAGAGCCACGCAGGGCTGTGGGACAGCTGGCCCTGGTGTCTGTGCCGGGTGACGGGAGCACTCCCCCAGCTCCCCCCCCCCCCCAGCCTCGCCAGGCACAGCCCCTGCCTCCGCAGCCAGCCTGGCACCCCAGGGTGGTGGCAGAGCGGCAGGAGGGGGGGGGCAGGCTCTGCCCAGCCCTGCCAGCTGCCCGCTCTGAGCCCTTTTCTAGCCAAATGCTTTATGTGAAATAGTCCTCTTGTGGGAAATTAATTATGGGGGGGTGGCACAGCAGGGCAAGTCCCAGTGCTGCCTGTGCAGTCTCAGGGGCTGCTGCCGGGGCGGGCATGGGGCCGTGCCAGCTGGGAGTGCCTGCCACCCAGGGAATGTATCTATGGTGGTGATTTTCTAAGACTTTCTTTATAGGAGGTAATTAAAAGGCTAATTGGAGGGTGCCTTCTGCCTTGTTAAGAGGAAGGGCTGTCACTGGGGTGGGTGCCAGTCCTTGCAGCCCTGTCCCTTTCTCTCGCAGCCTGGGGTAGGGGCCAGGATTGCCCCAGTCACCCCCTTGCGCCCCGTGGGGTGACGCTGCCGGGCCTGAGTGGGGTGGGGGGTGGAGGGGGGGTGGTAGCTCTGCCCGCTCCCCTCCTCCGCCCATAGGTGCCCCTTCCCATGGCGGGGGCCGGGAGCAGCTCAGCGGTGCCCGCCGGGCTCGGTGCTGGCGTTGAGGCGAGCCCAGAGCTGCCCGCTGGCTGCCCACAGCTGGTGCACGGCGTCCTCCTGGCTCTCCAGCCACTGGGCCAGCACCCGCACCGACTGGCTCTGCAGGACTGCGGGGAGAAGACAGGGACACGCTGGGGACAGGCGGCCTGGCCCCCCCCCCGCAGCCCACCCACCCCCCTCGCCCTGCCCAGTGCCACGTACCACTCAGGTAGATGGCCAGCGTGGCCAGCACCAGGCTCGCCAGGGCCAGGAGCCCCAGCAGGGCCAGGAGCAGGGGGTGGCTGGCGCCGAGGCAGGGGCAGGGGCTGGCAGCTGGCACGGGGCGCAGGGTGGGCAGGAGCAGCGGGGGGCCGGGGGGCACGGGGCGAGGCGGGGGCCGGTGCAGGCTGCTGGAGGGAGCCGGGCCGTTTCCTGCGGGCAGGGGAGAGAAGAGGTCAGAGCCCAACCGCCGGCACGGCCGGGGCTGGCACGGGCCCCCCTCCCGGTGCTCTCACCCTCGGTGCCCTTCTGCCCGCCCGAGGCCCAGTGCAGGTCGCTGATGGACTCCACGGGGCGCAGGCTGATGGCTCCGGGCTCGCTGCCGTCGGGGTCCCCAGGCTCTGCCGGTGCGGCACCCTCGGCCCTTCCCATGCTGTCTGCCGGGAGTGGAGAGGGTGAGCGTGGGCCCTGCCCGCAGCCCCTGCCTGCCCCGGGCACCCCTGCGGGGACCAGGCCCTTCCCGGAGGTGACCCCCAGCTTTGACACCAGCCCGGTGCTGTGCCGGGGCGGGCAGCCAGCGCCCGTGTTCCCTTGGCACAGCCCTGCGGCCGCGGGCGGGCGAGCGCTGGCTGTGCCCCCCCCCAGCCCCAGCGCTGTCATCGGAGCAGTTAGCGGGCGTCTGGTGGCCACGATCCCAGAGCCTTGTTAGTGGGGCTGGAATCTGGCCCTGGCTTGGGGGCAGGAATGTGCCACCCCCCCCAGCCCAAGTAGCCCAGGCACTGGGGGGGGCTGGCTGGGACTCCCCCGGGAGCCCCGGCCTGCGGCATGGCTCGGCTTGCCCTGTGGGCACCGTGCTCGTGTGCTGCTTGGGGGTACACAGGCGGAGATGTGGGGTGCGTGCTGTGTCAGGGGGTCCTGGTGTCCCCCACCCAGGTGGGCACATCCCCCATGGGAGCAAGGGGGCTTTTTGGAAGCAGGCGTGGCTGCAGGACCGTCTTGGGAAGCAACTGTGCCCACGCTGGGGTAGGAGGAAAGGATTTTCTTTTTCTTCTGGGCGTTTGCATGTTTCCCAAGCAGCAGGCAGGGCCCGGGCGCCGTGCCCGCAGTAGGGCAGGGTGGCACTGTGCCCACTCCCAATCCCTCCCGGGGTCAGTGGCGTGTCGCGGGGCAGCGTGGCGCCGTGCCGCTGCTGTCGGGTTGGCAGGCGTTGGGGCTGGGGGGCCTCAGCTGCTGCCCAGGGTCCCCCCGGACCCTCTCCAGGGCCCTGCCTTTGGCTTGGGGGATGGCCCAGGGGTACCCCCCATCACCCCTGCATCTGCTCCCCACCTTGACTGGGGGGGCATGGCTGGGCATGCAGGTTTGGCATGTTGGGCTGTGCCAGCTAGCTGCCTGCCCCCTCCCCAAACCCTGCTGCCCTGCGCCTGCAGCCCTCCGGGACCCCTGTCTTCCCCGGGCAGGCATCTCTGCCCGCAGCCCCTGCAGCCAAGGGCAGCGTTTGGCCGCTGCTTCCATCCCAACCCCATGGCCCGGTGCCACCCAGTCCCCCCCAGGGTGCCAGGGCCCCCAGCAGCCCCCCAGCCTACCTTCTCCAGCCTCCCTGGGCATGGCTCCCTGTGCCCTGCGCCCGGGCAGCGTGAGTGGGCAGCGAGGCGGTGCGGGGCCCCTGGGAGACGGGCACTAGGTTCCCGGTGCGCCAACTGCGCCGCTTAAAATAGGACAGTGAGAAACACGGTCGGGGGGGGGAATAAAAATAGCCATGGGGAGGGGGGCCCGGCAGTGCGGTCAGGGCTGCTGGCAGCATGGTGCCAGCATGGCAAAGGGATAGCAGCCTGTGGCAGTGCCCTGTGTCCCCTTCCCAGGGTAAAGGGGCTGCCAGCTCACCATGGGATCAGGGAAGAGCCTGTGCAGGGAAACTGAGGCACTGGTCGGCCCGTCCAGAGCTAAATGGGAGTCTCTGCTGCCTCTCAGCGGCAGCAGCAATTGTGCCCAGCCTGGGGCACTGCGGAGCCCCTCCAGCTTTGCCCACAAGGACCACGCCAGCCGTGCCAGGAGGATTTATTTAAGCTAATGAGACCACAGGAAGCACCGGTCGGCAGCGCTGCCAGGGTAGGGGACCACAGCGGTCCCCAGCCCTGGTCACCAGCCCCACGTGCCCCGCGGCAGGCAGGCGTCGGAGGGCGGGAGGTCGTTCGGCCCGTAGAGGCTGTGAGCATGGGTGGGCGCCAGGCAGGAGGTGGCAGGGCTGGGCTGGACCCGCTGGGCACAGCCCTCGCCAGCCCAGCCGCGGTAGCAGTGGCAGCGGAAAGAGGCCGTTGGGCCGGGGCCGAGGTGCAGGAGGCTGCCCAGGTCGTGGGGCTGCCGGCGCACGCAGCGCCCGTGCCCGTGGCACTGCCCGTAGCTGCACTCCCAGGCTGCCGCTGTCACGTTGGCCACGTAGGGACCCAGCACGGACACGAGGTAGTGACGCAGGCTGGCGCAGCTCTCCTGGGGAAGGCGGGGTGTGGGGGGGAAGCAAGAGTAAGAACCTGCCACGGCACCGGGGTCCCTCCAGCCAGCCCTCCCCACAGCGGGCATGGGGGCTGTGGCTGTCCCGTCCGTGTGCCGTACTCACAGCCGAGCGGGAGTAAGACATGTCTCCCCAGAGCACGAGTCCGGCCGCACCCAGCGCCGCGCTCTCCCCGATGGTGTTCACCAGGTCAGCCTGCCGGGGAGAGAGACGTGACCGGGGGGTGGCACAAGCCACGTTCCCCCAGTACCCTGAGCAGCATCCCCGCCGCCAGCCCCGGCCTCGTGGTGCTCACCGGCTCCAGGAATCGGGGCGAGCGGCGGAAGGAGAGGCGGGAGTAGGCAACCACGGGCAGGAGCCCGCTGGCCCCGAAGCCGGCCACACGCAGGGCCTCGCGCAGCCGGTGGTGCACGTAGCGGCGACGGAGGGCGGGCGGCAGCGCCGGCGGCAGGTAGATGCTGGGGTACAGGGCGGCCGAGGCGGCCCAGAGCCAGCCCAGCCGGTCGTTACGCTGCACCTCCGCCGGCTGGCACTGCCCGGTGTAGTTGGCCTTCTTGGCCCAGTTGCCGTTGAGGCAGTCGGGGAAGCGGTAGAAACCCCAGAGCCCCCCCGGGCGCAGGGTCCGGCCCAGCAGAAGCGTCTCCTCCATCAGAGCCTGCGCCGCCCGCTCGAACTCCCGCCGCGCCAGCCGCAGCCGCTGCCGCGCAGGCAGGAGGCCGTGCCGGTCCCGCACCCACTGCTCCGAAGCCACCCGGTAGATCCGCTTGGCCCCCCAGTTTTGAGCCCAGAGGGGCCGCCACTCCTCCCAGTCCACCACGGCCAAGCCATGGAAAGCGGGGCGCAGGAGGCGGTGGATGTCCCCGGCTGCCCTGGCGAGGTGGGCGCTGAGGGGGACCCGCTGGGGAATGCCACCGTTGCAGGGGACGCCCTGCCGCGACAGGTAGGGATACAGCCCAAACTTGTTCTTGTAGAAGATGGTGATGTTCTGGCCGGCGAAGCGGCCGTCCCGGTTCTCCACGATGCCGTAGTCGCCGAGGGGCAGCCCCACGCTGAAGCGACGCTGGCAGCGGCCAGTGGGGACGTTCCACACCACAGTGAAGGGCTGGCCGCCAGCCAGGGGCTCCGGTGCCGGGCTCTCCCCGCTGGCCGTGCCCAGCGCCAGGCAGGCCCGCAGCACCAGCACCAGCACCATCCTGTGCTGCCGGCAGCCTGCGGGGCCGGCACCCTGCGGGGGAAAAGGAGAGCGGCAGGGGTGAGGTGGCAGGGTGCGATGGGGACCCCGGCCACGCTGGCACTGCTGCCCTGGCAGCTGGTGGAACCGGATCGGCCACAGGGCCCCGGGCTGCCCCACAGGTATGTGCTGCCCACACCAAAATCCTTGGGGGTTTCAGACACCTCCTGCCTCAGGGTGGGCACCTCTGCCTGCTGCGCCCTGGTGCCCAGACCCCTTGCCTGCACCAGCACAGCCACAGCACAGCTCTGGTGCGGCACTGCAAGCCCCGTGCTTGTTTCCCTGCTGGCTCCTAGCCCTGCCCATAGCGGGGGGCACTGTGACCCCCCCGTTCCACATTTCATAGCAGGGTCTAGCCAGGCTGGGTGCCAGCTGAGGGACTCAGACCCCCGAGAAGCATGGTGGAGCCAACCCGGGTGCCCCTGCCCACTGCCGGTCGGCCACCTAGGGCGAGGGGATTAAGCCGGGGATGGGCTCAGGGGCTGCGTGACGCAGCAAGGACAGCGCTAATCCCCCGGCACAGGGCCCAGCCGCTCTCCCTGACCTTCCCGCTCCCGCCTCCGGCCCTCCCTGCCTGCCTCGATGGGGGGGCCTGCCTGCCCCTCCTCGCAGTGCAGTGCAGGGGACCCTGCAGCCCGCACTGCCCTGCCCTCCTCCCCCGGTGCCCCTCCAGCCATCGTATGCCTCGGTTTCCCCAGGCTGCTCAGCAGCGAGAGGAGCAGCCACACTGGTGGGCACGGCACGCCGCCAGCCCCAGCTGCCCCACAGCGAGGTCCCTAGGTGGGGGAAGAGACTGGTGGGACCGGGCAGCGCTCCTGGGACCAGTCCTAACCCGAGTCTGGGGTGGTCCCAGGAGAGCTGGGGGCCGGGCAGGGCAGGGTGTGGAGACCACCTCCCCAGTGGCACCGACCCCAGCAATGGGGCCAAGACAAACCAGGGAGGCTGGGGGAGCTGGTGCGAGCCCCGCAGAATGGCAGGCAGGCAGCGCCGGGGCAGGCAGCTGCTGCCCACACTCGCTTTTAATCACCGGTTTGGGACCCCAGCCCCTCAGATGTCCTTCTTCATCCAGAAGATGGGCAGCCCTTTGGCATCGCGGTGGGGGGTCTCCAAGAGGCTCTGCCCGTTGCTCTCGGCCAGGACACCCCTTGCCCAGACCACGGTCGGCGGGGGGGGTGGCGGGGGGGCGGCGGGGGGCGGGGGGGGAGGCAGGGTGGCGGAGGGCACCCTTGTCCTGCCGTTAGTGGCAGCGGCTGGGGGGGAGGCGAAGAGCCGCAGCACCGCGGTGGGTATGGCGGGGCTGAGGAAGGCCACGCTCTGCACCGGCTCGCCCAGGACGAAGCCCAGGTGGGCATAGAAATGCTGCTTGTCGTGGGTGGTGAGGCGCAGGCAGCCGAAGCCCCGGGCCCGGGCCCACTGCTCAGTGGCCTCCATCAGCCGCCGCCCGTAGCCCTGGCCCCGCAGTGCCCGGGCCACCACCACGCTCTCCACAAAGAGGTCGTGGGGCCGGCCGACCACGCGGGAGAGCCGGACGTGGCCGACGAGCTGGCAGGGACCCCCGCGGGCGGCACGGGCCTCGGCGGGGCCCCGGCTCCGCAGCAGCAGCAGGCAGGCGGGGAAGGCGTCCGAGGAACGCTGGAGCGTGTGGAGCCGCGACGCCCGGCTCTTCCCCCACTCCTCGCCCAGCAGCTCGGCGCAGGCCTCCAGCAGCTCCGGCCTCTGGTGCAGGGGGACCAGGCTGAGCTCCTCCGACACGGACCCCATTCTTCTCACTGACGGGAGACCAAGCAGGTCACAGCTTAGAGGCGGTGGGGGGACAGACCGTTGCGTGTCCCTCCCGGCCCCGGCACAGGCACAGCTCCCCGGCGGCACAGGGGTTAGTGGTGGGGATGAGGTCAAGCAACAGCACGGCGGCGGGGAAGCGGCACATGTGCCAGCTCCAGGAGCCCTGTACCGTGAGACCCCTGGGCAGGTCTGGGACCACCAAGCTGGCGGAGGGGCAGGAGACACAAGGCTGGCTTCGCCCCCTGCCCCTGACACCTGGGTGCCTGCCTGAGGCCAGCCAGCTCGTCACACACGTGCCCCTTAGCCTGCAAAAGATGGCTGCAAATGCCACGGAGCTGAGCAGACACCAGCTATGCTGCACCGCTGCAGGAGCTCAGGGAGCCCTGGCAGCCTTCGAGGAGCCAAGAGCCCCCCTGCCACAACTGGTGAGCAGCAGGGACCCCCTTCCCAGCCCAGCAGCCACGCCACTTGCGAAGGAGAAGCCGCAGGCGGCGGGCAGGAGGAACTGCCGCGCTGGCTTATCAGCTGGGATTGAGCAAACTGCCCCGCTTCCCCCTTCCGGGGGGGTGGAGAGCCTGGCCCTGACCCCCAATGTCATGTCCCTCCCCCCCACCTCCAAGACCCCTGACTTCCAGCCCACACTCCCCACTTTGAAGGCCAGGCAGCGCCCCAAGTCCCCACCAGCACCCCCAGGCTGGCGACGCTTTTCCTTCTGTCTCCCCAGCAAAACCCACACGGGGACCCTGCCAGCACCCCACTGCACTCAGTGAGGGGCCCTGAGCAGAGTGGGGAGCCCCCCCGGCGCCTGCTGTCCTGCCTGCTTCTGACGGCAGCACCCCACCAAGCTTTGCCCACCCTGGTGCCTGGTTCCCCCCCCACCCGCAGAGCCCACCGCTCACCCTGCCCGCTGCCGCCGGCTCCTGGGTGCCTGTGCAGCAGGAAGCAGCCCAGGCTTGGGGCCAACCGCAGCGCCTGCTTCTGCTTCCCCGGCGTGAATGACACGTCTGTTCAAGCACCCAAACGGTCCCGTCTATATCCCTCCCTCCCTCCTCCCACCCCCGGCACCCAAACCAGACTGCACCCTCGCACAGGGCACCCAGCCTGCCCTGCCCTGCCGCCCCACGCAGCACCCGCCCTGTGCTGCGCCCACGCACGGCGCCCTGAGCCAGCCGGTGCCCACGCTCAGGGCACCCCACCCTGCCTGCACCGCCCCCCCATCACCCCAAACCACCCTGCACCCGCACACAGCGCAAAAACCTGAACAGCACCGCTGCCCCCACCCCACGGCTGCACCCTCCGAACACACGGCCCCCGCTCCATCACTGACTCTTCACTGGTCCCATCGCTGGTCCCATTGTTGACCCATCACCGGTCCCATCACTGACCCATCACCGGTCCCATTACTGGTCCCATCACTGACCCATCACCGGTCCCATCACTGACCCATCACTGGTCCCATCACTGACCCATCACTGGTCCCATTGTTGACCCATCACTGACCCATCACCGGTCCCATCACTGACCCATCACCGGTCCCATCACTGACCCATCACCGGTCCCATCACTGACCCATCACCGACCCTCTCTCTGACCCTTTCCCGTTGCCCTCTCTCCCCGCTCCCCCGGCCCCTCCCGCCCGCACCGACCTGCCGGCCCCGCCGCCGCTGCCGCCACTTCCGCCTCCCACCGCTCACTTCCGCCACACCCCGGCGCCCCAACCGCGCCCCCTGGCGGCCGGAGGCTGCCCCTCCGCTCCCGGCCAGCTGTGCGCATGCGCGGCACGGCGTGTCCCGGTGTTCGCGGGGCCGAGCCCCGCCGGTCCCGCAGCCCAGCGACCCTCTCCGTGCCCACGCCGCCTCCCTCTCGGTCCCGCAGCACCCTCCTGGTGTCTCCCCTCCTCCCTGGTGGCGCCTGGAGCCGCGGCGGAGCCTCACCGGCGGGACCCAACCGACCCCAACGGCCGCGGGTCCGTTGGGCTGCGGCTGAGCGCCGGGCAGGGCGGCCGGGGTCTCTGCCTGCCCACCGCCCGTGGGGACAGGGGGGTCCCTGCGACAAAGGAGGTGCCCCGGTAGAGGTGAACCCCAGCCTCAGAATGGGAGGAGGAGGAAGAGGGAGTCGGTTCCATCCCCCCTGGTGCAGGGAGGGGAGAACCAGGGGGGATTGGGGTGGGGGGTGACATCGGGGCACTTCGTGACACCCACTGTCACCGCGTCCTGCCCCCAGAGTGTCTGGAAGAACGGTGGTGAGACAGGGTGGGAGCAAGGATCCCCCCCAGCACAGCCACTGCTGCCCCACTGCCCCTGGCAGGGCAGCCCTGGGTGATGTGGGATCCCCTTCACCCCTTCCCTCCCTCCCTCCCTCCCGCAGGATGGGGGGGACACCCCCCAGCCACCCCAGGCCGGCCTGGGAGGAGGAGGACGGAGCTGCCTCGGCTCCCAGCTCCGGGCTGAAGCCCAACGAGCTGCAGGAGGTCCAGCGGCCACGGGTGGGTGAGTGCGTGGGGGGCTGTGGGCAGGGGCTGCCCCCCCCTGCCCTGCCCCAGGCCCGCGTTCCCCCCGCCGGGACAGCACTGGGGCTCCCGCAGCGTGGCAGCCAGCGAGCCAGCCCCACCACAGCATCCCTGGGACAGAGACCCTCCTCCCCGCCACCGGGTGCCAGCACGTCCCTCCCCGTGCTGCCCTCCAGCATCGTACCCTCGCCCCTGGGGTGCACAGGGGACACCAGTGTCCCAGGGCTGGTGACGGCCCCGGGAGCTGGGCAGAGCGTTCAGGGTTCCCCCTGCTCCCTGCCTCTTTCTCGGCCAGGTCCATGCTGCTCCGCCTTGGCTGTGCCCAGGGAGGAAGACCATACCCTGGCCATCATCCAAGCCTTCCTCAGGAGCAGACCAAAGGTATCCATGGCCACTCCTGCAAGGCTGTGCCTGTGTCTGGCCCCATCCCACATTCAGAAGTTGCTGGGGGCTGTGCTGCCCCCTCCCCGGCTGTCTCTCCCCCCTGACACGGTCTGTCCATCCGTCCCCTCCCTGGCTGACAGCAAGAGGCCCAGAAACTGAGGTTTCTTGCCTCCATCTGCACTATCTGTTGCACCACCAGTGTGGACTCCAGCGTGTGGCACGTGCTTTACTTCTTCCAGCTGGAGGTGGTGGAGACCATCGAGGTGAGGGGTGAGGCAGGGGCACAGCCCTGGGGACAGGAGAGGGCTCCACATGTCCATCCTTGGAGATGCTTCAACACCACCTGGGTGGCCCAACTGGAGCCGGGGCTTGGACCCAACGATGTTTGCAGGTCCCTTGGCTAGCCTGTGGCTTTGCAATGGGCACAGCCCTTCCTGCCACGGGGCTTGGGTTCACTGCATGGGGAGGGGGTGCCAGGAGGGGAGCACCCAGGCTCTGTCAGCCCCGCAGGCTCTTGCTGGGCAAAGGAGTCTGCCCCGTCCCGACTCATCCCACCCTGCCATGCTCCCCAGGTGCTGCTGCAAGAGGAGCCCACTGACCACCTGGGCACCACAGTGCGGCAGCAAGCCATGCTGGCCATCACCTCCATGAGGTACCAGCCCCCGAACCCAGCTTGGCCTCCCCGGTGCCGGGCAGCCCTGACAGCACTGCTCCCAGTTGGGGGGGATCCCCAGTCCCGGGTCTGAGAGGGAGACAGACAGCAGGACAGTGGGCACCATGGGGTTTTCCCCTCAAAGGTGACTGTCAGTGTCATGGAGGGTTGAGATGTCCTCCACAGGGTGGGGACCAGCCTGCCTCCAAACCCAGGGTCTGCCTCCTCCTTGCCGTGTCAGAAGAGCACCTCTCTGTCCCCACAGCAGAGCGGGGCTGCTTCTGCAGGAGAAGAAGAACAGCCTCCTCCGTGCCTGCTTCTGCAGCATCTTCCACCTGCCTCCACAGGAGGACACCCAGGGTCCCGAGGCTTTCCTCTACTCTAAGGTATGCCACAGGGTGAACCATGGGGAGCTCCCCTGCCCCAAGGGCCCTTCCTGGGCACCACTGGGCCACAGCTGTCCCTCCCCAGGCTTCCAGGGCTGTCCCCAAGCCTCTGTCCCCCTCGCAGACCCTGGCTGCGATGGACAGCATGCTGCAGATGCTGGTACTCAGCACCAGCACCCTCGGCATCCTGGAGGTGCAGAACATCTTGCAGGTCTGGCCTTGGCACAGGGTCCCCATGGGCAGTGACCCCCAGATTGAGCAGTAACCCCTCCTCCAGCACCTGGTGCATGGAGGGGGGCAAGGAACAACGCTCCTTCCCTGCCAGCCGCCCTTGTCCTCCTGCCCCAGCACACCCCGCTCCTGCAGCTTTGCCCGCTGCCCATCCTGCCCAAAACTCCCTCCCAGATGGACCTGCCTGCCTGGCAAGGGGAGCCCAGCCCTGGGGCTTTCCCCCTCTGGCTTCACCACAGGCCATATCCCAGAGCCCCCACCACAGGTCCCCGGGTAGGTGGTCACCCCAAAGCTTTGAGGTCCTTGCGTGGGAGGCAGAGGGATGTTTTTTGGAGGAGAGTGAGTGGAACGCAGCAGCAGGATGCGGTAACCTGCCTGGCCACAGCAGGTTGCTGCGAGGGGCAAGAAGGACACATGTCCTATCCCAGGCACTGCCCCAGAGCAAGCCCGGCCGTGCCATGCTCTGCCATGCCACCTCCCTGGCACACCAGCAGCTTCTCTCCTCCCAGCTCCTGCTGCCCTTCACCAGTTCCCAGCTGGCAGCGGTGCAAGAGAGGGCCATGGCACGGATTGCCAGGCTGGCCGACTTCATCACCACCTACCCCCTGCCACAGGTACTGAGCTCCTGGTCTGGGCAGCCCTAGTGCCCTATCCGATGCTCCTGAGCCCCGGCACCTCCCAGGGAAGCTGGGCACCCAGTCAGCAGTTCAGGAGCAGAGGGCTTTGCCCTGGCCCTGTCCTGTCCATGCTCTCTCCCGGGCCAAGGCAGCCCTGCCCTGCTCTGCCCTGCTGCCCATCTGGGGCTCACCCTGTGCCCCCCCTGCCTCTCTTCCCCCAGGTCTGCCCCTGCTTTGCACAAGCCACAGTCCTTAGACATCAGTGCTCCAAGGCACATAAGTTTACGATGCTGGGGAGGCTGGTGGGGCACCTCACGCTCTGCTGCACCTGCAAGGACAAGGGGACCTGCGACGAGGCTGCAGAAGCTCTCTATCACCTGCATGCCTTCGTCCTGCAGCAGAGAAGTAAGAAGCTGTGTCAGGCTGGGTCCCCCCAGGCCTGGGCAGCCAGGGGCCAGTCTCCCTGGTGAGAGAAAGCCTGATCCAACCTGCCTGCCTGCAGTCTGAAAAGCCATTTCCCCTCGCTCCTGCTCGCAATAGCCCTGGACTCTCCCCGGGTATCTGCTCCCCAGACCTGTCTGGGTGCCCTCTTTCTTTACAAGCAATTTTTCTGCCTATCTCTCTCAGACTGCACCTCCAGCTCTGCACCCTCCCTCTGAGCACCCCTGTTTTGCTCCTCTCCAGGCAGGTGGCCCTGGCTGCACGACACAGGGCAGCTGCAGCTCCAGGAGGGCTGGCAGGCGAGGCGGGCCTGGCAGCTTTTGCAAACCAGCTGTGCCAGAAAATTATTCTTGGTAAGAAATGCCTTTGACTCCTGGCCGGAGGGGTCAGCATGAGTGAAGGGACACCTGGTACGTTGGGGATGACGGGGGCTTGGGCTGTTCCTGAGCAGGAGCTAAGCAAAGGTCCCCAGGGAGCTCTGCATCCTGCTCTCACTGCACAGCCGAGATGCTCTGGGTGACGCCCTAGCTGGCAAATCTCCCCTCTTCTCCTTCATCCCGCAGATGTTCGTAAAATACCTCCAGCCCTCCGACCAGGCAGATATCATCCTCATGGCCATCAAGAGCTTGAGAGCCCCAAGCGCCTACAGCATCAGCGTGGCTGCCCACATGGTGGATGTCCTCGTGGCAGACCCTGCCTTCTACCCGGGGCAGGTGAATAGCCCGTGGGTGGCACAGCGGATGCTCCAGCTCGCTGGGGGACTGTTCCTCCCCCAGCCCTGCTCCTGGCCAGCACTGACACCGTGCCAAGCCAGCATAATGCAATGAGAATGGAAGCAGCTCCCAGTGGGAGCTGGGGAAATGGTTGCGCCCACCCTGCTGGCATCCCCACTCCCACCCGTGTCTCCCCTCCAGGTGCTGAAAATCGTGTGGGCCATCTACAGAAACCGGCCCTTTGTCAGGCTGGTGGTAGCCCTCAACAGCCTGGACAGGGCCCAGCTGGCGCTGACGGGCAAACACCCCGGTGAGGTGGTGGCCAGCCTGCTGCAGTGCTCCCCGACGTGCACCCGGTACAGGGCACACCAGTCTTTGGGGCTCCTCTCACACTGGGAGAGCGGCCCCAAGACCCTCCCAAGGGACATCAGCCTGGCCAGCCTCTGGGGTGTCCCTGCTTGACAGAGCCATGGCTCCTCACAGTGTCGCCGTGGCCATGTGGAAGGTGATGCTCTCTGAGCCCCAGGCTGTGGAGAAGGTGCTGCAGGAGCTGCTCAGCACGCTGATGAACCAGTCTCTGCACAAGACCTCCCCCTCCATCATGGACAGCGCACGCATCCTCTCCCTGGCTGTGAGTTGCTGGATGAAGCTTTGCTGACCTCCGGGGTTGTTCTCAGCTGTCCAGGACCACCGCTCTCCTTCCCTGCCCACCCCAAGCCTTAACCTCCCCAGGATCACAGGGACATCTCAGTGACTGGGTGTCTTCTGCAGGCAGCCAGGACGACAAGTGAAATTCTCCTGCAGTCCATCTGCCCGCCGGAGGTGGAGGCAATTTTCCCCCAGCTTTTCCTAGCGCTGCTTTTCCAAGTGTCGTTCACCACAGAGCTGACGCTGCAGGAGGTGCACATCTTCTGGAGGGAGCACCAACAGGACCTGCTCACTCCCATCAGGTGCTCCATCCCTGTCCTCTCATCCCTGCCAGCCACCCGGAGCCAAGCCAAGGGGCCCGGTGGGAGCTGAGCGTTTCTCCTTGTGCAGGTCTGCGGTGCGGTCCCTGAGGGTGCTGCTCTGCAGCGTGGGCTTTGAGAGCCAGGCGCTGGCCATCGAGGCGCAGGGCGGCTGGGACGCCCTGCTCAGCAGCCAGACCCACCTCATGGGAGTGCGCATCGTGGCCAGGCGAGAGCCCCTTCTCCCCGCTCCTTGGGGATTGGGCACCCCATTCCACCCCCTCCCCCGGGGCTGATGGCAGAGGGGTCCCTGTTACTCAGAGAAAGTGCTGCAGACTGGTGATGTCCAGACTGGTGCAAACCCCAGAGATGTGCCCGTCCAGCTCAGGCCTGACAGTTCCTCCTTCTCCCTGCCAGGGAGATGATGAAGACCCCAAGACCCCTGCACTCCACCATCTTCTGCCATCTGGCAGAGCTCCTCACTGTGGAGGACTCCACCTGGGGGATGGTCGCCATGGTCTTCCTCATCGAGGTGAGCCTGATGGCACCTCTCCAGGCTCCCTCCGACGCTTGGCTCTCCCACACCTGCCGCTGCGGGGGCAGCTGGGGCAGCGGGTGTGCTCGGTTGGTACCGTGGAGAAGCAGGTGAACAACTGGTGTGGTGTGGGGCACAGGGGCTCTCCACAATCCCTGCTGCCTCCATCTGGGCTTGGGCTTCCCCCGGCGTCCTCGCCCTGAGCCAATGGAGCCAGCACCACACCTCGCCTGTTCCTGCTGCCTGTGTTTCAGATGCTGGGTGGCACTGATCTTGGTGAAGAGCTGGACCGTGCCCTGGAAATCTTCCCCACGTATCTGCGGAGCCAGTGCCTGGGGATGCCCAGCCTGGTGCTCAGGGCCATCCTCAGGCTCACCGAGAGGCCCAGCACAGTGAGTAGGGGACATCTGGGACAGCAGCCCGTGGAACAGTGGGCGGTGGGCAACGTGGCAGCTCGGGCTTTTCTGGGCATCAGGAGCTGTGCCGGTGGCTGCCAGCTCTCCTGCCTCCCTGGCCCTCAGCCCCATGGCTGTGACGTGCAAGGAGAGAGGCAGCAGTGCCGAGGGGAATGAGTTCCTGCTGCCAGCACGTCCCAGGAGGGATGCTGGCATCAGAGCGACCAACCTGAGCATGGGGTCTGCAGAGCCTGGCCGGGGGGTGCCGAGAAGCCAGAGGGGAGGCCAGCGTTTGTGGTTTTCACCCCTGTGATTGGTCGCTGCTTTACAAAAAGGAGGTGACACGCCTCACACAGGCAGGGAAAACCCTTGACCTGTGGCACGTCTCACACAGGCAGGGAAAACCCTTGTCCTGCTGCCGTATGTCATGGAGCGGCTGCAGGGTGCTGACGGTGATGCCACGGCGCTGCTTGTGCTCAGCAACATGCTCCAGCTGCTGGGGGGTGAGATGCCCAGCCCCACCGCCCTGGCGCTGGCTGGCAAGCTCCGGCCGTTCTTCGACAACGTAAGGCTGGGGGAGAACCCCGCGGCCCCCTCACCAGGCACTGACATTCGTGCCTCCCACCACAGCCCCCATGTTCCGCAGGGGGATGCTTTGCCCCACAGCCCCAGACCTCATTGCTGTCCTTTGCGGCTTCGTGCTGCATCCCAAACCCCCTGCATGGACTCACTTCGGGGGACGGTGGTGGCAGGATGGCAGCAGGCGTGCTGAGCCCCGCCAACTCACACCCTGCCCTGGCAGCATCCCCCAGCCCTCTACAGGGCATCCTTCTCTGGCCCCCAGCCCCAGGGACCTCAGGCCCCCCTGGCAAGCCTTCTGCAAGTCTCAGCTCGCTCCTTTTTGGAGCAAGGCTGCCTGTGGCTGTTCTTGGGATGTCTATCCCCACGTCAGCTCCTTGCTCGCCATGGGCTTGGGGCTGAGATCCTACTTCCCTCCTCTCCCAGGAGTCGGACGCTGTGCGGGAGCTCTCCATCCGTCTCTTCCAAAACACAATGGGGCTCGTGGTGGGCGCTGAGGAGAAGAAGATGGAGAAGGAGGTGTGGGACAGCCTGCTGCCACTGCTCCTTCACCTGCATGACCAGGACAAGAGCGTGGCCAAGGTGGGATTCCCAACCTGACCGATCCTTTGCGAAGGGCAATGCTGACATTGGACCCTTTAAATGTGTGTCACCGTGAGGTCTGGCTTGCTGAGTCTGTAGGACCAGGCAGAGACACCCCCCCTGCCCACTGCTGCTTTTCTCCTCCTGCTGCCCGGATGGATGGGGAGGTGGGTCCCTTTCCCACCCAGCTCCCTCCGCACAGCCCCTGACATGGGTCCCTGCAGCCCCAGAGACTGGGCTGTGGCTCTGCATCAGCCTGGGGCCACCAAGGCAAAAATGTTGAAGCCCTACGGGCTTCCAGCCAGAGAGGGTGACTGCCCTTATCCTCCCCTGGTGCTCTGAACTTGGTGGCAGCATCAGTCGCCAGCTGGTGCATTTTCCCTGCATGGGCTGGGACAGGCTCTGAGCCCAGCCAAGAGGGGGGACCCAGGGTCCTGTGCTGCTGGTGGCGATGGTGGCATCTCCGCTGCTCACCAGGCCTCCCAGGAAGTCCTCTGCAGCGCTGGCCGGTTCCTGAGGTGGGGGCAGCTGGTGCAACTGGCCAAGGCTGCGCAGGCATGGAGGATCGGCGAGTGCCTGGTAAGCAGAGCCCCAGCACCCCGGGATCTGCCTGGGAGAGCCCTGCCCTGTGCCCAGCGGCGGGGACGGAGGGTTGTGCACCCTCCTGGAGCAGGCTCTGCGCCAGGCTGTCCTTACCTCTAGGGTCCCAAAGGGGACCCTGACACCAGGATGGCACCCCAGCATCCCCGGGGAGCGCTCTGCTCCCTCTGAACTCCAATGCCACATGGCAGGGAGCTGGGAATGTCCTGATGGGGGGGAAGAAAGGTGGCCCTGGGTGGGGGGGGACAGCCTGACTGGGGGGTAGCTATGCACCAACCCTGCACCCTTCTCCTCTTTCCAGCTGGTCAGGAACAGGAGAAGGGCCAATGACTACCTGCACCAGAGCCAGCCCTACCTGCAGAGCCCACAGGAGCCCCTGCGGCTGGAGGCTGTCAGGTTCATCGGTGAGCCACGAGCCCCAGGGTCCCTCCCTCTTCCCGGGGTCCTGTGTCCTGGCACAGGATCTGCGGGGAACCCCTTCACCCCCCCACACCCCTGCCTGTCTGGGTGGGGCTGGCAGGGGGCTCATCCACCCCCCACTGACGCTGCCCACCGGGGTTGAGCCCTCCCCAGGGAGCTGTGCAGCCAGGTGGACTGGGTGGTGGGGTCCCCGATGGGCAGCGGGGTCCCCAACACGTTGTGTCCCCCCCAGGGATCATCGGACGACATGTGGATGATGATGAGCAGATGGAATACATCAGAGAGGGTGAGTGAGGGCAGCAGGGAAGAGGAAGGACCCCAGCACAGAGCTCCCAGCCAGCCCAGGCAAGGGGGGCTCTGCTCCCAGCATATCTATGGGGAAGGGGTATTTCTGGAGGGGGCTATTCCTGAGCAGCAGCCTCCAGCCCAGCCACCCACCCCCTGCCTCTCTCCTGGCCCTGGAAAACATGGGGTGCAGGGTTCCTTGTCTGGAGGGGACACAGGGCTGTCACCTCACCTCTGCTGCTTTGTCCCCGCAGTCCTTCAAGGCCCAAAGAAAGATCCCAGCCCACTGGTCTCCTCCCTGGCAACTCAGACAGTCCTCATCCTTGGATGAGGAAGACTGCAGGTGAGGTTTAACCTACAGTGGCTGAGTTTACAGCTGCAAAGGGCATGGATGAGGTGGCACTAAGCTCCCCATGAGGAATCTGCTCAGGCAGAGGTGGAGCAGCAGCCCCAGCTCTCAGAAGCTCTGCGGGCTGGGGTGTCTCCTCTTCCCAAAGTCTAACAGGAAAGAAGAGACCCCAGCCCCAGTGAAGCCGGCATCCTCCGGAGAGCGGCAGGATAGTCGCTCTTTGCAGCGGCCCAGGGCAACGCCACCCACACGCTTCGCCTTTGCCACAAAGCACCAGCTGCTCTGCTGGGTTGCGAGGGAAGGAGCCAAAGAGCAGAAGCCGAAGTTGAAACTGCAGCCTTCCCTCCCCTCTGCAGGGCCACTGCAGGCTAAATCATATTTTTTGCCTCCCACCATCCGAGGAGCCTGCGCTGCCTGGGGCTGATGTGGCCGAGCCTGGCAGATATGAAGCCACTGATGCTCTGGCTCCAGCTGCATTGTCCCCTCCATGTCCCCAGAGGGAAGGACAGCTCTGCCTCCTGCCCGTGCCACCCGTCCTCACCAGCCCTGCAACCGCTCCTGCCGGGGGACGACGAGTCATGAGAGCATTGGTTAGAGGCCACACCACGAAACCAAGCCCTCAGTGGAGCTCCCCCAAAGGGAGAGACCCGCCAGCAGTCAGTGGCCCCTCCAGGGAGCTGGGGGAACGCGTGGCCACGCTCCTTGGCTGTTTATCCCTGGGGAAGTGAGCCTGTCGCCTTGCAACAGGGTGCTCCCGCTGTCCTTCCACACCTCCCCGGGCGCCAGAGAGGAAAGAGACTGAAGGCGCAAAATAAAGTTTTGGCACCAGAGCAGGCTTTAGCTCTTCAGAGCATCACCAGCCACCGCCGGCACGGCCACAGGACCAGCGGGGTTCAGCGGGGACCCCCTGCCCCCCCCAAACCCGCGAGGGGTCCTGACCCCGCACCCCCGGGGCTGGGAGTGCCGCCCCGAAGGGGCGGGGACAGCGGCGGGGGCGGGGCTAAGGGCAGAGGGGGCGGGACGGAGCCGGCGCGGAGCGAATGGCGTGGCTACCGGAGTGACAGCGCGGCCCGCCGCTAGGAAGCCAGGAGCGCGCTCCCGAGGGGGGGGGAGGCGGAGCCGTAGGGTGGGCGGGAGGCGGGGCCCAGCCGCCTGCAGCTAATAGGCGCTGCCGGGGCGTGGCCTGGCCGCCGGGGCGGGGCGGGCACCGCGTGCGGCGGCGGCGGCAGCATGGCGGCGGCGGGCGGCAGGAGGGCCAAGGGCCAGCGCGGGGCGGCGGGACGGCGGCGGCCGCGGGCGGCGGTGAGGGCCGGGCCGGGGGCGGAGGAGGGGGGCAAGGGGGGGCTGCCCCGGCGGGGGTCGCCGCGCCCGGCCCGGCCCGGCCCGTCCCGCCGATCACCCCGGTTCATCCCGCAGGTCCCGGGCGTCGAGGGGAGGCCGCGGGCGGCGGCCGGTCGTCCCGTCGACGAGGAGGTGTCCAGCGACTCCGAGCCGGAGAGGTAAGGGCTGCGCGGGGAGGGGTGCCGGTGCCGGTGCCGGTGCTCACGTGTGTCCCCGCAGCCCGGCGTTGGGGCGACGGCGGCGGCGGGAGGCGGCGGCGGCGGCGGAGGAGGAGGTGGATGAGACGCCGCAGGAGAAGAAGCTGCGCCTGGCCAAGCTGTACCTGGAGCAGCTCCGGCAGCACGGTGAGCCCCGGGCGGCCCCCGGTGCCCCGGCGGGGCGGCCCCGGGCGCTGAGCCCGGCCCTCATGGGCTGTGTTCGCCGCAGAGGAGGAGCGGGCGGCGGCGGAGGAGGAGGAGGACGCCCAGCCGGCGGATCTCATCGGCGACCGGCTGAAGGAGGACGTGGTGGGCGACGGGGGGGCTCCGGGAATGTCACCTCGGTCCCGGGGGCGGCAGCGGGCTCTGTCCCACTCCTCCCGCGGGGCCCGGGCCACCGCTGAGCCTCCCGCTTCTTCCCCAGCTCGAGCAGAAGGGCCGGCTGCAGCGCCCGGTTGCCAAAAATGTAAGTGCCCAGCGCGGCGGGGGGGGGGGGGGGGGGATGGTGCTGGATCATAAGTGCTGGCTTTGGGGGGATGCTCAGGCACGGCCGTGAGTCGCCACGCTGGCTGCGGGAGCGGGGCCCTTCTCCCGCCCGGGGTGCCATGCTGGTGCCCCGCGCCCGGGGAAGGGGCCGGGGCAGCCCCGCGCAACGTCCCGCTCTCCCTGCAGGTGCAGCCTCCAGACCCGGCCAGCATCCGCGTGCTGCGGGGGCACCAGCTGCCCGTCACCTGCCTGGTCGTCTCTCCAGACGACAGGTTCATCTTCTCCGCCTCCAAGGACGGCTCCCTCATCAAATGCAAGTGTTCCCCTGGCCTGAACCCTGCGCTTAGCCCCGGGGATGTGCGCGTACATCGTTTCGGGATCTGTGGGAAGCCCCTCGGTGCTTTCCGGAGTGGCAGGAGGCTCCCGGGGGGGTGACGGCGATGCCTTTCCCGTAGGGGAGGTGGAGAGCGGGAAGAGGCTGTGCGTGGTGCCTGGGGGGAAGAAAGGTACCGAGGAGCGGCACATGGGGCACGCGTCCCACATCCTCTGCATGGCCATCTCGTCGGATGGCAAGTACCTGGTACGGGGAGTGGGGGCTGGCGCTGCTGCGTGGGGCGTGATTTTTCTCCCGGGGTCCTGGGGGCAGCGTCTCCTGCTTGGGTTAAAGCACTACCCCCACTGGAGTCAACAATCAGGTCCCTGGGATCCCCCAGAGCACGTGGGGTGGGAGTGGAGGCTGGGGCGGGCCGTGGGTCGCCGAGGGGCAGGTCTGGGGCATCCCCTGCTGTCTGCCAGGCCACGGGGGACAGGAACAAGCTGATCATGATCTGGGACGCGGTCACCTGCAAGCGCCTGCACATCTTCACCGGGCACCGCGACGCCGTCTCGGTGAGTCGGGGGAATCGGCCGCGATGCCGGCGGCACCGGCAGCTGCGTCCTCCCAGGCGCCCCTCACTGCTGCGCCCGGCCGTCTGTCCGCAGGGTCTGTCCTTCCGGAAGGGCACACACGAGCTGTACAGTGCCTCCCATGACCGCTGTGTCAAGGTCTGGAACGTGGCAGAGAACGCATACGTGGAGACTCTGTAAGACCTGGGAGCCGGGGGGGGGGGATCCCACTGACCCGGCAGCCCCGGGGGAGGCGAGGTGGCAGAGGGCCCTGCTTGCCACAGCTCTGTGCCATCTCCTCCTTCAGGTTCGGGCACCAGGATGTCATCACGGCGCTGGACTGCCTGAGCCGGGAGTGCTGTGTGACAGCGGGGGGACGGGACGGCACCGTGCGCCTCTGGAAGATCCCCGAGGAGTCGCAGCTCGTGTTTTACGGGCACCAGTACGTCTGGGGTGGGAGAAGGGGGGCTGTGGGCGGGTGGGTCTGGCTGGGGCAGCTCTGTGCGGGAGCGAAGCATTGCCGGGAGCCTGCCAGCCCCCTGGGGCTGCCGATGCCCCGGTGAGCCCTTGTCTCCTAAAGAGGATCCCAGAGCACACTCCTGACTGCTGGCAGCCACCCCTTCTCTTCGCAGGGGCTCCATCGACTGTATCCAGCTCATCAACGAGGAGCACATGGTGTCGGGTGCTGATGATGGGTGAGCACGGGGGCCGGGACGGTGCCCAGGGTGGCCAGGCCATGCCCCCCTCACCCCTTCCCTCCCTGACAGGTCCATAGCCCTGTGGGGGCTGACAAAGAAGAAGCCGCTGGCGCTGGCCCAGCAGGCCCATGGCATGCAGGACGCCCAGGGCCTCCAGCAGCCTTACTGGATCTCGGCGGTGGCCGCCCTGCGCAACAGTGACCTCCTGGCAACAGGTGTGTGGCAGCCGCTGTAGGGCAGGGGTTTGGGGGGGATGCAGGTGGGGGTCTCGGGGTGCATGGCAGTCTCCTCTCTGCCCCAGGTTCCCACAGCGCCAGCGTGAAGCTCTGGAAGTGTGGCGAGGGATTTCGGAAGCTGGAGCCTCTCTGGGACATCCCCTTGGTATGGACGGGGAGGTTGGGGGATGCTGGGCTGGCAGCGGGGGGATATCTCTTGGCAGGGGCTCCCCTCCCTGGGTGGCAGGAGGAGGCTGCGGGAGCCCCTCACCCCTGCCTTGTCCCCCCAGGTGGGTTTTGTCAACAGCCTCAAGTTCTCAGCAGCTGGCGACTTTCTGGTGGCCGGCCTCGGGCAGGAGCACCGGTACCATCCCCACTCCCCAGCACTGATGAGGGGTGCAGCCCCCTCTTCTTGTCCTGTGCTTGGCAGAAGGTGACCCCCCCATCTCTCATCTACAGGCTCGGCCGGTGGTGGAGAATCAAAGAAGCCAAAAACAGCATCTGCATCATCCCCTTGAAGCAGAGGGCTGCAGCCTCCAGCCCTGAAGGCCCTGACAGCTCCTAGCCCTCTGGCCCGGAGCCGCCAGAGCTGGGTTATTAAACCCCTGGCCCTGGAGCTGTGTCCTTCGTGCAGCCGCCCTCCTGGGGCCGGTGGGACGTGATATCGTAATGGGGCCCTGCCCTCTGCGAGGGTTTGCCCCCTTTCCTCATGTTCAGCCGGACCTGAGCTCTGAAAGGGTCCATTTTTAAAAAAAAAAAAAAAACAACCAAAACCACTTTATTTACATAAATTACAAAAAAAAAAAAAAAAAATCACACTATTGCTCACAGAAAAAAAAATCTACTCTTAAAAACTTGATTGGGCTTAAATACCTGGTCCTGTTACTTGCCCTCAGCCCCTGCCAGACCCACCCTGGGCTCTGCAGGGGCCGGGGGAGCAGCCAGTGTTTGCCCCCTCTCCTGCCCCATCTCCCACAAAGGGGTGAGCAGCGCTACACCCAGCGCGGGGAGGGATGGAGGGGGCTTGGGCCCAGCCCGGCAGCATTCGGCAGCTTTCCTGGCGCCAAAAATGAGGAGGAAAAGGTAAAACTGCAAAGCGCTGCAGGGAGGGTGACACGGGGAGGGGGGGGTCGGGAAAGGCCCTGCATTGGGAAAGCAGGGTGGGCGATGGGTGAGGGCAGGGTGTGGGGGCACAGGGCTCGGCGTGGAGGGAGCGGGAGGTGCAGCGTGGCTCGGTGCAAGCGAAGTGGGTGAGGAGGAGTCAGGTTGTGCACCAGGGCTGGGTGAAGGTGGGGTGTGTGGGGGGGCTGGATTTTGCCCCAGGGCTCAGTGCAAGGGACAAGGTGGGGGGCTTGCACCACAGTTCGGTGCAGGGACTGGAGGCATTGCACTACAGCTCAGTGCGAGGGATGGGGAGGGAGGGGGGACACACATGCACCATGGCTCAGTGTTGGGGGGGCAGGATGTACACCACGGCTCAGTTGAAGGGGGGGGGGGACTTTCACCATGGCTCAGTGCAGGGTGTGTGGGGGGGGGATGTTCACCATGGCTCAGTGCAGGGGACAGGGGCTGTGTAACGTGGCTCAGTGCAAGGGAAGGGTGACACAGACCGTGACCCAACGCGTGGGATGTGTAGCTCGTGCGGGGGGTGGGGGGGGGGGCTGGGGCTGAGCTTCCCAGCTGCCTCAGGCACCCGAGTGGGCCAGGCCGTGGGCACTGCTTTCCCTGGGGAGGGAGCCGGGATGCGGGGTGGCCGCAGGCAGGAGCAGCAGCACCATGGCCCCCCCTCTCCCAGCCCCGTCCTTCACAAGGATGATGTCGTGGAGTCCACCACCTCGCGACCGTTGCACACCGTGGGCACGTACTGCGAGGCCGAGCCTGGCCGGGAAGGCAGCAGTCAGGGGTGGGTTGGGGTCTGGCAGCAGCAGGTCCCCAGGGCATCCCACTGGGGTGGGTGATGGGTGCCTGGGGAGCTGCACCCCCCCCTGGGGCTGGGGTGGAGGGTGCCCACGTCCCCCCAGGGTGATGACAGGCACGGGGAGGGGGGGCAGCTGATCTCCTAGGGTTGGGGTGGAGGGTGCCCAGGGATGGCTGTGTCCCCCCAGGGCTGGGGTGGAGAGTGCTTGGGGTGACTGTGGCCCCTCAGTGCAAGGATTTTCCCGCCCCCCCCCGAGCAGTTACCCCTCTGTCAGGCCATGCTGCGGCCTTTGGGCTTGCAGCCCCAGGAGATGGGGTATTGGGTTAGGGGACAGATGAGCCGCAGGGGACACAGCATCCTCCATTCCCCCATCTCCAGCAGCGCCCTACCCCACACCCTGCTTTCCTTCAGGGGCCCATGCTGGGTGTTCCCGCCTCCCCTGCCCTCCCCCAGCCCCACCGTGCTCACCGTGGGACTGGCTGGAGCTGGCGGCCGCCACGCTGAACCGAGCGGTGCCGACACGGTGGCTGGCCACGTTCTTCTGTGGCTGGAAGAGTATGATGTGGAGCTTGGGGGTGAAGAGGCAGCCGAGGACCACGGTGCCGCTGAGGCTCACCGAGATGCACATGGTGGTGGTCTGGACCTGGAGGCGGGGGGGGGTGTCAGGTGCTCCTGCCACCAGCCCTCTGCCCCGAGTGGGGCAGGATGAAGCCCTCACCGTGGCACCGACTGACCCCACCGGGCAGAAGCTGCTGCCTGCACCCCCATGGGGACATCCCACCCCACCTCAGGTCCCTCCATCAGGGTGGACCGGCTGGACACCCACGGGCAGAAGATGGGCACTGCCTTGATGGGGACGTGGCACCCCAGCAAAGTGGGCACACCCTGAGTAGCACCCCCAGCCTTGCCAACATGCTGCTTTGGGGCAGTACCTAGGGCCAGAGCCTGGCACCCCCCACGCCGGTGCCTGCTCCCACCAGGGCACGCAGGTCCTCTCTGGAAGCCCCCAGCTGCAGCTGCCCCCACTGAGTCCAGGCCCATCAAGAATGCGTCTGGGTGCCCTTGCCAGGGGGGTTGAGGTGCTGCAGGATGCACTCCGTGTTCCCCAGCCCCTGGCACTGCTCAGCTCCCCAGGGACCATGCTGGCCCTGGGGTTGGCATTCACGCCGTGGGGGGGGGGGGGGGGTTGTGTCTGGATGGGCCAGGGGTTGTCTTGTGCCTTCATGCTGTGAGGCTGAAGGATGGCAATCGCTCCTCTGTGGTCAGGTTGGGGAGGCTCTGGAGGTCTCAGGGTTATTTTCCAGCCTCACCCTAGCAAACGGTTTGTCAAGGCGGGGGGTTTCTTATCCCTAGGACCCACTGCCCTCTCAGCCACAGCCCTTCAGCCACCTTTCACCTGGTCCCGAACGCCCCGATGCAGAGGTGACCATCACTAGGTCCAGGTCTGACAACCCTTCCCCAGGCCCATGCATCTCCTAGCTACAAACGCCATGGGGCCCAAATCGCCAGGACCGCTCAGATCAAGCTCTATTAGAAACCCCCCCCAAAAAAAACCTGAGGCTCTTACTCGGTAGTCACTGGAGGTCACGTAGAAGATGGGCAGGAAGGCCAGCCAGATGATACAGGTTGTATACATGGTGAACCCAATGAACTTGGCCTCGTTGAAGTTTTCAGGGCATTTCCGTGTCTTGAAGGCATAGACCGTGCAGAGGACAATCAAGAGGACATTGTAGGTGAGCGAAATGAGCATGTTGGAGTCACGGTTGTTGCACTTGAGGGTGACGATGTACCTCTTGTCAGGCTCGGTCTCCTTGCCTGTGCCGGGGGTCTCTACCAGCAGCCAGATGATGACGATGATCAGCTGGCACGAGATGAGGGCCATGCAGATGACCACCTGTGATGTGGGGCTTATGAACCGGGGGCGCTGGACCCCCTCTTTCACCCCACTGAAGATCCTGGCGATGCGATTTGTCTTGGTCAAGAGGGCCGAATAGCAGACGGCAAATGACGTTCCCAGCCCCAGACGCCGCAGCGTGCACACCTCAGTGGAGGGCTTCGCGATGAAGATGAAGGTCATGCTGTAGCACATGAGGACCCCGGTCAGGAGAATGTAACAGAGCTCCCGGCCAGAGGCCTTCACGATGGGGGTGTCATTGTTCTTCATGAAGACTCCGAAAACAAAGAGGGTGGAGATAAAACCCAGGCAAGAGATAGTGACGGGACCAATGGCCCAGACATCTTTCCAGCGGATGTACTCTTGGGGCAACTCGTAGCAGCCATTCAGTGTCTCGTTGGGCCAGTAACCGAGACCACAGTCCATGCAGGTGAACTCATCCAGCAAGTACTCGTAAGGCTGGCAGGGGATGCAGATCCAGCAGCATATGTCTCCGGGCTGCATGCTCTTTATCTCATTCTTCTTGCAAGGGTCGCTGCACTGGGACACGGGGATGGAGGTCTCAGCCCACGAGATGAGGCTGGTGTTGAGGCTGAGCCCCTCAGCCCAGTAGCCCACCTTCTGGTACCGATACCGCCCGTCCACGTGGTGATAGTTGAAGATGTTGTAGCGCCCGATCCCATCGCCGTAGCGATCAAATCGAACGACACTCTTGGTGTCTGCTGGCCTGAACGGAGCTGGAGGGAGGAGAAGGGGAGACAGTCACTGTCACGGGGCAGGAGAGCACTCGCTCCCGGCATAGAGGCAGGGCTCCTACAAAGGGTCACACCCCACCATGGCTACAGGCAAATGTCCAACCTGCCCCCGGCCTTCACTCTCATGCTCGCTGTCTGTGCACACCTTAGGCGCAGGAAAGCAAAAGTGGAGAACTACCACCCCATGTGCCCAAGGGCTCGGCAGCCTCAGCCAGCTCTGCAGGGGCAAAGCGGGGGATTTTGCAGCCTCCGTGGCTCTCAGTGACACCTGGGTAGCCAGGATCAGCCCAAGTCACAGAGGACATGCTTCTAATTCACCTCAAATTATGTGGGTTCTTGATCAAGCATAATCCTCCAGTTTAATCACTGAAACGTGAATAAATCATGATGCTTGCAAGTGAGGTCTCCAAGGACCCATGTTCTTGGAGGGTCCCTCGTGGGGCTGGTCCCACCCAGCTGTAGCAGGAGGGAATTGATCACCAGCTTCCTCACACTGGGGACAGAAGGCCTGGATTGCCTCTCACAGGTGATGGTGGGCTGTTGGCATCCTGGGACAACCACAGCCCACAGCACGGGTTCCTGTGTAGAGGAATTGGAGAGTCTTGGGTCTTTGGGTCTCCTGCTTCTTCCCTGCCCCTCCACCCATCCCTTTCCAGTCAGGAACCCTCTGGACTCACCGTCAAAATTAACATTGAGCATAAAGTCCTTGTAGAACCTCTTGCCATTGACGGGCTTCATGGCATCGCAGAGCCTGGTGGAGTTGGGGCACAGCGCCCGGTGCATGTTGTGGAGAGAGTGAGCCATGGCATAGACCGCATTGACCACAAACGTGATCTTGGACTCTGGCTCAAACTTGCCTGTCTTGAGGGAGTACCGGCTACAGTCCTGCGTGTGGAAGCTACACTTGAACTTCTGCTCCCAAAACTCCCGAAACCAGGGATTTCGGCTGTTATTGTAGGGGTTGAGATTGAGGAAATAGGCAGCAAACTCCTTAATGGGGTAGGCTGCCAGCTCAATGGTGATGGCTCCCTCTGCCACCGCTTCGCTCCCAGCCACCACGCTCTCCAGGGCTCCCCACCCATCACTGGCCACCCACGTGAAGGACACGTTGGCTCGCTGGGCAGCTGCCAGAAGCTCCCGGGCATCTTCGCTTCGCGTGAACAACACGACCACTCTGGCATTGGGCTTCTGCAGCAGAGCCCGGACCACCCCATCGTAGGTCTTCTTGTTCATGGAGCGCCCCACCTTCTCCGAGGTGGCGATGCAGATGTTGCGCATGCGGGCTTCTTGCTCAAAGGCCTCGATCCCCGTCTCCCCGTAGTCACCCTCCGAGGCGACAGTGGAGACGTAGGTCCAGTTGAAAAAGCGGAGGATCTCTGCCATGGCTTTGGCTTGGTAGAAGTCTGGCGGGACAGTGCGGGCGAAGTAGTCGTAGCGGGACTTGTCGCTGAGCTTGGCGCTGGTGGAGGCATAGCTGATCTGCGGGATCTGGAAGAGCCGCAGCAGGTTGGCCACCTGCGTGGAGGAGGAGAGGTGAGTGCCTGAAGACATGGCCCAGTGAGACCCTCCCACCGGAGGACCCTTGCCCAACACCAAGCGTTGCATGGTGCTCCCAAACACAACCATGGGGCTGATGAGCAACCCCCTGCCCACTCGGAGGGTCCTGGTTGGTGGACGGATGGACGGATGGCCGGGTGGCACATTCACAGGGATTCCTGAGCCCTCTGACATGCTCATTTTTTTTTTTTTTTTTTTTTTTCATTATTTCACGCACTCTGCTCTGAAATTTGGGACTGGGGAGGTGATAAATGGATTTGTGGCAAAAGCAGACACTCCCCCACAGGTGACCTGTGGGAGATGCTTGTTGACAAGGAGAAAGCCAGGGTGCCTGGCAGCCCCACGGCACGGGGGGGAAGGGATCTGGGGGCTGGGAGCCAGGGCAGAGCCCCCCCCGCCATCTGCAGAGCTGACCCTGGGGACCAGCACCTGCGCATCCCGCATCGGGATCCCCAGTGGGACCAGCACCTTCCAGCCACTCGGCAGAAGCCCTCGTTACCTTCAAAGGGGAAAAAAAGCCCTGCTAATGAGGCTGCTAAAAACCCAGGCTCTTGGAGCAGCAGTGGGGGGGCTCGGGTGTGCTGGCGGGGCTGGTGAACCTTCCCACATCTCACTGCTCCCCAGGCGAGAGACGCAGCTTAATTAACTTGGACAAATGTTCTCAACGACAGAGTCCCCTAATGGCAAGAAGGCCCCCGAGCGCAGCGATGCTGCTGCCCGGCCTCACCGCGCGACGGGAGCTGCCAGCCCGCTGTGCCACCCCAGCACCGCTCGCGCTCCCCGGGGTGGGGACGGTGTCCCCAGCCGTGGGGACACGCCGGGTACTCCAGCAAGGGAAGGGATAAACGCCCGTGTGGGCTGGATTGGGGTGCTGCCTCCATCACCCGGCCCCAGCTTCCTCCGCCCCACGGCGGGGGGGATGCAGGGACCCCGGGGACCAGCAGTCATGGTTTGACATGCTCTGGGGACTCATTAAAATTTAGCGAGCACGTAGCCCACCGGCAGCCCCCAGGACCCAGCCATGCCCGCCGGCTGCCTGCATCCTCAGGGGATGGCTTCTCCCTGCCGAAGCCAGCCTCTGCGTCCCCAGAGCCGCGGTTTTGGGGACAGAGCTGCACCCCACCCCGGGCGACAGCTGGATCTGAGGCTCGAAGTGCCTGTTGCTGTGGGATCACCGGGGACGGGGGGGAGGCAGCCCCCTGTGCCCACCCTGCCCCAGCAGCAGCTGCCCCACGCAGCACTATGCTGGCCAGGAAGGGACAGCTGTGGCCATCCAGGCTTGGTGGCATCGCGCTGTCACCCATCAGCGGGAGGAGCAGCACCCAGGGGCACTGGTGGCACAGGTCAGGCAGGAGAGGGACAATGCCCTTCTCCAGGCCCACACCAGGACTTGGCAGGCCAGGGACCGGGACTGGTGCTGCCAGGAGGTGGCTTGCACCATCCAGGCCCTCTGGCAGCAGCGAGTGACGTGGCAGCATGGTGGCACCGAGGGTGGTGAGGACCTGAGCATCGAGATCACCCTGGGCTGAGGAGCTGCGCTTGCTGCTGTGACCCCAGGAGGGAAATAAACCCCCACCCCTGCGTGGGACGGATCCACCGGCTTGGCTCCCATGGCTTATGGCAGGTGGGGGGGCCTCCCCGCAGCCCCCAAGGGGACCCTGGCCACCATCAGGGCTGCAGCCCCCCCCTCCCCAGGTAGCAGAGAGGCGGCTGTCTCAGGTGACAGGCTGTCATTCCCTCCCCATTGCAGAAAGGGGCAAAGAACCACGGTGAAGGACACGAGACCATCCCTGTGCCACACTGGCAGCACCACCATCACGCTGATACCAGGATTTTACCCCCCACCCTCACCATTTCTGCTGCCCGAAAACCCCCAGCCCCATACGAACTCCCCTTGCCTGGGGGTTACCTGGATGGAAACATCACTGTAGGAGCCCCCGATGACGCCGGTGATGGCGGTGGGCACATCGTCGTGGACGGCATAGGAGCCGTCGGGGCAGATGTGCTCAGAGCCGTCCACCCTGGTGAGGGAGGCGCGGACAAAGTCGAGGGACTGCTCGAGGGCATAGGTGTCCTTGGAGCACGTGTCGAGAATGTGGGCGCCCAGCCTCACCCCCGGCAGGATGCTCCCGTCCTTGTTGATCTCGTCCAGGGCGAAGAGCATGGCCTCCAGGCGCTGGATGCCCCGGTGCTCATTGATTTTTCCACAGTCTTCGCTCCCCACTCCTTTCTCATGGACAGGGAAGAGGCCCCCGATCACCAGGTCCCCGTCCATGCTGATCTCCTTTTTGCCAGCCGTGCCGTGCCCGGCGGCCAGGCAGGCGACCAGGCGCATCAGCCAGAGCCAGGCGGCCAAGGGGACCGCCATGGGGTGCGCTGGCGGGGCACCCGCGCCACCCCGTGTCACCCGCTGCCACCCGTCAAGGCGAGGGCAGGCGGTCCCCAGGCATCGGGTGGCGGGGGGGGGGGCGCGGCGTGGTGTCAGCGGGACGGGGCGGGGGGGTCGCACTGCCCCGGCAGAGCCCTCGGCACCTGGAAAAGCAAAGAGAAAAGTCACTGGGTCTGCAGGCTGCAAGGCGAGACAGGGACTGTCCCCACAGGCAGGGCTAGTGCCGCATGGGCGAGCAAGGGCATGAGACTGCCTGTGCCCCCCACCCCAGTTCCCCCTGACCTTAGGAAGGATCCACCCCCCCCCCCAAAAGGGTGAGCTGAGCAGATGCGACAGCTCCCACAGTGACCTGGGACCCCCAGGACACCTGCAAGTGACACAGACCCCGGGATCAGTCCCCACTGAGTGCTCCCTGGGATGCACCGGCGTGGGCAGGAGGGCACAGAGCTGGCTTCCGCAGCAGCACCGGGCAGAGCAGCCTGCCGGGGGAAAGCCTGCTGACCCCTAAAACACTGGGGAGGCGGGAAGGATCCAGGTAGGTCACCTGGGACAGGGAGCCCAGGCTGGGAGGGCAGAGCCAACGCCAGCTCTGAGCCGAGCCCCCGACCCGTGCAGCGGCATCAGGGGTGCAGACAGCTCCCGACCTCCAGCCACGAGCGCTGCCAAAAGCAGCCGGCCACAAGCCCACCATGCCCGCAGCACCCAGCCACCACTGTATTTTAATCCCCATCCTGTACCCCCAGAGCCCACCCGCCCTCCTGCTGCCCCCAGTGCTGCCCGCGGCACCGGGGCTGGAGCAGAGACACGCCACTGGCTTCATCCTCCCGCAGCGATGCGCGGGGTGGGCTCCGGCAGCCACGGTGCTTTGGAGTCTGTTCTCTCACCACCGCCCCTTCCTTCCCTGTATACTAAATTCAGAGATTTCAGTAAAAAGTAAGAGCCAGGTTTGCTGACTCCCTCTGCAGAAAGCACGGAGGCGCGGGGGAATCAAAGGCTTTTGCAGCAGGCAGGCCTTTTTTTGGCAGGAGATGCAGTCCCCTCGGAGATCAGTTGTCTTTTCCCAAACCATGGGAGAGATTTGTTTCCCATTTGAAACTGACTGCTGAAATCCCGCAGGGCTGGCGTTTCGGGGACCATGAGAGAAGGACACCCCCTGACAGCCCAGAAACCTCCAGCTGCTCCGGTGTGGGAAGCTGCCGGTGCTGCAGCGGGTCCCGGGGCTCACCCGCAGCCCGGCAGAGCGGGGTGCTCGTGGGGACACATGGGGTGGGAGGGCGATGCCGGAGAGTGCTGCCCCCCCCCCGCAGCCCCCTGCAGCCCGTACCGAGGCCGCTCTCCACGAGCAGGAGCAGGGCACCCCTCGATGCCCCTGTGGTGCTCCTGGGCAGGCGATGCCCGTGGCTGGAGGAGCCCTCCTGGCAAGCAGCTGGAGCTGGTGGTGACGCCCAGGGGGATGCGGGCACAGGGCGTAAGGGGGTGGGGTGGCGCGATGCTCGCAAACCTCCTCTGCCTCTGTGCCCCAAAGTGCTTGTCCCCAGGTGCTGCCTGCCTGTAACAAGCCCCCAGCTGCCTCAGGGCATCTCCTATCCGCTCCCCAAATTTGAAGGGGGTTGGGGAAGAGGCTGAGGAAGGGTCCCTGCCTTATTTCAGGCAGTGAATGCTTTTGAGGGACCCAGGGTTTCCTTAAGCAGGAAAGAGGCCGCGGGAACATGGATTATTGATGGAGCCTATCAGCGGCAGGCTGAGCCTGGCACAGGGGTCTGGCAGCACCGAGAGCCGGCTCGTCGGGGTCCAGTTCTTCCGGGGCAGCTGGCAGGACCCGCCAGACGAAAGGCACCTTCAGGCAAAGCTCTCCCGAAAGGACAAACCATCACCCACCCTGCAGTGAGCACCGCGAGCAGGGCTGCGGCCATCCCCGCAATTGCTCAGCTGGGTTGGCGCGGTGCTGGGGGGAGGACAGCCCCGCGGGAACAGCTGGAGAACATCTGGGGAAGGGAAAGCACCCGGCAGGGCAGAGCCAAGTCCAGCCTGACGGCCACGGTGCGTTGGGAAGGCTCCTGCTGACTGCTGGCAGCCCTCTCTCCCGAAAGCATCGGCGAGTAGGACGGGTGAGGAGGTGCCGCTGTGACTACGTGCCCTGAGCTTCTCACCCACATCCTGCCAGGAGACCTGACCCCGACACTGGCACCCTTCGGGGTGGCATGGGGGCGTGGGTGAGAGCAGCAGCGCTGCGAGGGCGCAGGGTGAGCCTGCCTGGCACAAGCCGCCATCGTCACCTCCCCCGGCGGTCCCCAGAGGTCCTGCCGCCACTGAGCTCTGCCAGGACCCCCACACCTCCCTTCTGCCCCACGGCCTGCGAGCCCCGGTGTTTCGTGGGGCCAAAACGCCTTCCCTGGGGCTCTCACCCCAGCACCCCCCACCACCTCGGCCATTCGGCCGCTCTTGCCCAGCCCGGTGGGAGCGTGGGGTGTCGGGGAGGTGAAGGCAACTGGAGCTGGCACAGCCCCGGCCCGTGCACCCCAGCAGTGAGGCGAGAGAGAAGGAGGCTGCCTGCCCCACCGCAGCCCCCCGCCCCCCTCCCCCAGGGGCTGGGGTCACAGCTTTGGCCGATCCACCCCAAATTTTGTCCCAAACCCACCCTGGGGTCTAGCTGCCCTGGCAGCCCCCCCCCTCCCCCCCAGAGCCACTGCTCCCCCCCACCGGGGACAGCCGGAGGAGGGATGCGGGGGACTGGCCGCAGGGGCGCGGGGGGGGGCTGTCCCCACCGTGCCGGGCGGTCACCCCCCCTTCCCTGCCCCGGTGACGGCGGGCAGCCTCTGCCCGGGGCCGGGGGGCTGCGGCGGCGGGGTCCTGCTGGCTGCCCGCTGCGGGGGCCGGTGCTGCCGGGGCACCGGGGGGACGGGGACCCCCTGAGCCCTCCTCTCGGAGCCCCGCGGCCCGGCGTCTTACGCCGGGCAAGGGGGGAGCCGGCGGGACCGGCCCCAGTACCCCCCGCCCAGCCGGTGCCGGTGCCCGGGCTCGGCTCCCCTCCCGCGGCCCCGGGAGCCCCGGCACCGAGCACCGGCTGCCGAGCCCTACCGTGCCGCGGCCCCGACGGCTGCGGAGGATCGCCGGTCGCCGTGCCCCTCCGCCGCGGGTACCGGGGCTCTGGGGACGCCGGGGCGCCGCCGGGGCACGGCGCGGCCCGAGGCCACGGGGACGGGCGCGGCCGGGAGCGCCGGGGTGGGACCGCAGCCCTTACCTGGGCCCGGCAGGCTGTGCCGGGAGCCGGTGCCGGTGCCGGGAGCCGGTGCGGCGGCTGCCTCGGAGCTGCGGCTGCCGCCGCCTCCCGCCGCCGCCTCTGACACTCCGCCAGCCCCAGCCGAGCGGAGCCGCTCCGCCCCCCGCCCGGCCCGGCCCGGCCCCCGCCCCGGCCCCGGCCCCGGCCCCGGCCCGGCCCGGCGGGCAGCGGCACCCCCGGGGCCGTCCCGCCTGCCCCCCGCCCGCTCCCGGCACCGCCGCGCCGGGCAGGGCACCGGCAGGGCCGGAGGCTGGCAGGGCTTGGGCAAAGCCGGGGAGGACACGGGTGGGGATGGCAGGGCACAGGGAGTGGGGGGGGAGGACACGGGGAGGGGTGGCAGGGCACAGGGAGTGGGGGGGAGGACACGGGGAGGGGTGGCAGGGCACAGGGAGTGGGGGGGGAGGACACGGGGAGGGGTGGCAGGGCACAGGGAGTGGGGGGGAGGACACGGGGAGGGGTGGCAGGGCACAGGGAGTGGGGGGGGAGGACACGGGGAGGGGTGGCAGGGCACAGGGAGTGGGGGGGGAGGACACGGGGAGGGGTGGCAGGGCACAGGGAGTGGGGGGCGAGGACACGGGGAGGGGTGGCAGGGCACAGGGAGTGGGGGGGAGGACACGGGGAGGGGTGGCAGGGCACAGGGAGTGGGGGGCGAGGACACGGGGAGGGGTGGCAGGGCACAGGGAGTGGGGGGGAGGACACGGGGAGGGGTGGCAGGGCACAGGGAGTGGGGGGGAGGACACGGGTGGGGATGGCAGGGCACAGGGAGTGGGGGGGAGGACACGGGGAGGGGTGGCAGGGCACAGGGAGTGGGGGGGAGGACACGGGGAGGGGTGGCAGGACAGACACAGGCAGCGCATGGCCAGATCCAGGCAGGACATAGCCAGAGAAGCCAGGGCACAGGCAGGACACGGCAAGGGATGGCCAGAGCCAGGCTGGGCAGAGGCAGGACACGGCCAGAGCAGGCAGGACCCTGCACAGACCCCACAGGGCACGGCTCCCCCAGCCCAGAACCCCCGGTTCAGACCCAGCCCAGTGAGAGGGGTCCCAGCCCCGGCTCCAGCTTCACAGTTGCAATCTGGTGCCCCCGGGGCCTTTCCCCCCTGTCCCGCACAGCCCCCCCCCAGCCTGCTCCCTGCTCCCTTAGCCCAGGGTGGGGGGCACCCCAGGGCCCAGCAACACCCCACTGACCCCCTGCACTCCATGCAGCTCCCGACACTCACCGTCGGCCCAAGCACCAAGCTGGGGGAAGACTTTGGACCACCCGATGACAGAGGCAGTGGCTGGATTTAGCGTTCCAGGTCTTCACCACTTGCCCAAACTCCTTCTGGAGCCATTGGGCTGCCCAGGACCCCGCCGTGCTGCGTTCCCCATCTGTCTCGCGCTGGCACCCCGGCTGTCCTGGAGAATTCTGTGACTCAAGGACAGGAACGGGACAGGGAATGACACAGGACTCACAGGGACGGGGCAGGCGTGCCTCTGGGGCAGCAGCCTGAGTAACCACCTCACCACCCCGTGCCTCAGTTTCCCCACTGCCAGCTGCTGTGCTTGCAGGCTGCGGGTTAGGGCACGGCAGCAAGAGTCAGACCCATTCTGTGTCCCCCTCGCCCAGCAGTCCTGATTTGGGGGGAGGGGGATAACCCAGGACCTTCATGGTAAGGTCCTCCCTGGGGTCCCACAGCACCAGGACCCCAGACCCCTCCCGCCCGTCTCCTTTCAGCTCAGACGAGCGGGGCAGTGGGGGGAGGAGGGTGATGGGGCTGGGGAACCCACAGAGAGCCAGGGTGGGCTGGAGACGTGCGGTGCTGAAGGATGCTGGCACTGCTAAGGTCCTGCTTCCCCCCCTCCCGGCAGATGGGACCTGGCAGGAGCGTCGCACGTGCCCCAGCACTGGCTGCATCCTCCCGGCTGCTGCTTCGGCGCTGCTGACAGCAGGAGGACGACGGCAAAGCCTCTCCGGTCCCCATCTTCGGTGGGGTTAGAGGACAAGCAGCGTTAGGATCCGCTGCCTGGCTCCAAGCCCCCTGGAGACTCAGCCAGGCATAAATATTTCAGGGGGGTTGGCAGTTTTGTAATAACCGGCAACAAAGATAAACACCGGGAAGAGCAATATTTTTCCATGTGGGTTGGAGGAGTTTAATATTTTATCACTCAGAGCACAAAATATTTATGAACAATTTCATGTCAATCACTGGCTGAGGACTAATCATGACCTTTCCAAGCCAGGGAGGACACGTCCCTACCACGGAGGGACAGCCAGACCTCCCCTGCCCCGTGCACCCCTACCCCAAGCCCTGGTTTTGGGCTGCCCTGTCTAACTGCTGAGGAACAAACCCCGGGCTGCCGGGGGCACCGGGGGCACCGGGGCAGGGCAGGGGCTGAGCTCTGCAAGGGGCTCCTGCAGCTGGCTTGGCCCCGGGACACCGTGGCAGTGATGTCCAGGCTGTTCCACCATCCCCAGCTGGGACAGGGAACTGGGACCAGCACGGGCAGCCCTCCCTGCCTGCACCCCACGGCTGCGGGACCGGGCAGATGGGATGCCGGGGAGGCACAGTGCAGGCAGGCTGGTCCCCCCCGCCACAGGAGGAGCACAGCGGCACCAGGCCCACCAGCAGCCCAGGGACCCGGCTTTACTGGTTTTACTTTCAGCAGGTTCCCAAGAGGAGTGGGGATGCCACCTCCCTCCAGCCCAGCCTGGCTCAGCTCCCTTCCCGCTCCCCCCACAGCCCGCAGAAGCTGGGGACACTCCCCACGGCCCTGCTGGGTTGCCCCGGCAGGGAGCAAGCGCAAGCAGCAGGGATGCAGAACCCTCGGGCAGCTCCCGGCTCGGTCAGGGGGCAGCTCACCAGCAGCCTCCGCCCGCAGCCCCCTCCCCACCACGGGGCAGGACGGCGCGATGGGCCAAGAGGCAGTCAGCAATGCCACCGGCCACCAGTGAGGAAAAGCATCCACTTTATTACAGACCCCAAAAGCGCCCGTGGCAGTGCCAGGAGGACCAGGTTTACACGGGATGTTTCCATTTTTCAGCAAGGGGAAGAGAAGAGGAGAACAAACCCAACCGTCTCTACTCACAGCTCTTTGGTGCTTGAAAACACGCGGCTGTGCGGCAGAGAGAAGCTGTGGGTGAGAGGGGCACCGGCAGAGGTGAGGGGGGACACCTCTGCCACTCACCACAACCCCCTCCGAGATGCCTGCGAGGAATTTGCGACGCATCCAGAGACACACAAACAGCAAATGCATTTCGCTGGCCCCCCCAGCCTGCACCTACCCTGCACCACCAAGCACGGCAGGAGACCCCTCCCCACCTCCCGGTGTCCCTGAAATGGTCAAACACCCTTTCTGCAGAGAGGGAGAGCGGGTCCTGGGGGGAATCAGCGATCAAAATCTCTTGGCTGGAGAGGAAGGAGGTGGGAAAGGCAACCAGTTCCCAGTAACTCAGACTCCGGCGGGAGGAGAGGCAGCCAGGTCCCCGCTTCACTCTTCTCCTCTCTCGGCAGCGATGGGCTCCTTGGTCCACTTGTCTGTGACCTCCTGGTTGCCCGTGTAGCCCACGTCGGGCTGCAGGCCTGGGGCTCCCTCCCCGTCCCCGGTGACCTCCAGGTCCAGCTCCTCAAAGGAGGAGCCGCTGGCTCCCGACTCGCTGTAGCTGTGCTCGCTGCGGTTGTCCGCCTCCTCCCGGCCGCGGCTGGCTGGGAAGGGCAGCAGGATGGAGGTGGCCACCGAGGTGTCTCTGCTGTCGGTTGTGGTCTCTATGCTGATGGAGCTCGCCTCACTCATGGTGTCGGCCCCTGGGGTGGAGAGAGAAAGGGAGGGAGTGAATGCTGCGGGAAGGAGGCAAGAGCGATGGGGGGGCCACAGCCTTCAAAGCCACCAGAAACCTCAGAGATGCCAGGCCACAGTGGAGACCAGGCTCCTCTCTCTTGTCACCTCCTGTGTCTTTGAGAAGTGACTGGCCCAAGACAAGCACGAGCTGGACTCAAGCAGCTCCCCTGAAATCAGGGCACCCCCAATGCCAGAACAACCCACCCCCCAGATTCCCGGCCGTGCCCTGACGTCCTGGCAGTGCCCTGGCCCCACTGCTGCTCTCCTCAGGACCTGGGAAGCCTGTTCTGTAAGGAGAATGCCCGGCCTGGGAGCTGGGGGACAGCCCTGCCCCCGGCACAGCACCAGGAACGAGGTGAGGAGCAGGACGCTGCGCTGCGAGGGCGATGGGGAGCGCCAGCATCGCTTGAGCACCAAGGGGATGGTGGCACACGGGCAGGTCCTCGGATGTGCCGTTGTCAGAGGTGGGTGTACGTCCAGCCTCGGGCCAGGGCATCCTAGTGCTGCCTCCAGCACCCCCCACAACCCGCTCCCGCTCACTGCGCGGCTCCTCCGCGGCCGGCAGCTCCGGCAGCAGTGTGAAGGCAGGCCGGGCAGTGGCAGCCGGGACTTGGGGTGCTAGAGGATGGGGGGAGCCTTGCCAGCTCGCTCGGCACTTCTCCACGTCACCCGGCTGCCAGCCCACACCCCCCTCTCGTGGCTGAGCCCCCCTGGGGGGCTGCCCCTGCCTGCCCAAGCGGGCCCCTCGCCCCCTCCCTGGATCCCCGCCTCGTTAGCTCGGTCGACAACACAATTAAGGAGTCGACGACGAGACGAGCGTGTCAGATTGAGACCAGCAGCTCGGTGCTGTTGCCAGAGCAACCAGCCGGGAGACAAAACCCTCCTGTAAAACATTAATCATTGTTAATTGTGACGTCACAGATCCAGGCGGTTAATTATGACATCACGGATCCGCATCGCTGATTACGACGTCGCAGGCCCGCGCTGTTAATTACGACAGCGGCAGCAAGCCGCTGGGCGGGCTCCTCCGTCGCAGCCCTCCTGCCCGTTCCACGCTCCTCCCGCCCGCCTCGCACCGGCGGGGAGCACGTGCCGCGCTCGGCCACTTCCCGGCCCCTCGGCTCCCCCGGGGCTACGTCCCCGGGGCCTGACGCCCCTGCCCGGGGATCACACCCCACACCAGGGGGGAAAAACCAGGAGGAGCCCTGCTCGGCAGCCGGCACCAGCGGGGATCCCCGGGAAGCGGACGGGGACGGTGGCGCAGGGGGTCTCAGGCGGGAGAGGAGAGCCCGCTGCTCCGCGCTGGCTCTATCCGCCGGCACGGGGCTGCCCCGGGCACCTCCAGCCTCCTCAGGCTCCTGCAGCCGGGGTGCCCGGGGCTGGGCTGCTCGCCCTCCTCCAGCTGGGCAGCGGCTACCGATCTCCTGAAGGAAGACCTACTAGGGAGGGAACTTTCCTTCCAAACACCCTTAAATCCCGTTTTTTTGCTGTTTTTCTTCCCGGCCTGGGCAGCTGCCAGCAGAACTGCTTGTAAATGGCAGTCCTCTGCCTTCTGAGTGGCAACATCCCACGGTCCTGCCGGCTGAGTGAGAGGGCTGTTTGGAGAGGACTGAGCAGCGGTAGCAGGACGAGGAGCAGCCGGGAAAGACCCCCAGAGACAGAGTGCCCACTGCTTCATCCCACCCGGATGGCATATCAGCTTTGTCCTGCCCAGAGGAGCCCGAGCCTCCACACTCTCACCTTGGCCATGGCATGCAACCCCTTCGGCAGCTGGCACAAGCCGAGCCCTGGCCCGCCCACCCAAGTGATGCCTGGTGACCCCCGCCACGAAAACAAGAACAGAACCAACCCTCACTGTCATGCGATGCCTTTGCTGCAGCATCAGGGAGCACCTCGACATGGAAACTACATTTACTCTAAGAGAAAAAGGATGTTCTGCACGTTGCCAGCCAGGCGCTCGCCTGAAGGGGACGGCCACCACCGAGCGGGTGGCAGAAAGGTGGGAGATGCTGTCCCATCTGGCAGGACCTTGGCAGGGCAGTGGGTCAGCAGGGAATATGGAGAGCTGCAGGGGACAGAGGGGAGCATGCGACCCCCGAGCCTTGAAACCAACTAAGGGTTTGCAAGGTTTCTAGTGGGGATCTCAAAAAAAAAAAAAAAAAAAAATCCAATTTGGACAAATTTGTGACCTGAGGTGACATGGACACGTTCCCACCATGGGTTCGTGACAGCTCACATCACCTGTGGTCACCTCGTGTCCCTCTGAAACCTGGGACAAGAGTGACCCCGGCCGCCCAAGCCGTGCCCTGCCTGCGCAGCACCCCTCCTGTGTCACCCTGGGGGCCGTTTCAGCTGGGAAGCCGTCACATAACCCCATGGCACAAAGCAAAGGAGCTTCTGAGGAGAGGATCAGCAGCTCAGGAAGGGGAAGGCAGGGATGGAGCTGACCTGCACGCTGCTCCGAGCTGCCGCCGCGGGAAAGCACCGCTGTCCTCGCCCCTGCAGCCGCCTCCCTCTCCCTCGCTCCAAGGGCAACAATAAATCGAGTCCTGTTTCCTTTCAGCCCGGCACTTCTTCACCGCTCTGTCACTTCTGATCATGTTTGAGCAGCCTCAGCTGGCAAATTTGTCCCTTTCAGCAGCCTCGCTCTCCTCCGCGCAGGACAAGGCTGGCTCTGGCGCAGCCTGGCCGGGGCCGGGTAGCCGGGGCAGGCAGGGCGAGAGACGGAGCCGCTGCTGCTGCCGGGGACAGTGCGGGGTCAGCATCGGCAGGGGGATGTGGCAGGAGTCCCCAGCTGTCCCAGCACAGGCAGGGACCGTGACAGAGCTCCAAAAAGGCAACCAAAGCCTTGCTGGAAGGTGCCTTGCGGGCGAGCAGGGGGTTCAGCTCTCATCTGGTGGGGAGGTTTCCGGCAGCCCTCGCACCCACTTTGTCCTGCCCCCGGGCACTTTGCTCGGTCCCTCAGCGAACCGCTGCCCCTCGCCTGCGTCCCATTCCCCAAGGCCAGTCCCTGCACCGGGGGCCAGCCCGGCACCCAGGCCCAGCGCAGCTTTTCCCTCCGGCAGGCAGCGAGGTGCCAGCCATCCCATGGAATCCCCCCCCGCTTCGCTCTGCTCCCCCGAGGACGGCATAGCCATCCTGCTGCACCTTCACTCAGCAGGAATGTGGAACCTGGGAAGTTTTAATTTGGGAAAAAGAGGCACAGTCCAGGGTGAAGCCCGGCTGGGGTGTTGAAGAGCCTCCCCAAAGGCCAGGGCCACCTCGGAAGAAGGGAAGCCAAGCAGCCAACACCAAGAGACCAGCAGGGAATGGGTACAACGGGAATCACTCACCCCACACTGCTAACGAGGGAGATGGCTCCCCAGGCAGCTCAGCCCTGTGCCACCCCAGGTACCGGCATCCCCAAATCCCCCCGGGAAGGGGGAATGGCTCCCGTCCTGCATCGCCCCGGTGCGACACTGAGCATCACTCCCTTCTTGGTGTACCCAGGCCCTCTCCTTCCCCCCATTCAATCCAATATTCATCGCCTCTGCTGCTAAATAATATTGATCAATAAGCTGCCAGGAGGGGCACAGCTCCTCCACGCCTGCTGAAGCTCGCACACAAGCCCTCAGGAGAGGGGCTGGGGCAGGCAGGCCAGCAGGAAGGCATGGCAGGAGCTGCGTGCTGAGATCCTTCTCGGGCTGTACCAGCAGGCAGAACAGGCAAGGGCTCTTCGGAGGACAGAAGCAAGCGGGGGTGAGGCAGAGCACATCAGGGAAGGGGCCCCCCCCCGTGGCACTGGGGCTCAGCAGGTGATGCCATCGGTTGCACCCAGACGCTGCTGGACAGACTCAGCTCCAGTAAAATGAGCACCTGAGACTCTGGGCAGAACCACGTGCTTAGAAACCATCTGCGTTCATGCCAGCAAGCCCGTGTCAAGAGGCTGCTTTTGTTTGCTTTCACCTTCCATGCGCCTCAGTGGGGTCACGCTGGAGAGCATGCTGCTGAGAGCGAGCTGGGAGCGAGGACCCGCCGAGCGCTGCGCTGATGCCAAAGCCCTGGAAAATAATTAAGTACAAAACAACTAATCGTGATTGACACTGGCCCCCTGGAGACCCGTCAGCCGCCTTCCAAAAATGCTTCCCTGTCTTTCTGATGACCCTGACGATGGTGAAGAAGGGATGGAATTGGTGCGGAGGCAGCTGCAGCCCCCGGCCCCTTCCTTGCATGCCAAGTGTGTCCATCCTCAGTGGAGCTGACAGCACCCTGCTCCGTGCAGAGCAGCAGCAGAAAGCAGAGACCCTGGACCGCGTCCCACAGCCTCTGCGGCCACTGGCTTTGCTCGGAGCCACAGGCACCCAGTGCCTCGCCGGGGTAGCTCAGGAGCAAGGGCAGCAGACGACAGCCTAAATGGAGAGATGTGCTCTGAGGTCAGGAGGCCCAGGAAAACAAATCCAAGCTTTTCTTACGCATCCAAGTCACTTGGTACAGCCTGGCACCAGCCACAAGGACAGGCGAGGAGAAATGGCAGCGCCTTCCACTGGGAGCTCCTGGGGTCTTTAATTTAAGGAAAGTGTAATACAGCTGCTGGTGAGGAGTTTCATGAACCGTGACCGAAAGGTGCTCTGTCCACACAGAGCATTACTAAATATGATGCCTGCTCTGAAATCGCACACTCGATGTTGTTATTTCAGTATTTTGTGAAGCAGGGGGAAGAGCTGGTTTCATCTGCTGCAACATCAGGAGTGAGAGCCCGAGGCTGCCATGCATAAGAGCATCCTCAGCTGCCTCAGGGAGAGGAGAAGGGGCTCAGCACGTCCCTAGTCCCCCTGCTTGCCCTGCGAGGCAGCAGAGTGTCAGAGCCCTGCATCTGGATTTGCGCAGCGCAGGCACAGCCAGAGGAGCCAAGTGTACCCAGGAGCATCCCAGCAGGACCACTTGAAACACTGGCAGAGCTGAGGTGGATCAAGAAATAACCCAAATCTGTGCAACTGGGATTGAGGGGGGACTGTGCTGAAAAGCAGGCAGGGACACTGTTGTGCCCACACTTCCCAGCCGGCAGAGGAAAGCTCAAACACTGTCACAAGGCACCCAGGGATCTGCCAAGTCATGAAGACTGGATGGCCATCATGCCTGTTGAAAGGGCTGTGGCTAAGCCGAGCTTGCTCCTTGAGCGGCTCCCCTGGGAAGAAGAGAGTAAAGAAATATGAGAAAAGAGACTGGGGCTTTCTCTTCTTCCAACTCAGGTGGTTGCACAGATCCCAGCACAGAAAATACTTGGGAAGGGAGGATCAGTCTCAATCCGTAAGGTGACATCTTCAAGGTGTCTCCTTCAAGGAGTCTCCTGGTAAGCAAGCTGGGTAGAGCTGAGATCTGCTGGCTGCCACCTCCAGCGGGATCTCTTCTTGCACCGGGGCTCAGAAACTCACACAGGACTTCGGTGGCGAGATGCGGAGCCTGACAAGACCGGCTTCCCCCTCCCGCCTTGCCTCCCAACTTTGATCCTGCTGCTGAACCAGGGGCAGCCCGATGGCCACTCGATGGCTGTGGCAGCACCACCGGGGACAAACCGAGTCCCCGGGGTCAGCAGGGCAGTGGCAGCAGGACCGAGGGTGCTCAGCGGGTGCCATTTCCATCTGCACAAGCCCAGGACCTGCCCATGCGGTACCACCCTCCCCAGCTGACAGCAGCTGTGCCAGCCCGGGGCACTGCAAGATCACAGGGATGCAGGAGATCCTGGGGGCCTCCGGGACACTCAGGCAGGAATGGCATAAGGAACTTGAAGGCTTGCCACGTCCTCGGCCATCTCTAACAGCCAGAGCAAGGATGCTGGTGCCCAACCAGGCCTGGTTCTGCTGCCATGCCCAGTAGCAACAGGGATCACAGTGCAACAGCCAACCTCAACTCTTTAGTCCCAGAGGCAAGGCCAACCTCTCACAGCTATTATTATTTTAAGATGGTTTTGTGCAGACTCAGCAGATGACGACAACACATCAGACTGTACCAACAGAAGTTCATCTATGTGACTGGAAGGGAAAGGGTGGTGAAGGAGCTGACCCAGAGCTGCCGCTGGGGAGCCTGGCCTGAGGTGTCCCACATGAGAAAATCCAACATCATTTGCTGTCTAAAATTGGGAAGACCTTCCTAGCCCTTCTTCCAGCAGGACAGGGGACTCCCCCACCGCGGGCGTGCTGGCAGTGCCGACCCCAGGGAAAGCACCAGGAGAGGCAGGGCTCAGGGCAGCGGCTGCACCGAGCATCCCCTGACTGTGCTGCGGGACCATGCCCCCCCTGAGGGGTGCAGGAAGGAGCACAGGCAGCTGCTGAAGCCACTGACCTGAAGCAGCTTTTGCTCACATGGGTTCTGCCATCCCTCTACAAAACTGAGAGACAACCATGGGAAGGTGCCAGAGAAAACAGGCTGTGGGGTGCCTTTGGCCAACCTGGGCTGGTGCCCAAAGCAGCTGCCCCAATGCAAGAAGGCAAAAAGGCAAAGAGCTGAGTGAGCGCCGTGAAAACACAGGACCTCGAAGCACTGTGAAACCACTCCAGTTAGACTCTTCATTGCAGCACTAAATGGACAGAGCTCCCAGAAAGCAATTCCCAGGCTTGCTTTTATGCTGCACACGATTAAGAATTAAAGCAACCCAAACCTGAAGATGTGTTAAAACAAACGACCAAACTCCCCGGGAGGCGAGGAGAGACGTCATGCTTTTTTCATGCCCGTTACACAAGCGTGGGCGACCCGTGGGGCAGGAGGAGGCGGCTGCCCCCGCCAGCGGCCGGCTCGGCCACGCCGTCCAGCGCCCGGGAACGCTCGGCTAGCCGGCTCCCGCATCGCGCAGACATGTGAGCACGTGGGCTGGCGACGGCAACTAGCATTTCGGGTTACTATAGCACTGCTGTTCTGCGCCTACAGCCATTGTGGTCCCTTCCTGTATGAATACATCCAGGCTCCAACAGATCTCGCTGAGCAGATGCTATCGGGCAACTCCACCACCAGCTACAGCAACCTGGTATTTAAGCTCTTTGCAATCCCAATATGTAACAGATGAAGATGAGATCAAGGAAGATGTATATGACAAGGAAAAAAACAACCCCAGCTGCAACCAAAAGCTGTGAGATGCAGCTCTGCTCTGACAACGATGGGCCAGCGGCTCAGCGGCAGCTTGGCCCTCACCCCGAATGTCACGGGGGGTGCCTGGGTGCTCCCTAAGGCATGGCATGACACCTCGGGGATGAGATCCTATCACAGCCATGGGTGAGGGGAAGAAGTGTGCTGAGGCTCAGCGGTTGGGCGCCAGGTGGGCACCGGTCAGCCCCTCTCTGCCCGCTCAGGTGGCAGCACCAGGGGACACCAGGATCCCCCGCCTTTGGGAGGGCTGATGCCGATCGAAGACGGAGCTCATGCGCAAGCCACAGATACCTGTGATGTCTGTCTGGGCATCCTCGGCCTCAGCTGCGGCAGCCCTGCTCTTCCTCTCCAGTTCTTTCATTTCAGGCACGTAGAAGTCCCCTTGGCGGGCGAGGGGACACACAAAGTAGATGCGGTCCTCCTTGTAGATCTCGATCCGGGGGTGGGCGCACAGCTTCCTCTCCTGAAACACAGCAGGCGACAGTGGGTCAGGGGTGTGCTCTCGCCCCCCACTCCAGCCCCCCGCCATGTGGACTCGCAGGCCTGGCAGCATTGCAGACTGACCCGCTTCACCCACAGACATGGGTCCCATCCCGAAATCCCCGTGCTGCTTTCCCTACCACAACAGCCCCCTGCGTGGCAGGGCCGGGGAGTTCAGCCCTGGGGGTGAGCAGCCAGCCGGGCTCAAGGAGGAGATGTCGAAGCCCCGAGGGGGACTGAGCTCCCCGGGCTCAGCCTCATTTTTGGTGTGCTCATTTTGGGTTGGAGTGAGGGGTTTCGGGGAGCCCAGCAGCTGCTTCGCACGGACCTGCCAAGTCTCCTGGCAGCACGGCCCTGCGAGCAGGCGTAGCACTTCTCTGCTAATTAATATAATCTAGAGCCGACAGCTCAAGCAGCTCCTTTCAGAACGGCGAGGGCAGGGGGAGTGCGAGATGAATCCTTGGCATTTCAGATAACTCCCCCTCCTCCTCTTCCTCACCCCACCTCCCCCTGGCAGCACACTTCAAGACCTCAGCTCCCCCAGCCTGCCAGGGACCTGTGACCGGGACACGTCCCCTCAGGTGCCGTGGCTCACCCTGAGCCGGGGCTGTCAGGACTCTCAGGGTGCCGGGGCCAGGCCGAGGAGCAGCTGGACCCCTCTTGCCACCCCCTCCTCGCCTGCTCGCCCGCCAGCTGCTCGCTGGCAGAGGGGGCGGCTGATTACAAGCTGGGTGAGAAGGGAGAGTATCTCTTCAGAGGGTTTTCTTTTGTTTTCCTTCCCCTTTTCAAATCACTGACAGCTTTTATTTAACCCCACAACCACCCTGATTATCCTCCTCCTTCTCCCTGCCCTGACTATCCTCCTCCTCTTCCTCCTCCCTGCTCCAACTATCTTCCTCCTCCTTCCCCTGACTATCTTCCACTTCCTCCCCATCTTAACTATCCTCATCCTCCTCCCTGCCACATCTCCCCTGGCATCCTCCAGCAGGGTCCTCGTCCTTCCAGGGCTCTCTGAAGCCAGACCTGGCCCCTGTCTAAGGACGAGCTTTATGGACACATCAATCATGATCTTACAAAAGCCTGTTTGTGCCTGATCTCCTTCACCCCTGGAGATGGACCAAGCTGATTTTGAGTCTTTTATTTCCCAGTCAAATGCCAACACTGGGCAGAATCCACAACAGAAGGGAGCCAACGATGACCCTCTCCCCGGCACTGGCAGCAAAGCCACCTGGAGAGCCATCTCCCCGCTGGCAGGATGCTGCGCAAGCAAGACGGGGAGAAAACCCCACGTGAGCCATTTTCAGGTCTATCTTCCCAGGAAAGCCTGCAGGAGCTGGCTCTGCGGAGCCCAAGTTTACCCAACAGCACCACTGCAGCAGAAACATGAACCCCAGCAGAAGCTTTACCTGTCCCGTCCCAAAGCCTTCGAGCCTGAATTTCAGCAGAGTCCTCCTCCAACCGAGGAGGACCCACATTCATGAGCCCCGTGCCGCAGGGACGCGCAGGGACGCGGGCGGGCTTCCAAGGCGCTTGGAGCCTGGAGTTCCCACTTGCAGGCAGGTGAAACACTAACGCATGCAGATCAAAACTGTATTAAATAAAAACAAGCCGGGCTGTTTTTAGCAGCAGAGCAGAGGCGGCTCATATCACTCCTGCTTTTTCAGCAACAACGCAGACAAGAACCCTCCCCGCCGCTCTGCCCCTTGCTCTACCAACCACAAGCCCATCAGCCAATCTTCAGCTTGGTTTGTTATTTTAGGTTACTGCAACACATACCAGAAACGGGTATCTCCACGGTTTTTTGGATGCATCCAGCTGACCCTCCACCACTTAATGCAGACAGGGACAACTCAAATGATTTTAGAGCAAACAGGTTTCTTCATACAAGGTTTCTAACCAGTCTAAAACCTCAGGGCTTCAGTCCGGCCTCCACAATATCCCAAGCTGACTTCCCAAAGCCCACCCTGGGATTCCTAGAGAGCCGATCTGGGACATACCTTCTCCCTACAATTTATCTAGGCTGCTACAACTCTCCTTCTAATTACACAGCCATAGTAGTGACTCCCCCAAGGCACAAAGAATGCCCCCTCCACGCACACAAAACATGAGAATCGTGACTTTTTAAGGAATGAAAATGCACACCTGTATGAAGAACAGGGTCCTGGACTGGTTCTTGAGCCAGATGCTGCCTCACACTCAAGGATTATCCTCTAAGAGAGATGGGGATGCTCCACCCTGCCTGAGTGGGAAGCAGCTTTGCCTCCCTGCAGCCAGAAGAGCCCAGGTGCCCTGCAGCCAAAGCCCACAGCCATGGACCAGGTCAGTGGGACGATGCTGAAGTGGCTGGACACTTGCTGTCAATACCAACACCTGCCTTGTTACAGACAGCTACGTGGATGCTTAACACTTGACTTCATCCCAATTCATCCAGGGTTTTCCCCAAAAGGAAATGGAGGAAAACCAGAGCTGGGTGGTCCTAATTTATTCCTGGACAAACCAAGTTGGGAGACAGGCTGGTGAGCTGGCCTCTGCTTCTGTGTGTCTTTCTGGAGCAACCCAGCTCCTGGCAGGGCTGCTGCAGAGATCAGCAATGGCAACCGGGCTCAGGAGAGGACAACATCCTCAAGAAGGAGCAGGGAGGTGGCAGCTGGGAACACTGTGCAGTCTGGGCTAGGACCAAAGGGATGAAGCTGCATACAGACTTGAGAAAAGGGCAGAGGTGATGAGGTGGGGACAACAGAACAACAGAAACAACAGAACAACAGGACAACAGAAACGGATAAGGGGATCATCTAAAAAAATGGGTAAGGGAATCATCCAAAGGGGATGCAAAGGAGATCGCCCTTGTGATCATCCTAAAGGATATCAGCAGGCAGGCAGAGGACAGACAAGTACGGGCAGAGGTTCAGCAAAGTGCAACCAAGAGGTGGGTGTCAGCATAGGACAGAGCAGGTTTAGGATTATCCCAGCAGAGAGGAAGGCTATGAGGCTGCTGCAAGGGAAAGAAACAACCCAGAGAGACTGGAGAGCAGAATCCAAAGGCAAAGGTGTAAGCAGAGCGAATTAGCAAAGGCTCAACAACATGGCAAAGCAAGAGAGACACTCAACAGGCAATAATACACTCTGCAGCTGAGGAGGGAGCCCCTCGCTAACTGTGCAGCTAAGCCAACAGATGGAGCAGCAAGGTGGACGTAGAGTCTGCAAGGCAGAGCCCTCAAGTGAAAACAGATGCAGTCTCACACGGGCGGAGGAGCTCAGCGAGAGGGGAACAACGGGACACCGACGGCGTCAGGGCCAGGCTTCTGGCTAGGACAGCGGGACCCAGTAAGTAGGGCAGGGAGGGGGACTCATCCCTTCCCAAGGTTGTGCTGTGCCACCTCCCTTCTCAGCCTCCACCGGGAGCTCACCCTTCCTACAGCCAGAGAAGGTGGAGGTGGCAGCACAGCGTGCAAGGCTTATGTGTCTATGCAGGACCCTCCACCGGGCACCTAAAGTATGGGATTTATTGCACATAATAATCCAAGCAGCCGAGCTACATATACACAGCAAAAGCCAACGCATCCAGAGCCTACCAGTTCAGTCCTGACATGCACAGCACTCCAGCATACTCCTTCTATGTCAGACCCTCTGCTTCCCACAAAGCCAACTCCTTCTTGGCCCATCCAAGGGCCACGGCAGGGTGCTGCTCACCATCCTCTTGGGAACAAGGGTTTAGGGAGGGGAAGACTCTTGCACTCCTCTTTCCCAGGTGAAATAACACCCTGCCCAATCTTTACCCCTGGGTTGTTTCCAAATCACCCACCACCCCAGACTTCCCGTAAGACTTGCTTCAGGTTGGCCTCATACCTTTTAGGAATGGAGCATCCCCTGACCTCAGGCATCAGAAAGGACAGCAAGGATTATGCAACGGACCAGCATTTCCAGACACCTTCCCTAGCAGCAGCAGGAGGTGGCACCTTCCCAGCAGCACAAATTTTCTTCTCCCCAATTATCCATTAAGGAATAGACCCCATCGTCTGCTCACAGAATGGCGTGGGCAGGGCCTCCCAGCCAGAGGATGCCCCTGCTTCCCGGGGTGGCCAGGAGACCAGTCCCAGGGCTACAGGGAACATGACAAGGCAGCTGAGACATGACCCGCAGTCATTAAAATCGCAGCAGAATCATGCCAAAATGGAAAGAGGTGGCAGGGTGCTCACGCTGCGCCGTGCCCCTCAGCGCCTGCTGGGAAGCAGAAGGCAAGCTGGGGCACTGCAGGGACCGGCTTTGTCACTCTGTCAGGCTCATCTGCTCAGGAATTCAAATGCCACCAACTGGATCTGCTTCATCTCCCACTGCTGGAAGAATTCAGCTTGTTAGGAGACCAGCAAACGAGCCTTGCGGACTGCTCCCGGGATCCTTGCCATGCCCAGGAATGCTGGTGCTCAGGCTCCAGCTGAACCCACTGCCTGTCCCAAAACTCTTGGGAAGGTGGTGGGGAGGCAGCTGCCATCCTCACCCCACTTCTGGCCACAAGTCCTGTGGCCCCACAGCCTCCCTGACTCGTCACTGAGACCTCCTGGCATGGCTCACAGGGCGATGGTTAAGCCATGCCAGCCCACTGAGTTGCTGTTTCAGGGTTGATGGCTGGGGAAGAAGTAGTGGAGAAGATTTTCATGCCACCACTGAGCTTCCTGCTAGCGCGGGGCCGGAGGCTGAGCTCTCCTGTGCTCCCCAGCAGCTCCTGGCTCCATCTCAGAGATGTCTGCCTCATGCCCAAGCCACCAGTGTGCCATACGTATATAGCCATCGCCCGCACCTGTCACCCAGCCCTGCCAGAGGACATCCTGCCTGCAACATGCAAAAAACCGCCTGTAGAACCCAGCCAGGACTGGAAAAGCCACAGGGAGCAAGCAACTGGTCACCCAGCAAGCACTGCCCCTCTTCTACCGTAGGGGCACCAGGCAGCCCCCTGAGCTCGCCCTCCAGGGATCCACTGCTGGGGCACTGCCAAAAAGCTGGGACAGGCTGGAGCCTGCCAGCCACTGGGAAAGCAAAGGTGCAGGATCCAGCCTAAGCACCGACTTCTCTCCGCACAGTCCCAATCGAGAGAACTTCCCAGAGGGGCTGAGGAGCATGTGGGCCAAGCCTGCGCCAGGAGGGGACCCAGACTCAAGGAGAAGCTGTGGGTTGCTTACCAGGGGCCATCTGAACATCAGTTCGGCACAATGCGCCTGGTGCTGCCGCTCGTCTTTGCTGTTATGGCGATGGGATGTGTCCACTGCTATCTCAGTGGAGCAGAAGGGTGCCGGGCATGCGGGGCTGGCTCTGTCCACATCCTGATGTGACACATCCCGGAGAGACACCAGTCACACGAGGGGGTTTTTCATAGGGAGCTGGAGAGCAGGGCCAGCCCAGCCCCGGGTTATGGCCAGGTCCGCCCTGCTAGCGAATTGGACTGGCAGCCTCAATTACAATTTGCTAAATGCCGGTGATGCAGCGGGTGTCTGGCTGCTGCCCTGGGGGGAGCGTGGAAGGGGATGCTGAGGGACACCCCTCCAGCCCCCCTGCTGCACCAGGGCTCCCCTCCCTCCATTTATTGCACCTGCCACACCTGGGGGAGGAACAGATGGTGGGTGTGAACACACGGGGGGGGGGGGGGGGGCTGTGCCCATCGCTGGGGGCTGCTGCTCACCGGGGGAGCTCACCAGCATCCCCCCGCCAGCCAGAGCATCACCACACCCTCCCTGCCATGAGCCCCCCCTCGCCTGTGCCGCCGGCACTTGTGCCACTCCAGTTAGTGCCAGCAAGTCAGCTGGCACCCAGCAGAGTGTGAGGGACCCCCAGGGGACCCGCCAGCCCCGTCCCCACATGCCAGCACCTCCTGCCTGCTCAGGCAACTCAACTCCCCCGTCCTGCTTCCAGCCGGAGGCATCCATCCTCTCCTCCTCCTGGTAAAGGGGTCGGACGCTTTGGTCTCAGGGATTTTAAAGAAACAACAAAACCGCGTGGAGCTGAAGGGCCCTCAAATCAGTTGCTAAAATTAGAGCTGAAACTGAGCCACCAGCGAGGACCGGAGGGAGCGCGCTGTGTGCCACATCCTCCTCGCTTCCTCACACGCTCCACGCTCGGTGTGTCATCCCCGCTTATCTTAGACCACGGGTGCTAGGTAGTGCAGAGAGGCTTTGCAATTCCGTTTGCACAGCACCCGGCACCCTTCAGTGCTCTCCCAGTTCAGCCAGGGGACAGACTCGTTGCTGGGCCATCCCCCCAACTCAGACCCAGACTGGGGATGTCCCTGTTTCCATTTCTCCTTGCCCAGACAGCAGCTTCAGGTTAAACACCGCTTCAGTCCCAAGTCTGAGCTGATGAAAACAAAAAAAAAATTAAGGCATCCCTTCCTCCCCAGGTTTCAAACTTGGTTCCAACACGCACTTGCAGCCCAGAAAGCCAAGCATCTCCTGGGCTGCCCCACAAGCAGTGTGGCCAGCAGGCTGAGGGAGGGGATGCTCCCCCTCTGCTCTCGTGAGACCCCACCTGGAACACTGCCTCCAGCCCTAGGGTCCCCAGCACAAGACGGTCGTGGACCTGTCAGAGGAGGCCACAGAAATGGTCCAAGGGCTGGAACACCTCTGCTATGGAGAAAGGCTGAGAGAGTTGGGGTTGCTGGAGAAGAGAGTCTCCGGGGAGACCTTACTGTGGCCTTTCAATATACAAAGGGGGCTTGGAAGAGACTGGAGACTTTATAGCAGGGCCTGTAGTGACAGGATAAAGGGCAATGGTTTTAAACCGAAAGAGGGCAGGTTTGGATTGGACATGAGGAAGGAATGTCTTGTGATGAGGGTGGTGGGACACTGGGCCAGGTTGCCCAGAGAAACTGTGGTTGCCCCATCATTGGAAGTATTCAAGGCCAGGTCGGACGGGGCTTTGAGCAACCTGGTCCAGTGAAAGATAACCCTGACAGCGGGTTACACTGGATGATCTTTGAAGGCCCCTTCCAGCCCAAACCCTTCTGTGATTCTGGTCCTCCCTGACGAGCCGCAGCCTGACCATGGGAGGACAGGGATGAAGCCTGGGTGCCCGGGGCTGCTGGTCGAGGGTCAGGAGTCAGGCAGGGGCTGGGGAGGAACCATCAGCCCGAGACGGTTTGGGCAGAAGGGAGGACAAGCCGCTGGAGGGAGAGACAGGCAGATGTGCTTTACACCAGTAATACCTCGAGCATCAAGGAAACCCCAACATCTCAACTTGCAGCTCAAGCAGGGTGCACGTGGAGCCAGCGGGCCCTGCCTCCCTGGCACTGGCCAGCACTCAAAGCCAGCTCCAGCACACGGCACAGCCGCAAACACCATGCTGCCAAGGGCTGTGAAACAGCTGCTGCTGCTTCCCAGCCTGGAGAAACTCACATTTCAGAGGTGGTGAGACTGCTCCCACAGCATGTGCACTTTACTTTCAAATCCTCCGGGCTGCGAGGTGTTTCAGAAACAGAAGGTGATATTACTGCAATCAAGAAAAGGCCATCTCCGTCAGCCAGCAGGAAAAACGAGCGGCATCACCAGCACTACAGCAGCGGAAACAAAGTCGCCAAAGGATAAGCAAATCCTCCAGGTAGCAAAATACAGCGCCTGGCAATTAGCACCTCCTGCGCCCATCAGCAGCCCCCCCATCCTGCCTGCGACCAGGACACTGCCCTGTCAAGGCGGCAGCGCCGTGGCTTCAGGACAGGCAGGTGAAAACCAGCCCCCGAGATCCTCTCGGCAGCGGCGGGAGGGAGTGTGTTTGGACTGCGGGAGCCGCGAAACGCCAGGCTCGATAGCTGGGAGAGTTTTTCATTTTCACCTTGGCGAAGGCAGCCCGCCATGCAATTTACACCTTGCCCGCCTGCCTGCCTGAGCTTCCCGGGGCCGAATCACCCGGCTGCCCCCGCCCCGGCGGCGCCGCGGGAGCTGCGAAGCGGCAGCTGTCAGGCACGGCCAAGGCGAGAGGCGAAGGAACGAGCCTGGGTGGGTTGGTGGGTACAGGAGGTCTCAGCGCTCCGGGGGGGCTGATGGGGACCAGGCACAGGCTCCCAGGTCGCTGCTGGAAGCTGCTGGGAGAGTCGTGAACATTTTTCCTCCTCCTCGGGATGGAGATTCCTTCCCGTCCTCCAGCAAAAGGGAGTGAGCTCCAGCCCTGCCTCGCTGCAGGCGCAGACGTGTTCTGGATCTCCTCCCCTTCCAGCACCCACTTGAGCTGCAAGAAAAATCCTGTAGCACATCCAGGAGCATCCCCCATCTTCAGAGACGAGCTGGGCAGCAAGTCCCAGCAAGATAAAACCTTTCAGAAAGTAGCCATGGGCAGCCAGAGCTCCTGGCGTGGGGAAAGGACAAGCCCTGGACAAGGCTGCCAGCCCGAACACAGGTATGTTAGTCCATGCACTTCCAGAGATTTTGTTTTGTTTTACTGCCTCCAACTACAGGAACGTCACCTGCAGAATAAGGAGCAGATGGTGCAAACACACACAATTCATGGGGCTTGGGTACCCCCTGGTGTCACGGTTATTTGGTAGTAATTAGTCCTGGAGCAGAGAGTTTCAGAAGTGAAGAAAACTTCTGCATTAAAAAAAAAAAAATAGTTTTCCTAAAAACTCCGTGCTTTTCCATGTCCTCGGGTTCTGCCTTGTTCCTGTAACCGCCCCGGTAAGTAAAGCCAGCTGGGGAGACGATTCTCACCAGCTTCCCGAAGCTCCACTATATGTTCTCACACTCTTCCTCCTACCCAACCCCAACTACATCCCTTCCTCTCCTCCTTTTTCCCTACCACTGCCATGCACAAACTCTTGGATGGGGACTTTGGTTTTAACCACTCGGAAAGCTCAAACACTGGATTTTCATTATAAGACAAGAAATCCGCCTAAATCCACATAATCTCTCCTCCTGAGGAACCAGTCCTGGGTTCCTGTCCCTAGGAACACCATTGCTACGGGAGCACGCAGGTCAACAGCCACGCGCGAAAGGGGGCGGATGAGGCTGAGGGAGAAGGGGACCACAGCTGGAGAGGGCTGCCTCTGCTTTGGAGTGCGGGTCTCCAGGGACCAACGCTCTCCTTCCAGCCCTCAGAGGATGCTTTTTCAGCATTAATCGCAAAGCTGAAGAGGTTGATGCAATGATCTCTGCCCTCACGGATGACTGGAGCGATGCTAAATCGCTTTGCCTGCTCTGTTGCCTCGGCAAGGCTGCCAGGAGCAGCAGCTGTGGCAATTTCTCTGCCTCTTGTCAAGGCAGGGCCTTTCAGGAAAGGAATCATCACCCAAGATATTCTCCTGCCCATCCTGCCTCGGCCAGGCAGCACACTGCACTGCCGCCTCCCACTCTACATGGGGCATCATGCAGGTAAAAAGAGACTCTTTGAAACACGGGTCTTCAATAGGCTGCTCACAGGCAGAGCACAACCGCCGTCTCCCCGAGACACCCAACAACAGGTTGTTTCTTTCGGTGAGAGGTGGTGTTCCACGGCTCACCCACAGCTGAGAGCCTGGAGAGCTCCTCATCCAGATGGACATTCCCAACCCACCTTGATGGCTTTATCTACTTGGGCCACCACTCACTTGAGTACTTGCCCTTCCGCAACAGCGATGTCTGTTGGAAGCCTGTCGTTCCCAGCCTTCTCACACACATCCTCACCCGTAACGGCTCCTGCGATGAAACCCTTGTGCAGCAAAACCAGACCAACAGAGATGGAGCAGGAGTGACTGGTGCCCACAGCAAATGGGAGCTCTCGGTCTCCTGAGCCAAGGCTGGGGCCAACCCTCCCAAAATCTCAGCCCTTCTCTCTTGTTTTTCAGCTGCACACACCATCCTCCCGGGATCACAGGCATCTCCAGCTGCTCTTCCACTAGCTTGTTGGTCACCTGGACAAACTCAGAACGTGTGTCACATTAATGCCTCCAGGAATAAAATGGCCCAGTGAAATAAATACCCTCCTTGTCCCTTCCTACCTTCTTGAACAACCTTGTCTTTCTGCAACGCCCCCAGCTCCCAGGCTTCATGGAATATATTTCATGATGAGCTAAGCTCAGCCTCACACCATCCCTTTGCAGCTGAGAAAGCTGAAAAGGGAAGCTGAAGAACCTAACCTTGCTGAACTCGCACAGATAAAGCCACTGGAAGCCCAGAGCAAAGCCAGGATGCAACTGCCTGATTCCCAGACAAAACAGTCCTTCCCTCCTCACCAACAGGGACTTAATGGCAGGCTTATCAACCTCATTTAGAAAGCAAGGAGGGCCACCAAAGAGGAAGATCAAGTGAGTTTCAGCCTGGTTTCCTGAGGAGGAATGGGTAAGATGATCACGACGTCCATCAGCATGTTGTCAGTACAGCACATCAGCACATCTGACTGCAGAAAGCAAGTTTCCAGGACAGAAGGATCTTCCAAGCTATTGGCTAAGTGCAGCCAACAGTACAGAAAGACTGTTTGACCTACTGCTCAGAGGGGCCCAGGCTTGCCTCAGGTGACAGGGATCGCGCTCCCGAGCTCTTCGCTCCAGGATACTCACGCATGGGCCACTGCTTACCCTCGGTTTGCTGCTCCTCCTGCTCCTGCTTCTTCTTCCCTTGCTCCAGGGACAAACATCCCTGCACTTTCAAAGCAAGCCAAAGCCCAAGACAAGCGCCCTGCTCAATTTTTATAAACAAACAAGCGGCATTTACCCGCAGGCTTCCAGGAAAGCTGCCTTCAAACCCGCAAGTCCAAGAGCTTGCACCTCTAACCCAAAAAGCCAGCAATCCTGCGAGGCAAAGGGCAAAGAGCCAGAGACCCTGGCGAGCCCCAGCATCATGATGACTCCCGCTGGTGAGCTCAGCTAACGAAGCCCCCAGAGCCTCCAGCCACTGCACGCCGCCGGCAGTAACGATTTGCCTGAGGAAATCCCCAGCGCAAACAAACAGCGCTGGCAGGCAGAAAGCAAAAGGCAAAAAGACGGGCAGGCTGCCTGCAATGCGGGAGGAGGAGGAAACGCAGGCAGAGGCGAGGAGAGGGTAAGGGAGGCAAACAAGAGGCACCAGGCAGATTCACCAGAGACCTCAGGACAGCTCCAGACATCCTCGAGCCAGGACATGCCATTCTGGCAGCTGTACGTGCCCAGAGCGGGCATGGGGAGGCAAGGTGGGGCTGGGTGCCTGCCTTTCCTCCACAGCCCTCACCTCCTCCTCCTCGGCCCGCCAGGGACCCCAGCACAGGGTCCCAGGGGGCTCATTACCTTGGTCTGGAGAGGAGGGCGCCTGCTGAGCATGCTGCCGTGGTGTGCCGGGGAGGCAGCGGCTGGCGGGGACAGGAGCCGAGCGCCTCCAAAGCCAGGCTCTTCTGCTGGCAACGGAGGCAGCAGGGGAGGGGAGCAGCTGCTTGCAGCGACCTTTGCAGTCTGGTGACTGCTCCTCCGCCAGCATAAGATTGTGAGTTTGACTGTGCAGATCAATCAGGAGATGAAATCGAAGTGAGTTAGGCGAGGACAGAGCCCAGCCTGACTCTGCCCTTCCATAAGCCTGCGGCTTCCCAGGTCCTGCATGCTCCCACATGAGCTGGGAAAGCTTCAGATATACACCATGCTGCTCAGCTTCCCAGGTCTTTCCCTGCTGGGGAGCTACCTCCCCATCTCCACCACTGCTCTGCTCTCCCAGGTACCCCAAACCACAGGCAGCCCTGAGTAATGTCATCGACTGCAGCACATCAGCTGATGCCGCAGCCACCAGAGCTGCCCCAAATCCTCACCAGTTCCCCCTGAGACCTAGAGGACACCCCTCTTCTTCCCAGCTCCATGGTGCCCTCTGTCAAGCTCTGGGTACCTGGAGAGCGGGGAGGACTTTGGGGAAGCGTCTCTGCACCTCTGTCCCCTTCCACCCTTCCCCAAGCAGCCGCAGCTCGTTGCAGGCAGGGAGTGGACTCTGACCTGCGCCGCTGCAGCCCCATCTCAGGAAGGCTGCTGGGTCTAGGCTAGCAAGAGAGGAGGGGTTTGGACACTGGTCCTGTGCCCCATGGCACAGCATAAAGCCAGAGCTGAGTCGATGCTACGGGTCCCATGGCAGCACCCACTGGGAGACACAGATTTGCAGGGGAACTGGTGGGAGATGCAGACGAGGGCTTCTCGGGGAGGCAGGAACAGAGCACAGGAAGGACAAGTGAATGTGGCATCTAGAAATGCATGTGAGAGAGGAGGAGGAGGATGCAAGAACGGAGAGGAGCTGGTGGCCGCGCTCCTATGCTACGAGCCCACAGCGTCAGGCAGCTCCTGCAGCCTTAGCAGCCACTTCCATTTTGCTCATCTCCCGAACTGCTCAGCAGAGAAGTACCAGAACAAGTCTTTCTCCGACACTGAGCTCTCCTGACAAGCTTTTGCCAACTCACGGTCTGGTTACCGTACCACTGGGTGGACGTTACCCCAAGCTGTGAATCTGCACAGCATGAAAAGAAGAGCAGCTGGCCACAGCAGATGATAGATATCTACCTTTCTGCATGTCAAGGAGCTGCCATCAGCTCCCGGCAGAAATAAAACCCAGAGAAGCAGCTGAGAGTAACTGGCCATCCAGCGGCAGGGAGAAAAAACTGGTGTCCACAGTGCGAATGAGGCCATGGTTTCCCTCCCTTCAGCCTTCCCGGGGTGCCCCACAACCCCACGGAGCGGAAACAACCCATCAGCAAATGCATGAAGCCAGCAGGCAGCTGCGGACAGGCCTGCTCTGCAAACCGCCACAGCACATCCTCTTCATCCCCACGGGGCCAGGACACCCCTTCGGGTTTCATCTGCAAGGCAACAGCCCCCAGCGCCGCGCCAGGACAGGGACTCCCTGACCAGCCACTCTAGCAGTGCCTTGAAGGTCTGTCCTTGACCTTCAAGCAGCACTTTTGCCTTAAGATCCACTCTCCAGAGCTGCAAAAATATTGACAATTGACACTGTAACAGCTTTAAATATATCAGAAGGTCTTCTGGTTGGTGGTATGTGGACAGAGGGGGACAGAGGCAAAAGTTTCCAGGGGTCCTGGGATGCAAACATGTGCCCATCCACAAGTTATCACTGTGATAAGCAGCCAGAGTCAGGGATGCAGAGCAGTTACTAACCTGCTCTCCCTGCTGCACTCGGCTCCGTCACCCCCCTTCATCCCTGTGGGGTTGTTATAATTCCTCACATTAGCAGAAGATGAACAGGTAAAACCATCCGTCTGTGGAGTGAGCATCCGGCGCTCATTGTATAAGCCAGAAAAAAAAAAAAATCACCCCAATTACGCCACAGCACTAGAAACTCCCAGGCATCCTTCCCTTCTCTCAGACCCTTTGAAATGTAAAGCCGCACCATTCGGTATCATTTAATTTGAAGCTCAGCCTCAGACCAGCAAAGCCTCCCTGAGCTTTAAGAGGAATTCAGCCAAGCAAAATGTAGAGGTACAAAACACAGATGTCTGTGGTCTGGAAGACAAGTACACCCCAAGCTTCACCAGTGACTCCACTTTGTGGCCCTGGTGTCTCTGTGTTGCCATCCCAGTGCCAGAGGAGGCTGGCTGTGAGTCCCTCCCCTCCCTTCAGTCCCTCCCGGCTCTCTTGGAGCGGCTGGCAGCCAGCACCCCTTGGATGATGCTTCGGTGCAAGCTGGAGCGGAGCTCAGGCTCTCTGCTGCAGCTGGGCTGCTCTCTCAATCCTGAAAGCCTCTGAAAACCTTCCTCAGCTCCCCTCTGCACACAAGCCAGGAGATCTGTATTTTAAAACTCCCCGAAGAGGTGAGCTTTGGAGAAAGTGGACATGGCAGCCACGGGAATCTGGGCCTGTCCCAAAACCTATACCTAGGTTTTGCTCCAGGTCAGCATCCTACCTATGGGGGAACGTATCTACAACAAACCCAGCAGAAACGCATCTGCTCAAGCCAGCGCTCACCAGAGCATCAAGGAAAAAAGGCAAACAGCAGGTGGGTTGAGGACAAAGAAATGGGATGCTGCCTTAGCATACCTGGATGCACTGGTCCATCAGGTGCTGATCCACTCTGGAGAGTAAAAAGTACCTTTGTTCTCTTACCAACGCCAGACACCGCAGAAGAGATCCTGAGAAAAGTCAGCTCAAGGGTGACAGAGGACAAGCACTGACTCAGCCCTGAGCCGGTCCCTCTTCTGCCCGCTGTGGTCAGGCAGCAGGGGAACGAATGCCTTTTCTCGCTCCTGTGCAATCAGGCAAAGAGGAGAGGAGACAGATGCCAACCCACACGGCCCGCTGGCCACGATGGCGAAGAGGCTCACCACAGCTTGCTGCTTGCCCGGGATGGAGCAGGGGAAGCAGCGCAGGACACCCGGACATCGCTGCCAGGCTGCAGAGCTCCATCAGTTGCCTTAGGATAGTTCTAACCTGGAGTCATCCCTGCCAGCTCCGGGCACGGGTGCTGAAGTTTCAAACTGCCAACATTTCTATTAAAGGCTCTGATTTTCCCCGGTTTGGCTGAATCAGAGTGGCTGGAATAAGCTGCCACATGCTGGAAAAGAAATAGGACAAAAGGAGTCCTGGAGCTGAGGGCTCCCAGGCACTCTCCAAAAGCCTGCAAGACAAGAATTAAGCACAGCTCGACCTTCTTCTTTCAAAGAGCTCACAGACCAGGCTGCAAGCTGCTCCGGAGCCCTGCAATGGCAGAGGCAGGTGGAGACCACAAAGATGAACGTGGCCCTGGCAAATCTGAAGGAGTTCAAGAGGGCCAGGATTTGGCAGCATGATTTTCCGCAGCCTGTCAGGACAACACAAATACAGCACCGGATGTTTGCTCCTCAAATCAGGACGGGATGTACTGGTTATACATAGGTCTGCATCAAACCGTCGCACCTCTCCATACCCTGCATCCACTCCACAAAGGCTGAGAGTCCCTACAGGTGCGGGCAGAGCGACAGCCACCAGGCAACAGCATAAACAGAGGAAAAGCACACGCTGAGCCTGTGAAAGCCTCCTCGAGATGTGAGCAGCTCCGCAGACCACCGTGCCCGCTGCGGTCACGAGGACTGGCAGCTCAGGACACCTCCAGCCTGCTGCCTCTGCCCGAGGCCACCAGAGCACAGCGGCATCTGCTCAAACAGCATCCGAAGGGCAGCAGCTGCTGCAGGCAGGCGGAGACGACAGGGTTATACGTATCTATAGCCCTGCTGAAAGAAGAGACCCTGAGGGACTTTCAGTGTGACCCTCTGCTTTGGAGCAATCAGCTGGGCTCGGCTGCCTCGCCAGTGCTCCAGCCACCGATGCAGCCCCAAAGCCAGCGCCTCGCCTGCAGCACGTAAGCTCTCGGCACGGGAAGGAGCAAGAACCGATTTTGTTCTTTCATCCCTGTGATCTGATGACCACCCAACCTCGCGACTCATCCATCCATATTTTGACTCAGTGCATAAGAGAAATGTTTTCATTCTCCTGCCCTCCCCAAAGTGGGGCATTTCCTACCATTTTATACCTAACTAGAATCGAAAAGTGCAAGTTAGTCATAGCACAACGGTCCTTTCTCTGGAGGTAAAAATGCCACTGCTTTCAAATGTATTATCTTCCTGCTCCACAGGTTTCAAAGTGGGAGCTTCACAGCCAGGGAAACTGGGCCAACAGCATTTGCTGGAAAAGAGCAGTATTTATAAGAAGCCGTTTCGCATTTGATTGGGTTCATTTTGCTATTTCTCAAGCCTGGCACAGCTGGCAAGGTCTGGCTTGGAGGGCTACAGGGAAGAACCAGTCCAGAAAAAAATCATTAGGACCTTGCTAAAATAATTGCAGAGAGGCAGATCAATCTCATCCTTGAATTAATTGACTAGCTGGCAAGGAGGGAATACCCCAAGATTTGGGACAGTGTCGCTGCCCGAGAGAGCTGAACACTCCTCCAATGCCAGACAATGAAAACCTTTTAAGCCAACTGCATTCTCTGGGATTCTCTATAAATACATTCGGGGAGAGCACATGTACAGATTGAGTCGATAAAGAGACCTGACAGAAAAGCACTGTAGTATTTTACTCTCCCTCCTTGCCCAACCATTTCAGTTCTTTCTCTCCCTTGGACAGCTGTACGAAATATCCCCGGCTTCCTCCGTGATCATTAATCCTCACTGCAAAGTCGAGGGGGGGAGCAAATCTTTGTGTCTGAATGGATTCATCTCTGTGGCGATTTTGCAAGGCTGGGTAAGTTGTTACGAGGCTGTGAGCCTCAGCTTTCCAAAGCAACGTCTAGGACAGTGAGGTGGCTTCTCTCTCCCTCCCGGGATGAAAATGCCCCCCAGCAGGACCACTGGCTGACAGGCAGCACGGGGCCAGGGTTTTGGCTGCCCAGCCATCAGGTATGCCTGCGCGGTTTGGCACGGATGGGAAGGGAGGCGCTTGAAGTTTGCTCTCCTTCCAGGCGCTCCCTTTGGAAATGCTTATGGAAAAGGAGCTGGGATGATAATAGGATCAAAATGCTGGGTGTCACAGGAAAGCACCCACAGTAGCAGAGTCCCAGGGCTGAGCCACCAGCTAGAACAACCTCCCCAGGGATGAGGTGGAGACCCAGCTGCCGGAGGCTTTCAAGTTGCAGTTGGGTGCTAGATAACCTCATCCAGGCTCCCTTTCCCATGGAAGTTTGGACCAGATGACCTTTCCAGGTCACTTCTAACCTGGGCTGTTTCCATCCTGTGATCACTTAGAAGTGGGGAAGCCATGGTGGCCAGGAGCCTGTGTCCCACACCAGCTGTTTCCCTGAGACCAGGATTCCTCTGCCTGCTGCTGGGGCAGACACTTGCATGGAGTCAACATGAAGCTTGGGAAAAACTGGGTGATTTCACACACGAGCCAAGCTGCAGAGGCAGGGAAGGAGCCTTTGTAACTATCGAAGCTCAAAGCTGGCCAGAAAACCTCTTTTCCGCTCAAAGCAGCGATGCCGCCAGAGCTGCAGTTTTACACCTGCCCCCATGCAACCGAACGGCAGAGCCGAAACAGAAGCCATGCGCTTGCAAAAGGAAAGGCACTTGCAAGCACAGGGTGGCAGAGCAGCAGGTACTGGCACCGGCATGGACCACGCAGCCAGCATACACACCGACCGGCGCACACCAGCCTGCCTGGCACGATTCGGCCGTGCCGGCTCCGTCAGGGCAGCGCCCGGCACTGAACATGAAATACGGCCAGCCCTAAGTCACCGCTCACCTGCCCGCCTGCCAGGACCTGGGAAAAACTGACAGCAGATGAGTAGTGGCCTGGGGCTGCCAAATTCCTCTGGGGAAGTGGGAAAGCAGGGATGCCCGCTGCGAGTGGCAGGAGACGTGACGCAGGGCCCCGGATGCCCATATGTTCCATTAGCGGCGCAGGAGGAGCGCGTTTCCCTGCAGACACAGGTTAAACGGACCCGCTCCGCTGCACGACCCTGAGCTGGGTCCAAAGGTCCCTATGGCATTAAATGACATTGCCCACCACAAAACCCTTCCACCTGGCTCAGCTCCCAGCCTGACCTCACGGGCGTCCTGCCCTCCCCTGCCCCGCGCAGCACTGAAGGCGAGGTCACTCCTGTTCGCAGGACTGAAACTTCTTCGGAGGCTTTTGTCAATAAAAATATTCAGCAAGTAAAAGTCGCCGCAAACGCGCGAACTGATGTGATGTGACGTGCAGCTAGGGGTTGCCAACGAGCAGCGAGCGGGCAGCCTTGCTGGAGAGAGACTGCTGAAAACCAGCTGTCAGTGCAGGTCAGCAGGAGATGAATGTGCCCGTGAAGGTGCCGAGCCTGTGCAGAGACATCTCGGGGTCCTTCTCCGGTTCCTGCAGTTGCATGTCACCTTCTGGAGGGGCTCAGGCTGGAGCATTGCGGCGCCCACCTCTCAACCTGCTCCTCCTGACCTGCCCAAGACCAAGAACTTCACTGGCTCCTGGTAGAGAGCACATGCCAGCCAAGGGTGTCCTCCAACACTGCTGGCCAAGCTGCTCCAGCGCTCATCCTCAACACCAACCAGGCTCGTGGGGAACCAGGGATGGGTAGGGAGAGACTTGCATATTACTGGGACCTCCATCCTTAGACTGTCTTCCCCTAAAATAAGGCCAAAATCTCATCTACTCACATCACCTCTCTTACCAGCAGCAGAAACAGGGTGCATAAAGCCTAGGTGAGAGGAGGGAGCATGATGGACTCAGCACACACCACCACAGCCCCCGATGCCCGCCAGCCTCCAGGCAACCAGAAACACTCACCCAGAGCCATCGCTGACACTGCCCTCTTCTACTCTCCCTTATTCTTTTCCTGTGGCCATGAGGAGTGGCAGAAGACCTCAGCAGCATGTGGCAGGTTGGATGCAACATGCCCCATGCCCCGGTGTCCCTGGCTGTAGGGAAATGCTGCAAACATCAGGCTGTGCTCCACTGCCCTTTGGGGGAGCAGACTGCCAACACCCAACACATCTCCAAGCCCAGTGGGGTTCCTAAAGGAGAAGACAGACTCAATCCACTATGCACAGATATGAGTGACAGGCAACAAAGACAACACCATTGAGGGCTTCCTTGGTCATAGGGTAAACCAGGCCAGAGCAGCATTTGAGTTGGGTTTTGTTTCTAAGAGGGGGAAATAAGTAGGAAGGGTCTTGTTTCTTCCTCCTCATTTTGAAATCCTGATGCTGGATGGCTATCACCAGTGGGACAAAAACAGGGAGGTGGCTTGTCACCAATCCCCCACTCCAAGTCAGATCATAATGGTGAGGTCCAAGAAATGACAAAAGTGAAAAAACTCTCACCCTCCACCAGGAGTCTGTCTGCACCGTCCACTCTGAGCACCCCCACCCTCCCCAGGGTTTCCTGTCATTAACCACCTCCTCATCACAATCAAGTACCACCCACTGGAGATGTGAATGGACTGTGGATATCACCCACACTGGAGGTATCCGAGGGACAACCACTGGGGATGGCCCCAACCTGCCGCTGCTGCAGCCCCCAGGTACACAACTGGCGGGCACCGGGTTCTAGCGAGGTGCGTCTGCAGTGCACAAGCCACGCATGACCTGACATACAGCCCGCCTTGGGACCGGTGAAGACACACGCAAGGGCTCCCAAAACACTTCCCCCAGAGTCTGTATCCTTACTCCAAGCCCCTGCCAGCCCAGTGCCCGACAGCCTGTCACACTGTCAGCTCTGGTCTCGTCTCTGCCATCAGTACGAGTTAGACACATCAAATCCTCTATGACTCTCAAGGGCTTCTTTTTCCCCCGTTTTCATTTGATGCGTGAGGATCGCTAACCAACAGCATCAGATAACCTCCTGTCTTCCTGGTAACTCTACAGACCTATATTCAAGTGCACGTGGGCTTAAACTGAAGGTCATCCCACCTAGCCAAGCAGCCGAGGCACCACCTCTCTCCCCAGTACCCCAAACCTCTCTCAAAGTATCCACAAACTGATCCCCACCGTCACCTTGGTGCATGGGAAAAGGGAAGGAGGGGGATGGAGAGCTCCATCTCCACGAAAGCCACTGACATATTCTGCAGGGTGACCCACTGATGCAAGGAGGGAGGTGGTCGTTTGGATGAGTCCTTCCAGGTCCACGAGAGGAGACAGTGAGGGCAGTAAAGTCCCAGGTTGGGGGGCGATGAGTTCTGGATAAAGGTATCCTCCTCCTTGTTCTCCCTGGGGAGATGGATGTGCAACTTTGAGTGGCCTTGGCTCAGTGAGGGCTTCACCTCGGGCAGTGGTCTTCAGCCCGTGGTGCTCAGAGCTCACAGGAGACCAAAGGAGTTCCTGAGGACAAGCAAAACTATGGGTGAGGAACAGCACCAGCAGAGAGGGCCGGGCATCTATAGTACTTCCCAGACTCTGGGAGGAAAACCTCGGGCAGTAGCTGATCGGCTGCAGCCGCCGCTGCAATTGGGTCTCACACACACACAGACTTCAGCCCAGACCGCTCGCGCACGACAAGCTGGTGTTTAAAAAGGCTTCATTCACAGAGCCTGAAATAAACTAAATCAGCCAGGAGAAAGACATCCCAATAACTGAGTCCTCTTTGCAAACGTTTTACCAGCTGCCAACCCCTAACCCCAGGCCGCCGACACAGCAAAGCAAAAAGATAGCTCCATGGTTTTACCTTTGAAACACAAACCTTCTGGGATGGAACACAGCTGCACAGACCTTCATTTATAACAACTGAGAGAAAAGCAACGTCAACAGATCTGAGCAAAGCCAGCAGCCGTGGCAGTGCAGTCAGGGGAGCAGGAGGGGAAAGACGAGGTGCAACCATACTCACAAGGGCGCTGGGCACCAAGGCTTAGCTGCCGTGAAGGACCACGTGTAGGTTCCCCGTCCCCTACGGACAGAAAGCCGTTCACATTAAGAAGCCATTCGGGGTGCTGGGTTGGGAAGGAGAGTCTGAAGAATGGCACAGATCCCGGACACATCTGCTGGGGAAAACCTCAGTGGCACCACCGAGAAGCGGGGAGCATTCAGTGAGTATTTCTGCAATGGATTTAAGACAAAGCCAGACAACACGGGTGGAGGATGCGGGTGAAATGTTTGCACTTCCATGGGAAGATATAACACATGGCTCACAGGTCCAGGTAACACACATTTTAAATGTGCTGAAGTCCCACTTGACAAGCTGTCCACGTGTCAAAGGGTTATCTGTGGCCAGCTAGAGATGCTAGAAAGTCCTAGGAAAGGCAGCAGCCTGCATCTGCCAATATTCAAATGGACAAATAGCTGATTTCGGCAAGCGCAGGCTGGTCACGCAAAGACTGAGCCAAGGTAAAATAAATGGATGGCTGCAACTGGACCAGATCACCAGGAAGCAAAGGAGACCAGCATAATTAATGTCATCCAACACACGTTTACAGCTGTCAGATCCTGTTGGATTTATTTTTGTGGGGATTGCGGGCTTGACTGATAAACGAACCAGTACCTGTGCCATTTGTTTGAACTCAGAGAAGACATAGGACATGGTACCACTTCCCAATTTTAATCAAGAAACTACAACTCCATCAAAGGACAGTGGCACGTGTTTGAAGTCACTGTTAGCTGGCTCAGAACAAACCCATGACTGGGGGGGTCGCGGCAGGGGACAAGATCTCCACCAGAGATCTGTGCACCACAGCAATAAGACCATTGCTGAAATAAAGCATCCATTTGTGCTACTGACAAGTCAGAGACCTTTCTAAGCTGAAAACAGGTCCAAAAAAAAGACCCAGGAATTAAGATTGGAAAATAAGGAAAATATGCCAGTGGAAGACTTTACAAGCTCCATATACAAGCTTATCAAAGAGAGAGGCAAGAGGTGACTGCATCCTAAACTGCCATAGCTGACAAGGGAGGCAAAGCTTGCTCCAAGATAGTGGCCAAAGGAATAACGTGTTTCCCTGGCTGTAAACAGGAGCAAGCCATGTCTTTCTAGCACCATATGGAGCACCCTGACTTGGCTCCCCGCAGATGGAGGACCAAGGTGCAGAGGAGCGTGGCAGCCCATGCCAGGCAGGAGCCAACCTGTTAACCTCCCAAATCCTTCCTGGCATCACAGAGCCCATACCGGCTGCTGCTGCTCAAGATGTGCACTGTAAAGCAACATTTCACAAGTCCATGGAGGTGGGGAACATCCTAGTACAGAGCCAGGAGAAGGGAAAAAGCTGGGGTTTTTGCTGAAAGTTGGAGGATGCCTCTTCAAGACCAGCTAAAGAGAACAAACCCCAGTTTGGAGTCAGTCAGCTCATGCTCTGGTTCAGAGCAGGGTGCAAGGCAGCCAGGACAATGCTGGCATCGCTCTCCTCCTTCATTCCTCCACTTCCACATTCTCCTCAGCTGGAGAGAACGCAAAACTGACCCAAAACCCCACAGAAAGAGGCCAGGTTGAGCCAGTCACTTCTAGGGCTGTAGTAGGAGACACCTGCCAGCCCTGCCTTAGATGCAATTTGGCCACCTCTCTGGCTGCCAGAGGAGCCCAGGGTTGGGAGATCCAAGCCTACCAGCCTGGCAGTGCCTGCTAGATGCCAGCACGGATGCAGAGAGATGCAAGCACATGCAGCCTACCGTGGAGAGCTTGTTACATCCAAATCAGAACAAACGCTCCTTGAAATGGCGGGAGGTTACAGGGGAAGAACTTGCTCTCAGAGGTGTCAGAAAGGGTCTCCAGCAGGGAACAGCTTTGCAGGAGCTCTCCTTTGCACCCAGGAGTCAAAGGTGATTCTAGCCAGCAAGTCACTGCTGCTGCCAGCCGGCCATCCCAGGGGAAGGATGTCCTCTTACCTGCCAGGGACGGCTGCAGCCACTTCCCCACAGTTTCTGAAAGCCATGGCTGCACCTAAAGAGTCATGGAAATGCCAGCTCCTGAGTCCCACGAGAGCCAGGGGGGTGAGAGGCATGCTGCAAGGGTAGCCTGATCGTAGCACCTCCTGCTAATGAAAGGGGACTCTGCCATCATATTTATTTTTTTTAATTATTGTTATAGATTTTAAACTCCCCTGTCCCCCTGAAGCAGCAACAGATTAGGACACACGAAGCCCAGGCTGCTGAAAGCCAGCATCATTGCACCCACACTGCTCGGGAAACCTGAACCACGGGCATCCCCAGTAACTTTAGTGTGGCACCAGCAAGTCCAGAGGGAGCTATACTCTCCTCCTTCCATGTCCACCAGCCTTCAGCCTCAGGGGCCCAACATCCCCAACAGTTAACCTCAGGGGACACTGCGGAAGGATGCTGGAGGCCACCCAGTGTGGGACTTCCTCCAGCTCTGCCCCCGAGGTCCCCACCACCTCTCACAGTCCTGCTCCCTCAGCCTGTCCTCACACCCTCAGCTCCTTCATCCCACACATGCCCTCCAGTCCCCTTCTCCCATTCCCCTCCCCTATTTTTCAGCATCTCTGAAGATTTCTCCACCCTTCCTCCCCACCCTCCACCCCTCTCCCAGCCTCCTCCACCTCCCTCCTATGACTAGGCAGCCATGCCATCCTCCCTCCACTTCAGCTAATTCCCTCTCTCCACGGGAGCCGGCTGGTGTTTCATCTCTGCTGCTGAGCCCCCTTTCATGCCTCCTGGCTTTTGCCAGCCCACCCCCTTCCTCCCCGCTGCGGGGAGGGCAGCGGGGGGACCCGTGCGCTCGGCAGGCCTGACCCCCGGCTCTCATTAACAGCGCCCTTCTCAAAGCAGGCACAGCGTGAAATAAATAAATAAAGCAAATCTCTGTCTCGCTGCTGTCTCGGGTTGCTTAAGGGAGCCGGGCGCCGGGGGTGGGATGAAGGATGCTATTTGGAGCTGTCTCCATGGCAACCCCCATTCCCACCACCGAGCGGGCACAGGTCACCTGTTTCCATGAAACTTTCCCCCCCTCCCTCCCCATCCCTTCGCCCAGGGAAGTGCCAGCACAGCCCCAGGGGCGCGGGCTGTCCAGCCGGCAGGAGAAGCGGCAGGGATTCAGGAGAAGCAGCAGGGATGCAGGAGAAGCGGCTGCAAACAGCCTCCAAAGTCCCCCACGCCATGTCGGAGGAAGTCGGGGCATCCCCACGGTGCAGCACGTGGGGACTGGCAGCACCTGCTCCCCTCTGCCCCGTGCCGGCAAGGTAACCCCATCGTCTCCCTGCCTGCGTCCCCACAGTCGGTCTAACACGGGCAGGGGGGCTGCGCTCAGCTGCAGGACTGGGGGATGGACGCCGGCACGCACCCTGACACACGTGCTGTTGGGACTGGAGCAGAGATCAAAATGTGTCCCCTCCCTCCACACGCAGCCCTGGGTGCTGCATTTCCATCCAATTTCAGTTATTTATTTTAATCTGAAGTCGGCCGCTCCCATTAAACGCTGCCAGGTGCTCCCAGAACAACCCGTGGTTCCCTTTTTAGCTCTAACAACTCCATCTCTCATGCGACAGATGCGCTCGCCAGGACCTTTCCCCAAGTGAGGCAACGTCAGCCCCGTGTCGCCGAGCACTCCCGCAGCCAACCTGATGCTCCCACCCACGCCAGCCCCCTCCCTGCGTGCCCACGCGTCCGCCGCAGGGCTGGCAGCAGAGCCCGATACCCCCCGCATCAAAACAGCCAGCAGAGCTCCAGGAAGAGACAGAGAGAGGATGAAGCGAGGAGAATGGGGAACTGGTTCTGCTCTCCAGCAGCTCACCAGCACGGGTGGGGGGCACGAGCAGCAGCAGTCTCACCCACTGCTGGTGTTAATGCACCTTCTGACGGTACCAGTCGGCAGCTCCCTAAGGTTGGGGCAGACAAGAGGGTCGGCAAAGAGCCCCAGGAGTTGAAGTTCTGGGGTTGGCACCCGGGCAGGCATCCTGCGGCACAGCGCAGGCTGGAGGGATTCGCACGGTTCCCCCACAGGGCTGGGAGTTTCGCCAGGAAAAGCAAGTTTATAAATAGTGCGTTTCAACACGAACAAACGAAAGCAGCAGAACTCGACAGCCAGATAAGCCAGGGGCTGGGAGCTGGCCCCTCCCCAGCATCCTCCGCCTCCAGGAAGGACGGTCCCTTCCCTCTATCGCCCAGCTGGCCAGGACCATCCTCGCTCTCTAGAAAGCCTGGATCTGGAGGTGTCTGTGTCAGATGTGCTGCTTGGAAACACCCCTGCCGCAGCTGGTCTGGCAGGCAGAGCAAGGCAGCAGAATTAGACTGAAAAAGACCAGAAGCAGCGGGGATGGCCACCTGCCTCGCTCAGGGGCAACGGCGAACAGAGCCCACAGCAGCTGGCTGCCCAGCCAGGGCCAAGGGCCACAAATTTCAATGTGTTGCTTGAAACCAAGTCTTCATAAACCCACGGGCCAAAAAGTTTCTAACTTCTCCTCCCACCCCCTGCAGAAGACAGCTGTCCCACTGGTGAGGCTGGCACCAGAAATAGAAGTTTCATGGCATAATGTGTTACACCAAAGGGGCACATACCTGCCAGATCCTAAAAACAAGCAAGACACTCAAAGGGAAAATCAGCTTTTATCTCTGCATTAAGGAGAAGAGCAGCAAGTCGTCAGATGAGAACTTGCTTCTCGTAAACACAAAACAGCAGAAAATACACCCCTGTGCCTGCGGAGCAAATTGGAGGACATCCCTGCTGCGGAACTACCTGCCAGATTGCAAAAGGAGGAGATCTTGATGGTAGTGCCCAAGGGAAGACATCAAGAGACGACACGTCAGAGAAGTCCCATCAGCTGTCAGCAGGAGAAGCCTCTGACAGCCCACCAAACACATGCGACACTCTTCATGCCACACTTGCTTACCTTGATGTAGGTGTCGAGGGCTGGGTGGACACGGTTGACTGCTAGATGGATGGACAACGGCGTAGTGAACGGGAAGGTCGCCATGACCACGTGGCTGGGAGCAGGGAAGGTGAAGATCTTGAAGCCATACTTCTGGAACCGCTTGATCTGCTCTTCCGATGGCTTTGCGTCTCCCTCGCTCAGGATTCGGCCTATGGCGAAGCGGCACTTCTCTGGAGACACCTGATCGAGGGGGACAGACAGATGGTGTCAGAAGAGAGAGGCTTAAGACTGCCCAAAACCTCAACCTGCTGAGCATGGAGGCAGAAGACCACCATGAACCAGGGTAAATGCAATAGCCCAGTATGATCAGGCACACCAAACCGGGTGCCCACTCCTAACCAAGACTGATCCAGGCCCAAACTGTCCACGCTCCTCCCAGCCTAAGCTCACAGCCCAGTTGGGAAGGCACTGCTCCCTTCCTTGGAGGGCAGAGGCATTTACAGCAGAGAAGAACTAAACCCTACCCAAATGCACCCCAGTGACAGCCACTGCAGAAAGCGTCTCTCCTGATCCCTCCACCAGAGATCCAACTGTTGAGATGTGCTCACCGCTGTCCCCATTGGCAGGACATCCCTGCAATTCCAGCGGGGGCTAAAAACAGATGTGACCACAACCTGCTCATCTTGCCTCCATCCCAGCCCCAAGGAGGTCGCCCTGCAGGGGCACCTGCCCCCAGCAGCCGCCTGGACACACGACCCACCATCACGGGCCACCGGCACCAAGCAGAGAGAAATCCAGAGGCTGCTGGGTCTTCAGGGGTGGGAAAACTGAGGCACTTAAGACTTACATGCAGTCACCAAGCTGTTTGGAGCAACATGAAGAGAAACACACCCCCCCCCCCCCTTTCATCCTGGACCCCAACAACATGCAAAACAGAAAATGTGCTCTCTTTCCAGATTTGGAGATGCCACCTATTAAGACAAGAGGCTGCGGGGCTCCCAGTCCAGCAAGGGGGGTGTTTAAGGCTCTGCTCCCAGCACACTGACGGCCCACAGGCCATCTCCATGCCAAAGCTGACCCAAGCCATGGTTTTCATTTCTGTTTTTTAAAAAAATCCCATCACTCGAGTTCACGTTTACCCATGGCATTAGGCAGGAACATGGCAAGGAGCAGGAGAGCCCAGCAACTCCTCCCCAATACCACATAAAGGCCTTTCTACCGCTGAGATCAGAGCCCAGCTCCCTCCTTTAACTCCAGCCTTCGTCCCCAGCAGAGCTGCTGTCCTTTCCACCCCCAAAGAGATGGTCAAAGAAGTAACCAGCAAGCAGAGGCAAGGCTCCTTCCCCCAGGGCACACTGGCCTAAAAAAGGAGCCCAGGAAGAATAGGAGGTACAGGGGGCACCAAGGAAAGGGGCACCATTTCAGTGTTCATGCTTCCCTGCCACCGGCTCTCAAGCCTGCGTGATAACGAGACGATGGGGTAGCCAGCAACCAGGAGTGGCGGATGCAGGAGTCTGGCCACCTTCTGCCAGCCATCCTTCTTCTGGTGAGGGCTGGAGAACCAAAGTCTCCAAACTCCCGCTACACAAGGTGGCAAAACTCACCAGGACCTGCCAGGACGCCCGACAGGGGCAGCGAGACAGACGGACGCCCTGCCGGCACTGGCATCACAAAGCTCTCACAGAGATGATGGGAGGCAGAGAGAGGGTGCACACAAGGTCAGCATACTACCACTTCCCATCCTCCTGTACCCTCAAGGGGATCTCTGCTCAGCACTCCCCAATCTCGTCCCTAACTGCCTGTGCTAAAGCTCAGCAACATCTCCTCCTGCACCATAACTACCCCACGTCGCACTCCTTGGCCTCCCTTTCCCTTAAACACCTTTTCATGTTGCACGGCAGGACCATCCCAGAGGGGAAACACAAGCAGATGTAAATAGGAAGGAAGAAAACAGCCTGTCAGAAGAAGCAGCAGCCATCAGGCTGTGGACTAGCGTGCCTGACGGCTCGCTCTTGCCCTCCTGTGCTGCAAGAGGGAGCTGCAGACAGGGCTGTGCCGGGCATAGCTGCTTTGGGGTAGGGAAGGAGAGGCAGATGCAGCCCAAAGACAGCAAGAGGCAGCAGTAAAAGGCATACAAGGGGAAAGGCCCAGATGAAGCAAGGAGATAAGGGAAATCTAGATAAAACTCCTTTAAACACACCATCTCCATTTATGTCCTGAGCAAAGCAGCACCACATGGGCAAGGCACATTTTCTTCCTCCCTTCTCCTTTTAACTTTCTTTTTCATAGCATGCAGCCCCACAGGAGCTTTCTCAAGGGCAGCAGCAAGGCAAATTTGCCTCCTCCCCTGCTTGGCAAAGCCCATCTCAAGGGAAGGAAGGAAATACTTCAGCTAAAACCAGCCTCTCCCTAATCAATTTGTCCTTTCATGTTGGGCAGGTGCTGATCAAAGCCGCTGCTCCTCCAAATACCCCAACAGAGTAGTTTTGGAAATTATTAGTGAACCTATTCAGCAGCTTTGCCAATGGGAACAAAATCCATTCCTGCATTCAGAGAGCATTTTGGCCTCATCCATCGAAAACCTGGGCACAGGCTGGTCTCTGAGCACGCGAACATGTGGGCTGCAGGCAAAAGGCCCTAGCACATGCCTACAGCTAAATGTGAGCAGAAGCACTTGGCGGGAGCTGAGCACAAACCCGTCCGCCACATCCCGTCCTTGCTGAGGAGTTATTTTTGTTCCTGCCAGAGGTGGGAGAAGGAGGGAGAAGTCCTCTGGGCTGCTAAATATTAAATAAAATGAAAAAGAGAAAAAAAAAAAAAGTGCAAATTAATATTAATCTTGTCCATTAAAACACATAAAACATTGCTGGCAGGGGTTCAGCAGCGCTTGGGGAGCATCCTTGTGTGAACGCCGGAGAGCCAGGAGCCAGCAGGGAGCCCTGGGGATGCCGGTGACAGCGGCTGCCCCAAGGCCCAGCGTGACCCCGAGGCAGCACACATGCCCCAGGCCACAGGGCTCCCCCTGGCCCCACTGCCGGCCAGGAGCTGGCACACAGTCGCCGCTCTCCGGCTCTGGCATCCCCCATCCTCTTTCCTAGCAAGAGCCTCCGTTAGCCACGAGTCCGCCAGCTCAGCACACACCGCACTGGCACCCGCAGCGTTGGGGGCACCAAGCCCCCCAGGAGCCAGCAGCTGAGAGCTGGGCTCGAGGCATCTGTCTGGCCAGAGCCCACTGGCGCTCAGCCAGGGACGCCGTGGGACACCGCAGGACACAGCAGGCAGCAAGCACATTCTGCTGCCTGATGACAAAAGGTCTATTTTTGGTGACAAGTCAACATCCGCAGTGGGTGGCCAGCTCCGGGTGGACCAGCCTCTGCCAGACGGTGCTTCACCGAGGTCAGGAGAGCGCTGAGAACGAGGAGGAAGAGGAGGAGGTCATCTCTCCCCACTGGGGAAAAGGCAACCTGGCTGACCGACCCCACCTTGTTGGGCCTCCAGGAATGAGGAGCCAGCAGCGCACACCACCTCCCGTGCCATCGTGGCTACAGCGGGTACAAGCACACAGGGGCACCCCACGGGGCACTGGGATGCTCAGCACCTGAGCCAGCGTGCCAGGCACAAGCATTGCAGCCCCCAGCCAAGTGACCCACCCAAAACTGGCCATTTCTTCCCCTGCCTGGAGGCAAGGCAGCCCTCTGCCCATCCTGCCCAAGGACATCCTCGCTCCCAGCACCCTGCCTTGCCTGGCCTGCCTGACGGTAAGACACACATCTCTGCAGGAACCAATTCAGGAACAAGAGATTAGGCCACGGAAGGTGCCACCACCACCTCGGCTGCTCCGGCGGACCCAGGTGTGATGGTGTGCTCATGGGTGTCAAGCGAGACGAGGCTCCTGCTGCCACACGGAGCCCCGGGCACCACAGCTACGTCCTGCCCGGCCCCGCTGTGCCCCAGCCACCAAAGTGCCTGTGGAAGCAGGAGGCTCAGGCCAGTGTCACCTGCCCAATGTCATGAGGAAAGGCAGCCCTTCCAGAGAAGGACAAGGTCCGTGGAGCTGCCTGCCAAGCCTCCGAGGGCAGGTTAGGCTTCCATCACAAGAGCCAACTGCACAGCCTCCAGAGCTTGCAATGCCTGGTCGCAGAGATGCATTATAGGCTTTGTTGGTGCCTGGGAGCTTCCAGCACCCTCCGGGCTCGCTCCACACACGTGCAGCACCCAGAGCTTCCACCGTGCCCATCCTGAGTACCACCAGTCCTGCAGGCTCCAAAAGGGAGATAATTCTCCTGCCCAGGGTCACCACCAGGATCTCCCAGACTGACCCACAGACTTGGGGCAATGCACCCTCCAAAACATCTCGAGACCCACACAAACTCACTACCATCCTTTGCAAGGGCCCCACCGTGGATTGTAGCTCTCCACAGTATCCTGCCCCATGCAACAAGCTCCCCTCAGCTCGCACACCAGCTGAAGGCACTCACAGCCCATGCAGGATGAGCAGCCAGCCCACAGGTGAGTACAGAACCCTCAGCAGGGGGGGAAAGAAGGCCTCCAGATCCAGTAGTGTGTTCCAGTCCAGACTGGGCACCAGCTGGGCCACCAGGCAGAGGTCCAGTGTGCCTTGACCACAGCAGGCCAAGAGCTGTCTCCACCAGCTGATCCCTGAATCCAGAGAAACTTCCTCCAGTCACCAAGATGGGCTTCCTTGGCCACAAGATGCCACTCAGCCATGCTGACAGAGGAGGCCTTCCCCTCCTGAGAGATCTGACTGCGAAAGGAGAAACAGCTGGCTTCCAAAACCCTGGATGGCCACTGGAGACCCAGAGACAAGTTCTGCAGCCCCACCACCTGCTCCAACCACAGGGTAAGGGCAGAGATGAGACAGATGCAGGAAGATGAGATAAGAGACAGGAACAGGACGAGGAGACAACTTCATCCTGCACGGATAGCCCAACTTTCCAGGGTCATACAGGAGCCACTCCTTCCCAGCCTCACCTGGTGCTGCCAGGGAAAGCACTCTCTGTGCCAGCTGCGGCACAAGTCACCACAAATATCTTTATCAGCATCTGTGGGCCTCAGAAGTATAAGCTTTCACTAGCACACACTTTAGCAAACAGAGAGGCAAGGCACAGTGCCCAAGCAGAAGGTCTGCAGGGCAACCACGTCCACATCATGGCCCCAGAGCAGGGCAGCACCAAGCATGGATGCTGAACATTTCTGACAGCATCGACTGCCCTGCTTCATCACCAGAGATGCTGGGAGAAGAAGGAGCAGCACTGGGGTTCTCAACTCTAGACAATGTCCTCGACACAAGAACAAGGACACAAATTAGTGGTGGAGACTCTGGCCACTCTGACCACAGGGGCCCTAGCACACCAGGCATTCCCCATGGCTCCCATCCCTCACCCACTCCAAACATGACATTTCTTGAGGACAGAAGTGTCCAAGCACATCTAGTCAAACTCTGCCTCTGCCCAGCTCACGCCAGGCAGGGGTTAAGTCCCCTTCGCCACCCTCCTTCCCAGGCCAGGAAGAGGCACTGCTAAGTGCCTCTCCTCTGCCTCCCACGATCCAGAAGCAAAAACTGGAAGGCAAAGGTAAGTCAGCTCGTCACAGGATACAAAGACACAAGGTGGCTGAGCGCACCAGGCTCCACTGCGCACAGTCAAGCTCAATGCTTTCTTGCCTCCAGTGTCTTCCAGTCACAGCCCACTCAGCACTACATTTTCATGGACAAGTTTCCTCTAAGCAGGTCCAACCCTCGGGAGCACCGTCTCGCAAGCAATGAAACAGGGTTCCTAAAACAGCACCAGTAACCCCCAGAGCAGAAGCACTGGGCGACAGCTCTCAGCCCAAGCACTGTGTCCTGTGCCAGCCCCCAGCACACATGCCCAAGCACACACACACAACTGCTGGCCACTCTGCCATCCCTCCCCCCCACGGCATTCCTCCACGGTCACACTAGCTACTGCAGAATTACTGGGGAGCCAGGCTGTCTGCCACAGACAAATGCCCATATGCCGTTATTTGAAGGCCCCCGTGCCACCCAGCATCAGCAGCCAGGCTCCTCACCCCTCAGCAAGTTCTGATGAACTTTTGTTTGCTCCTTGTCCTGGACTGTACCCACCAGAGTACTTATCTCTGGCTGGCAGCCATCAGGCAGTGCACTTTCTGCTCACCTCTCAGCCTGAAGAGCATCACGGAGTAACTGTTTCATCAGACAGGAGCCCTCAGCACGCATCACCTGATGTTTCTGTAAGAACTCTCAGGGGATGATAGGACTACAGGGAAGCTCAGAAATACATGAGAGCACTAGAAACAAGAGAAGGCGTACAGATGAGGAGAGAGCAAGCTGAAGAGACCATCTGCTTTCAACCACAGACCTGCAAGTGCAGAAGGAGCCTTGGCTGCACCTCCTGCAGCCAGGGGATGTGCCAAGGAATGCCTCACCTTGGGGTCATGAACATTGGCCTCTACTCCATAACCAGATCTATTATCCTGTTGATAACTTGTTCAGCAGGAGCTATCAGAAGATAGCAAGTTTTGCTTGCCCAATGCCTTCCAGTTAGGGTTATCCAGGAGACCATCTGCTTTCAGGAGCCTTTCCCCACAGAGCATCCTCTGCACATCTGGGAGACCTTGTGAACCCCCAGTGCTCATCCACAGATGATGAGCTGCAAGTGCCTGAAATACAGTCAGGTAGCATCCCGAGCTGGCAACCCAGGTGCTGACCACGAGAGCTTGCTGGGCACACCGGGCACACCTTACCGTGTGAGGGTTGTCGTAGTAGATGCCGATGGAGCAGAGCTTCGAAGAGATGCTGCAGCCGTCCGTGAAGAGCTGCCCGGATTCGCCATACGGGCCCACCCTGAACTTGTAGGCCAGCGTGATGTTGCTGACAGGCGGGGAGCCAGCGCTCACAACCACCTCCGTGAAGAGCCCCGAGTAGACAACGAAACCGAAGACGGTCAGCAGCAGCAGCGTGACCAGCGCCGCGATGAGCCCGAGGAGCATCCAGTCGGACATGACGGACGCTTGGTGCTCCACGCTTCCTGAGGCACTAGCAGCAAGAGGAGACAAGAAAAAGGAGGGAGTTAAGCTAGCACTCGGACAAGCACAGCCACTTCCAATTCCTCTTATGCATGAAGCTTAAAGACAGTGGAACCCTCCCCCAAAATCTCCTGTATATTAGTCCCACATTGCATCAGCCTGTTCCAATTGGTCACCAGGTACAAATTATAGTGCTTCAGCGCCTCTTGGGAATGAGGTGGTTATGGAGGGAGGGACGCAGAGGCGCTGTCTCCATCTCTCCAGAACCAGCCACACTGCTCACATCCAGCCTTGCATCCAGGAGAGATTGAAAACCAGCCCAGGAGTCCACATCACCCATCAGACTGACAGATACACAGCACTGGGCTGAGGATGAGGGAACCGTAATCAAATAATTTATCACTTATAGACACCAGACCCAACATTGTGACCAGGGGCAACCCCTTTGTCAGAAAGTCTGGAAGCCCAGGCATTTAACAACACAAACCAGGACCACACCAGTTCAGAGCTGAGCCCTGCATCCAGATCCAAGCACCCAGAGAAGATCAGAGGAAGGTGAAGACCCAACTAGAGAAAGCATCCCCAACGCACTTGGATGCAGTGAATTACTGGTATTCCTTTTAGATGGCTTTTTTTAAACCTAAAAGAGTTTTTATAACCCCAACCAAGGCTTCCTGTTTTATTTGGCATCTTTTCTCTCTCGCACTGACTGTGGGACACAGCAGCCTGGCGAATGCCTCCTGCTTGTTTTCACCCACCAAGCGAAACCACTCTGGGGACTTGCAACCCAAACCATTGCAGGAGAGTTGTTTGTGTTTTATTCTCCCTTGAAACACAGCTCTGGTCACAAGGACCGGCTGCGACACTCCCCTGGGACTTTCACAGGAGGTAGGTTTGAAAGCGAAGGTTGAAGTAAACAATTCACTTTTACCTCCAGGTTATAAACACACTTTGTCCAAAAAAAAAAAAAAAAAAAAGTCCTTCATGGTGACTGCTGCTCGCTCAGCTTTATGGCAAGAGAAAAGCCACATCCTGGTAGGAACCACAGGCGGCTCTGCTCTGCTTGGCACTGGTGAGCAGGGTTACGGCAAAACCAAGCCCTGCAGAGCCGGCATCACCGGCCGTGGTAGCACCAGGCTGGGCACCAACTCATACCATGACCCTACTCACCTGAAAAACCAGCTCAGCCCAGAAACGGTTCACGACATCTGATACGCAGGGGTGCAGGATCTGCAGAGCTGCAGCAGGAAAAAATAAATATCATTGCTTCCTCTCAAAGTCACGAGGCCAAAAGCAAAGCGGTCGTGATAAAGGAGCCGAGAGGTGCCTGGCTGCCTCAGACCTGCTCCCCAGAGGAGGGGGCGTCCTGAGGAGCACCTTCTCGACCCCGCAGGCTGAGATTTCTCTCCAAAACTCTGCAGCTGAACACACAGGTGCAGAGAAACACTGAAATTGGAAAGGAACAGCGAAGGGGGACAGCGTCCTGCAGCCACCGCCGCCGGCGTGTCCCACGCCGGACCGTCCCCTGGCTCCCCGGGGACACCCGAGCTGCACCCAGGGCTGCTCCTGGCCGGTCTCGCAGCGGAGCACTCCCAGCCCTATAGCTTGGCCGGGGCTACACGTCCTCCCCGACGCCCAGCAGCGCCGCGCCTCCCCACTATGACCAACACAGATTTATTACTTCAGACCCCGGTTTGGCCTTAGCCTCGGTGAGCTGCCCAGCCGACACGCAGCCCGAAGGCCCTGGATGTGGCCGGCCCCAGAGGAGAAGAGGGTGTTTGGGGCTATTCTTCCCGGTTCCCGTGGCTCGTTCCCCGCCGGCGGCAGGCACGGGCGGTTTCCCACCTTGCCCACGGGCAGCGGGAGCGGAGCTCGCCCGGTGGCTGCCCGGCCAGGCGGCCGCGCCCGTGCCCGGGCCGAGGGGAGACCTCGACCCGAGCGGCCCCAACAAGCGCCGGCGGCGGGCGGCCGCGCGGGACCCTCCGAGCCGCCGCCGAGCCCGGCCGGCGCCCCCCGGCTCCAAGCAGGCCGCGGCCTGGGAGGGAGGGCGGGGGCGGGAACGGGAGCGGCGCTGGGCCGCCCGGGCCCGCTGCGCCCCCGCACAGACCCCCCCCCGCCCCGGTGGCGGCCGAAGGCATCCGAACACCCCTCACCCCGCTCTCCTCACCCGGGGCTCGCCGGTGACGGCCGGGCCGGAGCGCTCCCGGCGCCTCGCTGGGCCCCGCCCCCTCGCTGGCTCCGCCCCGGCTCCGGAAGGCGGGGCGGGACCGGCGGGGGCGGGGCGCTGGGCCGCGACACGGGCGGATGGGAGGGGGCGTGGCTTCCGGGGAGGCGGGCGTGGCTTGTGAGATGGGGCGTGGTTTCCGGGTGTTCGCGCTCTCCTGCTGGGTCAGCTGCAGCGCCCTGCCGGGGGACAGCGCCCCCTGGCGGGCGGGCGGTAGCGGGGCCGGCGGCCGCAGCCCCTCCCGGGCGGAGCGGCGGGGACCGACCCCGACCCCGACCCGGTTCCCGGCCGTTCCCTGTGCCATGGCCCTGGGCACGAGGGCTGGCCGGTTGAGGCAGTGGGTAGAGCTGGTTTTCGGCGCCGGAGCCCTTCGCACCACCCTGGGGAGAGAGTTTTGAGCTGCTCACAGGGTCCCGCAGGCCCGGTGCTGCAGGTGTTGCAGCCTGGCAGAAGCAGCCTGGCTGCTGCCCGTGTTCGGGCTTTTCCCACTGCCCAGCGGGAAGGAAAACCAGCCAGATAACTCGGCAGGCACAGGCAGTGCTAGCCAACAAGGGGGTGCACCAGGCGAGTAAGAGTTAGATGTTTGTTTCATTGGTTTGGCGCTTTGGCCTGATATTCCCAGCTCATCTGTCCTTTCCTCAGCCGGGTGCAGGCATGGGACACTCCCCACCGGCAGCCAGGAGGCTGGCCACTCTCTCTTCTGTCAGCTGGGCTTTACCTCCCAGAGGGAAACAGCATTAACTAGTTACTGAAGGCCCACAAAGCTTCAGCCAGCGCAGGAGCTGGTCAGGAGCACCGTCGTCCCGCACGCCCCTCACCGCCCCAAGCTCTGATGTGCTCGGACAACTTGTGTCACAAGGCGCCTCCACAGCCCGCTCCCACCTCAGGGTGCCTGTGGGAGTGGGCCCCATCCTGCAGCTCCCCCGTGGAGCACCAGTGCTCAGCCTGCAGCCTTTGCCGCTTCTCAGACAACTCCTCGGGTCCCTCTTTCTTTTCAAGGAATGCAACCAGGCACACAGTACCTGAGAGGAGCAAGCAGTCTTCCCCAGCTCCTGCTCCTTCTTCAGGAGAGACATGCTAGAAGGGCCCAGACATAATTCCCGTCCTCTTTTTCTTCCCCCTGTAAAAGCAACCTTCACACCTCTCTCTTTACACTAAGCTTTCTCCAGCCTTTTCAGCCCTCTTAGCAGGGAATGTTTGCTCTCTGCTGGTACAGCCAATAACCTGCCTGCCCGAGCTGTCTCCAGATGCAGCAACAAGAAGCAGCAGAGTTTGCTGCTGCCTCTCCTGCTATGGTTTCACATCCACTTCACATACATCCCCAACCCTGTTTGTCGGGGCTGTTTGCAGAGGAGGTTCCAGGCACTGCTTTTCATCCATGTGAAGCCAAAGAGCTCATTTATGAACAGTAGTTTGAAATACTGTAATACTTTCCTTTCTCCAGCAACTTCCTAGTGAAGATCTCAAGGCTTTCTGTAAACTGGAACTAGTTAAACTTCAGAGGCCCTCCTTGTATTTAACATTACAGCTCTTTTGCAGCTGGAAGAAAATATTTCAGCTTGGTTACGTGTCTCGCCTGGAGCCATGCACTGAATCAGTGGCAGGAAGAGGAACAGAACTCAAAAGCCCTCTAACTGCCAGCTCTGGCCATCAGACACTTCTCTTTCCTCCAGCCTTGGAGTTATTTAACTCGGCATACATTTAACACTTAACACTTACATTTTCCCATTTAAACAGCAAACACTAAAATTTGGATCTCACTTTACAACTTCATGCTTTCACTCTGAAAGAGTACAACGAGAAGAACTGAGGCAGAAGTGCCTGCTCTCTGGCAGGCTCCCCAGTTGTCCTCACCTACTCAGTCAGCCAGCCGGGTCGCTCTCCAGCCAGGTCCTGGGTGTCTGGTTATGGCAGACACTTGGTCTCAGCAGACTTGTCTGATCCATGCTGGGCTCCACATGTCTCTGATGGGGTACACAGATCAGCCCATTCTCATTTAAATTCTTGCTTAGCGGCAGACAGAAGCAGAGGTGGGTTGTGAGCCAGGGCAGATGTGGACAATCTGGCCATGCAGTCAGTCCCACCTGCCAGGCTCCAGGCAACATTGCTCCATCCACCTCAGCCGCTGTATAGAGGGACTCTGCCTTCATCCCAGCAGTAGAAGTCAGCAATGATGCTCCACAGGCAGTCACTGCACCCCACTCCCCCAGGGCTCCACACCGTTGCAGTGGGGCACATGGTACCTGTGTCAAGGCACTCGGCTTAGCCTGTGGCCCAGACCCCAGCTTCCCAGTTCTTGCTCTCAGCTTCTGGACCCTCCATCCCCCGCTCCCATCACCCAGCAAGTTGGGCTGTTGTCCTTCCTCAGTTGCCCTGGGTGCCTCTATCTGCTGGAGAAGGTGAGCTGAGCTTTGTCAAGTTCACTTTGGATACCTGGTAAGCAAATAGATGTGGTAAGGATGCTTATCGCCTTGGGAACATCCAAAACACAAACAACTCTGACTAACTCAGCATGGAAATACCCTCCCTAGAGGGGCAGGCAAGAAGCCAGAACAGAGCGTGCAGCTCTGGGGAATTTCCATCAGCACCAACACAGACAGGCTCCACTCCAAAGTCCTTCCTGGCTGCCTGTAACACGGCAACTCCGCGTGACCGTTGATGAACCCAGACCAGTGCTTGGCCCCTTACAAACAAGGGAGACCAGCAGTTGTGGGAATAACTGGAAGGAAGGCACCATAGGCACACGGGAAGCACTCACCTGGTGGGCAGGAGGCTGCCAGCAGAGCCAGAGCCCAGGGACTGTTTCTCAGAGAAGCCCGAAGTTACATTCCTCAGAGCAAGATGCATCATCAAATGGTGCAGTGGTCCCACACACTCACACATCATGACACGCAGTTTGGCCCACGCCTGCCCCACAAGGCAGGTGCCATGTCCCAAGACCTGCGTGTCCCCACTCCAGCCATCCTGTTGGAGGATCTCCCACTGCCCTGCCACCCGCCCATGCTGCTGGGATCCACTCAGAAACCTTCCCTGTTTTTGTCGCCTGCCCAATCCACCCCACACCAGGAACTAGAGAAGCCCTCTCCAGAGGAAAGGCACTGCGGAGGGCAGGGGCTGTGCGGGCAGAGCTCAGCAGGGCAGGGGGCAGGACTGGGCTGTGTGGTCAGGGTGAGGGCGTGAAGGGTGATTCGGGTGCTGCTCAGTCCAACAAGCCAGGACCAGGCTGTGGCTCAGTTTTTAAGCCACAGGTCTCAGCCGCCAGCCTCCTGAAGCACAGGGGTCGTGTCACTGGCAGGGTTAGGGCGCTGGGAGCAGGAGGTTCTCTGGAAATCATCCCCAAAGGCTGCACAGACAGCACGGGTTCACCCCTCCGCATAACGGCTTCCACTTTCTCATCACCCACCGTCGGTACCATAAACTGTTAATATTTACCACTGTGGAGCTTCTTGTACCGATCGATACATTTTCTAAAATATTATTCATTTGTTGAAATGAAATTGCTGTCAATGGGAAAACTGCAACAGGAGACTAGGAAGGGCTCACACATGCAAACACACATTCCTGGCATCCTGAGAGAGCCACGCGTGTGAGAGGCAAACAGTGTGAGCAGCCTGGCGGCGCTTCAGCCCTCCACCTCTGGTGCCTCCCCTAACATGAAAGAGTAGATACACTGAAGGATTAACTATTGATCCGTTGTTTTACCCTCAGATTTAAATTAATTTCCCACTGCATTCTTCTATGTTTCTTTCTCGTGACAGGAATTCAAAATCCACAGTGTTACAGAGTAAGAAAAGAAAAGGCATTTACATCCTTTCAGACAAACTTCAGACAGATAAAATTGTTAAGAAAGATGGAAATTAGTCTTATGGTTAACTGTCTATTTAGTCACAAATGCTAAATAGCAAACTATTTTCCTCCTGGATCTATTAGTAAGAATGGTCTTGTAATTAAATGCAAAGTTTTTAAGTTATGGAATTAACTTTTCAGGCAGACACATAACCTTCCCTACCTCCTGCCTTCTGAAACCAGAAGAGTCGAGTTTAGATTCTCGTCTTGTGTTCAGATCCCAGTTCTGAACCATACCTGGACAGGGTAGGATCCACTTGCTAAATCAAAACTCAAGCCACCAAACCAAATGGAACAGACTGTAGGGACAGACAAAACACTCAGTAGTACCTGCACAGTCTCTTGAGCAGCAAAGACTTACAGCAGCATGACAAGGAGGAATTTCCAGTTTGGAGACCAGTACTGTCCAGTTTGATGTATGGTGTCCTATGATTTCTCAGTAAATTTACTATGTGCTACCTTGAAGGTAACTAGGCTCCTTGCTTCTGTAGACAGCTTTTCCTAACACTTCCTTTGGAGAGATGGGGGTTGGTAGAAGGTTCCCAATCCACTTTTATTTACAATTAGTGTGTATTGTCTTTTCTTGTGTGCATACTGACTTCAGTCTCTGATGAGTTTTATTACTTTTGGGGGAAACATCTCATTACTGCTTTCATTTTGCTGGGATAAATAAATAAATCTGTGTTCTTACAAATCATTTTCTATTCCCATTTTCTACACCTATTCCATTTTGACAATATTTTACAATAGGAACGCATAGAATTAGACAGATTGCTCCAGGTATTTTTCCAGGCCCTTTGTCTTAATCCTGACTTCTGTCACCGGAAATTTGCATGGATACTACAAGCAAACTTTCATGAAGTTATGGAAGAAAAACTTATGTAGGTTGTAGCCTGTGAGCTCCTCCTTTTGCTTTTGAAGCAGTTAACAGCAGATTAGAATTCTGCACCTCTTGACTATCAGCTATTTAGTGAGATACTAAGGTGGTTGTTATTTAACAAATTGTGATGGAGCTTTCATCTCTTCCTTTCAGCTGTCACATCACCTCTGGTAGCTACTGTGAATGATAAGCAGTCATTCAGACTCCCCTCCCCAAGTCCATCAATCGCATTTGTATCGCTCTGAAGGGATGCATTATTCATCTTTGAACTCTGAAAAATAATTTTAAACCATTTATAGCTTCAGTCATCTGGAACTAGGGTGCGCAACTTTGACTCATGACCAAACTGGTCTCATTCAATTCCTGCCACGATGCCAGGCAGGGGCCAGTGCTCAGCAGGGATCTCTTCTCTGCAGCCATGTCCTGTTCCCAAATTAGTAGTGGTGCTTCCCACTGATGTTTGTGTTCAATCCAGAGGGGAGTATCTCCCTTTACCTCTGAATATTTGCATCACACACATGAAGAACGGAGCTATACACATCTTTTCCTGGTGAAAAATGTATTTTATATAGACATTTGAATTTAAATATTCTCTTAATTTCTCCTCCTGTGGCATGCCTTCAATTTTCATTGTTTTAGCAGTGATCGTGTACTTCCTTCTTCACCCTGAGGATGATCTTATATTGTCTTTCAGCTACAGAAGAATACACATCTACAAACCAGGCTTTTCTGTCTTTTTTTTTTAGCTCTTCTTTTGCACATGAAGTCTAGATTAAGCTTAGAGTTTTCTCCTACTGAAAACATGAGATATTTTACCCAGAGTGTTCCATTTTCCATCCAAACAGAAACAAGAAGGAAAGCACGAACACGCTATGCTCTGTCTCTCCAGGTTTGCAAGCCATGCTTGCAAAAAGTGCTGGGTTTAATGTGGTCTTGTCAGCAAGCTCACTCTCTACAGCAAGTGACACTTTAGAGTGTCATCCAGCATTTTTAATGAGGGATCCCCTAACAGGCTTCAGGGATTTCAACAGGATTTTAAGAGCCTTACACAACTGCACTCTAACCAGAGAGGAGCTGACGTTTCACAAAGCAAAGCAGCCCAGCGGTAACGACACCAACAGAGCTTTCATGTCAATGGCTCTCCTTTAGTTTTACAAGAGTGACTGCAGAAGAAACAACGAACATGAACATTTGTCCCAATCCTAATTGCTAGTTTCAAAACCTGAAAATTAATTTCTTATAGCCATGTTGTGCTCCTGTTTTTAATGCACACATCTAAATAGCACTTTCAAAAACCTCTCTGGCAGCTGGGTAAAGAATTACATTATAAAGACAGCTTCAAATTTAAAGTTGAAAGACAACTTTGTTTTAAGATTTTCATCTCCTTCCTGGCAAAAAACTGTCTTGAAAAAATACTTCATAAGCCACTTCTGACTAAAGAACATCTGTGGGGAGCTGCTGTAAATCTGAGGAGGGGGAATTCTTCCAAAAGGATTTTCCTTATACTCATATTTCCCTTTCTTTTCCTGCTACCCCGTGTTGTAGTGGACACACCATTCATAATAAAAGCTATTAAACACAGGTGATTTCTGACATTATTGCACCTCAACGTGACGCCCCTTCCCTCAGTGTCACTGCCTACCAGTGCATTACCACCCACCACAAGAGCACTTCTCCTCAGTTATTGACTTGCAGAGGTGGTGGAAACATTTCCTGCTGCACTCAAACCTAAAATTTTTAAGCCCAATCTGGTTCCTCTCAGTTTACAACCAGGTCAGGCCAGGCCACCTGCAAGCAGAGCAGGGTGCACTGCTCCCACTCACTGCAATGTTGGCTTTGTCTAAGCCCACCACCTCAGCTCTGCTAGGCAAGCACATTTATGAGTGCCCCCATAGAAGACTGTCTCAGCTGACCCGATTTCTTCAGGAGGCCTGAACTGGCACCTGTGGCTGCTCTTCTCCTTCTCTTGACTAGACATCTTGAACTGCTAACACTGACACAGGCTTAATTTAGCAGCAACAGAGCACAGAAGTGCAAATCCCATCCCCAGTGGTGCCAAGTATGCCATAACGAGAAGGGAAACAGTTTAAAGGGAGATCCAGGAATATATTCAATCCTACAGTTTACTCAGCTATAATGCCAATTGTGATCCACATCTGAATTTTGAGTTCAGAGTTCTACAACCAGCATGGGGGAGGAGGCAGAAAAGAGTGTCACAACAAAGCATTGCAGTGTTCTTGTCTTTTTATTGCACTTTTTATTGCTGCTATGGAAGAGAAGATAATGTGAGAGAAATCCCTGCACTGAACTAGAACAGCAATGACTAGAAATTGCACTACCCTCTTCTGTGTAATAAGGCTTCACTCTCCTTGGTTTGGGCAGGCTCAGGGCCTTCATTTCCAGTGGGTAAAAGCACACACACACACACACACAGTTTCTCTGCCTCACTCTTAAGCAAGAGCCATTTAATGGGGAGTCTGAGCCCCTCCAGACACAGCTGATGTTGCTCCCAACTCTGCTTTAGGCAATGCCTTGCCACTGGGTTGAGGGAGGTGATCCTACCCTTTGACTCAGCACTGGTGAGGCCATACCTGGAGTGCTGGGTCCAGTTCTGGGCTCCCCAGTACACGAGAGACATGGACATACTAGAGAGATTCCAGTGAAGAGCCACTACGGTCATTAAGGGACCGGAGCATCTCTCCTATGGGGAGAGGCTGAGAGAGCTGGGACTGTTCAGACTGGAGAAGGCCTAGGGAGATGTTACCAAAACACTCTAAATATGTGAAGGGAGGGTGCAAAGAGGATGAAGCCAGGTTCTTTTCAGTGGAGCCCAGTGACAGGACAAGGGGCAATGGGCACAAACTGAAACACAGGAGGTTCCAACCGAACAGCAAGAAACACTTTTTTACTGTGAGGGTGACCAGGTGCTGGCACAGGTTGCCCAGGGAGGTTGTGGAGTCTTCATCCTTGTTGATATTCAAGAGTTATCTGGACACAGTCCTGGAAAATCAGCTCTGGGTGACCCTGTTGGAGCAAGGGGGTTGGACAAGATGACTTCCACATGTCCCTTCCCACCTCAAGCAGTCTGTAATTCTGAACTGGAGACCTCCATACAAGATACCTGCACTCTTTACGGATGAGACCTGTAACAACAAGACTCAAACAAGCTATTTCCCATCTAGCAGCATTAGCTGGGACTGGCATCAACTCAGTGAGGTTTAGGTGGACCACGGGTGTAGGTTAAAGTGCGGCTGCATTGGTTCCAGTTCAGTCACAAAGGCCCTTCCAGGCCAAAATTCTCCATAGGCACCTATTCCTATTTTAGGCTAAAGTAAACCATGCCTCTGTTTCATATCTGCCTTTCTACACTAGGAATCTAGACAACTAACTCAGGCACGATATCTAAGGAAAATAGAGAGATTTCCATCCATTTTCATCACTGCTGGAAAATATCTACCAGGGGTGCAAATCATGGCTCAGAATTGCTGGGTTTTATTGCAGTGTCAATAGACAAAGCCAGAAAAGGGGGAAGACTGAGATGTAGCCCAGAGGAAAGAGAGAGGAGCAATGGTGGACAAATGTGTCATGGGTTGCCACAAGCATTTTGTGACACTTGAGTGCCAAAAAGCCTGAGCATAAGGGGCCAATCAAGCAGAAAGCATGTAAACTGCTAAAGCACATTTTCTGCTGAAAGTTGGCAGCTTTTCTGACCAGGCTATTTTTCAGAAACTGCTGCTCTGATCTGTGAAGTCAGAAATTGAGTGGAGGTAAATCTCCAAATAACAAAATGATATTTTGTTTCAACATTGCATATTTTGTCTTGGCTTTTGCAGGTAAATTAATTTCCCAAGATTTTAGAGGTTTATGAGGTGGTTCCAAGATTCAGCTGGTCCTTGCTGCCATTTAGGGGTCAGTCTAGCCACATTTGAGCCAGCCTTAAATAGTCCCTCTGAAGTTTTGAGAGAGCAGGAGGACTTTCAACCCTGGGATATGGCCTTACTAAGCAGATTGAAATGATAGAGGTACACAGTGGTGGCAGTTAACTCAGAACCATTCACCACACACAACATCCAATTTGCTCCCCCTTGCCCCAAGCACATCCACTACATTTTTCTCTGTTTACTCCAGTACCAGCAAAGGTCCTATTTTGTGAAGAAATGCAACACTGGGCAGAGGCTGGGGAACATAAATGACATGCATCCCACAGGGACTTGTGCCAAAACTCAGAAGGCTAAAAGCAAGCCTTTTCTCATTTAACTATGAAAACTTTGCTCCTCCCCTCCAAGAGAAGTCTTATGCCTCTGCAGTATTTCTGCACCTTTTGCTTCTTGTCCAACAAAAAAAAAAAAAAAAAAGGAGAACATAAAAGCATTAAGTCCATCACCAGGAAAAGACATTTTTTCCAGATAGATACAGCCCTTCCCTGAGTTACTGAAGCTAAAATATTCTTCAAAAAAACTCAGCATGAAATGGAAAGATTAAGTCCCAAGTTTATGCCTTGATTTTTCGTAGGGAGGTTTTTGTATAACTCTACGTTAGTCTGAGCTGAGCTGCCTGTAACAAAGCTTCCTGTTGGTCTGAGTGATCAATTTTAAATTCTTCTCAAAATGAAGAGTCTATCAAGGCTCTTTGTACAATCACCACATTTCAATATGACCAATTTTAGAGGAAAACTTCCAGAAATTGCCATTCTGAGTTGCACAAGCTTTGAATTCACAAATATTTCAGTGTGTCAGGGACAGTTCTCTGGCAAATGTGAGTACTGTTTTCCTGGAATAAGTGGTCAAGTGAGCTGATGTGAGTCAGTCACTGCTGTACAAGACACACAAGATTTACCATTAATTCAGACTAGCTCATAACCAGTAGCACTAACGGATGCTGGTGCATCAACTGAAGTGGAGGAAAGGTTGCTGATTTCTAGCACCGGCACATTGGAGAAAGATGAGCAGGATTTGGAGGACTAAGTGAGACTGAAAAGAGATTCTGTTTCATATAGTACTTGGTATTAACTCCTCATTTAGCCTTAGCCAAGTAACAATCCATCTTTCTTGGGCACAAAGCAACACACCAAAATCAGAACCACAACAAAACCAGTGAGTGCTCATAAATCATCAGTTCAGGGTCTCACTACAATTTAAAATTAAATCATCTGTCATAGGGATTATCCCTATGGCTGGAGAAATAAAGCACAATATCCTGGGTGGGAAGACAGGCTGCCTTGACTGTCAATCTTTGCCACCTAACTGCTGTCAGAAGACAAGCGTGGTGGAAACCAGTCCACAAATATGTAACACAGCCACCACTTTTTCTTAGTTGCCGTTTCCCAACGGCTAACGAATGAATGCATGTGACTCGCAAGAATTGGGTCTGAGCCATATTTCTGAAGGCAGAAAGACTGCATAAAGACAGCTCCAGTATGAAGTAGAAAAAGACCTTTGTGGCCAAATGAATTTAGCAACGTCACCAGGAGCTTCTGACTCAGAGCCCCATTCTGCCCAGTTGCACACTCAACCCCCTGTCACATACCTGCCAAACCAGCACGATTCAGCCCACTTGGAGCTCTGCCACAAGCAGCTGGGCAGAAGACGACTGATGCAGCCATAAAGCAACATCTAATGAAGAAATTATTTTTATTTCAGAGTTGTAATTAAGCCATACTTTGTCACACTGCTGCTGGTTGAGGCAGGAAGGCTACTGACGAGTTGTACCAGGAGAAACAGGGAATGGGATCAGGTTGTTATTCCACTTCAGACAGGTCCGTGTTGGCCTGAATCAGCCTCAGACCAGTTTAACCTAGCTTCCCCCTTGCCTGTTTGTGCTGCCTGACAGGTATCCCAGATAAAAGGGCTGCTTGCATTGCTCAGACACAGCGGAGGGTGCTCTGTCTCCAGCCATTAGCTGTCTCCAGCCATTAGCTGCTGTTTTCCAGGGGCTCTTGGTGCAACAGAGTGGGGGCACTGCTACATCAACAAAAAGTGAAAGACCCCACTGCCACATGTTCCACCTCCAAACAGCTTCTCAGGCTTGCTTCTCCCACTGTCCCTGCAGACTAGTTACTGTGGCTTTCCTTGTACAGAGACACCCCGTGCATGCAGTTACAGCAAAAGATTTAAGCACTTTGGGGTTAGCGACCACCTCCTGCAAGTCAGGCTCAAGATCTTCCTTCGGTGGGCCACCCAGGCAGCTTAACCAGCTCCCCGACCGGCATCGCTGCTTGCTGAGCAGTTCAGTGGTTAGCTGACAGCTCCCTCCCCTGTCTGAAAGCACTAAAGGCAGCCTAAAAATCCATCCTAGCGTCACTTGGAGCCTAACGGAGGATATTACGCATTTTCTCTAATTTTTTGCATGTAGCTAGGAGGAGCCTCCAGGACAGTTTCCTGGTGGTACAGGACCCCCCAGTCAAATGCACTGAATGCTACTAAAGCTTCAGTCCTCATCCTGCCTTGCTGCAGCTGATTTGGGTGAGCCTTACAACGAGCATCAGGGCACGGCCAGGACTTCCTTCCCCTGCCAGCTGTATAAGCACATGCCAGGTGTCCTGCTCTGGTCCTTCTGCGATTTGGCTTCTCCAGAGCGTAGCAGCAGACGGTAGGAAGGGAGCAGAGCAGAGGCACTGTCCTGCTCAGGTAAGACTGGAAGATCTTGCAGGTCACTGTCAGGCCTGTCCTTGCTGCTCCGCTACAGCATCTTGCACACTGAGGGGGTCTCCATTAGTCCTTCCCTTCTGCATGTGAGAAAAATAGTGGATTTACTGAGAATCTAATGGCAGGATGAAATCACATATGGAAATCTAGCCCCAGTAAGATGTTATCCCTGATATGTTCCCTCTGCTGACAAGTCAGCCTGGGATATAAGCCAAGTGTTGCATGTGCTGTACATTCGTGCCTCATGCAGAGTTTAAGTCTAAGGGCTTTTTTTTTTTTGCTGGTTCTTGAAACAAAACAGGAATTTTGGGAGGGGAAACCACACTTAACAGAAAAAAAAACAGATTTTGAAATACTAATAAAATGGTGGGGAAATGTAATTATTTCAGGATCAAGTTGCATCAATACATTCTATTCAGTTTATCCTCTAAAACTAAGATGGAAAACTGATTTTATTTCACCTTCTCACAGTATAATTCACTAGAGCTTTTCCAAATATTTCTGAATTCAGAAAACAGGAACAATAATTATCTTAAACTGTGCAAAAAGAGTTACTATTAAATGCCTTACTGTACAATTTAAATCTATTCCCTTTGTATTCTATATTCTAATGTTTTACAAAGCATTAAAATTTCTGTAAAGTTATTGCTGGATCCTACTAAACATCTCTAAGTCTGTTCTGCTCTATTTTAAAACTCAAAGTTCTGGATAAATTTGGCCTTTGAGCATAAATTGAACTTCACTGGTCTTGCTTGTTGCCTGCTAGTCAAACTGTAGATTTTTCTGATACGGTTTTTAATTCAATTAAGCCTCTCTGCATATACAACAAAGTAAACTCACTTCTATTGCATTTTCTTGACATAGCAACTACTGGGCACTGAAAGCCAGCAGAATGCCGTGCAAAGGCTTAAAGCAAAGGTGCTACGTTGGTGTGAAAGAAGCTAAATAATTCTGAATTCAAAGCAGCTTTCAACGGATATACAAGTTAAAAGAATTATGAAGAAAAAGAAATTACTTGCAACAAAAAGAAAGTGATAGTGAAATATAGGGAAGGTTTTCAGAATTGTGTGAGGAGCTGCCTGTGCTCTATTTGTGGGAGAAAGGAAGGTGGGTCACAGTAGGATTAAGGGATGAGCTTGTGCAAGTCACCGCTGACTGGAGCCATCATGCCTAAGAGCCAGCCAGGGCTTTTTAGAGGCACAGACTTCTAGACACACATTCCCAGGTGGGGATGAGAGATAAACTTTTGGTTCAGATAATAAATCACCTTCACATGAGGAGACCAAGAGGATCCCACACTTGGACATGGAATACAGAACACAAGTATTTCTGGTCACTTTGCTGTAGGATTTTAAAGAGTGGTTGCTGCATTTGGGGAGGCAGGGGATAAGCTCTGAAACCCAAGCTGTTCTTGGAAGGCCTATGTTCCCCTGAACTTTGACAGTTTCTCTACCAGGATTTCTCCTGGTGGGAATACAGAGCTGCTTTCTGCTCCTTGGGCCACGGGAGCCTGACCAAGGCCATCTAGGGGGTGCCCATGCCACAAGCAAACCTGTGCGAGTGTCATAACTTCATCTGCATTGAGCTGGGGCTCATCAGCTTCATTTTTCCAACCATGGCACAGAGCCTAGTAACATTTTGGAGCTTCTGCTCTTCCTCTGCAAATGACAGGCTTTGGATTTCCCTCTCCCTGAAGAAGGGCAGTTCCCTGTTCTGTGAAAATCCCCTGTCCAGAGCACTGGAGTTCTCCCCCCTCATTAAGGCTACCGTGACAGCAACACTGACCAACGTAGCACCCGTGGGTCCATCTGCAAGCTGATGCCTGTGGAGAGACACAAGCGAGTTAATTGCTACAGCAACAGGGGAGGAGATGCTAAAGGACCTGCTTTGGAGGTGGTAATTTCCTTTTGGACTTCAGACGGGTGACTTGCCCTTCAGGCTTCTTTATTTGTGAGACCGGTCAAAAACTAACTTCATCAAGGCCTTGACTTGGCCTAAATGCTGTGTAGACTGGGGAGAGAGGAAGAATGATGTCCTAAATGGAAGAAATAGATCTCCCTTTGCTTTGGACTCTGCTGCTTTTACATTTTTTTTTATGCAGGCACCATTGGGAGAGTTCCCATTTTCCTAATTAGGCCACATATGAGGAACATTTAACATGGAGTGGCCTGACCTGCTAATTTTCATCCTTTATGAATCTGAGTAGTCTGAACCCAGGCTGAAGTTCATGACTTTAAGAAGAGCTGGATATCCAAAATCAGTTTGAAAAGAGAAGTTGTGGATTTTGGTTGTTTGTTTGGTTTTTTTTTTAGAACAACACACACACGATCAACACACAAATACATTTTTACTGGGATAGACACTGCTCAACTTATAAAGCAAAGACAACATTGACATACCATCCTATTATGTCAGTAAGCATGTCTGGAAACTGGGAATGGTATCTAGAAAAAACTTGTAAAAGCAGATTATAATACAATTAACTAACAAAACATCTGAGCTAGGTAAGTTATGGAAGGACTTCTGCTAAATAATGTCATGCTATGGTGTTAGCTCCTCTCAGTTTCCTGGCACAGAAACCGTGTTTACTCTTCGATCAAGTGTATAGCTTGATTAAAAATACAACCCATGTTATATTCCCCAAGAAAAAATAATATGTTATCAGCTACTGCTTCCTATTACTTCCTCTCTTTTTGCTGTTGTTTTTTCTGATAGCTGTAAACACACTTGAGAGTCTGCCTAACTTGTGGAATTGATTGCAAAAGGTATCTCTGCAATAAAAGTGCCTGCAAAAGATATTCTGGGATGTTTCAGCTTTTCCTGATTATCAGATAAGAAACCTTTTTTCTCTGTATGGACTCTTATCTTGGCAAAAAATAAATATGGGAAAAGAAAAAGACTTACACTTCTGACCAAACTAATAATTTCAGAATATGTTGCTTTGAAGTCTCCACAACATCTCCACGTCATGTGAGAAGAGCTGCACTTCTCTACTACCTTCTCATTCTTGAAGCTGACACTAGTGGGGTGCTGGCTATAACAAAGCCTTCATCCTGACTTTCATGTTTCAAACCAAGACACACACATGAAGCAAAGATAAGAGAACTTGGCAAGTTAGCACTATGTAAACCTCCAAAAGATGTGGTTTACAGAGAGAGTTAGACTGAGGATCCTCACAGCTGGTAGGAGAACTTGCTGGCTACCATCTTCATTAAAATCAAAGCTCTCAATCCATTAAAAGCTATCTATTTACCAAATTGGAGAAAAGCAGCTCCTGAAGCACTCTGATGCCTACTTGAACTGCGCTCACCTGAGAGAGCAGGACCTGGGGCCATAGACCCATCCAAATCCAAAGAGCTCTCTACCTTGGGCGAGGGAATACTGCTCCAGGAAAAGGAGCACACACATACTGTGAACAAAACACCCAACAGTGTTTTGTAAACAGAGGTCAAACCTCCTAGTGGACCATGAAAAAAAACTAGTAGGCCCCAAGGATATCAATCAGACAGTAAGAATAAACAAAAATGATGAAAAGAACCTATGACCTAGGAACAACTGATCTGTGGTTAGAGCCCCATCAAGCCAGTGTCCAAACCCCATAGATAATTTCACTGCTGACAAATTTCACTTCAGACAAATTAACTTCTGTTTCAACATTCTCATGTCAGACGCAGAAGTGCACCACCACCCCACAGGACAGACTATCACAGGGCCTCACGAACATGCATGCTGTTAACTGCCTGTTGAGAATCAGTACCAAGCTGTAAGCATTAAAACCATTTATCTGTTTGTATCAAATATCTGCTTGATTAAAAACGTCAGCTTCTTGAAACACTTCACAGAGCAAGCTAGTTCCAAAAACATGCTTACTTACAGGAGTTAAGCAGCTTATTCTTTTATGGACACCACAGACTAGTCCATAAAAAAGTCAGTCTGAAGTTAGCTGGCAATACAAATGCTGTCAAATGAAGAAACAAGGGTAGGAAGAGGCACCTATTAACAAGATCACATACCAGGATTGACAAAGCACCAAGTTTCCCTTGGGGGGACCTGGATTAAACAGGCTGTCCCCAAACACCAGCTAAAGGCTACCGTGCCTGTTACAGAAGGGAACTCTGAGACACATACAGATGGTGACTGCCATCAACTCCCTCCATACACATTAATTCTCTTCTCAGCGAAGGGATGCCCGAGTCCCTCTAAGGCCAGGTCTGCCTGTTGAACCTTCTCAGGTGGGCAAGGAGGAAAACGCGGCAACAGGTGAAGCAGTGCTGTTCCTCCAGGACACAAAAGAGGCACTGCATCGATCACAGGTTCCCTGCATCCCAAGATGAAGGCAGCCCTTGCCATCAGGCACACCAGAGACACACTCAGAAGATCCTGGCAGCAAAACGTGACCCAGAGTCCGACCCTGCCAGCTCTCCCCTGCGCTGCCAGCTCCTCGGGTCCAACAGCCCTGCTCCGTCCTGTCACCAGCAGCGCTCACCCGCTCAACTGGAAGAAACGAGCAACCACTCGCAGCCCAAAGAGGCCCAACTGAGAGCCCTGCAGGCTAACAGGGCGCCCTGCTACGACAACTCCCCACCACAGGTGCCTGCCCCCCCCCCCCGGCCGAGCGAGACGCGGGTGTCGCGGGGCCGGCTAGAAAACCACGCACCGTCCACACCGCCGCCGGCTCCCCCGAATCGCACGCCCTGCTCGGGGCGAAGCAAACCCCGCGGCTCATAACGGGGAAAGCACACAAACCAACACACACACACACACATCATCCCCCCGAGAGCGCCCGGTGCCCCCGCCGCGGCGAAGCCGGCCCGGCCCGGCCCGGCCCCGCACCGCGCAGGCGCGGCCACCCAACCCCGCGCGGCGTAAATAGCACCCGGGCTTTTATAGCGCCCCTTCCCGGCGGCCCCCGCGCCGGGCGGCGCCGATTGGCCCGGCGGGCGGGCGGGGGCGCGCGCGGGCGCGGCCGGGCGGTGGAGGGGCGGGAGCGCAGCGCCGCGTCGCGTCGCGCCGGGCCGGGGAGCGCGCACGCCCCCGCCCCGCCCGTTTCCGTTCGCCGCTGCTCGAGCTCGGGCCTGTAGAGCAGGAAGCGGCGGGAGCGAGACCCAGCGCAGGCCGCAGGTACCGGGGCGGGGTGAGGGGGGGGCCGCTCTGCCGCCCGGGGAGCGGGGGGGGGGGGGTGGGGGGGCGGCTCGCCGGCTTTTCCCCTCCCTTCGTGCCGCTGCTGCCGCCGCCGGGTGGGGCCCGCCCGCCCCCGCCGGGCGCCCGCGCCGCGGCCTGCGGGGCGGGGGCGGACGGGCCCGGCCGAGCCTCTCGCCGCCGCGTCCGGGCGGCATCGCGCGCACAAAAGGGGAAGGCGTGTGCGGCGGCCCGGCCGCCCCTCCGAGAGCCCCCGAGTTTCCGGCGCCGGTAACGGGGCCTTTTCCGGGCGGCGGGAGCGGGGGAGGGGCGGGCTGGGGCGCGGCCCCGGGGGCTCCCCCCGCTGAAGCCGCCCGCGCCTCGCCCGGCGCCTGGGCCGCGGCGGGGACCCCGCTCCCGCCAGCCCCGCCGTGGGCGGCGCGGAGGCGGTGCTCCCCCCCAACCCCCCCCGCACACACACACACACACACACACACCCCGCCGTGGGGTGTGACACGAGTGGGCACCGGTGGGGGTGACCCGGCTGACTGGCAGCTTGTTGTGGTGACGTCACCCGGGCGCGCGGGAGGCGCCGCCACGCCGGAGCGCGGAGTGGGGCCGCGGGGGTGAGCCGGGGCCGCGCCCGCACGCGTGGGTCGCCCACGAGCCCCCCGCCAGCGGCGGCTCCCGCGGAAATACGTCCCGTTTTTTATTCGTGTTTAAACTTTTGGCGAGGGAAGAGATCGCCTGTCGGAGCGTTAACTGCAAACTTTTAATTTTGGTGTTTTGTTTTTTTTTGTTTGTTTGTTTGTTTGTTTTTTTCACCGAAGCCGGTGCAGCCCCAGCAGGCCGAGGGCACGCGGACAGGCGTGTAGCACAGAGCTCGGGTTTGGGTTAAAACGAACTGTTAGCACGATTGGCTTCGTGTGGCCCGGCAGTCTTACCTTAGACTAAAAATAACCCCGCTTTAAACTATACCCTACCTAAACCTTCTTTGCCAGGAAACGAATTCCTTCAGGGGCGAGAGGGACCTCTAGAATGCTTTGCTTGTGTTTGGGTCTGAAAAACAACCCCAAAACAACTTATGGAGGTGTACAGAGTTAAAAGTTATTACAGAGACTCGAGACAAAGTATTGTCCCCAGTCAAATGGTGCCTTAACTACTTTGATATCCCTTTAAGTCTGTCTCTGCGAGGTGTCTGGAATGGGGCCTTGTTTGTTTTTAGTTGCTGCCTCATATCCAGCTTTTGTTTCTCTCCCTGTATGGTTCACCTGTTTGTGGTGGGGAACCCTGCATGGGCAGTGGTTCCCACCCACCCTTTTTGTATGTGATGCAGGATTTGGAGAAAACTAAATCCTAAAACCTACCTAGGGAATGTTAGGTCTGCTGATGCCTTTTTTTTAATTATTTATTTTATTTTCCCCCAGGGATTAGACTAGGTAATAGTTCTGCTGCCTGTGTGATTTTAAAACAGTGCACTTCTAAAACCAAACTTCTATAACCTTCTTCCTATCTCAGACATTTCACAAATTAGTTTTACTTGTTCTAAGTGTTGTTTGTGACTCAAAGTATTAGATTCTCCACTGGTTTTATTTTGGGAGGGTTTTTTTCAGTAGGGAAATATGAAGTCTTTCTCTCCCTGAAAAGATTGTTTGTGAAAATATTTACGTTTTGTTGAAGGCTCTTCTAATACATCTGTGTGCCTTCCTCCTGCCCTGCTTTGGCCTAACCTGGGTCTGCAGCCACACAGCACTAGCATTTCTGTTTCAAATACACAGGCTAATTCTGGCTCTGATTTGGACCTAGATTGCATGTTTAAAAAAAGAAAAATTGTCATTAGCCTTATTTCATTTTAATTAGTTCACTGCAATGCTTAACAGCATATTCAGCATAAACGGTTGATATAAATTAGTCTTAATGGGTGATTTGTATCACTTAACATTAGAATACATGAAGGGTTTTTTAAATAGTTTCTCATGACATAAATGCACCTTCGCATGGGGGCAAAAGAAATTCAGTCACAGAGCTAAGCTGAGCAACTCTTATGTTATCCCTCCCAGTTCACCAAACTCACGCTCTGGCCAAGTGCCACAGCAATTGAGCGCCAGAGGCGGGGAGTTCTCTGAGCCAGGAATTGACAGTAAAAACATCCTAAATGATCTTAACTGCCACCAGGATGTAGGACTAGTGATGGATCTTCAGATAAGCAAATCCCAAATTAAAAAAAAAAATTAATAGTTTGAAGTGGCTTAGAAATATCATCTTTCCTAATTTTTTTTTAGTGGTAACTGTTGTTTTTCCTACTTTTTACGCTTTGTCTTTTTCTCTCAGCCTGTTTACATTGTCCTGAACCCTGCTGGCTCTTCTTTACGCCATTTCTGTGGTCCACTCCGCCCTAGGAATTTCTGACCTTGACTACTACCTTCTCACTAGCCTATTGTATCTTTCTCATTCAGTCTCTCTGTAACATTTTATTCTCTGCTGCTTTCCTATCATTAGGTTCTTTCCAAGTCTCCACTCAGACACCATCTTTTACCTTGTATACTAAACTCTAACCTGGCTCGTTTGTTATTTCACATCTATTTAAACTCATGTATGGCTCTGTTGTCTTACAATTTGTCTTCAAATGCAGTTTAACTAATGTGGAGGAAAAGTTTAATCAGTGAGTTTGAGGAAGTTAACATGTTGATAAAGGCTACCCAGCATGCCTTTTAAATCTTAAATTGATCCATGATGAGTCTGTCTTAGTAAACAAGTAATAAGGGTGAAGCCCTGTAATACAGAACAGTGCTGTGCAAAATAAATGCACCAAATGACAGCTTGCCTTCATTCCCAGGGATACAGCTGTGCAAATGCACAGACCTGAATGCACGATGAAAATCCTCTGCTCCTTGCCTATTGGTATGGTTCTTCTGCAACACTGGACACTATATTTAGGCAGCTAAGTAGAGGTGGTTGCTCACTACTTTTGGGTTCATATCAGAAGTAAGCCAGATATCCCAGAAGACTGTCTCCAGTACACTGGTTAAGTTATCCTTGCTTTAAGCCATTTTATATACCACTGTTAGGTGCCTGGGTGCCTTCTGGCCTTGATGTAATCTCTGTTCTCACCTCATTCTGAACTGTGAGTAAAAACTATGAGAAGCATCATTAGAGTTGATAGAGCAACTCTGATCTGTCCATCCTCTCTTCTGCCCTTTTTCTATCACCATGTTTTCACTTGAGAAGGGCGTTTGAGACAGTAAAAGAACTAAGATATCCATAGATCACCTTTTAATTAAGATATTTGCCACCCACTGTTGCGTACACACAACTAACAGCCAGTACTTCCTAAGTGAATCATCTAATTAAACTAATCAGAACAAGGTTCACTGTCTTTCTCTGACCAGCCTTCTTGACCAAGGTCCCTAGTAGAAGGAACAGATGGAGAGTCACTAGTGTACTGAGTGAAATTGGGCAGTACACCCACAATGGTTATGAGGTCTTTCTTTCCTCGAGCTCTGACAGTTGTGGGGGTTTTGTTTGCTTTTTTTTCATTGTTGTTCTTAATCAGAAACAGGGCTGAATTCAATCTCTTTGCTTAGTTAACTATCGGGGCTTTGCAACAATACATAGTTCTGTCTCACCTGACTGTGTACAGACTGGTTGAACTGTCACATTTGGAGCAGATCACTAGTGTGGATGTGTACAGAGTGATTCCTCCTCGTCATCACAGTTTTAAGGAATGTTGTCTTTGTGCGTGTCAGTGGTTTGAAAGAACTAGCAGCTCTCCAAGTACCGGTTATCTCTGTTTGCATTCTTTGCTAACATTTAATTTTTCTTCTGTTTTACACCTGGAGGCTCTTTGTTCTTCACTTTCTATCTGCTCTGTTGAAATTGTGTGAGATGAGAAGGCCATCTTCTAGTAGGATCTTGACTTGGTACTGACAAAGTGAATTGGCTTTTTTCTTGAACCTCAGTCCAAAAGCTGTTTAGAAAGGCTGGGTTCCATGTAAACCACAGCAGAACTAGGCTTCTGCGCTTGAAATTGAAAATGTTGTTGGGAAGATTTTAAATTATACTGTGGAATGTTGACAGATGAGAATGAGTATGCAGTTTGGGATAAATAAAGTATTAGAAATAAGAATACAGCCTTCAGAAAGTTCAAGTCATGAAGCTGACCAGAAAAGTAAATAAGAACGTGAACTCTGGCAAGTCAAATGAAAAATATAAGGACCCGCCAGAAAGACTGAGCAACATCATACCAATAGCAAAAAAAAATTATTTTCCGAGTACATCAGAAGCAAGAAAGGTGCTAGAGTCTGGAGGGCCAATAGATGACAAAGAAATGGAAGAAATATTTGATGATGAAGCTGTCAGTAGGAAGTTAAATGACTTATGTGCATTCCTGTTTGCCGTGGTGGAGTCCAGAGAGGTTCTTATGCCAGAAATTCTCTCTATGTGGAGCAGGACTCATTGGAAGATCTGTCTCTGCTTGAAGTGTCAGCAAAGAAGTTTTTAGAGCAAAGTGATAAATATAGTTATGAAATGCCAAGACCAGATGGTGCTTGCCCAGGGGTTTCAAAGGAAACTCAGGCCTGAAATGACCAAATATTAATTATGCCATGTAACTTCTCACTTAATACCTTGAAGCTAGAGAAGTAGAAGATGGCTTACATGGTAACAGTTCTTAAAGATAGTTCAGCAGGATATCACAGAGTTCAATGCCTTTTTCCAAAATAAATTATAAAAAAAAAAAAAAAACAGATGGACTAAAAACTTAGAGCAGGAGAAAATCAATGTGGCTTTGGAAAGGAAGCAGTGCTGCTTAAATTTGCTGGAGTTTTTGAATGACTGAGAAGGGAAGTTTGGGACAAAAGAAGAATGGAGATCTGTGTTAACACCTATACTGTTTAGCATATTTCTGGTGAGAAAGGTGTTGAGTAGTAAGGGAAGAAAAGACAAGAGCTGACTAGGAAGAATTGCAGCTCATCCTTCTGACACTGAATTACAGGCAGCAAAATGTCAAATGGAAATTTGTTCCAGGTAAATACAAAGGGGGGGGGGGGGGGGGAGGGAGGAGATATTTATTTATGCACTGATGGGGTGAAAGTTAATTAGTTAATTATTGCCACTTAGGAGGAAGAGCTTGTCATAAGTCTGTGAAAATGTGAGTATAATGTACAACAGTGGTTATATGAGCATGTGAGGGGCTTTGGGGAAAGAAATAAAGAAGAAAACAGAGCTTTCCGTTCTTAGTACACTGATTACTGTGGTTTTGTGCGAAGGAAAATGGACTTTGAGATATAGTGCAATGGAAAAAGCAAAGAAGAGGCTGAGAAGAATAATCAGGGATAAGGAATGAATTCCATACAAGGGATGCTTAAAAAGATTTGAACCCTTCAGCTTGGCGAAGACATAACTGAGCACAGTCTGGTGTAGATCAAAACTGATGGTGCCTCTTCTGCAGTCTGTACAGAGACTTCAGAATGCAACACCACAAAGTGCTTTGAATGACAGTGATTTACATGGCTTCAGAATCAAACAGATGAAATCACAAAAGAAAATGCTATCCAATGTGCTGTTGAGCACAGATATTAAAAAACCTAAGAAAATCTCCAAGCTGGAAACTGAGAAAATACACTCACAGAGGTATCAATGCATTTGCTCGTTTTTTTAGTCATCTGAGATACCTGCATGTGTCAGGCAGGGTGCTGGACTTGATGGGTGCTTGATCTGAACCAGTGCAACCTCAACAGATGTCTTGTGGTGGGAGGAGGAACATAGGTGAGAGTGTCAGCTATGGGTACAAAAAGATGGTTGTCTGGAAGAGTTAGTGTTAGTTTCTCTTGTCCATATGTACTTCTGCTGCCAGCTGCAGGGCAGCGGTGGGAGCCTAAAGACAGGGCCATCTCACCCAAGCAGAACCTGCCTTGTTCAGCGTGTGGGTGCCCCACATCCTCTTTCACATGCTGGAGGTGTCTGGGAAGAGGATGCCAAGGAAAAAAAACTGGCACAGACGCAAAGCATTTTGCAGATCGCACACAAGTGGAAATCCTCAGATCTACTATAATTACCTCAATATTAAGCCCTAATCTCATTTTGTGCAAAGTAATCTTGGGACTTGGTATTGCATAAGAGACGTGCTCTCGTAAGTCATTGTGCCTACAGATAACAAAGATCTAGTCAGTAGAGGCAAAGTAACAACAAGGTTAAGTGAGGGTGGAAGGACAGAAATGGCAGCCGCAGATCCTGAGGACAAAATACTGCTTTCTGCCCCTGTAGTCCCAGCGTTGCCTTCAGCCTTAGAGAGGGACTTGTCATGGTAGAGTAAGGCAGGGGAGAAATGCTGGAATTAGACTTTTTTCCTGGGTTCTGAATTATAATCTATATAATTTACTAACTATATAGAAATAGAGTGAGGAGCATAGGGGTGAACTTTGCAGATAGTTTAGAACAAAGAAAGTCTGTAGCAGACCAGGAGGACCTTGCTAAGTTTGGTGTTTGCAAAACAGGATGCACCGTGACAATGTTAAGACAGAGTTTTGCTTGCACGTATTGCTTTTAGGTTCTAATGATTCTGGCTCAACCAGGCTTTAAAAAGATGTTTCAGGAACCTTCTTTTGTGATGTTTTTTCCCCAATCAAGTGTTGAAAGCAAATTAAATGACCTGACTTGGAAAGGAAATGAAGGCATCTGTTTTGTTTGCACTTAAAAAACAATGCAAGAAAGCCCTACATATGAAATAGGAGAAAAGTAGAAACCGAAAGTAGAAAATACACAACAGAAACTCAAAGGCATGAAAAGTAACTGGGAGAGAAAGGGAGCTCAAAGAGAAACCTATGACTGAGAAAATAGGGATCTAAAAAGTTGAAATGTGGTAGAAACACTGAAGCACTGCCATGTGCCCTGCTGGGAGGCCTGCCTGCCTTTGCTTGGAACCTGCCTCAGCCCCTGGGCCCTTGTGCTTGTTTTAAAGACTGAATGCTCAGGCCCCAGCTTTTCTCATCACTGCTTAGGATCTTGGAGGAGTGTCTGTAGTCATTTTCTTTCTTGGTTGCATCTCTTCCAGATTGCCCTTTTTCCAGTTCTGCCATAGTTTTTCTTCATATGGATGCTGTTCTATAGTTCAATAACCCGCGTTGCCCTGATCTGAGTCATTTGCAGTTCTGCTACCGCCTTTTGACACAGGGAGTATCACAGCTGCACACAGAGTCAAAAGATTCAGGCATACTTGTGGATTCCTCCATCAGTTTAATGATTTCTGTTTTGTTCATTTTTTTCCTAGTTATTAATACTGGGTTTTTTTCTTTTTTTTTTATCTCTTAAGTGTTGAGCTTGTTTTTTAAATTAATTAACTATATAAGCCTAAAATATTGCCCTTGAATAACAGTGGTCAGCTCCCAGTCCATCATTTCATATAGGAAGTTGAATCTGTGTTTTACCTTGTGTATCACTTCACATTTATCTATTTCAAATTTTATTGCTTAGTCACAGAGTATGTTGAGGTTCTGAAATTCATCACAGTAAGCCCTTGCCTTTATTACTTGAACATCTTGGCATCATCAGTAAATTTTGTTGCATTGCTATTTTTCCTCACTTTTTCAGGTCATTTAGGAATGTTGAGCTGTGCAGGTTCCGCTGGTAGTCTTCCATGAGAGCTGAGCATTTCTTTCTGTCTGATTTTCTGTCTCTCACCAGTTATTTGTCCATACACAGGGAACTTCCCTGCAATCAAGTATTTTGATTATATCTTTAAAAAAAAAAAAAAAAAAAAGAAAAAAAGAAAAAAAGTTGAATAGTACTGCATGCCTAAGATGACCAGACTTGGTAATTGGCACCTCTATTTCAATATATATCTCAACTCTGAAGATCTCTGGCCTCAGAATGGAGGAGTTTTATATATTTTTTTTTTCCAGAAAGTTCTTTACATACTGCAGCAGTTAAGGAGTTTGAAAGAATGCTAATATGCAGTAATAATAAAGAGAAGTAGGACAACCTTAATGATTATAATCCCATCAGACTAAGACATCAATCCCAGGTACAATAATGGAATAAGTAACAAAGTGTTCAGGAAAGAATTAAGGCAATGTCACTCAACCTGGACTGGGGGAAATAGAAACAATTAGTGTTAATTGTTTCAGTTTGGTTCTTAAGTACAGTTGTTCATTTTAGCCTTGGGTTGGCACTTGACAGTAATTGCACATCATTTTCAGTGAGAAACTAAGCCAGTACAAAATCAATGTGGTTCATATTAAATTTAGTAGAAAGAGGACAGCTTTAAAAGGCAAGTGGAGACTCAAGTGAATCTGTGTCTAGTGAGAACATGATGGAGTTAGCTCTTGGGCTGTATTTCTTACCAATCACCTGGAAAAACCACAAAATACCAGTATGAAGAAATTTTCAGAGGGCAAATAAATGAGGAAGTGACAAATAAAATGTCATCGCTAATGCAGAAAATGTAACTAACTGCTGGAGAAAAAAGCATGGTAGTGGGTTCTCTGTTATCACCTATTTTAAAGTCAAGATAGTCCACACTTGAGTTAATGCAAGGAGTGAAACATGTACCAGGGAATGACCAAGCTGGGGCTTGTTTGCACTTGAAATGCAGCTCAGGGTGTGGTTCTGTGATATGGTGTGAGTGGATATAACAGCACACCCTTGTCAAAACGGGGGTGTCTCTGGGCTCCAGCTCCTGGGGCCTCTGTTGCAGCAGCCCTGGTGCGTCTGGGGCTGGGATGGACAATGTGGGATGGGAAGGTGTGCAGTGCTGGGCTGCCAGGGGCTCTCCTGGCTGAAGCACTTCACCACGAAACCTCTATCACTTTGTTACTCCTCATGCTAGGAGCAGCCAGCTGATAGATCAGCCAGTCACTACTGTCAAAGGTATAAAGATATTTAAAAAAACCTGAACTCTGTGTGAGGAAGCTTCAGTCTGGGAAGTCTGTTACATGAGCAGCAGAAGGAGAGTGAGTGAGGTAAACTGTTCACTCTATTTCCCTTTTGGAGTTAGGAGGCATTAGAAGAAACTAATAGGGACAATCTTGAATTTGAAGGAAGTGGCTTTACACACAATGTGTAATTAAGCTGTGGGAACTCCCTCCAACAGGATGTTGTGAGTGCTGGAAGTGTACATGGGTTCAAAGGGAGTCTGGACAAGCTCATGGAAGAGAAATCTATTTGAGGTTACCAAATTCATGGGAAGCACATCTGACCCAAGAAGCTCCTAAGCTCAAAGTGATTGAAGGCTGGAGAGCAGGAGGGAAGGGGGACGAAGCTTCTCATTCCTTATCCCTCTTCTGCTTTTCAGTAAGAATCCATTCATTCCTAAGCTGACACCTAATGCCAGGTGCTGAGGTGGAGACACATATATCCCAAGTCACTGTACCTGGTTTTAGATGTGTGTGGACTTGTAGTAAAGGACTGTCTGTAAGTCTCTAGGTGCAGCAAATGTAAGTTCAGGTGCAAGGACGGCTTGGTCCCCTGGTCAGTGTCTGTGCTGGAGCTGCTTGCAGGACACAGTGCTGGGTGTAGAGGGTTGCACAGGTAATGGCTTGGGTGTTTTAACAAAAGAGAGTTTGTGTGTTCCTGGGAGTGTTTGATTTTGTGGAGGCATTCCTGTAAAGCACGGGCAGGTGGGCTGTACAGGGAAGGAGAGCAAAGCAAAATGTTTTGTTCTTTCTTGTGGTGGTTAGAAATCAAGAAAATTTATCAGAATCCAAAGCAATTTTCTTCTCTGAGAGCCAGTGGAATTGTATGTTGTCATACAGGATTTATCCTGAAGAGGAAAGCAAGGGCAAAGGCTGTAATTTGATAGGATGAATCCAGCTTTGAGACTTCACATGATATATCAGATTAGATGTACTATGTCCGCATAACACACAACACGGATCTAGTACTGACTGCCGATTCAGGTTTCCTCAAAAACTTAGCAGTGGCAGGCTTTATGCTGGATGAGGTACCTCCTACCCTATCACAGCCATTACAGGAGCAACATAAACAACACACAGTGTGCTTATCTGAAATGCATTGTATGCCCATGCCTGTTAAACACCAATTTTGTACTTTGGATAACTCCTTATGACTGTATTAAATTCATCGGTCATTAAGGGTTCACCAGGGCTGGCACTGAACCAATGTTGTTAAGACCTAATGCAGTTAAGCTGACACTGCTCCCAGTTCTGGTGATGTGGTACAAAGAGGCTTGAGCTGGTTATTTGTGGAGTTAGATGAGACCTGGTGAGGTTTATCAGCTAGGGTTGTAACAGCTATACTGCTCCAAATCTAAAGCTGGCCCTGGAAATGTACAGCTATGATTGCAAAGCACTTTTCCTAAGCTAGTAAAACTTGCCAGACTTGAGCATGGTTAACACACAGTCTTAATAAACTGCTAGCATAAAGCTGAATGCTATGCTCACCCTGTCCAAGGACCTTCCTGAAGGACCTATGTCCAGTATTTTAATCCCATTGGATACTATGCTAACCTTCTGTGCCATTTTTTCAATTGTACTTCAATCTTGTAACAGAAAATTTGTTTCACTGTGGCTTAATGTGCAACATCAGTAGCCTTCGCTGTGTTTTGCCAGCTTTGGGACTTTTTTCAAGTGTTAAATTTCATATGTAACCCTCAGAAAAAAACCCAGCAGATATCTTTTTCTTACCAACTGTTCCCACATAGCACCGTAGTTGGAAATAGGCCTATTCTGCAGTACTGTCAAACTGCTTTATGTGCTGGATGCTGTAAGGAATATAAATATAGTTGTTTCCCAGAGGCCTTGTTAGCAGCACTTTAAATAATGTGGCTTATCAGTTTATGAATGCAAGTGTCCACAGGCAAATTTGCACAGAATTAAGTAAATTTCAATTATTGAAATAAGCTGTATTGACTGTCTCCTTTATAATGGTGACTGCATTCATGTTTTTAGTGGTTGTATTCCAATGGCTTGTAAATGAACTGTATTTCTACCCCAGTAATACTTGATTTCAAGTTGTACATGGTACCAAAGAGAATGAGCACTCTGAGCATGGAGTTCATCTGGCTTTACTTTCAGTGCAGCTGTACAGATGAGTTCTATTCTGGATGTCTTCATAAATAAAGACAACAAATAAGTGCTCACTTGATGCATGTTTTGGTGTATGTAGCTCTTCCAGGATCTTTTAGGAACGCTGTAGCAGAAACATGGATTGTATTTTTTATTTATTTATTTGATTGAATCACCTTTTTTTCTTTTTTAATTTTTTCTTGCTCTGGTTGCAGTCCCACTGATACCCATCTTGCAACTTCTGTAAGAGGTGAATTGGGGTTATAGTTTCCTTTACTTCACAACTATTGCTATTTAAAAGCATAGCCCATCCTGTATGGGTTATGTGGAAAAAAATAGCATGATAGGATACATAGGTTTATGTATGCTCAAATGAGCTGATTTGAGCTATCATGAATAGCATTTCAACGGCAAACAGCAGTGTTTCTGACATTTGTTTATACATACTTTCACTAATTTGTGTTGCGGAGGAAAAATAAACACAAACTGTATAGTTGCTGACATTTTCTGTTGGGACTTCAGCGGAGGAAAAGGTTGAGATGCTTGCCTCCTGTTGCCAATTAAACAGCTGGGAGATGTGGGAATCCTGGATTCTGCTCTAGAGGAGGGTGGATTTGAGTGGTTACGTCCTTCTGCCATCTTCTTCCTGGCCAGTTTGCCTGCCCCCCTCCCCATTCATGGTCTTTTGGACCATCTCCCCCACCCAAATGCTCCATATCCAATCTCAGGTTCTTTGCTGTCTATGTACAGCTGTGCTCAGAGGCCTATTTGCTTTTGGGCTGATCTGCTTTCTGCTCCAAACTGTTTTGGTAGTTCTCAGTATTGATGCTAGACCTTGCTAAACAGCCAGAAGAAAACTGTGGGAAAAGCCTGCTCATCCATGTCCTCTTCATCACTGGAGTCTTTGGGGAACTTATTCCTCCTCCCCCTCAAACTAGAACAAAAGTGAATATATTTTAAGAGTAAACTCAGGTCCTGGTGCAGAGGCAGTTCTCCCCTGTGGTAGGTAGAGGGCAGGGCTTGACTAGTCAGGGTGGGGGACACTTGAGTAGGGTTTCATCTTCTGGTCCCTCAGCCTTGCTGCTGTTCCTCCTGCTGCCCCAGGGCAGGGCTGACTGAATGAGGGGGGAAATGAAGCAAGTGAGAGGAGTGCCAGGCTGTAATTTGCTCAATAGCAAACTGTAAGTACTGAGTGTGGAGAATTTGGCAGCAAAGCAGTCTTTACAAGATTTCAATACCCTCACTTTTCAATATTTTGATTTTAAGGACTTCAGTAAGATTAGGTGGGAAAGAATTTAAAGGATGTTTCCCCCTCAGCATCAGAAACTTCGTTAATGATCCCACTAACTGCTGACTTTTTGCTAACATCTGCAGTAATCCAGATCTTTTCTGACAAAACTACATGATACAAGGGATCTGCCTATATGGCATAGTAGGCAATGTAAAGTTGGTAGTAGTTGTTTGGTAATTTAAATTAAATCTAGTCGGGATACCTATGTGATGGTAAAGATCTGTTTTTCCACCTTATTACTTTCTCCAGGATGAGATCCAGTGCAAGACAGGCAAACCTGGCATGTTTGATACCAGCTTATCCAACTTCAGAATGTCAACAGCATGTCCACAGTCCTCGCTCATGCTGTGTGGCCTTGGGATTTGCAGGAGAGGAGGCAGTGGAAATGTTGTTCTTTGGAAAAATAAATAGCGTGCTGAAGAGAATAGGCGAATTCCATTGCAGTAAACAATAATACTTTGGGGGGAGTACATTTAAAACATGGAAAAATATATTTTTCCAATTTCTCATTCTTCTGGAGTATTTGCTAGATTCTCTTAACAAGCAGGGCTTTATGCTGCATGAGTCTTGGAGCGTCACTGCACTTAGAAATAGCAGCTTCATGTAACAAGGATATTAGTGTGGTAACTCTCAGCAAACAGGAGCTCCTTGTGTTGTAACCTCCTGTGATGTTAGTGGGATTGAGTAAATGATGTCTAAACCTCGTGTAATACCTGTAAAAGGCACTGGCCTAGGTTGAGGAAATGTCATAATCTACTCTTTTCCATTCAGATGAGTCACTTGAGTCATCTTGTGAGAGTTTCCACTTTGAATCTAGCAGACTAGCTGGTTTTAAGTATCATATAAATGCAAAGGTGGGAGGGGTGGTTCATTTAAGAGTAGGAAAAATTGCAGATCTGTCGTCTTTCTGCAAAAGACAGTACAGATTTCCCTAGAAGATCACTGCAGCCGTTCCATTACACTAATTGGGATAGAATATTTCTTGGTCAATGTTCTGTGTGCATTGTCAGTGATGCTGTTACAGCAGCTTTCTGGATTTATTGGTTTCTCCCTGCCCTATGCATTGTGTAGAAGGATGAATGTCTAGTACTTGTGTTTGGTTACAGTGAAGTAGTGGTAGCTTGGATTTGGTCTATTTGTAATATCCTCTTAGGTAGTTCATATAGGTTTTTTACCTCTAAATGGAGACACATACTCACTGGTGACAGGCAGTACTGAAGCAAATACTAAGTTGCATGTAACGTAAGTACGATACATCTTCAGTTAAACTTTTTAAGCGAGAAAAGTGCTTTTCGATTCCTGTCAAAACATACTGGTGGTCGAAATTTGATGTATTTCCAGGCTTCAGAATACTTGATTAAGAAAACCAGGGCATGTCAAAATGCAGCAGAAAGACCCAACTGCTGTGAATGCTGTTAGTATTGTCCTTGTGGTAGGCACCACTAAGATGTCGTCCATTCTAAGCAATCAGGTTTTTTTCTCTATTGTACTATGGAGATGTTGCTTTTTTGAGTATTTGTCAGACCTGAAAAATCCTTATAGCTACTCTCTGGATAGGAATGTATTTATTTTAACTGAAAATAATGAGCTAAAAGATGCTGGTCTGTACACTGAATCCTCTAAATTAGGAAATAATTTTTGTAAGTATGCTTAATGCATGGATGATGGGATGCTGTTGCTGTGGTCAGATGTCTGCTAAAATTTGAAGAACAAATACAGGGGTTTTGAACATGTAGCACCACTAGAACAATTTCCATATGAATGGAGACCTTCAGTGATACAGACAAGATGAATCTGTCATGAGAAGAAAGCTGGGTGCAGACCCAACAGTAGTGTTCCATCCTTGATTATCCACATGTTGAATAGAAGTGTAATTAGTGTAAATAGCGTTGTTCAGCAAGTAAGGGTTCAACCTCACTAGTAGAGAAGAAACTTCAAGTACCATAAAGCTATAAAGTTTGTAACCACTAATGTCAGGAAGAAACAAGCAGTTCTGGTGATCGGCGACTTCTTTCCAAGGTTGATGGAGGGGCCTATCCAGTGATCAGACCTGGCATTCTGAGGTGTCTCTGTCTACCCAGCATTTATAATCTGAGCAGTTTCTGAAAATTTGTTGAGGTCCATAAACAAACTAGCCTTAGCCTGTGCTGCATGCCCAGGGGAACACTTGAGGTGAGCAAATCAAAAGTGACTCCTAGGGCTTTGGAGGCAAGTGAAAACTTCAGGGGTATAAGTGGTGATCTTTGCATCCTGAATTGAATTTTATACAACGCACTTGTTCCAAGGACATTATGCAGAGGGAATTCTTCTGTGGTAATGCTCTGGAAGGTGAAACTAAAGTAAAAAAGATGAGGATGCCATAGGTCACCAAGAAAAGATAAGGTTGATAAGGCTTTTTGTGCACATTTTGGCAGTATCTAATTACCTAGATGTTCGATGTACTAGATGGAAGGGACTGCTCAGCGGGTTTGAGATGTCTTGGTGGCCATCCTGCATATAAAAGACTGTGAGCAGAGGAGAGTCTCGTGGGGTGGATCCTAAGCAGTGGGAAGGAAGTGGTTGAGCATACACTGCTGAAGGGCACCTTGACTGACAGAGTGGTCTTCCACGTTGGGTCTGAGTAATGTCAACAGATCTCTGGAAAGATTCAGGCAGGGAGAGTTTTGTGATAGGTTTTTCCCGGGAAAGAGATATTGAGCTCAAATAGGACTCCTGAAATAACTTTTTTATGTATATAATTTTCAAGCTATTTAGCTATTATTTTTTAGAGAAGGGTTTATAGAAAGTGCTACATTAAATGATGATATTTTTACAGAATTGCAGTTTTCTTGGAGGCCTTATGCATAAGTATGTAGAAGGCCAAAGCATAAAATGAGATTTGACTGGCAAGGAACACTTAAAGAAAAAAAAAAAAAAAACTAGAGTGACAGAAGTATTTAGAGGAAGATAAAGGAAGAGTTGATCTGATAATCCATGGAAAAAGTCTGTTACCCATAGGTGATGCCAAAAAGGTCACCTGCCCTAGGTGCTATTGCAGGTAACACAAGTGATCAAGGGCCAGAGCGCCAGCTGCTAGCACAGGAGGGAGGAGGAGGGAGGATACTGAGGAAGGACAGGTTATCCCATTCCGTCATCCACCTACTTTGTCTCCAGTGTGGTTTCATCAGTGACCTAGATAATTATCTGTGCATCACGATTATTAAACTTGCATCTGAGAGAGGCTATGATTAAACTGGAGGACAGAACTAGAACTTGGAGGTAGAATAAAACATTGGTCAGAGGGAGGTTAAATAAAAGCATGACAGTAGAACATTGAGCTGTGTCAATAGATAGCAACTGTGTATCAGTCTTAACGAAAAAAGATCTGGGAGTTATCATTAATTAAAAGCTGAATGTATCAACACTGTTGTCTTCTGGGGAGGAAAAAGACATACACTTCTGGTATGGTGTTTAAGCAACAGTATATACTGGCAGATCAATAAAATAATCCTTCAGCCCTAGTTAATGTTCACAAAGCTCTAGGTGAAATACTGAATTCCGTTTTTGGGCTCCATGCTTTGGTAAATTCGTGCCAATTGGACTGTGCCCAGAAGGGAGCAACAGGAAAGTCTAGGAAATATGATTTACAGAGAAGGCCTGAATAAACTGGAATTGTTTGCCCGAAGAGAAGACTAAATGAAGGCAAGTGTTCTCAGCTGCACTAGAGAAAGGGAATAATCTGTTTTCCTGCGGCCATAACAAATAGGATAAACAGTAATGGGCTTACATTACATCAAAGAAGGTTGAGGATACACATTGGGGGAAATTTTCTCCTAGTAAATATTGTGGAGCACAGGAGTAGATGGCTTCAGAGGTTTTGTAGGACTCAACATTACAGTTTTGAAGAGCAAATTAGACAAAGCTGGCAGTAGGTAGAACTTCTAAATAGTTGATCTTGACTTGGTACAGAGGACAGATGATTTCCAGTTCTGTAAAAATAAAATATTACCATTGCTAGAAAGTATTCAAAGCCATCTAAAACCACTGAAAGAAAACCGTTTTAAAGCATGGATCATTTTAAACCTTCCACAAATGTAAAAATAACCCCAAACCCTAAGGTAAATAACTTGAATGTATGTGTGTATATATATATCGACAAGATGAAAGCAGCTCATGTTAGAGATAGATTTGGATTACTTGAGCAGTTGTGTCTGACAAAACTGTACCATACAAGTCCTTGAGCCCTTGCTGCTTGATGGGCTGAAATGGTCCTCTGTTTGCACCTGGAGCAGAAGTACAGAATCTCTGTAATATTCACTGCTTCTTCATCACCTAATAGTACTAAAGGTTGCTTTTAGATAGTTAGTTTTACCTTTTTACGTAATTTCATAAGGCAAGCGATAGAGGTGGAAAGGAGAAAATGTTTTTGCTGTGTCCTTTAATTCTCTTCTGTGCTTCTTTGAGCCCTTCTCCCCTTGCCAGCAGCTCTAGCTGTCCTCACAGAGCTTTGTACTGGGATCATCATGGCAAAAGTTAACTCACAAGGGTGCTCCCTCTGTGGTATTTTGGTCATGCAGTGGTAGGTATTATGGTGGCATTGATCTTTGCTCCATTTCCAGGAAGCTTCAGGGGATGACTAAGCAGCTTCCACTGGAGTGCCTTTACGTTATGAAGAAGAAAGTAGTTATGGTTCTGTCCTCATTCCAGTCCCTTGTAGCCAGGTCACTCCCTAAATCTCTGGCTTGTTCCTACAGTGGTCACAAATAAATGCCTAGGGAAAAGAAATAAGAGGGCAGGCACATCTGTAGTGCTTCACAAAGTACTCTCAGCCTCTGGAGGTTTTCTAAGGCAGATGTGGTTTCTTCATTAACTCACATAGGAAGCTTTCTCCCCTGTCCTTGCCCAATCCTCTTTAGGCCTGTATAAATTTCTTTTGTCTGTAACATCCTCTTGTTGGAGTTCCCAAAGTCCATTGCCTTGTGGTGGGCTTGAACCCTTTTCTACTATCTTTTGTATCACCCCCCTCTCATTTGTTTGTGGAAAGTGATAATGAACAGTCAATCCCTATCTATACTATTTGGGCCACTTGTGACTTTGTAGAAATTTGCCAAATTCAACACAATCATCTCCTTCGGTCCCATTCTGATTCTAGGTTTTTGTTAAACCTTTTCAAGCTTTCATACAGTCCTTTTGAGGCCAAAGTTACATGTGAGCAAGCCATGGATTTGTCTGGTCCTAGAACAAATCAATACATTGAACAGCGGAGATCTGTGTGGAGCAGCCCAGTGGTGTTGCCATCTGTGTAACCCCTTTACCTAATGTAAGCTGATAGCAGGCTCTGTTAACCTGGTAACAGCAACACCCAGGAAAGCAGATTGAGGGGTGGGATGTGTTCTTCCAAAATCCTTTTCAGTGTGGTGGTTGTAATTCAAGGGACAGGCTGGTTACCTTGAGATCCTTCTGTTGGTGCTCTGATGTGGCAGCAGGTGCTCCTCAGTCCAGCTGACTGGCACTTTGTAGTTAAGACAGCTCAGTGTGACATGAAAATGTTACTGCCCTTGAATTGAAGCATCTCATATTTGATTACCTAGAAGACTCTTTTCAGAAGGTGCTCTTGGACAGTGCTGCTTGCTCGCTCACTGTCTAGATTTTCCTATCTTAACTTCTAGAATAGGTCAAGAAATGTTAAACCAGGCTGGTCTCTTCTCTATTATTTTTGTACCTAGTGGCTTGCTAGTGTGTTGACAAGTGCTGGGGAATGTTTTTCTCAAAAGGATGAGAATGTGAACTCAGGTGATTCCAGATACCTGTCTGAGTCTCTAATGGACATATAGACTCAATGTAAAAGTTCCTATTAATTGAAAACTTGGTAGTTGTTGATTATTAGCATCTCCGTTAAAAGCTGTAGCGGAAGAATTAACAAGTTGACATTTTGTTTTTCAGCTATGGCAGCCATTCGAAAAAAGCTGGTTATAGTGGGTGATGGTGCCTGTGGAAAGACCTGTCTGCTGATTGTATTTAGCAAAGACCAGTTCCCTGAAGTGTATGTTCCCACTGTCTTTGAAAATTATGTAGCAGATATCGAAGTGGACGGAAAGCAGGTATGTGTACAGTTCTGCAACAGTCAAAATGAACTTGCGTTTATTCCCATTAGCATGGAGATCTCTATACTTCCTTAATAAGTGGTTAGTACATACGCTTAGTGCTTACATTGTAAATACATTTTTAAATATAAGCATGATCCTGGGGAAAAAATATTGGCTTTGCTAGAACCTGCTCATATCCAATGTCTGTTGGACAACCTTTGTCTAACATTATACAAGTTGAGATTCTAAAAACCTTAGTTATTCCAAGTAAAATGTTGCAGCAGGTGGGAGGGGGTGGAGCATTTCAAAGGTGTGCCTACATGCTGAGGACACAGGGCTACTAGCCTTTGCAGTTGCGTAGTGGAGTATCTGTTTTCATAGGAACTTGGTATTGTGATTAATAAAGACTAGTTCCTGGAGAGTCTCTTTCATACCCATTCCTGGCAATATGCAGGATCCTCTGCAGAACAGATGACTGACTGGCTTCAAAGGAATTTGATTTTTGTAGTGTACATCAGCATCATCTGTCCTGTTTGCCTGAAGGACACAATTCTTAGCAGCCAAATGTACCCACCACTCATTGTGCTTCATTTTTAGTTTGTACTTCAGTAAATTAATAATGAAAATATTTAATTTTAGTTTTAAATATTTTGAAAATCAGTTTTCAGTCTGTGTGACCTCTGAGTCCCTTTGTTTGCCAAGCAAGCAAACATGCCAGACACTTGCTCCAAGAGGCACTTTTCAGAAGGCTGCTCTCTGAATGCCAGTTAGGTTGCCTTCTTCATTTATGTCACGCAGGGTAGTGTGTGACGTGTAACACAGCCACTTTCCAGGATACTATGGAAACACACAAAGCAGAAACTTTGCACCTTGGAAGCTCAACTCTTTGAAAAGCCTTTTAGGTAGCCATGGCATATCTGTTGTGTTACCATAACCACGCAGAGCTGGCCTCAGGGCCATGGGTCCTCGTGGCAGGCATGTGCCAGGTTTCGGTGCTGAGCTTCCCTGTTTTGCCTTTCGCCCCTTGCTGCGACATGTGCCTTTGCTCTGGGTTCAGATACAGTCAGGACATCTTTCAGTCAGTTCCAGTTCAGATGCAGTGACAGATTGATTGAAACTGCTCAGTTTTTATCTTGATTTGGGAAAAAACTTCTTGAGCTAGTTTTGGGGTTTATGTTAAATTTGATTTCCTGCTGTTATGGGCATGAATTATTTGTGGTCTTAGTCATGATAGTTCATGCTATTTGAGTCTAAAAAGAGCCTTTCTCTCCCATTATATGAATGAGTAAAAAAAAAATTTAGATTTCATGTTAGAACATGTTTTCCCCCCAAGTGACAGTTTTGGCAATTTCTATATTGTATCTTAGATTCTAAGGACTACTGTTTAAAAATAGGTATGATATCCATCTCTCTTTTATCACCTAGTCAAAATTCCTCGTTTCCCTTCTGCCTGAATCTCTGCATCTCTATATGGGTAAACAGGGAGTCATGCCCTATCGGCTATATGTAGTCAGTATCAAAATAAAAATTGCATGAGCAGCTTGAGCAATGTGCTTTCTATTGTGGATATGTCTGCTGATTAACTTTTTTTTTTGCAACTAGATGGCATGTTTTGTCCAAGCACTTTGTCTTCAGAAAACTTGATTAAAAACGTTTGTAGGAGAGCAGTGCTTAAGACTGTTCTCTTTGACAACCACTTACCTCTGTTTTCCTAGAAAAGCATTACCAGAAATGTTGAGAAGCCATGTGAGGACAAAATGGTGATGGTAGGAAATGCATTTTTTTAGATAGAGCAAAGGAGCCGATTCCAGTGTCACGTGAGGGAACCTTCAACAGACATCTCTGTAAAAAATATGAACATTTGCCACAAAACACACATTTGCAAATGCAGGGGTGACACTGAGTATTATTTCTCAGTGAAATACAGAAGGATTTTTTTGTGTATGCTTGCAACTGAGGCTTTGTATCTTCACAATTTAACCGAACAGTTGCATTGTGCATTCAAGCTCACATTTGGTTTCCAGTTCTGCCCATCTGTATTTTTCTGAGCTGCTGCGGGCTTTTTTTCCTGTAATTCTTGAATGTAAGCTTAAACAAGAAGGAACTCATTCCATTACAAAGGCAGATCCATCAGAGGATCTCAAGAATATGCCTTAAGAGCTTGATTCTAGTTTTTAAATTTCCTAGTTTAAACATTGGCTATTCCTTTTACAGTTTTAAACAGTCCTATTGGGATGTTCTCCCCTAGCTCCACCATAAGTAGAAATATTGAGAACATTAGCTACTTTACTCAGCTCTTAGTAACAAGAAGCTTTACATAAAATCAGCTTAATTTCTTCTGTGGTGGAGTTTTAATGAATTTGTGTGCAAATGAGTACAGTCTTGACATTTCTTAGTCACTACGGGTTCATGCTGTAAACCAGCTTAAACCGTGCATAGTCTTACAAAGCATATACTTAGGGAGTCCACTTTTACTGAAAACTGGTATTTCTGGAATGCTTATCAGAGAGATTCACAGCCCATTGGAGCCAATTCTCTTCAGTTCTTCTGTCTTGCTTTCCTGCTGGTGGCTTTTATGTCCTTTCAGAGAATTGACACTGGTCAAGGATATACAGAAAAGTCTCATAAGATGCAACAAATTGATTTTTGGAGTTATGAAATGTAAAGTTTCTACTAGTTCTCCTTTCAAAGCAGTTTGTCTTGTAGTCTCCTCCTTTTGAGTGGCATTGACTGATATACTTCATCCACTTCTCTTGGGTTATTACCTTCTGAATCAAAACTTTCCTGGTGATCTGGCTAACTGCCTTGATCTTTCTTCTGCAGGTTGAGTTGGCTTTGTGGGATACAGCAGGACAAGAAGACTATGATCGACTTAGACCGCTTTCTTATCCAGATACTGATGTTATACTTATGTGTTTTTCAATTGATAGTCCTGATAGTTTAGGTAAGTAGATCACTAATTGAACTGGAACTACATCTCTGTGTTGCTGTATTCCCCTTGGAAATCATGCTGTAAATTATATTTGTCTGTGCTGTAATGATTGAGAGCATTCCAAGTTTCAGAATTCATACTGGTTTGAATGTAGTTTTCAGACATCAAGGTCTTAAAGGAACCTGTATTTTTCAACAGTGCTGAGCTGCACTTTGTAAGCCTCAGCAGCACGCTCTGCTTACCCAGGGCTCTGCTGCATATTTTGAGCAACACTTAGCAGGGAGGCTAGGTCAGCTTCCCTGGCCTCGGTCGGCACCCCCAGCCTGGCAGCGTTCTCTGGTGGGCCAAGGCAGCATGCTGGTGTGCTCGGCCCTCGGGAGGTGCTGCCTTGGTGACCCCCAGCAAGCGGGAGGGCCATAGCTGCACTCTGCTGTGTCCAGGAGCCCCAGGAGTACGTGAGGGGTCCACTGAGTGACATGGCCTGCCCAAGGTTGGAAATTTTTTTTTTTTTTTTTTTTCCCCCCTCCTTGAAAATTGTAGGTTCTTGCATACTCAGGACCGTGCTCTATCCACGAAAATGGAGTAACTTTCTTTCTATGTAAATGGGAAAGCTAGCTTTGTGTTTTCACCCCTTCTACCACCCCCTCCTTTTATTTAAGAGAGATCAGCTTGAAACACCCTGAGTTATTAATCCCAAATAGCCTGGGTTTTTTTGTTATCTGCTTGGTGGGTGAAAAACATGAGCTAGAACCATATTGGAGGGGTGCTTGCGCTGAAAGGGGGGTGGCAATCTCACTGATGGAAGCGATCAGAGGCTGGAGATTTATACTCCCCTAGTCTTCTTTCCAGTGACTGACATCTGCTTGTGATGGAAAAAAGAGGAGTTGCCTGATTTATTATTTCTGAGCTCCAGAAACATACATTTAAAAAATCTGTGTATTATTTGGGCACCTCTTCTGTGTGGAGCCCAAGACTGAAGTCTTCACTGATTGATTTATAAATCTGATGTGTAGATATTGATGTATTCGATCTTACAAAGACATTTTTTGAAGAGGGCAAGGAGCAGGAGATAGAAATACTCTTAATTCTAAGACTCAATGTCTCTGGAACTTTGATTTCTGTTCCTTTAAAATGATAATTACTCCATCCATCCAGTGTAGTCTCCTAAACAAATACATCAGGGTAGCACTTTCTCAAACAGGTGAATTGCTGTAAAGGTTCCCATATCTACTCCTCACCAGTGGGATTTGTTCACTAATCACTAATTGTGAGGTTTCTTATTAGAATGCAGATAATGTTAAGGTAGATCTTCAGGCACATCAATTCTGTGTGTATATGAACAGCTGTATTCTGACAAGAACCTTTTGTACAGTGGCTGACTGATACGTGTTTGTAACTGGCCAAAATTATGCCCATGCATTGGGCAGCTCCTAGCCAGGAAAAGTGGGAGACCCCTCTGCTTTGTCTGTTAATAACAGGCAGCAAATTATTTTAACTAGTGCTCATAAATGGGATACCACTTCTCTCTTAAATGTATTAAACCACGGAATCGTTTGAAGTTTGCTGCTGCCAGGGTGATCACAATCACTGCAGGCTGTCCTTAAAGAGGCTTTTTTCCTATACCTCTGATCTATCTTATGGATGAGCCCTGCTTCACAGAGTTGTGTCTTGGGAAGAAACAAGAATGAGACAAAGGAATCAGGAAGCACAGAAATGCAGATAATGGAAGGATTAGTCCTGAATGCAGTTACCACAATGGTGGAAAAATACCATTCCTGCCACAATTCACAGAAGGTTTGAGTAAATGAGCAAACAAAATATTTCCTAAGATGTTACAGTGGCATTACAGTCTGATGGAGTTATTGCTTGATAGCTGCTCAGTCCCATTTCTCACCCTGCCTCCAAAGGGCAGCAGCTGTTGAACGGGCAGTTGGATGTGAGAGTGTCTGTTTAGAAAAATCAATGCCAGCTTGACATCAGAGAAATCCTGATCTCTTTCTTCATCACTTCCACCCGATCCTGTGTTCAGAGACACCTGTCATTGTCCTCGTCTCTCTGCAAAACAATAGGAGGTTTAGTGGGAGGCGGTGCTGTGGTCCAGCCTGGTGTGGCTGTTAACAGCTACATGCAAGGTTTGAACTGTGCTCGCTTCTGCTGCACATGCTACTGCCCTGGCAGCTGGAGAGTAACTGACTGCCTGGAAACGAGATGGGTTACTGAACCCTGGAGGCGGGAGGAGAGGGGTTTAATTAAGTCAAGTGTGATCTTGGCTAATTTTTCCCCCCTTCCTGCTCACCAGTATCAGGGCGCCTGTGTCCCTGGGAGCAGTGAGCTGCCAGACGGCTCTGCAGGTGTGCAGCATCTAGAGGCCAGCACCCCCTGAGCACCCCAGGTGCAGCTGCAGAATTGCTGGTTTGGCTGTAGCGCAAAAACTGGCTTCAAAATGCTTGTCTAAGTTGTTCTTTCAAGCGAGAAAACAATGCCATAATAGTGAATGTGTCTTCAAAAGCTGAATGGAATTTTGTGAAGATAAAAAGGGGTTATATAGCCTGCAGGTATATCCACTGGTGAATCTCAGATGTCTGAGAGCTGCTGAAAGCAAAGTCAAATGTTTTGGGCTGTTCATCACTTCCTGCTATATAGAATTTATCAGAGGTTTGCTTTCAGAAGCCCTCAAGTCTTCCATTTCCAGCTCCGTTTAAAAAAAAAAAACCAAAAAAGTCATGTAGGGAAGGTTATGTTAGGAGGAAGAAGTTTCCTGTGTATGAGCACAAATTCATGTGCTGCAGATAGGGAGAAATGGCAAATCTGCAAATGACTTGCACAGAAACAAAGATGTGTATCTGTAATTAGTGTATAGAATAACATTTCTGCTACAGTTAAGGGGAGAGTTTGGAGTGGTTGTTTGATGTTGCTTTTTAAAAGGAACAAGTGATTTAAAAACTTAATGCTTCAGGGTTGTACCCATCTTTAGCTTCTAGAGATAAATAAAATGTTTCTCTTGAAGCAAAATATTCTATAACTCTCTACTTCAGAATTCTGCATGCTGTTTGTTGAAGTACCTTATGCTAACCTTTGTCAAGTATCTACTAAGATGCAGAGAAGCCAAGAGTGTAGGTGTCCTTCAGCCTGAAAAATTACCGCAGACAGGCTTGTTTTTTTCAGTAAAACCAAAACAAGTCTATTTGCTTCTCAAGCTAATAGCAGAAAAAAGAACATCACTGTGGATTAGCAAGCTAAAACCATTCAGGCAAGCAGGTAGAAGCTTTAAAATAAAACTCTCCCCGGAAGTGGGTTTTAGTACAGTCATACCTTTTTTTTTTTTTTTTTTTTTTTTCCTCCAGAAAACATCCCAGAGAAGTGGACCCCAGAGGTGAAGCATTTCTGCCCCAACGTGCCTATCATCTTGGTAGGAAACAAGAAGGACCTGAGGAATGATGAGCACACAAGACGAGAACTGGCCAAAATGAAGCAGGCAGGTTTCTTTATGATAGTTTTACAATAAATGAAGGAAGTGTATAGTGCTTGAACCAGAGCATTAAATGGGCATCTGCAGCTTGCTGCCAGCTCCCCATGGGCTGCATAATGAACACTTATCTATGACAGAAACCAAAAAGTATATATTACTTTTAATTGAATGTTTCTTTTTTCATATTTGGAGATTTAATTTTTAGAAAAGGTTCTCAACAATGAAAATGGCTATATTGGGTTACTAACAGTCAGCTGCTGTCTGTACTGGAGAGCTGGATCCCTGAGGTAGAAGGGAATTAATTAGGAGACATGAACACGTCAAGTGCATGCACACTGGAGTTCTTTGTTTTGCATGTTCAGGATGTGAAAGGAAACAGTTTTACTGGTGGGTGTATCGAGGTGATAACCACAGGTGCTGTAAGTCATTCCTGAGCCTATCACTAGTCTTCATTTTCAGATCATGTTTGAAACCCCCACCTTGGGTGTGGGACTGCAGATACTCTGCTCTGTCCTGGAATTTTTGCTCTTGTTGCAAAGTATTTGTTTTCATACAAAGACTGAGGCAATAATTTGGGGATTTGTTCACAGACTTTTGTTACAATTGTGGCAAAGGGTTGCATAAATGTTTCTTCTGAAATCAGCAGTCTTTTGCTCAAGTTTCAAAGGGTCTTGTGGCCTTTAAGCTCAGAGGTGTTAGAAAACCGATTGTGTCTTCAAGCGTTCGCACAGTCTGCAAATATACACCCCGTCTGTGTAATCCAGGCTGAGGTGCATGCTGCATCTTGAGAAAATAAGCAAATTTTATTTTAAATATCCTTTTATTATTTAAAGGATCGCTCTCAGGGGAGCAATTAATTATTAACTAACCAAGTAATTATGTGCATTTAATCCAGAAATTCCTCTGCCTTTGTGGGGAAGCTGGATGGGAAAGGGAAGACTGGTGCGTGTCTGTGTGGCTTTGGATCATTCTCACCTGTTGCTTCTGTGCTGTTGCAGGAGCCTGTCAAACCCGAAGAAGGAAGAGATATGGCAAACCGCATTGGTGCATTTGGGTATATGGAGTGTTCGGCAAAGACCAAAGACGGTGTGAGGGAGGTTTTTGAAATGGCCACTAGAGCTGCTTTGCAAGCCCGGCGTGGCAAGAAAAAGTCCGGGTGCCTTCTCTTATAAAGTGTGGCCAGAGGAAGATGGCCAAAGCAGCACCCTGCACTTGAGTAATTTTGAAGTGCTGTTTATTAATCTTAGTGTATGATTACTGGCCTTTTTCATTATCTATAATTTACTTAAGAGATTTAAAAATCGAGTCATCTTGCTACCAGTATTTAGAAGCCAACCATGATTTTTATAACAATCTGCATCAAATTCATCTGTGCACCCAAGGTTAACCTCAACATTCCTCTAACAAACCTTTTCTGCACTCACAGGATATGCCAGGCGCTAATTGAAGACAATTCTCTATCTTCTTTCTTCTCTCTAGAAAGAGAAAAATCTGTCAACACAGAGGATTGATCTGTAACTACTTTATAACTAACGTCCTATTCTAATTGAGTACAACAGTTACATGGCTGTATGTGGAATCAAGTGTAGCTTCAGTGCTATCACATTTAGGAAGGTCTGATTTTCATGGCTCAGTGGTGTAAAGCATTAGTTTGAAAATGTGATCACTCTGAAATGACCAAGTCCCATTCAGCTAAGGAAAAGTGAGGGTTCTGTGGTTTCATGTTAGTTACCTTTTAGTTACTGTGTAATTAGTGCCAGTTTAAATGTATGTTACCAAAAATAAATCTATTTACCCCAGCTTAGATGTAGTATTTTTTGTATAATTGGATTTCCTAATACTGTTACTTGTAACCTCTGCGTTAAGGTGTTCTGGGTTTTTTAAGAAACTGTATTTGAAAATAAAGTCCGATGGAAAGCAGCTGATCCTCTTCCCCTGTTCATTTGTAAGAGTCTGACCCATTTGAATGATTTGAGTGGTCTGCACACCCCAGGAGGAGTTTTTTCCATGACGTGCCGTAGGGATGAGAAAAGACAGCCTGCTCACACTCAAAGCTTCTGAACTGTTCAGTTGCCTTAAGTTCATTGCTGGACCCAGTTTCAAAACTGAAAAAAAAAAAATAAAAAAAAAAGAGAAACTTTTTGTGTAAGTTTGGTTACCATGTAGTGATCAGACTCCTAACCTGTGAACTTCTTGCTGTTCTGCAGCCAACTAAACTCTTTCTGTATTTTCATTTTTCCAACAACTAATAGAATAAAGGCAGTTTTCTAAGCTCCCTGTATCCTGGTGTCTGTATTCCTCACTCTGGGTTTTGGGCCCAGCATCTGACAGCCTGAATCAGAAATACCATTTTTGATACAGCTGTGATAGGATTCACTGAGCAGCTGCAGGTGCTTGGATGCTTATTTCTGTTTCCCAGCAAGTGCTACCCACCCGCTGCTCGCAGCGGTTTCCGAATGCTGCAGCAGAGCAGAGGTGGAGCCCCCTGCCCTGCCTGGCCCCTGTGGCGAGTGGCAAAGCTTCCCAGGAGCTTCTTTTGAAATTCAAACCAGGTGAGAGTCCGTCAGTGGAGTTGAATTTGTCCGTCCTGAGCGTGGGAATGGAGGAGGCGATGTAGGAGGGGAGTGTAGGAAGAAGGGAGGAGAAGGCAGCAGCGATGGTCTGCAGTGCACTGGTCTGCACCGGCGTATACCCCACGCGCTGCGCTGGGGCACGTGGGAGACGCACGTGGCAGCACGTTGGCCGTGCCCTTTTCAAGAGGGCTGGGCTCGAGGTGTGGGCCGCTGTGCTGCACCCACGCTGGGGAGCAGACTGTGCTGCTGCGGGGAGACAAACTGTTCGCAACAGCAGAGTTGTGCATCTCCACGCTTGCACTGGTATCTGAGAGCCTCTGCGGGGCTGGGCAGGAGGGAGTCCAGTTGCTGATGACCATCCACGTAACTGAGCACCTGGCTGCATTCGAGTAATGACCTAAAAAAATCAATGCTAAATTTTTTTTTTTTTTTCATGACAATTTTCCTGGTTCATTTTCCTGCAACAAAGGAGAAAGAAACCTGGCCAGGGGAGTGCCCTGTACCTCTGGTCCTTGTCCTCCCTCTGCAGCCACAGACACCCCAGAGCGAAGCTCCTGGCCAGCCCGGTGGTGGCACCCACCCCCCTTCCCTCCTTCCTTTCCTGGGAGCCTGTTCTCTGCTGGCGCAGGGCAAGGGGGTTGAACAGAGCAGGAACAGCCCAGTTGCAGGGCTGCCCAGGAGGATGTCAGTCTCTGCCCTGTAAATAAGTTTGCTCACTCCTCCGCAGTTCCCTTTTTTGGGGGGGTTTTGTTGTTGGGTGGTTTTAGGGGGTGGTTGGAGTTGAGCAAATCTGGGGTTTTTCAGTCATGCGGAGCTGCTGGGTTGCAGTTCTCTGCGGTCACAGTTGCAGAGCAGCTCTTCAGCTGCTCTTCAGGGGTTTTCAGCAGGGTCTGCATGTTCTTCAGAGGGAGCTTGTGAGTTGTGTACCTGCTGATGCACTTCCACCCAGCAATGATTAATTTGTTACCCCAGTTTTAATCTAAGCCCCTGTTAACCTACAGCACCACCTCTCCATCTCCTCTGTCTTGTCCACCAGCTGGCATTGGGCTTCCAGGCCCGGCCTGCCTTTCTCCAAGTTCAGACATGTTGGTAAGTCAGTGTCTCCCACTTAGGACCAGAAGCTCCAGCTCCCTCTCCTCATCCCTTGCATCACTGGCATCAGAGCAGAAGCCTGCTGGGGGGAGTGCGTGGTTGTGAAGTTTATCAGTCGTTATCAACCCTCCTGCCTTCGAGGGCTGGCAGCCTGGCTCCCTTTGGGTTCCCACTGCATCCGACACCTCTGGAGGCCACCCTTCTGGATGAAACAGAGGACACACCCAGACCAGACTTGTGAAATGAGAGCTCAGGGCTCACAGAGAGCAATCCAGCCAGGCGAGGAGCTGTGAAAGGGGCAGGGGAAATGCCAGGAGCCAGGTCCAGGCCCCTGGCCAGGGGAGGGAGTTCAGCACCAGCGGTGGGGAGGAGATGTGAGCGGGAGGCCCGAAGTTGTGGTTTTGTGGTGTCTGTGATTACCCACCACTACTTTGTTAAACCTTCTGACATCGTAGAACAGCCGTCAACTGTGACACATCCAAAAATGGGTCCCTTGAGCCCATCTAGTCCCTCAGGAGATCATGGTGCTCCTCTGGATCCAACTTCAGCTGGCCCCACAGCATGTGTCCAGGCACAGAGTGTATCTCGGAGCCACCAAGGAAGTTCAACTCATTTGGTTTCCTTAAAACTAGGGAAAGCCCTAACCTGCTCCTGTCTGAAAAGGGCAGGGCCCCAGAAGTAAACTCCCTACTTCAGCTGAAATCCCCAGATCCAGCCTGAGGATTGAAGGTGCCAGACTGAGCAAGCATCAAGTGGCAGCAGAGAGATGCCTCTGTGCCACAGCCCTAGAGGTCACCCTGAAGAGAAATTCCTTCTCTTTATGCTGTCTGCACAGCCCTAGAGGTCACCCTGAAGAGAAATTCTTCCTCTTTAAGCTGCCTGTGACTCGCCATGCCCTGGGGGCAAGTGAGGAGTCTGCATGGACTGTAACCATCAGTTGACTCAAGAGCAAACCTGGGTCACATACCTCTGCTCCTCCCGTCAGCCATTTCCCAGCTGTTCTTATCTCTCTCAGGACACTTGTGGCTCCTGCTATCAGTGCTGCAGCACGCTGCAAAAACTGCAGGTCCCCAAAGATGCAAGCTTATCAGATCAGTCCCTAAAACTTGCCACAGCCGGCAACTATTCCAGCTCCCAGTCACGGGGGCAGGTGCCAAGAGTGGCCCAAAGCAAAACCCCAGATCCTGCGGTCACCTGGGAGCCCAGAGCAGAGATGCAGCTCTGGGTGGCCTGTTAGTGACAACTAGCATTTCATGATGAGTCCCAGCTACCAATCATGAAAGAAAACGGACAGCAGAAGAGGGGGGCCCTGAGCACATCCCCCCGCCCCGCTCTGGGGCCCAGGCTGCCTCGGCTGGGGGCCAGGGCTGATAAGCAGCTCCCTGACCTTTTGGCTGCTGAATGGAGCTCGCTTGGTGCAAACGCTGGCAGGAGCCTTGGCAAGGGCTCCCTGCTCCCCCACGGGAGCCCGGCTGAAGCTGAGGCCCTTCCTCTTGGTCCCTGCTGAGGTGTGCTACCCCACGGTCCCTGTCGGTCCGACCCACAGACATCACCTCAAGGCCTGACCCCGGATCTGCCTCTTTGCAGTGTGCTCTGGAGGAGGGCGATGTGTCTGCACAAAGACCTCCGGGCCACGTTGCCTGGCATGGGGACAGGCAACGGTCAGCGTAGCTCACCTAGGGCTGCCCTGGATCCTTGAGAAGAAGAGCAGTTGCTACTACGTGATTTAAAACTCTGTAAACCAGACCAAAACAGTAAGGCAAGAAATGGAAAAGCCAGGAGTGGAGAAGGGCAACCACTTAAGTAAAGCGAGGCTTCACCAGCCTCAAAGAGGTAGGAAAAACTATAAAAGGAGACTGAAGAAGGGAAAACATTACTGCCAACAACAGCAGCTTTTGTACCCCTCCTGTTCCTGCTCCTGGTGCACAAACTGAAGGCACTTCTCTTCCAAAAGCTGCTCTCGTTGGCAGTGGTGTCCGAGGAGGACGCTGCAGCCCCCGGTGCTGTGCCGTGCCATCTCCGTACTTGGGCGGTCTTGTCACCACAAAGGTTTTAGCTCCTGGGACCACTTTGTGTTTTGCTGATTTTTCCACAGCGCTTTTGGTGACACTTTCTCCCGTGTTACCTGCAGATGTACAAACCACCCCATTCTGAGCTTTTAACTGTCCAGAAAAAACACCAAGCTTTTCCGGGAAGATGGGGAAAAAGGCGGAGGGGCGGGGGGGGGGGGGGGGCAGCGGGGCACGCAGTGCCGGATCCCCTCGGCTGGCTGGCGAGCCGCCGTCCCGCACAGCCCCTCCGTGCCCCCGGGGTTGGGGGGGGCCCCGCGGGGTGAGGATGGAGGCGGTGCCGCTGCCGGGAGCAGAGCGGCGAGGAGCGAGGGGGAGGTGGGAGCGGCGGGGGAGGGAGGGCTCCGGGCGGGGCGGGGAGCGGAGCGGAGCGGGGGCCGGCCCGGCAGAGCTGGCCATGGCGGCGGCGGGAGCGGGAGCGATGCTGTCGGGACTGTCGGGACTGTCGGCGAGGCCGCTGGGCGCGGCGGAGCCGCTGTCGCTGGGCTCGCTGCGGGGGCAGGTGCTGCTGGTGGCCAACGTGGCGTCGCTCTGAGGCACCACCACCCGCGACTTCCTGCAGCTCAACGAGCTGCAGCAGCGGTACGGCCCCCGCGGGCTGCGGGTCCTCGGCTTCCCCTGCAACCAGTTCGGGCACCAGGTAGGGCGGGCGGCGGGGCCGGGGGGGGCCGGGGGGAGCCGCCTGTCCCGTCTGCGCTCTCACGGGGCTGGGCGCCGGGCGGTGCTTTTGTTTCCCTAGGAGAATGCTACGAACGAGGAGATCCTGCTCTCGCTGGAGCACGTCCGTCCCGGCAACGGGTACAAACCCAATTTCATCATGTTCGAGAAGTGCGAGGTGAACGGGAAAAACGCGCACCCCCTCTTCACCTTCCTGAGAGAGGCGCTGCCCTTTCCGCACGACGACCCCTCCTCGCTGATGACCAACCCGCAGTACATCATCTGGTCCCCGGTCTGCCGCAACGACATCTCCTGGAACTTCGAGAAGTTCCTCATCGGCCCCGACGGCGTGCCCTTCAAACGCTACAGCCGGCATTTCGAAACCATCAAGATCCAGGATGATATTGAATTGCTTCTGCAGAAGGTTCCCAAGCACGTTCTCGAATAAAGCTGCCCGGCCCCCTCGCTTCCTGCTCCGCCGGCTGCGCTCCTGCCCACTGCTCGCAGGGGGCTGCTGCTCCGGCAGAAATCCCAATGTCTCATGCAGGTTTTGCTTATGACGGTGCAGCTTCCAAATTCTCGAAGTGTACTTGATGTTTTCAAAAGTTGCATGTGAATGTTTGGGAAACTATGCCGGGGAAAGCAGCTGTGAGTCTCAGTAGCTTACTGTGATTCTCTGAATAAAAAAAAAAAAAACAAACCAAAAACGTGTCCTTTCTTCAAGGCTGCGGCTTGATAAATCCAGGCAAGTCGGGTGAAGCACGGTGACCACGTTACCCATTCATCAGCTTGTGTGCATGCTCACAGGGGCTGACTCAAACGGCTTGAGCGTGATAGTGCAGTCAGGCTGAAACCTGAACGCAAACCTAGGGCAGCGCGGTGAGCAAAGAGCATTTGTGAGCTCTGCAAACTGTAAATCAGCGCCACGTCTCGCCCGGGTGCACCGAGCTTGGCAGAGCGGGAGAGTGGCACAGAACAGAAATACCTTGTAAAACTGCTCACAAGCACTCGAGGCTTGCCTGCAGAGGAAAGAGGAGGCACCACATGGCCAGGGGGTGATTTTACTTTACCCTGGCTGACAATCTCCCAGCTTGGCCACCAACAGCAGGCCATGGCAGGTTAATAACTGCTCAGGCAGGTAGATGAGCGATTCTGCAGCCTGTGCTGCCGTGTGGGCAGAGGGCTTGGGGGAGAAGAGCCCTTAGGCCAAGGCCCATCTTGTCATTTGGCCTCTGGCAAGCAGATGCCCCGGGGGGACTTGGACCAGCACCCCCCATCCCTCCCCTTGTCCCAGAGCTGCTGCTCCCTCCCAGGCTCGGCTGTTTCTTGGCTCTATCCCATTTTGCATCAGTGGTAGCCCAACCTCTACTCGCCCAGTCCTACATGAAGCCTGTATTGCCTTGGTGCCTCCCCAACGCCTTGCAATGCAGGGAATTGCACAAAGAACCAGTTCTTCCGTGCTCCCCGTGCAGAATACCAGCCTATTCAACCAACCGCTTCTCCCACGAAAACTGTGCCTTGCCTCAGAGTGTCCTTGTTGCCCTTTGGCCACAGGAATTGCATGCACGGGTGCACCAGGGTTCAGGCAATATTTTCTTCTTTTTATTCCTTCCCTAACTCTTTTTTGACTCCTGTCAACCACAGAGCTGACAGGTATTCCATGGAGTCATTACAATAATCTTGACATGTTCCTGCGTGGCAATCCTGGGGTTTACAGCCTGTTGCCAAATAATTGGAATTAGGATTGGTTTCCCCTGAGAAACCGCAAGCCTGTGCCAAATTTCACCTGTCACCTTACTGCCCAGTGGCTCAGGTCCCTCTGCAGGTGAATTCTCACTCCTTAGGTGGCTCTGTGAGCACATTTTCATTACAAGCCACCCCTCGCAAGGCCTTGTAGCACCAAGTATAAACTGAGGAATACTAACAGAGACTGGAAACTCCTGCTTTCAAAGGGCAGGTGTAGCACTATCAAGCATTAGTGCACTGTTTTCACAATGAAAAACACTTCGGGGTTGAGGTTTTGGGGGTTTGTTTTCCTGTTGGTAGCTTCTAGCTGGTTGCTTTGTTACTGTACCTACACTCAAGGCCCCCTCCGGGCTGAGAGGCACTGGGGCAAAACCTACAGCCGGCCCCACCCTGCTTGCTGCTACCCCTGAGTCATCCAGCTTTGAACTCGGATTGCACAATCCTCAACGGGCTATTTCTTAACTTCCAGTACAGCTTTGTGGCAAAAACAGGATGTTTTCAGTAGCTATTTCAGCTTTGGAGCAGAAGCTGCTTGATTTGTGGGATCATTTTTTCATTTAAATCTACTTCCCTCATTAATGCAGGATGTTGCAATATGTGAGGAGTACAAGAGGATCATGGGCAGCAGGAACTCACTGCACTGAAAAAAATCCTTCTCGACATGAGCTGTGGCACTTCCTCAATCCTGACTTGCCAGACTCGAGCCCTTTGAGTGGGACCACCTGTGCTTTGCCCGTTCCTCGTCGGCCTGCGGCCCCTGCCGAGCCTCGCTGCCGCGGGGGAGCAGGCCCTAACACCCGCTGCTGCTCCGACAGCAGCCCTGCCAAAAGGGTCTCTCGCTGAGCCTGCCTATCCGAAAGACATCTTGCACTGTGCTTATTCAGTGCTAACGGCCAAGGGATTTATTTACCTTCTGGCTGCTGGGTCTGTGCTAGCAGAAAAACAAAGCAGCAGCTCCAGAACAGATACAGCCGTGCCAGCAGAAGTACAGTGACGTGATTCCAGGATGAAAATTAGCCATGCCAGCAGGAAAACGAATGATCCCAGTGTAAGCACACCAGCAGGAACTCTGCAGCGTAGATAAAAGCCTCCCAGCTTTGTTATTCACTGTCTCGTTTCAGCATTCCCTGGAGTAGCTGGCCCCCGGGGTTAAGCGGGCTGAGGTGAAAAAGGGCAGCCGGCGGGCTGGAAACCTTCGGCGGGACACCCGCAGAAGAGCACAGCCCCCACGGTATTTGGTGGTGGGACCAGAGGGGATGAAGGTGTTTCGCTACAGGTAGCGGCTCTATGCTGAGGGTAGACCTGAAAAATCCCGGGTGATTCCTCGGGGATTATAAAATGGCCCAGTTCTATTTCTGTAATTTCAGAGAGAAACAGACTGACTCAGTAGGAAACCTTAAAATAAATACTAGTGCTTTAGCTCACTTGGATGCTTCCGTGGCTTGAGGACATTGTCCTTTCAACATCTTGTCTGTCACATCTACACTCCTACACTTTTTTTTCCTACTTCTATAATTTATTGCAGTTAATCCCTCTGTTAGTGTTCACCTTGCTTTTCCATTCTTCTGTCAGCTCCATATATCCCCTCCTCTCTCGAGAATGTCTACCCCCCCAACCTTCTCTCTCCTCCCAGTAACTCCCTCCCCCTCCATTAGCTGATAGTTGCCATCAACTTCTTAAATCTTCAAGCAAATGCAGGTATTTGAAGCTGTCACAAGCGTTAACTAGCTGCAAATTATCCTTCCTGCCTCCATCTCCCTCTCCCGAGTTCCCTAGTGTTCTGCCCACCAAACTGCAGTACATCTCCTGAAATCACGCTGATGTGTTCAGAAACACTGCTCAATAGAAATGCCAGGTGGAACCTAAGACCTTTGTTACTCAGCCTGGTAAATGTTCTTTCAGCTATTTAAAATCCCTTTCTCCTCCTGCTGAGCTTTGTTGCACCTGCTGATTTTTAAGATAGATAGCTTTTAGTCACCAATTTTGATCACTGCCATGGTAAGGCAGGTAGGAAAACCTGCCTCTAACCCGGTGGCACTTGAAAAAACTTTGTTCCTGTCGGTACCACTCTCTCCATGAACAGCCATCAGGTTCGGCTGGAGACTAGGGCAGGAAGCTGAACGGCTGAAAGGAAAGCACTTGACGAGACAGGAGAACACGGACACCCCCATCTATGGTGAAACTGTAATAGTGTCATTTCCTAGTAATGAATCAGAAATCTTTGAATGAGACCATTTTAATTGTTTACCACACTTTCTATTAGGAGTAGGTAATTCATTAACAGAGTGAGGTCAGCCATGTAAGCATTATCTCAGAATAGCTGACTCATATTAAAACCACACCCAGTCTTGCCATAAACAGGGCGTGTTAGTTTCTTGATGCCCAAAGGGCCCCTGCCCTTTGAAAAAAACAGAAGTAACAGGAGTCAACTCTTGCTGGAAGGAGAAAACGATCTTCTTTTTCAGTGTTAACTGGATGGGCCTGCCCCGCTGCCATGCAAGGCCTTTAGCACTTTGCCCTGGCTAGCAGCAGCAGTGCCAGGCCGGGCTGGCAGGAGGCAGCTCCTGCCCACCGCACCGCCCAGATCCGCTGCCAGGCGAGCGCTCCCTGCACAGGCACGGCTGCTGCACATCCCCCCTGCCCTTTCTTTGTGTGAGGCAAACGGATTTCTTCGGTGTATCGGTTTAAAGCAAGTTTTTAAGTCTCTGAATCATCTGAATCCTTCTGAATTCCCCCACTTCTCAAGGACAGGCTCCCTAAACAGCACAGGATATGCTACTTGAGAGACAAATGCCTAATCAGTTCTTGAGAGGTTCTTTCCAGAGACACTTTCAAAACTCCTGAGCGCTCACCAGCCATTGCTCAGTCCCATTCTCTTTGTTTATTCCTGTAACAATTTGAAGTCTCCTTCGCTAGCTGACACCCTGACCACTGGGCTCCATGAAGTCAGTCCGGGGAGAAAATGGAGCACATAGCACTGAAACTACACAGTCCACACCACACGTTTCTCCTGCCTGCTTTGGAGGAGGTTGCCCTGGCAGTCCATCTCGGGGACGAAGTCTCCTGCGTCCCAATGCCTCCAGCCTTGCTCCGCGGACCCTCTACGCCCTCTCAAGCTTCTAACCCCGGCTGACCCTCCGCCCCGCCAGCCCCAGAGGCTCGGGGAGGAAGACGCCCACCGTGTCCGCCCCTCAGGGCGGCAGCTATCCCCTGCCCTAGCAACCGCAGAGGCAGCGCCCAGCAAAAAACGCCGTTCCCTTGCCGCTCGCGAGGCCCACAGGGCTGTCTCTAGCACAGAGAGTACGGCCTGCCACCGCGGACCGGCGAGGAACCGGCTCCAAGATGGCGCCCGATGCCATAACCCCTGCCTCCACCCTTGCTCACGGCCCCGCCAAAGGGCGCGCAGGCGGGGCGGGGCGGGCGCAGCCAGCGCGCATGCGTACGCGAGCCGACATCCGCTCGCGGCGGGGCGAGCGCACCGACATGGCGGAGGCCGAGGGCGGCGGCGGCGCCTGGGCGCGGCCGAGCACGGCGGTGCAGCGCAGCGAGCTAGGGCCGCTGCTGGCCAGGACCCTCCGGCCGGGGGATTCCTGGTGAGCGCAGCCGGGCGGCCTTTCCTTCTGTCCCCTCCCCCTCGGCGCGGCGGGGCCTGCGGGAGCGGGCCGGGCCGGGCCGCGCCGCGCCGCGCCGCTGAGGGGACCGCGCCGTCCGGCGCCCTGTGTTGCAGGTACCTGGTGGACAGCCGCTGGTTCAAGCAGTGGAAGAAGTATGTGGGCTTCGACAGCTGGGACATGTACGCTGCGGGCGATCCCGGCCTCTTCCCCGGGCCTATCGACAACTCGGGTCTTTTCGGCGGTGAGTGAGTGCCGGGGCCGCGGGGGAGCGGGGCCCTGGGCGGCCGGGCCTGGCGCTCGGGTTGCGGCCCGGGCTCCGGTAAGTACCTCCCGCCTGCTGGCGTCTCATCGCGTAGCTTTCGCTTTTGGAGCCGTGTGTGCTGAGGGGATACAAGCGCCAGTCCTGCCTTTCCCAGTGAGGAGACTGGTCCGGTTTCTGTCTACCTGTGTAAGCGTTGGTATTTCTTAGCGGCAAGGTAGTATGTGTGTAGGTCCTGAGAAGAAAGGATTCTGATGTCATGCTTTCTTATGTCTGTCTTCCTTTTAGATCCGGAAACTCAGAGTTTAAGAGAGCATCTCATTGATGAGCTAGATTATGTGTTGGTTCCCACCGAAGCCTGGAATAAACTAGTAACGTGGTACGGTTGCATGGATGGACAGCAGCCTATTGTGAGAAAAGTAAGTATGGGTGAACCAGGTTCTCTTCAGCCTGATTTCATTATCTGGTCTCTGCCAGACTTAGGTGATGTTTATTTTGCTGGATGTGAGTTAAGATAGGATCCTCAGCAGCTCTTGGGAGATAATAACATGAGGTCGTCTTGCCTTGTCTGAAAGAATGACATTCCATTATTACAGTTAAAATGGCCAAATCCTGAGTGATTCTCAGTTGATGGGTTATACAGGGTGAGAACCATAAACCTTGTTCTGGTTACCTTTTTGCATTATGATTGTTTGGACTGGTGCAGTGCTTTTATGTTGCGTGGTATAGTTTGTGCTTTGTTAAAAAATGCAGGTTGTTAGTCAAGCTTAACAATGTTCCAGGACAGAATGAGGCGTTGGAATAAATTGTATTTTAGTACACATGGCTTAGGGATTTTCTCTGGGAGTTTAAGATGGTTCTTGTTTTCTCTTCCAAGGTTCTGTGATTCTAAAATCATGAAGAGAGACATGTTTGTGGTTTTGTTCTGTAAGTCTTATTTTTGTTTGGGAAGTACAGTCATGAGTGTATAACCTATTCTGGAAGGTGAAATTCACCAATTGCTTTTTTTGGAAATCTTATCAGATACTTGTTTATGGGCAAAAGCTTTTTGGGTTTTATTTTAGTCTTAGGTTTTTGCACTGACTAAATTGAGTAGTGCCAGTCTGTGGTGTTCATAAAGACTAATCACTACACTGAGCAAATAGTGTTGTTATGATGTACAGAATTAATATTGCTGAACTTTAAGTAGCATTATGTTATAGTGAAGGTTGCTTCAAGGTGTGCAAGACCCAGAAAAATCTGGTCCCGGAGTGGTGAAAGGAAGGTCGGTCACTCTTGCAGGCCCACTCATGCTGATCAGTGGCACTGGAACATTGTCATTCAGTGTGGGCTAGAAATTGTATGTAACAAGAAATTATGACATCTTCAGGAAGTGTAAATGATCCCAGGTTCACTAGGTGACCTCAGGTTCACTCTGCTGAGTAGGCAGAACTCTAGTGTGAACCAGAAGTGGGGGGAGTGGAAAAGAATTATAGCATGTAAAGGAGATGTGGGTTTAGTAGAAACAGATAATTTCTTGAGGAATAGAAAATGTATGCTGAGAAGAAAAGCTGGAACTATTACTCATCAGTGCCTTTAAGTGAGGAAGCTTTTATGAACTCACTAACAGCTTTCACAAAGCCTGGCATGTTATTAGACACTCCCTTTTCTGAAAAATTTAGAAGTTAAATGGGGGGTTTGAAAGCTGTTGGGGAAATGCTAGGGTGACAGGCTTAACTGTATGAGCCTTCTTTTCTTGGGGTATCAGGTGCTGCTATTCATCACTGTGATTACTGAGGGCTAGAGCTTAGAGCTGGTGCTCTTTTACAGACGTAAGATGCCAAGTTACCATGGTCCAGTTAAGAGTAAATTTTTAAAGTTTTGAATTGCTCTGAGTGTCAGTCTCTCATTTATTGTTAATGTGTAACTGAAGTGGATTTTTACATTTTAAAAAATGTAATATAGCAGAATAGTACGTTTGTGGGATGTTACAGCCTCTTACAAAAAATATAAATTGAAAGATCAGTGGGGCACACAAGCTGCAACACTGCACCCGAATAGAATGTGGTCGGTATCTGGTTACAGTATTTTCTGGATAGCATTGGAAGTAAAGCACTTAAACTTGTTGTCCTTGAGTGCTTTAATCCTTTTCTTAAAGATGGATTAACGGTAATTCATACCTCAAAATATCCATAAAAGTAGAATTTGAGAAGTAATTTTCAGGCATCTTTTCCATTTTACAAGCTGGTATTTCTTCCATTTTATGTGCCTGATGATCAGAGACAAGTACAGGAGGATTAGATTAAATTTATTTGTGACTCAGGTTTCTTTTGATAATATCTAACCATATTTTCAGGCGGTCTTCTATAGAGTCCCACTGCGAAGTGTATTAATGTGTGAAATATAGAACAGTGTGCTTCCTCAGTGTTTGAATGCTTGTTGTGCTCAGATTGCTGTCCAATGGGAGGACTGGATGACTGGAGTTTTATTTTGACAGAGAACAAGCTAGCTGATCATACAGTGCTTAAGACATGTGCAGACAATTAGAGACTATTCTTGCCATTCATCCACAGTGATCTGATCAGAAATTTCTTCTTGGAAAGAGTTCTTCCATTTCTGAATACAGTTCTCATTTATTTGTTTCTAATTATAGAATCCTTGAGAATAGGAAGTCCGATTTAATTAAATTCATTCTGAAAAAGAAATGGAGAACGTGTGAATTGGTTCCTTTGCATTCTTAAAAAAAAAAAAAAGTAATTTGCCTGTCAAGAAGCTATTTAAACAGGGAGTTTTACTTTCTGTTGTTACAGCAAAATACTGAAGAACTTTTCAAATGTATTTGTTAATTATTTACCTTTGAAGCACATTGCATGTCTAATATAACCCTATAAAAGCTCAGGAGAGGGAAGCATAATTTAGCCAAATTCTCACATTAAGTCTGAGTCTTAATTCTTTGTTTCCAGAGCTGGGTAAAGTTTTTTTCTGTAAAATGATACAGATGTAGATCATAGGAAGTCTGGTGTCACACGAATGGAATATTTCAGTTGGAAGGGATCTACAACAATCATCTAGTGCAACTGCCTAACCACTTTAGGGCTGACTGAAGGTTAAAGCAAATTAAGGGCATTATCCAAATGCTTTTTAAACACTGTTACTCTTAAAAATTATACCTGCTAGTTCAATTAAATATGATTTCAATTTCATAGACTTTATAGCACAAAGAACTGTGGAGAGAATTTATGTGAATTTCGTTGTTTTGTTTTTGCCTTCGAGTTACAGCATAGTTGTCTCATAACTGGCATCTAAAATGTGCTTTTTTTTCTGGCATGTGTTATGTCATCTGTAGGTGAAGAGTGGTGTCTAGTCTTACAGAATACCTTTCTAAAAATATGCTGAAAGCTAGTGGGACGAGTAGATGTACCTACTGGAGTATTCTCTCAAATGCAAAATTGATTTGAAAATGACTCTGAAATAAAGCAATGTCATCAAAATGAGCTCTGACACGTCTTTTTTTTTTGCAAGGAAAGAGTAATGAGGCAGATTTCTGTATACCATGCAGAAAAATAATTAATGTTTTGTCTTACTCTCTTCTGATAGAAAGGATTTTGCTTCAGTGTTCCAGGTTTGTTTCTTTTTTTGTAAACCTGAGCCAAAGACTAGAGGCAAAAGAATTTTTTTTCTAGAATGCTCTGTGTGATCAAATATTTTTTCATGGGTAATTAGTTGACGCTATCAGTTCATCTGTGAGAGGGACCTTTGGAACTTCGCGCTGTGGAAGGAAAGCACTAGGATTTCTTGTGTTTTAAAAATAAAACAAAAACCCCCAAACAAGCTGACTGGTTGTGACTGAATATGGACTTGAGAGCAAGTCAGTGTTCAGTTTATGGCTTGACTTGTAGGACTCCTAAGACTTAAAATATTTAGACAAGTTTACCTTACGGAGGACTGCGCGGTATTTTAACTTTGTGTTATTTTATTGCATCTGCCTTTTGTTTTCAGGTAGTGGAATACGGTCTGTTTGTGAAGCACTATAAGGTTGAAGTTTATCTTCTTGAGCTGAAGCTGTGTGAGAGCAGTGATCCTGAAGATGTAATTAGCTGCCACTTTAGCAAAGCAGATACTGTTGGTAAGTAGTTCTCTGATACATGAAGCTGTGCTCTGATGTTACCTCGAGATATTTTGTGTCCTCCTGAACAAGAATGATGTTGATAAACTGGAGCAAGTCTAGTGGGTACCAATAAGACAGTTGGGGTTGGAGTCTCTGATGTGTGGGAAGAGGCTGAGGGAGCTGTGCTTAGCCTGCAGAAGAAAAGGCTTTTGGGGGGACCTCACAGCACTATGAGGAGGTTGCTGAGAACATAAAGTCAGGCTATTTATTGAGTCACAAAGTAAGAAAACACCAGATAATAGTCATAAATTAAAACAGGACAGATTCCAACTGAATACAATGAAAATGTTTTCCCTGTTAGGGCAGCTAAACGTTTGAACAGGGCCCGGATGGGTGGGGGAAATCTCCTGCCTTGCAAGTTTTGAACACCTGATTGGATAAGCCCCAAGCATCCTTGTCTGAATTCAGTGTTGACCCTGCTTTGAGTGGTTGGACTAGGAACCTCCTGAGTTTTGTCCAGCCACAGTGATTCTGTGTGCAACACAGGGAGTTGTGGTTGAGAGCTTTGAAGAACACATTGCTTACTAACTCATGTCCTTAAGAAATATTCATGTCACTCTTGTAAAGCAGTTCTGTCTCTGGTGCTTCTACGATTCCTTCTTTGTAGTGTGTGAATGTTTTGGACATCTTCTTGGTGGCTCTTCCTGTATTTCCTGAAATTTGTTCTTTCTCTCTCTCTCTTTCTCTCCGTGTCATCGCTATGTTTTCCTGTGTGAAAATGCTGGATGTCAGCTGTCATATATGTTCATAAAGATTCTTTTCTTTCAGTTTGCTGATGTATGGCCTGACAGTAGTACCTGAAAATACTTAGTTCTTGAACATACGTTTTCAAATGATGACTATTTCATAGAAGCTGGCCTTTGGACAGAAACTTCTCACTGTGTTCTAAACATTATTGGTTTGAGGGTTTGACAGGCAAATACGTGACTGAAAAGAGAAGTTACTCATTCTTTCAGACTAAATATTAGACAAGTTACATGAGCAATTGTAACTTCCGTGATACATTTTTTTTTTTTGCTTGAATCTTGAAGGATCAGTGATGTATCTCATTGCTGAATGTCTGACTTGTCAGTTTGTTTTGTGTGGGTTCATGTTGTTGTGTTTTTTTTTTGTTTGTTTGTTTGTTTGGCTTTTTTTCCCTCAAAAGCACTCATGTTTTTGGAATTTTGGTGTTGTTTTTTTTTTTTTTCCTCCCAAACAGCTACCATCGAGAAACAAATGAGAAAACTATTTAATATCCCATCTGAGAAGGAAACTAGATTATGGAGCATGTATATAAATAACACTTATGAGCAGCTCAGTAGGCTGGATAGCACAGTGCAGGATGCAGGGCTCTATCATAGTCAGGTAAGGGGCATAACTTTATAGAATCTCGTATACTGCTTTCTCTAATACGTAGTTTTTTTTTACTCGCTTTTATTACTTTGATCAAACATTGAAAATGTGATTTGTTAATGGTTTTGCAAAATGTATAATGGATTTGCAGTTATCTATCTTTATTACCTGAACTCTCCTCCAGGTTGTTCTAATAGAAGTCAGAAATGAAGATGGCACATGGCCTGGACAGCATTTCCTGGCAAAGTAAGCAAGCAAGCATGTTCTAATGGGTTCTGCTATTTTGTCAAGCTTGTTTACTTGTTTTTAGTGACCATGTGTTCTCTGTGGAAGCCTAATTGTTACTGCCTATTGTGCATTTCTTTCTTTTGAGTATTTTGAAGGAGGAGATAAAACTTGACTATAAATATTCATAGAAATCATAGAATGGTTTGGGTTGGAAGTGACATTAAAGACCATATAGTTCCAACCCCCCTTGCCAGGGGCAGGGACACCTTCCACTAGATCAGGTGTTTTTCAGTGGTTCTGCTGCTGGTTTCTTGTCTTAGCAACAGTCTTCTGTTTTAATACCCATTTCAAATAGGTTGTGTAAGCTTAGGGTTCTACAGCGCTTAGGAGACAAAAGCGCTATTACTTTGAGCTAGTCTACTTAAAAAGCTACCTCTGCAGACTACACAGTGAAAAAAAAAAATCTGATTTCTACCCCTATGGAACAAAAAGGATCTTGGAGTTTATTTCCAAAACTGCCAGTAGCGAATACTCAGTTCTGATAGTTCTTCCTTAGAAAGGGTATAGAAATAGCTTAACAGCTCCCACTGCTGCCCTCAACAATTAGAAGCCTGTAAATATTACATAGATACTATCTCTAATATCTAATTTAGAGAAGAGATGGATAAGATGGGGGGGTTGATGAAATACTGTGTGTATGGAGTGAATGGTGTAGAATGGAAGTTGCTTGCAATGCTAAAGAACTGCTGTTATTCATTCATGCTACAGAATGTAAAATCCTGTGATTTTATTAGTCTGATGTCCTGCTTGCTTTCTTGCAAGTATACCATCAGACTCAGTATTGATAAAGAATGTGTTTTTCTGTACAATACAGTTAACTTGTAGAACTTACTGCCAAGTGATCTTATTTGAGATCAAGATCTTACTAGTGTTAAACTTGAAGAATGGATCAAATAGGTCAGTGAAGCCTGTTTTGAAACAATTCTGTACTTCTGAGATACAATACTGGGTAAATGGATCAGGAGAATGTTCATAGAATTATAATGAACTTTCTGTAAAGAGTACAATGTGAAAAGCATCTAAACATGTCATGTACATAATTGAGTAGTAATTGACAGTCAGTAGTAGAGAGGCAGCTGTGCAGGACCAGGTCATACATAACCTTTTGTTTCCATTTGAAGCAAAGCTAAAAAGGAGCTGTGAAGCATTCCCAGGCCTCAGTCTTTTCTTTTTTTTTTTTCAGCAGTTATTCTGATAGGTAAAGACTTTTAATTAGTGATATTTGAAATAAAATAGTTATCAGTATGCAGATTAATATTTTTCTAATGACTTAGAAATAAATATTTGCTTATTATAATGTATAACTCAGACTGTTCTTTGACTTGATGCTGATAATGGTGGCTGAAAGAATTGTAAGTCATACATTTAGGATTATCTGTTCCTTTGTACATTGTCTTGGCTAACTATTTCCTTTGCCCTTATCTCTGTTAGTTAAGAAACTAAGCATGTATATTCCTCATAATGTCTTTCTTATACAGTTGGGTGTGTTGGTTTAGCAAGTTCTGCTCTCTGGCTTTTGTGCCCTTATTTAGTCTTGTAGCCTAAATGCATAACAACTGTTCAAAACCACTGTTTGGGAAGCCAAAGAGGGGAAGAAGCTGGGCTGTCCCTCCTTTTTAGGACTGACCTTGCTGTGTGCTGTTCAGCACACAAACTGCTCATCAAATGAGAAGGACATTTTTGTGGCCAGGGCAAAGGCTGTCTCTCAGGAAAGCAGTATGCTGTACCATCTTTGGGTTATAACGAGCCCTGCTGGCACCCACATTTTGCCTTCCTGTGCTAAAGGTGGCTGTGTCATGTAAAGAGAAGTCAGGTAGAAAGATTAGACTTTAAAATTCTTTGTGTTTTATGTCTTTAAGCTACTAATATTGTTGCCTTGTTAACACCAAAAACGCTTATGAATTGTACATATACTTTGGTAATAATGAGGAAGACCGTACTGGATCTGGACCAGGTGGGTCCAGTAGTCTACCTTGTAGCGTGGGTAGTAGCAGACACATCGGAGGAGTAAAAAAAGCTCCCTGTAAGAAGAGGGCATAATTAGCAATGCATATGCCATGGTATACTGCTGTCTTCTGCTAGCCTGCAACTCAGACTCTGAGATGAACGAGTCTAGATATTTATGCTGAATATATGTTGACAGTCTAGGGGGACTTTTCTTCTGCATTTTGGCACTTCTGTTGCGTGTCACCACTCCCTGTCACATATGAGTGGGCTGGTGGCCGTCTAGACTTGGGTAATTTGTAGGTCTTAAGTTTTCTTTCTGCTGTTCTAAGGTGTTCAGTGTTTGGCTGGGTTAGAGTTAATTTCCACAAGAAGTTAGGAGGGTGCGCAGCCGGGATAGCTGATGTGAACTAGCCAAGGGGATATTTGATACCCTGTGACGTCATGCTCAGTGTATAACCAGGAGGAGCTGGGGTCGGGGGGGTGGGGAAGTGTCCCAGCTTGGGAACAGGCTGAGCGTCGGGTTCCGGGCGGTGAGCAACTGCATTGTGCATCACTTGCTTTGTATGTTCTTTTATTGGTATTACTGTTACTACTACTTATTCTCTCTTTGTGTTGGCCTATTAAACTGTCCTTGTCTAACTCTCGAGTTTTTTACCTTTTTGTTCCAGTTGTGTTCCCTGTCCCACTGCAGGGAGTAGGAGCGAGCGAGTGGCCACATGGTGCTTAGTTGCCGGCTGGGCCTAAACCACAACACAGGGGTTATGTCACAAAGCTTTTCACCTATTTCTAAGGGCCTCACATTTAAAAAAAGGAATAATGAAGTTGTATTATTTTGTTGGTTACATAATATATTCTTGGTGATTAAGCTAAATTTAACTTTCTGGAATCATTGGTGATGCTCCATATTAATGGATTTATAATTAATCTGTGCTTTCCTTTCACATCAGTCAAAACCAATTCTGAAGTTTATTTGGTTTCCTTGCTTTTTTTAGCCTATCTACATACAAATGCATAAATACTTAATACTCTATAGTTTGTAATTTATTTGATGTTTGAATATTCTCCAGCTATTTCTCATGTTTTATTGAGAATCCTTAATTTTTTCAAGACATTCTTTTATTAAAGGTAGCTTCATATTTCATTTAGCTTTGAATACACCATCTAAATTCCACTACCCTATGCAGTTGAAATCTAGGAAAGCATAGTGCAAAGATTTATTAGTCTTGGGTTGAGTCTTTTTCATAAGTTAATCTTGGAACAACGTGGATTCCCCCCCCCCCCCCAGGAGAGCAGTAATTTAATAATTAAAATCATTAATGAATTTTAATCCTATTTCAGGCAAACATTTTGCTCCAGTATTCTGTTTTTCAGCTGGAGAAAATCCTGTTTAGCCAAGATGATGGGGTACTTCATATTTGGAGCTCTTTGCTTGGGCTGCATCACTGTAATACTACAAAGTTATGAGAAAGTCTTTCCTTATTTAGTGTTTTGATGGAACAAACAAATGGAATGTAGAGCTCTGCTGTTGATAGGGGAATGGTGAGCATCTGCATGGCCACCAGTGTGCCAAAAGAGGCCTTGGAAAGCTGAGAGTTGATGTCACTTGCTATTTGGTGGGTTCCAAATAGTAAGGATTTTCCCCCCCCTGTTTGCTGCTTGCCAGAGGCACTCCTTGTTTGTGCCCAGATTAAAGCACGAAGGTAATGACAGATCTGACCAGAACGTGTTAAAACAAACTTGGTGTATACATTTTTTTTATATTAAGCAGTCACTGGTCGCAACATTGCTTTATTTGTTCACATGGTAGAGTTATGTAAATCCTTATGTGCACTATGTATTCCCTGTGGTGATGTTTGTCGCCTCTGGGAGAGGGATCAGGGCTTTCATTTTGCTGTACTGGGTAACGTCAACTTATGATTACATTACAGGTCATGAGGTTAAGCTGGTATTTGTATGTTGAATTGCTCTCATGCATGTACCTTGAGTGTCTTCTCTTGGAGCTTATTAGTTACCACACCTAGTCTATGGGGAAGACAGGAGGGAGTACTTTCTCCTGCTCTTTAACTTCCCCTTTCTCCGTCAGGGTAATTACAACAGCTTTTGAGAATTTTGAATATCCTTAGGATGTTCAAGCCAGCATGCTCTTATTGCTATGTCTCCTGAATGTGTTCCAGGTCTTGTTTAGGGTTACAAAAAATTGGGAATACTACCCAGAGATCTGCCCCAAAGCGGAATAGTTATGGCTGGCACGGCATGTGGGAGAATATGGGCAGATACCTAGAGAGCTTCTCACCTCCGATGGTTTGGAACTTCACGCCTGAACAACTGCAACACCCTGATGAAGTGATAGAATGTTTGAAAAGAAAATGCTTTGGCAGTTCCAAAAGTGCACAACTTAGCACACTGTGCTGGGCCCTGGCCAGTATCTACCGAACACTGCTCAATACTATGCAGCACCCTCAGGGGGAAGGGAGGGAAAACAGACCAACAGGCACTGTGGCTACTCAGACCCTAGTGACGGGCACTGCTGCTGAACTAGGGAACCAGCCTGGGCCAAAACAGGCCCCTGTACAGAAGAAGAAATACACAAAAAAATCGGCTCTCTTAGTGAGGGATGAAGGTGAACCAGGGTCATCACAAGAAGAGGAGGAAGAGGCAGAACCAGGGATAATCACCCAGTCCCTATCCCTGAGTGAGCTGCGAGATATGCGAATGAATTTCATCCGCCATCCAGGCGAGCACATTGTTACCTGGCTGCTCCGATGCTGGGATAATGGGGCCAGTAGCTTGGATTTAGTGGGTAGCGAAGCCAAACAGCTGGGTTTCCTGTCTAGGGAAGAGAGCATTGACAAGGCTATTGGAAAAGAGACTCAAATCCTCAGCCTCTGGAGGCGACTTCTGTCAGGTGTGAAGAAAAGGTACCCCGTCAGGGAAGATGTTACGTATCACCCAGGCAAGTGGACCAGCATGGAGAGAGGTATCCAGTACCTGAGGGAATTAGCTGTGCTAGAGGTGATTTATAATGATCTGAATAGCGAGCAGTTATCCACAGATCCAGATGAAGTCCAGTGTACGCAACCCATGTGGCGGAAGTTTCTGCGAAGTGCACCGCTGTTGTATGCCAATTCGTTGGCAGTAGTGTTCTGGAAGGAAGGTGAGGGACAAACGGTGGATGAATTGACTGGCCGACTCCGACAATACGAAGGAAGCATCTCTTCCTCTTTATGGGCCTGTGTTTCAGCTGTGGAGAAACTGCCAGACATACTAGTCAAGAAACTGTCACAAGAGTTCCAGCAATTCGAGGGTAGGTTCCTCCCCACACCTGTACAGGCCAATATCTCTGCTACTAGGAGTGAGCATTCCTCTGCTCAAGAGAAAGGATCTAGAAGGGACACAACACGGGCTACCCTGTGGTCTTACCTGCGTGACCATGGAGAGAACATGAGGGAGTGGGATGGAAAACCTACCTCGACCCTAGAGGCACGGGTATGTGAGTTGCAAGGAAAAACAATTACAAGAGGGGATTTTTCCTGGAAAAATGCTACTCCAGTTTCCAGTGGGCAGTTCCTCAGAAAGAGTGGAAGGGCTGATCTTGCTTCTGATCCTCTTGAAGGGACTTCTGATTCATGTTGTCAAAAAGTGAGTAACAAATACTATGACAAGGAGTAGAGGGGCTCTGCTTCCAGCCAGGTGGAGGAAAGGGACAACCAAGTTTATTGGACTGTGTGGATTCGATGGCCTGGCACATCAGACCCACAGGAGTATAAGGCTCTAGTGGACACCAGTGCGCAATGTAACTTGAGGTCATCAAGCTTTAAAGAAGCAGAACCAGTCTGTATTTTTAGAGTGACAGGGGTATCCCAACAGCTAACTGTATTGGAAGCTAAAGTGAGTCTAACTGGGAGTGAGTGACAAAACCACCCCATTGTGACTGACCCACAGGCTCTGTGTATCCTTGGCAGAGACTGCTGCAGGAGAGGGTATTCCAGGGACCCAAAAGGGTATCGGTGGACCTTTGGTATTGCTGCTTTGGAGATGGAGAAAATTGAACAGCTGTCTACCTTTCCCGGTCTCTCAGAGGACCCTTCGATTGTGGGGTTGCTGGTGGTTGAAGAGCAACGGGTGCCAATCGCTACAACAGTGCACCGGTGGCAATATCGCACCAACAGAGGCTCTCTGATTCCCACCCGTAAGCTGATTTGTCAACTGGAGAGTGAAGGGGTCAGTGCAAAATCCTGATGGGGAGCAGAGACTATCGTGGCCTGAATGAAGTCATGCTGCTGCTGAGTGCTGCCATAGGGAACATGCTAGAACTTCAGTAGGAACTGGAGGCAAAGGCAGACAAGCGGTGTACCACAACTGGTACCGCTAGTGCATTTTTCCCAATCCCTTTGGTGTCAGAGCACAAGCCGCAGTTCGCTTTCACTTCAGGGGGTGTCTAATACACCTGGAATCAACTGCCCCAGAGGTGGAAGCACGGCCCCACCATTTGCCATGGACTGATCCAGACTGCACTGGAACAGGGTGAAGCTCTAGAACATGCAGTATGTGGATGACATCATTGTATGGGGCAACACAGCAGAAGAAGTTTTTGAGAAAGGGAAGAAAATAGTTCAAATCCTTCTGAAAGCCAGTTTTGCCATAAAATGAAGTAAGGTCAAGGGACCTGCACAGGAGATCCGGTTTTTAGGAATAAAATGACAAGACAGGCATAATCATATCCAATGGCTGTGATCAACAAAATAGCAGCTATGTCTCCACTGACCAACAAAAAGGAAATACAAGCTTTCTTAGGTATAGTGGGTTTTGGGAGGATTCATATTCCAGATTACAGTCTAATTGTAAACTCTCTCTGTCAAGTGACCCAAAAGAAGAACAATTTTATGTGGAGCCCTGAGCAGTGACAAGCCTTTGAACAAATGAAATGGGAGATTGTTCATGCAGTAGCCCTTGGGCCAGTCTGGGCAGGACAAGATGCTACAGATGTGCTCCGTACCACAGCTGGGGAGAATGGCCCTACCTGGAGTCTGGCAGAGAGCATCAGGGGAGACCTGGGGCCGACCCCTGGGGTTTTGGGGGTTGGGGACATAGAGGATCCAAAGCCTGCTATGCTCCAACTGAAAAAGATATTGGCAGCATATGAAGGCGTGTAAGCTGCCTTGGAAGTGGTTGCTACTGAAGCACATCTTCTCTTAGCAGCCTGACAGGTTATCCATGAATGTGAAACGTGCACTGCGGTCAAAGCCAAGCAATTAAGGTCTCTCTGGTATGGAGGATGATGGCTGAAATATAAATATGGGGAGGCCTGACAGATTGGCTATATCACACTTCCACAAACCTGCCAAGGTAAGCACTGTGTGCTTACAATGGTGAAAGCAACCACTGGATGGCTAGAAACATATCTTGTGTCCTATGCCACCGCCTGGAACACTGTCCTGGGCCTTGAAAAACAAGTCTTATGGTGACATGGCTCCCCAGAAAGAATTGAGTCAGACAGCAGGACTAATTTCTGAAACAACCTGGGCCAAAGAGCATGGTATCGAGTGGGTATATCACATCCCCTGTCATGCACCAGCCTTTGGGAAAGTTAAATGATACAGCGGGCTGCTAAAAACTACGCTGAGAGCAATGGGGGGGTGGGACCTTCAAACATTGGGATACACGTTTAGCAAAAGCTGCCTGGTTAGTGAGCAGTAGAGGATCTATCCATCAAGCTGGCCTTGTCCAATCAAAAAAACTTCCATGTACTGTAGAAGGGGATAAAGTCCCTGTAGTGCATATGAAGAATGTGTCAGGGAAAGACAGTCTGGGTTAGTCCTGCCTTGAGCAAAGGCAAACCCATCTGTGGAATTGCTTTTGCTTGAGGACCTGGATGCATTTCATGGGTGATGTGAAAGGATGGGGAGGTTTGATGTGTACCTCGAAGGGACTTGACTTTGGGTGAGACTGGCAAGTGAATTAAATTGTATGATGTTAATTGCTAAGTAAACCTGCCACTGTATGTCATCACAACCACAGTTGCTATATGCCATATTGATGACATTACAGTAAGAACCACCTAAATCAATGAAGGATGGACTTTGATGAAACCAAGTGAAGTGCAGTGGTGATGGAACTTGAATTGGCTTCAGCAACTGGTACCCAGCAACTTCCTCAAGATCACCATCTTCAAGCTGCAGACCGGGAGCATGGGCCATGCCAGATACTCCATCCGTGAGCTCCAGATGCAGCGTGCGCTGGTCAGACACCAGAAACCATCTGCCCTGAAAGACTGCTAGAAGAGATGGAGCCCCAAAGTCATGAATTAAATGAACTCAAAAGAGGCACTAGAGGAATGGCCCATAGACTAAGGGAATCGTATCTCTCTGTGTCTGTATCTATCTGTCTGTATGTCAAAGACAGGAAAGGTGGTGGTGATTAATTGGAAAGTGTAGAATCTGGGCATGATTTCCTGTGTTTGGCTGGGTTAGAGTTAATTTCCAGAAGAAGTTAGGAGGGTGCGCAGCCGGGATAGCTGATGTGAACTAGCCAAGGGGATATTTGATACCCTGTGACGTCATGCTCAGTGTATAACCAGGAGGAGCTGGGGTCGGGGGGGTGGGGAAGTGTCCCAGCTTGGGAACAGGCTGAGCGTCGGGTTCCGGGCGGTGAGCAACTGCATTGTGCATCACTTGCTTTGTATGTTCTTTTATTGGTATTACTGTTACTACTACTTATTCTCTCCTTGTGTTGGCCTATTAAACTGTCCTTGTCTAACTCTCGAGTTTTTTACCTTTTTGTTCCAGTTGTGTTCCCTGTCCCACTGCAGGGAGTAGGAGCGAGCGAGTGGCCACATGGTGCTTAGTTGCCGGCTGGGCCTAAACCACAACACAGGGGCCACTGCTGTTTCTTAGTTTGCTGCTCCCTAAGGAACAAAATATTTTCATATATTTTGAAACTGCTTTTACTACTAGATAGCGTTTCAGAAGAGAGACTGAATTGTACTTATTCTAGTAATTTCAGAATGGGAGATATACTTAGTTTCTGAAGGGGGGATTATATCATTGGCTCTGTGGAACTTAGTCCTCTTTAATTGTTACAAGACTCCCAAAATAAAATCCTGAGCTAGCAAAGTTCCATCTCATACATAGCACACTTTTATCCTGTGTATCATTTTCTTAGCACAAATGAAAAAGAAATTGTGTCAGGTCTATAAAAATAGCACCTTTTTAATCAGATATTGTATTTGAAAAACAGGAGTGAAGCTATATTTGGCATGTGACTAGTAGCTGTATGCCTCCCTTTGTGATTAACGGCAAGAAAATACCTTTTGGTTCTTTGGTTGCTACTAGAATTTCCTTGCTGTTTCCTCTTCCCACACTCATACTTACTGATGGCACTGTATAGTTGGTGGACTTCTACTGTCCTCAGTAAAAACGTTGAAGATTTGTTGCTTAGTTCTCCCATCTGGTAACACATAAGGCTTTTCTCAACTACTGTCTTGATTTAGGTATCTGTTCAACCTCATACAATATTCAGTGATACTACATGCCAGAAATTACTGTACAATTTTAAGACTTGGGTGGTTGATATGTATTTTGTAGGTACATAATACCATAATTACATGCCCTTACATATTTAAAACTTGTCTCCTTTCCCCAGTTACTTGTGTGCTCATCGTTTCAGAGAACCCCTTCAGCAACTGGGCTAAATATTTTGTGGGCAGATCTGTATTACATGACTTTAAAGTGCTTGAGTGTGCAGCAGATGCCATGCTTTCAGAGTATCATTCAGTATGTAAGATAAGTTATGGAGGCTTTTGCATGTAAGATTTTTCTAAATGAGAAACCATTATGGTCTCTGCAGTTCTAGCTTTTCTTCCTTTGACAAAAACTTTTTGTCAGTATTTTTAATGTTGTTTTCCATTTGAAAGCCTTTTACAATATTTTTTTTTCAAGCTGTTCAACTTAGCAGTTTTTTTACTTATCAACCATATGGCCTCACCGTTTCCATACTAGATTAATCTAACTTTGTCTTCATTATGGTCTAGTCTCCAAATTTCTCCTTGCTTGCCATTGTGTGGGGTTTTGAAATGTTGTGTGGCAAGATGTGAAATGGCTGGCTTTAGTTGGCAGGTGGGGGCAACGTGTGTCAGTATTGTGCAGCATGAAGTTGTGTATATGGGGATAAAGAACATGAGCCTGAAATACATGCTATTGGAATGTGATTCCAGTCCTCATTCAGTCCCCTGAATGCGAGCTCCTGTTGCTACCTTGAGGCAAAAGCAAAGAACCTCTGTGGTTCAGTAGGGAAGTGCTGAGTGTGCATCATGAGACTTTTTTGAAAACTAACACACTGATAAACTGCATGTAGAGTGATCGTGTCCTGTGAGGTCAAAAAATTTGAAAGGTAGCCTAATGAGAGGTTTCAGAAGGTGCCAAGTGAATTGTTGAATAATTAGCAAATGATTTTTGTTCTAGAAGACTTAGAAGTTAAAGTCAGTAAGAAATTTAAAAGTTGATTTTAACACTTATAAGCTTCTGAGAAAGTGCAGTTAAAGAAGGAACTGTACAGGAAGCAGATGGAGATGAGCACAAACCAGTGTCCAGATAATGAAGCCAGATATGCTGCAAATGAAATGCAAGTTTTTTCTGACTTTAAGGGTTATTGATCATTGGAACAGTTTATTTGTGGTCTGCTGGATTGGCTATTGCTGGCCACTGTGAAACCATGATGGTAGTTTTTTCAAGAAGAGGTATAACAACTCAGGACTTACCTTGAGAGGCTGAAATTGTGCTTAAGCAGGAAGACTGGTTCCATAGTCATACCACACAGTCTCATCTTCAGACCTCTGAAATTGTTTTCTTAAATCCCTGAACTGTTGCATGGCTAGATGAAATATTTCTTTGCTATAAATTTACTCCTGTATAGATTTTGTTGATGAAATGTAACTGAACGTGTTTATCTCTGTCAGAAACTTTACAGTGGTGATCAAAGGGAAGCTTCAGGAGCTTGGCACCTTCCAGTCCACTGTCTGTTGTGCCTACAAAGAGCAAACTGAAAGTAGTTTCAGTGGTAACCCACTGAGTGGGCCAGAGCATTTTGGTAGGTTCTAAGTCATGAACTTCAAAGAGGAAGTAATGTTTTTCTCTTGCTTCAGAGCAAGGTCTTGGGGCCTCTGTTTTCAAGGAAGCAGAAGTTACATACTGTGAGAGATGGTACTGGAGGGGACAGATGGCTTTGACTGGTCAAAGTCTGCATCTGAAATGCTTTTTGGGGCATTGGGGATAAGTACTCGGGACCCAGGACTTCTGTTGCCATCTCTGTGTGCAAATGAGGCAGTCTCCTCAAGAGCCTACAGTATTGTGGGGTCATTAGCAGTAGCTTCCTGGGCTTAAAATGGGAAGCTTTTGGTGAAAAACATTTTTCTTAGCTGCTATCTGTGCCTTTCACCTGGAATCATAGCTACCTTTGTGACCGTCTCGTGAAATGAGGGGGAGCTGCTGTGCTTAGTAAATCCTCAGTCTTTCTTCAGTTACTACAGATAGATGAATAACCTGTAAAATGTGAGAGTGCTTAAAATTTTAATCTCAAGTGTATTTGATTTTTTTTTTTTTTCTTGGTCCACACATAGAAAGCTGTTGGCTTCTCTTTCCTTGTTTTACTTCTTACACGATCCTCCCAGTTTTGTAACAGTAATTTTCTCAGGATCCTTGATGACTTTGCAGGTAGACCTTTCCCCACTCCATGACTTATCTTATATCTGATTTCTGATCCATTTTTTATCTTCCCCCATAGTTCTTAGCTTTTTTTGTGTGCATAGGATACTATTGAAGTACTTCTTGGAACTCTTCAGTTACCATCTGACTCTTGATTATGTCTGGCCTCTATGCTTCTATTGGAAATTTCGAAAGCACTTGAGGTCGTCCTCCTTATCTTTTCTCCCAACTAGATTTTCTTCATACTATTTTCTGAATGTTTTACTTTCTTCTCTCACTAGGATCAAACATGTGAAGCGGAGATGCTACATTTTCAAGTCTAGCATGTTCTAGATTGCCCTTCATTGCTTCTAGATAACTCACTACTTCTTCAAACTTGTTAGCTTAATTATTTTATTCTTGACCCTTGAAGCTCTCACAGTGTGGAACGTGAGTCTGATAATTGTTGTTTAGGCTAGATTCTCTTGTTGTCTCACTGATCTTATCTTTGTGCCCAGGTAGTCTTGAAGTTCCACCTCCAGCATGTAATGACCAGGTTGTGTATTGTCCCAGAAATGATTGCCTTGGTTATTTCAATAGATCTGCTCATTCTTTCTAGTATACTTTCCAGTATAATTTTTGGTTGTGCTGATTGGTGGCTGCTTTTTTTTTAAGCATACTTCAGGTTTTGACTGCATTCGGGGTTTGTATTTTCATCTGGAAGCTCCTGTCATAACTTGTTTCCTCCTGTATTTATTTTACTGCTGTTGTATTTCCACACTGGTAAGGCTGCCCAGCTGTTCTGCCTCCTCTTGACCATTATGGCTTGTTCTTTGTGTTTTAGTTTTTGCCTTTAGAGGTTTTCCAAGACTATTTTCTTAGTAGCCTCTGAGCTATGAATATACATTTTTAGTTGGTATCATTTAAGAACCAGGGTCACATTAAAAGAGATACAAGAACAAGCTAAAGCTTGAGGGCACTGTCCTTTGCTAGTGCTCTGCTCAGCTTTGGGTGTATTAGCCACTGTTGTGTGGCTGTTGGTGTCCTGCACCTTCTTAGATTTGGTTTTGCATGTTTATTCAGTCAGAGATGGAGAGAATAGACCATTTCCCAGTTAGCTGTTGCTATAGAGAAATTCATTAGTATTAACAATAGTTTCTTTAAGCCTATTTATGTAGTACTATTTTGTGGTTTTGCTTTTTCATGGAGCCAAAGCTGTCTATGACAGAACACTTCTGAATTTTAGTGCCTTGTTGATCTTTTGTAACACTGTTCTGGTTCTTTTCCAGACCAAGGAGTAGTAGTGTGGAATAGCCTGGAATTTACAACCAGATAGGCTTGAGGCTTATAAACTCTGTAAATCCATTTCAGTATCTCCAGTCTCAAAATGCTGAGGCTTGCTATGCATGCCACATGTTCATAGCGGTGTGTCTTGCCTCCAAGTTGTAGTTGTACAACAATGTAGTTGTATCAGCTAATCTCGGTAACAATTTTGTGCCCACCCTGCTTATCTTCTTACTAATTAACGTTCTGTTTGAGTGGGTGCTCTGAGTTTCAGGTAGGGAAGGACCGACTTTGTTGCTTTTTAAAATGGGGTTAGGATTTTGTAGTTTTAAGATTGGGATTTTTTTTTTTTTTTTTGCTTGCTTGTTTCAAGGTGGTTTACTCATAAACTTAAAGCTTTCTTCCCTGTCACTCACACCATCCAAATTGCCTACTTCTGTTAGTCTGGGACCCCGATTTTGCTTTAAGCAAGAATTGTTACTCCTGCTTCTGATACTTTTGTCTGATGTTTCTGTTCCAGACAAGTGTTTGGAAGTGTGATCACACAGATCAAAGCAGTAAATTCTATGTGGGGGAACTAACTGTACTGTGGCAAGTCCTTGGATTTTTGTGGGAGGTGGGACTGCGGGTGAAAAAAGTAGTAGTAGCACTGTTTCTACTTCTTTTTCCTTTTTCCCAGATCAAGCACTGCAACTAGCAGAAACTTTACTACCTCTTCAAAATCATCAGCCAGTTCTTATTCCTCAGTGTCTGCCACTTCTGTTATTACTAACGGTGATAGCAGTAACTCCTATGGACTGAACACCTCCCACCTGGGCAGGGGGTAAGAGCAGGAATGTTCTTTATGTTTCTTCATCCTTCATGTGAATGAATTCTCCTGTGCATCCTTGCCTGTATAGAAAACGAGTGTGATGGTGCCCTATGAGGAGTTCTGCTACTTTTGTGTACCTGTTTATCAAACTTTGCTTTTGAAGTCACTATGTTCTGCTGTTTCTTGCTTGCTTGCAAAAGTAGCGCATGTTTTAGAGCTTACTAACTACTAGGGCACTGCCTGATTTTGATTGGATTGGGATATGAGGGAAGGGATTATATTCTTGTCTCCATCTGCCAGTGTGGTAGAAGCCATTCCAGGTAGAGATTATAATTTTCTTATTAGCTCTTACAATATATCATATAGAGTCTTACTGCATTAGGATAGTGTGCTCTGTACTGTAGGCAGGGAAAATTAATGTGTTATGAGCCATAAATTAATAATAGACTGTGTAACGATTAATGTTTCCAAAGTTAGCACTTACTGAATACCAGGAAGGTGCAGTATATTAGCTACTCTGAAGCAGCAGGAATACGTAGGCTGGGTAAACAATTTCTTTTTGACTCGTATTTGATGTGACTCTTTAAGAGTATTTAGAATCAGTAAACTCACTGTGGAGTTCACTGTGTTGTCTTTTTTCCAGAGGTTCTGGATTTGTCTGTAACTCTTACAACTGCAGGGACAGTGTTTCCCTATCACAGCCTGGACTCTGTGGACTAAGTAACCTTGGAAATACCTGCTTCATGAATTCTTCATTACAGGTAAGAATTGGAAAGAGCCCTCTTTAGAATTAAATAAAAGAGCAGTCTCACAGAGATTGTGGATTAAAATCTGTGGAAAGAAAAGCATGTTTTAATGTGATTCAGTGAGAAGACTGCATTTGGAATGAAAAAAAAACAACAACAACAACAAAAAAAACCCACAAAAAACAACACAAAAAAACCTCACCCAACCAAACTAAGAATTCACTTCATATTTACACTGGCCTATGTGTAGCATGTTAGTACTGTAAAACACAGTACAGTATGAAGGACTGGATCTGAAATACATGGCTTCTGAAAAGGCTATGGGGGAAGTTGTACTAAACATACGCCTAACTTAACGTAAGGTCCTAATGCTGTGCTCTGGCAAAAATGGCCTGACATGGAGGACACTTTAACTTGTGTGTGTAGGATAAACGACATGGGTAGGCACACAATTCTGGGGTCTACGTTTAAAGACTTGAAAAATTAAGAGTGTAAAAAGCCATAGGGAAGGGTTCAGTGTGATTGTATGGAGTGGAAAGGTTGCATAACCACTACAGGTTATGCAAAACGAATAATTATTACTATACTTATTTAATGTAATCTCTTAGGTTTATTTGGTTCATTGCAAAAAATGCAGAAACTTGTTAGGGATAGTAGTTTGCTAAGGAATTTAAACAAAATACGAGCCAACTTATATCAGCTTTGATTGAAGCAATGGGCAAACTTCTAGTGTGGCACAAGTGCTATTACATGCTATGTAATGACTTCTGTCACTCTCTGGTTACTTTGAAAGCTAGAACAGGTCTTAAAATAACTATAATGCATTATGCATGTGGTATTCAAGATACCACAATAAACTTGGACCGCCTTGCCTTTTTGTTTGACACGACTTTATTTGCAGCTGTATCATGGTAACCTTAAACCACGTTATGTTTTCGTGAACTTTATAGCTAAGAGATAACTTTTAAAATTAATTTTGATTATCAAAGTAACTTAATCCAAAGATATTTCAATCATAATTTTGCATGCAAACTAGTCATGTTGCGGAACAATTAATTTATTTCTTGTATTTTCCACTAGGCTTTAACTTCCTAGACAGCAGTCTTAAATTCAGACTTCTGCCTTAGTTTTTGGAAATTCTTGAAATTTTGTCAGCAAGTCTCCCAGTGAGAAACTGGTGTCAAATGATAGCAGTCTATGAGCACTTTAATGTCACTTGCCTTCAGAAAGACACAAACACTTGGAAACTGGAAAAATTTGACAGGAAATAAATTCCACAAGGTACACATCAAGGCACTGAAAGTGAGGTTGGCTAAAGGGCAGGAATACACTTTCCTGACTCTCGAGATTTGCCATGTATAGCTGCTGGGAGATCTTTGTACCTACACCTAGTTGGTGAAGCACTGTACAGGCATCTGCTACAGGTCCTGAAATTTCAGGCAATCAGAAAGAGCCCAGTTTAATGTTTTATTGATACTACAATGCCTTGATGTCCTAGTAGTTTTGATCATAATGTTGGACTTGGCTCTCTGTTCATATATCCAAGTCTTGTCTTACTTATCTGAGTGTCACTTCTTGCTATAAGCTTTGAGTCTTTTACTGAATTAGGGAAACTACTTCCTGTGCTAGTTGTACTTGTGTCCTGAGGTTTATGGTGATTCCCCAGGATGTATTAAATCATTACCATGATAAACTTACAAGTATGCAAATAGGAGAGTAGATATGGAGTAGTATCCTTCCTGCCTTTAAACTTTGCTAGCTTTTTGATGGGGATTTTTTTTAATGGCATGTGGTTCTTTGCAGGACAAAGTATAGCTTGTGTTTCAGCTTAAGGATGAACAAGGACCTCTTATTCCTTATGTTGCTTGTATTAGGTTTTCAAGGTTATAGAGTAGATATGACGTGTAGACTTGAGAACATTGAGGTGACATCTCTAAAGACCTTCCTGACCTGTTCTGTGCAGATTTCTATATATCAGTAAGGTAGCCTACCCTACCACACCAGTAACGTGTGGGAAAACAGGTAAACGTACATTAATTATTAGATTTGATGAGTATTGGCAGGGCTGTGATTGTAAACTTTTCTGGCACTTGCAGGCTTGGTTTTGTAACAGACTTCAGCATTATACCAAGAGACTCTACTTGAAGTGTCAGTGGAAGTTACAGAACAAATTAAGAAAATGTGGAGGGACATAATACCAAGAGCAGATATCTTCCTTCCAAAAGTCTGTGTGTGGTTTTGTTGGTTTTTGTTTGTTTTGTTTCTTTTTTAAAAAGGTTGCTTGCTCTTTGCTTGTCTGAACTATTAAATACAGTAACTTTAAATGAATGCTTAAAATTATTCTGCACCGAAGGAATGGAAAGTGATAAATGTGATGTCAGTTTTTAAGAAATGTCTGAAGGAGAACCAAGGAGCTGCAGACCACCAAGCCTTATGCCTTAAGCTAGATAAACCAGTAGAAACTGTTTCAGATAGGAGGTTTACACTTGTGGGCAAATTCATTGTGTAGGAGAGAAGCCAGTGTGGCATCTGCAAAGAGAAACCATGTTTCAGAAATGAGCTGTTCCACCCTCCCAATGTTTTTTTTTTTTTGTTTTGTTTTGTTTTGGTTTGTTTTTTTTTTTATATTTAATATGTACTCAGATTGAGTCTCACCAGTTTTGTTAATAGCTTAGTACAAATTCTGATGTGAAACCTGAGTTTGTTACTTCATTTTTGTGCAGTTTTATTTTCCTGTGCTGTAAATTAATTTTCTTAATGCTTTTTCAGTGTCTGAGCAATACCCCTCCTCTGACTGACTATTTTCTGGAAGATAAATATGAAGCTGAAATAAATCAGAACAATCCACTGGGGATGAGAGGAGAAATTGCAGAAGCCTATGCAGAGCTCATTAAACAGATTTGGTCTGGGAGACAGTCACATGTGGCCCCACGTATGTTTAAAGTAAGTATTCCATGTTCTTGTAGTACAGCTCTTTGATAGAAGAAACAGTGAAAGCTAATATGCCTTTCACATATTTTGGTGTTATGAAAGCAGTAATGACAAAATTGCTTCAGGGTTGTTTCACATTTTATGTAAATGCTTTTCAGGGTACAGGGAGGAACTTGCCAGTGAGTAGCGTCATACTCCAAAATTGGTTACTGCTCTTTAATGTCAAATGCCTTACTTAGTAAATGACTTTACAGCCTGAGAGCTGTTTACAGATGCATCAAAATGGCCTTTGCTACAAAACTAGGCAAGGTCATGTGATTTGCCAGCTGCAGACTTTAATCAGTGATAAAAGGTGTGCAGGTTATAAATTTAAAAATATAAATTACAAAGTGGAGAGCAAAATGCATCCCCTTGTCTATAACATTATTTATTGAGGTAATATTCCCAGTGCTTCAATGTCAAGAGCTGCTTTCAGCTGCAGTACTGCAATGTAGCAGTTACATATGAAACCCTAGAAATTGTAACTATGTCGTTTGTTTTAAATATAATGCAAAGATGCTCCAGGGCAGAACAAGGTAATTAAAGCATCCAGGGAACAGTAAGTGTTTGCTTCTGTAGGTCAGTCTCAGCACGTTGAGGAAGGACATCATCCCAAATGCATGACATAAGCAATTACCTGATATTAAAGTAAATGTGCATCCTGTTGCTGCTTAGGTTTTACATGGTACAGTCTTGAAAGTTGAGGGTATATGCTTTTGAGACCTGGAGCAAAAGTCTGATGGACTACAGAAATCTGTCTTCTGTAGAGGTATTTCTGAAACAACAAGATGATGTTTAATTTATGTGATTTGGAGTTGCTGGCATATCATCTGCCACTATTAACAGTTGTTCTGTAAACTATCAGAGGAAATATGTGAATCTATAGTGGACATCAATAAAAGTGTCTTAATGTGGGCTGTTCTTGTTTAGGACTGGAATAGGGATTACTCTTTATTTTCTAGTACAGTATCACTTTTTATTTTTTTAACAATTGTAGCTGATGTAGTGACCGTGTTTTCTATAATATAAATGGCCCTTCAGTTTGGGCTCCCTTGCAGTTGTCATCTTGAGTGGTTAAAACGTACTAAGCATAATTCTGCAAGTCTGTTGGACTCTTTGTATTTATAAGAACTAGTGATGGTTACTACAGCTTGACCACTCCTTCAACTAATTGTTGGTTTTCCTGTAGGACCCTTTTCTTTTTCTTTCTGTTTTGTTTTTTTGTTGTTTTTTTTTTTTTTTTTTTTTTTTTGTTAGAAGCAGGAACACTAAATGGCAGTGTTGTGAGATAGCACTTAGGAAATAAGAGGTTGTATATGGCTGTGCTGTTTTTGGCTCTCACTAACTCACGCTGTTATTTTTCTTTAGAATAGTTAAGATACTACTGTGGCAAGGATTTAAATCTTAATTTCAAGTCAGTTTTGTTAGTTCATAAGTATCAGAAAATGTTATTCATAAGTATCTGAAAATGCTTGCAGAAGTCTTACAGTCCACCACCTTCAAGGTGCTGCCTTACAGCAAATCTGAATTGTGTGAACTGTAGGTTTTTGAAAGAGAAATTAAGAGTACAAAATGCATCAGGCAGATAGGTTTTGTGTATTGGTTGTTTGCAGGTTCCTAAATTAATATCGATAACTTAAATTTCTAGCATCACAGCACTAAATGCATTGTTCTGTCTCAGTGCTAGAGGAAAAAAAAAAATTGGGGAAATTATTTTGGCACCCTTACTGCATTAGCATCTAGTTCACTGTGGTCTACTGCTAACATAAGATAACATGGAGTTGACCTCTGCAAAAGCCAGGACATAAGCGTTTTTGTTCCTGTCTTTTACACATAGGTAATGCTCACTCCCTTCTGACTCTTGCTTCTGTGTTTCAGACGCAGGTTGGCAGATTTGCTCCTCAGTTTTCAGGATACCAGCAGCAAGATTCGCAGGAGCTGTTGGCTTTTCTTTTAGATGGCTTGCATGAGGATTTGAACAGAGTGAAGAAGAAGCCTTACTTGGAGCTGAAGGATGCCAATGGCAGACCTGATTCGGTATGGTGGCCTTTCCTTGAGGGTAGGGCAAGTAGTGTTTCAGAGGGAGTTTAACTGGGTTTTGTGACACTTCTCAGCCTTCCTGCTCACGGGCCACAGAATCATCTTCCCTACAAAGCAGTGTAGCTGGGAGGGGAGAACCTTGTCATGCTTTATGACCCAGCTGACTCTTCATGATACCTTGCAGCGCACTGCTGTTGCTTTGTCTTACAGTTTGTTCTTGTACTGGTGTGCAGGAAGATGTGCTTAAGATATAATACTGATGTGGTTTTGTAGTGGAAAGGAAGGAAGTTGATCTTGTGACATAACAGCTACATAAAAGTAGGCTGTAGTTACTACCATAACCTTTCCTCTTGCCTACTCAGGCTTACCTTCTTCATCCAGAGAGACGGAGCAGCAGCTTTTAACATCAGTTTGAGGAGAGTGCTTACTGTGCAGGCCATCATAGTTGCATGTGGACTTGGATGTTACTTGCAGTGTTCTCACGTGGAGATGCCAGGGTGCCCCTGAAATAAGGGTCTGAACATGTGCCTTGGGGACGGGGTTGCAAGCAGCCATTCTGGTGTCCCACTGGTAGACAGCAGAGTGTCAAATCAAATGAGCTTTTCGGACAGACTTCTTATATGTGGTCCCTCATGGCCTCTAAGAGAAATGTAATCCATGAGCTAGATTTAAAACTGGGCTGAATAGGGTGCGTGAAAGCATTGGTCAAGACAAGGAGAGAACCAAGGTGGTGTGGTTTGAGCTCAGAGGGCAACTGAATACCATGCAGCTGTTCACTCACCCCTTCCCCCTCAGTGCTGGGAAGGAGAAAATGAAGCTAAAGGCTTAAGAATTGAGATAAGGACAGGGAGGGATGACATTATGGTTATGGGCAAGGGCAAAAGACAGACTTGTTAGGGGAAGAAAAAGAACATCACTTTTTAATTCAACCACTAACAAAAACAACACTTAAAAGACAAGGTCGGACGGTGAGAAGTGCCACCACATCCAAAAAACAACCTTTCCCCTATTCCCGAGCTCAGCTCTGCTCCCAGTCTCTCTACCTCCTCCCACCCAGTGGTACAGGAGGTAAGAGTTGGAGGTTACAGTCAGCTTGCTGCTCCTTCTTCCTCGGGAGGTGGGGTGAACACTGCACATTTGTCCCCTGCTCCATGTGCTCCCCTCTCACTGGAGACAGTCCTCCATGAACCGTCTCTGGTGTGAGTCCTCCCCGTGGGCCACAGCCATTCCCATGTGGATCACCCCCATTTGATAGAGTCCTCCCAGCGCTGAACTTCAACAGTGGTAGCTGCATCTCCCCTCAGAGTCCAGGCCTCCTTCAGGTGCAGATGCTTGCTCCTGTGTGTCTCCTCCACACGCTTCAGGTTGCCTCTGCTCCACCGTGGACTTCCATGGGCGGTGGCGGGGGACAGCTGCTGCTGTCTCACCACAAGATACAGGGGGTGCTCTGCTCCAGCACACCTCCCCTTTTTCCTCTTCTTCTTTCCACTGACCTCTGTGTTTGCATAGGTGTGCCTCTCATACCTTTTCCTCCCCAGTCCCCCAACCTGCTGTCAGGTTCCCTTTCTTAAATATGTTCTCACAGAGGCACAGCCACTGTCTCTAACTGGCTTGATCCTGGCCAGAGGTGGGTCCGACCTGGAGCCGGGGCAGATTTGAGAAGCTTCTCACAGAGGCCACCTCTGTGGCCTCCTCCCCTGCTGCCCAAAACCCTGCCACACAAACTCAGTACACAAGGTATAAGTGACTTGATACAACCATGGATCTTCCTGAATTCCTAGTGTTTGGTAACTACCTGCATCTGCTGAAGCAGCTTAACTTGATTTTTCTCCTTTCTGGTGCTGTGGAAATGGGTACGCTGATACTAAAGCACCTTCACATTTTATTTAATTTAAATTGAATTTAAACACCCTTGGGCTTGAGTTACCCACTACACCTAAATAGAGAAAAGTAATTCTCCTATGCCATTTTCCTGACAGAGGCCTGAAAAGTCTCTTCTGTTCATTTTGCTCCATGCCTTTTCTCTACCCCCTATTTCCCAGTCAACACTGATATGTGAGCCCCTTACAGACACTTCTTTGTTCCTCTGAAGTTGGCAGACACCATGCTTACATTAAAATGAGAAACATAATAGTGAAATGCCTTTCCCTGAGTGAACTCACGCTCCCCTGATCAGGCTTTTACCTCTTGTCACGTTACAAACAACTGCAACATACTGACAAATGCAGGGTCCTGAGTAAATATATTAGGTGGAAAAATGCTGTAGGAGCCTCTAAAAGCTAGATGCAATATTTATTTTTAGGAAGTGTATGTGACTGGTTTGTTTTTTCCTCTTAACGGGTAATAATTTCATGTCTTTTTGCCTTTTCTTGCATAATACAGTGCATGTGGCAACACCACAAGAAGTAGTACATTTAATTATTTTTTTTCTCTCAAAAAATGCTGATAATTGTGGGATGGAAAGGTGTCCAGCATACCTTCATTTTATTTAGGTACTTCCTTCCCCAGATGTAGGAGATGTACGTGTGTTTCTGCCTTGAATCCGTATCACTGCAGTTGTTGGAGCTTATTACTCTGTTCCCATCGCAGCATCCTGGTTAGTGACAGTAGTATTGCAGCGTGAGTGTACCTATGGCACTTATTTCACTTGATATACAATATATGGTATTGTACCATAAACTGAAAGTCTCATGCTAAGAAGAGCCTCTGATTGCATTGAATGGACAAATGCCAGTTATCAGATGCCCTTAGGTGAGGAGTTTAGAAGTTGTATTGTGAAAATCTTCAAGGGATTGTGATTTATTGCCCTTTATACTTACTTTCTGAGACACAGACCACCATTTTCCAAGAAGAATGAACTCTACTTTTTTTCTCAGAAGCTGTAAGCGCAGTTGTCTTTCAAAAGCAGAGGGCAGCAGTCCATTCCTCATGGAGGGGAGTGGAGCATATTTTGGTAGCAGCTTTGTGCCCTGAAGAGCAGCGTGTGACCTGTCAGTTTCCCCTTGGCTCCATTCATTCTTGTGGCATTGTGTGCACCAAGGAATACCTGACTGAGCAGCTCAGCTAAAATAGATGTATTAGATTTGATGTGGTGCAAAACCGTAGTTTCACAGAGAAAAGATCCTAGTGTGTTATGCTGGACACACTGGTAAACCCCCCTTTCTGTGAAAATTACCCATGACTCAATTTTCTGAGTTTTCTTTTATCCCTGTGCTCGCCATAGTATGGAAGAGTTTGCAAGAAATAACTTAGAATTTTTTTTTCTTTTTATAGGAGGTGGCAAAAGAGGCCTGGGAGAATCATAGGCTGAGGAATGATTCTATCATTGTGGATATTTTTCATGGCCTTTTCAAATCTACCCTTGTTTGTCCCAAATGCTCCAAAGTTTCTGTGACCTTTGATCCCTTCTGTTACTTAACCCTTCCACTGCCCTTGAGGAGAGATCGGCTCATGGAAGTTACCCTGGTATATGCAGACCCACAGCATAGACCTGTCCAGGTGAGGCATGTTGAAGACACAAATTTCTTTGTCATCTGAGTCTTTCTCTTAGATTTTAAAGTTGAGGCTTTTCAAGTAATCTAAAGGACATTAATGTCTACCTTTGAGTGAGGTAGTATAGGCTTTTTAATGTAAACAGTGGGAATTGAACATATGAAATCAAGTGGCTTTGTAAAATCTGGGTTTGTGAGACGAGGGTCATGGGTCAGCTGGAAGTGGCTTACATGTTCCTGCGATGAGATTAGCTGTGTGTGATGTATTGTTCCCTGAAAGCAGTAATGTGTTTGCTTTGGCATATTTACCTTGTGTTACCTTGGAAAATGTAAAGGTGAAACTTACCTAAATGGGTAAGGCTTTTGAATTTCAAACAAATGAAAAACAATCCCTCTTGAAAAAAAGGAAAAATTACTCAATTGCTTTTAAACCCTGATCAATTCCAATGTAGACTGATTTTTTTTTTTCCTTTTTCTTTTTTTTTTTTTTTCAAATGGGCCTGTGGGTGGGCAGACACATACCTAAAGCAACCTTGTGCTTGCCACCCATGTCAAAACACAAGATCTGGAAGGCCCAGGCAGAGTGACTAGATGCCCTGATGACAGATGGGCATTTACTAAAGGAGAAAGCAAAGCAGTTTTGGAGGCACTGATTGGCAGTATTTGCATGTGTGGTGGGTTATGACTTCAGGTGGTAAAACTTGTTCATTGCATATGAACTGTTAGTTTGAGGGAAGCGGTAGGTACAGTGGAGTTGTATGCTGAATTGACAGTAAATTTTCATCCTGCTTTTTGGACAACTGTGAAATCAAGGACAGCTGTACTTGTTCTTATCACCAAAACTGTAAAAAGCACAAGAACAGAGAAGGAATTCATTGAGGGAAAACAGAAAATAAGATCAGTGCGATATCAACACTGTTTTAGCCACAAAATTAAAATGAGATACCATCCAGGATGCTGTAAGGAACGTCACTGTCTCCCAGCCAGCCCCGGTGCAGTATGGCGTGTCCTGTTCAGGGAGAGCTTTGGGGATTTCTTTCAGTTTGAGGGTATGTCCGGAACAGAACTCTTACAAGAAGCAAACTGCAGCCTGCACTGATGACACTGAACATCAAATGAAGGTTCAAGTGGTTGGATCTGCTCGGGGGAGGGATCATTTATTTGGGCGGGGTGGGATTTTTACTACTGCTGAGCCTGACCAAAGCAAAAAAACAGCAGTTCAAGGCTTGCTCATTCCCTCAAAATCTCTGCTTTGTAAGGTAGAGCTGAGATCCAGAAGACCTTAAAGTGTGTGGCTGTGACCTTAACTTCACCAGAGCTCCTATAAATTCAAGGTTTTGTTTCCATTTTCTTTCTCTCTACCTTGCATGGGTTTATTTTGCCTGGTGTAAGCATGATGTTATCTTTGTTTCTAGTACCGGGTTGTGGTGCCGATGATGGGGGCCATCTCAGATCTGTGTGAATCACTCTCCAAACTCTCTGGTGTTCCTGCAGAAAATGTAAGGATAAATGTAGTACAGTAATTTTCATAATTGTTTGTTATTGTTGAAGCATTTTGGTGGCTTAGCTTTTAGATGGGTGATAAGCTGAACCTAATGGAATAGTGACCAAACCCTAACAAGTTTGAATGCTGTTCTTTGATTCTAAAGTAAAAGGATGCATGAAACAAACCATGTTTATTCTGATACTTCCATTGCAGTTAGAGAGGTTTAAGAGAAGTGGCAGAAAGCCAGACCCAACCCTCATAATTTCTGATAGTGTAGTTTCATAGTACTGAGAGATGTTCAATGTCTGGTTTGGATCCACCTCTTCTTGGACATATTTTTAATAACAAAAGGATCAAGTGAGCTTGTCCAGAGGGAATGGTTTAGTAGCTGGTGGGATATTTTCAGGATGCCAGTATAGCACTTCAACTTATTTCAGTTAACTGTAGGTGTGAGTGATCTGTTCCTGAAATCCTAGCCTGTTGCCACATTGATTTTGGGATCTGTGCTGTTGTGTCCACCAGACTGACTTGCAGCTGTTGGCATGGCATCTCCTAAGTATCTCTATAAAATCAGTCTGTTACTTGCTTTGTTTTTCTGATCCATCTTAATAAGTACAGCTGATTAGCTGCTGGGCGCTCTTATAGAAAACAGTGCTGATGCTGGTGTGCTGAAAATGGTGATAAAGAATAGGAATAAACTGTTTCTTGAATTTAAAGTTAGCTTGCCTAAATTTATGTAATCTTCTATTATAATCTCTTTGCAAATATCACTTGCTGTTCTAGATGGTGGTGACAGACGTGTATAATCATCGATTTCACAAAATCTTCCAAATGGATGAAGGTTTAAATCATATCATGCCAAAAGACGACATCTTTGTGTGAGTAAAGTGGGAAGATGCCATAATGTGAAGAATGCTACAAACCATTCGCTTTGGTTTCAGGATATAAAACACAATTTTTTTTTATTTTCCCCTCTCAGAATTTAAGACATCATGTAGATCCCTTACGTGATTTAACAGTAATGCAGTACTTCTCCTACCAGCAGATCATCATGTGCAGTGTTTATTTAGTAGGTGTTTTCCTAATACAAAGAAAGTCATGGCTCCGGGTAATAATGAACTTTTTGGTTTTGTCTGTGTTCTGCAGTTTGGAAACTTCTGCAAGTCCATGTCAGAGATGATAATCTATGTCTGGATTACAGCTACACTTCCACTGGCATTTTTAGGCAAACTTGAGTTTACTGTTCTTATGCTCCAAATCAGCCAAAAGCCCTGGAACTGTTGTTATTAGGGTAGCATGAAGTCTAAACTGTTGTACTCTGCCTTTTCGAACACCATAGTTGTTATTGAACCCAGCTAACCATGATTAGAGGTTCTTGATAGATTCTTGACTGGTGCATACACGATTTGTCTAAACTGTGGTTGTGAGGGACTTAAGTGAAGCTGAGGATTTGGTTGTGCTTGATGTTTTACATACGCGTGGTGGATGAGGTGTCTCCAGTCATTTGTGAAATCTGGTGAGGAGAGCAGAAGTAGTGTTTGGCTACTGCAGCTGGAAAATGAGAAATACTGCACATGAAGTGCAAAATGGACTTTGAGACTCGCAACTGAATCTGGGACTTGTGAGGTCAAATCTGGCCCTTCATTACAAGTCCAGTCTTCCTCATGTGAGAGTGTTCCAGTGCAGTTCCGTCAAACTGTTGCACAGTATGAAGCCCTGCACTGATGTGCAGTGGTGTGGTGTGTACCTTTCACTGAGTGGGATGCAGGGACCTACTGCTTGGTGCAATTCTGTCGTGCTGTCTGTCATGACCTCGTTGCTGAGATGTTATGTCTGAGTTTTTCTGAAAGTTCTTGTCATGTTTATTTTCTTCAGTTGCAGCTAAAGATGTGGCCAGTTAGGATGCCTAGGAAGGACATTTAGCTTCTTTGAAATCTGTTTTGTGAGGGTGTTGTAAAGTGTTAGATTGTAAGTCAGTGTCTCCAAAGCTGGTAAAACACTGAAAAAACAAGGAGTGTGATATTACAGTGCTAATTACAAAAATACCTTAACTTTCTTACAGGCATGATATGTTTCATATCCCTCCACAGAAAACAACTGTGTCTGAATTAGCTCTGCTCCAGGGTGGGGGAAAGCATTAGCTCAACTGCAGTTCCATGAGTATTTTCCTTTGCAGTCACAGCTTCCTTTTATGTGCAGGCGCAGCTGTAAATGAGGTGATGCTGTGAGTCATAGTCATAGTGAGTGAACTGACCTGAGTTAAAAATAGCCCTCCAAGGAAGAGGAGAGGTAGCAGGAGGAAGTTTTGCTAATCCTGTTTTTCTGTGTAAACCCTCTGAGTTGTTTTCAGCAGTGTGGGGCAAAAGCAAGCAGCCAGGCACGAGGGCAAGAATTAGGAGAAAGCTGCTTATAGGAGCTCCCTTTAATGGGTGATGCTACTGGGAATCATAGAATGGTTTGGATTGGAAGGGACCTTAAAGACCATCTAGTTCCAACCCCCCTGCCATGGGCAGGGACACCTTCCCCCAGCCCAGGGTGCTCCCAACCCCGTCCAACCTGGCCTGGAACCCTTCCAGGGAGAGGGCAGCTACAGCTTCTCTGGGCACCCTGGGCCAGTGCCTCACCACCCTCACAGGAAAGAATTTCTTCCTTATATCCAATCTAAATCTGCCCTCTTTCAGTTTAAAACCCTTATCCCTTATCCTATCCCTACACCCCCTGATCAAGAGTCCCTCCCTGCCTTTCCTGTAGCCCCCTTTAAGCACTGCAAGGCTGCTGTAAGGTCTCCCTGTAGCCCTCTCTTTTCCAGGCTGAACAACCCCAACTCTCTCAGCCTGTCCTCAGAGGGGAGGTGCCTCAGGCCCCTTATCAGGAAAAAGGTGTGCAAAATAATACTCTAACCTACAACTAAAACCCAGCATTCTTTTATTGGAAGGGAGTCTCGTCTCAAAAACACAACAGAGAAACACTTGTTCATAAAGAGCAAGACCATATTTCAAGGCAAATATGTAATTACTTTTATCATAGACAATCTGCTTACCATGTCTGGTTATAAAAAGTCTGCTTTTAACTGTTCTAAGATTTATTTAAATCATTCAAGTAATGGTAATAGTAGTGTGAATGTTCTTAAATTCTTCTGTTTCCATCTCTTAAGGTCTTGTATCTGCTGAGGTAGGTATGAAAGGAGGGATTCACAGCACATCAATTTTGTGTTAAGATGGGTACAGGGTGGGAGTGATTAAGGTGCTCTTCAACTCAGGATTTCTGAATTGCACGTTTGAGTGATTCTTTAGGAATGTGTACCCTTCTGCTGTTACTTGCTTATAGAGCTTGAGGCGAGCAGGCTGTGAGAGTGTAGTGGCACTGGCAGAAACTTTAAAAATTGTCGCTGAAAGGACTTGATTGGCTTTAAGACTAGCTGTATTAGGTTTTTGGTTCATTGGGCTCTTTCAAGCTGACAACATTAAGGATATGCTGAATGCTTGTTTTTGTTTGGCTTTTTTTGTTTTGTTGTTTTTTTTTTGTTACTCCATATGTTAGGTATTTCTAGTACCTTTCTAAGAAATCATGATTTTCTTTACTTTTTTCTTGCAAGAAATGTTTTTCATTTTTCTTCGTATTTAGCTCATGATCTGAGGAATCCTTGAGATCTCTGTGAATTAAAGTTCTTCAGTAAGTTGAAACTGTCGTGTATAAGTTTTTTCAGCCTTTCTAAACCTTAACATTTTTAAGACTGTGAGAATTATCAGAGTTACTTTTTGAGGGGGTAATATTGTAGCTTTGGACTTGATACATCATTGCCAAAAAAGTGTATAACTCCCAAAGTAATATGACTATTTTTGTCCTGCTGGCTTCAAAACTTGTTTTCCATTAGGGAGTGTACTTGTAGCCATGAAGGTGCATCTCTGCTGCCTTCTGCTTGCAGAAAGCATGATTTTATACCTGCTGGAGAAGACTCCTGCACAGAACTCCACCCCGGCACTTTTAGCTGTCACATTGGCCCTTGTATGTTTTCCTTTGGTGCCAGGACTCCTCTTGGGTTGCCTGCTTGCTCTTTTTTGTTGAGAAGCAAGTGCTGCCTTGACTTACATGTACCACTGCTCCCCACCTTGGGGCTGGACCCAGGCACTGCAGTGCACACTTTCTGTGTGGGCCTCTTCTCCAAAGCCAAAGCCAGAGCAGGAGCAGCTCTGTCTACTCCACCTGTGTTCTCTGTTTAACTTGTTCCTTCTAGCCTAACTGCTTTCATGTTCCTCAAATTTCCTGCTTTTTGTTTTTGGCATGAAAACATAGCTTATGTTTGTCCTAAATGCTGGTTGAATAACACGTGCCATTTGTCACTGCCCCTTAGCTGGGTTGGTGTAACTGTGGAGCCAGACCATAACCTGGGCCAGGTATAGGACACTGTTAAAACAACCATCCTCTTGCCCGGCGTGGAGTGCCACGTTGTGCTGCACACAGCTGTCCCAGTGTATGCGTGGAAGTGGATCAAGAGTGGGCCGGGGGTGGATTAAACAGAAACTTCTCAAGTGCTCCTCCTCAAGCTGTTACATTTCTGGCAGAAGTTATCACCAGAGATGTGGCAGGTCAGGGCTTGCTGCCTCCCTGAAGATGCTGTGTGATGCATGACGGGAGAATGTAGCAAGCTGGTAGTCGTATGTTCAGATTGGTGCTGTTGCTGGTAACTTCAGGAGTTTCTGATATCCTAGCAACTTACCTTCTTAGGTTAAAAGCAAATATCTCGCTGTTTATTAAATGGAGGAGTAAAAAATATTTCAAAAAAAATCTTCAGACTTTCAGAATCTTCCTTCCATCTTTAAAGAACAAACTTAGTTCCACTTGAAACTAAAAATGTGTAATTGAAATAATGTAGAGTTGAGAAACATTTTATTTCCCCAAAGTCAATGAAGTAGACTTGAGTGCTCAGTAAAAAGCATTTTGTTCTTTTGGTTTAAAATTAAGGCCAAATCTTTAGAGAAGTGACAGGAAAATACTTGCTGCTTACAACTTGAAGGATAGCTCTGTGTGCCTGCATAGTCCACAAAATGTTCATCTTGGAAAAGATCCTCTTGTGCTGACTGGTGACATAATGGTGGGGTGTATCACTAGCTACACTGAGTAATGCATCTGTCTTCTGTTCCTGAAAGAAAACTATCTTTGTATCAATTAATGAAGGGGGAACAGCTGCCTTTTATTAGAAAGTGTAACTGTGTAATGTTTTACAGTGACAGCATTTTCACCCAAAATTCACAATTGAAATAAATAACAACCTAAAAAGGATTCAATCAATCATGTTAACCCGTCAGAAGTTTATTTGCACTACATTTACAGTGGATAATGTCACAAAATAAACATCTAATAAGACTTTCTGAATATTAAGTTGGGCTGACAAGGTAGCAATTGACTTGTAAGCCAGGAAGAAACCCTCTGGAAGCTGCTTGCCTCTACCATGTTTTGAAAACATAATTTTTCCCAAGATTTCTTTGAATCAATTGCCTTGTGTAATAAAACTAAAACATATCTGCTTCTATTCTAGAAGAAGTTATAGAGAATGTGAGGTTTTTAATAGCATTACTTATGTTACAAATTAAATAGGAAAACTGCATCATTTCAGGATATTGTGCTCACGGTGCAGCAGAGCTAAGTGAGGGGTATTGCAGCTCTCAGGGAGGAGAAACAGACTGGAGAGGGATGTCTGGTGATTGTGGTATCCTTTGAGGGGTGTGTTCTCAGGTACTAGATGTTAACCTAGATGTGTTTAAAATTGACATATAATAATATGCAAGCTGGGACATGTCTGAGGACCATTAGTTAATTGTTTGTATTTAAATAAGAGATGTTTTCTAGAATAAAAGTATCTTTTGTATTTAAATCAGCTTGATATTCACTGTCTCCTAAATCACGTTTTATTGATCCTGTCCCTTTATATAGATCATCCATTCTTATTTTCCAGTAATGTCCAGTGGCAAGACTTCCCTGTTAGCAAGCTGTAATGTGTACATCTCATTACTTAAAACAAGTAATTCAAGTTAGATGCAAAGTTTCTTTGACTGGTTAGAAAACGAAGTGCAAAGTAAGCAATTCAAAGTAGAGTTAAATCAGTGCAGCATATGCAGAAGTAGGTTTCTGACACGTACATTCCCCAAACTTACATTTTAAAATTGAAGGCTTCTCAGTGGGTCCTTTTGATTTTTGAGGTGTTTTCATGAAGGACTTTGCTGCCTAGTCTTTGAATTTGCGTGTGCTCACAGGTCTTTTAATTTGTTCCTTCCTGATAGTCACACTGAGAGAATTATGGAAGAAGCTGTGCTAAACTGAAGGTAGTACACTTCTGTGCCTCATGCTAGTGTTTAAATCATATTTTTAATGATGTAACAGTTTCCTTGCCTGAAAAGTACTACTTTCCACTGGCAAAGACAACCAAGGCTGTGTTAGTAATTGTCTGTGTGTGTTTGCTAGAGCCTGAGAATGCAAAAAATGAGTGTGTAGTGATAGGGGGAGCTACAAAGCCCTCAGGCTCTGAGTTCATGAGCAGCTGCCATCAAATTCTTCCATTGTTCCTTGTTCTTCTTGTTCCCCTCTAAATAGGACTTTGCTCAGAGTCCAGCAGATCTTCCACCTGTGATCACCTGGGTGATTGTCTTCTGTACAGAAATCAGTTGTCAATGATTCTGAAGCTTTAGGGTCTTGTAGTAACTTAAACTTGGCTTTGGTACATTTCTTAGCATCACCTTAAGTTGTCTCAGGACTGAAAAATTTTAATTTAAATGTCTCTTGCAGTATTTCTCCAGGTTTGCTTTGCTGAAAGCAGTAGACGGACCTGGAACTGCACATAACAACAATATTTCTGTTGGTTTGACAGAGTTCTGATTTTAGAGTATTGTGTGCTAGCCAGCTAGCAACACACGTCTGAATTCAAAATTCAAGGAAGAATCTAGCACTGTAGAAAGTTTGTGCCCCAGCAGAAACATGATTTAAAAAAAAAAAAAAAAAAAAAAAGTCTGTAGTTTTCTACTGTTGTCTTGTTTTTGACATCGTATCTCAACTTTCGATTTAGACCTCTGCATTCGCTGGTTACTGAGCAGAATATCGATCTCCATGGAATGCTTCAGTTGTACATGTCAGTGAGCAAGAACTCACACAACATGTTGCAGTAGTAGCGTAGCTGGAATGTGCTTTCTTTTTCTTATATTTGCTTGACAGAGGCACAGATACTGTACTCCAGACTGTACTGTTGATGAATACTTGTGAAATGTACAACACGTAGGATGTATGGAATATTGAGCTTGCACCTTTTCTAGTTGATTTCAGTAGTTAGAAAAGCTGTATTTTTTTCTCCTGCTTTCACTGTAAAGATATGAGGGAAGATGTGTTCAGCTTTCTATGATTTTTGCAGGGCACCGTGGACATCGAGACATGCATTGTGAATTTTCATGTCCCTCTAAAATGTGGGAGATGCTGAATCTTGGCGAGGGGGAGTAGGGTGGGAATTGGACTCCATTTGGAATTTAAACTGAATGGACAGTAATTTAAGGCGGGGGAAAAACAAAACAAAACCTTCCCTGGATGGCTAAGATAAAATTTTTCTTTCAGCTGCTCAGTTTCTGGCTCATCAATTCTTGTAATCTACTACCTTGTCAGTTATGCTCTCTGAAAGTAAAACTTCAGAAAGAAGAAATGTGAATGTTACTGGGCTTCTTGATGTTTAAATGACTTTAACTCTCAAATGTATCCCAGAATGAATCTGGCTCCTTTTATACAAAAGGAAAAACTATACATTTTCTTCTCCAGATCACCTGAAAGGGGCGGAGAATTTGGGGCTAGAATTCTTCAAGCCCATTCTTTTGCAAGGCTTTGCAGTCATCTCTTTCTCTTCATGACAGGCTTGGAAATGTAGGATAGTCCTGATGAAAGATGCATTAATATTTAGCATCAGAGAAGAGGTGAGATGCTTGCAGAAATAGAGGGGTTTGATGTAAAACTTGTTTCAAGATCACTGGCACAATATGTAGGGACAGTGCAGCCAAAGAACAGTGGGACTAGCCCACTTCTCACAGCGTTGTAAATGTGTCTCTTGAGGCATATTGTTCCTCTGAAAGGTCAGGGAGGTCTGTGGCAAATGGTCAGTAAGTCACTTATGTAAAGGTGGTCTGCAAATCAATTTGATGACATTAGTTCAGTGTTTGTGCTGAATGCTCTCATTCTCCAGGCTAAGCAGAGAACAGCATTCAGCACATAACCGAAATGCTTACTATTTCTTTTTCTTAGGTTCTGTGAAGTCCAGCCCCACTAGGACCTCCGGCTCCTGCTCCAATGTAACACCCACGCATGCACCATGCTGGTGATATCACATCACCCAGGGATCCTGCTGGAGCTTGGAGCCGGCCTACAAGGGGTCAGGTAAGTACCACTTGAAAACAAACTCGACAGCCTGTTTCAAGGGTATCACTCTCAGTATTTCTTCTTAGTTCTTAAGGCCTAAGAAGAAAAATGTTTTGATGGATAAACTAGATACCCCTGTTCTCTTAGCCTGGCTAATGGGGCATATAATAAAATATGTATTGTTTACATTGTGAAACTTTTATCAAATTGATTTGCAGGTCACCTTTAACCTATAAAAATGTGCATATTTGGATAAGATACATTTAGTTTGCCATACATACCATGTTTTCTGCCTTCTCTTACAACATGCTGTGTATTATGTTTAGATGAGTTCATGGTTCTGAAAAACCATGGCTGGCTGCAGAAATGTCAGGTTTGTTGATGTGAGGCTACAACAATTACTGAACTGAGTTAGGTCAGTGAACCAGCTAGTCTGGTAGTTTTATATGAAATGTTTGAGATGTGTGAGATCTTGTCGCAGACTGATCTAGGAAGTTTGTTCTCACTTGCTGAAATTGGTGTTTTCTTGTTTGAAATAAGCGTTTGTGTCCTTTCCAAAATGAGCTTGTATTTTTTAAGCTTTGTAAAAATCTTGCTGGTTGGATTCCCTCATTCTTTTTAATCTTGCTCCTCTGTAAGTCTGGCAAAATCCTGTGACCAACTTTTACAGGGCAAGCTACCTGTTGTCTGAGAAAGTTACGTTTGCTGTTTCTTATCTCTTAATTTACTTGTTTGTATGTGTTCTGGTATTATGAGAGAAAATAAACAGATTAGGAGTATTTCCAATTCATAGAAGAGATCAGAGTATGTGCAGCATTTTCACCCAAGTTTTTTTCCAGTCCTCTGTTCATCCTTGTCAACTTTTGACCCTATTGTAATTTCACAGCAGCATCTCTGGGTTGCTGTACAGCAGTAATCCTGTTCAGATGGATCTGTTTGTCAGCTTCTGCGATGGCATTTTTTTCTACCCTTCTCTGTTCTCTTATAAAATATACTTTTCTTGGTTGTTGCTATAGACTGATTTGTGATCCACATAGTGATTTTGTGCTGGGGTTAATTTCATAGATCCCAGCACTTGGGAGGGAATGTTTCAATAATATGAAACGTACATTCGCCTGGTGTTTAGCTCAGAGTATTTTTTGCTTTCAGTGCCCTTTCACATAGCTCTGCCTTGTCTTTCTGTAGCTTTTCATGCTCCTGTGCACTTGCTAAACTTTTATTTTGCAAGGCAACGAAAGTTACCTATTTCATTGCTCACTGCTTCCTTTCTGAATTATAACCACAGACCTGAAGTCTTCTTAATGCTGATGAAGACTGGTCAAGTGCTACCATATTGCTTAGCAGTTTTCAGACACTTTTCAGAGTTGTCATGAATTACAAAGACAACCAGCCAATATCGAGCAGTGTGGTAGCAGCTAAGCTGATGACTCTGACTTATAAAACAGTGTTGTGTAGTCTGGTGTAGCATCATCTTTATGTTCTATTATTTAAATTAAATTGTAAGATACAGAATTACAGTGTATTGTCCAGTAATTCCCAATATCAGCTGCTTAGCCTTCCTTAGACTATAGATAAAGTATTTTATCTTAGTGATTTATTTTTTTTTGTAAGAAAGGACGGCTGTTGCTCAAGAGATTCAGAAAATTATACATCCTGATTCTGATATATCTGCCTCTAATACTAGTGTATAAAAGCTGTTCTGAGGTGTAACGGGTAGAGGGGTGCTTGAGTAACCAAATCTGTTACGTTTCAGTGAGAAGTGGGTGAGGTGCTCTTTTGCAGAATGTTACAAGTGTACAGCATGCTAGCTGTTTGTGAAGGATGACACCTGCGTATGGATAACACTTAGCTTTTTCTGTCCCATCTGTTCTCTTGCTTGGTCAGGGCTTCATTCAGGTGCATGAGGATGGAGTATAAATGAGGGCTGCATTAGCTGCTGCTTGAAGAGCACAGTGTAGGTGGTGTGAGAGGCAGTCACAAGAACGCCAAGGAACGTGTGCATGTTGTGTACTAATCTGTTCTATAGGAGTCCAGCTTAAGGATCTCATAGGACCCGGAGTTACTGTAGATGATATTCTGGGACTGAGTATGGTCTTTTATCTAAACAGTGTGAAGTAAAATAATTCACCTCTTTGTGGTGCTATTTCTCAGGAAACTTTAGAAGGTGTGAACTGTATCCAGTAGCTGGTGTCCAGCTGAATAGAATTGGCAGCCTAGAAAACCTTAACCATCATTTGTGTTGGACTGTCTTATGCTGACTCTGATCCCTGATGCTCTTTGTGGGCTGGGCTGGGACTCTGGAAGGATATTTATCTTCATGTATTCTGCTGACTCAGTGCAAGCCCCAAGGTGGGATCCCTTTTTGTTTAAGTAGGAGGGAGCAAAACTACAACTCAAATTTGTTCTCCTCCTTGCTCTACAAGGGCAATTTGAACACAGGCATAAAAAGATGTTTCTTGGCTCTTGAGAGAGTGGAGGTCGTTTGTTTAATGTAAGAGCTGTTAAGAGTCGGTACATTCAGAAATGTGATTGTGGTCTGGGTCATGCGTAGTGACATCCTTCATGAAGTCTTTCTTTCTCTTTCAGTTTTAAGATAAGTCTGGGACAGGTGACTCACCAAATTAAAGAGCAGTGTGCCTTGACATTCCTGAAAATGAATCTTTTGTGATGAATAGTCCTGAAGCGAACAATGTGATAGTGTTGCACTACATGGTTTCTATTGACTCTGACATCTGCAAATGTTTAATTTGCTGTTTCATCCAGTAGCACAAGCTGTGTGTCTGTTCTCTGTCTCCTTGCTCTCCAGAGCTGTTAATTTTCTTCCAATGTTTTTCTTGTGTGTCTACTATCCTTGGATTTTTCTGTGAAGCAGATATTTCCAAACTCTTGGTTTTCTGAAGCATTGGCTGCTCAATGATGTGAGCCCAGGCCATTAACTGTACAAGAGGCTGGGAGAATGCAAGACCCAAGGTATCAAGAGGGTTTCTTTCTTCGGAGGGAATGAACACTGGGGGATTTCAAAATGCATTTAGTATTTTTCACTGATGCCATGATCTGGTTGAAGCAACATGTAGTTGTCAGGGTAATGTCTTGAGAGGTGAGTGGCAGTAGGGATGTGAATTGGGAATAAAGACAGAGGGAAGGTGGTGGCAGTCACGTGGGTGATAGGTATGTATCCTGTGCCATTGTGAGCCATGGGTGGCGTTCAGGAAATGGCTCTGCAGTCTGAAGACAGAGTACAACTCATATTGTCCTTCTCAGGAGGACCTGGTGGAGAGACTTGTTGGACTGAGTTCATATCGCTTCTACCAGCTGTGCTTCTTGGCAGTGGAAATAACCTGCAGAAATACCTGTCTTTCAAACAGGTATGAAGTTTGCAAGCCAAGTGACGATGGCCTGGAGTATGTTACTCTCTCTGTTTACTTTCGGGAAAAGACAGTGAGGCAATCCAGCAATACTTCAGGGACCATCCTCTTTGGTCAGCCACTACTGATATCTGTGCCGAAACACAAGCTCACTGTGGATCACTTGTACGGTGTGATTTCGGAGCAGATCAGGTAAGTCATGTCTGTACCTTTGAATCCTACGTAGAGTTCTAGTGGTCACTTAATTATACTATAATAGGATGATTGCATCTTTGTTAACGAGAAGAATTTTCCTTGATTGGTGTGGCGTATAAACCAGGATTTGCATTTCATTAGTGTCTGGAGGCTGCGGGCACTTTTCAAGGTCCTTGTTTTTGGGGCTGTGTAAAAGCAGCCTGTGGGGTAATGCTGGTGGTGGTCACAAGGGACGCTGTCTGCTTGGTGTTGCAGAACAGGTCAGAAGCAGAACTCAGGCTATGTTTTCAGGGCTCTCAGATGGGGCCACCGTAACTTATTTTTGCCTTTTCTATCTAATGCCAGTAAAACTTGGAACAAGCAGTGAGAACAGAGACTTACTGAGTTGTTGTTTGACTCATTCTGAGAGCTCTTGGCCTGTAAATGATGCTGTACAGGATGGATTCCATTTTGCTGAGGGGGATGAGACAGCAAGAACTGATGATGGAGAGGGGTGCTGCTGTTCCAGTGTACAGCTTCGGTATGATTATGTGCTAAACATATTCCCTCTCTAGCCGCTATGTGAAACTCCCTTTGGTGGAAGAATACTCTACACCCTGCCCCGACAAAGGAACCTGCAACGGCTCCAATGGTGTGGTTGAAGGTAAAGTCCTTTCAAAATTGGCTGGAGACCTTTTGGCACTTAAAACTTTTTAATAGCATTTGGCTTGTGCTGTGTGTATTTGGGTTAAGCTCTAGCAGATTGCTTTTTCACCATGGTTAAACCACGCTATTGCATAGGACTTCTGAATGGTATGGTGAGAATTCCTATAGACCATTTTCCTTCCAAGGGAGATCAGATGTGCATAAGCAGCAGCAGGAGAACAAGGTGTGGTGTGCATTTATCTTGACCAATGTTAGGGAAGTCATTCCTTCTGTATTAAGTGCTCAGGTGCCTCCCTCCAGAGGCAGCTCCTTTCCTAATTGACCCTTTGGTGATTAAAACTGGCCTTTTCAGTCACAAAGACAAGTTCTGGAGAAATAAAGTTAAAATGGTATTTTCTATTCATGGACCGAGAATCATGAAGTTTCATTCCTAGGATAGATGCTTACAAAGAAGCTTTTAACACTGATGGCAAATGCATGTTTCCCTTTCCTCTCTGAAATCATTTGTTTGTACTGCTTGAGAGTAACAACTGGAACAAGGTAAACAGGAAATTTTAAACAGGGAAAAAATTCTGCCCATTTTTCCCAAAGAATGGAAATAACTTTCCTGGAGACTTACATATTCCCTTCTGTAAAGATACCCAGCTGCAACCTTGCTGTTTCTCTCTTGGGATGTCTATTTGGGTGTGCTGTAAGAAGGTGTGACTGTTACCCTTCTGTGAACTGAGCACTCTTCTCCAGGTCTGATACTAGGTTATAAAACCCAGGACATTACCTGGCATCTACCAAAGGGAAAAATACATGTTTAGATGTAGTGGTTAGCAAGCACAGATTTCTTTTTCTGCCTGTCTTTTCATTTCTTTCTGAGTAATCAGTGTATCATAACAGGCTCGTGCAAACAGCTGTCCATGTGAGGTATCAGTCTAAACTTTCACTGAAGCTCTTTGATATTGTGCTTGTTTTAAATTTTGCCAGGTGATGTTGAAGAGATGGAGCATCAGGATGGCGGACAGGAAGGCAAGGAAAAGCTGGCAGAAGTTGATCCCTGCCACTCTGATGGTTGTATGCAGATTGAGTCACCAAGAGACCTGCAGCCTTGCAAGAAGCAGCATTTCACTTTTAGTCTTGTGAATTCCGCTGGGACCTCCGAGATAAATTCCATTGTAGAAGGAAAAATCTTAAAACTAAATGGTAATTACTGTCTTGATCTCTTTTTTTCTTCCTTCTCCTTACACCTTTGCAATAAATGTTTCTTCTTTCTTGTAGCTTTTTCTGCGCTTGCTATAGACTGGGATTCTGATACACGGAGGCTACTTTTCGATGAACAGGAGGCACAGGTTGTAGTATGCTCTTTTCGTAAATATCTGTATGTAAACTTGCACGGTACCTAAAATATTACAGTAAATGGTGAAATGTAGGTGTAGCTCCCATAAAAACTGGAGTCATCAGTCTGAGATATGTTTACTTAAAATCTTTTAGTGATAAGATATAGATCTATAATTACTGATCTGTTTCCAGTGTGTTCTGAAAAGCAGACATTTTAATTTCAGAGCTAGAGAGTCAAGTTCATAGTTCACTCAACAAACAAAATGTTTGGTTTGCTTAAAACAAACCCCCAAAACCTGAAAGAAAGCTGAAATCAAATTCATAGAGCCTGGTAGAAAGCTCAGTATTCTTCCTGTGAGAGTTCTGCTGGATTGTGTTTCATAACAGAATAATCTGTTGTTACTCTTTTGCAAAAAACCCAAACCCCACCAACATTGAAGTAAGGACATGTTCTATTTTGCCTTACAGACTGTTTGTAAAACAAGAAGGGAGTGACTGGAAACTTGAGATGATTTTGTGGGTGGGGAAGGGGGGACAGAAATAGAGGCAGCATGGTGGAGGTGAGCATGTTCCTTTTCATGATGTCAAGAGTTAAAGACTATGTGGAAATGAATAAAACGTGCATGTCTTTCACTAGGCATTTGAAAAACATGGAAGTATGTTACAACCACAGAAAAAGAAGGCTGTGGTAGCGCTCAGAGACTGCATAGAGCTCTTCACAACTATGGAAACGCTTGGTGAACATGACCCATGGTAAGAGCCTCTGCCTGCCATGTTTATTGTAAAATGCCATAGCTATTTGAGTTCACATTATTTGTCATGGGGATTCTGATAATTTCCCAGGTCTGTCCTTTTGTCTTCATCTGTGAGAAGTCTGTCAGTTCAGTGTTAGGTCATTGACTCAGTAGGCTGTAGACATGGGTTAATAAAATGTATTTGTTTCCTGCCTTTATTTAAAAAAAAAAAAAAAAAAAAAAAAAAAGCATCAGTGGACATGTAGCTTCCAAAGATAAGGCTGTTTTTAATTTCCCAGCATACCTTTGTCTTCCAAACAGTGTCAGAGGAAGCAGTTGTGGTAATAGTGAAAGCATGTCGCTACCTTAGGGTTTAATGCTGTATTATTTCTAGCTGGAACCAATCCTGACACACTCCTAACTCTACCAAAAATCCCTAGTTCAGAGGGGCTAGGAACAGCAGATCCTAAATGACCAAACTGTGATTACTGTGTGTGCAGAACTTTGGAGGTTGTTTGCTATCTGTGTAAGAAAATAACTTACAGTGTAGTAGGTGATGGTTTATTATTAATTTCCAATTACATGCTAGAGATGTGTTTGCAACTGTTAACCTGCTTGAGTTGCATCTGGAGATAATAAAGAAGTAATGGGACCTTTAAACCTTTTTTTTAATTTACAAAAGAAAAAATAGTGTTTGTACAATGCTCAATTAACTCACTTGCCATAGGACTTCTTGCCTATAAAGTGAAAGCAAGTTGCAGTTTGGAAACCTCTGAGGAAGTGTGTTTGCCTGCATATTCCACAGCCAAAATGCCTTCTATAAGGCGGGACTGTACTGTGCTGTTGAGGCATCTTTTAATGAAAGGCCAGAAGCTCTTCCTTCACCTTAGTCATTCATTTCCTTGTTTGTTACTTCTTCCTCAGGTACTGTCCTAACTGTAAGAAACATCAACAGGCCACAAAGAAGTTTGACTTGTGGTCTTTGCCCAGGATTTTGGTAGTGCATTTAAAACGCTTCTCATACAGCAGATATTGGAGGGATAAACTTGACACTGTTGTGGAATTCCCTATCAGGTAGGATTCTTTCTTTGAGCTAGGAAGAGCTTGAAGAAGCTGATCAAGAGAAATCTACTTTTGATGGTACTGTTGGGTGGGCTTGTAATTAATGCTGTAACTGGAACAGCTGTCTTCTGGGTTTGAACTGCAAGACAGCAGGCAGGAGTGGGGTTGGTTGTTTTTTTGCTTTGTTTTTTTGCCTTTTTTTTTCTGTTAATCAGATCTACACATCAAGAATGCTAGTTACTAGCAGGTGCTGTTTCTGAACTTAGTTTAAAACCATGTGATTCTGCTGAACCAAGAGAACTTCTAGAGAGAATTTAGCAAATGTGTTGCACTTGTAGTACTGAGGATTACACAAGCACAAGATGAAAGCCTGCCTCATTCCTCTGTTTTTACTTGTCTACTCTGATCTCACTTTTCATGCCTACACAGGGACACTCTGAACTGTCTTTTATTCAGCACCTCCCTCTAAATCTTTTGGCAATGCTTGATGGGTTTACCAGGACCCTGCCCTGTGTGGGAGGGGCAACATGTCTGGTCTTTATGCTAAGAACATCTGGCCGTTGAGCAGAGGAGTGCAGCACTTCTCCACCAGTGCTGCCTGTCTGCAGAGCTTCACTGGTGTCATGCATCACTTCCTAAACAGTGATGGTTACTGGTGTACTGATACTTGTGGATTTCTTTCCAGGGGTTTAAACATGTCCGAGTTTGTCTGTGACCCAAGAGCAGGCTCATATGTGTATGACCTCATTGCAGTTTCCAATCACTATGGAGCCATGGGAGTAGGCCACTGTGAGTAACCGCTTCTGTGTCCTTTGTGCACAAGGCAATAGAGGCAGAGGGGTCATGGGAGGGCTCTGTGCATTGGAGACCTGCAGCAGCTCTCACCAAGGGTGCCTAGAGCAAAATTTATTGTTCTGCCTGCAGGTGAATGGCATATTGGAAGGTAATGTTCTTCCTTTTAGGATTTGCAGAGCAGCTAGCTAGTTTGTGTAGTTTGCAGCTGCCTGAGGTCCATATCTGATGCCTGTGGGACCTTGGCTAGTAGTCATTAGAGTGCGTGACGGTGTTCCCCAGTTTGAGTGGAATCAAGATTTTTTTCAATGCCAAACATGAAACTGGAAAGGAGCTTCTTACTGGAGAGTGCTGGGGAGAGTCTTTGGCGTAAGCTGTCAGTTCAGCGCCAAGGCTCAGTTTCTTGCCCTGTAGCATGCCAGAGGGCAGCTGCTTGTCCAGCTTGTCCAGTGTGGGTACAGTGTCAGACCTGCAGAGAGGAGATTGCCAGCAGTCGAGCCAGCCAAGCAAGAGCTTGCCAGGTTCCCTCGATGGTAGTGAGAGAAGCTCTGACAAGCAGCAGTTGCCTGTAGGCCAGGAAGAGAGAGCAGAGGGCACACCTTGTCATGCAGTTGGGTCTGATGCCCTTCTGCATTTCCTATCCTCGATTCTATTAGCTGCAATAGCAATTTAAAGCATTTTTTTTCCTTTCATTTTCTTTTGTTCCAGATTCTGTCTAAAACAAGCCACAAACAAATGTGTAGTTCTTGGCATCTTTTGGTTGCACAGGTGGCACTAGTTTGTAGTAGAATGTCTCCACCTTTGCACTGGCAAGGGCTCACATACCAGGGAAAGTGCCATGCCATCAGAAGGAAAAAGCCCTTTGTTATATATGACAAGTCTATTTTCTGTCACTGGTTTTGTTGCAGCATAGATGAAATGCACCTGTAGGTGAGTTCCCTGTATCAGGTGTCTGTGCAGATCCATGCTGTGGGTGATACTTCTAGAACCACCCAGAAGTGTTTGAGGGGATGCTGAACTCCCCTATGTGCTTTACTCGTAGGGTGTATCACTGTAGGGTTGCATTAGCTGAAGGAGGGTCTATTTGGAGATTGGAGTTCATAGTTACAGAAGTTGTGGAAGAGACTCTGCAGGACATTAGTCCAACTTCCTTCTTGACTGAGGACTCTTGCAAGCACTAGATCAGATCCATCATCAACAGAAAACTTTTCAGGTGAAAATGAGGAGTCTTAAACTGTGTGTTTGGGAAAGCTCTGGGTCAAGGGGGCAGAACAAACCACTAAAATGTTTTCCTGAGTTTCTTTGCCCTGTATCTCGACTGTCAGGGGTAAGTCTGGTGTGTGGGACATGGTTCTAGACTAGCGGGACCAGCTAGCATGTTCTAGAAGCTGTGTATGTTTGTGAACTAGGTTTGGGGTAGATGATGTCAAAGCTAGCTCCTGGCCTCCCGTGCATGCTCAGTGGTGCAGTGCTGCCAGCGCGGCGTTGCCCCTACTGCTCTTCCCCGGAGGACTGAGCTGCAATTTCTTCTCCTGACAGACACTGCCTATGCAAAGAACAAAGTGAATGACAAGTGGTACTATTTTGATGACAGCAGTGTATCGGTGGCTTCAGAAGACCAAATAGTGGTGAGTATTTGACCTGAGGCTAATCTGGAGTTTGTGCTGAAATTGTGGTTCCTTGCTTTGGGCGTTACATTTCCAGCTGAGCTGTGTGGATTGTCTCAGATGGTCTTCTCCTTTGTTTGGTAGACAAAAGCTGCGTATGTGCTGTTTTATCAGCGCCGAAACAGTGAGGAACATACTGCCCCATCTCCTCCCCAAGAAGAGTGTGACAGCATGGATACCAACTAAACATCTCCTCCAGCGCTCGGCCACCATGTTAGCGGTTGCTCTTCTAAAGCCATGCCTGAGGCATCTGAAAATTTTTCTTCCTTCTGTAGGAGTCAAGCAGAAAATCTAGCACTGAAAGATTCAGTGCTGAGGGTTGCAGAATAGCACTGGAGAGCCAGGAATAGGTGCTGACACTTGGGTATTTAGAGGCCAAAAATAATATATATTGGAGCTTCAATAAAGTTCTTTTTAAAATCTGGCTGAGCTGTGTGGCTAGAGGCAGGGGCCGGGGCTGAGCCGGGCTGGGGCTGTGGGTCTTGGGCTGAGGGTTGTAGCTGGGGTTGGGAGAGCACAGCCCGAGCTGCAGGCCAGGTCACAGCTGAGCCCTGCAGGGCCCCGTGGAGGAGCACGGCGGGTACGATTCTGTGAATCGGCTTGGGGGGCTTCCTGCCAACTCTCTGGTGTTGCTGTTGGGCCCTGCCTGTGTCAGGGAGGCTTGCTGCACCCTTTCTGGAAGTTCTGTTCAAATCTTTGTACATCTGACCTGTCTGTTGCAGTCTGTGCCGTCATACCTTGGTCCCCTTGCTAACAGCAAACGTTTCGCTTTCTCGTGTCCTTTCACTGATGCATTTGAGGCTCTTCTGAGCAATTTTGACTCAGCCTTTTTCATGTGAGCACTGAATCCTGTAATGTAGGGAGCTTCACCTGAAGCGAACCATACCTGCCTGTGGTACGGCGTGTGTGCAGGCTGCTCCGCACAGCGATGCAGGATGCAGCTGTGCTGGCTCCCATTGTTCTGCAGAGAAAATACCATCTGTAAGGTTGGCGATTTCTTGTCCTCTCCATCCACCTCCTACACCCCTCACTTCCAGGCTGCTCTGTGAGCACTTTTCTGCCTCCACCATTTCTTCTGTGGTTTGTGCAGCAGTAGCATGTTTATCCTTTTTGCTCATTTATGTGACTACTTGGCGCTTTTTCTCCAGCAAGCTCAGCACTGTCCCCAGAACTGTCACCTGTAAGGATGGCAGCCTAATGCAATGGACTCTGTGAGTTTTCAGCCTTTTCTCTTGCAACTTTTTTTTTTTTGGACTGCTCTTTCAGCATTTCTCCTCTTGAGCACTGCCCTTTAGATCCCCCGCCCCACCACTGTCTGCAGGGCTGCAGACACGACGGCATGACAGCTCTTTGCCTTAGCTTTCAGTAGTTCTGCTCCATCCTTTTGGTGTGACTGGCAAATGCTCTTCTCTCTGTCCTCCTTTACTGTCTGTTACTTGTAGGACTCAAGTCCAGCTTTCTTCTTGAATGAGGACTTCTGTGATCACTCGATCAAGTCAGTCGTCAGTGGAGAACTGGTCTTCCATGTGAAAAATGGGAAAAAATCTAGAGCCTTAGTCTGTGTGTTTTAAGGAAAAATCTAGCTCATGGTGGTGAACCAAAAAGGAGGGGTTTTCCTTCGTGGAGCCAAGTGCAGCGGCAGAACAAAAGGCTAAGATGGGCTTCTGCCCTGCTTTTTTTCCCCAAAAAAGGCGTGCTTGCAGCCGCTCTGTCCTCTGTGCACAGTCCCTGTGGCTTCACTGCTGACCGTCGCTGCCTCTTCTGATGGTCAGCGTAACAGCAGTCATCCATTTAACTCCAGATACACCCGCTCAGCTCCCTTTCCACAGCTGCTGGTGACAAGCCCCGTAGGAAATTGTATGTCCCTGCACCTCTGCTGTGCTGCAGCTGAGCAAAAGCCCAGCCAGCTACTCGCTGTCTTATCCTGCTCTGAGCAATAGGAAGGGAGGGCAGCACGGTGCAGCCCCTTAGGCAGGGCACTGGAAGGTGAGGGAGGGGGTGGGGAGGAGCTGCCTCTAGCTGGCACACTGGTGCGTGATCCTGTTCTGCGGAATTTTGCTTTCAAAGCATGGGAATCTGAATTTAGAGATCAAAATTGCTTAATTGCTTCAGTTGTTCTGGTTTGGGGGTTGCTTGGGATTTTTACAACTCTTAATATTGTATTTCTCTTCTTTCCTTGTTACTGATGGGAGCATCCAAAAAGCAATTTTTAAGCTGTAGTACTGCACTGAATCACTCTAATCAGCATTTTTTTGTTCATTTTACCCTGAAAAAAAATCATATGGGCATTCCAAAATGGGAGAGGAAAGGGAAGGGAGTAAAAGACCTTTATAAAAGGAAAATCAATCTGAAATAGCCATTGTTCTCCTCCTCACCTCCCTACCTGTGCTGACACTGAGAAATGCATCAGTGGGGCTAAATCTCCAATGCTCAGATGCTGAACAAGCTCCGTACTGCAGAAAAAGTGCCCCAGCTCTTACTTTCTCTGCCTCTGAGCTGATGGACTTTGGCTGGTGTGTGTGTGCTGTAATACCAGACCTGTTTTTTAGACTAGCACTTTGTAAGTGGCTGGCTTTATTGTACAAAGAGGAAAATTAAAGAGTGGTTTGCACTGAAACTGGGGTTTGTATTTGCAGCTTTAATTATGCGTCCTGAGACTGCGGGTTGTGGGGATCCCTGGTGCTCCCGGAGCCCTTTTGGCTGGGGGAGGGAGAGTCCTGCGGAGCTGACCCCTCCCTGCTCTGCAGTGGGGATTTGGGAGAGAAGCAGCCATTGCCTGCGCTGCTCTGTACAGCTCAGAGTTGGCATTCGCTCCAGGGTTGCCTTTTCTCGCCTGCGGCGCTGCGTTGCTGATGCCTGGTGCTGTAGCAAAGCCTGTCCTTGTCTTTCTGTGGCACTGGGCAGCCTCAGCTATGGCTTCCTCTTTGTTCCTCTTCCCCTGCGGATCTCAGGCAAGGGGTGTTCTGATCTTCCTTCTGTCCTTTTTCTCCAGGGGTATCAGGGCTGCTTATGGTTGTACCGCTGAAATAGTTATCCTGCAGTCACTGCAATTTCCTCCTGGAGGCAACCTGAACACATGTATGAGAGCAGGCTGGACAAGACAGTTGAATGCAACAAGCTGGGGTGCATGCAGGGAATCTGGGGGACTGTCAGAATCTTGCAGGTCAAGGTGGGCTGTGAAGCCCCAGTAAGAAGGTTTGAAAGCCTTGTGCCATGATTACGGTGTAGTAGCGGTGGAGCTTGATCTTAGCAGGAGCCTGGAGGAGGGTTAGAAGAGCCTTCATGTTGAATAGCAGATGGTGAGCTTTGCTGTGAAATGCTGACCTTCGAAGCATGGTGTGAAGCCTGTCATGGGAAGAAGGAAAAGCAGAGTGGCAGCCTTTGCATCCGGAGGTGTCTGGGTGTTCTGTATCAGCATGCAGGCTCGCAGAAACAGCTCACCCAAGAATGCTGAGGTCATGAAGCGAAATGAAATGCCCCGTTGCAAAAAGGAGGGAAAAATAACCTGAAAGACGTGTTGTCAGTGAAGCGCTGTCATTAGCATTCAGGAAGGAGGTCTCTGAGGCAGAAAAGAACATTTCCAAGCTACAGCTTGGGTTCAGAGGGGAGATGATTTTGGTAAGAAGAGAAAACAGGCTCTCTGTCAGTCCTGGTTCAGCTCCTGCTTTGAAGACGGTGTGCAATTTCAGCCAGTAAAAGAGGACTTGGAATAAAGAGGGGAAAAAAATAACAGCCACAGAGTATGGAAGAGCTGCTGTTTAAGAAATATTTCCTCAATTTAAGGCTTTTCTCCCTGGGGAAGAGAGATCTGAGGAGTTCCTGCACGACAAGCCAGGAACAGTTGCTCCCTGTTTTCTACAGTCCAAGATGATGTTCATGCAGGAGGCTTAAAACAGGGTATTTATTTTCCCCACGTGCCACAGTAAATATCTGAATGGGGACTTCAGGAGCAGCTGGGCACCCCTGGCAGGTGTATGTCCTGCTGTGAGTGTGGCAGGCAGGAGGGGCTCCATAGGCAGCCTGAGGTGCTTATACATGGACTTGGGAACGATTAAATTAACAGGAAAAAGTCTGTGTGTTTGCTACTTTTGCATAGAGATGCCATCTCTGGATCTCCGCTGCCCAAAGACCTCTGAGGAGCTGCTCTACCCAGGAACAGAAGCAGCAAAGAGAGGGCCAGAAGTTGCTCCTGTGACCACTGGTGTGGCTACCAACAGGCTGACTAGAGCACAAGAAAGCTGATGGGGCTTTGCAGCACTTGGTGCAGGCTTGGAGATGAGAGGAAGGTGAGCTGGCCCTTGCTTTAGCATGGGCAAGAGGAGGTGAGCTCCCTGTTTGTTTTGCTTTCTTCTGAAAAAGTTTCAAACCCCAATTATTGTAACAGGAAAAAAAGAGTATAAAGAGGAAGGGCAACCACCACTTTCAGAAACTGAATCCCCACACTGCTTCTGAAGAGGTTAGATACTTTGTCACTAAGTTAGTTTTGAATTGATGAAGACTTAATTGTTCAAAGCAAATAACTAGACGTGCGTTTGTTTAAAAGGATTAAACCAGAACCATAGCTACTGCTTGTACTTTTTCTGTCTCATGAAGTTTTAAGTTCCTTAACTCAAGCAAGCTTGCTCTTTTATGTACTAGAAGTTTTAGGTCTTTTCTCCAGCATACGTTTATCAGGAAGAGAAAGAGACCTCCAGATAGAAACCCAGAGAGAGAGCCTTTGACCCAGATACAGCATACTCAGTCCTGGGACTCAAATCGGAGTTCGGTAACTGCAGTTCTGAACATGGTGTTTTTCTTTTATTCTCAGCCTTGCTAAAATACATTATATAGTTTTAAGTAACAGATTTCAAATTACTTTTACAAGAAGAGACAAAAGCATATTCTCTAATTCAGAAGATGGAGGTCTGAAGTTCTTCCTTAAACATGCCTTCAAAATGGAGGTCTTTTGCCATGAGCTCTTCTTCTACATCTTCTAAGGCCCACTGATGATCAGTCAATTCTAAAGCTTCCCATTCTGTCTGCATTGATAATAAACAGGTAGAGACAGGAAAGCAACACAGTATTAAAGTAGTTAGAAGTCAGACAAGAACTGTGCAAAGTAGTGCTTACTCTAACAACTGCAACAAAACCCCAAGTTCTGTTAAGAACCTGGCAATCCTGTCAACTCTGAAATCAGTGTTTTATGCTTAATTAGATAGTTGGCCAATACATCATAGAAACAAAAAAAAAATACATTATCTACTTTTTGTAAACCCTCTAACCTAGAAAAGTCCATTTCTTCTAAAACATCGGTCTCTACAAACACTGCAACTTCTATTCTGGGGGGGGGTCAGATGCTTTGTGGTTAGTTAATTCTTTAGTTCAGAAATGTAAACAGTTACAGGCCAAAAATTTTGCAACTGATCACAGACTGCATGTGCCTCATTGGACTGTTCTCCAACCAGCAAGCTCCCTGGAGCTGCAGTTAATATAAACTCCTTAAGCCAAGTGTTCCTAGCAGCCCAAGACCCAAGAACAGAATTTCATCCTAAACATGATGAACGATCTCCACCACCTTTGAACACAAATCTTTCCTCCTCTTAGTCCATGAAGTGCTGCTCCAGTAAGTATTATGGAATAAACTGCATACAGCCTGCAAAATCATGTCATGCAATGCCCAGCAAGAGATTTGTATTTCTTGGCCAGAACACTTCTGCAATACAGCTTGCTTGCTTTGTTCCTGCTGGGGACTACATAGCAGGTTTAGGTCCCTGCAGGGCTGAATGGCAAAACTGCTGTGGATAGGCGGTACTGGCAGGGAAGCAGAGGGACATGAGCCAGGAGAGCTCAGGGGACTGGTTAGAATTGCATCCGAGTGCTGACAGTTTGTGACACAACAGTCTGTCTTCCAGCAGAGTTGCAAACTGCAGCCCCCCTCTGCCCTGGCTGAGCCTCTGGCTGGGTGATGTGGGGTTTTTTAACCCGGAAGGTTACCAAATACAAGAAACTGCAGGAGCAGACCATCCTGACTTCCCAGGCAAGAGGTTGTCTGTGGGTAAATCTGTATTATAGTACATAAAACCGGAAACCAGGACCTTCCCTTCATGCATAAACTAGTGTTGTGAAAGGTGGAAGCAGTCTAATGAGCAACTGTCTACAGAGACTGCTGAGGAGAACTTAAAGACACAGTCAAATCCTGACAGATTCTCAGTTGAGCTAACTTGCTTACTTGATTTTCTTACCCAAGTTCCATGGTGTGCCTGCTGGACTTGTGCTCAACCGCACTATTATCACAACTTTTGGGGAGTCAGCTTCTGCTTTGGAACTAAACCTCAAGGGAAAGGAAAATTATTCCTCTGCAAAAGCAGAGGATGGCACATGAACTCAGCTTTTATATCAGGAACGACTAATGAACCAGGTTTACTTCAGGGTATCAGAGCTCTGCCTGACCCAGGGCAAGTTTCTTACCCTTCATCAGTTGTCAGCTCTAATTTTAGGAACAGGAATCCAAAGCAACTCCCTTGCTTGACAGAGGGAGAGGACAAGGTTAGATATAGCCTACAATCCCGTAAGTTCACAGCAAACAGGAGTGCAAGTTGGAGTACTATACCTTAAATGCTTTGTTAGTATCTGCTGGCATGGCCATTGCTGCCCCTGTCATTTGTTCTTGCATCACCCTAGACTGATCTGCAGCTACAAAAGAGAAATAAGAGGTTCATTTTTTTTGTGTGTCATTTAAACAGCATTTTTTGGAGCACAGTGGCATCAGACTGTTTTCTAGGTATAAACCAGAGAGTTGCAGAAACACCCAGACTGCAATACTAACGTGCCAGAAAGAGTTCTCACAGGATATCTTGTTCCCACCTGCTACATCTTATCTAAATTTACATAAAGTATGCAGACAAATGGAGGAAGAGTCTTCTACATTCCAAATAACCCCTAGAATATAAACCTAGAAATAAAAGCAAGCTTGAGAGAAAAATTTCTGCACACCAATCTGATGAGAAGGAAAGCATGGGTTAATTACCATGGAGGTTTACCAGCAGCTAGCCAATGCCTGGTGCAGAAGATCTGGATATTTGCTGCAGGTGATGTCAAACCTGGCCAGTGGAGAGTAACCACTGAGAGGCTTTTGAGAGCTTTTTGGCTGGCAACTTAGAAATCCTTCCCCAGCCTCCCCCAGGAGTCATCCCATGGAAGCTCCTTCAGAGAAATGGCAGTGTCTTACCATTATCTTGGCCCAGAATGAGAGTATAAATGCTTCTGAGTCCAAACACATTCAAGAAGTACCAGGAAGCAGAGCTCACCCTGATGAATCAGAACAAGCATGGTTGATTTCAGTTTAAAGCTGGCTTGTGATCTCATTTCAGAAGCATGCACAGACCATTCAGGGGTTATTGACACATTCAAGATTTTCCAAGTGAATGTTCAAACCTTGCTTGCTGAGGACACAGGCTTACCAGGACGCATCTAAAGTGAGCAGTTCAATTCCCTGCTGCAACATTGGCTTAAAACGCAGCGTCAGAGGAAATGGTACCTTTGCTGCAGGACAAAAAAAAAAAGTCCCAGTTTCTCAAAGTGACACTGCATAATTGCACAGCGAATAGCAAAGCTAGCAGATGTTTCTTTTATTAAATCTAATGTAGTCTGAATGTAATGCATACAGTCACAAGCTAACACATACTTTTGAAAAACCTGTAGTTCTGTATTTATTATTTATTTTAATATGAAAAGACTTTTTGAACCTTAATCAGATGGCCAAACCATCACAGGTATTGTTTCAAAGACTGTGAAGGGGGAATGCCTTTTGTTAAGGCAATAGCTCTCACATAAACAGTAAGAAAAAACCCCACCAGAACCATGAATTTAAGGAAGTATTTTTGATGTGTACACCCTGCATTAATTACACAGTAACCAACTCCCTGGACAGGTTCAGAGGAAAATCAACTATGCAGTTTTAATATATTTAAATATTGGGTTTGCCATTACAATTGTTCCTGAATACACGAGCTGTTTTCTTTGTGACCACGGTCAGTACTCTGAAAACAATTTTCCCTCCTTTGTTACGAGGCAAGCACATCATGCAGTTTATGGAGTGAATAGCAGGAGTGCCACAAGCCAAACTCACGCTGCTTCCAATCGACTGCTTTCAGACAGAGGAGCAAACCTCAGATGCAGCCCAGACCCTCGAGGTCATAATCAGAAATGCGGCCAGACCCATGGGCTGTGTTACTCCAGACACTTACTTGTGACAAATCCTGAGAATGTCATGTTGATCCAACCACCGATGAGGATCATAGGCAGAACATTAGTTACATTCCCTTTCATCATATCAGTCAACATGGTAGGATCTGCAATGCAAAGATTTTATATAAAACATAAGTGTATCACCATAGAGGGGAAGCAAGAGATTACTTCACCAACATCAGCTATTTTAATTAAGCAACTGAATGAGAAATAACAGTCTATCCCACAATCTATTCCGTACCTATTATTTTCCATTGTTGTAAAGTATTTCAGAAAATTAGATAAACAGCCAGTGTGGTGGTGGCTGCTGCTGCTGCCAAAAGGGTTTTGTTTTCTCTGCTGTGTTTGACCCCATCCCTTGTTCCAATCGCTGAACTGGCTGGACCCCTCTGTGAGCTGATGAAGTTAGAAAAATGACAATAGCAGCTAATTTGCTGCCAAAGTCTTTGGCCATGTTATTAAGTTAAATCAGTTTAGAGAAGGTCCTGCAGGAGCTGGTGCAAAAAACTGATAAAAGGACACAAGTGAGAGCAGGACTTCCCATTTCTGGCAGCACTGAGGTGGTTGTAGTCTCAGGAGACGCTGCAGGCAGCTGCAGTTTGAAGTTAAGCAAAATGAAGTGACCCAACACGTTGCTACCAAAGGGAAGGATCTCTAACCGCTCCCCAGTACGCAGCTGCACAGTCCCACCCCCTCCCTCACATTCACCGAGCAATCTGCAAAGTTGATTCACCTTCCTACCTTGGCAGAAAATTATAGTTTTGCTGCCTGGCTATATTTACGGTACCTTAACATACCTGTCATTGGGGAAGGAGGCACTACCTTTCTTTTTGTTTTCTTAAAAAATCCATCCTCTGGGTTATTAAAAAAATATTTCCGGGTCAGGAAAGACTGAAAACAGAAAAAGCCAATGCCAACACCGTAAGAAATGAAAAGACAGAAGCATTATTTCTTGCTCAGACATGCAGACATCGTATGAGTTTTTTCATAACACATCCTTCTTTCTTGGAGAGGTACTTCACTGCCTGTATGCTTTAAAGCTCTTCACCTTTCTGTTTCCCTGGATCCAGAATACCAGCTCTCTGGCTTTCTAAAATTCTTAAAATAATTCGGAGAATCCGCAATGATTAAAGACCTTTTAGTGCTTTGCACCAAGTTCTTGCGGGCTCAGAACTAATACCAGTATATCCAGCGTCTTCATTCCCCCGAGCTGGCTTCCACTTTTACAACATACGTATCTGGCAGCAACTGAGCCAATACGGGTGCCCGACTTTCAGTTCGGCTAACCTCGCAGCCGGCACTGTGTGACTCAACGCCCTCCCTATCCCCAGCTCTTATTAAATCCCCCGGTGTTTCTTGGCAGACATTAAACATGACGGTTTGGGCGCAGACTTCTTTTCAGTACGCAGTTAAAACACCGAGCAGTGGAAGCTGACATTAACGTCCGGGAAAAGACGCGTCCCATGGTCCCGTGTCCCGTTTTTCTGCCACCGGCCGCGCTCCCAGAGGCGGCCCCGGGCTGGGGGGGGGCCCGGCCTGGCCCCGCGGGCACTAACACAGCCCCCGGCTTTGTACCCGACGCCGAGCCACCCTCTGCCCGCAGCACAACGCCCCTCCCGCAGCCAGCTCCCTACCTGCTTCGGAATGTACTTCCCGTTCTCCCGAAGGACTCTGCTCCGAATCAGGACTTGGCTGGAAAAGAGAGAGGTGGCGTCAGCGGCCCGTCCCGGGGAAGGCAGGCGCGGAGCGGCGGGGCCCGGGCCGGGGGGGAGCCCGGCGGCGGCGGCGGCGCTGACCTGTCGGACACCTGCTCCTGCGTGAGCCTCTTGTCGCTCTGGAGGAGGATGGAGACGTAGTGCCGGATCATGCCCACGAAGAAGGTGATGAAGACGATGGGCAGCACCACCCACAGCCGGATGTTCGAGTCCAGCAGCAGCTCGGGCTCGCTCATGGCAGCGGCCCCGCTCCCGGCCCCGGCCGCCACCGGGCCGCTGCAGGCCCCGGCCGCCCGCGCTTCCGCTTCCGCGCTCGGTCCTGCCGCCGGGAGTGACGTCACCGCGCCGCCGGTGGCGGGAAGCTCGAGCGCGAACGGCAGCGCCATCTCGCCGCGGCGGGGGCTGAGGAGCGGGGCCCGCCCGAGCGTCCCGGGGCCGCCGCGGGCAGCAGCGGCCTGGCCCGGGGGAGCGTGAGGGCGGGCCCGGAACCTGCCCGCGGGCCCGGCCTCGCCTCAGGGCCCGGCCGCGCTCCCCGGGCTGAGGCGGCGGGCGCGGCCAAGCCGGCGGGGACGCGAGTTTCGCGCGGCCGCGGGCTGCCCGGTAAACGCTCGGGTGAGGTAAGCTGGGTGCCGCGGCGGCTCGCGGGCGTTTGGGGGGAGGTACGACAGCGGGGAGCGCTCTTTGGCCTGTCGGCCTGCACCTCGGGCCCTGAGGCGCTGCCAGAGGCTCATCGCGCTTTTTTGGGGGAATTGCTCTGTTTCCACTCTGATATTTTATGTGACTTATTCTAATACCCTCTGCCAAATAGTTGAAATTGAGCATGAGATGATCAGGCATCTTTTTAAAAATAATGTTGAAGTTTTACGGGTGAGCCAGGATTTATTTATTTTTTTTAAGCACTTCCACCCACCAAAAGATGGGTCAGACAGAGCTTTGTGCTGTCAGAACTCTTCTTGCAGTTGTACAGGGTTAGGAACACGAAAACGGTCAGCTAACTGGTCGGGCTCACAAATACTGACTAATCCTTTGTAGCTTTGTCTGGGCATGGGGAGGGGATCACAAGTTTAGATCAGTGCAGTCTGAGTCCTCATAGTTACATGATTTAACTTGCCTTTTAATTTGCCTGGGATCTGAAAGAAAAGCTAAGCCCTGTTTTATAAGGAACTGAATTTTATAAAAAGTGATATCCTATGCTATTTAAATATAACAGGCTTTAAAATCTCAACCTGTACCACAGAAAAAATGTGGTATGATACTTGTTAACCAGGGAATCTACTTTTCTTCAAGCAATTTAAATTTCTGGAGCATTTCATTTCACTATTCACTAATACATTCTAGATTTGCTTAAAAAATTTGAATTAAAGTCATGTCTCCTTTGCTCACTTCTCTCTTTCCTGCATTTTTACAGGCACCAACAAAGGTTTTGTTACAATGATTTCAAAAAGGAAATTGTCATTAACTGATGCTTCTGAAGAGAACTGCAAGACAGATTTGCAGAGTAGGTGCTCAGGTATAATCTTATGGGGAATGGAGACCCATTGGTAGAGGCAGCAGCTCCCAGGCAGGGAGAAGGCCAGAATGACAGTTTTGATAATGCTAATTGTTAATGACACTGTTGATCTTGAAGCACTTCTTTAAATCACAGTAAATCAACGATGCCAGAAGCAGTGCCATATCTTTTTTCAGTTCTTCTGCTCTCATACCTTTGATCAGCGTTTAGCATCTTGAGCTTTAGTGTCTGCAGATTTTGATCAAAACTGATATCTATAAGTCAAGCCAAAATAACCTCTCTACGTAGCTGGAGAGAAGATAGTTTTTTTTTGCTTTAGCAGATGAGTGGATATCTAAGAGATGGGTCTGGTGGGGGAGCCTATACTAAATTTGTGCTTTTCAGGCCAGAGGAAAATATGTGCTCTAGCGTTGCTCATAATCTGTTAGTGGGTGTGTCTCCCACGAGAGTAAACCACTGAAGGTGTATCTTAAATGTCTTTGGTTATGAATCACTAAAAGGGGCGAGTAAGAAATGTTCCTTTCTGGTGTCATGCTTCAGGGGTAATTGCTTTATAGGATCTGCGCATCAGCATCCGAGTTGGCTAATGACTGCTGTCAAACAGCAGTACAGTTGTTCTGGTCCCCTAAGTGTATTCTTGTGTTCCTCTGGTTTCTTAGTAGAAGGTTAATTTTGAATTATTCATTTATATGAAGGATCCTTGCTATTTTTATTGCAGAATATATTTGATGTAGCATGTCTTATTTTCTCAGAAACAAAGAAGTCGCGGATTTCTAATGAGGAGAAGGCCTCTGCCCATGGTGGAGTAGAGGATGAGGGCGTCTTTGAAGAGCTCCTTAGAACATCAGGAATTATACTGAAAACTGGGGAGGGACAGAATGAAATAGGTATGGGTTTAACACTTGCTTTCTCTACTTGTATCTGAAAACCTGCAAAGATGACTGGTACACAGTAAAGCTGTGTTCTACTTGAAGAGCAAAAATGCTTCAAAACAGCATGTTCCAAAGTTCAAACAAGCTTTCATCTGGCCTCTTTTTATATACCTCTTGAATTGCACAGTTCCTTCTGAATTCAGGGTGTTACCTAAACTCATTATGCCAGATTTTTGGGTGCATACATGATCAATCAAAAGAATTCTGGAAGGTTATTGGAGGTATGTGGAATAAGATTAGACTGCATCTGTGATTAGAGTCTTGAGTTACAGAGGCAGGAGCTCTGAAATAAGAAAACAAACATGTCATGTTCTCTCAGATAAGGCCTTCAGGAATTCATGTATTAAGCCCTTTTAATGCTATTAGCTACTCTCAGCCCAGACGGGAGAAAGCACAAGTTGAGATACCACTTAGGCTTCTGCTAACTGGACTTCTCAGCAGAGCAAATGTGGGAGTATTGGTGGATGGGCTTTAGAGCCTGTGCTTAGTGCAGCTGTTGTTATGATGTTGTATGGATAAAACGTGTCCGGTTCTTTATTTTCTTTTTAAACTTTCTCCCTAGCTGTAGATCACATGGCTTTCCAGAAGAAGCTCTGCCTGGCCCTGGAGAAACACCCTACTTACCCAGGTGTAAGTCACAGACTGTGCTTCAGCAGGAGCCAGCTTTAAAACAGTTTGCTGTGTAGCAAAAGATGCAAATGCAGTTGCCTGTCCTTGCTAGTCCCATACGAAAGGCTGCAACACGGTAGCTTATCTTGGATTTCTGTGGTCCAGACTCTCTAATTTGCTCAGTGTTGCCATCCGAGCCTTTTGGTCCCATTGCCCTTCTGCTGTATCTGTCTCTTCTCAGCTATTATATCTGAATAGTCAGACATAGAGATGACCAGCATGTGCTTTTGTTAATTCAGCCTTGGCGTGCATGCTCCCAAGTTTGGTTTTGCATAATTCCAAGCAAAAGCGCTGCACTTTCACCACTTTGCCCTGTCAAAGTAATTAATTGGTAATATTATTCAATAGACAAAGACTCTTAAAGGAGAAACATAATTTCCTTAACTTTCTAGTGGAAGCTGTGTTTGGTTTTGTATTGCCTGGGAGCTGACAGCATTAAAACTGCCACAGTGCTGTGCTCCTCTCCAGTCAACAAGCCCAGTGTGAAAGTCCCTGAGGCCAGTGATTTGAATCCTGCAAATATTTTTTGGGGTGCAGCTCTTGTCACATTAAATGTCGCCATCTCAACTGAACAGGAAGAAAGTCAAAGCCTGTTTAAATCAAAGTAAAATGTGAGACCGTTGCTTTAGAGTTATTTTCTAGAACAACTAGTGTTTCCTTTGCAAAATGGTTTAGACTAGAGTTAATTTGTTATCCAGCTTTCCTTCCATCACAATTTCTGTATCTCTGCAGTTCCATGTCTAGCTCTTCCGTATTCTTGTCATCTGCTCACAGAGAGCATCCTAAAAGACAGCGTCTTTTGGGGAAGTGGATAATGTCTCTCTGCTTTGCAGGTTGTGAAGCAATTTATCAGTGGCTTGGAATCTCATATCAAGGACAGAAACCAGTTCAAGAACTGTCTCTTGCCATGCACTCCCATACAGACCGAGGGGTCAAGGTCAGAGAAAATGTATTTTGTCTTCCCCTTCAATCAGAGTTGGTCTTTATTTAAATGTCTTGTAACATTGAGTAGAGTGGAGGGAAAGGCCATGGCTCCAGCTGATACACAACAAGACTTGTTTGTTATGCAAGAGTGGCTAGTGTAATACATTGCTATTTAATAGCAGTAAGGTTAAAGTGGTAAGTCATGGAATTTACTAGCTGCCTCTCGCATGCGTTAGACTCCACGGCATTTTATATCAAGAATCAAATACTGAGAAAAAAAAAATTGACAAGTTTGGTGAAGGTCAACTGTTTTTTGACAATTTTTCCAGGAGATACAGCTTAACCACAGACACTTTTGCATTTCCAGCTCACACAAGTCTTGCAGAGAGTAAGCTCGTTCAGAGCTAAAGTGCAGTTTTTAATTTTTTTGTGTGTGTGTCTGTAGTTACCATATGTTACCATAAGTCACTATGTTTTTTAAAAAAAACAGTAGGGGAAAGAGTTACAGCCTGTTCTCTTAACGTGTTTTTGTTACAACTGTGGTGGAATCTTTCATCTTGCAGGACTCTGGTGCACTCGTATTGTGAAAGCCTCATTAAACTGCTTCTCGGAATTAAGATCTTACAGGTATGGACACCTTAGTTTGCTCTTTACAGTGGTGTTGATTTATTTAGGGATCCTTTTGCTTATGTAAGTAGAGGATTAATAGAACTGGTTGTGAGGCAGATGAGGCTGCATCTGGAATAGTATCCAATTTCTTGTTTCTTTAGGGATGCAAAGATGCTCAGGGCCTAGAGCACATGACATACAAGAAGAGACAGAGGGAACTGGGTTTGTTCAGTCTTAAGAGAAGATTAAGGGAGATTTTGTGGTCTTCAAATACCTAGTTACATGGTGTAGAGAAAACAGAGCCAGACTCTTCTCAAAGGTGGACAGGGGCGGGATGAGAGATGACAGCTTAGGTCAGCCATGGGAAGTTCTGATACAATATAACCACTTTTCACTGTGGAAAATGTTTCCTTTAAGTGCTAGAACAGGTAGGCTAGAGAGGTGACCGAAACTCCATTATTATAGGAATTTGAATCTTGGAAGTGTTTAAAAACAGGCAAGATGCTGAGCAAGAACAAGCTCTGAGTTGTATACGAGTTGCGTCAAAATGTGTGTGGAGTTGAAGAAGCATCCTGCCTATATGCTCTGATTCTGTTAGATTATGTGGATAGTTTATACCACTCTCAGCATTTGTGGTTTTCAGGCTGTATGCCTCCTTTCTGGCATTAGGCAATAGATTTCTTATACAGGAAACTTTGTTATTGGTCCTTTTGAGTATTTTATTCTCTGTGCGTATTTCATCTTTTGTGAAAGATCAGGTTTGGTGGCAATGCCACAGCACAAGAAGTAAATCATCATCCTAACACTGTCTTTTTGCCTTTCTTCTAGCCTGCTGTCATAACAGTATTGTTGGAAAAGATCCCTGAATTCTTTTTTGATATGTGAGTATAGACTGTCTTCTCTCTGCCTTGAAATTTCTTCTTTTGGACAATTACTGGCTGTTTGACTTTAACTGTTACTTCAAATTTACCTGAATGGATGTTTGCACTGATGTTTGTTTCTTTATACGTGTGTAAAATTGTCAGTCAGGTACCATGACTTTAAACTTGTGGGTGCATAAAGCAGAATACAAATTGATAGAAGCTGGAATACAGACATGCCTCATGATTCATTGTGCTTTTCTTAGCTCCTGGCACAAGCTCGGCAAGTATTTTAGCAGAGGGACTATGGAGTGTCTCATTATTTAAAAAAAGATGAAAGTGGCTGGCAGAATTTTAGGAGGCTGCTAGATGCAAACAGACCTTTTAAAAATGCAAATTTGTTCAAACAAGACAAATACAAGGAGCATATGTTGATTTTTGAATGTAGAACTTCATAGCAAAGTGAGAGATCTTGAGGCGCAACATAGGCAAGACTTGAACACTGAAGCAATTTTTCCAGTGCCCTGGGTGCTTGTTACGCAGTTAGTGAAGCAGGTCAAGGGACAGAAAGAAGCTGAGGCTGTTCCTGATACACTGTTTGTTTCAGTGCTGAGTATCAAGCAGGGTGCAAATGCTGTACAGACGTTAAGTCTGAGAAATTGTCTCAGACTGAGATCTTGTTAGAGGAGGTTTTAACACAAACAGCCACAGAGACTGAATTGTTTTCACCCAAGAATTCTAAAGAATCTTGGATGTAAAAGTGATAAGCTGTTAATTGTGGTGTGAACCATTTAGAAAGTCTTAAAAATTGATGTTTTTATACTTGCCTCCTATCAAACTGTAAGAAGAGTGAAGTTTTTTCTATGTATTAATGACCAGTTAAAAATGGGGAGGTGGGGAAAGAAGAAATAAGTGGGACATTTTGCAGTAGGAGGAGGACGGTCCCATGGAAGTCTGGGTGGTTCAGCATGTTTGTAAATGAAAAAGGAAATGAAAAGTGAGGTAACAATTTATAATAATAATTTCCAGGATAATCTAATCTAAAACTAATTGTGAAGAACAATAATAGAGTTTTTTTCAGTGGACTTCCTACTGGTTTTTGTTTTGTTTAATTATGGAACAAGAAACAACATTAATTACAGCTAGTCTGTAACCATACCTGTACTGACTGACCAATTTCTCCCACATCTGTTGTAAAAGCATAGACCTATCAGAACTCTACAGGTTTAATGCCAGTCAATGCCTGAACGGAGGACATTCAATTTATTGGCTCACTGTAGGAAGGGTAGGGAGAACTTAGTTTATACATGCGATTTAGCAACAGCCAGCTTATTAACACCCACGTGCTCACAGACCAGCATGACCAGAAATTACGGAAGAGGGAGGGCATCATAGACAGTACAGCTCCGTAAACTTTTTTTTCTTTAAAAATCAGACTAAAAATAATCCTGATTGTATAAATACAATGGCAAACTCAGTGTTTTCATTGAGAAAAGGTATCTTGTGTGGGTGCTTCTTTTTGTTTCTTATTTTTAGTATCAGTTCCATGCTTAGCAGTAGACAAAGCAACAAACAATATTTGGGAAGGAATTTGGAACAAAATTGAAAACATCATGTCATTGTAAATGCATGGTACAATCAGATGTTGAGTGTTGCATGCACTTCTGGTCAGGCTGCCACAAAAATATAGTAGAACAGATTTTCTGTAAGTAGGGAAAAATATTCTAAATAAAGTATAATTCTGCCTGCCTTCAAAAGAGTTGGCTGGCAGAGAGATGATAGATGACTGTAAAACCAAGAAAGATTTAGAAAAAATAATTGAGGAAGGTTTAACCACTGTTTCTAACTATGCAAGGCAGCAAACAAAAAAACTCAAAAGTACTTTTTCAGATTATGTATAATAACCCTGTTGAATTTAGTGTTGGAGAATGTAGAAGTTAGAAATTACACGCAGTTGTGTTTGTTTTTTCAAAAGGCTTAGGGAAATTAATGGAGGATAAATGTACTGCTGAAGAGCAGACATGGAGTAGGTATCAGCTTCTGCCTTGGAGATTTGCTAAACTGCTTATTGTTGGAGACTGAATGGTGACAAGGTTGCTCTGTGAATGCCCACTTACCCAAACCTATCCAAAAGCATCTAATACTGACCACAGTTGGGGACAGGGATACCGGGCTCCAAGGAGATTTAGGCTAAGCTAGCGTAGCCACTCTTACAGTAGGTAGAACAGGAGATCTGAAGTAAGGTCACGTTGTATGTTTTGCTTTTTGTGCCATAACATAGGATGGTGGTGGTGGTGGGTATTGAAACAGGCTGGTAATATCCCTGCTTTGTCCTCATAACAAGTAAGAAGTAAGGTTCTTCCCAGATGGTGCCAAAACCTGTAGGGGTGTTAATGATATTTTCATAGTATGGTTTTGGTAGTTGGTTAATTTGAATTGCATCTCACGGTGTTGCTGACCAGCAGCAAAGCTTTTGCATTTGTATGTCTGACTGATCTGTGTTTTGCTTTCTGCTGGTTTAGTGTGGGCACCTTTGGAACAAATTTTCCCCGGCTCATCGTCAATCAATTTAAATGGCTTGACAGGCTTCTTGACAGCCAGGTGGGTACTGATGGTGCAATCACATGTATGCTTTTTCCAGTCAACTTCTGGAACGCCTCTCAGGTGGGATGAGATCAATTATGCTAATGAAAACTGATGTTATTTTCATATTCACGTGCTGAAGGAGAGATTTAATTCATTCTGGTTTATTATGATCACCTTCAGCGACTTTGGAACATCCTCTGTTCCTATTTTTCTTCTTCCCTTGCTCTAAGTGTCCTTCTTCATAAATTTGTATCTGTACATATCTATCCACATGAGTGACCCCATTTTAAAGCTGTTGCTGGCAGGAAGTTACAGTCCCCTCTTGTTTAATTTTAATAAGAGATATTAGATACTTGCAAGCATCTGGGAATGAAGTCTCTATTCCTGCCTTGGTTGGTCTTTTCCTTCTTTCCCTAAGTTCGTCAGTCTCTTTGGGTTACTTTGTAATGGAGGGCTGTTACTAGAGAGTCCCAGAATTAACTGAATCAAGAAGTCATACTAAACACTGAGAAGCTTGCTGTTGTGATTCCCAGTTTCCTTTTGCTCACCAAGATAGTTATATCCTATATTGGATACGGTATTGGTAAAATACCGTTGTTCCATAAAACTCTATGCTATGATTCATGACTTCAACAGGACAATGAGTTAAGGAACGGTTGGCATAAATCCAGACAAATGACTTACAGCGTGACCCTACGTGCATAATATTGTCATGCTAATGAACCTCTTGCTCACAGTGACACTTACGCATTTTACAAGTGTTCCTCTTGTCTGCAGGATCTTGTCAAGAAGTTAATGCAGATGGTTAGTGTCTCTCCAGTACCAATCCAGCATGATATCATCACCAGTTTACCTGAGATCCTGGAGGATTCCCAGCAAAGTGAGGTTGCCAGAGAGCTCAGGTACAAATTATTCTGTTGGGTTTTGTTTGGTTTTTTTTTTTTTTTTTTTCCCCCTTGCATTTAGCAGAAAAGGACATCGTGCATTATTGCAGGTTGCACCAGGACTGACTGAAGTAGTGGGACAACAGTCTGTTTCTGTTAACGGTGACATTCAGTGACAGCTAGCACTGGCGTAGGATGTTTCACTTATGCTGCTATGCTCTTAAAGAGAGATCTAAATGCTCCAAAAGTGCTTTTATCTAGAAAATTATTAAACTCTTGACTACCTGGATACAGCACAAGTAGAATCTAGTTAATTAGTCATTACTTCTGCTGGATCAGTCTGATCAGTCACTTGGATATTACTATAAACAGCTTTTGATTTGGCTTAGATTCTGCTATTGTAAGGGTCAATGTTGTTTTTATTAATTAAAAAAACCCACAACACAATAAATGTGTGCATGAAGCAGAACTTTCTGGCTATTATATACATTTCTTAAGTGTATTTACTGACCCAAAGAACAGGGAGACTGAATGCCAGTAGCAATCCTCCCGGAGAAGACTACCTTAAGCATAGCCCTTACATCTGTCTTTTTCTTAATAGTGTATTCATTTTACACAATAATTTTTTTTCGGTAGTCTTAGCCTGTATTTAAATATACACATCAGTGTTTCTAACTCTTGTCGTTGCGCAGATCACTTACATTTATGATGGTGCTATTTATCTTTTCAAACTTGTGGTCATTATTACAGCCTATACCTGCAAGTGCTGAATCCTGTTCCTTGTACCCTTTCAAAAGTAATTGTAGCTTTGTGTTTCCATTCTCAGTTTACTGTCTCAGTTTCTAGATAAAAAAAAGGTCCACATAATTAAATTTTCTATGCTAATCAAACTCCTTTTGTTTTCTCTACTTGTGTTTTTTCAAAGCTCAGAATCTAAACAGTATCAGCAAGGCATATTTATTTCCATATTCTTTATAGCTTCTACCCATTTCCGATGTGGAAAAGTACTCATTGGTTGTTGTAATTAATTAGGGAGCATAAATAGAATTACCAGGAAGCTGAAGATGATGTATGTTTCAACTAACACAATTCAAATAGAACTTCTTGCTAGAGGAAGTTTATAGAAAATTAGATGGCAGCCAAGAATGATTAGATGAATTTCAGGAAAGGAAAGTCCATGAGGCTGTTAAACACAGCTGCAGTCCCTTGGTCAAGGTGCCAAACCACAGCTTGCTGAAAGCCAGGCCAGCTTGTTTAGGAAGCATTTGTAAATACTTGTCCAGTTCTTAGTCTGTTTGACCAGTGCTGGGAAGAAGACATTGAATTGAACGGAATATCTGGTTGGGCCCATTGTGCCTTTCATTACATGTTTGCAATTCTTAGAGCAAATACTGTGACTAGGGAGGAGGTCACACGAGACAGATTCAATCCCTGGCTTTGGTGGCAATCTCGATTACACTTTGCTGACGGCCTGTCCATGGGACAGAAGTGTGGCTAGAAGTGATGTGTGTGGTTAAGTTATATACCAGCAATCTCACTTATTTTTTTCTATTTATAGTGCCACCAGGACCTTGCAATTTTCAAACTTTTGCTTGAAGCTTGTACCAGGTCTTTGAGCATGTTCCCTGCTTTTACAAGATTTGAAAAAGGTAGATTCTTCATATCTGCTTCTAATTGGCAGCCACAGAATCACAATTCAGCATGTTCAGAGAGGAGGGATAATTTAGGGAGCAAGTTTTCCATAATGACAGTGGCATATGTTGTTGTCAGTTTCAGAGATTTTTTTTTTTGCAGTGACCATGAAAACTACTGGAATTATACAATTTACTGAAGATCCATTAATGGCTCTATTAAGAGGATCATTTATTTTCTTTTCCTTGTGTGTCAGCTGCTTACTAAAACAGGGCAGGCGGCTAACAGTTCCAATCCTGGATGCCCTTTCTCGTCTGGATCTCGATGCAGGCCTTCTGGCTGAGGTAAGAGCTTGTACTGGGCAGTTGGGCAGAACCCAGCCCCTGCGTAGCAACATGAGGCCTAGAACTGTTTGGTCATTCAAAATATTTTCCTAAATCTGACTCGTATAGGTCTTTAAAAGTCCCAGTATCACTGAAATTGGAAAGGAGTCAGAGAAGCTAAACCTGTTTTTGGAAACTTGCGTGAGGGGTTCAGTGAGGAGCAGAGAGAAGTTTTCTGTCTGTTACAGTATGCATTCAGAAATCTCAAACATGGCTGTTTTAGCAAATGCAAAAGCACTTTGTCCTGCTGCAGTAAATTTTTACTGTATATCTTAAACCTGCTTATTGTCAATATTTCTCTTTTTGAAGTACAGTGACCAGACTACACTGCTAATATTCTAAGTAAAGGCAGACTGGTGATTAAATAGTTGCATGGTCATTGTTTTTGTCTGCAGAGTGCTGGTAAAGGAGAAGAGATGATGTGTCTTCTGTCTTCTGTACATGCTGGATTGTGGCACTTCTTGCAGTTTGGTTTCTTATGAATAGAATAAAATTGGTTCGTTTGAGTGCATTGAATACTGCTTTACATAGTCCTGAAAGGCTAGTGCTGCATAACAGGCTGCACCTCTTCCATGCTTTTCCATTTTGAAATCCAGTCAAAAAATTATGGAGCTAAGGTCTTTCAAGCAGTGCCAAATGAAATTATAAGGGGCAATGGCCACAAATTACAGCCTAGGAGCTTCAGGTTGGACATTTGGAAAAATGAGTTGAGGTCTGCAGCACTGACATAAATTATCAAAGAGGTGGCAGGGCTTGAAGGGCTCCATCCTTGGATATCTTCAAGACTTGGTTAGCAAAGCCAGGGTAAGCCTGATCTAGTACTGACAGTATTCCTGCTCTGAGCAGAAGGCTGGACTACAAGTCTCCAAAGATTCCTTCCCACTAACATAACTATGTTTCTGTGAACCACAGTCTTACAGCTGATCTAGTATTTCCTTTTCCTCAGGTGCGGCAGTCTGCCATGACCATTGTGCCTTCTGTAAAACTGGAAGATTTGCCTGTAGTAATAAAATTTATCCTCCATAATGTCAAGGCAGCAGATGTGGTGGAGGTACAGTATTTTTCTCTCTACTAAAGACCAATAAGTTTTCTAATCCCAGTACATGTTTTAACAGAGAGTAGTTGTTTCACACACAGAGGTATACGCTTTAAGGGTTTCAAGTAAAATTTTAAATATTGCCAAGGATCAAAGCACATGTAGGAACTATGTCTGTCCTTTGACATGGATTTGGTTGTGCCTTCAGGCCTGAGAATTGAAACCTCCTAATTTCTGCTGGCTATTATAGATTTTTTTTCATTTGTTCTTAAATTAGGGTTTTTTGATGTAAATATCTTAAAGAACTGAAAGGATTCAAATTGTCTTGATTTAAACTCAGACAGAAAAGCTGTAGTTAAGTGGCAGCTTTATGCCTCTAAATTTTATCTTTGTGCATTATACAGACTTTTTAAGGGTTTTAAACTCCAGAAGTGTCCAACAGACATGGGACTGCAACTTGGTAATTCTCTTCTGGTTTTCTTCACTGAGTTCATGTTTTGGAAGCATTCCTACAAAGGTAGTTCTCCTGTTGAAGGACCATTTTCATTCTGAGATGTATGCTTCCTCAGTTTTTGAAGTTACTTTACCTAAGGAAACATACTCAGAATATTTTTTAAATGAGTCAGATGTATTTTGTCAAGCCAGCCTTGGTGAACTATTGAACATACTTTTTTCATACTTGAGGAAGCTTCAGCCTAAGCCAGGTGAGGATTGTGATCTGCCTAGATCTTCTGGAGAGACCAATGTGAAAACAGCATGCTTATTACATGGAAGCCAGTCTGTGCTGATACGCTGCAATTTGACAGCAGTCAGATTGGTAAGATCCCATGCCCCAGAATTCCTGTGGCTGTCATACATCTTGTTCAGCTGCTAAACAAGAGAAAACTAGTTCACAGCAGCATTCAGCAGATACAGGTGGGGAATTCACAGTAAAACTCTTCAGAAATCCATTCTTGCTTTCTGCATGCATCTGCAACATCATGACATGACTGGTGAAGAGCAAAGTGTTGCAGGTTCATTTCTTAAGTTTAAAAACACCCAAGTTTGAGCATGGTTAAATGCTTATGAGTTTTTGATTTGTAATTTTAGGGTTATTCTGGGAGATTGTTTTCTTTTCCTAAGCTTTTTCTGTTTCTTCCTTGTATGTTGCAGTGATTTGTGTGGAAATTTGTATTTTACAGGTGATTTCCGATCTTCGTAAGAACTTGGATCTGTCATCATGTGTTCTGCCGCTGCAGATCCTAGGTTCCCAGAAGAAGCTTAAAAGCCAAGTCCAGGCCAGGTACTTTTAACAGTTTTACATGATTCTCCAAGAGTAAGATGGGACAAGAGGACTTCATGTCTTCTTTATCTGGTCTCTCTGGCACACATGGTTACATACGAGTCTAATTTATCCTGCATAAAGGTGCTGACACCTTTATCCCTTCCTGCTTGGTGCTCATCTGACATGTGTCAGTCCTTGCCCAGCTGGCTTCCCCTGCCATGCATGTAGTTCCTTTTGACCCATCTGCATCCATGTCTGCAGAGGGGCAAGTAACTCCATTTATAGTAACATTGCTGGCAGTTCGTCTGGTTTAAGCTCCCTCCAGTATGTTTTTGGTTGAGTCTGCGACCTCTGCTTCCACCCTCTTCTGAAACTCCCTATCCTTGCCAGAGCATTCCCTCTAGAGAATGGCTACTTTAAGTAACTGCTGTGACTGCTACGCTGCTTTGTTCCTTTTACTACCATGTTTACACCTAGTCTCCTCCTTTCTGATCATTTACAGTTCTTCCATGAGCCAAATAACCACCAGCCAGAATTGTGTGAAGCTGCTTTTTGATGTGATCAAGTTAGCTGTGAGATTTCAGAAAGATGTGTCTGAAGCATGGATTAAGGTGAGATACATGCTTCAGTCCTTGGTTCCTTATTTAATTGGACTCCTAGGTTAAGCCTGAGCCTTTCTTGTAATCACATGTGATATTAAAAGACAAATATTAGCCCTTCAGTTTACTGATAGATTTCATTCTGTGTTCCAAATTAGCAGTGCTTTTTCAGGAGTCTGCTTTCTTCCTCGGTTACCAATTCACAGTGCTTGCAAGATGGCCACTGGGCTCTTTCCTTTGTGTTCCTTTCCTACGAAGTCTTGAAGTCCAGGATAAACCTGTTTCTACATGTTTACAAGAGTGTTCTGGAAAAAATAGTCTCGGATATTTTTTTTTTTTTTATGTCTGTAAGAGTGCAAAAATGTACAGCCATATGTTGAGACTGAGTTGTGTGAAGCCTTAAGGTCCTTGAAAATGGCCAGCTAGAAATCAATATTGTCTGATACTGGGCTCAATTTAATTTTAATTTGCATTTCAGTGTAAACCATGAGACTGTTTCTTGTTTGCAACCTTTCATTGCTCAGTACCTTAGTTCTTTTTTCAAGCCTGATGTTGTTTAAGAATGGCCTCGTTCAAGCTGAATTTTTGTGCTGGTTTTTTTAAGTGCCTTCTCAATTCTCTGCTGTTGGCAAGATCCAGTTTGCTGGCTTTGATAGCTGTCCTGTTGCAGAGGAGAGAAATCTGTGAGCAGTATTTCTGCCTTTTTTGATTTGGTTGTGGAATATATTGTACTCTAGCATAACAGCTTTCTTTTTTTTTTTTTGTTCTTAGGCTATTGAGAACAGCACGTCTGTATCTGACCATAAGGTAATACTTCTGACTCTGCACTTGTCTCTGGGAGTGTCCTCTTCTGCTGGTGTTCTCAAGGGCTTTCTCCATGTTTGTAGATGAAGAGATTTTTTTTCTAGTTGGAGCAGAAATTGCCAGTGATGTTACACAAGTGGTTCTTTCGGTATTTGACTTGTTCCTAGTATAACATCTAGCCATTTTCTTTGTAACTCTTAGTTCATCCCTTCTAAATGTCAAGGGATGGCATTATCCTGCTTTAATCCTGTCCTGCTGGACTAATAAGGTTTTTCTACAGTTGTGACTGTTAGGGCTTTTTGAGCTCTTGATTTTCTTCTCAGTTTTGATTTCAAAGTGTGTAGCTGTCTGGACTGTTTAATATCTTTCCAGCATAATGATTGGTGGTTATTCCCTCTAAAAGGTTCTGGATCTGATAGTTTTGCTGCTAATCCATTCTACAAACATCAAGAACAGGAAGCAAACTGAGAAAGTGTTGAGGAGCAAAATTCGACTGGGCTGTATGCCAGAACAGCTGATGCAGAATGCCTTCCAAAATCATTCAATGGTCAGTGTTCATTCTGCTTTGGGACTCCCTCTTCTCTTTTATCTCTCAGAGATCGTGTCAGATGATGATTTAACTCTGTGCTGCATCATTTATACTATTCCATTTATGTACACTTCTGTTTTTTAATTTTTTGTTCCCAGATCAACGTCCCAAGGCATATGTCCTCAGTTGTAACTGTCTTGTGCTGGTTTATTTTTTTGAGATGAGCTTTCCTCAGAGTTGGATGGGCTTTTTATTCTCATGCAGAACCTCTCAGCCTAAGAGATGTGGTGTAGCCCAAGATCTCCACTGTGTGTTCAAGGCATGCTGTTGGCTCTCACAGTATTTTTAGAAGTTCAAATGTTTACGTGCACCATTTTTCAAGTGCAGTGTTTTCTAGGTCTAAATATATATATTGCACATATGTTTGTAATGTAATGTAAATTACCATTTACTGTGAGAAAACTGAAAAGATCAATGAAAAATGACACAGTACTGATTGTTGGAGGTAGGGGGCAGATGGGAAACAGTGAGTTATGAATTTAAAATGAATTAAACTATAATAATGCCTTATATAGGCACATTTTATTCTGAATACAAGTGGTTTAACTCCCAGTAAAAATTAAGATAAAGTAAATGAGGCCACTTTGCATCTGAGTAAGTTTGTTTTTTAAAGGTGCTGTGTGTGTTTAAGTTGACTTTAAAAGTTAACTTAGATTTTTCTGATTATCTTGATGTATCAGAGTCCTTCTGTTTTAAAGTAAGGCCAAGAGTGTGTCTGTCCCAGGGCTTATATTTAGTGGTACAGTGCTGTAGTATTCCCTCCTGGTGTCACCCCTAAGGGATATACTGCTGTGAGCTTTGCATCTTCACCAATCTGTAAATCCTTTGTGTGGAGAAGGTTGGAGAAACCCATTCTGGTGTGCCTTACCTGCTTTCGTTACCCGTGTGCGGGAGAGAGGACAGTCAGAGAAGGCAGCAAAGCACCTCCTAAACTAGACAAAGCTTTTGGGATGAGCTGTAGCACACTTTTTATTTAGAGAACTGAGTGTGTTGAAAGCAACAAGTAATAATCTCCTCTTTCATGATATCTGTATTTCAGGTTATCAAAGACTTCTTCCCTTCCATCCTAGCACTTGCTCAGATGTTTCTGCACTCTGCACACCCAGCCATAGTCTCCTTTGGCAGCTGCATGTACAAACAAGCTTTTGCAGCCTTTGACTCTTACTGCCAGCAGGTATAGTGTGATGGATGGCAGCTGTTTTGTGTTTGCACTTTGTTCTAGAATTTATGCCATGATCTTTTAGGCAGAAGAGGATTTCAGGCAGCTGAAAGCCTTTGGAGATAGGTGTATGCTGTAGAGTAGGCCAAGCAGAAGATGGGGAACAATCACAGCAAGACTCTGGTAGCAAGTGACTCAAGCACAGAGACTGCTGGGAGGAACAGGGAGCGAACAGGCAGGCCTCAGCAGTGACAGAATGAAAAATGCTTACAGAGCAGAGGGGACTGTGCTGGGTTTGCTGCAATTCAGAAAGGAAACAAGTTGACTCAGATCTAGCCGGGAGGTCAGGACTGACCCCCAGGGTCACAGAGGAGATTTGTTCATAAATCCATACCCCTGCTCTGTCTTACCTAGTGACTTTGAGCATCCTTTGTTTTAAAAAGCCATTTTTATAGTTTGTACTGAAACTTTTTTCCCTTTCCTTGGATAACTTACTGTGATGAAAAAGTTTATACAGATTTCCCTCAGAGCTCTGACCAACTTGGACTCCTGCTGCATATTCTGAAATAATCACAGACTAGACTTTCAGCGCTGAGTAGGAGTTCCTTGCAGACATGCTGACATCAGGAAATTTTGGGACTGAAGAAAGCTCTGCAGAAGCTTTTGAATGTATTTGCACTCTTTTGGGCACAGTATGTTCATAATTAAGACTGTTTCCAGCACTGTATCTGTATTACTTATTTCAGTGAACTTAACAAATAGACAAACAAAAAAGCAACTGGGAAAAACCTGAGATGTGAAAGCATTTGTTGTCATCAGCAAGCTAGTGAGTCTAGTAATACCCTGAGATGTTAAGAATTTCAGAAGAGGGTGGCTCTACCAGCAATTAGTGACATAGGAAAGACCTGTAGCCTCAAGCAGTAGATGGGAGTTGAGAGAGATCTCTGTCCAGAAATCAACTGAAATAAGGCCATAAAAATATTTTTGAAACAAAAATGTCAGTTTTGAGCTGCTGTTGATAAAGACTGTGAAGGCACTGCAACTGCTGAAGTTAGAGGTGATGTCTTCCTGGGTATGCTGCAGTGTTGTGTGCACCTAAGAAAATAGGGTAGATTTTTATCATCTTAAATGTTGGTAGCAAAGAGAAGAAGCTGCAGTAGCGTTAGTAAGGCAGGAAAAATGTGGTGAAGAGCTGCTTTGTGAAATTATGGGAGCTTTTAGAACTGAATAAAATTCAGACTCAAGGAGAAAGTCAATATTGTGGATATCAAGAATTAAAGAGAAGGGACTCAGAATAATATGGTTGAGTCTCAGGATGATTATCTGTACTTGATCAGCATATTCTGTATGAGCAGAACAGTGCAGACATTTTTTTGTTGATATTCCTCTGGGGTCTTTTTCCTTAGGAGGTTGTGACTGCTTTGGTGACTCATGTGTGCAGTGGAAATGAGACAGAATTGGACATTTCTCTGGACGTGCTCACTGATTTGGTGGTGCTGCACACATCCCTGATGATTCGCTATGCCTCCTTTGTCAAGGTATGCAAATTTCTTGGGGCACACTATATTTCAGGTCCCCTACACCACTTTCCCTCAGATTCAAAATAGGTCAGTACTTTTCAGAAATAGAGGTATTGGTACAACTTGTACTTGTAGAGCTATCTGTCTTGAGAAATGCATTTGTCAGAAGTGGAAGGTATCCACTATGAAAGCGTGAGCTGTAAGACAGGACTGTATGATTTTTTGACGGGGAAATTGAGATAGACAAAGAAAAAAAGGTACTCTTCCCTGTAGCTTAAATTTCAGGCCTAGAATGACACCTACAATGGAAGGAAAATGCTGTCTGCATCAGCTATTTCAAATACTTGGCAATAACCTGCCCCCTTTGTGGACTGCCTGTTCTACCACATTAAAAGACTGACAGTACTTCAGCCAGTATTTAAATCCTAAATCAAAACTGACAGGGATGGGAAAAGACCTACGTAATAAAATTTAAAAGAAGAAAGTACTCAGTGGAGAGAAAAAATGAGCTATTGACTCCTAAGAATGACAAGCAGGGTCAGGCCTGCCCAGTTGCGTGTTTCATAAAGTAGTAAAAGTGGAGACTGAGGGAAGATCAAAACAGCAAAGCAAGCATGTAGCAATACTTTCCTGGAACACTCCCTGACCTGTGATGACTTGTAGCTTAAGGACACCCTGTATTTAAGAGCCCTTGAAGAGTATGGGTGTGAGTGTTCCCCTCACCCCTTTGACTTTTTTGGTGCCCCCTTGGTGTCAGTGGATTCTGTAGTTTAAGTACACCCTGTGGGAAAGCTATATACTTTTTGCTGTTTAGCTGGTTGATTGTTACATGTAAATTACTTGCTTAAAATATGCTAAAAAGGCATTAAGATCTGCCATAAGAATTTGCAATGCAATCTGTCGCATATTCGATGAGTATAACAGGAAGAAACAGGACTCGATTGCTTCCTGGCAGAGGGAAGATGTGATAAGGACCCGAGGCTGAAACTAGTCCTTGAAAGAGAAAACCCAAACCCCCTGCTTATAATTGAATGTGTTGTCAGGTTCTTGTGCTGGCAGATCACTTACAGGTTATGGGCTGACCTTTGATATATTACCAGAGCTTGTATATGAAACACGTTAATCAATTCTCTGGCCACACCTCAAGGTCTGTCAGTGTACTGTGTTTGACATGCATCTCAGAGGTGGTTACTAGCCAGCTACCTGTAAAAAGATCTGTAGAGCTGCAGATACCTGGCATATTTGACACTGAGCTGGAGCCTGTCCAGCACAGAGAGAACATGCAGATCTTAGCACAAATCATCTCCCCAAATGGCTATTTTTTTAATCTTAAATCTGGATGAATTTTCTTGAAGGTTGCAAAGGTGGTTACTTAATCCTGTCAGATTCGACACCTCATTCCAAATCCTGCTTGAGTTTGACCAGTAGTAAGAGAAAAATAATGGCAGCAAAATGCTGTGTCAGTGGTAGGAAAGCTAGCATGGCTGTGGGAAACAGCTGGACTATTTTTCACTGAAGCACTGGAAGAAGAAATATCGTGAGGATGCCAGCCAGCACAGAAAATTTAACCCCTAGATTGTTAACAGCTTGACTGTTGAAGGGCTTGAAATGGAAATATTAGTAAAAACCCCATAGTGTTCATTTTGTCAAATACTTTGAATTCTGTGACCAGATCTGTGAGAGAAGATAAATAGCTGTCACTAATGGAATTGGAGCATTCCCAAAATGCTTATGGTAGCCAGATTATTCTTCCCATTCAGCCTCTGATAGAATGAATTGTCAGAATTAAGGCCAGAGCAATAATTCTGCATTTATGTTTATTTAATTTGAATGTAGCTTTTCCCTGCATGTATAGAAAAGGTAAAGTTAATTGTCTTTCCTGTGGTTGACAATTGATGTGATTTTGGGAATATGGAAAGGGATTCTTTAAACATCTGAACCAGTTTGTGTCTTCTCTCTTACAGACCATTTTAGACTGTACACAGAAACTGAATCCATGCCAGATCCGAAAGCTTTTCCACATTCTCAGCACACTAGCATTCAGCCAGAGGCAAGAAGGAAGCTATATTCAGGTAAGCAGAGACTCAACAGAAAGGAGTTCAAGCTGTACCTTTGTCCTCTTTGCTAGGTTAACTTCCAGAATCTGTGTTGTGCATATAATGGCCTCATCTATGAACAGCGATTGATGTCAGGATGTCCTTCAGCTTAAAATTATCTTCTCCCCAAGTGGCTGCAAGCCAGCTTGTGGCTTCAGGCTTTCCACCCTGTATAGCAAGGGCTCACCACAATGACTGCATACCTTGCCCCTTTCCCAGAAAGGTCCTCTTTTCTGGCGCATCTGAGAAAGGTAGAGTTGTTAGAAATGTTGGTGGAAGGGGACCAATGTCAGTCTCTAATCTAACCTCCCAGTCCAAGTGGAACTGTCACCAACACTATACCAGGCTGACTGTGGCTTTGTCTAGCTGAGCCTTGAAGACTTGCAAAAGTGTAAATTCAGTAGACTCTTTGTCAAGTTTTGTTTCTCAATCACTTGGAAGCATTCAGAAAGCATAATTCAGATTCTTCCTCCAAACGTTCATCTCAATTCAGTTGCTGAATGTTTGTACAGCAGCGACAACAAAGACTCTCACGTTAGAACAACTGAGCTACACAGAACAGAGGACTCTGCTGTGAAGTGGTATTCTTCACACCTTTTTTGCCTCTAGTTTAAACATCAAAAGCTATCAAACCTGATTTGTCTAAAATCATATTCATTTTACACAAGGTACCTTGTATGACTCAATTGCAGCATAATAGTGGTGGTATCAGGTACCTGTGTCTGGATTTCTGACTCCTTGAGCATGGCAGCAGTCAGAAAAAGTATCTCAAAGGTATTTATTCCACAATGGAGATGTCTAGATTTAAAATCTTCCTGTTCATAAAGCTCAGCTCTTAGAAATTAGGTCTGTCTTTGAGTCCTTGCGTAGTTCCTAGTTTTGGGTATGGTTGCACATGCTAGCTTGAGCCTATAAAGGAAAACTGCTGCTCTTCTCTTCCTGATTGATCTGTGGCATGTAAAACAGCATGTCTGTAGTCATTTCAGGTCTTCCCACTTAGCCTGTTAAGAAGGAGCTCTTCATGGCCAAAATTTTCAGTTATATGGCAGGTTTAGCTCTTTTTGAACTACTTTCCTCAGTGATTTCCCCACCTCCCACCCCAAATCTTTCTTATGTGCAACTTGTGAAAATTGCCTTGGCAACACACAAGGTGACTTTGCAGCCCAAGAGGACTAGCCATCAGGAAGAAGTGTGCTGCCTGTCACCCTCATAAATTGCAAAAAGAAGGGGAGGACTGTGAACTTTATAACTGAGCTGGGAGTTTGTCACTGTAGGGATTTAAGGATGCCAGTTTGACTCTGTCCTCAGTGGTACCAAAGACTCCAAGGGTAGATCACCAAAGAAATCAGTATCCTGGAATCAGCTTCATCTTTGCCTGCTCTTAAGTGTACTTCTAAAATGGATGCTTCTTGGACATGAGAATCTCTACAGGCAGATTAGGTATTTGTCCTTGCACTGCACAGGTCATTCTAGAGGCATCTTGCCTAGTGAAGGTCAAGAAAAGATAGCATAACCATGTACTGTCCTTTTCTCTGCTACCAGTTTGATCTTGTTGGCACTGGTAGTTTGTGTAGCGTAACTCAGGCCTTCATCTTTTCTGTCTCAACACCCCTCTCTGGTCAGAGTTCATGCAGCTCTCAATCCCTGAGGATCTGTGTATGGGCCAACCTCCTTCTTTGCAGGACCAGTAGGGAGAGTTAATAAAAATCAATGCAACCAGAGCTGTTTTGATTCCATAATGTTTTTCAGTGGCCTGCAAGATTGCTGCTGCTTTTATGAAAGTGCTTCAGACTGTTTTGTTGCAGTCTGAGAATGCTGCTCCTCATAACTGGGATGCTGCTCTTCTGCAGTGGTTGCTGCTTAAGCTAGCAATAGGCTTTTTGCTAACTGGCTAAAATAAGCAGGTTTTCTGCTTAGTGCGTTCCTTGTTCCATCCCTACTTTGAAACCGGTTACTTCCTGCTACTTACTTTTAGATATCAGGAAGCTGAACTGTCCCTTAGCTTTGGTAGGGACCCACTTGGCAGCCTTCTCCCCCGATTGCTTGCTTAGCTAAAGTTTCTGCCTTTTCATATCCCTTTGTCAGAGACACTATTTGGTGGCTGCCCTGGTTTAGCCTCTGGTCAGCTATTCCATCCCTCTCGAGATGACACCTTTCTTGATTAGAATTCCTCTGCCAGCAGTGCAGATACAGCTTGGATTCCTGTGGTTGACTTACTACACACTCCTCTATGCTTTACCTTCCATCTCTTTAGCAAGTATTAAACTTCTCATCCAGAAAATTGGTCTCCCAACTTTCCTGAAGCATCACACTTCTACGACTGAGTATGGTTCATGCTGTCAGTGTCAGGAGACCTTAGTCTATTATTAGCGGGCCAGACTTTCAGAAGTCTTCAAAACTGTTTGTGCCCATTTTGGGACAGTGCAGCTGAATCAGCTGCTTGGCCCAGCTGTTGAAATAGAGCATACTGCATTGAGACCTGATGTGGGCTTATGGAGCTGCTGCAAAGGAACCTTTACAACTGTGCAGGGCATGCTTGCCCACAGCCAGGGGAAAAGGAGGGCAGCATGAGAAACACCTTAATCCCAGGTGGCTGGTATGCTGTTACCTACTGCTCTCCTTGAACCTTCACCAAAAACTGCTCCGGCCTTCTGAAGCTGACAATGTTTTGGAGGGCAGCTCTGCAGCAGCTGTTTGTATGTGAAGGACTCCAAGACCATCTGCTATTTTTTTTAATATATTCTATTAATTATAGATGAAACCTGGACCAGCTACATGTTCTGTGTCTTAATTAGAGCAAAGACAAAGCGAGTCACTTTTAATCCTGTTTGCAGCCTTACTTAGCATTGTGATTAGTATTTTCATAATAAAGGAATCCCAGAATGTGCATTTCTTTTCAAAGCTGTAATCCCAATAAACCATCCCCCTGCAGCCTTTGGAGATGACATTAAGTGAAGATGACAATAGAATTGTGAGTGATGCACACAAGTACCTCTGTGGTGACATGGTTTGTGTCTTTTTAGGATGATATGCACATGGTGATCAGGAAATGGCTCTCCAGTACAGTTCCCAACCACAAACAAATGGGGATTATTGGTGCTGTTACCATGATAGGCAGCGTGGCATTAAAAAGGTGAGAGAGAATGTAGCAAAGATGAGTTTAACATGCTTTCAGTTCGGACCAAACCTGGAGTGGAACAAAGGAAAGGGGGCCATTGCCTTCAAGCTCATGCACATCTTGGTCAAATCCAGGAACTTAAAGCTCTCTTCTCCACGCTGTGGTGTTTGGTGTTACAACCTGTTCAATACTGCTCACCTGCTTCTAATCTCAAAGGCATCCTGAATTCCACTGTGGTGGACTGACTGCAGATCAGCCTCTGACACTAGGCTGAATAACCTAATGTGCTCCATGTTTGAATACAGGGAAGTCTAAAAGAGAAGTAAGGACAAAGATTGTTACTATTGTGCTGGGCATTGGCATGGCACTTTCCAATGTACTATATAAATATTTTTTTATAAACAGTATTCTTAAACCAGGCAAACTCTTGCTAAGAGCTGGGACAAAGACTAAAGCACTTGGAAAATAATTTGGCTGGTGTTGGGAAGCATTATTTAGCTCACTGATTTTGCACTTAATAAAGTGCTTCTGCTGTTTATTACATGAAGAGAAAAGCCCACCAGACACCAGAAAAGGTCCAGGCCCTGAGTCATTGGACTTCCTTACGGTTGCTCCCATATCACTGATGTCAGACTCGCTGATTTAAAGGCAGTGGTTCAAGTCTAAGCAGGGTGTATGCTAATATAGTTATTGCAAGAGGAGATTTAGAAAATCCTAAAATAAGATCTACAGGGAAAAAAAACCCAGAAGAGCCTGTGGGGTCATCAGTGTGTCAAGGCACCTTTGGTGGCAGAGAGTTTGCTGGGTAAAGTGCACACAGATGATCCCAGCAGGCAGAGCATGTTCTGTGCCTCAGAAAAAGGGGTAAATCCCCAGGGAATCTGTTTGTTTGACCTGTAGAGAAATTCCTTCCCACTCAAGTCTGATCCAAATGCATGGGGAAAAATCTGTCTGCTGGCACCTGAGAAATATCTTTGCATTACATTGGATTGTTTGTGTACCTTACTGGCATCCTGTCTGATTTCCTCAGAAAAAGGTCAAAGGAGTCAGACTTGAAAGCCAAATTATCAGAGGGAAAAGTACCTTTCTGAACCCTGCAAGTAAGCAGCAGAAATTTTGTGTAGTTGTCCTAATGTATAACTACAGGTGGTATGCTTATAGTAAGGTGAGGCTGCATGGCTTTCAGAAGAGGGGATGAGTAGAGGGCTTAGGTTTCAACAGGTTAGAAAAAACATATCCTTGAAGAAGACATTGAGTCTTGTCCTGAAGGTCCCAAACAGCAACAGGCCTTTTCTTAATAGTGTTCCAAAGAACACGTTTTTCATGGATAATTCTGCAATTTCTGGAGGAAGAACCTTGTGTGCGTGACTGGGTTTTGCCATCTCTTAAGTGTTGTGCAACAAAAGCAAGGTTATCAATTGTTTTCAGAAATGAAGGAGACGGTAGTTCGTTGGAGAGACCAGAGCTGAACAGCGAGCGTGATGGGCAGGTGAGTACCAAGAGTGGGGCGGTGTGGGAGAGAGGGAGGATATGGTCAGCGAGGAGGTATGCCTGGAAACACAGTCTTAACTGAAGTACCATGTGTGTCGGTTAGCTTTACTGAGCCTGGGATTCTTGTACATTGACTGCAGAGTAAAGAATCTATTAAAAATGGTTTTGGAGAAACAAAGGTCTATATTAAGATAGCCCCTGCTGATCTTGCCTGCTGCTAGTCCAGGACAAGCAGTACTGCAGCCATCTAGTGAAAGTCATCTACCCAGACATTATTTCAAACACAAAGGAAAGAAACAGGACAATCTGCTGCAGTGAGCCAAAGCCAAAGGCCTTTCTCTCAGCTTGGCAGCAGTGCCCTTCGAGCCATCTAGAGAAAATACGTGTGCTGTACAGGGTTGGCCTAGCCTTGGCCCTTTTCTTTAATTCCTGTTGAAGAACCTTATTCTAGGCTGGCACTCTGTTTAAGGGTTGTCCTGGGCAGACTCTTGTGTTATTTCATGGTGGTGCTGGGCCAGGACCTTAAAAGACCCATGTTCCTTCTTAAAACTGGGTCTTTGCAAGAGCAGTCACTGTGGGCTGTTACCGTAGAGATGAAGCTTTGGATATGCCTCAGAGTAAATTAGTATAAAAGGGCTCAAGGTAAAAGCTTGAGTTGGAGCCATTTACCTTGCCCATTTCTGTGAACTGTTTTCTGTCCTTTCAGCTTTCTACCTTGCTGGACCTTGTGGGCTTCTGCTGTGAGCAAACACCAGAGATCTTGGCTCTGTACTATGATGAACTTGCCAGTTTGATTGAGAAGCAGACGGGGAATTTGGACTTGCAGCTCCTGGTATGTTGCAGAGTAGTTTGAACTTAATCATTTAAATGAATACTTCAGGAACATGATGTTTTTCAGGCATTGGCAGGACAGAGTTGATTTGAGGATTTCCCTTCAGTCTGAGAACTCTTTTTTTTATGTTCTAGGCATACTTAAGATCCTGTAAGAGATTGATCAGATCCTCTTTCAGCTCTCTCAGCTTTTTTTGATTGCGGCAGATTCCTCATTGTGCTTTAACTTCCTTTATGCGAACTTCTACATGACAACAGGGAAGCCTTTTAAAGGAAATTAAATTACAATTCAGAGCATGCTTTTAAGATACATAGATAAAAGTAGAAACTGAAAGAACTTTAAACTTAATATTGAAATTGGCTTCTGGTCAGACTATTAAGGCTATCTGATGCCTAAGGACTTGGAAGAGCCACAGTCATTTATGGTAATAAATAAATAAATGGTATTTATGGTAATAGGAAGAGGTTTGTGAAGGCCACTGGACAGCTCTTTCTTCTTGCTGGGGACTCTATTTGCATGTGTGCTGTGCCTGCCAGGAGGGTAGCAAGCTGTACTGGGGCCCAGGAGAGCACTGAAGGCTGCTGAGGAATGGATCACTTTGTGGCACAAGTGCTCTTTGCACCTGCTGGTTACAGAGTGGAGGAACTTCGTGTTAGAGCCGGGGGAGGTCACCAGGGAGCTGTGAAGTGCCCACAGTCACTCTGAGCAGCTCTGTGCCTAGGGCTAGAAATGCCAGTCTCCAGCAGTCCAGCTGAGTGCTTCAAGAAGGAAAGTCAAAGGAAGGGGGGTTTCTGAAATATAAAGGCAAACTAAGGTTCTTTTCACAACTTTTGTGCAGATTTTTTTAGGTCTTTGCATTGTCTGCTTGTCCAGATTGTCACATCTATTACTTTACTTCTCCCTTAATTGTTTCTAACAATATAAACATGTGAAGTACATGGGACCCATTGTGTGAAATAAAACTGTCAGCACTTTATAGCCATTTCAATCTGATGATCAGCTCTTAGGACAGAGAACTTTCTGTGGCTGCTTCCTTTTCCAGCCAGTTGCTCTGCCTCTGCAGGACGATAGAACCTGTAGACAAGCTCATGTCCAAAGAGCAGGGAAGAAATTGGTTATGCGTGCTTAGCAATGTTTCCTGGCTTTGTCTCTAAAGGCAGGCTTTGGCTCTCCTTGTGAGCAGTGGGCTTCATTGCTGTGGGTGTTCCAGGATACTTTTGCTTGGCCTTCTGCATTTTTCACTGCTGCTGCTGAAGCTTTCTTCACTGAGCCCCCTTGCTGAGCAGGTTTTTCTTCCTTTCTTTATAGGATGAGTTTGGGAAGAGTTTGGTGGAGAACTTTCCCAGTGACTTTGTGGTGGATCTGAGCCCCAGAGTGGATGGGTATGCTAAGCACAGGCTAAGTATTTGCAATGTTTCTGTCACCGAGAACTGAGTTTGTCAACAAGAGCTTGTCTGTCTTTCCTTGCAGTTCCTTCTTGTTCCCAGTGAAGTCCTTGTATAATCTGGATGAAGATGAAAGTCAGGAAGCAATTGCTATTAACCTCTTACCATTGGTGGCGCAGAGTGAGTTTGGCAGGGTCACTGATGGAATGAGTAACCAAAGTAAAAGGTACTTTGACACTTTAACTGTGGGATGACTGCAAAAGTAAAGGAATTGTTTTCTTTTGGTGCACTTCACTGCTATCAGCCCTGCCTGCCAGAGTGGAGGTGGTCAGAGAATTTACCAGCTTCCAGTGTTCTTTTCCTTCTCTTGCCACTCGACATCTTCAGATAGGTCCAGAGGTGTAAGCTGGTTGGGAACTGGCAGTCTGTTCTGGCTCAGGCTGTTTTAGGTGGTTTTGGGTAAGTCATGATGAATCTGCCTTGTTTCCCATCTGTCATATGAGAAGCGTAGCTCTTCCTTCCAGTGTTACGGTGATATTGGATGCCATATTGAGATGGATAGCCAACTTTGAGGTGGCAAAATTCATATTTTGAGCAATGATTCTCAAACAGTCACTAAGGGCTTAGTGTGCATTGACAGTACGCGATTTTTATCACCTTTGGTTGTACTTGGACAACATAGACTGTGCTCCAGAGCAAAACTACAAACATGCAACCACAAGTGAAATTCAACTGAGAAATAAGAGCTTTGTCTTTGGAAAATGGAACAGACAGCATGTAAGAAATAATAAAGTCTCATTAAACAGTTGGGTATCAAAGTTAAAAATAATTAAAGGTGTCTTTTTAACTGGCACTTTCATATCCTGCATAATTTATTGTCATAAGATTTTGTTGAGATTTTAGTTGTGCTTAAGAAAAGACATGTTCACTTCAAAATAAAAGAAAATAAAGCTACTTTACATGTATCAATGGAAAAAATGTTAATCTTCCTCACTGAGAATGTGAGCAGTAGCATGGTACAAAACATTCAAGGATGTTTCTCCACTGCTCACATCTGTGTTTTGCACAGTTTCTTATAGTTCCTTCTGAATTATTCAACTTTGTTTTCTAACAGAAATAAACCTGACCTCATTTTTGTTCATTACAGTTGTTTTTCTGCCCATATATGGTTTTACAAAGAATTGGTGATCACCAATTATTTATTTATTTATTTATCTATCTATCCATTTATTTATTTATTTATTTTACCATATGGTGCATTTCCGCTCTGTGTCACTGGGACTTCCAAGAAGCAAAATAGAAGGCATAGTCAGGGTGGCGTAAGGAGCATATAGTGTGTAATGGAAAAGTGGGCATTCTGGAGGCATATAGAACACAGGGCCCACTCAATTTTTTTTTTTTTTTTCCCACCCCCCAGGGTAGTGTCACCGATGTGTCTGTCACCCTGCTTCCGATTGCTGAGGCTCTACACTGGAGAGCAGAACAGTGGAAGCCTGGAGGAAATTGATGCCTTATTAGGTATGGGAAATGGACCTTTTTGTGGAATCTGGCTGGCTGACTTGTTCCTGTCACAGATCTGCGAAGACTTCCTGCAGTTGTAGGAAGAATTGTGTAGTTTATGAAGGAGGCTGAGATGCTCTGTTGCCCATAAAGTGGAAGGGGCGCAGGGGAGACAATTGTTTTGTCTGGAGATGGAGTGGCTGATGAGGCTTACTCCACATAGCCATTGGAATTGATACAGGCTTTGGTAAGAGATTTTGTCCACGCAGAGACCAAAGGATGGGTCACAAACACAGTCCAACATGTTCTCTTCGTGCTCTGTCCCAGGTTGCCCCCTGTACCTGACTGACCTGGAGGTTGAAGGGAAGCTGGACTCTCTGTCCAAGCAGGAACGGGAATTTCTGTGCTCACTCCTGTTCTATGCTCTCAACTGGTTTCGTGAGGTGAGTAGAGCCTTCTCTGCATGTTCTGGAGTGACACTGAGGGGTAGCACTTACAAATACTAACCTGAGGCTTCAGGGGTGCAATTGCTGTTGAAGAAGAGTCTTGCCTCTTGGAAACCTTCTCCAACAAGGTCCTGGTGATTTCTCAGTGTTCTTTTCTTCATTATCGTTTTTCCTGCTGCTAGCAGCAACTTTGCTTTCTTGGTCAGAGGCTCTGAGGACTGCCTTGCTGATGTGAGTTTTCCACCTGCTACTCAGCTGGAGTTTATACTCTGGCACATTTTGGTGTATGAAAAACGGTTTTGCTGTTGCATGGAGGATCCTGTAAACCCCAAATGTGTATCTAAACTATGAGGTAATATATGTCTAAATTGGAAGGGAACATCAGAGAGAAAGGTCAGTCTCACCATGATGGAGAGCAGGGGAGTTACCAGCTGGTCAAGGGCCCTGATTGTTGTCTTCTGCTTGGCGATGGGCTTCCACTCCAGGGCTCTCATTGCCATTCTGAAGTGAGTCCAGTGGAAGTCACCAGGCTAATGGCATGTGAGGGGAGGCTGGGAGAACAGAGGTTGTCCAGCCTGGAGAGGGTAAGCCAGAGGGGAGGGCATATTGTGGTCTTTTGCTGTGGTCTTCTGTTACTTAACAGAATGGTTGTGCTCCAATTCCAGAGAAGCTGTGGGATCGCCTTTCTTGGAGATGCTTAGTGCTCCACTAGAAAAGGCTCTAAGCAACCTGTTTAGTTGATGCTGCTTTGAGCAGAGTGTTGGACTAGAGGGTTCCACAGGTGTCTTGTAGACTTGGTTGTGATTGTGTGCTTTTTTGTATACCTCTGTGAGTTTACAGAAGGGTAAAATGCAGTGCCTTCAAGCAGATTTGGACCATGTATTTGCTAACATCAATGGTCAGTGGGAGTGTTCCCTGCTGGGGTTATTCTGATAACATGAGCTGTGTCAGAATTGGCGCAATTCCACATCCCCAGTCCTCCCTGTTCCTGCTCTTCTCTCAGGACTTCCTTTTTCCTGGCAGACCTGGGAATGGCCAAGGGATTTCCAGAGCCACAAGCAGCACAGAACCCGACAGTGAGCTGTCTGCTAATTCCTCTTCTTCAGTTAGTATTTGACCTGTTGGTGTTGCTCTCTTGCTTTTTGTAGATTGTACCTATTATGTCCGTGTTCTCATGGACTTCTGGAGAGCTTTGTTCAGGCAGTCTAGGTCTGGTCACATGGATCACTTGTCCTGTGCTGTGTGCTTATTCAGGACTTAAGGATGTTATTGAGAAAAGAAAAAGTAGTAAAAGTGGGTACAGATCTCCCTAAGTTGGTGAGTTTGGTTTGTATGTCTAGGTTGTAAATGCCTTCTGCCAGCAACAGGACGCTGAAATGAAGGGGAAAGTTTTGACTCGATTACAGAACATCACAGAGCTGCAGAATGTGCTGGGAAAATGCTTGGCAGGTGAGTATGAAACATTTGTACATTCTGGGCCTGCACAAGCAGTGAAGTGAAAATGATTGGCTTAAACATCAGTGGAGGAAGTATATGGTAACACATAATGCATTTTTACAGTGACTTAAGAGTTCAGGTGTATACAGCTATTGTTTTCAATTTGCCTGAGTCCAAACTGCCCTTCTCAATCACCTCCTCAGTGACATCTCTTTCACTGTTCCCAGGCAGATTTGGCAGAATCTGCCTGAGTATGATGGATACTGGAGTAAACCAGCCTCTATCCTAAAGAAACAGTGTGTTTCTCCAGTATTCAGGTTGTAACAAGCTGTTAAGGGATGTTATAAGAATCCACTGCCTCCAGCTGCTCTAGGCCCATGAATTCCTCCTGCCTAGCCACTGGAAACCCCGGGGTCTCTGTCCCAGGTCGATGGACACGCCTACGTGGACTGCCACAGACAAAGTGTTGCCTTCAGCAGCACCTCTGTATGGGACTCACATAAAACATAAGTACAGACAGCCAAGTCCTCGTCCTGCTATTCGTCTGGTTAAGGTAGAAGTTCACGAGTGAAGGCACACACGGCATGCTCTAGTCACAAGCACACAAACATTTGCAGATCCCACAAGTATAAGCGCAGCTCCTCTGTCTGCTCAATCGCCTGCCCAGATCCCAGGCCCTCTAATCAGCTCCATGGGTCTCTTACTCACTGGCTATTCCAGCTTGCTGCTCACTAGCGGACAGACCCACATCCTCACACGCTCATCTCACAGGCACAGGCTCCAGACACAAAGTCTATGTGACCTGTAGAGATGCTCCCAATGGCACCTTTACTGACACCGAGACCAGTTGCTGGCACCTCAGGCCCAGTTTGATCCAACTAGTTTCTGGCACAGTGTTTACTCACACAGGTCTCACCAGTAGTTGGCATTTATTTCTTGCAGCATGTGTGCACACACACAGAGGATAGTGAGATTACACTGAAATATAGTTAAGAAAGTACTTAAGAAGACAGGACAGACACTGGTGATCAGGCATGGGGTTCAGTGAGACAAGCATACTGATCAGACAGCTCTGCTGACCCAGTGCTTTACTCATAGCCAGTCCCTTTTATACTGCTTCTGCCCATTCCACTCTTTGTTCCTCCCCACCCCGCTTCTTGCCTGTATTTTGTCATTCAGGAGCTGAACTAACCCAATTTCTCCATTTTGGCTCTTTCAGCAACTCCTGGCTATGTCCCACCACCAGCCACTTTTGATTTTGAAGCCCGGGAGGCCACACCATCCATTAATGCTCTTGGTCCAGCGAGGAAAAAGAACGGTAATGACTTCATGATGTTTAAACTACAGCAAGAACAGTGAGACTTGCTTTAATTTCTTACTGTGGTTTTATAAAAGAGAAGCTGGTTGTGGGGAAGCCCCAAATTCATTTGCCTCTCTTTTGGACCATCATCCTGGCTATGGATGACACAACCTGTGCATGCTCCATGCTTTGTTAGGGCTGATTAAAGTACAACCTGTGCTGTTTCCCTGGCTGCAGGTGCTGTCTAATGTTGAGCGCAGTGTGGCCTTTGTTTCTGAAGTTGCTTTTCTCTTCAAGGAAGGAAGAAAAAGGCTGATGGCAGCAAGGCTGGCTCTGCAGATCATTCTCAAGCAGATGACACTTCTGAGGGAAACCAGCCTGATACTGAGCTCTCCGAGCTGGAGAAGGTAGGTGTATATCCCTGGGGACTTGCAAGAAGGACAGACTAGGGAGGTTGCCATAGAAGCACAAACAAAAGCTTTGAGAGAGGGGTTGTTTATTTCAAAAGTTAATCACAATTAAGTGGTTCAATTCTGCTTTCTGACACCTGCCTCCCATCTGAATTTTGAAAATGGTTTGCTGCAGAGGCCAGCCCCTTTCCAGCAGGCATTGTGGTTCCGGACAGTGTAAATGTGCAGGATTATCAATAATACTATTAGTTACTCTCAGGTTAAGACTATGGAAAGTTTCTATTTAAAGCCAGTGTCCCATCTCTCAAATTACTGCAATAACGTGCCATCCCTAGACTCAGGTCAGAAACTGTGAGAAGTACAAACCCTGGTAAAGAGCACATCTCCTGCTGATGTCTACCTCAGTCATGGGTGCTCATTTTGCAGATTTTCCTGGAGGTATTTAATCAATGTATTAATGATAAGGCATCTTTAAAATGATCCATTTTCATCACATGCTAAGAACTATTTCCCAAACCTTTCAACTAATGAATTTTTACATTTTATTTCTTGTTCTTTTGAATAAACTCCTACAGTATTGTCATTATGTCTGGAATGCAGGATCTGTGCTGGCTGAAAGAGAGAAGCCAGGGAAGTGTGCCCGGCTTCAGGCTCAGCATCCTGGGGGGCTGGGATCTCATAAGCATCCCACAAGGCCCCACCTCTACCACTGTTACTAGTAAATGTTATTCAGAGTCCATTTTATCAATTTCAGTCAGGCAAATATGCTTCTACTTCCCTGCTGTTATACAGGTATGATAGCTGAGTCAGATATGATAACAAGGTCACTTAAATTACAGGGAATAAGCAAAGTCCCAGATAGTTTTGGGAATGAATGTATCTGATCTTTCTTACTAACTAGAGCACTGGTCCCAGACTAGTCCTTAGATGTCATGTCCTGTCCGGAACTACAGAATACAGAAACCCTGTTGTGAGCCACAGCATACATTGGCTCCCATGACAGGGTTGTGGAGTGAACCTCTGAGAACTTAGGGATCGTCAGGCAGAAGCAACAGAGCATCCCATAGTTTACCATCCTGGTATTTATCAAAGATAAAAATATTGGCCTTCATCTCTTGTGGTGCTTATGGTGCAAGTACAGAAGGGGTTTCGTGTTGGCCACTGATTCACAGAAAGGAGATGGCAAATACTATTCCAGTTTCCTAAATATTATTTTTTCCTAGAAAATTTGTAGTAACTTGTACAGTCTAAAATGCAAATGCTTTTATGTGCTTGTCTCTCTACTGCTATTGTGAATTCTTTTTAACCTTTTTTCAACCTGGCACAAAATATAGAAATCTATGTGAAAGAAATATCTTTATTTGAACTAGAAAGACTTACAGTCTTGCAGGTTGCAACCTTAATTCTGCCATTTACTTTTCAGACTGCTGCTGAGAAAGAGGCAGGAAGCCCTCTGGCACAGCTGCAGAGCTATCGCCTGTGCTTTCGGGAGTTAGACCTTGAAGTGTTCACTGTACTCCACTGTGGGCTGCTGACAAAGTCTGTCTTGGACACAGAGATGCATACAGAGGTGAATGGAACAGCATGAAATCTACTTGGAAGGCTTTGTGTAACTGCCTCTCTGAGGCCTTGGCCCTTTCTGTGCCATTAAAATGGACAGAAGACTGATGCTAAGATGTGTTGGTCCAGGGCTGTGAGCTAGGTACCAGGAGAGAATTTGCCCCCAGAGAAACCAAAGTACTTCAGGGCACTGAGGTAAAGAGGACTTTCCTGAGAACAGAGGACATGTAGTATAGCAGTGTTAAAACCAAAGTAATATAAATGTTGCAAAAAAGGAAAAAAAAGATACAGTATAACATGTATAGACCTAATGGAAAGAAAAGGGCCTTAATATTGAACACTGCTAAGCTGTAGGATGTTAAATACACTAAGAGGCAGCTTGCCTGCTAAAAAGAACCTACAACAGTTAAGTAAAGCCCATGTTGCAAAAAGGCAAGTGTCTCAAGACATCAGCAGATAGGAAACTTGGCAGAAATGTGGGACTGGTGTCGTGGATGTGCCCTCAGTGGTCAGGATCCTGTTTATCATCAGGAAGCTTATATAAAACTGCATTGCTATGGATGTGGAATGCAGAAGTGCTTAATTTTATTACCTTCTTTGTAGGCAGGCTGAGTCCATCTGGAGTGTAATTGTTTTAGGCTACAGTAAGTTTTATAAAACAGGAAAGGCCATGGCAGGCTGAAGTACAGCCTGGCCTGCTCCACGGACAGCTGTCTCTGTACATGCAGGTCACACGCCAACTTGAAGACTGTTTGACAAGTCTCTTGGGCTATGTGGTGTTATTTCAGATTACTTCATGACTGTTACTCAATTGGTGAATTTTGTGACTCTGGCCTTAAACCTCTTTTTATCCTTAGGAGCTTATTTTCCATGTCAATGTATGTAAATCAGTTCTCTCTCAGTAGTTAAGTGTTACTGACATTGCCTCAGCTATGTTCAGGGCACCAGGTTTGCTTCATGCTTTGAGTAACCAGAACCAATGCCCCGTACCTGCAGTGGGGGAGACGTAAAACCCTAGCATCTGCCAAATCAGTCCATGGCTGAGCTTAACTAAGCCAGGAGTCATAACTGGAAATGGAGGGTGTGAACTTGAGCTTCAGGGAGCTACAGTTATGTCTGGGTCCTGGAACTGACTGTTCTTGCAATTGCAGTTTCGTGAAGTTGTGCAGCTGGGGCCTGCTGAGCTCTGCTTCCTTCTGGACGACCTGTGCTGGAAGCTGGAACATGTGCTGACCCCGAGCTCCACGAGGAGAGTGCCCTTTCCAAAGGCAAGTACAGCAGCAGCCAGTGGGTCTAGACCTGGGCTGAGGCAGAGCGCATCAGTGGCCTCCAGGCTTTTCCTCAGAGAAATGCTTTTCAGAATTTTCACCTAACAGTTAAATGGAAGGCCTGACACCCAACTGTGTGACAGAGCAGCACTTGCTCTTTCAAAAGAAACTTCTGTACCTCTTCCCTTGCTGAAGTGTTTGCAGCGTCGGGTTCCCTGCACGTGTCAGGAAGGGGTACATAACTGAGGGAAAGCCTTGTAGCCTCCAAAGTCAGGTGACGCTTTTCCTAGCCCTCCTCAGGGGGAGGCTGGCTCTGCTTTTCAAGAAGCAGCTCAGGTTAGGCAGGCCAGATAGCTGCCGCATCCAACAGAAGCTGTTGGATCCATGTTTCTGCTTTTTCCGCAGTCTTTAGAACACCCTTAATACAGTGACTCCTTGCATTCCTGGCTGATGCCTTCAGAAGGAAAGTAAACATGTGGCCCACTGCATTAAACTATGAGAAATTTACTACAACCTAATAGACTTCATCATATTCAGTGTTCATTCTTCTTGTCTTTCTACCTGTTTTAATTCCCATGTGCAGAGACTGGCTTCTCTTAGCACTTGAGTAAAATATTGGACTCTGATCTTAAAGGTCTTTTCCAACCTAAATGATTTATGATTCTATAAAAGCTACATGTCATATCTGTTTTATTCTTTTCATTGAATGTTATCCACTTGTCTGAATTGGTGCTGGTTGCTCAGCAGAAGCCAACTTTCTTGCTCTGTGACCCTTCCTGACAGAGTGTATGGCATCAGGAATTGCACCACTCAGAAGCAGCGTAAGAGGTAGCACTTGATGTGAAGTTATTTTCAGCTAAGGCTGATGATGCGACTTTAATCTTTTGGTTTTGCTGCAGGAAAGAGGCTACAAGGATATTGGCTTTTCCCACCTGTGTCAGAGATCCCCCAAGGAAGTAGCTATTTATGTAGTCAAGCTACTAAAGCCACTGTGTAATCACATGGAGAACATGCACAACTACTTCCAGGTCAGTGGGCAGCATTTTTTATTTAAAAAAAACTGTCAAGTTCTGTCACTGCTAAAGGTATTTTTAGTTTTGTTTGTGGGAAAAACAGAGTCACTTTGTTTTCTTCTGTTTTTTTAAGCATGGAATTTACAGCAATGGATTCTTGTGCCATTGTCTTTCCTTGGAATAGCACTTAATGAATTACTTGTTCTGTATTAAAGGCATTTCTTATACAAAATCGGGGTGTGGAAGATGAACCAGGAGTGAACATACAGGAGCACCAGCTGATGTCCTCTTGTTACCAACAGCTATTACTAACATTTCGCTCTCTGTTTGCTTGGTGAGTTTAAACAAAAGAGTATGTAGTTGCCTAAATGAGCAAAGTCCATTTATTGCTTCCTCTTCTTGTTTATTTTCTTTAAAGTGTTTGTACCCAGCAAATGGCCTGTCAGCCACGCAGAGCAACACACTGCAGTGGTTGGAGACTTTTAAGCACTTTATAGTTATGTCAAGCTTCATTGCCTGATGCTGAGCTGAACTAAAACTGTAGGTGATGAAACATTGAACTGGATAGAATTCAATGTGCTTTTGGATCAAGACCAGGATAAGTGGCATACTGGCACATCTAGTTGTGCAACTCCCATTTTGCCATGGGATCTTGGAATTCCTTACCCAGTAAGCCCCCTCATCCTTTGCTAAATTGTCACTGCCTGAATCCTGAGCAATGAAAGAATTTCTTTTGCCAATGGGAAAGGGTGAATGTGTACTTCATTGATGAAAAGCCTGTGCTGCTGATGCGCTCGAACTGGATTCATAAATGCCAAACTCAGCCATGCTTGTGCAGCCTGGATTTGAGCTCTCCACCTGCTAATATAATCCAGGATAGCATCACAGAAGTTCTTTCTGAACACTGATTTGGATCTGTGTGTGGAAAGTATTTTACCTTTTTTGTACTTCGAAAACAGTAGTAACTGTAAAAAGTATATGAGGTCTGAGGTCTGCCTCTCCTGTTGGACACTGCTGGAGCCTCAGGGACCCTGATCCACTCCTGATTGTTCCTGGATTTGCCATTTTCTCATTAACGAGTATGAATGTTGGTTGTTCCAAAGTTTATCTGTCTTGTAAACCGAAGAACTTGGTCCACTTTGTAACCACAGGCAGCTCAAGATCAGTTTTGCTGTTCAGCTTGGATAAAGAGTAACATAATTCTGTTTTGCTGTAAATCAGACAGCCATATATTGGGGTGACCTGTCCAGCCACTTGAGTCCAACAACCAGTTACAACTCCTTTTACATATATTTAGTCAAGCCTTCTTCTGTTACCAATTGTTAATTAACTTGTGCGTTAAAGGTGTGCTTGAGTGTTACCGTTATCACGTCCATGTGTTCAGTCTACAGATCTAGAACATGGCTGCATTTCAGCATTTCCAGAATGCATATTCTCATTGAATAATTTCATAGACACTGCTAGTTCAAATAATTTATGAAGAGCTCTACAGTTTTCCTCCCTGTAAGGCTCCTACCTGTTGTGCAAGAGGTGACTGGCCACTATCACTGCACTTGCACAGCAACTGTCGTTACACATCCTCTTTTTTTCAGGTCTGCATAGCATTGGTTTAGTATATCTGGGCCTCCACTTACGTGAAATGGCCTGTTCTCACCGAGTCAGGTCTGCAATCTAACTGAAAAGTTCATATTGTGTGTGCACAAGGTTTTCCATTCCCATTCAGTTTTCAGTTTTTTGTGTCCCCTTACAGCTTTTGTATTTCATGGCTCTTGTGTATCCAGCTTCTTTATTTTTTGTGTTGCAAAAATATGCCTAGATATGTTTTTGCATCTGACACCTCTCTTCCTTCTAGTCTGATGATGAACTGGATTTTTTTTTTTTTCCCCCCTCAGGAATGGTTTTTCTCAGCATGAAAATACTGACTTGCTAAGGTCAGCTCTCCAGGTGCTTGCAGACAGGCTAAAGCCAGGGGAGACAGAGTTCCTTCACCTTGAGGAGCTGATAAGGTAGAATCAGTATTTCCCAAGCTCTGAAAGGGATGAAATCCAAGCAATTTTCCCTGTTTTGTGTGGGCATTATGGATAAACATGTGTTTGGGAGCTCTCATAGAGACCACACTAGCTTCAAACAGAGCTTTGTATTTAATTGAATGGCAGTGCAGTCAAACCTAATGAAAAGGAGCTAATGGATTATAAATTGTGCATTAATCTATGAATCTCATTCATTTGTATGCTCTTTGAGACAAGGAGATTAGTAGGATTCACGGAAGAAATTAGTATGTTCTGAACAGTTAAAATACTTAGAGCAACACTAGGCAAAAGCAGTACAAAAAGATGTTGCTAGACTTAGAGTGACTGGGGCTTGACAGAAGTTTCTCAGCGACTGAATTTTTATCTATTAGTGGTTGACTACCCCTTCTTTAGAAGGGCACTGCCAGAGACAAAATATTGGGCTAGGGAGACATGGGATCTGAGATGATCTAATACTTTTTTATTTAGTTTCTGGGAGATTACCCTCTGTACATTGGTTTTACCTTTTCCCTTTCCTGTCTTCCCAGTGAGAGTTTTCATTACCTACTGAATTTTCAGCAGAGTGTTCCGAACTTCCACTGTGCATTCATCCTCACTCAGCTCCTGATTGCCATCGCTGAGAAACCAATGGCTGGCTGGAAGAAAGAAAAAATGGGTAATGTGTGAAGAACCTCTAATTTCTGATTAGTTTTCCTGCTGTCCTTTGCTTTTGTAAATCTTGAGTTCTATCTCTGGAGTGCATCTTTTGAGGGAGAGATTTCCCTTTGGTATTCTAGTAGTCTCACGAGGTGAACAGTCCTAGCTGTTAATAGAAGGGACAGCAATAAATATATTGGAACCTCTCTGGTATTTGTTTTGCTGTGCATCAGTCACATGCAGGAAGGCAGACTCCAGCTCCCATAGATGATGTTTTTAGAAATCAGAGCCTCACAGCTTTTAAGAGTTCTAAGAACAAGCCTGCTGATCAGTTTTGGTTACCAGTTTAATCACTGATTATGGAAGTTATCATGAACTTAATCCAATGTAGCTTCCTAGTGTAAATACAGATGTCTGTGACAGCTCATTTCCAAAAAGTATGGAAATGAACTGCAAATACAACTGTTACTTCAGGGCAGAGAGAGGAAAACCTGTATGTTCTTAACCCCATGCAACAAATGTTTTCAATTAAGAGCTCTTCTTATGGATTAGGAACTGTTCTGTAAGAGGAACAGCATTCAAGCAGATAAGGCACAGACATGCTCGCAGGGAATATACAAGAAAACTAGTTGGACTCCACTTTGTCACACACTGAAATAAAGACTCCAGGCAGTCACCTCTCAGCCATACCTTGTCTTACTAAGACACCCCTAGAATTTGTCCTTCTCAGATCCCCATAGCCACTCAGAATTGTAGGTTCCCTACTTTGAGATTATTTTACTATTTTAAACAGTCCCACACTGGGAGAACTGTCACTGAGTGTGGCAGGTTATAACCAATTTTTACTAATAATATCCCGGTTTTAAACATTTCTGCAAGAGACAGGCAGGTTTGTTATCAGTTTTGATTTAAGAAATCTAAACTTGCCTGTTCACATTTATTATTGTAGCGCTGTGGCCAAAAAGTCAAATCACTTGTTATTGGAATTCCATTTCTAGAAATGGATGCCCTAAGGGTTGCATATTGCCTAATTAAAAACAGGCAGTTGTCACATTATAGGAGCTAACAAACAAATAAGGCAAAACATAAGTTTGTCTGGGAGAAACAGCCAAAGATGGATCACAGTTCTGATGTGAACAGGTATTCCAGACCAGGAAGACATTGGATGTGCATATATTTTGTTATCATGATATATGTCCTTGTGACCTTACTGCTTTTTAGGGGAAATGCATTCTGACCTACCGAAGTTCAGGCATATTGAGGGGTAGCAATTTTGTGATCTTTCAGAAAGCCATTTAGACACACTGCCTTTATATGGAAGAGGGAAATTGTTTGGGATTCTTCCTTCAGTAAGTTATCCCTTATGTTTTACAGCTTCACTAGCAAAGCAGTTCCTCTGCCAGTCATGGGTGAAGCCCAGTGGAGATCGAGAGAAGGGCAGCCAGTTCAACAGCGCACTGTATACTCTGCTCTGGTAAGGCTCAAGCCATTGTTACCAGGCTGGTCAGACATGACTTCCCCATGGTGAATCCACGCTGACTACTCCCAGCCACCTTCTTGTCCTTCATGTGCCTGGCAGTGGTTTCCAGGATAGTTATTCCAGCATCTTCCCATGGATCAAGGTGTGGCTGACTGGCCTGTGGTTCCCTGGGTCCTTCCTCCTGCCTATCTTGAAGACAGGAGTGTAATTTGCTTTTCTCCAGCCCTCAGGCACCTCTTCCAGTCACCATGATCCTTCAAAGATAATGGAGAGTAGCCTCACAATGGCATCAGCCACCTCCCTTGGCACTCAGGGCCTGTGGACTTCTGTATGTCTGGTTTGCTTAGTCCTAACCTGATCCTCTTCCACAAAGTCTTCCTTGCTGCAGACTTATCTCCACTCTGAGGCATGGGATTTCTGGAGGCCAGTTTTGCTAGTAAAGACTGAGGTGATGAAGGCATTCAGTCCCTTACCACATACCTCAACTTTTTCCATGTCCTGTGTCACTAGGCCCCTGTCCCTTTCAGCAGTGGACCCACATTTTCCCTAGTCTTCCATTTGCTACTTAGGCACTTCAAGAAGCCATTCTTATTGCCCTTGACACCCCTTGCCACATTCAACATATTCAACTCCAGGAGGGCTTTGGCTTTCCTAACCACACCTCTGCATGCCTGGACAGTGTCTCTGTATTCTTCCCAGGTTACCTGTCAGTGCTGCCACCTTCTGTATACTCACTTTTTGTGTTTGAGTTTTGCCAGGAGCTCCTTGTTCATCCATGCAGGCCTTCTGGCATTTTTGTTTGACTTTCTGCTCTTTGAGATGACTGTTCTTGAGCTTGGAGGAGGTGATCCTTGAATATCAGCTAGATTTCTTGGACCCTTCTTCCCTCTAGGCCCCAGCCCCACGGCAAGTAGATCCATGAAAAGGCCAAAATCTGCCCTCCCTAAGTCCAGGGTTATGATCTTGCTGTTTGTCCTGCTCCCTCATCTCAGGATCCTCAACTCTACTGTCTCGTGGTCAGTGCAGCCAAGGCTGCCTTCGACCTTCCCATCCCCAAAGAACCCTTCCTTGTTTCTAAGTGTGAGGTCCAGCAGACCACCTCTCCTCATCAGCTGCTCTGTCACTTATTTCAGGAAGTTGTCATCAACGCTTTCCAGGAACCTCCTGGTTTGCTTATGCCCTGCTGTGTTGTCCTTCCATCAGGTGTCATGCTGGTTAGTCCCCCATGAGGACCAGGGCTTGCAAACTTGGGGCTACTTCTAGCTGTCTGTAGAAGGCTTCATTTACTTGTTGTTCCTGATGCAGGTGGACTATAGCAGACACCCACTACAATGTCACCCGTATTGGTTGGCTCTTTCATCCTTACCCATGAGCTCTCAGTTGGCTCATCACCCATCCTCAGGCAGAGCTCCATGCATTCCAGCTGTTCTCTCTCATAAGGGGCAACTCCATCTCCTCCTTTTCACGGAAATACAAGAATGACAAAACATTAAATCCAGGTTTCTTTCAGATCATGGTAGCTTTTAATGACATTACTGTGACAGTTTGAAGTATTGCTTTGGATTTCCTACATATGATTGCATTTGGCATAAGAATGAGCTTGACAATTTTAGTTTCAGGTAGGGCAGCATTCAAGAACTTCCTGTGTTATTCTGCATAATATTTACTGGTGAATTAATGGTTCCAAAATGGTTTTGGATTTAGTGTCTACCTGGAGCACACAGATAACATCTTGAAAGCTATAGAAGAAATCTCCAGTGTTGGTGTTGCTGAACTGATCAACACTGCCAAAGATGGGTGTTCTTCTACTTATCCTACACTAAGCAGGTAACTATATCAATAGAGACTTTGAAATTCATAAGATACACAATAGCAACTTCTGCTTTTTAATATTTAATTTTCTGATTTTGTGGTCTGTTATGGTTTCATGTTGGTACTGCTGTGGACTACTCTGGGCATTTGCAAACATACTCAGGGTGTTTCTACTCCTACCACAGGCATTTGGAAGCATGGTTTACGCAGGAATGTCCAAAGCTCCTGTACTTTGGAACTACTGTAATCTTATCATCTAATGCTGACAGCTGTGAACCTTTTGCTGTGCATCCCTCTGAGCTACAAAGAAGTGGGTGGTGGTGTGTGTGGTTCATACTGGGGAACTGGTAGTGACTTCCCAGATTCTCTGTCTGTCTGGGCAATAAGTCCGGGCTAGACATGCCTATGAGTTGTAGGGTCAATCTCCTGTGATTTCCTATTGAGAAGGGTGCCCAGCTGGGTAACCTTCAGGTTTTCCACATTGTTCTGGGGACAAGAAGCCTATCAGGATGCTCAGAGCTGGCTTTTAGTTTTGCTCTCACTTTCTCTACAGGCAGACATTCCCAGTTTTCTTCAGAGTGATGATGGCTCAGCTAGAGAATTCAGTGAAAAGCATCCCAGCTGGGAAACCATCAGACTCAAGTGAGGTAGGAAAATAAATGCACTAAACTCTGAGGGGAAGAAGATCATTAAACTGTACAGTACAATAAAAATGTATAAATTGGAATCTACTTCTGAACTTTGTCTAACTGCATTTCCTAGACAGTTTCATTCATCAGCCAAAACTGTTATATAGAGTAACATACAAGTAACATCCTTTTTTTCTGTTTTTTCCATATCAAAAATCCAGTAAATCCAGCAGAAGCTATAACCAGAAAACAGATAGTAATCGGCAAAATACTAAGTTGTGCAGTTGGTCTGCATGCCTGTGTAGGAGCACAAAATTATTTTGCAACCAAGAGCTGCTCTGAGAGCAGGAAAGTGCGTTAACTTTTAGCATTTTAAGCCATGTGAGCACTGATCAGGCCATTAAGTGGTTCCGCTGTGATAAATTTGCCTGGGGTGAAGCTTTGTTCCTCTGTCTTCAACAACAACAATGTTTTGGGTACTGCAAATGCTGAGAAAGCATCCAGCAAGGATGAGATAAAAACCACCATTTTGGGTTATTGTCCCCTTGTATCCTGTTAGGTGCAACTGGAGAAGCTGCTGCGGTGGAACATTTCTGTGCGGAATTTCCATATCCTCATTAACTTGGTCAAGGTGAGGTTCTGGTTGTTTTTCTGGCTTCGCCTTCAGATTCCCAACAGAGTCCAGTGTACCCAGGTTCATGAGCACAATGGAAAAATGTGAAGTATGGTTGACTAGTAGAACAACTTGGAGGCAGTAAATAAAGCCAGTTATAATCTGTGTGCAAGGCTTTTCATGTAGCTTTCACTTCAGTACTACTTATTTTTTACATCCTGCACATCTTACTAACATGGTTCTTGCACAAATAGTAAGTCTGCGCAAAGACAGGATGATGTAAGGAAGTGCACAAAAAGGACTGAATGAACACCCTAATTCCCTAGTACAGTGTTTGGTGTCCAACAGTACACTGCCAGCTGTGGAAGAGGCAGATGGGAGAAACCCTCCTTCAGGTAGATCTGGAACATCTGACAGAAGGAAACATTCTCCTGATGTACTCAGCTGAAGGCAGGATAATATTCTGAACAGAAGGCTTGGATTCTTGTCTGTAACCTCCTACATACGGTGTTTATCTGATAATGCTCGATTTCACTTGCTCTATGGTAACATACAATCTTCTTTTGAATCCTGCTGACAATTCAAGTCATCCTGTGGTGATGAACTCTAGAGGCCAGCCCCACTGGATGAAACATTCCCTTCCATTAGTTCTGGAGTTGGTATGTCTCAGTGTCACTGAGTGTGATGATGTTTTGAGCAGAAGATGATGGGTACAGCTGTGCTTATATCCGTCCTTAGGTTGATCATTACTGTTTGCTTTTATCATATCCAAAGTGATGATTGGCAAGTTCAGCATTTCAAGTTCTGCTTATGAGCTCTGGTGAATTGAGCTGGATTCTTCTATGCAGCAGCCTTTGCTGGAGCACTACCTATGCTCCAGAGGCCTTTTGAGAGTGTAAAGGGCAGAGCTGGACCAGTTAGTTCTGTTTTGCAATCCATAACAGCACCAGGGTACCTTCACAGCTCTCACTCACGTCTGTGTGCTATGCCAGTTAAAATGTTCACTTATTAATTATAGAATTTGGTCACTGGCAAAAATATATAGACAAATGTGTACCAGAAGAAAGCCTTCAAGAGAGCTTAGACCATCTGTTCCATTTCTTTGATTGCTGTTGGACCACAGCTGTGTGTGACCTCTGCACTGACACCTGGCATCTTTTGCCAGCTGGCACCGCTAATGTAATAGCTTCATTATTTTCTTCAAAATACATTATTATGCACATCTCAGCTTTTGCTTCGTCTGTTATGTGGTTACTTGTCTGTCAGCTGGACTTGTGTCTCTTGGGTCCCAAACTATTAAGAATTTCAGACTTGTTGAGATAATTTTGTGCCATCTGCAAAAGGTGAACCTTAGATCAGCAAATAGCCATCCTGCCAAGAACTTCCACCTGACAGCCACTACGTTTCACACACTTATGTGGTGTTCGCTGTTAAAATTTGCAAACAGATGTTGCCTTAGAACAGGTTTCACACTTTAATGAAGGGTATGTAATGCAGAGCTATTTTCAATTGTCTGCTGTGCTTGTATTGTTTCCTTTAGACTAGTGGACTGACCTGGCTCTCTTTTTAACTTTTGCCCAAGTAGGTATTTGACAGCAGGCCTGTACTCAGCATCTGCCTGAAGGTAAGCAAGAATTCAAAATAACTGAAGAGAGCAGTGTAAGTACCAGCATTCTTGAATCATTGCCTCCAGTGGAGTAGAGTGGTTAGTGAATTCTCTGGAAGAAGCAGATACTGTTTCTTATACATTTTAACTGTATTCCACTAATGCTCATTATACTGCCAGACCACAGGGAATTTATTGCAATGAGTGTTACTGACTTTAGACCCTTTCCCCTCTCTCCTTTCCCCATGGTACTCCAAATGAGAGGAGACATCACAGCAGACGGGTCTCCCTTGGAGCCCAGAAAGATCATGTGTCCCCCTGCAGTTCTCCCTTTTCTGGCAAGGACTCATATACATGTATAATGATTCTAACATTTGGTGTTTAATTCAGGTTTATTCCCAGTTTGCTGGTGAATAAAACCAGGAATGTGCAAAATGATGAGAGCTTGCCCTTCTAGCCTCTTTGCAGTGATTAAAGTGGGACCTTTTACTGATCCTGTAAATTCCAGTACAGCTTTCACATGAATGTAGTCTTTTACTAAGCAATGTCTCCAGAGTAGCTTGAAAGAATGTATTATTATCTTATCTGACTTTGTGATAGTTCTTTGAAAAGGAATTTAAATTTGCCTTCTGATATATTTATCATTCTTTTATAGTATGGCCGTCTCTTTGTAGAAGCGTTTCTGAAGCTTGCCATGCCCCTCCTGGACTACAGCTTTAAAAAGCACAGGGTAAGCCTTTTGGAGACAAAACTATCTGGAACCGGTTGGGAAGCATGACTGATGCTTGCTTAGAAGGAGAGATTCCTGTCCGTGGTCACATGTTGGCATGACACTTGTGGCACTTCATGACAAACACATCTAATGTCTCCAGCTGTGATCTGCCCTGTTTATTTGCTTGTCCAGTGCTATCTCAGCAAACAGATCACTGTTTCCCAAGTTGCCATCACTATTCTGGTTGGATGGCTTCACTGTTAGCAAAAGGAAGCCCTTTCAACCTCCATCTCCTTCGAAAGTTATTACCACAAAGGTGTCACAGAGCAGGAGACTCACGTGAGCAGTCAGGTTGGTGAGAGCTTGTGGTCCACATGGACAGTGACATTGGTGTCTTTGCAGTAATTCTGGGAGCTTTGAGCAGGACAACATACGTGAGTGCAGATGGACAAGGCAACCCTGCTGCATGACAAGAACAGTTCACTTGCTCCCCCTGCTTTGTTGCAAGGCAGTCCAGCTTTGCCAGTGAGACTCATGCTTTGGCTTAGTCTTTCACAACCTGTCTCTCTAATAGATAACACATTTCTATTGCAAATATAACATCTGTTCTCATGGATGTTTGAGGGAATGAGGTTATCAAACAGATATCTAGTCACTGGCACTGGATGATAGAAAGTGCCAAATAATTTGCTCAATAGAGGGGATTGATACCTAGAGTTTGTGTTGGATGCATTTCAATTACCACGATCTAGCAGTGTGTTTTATACTTTTCCTCTAGCTCCCCTGTTTCAGAAGGCTGTACTCAAGGCAAGATGTGACAAGGTTGTCTTGATTTTAATTGCCCCACTTTCACTGATATGTGTTCATTCCAAACTCTGATTCAAAATCTGTTTCAGTTCAAAGTGCTTGGCCTTATGACATGTGGTCATACTTTTATTACCAGTTACTTGATTTAGATGCACAGTGCAAGTCTTCTATGGCTTCATCCTGTTCGTGTGATGTTTCCTGCATACATGCATCATATCTCTATCCCACAGCCCTTTGAAAGAATTGCTAGGACTAATACTGTTTCATTATTCTTGTTTCCCCTATGGAAATATCCTTTGAGAATCATTTGCTGGTCTACTTATTTATTGCAGGATGATGTGCAGAGTTTGCTAAAAACCTTGCAGCTGAGTACCAGACAACTTCATCACATGTGTGGCCATTCCAAGGTAAGATAAGTTCTTATTGCAGCACAAACTCCTGTCCTAAGAATGATTTATTTCCCTTCCACTGCTTTTCCAGAGCATAGGCAGGTTATACTTGCAGGCTTCCAACAGTTCCTGTACAAGCAAAAACTCTGAGAGGAGGAGAAATAGCCTTGGCCCAAAAGTTGAAGTATTTGATCTGAAAGTGGTTGACTTGGATGTCAGATGAGGTTAGCACACTCTTTTTTTAGGACAGAGGTTCTTGACGTTTTCAGTTGTTGTCATCTGTAAGATGGTATTTCTGAGGACACAAGCTAAGACCGTAAAGACTTTGCATATAAAGTATAGATGCCAGATGGATAATAGATAGGGGGGAGAAGCTCTGGCAAAGATCAACAGCCTTGCGAGTCCGAAGAATTGATAACAGGAGGTGAACAAGGGGAAAACCTTATCCAAAGTCCTCTTAAGGTGCCTTTTTGGCATTGTTGTATTGATACTAGGGAAGAGAGTAAAGGGAGGGGAGGAAGGAGGTAACACGCAACCAGTCTGCAAGTGTCTCTGTGGGAGATCTGGGGCAGGAAGGAAGGAGAGGATTAGCACCCTGCTTACAGTGTGGAGAGCCAGTGCTTGTCACAAGAGTGAATCACATGGAAGAAGGCAGTTAGAAAGTACTTCATGTGTGCTGCTTTGTTCCTGTTAGACTCCTAAGACGTTCAAGAACTCACGTCTGAGATGGGAACTTTGCCAGAGTAGCTAAGTGATTAGCATGGCTCCCCAAGCTAGATTTGCTACTGATTTAGTCCAGAGCTGGCATCAGGAGCATAAAAGCCCAGCTGGAGATCAGAACATGCCACTGCAGCTATCAGCATAGGGGAGCACTGGAAGCTGGCACAAACCCTGGAGATGCTAAAAAGTCCTTCTCATGTTTGAAAGTGAAATCCTCATGCCTGATTTAAAGTCACAATTCACCTTGTAAATAGGATAGCATCATTGCAGCTTGTTACGTCTTGTTTGTCTTTGCACTTGACTAGCATTTTCAAGCGCTGTGTCCCATGGTCCCCGTTAGCATATAACTGCAATTAGTGAACACCTGTGTTTTTCCACTGCTCTTGTATCTGTTGGAATCTGATTAGATCTCTGTGCCAAACTATTTTTGCAAGAATTAGAAGGCAGCAGCTGAATCTATGCAAGTACATGTATGCAATGAACGCTCCATACCTGTTTGAAGAGGAGCTGATACCAACATTTGTTAAACCAGTCTTGATTTCATTTTCATACAAAACTAGTAGATTCTCACTGACGTACCATGCAGTGTTACCTAAGATTTGCTACTCTCCCTCAATACAAGTGTCTTTAAAGAGCATCGCACAGCAGACAGCAGCAATCAGCTTCACCTATAACTTCCTAAGTATTTGTCATTTACTGTTCCACACCAAGCCCCTCTTCTGTTTACATATCTAATGCCTGACATAAGGACATCTTCTGGAGACAGATTTGTTGCAAATGCCAGGGTACTTTGTTGAGTCTCCAAACTGCCTGCAGACAGTTGAGCAGGTTCCAAGACCCAGGGAGAACTGTGATTGTTGATTGTGTCGTTCGCGAGGTTTTCCCTGATTTGATTCTGATGAGTGCTGATGATTGCTGAGTCCTGCCTGTTACACAGGCTAGAAAACAGATTGCTGTTGGTACTCAGTTACCCATTCCCCACTGGCAGAGCATGAAGCAATGCAGTGTCCCTCTTTCCAGGCATGTTGAACTCTTCCAGGAAATGAACCTGCTCTGATTTCAGAGTATAGCTAACTGAGTGTATCTTAATAAAGTTACAAAGTATTCTCATGAGAGAGGAAAATACATATGTACAAAATAATTGTTTATGGCTCTTGGCAAGTTGTCTGGTTTAGCAGTGACTCTCTTCTGTACTGCAGATCCATACCCAGCAGGAAGAGATGCTCACCTGCAGCTAAATCTCACACAATACCTGGCATAGCTGCCCTTCCTCAGCTGGTCTTTGCTTGCAGTGACTTCATCTGTTCCATCCTGTCCTAGTTTTCCAAAAGCCAGTGCTGCTTTGGTCTGGACAGGTTGGCTTTGGAGTTTATATAGTGCACACACATTCCACTTAGCTAGTGTAAAGGAATTGCATCAGACACTGAGCAAGAAAAGATTGTCATTGCGGTGGCTTATTCAACACCTTTCTCATTCTTTCTTCTCTGTGCTTGGGAATTCAGGAATTTCTTGACATGAAACTACCTGAAGCATTAGTTTGCAGCTTGTGGCTATCAGCAAGTGGCTATCTCCCTTCCTAGGTAGGTAGTTTTGGAGTCTGGCCACTTGTAGCGTTGCTTTTAGCTTTGGACTGGAACAGTGTGATTGTCCATCACTGACCTCCGTAGATAACTCTTCTATTTCACCAGCAATAGCTTGTATATGAGTCAGTCTTACCCAAGCTTTATTAGTTGCACACACCACCAGCAGCAATGCAGCTTCCAGACATTTGTGTGCAAGCAAGCTGTGGCTGCCATGAACAAGGTGGCAGCCATGCGAGATCTGTGCATGAAGATCTGTGCGTTGTTCTTGGAGAACACAGCAAGTGACACCAGTCTGTTGCTGAGATGACGGAGCAAAGGAAAAGCAGATTCCCAAAATAATTTCCCAAGGTTCATCATAATTCATCTGACTCGTGTAGTGGAGTTACTATCTTTTCTCTAAGCTGCATGAGAAAAGCTGAGGTTCCTTCTATTTTTGTCTAGAGTGGATGCGGCTGTTTGGATTATTGCAAGGGATCATTTTGCTGTCATAGACAAAATGCTTATCTGAGTTTTATTTTTTAACAAAAGCTATAAAAGAATTTGGCCAAGAAATTACATAATCTGGGCATGTTCTGTGGGGATTGTGTCCCATCCATCCCACCTGTATAACCGATGCATTTTTAAACAGCCAGAATACTCAGGCAAGAGTCAATCATAGTCATGTTTTATGCTTCACATTTAGATTCACCAAGATATTGGACTGACCAACCACGTGCCTTTGTTGAAGAAGTCACTGGAACAATTTGTATACCGAGTGAAGGCAATGCTGGCATTCAACCACTGTCAGGAGGCGTTCTGGGTGGGCGTCCTTAAAAATCGGGATCTTCAGGTGAGAATCACTGTCCTGCTCGGGTCAGTTAAAACCTGGGAAAGGACAATGCTCATCTTGCTCACACATCTGTAACTGCCCTTGTGTGCAGGTAGAGCCAAAAGGACAAATTCAGTGTGAGCATATTACAGTCATGTCTAGTGCAGCAGGAAGAAGTGTTTTATTTCAAAATTAAGGGCCTGCATCTCTGTGGGCTTCCTTGCAGTGAAGCTCTCACACTGAAGTGGTCAGTTTTTATTGTTTGTAATGATTGGGTATGGGGCATCCTTACTCTGCTTAGTGGCAAGAAGGGAAGAAGTAAAGGTCACTTGAACACCTCGTCACACACTCTTGTGAATGGCTTTAACGAAAGCCGATTCTGGCCATTTTCTTCTTCTCTCACTGTAGAAGCAGGACAGAAATGCTGCTTTCCTCCATTCCACCCTAACACGCTTTGGCCGTTTCGCACTCAGTACAGGTCTCTTGCATTCAACGTAGGGAGAAGAAATTTTGACTCAAGCCTCTGAAGAGAGGGACTCGGATGGGGAGGACTCCTCCACAGAAAGTCCGGCTGAGGTACTTTTTCACAGGCGACGCCGCCCGCTGCTTTGAGCGACTGTGTGGAAACGCTTGTTACATTGCACGGGTGGAGCGGGGAGGGAGAGGGGCAGCTTCGGCTCTGACGGCGGCGTTCCCCGCAGGAGCCGAGCGGCAGCGGCAGCGAGGAGGACGGCGCGGCCGGACCGGGCCCCTCTCCCGCCGCCCCGTGAGGGACGGGCCGCGGCGGGGGCGGGGGCCGGGGCGGCTCCGCCCGGCGGCGCGCGGGGGGGGGGGGGGCGGTGTGCGTAACCCCGCGCAGGCGCGGTGCGCGCCGGGACGGCGGCGGCGGGGGCGGCCATGTCGGTGCAGGAGGACCCGGTGCAGCGGGAGATCCACCAGGACTGGGCCAACCGCGAGTACATCGAGGTGATCACCAGCTCCATCAAGAAGATCGCGGATTTCCTCAACTCCTTCGGTGAGGGCGGGGGTGGCGGCGGCGGGGCGAGATGGCGGCGGGGCGGGGCGGGGCGGGCGCCTGCGGTGTCTCACTGCCGCCTCCCCGCAGACATGTCGTGCCGGTCGCGGCTGGCCACCCTGAACGAGAAGCTGACGGCGCTGGAGCGCAGGATCGAGTACATCGAGGCCCGGGTGAGCTGCGGGGCTCAGGCGGGGCGGGGCTCGGGCGGGCCCGGCCCTGGCTGAGGCCTCTCCTCTTCCCGGCAGGTCACCAAGGGCGAGACGCTGACATAGGCCCGGGGCGGCCCCGGGCCCCCCCGCCGGAGCACCGCCGCCCCACCGCCTGCTCGGGGGCTGCCGCCGCCACCGCCGCCTCTGCTTGTGTTGCCAATAAACCGCTGTGCTCCTGCCCTGCCTGCTCTCTGCCTGCCTGCCAGGGGCCGGGCCGTGGGCTGCCCGGCTCCCTGCCACCCTCTTGGATGTCCACAGCCTGCCGTTCCATTCGCCTGACCCACAGGGTTCAAGCCTGCATCCCTCCCCGCGCGTGGGGGCTGTGATGAGAGGGGAGATGCTCCAGGGGCTGCAGGCCTGGCTGCTGCCAGCTCTGGGAGGCACTTGACCAGCCTTTGAGGTGCTCTGAGCTCCTGCCAGGGTCACAGCGGAAAACCTGGTGATCCCAATGGTTTGGAGGGTGCCTCAGCCGGTCACTATCAGGGCTGTGTGGGGACAGCAGGCTCTCCTGGCACAGTGCACATGCCTCAGGAGGGTGCCCTTTACTGGCACCTAGGAAGAGATGCTTATCCTCTTCTCTAGGGAGGCAAATGGCAAGGAGAAGGAAATCTCTCTTGACCTCCCACCACTCCTCTATCTCTGTTTTCTTTGGGCACCTGGAGCTGCAAACTCACTGCTCATATTTAGTGTCTGTTGGGGAGAGCCCATGCAGCTGGCGTCAGTAAAGGTCCCTTTGCTTCCCAGCAGGCTTTAAATGTCTCAGTATATTCTTCAACAGGAAGCTGTCTTTTTCATGATGGCAGTATGATGTCTGCAGTGTTTACTGGGCGTCTGAGTAACTTGATGTTCTTTATGTTTTTGAGGCTGACAGGTCTGACTGTCAGCTGCTTGCTCCTCAGCATAGGTGGTCCTCCCCCAAGCTCACAGTTTTGTTCTCCATAGGAAGCTCTGTGTTTTCCACAATTTGAATAAGTGCTCCTCCAGCCTTTCCCTCAGCTCACCTAGCCAGTTATGCTTTACTGTCAGATGGGGCTGCACATCTGGGAGGTTTGGGCATACCTGATGTGTAGTCCTAGGGGAAATAAGTGCTCTGTACCAATCCCTGCAGAGCTTACAGTGGAGTGGAGCAGCCCGAGATCATTGCGCTTTTGCTCAGGGGCAGCGTCAAATGATTGAAGGATGGTGGTGTCATACAAGATTGGTAGGTAGAGCGAAAGCACCGATCTCTTTTCTCAGAGGCAGTCGCTCTGTGGCCCAAGTACATCAAAGGTACGCCTGTGGCCTGTGCACTGCTCATTCTGGATGTGCTGGAGTGGAGTCCCGATCTCCATCCTTGACTCAGTACTTGGCTGGACAAGGCCCTGAACAGCTCGATCTGACTTCGAAGTTAGCTCTGCTCTGAATGTGGGGTGAGCTAGAGACCACCAGACATCCCTGCCTAAATGATTGTAAGATTCTTCACCCAAAGACTGAATGGGAGACAAAGGGTGCTACCGACATCCCTGGAACTGGGGCTGTACTGGGCAGACTTCTTCAGCTGAGATCCATTGCGTGTTCCTGTCCCCAGCTAGTAGTGTAGTGTGTCTCAGATCCCTTCCTGGACTCCTGACAGGCTGCTGTAATGGTTTTCCCTTTTTCTTCTGACCCCAGGGATTCTCACAGCAGTAGGCATTGCCACACAGTCGGTGTGGCCAAAGCAGTTTTGGGATCTGACTTCTGGAGGCTACCATTCCACCCGAGACACACACACTTACAGAGCCTGTGCACTGTGGGATCAGCCTGGCTGGTGTATCTCCCAGCTGGGATGCTGGGCAGCTCACTGCTATACGGAGTTCTGCCCTTTTTCTTCCCCTTTCAGGGTCTCTTGGTAGTTCCTTAGGGCTCTGCAAGGCCAGGCTTTCTGGTTTGGATGCTGCTTACTCCAGGCCATCTCTGGGAAGTGGAGAAGCCACCTGGTCCTCAGGCTGCTACTGCATCTTCCAGCAGCTGCTGTGGTGTGCAGCTTTGCAGATGGAGCTTTGACACACTTGATTGTTTCAAACACCATGGAATTCTGCTTGCCTTTTTTTTCGCTTGTACTGTGTCTTTTCCAGAATATGATGCCCCAGGAACCCACTTTTAACTTTTCTGGTGTGGATTTGTGTATTGTAAATCAGGAGAGTGATTTACATGCTGTGTTAGTGGTGCTGTTCTCCTCACATGTTTAATGTAGCAGGAGATGACAGTGAGCTCTCTGTTCTCAGAACATGATTCCTTGTCCTGAGAGAGCTGGGTGCTCAGGCACCCTTGCAGCTCTGGTTATTGGTAACTGAGACCTTTTGGTGCTCTGAGACCTTTTCTACAGCTTGAACTAGAGAGCACGTTGTTTTGAAGCCTCTTACGAAGGTGCCAGAATGGAGCAGTTTCATTAGAACCTGAGCCACGTCTAGCTTGAGAAAGGTTTGCAGTCTCAAATGGTGAACAGTGGGGTTGGGTGCTCGCTGCCAGCCGGACAGACAGCCAGACTTCATGGAGGGATGGGAGCAATCCCGCAGTCCTCATCTGAGTTAACAGTTACGAGGTTTGGGAGTGACTGGTAGTACTGAATTTTGATCTCGGGCAGGAGGTGATGTGATACTGTGTTGGCATCACTATTTTTCTGATATCAGCAGAAGAGGGAGCTAGAGCTTGAATTCAAGCTTTGCATACCCCATAAAGGTTGTAGTTTCTGATTCAAAGTACATATTTTAAGATTAATGGATTGGACCAGGCTTCTCAAATAATTTTACCTTCTAGTAAATAAACTATGGGCTCTCTAGGTATCTGCTGCTAGCAGAGCCTTGATTTTAGGAAACAGCTTTGAAGTCAAATGTACCTTCATCCCTTATATGTGTCAGGTGATTGAACCTGATAATAATTTGGCAACCTGAGGTGATCTCAAGAGAGGAATGTGTTAGGACACAGCAGAGATGTTGAGGGAGAACTGTATTTTATCCCTCATAGCTTTGAAGAGCTGGACTTTTCTTTAAAGATCCCAGAATATGGTGTCTGCTTGCATCCTGGTGCCAAGGCACTGGCAGCAGTGGAAGTTGCCTCAAGGAGTTGTCTTGTGAAGAGACGATTGGCCCTGCCTGCCTGTGATTGCCTGCTGATCACACCAGGTCAGCGAGCTGGGAAAGTCACAGGGGTATGGAAGGTCTCCAGATTTACTGAGATTTTTGTGTCCAATTTCCGAAAGCTGCTAGCAGTATTGGTCTGAACTCTGCAAAGCATGAGGACCTGGGACTTGGTCCTAGTGCACATAAAAGCTTTAGGGTGGATACACTGTCAGCATACCTCTCCCTTCACCGTCCCTCTCTCCCCCTGCAGTCTGACACGTCCTTGTGCATTTTCACTTTATATCACAGAAATATGAAACCAATTAGTTGACAGTGTCGCCTTTTTGGGGATGGGACGATTCAACCTGGAGCAAAAGTTTGAGAATAATATCTTGGGGAAACAATGGATAGATGAGACTCGGAGTCCTGCCAACTTCAGAGTCAGACCTGTGGCAGGTTTGTAGGTACACCTTAGCTCTGGGCGATGTGCCGTGCTGTGTTCGAGCCAGGTTTGTCAGTGAAGCTAAGCTGCTGGCCCAACCCCAGCCCTGCTGTGGGGTTGGTGGTGTTGCCCCCTGCCTCAACAGGTAACCCCACATCTCGTGCCTCGTTACCCCTGTAGCCTTTTCTGCTATCCTGGCCTTGCCATCTCCCAGCAGGGATGTCACTGAGAAAGCGGTGGAAGGTCAGGTCTCAGCCGGCCTCTCAGAGGGTTACAAAAGGGGTTCCAGGACCAAACCCAATTCACAAAAAGTCAGGATTAAATATTGAAATCCTGGGCGTTGCCTGTGTGCTCAGAAGTGTTGAGGAAAGGGTCTGTATGAAGAGAGAGGATAGAGCTGGAGTGGGGAGTGGTCCCGTGGGCTCCCTGAGCTTCCTGGGGAGCATGTGCTCTCCTGCCTGTGGCTCTGCCTCCACAAGGCGCTTCCAGCCCCGCTGCGAGACCAGAGGAATGTAGGTGAGAAGGGACCCCAGGGAACTGGGCAGATTGAGGAGGAGAGGTGCTGGTTTTGAGCAGGTTTTGTTGCAGGTTGCTCCTGGAAGGCCGGTCAGGGTGGTGGGTGGGCAGAGTGCCCTCAGACCCCTTGGTGATCCCTTGTTCTTGCTGCAGGATTTGTGGGCTCAGCATGGCCAGCCTCTGGCTGCAGTTCCCTGCTCCCCATTTCTCTTGCAGCCAGCAGCCCTTTTCTCAGTTTCCATGCATCCCAAGCCTTCCCCCTGCTCCTTCACAGCCATTTGGGAGGAGGTATTTTTTTATTAACAGCAACAGAATTGCACTAATGACATGAACATAGATGTGATGAAACACACATTCTTCAAATTTACCATCAGCAATGTAATAATCTACAGTTTAAACAGAATAGAAACTGGCACGTTTCTGGTCAGGATTTGGAAAACATTCTCCCCACACCGTTACCTTCAGTATCTGCAATGACCTTGGTTTGAATTGAGGAAGTTTCCACTGGTCTCTAAAACAAAAATGGCCTGTGTTTTGGGGGCTTGGAGTTTGGTTGGGGTTCTGAATCGGGAGGCATGGTAGTAGTTGTATGCAATCATACAGAAAAGGAGTAACCTGTAGCAAAGCAGTTTCATGGACTGTTTAATCTTTCTTGTTTTCCACAACAGCTCACAATGCAAGTGCCAGACCCAGGTCCCCTTTCCCTCCTTTCCAAACCAGTCTGGGTTTGTGTTTCAGACAAATGCTTTGAGTATAAGAGAAGCAGAAACTCAGATCTAATAGCAGCTGCCTTAGTCAGCTGGGGTGTGTGACCTGGAGGGCTGTGCAGCTGGAGGTGCTGTGACATTCAGGTCAGTGCTGCCACCTTGGTGTCTCTGGCCATTAAGAGACTATTGTTTAAGCTGCTGTGTTAAACTCAGCCCATTTCCACAAGAAGTCTAAGATGTGAAATGACATTTTTGCTTTGCAGGTCAGTAGTCTGAACTGGCCTTCAGATCTGCTTTATTCCCACTGTGTACAGAAAGCCAAAGCTTCTCATTTTATCACAAGGCAGCGGAAGAGGCCACTGTGGCTGGTAAAGGGCTGGTTCTGGCGGGCTGGAGCTGCATTCCCTGCAGCGAGCTGGGATACCCTGGGCCTGCACAGGCCTGCGGAGCTGAGTGTCAGCAGAGCCAAGTAAAACTAAAAAAAAAAACCCTTGGGGAGGGATGTAGAAGGCAGGGTGGGAGCAAGGCTGCTGGCAAGGGCCTCCTGCACCCTGTCCCCATGGCCAGGGGCAAGCCATACAGTGGCAGCCTTTCTGCACAAACGCTTCAGCGCACACGGAAGGACCTTCAGGGAGTTCAGCAGTGCTGGTGGGCTGGGGGCTTTTTCCCTGACATCTGACTCGACAAGTGGGTAGCTGTTGAAACTTAGCACTTGTAGAGGAGGAAAGAAAGGAATAGCTTTTGGGGAGTTGAAGCAACTTGGAGCGCTTGGCCTTTGCCAAACTGGGATCTGTGTTTGCAAGAGCAGCCACAGCCACCTTCTGAGCAGTGCAAAATGTTGAGAGTCACATCCGTACGCCTGTGACACATCTAAGCAATGTACCCGGTGGTGTAACAAAGCTGCTGGTGGCTCAGTAGCTGCTCTGCACAGTTCCAGACCTGCTGTAGCAAAATCTGATGCTCATTTATTTCAAGGTCTGTACACATTCAGATTGCCAGCAAAGGCACAGGACAGCTGCTCAAGGTCTCTGTAACACTCTGCCAAAAAAAACTAAAAAACTGAAAAACTGTGAGACTGGAGAATCTGCAGTGTAGCCTGCTATTAGCAATACTATCATTGGTAATACTATCATTGGTAATAAGGAGAAAGAAATAAAAACATTTCTCTGGAGTCTGGCAATAGGGTCAGTAACAGGAACTAATTTCATCTTTTGCATCTTCAGCCACTATCACCACTGTCTCGGTAGTGGTTGGAAATCAGAGATTTTTAATGTAAATAATAAAGTTTTACTATAAGAATATAGCTATAGCACCCTGATCCACTTCTTATAATGCATCATCTTAGAAAGTTTCTAATGAATTTGAAGGAAATGTAATTTTGACTAGAAGTAAAAGTTTAAGGAAGCAGTAAGAAAAAACAGGCATAGAGGTGACCATAATGTTCTGCTTGGTTCTTGATAGGATTTAGGAGAGATGTTAAAAGATCTGTATAGAACAAGAAGATCCTGTTTCTAGATAAAAATTAAATAAAATTAGGCCTAGTTCTTAAATTTAACAGGCTTTAGCAAAAGTTGTACTAAATTAGTTTGAAATAGTAATATAATGAATTAGTTATTAGGGCAGATACTTCCACAGAAGGGTACAGAATGAGAAAAAAAAATCTCCAAAAGGTCTCAGTAAGGTAGAACGTGATCCATTCTCCCATACAATTCTGCAAAAACTGTCATGGTTATGCCTCAGCCTTCTTCTCTGCTCAGCCAAGGCAAATGGCTGCTTTCTTGTGATCTTCTAGCATAAGGTGGTGTTACTGGTTCAGGTGGGTTGAGCTTGTTGCTTTTCTCTGTCTCAAAGGTGTTTGGAGTTTAAAAACAGGTAACGAGCTGTAGCCTGCAAAACACAGGTGACAATGAAGCATAATCCTCCCTCAGTTATCTGTGCTTTGCAGTCTTGCAATTGTTTAAGCAGACTATTTAAAGAAAAGTAGCAACTAAGTAAATGCACAAAAAGACTAATTTAACCAAGCTTTGGATAAACGTTAGGGTAGGGCAAGATCTGTCATGGGAGTGTTTTAATCTGTCAGAAATGTGATGACTAAATGAGCAACTACTACTCTGAATATGTACCATCACTGGGCCCCTCCTACACTGGGGAGTATTTCTGCATTTCTCATGCAACCTGCTTGTGTGACAAATCTGCACACACACTGTACCCAATTAGTGTCAAGTGTGAGAGGCTGCTCAGCATGTGTCTCATGTCTCTAAACCCTCCTGGAAGCAATTTTCCCATCATCCGAAGAGTAAATCACCATTCTCCTAACTCTATCAGAGGACAGTTCCCAAATAAGAGCAGAATAAACACATGTAATACATGATAAAACATTCTAATTAATTAGATAATATTCTCCTAGCAGAAGTAGATGCAGAGTATTAGCTGCTTTTAGTGTTAAACATTACATGTAATTATGTCAGTGTAAGTGAGACAAGGCACATGGATTGGTACTTGTGGAAAACTAGTGAAAGAGCTTACTTAAAAAAAACCAAACAAACAAAAAAACCCCAAAAAACTGTAAAAGAAAAAAAATCAGTGCACACCTACTACAGGAGGTATAAATTACTTCGTGTCCCGGTCTCTCCAGAAGCATTGGTGCATGAAAAAGAGAGGGGAGAGCAGAGGGAGGGTACACAACCTGCTCTGCACACCCCCTCCTCGAGCAGCAACAGCATCAGGATGAAACTGTTAGCTTAATCTGACAAATGATTTAACATGACCACACCTTGTATAATTAAGAGACACATGGTGCTATTGGAATGTCCTTACTAGTCTGACAGCAGCTATTTCTCTTCACTCATTTTCAAGTGACCAAACACGGTGCTTAGACAGAGGCAGTGCTTGCTGAGAACGAACACTGACACCAGGATGTAACACAAATCCTACGGAAATGAAGGTAAACCCAGAACTGTGTTTTAGTCCAGCAACTGAAAGATTGGGTTACCTCCGAGCAGGCCTAGAAGGAGCTCAGGAGGCCATGGGAGCTAGGGGAGCTTCCTCAGGTGAGTACTGGGGGCCAAAGGCAAGACACTGGCATAAGAAAGGCATAATTAATTAGTTAATTATCTACCTGCAGGCAGCTGGAGTGGGAAACATGAAGGTGAAAATGCCAGTTTCGGTGTAGCTGGTGCACATTAGGTGCTGAGCTGGGCTTCCTTTTTCTGCTCTTGTGCACAGGAGAAGTCTGGCCCCCCCTTCCCTACTCTCTTGTTTTCTGCCAAAGGCTGGCTGGGTCAAAAACCATCCTCTGCTAGTGAAGGAGCAGCTTCTCTAGACAGAAAACAGCCCTGGGGTGGCTTCAGTTTAATGTTGCACTGAAGAAGTTTTATGCATGAGAGGTGAATGAGCAGGGCTCAGAGGAGAGCACCAATGAGCTTATCGCAGGTGTAGGACAAGCAAAGCCAAACAGAAGGATGCTTTGTTTCAGGTTATTCTAAGGCAATGAGAATTATGAGGAAACAGTTTGTATCTCTTTCTCCTGCCAGAAGACAGAGCATTAAACCCGTAATCAAGGTAAATTGGTACTCTAAGTGGCTGGCAGTGTGTAGCAGCCTACACAGAACAAGAGAGCCAGAGCACATGGGTGCTGGACAGCCAGGCGGTGAGGACATGCAAGCAGTTGCTAACATGCAGGAAATTGTCTTTAGAGTACTCAAGGATCTGAAAGACCTTTGTCTTTCAGCACTGTCCATCCTGATCTCTGATATTTACTATTATCAGAACTCAGGAGGCTATTAATAAGAGTTATGGATAGAAAACCAGATCGCTGTGGAAAGAGAAACCCCCGTTTAGCACTACTCCCTCAGGCTAATCAGGGACTGGAGGCTGGATCCAGCCTAGGCTGCTCCCTGCTGCTGAAAGCAGACAAACAGTGCACTACGAATGACATTTGACTGTGTAATAAATGGAGGAGTTGCACCCACTCACTTACATGTATTGCTGGAAAAGCACACCTAATTTGCTAAAAAAGCTAACTTCCAGCTATGAAATCCAGAGAACTTTTGTAAATGGTAAAGATGCAGGTGGAAATCAAGCGCAGGGTGCATGATGAGACTTGAGGGACCCCTGGTCACAATGAAAGCAAATGCTAGGCTGGGGAAGCTTATTAGGAAATACTAATATTTTCTTTGCCTTGACTGAGGTATTGGTATTCCTGCCCGATACTAAGCAGATAAACTGTGAGGAGTGGGGGTGCTGGAATTGAGCATGCCTGGGGGCTGAGGGCTGGCCTGGGCAGGGTGGACCACCTGGGAGTAAACAGCTAGCACTGCTCCTCACAGCCCAGCTGCCTCCTGGCAATGAGTACAGGCAGCTCCACCTGCTTCATATGCCAAACACCTGCAAACACAGCAGGAGATCGTGCTCTTGTCAAGCTTATAATCGCCTGGTCAGGGTGCTATGAAGTCCTTTTCCTTAGAGGGGTAGCTGTGCCTCTTACACAGGAGCCCTCAGGAGCTGCAGGTGCAGAGCAAACAGCAGAGGAAGATTTTTTTGGAATGTGGATCAGTCTGTCATGCCTTGGTGAGCGTATCCATAACCCAGAGGTGGCTCTGGCTTTGTGTTTTCAGCACCCTCTCTGGTTGCTGGAGATGGGTGTGATGGATGGTTTCCCTTCCCTGTCAGCAGCCTGGCTGTGCCATCCCAGGACACCAGGGACCTGGGCAGCCGCCTGCCTCAGGGCTAATGGGGCCGAGTGGCTGGACCTGCCCCTGCTGCTGGCACCCTCCTGCTCCTGAGGAGAGCCTGGTGTGAAAACCATCCCTCTCCTTGCTCCCTGCCTGAGCCCAGGGACGCGCTGGGCAGGAGGGCAGCGTGCCTGGGCCTCCAAACCGCCATCACGGCGTCCCTGCTTGGCTTTACAGGAGCCAAGGGCCTTTCCCCTCAGAGAGGGATCCTCGTGCCCCCAGCCTCCCCTCTCGTGTCCCAGACAGGCCAAACAACGGGGCCTGGGCCTTCAGCCCCGCACTGGAGCGGCTGTGGGCAGGGGTGGAGGGGTCCTGGCCGGTCAGGGCCCCTGAGACCCGTCGGTGCCTGAGGCAGACCGGGAGGCCGTGCAGTTCCTCTCCGCCGTGCTGCTGGGGATCGGCCCTCGGCCGCCTTCCCCAGAGCTCGGGGACACAGAAACCACACAGCTCCTCCCGCCGCTCCTGGAGCACGACTGCCAGAGGACGGCGCAAAGCGGAGCTGCCGCCGCTCTCGCTGTGAGTCAGGGCCGCCCACGTGAGGCCCCAGCGCCCGCCCTGACGCCTCCCTGCCCGCCATCGCGTGCCGGGGCTGGCACCGCGCGCAGCCTGCCCCGGGATCCCGGCCCACCGCGCAGCCCTGCAGGTGAGGGCCGGGGAGGCGTTTGGGAGCTGCTTGTGGTTGTGGCTGAGGGTGTTGTGGGGTTGTGTCCGGGCTCTTGGTGCACGGCTGGGTTGTTGGTTACTCCTCGAGGCATCCCGTTGCTGTACGAGGGGTTGTGGTGCCGTGAGGGAGAGTCACTGGACTTCCCTGAAAACTCCATGTCTTCTTGACTGGATTTACCCATCTTTTAAATATAGATGTATATATATTTTTCTCCCTGTATAAAACCCTAGTGGCAAGCCCTGCACTTTATGTGTAGGGAAGACTTGTTTGCCTTAACTTTACTCGGACTACAAATATGAGCTCTGCTGGCTTCTGATGAGCAACTTTTCTTCCCTTCAGAGCTTTCCAACAACGACAGAGAGGAGCACACGGTGTGTAAGAAGAAATACAAACCAGGTAATTACAAATGGCGTACGTAAATGTGTACGGGAGCGCTGCCATTATATTACCAGAGCGGCCAGAAAACAGGCAGCAAACTGCCGCAGGTTTGCAGGCGTAGGGCTGGCAGCAGTACGGCCACCGTGTCCGGGCTTGCTGGGAGAGGAAGGAAGTGCTGGTGCTGTGGCAAGGGGTGGATGGGCTGCACCCGCTCCCTGCTCACCCCGTGGGGGGTCACACCAAGCCTGGGGAGCTGCCCTCCCCACGGTGACACGCGCTCGCTGGGTCTCACCACCTGCCTGTGTTCAAGGACGCAGAACTGAGTGAGAAGTCTTTGAGTTTTGCTACTTCTCTGTCGCAGTTCAACTATATTTGACAACAGGAAGGCAAGCAGATGAATAGCAGAATTATCTCACTGCTGCCGTTGCCTGAGGAGACTAGAGTAGGAACAGTTTCAAACTGAGCTGGTGTGGATCAGTTTTTGTTGTCTTGCTGGAAGAAACTACAGGTTTTCACCACAGCTGCAGCCCTCCGCAACATCTTCCCGTGGAACCAATTGCTAGGACCAACCTAACACTTGCAGGTGTGCTTTATGAAGTTTGATTTGGTTTGAGAGAAGGCCAGGGAGGGACTTAATGTTTGTGTTTAAAATAAAATTTAACAAGATGTGGTGCCAGCATATAACTTAAAATGAAAAGTAAAAGTAGTTTCAAAGGAAAAAGGTTTAGAATTGTCTGGCTTTTGTCTTGAAGTCAAAACAACCTTATTTTACTTTATTTACATTTTTTGCTATCCCATTGAACGATCTCACTTAGATATATTTCAGCAGCTAAGCAAAAAGTTGTATGTGGCAATTATCAGTCTTACTTTCTAAACAACTAGAAGTGTGACTGCACACAAATTTTATTCTAACATGTTAAAAAGACTTCACTGCAATTATGTTCTGATTTACTGTGAGGGAAGCAAGATGATGTCTATTGTTCATGTCATTCCCCAGTGAGCTCATGATCAGGCTGAAGTGCCAGTATATCATCATCCTTCTCTCATTTATGAGGTATAATTAGCTAAATCACTTTTAAAACGTACAATAATTAAATGCCTATGCTTATCCTTTGTTTAGATCTGGTTTTCTTTCCGGAAGAGCCACAGGGGAATTAATTGACTGTAGTCTAAGAGAAATTAGGTACCCAACTTCTTTAGTTATGTAAAGCTTGGTGGCTGACTGGGCTTATCTGTGCTGGAGGCACAGCAGGGTCAATGGGAGCAGATGCTGGCTGCTTCTGGATCCTCTTGTGGCATCCGGGTCTTATCACAGCAGGATGTACAAGTGCATTAGGCAAACGTGTCTCTGCTGCTGCTACAGCTGAGCAGTCCGGTCACTCGGGCCAGCAAATGGACAGTTTTAAGGTAAATCAGTCTGAGAGCAAATGAGGTTGACTGTCTCTTCTGCCTTCAGTGTTGAATCTGCTCTTCCTTTGTGCGTGGTGGGACAGATCTGGTGCCTGCCTGCTTGCTTTGTCTTTGGGATGATGCAAAACTGGCATAAGGCATCTGCCGGGACAAGTGCCTGTCACAGGCAGATCAACGTGCCTCGGATGTGCCAATGAAAGCGGCCTTCAGGAGCCCCAAAGAAAAAGCTCATGAACTTCACTCAATGATAACATCTCGATATTTATAAATATTTTTATGAAATTGAATTCATCAGTCAGAAAATAAATGTTTGTTTAAAGTAATTTTGTTCCTTTAGGCCTTGTATTTCATCTGTGCAGTCCACAGAGGTCTAAATGATTTAACTTACAAAAGCAAACACTGTTGCAAGGTTTAAGTTGAGTAAGTAGGAGGGCAAGAAAGGTACTGAAAAAGACTGAAAACCATAACTGGAGATACATAACTGCGCAGAAATTATGTTCTCTGTTGTGCTGCCAAGAACGAGTTTATCCAGGGTGTGGCGCACCGGGTTCCTGTATTTCAACATCAGCTGCTGCTTACCCGGGCAGAGGACAGATGCGTTTCCTGCGTTCCCTATCGAGTGCTCACAGTCTGCACTGCCAGCGACTGTCACGCAGCACTGCTGCCACAGCTGCAGCAGCAAAGGCTGTAAGTCGGGCAAGGTTTGTGGGAGAGGTAAAAACTTTTCTTAGTCTAGTTGATAGAGTTCAAAGCTTGTTTTTCCAAAAGCTTGCCAGTTTTTCTAGGTATATCAGGTGGTTAAATAAAAGGTATTATTTGTCATTGTAGATGTCTTGGATAGAGTCATCATTGGGAGTAATTTCAAAGTGTTCTTAATTTTTTTTTTTTTTTTTCTCACAATACACCTAGGAGGTGGTAGGTAAGCAGTTTTATGGGGTTAGCTTTTAAAAGTAGTTAAAGAGATTATGTAATTTCCCTAGAGCCAAATAGCAAACCAGTAGCTAAACAGAATTTCAAAGTAAGGACCTCATTACTTGAAGAACTCTTGGAGCCTAGGAAAGGAGAAATCCCCCAGAATCACCAAAAATGTGGGATCTCAACCCTGGTTCCAAAGGAGCGATGGGTTTTGCAACTACTTTGGAGTCTGTGTCTAATTTCTTATGCCTGAGAACTGGCACACTAAAAAGTTGTTCTGTTTCCAGAATGAAGATGTTTTTGTTTGTGTTACACTATCCTTCTGAAGATATTAACTGGACTTGTTTTGGATTTTGTATTAGAATATTTTTCTGACTGATATGATGGTCTCTAGAGAACTGAAACTGCCTGTAGGAAAAGAAACAGTTTTCTATCATGAAAATTTAAAGGAAGTACTTAGTTTTTCAAACTGCGTGATTGGAAGTGTTGTGTTGAATGGACCCAAAAGTGATATTGTAAGAAAAATAGTGGGTGTATAAACTGTTTTCCTATTGTGCCCTGAAGAATGGAAACTGTACTTCAGGCTCCCCAGAAATCTTCTTTTGCATTTCTCAATACAATAGTGTTTCAGTTGAAATGTTGCATGAGGGGAGATGCAGTCAGTGGAGGATGCCTGGACCAGAGTGGGTGGAGGCAACTGTTCAGAACCACTACTACCACAAAAAATGCATCATCAGAACAAAACAGCATCAAACCAAAATTTGTGGGGTGAGTTTAGTAAAACAAAAGGAAACATTGCATTTTGGGCAAGTCAGAATGTCTTGTTTTCATAGCAAATACCAGCAAGAAATCTGGGATCAGCACTTCAAAACTTTTAATTCATAAACCTAAAGTTAGTGAAAATTTCATTTTCATGACAACTTGGGAAGAACAGATGTTGAAGTGTCAAAGTGTTCTTTGAGACAAGGGTTCCAAATCTTGTTGGGCTGTCCTATGAGCTATTTCTACTATTCTCCCTGATTGGTATGTTTAAAGTATGTACCAGTATGTCAAAGGTACAGAATAATTGTTCTGTTTTGTGAATGGGACAGGGCCTATTAAGTTACTCACACCTGTGGTAAATCATTAATTAGGCACCTTGGTAGTTGTAAAAAAACAACAATGTGAATGATCAAGTTGGACTTCTTTTTGTTTTACTCATGATGATCAGACTTTTGTTCTTTCTTAATAACCAAAAGCCAGCTCAGCAAGACTCACTTGGAGTGGAGAATGAGTCCCAGGAGGGTAAATGAATCATGATGTGAAACTCCCATTGCAACAGAGAAGTGATTTCAAAACTAAAGTGCCTAAAGATAGACGCCATGTTTGCAGGAAATCAAGTGTAAGACAGAAAACCAGAGAAGGTCAGACTGATCTGTTTCTAAATATGCTTTTTCTCCCCTTTTGAACAGGCACAGCAATGGAGAACTTGAATGTCCTCTTCCCAGACCTTACTGAAGAACAGCAAGGTAAGGGTAGTGCACAAAGATCAAAGTCTCTGCTCATTCATGCTACACAACAGTGTTTGCTAGAGCAGTGAAACTTGTTTCCTTTTGAAACACACTCCATCCATCCTTGCTCCTAAAAGAGACCTGCAGGCAGTTCCCAGCTCTTCTACAGGCTTCTCATCAGGCCTTAGGCATGTGCTTGTGGGAATTTAGATGCCTGAAGGAGAATTTGCTGTGCATTAAATGCCTAGTGAGCTATCTCAGTACCTTGGTATCCAGCCCTTTGTGTCTTTGTGCCTCTCTGTAAAATAGCAGGGTCAGAATAAGGACCTGTTAAATAGCTAGGAATACTTACCCTGCTTCTCTAACCAAGACAATAGCATCACAAAGATATCAGTAATTTGTGTGGACACTTTGCTGATTTCTGGCAGACTGAGTTGCTATATATAATACAGCACTACTCTCTTTCCTATGCACTAAGATGTTAGTCTGATGTCTGCCTACACCTACAGCGAGCACCCCAGGAACACTACCATGCAACCCACCTCTGCTGCTGCAGTGATTTGCCTGTTTTTCCTCCCAGACATTTTCCAGAGGGTTTTTACTGCTGATGCCAGTTACTTGGAGAATCATGAGAGAATGAACCAGTCCTTCTGGGAATCACTTGTAAAATGTTTAGCCACTACTGACCCACCTATCCTGAATACTGAAGAAAAAACCAATGTAAGTTACTATAGAAACATGCATCCTTTGTAAGACATTGTTATAGAGATACTTTTACACTTCTCTGGTATACTTGCGGGAGAGAAAACATACAGTCCAATGATCTAACACACTCAAGTGTATCTAGAACATACTGAATGCTGTAAAAGGGCATTTAGATACATGAGAGTCAGGCCCCTGATTTTTTACTTCATTGTTCTCCATGTGCAAAAATAACTGGCTGTGTATAAATTCCTCAGGATCAGTTCAGCTCCCCATTTTCTAGGCAGGACCGTTGTTAATGATGTTTTGCCGTAAGATACGGTGGAGAGTTTATGTCCATTTTCAGACCCTATATTTCTCTAGTTCTTTAACTATTGCACACCATGGTTTTTTTTTCCAGTTGACAGCTCTGCTCTGAGTTCCTGAATGGCGTTTACATTCTCATCCCATCTTTGGCATTAGTCTTTGTCCCTGATTTCCCCCTTGTTACAGTTGGGGCAGGGGATTACATTTCCCACAGGTGGAGTGAGATACGTTCATTTGTATAGCATGGTATGTTTTTATAGCCTATGTTTCACTGGAAGGACTATTTACTATTTACTTACCTTTCTTTCAGCTCCTCAACAGCTGCAGTGTCCTGCCTGGAGGCTGTGCAGCCTGCCTGGAAGCCATAGAGAAGAAAGGAGTCAGGGCAATGGCTCTTCTTTACCTCTTGCTGAAGGCAACCAACCCATCTGGATATAGGCAGCTGCCCAGCTCCAAGGGAAAGGGTGAGTCCCACCTGGCTGCTTGTCAGCTATTTTATTAAAATTACAGCAATGCCAGTGGGACTTGACACCGTTTTGAAAACTGTGGTATACGCTTGGAAGTGATTATTAGTGAACAATTAAAATGTTTAGAAATACTGCTTAGAAAAGTCAGTTAGGTATGGTGACAATGGGAGCCAAAGATAGTATTTTATTTTAATTTTACTTGGCTTCTTCTGGGGAATAAAAAAATGTGTTTGTTTAGGGAGAGAGGATGTCCTGGGGTGATGATGTCAAAGAAATTTCTCTGACTTAAAGTGGTGCCCCAGTTTTTCCTGTCTAGCTGGATTCACAACACTCAGGACACTTTTTTTTGCATGGACTGTTACCCAGCCAGCCTGGACTTCTCTGAACTCTCACAGATGCCACCCAGTGTGCTGAACTTGGCAACAAGATACAAATAGACTCCACTGTACTTGTCCTGAGTGCAGTTCCACAGGGTCCATAGAGCCATTGTCTGTAGTAGGTCAGAGCTGCCCTCACTTAAGATGACCCTGAATTTGACTGGAGACCCTCTAGGAGATCCTGTTTCTGCCTTGATTAAATATGCTCCTGCAGGGGAGAGACCTCCCGGCCCAGAGAGGAGCCCAGCTTTGGTCATCTGTCAGAGCAGGGAAGCCTGTCACAGCAGGGACACCCTCCCTGCTCTTGTACAGTGAGCAGCATCGAGCAGCCAGCGGGGAGGCATGGCTAACTGTGTCTGTCCAAATTTTACAACTAATAATGAAGAGCTGCACGGACCTGCTGGCCCTCAGCACAGAGCCTGGCTTGGAGCTGTTAAGAATCACCTGCAACTCCAGCTACATAAGCCAGGAGCACAGGGTCAGCATCCTGCAGGTCTTTCCTCCCCGGTGCCCAGGCCTGGCTGCCCTTGAGTGCTTGGCTGCTGTGTCACAGGAGGGTGCTGGCACTGCGGCCTGAACCCGGGGAGCCCCACCAAAATCACGAGGGTGACAGCAGGAGTAGCCCAGGGAGGGGTGGGCAACTGTTCTCTAGCTAAAGCATCTTTCAGCTGCAGCTGCTCTTGCCTGAGGGAGTGGGAATTTTTGCAGGGGTAGCGTTATGGGTAAATTAAAGGCTGGAATGTGAAACTTTAGGCATCTGCCACAACAATTTAATAAAGTCTAAACAGTAGTGTATACGATGCTTTAATTTGTAATGCTTTGTACTACTCCCTGTGTGCAAAAACCACAGCTGATGTAAGACTAAGGGTCTGATTTCCTGTCAGACGGTGTTTTATAAAGCATTGTAAAATCTGTCACTGTAAAACAAAGGAAAGGTAACTAGTTGTTTCTAATATTTTTCCTCTCTCTATAATACAGATGAAAAATTGAAAACCCTGAAGAGATTGGAAAGGAATCTCATGCTTTCACGAGGGGAAAAAAAGGCTGAAAACTCATCCCACGAGTCCATGGATGAAGATACAGAAGGTAAAGAGGATTTATTTTCTTTTTTTCTGATACATAATTTAGCTTGATTGCATGTTCATAAGATTCACATAGGAGACTTGCAGCTATTCAGTAGCAGTTCTGCAGTACTCTGAAAAAAGTAAGAAATTGTGCTGAAGAGAGAACACAGAAAATAATCGGTACCTCTAGATTCATAATCAGCAAAATAGTGGCTGCCTTCTGCTCTTGTGGAAGTTGGAGGTTTCAGAAACACAATCTGCTGCAAGATTTCTTCCCAAATACAAGATCATAACTTCTGTGACCTTCAGTGCGTTTATGGTCTAACTGAAACCTGCACTGCAGCAGGAGGCAAAGAACAGACAATGTACAGTAGTAGCAGGCAATGCTATAGTGCTCTGCTGGCACTTCTTTTAAGCAACCATCAACAGTGTATCAGAAGTCACCCTGGCTGCCCCTAGACAATTTCATTGATGGAAGATGAGAGTGACCAAGAAGTGGCAGGCAACACCGAAATTGTAATGCCGATATGGACTTATTCTGTTACAGAAAGCTATTACCTGTTTAAATGCTTAGCTAGATCAAATGATTTGCAATTAGAAAAATTTTTCAAACTAGTTAGTAGTGCTGATGATGTATATGTTTAAAATAAGAACTCACTACATCCCTTTATACAAATTATTCCAACTTCAGATTTTGCTGGGTTTTTTCCTACTCAGATTTGAAGAGAGCTGTGAGGCAAAAAGCAGCTAATGATCCTTGCATTTCAGAGCCTTGATTTTTACTTACATATCCCATGGCCATTATTATAGTATAAGCAAACAACTGCAGTGCTGTTGTTTCTAATACTGCTGGCACATTTTTCTTTAATCTGATAAAAATCACTTTATCCAGACAGCAATGGGGAAGATTTAGGAAGACAAAAGACTGAAGGCCAATTACTTAGAGGTAGGACAAAGTGACAACAGTATTGGCTTTTACTAGAGATAACCAATATAAACAAAAAAAATGGTAATTTCTGGAATTCTTTGGTTTGACTTTTGAACAAAGTTATAGTAACATTTATGGACATAGGAAAATGACCAGTCAGAATGTGGTTGTAGGAAAGGCATTTGCTGTCAGATGAACCTCAAGTAATACTAACAGTCAGCCATGCCCTCTGCTTAGAGTGGAAGCAGAAGAGCAAAATCTGCTGTTGTGGGAGAAGTCCTACTGCCTGGGTCTGTGTAGCTGCCATTTAAATGCAGCAAAAGAGTTTTGAAAGTATTTATCACAGCCACTACTTAGAGGGTCTGCAGTCAGCCCTCAGTACTGACTGGAGCTCATCCAGCAAGGTCCACACCTTGGACCTCCTTCCCAAGGCTTTTCCTTTCCTTCCAAAAGAAAAATGGAAAATAAATACAGTGCAGATGAAGAATGTGTGCTGTGTCAACACACAGAAATAGGTATCAGCTTATGGTATAGAACATGGATGTAAGTAAGTTAAGGCTTCAATCATTTAATTAATGTCTTAAATTGATCTCAGCCCAGATGCAAGAGCAGCTGACTTAAATTGACATTAGGAGATGTAATTTGTTTCACAGGAGTCTGATTCTACCTGACTCTGGATATTGTGAGAGAAGGAATATGGGGGGTTGATAATTCATTCACGTTTCTCACTTTCGAACTGCGTAAGGCACACAGAGCTGCCCTCTCAGTGAGTTACAGTTGGTATCTACCTTGTCACTTTTACACAACCCCACTAAATTCAATGGAGTTGCTTGGGCTAGGACTGGCAGCAAGAGATCACGCTCATTATGGATATTAATCTATGTCATCTTTGCATAATATTTCAGGCACACCAGCAGACATTGTTCCCTACAGAGATTCAGGTAAGTGTTCTCACATAACCTCATCCTGATGGAAGGAAGACTGTAACTGCAGTTTCTTCTTTCTGGCATGCTTATATTTTAAAAAATTATCTACTGGCTGTAAATCCATTGGTTTCCAGTTAGCCTGGTGTTGGACCTGGGTGTGGTGCAGGTGTTTTGTTCCAAGCTCATCGCAGTGGCTGGCTGGTGGCAGGTGACCTGTACAAGGTGTTCTAGCAGAGGAACCCATTTTTTTATAGGCCTGCCAGATTCTCACAAAATGAGCTCACAGCAGTTGTCATCCTTTTTAAGGGGAAACCCCAGCAAATCTGTTGAGCAACTCTTAAGTCTTTCCCAGGAAAGCTAGGCAGTTTGCAGCACTCCCTGCTGCCCTCTTTCTCCTGTAGGACAGGGATGCAAGGCTGGGAGGGAGCTGGAACCTGCTTTCTGCAAAACAGTGATTCTCAGATCTGAATGCCTTATTCACTTAGGGCACAGAGGGTTCCCCAACAGAAGATGCTAGGTGAAGGCCATGCCAGAGAGACAGCGCCAGCTGAGAGGCTTGAACAGACAGTCAGTCTAAAGGCAAATTTCCTTTTCTCAGGCACTGCTGAGCAGCAGAACAGATGTAAAAAGTCCCTAGCAGGAAATTCTCAGTGGCTTGTTTGCGTTACTGACCTCCTCCCTCCCGCTCCCGGGCCAACACCACCTTCATTAGTTATGAGAGGCAGACAGCCCAACAGACATGTTGAGCAGACATGAGAGGGCACCTGCTCAACTACTTCTGTGCAGTGGTGAATAGTTGCTGCAACTTGGACTGTTTCAGCTGAGGACAGAGTTGGGCAGAAGATATAAATTGCAGCATAATCCCTAGGAGAGGTTTTGGAGTTACCTACCCCCAGGGAGTTGCATAAAACACCAGGGTAGGGGAATATGTTGTAATGCAGTATTCTCCCCATGTTGCCAGGTGCAGAAAGAGGATCACAGTACTTTTCCAGGTGGCATTTGGCCCCTCCACCTCTCACCAAGCCTTTGTTGCTTCAGTTCTAGATTGCTTCAATACACCAGACGGGGCTAGTGCAGGACACGGTGCCCCCTGCACGGGGCAGGCTCAGGTGATACACACGTGCAGCACTTGTGGTCCCAGGGCTGTTTGGTTCTAGCTTCAGTTCTAGTAACTGAATATTAACAGAGAGGCCATCAATCTTCTCCTGCCCAGCTGTTTCAAAGAACCTGGGATCACTGTGAACTCTGTTTTATTGTTATCTGTTCTTGGGCCCTTTTAATTTCCTTCACTTCCTGACGCTTTCAAGTACTGTTTAGTCTATACCCAGACACCAACAGGTGAATACTCACTGTGCTTGCTGGTGCTGGTCGTGGTGGGAAACAATGTATTTCTATTTCTACCACCAGAAGTAATAAAACTATGTTGCTTTTCAGAGATTGCCAGAAGAGAAGATTCAATTGCAGATGGTAAATACAGATGGGAAACCTGAAGTTTTGCTTGTGGCTGCTGTCTTTCAGGACTGAGTTTTGCTTAGGGGTGATAGCCATACCAGCTCCTTGATACCTTTATTTCCTAATCAAACAGTAGCAGTTCGAGAATAGTTATTAAGATGCACTGAAATGCTTTAATAGAAGAAATTCTGTGCAAGTCATTCTGTGATACAAAGTTACAGTGGGACTGTTGCCTTTAGGAGGCAGAGTGATACAGAACAGACACTTGCAGAGCATGAATTGATGCTCTGATAAATTCTGCGTCTGTAGATCATTCATACAACTGCACAGAGGAGCATTTGTGAGTCAGAATATTGCAATGCTATGTTAACATTAATAATCAAATAACTGAGTTTGTCCCCAAAACAGCATTTGATCAATCCAGAATGCTCAATCAAAAACATGACTCCAGTGTTGGGTGACCCAGAACAGCATTTCTTGGCAAAGTGTAGTTGCTTCATGGTTCAGAAGCACAGTAGCAGAAGGCTGTAGATTATTTGGAGTACGTTTCCAGTACTGTCCTGTTACATCTTTAGAGACAATTAAATTCACTGCCAGGCAGCGGTTGCCTGGATGCACAGACCAAGGTAAGTGAAATCAGCATCTAAAACTTGTGATGAATCAACTCCCCAAGGCTCGTATGCAGCTGACCCAGGGGTCTTCCCAAGAGATCAATGAACAGAAAAGTAAAAAACCTTTTGCTTTGAACACTTCTTGGAAGTCTGGTAAAATATTCGGCTCTTTCTGACAATTCAATTGGAGAAAGAGCAGAATTGGACAACTCTGCTCACAATTAATGTAGAGCAAAATGCTCTCTATTTAAACCTCTAAAAATATCTAGCTTGTTCTTCCCGTGTTGTATCAGCGTAGCTAGCTATAGGAGACTAAGGGTCAGCTGCTGTCCTTAATTTGGGAGGTGCAGAAATACTTCAGCATCAGACTTAAGTAGATTGATGGTACTCATACGCTCAGTGATGAAGACAGTTACATTATTGTAGCCCTGGTTGTGCAAAGCATCCAAGAATCACACTGAAGCTCCCTTGTACTACTGCTTTACTCCCCCACTGTAATTCTGAGACTACTGATTGTCCCAGACTAGACAGAAAAGACCCAGAGTGCTTTAAAACAATTCTGTACTGTTAATGCAACCGTCTAATTATGCTTTTCTTTTTAAAAAAACCCTGCTCTTTTGGGGGCGACTTTAACATTGCTAATTTGAGCTTTCTGAAAGGCTCACAGATATCGCCTTTGAACAAACAGTTTTATGGATATTCTTCTTTGTGAGTCAATTTCAGATACAAAAAGGGAAATATAATTCCTTAGTTGCAAAGTTCCACAGCAATAAAAGACATTTCTTTTTTGTAGCATATGAGAAGGAGAACACTCGCCTCCATCAGTGGACAGTACGGTGGATGGGCATACGGAAGGATGGTAATTTTTAAAATTTTCTAAAAAATTTTCTTTAAAATTCAACTGATGTCAACCCTGTTGAACCTTAATCTGCAAATAAGATCTCTGGTTTAAAAAAACCTTTTTTTTCCCCCCGACGTGAGCACTTTGTTGAGGCGCATCCAGGCTTCTCGTAACAACTTGTGCAGATGCATGTTGTGCAGTGGAGTCTAGTGTATGAGCCACCTCACAGAAATAGTCTTTATTTGCTGAGTGATATACTGTACCTTAAGGTGTATGTGTAAGGGCCATGCCTGCAGTTGTAACCAAGTTTTTCCTCTCTATTTCAGATGAATTCTTTCATTTTGTCATTCTTTGCTTTGCAATTGGAGCTTTACTAATTTGCTACTACTACTACAAAGGTAAGGCAAGACTGCAGTAGAAGGATAAATTGTTGCACACTAGAAAAATTAACAAAGCCAAACATTTATTTTGTTGCCTTAGATTGGACTATTTCTCTTGGAATTGGTTTAATCACCTTTGCTTCCCTGGAAACCACTGGGATATACTTTGGTCTAGGTGAGTGTATCCACAGCAGCCAGCTGGGTGCCCGCACGGGGGACAGAGGGTCACACAGTCATTAAATTACTCAGGGCTACAGAGCTGCTAGCGCCAACGTTCCGCAGCCCATGGCCCAGCTAGCCCCTGACACCTCGCTAACCGTTACCCCGTCGGGCTGCAGACAAACCCGCCTTCGTGGCGCTGAAGGGAGAGGTTGACTCATTTTTTGCTCTCGACGGTCCCAAGACCCCGAGTCACCTTTCTGCAGCAGTGGCCAAATGCTGAGTTGCCATGACAACGTCCAATTTTAGCAGCAGGGCTCTTCCCAGGTACACTCCCGACGGTCCTTCCCCGGGACTGAGGCGGCTGCAGCCTGGGGAAGAGCTCGCAGCGGGACGGGGATGGCGGCAGCTACTGAAAACAATATTTAAAAAATGGGCATTCTTGGCAATCCCTTGGGATGGCGTAGGAAAGGTGGAACTAGCAGGAAGTTTCAGCTTCCCAGCTGAGGACAAAAGTCTCCTTTGTAACCTTGTGCTAGTATTTTGGTAGATTGTGGATGGTTCTCTCAGCAATCAGCCTTGTCATCACTCTGTTGTTAATGGTATCACAGAAATGCTTGTTTAAACAGTAATCTGGGGTTCATTACTATTGCAAGGGTCAGGGTTTGTTTTTTTCTATTTTTTTTTTTTCATGTTGTTATCTGGCTCATCTTGAAAAAAATGTTTTGTTTTCATCATCAGTGTATCGAATTCGGAGCGTACTCAACAGTTTTGTTCCTCTGATTGACAAGTTCAGGCCACCAGGTAATACTGATCTTCCTCCTGACCGCAGGTGTATTCCCCAGACCTTCCTGGGTACTTCATTTTGGTCAGGTCTTAAGACCAGCTTCTCTAAATTACAATTTCCAATCTTAAACAAAAAAAAGAAAAAAAAAAATAGCTTTTTACAGCTTCTTGGGTTTGAAAATGACTTTTTCTTGACTCTTTCCATGTGGCAGAGCGTTTTCACACTTTTAATACTCTGCCTTGTATGGGGTATTAACTGTGTCCTGACAAGATCTGAGTAAGAGTGCTGTAGCTCAAATATTCAGGGAGTGGGGTAGGTTTCTCCTGCTGGATGTTCGGACAGACTCCAGACTCATGTTTATCTGTTCCTGAACACAAAACACAAAGAATGCTGAAAAGCTGCATCAATAGGTGACAGTTTGAACACAACTGACCTGACAGTCATCTTCTTCTTCATCACGCAGGTATGAGGAAAGCTGCCTAGGAGGAGTGTTTTAAAGAGTTCCACAAAACCCTCCTGTCTGAATTTCTAGTATTAGAAGAGCTGCTCTGAGGTAAACAAAAACCTAATGACTAATGGGAAATATTGAAATGTTAAACCCTAGAAAGACATCATTCCTTCCCCTCAAAAATAAAGCTGAAACTGCATTAGCAGGTCCTCTTCTTTCTTCTGAATTTGGGGCTCAGCAGACATCTACATGTATGTTTATATTTAATGGAATTAAATATAATAAAGAAAAAAGTATGTATCATTTAATATATATATTTTAAAATAAGAAATATTAAATATATTTAATGGAATGATATATAAACCCATTCTCCTTCCCTCCCCCCTGTGAGCATGTTAGTCTGCCTCTGGTCTGTCAGAGCCCCCCCTCTCCCCCGTTATCCTCCGTGGGGTGGGGATCAGGCTCTGGCTCTTTCAGTAGGAATCTTGGCAGCCACCGAGCTGGGCCCCCTCCTCGCCGGCCCTTGTGATGCTGCAGCCCTGGCAAACACCAGCTGCTGCTTACACAGCTGAGCCCCAACAGCACTGAAGCAGATTAATTTATTGTGGCAGAACTCAGTACAGGGGGGGTGTAACGATTTCACCCAGTGAAAGCTCAGTGAGCTTTTACATGCAGTGACATAATGGCACAGTAATGAGATTGTTAACAGCAGCAAATTTCATCTCTTCTGAAGGGCAAAATAAAGTGCTCGATTTGACTCATCCCCCAACCTTTCTCTTTCTTTGAGTAAAATAAAGCACAACGTTGACATTCATTTTATAGGGGCATGTTGCTCCTTATATGTGTAGGGCTAATGCAATCACAAGCAGACTGCAAAAAAAGGGGATACCTTTAAATTTTTAGGATACCTTTAAATTTTTAGTAAAAAATGTAAGATCTTAATACCCATAGAAGGATGAAGGCATCAAGTCAGACAGAAAGAGCCATAAAACATGAAACTGTAAGGAAATGTAGATCCAAAAGCCATTAGCCCAAACAGCCCAGAATTTGAGAGAAGCAATTTCAAGCCTCGATCAGAAAATTAACACACTTTTTCATTGTACTTAATTTAAAATTTTAAGCACCACTGTTGATTGTTCTTGTGTGTTGCAGTTCCCTTTGCACATCCAGAAATAGCAGCAATTGGATGCAGGCCTGTACCAACACAGCACAGCAGTTACCGAGCATGGCAGGGGCTCAGTTAAGCAATAAGGATGAATACAAGCTATTTCCTAATGTTTATATTCTCATTTACATGTCTTTGTAGAAATATGGATTTTGGGTGAACTGAAAACCGTGTAGTTACCCTGCTCTGATAAAAATTGCTTCTTCAGTTTCCTCTGCTGTATAACATCTTTCTGAAAGGTAATTTGGGGAATAGTCTGAATGAGAAACATATTTTAGTACTAAATATGTTTTCAAAATTGGTACTCTGCAGTCAATAAAATGAATTTTTAATTTTACTTTTTTTTTTAACAAGCTGCTTAAGGGTAAAATAATCAAAACATTTAAAAATAGCAAAAAATGTAAAACTTACCCAGTGGAACCCATCATGTGCGAGGAACAGCTGACCCAACTTACAGCACCTCACGTGAGAAGAGTCAATTCTGTAGGAAAAAAGAACAACTTACGTGTTCAGCTGCATCCTCTGGGGTATCTGGGAATTTCCTGCTGTTGTTTCAGATCCATCCTGAGTCCACCTCAGCATTCCCGACGGCAGTGCGCTCATTTTGCTCTCGCCGATCGCCCTTGCTGCAGCACCAGCCAAGCCAAGCATTCCAAACCACACGTTCCTGGGACGAGTTTCATCCTCCTTCTACCAGCCCGTGCTCACGGAGGGCCCAGCAAGCCCCTCCTCCCGCAGCCCTGCTGGGCCTCCACCTCCCCCTTGGTTCCCCAGGACCTGGTACATCTCCCGCCACTTGAACCGCCGCTGCTTCCTTCTCAGCTCTGGTCCCAGCGGGCTGGGGGCAACGCGGAGAGGAGGAGCCCTCCCCCCGCAATACACGCTCCTGCTTTGCACCGCCCAACGTGTCTGTCCAGCAGAGCAGCCAGTGAACTCTGCTGGCAGCGAGGGGAGAACTTCAAGAAATTATTTCAATCATCTGCAGCAGTCAGTTGGACCAAACATTGAACAAGTTACTCGATTCGCCTGAGGCTACACCGCCCAGCCTCGCAGGGCAGCCCAGCCAGACCCCCGGGGGGGTGGGGGGAGGTCAGTCACAAAGCAGAACGTGCTCCTGCTGTGCAGCCCCACACCGGTAAATAGCCTGGAGGTTTTTCAATGGCTGAGAACATTCAGATGTTACCGCACAAAACCCCACGGAGAAAAAAGAGATTTTAAAAAAGCAGAAGTTTTTTTAAGCTGGTATTTTTATTAGAACTCTCTACATAAAGCATCTTTGCCTGCCTTAAACTTACAGTACTTCTCTGACCGCTGCTTCTCTGTAACACAGCGCAGGATGCCTCAAGCTACTCCGCATTTCTTGATTTGGACGCTGCCACCTTAACAGCTTGCACAATGGCATCTTTATCGATGCCAAACATCTTCAGCAGCTCAGCTGACTTCCCACTGCGTGGTACATGAGATACAGCCAAGCGCTGGACTGTGATACCCGGCTCACCCACCACTGCAGCACACACGGCTTCTCCAATGCCACCTACAAAACAAGTCAAACACAACACACACCTGTGTGCTTCCACAGGCAACGCAGAGGTAGCAAGTACATCTCATCCAAAGGTCCATGCCAGTTACCTCCTCACTTCACATGCTTATGGGAGACACCAGTCACAGCGTGTGGCTGAGTTGTCCATTTGTGAAATTAAAACCATTTCCTATTTCAAAGGCATTCTGAGGACAACCAGCCTGACATTGCTGAAGTACTTCCAAATTGGCAGTAAGAACCATATACGTCTCAAGGGCACAACTGCAGGAAGCCCTCACCACTTCAGATCAGCCACCAAGAGCCAGGTTTAAAAATATATTTAGATTGAGGAGTACTTACAAGTGTACTTAATGTGCTGAAAGTCTTAATTCCCACCAATCTCAACAGCATTTAAGAGCTCCATCTTTTCACAACGCCTGTCCGTGCCGCTGGGCACCTCTCTGAGTTATGTAATAGAATCACAACCTTTGCTCAGAGCCCCGCTCAGACTGAATCACTATCGCTCCCAGGGACAAGGATGCAGCGGGGAACTGCGTTGCAGCAGGACGGACACTGCAAGCAGGAGTCCCCGGGAAGAAGAGGACACAGGGCGAGTGTCGAGAGCACCTGCTCCGAGCCCCGGTAGGAGAGACACCTTGGTGCTGCCCCCCGGGACTGCCGGGCTGTTCGCAGCTGCGGGCACGGTGCGGTTGACCCAGCCAAAGCCAGCCTCTGCGCCCAGGCACCGCCCTGGATGCGGCTGGCGAGATCAGCCCGATGAGGGCTTGTGATGGGTGTACGCTTGACCTTCCTCGATTGTGTCACACCAAGAAAGCTGTGCCAGTGTAAATCGCATGTTCATCACCTCAGAGTGTGATCATGTTGCCAATTTGAAAATCTGCAGTAACATATTTGTCCAGAGTTGAAAGACAAGCTACAAAATGATGAGGCTCAGTGCTGCTTTCAACATCCATAGTCTGGAACAAAAGCATGGTGCAACCAGCACTTACGGTAATGCCAGATCACTTCAGGTGACAGACAAGAGAGATGCTTCACCTCAAAGTAGGATAATATTCTCATAATTTCTATTAGTGGATATCTACTAATGCCATAGTTCGCAGCTGCCCCTCTGCTAATTTCTCCATCTCCCAGCAAGAGGAGCAAGCCTGACACACGACTCACAACAGCTGCGCTCTGTTTGCCTACGGCCTCATCTTCCCCAGACATGTGCATAGGCCACCCCCTGAAAACCTGTGCAAACAAGCAGCAGCAGATTACAGAGTTAGCTTCAGCCGGGTGCTGGTCACAAGTGGTGCTCCCAGGGCTCAGTACTGGGGCCAGTTCTGTTTAATGTTTTTCTCAATGATCTGGGCAAGGGGATCGAGTGCACCCTCAGTAAGTTTGAAGATGACACCAAGCTGGGTGGGAGTTTTGATCTGCGTGAGGGTAGTAAGACTCTACAGAGGGAACTGGACTGGCTGGATCGATGGGCTGAGGATAGTTGTATGAGGTTCAACAAGACTCAGTGCTGGCTCCTGCACCTGGGTCACAACAACCCCATGTAATGCTGCAGGCTTGGAGCAGAGTGGCTGGAAAGCTGCCCAGCAGAAAAGGATGTGGGGGTGTTGGTCGACAGCCAGCCGAATATGAGCCAGCAGCATGCCCAGGTGGCCAGGAAGGCCAGCAGCATCCTGGCTTGTGTCAGCAATAGCGTGGCCAGCAGGACTGGGGCAGCGATCGTCCGCCTGTACTCGACCCTGGGGAGGCTGCACCTCGAATACTGGGTTCAGTTCTGGGCCCCTCACTGCAAGACACAGACTGAGGTGCTGGAGTGTGTTCAGAGAAGGGCAGCGAAGCTGGTGGAGGGTCTGGAGCACAAGTGCTGTGAGGAGCAGCTGAGGGAACTGAGAGTGTTTAGCCTGGGGAAAAGGAGGCTGAGGGGAGACCTTGTTGCTCTCTACAACTACCTGAAAGGAGGCTGTAATGAGGTGGGTGATGGTCTCTTCCCCCAAGTAATAAGTGATAGGACAAGAGAAAACAGCTTCAAATTGTGCCAGGGGAGGTTTAGATTGGATATGAGGAAAAATTCCTTCACCAAAAGGGTTGTCAAGCATTGGAACAGGCTGCCCAGGGAAGTGGTTAAGTCACCATCCCTGGGGCTATTTAAGACACAGAGATGTGGCACTAAGGAACATGATTTAGTGCTGGACTTGGCGGTGCTAAGTTAAAGGTTGGACTCAATGATCTTAGTAGTCTTTTCCAACCTAAACAATCCTATGATTCTAAACAAAATCCTGGCACAGAAGCTGGGGGAGTCTTATAGAGACTACTCTGCTTCCCCCAAGAAGCATTCTACCTCAAGATTTACTTGGGAATCATCTTAGAAATTCCTTCCTGCATGCATCATACACTTTTTACCCTAGTTTAAGAACAGGACCATATACCAGCAACAGAATCCTGAAATGGCCTGTAAGCAAGTGAAATGAAGGAACAAAAGAGAGTCCAGTGAGGATGCAAAGTGCTGTCGCTCTTCACAGACCCTGATCTGCTCTTTTATAGTAGTGGAGAAGAAAGAGAGAGGAATTTATCCCAGAGGGACTGTGGACACAGTCATAAACCATCTGATTTCAAGCAACCTAGAGTCAAGCTTTTGCACACAGGGAAAACTTGCACAGCAAAAGCCTGCACAGCAATGATCTCTCTTGAAATTAAACAAACCACAGAGCAGCTGCTGTAAAGCCATAAGGCAAAAGCACTGCACCACAGCTGGAATTTACAATTTCACTGGGCACAAATGAATCAAGACTTCACTTGGACCAAGCATACAGGAGGACACACAAGTCCAAGTTAATCAGAAAGGCAGCTCTGATAAACCCATTATATTTTAGGAAACTTTCAACCCTCAGTGTCATCTTATATTTGTAACAGCAATGAAAAAGGCTAAAACCTCTCCTTTGCTTTAACTGAACGACAGCATCAGGTCCCATACTTCTCTCTCAGGTCAGGAGAAGCTTTGAGCTTCCAACCCCTGGGGAACAACTGTGTGGGCTGTGACCTCCCAGACCTTCTCACCTTCATGGTAATGGTCCTCAACAGTGATGATTCTGCCCTTGGTTGCTCTTGCGTTTTCAAGTATTGTCTTCTTATCCAGGGGCTTTATAGTGAAGGGATCGATCACACGGATGAAGATTTTTTCTGCAGAAACAGAATGAAATGATTTGCAACATGCGTCTGGAGAATGCAAGATAACACAAGTAGTACAGGCAGCCCCCTGTGATCTTTCAGAGACATTGTGAAAACCGTCTACACTAACTCCCAGATATCTGCACCTATGGCTTGTCTACCACAGAACACAACAAACCCTAATTTTCATATGTATTCTTTCTTCATGCACCTTGTGAGATAGTAATACCCATCCATTTCACAGACAAAACTCTTGAGGCAGAAAAGCCTTGGATGAGTGACTCAAGGTCACTAGGAGTGCCCATCAGCAAACAGTAACCTAACTGGCCTTCCCACAGGCAAGAGCAGCATCTAGTCACCAGGAAATCCTTCTTATTCAGACTGCCAATCACATTTTTTTTCCCCAGACCTTTATTTCACCTTTAACTTTACTGTCAAGCACAATTTCCTCTTGCTTCTTCAGTCTGTAGCATTCTGAAATCTTCATTGCAGGCTGCCCACCTACCAGGTATGCCTGTTTCAACTGCCCCCGCCCTGATTATGGCACCCTCAAGGTTGACATCAAAACCAGAATGTGTCCTGTCATCGTAAGGCAGGCCCAGATCGCTTGTTAAAGCTACATACAAATGGTGATTGTTTATAAAGAATAGCAAATTACATGAGGTTTTGTCTGACCTTGGCAAGCCAAACACTGAGTCAACTCTAATCACAAATAAAGAAGCTCTGTGTTATTTTGAAGGCTCTTTAGTGGCCAATATATTTTAGGTATTAGACACTGCCTCTACACTAAGGGATTATCTCTCCATAGCTGGTTATTCACACTTTGAAGATCAGCAGAGCGTCACAAAGCATGGTAAATACAGAAAAGTAACAATAGTTCTGAAAATACAACTTTCACAGTGTCCTAAGCCCGATGGCTCGAGGTCATGACAAAGTATCTGTCCACAGACACAGCGTACAAAGCTACCCATAAGCCACAGGCAGCATTAATTGTATTATCTCTTACTATTTGTAATCTCTTCCTGGGCACAGGCTTCTGCCTCACAGATGGATTTTTGGCGCCTTTTTTCTCATTTCATTGAAGAATTTTTATCTTCACTGTGAGATGTCAGTGTGCCTGAGCACTATCGTAGAACTACTGCCTCCCATGCTAGTTAAAGTAGATACAGCCATTCAAAAACCCAAGTTATCTACAGAAAAAACCCAACCTTATCTACAGAAAGGCACTGCATGCCAGCAGCCCTGTGTAAGAGCACACACAGTTGCTGTGGCTCGGCTGACAAGCTGTGTTTTGTTAACTGGCCCCAGCCTGATGGCATTCTATTGTGTTGGTGCCCCTGCCTGCCCAGACAACACGTCAGGAACACGCTTCCTCTAAGATTAGCAACTCTAAGGAGACTTTGATCTGAGCAGTTTGGCAATTTTCACGGCTACTAATGTTGCTAAGTTAACTAAAACCTACCCAATTTGGCAAGATTGGCAGATAATATACTATGTTGCACTATATCAGCTTAACAGGTGACTAGCTGTCTGTAACATTTTAATTAACATTTACCAGTACAAAGAGTGAGCAGGTAGGCTGAGTGGTGTTGATTTCTTTGCTGTGTTAAATGATACAAAAGGAAAGAAAAACCCCCATAATCTGATCACCTTTTCTCAGCTGCTCTGCTGCAGCCAGAGCCTCATGCAGAGTGACTCCTGCTCCAATCACAGTCACTTGGTCATCCTTACTCTTCAGAATCACCTGCAAGAAAATATTTCCATGTATTTTTAACAATAAATCTTACTGATATTTCTAACTTTTCTGGAGATTTTATTAAAAAGGTAAATCTTTGGCACTGGAATGCTTTAAAGGGAAAAGGGTTTTTACAAGAGGAACTTTGCATATTTTGTCTGATTCTGTTTATCTGGGCAATAGTTACCTTTGCCTGTCCAATATGGAAATCCTCGTTGTTGTTGTAAATGATGGGATTTTCAGGACGACTAGTTCTTATGAAACAAATGCCCTGTTTCCGAAGTAAACATGTTATAAGTTACAAAACCAGAAAGGTGTTGACATTCTAATTTTTAAACCATATGAAAAAAAACCCCAGCAAAATCACTTTTTCTATTTGTCTGGTTTTCACCCCTCTGTGTTACCTCTGGTTCTACAGAGTAAACTCTCCTCAATTCCCATTAGTCCTTTTTCAATAGCTGGTTGTTTCAGACATTACAACACAGTTAACCTCCTCTTAGAGCATCCTGCTAACTTACAATTTGCCTTCTGATTCCAAGATCTTTATTTCTCTTTTGTTCTATTCTGGAAATGGAGAATCCTACTCAAGTTAATTAGAATCTTAGAACTTTGCCATACACATGCAAATTTACTCTAGCAACTTTAAAGCTGAAGAAGAAATGCTAAGCTGAAAGCAAGGAAAAATGCTTTCCATCAGTTAATGCTCAGATGCCCTTCCAAAAGAAGCAACAAACCAGTACTTAAATCTAATCTCTCCCTCACACTACCTTACACTCCTTTCCCTCCCTCCCCCCATCTTTTTTTCATAAACCACTCATCACATTTGTTACATACCAAATTTCCACACTCCTTCACTTAAAAACTGTACTAGCATGACAGAAATTTTTCAGATTTTTTGCTCTTTTCCCAAGGTAAACTCCTATGGCAACCAAAAGAAATACCAATAAAGGAGATGGTCCGACCCAGTGCTACCAATGATGTCTGACTATTATTGTGTCAAATTAGCTGAAGGGAAAGGAGATCAAGAACTCTGTCACAGCCCCATGGGAAGTCTTAGTCATCTTCAGCCACAGGCCAATTTAACTGCAATCCATCACTGGCAACAGAGGAGCAGAAGATGCCAACTGAGACTGTCAATCAGTATAAGCACCAGCTCTCAGTATCTCCAAAAGGTGTAGACTGTCTTAGACTAACAGAGGACCTGACTCCTGAGCTTGATGATCAAAATCCTCATGATAAATATAACTTTCCATATCCATCTTCAACTTTGACCCCAGAGATACCACACGAGGAGTGTACTTTCTCTAAGTTTGCTGAAGACCAACAAGAGTTACACTTGCCCTTATTTCTAAGCCAATTTAGACCCAAGCTGCAAATCTTTGTGCAATCATTTACATCTCCCCAAATCTGGCCCACAGCATTCCAGACTGTTCATTCTGCACTAGCCTGGACAGAATGTCTGCAACCTTTCCATGCAAAGAAAACATCCCACTGCCATGCTGGGGCCTTTGAAAGAATTTATGTGGGTAGAGACATGCAAGAAACATGCCAGAAGCAACAAAACTAGTAAAAAAAATAAATTATGCTCTGGCTCAGAAATACTATCTTGCAAACCTTGGTGTTGGCAGCTATTTCCACTGCTTTTTCAGTAGCTACAGCATCACTAGGATAAAACACAGTGGCATTGGGAATAGCTCGGAACATGCACAGATCCTCCAGTCCCATCTGAGATGGCCCATCCTCACCTAAAAGAATTAATCCAGGATTACAAAAGAATAAGCGCACATTTCTGACAATCACTCAAAATAGCAGTGAAGTTCAATGTAAACCAGAAAAAAAAAAACCAAGGATAAAATCAGGCACACACAGGACATGCAAGTCTACCTGCTTGAGAAAAGAATCATCTTCTCCTTAAACTTGGAACCATCTAAACAGTAAATAAAGATAGAAAGAGACTAAAAAGAAAGAGAACTGGGGTTAAAAAGAAAAAGTATAAAATAAAGTATAACAATAAAACAATACAAAAGGAAGGCAACCAAAGCAGGAAGGGTACAGGTACAGAAAGAGGGTCACAAGGTATCTGAGCATCTTCAAATTTACAGGTACTGAAGGTGCACAAGTGAAATTTGTACTTATCAATAGTGTTCCTCTAGATTTAAACTGCTGGAAATGTGAAAGGAGAATTGCATGTGTTCCATCAGAAATGGAGAGTACATTTGATACAACTACTCTCAAATTCTTAGGCTCACTTCAAGATTAAATGAAGGGTATGTATTCTTCTATACTGTAAAAAGTCTTTAAAAGAGCAATAGGGCATCCGTGTTCTTAATTCTAACAACTCAAGCGCCTTATGGTAAACTGCAGATCTATAAAAAAGAATTGGTAGCCAGAATATGTGCTGGATGCCATGATTTTCCACAGTTAAACAACTACTGCAACACCCCCCGCCCCCAATGACCTTATGCAACGGTGCTCTGGGAATGACACTGTTCCAGACTAACCATGCAAAGAGTTCTGAGCCCAGTCATGCCACAGCCTGCAGAGCAGAAACAGGGCAATAAGCCTTCCCACATGCACCCACTACCTGTTACTCAAGAAGGACGAGTTCACGAGGAAGGAGGAGAGTATTTTCGTAAGAGCAGCACAAAACTCTGAAGAACTTTAAACATGTTAAAGAAATCAATCATTGAACTCTGCCACTATACATTAAAGTAAGCACGAACCAGGAAAAGGGAGCATCTTGGCTTTTCAAGTCATGACATGAAAAAAATTCTCAACATCACAGTTTCTAAATCTGTATGCACTCTGACTGAATGACTGGGATCTCAGTGGGCAGCTTCTTTTCCTGAAAGGCGCCCACACAATGTATACATAAAAGAAAAGTGAAATTATGAAGAACAAAGCTAACAGGTACCTGAATCAGAATCTTACCTGAGGTCAAGAGAGTATTCATGATTGTCCTACGTTTGCAATCACGGTGCCAATAATGCCAGCATTCACAGCTCATACTAGTAATTTACATACTAGCATTAAGGTGAGTTTGGCCTCTAGTGAATCTTTATGAAAATCCCTATTTATGTGGTTTTAGAGTTAATGCAGACCAAGAGAGCAATTTTCAATTATATCTGCGAACCCTACATTTATAGCTTAATAAAAAAAATGTGAGTGCTTAATATGAACAGTAACTAGAATATAAAACTGGTTATCTAAACAACTGGCATTTCTATTTTTGACACATGTACACTATGATTCCTTTCCCTGTACGTTCAATTTGGAAAGCACATGTTTTCCATTATTCTCTTATGACCTTGACAACTTATTTAATGTTTCATTAGATGTTTTGGTCCATCAGGAACTATTGGTCTAGGACTGAACTTAGTACAAGTTCAGAAGGTCATTTTGATAGTTATTTCTTATAAATTTAATGGGTCCAAATTTCAATGCAGCAGAAGCCCCGTCTACCTAGAACTGCATACATAAAACTTCAATTTTCACCACAGATCCAGTTAGGGTTCTGAATGCCATGCAGGCCCAAAGTCCTAATAGGAAGTATACTTAATTCATACCCTTCAATTTAAAATTGAATTTTCTAACTGATAAAGGATTTCTCTGAATTACTTTCTTTTAAAACTTGGTTGCAAAACTTTGGGTTCAAATTCTGTTTTGAAAATCAAAGTCGAGGCCTGAATCAGATTTGTAACTCAAACAACTTTATAAATTTAAGTATGCACTTCACAATCACAGCTCCCAGCAGAACATTTCAAGTGCTGAAAATTGAAACTTGGAAGTGTAGTTCTAGGAGACAATTCAGGTAACCCAAAGGAGTTTTATCTTCTTAAATGAGCAAAGACCAAAGCTGATTGGCTTTTGCACCAACACCCTTTGCTGCTTGCTAGAAGACTTAAACTGGATTGAATGATGAGGTGGGAAGACTGATTTTAAAAAGAAAAGAGGCTTGTAATAGAATCCCTCCGTTAATGACATACACAAGCCATAATCTGATATACTCTACTTACAGTCTCCACTATTACAACATACTCTATACTGCTGCAGGTAAAGCTTGAGGTTCTAGATGAGACTACACACATCTCTGAAGCATTTTAAAATCTTTATAAATATTACAGGTTTATATATTGCTTTAAACAAAAAAAAACCCCCAACCCTCCTCCAGACCACACTGCTAGCTAAAGCTATTAAATCAACTGAAAAACTGATGCATGCAGAGCGCCTTAATTTACTACCCCTGTCAGCTCTCCCCTTCTTTTCCCTTGTAAATACCTAGTAGTTTTTCAAGCATGAATGTCTACAGGCATTTTCCTTCTTGGTATGCAAGTCTGCTCCTGTTTTCTTGGGTGATGTCTATGCATTTCATTAAAAAACAAAAACTCCCTTCCTCCCTCAAACCAAAATCAAACCCCAATATGATCTGACACGTACCAAACAGTTATGATGGGAAGGGAAGACCAGAGAAGGTACTGCTAGTGAGGGCCCTCAGCCTGCTGCTCTGAGACGTGCTGGCTACACCACAGCACGTTTGAAGTCTTACGAAGAGAAGCCAGGGGCTGTGTAGGGAGGGGGTCAGGAAGGCCAAGGCACAGATGGACCTAAACTTGGCAAGGGATGCAAAGAGTAGTAAGAAGGGCTTCTTACAGGTATGTCAGCCAGAAATGAAGGGCAAAGTGTACCCACCCCAATGAGTAGGACTGGCAAACTGAGAACAACAGACAAGCAAAAGGCTGAGGTACTCAAGAAATCTTTTGCCTCAGTCCTCTCTGGCATCCTCTCTTCCCACAATTCTTGAGTGGACGGACTGCAAGACAGGGACTGGGGAAGCAAAGTCCTTCCCACTGTAAAAGAAGATCAGGCTCGTGGCCACCTGAGGAATCTGAACGTACTTAAGTCTACGGGACCCGACTAGATGCATCCCAGAGTCCTGAGGGAATTGTCTGAGGTATTTACCAAGCCACTCTCCATTATATTTGAAAAGTCATGGCAGTCAGGTGAAGTCCTTGGTGACTGGAAAAAGGGAAACATTGCACCCATTTTCAAAAAGTGTAGAAAGGAGGACCCTGGGAACTACCAACCTGTCAGCCTCACCTCTGTGCCTGGGAAGATCATGGAACAGATCCTCCTAGAAGCTATGCTGAGGCACATGGAGGACAGGGAGGGTGATTCAAGACAACCAGCATGGCTTCACCAAGGGTAAGTCCTGCCTGACCAACCTAGAGGCCTTCTGTGATGGAGTGACTACATCAGTGGACAAGGCAATGCTACAGATGTCATCTATCTGGACTTCTGTACGGCCTTTGACACGGTCCCCCACAACATCCTTCGCTCTCAATTGGAGAGATATAGATTTGATAGATGGACCACTTGGTGGATGAGGAATTGGTTGGATGGTCGCATCCAGAGGGTAGTGGGTCAACAGCTGAATGTCCAGATGGAGATTGGTGACAAGTGGTGTGTCTCAGGGGTCTGTACTGGCACTGGTACTGTTTAATATCTTCATCAGTGACACAGACAGTGGGATCAAGTGCACCCTCAGCAGATTTGCAGATGACATCAAGCTGAGTGGTGCGGTTGACACACCTAAGGGACAGGACGCCATTCAGAGGGACTTGGACAAGCTTGAGAAGTGGGCCTGTGTGAACTTCATGAGGTTCAACAAGGCCAAGTACAAGGACCTACACCTGGCTTGGGGCAACCCCTTGTACCAATACAGGCTGGGGGATGAAGGGTTTGAGAGCAGCTCTGCAGAGCAGGACTTGGGGGTACTGGTGGATGAAAAGGTGGACATGAGCCGACAATGTGCGCTCCCAGCCCAGAAAGCCAGCTGCACCCTGGGCTGCAGCCAGAGCAGGGGGGGCAGCAGGGCCAGGGAGGGGATTCTCCCCCTCTGCTCCGCTCTGGGGAGACCCCCCTGCAGTGCTGGGGCCAGCTCGGGGGCCCCCAACAGCAGAAGGACACGGAGCTGCTCGAGTGGGGCCAGAGGAGGCCACGAAGATGCTCAGGGGGCTGGAGCAGCTCCCGCATGGGGACAGGCTGAGAGAGCTGGGGGGGTTCAGCCGGGAGAAGAGAAGGGTCTGGGGAGACCTTAGCGCGGCCTTGCAGTGCTTAAAGGGGAGCTTATAAGGAATATGGGGACAAACTTTTTAGCAGTGCCTGTTGTGACAGAACAAGGAGTAATGTTTTTAAACTGAAAGAGGGTAGATTTAGATTAGATACAAGAAAGAAACTTTTTTACATGGAGAGTGGTGAGACACTGGTACAGGTTGTCCAGAGGGGTGATAGATGCCCCTTCCCTGGAAACATTCAAGACCAGGTTGGACGGGGCTCTAAGCAACCTGGTCTAGTTGAAGATGCTCCTGCCAACAGAAGGGGGGGGTTGGAACTAGATGGGCCTTAAAGGTGTCTTCCAACACAAACTATTCCGTGATTCTATGATTCAATTTCCTGAATTACATAACAGCGTCACAGTTGCTTGTTCCACTAGTACTTTGAGGTTTTGGGGTTTTTTAATCCACACATTAACTGCTCCAGTAGTAAGAAATAGTGGGATAAGTTGAGGCAATTATTTCAAATCTGTGATCTTCAAAGGCAGAATAAACCAAAAACATTTATCCCTTGTAAGTGCTTTTGAGACTGGTGGACAAGAGCATCTATGCAAGAAAAAGTATCATTAGATTCTCATTTTAGGGACTGGGAAATAACGGTACAGTAAGTACACAACTGTATCACAGAGGACATCAACTGCAAAGACGGAAAGGAACCTAAGCTCCTCACTTTCAATCCAATCCCTTTATATTACTCTATACTTGTAGAGTAGAAAAGCTGGTAGGGAAAAGCCCTAGGACAAACTGATAAAAGAGAAAAAAGCAGATGAACTGATGAAGGCTTGAAATCTTTCTTTCTAAATACAACAATGTGTCTGATAAAAGTCAATTGCAAGTATGACTTCTTCCTCTAAATGGTGGCACTGTTATACCATCACAGCTCTATTACTGATTGTCTCCACAAAGCGTTATCAGTTTGACTGCTAGACACTTATCACTGAATGAAAGGGAATTGCTGGTAAATAAGCCAAGGCTGCCCTTACCAATAGAAACACCGCAGTGCGAACCACAGAGATTGATGTTACTCTCGGAGATGGCAGCCATGCGGATCTGGTCAAACGCCCGTGTGAAGAAGGTAGCAAAGGTGCTGGCAAAAGCAACAGTTCTGTCACGAGTAGCACAACCAACTGCAATGCTCACCTGGAAAGAGGGAGATTGTACAAGAACAGTGAATTCCCCATTTAACAACTGTTTCCAAGAGATCACCTGTGGGACTTCCTACCATAAAACTTTAGCAAGAAGCTCTCAATGCAGATTCAAAATCTCTGTCCAGTCCTGCTCCTAACTGTTGGCCTTTCCAAAACGGAAAGGAGACAACTCACTCTCCCAGTATCTATTCTCCAGCATCTCCTCTACTCCTTGCCTCAACTGCTAGCTGTTATTGTTGATCCTCACTGGCAGCTTCTTTTCTTTATCTGCTCCAAGCAGTCATTCACAGAGTTTTCAGACTTATCCCCCTCTTTCTTTTCCTGGATCAAAGGCTTACGCTTTCAGTCCAAAGGACATGGTTTTACTATCTCCAGCAGACAAAAATTATCATAACTAAGTGGGAATGGATTTACATGTGTTATTTGGTCTGGCATTTATTAAAAGGGCTCTTCTTCAGCAAGATGGAAATCAGAACAAGGCCCTTAAATTTTTTATTGCTACAATTACACCATACATTTATTTTACACAGAAATTGGCCTGCTCTTCATGGCAAATTTGTCCTTAGCTGATGTAAATTCAAAATGCCTGACTCAAGCTCATGAAACTGCCCTAGTTCAAAATTTGCAAGAGAGTCCATGAGTTCTTTGGTTATAAATCTTTAAAGACAACAACAAACTTCTGCCTGAATTTGTCTTTTTAATTTCATTTGCTTCAGTGAACCCATATAGGTGGCAACTGAAGACTCAGTCAAACAGACAAGATACCAAATTACTTTAGTCCTTTCTGTACAAAATGTCATCAGGTTAAATTTACTGTTTCTTTGTCCTCATCTTTATACACCAGTCTAGCCTAGAACTCATTGTCATGTTGTGACATTCTATTTCTTGAAGAAAAGAACAAACCACCACCCTAAAAAGTCTTTTCAGAGTTAAATCTCTACAAATCACACTGCAGAAAGTATTACTCTTGTTTACACGTTGCCTTGTGTGCTGCTGAAACGCAGACAATATGATCATAAAATAAGAATCAAAAAAGAGGGGGATTTAGAAAAGAATGATTAGAAGAATTCCTGTTGTATTGTATTTTAAGCTTTTGCAATAGCCTAGTTTTCCCCTAAGAAGCGAGCAAGTCAAATTAATTATCCATGAATACACATACGAAAAGCAAATATTAAAGCTCCACTCTCTGAAGGTTCAGACTGAATGGTCTCAGATCCTGCTGTGTAATACCAGTATTTCATAAAACTAAGAGACCAGTTACCATGTTCTGTTCAGCAATGTAGCATTCAATGTATCGACTGGGATGTTCTTTCTTAAAAAGCTCTGAGAAGGTGGAGTTCTTGGTGTCTCCATCCAAAGCAATCACCCGATCATTAGCGTGGCCCAGTTTTGCAAGTGCAACACCATAAGCTTTGCGGGTAGCCCACTAGGAAAAGAAAAACATAGCAGTAATGTTATAACTTTGTTTCCCGAAGATTTCTTTTTTCCATTTTCTTGTTTTTCCATGAGTGCATGCACATACGATTAAAAAGAAAAAAAAAACACAACCAAAAATATTTTAAATGTTAGCAATATCAAAAGTACCTATGAGAACAGTGGCAGAAGAGTAAAGAAATAAACAAACAAACAAATACAGTGAGGCATCAGGACACATATCTGTGCTGAAACTGGCAACTCCCTACCAATCAAGCTTGGAAAATTTGAAAATCTTGGTTTCCAATCATGGAAATTCACTGAACTTCATTGAGTTTCTCTGATTTTAAATATACATAAAATAGTTTGGATAATGGATAATGATCATGAAATGAAGAGTGATTTGAGTCTTTATATTTTAATATATTCTTTCAATACCCAGTGAGTTGAATGTCTATGTGTCACACCACAGAGGTAGGTGTTTACCAGGATACTCAAAATAGGAGAGAAGAGGTGGGTAGTTGAAATTGTGGCAACGGATAACACAAAACCTCCTGCCATCCAGTAGAGTCTCACACTTCAAAGATAACTGACAAACAGTGAAATGGGGAGTACCTTTTCTCCCACTTTGTAAGTTGGTGGAGATGGCATCTTAATGTTTCTAATATTTACTACAGGTGCATCTTCTTCTGGTAGGGCTGGAGAAAGCTTTTTCTTATTTTGGATTTTGTCATCTATTTCCTGAATTACTTGTTCAGCCATGTTTTTTGGAAGGGGCTTTCCATGCCAGCTTTCCTTATCTTCAACACCTGTGTATTTAAAATTACATTGCAAATAAGAAAATTATAAAAACTATTTAAGTTTTTAGCTGCAGATTTCACCCAGATAGAAGTGGAGTATGACAGTCTAGTATAGTCTTCCAAGGAAGAAGATCCTTATTATTCCCACTGTAAACACTTATGATAGAATTCAACTGCATTAAGACAGACATGTTTAAATATATAAGAGAAATAGTCAAATTCCATATATTCCAAACTAGTGACGAAATTCCTGCAGAAATCGTTTTTTTAAATTGGCATCTGAAAGACCTGGTCTGGAAGTCTGGCAAGAAGTAAACAGTAAATCAGTGCAAACAGTTAACATGAAATTTCAACAGTTAGGCCTAAATAACCAATTCAGCTAAGTTTCAAACAACAGTTAACCAAGCCATCTAATTCAAACAAGACCTGACATTTTACAGCTTTATTTTAATAGCTTCTGATGACTCTTATCTTTGTGCACCCAGCACTAACAGCAAAATTACCTCGCTGGTTGATATGCTGCTTTTCACTAAGTCATTAAGAGTAAAGAATTTTGCTTGCTTATTCAATGGACAGGAATGAAGATATTCACTCCTGTTACTAGTATTTATCTGATTAGAAAAACAAACTCACTGAGTACTGCTACAAGCTGTAGCTGAACAGAATCATGGCAACCCCTGTCACACTGAATATGCATTTACTCCATTCTGTGGATGCAATGCTCCATAGCTAGCACACATCTCACTTGCAAGAATCAAAATAATTTTCTTAGCACTAATACTGTTGAGAAGTATAGCGAGTTTGAAAGAGCTTCTGCATGCCCTTGCTCAAATGTGTCACCCGTACATCTGTCCCAATGACATTTAGGTAAGTCTCACACGATGTGAAAACTACAAAAGGATCTCGGAGGCACTGCAAACTCCAAAATTCAAACTGTTGCTAACCTATAAAATAATTTCTATGGACCACTGTATCCTACAGATAAGATCATATGAAATAACCTGTAGTTAGACAAGGTAGCTTATGTATCATGCCTCACGCAGCTTTGTCAAAACCGTAAATGCAGAAACCCTCCTCATTTTCTATGCATTTCTGCTGCCTGGCTAGCAACAAGCAGGCCCAGTTATCCGCAACACAGGGAGCTTCTGTGACAAAGTTAGTCCCTTCTCAAGAGTAGTCTCTGTGACTTTAGGGATCAAGAGCAAGCCAAGGAGGTTGCCTTCTTTTGCTAGGGCAATTTTCAAGACCAAGTCATATGGTCCAATGTTCCCCCCTGCTCTGGCCGTCTTCCAGACTAGAAAAGACTTTTTAAAGAGTAACAACTCAAGTACAGCTGACAGCAAAGGAAATCCTGCTCTGCAACTGGGGATCTGTAGAAGCTCAGTCAACATGGAACCTCACCTTGCTGGATAATGTGATGAACTGAGAGCCACATCTTTGTCTGTTCCAATGAAACATCAATCTAATGTCCTCCATAACAAAAGGCAACAAGGAAAAAACCAAACGGGTGAAATCCTGAGTTTTCAGATTGTATGGTAGTATGATCAAGTCAAAAAGCTGACAGGATACAAACTGTCTCCTAATGTATGAAACATTAAATGTCTGTATTTCTTAATGATTACACCTTTATTGCAGTGCTATGTACATATTATTATATACACATGTATATGTAAAGCAATAGAGGTTTAATTACCTGATATGCCTTTGCCTTTAAAAGTCTTTGCAATGATAGCTGTTGGCTGATGTTTGGCCTGGCCAAAGGCTTTGCAAAGTTCCTCCACGCTGTGTCCATCAACAATGATAGCATGCCAGCTAAGTACACAAACAGATCAACTGTTTCTAAAGGGTTTCAGCATGTGACACTCTCTGGTAGTTAGCAATAACAATAATGAATATTAACTCCAATGCAGTGTCTTTTTAAGAGACCCAAAGTATCACAGAAACATGAATTAGCATTCATTTGAGATCATAAAATATCATATTCCCTTTTTTACAACACAAAGAGTCACAGAGGGATTAACAGCTACTAGCAAAATTCACAGCCCACAGATAACTAAGTTATCCTGCATTTCTTCAGACATAGTAGCTATTTTTAATCACAAGAGCAAATCAAACATCAAGAAAATATTAAAAAACTGACAATGAAAGTTCATTAAAACAATAAAAATGCTCCATCATAATTTGCATGGCTGCTACTGTATCTGTCAGTTTTTTATCACGTATTTTTGCATCTACATAGAAGCATACAATTCTAAACTAAATGTAAGCCAACACAAGAAATCTCTTAGGAATAATGGTTTCCATGCAATTTTTTCTGATCTACTTAGTATGACATTACATTTGGTCACACAAAGAGTTATAAAATCTGTACTTAATATGATAAAAACTCCTTTAAGATCCTCTAACAAATTTATCTGAGTAAGCAGACTTTTTATTTTTCCTCTAAAAAAAAATTCTGCCACTTTTAATATTCCTGTCATACCAATAAAGATTACCAATATCAGGCATTATGAAAGACCGCCCTTCTAGGTGATGGTATCCTTCAGAGCTGAAAGCTCATTTCAAAAATTCTGAAAAGCAAATAAAACATAGTCTCCTGTGGGAGACTATACTGAGCTTCTTCCAATCACATACCCAAAGGCTTCACAGCGCTTCTGATAAATTTCAACATGATGCTGCAGAGGGGCTGGGTCACTTTGTCCAAGACGGTTAACATCAAATATAGCAACGAGATTATCAAGCTTGTAAAACCCAGCGAAGGCCATTGCCTCCCAAACAGAGCCTTCGGATAACTCTCCATCTCCAAGCAGACAATACACTCGATAGCTAAAAGATTAAAAAAAAAAAAAAGTATCATTTAAGTTGAGCACAATTAAATCAAAAGCAAAACCCTACTAACAATTCATAGTGAGAATTCACCGCTTTTTCTATCGAAAACTCAACTCCCATTGCTCAGTGCATTCACCTCATATAACCTTATGTAACCTTCAACAAATTGAATTAAAATACTTTTGAGCTGTTACACATGAAAAAAAAAAAGATGAAAAATGCTGTACTCTTTTTCAAAACTTTGTCTCAAAAAAAACAGGTTTTAAGCCTCTTATTGCAAGGCTTGAATGAACAGGCCCATTAAACACTGTCACTGTGACTCAGCAAGATCACTAACAATGCATGAAAGGTTACTGTCTGCTTCCTCATTCCTACCATATACTCTCTGGAAGGACAGCCAATAATTTAATTTTAGGAAACTATAAATTGGGGGATGGACTAAAGCATGGATTAAAGCATGTCGCATAACCAAATTCAGAAATCATGAAAAAGATAATCAGCATGATATGACTTTCGAGACTATTTCGCCAAACACTGAAGCTTTTTATTTAGGTAAAACTCATTTAGCAGGAGTACTGCCTGATCTCTACAGAATTCAGCTGCTGTATTTTTCTTTTATGACCACTCTCTTTTTTGGATGACAAAGCTTTATAAATGTTTATAACTTATTAAAATTTTAAAAATAATAGCAAATTAGTCTTTAAATACATAATTTTAAAACCAAATAACCAAGATGGCTGTTAGCAAATTTTTTTTTACCAGATATTAAGCTGTAACAGACTTGTGATCTGAATTCCACCCGCCTTCAGCTAAATCTGAACTCCTTCCACATAAGCTGCTCCCCAGTACTGCATATGCAAGACCACCTTTTTCTTCTGTCATGGAAGCACTGGTTATATTTTTTTCCACACGTACTATCTGCTAAACTCAATTAAAATCAGCAAGTCATCTTTCATAGAAATGATTTCAAGCTAGTGAAGTGTAGGGCACATTAACTGGGCAGCCTATGCTCGAATGTACTAGAACTGTCACATAAAATATATCAACTACATCAGGCTATTTTCCTCCTCATAGAGATTTGCCTTTAGACATCTACTTCTCTTGTGCACAGAACAAATGGCAGAAGCAGTCATTTTTGTCTCTATGGAAGCAAGTGCCTTTCTGATAACATTTTGAAGCCTTACTTTATGATTGAATGGTGCTATTATTGACCGTAACAGTTCCTTATCTAGATACATGTTCTCCGTTATTTATCATCTGACTCTGAACAGACGCATCTCTAGTTTGCATCTTCCTTCTACGGTGACACACAGCAGTCTCAAAATGGCTATCAATAACTCTCTGGAAGTCAGAGGCTGCTCCAACCATTTACTGTTTTCTCTGTTCAGGAGCATCACCTTGCAATGCTGTCAGGTTACAAATGGAACACACGTATGCACTAATTCTTGCTAATCTTTAAATCCTTGGCAGTTTCACTGGCAATGGCTTTGTAATTATCAGGCTAGTAATCTATCATTTAAAACCTGAATTTGAAATGAAAGAATAAAGGAAGTGGGATTTTTCCTCATTGAGATAAGAATATAATTTATTTTCACAAAATATTCCCATTGAAAGCCTATAATTATGAAATACGAAGATGGAATTACCTGGCTCTGTCAAAGAATTTGCCAGTGTATGCCATTCCACATGCAGCACCAAGACCCTGACCAAGGGATCCAGTAGCCACATCAGTGAATGCTTGTCTCTGAGGATAAAAAGACAATTATTTTACAGTTAAGAAACAGAGGAACTAAATTCTAGTGATAGAAGATACAATAATATATAAATATACATAAAAATTCAGCTTCTCGGCTATAACAATACAGTGCGAGTCCCTCCAAATCCTGCCCTGTTCCCCTTCTCTCCCTGCAATGCACGTACCTTGATGATCAGTGTCACAAGCTAACTAGACTCTCTGAGAAGGAATGGTACCAATGGCTCAAAAATTTCTCAGCTATGCCTTGGATAGCAACAGTTAAGAACTGATGATTTTGTGTAAAAAAAAAAATAATTAATTGAAACAACTGGTTGGGAATGGAAAGACCAATGAGGTGACCAAACTGGATATAAACTCTTGAAAGACCCCAAAGCTTCTTAAAGGACAAAAAAAAAGCCATGCTGGAACTTTACATAAACCTTTTTAAAATGGAAAATATTGACATACAGAACTGTAGGGGAACTTCACTACAACAACAAAAACCATTTTTACATGCTTATTCAAATGCAGACACTGATTCAGTTGTGAAGCCATAAATATCATCATCCTTCTTAAAAGTCTTTATCTTTCCTGCACTGTAGCTGGCAACCAAGCATTGCTGCAAAATACGTGTACTTCTTGTTTTACAGAAAACACCACCTTATATCAAAGGCTATGAGCACTCACTGGTACTGGGTGTCCTTCTAAGACAGAATCAATTTTCCTCAAGTTCAGTAATTCTGATTCTTGTAGAAAGCCAGCCTCTGCCCAAACAGAATATAAAATCGGTGCTGCATGACCCTAGAGAGAAACATAAATTTTAAATGAAATGCAAGTTTCACAATATCCTAGTATCAAGGCAAAATTCTACAAAGCTGACAAACCCTGGAATCAGGTTCTTATGTCCACTAAGTAGGCACTGAGTTATAAAACACTTACAATGTAACACTCACACTGATGCTTGTTTCCAAGTCCCCCATGCGCCTGCATAGAGCATCCCAGATAGCTGACTACAGTTAAGACAGAAAGACTGCAGCACTCTCGAGGACTATTTAGAATGTCCTCAAGAAAATCAACGTGGAAAAGTAAGAAGGTCTCTCTCGGACATGCAGGTCCAATTCCAAAAAGTAGTTTTGATATCCAAATTAAAAAAACCTTGATTCAATTTGCTTAGGTACCACATTCAAGAACAGAGAACTGTTCACTAGTAAGGAGATGGATGAGTGTTTTTCCATTATAACTTCTTCAATACATATGTATTCAAGGTAAGATGTAGTGAGTGACAACAGGCAAAATTTTAAGCTTTCTACACTCAGATCCTTGCAACTAGGTCCAACTAGACAACTGCAAAGTAGCAGTCATCTTCCAACCGTGTAGTCATTAGGAGTCAAAAAAGCATGTGCAGAGGTTTGAAGTCATTTAGCAACTCTGGGCAGAAATCCTGATTAATTACAAAGAGTTAAAGCAAACATGAAGAAGTCACTCTCTCTTACTGCTTTACGACCTCACATTAGCTGCTTGCTTCTCATCCAACTACTTATTTCCAAATGGCAATCAGAATTGGCAACAATTATATGCAAGGATATAATACACCATCAACTACGCAGCATTACTGTAAGCCACTATGTGAGGAAATACTGCTCGGAGATGGAACCTGCCTCACTGGAGTACTTCACGTGCCATTTTTTACATCATTATGTTTTCTGCAGGCCCCTCAACTGCCTTTATGTGATATGATTGAAATGTCCCTGTGATTTGCAAGGGCACAGTGCAAAAGGGGATAGAAACACTAACGGCCAGTCCAGACTGTGGGTTTATGTGTTTTCTGAACCACAGTGGCTTCACAAGCAGTACTGACTTTAATATCATACTAGCACAGAAGAACTGCAAACTACCCACTAACCGACTGTAACTATTTCATATAATGCTCCCTGAAAAGCTGACAGTAATTAGTGCACATCGTGATGTGACTGCAGGCATAACAGCATGGCTGCATTTAACAAGTAGAGCACGAAAACTAGCTGTGACTTACTCATTAGAAAATCGGTTATGCCAAAATAAAATGGATGTTAATACTTCTTGATAGATTTTATAAACAATATAATAACATCTATTATTTAATATTAGAACAACTTACCACAGTGAAGTTAAGACTTATCAAGACACATTATACAGATACTTTTAAATTATTTTTTAGTTATGCTACAACTTAATCAGCCTTTATTTGTCTTTCTGAAGTATACAAATTCCAAGCTCTCAAATATTTCCAACAGACTTATCCTTACTTATGCTTGCATCTATGCAGAAGTCAAGGAAGACAATGAAATTTAGTTTACAGACAGACAGCTCTTTACAGGCATACTGCAACAGTATAGCATAACAGTTTTTATTTTACCTTTGAAAGAACAAAGCGGTCGTTGCTGGCGTTTCTGGGATCTTGCACTTTGTACCTCATGGTATGGAAAAACAGCACAGACATGATCTCTGCTGCACTGCAACATGATGTAGGGTGGCTACAAGTCAAGACAAATCCAAGATTACCACTTCTTATTATTGTTTGCTCAGGACCATATCTTTAAAACATCACTTTACCAGTCCCCTACTCCTCAGCATTAAAATACAGTCTTAAGTGTTTTTGATAACCCACCCCATCTACCATTCCCCCCAATGCCAATTAGTTATACTTTGAGACAAAGGGAGCCTTCTTGTCTAGCTGAAGTGGGTATTAAAAGATAGACCCTGATGACAACTCAAGAACATATCTTTTAGAGTTCTCTGTTCTTCATGCCAAGGAACACAACCCTAATCATTGACTGTGAAGCACAGGAAGCAGTATGACCCTGTGCCTGATATCATACTCTACTGATTTATCTGATGGCAGAAATTCGCACTGATGGAGAGGAAACAAAGACAGCTTTCCACAGTAATATGGCCACTCACAGAATGAAGGAATTAAAACCATGGCATCAGGACCTGTTCAGGCCCCATTGCACAGGCAGGGATTGGTAATGCAAGATTAACTTTTGCAGAAAGTTCTGGACCATTTATAACTGTATAACATAGGTACCATTTTATTTTACCATGTCAGAGCTGATAGAACTAGAATTCTGATTTCTAAAGAGGGTATTAAATAACACAATTCTTTTAGTTCATCTTCTATGGAAATTGGACACAGAAATTAACTGTGTCCAGTAAACACCCAGATACACACTGTAAAATACTAATTTGCTTAATCTTTGGCTAAGAGGAACCAACACTTTCCACATTTACATCTGTAACAGTTTGAAATATTGAGCTAGTTGGTTTATCAAACACTTATAAGTATCTGGGATAGTCTCTCCCATTGAACTATCTGGGACGACTTTTGCAATGACTTTCAACAGCAGCACAAATTAATACTTCAACCATAACTTGCCTTAGAAATACACAGGCACATTTCAGAAGCCATTATAGTACCAACAAGCAAAGAGGCTCTTTAAAAACCTTTATTGAGTGCAGAAAGTAGCATTTTTCAGATTTCAATGGTGTAAACAGGATCATTGTCAACATCAGTGGTTGCTACTGAAGTACCAGAAAGTGAGTGATGAAAAGTAAGAACGTTATGGCTACAGAAATCTGCATCGGCTTTGAAAATAACCTGCAGTTTCACCTCACTTTCTCTTCTACCAACATTTATTTTTCATCTTTAACAAGATACTCTTAAAATATTTGACTCTACTTGTAAAACAGAACAAACTTACTATGAAAGTGTCACATTTTGTTTCCCACATGTACATTTACCATGCATGTTAGGATTAGACAACACTTTCATTAGAACTTTAATCAGAATATTCTCTTCAGGTAGTAATAAACCTTCCCACCCAACATCCCCAATAGCGCTGTGATAAGAGAATAAAAACATGCAAAACACTAGCAATATATGAATTACGGTTAGTGTCCATCCCTTAGTAAGTACTCACACAGGGAACCAAAATAATTAGCTGTAAACCATGGTTCAAACATATTAGTAAATATTTATGTGTTTGAGTTAATCAATAAGCCTTACATGCTTGTTTAAAGCTTTCATTCCTTTAATTTTATTAATTTTATACTTAACCATACTTCTATGAACTCCTGGTCTCGGTAAAAAAAGTTTTAAACAACCTAAAATGATAGCATGTGGAAATAAAAAAAAAGGTAAAAAAATTTAATAAATTACCTGATTTTTTTTAATATAAATATTTGGTTAAAACTACAGGGTAATGAAATTACTTCCTACTAACAGAAATTACCCCAAATTTAACTACATATAAGATACCAGAAATCATTCTAAAATTCACTACACAATTTTCTTTAAATATAGCCATCTTAGCTGCATCTACAGGCCTTCTGTTAGCTCCTACTTTTCTAATAAGTTCTGTTAAAAGAATTCATTGTTAAGCTAAGCAAAGTGTATTTGGATTACTTCTACAAGTAGAGAAAAAAACAACAGTAAGTCATTGCCACTATTCTCACACAATCTTCCGCATTTTGTTCCTGACTGACAAACAAACTGGAACTTCACAGTGGTGGTCCCATTAACATGCTTCTCTGCCAAAGAGCTTCTACTGAAGAACTGCCTTAACTTTGAAATATAGCCATCTAGTAGGAAAACAAACCAAAGTACATTAGACCACTGAAATCCTGGATCCACACAAATCAAGAGTAAAATAATTACTCTAACGTAGTTTTGTGGGATTTTTTTAATTACTCTGCATCAATTTATATTAGCTCTGTCTACACATTTCAACTAAAGAGTGGTTGAATGTTAAAATGGAATACTGAGTGAAAGACAAAAGCTAAAAAATTGAAGGAGAAAATAATTTGCAATAAATGATCATACCACATGTTATGAAACTTAACAGCCTCTTAAGAAACTCTTGCAACTTCCACTTTTAAGAATTTAACCATCTAATTCTAGGAAGCCAGGCACTGTTTCAAAACTGCATAAATTTATCATTAGCTACAAAAGAGACTCTACCAGTTTTGATTAAAATGTCTGCCCTACTTATCTAAAAGAAAAACTTCTTCCACGCCCAAAAGCAAGTACATTCAATCTTTACAACTAACTTAATCAAATTTTTCCAAATCCAAGGCATTTTAAGCACGTTTTTTTTTTCAGTTCACTGAATTTTCCTACTGCAGCTGTTAAAGTACTCAAAGTGATATGTTTAAACATCTTCAGCATCAGACTACCTGATCTTTTAGCTCTTGTCCAGCCAAAGGCTGTATCTTTTTTAACAAAAGTTAGTAGAAGTGAAGACTGCAAGAACTGGTGTGTCAGATCTACCATGGAACCACTTGTGTTGTAATATATGCCACAGTTTACAGAAATTACTTCCTTCAAAGAAGTAGGCAGGTCCTGTTTTGTTTGAAGTGCTTTTATTGCAAGTATTTCCTTCAGTTTTACAAACTACACATTTAACAAACACAAATTTCCTTAACAAAGTCAATGCAAGAATGACAGGGGTTTTATATTAACTGTAAGCTTCTATTTAAATTTAACTTGTATTCCAACATTTTTCTACATTCTTAGTGCATACCAGCTCATTGTCTCATTCAAGTTTTGGAAAATACATTCATAGTCTGTTTTAGAAACGTATGCGACTTGCCTAACACTGCAACAGACTGAACATCTTTTTCTTTTAGGCACGTTACTACACCATGATCTTGGTAGCCAAATCTTATTAATTAAGAAAATATATGACTTATCAACAGAATCTTCCCTCCAGAGCCCATCTTTCATAATCTGCTCATTATCGGGTTGTGTAATGTCAGACTCTACACAACTCTGGTGCTAGAATAAACTAGAGTGATTAATGAAATGCCTTTCTGCAAATACTCAGTATTGTGGCATACATGAACCAGGAATAAAAAGCTACTACTTTTTAAATAAAACTACTTTTACTGTTTCTTCACCAGTATGGGGAGAATGGTTTTACTGTTGAATTTCATGGACCAGAGAAAAGAAGCAAAGGCTGTAGCAAGATCCTTATTCTTTAATACCACATCAGGCAAAACAGATAAATAATTTTATTTGCATATAAAATAACTGATACCATACATCTCTGGCCCGCTTAAAATACACACTAGACACTCAAGGACTACTAAGTAGACTTAGCACATTTTTTCTTACCTACATTTTCACAGAGGCTTATATAATACTGCCTGTACACTGTAGCTTTGAAACAAATCAAGAATTAAAAGAGCAATTGCTGGGTATCCCATTCTTCTCTCTCCAGAATGGACCAAACAAGCTATGACTTTGTAAAAACCCACTCTTATGCCTAGCTGAGAGGTTCCCTGTGTCCCAACACTCCATTTTACAGGGTGACCCAAAGCAGCATTTTCATTTGCTGTATGCAAAGGGAACGAGTAAAGTTCAGTTTCTGTATGCTTTGAGAAAGAGCCATGTGAGGTAGTCCATGCCAGACACGGTAGAAAGTGTAAGGCAATTCAAAGAAAAAGCTCTCCCAAACACTACAGCCAGTTTCAAAGAGGTCCAAAGGAGAAAACTGCAAGATGGTATATAAAAAAAAAAAAAAAAAAAAAAAAAGTGGCCAGCACTTTATATGAAAGCACTCAAATGTATTATTCAAGCAGAAAAAACAGCTTTAATTTTACATGAGTAAAAGTGGATTGTTTGAAGAGATTTTTTTCCATAGGTAAAGCACGATCAAAGAAAGGATAACCCTGGAATCTGCACACATCAGAGCCTACACTAAATCCTGTCCAGAGGCCTGAATAAACTGCCCATTTGAGACCGCGGGCATTTCACAGATAATCCCACTTGGGCTCACTTGAAATTCTGTGCAGAATTAGTTCCAACTGACGGGCACGAAATGAAAAAGAAACCGCTTGCGCCTCCGGCACAAATTCTTTGGTTTTCAGTCCTGCATCAACTTAACATTCCCGGCCTCTCCGCTCAGTCACAACACCCGCCCGCTCCGGGGACCGACGTGGCCCGCGGCGGGGCGGCCTTTGCCCGCGGGAGCCCCACGCCTCGCCCGCGCTCCTCGCCCACGGCCGCCATTTCCAGATGTAGCACCTCCACATCAGGCAGCTTCACACGAAGCCCCCGACGTGCCGGGGGTGAGGGAAGTACAGGGGATTTGGCCGTGACCCCCGCAATACCATCTCTCCCCCCACATCTCGCGCTAGGGTTCCCCCATCCCAGCGCAGCGCACGTCCCGCCCCGCCACCGCCTCAACCCTCCCGCTCGCCCGCGGGAAGGCACGGGTGGGCCCCCAGCATCCCGCCCACTCGGTGTTCCGCTCAACGGTCAGAAAACGGAAAGCGGGGTGGGGTGAGGGGGGAGCTCTGCCCTCGGTGGGGTCACCGGCGCGTCCCTAGGCGGCGGGAGCCCAGCTCCGCCCCGCCTCGGCCTCGGCCTCGCCGCTGAACGGATGCACGACGCGGGGATGCGGGAGCGCGGCCGGCCGGAGGGGCGGGCGCACCGCGGAGCCATGCCCGGAGCGCAGCCCGCCTGCCTCACTCACCCGGAGCCGGCCGCGGTCGTCGCCTTGATGGAGCTGATGCGGAGCCGGTTGGCCGTGTCTTTCAAGGCCTGCAGGGTCTGCTGGTCGGGCTTGTGGTAATCCTCCATGGGGGCGAAGCTACGGGCCGCGGCGGCAGCGGGGCTGGGGTGGGCGGCGGCGCTGCGCGAGGGCTGTGGCACCGCGCCTCAGCCGTGCCGGGCGCGGGGCGGGGCGGGGGGAGGCGGGCAGCGCGCGCCTCTCGGCCCCGCCTCCCGCCGCGCCGCGCACGCCGCCGGAGGGGCGGGGCGGGGGTCGGCGCGCGCGGGGCCGCCGGCTCCCCCTGCCGGCCTCCCGGGGCCGCGCGCAGCCGCCATTGGCGCCGTTTCCCGCCGCCGCGCGGCAGGCGCGGGGGAGCGGTCACGGCCCGAACCCCTCACGGCCGGAGCCCGCCGGGCTGAGGGGAAAAGGGCCACGAGGCGCCTTTTCCCTCCATCCGAACCCTGGCCGATGAAGCTATTTCGAAGCCGTTCGGAGCACTTCAGGCCTGTTCGTGCGTGTGAAAGAACGGCACTGCACCGCCTGCCTCTCAGCAGTAACCTTGTTCCTCTACCCTATCAGGAGAAATAAGAGCAGAATGACCCTGTGTTGTGTCCGTTCAAGAAATAATTCATACTTCTATAGTATACACCTAGAAATTCGGCAAATACAGAGACTTTTGCATAAACGATGGACTTCATCAGCCCTCAATCAGGAAATATATTTCTTCTAGTAATTCTGAACACTACAAGATTAAAGCTACAGCCTTAACAAGGCAAGTTAAATATTTCATATTTGTTCTAGAAATCTCGAGCAGCTCTCAAAGTCGCAATCTGAAAAATAAAAAAAACCTAAACAGACAACAACAAAAAAAATCCAGTACTTCACATCTTGCTCATGAAACCTGGTATTCCTGCAGTGCACTCTCCATGTATCTCAGTGTGCTGTCCACTGGTGGTTTGTCCTGCAAGCTTTATTACCTGACGTAAAAATACTAATATATTTAAAAACTTATTTTAAATGTAAACTTACCTAGTAAACTAGTGTTCCTGTGATCATCAAATTTCAGAAGACACTAGTGATGGGTACCACTGACAGCAAAACCACAACACATTTGTCTTCAAGACTCTGAAGACTGAGTTTCAGAAACAAAAGAAGCCACCAGTATTTACAGAGTATCCATCCATGCCTACACGGCAAATTGTAGCTAAAAAGTCACGTGTGAAACTCTCAGCAAGGTAAGATAAAACTTTCTTCCATAAACTAACCAGTTTATTGAAAGAAATAAAAGCAGACACCACTCCCTTAGCTTAACTGTTTTCTTAAACTGCTCCATCAGTTGTCTTTTCAAAAATCCTTTTAATAAAAAACCTCAGAAGAAAAACTAGCCTGGAAATAGGCTACATGCCAGAAGGAAAAAGCTGAGCCAAATAACCCAACTTGACAGTAGTAAAGTGCAGAGTTCATTTTAGAGAGCAATATGCAAAGGTCAGTGGCTGCAACTGCCATTTGCTATATTCCAATCTATATTCTACTTTGAAATAATTAGGTAGGCCAACTATTTTATTTTGTGGAACCAGTTACCCAAATCTTTTAAATTCAGTAATCTACTTTGAAGTGATATGAACAATAAAATTGGGATATGGAAGAGCCTGATAAGAATCGCATAAGCCTTGGTTTAAATTTATGAACTCTGAAGACATGGTCTATAATGCCAAGAGCTTCCAATGGCAGAGCAATGACTTTAGAGCAGAGAGCCAAGAACTGAATTTGTTAATGCACTTCAAGGGTCACTGTGCAGATCTGCTGTTCTCTCAAGGTACAGAAAGACACATCACATACCCTGTAACATGCTATGTCTAAACAGCAACTTGGAAATTAAATACTTGATAGCTAGAAATGACCTAGTTGCGTAGGACATCACAGCAAATAGATCCTAGCTGAGGAAACACAGAAGACAGACTGCCAGACATAGTGGAAGCAATCAACAGCTACTCTTAGTAGCAGTTTCCCCACAATATTCCTGCTGAGGTCCACTTCTGTTCAATAATACATGGACTTCTTTTGTCCTCCTGAACCTATGGTGCCCAAAGGAATATGATCAATAGGGATCTGTGAAAGATCTCAAGAGTTACACTTAGCATCTACAAGAGAATTACTGATTTAGGGCTTTTCCTTTTCAGATTTTTAATTATAAAACCTACCTTAACTATTGGAGAAGTAATAGTAAATTAAAACCTCAAGTTCACCATAAAAGATCCTTAACATAACTTTATATATGCTATATACCAGCAAATATCTTGCTAGGAATCTGGCTGTGCCATAGCCTCAAATAGGCCTAAAATTAGTCTAGTCTTGTAGAGGTAGGGTTATCAACCTCTCTGAGCAAGTTACACAACTTTCCCTCTTCTCCTTTGTCCTTCCTTGCATCCTTTCCACTACCTCTTAGTCTTTCTCAAGGCAACACCACACTTGATTCTACCTTCAGTCATATGATCAGAAGTAGCTTGAGCCAGGGGTATCATCCTGGATCAAATCTCCTGTTCATCCCTGCTTACTCTGCTTACTGAAGAGCAGTCTCGGAGCTCATGAACTTTATCCCTTTAAAATAAAGATGAAACGGAAGATTCAGCCTGAGAAAGTAGCTAATACACCCCAGCCATTAATGAGTATTGAATACAACAGGACAGACAAGGGCTAGTCTGGAGAAGAATTCAAAATCACGTATATCATGCGGATGTTGAATCTTTAGCACTGTCTCATGTGCTCTCTAGACCTGCTATACGGGAATCGCCTACCTGCTGATGTAAACAAAGCCACAGAACCATGTTACTAGCACAGCAGCATTCATTAGCTTGAGCTCTGCTCCATGTTTACTGATTAAGAGCAGTTCTTAAAATACTGGCTGTGCTACGGAAGCGAGCGGCAAATTTTCAATCACCTCTGCTGTTTAAACAGTGTTCCTTAGACAGATGTTGACATCTGGCTCAACCATCATCTCGGTGACATGGATAACAATGTCAGCTGAGCAAGGTTAGGCAGGATAACTTGGTCTACCCTAATCTATGGTTTAGAAAAGGTGCATAAAGTAAATTCTTCAAATGAGGCTAAGCATAGGTGAAATAATGGCTATGATGCCAAACTTCCCAGTATTTAGTGTTGACTGAAGATACATTAAAAAGACATGGCTGTACACCCATCCAATTTCAGCTGCATACAGCAAGTTTCCAAAACATGTTTGAATCAGGAAACAAAAAGCTTATTTTACAGATACGGGTACTTCATCTTTCTGGATAGCTAGTAGTATCTATAAACACAGTACAAAAATACCATGATGGAAGCAGGTATCACATGAGAACAATCAAGTAATTTCTACACTACATTTTGCTTCCAATAGATCTATTTTCTCCATGTTTTATGTATATACAGTGTGATTAAGATGTAAGCATTGCCAGGCCGCTACTATTTCTCTCTGCATACATCATTGGTAGTGGCAAGGTGAGATAACAGTCAACTAAAATAGAGTTCAATCACTCCCTACTTAGTCAACATTCTTTGCTTTCTCTCACAATTATTTTAAATATCCACTGGCTAGATCATAGCCTCAGTTTTGGCTTTATTGGTCCAGGCTGATTTCATTCTTTGGCTGAAGAGTAAGGCCTGTGATCAAGTCTCTGATTCAGCGAGGATGCGCTCTTGATCTTCATTGTGTGGATGGCTTCTTAACAAACTGTCTCCCAAGTGTATTGTAGCAATAGAGATCTTACCAACTGCCTTCCAGGGCAGACATATGGTGCTTTCTTTTTTCCCCTCCTGTAAGAAAATAAGGGGGATGATCTGGATAAGACCAGTATTACTATGGCTCACAACTTACTTTGTTTCCTCCATTGTTATCTGGATGGTAGAAAGACTTTAAGATAGATTTAGCTTAGATAACGTCATTGGGAGATTACTGCCCACAACTCACCCTCCTTTCCCTGAATCCTCATGCTGCATCACTGAGTGCTTATTTACGGTATTGTGTTGTTAAAGCAGCAGCTCAAGCATACACAGGATGAAATTCCACCTTGTGTCAGTGCCTCCACTTTGATCTACTGGAGTAGCATATTATTTCTGCAACTTTGGCCAAGTGTGATGGACTGTAAAGCAATCGCTAAAGTCACAGTATACATTGTGTACAACAGTCAACTTCTCTTCCACATTCTTGGCATTCACCTCTGAAACCACGTACAATATGATTAAAACAAGAATGCAAATGTATGGACAGTCTTGCTTCAATATATGCAATTGCATCTCATTAGCTTCAGTATTAACTACTAGACTAGACAGTATCTTAAATACATACACAGGACAATTAGATTTTTCCACTCCCTCCTCCACACATTTCTCAGTCAGTGCATTATGTGCTGTAGAAGCATGGAAGCTGAGCTATGGCTGTCATTTGCTGAGATATTGCAAAAATGCATCGCTGACATAAGTACATGCAACCCTGTTTAGCAGAGCAGGAGCTGCTCGCCCTCAGCACTGCTGAAATTCAGGCCATTTAGCTACCATGGGGCTATGTGCCCAGTTTTGACTTAAAAACTGTTCTCAAAATTAATTCCAAAATCAAAGTCTAGTAAGAACACTGAGTAGTTAGGTAGCTCATCACCTACAAAATCCAAACAATAATGAGTAAAGAAAATGAGGAGGCACGAGAGGAGACCAATGGGCTGTACAATTGCAGTTTAAGCACTGTATGGATTCCAAACTGTACTTTAAAAAAAAGAGAAGTTATGTGGTGGAATTCCAATCATTGTAGTCTAGTGCATGAGAATGCAGTACATTCTCAGATCAAATCAGGTTCTGCAGCTTTTCCAGGGATTTTATCCATACTGTCATATTTTACTCAAAATAAATTCCGTTCTTTTGTCAGCGATAGCAAGTGGTTTTAGTTAAGCACAAGTGCACACTCAAGTAAACACCCTGTGAAAAGAATTTTCAGCAGGCTGTGAAATAATGATCAGCTCTGCAGTTCCCACTGGAATATAAAAAAACCCACACTGAACATCCTTTAGTTTCCATAGAACAGCAGTTGTCTCTGCTATGCAGGCTACAAACAGCTATAACCAGCAACCTTGAAAATGCACGGTTCTCATGCAGCACCTGATCCAGAAATACCCAGACAGGGAGATCGAGTCACCTTTGAAGTTCATAGGAGCAAGATACAAGAAAAAGATACATACATGCAGAACATACTCATAGTTCAACTTAACTATAATCTTCTCAGATACAGCTGACAAAATAATCTGCAAAAAGAAAAATGTTTATGAAAAGCTTCATAACAGACCAGACCATTTTTTAGCTACAGGCAGCCAAATATTGGATAAAAATTATTTAAAAATAATAATTTTTGTATTGCATCTAAAATGTCATTTGGTAAAAAAAGACTGGAAAACAAACTAAAATTTTCAAGGTTTCCAAAATATTATGGCAATTTTATAATACATGGACAATGTTCAGATTAAACCAAACAGGCCAAATAATTTGAGACAAGTTTTATACAAAGAGACTTTAAAAAGTCTAATATATAGCCTATGAGAGAAAAACCCAATCATTGCATGTCTTACACAGATAAAAGGGATTCACTATGAGTGATTTTGATAATTACTCTGCTGTTTGATGATATTTAGGGAACTATTTCTGTTAGCAATGCAACAAGGTTACAATATTTAAACTGAAGTTTGTAATGTTAATACAGCAATATTTGGGGGTATTTGGATTAGTTTAATTTAACCAGTTGCTAATATTACTATTATTTAGAATTTTTTTGTAAATTTACAAGCTGAATTTTCACTTGTTGCAATTTCTTCATATTACCTGTTAACATAAACATGAAATACTTATGTAGTAGGTGTTTGAGGCATTTGCCTGCAACTATGCGTGAAAGACCTACTGAATACATAAATGTTCCACAGCCACTTAATCATGTTTGCTTTCCCTATTTGATTATTAATAATCCAGATTTCGTAAAATTTACTCTTCAATCAAGCTGGGAAGTTATTAGTCACTTTAGACTCTGTTTAAATTAATATCTGCATTCAACTTCACTGACTTTGGTAAAATTGAAAAATAAAGTTATCATCAATAACTTAAGAGAAAACTCAAACAGCAATGCTTTCATAGGTTGTGTGAATTTAGAAAGAAGGTAGGAGAGATGGCTATAACGACTAGATAAAGCAGGATTTATTTGGGCTGTAATGTGTATGGAAAGAAAGAAGCTGAAAGACATTTTCTTCCACTTGTCCTCTGCAACACAACAGGCTTTGACTGTTCTTGCCCTTTGAAAGAACAGCTGCATTAGAAGCCCTTCGAGAAGGGAACTGTTCAAGAATGGTTGAGATGGATTCATGCCAAAGCATTCTCTAATTATGCAGACCATTACGCATCACCAACACATCCCTCCACATGTACAAAAATACAGTGACTTCAGTTATACATGGAACATTGTTCAGCTAGGCTTCAGTAGTAACATTATTCAGCTGTTAATGAATTTCAATTAAAAAAAAAAAAAAAAAAAAAGAAGTCTCCCGTTTCTGTGTAATATAGTATCAAGAATTGCAAGAAATAGTGATGCATACTGCATGGGAACAAGTATAAATGTAGTAGTAAGATCAGGTTGTCTTTTTCATTGAAAATGAAGCTACTGATAGAGCTACATCATGGACCTAGGCTCAGTCACTATGTAGTATGTAATCTACATCTTTTAGCAGTTTCCTTCAAGCAACTATTCTCATATCTGCAGAGTAATAATTTATGTTTATTTTCAACCCCTGATTAGAAGTACTGCATGTGTTTCTAACCAAGCCTTTGGGTTTTCTGCAAGAGCTTCCGTAGTGACAGGATTTTCCTATTCAATCACTGGAAAGCAGAGATCTCTCCTTACAATGTATGCGCTGTATCTTCCATCTTGAAGATTATACCAGGGACATGGCTTGCTGTAAACCACAACAGCTTCTGTACACATTTGAATCCTGTAGGCTTTAATTTCACCCTCATGTCTCAATTTTTGTGGTAAGTTTAAGATAGCAGAACCTTCCTTTACAGCACTTTTGTTACATGGGAGAACTGTGTCTCCAGAGAACAGAAGCTAGTTTATTTGATACTTAAAAAAGTAAACTAGAAGGCACTTAGCATTATCCATAAATTTCAAGTCTACATGAGAAAGTCAGATGGATAACCTGCTATGCCTTTCCCATGCCTTTTATGAATCACAAGAAGTAAAGCAAGAGGTGCAAGCTGTGTGCTCTCTACATTAAGACCACAGAGTTTTGCATACATGAGACAGACCGGGAGATCTTTGCTCTGTAGATATTCTTAAAAGCTTCCTGACTTATGTTCCTTTTCTCCTTATAAATGACTTGTGCATTTACATCACATACCTGCATGTTTCCCAGTAAGACCTAAGGGCAAATGCTTTCATTTCAGACAACATACAAAGCAAGCTTATTCTTCTGTGGTTATATTTCCCAAAGTCCATTTTGTAAAATGGAGCTTCATGAATTTTAAAGAATGGATTATGGTAGAAATATTTTTAAGAGTCTATTTAAAATGTAAGATAAAGGGCAATTAGGTATAAGCAGCCTTGTTCTATGTAGCAGATTTTAAGCTGTAATGTGAGGCCATCAAACAAATATAAAAGTTACGTATTGCTATGAATCAGCGAACTCCATTATTCTGCTTCATAACTGGAGGTTAAAAAAACCCCCCACAGCAGGCCTGGCAAATTATGTTTTGCTACCTCAAGAATTAGAGCAGGGAGATCATGCCTAACCAGTCTGGTTTTAAACAGACCCTGAAATATTCTGGATCCTTACAAGCAAACCGCATTTGAGCCTTGGGAATACCTGAAGATGTACAGCAGTACAGAAACAAAACTGCAATTTAAATTCTTCTGTGCTTCAGGAAATACCTTCACAGGCTATACTTGTCTCTCTATAATATTCACTTTCATATTTACTTACACTTTTCCTATTTCTTCCCTTGTTCACTTCTCAGGAATCTTCTATTCACTGGTCCCTTCTCTTTCATTTTATTGCAAGTGCTTTTCCAAAAATGCAGCAACTGATATTCTCTTCACTGTCTTTTCCCAATGCTTCTTGAACCTAATTGGGACTCTCATATGAAGGATTCTAGGAGCATGTCAAAAGATTGTTGCATAACTGACAACGATGAGCTTTACAGTTGACAGCCACACTTCAGTTACAGGTCCAGTCTATCACCAAAGTTTAACTCTTCTAAATTAGTAGGTCAGCTCAAAAGTAAACCCCTCAATCATAAAATCTGGAAGAGAAGAAAAAGCTGATTCACACTTAAAGTTGTGTGAAGTTTCGAGCAAAAAAAATCCACTATTGGGCACTGAAAATAACAAAGTTGTTTAACATATAATTTCTTTTTTTAGATATCTTTTGAATATCAGATTAGGTCACTAAATTTAGAGAAAATTACCACAGCTATGCTAGACTGTACTTAGTGATTCGACTTCATCCTGTTCATAAATTGAGTTGTGTTATCCTTTATACTAATGTTAACCCCCTCAGTATCTTGTATACCAAGAATAAAGTATAGTTGAATCCTTACCAAATACTCAAGTCCACTGACTTCAATTAATTTGGCCCATGAACCCAAGTTACAGCTTTGCTTAAAAAGCCAGTTGTGTTATTTCATTCTGCAAGCCTGCAAATAAAACAAAAATTTTAGTCAATGAGTTTTAAGAAGTCTAATACTACTTGATTCTATCTAGTGCTGTATCACCATCATAGTAGGGTTTGACTTTATGGTCTCATGCACTCTCAGAAAAAACAACTGTAGAGCACATATTAGCAAGAGAAAAGGCCCAAAAGATTTTGGTCTGCATAAATTTTCTGTGCAGTGCCTGGTTTAGCTGCAGCTACATATAGTAAATCATAAGTATTATCTTATTTCCAGACCAAAAGAGAGCACTTAATAGGAATAACAGTAACCAGGAATAACAGGATCCAGAGAAGACAAAGAGGTTAACAGCATGAATAGTGGGAAAAAAAAACAAAAAAACAAAAAAACAAAACTTCCTCAGTATTGACCAAACAGGCAACACATCTAACACAGAATTTGAAGTAAGACTCTAGGCTTTAGCTGTTTCCACTTGTTCTCAGTTATCTTGCAGTAAATCCATTACTTCTGTACTTGTTTTGTATGGTAGTCTTTCTAATAGAGAAGAATCTGCTTTTGTATGTAGTACAGGAGCCAGTTCAGTCTTAACTACTAGAGCAGCAAACACCATTCTTCAGTGGCCCTTCTGGGCATTTGGTGTGCCTTGCAATCTCTAACTCTTATGGGTATTTAGAATGAGAATAAGCATCTAGCCAAGACTAAGGCACTTTGGCATAAGGTTTTGTTTAATTTCAAGATCTATTCCAACGGAACTTCTGCTGTGATCTTCCTTCTCATCAGCTCCCCTATTTTACTTTGTGAAATTTGGATTGATCAGTTCACGATACCAATCAGATATGGTAAAAGGACAACTGCAGTTTCCAATGTCTGTGATCAAAGGCCAACACTGAATTGAGTATCATATGCCATGTCTAGATGGATGAGAGGGGATACCATAAAAAAAAGGCACTAAACCCAGTTACAGCTGTACTTACAAGACAGTGAACTTTCAGCTATATTTGTTAATGTGAAAGGAAATTAGTCCGTTAACTAAATTCAAAATGCAAGCCTACTTACAGCGACACAGAGGATAGCCAGAAGCTGTTACAAGTGACAGATGCTATTCTCAGATGTCCTTCAAGCAAGTATGCTGCATTTTCTTTAGTGAACAAATACAATTTAGTTTTGCCCCTAGTATGAAATAAAGAGTTTGAGCTTCTTCTCTGGAAAATATTGATCCTAAATAAAATCTGAACTTACCTTTCTAGCAGGCTACTAGATCTCTAGAAATAAAAGGAAACAGTGGAAGATTTTAGGAGGTGCTGAACATTTGTTTTGAAGTTTTATTACAAAAATATATTTGCAAACATACAAAATTTTGGATGAAAAAATGTTCATTCTTAAACATTTATGCAATAACTTAATAACTGCAAACATACATAGGTGCTATAAAATCCATACCATACCAAAAACGTTAATGATGCAGTATCTACATTTAATGACTTAGAATTATTCTCATTCCGGTTTCCAGAAATCTCTTCTGAAGCCCCCCCTTCCCCGTGGTCTTCATATTGAAAGAACATGCAAATGGGTACAACTGGTGCATCCACAAAAGTGATAATACTCAGAAATTGCTAAAAGCACATAGTGTACATAAAAAAGCCTAACTAACCATATGTCTGTACACTAAATAGATAAAAATAAATACACGACCAAATTAGAGATACTGTAATTTTTTCAACTTTAAGTGAAAGGAAGATAATGCATCTTAACATTTTTGTAACATTGCCAGACAAAACTGAGGTGATATATATTGCACACATTCCTCCTGTTAAGATATGCTGTACAAAGCAACCCAAATACCTGGCAAAAAGGTGGCTGATTTGTTTAGAATACTTTTAAAAACAAGAAGTCCCAAATTAAAGTTTTTTTTCAAAATTATTTCAGAAATTACATCAGTGACTACACACGGCGTAATGGGTTTCAGAAATATACCAAAGTGAAGCAATTAGAAATGCAAGCGAAAATGAGATACATCCAGCAGCGTTTAAATATTATATTGAGTATTTATACACAGAATTAAACATTTTATACGAAATCAAGATGAATCACTTAAATTTTCTTTAAACTTTATTCAATTGTTCTGCAAATCTTGTTTAATTTGGAAAGATCTACTGCTTTTATGTTAATAGCTGTTAGGCACCTTTCATATAAACTTTGCATTATTAAATAATAGCAGATAGTCTAACTAAAAAACTGAGAAATTGTATTTTCCTGAACAATTCAGCAGCTGTAGGTTTTACAACTGTCTTGATTAGGTTTGCATTTGGGGTTTTTTTGTTTACCTTTTTTTTTTTTTTTTTTTTTTAAAGTGACTTAACACTAGCCACAAAACACATGCTTAGATAATACAATTAATTTGGGGAGTATAGTCTAAACTATCAATCTTTTAATTTTCAGAACTAATAGGTAAAATCCCATTAAGCCAGTAGTTTTACAAAAAAGAAAAAAAATCACTTGAAAACGGTCACAAAAATTTCCTGTGATGACCCACAATAACTTCTACACACTAGTTATCCCTACATGCGGATAACATGAATCAAGCACTTTGACAAGCTGATAATTTTAGATTTATACAACAAGTTAAAGTAATCAGGAAAAAAGGTTGTTAAATAACACAGTCCACATTGAAAAAAAAAGTTCAAATTTTACACTGTAGTTGAGCTTGTGTTTTACAATGCAACTTTTCATTAAAGAGGTTTATCTGTTAAACCCACTACCCTGGCACTTGCCATCAATCTCTGCGGTGTACTGGGTGACACTTAGCTTAGTTCCAGTGTCTGCTGGCTACACGGAGAGGTTAGAACAAATGTGCAGGTGTTCAAGATGAACAGGTTTGCTTGCTGTAAAAATGCCTGCCTAGTAACTGTGACATCAACTCTGTTTCTCTTCCAATTCATTTGGGGGGGGGTGGCGCAAAGGGCAGGCAAAGTAAAAGTAATCCAGTAGTTTATTGCTACTTATACACTATGAGACCAAAGTAAAGTAAGGATCTGCCAAATGCTTGTGGGGGGTTCCTGGACAGCTGGAAACAAGTTAAGGATATGCAAAGTAGAGTCAAATGCTCATAACAGCACTAATACTCTAAACAGTATTACTTTTGTCAAATGTATATGACTGAGAAACTCAAAATACAACTCCTTCCTAGCATTTCTATAGATCTTTGGATAAGACTGTATTCAGCAAACAGTACAAATATGCACTATCAGCTTCCGTTATTTTTATCTTAGAAACTTTTATCAAATTTTCCTTTGAAGAAACTGGAAGCTACCCACAAGAAGTGAGAAGTTACAGACTTCATCTTTGCTAAATCCAGATAAAAAGCAACTATTTGGTTTAGATTACCCACTTTTGTTCAGAGGAACTGCTTATTGGTTTGTCCCTTTTAGTGAAACTTTTTCTAAAAAAAGCCAACAGTTTAAACCTTAAGTCTAATTTCAGTTTCCTTGTTTATGCACATACACAGTGTTACAACTCTAGAAGCTCCTATCTTCCTTAACAAGGCTGAGTTTATATTGCTGAATTCAAATGCTACCATTAAAGCCAATATATTTCTTGATGAATGTGCACGACACTAGCATCCTTCCCTGAATCTTGCACATTTTCATAACAAAATACTATATATTTTAACTGGAAACACTGAACTCAAAGGCTGAGAAGAGCTTTTCAGAAGGCAGGTAGTGCTAAACAAAATATATTTTCCACTAAAAAGCTATGAAAAAAAAACCTAAAATAGATCAAATAAAACAAATACTTACATATTTATGTATCTAAAACATACCGATTTGTGAACAAGTCACATTTAAAGCTCAATTGCTAGTTTCCAATTAAATGACCATGCACCTTGACTATGTCAACATTAACTAATCCTTAGGATATATACATACATATATGCTATAAGGAGCCAAACAATTTTTTTCTTCATATTTCAATAGTGCTTGAGGGAAAAGAAAGCAGCAGTGCATCATATCTCACTACAGATTATCTTTTTACTCCATAAACCCAAACTGTTCTATCAGAAAAGCATCCTTTAGAACTACTATTGCTGAAGAAAGTTGGGACCTGAAGTCTTAATTACCTTTGCATGACTTTAGGAAATAAATACAAGCCATGGGTAAACCTACACAGCAGCATAAGAAACTACAATTAGAAATTTTCCGATTTCAAATGTGAAAGTATCCAGTTAAATTCTTGTATTAGCGAACAGTGAATTACTAAATTACACATAAGAAGCGGTAACATTTTAATTAAATAAATTTCAGGCTATGAAATGTGCACTATCAATCTGGGGAGAAGCCAACAGAAGAAAAGCATGCATTTATTCTCCATATGCATAGTTTTCAACACTGCAGTTCCAACGCAACTGAGGAATGAAAGCCAACTACAACATGGTCCATCCTTAAGCTAAAAGGGAAACAAAGTATTTAAATTATAACCAACACTGCTGGACAGGAGGGCCTTCCAGCGGTGGTCTCCTAACTAAAAATTTAAAACAAGAGAACTTCCATGCAACAGAACTGTTCTGTCGCTTAAAAAAAAAAATACCCCAACATTACAATCACTGAGCATTTTGCATATTTAAAATTTTGCTGTTTCACAGAAAATGGCCTTACTCACTTGGATAGTTGTTTAATGGCAGTGATGCAGAAGCAGATATGATTAATGGAATATTTAAAAGATGAATTTATGTGCACTAGCTAGACACTGTCAATGTATTGTCAGCTCCAAAGGCCTGGCTTCCAGACCTGCTCCTTTCCCCACATCTGACAATTTAATCACAAGGCATTTTGCTCTCCTTTTCCTCAGTCCTTCAAACTGGAACTGGGTTCCCACAACTGACTTGTGTTCTGGTGTGGTGTAGTGTACTGTACTATGTATTTGCTGGTTTAAATAGTATTAAGTCTGTAACCCTTGAATAGTGAATACAGCTAGGAATGAAAGCCAGAGCAAACATCTGCACATTCACTTAATGCTAATGACAGCTCAAATGCAACTTAAGTCCTTTCCCCAAGAAAAACAAAGGTTTGCTGGTGATGATCACAGTGAAAACCTAGATCACTTCTGAGAACATTACTTTCATAAGTATTTAAGGAATAGTCTTTCCTAACAAGTTCAAATTCAAGACGTTGAAAACTAAATATTCTTTTAGAAAAATATTAGTTTTATAGATGAGGCATAAGTGTTTCTAAAATGGACATATTTTAAGTAGATTTAGCTTCAATTATAGCTTAATGTTGTCTGTATTCTTGGTTAGGACTTGCAAGTAGACTTCATGAATAGTGCTGAGAAAACGTGAATCATTCTGCAAGAAAAAAAACACATCAGAAACATTAGTAAAAAGATGCAAAGTAAGTTTAGTGCCACTGCAGTTGTGTGTAAGGATTCCTTATAGTGCTTATAAGAATTAAGAGAAAGGAACTAGGTGCATACTTGTACAAAAGACAATACTTATGGACAACATGCAGACTTTGAACCATGAAGCTGGTAAGACAGCTGGAGATCACTAAGCACACTGGATGCTCAACAAACAAAATAGGGGTCACTAGGTCAGCCTTGGCCACGTAATTTCACTTCACTCCAGAGTCCAAACCTTAGTCTTAGACACATAGAATTCCATCCTGTGTACAGGATTCCAAATAAAGTCTGTATGAATGTCAGAACTAGTGTTACTTCTGTCTGTCAGACCAGCCTGAAATGGGTTGCAGTGTGTTATACAAGATTTCATGTCAAAACATGACCGGGAAGCGAATTAGTTTAGTCTATGGACAATATTTAGAGATGCTTCTTGAATCTAATTCCTTCTAATGAAAAGTTTGCAAAACTGGTATCTGATGAGCTAGCTTGAAGACACAATAGTCTCTTTACAAGATCTGCACAGCAAATTTGGTATCCTGCTTGGAGTATTGTGCAAGTACTCCTGTGCTGTAGGGTATGCCTATCATGGTCTTCATTCAGCTATCTATTTAAAAATGGAGGCGAATATTCCAGTCAACTCTCTAAAGTCACCACAATGATGTTCTTCAGACTACCGGGTGAGAATTAATGCACTATGTCTCTAATGACAATAAGACTTCTGGCAGTTGAACTCAGCTGCAAGACAAGTAAGCCAGTTTAAATCTTTAAAGAGGAAAAAAACCCATACACACCAATACACAAAAAGGTTATGCAAAAAAGAACATAGACAAATCGGGCAACCTAGCTAATGATGGGAACTCGTAGTGGCCCTTTTTGGTCCTAACTTTATCACTGGCATGATACTGTTTTTTAATTTTAGACTTGCACTTTGGGTGTAAGCTCTGCTAACATCAGCATGGAAGGGGCAAGAGAATCCAGAGTTAACAAAGAATGGCAACGTCATCATGACAGTAGAGGTCAAAATTATCTCAATGCATGGCTACTCCCAACATCACAGATTTATTTCAACTGAACTTTTTAGTCCCTAGAAATAGCAAAACTAGAACTTTGCAATTTCCATTCCAAAGACACATACTTCAATTAAAGATCAGGAACAGTTCTAGGGAACTGAAAACGGGAAAGCTTTCCTTGGGAAAGTAGGAACACTTAAAGACAACAAAACCAATGCCCCTCATCCCCATATCAGGGTTTCTACTAGTACAAGTTTTTCCCCTCTTGTCCACAAATTCATATGGATGTGAAAGGACACATCTGATGTACAGCTCTGTCCTGAGTCTTCCATCTTGCAACCGAAAGAAGCAAGCTGTGCCATACTATGTGCACCCTGTGGAGTAACCTACACCTTCCAATAGAAAGGAACAACTTTTGTAATGTTTCAGGGCAAAAAGACTTATAGGGGTACAGAATTTCTCAGTATTGGCTACTGTACTTGGAACCCCACCCCTCAGGAATTGAGCTATGTAAAAGACAGGACCTTTATTAGATGTATCAGTGCTTCTTGAAGCTGAGACCTACTGAGAACAGTAGGAGGTATAGTCTGAATTTCTGTTGTTCCAAGTGTTAAAGGTGAAGAAGAATTGGCTTTGTTCTCCACTTCAGCAGCTTTTGTAGCTGATTGCTGAAAAACACTAGGAGACAAGAGGATTGAAGGTGTTACTGTAGTTGTGGCTGTAACAAACTGCGGAGGTGCAACCTGTAAAAGAACAGAAAATTAATAAGCACTGTGTCCAGAAAGAATGAATGCTGTTATAAGGGCTGGAGAGATGAGCATAAAAAAATAGAAGATGTTGCCAGATTCAGTCAGATATTACAGACTAGCTGCTCTTAATGAAGAAATATCTACCTACGAAGATACATATTACTAGTAATTCTCATTTTAAAAAGCTGAAGAAGGGAAGAGTCTTCAATATTCTTGTATGCAGACTCCTTCCTCCTCATGTGGTCACTACCTTCCAGAATTTTGAAACATAACACAAATAATAGAAGATAAGCTTTTCACTGAAGTAATCAAAGGAGTCTGTAGTTTTGCAGATTATTATTATTATCCTTAGAAGTTTACAGAAAGGCTAAATCCTGCTTCCCACCCCCCACTTCTATGGTCTCCAACAAACACACTTATAATTTGAAGTAAAGTATCTCAAAGACATTTAAAATGACTGTTAAACTGTAAGTAAAGCACTGGAGTACACTGTAATATTATAAGTACATTTTCCCTTGGGGGAGGGGAGATGGGATTATTTTGAGGACCGTCTTCCCACCTCATTCTTCCACAGGTCTGTGTCCATTTCATCACAGAAATGCACACACTGCCTTGACCACTTTTCCTTTTAAACATAAATTGCTAATTCATAAGATTATTATATTTGCATGAAGTAGATGTGAATAAACATCATCTCTGAGCAGCTCTGACACCTCCTGATAACTGCAATTATTATTTAGTATGATAACCTACATCTTGCTCAGGCTTACAGAATGACCAACGTAGTGAAAAAAATAGAAATAAAAACAACAAGCCAATATCACTCAAAAGCAATCAAGACTAATTGTGCTATGTAAAGATGTTTGATATGTTAGCAGAGAGAATTCCCCTTGGACAAACAAAAATCTTCAGAAGAAAAAACCTGCAAAGCCATCTAAAGTTAACATGTATATAATAACTTCAACAGCAGCAGAACTAGCAAATTGATTTTGTTATAGTCAAAACTGTGAAGATTTACAGCATGGGATTTCAGCTGGAAACGTGTTTAAACCAACAAATGCAGTTTACCACACAACATGCACATGTTTCTTAAAATTCCATAATCCGTGTAAAATGTTTTTATTTAGGTAATTATTTACTGTGTCATGAACAGACTGTATAGCTTGTCTTGTAGCAGGCCAGTAGCTAAAGCAGTATTTTACTTTAAGCAGGACCCTTTTTACTGCCTTCACAATCAGATCCGGGCATGCTATTAAAACTGCTTTTATGTAGTGCAAGTTGGACAAGAATGAGGCAATTTAACAGATTTGAAAAAGGAGGGGGTGGATAAAGGGTAAGTAGAATTAAATTACAGATGGTAGCCTGAAAAGAATACATAACAAAAAAGGCAATTAAAAACAATTCTTGAAGACTTGACTATTACCAGTTATTTTTTTTAACTGCAACCTGAAATTTTATACTGACGTTATTTTGAACTGTTTTTAAAGGCAGTCTTAATAAAGTTAAATCTGTATTTAGATCACTAAAACTTGCTATTAGAAAATTTTGCAGAAACAAATGCTTGTTATTATTTTCTTCTTATTATCTTCAATTTTTTTGCTTGGTATCTTTTTCATAAAATAAAGGTATCTCAGGAAAACTGAAAAAGACAGTAAGACAAGGAGTGTATTTTATGCCTCTGGGGTGCTTAAGATTGGGCTAAGACTAATAGACCCTACTGCAATATTACAGCATTAGTACCGCTTGCTTACAAGATTTAAAAAAACACCAGACAGTTCAAGTAGCACAAGCTCAATGTAAGATTGCAGATCCAAAAATATATTCTCATTTCTGCATTGGGACCAACAATAAGAGACACAGTACAACAAAAAAAGCATGCTCATTCATAGCAGTCTACAGAAACTCCCCCTTGCTTCAGTACAGCTTGTTTCTGCTTCATAAGATCACTTTAAATATGGTCAGTGGGCAATGACTATTTGAGATACCAACTGCTTACCACAGTTTTCCCACACACACTTTTTTTTTTTTTAAGAAAACCATCAAACAATTAGGAGAGGTACTTATTTACTTACTTGACTTGCTTTACACAAAGTCTTCGGCTGTGGAAATACTTCTGATTCCTTGTTTTGTTGTACAGTCTAAGTTAGAAAAAAAGCATAATTCACAAGTTAGCATCCACTGCTCAATTTCCAGTGCTGGTTCTATATTTTTATGAAAGCACAAAAATGCAAATTTTAATAGATTTTTGATGCAATTTGATCCATTTTGTAAAACTGATATAATCGATGGGAAGTTAGAAAAGAGGAAAGATCTGAATTTATGTTTTACATTTTCAGTATTACAGCAAACCTGTAAAGCCATAACTTCTGATGAAAGGCCACTACAGTTAAAAAAAATAAATCTAAACATTAAAACACAAACTGGGAACAAAAAAAATGCTACAAAGTGAGGAGTTCAGTACCTTGTAATCAGTCTGGTAAATTGTCAGGAAGGTTAAATTCAGTATTTTTTTTCTAGGCGTTTTATCTAATCATGTCCACAAAAATAAAATGTTGTTTTCTGCTAGAATTTTGGAAGTATTTTATACCTTTACAATAGCATCCAGATACTACTTTAGTCAGGCTTCAAGACTATAATACAATAAAATTCAAGCACTATAAAATATTAGAAAACACAAAGAAAGGCATGGAGATGAGTACTTTGGTAAACCACCGTGGCATTCTTTGAAAGGCTTGTTAGAGCCTTTTGCAATACCTCTTTGCAACACAGAACAGGAAAATAACCTTTGCAACAGACAGTACTTAGCTTACTTGAACTGCAATGAAAAACACTCAGGGAATCAATAGTCCTTAACAACAAAAATAAAATTAGCTTCACGAAGTCGTAACAAGCACAAAATCAAATTCTTTAAGTCTAATTACACAGAGTTAAGAAGTCTTTTGCTAGTTTGAGAGTGTATTTGGACTATAGAGAATTTTGTCTAATGAAAATATGTGCACACAGTGGACATGGTGGAAGGAAAAAAAAAGGAATAAGACTGGTGTAAGAGCAGCTGATTTCCAAGTCAATCAAGCAGACGTTGAATAAATGCAGTCAAGGGCAGTTATGGATAAACCCAGCCAGCTTTTCTAAATGCTCAAAGATGTCACAGTCTTCAGTTAAATCTGTACCAAGGTTTAGTAGTTCACAAAAGAAAAATACTGCATACAGTTCTTCAATACTAGATCAAGATAACTGCTCCATGCTGTACCTGGACCTCCTCCTCCCTCTGAAAAATTAATCAGTCCAAACATCTCAAAAAGGTGATCCCTAGTAAAATAATCCTAGCATGCAGCAGCCACTGCCTTCTTGAAAATTTTCAAGAACAGCAGTAGAGTAGAAATCAGGCAATCAGAAAGACAGCACAATGAAAACACACCTATTTCTTAAACATTAAGACAGGGGTAAGTCTTCTGAGGACAGAAAAACGACACTTGAGAAATACAGGGTATTCTAAAGTAATGCTTAGGACAAGTTATAGGCTGAAGAGCTCTGCTTTTGATTAGATCTCTGTTACGAGTAGGTCATCACCATATTCATAGCAAAGAGTAGCAGCTGACCCAGACAGAGCTACCAAAGAACTTGTTAAAATCCAGGGGTAAGCACTGGATAATAATAAACAACAGGAAATTCACGCACAGGTAGCTATAAGTGATTTTGTTTGGTGTTTTTTATTCTTGCATTATCACTGTATCCAAGATGCAAGAAGACACAATCAAACACTGGCTTAATCTGCATGAGTGTAAACAAAATAAAATAATAATGCAACAAAACAAAGAAAAGTGTCTTTGGATAACCTCAGAGGTAGGCACTGCAGAAAGTTACTCCCTTTGGTGAAAAAAAGAAATCCAATAACCCCAAATTCACCAATGTCTTTACTACTGAAGTAGCCAATTATACAGCAGAGCAACACTAACTGATTGGAAATAATTTGTAACAAAGCCACATGCATTAACCTTACAGACTAGCAGTGACATTTTCACCTAGTCTCTCAAAACAAATTTATCACTTTAGCCTACGTTAAGGCATAGACAATGGATTCTCCTCCAAGAAATAAAAAGTTTAAGAGGTTCTTTGTAAGCGACACTAGGATAAAACAAACCAAGATGGTCAATTAGACAAAATCAATCAGTTTATGATCCATTTTACTCAATAACTAACACTATCTCAATGTAAACCACAGCTATCCACAGCAGAAGGGGGTCAAAATTGAAGGAGTATAAAACGTCCAAAGCAAATAACCAGAAAGAGGAAACTGTTAATTTTGTACCTACAGGCTAGGCTTCCACAGCATCAACCCTCATAACACTGATCAGCCTGTAACCTTCTATCCCCTCTCAGATCATAAGTTCTTACCAGTATTTTTCTGACACAGTACAAATGAATTCTTTAGGACTTATCCCGTAACAGCACCAGCTTGAAAAACCACCTTCTCTACAGACAGGGCTGTCACTGGCAGCAGATGCTAATGATATAAAACTAATGGAACTGGATTTCTAAGTTTGCAATTCAATCAATATCACATAGTGGAAGTTGTTAATTATTTTTAAAAGGCTAATATATAGCAGCACATTTTCCAAGGGAAAATACATGTGGTCTAAAAACAGTCTAAAGTTTCATGAATATAAAAACCCACAGAATACCTGAAGGGGAGAGATTATCTTGCTGTTTAAGGTTGATGGCTTACTGTGAGATTCTTTGAAGCTTTCTGGTGTTGCAAGTTGGCCAATTGAGGCAGAGATGTTTGGTGTTAAGGAAGTCTTAGTGAGAGACTGCTGTTGCATTTGGTCATGCTGTGGGGTCAACCTGAGTTTCTGGAGAAGATCAACACTTGTATGGGATGTATTTGAGACAGTTCCCGTATTTGTTGATGTCAAGGGTGCTACAAGCTGGCTTTGGCCAGCCATTAGATTTTGTGGAGCGTGGTTCACTTCAGATGGCGGCTGATTCACTAGTGGGGATATCTGCTTGGCAGCTTGCTGCATAACTTGTATTATACTGTTGTTTTGTTTTAGGCCAGGAAGCATCTGAGCAGGGGCAGCTTCCATTGTCGAGGCTGAATTAAGAATAGGGCTTATGCGAACTGAATAGCTTGAAACATTTTTTATATCAGGCTGGGAGACTGAAGCTGGAGGTATTAGCATAGGTGTTAAACATTCCTGCTGATTCAAAGGATTGGCACTGGTCTTAACGCTTGGACTTTCAGATTTCCCTAGTGATTGTTGTATTACTGTTGACTGGTCAAAGGAAAAAGGCAAGAGCAAACTGTGCTGCTCTCTGGCAGAGGTGTCAGTCTGCAACTTCTCCATTCTCTCAGGATTGGGATACGGAGCTGCGGGCTGTTCCTTTGGTACAGAGGTTCCAAACAGTTCCTCCAAAGTCAGATGCTTCTGCCTTGACTGAAATGGCTAGAAAGAAGGAAAAAGGAAGTCTTCAGTTTAGAAAAATATATACATCACCATGCATCCCACACTGTTTTGCAATTCCAAGAAAACTATGAAAACTAGGTCAAATGCATTTAAAATACAGTTTGGATATCCAGTGAGTCCTATTTACAGGAGTTTTGAAATCAATTTCATTTAGAAGGTACATCCTCTTTAGGTAAGCTTTTCCTCTACAACCTTCTGTGGACAGACTGTGCACTAGTAGTAAAGAAGGGAGAAGGCGATGGATTCTGTCATTACAATGGCATCTGCCATCATCGATCAGCTATAACTACACAAGGCACTTCGGGGGATGGAGGGAAAGAACATACATGTCAACCAAATCCACACAGAATTTATCGGGTTGGAAATAATTAAATGGCCTAAAAAATGGGAAAGGAACAGAGAAACCCAAAGGTGCACAACTGATCTAGCAATACATGCCTAGACAGTTCTCACCCTTTTCATTAACAATGCAAAAGATCTTACGAAAGGTAAAAGAATATGTATAACCTTAAGCATATGTAGATGTATCTCCTTGAAAAGTGTGTGTATAGACACACAGTTACATATATCAGTCATTTAGTCTCTCCCCAAAATACACACCCAGCCTACACCAATAACGTAGTTGGAAAAAAAAAATATCTGATTTTAAGGATATAATCCTAATAGTTTGCTAGAAATATTTAAAAATGTGTTTCAATGAAGAGAAAAGAAACAGCTATTAACACCCTTAATCTCAAGATTTTCCTTTTTATTTTTTTTAAGGTTGCACAGGACCAGAAGTTACGTGAAACAGCTGGACTAAAATACAACATTCTGTTCAGAAGACTGAATGGCCTGCAGCACAATTCCAGTGTATTGTGATGGTATGTCTAAACAAAGATGCTGTTTTACAATGACAACTACTGTACCATGACATTGCTATGCTAGCTCTAATTTTACTAGCACAGATAACACCAGTGAAGGCATAGCAGTACAGGTAGCATGCAAGTAGCCTAACAAACAAACCTTGAGCTTGAAATCATACTGACTTCTGCCCATGTTACTAATCTCTACTGCCATTGCTGTTATTAATTTTTAGCTAGCTTAAAGCCAGGCACGCTTTCATCCTGCAGGGGAGACATTCTGTAGTTTACAAACCTCGTTAATTATGTTAGGAATTCTTCCTAGAAAGTTGTTCTTATTTTTTTCCACTGATCTTACTGATCTGGAGACCTGTCCTTCAACTGTAAATATACTATTAGGAGAAAAATCACTATTCCATCTCATTTAAAACTCAGCTTTTCAATTCAGTATGATAAATTGACTAGCTTCCCTTTAGTAATACATTACAATATTCAAATAATAAACAGAAATCTCTACCATGCTCTGATCCAAGTCAGACTAGCCCCTTATATAGATACAGTCTCAAACATGAAGTTAATTTCCAGCCTAGAGTATAAAACATATCTTTTGCCTGTCTCATCTCTGGCTGAGCTATGTTTTGAGCATATCAACAACTTAGGGTGTTATGAAGACTCTTATCAGCAGGGTTTGCACAAAAGCAACGTGATTACTTTACTTGAAAGGAACAAAGTGCTGCTCAGAGGGTTTCTCCAAAAATTCTCAGATACAGCAGTCAGAACTGGCACCGTGAGGTTTAATTTCAGTGTTCTGGTTCAGTTTTGTTGATTGTTGGCAAAAAATCCTTTCATGATACAACAGACTTTAATTTTCAATGGTCACAATAAAACACTTGAACTTCAGAGTATCACAGAGAAGACATTTATTTCCCAAATCTGTGATATCTTTAGCATGAAATGAAGCTAGTCAATCAATACATAAATGTGACATTTTGGAGGGGGCTTAGGAATCTCACAGTAGTTATCATATGTACACTGTTTTCATATTTCCCTGGTCACCTGTTTCAATTAGATGAAAAAAGTATTTTTACAGTTGAAATTTAATGTTTTTCCAGTAGTCTTGCAGTTGTCCATGTTATTAAAAAAGCAGTTAAGAACAAACACATTTGTGATATACTTGAACACAGTTAACTAGCTTTACAGAATTATTATCACTTATGTTACCCAATTAATTTTCTTCCAATACCTCTGCAGCTATTATTTTAAGTAGCTCAACAGAATTAAAAATACACCATTTCACCTGTCTTATAAATTGTTTAATTACTTCAGAGCAATTTGTTAGAATCTTATCTTTCCAATTTTTCCTTTAATAGTTATTTGATTTCTGTTCTGCAATTCCATGTGCTGTCAGGTGGAGCACTTCAGTTGCTTGTGTAGAGTCTACATGGAGTGACCCAAAATAAAACATCTTTTAAAACACAGCCTCAGGCAACCCCATTACCAGCTCTCAAGACCAGGCATGCAGCAAGCAGAGCTGGCTGCCAGGGGTCAGTCTAGCACATGTGCTGATCCAAAAGCAGAGATGCTACTGAGGGGTAGAAGGGGGTGTGATAGCAAGGAATCCCAGCCAACCCTCCACCTTGCATTTTAATTCATTAGCTGTTACTACCCCATCCTCTAAACCAGCTTCCTGCTGCCCATATCCTAACCCTAACCTGTATGAGAAATTATCACTACTACTACTACAGAGTAAGTATTTGTTTACAAGTACTAAGTGCAAGGTTGTACACATTTTCATAGGGCATTCCACTTCTCAGGCAGGGTGGTTTATCACATCAGAAACACAACAGTAACTGTGGCAAGGCTGGGAGGCAGGCCTTGCGCTTCCCTCAGCGGGGCCTTTCCTGAGGTGAACCACTTCTGACCTTCCCATGCCCACGGGGTGGCACTGTAAGCAGGCCCAAGCTACTTAGCTGTTACCAGGAATTTAGTTACTGCAGATTTTTTTTTCCCCTAAATTTATCTCTGAAATGTCTTGTATGAAGCTACAGCTTCCCTGTGCAGATATGTGTACTAGAAAATGGATCTAAATACTGAACTACTGCTACATATTCCAGCCAGTCCAATGATGATATCAAATACTTTGTAGCAAGTTTACTGTGGTTCAGAGACAATATTCATGTGAAGCAAAGACTATTTTTGCTAGCATTTTTATTGTGGTTTACACTTTAATTACAGGAGTAACATCAAGTTTTAGCATTTGTAGATATTTGGATGCATGCTGACTAAACATGTTGTATCTAACACTTACCTGAAACAGATCTCAACACTATTATTACCACAATTTGAGCAACATCCCTCCCCAACAACACAATGTTTTTTTACAGTATTTCCTTTCCTGCAGAGGAAGGAATATACTGTCAAAAAATACAGGAAAAGAAACAAACCTCAAACACTCCCACCCTGCCCCCAACAAAACGAAAAACCCCTGAAGCAAACCAACACAAAATCACTTACCCTTTTTTAGACAATTTAAGCATGAAGGAATCAGCTAAGCTGACTGATACCGTTACCAAATGGTGGTACAAGCAGAGGTTCAATACAAGGATGGAAGTGTAGGAGAAGACAGATAAATGCATTTTCAGCTATGTCAAAGAGAATTCGGTGCTGCCATGACTGAAGCACTTTCCATTTCTTGTCTAGCAATTCACTGCTGATTTAAATTAGCAGGACTGTAGGTATTCTTTAAAGGCAGCATAGATAAACCTTAAGTAAATGTCTCAAACACGAGAAAATAGGGCTTGAGTTCATGTGTAAGAGACTCTAACAGAGTATACAGCTAATTGATGCCATATTCTGTCCAATAATGTGGCAGAAGTAATTTTTTCTTGCTTCCTGGCTCTGCAAGTCATCCTGCACGGTACCATGGACCGACTTCTTCCAGAATCCAAGTTAGCCCATTCAAACATACTCTATATTCACAGTACTGTGGCCATAGCCTCTTATTTTTAAATGTGAAGTAAAAAAACAGAATTTAGGTTCCTAAAAGTCTTCAAACCCATTAGTTTATTGAAAGCAGTAATGCATTCAGCAGACATCACTGCAGGCATTCTGAGAAAAAAAAATATTTTGGTACCAAAACAAAGTACTAAATAGAAGGAAACCCAGCACCTTATTAGGTTTGGAAGAAACATACCTGCTCTTGTACTTGTAATGAAGTTCTTAGCTCTGAAGGCTCTGTGCTTTCTGGCTTTGGAGGATTTGCATTTTGTTGCATTCCAGAACTTGATATAATACTTAAGCAATTGATCTGATTCTAAAAAAAATAAAAATAAAAAGTTAACACAAATATATAAGTACAATTATCCACTACTACAATCCTGTTTACATGGCACTCTGACTGAAATACAGACAATGTACAGAGTACTGATTTTTGTAAGACACTGTGGAATTCACAAATTTTAGGAAATAAAAGTCATACCAAGACATCCATCATCTGGTACGTATTCATAAAGCTTTTACTATTTAAAAAAAAAAAAAAAAAAAAAAAAAAAAGGGCTTCATTTTTCACTGAGAAGGAAAAAATAAAAATAGGCAGTCTTTTATCCCTTCATCTAGGTTATCTGCTAATGAGGAAGTCTGCTATACTTCATCAAATCAAGAGCTCAAACTAGGAAGAATTTAGAAAAAAAATCCTATCAGAAATCATTCTAAGTGGCTGGCAAGAGAGCTTGTCACTGACTTATCTCCACCAGATTTAATTAACCATCTACATGTATTTTCAGAAGGTGTTAATTTGTTTTTATGTGAACAAGGTAGAAAACTGACAAGTTGCATTATAACAGACAGTATGTTTACAGATTGAGCTGACTTTCATCTTTAACAAATATTTACATAAATGAAAACAGAAGTGGTATTACAGTTTAAATCACCAGTGAAAAAACCCAAACTGCAGAACAGTCTAGTTTTCATTAGGTAAACTACACCATATGCATATGATATAGTTGCACATTAGCACAACACATGATGATTGCTCTGGTCACTTACCCACAGCAGCAAAATATGCGTTAAACTTTTTAGCAACAAGTTAAAAAACAACCTGAGCTTTATTATTCTTTTTTTTTCAATTTCTAAAGAAAAGCAATATATACAAAAATCAAGACTACATATTGCGATTTAGGAACAGAGGCAAGAAGCAACTTCTCCCATCTTTATGGCTTTTAGCCACTAACTTGAAGGTTGATACTCTTTGTGCCTGAAATGCTGGATGCCTTGTGGCTACAAACAAATCAGACAAAGCATAGTTTTCTTTTCACTGGAGGATGAGCTGCAGTATGTTTCCATGATCATACTGAAACACACACAGAAAACACACTATAAAAAGCATCTGTTCACTTAATTAAAAAAAAAGAAATTAAAACAAATCTCAGAATTCATTCATTTTCACATATGTAGCCAGTACTTGAAGGATTAAGCTGATTTAGAATCCTAGATTAAATCACTCAAACCTTCATAGATCTCTTTTTCACTCTCTCTGCCCCCTTCTCATGCTGATACTCTGCCAATCTCATGTGGGCTGCTGAGGATTACTGTATGATCCATCTGGAATGTACCAGGCAGATAAGTACTTTCTGCTCCTAAATACAAATTCACATGTAATTATCAAGTGCCAAAAAATAATATTAAAAAAAAAAAAAAAAAAAAGACAGAAAAGGTCTCTCAGGAAGCCATCTTCAAAACAAGTTGGTTACCTAATCACGTTAGCATTGACACACCTTGCCTACAAGGAGTTCCAAAATTAATGTGCTGCAGGTTTGGTGCTAAAGCTGATGTGGTCAACAGAACATTCTCCAAAGAAGTTTGCTTGAAACGTGACCAGCATTGCTCAATTCCATTTATCTGACAACTTCTACACAACTACAATCATAGCAAACTATGGGATTATGTTCAACAGATTCAGTTTACAGTTCACACACCCAAAAAGGAAACTGAATCATTATCCTAGTTGCATTAGTGTTCTAAAAGCATCAAAAAAACTAAACACACACACACCACCACCAAATCAAGATCAACACACAAAATACCCAATTATACAGTAGCCCTACTGTAGTCCATGCCCTGATATTTCCCTATTGTATCCCAGGCATCACAGACACTGACTGTCCACCACAAAATCTGCATACCATTGCCTGTTTACCAGTATTTGTCTACAGACCTTCCTTCATCCATTATGCTTTGGAACTTTTTTCCAGCAAAAGCTTTTCAGTACTCTCACACGAAAAAGATCAGAAAATTACGAGGACAAATTGGAATATCCTTTCTGAGTCGTTTTTAAGAGCCATCTGTTAGAAACGTGTATTATCCAATACTGCAAGGACCAAGAGGCAGACAGGCTTCATCACACCCTAAGAGGGCACTACCAAAACTGAGTTCTTGAGGGGTGGTGGTGGTGGGTGGTTTGGTGTTTTTTGTTTTGTTTGTTTGTTTTTTTTTGTTGTTGTTTTGGGGTTTTTTTGTTTTGTTTTTTTTTTTTCCTTTCCTTCCTTCTTCCCCAAAAGCCTTCAATTTCTTCAAATCTAATCTCAATCAATACAATATTGAAAGATGAGTCATTCAGGCTTTTGTGCTCTCACAAAAGCTGTTAATTCCACAATGCTGGCCTTTGTACAAAAACACCTTCTCCCCAAACTGTACTGATGCTCAGGGAATCAGAAGCAACCTTTTTTGGTTTTTTGTTTGTTTTTTTTTTTTTTTTTTTTTTTTTCCCAATCTGTATTGAAAGCGTTCAAAAAACCACATTACAGATTTTCAGAAACTGCTATCTAGCCTGGGTCAAATCTATTGTATGGTTTGTCACAGTCACCCCTTCCCTCACTCTATGTCAGAAAGTGACAAGTTGACTCAAACAAGGCCTAATCCATGTGTTCATTCTTTTTGCATCCCACATTGTACTGTGACACTCTAGAATCCTACGAAGACTCAAATCCCAAGTACTCAAAGGAACTCTGCTGTGTCCTACTGCACAAGCAACTTCTGGAAGGAATCAAGCACTCGTGTGCTAACTGTTCTCCCACCAGTACAGCAACAAAAACCATACCACAGCTCTGCAATTCATATGTTATTTTACTATTGCACATTCTTGTATTATTGTATTTGGGGAGAGGCATGTTTACAATCTTTGATTCCTTTCCTGGATCTCCCACGTATTATCCTTATTTTTGTCCTGCATGTATGAATTTGGTCCTTAGAATTATATAAAGTAATTCTTTCCTAAGAGAACTAATATTCTCCTTCGTGATGTAAACTTGCGAATTTATCACTGGAAAAAGATACCAGACTCACCCTTCTGAACGCAGTTGATTTATTAAAAGGATAGACACACAGTAGACAGGACAGAAGTAATAAAGGGGGGAACAGAAGGATAGGGGAACGGTGTTGTCTACAGCTATTAAAAATATGCTTCCTGTAGTCTGCAAATGCACTGAATGACTAAATTTCTAATACTACAAATCTTTTGAGACTGAGACAGACACCATTGGGTACAATTTTTATTTACTATTCCCAGAGACATCTTCTCACAGCAGTAGAAACTGAAATGTAGCTTGATAGACCCATTTTTCAAGTTGGATCACACAATCAGTATTCGACCTAACTTGCCCGAAATCAGAGACTATTTCCTGGTATGGTGTACTTGAGGAGGGAACAAGACATCTGTCTGAAAACAAGGCTACTGAAACCATGGTAGAGTATGCCTGCTCTTTAAGCAAAACACAGCTGATGTGTTAAAAAATAGTTTCCAGATAGGCTTTCTTAAAAATGAACAATAATTAAAAAATAAGCAGAGTTGCCCACTAAAGTAATGATTACAAAAATGCAACCTATGCATGCAATGTGCAAATCTCATAGTGGTTTAAAATAGAACTTTTTCCCAACATTAACCCTTCTCTCTAAGTCACTGCACATCTGTGCTCGTATCAAAGACATGGGATATTTCACAAAGTTTCTGGGCTTCTGTTATATTATTCAACATGTCAATGAATTTTATTGTGCACTTTAATGAATGCTCTTGATTATGGCAGGAATCATAGCATATCTCTGCTAGTGACTTCCACTACAGAAAAAAAACCTAAAAAACCAAAAGAATATTTACAATAATGGAACCTCAAGATCACAAAACCAGACATATTCAGTGGTATGTTCTTCTAAAGTGTTACATATATATCTATTTGTTTACATTTCCAGTGATCTCACAAAATAGGACAGTGGACAAGTACTGAGAGTAAGCAGCCCATGCATCTATTTTAGAAAAACATTTTGTTATGTCTGCATCTCCAGGTATCTGCTTTTTAAATTGCATTTTTTTCCTCCCAGAAGGTAGCAATTCAAACAAAAATATACAGGCCCATTAAATTATGGATTAGGTGCACTACTTTGCAATCTTGGGTTAGAGTGAACTGCACAAGACAACTTAGTATGTAAGAATTAATTTCTAGCATCTCTCTCAGAAATCACAGAACATGCTATTTCAGTGGACTCCATATGATGTTCTAAGCCCCTTATTCAGTAGTAGTGGTTTTATTTGTTCATAAGGTTAGGGGAAATAAAAAGGAAAAAAGAAAAGAAAAGGGGGTGGGGTGGGGATGGGGAAGACATTTCCTTACTCGTTCATATTCATCCTTAGCTTTACTTAGCATTTCCAGGATGTCAATGGGCCTGTTTTCATTGCAGCCATTGGTTCTGCTGGGACTTTTTCTGTCCTGGGAAACTTGCTGCGATCTCTGAGCTTCTTGTTCGACCACTCTGTAACAGGAAAGGAGAAACAGGATTTTAAAATTTTATCTAGAATTAACATCTTACAAAAAGCAGTAAAGAAAAGTGTACTCCTAGCATATTAACACATTTTGTCCTGCCTGAATAAAAACCTAACCAAAGCTACACAAGTTTTCATTTGCTACAAGTCAAACTGTCAAATGGTCTGTACGATTTGTATCCAATACAGACAGCACCGGTCTGTCTCTCAAAGTTTCCCTAGAGTAAACACTACTTCTATAAAACTCATATTTAGACATTTTTACAAGAAAATATGTGGACATTCAAGTATGTGTGATACAAAGACCCTATGTATTATACCACAGACAGTCAACTACATTTTTTATATTTTACTTCCTAACATGCATTTTTTCTGTATTTAGCCAAATCAAGCCATGTTATTCAACCAAATCAATTACAAAACAGTTCTAATTTAGGATGAGGCCTACCATTATACAAGAAAACAAAGACAGTGGGAAAGAAGAGAGCTGGCTCACACCCAAAGTCTCTGGAGTCAGTCAGCAAGGAAGCTTAGAGCAAGTTACCCCTTACTCCCCCACTTAAGGCCCTGGCAAAAAGGGCAAACCATTTCCTTCTCTAACTGTGCTGTAGTCATTCCAATTACCTGCAAGTCTACAATACATCTTTTCCTCTGGCCTTTGGTGCCTACGGTTCATTCAGCACTTCTGCACCCCTACCTACCTCAAGTATCAAAAAACTTCAGTTTAAAAGATGGTTAAGATATGCAAGAAGATGATGTGTACCTGGTACATTTCATTAATAAAAGTAAAGGCAACATATACTTCTAATCCATATGTAGTTCACAAGATATACGTGGCTGTGCAATGCACTAAAGCTTATCCTCTTGAAATAAACACACACCAGCCTGTAATCCCTTCTTTTTTAAGCCTGCATTAATCAAATATGTTAAGAAAAAACAAGCACTGTAAACAGGACAGAGCTCTGGAGCTGGCATGTCACTTGAGAACTCCCATGCTGTGGAACTCATGGCTGACGGGGGAGCCAAGAGGTGCCATCATAACAATCACAGAAACTGTCAATCATCCCAGCCTCCAGTTTCTTTGGGTCAGTTAAGATTCAGGACAAACTCTAGATTTTATAGACTGGGGAATATTTAGATATTTGTATGTACCTCTACTTCAGAGAAAAAAAATAGTTCAAGTCTTGGAAGTTTCTTCCCAGTTTTCTAGTAACCAAACCTCTTTACTTTGCTAGAGTTTAGCTGCGTTTATTTGAAAAAGGGTTAGATTTGGCTTTTAACAATTCAATGTTGCTTTCAAAATTTGAAAAATGTCAATCATACAGGCTTATTTAACCAGTTTCTCATTATTAGTACAGCTTTCTCTGTTTGTAAACAAGCATTCACCTGCAAATATAACTCAGGACACGGAGGCCAATCTACACAATCTGACAATTTCTAAGAACCGCAGCATGTGCTCATTTGGATGAAGCAGCTCAATACTGTACAAATGATTCTATGGTGATACCCTGAGAGAACATTTTGTTCTAGCACCCCAGGAGACCATACAGTCCTGACTTAGGACCTGTCTAAACTCAACTCCAAAACTAGGGATGAGAATAGGCAAGGTAAAAGGGCCAGAATACTTTGCTGAGATTTTAAGTGTTAGCATAACTGTACCAGAAAAAATAAATACTTTGGTAAAAGGGAAAATTCTGGACAGCTGAATTCATCCATGTGCTGCCTGATGACAAAGAACAGAAGGAGAATGAAGCTTTAACTAGTTGATCCAGAAGCTGTTAATAGAACATCTTTCCATTAAAATAGTACTAAATTGTCTCACAGAAAAACATCTTCAAGGAGTACATCCATTTCACAGAAAATTTTCACAAAGATTTCTGAGAAGCATTTGCTACCTTTTTAAAGTTTACTATTTTTTTTTTTTGAAGAGTAACAAATTATCTTCTCACATAGATAACTGCCTAATAGCTCCTTGTCACTTTGTCTTGTGCAGGTTACATTCAGACAGTGGTGATGGGGTAAACATGAAACAGTATACCTCCAAAACTCTGAGATACTTTCCCACTTTTAGCTTGCTGCCTGTATCTCAGAAGGTAGTTTGGGTCTGACTGTTGAAACAGTGTAAAACAAGCTTAGAAACTAACCTAAAAATAAACCCCCCTACAAACGTACGTGTCAGAATGCAATAGTTCCACAAATATTTGAAAAACCTTAGTTTCTCTTCTACTTCTAAAAAGCTCACCCCCCAATCATCTTAACTTGACCCAAATTCATTCCTTCTAAAGTTAGGAGCTTGATGACTTCCATAATTTTTTTTAATTTCAGAAAATACTATAATTCTTTTTAAAAAAAAAAAAAAGAAAAGAAAAATACCTTTGCTGCGGAAAAAAAGTCAACTAATGCAAATCTGTACACTGAGCATGCTCTGTATGCAATCCAGGATTAAATCTTTTTTAAGCAAGGCCTGCTGTTTCTTTCCATTATATCAGATAGTAGAAGCACACATTCCTTCAGGGGCACGGTAGCTGCTGTGACAGTCTGTTTAATAATATCTGCAGTTATAGCATTGAAAATATACCTGGCACAACTCACAGAAAGAGAGGGGTAGAGAGGGGGAGAGAACGTGAGAAGTAAGGTCTGTGATTACAAAGCCTACAAACACTAATTTAGTTTTCATTTGAAAGATAAGCTACCAAAATATAAATGGAATGCCTGCAATCTTGTTAACTCAGTCTGGCACAATAAGGTCAAGTCAAACAGCAGGAAAGAGAATATAAATCTCCTTGAAACCTTTTATGGTTAGATTTTTGAAGCTCTGAGGTATTATAAAGGCAGTACTTTGTCCTATTAGTGATTAAAAACATCCCCCCCCCCCCCCCCTCAAAGGAAAGGGTGCAAATCCAAATTTCCACCCAAGTCAAAACCAGAAAACTGTGGAACAAAATTAATACTCTTGGAAGACAATGTAAATATTTATTTGAAAATATAATTAACTAAGCCTGATGGAGCCTTCTACCATGTGCTGAAATGTAGCTTTCCTTCGTTAAGATTCAATTTTATTTTATTTTTTTAAATTAAAGAGTATATTTTAATTTTTCTTGTATACATCTTTCATCCCAGGATGAAATCATTCCTGGAGCTTCAGCCTCCTTTGTTTAGAGAAGCATGCAGAAGTATCAGCATTTTTACTTTTCTTCTGACTGCCTTCTACTCATTTTGGGCTAGAGAAAGCTTGATGTTTGTGGAAACGGATGTGAACAAAATAGTATCAATCTGCTTTTCATCAAGTTTATAACAACAGTCTCAGAAGTGCAGCTCTTTCATCCTACAGTAATGTGTAACTAGAATGCCTCCATTTCATTTTTCCTAATAGGAATCTTTAGGTACTCAGAAGCTGGAAGGCATGTGGTACCAAATGAAGTGTGATTTCAATCTACAGTGCTTTTTCAACAAATACAAGTGAATATACTTACACTAAATACTTTTCTCAGCATAGAAATGGCTTCTGCTAATACTTTTGTTAGAATAAGAGTATGATAGAGTTTGAAAGGTTCAGCATGCTCTCTCACTTCAAACACTAATCATAGTTTTAAATTTAAAAAAAAAAAATAAAAAGTGCATTAAAAAAAGAAAGCCATGCCCTTATGATGCTCTGTTTATAAAGAGGAGAAACAAGAGACATTTTGTTATTTCTTTTGGTAACAATTTCTGAGCGTCAGTTTCACACAATTGTTCTCCATTAACCCTCATAACTAATCTTTATATTTGAATAAGCCAAATAACAACAAAAAGTCTAACACAGCTGGGAAGAAAAAAAAAAAAAAACAACAAACAAACAAACAAAAAAACAAAACAAAAAACAAAAGAAAGTGGGAAATGGGAACTGTATAGGGTCATCAGGATGACTCAGAAGTAAGAATTTAGAAAGAGATCTTGATAGCAGAGTCTGTCGTTTGTTTTGTCTTACACTGCTTCCATGTGGAAAAGCCAAAATAAACCAAAGTAAAAACTCTAGACCAAGAAATTAAAATTCAGCTATCTGCAGTATGACTAGTTTCCATATAATTAAAGTTTGCCAGTCTTCAAGATGTCCTGACTTGCAAGACACAACATACTGATTAAGGCATGCAATAAAAAGAAAGTTCAGGAAAGTAGTGCGATAGCAAAGAAAAGCAAAGCAGAGGACAAGGGATGAGAAGATATCCTGTGCAACACATCACATTTCGTAATTTTGCTAGAGTAACTACTCTGTCACACAATTCAAGCTGATTCCTTTTGTAAGGACATTGAAGATTTGCTTAAGTTAACTCTCACCCTTTTCTATTAGTTAAAAAGTCTTGGTTTAATCTCTAGCGCATCCCAAATTCCACCTACTTCTCTCACTGTTCTCCAGTCTCTTCGCTTCAGTCAAGAATAACAGCTAAGCCTTTAAACCCCCACCACACACAAACTAACAATGAAAAAAATAAAACCACAACCACAAACAAAAACCTACCCACCACCAAACAAACCATGAAATCAACAAAAAACGCCCCCACCATTATTTATTTGATTACACCTTCTGCATCAGAGGATCTGTTGCCAACATCCCTGTACAAAAATAAAAAAAAACCAAACCCAGAAACAAAACGGTGTTCATACTTGCTTTTTTTAGAGAATGCCGACTATTATTGCAACTGATTTTTTTACCACTTAACTGAAAAGTTCAATGCTTTAGGTTTTTAAAAAAAAAAAAAAAACCAAAAACCAAAACAGTTTTATTATTAGAAAAATAGCAAAAATGTTGTATTTTGCTATTTAAGGAGTGAGAGAAAAAATGCAAACACATTTAAGAGGCTCCTTTCCTTTTTTTTCCTGTATTGCATAAAAGAATTACAGAATATTAAAGGCACAATACTTACTTAGCCATGAGTTTTGCTATTCGATGACAGTCATTCTTGTCGTAAAACCAGATACTGTAAATTGACACTTGAAAATAAGAAAAAAAGTATAAGACAAAGGGTTTTTTTTCCAAAATCAAATTAGTAAGAAAAAGCAAAAAAACAACAGTCCATTAGATCTGCAACATATGAATTATCATCAATTTTCACTCAAATATTCTGTGTGTAACCAACTATTTATAAAGTAATCAGAAATAGCACATGAGCAAACACAAATACAACTTCAGACATATTAAATGCAAGAACTACAAGATGTTGATACTGTTTGTAAATAGAAGTGGCAGGAAAATTAAGTTTTAACTACCAGATGCCTTCTCACTACAGTTGCAGCCTTCTGTTTTGAATTAATGACTTTACCATTTAAATTAGGCTAAAGAATATATTTATTCTTTTTTAAACACATTTTTAAAATTTGACAATTTCTGAAGCTCAACAAAAATATTAAAGGTTTGAATTACAGTATGACAGCTCAGTCAGAGGCTCTCTGGAAGGTTCTCTCTTCAACCACCGTCACGTTTATGGAGCAGCTTAAAACAAGATTCATACTGAACTCCACTTCTTGAAAGTACGAAGGACAAAGCAATGAGGGCAAAGTAAAACACTAAGCTCCATTCTGGCTTTCAGAATAATTAAAATTCCACTGAAAGTTGGCAGAGTTAGAGCTGAATTATACTCCAGAGGGAGAAATTTTGTCACTAGTGCCATGTACTGTTTCTTCATCAGAAATCCCACTTCAGAGCCCTTTTTTACTCACATATACTCATCTCCTCACTGTCCCTGCAGTTGTCCCAACACAACAAACCTGCAGAATTCTTTGCAGAATTGTATTTAATCCAACCCACAAAGCAGGTTATTTTAAATCTTGGTTCACCTATGAAGTTTGTCAATGCATAGTGTGCAAGTATGTCAAAGGCAACTGGAAGCTTTACGTATGTTACCATTAAAATATTTTAATTTCTGAAAAGATGCTTTTACCCTCTTAAAACTCATCTTTATACTGCAGTTCATGCCAATGTTTTTATGAAGTTCAAATCACTAATTATGAAAATATTACTTAAAGTGAAGCAATGTTTAAATAATACTAAAAAAAGAATACACAACCTTGACCAGCCAGATGTAGATTTTAGTTTCAAAGTGAAATCCTTTCCTCCCTCTTTTTTCCCCTCCACAAAACTCAAAAATCTCAACCAAAGGCCACTCAAAATTATTTCAAGCCATGGCAAAGAGTGTAATTATTTACCAAACTTTTTTTCTGGATCTTTGAGCTACCTTGGGCCTACTGTGTTTGACCAAAACCCTCAGAAAGTGTTGTCCACACCTCAGTTCTATAACATCCTAAGACACACTGAAGTTCTGCTCTGCCCCCCCCCTTTTTTTTTTTTATAAATTTTATTAAATAACAGCTATTGATTTGGATGTTTGTTTCTTTAGAAGTTACGGCTTAAGTAACAGACAAAGCTTTTCAAGTCATAAACAAGTAAGTCAATATAGCACAGTTTAAAGAACTTCCTTCTTACAAAAGACTTAAGCCAATTAAAAAAATAATGATTTCATACACGTAGCCAACGCTTATGAAATATTTATTAATATTTACAGTTTAATACAACTAGATTGTCTATCGCATAGAAACCCGAAAATGTTTCCAGTTTGAGATACTTCTTTAGTCATGTAGCATATTTTAACACTGGAGAAAAGCTCTTTCCTTTTCCTGACTTCCATTATCACAAAAACTGCCAAGAGAAAAAAAGCTTCTTCAAAAGCATACTTGCTGAAGAAATGAAGATAAGGAAACTATAATGCTATCTTAATGGGACAAATGATAAAGGTCACACTCAATTCTGCCAGAAACAGGCCTACACAGGAACAGAAGTAGATCCAAATCTCAGTTTGATGTACAGAGTATCAGGCTTTTTTCCACTTTGTACTACTGGCAAGCAATCATAGGGAGATACTACAAAACATTACCAGTATTACAAAGATGTAAAGCAGATCATGAACAAGTAAACTTGGGCATTAACTTAGATACAGTCCAACAGGCTGGAATGTTTACCTTCCTCTTTTCAAAAGAGGACTCATTTGTACTATCAGTTCAGCTCCCTTACCCCAGAAGTCTGTGCACGTGTCCCAACTGCATTACTATACTTGATATATTTCTTATATACATGCAAATTTAGCTATGAGCATCCTTTTAATAAAAACAGAGGTGGTACTTACCAGTTCTTTTCAAATCTGTGATCTTTTTACTACATCCAGCATAAACATTAAATGCTGAATGTTCATATGTCTAATAGCATATCCTTCTACTGCAGTTTGTGAAGTTTCATCCAACAGAAGCCACTAAATTGACCCATTCTTCCATCTAGTTCAACACTTTCCATCCAGCTTTTCTATACTGAATGTTGGACAGCATCTTTAGTAATCAAGTAGAAGCAGTTTGTATTCAGCAGCAGCAATATCCTTCAGTTGGATTCACACTACATTGACACACATGAAGTTATGAGTAACCCACAACACAGACAAACCAGACTTCATAAAATTAAAAGAAGTCAGTTATCTTAATCTACATTCTTCTCTGATATATGTCATTTTTATTGGAAACACTGACCCATAAATATTTATCTAAACACATAACATTAAAAAAAAAAAAAAGAGATTTTGAGAAAACAAAAGCATTATGGAAGACTTCCTGTTTAAGCTTAACAGCCGGATGACACCAAAGGGAAAGGTGTGGTCTCATCTACATTGTGCTCCCACTATTTCATGGGGCAGTCAGCTTACTGTTCCAGTGCTGCCCAGTTAGCAGATCTGAATTAAGAATGAGGATAGTGAAGTGTCACAGTGAGACAGAGGCCTCACTCTCTGACAGCATAAAATGAAGCTGCGTCCCAAAGCTGTAGTTTCACTTCAGTTTTCATTTTAAGCAAGCAGAAAGAAGCAGTGTTACCACCCTTACATTCCCACAACTTTGCCATTAACTCACTCTACCCCAGTTCACCCCTCTCCCTTGTGTCAGATAGATACATTTTAGTCCAGACCAGTTCTGTGATGCTGTTTGTGCATCAGCTTCACAAACATGCCATCCAGCACAAGAGAAGACAGAAATAAGAAGCTGGGGCCAGCACAGTAGGGAAAAACTTAAAATGTTCATGGAACTGTAGCCTGCGAATGCTACGCCAGAAGAAGTGTACATGGGACTTGCCAGCACGGCCAGTGTCAGCCATGCCAGACACTTGTCACCCTCTTGCCTTACACAGTTTAGCCATTTGTGCAGATACAGCTTCATTTCATTCAAAAAGATGATCTGCTTAAAAGTTACCTTAACTAGTTGGAAGAGCTGATAGAAGAGAGAGAAAAGTTTTATTTTACAGTTCCAATTTAGAAGTTGCTTTACAATGAAGCAGCGCAATTGCAAGTGGAGGACAATGACCTTTCAAACTTTCTCTGGAAAGAAAGGACTTGTACTTTGAAACCCATCCTATAAGGTAATCATGGAAATCAACTTAACCTGATCTCACTCTCAAAGAAAATCACATATATGCATCATTTGCATATGGTATAGGCATAATTTTACACTTCAGATAAGAGTTCAAGGCAAAAGCACACAAAGCAAGCAATCTCAAAGCTTGTATTTCTTCCAGTAGCAAGGTTAGCTGAAACGCTATCTCTCCTCAGTCAGTCTGCTCTAATATCTTCACTGAGATTCCTCACTCACTATTCATATTTTCCTTGAATTAAATATTAGCCTGCCACATAGGTTTATAAATCATTAGAATAAATAAATAGATATGCAAAACACTGAGAGGAAAGGACTTTTTTATTTAAGGCCATTTCACACACACAGTTCACAGCACAATCCCACAGGCAGTTGCACTGGAGTAATTCAGCAGGTGGCAAACAGCATCCAAGATCAGGAACACTTTAACAAACTGCCATCTGACAAAGCATAGTGTGGAATGAGAGGGATTATTACTTTGTAACACTGAACCAGAGTGGAAAACCCCTTCCAGTTAATGCGCCATCTTTCAAATCAAACAGAATATTTTTAGAACTTCTTAACAGCTTTCAGTGGTTCTTCCCCTCCCCCTAGCTCGCATTGCGTCTTCTGCTATAAAGGTATCAGGAACAGGCTCCTTTCTTATCTCAGACTAAACCACTGGGTTAATGCGCTTGCTGGAGAGCCATTCAGCTTCGGCAGTCACAGAGATATGTTATACTTAATGCTTTGCCAGCTGGGAACAAAGGTGATAACGAGAGGCTTTCCTGACCAGTAAAGATGACCTGTTTTGAAACCAGTCAGGGGCTCTTTCAAACGATTTTAAAAGCCATTTGAAATAATGTAACTCATTTTGCTTTTCCTGCTCTGAATACAAGTTTGTTTAATTAATGATAATACAAACAAGCCCAGAAGGTAGCACTTCGTAACTGAGTTGTCCACTTAAACATATAAGCCTCTCCAAAATCTATTATTTTTGCTTTACTAACTCTTACCTTTGGACAGGAATAAGAAGCAAGAAAAAACAACAAACAAAAACCACAAAACAAAACACCCACACCAAACAAGGACCGTTTATTTTAATACCCAAATTTTATGTTTAGCATCTGTCTTTTCAGCACTATGGAGAACAATCTGCCTGACCTCTCAAGTGAACTAGCTTGGATTAAAAAGCATTTTAATCAAGACCAACACCACCAATACAGAGGGGAAGTCATAAATGAGAAAGACTTAGAAGAATACTTCTTGTAAGTTGGCCATTGTTTAAAATGTTGCTTTAAAGGAAGATTAGTCAAACGATGAGCTATCAGCTCCAAATTTTCACATTACAGATTGAAAGAAAGTACTGAACTTTCAGATTGGACTATTATTACTGTTAGCGGAACAACTGTATGCATTTTTTTCAAACAGAGTTTAACATACTTTTCACAAAATACAGACAAGAGGAAACAAGCTTAGGTTCATGAAAAAAATATAGGTCAATCAGATTCAGTGCTTTATGAACAAATATTCTGAATACTCCAAAGAATGTGTATGCATCCAGATGGAAAGTTAGACAAGGATCAAATGTACCCAGGATCACATATTTCAGATTAAGCAATAATAAGCAGCACATTAAGTATGAAGTATAGTCTAAAAAATTCTACCAGTTAAGAAGACTTCTAAATTAAAAATATCTTACATTACCAAAATGAAAAGAAATTTTGTGATTTAATTTCTTGATTCATTCATGTTTGGAGATATTTGTTTTCTTTAATTCTCTAACAATCAAAGGTAGAATATTTCTTCTTCTGTTTACCATTGTAACTGGTATAATGTCTCACAGTTTCCTAGTCACACCCCCTGTCATTTTTGCTTTGGGGTCAGATGCCTGGTGAATAAATGATATAAGTTTTTGGACAGCATTATATACAAATTTTAAAGTATACATAGCCTTTCTCAGAATCTTGGGTTTAAGTATTCTTTCACAGCTTGGACCTTATTATGTAGCCATAATGATTTTGTGAAAAAAAGTTCTGGAGTTGGGAAAGACTTTCCCATTAATGGCTGAAACATTAAAAAGGTATTAATTTCTGAGAAGGGGGGGGGAGCACACAGGGAAGACCTCTACATGTCTTGCATCTACCCAGAATAACAAATAACAAATTGACCCAGACGTCTTCGATTTCACCCAGTGAACAGAACAAAAGGTAGATGTCAAGTAAGGTACTGTATCGCTTGGTCTGTTCTCTTTCCAGAACAGCTATGAAAGACTTCTTCATATCCCACCCTGCAAAAATGAGGGAAAAACCCTCCCAACAACTATGAAAGATAGGTCAGGGCTCCTTTGCCATGAGGATAAAACAGCAATTACCTAGTCTTGCTTTAAGAGTATGAAAAAGTCTTTGCACAAATGGATAAAGCATCTCATGTCTACAGCTTAACGAAAGTAAGTTCTCATACACAGCAAACTAAAAATGCCATTATATGTTAAAAATAATTTTTTTGAACAAATCAAACTAAAACTCACCAAAAATATGATCTAGCATGACAGGCAAACCATTCTTACAGACTCTAACCAAGCAAAAGTAATGTCTACATACTACTTGCAGTTTCTTGTAGAGCTTGTTAGTGGATCTGTATAGACTGGAGTATATCACTTGATATACTCAGAACAGCTCTCATGCCATTTAAAACAGAAATGCCGGAGGTCTGATTTGGTATACACAACACTTTGCCCTGATTATCTTATTAAGTCAAGACAGAATCACAGAACAAAGTGAAACCATGAAGTTTATAAAACAGTAGTATCATATTCAGTTATAAAGATTGTTGACATGGAACCTTGCCCAAATATGTGGTGGCATAATTTTGCTTTGATCCTCTTCTACTATTTCTACCATGCCCTGGGGAAGTATAAACCACAATTTGTCACCGATCCTGTTACAGCCTAAATATACAGACATAAAATATGTTTGTCTCTGCCAAACAGCAATATTAAGAAACATGATTTTAGGTTTTTATCAGGTAGTCTGAAGCATTTCTCATCTGTAAGCCAAGGAGACAGAATCAACTGTTCAATAATTCAGCAATCTTAGCAGGACAACATATTCTTAAGAATTTTTAATGATCACAGTAGATTTCCTCAAGCAGGATACAAAAAAAACCCCTGACCCAACAAAACCAAAAACCAAAACCTAACAACCAACACTCCACAAGAAACAGGGCTGTTGCCAACACTGTATAAGAGGTAGTTTTCCTTGCACAACCTAGCAGTCCATCCTCTTTCAGTCATCAGTGGATCTCAGAAGTTCACATTAAACCCTTAGAAATACACATTACATTAACCATTGGCTTAACACTCCTATTTGAATTAATCCCAAAAATGCAAATGTTTTTCATACCAGCAGGCAGCTGAGCAGAAGTGGACACCCTTCTGCATGAAAAGAACCTGAACAAGAATCCCCTAATCTACCCATACAAAAAAACCCCATACACAATGTTGAAATTTGTCCACAAATCCAAATCAATCCTGAAGTGTGGGTTGGTTTTTTTTTGTTTTTGTTTTTGTTTTTTTTTTTTTTTAAAGTTTCACAAATACTATGCAGATAGAGGCAAACAGATTTAACACTGAACATTTCAATCATATAATTTGGGGTTTTTTTCTAACTCAGGGGACCGGTCAGGAAACCTGGGAAACTGCATGCAAGGAATAAAATCCAAAATATTGCAACTAAATGCAAAACGTAAGAGAGTTAGTGTATGCTGCAGTTGTAAGGAATAAAAAGCTTAGATGCTGTTTTCTATGCTTTTAAGCTTGTATTTGAATAAAGTGAACACCAACATAACACACAAACTGATCTGCTGCTTAGTTATGGCACTCAGGGAAATAACTGACATACTAACTACATTAATCATTTTCAATTTGCAATCAGGGTAGACTGTTTCTGGATATGCTACCCCCCTCTTCTGGGGGACAGGACAAAATGAAGAAATAAAGGATAGTTTCTGACTCAAGTCTTTTAAAATGACAATGGGAATGATAAGTGGAAAAAAAAGAAGATACTCTTGATGACTTCAAAATGCAATTATTTCCCATATACACTGTATAGTATTTTCCTTCCTCACATTTGTATGAATTTCTTCCTCACAATTTTCTGCCTCATCCCTATCTTAACTCCCATGAGCCTCCCACAGATCTTACACAACAGTGTCACACAGGAAAAGGAGAGCTTTTATCAATGAGAGAAAGGCATATAATTAGCTTTAGGCGTTTCTAATGAACTCACACACAGCTTACCTTCTCTGCTTCCTCTAAGCAATCCCCAAGTCACTCCCACTAGAATGCACCATGGTAATTCCACAACAGCTCCTGCTTCCTGATACCACCAGCAGTTCCAGAAAACAAATGAATCAACTTCCTGCTTTCCTTATGTCACCAATCTCACAACTGCAATTCTTTCCTCTACTGCCACCTCATCAGCCATCCCACCCCTACCATCATCATGTACAGCTCCTCTTCCTTTCAAACCAAGTAACCTGCTTAAACATCCAACTCAATGCAGTATTTTTTCCCCCTCCCAACTTCTTGCCAGTCATTTACTTCCCTAATCTCCTAGACTTCTCAATTTACTGGGAAGTTTTGACTTTTTCCTCTCAATAACACTTATAGAAGGAGGATTGCTAAAACTGTTAAACAGGAGACCACCTACCTTAAACCATTCTTTGTTACCACAATGGAAGCTATCCTACTCCCCACAGATCCCAGAGGCTTTCCAAGGGAAAAAACAGGAAGTGATTGAGATTTGACTTTTGTTTTAGGTATACTGAAGCATAGCCAAAACAGTGTTCCTATCTGTAATTCAAGGGGACATTCTGATAGGAAGACAACATGGTGTTGAGGAAGTACTGTATCCAGACAGCATACAGGTTCTCAGAGTAATTCATGTAAAGGGAACCTGTCACCAGACAGCAGCAAACTAGTTTCAAGAACTTCACCTAGAAAAGAGGACATGAAATGATACCTCTGTATCAGGATAACTCTATGCTCTGTGCGGTGCCTTTTATTTATCTACTTAACCTAACATGAATTTCATATACACATTCATATACTCCCTCCTCCTCTTTAAGGGCTACGTAATTTACCCTCTGAGCTCTTTGGAATAACAGGATTTTTAGTGTGTACGTAATTAGAACACAGTACACTGGGACCCTGAAGGTCAACCCAAAACACTACTAGAATTCAAAAAGCAGCAAGATGACACTGACTGCTATTTTACCACTCATCTGTATAATGACTATCCCAACACTCAGACTTGCTAGAGTCTAGACTCCAGGAAATTCAGTATCAATACCTATCTCCTGAGTCCAAAATCTACTGTGGAGAAAGAAACCTTTAACCTAGAGCTGAGCAATTTTCTCAACTTGTTCTAGCAGCTACTAATTAACATCTGATTTTTTGCTTACAAAGAAGCGGCCCTTAGAACTGTTCTTGGTGTTAAATACTTACAAAAATCTATCAATCTTCACTATTTCTCCATAGTTTTTTATTCATGCTATAGCACTGTACATACATTTAGATTAAACCTATCAGATCATTAATTAAAAATAATACAGCAATATTGAACTTTGTCAGTATATTCTTTTTTCAATAAAAGCAGATGGTCATCATAATATAATAGCACAGCTGTTTAAGTAAATCTAGCACTATAAACAGAAAACATCATCAGGTATTTCATTGGAACCTGCCCCATAACATTATATTTGAAACAGACATCGCAGTAATTAGAAGTGGTTTAGGTTATGAACCAGAACATTAAGTTTACATGGATTAAAGAAAGTTATACTCACAGCTAGCATTTCTGTAGAGAAGAAAAGGTTCATGGAGCTGAAACTCCAAGTCTTTATTTACTGGTTCAACCAGGTTGTGCATGTTCAGTCGATTCACTATCGTAAAACCATGGTAAGGAGAAGCTGACCTATTGTTTCAATTAAAACAAAGACAAGGATTAATACCTCAATCAACATATATAATTTTCTGAAACAGAGTTATAAACTAATTTTCAAATCTCCATAGCCTTATTAACTGAAGCTTTAGCAGTTCTGAAGCTCTAATAGTTGCTCTTCTATGCCATTTCTTGGCATGCCAACTAATTTCAATTTAAAACTACACTTCAAAGTAGGATTAGTAACGTTACACTTCTACACTGCTAAACTAGTGAATCAAAGAAATGCTTCAAAAAATTCTATTAAAAAAAACTAGGGCAGCTCCAGGATTAAAATGCAAGTGCACTCAATACTTCACATAAGATAGTTCTGAGGCATTTTAGAATCTTTTATTAGAGGAGAAAAAACTCAACCGCTTATGGAGCAACATTTACCTTACTGTAAATAGGTACAGCGATGAAAAAAGTCTGTTAGCTTAAATAACATGAAATACACTTAGAGGGGAACTAGAAGCAGTAACTTCTTCCGAAAGGGAGACTCTTAAAATAAAGATTTAACTCAGTGTCCTCAATGTAGATATTAAATTATTCAGATTTGTATTGCTTTGTGAAATAATTTTTATTATCTAGATTTTTGCTAGACACCAGGTAGAAAAGGAAAACATCAAGCAAGAAAGCACTGGAAATTCTAGATAGTTTTAGAACTGTTTTGCTGCCTGAATGTCAGGCCAGCATACTCAACTGTGCCTGTAAGCAGCCAGGTAATCACCACAGAAACATGATGAAGGCAGGGTAAAAATCAGATATAATTACCTAGTAAGTGTTAAGATTTTTGTAACAACATGGCCACCTTTACTGAATGATGAACATCAAAATCTTCCAAGAGCTTCTAAGGAGGGGGTAAACAATCCTTACTATTGCAAGTTAGTCTTCTAAAGCGCCTAACAGAGCATGTTTGAAATAATCAGCTAGTGACAAGGAAACTTTTTGCTTAGTTCTTTGGTTCTTAGTTTGGTTGGCTTTCTTACTTGAAGTACTTCCAAGGATGGAGCTAAAGCAAAGTAGACAGGAACTGGTTACTAGTATCGCTTCACAATGCCAGGATAAAATACTGTAATGACCTACTCTATGACCGTCAGTTTCAGGATGGGTTAAGTCTGATTTACTTATATTTCTTACATTCAACAAAGTGTTATCTCTTGTTAATTTCTGATTTACCTGTAATTCAAGCCTTAAATTCACAGTCTGTTTTATGTGCTGGTTCTACCTTCCACTCCTTTCCCCCATCCCATATAATTGGAAATTTCTTTCACAGTTTTGATGAGAAAATCAAGTAGTCCCCAAAACTACACACTAGAAGATCTCCAGCTTTTAGGCAACTTGTCCATTTCCAAAACTGTCTGGAAATGGCAGAAATTAAATTACGGCAAACTATTTGTCATCTGTACTGTTTTCATAATTAACTTCATGGATTTTAAGAGACAAAGAAAGACTCAGCATTTAACAGACTCAACATATTAACAAATCCTATTAGATTAACAAAATAAACTTGATAAACTAGCTTTTTGTGTGGATACATATGCAGCGTTCATCAAGCTTTATCATTTTCCAGCAGTACTTTTAGGTGCTTTTGACAGTTATTTACCTATATGCAGAATTTATTCTCTTCAAATCAGTATACAGACATTAACAGCTGGACAAGTAATTAGGAGTTCACAGGGTGCAATAAATCCACTTTGAAAGCTACACATGAAGCCACTCAAGGTTTCTTTTATCAAGGAAGGAAAAAGAAAAAAGCCTCACAAAAAACCTCCTTACCTTTTATACACAAATAAGGTCCCTTCTATGTCGGTTTTCTCCTACAAAAGACAGCAATTGCATTTAAGGGACATGCTTGTTCACACAGTTATGTAGCTTTTGTATAGCATTTTTTATTACAGAGACTTACAATATCCTTATCTTTCCATGAAGTTTGACTTTATAGGACTAAAAACATGATCTCTTACTTTTAGAGACTACCTTTTTTTCTTAGTAATACTAAGAAGTTAAACTTGTTGCCAGAAGGTTTTGTTCATGCAGTCAACCTGATGATGACATACAGCATCCTACAACTTTCCTATGCTGACCCTGACCAGCCCAAGCCCAAGACTTTTCTCACAACTGCTTATTTTAAATACAGACTACAGTTCAGTAGTCTGCAAATATCAGACAAGTTGCCATCCACATCTGTAATTTAAAAGATGTCAATGACAGCACAGCCAACAACAAAACAATATAACTATGGACCACAGCTGTGTTTCAGACTTCAATTTTCAAAGCAACCTTTACCATTGTTTGTGACCCACAAGCACAGAAAGTTTCATGCAGCTCCAGTGCTGCATAAGACAATGCCATGTTCCACATACTTCCATTTCTTTTGTAGTTTTATGCTAAAACTGGTGGCCAAGCAAAAACTGCGATTTCACACAATGACAAATACTAACATTCCTCAAATCCTGCTCTTCCTGAATTAGGGCTCTGTTCAACACATATGAACAACAATAAATTACAGTTAAATGAAGAAAATAATAATAATAAAAAAAAAAGTCAACCCCTCAACGGCCACAAGGAGTAAAAAAAAACCCAGCGCCGGAGCTGCCTGGGGCACGGCTCCCCAGTTTACCCCCGGGCGCGGGCACAGGCTGCGCTTCCCTCGCCTCTCCCCTGGCCCGAGCGCCCTCCAGGGCCGGCCCCACCGCGGGGGAAAGGCACCCGAACCCCAACCCTCCCCTCGGACGAGGGCAGCCCCCGCAGAGGCCCCGGGCCAGGCGCGGGCAGGGGTGAGCGGGGCGGCCAAGAACGCCCTGCCCGGCGCCGCGCCGCCGCCCCCCGCGGGCCGGCCCGGGCGTGGGGAGCGCCCGGCCCGCTCCTCCGCACTCACCCACTCGTTGGCCTTGGGGCTGAAGCTATAGAGCGCGACCTGGCCGGTCACGTCGGCGATGCTGGTGATGTACGGGTCGTGCCGCTTCAGCGCTGCCAGGCTGATCTCCTGCCCAGCTCTGCTCACCGCCTCCATCTTGGGTCCCGGCAGCCACTGGCGGGGGAGGGCAAGAAGCCGCCGCGCGGTGTTACCGGCGCACCCGTCCCCGCCGCCGGCCGGAACGCCGAGCCCCGCGCTCGCCGTTCCGCCCGGCGGTTAGGCCCGCTGCGGCGGGGCCCTCTGCCGCCCCGCAGCACCCGTGGCCGCGGCCTTGCTGGCCCGTGGGGTTTGGGCACCGACTGTGCCCTCGGCAGCCCCCGGGCCCTGCCGACACGCGTGGCCCAAGGGCTGAGGGCTGGCGTTCGCGTGAGCCTCAGGTCCGGCGGGCCCCGGCGCGTCCCCCGGTGCTGCCGGGCATCGGCCGGGCGGGCGGCGGGCAGGCTCCCCGGCTGTGCCTCCGCCGGCTGCCAGCTGGGGCCGAGCTCCTCTGCCAGAGCTGGCACAGCTGGGCCACGGCCTCCACCCTTTCGTGCTGCCAAGCGTCCCGAGACGCTGGGCACCGCCATACCCTGCCGCCTCCCCTCCCTTCCAGCTGGTGGTAGCTCCATCCAGGTCTCTGTCAGACATCTTGTGGCTCAGGTTCAGCTCACACGGTGCTGCGAGGAGAGGACTTCCAGTCCTCTGCTGAAGAAGGGATCCTACCAGCCACCTGTACTTAGTCCCTTTGAGCATGCTGTATGAGATCTTCAGTTGACTTCTGAGTTGTGTCTCCACGTCTGGACATGTCGTGAAGAGAAATAGCTTCTTTGTTTCAGTGGAGCACATTAAGCTAAAGATCTGTGTATTGTTTACACTGTAAGAAGTAATTTTTATTGGTTTTATTTATTTACTTATATTAGTAATACAAAGGCTTCTGAGTTTACTGCGGGCTGGCATATGAAGTGCGATGAGCTGGGTCACAGGCTGGAGGAATTACCTTCCAGTACTTTGGGGGCGATGCTGTTGGTTCACATGTTCGTCGTTTTCTGGTATCTGAATATTTCACACTCTGCAGTGGGATGTGGAATTTTCAATATTTTAAAATAATTTTAGAGTTAAATACTTTCTTTTTCTCAGGTATGGCAAACATATCATCTGTCCTATGTAGTACATATTTAACTTTGCTGGAACAAGAACCAGGTAACATGCAGTGCACAGAACTTTGTTCCCGCAATTTTTTTAATCATTAATGGATTTTATGAAGAAGAAAGTATAGAATATTGGGACCAAGGCATGAATGACTTCCAGGATAAGATCGCTGACATTCAACTATCTTCGTAGCATTTTGTGCCATCTGACAGGAAAAATGGGGATTGTAGATTTCTAAACAAAACGATGTTTGTGGCAAGCCTCTGACCCTTCTGAGAATGTAAAGAATTTCTGCTAAACTTTGTATTACCACAGGTCACGTTCTTCTCAATTGCAGGTGGACATACTTCTGATTTTAATGCAGCTTTACAGTATAATCCTCTCCCACAGTGACAGACATTTAATGCATAAGCTATAAGCAAAGAACCGGCAGTTGTGTGGTTCCATAAGAAGTACTTCTGACAAGTAGTGGAAATAACAAGTTCCAGTATAGCATAATTTTTTCAATTATTAAAGCTTTTTGGAGAAAACATTAATTTACCTGTTTCAATGTCAAACACTTCTATCATAAAGTAAAAAGACATTTCTTGGACATTTCTTAAAAAAATGTAGTCTGGACACAAAACTCCTGTGTACTTCATCCCAGTAACTCACCCCTGAATTCCAAGACCTAAGCATCATTTTAAAGAGTAATAAAAATCATACAGAATGTCTTAGAGCTCCATAAATCTTCCATTCCCTTCTCTTGGTTTTACCACAGGAGGGCCCAATGTATAAAATTTGGGTTTTCACTGGTTCTGTTAGTGAAGTATATAAAACTGTTTCCATCAAGGGCAAACAATTACATTTATTATGATGTCAAAAATATTTTAATGTAGAATGTCTAGTTATTATTCCATAATACTCTGTACTAGGAAAAGATAATATGAGGAAGTTAAACTTTGAAAACAATCTTTTATAAAGAGACAACATTCTAAGGGCTCAAATGAAACAGAAAGAAAATGACAAAACCTTAAGAGCTGGTTTTAAATGGCATCTTAAACATCTGCACTAAATGGCTTCTTTCTGAAAGATTACTGTAAAGCAAAGGTATATTTCAAAGTAAAATACTTATTGGCAAAGGACAGCCTTCTGCTGTGTGAGACCTCAAGCATGAAAACTCCTTGACTTCATCTTGAATTAAAAGTGAAACATGAGGAGCATTGATAAAGAAAGGGAAGCGGTGGTTTCTGGTTATGGATAGTTTTCATTCTTCATCTGCTAATTCCAGTTCTGCATTTTAGTGAATTTATTCTCCCTGCCTTTCTTCACTGTTGTTGCCTTGGAATAAAATATTTTATATCAGAAATGAGTCATATGGCCTGCCATCTGCTTCCTCAACCTTGAAGTATACCGAAGTATACTGTATACTTAGACTCAAGCTGTGACCTCAGTGTAAACTGAAATGTTAGTTGTATCCATTCAGGCTTGTTTTCTTTGTCCTCCCTGGAAGCTATGCAGCACTTACTGCTGGGGAAATGTTCATCTATCACTCTCTGTTCCCAACTCCTGCACTGAACCAGGCAGAGGTGGGATCATGTACATAATAATGCTTTTTTGATGTTTTCTCTGGGAGTGGGACAGATTCCATTTAGGTTTCAACAAGTGAAGCAAACATTATGTTCTCTATTTCAGTTATTCAGCTGAGGTTGTATAAGATGGTGTATAATGATTTATTACCCTAAGTACTATTATCTACTTGATATGCATTAATATTAAGGTAGATGAAATAATAAAGATCCTCTTTTATGCTTTCAGTTGCATGTGGCAATGTGGCTGGGTCTCTCCACTGATGTCTGCTTGCTGTTTGCAGTTATGTTGTACAAACTCTTTTTCTGCCCCCTGTTTTTCACACAGCAGCTGTAGGTATTCCCAAAGCTTATTTGGGCTGCGGTTACTCCTTTCAGACTTCATACAAAGTCTTCAGTGTGCAGTCCCTTTGTTTTTCCCTTGTTAGCTCAATATCATCAGGAAAGAATATGTTGCTGCTGTTAAGATGATGGAGATGTGCAGTAAGCATTCCCAGTCAGTGCATTTTCCGTTATTACTAAAAGTTGAATTAGAGTCCAGTGGAGTCCAGAAAATCTGAGTGACTCATAGAGCTCATATTCTATCTTTGCAGTTTGCCACTTGAAACAATTGTCAGAAGTTTCTGGCTGCATGAGGTACTTTGCAAATGGCACACTTGTATTGGTTTGCTCTACAGACGTTTTTCCTTGAATTGTAATAGCAGGCAGTTCTTGGGCTATTGATTAGTAATTGCATTATCTATACCTTAGATTTCAGTAATAATGGCTGTGATTTTGCAGACTGGTTATTTGGGCTTAGTCCTAGCTAGAACAAATTGTCCTGATGATAACATACTTAATGAACTTTTATTCTGCATTTTAATTCTCTGAGCAAGTCTGCAAATCTTTAGCCTATCTTTTTAAATGAGACACACAAATTCCTTTGTTATTTTAAAGTGGTTAAAACGACAAGGGGGGGATGCTAGAATTTTGCAAGGATTGCTCTTTTGGTTTAAAAGAATTTTATTTCACAGGAGACATTACTTGAGCATTTTAATTTGCTTATTATTTATCACAGTGTTTACTTCACTTGTATTCTTTGCTCTACTGTGAATGCACATTTCAGTCTCCTTACTATATTTCACTGTACAATAGTTCTTCTTGTGATTCTCCAAGTAGTGACTCTCCAAGGTGATAAAGGATAACTGGAAACTACTACAGTTAGAGATTATGACCCATTAACCTTTTGAGGATTAGCACAGAAATGGCCTTCCATGCTACTCAACATCAGTTTGCACCGTATTTATGTACATAAAGAAAAGTTACCTTTGCTGGCAATTACTCCGCTCTGTTGTAGGAGTACCAGGTGAATCATAAGCCTTTCATAGGTCTCACAACTTGCAATATGTTCATTCTGCACTAATGCAGCATCCACAGGTAACTTATTGTGTATTCACAGTGACAGATATTTTTAGCTGTGAAAAAATTTTTTCTACCTTTAGAGGTAAGTTTTTTAAATTTTTACACATTACAGTATTATAGGGCAGCAAAATTTTTCCTTTTTTACCTGAGAGTCTTTCAAATTTGGATACTCTGCAGTATCTGTTGTTCAAGACATCAGTTTACTTTTATGCTTCTTCTCTGGCTACAAAAATAAACCTGTTAAAATACTTGCTGATTGTCATGAGGATGAAATGCCACCAGGTGTACAACTAATATACTTTCCTTTGATTTTTAGTAATTAATTCCATTATAAATTTGTCAATTCATAATATCCTACTTGAGTGACACACTAAGTAGGAATTAGAGACAAACTGAGGAGACTCTGTGGAAAAAGCTAGAGGAATGGCAAAAGACTTAGAGTGCATGCCTTACAAGAGAAAGCAAATTAAATTATTACATTGCTAGGTCAAAAGAAAGAAAATTTTAAAAAGAACGTTGCAGTTTACACATTTGATATGTAAAAGGTTGTTACAGAAATCTGTTCTCTGCACTTGCTGGCAAAAGCACAAGATGAAATCCGGTTAATGTGCAGTAAAAGATAATTAGGCTGGATCTTAACAATTCTGATCAGTAGGAATTGTTAAGCAATATAACTAAGTTACTGAGGGATGTTATGGTGTCTCTTGTTTTTTAGGATCAGATGATACAATATCTGTCAGGGATGATCTTTACATACTTGTTCTTACCTCTGTGCAGAACCTTTTAGTTAAGGTCAGGTTTCCATTTTGCTGTTGTATCATTTCTCTCCCACCTTTCTCAGGAGAGCAGTACCCCTTCTGCCAAGTCAATTGTTTAAGTCAGAATTATTAAATAAGCCAACCCTGTGTTTCTACAGTTCTTCACATCAGAGGTGACAGTTTCTGGCCTGGGTTTCGTCAACAGGGTTGGGGTTTCTTGAGTGTGTGACTACATCTGCAAATACAGTTCGGAGGGATACAGTGCAGTGGTAGTCTAAACAATTAAAATCCATGGGATAGGATGGTGTGTAAAGTGACTCCTGGTTTTGGAGGGTCATCACACTGAAGTGACAAGGTATAGGAAAATCTGGGACTGCTGATTTACCTAGATGTAGGTATGGGATTTTTTCCTATTTCCTTGCTGTACATAAAATAGAGATAATACATAACTACTTTGTAGAATATCTGAGTTTCTCAGATGTTGCAATACTGAAATCTGAGTTTAACTATAAATTACTTAGGTCTCATTTTGTCATTTTGCATGTAATAGTTGCAGTCATGATTCCGTAACAGGAATGGATGACTTTTGCCTTTATTTTTTTTTCTCCTTGTACAACTGGCAAAATGTTCCAGAAAATGTGAAGCAGGAAGCATTAAAAACAATAGTAAATTACTGAAATAATGTAATTTAATAAAGTACAATGAAAATTATGTTAAAAAAAAATTAGCCATCTATGTGCTCATTGCCATTTCGGACATGAGTATTACCAACAGTTATGCTAAAAAAAAAAAAAAACAAACAAAAAACTGAACAAAGAAAAGACATTAAATTACACTTACAATTCAATGAGAATGAAAATACTCAATTCGATTTATACAGTAAAGCTGTTCCCACAACAACAGTGCAAGAGGTTGAAATAGGTCACAGGCAGCCCTCCTTACATTGCTCAATAACATTAGAAGGATTAATCATTTATGGATTATCTCCTAGAAACAATGATCTGGCACAGGCAGGTAATCCAATCTCCTCTATCTTTCTAACCTGGTTTGCCGTTTCACAGGGGCTTGTGGAAGGGTAGCAGTTTTTTCTAGGAAGACATTGCCTGGCAGCTTGAAACATGTAAATTGCTGGAATTTGCATCAAAATATGACAGCTCTTCTCTGACGAAGGTAGGTAGTAAAATTAGACAGGTAAAACTAACTTTTTTTAACTAGAGCATAGAGGTTTGGCTCAGAAATTATATCATGTTCACCCTTAGCTATAATCTGTCACTACACAGAGTAAAGAGAGAAGTTTAATCATTGACATAAATCAGAACTAGAGAGAAAACGTTATTCCTGGGACTCTGCCTTTTGCATAAATATCTAGTAATGTGTTCTTCCTGACTAAATTTACCCAAAATCTTAAATACAACTTATTTTTGAATACAAGCCTTTCGGTGATCTCAGCCTCTGTAAGTGCATTAGATGTAGGTGTACAGCCTGACTTTTATTGATTTATATACTTAATGTTAATATATAGGGCTTTGAACATACATCTTTAACCAGTTTTGTCATATTTTATCCAACAGTAGATACAAGGCCTGCTGCTGAATATATTAGAACTGTACTCATTTCATTACTGAAAATGAAGTCTATTGCAAATCGCCATTGTGGCAAATTATCAGTTGGACAAAATATTGCAGTAGCAAAGGTGCACCATCAGGGACTCTCTATTGCTTATTTCATTTTGTATGTAGTTTCTGTTTTATTGGTGTAATAACATTAGGAAAAACAGTATGCAGTTACTATCACAAAGCACAGTAGCCTGTTCTCCTAAGTCTACTTGTACAGATCATAGACTGCACAAACCAAAAAAATGATAATTAGATTAGCAAGGTTCTGCTCTGTACAGAATTGAGAAATACATCAGGAATAATTGTGGATCATATTTGAAACCTTGAGCCTAGAGAAAGCTACTTTAGTAGAACTATGTTAGGTTTTTACCTCGGCCAATTTTTAATTATTGGGTTATCTACCTTAAATATACTGTGTCAGTTTTATGGCATTATTGTGTACTTATATTTTTGCTCTTTTGTGAGCATCCTTTTGTATCCTTTAAGGTTCCTGAGCCATTTTTAATGCCTCTGTATCTAGTCCTTTAAATATTGAGACACCGAGAGTATCACATAAATTTTAAAATATAGGTTTGTATGCTTCTTTATAGCTGAGGCCTTGCTGTAAAATAGCAAGTCAGAAAGAATTCCTTTTTAGTATTTTCAGCTGGTTCTCTTGCAAAATAAGAACATATCAGAGCAATCATCTTTAAAATAGGTTAGATACATTTTTTATGACCAAATGTGTATTTTTCAATAGGCTTTTCTTGAGGTAGTACAGGACTAATGAAGAAGATACAACACAGTTCTGAGAGTAAATAGCTTCTAAATCTTTTCAGACATGATTGGGAACAAATATAATGTAAGACAGCCTGGTGATTTTGGCTGCTTGATGCTTCTTAGGTTCTCCAGTGTCCGAGGAATGGGAATCAGTAAGCCTGCATTCATTTCATAGTTTATTAAACCACTTAAGCTCTCTGTACCTTAATTTTCCCAGACATAAATTGGGTACAATGTATTTACTCATCATTATGAATTTCACTGAAATACTTCTCTGAAGAGTAATACAAACAGTAGGCATTCTGATGATCTTTCACTCATCCGGGGAAGGGCTGGTGGCTCTATCACAAGACCTTGTCTGAAGGTGAGGGAGGTCAGCGGCGGCACTGACTGCTGTCATCCCGATGCTGCAGTCGTGGCTGACGCGCGGGTTCGGGGAGGCTGCTGTGCTCTGGCAGTGTGGGCTTCCTCTGGCCCCTCGCTGCCACCCAACACCTTCTCTGGGTGCTCATCTGCCTACTGGGGTTGGCTGCAAACTGTGAGAGACACATGTCCAACCAGAGAACTAAGGCACAGTGTGGGTTAATTCTTAGTGTAAACACATGTATCTCTTGCTCTTTGCTTTGTCAGCTTTCTCCAGGATGTATCATGTCCGAGAATATCCAGTGACATAACCACGTGGATTTAATGTCTGTTGTGTGCTAAATTCTGCCCGAAATGGTTGCAGTCAAGAATCCATAATGTGTTTCTGCTTTGAACTGAAACACAGTCAGACCCATCCAGTTTGGGATGGGATGGCCTTCCTCCAGGGGGTAAGGAAGGCAGTCTAAGAAAAGTGAGAAGGAGTCACCATACTGGTGAAAAGGGAAGCTCAATTACATCATGACAAAGTAAATAAACTGGATGAGATCCTAACCTCTTATTTGGCTTCTTTTCACCAGTTAAGTTCCAGCTGATGGAGATTTCCTTTGCTGTAGTCACTCAAAAGAGAGCCATAAAGCTGTCTGCTGAAGATCCTCTGGGGAGTCCTGTGGTCAAGATGTGTGAGGAATGGCATAGGAAGGGCGTTTCAAGGGGAAGGTGTTAAGGCACAATGCTGTGGACATTTGCAACCAAACTAGTGCAGAGTTTATCATAAGAAACTGCTGTAGTTCAGGCAGGCCTTAATGGCTGTGATGGAAGTGCAATTGCAGCCTTTAATTTTGGGACCTCATGTCCCTTGACTCCGGTGTTAGATAGTAAGTGATCTGATAATATTGAATTATTTAAGAAAAAAAGCAGTAACATCTTATTTAATTTCAGATGAGTTGCATGCAGCTATGTGCATAAAGCAAAATGGCAGTCAACTAGTAAAATATTTGCTACAAAATTCTGTGCACAGATTTACTGAGTTTTCATTTTGAAAATGAATGTAACTTTAGAGATTAATCTACACATTAGATTTCTTACTTTGGCATGTTTTCAGGGGGAAAAGAACTAATATGTTGTGTGTGGAAATCATCCGCTGCATTCATATAGTAATTTTTCCCCAGTGGTATTCATCATAAAATTACTTTTACATGTGGAATTAGTGTACTGAAATGATGAATCCAAACAGCTTGTGTAGGGGTGATAAATTTTGTCAGGTAAGGATTGAAGAGCTGATGAGCACCTCTCCAATAGTTTGTAGTAGTCACAAATAATTATTTAACCATCTCTTGAGTGCCAGTTTACATGACAGGCACAGTCAATATGATGACTATTTCTCATTTCCAAAATTATTCCCTCTTCTGAAGTCTATATAAGTTATGTGCTTTTCAAAACAATTAAATTTAACAGTCTTTGAGAGCTGCAGTGTAAAAAATGCACGTATGCAAAAACAGCGGAAGAACCACATCTCTTCTCGCTTTTTCCTTCTGGCTTTTTCCTTCCAGGGCTGCCCAACTGAGCCAGGCTCTGCAGTCCTGGAGCACTGAACCCAGTGCCTGCCGAACTGCCTAGCCTCTCCTCTCCCTGCGAGCGCAGGCTGTGGCTGAGGACAGCTGGCACAGAACTCGGTGATGCCTGGGTCAAGCTTGCCATGTTTGCCTTTCCCCTATCCCTGTGTGCACCTGGCGTTGGACAGTTTTTACCTCAACCTACAAGTCTCCCTTTACCCCTCCAATTCTCTCCCCCATCCCCTGGGCACGGGAGGGTGAGCGAGCATCTGCGTGGGGTTTGGCTGCTGGTCAGTTTTAAACCATGACAAATGACCAGAGTCCACTACTTACCCTAACAGAAAGTAATTCAAAAACAGTTACCAAAAAATAGATCAAAAAATTGCCTCTGAGATACATTTTCACTGTGAGATAAAACTGGCATCCTTTTTGCCTTTTTTCTGGATTAAGAAAAATTCTGATCAGCTCTGTTTTCGTGATGGACTTGTCACCTGAATAATTCATGAGTGGTTATGCCTAGGAGGTAAGCTAAATACTGAGGGAGAGCTGTTGGTGTACCTGCGGGGCGCGGAGGGGGAGCGTGGGAGCAGCCGGAGGGGGAAGGCAGGCGGCTCCTCCGGTTTCACCTCTCGGTAGCAAGAGTGTCCGTGCAGGAGCAGCGGTGGAGCTCAGGCTGAAGGAAGGTCTTAGCAAAGACGGCCATGTCTTTGCAATGTATTTGTGTGGGAAAGGGACTGTTTGACTTTGGTAGTATTGTGGGCATATATTTTTTGTAAGATACTCCCATTATAGTTGGTTTTGTTTCTTTTTCTTGGGTTTTCTTGGACTTGGTCAGAAATTCCAGCTGTAATGGGGGAGCTAGCCAAGTGGACTGTGTAAACTTTTGAGATTTAGCACTTCAGGGTCACCATATGATTCATTATCTTCTGTGACACGAGAGCTAGGCAATGCTCTTGGCTTACAAACAGCTGTGGGAAATGCTTAAATTGAAGGAACAATAATCTGTTATTCTTGCCTCTTTAGAAAATCCTCAACATATTATTGTGTAATGTCAGGGCTTTTACATTTATTCAACTTCAGATATTCCTTTTATAGGCCCTAACCTACTTCATGGTGCTTGTTTAATGGTCACACTTCTGCAAAGTGCTCTCCATGGCTTAGTGGCACCGTGCCAACTGCTGAGAGGTTTGAAGGGTAGTAACTATTTGTTTTTAAACAATGAGAGACCTACTGAATAAAATCCACTGCAAGTGAAAGCTAGTAACTGAAACAGTGACTTTACCAGGTGGTCATCGCTGACAGTATAAGGACACTTTGCCAAACACTTCAAGAAAGAAAAAAATAAATCTATAATAATTAAAATATTTGTACAAATGTATTTTGTTTATTAGCGTCATGTCAGCAGAGCAGAGGGAGAAACTTATTAAACTTACTCCAATCCCCATCAGTTCTTTATAACCTTGACAAAAAATCAGAGGGGAAGATAAAGAAATTGTCTATATTCTATCTCTTCAACTTGATTTTTCATTTGCATCTCTAGTCAGGATTTACTTATTAATGTTTGCAAAAACATGTTCTGGTATATGGGCTATTTGCAAACTGTTCACTGAAATTATTATTTAAGATATCTCTTAAATGTAGTTTTAAGCAACATTGTAGTAGTTCTTGAAAGGTTCCCAAAGCCATCAAGCATTCTCCAGAGGACATGCTAGAGGCATATAACGGGACATTAAGATGAATTTATTCTTTTAATTTATACATAAAACAGTTATTTCTGACACTTTTGCTCCCTGTTTCTCATTAAAAATAATCTAATACTAGAAAATGTTTACCTTGTAATACTATTAAAAGAGAATATCTTAGTTGTTTGTATGTGGCCAAAGGAATACAGCAGCAGCAGGGCTAGTATATATACTTCTATTATAATCGGCAACATGGTAGTAGAGGAAAAAGGCAACTAAAATGTAGATCTGTAGCAAGATCTTCTGTTAGTTCATGGATGCTATTTAAGGGAGCATCTAAATTTGTTCTCTGACTAGTCAGTAGCTGAGGTGTGTGGCTATTTGAAAATGCTCATTTTGTGACCTTCAGCTTCCATCCAGGACCTATTTCAGTCCTAACCTCTGCCTTGTATCTTGGTTTCTGACTCAGGCTCTTGACCTTTGGTATTTAGCCTGATCGTTGGTCTTTGGGTGCCAGATTGCCTCTTGTCCTAGGCTTGAATTCTGGTTTCAGATATTAGCTCTAGCTGCTTATTGCAGCCTGGCACTTAAATGTTGTTTGTGCTTTTGAAGTTTTCCCTTTAGGTCACTAATTGTACTTCTTACATCTCTTTTTCAGCCTTTGTGTAAATGAGTCAGAACTCCTGTAATCGGAACAGCTCTGTGTTGCTTAATTCTAAATGGATCCTTTCTCTCATGGGTCGTTAAACAGAGGATGCAGAGCTGTTTGGACACTCTTACAGAAATCCTTGATTTCTACTCAACATGGATAGTCACTTGGTTGCCTTTGGGCTCACACTTATCTGTTAGGATGGCTCCTGGCCTCCGTGCAGGTGGGTGGATGCCCCTCAGCAGAGCCTCAGCTCCAGGTGGCCACAGGAAGTCTGAGTTATGGCTGGATCTTCCGGAAAACAAAACAAGTGGAATCCTGATAAATCCCAGCATCCTGTTTGCTAGAAATCTGTTGCTGAGACATCAAGCTGTAAATTGGCTTATTTGATTAAGTGTGTCAGAATTAAAACCAGTTCATTTCCTCCTAAGGCATTTGATATGAAATGACAGCAAAATCATATTTAAGGAGAATAAAAACAACCTGCAACATCCCTATAGTTTTTTTCAGTAAAAGCACCACAGAATTCCGTTGATTTTGAAGGTCAGATGGCAAGCCTCATGTTCCCAGTCATGACTACATACTCACGTGAGTTTGTTTCCCTGGCTTTACAGGGACTGTTCGCGTGAATAACTACTCCCGCAGAGTGAATAAAGGCATTTGCAATCTGGTCCCAGCTGGAAACTTATTTCTGAAGCCAGTTCACTCCCTTCATAAAGCACAGAGTCTTTATTTTATCTTGTTTTGTATTTAGTTAAAATGATTTGAGATCTTTGGGTTGACTGCTACTCCATGATGAATCGCTTCCTACTGGAACGGATGTACATTTCAGAGCTCTTAATTCTTTCTGGACATGTATTTGGAATAGAGATATTCTTTATGTCTGGGAGGAGAAGGGTAATTGCTGCCTGCCTGGATATCAGTTAATTAGCAGTCTCCTCACCAGTGGATGCCTGGCTAAATTCACTCCTTTGCAGAGTCATTTATTAAATAGCTACAAGACTATTCAGGCATCCCCAATGGTATTTTATAACAAAGCACTTATCACTTGGTATATTTAATGGCAAAAAGGGATATAAGGAAATACAGGGCATATGTTTTCATTTGCTTGGAAACCTTTCTGTCACACCTTTCTTTTGGATCACATAGATCAGTGAAATAGACCCAGTTGTTCCTCAAGTGGGGTTGCAGCATAATTTTAGAGGAGGTACTGACTATCCTGTTCTTCCACGGTCAGCGCAGTCTTGGCCTGTTTGGGAAGGCAGCATAACATTTTGAACAGGAATCACTGTCACAGCCTTAGAAAGTCTGCTTAGATAGGGAAAATCAGCTCCACTAAGTGCTGATGCTTGTGTCAATGTACAGAGGAACTGCACGATAAACCTTTTGCTCGGCTCCCCTGTCACATCTTCTGCGGTGTGGCTGTCCATTAACATGCCACTGGCTCAGCGGGAGCGCTGGGCTCTGCCCAGATCACTTGGTAGCTGTCAAGTGGATAAGACAAGCTTCCTGGGGAATGTACTAAGATAATTACAGGAAGGTGAGGTTAAATCGCATACATGTGCTGCACTGAGTGCTGTGAGCAAAGGAGGCTTTATTTTGTGCTACGGGGACCAGATGGACTCGGTGACGGTTCTTTCGGTTTCTGGGGGAGAATTCAGTACATATGGTCTGGAATCAACACCTCATTTTGTCAGTTCAAGTCACACCACCACACTCTCCTCAGCTCATTCCCCCTAACCAAATAATAATCTTTGTTGTTTTATACACAGAAGATCTTCTGGTGAGTGCAAGCAGGTATGTGTTAAGGCAGCATTTTGAAATTTGCCAGCTCTTTATCTCTTGCTGAATCCCCGCTGGCATCCAAAAGCCCAAGTTCTTTTATTCTCTTTCCTGCAGCGTAGAGACAGCTGTTATTTTGAAAAGAGAGGCTATGTACCATAGTCATTCTTCTCAGCAATTTGAAAAAAGCACAAGCTGTCTGTTACTCTAATGCCTTATCAGATAGTTTGCTGTTTATATATAAATAATATACCACTGTATAAATTGTCAAAATGGAAGGTCAGTAAATTCAACGGTTAGGTCTAACCCTGTTCTTTTAGGACCAAGCCTTGCAGTGTATCTAAGGTATCTTAGTACACAAAAGGTATACACAGGTATTTCTTAGGTATTACTTAATGAGTAATACCAATGGTCAGTTTTAGTGCTGGGATATGCTAACTGGGGAGGGTGCCCTCTCCAGTTTTTTAGGTACTCCTTCCCAGTACATGGTTCCTGCAAAACTAAGCACACGCATGTTAAAACATTATTCTACACAACACTGTAGTTCATCTGTTTCAGCCTTTCTGCAGGGAAAACACGGATTAACTCCATATCTTAGTATACTGAATAATTTAATGTGCTGCAGAAGATTAATTTGAAGAGAGACATTTTTGCAAAATAGTAAATTGACAAGCAAATGTAATCAAATTGAGGACATGGCTTGGTAACTCTAGTTTAAATGTATATGACTACTTCATGGTATGGTCATACAAAAAAAATTTAACCCCCCTGTATTCTATTAACCAAAATAATTTAAATTTTGGTTTTATCTAGAAATTTTCTGCCACATTTTAAATTTATGTGAAATAATAAATCTTTGTTTTTAATTAAATGTGTACGATAAAAAGAAAGAAACTATCATTTTGGATGCTCATCTATAATAGGCAGATAAGTAAACAATAAATTTTGATGTCTGTTAGTTCTTCCTTGAGTAAACACCTGGCCATTCTTGAGAGGTGTTTGTGGTAGGGCAGTTCTACTGCTGTTTCATTCTACAATTTTAGAATATTAAAGCAGTAGATAGCAGAGGAAATATTTTTTTGCATAATGGAGGCAACTAACTCACACCAGAACCAAAATGTGTTAAAGAACAAGGCTGAAATATTGCACTCTCCTCTTGTTACAGATCAGAAATCGTGGGTGTGGACAACACAGACCAGGTCATCTTTGGGCTTTGGTGGGCTTAACTTTGAGTCAGCTCCAAACATTTTTCATATGCAAAACTGGAGTAGTCTTACAGGCAGAGGAGAGGCAGGATCTCATGGTCCCCAAATATATATTTCTTTTTTTTTTTTTTTAAAGGAGTAGTTAGTTTTCAAGGCAGAAGGGGTTAGAAATGATCCTTTACAACAATGATGGCTTTCTTATTTAAAAAAAAAAATCTCCTTACTGAAAGGCTGCTTAGAATGTTTTTGTTTTAATTAAATGATTAAGTGGAATTAGATAAATAATTACACTGAATTCAGAAAACTTTCAGATGGTGGTGCCAGTTTGCTCTTTATGAAGATCCAAAGAATTGTCATCAGAGGGGTCACTGTTGCAGCGTTTGTATCTCACTGACAGCTGGAGCTGCTGTATTTTGTTTTTGCAAAGCTAGCTGAAGTTTTATTTCATCCTGGTTTGTTTACACAGATTTTAATGCACACTTTCAAGTGTCAGCAGCATGTATGAAGATCATTACTTTGAGAGAAGCAATTTCCATGGATTTCTTATATTTGATGTCACATAAGCCTTGCATCTTGCATTGTGGACTCTGTAACTCAGTTTTATTTCTGATATTTTAGAAAGCACACCTATAACTTGTGAGATGAAAAAGTCATCGAAACTGTCATTGTCCATTGCACTCAGACTTTGGCTTTTCCTTTGTATTTCCCATTATTCATTAATAATGACATGCTGACTGATCTCACTCACATTTTATGTTGCACAGACAATCCATATGTATGAGAAAGACCTACCAAAGCTAAGGAAGCTTTTATTTTTTCTCCAGTGAATTGATTATCTTCAAAGTTCTGCCATATACCTATTTTTTTTTTGCACCAAGATCTTTCTATGTGGCAGGAGATCAAAGATGCCTCTAAACCAGCCTGTTTCCCCAGCTGAGGGATCAGCCTTAAGACGGTGTTGGTTTAGGATGTACCGGAGGGTGGAATGTTAGAGGTTTTACAACTGCACAACCTCCACTCTGATGGCAGAAGTTAAATTGCCTTTAATGTTCTCCATGTATATACTAGCAGAGGATTGTTCCGGCTGCTTTTTTTTCACTATAATTCCTATCTATTTCATGGATATTATACTTAGACCTAAAGCCTAATGGCCTTCAGGAAGTAATTAATATAGCTTTCTACTGGGAAAACAATTGCAAAACTATTGTGAAAAATTTCTGTTCTGACTCCTCTGTTTGTGGACAAGTATTTGTATTTCAGCCTGAATCAGAGGCATTCCTCTGCTCTGTCACCCTCCATGCAGGAGCAGGTGTAATGGCTCTATTCCTGCATTCTGCATGCAATTGGCTCCTTTTCCTCTTGCCATGAGTGGGCTTGGGCAGGAACGAAATAATGGATGACGCACCCACCGTGAGGTCATTTAGCTGCTGTAACATATCACAGTATCTATCAGGCTTTCCATGATACAAGTTGGGATGTGTTGCAGGAAAAGCTAATAATGCCTCTATGTGTGAGAGGTCCCACCTTGCCAAGCTACAGAGGAGCATTCGCCGCAGCCCTGCTCCCCTCCAATCCCTTTTGTGCTGTTTTGAAACTGCACTGAGACCAACCCAATGGGATTCCCACATCATTTCTAGCCCGGACAGAGACACGTGCAGAGCATACTGGGCCTTGCCCAGACTTCATGCTGGTATGTTTTCTCTACACTCAGAATCCCTATAAAAAATCTGGGGTTTGAGTTTAGAGTATAGTACAGTAACAGGTACTGAATAATTTGACACACATTTCTGATGGCCTCGTGGGTCATTTAAGGCTTGGAAACTAACTGTGTAAAAAAAGGTGATGTGGAAGCTATGTTTGGAATAAAAGCAACTTTTAGGTGTTTTTATCAGTTCACGAGGAAGAAGCTTGTAAAAAAATAAGTATTCGTATCTTTTCAGGAGTGATACTGTAATTCCTTTTTCGGTTACTATAAAATAATGACTTAAGAAAATGTTACTATAAAATAATGACTTAAGAAAATGTTACTATAAAATAATGACTTAAGAAAAGCTTTGAAACACCTTAAACTTCATAGTCTCTGGATTTTGTATAGGCATTAGATTAGTAGCAGCTATTTCTAGTCTCTTTTCTCCCTCCTTCCCTGAATATGGATCACAGAGGCAGGTGGTACAATTTATAGGATGTGTGCAAGTGCAGATACATTCCTAAAAGTCAGGGCAGCTTCAGGTAGCTTTTATTAATTTTACTGTTCCTTTGAAAGCTGATAAAAATAAAAATTTCCAGTAAGTTGTAGCAAAAAGAATTTTTATTGTTAGAAAATACATAATTCAAAATGTCTTCTAGTAATATGGAAGAAGAACTTGATATGGAAAACATTCAGAACATTTTAAAAATAAAAATGAGTACTCTATTTCAATATTCCCACTGCTCAAACCACAACACTAACTAAAAGGGTTTTTGCCACAGAGCTCCCTAAAGTAGGATTCATGTCCTTATTATACAAAGCAGTGTGCTTGCTCTTGCAGTCTTGGCTATTAAAGCATAAGGGCTGTCAGATGAGAAAAAATACGTAGCACGTAAGAACTGTGTGTCAGTAACACATTGTTTAAAGTCAAAGGAAATTAAGACCAAAAAAATGATGTTTCTTTTCCCCTTAAAACTAAATCAAACCAGTGTTAATTAACCTTCAGAGACAGCAATAACTTCAGAAAATAATGGCTTTTCCCGGATTTTTATCAGTGGAAAGCCATTGGTCTCCAAATACACAGCACAGAACTGTTTTCACAGCTCCAAGGGATTATTTAAAGAAAAAAAGAAGTTGCATCAACATTTTTAGTCTCACTGAAGTCCATGAGCATTGGATTAGGTCCTCAGATCCGGTTATGTAAACATTTCTGTAACATTTTTAGACTGTAGTGTTTGAACTGTTACTATAGAACACTGGCAGTACTTTTCATAGCTTGATGTTTTAATACATAAACTTGAAGAGCTTATAATTTATTTTCCACCTGATACATCCTCTTCCCATGTTAACATATACACTGGTATTTAAGAGTATCACTCTTTCCTTTCTGTACTTACTGAAATATGTGAAACAACTGCCTGAGGTCTGACAAAATGTAAAAATGTTGCTGAGCCTCAGTGACCCTTAACTTGTAGGAGAGGAGAGGGTACCCTTTGCGTTTTATATTGCAGCTATTTCCTATTTACCTGTGGGTAAGACCCACTGTCTTTGCTCCTCATGCCTAGTGAGTAGATAAATATGGTCACCCATCTGAATGCTGCCTTGAAGACTTTCAAACTATTTTCTCTTTTTCTTACTCTTTACAAGCTTTATCCTTGTATAGCCAATGCAAAGTCTGAGGCCTTGCCCAAGAATTCTTAACTCCACTTAAAAACTTTGCTTCAGGTGTTATCTGGGACTTCAGTGACACAGAATAGTTGTGCTAGACTTCTCAGAGGAGGCCTGGAAGCAGAGGACTAGGAAACACTTGATTTTGATTCAGGGAGCTGTACGGTCAGATATAAGATGAAGACAATACTCGTGATTCTGGAGTCCTGTTAGAAGGAAATGAGGACCTCGGGTTTAAAAATACTAGACTCTTTGCCTGTTAATTCTGTATACTGCACTGACTTTTTTACCTAATTTTTCCAAAAATGCGTCTCAGTATTAACTGGGTAGTATTAAACAAAGGGAGCAGATTAATCTAAAAAGAGTGAATAATAGATGCCTTGTATCAGAACTGCTGAAAGATCGCACACAGACAGAAGTAAATTGTGGTCTCTCATTCATTGTTCTACACTCCTGTGCCATCTGTTACACTAGCATAGTGACATGCTAAATCACTGCATCTCAGAAGCACCAGTATTTTGCACAAAGGAAAAAGACTGAAAGTGCCAGGAAAATGATTTTGAATGTGTGACAGCATGCCATTCCCTGACAACATAGGCAAGCAGGGGAGTGGAGTTCCACCTCTTTTCTGTGATAAATGACAGTAAATTTTATATGATAACATGCATCCATGTCCTGATAAACTTATGACAGAACTGTGGTTCTTAAGCAACAACACTGTTAATTACCATAGTGAAAGTAATTCCTTTGCTTCCAAATTAAACTGATGTTGTGTGGACATGTGTTTTAATATTGCCTTTAATTCCCTGTTTCTTACAACCATCAGAGCTCTTATATGATGAGCACAACATAAGTTTTCTATGTTCAGCAGTTACATTGCTTTAAAGATGATGCACTAGACTTTCTCAAACACTTGAACATACATTATGAAGCCTGCACAGCTGTCCTTCTTCAAGAGCTGCTGAAAGAATATCACAGTCCAAACCTGCACTCAATAATGAAGTCAAGGAAGATGCTACCCTAACAAAGTCAAAGGGATTAGGTGACGTATATAATTGCTATCCTAAAGTCTTTGTTATAACTAATTCTGAACATGGGAACTAAGCATCTTCCTTTTTGACTTACTGGTATTCTTCAAATCCTCATAAAAATTTACTGAGATAATATCAGTTGTACATTGCAAAGATAGTACAGTTCATCTCTAAGTGCTTTTTGAAGATAAGAAGCATCTTCATTGATGCTGTAACGGAATTAAATGGCTTGTGCTAAGTCCCACAACACCTACTGACAAAGACGGGGAGTGAATAAACCATCCCATGCACCAAGTCTGTGTAACAGTAACTGCATCTTTTTTGTTCTTACTGTTTTCTATGAAAGTAATCAAACCTGTTAAAAACTTTTTAAAAAATATAAACATTAATAATGAATACTGTGGTTCTACACACACTGTAACCTAGCACTAGCTAGCTCTGCTACTGAAAGAAGTGGTCCTAAACCACTCTGACCTTGTCCGCAAGCTGGGCCATAGAACAGAGATTCTCATAGGTTGGAAGGGACCTCAGGAGGTCGCCCAGTCCAGCCTCCTGCTCAAAGCAGGCATCAGCACTGACCTCAGACAAGGTTGTCTGGGGCTTTGTCCAAGTTAAAACTGACCCACCACCATAGCTTAGTTTTAATCTAACTCAGTTCTTTACTCTGGGTCATTCTGCATCCATATGGGTACCAGCATTTAGGCTGACAAAGGAGCTGAGGCGATGAAGCAGAGGTGCCAAGTGAGATAATTTCTTTCAGTGGCAGTAATATTTCATGTTACCCTACAATTTAAGGCTTACTATTGGAGTATAAGAGATATTTTGATGCTATGCTCAGTCCTGCTTTCTTCTTATATTTGGACATTTGTTGGAGCAACAGTCTCAACTCTGAAAGGGGGAAGGGAGAAAGGTACTCTGCACTGCTTGAGAGAAATCTCTTACATTAGTGGCACTTTCCTCTCCCCAAACCAATCCATGCAGACATATTTTCATGCACTCCATAAGTGAAGTCTGATATCAACTGTTCAGTTGCAATATTTGTGTGTGGTCTGCCCCTTCTTTCTAGCTTATTTATTTCCATTGTACTGTAGCATAAATTTAACTTAAATTACCATATTAATATTTATCCTTCTGGATCTTTTAAGCCATTCATAGTAGTTTCATAACAATATATCTCAGTGAGCTTGCAGTGCAATTCCATCTCTGTCACACCATCTTAACAAGAGAAGGGATAGTTCTCCTAGCTTAAATTCTTGCATCATGCTTTGTAAGAAACTGTTTGTTCCTAACATGTGAAGGTATCTTAGGATGCCGTCTTTGAAGCCTATGCTTTCCTTTTCACTGCATTCTTATTGTGTATGTCTGTGCTTTAAGTTTTATGCTCTGCCAAATTTTAGCCTGGAGTGACAGCAGAGAAATGAGCATTATAATGAAAGTGCTGACAAACCCTTAGCTATAACGACATGAATGGTGCAGCTATCATTTGAGTTTGCCGTGTTCTTTAGTTTAAAACTTTAATGCTATTTTCTCCTTTTATCCTGTGTTGAGCAGTGGGATTACTCAAGTATTTTATGGCTTAGAAATTGTTCAGTTAAGTGCATTGCTTGGTGGGGTGGAAGAACTCCTCTTTGGGGGCTACCTTCTTCATTTTAGAGGTGTGGAAAAGTATAAGGTTTGAGGAGGAAAACCGCTGTTAGCAAGATGTTCAATACTGCATTGCCATTCCAGCACTGCCATCAGCTTTGCCCACTGTGGCCACTCACTCTAATGGCACCTTATTTTATATACCACTGACTGAGGTAAGGTTGGTGTCCTCTAAGGTGGAAGAAACAGGGCATTTTATATTGTAAAGGGGAAGAGAAAAAAGCATTAAGAGTGAGAAGATTTAACTCATAGTAAAGAAGTTGTAGTTGATGTAGGCATTAATATTTTAGACTGTAAGACATCTGAAGTAGAATGTCTGCAGTCTTGTGTGTATGGATGCTGTCCAAAACATTTCTGACATTACCATAGCACAGATAATGCATGGGCTAGATACGAATCTGTACTGGTGCCCACTCACCGTCTGCATATACCTGACAATGGAAGTAATGATCCTGTGGAGCTTCCCATTGATTTCAGTGAAAGCAGAAACAAATATTCAAGAGGCCTTTTGGACTAGATTGCTAGCTTTCCTAAAGTGGCAGAAGTCCTTTCATCTTGAATATTCCCTGCCATTTTATACTAGACAAGGATTTGTCTCTGATAATTGCCTCTGGACAATATCTGCCTGATTCCAGTTGGATGCAATTACTGTGTGGGTAGATGTTGCTGTACCATGTGAGCAGGTAATTCTAATAATCCCTTTAGCTCCACCATATATCTTCCATGGTGACTGAGATTAACACTGTATTCATTTGAACAAAATAAATATGCTATGCATATATTAAAAATGGTAAGATGTATGTGCAGAGGGATGTTGACAGCCTACTGACATCAGCTGATATGAGCCTTATGGAGTTCAGCCCCATTTCCCCATTGGGGAAATGAAATCTTTGTCTTTGGACATGGAGAAGACTGGACTGGGCTAGGCCATGAGCAACCTGCTCTAAGTTGGTCCTGCTCGGAGCAGGGGATTGGACCAGGTGACCTTCGGAGGTCCTTTCCAGCTGATACTGTTCTACAGATCTAGTCTATTAAAAGAAAGGTTAGTAGGGAAATCATTGTCCTTTGTGTTGTGAATCTGACTAAACTACTGAACCACTGGGTGCTTAGGCCTGCCTCGAGGGAGATTAATAACAATAACTCTGGCAGGATCGCTGAAGGAAGACCCTTCACATGTGTTATACCAGCAACAGATTAGCTCATTGCTGTCAGCAAAGTTAAGGTACAAACTTTGATTTGATCTCCTGTGCTTCCCTGTCACTATGAGATCTGTATTTCTCTCATTCTTTATTATGATCTTCGAATCAAAATGCTTATACCCCAATAATTCACCTGCTTTGTCTGAAATCATCCCACTTTTCTTTTGCTTTAGTGTAGGGAAATTATGTTGATTCATGGAGAAAAGATTAATGTGCATCATACCTGCCTTTGCTCTCATTTTCTTTTCTGCTTTTCACATGTGACAGCATTATATCACAGGTATTGCATCCACTTCTCAGATTCTCTGGAGTATGATTTGGAGAGTTCCTGGAGCCGTATTACACAGATGTGGCTGCCCCGGGGAACACTGCTGCAAGCTGCTTTCCATAAGAAGCAGCACAAACTCTTCAGATCACTGTCTCTCTCTCACTGCCCTTGGTCTTTCAAGATTTCACTGCCTAAAGAAGGCATGCAGACACACTGTCTATACAACTGGGTGTAACACTTGGTTTCTTGAGCTGACAGCTACCACCAGTCATTCATTAATAGTCTTTTGAGGGACAATGATAATAAGAGCAGTAGTGGGGGTGATATCATGATTCTCTGAGTCAGGTTTGATTAAAGAAGCTAAAAAATCATCATCAGAAGCTTCTGAGAGTCAGAATTACAAAATAGGTGATAACAGCCTTCTCTGGGTTATGCCTGACTCTTCAGCTAGAACAGTTTTCTGTATTTCTGGGATCTTCACTGACAATATTCTGCTGGTCATAAAGCACATGAGCATAAGAAAATTTATGGGAAAAGATTCAAGTAACCTACTTGCTTTATTTTGTTTTACCATCATTGTACTCAGAGCAGATAACAGCAGATGAAGGAAGGTCAGGACTTCTGGGGTTTTAGTCTTACCCCAGACCTGTAATTGCAACAAAACTTGTTTCATCTCTCATTGCCTCATCTTACCTCCACATAAAATGCAGATTTTTCATTTATATTAAAAAGGAGTATTAGAAACTTAATCCATTAATCTTTATAAAGTACTTTGAAATATTTAGAAGACATGTGAGTTCAAAGGTTTGCTTGTTAGGAGTCTACTGTGCCGGCTGACAATAATAATAAAATCCAGATGTGTTTTTTGTGAATGCTTTTCTGGACTCTTGTTTTGCAGTGTGACATAAAGAGTTCATAAGGAAACCTTGACAGAAAATGCAGTTACACAGCATCTTCAGAACACATATATAATGATCTCAGTATCTCCTTGGTTGGGAATATAGGTATAGGAGACAGATACACATATTTTATTGAGTGTACAACCAAAATTATGCAATGATTAGTAAGATTTGCGTGTTAAGCATTATTCTGATTTCATTATGATTGCTCTTTGAGACACAGATATGAGCTGAAGTATGAAAAATACCGATTTGTTGAGTATCTAGTAAACCTTGAAAAAACTTCCAAACCCACCAGGATAAATGTAACAAATTCTAGACTTTTTGTCCTTCGTACCACTTTTCCAAATAGCTTATGGGAAGTCCAGTGTGTCAAGTCAAGAAGAAAGCTTTAGAAAACCAAATATATATATTCTGCCCAAGAAGCCACACAGTTTTTCATCCCTGAATACAGAGGCAATATTTGACACTGAGACATTCTGGTATATGTGGTAACATGTAAACCCGTGTTGGTCCATATGTACACTGTATACATGGCTTAGCCAGACAGCTATAGAAAGAAAAGCCCTGCATGGAGGCCAACAGGTATGTGGGTGTGCTCCCAGCCACCTCTGCCCAGTGACCTTTTTCTGACAGCCTCCTTTTCACTGGATGCTAAGAGAAAACTAGAATTTCCTCTTCAGAGGGACTAGACTATGCAGAGACTTGTGGGAGACAACAGTCCTTGCAGCTGCCTCCCTGTCTTGGGGCTCACTCACCCACTTTGATTAAGTGCTGCTAAAGCTTGTCCTAACTAGTTTAGCTTGTTTGCCTTTTCCCCACTTAAACATATGTATTACATCATCAGCAAGTCTGCATTATATTCTGAGAATTACTTTCCTGCAGATTTCCCTATGGAGAACTAGTATGTATCTTGCAGGGAGAAGAAAGTGTGCCGATGTCTGACACATTACATTTTCTTCTGTATTTGCCCTTCATTCATGTACAGCAAGCGGCTAAAAATTGTCAAGGATATTTGTTGCTTGTCACGCTTATTTGTGCATGAACATACACATACAGCCTTATGCAGGGACATGGAAACTTAATTTTAAAACAGTAAGAAAAGTTTTTATATCCTTGTTTATCCTCTAGGCACTGTGCTCTCACTTCTCTTTTGATGCTTATGAGAAAGAGGCTTATTAATGGGCTGGTTCAATGGACTTGTTAGAAGATTTTCTTTATTATAAAGAAAAAAACCTCTTTGAAATTCCATCATTGAATGAAATTACATCACTGATTTAGTCTTTATTTTCCAAATGACTAAGCATCTCATTTTTATACAGAATAAAAATTATTGTCAAGAAAAATTGGTCACAGTTCAGGTCTTTTCTAACAAGACATCAGCTGCATCATTAGTATGGTTTTCCTCTCTAAACTGAGCATCAGTTTATATGAGAAAGAAGTGATATGCTGAGCTTCACATTCTTCCTCCCTCTCCAATCTGCATGTCGTGCTCCATTGCTGTGGTACATTAATTCTCTTGTGACCCAGACATTCATAAATTAGCGCTCTCATCATCACTACAGAGAGCACAAAATTACAAACTTTATTAATGGAAAGATCTTGTAGGTCAGCCCACTCCATTTCCTTATCGGTACGAGATTGTTCTATGACTCCTAGAATCTACATATGCCTCTGCTAATACAAAACCACATGTGTGGACAAGGAGCAAAGGTGAGAAGCAGGAAAGATGTGCTTGTGAAGGAGTGGGGGAAACCAGGGGCACTGAATTTCTGGATTATTCTGGTTGCATAGGTAGAAACTGGGACAACCACCACTGAGATTCTTATTTTCCTCTCCATTAAAAGTTTGGGACTCTTCTGTCTCTCCAGTGAAGACCTGATATCCTTCTGTTTAGAGGTATTTCTGCCAAGAAAAAGGCATCCTGTCCTTTTCCCCATAGATTTCAGTGCAAAATAGTAGAAAAAGGATTCCTATTGTTCAGATCATTTAATTTTGACAAAGTGAGAAACAAGCTATATATTTGTTCTGTATAGCTTGAAATTAAATACACAAATGTTATCCCAAATGTTCTAAACTCAAATACAGTTGTATGGCAAATTTTGTCTTCAGGATCTTTTTCTGGTTTAAGAGGATCAGTCTCATACAAATTCCATTTGCTTTTGTTGTAAAACCAACCTTGCTTACACTTTTTTTTTCTGCACAAAGCTCTGTGACATTGTGACAGCTAGTGTATTTATAGACACATACCTTTCCCAGACGATGTAGTCAGATGAAGGTAATTTAGTAATTTTATAAAGGTAAATCTTCACACAACTATTTGCCTTCTGAAATATAATGCCTCTAGTTTTTGTGTTTATAACATAATTTAATAAATTATTTGTTGACCTTGTCTGCTCTACAACTATCAGTTGTACTACACGCTGTACTCACTGTGCAAAAGAGTTTGGAACGCTGTGTTGTGTTCACACAAATGGTATGTAATTTTTGTCTTAACTTTAAAGAAATAAACCCACATCATTTTCCTAATGCTGCCATTATTTTCATATAAAAGGCTTAGTGATTTATGCTTGAGAAAATATAGAAGCTTAAACTCTGGTTATATCTTTTACGCCCATTTTGTAGTATACTGACTGAAAACTTCACAGAAAATTATGGTTCAGCTTGCAAGTCACTCTTATGCTTCTGGCCTGTAAGTGTGAAAATGTATTTTGACAATACCATTCAAGCTATACACCTAGCCAACTTACAAGTATCTGTTGACAAATGTCTGTTTAATTTCTCTGTAGAACTTCGCTTTACTACTGTGTTAATGGGTGGACATATAAATATATTCTGTAAGTAGCCAGTGACAAAAAAAGATTATATATTTATTTCTTACATGCAGTGGAGCTTTCAGTGCCATTGTTTATAGTGATGGGTTGTTGTCACTCTGCTACGGAAGTGAGAGTCAGTCTCCTGGAAGATACAATTCTTTAAGAGTCTCACATTTTCCTGATTATGAACAACAGCTTTATTCAGGTCAGGCAATAATTTCTTCAGCTGAGGTCAAAAACATCTCAGGGAGCATTTTGAAACATTCCTCTAAGGCAGTTAAGAACAGTTTAATTCTTATGACTGCTGCACAGCTTTGCACATTGTATTTCCATTTCAGACTAATGTGCAGGGTGAGCCCGAAGTCAAATGTCCACTGGGATTTTAAGCTTAGTTCTTAACTGAGTTCAGAATGAGGATAAATGAAAATGGCCAATTCTGCAACTGGCTTCACTGGTGTCAGAGCTAATCATAAGTTTCTGCATGAACTCCTAGTTGAGATAAAGCCTGGTAGGGACTGTACTAAGCAAGAACATTTAGTTTCTTCAGTAAAGCCTTCTCTTTATGGGCATGAAACAATGTTCAGAGAACCAAATGGAAGAAATAATTTTCTTATCATAATAAGCATCAAAATCACACACACACACTGAGATGCAAATTGCACCTGCTGTTGTGAATGCAATTTGAGGAATGACTTAATGAAGAGCCACAATGACTAAAGAGGAGTTGAAGGGCAAGAAAAATAGAGAAATAGTTATTTAGTATTTCTGAAACCTTGTCACTGCTGACAAAAGTTCATTCATCTCTGTGCCTTTAGCTGGGAGACATTTTTCTGTTGAGATTTGGCTACACAATAATCTGGATTATTATCTCCCTCATTGTGCTTTACACTCAGTAATGTCAAATACATATAAACCGATTTAGAACCTTGTTTAGTGTGAGGAAGAGAAGAAAAAGAGGAGGGGAAACACATAGACAGCATCTATTTTAAAAATACTCTAAAATTATTATATACTCACAATAGATACTAATTAACAGCTGATGGAGAATTTAAACCCTGCAATTTTGAGTTAATTCCCAGATTTAAAAACCTGCAGTCAATGAGAAACAACTGATGGTGTATCCAGATTACAGAGTGTACTTGGTGGGATGTTCCTGTGTTTGAAAAAAGTGAAAAATGAAGCCACAACAATTCAGAAATTAAAGGCATAGTGGACTCATCAGCCCTATTTAGGCATCCACTTCATTAACCCTATTCACACTGATTGACTCCTTAACATACATGAAACTACTTTTTGGAGAGTGTTCACTGTGTGTAAAAATTGCCAGAGAAAGACTCTTAAGGAACTAAAGGAATAGTTTAATAAAATTTTATTCTTCCTGTACATATTGAACTACTTTCTGTCTAAGCCTATTTCAAATGTTTTAATGCTTCATTTTTTCAGTACTAAGTAACATTTATGAAGAAATGATGAGAAGTTCAATAGTTGTTTCTTTTTCCAGATTTTCAATGGATTTGTGCAGGGAAAAGCTTTTTCTAAAAGATGCCTTCAGGAAAATGTCTTTTACTTCCTCTGCAAATGTATATTGCTATGACCACTAAAATGTGAGTTTGGAAATGAGAGTAGCAGTCGCAGTTGAGGTACTATTACTGCTGCTTTGGGAACTGGAAAAAAGTGTCATCACAAAGCAACAATTTGCTACTTTTGGGAAGTCTAATCCCTATATTCTTCTGGCTGTTGCAGTTTCAGGAGTAAAGGGAATTAAAAGCATGTCATAGTTATATATGAAGAAGTTGTTTCTAGTCAGTTTTACACTCAATGTGTGGTCATAATTTTGGTAAAAAACATCATCTACGTGGATTACTGGTGTCACCTACCTGGACTTGTTCAAAGCATTTGACACTATCTCACATGACATCCTTGTCTCTAAATCAAAGAGACATGGATTTAACAGGTAGACCACTCAGTGGATAAGAAATTGGCTAGGTGCTTGCACTCAAAGAGTTGCAGTCAACAGCTCAATGTTTGAGTGGAGAGCAGTGACGAGTGGTGTTCCTCAGGGATTGGTGTTGTGACCGGTGCTGTTTAACATCTTTGTTGGTGACATGGACAGTGGGATCGAGTGCACCCTCAGCAAGTTCACAAACATCACCAAGCTGTGTGGTGCAGTGACACACTGGAGGGCAGGGATGCCATCCAGAGGGACCTGCACAGGCTGGAGAGGTGGGCCTGGGCAAACCTCATGAAGTTCAGTGAGGCCAAGTGCAAGGTCCTGCACACGGGTCAGGGCAATCCCAAGCACAAATCTAGGCTGAGCGAGGAGTGGATGGAGAGCAGCCCTGCGGAGAGGGACTTGGGGGTGTTGGTGGATGGAAAACTGACTGTGAGCCAGCAATGTGCGCTCCCAGCCCAGAAAGCCACCCGTGTCCTGGGCTGCATCCAGAGAAGGGGGGGCAGCAGGGCGAGGGAGGGGATTCTCCCCCTCTGCTCTGCTCTGGGGAGACCCCCCCGCAGTGCTGGGGCCAGCTCGGGAGCCCCCAACAGCAGAAGGACACGGAGCTGCTCGAGCGGGGCCAGAGGAGGCCACGGAGATGCTGGGGGGGCTGGAGCAGCTCCCGCATGGGGACAGGCTGAGAGAGCTGGGGGGGTTCAGCTGGGAGAAGAGAAGGGTCTGGGGAGACCTTAGCGCGGCCTTGCAGTGCTTAAAGGGGGGACAGGGAAGCTGGGGAGGGACTATTTATCAGCGGGTGTGGGGACAGGATGAGGAGTAAGGGCTTTAAACTGAAAGAGGGCAGGTTTTGATTAGACAGAAGGAAGAAATCCTTCCCTGTGAGGGTGGTGAGGTGCTGGCCCAGGGTGCCCAGAGCAGCTGTGGCTGCCCCCTCCCTGGAAGGGTTCCAGGCCAGGTTGGACGGGGCTGGGAGCCCCCTGGGCTGGGGGAAGGGGGCCCTGCCTGTGGCAGCGGGGTTGGAACTAGGTGACCTTTAAGGTTCCTTCCAACCCAAACCATTCTATGATTCTGTGATATTTTAAGAAAAGTATATTAAGTATAACACATAGTGTGTGATCTTTTTAAAATCAATTTAACTCAGTTCAGCATGAATGTGCACAGATGTATTAGTTTGTATCTTCAGCACTGTGAATGAAGTGGCCGATTTAAGCACGATAGTTGAATGTCCCAGCCCACTGTCATATGATATCTTTCCCTCTTTTTCAATAAATTTTTTAATTATAAATCCTGCTGCCTCTGAATTGCTGATACAAGCAGTCTCCAGCAAAGCCGTTAGCCATACGTTTAGCTGCAGGCACCTGCAAAAATCCCATTCATATCCTGACTTCCAGAGTTGGGAACAAATTACTTGTGAGGCACCTGCCCCAACTGAATTAGGCAATCATCACAGTAAATTTAGAAGAACTTTAAAGAATTTTTTTTTAAAGGAGACAAAGAGTAAATAAAATACAATGCAGTATAGACACTCTATAAATAAATCATGTATAGATACTCTATAAATAAATCATGCATGACTAAAGCACAAAATTTGCAAACCTACCAATGTAAACCAGGATTTTGTAGCAGGCTGCCAAACTATTAAGAAGCAAAGTTTACCCAGTTGAAGAATCAGAGAGAAAGTTCTAAAGAAGGCCTACACCTTCTAGATAGAAATCTCTCTGGCAATGGTAATTCAACATGAGACAAATACCATCTCACAGCAAAACACTTATTAACTTTCACAAATGTAAAGTTACTTTAACCTAACAGAGCATGTAGATACATGTATTTTGTCATTCACAGCTGGGTTTATTTATGCTAACACTGCTAATTCTTTTGCTTCTTGTCTCTGATGCTTTGTAGCTCTTCTACTTCCTACTAGCTTAGCTGAATGAAACGATGTCTGTCCGATACTGTTCTTCCTGCAGTTTCTTGCACTGTGAGCTTCTATATATGTTTAAATTTGAATAGTTTCTTATGCTGTCTCATGTGCTTGTCTTCTTAATAGGTAACTGTTATACCAGTTTCACAGATTGAAACAAATATTTGATTGCTTAGCTGAAATTAAATGCTTAAATGTAAAGGTGAAAAATTTATTGCCTCTTTCTAGGAGGAGCTCTGGTCAAGAATTGACTTTCTTTTTTCCCTAGAAATTTATGAATACTTTCTGTAAAATCTTACAAAATCCAGGATTTGTACTTTCTAGAAGATAAATATATCTGCTTGTAATTAAACACAAAGTTTCTGTTGAGATACTGATGCGTTAATATAATGCAAAGGAAGGTCTATATGTCTGTCAGACTTACTGCATTTCCTATACTGATATCAGGAAAAATTCTCGTTTTCCTGCTTGAATTCATTACATTACTGAGTTTATTATTTTTTGAAACTCAAAACACAAATCAAAGGAATTCATGCTCGGTTCAAAGAAGAAATTTCAGTGTCTTTTATAAAAATGCCACAATCCTACCTACCCATTGTCTTTCCTGTTTTCAGTAATAGCTTTTGAATGTGTGGAGATATATGAACCATTAATTTGTGCCTTAGAAAGATGTTGAAAGAATGATCTTCACTTAACTGTGGGTCTATGTGACAGTATATAAAGTATAGAGCTGTAGATTTTAAAACCATGAGACCATTGTGACTGTCTATTTCAATCTATGTAATTTTATGAATGAATCATTGTATCATGTCCAACAGCTACAACTAAAAGATAACTGAGTTCTTAGAAAAATACCCAACTTTGATTTGAAGAGTTTCAATGATGCAGAGTCCTTTCCAAGCCCACTGCATACATCTTCTTCATAAGGTTCATCAGACAATTTTTAATACATTGTATGCCACGCTGATGTTGCCATTTTGTTTTTGTAATCAAAAGGACAGGCCAAATACCATAGAGAAATCTAAATATAATACATTAAGGAAGTTATTTTATCAAAACACTTTTTAGTCTCAAAAGAAAAAAAGTGACAAGGTGGTCTGAAAGATTTCCCATTGTCCTATGCAGACTTGCATGAATTATATTACCCTTCCTTAATTTTTTGTTACTTAAAAATTCCAGTGCTGGCTTTTCCATTATTTTGCCCAGGACTGTTGTCAGGCTGACAGACCTATAATTACCTTGGGTCATCCATTTACTCTGTTTAAATTTGTCATGATTTAGCTTTTTTTTTCTGTCAAGCTGAATTTTAGTATTGAATTCTCCTTCCAAGTTAGGAAATTGTCCTTGGAAATTTTAAAAATAACAGTTGACACTGTATTGTTCACATCATGAAACCACAGGCATATGTTATTGAGATATAAAACTGTTTTCTGAATAATTGAGCTTTATATCTTAAAAAACAACCCTGTAGCAGTGAGGACAACTTGAAATATGATACTTTTTTTTAACAAATCACTTTGCTGGAGTAAGAATTTGAATACTTATTCTCCTGAAGTATTTAATTCAGTGGTGAGTGATCATAGGATGACTTTGCAGCGCTGGAATTTCTGCACACAAAAGTGCAAGTTGGGTTGATAGGTTGTATTACTACTTAAAGATTTATAATCGTTTATTTAGAAGTCAAATGATGACAAAACAGGGAAGGACAATCTTGCTAGTTATTAAGTAATTCACAAGAGCAAATTAATCTCCAGGAGAACTCAAAACCATCATCGGTTGATTATGAATTCATTGTGCATGTCCTTCAAGAGAGCATTCCAGTTTACCAAACTACTGTACTACATTTTAAAATACAAAATAAGTAGAAGACACTTGAGGGCTTTTCTGGAATGGCCGCATTCGTTCTTTCTTTTGTGTGTTGCAGACACACAAACAAAATCAAATGTTAGTTTTAGTTGTGCTTAAGTATCTATATCGTCATGGATAGTGAGTAAAGTCTTTATGTTACTAAAGCTCTGTAGAAGAAAAAGGAAAAAAAATGTTTAGGAAACTTTAAATTTATATGCTAGTCTCTTAGATTTCTCTGTAGACTTCCAGAGATTTACTACTTTAATACTTTACGTCCCATACTAAATAGTAGATGATGATTAAAACTAAGTTCTAATGTTTCTCCTGGCTGCAGCTTCATGCCAAAATACCATGATTTGAAGACTGTTTTTCCATTAAAAAGTATTACACTATTCAATACAATGTACTTTCCTGAAGATTTGTTGGTTTATCTTTACAAATTTGATTCTATATATGTCTTTTCTACTCAGTGCCCATTTTAATGTCTTTAAATTACTGTAAGTTACTTCAATAGTATTACATAATTTTTCAGTTTTACTCTATTATAGAGGTATTTAACTTTTTCCTTCTCCTTTTCCATGAAAAATTATTTAATATTAAAATATGCCATTTTAACCTCTTTAGGTAATAAATTTTGTCATGGCTTATTTTATTTACAACTAGTTTTAGTAGGGATTCTATTGCAAACCATGGGATCAATGTGTATTTTATAGTGCATAGAATCTATTGTGAAAAAATTTATGAAACAGGTTCTTTGGTATAAATAAGACTGTTAAAAACATGGATCTGAATTCTGCCTGCTTGTACACTGCATTGTCACTGGCTTGCTATCTAATATCAGTGAGTCTTCTTCCATTTAATCTTCATTACATTGCTGGAATAGTTTCTGCACCAGAAAGTTAAGTCCTAGCGCTATTGAAATTAACAGCAGAGCTCCCTCCGGTTTCAGTAATTCCATGATTTTATCCTAAATGCATAACCTTTCCTGATGTCAATAAAATCAATATAAAGCAATGAAGGCTACTGTTTTGGGGTGCTCACAAATCATCAGATTGATTGTAATTAAAATCCAGTCTGATACAGACAATTAGTGCTGTGCTTACGTGGGATGCAAGTCTACTGAAGCCTCATTCTTTGGTTTCATAAGCACATACATAAACCTTTGTGCTGGCTGTCATTGCAAGGGTGAATTTTGGCCTGATGGAATAGATGTCTTCAATGGCGTTTTGCCTGCTTGCTCCAGCAAAACACTTGGCTCCAAGTTCTGTGTTGCCTGTGATTGCTCTGTAAAGCAATTAGCTAACTAGCCTTGTTCTTAAAGCTATGCTGACATCAGCAATGATGGTGGTGGCCAAAGAGTTTTGGCATGAACCTCTTTAATGTAATGTCATCAAATAGAACACCCATAGTAGTTTCAGTACAGCCTGAAACACAGCATGGTGTAGGCTATTAGGGAAAGGTCAGTAAGTCGGTAAGAAGCATATCCACAGACACTTAAATTAAGCAGCACTCAATGACATAAAGGTGAAAAAAACCTCAAGGTTGTTTGAATGTGCCTTTAGAAAGACAAGTATTTACAGAGAAGAAGAAATGCAAATTGCTTAGTGGTGAATTTATATAGTGTGCAAAACCTGGGCAGAAGTATTCTGAATCTGATGAAGAGAATAGCTGGATAAAATGTATTTTGCAGACTATTCTGGGAGTTCTTAGGCTTCAGACATCAGTTCAATAACCTCTTCATGGTAGAAAATCTGTTAATTAATCAAAGAAAGTAAACAGTGTTACTGCATACTCGGGTATAGAGAAGACAAGAAGGCACTAGCTTCTCTCTTTTTCTGTGGTTGAGTAAATTCTTTATTACAAAAGGTTTAATTAAACTAAGTTACAAAAAAATTACTATGTTCTTTAATTTTGTCTGATAAGATATTTTGAATCTAAGAAGGTCAGTGAGTTCCTCCCTTCATGTTGCTAAATCTAGGGCCAGTGATTTGATTCAGGATGGGCCTCCTGGTCTTTTATACAAAGAGCTGCTAGAATATAAGGTAAATACCTTGGTGTGAAGATCTTCCAGCTTTGGGGTTATTTTACAGTGCTAAAATATGGCTCACGACTATCCTGAAATACCTGTTCATTCAGATCTGCCATCAGATTTTAATAGAATCAATCTTAAGATTTCCCTGACATTGTGAATATGGGTGCTGCCACTCTCCAATGGTTCTGCCTAAATAGTGAGCCACTAGTTTCTGTGAAAAAATAAGGATAGAAACTGGGGGAAGGTTGCAGAATACTGTCTCAGATTGATTTAACTTCAAAAAAATGGAAGATGGAACTGCAAATATGCTACATTTGCAAAGGTTGTCCCATTGTGGATTGCTATGGAATGCTTTTTATTTCTTCCTAATGCTGTACATGGCTACTGATTGCACACTTCAGCGTTGGTAAAATCACTCTGGCCACACATGTTCTAATGAGTCATCTCTGCTTTCCTAGCTCTTTCAGATTTGGTTTCTGAAGGCTGGAGTAACATTCACTTACTTTTGTGTTGATCTTGACCTCTTTCTGCAAAATCACTGTTAAAGCGTCACTGTTGTTTAAAATTTTATTTCAAGTATATTTGTTACAAATAATCTAGCCTCACAGCTTCTCTGTATTATTGTTTATTCTAGATGGTACAAAGGTTAGTTCTTATTTTATTGCTCCTAAAATCTTATTTTTACAGTACCCTCCTGTGGAAGATGTGTTGTCTTTTCTGGCATTTCACATCTCTTTACTGCATGGATATTGAATAGAAGTGTGCATTTACATTTCTAGGTTTGTCTTGTTTTGTTAAGTCATCTCAGGCACAAGTTCTGCTAACAGCTCAGTAGCTAATTCCTTGTTGATCTTCACATCACTTAAATATTTTGAGTTCCCTTATTGTTTTTCTTCCCTTTCTGAGCAAGCTTCTCACTTTGTCAATTCTGGCAGCCTTAAACAGTGCTGTTGTTGGGTTTGGGATTTTTTTAGAGCCTTTCAGTTTCAGTTCATAATTCTCTTAATCCTCTTCAGATTTCATGCTCTTAAAATGTCATATACCATCTATTTTTCCTCAAGAGCTCTTCTGACATTCTTAGTCATCCACATCAGTCTTATCCTTCTTTTATGCCTAGAATAGCCAGTCTTGCTCATGATCTCACAATCCCTTGACCTCACTTTCTTGCCCCAACTCCTGTTTTGTTCATTATTTATCACTGGATGTGCCTGGATTGAAAGAAATACCAGATCTCATGGAAGTCAATGATATTGAAGTGTCTGCCTATTTAGGGGAAGCATTGATGTTTAGCTTCACTGGTTCTGAGTCAGCCTTTGCCCCCAGGCCACTGCCGCATCTCTGGCTCATTTGAACAGCAGAGAAGGTAGTGCTTGGTGGTGCAACAGGCATAGACTGAATAGATACAGATTTTGCTTGCCAAAAGGTAAATCTGTGTGTAAGCAGGATGCTTGGGCAGAGGTAAAAAATAAACTTAAATTGCTGCGTTTGTCAGAAAATGTGCTGAATTTCTAGTAAGCCAGCAGAAGCCCTTCTGTAGAGTGTATCAGCTAGTGCACTATGCTTACATGGCATCTGGGTTTACAGTGGGCACCTGTGCATCAGAGGCAAGATCAAATTTGTTTTCTATACACATGCTCCAACTCAAAACCTTCATATTTGAATATCATTTAAGTAGTGTTTCTGATGAAGTTATAGCATTGAAATATTGTATCTGAAAACAGAATCAGAGTTGAAGGATGGAGAAAAAGAGTATTTCACATGGGTTTACAGTGTAGACTATTTAACAAAAGTCCAGCCTACTGAAGAAGCTTTCCTGTCTATTTTTATATAGCTTGATTCCCCATGTTTTCTAAGTAGTTTAACAGTTTATTATTCTGAAAACTAGGTTCACAACAACCCCTTTGAAGTCCCTATTGCATTTGTTCTCCACAGTTCTGATGCTGTACCTCCCAGGCATCTCAGCACCATGCCTCACTGCCATCACTGAGGAACATTTTAATGCCTCGTTATAATAAGATACTCCCTAACTAGAGTGAGTGTTCATGTGTGGGCATATATCTGCTGTGTGTACCTCAGTACCTGCCTGCACTGCATTTCCAGGTGAGATCTACTGTTCAAGAATATGGGCAGCAGGAAAGTCAGCATTAGCCTTCTCTTCTTGTGTCAGATACCAAAATCAATAAAAGATCTGCAGTCTTTTTTTTTTTTTCCTTGTTGTTGTCAAAACTGCCTGAAATATTTGAGCTCTTTTTTCTCCTTTCTATGCTGAAAGAAAACATTCAACTACAGTTTGTTCTCCAATTAGAACTGCTTTGTGGAGTGATGGCACTGATGGAAAGAGGTATTTTGCAGATGTCTTTACATTTTGGCAATACAGGACTACATCTAGTGGCTAGTCTAATATCTGACATACATTAATTTACCTTGAAGACTCTTCAAGTAGATGCCTGATGGCAAGATGCTAAGAAACTGTATCGTTAGCCAGGGATCTCCTTGGCAAAGGCCACAATCATTTGTATTTCCATTGAGAACACCATGTACCAAGGGCTAAAACAGCTCTGAGGTTCCTCTGAGACATCAAAACTTCAAAAATAGGGATGATCAAGACAAAGTCTTTTTAAAATAATTGTGTTTGTTTCTTTCAACTTTGTTTAAACCTTGAATTTTTTATCAGAATTGTGTTGGAATTTATGAGGGACTCTGTAACATACAAGGTACAGCTGTAACATGCCCAGATGGTGTGACTCTGGAATAGGATTTTCAATGTGTAGGGCACTCAAATGTGTTTTATATTGCTGGGTACCTATATTAGCTATATTAGCTCGCAGGGAGCATAGTAAAAATCATTTTTCTCTCATCAAGTGTAGTTTTACCCACTGTATAGTACACAAAGTAGCTCAAAATGTGCTACAGCTAAGCAGAGCCCTTAAACCTAAATCAACTTAATCTAAATTGAACTTCTAAGTGAAATTCACCATTTGGTTTGTTTACAATTTTCTAAATTCAGTATGAGACAAGAGGAAGTAATCTGTATCTTTAGAGAATTAAAATATGCCCATAAATAAGCTCAATCACTGGTCTTTGTACAGAACAAAATCAAAAAACCCTGTATACTAAATTGGCTAGAAACTGAAAATAAATTTTGAGATTGTACCCTATGTTGTCTGTTTGTTTTGGTTTCGTTTGTTTTTTTTCAAAACTATGTATTTATATGGAACAGCAAACACAGATTATGCCTTAGTAATTTTTATGGCTTTGGCATCTGTCCCTTTGCTTTTATTCACATATTTTCATAGCCATAATCTCTAGTTTCTTATTTGATGATGCAAACCTTTCAGATGTAGAAATGGATAAAAATCTTGCTGAGTTTAGTGAGAATAATTTTCAGGAATAATCCTTTTATTTGACAGGAAATAAAGACCCCAGGCAAAAAAAAAAAAAAAAAAAAAAAAAAAAAGAAAAAGCAGCATGCATATTAAATGACGGAAGATCCTTTGGTCCAATGTTTTCATAGCTAGGTTTCTGCATAAAGAAATGCTTGGAGAATTTCTCTACAACAGCAAACTGGAAAAGCCCCAAGACATAATGCACCTGAGCCTAAATTTTATTTTGCGTGTATAATTGAGTTTTATTGTGTTTGAAATTGCAGAGTATGTTGACAGGTCTCTCAGCTATCTCAAGCAGATATCCATAATGGGATACACCCCCTTCATCGGGAAATGGCACCCTACTTTGAGATGCCAGTTCCATGGTCATTGAAAGGACCTTTACATAGAAGTTCAAAGCTGTAAGTAAACTGATCAACAAGCCAACTGTGTGAGGCAGGTGATTACAAAATATTGAGATTTGGCTGCACTTGCTGATTTTCAATTAGTTTCAAGGGCATGCAGAAGAAAGCAAAAGTGTGACAAAATTTGTTAGTTGTTTTAGACATAATAATATGATGCAAAACTGGAATATTTCCATTAAATTAAGCTCATCATAGCACATCCTCATTTGACGTGCTTGGGCAATGGCATCTTTGATGAAAGAAAAACAATCCCCACACCCACTAAGTAACAAACCATACCCCACAAACACCTTTTGATAATTGCACCTGATAGATGAAAAACATAAGGAGAGAGCTCATTGTGCCCTAGAGGAATTTTGTTACTTGCAGCTACTCTATTACTGATTGAAAGCTCCACTGTTGCTTTGTCTACTACTAGCATGATCCCTTAGTGCTTTTCTATAGGGATTTGTTTCCTTAGTCTATTAAGCTGGTCTGTGTTGTCAAGAGCTACACAATCAAGTTTTATGATATGAAAGGATATTTGCTTTGGTTCCTTATTTATGCTTTTGCCCTTTTAAACTCTTTGAACTCCAGTGAAAACACAGTTGTCAGAGGTTTGACCCAACATAGTTCTGTGTTTTGTTCAATGTCACTATGAAGCCAAGAAGAAAAAAATTTTGGCAGGGTAGTAATCTTGATATCCTACAGCATTCAGAGTGACGGGGAAAGGAATTTCTGAACAATATGCAACTCATAGATGTGTTTAGGTACCCATAAAAACAAATACTGAACATATATACAAGATACTCATGTTAAAGCCAAAGATGGGATCTTTATGCAAGAGTCTGTTCTACCTAGGGAAGCACTTTAAAAATGATTGTCAAAGCATCTAATGTTGAGATTATACCACACTTTCTAAAATTTTTAATAACTGTAATCCTCTACTTCTGTGAGTAATGCGGGTCATTGTATCTACTTGTCAGAATGTTAAATTTTAAAGAAAAAAGACCTTAAATGCTTGTTCCAGATCTACAAATCTAGACTTGTGTTTTACTTCAATAGCATTTTACACTTTCTTCCCCATTCTCTAAAGCAGTTGCTGCGACTCTTTCTTCATTCTATAGGCCTGTGATTTTCTCATTATCTGTGGTTCCTGTTTCAGTGTGGGATGCCAACACCAACAGAGACATGACTACATTTTCTCCAGTAGATACTAATTAGCACAGATAGAAAGCTTTCTTTTTACAGTTGTTGTTCGCTCCTACTTACCCTAAAATTTGTTTGTGCTTACTGCTGGCCCTACTTATTGCAAAACAGGCATGGGTAAATCTGGCATGCTGCAGTAGAAATTTGCCTTCCAACAAAATAAATTTGGAATACATTTTGTGTTGTATCCATTGCTAGATACATAAATTAATTAATCAGATGCAAAGATAAATATAAAATATTTATCATCAGTTTCTTGCTGTAAGTGCAGGCTGCCTTGCACACTGCGTAGTGCGTATTCCTGTAAAAGGCAGAATAGATCATGTGAACCTGTGATGATACAGCCCCAGAATGAAGTAGGACAATTCCTGACCTTGGTGTGCCCCACTGTGCAGCTATAGTCTTCTTCAAGAGCTGCTTTTGACAAGGAATGTCTCTCAAAGTAATTTTAAAAATCCATTTGGGAAAGATTCTGCAGAGAAATTTGCTAAATTCACGTTTCCTGTATCTGGCAAGAGAGAAACATTTTTTGAACCCCAGGTAATGTGTTGTGTGGAGTAACTGGAGCAGAAACAGATAAACCTGAGAATTTGATTTCACTCAGTACTCTTCTATATGTTAAAAATCATGATTTTTTATATATTCTCTAATCTCTGTAAATTTAAATTTCTTAATATTTAATACAGAGCTAATGAATTTTATTTGTTCTGGCAAAAATACTTCCAGATACCACAGCAGAAAAAGTTGGTTTAAAAGTGCAAAGTAAGTTTACATTTGAAAGGATTAATTTGCGCTTTCATAGCAGAAATCAAAGAGCTTTGTAGGAAGAGCAAGGACTTTTGCCCCAAAGCATATTTTAATTTGGGCTGGGCCGCCCTTGGGAGCGGTGCTTGGGCAGTGCCCCGGGCGGCTCCCACCGGGTGCGGAGGGAGAAGCCCCCGGGGCTGGAATTCCGACTTGGTGCTGTCGGACCTGGCCGCCCCCTCTCCCGCTGCCTCCCCCGGCGCCCGCCGAAGGCTGGTGCTGCCTGGCTGTTGTCTCCTGCAGTCGCCGTGGGAGAGCCCACACACAAACGTGTTTGCTTCTGTCTAAAATCTGTGCAGTTTTTAGTAGTCTTCCAGCCTCCGGTGTGGGGTTTTGAAACTCCATCACAAGCGACCATCAGAATATCCTGCAGAAGCTGGAGTGTGGCTTGTATTTCTAAAAGTTATTTGTTTTCATGAGGCACATGTGCTGATACTGTGAGTCATCCGTCCATTTTACTGTGACATTTTCAAGCACAATTATGTGTAGTGGAATTTTTTTGGTAGCTGGCTATGTTGCCCATCTGTGAAATCATCATTCTACTGAGCACTAAAAATAGAGATGAAACTCTTCAGAGAAAATTTTGAATCTACTTAAATGACAGTTTGAAATGTGTTCCTGCAGTCAACAGTTTAAATATTTTCTATCCTAAATATGGATACTCTAAATTTAAGGTGATGTAGTCCTGCTGTCACCACTTCAGTTCACCTTGCTAACACAGTGATATAGTTGGAAATGATTTCTGGCTAGGAACCCAGGCTGGTGCCCACCAAAGCCAATTCACTCAGGCCTCAAATGACTAGGACTGGCATAGGTGTGTAGGAGTTCTGGAAGATGGATAACACACAGGGTGGAAAGTATTTATTAATAATGGGGGATCACTGGAGAAAAATGTGAAGACAATCCATGACTGTAGATCAGAGGGGAACAAGGAGAAGATGAAAAAGAAGATCACTAGGAAATGAAGTTTTGTGATAAAGAACAACAGAATATCCAGAAACTTCTAAATGGTTGTATTTTCAGTAAAATAATCAAAGCTAGCTGGTGAAAAGATACGGTAAACACTGAAAATAGTGAAGAACTATATCTAGGAGAGGGAACTGCTGGAAGAATATAAACTGTGCTGCTGAGTAATAGCATCCTAATTGAAGCCACAGAAAGCCAAAGAAAATCTAATCAGTCAGGAAAACACATTTCATTACATTCTTAGTAATTTGTTTTGAAAAAATCCAATTGGATTTTAAATTTAACAGATTTTCAGTATGTTCACAGCAGATTACACTGTTTATACTTGCATACAGATACAATGAAAAATATACTTTCAGAGACATATACAAGAAAGTGTTTAATTCAAGACTGTGTTTGCAGTTGTCCCTTACTGTCTGGATACCATTATATAAAGTTCTGCTGAGAGGATGGAAAAAATAAATTAGGACTTTGCTGAGTTGGTAAGCATTACTGGAGACCATCACCCATTTCTTGAATCCACATGCCATCTGAGACGTACTTGAAGCTGTAGCTCAGCCAAACATGAAAAGAGCATTGTCTGTGCACCCTGCTGCCTTCCCTCATTCTCTCCCTCCTTCTCCCTCCTTCTCCCTCCTTCTCTCCCTCCCTGTTTCTGTACAAGTTTTCACAATGAGATATTTTCCACAAAATGTACAGCTAGATCTCCAGCTAGACTGAAGTAGTGTTACTCACTTCATTTACATTTAGCTTTCAAAAATTTGTATTTTTGGTGAGCTTATATGCAAATGATTACATGGTAGGACATTAGTGTGGTAGGTTTCTTGTATCTTGAATGTTTTTCTCAAACACTAAGTAGGAGAGAAGAAAATCAAAATTATGCTTAGTATTAGAATAGTTTGCTTGTGGAAATTAATAAAAAAACCCAATTATGCAAACCCACAAAAGACTATTCTTGCAGAGAGAAAATAAAAATTCAGTGTTATATCCTCTTGGAAGTTTTTTTACCTATTAAATCTCAAGCACGGATAAGGTCAATAACATAAACAATTAAGCCTACCTCTCATCATCTTTATTCTATAGTGGATTAATGCATTTTAAAATCCCTTTACACACATTTTTATCTATTTTTGAGATCGCAGTTAATGGATTTTCAGAAGTATGCGCTTTATATAGTTGTCCATATAAATGACATTCATAATAACAAAGTGCTATTTTAAGTTCTTTAGAGAGTCACCATTACTTGTACTGACATCAGAAAGATGATATTCACTGATCTAACATAAACAATATGCAGACATATTTAAATTTCATCATGGTCTTTTTTAGATAAAAATTTGAACAACATCTTCAAACACAAACTGCAGCTCTACCATACTTCAGATGAGAAAAATTAAAATAGAAGTCTTTAGGCAAAAAGAAAAAGAAGATGCACCTGAAAATATATGCAAAATTAAAATGAAATGCATAACATGGATGAGAATAAATCCTGCAAGTCCTTGTTTGCAACATAGCCATCTTTCATTAAAATATTCCTTCCATGTATAAGGATAGTAATAATTTAGTATATATTACCATACTAATAACTTCAGCTGGACTATTAGAATTAATAATGGATTAACCTGCATGAGTGAGAATCCCTCCCTTGTTAAGGACTAGGCTAGTTCTGTTGCTTCTCATTTTTTATAAAATTACGTATTTGTTACGTAAATTCCTCCCACATGCATTGCAGTTGGATTTGTTCTTTCTTCCTGTAATGAACTGCTGCACAGCATTGCTGCGCACTGCTTCACAAGTTCATAGTGGCTGAAGTTTTAGTTAAGTAGGTTTATCTTGCTGCACAACACTCCTAAGTTCCTAAATTCTTAATGGACTTCTGCTCCTATGATGTCCGTAAGAGGCTGCTTCTTTGGCCGCCTCTTTCCCTTACAGAGAATAAATCCCTGGCAACCAATAAATGTTATAGAGGAGGAAATTACAGTAATTTAGTCGCAAATCTGCAATAAATGTATGATAATATTAAATGTATTTGTTTTCTGCTCTACCATTCTTTAACATAAAAAGGAAGTACACTGAATATGATATAACACAGAGTATATGACAGATTAGGTCATCAATATTTCCTTTTTTTCTGAACAATGGTTGCTTCCATTGAAAATGTCATCACTTACTATGGTAGTTGGTACACATTCTAAAACATCCATATAATGCAGGCCATTTCATTCAGGAATGAGTAACTACTATCAAAGTGACATAAAAATGAAGGAATCTTAGTGAAATAATTAGACACATGCTTCTAGAAGAACAATGGAAAACAGCTGTTTAGAGAAGAATTGATGACCAGTAATTAGCACCCTTGTGACTAAACAGTATCAGCGTTCTCAAAACTTTCTAAAAGGACTTGCATTGATTTTTAAACTATAATTTTGATTTTAAAAATATAGTTGATAATTTGATCTAGCGATAAAGGGCCACTTTTGAAATATGCAAAACTATATGCTTACAGGTTTGGACTAACCGGGAAACTGTGGAACAACATGGAACTCTTTTTCACGGTTTTAATGGGAGGCTCACGAAGTTTGGTTTTGAGGAGTATTTGGTAGCTTCTGGTACATATTGCTATGGTCTGTTATAGGGATCGAGGGTTAAGAAAATAAGCATTGGTGACCCCAGATTCCAGGAATTTTATGAAAACATTTGCAAGGGAAGCAGCCTTTTTCTGTGGGATGCTTGATGCTTATGTTAGATCCAGGCCTTAATATTTAAGAATTTCTCAATAGTGCATCAGTGCTTAACTTCATAAGCCTCATTTAAAAAAATGATTTAGATACGTGAGTCTAGATTTGTAAAGGTACTAAGTGCCTAAGCAGGTTAGGCACTAACTCCTGCTAAGCATGCTACATGCCTACTTCCAGTGCCTGCAGTGGTTGTTAGGCAACTAGTCTTGATTTAGATTCCTTTGAAATGTACCAAGCATTTTTGACACCTAAATATCTGACTGTAGAGAAAAGAAGTCCTAGTGACTTGCATGGACATTTAAGGCAGGTACCTCAGTACATAATAGATTGTTCTAATCTGAAAAAAACATGTGCTGTAATGATAGAAACCTGTAAAGTGGGTGTGGTACCTTCGCAATTAAACCAAACCAACAGATGGACTCACAACTGCAACAGCTGAAACCATCAGGTCAGAAGTTTATAAAAAGGGAAGTGCTGAAATGGAAGTCAAGAAGGTGGATTGGGGGTTTCTAACTTTCAAGTGCTTTTCTCTAATTTGGTCTTGCTCCTGATTTTTTTTTTTTTTTTTTTAATCCTTTAACTTGCAAAGGTAGCACCAAAAAGGTAAGACTTACCTAAAAGAGAGCTTCTTATAAAGCTGGAGGATGGGCATTCTTCACCAGGTTCCTGGGGAACACAAGCGATATTAAGATTTTATTGATCTTCTAATTACTGTCTACAGTTTTTGTTTATTATTAATTAGAAGAAGATAGTTGTGGGTGAAGGATCAGTAAAAAGGTGGATAGGGACACAAATAAGGAAGTAGTAGAGGAAAGGAATAGTATAAATGGTTTCACTTAAATGTTTTCTTAACAAAATGCCACCTTTGTCAAAGGTTCAAAGCCACTGGATTTGATCATGGTTTGTTCAAAAAAGTATTTTTATATACTCTTTGAAAAAGTGGAACAATGTTCATTGCTGAGAAAATGAACATTAATTTTGAAAAATTAGTTCTGGTTTGAATTTGTATGTTCCTAATCCCTATGTTATTTCATTAATAACTTTTTGTAGTTATTGAAACACTGCCTTGCATTAATTGAAGGCGGCTGTCCTGAGTTCCCTCCTTTGCAATGCACCTCGTGGCCTTTCCAGCCATGGGTATGGGTACACAGGAATGCTGTAGTAGTTTCCAGACCAATGAAACAAAACCTAAATGAAAGTTTTAGGCTTCTGCGGTGAAAGGTAACGCCAAAAATAATTTTTTTTTCAAAGCCAAATTTATTCAGATTATTTATCTGAATAAACCTTGAAAATTTCAGTGTTAGTTCGGAGTCAGAATGACGGCATTTCTACACGTTAGCGGGGTAAGGGGGCAGCTCGAGGTTGGGGTAAATTACTGGGTTTGCCCTGGAGCTGGAGGCGGAGGTGGCGCGGGAATAGCGCGAGTGTGCTGTGGGCGAACCGCGCGGGTCGTACGGGGCCGGGAAGCCTCGAGGTGCCCACAGCGAGGGACGCGGTCGCGGGGGTGCGTGGGGAGGGAGACGCTAAACCCACGCGCGTCTCGGCGGTGTCGCAGGCGTTACGCCGGTCCCTGCCGTGTGGGGCCGCGCGAGGGGAAAGGGCGGGGGGCGGCGGGCGGGCTGAGGGGACAGGTGAGGCGGCGCGCGGGGCGGGAGCCGCTGCGCGGCGGCGAAGGGGTTAAGGCGGCGGCGGCTCCATTTGCGGCTGCCGGAGCTGCAGGCGATTAGAGCGCGGCCCCGCCCGGCCCGGCCGCGCGGCAGCAGCAGGTGGCGGCGGCAGCAGCGAGGGAGTTAACCCTGTAGCGGCAGCGGGGGGGGACTGAGGAGGAGCAGGCGGCGGCAGCAGCAGGAGGAGGAGGAGGAGGGGGATTGAGGAGCAGGCGACAGCGGCAGGAGGGGGACTGAGGAGCAGGCGGCAGCAGCAGCAGCAGCCGGGTTGCTAGGGATGGAGAGATCCCGTGTCACCCGGATGTGAGTGTCATGTTGGCCCAAACTCTGAGGGATTTGGCACCGGCGAAGCAGCAGCAGCAGCAGGAGGAGGAGCAGCAGCCCCTCGCACGTCGCTAGTCACTACCATGGGGGTCGGGTAACGGGGAGCGCAGGGGGCAGCGCACACCTGGCTCGGGGTGGGGGGCGTCTCTGCCCTTTTTTTTTTTTTTTTTTTTTTTTTTTTTTCTCTCCTCTCTTCTCACACTGGAGAAAGTGAGAATAATGCACCAGCAACAGCAGCCGGAGCAGCACCCTGCAGGTAAGAGCCTGAGCGCCCACCAAGGGCAGAGGCGTGCCCGGGGTTGAGGGGAGGGAGGGGGAAGCGTGGGAGGATTTATGAGGGATTTGGGAGTCGGGGATTAGGGACAGGGTTGAGGATGGGGCAGGTTTGGGATGGGGAAGGGTTGAGCAGCTGGGTTCGAGGGGGGACCGGCAAGGGCAGGGGATGAGGTGAAGGCGGGATAAGGCGCTGCCCTCGGCGCGTGACCAGTGGAGGAGCGGGTTTATGCGTGTCTGTCTGTTGCCCCGAGGCCATTGAGAGCAATTGGCCGCGCTGAGGGGAGGCCACGGCTTGGTCTACGTTTCTTTCTTATTTGTGTGATTGTGGCTTAAACCTGCTGGGAGATGCGGCTCCCCGGGGCTCCCCCGCGCCGCGGCGGGAGGGCAGCGCGGGGTCGGGGCAGGGCGGTGGGTGCGATGTGCTCGGCCCCCGCCCCACCGGGGCTCCTCCGCCGGCGGGCTCCGGCGCTGCCACATCCCCCGCCGCCGTTTTAAAATGATTTCCCCCTCTTTAATTAGCAGTAAGTTTGTGGTTTTGCCCCTGCCGGGGGGCAGGGGCTCCCCCGGAGAACGCAGCCACCCGGGCGTTGTTTCCCTTTCAAGTATTGATTTTAAAAAGACCATGGATGGATGGGTGGGTGGGTGGGTGGTTTATTCGCGCCGAGCCACGTTTCACGACATCCCAAAGGGCAGGCGGAAGGCGGGGGAGAGGGCTGTGCCATTGCTTTTTTTAATTTGGCGGAAAAAAAAAAAAAATAAAACAAGAGGAGGGTAGCGGGGATGCTTTGGAAAAACGTTGGAGATAAAATTCCCACCTTTGCCCCCGGTGCCAGCCCGCCCCCGAGGCGGCACTGCCCGCCGTGTCACCCAGCTGTTGATGCGCCGCCCGCTCGCCGCCGGCCAGCGCTCGCCACGCCGCGTGCCGGCTCCCCACGGCAGCTCGGCTGTCTCCGTGGGCGACGCGCGCGGGCCCCGGAGTGACACCCCCCCCCACGCCCCCGCCGCCATCCCGGGGAGCCATCTTAGCGCTCCTGCCGCCCCTCGCCCCCCGGCGCGCGCTGCCGCCCCTCGCGCAGGCAGGGGCGCGAGCGGAGCGGGACGCGGCGGCGGCCGGGGCCGGGCTCCTCCGCAGCCACCCGTGTTCGCGGCTCTCGCGTCTTTCTCGTCGTCTGTTTCCCACCCCCCTCTCTAGGAAAGGAGGGGTGTGCTTTTTGTGGCTCTCCTCTGTTTGGCGAGCAGCGGTCGCTGGGGAGCTGTTTTCCTCTCCTGCCTCGGTAGATCCATTTCAGAGTCATCCTGCCTGCCAGCCCTAATTCCCAGCACATATATTGTGCCGTTCCTCCATTTTTTCCTTTTTTTTTTTTTTTTTTTTTTTTTTTTTTTTTTCCCCCAGCCAGGCATCTTTAAGTTTTGAATTTCACTTAGGAGTCTCTCCTTCCTACAGGTGCATGTAGGAGTAGACTGTGTTGCTCTAGTCAAGGAGCTCGTGAGGAGAGATCCTCACGAGGAGGTGGTGTTTTGCCTTCTTTGCTGACATCTGGATAAAGAGGACTTCATTAATATTTGGAAGGTGTAGTTTATTCTGTAAATCCTTGTGAAAAAGCAAAAACAAACCCCATCGTTTTACAGTTGTTTCACGGTTGTAATTTCTAGTGTGAAAGACACCAGTGCGTTATGAACGTGTTTATCAGCAGACAATATTGGATTATTCAGTTGTGGGAGGCATCCACAGATTTTTCTTTGAAAAGGCAGATTAAGGCAAGATTTAACTTGCTTGCAGGACATCCCCCTTTCCCCTACTGTACTGTTGGTTAACTGAATAACATGTAAGTATTTTAAACAGCTACTTTTTTGACCAAAATGGAGTGAGAAAATAGTAGCTAAGCTACTACAGCAAAGTTGATCTTAAGGAGAGGAGTAGCTATGTTTTATTGGATAAGCATGGTGACAGAAAAGCTGCCATCCAGTTAGGAAAAAATGCAGTAAGTGGAAGAATCATAATGTTAAGTGTTTTTGTAGCACTTCTCTTGATGCTTGGATCAAATCTGAAGTTATTGTACTGATTCCTGAGCATTTTTTTGCTACTGTTCTATCACATATATATACACATAGGATTGTGCTCTGTAGTATATGCAATGGAAGCATCCTGCTGCCAAGAGGTCTTAAAATCAGATTGTTGTCAGAAATGTTGACACATTGTAGCATAAAAAGTTATAACAAAGTACTTTTTCTTTTGTCCCACAGAGGCGAACTATGCAAGTAGCACCAGAATTCCTCTCCCTGGTGACGGACCAGCTATTCAGTCAAACAGTTCAGCACCACCCAAGCAAACTGTTCTATCTTGGCAAGCTGCAATTGATGCTGCTAGACAAGCAAAGGCTGCCCAAAATATGAGTACCACCACAGCCCAGCCTGTAGGATCTCTGTCCCAAAGAAAACGCCAGCAATATGCCAAGAGCAAAAAACAGGGTAATACTTCTAATAGTCGGCCACCCCGTGCCCTTTTCTGTTTATCCCTCAACAACCCAATACGAAGAGCCTGCATCAGTGTGGTAGAATGGAAGTATCCTTTGATGTAGTTTCCATTTTTACATTCCATTTCTTGTTTTCTGAATGTATCAAGAGGATTGTTTAACAGTATCTTTTACAGCATTACAGCTAACACATTAGTTCACTTGCATGTGTCATTAATGTTGATGGTAGTTCATTTTGCTTAAATCGCTGTTAAAGATAGCCTCTTAATTTGTGTCACAATGACATAGATTATCATTTTACTGAAGTAAGTATCTGAAACTCAGAGAAGAGCTCATTACTATTCTTTTTTTCTTGGAGGAGATGGGGGACCATTTTCAGAACTTTTAAGGTTACAAGCTTGCACTATATTCCAGCAAATCTCTGTATTGCATTAGTTGTCCTTCCAAATAAGGTTGAATGGATAGGAGTGCATTTAGCAGTGTTAACTGGGAGATGACCCAAGATGTCAAACCTGTATCTCCCATATTTCAATTTGGAATGTTGCCATTAGGGCAAATGAATCAGATGTAGAAGTCTTTTTGAAAAAAAGATTATTTTACCAAATACTAAAAGTAGGGGAGATGTTTAGTTAAGCCAAGGATTTAGTCTAAGTACATACAAGTGTCTGAAATATCTTCTGAACTTTTACAACATATTTTTGCCACTAAACATATTTGGAAGCACGTACATCTATAGGTAGGCGATCAGATATACTGGTCTCTATTCATGACAACTTGCATGTCGAGAGGGATTGCTTTATCCTTAGTTCAGTGGTTGTGATGTGGAAGTATGTGGATTTCTTTGGCAGAACTGATAGCATGTTGATTTGGTATATTATTTAATTCTCAAGAAAAGGTCTGAAATAGAAAATAGTTTTGCTGAGGTATGAGGAGAAAAATGTTTGCCTATTAGCCATGGCAACATCCCTGTAATGGGAAACAGCTGTTCAAGAGAGTAGATTACTGAAGTAAAACTCATTTTGTTACTTTAAACAGAACAGCCAACCTGGCAGTAGGAACTGTTACTCATTTATAGAGCTTGTTATTTCAATTCTTTGAACATAATTAAATTGCAAATTAAAGATAGTGAAACAGATTCTTCTTTCATTTAAACTGGTAGAAGTCCAACTAATTTCAGTAAATTGTCCTCTCCTTGGCTAAGGTCAGTTAAATGAAATTACTATGGCTCCAGTGGAATAACTCAGGGCAGAATTTGTCCCAGTAGTGCTACATCATAAAACAAGGTTGTCAGTCTTGCACTGGTGTAATTTGTTCCTTTTAGTCTGAAGAGTGCTGCATGTTAAGGTGTGTGCTGTAACTTTATTTTGTACACAACATAGCAGCTGTTGATATTAATAGGCTACGTGAACATAAACTCAGACCTTGAGGTGACAAACTTTTTGTAAGCCAACAAACAAAATTTAACAGATCTTAAGGGGCACGTGGTCTTTGTAGGAGTTTTTTCTTCAGGGAAAATATTTTGAACTATCAAAAATATGATTTTGTTTATATTCAGTACTCTTCCTTTGAGTACATGCGGTACTCTTCCCTCAGTCTTTTATGTGACTTACGGACACATAACAGGAAGTTGTGCGCTGGATTGAGGGAAGGATGTCAACAGTCGTAGCTAAAGCCCAAAATTCTCCCTTTCCAAACTTCCATGAATAGGTTCCTCTGGGTGCCTCCATGTTTATAGTTGCAAGAAAATAATGAAGTACTTTGGGGGAAAAAGGCAAATTAGTGATAAACTGAAGGATGAACTTCAGAGGCATGAATTTTAAGAGGTACTTTTCTTTCTGTAAGACAAAAGGTATCTTCAAGCTTCAACTGATGTCATCCAGATATGATATAAAAAGTGCAGCTGCAATTTGTGCTATTGTCAGTGTGACAGCCTATAGCCTCTCTGTATATATGGCTGCCAAGCCAGTAATGATACTCTGTTCCCCAATCTACTCACCTAACCTTTCATCTGTCCTGTCCAAAGCAAAATTGTTGAGGAGTCCAGCTGTCGGAGGCATGAAGAGGGGCTCAGAATTTTCCCGCATCCATTGTACAGCTTTCCAGCTCATACTGGAGTAAAGTTGTGATTTTTCTGGGAATCTTTCTCATAGACTACTACAAACTAGATCCAAAATTATTTTCATCCTTTGGACAAACACATTTCTGTTAATGTTAATAGACTTATGTGAGCATATGAGAACAGAAGAGCTCAATAAGTATTCCTTGCCCACCGTGATGACCCATGTATTGATTTAAGAGTGTATAATTATATTCACCTCTGGAATTTAATATAAAGTGCCCCCTAGCAGCAAGAGTAATAGTTTTTTCAAAATGAAGAGGATGTTGAAAGATCATTGCGATTGGGAAAAAAATAAGGCGTAGTGATATAACCAAAGGTGAAGAAGTGTTTGTCACAGTTACTGGTCAGAAGGTTGCCTTCAAAGTAAGACTTGTTTTACAAGTGCTGATGCTGTAAGGAGAACTAGACTTAAAAGTTTGTATATACTCATAATCTATGAATTCCTTAACAAGATTTTCCAGACCATTTGACATATTTATACTACTGGCGATTTTTGCCAATTGTGTGGCCTTAGCTGTTTACATCCCATTCCCAGAAGATGATTCTAATTCAACTAATCATAATTTGGTAAGTACTCTTGATTTTTTTATTTTATATTTGTTTGATATACTTTAAGTTGATGGTCATGATTAGCTGCTAGTATTTGAGACTGTATTAAGTATGGATAATTTTAGTAAAAAACACCAAATTAGTATACAGTGATACTTTAAAATAAAATGTATATGAAATTGCTTTGGTGGTGTTTTTTTTTCCTTCCAGTTTTAGTGTCTACACCCTTATGTTATGCGTTTCAAATAAGATTTTTTTTCAGCAGCAACATTATTTGGAAGGGAATGTAGATTAATATTATGCTATATATGTGTGTATGTATATATTTGTGTGGTATAGAAACTTTAATTTCTATTGCTTATGTTGATTAAGTATGTTCACTAGCTGTTACTGTGTTTCTGACACTTGTTTCAGTCCTCCTGAAGTTATACTGCCTTTCCTAGTATACTTGTCTAGTCTCTTCTCAATTTTTAATGGTGTTATTTAGCTGTGTATTTTACTAGATATTTTAGTTTTTAATGATATGACGGTGGGAGATTTTACATTACTACATTGGTGTTCATACCACTTTAAAATGTGAATTTTAAAAGCAGTCACTGTTGGTGTAAGTGATCTTTCAAAAAGGCGTGGTACTGAAGTAAGTAGAGTGTAAAGATGTACTACTTCAACTGAAAATAGTATACTAGAGTTGTGCTTGAAAATATATAAGGAAAACTAATTTTGTTTTAGTTCTCTATTAAAACTCCTAAAAGTTATCATACTCAAGCGTAATATCGAATTAAATTGCAAATTTTGTTGCTTATAGTAAATGACATCTTGAAATAGTGGAGTTCAGTTGTCCTGCACACTCAAAATCTTCATGTGACTTGTTTTTTATTTTGGGGATGGGGGGAGAGTTTTTTGTTCATGAAACAAATAATTGGATACCAGTAAGTAGGTAATTTTGGATTATTTTACATGGAAACTTCGGGTTGATATGAAGTCTTCTATTTGTGAATATGTTTGTGTAATTTGTGGCATGTAAGCTTGTTTGTTTTCCTAACAGTAATTATTCTGTGCATATGACCCATTTTATATATTTTTTGTTTACCAAGATTAAGCAGATAAGGACAATAGAAATTGCTGGCAAAAGGCAGAATAATTCAGGTCATTGTAAAGAACGATTTATGCAGCTGTGTATCTAGCCAACCAATGGTTTTTGATCTTTTTTTTTTTTTTTTCCCATGAGAAATTCAGGACACAAACCTCCATAGATGTCAATCCAACAGGAGATCCACTAATAAGTAATTTGATAAACCATTACATGAAAAGGATAAAGCAGTTACTTGTGCCAAAGGCTAATAATTTTGAAAGAAGTGTTTTTAGCATTAGTTTTGTTAGCCTAATGTCTAGTATTTCTGACCTAATTCTACAGTGTGCTAGTATTTAGAAAGAAATGGATGTTTTCATCCCTGAAATTTGTGGCGTTTTTTTCATTTAATATGGCCAGGTTAGTCCAAGCAAAAATAAATCACCTTTTTTTTTTTTCAGTAAGAGGTCCTTATCCATTTTAAGTAGAAAGGGTCTTGAACACCTCCAATTACATGTATATGAAGTGTACTTGGCCATTTAGATTTTCTTAAATTCCTTTTTAAATTTGCATGCTGTTTATATTTATGTTGAGTAATTCTGTTAAGTTTGCTCAAAGAACAGAATTTATCCTAATATACTTTAAGGTGCTGGGACAGATTTATGCCCAGTAAAGGAACACAGGCACATCCTGTGTACCTGATCTAATAAAATAAATAGTTCTGGAATGAGCAGCTTTGGCTTTTCCTACAACTAACGTTCTATATCATGAAATACACTAATCAGTGATCTGAGTTCACATACCTTTCTCTAGTATTTCACTGACATTTTTCCTAGTGTAGACCCACTTCCTTTGTTGAACTCAGTGTGGATTCAAGTGTACTGTGAGGACATATCACAGAAGAGTTGAGTTAGAAATCTTCAGGCTTGCTTGGGAACCTGCTTGAGCATGCAGTTCCTGATGCCTGAGGTGTATATATAGATACATATTTGAGAGAAGGCTGTCAGTTGTCTTATAGTGGAAGTAGAGATTAATCTGTTGAGTAATGTTCAGCACTTTTGTGATACCAGTCTAAAAAACCAGACCAAATCTTAAAAATCAGTATTAAATATTATGAATAGGGTTGGTAGGATTTTTAGTCCCCTGCATGGAGACATGTTTGTTATGAGAGCCCTACACTGCCAGTTTGATCTTGCTAGGAGACTGTACCTTGCTCTGGCTTCAATTCAGATTCAAAAGTTGAGGCGAGTAAGATGATTCTCTCCTTTCAGGCCAGGTGTTTGGCCCTACCAAACCCACAGCCTCTTCTCCCCCCTTTCCTCTATCTGGGCACAGGCATCCATTGACACTGTGCAGATTGCAGGACTTGTATTTTTTAGTGCCTTGAGGAGGAGTGACCAGAGTGAGGAACAGCAACATGGTCTGTCTCCAGTACATTCACTTGCTCATGTAAACTGCCAAAATACAGCTTCATAAATTTTAGTTTGCATATAGATATTATATCTAAGGTTTGGTTCTTAGGGAGTAAATCAATGGTGCTTCATTGAGTTGAATAGATTAATTGCTTTCCATCAGCTAGCTGAACTGTTTTGTATTTTTTTTTTTTAAATTTGTAAACAAAAACATTTATGCATGTGGATTTTTTTTTTGTGAATACAAAATATATATCATTTGTAATCAGCCATGGAAAGAGGAAGCAATGGTAGAGGAGGGCAAACACAAGTGGAACACTTGTAAGTGGGAACTATAAATGGAAACTTTTCCAGTTCTGCTTGGGCTAGGGAGAAGACTGCATATTTGAGCAGCTGAAGTGTTCATTCTTTGAGTTCAGGAAGTCTGCAATGGCAACCCCAAATCAAGGGTGTATGTGCAGAACAGGTGTTCATTCCTCTTTGTGATGGGATGCTAGAAGACAGTTTCAGTATGATGGGATTTCCAAGACTTGCAAGAGAAACCTGAGATAAAATTTCGGAGTCTGTCTTTACCTGTGACTGAGCCAGTGAAACACTGACCATATGTCAACCACATAACCACTGGCCGATCTGTGAGTGAGCCCTGTTCTTGCTTTCTCATGAATCTTTCAATATGTGTCTAACCAACACAGTCAGTTCTACGTTGTGGTAGTAATAGCAAAAGAAATTTTAGCACATATCAACAAAAAATATAGCAAACATCTTAAGAAACATGTGTCTTAAGAGAAATAGCAAATCAAATGTATGCATATTTATGTATTTTTTTGCAATACACTCTGTCTTGGGTATCTGTTTTTCTTGAATATGAGTCAATTTTTAATCTTAAATATCTTACGATAGATGTCTGTGAGACGGTTCCACACCCTTGTTTTTGGAACTGATTTTGGACTGATTATAGAAAATTGGCAGGGCAAGCTAAGCACAAGGATGGGGCAATTAATTGTGTGTGTTGACCACCCATCTTTGCTGATATTCGCATTGTGGTTATTGAAGTTTTTGTGATAGAGCCAGCAGCATGCTGTGAGATATGAGACGCTTATGATAACTTCAGGAAGCAAGAAAAGGTTTCTTCATTGTATCAGTGACTGAGTTAAGCAGATGGTAATCATTGATGTAGGATAGAAGGCCCTTTCACTATTAGTTTTTTTTGTCTGTCTATTTATCTTCTGAATAGACAAGCTTAGATTGCTGTTTTGCCATTCTCTGAGATTAGAGGGTGCACTACTGCTATCATCTTGCACAGCGAATTCATGGTCATGCTTATTCTCTCAGGAATGATGTGTTAGTACTGGGCAATACAAAACAATACATTTCAAACAAAGCAGAAGTGCAGAGTTAAATTCAGGCTGGACTGTGCTTGACTATTTGCCATGTGTTAGTCCTGTGTTCTGTAGGAAAGTTTATCTAATCCTTTGTCTTGATGGGTGTCTCTGGTGTGTGCCAGGAGAGGCAGGAGGGAGGCATCTCTTCTATTCTTTGGAGTAGTTCTCTCATGCTTTTCTGTACTGGATAGAGTGAAATATGGAGTAATGAACTTCAAAAACAGTTACTGAACTTGATCCTGAATTCTATTTAATTAATAATTAGTCCCTAATCAGTTAATGTTTTTTCACAAGTGGTCCAAGTTCTTCTGCAAGTAGATGGGTGAAATTATTACTGAACCAGAGAAGCTATTTTTCTCTTAGAGCAGAACAGGGGCAGTGTACCCTAGGATGAAATCCTCATAAGCTCACTACTTCATATTGTAATGTAGTTTCTCTCATCTTCCTTCAGAAGGTGATCTGAACTTTCCATGCTTGATTCAGCTCTTCTTTTGGCAGTGTTTCTTGTCTGAGCTTGATAAGAAGTAGTTTCTGGCAGGAAGGGTTTCATGCATATATCTTTCTTCTGTTTCTGTCTCTTCCATTTTTTCTTCCCATCTGTGGTATGTTATTTTTTCTTCATGTCTTTTGTCTTTGTTACCTTCCCACTCATTATTTTTCTTGTTATCGTTTGTCTCTGACCTCTGGCTTCCCTCTGTGTTTACTCTTCTGTTTGTCGTCTTCTGTAGCATGCTTTGCTCTATCTCACTCTCCCACCTCAATTTTTCTTTCTTCTATCATCCAGATATACCATCTTCTGTTCTGTTCTTTGCCTCCTGCTGACTTTCCCATTGGTCTGAATAACACTGGGCTTCTTACTTTAGAATGTGCAGGCAGACTGGCACAATACAAGTCTGGATTTTGGTTGCAACCAAGACACTTTTGGTTATTCTTTTTTTTTTTCCTTCTAATTCTTATTGTTCATATTTGCTTATTAAAAAATAAAAAAGCATCCGTACATATAGAGTCTGCTTTGGGTGTATTGCATCTCTTGGGACTAGACCTTGAAGGTTTTCACTGGTGACACTGGTCTACTTGAGAAGAGATTGACAGCCTGTGCCTTTTGAAAGACTTACTTGCATAAATTACAGCAAACTGGCAAATTCAAAGTCATGTGAGTAAATGGCTTGACCGTAATACATAAAGGGCTGGAACCTTATGATAATTAGACTCTATACTGCTGATAGCAGGATTCTTCAGTCATGTTTCTGTCTGCCGTTGTCAGTGGGGAACCCTCTCAAGGAGTGAGGTTCTGCAGTAAGAGAAAGTCTCCCCAGCCGGTGCTTCCAGAGCAAGTCAGGTGATGGTCCCGGACACTTTCTCTTCTTTCTCCCAGATAGTTGGGATGTGGAGAGCCATAGTGGGGGACACTGCTACAGAAAGGTAATGTTTGTGTCCTATATTTCAGTCAAAGATTTCCTCTGTAAGTAGATTTAAGTGGATCTTTCAGTGCCTCCAGCAATATGAAAGCCAGTGTTGTGCCTTCAATCTAGGGCACAGCAGGAGAGTACTCTGAGAAGAACTGGTTGAACTCTTGACTTAGAGGTGTCAGGCTTCCTATCCGTAACTCATTAGAGACCTTGTGACTCATTCAGTTCAAAGGACATGACTAATTAATCCATCCGTTAAAATGATTGTTGGTTTTTATCTTGCACCTGGTTATCCTCCATATGTAGCTTATCTGAAAATATTGTTGTAGAATGTTATTAATTTTAACCACATTTAGTAAATAATTCTAAAGATGTCTGTTCAATTGCTAAATGTTCTATGATGTATTTTAGAAAAACTTCTACATATATCTACTGTCTTTGCTGTGCTTTCTTTCCCAGTTCAGGGGTCTTTGAGGTCCAAGTTTCTCTTCCCTCACTTAAAACATCTTCTGATCTAAAGAACTTTCTGATACTGTGTTTCCAATCTTTTTCTACCTTTGGGTTTTTAGCTGATGCTCTCTCCTAATGTCTGTGCTAGCTGGCATAAAAGTCAACCAGGTAAACTTTTCGGTAAAGATCCAAGATAATTTGGACTCTACTGAAACTGCTTCATTTTGCATATGGGAAAACATGATGGAGACATTACAATGTTTAGTGTGCATTTAGCCAAGAGCCTAACTACTGGTACTAAAGGCACTAGATTAAATATTTTAGAGGGAAAATACCATTAAGTGTAGTTAGAAAAAAGATTCAAAAATATTGGATCTAATCATAACTGATACACCACAGGAATTTTTTGTTGCATATTGATTCAAGTCAGTGAAATGTATTTATAGGTCTGAGTAGACAGGAGGGCCTGCAAGGAAGTTGGTAGTTTAATTTTGAAAAAAAAAAAAAAAAGAAAAACAACCAAAACAACCCCAACCCCCCACAAATGTGTTGCTGTCCTTTTTCTTTTTACATAGGCTTAAAAGTGAAGAGGCTTGATTTCTCTCGTCATCAGTTTTTCTGTCTGTATGCGTGTGTAAATCCTCTGAGTGATAGTTTTTTCTGCTATTTTTAATGAACATCGATTACCCTGATATCTCTTTTCTCATTCAGAAAAGCACGAAGTGTCTATTTAACTCTGGAGCAGCCTGATTTATCTTTCTGAAAATTAATAGTAAAGCTCTTCGGTTATTAGGTGAGACAGCATGCATCAGTAAGTAGCCTTTGCACAATTGCAAGAATTCCTTAATAGATGACATTTCTGCAGGGGGATTATTAAAAACTATTATAATGCTGTACTCGGCCCCAGTTTAATATTTCAATTTTTTTATATTACTGGCATTCTAAAACTTCCAGTAGTATGCATTAACTAATTATTCTAGATTGCTTTGAGTTTTATCAGTGCAGGTCATGTATTTAGAAAACTTTTTTCCTTTGTGTTGTAATGCACACCTTTGCAAAATAGCTGAAAATTCTGAGTTGGTAGTGTTTTACGCCCATTTTGTCCTGCAGTCAGTTCCTAGGTCTAGGCTATTCTGCACTATACCAGTAGAATGAAATAGCTCTTGAATTTTCTTGGTAAGTATAATTGCACGTGTCAAGTCCAGTTCTAGTGACGAAGTAGAAACTTTATTTCACACTCTCCCTTAGGAAAAGGGACATTCTTGAGAGACAGACATGACAAAGAAGACTGGCAATTTCCAACCAGTAGAAAAGTATCTTGGATTTGTAAAAGTCTGTGAATAACACAGGCTAGGCTTAGTTCTTAATTTATTTTGTGTAGCCCAATAGAACTTAGGATCTAGCTACTTCAGCATGGTTAAAAATGGCTATTTGGAATGTACAGGTATGAGAAGATCCACAACTTAGTTTTATAGGTTTCAGTTGATGACACTGCAAAAATAATTTCCCATTTTTTTTTTAATGCAGCAGATAGCTTCTCAGTTATCCAAACCAGAAGGCCTTACAAGAAGATGTACTTAATCATACCCTTTCGAGAGGAAATGTTTTTTTCCGTGTTCAAAGTTGCAAGCTTGTTCCTGTGGGGAATTCCTACTAAGGGCTTATCTCTCCTTAAAAAGATTTGCTGGTAGTGCATTACTGGCAAACTGCCTAGGGAGATACAGCATACACCAGAAAGAGATCTTTTTCCATTTTAGCCTAAAGTCAATCTCCCAAACAAATAGTGCTGCACTGGTAGAAGGCTTTTTTTTTTTTTTTTTCCCCATGGTTTAATTGTGCTGTTAGAATAGTGATTCCCCGCCCTTTTTTCTCCCTTACCCCCTGCTTGATAAAGGTATGCCTTCCAAACTTTAAAGTATAGACTGGCCACAGTAAAAGTAAATCTCCGTACTTCCAAATACACAGCATAATCTTACTAGTTACTGTATCAGTTGAATGGCTGGTGGGAAAGTAGTTAGATTTGACACTGGAATTGTTGTACTTAAAATCTAAAGTGTGCATTTAAGACATATGGGAGAGGTTTGTACTTTTCATACAAACTATTGGAATAGAGTAGAGGTTTTTTTTTAAATGCTCTGAAAAACACATGAACAAAGCTAGGTTATAAAACCAGTTTACTGACTGTATGTAAACCATGTGAATTACTAATTTACTCCAATATTGAGCACGTAAATTTAACAAAATATTAATGCTACAGGAAACCCTGAAAATTGTTTCTGAAGTTTTTACTCAAAAAATGAATACGTAAAATTGAGAATCTTTACATGTTGCCATGTATCAGTGCTACACCAAAAGTAGATTGCCATAAATATTACTTGGATTTGCTACATAAAACCTGTTTTAAAACTCTACGTTATGAAGAATATGGGTGTTTACTTTCCTTTAAAAAGGTGTTTCATATAAATAGCATATTATACATTGAGAACTGTGGGGTTTTTTTGGTGTGTGGTGGTGTTGTGGGTTTTTTGTTTTGCTGCTTTTTTGTATATGGTCTGTATGTGTGAGAGCACTGTGTCTTGAAATACCACAGAGTTGGTATGCATGGCTTTTGAAAGTGCTTGGCAAGGCTTGCTTGCTTAATTTCAGCAGAAATAGAGAAGTTCTGGGTGGTTTTGAAAAGCTGGTCCCCAAATAGTTCAAAAGACTCTTGTGGCTGTTAAGATCAACTAAAATGTGTTTTCTAATCTGGTGAGCTTTAGTGGCAAACTGTTTTCAGTGATGGCTAATTTAATGTGTGATTTGGTTTACCATTCATTTTGCAAGAATTCAAATTTGTTTATCCTGTGGTCATGCACCAAAACCTTTATCTTGCTGGGCCATCTGGAAGGACAGGGATATGAAGAAAGGTAAAATAAATACATAGTGATAGTGGGAGAATGTTCATTAGGATGGATTTACTTCTCAGTGTTAGGTTATTTTTTTGGTTATTGTGTAATCCTCTGCACTAAAATTGTCATTTAATGAATTGCAAATAGAATATCATCCCCCTGCTCCTGCTTCAAAGGAGATTGAGAGCATGCCCTTAGTTCCTGCTTGTATAAAATTCACTTGATAGCCCTGATTAGCAACTTAATGTTGTTTATAGTTTTTCATAGTCATTTGTACACAGAAAAGTGCTTTTAGAGCTGCGTTCTTCTTGTAGAATGCCTTGATTAAATGGTGTGATTCTTCTCAAACCTAGGTGCTTGTCTTCAGCATTTGAAACCAAACTTTATTTAAAGATATGATGATATGCTCAGAATTAACTATGAAAATGATATTTTCAATGAAATCAACACAGCTGACCAGGATTCATCATTTGCCTGCTAAATTTTAGTAGGGAGTATTAGTCTAGAATAATACTGTAGTGATTGATAGTAATAAAACTTTGAAATGATGAGCAGATTGATTTGCCTGGATTTATTTATATAGTTATGAACCAAGACTTTTTTCTTCTTATTTAATAGTAAAAGGTATTATGCCAGTACATTTACAGTTTAGTTGCAGGGCTAAAAGTTCAGGCTGTGTCTAACTTGCCATTACATGATGGTTTTCACAGTGATCACTACTCATGTCGATAGAGAGCTGCTTACAAGTTTGAGATCTTGTAGAATTATACATTTTGATAATGTCATTATTAAGGATCTGAATCTTGCTATTTGTTACTGTGGTAAAACACATAATACAAACTGTGATCAGCATTGGTCAGTATAGCAGAAGGGATGATGCTAGAAAAAGAACGTGCAGAAGATCGGAATTTAATCTTCAAATTGATTTCTATTGCATATTTTCTAGGAAGTAATATTTGATGTATCTTAATTGAGGAATGTAGTTCAGCCCAAAGATTCATTTGGCCAATTGTTTTGGTTGTCCTCTTCTCATATGATGGAAAACAGGTGGTGCATTGGATTTTGTCATACTTGACAGTTGAAATATTTTGTACTGCACTACCAGGTTGCATTTCAGTAAAATTTTGTGGAAGATCCGGTGGCACAAAGGAGTGTACAGAGACCGTTACATTTGTATGGCATAAAGGCTGGAAAGCTCTTCACAATGTAAGAACATAAGAAGCGTTCATCAAAAAGGTTCAGCAGTTGGATAATTATACTTTGCTGGGTTGGCTGATGGTGGCTGCAGCAGTGCAGCAGCCTCCAGCAAGATTGCATCTTATGCCACTCAGCTAATGAGAAAAATACAGTCTTTCCAAGGTACTGAGTAGCAAATACCCCAAAGCTCTATTATGTTTATCAGACATTTTGTTAGTGCAGTTTTCACTCTGATGGATTTATTGTGATGCCATTACTGATTTTTTTTCAAATACTCATTGAAAATCCTGTAAAACGCATGCAATGATGCGTGGCATAAGTCAGTTATTCATCATGAAATGATATTTAAGTAATTATATGCTTATCTTCATACCAAGACTTGCTAGTTCCCAGTCCAAGTAGTTTTTATTAGTCAATAATTTATTTATTTCTATAGTAAAGGAAAAAGCTGAAAGAAAACAACTTACCAAATTCTATATAGACCTTGTACATTTATTAAAATAAGGTCTCAAAATCTCTTGACGGCACTGACTTCCAAAAAACTAAATTAAAAAAAATCCAGTGATTAAAAAGGAACAATGTTTAACCCAACTGCATGTAAAAATCTCAAGGTATTAAATGATTCTTAGTACAGTTCGTGCTTTGATTGACTGCTAGAGTGAAGGTTAATACTTCCAGGTGCAAAGTCTCTGTGGCTGGCCTGCAGTCTCGGTGCAATGCAGTTAGCTCTGTCTCCTGTTGAGGTGCCTCAACTGCTGTAATTGTCGAGGCAGTATACAACAGAATGTTTCCCTGTATTCTAGTGCCAAATTGAATGGTATTTAAAGATTTTTACATTTGGTCTTAAATATAATGAAACTGTCATGTTAAACTGAAATTCCCTAAAACATTGTTTCAGCAGAGGCCCTGTTATTTTATTGGCTAATGAATCAGTTTGATGTTTGCATTGTCATGGGTGTGTTGGTGTAAACCCGTCTTAAGACCAGATGTGCATGCTGTCTGTATTCTTAGTACAGTAAGACCTTACCCTGAACTCTGAAACTCACTGGAGGCTTTGCAAGCTGAACACTCATAGTTAATGCAGATTGAGCATAGGTAGACTGAGCATGCACAGATCTAGGCTGTCAGCACAGGTTAGATTTGACTTTGTCTCCTGTAATAAAAGGCCAGCAGATTCTCACATCTATGTTTTCCCTAAGCATGGTATAGCCGAGAGTGTTTATTAATGTGGATGAAAAATGCGTGTGCTTCAATTTATGATGTAGCTCTAACTTCCATGAGCATCTGATTTCAACCAAATACAGCAGAAACAAAGATTTCAGTTATTTTTGCATTTATTTTTTTTTTAAGAACTGGAAGAGAGAAGCTTTGTGTTCCCTCTTTCCCCCAAAGGTAGGCTGTAGGAGGAGCCTACATGTCATACCAAAACTTATCAACCAGTGCCAGGCTGCAGGGATGTGGCTTTATTAATTTTCATGCTTACAGAACTGCTTGTCTAAGAGGAACACTGAATTATCTGGGTTAAGGAAATAAAATGGTTTGGTGGCATAGCAGAAAAGGTAAGAGAAGGTAGGTAAGATGCTAGTCAAGAACTTCAGGATTGAGCACTGAATTTTTTTGTTTGCCTCCTAACTACTTCTGTGTTCTTGGACAGGCTATTTATCTTTTTAGTATTTTAATTTCCCACTTATAAAATTGTTTTCTGCTCTGAAATAATATCTCAAGGAAGAGTAAGTTTGAGGCTGTGAAAAATTCAGATATGGTGAATAGAGTTCATATGAACAGTAGAATGGGATCTAGGGAGTTCTCTTAAAATAGTTTCTTATTTTGTCTTTATTTGGAAATGGTTTGGCTGACTTTCTGGTGAACACTTTCTGGCGAATTTTGTTGTCAGAGGCTATATTTTAAGTTCGAGTACGTAGAATGTTTTGGCAGCAAATTTTGGCGAAGAAAAAGTGATTGGTAGTGGCAATATAGGAACAGAAGGAACAGTCACTGTTCCCATAGTGATACAGCACAAGCAGTGACATTTAGGTAAACAGCAGTAGGAAAGGAAATTGGGGGGAGTTAGTTAGATGTCTCAGAAGATACAGTAAGCTTCCATACGGTCTTTCATGTGTATCTGGAGATGCTAATGTTAAGCTTCTACTTGTTATATTAGTAGCACAAGCACCCCTCAATGTTTGTTTGGTTGGGAAGTTCGATGACTTACTTGAACAGGTGATCGGTGAAGGAAAACAAGGCAGGCAACATCCTATTCAGCAGAAATTGTTCATAGAAAAAGAAAGCATGATGTTCTGAGTGTTCACAAAAATGCTCATGTGAACTGCCCGGCTGGTGGGACTGGTACCACCGAAGGTATTTTTAGAAACCCTTGCAGCAATGTTACTATTGATTCAAATATTACATACTTAGCTTCAAATAATTGAGACATGTATGAAAGCTCAAATGCAGGACCTTAGTACTTATTTTACTCAGAATGTTAGGGCTGAGGGGTTGCATGATGTGGTGTGTACCTCTTTACGTACTGATCAGTGTGAATCATGGAATCATGTGAGGACTTTAGCTTGAGGACTAAGCAAATTAACTAGATGGGTGAAAGTTTTGTTTTTGTAATGATGGTTGTTTGAAATGAAGTAGGAAGGTAAGTAGGAAGAATAGGCCATTAAGTGCAAGGTAGGAAAAGAACCCCAGACAAAAGTAGCAGGAAAGATAGAATTCTGGAGACTTTTTTACATTGAAACTTTCAGGAAAGTTAGTCAATAAGTTAAAGTATGGATTAGATAAACTGTCTTCTGAAGTGTGTCACAGTAAGGGGGGTGAGGGTGAAGAGCACTCACTATTGGAATTAGTGTCCACACAGAGACTCTGTGCAGCGGTTTACCTAGTCTCCCTTGTCTGTGTTTGGGAATGAGACTGCTTCAGAAAGTATCAGAAGATAAGCAACAACTGGAGAAGCTAATGGAAAGAAAGCGAACTTAAAAGAGCAACTGCACAAAGATGGTATATTTTAGTGAGGTATGACATAGCATATTTTAATAAACAACCTGAATGAATTTGATCTATTCTTTGAACAAAGATAAGGCTATGCTAGGTTGTCTTGCATGTGCTTTGTTCTGTTCCAGTGAAAACAGGGTGAAGATTTACAGATTATTTTAAGGCCTTGATGCAAGTGGGTGTTCAGTGAATGGAGGGTTTCCAGTGAAGGGTTAAGTAACATGGACTCTAGCAAAATTAGAATTGTCTTTTTCTTGCCTTTAAACAAATATAGAGGTAACAAAATAAAAATGTGTTAGCAGAAAACCTTCATACAAATTGATCACGATGACTAAATTAAGAAAATGGTAGTTTTCTGATCTGAGGATACTGAAAGTATTTGAAGAGATGGATTAAAGTTCTGCGCTTAAGGGCTTCTGTGCAATAGCTGTTTTTTAATGGTTAGAGAAGTGATAAATTGTTGTGGACCCATCTATATCCTTCATACAACATTTACCAATATAAATGTATTTCTAAAGAATATGGTTACACATATAAGAAAAGTAGATGTATTATTTTGTAGCTAGATTACTTAGTAAAAGCGCACTTTGAAAATGCGATTTTGCCTATAAAGAGGGTATCCTTAAGTTGAGGTGGTGATGTTGAAAAAGGCTTAATTGGCCCATATGTCAGCCTTAAGTTGCAAAACCAGTGCAGTCTTTTTGGATAGCAATAAGCTGTGTTCAGAAATGTTTAAATTCCATATTCCATTACTTACTATAAAAAGATAGAATGACATAATGGTTTGGATTAGAAGGGACCTTAAAGATACCTAGTTCCAATCCCCTTGCCATGGGCAGGGATATGTTCCACTAGACCATGTTGATCAAAACCCAGTTCAACATGGCCTTGAACCCTTCCAGGGAGGAAGTGTAAACAATTATGTTGTTTTATTTGCTATGTGAGTTTATGAAATACTACTAAAGCCATAAAATACTTCTGAATTTCCTTTTACAGAAGTACAAAACTTCCAATATTCTCAGAAGTTTCATCTCTAATAAAGAACAAATTTTATATGTAGGTAGCTCATTATTTGGATTTGGGATCTTTGGAGTGCAGAATTTATTTATTGTTGTAAGATGAATGTTTGCACTTTCAATTTGTTTATATGTCAGGGAAAAGAAAGAAGCAAGCCTATGTGCTCAAGTGCATGCCTATATGTATGTCATGTGAAGAGGATTTAGTTTCTAGAGGAGATTATCAAACTTTTCTACAAAATGTTTAAACCACTTTTTTGCTGAATGTGGAAGAAAAATTGTAAACCCACAAAAATGTTCTTTAAACTATTAAAAATGCAAGTTAGTGTGGCCATTTTATACAATGAAACTTTAATATTTTGTACCAGACTTCTTTCCAGTATGGCATTTTGAAGAGTTTGTGTGAGGCATATGGCCTGTCCTATTATTAGCCAATTATCTCAAAATAAGTCCCTGGCAAATGTGAAGGACAAATCAGGGTGCTACGGGTCCAAATACTCAGGCTATTTTCTACTTAGCTGTTTACTCATTTCCTTTTTCTACTTTTACTTATTCTCCATGATAAGAAAGTTGGTAGATGAGGCTTAAGTCTGATATTTCCATCTTCATAATGTCCTTTTTAACTTGGCAAGTCGTGGAAGCTCATCAGTTCTGTGAACTAAATTTTGAAGGATATGAACTGATAGATAACCTCATCAGCTGTCAGTGAACTTACAGGATTTGGGTGTCTCCTCATAGTCATTGTCTGCATGCCCATAGTCTGAGTAATTATAGAGTACAGATGCCTGCCCTTTACTAAAATATTAGGGAGGTCCCTGAGAACAGAGATACTTCAGTTTTCTGGGCAGGGGGCAGATATGTGGGCTCACATTTGTCTGGAGGAAGCATTTTCTCAACTGACAAGCAGCATTCAGTGTGCCAGACACTCCAACACAGGGTCAGCGCTCAGCATGTAAGGTGGCTGTGAAACATCAGCTGTCTCTGCATTGTACAATTTGTAACCCCTTCTCAGTATGTCAAGACAAGACAGGGAAATCTTAGAGTATAAGAGCACGAGTTCTCATATCCTTTTTCCTCTAAACCTTTGGAGGAGTAACCATGGGAAAAAGTCCATGAATTTAAAGTTCATGGGTTTACTGTACACAGGGGCATTTCAGGACATACCATACAAAGCTGTGATTGTGTATTTTAGCAAAGACTTGGGAAGTTGCAAACACTTACTCGCTTCTACTTGCTGTTACTCCAATCATAAATAGTACATGTTAAAGTTCTACTGGAATGAAAGAATATCCTTCAGGTTGAATACTTGAATGTGAACATGACTATATTAATTTTTAAAATTTGTGGTGGAATACTTTTTTCTTTAAAAATGAAAGAGGTAACTATAGGCATTATCTTGACTTAGAAAGGGAAGTTAAAAGGGCTTACTCTGTTTTGAGATGTATTTCTCCTTTGAAGAAGTCAAAGGTACTGGACTTCTGTGTGTGTTAGATGAAGCTGCGTTGCTTGAAGATTTGAGTCTTCTGCATTTTAGCAATCTGACAGCTTAGCAGTAGTAATGGTGCTAGATGCTTCACTAGAAATGAATTCTGTTGCTTTGGCTTGTAGGTGAAAAAAGAAATTACATGAAGTATATTAAAACATTAAAGAATATTCTATTTATAAGATAAAATTGAGACTGAAATTTTTATTTTAAGATTGTTTAACCTTAAGCTAAATATGAATAAGGTTTTTTATCTCTTCGTGTATTGACTTGATTAGAAATGATTGGGTGGTACTCTTAGACAACCCCAGTTACAGAGTGAATCATTGTATGCCACCTTTTTGATGGCTGCTCATGTTTTAAATTAATGCATTTTACTTGCAGTTAAGAAGTGTTAAACATGAACACTTAAAGTATAATAGCTTCGCCAATAGAGTGATAAACTACTGTGGCCTTATGATCACAGGAAAATAGCTGACTCCCATGGAGCAGGTAAGTTTTCAGCTTTCACATTGTAATTAATTAAATGTTAGAATTCTTACAACTGTGTGGGATATAGAGCCATAAGGGTTTGTACTTTTTTGAGCCAAGCCTAGAGTATGGGTATTGTACATAGAACTTGCCTTTCTCAATAACTAGCTTCATAATTCAACTATTGTACCTGTTTTAAGTTTACCTAAGTTTAAGTTTATACGTATTCATGTGTAGTATTAGCTCTATTATGGATAATTTGTTGCATCTAGTTAACTCTTTCCTAAGGCTGAAGTCTAAATACCAAAAGCTGTGATCTCCAGAAGACTGAAGAATCTACTCATCTTTGAAAACCTATAGATAAGTACATATTACAGCAAAAGTGTCAAAAAATCAGAGTGGATTAATTTTTGATAAATGTCATGGCTTCATCGTGGAACTTACTCTGTCAGTAACTGTTACGTTGATAAAAATTTATGAGGATTGATTCTATAATTTGTAAGTTAGCTGTGTGTTGCATGTATATTCACTCTACAAAAATAGTTGGGTCCTGGTGTATTTTATTCTATAGCTTTTCCTAATACAGTTTTTCTTCCCATACTAATAGATTTTTATAAATAGTAAGATTTTAATGATTAAAATAATAGCACTTCAAAATACATTAAAATGGGTGAATGGCTTCCCTAAACTTCAGTAATAGTTGGATGCTGCTGTATTTTCCACTAATACATGCGATGATCACTTAATAATTTAGTGCTATATCTATTCCAGCATGCCGTGTGTGAGTTAATCTAAAATACGTGATGTTTTTCTTATAGTTGCTAGCTGTGATTTTGTGTGTTAACAAGCAGTAAAATATGCATTATGTAGTTTGCAGTGACCTTCATTGCTGGGAATAAATGTAAAAAAAAAAAAAAATAAGCAGACATGCATAGAAGTGTTTTGTTTGGAGGGCTAAATCTGGCCTGTATTTTGCTGTCCTAATTGTCCATAGTGATAGCAGACCTTTTCAGCTTGGACAGACGCAGATCTTCCAAAGGGCAGAATCCAAGCACTCAGTTTTGTTTTTATTTTACAATACTGTATATATATCAGCCTAAAATAGAGCAGTGTGTGTGTTTTGAGCTATAGATTTCCAGTCCGCATGCATTGTTTCGATGTAAATTTGAAAAGCATTCATGCCTCTAAAAATGACTAGAAGGATATTTTTATTAATAATTTAAGCACTCTAGTTACATTGAAGTTAAATGTCAAGATTTTTCTTTCTTTGTGTGTTGCCCCAAAATTAACTTGGTCATGCTAGAAGCAGCTCTGTTTTATCAAGGTTTTCCTTAATGTAGGAACAGCATATTGTAACAGCTGTACTGGGTTAATGCATCAACCCCCAATCTTAGCTCTAACACTGGCCAATAGGGGATGTCTAGGGAACAAGATAAATGTGCAGTACTTGATCCAGCTGTCCTTATCTCAAGAACTCTCTGAGCCATTGGTAAGGTCTTTGTGTTTAATGGCTTTAAGTGAGACAGTAGGTATCACAGTTAATAATTCAGTAGTTCCATGCCATACTTTCTTTAAACATTTGGAGATAATGTCACCTGGTCATTGTGCTTACTTATTAATTGTTCTCAATTTTATTTTCTAAAGATGTTTCAGCTGAGACAATTTTTCTAACATTCAACCTCCCTCAAAAAAACCCAACTCCAAACAAACAAACCCAACACTTCCCCCCCCCCCCCCAAACAAACAAACAAAACCACAACAAAACAAAAAACCCCACAAAAACCCCAACCAATCCTGCCGTTATGGAACAATCTACCAGTCACCTGCAACTTTTTTGTTACTGTTTCAGTTGCTTCTTTAACAAGGTATTTTATCCTTTTTGTGTCACTGTAGTAGATATTTATGTTTTTATTTCCTGCACCTGTAAGGAAATAAGATTTAAGAATGCAGTGATTGTTGCTTCAGAGGTATGCTTCAGAAATAATGTTTTGAACTAGAACTATTCGTGACATGATGACATTTGGACTCCTTGGCAAGATGATCTGAGATGCTGACATGTATAGTGTGTTATAATTTAGTATTGTATCAGATTGATTCTGACCCATTATTTACCAAGTAGTGATCTGGGTTACCAGATATTCTGTTTTTTTCCTGCGTTTGAAGGCTTTCTGGTCTCATTTAGCATGTAATGGATAGATACTATTTATTCAGGAACAGATAATATTTATGGAGGAATAAAAATATTTTCTATTTAAGATAAAGCAGATGTCTTTTAAAAACTGCATTTAATAGTACCTTGTCTGCTATTAATCTAATGCTTATTTTGGCTAGCATGAACTTTGAAATTCAATAGTAGTAAGAAGCATTTTCTTTGTCTGATGTCAAATAGAATCCACCAGCAAAGTTGACACTGTATGGGTCTGATATTCCCCCCTCAGCTGCCTCCACAGTTTGAGCTACTTTTTGCATACTGCAACTACCCCTCCAATGTCTGATTTTTCTGTGTTTCGGAGATTCTGAATTGTAGCAGTATTTCTTGTGTAATGGAAGGGATAATAAGGAAAGTGGATTTTCAGAAAGTAGCAACTGTGATCATGGAATATCTGCTTCTTCTATACTACAACTAAACAGAATATGCATGTGGAATTTACTACATCATTTAGGGCTGTGTCAGCTATGCCTTTCAGCAGATTTCATACTGTCACAAGTTTCTCATTTTAATTGTATTATTTCACTGTAGCACTTCTGAGTAATTTTATTGGTAGAATGTAAAACCAGTAGATGCTGAGCAAATTCTAGTAATGACTTCAGCTAAATCAGAGTATCTCCAGATACTTAAATATAGTTTCTGCACATTATTGGTTATGATGCCACATTACATATACCTACATATAATGATGGCTCAGAACACTGTTCCTGAGATACAGAGAACAATAAAATACTTGCAGTATTTCTTATGAAAGTATATTGTAGTGTTATGAAAGGTTCTCTGACTTTTAACTACCATAAAAAAAATTGCAAAGTCTCCAGAATAAAGTTTTGCTGTTTATGTAGGGAAGTTGCATTGAAATTTAGGTGAAATGAGTCTTAATACTGCATAAAAATAAGAAATGAAGATAAGAAGCCAGGTAAACAAGCTCAGAAAAATACCTTTCCTATATTTTATAGACATATTAAAATAAAATTCCTAACACATGTAAATTGATTATTTGCCAGGAGCTCACAGATAAAATAAATGGATTCTGGTTTATATTCACTGGTTTGTAATCGAAAGTACAGTGTACAAAGTCCTCAGTGGATAAGATCTTCAGAACTACTGCTCTGGAAGTCTGCCGCTTTTATTCAGGAAATTGTTATTGCTGAAGTTGATGTTGTTTCAGTAGGGTATCTATGTGTGTGTGTGCATGTTGATGCATATAAATATACATATATACTATACATTTCGAAGAATATACATATGACACCACATCAGTCCAGAATGATTCCTCTGTATGAGAAAACAGAGCAGCTGATGTGTGAAACTTCTTTTAATACAAGTAGACCAGTCAAAATGGTTGCTCATCGTCCTAATTTACTTTGAAGCCAGTAGACCTGATGGTAAAATAACCAGAATTTCTCTCTCCCTGCCCGCCCCCCCCCCCCCCCCCCCCCCATTTCTTTCACTTGCCTTGATTGTTGAATGTAACTGAAATTTTAATTGGGAGATTGTTCTGCTTTCTTGAAAAGAGCAGCTACTGCTGAAGTGAAGTATGTAGTGATCAGTACAGTAATGATGTGACTATGCTACCGAAATTCCTTTTTCCATTAAGATTCTTCTGGATAATTGATAATAGCTTCTATGAGTTCTTAAAGGAGATGGTCTCTGAGTGGTACAGATTACTAAGTAAGGAGCCATCTTGCGAGCAACTATATTGCTTGTCTAAGGTCAGCAAACTCATTTCTCAGCTGAGCTTTATGCTTTTGTCTATAAATTTATCTTTTAGTAGTCTAGGTGGCAATCAGTGAGCTGACTGGGTCTATTTGGTGTATCCACACTATGTGGAGACAGGACTTTGGTAACTTACCATCAGCATGCCAGTTTAAAAGAAAGTTTCCATGCAGGATGCTACAGATTTCAGTTGCCCTTGCGGCATACCCTGTTGGGGCTCTATCTATAAAAGCCCCCCAGCTGACCTGCCTGTAAGGCACATGGGAGCAGCTGGTCACTGTCTTCCCATCCTTCTAAAGGGGCCACAGGCATGTGCTTTGAGTGGGATGAGGAAGTGGGAGCCTTATAACGTGTTCCCTTCCATCAGCGCTGTCTTCTGTTCTCATGATGCAGGGATAAGACAAAGTTGGGCTCAGGTGCTAAATGGGGCCTAAGGGATCTCTAGCCACTGTGTTGCTCCCCTGGTACTGGCAATCTACAATGACGATGTAGTTCCAGAGAACAATAAAAATTTTTGCAAAATAACCAATGTGACTGATGAGAAGGATGTGCTATTAATGGTGGTATCTTATATTGTTCAGAAGCTATGAAGTTACTAGGAAATGGGGAAATACATTTTGGAACACATACATAATTTTCCAGTCTATATAAATTAGTCTGTTCTATAGTACTTCTATGTTTGTATTTTGTGTTTTAGTACTTTCCGTCATCCCCCAAAATACAGGTTAGTGCATCTTTTGAAAGTGTTACCATAGTTTTTATATAGTACAGCTTGCCATTTTTTTTAAGAGTAGAGAGTTATTCTGTGATGAAGGCTGATGTTTGTAAAAGCTCTTGTTCTAACAAGAGCCTTTTCATTTAGCTCATCAGTCAGCTGTAACTTTCATTTTTATCTTCAGATGTAGACAACAGCTGAAAGAGGAATGCTCTGGGTTGCTTTCATTGCTGATAAATACTTCAAAAATAGTTACAGAGAAGGCTCTTTTATGCTGAGGAAAAATCCTGCTTTGTTGTCTATACTTCCAAGAAAATATAGAAGATTTTGTGTGTCTCATTAGCATTATACAAACCTGCTGACTACCTCTAGAAGAATAAGACTGTAGCTTTTTAGCATTATTCTCAGTGATCATAATGTTGTTCTATCCCTCATCAGCATCCCCTGCAAAACAGCATCTTGCACAGTGAGCTTGTAACTCCAGCTCTGTGCATTAATCCAGTATTTTTTGGAGAGGGGTGCGGGGAGGGATGAAATGGACAAGTCCTTACTGGACACTTTGCATGGAATTAGTATCAAGGTCATAAGCAGTAAGAAATGCAGTGAACATAAAATTCAGTTATTTTAAATCATAGTTTAGAAGGTTTTTCCTTTGGACCAGAACACTTTTAAAATTTCAGTTTGTGTCAAAACTTTGGCTCATATGAAGATTTTCTGGATAGCTTGTAAAGAAAAGTCCAGTTTCTATAGCCAGATGTCTGTTTTGCAGTGCCAAACTGATTAAATACCAGGTTATACAAAGTCAAGATGCTTAATATGTAATCTGTGTTTCCCTCTGGGTCTTTTTCTAAAATGGGATTCCTAATATCACATTTAATCAAAACTAGTATTACAGAGTATGGCTTTATCAGTTGCTTTGTAGAAAAATTTGTAGGCAAAAAATGTACTGTGATATGCTGAAGTTATAATTTATTTTGCATGTTTTAAACAGTAACAACATACAGAAAAATAAGGCAATAATACTTCATTTAACACAAGGTTTAGCAGTTAGCAAAGGGGAGCTCATCACTGGAAGTTCATAAAGCAAGTGCTTTCGTATTTTAGTACTCTAAAATTAATTATATGATTGAGGCTTAAAAAGGTCAATAGTAAATGCATATCTGAAATACTAATTTATGTCTTAGTAGTATTGTCTTCAATTTGCAAGTTGATTTCAGATATCTAGTTGTGATAAGAATGTGGTCCATCACCTTTTAACAGTTCGAGTGTCAATGATCTGTAAGTTTTTCAGTGGTTTTCAATACTTAAGTGTGCAGTCATGGTAGAGGGGGGATAGGAAGCTATTGGAATATGGATGCTTTGATTGACAGCAAAGACAATGCACAACCTTCAAAGAATAGAAACTGTACAAAGAAGTTTCGGATATTATAGACAACTGTGTGTGGTGAACTTTCTTTACTGTAGCACTACATTTTTTTCTTTAAACTTTAGGCTTTGTCATATCTGAAATTGAAGTAATGTTAAACTCATTTTAATGTTTCTTGAAAATTCCAGATTTATTCATAGTATTTGTTCTGATTTTTTTTCAAAGAGCACACCACATGTATTTTGGAACTGAAGTAGTCTTCTGAGAATTTTTTTTTGTGGGGTGAGGTTTTGTTGCTTTCATAATTTATTTTTTTGGAGTAGGTGTTCATTATGAAATTTCAAGGCAAAAAACAATGAAATGTCGAGCATTATAAGAATGGATAGCACAAATGGCAACCCCCCCCATGAAGGTAAATATGAACATTTAAAAATCATTTAGGTTCAGTGTGGTGGTTGCCCGCTGAAATACTTAGTTCATTTTTCTCCCTCTTAAGCATCAGCTTCCTGTTTTATTTCCCCAGTGTTTTGGATAAACAGTGAAATTTAGGTGAGCGAACTTGTAAGGTTACTTCCTATCCATTTGTTGTGAGCCTTGGGCAATATACTTGAATTGTTAGCCAAAATATTAGCAAATTTTTCCCTACTGCCTAAATCTATGATCTGTGCTAGCTTTCCAGCCTGTTAAATAGGAGTGTTTATTGCCTATTGAACAAGAGGCCTGGTTATGAATGTATGAACATTTAGCTGACTTATCCTATTGATTTCAATGAGTGTATTTATTTCAGCAACTGTTAACAGTATAACTTAAGGGATCCTAATCTGTCTCAAGATGGTAAAAAATTAAAAATCAGTAACTTCAAGATGAAAGGTTTAAATAGTTTCCTGTATTTAACACTGGACTCCAGACCTGACATTGTTCTTTTATCTAATTTCTTGTTTAGAAATATTTGGCTTGTCTTCCAATTTCCCTGTTTTTCTTAACTTTCTATTTCTGCTTCTATTTTTCTTTTGTGGTTTTTGAACTGAAATTGCCATGTCTTGCTTGGTGGGTATTGGACTGGGTTTTTGGACTTTGCCCATGAACTCTGAAAATGTTTTTCATCCCAAGTAGTGTGACTGTTTAAGCTGTGTAGAGCACATTTAAGAAGAGATAAACCTTCTACCACTATGTATGTAGAAGCCATAGTATTTCCTTGTTTTGCATTATGTTGAAGGAAAATTCTTGGTACAGCTCATCAGCATTTCCTAACTACCTGACAGTTGGTGGATTGTCTGGTATTTGCTTTTATTTCTGGTCGGTAATACTTGTGCTAACTATGGTACTTGTGTCTTAGAACTTGAAACTAGTAATGATTGCTTGACCGAATTTGTCAGGTATCTTGCTAACAGAACCAAGATGTGAGAGTGGGAGCCTGTTTGTACGGCTTTGGAGAGAGACCAACTTCTGATGAAGAGTTTGGAATTAAGAAGGACCAATAGCAGAATTCTAGGTGCCTTCATCTATTGATACAGGCATGGAATACAGCATACAGAGGCTCAAGGGCATGTATTGTGGTTAAGAATGATCCACACTAGGTTTCCTTGTAGAACAGAGATCAGAGCCTATAAATGGATGATAAGGAAATTAGGGTGATGATACAGGTGAGGCTACCACAGTTATTTGGGAGTGAATTCAAAGCAAACTGAGTGTATTACTTCAGACCTAATTCTCATACTAAAACTAAATTTGTGCTAGGATATTTGGTGACATTTGTGTTTAATATTATTGTTTGGAAGTCAAGTATTTATTTAACTTGAATATTTTGTTCAGATACTGGGTACTGTCCTAGTTTATGATGCTCTTGAAATTAGAAAGTGTTTAGAATGAGTAGTTTTGAAAGCCACAGCAGAGGCCTTAATATTGATAACATTTAAGTATTAACCAGGAAAATGGCATGTAGTGGAAAGTAACGATGTTCTTATGTAAACTTTTGTTACTTTGATATGACAAATGGTTGTTTCCTTAGAAGTGAAAAAAACTGGATTGATTCAATTTTTTAGTCACATAAGCTAGGAACTTATTTCTAAGGTGTACACATACAGAAATATTTTCCACTTGTCTAAACTAAATCTTTGATGTTATTGGCATTGTAAACCATTGTAATTCAATTTGAGATGTCCAGATGTGCTAGCATGGGAGTTGGATTGTTTTGTATAAATATCACATTTGAGCTATGAAGCATTTATGATGACAGTGCAGTAAGTTTTTTGACCCCATTTGTTGTTGTGAGGTTAGCTACTTTAATGACAAAAGGAGGGTAATTTCCTGTCAGGAGAGTAAATGGATATTCTATATCAGTAAAGTTTCCATACATGGATGATTCAGGAATGCAATCTGAAGTTTCATAGTTGTAAGGTTTTTCTGCATGTATATCCATTGGTATCTAAAAGCTGAAACAAGGTCTCTTTCTATAATGGGGTATAATGCTGCTGAGCTTCAGAATTTTGTATCTTGGTCTTTATTTTATTAGGACATGATGAGCAACTGTTACCAACAAAATATTCTTTGAGGTCTGGTTTACCTAGGCAGAAATGATGGGCTTAACAGTACTTCCTTGTTTTACTAAGAATTATGTAGCTAAATGATGTTTTGTAGTCTTGGATGCTAGCTTTATTCTTTTTTCCTGCTAGAACACCTGGTGGTGTTCTCTGATGGAATGAAGGGCTTGGGTACAATTTAGGAAAAGCAAACACAGAAATTATTTTCAGATCAGTAGGTTTCTTTATGTTTATGTTCAGTTACTTTTCAAGCTGGAAGGAGGCTATAAGTTTGCTTATTGTGAGTGTTAAGACATACAAATCTGATTTTTATATGCTGATTTTTTCTAGTGTAATATATTGATTGAAGGGTATATTGTGAAAAAAAGTATATAATCTTTGAACAGAAATCTATCTTTTAAATGTGTTATAAAATGAGGTGATGAGAAACCAAAGATGTGGAAAGGGATCTTGCTTAGTGTAGACTAGTTATTTAATTCCTGTCTTCCAGTTTTGATTTTGGCAAACTAAATGACCATATCTTGCTTCAGTTACTTTTGTGGGGCTGAGGAAGAAGGACGGAAGGAGAGAGAGAAAGAAGAAAACTATTAAATTTTTGCAAATTCTAAGCATTTATAAAAGATTCAGAATTGTCAAAAAGGTTAGATAGGACTTATTGCATAATGAATATTATAAATACAAAGATTATATAAAGCAGTTATGATTGCATATTCAGAAGACCTGTCTTAAGCCTTACTTTTTTTTTCTTAAATCCAAGCACTTTTAAAATTTAACATGATGTTTAGCTTGAAAGGTAGAATATATTGGCAAAGGTGTGGGATAAAGGTATTTTGTATAAAATCATGTTGATCATGACAGAACACAAGTTTTAAAAACCTGTTAAATACTATGTTAAGACTGATGTTCAAATTTGAAGTCAAGCTCAATTATACATAGAAAAGATGTTATGAGTAGTTTTAAGAATATATTGGGATGTATTAAAATCCAGATTTATTATTAGCTCCTGTCTCCTCTCCTCTACCAGAGGAAATCTTGTCTCATATCTGCCAGATGAACTGTTGCTGTGGTTTTTCCCTACCCTGATGTTGCAAACTGAGTTAACTAAAACAGTTCAAACAGTAAGCCTCACGTTTTTCCAAACTAAGCATTGATGAGCAGCTATGGATAGACTGAATGAGGTTCTCCTTTCTGCTCTACAGCTGGATCCAGAAGATGGTGGCCCACAGTTTCATTTCCAAGTTTGACACATAATCTTTAGTTGTCAAGTCTTTACTTCTGTGAGGCATTCTGCAACCAGAATCTCCTTTTTATTGGGAGCACAGGAGATGACAGAGGTTGAGAGCTTTCTGTTATTGCGCAGCAATAAGGATTGTACCTAAGCAGGCAGAATTGCTTGAGCAAGGAGCTGGTGTGAAATTGCCTATGGTGGATTACAGTTTATAGTTTCTTTCTTTCAATAACTTTACAGCAGCATTTGAATGATGAGACTTCCTTTGATCGTGGAGGGATGCAATTGCATCAGTGAAGAAAAAGAACTGAAATTCTGGGAATGGAAATGTAGGTTTTTTGGTTTGTTTCGGTTTTGCCCTCTGTGGACCATTTCTGTTTTGAATGGTACTTACATGAGCACATGGCTAAAATGTTAATTATACTAGTTCAGGTAACTCAGAATTAATGACTCTTTATGCTTCAATGCATATGCAGTGTAGAAGCTTTAATACATACATGAGCATGCAACATTTGCTAAGGAGACATTATTATCAATTTGCTAAGCGCACAGATGGTACCTTTAATGCTATACAAGGCATGAAGAGATGTGTTGCCAAGTTCCTCTTCTAGTTATACTGATGTTGACTAGAATTCTGTAGTTCTAGAATTATATCTGATTTTAATCATGGCTTTTTGGGGAAAAAACATAGTATCAGAAAAGCAATTAGTGCTTTTTTCAGGTGCCAACGCACACAGATCATTTAATTATTGCGTTTAACTCATCCTGTAGTGAGAAATTCTCTTGTGATGCATACATGCAATGAAGTGAGCTTAAGTCTACTCTTGGGATTTAATTGCTTTTTGATTTCTGCATTATTACATATGTACAGTTTTCACTTAGGAGCAGCTTCTTTATTTTCATATTTTGTGAGATAAGCTGACAAATGCCTATAACAGTCTACATACTTACATGTGAGAAGTGTGGATATAATTTAAAGTATGTTGTGTCAAGCTGCCATTATCTTAAAGAACAGTGTGCTTTGCCAGTAATAGAGCATCTGCTCTCTGTTGACATTGTCAGATGTTGAGGTCAGTAATGGTATTATGATCTACTGTATACTTAGCAAAGAGCAGGGTAAAGCTTTTCTGTTTCTAACATGTTTTGCAGCTTGTGTTTGCCTCCATCACCATCACTGATGTGCCGGATTTATAAAAACCAGTACTGTTTGTAGTTTCCTTACAAGTATTTGCACATTGATTTTACTATTATTTGAGATGTGAGAAGCTGCTAATATTCCAATCTGATTATAAAATACAAAAAAATGTCAGGTATGCTTCTGGTGCATTTTACTTCTTTATCAGGATAATGTTCTTATGTAGCATATCTTCTAAAATTTGGGTCTTAGACTGGAGATCTGTGCTCAGAAAGATTGTATCACCAAAGATGAGTGTTGGGTATTGCACAGGAAAGATTGAGGGCTTAGATGGCATCAGAGAGAGCTACTAAGGATAACAGATAGGAAACTGAGGTGTAATGTAGGTGATCTGAATGCTGCCCCTTGTGTCACCAGATGCAGCAGAGAAAGGGTATATGATCAACAGTTGCTGTTACTGTATTGTTTTAGTGACATTCTGCTGATGCAGGAAAGCTGTGGCCATAGCAAATCATACAGCAAAAATATGCTTTCCTGGGCAGGTTTTGCTGATGCTTCTGGAGGACAAGGAACCTATTATACCAGTTAAAGCATTGTTAGTAATACTCGAACAGAAATTAATGTGCTATGTATCTTTTATGAAAAGCATAAACTGAATTTCCCCACCCTCACCCCCCTGTCAATGTGGAAGTGTCACTAGAGTCTGTTTTGGCGTAACAAATTTGAGTGGTTCAACAGTAAACCAGAAGAGCTTCTTCATTGTCCTGGGGTATTTAATTAAGCAGGTTTAGGAAAAAATAGGACCAGATCCTTGTTTTTAATTAAAATGCTAATTCATAATTACAGGAGGCACACATGACCTTAAATTAATGTGTAATAATCCATTTCCTGTCAGGTCTTACTTCTTAATGGTACAGTAGCACTAACATTTCTTGTAAAAGAGCTTTTGGTGATCAAAAACAGCTACAGTGCAGCACAGTACTCTCTGGTCAGTAATACATCTTAGGTACAGCATTTGTTTTTAAACTTGAGTGCTCTTCATTAGGAATTAAAGTACGGCTGCTCTGAAACACTATCAAAATTATGTTTGCAGTCCTGCAAGCTGATCTGGGCACACCAACATCTACCCCTGTATGGAGAGATAGTTTTCTGGTGTGCTGCAGCTGTGCCGGGAGAATGGAGGAGTGTGTTCACACAGTGTGGTTTTAATCTTCTTTAGATGTGTAAGCAAGGTGCTCAAAGGTGGAATGTGTTACAAGGGACTTTCTAAATGTATCATATAATTGGATCTTATTGATTACTCTTCCTTTGCTTCTGTGCTAGGTAAATATTTTATTATATTTGAAACACAGATACTGAGGTAGTGTGAAAGTCCAGCTTTAGGCACCTGCCTTGTGATTGCACTCCTGAAACCTTTGCTGATGGGCAGGCAGTGCAGGGGCAGTTTTCTCCTATGACTGCAGAGCTAAAGATTATATGGTGTTGCATGTGTGAGGCAGGGGCTGTTTGATGGTTTCTTTCTCATTCTAGGATATGCTTGGGGATCATTTTTGTATGTTTGCTTGTAATTTTACTTCTTACTCTTGAGTGTTCTGCAAGTTATGTGAAAATTTAGTACATATGGTATGTTTTACACAGGTTATGTACTAATTTGTTCTCTTTCTTACCCCCAAATTGATTTGCCCCACTGCAAGTCTGGGTTCCTTCAACACTACTGGCAAGTTGTTTGTAGTCTTGACTGTTAGCCTATGCTTGCTCTCTCATCCTATGCCTGTACACCTCTACAGTGCAGCTTGTCTTTCCCCTTTTCAAGGCCTCTGCTATTACACCAGGCCTGTATTCCTCCACACTAATCATAAATATTTAATTCTACACAAAGTAACTGCTTGGTACTGCCATCTATATACAGATATGGTTATGCTATATGAAAATAAGCAAAAGTAAAACAAAGAAGGCATAGATACCTGGCTGTTAGAATTGCTGTTATAGCTAAACTAAGTGAAAAGACAGCTTCACATGGTTGAGACAAGTTCAGACAAAGTCTGTCTGAGAAGCATTGGTCCTGAGACCCAGCACGCTGAGTACGGTGCCTGTGCCCTGCCATTTGCAATTCTGTATTTACAGGGCTACAGTTGTCTCTGCAGTGTGACAGAGGTCAAAGTAATCCTGAAAAATTGGTATGTAAGAATGGGTTGCAATCATAAGAGTAATTAATCTTTTAATTTTTTTGGTTGCAAACCTGTACAGCTTCTGAGGTGTCCCTCTAAAGAGGTGGTTATGAGGAAACTGTCCAAAATTACTTTGGCAGCAGGTGCATTCCCAAAACTCTCATTTACCAGAAACAGTTTGGGACCGGTTAGGGGCACGCATGCTTTGAGGAGCACATTCTGATGCTTGCAGAAATGACCAAGTTCACAAATGTATAATATCCTATAACTTTTATGTTGTATAAACTCTTCTGACATTGAGTTATACCTTAGAAATACAATGCATGTATGTGAACTGCCAAGAAGAGTTTATAACCAATCCAGTAAGATCATAACTTGCTCCAAGGTTTGCTGTGGGACTTTGAAAACTATAATACTGAACTTTTTCTTGGGTCAGTACCTCTGGGGATGGTTAACTACAGGGGGAAAAAAAGGACCAGTGCTTTATACCGACACACTGATGCTATGGTAGTATTGGAGTGTCTGCATATGAAAGCTGAATAGGGAATGACCCTCAGCAAGTGTAGCTTGCACAGGACAATGCCATCACTTGTTTTCTTCCTGTGTCCTGTTTCCTCAGATTTGAAGATGTATGCTCATGGCATAATGCATACTGTTAGAGCTATCTGAGTGAGGTATTTGCAGTGCAAATGTAATGATAAAACTCCTTTCTAGTTAACTGATTAATTTAAATATTAACTGGGAAGAAACTGCTAATGTGGTGAAACATTATACGTCCAACCTACCTGTTCTCACTTGCAATATAGGTTTTAGAGTAGGAAGGAAATACTTGCGCTGTGGATGACTAATAGGTGGTGCAGGTACCCGTCACAGTAGTTTTAAGGCAATAACCTTGAATTTTTTCCTTCAGAGAAATCCTGATGTATTAATATAGCAGTTCAGTCTTAGATGATTCCTTACTTGAATATAGAGTTAATTTCAAAGCATCAGTGTTACTCTTGAGCAACTCTATATCATCCCAGTGTTGCTGCAATACTTTTCTAAATTAAAAATGGGAGCAGTCATAATTGTTTAATGTGATGATAATAAACTAAACAGATTGTCTATTCATCTTAAAAAGGAACTAAAATGCACATAAAATGACAGACAATTTCAGCGTCTGCTGCTCACACAGGATTAATTTTCAGATGTTCTCTAACAGAGGTTGGAGTTAAAGAAATTAAGATGAGAAATAAACCACAGTTCTTTTGTGCAGTTACTTTTTATTAGATTGTTGTTTACTTTTGTTTTTTCTTAATGTGCTCAAAAGCTTGTATGTACACATGGAATGGAGGAACTAAACCCAAATGCAGTAACAGTACTGTTGTCTCATTTGTTGACTGTCCTCATGATTATTTACAGGATTGAACCGTGTGCTTGTGTCCTTATTGAATGTGGTGTGCACAATGCATCCCTTAAACTGTTTATATTAAAGTTCTCATGAAAGGAATGAGGTTATAGGATTTTTTTTTTTCTTCAAATTGTTAGTGTATCTAGCCATGTTTCTTATCTGACTACTCCTTGACTAGGAGTGATTTTTATCTGAGTTGAGTTTTGTTTGTCTTACGGAGTATGAAAGAGGAGTATATCAGCTTTGGAAGAGAATGTTTCCTAAGCTTATTCTCAAAACCAGTGTTTTTTCTCTGGCAAGAATAATGGCAAAACCGATCATAGAAGCCCTGCTTACTACACCAAAATAACTAACTGAGCATAGAAATGGGGAAAATCTGAAAGTATGCAAGAAGAAATTTGAGGAAATAAGTGTATGTATACGTACATAGATATATATGTGTGCATGTGCATGTGTGACTGGAGACTGATGAATGAGTAGTGGGATAACGGATACTGGAAAAATTGCATAGTTTGAATGAAATAGTAAGATACAATGTTCATAAACAAAGTTAGTTCCTTAAAAAAGGGAACTTCATGCATTTTTGTCTTCTACGGTCTTACCAGAGGTGTAATTCACCCCCATAGAAGAGTTACCTGATATTTCAATAACTGTGTGTGTGTGTAGTTCTAAGACTAGTGGAAAGCTTGTAAGTACACTCATTGCCTCTGCTTCATACTGCTGAAGAAATGTGTAAGAGAGCATATATTTTTTACTCTAAAGAGATCAGTGTTTCATCTTTTTAAAGAGTGCAATTAATCAGCAGCATTCTCTTTAGATACCTTTTAAATGCCTATTTAATTTTTTAATGAAAACCAAACCAAGTAATTCTTCTGTTCAACTTGAGTGCAGGTACGGATCAATAAACTTTCATTATAAATAGTACTGTGATTATTGCCAAATAAATATGGTAGATGTAGTTATGCCTGTCGGTCTAGTTTGTTTTTAGAGTATTCCAAAATGACTTAGGAAGTACTAAAGACATGTATTTGGAAGTCAGCTACTGGAATTTCTGTATCAGACAAAGGAATTAAATAATTTTTAATAATGTGTTCAATTAACATGGTCTATACAATTTTTGTCAACTGTGTACAAATGTTAATGGCTATCATTTGTGTTCTCACATGCTTTGTCTTCTCAGGAGGTGGGAAGTAGTGGTTTTAAGTACTTAGTCCACCTATGAAGTTTTGTACTATTACAAAAACGACATTCTTAAAAGTAAGACTCATCAGGATGGAAAGAATATTGTACCAGGCTGGCATGGAGATTCATTGGCAGAACACTTCTTTCCTAATGCCAATTTCTTTTTTTTTAACCTTTTGGTCAGGTTAACTTTCTAAGGAGCAGAATTGCACCTTGCATTAGATCACAAAACCCCACCAAACTGAAGTTCCTTTATTGAAGACACTAACCTTGTATACAAATGTGTTACAAATTTGTTAAAATATAAACCTGTGACTTTTTCCTAAATATAGCTATGAATTTAAAAATCTCAGGCAACTTGCCATTGCAGCTTGAAAAGCAATTGATCTCTTTCTATTCTGATCTTGGCTAGCTCTATGTGCTCACCTAATGCTACTTTTAAAAATCTGATATAGAAGTCCAAAACATGAAGAACTATGGCTTCTTTTTTATCATCTTCTTGTGATTATAAAAAAATAGTAGTAAGGGAATGGTTGCATTTCTACACATCACATAAGCACTTCTATGGGAAGTTTGAGCAGTTCAAAGACAGCAGCTGTTGTAGAACTTTAGATTGTTCTCAATGGAATGCACTATTTTTACTGATATTTTTTGTGGATGATTTTGCAAGCCAGTTAGCAGAAGCTCTATTATATAATCCTGGTTTAATCACAGACTGGTGTAAATTGAAAGAATATTTTACACAGAAGCCAAACTGATCTGGCTTGTTGGAAAAGACCTGATTATACAGGAAAAACTTAATGTTTTAGGTCAATGAAAATGTGTAGTAGCCCAGGTGACCCCCTAAGACCTTTCTGGGAAAGGTACTGGCTGTACAGGTCACAAAAATGGTTGAAATTGTCATCGCTTCTGTAGTAACTTTTATGTAGTATTTTGGATTGGATTCTTTCAGTATCTATTGGAAGAATGTAAAGCATGGATCCGCTGGCTGTATTTGTGTCTGAAACTAAAAATTAATTAATTCTGTTCCAAGCACATAGTTAGGGGAGAAAATGCTTTTGTATCTTCAACAGAAACAGTAATTCCATATAGGACCTTACAGGGTTTAAGGCATTATCAAAGCTTCTGTTAAGGAAAGTGCAATACGAGTGCCAACTATTAATAATAATTAATCTGAGAGAAAAAAGATAATTGGTTGCTAACCTAGAGGAAAGATTATTCATAACATAAACATGTTTCTTGCTATGGAAGAGAATTTTCTGATTTCTATAAGCACTTGAAAAACTATGTTTTGGAACACTTTCATCTTACTGTTTCTATATGTTTTAGGATGGGTAGAATTTTTTGTTTGGTGTTTTTTTTTTTTTTTTTTTTTTTTAAAGGCTCTTTGAGATTTATGATTAAAATTTTCATCTACTGATGCGGTAAATCAAGGATAGTGCAAATATATTCTGGCCTGAATAACTTTGCATTTCTCCTTCAGCAGTTACTCTGAAGTTTTCCTTGTGGAGGAATGAAAGACAATGAATGCCAAAGTCACATGCCATGGGAACTTGTTAGCTTTTCTGCAATCTTGTAATCAGAGCTCCATATAAAGAAAACTTCCTTTGTGAATGTACTAACCTAGGAAGGAGGCCTATATTAATTATGTAATGGGAGTTACTTTAGATGCAATTTCTAAATGTTACTTTGTTACAGATGACTCTTTGCTGTTGAAATGGTACTACATTTAGTGCTATGCTTAAGAACTAAATCATCTTTGTCAAAAATAAGTAATGTACTTTGTTTTCTAGCAGCAGAATTACTTTTATCATGTAAAGTCTCATTGTTCATTTTTTGGTCCAGCCCAGACTAGGGAGAAATCTTTTAACTGATCTGTTTTTCAAAGTTATTTTTACACTTGTATTTGTATGAAATATTTGAATTGTAGTCAAATGATTAGAACAGCTGAACAAATCATTAAAGTTTTTAAAGAAGAAATCTGTCGAAAGGGGAAATATATGGATTGTGTTTAAATGTGAGATAGACATGTATTTTAAGAGTCCTTAGTAATAATAGGATTTATATGCAATTGCAACTTTATTTTTATTCACAGTTTACTGATTCAGAATCTTTTCTTAAGTTACAGGTAAGGCTACATACGTATATTTACTTTTACTGTATTAATTTAAATTCAGAGGAGAAATGGTTAACAAAAGGCAACACTCATCTAAAATTTTCTCAAACATTGTGTTAATCAGATTGAGATTTTTGCAAGGTAAAAATAATTTTTAATCTCAGTGCTCCAGCATGTTAATTTAACCTCACTTACCTGCTCAAGACTGTTTTGTAGGCACCAGTATAGGCGTCTTTTCAATAGTTGAACCAGCAAAATTCTGCATCTGGATTAGCAATTTTTAGTACCATATCTCTGACTTTTTTTTCTTGGCGTAAAACCAGCTACAACAAGCGTATAGCTATCCTTGCCAGAGAAGATGTTTAAATATTAACTATCTTATCTGCCATATCTGTCAGGTTGAGCTGATAGAGGAACATTGTCCCAGGTTTTATCTTCACTTATGTTATGACCCATACTGTAAACGACATCCATATAGAACAGCAAATACTCATAATTACTAGAACTGCTTTTATTTAATAAAATACTTCTATAGGAATTTACTTAAGTATCAGAATAGGTATTGAAATGTAAAAGAGTACAAAAGTATAGTCTATGAGTAGACACTGGCATAAGAATGAAGTTCATCTAGTTTTAATCTCTATACTCAGTTACAGTGGTGCAGGGCTTTATTGTAATAAATCATAGCTTCTTTAATGCTGGTGGTCACATAGTCGACATCCTCAGTTAATGACTAGCCAATTGTACGAACTTCTATTTTCCCTCTATTTATTCTGAATCTTAGTTTAAATTGGGGTTGCTGAAAACTTTTCCGATATGAGTAATGAAAAAATTGTGGTCTGGAGAAACAACATTGACTGTTTACTGTACAGAGTTCAGAACAGGATAATCAGATCTTGACAGTTTTTTAATTTCTATTGATGATTTAAAAAAATCTTTTGTAGTAGGGATACTACAGTAAATAAACTTTTAAACTTGTTTACTTGTTTATCACTTTTTAAAACAAATGATGTAGTATAGTCAAGATTTTGGATGATCTTATATTTTTTAGTTGTACAGACATGTTTCTCTTGCATGTTTTTTTGTGTTATTTGTAGCATTGTGAATACCAGAAAGTGCCCAAGAAAATATTTATATATATCTCTTTTGAGCCCCATGTAAATGTCCCATGAGTGCCTGATGTCTTTCAAATAAGGAAATATTAATTTATTTGAAGAAAATAATTTTAAAATGATTTGATTATGTATATTGAGGAATGCACAATTTGATTCTCTTTTTGATATTTGGCAGAGACTTTTATTATCCTTTTTATGTTTTTTTTTTTTTTTTTTTACTCAGCATGGCAGTTGTGATGGAGGAGCCTGCTGAAAACATGCTGGTCTGTTGGACACTCAGTTATGGCTAGGTTGTGCAGACTCATTAAGAAGTCTTAATGAAGAATTCTCAAATTACACTTTTCTGTAGGAATGTGTTTCTTAAGGTATCAGTGATTTGTTCATTCAATACTGCAAGCAGTGTTCCTGGAAAGAACAAATTTTTTTTAAGTTGGTGGCTGATTTTAAGTGTCTGAAATTGAGACACTTGGAAATAGAGATGTTATACATTAAAGATCAGATTTGTTGCACTGAGTTAAAAAAAGAGGGAGAGAAAAACATGCCTTCTAGGTTTGTGCAAGAGTAAAAAGCAGAGCAACCTGTTTAATATTATTCTGTATCTGCCCTCTTGGTTCCCAGAAAGTATTGTTTGGTTTTACAATTCAGGTTAATCTGACAGTTTAAAAAAAATAAGTTGATGCTTTAAAGGAGGTGTCCAGTTTCAGTCACACTCTGACTCTAATAGACAGGTTCTAACTATTCTTCAGAGTTCATGTGATATGAACTGGAAAGGTTTATGGCTTGGAATAATTCTGCTGGCATGTTTATTCACTAAGTTTATACACAAGACACCAGGCTCACTATTCTATGAACTTGTGTAAGCCAAGGTCAGAAAGTGTTGGTTTTTTTTGTTTTGTTTTGTTTTTTTTTTTTCCTCAAACTGGCATTTGCTTGATCTATTTATCAAATGGAGCAGTGCCTACTTCTTCCACTTTATCCAGTTCATTATACATAGCAGACGACTGGTGATGAGTGTATTCTTCAGCAAAACTTCATTAAGCTTGTCCCCCACACATTCTAACTTACTTCCAAAAGTGAGAACCACTATTTTAAAGCTTGTTATCATGTGTAACCCATTGAAAGTAGTGAAATTATTTAAGCACACAGTGGGACCTTTTAAAACTTAGGGTATGATTCAGCTGTTCTTTCATAAGAGAGTGCTTATTCAAGGTGTAATTAATTCTATTTGTTTTCATTATTAGATGGTTATTGTAACACTTGATCAGAATGACTCTGCTTTTAATTAGCATCCAAGGACATGATGTTGTGACTCATCCTCACAGTGAACTATTTTTAGTAAATATTTATGTTCTTGCACAGTACTGAAAGGAGATGGACCCCAGTATGTTGTCACAGGAAGGAGTAAGTCCCCACTCTGGAGGTGTTCTAAGGCATAGATTAAATAGAGGTTTTTCTCCCCCATAACGGTCTTCTATGAAATTAGGATTTTTGAGACCACATTAGTACTGAATATGAACAATCTTGAGAGTTGGACATAAGAATTTAAATTCAAAGCAATTTCACTGTCTGTTTTCAGGTACATACTCATTTTCTGTACTTAATACAGCAACTACCAGTGTCCTTGAGCATGTTGGTAGTTTTGAGGGATACTTAGATGTGTAAAAATACAGGAGACAAGTTATTCAATGTTCTATATAAAACCAAATTAGAGGGTGAAAAGTGTAGTAGTACAGAGATGGAACTACATAGCTAAATATGCAAAATTTTTTGGTGTGGCTTTTTTTTTTTTGTGAATACTGATATCATGCAATGAATAGTAGCTTAAACAGGCACATCGTTTTGCTTCCAGTGGGTTGGTAAGGAGTATATTTCTCTGCACTGCCATTATCCTGAAAGCACAGGCTTTCAGGGGCTTTTTCTTAGTTTGGTGTTGCACTAACTTGTGCTGATGTTCTTCAGAACATCAAAGCTTTTACTTCATCTTTGTCTGTCATCACACTGTAAATTAAAGATCATATCATAACAAGTAATGAAAGAATATTCAGCATTTACCTACATTTAATTCTATACAATTTATGAGCCTTTCTCCTGTGTAAGATTTTGATCTCAGTATTCCCAAATAAGGTAGTAATATTTCAAAACTGGAAGAAAGTCATGCTGTAAAACATACAGAAATAGTAGAGTTGTCAGCAGCAGCTTCTAAAATACACACTTGTTAAATATTTTAAGATTCCATCATGTTCTCAATCATTTCCTTAGAAGGGACTGTGATCACAGTGGAGAATGTGTTACTTTGCTTTGAGCAGTGTGTCTGTAGTCAACAAGAAATAGTTTGAGGCTGACCTTCTCAAGTCCTGCCAGAATCCTGGTTAGAAGGTTATTCCATGGCTGTAAGGAGGGAATTAAGAATCCTGATGCATGAGAATAGGAGGCCTCTGGGAACAGAAGGTGATTTACATATGCTGTGCTTTTCCCAAGAGGGCTCTGTTAGCCTCATGTGTTTAAAGCAACAATCTTTTAAGAATGATACAAGTAATTTATGGGGACAGGTAATTTCCATATTTTTTTGCAGACTTCACTGTTGGGCAAAGCCTCCAGAGACTCTTTTCATCACACTGAGCTGCCAGGAAGGTGTTCTGATTACATATGTGAGCAGATCTTTCTACTTACTTATACTTGGGAGTTCAGATAGTAAGAAGAAACAGCATTAGAAAATTAATATTTTAATGGTGTGGAGATGTAAGTGAAATAAGTTCTGATAAATTTTCAATTTTATATTTGTGGTTTTGGGACCTTGATAGGTAGTCATCTATATTTTACTGAAAATATCTGTATTAAGAATTTTTCAAAAAATTATATATCTAGAGAAACCTCATTAAACTGTAGTGAAGATGAGTAAAATTGAATCCACTGACCAAAGCATTATTCATTAAATTAATATTTAAATAATATGACTTATTGAACAAAATAAGCTATACCTTACTCAGATGATTTGACATAAATATTGATGCATTAGCAGAAGCAGTTAAAACTAGTTTAGCTTTGCATTCTTAAACTCCCCTTTCCAGTCTCCTTAGAATGAATCTAGTGAATTTTTTGATACAGGTTTTGGTAGGTTTAAAAACGTTTCAGTGACTTATAACCAAGCTGCAAGTTATTTTTCAGTGCACTAGAAATGTATGATTATTTCATCATGCATTTGAAGAAACTTGTTACAACAAAATAATCTAGAGCAAAATTTGTTTGGAATGAGATTATGCAGCATATGCCACTGGGTTGTTTGTTTCATTTGTCTCAATTCTTTTCGCTTGTTTGTTGGCTCTTGTGGTTTGTTTTGCGCTTTTTTTTGTTGTTAGTGCAGTTTTACTAAATGTAGTGAATATGAAGCAAAAAACTCTGTGTTTTGGTAAAGTGGAACTTTTGCTTAGCTCTACCTTGTGAGATTAGAGGAATGAACAAGGTTAACTAAAATAAGCTACAGATATACCTGTAGGAATGAAGAGGACCTGAGGGACTTCTGGGGAAGTAAGGACAGACAAATTGAAGAACAAAAATCATTTGGTCAATATCATATTTTATCTCATTTTTGCTTTCCAAGTGCACTGTAAAAATCTTTCCCATCATGTTCTCTTAAACATACAGTTAAAAGGCTTTCTAAAAATTCTTTTCACTTTCCTCCATTGAAAACAGATTATTTAGAACTATCGATCATTGACTGTCGCTTCAGTTACTGAAACAAACTGGGTGAATCTCTGCAGTCCCAAAGAAAATCATAATCTGTGAAAGCAATTTGCATGTCTTTTTCCTCCCTTGAGTATTCCTGCATTTCACTGCCATATGCAATTGGTGCTAATCCAATTTGTTACCATTATGCATTAGATCTCATGACTTTGCCTAGTGCAAATTACTGTCAGTGAAATTATTGTAGACTTGCTCAGTTTTTCTGAAGTGACTTTTGTGTAGGCTGACTTAGTTGTGACTGCTGTGAATTGTGTTTGTTCATTAAATTGTGTTGCTAATCAGATATTTTTTTTTCTTGCTAGTCTAGCTAGAGAGATTGGTATCCTCTTTAACCTTAATTTCATCAGCCCTCATTTTAACGTGTAACTCTTTGCCAATCTTGTATTGTAATGAATTCCATATTTTTTTTTTAGATAGGTTATTATGTATTGTTACTAATTTTCAGAGTTATCTGATTTAGAGTACCTAAAGACATTTTATCAAGATATGTCAATGCCTGCATATAATAGGACTGAAAGAGTTCTGGATAGGCTATGAAACACTTGACTGTATTATTACATTTTTTCTATCCAAATCCTAAACTTCTTGGATATAGTGATCCTAAATGCCTTAATGCTGGAAGCTGAATCTATACAAACTCTGAGATGTAAGGTGAAAATTTTAAGCAAGTGGTATAAATAACACTACAACAGTTTGACAGTGATTATAGCAGATGCCCCACATGTATCTGACCATTCTAAAAATCCAAATGGGATGTTCTTTGCTGATTGGCATGTTGCTCAAAGAGGACAGGAGGAAATTTTGTAGTTTTGGAATTGTACACAAGGTTTGGTTAGGGACCTGTCAGAGCTTTTGACCCAGCTCCGTAGTGAATGACACAAGGCTTGAGTATTCACTTCTAATACTTAAACATAGTTTCATGTGTTGTGGTTTTCTGCAGCCAAGAAAGAGCAGAGAAGGTCAGAGGTATGTTTTTGAGGGCAAAATGCAGTTACTAAACTTATTAAAGGACACTTTTTTTTTAAAAAAATAATAGATTAATTTCTTTCCTCTAGGTTGATTGAAGGGCACTGCTTTTTTGGCCTGAATGAATGGGAAAGCTTTTATTCATTGAGCTGAATCACTCTCTTGTTTTTGTAGCTATAAAGTCAAGTCTGATTAAAAAACATTTCCCTGGGTTGCTGTGGCAGTCATTGTTTCAGGCTGGCCAGAGGCAAAACCAATCTAGGCTTTTGTCATATGGGAGATCAGATACTGATGATTTCTGCTTGGTTTTATAACTCTATTGCTATTATTGTTAACTTCTGTGGTCCCATCTTCAGATTCATGGAAGGTGAAATTTGATGTCAAGCTAGCTCTTGATACTTCTTCAACAATTCCCCTTCTAGATATGTCTTCTGTTATGGTTTTTTGTGTTTTATTTTTTTGTATGAATTCTTTATCTTTTGAAAACTACTTTTCTTTCCCCAAAGATAGAACATCTAAGACTTTAGCTTCATGAACAGTTTTCAGTTTCACTGCTTGCTGGAACGTTGCTTTCATCCTGCAGTGTATGTTTTGGTTGCTTTGACTGTGCTGGTATAACTCCATGTACAGCTGTGGTGTGAGACACATCAGTGAATGAATTTGTGTTAACATGGTCCCTCCCCACAATTTTGGGTAAAGTTTTTTTAAGTAACTCCTGTAGTTGAAATGGTGCTGCCTTTGTGAGGAAGAGTGACAAGATGAAAAGAGGGGAAAAAGACTCGGTTTAATCCAGTACCGTGGCTGGTGTCAGTGCCTTTCCCTACATTTCTTATCCTGTAGTAGACTGGACCTAAACCCATAAGTATTTAATTGCACATACAACTAATGTAAAATGAGGAACTGTGGAAAACGGCCTTTAGGTCAAAGCTCAGTAAAATACAGTTTGGTTCGGAGGCTGAAAGTACTAAACCAGAAATGCCATGTGTACATTGCGTAGCATTCCGAACTCAGGTAAATTCATGTAGCTGTTTCAAATTTGCTAAATATTTTTTCAGTAGATAAACTTTTCATTGACACTTCATGAAGTGCAGGTATTGTCTCTTTGGTCTACTAGGTCTTTTTCTGGTTTAGGCATCATCTGGCCTAATATAGCTGTCAAACTTCTATAAGCTCCATATTACATGCTGTGAATAATTGAAGATATATATGATCATGGGCCATGTCTCATGTGAATCAAAATTTTTACTACTGGGTCAACTGACATGGCTATACTGTGAATTTACAGCCTCAGCTTCCAGACCTGTCTCTGTTTTAAATTATCTGACCGTAATTTTAAGGGAAGAACACATTTTAGGAAACCACTGGTACTTGTGTGCTCAGACCTTTCAGCTGTGGATTTCTGATGTTTGAATGAATACATGTGAAATGATTGCAGAAATACTCGCCAACACTATAGAAAAAATATATTTTTTTGAGACATATTTAAAAAAATATTTCAAAATTTTGTTTTCTCCTCTGTGTCTAAGTACTGCAGGATAATGAGTTTCCATTTGGAACTGATTTTAGTGTTGGCAGTTTGTTTAGAAGTAAATTGTCATGGTCACTTCTGTCACTGGAAGCACTACAACTATTATGTGCAGTTGTCAAGTGACTCAAAGCATAGTAACAACTATAGAAGTTAGCTGCAGAGCATACAGATTTTAGGCAGTTGTAATGCTTTACTGGAAGGTAGTTATGAAAATGTTGAGGTAAAAAGGTACTGGTTTAACAGAATTTTTTTTGTTCTGTGATTTTTTTAGAGTCAGTGTAATGACATGCATTCTACAGGAAGTTAAGCACGCAGTCTCAGAACATGTTGTACGGTTCAGGGATGGAAAGTCTTAAACTACACTACAATGCTGGCATGGTTGCGGGATTATTTTTATTGTACTTCTTGTAAGTTGGGGTAAGGTAGGATACAAACACACTAACGCAGTAAAATATTTGTCATATATAGGTGTGTGATGCCATATTAATAAATACTTCTTGCAAATTAACTTTAAATGCTAAAAGAATTTAATTCATAAATGAATAGAATAACTGCTTGCTTACATCTTTCATGCGAGGTACAGCATTCATCATATTGGTATCTAACTATCTTCATTCTTTATGCAAAGGGAATTTATTGCTTGAAGCAAACTGTACTTCATGATCTACAAAAAGATACTATCCACACAGTCTTCGTGAAAGTTGTCAGATGCTTCATTGTGAGCCTCAAGTCCTGTAGTTACTGCTATCTTCTTCAAACTTGGTCTGGCTGGGCAAATGATTGAAGACATAGTAGGGTGGATTCTGAAGAACTCAACCTAAACTTTATTAAACTGATACACTGTCATTTTTCAAATAGGCACAATGTAAGGATTACAAGGTTCTTGCTATGTAACCTATAACTCAGGGCAGATTTCCCTTAGCATACCAAAAGGATTCAGCTCTTTCCTTGAATTCTTCTGTTTTTGTGCTTGACAGAAGAAGAGAAAATAGAAAAATAGTTAAGATTTATTTAGTTATTTGCTTCTGTAAGCGTATGTATGATCCTTCATTTACATCAGGGGTCCTATTTATAATTGAATCTTTTCTTTGTACTGAATATTGACTTCAAGTTGTGATAGACTGAGTCTTTGCACAGCTATGGTATCTAAATTTTAGTGTACATGATAATATATACATTTTAGTAATATTTACTAACTAGAAAATAACTTCATTCACAGTTCAGTCAAGGGTGAAGTTAGAGGGTGTTAGCTTTTCATTATTTCTGCCAAACAGATTTTCCAGCTATTTGTTACGTGAACACACAGAGTAGGATTTGCTGTGAACATTCTAGTTGATTATACTGTAGACTACAGAAGAACATTCAAATAATCCAATTTCAATCATTGTGCACCTAGTTTGAGTTTAAACAAATGATTGAAAGGTGAAATGATTTGTATTCTGCTATAACCTACTCTTCAGCTGTTTTAAAGTTTTAGTCCTCTGTTAATCTTTCCATAAATGAAGTTTCTGTCTTTGTGGTCATCCTAAAATGAACACACACAGGATTTTCAGACTTTTGGCATTAACCTTATTTTCCTGCTGAAAGACAAAACTTCATGCAAATGTTTGTGAAAAGTGTTAGTGATGTAGTTTTAAAATTAACAGCATATGGAAGCTGCCATTTCACATGAGGAGGCAAAAAACTTATATTTTTGCCTTTTGCTTTTAAAGAGCAAAGCTTCAATATAGTAGGAAGCAAAAATTAAGGAAATAAAATTTTATTTTTAAAAAGAAACATTTCATGTGCGTTATAATAGTGTGGCAAGGAGAAATTCTCTGGGTTAGGATTGAGGCAAAGATAATTTAGATATAAATAAATAAAAGCTCTGCATTTACATTTTCAGTTTCTCACTGCTGCTTGCTTCCTCTGGCTCTATATGTAATGATATAGTGAACATATGGAAAAGCTTCTAATAGATATGTATTTTAATTTTCTCCATTGCTGTCTGCAGTAGGTTGTCAGCATAAACATGTCGGGAAATATGGCCAGGTCGTACTGACCTACTTTATTTTTGAAAGGCATGAGAATAGTTTTCTGTCCTTGTACAGTGCTTTAGATGCATTTGGAAATAAACCCAAATTGGGGGGATTGGTTTGAAATCTCACTTTCTCCCCACTTCTCAGAACATGTCTCTAGCAGTTACACCATCTAAAAAAGTGTTGCACTATCCATCCTCTGTTGTACCAACAATTTTGTATTACATATACAGACTGTAGCCTGTGTGTGTGTATATATATTTGTACAGGCTGTATATTACAATATGCAGACTGTAGTCTGTACATTTATCTAAGCTACCATTAAAATATTAAAGAAAATGAGATGCATGTGCAATTTGTACGTAGTCTTTTAGCTGGCCCAACTCCAGCAGAGTGGTGGCGGGCTGGATTCCTGGTGTCCGTTTGCAATGCCTGGTTTCATTACTGCCATATATGCTAGTGGTAGATGTAGAGTGTGTATTTCTGCATATGATTCTTAGATGTTGGAATAGAGACATGAAATGGCTGGAATGCTGTAATTTATAAAACTACTTTATTTTCTAGCCAATACCAAGTTTTATGGTGCTGTCAAACTGCTATGTCTAGCTGGTGTACACTGCAGTCAGAGGTTTAATTACAGAATACATAGGGCAGATTTAAAGCTAAGCTAGTTTGGGCATGAAGAGCAGTGCAGCTGCAGTGGCAATGACTTCACTCTGACTGCAGGTCACTAACCTGTGCTGTTGTCTTGCTGCCACAATTTACAGGCTATTAGTACTCAGCTAGATTCAGTTGTCACTAGTCTACCTGTTTATGCTATGGTCACTTTGCTGTTAGCACTATAGGTAAAATATGTACAATAGTAAGGTATCTCCATGCATCTGTCCTTGATGCAATCAAGTTTACAGTATATATATGTATTAATTACTTTTGACTCCGTTAAACCAATTGAACAAATAAGATCAAAGCTTAGAAGGACTTTAGAAGTATCTATTGTGATAGTCTAAAGTAATGACACACAAGGTGAATGCAAAGTATTTTTCTCTAGTTTAGAGCATACATGCTTAATAATGTGAGAAAGGTGGGAGAATGCAATCTTCAGCTTTCTGTCTTCAGCACATCAAATGAATTTCATTGTCCCATCACTGTAGTAATATTTTGCTTCCTGACTTCAGACTTGACTTGTGTCTCAGGTCCTCCAAGGAAGCAATTCTTCTGCATGGCCAGTGGCTGAGGTTTTTGGTCTGGAAAATACTCTGGATCACCCAGCAGCTGAACTAAGTTATCCTGGCCTTTTCTAGGGATCTTTTATGCTTTTCCAGAGGGGGAGAATGGATGGCATCTCAACACATAATTCTTGAGAAATTCAAGTATGCTCTGTAGTTTAATCTTAATTGATAACACGTCTGTACTGTCCTTTATTACGTAATGAACTGAAACCTGAGGTGCATAAAACATCATTCATACTTCAGTATTCTTGGTTACTAGATGGAACAATAGTTGCAATAATCTATAGTCTAACTTACAAATTATCATCTTTGAGCTTGGCTAAGAAGTATCAAAATGATGCTATCTAGTATTTTTATTATCTTTTGGGAAAGTAAGTTAATGCAAAAGGATACACATTTAAGAGATAGAAAAAGAACAAATGACAGCATTTTAAATGGTTTGTGTCAGTATACGATATAGAAAATGTACAAAAATGAACTGCGTAGCATAGTCCCTGATAATCATAATTCTGGAAGACTGCAAATAACGGTAAAATCATTATTTTTTAACAGTAACTATTTTTTTACAGAAATGTGTTTTGTTTGTGGTTTTTTTCTTTTTTTCATTCCCAATAATCTCAAGGGCTGATTGATTGGCTAACTTCCCTCTTCTTCTAATTGCTCATTGCTGTCACAGAATATAGCCCGAAGACACAATCTAACCATGTTATGTAGCAATAGTAAAAAGGCTTTGCATTTGTCCAATATATTTCATCTGAAGAAAACATTACAAGAGCAAAGTATTACTGGATACCTTCCAAATTATAGATTCAGTCCTGCTTCTTTCTATTTAAGAGAAAATTGTTTAACTCTAAACATGATAAATACATGATAGTGCAGACATCATCAAGGCTTATGTAACATTGGAAAAGACAACTTTACACAAACCAACCAGAATAATCCTTTTATCTTGTAGGAAAATTCACATATATTTTAAGGATCCCCATGGAAAGGACTCCCTACATGTGAGATGTTATGAAGCGCTATATGTATCTACAGAAAAGATAAATGGTTAAGGTGCCCTACTGAAATAGAAACCTGGGGTGCCTCAGAAACTGGTGTAAGAAATTGTGATCAATTGTAATTGGATCAGCTAGTGTTGATTCTTTGGTGGAGTTCAAATGGTGACAATTTTGACCCTGAAGTAAGGATTTGAAGATAGGGAGTTTATAGAGATTCACTGAAACAGAGACATATAAGAACTGCATATTTTTAAATTACATAACAGATTTATGTGCATATGTTGTCACACTGGAAATTGCTTTCTGACAGAGGTTAAATTAATCATCCTCTTTTGGATCAATTCAAATAAATAGGTACAGAGGAAGGATAATAGGATGACTGTGTAAAGAAAACTTGTTTTGTAAGATGGAACTGTAACAGCATGACATTTTTCAGCTGGGAAAATTGAAAAGAGAGAACAAATATCATTGGGGGAACATGAGGGGGAGCGAAGCTATTTAGGCTAAAGGATAGTGTTAACACAAGAACAATTGAGCATCAACTAGCTGTGAATAAAATTACTTTTAGAGATGGGAAGAGTTTTCTAAACACCAGAGGGGTAAGGTATGGAAAAAGACTGCCAGTAGGAGTGAACAGTACATTAATTTTTGCAGGATTGGGCCCCCCAACTTCACATGTCTAAACGCTGTCAACTCTGCTGGAAGAGTGCGGCAAAGACTCAAGAAATAAAACAGGAAAAAAAAAATCTGAATTTACTTACTAATAAAATGTCTCTTGATCTACCTCTAAACTTAATGAAGTGTTAGACTGTATATTTTTTTGTGAAATTATTGTACAAAAATAAGCTTTAGAATATCTGCAAAAAACATAAAGCTTAGAAATTAGTGACTGGTGCGTTACTGAAATAGTCTGAGAGTCCTAAGCAAGTAACTCACCTGCTTCAAATAGCTATAGTCTCTTAGGATTCAGTAGCAGTGGTTGTTTTAAAATGTCTCTTTCGGAGAAAGCAACTGATGGAATTATAATGCAGATTAGACTATAGTTGGAGAACTATTTTAAATGTAAGTCATTTTTTCATTATTGTTGATAGTATGTCTGGTACAACAAGAACCATCAAGAGTATTGTAGATAATGGCACAGGACAAATATGTAATTTTGTGGAAATACTAAAATGAGGAGTGCATACCTGTTTTAAAACAAATTGGAGTTATTTCCGGAAAGTGTTGAGTGGTGGTGTTAAAAATGTAATAATAGTTCAGGTTAATCATAAATAAGAAGAATAAGTGTAATATGGCCTTTTTACTTGAGTGAAATAATGTGCTTTTTTTTTTTTTTTTTTTGGTATTTCTTTTCTGTTGAAGAGAAGGACTGGATCTTTCAGCACACTTGCTGCAAGGATTATAGGAATGTTTTATGTAGCTCTATACCAAATACTACTGTAAGAAATTTTACAATTGCTGGATGCCTCCCCAAACTAAATCACATTGTTAGACAACAGAAAATCAGGTATTTAAAAGAATCACTTCTATTTATGCCTGGGGAGTTGTGTTCTGTGATAGTGAATCTGGAGCATTTCAGTGTTGATTCTCCTAAAATTCTCCTATACTACTAATTTATCTGATTTCAGTGGCATTACTACTGATTTATGCTAGAACAGAACCAAGCAACTGATTTTCCTGTGGGGCTATGTTCCATTTTAAATAATTGTAACTCAGAAAATAACAAATTAACCTATTGTAGAATTGAAGCTGTCTTTGTGTTCCCGTTTTTGTTGTCTTCAGTAGTTTAATACTCAATTCTGAGAGTCATCAGTGAACCTTTGTATCATAAATATTATAATTTGTTGCTGGGAATAAATGAAAAATCATATTTTTGTATTCCCAGAAGTACCTGTTAGAAAAAACCCTAAGCTTTTCAATCTGAGCTATGATGCCACTTGTTAATTGTGGCTCAGGTACTTAACTTTTCAAGGAGAAAAACCAGATTCTTAGTTTTACTTTTATTGGGTTGACCAAGAAATTAACTTTATTCTCTGGTCAACAAGCACATCATACTCTTTCCAGTGTGTTTTTGCATGCCAGTTTTTCTTCTTTGGCTTGTTTCATCTTTTAACTATGTTTCCAGGATAAACTAAGCATGCAGATTAGAAGCTTATCATTTTCTGTAAACTACGTTAATTATACATGGAGAACACATGTATTCAGTGCCTTGAAGAGCTTTCGTCAATGGTGTAGCTCTGTCAAATAGGGGAAAAAATGGTTTAGTCTTATATGCTGTAAAAAGCCAAATGACTAGTTAATATTTAAAAGGGAAATGGTACCATAGTTTAAATACCAGGCTTGAAATGGATAATCATATTGAGAATAGAGGTTCATACCTTGGCATGGTCACTTCCAAAATAAATACATTGTTTACCATGTGACCTTCTGATCCTGAAATGATAACATATTTAAGTACTAGTGAAAAAGTAATGCATGCGGTCCAGTTGTCTGGTACATAATACATTGCATTCTTAATTACTGCTTTTGAATATGGCATATATGTATATGTAACTTCAGGACTTTCTGCTTTCAGAATATATAGATTTTAGGTCATAATCGTTAGTAATCTGTGGGGTTTTTGGAGATTAGTGTAACCGTAATTATTGTTATGTACTTTTTCATGAGATGAGTTTATTATAATGTACAAGGCAGAATTTGTTGCTGGTATTTTTGCTTACTTTTCTTTAAAACAAAACAAACCCAAACAACCTACATCAACCTCCAAACAAAGTTGTTCAGATGCTTAAAAAGGATGTGAACTAAGCCATGTAATACGGCGGAATTTCCCTGAAGGAGGAGGAAGGTGTCAGTTACGATTAGTGTGAACAACATTTATGGCCTTCGAGATGTGACCTCTCGTTACAGTAAATGTGACAGCATTAATTACTTTCATTTACAATGAACTACATTCAGCTACATTAGTTCTGACACACCTCACTAGGAGACTGCCGCTTTGATAGCCTTAACCAAAGGAAAGGGCAAAAATTGAGTGCAAATGTGTATGTCACTTGAGCAAGGCCATTGAATTCTGACTACAATGTATTACTGCCTCAGGTTTTACACACTTGTATTACATCATTTGTTATTTCCACTGGCCTTGGGAATAAACCTATTCAGTGTATGCCTTGGGCACTGGAGAATGAGAACCATCTTTTTAATATGCCATGTATAATAAATGTAAATGCTGATTTTTCCCTTTTTTCTTTTTGAGAGATTAGATGAATTATCCGTTTTTTTGACAGATAGTAATCTGCATGTTTACTTGGAACTATGTGGGTCTGACTAGCTATCAGCATGTCCCATTTTGTATGGTGTAGCTTCCTTTAATGTATATTAACACTATAAATTTATTCTTAAAAATTAATATATCACAACACAGGATATTTATCACTTCACTGAATCAGTCGTTATAATGTCACTACTTTTTCCTTCAAGGTTCAATTATCATGCTTCAGTTTTTACCTCTAAGCTTTTATAGAAAATAAAACATGCCCAAGGCAGAAGTCAACCTTTCACTTTTGCTACAGAGGAGATGCCATCTATTTCATGCTGTGCTAAGTATTTCATTGAAACATGAGTAAAACAATGCCTTTGGCAAATCATAAGTTAGCAATAGCACTAAACAAGAGAAATAGCTTTAATTAAAGCATTTTGTTTCTCTTTGAGGATTTGGTTTGCAGAGTAGTGGGCATTTTACCTGCAAAGATGAAGTCTCTCTTTTTAAATTCAAGGGATCGGTGTTGTGAAATCACACTAGAAAACTTGCAATGTAAAATTGCTAGTTAGCAAGAGAGAACAAAAAATGGTAGTGGCTTATTCCAAAGTGATTCTGAATTAAGGCTGTGTGAGGAAAATTTCTTTTAGTCTTCATCCCATGTTAAGGGTTAATTTTGAAAGCTCAGTTTCTCTGGTATTTTCACTGGCCATTCGATGTTGTAGTAGTGGGTTGTGAAAACATTTGTAAAAGTTTCAGTAGCTATTTTAAAACCCAATATGTAGTATAAACTTATTTGTATATGTCAGCAACTTCCAAGCCACTAAGGTATGAAGAATTGTATTTTAGTTATGCTTATTGAAAGTTAAAACAAATTAATTTTTAGATCTTCCTTCGAATCACTGAAACAGTGAGAGTCTAATAACACTTTCAATTCAGCTGTTCTGGCTGTGAAATGTCCTTACTTAGGTAATCAGATTCCCTAGAAGGAATGAAGGTTCATCTTTTTCCTTTCTTTGTGCAACAGAGAAGGTTTAGGGTATCTCCATTTCAAGCAGTAATCTTGACACCAGAGAGATAATATAAATGCCTTAGAATAGGTCAAATCAAATATGGAGTTTGTGGCCCAATCCTTGTATCCTGCTTGCATGGACAAAGTGGGATGAGTTAGAAGATAAGGCCTTGGGTTGATAGCAAAGAGTTTTCTCCTGCTTTTAGAGGTGTGGCATTCTATTGATTCAGTCATTTTCTTTAAGCATTTTGACCAAACGGTGGTGTTTCATGCTGTCAAACCAAAGAGAAGCTTCATAACTAACTCCTTTGGATTTCTTTTCTGCTGTTTGTGCATTTAAGTCCTCATTTAAATTAATTAATATTACCTGACTGCTTTTAGATGCAATGCATAAGACTTCCATATTTTTTTTTGTTTTTATGTGCCACCTAATGACTCTCTCTCACATCAGCAAAATGGGAAAATCTGGATGGACTGTCCATGTGGGACAGGTGGTATTGAGGGTTAGTAGAATCATCAAGTTCTGTCGCATATGTCTATATAAGCATAGGATTATCTAACATGAATTCATGAGCACATTTATATAGAATTCACACAACGTTAAATTAGCCTGTGTTTTATTGAATTACTAATGATTGCTGTTTCATTTTAAGAAGTATTGAAGTAAACGAAGCTGGAAAAAATATAAGACTGACTATGCATGGGCGTCTTCAGCAAATGTGTGTTTTTGAAATTCTGTGCATATAACTTGAAGGAGAGAAAAGAGTGGGTTTCTTTTGGTTTTGTTTCTGTCTCTGTGATTTTCATCTGATTAAAGTAATAGTTTTTTCTTGCCTACTTGGAAGTAGTAGAGACTCCAGTTCTCTAGGAGGAAAAACCTAATTTTTCCAAAAGTGAAATATCAACTCTTCTTCCATATAATCACTTTCAAGACACAATTTGTAAATATGTGTTAAGGTCTAATTGGTGAATAGGTGGGAGAAAGTCACAGGGACTGTGACATTTTACATCATATGGAGAGCATTTTTATATGTGGAGAAAAAGTAAGTGTTGGTATACTCAGTCTTACAGCGATAATGGAAGTGAACTTGGAACAGTGACACAGCACTTCTAAATACATTGTTGTGGACAGTGAGTTCTCTGGAAATCAGCTGATATCCCAGATAGGGGCATAAATTAAAAATAGTCTTAGATGCAGTTCAGATGGGACTAATAAGAATAACAAAATAATCTTCCTGTTCTGTGTGGGTAATGAACTAAGAAATTCAAAACATAAATGCATCTCTTGGCTGCCAAATGGTATAGAAGTGAAAGGAAGAAAATTATTTTGCATTGTAACTTTGGAATTGCAAGGATGCACTGAGAAGTGTTTGAGATTTTTGAGTACTGCTTACTGCCTTTAATATTATGGCTGGCAATGTGATTAAAAAACCTGTGTGTAGTCATTTGCAGAATCTGGAACTGTAATTGTAGCAGGCACTGGAGGGGCACTAACTAATGTTAGTAACATTCTGCAAGATAGAAGGAAAACTGATTCATCCATAGAGAAGAGAAATTTGGCTTCAGGGCAGGTAGACTCATATTTTCCTTTCTATCAGAAGTTTAAGATTTTTATTAGTAAAGTTTGATGTGTAGATCACTGGAAGTAAACAAAAATATTTTTTTTCAACTTTATTCAGTTATTTCAGTTTTGTTTATACTGTAAGTTTTCCTGATACTTTGACAATGACATCACTTTTGATGATTGTGAAATAAAATTTTTGTTAAATAGATACTTCAACCATTTGGTTCAAAAACAACCACAGGAGAAGAAAAGTACTAGGAGGAACTCCTTAAGCAATCTGAGACAATCAAGGGTAAAGTTGTGTTTTTCCCGTTCTCCTGTCACTTTGGATAAATGCATTTTTTTGTTCTTCACATTGTTGTTCTGAACAGTGTCTACAAGGAGTATTCTATTCTGCTGTCTCCTACAGTTGAAAATTTATTTCATTAACATTGTTGCTGTTGACCTTTTTATAGTTTGACTTTTAATGCTCTGGCAGGTTGTCCGCTCATAAGTAATGCAGTCTTCCTAGACTTCTTTGAGTGTTGTCTTCTATAGTGCAGTACTGCGTGTTACCTACTGAGAAATATAAAGTAAATCAATGTGTATCTAAGCAGTTAAGAAATTCTTTGTAGAAGAAAGAAATTCCAAAGAGATGACAGAGCATGTAGCATGTCATCACCAGAAAGCCATTAGATCTTCCACAGTGGAACATGTTATTTACCAGTTGTACCTTCTCCTCAGTATAGGCATGTCATATCCATGTCATGTGTTGCATTTGGTACTTTCTGTAGGAAATGCTAGTGATGGCCTGCTGTTAGGAAATATTAAACAAGAAACTAAGAACTAAATACATGTTTCTCTGATCAAATTTCTTAACATAGTTTTCCCAATATAAGGGATTCACATCCTCTAGTACTTTTTAAAGCCCTTGTTGATATTTTTTCTGCTACAGAAAACCCAGTCCTGGTCATGGAAAGGTGACTGCTCTACAAAAGCAGAGGATTTGAAGAAAATGTTCCTTCATTGATCTTTCTGGCTTGCAGGAGGCAATAGTAGACCACAAGTGTAGGACACTGATCCCCAGTTGACAACTGGTCTAGGGGTCTGCCATTTAAAAATTGAGAAGGATAATTAGAAATATTCCAATAAAGTAATAGTGTTCTCTCTTCATATTATGAGACTTCAAAGTCAGACCAAAGATGTACGGTAGGTAGAGATTTTTCTTGGGTGTTTGAGTTTTTGAAAGCCTTATTCATGGGTGTTTTTTTAATCTTCTCCATTGTAGTAAAACAAAAAAAAACAAGCTAACACTACATTATTTAGCCTTACATAATGAAAGTTTCTATCCTGCTGAAGGTATTTAAAAAAACCTGTTCCAGTGGGTAGGTTTGTAAAAAATCATTCTGTAGTTTTTACACTGAGAGAGGCAAAGAGCTGCTGTAGTCATATATCTGACAGATTGAGTAAAGTACCATAACAAAACTATTCTATTAGTTTTACCTAGTTCTTTTGTAATGAAAGTGGAAATTAGGTTTGCAATCAGATGGATAAATCTAGTGCAAAAAACACCTACTCAATGAATATGTCATTGTTCTGTTTCCCAGCTGACACTAGTGGTGCAGAACATAACTACAAAACCAATCTGTTCTCCATATTGTTCTTGAATCTTTTTTTACAGAAATTCCTTGGCATTCTTAAAACAGCACTGCAATATTATAGAGCTGTCAATGACTAGTTAACCCCCCAGAAGTTACGTTTTTGATCTTCTCACCTTTTTTCATTTGGGATGCCATATTCTTTCAGAGTGATTTGAAGAAAGCTTACATGAAGTATCTCCTGGAAAATAATCTGGCTGTTGGGATAGGCTGTTGCTTTGGCAAGCTCACCTACATAAAAACTGAGTACAAAGTGACCATTAACTGATATGCAAGAGCCACTCTTCCATACATTTCAGAATTGTATTAGTCAAAGAACAAAACAAGCAGGTTGGAAAACTATGAAGCAATCACAAAATGAACATAGGAAGAAGTGGATAGGCTTAAGTCCAGGCGATTGCAGTATCTTCTGAATAGGCTGACTACATTTTTATGACAGTTTTTAAAGAAACGTGTATATATAGTATCAGTTTTTATTGTTTAAGTATTGTTAGCAAGATGATGTGTATGTGCTCACAGGAAACATGGGGAAGGCTCACTTCGGAGTATTTTTAAGAGCAGATTTTTTTTCCTGTGTTTCATATTGAAATGATGAAGCGCATTATAGTTTGCTTTGATTTAATTGCTGAGATTTTGGTCTGGTTTTATGTTTTAAGGAAAGATGATTTATTTTGGCTTTTGGAGATTATTTTTTTTTACCCACCTTCCTCTTGATTTTTAGTCTCTCTTTGAATGTTTTGGGAAGCCTGTATCTAGGAAACATTTGTTGAACACAAGAAGTGGGCTTATTACTCGTCTTGTAACATCTTTAGGTTTTCCAAGTTCCAACGTATATAAAAAAAAATTCAGCAGAGGTTTTACTGCTACCAGTGCTCCTGTATGTTTTCTACTCGTGGTTTTCTGCATGATGAAATGTGAATTTATAGGGATTAGAAAATTCTCTTGGTTTATAAGTTCTCAGACAATTTGAAGATGTTCACTGAAGTATCTGACTCCTAGTAACATTCTCACTCCCCAGTTTCTAGCCAAAACCTGCTTTCTCAAAAATAAACTGCTAGCAAGGAACAAAATATATTTAACATTACTTTAATGCTGTTCTATGACTAGATGCAGGTTGAATTCATCACTTGACACAGACTCTAGACAACTATGTAAAGTAAAATCATGTGATAATGTGACAGTATACATAAGTATTGTCTCTTCTACTTCATTTATATTGCTGACCTTATTTTCCTGAATGTCATCAATTACAGAGTGGCAGAAAGATACCAAAGTAATTTGGATTCTCTTCCAGTTATATTCTTTATTGCTTACTTGGCCTGCTCTTGTTGTGCAATTCAGATTCCTTGGCATACTGTGCTCAATCTTCAATAGGAGTTGTATGGATTTAGGATTGAAACTCACGTGTCATTACCTATTAGCATTCCTACAACTTGCTTTTCACACCTTGCAAGTATACAGTCATTGCTAAGTGATTGATTCCTTGTATCTTGTTCATAATTTTTCAGTAGACGGTAAGTTTGTGTGGGGGTCTGTTACAGTTTTAGTGATTTATGAGCAAATTTCCAAAATTATGCTATTTACTTTGTTCCTTCAGAACAATATGAAGCAGAAAGATAGTCTGTGCCTCTATAAGGGTATGTAAGGGAGTGAGAATAGGGTGTTAAAAATGTACATACAGAGTGGATATGCCTGTTGCTTCCACCTAGCTGTTACTCAGTAAAGCTCTGTATTATCTGTCAGAAAGCAGAGAGTTCTGCCTAAATATAGGATAGGAAAAAACTAGGCAAAGAACTTGAATTTTTTCCTATTTAATGTTATGAATTGAAAATGAGTTTTTAGCATATGTACTAAATAGAGCATTTACATGAGCAAGACCATCATGAATCCACACAGATGCCAGTAATTGGTATGAAAATTTGTGATTTGGATTCAACATTTTCTTGTCTGTACAAATGCTTGTTTACGCAACTGAGGTGTTTATAACTATATCTCTATTATTGTGTTATTTACAAGGTAAAGTGGAAAATACATGATTAAAAGTATGAGAAGCAATCATACTCAAGGATCAAATGCAGGTATTTAGAGGAGGTAATTACAGGAAATAATGGGAAAAAAAAGTAATCAATGTGTCAAACATGATCTGCTTATGCATCTATCTCTGGCTGCCATAATCTGTCAGATGAAAGTATAGGCATTACTGCTACCTAAAACTCTTTGAAGGTTGAGATACTATTTCAGTGATGCAGGTTATTAAAATGCTACATCAGACTACATTGGTGAAAAAGGGACTTGAAGAAATTTAATTACACTTAATCTTAATTACACTTAATTACTCTTCAGCATATAGTTTGCACATCCATTCTGTTCATTTGCTGTGCTCAGTATTTGAGATGTCCCTTTGCACATTCTTTTCTTGCAACCATGAAGGCCTACTTGAGAACTAGAAGGTTAAAGTGTTGTTAGTTTAGGCTTTACCAAATGATTGTGAATTTAAATGATTACTTAAAATACAATGTCTACACAAGCTGTCTCCTTTCCCACACTGGAATCCTAGTCCCCAGGGATTCTGAGGTCTGTCTAACTCTTCATAATCTGGCATGTGGGGCTGAGGGTGTCGTGGTAGCAGTTTAAGGTCAGGGAACATGGCTGGTCAAACATAAAATGGTCTGGTGTGTATGGAATGTCATGTATGCTTGAACAATGTCTATTGGCCCATGTCTGTATTAAACTAGTATAATTATAGGTATGTAATTATATTTTTTTAAAGTTGCTGCAGAGCTGCTCTGTCAAAAACCAAAGCTGTACTTACAGAAAACTAATGCAGACATCTGACATCATTGAGAGCGGTAGTTGTGTTCGCTCAGGTAGATCAGGACTGATCAGGAAGATACAACGTAATTTAATTGGATTGATCAGAACACAAATTCTTAAAACACTGTTTTTCAAACTCTTCTTCAATTGTTTGCTATTATGTATCTAAAGACATAGTTAACCCAATACTTATCACCAAGTTCTTGAGTGATAAGTAATTCAAATTCTTCTAATAAAGGGAGAATAATTTCCACGTCTAATCTAGGAAGTAAATTATTTCATCAGCTTTAAAAACAGGAAAAGAAAAGCAAAGCTTTACTTCTGTTTTCTTTTTGCTAGGTATATGGATTTCATGTTTGTTTAATTTGCTATATTGGGAAACTGCTATAACATTTTCTACACATGGAAATAAATAGGTTTACTTTTTTTTTAGTATTACTGTGGCGTGGCTTACCCGTATTCCCCTGGAAATCATTTGTATAGGAAATGAAAAATTAAATTATTATCTTTTGCAATTTAAAACTCAGTTACTTTTCTGTCTTGTAAATGCTGTATTTTCCCAGTGTCAGAATTTAAAAGAATGGCTGTTTGTCAAAAAGATAAAAGGCTTTGTCAAGACATCAGTCACGCATCTTATTTAATAGTACATGATTGATTATTAGTCCCCAAATCAAGAATGTCAAAGTGTCTGGTTTTGTGTTTGTATAAACCACAGAAAGTTGTTCCATTTGGCTACTTCACTTTGGTTACTTTAGTTACTTTGGTTACTTAAATTGAGTCACTCTATCTGCTAAGCAGTTTTTACTGTCATACATGTATGTTACTTTAGATGCAAAAGTTTATTTCCCCAGTTAAAAAATAATTCTGATCTCTGACTGAAGAGTAGAAATTAATATGAGAAGACTTAATTACATAGTATAATAGATGAAGGTTTTGTAAATCAATGACTTGTTATTTTGAAACCATTATATTGCGAGACATCTTTAGTTAAATGCTGGGTTTTGGTGCATCCCATTACAACATATAACAGTAGCTTTGCATATTTCTTTCAGAGATTTTGAAAATATGAAGATAATAAATGGTGACTAATGTACACCATCTGGCTAAGGCGGTGGTGGGGAATTTCTTCCTGAGCAACAGGGTTGCTGCTAAGTTGATTTACTTAAAGTAAATGCATTTTTTTTTCCAGATAAAAAAGTAGTTCTAATAACTTCACTGAAACTCAGTCAATAAGGGTAGTCTTTGTTTTGTACTCCATGATCAATATCAAAGTGGGGCTGATTGGTCTCTCTAAGAAAGGCAGTGTATCTTATCAGTCCTGTTGCATCACATATTCAGAAAAAGATTGCTGAGACTTGAAGATTTTGAGCAACATGAACAAGTGTTAGCTGCCTGTAAAGAGAGATGACATAGCTCTGCATGGTATCAAATTGGTGAACAAACTACTATTAATCTGTACAGCTATAGGATTAGATCCTTAGTAACACAGACATTTTAGTGCTTCATATTTTCTTTAGATTTACAGCTGTCAGGATTTTTTTCTCTGCTACTGCCATGCTGGAGTGTTGTGATGCAATATAGAACTAAATACAATAATAGATATTAGAAAATATGTACCGTTTCTAATTTAATCTGTGCAATTTCTTAGAACCAAAATTGTCTTCTCCATTTATTTTAATACAGATTTTGTTTTCCAGACAGTCACTCGGTATTACATATTTCCTTATTTTTTGTTTAGTTGTCTTATTTCTTAGTGTTTTTCCTTCAGTTTTTAATGAAATAAAATATTCACTTAAAGACCTCAAGTAATTTGAGCAAAAGATGTGCAGGAATAGTGTTCTCCACTATAGAGAAAAAGCAGATAAATGTATGTATCATAAACTTAGAACTGCAGTCTGTATTTTTAAATTACATCTTAATGTTTTAGATTTATTTTTACGCAGCATCCCTACCTCTTCAACTTTTCTAATACTGCTGAAAATGGTATGGTAGATAAATTTTATTTAATCTTCAGTAATGGTTGCTTAAACTCTGGACATGCTACGTGACGCATGACCTACAGATGTATCTTGGTTGCACAGACAAAAATTGACGTCCATAGTGACTAACAAAAAGTTACGGAAGTGTGAGAAGGGACTGCCAGTACTTTCTTGAGGGTAAGCAGGTAGTTAGAACATCTGTTGGCTGCCTACTCATTAAAAAAAAAAAAAAAAAAGTCTACAAAGAAAGCATAGCCTGTACTTCGATTATTGTTAACTACTGGGCCAAATGATTCATCTGGCTTCTGTGGAAGACAGAAGTTGCAATTAAATAAAAAAAAAAACAAAAACAAAAAAAAACCAACCAACCAACCAAACAAAAAAACAAAACAAAAAACCAAACAAACAAAACAAAACCCGAAAAACAACAATAACAACAATGAAAAAAAACCCAAAACCAAACAAAAATTGAGAGTGTAACAGCATAAAAGAAAGGAAGTAAGGAAGGGAGATAAAAATGAAACACTGGAAAATAATAGGTCTGTTTGTAGATGTATAGAAATATCTGTGTTCCTCTTCTCAAGGTTTTAAAGAAATTGTGTCTCTTGGATTGCCCAGTGTATGTTGGTACAAAGCATCTTTCCCTTGTGCTATTGGCTCTGCTAAATAGCATCATCCTTGATTCTATCTTGAATGATGAGTATATGTTTCCAGGGGCAAATTCTGGAACCAGGCATAAATATGCTTTACAACAGGGAACAATGATGGAAAGAAACATTTCCATTTTTCCACAGCAACGAAAAAACACTTTCCCAGTGTTCAACATTATGTAGAATGCCGGGGCTTTTACATGTTGAATGTGTAGTGGGCGCAGGTACATGCCCTGAACCTATCTGCACTTTCTCCTATGATCATGTAAGAATTATCAGAATCATATCAGAATGAGAGAAATTACAGAACTGTTAACAGGGAGAGACATCTGGAGGTTACCTAATCCTTTGGTTTTTAGCAGGACTGTCACCAGCACTAGATTAGGTCAGCTTTACCTTTACCTAGGGGCATCTTCAAAATTTCCTGCTCTGAAGCTTCATGTTCACATTTTGCACTACTCTTCTGATAAATAAGTTTTTTCTTAATGTCCTGTGAACCTCTAAACCTGCAGTTTGTGGCTGTTTTCCCTTATTTTACCATGTGCTGCCACTTAGCGTTTGGTTTCATAGTCTTTTTAACCCCCCCTTCAAGTAGTTGTAGTTTACTGTTAGACCTTGTCTAGGTCTCCTCTGTGATGGAGAGGAGATCCTTCTTGCTGTAGAGGAGATCTTTCCTTCACTGGAGTCTCTACTTTCTTAACACACTTTTTGAACCAAGACTCAAAACTGTAGTGTTGCAGCCTCACAGCACTGAGTAGAGGTGGATAATAGTTTCCCTCTATCTTCTCACCATGCAGTTCCTAATACAGCCCAATATGGAATTTGTCTGATTTACAGTGAGCACATATTTAACTTGTTGCCCACTGTGACTTCCAGGTCCTTTAACCTGAGGTGTGGAACTTCACAGTTTTCCTTGCTGAGATTCATGTGGCTTCTGTTGGTCTAGCTGTCAAAGTTTCTTACGGTCCATCTGCAAAGTGACACACTGACCTTAATCCTACCATTGGGTTTGAAAAATGAGCTCGTTCTACATCGCATATTGTTTTAATAGAATGTTTGTAATACTGCTTAAGAAATAAGAAACAGTACTGATTCCATAAAAGAGAAATAAAATAAACAGAGACAAGACCAGTATTGTTTTAGAAGATGGGTGCTAAGTGATAGAGCTGTTAGATTGAACTGTCACATGAACTCCAAGGGTATGTGACCATTAAACAGGTTACACTGGGACTGGCACTTGTGCCTCACCCAGATGACGGAAGAGTGTTAGAATGTTCTTTGAATGGGAGCAGTGAGGGGCAAAGATGCTTTTTAGGATGGAATCTGGTAGGTGGTTGGGTGGAATTAAATTACATGTTTGCCTGTAATAACAGGACACTGGATATGATGATCGAAGAGGTCAGCTTGGCCCATAAGGTCCCATGCAATCCTGTGTCCTGTGTTGCCTTTATGTAAAGAAGCTGTTGAAATTTTGCATATATGAAACTTCCTATCCCTATTTTCTCATTTTGTCTCATCTCTTTTCTTTTACTATGATAATTTTAATATATATTTTGCCCATAGCAAATGCCAACCATAATATTTTTGTCTTCCTTATGTTGTCTTACATTATTTATCTTTCTATATCGAAACTGCAGACTTAGTTATATGCGGGGTGACAGAAATAGCTGTTATTGTGAAATGCGTACATGGTAGGATTTGCTTGAATTCAAGCATTTTTGCAGTCTGTTTCTCAGGAACGCTGATAATTCATATTATTGTAACCTCTGTGGTGCTCTTTAGCCAGAGAAATCTGATGGCTAGAGAGCACAAACCATTCATATGTTTTCCTGTGAGGTCACTTCACTTGCTATCCAGTAACTGTTTCAGTTTGTTGGTGATAAAATTAACAGGTAAGTGGAAGGGACAATATTGAAATAAGTATTAGGAAGTATGAGGAGAAGGAGGATGTCCATCAGTTTCACTGGGCCAGATCTCATGCAAAATATAACACAGCTGAGGAGAAGCTCCTTTGGATGAAGCTCTACAGTGTTCATGAAGTGTACTCAAGGCAGAGGAAAAAGGCAGGAGTATGGGACTGACCTGGGCAGGAGATGAGACCCAGGAATCCTTGCTTTGCACTAAGCAAAAGCCTTACCTCTCAGTCATCCCACAGTGCTGCTTGTTAGAGATGAAGACCTGGAGAGAGGAGTATGTAGTTTATTGGTAAGCATTTACATTTACTGAGTCACCAGTGTCAGATTTATAAATGGATACATTGCATCTTAGAAATAGCCAACGTTAAATGGCCTTTTCACAAGGAAAAGTAATCTAGTGTCCCAAGTTAAAGTCTTTACACATGAGAATATAAAGATCTTTGTTTAAATTGCAAATGGTTAAGGTTTGTTTTTTATTTGGTTGTTTGTGAAGGTGTTAAGCTGTGTAACAAATAGCAAATACATAGGTTTGTGTGTGATGTCTGTACTATATTTGAGTATATGACAGCAGATGATTATAATCATTACTGAGCAGTTATAGTCCATATAATTAACATCGTATGTGATAAGTGAACATCATGTGTTCCTGAAAAAGTTTTAAAAAATGAATCATTATCTTTGTGTCTTTTTTTCTTGGCTCTAATATTTGCATAGCAACATATAACTAGAAGTATTGTACAATGTGATAAAATGATGATTTCTGAAGAACAAATGTGTTAACTGACCTGTTTTGATAGCAGTTACATTTACAATTTATTAAAATCAAATATGCTATTACTGTAGAAAGAAAAAGCCATAAAAAATATTGTCTAATTAGTTAGGAAAAGGGATTCAATGTACAGGTCTGTTTAAAATGAGAATTTTGACAAAATGAAGAAACTAGTAATGTTTTAGAGCATTGAAGCAAATATGAAGTTGGAGATTCAGTGATGCAAGGTGGTGATATACTAACTTATTTCTTCAAGCATATTAGGCTGATTTAAAGAAATTCTGGTGATGTGGAAGGAAGAAAAGTCAGTGTAAACTTCCATGTCAAGATGAAAAATTTGCAAGACTAAAATTAAATTAAGGCCCTGATAATTAAGGCTTATAAATTTTTGAATCACCTTAGTAGGGGATAGCAGTGTCTCAAACTCCCTTATTAGGTAGAACTAATTAAGTAAATATTGATATAATGAATAGTAAAAGTAAGTATACCACTGCATACCTTTTAAGGGTATTTCCAGGGCCCCATTCTACATAATTTTCTGGTTTTAATGAATGCTAAGAATCCTATTGACCTGGATGGGACTATTTGCTTAAGCGAAGGTGCGGTATATTTCCATGCTTACAGAAACAGAGCCTTTTTCTCTCACAGAATGTGAAAACAGGAAAGTGCAATTATGTAATTATAATCTTTTCAGTACAGCTGTCATTAAGTGCAATGCAATTAAAACCTGTAACATAAACTGCTGTGAAGTATTGTATCTCCTTAGTCCTGATCAATAAAACTTATCACTTACTGCAAATTCTATCTGGTAAAAGAGATGTTAAATTACATTGTCTTTCATTGTGCTTTTTTTGTCTTTTACAGGAAAAAGTAGAATATGCCTTCCTGATAATTTTTACAGTTGAAACATTTTTGAAGATTATAGCATATGGATTATTATTACACCCCAATGCATATGTTAGAAATGGATGGAATTTATTGGATTTTGTAATAGTAATAGTAGGGTAAGTAACTTATCCTTCATTATGCAAAGATTTAAAATCTTCTTTACAGTGAGGTAGATGTAGGTCTGTTTGGCTGTGAGTAATGGTCTATGTTTGATTTCTGTTCCTTTGGAGTAAAAGAATGAACTGATATGAGTGAAAAACAAGAAGAAAATCCTGGAAGTTTTCAATTCTGTCTGTGGCTGCAGGCTCTGTTGCACTATAAGTTTTATAGTAAAAGTTCCCAGGGAATTCTGAGTTATGCCAGAAATTTTTCATGGTTGTTTTCTTGGAGAATCTTTTCCATCTGATTTTTCCAAGGTGAACTCCTGATATCTTTCCATATGATAAAGGTTGATCTGTTTAAGTCCATACATTGTTATTTCATTTATTCATTTGTCCCTATACCGTGGTTATTTGGAGTTCATATATTCTACAAAGATCTCTAGGAGAAGCCATGTTTTTCAAAATGGAGAAGAGTGGTCAGGGGAGAAAGTGTTAACTGAGTGATTCCTTTGCCTTCTTGAAAGCTGAGGAAAATCAGACTTTTCTTTGGGATGCCACACATTTGGCCCTGGATATATATGACTTTGGCTTGCCTGGGGGAGAATGTATGCTAAAAATGCCATTCTACTTTGTGTGTCTTGCTGTACCAGGAAACCCTGGAGAGTTTGTACCCCTCAGAGGAGGGACTGCTTGGGCCTTATGCAGGTTACAGAAAAGTGGAAAATCCCACATTCACACTATGCATGTGCTTATGATAAATAATGCTTTGTGTCAGCAGCTTGGTGTCAATGGTTGTGCTAATCCATTAGAAGAGCCTGCCTACAGCCATCTAGGGAATTAATCTGGAGACATATATTCCCCAATTCCTTAAATATTGTGGAAATGATATTAAAAAAAGGAATTTCCAATACTGTACATACTGTTTACGGAAAATATTTATTACAAATATCATGGAGAACGTTATCCACACAACTTCGTACGTTGTGGCAGGCTTGCAAAGAAGACCTTGGCATGCAGTGTGAAATTCTAATTTAATTTTTAAATTCAAGCTATATCAAGGGTTACCTGTAGTTGAAAAGACATAGAAATTAGAGTGTGTACTGCTCTTAACTCATGTTAAGGGAACATTAAGGGAAAAGAAAAAGATGCAAAGTGAAGGAATTTGTGGTAAAGCATTGTTAAATTTGGGCAAGTATTATGAATGCCTGTTGTAGAACTGTTTGATTTGGAGATAGTAAATGTTACTGAGAATATTGTATTTGGGCCAGTTGCTTGGCATTCAGGCAGCTTTGGTCAAGGACTAAAATTTGTGTATAAATAGATCCTTCATCAGGTCAGGTCATTCTCAACAGATTGGCCTCTGTGCCTGAAGGGGAAACTTGGTGGGCAGGTGTGGAGACTATCACATATAAGAGTTCTATTCTTGTGCCAGGCAGTCACTTGAATAGACCTCTTCCCTTTTGTCAAGTGACCATGGAGTTACAGTAACCCTGGAGCAGTCTAATTAACATGACCTCTATCTTTGACTGTGTCCTAGATACATGGTAACTAAAAAAATTTCCATTAACTCCTAAAACACTCATTATTGAAGGCTAAATCTAGTTAGGTCAAATGGTCACGCTGGATGTGTGGAAAATCTGAAGAAAAAAAGGCCTGCATCTTGTCAAATACGTAAAACATCACACTAAAGTTTAAATCCTAGGTCAAAACCAGGAGTTTTGTGATATAAACTATTGTGTAGATTGTCAGCAGTCTACCTGGAAGACAAGGTGGACCTTTTATAACATGACAGGCACTGACAAAACTGTGAGCAATATTTTTGTTCTTGTACTCTGTAAGCAATATTTTTGTTTCTTCTTTTAACAAGAATAAAACCCACACAAGCAAGAAAGCAAGCATGAGTCCATTTATTTAATTAATACTTAAAATCCCAGTGAAAAATTGATTTTCATATATAACCCAAGGTGGTTATAGAATCACTTCTGGATCTGATTCTATTTGACCAGTTTAATTGTGAAATTTCATTAGGTGTTTTAATAGCTTTGAAAGAGCTGCCACGGTGCCCTATATTGAATGGATTAGATGAAATTTGCTTCATGTGCTTTCTCAGCAGAAAATGTGGCACTCCAAAAGCATAAATCTTAATTATACCAAAAGAAATCTATGCTAGCAAAAGGTAAGCATGTATAGACACCTTCTTCCACAACACCAAATTTGGCATTTAAACTTCAGTAAACTGTACAGGAAATTAAGAGTCAATTGTAATGAAGGACATCAGTGGGTTTATACCTTAATGGCTTTACAGGATAGACATGAAATGACAGAGCTGTAGACATAGCTATGAATGTGTTGTTTTCTCCTGTCTTTGTTGGTTCTCTCTGAAACCAGCCAGAGTATGAATTACCTTCAGAGCAGTGTACTACTTGCCTGTATGCTATGCCACATAGTTTCCATTGATTGATGTGAAAGAATAAGGTCCTGGTAGAGAAAGCTTTCATAGCACCTTCCTATGCCTCTATGCCTTTAATGTTCTGAATGATGTGTGAACTGATAGGCTGAAAACAGCTTGTCTTAATTCAGGACTTGATTCAGAGGTCTGTTTAATCACATCTGCCTTTAGAGCATGAATAGTCACTCAGAAATCATTGAGGTGGCTCATTTTCTTAGAATTATGCTTCTGTTAAATTATAGGGCTGAATCAGGACCTGAAATATTAAATGTCTGGATTTCTACGGTTATAGCAGTATGTAGGTTGCTGGTGTTCATTCTAAGATCTGTAGTCTTTGTGGCTGGGTTTCACTCTGGAGGAGGATGAAGCAGAATGGAGATGGGTATTGACTGATACACGTCAGTTGATTACTGGGGGAAGAGAAAGTCTTCAATATTCTAGTTTGGGCAACCTATTAAATATTACATGATTTCTAGCAACCCTGCAGCATGACAGAGTTCTGAAAACATGTCTTCACAATACCAAAAACCTGCACAGTTCAGAAGTCCTTTACAAGTGAGAAAAATTTTTTGGGATTATCAAGTCAATAGAGTTTTGTAATCCTTTCAGAAGTTCAGTTTTACAACTACTGAACTACAGACTCTGTGCAAAAGTTAATATGGTTTGTGTGGTCTAGCCAGTCTAGAAAACCATGCATCTGAAATTCAGGTCCAAACTAAAATAAAGCTAGGATTAGTTTGCACGTCAATCAATTTCATCACTGTGAATTGCTGGTAGAAGTGGGAAAGAAAAATAAATCTTGTCTTCCAAACTGTTCTAGTGAATGACTAGCTCATTTCTGCAGTGAAGAAATACAATGTAATAAATGAGTCATCTGGGAATATTTTTATCCTCAAAGATTCTATGTGTAAGAAACAAATCTTTTTGATGTTATTAAATGTTGGACTCTAATTATTTTTAATATATTCAGTTTTTGCTGACTGTGCTTAGAATATTGAACTACAGTATCACTCGGAGTTCATATATTCCACCAAAATTACAGCAGATGGTTTCTAGTGATTATCTACTTCATGTTCTAGAGAAAAGACTAATTCTCCAAACCTTACAGCTAAAATGTTAGAACAAAGAAGTGGCAAAGTAGCTTCATTTATTTAAAAATAGCAGATTGTGTATACAAGCAAAATGCTAATTTATTGGATACTATGTGATCATCGCTCTCTGGAGGGATTAGAAACTCTTGCACTTCATAACTCTTCCTGTCATGATTTAATGTGAAAACGTACATCTCATTTTGACAGCTGAACAGCTTGTCAGAATTAACTGCAGTTCAAGTAATTCCCTAATACCTTTGATTGCATGGCAAATGAATGGTGATGACCTTACCCTTCATCTCATTTTCTAGATTATTTAGTGTAATATTGGAACAATTAACCAAAGAAACAGAAGGTGGCAGCCACTCAGGTGGCAAACCTGGTGGTTTTGATGTCAAAGCCCTAAGAGCCTTTCGTGTACTGCGACCTCTCCGGCTTGTATCAGGAGTGCCCAGTAAGCTCTTTCTATTTAATTTCATTGGAATGAATACTGTAACTGATCTGATTATTGAACTTTCTTGTTCCAGACACGAACAGAAATGAGATAATATAAAGTTGATTTTTTTGTTATCTGGTTATGTATTAAAAGTGAGGTTTCAGGATGAATGATACCCTATTCCAGTTGAACAAAGGATTGTGAATTCATTCAATGTATGATCTTACACAGTTCAGTATGAAGACAGGGGAATACACTTCATTTTTAGCTTTATATAAAAGTAAATTACATGTTAAAATGCAAATACATGGGAAAATAAAACTCAGATTTTTTTTTTTTATTCCAAAATCCTGCAGATCTGAAAGTGTAGGTGGTCCTAAAACAGTTTATATGTTGGTAAGTGTATGCCAAAGCACATTACACATTTCATATTGCCTGCCCCCTCCAATGCACATGAATGCCTTCTGTTTATCTCAGTAGAGCTAACAGATAAATCAGGAAACTTAAAAAGTAGAACAGTATTATTTAAAGAAAGCAATTGAATTTTCTGATCATCTTTCCTGTTTTAATATGTTATTAATTACTGAAGTTATTTGGACTGAACAAGAGATACATGGCTTACAAATCAGCTCTTTTCAAGACATTCAAAAGAAGAATCCTAATGCTGAGTTTATTATATCATAGTCTGTAACATGGAAGTGATCATGATGATATATTTAGCAAAAGAACTTCAGTGAAGAAAGAAGCAGTCTTATGAAATGTCAGAAAGGAAGGCTATTAAAATAATAATGAGGCCTATTTTGTTCTCATTGGTACTGTGGCAGCTTCATTAATATGGGATTTACTTCTTTTGGTAAAACCAAAATTTGGCTAAATATCTAAGAAGAAAAGAGAAATTGAATAGTTCTAAAAGTAATGTGAGGAATAAAAGATGATAAAGTAAGTTTGTTCAGAGTAAAAATGTGTTTTCTCAGGTAACTGTACTCTATTTTTCCAGATCAAAAACACAGTTCTGCACTTGGCTGAGTGTACATTTTCTCAGGACTTGACACAAAATTGTGGTTGTAGCACAGAACTTTTTAAAGGTCACATAAAATGACCTACAGCCACACACTGACTACATCCCCTTTTTTTCTAAAAAATTGTAAATTTTATGAAACATTTCAAGCATTGACTTCTATGACATAACCTTTATTAACAGAGGAAATAATTAAACTTTGACACAAGGTTTTAGGTTCTTAGGAAGTATTTTGTTACATTTTGTGGTTCTGGGCAGTAGAAATTTTTTAAACTGATTCACTCTGCATGCCTGTATTGTTAATTTCTAATAATGTGTAACTATAGAAAATTTGGTAAGGCAAAACATAGAAGCCTGGCTCGTATCTTGTATCCTCTTCTTTTTCTTTTAGGTTTACAAGTTGTTCTGAACTCCATTATAAAAGCCATGGTCCCCCTCCTCCATATTGCCCTTTTGGTATTGTTTGTAATCATAATCTATGCTATTATAGGATTGGAACTTTTTATTGGAAAAATGCACAAATCTTGTTTTCTTATTGATTCAGGTAAGCCATTAAATTGTTTACTAAAATAAAGGATTAATTTCCTTTTTTTTCCAAGTCTGTAGGATTTCAGTTTGAAACATAACAGGGGACAAATCATTAAAACTGGTGACCCCAGTTTTCACCATAGTTCATAATGTTAGGAAGAGTGCCTTTAATTTTAAAAAACAAAAATGCAAACCGGTTAGACTAGAACGTACTCTGAATAGGTTTTCATTTCTGAAATATGCAACTCAGGTGTCAGTAGTAAAAACAGTAAGAGTAATTATCCACAAGGGACAATTCAATATTCTTTTAAAAATGAATTTAATTTGATTAGTGAAAAGATAGCTAGTCCTATTCCAAGGAAGATATACTTTTCTGAGTTCACAATCTGGCAGTGTCTCTCCTTCAAGACTGTGTCAATGTAATAAGAAGTGCAGTTCTGAAATGAGTGGAGAAAGAAAACCGTGATCCTACATCCAGATGAAATGAAAGTGGTTTTAATGGGACAGTTTTGAAGGAGTGAATCATCATGAGGGAGAGATCTTATCTGATGGATAAGGGTACATTCCTGTTAGCTAAGTAATGAAGTAGACTATATGTAAGAATTACTTGAGACATGTTTTCCCTGATGGTCTGTATGTTAGTATGAAGTGTCATGCAGTGAAGAAATAGCAATGAAGAGGAAAAAAAACAAAACAGCATGAGGAGATTGTAAAAGGTTGTATTATCAGATGCTTCTCTCCACTGCTTAATTACTGGAGCTCTTTTATACATTCAATTGTGATTAACACGTGAGAGAAACTAAAAGCTCTGAAGCTCCCATGGATTGCCTTCCAGTGCTTCTCAGATATCTGGATTTCCCTTCTAACAGGGTTGATGTTTCTTCATGCAAAGAGTTAACTGACAAAAATTTGAGAACTGAAATTTCTGACTTTTGGTCAATTTTCAGATATACTAGTTGAAGATGATCCAGCACCTTGTGCATTCTCAGGGAACGGACGTCAGTGTGACATGAATGGCACTGAATGTAAGGGTGGATGGGTTGGACCAAATGGAGGCATAACCAACTTTGATAATTTTGCATTTGCAATGTTGACTGTGTTCCAGTGCATAACCATGGAAGGATGGACTGATGTGTTATACTGGGTAAGTTCATAAATCACTGAGCTTTGTTTACTTTTAAGCAAACTGCAATGTTCAAGAGAGAAATAAGCTGTTTTACAATATCTTCAGCAGGAAATCTCGGTGAGTTTTGCAGACGAGCTCAGCTGCCTACTTTTTCCAGTCACAGCGTCTTACCGGACTCCTTAGGCTAAGACGACATTTTAGAAACAAATTTATTCATTGCTTATTTGAGGGTATATTTGCCTACTCCATTTGGTTAAAAGTAATATATTTATGTCCTTTGGACTAACATTTTTTAGTGCAAGTTTTTAAGTATGTCTTCTCTGTTTAAGCTTAAGAGCTCTCTTTTCAATATTTCTGCAAAATATTTCACAATATTAACATAAATTAGAGCAAAGCAAGCTCTCATCTGTCATTGCTTACCATGGGGACTGCAAACCATTTGTTAACTATTCAAAAACAACTAATCACAAGAACTGATCCTGACATAGTCTCTGTAGAAGCAGCAAAAGGTAATAAAAACCTAACTGTGTAAGTCCCCACCTTTAAATGCTTTTCTAGTGTCGGGTATGGAACTTCCACAGTTTTGCAACATAGACAGCTGGACACAGACTGGAAAACTGAAGATATATTTAGGGCTGATTTTACAAATGAGAATGGAGGAAAAAGGACACATGGATTTTTAAAGGAATAGGTCACTTAAATACACAGGCAGACCTTTCTCTGCCTAACCCCATTCCAGTCTAAGGACATTATATTATTTTGTGAGTCTTTAAACACTTAAGTATCTGAGTGATTTGTCCAGGGTCATTCAAGAAGTCTGTGACAGAACCTATCTACCATAGGTGCAGAAAATCAATGAGAATATCCTCTACTACTTGGTACTCAGCAGTAAGTCTTTGCAGCTATTAGGACCTCATAGTAAATACATTTCTAACAGTTCAAAAGCTGGAAAATATTCATGAAAGAAGAAAACTGAGTACTAGTAAGGATCACTATTAGCAAGCTATTAAAAATGCATGAGCATCTCAAGAGGTATCTTATTAGAACTATAGGTTATGTTGTTCACGGCAGCTCACATCTTGGATTTCTTTAAGTTTGGCCAAGTGGGACTATTTACTAATATCACATCTGTTATGGAGTATTGGATGCAATTAGGGATGTAGTATTACCCAGTGAATGAACACTTATGTTTATGTGGTCATTTGTTGAAAATCATGGCGAGTTATGCTGTCGCTCAAAAATGTAACACCAGAGTGTAGTCTCAGATAAAATCTGTGATACTAGAGTATAAGATATGAAGAAGTTTTTAAGACTGTCACTGTTAAAAGTAATCAAGATGGTAAACTGACATTCTTTTAGGATTAAAAGACAAAAATTTGGCAAAATATGAATCTCTGCTTTCACTGTCTGTTATCAAATATGAAATTGGCTATAAACATGCAAACCTTCACTACTAAAGAAACTAACAATAATGCAGAGCTAAATATAGGCTAATGTACTGTTTCTCATAGTGTAGGTTTATCTACTCTTTGGGTTTTGCCCTCTAACTCTTCCTAACCTTCTCAAAGAGGCTGTGTGAATGTAGAATTAGTATGTGCTTTATACGATTTGAGTTCACGATGATGAGTTATTTTTATCCCTTCTGAAAGGAAAGGGAATGTTTGCCATGATTCTCTAGGAAAAAAAAAAAATACACATTTAACGTCATTCAAGGCAACAGTATGCCTGCATTTCAGTACCTGGTAATTCCTCCAACTGTCACCATTTAAGAATTAATGAGCTAATTGATCTGATGCAACTTAAATCTTTGGAGAGTTTCTGTTGGCAGTACAAAAAATAAAACCATTAAAATAGGATACTGAATATAGTCAAGATCAGACAAAATGCAAAGCATAAGAACATTAAAACTTCAAAAAATTCAAAACTGCACACGACTTATTTTTCTATAATGAGTTCCCAATATAGAAGATATTTACAGATAGATTTAAATTTTTATTTTATTACAAATGTTACTGGGTTTTTTAGACAGAGAATCAAATATTTATTGACCTAGTGAAATATAATCAAAGTCTGATATTCAAGTGGCTTTGGTATCAGTCTTAACTGACATATATATAATTTGAGATCTGGATTTTTTCTATCTGTAGTCCAACAGATCACCTGTTGTCAGGCTGAAATCCCTTGTTGAGGACAAAAGGAATGATGATTTCTGTGTTTTAATTTTATCTGAGGTAGATTTATCTATTACTGGTAAAAACTGGGAAAAATTTTGCTTTAATTGCAAATTGTGTAAAAAATAAGGGGTATACCAGATTGTAATAATGTCCGAAGAATTTAAGGAAACTATTTAGCTAGAGGTGCATGGGTTTTGTGGGTTGCTCTTTACTTGGAAATCTGTTGGTGATACACAGATTGAATGAGTTTTGTATAAAACATAAACAAGTAAAACCAAACCCATAAATATTAGAAAATGCACAAAAATCTGGTTTCCATTTGGTCACTGTGTGAACAGTAAAATTAACTATGTAGGTTTATCTTGCTAGCAGGTGTAATCTGAGTGGGTGAAATATGTGCAATATTTTGCATGATGTTATGTGGCATTCTGTTAGCAGGAATGACAGCTGAAAATGACAGCTTCCAATAACACTCACTAGTACAGCTCGTTATCACCTGGTTAACAACAGTAGACTTGGCTTAAAAATTCTCCAAGAATCAATAATGATTTTTCTCTTATGCATATCTATTATGGATTGAGGGCTTGATCCTGTTACAGCTTGGCACCCTTCAGATCCTGGTGACTCGCATGGACATCCTGCTGCTCACCAGTTTGCATTTGGATCCCATATGTCCTATTATTTTTTTATAGTGTCTTCATCTGGCTACTTTTCTCTGTGGAACTTATGTATAAGTCACTGGATAGTATGTATTGTGTTTCATCCACAAAAAAAATGTGACACCTTCGTGCCAAATGCTAGATTTAACAATAGAGGTCAAGGGGTAGTGTCTTTGTTTTCACCAGCCAGTGCAGCATATGTGTTCCCAAATCGTATATAATATGTTTGTGGCTGCACATCTGTACATCTTCATTTATATCAGGACTGTGTTTATTCCCAGTCACAGTCCTTTCTGTTTGCTCTCTAGCCCTAACTGAAGGCTTATGCTATTACTTTTGGATCCCAGTGCAGTCCTTGTTACTGGCAAAGTGGCAGCTTCTGCGTGCCCAAGTTTTTAATGCTCTGGCTCACATTCTGAAGCTGAGAGCACAGTATTCTTTGCTTAAGTTTCAATTTATGCTAGCAAGTACTCAAGAATTACAAAATCTGAATCTGCATTTGCATATCTGGCTCTAGTTTTTTTCCATGTCTTTCAAACATCTAGATTTATAGTCTATTAATGGCAAACACGTATTTTGTAAATTGCTTTTTATTTTTATCTGTTTCACTTGATATGTAGGAACACACATAATGAGCAGCATACTTGCCAGTAAACCCCTCAATTTTCCTATGAGTACCAAAATTATCACATTTATTTCTTCTTTTTTTCGCCATAGTGAAGTTATCTTGAGTTACTACACTTGAATTATCTACACTGACACTACTGTAACTTGAATGAGAGATGGGCAGGGCTTATGTGAAACAAGCGACTTCATGTGATGGATTGTCAGCACAGCTGAATCAGTGATGGAGCAACTGTATTAGTGGCTACTGAATTTTACTAAGTCAATCTTCTGGACAGACATTGCATTACTAGCTCCAGTAGTAACAGCTCTGCAGTTCTCTGACAACCTAGCTAGCACTGTTCAGATTAATCTGGAGATTTTTGAGGTTGAAGCACTCAAGCTGAAATTGCTGAATAAAGGTTCATTGACATTTTATATGGTTTTGCCATTAATACACCTACTGATATGTTAACTAGATATTATCTCAAGGATTTATGTTTAAAATGAACAATTCATTACTTGAAAGGTCCAAGCAATCTAAAATGTATGTAAAATTTGCAGAAGGTTTAAGGAAAAGGGTGTCAGGTTTTTTTAATATATCCTTCACTAATATCTCAACTTCTTAAAACTGTATCCTTTACTGCTGTTTGCTGATAACATATTTTACTATCAAAGAAATACTTAATTTGTAATTACTCTACTTTTATAGCAAAAAGAAGTATGCACTTAGAAATCTATTTCTTGCGTTAGAAATTAAGCTTTATATGCTCCAATATACTACTTGAAGCATCTTAGAACATTGGAAGAAAAACAGTCATTTCTGTAACAACCTCTTTAGGCTGCACTTCTGCATATGTCTAGTATGCAAGTGTCTACACAGCCATTGCATTAATGTTACTGGAAGTAACATATCAAGATAGAAGAGATTGTGTCAATATTTCTTTAAATGTATTTCCATGAACTGTGGCTTCCTCATTAGCTTTCCAATAGTACAAGACAACTTTATTGTATATAAACTAAAAGGTAGAAAATCACTATATTTTTTGTCTAACTGAATGAGAATGTGAAAAAAATGATCATAACTCCCACAAACCTATGCGTAGAAGAGAAAATAGTTACAATGATAAAACAGTCTGATTTTTCAGATTGTCAATGTGATGATCAGGAGCTCAGACAATCTTCTAATCATGCCACTTTATAGAATGTTCCTAGTTCAAAAATCTTAAAGGACAGCCTACTCACAAGTATTTTAAGAGGGCTATAATGTACTTGAAACCAGCTGATGTGCAGCCAAAGATTTTTTCCTAAACAGAAGCAAATATTTTGCAAATACAACTCACAAGAAAATCCCTTGGCTCAGGCACAAGATGTATTATTAGTCCATAAACAGAAAGTTGCAAAGTATGTTTGAAATATTATCAAAACTGTTATCAGAGTGCTGAGCAGGAATCTCTAAAAAGTATATGTCAAAAAATCTGACCAATAGTCAAATAAGCGATACTACTCCAGAACTTTGAATTGAATGTTTTAATAAACCAATGGAAAACAACTACTTTGGGTAATTTAAGTCATACTAGTGCCATTACAACTGCAGAAATGGAAGGCATGTTATTACATCTAGACAATACTTGTCAGCAATGAATTTCAGCTTATAGTCTGAGAGAAGTCAGAATGCTTGACAGCTTTCTTCCTTTGTAAATCAGTTGCAAATATTCAGCAAACAATATTAAAAATTACGAGGAAATTGCTAGCAAGATCTTAAAAAATACTTTTCTCTGCCCTTGTCTGTTACGTACTATGGGTAGCAATGCTATTCTCTCAACATCACTCAACACCACTCACAGGTCATCTAAGGGAGACTCTTCAGTGAAACAAGTCAGCTCATCCCCAAAGGCATAGATGTGCTGGATGCACAGTGCTCGCAGCCTTTGATGACTACATAGCCAGAAATTTAACACATGATATCCAGCTGGAGAAACAATGATAGAAATTCTGGATGACAGTATTAATATAGTATATAAATCACACTTAAGAGCCAGGGATTGCAGGCAGGATTTTTTTGAATTTGTGTGTTAATATCTTGCAACCAATTTCATGTTAAAATCTAGCTTAACACCCTACCTTTTAGGTAATTATTTGGACTAACTATTGTTTATATTCTCTAGATATAAAAAGCTCTGAATCAACCATCTTTAGATTTCAAAGAGACAAGATTGAAATTGCCAGTAAAATAGAAAGCTCAGAAAGACAAAAGGGAATGATCAAATTCAGACATGTCAACAGAGCTAACAAGCCAAGATATATACATATTAAAATTTTCAATTAGCTTGAAAAGGGATAATGATATAATTTTTTTTTTCAGATGAACATCTTAACACAAAGACCCCACCTGAGAAGAATTTTAAACTACCTCACAGGAAAATATCTGTTCTGAATGAAATCAACTTGATTTACTTTGACGAGATATCTAGTGTCTCAGTCTTAGCTGACTGCTGACCTGTACTGCAGTCAAAGCATGGAACTAATGTCTTGTCAGAGATCATTGCAAATACTCAAAAGAACATACTATTTCTCCCCAGAACATTTAAATAAAATGGACAGAAACTGGATTAGAAGTAGGCTAGACTTCAAGTAGTACTAAAAACTCCACTAGCTGTATAACAATCAGCTTTTGAAAAATAAACGCTTTATGTGAGTACCTAAAATATATACTTAACTAGCTAACAATGAATAAAAATAACTGAACATAGAGATTGAGGGCTGTTCAGATAAATCAAAACAAATTAACAGAACTGAAGCAGTGTCTTACAAGTTAAGGTTTAACTTGAGAGAGTCACTTACATGTGTCCTATATGCAACTTCATAGCACAGTTTACATAGTGAAGATGGGAGCCAAATTTAGAGGTGATTAAGTAATTATAAGGCTCTCTAGGTACTGTAGCCACTCTTAATTTCTCCAAGGGGTATATTTTTCTTTACAGCTACCTTAATGCCCGAGCTATGGAATTCTGATTTTCTAGTTGTTGCTGAGCTGAAAGGTTTAACAAAGCAGTGGTCTCTGAGTTGACATCCCACCAGTGTATCTTTCTGCTTGTTTCTGTGTCAGCAGTACAACAAAGTTGAGTCTGGCCAACCAGGGGAGTGTCAGGGAAATCTGTGCTTTAACTCCAGAGCCCAGATAAGATTGGATATAAAATTACGTGTTTTTACAAACCCACCTGGAGGCTGCTATGCTTATAGCACAGCCTGTTTTAAGTCTGCCTTAAGTTAACTCCACTTCAGCCAAAAATATCCCAGGACACAAGCTTAGAAGCTGGAAGGATTTGAAAAGCTTTTTGGTATGCTATACAGTATGTACCCTGTGGTCTGAGGTTTTGTGAACCTACATTGTATGCTTCAAAGAATGCAAGATTAGTCTAATTTCCCAAAATACTAATTTCTGAAGGGGTTTTCTGCCTGCAAAGAGACTGAGTTTGTCAGTCATTAATTTTTAAGATGATTAGGTAGATTATAGGTAACAATAAATAAACCCACCAGCTATGTGTTTATTAGAGTGTTATAAAAGGAGGAAGGTAAAATTGAAGTTTAAGGGAACTAAGAAACAATAAGTTGAACACAAAATAAGTTCATGCATCAGCGCATTATATGTGTAATAGTACAAATGCAGAAGTAGAGGTGTTATTGCATTGCTTTATTTTTATCCCCAGTTTGGGCTCAAACAATTGATATGTACAAAGAGCTTGCAACCATTTTCAGTAAAACAGTACCGGGCATACAGAAAAGTAAGACCTTGATCTGCATGCAATTATGTACGGGGATTTTACACACAATTACCACAGATAGGTATAAATGAGAAATTTCAGTGATTACTGATTGATATTTTAGATTTCAGTGTGCCATCTGCTGCTGTGTAATACTCATTGTTTTGTCTGCTGTAAATTTGGCTTTCTTCCTGTTTCACTTCAGAGTCTTGGTATCTGATTATCTACACTGCTTTGTAGTGATAGTTGACTCCAACTACAGCACAGCTAACAAGATTATAATTCACTCCAAATGCCAGATGAGGCAGTTTCAGACTGCACCAAGTTGTCCTATCAGCCCGAGATAATTCTTCAAGACTTTACAGACATATACTCATAAACATATACATGTAAATACAAAAAGCCAAACATACAGTGAAAATTAATTATTCTCCAGAAATTTAACTTGCATGGAGTAACTTGTCTCCAAATCTGGTAGCATCAACAAATGGGCCCTTTTACAAGGACTTTTGAACTCTAAGTTACTGTGTCACTCATGAAAGGGATAGGAAGACCTTCAGAGTTCAGTTCAAAACTCTTTTCAAAGCTGTTTAAATATACAAATTTAATCTAACATCTATATGGGAAGGATGAAAATGCCAGTGTAGCCAGAAGAGTAATCTTTGGAGAATAAGCATTTTTAAACATTTGAGTAGTACACATTTACTGTTATGGTGAAACAGAATTAAATGATACAAAGAATGCTTTGTCCTTCATACTATCCATCATCTTATTTATACTCTGGTTGATGTGATGGACGAGCTAATTAGAACTGACATCCAAACAGACTAGATCTGGAAAAAGTCAAAAAGGAGGGCAAGAAGGATGGTGCTTGGGGGTGTCTTTGCAATAGGTGTTATGGATGCTAAAAGCTTAATGCACTCAAAAAGAGATGGAACAAGTTCACTGAGAGCCATTAAGTATGACACCTCCTTTGGTATAGCCACAGAGGGTGGGAGTTGTGCAAGACTTCTTGATGAAGATTTCAGATGTGATACCTCCTAGATTTCCTGGTGTTACTTTAGCATAATTCAGGGGCTTTTATTGTTTGTTTCTTAGTTGCAACTTCCAGTGCCTCTTGAATTTGTGTCTCTTTAGCTTTTTATTCTGCACTTTGGGTGAGATGTCAGCATTAATCCTTTCAACTGAAAATAACTTTTTTTCTGAAAATGGTGATTTTCCTATGCTCATATATCAACAACGCTCTGCCTCAACTTCTAATCAGAAGGCAAATTGACTCCTTTAATCTTTCTTTAAGTGAAAATTATGGAAAAATGCCACTTGACATACATGAAATGAGCAGTGAAGTTTTCCAAAAGGAAAGGACCTTTTTTTATGCTTTCATCTCTGGTATTAATGCAATCAGAAGTATTACTTCATGAATAGAAATTACAGTGCATTACTTGAATAGAGTTTGTGTATAGAAATAAATGGTAAAATTCTTGAGTAGATGCAGTTTCAGGCTGTTGCTTTTAGGAATTCAATCTTAGATTAGTGCCAAGGTGTTCAACTAGATTAAGGGTACCTGAGTCAGGAATGCATTTGAATTAGTTCAGTATCTACCCAAACCAAAGCATTTCTTCTAGCACTAGTTAGTTGCAGTTTCAGATTTTTACATCACAGGGCATTAGTCATAGGTAGATTAGCCTAAAGCACTGGGCTTAAAATCAAACTGCATAAATGAGAAGTAGTTTTTTTCATGTTATGCACTATAAAGTGAATGAGGAAGATGCAATCACGGTTGCCTATGCTAATAGAGCCTTTATGACAGAGCATGGAAATATCAGCTTTGCTCCTGGGTTACTAAGTTAGCACAATGCTTGGTTTCTGGAATATGTTCTCTGTGAGCAAAAAGAGTGTATCAAATTGGATTGCAGTGATTTCCAGAGCCCTTTTTTCTCAAAATAAAATGCAAATATCAGCCTTTCAGGTTTTTCAAAAGGATTTATAGCAGGAAAATGGTGGCATCAACACCAGATGAATTTATGCCTTCACTCGGAACTCTGGTGACTCACAGACAATTGTTTGCTAATCGTATAGTTCAGTTAGATGCAAAATGCATTCATATGTGTTTGAAATTTCATCAAAACATGCACTCTTACCAGCTATTGTTAGAAAACCACTTTGCCTGTATCATATGAATAATTTCTATGAAGCAAGCTCAATTCTAAAGCAATAAAACAATTCTGAATATGCATTTTCAAAAACCATTGAGTAAATTTTATTCCTAAACCTTTAGGCCAGATTCCTACAATTAAAAGAAGATGTAAAGGGCAACATACACTGGGACAAAGCAGAAACTCAGCAGTATCATGAAAGACTTTAATTTCCACATGAATATGTTCTTGCAGAATTGGACTGTGGAAACTTGCGATCTTTTAAAATTGAGAGTAATGACCTCAGCCTTTCTGAATGGCTATAACCCTTCTCCATTTTATTTTTTCCAAAATAAAGTTTTATTGAAATTAAGAGGAAAAAATGTAAATCAAATATATATTTTGCAGTTTTATTTTTCTTCCTAGCAAGTCTAAGTTACTTTTCAGTACCTCAGTTCAATTACTAAAGCATTTTAAAAGATGATACATAGATTATTTTAAAGGATGTATAAGAAATTGTATAAAAAAATCTTTGGTTACTTAGGAAGTTTGTATACATTAGTTAGTATAAAGTGGCATTATTACAGATCACCATTGAAGTAAAGTACCTATGAGCCTTAACCTGCAAAGACTTAATGCGTGTGCTTATACCTAACCATCCGTAGGGCCACATTGCAGAAATTGAATTATGATGCATTTTGAAAAGATAGAAGAAAAAATAAAGAGGTACAGCTGGAAAAATGTTCCCATGTTTGATATATCAATTTGGGTTTGCCCAAAGATTGTTAGACAATACCATGTCCAGTCTCAAATGCTCATGCAATACTTATTGTCTGCTGAATTTTCATGGCTAAAATGTATGTTATGAAGAATCTAGTGCAAACTTGTCAGTATAAACAAAAGAGTCAGAATAATTCCTTTCCCACAAGAGACCTTTCCAAGAAATTCCAAGTCAGAATTGTTGTTGTAACTTATCAAAATGTCTTTTTGCACCTGAATGCTACACACAAGAACAATTTCCCTGTGTTTTAAAAAATCCTTTTTAGATTTCCATGGGTATTTTTAAGTCCATCTTGTGATAGGTGTAACAAACTCACTAAGAATAGACAGTGAAAAAAGTCTTTGTAGAAAAGCTTGTGTCAGTCTATAAAGAGTATATTTAAAGCTCAGTTACTTCAACCTTACGTTTAAAAAAATATCAGTAACAACTTTTTAAACTTCATTTAGCTTTGATCTTGATATAACTTTTGTTCAGAAGTGTTTCTGGAATATTTCCATGTTTCCACTATATTTCTAAAATTTGATTTTAGTTTTTAATTTCCCTAAAATTATGTTAATGTTCTTACACAAATTCAATTGCATTTACTTCTTTTTGAACTAATATAAAATGTCTGATTGCATGCCAAACTGTAGTATTTCAGGGAAAAAAAAACCCTGAAATTCTATATCACAGAGAATATTATATTGCTTGTACTGTTGAGATGCATGTTACTGTTCCTTTTCTCAAAGGATCATTCATGTAGCTAGGTTGTATATGAACTAAAAATCGTAGTATTTCAATATACTTTGTAAACATCTTTTTAATTAGTGAGATCTGAAATTTAATTCATATTCTAGCTGTTAAAGAACAGAACTGTTGCAGTGCTCCATTTATATTTAATAATGTTTTTGATCTGAATGCTGGGTTCACTCAGAATTTTGTTTTAGAGTTTGTATTAGAAATGCAAAGTGATTGTGGCCAGTGCTGCTTTTCTTGTATTGCTGCTCTTTGAATACTGAAGGAATGCATAGAATTCTATCTCATCTGAGTGATTAAATTCACTTTTTCTGACTCTTCATTGCTATTACTATAGTGATCTACTCTATAAGATCATCTTATTTCTTGCAGATGAATGATGCTATGGGATTTGAATTGCCATGGGTGTATTTTGTCAGTCTCGTCATCTTTGGGTCATTTTTCGTACTAAATCTTGTTCTTGGTGTATTGAGCGGGTAAGCATACACCTTTTTCATCATGAAGGCAGAGTCCTGAATTCAGTTGCCATGAACACACAGGTTATCTTGCACAGGTGAGACTTCAGTTGTGATGACATCTTTTAATAATCCTCTATTTCTTCCTCTTCTAATTAGAACAGAAACAGTTTTCTGTAGCTATCATAATAATAACATACAAATACCAAAATCAGTTTAGATATTCCAGTATATAGCATTCATGTCCATACTTCGGGCAAAATTATAAAAAGCACTAATAATGCTCCTGCACTTATTTAAATGTTATTTTAATTAATCTGATAAGGCATCACACCTACAGTATAATTTAGGTAAGTAAAGAAATTAAGCAAATGTCCATTGATATTTTTTTTAAGAGCTGAATAAGCCATAAACTTTCAGTGTTGAAACCTACGTGATCTGGCAGCTGCAAAAAGGACTCTGCTGTTTAATGAATGACTGAATCATAACTTATTTCCTTACATTTTACAGGTAAATGATGCAATAGGATGTGAATGGCCATGGATCTATTTTGTTAGTCTTATCATCCTTGGCTCATTTTTCGTACTTAACCTGGTTCTTGGTGTACTTAGTGGGTAAGCAGTTGAGTTGACATTGTGTATGCTACTGCTACTTGTAAGATGGCCTTTGCATTTACTCAAGCTTCTCAGTGATGGCTTTTTTGCATGCACTTGAGATTCTTATGTCATCCTACCAGTGTTTGCTCTTTTGACTGAACTGTGTGATTCTAGTGCCTGTATCTGTCTGACATCACATTCACCATGCTTGTCAAAAATACTCATTAAATGAGGCATTAATATCCTTATTCTATGATATTCCAGCAGGGAGAAATATTATTTTGCACACAAAGATGAGTAGTCCACCCATACAAACATTCCCCAATAGTTATAAAGAAGTGTCCTTTTCTGAAAGCCCTATTTTTGGTTCTCTTCAAATATCCATAAATAAATTAATTGAAGTGTTATTTCTGTCTACCAGCCACATTGCTAAATATTTTTAATGAGTGCTTCAAGATCTGTCTTACAGACTTGCACAGTCCTATGGAAGAGTATGATTAGGTTACCTTGACACAAAGTGTTTAGCGCTTCTTTTATGGTAGAGTTGTGTACTGCTGTGACAACCTCCACCAGTAAGCTGGTATATTTATCAGTAATCAAGTATCAATTTAATACGCTTGTCAGGGGGAGGTTGTCACACCTTTTTGTTGGTTTGTGTACTCCAGACATCAGCCAAGAACTAAAGTTGTGTCAGTTGTAGCTGTATAATGTGGTTTAAAATTGTAGTTTATGGCAACAGTTTGAAAGGATTTCTTCTTATGAAGCCCCTTTACTGAGGTTACAACTACACTTCCTTTGCCATTTTCTGATTTCTAACACACTTGAGCTTGGGAAACTACACTTGACAGTAAAGATATTTTCTGATAAAATAAAAGATTCTGCTAGCATTTGCATACCAGAAGAAAATTATTATAATAGTACTTACTAGCTTTGTTATACAACAAATGATATTGTTCTGGCAATCTTAGTCAAGCTGTGCGATGTTTGTTAGACAACAAAAATTTCTCATGCATAAAAAGCAGCCTGACACTGTAGTTGATGGTGTCATCAGACTGCTGATTTTGTGTGCAGCCCTATTAATAGCTTTGCTGTGTTGTGCATTAGATTTGAAAGGAATTATAATGCATTATTATATTTCTGGAAATCAGGCCATCAAACAAAATTTCCAGTTGCTGATATAACTGTATTACAAAAGCTTTTTTATCTGACAAGTGGTTGTACAATATGTTTTTTAAAATCATAAGTCATTTATCTGTGATAGATTAGTATTGCACAGAGGAAACTAGGGAAAGCATAGTTTTACCTTACTGTCAGAATCAATTTACAAAGCAGATGTTTAATAGCATCTGCGACCTACCCTATAAAGTCTGATTTATATAGTTATATCAGCTTTGTTTTATTCAGGGACGAATGGGTAGTTTGTTGCAAAACTAAAGACCTAGCTTTGATGTCACAGCCACGCTGGTCAAAATAATAGAAGGATAGATAACTGAGGGCAGTTGAGTTACAATTTATTTCTTCTTTTAATACTGTTATCTAATGTTGCTGTGTGACTAGACTTCTCACTGAAGTTAATAGAGGATTCCCTGGCCCTGAAGAAGGTCATAAGCAGCAATTAGTTTTCTTCCTGTTGTGTGAAGCTGTCATAGAATCATAGAATGGTTTGTGTTGGAAGGGACCTTCAATATCGTCTAGTTCCAATCCCGCTGCCACAGGCAGGGCCCCCTTCCCCCAGCCCAGGGGGCTCCCAGCCCCGTCCAACCTGGCCTGGAACCCTTCCAGGGAGGGGGCAGCCACAGCTGCTCTGGGCACCCTGAGCCAGTGTCTCATCACCCTCACAGGAAAGAATTTCTTCCTTCTGTCTAATTGAAACCTGCCCTCTTTCAGTTTAAAGCCCTTACCCCTCATCCTATCCCCACACCCACTGATAAATAGTCCCTCCCCAGCTTCCCTGTACCCACTTTAAGCACTGCAAGGCCGCTCTAAGGTTTCCCCAGACCCTTCTCTTCTCCCGGCTGAACCCCCCCAGCTCTCTCAGCCTGTCCCCATGCGGGAGCTGCTCCAGCCCCCTGAGCATCTTCGTGGCCTCCTCTGGCCCCGCTCGAGCAGCTCCGTGTCCTTCTGCTGTTGGGGGCCCCCGAGCTGGACCCAGCACTGCAGGGGGGTCTCCCCAGAGCGGAGCAGAGGGGGAGAATCCCCTCCCTCGCCCTGCTGCCCCCCCTGCTCTGGATGCAGCCCATTATACGGTTTGCTTTCTGGGGCTGCAAGTGCACATTGCCAGGTCACATTGATCTTCATGTCAACCAACACCCCCAAGTCCTTCTTGTCAGGGCTGCTCTCAATCCATTCTCCACCCAGCCTGGATTTGTGCTTGGGATTGCCCTGACCCGTGTGCAGGACCTTGCACTTGGCCTCACTGAACTTCACGAGGTTTGCCCAGGCCCACCTCTCCAGCCTGTCCAGGTCCCTCTGGATGGCATCCCTGCCCTCCAGTGTGTCACTGCACCACACAGCTTGGAGTCACCGGTGAGCTTGCTGAGGGTGCACTCGATCCCACTGTCCATGTCTTCAGCAAAGATTTATTTTAACACTTAACTAAATATTCCCCTTTTCCTTTTCATGACTTGAATTGTTATTGGTTTCATATGTTTATGTTTTTAAAAATAAGTTGTGGGGAAAGTAATGCCAGATTTGATACTTTGTTGCACATGTTAATTTATTCTACTGAAGCCTTGGGAATTGAGACAGACCCTCATAACTAAGCTTTACATTTGATTTAATATATTTAAAATACTTTATAAGGTTTGCAACATTATGATACATGAGATATTTGTTGGAGTATGGAGTTGTTCTTCAGCTGCTGATACAATACAGGGGAAGAAGTGTCCCCTTGTCCTTGGATTCCATTCTGCAGTCAAGAAATCACCACTGATTTCTAGCATTGCTTGATCCATAGAGTTCTAATGCTCTTCAGAACCATTGCTAGCTTGCCTTCAATTTCCAGCAAGCAGAAATGGCAGTGCCAAGTGTGATGTGAACTATCCTTAAATTCATAAAGTCATTAATTCCTAAATTTATTTTATGTCATAGTGTCACCTAATTGCAGTGTGACTTGTGAGCTCAGGATGTTTGATGAATCATTTGAATTCATGCTTGCCCTAAATAGGTGAAGGATCCTTCCTATCACTCTAGTTTTTTGTTTTCTATGCTGAAGAAAATTATATTAGTGAACTGAGACATATGATGCGTAAGCATCACCAATGTCTGATGTTGAGAATGGAAGGAGAAAGGAAAAGAGAATATCGCTACAAGTTGCCTATCATAACAAACTAATGTTTGGTACATAAATGAAGAAAATTCCCTGGCATACTTGCTTGAAAATCTGACAAGAGTCAGTGTGGAATACTGTTACACTGATTTATTTTGATTGCTAAATGTCATTTGTATATAAATAACAAATATTTTTCATATATTTTCTATTTAGACCTACCTGTCCAAATTTGATGGGTAAAAATGATGTACTAGTAAAATCCTATGGACGTGTTTGTATTCCTTAGTAGAAAGCCAATATTTTTCATTCTGAGCCAGGCATTGAATATGTAACACATGAGTTCTTTGTTTTTTATTTAAGAGCTATTAGCTTTTACATTTTGTGCTTTCCTAAGCATAGCATGAAACTTGGTTTATGATAAATCTACAAAGAAAGTTAAATTTTACTAAACCAATCAAACTTCAAGAATCCCAAAATTATGCCAACTTACTTCAAAAGCATGGCTTTGCATACAGATTTTGGAAGTGGAATCTGAATGCCTAATATACCTTTTCTGTATGAAAGTGTTACTTCCTGTGATATCAAGTTATGCTGTGTACATTTAAATCTGCTGTTTTGATCTGTTTGCAGTTTTAAAATATTCATTCATTCTCTTTGCACTCCTTTGTTACTCTGTGACCATCTGCCCCTTTGTATTTCTGTAATGCCTCTTGTGCACTGCATGTTTGATGTATCTAGATACTGTACAAATGGATGGGAATGATGATTTGGGAGATCTTTTGTTTTACATGTAGCCATTACTGAAGGTGAGTATTTCCTGGTGATCCATGTCAGTTTTGCCTGCTGAAGGTGATGTTCTGAAAAATAGAGTTCAGATTTTAAATAGAAGATGTGTAAATTGTAGAAATAATATGTGTGTGGAATCTGCATGAGGTAAATGATTTGTGCATGGAAGCTCACTGTGGAGATTTCTAAATATTCCCTTGAATAACAAGGATGGATAGAATTCATGGGCTTGAGGTAATAATTCAGCTTTTTCAAAGTACTCTATTTTTTACTCTGTATTAGACACTAGTATTACTCACAATATTCTCAAAGTGAATTCTCAATTGAGAAGCTATTTCAGCTTGCAGGACTCTACAGGAGAAGATAGTCTAGAAGAAGACTCAGGTCAGGTTTTAGAAATTACTCCAGATTAAGCTCAGGCTTTGGTTCTGTCTCAGAAATTATGGAGCTGTCTTTAAAAAAAGACACCAGAAATGATTCCAGCTCCAGCAATGGCCTGTACAAATTGTCCCAGGCCCAGCTCTAGGGATGCTCTCCAGAGATGGGCTCTAGATTCAGCTCTAGAAAAGGATCAAAAGATAAGCACCTCTAGAGTGGTCTCTAAAATAGCTCCAGAACATGCTCTAAACCTCTTTCCAATGAATGTCTGGGCAATTGAAGCTACATACAGCTTTGGAAAAGACCTCAAGAAATAGCCCTAGTCCCAGTCTGGAAAATGTCTCCAAAATTGCCCTGAGATCAAGTGGTCTAGAAATGGCTCTAGAGCCAACTATAGATGCGGCTGTAGGAAAGGGTTCTGGTGATGGCTCTTCGTCCAACTTCAGTAGAGGGCTCTGAAGACGTTTGTAGCTCTGGCCTGAGAACAGACTGGACAAACAGCTCCTGTCTAAACATATTGGTAAAAACTAGCTCTAGATCCAGCTCCAGAAATGTATCTGCAAGTATGTTTGGAAGTGTGGTTCAAAACATGCATGTTGACAATTTCTTTCAGCACAGTGAATTTCTTAGGAATCTAGCTGGACACCTGGAACTGTCAGCTAATCTTTCACAATAAAGACTGCATTTGCATTTTTGAATTCTTTCAGTATTTGGAAACACAGAGAAAAAATGCTTGCAGCTCTGGAAAGCTGCATAGATGTATTCAGATATCTTTGCATTTTCATTTTCTTGGGTTGATCTGTATTTTGCTCATTCACATTACAAATTTAAAGCTGTATGTGGCTCCAAATAATTGTTTTAGCTCCTAGAAGCTGAAGGGTGGTCATGACATGGTCACACTCTATTTTGATTGCTCTGTCTTTTGAGCCAGCAGCAGGGAGTGGATTCAGTCTGTAAGAGATACCAGAACACCTTTTTTATCTTTGTAAAAGTTCCACCGGTTATGATGCAAGGATTAGGCAGCACATCTTTGGCGCAAATTTACATGTGATGGAATGACACAGAAATTGCCAATGAGGAGCTGCCCAGAAATTCTAGCTTTGTAAAGGGTGGTGGACTGCTTCAAGAACCTGCTTTTACATGTAGCTTTTGTTACACAGTGTGTGTAACAAGTGTAAACTGGACCAGTGTTCTCCAAACTCATAAAATACGAGGCACAGACTGGGAGCTGAGGAGAGGCCTCCTTCAAATACTCCAGGATAAAAGACCAGAGCATATCATCACTGTGGGTGCAAGAGACAGTGAGCTGAAATTAGAAATTTAAGTTAGAAATTATAAAGTTAAGGTTACTAGAAAGTTAAATAAAGCTAAACATTAAACAGGGAATTGAGAGATACTAATCCACTCTGAAAATACCTTTAGAAGTGTGTTGAAAGTTAAAATCAATATGCCAGTAATTCAGTATGCATAAAACCATTTTAGTATGAACAGAGAAAATAAATTATAAAACTACATAACTTATTTATCAAGTGGCATGGCTTTTAATGATGCATGGTAATCTATTCCTGAAGATAGTCCTTATCATTGGGGGATGGTTTCCACTGATGGCATTTTCTGCTCAAGGCATTAGTATTCCTTTGGGTAGCCATGGGAACAAATAAGACCTTTCAAACACACTTTAAAAAATCTGTAAGTTTAATTTATTGCCTTGCTAAAGGACACCATAAGCTTTGACATGTCCTTACATCCTCCTACATGCAAGTCTTGCAGGTTACTAAGAGAATGTTATTTTTTTCCATTTCTTTTCCACAGTATTATTTGCAATGTATGTACATAATGATTCTAAAAGCTTTAAGGGTACATACTCATCCATGCTAATCTCACAGCAATATCTGTCAGTGTCATATTTTATATGTTGGCACAGATAAGCTTATTCACCTAAGAACTGTTGTCTACAGTATATATGGAAAAAATGGTAGAAAAAGACATCTGAAGAATGATGCACCAAATAGAAAACAGCAGTGAACTGTCATCCATAGTCTTTCAGCAAAAGGGAAATGAACTGATTTTGACAGTGTTCCTTTTCACAGCAGAGGGAAGGCTTAGTTAAAAAAAAAAGTTATGGATGAAAGTTTTACTCCCTCATGTAGATAAACAGAATATACATTCAAAAAGAGGAGGACTTCAGCTCTAGATCTCAGCAGGACATGAGCTAAAGCAGGTTCTTTTCATTGCTGTGTGTCTAGTAAAAATAAAACTCAAACACAAATAGCTACGAAACAAGGAAATAATGATCAATCTTTGATTGATCAACTGAATATACTAACAATAAATAATCAGCAAATACTTTCAGCTGTATACAGCAGTAACTAACCAACTGCTTTAGACAGAGACCACTAAAGTCAGTGGGAATAGTTCAATACTCTTGAATAAGAACTTGAAAGGAGCTGATTTTATTTCAGTCCTGTTTGAACTTATCACACCAAAACTTATTAAGGATTAGTCCTGTAGGGTGCTTGCTGATGAGCTCCTGACAGGTAACAAACTGCATTAGTTTCAAAAACCGTTGACAGTGCACATCACGATGGTGGGATGAATACACTCTGGGGTATGGTCCTACGCTCAGTACTTCCAGTTCTTCCTGTAAGGAATCCACTGTGTCCTGAGCCAAACACATCTCTATGTAGGACAGAATGAGCACATCTTAATTATGGTCTGAAAGATCAGGCCTCAGTTTTGTTGCTCTATAAAATTGTTCCCTATCTTGCTGTTCCCACAGATGATCCATCCCATTGCGTTCATGTGCACTCGGGCACAATAATGCTATACAGGCCTGTTGCTACACAGAGGTTGTGCTGGAGCTGTTGAATATACATTTTGTCAATTGCTAATGAACTATATAGAAATAACAATGGATAGGTAATTCCAGTTTGCGTTTCCCCACCAAGAACCCAATGCTCCTTGGATTCTTGCTTCTTGATCAAGGAAAATTCCTGCTAGAATTTTTTTGTGCTACAGAAGTAATTCTACAGTGTTCAGCCTATGAGGTTTTATTATTTCTAAGAGGAGTAACAATGATGTATGCAATCTCCAGTAATTAAAGATGTGATTGTTACTTAACCTTTTTTATATCTCTGTACATCTGTTACACATTACACCCAGCTGTGAGCTGTTGTCCATGCTTATCTGTACAGTTCTAGCAGATTGAGTTCTCTGATTTGATTCTGCTAATTTGTTGGTTGGTATGGTTACCACTGTGTGAAAGCTCTTCTGTGAGTCTGGTGGCCAACACTGTACTCCTGTGAGTACATTTTTGTTATTATGTGACTGTTCTCTGTGAATATATGAGAGTCTAGGATGTCTGGGTGACGGTTCTACATATAGCATTAGCATAACACTTTCCACGTACCAGACCCTGTGTGCAGTAAGTTGCATACTGCAGTAGATGAATTCTTTCTCTCAGTGTGTTTGCAGTGACACAAAAGGGCAGTAATATGGCTAATGAAGAGTTAGTGTTCTAGTTTATGCTTCAACATTGAAGGCAACTGTTTATTTCCCATCACCAATGCTTAGTGATGCACAGGAGATACAGCAGCACTCATGTTGCTGCACAAGCCCCCTTATGAAGCATCTAGCTTTTAGCATGGAAGAACTTTCAGCTGATAGGTGGCCCGTGTGTCCTTAGTTATTATGTCTGTGACTTACAGAAAGAAGGAAGAGTATACCAGATGCTCACATTTAGGCAAACTTCGTTTAAGATTTTTGGGTAATGTGACCATGACTCAAATTAAGGTACCAGAGAGTTGTAATTGAGTCCCAGTAGGTATTCCCTGCTGCCACTTCCACCCTGTTGCATCAAGACATTCCTGGCTGATTCATGCCAGTAGGAGTTATTTCACTTTATGGAAGAAAGAAAAACCTGCCATGAAAATGAATTGTCCCAGACTGTCAATGCATGAACTCAAAACCTGCATTTTATATGCTTCTGCCTCAACAACCATAGATGATGATTAAACAGAGAACTGAGATCATCTTTCTACAAGGAGATAAATCATTTTGGGGGAATATAAATCAAACTTGCGTTTTATATAATTGCTTAGTTATCACTGAAAATAAGTTAGATTATGTAGGTGAGTCTCCATATAATGCATTATTTTGCAAGTGGTGTTTCCTTTCTGCTGCAGGTGCAATTGACCGAGTTACACTGTGGCTGCAGTTTGAAGCTTTACTCAATTTACAGGGTATTGTCATAGGCTGCAAATTTAGTCATGTTTAACTAGATCAAAATTAGGCTGGCTAGGGCTGGGTTGTCTGATTTATTTGCATTTGCAATAAAATAAAAGAAAATGAACTGCTTCCATCTAGGTAGCAATAGACATTAGCAAAAACATGTTCATTAAGTCCTGTGCATTATGAAAACTACTTAAATCTGTTTTATTTTAAGACTGAAATTTTACAGGCAATAGGCCCGATTTTCATTTCACATGTGTTGGTGTGAAATCAGAGTAGCTCCTCCAGATTTTTCAGCTTGCAACTTGGGTGGAGAACTGATTTAAATCACATTTTAGTGGAGAGACCCTCATAAATGCTAGCATCATCACAACAGCTCTTTGAGTACAATGCTTGCCAGTTTAGTCAGTGATCAACACCACACCTCCACACCCCCCCCCCCCAATATATGCTTTCAAATGCCTGATCCAGTTAATTTTGAAATATGTATTTTAAAGTTACCTCTTAGCACAGGCATTTGTGAAAACAAATATTTACAGAGCTTAAGTGCACTTACCACAATTAATGTGCCACTTCCTAAGCCTATCAGCTTCACAGGCTTCTGGACTGACTACTGGGCTGATGACAGTCAGGGAGGCCAGTTCAGGCCATTAGTCCAACCATGTCAATACCTATGCTGCCTACATAGCTAAAGGCTTTTTTTTTTTCTGCCCTGGACCCAGCCTGTGCTCTCCATAGCCATGAAATACTGCACAAGGAGCTGTCTTATTCCTCCTTCCAGGGGATCAGCCAATGTCTACATATCTTTGTCTAAAGAATCAAATATACTGTTGTCTAAATGTCTTTGTCAGAAGCTTTAAATAGTCAGTGTATCTCCCTCATCTCACCTCCATTATCTCTTTCAAGTAATTTCTTGTTCCTTGGAAAAAAAAATGCTTTTGTTCTGCTAACAGGAAGCTCATTACATTCCAATTCCATTGAACTCCACTTCCTTATTCGTGGTATTTCAGTAAAAAGTATATGTACGTATGTGTGTCTGAGGGATGTCACTTCAGTGTGACTGATAGAAAAAAATACCATAGAGCCTGATTCATCCCTCCTCTAGAGAAAATGCATTTCTCTCAGGTGTTATACTTCCTTACAAGCAGTCAAGTTTTAAAAATAAAAGTAAAATTTTTAAATATCATGGAAATTAAGCACTATTCCATATCTTCCTACTGATAAATTGCAGCAGCATTTAAGACGATGTCTAACTTCTGTGCTGTATTAAAGGGAAAGGTCATAGTTAGCTGTGTATATAAAAACCAGTGTTTAATTCTCTGCATGCAGCCATTTTAACGTAAAGTCAAAGTTAAGAGGTGGTTCGGTCATGGGTGAAGTGCTGTTGGAATTATCAGCCTTGCCAACTATTTCATTTTTAAATGATTCCTTTCATTTCACTCCATACAGTAACAGCAGTTTTCATTTTACTTTAACCACACAGATCACGTATCCTTCAGCCTAATGAAAAACACCTGAAGGACTTAACAGAACAAAAAAGCTAGCAAGGCTTGTTACTTCTGGTTTCATACTATGCTATCGTAGGTCTTCTTTCAAAGATACTGCCTATGTAATGAGAGTCACAAATATGTTGCCTCAATCAGATGTAAAGGACAGACTCTTTGATACTCTCTCCAAGAGAAGCTTAAACCCAGCATTCCACAAACCAAAAAAAAATCTTACAGGCTTGTGACATCTTCTGCCAAAACAATGAAATATTTTTATTTTCTTCCTTTAAAAAAAAAAAAAAATAAAACCCAACCCGTTCTTCAGAGAGATTTGTTGAGTTCATTCTCTTTCGTGAGCATTTTTGTGAAGGGATGGCCTTTTGAAGGACCTCATCCTTGGATGCTAAGTGAAGGGTAGAACATGCAAAGCAAACACAGGCATTCTTCAACTTCATTACAGTGCTATCAGATGGAACAGTATCATCTACACATGCCAAACAGAGTTTTGTTGAATTAAGTCCTCAACTGTAAGATGTGTAGTGCCTTGCTTCTTAGCTTTTGCAACAGAAAGCTTTTTAGCTTCTGCAGCATAACATTAAAAAAAAATAGTGTCTGTATGGTTACATGTAAAGAGCGTAACTCGCACATTTACTAATGTCAAAGCAAAAATTTAGTGTTTAGAAGATGTGTTTGAAGATGGCAAATAAAACAATAAAAATAAAAAAACCTGGAGAGATTATGTTTTTGCAATTCCAAGTAAGTAATATCAGTCACTGAACTGAAATATTATGTTGAAAAATTATGAGACTTTCAATTATTCTGCTATATTTTGTTAGCAGGACAACGTCATATTGATAATTATGTTCACCTTGTTAAAATATTTAGCTAAACCTTATACTAAATTCCTAATATTTTTCCATTTAAAAAAGGATATTATTGAGTGCTTTAGTAAATTTCTCCTTGAGAATGTATTACTTAGGGAATATTTTCAAGTGAAATTTCATTATAAATAAAGGGATTACAAATTCATAGTAAATGAAATTATTATAGCCATTTTTTAGGTTTAATCTGAGCCTTTTTGTAAGATCAACAGGTTAGAACAAGCTTAATTTTAGATACTGAACTGGTACATTAAAATACAGTTCAAAAGATACTTGCCTAGCCCTAATCATACATATTGATACTCAGATAAACTGGAAAATATTTGATTCTTCTAGCAAAGGGAGTTATGTATTTGGAGCTGCATATCACACCAAATGTTGAAAAAATGTTGAAATGTCATGGTACAAGAATTTACTTGATAATTGTCTTGAGTCATATATCTTTAAGGGAATCATAGATTTATGGGGTAATTCAGGTTGGAAGAGGCCGTTTTATCCAACCTCCTTCTCAAAGAGCATGACAATTATTTTAATATATTATTCCATGGTAATTTAGGTATTGACTCAAATCATGAACTGAACTAGACAGACAGTCAAATACATTGTCTTGAGATTGGGGTAACGAGACAAAAGATTCAGTTTCTATAAAAGGATTAATTTTTGATTTGTGAGAACAGAATTTCAAGGTTCTGTTACTGAGAGCAAAAGGATAAAACATCCATACCTTAAACAGTATGGGTGTCTATGCATGATGTAACGAGGGGAGGGCTTATTAGAGGAATTCTATGAACTATGCATTGAAATAAGTATGTTTGGACAGGGCCAATAAACCGTGGCTGGCAGAGGACGCATTTTAGAAGTTGCTGCCAGAATTTCCTTTCCACTGAGACTAATACTCAACTCTAGAATTACTTAATTACTGCAAATCAATTTATCTTCATAGCCATTAGATAAAACTGATTTTAAAAGCTGTATAGAAGAACATATAATTAATTGGGGGGGGAACACGGACAACTCTTTCCATATGGGGAGATTCAGGAATACTGCTTAATTTTCAATTAAATCATAAAATCTCTGAAAGTTTTGATTTAATGTGATAGGGATTTGCCATGACTTCTTTGCACCACTGTCTTGTTTTCAAAGACGTTCTTAAATCTTCAGTATAGTTTATTTAGTTGATTTTCTATGTTAGTATGTTATTCTGCAATGTCAGAACCTAGATAAAAATGCTTGGGAGTTAGACAATCAGTATTTTTTTCTGCTTTATCTGAATTTTATAGAGAATTTTCCAAGGAAAGAGAAAAAGCTAAGGCCCGAGGGGACTTTCAGAAGCTACGTGAAAAACAGCAGCTTGAAGAAGACCTGAAGGGATATTTAGACTGGATTACGCAGGCAGAAGACATTGACCCTGAGAACGATGAAGAGGTTGATGAAGAAGGAAAGCGCAACAGTACGTATTCTTTACTCTGTACTACTTCTGTGTGGGACAGTTTTGACTGCTTTTAGGAGTGTTACACTGGGGTAAATGCAGCCTATCTAATGTCACTTTCTAATTTCCAGTTTGCAAAAGTGGTGATTAGCAGAGCAATCGTGTCTGTTAATGTATTGATACTTAATCATGGAAAATAATTCAGAATCTTACAACAAAATTCTGCTCTGAGCTGTCCATGTACAAATCATTATCTGCACTCAATCACTACTGAGACTTAAAAACTTTGCTTTATTTTTGTTCTGTAAAAAGTTACTGCATACAAGCTACATGCCACTAAGCATAATTATAAATCCTTAGTCAAGAAGAGTATGTGTTTGTCTGTAGGTGCATGCAATAGAAATAGTAATAGGAAAAGCCTAAAAAAGATGGCCAAAACTATTGTCAAGAAATAATCTTGAGCTAATAGGGTTTTTTTGAGTTTTGAAGTAGGGAAATGACATTCTGGATCTTTCTTTCTGATATTCAATAAAGATATGTAAAATCTTTTTCACTAGATGTATTAACTAAATGTGAAATAATGTCCAAGAAAGATCCCAGAAGATTTTGTTTAAGAAACACTATTATCACTTACACTGTATTTATTCAATGACAGTGTATACTGTATTATGGGAAAGGTAGTTTTTGCTGTAGTGGCCCTCTAGTGCTTCTGACCCAAGTCCAACCATAAAGGAACAAGTTAGTTTCATGATATTGCAACAACTGTAAAAGTTATAATCAATTTCTCTATGTCAGAAATTTTGAGTAACAGCAGCATTTTAACGTCGTAATGTAGTAGAGGTTATTTTAGCCTTTTATCCATGTTTACATAGCAGTGGTTAAAATTTTCATAAGAACTTTTAGTGCTGTACATAAATAAGAACATGGATTCAGGATGTGGTTTATGAATTATTAATAAATGTAAGATTAAAGTGCAGATTTCAATGTATATACTAATGCACCTTATTATTCATGTGATATTCTGGAAAGTCGTGGTATTTATTAATTTAGATACCATTGAGTATATATAAAAAAGTGCATCTACAAGGAGTTTGTCAAAGGTAACTCAGAATATTATTTTCTGTGTTGAAATAGTACATTATTACTGTTCTTTTTCTTCTAGTGCTGTTAATTTATTGTGAACTGTTCTTTTAAACCATAGTACTTACCAGAAGTAGTAAAATAGTGTAAATTATGTGGTTTGATATTGAGTCATCAGTTTTAAAACTTATCTTTGTACTGCATGTAGTTAAGTTTAAAATCTTTAAATTTTTGAGTCTCAGAATTTTATTAGTCCTTTAGTTGGCAATAAAAGCTGGGTATGAATCTGTGTTGCTGACTGGAAGGAAATGGTTTTATGAGAGGCCGGAAGACAACTTGTGGGTTGATGTTAATGCCAGCATCACCCAGAAAGGAATAATTTATGTCTATATGAAAGTCTGTAGCACAAACAAGAGTTTTTATCTAGAGCAAAGTAAAAAAGCCAGAGAGTTCAATATACTTCGTTATTGCTACTGATGTTTTGGGGAAGGAATACGTAAACTGTGAGTTTGAGTATCAGTATATCATCCTAGTACTGCAAAGCAAAAGATGCACATTTTATGGTGTAAATACACTTTGTACAAGTCTGCCATGCAGGACTGTAGGTGATGCTGAATTTACACAGAGAGCTGGACAACTGTGTTCTTAGCTATAGTGCTGATGGACTTGTTCACCCTGTAAATCTGCTGGTGAAATCCCAGGAATTTTTTGCATCCTATTCAAATTGGATGTTTGTTAATACCCTGCAAAAGAACCATTTGCTTCAGGATTCCTTAAACAGCTTCTAGGTCATTTAATTCTTTCATAAATCAAAAATACTTGTTTTCGTAGTTGTTGAGTTTGAGAGCTTTTGGCTCTGAACTGTTAACTTAAATGTAATTTTAGGGTAAGTTAAGAGTTGGAGGAGACTTGCAGAGTTAAAATAAAAGAAATGTAACTAAATGTAACTAAAAGAACTTCAAAACAAATTCAAATAACTTAATTTCAGGCACGTGTATTTTGAGTGGAAATTTCCAGCAAATTGGCAGCCTCCTAGCAGTCCACTGGGTTTGTGCACATGTGCTTAGATATTTGGCTTGGAATTTTGTTTTTAGTATCAGCTGCAACAGAGTGTATAGGAGGAAGGGTTGCTGAATTGCTCCACCTCCTTGCATTCAAGACATGCTTTGCTGCATATCACGTTGCATAGGGAGGTATGATGAGAGACAGCACAAGCTGACTACCCAGTTATTCCATGGGCAGCTTTTGAGTTAGGATCATGGTTTTGATAATGAGCTACCTGTTTGGGAGTCAGGTGAAATTTAGCTAGTTATCTCTAAGTTAATAATCTTGAGTAGTAAGATTAGGAAGTAAATTTAGTCCAAATATACTGGCGATGTGTTTCTAGAACTGTCTTTGAAGTATAAAGTAGGGATGGATCCCAAGATAGGCAGAATAATCATTTTGCAGGCTTCTAGGCAGCTATGTCCCGACTTTGAATACCTAAGCCTCTGGATGATCAAGATTATGGCTGATTTATGGTGATGGAAAAATCACCATAATGCTCTTCAACAATGTGGAAGAGCTCTGGGTTTAGGATACAGAAGATCTCTCCATGGCAGGAAAAGGTACAGATTTCAAAGGCAGTTAAATCAGTGATTAATAGCTTCTTACATAATCCTTTAAAAATGTACTTCCGGTTCCTGCAACCCTAGCATTTTAAAACTTCTAACAGGAGAAGTCATGAAGTCAAGTCATTAATATATGAACCCCCTGTATTTGTATATCTCTTTTGCTGATAGTGGGCAGGTATTCAGTGATTTTGAATAATGGAATACCTTTTAACTACTGGAATTGTAAATATGCTTTTAGTAAAAGTGATTTTTTTTTTTTTTTATGAACCAATAGCTAGTTACCCTGAAGTCAATGAAAAAAACTTCTGTTGACTTCAGAGCATTGCGAATTTAGCTCAAAATTCAGAAATTAGTGAGAGGTGAATGATTTAGCTCTGATTAGTTATGCTGCCAGTAATTTAAATTTGTTTTACCTAACATTGCTTGTGTTGTATATATGGACACATTTTTATTTTTTTGCGTTGAAACTGCTGCCATCTACTGTGTAAATGCTGGGATTACATGTATTTAACACGAAGGGGTGACATTGGCTGACTTAATGGAAGAAAAGAAGAAAAGCAGATTTAGTTTCTTTGGCCGTTCTTCCAATAAACATGGTAAAACATGTTCTGATTTGCAGTTGAACTTTCTTTTGTGCCAATACTGCATTGGTGTGTTATCTTTTGAAAGCACATATTGTATGCACTTTCTATAACAAAGGCATATACGTCTTTAGCATGTAGACTTCCATGCATGCAGTTCTGCTGGTTTAAGTGCATGTTTGAAATAAATTGGTGCTGCAGTGCTCTGTCTTCATAAAGCATAGTCTTTAATCCATTCAGATTTCTACTGAAGTGTCTTTTCTGTGCCTGTTCTTGTTGAAGCATAGGTTTTCTTTTTCAAAAGTTGGGTAAACCAGATAAAAAAAATGTGCTTTAAATTCAGGTGTGAAGAAATTAATCAAAGTATTTTACAAGCTTTATAATGGATCATAGCATAAGTTTAGAACAGTGATCATAATATTTACTATTTATCATACTTTTCATGTGGAATCTAACAAAATATAACAAAATTGTACTGTATCTCCTCTTGCTATTAATGTTTTGTTTCTGTAATTCGTGTTTTATTCAGTTTCTTTCCCACCCACAATGGAGATGGACAGGGGTTTTAGAGTATGATAGTTATTTTCAAATCTGCATTCTTTTAATACTGGTAAATGTATAGATTTGACATAATCACAGTTGTAGCAATTAGATGATCTAGTTTTAATCCTACCTACAACAAAGTTACTGGAGCAACTGACTTCCTTGCTGTCCTAAGAATCACTGTTGTGGCTCAGACTGAGGCTGACAAATCTGATCCAGTTACTTTAGAGAATGCAAAATATTCAGTCGGAAATTACTAGGACCCGATTAACTCATTTTCTACAAATACTGAGTCTTCTTGAAATTATTTGTGTAACTGTTACATATATTGTCTAATAGCTCACACAGCTTTCCAGGCTGGAATAAGTTTGCCATGAAATTTGGAAATGTGTTTCAATATAGCCTGTAAACTAGGAGGTTCAGGTTCTGATGTCAGTCATGAAGCAGCATGGAAATGGCTGAAAACTTGCTGTCATCTACTGACTGCAGATGCTGCCTCACCACTAGTACCTGACCTTGCTAGTCAAAAGCATTCTCAAGCATCTGTGCTCTGACTTAGTTTCATGTCTGTCTTGCAGGGCAGGTATACCTTTTATGAGTAGGATTTTTCCAAAGTACAAATTGGTGGCCTAAGTATATTTCTTTCTGAATTTGTGAGACTATTACGCTGATCTGAGTAGCTCAGATTTAAACTACTGCTGGATTAGAAATCCCACCCTAAATATTTTTGTTTGTATTACCTCTTCCTCTATTTCTGTTAAAATCACCACATCTGTAGAGTGTACAACATTCCCAAAATTCATAGTGTCATCCTTCAGGCTAGAAGTGGTTGGTTTGGTGATGCTTCTGTAGTGAAGACTGATTATTTCTCTCTCCTTCCACTGCTATGCAACCAATCAACCTTATATTGAGTTTCCCTGGGTTATCTAAAAAAAGAGCCTATAAGAATGATTATTGATAGTATCAACATTAAATCTGCACAATGAAAACATACCTCACTACTATATCATGTAGAACATCTTCCAGGCAGCCTGTCCTTAAGCTGAATTTACCCTGAGGACCTTCACAGTCAGAACGGATCGTACAACTTCTTTCTGATGTGTTCTTTAGGCATACAGTAAACTTAGGAAAATTTGAGATGAATTTGCAATGATAATGTTGCCTCTTTGGAGATTTTTTTGGTTCTGTTTTCCTGTTTGACTATCCTTAAAGATTTGGTGTAAAAGATTCAGAAAATCCATGTACTGATTTGAGAATGAAGTAGGATGATTTTGGAGCTCATGGAATTGTTTGGCTGTTACTAGCCGACATAGAAGATAGACACACTAGAAGATAACCATTTTACAAGGTTGATCTAAAATTTTGCCAGTATAGTACCTTTTTAAAGAATTGTAAGATTCTCTTCAGTACCTGTTACTGATTATCTGACTAGCTGTGCAGATCATTTACTTCTGTAGCTCTTTTCCTTCATCATGTGTAACCAGAAAGCTACCCAAGGTACATCAGTATGGAAATGAGATCGGTCTATGGATCAAAAATGCATAGGTGAAGTTGAACCAGATTAAAATTAATTAATTATATACTTTTGAGATTAAAACATTTCCAAAGCCACAGTTCACTAATTCAGGGTGTAATTTAGCCTGATTCTGGATTCTACAGTGACATTAAATTGTCATATCACAGGATTATGGAATTTATTTCTTCCAACTCCAGCTGGCTAGGACATATCAGTGCTGATGGACACTGACTTGCCCTGAGGTATGCATTAGTTATGCTATGTGCTGGAGTGGAGTTTGAAATCCCTGCTTCAAAAACTGAAAAATGTTTAGAGTAAATAGTGAATATTTTAACATGAGAAAAACAAATCTATTTTCTTATCTGAAGTAATAAAACGTAGTAGTTAATACATTTGACCTATTTGCTATACACTGAGGAAAGTATTAAGCTGCATGCTATATGAGTTGTTTATATTGTCTAATGCAAGCATTGTTTTGTTTGAAACCAGTTACTGTAATTGAAGAGAGCTGATACTATCTAGAAATCTGGATAATCTTTCCAGAAGTATGCCAGTAAAATAAGGGAAAAAGGTGAATAAATAATAGAAAAATTTTGGCATCTACTTTTGAATACTGAGTACCAATTTAAAGATCTCAAAGCTGGCCCTGCTGAGATCAGATGGTCTTTCAGAAGTTCAGTCTGAGTGCTGTACTTTGCCCAATGAACACTGCCCTTAAAAAGCTGTGGTCATGAAATTGAGTCTTTTCAAGCCTTGCCAGGTTGCTTGCATTAGTGAGAGTGAATGTGGTCATGCAGTGCTGTTGCTGTTTTCTTCTGGCTAAAGATTTAATGACTTGCTAACATTGCTGGAGCTAGACTTCCACATAGTGCCTTTCTCAGTACTTCTGTCAAGTTTTTCTTCCAGAATATAAATTACAGTATAATGATAGCTGAGTTTCTAATGTAAACCGAACTGTCTATGGTTCTTTTTTCCCCCTTCTGTTTTTGTAACACAGCACATGCAAATCACTAAGAGAGCTAGAGCAATAGTCCTGCCTGAAATAGAGAGTAACGTGCTGGCTGTGTTTAATAATTGGCTTTACTGACATTGGCTTCAATAGGGACAAAGTTTTTATTTTTTTCTTTGGTATTTTGTTTTACTTTATGTGGTTATGTTCAAAAAGGTCTCGTATTTCTTACTGTGCGTTAATGCATCAAGTCTGGGTAGATTTGAATTAAAATTATATTACATTACACTTTTTTAGAAATTATTTGGCATGTGTTTAAACAAATAGCATTTGTGTGACACTGAGTGACACTTTATGAGGAACTGGATTCTATATAATGCTTTGACATGAGGGAAGGATTGGTAAATTTGAAGCAGGTATGAGACAAACATTCCAAATATGTAATAATTGCAAAAGTGGGCCTACCTCTATATTCATGGCAGCTCTTAATAATAGTTTATGAAACAAAACTTCTGCACTCTTCTTTTGCATTTGCCCATCACAAGTGCTTAAATGTTCATCATTAGGTGGCTATAATGTTGTGTTTAACAGCATGCAAGTCACCTAGCACAAGACAACTGTTTCAGTTCTTTACCAGACAGAGAAACTCCTTGCATTTATTGCAAAAGACTGGCATTTTAAAATAAAAACTATTAGTTCTGAAGATCTGAGACAATGTCTAAAATAGTTTTGTAATTTTTTTTTTCTTAAACCCTTTAAAATTTTAATATTTGAATTTGGATATCAACAAAGATTTTTTGCTTTACTTATGAATGAAATTCCTTTTGAACTCTGTGACTGTAATCTGTGAAGTTCACACAAGACTAGCAATGTTCATTTTTTTAAAGCTGATTTATAAAGAGAATTAAGGTTTTAGAATTGAGGCACTTGGAGGTGCTAACCAGGGATTTTTCATATATAAAGCAATTACAGTAATATTTTAAAAGAATCATCGAAACAGAAGAATCTTGTGAAAGACTGTGCTTACTGCCTGAAGTGCCTTGCTTATTCAAACGCCTACATGGACATTTTGGTCTTTCTTTGTTATTCCAACTCAGTGTTTAACATTTCCTGTAATGGTGACTTATATTTATGGGGGCAGATTCTCATCTGTTGCAAATAGTAGCTGAGCATCTAGTCTGCATAGACCTGTTAGTCTTTCAACTTGGATGGAATTGATGGGCATGGAAACCAATTACCATTTACCACTTACATGTATCTCTATGTCAGTGTTGAAGCAATATAGAGACTGCACAGACAAACTGTTACTAACTCATTTTGTATCTGATCTGTAGGCAAATCAGACAATTCAGGGCCTGATTCCTGAGTTTCACTTATATTAAGATGTATGTAATTAAGCCTGCCTTAAGCCTCCTTTAGGCTACCAAAATAGTGAGACATCCCTAATGGAAACAGACATTGTAGCCCTTCTGCCTTCAGTGCTCTCAGTCCACAGACATTGGTTTAAACTCTCCCCAGTAAAACAAACAAAAAAACCAACCAAGCAAACCATCAAAACAGCAGAAGGTACACCCCAGAATACCTTTAACATACTCTGTTTTTCTTTTGTTCTTGCTGTTCTATAGTAATTTCAGTGCATCTTCCACCTCTCTTATTTTTTCCTACTTTATATGGTATTTCTACTGTATAAACCAGCAACATTAATTTTACATTTCCATTCCTAATGCCTTCCTTTCATACTTGCTTTGTAGACATGGAAGTAGTGTCCTTCCCTAGGAAGTACTGAGAACTTTGGCTGTTCTTCATTTCCTAACACCTTTTGAAATACGTTGTCCTCCCTCTATATTTCAGTTGATTTGAAGATAAATGGTGATGACCAATCTGCAAATTAATATTGTTTAAAAAACCCATTAGCTGCAATTCCTAACTATTCACTAATGATCAATTATATGCACAGTAATTCACTGTGCAACAAATGTAATAATTCCCTTTATATTAGTAGTAATTCTCATCATTCTTTGTAGTACCCATTCTGCCATTGTCGGTTCTTCTTCCTGTCTGCTCGTATAGTATTTGCGGGCATGATTACTATCTAGCATCTTGCCTCGATAATTCGTAATGAAAGTAAAAGCATGGAGTGGTCAGTATGATTAGAGTGTGATAGTTCCTATTTTCAGGTGAACTTTGAAATTTCTTGAAATTAGTAAGCATGTTAACAACACTTAAACTGATAAGCACTTCCAAAATGTTAACAGAATACTTCTTAAAACGAAAGGTCACAAAATTTAGTTTGGGTTTATTTCTCTACTAGGGGTAGCATGCTCTTTGCTACAAAGCTCCTCTACGTTGTATTCTGTGGTACAGTCGTTGAAAGGAAACAGCTACAATACATTCTGGAATTCTGTGTGCTTTTTTTTTTTTGTTATAAGAGGAGGACTGATGAAGTGTCTAACTTCATCTGCCATTCCTCAGATCTTCCAAGCTCTTATTAGACTTGCAAAAACGTGGAGACATTCTTGCAACAGAATAGGAGATCACTTTCTGTGTAATGCCTTCCTTGGCTTATCAATCTAAAGCAATTTCTGTCTCCTAACAGCAAGCATGCCTACCAGTGAAACTGAATCAGTGAACACAGAGAATGTGAGTGGAGAAGGAGAGAACCCAGCATGCTGTGGGAGTTTATGGTGAGTACACGAACTGTTTTCAAGTACCCATCCTCATCATCTCAAAATTTAAAAGAATCATTCTTTCCCTGCTGTTTATTTAGCCAAAACTGCTTTCAAATAGTCAAGCTTTGTGTGACACTCGGGGTATTTTTTGCTTTTCAGTAGTTTAATATTAGGACAATTATTACAGCATTAAAGCACTCCTAAAACTGTCAAATTAATGAGATATAAAACAATTCAACTATACTTTCGGTAAAGTCATGTTTTCCTGAAAGCTTTTATAAAATGTATTTGTTGTCCAAAATAATAAGAACAGAACTCCCCTATGACATGTAAAAAGAAACATTTCTGTTAAATCGTTCATGATCTGAACAATAAGTGTTTTTTAGGCAATAACTGAATATATGAGAGTATTTCTATATCCCATGGTGTTCACTTTTTACTTGCTCAATTTTCATGACTTCCAAGCAACTTCTACATGAGCTTAGTTTTAATGGACATTTCCTTTCTTTCGCTTAGAAAATTTGTAAAGCTTTGGGAATGGTATTTCAGAAAATAAATAACAGACAACGAAATTTCAGAATTCATGATGCATTTTGTTAAAAGCTTAGTTTTATGTATATGTAATTATAATGTATTGATTTGCAAGTTTCTAAAGAGAACAAATTTCTGTTAATTATTTTTTCAACATTTTTAAAAATGTGTTTTCCTTTTCTTCTAGTCAAACCATCTCAAAATCCAAGTTCAGGTCAGTATTTTCCCTTTTCTTCACTTTTTTCACTTGTGACTACTTACACAACATGATCATTTCATATAATTATTCTTTATTTGCTATACTTTAAATTTTCCTCTATAAAAATTCTTCCTAACAGTTACCAGTGAATACAAAAATAAAGTATCCATGAACACTTTCAGAAATCAAACTCCCTGATTTGCTTTGCTGATATTTGTTGCTCTTTTTTCACTTACTAGGAGCATTTGGGAATATGAGCTTCTATTTTCAAGTGTGATTGCAGAAGGGAAGTGTTATAAGCAAAACTAGGAATTAGTAGTCCTGATATTGTAGACACTGGATGTGCCAGTACAAAATGGATAGTTTTCTTTATTTTTATTTTATTTTCCAGTCTTATACATTTAGTAATTAGAAAGGATAATTGCAAACATGGAAGAGAGACCTCTTTTTCATTAAAAAGGTTAGATTACTCCATGAAGGAACAAAAAAAAATAGCTATGTGATTGAAGGTAAGTAATCAAGTGGTAAACTTAGTGAATCATGAAGGGCAAAGACACTCCTGCATTTGCAGACAACCCATAGAATAAATATTTTTCACAGAAATTTTTCAGTGAAAAAAAGGGACAATCAAGAGGATTTGGCAACATCTGGCATCAGCAGTTTTGGCAACATCTGGAATCATTCCAATTTTTTAATCTTACTAGAACTGATTTCAGTGTTGGATGTATAGCAAGTAATTCATTGGTAACAGCAGTGTATTCTCCTTGCAGCAATGAAGAGGAATAGCATACCCAGGTTTATTCTGCTAGCCTTACTAGCTCTAATGACCTACCAGCGCTGACCAGTTGCAAGCAGTTGGAGTGGACTTGTGTTCCTTCTGAATAGTCTCCTTTCTTTCTTGAAGAAGAGCTCCCAGGCAACAGTTAACTGGTGCTTTTCTACACCGAGAGTTTTTTCATGTGACGCTATGATCAAGCTTTATTTTGCCATCCCTTTTAGCCACAAAACTTGTGACAGCATATAACTGTGCCTCACTCTGCTGAAAATTGTAGGATCTGGCCATTTAGGATGGTAGTGAATACACAACTAACTTTTTAGAAGTTTCATCATTAGTTATAAAAGCTGTATCATTTCTTGTATGCCTTCTGCTACAGAAACTGGCCTTAGCTACACCAACTGAATGGACCAGTTATGTCCATGTGGACCTTTGAGTTTTATCCTTCATGAGAATTATGAGACATGAGACTGCCTTTAGCTTAATGAAGTGATTCAGTGTGCTAATGGTCTGTAATTTATCTCGCCATTGCTTCCAGTTACTGTAACAGTAGAACAAATGGAACAATTTGTTTAGTATTCCTTTAGCTGAGAATTCCAAATAAGCATGATTAATTTGAATCATAAGATTGTGTCCAATCAACCTTATAGCATACTATTTATTGCCATGAAGCCTATTCATGCTGGTTTTAAAGGAGATACTCAAATATGAAGTGGTCGCATGAAACTTCAAATAGCAGGCAGTGCAATAGACTGCCATTATACTGCATTCTCCAATTTTGGTCTGTTTGCACAGAGGGGACTCATAGAAGCATTACAGAGAAAGTAAAATAATGACTACAATCTGAGCCATGCCCATTAATCATATTTTAAGGAAAAAGAGAACTCCAGAAGCTCTATTACTTGAAAGCTGCTATGTCATCTTTGAGAAAGGAAAATTTCTACCCAAATCTGATGTTTTTAATAGTCCAAGCAGTAAGAAGCAGTCAGTGCCATCCATCTCTACAATTAATGCTCATAATCAACACATCAATTTGAAAGAAAACTTATTTGCAAGCCAGCAAGTCACCAAAGTATCTCCAGCTCTCTAGATTCTGCCACTACCCTGAATGTCTTTTGAATGACCTCTTTAATCAGAATCTGTTCCTGTGGCATTAAAAAACACAAGTCACACAGAAGTTCATTCATACATGTATTGCTGCATCTGTTAACAGAAGTTGTGGCAATCGGCAGTGGGATGTTGGTGTCTCTCATTTGGAAGTGCTGTAGAGGTCTGCAGCTGCTTGAGTTCTTCAGTCATACTTGAACTTTTAAAGCTGAATTTGGTAATGGGAATTCCCCCTTCAACTTTTACATCTTTACTTGTAGCATTGGGGGAACATCTAACTCTTCTAACTTAATGAATCCATGTGAGGAGTAGTTTTGAGGCAACAGAGCTCAAAATTATAGTTTAGCCATCGTCTTCCAAACAGATGTGGCTTGCACCATGCCAGATCCCTAAAAGAGGCTGACGGCATCTGTTATTAGAGAGGAAATGCACTTTGCAAAGCTGCTGGCTTTGCAATGCCACTAAACAGAGCTCTTCTATCTCTATAAGGATCTCCAGATTCACAGTTCTCATCCCATTGCTTCTGGACACCTAACATGTTTGCAAAATCCATTTTAATGATATGTCAGAAGAATAATTTTGGTGTTTTTCATTTGAATCACTAGTTTCTAAAATGCTCTGTTTGCCTAAAATACAGAAACTCTCAGTTCTGCTGCAAAGCCTTAGATTATGTGTTCAGTTGTCAGGGATGTCCTAGCGTATTCTAAGCCAAATGCCAAATCTTGGTCTAATTCTCACTCTTCTGGCTCCAATCTCACTCCAAACTTCGGGCAGTACACAGTGTTTGAGGGCAAAGTAAATCAGAACATAGCTTATCAAGGATATTGGCTTGACCATACATGTCTTTGCCTTTGGATCGAAATAGAAAATGCTTTGTATTGCAGGCTAGCCTATCTGCTGTACCATAAGTGAAAAGAGAAGTTAATCCTTGGAAATATGTTTCTATACCATCAGAGGGGTACTTGGTCAAGTGAATCATGTCCTAGCAAGATATAGTATTTATCTGCCAGTTTAGTAAGTGAAGTTGTATGTTAACCACACATACATTCTGCTAGAATATATATGGGTAAATATGATCTGCGCTGCGCATTTGTAATCTTCCAGATGGAATTTGAAATGTTTTGATACTAGAACAACTGTTTTTTTTCTCCTCATATGGAAGCAACAGAGCTATCATTAGAGGAAGATGGGGATCTGCTAGTTGTATACATTGTCGTCTGCGAAGGCCCCTCTTTTTAAGAATTCACTTTGTCAACTGTCAGTATGATTATATGATCACACTAACCTTCAAGTCATGCTAAAAAGCTGGTACTATGCCCTGAATCCTGTAAATACAAAAATGAGGAATGGAAAAATAATCTCAAAGGTTTATATTTTTTCCTAATGAGTGAGGACTCTGATGCAATTCTTTTGTCCCATATTTTATAAATAAAAGTAGTGAAGTCTAAGATCTCCGCACAGATGTTAACACCCACAATTATGGAAGAAATAATCTTGGGCATTAATACTTACTTCTCTGTGAGATTACTGGTGAAAATGTGAGGCATGCCAATTTTGCAGATGCAGGGATTATGCATGTCGTTCTAAACAGAAAGTCCACTTTAGAAAAATACCATGTTAAAATGAGAGGTTGCTGAAACAAAATAATTTGAAAAGGAATGTTTCTACCTTTGCATAGGTCTAGTACCAATATACAAACACACACAAATAACAAGTAAACAAGCTAAACTTCATAGATTCTGCATGGCTGACTGACACTGAGTTTAGTCATACTCAATGTAAGGCTGGATTTCCCATGTGTGGATTCAAATTTAAGACCGGGGCCTTAAGGACCACTTAAACATGAATACCTGAGTGAATGAAATGAAATTTGGAACATATTTGTAAGAATAATGATTTACTCATAAACAGTTATAAAGGAAAAATTATAAATTATTTAATGAGAACAAAAGCAGTGAATAATTTGTTGTAATAAACTATGTCAACTGTAAGTATCCTCTGTGATTTTAATATTTATTCAGCTGCTATATTTTCTGGAAAATGCTTGATAATTTCATGAAATCAATATTGTATCATTGCAAATTTATGAAAATGGAATTTATTTTCAAAATAAAAGGGTACATTTCATTCTTCCAGTAAAAAATTATGCTATTTGGTTAAAACTAGGAGGGGCAGTTACTAAAAAGTAGGAACCTGTTGAGTGAACATAGAGTAATCTGTTTTCCTGTTTTATATAGCCACGAATTTTCCTGGCACAACAGGCTATCTGCTTTAGTCTGCTACTTATTGTTTAGTTTTTTATTTGTACCAATATAATGAAGGTAGAAAATTACTCTTATTCTTCTTTTTGAATTTTTGCTTTATTTCTGTAGGCTTTTTATATATGCTTATATTATTCATACACTTCTATATGTGAGTGCTATTGCGCATGCTCTGGTAGCATTTTCATATGGACACCACTTAGCTATAGTGTTTTGTCACTGATTCCACAGACTTTTTGGGAAAGAAAGCAGCCCCCTTGGCTTCAGAGACCTATGGGTTATACACTTTGAGACTGATTTTGGCTCCTATGAGTAGAGATATCCAAACAATATTATTTTTGTCCCATTGACTTCAATGATAGGATGTTCTGTAGGTGTAAAAAAAGGCTGTTTTACCTACCCAGGGGTGTGAGCCATCCTGATGATGGCCATGAACATAATGCTGTTAAGCAGGGGTGTGGCAAGATAAGAATGTTCTTGAATACCATGGTGATTTAGGTCAGGACAGGATATTTTTCCTTTATGTGCATAAAATACTGCAAAGGCTTGACAAATCTTTTTACTGATATTTAGTGAAACCGGTATTAATTTCGATTACCACCAGTACAAACTTAAGGTGCATAAGGAAAACTCAGTTAATGCGTGAAAGTAGTGCCAAGCTCATTTTTATGGTGGTGTTATTGCATATTTGCTCTATTTTCTGATGCAGATTTAAAACATTTCTGACTTTATACATACTAAATACAATATCTGCTAATTCAGATATTAAAAGTATTAAGAAACTCACCTAGTTATTTGTAACAGTTTTCAAAAGCCATAGTTCCATGTTTTGGTACGGCCAAGAGGGCTGCAGTGCCCTTCCCCTGTCTCAGCCACTCAATCTTCCTTCTCTTTCTGTAATGTGGCACTGCAGTGAATTGGATCAGACAACTGACCGGCTGAAACCAGCCCAGAAAAAAAGAAATTGGTTTCCACCAGTCAGTTCTCAGGTCTGGCTCACTTCATTAGATCTAGTTTTTGCAAAAGGGAAAGGAGGGGGCAGAACAAGGAGAGCAGACTACCCCTTTCAGTCACAACAGATTTATGCTAGACTAGTGTGATAGTGCAGCTGTAGAGGAAGAAGCTTATACATGCACATTCTTCTCAGTTCTTTGCTATTTTAAGGTTAAGTCCAACTTCAGTTGGAGTCTGTGCCTGCTCTGTCCCTTGAATTTTGGATAAAGCTGTTGTGGGTTCCTAAAATTTATTATCTGAGTCCACAGCTCTGGTTCTGGGTGTGTGAATTTTATATGCCTCCTTTTTAGGTAATATCAAGTCCTTCCTACTCCCTTTCTTCCTATGACTCAGCGATATATTTTCTTCCTGTTTCACAAATGGAAATGCAACCCAAGGAGACTAATTGGTTTACTGAAGTTCCCAGAAGTGAAACAGAGAAATTAAATCTAGTCTTATGAGTCCAAAGCTAAGCTAATACTCTCACTTGTGAATCCAATTCATATCTAGATAGGGTCTGTTTACTTGTCTTTGATTATTACTCTTACTTGTTTCACAATCATTTGCCCGCTCACATAGTTTCAAGGCATTAGTAGAAATATCTAGGAGTCACTGACTGAGATTTCTAATGTTATAGGGTAGATTTCTAAAAGTTGACCTCAACTTTCCTGCCATGTTTAATCCTGCCAGAATTGTGCCTGTGGTTAAACTCAAAGCCTAAATTTTCAGACTAAATATAATTTGAATTCTAACTTGCTTCATTGGTTTTTCTGTACTGCTATCGTGTGGGGCCTGGAAAGACAGATGTATCTTGTTACTCAATGAAATGTTAAATGCAGCTTAATCTAATTATGTCTCAGTCAATTAGAGTCTCCAAAAGTTGTGGTTTACATTTAAAAATCTATAATGGAATCTAAAAAAGGAATATCAAATTAGCACTCCCTAATCTGCAACTGGTAATAATTGACACAACTATCTGAAGTATTGGGCACGTGTTTATGAAAATACACCTGCTCATACATACACACTTGCACTATTTTCTAACCAAAAGAAATCCTCCTTAAATTCATATGTGTTTTCTGTATAATAACAAGCTTGTTTTTATTTGAACTTTCAGTCGACGCTGGCGTCGCTGGAATCGATTAAATCGAAGAAAATGTAGAGCTGCAGTAAAATCTGTCACATTTTATTGGCTGGTTATTGTCTTGGTCTTTCTGAACACATTAACTATCTCATCGGAGCATTATAATCAACCTGACTGGCTGACCCAGATCCAAGGTACAATCAAAAGTTATTTGTCCTGGTTTTGATTGTGGATATTTGCATTCTATCAGTGGCTACATCTGTACTTTGCCATTTTCTTGTTGTTTGCTGTCCTGAAGGATATGCAGTCCAGCCAAAGGGAGATACAAGAAATGGCTGAATGTATTTGATTTCCACAACTGTAAAAACTGTAAATACCTGTGCTTTTATTGTTAAGCCATGCTTGAAAGATGACGAAGGAAATGGTAACTGGCACAGCAGAACGTGCTGTGGGCTGTGATGCTTAAGTTACATTGTGGACTCAAGCTGTGAACTGAGCAACAATGAACTGAACTGCACAACAGATTGGAAAGATGAATAGTTCATGGATGGCAGGAAGCTTTACATCCTTGTGTAACTTCTGTCACTTAGGCATCAATTACAGTCCAACATAAAAAACCAGTACATCCTTCTTAAGCAAAAGGCTGCAAACTAGTATAGAATGTATAGTACTATTATGTTAAAATAACAGTGGAATCTATGAGACAATTCAGGAATGTTTTGTTTTGTTTTGTTTTTTTAATATTTTGTTCCAGATATCGCCAATAAAGTTCTTCTGGCTTTATTCACCTGTGAAATGTTAGTAAAGATGTACAGCTTGGGCCTACAGGCTTATTTTGTTTCTCTTTTTAACCGCTTTGATTGCTTCGTTGTTTGTGGTGGCATTGTTGAAACCATTTTGGTGGAGTTGGAAATTATGTCACCCCTTGGAATTTCAGTGTTTCGCTGTGTTCGTCTCCTGCGTATTTTTAAAGTAACAAGGTAAGATTAACTAATACTGCTAACTTTAAGGATAGCTGAGGGTTGATCAGCAATTCTTTTGTAATAGTTCATCATGCGCTGCTCTTTTACTGTTTTGTTTGGGGTTTTTGTGGTGTGTGTTAACACACGCATTTTAATTTATAGGCACTGGGCATCCCTGAGCAACTTGGTAGCATCCTTGTTAAACTCAATGAAGTCCATTGCTTCACTGTTGCTTCTGCTTTTCCTCTTCATCATAATCTTCTCGTTGCTTGGAATGCAGCTGTTTGGAGGCAAATTTAATTTTGATGAAACTCAAACAAAACGGAGCACCTTCGATAATTTTCCGCAAGCTCTTTTAACTGTATTCCAGGTAACTTTCTTTCATCCCGTATGAAACATTTTACCTTTGATGATCAACAAAACTGTTTAAGTGATCATGTTGCCTGAAAAAAAAAAATCACGAATACTATTTATTCAGTTTACTTTAAGTAACATTCTGCTCATTAAATTCAGTACTCTGGTAACTCTGCACCATTTGTACCATTTGTTTCATGTCTTATTTGATCTATTTATGCAACATAGCTGTCATATTACTTCACAAAATTAAATCTCCTTTGTCCATCAAATACATGACTAGAAAAAGAGGTGTAACATTTTTATTTTAATTACATTGTTTTCTTTAATTTCATTAGCTATATAAAAGTTCAGCTATTCCCAAGCAGGAAAAAATGAGAAGCGTTGAGTGCTTACTTGCATATGGGTCATATCACTTTAATATAAAATTAAATATTAATTTCTTTAAAGAAACTCTGTCAGATTTATTAAAATTCTATACTTACAGTTTACTTTTCACTATTTTCTGATCCTTTTTTTTTTATTTTTCCCAATTTCGATACTGGAATTAGGGTAACTGGTTTCATCTTTCTAGCCATTTTCATATTCAGCTTTGCACATTACCACAATGTTTGGTTTCACACTTTGTAGATCAGTGTTTAAAGCTGACCCTGCAAGACTCAACTTTGTGTCAACTGCTTGTCTCTTTGGTAGAAGTTTCATTTGGTGGCTGCCCAGAGCAAGCAAAAAATCCTCCTGTGTAATTTTAACATAAGGAAATCTTAATGAGAAATTTCCTTAAGAGGAAAAGTGTCCACATTTGACCTGACATTGCCCCTTTAAAAAGTCAAGGTTGTACTTTCAAACTCAGCTGAGTTGGATTTTACTTAGATTTTAGGGTGCCTCATTTTCAAAGGAATGAGGCTTCTTTCAGTTTCAGAATATATAGAGGAGCAACCAACCTGTTGGGAGCTCAACAACTATGAAAATCAGCTTGATAAGTTTAGCTCTCCAAAACTGAATTTCAGAAATTGGCTTGCGTGTAATATTATTGATCAACCAGTTAATTACTTGGAAAGAGAGTTGGTATTACATGTTTTTCTCAGGAGAGAACTAATAATTTTTAAGAAGTTACTTATATATATAAAGTGCCCCTATAACCTGAAGTGTAATAGTAAGAATTGTTGTTGTAGTACAGAAAAAAAGTGGAGTTTCCTCATTGTTAACTATCCTTTTAACTAGGATCAAGAGATCCACAGATTCCAATAAAATTATTTTAGACTTTGATGAAATTATGTGAAACAATAACCAATAATATAATGTAATTCTTTCACAGCACTGAGCTCCATTCAGTTTAAAATAGCTACCATTTCAAATGCTATAGCAGTTGTGTATGTGTGTGGTATGTGTATTATATAATTTATGATTAGATAGCCAGTCCCTGTTAAAACTGAAATTAGGTTGACCAATTTGCAGGACTAACAAATTCAAAGTTTTCTGGCCACTATTTCAAAAAAAGAGAACATTAAAACATAGACTGACGTGGTTTTCAAGAGTGATGAACATTTGTGGGCTTTACTACATATGTGGCATTACTGAAAATCAAGGCTCTTACTTTTGCATGCCAAAATCAGTAAAATTATAGGCTTCTATTTTTATTATTTTTGCCTTTCAAGTTCAGTGATTTAAATGCATGTCATAAAATAAAAGCTAGTGGAGTTAAACCCAAGCTTTCAGGAGATGCTTATTTAAATGGAAATTTTAAAACAATGGATGAAGATTATGATATTGCTTTATGTATACAGAAGGTTAGCCTCATTGTGTATTGTGGTCAGAGGAAATGCATTTCTCTATTGCTCTTTTTGATCTTGAGTTACTAATAATACATCTGCTTCTTAGATTCTAACAGGTGAAGACTGGAATGCTGTTATGTATGATGGCATAATGGCATATGGTGGCCCATCATCATCAGGCATGATAGTCTGTATATATTTCATTATCCTCTTCATCTGTGGTAACTGTATCCTTTGCACTCACTGGAAACATCTCCAAATGGGCTTGTGTGCCAGGGAAATATGCAAGGTTTCTCCAGGAGAGAGTAAATTGCAATGAACGTGCAAGCGCATTCAAGCATGTGCTAAGTCCTTTAAATAGACTTTTCTTTGTACACCCATTCCCTAATGAATGAAACTCCAGTGATCTCTGAGTCCATCTCCATCCACTGCAATGGCAGAAACCAGAGAATTTTTTCTTTCTTCCTTCAGTGGAAGAACAGACTTATTCTACCTGCTTGTCTCTATTTGACATCTCTCCCTCTGAAAATGCATGGATGTAGTCTATCTCTGTGGCAGTAATTTCTCATTCATCCTTTTGATTCTTGATATACCTCTGTTAGTTCTGACCCACACTGACAGTGGAGCCCGCGATCCACTGTATATTGCAAGGACTAGATGAGGGAAATCTGCACCAAGAAATTCTGAGTCAGTTAGGATTAAGTCTGCTGGAGCATTCTTCTTCCCTACCTTCAGTGTACTCGAAATACTTCCTTGGCCCCAGGTAGCACCAGAAACTAGTGTCATTCTCAGAAGTTCTCAAAAGGTCAGGAGGTGATAAAAGGGCAAACGCATTCTATTTTCTGTACTATATGGCACTTGTATCAGTATTTGTACTTAATTGATATGGACTGAAGTACAGAAGTACAGAATTTGATACAGATTGTTGTAGACACAGAAGACAGCGCATTATAAAAATGATTTTTTCAAAATGCCTCAACAGTCTTCACTTTTAATAGACAGTGTTTCATATTTGAAACTTGCTCAGGCTAACATAAAGTTGAATTTAGTTTATTTAGTATTCTGCTATTTTAGAATCAGTGACCCTAATGGATCTCTGCTCTTTTTACATCCAGTATTAACCTAGTCCATTAAATTAGTGTTATTTGCACTACACTCCAGCATCACAAATCTCTACACTGTAGGTTGGGAACATGTGTTTTATATCTCTCACATTGTCAGTGTTTATGCTGATAATAAACCAAACAAGTATAGTAAGACATAATGTCCTTAAAGTGACTTGAAATAGATATCTTGCTAAATGTCTTCTTGGCCATTGCTGTGGATAACTTGGCAGATGCTGAAAGTCTTAATACAGCTCAGAAAGAAGAAGCTGAAGAAAAGGAAAGGAAAAAGAATGCAAGGTAAAACAGCATGGGCATGTTGAATAAGTAGGAGAGGGAAAGAGGAGGGTACTGAATTCTTTCATAAGGATTTTCTTTAGTTATATAAAGGTCTCTACCATTTTCAAAATATATTGGACTCAGGGAAAAAATGAGAGTTTACCTAGACATTAAAATAAGAACCAATTACTATGATTTTAGATAAAATTTGGATAGTAATTGGGAAAGTGGGGTGAATTAAGGACATAGAGATAAGCCAACTGGTATTTGAACATAGCAACAATAGGATTTATTGCGCAATTAGAACAAGAATGTATCTGTTGTTGCCAGTGCACAACTCCTCGTGGAATCAGTCTTCAAAGCCTTATATAGACAAGAAGAAAACCTTCCTTTAGAGTTAGTGCAGGCCTGTTGAAGTCAATGCAAGTTGTTTGTATGAGTCCAAGGGCACAGTTTATCCCTCTAGAGAGGAGTAATGACCATACATTGAATTTTTTAGGGATTATCTTCTGGAATTGTACTGAAAATTATAATCTTTTAAATGGATCATTGCAGCCAAATGCAATAGATCGTAATGCTCTGACACCTGCAACTGTGCAAATAATTTAAAATATTTTACTATATGGTTTTTAGGTATGCTATCTTAACTTTTTGTAGAATGAGTATAGTTCACTTAAAATCTTGTGTCTTTGCATGATGTGCTTTGTAATTGTTACTGCATTGTTTTGTAGAAAAGAGAGTCTGGAAAATAAAAAAAGTGAGAAGTCAGAAGGTGACCAAAAGGATCCCAAGGATAGTAAGGTGTTTATTCTAAAAATCATCTCTTTTCTAAGAAGCATTTTTACTAATTTTGCTAGTGAGTCCTTTTCAAGATTGTTGTGCATTGTACAATTTCTTTTATGACTCCATCATCCCTACATTTTTTTCCAGGCAAAGGAAACTTAGTTCTGATGCTTTGCATCCTCATGGAGTCTCTTAATCCAGCAAATCCTTTTGGTTTCAGGACATCCTGAGAAGGGAAGCTCACAGAGTATGAAATGTTAGAAAAATTGATATTATTTTAGGATCCCTGTGGGTATTTTGTCTGATAAATCCAATCAAAGACATTAGTGAACAATAAATTCAAAGTAGAATGTTCAGATATCCTTGGTAATTTTTACCAAAGCCTGCTGATTATATTCCGATTGTGACCTACACAGCCAGAAGTATGTGGAGACTATAGAAAAATCATCTTTTAAAAATATGTATTAAACTGTCAGGTCTCCTCTGTTCTCAGTTACGCTGTTTCAGAAAACTCATACTAAGCTTAGGTATCACTTTCCTGATCTCAGAAGCTTATTTGGTTTGCTTTCTGTTGAACTTTATACTGCAAGCCATATTTAAATTTACTTTTCTTCTTGTGCATCTCTTTCATTGCTGTAGGTAACAATTGCTGAATATGGAGAAGGAGAGGATGAGGATAAAGATCCCTATCCACCCTGTGATGTACCAGGTATGTGAATACCAGCCAGAAGACAAACACATTTAATTTTGTTTGCTAAAATATCCTGAACTTGCTCTTCCTGAACACTGAATCTGTTCCTTTGAAGTTGATGAAGTTGTGCTCTATTATCAGTGGATAAATGGGCCTGTAAGCTGCTAAGTATTACCTTTTTCTGCAGCTTCCTTTTTCTGCAGTACAAACAGTATATGAGAGTTAATACCATGAGCCTGAAGACTGCTGTGGTAATACTACCTGGATGTGAGAGCAAAGTTTTCCGAAACGTTTGGCAAAAAAGGACATTCCAGGCCTGCCGATGTTTGGTCAATTTTGTCTTAGCTGATTCCAGTCCAGTGAACATACTTACCTAAAAGTCAGTTCTGTTTGATTGCCTGGATGCCTATTACAGAAATCTGTTCTACCTTTTGAGTGCGCTCAGTGCTCAATGAGTGCGCAGAGCTCAGGCGTGGACACCCCTACAACACAGCTAAGGCATGGACTGACAGTCAGGGCTTAAGTGAGCTTAAATTGGGCTCCAGAGCCCACGTGCAGGGCTTGTGAGAGGGGTCCCCAGATGGGGCTGGCGAGGGCCAGTAAAGCCTGTTAGTGCACACAGGGCACTTATTCACACACCCATATATGCACATAAACATGTATATAAGTTTGTGACAACTATATGGATGTTCATATATTGATTCATAGATTTTTTAAATCATGCTATGAATATATATTTCCTGTAAGTCATAAATACTTAAATACAAGCCATGCTTTTGTATTGTTATGAACAAAACCTCAATTTTTTTTATTTTATAGTAAAAAAGTGTTTAATTTAAAGTAGGTGAAGATGAAGAAGATGAGGAGGATGAACCAGAGGTACCAGCAGGCCCACGTCCCCGTAGAATATCAGAACTACATATGAAGGAGAAAATAACACCAATTCCTGAAGGGAGTTCCTTCTTCATTTTCAGCCGCACCAATCCGTAAATATAATTTTGAAAAATACTGTTTTAGTCCATCAAGGTTTAGCAGTGAAGGAACAGGCCTCCTTCTAGTGAGGACAGGAATAGAACTCCAGTATCTTCAACAGGAGAGAGATTGGCTTCTCTCCTAAAATTTTCTGAATGACTTAGTAAATGAAAAAAAATTTATATATATATATATTAATATATATATTAATATATATATTAATTTACTTCCCACTATTGAAGATAACAGCATTTTGTACATATAGTCTATCAAGCCTGCACGTCTGAAAAGTACCCTTTAATGTATATTAGCTATTTAGTGTGTTAGTCACTGTGACATAAGATCTGATCATCTTTCACATGTGATAGGATTCCTAGTAAACTAAATTGTGGATCAATACAGGTGAGGAAAGAGAAGAGAAAATAGGAGAGAGAAAAAGAGAAAGGATGTATATATTCCTCTTGGAGTAACAGCATTTTCCAAATCTCAAGCAAACACTGAAAATAAAGACAAATGATTTTAAAAATCAAGAAGAATAAGAGTTGAATTTTGGGGGGAATTTGAATCTCGCCACTCAGTCTAACTACAGAGCATTTGCAGTTCTACACTGATGAAGAAAGCAAGCTTCAGTAGTCCATAAAAATTGTTACTGATTGTTGGGTGGAAGTGAACAAGTGAACTAAATTCAGTTCCTACAGAATGAATGTAGCTTTTACATTTATATGTGTTATTTGGCACAGAAGAATGCTGTCTTCTCAGTGGTAGAGGTCATCACAATTAAGTTTAGAAGATGGTGTGATGATCAAGATACAGTGTTTTGGGCTTGTATCTTATTCATTGCATGGGTTGTCTAAAGCTTGTCAGAATTTTCACACAAACTGGAAAGAGAGCTATTTAAACTAGTAATTTTAAGAACACATATGCTGAACACAAAAACATTAGATTTGTTGAACATGTCAAATTGCTTTTGGCCTCAACTAATGCTACATATTCCCAGGCCAAAATGGCGATCTTGCTCAACTAAGATACTGTATACTCAAATCATCTGCTTAATTACAGGAGAACAAATTTTTCCCAAGAACCTTCTGATTCTTCAGCAGAATTTAGACAACTTCACTGTTAGTCATTTATGAACCAGATCCTGCCTTTTTGCTGATTTAATCCTGGACTTGCTCTACCAATGTGCTCAACAGCATTTGTAATAGCCTTAGGCTTAGTGACTCTAACCATATGCACAGTTCCACTTCATGTTATGTGGCTGAAACTTAGCAGCTCTGTAATCTACAACACCCACTTGTAATTTTATAAGAAAATCTTCACAGGAGATTCTGATTTGGGTTGAATCTCTAAGTAGCACAATGAGATCTGCAGCCGAGGCCACATCTAACCAGATGAGTATTTTTGACACATTAAACTGGGGGTCTGAAATGGCTTATTATCTAGTGTTGGTCCTTTTGACATTGTCCTCTGTATATGCTGCACAGTGATGCAAACACATTCATAACCCACTGAAAACCAATAGGAGCTCAGAAGTCTTCTCTCAAATTCCTTCGATAAGTGCATCTTCACCACAGGTGGATTGGATTTTAAATTTATTTACATTTTTAGAAATCAGAGCTGTAGCTTCAGTATTTGCACTGCTTTCAGCGGCTGCTGATTGCTCTGTTCTGTTACTGTTGGCAGAGTAATAGAAAACATGTTGTATACTAGCCATCTGCTGACTTCTATTTGCACACATGGTATATTTTTGTATCTCTTCTTCAGAATTCGAGTGGGATGCCACAGACTCATCAATCACCACATCTTTACCAATCTCATCCTTGTCTTCATCATGCTGAGCAGTGCTTCCCTAGCAGCAGAAGATCCAATTCGCAGCCACTCTTTTCGAAATATTGTAAGCCCTTCATTTTTATGTCTGAAGATAAATATACCCTCACAGGAAAGCAGTCTTTTGGGACTAGCGCCTGGTTTTTAATTTTCAAGTTAGAAACTTTCCTTTTCCTTTCTCAAGTCATACATTTATATATTTTTTTTTGCTTTAAAAAACATAAATCTTTAAAGAGAAGTAGCTTGATTGATGGAATATCTTAGGTATTAGAACCATTTACTATGTACATAATATTTTTCTTATGTTAGATATAAATGTATCAGAATAAAATATGCTCAAACTGAGCATAATCTTTATAATTTGAATATTTTTTTCATCATTTTCAGGTGACCTACATGATAAGCGTTTCCTGACTTGCTCTTAGTGTCTCTCAGTGTTTGACACTGATTTAAAAATGCAAATTAAAATTATCATTGTTTATAACACGTTGTAAACAGACTCTGACCTGTCCTCTCTTCTCCTTTGTTAACTCTGTTATATGGTCTTGGAAAACTCAGAATATCACTCTGTTAATGAGTATATGATTCGTAAGGATATTACCCCTTCTTTCAAAGAAGGTAGTGTGGCCACACTAGTGAGTTGGAGTACCACCACATTGGACCTGAAGATCCTTGGATTCCTGATTAGACATATCAGAAACTAAACAAGTTTCACTTTTTTTCTAAACTCACATGCAAGATGAGGATCAGACCATGCCCAGATCTTGCCTTAATTCAGAGTCAAATGCCATTTCAACCTATATACAAACCTGAAAATTTGGAAATGTTTCTGCATCCTTTTTTAGATATACTTGTAGAAACAAAATATTTGTAAGAATATTATGTTAAGAAATGTCTATTATTCAATAAAAGTGTAGTTTATGTGGTGGGTAAACATTTGTGTTCTAAAACAAATTCCTGAATCACTCATTTTATATTCTTTATGTAGTAGAAAACTTGCCTGTTACTCAAATGCACAATTATGAGACAGGGAAACAAAAGTAAATCCACTCTCATGACCATTAATGCTTGTCTTACGCTTGTTGCACTTGTATTAGTGGTGAAGCAATCCTCTCGTTTTATTGTGAGTTGTGCGTGCTTTAGATTAGATGTCAAACAGCTGAGAATATGCAACTTGGTAATAATCTGCGGGGACACTTGGGATGCTCTGACAGAACTTCCAGGCCTCTCCCTCTTAGATATAAATCAATCTGTATTGCCATGGAGTTAGAGAAACAATTCCACCTCTTAATGGAAAGATGGGCTTACTAGGTCAGGAGAGGCTGTATCACTCTAGTGCTTGCTAGTGTAGATGCAGACTCTGAAAGTCCTCTTTTGGCTGTTGACATTTTCTGAGCACTTTTTCAGTAACAAGAGTAAAAACCAAAAAGCTAAAACTTCCTTCAAAGGTGAAAAGAGGTCAAAGCACAGAGACAGTCTTCATGTACTATTCAGTAGAGCTGTATGCTTCCCATATCTATGAAATTGGACAAGTGCAATCTTATGAATAAATCACACTAATGGGTAAGAGCTGGTGGGGAATACTGAAATTGTTATTGTAGGAATGGCTTGAAGGGCTGATAGTTGTTTTTGTAACTTGAGAAGTACTAGGAAAATGTAACTGGAGAGCAGTGGTAACTGAAAGGATTATTCCTATTTGGGACACAGGCAGGTAAAATGTGAGAGTGATTTCAAGAAGCCATTGCCGCCTTCTTGAACAAATGCACCAGGCCTGCATATTTTTCTTGTTACTACCTTGAATGATCACATTCCTTCAACCAGACAGCTCGACAAGGGAATGAAAGTTTACAAGCTTGAACACCTTCAAACATTTTTTTTCTAACTCTAGAATTAATTCCTCACTGTTTAATCCTTGTTGAATGGCTTTAATATTTCCCTATTTTTTCAGCCACATCAAGGGACAGAAGGATGTGATCTTCAACTGAACATGAGGGAAAAAAGTTATTTCCTTTCATATCATCTAATAGGAATACTTTCTTTTGTGTTGTCTCTTTATTTTGTTTTTCCTTCCCATTTTAGTAGTTGGTGAACTGCAGGCAACGTGTTTCTGTGCACAACTGCTAGCTGGATTGCTGGATCCTTGAAACTAAACTAGTACCCTACTGCAGTGCATATTGATTGCTAAATTAGGTGCTAGCGATATGGCCACCTTGAAGGGATGAAAACTTTGTCATAGTGAGATATATGGCAGTGTTCCTGTCGGAAGCAGTGAGGTCAATATCGCATCCACAATCTTTTTAAAAGTTTGCATACCACTATGCAACTTATGTGGGTTCTTTCAAATTTCCTACAAATAAATCACTGCTGTATCTTCCAAGTTCCAATCTTCAGAGTTATAGTGCTGATTTTAAGTAATTTAGTTATTCATTAATTTGCTTTGTGACATTCTAGCCCAGTCTATACAGGAACAATATAGTGCAGCAGAATGTGGAATGATATCCAGTCTAGAAGCATCCATTGAAGTTTTATTTTTTGATGCAATACTTGGGTAAAAAAATTAAAAAGACATTATTAATAAGGATTTATTCTTTGTGTAAGATTCTATATCTCTACTAAAGGCTGAAGAAAGTACCTGTGAACGGTGATAGAGGAAAGTCTGAACTGAAAAAGTGTTGTTTATTGGGCCCGTTAACTCTTCAGGGGTGAAATCTAATATCTAATCACAGTGGTATCTGATAAATTTTGAAGTAAATAAAAATGGTTGCACAGTAGCTGTTTTTTTAAACTACTTTGTCTAAATTCCCCATCTGCCTACTTAGATTAATTCAGGTGTTGTTGTGCATGTGGTCTAAATTGTAAAAATTTATTAATAGATGGATTTCTTACTGTGGCACATATTATACCTTGCAGATACTTGGTTACTTTGACTATGCTTTCACAGCCATCTTTACTGTTGAAATCCTGTTAAAGGTAATGCATTGTTAATTGATCCTTGTTAGCTCAAAAGCAGCTTTAGCAATAATGTTTGTAACTTTTTGTTTACCTTCCAGATCCTAGGGTATGCAGATTATGTCTTCACTAGTATGTTTACATTTGAGATCATTTTGAAGGTAACAGGTTTTTAAAGGAAGTTTGTTTAAAAGGATTTTCCTTGTGTGTCACCTGCCAAGAAAAGGCACTTGAAGTGTTCTTCACCTTTTCTCTAAGCGATCAAAGCTACAGTTTTTTTAAACCAGAGGATTTTTTTATTTGACAGTTCCTCATAGTTTTGATTGGTTATTTTTTACCATTGGGTGCATGAAGAAGCTGATTTTTTTGTCATTACATCAATTTTTTACCCTTTTTAAACTTGAAGTTGTCAGAAAAGGGAAAAATAATTCACTACGCATGAGCTTTTTCTTCTCTTTGCTCTGGCATTTCTAAAAGAGATAATCAGTCTTTCAAGGAGGGAGCATGTAATTTCTCATTTCTCTTGCTGAACTATATTCACAGAGCTAAAATAGTAGATAACTATTTTCTTGCAATAGGACTTGCAAGATATCTTGCCTTTATATACTAAGATACTTTGCATTTATCTTGGGCATACATTTAAATACACAGAAAGGCATAAATATGCTTGCTTAAATGTATTACCCATGCATGAGTCAAAAGTTGGCATTTTAATGTATAGTTTGTGTACTGATTATTAAGAATATCCATTGGGCTTACTCAGATTTTAGATATATGAGACCTACTCTGGCAAAGAAGCTATATAACTAAGGATTAGGTTCACATGTAAGAAAATCCTGGACAAAGAAATCAAAATATTTTTTGGAATTTGCGAAATATTTTTTCAGTGATTTACACATGATTCCTAAAAGTTTCATGCTGTGCATATTCACCATGAGTTTTTGGTTGAGTAATCCTGATCTGTACACTTAAGAATTTCTGGTACACTAAGAATCTGTACATAAACTTTGCATTTCTTGTTGAGAATTAAGCTTAACAAAACCTCTTCTCCCAGCTTTTGCTCATATTGCTGTGCATACTTTTCACAATGCAATGATGCAATGATGAAATATTTGGGCTGTTTACAAGATAAGCTGTACTGTATAAAAGTGGACTATTTTTATCTTTGCGAATATTCTTTCAGACTTACATTTATCCCCTTATTTCTCATTTTCAGTGGTGAGGAGCTTGCTATACAATTCCTTATTCTTATAATATTTGTATCATTATAAAATAAATACCCAGTGTTTTGCTGCTAGAGAAAGGCCAAACTAAGGGAAAGAATGAAGCACTGAAAAAACCTGTGTCATTAGATCAAACTAGTTCCTAACTCTGAATTTGAGAAGTCATACAAAAAATGTTACCACCATTTCTGGGGCAGAAGAATCAGTAAACTTCCACATGCACTAAGTAGTGGATTGTATAGCTCCTGCAGTTCCAATTGTGTTTCTCTAGGAGACAGAAGAATTATACAGCATGGCATAAAGAGGAATAACTGAATGTGTTAAAAAAAGCAACATTCTTACTAACTGCGAAAGATTCTGACACTAAGTGATTCAAGAGTTATCCAAGGGAAGCAGGAAGCTCTAGAGTTTGGGCTGCTGAAATCTGGCAGATTGCAAAGAAACAAGAAGCCCATTATAGTCGGAATATTAATGCTCCTGACTCTACTTTCTCCATGAAGCTCTGCTGTTCTGTACACTCACATGTATTTATAAAGGAAAATAAAATTGTACCGTAAAAAAATGTGATGGACAACAAGAGCATGACACACGTACATATACGGTGCCTGCTGCTTTACTAACATATCTCAGACACTGGCTTTGCTTGCTTATGGCTGGAGTCCTCCATGTCTTCTGTGCTGGATTTTGTGCTGTGCTTTCCACAGTATCCAAGTCATACAGAAGCTGTTTGTGTTCTGCAAGGAGTAGATTCAAGGCTAGGCCTGCAGTAACAGCAGCATTCCTTATTTTCCGGGCAAATAGTATATGAAATTGAAATTAAGATAACCAGAGGCAATATTACCACCTGCAGCAAAGAAGCTCAAAAATGTCCAAAAAACAAGCATTAAAACAGAATAACTCTCAGCATATGGAGTCTCCCTGTGCTCTATCTGATTGACTGCTCTGCAGACATGAGAATTTCCACATTATATGGTGTCGAATATATGAATGAGGATACGAAAAACCAAAAAGCTGCAACATCAGTTTAAAGCATTTAAGAATTCTCTTATGTAATCCCTACATGGCATTGAAATCCAGTTTACCATCCTGTTTGCAGTACTTGGGAAACATGAAAACATCAGAGTAAAGGTCGGGTTAGGGCCTTTTGGTTTTAACCCTACTCCAGCTGTGCTAATCCCACACCATTTAAACCAGTCCCCACTGGTGTGGAGTTACAGGCAGGAGGAAAGGAGCAGCACCCGTGGTACCCTGGGAGCTCAGCTCAGTGAGTGTCCTGCAGCATCTGCTCCACTGAAGGCTGTGTCACAGCGCTCAGCACCTCAGATCCCCTCTACGCTTTGCTTCGGTCTTGATCTGTGCAAAGAATGAGTTGCTATAGAGAGTTTTAGTCAAATGCTTCAGCTGGGGTTTGTAGAGTTTGAAATATTAATCTCTATATAATGATGGAGAGATATGTGCTTCACCTGTATATTTGGGTTAGCATATCCTTACTTTTGTGGCAGTCTTTACATGAAACTTTGTGTGCTGCTAACTGATAACATACGACAGTGTAAATGAGTATTTGTAGATAGGCATAAGTTGATATTCAGGGTTATTTTAGTGTTCAACTCCCACTGCTTTTTTAATGAGTTTAGCCATCAGTACAGCTGTAAGTGAAAAAAGCTAGGAATTTATTTGAAATGTTATAATATAACTACATTGTATCTCTCATGTCACGGCATAGGTCAAAGCTTTAGGATTTTTATTGTTCTAACTCTGAGGAATGTTTAGTGTTTCGATCACGAGAAAAGAAAAGTTAATATGAGAAAAAGGAAAGAAAAGCTTCCAAGAAAAATGTATCTTTTGTAGTTTGCATTCCTTTGCAGGTATATAGCTTTCAGTGATGCTGCAAAAGGCCTGCAAGTTTGTGCACATGAGTAGTGACACAGTAGACTGAAATGGCCATTGACAGTAACTCTTTTCTATGTTGCAGAACAATCTTGAAAGATGTAATATTCTGCTGCAAGAGGAAAGGAAATAAAATCTTTTAAACTCCATCTTGATGAACAGAACAAAATAGAAAGTAATGGGTTTAAAATGCACAATGGGTTTAAAATTGACAGTCAATATCAGATGTTCTCTGGCTGGCATTGAGTTTTCTTATCTGTGGAAAACAATGGCTAGCTGAGAGTACTCAAGTCTTTATATGAGGACCTTAAGGCTGAAGAAATTAGAATCCAAGTGCCTGAACTGACTACTGGGTATTTTTCAAAGGTATCGTTATTTTAATTTCAAGTTTTTAGTATCAGTGTTTCAGTCTTAATCCATAACTGTGGAAAAACCCACGCAAAATTCTACTCAAGTGCAGATTCTGTGCTTCTAATGGCTTAACCGAATTTCTCTGTGCATTTTTTAATTAGTACTTGCTGTAAGGGTCTAATTCGTAGATTCAGAAGACAAATTCAGCTTTACGATACCTGAGAATGTCTGCCCAGATTCTGTCTGCAGCCATAATTAACAGAGCCTCTATCACTGGCTCCTAATGAAACCTGCAAATGATGCATGCAAGTTCCTTCACAAGATACCGTTTGTGTCCTTCTCTCATCTCAATCTAGGCACAGAAAGCAAAAAATGAAGAGAAAGTCCAGCAGGAAGAACAATGTTGGATATTCCCTACAGACCAGCAAAACTTGGGGACCCTTGTCCACACATAACACAAAACAGTCTATGGGATTTTCCACATTGTTCCAAGATACCCACTCATGATCCTGTGAGCCAAAGGCAAATAGCAGTGTAATGCTGCTTTATGACAGCCTTGTGCTCAGGTTTGACTCTTAGGTTTTTGCAATACATTTTCAGCTCCTTCAATTCTCGAGATACTATGAATGATTAGGAGTCAGAATCTGGACCTTACAGTTTAGTAAGCATGGAAATTTTATTGTTCTTGTAGTCATTTTTCTAAAAAAGGTCAAATCAATTCAGTGTAATTACCTCAGCCAAATCAGTTCTTACACAAAATATAACATTTGTTGACATGAGAAACAATTAACATATTTGCTGGTGTTGCTTGAGCAGAATTTTTGATTTAAATTAAAGATTTAATGTACATAATGGGATTATTTTATATCTCAGTTGCTTTTAGAAAGTGAGATAATGTTCTATGCATTCACACTCCAGGCAAGTGTCTTGTAAACAGCCTAAATGTGAATTTGAATAAAGTGAAATATAGACTAAACATGTAACAATTCTATTTTTAGATGACAGTTTTTGGAGCATTTCTTCATAAAGGGTCCTTCTGCAGGAATTATTTTAATTTACTGGATTTGCTGGTTGTGGGTGTTTCTCTGGTATCATTTGGTATTCAGTAAGTACTATATTTATTATGTGAATGATTTATTTTTGCTTTGGGGATTTATACTGAAATCAGTGTTTCAGTTCCTTTTGTTTCCCCCATTGTATGTGGGTGTGCAGTATCAGTATTCAGAATTGGGACTGGCAAGAGGTAGTGCTCTACATGGAGAGTGTTGTAACTCATTACTAATAAGAGTTGGAAACAAATTACTACTTAGCACTATTACCAACAGAACAAGGAAGAGCACCCTGACACTGTATTGTATAGCAAGTAATTCCTGGAGCTTCAGGAGGTTTATATACCCTCTTTTGTGCTAGTGCTACATCTACAATCTAGTTCTACGAGCTTGCTCTTTCAGCATTGACCTACTGGGATATGTAACTTGACAGTACTTGAAGGGGAGAGAAGTACCTTAATCAGGACTGTAAGTGGTAGTGAAGAGATTTTTTTGCTTTGTTTGGATCAGGCTAAAAGTAATAAAAGAGTCTGAAGGTGATTATTGATTCACTGAGCGGTTGTGGCTCATTTAAAAACATCTGTGAAACGTTTAGTGAGGGTTGGGTGTGAGTCAACTGCTTCCCCCTTTGTATTCTGCTTGTACTAGAATATCTATTATACAAGCTTTCAGTTTCACAATACGTTCTTTAAGACTATCTGCTATTATTTCCTCAAAATGCAATCCTAACTACTTAAAGAGAATGTGAGTGATTGGAGATCTTTTAATCTCCAGATAGTTGTAAATTAAGGCTTCCATTGATTTACAGGACTTACACAGTGTCTTCAAAAGAGCTTGTCAACATTGAAAAATACTTCAGGGAATATTTTGCTCCTGACCAAATTTAACTGCATTACAGTGTCAGACAACCTTCTGAGCTTTTAATTCCCAAGTTGCTTCAGAAATCAAAATAATTCTTATGGTTTTTATGAGTTTGATAGTATTTCCTAATATTAATAAAGGATCAATAAAGAAATACTTTAAAACATCTTGTATATATATATCTTGAGATTTTTTTTGAAATTTCATGTATAAGGAAGTTGCAAGAACATTATTATTCTTAGTAATAAGGTCAGTTACCTTAAAAGTAACAGAATAACTTTTTTTTTTCCCCTAGATCAAGTGCTATCTCAGTTGTGAAGATCCTCAGAGTTTTAAGAGTCTTGAGGCCTCTAAGGGCAATAAACAGAGCAAAAGGACTTAAGGTGTTTATTTTTATTTTTTAAGTTATATTTCTGTTGGCCTAATTCTTCAGTCCTGCCTTGGGTTAAAAATACTTGCACAAGAATTTCATAGAGAAATTCATAGGGTGAGGACATAAATCAGTTCCTAATTCTTAAACATACTAGGCCAGGTTCTGCCCGCAGTTACAGCAATTTATATCTGGAGGAACACCAATGCCACAAAGAACAGACTTTGACCATAATACTTGCTGTCAACCAATGTCAAAGCAATATTCTAGCTACTTTTCCATAGAGCTTATGTAACTTCTAGTCAGTTGATGTTGATGGGTCTATGTCAGCAGACTTACAGACAAATTTAGAAAACAAGTTTAATTGTGGTAACAGGTGTAATACTGACAATACAAAAATAGTAATTTTAAAAATAATCTGAGTGTGATAAAGTAGACTTTTATGGTATGTATTCTGTGATACTAAGTAACAAGTTGTATTAAAATATATGTATTTTTATTTCTTTCCAGCATGTTGTTCAATGTGTCTTTGTGGCTATTAGAACTATTGGTAATATCATGATTGTTACAACTCTGCTACAGTTCATGTTTGCTTGTATTGGAGTGCAGCTGTTCAAGGTAAGTAGACACTACCAACATTTACACTGCATCAGGAAAAGCAAAGCTGAGTTGAATTCTTGGTGGCTTGCTGCTGGAACTGTGTTGGTCACATTCTGAACAAATCATAGTATAAATGTGTTTATTTCACATTTCTGCATTTTGTCATTGCTCTTTGTTTTGTATGTAGGGAAAATTCTACAGGTGCACTGATGAGGCAAAACAGAATCCCGAGGAATGCCGGTGAGAACATTTTTCATCTAAGAATGTGACAAATTATATTCTGAATAATTTAAACTGTAACAGATATGGGCAGGCAAGTGTCAGGCCATTTAGGTTTGTGTAAATTGGAAGGATCATCTTAAATCCACCAGAAAACACAGGTTAGCAAGGAAATAAAACAAGCTTAGGGAAGGAGTGAAATAACCTGTTTTGAATAAAGCATCAAGTAACGCTGAGGCTAATTAAATATTTCATTATTGACAGTTTGTTTCTTTCCCACAGAGGGATATACATCGTTTATAAAGATGGAGATGTTGATAGTCCAATGGTCAGAGAGAGGGTCTGGCAAAATAGTGATTTCAACTTTGATAATGTTCTCTCTGCTATGATGGCCCTTTTTACAGTATCCACTTTTGAAGGCTGGCCAGAGTGAGTGAATTCTCAATGTTTTCACAGCATTGTTAAGACAGTTACATGTTCCAGAACAGTTCTGTATGATTTACCAGTCATTTCTGGGCAACAAAGGAGTCTGAAGAAGATGGTATAAAAACTTATTAATGGAGGAAGTTAAAAAAAATACTGTTCTGAATCTGTGCACTTTTACTGTATTTCTTCATACACCTGTATCTATAAAGGGAAAAATTTTTTACACTGTTTGATTCCTAATCTTTCAGCTACTTTTGTTGTAATGAGCTATTCCTTAGCTCTAATGGAAGTAATCCTTTTAGATCCATGGATGTCCTTTAAATAACACTAATAAGAAAATTTTAGGCCCTTGAGTGAAACTTTTACTAAAAAAATTAGGCAGTAGTACACTGCACAGAGAAATCCAGAAAGAGCAAACTACCACTTGCTATCTCCCTAAATGGGAAAAGTCTTAGATAGCTTTATGTGTGTGTGTGTGGTGGGGGGCAGGAAATGAAAATAGAGCCATCTGGTCTTTACCTTGATTCCTTTAGAAAAAAGCATATAACATTGTGTGGTGTGATTCTTCTGGTTTCGATATGCTTATAACTAGAAAAAGATAACAGTACACAGCAGACCATTTCTGAAACCTGTCCTTTGAATTTGCATATTTTACTCTCTTTTGTCAGTTTAATGCTAATAAAGATAAAATTTTCTTTCTTTTTCAGGCTGCTATACAAAGCCATTGATTCAAATGGCGAGAATGTAGGACCTATATACAACTATAGAGTGGAGATCTCAATTTTTTTCATCATCTATATCATCATTGTTGCTTTCTTTATGATGAACATATTTGTTGGTTTTGTGATTGTTACATTCCAAGAACAGGGAGAAAAAGAGTATAAGAACTGTGAGCTGGACAAAAATCAGGTTAAAATAAATAATGAACTCTTAACTTTTGAAAGTATCCTTTTTTATTTATGCATTAAGAGCTTCCTTTCTGCTTTGGGTCAGAAGAGGGCACCAAACATGTATGTTGGCGAAAAAAGGGAATTAGGAAATGCTATCAACTGGTATTCAGGTCATTGTATGTTCCTCTTCCCTTAATCCTTAAAATATCAGTCTTTTGGTTGTGAAAGGTGTTACATTAAGCTTGTTAGCTTCTTAGTGTCTCACTTCTTGGTGTCACATTAAGAAGAATACAGTACTTGCTAGCTTATCCATAGGCAGAGGTAGGTTTTACAATAAGAACAGGGAAAATAAAGTTTGTGTTCTGAATAGTCTAAAAGTGTTCAAAGTGGAAGTGTTCAAAATGTTATAGTCTCTATTTTTTTTACCCTTTCCCTATTTATTTAGAAATTCACAGGGGATATTAAGATTCAAATTAAAAAAAAAAAAAAAATCTGTCCCCTTTTACTGTTTAATCCTTTGACTAAGGAACTCAGCAGTCACCAGTAATGATTTTTCAGGTCCTCTTGTTTGACTGTAACACACTTCATTTAAACAAAGTTAAGCATGAAGGTTTAGCCACCATTCATTCTACATTTCGTGCCCTGTCAGTCAGCTTTTGTAAGCATTCTTAAAAAGACAAGCGGAAGGCCCAGCCTACGTGAAGATTTCAGGCCCTATTAGAATAGGAGTTGAAGACATGATGTTACTACATATGTGACATGATTTTTCTGGGCAATTGAACTAAACCATAAGGAATAACACTTCCTCGGTGTTTACTTGGCTGACTCCAGGGTTTTATGCTATGAAGTTACATTGGTGATTGAAAACTTAAAGACAAAGTGTGACTTATAGATGAATTAACAGTCATGTTATTAATAGTCATACTATGTTCTCTATATATACATACATATAGCCTACAGTGCACTACTGTATACTGCTACACTGTATAAAGGTGAAACAGTTCAGAATTTCCATGGGCATTATTTGATTCTTTGTATGTGGCTGAATAAGATATATGATTAGATACAGTTATAAATAATTAAGTGAGGATTGGTAAGCTACTTGATTATTTTATTAACAATTATAAAAAAAACCTACATCAAGTTTTTAAGACTTGTATTTAAAAATTTTCACTTACTGAATATATTTTCGGTTGATTAACGGTTAGGTATAGTCTGACAATTTTTGATGTATTTGCTTTTACAGCGTCAGTGTGTAGAATATGCCTTGAAGGCACGTCCTCTTCGTAGATATATTCCAAAAAATCCTTACCAGTACAAGTTCTGGTATGTGGTGAATTCTACTGGATTTGAATACATCATGTTTGTCCTCATCATGCTGAACACACTTTGCTTGGCTGTGCAGGTAGGAAAACCAGAAGCTCTTCTGAAGCTGTTGGAATATATTGCAGGGAAGGGTATGGGTGATATAATGCCTTTAAATTATGGCAACCTGTATTTTTTTTATGAAATGAAATTTTTAAAAAAGCACCTCTGATCATAGTACTCTTCTGTGACATATTCTAGTCTGTTCACCAGTTCTCTGAAGTAAAATTGTTTAAAATGGTGTGATGTTGATAAAGGCCTTCCTAACCTAATAACTTTGAGCTTTATTTTGTACCTGAAGTGTAATTTAATTTATATTATATGTGTGTATTCCCAAGATTATTCATGTGCAAGAAAATCTGAAAAGTCTAATTTTGTTAGCAAATGTTTCTCTCAACCCCGTAGATTCTTATATCTAATATATTCTTTTTTTTGCAGTGCCTTTAAGCATTACGTTACCCCTGTGTAGTCTCTGTACTTGTTCTGTGTTCATTTTATATATGTGCTACTCCATATTTGTTTGGATTGGACACGATGATCTTTAAAGATCCTTTCCAACCCAAATCTTTCTATGATATTTCTATCATCTGTATCTCTAACTTAATCAGAAGTTTAAAAACTTAATATGTGGAGCAACTTTAGTTTTGTGTGTTAATGCAGATCTCACACAAACATGTTTTCATATATAACTTGTATATCTATACGTACCTGTGTGTATTTTTGCATGTTTTTACTTTTTCTGCATTATGCATGCATTTCTTCACCACCTACTTCTCTTATCTACTTTCCCAAGTAGTCTCTTTCTTTACCCTAGTATTTCAGATTTTGATAAGAAAAAGAATACTCCTTTTTTGAGGTAACAGTTTTCCTCTCAAAACCATCTCTCTGGAGAGATTCCCTTAGGAGGTAGAGGAATAACAATTTTGTTCCACTCAATGCCTAAAGAGAATAAACATCTTCATTCTTAATCAGGGATATTCAGCTAGTCTTGTATGCCTATAGGTGTGCCTCATGAATACTACTAGAAAATACTTTCCTATGCTGCATTTTTGCCAACTTTGTCTTAGGCTGCCTTAGTTTCACTTAATATTTTAAAGCCTTTACTTTTAAAAGTGTTGTATTTTTCATTCACAGCACTATGAACAGTCTAAGCTCTTTAATGATGCAATGGACATTTTGAATATGGTTTTCACGGGAGTGTTCACTGTTGAAATGGTTTTGAAAGTGATCGCATTCAAACCCAAGGTAAGTTTTAGATATGATTTAATTAGGTCATCACCACAGGAATTAAGTATAACGTAAGTTTCACACTAGCTGTGTATTATTCAAAGAACAAAAAGAACCTGTGTTTCCCACATTTATCTGTCAGTGAAATCATAATGGAAATGTTAGTCTGATAATATGTCTATATGTAACTCCAGGAAATGAAATGCACATATCAGAAAAAATATTACAAGGTGGTTGATGAGATCTGGAATATTTTGAGGTAATGTCCCTTTATAAATCAGAGAAATTATTACCTGTTACAAGCATTATCACTTCTCCTATTCATGAGGCTACATTCATAACTTTATTATTGACTACCTTCATACTAAATTAATCTCCAGTAAAGAACTGTATGTTATGTTATATTTCCTATTCTAAAATGCATAATTATTTGTTTACTTTGTAAAAGATAGCCAAGTACTACAAACATACACATAAATAATTTTCATATTCAATAGCCTTTTTAGATTTTCATGTTTTTAGTTATCCATACTTACTGTTTGGTAGAGGGCTCCACAGTGCGTAGTGGATTCTTTGCCTTAAAGGGACACTGTCAAAATGAGTAAGACACATTTTCAAAAGTAGATTTGCAAGAGAAACTGATAGATATAATTACTAATTGAAAAAAAAATTAAAACCAGACTGTGACAGTTACTGAAGTCTTTTTGTTCAGTTCTTATATGCGTTTATGACAGTGGAAAAGTTAATAATGAAAAACCAAACTAAATTTTGTTTTCAGTACAGTGAAATCAATGTTTATTTTGGGCTTATATTTGTGTAAGTATGTAAAATGTGGTCACTCACTATACATGGAATATGAAAAAAGCCAGAGAAGCCATTTGAAGTTTACTGATCTCACCATCTAAGGCGGGTGTTTTTCATTTTCCATTACCCTTCTTTTAAAGTTATCATGATATCTGCATCTATAATTGGATATGAACTCTGCCCTTTCTTGGTGTTAAGTAGCAAACTGGATGACTGTAGGCTGTGTGGGCAATTTTATTCTTGCTTTAAACAACTAGCTCTCATGGCAACATAGTCATGGCTTCCCAGAGCTCAGTGTGGAGTAGATACATAACTACTTTCCAGATTTTCAGAACTATTTATTCAGCTTGCATTTAGTCATGAGATCAGCTGTGGAGCCTGAGCTACTTGATTTAAAGCTAGCTTGTATTTGCTGGCAGAAGGAAGCAAATTATACATCACTTGAGGTCTGGTGTTGAGATGTGAAGTGTGGAGTTCTGGGTGAATGCTTACCCACTCTTCCATAGTCTCGCTCTGCACTGTCCAGTCCATTGTACATTTCTAATGAATTTATTTGTATTTTTGTGTCACTTACCTTATTTAAATGATACGGATTTCACATTGAGAATAACACAGTATGAGGCCCTAGAGAAGATAGCTCAGATATGTGGACCACAGTGTCATGAGTATGCTGATTGTGTTTCCTGATTTGTATTTCCTGTTCTATATCCTTGTTTCACAATGAAATTTCAGAAGACTTTGCTGCATTTTAACATCTGCTCTTTGAAAGAAGATTGTGAATCCTTGGTTCTCCATGCACTTGTGACTGTAGTCAGAAATAACAGCTAATGCAAAATATAATTATCTGATTACAAGTGTTCCATTTATATTATGGACCTTCTACACCTTCTCAAATGCAATGTCTTAATACTGACCTCTAAGGCTTTGTACAAGTTGAGTTTTAACTCTGTTGCAACATGCTTTCTGTCTGACTGGATGCTTTTACTGTGAGAGATCCCTGGTTCTGAGTCCTGGGAGATTGAGGGACAGACACTGTCAGTGAAAGGTCCTAATTTCCTGAATTTCATTCCCCCATAGATACAGAACACCTTAAAGTTGTTAATTAGCAGGACAAGGTTAAAAGGCCGTGGTATTAATAGGGCTTTTGGCAGAGATTAATTAGCAGGTAGGGGAGGGAGTTAAATATCTTTAAGGTTGTTCCTGTTATTCTTTGAAGATTGTAACTTTTAAAATCATCAGATATTCTTTAACAAAACACCTATTGGTAATATATTTTTCATAGTTCATTAATAATTGCAAATCAGCTAGCAGTCTTAAGCAGAATGCCACTGTCTTTTAGTAATCTATTTTTTAAACTAGATATATGCTTAAAATAGCAATTAATTGCTTTAACTCATATTAAGATTTAATAATAGTAAGAACAATCTGAAACCCGATTTAATGTTTTGCATTAGGGTCCATGAGGAAAGACTTGATTCATTTCCTCGAAGTTTGTGTCACTGGTGGGTTTCTTAGTCTAGTCTGATGGAATGGACTGTTTAATTTATTAATTTTGTGCATTTAAAAAATTGTTTCAAAGATGCTCAAAGCATCAAATAAAAACTCCATTACTCTGTAAAAATAGGGATAAAAACATGATCATTTTTATCTCATCTGCTTGACAGTGTCCCCTTAATATGTTGACAGAAATCCTGTGAAAACTGTGATCTTCTGGTTTCACAATGTCATGCAAACTTAAGGCTACTATAAATTATTGATACTCTTACTATGATATTGTGTTGTTTAAAACCAAAGTACTGCAGACTGCCTTCCAGCTCTGAAATATATAAAACTTGGATAAGTGATAGATACTAAAGGTGATGCTGAGTGTCTAGCACACTTACTGACTGGGAGATTAAGAACACACAGTACTTTGCAGAATGAGGCCATAACTTTTCCACAGACTACTAAAAGGACTAAAATATTTATGTGGTAGATCTATAGAAACATGTTTTGATGTTAATTCTCTGTGCCTACGTATTCCCCAGAATTTGTGACTTTATCCTTCAGCATTTCTCAAAGAAAAAATATTTCATAATGTAAGTTAAAAGAGCAGGCATTTTGTCTTCACATTGTTCTTCACAGTTGCTAAAATCTGTTACTTGGCATGATTTAGTACAGTATAAAACAAAATACAGCTATGAAATCTAAAATAATACATCAACACATACCGTATGTTGATAGCTTCATGATAGCTAGCTGTTACTTTAACTTGTAATGATTTTCCATGTCGTTTTACATCAGATTTTTGTAAGAAAAAAGGAAAGATGGCTAGTAAGTGAATTGATCTTGGGTCATTGCAGTGGTGAAAACAACTTATTTGCATGATGTTTATTTGCTGTGACTTGTCCATTCCTCCCTTTTCCAAAATCATCTTTATTTTCTCTTAGTTTTTTTGTTTTTTTTTGTATGCTTTTGCTTTACATATGACTTGGAACAATATTTGTCTATACTGATGGAAAAGGTTTCATAAAATAAATAAATGTGTAAAGTATTTTAGCTGTATTGAATCAAAATGTTAATTTGGTATTTCAGTGCCTTATATTGTAGCACATCTAGTAAAGTAACTTTCTCTATAGGTGAAATTAACCTTTATTTAGAGGACCTTTTTTGGTTTCTGTTGTTGTAGAAGAAGATGGATAGCACACCTCAGGATTGTGCTGATTATCTGTTTGCCACTAGTTTCTTATTTTATGTATATCTACAAATACTGCTATTTTAAAATCGAGAAATATACTTCTTTTAAATAAGAGAAATAAGCAATATGAATGATCAGGGAAGATATTATGAGAGTAGCTCCCCTTCTTTAGCTGGCAGCTGCTAAACTCTTCAAGATTATAAATTTCAATATTGTTGAGATGGTTCAGCATGATGATTAGTAGAAACTTTGGGAATGGCTTGTTCTCGTGAAGCAGGATGAATAAGGAAGAAGCGGTAGGGAATTAGTCAGGACCGCTCAGAAATGGATGCATTTGTTCAGGAGGCCAAATCCATGAGCTCTGTCTTTTGCTCCAAGTCTGGAATTGATGATTGATCCCAAAGAACCAAAGCACATGGCACAAAGGGCAGTAGTGGTAATCATACTCTGATCTATTTTCTTCTTAGCCTCTTCCTTACATGAGGGAATAATTAAACCAATTCGTGTTTTGAAAGAGCTAAGAGAGAGTAGCATTAGAAACATAGTGAGGCTTTCCGGGCTGCTCAGTCCTTACTTTCCTAGAATACTCTCTAGAGGTGTCTGCTTCTGTAGCAGCTCTCTCGTTGTCTCCAAGAACAAATTTCCATATGAAATCAGCTTTTTTAAAAATAAAAATGCACTCCAGTGTAACCTTTAAACTGTGAAGTTACTAAAATTTTAACAGGTTAAAATCTTGAGAAAAATATTGTCCAATTCTAAAAAATTTTGTAGCTGATTTTGCTTTTCTGTTCTAACAGCACACATAACAACTTAAACTACTCAGCTAAAACTTTATCTTATAGTGAACAGTGTAATAAGTGTAACTAGACATAAGGTTAGATTATCACACTGGTAATTATAAAATTTTCACGAAGTTTTTTTTTAAAGCTTCAGTTGTAGCAGACAAGTTAGTATTTTCAAAATAATTACCAGGAAAGCAGAATGTACGTGTACAAAATGTAGATTTCAGCCTTTGTCATGTAATGCACATTCCTTAGTCATGGTTGGCTGATAAATTAATATATCAGAATGAGAAAAAGGGCAAGTCCCGTAATTTTTGCAATTCTGTAATAACAAGATGAAATCCACATATTGCAGAAAACCTACATATCTTGTCTCTGTAGAGTTGCCTTCAACAGAGTAATACATCTTGATTTGTTCCCAGTGACAGACTGATCCTGGAACCAACCTCAATTTCTTCTGAAATACGTTTTTGTTCAAACATGCAATTTTGATGCCAATAGACAGCTAATTGCATGATAGCACTTTATATATTTACAGCAGTATGACATTAACATACACATAGGGAATAAATTTATAGCCCTAAAATGCCAGAAGGGTGACTAAGCAATTTATGAAAATGAATTTTCAGACATTGGAGTGACTACATTAAAAGCATTAAGAAATTCTTCAAGTTGCTTTGGTTCTTAGCACTGACTTCACTGGTTACAGAATCAGGCCCTGACTGTAAATGTAGTGTGAGTTCCTGTATTAAACCTAGTTTATGAATAGAAGATTAAGTTACTTCTCTAGTGTTTATGCTCAGTTCCACATTAATAATCGTGCAAGATTAACTAGGGATGAGCTTTGACGCTTTGAATATTTGTACCATTCACTTAGATAGGACTATCATAAAGTCATTAATGTTAAGGAGGTTTCAGTTATCTTGGTCTCGTAGAAATATTATTAAAGGGATTTTGTTGTGCTTGTTAGGGTATATATGTTAGGATTTTTCAGCCTTTCTAGAAGTCCAAAACCAGTTTTGGATAATGGCTTGCTTGCCAACGTTGTGCTTATACAATGGTCTACTATGCATGTGTACTGCGTGTGTGCGCGTGCGCGTGTGTGTCTGTGTGTGTGTCTGTACATGTATATATATAAAGTATATATATACACACACATGCACATATATGTTGCTTTTCCTTCAGTAGGCAATATTGTTTGGTTTTTTTTTGTTTTCTCATTAGACCACAGGTTTTGTTTAACTAATTTCTGTTTATGCAAAACTAAACAGAAGTATGCAAATATTTGACATTTCATGTGTAATCACAAACGTTTGCACCCTGCCTGCTCTGTTCAGGGCTATTTTAGTGATGCCTGGAATACGTTTGACTCCCTCATCGTTATTGGCAGCATAGTAGACGTCGTTCTCAGTGAAGCTGATGTGAGTATACCCCAGCTTACTTTCCCCAGTCCCTACTTCTCTTTCTCTGTCTCCCCACTATTTCCATCATCTGGACAAGTCACAGATTTTGATCTGATGTTTCTAAAGATTGAGAACAGACCAGTCATAGGTCAATTATGTTGATATGGGAAATAAATAGCCTTTTTTTTCTACCAATTTTTTATAGCTATGGAAGGGAAAGATTAGATTGTATAGTGGTACATCAGAGAAGCCTAGAGTGTTTCTGTGTGATAACACTGTCCTTTTCTTCTCTTTTTCTGTTTGTGTTTTTCTCTTGCTCTCTTTCTGCTGAATGCTTGTCCTAACAGCACTATTTCACTGATGCATGGAACACTTTTGATGCCTTAATTGTTGTTGGTAGCGTCGTTGATATTGCTATAACAGAAGTTAATGTAAGTAGCAACTGTTCATGCACTAAAAAGTAATTGCTGTCATCAAGAAATTCAGAAAATGTAAACTTTATCCCCCCCAAATCCTTTTTTAGAAAAGTATGTTTTATCCTGGAATCAAAGACCAAAACATGATACAGGTGTTTGTACAAGCTGTTATTATAAAGCTATATACCTGTGTAGTTTCACATGCACACAGCATAGTGAGACAATTATTTTTTTCTATGTATGTACAGAAAATATTTAAAACATTTTACATATAAAAAAGGAATTAAGTCTCTGTTACTATTTTCCTTGGAGCCTAGTGATTTTAGTAAGCAGCTTGACCAAGGTAATTCAAGGTTCTGTAAGTTGCTTCAGTGTCTTAGTTTAACAAATAATGATTTTTTTTTCTGTGGAAGGTTTGGTTTTTAGAATAATGATAGCATTCATATCTCATGAGGTAGCAGAAGAAGTATACACAGAGAAAGTAAAGCTTTCTGTGCTGTGGAAAATCGAATGTTTATTTTTTCCAATTCCTTTTGCTTTTCTCATCCTGCAGTAAATGCTTTTAAATTTGAATTACATTTAAAGTACTTGGAAAACTCTATCTTTTCACCAAAATTTTGACTGATGACCATTACATGTGTAGGTGTTTGGACAACAGAAAGATCTCTTTCCAATAAAAAAATAAGGAAATACGGATTTTTGCCTGTTCGATCTGACTTGCTGTTTTTAACAAGGACAGCTGTATCACAAAAACGATAAATGAAAAATAACAAAATACGTACCAGTTCTGTAGTAGATATGCAGGTGCTTCCCATACTTGCATGTTTCTTTGTCTAACTAGTCAAAATAAAATTTCAGAGGAAGGTGCCTCTTCCCTCTAATGCTTTATGAGACCTCAAAAAGGGCAGCTGAAGAAGGTGAGACTTGGATCTAACCCAGCCACTGAAAATGCTGAGGGAGCACACAGACTCAGTAGGTGAGGTTAGCATATTCCACCTGCTGAAAATCTTAGCTGTTTATCATTCTGAGAACTAAGTTATCCAGAAATACTCATGATGCAGGAGATCCCCAAAATTCACATATTTTCCCCATATCAAAGAACAGATTAATCAGAGAAAGCTGTAGATATAAATAGTTGCTTGGTATTCTTTGAAGATAGTTAGCCTGCATGTTTTTCTACAGCAGTCACAGTTTATGAGCTGGCTAATAACATTCCTTTTCTCTTAAATTAGATCTAGTAAGCTATTTGCTAGACGTCTTTTTTTGCCCCAGTGGATTTTATTGCTTACCAAAATGGTTTCTTTTCAGTAGGGATATTTAATATGCATCATCTTCCAAAATACTTCTAAATTTGAATAAATACGCTTCAGTGGTGAATATTTAAGTTGCAATATTTCTGTCATATCTGGGGGAAGCAAATCCACCCTATGTCTATCATTGTCATTTAATTGAAACAGTTTTTCAGAGAAAATACATTTTAAAATTTGTTTTCCAAAGTGGTTCATGTCAGGAACGCAGTTCTTAGGATCACAGTCTTCCAGTTAATAGCAGAAACAATGCCATTTACCTCATTTAGACAGTACCTTGATTTTGGAACTATGAATACCATGATAATAAAGTTGTCCAGGAACATGGAATAGAAATTGTGTTTGAAAAAACTGTGATCTGTTCCAGGCATTCCAGGATGAGGAAAATAAAAAAAATAAAAGAAAATGCATAATTCTCAAGTAAGATCTGTCTAGAAGACAATTTTTGGCTTTCAGTGCATTGTTCAGATCAGCAGACCACCTACAAGGAGCTTGGATTTGTCAGGCTGGTCTTGATTGAGGCCATAGCTTGATGAAGATTTCTTTTGGCATCTCCATGAGCTTAAGCAGCCTTCAACCACAGCCCTTCTTACCCCCATAGCCATGTGAGCTGTGCTTCCCCAAGAGTTTGAGGACTTCACAGTTGGCTGGATGAGGTGCTGAGCACAAAGTATTGGCAGAAGTGTGGCCATGAGAGGGCAGAAATGAGTGGATAAAGCTGCTGCCAAAGGAAATATTTCTTATACTGTGCCCATACAGGTCTCCCTTCAGGACATATTAGCACTGGCACAGGCATCATTAATTAGTGGCAGTAGCTACTGTTGAGAAACAGTGATGTTCACAGTTTTTCATCTTTGGTTCTAGTCTATTTGGTAAGCATAGTAATACCTATTATAAATGCATTCCAACCCAATGCAGAAAATAAAAGTATTCTTTTATCTCTTTTTTTTTTTTTTTTTTAAGATGACAGAATATCTTCAAGCATACACAGAATCTATTAGCCCTCATTAAAGACTTCAAATTATATTATAAAGCTGCAAATTCTACACTGTCATCTCAAAGAGTAAACACAATCAAAATAATTTTAAGACTGATTCATCTTAAAATTCCTTCCCAATTTTATGCTAAACTGCGAGAATCTCATGACTGACTGCATTACTGGAAAGAACAATGGAGGAGTCATGTGATAACGTGGGAGCAGAAGGACCTTAGCCTGACCCTTAGATTTCAGACTGATTTCGCTCAGTTCTCAGTAGGTGATGGATCTTTCTGTGTGTGAACTGAAGGAACCTGAGCTGACAGGGAGGGTCAGTCAGCACAGAACTGCATTGTCCTATTGAGATATTTCTGAGATTTTTAAAAGCTGCCTCTAATTTGGTTTGTTTTTTTGTTTTCTTTTTTTTTTTTTTTTTTTCTGTTGGTTTGGTTTTGTTTTAGTTTAGTTATTTTTTGTTTTGTTTTGTTTTTTTCTGGTGTTTTTTTTTTTTCCCCCAGAAGAGTTTGGATTTAGACTTTTAGCTCAAGTATTTACAATCTATCCACTATTTTCTATCACAGTAGTACTGGTCCATAATATCTAAGGAGCATAAAAGACCAATCATTTAGAACAGCTTTCCCTAATAACTGCAAAATGTACTTGATGGTGAAGAGATTTAAAAATAGTTCAAATGTGCTTCCATCACCATAGAAGATGTCCCTGTATTTAACCCCATATTTAACACTGTGTGGACAGTGTTAATTTGACAGCATTACTTGTCACTGATCACTGCTGAAGTTTCAGCTGTGAAGAACACCGTCATTTTAGTAATTCACACAATTGTCTTGAAAATATTCTGGAGATCAAGTAGTGATCTTCAGGAAAATTACACACCACACTCGAGAACTAGCACTGTCATTTCTTAATTTTTCATGCTATGCTCACTAGAGAAAAAAGGCTCATCTCTGATGTCTTCTAGTACTGCACAGCAGACTTTGTGTACTAAGTATTGTCTGTTTCTGTTCTTTTCCACTTTCTTGTGCTTTGTTTGTGTAAGTCACTAACGTATTACAGTTTCAATATATTTCTGGGCTTGATTTCCCGTTTTCAACATGAAACAGTGAATACTGCAGAGTGTCCAGGGAAATTTCTTAGATTTTTATTACTTTTATTGTTTTGGTTCTACTGAATTATTCCTACTTCATTAGTTTTGTGTAATTTTCTGTAATCCAAATTCAGTATTTTAGAACCTTTTTCTTAATACTTTTTTGGCTTTCCGAATGGCGCCATTCCACCTATACTTTTTATCTAACACTGACAGTGATCCTGGGAAATCTACAGCTCTGCTAAGATGCTGACAAGACTTTGCTTTCAACGGGATATTAAGCACAATTGAAATGGCACCTGTGAAAATTCTCACTATAGAAGCTTCTTAAACTAAGGACACCCAGCTTTGTCTGAGGGGTGATCTGAAACAGTGTAAATTGCTAGAGCTAATGTAAAGTCAGACCTTGTTGCAGTTGTAATTGCACAAGGATAGCCATCTTAATTGATCAGTATAAAAGAAAACTTGAAAGAATGTGAATACCTAAAATAATGTACTCAGGATGAACTAAACATTTTTATAGGTTTGCATATATAATTGCCTCATGCTGTGGAAACAACATCATTCTGACAGTTTATCTGTGTACATCTAGACTAATTCCAAAGACCAGCAATTTCTTCTAGTGTATAACATGTTTGTATCCGACCCATTTTTTTTCAAGAGTGGGTTCGACTTTCAATTTACATATCAACTTGATTTCAGTATTAAATTCTGGAAATTAAATGTCATCTCCTTCTTTTGTTCCTTTTCTTATCTTTTTTGACGTTTTATAATAATGTATATGGTGCCCTGAGGCTGATTCTTCTGATCCAGTAACCTCCTATTCGCATATAATCCAGGAAATTACTATGTTTTGAATATTTTTGGTGCCTGTGGAAATCAGTGTTTAATGAGTTCAGCAATTTACAGGACTGCTCAGCATCCTCAAGGACTGGATTGGTGACCAACTCCAGAAATGAACCACCTCAGAGCAACATATATTTTAGGAATACACTATTTTCTATGATTTTTTAAAAAATTTATTCTGTCATTTAATATCCCTTCCTTTAACCAGTTCTTCTTTTATGAGCCTAATTGGTTTTCATGTTCATTTTATTTTTAGAAATTTTTAGAGGCAAGTATATATAAGTAAATATATATATATGGTATAGCAATAAAAAAAAAATTAAAACACTACTAAAACCTACATACTTACTTTTGGGTTTTGTGACCTTTTGTTTTCAAAAAGTTGCACATGACACATGAAATCTTGTATGGTCATAAAAATGGTTCCTTTCAGTTAAAAAAACAGAATAGTGATTGTGAGACACAAGATGTTGTGAGTCCATTCTGGGAGGTGGGCATATATAAATATAACTTAAGACAATGAGAGATAAATTAATTGGAAATAAATTCTGAATAAATGAGTAAGATCTTAAATGGAAAGAACAAACAAATTTCAATCCGGCCTGACTGTATAGAAATTTTCTTATTTGCCAGCTCAGAAACCATTTGGATGACTAGCACTGTATGACTTAGAGGCATGGTCACATTGTTACAGTAGCAGTTACAAACATTTTAATTCACATTTTTTTTTAAGTTTCTTTTACTGTTCACGTGCTGCCAAAATGTCGAGAGAATAATAGAGTTCACTTTCCTCTTCTTCTGTGAAATTGTTGAATGTGGTCCCCATTTGACTAATTTTATGCTTGAAGTTAAGTAAAATTCAAGGGGTTTGCTGAAAGAGGGCTTAAAGGAAGAGCATTTATATCTTCCTTCTGACACCCTCAGAAAAATCTATTTGTCTTCATCAATCACCACAGTAAACATGTGAGGCTTCTTCAGCGCTTACACAACTGTAACAACTAACAGTGGTTAATAGCAATGTCATGCAGCAAACAAGTCTCTCACAAAACCAGAATTGGCAAGAAGGAGCAGCATTATTATAATTTCAGCACTATGCAGTGCATAATATTCACCTGTGAACTGAGGGGTGCTCTTCATTTGCTAGACTGCTAGTGGAGTGTGCACTGGGAGGGCTGGTGCTTATTTTATGTAGTTGCCCACTCACCTAGTAACTGATGGGACAGCTGATCTTGCTTGTGTGGAGAGGATTAAAACCCTCATATCTACCTCCCGTAAGAGATTCTGGATTCCAATTTTGAACAAAAGCACTGCGGTTGGGTTAGAATCCAGTTTATGCATCAATATCCTATGTTAGAACTTAGGTTTTGTCGCTAGTAATTGATATGCTTGAATACTATTAATATATTTTGTAAACTTTTGCAAATGTATCTCTAGGTTTAAGGATAGCTACAGAAAAATACATTCTTTGTATAGCTTTGCTTTTGTTAGTGTCTTACTGGAATATGAAATTTATACTGTGTTGTAATATTTAATTTGGAAATAGAAGTAAATTTCTGAGCTGCTTTGATGAAGGTGTTGTTATAATTTATTTACTTTATTGCACAGCTGAATATTTATTAGTTATCATAATAATACCCTATGCCATTAATATGTTAGTTACAAACGTAGAGTTTTAAATACATATTTTACAAGGAAAAAGGTACTTCTTTAATCTACTCTGGGGTTCTTCATATTGATTCAAAATTTTTACTAATTATGCAGATGGGAATTTGTTTCATGTTGAACAGGGAATATAGAGAGCACCAATAAGACAATGAAGAAAATCACTTGCTACCACATTTGAATTCCAGTAATTATTCTCTGAACAAATTGTATATGTGTATACATACATGCATACAGACACACATAGACTACACATTTCTGAAGATATTTTGGCAACCTGAATGGTTTCCTATATATGTTATTGTCATCATGTATATTTGTCATTGAGATGTTTACTTCTATATTTTTAATCATGATTATATTATCGTTATGTGTTCATTTGTTTTGGCATACTCTTGTACCCTTTGGCACAATCTGTAAAAAATGAGCATTTGACCAACACCATATACTAATATCCACTGTTTTTCACAATGTTTATTTCTTCTTAAACACAGAGCTACAGTTTGCTTCCAGTGCATGATGCAATTTGTTTCACACTGTTCACAGTTTTGACATTGAAGCTTTTTTCAGTTAGGATGTTTATTTCAAACTTTTGTTGCAATATCAAGAGTGTAATGAGGAGTTACTGCTTAGGAAATGTGCTAGATTTTTCATAACCAGCAATAAGTACTTGACAAAAATTGGTAGCAGGTTGCAAACATTTTAATCAGTGAGTCAGAGATTTATGTTGATCATGGTTAATCTTTTTTGAGGGTTGGAGCTGTTTTGGGAAAAAAGCTGCTGTGTTGAATTTAAGAAAAAAGAAAAATCACACGTTACTGCTTCTTTGAAGTATTTAAGTATTGGCTTGAAATTACATAATTATGAAATACTTTGCTGAACTAGGCTGTCAGTGTAGCTGGCACATGGCTGACAGAAAATGTAGAGTAATTAAGCCAGTCTCGGTTCTCATTTACCTCACTGCAGTGCTTTTCTTAGCTAAGCAGTGAAAGCAGAAGCTGTTCATTTATTTTAGCTGTGCCCATTACCAGACTTCTAGCAGTGATCCCAGAAGCACATCTGTCATTTTACGAATCACATAATCCCACAGAGGACAAAAATTCATGAAAATGACCAACCAGTCCCAAACTGTTTGTGACACAAATAGTATTGGAATGATTGGTGGAAGGTGGGAGGAAAAAGGAGGTTGTAGGTAGATTGCCTGACTGCAGAAAATATTTTTATTTTCATTCTTGTCAGCAACCATCATCCAAAGAGACACTCTCTCTGCTCAACCTGACCTCCCCCTTAGTCTCAAGTCTATTCTAATACTTTCCCTACATATACATAATGTGCCACCCACTTGCGTGTTTACATGTCAGGTAATATTACTGAAGTCGCAAATAAGATGTGTTTGGGAAGTCTATGTTTTTTCCTTACCTGTAGGAAGCAGACATTCTCTGTTATTGTCAGTCTGTCATTGTTAATGAAGATTACGTTATCTTAATTTTAGTGTCCCAGATCTTAGTATTAATTACTTCATACTGGATAGACACCCATAAACATTAACTAAATTTCTCTCTTAGATGAGCATTTCCTATATAAATAAGTATGAATAATGTTTTCTTTGTGGTATATCACTATATTAGCTTCATTATAATTAGTATTAATAATATAAACCAAACTGCTGTATTATCAGAGGGAAAGGCTGGAGAGGGCAAAAAATTGGACACACTCACTTCAAAACGCCAGTACCCAGAACACTTGGCCAATGATGGGCAGAAGTTAAGTATTTTCAACTCCAGTAGAAAAAAAAAAGGTCTTTTGTATCAGGAGTTTATTTTCATTGTTTGTTTCTAGATTTATCTCCGCTTCGGTATTCTTATATACCAAGGCGGAGATAAATTTGTAAATCTACTTTTTATGAACAAGGTGTTTCCCTTTTTTATTCCCAGCCTGCTCTTTCCAGTGCCCATAATTTATAATCTCTTGAATATGACATCCTAACACTTCCCAGTAGCAGCAGATCAGCCATCAGAAACAGGCAATTAGGACTACTCAGTCCAAAGAAGCTGAGAGAGTGATTTATGAGAGAAATGATGAGAGAAATGTGTGTTACACAGTCCTGTGCATACACAAATACATTCAGTGCCATTCAGACAAAAAAAAAAAAAAAAAAAGTTGAGGGATTTTGAACTCATCATTTCTTAGCACCTGCACTAGAACTGTTCCCATAGCTTTGCTAATCTGGTGATCTGGCTGCATTTTCAAAAATGGGAAATAAGTAATTATTAAGATAGTTATTAAGTTAGTTATTAAGTAATTATTAAGATGTAGAAAAAGGGGTTTTTACTACTTTTCTTTTTGTGAGGGTTTTTTCATAACCAAATCATCATGCATATTCCTCATTATATTTTTCTTTTGGAAAACAAATAAAAATCTCTAGGACTAAAATATCCTTTTCCTGTTCTTATCTATCCCATTACATATTGCTATCCTAATACTGTTCCTAACTTATTTGTGGCCCAATCCTTCTCTTATAAAAGCTAGCAGGAAAAACTCCCAAATGTAAATGCAAGCATTTTACTTCATCTTTTAAGTGTCAATTTGTGATAATACTATAATTTATTCTGGTTTGCATCTGTCAGATACTTAATTTCATTTTTGACGATACAAAATATTGAATGCTAGTTAAGTAATTTGCTCACTGATTAAGACAGTATCAAACTCAGCATGAGTCAGTCACCAGAGATTAATATGAAATTTCAGGCTTCATCTGAAGAGGGTATAATGAAACTGTTTTTCTTCAAAAGTTTCAGATAAAAAGGAACCTTTTTCTGTACCAAAAAGTCAGTAGCAATGTGGGTTTGTCTACACTAGTACAGGTTTGTGATTGATGTAGGTAGACAGTTTTGCAAGGTTGCTTCCATGTTTTGTGATATTTTGGCATTTATGATGTTTGTGATTATTAATTTCTCCATAATCTATATTTTGATTGTTTTATTTCAAACTATTGAAATATGCAGGGAATTTCTAATATATCAACTGTCTCTCATTGGCAGCATATTTTTGTGTATTTTATATAAGTGATTACAAAGCTTAGATGTTACAGCTATGCTCACTGAAGTATAATGAAGGGATCTGGGTTTTGGTTAATATTAATGTGTCATTTTAGTAATAATTTCTTAAACAGTTTTAAAACTCTGTTTCAGAAAATACTGATATCCTGGCAGAGCAGTAATTTCTACATATGTAGATTGCATGTAGTTGAACAGTTACTTTTACCTCACTTTCTCCTTGTGATACCTTTATATTATGTATGTTTTCAAAAAAGTAATAGATAAATACCACTAATGATCTGACATTAACGAAGTACTACCTATTCTTGTTTTTTTTACCATAGTACGTTTGTGTAAGTTTGCCAGTGTTTTCAGCAGAATCAACTCCTCTCTTTTCCCTTCTTTCTCCCCAAGTTTTATCTTAGGTAACAGCAATACTTGAGATTTTACTCAGTGAAGCATGCACTGAGTATGCCTGATGCATCCACAATGTGTTGGAAGCAGCACAGAGGAGGCATCATGATTATCGTTGCTCTGTGTGACAATAATTAGTGAAAGGTGACCCTTTAGGAGGAAGATATTTTAGTCAAGAGAGTAAGACCCATCACTTGGATCTAACATCCAGAATTCCATTTGTTCTAGTGCTATAATTGTTTTTAAAGACACTTCCATTCAATATTGGAAGAAGCTGCTGTGAATCTGTCAGTGCACAAGCAAGCATAGACAGCTGGTCCTTTAAGCTTTGTTAGCTGCTTTGATAAGTGTCTGACCATTTAGGATATTGAGACAGTTTCTCCAAAGACAGACAGAAACATTATAAAGAGAGAAGTGAGTTTATTCTTCTTTGGGGGACATAGAGTTTGGCTCTGTGAAGAAGTTGGAGTGTGCCTCTCCTCCCTGTAGCTCTGGAGGGTTATACAGATTTATGCCAAAAGGGTCAATCAAATCCTGAAGCCTTTTCTCCATGCCTGATCCTGTTATATCAGCTCGGGTGTGCGAGTAATTTGTAGATGGTGGGAGATTATAAGTATTGCCTTCTCATTTGCGCTTTTGTGGGAGGGTTAACCTTCCTGTGACTGTGCTAAAAATGTTTGTCTCTCTCTTTGGCAGCGTGAAAATCTGTCCTTGTTAAACACTGCAAAACCCAATGTTCATTACTGAGTTAACACAAGTGAATTACTATGTCTTAAGGAAGCTCCTGATGTGAAATAAAACACAATTACTTGAATATGGTTAGATTCCAGTGATGGAGTAATTAATCTTCAAAAAGAGCACATCAGGAAAGGGACATTGAAAGGCTAGTTTGACCTCAAAGCTTTCTTCTTGAGTTTTACTTAGGCTTACTGCTACAATTTCATATAACCTGTGGAAGTTGATGGCTAATTTTGTTTGGCTTACATAGGAGCAGAGATTTTATTTTGTATTTACTTTCCATTGAGTCTTTTAAACATGTTTTATACTGTCATATTTCAGTATGAGTTAGCAGACATAAAATGCTAAAGAGAAGGTTTTAATAAGGATATTAATGTTTTGTTTATGAAGTATATTGAGTTGAAAGATGTTGATTTACATTTAGAAATTAAAAATGTGCTTCCTTCTGCTTATGGTTAATCTGATTTTGTTGATCTTCTATTTGATTTTAATATTTAATATTCTTAATTTCTTAAAGCCAAAGCCAACTGAAACAGTCACAACTGATGAGTCTGGGGTAAGATTAGTAAATTGACCCCAGTGGTTTTACCTCTACTTGAGTTTATTCTTTTTACCATGTCTATTTTCCACCGATTTTTTCTGTATTTTTCATAACTGTCTTACTACAAAGGTGTTATGCAGTGGTTTGCATTCATTGTCAATGTAGTATTGAATTCTACTACAAACAAACCCAATATGATCCTTATTAACAAACCAGAAAACTTGGAAATGCATGTGACATGTGAAGCATTTCTACAGGTCCTGTGTGTTCAGCATGTAATTTTTCCTTTCATATCATGCTTATCAAGGTGAAAAGGCCCTCAAGATACATTTTCAAATCTTACCTCTTCCACCTTTGCATTTGATGTTGTTTTTCTGGAAGTGTTATATGTTTGAGTTTGTATTTGGTTTGACTTCTCCATGATGCTCTTCAGAACTCTGAAGACAACGCTAGAATCTCCATCACTTTTTTCCGTCTCTTCCGGGTGATGAGGTTGGTGAAGCTGCTTAGCAGAGGAGAAGGAATCAGAACTTTACTGTGGACATTTATTAAGTCATTTCAGGTTAGCAAAATTTATTTCAATTTACTTTATAATTACAACCATTTATATACCAAATTTTATGAAGCAATACCCTGTAGAGTGCAAAAGCCATTTAAGTTCATGCTATCAGTAATGACATACTTAAATATATTTACATAGTAATGCCAAAATAAACTTCACCAATTACTGCAGTGTCTCCAAGGATCATTCTTTGTCACTTAGTATTAGCTATTGCCATGAGGTTTCTACCGTACTTCATAAAAATTGTTTGATATATCTAAAAGGGATAAGATAGATTTGACACACACAGATCTCATACTTACACACATTTTATTAGATGATTACAGAAGAGGACTTTAATCTATTTTTTAATACAAAACTGATTTCATAACTGTAGCAAATAGATATTTGAATCCTTGCTCCTGAAAAATCTCATGAATGTGAAGTTAATTGAACTCTATAACTCTATTGAAGGAAGTGTCTTTGTGTTGTCAACATCAGAACATCAGTAATGAAAATAAAGTTAAAAACTGCTAAAGATGATTCTTCCCCCTGGATTGCTGGCAGAAATAATTTAAAATATAATGAAGCTTGTGTTCATTTTACGTGGCAGAATATTAAGAGTGACAGGTAATAACTTTTTAAGCACTTGAATAGGAAGAAAAACCTTGGAAAATCCTGTGTTGTACAGAGAAATTATTTTTGTAAATGAAATTGAAATTATGGTGTGAAATTATTAAAAGACAATGCACCTGTCCCATTTCTAGGCTCTGCCTTATGTTGCCCTTCTGATAGCCATGCTGTTCTTCATCTATGCTGTCATTGGAATGCAGGTAACTGTAGAATTTTTTCAACATTAAACAAAAGTTTAGTCTTGGCTACTTTGAGACTTGTTTGCTAAGGTGTTTTCTAAAACATTCCTTTGATAGTGGTGCTATATATAAGGCAGAGCTTTCAGAGTAACATAAAAATCTTTTCTTGGCTATGATTTTGCTAGTCAGAAAATCCAGAAAGATGCAAGAGAAGAACTTGGTGTGAGCTTATAGTATCTTGGTTTCCTGAAGAGTTTGTCTTCCATCTACTGAGAGGTTTATTTCTATGCATGAATGTATGAAAGAATGCATGTTTTCTTTTTGCTACAGACTTGTTTTGGGAATCAGGCATTAAGACTCCAGCTTTTCTTTTTTTTTTTTTTAAAAAAAAAAAAAAAGTCTTTTCCATATGAAAAGAATAGAACTAAGAAAAGAATCAAGCTAAGGATTTAGGCACTGCTGAGCCTGTGGTTAATCAAGAGGAGGATATACGTACAATATATACAAGCACAGAAAGGATTTTGGTACCTGAAAATGTAAAAATGCGTTGTTGGAATGAAAGTGCCACTCCTCACATCATGAGGGCGGAACAAGTTCTCCAGTCTTAATAACTGGAGACAGCTAGATAGGGGAGACTGTTCCTGAAATTCATACTACTGAGCTATTTCTAGTGGGAGGATGGGATAGCCATTTGAGAGGCAACTGCACAGACCTCAGGAAAGCACCAGATAAGGGCAGTGAGCATGGAGCTGTGATTGGGAGCACGGTTTAAGTTGCATGGTGGTCTCTGTGCAACACATGAGATCTAGTGCTTGCCTAAGGAGGGAGGAGCCTGAGGAACATGGCTGGGTGATCATCAACACTTTGGCAGAAGTTCCTATTGGGTATCCTGTTGGGCTACAGTTCTTTATCTTTTTTTTTTTTTTTTTTTTTTTTTTTATAAGGCCTTAGGATAGCTCTGCATTCTGTAAAACCTTACAGATGTTGTATTTTGTTCTCAAAGTTGTATGGTTCTTCAAATCAGCGCAAAGGGAGGTCCTAATTAAATAGGATGAATAGAAGAAATATGCTATAGAGAGTGATTTTGATTTCAGATTCTTTCTCTTCATCATTTATCCAAGAGCAACTTAATGTCCTTACAATCCAGACACATGTATACAGAGCATAATGGTGTTAATCTCTCTAAATTAAGTAACAGCCTTCACTGTATTGTAAGAGGATATAAATGTATTACACTGGGGACAAAGAATGGTCTTGTGGCCAAGGAATTGCAATTTAAGTTTGAACAGAACTAATTTCCATTTCTGGCTGAGACAGAATGCTCAGACCCTCAGTCCTTTGGTTTCTGTCTGCCTCTCTCTTTCTCTATTTAGAATTGATGTTTTCATGACAGCAATTATTTCTTACTACAAGTATGTACAATATTTAGCACAGTAGGACTTTAATATCAATAAAGGACTCTAGGTGCTAGTTCAAAACAAACAATAATTTCTCATCTGAAATACAGGAATATGTATTCGTATTATAATGGTTTATAAATCTAAAGAGAGTAAAGAAAGAGTATTTGTAGAAGTGTTTTTCATACATATTGAAGCAAGTTTAGATTGCAAGGCCTACAGCTTCTGACAGTACAGGTCACTAGGATGAAAGTAAAAATCCTGTTTTATTGTAGGTATTTGGAAAAGTGGCCATGAGGGACAACAATCAAATAAACAGAAACAACAATTTTCAAACTTTCCCCCAAGCTGTGCTGCTTCTATTCAGGTGAGTAAACCCTAACTCTTACTTAATGCATCTAATTTCATTGATTTATGAAAAATATCTGTAGCTCTTGTACCATGGATTTGTTCAAAATGTGTTTGCAAGTGAGAAGCAATTTAGCATAACAAGCACATACTCTATGGCTGTATGCTGAGTGTCCATAACCACAGCAGGGTTCTAATCAGGTGATACAAACCTAAGCTCCTTACAGCTATTGTGAAACATCTCATTTGTCTTCAGGTAGAACTTAAACATAGCCTTGTATATCACTGTGTAGGTGTTGGGAAAGGTGAAAAAGACTATGTCCTTACTGTAATCTTTTGAAGCACAGCTAGCATGACAGTTTGAAAAAATGAAATGTTGTTGCAAAGATAAAGAAATAAACTGTTCTTTACATTCGCTGAAGAGATGGCAAGAAGTAGAGGGTGTAACTTGCAGAAGGGAAATACCAGGTAAGCAGTAGGCAAAACTTTCTGATGGCAAAGGTAGCTAAATCTTGATGTAGGGGGATTATGGAATCTCCATCATTAGAGAGTTTAAGAAGGGGTAAACATCTGCCAGGAGTGCCTCAAAGTGTCCTGGAGCAAGGAGAAGGAATGACATGGAACAAGGATGCCTCTAAAGGTGACAGCCTTGAGAGCTCTCTTGCCTGTGATTCTGTAACTCCATGGCTCCTATGCATTGTTACTACTCTGGTTGACAAAACTGGCAGGCCATTGCTTATCTGAGACCAAGGGCATCACCCAGTGAGATCTCAGTCACAGTATGCATGTAAAGACTTTTGCCTTTGAAACTAGGTAATGAACACAGCCAAAAATTTCATTAATATGTAGTTGTCTTTTAAATACTTGAAATCATGAGTTTGTACATAGGCATTGCCCAACTATGCAAAAAGTGCAATAGCAGAGAGACACAAGCATTTCCTCAACCATGCTGAGGAAAAGGCAATTAATCTTTTACAAATAGATACTTTCAACTTTTATGACAGGTTTTCATACACAGCACTGCTTTCATACACAGCAGCTCCACTGCAGTAAGTATTTAACTTGTAAATTACAGTTTGGGGTTCAAATTTTTATGTGAAAGCCTTTATGTTGCACTAGTCTACCCTTATAAAATGTTTGCAATGTCAACTCTATGATTGTCATTTCTGAAACATGCTCTGTATTTTCTTAATTACTTCCTGCTTGGAAAAGTTCACAATCTGTCTTCACATTTGTGCTTGCACAGCTCCAAGCATTTTTTCAGATCTTAATAAATTAGTACATCTTTAATCCATTTTGATCAAATAATGTCTAATTTATCTTTGTGACCTTATAAAGGTGTGCAACTGGAGAAGCCTGGCAGGAAATCATGCTGGCATGTTTGCCTGGAAAACGTTGTGATCCAGAATCTGATTATAATCCAGGGGAAGAGTATACATGTGGAAGCAATTTTGCCATCATTTATTTTATCAGTTTTTACATGCTTTGTGCATTTTTGGTGAGTCTAGCTTATGCTTATTAACAGAATGAGCTTTGGCATTTTGACTTTGTTCTGAACTAAAAGAGCAGTGTGTTTAGAGAACAATTGAAACTCCTGTATCTAAAATATTTTTGCAAGATTATATTTTTTATACACGGTCCTAAATACTGTATCTTATGCTGACTTTTACAATGAGGGTGGTGAGACACTGGCACAGGTTTCCCAGAGAGGTGGTAGATGCCCCTTCCCTGGAAGGGTTCCAGGCCAGGTTGGACGGGGCTGGGAGCACCCTGGTCTGGTGGAAGGTGTCCCTGCCCATGGCAGGGGGGTTGGACTAGACCTTTAAAGGTCCCTTCCAACCCATATCATTCTATGATTCTAAATTCCATGTGCAGGAGAGTTTTCTGACTACATCTATGAGACAGTGATTGATTGCATGTTTGAAAGCTAAGTTTGCAGTCCTTTAATCAACTATTAGTTCATTAATTTCTTAATAGTATTATCAAATATTCATTAATAATAAAGCTGTAATTCATTTGACTTACTAGTAATGCCATTTGTGTTATTTAAACTTGGATTCCTGTCTCTATAAGTGTGCTCAAATTGTGGCACATGAGAAGTGAACAATAACCTTTCTTCTTAATCCACAGCATAATGGATTATTTGCTTTAAAATAAAACTTGAAAAATGTTTTTCCTCATTGCAGGTGTCTGGTCTAAGCTGGTTGATTTGTTCTGTTCACAGTACTGTTCCTGCAAAAGGAGAGTGGTTGAACAGAATTATGTGAACTAATGTAAACATATACGTTCTGCTGTTCTGTATCATCTTCTGTATTAACAAAACATATACCGAAGACTTATTGTCATGACATTGAATCCTATTAATACAAAATCTGTTTCCTGAGATCTACACTGTGTCAAATATGTGTACTGGATCCATTCTTTAACTTGATGTGGTGGTATCTAGCAAATCAAGGAAGAGAAACAAAACTGTGTTACAGCCTATGTCAAACACTGAATAGTCTAAGATAGAATCACCCTCTTGTTATATCATTATTTGGTAAAGTTCCAGATAGTCAGTTAAATGGTTAGCAAGTATTTTCTGTGATATTTTATGATATTTGCCAAAAATCATCATTTATGAGATTCTGTTTGAATTCTTAACCTGCTAACTTATAAAATTATTTTATTTAATGAATATTTTTTTAAATTTAAAAATAATTAAGGCAGATTTTTCTTAATTATTTTTTTTAGATTATAAACTTATTTGTGGCTGTCATTATGGATAATTTTGATTATTTGACACGTGACTGGTCTATTCTGGGTCCCCATCATTTGGATGAGTTCAAAAGGATATGGTCAGAATATGACCCTGAAGCAAAGTAAGTTAGATGATTTCTCTGATAAGATTTATCTGGTAAAAACAATAAAAGCAGAGCATAATATATTTTTAGGGAATGGATGTATGTTTGGTAACTGCTGTCTGTGTGTTGGTTCTAGGGGAAGGATAAAGCATCTTGATGTGGTTACATTACTAAGACGCATTCAGCCACCACTTGGTTTTGGCAAATTATGCCCTCACCGAGTGGCCTGTAAGGTAGGTTTTACCCTATTTACTTCCTAGGTTTTTCTCAAATTTCATTCATTCATTCAGTTCTGCTCCATGTCTGTCATATATGCCCAGCATTCCTATCTGTTCACAAGGTCTCCTTCACTCTCAAGTTTTCCCATTTTTTTGCAGACGTAATTTAAGCCATCAAAATTAGTGTAGTTTCTTCAGTTACCACCAATGTAAAATTCTTCACAGAGCATCAGAATGAATGGGCTTGGTCTGTAAATCTATCATTAGTCTATTATTGTCACATATGAACTACCTCATCCCAACATTTCTGGTGACCCAGTGTCACAAACAAGGCTGCTTGAAACCACTGACATTTCTGATTTCCCTTCAGTCCCAGGGAGAGGAGGGTGGCAGTTTAATTGCAATGAATTTTTGATTCGGTACTTTTACAGTCACATTCATGAGAAATTTGCTGCACATGAAACATAGAAATGAGATTGAGGGGTGGGGACTGCAAGATGATAAACCAAGCTGAAGTGAATAACAGTGTGCAATACAATATGTAGCAGTGAGTGAGAAGACTGAAAATTAAAGGGAATTTAAAGCGATACAGAATTTGTCAGGCACAATGCGTAATTTAGATGAGGATTAATTGCATTTTAATATAAAAGTTGGAAAGCAACACAAAGGAGATGAATGATTATTATGTTATCTGAGGACTTCAGAACTATGGATATTGTGATTTTAGCAACTTCTATAGGAATAAGATCAAGCCTTTTAATTAAAGGATTGTTACAGCACTGTCATTTGGATTTTTTCTCTCTCTTTTATAAATAAGTACTTTGACCTATAAAACACTGGGTTCAAATGTAATGCCACAAGGCATACTTAAAGCAAACCTATATCCACACATTAAATTATCCAATTGAGTAATGCTTTTAAACTAGAATAGAAGAAAATCCAGGTCAGACATTAGGAAAAAAACTTTGATAGATTAAAGTGTTCTTCTGACAGAGAGGGTCACAGTGATACACTCTGTGAAAGCTGGACACGAATGCAGAGATGGACTAATCCACAGAGGAGAGCTCCTTTCACACTAATTCAGTGTTGATAGCATAAGAGATGCACGGCGTCACTGGAGCATTACCTGAGAAATGAATCAGCTTATCAAGACAGACGTGGTGCTGTGGTTCTTCATGGAGCATGAGGCTGGAGGAAGCCATGGAAAACCTGGAACATGACTGCAACGGGAGTGCATGCTCTTAGATAACTGTGTTTGTCCTTAATACTTGCATAGTGTGATGTATAGTCATAGCCAAGGACTGGGCTTCAGTGTTTGCAAATTAACTCAATAAATAGCTCATGAAAACTACTGGACAGTTTTAGCTTTTCTATAAGCATGCATGTGGTTAATACCAGAAAGAAGCAATATTGGGTGGTTGTTATATGCAGCTGGGATGAAAGACTGAACTTTTTTTGAAGACATTATTTTTATGCCTCTCAGTGGATATTATTCTTTGAATATATCAGCTTTTCAGAAATGAACATTACAAGAGGTTTATTTCAAACAAAGCTACACCAAAATTTGTTTTCCTTTTCTCATTTACAGAGGTTAGTAGCCATGAATATGCCACTAAACAGTGATGGAACCGTCATGTTCAATGCTACTTTGTTTGCTTTGGTTAGAACTGCTCTAAAGATAAAAACAGAAGGTAAGGTTCTTACCTGTAAAGCCTTTACTGCACTTGTCAGAAGGTACAAAGAAGAAAAGTTACAATTTACTTACTTCATTTTGTTGGACATGAGAAAGACTGCCTTAGTTTCCCTGGATTTGGTTTGCTTTTGGATCATAGGTTATATTCACTGTTACTAGGAATGATTTGCTAGAAAATTAAAGGAAAGGGGTAGTGAGGCCAAAGCGCAAGAAGTCTCAGAAAGTATTATATACATTTATCTGGTTAGATAAAAATATGTAGCAGTGGCATAACAGGAGTACTAGTGCAAGGAATGAATTAATTCCCCCTTCTATCCAACTAAGGTGCTCCTTCCCCACTACTCCTTAGCTTGGTGCCTTGGATCCCACATTGGTGCAACTGCAGCTTTTCTACACTTGAAAGAAACATCCTCAGTTTGGTTGAGGCCAGTTCTGACTGGGTTGAATGGATTTCTGTCATTTGGATCAGAGAGGGAAAAGTTTTTAAAACTAGTAGTATGCTTTAAAGAATTTTGGTTTCTGTTTTCATATAAATTTTCTGTATTTTATCATCTTTTTCTACTTTCTGTTCCATGTCTTCTACCACTTTCAGCAGAATTTGAGTTCCACTGATAATAACAAACTGATTAGATTAAGCCCCCTCAGACATTTTTTGTGGCTTAAATGAGTGCTGCAAGAGATGAAAAACAGCTCAGCAGTTAGTTGCCTGAACTTTCAAGCCTGTACAACTCAGTAATTACTATGATTAAACAAATTAAGGCTCAGCTTCGGATCAAGAAAGAAGTGGCTTGCAAAGAGCAGCTCATCACTTTCTGCACAATTTAGGCAGAAATTATTAGGCAGTGCCAAAGCCTGTAAATTACGGGTGACCTCTGCTCCAGAGACTGATTTGAAAGCCCCAGGAGTTTACATTGTCTTACACCCTTTCTTCTCTTTAGTTGTTGTAGGACTGTTATCCACTACTTCTTGTAGCTTAGGCTTGCTACAGAGCATCCTTATCACTGTCTTTATTTGTATAGAGCTAATTAATAGCCAAGGGATCATTCATTGGAGCTGGTTGAAACATAATTAATTGCTAATCTTCTGTTTTTCTATTTCATTGCCACAGGTAATCTAGAGCAAGCAAATGAAGAACTTAGAGCAGTTATAAAGAAAATATGGAAGAAAACAAGCATGAAATTACTTGACCAAGTTGTCCCTCCAGCTGGCGGTCAGTCTGATAAGCTTTGTAATATGACATTCTCTGTGCATTTTGGTCTTTCTAGATTGTTAGGAACCAAGGGAATAAAATTACTAGATTTTGCAGTTATGATGTCATTAAAGGGATAACAAACAATAACAGAATAAATACAGGGAAAATTATATCCTGTTACACTAGGTAATACATATAGGACTGGTAGATACAACTTCCTTAGATCAAAAAGGAAGAGAGGAAAATGTTATGCTTATTGTCTTGCTTGAAAAAAATACCTTATTAGATCTAAATCTAATCTTAATTTCAAGTCATTCATCAAAATAAACTAAACTTTGTTTGATTTCAGTGCATTGAGCAAAATAACATGTTTTGTACTAATTAAGCTTGACAATGTACACTCCATTATAGCTTATATCCGTGTATATGTTGAACACTTCTGGGAGAAAACTAAAAAAGTTTAATTGACACCTGAAAAATATTTTTTATGCTAAACTAATAAAGCAAGAGGCTAAATTATCTCAGTTACACTAGTTTAAACCAGAGCAGTTCCATAGTCAACAGGTAATGGAAATGTTTCAGATTTATGCCAGTGTGACTGAGATATGAATGGCCCATGTAAAGAGATATCTAAATTCTAATGACACAATACGTTTGCCAGAACTACAAGGCATGTATATTAGTTGTTCCTACGTGCTGTAAAATGACATGATATTTCTTATATCTCTCTTTTTAAATATATATATTCTAATATATATATTTAGTCTTTTTCAATATATACATTTTTATTAATATGCTGTAGTGTAGGTTTAGGTGACTGGTTTTTACTTGCTTTTTTAAGTTTTAAAGGTGCAGGATCTGTTGCACTGTCACCCACGCCCAGGATAACTTTATCTCGCCATTCAATACCTAGATCCATTGTAATCATCTGGTATTTCTTGTAGTTTATTGTACTTTTATAGTGTTACGGCAGCTTTCAAGACTGATCAGACTCAGGTTTGGAAGCAGACTCAAGATCCCAGGCCCGATGGTGGTGGAGGCTGATCCCTTTCTGAAGGTGATACTCTCAGTCTCTGGGGAGGCAGAGCATGCTGGCTGCACTGCTCTTCAGCATGACCCGAGAAGCAGCATTAGCTTTGTCGCTGGAGGGAGCCACTTGCTCTTGGTGTGGTGGCTTCCAGATAATTGTGGGGATGAAGGAAAAAATCTAGCCAATTTGACTATCCCAAGGGGAACTGATACTGCACATTTAAAACAACTTTTTGTGTTCTACTCTGTTGTTTTTAGCCTTACACCTAAGTGCTTGCATGGCATAGATGAATCGCTTTGTTATTATTGTTGTAACTATGTGCTTGAGCTTTTTCTGCAGCCTCTGTTCCTTTCAACTATGAGTCTTTCCGAATATTCTGAAGCAATTCTGTTTTAGGGTGGTGGCATGGAATTAGTGTTGCCTCTTGCCAACTTTATTCCCCTCCATTTTTTTATTGAAATAGAGATGCATGCTTCAGAATAGCGAGCTGTGCCTGCCTAAATCAATCTGACAAAGAATCTGTAAAGATTACATTCCTAGAACTAATCTTACATCATAACTCACAGTTAACTTCAGCTTCATTCCATTGCTGAATATAAGCTGTATATTTATTTTCAGCTATACTAAAACTCATTGCTAATATTTATTCTACAAATGTTGCTCCTCAGTGTAGCTAAAAGGCTGAAAATCTGGATCACTGCTCAACTGATAGGAAACAGTATGGCTTCTGCAACCCAGTATAAATAACATCATGTTGGGAAGTCCTTAAGATTTACAAATTTTTAATCTCAGTTTGGTTTGTTTCTCTGTGGACCTTGTTGTGACTTACCTGAAAATTTAAATTATTATAATCTACCTAGAAAAAAGAGGAATATAGCTATTTTACATTCATATGACATAGGAATGTGAAGTAGTTTAGGATACAGTAGAGATTACTTTCTTTCGATGCTTAATATTCAACAGAAAATGGTATTTTTAACAATAACACTAGTGACAGCTAATAATATCAGTCTGCTAGGAGGCAGAAAATTCACTTCAATATGAATCAGTGAAGCATCCAAATTCAATATATTAACATCACTTACGCTTAAAAGTATTGTGCAGTCTAGTTTATAATGTTTTTCTCCAGTATTAGTTTTGCTGGTATTACTGAATGATAAATAGTTCATGAGCTTGTGACCATGCCTCCAGAACACAAATAGAACAATTGTTTGCAGAGCGGAATAAAAATAAGTGTATAGCATTTTTTTCCTGAATTATAAATAGGTCCACTAGAAATGAACAGTTAGTTAATTATTGGTACTGGTTATATGACTTATTACTATAGCTTAATTAAACTGTTAATAGTTAGCAACACGTTTTCAGTACAGAAAAATTAAACTGCTTTGCAGAAACATAGAATGTCAGTCAAATGCCTGAATGTATGAATGGATTAACATTCTTGGGAGGCTAGAGAGTATGAGAAATACATACAACTCACTAAAGATTCACCAGTATTCTCTAAACTCTCCAGTCTTCACCTGCAATCCCATTTAATCCTGCCTAATACTTTTTGCCCTCTTCCAAAAACTTCCTACTCAAATGATTCCTTTTGCTGTCACTAGTTGTAATTATAGATTTGTCTATTCTGTGGTCAGTTACGCTTAGCTGTCTCCCTATACCTGTCTATATCTGGCTATATGTGCGTTACTCAAAAAAACAAAGTCAAGGATGGCTCCCCTTGGCCAGACTTCAGTTCTTGTGTGCACGTGTCTGCAGTACAACTGACTGTGCCTGTGAAGTACACATGTATCTTGTTTCTACATACAGACTTTGGCATGCACAATTCAGCAAACTGGTAATGCATTCATCTAATATGCCTATAAAAAGTTGGTGCGTGTCCAGAGTGATCAGTAAGGGCCCTTCATTTCTGCATACTGAGACTTTGCAGGTATTGTAATCTCAGGTACAGTCAGTAGTCGTGCAGTGTCATAGCCTGACTTGAGCCATGCTCTAAATGCAACCCATAGTAGTATATGTTATATCAAGTCTGTCACTTCTATGTGCTTGTTCTTTCCAGGAGCCATTTGCTATATCACTTCCTTTAAAGTTCTGTTCAAATACTTGAAACAAAATAGTATAAAGGATGGGGAAAGGCTTATCTGGGGAGTTTGACCAAGGCTACGTTGCAGATCAATGGATTCAGCTAAACTAAGGCAGGCAAGTTTAGATTAGATGATTTATAAGAGATCTCTTCCTAATACAAAACACTCTTAGTCTCCTGAGGAGCTGCCAAGGGAGATTACAGATGAACATGAAAGCAAATATTCCCTAAAAGTTTAGAAATTAGATTTGTGGAGTCAATCAAAAAGCTTTTTACTGCTGGGATTGAATCTATAGACTGGTGAGCTTTTCTTGTGAGCTACGGAGTTCCAGCTATTTCCTAGTGGGAACTGGGGGGACTCAGACCTTTGAAGAGATGTCAGTATTTGGCAGAGCAGGCTTTTTAATGTGCTAAGATATTTCCTGCAACAGACTGGTCTCCCAGCCAAGATATTTTAAAGCAATCATTCTAATTCTTTTTGCCTTGATACATTTAAAGACAAATAAAATGCTCACAGAATACATCCCTGGTACATTTTTCCTGAATTTAAAGCCTCTTGTACTTTCTCACATGCATACAGCCCATTTCAGACATTATAGTGAGAGGAACTTATTTTGAATGGTAGAGGATTCATTTTGAGACAAATTTTGTCACAGAGGTAAAAATGAATTTAAGCAGTATTGTACATGGATTGGATTTCCCCATCCTTTTTGTTGATGTGAAAGCACGTCACAAAAAGAAGAAAGTTAATTACATTTAAATTAGCAAAAGCTGTCCTATTACAGGTAAAAATAATATTAAAAATACTATCATTGGTGAGATACATTGGGACATATTATTGATAAAATGAAGACAGACAAAGACTTTTAATCAAATGTTAATGTATGATGTTACAGTATATGACAGTCGATTAGAAAATTTGCTTGACAATCAATTAGATAGAAAACATGCTTAACAGAATGTGTTTGTATGTAAAAAAAAACCCAACAAAACAAAAAAACAAAGTCAAATCTAATCCTAAAACTCCTTTAGAGTTAAAATATAGAAAAAAAAATTACATAAACCAAAACCAAACAAAAAAATCCATACTTTCTAACAAAGGTGTGTTAAAATATGTCTGGGCATGTTAGATTTTCCCTGTTTAGTCAAGTCACAACTGTACGGTGCAACCCAGATCCTGAGACGTGTGAAGCACCTGTCTGTCCCAGCAAGAGCAACTGGAATGACGGGAACTTGCTGCCCATCAGGATGTGGCCCCCAGCAGTGGAGGGAACTTCAGTGCTTAAAACACACCAGCCCTTCCTCATGTATGGCAGTAGCCAGCTATCAACCATGTTGCAAATACCTATCTTAAGATACTGGAAAAAATCAAGAAGTTTGGCAACACAGCAGAAAGGGATATAGCTAACTTCATGCCAGATAACTCTAGTGGAAAAAAGTGTATGAAAACAAAAGCAATGTTTTTGAATAGAAAACTATTCCTAGTTTTCTGGCAAGTGTTACTCATCAAGAGATCAATCTTGCACAGCTGAATGATTCAAGGGGTCTCATGAAACAGACACATACATTCTTAACATGCTATGAACCAGGCAATTTTGATATCCTCATAAAACACCTGCCTTTGAACTTTGAAATTTGGATTTTATTCACAACAGTGACTCTGTAAAAATGCTAGGGTTTACTGTTTGTGTATCTTTTGAATTGTACTAAGTTAACTGATGGAAGTTATTTTCATTTCTGTCAGCATTGCAGAGCTGATACAATCCAATAATGTGGGAAAGCGACATGTTGTTTCATATTTACTATTATCATAATCACCTATCTAGAAGGTGGCTAAGGACCACATCTTCACTTAAACAAGAGCCTCATAGAAAATATATGAAATTGTAACCTCTGTGGGATTTCCTTGGAGTCTAGAATCTGTCTTATTGGGTGATAATAAGATAGCAGAAGATACAGCCCAGCATGAGCACCTGGGACACAAATAAAATTCAAACTGGAAGGTGCTCAGGTATTACAGCGAGGGCATGACATCAATAAAAAAATGGTCATAGTGAAGCAGGCTGTAAAGATATCAAAAGTCCTTGTGCAATCAGAATAATGCTATATTGATACACTGACTAAGCAAATTTGGTTCATTGGTGAAGAGAAAAAAGAGAGGTGTTGTAAGCAGGACTGGTTTGGGGGTTTTTGTGGAGTCACTCTTATGAACATAAGTGTATGTAAGCCATTGTAGCTTTTACTTTAATCCATTTATTCCAAGTAACTAAAGCCAGTCTTTCAGCTTCTATGCATATACAAACATGTTTATGGGGTTTTGTTAGAAACTTACGTGAACTTACTTAGAAGTATATGAGACTTAGTAAAGTATTGTATTTTCTTCTTTATTAAAGATGAGTTCACTTAACTGACTGAGCCTAAACTGCTTGCTAAAACATTGCTTTTAAGCTAGTTACAGGTTCCACTGTTGTAAGCTGAAAGCATAGTACCTATTGCACCCATCACATTTCCCCCCCCCCCAGATCAGATATGAGTATACAGGCTGTGGATAAATGTGCTGACTTGGGAGAGATCTGTCTGGTCTGTTCATTTAGATGATGAGGTAACCGTGGGGAAGTTCTATGCCACCTTCCTGATACAGGACTACTTTAGGAAATTCAAGAAACGCAAAGAACAAGGACTGGTGGGGAAATATCCTGCGAAGAATACCACGGTTGCTCTGCAGGTGATTTTGTTTTTACATTTTTAACTAACCATTTTGTGAGCTTACTTGAAATAGCAGGTAAATGAATATTCGTGACTGTGCAGTACCACAAGGATTTTATTTAGCTGGGACACTTTTGGCCCTTATTCATCAGAAAAGTAAAGTGTAATCCTGTCTATAACAAGGTAAGTGCAAAACATCACTCTCTGTGGATTATTCAAACAGTAGCGATGGTTATAAAATTTCTTAGCAAGTCCAGTTGATACATCACAATCTAAAGTTGCTGATGTAGAATCAGATAAATGAAGTTCTGAGCTATCATTTATGCTGTTTTGCTTGAACGGTTTTATTTCTTGTGTTCCTACAATGCTACAAGCCAGTTCTTGGATAACTTCCTAATATGCATTACCTCATAGTAAAGAGGTTTTTATATGGTATCATTTTTCTTCTTAATTCTCATTGTTCTTTTTCTTTTCCACTTCTGATTATTGGTTAAATACCTCCCTATCAATATTTTTTAATGTTTGTAAATTTTGAATTTCATGTTCATCAATTTCTTTGATAGGAGATAATATTAGCATACTACATTAATATCATATACTTCTCTTAAAACAAGCTATCAGATGGAAACCAGGACAATAGGCCTGGCCATCTGTCTCAACAGGCCTGCATCAAGCAGTCCACAGAGTATACGTGATCTAAAGAGTATATTCTGAAAACTGCTGTCCAGTGATACCCTTTGTATTCTGAACACTGAAAAAGGCAAATGGAAGGCTGTCCTCAAATAATTCCAGACATCATACACTGCACCATTTTTATTGGATTGGGACTTTGTGAATTTCAGTTGATGATGAGTGGATTCTTACAAGCTATAAAGATGTTTGATGTTTCTGATAGATTTTTATTCTGATGTCAAAATTCAGGAACATCTTGTGAAAATCCCTTTCTAAAAGGGGAGAAATGTGTTAACCTGATTCAGATACTGTTTTCTTTATTAAAAATCCTTCTGGTTTGTACTTTGATCTAGCAGAATGATCTTTGCTGTCTTAAGTGGGTAATTTGTTTCATTCCTATTTCCTAAGAATGTCTCTGCTGGCAGCTCTGACACACTTTCTGTTCCAAGTCGCCCTAAGCATAAGAGAAAGATTCATCACAATTCTTGCAATTGATGTGTGAGCACATGGCTTGCCAGGACAGTATGAACTATATTTGCATATCATGAGAGAAGAGAAAATTATGGAGAATGGAAGAGATGAAAAGACAAAGACTGGAAACAGTTGAGAGGGAAGTTGGATTTTTAGAAAGGACTTTGCAGTCATCTTCACTGCAGAAGCATTTGAGCATAAGGAGCTCAAAGTTAGCTTTATGACACAGTATTAACAGTTTCTTACTTGTGTTTTTGAAGTTGCACACATAACAATATAGACGCAAACACTGCATTTCCAAGTGTGAATGTGCTCTGTTTATTATCAGATCGTGCTTCCTGTTCAATAACAAAGACAGAGGGCAAGATGAAGCTGGAAGGAATTAGCTCTTCCTCTGTCTTTAGAGAAATATTTTAAAATTCAAAACAGCTAAAAAAGTGACCATGAATCCCTGCTAGGAATCTACAAAGGCTTATGGGATTTGAGGCATGGCACTTATTTTTTTTTTTTGCTGATTAAAACAATACTTCCGTGGTAATAAAATGAGGCAGGCTGGTAGATGGGAAGGTTATTTATTTATTTATTTCTCCCCATTTTCCTCTGTTCTACTTTTGTCTTTCTAACAAATCAGTAGTAACTCAACTTGATTTACCAAATAAAAGTGGAAATGCCATTTCAAAGAAACCTGAAACTTGTCTTTGGGAAAAAGCCAAGTGTTACGGGTTTTCGGTCCAGCATATAAAAGAATAATATAATTCAATACTGGACGCTACAGCAAGTCAAATTCAAAGTCAAAATGCCATGTTTTTTAGAATAATTAATTTTATGAGGATACAGCATTAAAACAGACCTTGATATTTTTCTAAAAGAGATGTTCTACTTCAACAAGGAATTGATTTCTTCTGATGAACACCCTTGAAAACAGTTCTATGGGATGTATTATAGGGAAGCTAGTATAAACGATCACAGAAGATCCTTTTAGCCTTACAATGTATAAAAATCTGATGTCTTTCCATTTTCAGCCTCTTCATTCCAGACTTGATTTGTCCAAAGCTTAAATGCTTATAAAACTTCAATATTTTCTAAAGCATACGTTCTTAACAACCATTTTTGGCAATGTAGTTTATGGGTATACCATCAAACTTGCTTTTCAACTGCAGAAATTTTGTTAAATGATCTGTGAAAGGCTTGTAACTATGAAGATGTTACTTCAGTTCTTGAAGTGCTAATAGTAGCTATTTTTCCATTTATTCTCTCAGATACTCTAAGTAAACTAATGTTTGCAGATCCCTCTGGTAAACAATATACTAAGAAAAGCAGAAATGTGCAGTATCTCTGTCTGTGTCAATATACACCACTTATGTCAATATACACCACACTTCTATCGTAAATACTGAAGGAATGTCATATAGCAATCACAGTGGATTTACATCTTTATTACCCTGTTCATCCAGATGAATTTACTGTGTGTTTATACATCTCTGAGTAAACTAAGCATACAAACTGTACATACAGTATTACAGCAGCTAACTTTTCTTACGAAGGTATAGGTGGAACAGATTTCGAACAAAAAAAAGTACTAGATTAGTCAGTCTGGTCTCCTCTCTGGAGGGGAGAAATAACCTCAGCTACACCTGAGTTCCTGACACTGGAATCTGACACTAAATATGGAAACTTCATATTTATTCTTGGCTGTATTTACCTTATCTTTTCATTGTTTTGACAACTTCATTTCTGAAATTAGAAACTTCCTGTAACCAGGACAGGCATGTGACTGTAGAAGCAGCTTTTCTTTACTTTCTGTAAACTTGTTAAGATTTCACAGTGTCTAGTAGTCAAGATAATAATGGTGTAAACAACTTCTGCTTTCTGGACTGCTAGAAGAGATGAGAGCAGCAGAAACTGGTCTAAGTCTGTCTTTAGGTTTTTTTTAGTTTTTCAGGCTCTGTTATTCTGAACCTTCCTATACTAGGAATTGTTTGCTTAAAGCTTTAAATAAGATCAGGAAAATACTTCTATCAGGCTACAATAAGAAAAGGCTTTCCATCCATCTAGTTCTTCTATTTGTAAAGAACAAGACCAACTGTATTTTCCTATTCTCATCAACAACTCACCCTGTTGCAGACCAGTTGTCATGTTGCAAAATCCTTAAGCAAACTAGCAGATAGCAAGCAGTGTCACCTGTTCCAGTTTGTGTCAAGAGCTGTATGAGCAATAAAACATTTACTTCTCGTGTAAATTCTCATTGCTGTTTCTGATGGAATGACAGAAATGTAGGCAGAAAAATTATGTGCAATAATTTAAAACTTTGACATTCAAGATAAAAAGTTTTGCAGAACAATATTACAACTAGAATTCAAGGTCATAAAAAGTAATGTTTTCAGCAAGAAAAACACTTCAAAAAAATTAGTTTAAAAGATAAGGAGTCATCTACACCATCTTTAGTTAGTTGAACAGAACTGCATAACACAGGATAAAATTCTGTGAGCTCAAGACAGTCCAGTGAGGTTTTCTGGTGGCCTACATCAGTCGTGTTAATAAGTCCTGTTTCAACAGGTGTGTGGGAATAAATCTTCCCCTGGCAGCCACATTATTTAGCTAAAGATTCAATCTGTGGACCCAGGAAGGCAGACTGACTAAGAAGCATCTGTAAGAATACTGTTCTTAGAAGTTGTTATCTTTAGAGAGACTCAAACGGGATTTAATATCAAGGTTAAGTAAAAAGATACACTTTTTATTTGTTAGATCAATAACTTTTGGCAGTAGATGTAATAACTAAAATCAATGGTATGTTAATTTTACCCTTCTCCCAAGTATCTTTTTTATCATTTGTAACTCACTAGATAAAAGCATCCTATGCATGCAGTTATATTGCCATCAAAATGTTTTTCCAGCACTTTGCAGCCAAATGACTACAGTGAAATTTACTTTATCAAGCCTCTTATCCCACTTGAGTCAGTTATTAGTGTATATTTGTCAATACAATACTCCTAAATTTCAATAAACTTTAATCATCCTTTGACTTTTGAAGAATGCAAGGGATGTACTTTTTTCTAACTTTTAAATAATGTTTTGCTATATATAGTCACATAGTTATTGAAAAGAAGTTTTGAGTTAGGGAAGGTTCAATGGATTAAGGAAATAATTAATAGGGTTCTTAGGCTTTCTAAATTAAGTGTTTTACTTAACCCTGCTTTTTTACATACACACCTCTTGCATCCTTAATTACTTCTAGTTAAAGATGCAATGCTAAATCTCTCAATTTTAATTTCAGATAATGTTTGAAAAATTAGAACTAGTGAAAAATGTTTTCTATTGCTTTAGGTTCTTCCTTTACTATATTGCTATATAAAACAAAACAGAGATAATCATAATTTGCAGTATGCATCATCTACCTGGCCCTGATGGTATTTATGTGTCTGACATCAGTAATATAGTTGTGCACAAACAGGAATTCACACTAAGAGAATTCTCTTAGTTGCTGCTTCTCTGACTTCAAAGACATCAAGAAATGCAAAATATCAAGAAAAAACAATAACAAAATAAGAACCTTGTAGGGGAGAAAAACACACCAGAGAGCTATATAGGTAATGGGCAGTTACCCTGGATTCTGCCAACAAAATCTAAGTAGCTCTTTAAAGGAGTCTCACTTGATTCTGCTTTCACTTTGAAATGAGCTGCACTTTTCATGCAGCGCTGTCAAAACTGCTGTCTCTCTCCCTTTCAAGCTGTTCAGAAAGAGGATGTTATAGGTGATCTCAATCAGTGACAAGTGTTTAACAAGACTGAATACAGATGAAATTGATATTGAATTGTCTATTAAGAAAACTAACAGAGCTTTAAAAACATCTGTTGTAAACATTATTTTTTTCTTCCCTTTTCATTTTCCTTTAGCCTACTTGAATTTCTCTCTCTGCAAGGCAGTGATGCTTGGTCCTTAATTTTATAAAATATTTCTTAAGAATGCCTCTTTCACTGTGCAGGTGGCTCTTTTGTGGTTTAATGGTAGTGTAACAAACTAAACTAGTGAAAGAAAAGGAAAACTTCTGTGGGTGGGCCAGGAGTTACTTCTGTAGGAGATTTTATTCAGCTGTGTTCAGTATTTGATCAGACACTTGCAGGCACTGTAGCGTGAGGAGTGGCTGTGTCTGCCTCTCAGGGGACAGCGTAGAAACTGTAAAATCATCAACTTATGAATTAACACTAGAATAAGTAGAGAATACTTTTTTGTCACTAAGGCTTTAGGAGTTCTAACACATGGAACTGTGAAAATTGCATCCTTTGCCTGAATTCTGTTTGTTTGTGTGAGACCAGAACTTGTGTATGGTGTCAAGAGAATGTCACTGGCAGCCCCCTCACCATTTTGGAGCCAGAACCTTGACCCAATTGGAAAAAAAAAAAAAAAACAAACCAAAAAAACAGCAGCTTCTTCTGATACTGGTTTTGAGAAATGTTTGGGGGGAGAAGTAACAATCAAAATTTGGGCTGAGTCAGCAGATCAGAATGGTACTCCTTTCAAAACAAGATTTGCTTTCTGAATGCCAGAGCATGCAGCAGGTAGGAATTCCCCTCCATGCTCTACAATAGATGCATTCAGAGTGATTTTTATTCTGTATAACTCAGTTTTTCCTCAAGGATGCAGCACTTGCTGTTAGCCTAACACAGGCTGCTGTTTGGGTACATGTAATCGGAGAAGAGGAAGCACTCTGGAAAGCAAGGTGGGTCTCAGGAGATTATCTGCTCAGGCTAGTCAGTGAAGTCTTTTTGCTGTGAAGTTTCAAATTCCTCCTCGCTCAGAAAAGGACACTTCAAATTACAACCAACAGCAGTTTGTCTAAACTTGCATATTATCACTGAAAACCTCTTCAGAAACGAAGTAACAATGTCCCTTGGAACTACAACAGTCTGTCTTATGCAGACCCAGGGGTTTGCACTCCTTATGAAGGGAAGAAAAGCAAGTGGTTCTTAACTGATAGGTGACCAGGTCATGTTAGCTCTCTGCTGTCATTTTTGTGATGTTATACATGCTCCTAGGACATGAGAAAAATATTCCTTAGGGCTCACAGTGCCTTTCTAATGCTGTTGACTAATATTTATACTGTGAGGGCAAGTATATTTTCTGGGTAAAATCAGAACAAAATGTTTGTAGCAGTAGTTTAGGAGATGTCTTTTTGTAGTGATGGAAGTCTGTATTGAGCCAAATAATAGTCACATTGCTAGTAAAATAAATGTTAAGTGAAGCATGAACAAGTTCAGTTACTTTCATCTAGCACTTAGAGTGAATGAATTAATTTTATACTATTTTTCCTAGGCAAAATACTTACTGTAAACTATGTAACATTTGCATCTGTATTTGACATTTATTTACATGGGACCGTCTTTGTTAATACATACATAAAGAAGTTAAAGCATATTTTCTTTCACATCACAAGTACACAAAAGCACTGATTTATTGAGGTGAACTTATTTTTGGGAACATATTTCAGATTAAATTAATGATGTTTTTTCTCCCTGCAAATTTTATAAGTAATATCAACCCTGCAGTAAATAGTAAAATAAAAAAGAAAAAAACTCTCTAGTAGGCATCAGCTGAGGGGTTAATACATTGCTCAAGTTCAATTTAATTGTGCTCCCATGTTCATGTTGTGCTCACAGAAGGGCTTAGCTAGAAGGGAGCCTGGTTTGACTGAAAGCACAGAGCTTTTGTGTAGTTGTAGAGCAGTGCCCTCAGCTTCGGTGTTAGAAGACGGGCTCTGTGAAGATGAGTAACACTGGGGAATCGAGACTTGACTACTATGTCTCTTATGTTCACTGCTATAGCGTAGGTCTATTCAGCTATTTTTCTGCATGCTTATTTTCCTAGTTTAATAGTTCTTGCATGGTATTCTGTTCATACTAACCTCAGTTTATGTTAAAGTGTCAGTGTAGCTTGGAGACTTTTTGCTCTTTTTGGTTTTCTTTGCTGTAAAATAAGCAGCTAGTAAAAACATGTTCATTATCTACAAAAGTAAGGGTTTATATGAACATTTTTAGGGTCATAGGCTTTCAATATTCTGAAGCTCTGAAGACCTAAACGTTTAGAATTTATGTTTATGCTTTATATCTGATCTAGTGAGTTTATATAGCAATATACATAAATTACATAATTCTTCTAAAATCTGTGAAGCAAAACTTACAAATGTCTCTTCCATTTCCTGGTATCACTATAAGTTGCCTCAAAAGATGGAGCATTGTGTATTTTATGTGACTATAAACTAAGCTTAAACAGCATCTATATGTAGGTTACACCATACCTCAGATGGATGTAGGGTGAATTTAGATATAGGGATAAATACCTTTTTGTAGTTCCAGTATTTATAAGCATTTAAATATTTTTCTAAAGGTCATGACTCTTGAGTCTTGCATTATACACAGATTTCTTAATGTAAAACATATATCTAAAATGGTGTTACTGTTTTATGCATACTACAGACATGGAAAACTGATTTAAAATCTATTCGGCATTTGTAAAATAAAAGTAGTCTTTTAAAAATGTTTAACTGTTAATGTTTTAATGTGTAACTTAACCTTTAAATGTTTTGGCATGGGGTGCTTTTCTAGGACCTTTAAGCTTACCTCTTTCTAAATGACCAATTCAGAAATACTGTTATTAGTCATATGACATTTTTTCTCACTGAGGGACTCCTACAGTTCTATTATTTCAGCATTTGAAGGAACACTTCTGTGATCTTAATGCTGGGTCAGAGACAAGGGGTATCATTAATTGTCTCCTGAGATGCTATTTAGGACCCAGCACTGCTGTCTTAGTGTCTCATGCCATCTTGAAAACATTGCAGGTGCTATTATGCCTCATAAAGCACAGCTGCACAGAATTATCATGTTAATTTGAAGTCATCTCGTGCATTTACGGGGAAAGTCTATTTAAAGACATGCTTGTGTTTATTATGTAATTATGTTGTTCAGCGCACTGTGTGTCACTGGTTTGCTAACTAACCATTGGACTGATGTGTCTCATCTTATGCCCACAAGGAAAAAATTAAGCAAAACAAATTTTGGAGAAAAAGTGTCTGAATAAGAAATAACTTATTTTTACAAACTTCTAGTGCAATCTCTAGAAAAGAATTAGAGGCAAACAAACACAGTAGCATTAATCTCTTTTCTTCCTCTACTTCAAAGAAACAACAACGAAATAGAAAAACCTGAGCAGAAGCAACAGATGTCCTCTTGCACAATAGCATGAATAATTCAGTGATGCAGTTTTGATCAGTTATCCCTATAGAACTGGTGCCTAAACATCTCTTGCATGTTTTATCTGTTCCGTTACAGACTGTTTCATCTTTCAATGTCTTTGATGAAAACAAAATTTCCTAAAAGGTATAGTGTAAATGCACATAACAATTAACACCCATGTGAGAGAAAAACTGTATTTCTTTTCAAGTTGCAGATACATTAGGCAAAAAAAAAAATTGTATAACAAATAATAATACTCTGTTGGAATGTTAGCGATGAGCAGAATTGAACAATTTTGTGTTCTGCAATATTCTGGGATTACTAAAAAAATTTTGTTAGAAATGTGAACCACCTGACTGGTTTAACAGTCTTGTGAACCAGATGGGTTTCCAGTCTGGTGAGCTGAAATGGATATTAGGTGTATATATGATGGCAGAACTGGCCTCCTGCTTCTTGAAATGATGTGAATTGTATTTTGGTCCTCAGAAAGTAGGAAATAAATATTATTCACATAGGGAAAATCTTTAAAGGTGGTCTTTACTGCTGAAGTGGCATAAAATAATCTTGAAACTTCCTTTAAGGAAAGGCGAGAATTCTCTTCAGACATGAAAAGATCTGGAGGAATTAGGAATCTGTCATAAAAAAATAAGGATATAAGGGAGATTAGAGAGAGCGTGACCCTTCCAGCAATTTTTACCAACTGAATGAAATGATATGAAATTTAATATATCAGTCTTTAATGTTTCTGGGTTGTTCCATTTGGGGAAGGTAAAGAGGTTTTCGCTCTGTTTTCCTTTCCTCTGCAGCTCTGATAAGCCATGCTCAAAGACTGTGAGGAAGTAATTTCTGTGTAACACTCAAATTTGACTTTTTTTTTTTTTTTTTTAATCATTATAACATGATGCTTCAGGAAAGTGGCTAGTCTTGGATCATTATATGTAATAACAACAAAAGGTTTTACAAAGTTCTACTTAGGGAAATTATTGCCCCTTGAGAATTTAAGCAGTCATAGTAAAAAAGAAATGAGCACACTTCGGGCAAATGTAGACACATCACTATCCAGGCTCTCTTTTTCAAAAGTCTCAAATTCTTAGTGTTTTGGTTTTTTGTTGTTTTTTTTTTTTGTTTTTTTTTTCCAAGAGAAGAATTTATCTCAAATTTAAATGTAGCAGTTTTTAGGACTGCACAAATGAGGGACAACGCATTGCTCTGCTGTGTGTTACAATGTCTCTAAAGTTCTTGCTGGGTAAACCAAAATGGGCAACTTTGTATAGGGAAATGCATATCAGAAAGACCCTTCTTCTCTCTAAACTAGTGGCGAGATGTGGGGAAGGTTGGTTTGGCTTTTGTGTGTGTTCTTTTGTTTAAGAGATCTTTGATTTGGTTCTGAAGTGCTTGAAGGAAAAGTCAAACGTTTTATCAGTCCATGCTACTTCTACGATCTTCTTAGAAGACATTAGTAGATGTGGTTCAGAGAGGGGAGTTTCCTACTGACAGATAAGTACCAATTCCTGCATTTTTACATCAGCTCACTTCAGTGGCAGTTGACTGATCTAATGAAGAATGGTTCTCTTATTGGTAAAAGCTCAGTATGAAAATTTGTCTCACTATGTGGTGCTCTCCTGGCATAAAAATTGTGCTTAAATTACTTAAAATACTTTTAGATTACACCAGGTACAATGAGGCAGTACATAGGATTAGTCATTTTAAGGGTAGAATTCAAAAAATTATCTTAAGTAGTTCTGTTAGAGCAAATAAACTGAGGAATATTTTGATTCTGCAAGCCGATGTTGTTTTTGAACCTGTGGCTTCAGTACTGGCTGCGAGTGATTAAAGCTGATCAGTTTAGCTTAATTAACATATACTTCTATATATGACAATCCAGGTTTTAGTCTTCTGCTGTTGACTGTGTCACTGCAAGAGGTCTGTTACATGAAAATGAGTATTACTGAAGAGAGATGAGATGATAAAAGCTGCCTGCTTTCCCTTGAGTAAAGGAGTAATTCACCACGAAGTAAACCAGAAGGCAGTTGGAAATGTAATCAGAATTAAATTGATGTTGAATCGGTTGCTGCCAAACACATGGATTTTCTCAGCTTTTAGGCATATATTTGTGGGACTTTGTCACAATTTGGCAGGCAGAAATATAAGCTGGTAGTTTTTGCCAGGGTTAAAATTGATAATTCTGTTTTCTGAGAGTGTTGTGCTCACAGAAGGGCTTAGCTAGAAGGGAGCCTGGTTTGACTGAAAGCACAGAGCTTTTGTGTAGTTGTAGAGCAGTGCCCTCAGCTTCGGTGTTAGAAGACGGGCTCTGTGAAGATGAGTAACACTGGGGAATCGAGACTTGACTACTATGTCTCTTATGTTCACTGCTATAGCGTAGGTCTATTCAGCTATTTTTCTGCATGCTTATTTTCCTAGTTTAATAGTTCTTGCATGGTATTCTGTTCATACTAACCTCAGTTTATGTTAAAGTGTCAGTATGTCTTTGAGGTTTTTTGTTTTTCTTTGCTATAAAATAAGGTAGTGAGTGTGAAATGCAAGTGACTATTCTTGCTATTGATTTTTGAATAACCAAAATATAATAGTAATCTTCTGCTAAATAAATAGAAGCCTTTGGTTGTCTACTTTGAAATCTGTACCTGAAAGTGTTAATTTTACTCCCCTTTAGCACCTTAAAAAATTATGACATTAGCAACCTTGCCAAGGTCTTGACTATGCAATTAGCATAAGTAGTGGGAGAAAGCATAATATATTCAGGAAAAGTATATTGTACATTAACTCACTAGTAAATAATTTGTAGAGCCTTGTTCAATTACAGTATAACTCTCAAAGTTCATCCCTGAAGAAGAAAATATAATTGCCAAATATACGTAGCTAGTATGATTAGTCAAGGGCTGTTTTCAGGAAGTTAAATGTTTGTATGAGTGAAACCTGAAGAAGACCCTACAGTAAATCTGCACTGTTAGATACAAAGCTTTTTGGTTCATCCGTTTCCAGGTTCTGATTGCCCACACTGCATAAATGCCATTTTGCTCCCCAGCAAACCAGCTATTTCCATTTTGAGCCGAAACCTGACTGCGATGTTGTGGTGTGCTCCAGGGAATGGCTGTGACAGCAGCGGCAATGGGCCCAAGCTGCGTTTGGTGCCCTCCAAGATCCTTCAGCTCTGTCTGGAGCTCTGAAACACGTAACACTCCCTACACACCTTCATGCTGCCCCAGGGCAAGTAATATGTGATGTCAGTGTCATGCCATAGGTGTACAGCTCTGATGGGCTGGGAGAGCCCTCACATCTGCATCCAAAAAAATGGAGAAAAATAATAAATCAGGCTTTTAGATCATAATCAAGAATTGAGCCAAGTGCTGTGCATGATTTTTAGTCCTGTAAGTGTAGTGTTAGTAAAGGGCTAAACAAACAAATCTTCGATTTCTTCCAAACTTGAGGAGATTAAAATAAAAAGTTGGTAAGAATAAGATTGTGGGTTTTGCTTCAGACTATGACAGCCAGAGTTAAAACAGGAAAAATATCTCCTTTTTCAAGTAAGGCAGGCCTATACAAAAGCACTGAATTCTTGGCTCTGAGTATCATGTCTGTCCTTGGCAGCTTCAGCATTAGCCCTTTTCTGAAAAGTTGCTTGCGGTAGCAGGCTTGAGAGGAATGTGAACTGATACATGCTGAGGTCCATGCTACTGTCACTACATGGTTTCTGTCCTAAACTAAAGCTTTAAATCAAATAACTGCATATCACAGTGCAGTGCAGATGAGCTGGAATTATTTCACTGCTTTCTTTTCCATCTGACCTCTGCTAAAACTGCTGTTGCTGTAGAAAAGATTTCCTTGTGTTTCCTCTGTGGACACAGGCTGCAAATATGTTGTTAACATTAAATATACATCTCATCGAAATATATTTTATTATAGTTCTTGCTGATTACTTACACTTTATTATAGGATGAATTTTATTTTGGTAGGGTTCCATAAACATCTGTGGTCTTTTAATCAGGATCTACACTTGTGATAATAAAGACATGGTCACCTCAACAGGGTTGTACTGGAATACCAGCCTTTTATTAATACTAGTAAAGAGACATATAGTAGGATGCATCCTCTGTGGATGTTAGGGTACAAAAACTTGTTAACTGCCCTTTAAAATAAATTTACATGCCTGTAATTAAAGAATGAGAAAGAATTTGCATTCCTAATGTATTATGATATTGTCATTGATTTAGGCAGGACTAAGGACACTTCACGATATTGGCCCTGAAATACGCCGAGCTATATCCTGTGACTTGCAAGATGATGAACCAGAGGAAAACAATCCAGAGGAGGAGGAAGATGTTTATAAAGTAATGTCAGAACACAGCTATGTGAATTGTTTTATCATGTAATATGAGATTATCCCTGAATATGCAAGAACAATAATAATTTTAAACCCCCTCAAATCAGCATAATATAGATGTTTTATAACTAAGTATATGTTATATATATATATCTATAAAAATGGTATTACCAGGACGCTTGCATCTCATCATAAGTTTAGGAAGCAGTTCCTGCGGGTTTATTCTCTTACCCCTAATTTTTTAGCATTAATTCTTATGTTATTCTTATTTTTTTCTTAAGCAGATCCTAAGAAAAGGCATGAACCTTGCCATCTCAAATTTTGTGGCAGGGTTTAAACTGGAAGTGTCTTAACTTCTGCAGTGGTAGATAGGAATAAGAGAATTAAATTCTATGCAGCCAAACCACAGCAGACACAGATCTGTGTATATTAAAACAAATGCCTGGAATGACACAGAAGTCAACTAAATATAAATGCCATTTCTAATTTCCTGTGAGGGGTGTCAGTAAGAATCAATCAGAAAAAAAGATTAGTTTTCCTCTTTTATGCTATAGATATTCAGTCTAATGGGGAACATATAAAGTTGGTGTTATAATCATGAGTGATTTGCAAACCATTCGTCAACCAGCAAGAAAACCTAATTTTTCACAAGCATTTCAGAAGCAGCAGATGTAAAAGCATGCTTCTGTGGTAATTATGTCAGAAGCCCCAGAGCTTGCTAGTGTCCTTTGCGCAAAAGGAGGATGTGGCACTGGAGACAGTAGATGCATTTCTCTGCCAACCATCATTACCTCCTGTCTTCCCTAGATTGAGCTTCAAGACAGACTGCTGTCATCCAAGACCCACCCCTGGCTAGACAGGGAGGCTGCATAACCTGGGTCAGATGTAAAAGAGAGCTGCATGTCATAGTCATAACTTAGCACTTCATTCTCTCTTTCACCATCCATTACACTCTCAGGGCTGAAAAGGAGTTACTGCTCTTTCTTGTACCTCTGCAAGAAGAAGGAATGGAAGCACTAAAGCCTAATGTTACCTACCTGAGATATGCTTGCAAGCTGTTGCATGGCACTCCATCCTGTCTGAGTGACGCCTGTTGCAAACCCATGCTCTGGATAAGAGGAGAGAATTCCACCAAAGTGTTCTCAGATATTAGGCAGGCACATCCCTTTCTGAAGAAGTCGGTGCATGTTCATGTATGGGAATCTAGGTTTCTCCTGTGTAATGAAATGTGGAGAAAGCTGGATGTCACACTCAGTTGTACGGAAAAAGAATAATGATCACAGCATAATATTGATTTGACTCTGAAATACAAATGTTGTCATTATCACAATCACATCTCTATCACTTCAGGATTTCCCATCTGAAGCATCATAAAATCAGAAAGAAAAATCACAGATTATTTGAATTGCTGCTTTTGTATGCATGTAGGAGAGAAAAGTAAGTTATCGCTGTCAAAAATATGTTCTGTTAAGGTATCTGATGTAATTTTTTCTTTCTCTTCCCCTAAAACAGAGGAATGGTGCCCTCTTTGGCAACCACATAAACCATATTAGCAGTGACAGACGAGATTCATTTCAACAGATCAACACCACACACCGTCCCTTACATGTTCAGCGGCCTTCAATTCCATCTGCAAGTGATACTGAGAAAAATATATATCCTCAGGCAGGAAATTCTATATACCACAACCATCATAATCACAACTCAGTGGGAAAGCAAGTTCCAAACTCAACAAATGCCAATCTCAACAATGCCAATGTGTCCAAAGTTGCTCATGGAAAACACGCAAATTTTGGAAATCATGAGCATAGATCTGAGAACAGCTACCATTCATACTCCAGAACTGATCATGAGAAGCATAGAAGGCCAAGCAGTAGGAGGTAAACTTACAAATATGTATTTTCTTTTTAAAAAAATGTATATATTATAAATAAGCCATGAGAAAACTTATGCTACATGAAATGAATTTGTGTATTTAGCTTAAATTCTGTTGCTTACTGATGTATGAAATGTATTTAAAATATAGCTCTGACATATGGGAAATGTATATAACTTTAATAAGGTTTGAAAGTAGTAGTTTTCTTTAAGGTGAAATTATTAGTTACAGTACAGACACTGTAATCACCAGTTAATTTCTCTACCTGATTTTAAAATACCTTTCTCCTTATTTTCATGGCTTTCCTGGATAGAACCCGCTACTATGAAGCATATATTAGGTGAGTTGATATTGTTCTGACATAGTTGAAGAGGACAAAGTAGGTTTTCTTTCCCTTCTCTTTTCCCTTCTCCTTTCCTTTTCTCTTCAGTACAATTTTCAAAATTAACTGTATGACAATGCATATACTGAATAATTAAAGTGATGATTTCTGAGTCAAATTTTCCACTGCCTCTTCTAAAGAGATAAACTTCCGATAAAGTTCAAAATTATTCAAGCCCTTTTAAAAGTCCAGGCAGGTTTGTGCAGTTTTCAGCAGGCAGAAGATCTCACCTCTTGGTAGCTCTTGTTCAAAATTGACTTGCAAAGATTGGAAAAAACAATGGCTTTAGCTCTGATAAGTATTCACGTGTACAGTTCCGATTATAGGGGACCCAAAATCTTTCCTGGTCGTAGCCATTTGTCAAAGTTCAGACATTTGAGAGAGTCTGACTTTCTTCAAGGAACTCTGAATTTATAGTTTGTAAAATGTCTTAAACGTATTTGACTTCACTGAGCATCCCCATATTAGTCATTTTCCTATTTGTACCATAAGGAAATAAAGGGAGGTCATCTTTAAGAAACAGGTAAAATAGTCACATTCTGAAATACAGTTCTACACAATTTAGTATAACACCACCTTCTGACAAGAGAGTTGTTAATGCTTGTCTTTTTTTTTTTTTTTTTCTTGGAAGCACGTTAAAATGACTGTGTATAAAATACACAGTATATAATTTATAGAAATACAATATTTAAAAATAAACGTATTTGCTCTGTGCAGATCTGACTCTGGTGATGGATGTCGACCTACTATTTGCCGTGAAGAACGTGAAGTTCAAGACTATTGCAATGATCATTATTTGGGAGAGCAGGAATATTTTAGTGGAGAAGAATATTATGAGGAAGACAGTATGTTGTCAGGAAGCAGGTAAGGACATTTGTTAAACTGAGAAAAATATTTCAGTAAATTAGGTACATATCTGTAAAGGCTTCACTAAGCATACTTATACTGAAAATTCTCTAATGGAGTTAATACTCAACAGCTGCTGGCAAGTGAAATGGTGAATAGCAATGTACCGAGGATCTTTTCTATTTGGCATGATGTGCTGACTCCAGGAAAACTTCTGTGCCAAATTCAAAGGAAAGCACAAATTTCCTTTGAACTGAGTATAAAGTAGATAGCGTGCAACCAAAGAAGCATTTAATTTATAAAAAAAAAAAATCATGTGCTATGGAAGATGGATCAAACTCAGATAGAGGAACTTTTAGAAATGGTTTTCATCTTTTAATTTAACTTAAAAAGAAAGGTGGAACTGGTGAACTATGGACTAAGATCATAGGGTAGTGCTAGCAGGACCAGTAAGGAATTGGATTACTTCCTTTTGAAAATTCTCATTATACCTCTTTATTAATAATCCTTCTCTTGGCACCATTTTTTGTCTTCTTAGTACAAACACTTAACAATGTCATAGTTGTCCTGGTCTTTCTGTGGTTGGAACAGATGTTTTTTAAGTTTTATTCATAAGTTTTATGAAAATGCCATCAACTGAATTTTAGTCAACAACTAGCATTTCTTACAAATTTGTATTATTGCATAATGTCCAAATTTGTATTAATCTGAGGCTCCTTACTGTAACTTCAGAGTTCTAGTTTTGTAACCCGTTTCCTCTCAGTTTTCAAACTCTTTTTTGTTTTCTCTAGCCAAAACTTGTATCTTAGTTAATCATAATATTTCTGTCCAGTAGGGTTTTTCCAAGGCCAACTAGTGCTTTTAGCAACTCTTGCCTGATCCTGTATGTTTAACTCCTGTGATCTTTGCTTTCAATATTTTAATTTCAGACTTAAGAAGAAAAGACTTGGATTTAATTTTGGTAAATTTAAGCTTTTCTCTGCAACTTTATTTCACCCAGTTTCTTCAGAAATGGACTGGGGTGGATCTTTCTAACTTTAGAACAGTGGCTCCCAAGTTAGTTCGACTTTGAGCATTACCATATGAGCTTGATTTGATCACTGTGTTGTTGGCTTCAGCAACCAGGCAGGTTCTCACTTTGCATTGGGACCACTCCTGTGTGTAAATAATAGGTTCCATTTGTTCAGGAAATGTTTGGGTGCTACTTTGGGAGAAAGTCCTGATATTTCTGATTTAGTCTGTAAAATGCGAGAATGTTCCAATGTTTTCTGAGTATCAACCTGCCATGGAACAGAACCTATATTTGATAATACTGAGAGGCTTCCTATTAAAAAAAAAAAAAAATAAATGCACCTTTTTCCCAAATACCTTGTGATTTTTTAAATTCCATAATATTCACCTTCTCATTATGACACAGAAAGACATACGTATTTACAAGATCTTGAGCAGATTGTGTTCATCTTCCTTACAATAGCTATGTTTTCCTTCTGATAAATAAATTCTATAACTTCTAAAAAATATCCTCCACTTCTGTAAAATTTTTTTTATTTTGAAGTTTAGCCCAGAAGTAAAGGAATTTATTGTCATTGTATCTTAGATCCATAAGTGCCAGACATACTTAATTCTCTTTCTCCTCTACCATCTGTCTTTGTCTTCTGAATTCTATCAAGATTGGCACTCTAATCTGCATCTTGTTTGTTTGTGTAAAAGCTAAGATTTGCATGAAAGCTAAATTTTACAGAATTCTCAGGTCGCTAATTATTTGATGTTATAGTTACAGTCAAATAAGACCCTTCTGAGATTTGATTTCAACAAGTATCCAGAACGTAAAAGGCTTAATTCCTTTCTCTGAGTTTCTGTGCTCCACGCGTTACCCAGGGTTCAAAAGACATCATGGCAGTAGAACAGACAATTTTTTTTTTTAAGCAATGGACAACTGAGGTCCTACGTTTTAGCCTATACTGGTAAGAGTAAGTTTATTGAAAATATAACTTATTAAAAATTTCATCTGAGAGCTTACTATGTAACTATACTAGTACAGAAGTGTATGCTCAATATCTCAAAATTAGTTTGTGTACAGAAACTGGATTTTAAGATTGAGTAGTGTAATTATAAAACATAATGTTTGGTTATTTTGCTGGAGAAAGAGTAGATTTGAAAATCTTTTAGAAGAAATCTAATAGATCAATTTACAGAAGCTGACCGAAATTAACATTTTCTTTACTGTATTTTAAATGCAGGCATATATATGATTACCACTGTAGATATCACTGTCATGACTCAGACTTTGAGAGACCAAAAGGTTACCATCATCCACATGGTTTTTTTGAGGAAGATGATCCACAGGTCTGTTATGATACAAAAAGATCCCCTAGAAGACGGCTGCTACCTCCAACACCAACACGTGAGTACATTAAGAACAAATTGTTTGCAAATCTAGAATTATTTAAATGCATTCAGACATTCCAGTTTCAAAAGGCTTATTTTTAACTTGGGTTTCAAACGTGACACCTCTTGTTTACTGTTGCTAGTGGATTATCGTGTATGGCAGAAATACATCTATCCATCCTGAGAGATTGCTCAGAGAATCTATGGATCCTAGTTTACAAGTTAGTCTTTCTAATATCCCTTGCTTCACTTATCTGATAATAAAAAAATACCAAATTAAATTGCTAGTTTTGACTTGATTTGATAAATGAAGAAAGAGCAAGGCAGAATGCAGCAGCAGTGTGCTTTGAAACGCTGACCAGAGGGTTTCAGTCCATGTGCCCGTTACCCCCACAGATGTGCCATCTTGCCAAGAGACGGTGCCAGTGACTCACCGCCGGGCACCTCCCTGGCTCTTAATATGCCGGCTGCTGAATGACATTGCAATCAGTGCCATTCGCAGCTTTGCCTCATACTGTTTTAGTAAACACTACAGACTGAAGAAGGATAGTTTTCATGGAAAAAAGAACCAAGAGTGAGCTTAATGGTGCTTTGCTTTTGGGTTTTATTCGCTTACATTTGAAGTACCTTTAGCTTTTTAATGTGAGCTGCTCAAGTACCAGTGGGGAAAAAAAAAAAAGTGTTATCCTGATCTAAGCATCTTATTTCAGGTTCACATTGGTACTTTATTCTGCCATCTCAGGAGCTTAATATTCTGTGTTTCTTTGGAGGGAGAAAAAGTTTCAATTTATAGATTGAATCAGGGGTGTCAACTGATTTGTTTACCTGTTTCTTTAATTTTCATTTATTCTTCTCCTTAGATCTTTCCTTTGGTTTCTCCTTATCTCAAGCACAATATTGTTTTATCTGCATTTCTTAAAGTTCTCATGCTTCTTATCTTGTCATTTTGTTTTTGTATGTTCCAGGCCATACTGCAGAGATTAGCAGTGCTAATCCTCTGGTGAAACTAGGCACAGACTCAAAACTCTTCGATTTTGATCTTTGACCTCTGGTTCTTCACCGAGAGGAAGCACTTGGAGTTGTGAAGTGCAAATTAAGCCTCTTTCTAAGGCTCTTCCTTGTTGGTGCACAAGAAACATGTGGCTCCGTGCAACCCCATAGTGTCCCTGAGAGTACTGTTACTCTTACACAGTGTGGTCAGCACAGCCAGGCCTGTCGCATATGTCTTTGGATGATGCCATCTAACCAGTGCCATCCAGACAGGACAATACAGATCATTTCTAGAAGAGTTTCCATGTCTGCTCTACAGTGGATTGGCTTTCTAGCAAAGCCAGAGTTGTCTTTCATTCTGATGGTGCTAGCAGCCAGCATCACAGTCCATTTATCTGTGGAAGTTTGACTGTAAGGATCCCATGGGTAGGAAAATGGGTTTCAGTCTTCCTGTCTCAGACACCCTAAAGAAAGTGCAGGTACAGATTTAAAAAATTGAAGTGTTTCACAGTGGGATCATTATACAACATTGGAGGTACAGTCTCAGACTGTTTAAAGCTGCAGAAAGCTGTAGTGAAGGGCAGCAGCAAAATATATAATAAAGGAAACATTCTTCAACAATACCATCAGTGCTGAATCCTCACTTTTGGCACTCAGCTCCTTATGACAAGACTAGTAATGCTGTCTGCTGTTTGACTTTCTGACGTTAAGGGGCACAGATGGAAAAAGCAGAAAGAATGAGTCTTGCACTACAGAGGGTAAATAACTCAGATGAATGATAGTGAAATGTACAGAAAGCTGCTAGCTGTCTTCTGGCAGCAGAAGGAAAAAACATCAGACAAAGGGGAGACTGTGAAAGGAGACCCCTGTACATCTTTCTAGAAGCTTTTCTGATAGGAGAGGAATTTTAAGCCAAAGAAATAGATGGATGCTTGTATATCCATTCCATACATTGCAGAACAACCTTCTTATAAAAATCCTCTGGGGTCCTCCCATGGAAGTGTTGCAAGGGGAGGGTTGAGAGTGTTGAAGGGGACTGCAGCCTTTGAGATTTATTTAACTTTTCTGATAATATTTTGATTAAGCAGACATTTCTTTAGAGGAATCTTACACTTTTTATCTCAGGTACAAGAGACTATATAAATGTATTAGATAAGAGGGCATTTGATATTCTGGGATAAGAGGACCTAGTTCTGATCTAAGTTTCGCAAGGGTAATGTTGGAAGTCCTTTGATTTACACTAGTATAATGTCACAAGAACACAGTCAGGCCTCCTGTTATAACCATTTGTTTAATGTTCAGGAAAAAAGCTGAGAAATTTTGCAGGCTTGGTATATCAGCAGATTTTAAAAGAAGCTCAAACTTATTTGTAACTAGTGTATGGGCTGTTTGGCCTGGGGAGGAAGCCTTGATGTTCTCACATGAAGAAAGAAAAAAGAAAAAGAAAAAAAACCCATCCTGCAACATTGCACTAAACAGCTTCTGCTAGCATCTGGATTCAATCCAAGCTAATAGCACACAGAATGCCCTGGCTGAGTACTGTAGATAGTAAATTGAGCTCTGCGTCAAGCTTTCTCGAGGTTTCTATACCAAACTCATCACCACAATATTTGAGCAACTTCCAGAAGTGTACAGAAAAATGATTAATATGTTCTTTCAGACTCTTTCCTGGGGAGAAGCATGTGCAAAGAAGTGTCTTGTTTTGGATGAGGAGACTCTCTGGTTTGCTTTTAATTCATTTTGGTGTTGGGACATTTAGCATTTGTTAGGATCAGGAGCGAAGGCCTTACATTCCTGTGTTTGGGTTTACCAAAGAGACACAAAGTTTGCCTTAAGTGGACTAACTCACCTCCTGGAGGTGCCTAGTTTAGTCCAATGGCTCTTTAAGGAACCTCCATGGTTAGTATCCAGCATTAAGTGTCTGGTGATAGCTATGAGGAATCCCAAGTCTATGGCACTTAACTCTTCAATTCTGTTCACAAAATTCTTGGTGTTGGAAAAAAAAATACCAAGAAGAGTTTCAGTAAGTTTCAAGAGAGCACAATTTTGTATCATTTCTTTGTACAGTCAGGCTTTTTCTAGCTTTCTGCTGTGATACTCGCAGCTGTGAGGATGTATCTGGATTCCAGCTGCTGTTCAGTGTTCAGGCTTTCTGCACGCTGAAGCCAACACGGAGGAATGATTCCCATGTGCTGCTTCCCTTTGCTCTGCAGGTTTTCACCAAGACCAGCTGAAACATTTCCACATCAGCCAAACGTCTTGATCCAATTCAGATTTCTACTTTTTCCTTTCTAGCATTTACATAAATAGTAACAGCACAAGTAACAGCAGTGAGCAGGGCTTATCACTGTCATAAGTAACAGACTAAACATCAGGAACTGACAACATGACTCCACTTTGACTTGGACATGGTTTTCCATATTGCACATTGATCCCAAGGAACTGGCGGTTTGGTATTTCCTTTGGGAAGTCTGGTTCATTAGAATGAAGAGTTTAAAACCATGGGGAAGAAAGAAAAGACTCTTCTTTGTAACTATTCACAGCAGTTTACAGGAAAACTCGAGTTCACTGTCTGAACCAGGCTGCTGCATAGCACAAGCTGGCTTTGTGAAACAGCTGCTGCAGATTCTGTCATGGTGGGCTGCTCGTATGGTTTCTACCTAGGACTGCATTTGCTCTTCTGATGAATCTATCCTTTATCATACAACCAGCTGCTTGCTCCTGTTAGCACAGTTTACTTCTTACTGGGGGATATGTTTTCATTTGTGTGATAGTTGACTCACCTTGGAGTTCTGGAAATAATAGACTTTGAGGAAAAGTATTTTATTTTCCTAATGAATGATGGTTTCCCTGTAGCAAATAGACGATCTTCCTTTAACTTCGAATGCCTCCGCCGACAAAGTAGTCAAGATGACATACCACTCTCTCCTAATTTCCATCGCACTGCTTTACCACTTCACTTAATGCAACAACAGGTAAACACAAAATCTTATTTAAGTAATAATGAATTACATCTTTCCAACTGCTATAGTGTACTTGTGACTTTCACTGTTGTTCAAAACAGTACTAGTGTGTTATGTAGTTTGCCTGTGCACGACTTCTAGGCCAAGTCTAGGCTTGTAGTTGTTAGACATGAGGCTTCTCAAACATCGACCTTCTACAAAACACTGAAAATGAGTAATCTGCCCCTATGGCTGTTCTGAGTGTCCACAGAGTCAGGATGCCATAAGGAAATTTGACCAGGACTGCATAATATGACAACTGTCCATTAATCTTTGGGTATGCAGTTACTGAGCTCCGTCTGAGAATTTGCAAGCACAATGTACACATCTTCTGAGTCTCAGTGCCCAGTGCTGATGTGGCTCTGAGGTGGCAATTTCCAATGCCTAGAGACACCACCCAGAATGCTCGGAACCTGCTGACAGCTTCCCATCCTGTCCTTACAGGACAGAAGGAATGTCACTACATTTTGCTTTCTTTGTTTAATATATTGTATAAGCAATTATTCTTCTTTATTAATGCTAATACCAAGATTTTGTGATACAAATAATAATAGAAAAAATACCATTTTATCCTGTCAATTTGCCAGTTTCAGTCCTGTTCCTCCTTCACATGACTATTAAACATCAGGAAATATTAACTTTGCAAAACTGCTGCCTGAACAATTGGTTTGAACTAACTGCTGAAGTGAGAAATGAGTATGAATGAGCATTTGAAATCACTAACTTCCAAAATTCTTCCCCTTACCAGGTCATGGCTGTTGCAGGCCTGGATTCCAGCAAAGCTCATAAACATTCACCGAGTCGTTCAACGCGTTCCTGGGCTACCCCACCTGCGACCCCTCCCAACAGGGACCGCACTCCCTATTACACACCTCTCATCCAGGTCGATAGGGCTGAATCTACAGAGCATATGAATGGCAGCCTGCCTTCCTTACATAGGAGCTCCTGGTACACAGATGACCCTGATATTTCCTACAGAACATTTACACCAGCCAATTTAACTGTACCTAATGACTTTAGGCATAAACATAGTGACAAACAGAGGAGTGCAGACAGCTTGGTAGAAGCGGTAAGTATTACAGAAACCTCTGAAGTAGCCAAGAGTATCTGTCTGTTCAGTTTTTGTATTACCTTTAAAAAGCAAATCATTCAGTTCACATTCTCGCTCTGAAAATGTCGTATTTTCCATTTTAAAGCCCAAAACTGTTTTTAGGTAAAGACAGGGGAACTTACTCACAGTTGTCACGTAGTAAATGATTTCTACTGAGTCCAAATCTTAACACTGGTGTGTCACAGAACTGAAGAGATTTGAAATTTAAGTTTTCTAGATGAGGATCAGTATTGAGGTGTCCTTCCACAGTGGCTGATAGGGAAGTGATGATGCATATGTCTGTCCTCTCTGTTGTTTTTATAGAAATACATCACAACTTTTGCAGTAATCTGAATAAAAGATCAAGAACTCTATGAATCAGTGTACTAAATGCAGAGAGGTGAATAACAGCTACAGAGATTGATTCGCAGGTGTACAAAAGAATGTTAAGAATTCCCTCTTATATTAAAAAAGATTTGAAGATAAAGAGTATATAGCATTTCTGAATCAAGCTACTGTTCTTGCTTCCATCTATAGCTTCCTTTTCATTACCATGAGCTAAACAATACACTTTGTTACATTTTATTTGCAAATGGGACTTCAGCATCTTTCTTCTGTGTACTTTAAAGTACTGAGAACGTATCTAAAATTCTGTGTTTCAGGCAATTTTCTAATTGTATCATCTGAAATATATTAACTATGTCTTTGGTATATCAGCCTGATGATTGGTGTTTATCAAAGACTACTCCCATATTTCTAAAAAGTCAGATGCACTGCAGTGTCAGTTGCACTATCACAGAACAGATACCGTGTGATTTGGAGCCATCTGATCGTTCTCTACATGTACAGTTTTGTTGTGGGTTGCTCCAGTGATTCAGCATGGGGTTTCTAGTATTTTCCACAAATGAGAAACGTTGTTATGACCTGTCTGTTCTTCTGTAATTCCACTGTATATCTCATTTTCTTCCCTCCATCTACCAGGTACTTATATCTGAAGGCCTAGGAAGGTATGCAAAGGACCCTAAGTTTGTTTCAGCTACAAAACACGAGATCGCTGATGCATGTGACATGACTATTGATGAGATGGAAAGTGCAGCAAGTAATCTTCTCAATGGAAATATTAGCAATGGGACTAATGGGGACATGTTTCCCATTTTAAGCAGACAAGATTATGAACTTCAAGATTTTGGTCCTGGCTACAGCGATGAAGAACCAGAAACGGGACGATATGAAGAAGACTTAGCTGATGAGATGATATGCATTACAAGCTTATAGTATTTAGCAAGGAAAATGATTCTAACAGAAAAAGTGCCTCATAGTTTAAAGATGCTAGGCACTAGCTGGAGTGAACAACCAATCAAGTTTTGTATAAGTGATGTCACACCTCAAGGAAGCCATAACTAATAAATTTATTATCTCCAGGTTGCCGAAATGTGAGCAGAGCTGCAGTATGTGGTCTCCTCCCAGAATCTTCAGTTCCTCTGTAGGAATGAGGTTATTTTGAATCCAAGCAGATTGCGACAATCAGTTTTTTGAGGGCTAGAGCGGGATTCTGAGGTGTAATATCTTGCTTGTCTTTCAACCTTGTGCTGCTGTCCTTCGTAGTAGAGCAGGATTTTGTCAGTGAAAATGTCTGTGTAAGTCCAGCACAAAATTGCGTGGGAAATAGCAACACGAGAGGAGTGATGACAACCAATAATGTCATTACCTTGGTACTCAATAGCATATCAGATACCCGTTGCATATCCATTCTAACATTGTTTTCAAACTTGCCTCCTGATTTTTTTTCTTACCACTGTTCTAAAATACAGTTTGTCATGCTCTACCTGTTAGAGATCGTTGGAAAAAGAAGTTATATAAAGATTAATCTGTCATATGTAACACCAGTTTACATAGGAAAATATCATTCAGATAGTCTGTTTTATGACTATCACATTAAGGGCAAAATATACTGGAATAATTGCATTCTTACTAATGCACTTGCAACCAGGTTATAGTAGAATTAGATAAGATAGTTTGCTAAAAATTATATAGTAGAAATTACTGTAAATGAATTGTAATATACAATGATTTGTATTTGTAAAGAGATGTTCTATATTTTGTAATTATTGTACCGTAATTGAACTGCAGCAATATTTATGGACCCTAATTATTGTATCTCTCCACAGAATTCTAGATAGAAGTATTTTTACTTGGAATATATAGATCTATAGCATAAATATTTAAATAGAATCACCTCTCAGTGTAAATCTCTTTTTGGGATAAAGTGTCAAGTTTTAAATTGGCAACAGTCAGATTTTTTTTTTTTTTAAATAATTGAGTTGAATGTCTCTGCATAAGGGATGCACAGTTGACTATTTACAGTCTTATACTTGGAAAGGTAAAAGATTTAAAGTTATTTTAACTTTTTGATTGAAAAATAATCTCTAATTTTATTTTTGTATTAATCCCATGCTAAAAATAAATACTAAAATCATTAAAAAATTGGCAAGTTCATGCCAGGGTATTACTGGTCATGAGACAATTAGTTTTGACAAAGTATATTACTTACTTACCCTACTTTGATGGGAAGCATCTTGGGCAGAAAATATTTCACGTGTAAATGAAAATGCTTTACTTCAGTACTACTTTGCTTGGAAAGAAAAAAAATGTGATAACTTGATTCTTCACAGAACCAAAACCTTGATATAAGAAGTATAATATTTTATTGCCTCTACCTTTCTGTTGTTCTGTGTGTACTATTTCAAAGTTTTATTTTTATGCAATCAAGAGAGGGCTTAGATATTGTTCACAATGCAGTAAAACCCTGACATGACTTTAAGGCTGAAATGACCTTGGAGAAAAATCAAAAAACACTGAATGCTACTGTCTATTTTGTTAGCACTGGATAACAATGACTTGTTCTAACAAGTTATCTTATCAGGTTTTACCTGTGGTTCATATGCTAGATAGCAATCCAGTTCACATTTTTACAAATGTGATGTTTAAAACATGTCAATAAACATTTTGTACATAATGAGAGTTTCCTATGAATAGCTTACAGACCTCCTCTGAAATCATTCTTATTTCAAATACCAGGATAAGAACTTAAAGGTTTGTAAATTATTTCTTGACCTACATCATTTTGTATTAAAACAAATGCAAAATGTTCTTCAAAATAAAACTGTGTAATAATTTTATTATACTTGGGACTCCTTTTACTAATAGTTTTTCACCAAGAAACTCCAAAAGTTAAATTCGTTTTGCACCGTTTGAAGAATGGGAGGGAATGTGTGTAATATAGTCATCAGTCTACACTATTTCAGTGTACAAGTCTTTTATGAATGATTACTGTTAACCAGAAAGAAATTAATTAGAGTATTCCTATGAAAAAGGTTGTTATTACTCTCCTAGATACAGATCTATGGAAATTATTAGAAAGACCTGACTAAAGTCCCCTAAAACATCAAAACAAATCTGTCGTGCTGCCTGTGAGGAAACAGTTGGGGAGGTTACCCAGCAGCAGTTGCTTTGTCACGCTTATAGAAACTAACTTTAAGAGATCAAAATGGAGCTTTCTGGATCTGATATCACTGTGACATAACAATGAGTAGTTCTCAAAGTTCCACCTATTGTGGTATTCCCACTTCTGAAAACTGCCTTTATGGCAGCTTAAGTTGTACATTAAAATAATAAAAAAGGAGAAAAATCCCAGACCAGGTCACTTAACTGCATGGATTTTTGATAGCACATTAAATTTGGCAGATTGATCTGAATAAGAATTTTTTTTAGTTAATAATTTGTCCAAGGAAACAGAAAACAATTTGCTGACTTCACTGTATTTTCTTGCTAGTGTGGTTAGTCCTTAGCTTTTGATAGTTGGATGAGAAACTCTTTAGAGCAGATATGCTATTTTATGAGGAAACAGACCCCACAAAAATAAATGATGAAGTTACAAACCATGTTCTATATAGTTAATGGTTTAAGGGAGAACATACATATATATATATGGATATATAGAATACCTGTTCAATTTTATTACATAAGTGTATGGAAAAAAGTAATCAATATATGCACAATTACATAGTAATTGTCACCCTTAAAATACTGCCAATCATAGCAATTACTCAATACAGAAAAACTAGAAGTTATCTCAACAATTAAAACATATTTCTTGAATTTCCAGATTTGTTTATATATGTATGTAATGACAGAAAACATAAGTAAGGAATTAAAAATTTGCGGTCTTTTACAGTGAAGTAAACTCACTGAAGAAGTTAATATATAAAATATATTAATATTTAAATACTGCCTTTTTTTGGAGCTTGGATGACAGAAGAAGAGAGACTAAAAATTATAATACTGTAATTTAAAGATACGCTTGTGTTCTCTCCACAGTAATTCTTTATTTTAACTATATTTTTTTAAAAATGCATAAATGCTTTTATTATTCCTCAAAATACGTTTCTACATTTATTTCATAGAAAATGCATCTTCCAAGCCCACTTTCCAGTTTTTCAGTGTTAATATAGCTGCCTCATTTGCTGGCAGACTAACTGAAATCAGACACTTGGAAAGGATTTTAACCTGCAGAAACATCAAAAGTTCTGGTGTACAAAACCTTGAGTGGCCTTACATAAATTAAGTAATTGCAGTTTTCCAAACACTGCTATTTTCTGCTGCTTTTAAAAGCACTTCTCATACTAAAGCAACTTGAACTGAAATATGTGTACAAAAGAAGCATTTTTGGTCACTTTTCTTTCTTAATCTCATTGTCCCCAGCCAGAGACCTTCAACTGTGTCTGAAGCATCTGCAGCAAGCTATTGCCATGGAAACGCTGGGGTTCTCACTTGTGGTACCGTTGCTGGTTCAAGCCATGCTGGCAGGTCTAGTAACTTCCAAATTCTTACATGAAACAGCTTTTACAATTAACTGGGTTTGAATACATAATGTAGTATTATCTGTGCATTTATAGAAAGATATATATCTGGGTAGGACTGGGAATAATATCCAATTATATACTGTAATGTTTTGTTAAATAAGTAAAATTCTGGAATTAACAGCCTGTGTTTTGCAATCCAGTAAGGTGTAAAAGATGGTTAATTTTACCTAGCAGACTGCCAGTGTTCCCCAGAGCACGTTAGAATATCTTGTACCTGTTCTAAGTATCCCTTAGCAGACTTGACTCTGCTAGCAAAATAGTTTTAACAGGAATTCAGTATCAGCAACCAGATACAATGCAAGAGAAACTAATGGCACCTTGATGCTACCTAAAGATTCCCCCAGGGCAACAGAGCTTCCAAATATCTGAGCCATTTTTTTAGCACTGCGTCAGAGGAGTGTCATGAAGGAGCCTCACCATTCTATAGCAGTGAGGCCTAAATTAATACAGCAAATGTGGTTCACAGCAGTGAAAATATTTAAGTATTTAGAAGGGGGAGGAATCTTCAAGGTGTCTATGTATGTTTAGAGTGGCAAGAAAAGGTGATGCTTTCGGAAGAAATGCCCAGTTATCTGATTGCACAAGGCAACAATGTGTACCTAAACGTAAGACGTACGTGCAGTTGGACATGTATATCTAACCTTGCTATTTCCTCATCTTTCTAGAGTTTGACATACTGGCAGAGAATAGCTCTGTGCGTGTTCAAGTAATAAGTTACATAAGACAGTGGCGAGTTAATCCTCTGCAGTTGCATAATAACAGTTCCCATCTTGCATGCCTGGTGTGGAAACCTGTGTTGTAAATCTGCAAATGCAGGAACTTCAGTATTCCGTCTTTCCAAATTGCTTTCCCTGTCAACTGCACTGGACTGTGGTAAGTCTCACCAGTATATATTACTCTGAGTAGCCGGATACTTTGCATTCCAAATGACACTAAGATACCTACTGAATACCTTTAAATGAAAATCTCAAAAGTACAGGTGCCGAATAAATTATTTGCCATAAAAAGGTGCACCATACACAGTCCATGCGTTCCTCAAATGCGCGGTTGCATCAGATAGATTGTCTTATTATCACAGCTAATCAGTCACGTCTGACTTAAAATATTCTTGCTCTTCCCCTCATTCCAAAAGAATGCATTACATACATAGAAAGGGTTTACCTGTCTCCTTTTGGAACAGAGTTCACTGCTGTCATCTTCCATCTTCAGTATTTTTGTTTGCCTTTATGCAGATACTCTAATGAACGAAGTCCTTTCCCTCAGTTAGCAGCAGGGCTTCCAGCACTGCCTGGCAGCAAGCAGCACCAGGTAGAATTATCTGCCTTAAACATCTGCAGTTGTCCCTCTAGCCAACATCTGAGTCAGCACTTTTTTTAGAATCTGCTCAAATGGTGCAAAATTCCATTTTTTCTGAAAAAAAAGTTTGCTCTGTTTACTACAAGTCCTGAGAAATCTTAGGCTACAGAAGCTCTCACTTTATAATTTGAGAGCTGCTTAGTCAGAAGTTATTTTGGAATACTTAATAAATCCAAATAATTCAATAGATTCAATTTCATTCAGTTAATTCCATTTCTTTAGGTTTGTGTTTTTGTTTTGTTTTGTTTTGGTTTTTTAATCAGTACCTGAAAGTTAGATTGACATATAAAACAACCATGAAATATCATCTATATTGCTTTACACATCTGAAGATAGTAAATCAAAGATTTAAGTCCTAACTAAAATATAGCATTGGCTCACTGAATAAGTTACTCCTTTCTAATTTAAAAAAATCACCTGACCATCTGGCCTTATGCAATTATTCTGAGTAATCTTTCATTTTAAATCTAGCTTGCCTGTAATTTTTTTTTAACAAAATTTGAGTGATAGCAAGGCACCATTCAGAATATTTACTGAGAAATATCTTTTGCAAACACTCATCTTTGAGCAAAGACCAGTAACTTTAAGGATGTTACAAAAAGTACAGATCTCTTACTGTGCTAAATGATAAAGTGGTACAACTATATCAGCCTGTATTGTGAACAGAATTCTACCAAGCTCCTTGAGAAAAAAACAAGGAGAAATTCAGTTTTCCACTATCAGCTCCTGTTTTGCATTTTTTGGAAAAGTAATTTTCTGATAAACACAATTTATGTCTTCTTCCTGAATACTATACAGTTAAGACTGGTAAGGATGCTGAAGTCTAACTTTCAGTGAGGCTTTGTGAACTGTGCATTCTTCTCATAAAGAAACCACATTTGACAAATTATAAACACATGCAGGTTCCTTTCTCTCATATGCCTTCTGATATGAACTACTTTGGCCTGTGAATATGAAATTGCATAAATGCTTACATCTAATTTACCATTCTTTGCAGGATGTGGGGATTACTGACTAGCTATTATCCTGGGTAACACTCTCACAGCAGTTCCTTTAAATAACAAGGCATACCATAATGATTTTCAAAATAGCACACATTAATCTCTGCCATTCTTCATGCAATTGCACAATGTTCCTGATGTATGTACACAGCTGTCTTGCCATTTAGAAGTAGCTTCTCTTCAACAAAAAATTTGAACTGTACCACAAAAAGTCATGTTTAACTAAAACAAGCAGCTTAAGCCAACTGATTATAAAAAAGGAATAGGCAGTCTAATGTAAGAGAATGGATCAAATTGTTATTTTGATAGAATATGTTGTTTTGCATGGTATTTCTTTTGTTCAGTATGAGAAACCAACATCCTGATGAAAGCCTAAGTTACAAAAGAGGAAAGGATGCGAATATTCATTTATCTCTGGGTTTCCAATGTCTTGGGCTTATATACAGGAACATTTTTCTCCTGAAGCGATGGGAGGCCCTTAATTAGATCTGCAGCTTTCTCTGCTATCATAATAGTTGGGGCATTCAAATTCCCACTGACAACACTGGGCATTATTGAAGCATCTACTACTCTCAAGTGTTCAACACCAATTACTTTTGTTTGGGGATCAACTACAGCAGTGCTATCTGAAAGCTGACCCATTTTACAGGTGCAGGAAGGATGATAAGCACTGTCAGCTTTCTGCCTTATGAAAGCATCTATTTCTTTATCAGACTGAACATGATTTCCTGGTTGAATTTCAGGCCCACGAAATTTTTCAAAAGCTTTCTGAGCAAAGATCTCTCTGGTCAGCTTGACACATTGGCGGAATTCCCAAATATCTCTTTCTGTATGGAGAGAAAATAAGAAAACTGTAAGTATGTTCTTAATTTAGTAACACATACAGAATGCATAACAGAAAAAATAGCATTGAATAAAAAAGGCTGGAGGGAAAGTCTCTCACTTCTTGCTGAAAGCCAGAGTGAAGTAGGATGTTCTTCAAAGTCACAGATATTTACATTCACTGAGAACAATACTGTCATTTATATTGCACAATCCTAAAAAGGAATAGGTGAGCTACAAAGAATTGCTCTTGATTTTGCCATACCCATTGTCTAGCCAATGACATTAGTCTCAGCACAAAGAAGCAAATGAGATTGGTTTCTTCACAAGCAGAGGAGGGGATGAAATGAACAGTGTGATGCAGTAAACACTAAGAACCCTGACTGCATCCCCAACAGGGAATTCTTTTTGGTTTATACAGTGCTTTGCACAGTGGCCTCTTGATACTAACTGACTTTCATAAATGAGAAATAAATAATGCACCAACCAGCACTTCTGAACTGGTGCTGAGCAGATATGAAAATCTGCTACTGAAACAGGCAGGAAACAAGTTGACATCAGAACAGGGAGAGGCTGCATTTACCTGTTGACATGTAGTTAGGCTCAATGATAGGATGGTCTTTTGGGTCTGTACTCTTCAGCTTTAGCCAGCCCACACTTGTGCTCCTCATGGGTCCGACGTGGACCTGCAACACCCACACTATACTTATGACACAGTCCCACCAGACATATTTCCAAATTCAGTATGAATTTTTTGGTGGTTTTTGTTTGTTTGTTTGTTTGTTTTTGTTCTTGTTTTTTGTTTTTTTTTTTACTTTGGACAGTCTTTACAAATTAAGCAAATGGAAATATTAAAGGGAGATAATGGAAAATGACATTGAACATTTTTCCATTTTATATAAATTTGTTGTAAATATGATATTCCATAAGGGGAAGGAAATATACCTGTCTTATCAACTCACAGCTGTTCTTTTAATTTAAATACAACCATTCCAGTTTAGCAGTAGCACATCATTCTAATACAATCAGACCAAAATACTGTCATCACTGAAGAAAAGAGATTAGCAAGAAGGAACACAGATATTCAGTGACAGTTTCCCAGCATTAGCACAGACTTTTGGATCAAGATCATAGTCTAAAATGGGGCTTGGACTTGGGCCAGTGAATAAATGGATGGCCTCATACATTCTCACTTAAACCTCTGTCTAAACTGCAGTGGAACAGGGAACACCTCGTTTTAGTTTTGTACAGCATCTAGCATGATGGTATCCAAATCAATAGCACTGTGGCACTTCAGTAGTGCAAATACTTAAACAGCAGTTCAATACTTGCCTACTTTCCCAGAGATAAAAAGTAACATAATTTTGGTAGCAACATCAAATAACAAGCTCGTGTTTTTTCCCCAATGCAGGAGGTTAAGCCAGCTCTTTTGTCTTCTACTGAACAAAGTATTTTTCAGTATATAGCCAAATTATCAGTAATTATAATAGAGCATAAGCCTCCTTGCTAATTGTTATAGAACTTTACTGCAGTGTGTTCTTCAGCAACTCACCTGGTAAGCTTCCATTGTGGAAGGAATGCGACCATGATCAATCACCTGAGAAGGGAGAAAGTGGAACTGAATGTCAGGGTGAGGAACCCCTGGTTCACTTCGGATAAAACCACCAGATTCTAAGTGGGCAGTGGCTCCCTCACCTAGAGAGTATAAATGAGAGCGAAAATGCCATTAAAAGTTGTCAGAAAAGCAAGAAATCCCCTTTTTAACCCTTGGTTTCACTACTATGAATAATTTACATATACAGTGGCAATTGCAAGGTATGCAAATCTATTATGAACAGCTTGTAATTTAAGCAATATACGTTACTTTCATCTGGTTTTTAAATCACTAGATAAATGCACATTAACTTTGGAAACCCCATTTAGTTGAGAGTGGTGTGTTAGTTATCTCACTGTAACTGGCAGGCCTAGGGTCTAATTCCAGTGGCAGGATTGATCCCAGGAGCCCAGCAGGTCTGGAGTGGACTGGCTGCAGCACCCTGACATCACTGCACTGAGGTCACAGGCAGAGCTGTCACAGCACCTACCCTGCAGGGGAAAGATAAAGGGCCTGCGATGCCCCTCATATTATGTTATGTTCACATCTGTTTAAAACCATAAGCTAGCCCTCAGTGTTTACTTTCATGGTAAAAAGCCACATATACCCAGAGTAAGTTGGCAAATACATAATAATTCAGCAAGTGATGAAGACCTCAACTTTGGCCAAACTATTTTACTGATCTCAAGGATTACTTTTACAGATCCTTTTAAAGGTACAACTTACAGATGCGCTACTGTAAAATGAGTGTGTAATTTTAATTAAAGTAATTTCTGATTTACATGCAAGCCTAAAAGGTTCTGATCAGAGCAACAAACTAATTATTTTGAGGAAATTATACAGAAAACTTAATTCAGTTCAACAGTATGTTTTTATTGACACAATATCTATTTCAAATAGAATTTTTTCTTCATTTTTTTACAACAGCTTTTCTCAGTAGCACCAAGATCTTTAAACATAGAATTTTTCTTAAAATGAGAGATATAAAAAAATGTTAAAAAAAGTGTATAAAAACCTGCCTTGTTACCTAAGATATAATAACTGTATTAACATATTCTAATTTAGAAAAAAATAAATAGTTCAAGTCCATTTGCAAGCTCCAGTTATTTTCCAGAACATGAAAATAAATGTATATGAAGGCTCCCAGACTTTGAAATTCATGGATAAAAGCCTGTAATAGTTCTAAATCAATTAATGGTAGAATGCTTGCATACTTTGTTTCATACCTGTAAACTTCCAAAGCCATTCTAGACCAATCTTCACCATGTTAACTGGCTTTTGTGCATTATATAGAGTAATAGGTTTGGTGCACTTTTGCTGGACATACACTTCTAAATGATCTTGAAGGTTCTGGCCTACTCCTGGCAGGGGGGAGTGGAAAGGTGGATGAGGGAGATGAAAGGGAAAAAAAAAAAGTTACTTCACATAGAACAACTATACACAACATTTGCAACCAGAAAACAGCACAAATGGGAACTAAACTAACCTCTTACAAGGGCAGTGATGACTAAGACCAAGACCATAAGTCATACCAGCCTTTTGCTTATGTCAGAATAAGGTTTTACACAAACATAGCATAACTAGAATGAAAATAGAAAGTTAAATGGCAGACATATCACTTGTTCTAAAATTGCCAGATATGACTTCTAAATACAGTACTAGCTTTTCTAGTTTTAAGGAAAAGTTCACGTTATTCCTTCTATTGTTGAATATACATGACAGTGGGAGTTTATATATACAATCTGTTGTGGATCAAAACTAATTCAAAATTCTAAATTATAAACTTCAAAAGTACTCAGTGGCATTTTTCACTATCAAATGTAGTAAAGAAAAATGTAGGAGTTTATTGCTCGCTTCTAAAATCAATGCATGTTTCCACTGATTTGTAACGTTTCAGTCCACACAACCTGACATAAAAACAAGTGAATTTCATGGATTCACTTCATTCAATGGTCTTTGAATTGCATCCATGGGAAGATGTAAGGTTAAAAGAAATAATAAAATTACCAGGAAGATGGCAAACAACAGGGATCCCCAGTTTCTTTAGATCATCTGCATTGCCAATCCCAGACAACATAAGCAGCTGTGGAGAATTTATGGCACCTCCACTTAAAATAACTTCGTTATTGGCAAAAGCCTAAAAGGAAATGAGCACAAAAGTCCTAACATTATTAAGCCTGATCTGAATGCAGGTGACAGTTTGTCAAGAGCTTCTACTCAGATATGCAATTCTGATCCAGATTAGATACCCTTCCCTCATGTTTTCCTCTAATTATATTCCTATATTGTCAGAAGTTTCTGCAGAGATAAATGATCAAGCTTTCACTTTGATAATTTCTGTATGTATTCCCATGTTTACAATCCATTCAAACTGTATGGCACACAAACATTCAGCTCAGCCAGTACTGTGGCTGCCAATAAACTCCTGTGCTACTTGCCAGGAAAAAAGTGCCTGTGACACTTGGATCTCTCTCCTGTTTTCAATAACGGTTTGTAAATTAAAACTGAGACTCCTAAGGAAGATTTTGATTTCAGAGACTTGCTAGCTCAAAAATTCTCAAGAACTCATTTTCTTAATTCAACCAAGACTAACGTTTGGTTTCTTAGCTTACTGTAGTCCTCAGAAGACCCTCAACCACTAAAGCATTACTGAGAAAACTGACTGCAGGCATATATATATATATATATATTTCTGTTTTGCTGACAAACTTTTCATCAAATAGTTTGAATCTGAGCCTTGAGCTGGTCATGATATAGGCTGCTAAACTATTCTTCCACCTTTGACTTGGTTTTCTGTGGTGGATAGTTCTTTTTCTAGAACTCCTCTGCAAGTATTTTTGGCACATCTTTACAAGGATTTATGCCCCAAAATATTTTCATTTAGCAATACCAAAATCCTTCTCTGTGTCATTTGAATCTGGGGGCTGCCTCTTCCCTGTTGCCACATCTCTTAAATTTAGGATCAGAACTACCCTCCTTAGTGCTTTTTGCTGTTAAAAGGAAAACTGTGTGGAGTAAGAAAATACCGATACCCTTCTCCTTTTCCCTTTACTCCTTGAAAGGGAATGATGTGGGTGAACTCAGCCTTGTTCAACCTATCCCTTTCTATTCTAATGAGGTGGCTCATGAACACACACATAGGATGCACTCCATCCTCCCTAGTCACACACATATTGCCTGTTGAAATATAATATATCCTTTGTATACACACCGAGTTAGGTAGTGCATTATAAACTGAATAGTAACTCTTGCTTGTCTTTAAGAAAGAACAAGTGCACCATATAAGAAACAAAAAGTAAGCAACAATTTATATTTAATGTAAATTTTATCCTACCTAATCTAGTCCAATCTTTTAAAGCAATACATGTTTACAAAAGTCATACAGTGTTTAACTGTGAATTCTAATATATCAGTGAGGTCACACTGAGGGAAAAATAGATGAGGCACACAGTTATGCCCCTGAACTTCCTCTCATTAGCAAGCAAAACCCACAAGAGTTGGAGGAAACACATCTGATATTGCTTATCTGCATTCTCCACTTTCGTAGAATGTAGGGTGCTGTCATGAGTAGCTGCTTGTTTTTATTTTAGATGAAACATATAGCTTCTAAGGCAACATTAAAAAGTGCTATTTTTTCCTGTATTATGGTGAAGTGTTAACAGATTACCCTGGAGTACATATTAACTTGTAGTAATCCTGTCCTTTTTGAATGACATCTCAGCTATGCAGAATGATGGTGAATGAGATTGTTGCTAGTAATAAGATCAAAATGTAGTAAGAAGATAAATTTTGATAAATTGTTTCCACACTATTTATCTGATATTGCCAATGGATAGCCAGTGCCAATAGTTTTTGTTCATTATAGTTTTGCTCCAGGCAAGCATTAAGATGTTAAGACTCATACACAGTGTATCTGTGGCTGCTGAATCAATACCTAGATCTGTACTTTGCATGTTACACAAATATAACTTATTTCTATTTTCTATGGTACACACAGATCTGGTGGCAGTTTGTTCCAGGTAGCATTCAAATGATGCTCATTCGGTCTATGCTCACTGCAAAGTCAGCGCTGTAGTTATTCCTAGCCCATACAGAGTCTTTCCTTGTGCTTAAAGCTAAAATACAAAGAGGAAAAACTGACTTTGAAACATTTTTATATGGGTTAATTAGAGCATGATACATTAAAAACACTTTTCCCCTTTAAATACACTTTTCTGCTTGATTCTGAACTCAGAAACTCCAGGAATGTTCTGTCTACCTTCCCTACTTCTGTCAGAGACCTTACTGGAGCCCTGGGAGCCCTCCAGGACCCCAGTGTCTACTGAATAACAATTAAGTGACTGGCTTGATGAATCAGGTTTTGGTATTTTAATTTTACTGATGACTGATGCAAAAGAGATCCTACCTAAGAGACTGTAAAAAACAAAAATGCTTTACTGTAATCAAGTGTTTCATCCTGATGCTCATAATGTAATAAAATTATTAGCTCTTCCATCCTGAAGGGTATAAAATTTTCCAGAAAGTAAAAGCAGACAAGTCCTGCAATTTTGATGTTGGGGGGAAAAAAAAAGGAAGGGAAATACTTTGAAGGTGTACTTTTAATTATATATGCTATAAATATATATCATTCACTACAATTCATACATGTATTAATATGTATGAAAATTCATAGCAATTTAAAACTTTTGTAATTAAAGTGGTCCAGTATTCAGAAAGTCTTTGATCATATATAATTAGATTTCCAAGACTTTCTTCAACAAAATTAATCTTGATAATGGCACAAGAACAGCAAGTACAGACACTGTTTTTGCAGACATTTAGTATCTCATGAAATAAATTAAATTTTCTGCAACTTTTGTTTTACATTGTTAAAATAATTATCCTTACCAATCCACTTAGAAAACAATAGATTTGTTCTGTGTTTTACAAAATGAAAGAGCAGTTTATTTATTTATAAAAGCATTTTAACTTTTAGCAGATGTTCAGTCACAGAACACTTGTCTGTTGAGTCTTGTAAGCCTTACTGACTTCAAACCACCAAAACTTACATTCTCCTCTATTTAGGATATTACTATTACAGTTTTTAATTGTTTTATCATTGTTTATGACTAAATATCTTAAGTTATTTACATACAAATACCTTTTAGGCAGTCTCCTAGTTACATACTCCATAATCAGCTGTAATAGTAAAGTGTTAAGGGAAATGAGAATGTTTTTCATATAGAAGTCAGTGGATTGAAAGCTGCATAAAATGAATTGTTTATCCAGAGACTTAAGTTGAAATGGCAATTCAAGCTTCCTTCCACATGATCATGTGTTCAATGGAAGTTGAACTGAGACTGAAAAATATTAATTGTACAAGCAGTCACAAGGCATATTTCATCACTGTATCATCATTACTATCCCAAAACTCAATACATAGTGGTAAGTAGAAGTGAATGACTCATTATGTATTCCTTGAGCCATTCAGGTTTCGGTATTTAGATTTTACAGATTTTCCTATGCCAGAACAGCATTTTCAGAATTGTTTTTCAGAAACATCAGTGTTTCAGAGCTCTAGTCAATACACTGAGACAGTGCATGATTGCACCATAGGTTCCAGCCAGAAACCTTACACAACACTCTTGTGTAACATCAAGTTATGTCTTGTCCCCTCAGTACCGAGAGATGGAAATATAATGGAGATGTTAATCTCCAAATTGATACAGCTGAAATATCACCTACTGTAAAATAACTGATGAGGAGTCACATACTGGAAGAGACAACACAGCATCTGAAAATCAGACATTTTGCAGAATAAAGTACCACTTTCAACAAAAGTTTGTTTTTAAAAAAAAAATTAATTTTGCTTTGACTCATACCTTTCATACTGGAAAACAAGAATCTCTTACCTTTTTCCTTTGCCCATTTTTCACATACTCAACACCAATGGATTTTGTTCCTTGAAACAAGATTTTTGTTACAAGTGTCTTCTCTGCAACTGACAAATTTGGGCGTGATATGGCTGGGCGAAGGTAAGCACTAGCTGTGCTCCATCTTTGACCTACAATATATGTTTACATAAAACATCAGAGTAGTCATAGCTCAGTATTCTTCAAGATTTCGGTCAGTAACCATCAGGATGTTTACAGAGGTAAAGCTTTCATAGAGTTTATAGAGTTCAAAGCAAATGTGATTTGATATAGTAACTAAAGATCTTATTTTAACATAAAAAATTTCACAATGACATTCTGAAAACTTACTCTCCTTCCCAAATTTAACTATGAATCAAGACTTTCGTACCAATGCAGTTTTCAATGAAATACACACTAGGTTGGTGGCAAGCTGCTGTGAAATGAACAGGGTGTAAATATAGAGTGTCACAGCTGTTCAGTAATTTAAACAACCAAATGGCATTCAGTGCACATTATATGTCTATATTCCAAAATGCTTTCAGAAGTACCACTGGTGGGTCAGATATACGAATTCCTTAAGGACCCCTGTATGATTTACCTTGGTGGACAGTCATGTCCATCCAGCCAAATCCTTCTTGCTGATAGCCATTCATATCATCTGTGAAGGGATACCCGGCTTGCTGGGTTGCCTCCAGGAATGCATGATGAAGAGGATGGTTTGTTTTCCCTCTTGACACATACAGGGGTCCATTTCCACCTCTGTACTGATCTGGTCCCAGTTCGTGTGTCTGTGCCTTCTTAAAATAGGGCAAGCAATGTTCATAGTCCCATCCTGTAGCCCCTTCCCTGCTCCATCGATTATAATCTTCTGCATGCCCACGAATGTATACCATAGCATTGAGAGAAGAGGAGCCACCCCACACTCTTCCTCGGGGCCAATACATAATTCGGTTGTCCATATACTTTTGTGATGTTGTGTGATAATACCAGTTAAATTTCTCATCACAGAGGTTGTAAGTTAATGCAGCAGGCATATGAATCTTCCACATCAGTCTTTTACTACCTAGAAGGGTATCTTTAGGGCCTGCTTCCAAAAGCAGTACAGTACTGCGAGGGTCTTCAGTCAACCTGTTGGCTAGCACACACCCTGCTGATCCAGCTCCAACAATGACATAATTATAAGAGTTTGTCTTTTCAGAACTAAGTTGAGATGACGTATGAGAAATTTTGAATTGTTGTTCGTTGATGCCCAATATGTTCTTTAATGTGTGTGCTTTAAACAGAGTTCCTTTTACTTTGTGCATATTATTCACAGGACTGTAACATTTAACTCCTTTCATTAAGTATGACATTTTTACTGATAGTATGACTCTTGAAGAATTTCTAACAAAAATCCAGTGTTTAATCCTAGAAAAACAAATAAACAAACAAACAAAAATCATAATTAAGATATAAGCATTAATACAGTGCACAATCTCTAAAATGTCAGTCATTTTCAGGTAAAACTGGTATACTTTATCCATTCTCACTATCCAAAAGGTTAACAACAATGCCAATAACCAATGAACGTTTACTCTGAAACTTGCTGTCTTGTTATCCTTGTAATGCAGTCTGTGGCAGCAGCCAAGTGGCATACTATTTTGTATTATATGCAGCCTGATTTTGATTTGCTTCTTGTTCCTGAGATAGATACACGAAGCACATTTTCAGGTATTTGCCAGAACCATAAAGGATGGAAACCTTTGCTTATCTTGTAGTCTCTATTCACCTGCCTCCAGTAGGTAAGAATTTAAGAAAAACAACAATTGCATAAAATTCTCTGCAAGTTTGTGACAGTCAGTGATACTGCATAGCCAGCTCACCAACAATGGAAATGGTAAGTGTGGCTGCTGTAGCTTCTGCCAGACCAAATCTAGGATGTCTCTATAAAACACATGAGTAAGTGAAACTCATTTTCAGTTATCCCTAAGGTGAAAAACTGTTGGTTTTTGAGGTACGTCTTCTAACAGGAAAGGCAAAAGTGCGCATCTGTGGCTTTCTACCTTGTTACTAAAACCAGAATCTGCAGGAGGACAGTTCCAATCTAATACTGCCAGATCCTTAGGGTCAGTAGGAATGGCAATTTCTTTACCTTCAGAAAAGCCTGTGAGCCTTGCAAGCAACGCAGTTTAGCTCTGTGTTGCACAGGTTCAGGTACAGGGACTAAATGCAAGATTTTCACAGCCCATGTCACAGGTACAGACGCTGCCAGCCAGTCTGAAGTGCGTTTCTCTTGCTCTCTCCCCTTGAAACCATTCATCTTTGTAAAAATAATTAGTGAAAGCAGATACCCTTGGGCTGTATATAGTATTCTTCCCTGGCCCATGGCTTCTATCTAAGCAGTTGCCTTGGATTCTAGAGAGAGCAACTTACCCAGAGACTGCTACACTGTAATTCTCTGCCCACCTGAAAAAGATAAGCAAGCTTTCTCCTGCAAATATGTTGAATACTGTATTATGTTTGTGAAATCTAATTTTTCAGAAATTAATTAGGTTGTTAATGTTGATTTTAATAAATTCATGTTTCATAGTTATTCAATATTTTGTAATACCAGCCCTGTATTTTTGTAAAATATCTGTTTGTTTGTTTGTTTGTTTGTTTTTCACTAAAAGGAAATGCGTTAATCACTGAAATAATCAGATTTATCTTACTAAAAGGTAGAATGGAACTATATTCATTTTCTCGGGTGAAACTCTACAAAGTACAGTTTGTGAGAGCACACAGGAGCTCTTAAGGCCCAACTTGCATTGAAGGGGTTAGTATCAAGGGCTGAGATGAAGTCCTGAAATAAGAACATGATGATACTTCTGTCTAAAATAATCCATGTAGTTCTTTGAGCGTACATGGGTTTATCACAGTTCAAGTTCTACAGAAGATAGTCTCGTAGAATTTTGCAGGAGTTCCTCTTGAAACAAGACAACATCAGTCAAAAAGTAACCTAATGCATCTTTGCTCTTAACTTTCCCTTACTTATATCAGGGGTTTTTTTTGTTGTGGTTTTTTTTTTTTTTTGGTTGGTTGGTTGGTTTTGCTTTTGTTTGGTTTGGGGTTTGTTTGTTGTTTTTTTTTTTGTTTGTTTTTTCCCCAGGGAGAATTTACAATCTGTACAGAGTATCTATGAACTGTATTTCAGCAAGAATGTGCTTTTTCCAGTAACTGGAAAAAGCCAATTTGTTATCCCAATAGGTAAAGTGAGCTATCTGAGGCTCTGAGATGTGCCGGGGAAGCTGACCCAGTTTACCCCGTAGGGAACTATAGTTTTATGGCCAGCTCTACTAAATATTGTTGTGGCTGTGTCAAAATAAAATATGTAGCAATAGGGAAGTTTACACAACGTGGTTCTACTGGAATTCTCTGTACTTACCACCAACAAAAAGTTGCCTTTTGGGCCTTGCTGGATATTAGTGCATGTCTTGATCTGGATTCTCACATATCACGATCTCTTTATGAACACGTAGTAAGATGTTCCTCAGGAATCAGTGAATGGACCTGCAGAAATACACATGGCAGCAACATAAAATAAATTCACTGTCTTGCTCTAGAGCTTCAAAATCTGGAGCTCGTTTTTTAGAAGCATGTATTTACAGATATGATTACTATTGAGCAGGACCTATGGACAGTGGTCCCACAAGAATGCGAAGAGCAGGAGCATCTCAGCAGGAAAATTCTGTTTCTACAATTTAACAATGTATCTAATTGTAAACCAGGTAGCTAGAAGTGGGCACTGGAGTTCTGAAGTTAGGTGTTTGCGGCTCCTTGCATCATTGTAACACATTTCTAAAGACATTATCAGGCTTGCATGAGAAATAAACCCCGATGTAACCCATGGGTACCTACCATTGCAACCCTGAAGTTGTTGATTTGGGGTCACCTGTGAAAACAGACTTCTCTAAGGGGCAATGAAGCTGTGAAAGGTGAAGAATGTGCTATTTTTTTTTTCCTTAAGGAAATGGGACAGAAAAAAACATGTAAGAGGCTGTGTAGGGCATCTAAGGACTAAACTGGCTTGCCTTCTCTGTAAGAAAGCTAAGCAAAAGTGCTAGGATTCAGCCAAACGACCTTACTCCTAGACTTCTATAGCTCACAGTCCACAACAAAGAAAGGAAGGTAGATATCTTGCACGTGGGGGGGGGGATATATTGAAAAAAGGGTATTAATAAAATGGTACTGTAGATGGATAAGGTGGTTAATCTAAAAAAGTTACAGGGCAGTTGGCATCATTAACTCATCAGAGCTGTCCTGCTCTTTGATAAAACTGGAAATAAGAGTGATCAAAAATATATACCAAGACAGTTAGGGTACCCACAGTACCCACTAGAAGGCTGAATTACCAGCCGAGAAAGCTAAATCTAATGTTCCTTTTAAGTAGCTGAAGTAGTACTTTGAATCTACTCCACCACACACATTTGTCAGATTTATAGTTAGATACTATTTCATGTTTTGCCTTGATTTGTTGTTGTTGTTTGTTTGTTTTACATCAAATGGACTGGCAGAGTAACATTTGAGAGTATTTTTGTATTGCAAAGAGTGAGTTGGGAGTGAAGTCAGTCAAAAGTGTCCTGGTCATAATATTCAAGTGACTTTGAGAATCAGCGCATAGATGATTCACAAATTTCTGTGCTTTTAAGTTCTGAAGTGCAGAGGTCAAAAATCAAGCCATTCTGGTTTAATTTAAATTCAGCATACATAGTTGGATTGAACAGATTAAAACACTAGTTTCAACGCACAATTCTTTTTGTCGTATCGATCCATACCCACTCTCACCTATGCATGGACCTGCTGCATAGGCACTATCCTACCCCAGTTCCTCTAAACCGATCCTGAACAAAATGGAGATGGTCAGTGGCTGAAAATTTACTCCCTGTCCTGTTTTGCCAGGGCCAAACCAATAATATCGTCTCTGGCAGATGTAAAATATGACCCTCGCCTGGATATGTCCAACAGCATGGACAATACATGGTGCAGCAGAGCAATGGGACATTTGCTGGACGTTTACTCCTCACGGCACCGAGCTGCTAAATCCTGTCGGGCCGTCTGGGTAAGGCGAAGGAGGAACAGCTCCTCAGGTAAAAGCAGCTCTTGCTTCCCCCCCTCGCTGCCGGCTGCGCGCACAGGTTGAATTCATCTGCTGTGGGAGCGTTTTGGACTAACTCCCCCTTCAATCCTGCTGGCAAGAAAGTTCATTCTCTTACAGAAACTTTGGGGTAAGTTTAATTTCCACGGCTGAAACTGTTCAAGCCTACTTACCCCACCATTTCCTCCTTTATGAACACTCGTGTCTGCCGGCCCAGGGCGTCAGGCTGCCGGGGGCTCCCGCGGGTCCGCGGGCCGCCGCGACCCCGTCCCGGGCGCGCCTGCAGCGGCTCCTGCTGCACACACGGGCCGGGCCCCCCCCGGGCCCCTCCGCAGGACGGAGCACCCACGGGCCGCGCCTTTCTCCCCCCCGGCCGGGGAGGCCTGTGCCTCCCTCAGAGCCGCTTGTGTGTGGGGCTGCCGCGGGCGGCGGAGCGGAAAGGGCCGCCCTGCCGAGCGCCCGCTCCTGTCCCGCCGCGGGCTCCCGCCCCTCTCCCGCCCCTTCCTCCTCACGGCTCCCTGGAGCTCCCCCTCAGAGCCCACCGGCTGCGGCCCCACTCACCCGCACGCCCTGCGCGGCGATCCCCGGCGCAGCTCCCCAGCGCGGAGGGCGGGGTGGCCCCTGTGGGGCGCCGGGGCCGCCGGCGGGAGGGGACGGAGACGGAGGGCGGGCGGCGGCGCCCGTGCCCCGGGCTCGGGACTGGCCCGGCAAGGGGAGAGGTCCGTGGGGGAGGCAGGGCCGGTGGAACCTCCCGCAGGAACGCGCCCTTTGGCCCCCGCGAAAGCCCCGTCAGAGCGGCTTCGCGCTGTTTCGCAACCGCCCGGAGCGGCGGCGGCCGAAGTCCGCTCGGGGTCCCGGGCGAGCGGGGCAGGCCCGGCCCCCGCCCTGAGGCGACTTCCCCGGGAGCGCTTTAGCTTTTTCACCCAGCCCTTAGGTGGGGAAGTCAAAAGGCGGGTTTTTTTACTTAAATCAAACGTACTCCATAGCGTTGTCATCTCGGCTGCAAAACCGTTTTCCAGCGGGAGCGCTGGGAGCTGTAACGCGGCTTGAAGTGAAGGTGGTTTGTGTAGTGTTATGTTCACATAGAAAGAAGTGATCAGGTCTGGACTCTACTTACGTGATGGGTAGAAGATTTGTTTTCTAAAAGGTCTTCTCATCTTAATTTTAAAAATCTTCGTCAAAGTTTGAAATACTTATGAAAGAGGAAAGGTATTAAACAACCTTGTCTCATTATACAGCTGCTTCTCCACAGACTTCTCGTCGGGGCAGTCAGTGATGTGTGCTTTCTGTTAACCTGTTTTTTAGAGACTGATGACAAAATGTTCTAGAGTGAAATTTTAAATATTTTACTAGGAAAAAGGCATAGAAACATCTATACTTGAGATTATAGTTCAAAGACAAAAGAAAAAAATTAATTCTTCTTCCCGATGTCCAATGCCTTCTCTTTTGATGAGATGTTAGCTTAAAAAAACAAACAAACAAAAAAAAAAAAAAAACCAAACCAAACCAAACCAAAAAAAACAACAACAACAAAAAAAAACCCCACAAAACCAAACAAGTTTTATGGGTGGTTTTTATAAGCAATACTAGCTGCTGCCCTGCTAAGATTAGTCCTAACTGTTAGAGGGTGGGACTTAGACGCAGAAAGGTATGTTTAGAAAGTGTCAATAAACTTCCTAATGTTTGAACAAACAAGCGAGTTGAACAAGTGGCACTAATAGCTATCTAGGAAGCCATTAATATTTATGTTTTAATGGCTAGATTACAGATTTCTGTTTCTATTACACTGTTGTAGTGGAAGATAGAGGTTTTGGAGTTAGCAAAATATTTGGCTGTAAAACTAAAACCAGTATCAAAGAAATTAAACTCTGTAAGTTGTCTTTCTTGTCTTGTTCAACCCACAGGCTGTCGTGAAAAATAGGAATGTTTATTTCTCAATCTTGGAGACGGGGTGTGGGTTTTCCTGTTATATCCTTTTTTACACTGGAATAACTTATTTTACTTCAGTGGAATCAACACCTGATTTCATCAACATGAGCATCAAAATATTGACAGGTATAAGAGAAAGCCTTAACGGAAAGCTTTATTTATGGTCAGTGATTAAAACAAACAAACAAACAAACAAACAAAAACACCAATATAAAATGTGCTTTGTTCCTATAATTGTATTAATAGAAACATACCACTGTGAGGTGAACAATCCTCAAAAGAAAAATGTTAAAAATAGCGACTGAAAATTGAGTAAATCTAACCATTTAGGATAAGAGATGCTAATAAGCATTTGATGTGGTGGTCTCTGTTCAGTTTTAGTCAAAAAGATGTATGGCCTGGTTTTGCTTTGGAGAGTCATTGACAAAAAGACTTGCAGAAGCCAAGTGTATAAGCAGTGATGAGGCAAAAGAAGCATTTGTTGCATTGTATAGTCTTCTGCTCGAAAACCTGTTGAGCAAACCAAAAAACTTGAAGTAAAAGCTGTGATAAAGATTCAAGAAGTCCAATGCCTTCAGACAAGGACTATGAATATTTTCTTTACAGCTTCTTAATTCATTAAGGAATTCATTGAGGATGGGAGAAGAGTTTAGACTTGTTAATCTAACAAAAATATGAATGGGAAAAGAACAATCTGTAAGGGGTCTAGGGGCTTTAATACTTCATAAAGAAACAGATCTCCCCATTTTCCTTCCCAGGTCTCCTTCAATGGAAGTTTTTGATGTGCAGTAAAATCAAGTCAGGTAGTCTCACTGCAGATAAGGTTCCTATGTGGATTTATAGAAGTAGCGGATGTTCCTTGAGATTTAGGAAGGACTGATGTTTTACTTGTCCATAATTTTGCTCACAGCGAGACTTTAATTTTAGTTTGAATACACAGTCAGATTGAGGAACTGTTTCTCAAGTTTTTAATGCTTGCGTAATTCAGCAAGGAAATCCTTGAAAGCTTAACAAAGATAGATAGTTTTTCTAATCCCCAAAAGCTGCAGAATAGAGATTGTCACCTGGACAAGGTTTCAATTTTCTTCAAGTTTTTTATTTTCCAGTAACCTTTTGGTATGTTTTCCTGGTCCAAATGTCTTACAGTCATGCAGCAGTTTTTCATTTCTGTTCAAAAAGCCAGCATCTGCAGATCTGAGATTCATGTGCAGATAAGATACACTTATTCAAAAGACAAATAATATATTTCTATAGTCCATGTAGCTGAGTAATTTTTGTTTGTCTTTCAATGAAAAGCGCAGATTCAAACCTCTGAAATTTAACAATTAAAGTTAGCTTCACTAAATTGTAAGCAATATAACAAATTTTAAAAACCCTTGGTTTACATTTATCAAATGGTTTTACAATTTTGTTACATACCGTAATAATACTTACCAATATATATATCTAAATGCAACATTTAAATTATTTTTTTAATTGAATAAAATTCTTGCTCAAAATTAAATAATATTTTTTCTTTTTTGGAACTGTCAGTAAGTTAAAATACAGTTCCACAACTATAGAACTTATGCAAGTATCTAAACCTACAGGCTTTTTGCAATGATTTCTGAAATGGTGCTCAGGAGCTTGACCTTGTCTATTGTTTCATTTTAACATGAAAGCTTGTTTTGTTGGTGATGGAATTTTCTTTAGTTTAATTTTTTTCTTCCTTATTCCTTTACACAAGAAATATAAGGAATAAGTAGTCTTATCTTTTGCAAGAGAGCTAAAACTGTAACAATATTAACTCCAAAACATTAATTTATTGTTATTGTTAAAAAAGTGGGATACACAGAGGTTTTAACAATTAAGCTAAGATGACTTCAAGCCACTTGATGTCAAATTTTGTCTGTTAAAGTTTTGTCATTGCACCATATGCAATTGTACACAGACCAAATATTCTAACTTAAAGATCAAAGTTAAAAAAACCCCCACACCTGTATTTGTGAAAGGAGGGAAATACATGTAAAAGATGAGACCTTTCAGGAAGCAAGACTGATTATCAACCCATTATTTTAATCTAATATAGGGATAGATTAAGTTTGAAAAAAGTGTTAGGATTAAAAATACATACTTGTCATTCCCTGTTGCACTCCACTGCTTTCTGCATCAGTGCTGTTAGCTTTCAGAGAAGGCAGCAAAACGGTAAAAATTTTAAATTATTCCATTCTGTCTATCCAATCTTCCATTGACCAGGGTTTAAAGAGAGTTATAGCAGCGTTAAGCATATCAGGGAGGGGACATTTGGTTCTGTGTTGTGCTGTCACATGTATGTTTCTCTCCATATTGTAAGTTATTTCTTTCTGTGTTTACTGACTTTCAGCCTAAATGCATTGTGTTTTTCTTGTGGTGCTTTGAAACTTTGCTGATAGGAGGGGTAGTGTGGTGCGTGGGTGCGTGGAAGCAGTGAGATATAAATTGCCTGGGAGGAAAGAGAAGGGTAATTAAAGGTCTCAGCACACAGATTAGGCTATGAATGATTTGTAGTGAGGTTCATTTGGGAAAGGAAGAGTAATTCTACCCAGACTAAATTGATTGTATCATTTTTATCAACGGTGATGAGTCTGGTGGATTCTATCCTGCTGAATGTGGTATGGAGCAGCTGTAATGGCAGAGAACAAGCTAAACTGGTAAGATATAAGAAGGGGAAATCATCTACCTTCCTCTTTTTCTTGTCTATTCTGCATCAAAAGAAAATGAACAGTTTCTGACACTGAGTTGAAGACATTGAGGGAAACGGATTCTTCATGCACTAGCAGGAAAATGGTGGCTACAGATGGTGGCCAGAATTGGGTGACTACTATTCCTGTATGGGATAATGGCTTGAATCCATAGCTGCTATGCTCGGCTTTGCTGATCAGGTTTGTTTCCTTTAAAATTGTGAGGAGAAGCCATTCACCTTAGCAAGAATACATTTGTCCTGAAGGATTTGTGGTGAAGAGGAAAACTTGCTGAGTTCAGAGTCAGCACTTGGTATTATCTTCAAGATAGCCTCTTGCTCAGTAATGTTTGAATCTAAGACAAACAAGTCTCAAATGTTGATAGTAATCAGTGTTTTAAATATGATAATCCATCCTTTAAAAGGAAGGGTGTCAGCTCTTTTCTGAAGAATAGGATGGTAGTGTAGAGTGAAAGCAATAACTCCTACCTATTGCAGGAAAAGATCCCTTAGTACATAAAATGTCCAGAAGTTTTGATATATACTTCCTTCCTTATGATCTGTCCTTATGGTCCAGGTATCTTTTTTGATAAGCACTACACATATATAAAACAAATCACAGAGAATACTGTCTTTATGTAGCTGTGTGCTCAATCTGTGTGTTTAAAAAAAATAACATTAATTTTCTTTCTTACAGTCTGTTATGTGTGGCTTAGAAACAGGTATGTACAAACAGAAAGTTTTTAAAAAATTCAGTTTCCAATCTGCGATTGCTACAATAAACTAAAATTGGCCTATTTTCTTTACGTACCTAGAGCTTGTGTTGCGACACCCTCCTTTAAATTTTTTCTCTCTTTCTTGCTGTCTCCATGACAAAACAGATTCCAGTTAAATTAGTCTTCCACTTCTCAGTTCTCCCAGGAGCTTACCCTCCCTTCTGAGACAGATTTCTATTCGCGTCCCAACTTCTCCCTGGCAGAATCTTCGGCTAAGGATCATTGCCCAGTTCTGCAGGAGAGGAGGAGCTCCGTGTCTGTTGCATAACTTCAGGTCTGTCTAAAGGAACGCTGCTGTTCTGACTGTTTCAGTTCATTGTGTTGCCAAAGACACAGAATTGGTTCGCAAGTCCCAGGGATATTGCATTTTGCAAAGTACGCATTTTGTATACTTTTAAAAAGTATGGCTTAGATTATTTTACAATAAATGTTTTCACCTTATGTATAATGAGATATGTATATACTGGTGCAGAAATCATCCCCCATGCGTGATCTGCAAACTTATGCTTGTACTATGACTTTATCTGCTTATATCATATCTCTTGATTTTTCTCAGTCATTGCAGCACTGAGACAAATAACTTTTGTCTAGCTGAACAAAAAAGAGAATAAACATCAGGTTTTTCATTCTGTGATTTCTAGAGAGAGATTTTTCTGGGTACGTGGGAGAAGAATGGCTTGTTATTCATAAACTGATACTGAATTTCAGAATTCAAAGTGAGATTTTTTAATTTTTTTTCCCCCCCCTCAATGCTAGGTAAACATGCAATCCAGAGACTGATGGACAGATGGGGATATGTTAGCTATGATCAGCCTATTTGAAGCCCTGGCTGTATTTCTTCACAAGGTTCTGCTCCTAAGCTGAGAAAGTGGTACAGCATTGCACCAGCAGATCTTCATAACCTCAGTGTTGTACTGTTTGAAAAAGAAGTTGACACACAGTTTCAGTCCTCTTTCCTGAATATAAATTGGAGTCTTAGCATAGATGGTAAGTTTGTTGTCACAGTGGCTGGTGGAGATCGTAAGGAGAATAAGAAAATTAACCGTAGAAGTGGTGACAGAAAATAAGACAAAACTACTTTTCATGGAGCAGGAGCTAAATAGGCTAGTACCTACTTTGAATTGTGCTTTCTAAAATATATTGTACTTAGGGATTAATTTATGCATATTTTAATAGACTTTAGTGAAAATGCACACAGATCATGCATTTTCTAAAATTTTAAATATCCATTTGAATTCACAGGCTGTAAAGATAATGTAATGAAATACAGCAAAAGTTGTATTGAAATGGGTAAGTGCTATGTGTATATATAGACATCATACTGAAGGGGGAAAAACTACTTCAGAAGTGTTCCACAGTGTCATCTTCGCCTGAATATTGAATAGGGTCTAAAATCTACTTCTGAATCTTTCCCTATATTGTACTCATGGCCTTAAAATAGGAATTTTGGGTATTCTGTACAGGTTAATTTAGATAATAATGCCATATTTTATTCTGTGAATATGGAATTGGGAAATGTTCTTGTTTTCTCTGAGATGATGAATTTAGTCTAGTTGCTGCTTGGTACACTATGATGTGAACAAAAGTACCTTTAGTAGACTAAACAAATTCTTTGCAGATTTGAGCATGCAAACATGTCATTAATACTAAGTACTACTGTTTCTAAATTTGTTGGATGTTGAATGGGATAGATATTGTTACCACATACATTTTCAAGCAACAGTGCCTGAATTCAAACTGCAGGGGGTCCCTGCTGGAGCTAACACTTCTGACTTGCCCCTTCAAAAGCAGGAACACTGTTAGGTCATGAGGTGCCATCTGCAGGGGGTGTGGTGCCTATCATAAGCACAGTCACAGCAGAAATCCATTTCATCACTTAAATAGCTAATAGCAATTTTAAATTGATATATTTTCAACCTTTAGGAAGTTTGTGGAATCCAAGTATAACTTTGTAAAATAGAATCAAAATTAGAAGTGAATTTTACAACAAGCAGTCTTGGACTTGAATATTTAATATTGCTTGATGAGCATCAAAAGTATGAAATACTTCTTGGAAAAAAATGTAGAAGCAAAGGTAACTTTCAGTTAAATCATAATAAATTGAAGGCATAGGTCTCTAAGTTCTCCTTCTGTATTGGCACAGCAGGAGGCATATACTTCCACTGAACTTAAATCAGCAGAGCTGAGGAGATCGTCTAAAACAACTGTGGCTACTTTCAGAAGAGCCACGCTCCACTGTTTATGTTATTTTACTTTTTGAGATTATATTCTTTACTTCTGAGAATGTTTTTAAACAATATTATTTCTTCAGAATGAGATGAATTAATGAACATGAGAATGTAAGAAAATATATAGTAACTAGTTAATTAGGCTTCACAAACATAAACCACACCTTTCTTGTAATTCTTACTAAGATATTCACCTTTTTGTTACATTAGACTGGTAGATTTAAAGATAAATGTATGCACTATCTGTAATTCTGATGTTAAGAATACAGAATTGTTTTAAAGCCTATTAAATGCTATTAAATATTAAATGTGATTTAACTTAGCAATGACTCCTTTTGTGATAAATGTCTTTGAATTTTTTTCTCCCTCTCATACCCGCCTTCAGGATTTAATTTATTAGATAAATGAAACTAGAATTTCTTTGAGGATACCAGGGAGTGATGAGAGCACTGGTATTTCTGTAGAGGTAAGTAATATTTTTTATTTATTTTCAGTGAAAAGAGTATTTGTTTTTAGATAGTTAATTGATGTGAAGAGTTGTACTAATTCTGACTAACAAATCAGACACAAGCATAGTGCTGTATATCACTTAATTTTTTTCTTATTAAATTTGTTTTTTACTTAGGAATTAGTAGGTATCAAGCTTCTTCTCATTGTGGTAATTTAAGTCTATATTGTTATGTAGAGTGTCGCTGTGCTATAAAGCTTAAAGCAAGCATACCTGCTATGTTTACACTGAATTTTCTTAGATTCTTACTTATCTCATGAATCTCTCTTTGATTTTGTTAGTTGTATCAGTTGTAAGGAAACTATGTTTCAAACAAAGCTGGTAACAGTTTTAGGAAGCACAGTACTGTCAGAAGCCCAGACTGTAGTTCAGAAGGAAATAAATTAAAGGAATTAATCTGTGCAGAAATCACATTTAACTGTGTATTGGAATTTTTCTACTTTTTTTTTTTTTTTTTTTTTTTCCCTCCCAGATAATTTTTTGCTTTCCCAGATATGGATATGACTACCTAAGGCCTACAACAAAACCTAACAAACAGCCTGCACATGAAAGCCAATGGTTAGTTGAGTATTTGTCATTCTTGATCCAATATTCAATGCAAATTAAACAGAAACTGTTCAGTGTTTTCTGCTGAATTACGTATCATATATATTCAGCAGATTTTCCCCTGTATGTTTACAAAAACCTGGGAAAATAAATGTTTTGGTACACAGATATTTGAATGTCAAAACTCTGTTAAAAAGCAGAGTGCTTTGGATCTAGGTGACTTTATGTATGCTGGCCTTGACAAAGTTTGCCTTTCATCTTCCTCCTCTTAAAATTTAAAGTTTTATGCTTAATACAGTAATGCTGCAGTTCAGGAATTATTTTGTACCTCTTGCTCATGAGAACAACTGATGAGATAGATGTCAGGCAGCAGGAGGGGGTACATTCCAGAAACATGGGAGGAACTTGGAGGGAGCAGATTCAGGCTGATGTCTTGTTTCTTTCAAAGTAGGGAAGAAAATTAATTAACTTAGCCAACAGGTCTGTAGTTCTCAGTGTGATTATTAACCATCTTGCATTACCTTACAGCACAATTTCCCTTCCATGTACAGACATTGGAAATACTTGTTTCAATAATTAATTAACTGAAGACAGTTTTTTCAGCTGTGCAAGACTTGTTTCAGAGTGATTGTGCTTTCTCTTTTAGAGATCCTCACAATCAATTCAGCTGCAAGATTTGTGTTTTCTCCATGCTGCTCTACTTGTGGCAGTATGTATTATTGCTGCAGTCGCTTGAGTCATCACAGATCAAGGTAAGAGTTCTCACTTTTTTGAACTTTAGTATTTCTGCAGTTCCTGTTCTTTGAATTTTGCTGCAGGCATACATTTAGGTGAGATAAGATCAAATGAAAGAGACTACCTTTTAGGTATCATTGTAATAGACTCTCTCTTATGTTTATTTAGGAAACTCCAGATGTGGCTACGTTTCTGTTTTAGTTGAAATTGGTATGGAGCTTTTGAAGGGAATTGCCCACTGGCCTCCCTACGGTTTGGTTTGCATTGCAAGGTGGTTGCAGGGTGCAGCCTTGAATGTCTCAGATGAAATGAAACTGGAAGGTGTACTCTAACGAATCTAACATAGCCCAACCACCAACGGGCACGCAGGCCAGTGGACTGGACTAGGGCTGGGCTGCAGTAACTCCCCCTGAAATATTTAGTTCAGAAACCTGTTCCTTGGCCCCAGTTGTTTTGCTCTGTGGTCTCTGCCATTCTACCACATTACCTGCTAATGTAGGCCTAGCCTTTTTCCTTTTTTTTTTTTTTTTTTCCTAAATGGAGAATAAATATCTAATCTCTTAAACCCTAGTCAAAACAGTGAACCATTTAGAATGTGGACAATTTTTGGTTAGCTTTTCCCTCATTAACAAACATCAACTGAGGTCACATGAGCATTTTTGCAGTTTATTTTGTTTGCTTAGCACTTTTTCACAGTATTAGCTTTGGAGTTCCAATACTCCCAGTGCTGCATGTGATGTTTCTTGTAAAAGTATGAGAAACAACAATAGCATGGGAAATATGTTCACTCTTGCAGTTAACCTATTCTGCAGTGACATGACAAATCAGTCCTCTGCACAAAAATATATGACAGTTTCTTTCAATGAGGTGAGTTCACAAGACATTTTGCCAAGGGCTCCGAACTTCCGTCTGAAATACCGTCTTATGTAGGACATTGAGCACTTCTGCAGAGACCTTTCTGCTTCGTGCAGTGAGGTACATGGCAAGAAATAGGAAAGTAACAGTTATCTGGATACTGAGCCAAATGAGTAAGGCCAAAAGTATCGATAGCTGAACAAACAGGAGGGCGCTGTAGCTACTGGGCCATATTTAATACAAGCTTACTTAGCTGAAATAAATCCTAAACAAAACCTTTCTAAGTTGTGTCAAACTGAGAACTGACTTCCATAATAAGAAATTAAATTATAAGAAATTTGCACTCAAATAAAACAGGCAGAATTGGTTGTGTAAATACCAGAACACAGTCCATCAAGTAATTTAGAAGTACTGCTCTATCCAGTGTAGAGTTTGTGAAGTTAACTGATGAGAGCCACAGCTGCAGTTAAGCACACAGGTTTTCCAACATGACTTAAAGGCTGGTTTCGTGATGCTGTTATGTTGAGTTACAGTGTGCATTTAGAGCATCTTTGATATTGTGTTGTATGCATAATGTAGCTTTTAAAGTAGAGTAATTTACCACACCCTTCAGTGTGTCCAAGTGTCAGCACCCACTGATGTGAAATTGTGAAATATTTGCTGTGGAGAACCATTTGTAGATCAACAAATCCAAAGTTGATCTTTGCATCTATGTACTTTCTTTTCTGTATCACAATCATGCAACTTAAAAAAAAAAAAAAAAAGTCTAGAACAGGAATTATGGACCCTTTTCTTTAAGGGAATTCCCCCTTCTCCCCCCAAAACAAACCTAGCAATGATGTCTCAACTTGCGAGTAAAATTTGAAGTAGTGTATGCTTTCTTCAATATAAGAGCCCAAAGGTCCTAGTCTTAAGTAAAATGAAATACAAGAATGTAACCACAGTCTGCAGTAAAGCACTTTCAGGTAAGATTACAGCATAATTTGGATGGAAATATCCTCTTTCTTTACGACTTTTAATGAAAGCAGATTAAAAGGAAGTCAGTTCTTGTGTGCTTTGTAGAAACTACATTAATTGATCTTTGATATTTATTGCAGTTAGAAGTGTTTTAATAGATTTAATCTAGATTATAATTGCAGATATGGATTTGAGTTGTGATCTGGGAGTGGCAGGAACCTTCATTACAGAAGAAAAACACCAACAAATAACAAATCTGTAACTAAGGATTATTTGTGGGGAGAAAAAGCCCATGTACCAGTAGCACAGGCTTGAGGTTCATGTGGGCTATATAAAAATGCATTTAGTTCTTTTGTGTGCATTATATTGGATTTTTTTAAATATGGAAAAGAGTGGATAACTACCGTGGATAATGAGAAGCTAACAACAGCTTCTTGATGATGAGAGCAGGGAAGAAAAAAATGCCCCACTTATGAATTCTTAAGTCTTTCCACTGAATAATATAATTTATTATATAAACAAAATAACAACAGCAAGCATAGGTTTGGTTCATTTCACTTTTTCCATGATGATCACTTATATAACAATTTAATTTCCTGGTAACATTATAGCAGGAATCAGAATAAGGCATTCAACTCACAGACTGCACTCTTCAGCTATTACTTCTGTGTATGTGTATCTGGAATGAATCTTGGCTAACATCTACCACGTCAATATTCTATACTTTAAATTCCCATACTGTGCAATTTTAATATATGTATCCTGTATAATATAAATGTAGTTAATTTGGAGATGACTGTGATACTCTGTACACAGAATTCAATACATACAATTGAAAAGATGAAGCATATCAATGCTGAATTGATGTGCATTCAGTATGATTTTTTGCACCACTTTTGGAAAAGTCTCAGTTGAAGTTAATTTTAATAAAATACAAAAATATCTATCAGCAGAAGATTAATACTTCTGCACTGGAAAAAAGGGGCATTTGGGGAAAGGAATCCTCAGCTGAGCAGGTTCCACTGTAAACACAGCCATTACCATACAAATGCAGCTCGCTCTCGTAACATTCTGACACCAAAACGCTGCCATTCTCGCTGATATATCCATAGCTCCTGAGTGGTATCAAGACAGGCTAAAACTGCACCACCTTTCCATGCAATTAAGCGGGGATCCATATCCTAAATTCAAAACAGAGATTGTACACAGTCACCGGTCTAATTTTGCATAGTTCTCAAAAGCTGTATCCTAATTTTTCCAACAGTATTTACCACTTAGAATCTTGGGGGAGAGGGGAGAAGAAAAGTTTTCCAAAATTATTCAGAAAAAGTAGTGAGATAAAGGTATGGAAAGAATATTTAAGATGTTTTGAGAAGTCACTTTTTTTTTTTTTTTAAGATGCATTCTAGGCATATCCTGAAAATCCTGCCTTCAGCAATGGAGGCTCTGAAATATACTCAAGTCTTGATTTTACAAATTTTGCTTCATTAATGCTAAGTGAAAATTGTTCTTGTAATGGCATACTTTCTTTTACCTCAATAATAATAATAAACCCTAGCACAATTTCTTGCTGAGCAGACAGGTTAACTTCATGGGCCAGTTCTGCTTCTTTAAGAACACGGCCTTTACCTAATAAACATTTCAGTGATCACACCACTAGTAACATTCTTAGCTATACCTCTAACTTCTGCCTGTACTGAGTGCTGTTATGAGCTGAAAGTTCTCATAAATCTCAAATATTCAACTAAACTCTGGTTTTGAAAGAGTGTATTTTTTTAATCTTTCAAACATTTCAACCAATCATAGTTTACTAACCGTTTAGCTACCAGTTAACAGTATACCTTAGGTCTTGTGATGACTTCAACATTTTCAACAACTCTTCTGAAAGAAGGTGGCATTTTGTTGAGAATCCGGTGCTGAAGAAACTCTTGCGATTTATGAAACATAAGGCCTCCTCCCACTACTAAGATGGAGCTGTACATCTTCTTTTTTGTATCATCAGATGCTGGAATGAATGGATATATAGAAATATATCTGGTTTTTAAAGTTAATACAGCCTGTATTTGTATTATAAAGGATTTACTGCAGGTCAAACCAGATAGAATTGGGCAAGTGTTTGCTTTTAAAATTATTTTTCTATTCATTTGAGACTCAAAACGTCTAGCTCAAGAAACCTCAACAAAGATGCAGGTGTAAGGAACAGTGTAGCTCCTCTAGAGAGGATAAAACTTAGGGATATACATCTTACTTCAGTAAAATATAGGAGTTACCACAAATTCACACTGACATGCATATTTTACAGATTTGTACAAATGTAATTCTTACCACAGCAGTCAATACTATGAAGAATGGCTTTGTCAAGGCCCAAGGCTTTGCCTTCAAACTGAGAAATAGCTGTTTTCCTGGACATGTGTGCAGTTAAAGGTTCTTCTGAATCATTTCCAGATATCATACAGTCACTCTGGGAAGATCCCAGTTCCACTTCTTGTGGGTAGATCCTCTCTGAAATGTCAGAGGCTTGGCCTCTCAAGTCTCCCTCAAACGCACCAGGTTTTGACATAGATTTTCTATCAGCTGTAGCTTTTGCAGACTTAAAAATGAGAAAACAAGTTGAACTGTTAAAAATGCAAAAAGATCTTCAGCAGGTTAGAGAACAATATAAAGTCTTAACTAAGCATCATTGTACTTCACCTTTATGCACAGAAAGGTTAAGCACCACATCATTACCTCATAGAAGTTTCAATTCCCAAAGTAAGGGTTTTATCAATACCGTAATATGAAGCCCTCTTAAGACTCTGAAAATACACAGTTCTAATTAAAGACTTGTCTAGACATCCATAATTCCTTACTCTAAACTGAATCTTTAATGCTTCTGACCCAGGTACCAAACTTTAGTTTCTGAAATGAGCTAATGAGTGCTCATTTTATTCCCCAATTAAATAATACTTAACGAAAAATAAAAGGAGCATTCACACACCTGCTCTTGCTTACTTTGTGTGGCTAGCAGATAATGCTCATCATGAGGATCCTCAGGGTCACCTTGTGACCTGTGTTGCAAAGTTGTCATTTTTTGTCCAACAATTCCAAAAGTTGCTGGATAAAACAGAGCCATTGGAGCCTGAAAAATGAGAGATTTGGCATGGTTTTACTACATAGTTTGGGTTTTTTTTTTGGCATTTACTGTTAAAAAAAAAAAAAAAGACAAACCTTGTTCTATTTTTCTCAAAATTCAAAATTAAATATACATTTTTTTTTCCAAATAGTTTTATAAACCATTAAAGTGTCCTCAGCTTTGTGTAATTTAAAAAAATTCCAACAAATACACTTGTACATGTATATAAGTTTCCTTGCAGATTCTGGCATTGTATGATAAGTACTCAAATGCAGTTCATTACAAAATTAGAAAATTCAATGGTGAGCTGAAGAACTTGCTAAATTAGCATTCATTCCTTGCACTTGAAGGATAACTATCACATTCAGTTGAAGCTAGAACCATTCTGGCTAAAGCTAGTTAGGAAGTCTTGTGCATCTACTAGTGCTGCATTAGGCCCATTCATATATATAGTAATTAATTTTAAAACTATCAACAAGCATATGTTAAGAACAATTCCTAAGTCATGTGGGCTTAGTAGCACCAGGCTGATGCAAAGTGAGGTGCTGAGCTTGAATATACTACTTGTAATTTAATAATTTAAAAAAAAAAAAAAAATCACCTGTAATTTTTCATCCCCTAATCGGAACTGGTATAGTAAAGCTGGAGAATCCGGATGCCGGATTTGGAACTCATGATCTTGCAATCCAGAAATATCCTAAGGTCAAAACCAATGCAAACAAAAAATTGTATCTCTCATATCTGTCAAACTGCGTAATTCATTTAAACTGTAGGAAACAACAAAAAGTAACAAAACTCTTCAGACTATTAATTCCATTTACCTATTCTTGAATTCTTTTGTAATATTTCTCCCTGTAGCATGATCTGACAAAACAGTTTTCCACACGCCTAAGCCTCTAAAATGAGAGTCTATGCAAAAAGAAGAGACCTGCTGGCAGATCTTACAAAACTGAAGTTGAAAAATGGCAAATATGCAGCTACTGGCAGCTTCTTTCAGTAATAACAAAGAAACTACCTTTCTAAGAGTTGGAATTCCTTTTGACTAGAAGAAAAATAAAACAAGTTATAAATACTCCAAGTCCAAAGCTTCTTCAGCTGTTGTCACTTCAGCTGTTGTTCTACTGAATAAAATATTCTATTTATTCCATTTACAAGCAATTGTGGACTCACAAAAAGGTTTCCCAGAGTAGCATTCAGCAAAGGAAAAATAAATTACTTGGAGAACACACTATATTTTCCTTCTCACCTGGTCTAGATGACAAAATGTCTCCTTTAGGTGCTGAAGCAGCAGGCAATCCAACTTATTAGTTAACTGACAGTCTCTATATGGGAATCCTGCTCGCTGCATAAGCCAATAAAAACACCTGGACACATCAGATCCCCCATATGCAAGGCACAGCCTAAAGCACAGAGAAGAAAAAGATTATTTTGTTTATTTGCTGAAATACTAGCCTATACAGTAGCACACACAGGAATACAAGGAACGTTTCAGACATGCTGTGATCATGACTTCCACATAGTTTGCAGAGCACAGTATCAGTTCTGCCCATTTTCTTCTTTTAAAGAAGTCAGAATTCTTTAAGGTTCATATTGTAACAAGATGACCCTGTTACATGGCTTGCAGTAAAAAACCCCTGTATGTATGGAAAATTTTCCTCATTTTCAAAATCAAGTCCTTGGTAAGCAACTAAATACATGCTGATAATAATTCTGCATATTAAAAGATACCTGGTGTTGCGATGGGAAACACCATCTTCTACGCAGCAAACACTTGTCTTCTGATCTCCCACATCTACTATACACGCACTGCTTAAACCACTTCCAAACGTAGCACAGACAGACTCCTGGTGTACAACAATTCCTAGCAATATGAGAAAAAAGTTATATCCAATTTATGCTAAGCTCCAGAGCCACGTTGCTGACATTTAAATGACATCTTAATGTCTTCTAAGATCTACTAATAGTCTGACTCTGCACTGAAAGTCTGTATACTTAGTGAAGATGGGGGGGGTTACAGAATTTTTGTTGGGCAAGCCCTTAAAGTCCTGAAGAAAGCTAAGAGCAGTGTGAATGCCTATACTCAAATGTTCTTATTTTTGCAAGAAGTCTAAGAATCATAATGCTCCATAGAGTTAACACTGTGCATTTTAGAAATATTTGAGAAATCAGACTGTTGCTACTTTTGTCTCAGCTGAAGTGAGAAGCCCATGGCTAGAATATATAATAGCAAACCAAAAAACTTGTTTCGATGCGAGCCACCCATTTTGTCCCATTAAAAGAGACAACGGTTATGGGAATAGCAAAAGATGAAAGGTGCTAGTCCCAGACAAACTGGGATTGATGTGAAAAAATGTGCCTTAAATGAAAAAAAACTATCTTTATGCTATTAATCAGTAAGTGCTTGCTTATGTATGGTTTTACCTGAGAAGCCCATCTTCATTAGGATCATATTTACCAGTTCTTTCACGTGTTGTTTGTTATAGATGTCTGGAATTAGTAAAATGCACCTGTAGTACTGAAGATAAGAACAGTGAATTGAAGCCAACTCTCAAAGTTTCAGGAATGTAAGTTTCTCTTTACATTCCTGAGTGCCTGGTGCTAAGGAAGAAAGCATAATACACAAGTTATTAAAAGAAACAAAATCATGGAAAGTGGGAAGGTTTTTAATACTTAAAAAAATTAGTTCAAGTAAGTACCAAATTAAGAGTTTATAGGAGACTAAAATGTTTAAAAGTACATCAGATACAAGAAAAACACCTACTTGGCAAGGACAAGAAATTATGCAAGTATTAGGCAACCATTCCACAGTTGCCTCCTTTACAGCCAACAAAAAAAACCCAAACAAACAGACTAAGACTGTAAAATTTCTAGAATGGGATCTCCAAACCTTCTTGTTAGAAGTTCTATTAACAATTTTTGTCTTAAAGACATGGCAAAATTCCAAATGAAGTCTTAGGAACCATGCTCACCAGCAGAAGGAATTTAATTTTAAATTAATTTAATTTAATTTGTTAGGAAAACCACCAGTAAGAAGCTACCAATAACAGCAGGTTGCTTGTCTTTTATAGTAATATTTACAGAAGGGGATACAGCCCACATTACTGTGTTCACAGCTCACCTTTAGGTCTTTCAGTGGTATTTCCAGATATTTTTGTATTGCATGTGACCATATAACTTCAAGGTCTGCTAATACTGCAGTGAGGGAGCCACCAGGTCCTGTGTGGAGATTCAACTGCCCTCTTCTAATAGGCCAATGTATATTATAAGAATCTAGTGGATTAACATACAGTGCCTGAAAATAAGAAATGATATTCTATACATTGCTTTTCCCAAAAGATTAGTAACAAATACTAGAAAAATATTTCAGAAGGGGACACAACAAGACATGCAGCAGCACTCAGGCCAATGTGACAGCAATACAGTGGATTTCTTTTTAACAGCTTTAAAATTAAAAAAGACGTTAAATACATGGTTTAAATTGTTTGGATTTTCATAACCATGGACATCTACCAAACATAACAGTGTATTTTTCCATGATCTCAAATTAGTAACTAGAATAATTTTAAGATTCTTTGAAGCTCATGAATACCAAATTACTCAGCAGTGATTCCATGCACTGATCCTTTTATCAGTTTCCTGCGTCTTCTCTGAATTATACCACATGGACAAAGTTCTCACCTAGTCCCCGCAGAAACACTGATTTATAGCAGCAGAGAATCCAGGATACTTGTTAGGCAAGTGGGGGAAACTGTCTGGTCTTGCTGAACGATAGTAAATATTCAGTTAGTCCATAGCAAAGCTTCTCATGTATTGCTTGACTAAATTTATATGTCTTTCAGTACATACTAACATATAGCAAACTGCTACTGATTACACAGCTGCATTAAAACACAATACAAAGTGTCATTTCAGTGGGAAAATCTTACCTCTTCTCCTACCAAAAATTCAGGATGATTTGCTGTGTTTGTCCACTTGGCCCCAGAGCTGTGATCTAAAATAGCTGGCCGCATCTGTCTGTTGTATGACCTGGCCTGAAATGTAATCAAAACAAAAGATGTTGATAAATATTTTATCAGTCACTTTTTATGCATTTAAGAAAAAAGAAACACCCTCTGACCCCAGTCCTCAAAGAACCATTTTAAATCTTCATTTCCTCAGATCTTCAGAATTAGGTCACACAATAGCACTACCCATATCTGGTGTGTAAAGGATATCTATTCTTGTCCACTAAAACATAGCATCACAACAAATGACTGTATGAATAAACAACTTAATAAAAAACTTAAGAATGAGTTACCTGATCAGGTGACACTGGTATACGCCTTGCGCCATTTGACATCTTTTTGGACCATATTGCTTGGTCCACCATTTTAAGGCCATTTTGTCTCTGCTCGGTACTTTCAGGTTTCTAAACAAAACCCACAAATATGCAACGTAAATACTTACTCTCTAACTATGTGTCTGTCTGCTGGTAATACTGAAGCTATTACTAAACAATGCAATCATTACTATAGTTGATAGACTGAAGGTTTGCATATTGTACAATGAACATATGCTTATTTTTAAAGAAAATTGTTTACATTAGAGTTCCCAACATTTATCTAAGGCAACTTGAGTCTTTTGAATGATTGTAATGGCTGCTGGACTTCATCTCCAGAGTGATGAGCTCTGGACATTATCAATTTAACTACAGCAATACTAAGTAGGAGCAAAAGTGTTTAAATAGATCTCAATTATGTGAAGGTGAGGTTTAATATTAGAGGCATTAGTCTGATTAATGATTTTTTGGACAGAGTCATATTACTAAAAAAATCACTACATATATTTTTTGAGTAGGTTGGACTAGAATTACTTACTAGGTTATCCAAGCAGTCCAATTCTAGTTCTACAGTTGGCATTCCATAAACAGAAATACAGTGTGAGATATCAGACCACAGAGCAGTGGAATCAATGCATGCAAACCCTCAACCTACCAACTGATTAGATTTAGTTCACTGTGAACAGATCAAAAAAAAAAAAAGCAAGCAAGGACTCGTGCCAATCTATTAAGTAAGGTGACATCTACAGCACATTAAATGGGAAAAAAGTTTGCCTTGCGAAGCAGTCTTCTCTGGAAAAAAAATGTAACGCGTGATGGGAAGATACACATTACACAAGTGAAAAAGGCCACAGAAATACGTAGTTAACCCCCCCCCCCCCGCAGGTGCGCGGCGCAGCTTACGTTGAGCCCGTCCCTCAGGAGCCAGCTGTCCCGGTAGGCCGCCTGTCCCTGCTGCTTGTGTCGCCGCGCGATGACATGCGGAATGCCCACGGGCAGCGTGTCCGTGGCCCTCCCGAGCCGCAGAGTCGTCGAGCCGGGGTGTATCACCACGATGAAGTTGCTCTGTATTTGCTGAAAGCACCACAAGGCGCGCGGGAGTGGGCAGGGGTCCCCGCGGCCCCCGCCCCCCCCCCCGCAGCCGTTCGCCCGGCCGGCGGGAAGGGAGCGGCCGCCGCCCCGGCCCTGCCCCTCACCGCCGGCCGGGCCTCACCTCCTGCAGGGACTCGGGCACGGCGGCGGGGACGATGGGCCGCTTGACGCCGCGCTGCTCGCGCTCCCGGTCGCGCTCCTTGTCCTTCCCGTTCTCCGCCTCGCCTTTCTCCGCCTGGGTCATGCTCCCCGCCGGCCGAGCGGCGCCGGGCGGAAGCGGCACCGAGCCCGGCCTCCGCGTGGGGCGGAAGTGGGCGGGCCCGCGCCCGGCACCGCCCCTCAGGCGGGCCCGGCGGGGGAGCACGGCCCCGGCCCCGGGGAAACGGGCAACGTTCAGCAGAGAGAGCCTGGGGAGCGCCTGTGCCGCTGCGGGATGCCTCACCCAGCAACGGCCGAGCCCCGCCAGCCGGCGCTGTTCCTGCAGGGGAGGCGGCAGGAAGGGTAGTACAGTCCCCCGAACAACTTCAAAATATAAATAAATGATAGTACAGCTGATATACCTGTGAGGAACTAACGATGACCTACCTGCTTCCACACTCCGGATCTGTGGGCGGGAAGTTCCTTTACGAAGATACAATGTTTGAGGGGAGTTGAGGAAGATGTGTTTGTCAGACTGAAGGCTGCTGTTATACAGCAAGTTTAAAATATAGTAATTTTGTGTTGGGTACATGGAGCAAGAGCCACTGAAGGAGGGGATTTCACCATAGCTGCCTAGCAAAAGCCAGCTCATTAGTAGATGCTTCTGTTAGCCAAGGGGCAGTGTGGGATATTGTAATTTCTTGCTAAGGAGATTATTGGAGAGGTTTAAGTAAAAAATGTGCAGTGGCACCTTGTAGAAGATACTTTAATCTGGATTCTTGGCAGCTAATCTTTTCTCAAATAGATGCAGCTCTCTCCTACTGAACAGAAAAAAATCAAACCCCAAACAAAACCCAAGAACAGAAACTCTCATCCTGAAATGGGTAAGTTAGTTAAAAGGTAGTTACTCCATGAAAGAAAGTAACTCTTCTGTGTTAGCACTCGGTATTTCAGTTCACTACCTTTTTTTTCAGGTAATAAAAATGAAGTCTAATTTTATTGGAAAATGTCTTATCAAAATTTGTAAAACAAATAGGCTTGCACATTTGAGTAAGTTTATAGTGGAAAAGGAAGCTGTTTCAAAAGGTACTTACAAAACAGACATGTTATAAAACCCATTATAGGCCTTTACGGAAGCGAGTTTGTAAAAGGCAAGGACTGTAAAACAAAGTAATTTGTAAATTACATTTTAAAAGTGTTTTTAAAGTATCATCAATACCATGAAAATACGGCAGAGCACAGAATGTCAGTGCTGACAAAAATAAATACAAAACCTACTAGGAAGCACTGCTTTGACTCTTGAGGGACCTTCTGTATCAAATATAAATACGTATTCTTCCTTATTTGAACAGAAAAGGGCTTACTGTGTTTCAGACATTTTGTTTTCCTAAAAATGATGAGAAAGCCTTGTGACAAGCCAAATACAATTTACTTATTACTTGCAACTACAGTAAAATGTTCAGAAACTATACAAAGACTTTAGACAGTAAACATGTATTTAATAAAACTGTGGCTCAGTTACACCGGATCCTTGAAGAAGGAGTTCCCAGTACAACTTCATTAATCTGCTTTGATCACAGAACAGTTTCCAGTTAGACACACACATTCACAACATTCAGATTCATTTGGTCCACCACTGAAGTCTCCTTCCCTTTCATCTTGCAAATGTGTATGCTTTTGCCTGCCTCTTCAGCAGGCGTTTACCTAAAAGATGAAGTAATTACATTTAAAGACAACAAGACCTTTCTTTGAGAAATAAAATTATGTAACAACTTTAAAATATTTAAATTTATCTAAATGAGACATTCTCAAGGCTGGCAAACTTCTATTCCTGAGCAGATTACACATTGCCATAACCCAAAAGCCCTCCCCACAGCCTTTGCTGGCCTCATATCTAGACAAAATTAAAAAACAAAACCACAAATGAAAAAAGAAAAAAAAATCATGGGAAGTTTATCCTTCTAGGGATACAGTGGTGTATGTGCTTTTTGGAATATGATCTTTTTTCTACAAGATTTACAGGTATTAACCACACGCATGGTTTATTTCTTGTAACTTTTGTTATGGTAACAATGGGGAGTGATTCATGAAAAAGAAGGATTGTTTACTTAAGTCTTAAAGTAAATTAAACCTATATATACATTCAGTGTTAGATGAAATTCCCACCAGCCAAACTAATTAATAAAACAGAATTAAAGTTCAGGCAGCTGTAAAAAATTTAAAGACCAGGACTTTTAAAATGTTTTTTTGCCCCCCTTTCTAAGCAGTTCTGATTTTTATGCTATACTAAGAATTCAAGATTTGCATAGTTATAGCACTGTAACAGGAAAAAAGGTTCTTACTAATAGTCTTGTAACAAATTAATTATTTTTCCTTCTATTGAGAAGTATCTACTTAAAACAAAAAAACCTCATGTGTCCTATGATAACTATTAGAAATGCAAACAAAGTTTCAGTCACTACTGATCTGGACTTTTAATCTCTTTTGGCTGCTAATATAAAGTTATAGGGTTTTTTTATCAGCTGTGTTCAAAAAGCTTTGCTAAACTTCGTATATCCACTTCTATGCAATTAAAAGTAGAAGATTACCATTTCTGAGCCAAAACCTTTTAACACACGCTCCTGCTCCCTTTTTCCCCACCTTTACAGAAGGTATGTAACTACTTTGATTCTCTTCCAGTTTTGGTAACTTTTGCAAAAGGAGGACATAACACTCCATTATACCTTAACCTTCAATTATCATTGTTATTTAAAAAAAAAAAAAAAAAAAATCAAAGCAGGATACAGCAGATTTGGAGTTACCTTCCTCATCCACCACCAGCCATTGGTGGTGGACTGGGGCCTCCACCCCAGTTATTTATTCGACCCATCCTACGACGAGGATGTGCTGGAGGCCTGAAAGGCAAGCAAGGAAAACAACATCTATTCAATTGGCATTAAATTGTCAAACTAGAAATATAGTAACATCGCTCTAAATGATAATAATTAAAAAGTTAGAACCTCTGGAAAAGTTGTTTGGGTTTCATGTGAAAAGCTGTAAAAAAAAACCCCAACCCTGCTTTCACAAAAATTCTCTTATGAAAACTCTTCCAATTACTCCTGTCTCACAGGAGTAAGCTATAGCTAACTGAGGCTTTTACATGGTCCTACAAAAAAGTTAGGGAAACCATTAAGAACAAAGAAACACAGCAACTACAGTGTTTATACAAATTATATCCCTATAACAACATGTTTTACTTTATCTGTAGGTAATCTAATACATGAAATGACGAATTTAATGTCAATCAAATGTTGAGTATAAGCAAGTCTAAGAAAAAAATTTCAGCAAAGATGCACATTGTCTATTAGGCAGGTTTGAGAAATAGTTAGACTGTACTGTTATTACAGCTGTCCAAAGCTACGTATTTTTATCAATGAATTTCAGACAAAATACTGCAGATAAACAACACTTTAGGCTTTTTACATTACCCGATTCAATTAAAATCACAAGTGTAATTTGAATACATTATGTCTTTTTGGTAAGATAAGGAAAAAAGAAATCAGAACTAATATGAATATGAAAAAAATACCCTCTTCCATCATTGTATCCTGAATAGGAAGAAGATGCGTAGCCTCTTCTTCTCAAATCTGGCTGAATAATGCTCTGGAAACTGAACAATAAAACAAGAGTTAGTGAATTGGTTGCTAGGATTACTTTCTGTATTTTTGGATTGCAAACGGCCTGAAAACCAGCAAGTAGTGATCAGGAATAAACAGCGTATCTTCTCAAGATCACTGTTGCTCAATAAATTTTGGCAATTTTTCTTCTACATATGAAGATAAAATCTGAAGTAATTGCAAATTACAGTGAGGCTCAAATTATAAAATCTAATTTTCGGGTAAATATGCAATAAATATGCCATAAGTGCATAAAGTATAAACCTGTCACTGAAATAATGAAGGACTGTTGAAAACTTCAAGAGAACTTTTTGTTTCTTACCTGGCTTTGATCTGGGGCCATAAATTTGGGATTATTGCTGTGTGATTATTTTTATGTAGCCAGAATCTATCGTCACCAGTACAAATTATCCAAATATCTTAATTATTTAATCAGCTATTTGAAATTGTTAAACAAAAGTACATGCTTTTTCTTTTTGCAATATTAAAATGGAAGAAATGTAAGAAAACTCATCTGAACTGCCAGTAAGTTAGCATCACTTTATGTATGCTTTTCTTTTTATTAAATATACTATAGTGCTTAATAAACAAAGCCACAGTCATAGTAAAGCATTCATGTATGTTTTGGGGACAGTAGATATGGAATGCTGAAGAGTAAATTTAACATTTTTACTGTTGTGTTACTGATAGCACCGAGCAGTTTCTACCTATGGCAAGTCTAGAACAAAGCTCACCAAAACAATTAATTTCTACTTACAACAGAACCACAAAATCTGCTATCGACCAGAAGAAATCTGTTATAGATGACAAACGCCAAGGAGCCCGACTCTGGCTATCCAAAACTTGTCCTGTAACATATCAAAACACCCAGCGGTGTTCAGTGACACTACAGTAGATGACACAAAACCGTATCTGCTGAATCTAGGATTCTCAACAGGATGGAGAAATTACACACCACGAGCAGCGGTAGCAAGTTTCATTCCCTACAGGGTACCGTCCAAGCACCTGAAACGATCGGATCACCGCCGGACACTGTCCGGGGAAACCTACAAAAAGACACCAGTGCGGTCTCCGTTTCTCTGGATGTGGTTAAGCTGCTTCTCTGTTACACCCCCGATGTATGCAGAGCGCACTGGGACTTTTCAAAGTCCTTAAAGACGGTTTAGCCGCACGTAAGGCTCCAGCCTAGGCCGCAGGGTTGCTGTAGCAGCGGGCCAGACGTGCGCGGCTCCCCGGGGCAGCGGTGGGGCGCGGAGCCGGCGCTCTGCCCAGCGCAGGCCCGATACCCCCCCGGCCGCCGCCCCCCGCTCGCTGCACGGGCTCCAGCCTGTCTCCCGCCGCCCCGCTGAGCGGAAAACGGCGCGACCCGCATCCCACCGGCCGCCCCTCACCGTTGGAGATGTACACCATGGCGGCGGGCCGCGGACGCTGCCCCGTCACCCGCTCTCGGCCCCACTGCGCGGGCGCGGGCGGCGGGCGCATGCCCAGAAGGGGCGGTTGAAGGCGGTGCCCTGCTGTGGTACCGGGTCTTCGCTTCCGGATGCTGGGGGCGGAGGGGAAGGGAATGGCGGTCGCGGGCCGAGCCGGATGGCGATTGTGTTCCTGGCTCCCTCGCCACAGCCTCGTGCAGCGCCCCGTTACCGCGCGGTCCCCCTCAGCAGCCCCGCTGTGGGGCTGGACGCCGGGGGCGGGCGGGCGGTGTTCAGGTGGGGCGTCTTCTCCCTCAGAGCGAGTGGTTGTGGTTCACTCCTAAAACGCATTTATTTTAGTAGTTACACCGCTGTGGAATGGAGCTTCGGTGCTGTGCCTGATAAGCGTACGGTTTCTTATTACTGTTGGTAAAACAATAACCGTAGTTGGTAGCATGCCAGTGTAGCTTCCATAAAAATTAAATGTTCTTAGTAGTCTTCCATAGTTAACTTCTGCAGGATCATACATAAAAACTAGTGCTTTTGTCCTTTTATCACTGCCTCAGTTTTCTCTGGTGGTTGAAGAGAGCCTCGTCCATCCCTTTTTGTTTGGTTGGTTTTTGTTTTGGGTTTTTTGTTTGTTTGTTTTTCTGATGGAATATTGAAAGTGAAAACTCACTATAGTCATGTTAGAAATAATGATCAAATGCAGGTATTTAAAACTCTCCATAGGGAGCTTTTGTTCTATTCATGTAATGACAGGTATGTGGCTCTCTACATTCCCATTACATTGGTGGGCATATTCAGCCCGAAGTTGAGAATTTGCTTTAATTTATTTTTATAAAAACTTTGTCCTGTAAACAGCGGCTAGCATTTCTTCTAATGGAGAATCCATGTATGTAAAATTGGAGGTAAGTATATAGCTATATAGGCAAATTTAGTACAATGCCTGCTTTTACTTATATATATAAAAAAAAAAAAAAAAAACCAACAAAACCAAACCCAAACCTAATCTAGTAGAGAAGGGATGTGTAATTCTGCTGGGACGCAGCAGTAAGAAAAATGAATATAACAACACTTTAATACTGCTTTTGTGAGACCTGTTTTTTCCTAATAACAATGAAGTAAAGTCTTTTGCTGAACACAGGGGTGTTGCCTGAAGTTGAAATTGTAATATATGTCTCTGACAATGTAGCTGTCCCCTAGTAAACTATTTGCAGCTGGCTGGTGTTTAGAAATGTTTTGTATTCCCGAAATAAACTCATGCAAACAACTGAAAGCAATTGTGAAAGAAAAGTATCTGTAATGATGTATACAAAATAAATGTTTATAATTAATACAAGAGTTAGGTAATATACCACTCCAAAAATGGAGAAATACAAGAGTGTTTATAAAGTAGTGGGTGCTACACGGTGCATAATGGGCATAAATGCAGGTAATATGTTAAAATTATTCAGGGACATCTATTCTTTTTCTTAATTAGCTATGATTATTATGATTTTTTCAAATAATTGTGAAGTGTAGTCAGATCAGTTTCAGTTTACAAATGGCAAAACACAGCCTACATAGGTATAGAAGAAAAACAGAGATTCAGTCAGTAAGTCATTTGAACATTGTTTTTAGATTCTCAGTGAAACCAGATAAATGGAACAATAAACTGGAAGAAAGACATATTGGTGTACGTTTATGGAATGCATAGTAGAGTTGATATTGTGTGTTAGGTGATACTGTTACATAAATAAGTTACACAGAAAGTGAAAACATTACTTGAAAAAGGTGTTGCCAAGTAATAGGAAAATAACAGTACTCAAGGAAAGTATATGACAAATGCATACCTTTGTATTACTATGCTAAAATGTGAAAATTACAGTCTTGTTTTTAAATTTTTTTCATAAATAAACTTTGTTTTCTTTTCACTAGGCTTTGAGATAGTAAATTATCTTATGTTTAAAGAACTATTGCACAAGTTGTAGATACAACATTTACCAAGAAGAAAACAGAGAGGATGGCAATGGAAAGATAAAGGCAGTAACTAGAGATAAAGGAGGTATTGTAAATTTTGTGATGTATTGAAAACACACACAGACTGACTCTTGCCAGTATAAAAAACATCACAGATCAAAGTTTTCACTGTACTTTAGGCAGAAACATAGCAGTGAACCTGAATGCGAGCAGGTAATTATTGCACCTGAACTCATGATCTGTATGCAGTTGATGTCTTGCATGAATTAATGTCATAGAAGTTTGAACAATTCATTCCTTTTTTTAATGTATTATCTTTCAGAGGGAATGTGTTAATCATGCAGAAAGGAACAATATATTTTTTGTTTTTCAAATAAAAACACCACCACCATCCAAACAAAGATGATTAGTGGGTTCTTAAGTTTAGTTTTGTTTTTTTTTTAAAGTAAAACCATATGTGATGTAATTTTTTTTTTTCTTAGTAAAATCATATGAGATTTAGCAGGTCTGTTTAAAAATCAGTGGTAGCATTGCATTATCAAACTTGTTATTCATCAGCCTGTCCTCGGGTCAGGAATAGAGAAGAGGAATAGGAAAACAGTTATTCCTGTGCATTTGCAGTTTATGGCATAGTTAGGACGGCGGTAGACATAAGCTCTGGTGGCAGCTCACTTCTGGCAGGGCCCCAGCCCTGGCACCCCGCTGAGCCGCAGCTCCCTCCCAGAGGGCAGGCTGCTGGCTCAGTGACCCGCACCTTTGCTTTCAGCCTGTGCTCCTGACACTGGGAAGTTCAGAGGAGCCCAGCAGCGGTGCACCTGCACTTAATGAAAACCAGCTGAAGGTGGCGTTTTGAAAGTCAGCAACAGAAGTACAAAACAGCTGGGTTGCCCTTCTGAAGGTGGGTACTGTGAGGAACAGAGCTGGGCAGTCACTGCTCCATAAGAGCCAGAAGTTAACATAGATGCTATTTGGAAACTGTGGAGATGTGATCATTTGATGTTAGGCAAAGTAAATATCTGTACAATGCCATGAAGAGTAATGTAGGCCATATATTGAGAAGTAATTGAAAAAGACCAATACTAAGTGGGCTTTTTTTTTTTTTTTTTTTATTTTAATGCAGTCTGAACTCTCACTGGGATACATTCTGTTTTTATGTGGTTTGATTTTTTTAGGCTCTGTTCTGGATGTAGATTTGTATAGTTTAATTTCTTGAGGATTGTGTATTTACATATCAATATATAAGTACTGGTGTCTGAGCAACACATTGCTGTAGTATTTTTGTCTATTTTTTCATCAAAAGTAGTAAAACTAAGCTATTTTATAGTATTTTGTATGCTAAGGGATGACCTTTTAGTTGTGATGCAGGAGAATTAGAAAATTGTGTGCATAGAGAAGTGGTGATACAGCATGAAAAGGGTTTGTACTCTCTAAAATTTATGCTACATTTTTAAAATGAATATAAGCTTTTTAAGTTAAAATGATTTTGAATTAAGAACTAAGCAGGGGAAACTTGACGCTGAAGAGGATTTGCAAACTATTGACCACATTTGAATAGCAGAAATAGAAAAGGCATCTTTTTTTTTTTTTTTTTTTTTGCTGTTCCATAGGTTTTTTTGCATATCATGTTTCACCATCATATAATTTAAGTTTTGAATGTTTCCATTTGTTTTAGACTTTAATTACTCATAGAAGAGCTGGTTGTCATGTAGTATTTGTCTTATGCACACACAATTAATACTCGATCTATTAGAGAAGGTGCGGTGGAGCAATTCTTCCCCCCTTGCCTCTTGCTGGGCCACTTGGTGTGATTCCAACCCCCCTCTTGGGCCACATCCCAACCAGGAGGGATGATAAGCACTGCGAATGGCAGGGAACCAGAGAGTTGAGGCACCCCTTTGATGAGCCTGGCTCCTACTCTCCGTGACTCTTGGAAACGGTTACACCAGCCCATCACCTCCTGCTGGCCTGGTACACCCGTACCTGGGGTGTGGTCGAAGGAGAACAGTAACAGAATTGCACATCCATGAAGTTCTTTTGCAGCTGGTGGAAGACACCAAAATACTTCACTGTTCACGCTGGGCTGGAGTGAAAAGTACCCGACGAAAGTCAGTTATCTCAGACCCTATAAATAGTGACTCCAAGTGAGACCCTTTGAGCTCTCCTGGATCCCTGTGGGCCTGTGACCAGCATCTCCCCTGAGCGGGGACCCCTCCCAGGTACCAAAAACCTTAAGGTGTCATCCACTGTTAGAGCCAACGGGAGGCTGGGACGAAGTTGATCTGCTCGAGTCTCAGCTATTGCCCGTTGAGGAATGCTGATGAATTGTGAGTATTTACTCCAAACTCGAGAAAAGGGAAATGTTAACTTTGAGCTAGCTTGTCTTTCGCCCACTCTCTCTCTCTCTGCTTACTGATGTATTTGGATATACACAGTTATTTTCATGAGTGTGGGTACATACTTACTCCACTGGATTAAAATAATTTTGTCTGTGTGTGTTTGTATGTCTTATGTTTGTGAATATGCGTGTATATATGCATTGATTTAAGATACCATATAGTAAGTCAGTGTGAGTCTTGTAATCTTCGAATCTGTCATTAAGTCGCTATTTTAATTATAACGTATTTTACTGAATTATTTTGTAAATCTTTAAATTGGTTAATGATTAAATGCTGCTAGTCATTAATGAATGTTGATTTGCTGCTAAATCATTACCATGTTAACACTTTCATCTGTGATAGAGAGGGTCTTCTAAACTACAGATTACAAATGCAGAATGTTCATTGCAACATAAACATAAAATTTGGGGATATTCCACAGAATTCTGTTTTGTAACAGCTTTTACAGGAAAACTTAAAATAAGTTGCAGTTTGTGGAAGAGATGGAACTCAAGTCTTGGAACTGAATTATGATGTCAGAATTTTAAACAGAACTTACCTGTTTAAGCAAGCTTCAGTTCTGAATAATTGATTGAAGACCTATGTATTTTTTATTTTTTTTTAGTCTTTAGTGCCCCGGATAACGATATATTCATGTACTGTGGGATTTGAGTTAAAGATACCTTGTCCAGTTTTCAGCTGGAAGATATATTTTGCAAAATCAGCAGCTCTGATCTCAGCATAAAATCAAGTAATGAAAGTAAGCACGTAATTGTATGAACTATTTTTCCCCCTCTAACTGGGACAGAGACTAGATGTTCTAGTAACAGAATTTGTCTGAAAATTGATTTTTTAATACCATTTGTTGATATCTGAATAACAGACATTATGAGGCCTTAGTTTAAAATTACTACAGTTAACAGTTTGAAAGCAAATATATGCTGGAAGAATGCCAAAGGACCATCTTGTGCTTTTGTATTTCTTTAGATAACAGCATATCCTTATATACAGAAAGCCATAACTGTCTGTAGATGTTACATATTCTTAATAACAAAGACTTCAGCCCTCAGTAGAATTAAATAATTGATCCTCAATTTAAAGTTGTATGAGAGTCTAGAAATAAACTTCCACACTCCTCTATGCAGGGTGAATAGCGTGCTAAATTTTCTGTTCAGGCAGAAAAAAAACGTGTTCAGTAACTGGTGAAACTACCTGACCACAGTGAAGAAATTCTCATATTTCATGCATGGTTATTGAGCAGTGATGATACTTTGAATAACCATCAGGTGGCAGCGTAAGTGTGACATAACGCTTTCTGCTTTGTTTAATGAAACTACAGACTTTCTACCAAGTTAGTCATAACGTGTTTGGATTCTCTTTTATACAGAAATTCTTAGTCCAGTGCTGCTAGACACTTATGTAGTGCATACGTGGCAAATTCTTACTGTATTGTTTTAGGAATTTCTTAGCAGCCTCATATTGGCAGGGTTTTGAGTACAGTTAGAGAAATGCTGGTATGCTTACATATGATTATTATGTAATGGGAAATATTGGGGGGGGTTGTTGGTTGGTTAGTATGGGGAGAAGCTGAGGACTCTGCCATGGAATATCAGACTTCCAGTTTTGTTAGTGATACCATTGGCAGTTTTTTTTGTATTAATGGAAAAGGTGGGCATAAATAAATGTAATAATGATCGTTTGAAGTATAGTAGGTAGGAAGAATAATGATTGTCAAATGAAAATAAAAATCACAACCTCAGATCTGTGCAGCAAGTTAATGTCAAAGCCTAAAATAGAACTGACTTGCTTATTCTCATACCTGTGTTAATTACTTGAGGATATGCTCGCTACAATATAGACAGTGCTGTTTTCTGCAGGATTATCCTTTTTCATTACTGTTCTCACATTTTTAAATCCTATTTGTAATGTTAGCGGGTAAGCACACCTAAAGATTTCACATGGCTTTTTCCACTTCCCAGATTTTAATTTGATACCAAAAATGACATCATTAGCTGGTTGTGGTATCTTTAGAAATTAAAAGGAATGATTAACCAGAGGAATGGATTTATTAAGACAGGTGGTGTGATGTCGATGTTGGTTTTTCTGCCAGACTATTTAGCCCACAGATCAAGGCACTATATCAGCTGCAGGTGACAATGTGGTTGAACTGATATCGTAGTCTACTGTGATTTTGGTCTTATCTGCATGCAAAAATTTGCTTGTACTGATTTGTTTAGCACTGTGGTACTTGCAAAGCAGGGAGAGGTGTTTTAAAGGCTGGGAAAAGATAAACATGTTAAAGAAAAAAATGGCATCTCAGAGTGCTGAAGAACGTTTTAAATGCCAGACATTATCATATCTAAGCAAACCTGGTTTCCTTCAAAAGGTTTTACACTGAATGTATTCTCTGCAGCCTGTTAAAGCATATGGTGTGTCTGTTATCTGCAAAAGCTCTGTTAAATGTTTGGCATGCATTAGACTGTCCATTTTAGGTGATAGCTTGGTTATGAGTACACTCCAAGGAGGAAGAAAGGCTTTAGCTCATTGATGCTGCGGAGCTGGTTGTAAATAGGTGGAACTTTCTTACCTGCCACCTGGTGGGAGAGGTATGGTGTATATGAATGAGAAAACTCATATGTGAAAAGTGGGAAAGGAAGCTGGAAAGGCTCGCGTTCCAACAAGATGCTACTGCTTGTCATTTATTTTGTGACTGAAGTGACTACAGCATAAAATATGTGATGGAATTCTCTGGCCTCCCTGGCCACTCTGGTGAGCCTTGTGTGGGCAGTGCCTCATGGGATAGCTGGGGCAGGTATGTGAAGCCATAGCTGGAAAGGTATTAGATTTTAGTAGGAGTGAGTGTTGGGAATGTCTGTGCTGAAGGATACATGCTTCTGAAAAAAAGAAACATGAATCACTGCGTATTTGTCAAGTTCTTATTTTCTCATTTGTATGCATGTTGTTTTTGTTAGAGAGCTGGCTGCTGTCCATTGTGCTCCTACACTTGGTTTAGTGTGGCTGGTTTTATCAGAAAGTTTCTGTCCTACAGTCTAATTCAGTTTTACTGAATATTAGTACTATCTCCAGCTGTAGCTCTTGGGAGACTTGCTGAATATTTATGGACTGAGATGCTTATACATTAATTATATTTCTTGGTTATGTGAGTCCTTTTAATATAATCATCACTTATTGCTAAATTGTTAAATATTGTTAAAGAAAAAGACAAACTCACCTGATTGTTTCTTACTTCTTATATACTCCACTGAAATGGTACTTGTCCCTGAAAATATATGCAGCTGGCATATAGACAGTGCTGTTTTGTGATGGATATGCATGGGTTGCATCTACACTGATGATTGAGTGATCAGGAGTGTTTCTTCTTGATGCATATGTGCTTTACTGTATGTTTGGGGTTTAACGTCTGCATCGGGAGTCTTATGGTAGGCATTTGAATATACTGCAGTTGTGCTAAGAGTGAATTCCCTCCTGATGAACCAAGGCCAAGACTGCACTGTAGCTGGAGCACTCCAGCAGTGTGGGCACAGGGTTATTAGCTCCATTCATATGCTGTGTATACTGAGGACCATCAACTGACATGAACTTTGCTGCTGGTAAAGATGTAACGTGGATATACAGTCCTGGAATCTTACTAGATTTCAGCAAAAAACCTTGGTTTTTCCCTCTTTGCAGCATAACAGCCAGCAATGTAGACTTGTCAATGGAAATTGTATATGGCGAGATTAACATACATTTTGAGAATGCCCATTACTGCATTAGAAAAGCAGTGCAAGTAAGGTAACAAATTAAACAAGGTTTCTGCTGTTGCTAGAGGCATCTCTGATAGTTAATCTACAGCTTTAGCTGTTGAACTTCAACTGTTTCAGACTTAACAGCCAAGATAAAAATAGCAGTTAAGGTATTTGTCAGAAGTAGGTGGATGAAACCAATTCCATAATCTATTTAGTGAATAAAACAGTGATGTGATAATTGACATATTGTTCTGAAGAGCTCTTATGGTTGTTTTGGAGTGTTACTATAAATTTTTGTCTTCTGAAAAGTTACTACTTTAATGGAAATTGTTAATGCAATCGAAAAACCTTTAAATGAGTGCAAGCAATGTAGGTATTTAAAAAGCACATAGTTGTGATTTGCTAGGGGATGTTTGAGAAGATGCGGATGCTGTGTAGCCTGGAATGGGTGCTGACATGATGATTCTGTAGAGGTTTTAAAAGCACATTGCATTGAGGTTGCAGCATGTTTACTGCTCCTGATTTTAATGGTTCTTTCTATGCAACATTGCCATTCTTGGTTTTACTGAACATAAAAGGGAAGCTACAGCTGTGACAGCAGATTCATTGCAAAAACCTTATTGCCTCCTCTGAAAGATGTATTTAAAACAATGGTCTTCTGGAAGGAAAAATCCCCTACAAGCTATAGAAGTAATCTGGGACAACATACCTCCAGAAAAATCCCACATTTTGCAGGAGGCTGGTATGTCATGCTGTACAGTGGCTCATGGGCTGCAGAAGTGGTTTTTGAGTTACCATATGAAATCAATTTAGGCATGTGAGACTTTAAAATAGAGTTAATCAAAAGGCTATTATGTAGTATCTGATGGGGAAACATATACCTCATCCCCAGTTTAGCTTTTATGTGAATATCATGTTTGCTTATATCTTTATCACATGATGGAGGACCCTAATAAATCTGATTTTAAAATACAGCAAAAATTCTTTATTATCGTCTTGCATTTTTATTTTTCTCTCATTTAAGATAGTCCACTGCATTATACCTCATAATCTAGAACATAATATACACTGGCTCAGTGCTATCAGAAGCAGAGCTAGCATCCAGTAAGAAATAATCACATATAAACTTATCTAATATTTTTTTGTGATTCAGACTGGGTGACAAAACCATGCTTTCAGTTCTCTACATTCATATTGTCATGACTTTAAAAATTATCCCTTTTCTGCCTGGCTTATATAAGTGGTTTTTAAACTCAGAAGGGACAAATATTCAGGACACTGAGAAGAATCCCCAGTAACTTCTTTATGCTGACAACTAATTGCAATTGAATTGTTATGTGTTTCATGCTCAAGGAAGAAAAAACCCTAGACTGTAAAGAATTCATAAGTGCTGATTTTGTTCATCAATAACTATGGTAAAAATTAAGGTTCTCCATCAATCCAGTCAGTATGAAGCTGAGCTTCAGTGGTAGAGAAGAATGCAAGTCAGACTAAGTAATGAGACGATAAAATTTCTTGTTAAATTCTTCCATAGAGTAGTATGTTGAGTTCTAATTACTGCATCATAAAAAAAAAGACATTATAGCAGTACAGAGGATGGTAGTAAAAGTTGATTTTTTAGAAGCAAAGTCAGGCATAAAACCAGATAAGAAGTAATACCTAAATATCTGAGAAGATAAGTAATAAGAGAATTGAAATATATAAAAATGTAAATGGATTAAGCAGTGCAAAGTGCATGCAGAAGGAGGTTGTGCTTCTTCAGACAAAAACCCCACCAAAACCTCATTGTAAGACTATTTTTCTTTAAAAAGGCTTTGAAAATCAAGCATTTTAGGTTTTATGCTTTCATAGTAGGAGTCACATTCTAGGCTACTGTCAAAGTTAAATTTCCTTTCAGTAGTAGAGGTGAGTTTAGAGAAAGACATTTTTTTCCTTAGGCATTGGATTCCTTCATTGTTGTTGCCCTGGGACAAAAAAAAAAAAATAAAATCAGTGAGAACCAAAAGGATTTGGAAGCTTTTGACTAAGAGAAGAGTTTTAATTCATGCTTTAAAAAAAAGTCAGGCATATAAATTATTATGTCAGTCTTCATGCAGGAGGAATTAAGCTGAGAGATTTGACTGAAGTAACTTATTCTCATCTTGTATGGTATCTCTCATACCTTTCTTTGAAGTGTTTGCCGTCAGGTACTGGAAAGAGCTATAGCAAAGCATCTGATGCCTGGAACTTGTTTCAGAAGCTTTCCAGTCGTCACTGCTGCCTCCTGCTCTACCTTGCTGCTGCAGATCGGCAGCCTTTCCTATGGATATTAGAAGCAGTCATTAGGCTTCTGGAATATTTGCTTCTCTCATTCTGTTTGTGTCACAGCTTCAGTTTTTTCATCATTAACAGAAATTTCCACGTGCTTTCTTGGCAGTGTTTGTCTAACTTGTTTCTAAGGTGAGATAATAATGTACTGCATGGTCCTGTTGTGTGACAGGGTCTTGCTGAGAACCAGTAAGCATCAGTTCATGTTAATTGTGAGTGTGAAATCAGGCACCAGTGTGAAAATGCAAGCCTTTTAAACAAGAAAGTGCCATGGCTAGTTTTCTTATTAAGTATATACCATATACCTCAGCTGAACCTTAATGCTGCCAAAGCAGCAAGGCTACATTATCTATTAAAGTTCTCTGAATTATGTTGGATGTCATTTGTATAATGGGTGGGTGTGACATATGACATATGGAGAAGGTGCTCCTGAACAATCCTCAAGTACAAGATGACCCTGCAGACTGATGTTTACCATTGACCCAACACACCACACACATTCCCTGATGTGTAGTAAAGGAGATTAATATTTGGGTGTTTGTGTAGTTGCCAGAGAACAAGAAGGACAAGGGTGGCAGTCTTGAGGCAGATGTTTTTGTCCACTATACAGAAGGTCTCTAGGTGTGTGGCAGCAAGGTAAGCAGGAGACAGCTGGTTATGAAGTTCTGTATTTTCTTGGATATTTCCTTAATTTGAAGATCCTTTCTGCACCCTTCAATATGCCTTTCATAATTTTAAGTCATTAAGAAGGGGAGAGAAAGATTAAAGACAGTTGGTTCCTCTGGACTTACACTTTTACCCTGAACATTTTGGCTCTATTCTGCCTATTTCTCAATTTCGAAAAAAGACTCATTCACAGTCTTCTCCATCCTTGATGTTACACGATTTTCTTCCAGGCTGTTAGCCAGGTGTATGAATCACTGTAGTCCTGATCAGAGAAATTAAAACTAAAATGGTATGAGGGAAGCTTCCAAATAATTGAACTCGCTATAGATTACAATGCTTCATTATGCCAATAGATTTTAGAAAGTGCTTGTTTATGGATTCTCCTCGTGAAGATGTTCAAAACATGCTCTCAAGAGCAAGTTAAAAAAAAAAAAAAGGCAATAGAAGGAGTAGTTTTCGCCATCATTTGCTTTTTGCTGCGATGTGACTGGTCCCATCAGACTTTACTTACTTAACGCTGAGAGGCAGAATCTAAGTTCTGGAACCAGTGAGCTGTATTTTGTCAGGTTGCTTTCTTTTATCAATTACAGCTGTGCTGAAGACACAGAAACTTCACTAATAGCTTCTTAAAGTTTCTTCTGTTACTTTGGGTTAGTAGCTTTCCATGCCTAGAAAAGTGACACTCTTGCCTTCAAATTTCAGATATGCTTCATTGCTTCACAGCATCACATGTTGATTTTGTGTTTTTTGCCTAAGGGTTATTTTCTAAAGCTGTTTTTTTCAGATTACACCTGACTACACTAATCAATTTTTAAAGATAGAAATTTAATAGTAGCTTATGCAATCTACGTTTTTGCATGGAAATTGCATAATTTGATAGTAAATTACCTAATTTACATAACCAATAGTAGATTACTGATATACTAATGAAAAGTGTGTTCCTTTGGGGATGCAGATTTAGAGTGTTTTCTTACCAACAATATAAAATCCGAGGGTCTCTTTCACTGGGTAAATTGCTCATATGGTTTCATATCTTTCTTGAACCTCACCTTCAGCAGATTCTGATACATTTACAAATGCTGCAATGATAACATCCAGTGCCTGAATGTATGCTGCATTTGGGTACCCACAAAGTAATATTTCTGTAAAGAGTGATTAAGTGCAGAAGAGTAGTTTATTACTAGATTGATATAAAGAAAAACTGGAAGACAGCTTGTTCCTTTCAGTCTCTGAAGCCATTATTTGAATCTTGTTATGTTGAATATATCTGTCTTTTTCTAGCCATTCTTCCTTTTTGGTAGTCTTGAGGCAACAGACAGAAGCAGTGACAGTGTATGGATTATCACATTTAAAGGTCTGAGTTTCTGATCACAGCATCCTTCCCTCTCTTTCCGTTAATTTTCTAATTAAGTTAATATTGCGTTTTTCATTGTCGCTATCATTGAAATACTTATAGTCATCTCAAGCTATGTATAAAATAGAATATTTAACTACACTGCATATTTCATTTTAAGGATGAAACTGAATAAGCATGATTCTTCTGGCAAAACCAGTTTTCTTAATATGAATAATCAATTACATTTTTCTCTCTGCCACCTGGCCAGACATGCAGAGCGTATCTTTCCACCTGGGTTCTGCATGTCATTTGAAAAGCCAGAATTAAAAGGGACAGAACAGGGATTGCAGTCCTCTCCATTTCATCACTTAAACTTTCCCTCTGCGCAGCTGGTACACTGAAAATGTAACTACTTCAGAAGAAACTCGATAGATATTAACTGTGAGAACAAAAGGACTTTAACTCTATAGTGTGCCTTTTGTCCTAGAGAATTTGTATTAATGATATTGTGGGGATCCATAATCATCCCAGTAATTCAACATAAAATGATCTTCCTTATGTCTTTCTGTAAGTTTTGTGTGTTTCCCCCCACACTCACCCGCTTTGCTGACCTTCCTAAAATTTCTGTCCCCTGACTATGAGGTGTAGATCTCCTTTGCAGTATGTCATCTGTAGTAATAGATAACCTGCAAATTGTGCACCTATCCTCACCTCAGCAGTTAATTCCTTCAGTATTTTATGGCATCTGTGTATAGCCACTGGCAAGTACAAAATAGCTGGGATAATCAGAAACTAGAGGAAGCATGTAAGAAATAAAATACAGAAACAAGGGAGAAGAAAAGTGTTTTCTATGAGGTGGTTGTTTATGTATGTACTGCAGCTACTTATGTCTTGTTGCTGGTGTGGGTGGTGCTGAAAACTTGGGTCATCTTCAGAGTTATTCCTCTGAAGTCTATAGACCCTCCCTTTGAAGTAAATGTGTGTGTGGCTCTTCAATCCTCCATCAGTAACTGAATTTGTTTCTATAAGACCATGTTGTGGCTTCTGCTGGCTAGTGCAAGGCAAAAGTATGTCTCTCTTGGCTGAAAAGGCTACTATGTGTGTTATATATAGTTTTCACAACCTGTATTGTGAAGTCTGTTTAATTTTTCTAATTCATAATTCAGATAGAGTCTTTACAGAGCTCTTAAGCTTGATCACTTCTTCATCAGAATGTATTACTACTTAAAATCATAAGGGTCTTTTTGCTCCTAGGCCTGCTGTGACTCTACGGAACTCCTGTAGTTTGTTGCTAATATTTTTGCAGGAGCTTTCCTACTCTTTGCATATTGATATATTGTGCTCATCTCTCATACTACTAGTGCGGCATTTTGTTGTAAAATGTTGTTGTAAATCACTTTTATGTTTTCAAATGTCTTTGCAAGGTGGTGGAATGACTTAGCAGAAAATACTGCAGTTGCTGACAGCAGATTCTTTCCCTTAAGAGATAATGCTTGCAAAAAAGAAAAATAATATGATAGTGTAAGCAGAAAAAAACCTGGAAGACTTGTTGCCTATTTCAGTTGCATGACCTTGGATGTAATTAAAAGACTTCCTATCTTTGTCACTCAAACAATGTGTAAATAGTCCTATACATGAACATGGCTGGTTTTACGAAGAAAGAAAAAGCGAGATAAAGTCTAGGAACCTGACATGAAAGGTAATGATACTGATTTTTTGAAGTCTGATTCATACTCTCCTAGCACTTATCCTGTTTTACGTATCTTTATTCTATTATTATTATTAACCAAATCACATGTAAGTGCCATCAGCCATGATGTGTTTTTGTTTTACAGCATTCTGACTTAGTTCAGTGCTACCATGTCTGTCTTTTTCTGTGATTGCACGAAAGTTAGCAAAACTGCTATTTATATTTTTATATATATATATATATATTTTTTTTTCCTCTTTAGTCTACTCATTCTTTGTTTCTGGGCCTCTAGGAGAATTATAGGAACTCTCATGCATTGCCTGAGCTCCCAGGAGAGCTAGATAGTCTTGGGGAGGGAATGTGTGAAGGTTAATGAATTTATTGATATACTTAGCCTGAAACTGTAGGAAAAAAAAAAAAAAAGAAACAAAGAACCCCAAACCAAACCACCACAGGCTTTTCAGATGGCTACGGGTAGCGTGAGACCACAGTGGTACTCAGTGATAGGCACTTCTAGGACCACAGTGCAACTACCGTAAATCACCTTGAAACTTCACATTAAAAAAGACTGTAAACTTCTCAGACCTTCTTGACCATGGCAGAACTGAGGTGTGTGTGGTTACTTTTGGGGAATGGCTGCTGGTACTTTCTGATAAAATTAGTTCCTTCATGATTAAATTTTCTAAAAAAGGAAAGAGTATATATATTTTAAACTGAGTGCCAGTCATGTTAGGTCAGTAGTGCTAGATGATATCTCTCCTGTTCTCACCATATTATCCCAAAATAAGTAATAGTCTTTGACCAGTATTGCTGTGATTAAGGAAGGAGATAGATTGCCTTGTTAAAGGTACTTCACAGAGTATGAAAAAAATTAATTTGAGGACTGCTTAGTTTAATAATTCATAGTTAGCTGATGTAGCAGGACAAACAGAGTACACTCAAAGTTCCAGTGACCTGAAGATCATGAATGTCAGAGCATCCTTAAGATAATGGACAAGATGCTGCTTCACAACTTCCAGGGACAATGTATTCACTGTTCTTCAGTTTGTCCAATGTAGCAATTAATATGATTAAGCTAGCGCCAAATCTGTTTTAAACACTACTGCACTGGGTCATTAACTTTAACACTGTCATCATGTTCTCCCTACTGCATTTACCTTATTTAGGGAAGATTATAATGCTTAACATTCACTTGGATCAAGAACATATTAATGCTTCTCTAGTTCTCAAGGTACCACTGGAACTGTTTGTGTATTAGGAAGTATACTGGACCAGTAGGGGGAAGAGATTCAGCCCTATATCCCTTAGCCACTTGAAACTCCCACTGAAATAATAGCAAGTGTCTGTAGATGAATAATTTGCAAACCTATTGGTGTTCAGTGAGTTGCGTATGTGGTTTTTATCTTGATGGATGCTCTGTTAGGTTACCTTCAAGGTTGCCTAGAATAAAAAGAAGATAAAAGTTGTTCGTAGGTCCTGTAAGGGATATGGTGCAATGTAGTTGAGAAGAAATCATCAGATAATTCTCAAGCAGCTCTTTAGAATAAAAGGATACGTCAAGGCATGCTGGATTTTCTAGTGAGAGCTATTGAGACTGGCTGGAGGCTGCTATAAGGAGTGCCTGAAGATGAGTCAGCAGTGGGTAGTAGGTCTAGACACAGATGAAATATTTTTTAGAAATAAATAGTGGCAAAAACTGTATAGAAAATTGGTTGAGTTTTGGAAATTTATTCTTGTTTAGAAGCATCCCAATGATCCATGTAACTGAAGTTCATTCTACAGAGACTTAGGGAAAGGTTCTGGTGTCAATTATACAGCCACGAACTGACAAAAACAGTTATTCAGGTAACAGTTCATGCAGGTGGCTTCTAGTCTTTATCAAATATACCTCATATACTTGAAAGAAGGAATTAAATTAATATCACATATAACATTATCTGTATGATAGAAGCTTACTGTAAGAAAAGAAGAAAGAATAATGCATTGATTTTTGTTATTACAGACGTCAGTGTGGCACTGCTCTCATTTTTCACATGTGGGAACAAGAGTAAAAAGAATGTCTAAAATAAACTCATAGTTTATAATTTGCATGTATTTGATTTTAGGAGAACAAGTCCTTGGAACTGAACTCAAGATGAAGAGGAAATATATTCGTGTGGCTCCATATGTGAAGAAATTCCTAGAAAAGCTTTGAGTAAGCACATATATTTGCTAGTGGATTTCAGACATGATCTTCAAATGTTCATGTTACTTTACTTTTAAAACTCTCCTTAGCAAAGACAGTTACTAAAATCTCAAGGATGTTGGGTCCACCCACCATGACATGTGAAAGTCTGTTAGGGGAACTAGTCTGGAAAGTAATCTGTGAACTTATTTCCACTAAGATTAGAATACATTCACAACTCTGAGATAGGAGGTGGGAATTCTTGACCAAATGATGCAAGAGTGCAAACTCAAAAAGAAATGAAAAAAAGAAAAGTATCAGTCTCATCTGAAAGAAATAGAGTAATGAAGAATAGTGTCCAGTACACAGGCAAAGGGTTATTATGAAGATTATAGGGTGCCCTTGCAATGTGAAGAGGAGAGGAAAAAAGAGTAATATAAGACAACAGGAATATGGGAAAGGACACAAAAAGCTTTTATCATATGGGGGAATGGACCATTTCCAGCCTAGGGAGACTGTGCATAGAGACTGTGGGGGGAAAAAGGAGGCTACCATGTGTGCAGTCTGCTGTGCCTGTGGAACAACAAAATGTGTAACCTGAGTAAGTGGGGGATTGATCAGCAGTGCCTGGAAAGATTTTCAGGGGGAGATAATAGAAAAAAATTTTGGTTGTGAAGTTAGTCTGCTGACTTTCCATTAAATCCTTATAAATACTCTGGCAGAAGTCAGAGTAGACTATTTTGTTCATAGTGAATGGTTAAAGAATGCCCCAAAAGGGAGTTAGGTTGGATTGGTGAGTACACTGTAAAGTCCTCCCTAGCTTATAGTGTACTGTTCCATGTGTAGAAAAGCACATAGATGTCTAACACCTTGTATGCATAGGAACAGTCATCACAGTATACAGTAGATTTGTTAAAGAAAGTTAAGACCTCAATAAGTGAAATTTGTACCATGTTAAAAGACAATGAGGGGAGCTCTCATCAAAGCGTGAAGTGATTGTGAAAGCATTTATTTTTACTTTTGATACTACTTTTTAAAAATGTGTAACCTATGAAGCGCATGAAACAACTGGATCTCTTTCTGGAACAGGCACTGTTATATTTTTATGTGCTAGTCTCTGTGAAAATCTACATGTCAGTAATTATGTTTGTTTTCAACCTCTTCCTTGTTTTTTTTATTTTTTTTTCTCCCCAAGTTCTTGATAGTTTTCAGAGAAATTCCCTATGTTTTGCAATTTGACGTGGTCAGTCAAAATGAAATGTATACAAAACTGTTCCTATAGAGCTGGTGAAGAATATAGTGGATTCTATCTCCCTGGTGTAGAGCGGAAGACATGTAGTGTTAATTAACTTTTATCATAGCTGCCTCATTCCTTAAAATACATTCTAGAGAAATGGTTGTAGTTCTGGATAGAGGTGTTTTTTTTCGCTTTCAGCCCTGGTGCATAGCATAAACTAGATTACTTCTAATAGTCCTTCTGTTCTAAAATTGTTGAGTTTTTTGTCTTGGCGGCCTTTGAAAGCATATGTCTACAGTACTTTGTATCTTGAAATAAGCTGAGAGAACTTTCACAGTTCTGTAGAATCATCTGACTTGATAAGTACCAAAGAAGATGGAGTTTTACTTGTGCAGTAGCCAGATTGATTCCACAGTTTCCATATTGCACAGTCTGATATATAGTCTTGACAATAGTTAGTTTCTAATGTACAGTTTAGCTTTCGTTTTTAATTTGCGATGACCTTCACTTCATTAGTGATTTTAAAGTGTGCAATATATCAGTTGTTTGATCCACTAGCCATTTAGTTCTAGAAATTACTTCCCAATAGTTTCTCATATTGTTTTATGCTTTTGGAGGGAGGGTGGGAAGGAGGAGAATTTCCAACTTCTTGGACATTTCCAAACTTTTACAAAATTGGGATCAAGAATGTATAATCCTTAAGAAAATTTAATTTTAATGAGTTAGTCCACTTCATTGTGAGAAAATTTTACCTCTTCTGGGCAAAATCTTCCACAAAATACATTTTTGAGCATATCCTTTGCATCTTCCTGAAATACAAACAAATTTTTCTATATTTAAAAGAATAAAACAAAGTGAAAGGAGATTCTTTTTTTCCAGGTACTTGGGAAAATATGCATTTGTTTATCAGAAACTCTAGGTGTCTATTGCTCCTGCAAAACTTAATGAGAACTGCAGATGTTTGGCCCCTTTCACTGCAGTGGTCACTGTATAACAGTCTGGGCAGTCAACATTGGTGACTCGAAATCACACCTTATGTTTTAAAACTGACCTTAGTGCATAGCAAACTGGTTGATTCAGACAATTAGTATTTTAATCTTTCTGAAGCAGTATGATGTCTTTTAAGTAAACAGAGGCTTTCGCATGCTACAATCAACTAAAAGCAGTTAGAAATGCCTCACAGTTCCCCAGAGGATTTACTTTTTCTGTGAAAACTAACAGGACCCTGAAATTTTATTTATGGTATGTGCCTGTCATGAGTAATGTAGAAGGCAGGTGGGAAGTGAGAAGATACTTGTCTAAATAAGGGACCCTATGAAATCCTCACCTGAGACAAGAAGAATAAGAGATGCTTGTGTGATGGGCTTTGTTTATGGATAAAAAGAGGAATGATTTTATGACGTATTACTCCAAGGTAAAGTGGTAGAAGCCTGCTTTGATTTCATTCCAAAGGAATGTGGCACATAAACAAATTCAGGGAGGCAAGAAGCATTATGCAGTGATCCTGACATTTAGATGTTATTTTCTGTAGGTTCAATATCCAAATTTTCTATATATTTTTTTTTCATATATGATGAACTCATTAGTTCCTCAGAGAACACAGGGCTATCTTGAGGATAAGAAATTTTAGGTCCCAGACTAGTGAAAAATTATCCTCAGGATCAATTTTTCAAATCTTTCAGATGGAAATCATGCAAACTGGGGGGGGGGAAGTGCATTTTGAGGTTAAAAGAGATTATTGTAATCAGATGAGTATACAAAAAAATGCATCGGTTATTTTTCCTAGATGTAGCCTTTTAAACTGTTATTCTTATTAGTGTTGCATTCCGTATTTATAATACAGAATCTAGGGAATTCTGTCTGCTGTTAACTTAGACATTTGGAAGGTTATTTTTGTTTTTAATGTTATTTTCAGACAACCGCTGTTATTTAATAATATTAAGGTCAGTGTGGCATAGCAAAGAGTTTGTGGGCATCTCTTGGCTGATAGCCTGATGCTAATTCACTACTGGTGCACTAGTTTCACTCACTGCACCAACTTTAAGAACCTCTATAATCAGCATCATAGGTCAAAGAGACTGTTCTCATTGATCGACATATTAATCGTTAATATGTAGTCATTTTATAATAGATTTTTCTCTTGGGGTAAAAATAAATAAATTACAGATGTATCCAATTAAAAATATGACACTAAAGGAAAGCATAAGTTTTATAAATTAAGTGACAGTGCTTTGGTTCTTGTTTCTACAAATTGCTTTTATTGGCTTCTTAGAAAGAATGACTTGAAACAGCTGCATTTAAATTAAGGTGAAGTAGTTTATAAGCAGCATAAAATGGTCATAATGTTTCAAATTAACAACAAGTAAAATAAAATAACTGTACCATAAAAGTGAACGAAAGAGATATAAAATCTGTGCATTGCCCCTTCATTGTGAAGACAATTTCCTTTTAGGGAATTTGCTTAGTTCAGAGCTATTGCTGGCATTTTAAACTTCATTTTGACTTTGTTTCTAAATATATTGGAATGTTTGGAGCTTAGTGGTTGTGTCATGTAAAACCTACATTCAGTAAATGGCATGCAAGAACAGTATAAATATCAGTGTATATGTTTAGATAACTAACAGATAATTACCAGTAGCTGTCATCATGCATACAAAATTATGATGATTCTGGGTATAGAAAATAACTGCCTTTCTGCCTCTTTTTTTAATGCTAGTACTTATTCTCCTCTGAAAACCACAACTTATTTTCCAGGTCACTTTTGCACGTGCTGTTCCTTTCTGTGAAAAACTTGGGGAAAAGAAGTCTGAAAAATTGACACTTCTCAGGCCCTCGTGAACAATCCATATTTGACCTTTTCCAGCAAGTTAATCTCCTTTGCAAAGCAAATCCATTATAGGTCAGCTGGTTTTAGGCATAAAACCCAATAAATACAATGCAGTGTCTGCAATAGGTTATCAGCAAAATGGCAAGAGTGGGGTAGCATGGAACAAATCAAGTATACCTTGTGATAGTTTGTTGCTTTTCCAATTACGAAATAGATCTTTTAATGCAGTAATGGAAACTTCTCCCATGGCATGGCTTGTCTAGCAGGCATTTCCAGAGTGTAGCATTACAGATAATGGACTTGCATTTGGGGATTTCAGAATTTTGAAGAGCAACAAAATTTGTTTGTCATTTTCTCGCTGCATCATTGCGAACTCAGTGGCAGAAGCAATATCAAAATTGTCAAAAGACCCAAGCAAACAAAACCTGGCAACAACTGTTAAAAGGAAAAGCATATATGCATGTAAATAATACTGAAATTCAAGAGTACATATATGAAAGACCCTACTACTTGTGGGCTATATTGTAAAATGACAGTTATGAAAAAAAAATATAGAATGAATAGTCAATAAGGTAAGGTAAAAATGTGTCAGCCCTTAGTGTTATTTGAAGAGGCCCATTGTAATGATGATCTTTCATGAAACCATTATAGATGTAATGTGAAGCACTTATAAGATGTTAGATACATATTTCAAGCATGAATATCTTCATTCTTATCTTCACTGAAATGACCTTTCACACTATCCTCCTTTCATCAGTCTCTTTGCTAAAAAAATTTGCAGCTTGCACATCTCTGTTTATTTCAGTCTATGGTTAATGCATATTCATTCACTGATTTGGCAGGTGCAGACACAGTTCATTTCATAATCTCAAGGAGACTGATCCAGTTATTCACTAAATGTGTAGATTGTCTGTGGCATCATTTATCTAACTGTATCCTGGCAGATTCTGTACAACAGGTTTTCATCGCAGGGATCATCTCCAAATTACTGATTGATAATTTGTGTGTAGTACATGCTGTAATAGTTCCATTATAGCATGCACTGCAGAAGTAACTCCAGCCATTTTCATCCATTTTGGCACAGAAGAGCTGCAAGTGGCAGCTTTAGGAAAAACTGTATGTGGTTCTCACCATACAATTAGGCTGTGGAACTCTCCTATAATTTTGTAGATTTTATGTGAATTCAAAAAGTGGCTATGCAAATTTGTGAAAGAAAAATTCTTGAAGGATGGGGAAGCACAAAGATATCACCTATGGGTCAAGAAATCTGAGCTGCAAACTGGTGGAGGTTGCAAGAGTATACTTTGGAATTATCATTCCAAGTTATTTTTCAATTTTTTTCCCTTACATCCATTCTTGGTATCTGTTGGAGGTGGGGTACCGAATTGGCTGCCTGGCTTAATGCAGAGATTCTTATGCTAAATTCTTACAATACTTTAAGGATTTTCACTAGAAAAGTTAAAATTATTTACTAACAAAGTCTTTTTCAAATGTCTTATGGGTGTTTCAGCACTTAGCAGATAAGGTGAGGTTGGTGATAGCCTCCAAACTGAGGGTAAATATGTTTGTATGTTCTTGAATCTAAATATCTTTGTTGCTGTCTCCTTGACTGCTGGATGTGCTGGGGTTCTACCAGCAAGCTTAGACTACCTGATTAGAACTGACATTGCCCCATTTTTAAGATGGTCACTGGTGGCTGAGTTGCTAACCTGGTGTGGCATGGGAAGTAATGTGAATAATTTAGTTTATCATGTGGAAAAACAAAATAATTGTCACACAGATGGAATTCAACTGTATCATTCCATCTCCTTTCCTATAGGTGCTTGTACTTGTCTCAGCATATTGCCTGATTTCATCAATGTAACAAATCCAAAAAACTGTCAGGTTTCCATTATCACCATCTCTTTGACACATGAGGTAGATTTTAAGTAGATGATTCATGAGAATGTGTTGTTGGAAGGGACTGTGCTGAAATGTGTGTGACAGATGTCAAAGAAATATTCCTGATATATTTTAAGTGCTGCTTCCAATTGGGGCTTCCTTGAAAGTGTAAATATCCTACAGCAACAAGGAAAAAATTCCTCCTGTGCTCATCAAGAAGTGCTTTGTATATAGTTTTCTGGAGCCAGGCTGAGCATTTATGATACCGACAGTAGACATTTTTCTGATAATGGACATAGAATAACAATATTAAAGGCATCCTTCTGGATAGCATTCTGAAATACATTGCTGTGCTTCTATGTTACTTTGCAATTTTTGTGTAAAGGTTATATCCTCTTCACTGCTTTCTGCTGTTACTTAGCAGTGTAAATCCAACACTTATTTTTCAGCTTGATTCGCAAATACCTTGTAAATGACAGTTATAATAGCAGATATGCAGGTGGAACTCCTATTATGTCAGCCGAACTTCCTTGTATATATTTGTGTGAATGGGACCAGCATGGAAAAATTGTCACAGATACAAGACTCAATTAAACTACATGAATATTTGGTTACATGTCTTGTGGACTAAAGTACTGCCATGATGGGGGTTCTTAAAAAATAAGACAAAACAAGAAACAAACCCCAAACCCCAAAAATATTTTAGAAATTCCAGATGGTGTAGTGGAATAACAAGGAGTAAAACCAGTTCATATAGATGAGAGTGAAGGGATATGCATGCCAAGCCTAGGAGAAAAGGACCCTTTTGCTCTTGTGGATGTTGTGAAAGAACCATGAAAGGAAAAGGCTGAAATGAATGAGTTTAACCAGGAGAGACTTGTGAATGGCTGTGAGACAACTGTGTGTTGACAAGGATGTTGCCAGGGAACCTAACAGTACCTGAGGATAGTGACCATAGCGGGGAGAGAGCTACCGAAACTCTGCCAAGATTTCGTGGTTTAGTAGGTGACTCCATGAACTGAGTATGTTCAGTTTCTGGTTTTATTGGAAGAAATATTGCAAGATAACATATCTGAAAAAGAAAAGTCACTGTAGATCAGGTATATAAGTCCCCTTTCTAAGATAAGAAACAAATCTTTAGGATTTTTCTCTTGTACGGGCCAGAAAGATACTAGTGTTTTTTTTTTCCAAACATTGGCATATAGATTTTTCGCTAATGTAAAATTTGCCAGCATAAATATGACAGAAGATTATTTTCATAAATTGCTTAGCCTTTTTGTTTCAAGTGTCTGTTTGGATTCCAGTGGGGAAAAATCAGTTTGTATGATCAGTCTATAAAAATTAAAACTCCATTTAAGTTGGTACAGTATGCTCATGAGCAGACTGTAAGCGGTAGATTTGGAGATACGACTACAGTCAAGGCTAGATCTAGAAGCAGCAGAAACACTAAGCAGACTAAGTACCTATTTAGCTTGGATCCAACTCATACCTGCTGAAGGCAGTGGCAAAGCTTCCGATCAAGTCTCTTACTTCTGGATTTAATTGGAGAAATACACTTTAAAGAATGTTTAGAAAATGCAAGAAATTGTAGCTGAGGAGACCTAGTTGCCAGCTTTGAGCACATTTTGTAGTTAGGTTACATACACTGCTGTGAAATGTTTCAGTAGAAATGCTGATATTCTTAACTGTAGAAACAAAATGCACTGGTTATTGTAGTTTAATTAAAGCAAAATATTTTACTTATTGGTCTTTGGCATGGAACATACACTTGTGGCTGCAATAGCAACAATTTTCTCCTTTCAATAAATCACACATACATTAAAAAAGTTAAATCCTTTTGTTTGTCTGTAATTAGGAATGAATTTTAGTAAGAATTCAGGTAAACACTATTTCAGATTCCTCTAATTCATCAGAATGGTGCCAAATGCTGATCAAAATAAAGCCCAATGCATTCAAATTTGGTGAAATATTCACTGTCAAGTTTACCGAGTCAAGGCATTAACTTTTAAATGTATTTTCCCCCACAGAGTCTTGTCCTGTGACTTGAAGAAATGTGTTCTCAATAGTGTGCCTCCAATGATAATTTCTATTTATGTTTTCTTCAGGAACAGACTTTTTAAACATTATTTTTAATTACAGATAAGATTATCTGGTCCATCTCTGTACATAACTAAGACAAGTCTACTGGATATAAACGGAAAGCTGGCTTTGTCATCTAAAATTTCCATCTTCTGAACAAAATTATAAATGATATGAAGATACTTATGCTAGGAACTTAAGCATGTAATAAAGTCAGAATCAATTATTTCTGCCTAGAGAAGTGACCTTTTATATAGCAGCCTGTGTTTTGTTTTATAAATGTTTGGTGAAACACTTAGACTGAGCTGGTTGTTAACAAACTTGGTAAATGAGCGTAAGTGTACTGTGCTTGCCTTGGGCTTACTGAGCATTGCCGTCCAGACCAGCTGCTGTGCCTTTTAGGAGGCTGGGTGAGGCTATGATGAGAGTTGCCAGTGTGAATTTTGTTTCTGCACCTTGCTGTTCACGGGAAAACGAAATTTTAAAGAAGTCAGTATCATGATTTATGATACCATACATGTATATATATGTGTGTGTTTTCATGTGTATCTGTCTGTTTATATGTTTTTCTATTTGACAGGCTTAATTCTTGCTTTGTGTCTGATTTTATAATGATGGAGATAAAATCTGTTTCCGTGTCTTTATACTGTATAGGCCATGCTCCAAGCAATGGCCATAGAAATCATCTTTCCTCTTGGTTTCTGTCTGCAAGTTAAAATGAATTCCATGATGTGATACTGTCAGCTAGTTTTGTGCTTTCATGTATTTGCTCAAAAAGAAGCACACTTTTGATGTTGTTCTACTTATGTCTCATCAAAGCTTTTGTAGCAGCTGCATTTCATGGTTCTCTGCAAAACCACCTGGAAAACATCCATCGTCTGAAAGTGATATTCTTAAGAGTGCCTTGCAGACTCAGATTTGCAGGTTGCTGAATGCTGCTAAATTGAAAATGACCTTATTTGAAAGGAAATGGATGCCGTCAATCCTTTAAGAATATCAAAAGCTACAGTACAAACAGCTCACAAAATGTAATGAGTGTCTAGAGATCCAGCTGTAAAGCTGCAGTGCTAGTGTAATCTGTTGAATTTTAGTCATATAAAGTAAGATTTTGCATATCTCTTTTAAAATGATTTTATATCGAATAGCTATTTTAAGTTTACTGAATATGTGATTACCTGTGCTTATTGAAAGAGACGAGACCTATATTTAATGGAATTCTAGTTAAATACTCCCGTTACCTTTGTGTTTTCTCCTATCAAGCTGTCAAAGAGAAAACCAGATGCATAAAGATTTAGATCTGCTTTTTCCAAATGTATTTACATTTAAAGGATCATTGAAAAAAGATCATTGCTGCTGTTCAACAATGGTTAGAAGAGCATTTGAAATACTAGTTCCATAAAGAAGGATAAAAAATATAAGTGTTCAAGATGAAGTTACTCATGAAGTCCCACAAAGATCTGTCCGTAGACCTGTGCTGTCCTATTTAATTCTATACATGCATAAATTATTAATTAAAAGGGTAAATTGTATGTATCAACAAAAATGTTTTTCTCAATTATTTTAAACAGTGAAAGCTTAATTTGACTACAGAGAATTTGAGAAGGATCTTTTAGTACTATATGATGCAGTAATATAATAACCAATTTTCAGAAAGGGCCAGGTGATATGAAGAGGAAAACCAAATATAATTCAATGATCTCTAGATTTGCTATTGTTATTCAGAAAAAAAAAAATAAATCTCTGAAGTATTCTGGATGGTTCTCCAAAAATGTCAGTTGAAGGTTTACACTGGATTATTCCCAGTGGCTTTAGAAAATTCTCACTTTGAAATTTGTATATTTTTTTATGAAATCCATTTTGGAAAAAAACCTTTATTAAAAGTATTCTCACATCTGTCCTTTTCCTTTACAGTAAATCAGTCAAAGAATGTTTAGAATTTTGAATATCCTAAACTAACAGAATATATCTAGTAAAATGAGAAGCTCTATTGTGTTTTTTGTTTGTTTGTTTTGTTTTATATTTATCTGCTATTCCTTTCCATCAGTCATTTCTAGTGGCACTTAATGCTGCTATTCATACCTTTAATTTATTCAAAGGATTACATAAATAGTATGTAATAATTAACTACTACATCCTGTAGTATCAGTTTCACTAACTGCTACATGAAAGGACAGATATCTCCACGCTGATCTGACATCTTTTACTGTTCAGGTGATATAAAGGAGCCAGATGCTGGCTGTAATTAATCAGTAGAGAATTGCTCTGTTGATGGAAAGCTCTCAGCTGGAATAAAGCACACAGGGCTGGCTTCTGCTCCAAACACTTCTGTCTCTGACATCAGAAGAGGGACAAAATTTTGATCCATTAATCCAGCTGATGTGTAATGTCTCATGAAAAACATGTGTTGCTAGGACATTAGGTTGGTGTTGGCTTGCCCACAGAATTGTGGAGCTGTAATTATTTCCTTGTTTTTCATCTTCTGCACTGGTCAAATGAAGAATGTAGGAGATAACATAATGCAAGAAGAATTTGGACTCTATGATTTTTCTGAGTAATGGCTGTCCAATTAAAAAAATAATTCTGAAAATTATTAGAGAGATGTGAAACTAGGTCTTTTAAACTATTTCTCCTGCTACATCTACAAAGATATGTGAGGGTCTCATTAGTCACAAGGAATACAGTAAAGAAGTACTTACTTTAAGCGAAATGTTTCTTTAAAAAAGGAAATTTATTGTTTTGATGTCTACACAGAAGAGCAGCTAGTAAGTTGCCTTTCTCTCTGGATCACCCAAGTAAGTAGCATGCATATGTTTTCTGTTAAACTGATTCCCCTGTTTCTGCATTACAGTACATTTTAAGGAAAGGAAGACAAATTCAGATCAGAAAATAGAACAAAAAACATATTCTTTATTCAAAATATAAAATTAAAACATTTTGTGGAGATTTTTGTGATTGTTAAAAAAGAAAAAGTGTGATGTTTAATTCTTCTGTAGTTTTAGATCATCTATTCCTTCCAAGTCACAGAAAAAAAAAAAGAAAAAGAAATCTCAAAGAAGAAATTGCTCTTGGGAAGATAAAGATATATAATTTATTTCAGGTATTGATTGAGAAGATTTTTAAATGAGAACTTCTCCCAATTGATATCCAAAAGGCAACTCTCAAATTGTTGGAAATCGCAGCATAACTAAGATACACAGACGATTTTCCTTAACAGCAGTTTGAGTTAATGTAGTGTCATTTAATTCCTGTGCTACTTTGCTTTTTTCCACTGGGTGTCTCCACACTACATAGGAAGGACGTGCAGTGCTTCTTTTCAAAGCAAAGACATGAAAGCAGAGGGAATGTGTGAATACTAAAAAGGCATGTTTTGAAATACAGTTCAACAGTAAATTATAGAAAATGGGCGTATCTAAACGAACCCTATCTTCTAGATCTGAAGCCTTGAGTGGCAGCTGGCTTTTCTTCCATTCACCAAAGAATTTAGAAATGCATGCTGACAAAGTTATTCTTTCTATGTTGATCTAACTTTGCGGAATTCCTGTCCCAGTGTAGTATCAAAGTGGAAAAGGGTGTTTAATGCAAAGAGAAATTCCAAAATCCTGCTGTCTTGCCTTTTTTTTTTGTTTTGTTTTTTTTTTTTTTTTAATCCTCTGGACATTAGTTACAGAACTCTGATCCAGACCCTTCAAATTAGACATTTGCTAACACTTTCTAAATTTGTTTCACCTTTGTCTGCAGACAGTCATTCCTATTTCACACTGTAATGACAATGACTGATAGCTTTGAAAGTAACTAACCACTGCAGAATCCCTGGAGCCCATTTCTCCTAGATGTGGGTTCTCAGCCACACTTTTGACTGCAGTCATAATGGCCATACCCGCATTGCTCTTTAGTATTCTGCAGAGCACCGTGACAGAGAGACTCTTCTGTGCTGATTTTTTTCTCTCAGCATCCACACCGTCAGGGTTTACAGCATCCTTATGCTGGCTACAGATGGGTGCGAAAGCACCTGCTGGGTTATTCATCCACTTTTGCCTTTTGTTTCAGGTTACAAAAGGTCAGCATCACCACTTTCTGGAGATGTCATGAAACCAAAGTGCAGCTGCATGGTAGACAGCATACATGTTGTAATCCAGTTTCTCTTTGGGGTGATCAGTAATTTTGACAATGAGGAGAGGTATCATTTCATCATAGTTGCCAAACACTCTGCAATTCTTACAAATTTTTGAGGTAGATTTGATTCCAGCATCAGTCATACCATTTGGATTACTGTCGATATAATGTATTTCATAGTTAGTGAACTACTTCACACCTGGGATTCCCCCCAACCATGTGACTAAAGGGGGAAGCTGTATCCTGGAAGGCTTCTTAATGCAATGTCAATCCTAAGTGCACCTTGAGAACCTCATCTGTGTATGATTTCTAGGCAAAAGAGCCCATGCAAGACACCAGTATGGCTAAGAAGCTTATGATAAACATTTCCAAGGGAAGTAAAGCTTTCCGTGTCTTGGTGGCTTTGTGTTGATACTGGATGCTTTTCTGGGATTTTTTTTTTAAGCTTCAGCTATACTTGACATAGAGCCCATTAAAAAGATAAGTGGATGACCATCTATGGCATATGATACAGTACAAGACCGTTTTTGTGGTAGTCTAAGAATTCAGTCATTAGCCCTGTAGATTCCTGGAAGTTTCTGTGCTTTCACTCCCACTTGCTATAAATATACAATGGAATAAGTGTTAAAAATTTCAAAGTGTTTTCTAGGCTGCTGATGCAATGAACTGAATGTGCCAAAGTGGGTCATAGGTGAGCATGTAGAATGGGATCTGCCGTTCCATAATCTTATTACCTTGTAGTAATTTTAATGGTAAACTGCTATAATAGTGATATTGTACATCTTGGCAAGTCAACCAGGTGAGACCAGTGTAAAGGACAACAAAAAAAAGGTAAAATCATTGAGGTTCAAACAATTATTAAATCTAGGGTTTTTTTTCCTTAATGTAAAGCGAAATGTTTTTGAAATGCCTCTGTAGATCTTTCAGTTTTGTTTTATACATTTAACTAGCTGTTAAGCAGCTCACAGATGTAGGGGCACAGCTGGATAGCACTGTTGGTTTTACATTTGAGGGAAGTATGTCTTAGGGCTGGTAAACTAGTAAAACCTTGAATGGGCATTGAACATTTGAACTTCTAATGCTGAGCAAAGGAATCTTTCAGTTCAGCAGGAACCTTTAGCTTCTTAATTCATAGTTTTTCTCTGGAATTTCATGTTAAAAAAAAAAAAAGCTATGATGAAATGGATATTATTTCTAAATTTTAACATTAACCCACATATGAAGAACACCAGATTGTTCCTCATCCCTCATTGACTGTTTTTCATCAGTTTCTTTTCTAATGAAAAGACAGTCAGCTGCCTATTAACTTCCCTTCAGGGTCTGACGTCTTTTTCCCTCTCAATTGCAAGTACAACCTAATGTATAGAGGTGTTGCTGCAGTTTAGTGGAAGTTGCAACAGAGTTAGTGTTAAGAAATGTGTAACTCACTCTTTTACAAGTGTATATCATGTGGTTTTAATTCTATATTTTTGCAAGTATAGTAAAATACAGCTTATAAATCGCTTGCTCAGTTCAAAGTCGTTTACCTATTGATTTGGTTACCTTCTTGCTGCTTTTGCCATGCAGGCCAGCAAGCAGTTCTCTTTCCTTTTGTAAACTTCATTGATTAGAAGAGAGAAGACATGGAAGAAAATATCTTTGTTTATATCAAAACAGTTGTCCGTGTGTTTCAACAATGTTCGTACCAAAACAATTACTCTTGTGTTTCATGAATATTCCTGTAAGAAAAAACCCACAGTTTTGAACTAAGCATCATTATTCATTTTCCCCAGGAGAGCATGGAATACGTTCATTAAACATATACAGACAGATGCAACTGGTGGTACTGTTGTATACCATTGGGAAGCCTTTAATGACTGGGTGCTGAGACATTAGTTTCTGTATGTGCTGTGAATTAGCATGGGTGAGAATAATTATTAGTTTCAGTAAAATCTGTATCAGTGCCCTTTTTAACAGAAGGTTTGGGCTACAGTGTCTAATTGCTAGATAGATGGATTTATGGTGAGTTGTGTTCTGTGGGGCATAACATTTAGTGGATACACCATGCCTGCTTCTACATAGTTGTGCAGCTGTGTGATTCCAACTTTATTTTTACAGATGATAGACACTGTCATTTGTGGTCTTTCTGAATGAATCAATAAGGAAACAAATTCTTGCCATTAGTACCATTATTTGCTTACAGTTTCTGGCTCTTGTATTCAACTATACCAAAATTAATTGAAGCATATTTTTTTGCAAATGCTTTTCTGCCCATATTCAGTTGTGTATCCCATGAGACACACTGAATGCAAAATATGTCAACTGTAACTTGCCTTCTTATATTAGTTACACTTAAGAGTTTTAGTATGGCTGGATTTATTAAGCTGAGTGTATAATTTTGTTATCTCACCAACGGTGTGTTATGGCATTTCATATGCCTGGTATGCTCTGAAAATGTAGAAATACATCTGATGAACATTTTTTTATTCCTATTTTCTACATAGGAAAATTGAAGCACAAAAATGGAAAGGTTTACTCAGAGTCCACAAAAAGGCTTTTGTATACCTAGAAATAACCTGAAGACTGAACTCATGCTCCAACTTCAGTATGCATAACAGATCCATAGTATCTATTTGAAATATAAGGGAATCAAGATTTTATTTTCCCCTACATTTTCTTAAAGAGAAAATATTCATGCTAATAAAGGACCCTGTGCTAAATAAAAATGAGTATAAGTTACTGAACCCACAATATGACAACTGAGTTCTCTTCTTGTTTGGAATAAGTTGTTCATTTTCTTTGTGCCATGAAGTTACAATGAGAAAGATATATTATTTTTACTCAGTGCTGATTTTGCTTTTGGCATCATGCAAAAAATCTCAAATTTCCATTCCTTCTGCTGAGAAGCTTGGAGCACAGAGGAGGGAGAGACTGTAAGAAACTTTTTGATTGGATGGTGATTCATCATAGTATGACTACAAGTGTTTTTCTTGTTTCCCATATATTATTAAATGATAAATACAATTGTATCTTTTTTTTTTTTTTTTAATTGGATGAATTGTATTTTCCTGATATTAAGCAATTGAAACTGTATCAATGAAACTCATTTAGCGACAGAAATGAATACCAGGGTTCAGACAAAGAAATGCTCTTTTCATTATTTTCTTTATGTCCCTGTTACTTTATTCTGAGTACTATTTAGAGTACTAAAAAGGATGAAGAAAAATTAAATTTTAGTGTGTCCATGTCTAAGTGGTATATTCCAGGAAATGATCAAAATAATTAAATTAATATGCTGTAAGAATCCATGATATTTGCATCAGAAGGCAGCCTGTTGGGAGCTGCTATCTGTTACTGAAACATTGTTTTTAAAGGAATACATACTGCTTTACTCTACAATGTATCTTGGCTCATTAACATTTATTTCTGTGACTGCATCGTGGCAATCATAAATCATTCTGTCAATATACCCCTTGCCTGGATTATTAAGATTTGAGACGTTTATCCCTAGGAGTCCACTTCTATAAAGAAATACTGTCCATTTCCATTCAAGAAAGGACACTATCAAAAGTAAATGTGGATGCACACAGACTTGTCTGCCTTTCTGTGTTTGCTCTTTTCTAAAGGTAAATAGATGATCTGGGTTTAAATTCCCCAGTTCTGATGCTATTAAGCTTCTCGAATTAGTCCACTTCTGATATTCTCTGCTTTTGACTTTGCCTCTTCTTACCATAAGTACGTGACCAAAAACGAATGTATATTTTGCATAGAAAAATTTCAGCAATGTGTAGTATGTTAAAGAAATCAATTTAATTTTAATAAATACAGCCAGTCATTTTTAATGTAAGCCAGGCCATGATTTGATGCAAATAAAGTATAAAATAAGAGGCAAGGAAAAAGCTTTCAGTTGTGAAATTGGTGCAGGGCTAATGAGTGTGTCTGGTAAAGCATAGTTCTAGCATTTCAAAGGACTGGTGGTCCACAGGAATGTGTTAGTATTAAGATGTGTACCACAACATGAAACATTGCTGTGCAACATGTGTTAAAAATATGCTTCAAAGAAAATATCTGGAATTTGATTTAATTAAATTCATAATAGACATTCGCACAGCTTCCTGATTGTAACTAATTAGCCAACACAGAGCCCAAGCATGTTCTTACTAAAGCCAAGGAGAGTTGTGCCATATATATGCACATGCATAGGAAATATATAATACAACCATCTATACTCTGTGGTGCAAATAGCTTTGCTTTAGCTCAGAAATTGACCTTACCAAAAAGGCTCTGCATTTAATAAATAAATAAATATATATATACACATGCCTACACACAGATGGATGTATACGTATATATTCATAAAAAATAATTCTGCATAAAATAATTCTTGCTTGTATTTATTTTTTAATTAATGTGAAATGCTTGTGTTACTATTTAAACAACTTCTTCCTCAAGTCTTTTAGTGTACTTCCAAGTTTTTATAATGTTCTCACAAGGTTCCTGAAGGTACAGGTGACTGTGGTGTTAGATTTTGAATCTTCAATTTCTGAAAGCACTGTGAAGTCAGCTGCCAGTTTTTATTCATTGTTTCTAAATACTCCTTCCTTAATATTTCAGCTTTTGCAGTTTGTAGTTCAAGCTTCTGAGAAAGGTTGGTTTGCAACTCCAGCAAGTTCTTCAACAGCTGCTGCTGGTTAGTCAGCATTTTATAGATGACTGTCATTGTATAGTATGGCAGTAAAAATGCTGTACTGTATAATGTCATATATATTTAATAAACGTAAAACTTTTGCAAGCAACATAAACCTTAAAATGCTTCCTAAAATAAAGAGCTTTCTAAGTATCTTTTCACCTGTTATACCTGCAAAAGATATACATAGTATTTTCTGAGGCTTCTTTCAGAAATTTCCATAGTCAACAGCCATAACCATGTTTTCCAGTCCTGCTTTGCTGGGTATGGGAGCTGCTCTGTGTTGAAGTGAGAATGCTTTCATTTGCAGCTTTTATCATGCAGAAGGGTTTTATTTTGTGAGAAGGTTATGTGCTTTTGCAATGAGCTGTGAAAGTAACTCTAAAATTTCTCTAATAGAGCATTCCCCAACCTTAGGATCAGAAATGACACCGCCTTGGCCCTGGTCCTCAGCTGCACTGCAGGCTCTTTGCACCATGCCAGCAGTGCAAGGTGACTCTAAAGCCAGTTTAATTGGCCATGGAGGGATGTGCTCAACAGAAGGATTCTCCCTGGAGGCTGTACAGTGTGCGGTTGGGCCTTCCTCACAGCACTGCCAAGCTGGCTAGTGCAGAAGCCTTTGGGAACATTGGCAGCCAGCGTAAATCCGATTAGACTTTGGACAGCTATGATTTATGTGAAAAGACTAGACCGGTGAATGCGCAGCCAGCCCACCCCTCAGCCAGTGTTTGTGGAGCAGTATTTACAGTGTATTCATGTGCTACACAGATTGGTTTGCATTTTTATTGTATATGCAGTACTATGTTAAATGCATGATAGCTTCAGTTACAATTCTAGGAAAAATAATTTAATCAATGTGTATGTATATATATATATTTTTTTTTCCTGCATAATTATCATTGTGATAAAAATGTCTCAGCCCGAATTTGACTTCAAGGCTATTCATGCATAGGGTTATATACAACCCAGTGTAGATAGATCCTCATTCCTCTGGAATGGGTTAATAGAGGATGAAGAACAAGAGATGTTAAGATATTTGCATGAAATTGTTAGAGGAGTTGTGGAAGCATTTTAATTTTATAATTTTTCATAAATTATTCATTTTTAAAATAACATCACAAATTTGAACACAGCTAAAAGGTACCAGGCTTTACAGTATATCACAGCTTTTGCAATCACAGTGGAAAATGTGCCCTTTCAGATTCTTATGTTTTCTTCAGCCATTTATTCACTGAGAAAGAGAGTAAAAGGAAAAGATAGTCAATCTTTTATCTTTTTTTTTCTCCTCCTCCTACCTAGAAAATTATGGCACTGAGTCAGGTGGGTAGTTCAGAATAAAAAGGATAGCTTTTGTTTACATTCTTGTATCTAGTTTTTGGAGCTCTTTTTATGTTTCAGAATTATTTTCTTTGATAGTTCAGAGTGTATATTTTACAGACCGCTCAGACTGCATTTATTGATGATTCAATACCATTTGTTCTTCTCTGAGAAGGTAGCAATGATTTTTTCCTTTCTTTCCTTCTTTTTTCTTGTTTTTTTTTTTTTTTTTTTTTTTTTTCTTTTTCAGAAGACTCAGATCCTGGCAGTGATTGACTCATTCCTCTGCTAAATTTTGAAGAGTTTTCATTAACATAAGGGAACTATAGTTTACAATCCCTTTGTGAGTTTTTATATTAGAAGTGTCCAAAACCAGTAGGGCTCCATACATGTAGAAAAGGCTATGTACATGCTTTATATGTTCTAGAGTTTGAATAGATGGAGTATCAGAACTGAATGGATCATTAGCTTCCCCACTACTGTGTCAAAATGGTGACAATGGAATTGTTGGACTGGCAATAGAAAACAGAGCTTGCCACTATTTCAACTTCTTTTACTTTGGCCTGAGCTGGACACTGATTCACTGGAGCACTGCTTAATACTGAGTTGGTTGTGTTGATCCACACTGTAGCAAACAGATCAAATCATCTGGATTATCAAACCCTCTTCAGAATAGGCAAACTACATGTTTGCTTTATCAGAAAGAGCAAGGACTAAATAGGCACAGAGATGAGTTACCCTAGGATAGGCACCTCCAGACAATGACTGAGGTATATTGGCAGGCCAGTGTTAAAACCCCTATGGCTATTTTGTTATGTTGGACATATCCTTCTCAAACATAACTTTAAGTTTCCATTGCTACCCAGAAAGTATTTCTACTAGCATTTAAATTATGTTTATATTCTTAAAAACATTATTGAGAAAAAGAGAACTGTTATATATTGCATATTTATAAAAATAAAATCATAACCTAGCTGGGATGTTTACTAATCATCAAGTGATCAGCATTTTACTGTCCTTCTCAAATAAAGATGTGAAATGTTCTTCCAACAAGAGACGCAAAGGCAGACATGAGGTGATGATGCAGGTCATATATAAAGAAGCAAGTTCATAAAGAGGGGACTGAGAATAGCCTATTTTATTTACATAAGATGATATCTAAAATTTCAGAGCAAAGTGATATAGAGATCTTTGCGCCCTATCAAAAATTTTGTTTTGGAACTCTGTTTTTCAACTATGTGTTTGCGACTATATTTTCCATTTGAATGACCAATATGAAAGATTATTTCTGTAATTGCATTCATGGGACTACATCCCTTTGGTATTTCTGCTGTTGCTGTAGCTTTTTAAGGCACTCTTGTTCAGTATGTTTTGTCATTTGTGTATGAAAACATAACATATTACTGGAAATTTTTATGATCTATATTAAACTACATATTTCTGTATATTGTATATATAGCACATTTTGCCATTTTATTTTGTTTCTGACTTCTGCCAAAAATAGTTATGTGGAGGTTTCTATCATGTATTTACCATGCACCTTCTTTGATAGTCCAATTCAGGAAAAACATTTATGTCCTGGATATAAAAGAAACGATGATAGCAATGGTGCTTAGCATTATGAGAGGATTAAAACCAGTCTCCAGTTAAAGTGTACCATTCAAACAGCTTGGCTAACATTTTTCCTCTAATCTCAAATGCTAATTGTGACTTTAAATTGGAGCAAGTAGTCTAGCAAAACAACGTAACATCACCTGAAAAAGATGCCCCTGCAACATTTCACAGTGGGGGATGCAGCTATGCATGACATGTGAAATTAAAGGTATGTCACAGACTGGCATATCAGCTGTGTCATTTCACCTACGCTGTAGCATTGCAGACTTTAGGTGACATGCCACAGTTGAAAAGCCAGCATATGACAGGCTCTTCATTTAACTGACTATGCCAGATGCTAGGAAATTCTGCAGTCTCTACTCATGTTTTGTATAATCGGTTTCCATGCCGTTGTGCTCTCTCAAATGCAGTGTTTTGAAACACCATTTAGGCAGAACAATGATTATCTATACTTTAGGTATGCATCTGGAATAAAAAATGAAAATAACCCTCTCCCCCACTATCTTACTCCTACATCTGTAAATCATTTAAATCTAGTCATTTATTTCAGGACCCTACATTTGCCAAGGAATATCAGAAATCCACATGATGTCCCAAGTGTCAGATTTTGTATTTGGATCTCTGATTTAGATGAATAATGTGTAAAAGTTCATGAGGTGTGAAACTGCATATAGATAGCTCCTCACTGGTTTATGCACATGAGGACATTATGGTTTCTTCCAAGGTCAGTTCAATTTATACTCACCAAATACTATCAGAAATGTCACTTGCCTTCAGACATAGTAAATGACTAAGCATTTTGTTAATATTAATTTACTGTCCTACCATGCTCACTTTTGAAACCACCGTATTAAAATACAAAGGATGTGAAGACTCGTACTTTCTTAAAGATATCATGATATGCTGTAATTTAAAAATAAGGACTGCTATCTACTGTGCCAGTCTTAATCTTCCATATGCTTAAGAGCCATGAACTAGATTTAATATTGAATTTGGTTCTAAGACTCGTTTAAAAAATAATCACAATGGCTGAAGACATACCTATGCAGTTTTTTACAGTTGTTTCAATGAGATGTACTCATCCATTCTTTATTTGGACTCATCCATCCCATTACTGTAAATCACCTTTAGAATAAAATGAATTTTATTTTCCTGTTCAAAACAATTTTGACCACATAAATTGGCAAGTGAAATTTTTCACTAAAAACTATATTGCAATTAATAGTACTGTCAGTCTTTGTGAATAGTTGATAACTGCAGGCTATTGCAAATGCCACAACAAAGAGTTGCTTTAAAAGCATGCAGCTACGTGCTAAAGAATTTACAGAATAATTTGATTAAATTGGTTTGTGTAAAAATGTTGTCTCACACAAAGTGAAAGTTGAACAAAGGATGCAAAGAAAATGTAATGGTCTTGAATGACATGAGATAAAGGAAACTATCTGTTGGAGGAGTCCAAGGAGAACTCTTCATACCCTTTATTTAATTTTTATTTGTTATTTAGTATACTTAATTTTATAGTACACTGGTTCAAATGTATTCCAGAAACAGAAGCATATAGACATTTCCAAAATTTTTAGCAGTTCAGTGCAAAATGATGCCTATGTTCATGTGTTTTGTGTCCTAATAACTTCCACATTTAAGTTTTAGATCCCTCACTGGTGGCTCATCAAAAAGTGTAAGGATTAGCATGAATAATAACGATGGGGACACTGGTACTTAGCTTTCCTTAGGCACCATACGGCTAAATTTATAAATGCCTGGGGGCTCTGTTAAACTCTTTGTATTGTAGATTATATATTACTGTGGTAGCTAAACCCAAAGGAAACACAGAGGTAGTGAGGCACAGCAAAATAAATACAGGCTTGCAGAACTGTGTGCGGCAAGAGCAAGAAAACTCTAGATACGTAGAGCCTGAGCCAGATGATGGTAGAAGATCATGTTACTGAGCTACATAATGCATATTATTTTGTAGTTGGGCATTGATCCTACCTTATACTACCTGTGTTTTGTTTACTTACTAGTAAAAAATGTGTTATGAGAATGGCATAATTTCCGAACCATTAGTGCCTGAAAATGTATGTAAGAAAATTAGGGATAGTAACATGACTGTTTATAATGGAAAGTCAGCCAGCTTTATGTTCACTTCAATGCTTACTACTCTTCCATGCTTGTTTGCTTTCTCCTTACTCTCTATATAGTATGGATGATCTAAGTAGAAGTATTGCAGAACTTTTTTCACTGGAACAGAAGATCCAGCATTTTTGCCCAACTGCATTTTTTAGTCTAGCCCAAGTGAAGGATCAGATCTTGAAAAATGCTTTACATTCATGATTACACTGCAGCTTCAGCACCTTCTCAGGGAAACAACTACCTTCATTACCTGCAGTCATTCTTTGGCATCTTCTCCCAGCATCTTTTAGAATAAGATCCTAATCTATTGATGATTCTTGAGAAAGGTACTTGCATCATTATCATGAAATACAATGTTTATTGAATTTAAAACCACAGTCTATTGAAAATTTGATATAGATTATTTTGGTCATAAAGTGGTGAAATATTTTGCATAATTTTAATTCTTAGACATACAGAACTCATCTCTATCACTTCATTTTATTAGTTATTCAGTCTGATGTTAATGCCTTTTATATAGATAATGGTGATGGCATATAATGCACATATACATAGAGCTGTCAGTTTTTTGAAAAGTACTCTATTATATTTATAATTATATTCCCAAGACACTGGCTAACTTAAAATAAATTATAATAAACAGTTTGAAATGCTTTCATGCATGGAGAATTCCACAGAAATTTCAAATATTAAGCAATCAAGATAGCTAATTCCTTCCATGTAAACATAGTAATTGGAAAATATTTGTAGTCTTGTAACTATTGATGCATTTACAATTATTTTAATATTAAACTACCGTAGTTGAATTAAAAATAGCGGGGGGGCAGGGGGGAGGATCAGCATTGATTTGCAGACCATTGCTACTTTTCTAACTGCTTTTTTTCCTAAAAACTCTTTGCTCTGATATTGATCAGAGGTCAGGTTAAATGGTGGCCCAAGTTCAGCTTTTGATGATCTTTGTGATTTTAGTGAGGGTACCATACCACTGACCATGAGCGGAAGATGGATTCTTTCTTGGATTTTTTTTTTTTTTTTTCCATGAAAGTGTGTTTGTATTTGCTAAGCACAAAGATACTATATTTCTAGTGAGGAGATGAAAAATGTAAATATGTTGTTCCCTGCAATTTTCACATCCTTTTTGTGGATTTACTGGAGGGGAGAAAGGTTGGCTAGAGTTTTTAAGAAATATTTACATATGTGAGTTGGAATGTTGCTAACTGCACAAGGAAAGACTCTGCTTCCAGTTTACAAGAGTCATTTTTAATGCCAACTTTAATTACAGTTTGCAAATCATGGTACAAGATTAAGGACCATGAGGTTCCAATAAGAAGGAAAATTTTTGTAATACTAGAATTATTCTTTAAACTCCTTTTTCAGTATTCAAATAATTAGTAGAACATATGTTACAAAATAAGTATCAGTGTTGTCCCTTTGAAATCACAAAAATGTCTTCAAATTCCTGCAGAAGTAAAACATTTATTTGGATGACAAAATACATATATGTTGACTTTAAGAAATAATACCTGAAGTCTTGTAATAAAGTTGCTGTTGCTGATGGTTTAAACATTATGTGCTAACTACAGTGCATTTAAAACTGTATCAGAATTTTTGCAAAAAAGAATGTTTGCTTCACTTGCTTGGCCATCTGAATAATTTTGGTTACATATTTCCTGTGATAGTTGGATAGGATGTAAACTTTTTCTGTTTTGTCTTTTAACTCAGTCAAATTATACAAGAGTGAGCTTTGCATGTCTAATGAAGATCAGCTCAAAAGATTAGGAACAAAGCATTTTTTGTAGAACTAACATGCACTTCAGATATGGGAGTGCAGAAACTGTTGCTTAGCCACAAATGGTTTCTGTCAGATGCAGCTTTTATCTTGGATGTTCCTGAAGGAATCTGGATTAACATAATGAGAATGTTCATGAACCATCTCATTATAATTTTAGAAATTTCAGAGCTGAATAATACACTAGGCTTTATTATCAAGCTTCATGACTGAGCCTTTTTATTTGATAAAATGTATTTGCCACATATAGTTTTGTTTGCATTCACTTTTCTGTATGACAGCTATTTTTTTAGTCTAGAATTTGAAAAAAGGGGATTAAATATCAGTAAAATTCTGAGAGGTTCCCTATATTTTCTAGTGTTCTTTGTACTGAACATGTCTAAGGGGATGTTCAATATATATTGCTATGAATTCCAAGTAATTACAATTAATTCCAAATTAACCCAGACCTGAAAAAATATATATAATGCTTCATCTGGATTTTATGGTAGGCTAAGGCATTGCATGTCATTTCTAAAACAAATTTGACATTCAAGAGAAATGAATCATAAAGGAGTAAGTATGTATAATATGCTTTCTATGCTGCATTAGTCTTGGATTAAAACTATCTGGATGGAAAATTCTTAAAAATATAAGATATATGCAGTAATACCAAAGAATCTGCAAAGATTTTTCTTAAACAGGGTTCTCTTCTTTCCCACATCACAAACATAGAGCATATGTGATATAGTGGAAGAATGGATGATGAAGGGGGTTTTCTGTTTCACTGAAGTTATTGACAGTTTTAATACAGCTTTATATCGCTACAGGAGTGTGTAGCATTTTTTTTTCTTTCTTCTTACTCCTGTTCCAGCTTATAAGTTATTTTCCTTCATGTAGTGTATGATTCCACTACTGTTCTATCAAAGATGGAGAGTTCTTTACAAGGGAAGCAGGGTTGCCATCAGATGTGACACCACAATTTTAAATGCTTCTGCCCATAATACAAAAAATATTTGTTATAAAAGAGTTTATTCTGGAAAAGAGCTCTCTTGGAAGTTCTTCTGCTCTCCAGTCCAAATATAGCCTTACATCCTTTTCATATTTATAGAAAAAGTATAACTAGCCTTTCTCTAGACCTAACACGAGATGGACAAAAGTAGCATTACATGTTGTTGGTGTAGATTTTTTAAAAAGTCTGCCTGAAATCTTTATAGAGCATGGAGAATTTTTAACTCTTACCTTAACTTGTGTATCTTAGACCCAATAATATATTTAACGAAGACATGTACCTGCTTTGCACAGATGACTGTGAAGTGAACCCCGATTTTTCCCGTTGTGTAGGTGATAGCAAGTATGTCCTCCTTCCTGACCCCTGCAAATTACTCCCCATGCCTAAACCCTTGCTTCAAGAAATCATCTCTGCTATGAGAAATATATCAGGTTAGTTACCTAATAGTTATTTAGTGAAACGGATAAAAGTATGCATGGAAGTCAGGGGGAGCTGTAGGTGAGTTCTATCATAGACAGCAGGAAGAGACAGGAGCCTCTGAGAAAGTAGAGTATGCTGTAAGGCAAGTGTCTGTTGGTATTCACTGCTTAGAAGCATCTCAGGACAATCCAGAGTGCTGTAAGTGTTTTTGTTTTTTACCTGTACTCTCATCTGGATTTGCCAAAGCCTTCTGACAGCAAAAAACATGAGCCAAGACTAGACCTATGGGAAGTTACTTTGGGGTCACTCTCAGGAATTGTATGTTCAATGATGTTCTCAGTCTCTGACAGGGAGTTACAGCTGCCTTCTTGGCAAATACTCATAGTCTGTGGTACTTCAGTTTTGGAGAACTGGTTAATACAGAGAATGATAGTTATATTAACTCCTCATATTAAGTTTTTCCATGATGACAACAATATGCCATATATACATTGCCAGACACATAGCATTACTAGCACAGCAGGGTTAGCTTTTCATTTGATTGGTCCTAACTGTAGTAAAATCATATGTTTAAATGTTAATATATAAGCATATAGTCCATCTTATACTAAGCCTACTGTATTCATAATAGTGTACTTGTGGAAAACAGAATTTTTGGCTTTCTGTGCAACTTCATTTTTGGATTTATTAGGCTAATAGCATCTGCTGTGTAAGTTGTGGCATGTTAATATTCTTATCATTCTGTATTCTGAGAAACTTATATTTGAGCTACAGTGACGTGAACATGATTTGATGATTCAATGAAGTAGAGATGCATGCTTCTGTGAAGACAGAACACATTATTTATTGCTTGGTTTTCTTTCCTTTTGTTGTATGCATTTTTTATTTTTTAACCATAATCTTTGCTTTCAAAATTACTAAACCTATATGTTTCAAAGCATATGGAAAAATGAATAAAATATCTATGTGGTCAATGCTAGAAGAGAAGCCAAAGTCCTGTTATCTGTATTACATTTCTTATACCTTTGGTTGAAAATATGTCCTTAGGATATTGAAAGTATATGTAGGCTGAAATTTAAAATTTCTCTAGGAATTTTATTAGTTGACAAGAATATTGAGTAGATATTTGTGAATTTTGAGGTAAGCTTTTAGTCTAGAAGACTGAAATCAGATTCCAAGTCCATAGATTGATGCCTAAATATAACTGGCCTGATTTTCGGAAGGTTGAATATCAGTCAGTCATACTGAAGCAATAGAAGCTGTTCCCATGGTATAGACTCTGAGACTGGTTTTAGGTGTCAGAATTTGGAAAACTTGGACTTTTGGCTTTAAATTCTATAATATATACAGTGACTTTATTTATTTATTTATTTATTTAAATTTTTGGCACATCTACATTTTTCTGTTGAGCTTTGTTAAATGTTGCAGAGGAAAAGTTGTTAATGAACTTAGGCAGTTCTGAATCTTATAACTGATATTCATGTACTCAGATGACCGGGTGTTTAAATTCAGATGTGCTGTAAGTGCCCCTTTACTGAATATTTTTTAACTTCTTAGATGTAAACTGAGCTAAATGGAATAAAAGTCAGTTTGAGTTAACACAGAAGTAGACCTGGACAGGAATTATTATCTCATAAAACACTGTTCTGTTGGAAAATGCTCCATTATTAAGTCTGAATGTTTAATGAAAACTTTAGCTGTAGTCCATTTTCCTCTGAAGTCAGATTTGTCACAGAGGTGGAGACTGAGCAGGTCCAAGACTTGTCCTCATCTGTATGCTCCCACTATCTCCCTTGTATCACAGTGATGATCAACTGGCCATAGGGGTAGCATTTATGAAAATGGCAAGTTGATCTAACATGTCACAGGCTCATACAATATCTAATGTCTGTACCAGGTAAGGAGATTGAGTCATGTGGTGGTGAATAGTAGTGAGATCTGGACTTGCCCTTTTGGTTGTAATGTGCTTAATCTAACAGGGAAATGTGAGGTTAGACTCTATCGTTTACTTATTTAATATTATTACCATTATTGTGCAAACAGTTAAAACGTTGATCATTATTGTAGTTCCATATTTCAGTAACATAACATTAAACACAGTAATGCTACACTAGTTTGTATCCATCTATTTGCATCTAGACTATTTTCTAGATTTTTTTTACCAAATTTTTGGTATCAAAGAAAGGATGATACTCAGATAATCTTTTCTGAATTTTAAGTTAGTTTAATGGCTCTTCAAAGAAAGCTGTGAGAGGTTAGTGAGGGTTCTGTGAGTATTCACAAGTGATGGCCATTAAAAAGATGACAACTGATGTGGTAATTGTATCTTTTTATGGAAAATATCTCTCTGCTTATCTGTTCATTACAGAATTCAGAGTGACTTTCTGAGCTACAATTCAAGGAGGTTTTAGAAACTGAGGACCCATTACTTAGAACCAGATTGTGAATGCCTTACTCCTGTTGTTGAATGTTTAATGCTATTGTCTTCAATACTTACATTTTTCAATGAGTAATTGCACAGCAATGGAAAAAGATATTATTGTTTTAGTCTTTAATAGTTGTTTTGTCAGCAGCTTGTGTGAGCTGGGAGGATAGTAATTTGATATCTTTAGGGCATATGCATGCAGCTCTGTGTAAGTTTGGGAGGCTATGGGAAAAGAGAAATAATAAAAAAAGATAGAGATTTAAAAATATTGTGAGCACAACACATGGAGATTTCCCCCCCCCCCCCCCAATACTCTCTAAATATGTTTTCCTGTACAAGTTTTAAAATACTTGAATGCATATTCTGTTAATCATCTCTTCAGTATTTGTCTGCATTTTCCTTCTTGCAGTTGTGAAACATCCACATATACTGAAACCTTGCCAAACAACAAAGAGAAGTTGTTAGAAAATGGAGGTTCTCTACATAAGTAACATATGTAGACAAATATATAATTAATTATAATTGTATGGGAGACAATTTCCTTTTTGTGGGTACATCCTCTGTAAACCTACAATACATTATTCATGTTTCTTTGCCTTTTCAGTAGTTAACATATTATTGTAATTATCACTCATCTTTTATGGCAAGCTTTTTTGATCAGAAATAACTGCTCTTAAAATAATGCATTACCCTAAAATATTCAGATCATCTAAGATGAATTTTTTTGTGGTGATGCAACCTGATATACCTTGGTGAAAATTTGTAGATGCGGCATTTTATACACTAGGGAAAAACAGGCTGACTGCATGAGAAAAGGAGTGGTGAGTCAGGAGAGGGAGAGATGAGTGACCTTTTCCTTTTTTGTTCTTTATGTTCATCTTATGCTTATGATACCGAGTCATCGTTTTCAGAGCAGATAAAATCCTCAGCTAATTAATTCAGTATAATGTATAAATGCTTTCTGAAGTGAATAAATAGATTATTTTAAAAATAATTGGGATGTAAGAACTCTAAAGATAACTGTATGCACATTATCAGTAATGATATTTATAAGTCACATAAATATTACTCTTGGGGACTCTCAATCAGTCATCTCAGAGTTTTCAGCCAAAGAGTTGTCTGAAGTTCTTCAATATGAGTTTATGTATTATCCAAATGTTAATAACAAAATCTAAGTTAATGCAAAGTGTGCTCTGTATTTTGTTCTCATATTTCTTTGTAAAGGTATAATTTTGTGCCCTCAGCTACAAGTTAGAGTAATTATGACATCCCAGAATAGATATATAGGTGTAAAAGCAAATCTAATCAAACTACGTATACCAAGAGACTGAATACTGTATATCACTTTCTTTTCTGTTTAATGGCTTCATAAACTGGTATGTGTTCATCTGAGCCCTAGCTTGAGAGGGCAGTTTTGCAATACTCCTACCATCATTTGCAAACACCTAGAGTACTTGTGACAACAGAAATAGCTTAAATGGATAAATATTAGAAGGAAATAATTTTGAACCATACAGAGTGATATCTTTATGCATGATGAATAATCCATGTGAGTGGGGTGTCATCCAAGCATCCTTTTCCATTGCTGAAGCTTCAGACAAAGGGAAGACTGTGGCAGGACTCACATTATGTGTAGCCTCCTCTTTAAATTTGTTTTTTCAACTGTTTGCCTTGTGGGAGGGGATGTTACCCAAGTTCCTCATTTACTAATGAAATGTTATGTGAGACTGTGTCAAAATCTTAGATAAATTAAGATCTGTCACATTTACAACTCTCTCTTATTCAACAAGTCATAGTTTCCCTACAGAGGAAGAAGCATGGCCAGCCTCTGGTCTTGTTGTATCAAAGGTGTCCTCAACAAGCTAATTGTCTATTTCTGAGATTCATACTTCCATCATGTTTGTTTGTGCTAGCTTTTATGTTCAATCAAAAATAAGACACTTCTCCTTTTTCAAGTTTCTCTGAAAAGATCAGCAAGTAACAAGTTCTGATTACAGTTACTGTTGCATCTGGTCTTATTTTTAAGAATAGGGCAGGACATTTCCCATATGTCTTGCCACAGTAGCTCCCAGTCTGTTGGTCTGAAGACATAAATGCTATATAGAAGTGTAAGTAATGAATGTAAATAGTGAAAATGCCTTTCTGATTTGCCTTTATATCAATAATTCAAAGATCAAACACCTCAGTGAAAATTGCAAAGTGTCAGATTTTAAAAGTTCCTCTGCGTGATGACTAAAATGTTAGAACAATTTATTTATATTCAGAGATTGAGTTCCCCAGTAGTTTCAGTGGTATTTGCCTTGGTAAATCTTTCATATTCAACATTAAGAATAACTTAGAGAAGGTATTTGATATGAGCAAGTCAATCTGTAGAAAAAAATGCAAGACATTTGAGGTATCAGACAGCTCAAGGTAGATTCATGAAGCCTTTAATCTGTCTAGGTTCAGCACGAACCCAGAGTTGTAGATTTTCAGTAGCATGCATTAAGTGAGTTTTTGGCCTCAGTGCAATTCAGTGTTGTTATTCAAATCACTGTTAGTAAAACCTCTGTCCCTATATAACTGTAAATATTTTGGTCATGCAGTCTTCTGCAATATCACCTGCTGCTTGCAGTTATTATCTTGCTGCATTGTTTGATGATCATGATGGAACTCCTATCTTCACTCACGCTTCCGGTCTCTGTGTCACTCATTTGTATCCAAATTCATCATCAAAATATGTCTGTCCTGTGTCTCTCATTGACCTAATTGATCTGAATGATTCTGACCATGGTAGGCAGGTATTTCTTCCTAATATGTGTGAACATGCTTTTTGCTAGAAGAGAAATGTAGCTGCTTGATACCAGTTTTGCTTTAAATGGCTATATGAGAAGCATAGTTCAGACATGTGGCCCCCGGGTATTTTGACTTATTTTAAAATCAGATTTACTTCCAAAATGGAATTTCTTCACATTTAGACACATCTTCCAGCATAAGAGATTAAATAAAAAACAAGGTGAGAAAGGGCAAATGTTGATGCGGTATTTGATGTACACTGTCCCTTGCTTAGGGACAAAAAGTAAAAGGAAGGAAATAAAAATTTTCATTTACGATGTCTCAGATAAAAGAAGCATTTCATATTCACCCATTCACAGACTCATCTACAATACTATTTTTCAGTGTGTGAAAGGTGCTTGTAGGCCTTTTTCTATGAAGTGCACTTGCTTTTACTACATGCTAGTGAAGAGGCAGGTAATGAGAAGAGAAGAAAGTTTGGAACAATTAAATGAACTGCAGCCCCTTGTTCCTTTATCCATTAAGGAAAGAGCATTACAGGAAGCAGCTATGGTGAATAATACCTGGAAAACTAAAAAGAGAGCTGACATTAGTGATAATGCATTTTCTGCCTGTGGAAGGTAGTATATCTACAAAGCAAACAATTTGAAATACACTCAAAAGCAGAGAATAAATACTGAGAGTGAAAATGCTGGCTAGCAGACAGAAGCAAAATACAAGTTTGAAATGCAGTGATTGACAGTATGGAAGGACATTGATTGGTATGTAAGTGCTACTGGGATTTACCTGTAACTCTAAAAAGTTTGGGAAGAGCAAATTGACATAGCACATATGTCAAAATCATTGGAAACCATTTACAGAATAAACCAACATAGTTATTGATTCCCCAAAATCCCACATAAAAGTTTTGAGTATTGGAAATTGAATTGGAACATATGATTATGTGGGCTGGATTTTGGTTTGCATTCAGTTACTTGGCATTTATGGTCATTTCTAAACTTACTTATAGGTTAGGTTAAATCTTGTTACAATTCTGATATCTGCTTATGTAAAATTAGAGATACAAGTGAGGAATGACAGAATGGCTGCATGCAAATGACTAAAATGTCACACTTGAATGGTCTACTAAAGGAAAGCAGGTTCTGCTGAATATATTTATGTTCTGATCATGAAGATTAGATGATTCCCCCCCCCTTTTTTTTTTTTTTGAGGGATGCGTATTTTTGATTTTATAGTGATTTAATACACAAGAAATACAAATATGACCAAAACAAACTGCAGAAAATAAAACGTTGATACTTCAAAGAAGTATTTTTGCTTAATAGTTGAATCCTCTAATTAATTGTAAATCTATCTTAAAACCAATTCAAATTAATACTCTATCTACATGGCTATTTATTCGTACTGATTTCACAGGTTTTCAAAGTACTCCACATGGAGAAAGGGAATTGCTATCACAGCATTGCCTATATTCTGTTAGTTTTATTTCTCAAGCAACCATAAAACTATATTGTTTAAATAACTCATGTGGAATTCCAAGTTCCTGGAGATTCAGTTGATATACATAGGTGTGTGTGCATTTATGTACACCTCTGCACCTGCACTCGGTACACACTGAGACATCTGAAATATGTCTGAATAAGTTATTAGATCTTTCAAACAGTATAGATACTTTATTCTGACTAGCTTGACTGTTTGATTTAGAAACAACTGATGAATTTGGCATATTGATAAAGGCATTTTCCATTTAAGTGGGTATTTAAGTGTTTTGTATCCAAAGGCAAATACATGAAGTTTCCAGGGTAACCATGAATTTTCTTGAAGGCCTAGGATGATTAAATACCTATAGTTCATAGATATATGGCTCTGTCTGGGGTGAGAATGTTTTTGTCTATGGCCATCTTGACAAAGTCCAGGATAAATGGCATCCAGTATCCCATGGAAACCTGTAACTACATATATACTGGCTAGCTCATAGGATCCCTTGCCCAGACAGGTGAAGATATTACTGGGAAGTTGCCTTAATGTAGTTGTTTGATGGGGTCTGCTTGGATTTAGTCCCTTGACTAATCTAATTTGCTCCTACTTCATTCTGCTGCAGTCAGGACAAACGTGGTTGTCTTTGCAAGGCAGAGCAGCCTCAAGAACTGCTGTGGTGCTTTGCAAGGGTGCAGACTTGCTGTAATGAGCACCTTGTGATTTCTTTTGCAAGCTTGTATTACTCACATAGAAACTGCTTTCGTATATTGTAGTATTCTCTTGCTTCTAGGCAAAAAGTAAAGACAACGCTAAAGGTACCTAGGTGGTGAAGATTGAAAGCCAGAAATTGTGAACGTTAAATGTGTCTTGTCATGAGAGTAGTAAGTCAGTCTTGCAACTCTCCTTGACTGGGGGTTAATGGGAAAGCTGTTGCTATCAAACGTGTTTGTGAATTCAGGGACTAGCTGCTACCAATAAATATAAGCTCAACTGCTGCAGTACATCTTACTAAGATACTTAATTCCACAGACATGATGAGACTTTCTAGATTTCAAAATATTTTGTTTCCCAAAACTATATAAAGATTAGCCTTGCAACATTTACATACGGACATGGGAAGCAAGCCAGCAGGCATAACTGCACTTACGCTTTCAGTCTAAAAAACATAGACCTAGTAATTTTAAAGTTAAATATTATCACAAAAAATGTTCCATAGTAGTGAGAATTCAGGTAAAGAAAAGTCATATTTAATATATTATGAACATTTTCCTTATTTTTTTTTGTGCTTTTAACACAAAATATTGTTGCAAGGCCATTGTCTAAATATATATCACATAGCTTTATACCGATGAGAGTACATATGAGTGACTCTGTGTTCTCATTATCTTTAGTTTTCATGCAATAATATGGCAAGTTGAAGCTATAGACCCAAGTTCACTTTTTTAATAGTAATATCAGCTACTTAAAAAAATGTGATTAGACTCAACTAAGATGGGATTCAAGGATCTAGGCAAGGCTAAGTATTGTATTTTATTTTAGTGAAAAATTTAGAAGGTTCTCGTGAGCTGAAATTAATTCTGTTTAAGATGGCAGAGACTTTTGTCTAATCCTCATCAAATAGCTTAGTTCTGCACAGGTTAGAAACTAACTTACTGTTTTGTTCAAACCTTAAATGGCAATGGAGCTGTTTCCTCTGTTCTTTTCCTTGCTTTTTTTTTTCCTCTCTTCTTTCTTTTGAGGGATGGAAATCTTTTTGGATGCTGCTAATCAATGAATGACACTGATAAAATTTGGCTATTTTAAATGAAATAGAACAAGGTCAATTTGAATAAGGAATATCTTTCTCATGCTAATCAAAATACTCGGACAGAGGAGAAGGGGGAAGGAGAAAGAGACTGGGTGTTGGAAGAGCTTCAGATACTTTGTTTTCAGGGGAAGTTCAATAGCTCTAAGTCTTAAATTAGAAATGTGTGCTATATTGAGAAATTAACAGTAAGGAAGGTGGGCAATCTTTCTGAGACATCTAACAAAACTATAATAAAATTATTTGCCAAGATCAAATGCCTCAATTTCATGCTACTTGAAATATCTCTAAAATACTTTAGTAAAACTGTGCAAATCTGCAATCACTTCAGTCCTATAGTGAAGGTTTTACAGTGAAATAGATGATAAATCAGTGGGAGAAAGCACATCACAAAGAATATCTATAGATCCTAGTAATGGCTTTTTAAGACTGGATCATCTAGTAAGTACTAGAAGGACTTGATAAAAGGGAACCTTGTCAATAAATGTTCTCAGTTTCCAAGCTGGTTTTGCATGATTTACTCCAATGGCTATTACTTTCAAATTATTTCAAATGTTTTGGACTGAACGTGAAATACACTGGTGCAGCACTTATCTGAAGTCTGACACAGGTGTTCATGCCTTTAAATGCAGACTTCACTCCTGGGTCAGACATTCTCTTGCTCTCTTTGTGCTTATATGAAAGCTTAATGCTGTTTATTGCATGTGTGTTTTACTGTAATATAAACATGATATAGTAAGTATTTTGCACTGTTTTAGGATCTTGCTCCCAAGAAACTTCATAATAATGTATTAATATCAGCATAAAGGTATGTCTATGCTGATCAGTGGAGTATACTGCAGGAAACCCCAAAGAGGCTGATAACTCTTCACAGAACAGGACAGAGTCAATGTTTAGCTTCCATTAATACGGTAATAATCTGAATTCTTTATCAAGACCAATTAATTTGCAGAATGTCAATATAGCTGTGCCGCTTGAAAGACCAAGGAGAAAAGATCTTAGATGGTACTTTTGACTGTGAGTTGTTTCTCTACCTCTCTGTCACTGAGGATCAGTCCCATAGGCTTACTCTGAGTATGCTTTGGATATGTGTGTGTCTCTTGAACAGTCCAATTTAAAGCATGGTTGTGATGTAAGTAGATACAAATCCCTATTTTGCCTAATTTGATGACAAGACACTGAAATGAGGTCTTGACATCACAGTGCAGAAATGGTAGACTGCAGTGTATGCATTTTCTTTCAGGATTTGTTTGCAAACAAAGGTAAGGTGTGTAAATGAAAGGGAGGTTTTGTGGTTTTGTATCCTAGGTAGAGAAAGATGAGCTCATATGGATTCCTTTAGTTTAGGGAGCTCACAACAATGATGCTTGTGGTCATCAGGAACCAAGAGAAATTTCTCTGCCACTTGCTCCTAGCCAGAGAGATGCTAGTTTGCTCACAGTGCAAAAAACGTTCCCCAAGCTGTCGCCTATTACCAATACAACGTTTGCAAACCAGCTGAAGATGTCTGTGATAAATCCACCTGAGTCCCCAGGTCCTTCAAGACCATATAAGCAATTTTATTTTGATTCATTACTTCAGTGAAGACAATTCCCTATAACTTTGCTAATATAATCATGGTTTTCAGCACCATGGGAGATTAGTAGTAAAACATACCCAATGTCCATTTAGCTTTGATTTAGTACAGGGTTTTAGTTGTAAGTGTGAAAAAATGAGTGAAATGAGTATAAAATGCACTTCGACTATATATTTAACAAACATTACCAGTTGTTCTGTTCCATGCATCTGGACTACCTTTGGCATATCTTAGCTTTAGAGTCTACAGTTTGTCGTAATTATGAAATGAAAGCTGAAATTACTCTTAAGATCTGATTGACTCCATTCCCATTTGTTACCATTTATTCCTTGAGTTAGGTTTTGGATACAAATGCAGATACACTTGTTGCTATGTCTGTCCAGAGGCAGAAGGATTTCCAGGATCTTCCCAAAAAAGAGATTTACTGGAGAGAAGGAGGAGAAGAAACATGAGACATTTACTTCTTCATTAACTCCTGTCTCTGCTTTCTCTCCTACGACATTTGGTAGGTGTAGTCTTCTAACACTACAGTCAGTGTTATCTCCTGAGGAACCAAACACCACATAACTTTGTGTGAGAAACTGAGAGTGACCTAGTGTAATGTGTCCACCCTTTTCATCTGTCTCAGATTAATCCTGCACTCATTTTAGAGTGTGTCTTCCTCTACCTTGGTCAAATCTTTTATCAGTGTTTATATCAAAGTACCTGAACATCATCATCTTTTTTACAAATATTTTCCAAGGATGGGTTTAAATTACAATCACTGCTATTATAGGTCTCTTGTGTTTAATGAAGTGGGTGAGACTAACTGTGATTTAATCAGATTTCTCTTTCCTAGTGCATCAGTTTGCACAGAGATAGTTCCCATCTGTGCATCGTTTCTTTTTGCCTTGAGGAATTTAGCAGGAAAACTAGTACACATTGAAACAGTATAGGGCTGAATTTCTAGTGATTTCTATTCTGGTCACATCATAAATAATCCTCTGAATGCTTGTTCCAATATCTAGTAAAGGCGTTTGAGAAAAATACACACAACTGTGGTGAGTGGAGTTGATTTGGGATCACTAAAGTACTATTAAACCAGCATGTTTGTAGTTCCTTCTTATTCTTAAAATTTTGCCATCGGCTATAATCATGTGGGAGGAGATTTCTATAACTATCTGATATATGATAATGAACACTAATATTTCTTTGCATTGAGTAGCCATTTCCTTTTCTGGATCTTAGAGGCGTAAATTAATTTTATCTCTTACCTCTGTGCCTTGCAACACATACAGAAGCCATAAACTGAAACACCAAATCAGAATTAAATGCTTGAACCCATTTAGAAAAGGCAAACACCTTGTTCATAAAGAGAGCCAGAACCGAAGAGCAGAACAATGAAAGTCCAAGTACCTTTGAAAGGCAAGGGTGTCAACAATGAATTTAAAATTTGTTTTCAGTGGATTTATTTACAGGTATTATTGTTTTTATGTCAAACACATTAGTACTTGTTTCATGAGTTGAGCAAAGAGAAAAGTAAATCAAAGGTGGTAAAGATTATAGCAAAGACTCCTTATACTATCATGGACCCAGCCAGCTAAACAGCTAGTGTCCATACTTGAATATCTTGAGAAACATCAAAGTCACTGTAACTTCAAATTCCTTCGTGTCTTTCACATACTACTCCAGATGCAAAACTCCTTCCTGCATTTCCAATATGATGTACTTTTTACCAGTACAATGTAGCTTCCGTTTTACTCACTTGTACTGGACACTGTTTTACAATTTTTTTCTCAGAATATCTTGATTAATGAGAAATTTGGAAGGGTATGAAATCCCTGAAATGCCCCAGGTGTTTTTCAGTTGTTGAAGTCTGATTAGGCTCTTAGAAAGTAACTTTCATTACATTAAAAAAGGATGGAAAAATGTCCACTACTTCAAATATGTTAAAATTGTCTGTGTCGTATATGGTAAGTATTTTAATGCTTAATAAAAAATGGAAGATGTAAGTTAAAGTGTGGAGAAGACTAGACAGCATTGATCAGACAGCAAGGCAGCTGCTAGAACAAGTTGTCCTGAATTTGAATTGAGACTGGATTGAACCTCTTCATTGATACAAAACTCATTTTTTGAGTCAGAACCTTACAAGAAGTCTCATCTATAGATTTGTTCAGTAAATGAACAATATTTTTGCACAGTCATTTTTAATATTTAAACTGCATTGGAAATACTTCAGTGCAGATATATGTCTGTTGTAAAGTCCATGGCAAAATTGTTGAAAAAACCCTCAAAGAATCTTTAGGGCAGCTACATGTTGTTCTAGAACCAAATATCCAGAGATATGTTCCATTTCTTGTTAACTGACTTTTCACTAATGAAAGTTCTTCTAGGCTCTTTTACTGTTTTTACATGTTTAATTATTTGTTTGCAGAGTTATTTAATTTCTTACTTGTTCTACTTTAGCTTTGGTGAAAAGTTCTGAACCAACTATTACCGATGGATTCAGAAGTCCCTTTATTTATCCTTCCAGCAGATAATGCACAGCCGGTACTCATGCAAGTTTCCTAAATATTGTTCTTTGAAATTTCTCAGCCTGGAGAAACATAGTCAGTATTAGTGTTTAGGTTAGACTTCTACCGAGAACGTAAAGATATCTATAGTGATCTTGTGAAAACCTATCCTATAGGACTTGAATTGGGATAAAAAGTCACATTACACAGAGCAATGAACAATATCCAGGGGTAACAACTGCATTGACTGTCTGCTTGCATTTGAACTGCAAATGCCAGCCTTTTCCCCCAAGCAGCTACATAGCTTGAATTAAGGCTTTTCCAGATAGAATTTCTTGTTTATGTGGAGCAGATTCCAAGGATGATGTTTCAGACTACATGTGATGTAAGCTCACTAACCCACGTTATTTGCTTAGTTTGCCCCATGGAATTATTTTTCTGGGCATATTTTAAGTGATGTGAAATTTAAAAATGACTGAAAAGCTCTTTGTCTGGCACTGTATTGGTAAATACCTGATTTCTTTTACATCTGGATCTTACCAAGGACTGAGCTGTAAATGATATATACTCATTTTAAGATGGCCATTACTCCTATGAAAGTTGACAAAATTTTGAATTTTTTTATTGGTTTGGGGGAATGAAAGGAGAACAAGGAAGAAGCAGCAAAGACTCTCAGACTTGAATACCTCTTGGGGAAGCCAGCTGAAATACTTAGGTATGTAATACAATTGTAGAATGGTTTGAGTTGGAAGGGACCTTTAAAGATCATCTAGTCCAACACCCCCAACAGGGACATCTTTCAGTGGATCAGGTTGATAGATGCAAATACTTTTTGTTTAAGGTCTTGCTTTAATGATTCTGGCAGTTGCATTTGGGAGACTGAGCCTTGTTTTATTAAGGGTCATAGCAACAGTTTTGGTTAAACTCTTGTTCTCTGACCTTTTCCTCATAGGCATGCATCTTGCTAGGTCTAAATAAGCTAGTTAACAGTTCTAGTTAGCTAGTTACCATTTCTTTTACACTAGACCTCAGAACAAAATAAAACATATATGCTGTAAGGAGACTAGCATTCACTAATACAATAAGCAAAGATTGTTTTAATGCAGTAATGCTAAGAATAGAATTATGGAAGGTTTAGGGTAACACATCCATGTAAGCTTGTATTTAGGCAACTTGTAAAGTTGCTTAATTTGCACATGTTGCACACTGAGGTTTTTTATTCAAGTAAGGAGACCTGAACACTGCTGAATTATTAGGATATGTGTATTGGGTGTTTAGACATGGGGTTCAGTGCTGGCATAAATCAATAATGGCCTCACATATTTTAATTAGAACACCTGCAACTGAAAGATATTTTTAATTTATTCAGTTTATTTGGCCCCAAATTATAGCTATTATGCTTTTTTAGCACATCCTATGATCAACAGCACTTGTTGAGACAACCCACATCCTTGATTTCAGATTATTTACGTTCATTACAGTAGTGCCTAGGGACCAACATAAATCAGTGATAATGGTAGAGAGAATGTATTTTGATATTTTATCACATGTAGCAGTTGTCTGTCTCTGTCCCCAAAGCACCTCAGCTGGCTGTCCTGTTAGAGATAAAGATTTTTTCTGCCTGTGAAGAAAGAGAAATCCTCTAATTCTTCAGGACAGCCAAATTGCACCTCTCTAGAGTAGTAAAATAATTACAGTTATAAATTAAAACTTCACCTAAAGAAAACATCATAATAAAAAGTTTCTTCAGCAATCAAAATTGTTTATTGTTGTAGATCATGGATCCAATAATTCCTGAAGGCTAATGGGTTATTTCTAAAACATTCACAATAGCATGTTCACTTAATAAGGAGAAATTCAAGTTCACCTTACAGGATCAATTGCAGATATGAAATTCATAGCAAATAACTCTAGTAAGGTACAAACTAGTAAACATCTTTTAACAAATTCTATGTTGTTTCTTTAAAAAACACCACCACACACATGTGGACCTCATTGAGTGCCTCATCTTCCCCAGCTGGGACCAATCAATGCATTAGATTCAGGTGCTTTACAAACAACAGCCCAGGTAATAAGAGATGGTGTTTGCTGTGGAGAAAGAGGTATAGTGGAAGAAAAAGCTAGAGAAGTGATGATATAGAGTGTAATACTAGGGGATAGTTGAAGGTTGTTTTGTTGAGTCTTCTTACTAGAAGAAGAATGTGTTCTTGTGATCTATGAGAGGACATATGTGAGGCCTGCGTGTTGGGTGAGTACAGGTTCTTATCTATTGTGTAAGTGTAAAGTCTGCCTGGTTTCTGTTTATCCTGGTTTTGGTAGGTCTAATTGTATGTTTGTGATATTAAATATGTGTAGTTTGCAGTCTTCTAGTAGCTTTTGTAGTATGTGTGTATGTAGTTAATATTTCTGGTATTAAAACTGCTTATTGCAATACTTAAAAATAATAATGCAGTAAGTAAAATGCAGAGCTCCTAGTTTTGCAACAGAACAATAGGATAAGTGGTTGTGAGTTTTCTGTCTTGGATGGGGGGGAAATGACAACGTGTGATGATACCGTAAGATTGCTCTCTAATTAACTGTAAGTGTTCTCAGTAAGTTCTCCTTCTCTATTCTGACTCTGGATTATTTACCTTCTCTTGATTTCTTCATCTAATACTTAAAAGATCTTCATAGCTCCTGCCGCAGGCTTTCATAACCTTCATCCCCTCCCACCTTTTTTTAAACTTCCAAAACTTTTGGGCTTGTAATTTTAAACTTAAAATGGGTAGACCCATTGGTCATTCTTCAAGGGATCGTGATTCTGCTCCGTTATATGTAAATAGTAAGTGAATAAACTTTTCTGAAAATAAGAAATTTTCATATAATAACTAGTGAAAAACACAACACTATGTCTTCATGTTTGCATAAAGTCTTCAGTTGCTACTTTAAGCAAATTTGGTATATCAAAGTGTAGCTTTAACTTACTGTTGGGCAAAGTATGCTTAAACTAAATGTTAAAGACTGTATATAGCTGACTTCCAAATGTTTTCACTTGAATGCTATGGGTTTTAAAGCAGTATAAGTATAACTGAGTAACCAGCTTGTGTTTTTGTGTTTGGACATACTACCAAGAACTGAAAGCTACTTGAATTATAGCATAATTCTTTAAAATAAAATATTATTCTGAAGTAGCTACTACTGTATAAATTTTTATAGTAAGACAACTTCTCTTAGTCTTTATTTGTCTTATATATGCCCTGATGTTCTTCACTATCTCTAGTATGTTTTGGAACAGTATAGATACGTGTCATACCTGTAGTTTCCCCACAAAGTTGTACAAAAATATCATGTTTCTTGCTTATACCATTATTATGCATAACAGAAATGTTTGAGGTCCATTTGCCACATAAAACTTGCCTGAGTTACCATGCAGCCATCAGTAGTTTCTGCTCATAATGTAGCACATGATAGTATCACCTGATGTTCATACTGCTCTGAGTTTTAAGGATCTAACACTGCCTATTTATTAAGACACTGAGCACTAATGTTTCAAAATGTACTGCTTATAACCCACAGGTATGATACTATGAAAAGCAAACATGCTTTCTCTGGGTGTTTTTGTGTTCCTATAAAGTTGAAGCTCAACAGTGTAAAAAAACCTCAAACACAAAAAAAGTCAAACCAAAACAAAAAAACCCAACCTTGTGATCTCATGGTAGAGGAAGGTTGTACTGTAGTGTGAACAAGTTAAGAGAGGTTAATAATATTTGTCCCCTAATATTTCTGTTCTGGTGCAGAAATTCTTATTTCTAAGAGGAGCAGACTGGCTGTTATTGTGTGCTATGAGAAATCTCCAGTAATGCATCATTGCCTTCCAAGTGCTGCTTATAATGGTAATGCTTTGCATTTATGCAGAACAGAAGCGTAAAATTGGTGGCAAGATCAAGCATGGGAATACGTTCTGAGATTTCATAAGTACATAGAAATGGAGGCTTGTCACTTTAGCCACAAGTCAGAGGTTACCTCACAGACAACATCTCTTCTGCCTCAGCTCCAGTTGTGGCTAGATATCATGCTCAGTTTTTCCTTTGTTTGTTCTGCCGAGAACTGCAATTTGAATAGCACTTAATCCAGACTATCCGTCTAAGGGTGGGACTACACTGCCTGAAGTGCAGTGCAGAGTGTCCCAATCTGCTTTTATTCAAATTTTTGTAGGGACCGATGTAGGCACATCAGTGCAGAGCTAGGTCTCAGCTAGCCAGTTCTTCACTCTTGGGCTGATGTTGAGATGTTGCTCACGCTGCTGTAAGTGCTGTGCCTGTCTGGATGTGAGAGTTTCTATGTTGCACTCAATGCCTTATTACTCTTTAACTGTGGACATATGCTTCACATCAGACTTCCTCAGAGTATTAGAGAAGCATTAAGGCTGATGATACAACCCTTCTCACTTTTTGCATCTTCTATTAACCATACTAGATTTCTCATCTACATAACATATCTCTGTCTACTGGCACTGCATGAAAACTGGACCTAATTTCTTAGTTTCCCCTTACACCTCATGTCATAAAGCTCTAGAATTATGTATAGACTAGTGATGTTGGGAATCTGGGATAATTTTAAAGGGTGATTGAAAGGTAATTGAGGAAAAAATAGCTACTGTCAGTAGACTTCTATTTGCCATACGTGGAGTCTAATTGAAACAGCTGAAAATGATTTATCTAGGCAATAATGCACCTGCATGAACTTCTTTGTTATAGTTTCTTTGTAACTCCTCAAAAGCTGTTTGGCCTTGATCAGAATCCCCTAGGGGATGTCGTGTCCTTCCTCTCCTGCCTATAACTTTCCTGATGAATCATGTAAGTGTTTATTCTCTGACTTAGCAGTCAGTGCCCTTCTGGTCTCTGAAATGACCCCTGAGACCTTTTTGGTTTTCCTTTCCAAAGATTTTGTATGGTATGTTTGCTCTGGAGATCTAAGTCCCCATCCAGGTGGTTATGATGTTCTGATATGAAAAGCTTGTCTTGCAATTAGTAGTAATTACTTTTGCACAGTGGTATCTTGTTGGAATGTATAACTATTAAGATTTAAGAACTGAAACTGGACTTCTGTTTTTCACAGGAATCTCTCTTGTGTCAGTAGGGAGATAAGGGTTTTTCACCCACTTTTGTGGTGTTTCTTAAGTTTGCAGTCTGACATAGGCATATCTGAATTCCAAGTGCTAAAAAATTTCAATGCTATAATGTTAATTTCAAATTCATCACAATCCATCTAATTCAGTTGGTGCAATAAGCTGCTTCTCTTCCTGTGCCCACCCTGTGCTAATTATGTCTCCTTTTAGAAAGATGTATTCTAGTTTGGGTCCTACTGAGGTGGCAATTCAGCCTGGATTGCTGCATTATTATGTTCACTTTTTATCTTCTAAATCCTTGTACTGCTGAGTCATCCTGTCTCATCTACTAGTGTCTTTGCATGTGATCAGGTGGTCTAGTGACCTTGGTACCTACAAGAATTTTACTTTGGGTTGCTGTAGGAAATATGAAGTGAAATAGAAGTTAAAGCTTCTTCAGAACAAAGCTGTGATTTACTTACTGAGACATACAGACTGGACAAAGAAAAAAATCTGAAAACAAACAAGATCTAATAATACCTTGCTTATGCGTGGCATTTCACTCCAGTCCTTAGATAAATATGACTTACCTTTGGCATTCCTTGCCCAGTTCTCTTGGGAACTAAATTACAGTCTGCTTGCTGCAGACTCTGACTCTGTTAGATTGCTGCAGCTGACAGCTGCAGAACTCAGGACTGGCCATCAAGCCAACAGCAGTGAGTTTGCAGACATGCTTGTGCTCTGTATATCTTATGCAATCTTAAAATAAAAATCCATGGGCAGATGATACTGGTGGTGATCAAGTTTACATGTTTCTGCTTTTAGTATGTAGGATAACCTGCAGAGGTGTGCATTTTATTAATTTATTAAAAAAAAAAAAAGTGATGCTGGTTTTGTCTTGTTTTCCCTAGCCCTTGCATTGCCATCTCTTTATTGCCTATTAAGTGAAAGAATGACTTGGGGGATGTGAGGGAAAATGGGAAAAGCATGATTTCTTAAATTATGAAAATTACTTTAGGAGTATATGCCAACATATGTCATTATCTTAACATCAACAAAAGAAATGCCATGTACTGACATTTTTGCCAGGACAGTAATGTATGGTACATAGAAGACTGTAATATACACTAAATTGAAAGAATAGAAATAAAAGTATAAATATTTTTAACTCACTAATGAAACTCTACAGTTCTGTTCAACACTTAAGAAGTTACTGATGAAAATTCATCTTTAAGGCTTCTCAAGTACATGAAATTTACCTCATGGCTACTATGTACAAGTGCTTATAAACATCTGTGCTAGTAAAAATGTAATTTCATCATATAACTTGTTCTTTTTCATAAATGTTGTCATTTTGTATCACTAGTAATGGAAACAAAAAAACCTTTAGTCTAAGATATAGTAAGGTGAAACTGCCTGTGGGACTCTAGTGTGTATTTATAATGGAATAATTTGGGTTTGAAGGGATCTTTAAAGGTCATTTAGTCCACTTTTTAAAAACAATTCCTTCCAATTCTGGCTAAAACTGAGAAGGAAGCTGGTGCATGAAGAACTTATAGAAACAAAACCGAGCAAGTTACTTGATGTGTACAATTTGTGGATTTGCTTTGATGAATTTGAACATTCCAGTTAGATTCTCTTCCTCTAAAGCCTGTAGGCTTTCTTCCTTAAATGCAGCAGGGGTAACAAATTCCTGTTCTGCTACCTGGAACGCTATGGTGTAATTACTCTCTCTATGAAGAGTGATAGTAGCAGCAGTAGGTTTTCCTGCAACTGTGTTGTCATTTACTAGCTTCAATGGCCACTTCATTAAGCAGCTGCTATAATAGCAATATTGAGACACAGTCTCTGGGGTAATAGCAATGCTCTGTATGCCCATGCAGAAGGTCCATGAAGAGTCATGGGTAAGTTTCTGGAATCAGGGAATATCTACTGCTTTACAGAACAAGGAAAAGCTGGTTTCAACATGATCTAGAAACTAATGCTCTTAACAACCTTGCAGTTAATGTGCCTCTGTATCTACTTACCTCTCCTTTTAATATGTATACTTCAAACTTGGTTGCTTGTTTTTTTTTTTTTTTTTTGTGAAACATCACTGTTGTTTCCTTTCTAATTTATCTTATTTTTTTTTGCTCTCTATGCAAACTGTAGAGACAAAATGATTGAAGGATAGCGTAGAAAAATATGTATAGATGAGATTTCATTTCTTTGAAATGAAGGATCCTTTTAAGAATAGGATTGGTTAAAGAAGCCTTTCATGTAGGTAGTTAAGGCTTGGCGGTCGGAAGATGTCGCGCTGTACGGAAAGGTAGGACCCCTCTCCGGACAGCCAATAGTGTTTGGCTTGTGATGTAAGCAGACAGAAGTGACGTTGTAAACCCAAGCTATATAAGGTTGTGCCACATGACAATAAATGCCATTTTCCATCCACCACATTGGTGTCTGTGAGCTGATGGCCCGAGCAGCCTGGGGTTGTCGCCGTGCCGTTCCTGAACCAGGTCGCCACGCCTCCAAAAGGCAACAAGTGGTGCCAAAATATGCATAAACTATATTTAAATAGTGAAAGTCAAGGTTAATTAATCTTTATTTCTACCCTTTCTTCTTCACTGTAGTATTTTCACCTAAAATGAGAAATGGATGTGTCACTCTAGCTTTGTAGATATTAGGCAAAAAGATTACCTGTTCAAATACTTAGTTTTATCTTTGGTGAATCTGGCTGTATATTCCTCAGAGCTTTGCTCAATAGTCTTTTAAATTACTCAGTACTGTGTTATTTCTTTATTCAGCACAGCTTGTGAAATGTCTATTAATTTCAACCTAGAGTCTGTTTTTGACTCTCTTTTCTAACTTGGAAAGCTGGATGAATTTTGAATGGTATCAACTCTTCTTTGGTGCACTGACTCCTGTCCTACTTGCAACGCTTCCTTTTCCCTGTTGGTTAGACAAGTTATACTGATGGATGATTTCACTCCTCATTTAAAAATAAGTAATTTCCTGTCTACTGCCCGTTTTTTGTGTTTTTTTTTTTTTTTTTTCTGGATTATTGATGTAATTTGTTGATAAATTATATTGGAATTCTGTACTCAGTTCCAATGGAGTACAAAAGAACATCAAGTATAAAACAGTTGTCTGATAAAAGCGAAACATTCTTCACAGGGATCAGTAAAACACAAAGGTGATGCTTATCTGTAGGAGTACCAGATGCATGTATCGTACTCGTGAACTTGAGTTCCAAGAATTAGGTTTAATAATATGCTTCAAACCTATGGATTTTCTTGGATGATTGTAATGGAGAATTTATCTAGTCCACAGATATCCCTGACTTTTCAATTATGCAGTACTAAGATACTTCTGTCCTACTTCAAGGCTTGAATAGTTGTGTGTGTGCTGAAAGTATGGTGAGCTGTCTTGTTGAAGGAATTCTTCATTTGTTTGTTTGAAACAAACAGGAAATATGGATAATGAGTTGTAACTTGACAGGCTGGACCTTTATATTTAAAAATAACACAGAAAACCCTGTAGTAGTGGAACCATTAGCTAGCCTTTTCAGGAAACATCACATATTGTGGGGAAGGATAATGCTTTCCCAGGTGCAGAAATGACTTGCTAGTTTTATTCCATTGCTTCCAATTTTCTGCTACCTATAAAGTACACTTCAATCTTTTTTTCATTTTTTAATAAGTGAAGGTCTGGGGACCAACACTAACCAGAGCTGAAAAAATAAGTTGCTTTTTTTTTTTTTTTTCTTAAAGTGCAGGAGTGAAAAAGTGTTATGAGCTGTAATTTTCCTTAAAAAGAAAGTAGGTTAAAAAGGTTACAATATGCTCTTTTATTGTCACTCATAAAAGCTAAGCTTTTACTGGGAGTTATGTGGAAAATCATGTTTTAGTTTGGCAAATAGCATTATCAATTTGCCTAAATATTGCAGTTATGTGTTGTTTTTTTTTCCTGTATCATAATTAACATCTTGGAGACCTTGCACATAGCTAGCTACATTTTTATATATGCATATTTAAAAAAATCAAAACCCAAACACCCTCTGCAATGCTAGTAGCCTGCATAGTTTTAATAGACCTGGGAGACACAAACACACATACACACACCTTGTTGGTGGATAGACACCTTTGCTCGTCAGTACTCATGAGAAATCTTGGCTTGTTAGAATTCAGTGAATAAAAATTGGGGTTTAATTCCTTAGCAAGGATATGTAAAAACAAACCAAGACAAAGAAGGTTGGGAAAAAATATTAAGGTGTGTCTTCAAATATGTTCTGGGGATTTCTTAAGTGATCTGTGAAGATCAAATATAATGAGTAGTAGCTTTTGTAAAGCTGTATGCTCTTGGACCTACAAGTATCAGCATGGCCATGTTTTCCATGTAGTTAATCTACCTGTTTACTTGAAACCTTTTTTAACCTAAGGAAGGTAGCAATGGCCAATAACTGTAATACATTATTTCAGAGGTCCAGCAGCTGCTGATATTGATGATTTTTAAAAATTGTTATGTTTACAACACTAAATTATTAACATGAAGTCTACTCAATATTCCTATTTATAGTTTGCATACTATATGGTATGATAGGTAATAACAGGCCTGTGTTTCCTCACAGAGAAGAAACCGTGATTGTTTTCTCTATTTTTTTTTTCTGTTCCACATAATTTATGTGATTGGTTAATGTATGGAAACTACAATTTTATACCCTATTGAGCTTGGTGGAAGTTAAATTAAGCAAGACCTGTGATAATTAAAGAAGATAGACTCGGAAGATACAAACTTTAAGTGGCCAGTATGAAGCAAACAAAAAAAACCCAAACAACAAATATAGTAGTATTCTATGTTAAACTCTTGGAAATGATGACAGTGTAAATGGCGTTTGCAGATGGTGATGAAATAGAAAGAACAAATATTGAGCAATGTATCTAGATGTGGTGAGGTTTTATTTTGTGAGTACCATGTGTGGACTGTTTGACACATTCCATAGCAGATGCTGAAAATGTCTCTAGTATGGCATTATCACAATGAACCCATATTTTTATTCTTGGTGTGTGCAACTGAGTTGCATTTTAAAAACTATTATAATCATAACTTATATCATGGTGAAATATTTACAATACACAATCCTCAAATTCTTGCAGTACTCATAAGTTTTTAGTTTAATTGATGTCAATGTATTAATACTACTTAAACTTTTACAGCAAAGCAATAAAACTATTACTGTCATTCTGAAACATGATTCTAATTTGTATGTATTCCATTGTTTGGTTCCACGTGTTACTTGTAAGCATTTGGAACTTGTGTTCCTTGAAACCACAAAGACAAAGAAATGATGGAACATCCTTTCAGCCAACCTTAGATTTTTTTTTTGTTGTTGTTGTTTGTGTGTTCTGTTTTTAATGCAGTTAAACAGTATAATTTATGTCTAAGTGAACTGGAGATAAGAAAATCCTTGATCCACAGTAAGTATTTTCATGTGTTATATTTCAGTAGGGTCATGAAGGTCTTCTGTTAGGTGGCTTTTTTGTTTAACTGCCTGATATAAGATACCCATTTCTAGAGTAACAGCTTCTGGAGCTATCACATGCTCACGTTTGGCTTCTTGAACCTTGCTTATGTTTTTAAGTCCTTGTCTTACCATAACTCACAAAAATAACAACAGAACAAATGTTATCTATAAATGTTCTATTTGATATATACTATTATATTATATTTTATATATAAATGTTTTATATATGTTTTTCTGTTGTTTATAGAACACCTGTTCTATAAATAGCTAATTGTTCTTTGGCTGGAATAGATGCTGTTCCAAATTTTGCCAGTTTATTTGAGGTATACAGTGGAGCTTTCAGGGAAACTGGATGACATCTTGAAATGCATTACTGATTTCTATCTTAAATGTGCAGACAATATTAAAACAAGAGCTGGGACCTTCTGACCTCCCTTATGCAGCTGAATTAACAGTTTAAATGAAATAGATTTACCATTAACTTCAGTCTTTGAGGAGGCAGTGGGTCACAGTACCTTGTATTTGCCCTGAGGAAAGGGAGACGAGAAAAAACATTGATATTGAAGAACTGCTTCTGAATTTCTGCATCTTGATGGAGGCAATCTAAAAAGAAATCTAAAATAACCAAACACAATATAAGAGATATGGAGCCAAGATTACTGAAGTAATCTATTTTGTCCATTACTTACACAGAAAATGAAGCCAAGAGAATGGGATGCTTGCTCTGTTTTTCTCTTCCAACAGCAATTTCTAGTTCCTCTTATCCCTGCCTTTGTCTTGTACTCTTAGAGTTTGTGTTTTGAGAGAGCCGTACTAGTTGTATGTTGGAGAATGGCTCAGAGACAAGGGTCCTGAGCCCACCAAGCAGTTGTACGATCAGAGCCTGTTCTAGGGGCTGATACTGGGCCTCGCTGATGCTGGGCCCTGCTAGGGTTTGCCTGCAGCTGCTGATAGATGAAGAATGTCAGGGATGCTTCAGCCCTGTGTACCGTGGTGTGTTGAAAACAGGTTAAGAGGAATTAGGAATAGTGGTCTGAGAAACCTAGTGTTATGGTAACGATGGTCTGAGAAACATTGTGTTATGGTACTGTTGTGTATCGAAAACAAGTTAGGAGGAATTAGAAATAGTGGCCTGAGAAACTTAGTGTTATGAGAAGCTTGTGTTGTTAGCTAACTGCAAGTAGGTGGACCGTGCAAATACGACCTTTAGAGGTTAAGCCAATCAGCTAGTGACTAGTAGGCATAATAATTAGCGTTGTCTGTATAAATATATGTTCCCGGACCAACAAAGTTAGTTGATGCTCTATCACCCACATTGAACCCATCTTGGCGTGTCCTTCCTCTGTCATCCGCAGTTGTATTTCTTGCACTCTGAGGATTTCATTTCCGTGCTCTTAAAAGTGGTATTTCTGATCTTGTGCAAATTGCTATACCCTCAGTTTTGAGGTCTACCAGCTGGTGATTAAAATTTCTGCCTGGACAAGTGAATAGTGATATTTTAAATATTTTTTTGAGTGCTATATGAATATACATTAGTGCTATAAATTAGATTGTATTTTTGGTTAAGGTTTCTATTTTGAAAACCCATACACTCAACAGATTCCTTTTGAATGATTACAGAAGCTGCATATTTTGATGTTTCAAAATATGTGGTTCTTCATTCAGATGTTTCTTCAGTGGTATCAGCTGTGGGGAACAATTCAGGATAAATCTTAACCTTTACTCCTTGATATAGAAGGGGGCACCAAGCCACCATTTGAATGGAGAAATAGAGTCTGTTCAGCTGTGCAGTTGCTCTTTGATAACTAGAAGCATGTGCTACTTCACATAGTATTTAGGTGTGAAGGTCTGTGAATTCTGCTGCCTGTCTGTGCCTTTCCCTGATCACTTTGATTTTTGTCTTGACTCTTATGGGCATGTCACCTGACCAGCATGCACTAGTTTTCAGGTTAGTGTCCTCTGGTAGTTTTTTGTTTTAGTAGTTCTATTTAAAATTAAGAAATAAATTTTCAAAATACGGTCAGACTACAAAACTAAGTAGTGGATTTTGTTTTTATTTCTTCTCAATATTCTTTGTAATGAGGGTGTCGAAATATGTTAAAAAATCTTCAGTGACAAGCACACCTTAACAATGCAGCAATTCACTAAGCTTTTTCTAATGGTACAAATTGTCAGTGATTACTGAATTTTCTGGCTCCTGGTGCTTTGGGTGATTCCTGCTTTTCTCTGTTATCAAGAGGCAGGAGAAAATTATGGTATCTTTTTTTTGTGTTGCTGAACAAAGTGCCATGTTTCTTGACTTCTCAAATGAAACCATTTTGAATTTGTTTTCTTGCATCTCTTCTTATTTGCCTTCTTTCACACAATAGTTTGAATTCCCATTAGAGAAAAGAACCTTAGTAACAGGGTTTCAACTCTGCAGTGCTTGCAAGGCAATCATTAATAGAGGTATTTTGATATACTTCATTCCATGACAGCCTTAACCTCTAGCCACAAATAGCTTTTCAAATTTTTTATTTGAACTCGTCTTCAGTTTTCATGTTTTTGATGAACGGGTGCTGCCTTTAGAGTTTCTAAATATATGTTGGACATATAAAAACATATTTAAGGTCTCTCCTTAAGTGGAAATAAAGAGTAAAGCCCATAAATAAACCATCAGAGCATTGCTTTGAGACGTGTCACACCTGTTATAGAATTAGCATTATGAAACTTCAGAATGTCAGACTGCTTTTGGAAATATTCTTCCTAATGAAGAGGGGGGAAAAAAAAGAAAAATAAGACAAAAAAAACCCCCAAACCTTCAAAGAGTTGCTTGCTTGATTGAGTTGGGATGAAAAAATGACTTGATGCTTTGATCCTTCTATCAAATGAAACAACATGAAGGTGGTGGTGGTGGGGGGGGGGAAATGTGTGGCTTTGCAGAGTAAGGTTACGTTGTCTGCAACTACCACAGAAGATGTTTATTGGCTCCAGCATATGGTATCAGAATACACAAGAATTTTTAGTCACTGTAGGGCTACCCATTTTTTTGTAGGTGGTAGGATGTTAATAAATCCGTAGTAGTAGTTATCTGACCAACATTTACTAGGTGAGTGGTGATGGATTCGACATTACTTTGCAAAGAATGAGGACTGTCAACTATGCAATGCTTATTCCCAGTGTAAAGAAACATTATGTTAGGTAAATACAAACATATTTGACTAAATATGCTGTTAAGTTTCTTATGCTACCATGAAGGGAAAAGAATCAACCAAACAGACCTACAGTCTGTGACTTGCACTGAAGAAAAATGCTACCATTTCTATATTTGTCTCCACATTTGAACCTTGCTTTATCGTGAACAAATGGGGGGGAGAGGTTGGACTCAAGCATCTCAGACTCTGGTGTTTTACATCCTCTACTTATCATTCATGATGTCCATAAAACCAGTTGAGGACTTCTGAGGAAGGACAGGGTGCAGCAACAACAGCAGCATATATGAGTTGGTAGAGGAACCCATTAGTGATGAGTGACATTAAAAGCCTGCGGCTGTTAGGGCAGAGGAGTAAGCATGGACTGTGCAAACGCACAGAGCTGTTCAAAAGAAGCAGAGAAGCTGCTTCCTGTTCTTAGTTCTTGCTGTCTTCAGGGAGATGGGACTTTATACTGTCTCACTAAAGATGGGCAAGATTGCATCAAGAAATATTTGGCTTTGTCATCAGTTTTGCCAGAAAACAATCATCTCCAGGATCCTGTACTTGTTCTCTGGTGTTGTGATTGTGAGTTGCTTTTGAAGCCAAGCTTTACAGCTGACCTTTCAAATTTGAAGTGCTATTTTCTGTAGCAGAATACAACACTCATTTTCCAAGTAATACTAGAGCATTCAAGGTCTGCTTTTTCTATTTTGAGACATCATTTTTCTAACCTTCTTTTAGTCTTCTGTAAAGAGGATAGAAAAGGAGGCAAAAGAGAATAGTAGCAAATGTTTTTAAAGATCCAAATAAACAGTGATGCAAAATTATTTTTAATGTTTAGTCAACTCTAGTCGCAACTACTTTCTTGACATCTTTATTGTAAACCTGTAATAAATAATTAAGTTGGATGCACCACTTCTGTACAGGCTGGTGTAATGTATAAACAGCTTCTCTCTGGTACTTGGATCTCACTTCACTTATTCCCTTTAGCAAAAATGCTGACCTATAAAGTGTCATCTCTGATGGGAGCAGTGGTTCTTCTGCTCCACTACCTGTATCTGATAGTGATCAGTGGCAACAGTTTTGGAAAACAATAGGAAAAAAACCCATCTATAGTGGGAATATGCTCCCCAAATGTAAGAGTTAATCTATATTTCTAGTATATATGATGGTGTGGTAGGAAACAAAAGATGACCCTAGGGAATTCAGTAACAAAGATGTGTTCTCTTGTCAAACAATAAAACATTGATTAAAAAAGTAAAATAATATAACTTGTAAAAGATATGCTTCTTGGATTATGATAAACTTCTTTCTACAAACCAGTTAATTTTTAACTAAAACCAATTCTGTAACTGGTAAAACTTAATCAGAACTGGAGTATAAAATCAAGAACCAGATCTTCAGCACTTTCTCAGAGGTAGGTCCTATTAACATACAAATTTGACTCATTGTAAAACAGGCTAATAGTTCTGTCATTACGTGCTCTGGAAACATCTTGCACCCTAATTCAGCCGTATGTCTTTTAGTTAAGTAACTCTGAATAAATGTATTTTTCTGTGTTATGTGGGTACAGGATGCACAGGACATACATGCCTGTTGGCTAGTACAGTTTGTGGTTAGTGCTATTCAGATGTGTTTTGAACATACGCTGGTATTAATGAAAGTGGTTTGTATTGTTTTGGAAATGGATATTGACTTTACAGCCCGTTATTGTTTTTATGTAACACTTAAAATGAATAAGAATTATTACTTTGTTGGGTGGGAAATGGTGGCTGCTGTTTTTGAGTGGAAAGCAATTATAGTCAATTCTCATCAAGTAAGGCATCTGAAGTGCTAGATGCTTTTGAAAATTCTAGCAGATGTCTAACTCTATTTTTAGGTGCTTGAACAACATTTCATAATCTGGTCTGAAAAAGCTAAAAAACCCCTGAAGAATTTTCATGGTAAATTAATGCAGGTACACAGATTATCTATTTTATTAACTTGTTTTCTGTAAATGCTGTGAACATTTTGCAATACCTGCAGGATGTTTTACTTTCAAACAATGCAATCTCACCAGAAGCTTACTGTTCACTGAACTAGTATCAAAGGTCCTTCTTGGTGGTATTATTTGGATGCAAGCACTCATAAAAGTGATTTCTGATTTTACTTTTTACCTTTGGTACCACCATCACCAGCTCTTGTTCTTTCTGTATGTTACCTGTCTAGGATCTCTGTACCTTATGAGTGAGAAGTAGATCTTTGTTTTAGTCATGATAGGAATACATGCCTTAAAGCCTCAGACTATTTTGTTCTGCTGTCGTCTCTTTCCAGAAGACTTTTTTCTGTGAGGCTATTTGCATTCTTGTTTCTTCAATAAAAAGAATTTGATAAACCTTTCTGAATATACCCTATTTTTAAAATCTGTATTTTGGTTAGCAGAGATTAGAATAAAAATTCTGGAATGAGGGTAGAAGTGTCAAGCACCCACAGTGTAATCTAAGTAAAAAGTTGTGAGTATTTCAAACTAGCAGATGAAGATGTACCTCTTAAGCCTTTTTACTTAAGTCTATTCTACTTTCCTCTAGTGAAGGCTTCTCAAAATTATTTCTGTATCTGATATTCTCATAGATGCTATCAGTTATTTTTGAGGACTAAGTCAGTTAAGTGGCTGCTGTGTGATTTTTGTTGTTCTTCTGCTGGGGTGGAGTGTTTTCCTAGAAACACATAGTGGTAAGGAATAGCTGAGGGAATATTTAAATCACAATTTGAAATGGTGGTTTGGCAGATACCTTCTCTTTGCTTCCTCTGGTTGAAACTCCTTTTTGGGATGAGAAAGGAGGCTCCTCAGTGAAATGGAAAATTTCTGGGCCTTGGCATGTGGTGACTCTGACCTTTATGATTGATGTTGATTGATGTTCTGGGTGACACTGTCCAGAACTCCGTGCCAAGCAGCCTTGGCCATTGTTCCCCAGGAAAAAAGGAAAGAGGGAAGAAAAAAAAAAAAAGGCATGGGAGTAGGGTTGAAGCAGAAAGCTTGCTAACCTAAGGGAAAATATATGCATATATGTACACTGTAGCTAAATCTCGTTGTATGCTTTGTCTGACTGGCTGTGAATCCAGCCTTCTAACTCATTTAGCCACTTCAGTGGCTCCAACTAACTTTTTTTTATATATTATAACTATATTGCACATAAAAGCCATCATTTTCACTGCCTGGTAAGTAGCTTTTTTTTATGATAATACAAATTTGAAGATAAAGCATCATGCTTGCCTAGCACCAATGCTAGCCAAACAGGTTGTATTTCTGACTGGCAAATATAGGCTAACCAGCAAACTTTTGATATTGATTCTAGAAAAGAGAAATCTCAAAGTTATATTTCCAGATGAGCAGGATTTGAATTAACGTAATGTGTCTTGAGAGTGCAGGAATGGCATGAGCTGGTTGCTGCTATGCTGCTCTTAGCATATCACCATCAAACCACACTTCTATTAGTATGCCTAGATGCTATTTTCTTCAGATCTCCTGCAAAACTGATGCATAGTTGCATGGCCATAAGTTTGATGCTTTCTTCAAAAGAAAAAGCAGAATTATTTGTTTTGTGTGAGAAAGGTGTAGGAAAAAAAAAAAGACAAATTACTTAGCTGATAGTTACTTCAATGTTGAACTGCTGGCAGATGTCAGCCTGCTCTTCAGCAGAAGTGGAGTTGGTGACTGAATTACACACAGGTTATGCTATCAAGGCTTAAAGATAAATCTAGAACCTTTTGCTACAAAGATATTTCCTTAACAGTAAATGATTCTTTATTAAAAGTAGCACAGATTCTTGTTGTGTTCTGTTTTCTGTTTCTTCTGGGTTTCTATGTGGTGTTTGAAGCATTGCCTCGTGTGAGTACTTCACTGTGGAGACAGTTTAATGATTAAATTGTATTTTGGTTCTGTGAAAATGTGGGAGGCTGTGGAAAGGTAAAATTATTTAGTCCTGTTAAAGGTGTGTCTTCAATAAATATATACCTTCTTGTGCAAAATCTTACCTCATCTACTATGAGACTAAGGCTTACTCTTTATTACTAATGAAGCAAGTGGAATGTTGAGGCAGGCTTCATTAAAAAAAAAAAAAGGACTATGTGGTACAGTAGGTGCAGGTCCTTTCAAGTATCCTTTGGTCAGCACCTTTTAATAATGTGGAGGATATAGTTCATAGTTCTGGTATTGGGGTTTTAATAGAATTTGTCATTATATAGTTTAATAATGATAAATTAGAGTCCACAAAAGGATAAGTTTTGGAACAAAGACTATATATGAAATAAGTATGTATATAACCCCTTAAAACCCAAACTGGCTATATAACCTTAAACCCCAAACAAGTTGTTTTCTAATAGTCTTGTACTCCCTCCACTTTGTCTTGCTCATTATGTAGGAAAAATGTGATGAACCAGCTATGCTTATATCCAGCTGATTTGTAAAGGTCTCTGTTTAGGTGTAATGACTTTTGCTTGTGATTGTGTTTGCAAGAATGTCTAATCTTACAGTGAATACAGTAATCTTCACAGGATCTTAAAAGTATATAATGGGGTTTGTAAATGTTTTATATTTTAGGAGGAATTTTCTCAATATGGCATGTGAAACTAGCAGCTTGTTAGTTTAAAATTCCGTAAGGAACTTGGTGTCTGGTTTGTGGGGTGTTTTCTTTCTTTTGTAGCTATAGTAAACAAAAAAGATGTCAAACAGATTGAAATGGGGAGGAGCATGCAAATGATAATAGAGCAAAGCTTTTGCAAAATACTGTTTTATTTTCCAAATGGAAAACATCTGAATAGTTCATCTAAGGAGAAAATGGGAAAAAAATGTATGAAGTATAGAAGACAAGGTGAACAGAGGTGGAGGTAAGGGGAAGATTATTTGATAAAGAAGTTTAGTGTCATGGTTTGAGCTCAGAGGGCAACTGAGCACCATGCAGCCACTTGCTCGCTCCTTCCTCTACAGGAACAAGAAGGAGAAAATCAAAAAGATCAGGAATAGAGATAAGGACAGGGAGGGATGACTTACCCATTATGGTCATAGGCAAAAGACAAACTTCTTAGAAGAAGAATAAAACCAATTTAATTTGAACACCACCACCACCACTTAACAGACAGAGTAAGACAGTGAGAAGTATAACCATGTCTTAAAAACCACCTTCCCCCTACCCCTCCCTTCTTCCCGGGCTTGGATTTGAACCTGATTTTCTCTACCTCCTCCCCTCCAGTGGGTCAGGGGATGGGCGGAGGTGCGGTCAGTCCCTCCACTCCTTTTTTTCTCCAGGGGAAGGACTCCTTGTACTCTTCCCCTACTCCTGTGTGGGGTCCCTCTCATGGGAGACAATCCTCCACAACTTTCTCCAACATGAGTCCTTCTCATGGGCCACAGCTTTTCACAAACTTCTCCAGTGTGGGTCCCTCCCATGTCTTGCAATCCTCCCAGTGATGAACTACACCAGCACAGTCTGCCCTCAGAGTCCCGGCTGTCTTTGGGTGCAGCTGCCTGCTCTGATTTGGGGTCAGGTGAGCATCTGTTCTACCAGTGACCTCCATGGGCTGCAGGGGGACAGCCTGCCCTCTCACCAGGGTTTGCAGGGGTAGTCTCTTCTCTGGCAAACCTCCCCTCCTCCTCCTCGTTTCTTCCACTGACCTCAGTGTTTGCAGAGGTGTCTCCCTCACAACCCCCCCTCCTCTCAGGTTCCCTTTCTTAAATATGTTATCACAGAGGTGCAGTCACCACTGCCAGTTGTCTTGGCCTTGGACAGAGGTGGGTCTGACTTAGAGCTGGCGGAGCTTTGAGAAGCTTATCATGGGGGCCGCTGCTGCAGTTCCTCCCCACCCCCCCTCTGCTACCAAAACCCCTGCTACAAACACAAACAACACAAGTAGCCTGTAGGATAGATGCAGAAGAATCTTGGGCCAGAAGACCAGGGATGGACCCGGGAGTTAAAAAAACAACCCCAGTTTTGTGAAGTGGGAAATTGAGTGGGAACAACGTAGTTGGTTCAATTAAAAACAAGGTTTTGAGCATGTCTTGTCCAGTATGCTAGGCAAGAAGATATGGGCTTAACTTAACGGAAAACATTGAAGTTTAGCTGTTGTTACTTGATCTTCAGAACTGCTGGTGCTCCAGGTATCAACAAATTTCCCTTGATATTGACAGTTTTGGTTCTCTGCACACTAGGAATTTTGCTGTGGAAGGGCTGAGCTATGAATCTTTTCCATGCCCAATGGCAGGGCTTTTGTTTGGGAAACCAGTCTAGTGAGTGTTTATTATTCAGCCCAATATACACCAGCAGGAAAAACCTGCATGAAAATAGGCCAGACCTACCTTCTTTAAATTGAAGAAACCAGTCTATAGCACAGATAGATGCTTGGCATGGAGGCAGTGATGCTTAATTGCCAAATGGTCTAAAGAGTGAATTCATATCCTGGAGACCTGAATGCCATTTCTCAAAAGGTTCATATGGTATAATCTTAGTTTCTCTTTTTTTTTTTTTTCCTTTGGGGGGGTGGGGGGGAAGGGGGCAGTGGTCAGGGACTAGGCTGTGGTGACTCCCTGAGGCACTGCATGCTACTGTTTCTCTTGATACGTTACTAGATCTACTGTGCAGTACAGTGGGTGCTTTATTGAAGATTATGAGCATAGATGTGATTGCACTGTTTAACAAGATTGTCCTACTTGCATCTACATTGTAGAATATTTCCTTTCTCTAATCCACTCCTAGAATAGCTGTGAAAACATCTACCATGAAGCATGTATTTTCTTACTGAGTCTTCAATCTCAAAATAATTTGAAATAAATCAACAGGTAATGTGAGGAAAGAACAAGTTGTCTTTCTAGGCAAGTCAAGTGTGACTACTAATACCTTAGCAGTCACTACAGAGCAAGTATCATGATGGGACACTAAAGCTGAAATCAGTGAAAAGAATCAGATAACATTTTTAGTGTGCTGTTTCACTTGGATTGGTGCCTTGCAATGGCAAGTTTTTCAGAAGTAAAGATCTTTTCAGTTGGTGGCTTCAAAACCTTGCAAGTTTTAACTAATATTTTCTTTTTACCAATACTGTGAACTTCTGCTTAAGCAATAATACATTTATCCTAACTATCTCTATATTAATCTGGCACTGTTACTTCTTTTAGACTTCTGGTTCCCATATTTAACATTTAACTGGTAGGTTATTCTGTGTGTTCTATAGTCTCATTCTAGAATAATTCCCTCCTGAAGTGTCTCAGCTGTCAGAACTAGAAAGTACTGTGTATTTCTTACTAATAAGTAATAGGCTTTTCTCAATCTGAAGCTTTACCAGCCTGTTCCTTAGAGACTGACACATTTGATTCACCTCTTGCAGGCATGTAACTATTACTAGTATCACTGTTTGCCACTTTACAATTTAATTAACGCATAGTTTGCCAAGTTTTTTTTAAAGTAGCCTAAGGCTTCAGCTAAGAAGAAACATGTTAAATATGCTCTGCTAATGCCACCTGCTGATGCTGAGAGTACATATCTGCCTGCAGTTTCATTTTATGCAGTTTTTATATGCAATCCTGAATACATACAATGAATAACTTTTCACATGCTTTGTCCTAGTGTTATTTTAGATCTGTAGTAATTAATTAGTTTCAGCTCTTATTGCAGTGTGCAGAAATTTCATTTTAGCTGTAGTCCAGTACTTAAAGTATAATTCTACTTGTTAAAAACAAACAAACTCCAACAAAAGCTAACTTAGTCCTTGTTCTCACTGTTGTGTACTAGTTCCATGCATTGTTAAACAGCAGACTTACAGATTTTTATAAAACTGTAAGGTATTTTTTATTGTATCTTATTGTTTCATAGAAAATTACCTTGTATGTCTGGAAGCATGAAAACTTGTATGTAAACTCTTGGACTTGTATGTGACACAGTGCAGTTAAACTGTTTCATTTTTGTGACCTAATATTTCTCTGTTGTGGAGGACTGATTTACAATGTGTCCCTGGTGATCAGGATCACAGGGGTAATAAAAAAATTGTAATTTTTTTACTGGGAGTAGTTGTGACTTCACTGATTGGCAGGCATGTTTGTCAACAGCACTGTAAGGCATGGTGCTGTTGCACTTTTCCCCCCTGCTTTTTAGTATGTATTTCACTGTGGATTGTTTTTGGTTTAAACCTTGTGTTTGACTTTCTCTGCTTGCACAGTTCAGTGGGATGTAAACAACCAAAATAGTCAAGCCCTAGAATTACATTGTATCAACCTGTAGATAAACAACAACTGAGTGAGTTTGAACGAGACTATACAGAATTAGGGGAACACTTTGAAAGTTGCAGGTTACTGAAAGTCTATTTTTCACATTATCCTCTACTAAAAGCATAGTTCAGGGACTGGGAAGGGAGAGTAGGGATAGATTAGAACATGTAAGGCATGAGCTTAAACTGCTGAAAGAGAACTAATACCATTTTAGGGAAAGAAAAAAAAAACAAAAAACAAAAAAACAAAAAACAACAGCTGAGCTATTAGCACCATTAATTTACTCCTACAGTCACATCTCCTCATGCTTGACAGACCTGCCTCCTCCAGGGGTAAGGATTCTGTTTCTTTCCTATCTGCTTGTCTCAGCCACAATCATATCCTTCACCTTCATGGTTAAGGACATAGTAGCTGAAACAAGATCTGCTTCTTGTTTGTTGTTGTGGGTTTGTTTTTGGTTTTTTTTTTTTTTTTAAAGTATTTATTTACCATTTATGACTAAGCTTTTCACTGGTTGTTCTTAAATGTATACTTTGCTGTTCCTCTCATAGGACCCCTATCTTTAGCTCATATGAGTCAAATAGCTGTTGTCAAAATACTTCAGAAGTTTTATGTTTATATACCTTATTCAAATACATCTTCTTTATTTTCCACTGTGTTTTTACTCTGCTTTAGTTGTAAATGTCCCAAAGTAAATGTATTTCCCCTTTACTCATAAGGGAGGAACTGATCTCTCTCTTTCCTCTTATATATGTCAGGACAGCTATCTTTTGCCTGTCCTCAGCCACTGTGCTTGATTCTTGAGTGGCAGTGCATTTGTTGTTTTAGCATCCTAGCTTCTATTTCCCACAAATGACAAAATTCTGTTCTTGCAGAATAGCATTCTTTTCTATTGTCCTTCATTGATCTTGCTCCGTTAGGTTCTTCATTGATTTACAGTAAAAGTATTTGGACCCCTGACTTCTATGCTTTATTTCAGAAATACTCATCTTGGGGTTTAAAGTACAAAACTGAGTGAGGGCCTCTATTGACTGTCACAGTACAAACCCCCTTGTCAAATACTCCCTCACTGTGTTGGTCTTCCTATGTGGGAAGATGCATTATTTAACAGGGATGGTGAATTTGTTTTAGAATATTTTTTGACTACTCATTATCAAAGTGAAAAATTTTGTTGACAAAGAAGACAGTATGAGCTTTTATTTTATTTTATTTTTCTTACATAGATTTGCAATTTTCTTTTGAGGAAAATGAGTTTTTTAAACTGAAGGTATTAAGATGAAGAACTAACTTTTATTTCAGTAGATAATTGCTTATCTATAAATTAATTTTTAAAGCCATTTCTTAATCCCTGAAAGAAGAGTGGCTGAGACAAGTAAGACTGACTAGTTTGGTTTTGGGCACCTTGAAGACATTTCTATTGTGTTTGCAGATCCTGGATTTGAGAAGGTAATTCTGCTGTGTTTTAATTTTTTTGAAGCCATAGGTAATATTACAATGACTTTTTCTTGCCAGTTCCCAACCGTCATCCTCTTTTCTGCTTGACCACACCTCTGCTGTCTAAATGTCTGCTGCTGGTCAAAATTTTACAGAATGCAGAAATTTACTGTGAAGATAAACTCTCGCACTGAAAATTTAGGACTGTTGGGGGAAGGAAATATGTCACTAATTGGAAGTCTTACCTTGTAGTTCAGTAGATTATGGGCCTTTTGCAGTAAACCGACATTTCTGTTATACTTAAGTGGACGTTATGAAAGTAATTGCAATATACTTTAATCAATCTCTTAAATTCTCAAATGGTGGTAGTTGAAGATGCAGAACCATGCAGGAGAGAGATGGGTAAAATATACCTGAAAGTGGAGTTCCTGCCTTTGCTGGTGAGAAGGTATCTGAGAAACTTATTGTTGGGGAAAGGACATGCTCAACATGTTACATGCTGAGGAGAGCCAACCCACTGAATCTTAGCTGTGATGGGGAGCATGGAAAGGGAAACTACAGGCTGCTGAAAAGGGGTATAGGAGTTTTGGCTAGGGTAAAGTTAATTTTCTCCATAGTAGCTAGCAGGGGGGCTATGGTTTGGGTTTGTGCTGGAAACCATGTTGGATAATACAGGCATGTTTTTGTTGTTGCTGAGCAGTGCTCACACAGAGCCAAGGCCTTTTGTGCTCCTCACCCCACCCCACCAGCGCGCAAGCCGTGGGTACACGAGGAGTTGGGAGGGGACACAGCCGGGACAGCTGACCCCAACTGACCCAGGGCATGTCCCACACCAGCCGGCGTCATGCTCAGCACGTACAGCTGGGGGAAGAAGGAAGAAGCAGGGATGGGCAGAGCGACGGCATTTGTCTTCCCAAGTCTCCGTTACACGTGATGGAGCCCGGCTGTCCTGGGGATGGCTGAGCCCCTGCCTGCCCACGGGAAGTGGGGAATGAATTCCTTGTTTCGCTTTTCTTGCGTGCTCACGGCTTTTGCTTTACCTATTAAACCGTCTCTGTCTCAACCTATGAGTTTTCTCATTTTCACCCTTTGACTCGCTCCCCCATCCCACTGAGGGGAAGTGGGTGAGTGGCTGTGTGGTGCTTAGCGGACAGCTGGGGTTAAACCATGATAAGGGGAAAGGTGGTTGCTGTAGTAATATTTTTCTATTTTAGTTTTGCTTTTGGCTGATACATGTGTGCATAGAACTAATGTCATAAGTTTCTGAGTTTAAACATCCCTGGTTACAGCTGCTTGAACTCCATTTTACTTTGGACTAGAACCATGTGCTTAACTTGTGTATCTGCCTCTTCTCCCTTCTCTGTCCCACATCATGCCTCTCTGGAAGTAGACTGTGCCTTAATACTGTGAAATGTTGTAACAGCAGTTGAATATAGTTAAAGGAAATGTGAGGAAAGAAATTCACTTTAAGGTATGAGAATCTTTTTATATGTGTGGAGACCTGCTGCACCCACACAGGTACCATGCAAAGATCATGTAGTTTTAAAACACCATCATGGAAGAAAATCAGTGCTGAATGATTGACTTTGTAGCATTTCTTAATTCTATTCTTTAGTATTAACAAAATGTCTCAACATACCTGGTTCTTGCTTTTCAGTCTAACAGTGGCTGGGTTATTGTTGTATTGAAGCACTTAAATGCAGTCTCATTCTGACAAGTAAAATGAAGGGGTTTTATAGTCCCTCAGTATTTTATTTTGAGGAGAAAGACTCAAGGATGTAGTACAGAGGAAACTGCATCTGATCTGCGTGTAATCCCTAGTGAATGATACTTTATAAATGTACTAATATAAGTCCAAGGTAGAGTAAAAATGTGCATACCTAACTGACAGTGTTGCAAAAATGCATGCAAAAATTGATCAAATTCCTTCTAATACTGAAATCAAGGTTAAGTTTACTGGCAGATTTTGTATGCCTTTTGGAATGTTGCATGCACACTAACAAAAGGCTCACATAACTTAGCCTTTGAACTAAGAAGGAAGAGCCGACTCTTTCATGGTCAAGTTTTCATTAAAATTTAAAATACATATGCAGGTTTGTGGTGTCAGCAAAGAAAAGAATTTCTACTGACAGTGCTGAGATTCAGGATGTTAGTATCTGTGTTAGTGTATTGCTACTTTAACTATCACTGTGATGCTATTTATATATCATAATACCTATTAGTCAGGAGCTGAGGGCTCTGCTCCAGTGGAAGCGTATTTGCAGTGCGTGCATAGCCTTTACAGCTGATGATGATCATTGTCACAGCACTCTCAATAGAAAGTTTCACTGTCCACAACAGACAACTTGCAAGCTCACTGCATATCTCTTCCGAACCTCTTGCTGAGTCTTGACAGGCTGGCACAACTGCAGATTCTGCAGCTGTTTTTCTTTAATGAACTGAAAATGGCATTATATGGGTGCAGGCTTAGTGTTAACCAGTGATTGATGTGTTATTTCACTACGTAACTTACTATGTGCACGTATTAGTGCGGAACAGATATGTTTCACTGCACACAATAGGTTCATTCTTCACTAGATAAATATAATGTGAGTAATTGCAGTTCATTATGTAAATACCTCTGTATGAGACTTTTATGGAATAGTAATGGATTTTGCAGGATGCTTTTCTCCTACATAGAATACTGTTTTTTAAAGCAATGTAACAGTGTCCATCAGGAGGAAGGCTTCTAAGACTGCAACTTAGAACATTTTATTATAACTTGGTCTGACCTGATTTGAATTGGAGAGAACAATCCTGACTATTCAAACATCTAACCATCTACTATTGTGGGGAGAGGAGAGAAGGGTCCTTTCGTTATAGGCTTGCCAATGTTTTTTCCAAGCAGCTCAGTGGTTCAGTAGAAAAGTTCTTAGACACTGAAAGGAGATGATGCTGTTAAATATTTGGAATTGCTGATTCAATAGTGATGGCAGGCCAGAAGACCAAGTGAAAGGCTATTTGGTGTGAAAGACTATATTGTTCCTATTTTTGGGGTGTTTTTTTTTTTTTTGTTTTGTTTTGTTTTGTTTTTAAGCATCTACATCATAGAAGGTGAACAGGGGTGGAATTTAAAAGAAGGTAAACATACTCCCCTAAACAAAGGGAAAAGAGGGTTAAGAGGTTGTAATGGAGAAGAGGAGATATTAAGGTCTAAAGGCACAATTGTTTGTGGTAGTACCAGAAAAATGTTTAAAACATAGAAAGCCTCCTCCTAAATCCTAAACTTTATAGGTTTTATTTCCAGTATTTATTTCCTTATCTGTGCATATATTAGTACTGGTACAGAGATGATAACAAATATTTCAATATAATAATAGAAGTGCATTACAGTTCAAAAAATATAAATAGGTCTTCTGTTGGTGAAGGATCATTAAGAATGAAATATTAGAGAACTAAAAAGATATCCCTGTTAATCTGAGGATTTTTATTTTTTTTGACGATATGGTTTTAAGTCCCATATTATATTCAACTGCGGCTTTCTGCCTAAGGTTTGCATGCTGGCATGCAGAAAAAAACCACCCAAATGAAAAAACACCTGGCAACTCTTATTCCTCAGATTGCAGTGTTTTTATGAAGCTTTTCTCCTTGGGATAATGTAGCATGTCCCTTGTTTCTAGGCACTAAAAATTAAATGTGTGAAAATGTACTTTTTCATTACTGTGGGATTATTCTGTTTTGCAAATAGAGAATAGTGGTTTTGCTCCTTATATTGCCCAATGGCACCAAGATGCACAATGAAGAAATGTTAGTCAGCTCTGTGAAAAGGAAGGTTGCACAAGTTTGCAAAGACAGATCTTTCTCTTGTGTTGTGGTGAATTGAAGCCAATACTGTAATGTATCTGGAGATCCTGAACAGGCCTCCAACTTAACAATGTCTCTAAAATATTGACATGTACAGAAAGGAAGCCTTTGTGTTTTTTTGCTACAGCAAAATTCCTTGCATATTGACCAAAACCTGTAATGAGGAAAACAGTTTCAACTGACTTAGAAAAAACAGCTCAAGTCTATAAATGAATGACAGGAAAAGCCAGATAACATAGCTACTTTATATAACGGGTAGCCTGTCTTCAAACAACTCGGCTGTGAAACGATGCAAGCCTTGAGATTATTACTTTTCCCCATTGGCAATTTGTATTCTTGAAGAGTGTGTGTGCTACTGGTTTTCAGTCTTGGGATGGGGGTGACAGTATGCTGGGTGGTGCATATTGTGCCAATTGTGGTAAATAAGGTCGATAATGACACTAGTTTTCCTGAATAAATCCCTATTCACTTCATCTACAATTCTTAAAAATGTATAATGCCGATTCTCTTGGTAATACAGTTAAGGCAAGATGCCCAGAAAGATGACGTGTTGTCTTCAAATACTGCAGTTCCCTGATCTTACATGTTTCTTGAAGCAGTAACTGCTGCTCTAGGAAGTGCTGCTTGGAGTGTCTGGTGTTGTGGAGTGCTGCCCTTCCCTGACAACAGAACTGTGTTATCAGATGTTACCCAGGGTAGTATGAAAGAGTTGCTCAGCTTTGCTAAAGGATTGTATTGACTGTATTCATCAGTAGGTTAAAGGCTGGACATGTACTGAATATATCCAGAATAACTTTAAACATTGTCTCAAACTGTTAGGAGCTTTTTGTTTATTTTTGGAGAATTTATCTCTTCAGAAATCCTCAGCTTCTCAGCTGTGTGTTACGGCTACCTTTCTTTGCCTAAGAGAAATTAGTTTGGTTAAGCAATAGAGACCAGAGTAGCTCTGCTAGCTTTATAACAAATGCAATACCATAATTTCCAGCTATGATTTTATTGATCTCCATGACTTGTGTTGGACTAGAGTGTCCAGAAAAGACATTCAGTAATAACTTTATTCTCCCTGATCTCTTACACTCAGTGCTGTTTTACATGTATTATATATGTACTTATATAATGCATTTCTATCCTTTCCTAAAACTTAGTTTTAATCACTTCTTGGCAGGGTTGGTGCAAGAATTAGGAGAGCTAGTAATTCCACCTATTACTGCCTCTCTCACATATAGAGAGCACAGTTTGGATAGGGGAAGCTGTTTTAGGAGTGTGGTTTTTTTCATCAGGACTGACTAGTTTGGAAACTCATTATCTGGAAGTGAGAGAATGGCACCAGCTTTGTAGGCATGGTACAGTGTCCTGATAAAATACATCAGCAAGAATGCTTACTTATCAATGATTTCTAATTTTCAACCATTATATAAACTTGTATAGGACATGGATGTCTCGTGCTTCTTTAATCTCCTCATGGGTTTTCTTTTCCTGGATCTTGGAATCAATAAACAATCAAATCATTACTGTGATTACAAAAGTATCTGCAATATAGATGCACAGAAGTATGTGTATCGGTTAACACATTAAGTGAAAATATGTATACGTGAAGCATCTCCAGAAATGCAGTTATTTTCAATGTCTGATTATTACCATAAACCAGTTAACAAGAAATGCTGTTGAAGGCTTGCCATGATAATTATGAATTCTTTTCCTTCACAACAAAAAGCTTGTGGTATTGCTTTCCTTTGACAAGTAAAAAGATCTGACTTTAGATCTTACAGCTTGAAACAAAGTTAAGGAGTTTCCTAGAACAGCTGCTTGGAAGGAGAATTTTAAACAGTGTAAGTAGATGACACACCGGGTAGAGATTCCCTGGTGAGAAATAAAACCAAAGTGAATTAGCAGTGCACTGATGAGTGGGTCACTGGTCTCTATCAGTGATGGATGATAATAGGTACGTTTATAACACTTGATTGCTAGGCAAGTGTCACATGAGCTTAACGCATCTTATAAGAAAGGCTCTTCATGAATTTCTGACACCTCCTGTTCTGGAGGCTGAGCAGCTTCTGCAGTTGGGATTTATGGTAATTTTAGATAGAATTGAGCATAGACTGTGATTTAGATCAGTTTCTCTCCTCCAGCAGTAAGACTATGGGCAGCAGTCTGTATTAGTTGGAAGGGTATGTAAGATGAAATAGTTCTTCTACACTTATAAAAAAGGATGGGGGTATTGAATTTAGGGATGGAAGAAGTCAGAAAACAGTTTAGGGAATTTACGTACTTTTGAGAAAATGGGCAGTACCGTTATGACGCTTGGAAAAGTGAGACTTGTAGTAGACAAACATGAGAACTGAAAGTAGACACACATAGCAATGGGTTTGCAGGAGAAGAAGGTGGTGAAGGGGATAAATATATTGGAGGAAAAATAGGGAGCCTTAGTTTTCAAGTACCAAATTTTATGTATTGGGTTGTGTAATGCTCAGGGGAAACTCTTGGGGTCTGATAGCTTAAGCTTTCCTGGGAAACACTGACAAGATGTCCTGTTGCTTTTTTTCCAGGAGCCTTCAGCTAATTCCAAAAATACCAGTTTGGGGAAAGTCAGGAAGTTCATCTTCTTCTAAAATGGAGACAGTTATTTCTAGCAATGTCTGAGAGATGGAGGGCTGAGAAATGCACAGACCTTTCTTTATGCTGATTTTGAGAGGTCCTTGATTATATCCAATATAAATGGCATATATTATTAACAAAACATCACCTTTCGGTTAAAAGGTGGTGTCACGTCTAAAATTAGTGTGTTTGTCCCCATTTTATTAACAAATTGAAGACCAAGCAAAAGTGTTCTCATGACCCAAAAAAAACAAAAAAAAAAAAAACAAAAAACAAACAAACAAAAAAGAGAAGTAATACAAAATATTGGTATGAGATAACACCTAATAATAGCAAGTTGGGCTCAGGATGCTGTAGAAAATATAGAAAAAGCAGCAGTCTATCTAATACTGGTTGCTTATAAGTAGAATTGTTGTGGTTTAACCCCAGCTGGCCGCTAAGCACCACACAGCCACTCACCCACTTCCCCTCAGTGGGATGGGGGAGTGAGTCAAAAGGGTGAAAGTGAGAAAACTCATAGGTTGAGATAGAGACGGTTTAATAGGTAAAGCAAAAGCCGTGAGCACGCAAGAAAAGCGAAACAAGGAATTCATTCCCCACTTCCCGTGGGCAGGCAGGGGCTCAGCCATCCCCAGGACAGCCGGGCTCCATCACGTGTAACGGAGACTTGGGAAGACAAATGCCGTCGCTCTGCCCGTCCCTGCTTCTTCCTTCTTCCCCCAGCTGTACGTGCTGAGCATGACGCCGGCTGGTGTGGGACATGCCCTGGGTCAGCTGTCCCGGCTGTGTCCCCTCCCAACTCCTCGTGTACCCACGGCTTGCGCGCTGGTGGGGTGGGGTGAGGAGCACAAAAGGCCTTGGCTCTGTGTGAGCACTGCTCAGCAACAACAAAAACATGCCTGTATTATCCAACATGGTTTCCAGCACAAATCCAAACCATAGCCCCCCTGCTAGCTACTATGGAGAAAATTAACTTTACCCTAGCCAAAACCTGTACAAAAATCAGAGTAAAATGGCATTTGTGGGTGGTGGATTTTTTTTTTAATAGTCATAGGAAGGATGGCTATATTATGGCCTGAACTTCTTACTCTTATTGTTTTAAAATGGAGTGATACATTAAAAAGCAATGAGCATAGTGGTCTGTGCCTCTTGCAATGTTAGTGACACTATGATGGATTAAAAGCCTGTAAAATAGAAATGCATGCTCTGGCAAATATTTTACCTAACACTTATTAGTATTTCTATGGGTATCAATTTTGTTTTTACTTTGCATCTTTTAGGCATAATCACACTTTAATATATTTAAAAAACCCACAACAACCTAATAAATCCCCTATTCTTCAGCAGGTGAAGCCCAAGTTTTCCATGGTGTGTAATATCACACTATATTATTAAAATAGAATTGGACCATTATACACAAGTTAGTCTCTTATTCTGGGTTTTCAAATACTATCTCATATTTTTTCTGTGACAGGGTATTATTCTGTGTGAAGCCAGAATTAATCATGATGCCCAAGTCCACTTTTTCCACTGACTATTATTAAGGCACTCCTATAGTACATTAAGATTGTTTCATCTGCTTCCAGGCAGCAAGGTTTCAACTAATGTTCACTAGAACAATTAGCCACTTGTTTTGGTGGAGGAAATGCTATGTTAAATTTGGTTCTTACCAAAACTAACAGTAATTGCTGAAGAATTAAGACTTGATTTGCATAAAGCAGCAAGTTTTAAATAGGTTTTATCAGATTGCTGTTGGGACCTTAAGACGATTAATGAATTGCCTACACTCTCTTTGAAGTTAAATAGATCAATTTTAAACTCCGAAAATTTAAGAAATAATTTTAGTGCTTCCTAGCACTATTTTAGTCTTATTGAAACCTGTTTGCCTTTTGATAATTCTTAGTAGTCTTACTCTGCAATTGTGATCAGATATTTAAGACAGTCTAATATCCTCACTCTCAGGACCTTTTCTTCTGTTGATGTATATTTTTTGATGTGAGAAGTTACTGGAATTCATTAAAAAGTAAGCATATTATGATAATGTGTGCTATTTCCAATAGCCTTTTGAGATCACTTTGATTTTCAGGATCAGTCAATGTTGATGATAAACAAGACTCACCAAGGTGATAGAGCAGAAATAGATCACAGGTTAGCAACTGCTGGCTTAGAACTATACAAAATTCATTTACTATAACATCTCATAAGCAGCACTGTGACTAAACGACCAGTTTCTTGATCTAATATTCAAGACATCAGAGAAGTCACATTTCCACCTCAAAATTCATACTTGTGATGCAGGAATTAATTGGAGAGTGACAGAATTATTGGCCTCTGAAGTACTTAATGGCTTTACATAATTACTTGACATAGCTTTTGATCCAGGAAATAGTGCTATGTTATATTTTCAGTTTTGCAATAAGAACAGTACTTTGAAAATAATTAAATGTTGTCTGGAGTTTGCAGACTGCTTTCAGCTGAGTGGTTGGAAACTTAACCTTGCTGGTGGCAATGGGTCAATAGATGACACTTCATCTGTTGATGCAAAAGGAGCTCTCTTGGAAGAGTCTGCCCAGTACCATTTCTTGTCTTTCTCCCCCCTCAAATACATAATTTTTGGTACCCAGTGATTATGTGTCACTAATCCTACCAAGATCTAAAGTAAAAGCAGTGTGTTTCCTAACCTTTGAAGTCTGTATTTTGAGCTTCAACAAGGTTCCCTTAAAGTGACTGAGGAATTTGCAGGGTTTGAGTGAACACTCACAGGTTGTTATAGATATGACTATGGGTTTCATTTTAGTGTGTAGACAGTAACAAATTAGCCCTCAGATATGTTGTGACCTTTAGTCTTCATTTGTATCACCAGAGGAAGAATGCTAGGTTGCTGTGTTTCCATAATATTCTGTCCATTATATTAGAGCTTTCAATTACAGTTCTTCCTTTTTAAGTCCTATCTTTGGATTTCAAGGATTTTGAATGCATTGAAAGCATTAACATTTACAACCTAGCACTAGCCTTGGGAGTAAAAAGGTAATTTATTTGCTTAGAGAAGAGTTCATTTCCTAGCATGACACTCAAAAGAAAGCAAATGCGGACTTTGTCTTAATAGTTGAAAATTCAAAATAAATGAAGCTTATGTAAAATGGCACTAACAGACTAGAGCTACAGTGGACTGCTGAAATTGGATTTGGTTAGCTATAGACATCATTAGCTTAAAGCATTCTAGCTTACCATGCAGTGTGAGCTCTCATAGGCTGGGATGTGATAATGCTTTGCTCTTTTACATTTTAACTCCTTGTGGAGATGCTAAAGCCAGCTGAACACAGGCTTTGTAGAAGTTAAATTAACCATGCATTCCTTGGGGGTTTATGGCAAATGGTGAGGTTTATTTGGTGTTGAAGTGTGCTAAAGATAACATGACAGTAACATAAAATGCTGTACTTGGAACGTATTAATTGTGAGTATATATTAGTATATTTTAAAAAAATCATTAGAGATTGTATTTATTTGCATGTAACTAATTTTGAATATATGTAAGCATAGGTTGCAAATAGCCTTAATATTCTCATGAACTGAAACATTAGTGTTTGATTTGACCTGAACAGTATACACAACACAGGATGATAATATCACAAAGTTCCCTATAAAAAAATGACATGTTTTAGAATTTTTGCAGTATTTTTATTTCTAGAAGTCACTAGTTCTTGCCCCTTATGTGAAAATGTGTTCATTTAATCCAGTGAGTAATGCTACTTGACCTCAATCTTTGTTGTAAGTGGGTTGGAATCAGCCAATAACCAGGCATTCCTGTACCAATAAAATACTTAGATTTATACACATGGGACCTTCATAAAATTCTAAGAATATATGTACCTATGTTAAGTCTCTACAGAATAGAGTAAGAGACTGCACATTAGACCTTTCTCAGATGTACAGCTCACTAGAAACAAGTAAGCCTGTGTTCTCACAGCCTGCAAACATTATTTGACAAATCCTTCCACCATTGGGTTGTTTCCAAATCATAAATCCTGAACGTTCAGATTTTGCCTTTCATCTGACAATCTCAAAGTGCTTTGTGAGCCTGAGATGACTTTTGTTATCCCTCTACTTCTCCTGTTTTCATTTTCCATGTGTATGTGAAACATTATACTTGCAGAGAAGGAAGGGAAAAGTTGCATACAGTTGTTAAAGACTGGAAGGATTTTTGGTACAGAACATTATATTAAATTGTTTATTACATGAGGTGGCTATATCCCTTCTCTTCCTCCCTTTTTTCCCCTTCCACTGACTTTATTTAAGTGATCACTTCTTAAGAGAAGTGTTTTAGAGAAGGAAAAAGGGGGGAAAGGGCATTTTACACTCTTGACTCAAACAAACAAAAAGCACTGTGGAGCATTTAAGGATTATAATCTCTGTATTTAGAATTGCTGAGGAATATACTACAAAGCAAGTATTACACCACATCAAGCAGTGGAATTAGGACTTGTCTATTTTTGCAGTATCTGAATCTTTGAATATGTGGAATATAGATAAACCGACATATTTACTTTCTTAAAAAATTAATTTCCAGTGGGGGTGGCTTGCATCTTCAGCGTGGCTTTTAGCACTTTAACCTTCTGCATTTATTCCTCTCTGTTTAGAACTCATTGTAGATAAGCATCTTAAAGAAATACAATAAACATTTGTGTTAATTATATCATTTTCTCCTCCTCTTCTCCCCTGCACCATATGTTCTCTTCTCTATGTGCCTCTCGATTTTTATTAGGGTTTGATACGAGTCCAATCAGAAGACCTCAGAGTATACTTTGATGATGCAAATGTGACCCTGTTCCTGCACTTTTTTAGAAGTGTAAATATATCTGGAGGTAGACAGAAGAAAGAACAACGGCATTATTTTGTTAGGTAAAGTTACTATATGTATTTATGTACAGCACTTTCCCTCAGTCTGTGTTCCATACAGCCGTTGTGTCAAATATCATATTGCCCTTTGCCCTTGACCTGTTCTCTTGTTTGTTTGGTTATTTTCTTTTGGGTGGATGGGTTGGGTTGGTTTGGTTTTCCCCCCAGTCCCTCAGTTATTTTCCTGAATGTGGTCCACGGCAAAAGCTTTGGGGATTCATTATCTTTCCATGGCCGTGCCTGTGATTTTCTATTACAACGCTTGATGATTCACGTGTCCAAATTTTATTTCTGCTTTCATGGGGAAAACAGCTTCTTTTACTTTCTGTGAGATGCTAAAATGTACCACCGTGCTTGATCATCAAAGACACAGCAGGAGATTAGATGCCATTTTTACCCCTTAAAAATGGGTGGCCAGAGGCAGGGTGATCCAACTTAATATACTTGTATGGGGAGATCTGCTTCTGAGATCCCTGCCACATAAGTAATTTACTTGCACTTACTGCTAAGATGAGCTTGTTTTTAGAATGTAAATTTACTAAGCGCATAAACATTTTCTTTCTCTGATCAGTTATCTCTACATACATTTTTCTATTGGGACCAGCATGATTCTTCCAGTTTCAGCAATTATCTGTAACAGCATAAGGACATGCTAGCAATGCCATATTACTTCCAAAATATAAATTCATTACTATGCTTCTTTGAAACAGCTTTCTTCTGACTTTGCTCCAGGACATCACAAGGCCATACCAAATAATGAAGCATGCTTCTATATCCCCAGTATAAAGGACTCAAATGTTTCAGCAGAACTTACCACTTCTTTTTTTCTATTTATATTCCTTGATCCTTATGCAAACATGCTTAGGGAAAGTTTCTGTATCCTCCTCATAAGGACAACATGGGGGAAATGGGGACATGAGTTTAGAACTTGGTGTCTTGACTGCAGTAATAGTCAGTAGTGGTCAGGCCAGGATACAATAGCTTGACAGAAAGTGTTGTCACTTCTAGTGGTTTTATACATGTGATTTGTATCTGTTAAACCATTGTTACAGTATAGGTTTGCTTTCTAATCACTGAATTACCTAGAGGAACTAAGTAACTGCATGAAAATAATCAGGGTGCGTTAGTGAAAGATTCTGAAAGCACTCTATGGTATAATACTTGCAAATGTTTGTTAACACAAAAGGAGGTGGCCATGCTTGTACTGTCGAGTATAAATTTCTTTTACAAGTGATTTTTTTTTTTTTCAGTCTAGCAATAGTAGAAATAGGATTTCTATATCAAACATATGAGTATGCAGTTATATATGCCAGATGCATATACTGTAGATATCATGTGGTATTGAATGTATAATAACTGTAAATAAAGTCAAGGTTTGACAAGTGATTTTATCATCTTTTCTTGCCAATAATAAGCGATGGCTTTAATGTAAACATTTCTCAGGCCTACTGAACATAATATGTGCTTTCAAAAACTTTCTAGGGTTTCCAGTAATTATTTGAAAAATGAAGCTAGCTGTTACTTGTCACCAGAGCACTGTGTTGACTTGAAGCAGATAAGGATCTGTGTTAATGTAAAAACAAAGTTTTAGTCCCACAAAATTAGTATTATGAATTTCCTTCCTGATATTGTTTAGCATGTAAAAAAGCTAAGCAGCACAAGTAATGAGGTGGTCCACCATCCTTGTTTCATTCTTAGATTTGAAAACATATTATTGTTTATATAATATGTTCAAAAGGGCGCATAATTAATTATAAACAGTTAATCAACCATGTGCATTTTTTTATTTCTGCCAGTAGGTAGGCTGAACACCTGGTGACATAGCAGCATATTAAACCACTGCTTACAAAATCCACTGTAACAGCACAGATAATGGGATTTTCAAAATGGTTGATTAATACACAAAATAAGTGTCCCTTTTAACAACTTTCATTACTGTCTTCATATGAAGGTAACAGTACAGAGAAATATCTATTTATTTACTGTTCCTGGTGGGGATGGCCAGTGGGTGCAGAAAGTTGCAGTGTACCATGCTACTCTGTTTCCCTAAGATAGAAGTTTAAAGATAGAAAGACTACTTTCTTCTGAGAAAGCAGAAAGCTTTTATCAGACAGGTGTTGAATAGAGATTTCGGTATTTAAAGCAAACTGTTCAGTGCCCTTAGAAATGTTAATGTGGAAAAAAAAAATACAGGTACTACAAATCTAGCTTCAAGACAGAAAATGTTAAACAAGACAAGAACGGGTATACAAAGGCAGAGTGAGTATTTTGAGGTGTTAATTCTAACTACAGTGGGAAGAAACTAGAATTCTGGAGCGGACACTGGAGCTATATTGTATGATGCAAGGATGACTCAGCCCATGCTCAGATCATCTCCAGGTCTTGCCATACTTATTTACATTAAAGTTCAATTGCTATTTTAAGTCTGTGCATTTAGTGGAGAAGAAGGTGAGAAACAAGCAGAGGGAGAAGAAAAAAAGCAAAAGGAGGAAGGGTAGATTTTAAAATGCAACAACAGCAATACCTGGACCAATCCCTCCTGCTCCCCGTGCTGCTCTCTCCGTGGAGGAGCTTGTAATCCTATGTTTGCTATATCAAGAGGATTCTTTTATGAGCACAAATTAATAATTTATTCATAGGCTCGAGTCAGTTAGCCCGCATTGCTTTACTTATGCTGCATTTCTTTCCATTCATAAGCCTTTGCTAGTCCCGGTCTCTCGGATAGTGACTCGCTGCAGCGCCCAGGCGTGGGAGGAAGCAGCAAACGTGCCTTTATGCACAAGGACGTGCTATATGTGGCTCAATTAAATGTGCGAGCCTGACCTAAACCCGGGGCTCTCTCCGGGAAAGCGCTGCTCCCGCTCCTCAGCGATGCCACCTCGGCGGGGATCGCTCCTCTCCTCCTCCTCCTCCTCCTCCTCCTCGTCGTCTTCCTCCTCCTCCGCCCGTCCGCGCCCTCCCCGGTGCGGCTCGGCGGCCGGGCTGCGGGGCGGGCTCGGCGCAAAGGGCTGAGCTCCGTCCACCCTTCGCCGCTCTGGGCTGTGTGACAGACGCTTGTCATGCAGCGGTGCCCTGCCTGAATTGGCCGGGTCTCCGGTGGGTGTGCACGGCCCCCCCACCCCCCCGCCCGCCCCTGCCAGCCCTGCCGAGCCCTCCCTAGCTCCTAGCTCAGCCCTCAGCAATGTGCAGCGCTCTCTCCTCGCCTTCCTGGAAGGGCTCAACTACACTTTCAGCTCCTCCAGACTTTCTCTGCTTTTGCCATACAGAGGCACCCTCCCTCTGGTCCAGCTCCTCCCGTGCCTGCCTCTCTCTCTCCGCGCTATCCCGTTAAAAGGCTGCTGCTCCCGCTCCACTCAACCAATGCGTTGGCTGACTTGATCTGGGACGAAGGCTGGAGGTTATCGGCGAGGGAAAGGAGAACCCTAGGCAGCTTTCCATTTGCAAAGTGAGCAGTAATTGCAAGAAGACAGCCTCCCCAGTTGGAATCAATAGTCTGCTTTCTTGCTGCTAAGGGCACTTTGGAGCAGCAGTAGGTCACTGAAGTAACTCCAGCACACTGCTGACTGCGGAGTTGTAAAGAACTACATGCAAGTGGCTGCAGTAGTGCTGGAAAACGCTTTGCTGTTACCAGGGACACAATAGTTTTCAAGTCATTAGAGCTTTGCTTCTAGTCCTCTCCTTCCATTACACAGAGAGGGTCATTCTTTGGAGGGATGAGGATGGAGCTGTGATTTCGTCCCGTGTTGTTCTAGTGGCAGGGGTAAGGGTGGGGAAAAGAGGCTTTAGAAGCAAAACCCCACTGCCGTTGAATTCAGCTTTACTTGAATTTCCCCAAATCTTTCCAGGCACAGAGAGACACAATGCCAGAGAATCTGAATCTTCTTCGGGCTTTTTGGGGTTTTTTCTTTATCTTCTGGACAGCTTTTAACACAGCCTTAGTGGATGTGGTTGGATCGGAGCAGCAGATCCCCTTGTCTGTGTAAGTGCTTTCATGCTATTGCTCTCAGGACCATGTTCAAGGATGAGAACTTGACTGCTCAAGTTCTTAGCTTTTTGTATTGCAGATATTTGACCGTTCAAGGCACCTTTGCTCTTCTGTCAGCTGTGTTTAAAGCGGTAGTCTGTGACATGCTGAGCACTACTTTGATTTTATTGTAGGACCATATGTTGGTTGGAGTATGTGGCCGTGGAGTTTTAAGTGCTTGTGTTTACTGAGGTTGCTGTTAACTCCTTCTGATGTGAGAATTTATCATTCAGAACTGTTTTGCCATTTTATCTGCTTCTTTCTTTTCAATGGATATATGTTATATTGTGCCAAAGCATGTTTCTCTACAAGTTGATTCCTTACATTTAAACAGTGCAGGCTGGGTAGTTTCATGTCAGAGGCCTTACCTTAGCACAGTGTCTAGTCTGTGCTTATACTCGAACAGCTTTGCTAATCTTTTGCTGTGCTTATGTTCCTTTGTGAGCTCTTTAATGCAAAATTGCTAGGATCCTTTTGAGTGCAGCTGAAGCTGTTACAGTCTGTGTTGCTTGCTATGACATGTGTATTACATTTCTTCCTGTCTCTCATTTTTTTCTTCACAGTGTAAAGCTCTGGGCCTCAGCATTTGGTGGAGAGATCAAATCTATTGCAGCCAAGTACTCAGGTTCCCAGCTCCTGCAGAAGGTAAGGATCTCTTCAGCTGTAACAAGGAAGGTTTTAACAGAGAAAATGGAGGCAGATTTAATTTTTGAAATGAGTAGGAAGGCAGTGCTGTACATGCTTTGGTCCAAGATCTATTTTTGTATTGCATAGTGGTCCCTGATGACTCTTTGCATTGCACTGCACTATCTGGAGAGTCCTTGATTAAACTGAGATTTTTCTGTTTGGATGATTTTTTTTGTTATCGTTAGAAAGTAAACTCCAACACTTTTATTTCTTGAAGTCTAGGCTTCAGCCTAGATTGCGGGTATTGAATCTGGTTGCTGCATTGTGATGATGATGATGTTTCTGCGTAGAAACAGCTGCTTCTTATGTAAAATGTTAACTTCATTCAAGGAGCAGAATTAGTGCATATTGTGTTATTTTCACCCTGTGCTGTATGTATACGATTCACTGTATCAGGAGAAGGCGGCTGCACTGTTGTTTGTCATCTCTGCAGTTTTTACAATCCCATTATTCCCCCAATCATCTCAACCCAGTGCTGGGATGTATTACATCATTACAGATAAGAGGAATGAATGTGGTTATCTTCTTGCTCAGCTGCACAGCTGGGTAATAAGCTAGTGAAGTATTACAAAAACTTGAGAAATTGGTGTAAGTCTACATAATTGGGGCAGAGGGTAACGAGAAAGCGGATTTGAGTATTAGGTATATATCAAGGACTGCGTCTACTCTAATTTAAATATGCAACCTATGGTAAAGTGCTGTATTGTAGACAATTTATTTTTACAGCAGTTGCTGAAAAAAAATATAATGAGGGACTAAGAGGAGTGTGCTAAAGATTTTAAGACTAGGATTTTGCGGCATTTAATACTTGATCCTCAAAATGCAGTATGGAAATGGAAAAACACTGAGACATTCACTGACTATGGAGACACTCATTCAACCCATATGTTAAATTTCTGCTGTTTTTTTAGACACGATTTTTAGTTCCAAGTAACACATTATATTTTTTTTTTGGCCTGATTATGAAGGAAATTATTCCTTGAGCTTGTATCACTTATTTTGAAAGGCTTGTATATGTGTGAAATTATGTAACGGACAGTACGCATAGAAGTTGAAATAAAAAGATTATGCTATCCATGTAAAATGAAAGCAACTGACTTAATGATTACTAAAGGCATATAAGTTCTTTAGCAGTATCTGTCTGTTCAGTGTTGTGTACCCAGGACTGCAAAACTTGAACTTCACTAAAGTAGAATACAGATCTATTAAGAACAAAAATATTTGAGGTTTCTTACTACTTTTCAAGGCCATTAAATAGCTTCACTTCAATATATTGGGCAAAATTTTATTTCAGTCTGGAAATCTGGACATTCAGTATTTATTATACTTCTAACTCACATTCTTGAAAAATCTGTGTAGCCTTATCACATTTTTGTATGAACTCTTTAAATTTATAAAGCAGATGGACCTTTCAGTTTTGATTAGTATCGAATCAAGTATTATTAAAAGGCTTTAATTTTTTTTTGTCCTAACAAACAGGTACCTCTAACTTTGGAACTGTTCCATGTGCAGCTATTTTTTCACTAAAATGGCTTTAAAAATTAAATTTACTGAATACAGGTAGTCCAACATTTACTAGAAAAATATAGAATATACTGTGTTTTGCGATCATGCTAAAATCCATGAAGAATCAGTAGGAGATCCTTAATTCTTTTCTTCCTCATAGTAGATACTGCTGCCATCCCTTCTGTAATGTATTTTTTCCCTCTGAAGTAGCAAGATTTCTTCCTATTGGTTGTTATAATTGCAGGTAATTGGAAGCTATTCATTTTACCTTTTCATCAGCATCCTTTCTATTTCTCTAACAAATCTGTGCTCCTCTTTTTGCAGGTGGACAGTGTATATTCCTTCTAAGCTATTTTGTGTTTTTTTTTTTTCTTGCTTTTGTTATGATATTTCATTACTGAATGGAAGAGGAAAGACAAAGCATAGATTTGACAGATATTTAGAGCATTTTTATTCTTCTGTCACATCCTCTGTTTTTGATTTTGATTTTTTTTTTTTTTCTTTTTCTGTTCTGGTTACTGCAGTTTTAGGAAACCTCTGGTGCTTTTTAATTTTATTTAGAAATCCAAGTGTGTTTGTCTGTTTAAGCTTGCTATTTTTCGCTGTTGATGGTGGCAAACGAGCCTGGATGACAGATGACTTTAATATATATCTTTTTGTATTGTTATCAAGTATGTTTCTTTTGTAAGCTTGTGTGAATAAAAACATAGCAAACTTAAAGATTTGCAAGTATTTGCAACATGCAAAGTCAGTGACAGAAGTTGTCATAACAATTAAGGAAGTGATAGTGCAGTAGGGCTCTAAATGCAAATGCTTTTTCCTCCCCCTTCCACTCCCCCCCCCCCCCCCCCCCCCCCCCCCCGCCCTCTCCCCACTAGCCAGGAATCAAGAATCCATTTGGTATTTACTGTGAGCTCTGAGTGATCAGAGTCAATGTCTTGTTAAAGTCAATATTCCACTTTTAGAAGCAATGTGACTTCTAATGTTACTGGGGGAATCTACATTTTCTGATTAGGAATTAAGCATCATTAAATAAATTAAGATCTAAAATGTGCGTATAATTATGTATCTGGGCAGTATAGATTTCTCAGTTATCAACTGCTTTGTAGTGCCATTTAGCTTAATAAAGACTTGTTAAATGAAAAAACAATGTAAAGGTTACTTGATTCATTTTATTAGCATATATAGTTAGTACTACTTTCAAAGGAATGTATTTGAAATCAAGGCATGATTGACAGTCTCTACTGCCCAAATGTTTTGGACATTAAGAGTCATTTAACACATACTAAAATTTCATTGAGCAAATGAAGTTGAGATACTCACTAAAGCAAAATTTTTCCAGTTCATAGCTGTAAATATTGATTTAATTATTAAAATTCTTAAGTCTTGCTATACTGTGACCATCAAATGAGTAACCAGTGTTGCCGTCCTTTTGAGTTTCAAAAAGATGAATAAGAATTTTTGTCACTTTTAGAAACTTTTTTTTTTTTAAAAAAACCCACTGCTTACCCTATCATAATTGAATGTTTTATTATTTGATTGCATTATGATGATCTTATCCAAGTATGTTGTTATGCCTCCTAAGAGTATACGGGTATATAATTTCTCCTAAAATTGACTTTAGATGAAATACAGACACTGTAAATAGCGCATAAAAGAATAATAATAGTTCAGTAAATAATCTCAGAAATTATTATGAGCTTTTAAGAAAAACTAACACTTAAAAATGTAGCATTTTATTATTCTGCTACTTGCTTTCAAAGTGAAGGAAGACCATTCAGTGTTCAAAAAAAACACATAGAAGAAAATAGGAAAATATTATTCCAAAGCTATCTGATTTATGGAGGTTTTACAGTTGTCATATAGATTTGGCACCGTATATGAAGCTGCTTGGTGCTGTAGAGACATGCATACTTTTCACTTAACAAATACTGCTGGGGCCTAAGGATTGAAATTTTAATTGTCTCTTAGGAACTTACATTTTTTTTCCTTAGACTTTTACAAGAATCTGTCTTCTTTGAATCTTGACACTTCTTTAAACTCTTTTTTTAAATGATCTGATTATGTTTAGCAAGTACTATAGTAAATGCGAGGGAGTAGCCCCCTGGCAGAGAGGCTTTAAGTATAGAATGCAAAGCAAGGGTTAGGTGACAGGAAGATACTCACTCCAGCTGCTATGGTTAGAATTTTGGAGGAACAGACTTTCAGGAATGCTACTGTTCGCATTACAGCGTCCATGACAATAATGTGTTTTCAGTGCCATGCTGTTGCAAAATAATAGTAGTAAATGCAGGTTATGTGCGCTCCGTTAATGTTAAAAATAATTGTTCTTACACAGTAAAGCTTGTCTGATATCAGTGATATGTCTGATTCTCTAAAAATGCAGTATGCTCTGTGCTTTCTCAGATTTCTCTTGGAGAGGCTAATTTCTTTATTTTTTAATTTATTAACTATTCTGAGCTTTAATACTTGATTTGGTCCTGCATAGTCAGTATTATTTTATTGCAAATGTAGGAACAGTTTCCAACTGAAAAGGAACTTGTATTTGTTGGTTCTGACATAAAGATTTCTAACTGAGACAAGCTTGTTTAAGGCTATTTCAGATTTTTCTTATGTAAGTCGCCTAAGGGAGTCTTCACTGTTATGCAAGCACTGACTGCCTTGGTCTCAAGCAGTGTGTAGCCTGCATCTGCCTACTCCTTTCAACAAATTATCCATTGTGTTAGGAGCTTTCAAATCATTGTGTTATCTCAAAGCAGGTTTTTCAATCAGTACAGCATTCCTCTTTTAAAAGGTTCAGAATTGTATTTTGTCTTACCCGACTGGTTTTGGTGCTGTATCTTGTTAGTTTCTTACAACTATAGATATTTCAGTGCAAAACTAATATAACGGGGTCATTTAGATCAATTAGCATTCAGCTGGTACATCTGATTCATGCAGTACAGTCTTAAATTGCATAATAGTGACTTAAATTCTTAGAGAAGTTTAGCCCAATGATCTTGACATTAATTACTTTTCTCTTATTCAGCATTATGTTGGTTTTGGTCTTTGTAGGCTGTTTCTTCTTTGCTCAAGACTACAGATATTTGAAGGAAGGGTCAGTAGGATTGAGATGCGCAGTTTAAAGGGTAGAAATGGATTGGCTTCTTGGATATCAATTTAAACTTTTTGCCAGCTGAGCAATTTTCAAACTGCAAAATAATACTGATTTTTTTCCTATTAAAGGACAAAATGATAAAAAATCTGAAGATGTATGACTAATTAAAAAAAAAAAAAAAATCCACACCACCACCAACCCCTGCAAAAACCCCAAACTGACAGCAACAACTTCTCTCCCCCTCAACCAACGAAAAAAAAAACAAACCACCACACACCACCAAACTCCAAACTCAAAAATCTCAAACTCATCAGCCAGGTAAATTGTATAACGCTCACCAAAAGCTCTATTCAGAGTTAATTCATTACAATTCAAACTCCTGAAGTCTGGATTATGTAAAATGTGTCTCCTAGCACTGAATTAAAATCAAGTATTAGAAAATAAAAGAAATATGCACCTGAGAATCCTGAATCATTTTAATTCTGATGACTAATGGAAATGATATTTTGTAACTTGCAGAGTTTGAACCTCCATCCCCTTTAATTCTTACAGATATTTGGGCTATGTGAATCACCCTGTGCCAAACTTAGTTATGGAGCATTTCAGTGTGTTTGAGGTACTTAATGTTGTTATCTGCAGACATGAAGGTATGGATTCTGTTGGATAGATGTTTTCATTTTTCTTTATTCAAGAAAAAAGAAAATCAAACACATTCATATACTAATAATGAATTAGATGGAAAAACCGGCTAGGTCCAATTCTAATTTTCAGGTACCATATTGATCCATACAGGAAAATATCACAGTGCTATCAAACTTTCAGTAGTATGGTCTGAATAACTGGGAATTTTTTTTTTCTTCCTCCTTGTAACAGAGTTCTACCTTCTCTGGAGGTATTGGAAGATTTTCTTTGCCTTTAGTGGAGTTAGAATTGCATCTTGAATGATCTGTGGACTTACTATCATCTCCCGTTTGAAGGTTATGGCAGGAGTTATTTCTCGGTGTTGGTACGATGTTTTTAAAATGCAGACTAAATTAGCCTGAGTATCAGTCATTATGTTTTATAATTCTTTTTAACTAAATGGAAAGCCCTCTTAAGCCATGGTGAATTCATGCTCTTCTGTCATCAGCACTCTGTATTTTTCTGTGCTTTTCTGGGTTTTGCAAGCACAGCATGATCCTCTTACTTGTATTATTGGAAGCAAACATGTTCTATTGTTAGTGTGTAATAGAAATATGAGATGGCTTCAGTAAGTTTATCATACATGCATTACACTTTCAATAATGTCTCTTAATATGGAAATTATTGAGTGGACAATCCAACTGGAAAACATCAAATCTTGAAAGGAAATGAATCCTAATTCTCTTGCTTAATGCATTTATGGTTGTTTGTTTTCACATCCTGTATTGGAAAATGCTTATATTTCAAGGTTAAAAGAGCCAGTCTCCATGCAAATTATCTTGACAGTGAAGGTATGTAGAGCCATGAATAGATGCTGCATTGTAGTGGTGATTCACTTTTAAGAAACTGCTAATCAATAATCTACACTTTCAAATGTCATTACTGTTCTGTAGGGTGCAATTTTTTGTTGCTGATAAGTGGTTACACACTGTACAACACAAATTATATATTGATAGGATAGACTGTATTTTAGGTTGCTGTAGAAGCTTCACCAAAAGGTCTTCATGAAATACTTTGATTAATATGTTGCTCTTGTGATGTTCCATTTTGCTTTTTCTGTGTATAATGTTTTTTCAAAAACGCATGGACATTTTTGTCACCCTATTTAGAACCTGCCCAGTTCATTTATAAAGATTAAGTAATTTCTTAGCATGAATGGTGAAATCATTGCAAGATTTGTATTTAAAAAGGAAGTCTGTGCAAAACTGCCTTGTTTTTTTAATCATAGTTGGAGAGAAGTTGGGAAGGGTCTTGAAAGCCTTTCTAGAGGTGATGAATTCCAGTGACAGGTACTTTCTGAAAATATCCTGTCCTAGGAGTTTACAGTTGGAGGTATCAGTCTTACAGTTGCTAACTAGTACACTGTTTCTGAGGATGATGATACAAGACCTGAGGAGATTGTGATTGGTTGAGAGACACACTTGTTCACATAGGAGTGTACAGATGTTACAACCACTGTATCAAATTTAATCTGGGAATAAAATAGTAGACGGCTTAATTCCTGGGCTCTGTATTCTACTTTCATAAATCCCTCCTTCCAAAGAGAGTTGGCTTCATGCATTCTTTAGTAGGACCTTAGCAGAGTAGCCAGAGCATCTCAGATTGTTTTAATGAGCTAGACTTGAATTGACAGTAGATCGAATTCAAGTTTAGAAGAAAATTTTTTTAGCTAGACAAAGGTAAAATAAGGTAATTTCATCAATGGTGCTTTTTAAGAAAGAATGGAGAAACAGATTTGAATTTATAGTTAGGTTAGTGTTAGGTGCATAACTGTATGTTTGAAATGATCTGGATTCAAATCTTGGACTAGCCTATTGGGAGGGGGTGAATGTTTTTAAATGTATCTTCAAAATAGGAATGCCTGAGCAATACTCAGTGCCAGGCAATTTTCAGGAAGGAGACAGCAGTTGAGGAGGCAGAGATGATTGCTATAGTGGAAGACAGAAATACTTAATATGCTTTACTGGAATAGGAATATGATTTTAATTTCCTGCACATGAGGTTAAAGTTTATTTCCTGGAAGATCCCTAACACAGGAAAACCATGTTTTTTTTCCAGAAGACTCCTTTTAAAACCCTAAGAGAAAGCACATTACCTTAGCAGGAGTTCTGGAGGCAGAGATGGGCAGAATTGTTGCTTTCACTCCTAGACTACTTAAATAAAATCTGTTATCTTGTACAGATGCCCTCAGAGAGGCTGAAGTCTCGCACTAGCTTCCTGTTATACTTGAGGTTTCTTGTTTGCTAGGAGCACAAATTAGTTTTCTCATGTTGCTTTTTACACTGATTCCTTTTGCACTTACTACAAGCAAGGGTTATTCTCTCTGCTCTCTGTTGCCTTTTTTTCCCTGTCAACTCCACCAATCATAACCCATTATGAATGTGCCAAGACACTGATTTACAGAATTCACAGACTCCAGGTATTCTTGCTGCTTCTGGTGTCTGTGGCTGTTGTGAATATACTGAGGGGATGGGGAATGTTTTACCCTTAAAGGTTCATCTGATCTAAGACATTTTACCTGATCTCCATTTCTGCTGTATTTTCTGGTAAAATGGCTGATGTGTCTGTCTTTAATCTCTGTAGAGAGCTGAGAATTGACTGGGAGCCTCAAGTATGATAAAGCATATGTCAAATCTGTATTTATGAGACTAGAAATGTTCTAAGCTGTAGAAACTCTTAAAGGTAAGATACTGATGTTGCATAGACAGAGGGGGACAACCAGTCCTGAATTCCAAAAAACCTCTCAATATCTGATGTGGACAGGTTCGCTGTGTGAAAGGGACAATAACCCTCAAGTAAGATTAAAAACTGTGTGGGGGGGACACGACAGCCAAACCAAACAGTGTATTTCCTTTTGTACTGAGGAAGAAAGTGTGGAGAAATGTAAATGGAGCAGGGATAGGAAGGGAGAGGAAGAACAACTTGGTCTGTTACACTAGACAATGATTTAGTGCCATTGGCCAAGCTGTGCCTGAGCAAAATTAATAAGAAGTTGAAAGGAAATATGGCAACATTTTTCACATGCAGAAAACCAGGAGGAAGAATAAATGTGGGGCTACATCCATGATGGATGAACAAGAACTGGTCTTTAAACACAAGAATTAGTTTTTCCTACTATCAAAAACTTTTTTGCTGAGAAAACACTGGAATAGCATAGAAATCTTGCAGAATGTTTTTTGCAAAACAGGTTACCTGCTATTACGTAGATCTCATTGAACTGCGTTATGTTAGGAAGATGAGCTACATAACTTTTATTTTGGACTATACGCAATGAAAGTAATAGTATTTCTTCTTTGATGTCTATACTTATGCACTGTTAAGCTTTGTGCCTTTGTCTCCTTAAGACACAGCTGGGGAGTCCTTCAACTTTCAGAGCAGAAACATGTTATAAAACACCCATTCTTGCTATACGGGCTGGCCATGTTGGCTGAGTGCTTGCTTTTTTTCCTTCCCCTTCATAAGCATACAATCAAATGATCATATTGAAATATATGGCTTTTTACTATAGAAGGATAAATATAACAAATTAAACTTGTGAGCAGTCTTCATCTATTTGACTTGAAGTCCAACAAGCCCACGGTAAGAATTCAGCAGGTTCATCTTCTCAGGATGTCCCGACATGTTCTTATGTTAAGTGTAACTACTAAGTATGTAGGTAATAGAGCTTCACTATAGGGCTTGTAAGACAGTGTGATGTTCCAATGAGCCAAAAGGAAATGGTTGGTTATGTGTGAACTCCTGGTTTATTCCTTATGTACCTGCCATATTTTCTAGTGCTTTGCTATCAGCAGTTGTTGGTATTTAGTAAAGTTTGTTCTTAACTCTTCTTACTCTTGAGAAGAGTTCTTCCTAAGCACTACTTATGCTGAATTGATGCCTTTTCAGGTAGAGCCTATTTGGTTGGATAAGAGTCATCAAGGCATATAGGTTCTGGCAGTGCATCTTAATCAGGAAAGTGTTTGGCAGGTGGCTGTTGCTAGCCATTTGCTCTGTCTGTCAAGATTCCTGAAGAAATTATAAAGAGTTAATACATTTCATTAAGGTAATCAAAATAACTTCTAATATATTAGAAGCCATTGTCGTTGTTAGACCACTTATTCCTACTCCTGTGTTTTCCTTTTGCCGTCCTTAATTTGACATGTCATTTTACTTTTGTCTTTACCTCTCTCTACCTGTCCTCCTCTTTCTGAACCACCTCATTTATTTTATATTTGAATCTTTCTGTTTTAAAATGGGTAGATGTTCTAGAAAGAAATGTTTTATTCTGAGAGTGATGCCGAATGTTTTGCATAAATCAGTTTGTTCTATAGGAGGCACTCAAAGATAGCTATTACTATCTATCCTTCAAACTAGATTATGAGATTTTAGAGCACCCAAGTTAAGGAAGTAAAATATGAAAGAAAAGATTGTTCTCAGGTGCATTAGCAGAACAAATAAAATGGTAATGTAATCTAGGTCATAAGATTGGGTATATAATGTGAGAAGTATGTGTGTATAAATCATTCATTGTGTCTCAGGGCTTAACATGTGGATCCTGTTGATTGGTCATTAGTTAGTTTACCTGTATGTATGAATGAGAGTAGTTTCTTTATTGAAACTTTGCTTTTAGTTTTTAGGGAAGTGTGGGAATTACTTTTGAATTTCTGATAGCCTCAAGAAATGTTTTCCTTTGAACTCAAAATATGGAGTTGCAGGCTTCCCTGAATTTTATGCAGGTGGCAGATTATACATTAACACTGTTCCTGTACAATGTGCAAGTTGAGTAGATCTCTGATTAATGTTCTCTTAAATACAGTGATACTGAATTTTAAAATTCTAATTGTACTCATAATTGAGTTTTTTGTGTTTGGCACTAAAAACTCAGCAAAACTGGTTCTGGAAAAAACCCCTCATCTTCCCCCTTTGTACAACTGTCTTCCTCTCTTCCACTATGGAACTCTGTTCTTAACAATTTCTAGAATCATGGAAAATTCATTCTGGAAGAAGATTTAGAAGGTCTTTCAACTCTATTTTCTGCTCAAAGTGATGTCAGTTCTGAAATCAGCATAGATTTCTCGGGGCTTTGTTGAATCTGATCTTCAGAACCTCCAAGGACAGAGATACCATAACCTCTTTTGTTCCAGTGCTTGATTCTACTCTGGATGATAAGTTATTTACTTAAACTGGAATTTCCTATTTCAATTTATGACTGCTGTCTGTCTCTTCGCCTAATGTATAGCTCCATAAATAGCTTTGGTTCATCTTCTCTGTAACCTCCTTGCAGGTATTGAAAGGCATGACATTTTGTCATGGCAGGCCTCTCTCAGACCTCAGTTGCAGATGATATTATACCATCTTTTAGTTATTTCATCAGGTCTCAACACTTTCTCTTCCGACCCATTCTTTTAAAATAGTTTGTACCAACATTACAGGCTCTTAAACTGAACTCTCTGCTGTTTAATATTCAGGTGGACTTTTTTCCACAGACACTTCTGTTCTTACGATAGGAGTATATAACTGTTTGCATAATTATGAGGTCTCAAGAGTAGTTTTCATTAAGTTGATTGCACAAATGAGAGAAGGGGTTTTTTTAATTTGTCATGGTAAGACAGGAATTTCCCGTCTAATCTAGGCCAAAACCAAATCCTTTAGCTCCCAGTTGCTTCACTAGCCATTTTCTTTTACTGTCTTTGTCAGCCACAGTATCTTAAATGAACCTAGTGTTGTATAGAAATAATTTGTCAGCCAGTAGACGGTTTTATGTCCTATCATCTGTTTTTACTTTAAATTATTCTAAAGTAGTTGGCAAGGAGCTTCTTCATGCTTTTATACACAAACAAGGATTTGACTTGCTTTCCAAAAAAGCAGGAGTCAAAATTGTGCAGTCATAGTATCTCTAGCATGTCAGATAAAAGCATTGTGAAAATGCTATTTGGAAGGCATTATGAAAACTTTGGTCAGGGCCACAGCATATAGTGTGTCTATTGTTCCTCTAGGTCATATTTTAATGTTTGGCTATTCAGTATGCTCCCAAGATATTGTGTCAAGCTAAGTCGCTAATTTCAGGACACAAAAAAAGGATCTAGGTACTATGGGTATTAAAATTTGATGTGTTGGGAGCACATCACTGGTCACAAAATTAGATAATTATCTTCTAAAGTGACAAAGCTTCAAAGATGAAAAGCAGGAATATTCAAACTTCAGCTTTACCTTGAAGCTAAATGACTATCATTTTATGACAGCTGTGCAAAATGTATGACTGCTGAGCTGTTTGTACATGATGCTATCGTATTACATTAATAGAAATTTTCACTGATAATGAAAACTGGTAGGAGGCTAAGAGTAAAGCTTTGTTATGACTTGCAGCCACTGACTATCTGCATCCAACAGATTTATTACCCCCTACGTACATCGTGCCTTTTACAATATCTTCTGCCATTTCTTCAACAAAGTACAACAAGAAAGATGATATTATAGATGGTACGATACAAGAAAAAAAAAATCTGAGTACCCACTTCACACTTCCACCTATCATTACTAAGTGCAACACAATTTTGCAGTAAAAATAGAGATGATTTTTGACATCCCACTGGAACATTCTATGAAAAACATTGCAAGAGAGGAGGAGGGGGGAGGAATATGAAAGAAAACTGGAGGATTTCTGTTGGCCAACTCAGATTTTAGTTTTGATATTAAAATCCAGGCATCAGACTGAGATTCAGATATAGCTGGCTTCTTATCCTAAGTCTGTGATAACTTTCTTGATGGTCTCCTTAGGCTATGTAGTCTTGGTGGCCAAAATTTAGTGAAGCCCTTAAGCATGATATTAACTTAACCTGTAATGTCACACTTGAAAATCTGGTGTGTATGGTGGTGGTAGGATTTAATCCAAAATGCCAGAAGCCTCTAATTAAAACTGCAAGCAAGACTTCTTCCCCCCAAGCACAGAGGTATCTTTGCCAAACTTTTCCATGTAAAATGGGCCTAACAATACAGCCTTTTTCCTTAAATTTCTGAACTTCACAATTATTTTGATCAGGAGTGACACTTTTTGTAGTGTTTGGCATATGGAGAGGATCAGGTGGTAAAGAATAGCATTAGCATATGGATATGGCAGTAAAGCAGAGTACATGGAATGGATCAGCTCCGAGAGCTATGAAGTGTTAATTTTAACACACTTTTAGTTTAAAACTTTTTTCAGTACTGAAAAGATAAATTTTCCTGTAACAATCCTGAATAACTACAAAGTTGATAGAAACCCTCTTATTTCTGCTGTTGATATTTAGTATCTGTAGTTGTCAATAAAACTCCATATAGCATTGTGCTGGCAAGTGAAATTGAACCCTTTCTTGTCAGAGAATTAATTCTTCCTATGCTTTGAATACAAAGTGATATGCTATGCTGATATTATAAAGTAATTTTCAATTTTGCAAACATTTTCCTTTTTCTCTTGTACGCTTTTTTCTTTTTTCCCACCCTGGTACTTCCTTCATATTACACACTTTCTATATACCTATAGTTCTGCACTATTTTTTTTTTTTTTTGGCTAGATATTTAAGAGTTTTTATGACCTTTTCTGACTTGTTTGTTTTTGGGGTTTTTTTTTGCCTTTTTTTTTTCCAAGTGAGATCCAACCAATAAGACATTACAGAGTCAAATTGACAAATGTCAAAAGCAGTTAAATTTGGAATCAAACAATTTTCTTTATCCTTTTATGGGTAGCTGATTATTTCCTTCTGTATTGCAATTACCATAGACATTTATTTTCTATGTGTAGTTTCTTACTTTGTCCTTTCTGTGCTCCTACTTGTTTATAGCCATTGCTTTTTTCCTCTGGAAATTTTTACCAGTAATGTATTTTTTCAGTGCATTGAGCAGATGTAATCATAATGGTGCAGTGAGGATCTAGTCAGCTGGAGAAAAATATGCAAAAATAAAATGAGTAATGGCTTAATAACACTTTAATACGTAAGAATGGGGGAAGGTTATACAAATACAAGTGTTCTTAAAAGTATCTTTTCATTAAGTTATGATGTTTGAACCTTTAAAAGAAAGAATAAATGCAGGAGGATCTACTGGTGTACCTTATGTTCTAAACATTATTGGAAAGAGAAGGTTGTTATTTTCCCAGTAACAGCCAACATACTTGCTGAACAGACCATCCAAGGCACAACTAAATGAGGTGGGGGAAAAGGGAGAAGGGAGACAGGATTCCCTCCGAAATTAAATGGAAATCTTCTGTCATAGTAGGGGAAGCAAGTTTGCAGCATGCTTCTGACAGTACAAGTTGCATGGAGGAGTCAGTATCAGGAAGCTACTGCAGCCTGTTTAAGAACAGCTAAAGGTGAGTACAGGGGCATGTAAAGGTGGGAAGATGAAGAGGGAAGGAGTGCATTGGGAACAAAGCAACAGAATGACTGAAGAAACTTTGGGGCTTTTTTTCTGTAGTTCAATACAATCAGAGAATACATTTATACGAAATTCAGTCAAAATCTGAGTTCTGGTGATTGTTTTTGACAAATCTATTAAATTAATAATTTTCATATTAAAACTCATTTAAGCTACAATCAGAAGGTCAAGTTTTCTAGTTCTGAAATGTATTAGTAACACATGATTTCAAAACTTTTGCCAAGTACCGAAATTAAGAGGAAATTACATGCTAAGAAAGGTACATTTTAATTCAGGAAAGGCATCTGAAATTAAACTGAATATTAGTAATGACATAATTCTGTCTTTTGTATTTGGCTTCTCAGATGCTTAAAATTCGAAAGCTTTAACATTGTTTTAAAATTTGATGTTTGCTGTTGAAGTCCTCTATATCAGCCTCATTGTAATAGGAATAGAGTTCAACTACACTCACAACTTGACACTAATCCTGTCCAGTCCACCTTAAATATATTATTAATGTAAATACATGTTTGTTCAGTATAACTTCCTCAGCATTACGAAATGTCTGGGGAATTTTGTCTGAAAAGGATGGTGGAAAACATTATATGTGGGATTGGGACCTCTACTTATGTATTGGACTAATTCATATGTTACTGTATAGAATTATTCATGTATGGCCATATTTATCTGATTGCATGCTGTTTATTTATCTCGGTTTATAAATATGCAGGAGTTGTATAACTGAAAACTCTAATTATTCTGAACGTAATTTGTCAGACAAAACCAGCTGCTAACTCAGATCTTCTCAAGAATCTTGAGTAAAATGCACAAGCTAAAAAATAGTGTCTTGATAAGGTACAAAATTCCCGTTCTTCACACAAATCCTCTATGCTGATCGGATATCTTCCTCTTGAGTCTAGTAAAAACCTGTGGCTTTCTGGTGTGACTAGGACAACAAATCCAGGCAGACTGTGCTGTGGCTTGCATTGCTTGAACTTCACTCAAAGCAGAGTTTTCAATGTTTCCGGTCAACTCTGTCATTTGGCAGAGATGATCTTTTCACATCTTAGTTACTGGCTGAAATGTCAATATGTTTGTTGGCTAGCTGGTGCAATCATTACGTTGCATTAAATACTGCTCCTGCTTTGAAAGCCTCCAAAAAACACATAGTCCTTGTTTTGCCCCTGACCGTATGAAATTCCACTCTATAAATATGGAACTAGAGATATCAAAGATGTGTAAAATTCTGCTTATTGTCTGCAGTTTGAGAAATAAGTTTTGATGCTAACTTGTGTGCAAAATTTGCTTTTGTGCGTTGTTTTTTTTTAGTGTGGTGTTCTTTGTTTTATTGTTGATATTGGAGTGGGTTCCTTTTATGGTTTGTGTTCTTCATTTATTTTTTAATAAAATGATATCAAATATCACTTACTAGTATGTATTGATGCATGATTGATCTAGTTGAATGAACAGGTCAATTTTCTGTAAGTTCACATATAGTAGCAGTGCTTGCAAAAAAAGAACAATCTTGCAGTTTGGATAATAGCACCTGTTTCCAAAGGCTTAGGAACTTAAATGAAAACAAGGTCTGTGCAGGTTTAACATTATTATTATTTCAGTCTCATTTAAGAGTAAACTAGTTACCACAACATTTTAATTCACATCCGTTCAGGAGCAACTGAGGCAAATGCAGATGGGAGTTACTTTGCTTGTTGATATGAGTGGCACCTCTGTAATAGTCTTGTGCCTGAAATACGTTCATTTTTTGGTAACATTATGCATGCTTTTAATGAAAAGTACTTGCATAAAGTGTTTAGTAGCTCAAATATTGTAAATGAATACCTGAGTCTGCACTGACTGTCTAGGGCTGAAGTCATGACTGCTGATAAGGAATCATGTAAAGATGAAAGAAAAGAATTGCTGCTGGACTAGTAGCTAGTTAAGGTACATGCAATGAAAAAAGTAATTTCCATATATATCTAGGATATATGAGTAGGTCTGTGTCTACTATGATTGTATGCTGCCTTGCAAGCCTTTAAACCAGTACTTAGAATGCCGACTGTTGTATAAATTGCAAAAGGGTTGGATCTGCAATCTGGAAGTTTTCTTTTATATTCATGGTAGTCATACACAGTAATGAGACTGTTATCTGTAATGAGACTGTATTCTGTTGGAAAAAAGGTGTAGAACGTTTGAGGGTGCAATGGTCTTTAGACTGGAAAAACATTACAGTTTAAATACGAAGTGTAATTATAAATCTCCTTGATGGCCTCACATTAAGTCATGCTGTAATTTATTTTAACTGCAAAAGTTTATGTACTTTGCCAACTTTTACTTTTTCTCCTCGGTGGGAAGGAGGTTAGATTTGAAAGATGGCTTTTGTTTCCTTGCTTAATTGCCTTAAAAAGACAAGTAACAGGAATAGAATCCCATTTCTTGTGGGTGAGCAATAAAATAAGTTCTCTCACCTAGTGATTCAATATACGCACTCCCTAATTCTTTTGTTCATTCCCTCTCCCAGAGGAGCTGGCAATCCTTCTGAGGCACCACCTCTTCTTCATTATGTCATATATGAGGAATTAATTATTTACTTTTTAATGAGTAGCTTGATATACAATGTATCTTCTGCCTTAAGTATTTATTTTTCTTCCAATTTCTGATACATTTTCACTTCCTTCCCTGTCGCAATTCTCTGTCCTCACTTCAGATTTGTGATATTACTTGATAATTGACTTTTTCAGAATAGTTTTGCTTAATACTGTTTTCAGATTTACTCCTATGCATTAACTTTAAAAACACTTTATATATATACACATATGTGTAGTAAAGCCATTAGTACTTCCTGAGCTCTTTGAAATATCCCTATACCTAACTATTAAGAAATACAATATCTGAACTTGATGTACATAGGATCATTTAGCTTGGAAAAGACCCTTATCATTATGTCCAACTGATAACCTAACACTGCCAAGTCCATCACTAAACCATGTCCCTCAGTGCTGTTTATAAATACCTCCAGGGATGGTGACTCAACCCTCAACCAGTGCACTGGGCAGCCTGTTCCAATGCTTGATAACCATTTCAGTGAAGAATTATTTCCCAATATCAAATCTAAATCTTCTCTGGCACAACTTGAGGCCATTTCCTTTTGTCCTATCACTTATTAACATAGACCTGTCTATCTCTATCAGCAGTATTTTACCTCTTTTAAATGCCTCTTGCTTTTGACTACATTTAGTCTAGAACTTCTGCTTCGTTGTAGAATGCAATCTTGTTTGGAAAGTATAAATGATTCTCTGTTCATCAGAGTGAAATCTTTTTCCCTGCTGTTGCCCTAAATTTATTCTGTAATCTCTGACACTTCCAGACAAAGGAAATTGTGGAAAAATTTAGTAAAACATGAACATACGTTTTTCATTTACCACTGTAAGCTTTGCAAATCTGTAAGAATTGTTCAGTATACAAAGAAGGGTGGGCAGGGGGGAGCAGGAATAGAAGAAACATTAATTAAAGGAAAATTCTTAAAACCTTCATAACATTCTTTATTTCTCATACTATTTCTCTCACTACCAACTTTTAGTAGTGGCTTCTTTAATTTGATGATAAGGAAATGGGACTCTGGAGACCCAAGTACTGTTACTGTGTATGTCACCAGGGCTATAGGGTGATCTTGACCAAATGGCTCTGTCCTTCATACATTTTATCTAGTAGCAATGTCTTTGAGACAGTCTAGCTCTGTTTTATGTTTTAATAGCTATCTGGTACTTTGCATCTACTGAACAGTCGCAAGGTGCTGTCTGAAATTTGTTCTTGACTCACCATTGCACCTACAGCTCTGTTACCAGGATGATTGCAGCCCAGTCCTCCAGCATGATTCACTCAAAATATTCCTGTCACCTATTGCCACATGCTGCAAAAGCCATGATCACCCTGCACTAGTTTCAGGTAGTTCAGAGACTAGTTCAAGATTTATTTTCTTTTTCTAATTTAATTTGTTCTTCTTGAGAGTTCTTCATAGGTCTTGTTTTGTTTTATTCTTACTCATCTCTATGCATATAGGTCATATTGAGTGACGACACACTTAGTTAATCTTAGAAGTATTTGAATGTAGTGAGATTTTGGAGATCTAAAGCAATTTGTTGTAAGTAGGAAAGATGTGTTTTTTAGATATTTTCTTTTCCCCCTATAATTTCATTATCTAATCTCTTCGCCACCTCCCTCCCCCCCTGCCCAAAAAAACCAACCAAGCAAAAAAAAACCCAACCAAACCAGTTTTTCTGGATCTCATCTGCATTAATTACACTTCTGTTTGGATAAAAATGTGAAGAAGGGTAACCATAGCTGTTTATTCAGAGTGAGAGTTAAAAGCAATTAAAATACCCTTACACAACAGAAGCAGAATAGGATTGTCACATTACAATATTCTTTTTCAGGATGAGTTAAGAACCTAGGCTGTGCTATGGAAGTTTTTGGGGCTTTGAAAGAATATTCTTGAAATAACACATGTGTATTTGAGGAAGAGTAAGAAACATTACAGAATTCCATGGAAGAGGAAGTAGAGGAGTAATGAAACGGCCTGCAGTTGTAAAGCCCTATAAAAAGTGCCTCTTTCTTTAAATGAACATGGTTGTCATGAAAAAACAGGTAACTGGATTGGTTTCTTTGTGCAACTATAGCAAATCATATGACCTTCAGCTAACTACTGTACTAAAAAGGGGTAACAATAGCTTCTGTATAGTTTTATGCCTCTCTTTATTCAGTGTTTCAAATTCCATTATTAAAGCTACCTGTCCTGTGTACATCTGAAATTTTTTCTCATTGATACTGACTGATAGATTTTACAAGGTAAGTTGTATATATATGGATTTATACCAGGCTTAAAAATAAAAACCCAACCCCCCCAAAACAACACACCTATATATGCCAAAATCTCAGAAAATCTTGTACTAATTTGTCTGTATTATATAACTATATAAAGAATTACAAGGTTAGATAAAAATCTATAAATAGCTATAGAGCCATTTTAATATGCCTTATTGTCTGAGACTGTGAAATTAACACCAAAGAGTGTTGCCTACTGTGTTGTCTATACTTTGTTCCTCCATCTAAATAGTACTTAAAAATCATATAATAGAACCATGGTATGATGCCAAGTTTGGATAATTACAGGGCAAACTATTTATTTTTCTAGCCTGGATAACCATGTTGTTAGAGAAGAAGAAACAGGTTGATAGAAAAACAGCCTGTACAGATTCCGCACCCTCCCATGTATTCATTATACGTTCAAGGGTTGCTCTACCTGTACAGGGATAAAAATACCCAAGTACTGCAGCAAGATGTATTGCAGGTGGTGTTCATCCAGGCATGAAAAAATCTCCCTTACTCTAGTCTTCTGGAATATGGAGAAATTGTGAAGAAATATTTGTGCTGTTGTGCTATGTAAATATTAACAGTAGTCCATTATGGAATACAGAAGTAAAGGAAAAAAGAAAAAGGCAGTAGGCGAAACTGGATACCATGGTTCATTGTACTAAGCAAGCCAAGTCTCTTGTTGTCTGACCTTCTCAGAGCAGGATTTATTTTTGTTTTTATAAGATAGCTTCTGGATCCTTTGTTGACCTTTTAAAGGAAAATTCCTTTGCATATAAAAAAATCCTTTGTAACTCCCATACCAGAAAGGTGTTGCATACTTGTAAAAAAAAAAAAAAAAAAAAAAAAGGAATATGATGATGCTTGAGTTAAGCTGTTATAAAAAATGTTTTTCATATATCTGTAAAAAATTTCTTTTTACTTCTGTTTCTTGACACTGAAATTTTGCAGGGATTTTCAGCAAGACTAGCAATGATACAAAAATATTAAACTGAAAGGGTTTTAATCGGCTGGATATAAATATTTTTACTTCCTCTTAAAAGGAAAATATTGAATGCTTTATTTAGAACGCAGTCTACCCTTTAGCTCCAAGTGTCTCATTTGGGAGATAAAGTTAAATTGGTTTAATATCTATTATTTTAAATCAGAAACAGTGACTATTTAGCCTTATTTTCTTGAATGGCCCTATTAGTTTTAAAATGTGTTCAGCTGGGCTTCCATTTTTAAAATGTAAATATACAACATTAATATGGTTTCAAAACCAAAATTTGAAACCTGTTGAGCTGAAGCAGGAGACAAAATCCATGTTTGACTTCTTGAAGGAGTTGCTCAGAGAAGCATTTTGTGGTTTGATATGTCTTATAATGATTTGTAGAGGTAGTGTCATCTGACCTTTTCTCTTGCCTCGAGACAGTGAAAGAGTGTTAGAACACTTTCTGATGAAAGGTCTCAAGCCTGCATGATTTGCCCTTCCGGCATTGTTGAAAGTATGTAGATAACAGCACGTAAAAACAGAAGGGTCAGTGCCACATTTGGGCTGCGCTGACTCCCTAGCCAGAATGATGACTTGATCAGTTTGAAGATGAGCATGACTTAGCTTCATGATGGCCTTGCTGTTGTCTAGATTACCTCTAGAATTCCCTTCCAATCAATGTGATTCTGTATTCTCTGCTAAGCTGTTGTTGCTCATATGTCACTTATTCAGTGACAATTAAAACTAAAATGAACTGTACTGTCATAAAAGTTAAAAAAGAAAAACCAAAAAACCCTGGGGCAACTTATTTCCCCAGAGCATACTGTGAAAGAGAACTTTGCTTTACTTAGTTTTTGCTAGGTTTTTTTTCCAAAGTTTTAAAATCTATTGAATACTGTAGCAATTAGGTACTTAAACCATGTACTTCGAGTATGACGTAGAAGTGGTATTTTAGTAGTGCTTGGCTACTGTCTAGGGAACTGCATAGCGTAGAGCTGCTACTATGTCACATGTTCAGGAGTAAATAGTACTAAAAAACCTAAATGCTAAAAATATGAAAAAATGTGAGGGGGGATAAAGATCTCCCTTAGTCTACCCCTCACCGGTATACTTTTGTGGGGTATAGTATCTAAAGTTCTCATTTTGCTTGGTACAGATTAAACAAATTTGAATAAAAATAGAAAATTGTAAAGAATACTTGACTTGTTGAATTACCGTCTTACTAAGATTGGTATGTATCTAACCTCTGAGAGAAAATACTGGGAAAGGAATGAATATAAACTAAGGAGTTTTCAGGTTGTAAGGTTGGCGTTATAGCCAAGTGTAGGGGCAGATGTATCGTGGGTGGCCATGTGTGTCTCTCAGAGTCTGCTGAGATTGCTTCTGAGGACTCCTGCCCCAAATGCTATTAAATCAGAATGTACAGCAAATGCTCAAAGGGAATGATTTTTTGATTAAAACTTTACTCAAATTAAGATTACAGTTTTAATCAAAGGCTGATTATTAATGATTTATCACATCTTTTTTTGTTGCATGCTGCCCATTTTATGTCAGACACATAGACAAATGTATTTCTGAAGATCAGAGTGTTGCTTGAGTACTCATTTTTCTTTCCCTTATCTTTCGTGTTGTGAAACTGGGAATGGCAGCACAGAAAGACTTAGGCTGTGGTGTCGTCATATTTCTGTACAAGTCTGGAGTCAAACCTTGTGGGAAAAGACTGCCTTGTGGAATTGACAGACTAGTTGAAAGCTATTATGTGCTGGGTTATTTTGATTTATTTCAGATAAGATGAAACCTTCGGACACTTATGTTTTTGACTCTGAGTCCTTAGCTCTTGAAGTTGACCTAGTTGTAGGTCATTTTGTGATTCTTGTTAATTTTGTTCCTACTCTGAAAAATTATAGCACAGAGTCACTTTTTTTTTGTCTGCTTTTTGATGTTTTGTGGTGACGTTTTTTTGTCTCCCTGCCTTCACTTTCACATCACATTACATCTCTGTAAGAGGAACCCTGTGTGTGTTATAATCATCAATTAGTAGCTGGACTGTTCATACCTGTTGCAGTAGACCTCTTCTAAGGTTTGTTTTCAGTACCAAAACATTCTGAGGAGAAATGACCACAAGAGGAATAGGTAAAATAAAAATTCATAATACTTTGAGTTGTCAAACCCTCTGGGTAAGTGAAAACTAGATATATGTAAGTTCCAGAGAAACTGGATTAATATAAAATACTGTACCAATATATTTCTTAAGAAATGTAGGGATCTCTTGCTGCTAAAAATCAAAATTGCATTTTTTTGTGGCTAGCCCATCCACTCAGTGATACTTGTCAATATCTACCTATATACAGGTGTATCAGTAAAAAAGTATTATATTTTGTATGAAACACTTTTTCCATTGTGTGTGGTCTTTTCCTCCCCCCCCAGTTGTTTGTTTTCATTAGGAATTTGAGGCTTTTAAAACTTTGTGGGGAGTGTAGAGAACTTTCTGTGACTGTAGGTGTTTGTCTCTGTCTGGGCATGTTTCTGCCCCTTCTTTTTTTTTCTGTATCCAAAGGAAATGTATTCCTCTTGTGAACAGTTTGCTTTTAGTTAATTAGCTGGTACTAAAAGATAAACTGGAAGTGCCAGAAGATATTAAATTACACTAGGAATCTTAGTTGTACCAACTGCAGTAAGATGACTAGCCTCTCCAATGAATCGTTGGTGTACAGCTCTCAATCCAGTCCTCAATTTGTCTATGAGAAGATTCTTACCTGGACATAATTAAGTTTAAACGTTCATACCTGGAATCAAATTAATGACAGAAAAACCCTTCAGCCCTGCTTCTTTCAGTGTGAGGTGCTTAAAAAGTTCCGGTATTCAGATTACAACATTGTACGTGTTTCTATACTGAGCCATTCTCACTTGGGTGGAGTAATAAGCAATAGCTAGTTATGAACATGCATATTACAACATTGGTGAATATTTCATTTTCCAACATTTTATTAATCTATTCTGATTACTCAAGATAACTTGCTCTCATCTTCCTGCTAAGAGGATGCAAATTTTCAGGCAAATGATTTCATCTTTCAGGAGGTTCTCATTAACCCAGTGCCATGTGCAAGCCAGACTTTTTAGCTAATCTATCTTGTCTCAACTTTTAAAAATAAACCCTTCAGCATTTCTGCAGTTGCCTGAGCATCTTCAATGATCTGTGCTAACCACTCCTTCTTTTTTATCCCTGGCTAGTGACTGTGGAATTTGACAATTTCTATCTTCAGTACAAGTGAAAATACCTACAGACTGTTTCAGTCTGCTTTGACTCCACTAGGCTTACTGCCAATCTTTTTTCTCAAATAAGGTATAGACTCCATGACTATGTCCATACAGCCTTATGACAGGCAGCCATAAGAGCGGCTGTGAGAACAGCATGGTCTGCGGTCTGTTCACTTGCCATTCATGGGACTGCTTTGGAAAGCAGCCTGCCTGCAGCCTGCCAGTCTGAAAATCCTGGGCAGCGTATTAAGCTACTGAACTGTACTGTATGTGGAGCTGCCAGGCATGCTCAGGCAGGTGACATCCTCTGTGGTCCCAAAGGCATCCTCCAGCTGTGTTTTCAGGTTGCCTGTCTAGAGGTGTGGTCCAAGGGCTTGTCACCTCTCAAGAGAATGTGCTCAGTGGGTGTCTGGAATCATGACCTCTGTAAGACTAGGTGGGTGCTTGTCATTAAGTTTGTCCTGATGTTTCCTGAAAAATTGTTGCCTGTATTTACTTTTCTTCCCCCTCTCCTAAGCCCAGATCCATTTTCAGCCACTGAAAATTCTGATGACTTTGTAGGGTACAGACAAAACCTGATATGCAGTTTGAGTCTCTTAAACCATTTGTCTCTTTCCTTCTGTTTTGATATTACTGCCAATGTGCTGATATTTGAAGGTAACTAACTTGCATTGCTATCAAGTCCTGTTTCACACAGTAAACTTGGTACTTTGTCAACACAGGAGAAAAAAACCAAATCCCGTGAAACTCTCTATCTTTCTAGGATTTATTACCATTAGGAATAATTAAAACAGCTTAAAAATATTCAGTTAAACTTTGACTTGACTTGAAGTAACTGCTTGTATGCTTCTCTTTTCAGAAGCGCTCAGCCTAATGTGTAGATTTTCCTTAGAGCACAGTTCCATCTCATTTCATGTGTTATGGGTGCTTTATTTCACAAAGTCAGAAGAAGCGTTTTAATCTTCTGACACTGCCACAAGGCAAGGTGTTTCAAGAAAATGTTACCTGTTACACTGTTACAGCAGACAAAATAAAATAAAATTACACTGGATCCATAATAAGCTTTTATTAGCTTGACCCATTTAGTGTTTTTTCTTCCTTTTGTGACAATTTCTGTAATAGAGATTAGGATAAGTGCCAGTTTATCACTGTGAAAAATGATAAAGCAATTACACAGCCCTTTAAGGCATTGTATTTTGAAGTTTTATGTTTAATGCAAGGCTTTCTTCTAAGCTTAAAAAATGGGAAGGAATTTCAGAAGTATGTTGATAATGGTTTGGCGTTTTTCTGTGGAACTATTTTCTTGCATTTACTGTTCTTTGTCACAGGATGGCAGCATGAGTAAGACCCTAAGGAAGGTATAGCGGTGAGTCCTTTTTACACGTTTGAAAGATTTGCTCTTCAAGGGCAGGGGTCAGGTACAGTTTTGCATCCTAAAAGCTGTGAATATCTAAGTTTCCAATACTTGCACATCATCATATAATCAGACTAGTAAATTATGCAGGGATGAAGTAGATAAATTTTTCACTTGAAAGATGAAGCTTCCATTCAGATCAGGCTTCTTAAATAGTATTAACTTAATTCTTATATATTGGCCTTTTGTTTTCCAGATTAGAATCCAGGGTTCATTTTGAGCAGGCTTGTATATGATTTGGAAATCTTTTTGTTTTTTACCAGGTTACAAACTTCTGGCTTGTAAACGTATTTCATAAAACATATACCTGAACCAAATGCCTGGATCCCCAAGCTCTGGGAAAGCTTCAGTATTCTTAAAACTTTGTAGGCCAAAATTAGTTATTTGATCATTGGTTTAACGAGGTCCTGCAAAGAGTTCTCATGAAATCACTATGTTGTGTGTAGGACAGCTAGTACTGCTAGACATCCCCATGTCAGGTGCAGTGATTGTATCACAAAAATATACCATATTTCTGAAAATATACATGAGCCTTTAAATTTTATCAGCTGAAAAAGCACTTATTTTTCAGATTAAGCGGTTCTTGAACATGTAAAATTGTGTTGTGACTTATACAAAATAATGGATCAACTTTTCTTGCCACCCATTGCCTTAATCCTTTAAACTGTTGGCTTAAAATGGTAGGATACTAATGGAGGAAAGCTACCTTCTCTTTACGACCTAGCGCTTAAGATTTTACTTATGTTACTTAAATCTAAAATCTCTAAGTTTTAACAACCTTAGTTTCCTTTCAATTATATTCTTTACTGATTTCGTGTCCTACTTGACCGTTACGTTTAGAAGCTTTATAACTGAAGATTCAGACTCTCAACACTTGTTTTAACTTTGAGAGATATGAAGAAAATACTTCCCTTCTGAAAACTCTGCACTGTAGGGTGAATTCTCCCTTTTTGCATAGATGAATTCAATACAAAGGTCCTAGGATGCATCCTCACGGCAAAGTGCTATGCCTTATAGATGCTCATGGTTTGGGTACAGAGAGCAGTCTGGGTTCACCCGTGCCTGCAGGAGGCAATTTCAGTCTGAAATAAATACAGTATTTTGCCATTGTAGTTATACAACTTTGAGAACAGCTGTCAGTCACTGATTAAGCAAGCGAGCCTTTTCAATGTTATGACCACAAATAGGAAAACCAGACTTGTCGTCTTACGCAATCTTTCTCTCCTTCCCATGATGTTTTTAATCAGGGAGGAATGAAGAAAATCTCCCTCTGTTTTTCTGAGAAGCTTGGAGGCATCTTCAAAAAAAGAAAACAAACCAGAACTTTTTTATTTTATTCCTTTCTGCTTCGGTTTGTGGGCACTTTGGAATGGGGTTACTGTAAGCAAAACAAAACAAAAAAATTGTGCAGAATTTTGGTGCACGATATGAAGAATCAACTATGTTCATGTTGTTCCTAGTATTTATTTATGTACGCAAAATAACTTTTCCCTGATAGCTATTAGCAGTAAAAGCAGACTGGTGTGATGCAATAGATGGAGATCTGTTTCTTTTTCATAGGAACAAGAATTGTTATTACAGGGCACTGTGACTAGCAGGAAGGGGGAATTGGTGAGGGTGTGTTAGACTTCCCATGAGTTTTGGGTGATACATGTGCTAATATATTACTTAATGTGATTCTGACTGTGTAATCTCTCTGTCCTTGTAGACTTCTTTCATATCAGATCTTCATTTGCCCCTGCAGATAATTCTGCGATAAACCACTTAAAGTTGTCATATCCTCTCGCATAAAGCTACATCAACTACAAAGCTAACAATGTCTTTGATCAGTTCTATGGTGTTTATTAGTCACTCTCCTTCTGGGAATTGTTGGGCCCTTTTGAAAGCATCAAAGAATTCTACAATAATCTCCCATACTGAATCAAACCAGGACACCCCTTCAGCTGAAGAGCGCTCTGCATTATTCTTCCACATGCCTTCGGTGCTGGTTCTGGGTCTACTGGAGAGTTCATCAAATGCCAGTATAGTGCTTTTCTGCTACTGCTGGGGTTCTAAGCAAACTTGCTCTGTAGTGCTCCCAGCTGCCAGTAATTTTTAGAGGCTTTAACTGTATTGCTCACTATGCAGATTTACATTTACAAACTCTATTACTTTGTCCATTTTAATCTGTGAGTGGTTCATGTCCTTCCTATTCATTTTCTGTGTATTGAGTGTTATTTCAGCTCTAATTTGTTTGACATTCCTTGCTAGTAGTATATTTGTATTCACAGAAAAACATGTGAACAATTTCATCTATTGATGCTGTACAATGTGCCTATTAGATATACAAGTAGCAGTTGAATATATCCCCCAACCATTGTTAGGCCTCTTCAAATGATAATGTGGCCACGTTCCTCGGTGAGGCTGATGCAGCATAAGAATGAGACTGCAATCTTCAAGAACCTGCATGTTGTGCTAGCAGTGACCAGAAATTGAAAGTAATTACTTCCATTACTTATGCAGTGAATAGCAGAGAGTATGTGTAGCTTCATTTTGTTCACTAGTTTTACTTGTAGATCACTGCCATTAACAAATCATACCATTGCAGTTCAGCAGGGTCTGTTGGGGAGCTCATCCCTTTTCCCATGATGGTATCATGAGCAGAAATAGTGAAAAGTATTTGGCCATTCTCCAGACATTTCTATGTGAAGTGTGGAATCAACTAGAGAGTGAATTTTAAAATCTCCAGTTATTTTATACCAGCTCCTTCACTAAAAATGGCTTTGCACAGTGCAACTTATTATGCAATGATAAAAATACATACAGAAATCTTCTTATTGGCCTCTTTTTTTAAGAGCTATTACTGCATATTTTGAAGAATTACGAGGATAAGGTGATTTGCTTTCACTATCCTAGGAAAAAGGGATTATGCTTATTTTGTAGTTTTTGGTTAAAGGTTCTAACAGTAGCAGGTGATATTACATAAAGAGATCTCAATGTAGCATAACTAGAGCGCTGCAAAGTCCATGTTCTAAGATTCCTTTGAAGGCAAGAACTAAGAATGACAGCTTGTTGACATTTATCTCCTGAGTTATATTTTAGGCAAGTCTGCGTCTTTTACAGAAGTAATTGCATGGAACAACAAGCATGTGGGAGTTCTCAGCAGGATCACATTGTACTGCTACCAGTAATCTCACTAAAAAATAGTAATGAAGTAAGAAGGAAAACAAGTATCTGCTAGTAATGTATATGTTGCTGAATAAGCTACATGATACAAATAGTTCAAATACATCACAGTTGTGAAATGCAGCAAGATCAACTTAAGTGGAATGTTAAATGGGCATCTTCTTTAGGCTTGTGTAGCTTCTCACTCTCCAGTTCTTAAAATGTTTGCCTTGATGTGATTCTGGCTTAGTGAGGTCAATTCAATTATTGCACAAATTCCTGAAAGTACCTACAATTTAAATTTACAAGGTAAAAAATACTCATAAATTAAATAGAGAAGATAAACTTATGGGTGATTGAATATTGAACTTGGTCATGCTATTTTGCCTACAAAATAAAAATCAAATTGGTATTGCAAACACCCAAATACTGCATTTTTCACATCAGCTGGCAATTGTAAAACTCAGTGCTTGAGTTGGTTAGTTCTTTTCCTTAAATTAGGATGTTGAACTGTAAAGTGGACTGTGAGGGAGAGCAACAGAACTGGCAGCATTTGTCTTTTCAACAAAAAGCAACCAAACATTGTATTCAGCAGTTTGCTCCAGGCAGCTTCCATCCACAAGTACTTTGACCAGAATATGTAATTTTAAACATTCTATATGATTCTAAAGGAAATTATTGACTTTGGAGTGCAGCATTTTCATTTCAGTTAATGGAGATGGATTCTCTAATATCTGCTCTGTAGATATGTCTGAGACACACACTATTGCTGTTTGGCACATATGGAGAACAAGACTTTATTCCAGATCAGCAATTAATAGTCTAACTTTGGCATAACTACCAGGTTTATCTTTGCTTTGGTCTATAGCTCTTTGCTTCTTTACTTGCCTCCATTGACACATTGAGGTTTTGCTTTTCTGATGTCCTTGTGTACTGAATACCCAGATAACAAGTATTCTATGCTCTTCTTAGAAATAGATCTCCCTCTAAGAAAGTAACTTAAAATATTTGAAATAATTTTCATACTCCTTCCCCAATGAAAAGTATTTGTGTGAGTAACTGAACATTTTGCGGTAGTGGGAAATGGATGGGAAAAGGGATGGAGAAGGAAAAGAATGAATTTTTCAAAAATACTTAGGCTGCTGGAGTATGAAAACCACAACAGTATCTCCTCTGCTTCAAGACTTATTATTGAGAAGCAAGGCTTACTTGCAAATTCTCAACTACATCTAGGCCTGTTATTCTGGCATCCCTACTGGCAATAGTTATTAGATGATAATGAGACATTTAGTATTCCAGCAGAAATTCAGAGGTGGACAATTTTACAGTCAGGTTAACTTGTGGAAAAGGTGAGGAAGAGTTCCTTCTCATACGCAGAGAAACAGTGGACTCTTGCTAGTCTACAGTCCAATGAAGGTGAATTACTGTTGCTGATTTAAGAACTGATATTTCATAATGAACCCGAAGAGGAAGCAAACAAAGGACATGGAGTAGCAAGTTGTGACAGATTTATGCAGTGGGTTATATATAAAAAAAGAAAAAGACATTAAAAGAGGGATCAGAAGCAAGAAATGGGAAAATAAAATGCAGAGAGGATGTGGGCCTAGACTAAAAACCATGGCAATGATTGTCAGATGACAAAAGCACATGTGTGTGTAAGAACAGATCTTATTTGAGAGGTCAGTTCTTTGATCCCCTGACCTTTAAGCACCCAAAATCTTCACTGCTCTCTTTCCTCTGCAAACTACATTCGATGAAAGAATGAGTATACATTTCTTCCTGCAGTTTCCTAACCTGAGAAGCCATCCAGTACCCATTAGCTGATCATTTATCAGTGTGGATAAAAAACAAAGCAGAAGAGAGTGGGCTCTGCTCCTTGTTCACAGTTGAGGTGGTGACCAGCTGGTGAATGCTCTTTAAGTGTTCTTGCTGTCATTTCCCCAGGTAGCCTCACAAGCCCTAAAGCTGAAATGAGTAAAAGGCACTTATTACCTATTACCTATTTTAGTTTTTAAAATAAAAAATTGAAAATAGACTCCCTGGAGGACAGAGGAAAATGAAGCTCTATACCTAGTGGAATTTATGTTCTGGTTAACCTTAAAAAATAAATGACACGATAGCACTTCTAAGGCATTTCTTTTCAGGGGCAGTCAGGTGCTACAGATAAGAGTTTCTTTTTTGATATGTAAGTATCTGTCTTCCAGGGTTGCACTGGTTTCTGCACTACATTTAAAAACATTCTTCCTGAAATATATGAAAAATTACTTCATGCTAGAGAGTATTCACATCTGGTTACAAATTGAAAAATGGGATCATCTGTTCAAAGAGAATTATTAGTGAAAATGGTATGAAAAACCTATGCAAACCAGATTTAATGTATCATTGTGCCAATATTTTTAATATTGAAAAAGAGGTGAAAAATGATGCAGTGAAAGCTCAGAAATTTATCTTCAAATTTCTACAAAAATATTGTGTTGAAATGTTTGTTTAAATCTTTGGTACAAAGTGATCTGAAAACTATGAATGGTCCTTCTAATACTTATATTCCTAAATAGAGTTTTGTTTTTAATATCTGTAATTATATTTACTGGTGATTGACTTTTTGTTTGCCTAAGATTATCTCCATAATTTACCAGATTTCTTTTTCTGTAATCTCAGGAGAAATGACTTCCATGAATTTAGAAATACAAAATTCAAATATTCTTTCTTAAAATTCAAAGAATATTTTAAAAGGATAAAATTCTAGTTCTGTGTATACCGGAGTAACTGATTGCAAATTAAGTGTTTAAACTTACAGGAGTTTGTTACTGATTGTCAAATGAAAGAGTAACATTCTGCATATTTTAGCTATAAGTACATTATTTATTTTGTCTGTAGTTTGTGTACAGCTTTAACCTCTCATAGTCAAACACTGTTTGGTGGCTTATGTTGTATATGACATGATGTATGAGAATGCTTATAGAGGCTGAAAAAAAATGTTTAATTTATTTCTTTCAATATAAGAACTGCTGTAAGGTGGGCTATTCATGTGTAGTAGGGTAGACTACATGGCATGAGATATATCGCACTAGTTCTAGTGCTTGCTGTTCCTTCTACACCAGGATCCAGACACAACAATGACTTCTGAGATTAGTAGTTCTTTTGCAAATGAGATTTTAGAGGATGCAGAGTACTGATGATGCTATTTTGAAAGCAAAATGGAGAAACAGCCTTTTAAAGCATTTATGGACTTCATCCAATGATACTGAAGTCAGTAAAAATCATGTGACTTCACTGGACTTTGTATCACAGTCTTAAATTTTTGATCAAGTTCAAAATTTGCTCGATAAAAATGTTACTTAATTCTGACTTACTGAAATAGTATGCTCAACTAGTCATTAAAAAAAAAAAAAGCAAAGAATGGTGGAATAGGTCCTTTTTGTGCTATTTAGGGTAATAGCACTGAATTGCCATCTCTGGATGGAGATGGTCCACAGCTGTTAACTACTAGATAGATGAACTAAAGTGCAATAGCAAATCAAGTTCTGTGCATGAATATAGTCTGTATTGACCATCTTTTATTACAAAGGGTAAACCCAAGGTTGAAAATGTCAGTTCTTGGTACCATGTATATCTTGTGCATCCCAAGGACCATTGGTTTCTTTTATCTCGTTCGTTCACCCGTATATCCTATGAGGAATTACAGCACTAAATTGTTATACTTTACACTCAAGACCATTAATCTTAAGTGAGTAATTTAACTTACTGTAGGTTATTAGCGGTTCACCTTGAAAACCTGTGAATAAAAATGAAAAGTATCCTGATGTCTAGCATTATATATTGAAAATGCAGTGTTTAAATTCAGTAATTGTCTTCAACAACAGAAAGGAGACAATGCCAGTTAAAGGATTGTTTTAGATGAGCTGTTGAGTAGTAACTGAAGTAAATAATGAAATCATATGCTTTGGTACCTTGTAGGAGTATCTTCCCCACTTTTTTTTTCTTCATCACCACTCACATCAAGATGTTTTAGGGTTTGTTTAGCAAGTGGAGACCCCCCTGCATCCACCATTCTCTTCAGTTTATCACAGTACTGTATGTTGGATTCTGGAAACTAAAATTCTTACTGAATTCATCAGACTGCTAGGAAGCAAATTATTCACTTTTTTGTGTATTTCTTTGTTGTGGGTACAGGAAGAATTTAGCATCGTCATTATCAACCTTCAAAATTTTCTTAGGAAAGAATAATTAGGATTATGTACATCTGATATGCCTATTGATTCAAAGCATGAAGAGGGCATTCTGATAAACATTAATTTGTTACTATGACTGAAAATTTAATAATGGAGCAATTCTGAAAAAGGTGGGCTTTTCATTTGAAAAAAGTATTTTACAGTCTATATTTTACTTTATAATTAAATATTTTCAAACTGAATTTTATTTTTTTTTTATTTAGATCTAGAAGTTGCCCTTTTTAAAACTGAATTTAAAATTGGAGTTATTCTTTTGGTTCTAAATTAAAACCTTGAGTTAACAGGTCTTGCTTTTTTCCTTTTTGCAGTTTATTTTCTTTCAAACTGTGTAATGTCTTTCAAATAATTTAAATTCATGAGTTCTAATACTCATGATTGTACATGTTTTTCAGTTGTACACTATGATGTTTTCTTGTAACTGCATAATAGAATAGTAACTGATTTTAGAGTCAGTTTTTCAATATGTGAGGGAAAAGTAAAGTTTGCTTTGAAAGGTGGGGGTTTTGTTTTTGTTTTCTTTTTTTTTTGGAGGAGGAAAGGTGATAGATACAATAGAGGTATAGCCTCATGCAATACCCCTTCCCCCCCGCCCATTATTTCTCTTTCTCCTCATGGGCATGCACTTTCCTGACTACACGTCACGACGTATTCTGTCTTGAGACAGAAAAACAGTTTATCTCTTGATTGGTGTTATGGCAATGATTGCAGTTAGCGGATACTGGCTTCAGCTAGAAGAATTTTGTAGAAGTTATTTATTTCAGATTATTAATTTTTTTCCTTGTCTGTTTTGTGGATATGGGCACAATAATGTTTGTGAAATATTTTCTGAAAATTGAGAGAAGGTGTTTGAAAAGTATAAAGTACAGCCATTTTCACATTCTCTGCCCATAGTCTTAGAAAGGGATTAGACTTAAAAGCAGTCTGTTGAGATCAGTTCTCAGAAAGTAGCAAAGGGTTTCAGTTTATTTCACATGGTTCAAAATTTGGAAGAGGCTTTTGAAATCAATTGTATTTGCAAACCTAGACTTAGCAATATTTGTTTGCTGTCTTCTGTACTAGGCCATGAAGTTTTCTTTCACCATAGATAGTTGATATACTATTTCATATTTTGGAGTGTACAGAAGGGTGTGTTATCACAAATAACCAAACCCAACTTATCACAAAATGTTATTCTCCTGAAAAGATGTTCCATTTCTAGTTTTTGGTTTGCTTGTTTGGGTTTTTTTCCTTTTATGTTTCTTATTACATTCTGACACCTTTCCCCACTGAAAAGCCTGATGGGGAGTGGGGAGGGGAAGGAATGAGAAGCACCCCCAGTTTGCTTGGGAGTTATTGCTGATTTGTCCTCTCTGGAAATAAATTATTAGAGACAGGCAGTGACTTTGGCATGCTACAAACTTAGTATTGTGTACATTATAGATCAAGATACTGTTTTGAATGTTTTTGAGAAAACTGATTTTGCAGCACAGGGTTGGGATTTCAAAAATAATTGCCCCCATTCAGGTGAGTGTTACAGGTCCACTGTGAAGTGGCTTCCATTGTAAGGAACGGACTACCAACACTCAGAAAAACTTCATCCTTCAGAATTCATAGTTGCTGTGAAATCTGAGCCCTTACAGAATAGATGTTACAGGACGAAAAGAAGTTTTCAGTTAAGTTTTGGAGAACCGAAGGGAACATGACTGTGCTGTTGGCATTGAAGATGGATAGTTGCAGAATATAGGAAGTGTAACTTGAAAATACAAGGCAAAATACGGACAGATCATTTGGATTATTTCATTTGTCAGTGTTCATCATTCAGAAAGAATTTTATTCTTTCCGAAAAATATATATTTATATATTTCTAAGAAAGGACTGTGATACAGTGGTTGAGCTAAGTTGTTATAGCAACTGAAATAGCATTGTAATAATTGGGAGATCGTGTTGAGCAAACTTCAATGGAAGCAATCTTTTCTAAGGTACAGATAGCTCTGCCAGGGATAACAGTTCTCAAAATGATATTTCCATGTTTTCAAGATGACTTGAGATGGAAGGAACTTCTAAGGCTCTTTTTTAGTAGAACTTCCTAAAACTGATCTTGAATCAATTACTAATTTCCCCATAAATATAATTCTTCTCCAAAATATATTTATGCCATTTTATCCTATTTTTGTTCCCTGTATTGTGTACCAGAAAATGATAAAGCTTGCAGTGTTTGACTAAAATTAACAAATCTTTGCTGTGCTACATGTATGGAGAATGTTGCAGCTGAAAAATCTGATGTCTCTTACTAGGTCATCAGGTTGAGACTTCTTTAAGAAATCTAGCACAATTTTAATAGTTCCTAGGACAATCCCTGGCTACTTTCTTCTAGTCCTTCTTAAACCAAACTGTTTTCTTTTTAAAAAAATAAAATGTGTGTGTGTATATATATATATATTATCATTAATATTATTATGTTCCTAATTTCTTGATTTAATGTTGCTAATATTTCTTCTTAAAATCTAACTTTTAATCTCTGGAAAAAGGCAGGAAGGTGCCTGTGCTAGTGGAACAACACTTCAGTTTAAAGCAGCACTTACCAAGAGCTACTGTCTGTTTTCAGACTCCTTTCTTTCTTGTTGTATCAGCCATTGAATTTGAGTTGTAGCATGGAGACACAGTACTGCTTTCACACGTTGGACATTCTGTATTTGGTCATAATCATAGTGCTTTTGTCCATTTCTGTTTGGTCTTTGGACGATATTATCTGTCATCCTTATTTCTTCTTTACTGTCTGCACTAGAAGCGAGATCCATTCAGATGTTGACCATGTGCAGAAAAAGAATTATGCTTACTTTATGCAATATTTTAAATCCTTTGATATTTGTTTCTGGATTCAAGATATGCCTCTATAGAAATGGAAATAAGGCCTAGCAACTTGGTTGTATTGTGGACCGAGTTCCATCAGCTGGATGAGTTAGTGGTTGAAAAGATGAAACACTTACAAATGATCTTAAAAGTATCTCTTCATATTACTTGGGCCCTTCTATTTTTTGAAATCTGTCATACTTTATATTTTAAAATTAAATTGAAGCAGTACTCTTCCCTAGGATGGCATATTTTAGTATGTTCTTACATTTGAAAGATTTAAAAAGGGGATGGTTTTCTTTTGTCAGCTTAAGAGTACTCCTGAAAGTAATAAGTCCTTCAAGGAATATAGTTAAATGGGAAAATATTCATGTGACCAAGAGGAATTTTAAATGTGCAGTTGGTTATATGACTTACAATTGGAAAGTAGCATATTACAGAAATTGTGCAATCCACCAATATATCATAATACATTCAGTATGACCTAGTTCATGTACCTACTGCTTCTTTAGACTTGCGTAGACCAGGAGTTTGATGAAAAATCAGAATAGTAAAGTGCTACGTTACAGTTATGTTCTGCTAAATCACTGTGTTTGCTGTATAACATTGAGTTGATGCTTGCAGGTTTTGCAATACAAACACTGTTCACGTCAACAAATGACATGGTCAGTCTTGATCTCTGCCTTTTTATAAAAATTCCACACAGCACTCAGGTGAGGCAAATTTCTGTCTCTGGGGAAGTTATATTTAAGGGGATACACTACTACTAATGTCACAAAGGGAAAATGTTCGATCTTCTCATCTCTTTGGTCCCTCCGATTCCCTTTGCTACCTATGAACTTCCAGAAAAAGAGCAAGTTTGGTGGTGCAACTGAGACCTATAGAATCATGCTTTATGCAGAGTGGAAGTCAAAGGTGGCAAAGAGGACAGTAAGAATTGCTGGGAATGGAACAGAGAATGAAACAAACTATTATGCTGTGCTGTTATTCCATGTTGGACTTAGATCCTGAATAAAATACGCAGTGATGATTTTCTATCTCAATAAGGCTGCAGTAGAATGAGAAAAGGTAGAGGCAAATCTTTGATGAGATGAACAGGATACCTTTGCAGGTAAAATTAAGACTAGCATACAAAAGCAATAAAAAAGGAGTAAAGGATTGTTTGAAAGCTGTGTAAAATCACTGATGGACAGGAAAGAAGTAATCAATAAATTATTCCATTTCTTTTAATAGAAGAGTTGAAGAGCATCATACAAAATACAGTTAAAAGTTTTCATATAAAAGAGATGCTGTTTCCATTAGACATAATTAATATATGTAATTCATTGTCATGGGATATTAAAGTATAAATAAGTTCAAAAAGCAATTAGACAAGTGCACAGAGAAAAGGTTTACCAAAGTGCATTAAAAATTAAATGGATGCAGATGCTAGTTTTATCTTGAAGTTCTTACATCACAGATTATTGATGCCTAGGAGAATATATTGGGAGAATATTAACAAATACTTCTTTCATCTTCATAGTATCTTATTTAAGCATCTGCTGCTGGATGCTATCAGTGAATATTGTGTTCATTCAGTATAACTATTCTTGTGTTCATAATGATTATTCGTAGGCTACATAAAGAGTACCTTGTTCGTTTATGCTGATTATGGGTGACAACATAAATTGTGATTGCATCAGGGCAATGAACAATACAGGAGTCGAACAAACAAATCGCAGTGTGTCATTTTATCTCTTATTCTGAACGTGATTGTTTTGCTTGCCATTATAAGTGTGTCTTCTGTGTGTGTTAGCTTCTTGAGTAGAGTGTATGACTTGAGCATTGTATTGTGAGTTGTGGTAATGTTCTAGTATAAGTAGACTTTGATCACTGCACACTAGGCTACAGAGATGATTTATTTGTATTGCTTATCTTTTGAACTGTATGTATCATCTTTAGCGCACGTAAAAGGAAGAAAATAAAACCAGTATTGCCTTTTTGCTGTCAAGTATCAACTGCACCAAACTATTTCTCACTGCTACTTCTTCAAGTAATTTGCTGTGTCGCTGTGGAATATATTTGTTACTTTACTTTTAAATTTCTTGATAAAGTAATTGGTTAGTGTGACTATTTAGAAAGGTCAATTAAAATTACTTAGCCACAGAGAAATCAACTGACATCTGAAAAATGGTTTGAAGACAGCATTAAGTGCCTGATACACTGACAAAACTGGATATGCAGTTTGATTTGGAACTCCATCTGCAGGAGCCTCCATCTACAATGAACGTGTGTGAGAGACCTGCCATCCTCAGTCAGGTATGCTGAGGCATTGTGAGCTACAAGTTCCCTGTCTGAATGTTTCTTGTGTCATTTCACATCAGTTCCTTACTGTTTATTGCTTGCAATTAATTTTTTGCTTATAAAACAATAAAAAAGAAAATTAGAAATAGAAGCTGAAATGGTAAATCTTCGAAACATATAATCAATGTAGTTTGTAGTCTGTTGCTCTAAATAGGCTGTTTAACCAATTAGATATCGGTAGCTTCTTTGGTTTTGCTTTATAGCTAAAATAGCAGAGCTGGGTACAGCTAAAATGAATTTTAAAAGAACACTTTACAATATGTGCACTTCTTTTTTACCTCTTTTCCCTTTGTTAATGGTGAAGAGCAGTAAATCGACTTGAAACTGGGCCGAGCAAATGACACTTACGGTACTTATGGCATGCTTATTGTGTGAGAAACTAACTTGTAGCATCATTAATCAAGCTGTCAGGTACAATGTGAAAGTCCTATATTTATTACACAAAGAGGAACTCCATGAAGAAGTGGAACCCCTATGATGAATAGACACTGGACACTAATTATTGTGGTGCTATTAATCATTATAACCATAGTTAACATAGGCTGGGGACTGTGAACTTAAAGTTCTGTGAGGAAGAAATGCGCATATGTTCATATTCATATAGACGATTTTGTGAGCTTTATAATCTTAAACATTCATTTGATGAGATGACAACTAGAAGCGATGCCAAATTAACTTAGAAACACTTATAATGGAAAGTATGATGGATGAGAAATTTTCTTGCCGTGCATGCTCTGGGAATGCATGCATCACACTGACTTTCACTGTCTCTCGCTGTCTTCCTTGTGAGCATTAATGTTATATTTTACAGAGAGATTTCTCGTATTCATTTCTAAGATGATTCTCTTGTTTCTGAAGTTGGAAAATTTCTCATTATATGAGAATATGAAACTGATATATTTGCAAATTACAATAAGGGCGTGTAATAGGTAAGGAATGTATGTTCCAACTAAGGAGAAGTCTTAGCACATCTATTTAATGAATGTTTATAATTTAAATTTCTGAAAAATTCTTTTCCTTATATGGTAGGCATCATCATGACTAACAGTTTTTCACATAAGTTTACTGAAATTTTCTGTAAATAGTTCTGTGGCAGATACTTCTTTGGAGTCTTATTCATAGTTCCTGTAATTCCTGGAGCTTTCTGTGTGAAATCCAAGTGGCTTAATGAATATGACACAAGTAGAAACAAACAAACAAATGAACAAACAAACCAAAACCCCACCAAAAAAACCCAGCCAAAAAAACCTGTAGAGGCAGTGCATATCAGAGTACTTTATTGCTGAATAGCATCACTGCAAGTCAGTCTTTATTGTTGAAATGATGTGTAACATAGAAAGTGCATATTCTGCTTGAGACGGCAAAAAATAATTCACAGGCAAATTGCAGATTTTTCAGAAAATACTGTGAAATCATTAAGGTTTGTCAAAAAGAAAGAGTTTCCTCTTGAGTAGGAGCAGTATGAAATTATTTAGATTTTATACCTATATGAAAGATCTTCATAAAATGACTTAATCTCCAAAATAGTGTGTATTTTAGCCTTTTGTCTTTTGCTCCAACATTAAATTTTTAAGCCATTCTCTTGTGTTAATTCCTCTCTCTGAATGAATTCTCATTCATTTTATATATTTTGAATATTAAACAAATATAGTTATTTGGATGACCAGTGCCATGAACCAAATAGTGAGATTTAAACTCTCTTTAGTTCATCTGCTTCATTTTTCTCTAGCATTTTCATAGGTAACTGAATTGTGGCAGAAATCTGAAGTTCAATTTTACCCTGATATATACAGAACTGTACTCTACCATTCTCTCTTTTTTTTTTTTTTTTTTTTTTTTTTAATAGGATTTGAGTAGAAACCTTGTATGCTGCTTTGCTTATGCTTTTCAAATTATCACTTGAATTCTAAAGAGTTTTCAGGATTTCGTGTCCTTTTTTCAGGCTGCTGAAAGCAAATGTTGCCATCTGAATGTTTCACTGTAGAGAGGAAACTAATCGCATGAGGCCACTTTCTGAACAATCAACCACGGAATATCCAGTCAGAGCTGAGCAAAGCCCCAGTCAGAATTAATAGCTAAAATTATATAATTACAGCTACACTGAATGAGACTAGACTGCAGCATCTGTTCCAACCTCAATTGCATTTATTCTTGCTTTTGGGGGAAAAGTGCAAACTAGGATATATTCTTTTCTGTGCTATTATTTAACAGGATATTCTTGAGTGAAATAGATATTTTTAAAATACCATACGGTGATGTTGTTACCAAAGGAAGAGAAGAATTATCACTTAAATTATCACTTAAATCCCGAAGAGTTTTTAGGTTTGGTTTTCTTTTCTTGTGTTACAATAAGCTATCTGAAGATTGAGATTACTTTTATGTAATCATCATAAAATGTAGTAACTTAAAAATGGAAGTTCCTTGTATCCTGAGTCCAAACAAATTAATAGTGTTTTTATGCATGCATGAGAAACAGTAAGTTTACCTCTAAATAACAAGTGAAATAGAGTAGAATGCTTCTGAACCTACAGAGAGAGCATGAGGAAACAACTAATACTACCAATAGCAACACTCTAATTTTCTTAGTTCCAGCATTTTCAGAACCTGAAATTGGATTATTTTCATGCAATTAAAGATACTTTATAGTTATAAACCTTGGTACATAAGTAGGCTGAGCCCTCTCTTCTGGGATGTAAAGGCCAATCTGAAGGTATTGATGTGCTCTGTTCATTAGTTATCTAAAGGCTTTGCTTGTCTGGAGCCAAGTTGTGGCAGAATTGGCAATCTCTGAAAACTGCCACAGACTGCATGCTCAGAAGGGAAAGAGCACCAAGAAGAATTGAAGTTTCAAGATACACAGTGAGGAAGGCAAAAACTGTGCTTGAGTTCCTGGCTGGTGTGACCAGTTTTGATGTCTTACCTACTGGATTTCTTTCTAGGCTATCAAACAAGCAATAAGGAAGCATGTCCTTATTGCGTAGTAGTACCAGTCCTAAGCAATGAAAAATTGTGAGACAGTCCCCTCAAAACAAGAGATGAGCTTGAATACCAGAGATGGAATGAGTACATTGCACCTATTTGTTCTACTAGTTTTTAATCTTGAGGTTGACCAATTTTCAGGATTTACTCTAAAATCATTAAATTGGTATATATATTTTTCAATTAGAACTCAATTTATATGTAATAACTTATTTTTCCCCATAAAATGAGCCTTTAAAAAGGCATCAAACAGATTGAGATTTGCAATGATGAATAAGAAAATTTGGCAAACGCTGTTCTGCTATAGAAACTTTAGGAGTTCAGTGTTATAACACAGCACTTATTAAAGATAATTTACTGTCAAACACTTTAGAAAACTTAGCTACACCAAACTTATAATGAATATGAGTTATGTTCCAAACTAAGAAGAATCTGTGTATTTCAAACATTTAATTCATAAACTGTGTTCCTTGAAACACCATCTTCTTTAAGATGTCTAGTAGCATGTTGCTACTGAATCCTTGTTGCTCCCCTTGTTATGTTATCACTAGTTTTGAGCACTTTTTTTGTTAATACAGTCTGATTTAAATGCTATTTCCTAAAACAACCAGGCAGAATGTGAGGCATTTGTTTGATGCAAAATATCAACTAAGAACTGCAGCATCAGTTCTGTAATTTCATTTATGTTCTGTCTTGCTAAGAAGGCAGTTTTTTTATATTTCACACATATTATAAATGTTGACAATATTTTTCAAAACCTTGATATTAAATGGGACAAAGATAAAATTGGATTTCATAATGAGAGCGCTCAAACTATCTCATTTAGAATATATAGTCCTTCTTGCAGTGCCAATCTCCAGAGCTGTTTGAATGGTGATGAGTTCTGGTTGTATGAACAAGGTATTTTACTGACTGAATTGTTAATGTGCTTAATTTTCATCAACCTTTGCAGATGCATGGAGGCATATTGTGGGTTATAACTGTGATCTTACACATTTGTGATAGTTGCTAAAATTACATTTTAACTTACTTTCCTGTTTCAAAACTCATTTTATATTCAAGTGTTAACTTCTCTTTCCACACTAAATTGTGTAAAACCACGTTTATTTATGACCTGCCATTGTTATATAATGGTTATCACCGTTTTTTAATTAATGAATAAATAATGGGTTCAATATAGTAATATTTCTAGATTCTTCCCTCCCCTCATGTCCTAACAAGTATACCTGAATATGTGTGTGTGGTTTGCATGTGGGGAGTAAAATAAGAGTTTAACGGTCCATTAGTTACAAATAATTACCTCCTTACTATAGTTTACTAAAGGTTTTAAAAACTCAGTATATTCACTGTGGGGCAAAAAACCACATGGTCTCACTATTTTCTTTCTACTCCTATCTGACTCTTATTATTTATATTGCAAGATCATAATCTAAGACAGAATTTAGTGGGTAGCTCACAGAGAACTGATAAAAGGTGAAGGCAAATACATGATAGACTTGAGATTAAACCTTTAGGGCATTTCTATTTTCTTCAAAGTGATTGTATGTATCTGTGTGTGCAATTTGTCACATACATGTTCCATAAGAGATCTTCAACTCATGCTTCAATCCAGTTTTATAGTGCTTTGTAATTCTGGATTAATAAAATGAAATATACTTACTGCTTTCCATATGTAATTATTTACAGTGGAGTACTCGAATAATTCTGGTATTTTGGCAGATAGTGAACATTTTTTTGTCTCGATTCTAATTCTGCTATTAGTATTTGTTTTAAGGTGGCTGAAGACAGATTGGCAAAGGTGGCTAGGTGCCCAGGATATACAGGGGACAATAAAGGAGTTAGTTATGGTGCTTCAGGAGAACTTAGTTTAGAAGAAACAAGTCCAGCGATGTTATAAATATTGTTTGACCTTTGAATGTCACCTCTTTTTTCAAGATGCATGCTTTTTGCTGAAGGGGGTTAAATAGCTGTGAACTACCTTTTGGCAATGTGTGATGCTGAAAAGCAACAGTGCAATAAATGTCTTAGAGTTATGATGACTAAACAAAAGGTGAAGCTTTTTCAGTCTTCAGAATATATATAGTCTTAAAGCTCACAGATTTAAGGATTTTTTTTTTTTCCCCAAATGTTTTCTGTTGCTATTGCCTTATGTCTGCAACTGTGTTTTCAGCTTTTGAATTAGTGATTTCCTCTCTCTTTAACATAGTTTGCATAAATGAATATTGTTTTTTATATTTTGACTCTCGTTTTTGTTGCATTGTACTTTTTATTATAAATCAATAATTAAACAGAAAGGCTTTCAGAGTAGTAGAATAGGTGTATTTTTTTCAATTACATGATACTTTGAGTTCAATCAAAGGCCTGCATTAGAGTTGCAATTACCTTCAAAATAAAACTTTCTTCCTACAAATTTAATTCAGAGAAACCAGTGTTTTTCCTGAAGAGGAAAGAAGGTCTTAGAAATATTATGAGGAACTTTACCTCAAAAGACTAAACTCAAACATATAGGCATACTCGTATTTTATAATATATGGCATAATCCTGAGCTCCTTCCAAGTCTTTATGCCTCTTCATGGAGGCATATAGAGGCTTGTCTTAGATTTGCTCTGTTTCTGTGAGTGTGAGGGTACAAAGCACGTTTTAGAGGTGTCTTAGTGTTGCATGAATAGGTATGATCTTTGTGTGATAAGGGATAAAGAACAGTTGTAATACAGTGATAGGAATCTAAAAGTAGTCTGCAATTATAAAACTAGAGAATGAGCTGTCTACCATGCATCTGTTGTCATCCTTGTAGTTATTTTTATTTTTAGACAACTGACTTTTCAAGTGGATTTCTTGCCCGACTTTTATTTTACTTTTTTGTCCACCAAAATGGTGTTATTGATGTTCAATCCCACATCCTACAGTTGCTAGCTTTCAGAGATTTCAGCACCCACTTTTTTACTAGCTCAGTCCTACTGACAGAATGTCATAGTGGTAGAAGATCTATTAGTGAAAGGACCCTCTAATCAATAATTCCTTTATGGTCTGTTTAGACATCAAAATAGTTGGCCTTTGTCTTTCAGTTTGAGAATATCGTAATAGCTCTGAGATATCAGCAGTCCACAGCATGAAGTTTTCATGGACATGTTTGTTTAGTGTCTGACATTTATCGTGATAATTTTCTGTTGTTAGGTTCCTGCTATGTTTTTCCTTTTCTTCATGGATTATGAAATTAGGTTTTATCTGGGCTTGACAAATTGACAGTAGGAATTTCTACTGTGAAAGTGATTCAGGAGCCTGAAGCTGGAGATGGGCCTTTGACTTTATAAAGTATCATGATGAACAGATGTGACATACTTGATTTTACATGTAGTAACTTATGTGCTTGCACTTGTAATTGTTTCATATATAGTAGCTTCAAATGAAATATATTACATATATAGTATATATATGAAATATATTACATATATAGTATATATATGAAATATATTACATATATAGTATTTTCTGCACTGTTAATATTTAGTAGTTGAGCTCCATATGGAGCTTCTTAATCAGCATTGACAATTAAAGGGAAATCAAACAAGTAAGGATTAAGAAACTGCTTGCAACTAACTGAGAGATTGATGACTAAAAGATATTTTGATGGAAGCCTTGTTATGGCATTATGCATGATTGAATTATATAGTGTCATCCAAACTGTACTGCCTTTGACAATATATCTGTAAATTACCTTTATGCTTGTTGTTCTTTAACTGAGTCTTTGGAGCATGTGTGTGTGTATGTTTCTGTCTGTTCTCAAGGGCTCTTCTTTCATAATGGAGGTGCATCTCTCTCCCCATATGGTATTTAATGCAGGTGTGATTTCAGACAAGATGCAGAAGGTTCATCTAATTTGCTCTATTCTACTGCTGAAGATTCTTATTTCCGTTTTTGAAATATCCTTCTGTGATTTCTTTAGGGAGACCTAAAGATTTCAGTAAGCAAGTGTAGTTTTAATTTTTTTTCCTATTAAAACAGTGGTTTTCCTGTTGGTGGCAGGCTTTGTTCAACACATGTCTGTCTGGTGTTTATTACATGCCAATTTCCTGATGTTTTTATTTAACCTAGGTTGAATTCAGTTCTCACTGATCTGGTGTATTAGACCAGTGGAGACACTGGCTTTAGTCCTACCAAACTTTACTACTTTTATCAGAAAGACAATTTACGATGTTAATGTTGAGCAGCAGTAAAAATAGGGGTAGGGATTGTAAGGATAACTATCAGGCCATCTGCTTTCATGCATCCTTTTTGTAATTAAGACAGGTTGCGTGATGAAGGCCGCCTTCATCCTGCTGAGCTGGCACTGAGGTTTTACCTTCTATCGAGCTGCTGGTGGGTTTCATTAGGCAATGGTACTCTGACACACTATTTTTTGCAGTCTGAGTCGTATTAACATGACCTGTTTCCACCTAAGCTTTGAAGAAACTCAGAGGCAGTTGGAAACCACATGTATTCCACTTTTTCACGGTCTCTCAATATACATAGAAATATAAATGAAAAAGTTATTCTGCCAATTTGTACTGGCTTTTAAAAGTATTTTCAGTAGTCTAGTAATATAAAATAAGGTGAAACAACAGTTCTTGAAATATTTCTACATTTTCTATCTTCTGGAATGCCTTTTATGTAATTCATGCTCATAGGCTGGTTCATTTCATAGGAGATACATAAAGTGCTACTATTCAGAAAATGAGTCTCAACAAAAGGATCACAAAAGTGTATGCTGTACTTAAATTTAAACACTACTTCTTACGACTGAAACCTTTCTTTAAATGATGAAATAAGTGTAGGAGATGAGTGGACAAAAACGTCTCTTTGTTTACTGTGTTTCTTACATATGCATAAGGAATAAAGGTAATCTAAACAAACTAATATAGACGTACTTGAAAGATACAATGAAAATTCTGCTGAAGGTACTCCATGGCATGCTTAATGTAGGCTTCTTGGAGTTCTCAAGGATAGCACTTGTTCATGTGTGTGAAGTTTCATTAGATCACTTAATTTAGCTGCTTATTGTCATCAATTTATGTGAGAAAGTATGCTCTTAATTTCACTTGAGTCACTAATATAAAACTTTATACTTAAGTACATATTTTCCAGAATGTGAGAATTTTATTACAAAGTATTGGGCATGTACAATACTAAAAATCATATGAAGAGGTGAAGTGCACAGAGCTTTGGAAAACTCTGCTTACATTAGTTTGAATATCTGTTAAGTGCATTGCAAAAAGTTGGGGAAAACCAGCCAAACAAACAAAAAAAAAACAAACCCAAAAAACAAAACAAAAAACAAGCCAAAACCCCAAAACAAACCAAAAGAAAAAAAACCCCAAAACAAACAAACAAAAAAACCACCACCATCAACAAAAAAAAAAAAAGAAAGAAAAAAAAAAAAGAAAAAAAAATAGGAAGCGAGTTTTTAACAGAATAATAATCCTTTCTTTATGTGCAGATTGTGTACTGTGGTCTATATTCTTACTGATAGGTAAGGCACAAACTGAAGATGTGGCTGATCAAGTTGAGTGTAGTTGCATTAGAGTATTCCTTAATTCTGGGGAGATGTGATAAATTCAAATTGTTATTTGAAAATGTGTAAATTCCATAAGAGATTAAGTAAATTGAAGATTTAACAGGCAAAAATAATTGAAAACTAAGAGGAAAACCTTAAAACCTGGTTTTGGTTGTGTGTATGCTACCATTTATTAGGAGTTGGGGACAGCCAGTGTAGAAGGAGCTGGGACAGTGATGTTTTAAGCAAAAAAGTGAACAAAAGCATTCTGAGCCTGGAGGACACCAGAACTCACATTTCTGTTGTGCCAATGTAACTGCAGTGGTTTTAGTGTAATGGTGGGTGATTTCTTGAAAATGCGAGCAAAGACAAGGCTTTTGAGATGTTAATTTGCTCTTATGCAAATTAACCTGTCAGTGGCACAGTGAATGTGGAAGACCCAACTCTTCCTAGAGTGGTTCCTATGGTTTCAGAGGTATGCTTTGTCAAGTTGGAAGTTATGAATATTTATGGTGTACAAAAAACCTCATCTGTGTTGCAGTTTCTATAATTTTTATTTAATTTTACATTAAAAGATGTCATTTCTATCCATTGCCTAGGTAAATGGCTTCATCAGCAATCATTTTATGCATGCAAGAGCTGGCCTGATTTACAGAATACTAAACACAGATGGGTTTGTTCCTAATGCTCTCTAGTAGCTACTGTAGGAAATAGTGCACAGTATATGCCTAATACATTATTTACTGAAGATAAATGCCAGACATGATTATGGTAAATTAGACCTTTTGAATTATTTATGAGAGTCAGTGCTAAATGTTTTTCTCCTCCTTGTGTTACTATAAAAGCTGTTATATAATTGTTGGTAAACACTTTTTTTGTTAATTATTCAAGATACAGGAAATAAAACGTTTGGTTAAGTGAATCTGTTATTCACTTAGAGCCATCTGGGTTTTTTTTAAACTTATTTCAACATTTATCTCTGCTTTCTGAGGTAAAATACTAGTGCATTATTAGATAACATTCCTTGCAGTCCTGTCATCAGCTAGATGGAGAAACTGAAAAGCAGAGTGTTGTATGAAAAAAATGTTTTTCTTTTTTTGAACCATCACACTTCACTTTCTTTTCATAATAGATGAGTGGAAATGTTTTCCATGTATGCATGGCTATTCTTCCTTGAGTGGGTGTGGCTAAAGCTTGGTACTTCACCTTATGCCCTGATTTACACAATTATTGCCCTCATTTCCACTGAAATACTTGAGATTTTTAGGAAAGCAGGACTGTGCAGTACTGGCATGGTATTTTGTATGTTCCAGTCTCTAGCTGCTTCACTGGTTTACAGTATAATACCAAATGAAAATTCTGATCCTGAATTAAGTATTCTATACAAGGTATTCCTCCTCCAGCTATTTTAATGTTTGTGGATTTTTTTTTCTATTTCTAATTATATTTTGAAATTGAAATTCTAAAATGCCACCATTCCCAAAGGCCAAATGAACATAATCTATTTGACAGCAGACTGGCTTTTGGCAGCAAGCAACATGCTGACAATGTGGGCATATACATCTTTTGTCAGTTTTTATTTAGCATACAAAATATATTTCCCATGCTGTGAAAGTACTTCTGCACCAGTTTTAAAGCTATACTAGCAATTATGTGTTAAAGTCCCATTCTGTATTTTTCACAGAGAGCATGCCCACTTATTTATTTGAACTGAAGCATATTTAAAAGTCCACATAACCATTCATATTTATTTTGATACATTTTCCATATTACTTTTTTCACACAGTTGGGATAGCAAAGTTCACTTGTTTGTAGTTGTTTGGGCATCACATTTGAATCTGCTATAAAACATTGCTGTGCTGAGGTCTGGAGATGACATGTGGCTTTAAGAGAAATCTCGCACTTTTGGGGAGAATCTCTCCATACATAGTTGAACAAGGTATTCTGTAAAGCACACAAAAAGAGTTATGAATGGAGAAATGCTCTAAGTACATTCCAGGCTTTTCTGTAAAATTCACCCAGTTCACATTCACTATGTTTCTGAAAGATATCTGGAAATAAAAAAAAAAAAAAAAAATGAATTGATGGAAGATGGAAAAAAGCTTGGTTAGGAGATTTTGGGGATAATGCACTGATTCCATCAGATATTTATAATCAGTCTTTCTTGTCAAATTAACAATCAGACAACTTTATCAGCTATGCTATTTTGGAAAGCTGTTACTATTTCTTCTTTCAGTTGATTAACTTTCTCTTCCCTACTTCTCTTACCTGGATTCAGCAAGAAAAAAGCAAATACTTGAAAACTCTTTTGTGTTATCCTTTTTTTGACAAATATTTTGGGAAGTGTTTAATTTATCCCTAGTTATTCCCTAGCATTATGAGAACTGATGTTTTCTCTGGAAAGTTTTTTTCTTTTTTTCTGTAAAAGGAGAATATACAGTTCAGGTCCAGATCAAAGCTATATATTTATTTCAGGAAAGCATTTGTATGTAATATTAATACATGCATTTTACTCATTTAACAGGGTAGAGAGCTAAATGCTTAGCACTTAAATCTGTGAGGAAAAAAGGAAAATAACAGCTTTAATTCTGTTTTAAGATAAATTATTACATAGGTCCAAAAGTCTGGTTTTTTTACCCTTTAAATTGACAAGTTAAATGAAGCAGCCGTAGTATGGCTTAGTGTGTCACAGTGTAATGCCTGTATGCACTTTTGTTCAGACATTGGTGTTCTCTGAGTCAAGAGGAGCTAGCTGAATACATGCTGAGTAATGATTTATGTTTCTCCTTTAGCCATTTACCAAAAGAATAAGAGAAGAACAGATAATGATTTGTCCATGCATATTCACATCTCTTGACCTATTCATTTCTTTTCATTCCCTGTGATCTTTTCATAAATGGAGGAACTTGCTTGGCTTGAATTTCACATGTGATTAAAAAGAATCGTTATGAAACCTGAACTAATATGCAATAGAGAACAAAATACCTGCTACACTACAGAAAGCATTTCACATCAATCCTGAAAAGCAAATTCAGCCAGACAGGGTTAAAAGTTGCTGCTAGCGAGGTGATAGTTAGAGTTAGTATAAAAATGAATACAGTGTAGTGGATAGTATGCTGGATTTCAGTTTCAAATGGTGTGATGTCCTATTTATCATCACTTCTACTGCTTGTTTAGGTATCAGAGTATAAAGATGTTGTCAGTCATTAGTATTTACAGCACTGCATTTAAGTCCATTTTTGGAGTCTAATTGCAGAGGTAAGAAGTGGAGCAGTGCTTTAGAGGACACTAGTTATCTTTTTCTTAACTAGTCAGTTACTGTATTCATGCAATTTAAGAAGTTCTTTTTTCAAAGTACCTGTAATTTGTGTGTGGGAGAAGTAGTGAAGAGGTGTTAGCTTTATAAAATTTCAGTGAGGACCTTTGAAGTAGGTGTATTAAAATGTTGCTATAGTATAAAAAATGCTGTAGAATACCATTGCCCCAAGTTTCTCTGAATTTAACATCACATGTACTAAATTTACTGGGTAAAATCAAAAAAGGGGGCTGGAGGTGTTCACTTGTCTCAGTTTGTGGCCTTTCTCGTTTTGGAAATTGTGACAAGACAGTTTTGTGCATTCTGATCAGTAAAAGTCAATATGGTTATAAATTCATTAATTGTTTCATAAAAGCTATAAATTGGAATGATTTCTAGATCTTCACTCTGCACTTTAGCTGCAGGAAAAAGCTAAAAAAATATATATTCTGTTGTAAATTAAATTTTTGGAGTGTAAGCCAGTTTTGTATCCATACTGTATTTTAAGGGAAATAGTAATATTTCACCCTTTGCTTATTAGAATTTGTATATCATCAAGAACATTATTTTAGAAAGTGCCCCTATTTCTTCTGTTTAAATTATGATCCTGTGAAGAAAAGCTATATGTATCTTTCAGTCCTGAATTTTTATTTTTTTTTCCCCCTTTGAGTTCTATCAAATAGAATTGAATATGGTCCCTCTGTTTTCTCCTAATCCAGTGGCAACCTGCAGTTTTCTGATAAACAATTAGTATAATGATTTATCTATAGGGAAAACTAAAATGTTTAGATGATACCTTATCTGGAAAATTATTTTTAAACTAAGTGTGAAGTAATGGACCCAGGGGACATGGTGATTCAAAACAGCACCAAGTAATAATTACAGTAAGGTTTGTAAACTAAACAACTATTAATACTTACAGTTTCAGACAAATGGTGATTTATCATGCATGGTTAATTTGTTCTTTAACAGAAGCCCAGTTGCAAAGATACAAAGTAACTGCATGTGCTGTCTGTTTGAAATAGGAGGGTTTTGTGGCTGAAAATAGCAGAAATGTCTGAAAGAGGTGTGGTATGTTCAGTCTCTTGTTTTTGTGTTTAAAAACAAACCAACCAAGCAACAAAAACCACCACACACTAGAAGCCAAAAAATAAAACAAAAGCCAACCGATCAACTAAGAAAACAACCACCCCAAAACACCAAAACCCAGGAACTGCATGTAGTGAGATACTGAAGATCAATTCTGAGATGCTGATTACTCTCAACATTCACTTACTTAACAAGATGTTTAAGGCACCCAGCATGATGTGTCCTTGGAAACATGCATATTAATGGATAGTAATTAAAATACAAGTATTTTAAATGGGAAAAAAAAATCATCGTAGCTTCATAGTCTACTATTCACTCGGTATAAACATTTATGCTTACCACAGAGGGTTAACTTCTCACTCATTTTCCCCCACCCCACCCCCCCAGTACATCAATAATGCATTTAAATTTCCTTACTGGTAATTTTATCATTGGTAGCAGTTTACTGTGCTTTAATGGAAGTGTTGATAAGAGTCTGTGTGGAGATGATAACAGCCTTTTTCCTTTTCTGTTCCCGTGGCCATAATCAGGGATGTGTTTGTTTACTCGCATTGCTCAAGGAATCATCGCTGAATTAAGGAAATGGCTGTGACGCGGTCCTGCAGCCCAGCAGCAGAGCTCCCTGCATCGTCCTGAATATAGCTGCAATTTAAACAATTCCGATATTCCCTATGTCTTAGTGACTGTAGGAAATAAGACCTAATTCTCACTGTTCCCCAAATCGCAGGGAAAAAGTGACTTTAGAAGCACCCTTCTGTAACAGTGTTAGAACAGAAATGATTAGGAGATGAATGGGGCTAGGTATTTAACTTCCAAAAAAAAACCCCAAACTTTTCCACTGCTGTTTTGTCTACAGAGCAGCATAAAGCTACTATTATGAAAGAAGCTACATTATTTTGCTATGTATTTAATTTCTTCCACTCTTGGTAGGAGACTGGCTCCGGCAGATATCCTACAGTGTCACCAAAACGCTGAGCATCTTCCCGCTGTCTCCGGGCAGGGATTGCCACCAGCCGCTGTGAAGGAGGCCTGGGAGGGCTGCTGAAGTACAGGCAGCCGTGGCTCTTTGTTTCCCTGGTGTTCTGTTCATCATTTCCAAAGGAAGGAATGAGCTTCCTACTTAATTTGAAGTCCATGCAGCTAAACTCTGTCTTTAGGAGATGGGATCCTTCCTTGGGAAACAAATGACCAGCTTCTGCCTTTGCTGTATTTAGTAGAAAATGTGGGAGATGAATTATGAGTTGCTCCTCCCACATTCAGTAACAAACTTCTTTGATTTCAATAGTTTCATTATAAAGAGAAACATATCCATTCTTCTGCAGTTATATAAAGTGAGGAAACTTATGTTCATCAATGATTCCAGTATTTCTAACTTGTATCTGTCCAATTAGTTGGTGGATTTGTATTTAAAATAGTATTGCAGTGGAGGATGACAAACAATATTTTGTAATTGCAGTTGGCAGTTATATGTTAGAATAATTCCAGTATTTTACTTTTTTTTAAAATGTAGGGGTTTAAGACTTGGGGTTATATTTTTCCTGTTACATGTTATTTTGATCGTAGTGAAATATTTGAAAGAATAGGGAAAAACAACTCTTTTTGGTGAGTAAGCAGAAAACATAAGAGACTTCTGCTTTCTCCTTCAGAATGCAGACTACAATCTGCTTTTTCAAATTTACTTTTAATTCATCATCAGAGTAGATGTATAGATAATAGAGAAATTCTAAAGGAGATAAATAATTGCAGTTACAGACACTGGAATATTACCATTAAATTTACAGGTAAAAGACTACTGCTAATGACTGAGAGTTGCTTGCTTGCAGTGCTAGATTAAACTGAGATTGCCAAATGTTTATTGCCCCCCCCTTCTCCCCTCCTCCCACCCCCCGCCTTAGCTTTTCTTAGAAATTGCAGCTCCTGCACAACATGGTAGAGAGGAAGTGGAGTAACACATAATATCCTCTGTGCAACTTGATGATTTACAGCCTGAATTAAAATCCTGAGCTGTAAATTGTGGTGTTGAAGAGTATTTAAATGTCTTGTCCAGCATCCCTTTAGTGGAACTGAGTGGACAGCTGGAAGCAAGAATTGCTTCTGTCCTCTCTCTTCTTTCAAGCTTTGTTTGCGGTGCCAGTCTAAATGAATGTTGTACTTGGATGATGATATGGAGGCACTGTCTGTTTAAGGCTGTTCTCTTGCAGAAACCTGAGAACCCAGCAGAACTGAAGGTAGCCTGGCTTTAACTGTACTAAGTTTTTCATGACTGTCATCTTTTAGCTGCTTTTAGTGTACTTCATAGGGTGACAAAGCTTGCATTTGGCTAATTTTAAGAGCTGAATTGGTTTTGGCTATATCAGAGTATGAAGTGTATGTTGATGAAATAATTACATATATCTTGATTAACTACATGTAATTTGTCTACATTTCTAGTGTAAGCAGGTAGTTAGTTGTATTCTGAATCATGCCTGCCTTAAATGAGAGGAAAATTGGGACCACCATGTATTAAATTTTGTTCCACGAACAGTCATGGAAATGCAGAGTTTTCTGAACATAGTATCACTGGCTTCAGCAGAAATGTTTAAAGGGTTAGTGACTAAACTGATTAAGAGCTGACTGATGTAGCTGTAAGGCTACGGTCACGATAAAGCTCTGTGTCTAGTCCCAGGAAAGAGGCAGGCATTGTCATTGCTTATAAAAGCATATGTATTCTGTGAATCCTAACCTATTACAATATAAAACAAGTTCTGCAATAACTTAAACCCCAAAATCTAAGATCTCTGAAAAAACAATCGTATGAAAGAATATATGTGGAAAACATGCTGGCACTATAATGAGGAATAGCAACATAAAATAATAGGAGACAAGATCTTTCCTACTATGTCTTGAATTGATTTCTACAAAATGAACCTATTGTAGAATTGCCTTTACTCTTTAGTAGTTGTGTGTTGTATTTTCCATGTAAATATGGAAATGCAAAAAGCAGAAAAAGAAAAACCGGTATATAAACTGGCCCTTGTTAGAGGGATCCATCTCAAACTTCCCAGGTTTTCCCAGGATGCTCAGCTTTTAGTAACTGATCAGTAGCCCCTGTGTGAAATTTCCTTTACCCGAAGTTAGTGTGTAATGCCAGCCGGAACCTGTCCCTGTGCCTGTGCCACTAGGTAGTCCTGTATCTTTAACATTAGAGAGTTCTTTGATGTGTGATTGTGGAACAGTTGGAAACCTGCAGAAAGAAGCTGCTGGTGATAAAACATTAACTGCATGGAGGCTTGTAAGACAGTAGGATGGATGAAATGTGCTATAATGTCCATGTAAAATATATGTTCAGCTCTCTTTTTAATTTAATTTTTTAAACATTTTGTTTTTCCTAAAATATTGCCAGTGTAACGAAATGGTAACATTTGAAGAATTTTTAAATTATGCTTGATATTTTTAGCAATATGCAATGTTTCCCTTAATCCGTTTTAATAGGATTTACAATCCTTTTTTTGATCAGAAGCTTCAAGCCTTTCTGAATCTTCACTAAAGCTACAGTTGTAGTTAAGCCAGAAAGGGTTGTATAAATTTGGCTCACAGTCTCTTGATGCAATTTATGTACATTCCTACCGAGGGAGATAGCCCAACATTATTTCTAATATGAATCATGCTTTTTGTAAATAAGTGGTCTTTTGTAATGGTTTATAGTTAATTAATTTTATATATATTTGTCTTATTTCATTAGCATTTTTTATTTAAGATAAAGTTATAAAGATTCATTGGTATATTAAAATCAATTTCCAGGACTAAAATGTCAAAACTGGGTCCTGTTCAGAGCATTTTACATTGTCTCACACATAATGAAGCGGTGCCTCACAACAGGCTATGCTGCTTTTGCCAAATATCTTCCGTAACAATTAGCTTCATTTTAATCTTCATAATCAGGTATGAGTACACAGTCCCCTTTCAACCAGGCTGACTGGACTGCATCCAGGCTCCTCCTATCAGTGAAATCAGATGCAGTTGGACCAATTTAGAAACAAGGCATAGATGCATCTGTCCTGGTGATTAGGTTAGATCACAGTACATAAACTTTCAATAGCAATAAAGATGTATTGGCCAAAACTATGCTCTTAATATAATGTAGAATTATGCTAACCCACCTGGTTATTTAACTTGTCCTCAGAGAATTCGTTTTTTACAAAGTTTGCTTGGGGTAAAACATATCTTTTTAAAAGTTATCTTAAAACACATATTTGAAAATTTCAACTAGAATCAGATTGAAAATCTTATTACAAAGAGAAATCAGATAATTAATACATGGAAAATCTAGTGGTAATAAAATCAGTATTGTGTGAAATTTCACACTTTTGACCACATAAAATCTGTTCTTTCTTTTATTTCAGGCAGATTTAAAAAGTTACTTTAAAACTATAAAATTGCTTCTAGGTTCCTTCCTTATAATAACCCTGAGACATCCTGCAAGGCATGGAAGCGATGCCGATTGATACAGAGAGCAGTGGGCAGGAAAAATAGTCTATCAAACACTCTGCCTCTCTGAACAGGGAGGGGAAAAAAAAGTCCTTCTAGAATCTTGGATCAGTCCTCTGCAGATGCTTGGCGAGGAAATGAGCCTTGTATCCTTCTAAGGAACTCACAGACTGAGCTAACTTGTAAAGGTCATGCCCGGGGTGGTGTAAATCCCCTGAAAATGTTCAATTTTCAAGTCTAAATGTTTACATCCTAGTGAACGGTGTTAGCAATATCTCACCTATTTCAAGTTGCTGTGGTTACACTGAGCATGGTTCAGTCTGTAAGCCTATCCATTGTGATAAGTCTCACTGAGATGATTTTGGTTAATGGTAAAGAATAGTTGGAGGCAAGACACTGAAGCACGTGGTCCCTGGACTCCAGAGTTGAATTGTGGGTGGAGAGCTTCACTGGCTGGTGTTTTTGAGGAGAATGTTTGTGATGTTGGCATGTTAGAGGGGGACAGGAGAGAGGGCATGTTCTGAAAGAAAGCTTAGAAGACAGATTCTGTCTGGTGCTTGGAGGAAGTATTAGGGAGTGGTCAGCAAGGATAATAGTTTCTGTTGGTTGATTTTTTTCTGTTCAGAGAAAGGATTTTGAACCTTCTTTGCTCACAGAGAGGATTGTGTTTAAGATATCTGACTTGATTTGATTTTTCTCATGTGAGAAAAATAAACATTCTTTTCCTGAAATGTTGTGAGAGTATCTTGTGGCCCTTCATCGAGATAGGCTATCCTTGGGCTAAATGGTAAGTGCTGTAGACCTTTGCATGGTGGATGCTGGAGTTATGTACAGGATCTTGAATAATGTTCTCTTTGTATGCTTATTTCTCCTTATCATAAATATTTTTATCCTGTTCTATCTGAGATAAATACAAAGTGCACTGCAACAAAGCTTTCATTATTAGCTGATTAAAATCTTAGGTTCGTGTTACAAAGTCTATCAGAGTTGCTCATTGATAACTTCAGAACAGCAAAACCAGAGAATTTTATTATGACTCTATACTTCCTCTGAAATGCCCTAACAGAGACAGAGGCTTTTGAACAGCCGTAGTAAAAGAAAAGGATATGGTAATTACAGTGGTGGTGCTTTTTAAAAACTACTTTCTGCTATTATTATCTGCATATCCTTGGGCCCAAAAAGCACCAAGATGAATGTCATTAAAGACAGTGTATTCCCAGCTGTGCCAAGCACAGTATTCTAGAAATTCTTCCTGTGCATTTGGAGAAGTGCATTTGGATCTATTTACAGAAAGGATGAACAAGAGGAGTAAGTGGGGAAAATACTTTGGGAAAAAAAAAGTTGTAAACTGAAATGAATGCATATTTTTCCAGGAATTTTGTAATAAATGCAAGGTTATTACAATAATTCAGGTAGAAAATGTTTTAGTGTCTAATCTGAAATAGGGCTGTAGTCTATCCCCCTCAACTTATTTATCACTTTTAAATTATTGCTGAGAGGGTTTTTTTGAATCTGAAATCTGCTGATCAGATTCTTGTATTGCAGGTCACTGCAATAACTTAGACATTTGTCGTAGCCTCTGTCATATTCACTCATGAGCTCCTGTCACGTGAACACTGTGTACGCTAGATTTTTTTTCTTTGTTTATGCTGTGATTTTTGTGGTTGCCTGGATTCTGGTACAAATGAATTTTATTGTGTGTTTAGATAATTTCAGTCACAGTATATTGTGAGGGTGCTTTAAAATGCCTTCCTAACTGACTGTAGGAGGATACAAATATGTGGCCTCATTAAGCATGTGTTAGTTGAGAATAGCTGGGGTGAGAGAATAACCTGGCATCGTATTGTCTCAATAGACTTCTCTTTTTGCAAAGGAAGTAGTTCTAGATTATTACTGTACTCAAATGTCTAGTTTTTACATTTATAATAATGTATATCAATTACTTATTAATGTGTAATTTGTCCACTCTGTAGAATTGTATAATCAAATGATTTAATTTGCCATCCTCTTTTAAAAATCATAAAATGAATAATTGCAGAATATAAACCAGTGTTGAACTGGATAAGCTTGGTTTAAAAGGTCTATTTCATACTGTCCATGATTACTCAAATGTGTTTAAGAATATAAAAAAGGTAAGAGCTGAGAAATCTGAAATTCCGAAACAATAGAATTGCAGTCAACCAACTGCCCATCCCCACCCCCATCCCAGAGCCAGAATAAACCTGCATAAATGGGATTGTGCGATTCTATTGGGAAGGCAATTAATCCCGAGAGAGGGAGAGATCTATTAATATGCAAATGAAGTTCATGACATGGTCAGCATATTTTAAAGGGTTGTGTGTCACTAGCAGATATTTCCATCAGAACAAAGCAATTTTCAAGAATTTGCAGGAAAATGAAGTTCTCAGAGAAGGAGTTTTGCTTTGAAAAGTGCCCATTTGCTGCTTGATGCAGACTGTAAGCCATAGCATTGTAAGCATTAAAGCAGTCTGCCCTCCCAGCATGTGTGCTGCCGGACGGATATAACTTGCTCCCCTGGACATTTTGGCACCAAGGCATTGTATCTTAAACTTTTTCTCCACATGCTGTTTCTCTGTCCTGCACAGCCAGTACCGTTAAATAAAAGGCACAGACCATGCACTTTCTTTAAGGGCTAGTGCATTTCCAGTTAGCTGTGGGAGGAAGGCGTGCAGGTACACGTGGGCAGAGGTGGTCACGGCACATGCAGTCCCTGTGAGGAGCAGGCAGCTGCTGAGGGTTTCGGCTGGCACTGCCTCATCTCTCTGTTCTCGTGTCCTCTCTGTGCTCGCCTCTGCCCTGGACTTCTCTAGCTCGTTCTCCTAGATGATTTCGGCCCCAGCCACCTACTCTTCAGCTGACTTTGCTGCTTCACTCCCAGTGGCTCCTTAGCAGAGTGCCTCTCCTCTGCATCGCATCTCCTGCCCCTTATTTTGATCCAGTGATCTGAGGTAAACACCCCTCCTCCTGCAAACAAAGCCCTGAGCCAGAACAGGGACATCAGTTGCCTCTAAAGAGTCTTTGACCCCACAATTCCCAATAACAATGACATTCCCAAGTTTGTCAGATGTGCTCTGGAATCACCAATATTTTCTTAATACTTTTATCTAGATTGTTATGATAGGACTCTGACATGTATTCTGATGGTTTAATCTTCCCCTTATGAATTTCACTAAAGGATTTGTAAACTAAAGAATTGTGGCCTCCTGTCAGCAGTGTCTGTGGTTAAACCGGAGACCACCAGCTCTTTGCTAAAACCATCTCAGGCCTCTGTTTAATCACTCACTACCTCTTGAGCTGCTTACCCCACAGCTTTCTGAAAAGGAGCAATCTCCCTTCACCTCCTCAGTCTTTCTTCTGGCTGTTAGCAGGCTACACCACGCTCAGTTGTTCTTTCTGTAAATGAACATTGCACACAGCATGTGAGCCAGCCTGTCACAGCAGTAAACACTGGCCCTTGACGAGGAAATTATGATGATATGCATCTCTGGGTGGAGAGTGTTGGTTGGAGAGGCTGGAATATAGAGGCAAACCTGGAGTGTACAAAGGGAGTGCTGAACTGCAAATTTCTTGTCCTCTGCAGACTCTTTGAGGAGGGATTGAAATTTCTGGATCTTGTACTACTGACTAAGAGTCATGTCATGCCAGATCCTGTCATGTCCAGACAAATTTTCGCAGATAGACTGGGACTTCGATAGATGAGCACATGCAGGGACTCTTAAGGATGAAAGAAAATTGTCTGAGTTGTCAGTACCGATTTAAAAGATTTTGTGACCTACTTAAACAAATATGTGTGAAAGCAAACACATCATGTTTTGTTCCCTTTGTAAATTTTTTTTTTTAGATTTATGGCTTAAAAACGTTTCCTGAAAAACAAGGGAAAAAGTTACTGTATACAGCTGAAGAGGTATGAAAGATGTTACTTTTGTACAGAAAATCCCAAAGTTTCCAGTAAACATGGTAAAGTGGGGAGCAATAGATTATGAAGAATTTTAAATTGAGATTAAAGAAAATAACCATTGTGATACAGAAATTGTTTTGCCCGTAATGAAACACTTGTTTTCAGTGTAGGAAACATTTTACATTCTTCATATAAAAATGTCAAGAGACTGGAAGTGAACTGTTGAGATTGTGCAAATTAGCATGGGAAAATAGTTTGTCAACCTAATTCTATGGTTATAGTAATCTTATATATATATATAAAACATATATAAATATAGTAACAGGTTAACACTGTTGCAATAGACTGCAGCCTACATTGAAGACTAAGGTCTCATGAGAGAAAAGACACCAATACTGAAAATTTTTTTTGGTTTCTGAACAGCAGAAAAATGACTTTTTACTGTGAAAATAAGGAAGGTACTAAGTAACTATCAGGTATCCAGAAGTGCTTGGTCCCGTATGATGGTCTGAGAATTTGTGTAAAACGTAGTGGATAGTGGGCTAATTTTTATCAGTGACTTACAAAAAGCTGGGGTGTGATTTAGAGTTGAATGTGCTTATTTTGTGGGTAAGACTTGAGGATTTGAAAATAAACATTAAAAGTTGGAGAGTGTCTTTGAAATGTTTCTCATAAAAATAAATTTTTAAAACAGTACATTACTAAAGTAAAAGGTTTGATTTTTTTTTCTTCCCCTTAAAAGATAATTTGCCTTTAGTTTTTCTTTGCCTTGTTATGTAAGTCATATTTTGATATGAAATGACAATTTTGTAGCATAACATAGTTCAATAATATTCAGCCATATGTAGTTGTTGAATGTTACTTAATACATTATTTGATGAACATTAACACTATTCCTATGCTTTAGAAAAGGAGCAGAGGTATTTTAGTATATCAAACAATGAAAATGTAAGGAGGAACAAAAAGTCATTTGAATTATAATGAAGTGGTATAAAATTCACAGTACATTAGTTTTCATCTGTGGGATCTTATAATGAGTATTATTCTGCCAGGCTAAAAATTAATGTTGTGAGGAACTCCCCTCAAGTGCTTTTGTGATGTTTCATATCTCTTCACTGTGTTAACCGTTATAGAGTTTGACCCTAAGTTCCCAAATGTATTTCATTAACACAGAGATTTTTACTTTAGTTTAAATAATAAAATCACTGTAGCTGATTGTCAGTTTGTCAGTGGAATGGAAATCTGTAAACCTCTAGTTTTTTACAAAAGTACCTTGAGAGCATCTGTACTTGCCAAAGTAAATTTACTGACATTTCCTGTGGTACTGTACAAGTATAAAATTTTAAAGTTGCTTTGTCTGCAGTTCAACCAGTACAGAGCTGTTTTACAGAGCTGGGAGACAGCATTCAGAAGCTAGTTCACCATCAGTTTGCATGTTGAGCATTGGATTTGAAGAGCACAAGGCCACTTTTTGGTCATCTTCACATATTCTCAGGTTGGCTGTGCATGTTGTCTTTTGAAATCGAAGATTTGACCCGTTTACCTTCATGTAGGTTGTAGAAAATTCTTTTTGTGAAAGTCCCATTAAACTGTGGAAGATCTTGGTGGGTGGAATCAAAACACTAAGCATTTCTTTTTCAAACCAAAGATGTGAAGGCAAGTCTTTTTAGGGGTGTATTTTCTTAGGAGGTTTATAGGAATATATAGAATGCAGCTTTTGCTTTTTTTCACAGTAGTTTTCTGCTGTTGAAATTAGTGTCTGGTTTTCTGAGGTTCTGTTAATGGTTCAGATTTACATCTGGAGTTATAAAATGTTGCTGCATCCATAGAAATGTTTCCTTGATGCAAAACATTTGAACTGAATAGAAATAAAATAGCAATTAAATATAATAATTTTGCATAAAAAGCATCATTACAATTGCAAAATTGCACATTTGAAACCTTAGTTTGTGAGATTACAGGACTGTCCTGTGCACTGAAAGTCACGGTGATCTCATGAAGAAATGGCTAAACAAGCAGAGTTTAGCTTACCTCATAAAGTGTTTGTATATGCAAGCTAAAATGCTTTTTTTTTTTTTTTTTTTTTTGCTTTTGCAACTGTAAATTGAGCTTTTCTTAGTTTACAGGTGCTTGAGTTTGTCAGCTAAATTGCCTTTTTTTTTTTTTTTTTTTTTTTTTTCAGTGCAGCTTGTTCATTTGTTATTTCCCTGAGGGTTTTTGTTTGCTCATTTTTAAAGATAAAGCCTCAAACAGATTCTTGCCTTTCCAGTTGTAAACATCCTTTGTGATGGGTGGATCTAAACTGCTGCTTCCCTTGCGGGTACTTAATCTCCAGGACTGATGGTAGTGGCCCGTGGCTTGAGAAGGTGATTAGCCTAGAAAAACAGATGGACGGGGATGCCACCTGGGGCATTAAGCTACTGTGGTCCTCTGCTGCTTTTACTGGGTGGCTCGAGCCTTGGGTCCCTCCCTGTCTGCCCTTCCTGCAGCTGCCCTGCTCCTTCCCAAGGGTTTCCGACCCCTTCGTGGCAGCGCTGTTGCTGTTGTTAGTGATCTTAGTAGCCACTACACAAGAAATCTTTTTCATCTTCCAGAGTTAACTTTGACAAGGTGACAAAGTAAAATGTTTCTGACAAATCCGAGCAAGAGAAAGGAGAAGCTCTTCCCATATTACTAACAGGTATCTCCGTGAAAACTAGCACAACACTGTAGCCTGTTTTCTCGTCCTTGGAGAGTATCAGCAGCTTTTGCCGCAAACAGTAGCAGTTCTAATAGGAAAGATCACAAGAGCTGGTTGTTTCTGTTTTTTTTTTTTTGTTTTGTTTTTTTGGTTTTTTTAGGCAAACTAAAGATAGGGGTTGCTGTCTTTTCCTCTTATAGAGAGTTGGGTTTTATTTCCTTTTTGTACCCATGAGATTAATAATTCCGTAGTGTGGTGGTGTCCTAAAAATGCAAAGCATTTAATTCTTGCATTTTCAAAATGTTTTGGAAAAGTCAAAATTCAGTCTTCAATCTGTATCTTCAAACTCCACTTCTGTTTCAGAATTGACATCTGTATTTTCTTTTCAAAGTAAAAGGACAAGAAGGGGATAACTGATCTTAATGACAAGTTATTTAGCCACTGAACTGAGAAGTCTATTGTTTGTGTAACTTCTGTAATATGAATAACAAAGCAGCTCAGAGCAATTCAATAAAACATACACAGTATGAAAAGTTTATGATTTTCATTCTAACACAAACATGTTAAAATATCTCAGAGTTCAGTTGTGTATAGTTACATATGGGCAACAAAAAGACAATTCTAGCCCCAGAAGTCTGCAGTCTAAATATAACATGAGAGAGAACAGCTGGACAGTGCAGCAGCACAGGCGCTCTAGGAAAGAGTGAAATAATTGTGATTAGTGTAATAAGAGGTGGTCATAGCACACCAGCTGTCTCACCAAAGCAAAGTTTAAAGTGGATTAGATATTCATTAGTTTTTAAAGTGGATTAGATATTCATTAGTTCATTCTGGTTTACTGTCATGAAGCTTACAAGTGAATTTTTTACTTGTCAGATGGTAAATGTGAAATTATTAGTGATTGAAATAACATGAAAATGTATCTTGGCAATGTGGTTGAGAAGGGTCAGAAGATAGGAGGATGACAATAAACAGAACTGTTTGTGTCGTTAGAAGAAGCAAGATTATTTGAACTATCTGAGTTAATCTGCATTTATGTGTGCTTCATTTTAACACACGGTAAAAACTGGAATTGGAGAGACTTATTATAGTAAATGTAATGGAACAGCTTATTTAACATAGTGCTCTGGGTATGGAAGGAGAAAAAATAATATGCAGGCGAAGCTTTGCAGTCATGCATGGTATGCTGCAGTTAATGGTGCAATGCTCGGAGGTGCCTAGGTTGGCCATATCGTTATACTTCTGATGTTGGAAAAAAGTATATTTGTTTCAGATGAAGGCTAAATTTAGTCTGAAATTAGTCTAATTCTGTCTCTCCCCTGTCTGATCTGCAAACATCCGTATATAATCACACTTAATGCACTGTAGAGCCATGTTTTATGTGTCACTGTGAGCAATTATTAGTTTTCTCTTCCACACAGTCAATTTTTGTATAGAAGATGAATAAGACTTGTACTTCCAGAGTATAGCACCGTGTATATAATTTACACTTGCTACCTATTCCTGTTAATATTTACCTTAAGCATGCTATTTTGATTACTATTAGTGTAATAGTTTACCAAAATGCCTTAAATAGTATGCTCGAATGTCTAATTATACATTTAGATGTCTAACTGTAGTTTTCTGGAAGCATGGAATATTCCATCTCACGTGTCTGTAAATAGTATTGCATACACAGTCCTACTTAACTAATAAATTCTTTCCTTTTAAACATCTCTGGTTCAACACAGACACAGCAAGAAGTATTTTGTGTGGCAGATTCATACCAGCAAGATAAATAGTGTTCTTTATTAGTTTTTAAAAACTTCTTCCCATTTACAGCAGTTTTAACCTAAGTCATGTCATCCTCAAACTAACCCTTGAATTTCTTCAGATAAATTATTATTCCCTGAAAATGAGCACTGAAAATTATTTTACAAAAATAAGTGTACTATTTGTTTATTGTAATGTCATATAAGGAAAAGTATAAGACATTAACTATATATATTCTAAAATAAAAATTTGCTTCTCAAACTAACAATTGTAAAGACTTCATATGGCTGTAGGGATAAAAAGTAGAGCAGTTAAATACTACAAGTTATTTCTACTGATGACTGTAATTTTACCCTTATAACTAAAAGCAAGTAGGACTGCAGATATCAGTCAAGTCTGAATTCCAGGGAACTACAGGTTCCTTATGACTCTCTCTTTTTCCCAAAAGGAGGAAACTGGGAACACCGTGGTGATGGACAAGGTCTCGATGGACCAAGATTTCTCATGTTGTGGCTATCTTTGGAGAATAACCTGTTTTGTTCCAAACAATTTTCACAAGTTTCATAAAAAATCAATTTATGTTAATATGGAATATGAGGCTACAACTGGTTGAGTAGAAATTACTGCTACCCAGAATTCTAAAATTTTTGTACTGATAGTGGTAAGAAAATGAGCAAAGATGATGAAAATCTAGCACTGTAAACTTTTAGGTATTTTCTATTTTAGCTTTGATGGGCTTGCTACTGTGTATTTTCTAATGAATTTCAAAATGCTTGAGGCATTTGAGAATGATTGGAGGTAAAAAGTATGTTGTCCTTTAGTGCAGAACAGTAGTTCTGCATTTTTGCTTAGACTCACAGGTTTATATTTGCATTAAAAGCTATTCCATTCTGAAACTGCGACTGCACTGTAAACAGCAGTGAAAGGTTATATAACTTGGAAAGAAAAGGTAGAAATAGCTTTGAAATTGCAGGTACATTGAAAAGATGAAACTTCCAAATTGAAATTGTATTGCCATTTAGAAATGGAGAAATGGGTTTGCATCATGAGTTGTTTGTAGATAAGATAACTTATCTAATTTTTCAGAATCTTTCTGCTTCGATTGGATTTTATAACTCCCCTTTTTCATAAACAGCTGCCTTAACTGGAGAGTAGTTAATACAATGGGCAGATCCGCCCAAATGTTATGCATACTTTAGTAGTTCCAGTGAAATTGTATGATTTGAACCTATAATTTTTACTAGATACTTGAATGATGAGAAAAAAGGATCATCCCAGCAGCCAGTTTAAGAAAAATGTGTGTTTTATAGTAATCCTTGTATTATAAAGCTAAAAGTAATTCTTGCCACTTTGTTGGTCCAGAAAAAGATATTTCTCTTGTAGTTTTGTATGCCATCTTAAAAAGGTAGGGGTTTCTATATGGATAAAGTGAAACAGCGGAATCTAAAAGGTGGTATTAACAAATTTCAGGGCATAATGAAATATGGCACAACTTAATCACTTTTTGGTGTAAAAAATTTTTTTATGTTTTATTCTTTTATAGCTCTGAACAATATCTGACAAGTATATTTACTGCACCTGCTTCTAGTTAATTTTCATATGGGAGAGGGAATAAAATATGCATATCTATATATTCAGCAGGTTTTGTCAAAAAGACTTGCTCCATGAATATGAAGCAAGAATTCTCAAAGAACAAGTATTTCTTAACAACATTACTTGTTTTGCATTCCTTAGTATATTTTTTTTAAAAACTACATGCACATTTTAAAATGTATGGTGAGTCTGCCAAAAGTGTGTTAACCAGAGCGCAAAGAATGTAAGATGCTACAGAATTAACACTACTTCCAATATTTGGCTAATTGGTGTGTAACCTCAGCACACTTGCAAGTAGTTGAGAACTAAAATGGTGGTTTGTATTTCAAATGCAATTTACAAGTAGGCTTCTGTGCATGCACCCACAGTCTAGTACATATTTACACACAGCATGCTGCTAGACTTTTAATCTCACCCTTTTTGATGGAGAGAAAGCTAGTTGCAGTAATTAATGTTTATGTAGAAACGTGTATCTGTTGTTTATATTTTGCTGACTTTAATGGTGACTGTGCTGAAAAATGCTGGTGACTTTGCATTTTAGCATTTGGGTATGTTTGAATAATAAGTTATCTTTTTAATTTTCAATTTTTATTTTCTTTCCTTGTTTCTTGGTCATCTACTCAAGCTCTCTCTTGCCTCTCTGTCACTGTCCAGTATACCTGCACATATGAAGCAAGACTGGGGAAGACATTCTTTCTTGGTTATAATGGTGTCATATGGGCTGTGCCAAGTATTTAACCTTTTACACCACTTATACAAGAACTAAGCTGTGCTATTATGCCCATTTTACAACAGATTAATTTTGTTGTTGTTTTCAAAGGGGACAGTCAGGTCTTGTAGTGCTTTCAGTTGTAGTGCTGGCAAGTTTCTCAGTTTTGAAGGTTGTTTACGCCATGCTTGCTGTAAGAAAATGTTGTGTTTATTACAAGACAGAATTTTTGTTGTATGTCTCAAGCCTCAAGGAAGCAAGCAGTTTCTATCAACTTCTTTCATGCAGTGATGTGGATTTTATTCTATATGTAATAAGATGCTGTTTAGTCAACATAAAATCCAAATCACCAGTCAGCTTAAGTGTGCATGCCTCTACTGGAACTGTGTCATCAGACAAAGGTTAAATCAACAAAATGTTGTGGGAAGATAAAATTGTAATTATTAAACTATGGTTGTTTTGTCTGAAGCAACGGTATGAAACTGAACCTATAATGAAATCCGTAGAACCAAGACAATTAATTGGAATAATAACATGTCAAAAACTTCTGAGAGTTCTTAAATATATTTTCTGATTAGTTCTCACAAATTCTGCATAGCTTTGGATAGACTGTAGGTGGGAGCTTCTCAGAGCATATCCTTTGTGTTACCGGAGACTTCAAGGAGCTCTGTAGCCTCTGTTGCTTTGGATTGCTATCTGTTCGTAAAATGTTCTGGTAGGAAAATATAAATAGGTGGCTTATAACCTCCTTGCAAACCTTCCTCTAAGCTGGCTCTTGTGAAATGCAGTCTAGTGGAAGGTAGTAACATTATGAAATTGTCTCTAAGTGTTAACTACCTATAAAGAATTCCGGCACTTTGAAATGAGCAGAAACTAGAAACGCTGTATCAAGAATTGCTTCAAATTTACTGAAACAAACTGAATTCCTTTGCCACTTTTTAGTAAAGGTGGTTTATGTGAATTTTCCGATGCTTGCAAATTACTAAAAGTACATCTCCCTGCTTAATAACATTATCTGTCTTTATCATTAATAAATGCCACTGTCAGCATTTTTATTATGTTTGTTAATACACAGTTTAAAATGATGGTCATATAAACAATGAAGAGAAGTTGTACTTTTTTTCCCCTACAGCATAGCAAGCAAACTTTCTCACTGGTATTTTAAAATTACTTTTTTAAAAGCATGATTTGTTGAAATAGAATGGACTAATTCTGTGTTAAGTGCCACACAGACACCTCAGGTGTCATTAGCTGTTTTTCTCTGTCAGCTGTTTTCATAGGGCAAGGATTTTATGACTTTCATTTACCAGCTGTGCATACCTTTTGCTCAAGGAAGGTTTCTAAAAAAGATGATAATATGATGAATTAAAATTATAAATTATAAAGACATAAGGAGCTGTATCCTGAGTGAGATGCATGCATTCATTTTAGATAAGACCTGTCTCTGCGGGAGTTTCTCTGTAGATTCTAAGTGCCCTATAATTTATATCTATCTCACAAACACTCTTTATTGTCATATTTTGAAAGCATGCTGTCATAAAATTTTACCTGCATTTATAGAATAAATATTTTTGTTTAGGCTGCTTTTATTCCTGTGTCTGGAGTCTGGGCTTGTAAAACCTAGTTCTGCTACACTAAGCCACGCTAAGCCACACTTTGAACCCTTACCTTAGAATAAATTGTGTATGGGGACCACAGCAGAAAAATACCTGTTCTGTGAAGATGACGTGCCATCTGTTTTGTTTGGTTCTCTATTCTGGGTTTCTGGTTAATTTTAAACTTAATTTTGTAAATTTTAGGCATGCCATTTGGATAAGTTTTCCCTGGCTTTCTTTTTCTGAAGGAAGCAAGATGAACAGTACAAACTGCTGGTCATTCATTCATGTGATTGTAGGGTTAAAAAAAATGTAGTGGTCAGTATTTATCAGAAGTGGTTTATCTGAACTAATGTCGTTCTTTCCTGATTAAACTTTAGATAAGTAGTAGTAGTGTCAGTGCATTAAGATTTCTAGGCTTTTTTAATATTACACTTGACAGAATTTTCCAGCTGTTAGATGAAGGAAATGATCAAAGCATCTTGGATGAGCACAGATTAACTTTCTGATGATATCATTAGGGTGGAAATGTAATCACCGTGAGGAAAAAAAACCAAGACAATGTTAGTAACATGGATTCAATTGGAGCAAAACTAAGAGGGTATAAATAGAACAATATGAAGAAAAATGTTTAGATATCTAAATACCTAAAATAGTTGATGTTCTCACTGTGTTGGTGTTTATGGAGAGCTCTGTGTTATAAGGCCTGATGGTAAACTTATGGGAGTAAAAAGGAAATTCCTCTGGACTTCAGTGGGGTGCAAAACAGGTCCTATTTCAGCTTATGGAGTTTCCTCATTGCCAGCAATGACAGACTAAATGGGGGCTGTTATTACAAGTATTATAATACTTGTTCCTTGCTGTTCCTACTTGGCAAAATTTCATTTATTTTGCCCTAAGCATCCTTGTTTCAAAATGTACCATGTTATTAAGTCCAGTCCTGAGACCTTCAATGAGTTGCAAAAGATACTCTTAGCAATTAAAACTAAATTGAAGCAGTCCTAGTTCTTTTCACCCTGTAGTCAGAACTCAACCATGCTGTTCACATTGGTGCCTTTCCACATTTCACCTTACCTTTTTCTTCTATTGAGAATATCCAAATATTTATTCTAACCATATCAGCAAAATATTTTTTTAAAAAGGCTTCCAGATCTCGGTTATTTCCTATGCTGCTGCTTTACCACTGAGGATACTGTAGTACTGAACTCAACTGCTGTGTTTAGCTGTAGCAAAACTGGAATGCTTAAGGTCGACTGCTCTGTGAGGTTCTGGAAAATCTATTACCAGGCAGAAGGTTTCACACTTCAGTAAACTCCAAATTAATTACATTGATGGTACATGAATACCAAAAGAAAGTGAGCATAATTAATGCTACTTCAGCAAACATCAGAGGAAATATTAGCGATTTCCAGTTGATGATAATGGTAATGTGTTATATAAAAGTATTTTATTAGAAATGGTACAATACGGTCTCTTGCAGTGCCTGTGTAATGTGCCAGTTTATTAATTTAAATACGTTTTTATTGGCAATTTAAGATTATATCACCATGCAAATGTATTTTAATATAGTCTTAATTATGTGCAGTTCCCTAGTAGGACAGTTTAGATGTGAGGATGGACAAATCTGAAATGAAACAGGAACGTGTTATGAAAATATCAGAAGATAGCAGAACTGCTACCTTGGATTTCTGGAGGGCAGACTTTGGCCTGTTTGGGAGGGTGGTTGACAGTCCCTTGGGAGGCAGGCCTGATGGGCAAAGGAGTCCAGGAAGGCTGGACACATTCTTCAAGAAGGAAATCCTAAAGGTGCAGGAGTGGTTTGTCCCCATGTGCCGAAAGATGAGCTGGCAGGGAAGACCAGCCTGGTTGAACAGAGAGCTTTGGCTGGAACTCAGGAATAAGAGGAGTTTATGACCTTTGGAAGAAGGGACAGGTAACTCATAAGGACTACAAGGATGTTGTGAGGTTACACAGGGAGAAACTTAGAAGTGCCAAAACCCAACCAGAACTTAATCTGGCTATTGCCATAAAAGATAACAAAAAAAATGTTTGTATAAATTAGCAACAAAAGGAGGACTAAGGAGAATCTCTGTTCTTTATTGGATGCAGGGGGAAAAATAGTGAGAAAGGATGTGCAAAAGGCTGAGGTACTTAATGTCTTTTCTGCTTCAGTCTTTAATAGTAAGACCATTTTGTTCTTCAGGTACCCAGACCTCCGAGCTGGAAGACAGCAATGGGGAGTAGAATGAAGCACCCATAATCCAAGGGGAAATGGTTAGGGACCTGCCACTCTGCTTAGACACACACAGGTCTATGGGGCTGTATGGAATCCACCCAGATGTATTGAGGGAGGTGGCAGAAGTATTCACCAAGCCACTTCTAATCATTTATCAGCAGTCCTGGCTAAGAGGGGAGGTCCCAGTTGACTGGAGGTTAGCAAATGTGACATCCATCTACAAGAAGGGCCAGAAGGAAGATGCAGGGAATTACAGGTCGGTCTGACAGTCTGACCTTGGTTCTGGGTAAAGTTATGGAGCAGATCATCTTGAGTGCCATCACATGACACATACAGGACAACCAGGTGATCAGACCCAGTCAGCTACAGGTTTGCGAAAGGCAGGTCCTGCTTGACTAACCTGATCTCTTTCTGTGACAAGGTGACCTGCTTAGTGAAAGAGGGAAAGGATGTGGATGTTGTCAACCTAGACTTTAGTAAAACCTTTGACGCCATTTACCCCAACATTCTCCTGGAGAAACTGGCTGCTCGTGGCTTGGATGGGTATACTCTTCACTGGGTAAAAAAAAAAACTGTCTGGATAGTCAAGCCCAAAGAGTGGTGGTATATGGAGTTAAACCCAGTTGGTGGATGGTCACAAGTGGTGCTCCCAGGGCTCAGTACTGAGGCCAGTTCTGTTTAATGTTTTTCTCAATGATCTGGGCAAGGGGATCGAGTGCACCCTCAGTAAGTTTAAAGATGACACTAAGCTGGGTGGGAGTTTTGATCTGCGTGAGGGTAGTAAGACTCTACAGAGGGAACTGGACTGGCTGGATTGATGAGCTGAGGATAGTTGTATGAGGTTCAACAAGACTCAGTGCTGGCTCCTGCACCTGGGTCACAACAACCCCATGTAATGCTGCAGGCTTGGAGCAGAGTGGCTGGAAAGCTGCCCAGCAGAAAAGGATGTGGGGGTGTTGGTCGACAGCCAGCCGAATATGAGCCAGCAGCATGCCCAGGTGGCCAGGAAGGCCAGCAGCATCCTGGCTTGTGTCAGCAATAGCGTGGCCAGCAGGACTGGGGCAGCGATCGTCCGCCTGTACTCGACCCTGGGGAGGCTGCACCTCGAATACTGGGTTCAGTTCTGGGCCCCTCACTGCAAGACACAGACTGAGGTGCTGGAGTGTGTTCAGAGAAGGGCAACGAAGCTGGTGGAGGGTCTGGAGCACAAGTGCTGTGGAAAGCAGCTGAGGGAACAGGGGTTTAGGGTTGTGGTTTGAGTCCAGAGGTCAACAGCACCATGCAGCCATTCACTCACCCCTTCCCTCCCAGCATTGGGAAGGAGAACATGAAGCAAAAAAGTCTTGGGAGTTGAGGTAAGGACAGAGATGGGTGGCTCACCCATTACAGTAACAGGCAATAGACAGACTCATTAGGGGAAGAAAAACCATTGCTTTAATTCAAACACTATCAAAGACAACACTTAACAAACAAACTCCCCCTCACCCCTCCCTTCTTCCTAGGCTCAGCTCTGCTCATAATCTCTGTACCTCTTACCCTAGTGGCGCAGGGGGCAGGGGATGGGGGTTACAGTCAGCCCACTTCTTCCTTCCTTCTTGGGAGGAGGGGAGCACATTCTTCCCCTCCTCCACATGGTTCCCCTCTGTCATAGTTTGATCTCAGAGGGAAACAGCACCACACATCTGCTCCCTCCCCCCCCAGTGCTGGGAAGGAGAAAATAAGTCATGTCTTAGGATTTGAGATAGGATGGGGAGGGATAAATCACCCATTGTGGTCATGGGCAAAAGACAGACTTGTTAGGAGAAGAAAAAAAGAACATACATTTATTACAGACACTAATAACAACACTTAACAGACAGACTGGAACAGTGAGAAGCATTACCAAATCTTGAAAACACCTTCCCCACACCCCTCCTTTCTTCCCTGGCTCAGCTCTGCTCCTGATATCTCTACCTCCTCCCCTAGAGGCACAGGGAATGGGGGATGCAGTCAGTACTGCTGCTTCTTCCATCTTCAGGGAGAGGAGCTTCTGGAACTTCTTCCCCCTGCTCCAGTGTGGTCCCTCTCTCACAGGAGACAGTCCTTCACAGCTTTTCTCTGACTGGAGTCCCTCCCATGGGAGGTAGCTCTTCCTGAGCTGCTCCAGCATGAGATACCCCCGCATGCTACAATCTTCCCACTGCTGAACTAAACAGCAGGGGCTGCATTTTCCCAGAGGTTCCCCAGCTGCCTTCGGGTGCAGCCACTTCAAATGGCTGTGTGGGCTCCCCACAGGCCATATATCAGTGTCTGCTCCACTGTAGACCTCCATGGGTGGTGGTTTGTGGGGGTTGTGTGTGTGTGACCTTTTGACCTTACCGTCTCACCACAGGATACAAGGGCATTTCTGCTCTGGCACACCTCCCTGCCTCCCTTCTTCCTTCCACTGACCTTGGTGTTCACATAGGTGTGCTTCCTGTAACTCTTCCTCACAAGTCCCCACCTCCTCTCAGGTTCCCCTTCTTAAATATGTTATCACAGAGGAGCAGTTACTGTCACTGATTGGCTTGGCCCTAGCCAGAGGTGGGTCTAACTTGGAGCTGGGGGAGATTTGAGAAGCTTCTCACAGAGGCCACTGCTGCAGCCCCCTCCCCTGCTGCTAAAAATCCTGCCATAGAAACCCAGCACATTTGGGCTGGATAGAAGGAGGCTCAGGGGAGGCCTTATCGATCTCTACAACTACCTGAAAGGAGGTTGTAGCAAGATGGGTGTTGATATCTTCTCCCAAGTTACAAGTGATAGGACAAGAGGAAACAGCCTCAAGTTGTGTCAAGTGAGCTTTAGATTGGTTATTAGGAAAAATTCTTTCACCAGAAGGGTTTTCAAGCATTGGAACAGACTGCCCAAGGGAAGTGGTTGAGTCACCGTCCTTGGAGGTATTTAAAAGACGTGGCACTTAAGGACATGGTTTAGTGGTGGACTTGGCAGTGCTGGGCTAAGGTTGGACTCAAACGTCTTTTCCAACCTAAACAATTCTATGATTCTGTGGTATCTTCTAGGGCTTATAGTGCAGCATTAAGAGCTGATGCTATCTCAACACCATTTGTAATTCAGTGAGTGACACTTACATGAAAATATCCCATTAATGGTATTATGCTTTCTGTTGTTTACAATCTGAGCCATAATGCATTCCACCCTGCCTATTGTAGAGTACTGTAAGAGCAGCCACTGTAAAATGAGCTGTCTGCATCCAGAATGCAGTTTCTCACCCAGAAACAATGTAATAAGAAATATAATTAGATTCTCTGATTAGCAGAACACAGTGAAATTATATAAGGTGGTTTTGAATTTTTTTTGCAAACGCTAGCACTTTATAAATTTGCATTGGAATCTTATTTCAACCACTAAGACTGACTTTCAAGCAACAGTAAGCAGGGTATAGTTAACCACTGAAGCAGAAATCTAGAGTCAATGAGTAATTATTAAGAGCTTTCCAGAATATTAGCTGTTTCAGTTGCTGCAGTGATGGAATAGTCCATTAGATATTTCTGTTTCTGGCAACTCCTGAGAATTGATTCTGATAGGAAACAATGAGCCATTTTGATCAATACTGTAATTACTCTTATTGATGGATTGTTTTACAATGATAGTCATCATTGCAATATGTCTGCTCAGGAGGTATCAAGACTGTCCGCTGCATGCAGTAATGCGCCACAAATATCTGATTCAAATCAACACACTATTGAGACTGGGCTGACAAGCGTGAAATTAATTGTTCCACTTCATGTAAGACCTGCATTCTTCTTTTGAAAGAGTAATTTGTTGCTGTGTGCAGCCTGAGAAGAGTACAGCCTTGGTGCCATGTTAGGTGTGGCTTTTTTGGTCTTTGTCTTTTCCCCACAAGATCAGTTCTTTCACCCTTTTAAGCATAAGCAAAGGAATTCATGACTCAAAGGCTCTGACAAAATTCATATCCTTTCAGATTTTTGAAGTGCATATCTTAGTAAGAAAAATAGGCTTTATGAACTAAGCTATTGAAAGGTTTTAAGATATAGGAGTAACACTGAGGCAAGAAAATCCCAAATACTTATATATGAAAGTATAGCAGAGTGAGATAATGTTTGGAAGTTGATTTTTTTTTTTCATATGAAATGTTGCATCATTGCTTGTTTATTTTATTTATGAATGTTTATACTGAAAGTGTTACCTTCAAATTGCTTTGGAAATATAGCGACTATGTTCAGTGAAAGAAAACGTTTAGAAACATAAATATTGATGTACCGTGCCATACCACTATGGGCTATTGATGGTTGGTTGGACAAATGGCTCATTAAGTAATAGAAGCCACGTGATACAACAAGTTTTCAGTGTACCCTAAGCAGATGCAGAGTTGTTTTATTTTTCAAGAATATCACACAACAGACAAGCCTTTGCTTCTTACCCAACAAAGGTCTTCAAGAACTCGAGCTGTCCTCTGACATCTCTTATCATACTGATATCACGAGGCCTCTTCTTGTTCATTTATGCCCTGTACCATGTGTTCCACATTTGTGTCATGCCTTACGCTTTAGTGATGAGTGGTAGCATAGTAACATGTAGTGCTATTGTAATGTATTAACTACCAAAATTATTAAGCACTCATAATCTCAACAGTATCTGTCAACAAGCATTGCAGTTGCTATGTCTCACTGAACCATGTCATCCAGTCTGGCCTCACCTTGTACCATTCAACTCTGCTCTTTGTCTTCATAACAAGTACTCACTTGTGTGGGTGCCTTTGCTTTTGTAGTGTCTGAGGTTAGAGCTGATGCCTGTCTGAAACCAGTTCCTGGGGTTAGGCTGGGCACTGCTGATGAGTGGGAGAAAGGCAGTGGTGGGCACCAGTGAGGTTGCAGCCAGTGTGCTACTGGGACTTTTGTGAAATAATTGCTGAATTGAGACTGCTAGAAGTTTGTTTATGGGTGGTTTTCAAGCCTGACCTCTAACTTTGTCCTGTAGTGTCAATGGAAGGACCCCTAATGAAAACGAAAGCAGAGTCTGTTCATAAGCAAAGAGTACATCGTGTAGTCATGTTGGTAGTGCTATGTTGCTGAATTTTTATTTATTTATTTTTTTTTTGTTTAACTTAACTGTATATGCCTGAAAGTAATGAGAGAGAGGAAATAATTGCAAATATTGTATAATACTTAGGAAAACTCAATAAGAGGAATTAATATGTAGTTCTGGCCCTTGTCTAAATCTACCTTTTAGTTATCATCTTCAGCTTTTTTTTTTAATCTGATGCTCTAAATTAGCATTTCTCAACTATTCCCATTGATGTTAATGACATCTCTGTTAACAAGGATTCATTAAAGGAAAATGATCCTGTGTAAAATGACTGAAAAGATGGGTGTTGCTTGTGACTGAAAATCTCTGCTTTTGCTGAAAAGGCGTTTCTTGAGTAAGTGTTTACAAAATATTGACAGAACACTTGTCTAATGACAAAGCTGGTATTTGTAGTCATTAAGAGTACTTCATGTTAGAAAATATGAAAGGAATAAAAAATTGACTGGGGATTCATAGCTATCCCATCAAATATGGGGTGGGCTTCCACTTGACCTACACTGTGTGTAGTTGCATTGCATTACATGCAGTGACTTGCTGTTCATTTTTTATCTTTGTAATTAATAAAATGCAAAGAATGTAATGGCAAATATTGAATTTGCTACATAGGTATAACTGTGTGAACTTTTTGTTTATACAAGACTGATTATCTGAAAAAAAAGTTCAGAAATTCCAATTGATCTGTGAACAGAGTTCATATGTGTAATTTTCCTGCCACTGTCTTTTGACTGTTTATCACTTTTAACAGAAGAGCTTCTTTTAGAATGATTTTATAATAAGGATATTATATACAATATTGAAACAATATTTAATTAAAGCAAAGAGTTGAAAGTACATTTCCTTAAAACTTAATTTTATATTTATTTTTAAATCCACCCAAAACTTTTAAAAAGATGTTTTATAAGTGTTCAGGGACTATTTATAGAACATAATACTGCTATGCTTAAACCTGGAGTCACCTTCTAAGGTCTGAGGTTACTGGTGTGTATCAGCATGTCCAGAGAATCAAGTAGAATTAAACAGTATTACACCCTGGAAAAAGTGGTTTGATTAAATCAACTTCCCTATGTGGAAAGGAAAAAATATTTTGATTTGTGAAATAACTGAAACAAAATCCAAATCTTTATGAAACATTTGGCTCAATTGGTCCTGCATTAATTGAGAGGATTTTTTTTTTTTAAACTTGTTTGGATTTTTGGTTGCTTTCTGCCTGAACCATCTTAAGTTTATACTGCTGTCTGAAATTTAAATTGGATTTCTAGGATGTAGGCATGAATCAAAACCAAATGAAGTAAGCCCAAGGCCAGTTGTGCCTCAAGTCTAGCAAATATAAAAAAACTGTCAGGGATATTTTGCTTTGCTCTCTCTTTTTCTCCCATAGTTGTGCTGCAAGTCAGCAGGGATCTTATTCTTTCAATTATATCTTGAGGCAAAACTTTTGAAATTCAATTGATTTTTGTGTTCTGCTATACAATTTCAGGTGTATGTATCTATCAAAAATCATGCTTTCTCCTAAAGAAGTGCACAAACAAATTAATCCCCCCAAACACCCAACTCATTCTTTTTCAGAAGTTCATTATTTTCCGTTGAACTTCGATTGGTTCCTTGAAATTGTTTTTTGCAATGAACTCACTGAAATATAACATTTATCTTTAATTCATCCCTAGGCTAAATACACAAGAAAGCTCTTTCCTGAAGATAGATTATGCCTGGGCAGCAAAAAAAATGTAGAGGACTGTGTTCTAGGTCAGACACTCAAAGAACTGTTACTTGCTGACTTTCTAAAATATAACATATTTATATTGATCTGTCTACTTCTTAATTACCATAATCCTGTCTGCTTTACTGGTGTTTTTGTATGTGATCTGTGATCACTCAAGTTTTATTTTATCTATGCTATTTAATGTAATACACCCTCAGTCACAGTTCTAAGACTGTTTCTACATGTATTGATTTTTAGCTTGTTTTATTAAATTGTAAGGAGAAGAAATTCAAAAGCTTGCTTGCTTGATAAATGTCTTACGACTGTGGTTTCTCACAGGAAAGAAATATCAGCTACACATAGTAGAAAAAAAATCAAAGTACATGGTTTGCCTTTAGAGATCAGAGGGGATGGTTTCAGGGCAAACTAATAGGTATGTAGGACCAAGTATGCTGAAGTATATTATTGTTGCCCAAAAGATATAGAAAATAACTATGTATCTTCAGTATAGACAGCTTTACCTGAGAGAAAAATTTTCTGGGCAGAGAACATATCCCCCTTCTTGAACTTCAAGTACTGCTTTCTATTTCTGAATGGCAGAAATAAGTTTTCTTGTTGAAATTTTTTGTGATACTCACTTTTGGTGGGTCTTGTATTTGAACTGTGTTACACAGCTTGTTTACTACTTCTGGTTTCTCTTTTATATAGGGCTTTGTGCCTGTTCATATGTGTAGCAATATGCATCTGGGGCTTTTTCAGTATTCTTTTAAAAACAAAAAAATTGTATTAGTTCACTACTAAATGTTGATATGTATTGTTTTAACAAGAACTGCCTGTGCCTTTTTAAGAATTGAAAATCAAAACAAATTTAGAGATGATAAAACCAGAGCTTGCTATGTTCTGAGGCTCAACAGGCTAATCTATTTACCTTCATATGATTGTTGGGGTGGTTTGTTGTTTGTTTTTTTTTTTTTTTTTTTTTTTTTGTGTGTGTTTTTTTAAATCATCATTACAACTTCAATTTCTTTAATGGCTTTGTAGCTAGTATTAATGCAATTACTGCCAGAAAAACATTTAAAGATATTTTCATGTGGTAAATCATTCAACTTTTTGTAGATTTAAGTAGTCATTGATTCTTACTTTTCTAACTTTTCAGTTATCTTTTATAGTGAAGGCTACATATTTATCTATTTAAAATATGATCATAATGAAAATGTTACATGAAACTGAAATTGTGAGATATGTTGTTTATTTCTTTACTGTCCAGAGCAAACTAATGAATCAAAGAAAGGAAGAGAAGAGACTCTCTGTTCAAGAGCTTTGCCAGGTGTACTTTGGATTCTTTTTCTATGATATAGTAGCACTACATCTGAAGTCCATTTTGCACTTTGATACACAGTGGAAATTCACCCTTCTTGGGTAACACACTGCCTACTCAGAGCAAGATGCTTTAAAAAAATAAAGGAAGAAAGCAGCTATAAAGGAAAACACATAGCTGAATACTACTCAGTGAGAAATGCACAGAAAGGGTTTTCTGGCTATTGACAGTCTGGATCTGGTACAATTATGAAACTTGAGTGTGTTATTGAAACTGAATCTAATGCTGCCTTTAGAACCAGACATTTGTCTCCATTCCCAACAGCCATATTTGAAGTAGCAAGCGCTCAGTATATAACTCTTTTGATCGGATTACTGGATTTGAAGATTGTATTTGTCTGGTTTGGAATTGGAAAGTACTTTTTCTAAAAAACCCACATGCCTGCATGTATAGGCTAGTTTTCAGAAACGGTAATTTCTTTTCTTATTTGTGCTTTAATCCTGGATAATATAAATGTAGTCACGTATAACACATTGTATGTTTAAAACTTGTTAGAAAAATGGATCAAAATTCTGCTTTCATTCACTTGAGTCAACCATCATAAATCTGTCTCACACAGGTACTGGTTATTCTTCTGACATGGCCACAAAATACCCACCATCAGCTGAGAACTGCTTGTCAGCTTAGTGTATAGGGAAGAAGTACTTTATCGTTCTCTCTACCTCTGTTTTCAGAGCATTTTGGGAATAAAGCTAAAGTGACTTAATTTTGGAAAACAGATAAGCTGGAGTGCTTGTTGAGGTAATTAAACGTTAGCATTATAAAATCTAATGGACACTGGCGTGTTCTGCTGGCATTAGGTCTGTCTACAGTAGGAATTTATTTTGCTCCCTGTTTTGTTCCAGAACTTTATTTTTGGGCTGTCCTTGAGAGCAACCAGCTTGTTCTCTGCAAGATGAACTGCAAGCACTAGTTTGCTGTAGGATCCCATCCAGGAGTGCTGCATGCTGTGTGTACTGTGCTGAGACCAGTCCCCTCTCCTTAGGAGGACCTCAGAGACGTGTGTGCTCAGATGTTCCCATATGCTCAAAGGTATTCAGGACACACCCTCAGCTTTATGCTAGAAAGTTCCTGGTTTGTTTTCCTGAGTCAGAACGAATAGATAGTAATAACATGTCAGGAGCAAAGGAGCCTGGAGCAGATGTAGCACAAATGCTACTGGGGCAGATCGGCCAGGCATGAACAGTCTGAGCGCACACGGCTCCCCAGGGACTGATCCAGGGATGAGGGCTCCTTGTCTTGGCCTGATCTGTCACGACAGCAGGGACGCAGCTGTCCTGCTTACCAGGGTTCTGCCCAGCAGATCTGCTCAGAGCGCTGCCAGCGCTTGCTCTGCGTGCGGGATGGACCTGTGGAGGTGGAACAGCTACTGAGGCAGCCACAGGTGAAGTTATGGCCAAGCGGAGCCCAGTCAGCAGCTATGGGAGTCTGGAGAGAATGAAAAAGCTCTGTGCCACAGAAATATCTTGAGATTTTATATATTTTTTTTTTCCTTCTAATCCAGTTTAATATTGAATATTCCCAGATTCAGTTGATTGGTGTGTGTATATATGAAGGTAACGTGTATAGCCCAGTATTCTGCTCTATGTAAGTTGAAGATTTTTAATTCTTCCACGTACTTCGTATCAGAGCTGAAAACAGTGCAACAGGTTTTAGTATAGTAATGTATTTTGTATCTGTGGTTTTAAAAATGGTTCAAAACCAGGACTTCACCATTTCTTCTCTTTTGGAGTAGAAAACATGAAGACTTAGTGCATGATATGAACAATTTACACTGGAAATTTGAGGAAATATATAAACAAAGTATATGTGTAAATGAACCTGGTCGTTATGTTTTGAAAAGCAGCCATCATGCCTGTGTGTGAACTTGTTTCCAACAAAAAAAATAAAGTGGCAGATTTATTGAGCAGTCATGGTTGCCAAATTGTCACACTAAAATGTAGTAATTTCTTTGTATCTGGATCAATACTCCATACAATAAATATAGATGACTGTCTGTCTAAGATGACTGAATTTTCAAGCTAGAATTTTATGAATCTGTGCTTTCAGTGGTTTTTCAGGGAGAGAATGGGTTTGGTACATTTTTCAGACTGGAAATCCTCAAAGAAAATTGGCAGTGAGAGTATTGGAGCCACTGTAGGAATGGAAAGCACAGTATCAGTTTCTGAAAAAGAATACGTTCTTCATAAGTGAATTGTAATTGTTGGATGAGCTCTTAAAATAGAGATAAACCTGATTTTTATGTTTTGATTAAATAGAACACAAACACAAAATACATAATGTAGTGAGGGATTTTTTCAGCGCTGTATTTTTAAATTAATCAAAATTGATGATAGCAATCATGTTGAGGGAGTGTTTAGTGCACATTCAGTCTTAGCAGAAATATTGACTTGTCCTCTGATTATAGGATGTTATAGAATAACTGTATTTTGAAACCTCTCACCTTTTCCATAAGCTGCAATAAGTAAAAAAACTTCAAATAGGGTAGATAAATATGTTTATCAAATAAAAGCAATATCAAATATTCCTGTTATCCCTCTGTGAAGTGCTATCAAGTACTGTTTTGCTGCAGTACCTCTGCAGGTTTTGGGGCTTCATGTTGGACCACTCAGCATTTTTTTAGTTGTACTGTTTTGCTCTTTGTATTTTATTGCATTTGTAACATATATAAGTCTGATTCTTGCTGCTGCTTTGATTATAGATTCTTATATTTCATACTACTTTTACAGTGTTTTGGATTCTCTTTCATGCTGTCTATATAGGCTTTTAAATTTAAGATCTCAGTCTGTCAGTTCCTACTCCTGTGAGTACTATTAGCACGAGTAGGAGCTGCACTGATGTCAGTTTGATCAAGTAGGTGAAGGAGGGTTTGCAGGAATGTATCATATGCTGTATGCAAATTTCTCTGAGTTTAAAATGATTTAGAACACCTGCATCTAATGCATTAAGCAATTCCTTCCAGCTTTATGAGGGGGGGAAAAAAAGAAAAGCTAAAAAAAATTCATCCATTCCTACCTGAAAAATTGTTTTATTATTTTTTTTTTTAAAGGCTAATTAAATATATTTTTTTTCTATTTCCTCCCCCTGTCCCCCAAGGTTAGCATTATGGAACAGGTTAATAAAGTCATTCTTGCTTTCAAGCTGTTTTAATAATACTAGCTTTACCTTTGTACCTCATTTTTCACAGCATTTTTTACCTGTGGTTAATAAAAATGTTTGATCTGTTAACATTGTGGTTTGTTTTGGTAGAATATGTGAATCTTTTGTCCCCATTTGGTTCATTTATTATCATTTCCAAGAAACTGAGTATAGCTAGGCATTTTGTGTTTGTGAGTGGGTACTTGTAGGAGAAGCAAACAGTTTGCCTAGTCCTCTCTCTGTATTATTTTTGGGCTAGAGAAATCTGACATACAGGAAAATTGCTTATATAGTTAGATTTTGTTGTTTCTCCATCGGGATGTATTGCACACTCGGCTTTAGAAGAAAAGAAATGATGATTTATGCAGGGACATAATGGTCCACGGGTAATGAGTGTGTGAGTATATGCTTTGTGCAAATGAAATTCAGGCAACCATAATGTATAGCATAAATAGTGATAACTGTGAATTACAGACCCATAATTCCACTGAGGAATTCTACTGATGACATAAACTTCAAATGCAAAGCTTGGGTGGCTTGTGATGCTCTATCACTGGAGCCCAGAAGAAGAGGAATTAATTCCAGTTCAAGGTTGATAATTGCAAATTCATGTGATTTCCTTTTTTTTTCGCTCAACACATGAACCTCACATCCTTTCCCATTTTAAATAGTGTCTCTCTACAGCTTCCTATCTTATGACAGTGTAAGCTTTTTTTCTCGCAAGCTTATAGATAGGGACAGTAATAGCTTTAATTTTCAAACCACTGCAAACTATCAGCTAAGCTATAGTTGGAACGTTTTTAATGTTGTCTGTCTTAAATGTCAAAAGTTTGATTGTTCATCAGTCAGCTTAAATTCTTTGTCATTGTGTTTGATAAAAGTTTTTAGCTTGATATATACATGATTTCATGGAATTGAAATAGAGAATAAATGTTTTGTGATTCTAACTGCAATTATTTGAGCCTCTATTTCTTGTGGAGTTGTGCAGTTTTCAATTAAGTAGTGGTTGGAAAACATTTTTATGCAATGAACTTAAGAGTTATTTGTTGATGGGGGAAATAAAAATAGGGCACTTATATTGAAAACTATTGTTTTCATTTTTATAAAGTCCTTGTGATGCTTCATGATAGATATTTACCATATGCTTAAGAAGTGGGTAATTATTTTTACAAACTAAGTAGCAGATTATGTGCATAAACACTTCATGGTAGATAAACACAAAGAATTTTTCATGCTTGTTTGAATGGATCACAGTACTTCAGAATGACAGGTATTTCGTACTCTTGCTACATAAGGAGTATTACTTCTTAGTTGTGTATATCTTCCTTGCATGTGAATTATGCAAAGTGTGTTTTATTCCATCAGATTCAAGTTTTAATCAAAATTCTGTATTCCTTTCACTTTTGAAACACATACACATGCAGAGTGTGTGTACTGAAAATACAGTAATATATTAAAAAACCACTGATCTCTTGATTTACTAGGTTTGAAGTTAGCTAGCTAGTTTTTGTTTTAGTTATTGATGTAATAAGCCGTTGCCTTTTATGCAGATACAGTATATGTGATAAATAATTTTGCTGGAATACTATTATTAGTCACAGTTTTATTACTGCCGTTCCTAGGATTTTTGATGGTGTTTGGGGTTGCAGCATACAAACTGAGACTGATGTCAAGTCTTCAGAACAGAAGCTAATTCTCAGTTCTGAAACAAATTGGTCTTGGGGCTCGATTACTGGTGGCTTGTAATATTTTTTTTTTCCTCTACCTTATTTGCAAGACTAAGCCTAAGAGCCAAGGTGAAGATGACTATGTAAATGTTATTATCCTTGTTTAATATCATGAGAAGAGAAGTGCTGAGGAAGTGACTAATTCAAGGTTACGCAAAACTGTGACAGAGCAGGGACCTAAACCCAATTCTTTCAAGTCTCAGGTTAATATCTCAACCATCAGACAATTTTTCCTTGAAAAATATAGCTTCCATTATAATCCCAAATTTCGCTTACACTAATTTTACTGCAAAACCAAAATCTCTTTGATTTAGATTTTTCCGTAGTTGCTCTCAAATAACAAAGGAGTTAAAAACTACTTCTGCAAAGTCTGTTTGACTGCTATTAAGTTGTATTTGTTGGTAAAATAACTGATTTTTCAAAATATCTTTAAATTTAAGTAGTAAGACTTTTTATGCAGTCTGTGAGATTTCCTTTCCTCTATCTTCTAATATTACAGAACATTTTATTATTTACTGTAGCCATTGCCTGAAACTAGACAGATCATGTTTATCTCAGCAATATTTGAAATACAAAGCATAGTTTCGATATATTTATTCTCTCCCTCAATATATATTTATATGTAAAATGAAAGCTGAATTCTGAAGAAATTATTAATAATGTGGCAGTGCAGCGTTCTCAAATTTAAAGCCTCTGTGGACAGTTGACATCAGACTTGATTTATGTTGTAACTCATTTTAAAGGACTAAAAGTCTCATAGACGAGACAAAAAAAAGAGCATGAATATATGCTGCCTGTCTAAATAATGCTTCATTATAGAGCAAAGTGATGATTTCTTCAATTGCAACTTGTGAAACTAAACCTCGAATAATATGGGATTTTTTTTGCAATTGAGTCCTGGCAAAGGGTGACAAGCCAGGACCAGTAATTTGAAGAACAATAAATAATTAGGAGTCTAAACGTGCTTCCTACAAATTATTGGGAAAGAAATAAACAATATTTAAGACTTACTTAATTTTTCTGTCTAATGTGAGTGTGCTGTTTTAGAAAAAAAAGTCTTTTATTTAACAAAATATTTTCAAGATAACTCAATTTTCACATGCAGTTTCAAAGATCTGGTTTGTTAAGATATCCTACAGGGCTAGGAATAAATTTAATGGTACTTTTGGATATTTATTCATCCTTACTCAGTTTGTTCTGTGATACCAGCTAATACCAGCTTCTCTTAGACTACTTCAAAAGATTTTAAGTTCAAACGTCTTCAGAAGATCTTTGTAAATATTGTAGTGAATGAATGAATAATGTATTTTAAATGTTTATACACCCTTTCTATACAAGGATATTGAAGAGTGATAGCAATTTCAGCATCAAACTATTCTTGTAAGACAAATTAAATTTGTTTTATGAATGAGGAAATGAAGACACGGAAAATTTAAAATGTTTCCATCAGAAATCTGCTGCAGTGCTGGGAAGACAACCGCAGTGCTTATAAGATTGTGTTGTCTTCCCAACTGTCACTTAGCAAATGTTTTGTTTTGACTCTTAGCCTACTGTGGAAAAAAGAGGACCTATTTATCCTTTCTTTTTGTCCATATATGACCTTTAAACCCACCTTCAACTTAAACCAGATGATAAGGCAACTACTACGTTTTTACAGACAATATACAAAGTTAAGCTCTAAGAGTCATGGAATCTGATGTCTTTTCTAGATTTATTGATCCTTTCATATGCTGTTAGTAGTTAATTGATACTATTTAGAAATTGGATTACTGAAGAATTTCAGGGAAAGCCAAAGATGACCAGCTGATTTTGACCTTGACTCATTTGTTGTTATAAAATTTGTAAAATGTTTCAGCTTGTTAGTGAAATTACTATCTAGGAACAAAGACTTTTTCTGGACAGGATTATGGCTACTGCATGCTAATTAACAGAACAAAGAGATGAGGATTACAGAAGCAATAACAGTAAAATATCCAGGAACAGTTGCATCGGGACATTATCTTCCTGTCAGCTGTGCTGTTGTGTGCTTTGGCACTTCTCCTCTTGTCATCCCACACTAACCAGAGACTTTTATGAGGGCCTCACGGAAGCATGCCTCATCTGTCCCTGTGGCTTTTCTTTTTCAGGGAGTAATCTTGTACACACTGGGTCAGCAGAACCAGATGGGGAGAAGAAAATAATCTAGCTCTGGTGTTCTTAGTAGGATGTTAATCGTTCACCAAAAGTGATAGAGGATGGGCGATTTCTTTAACCACTAATTATGAAATAAACAGTTTATGGTGAAGTGAATCAGTCTTCAAAAATACATAGTGGTAACTTGGGCATCCTCAGTCTGTTTTGGCAGGAGTTCCTAACATATGGTGGAGAATATTTTCCCAGCTACCAGGGTCATCAAAGAGTTCTAAATCTGGTAACTGATCATTACCTTTTACTGGAAAGCATGAATACATGATAAAAGGTTAGTTTGGTAGAAGCATGTTTTCACTTCTAGTGCTGAGTACCAGAGATTAGAAAGAGTACCTTTAGATAGATATCCTGCATATTCTTCAATTTCTGCTCCACTGTTTTATTTAATAATGTCTTGTCAGGGCTCCTAGTGGCTTTTTATATAGCGCGTACTATTTCACACCTTGTGGCATCTAAACTCTGATTTTTAGATAGTTACTTAAACAAGTGAGTTCATGCAATTTTGTATTAATTGTTTCAGGAATGAGTTTCCACCAACCACACGTCTTCTAAAGCTATCACCAAAGACTCTTCATTTGAAGCAAGGATAGAAATGGGCTGGAGTGTGATTGGAATATTTGCATGCATATTCCTTGACTGTTTTTCAAATGCAGTAATGAATGAAAGCTGTAAAACTGACAGGAATCAAATTAACATTCCTTAATGTAAACTGTTATTGCAAAATTATCTAAGTTACTGCAATAAATGTTCCCTCTCTTGTTCTCTTATAAATGTATAATTTTATTTTTCTGACTTGCAAGGAGCTAATGATGAAGTGATTGGCAGTATTCTTGTGGTTTGACTTTTAATCTCAAGTTGGAACAGGAAAATTTTGAAGAATGAGGCAAAAGCGAATTGCTGATTATGAACAATGTGGTTTTTTTGTTTGCTTTAAAGGCTGGGAAACATTCCCATTTTAACAAAAGCATCTTTCAACGTAGGCCTGATTAGGGTGTTCTAGAGACATCTAGAGATGTAAGATGGTGCCATCAGTACCTTTAAAGCATAAATACTGCTCAGGAATCCTTACAGGCTCTGCAGATATCAAGTAGTGCAGTGGTGCATGCAGGCTTGGACTGTTTCTGCAAAAGGAGTTCTCCATTTTCAAAATCACTTTAGATGAATTTTGGTGTAAAATATGTAATCTAATTAGAATGCTGCTGCATTGTTTGTACAGGGCTATGTGGGGATAAGCAACATGCTGCTTGTGTATTCCCAGTACCACAGAGATTGAACACAACTGTAATAGCTCTTTTCCTTCTGTGGTTGATAGCCAGCAGTGACATCAGGTCTGGAATGGCATCAGGGTCTCCCTATGTGAATCTCTCAGTAGTACCTGTACACCTGTAATAGTAATCTGGAAGATGTGTTAAACCAGAAGGAGATGTGGTGGTCAAGTCTTGCTAACTAGCCTAATCAAACTATTTTTCTTATCCTTCCTCTGTAGTTGGGGGAGAGAGGAAGAGCCTCTTTCTAGTTGGTGTCTAGGAACATTGGAGGTTAGTCCACCTCAGTACCTTGGCTCCAGACAGTGCTTAGAAAGAGGAGTTCCTTGTGATCAAACCTCTCACTAAGAGATTACCATATTGGCTCAGATGCTCTTGAAACAGCAGAATGACTCGAATCTGAGGGCAAGTCTTCTGCCCAGATCAGAGTACCTCACTAGAGGCCACTTCAAGTTTTTCCTGCCGAGTGTTTAGAATATCCTGTGGGTGCAGTTGCTCATATGTAAAGTTTTGGACCTTATTCCTGAAATTAAAAATCATAAGGTATCATGATCTTGAAATCAGAGTTGTGTTGCTAAAAACAATGGTTAAAAGGGAACTTTGAGTGAATTAAAGGAAAAATTTTTAATGCCTTTTTTAAAAGTTACGGAAGAACAATCCTTTTTGTTGTGACTGAAACAAAATTCTGTTGTTTTGCTTGACGCTGCCCAAAAAATAATGGTTGAGTACAAAGTTGTTTTTATTATGCCGTAAGATTTTGAATTACCAGAACCCTTCCTAGTTGTTATACTGTAGTAGGAATACAGCCTTTTTCAGAGTTAGGAATTTCTGCAAACATTGAAAGTTAATATAAAATAAATTAATAGCTTTGTTTTAACAGGTTATGTCATGATAGTACAAGGTAGAATTCTAGCATAAGAAAAAAATGCAGGTAGTGCAACCTATGATTAAAATGGTGCGTGTGAATTATTTTCAGTTTGAGGTTTGTTTTTTTTTTTTTTTAAATATAGCTGGTGTTCTTTTGAAATCTTAAAGATATCTTGTATCTTTTGCTAGTGGCTATTATGCATTCAGGCGCTTCAGGAACAAAGAAATGACAGAGAAATGGATGGCCTGGTCTTAACTACGTAGGTGATGGTACAGATGAGGCCTGATAAGCTTAACACTTCATCTCTGTGCTGCCACTGTGGTTTGCAAGGAGATTAGAACTGTCTGACTGTGAGGAGGGCAAGCTCCACAAATTCACTCATACATGGCAGTTCTGTAATGAGGTGATACTTCATTCCTTAAACTACTGAACTAGAACTGCACAAACAGATGTATGCCTCTGGCAGTCCTGTGCGTGCAGCACAGGCTCTGCCATACCTCCGAATGCAAACAGAATGTCCAGTTGCCACAATTATATTTTACTGATGTACGCTGTTCTTTGTACATTTGTAATAATAAGGCACAAATTATATTTTTGTGAAAGGAGGAAACCTGCAAGTAAATTCACAGTGTTTACACTGCAGGATAGGGTTTGACAAGAATCTAAATAATTATTATAATTTTTCGGTAGGTTAACATGACAAAAACTGGTATTGGAAATTAAAAGTGTGTTCTGCCCTTGGTTATGTATATTATATTCTTCCACAGAAAAACTTTTTTAGAAAGCTCACAAGATGGAGATGTTACCCTACTTTATCAATCTTTTACATGATTGCTGGTAAACAACCAAAGGTCAAGCTCAGCCTCAGAAGTTACCTTTTTTGAGCTTGATGGCATGAGTTTGGCTTGTGATTTTTAGCTTCAGTTAATTACTCTTCTGTTTTAGAGGCTTGAATGCAGTTCACCAAGGTCATTGCTTTGTGGTGAGCATAGAGGAATATATCAACAGCTTGACCAGTGGTAACCTGTGATTAGGATGGCTTTGATGTTCTGAGGTTTAGCAAAATTGTGTATTTTTATTAAGCAATGAAATAGTAGCAGTCTGCTGATGGCATTTTGCTGAACGTTATAATGAAGAATATATTTTAAAAACAGAGCCTTTAGTTTCGATATCTTTGTGAAAATGTACTGTTAATTGTAGCAATTTAAAGTTTACTTTGTGCAAAAATAGTACTTAAAAGAATTCAAACACAATGAATGTTAAAATTCTGTTCTTTGGAAAGTGATGGCAATCTTTTTGAAGCCAGAGAACCAGTAGCTTGTTTCTTCTTCTAGAGTCCTCCTGGTCCTCAGTAACAGGACCACCAGATTTGTTTTGTTTCCTACAGGGATACCTCCATTAGATGCTGATCACTTAAACCTGGTCTTTTTTTAATTGCAAAAAAGGCATTATTTAATTAACTACTGGAGTTGAATCAAATAAGCTAAGCCTCATCATAAGCAAATATAATTTTTCAGTGCTAAGGATTTCCATTATGGTATAATGAACCACATAAGTCTTAAAAAATTTCTATAGATATATTCCCTAATAGACTATTTGCGTTGCAGAAATGTGGTTTTAGACACTGGCTGTTTCTACTAATGAACATCGTAACCAGAGCAAGATCTTTAAGAAGCAAACTTTCAAATTGTGATACTGGAAAATATGTGCATCTGCTCCTAAAACACAAGCTGCTTTCTCTAGATGTGTGCAAATAAAGTGATAGGTTTAAGTGCTATAAGCACATGAACAGAAAAGATACAGTAAGGAGATAACAGTATGTGTCCGTTTTCTAATTAACAACTTTTATGTGATTAAAGTGTTCCTCTACTAGCTTCCTCTCATGTGTGAAGGGAGCAAAAGTAAATTAATTACTATTAGCCTGAAGGAGAGCACACTGTATTCTTTACGACTTCATAGTATTGATTTGGCTATTATTCATGGCTTCTATTCTCTGCTCTGCAGATTGATGCATCTTTAATTCGTAGATACATTATCATTAATAGTGGTTTATTGACCAAAAAAACCAAAGCTGTTGATGGGTCCTTTCTATTGCAAAAGCTCTGTAGTTTTTCTGATAAATGTATTAGTTTATGCATTCTTTATAGGCTCTTGAATTAGATGGTTTATTTCTATACAGAATGATGATGACCTATCGTGGTGCTATATGTAATGTAATGAATTCCTAAATTATAAAAATTTTCTAGTCTTTTGAGAATCAGACAAAAGCTGAATAAGCATCTCCATGTTTGTGTACGTATGATACAACTAACTGCATGTAGAAATCTCTGTAAATAATAGAAAAAGAATGTGCCCTATGCTTTAATTTGAGATAGGTTTTATTTGGTTAAGTTTAGGCAAAAACTTTTTAATTTTGCAAAACCAACGCTAAAGTGATGATTTGTTGAAATGTTTCCATTCTTGGTCAAATAATGTCATGTAGGTACACAAAAATAAATCTAGCCTAGCTTGGTAGTCAACTTATTTTCTTGTCTGGTCTTGCTTTCTTTTGTTTTTTGTGAGCGGCAAAAAAGACAAGACTAGCACAGGCATGAGACCATACAAATTTCTGAGTAGAGGGTCTGAATCTGGATAGCTTTTGACATACATTTTGATGAAGGCAGTATCATTAGGGAGCTATGTACACTTTAGTAAGATGCCTTGTATTTTCTCTTTCAAAGGACAATGAGGACTGAGATTGAAGCTGATATTTTTCACCCTCCTCTCTGCAAAATTTTGAGTTGCTCAGTGTGTTTGCTCTTTGCAGTGATGTTTTGGAATACCTGCTTGTGGTGTAGCATGAATGCGATATGACACAAAGGCTATAATTCTATAGATTATTCATCCAATTTTCATTATTAAAAAAAGAAAGCAAGACCTACAAACTGAGCTCTGGATCTAGCTTTGATATGCTTGTTCTGTGCACAGGGCTTTTTGTTAAATAGATTTCAAGCTTCATTTTTAAAAGCGCAAGAGACAAAAAACTCTGAGGGGAAAAAACATATTGGGAGCTAGCAGCATGTTTCAGATGCCAGTCTAAGAATATATGCATTATAGATAAATGGTCCAATGAGAAAAAGATCTGGGCGAGTTCTGTTGTACAGGGCATTAGTTTATATCATATTACTGTCTTTCAAAGGTGCTTATTAAATATTGGATTGAATGTGGTTTGGCAATCAAACTCTAACCCTTTGTTTTTCCTTGTGTGTTTACCAGTTTGTTTTATGAGTCTTTGAAAGAAATTATGGTGAATATACTACTCAAGTGTACAGAAGGGTAGTCATTCTATACTGTTTCTTGTGAAGTTTTTTAAGTGACTGAGAATCACATGTGAAAATGAAAAGCATTAGCTTGTGTGACAAAAACACCAATGTGTTTTCACAGTTCCAGGCAGTGCCAAATAGTTTGGTTTCCAAATTATTATTTTTTTTTATGGTTAGCCTGCTGAATTCTTCTCAAGATATCTGCACACAGACCACGTGCAGGTGGACTGATTTTCAGAGATGCTGAGAACATACTGACATTGCTGGCTTTGATGTGACCGAGGGGAGTTTAGATTTTTGAAAATAAAATAATTTTTCATGTTCAGTGATGAAGTGAAGAATTGGAATCTAAAATTTAGGTGCCTAAGTTTTGATATTCAGATGTTATGCTTTTTCTTATTATAAGTCCAGTTTTGATACATAGTGTTCTGACAGCTGTCTAAACCCCTAAATCAATATAGATACATTTATTAAGTGGATACAGAAAAGCGCAATGATGAGATACAGCAGCAGGGATCAATGCCATGTCCTTCATAGGGACAAACAACGAAATAAAGCCTGTTTAAGAGTTAACGTTGAAGGTCCCACACAACGCCAAGGGTAAAGGTGTGGAAGTATTATCAAAGCAGATGAATGTGAATTATAGAGAACACTGTAAATTGCAAACAGAGTTTTGTGTCCCAAGGAGATGAGATGACATGTTTCTTTTTCTTAGGAACAATAACATTAGCTGTTCTGAATGAGCAGTGCTTTAAAATCCTGTCACAAGACATGGGTATTGCTAAGCAAAGGTTTGTCTTCAGAATGCACTTCAGTTTTTGTGTCTATACTCCACTTTGTCTCTAGTGTTCTTTGTTGCCCATTTTATGTTGTTGCTCATTTAGAGGCAACCATAGAAGGTGGGAAGACAATTGTCTATTTTTTTGGGGGGATGGAAAATAAGCATTGTCTAATAAAAGTACATAGAAATATGGAAACCCAGAACAGCTGGGTGTAAGGCAGGCATAGGTCTGCAGAAATGGAACAATAAGGAGAGACACACACACACAGTGATAAAAGGAAGTATAATGAGAAAAAACAATTTAAAGGAAGTCTGATTGAAAGAACGAGTTTGTGGATGTATCCTGTGACCTTACAGTACAAAGCAAGCTGTCTCTTTTGGTTGTCCTTGTTTCAATTAACCATGATGGCTTTCGAAGAAGATCAATGCAGTTTGGTGTACAAAAGGAAATGTTGTAGTATCTCATCCCAGCTGAAAAATTGGTGAAAATTGTAGGTTGTCAGGTTCTCTACTTCCAAATCTTCAGTGACTCAGAGTAATTATCCAGGATGTGAAAGGACTGCATTCTCACATTTCTTCAGACCTTTGTGAGGAGCAGATTAGATGTACATGCTTCTAATATACTTGCTTTCACCTAAAAATATGGTGATGGCTTCACCTTGGATGAACATGCCCCCTGGGCCATATTGTGATTCTACGGATTTATACCTATGGGTTTTTTGTTCATTGTTTAAAGCAGTTCACGTGAAATACTGCAGTGAGTTTTCAAGAGTATCAAGTACATCTTCATGGAAAAGGGAGTCTCCAGGGCAGTTCCAGAATGTTCTTTTTTTGGTTTAAATAAGGGCCTTTGCTTCTATTTTAGAAGAGAACATAAGGTATGTATATTTACATAGATAGATTTTGTAAAATATATTTCTAAAGCAGTTTTTAATAGTCTTGGTTAACTGGCTCTTAAAACACCCATGTGGGCCTGTGAAGATGTTTCAGATGTCTGAAAGAATTTAGAAGACAGTAATGTGCTTTTTCAATCATTTTCAATATGATTTAGTTTGTAGTTGGGAAAGATGGTGAGTTGGCACTGTTTTGCAAAAAGTCTGAAGTCCACATGGCCTCTGCCACTGGCTGCTGGAGGTGGCAGCAAGATAAAACCTCTCAAATGTTTTTTGTTACTCTGGTTAGCCCTGACCCAAAGCAACTCAGTTACAGGGAAAGATGGCACTGTATTCCTGACTTCTGTTTGATGGCTTAGAGTTAGATCTCCTAACTAGATTGTTATCTGGATCACACATTTTTGGTGATGGCTGTTTAAGAGGAGGCTTGTTGACTGCTTCAAGTAAAAATTGAAATACTGAATTAGTTTTAGAGAGCAAGCATTTGAAGCTCCCAGAGTGTGTTTCCTTATATTTTTTATTTATTAGAGAATATCATAATTTATGCATCACCAATGTAACTGCTGCTTTTAAATTTTACTTGTGATGAGAAATATTGTATTTTGAAGAGTAGCTTCTATGTTCGCAGTAGCTCAGCTCTTTTAACCGGCTATATATTCAAGACTCTTCTCGTTATTGCTGTTTACATGGCATACCCATACATATCTAGTTGTGCAAAGGTTTGAGAAGATAGTTCGTGTGGGTATGTTTCACAGAGGAATATTGTTAAATCAGGAATTAGGTTGGTTGGTTTGGTTTTGATTACCGTTCAGCTTAATGCTTTAATTGATTTGGGTTTGTAGCACTTGCATGTAACAATGAGGTAAAAATTAGTCAGAAGTAAATATCTTCGTAAAAATTAAGTATGCTGGGGATATAGTGCCCTTGTAATGACTGTAAGATACTTAAATTGTATGTGAATTATTCTGCAAGGAAAGCAGTTGCGATCCTTGTCAAGTCTGCTCATGATAACAAACTTCCCAGGAAAGCTGATCTTTGGCTATAATATACCAGGTACAGCTTTGAGGGGCTAATCATAGTAAAATGGTATGCAACAAATATTTCAATATTTTGCATTTCAGAGTGCATTCTATGAAGTAACTAAATGTAAGTTTGAGGCAACAGGAGTTCCTCAGACACCAGTGTGTGGCAAGAGTCAAATGTGACAGGCTAATTGAGAGCTCCTTGGAGTCTTTTGTTGAAGTGAATAAAAAATTCTCTGCAGAAAAGGAATGTGCCATCACAGTGATCACTGCTGATGGATTTCATCAACACAAAAAGGTTCAGCAAAGGTTAATAGGAGTGTGCAATGGGGTGTAACACAAACTCCCAATTATCAAGGAGTTCTCTAATGTCAAGGTGAGGAGAAGTATGCCGTTGTGACTCATCTTTCCATGCAGATCACACTGAACTTACCAAAGTTATCTATGGTCTATTGGGCAGGGTGCTAGAAGAGTAACCAACAGAGCTTGTTCTCTTTGTAGTTCTGAACTGTTGTGTGACATTGGGCATGTCACTGAATTTATGTATATCTCAAACTCATGTACAAAATTGAGCTTATCATGGATACTCCTTTTATAAAGTCTTTGGAGCTCTGTGGATGAAAAATTCTATACCAGCTCTGAACCAAAATAATTTTGTTTATAAATGCTCACCAGCCATCAACAACAAAATAAAAACAACTCTTACTATTGCTTATTTTGTTAAGACCTTTAAAGTTGCTCCACTGAATGCATTTTAGAGTAAAGGAGGACCAGATAACAACAACATAACAGTGGCAATCCAGTTTAAAAAAACCACATCACCATAGGGTCAGTGTGATAACGGGAAAATACAACATCTTTTACTAAGGAGAGATTCACAGATTGGTCTATCAGAGGAGTGCACCATCTGTATTTGATATCACTGCTGTGGTAGTGCCATATGAGTACCCTTCTGCTCAGTGGAAAAGCTCAGATTCCCACTCACATGCACATGTAATTCTGGAGACTGATTTTTATTTGGTTTCAAATTCAGCTTTATTCCAACAGCACATATATAATTAGCAACCCCTCACTTCTAATGAAGCATTTAGAGGCTGTGTTGTATATTTTTAAATCTTCTGCTGAGAATTACTCTACCATCTTCTCATGTGTAGAAGGGATGTGTGCTGGTGTGGTAGAGCACTGCAAGAGCTTGAGCCAGTTAAGGTTTGAAATTTCACTGTTTATGTCCAATCAATCTGAACATGGATATTATTTTAAAATAATATTGTCTTAGAAAATGCTGTGACAGATCCTCCACATCAAGGGCAATTCATATTCTTCATTTTGATTCAGAAGTTCAGAGCCGTATTTTGCTAATAGTGGAAAGCCTTGCTCCATGCATAACTCTAATTTCAACAGAACTGTTAGTGGTGTAAGGCAGCACCTAGTGTGACTACATTGTCAGTTTGCTCCACAGAAATTGTAGGGTTTGGGTTTTATTATTAAAAAAACCAAAGCCAAATCCCACAAAGTGTAAAAAGGATTAGGTATTTTTAAAGCACCCTGAATAAATGCCATTTGTTTTAAATTTTGTGCAGCAGCATTAATAACATACACATAAAAAAATCATTATACAATAAGAAGACTATAAAATATTAATGTGGGCTTTATTTTTAGATTGCAATGAGGTAAAAGAAAAAATGTTCTTCTTGATGCATAGAAATGTAGTACATTACCATCCTTCTGGTTGCTACACTCTAGAACTTGACCTAAAAGTCCAAAGGTTACTTTGGGTAGGAAAGTCAACACTAGTCAGGAAATCCCTGGGTTTAGGGGTTAAGAATTAACTGAAATGGAACTGTTTAAGACTGACATAGCTTTTGACTCTGTAACTAAAGAAACAACAGTAAGAGCTGCAAATTGTATTAGCTTGTAAGCTTTTTGCAGCATTGCAGACTCATTCATTGGTTATATTTGATTGTCAGGATATCTCAAATACAGGTTTAAAATAGTTCTGATAAGCCGATTAACACATGTGGCCCTTGAAATTAGCACTTCTGCGCCGAAGGGAGTCATTGTTAGGACTTACATGGCAGAGTGTCTGAAGTAAGTTTAAACAGTGCAAGCAATGCATAGCACAGCCTTTCTACTGGGCAATAGATATTAATGGAAATCAAGTTAGTGATTTACTCAGAAGTGTATGTTTCTGTAATCTCATTTTATATTTGCAGTGTTGAGATTTGAACATCTGAAAGTGGTTTTTGTGTGGTATTTTTGATGATGATGTGTTTTGGTTTTTGTTTTTTGTGTGGTTTTGGTTTTTTTATTTGCCTTTTTTTTTTTTTTTTTTTTTTTTTTTCCAAATGGCATGGAGTAACTAGACATTTTACCTTTATTTTTTTCATGGAGACAATGGATAGATTGAATGGATATTTGGCCTTCAGTTTGCATGCTTGTTCTGTTTTTGCATTATAAAACAAAAAACTTATATATGCATATGTATTTAACATCTGTGTGACAAAACCTCTCAAATAGCAACATTTGTAAAGTATGCATAACTATGAAGCTATGGCTATGCATACACCTCAGAGGTATGTATCAGTTCCTAATATGCAACACAAACTGACAGATTACTTTTAAAGGATTATTACAAAATTCTTGTTGAGTAAATATATTTCTTTAATGGGGATGGTAGTGGTATTTACTGGCTCTGAAAATCCCAGGGAGTGGGAATAATTTCCATCATAAATGGTTGTAGTCTTCTGCACAAGTACAAAACACCCACAGACTTGTCGAAAGACAGTCTAAGGACTGTTTACACACTTGTAAGAAACTTTAAATATTTTTATATAAAGCATAAAGGCAATTACATTGATTTTGATAAGAAATGATAGACATAGCTACAAATAGGAACAAAAAGATCACGTTTCTCTTTGGAGAAAAGATTCAAACTGTAGCAGACATATGGCATCTTTCTAAGGTTGACTTGCTTCAGAAGGGTATTTCCTGCCTTGGTCACTCAAGCTGCATGGTTTTTTGTTGTGGGTGGTTGTTGTGGTTTTTTTGTGTTTGTTTTCTGTTTGTTTTGTTGGTGTGTGTGTGTGTTGATGTTTGTGCCAAATACTTTGATTGCATTAAATGCTTCAGACCGGAGTTTTTGTATAGATTGCATTCCTAGTGTGTTATTTCTGGATGATCATTTACCATGCAAGAAAAAACCCGCCACATCTAAATCCATGAAATGCGTTAAAAGTTCTGACAGTGAAGTACTGTCTGTCTTTCCCTGGTGCTTATGTGAAATGATCTGGCAAAACAGATACTCAAGAAATAATGTATTTTTTGTGTGCTTTCTCAAATGATAAATGTTCTTGTCTCTCTGGAGAATTTCTTACCAAATGTTGATTTTTGCAAGCAGAAAGAATCAGCATTTCAAGTATATATATATATATTTTTATAACGCAACAAATCAGAAGTTGAATCTGCTTGATCTTCTAGTCAATTGGAAATCCACTTATCAAAAGAAATGTCCAACTGTGATTCTAACTTTTCATACGCTACATAAAATTTATTATGCAAATCACTTATTTATAGCAAAGTTAAGGCTGTTTTATCTCCTTTTAATAACAGTACAAATATATTACTGAGTATGTTACAAATGTTGATGAGAATTTTTCACTATCTCTTACTGGAATGAAATTACAGAATATTGAAAAAAATCGATGGTTTCATTTTTATTTATTTTTTAAACAAAACAAGAAACTTTGTCATCAACTTCATCTTTTTTTACAGTGGGGAGAAATGACTATTTAAAGCACTGTTTGGAAAAGCCATTCAGAGTAGCAGTAATACAAGGTAATTTGCAAGTCTGGAATATAAAGGACAGTCTGGCCCAGGAGCTAGGTTTTTTCACCACTGTCAATGATAGCATTTTGCTTAATTATAACAATAGTGGCGTGTTGCTGTTTTCTCAAGATTACATTAAAATAAAAATAAATTTATGAACTATTTCAAATTTATTTCAAAGGGACTGTCTTTGCTGTTTTAGCTAATTTATTTAAATCAAAACCAAATTTAATATGTAAAAATCTAGTGGTAGGAAAATAATGAGAGCCTGGAGGTCAGACAGCCTGTGTAGTGAAAGGAAGAGAACTCATTATTAATGATATCCTTTGTTACAATTTCATTGTGGTTTTGTTTTTTCACTATCTTCTGTGATTCAGGTTTCTTACATTGACAGTTATTATAAAATCAACTGCTTTCTAGAGTGAATCTAAATTCTCAGCCTCATAAACACAGAATACTAAGAGGAAGTTCATAGATATGCACAGATTAAGCTGGCACCTCTTCCCTCCAGACACAATCACTAGAGCACAAGTATACTAAAAACAGCTGGTGTTTTTTCCAACCACATAATTTCTCCTGATTTGGAAACTTCCACTGATGGCTGAAAAAAATAATAGAAGTATTTTTGTGGCAATGAAATACTAAATGTAGAATACATATTATATAAACCTATTGGTTGCCAAGGTCTTGCAGATCAAGTAAATACTCCTAGTTTGTTGCAAATGTTCATGAAGGTTTCCAACAATTGACTAGACATGCACCATGCAAGAAGCGTGGTCTTTAGAAATAGAACTTAAATAATATATTCAGTTTCCTCAATTTATTTATTTTTTTTAAAGTGTTGGAGCATTGGCTTTTAAATTAGGAAAAAATGAATTTGTATACTATGAACCAACATAAATAAAATAATAAATTATCAGTTAATAAATAATCTATTTTGAGTGCAAGTTATTATTCATTTTCAAAAGTGCCAGTTACTCAAAATTGAGGAGTGTGGTTTTTTACTATGTTCTTACAATCGCATAGTAGACTATATGTTATGATTCTCTGTGCCTAGGAAATTTGTTGACTTCAACTGTACCATTCAGTTTTCATATAAATGCAATGAATAATTGCCTGGTTTTCTTCACTTGATAGCAAAGCTTAAATCAATAAATCTGATGACCTGAAAGCAGTGTCTTGAAGTGATGCCTTTTAGAATACTTTCTAAGAACTCAAAGGTCAAGTCTGAAGGAAACCATTTTTATCAGAACTTGATATGTTGAAGATGATCTATGCAGCTTGAAATAAATGATTCAAATTTGTACTTGATCTATTGACATAATAAATGTGATATGTTCATGATGATGCATTTTGTTTCATTTGTTTTAAATTCTCCAAAGCTTCAAATCCTGTGGGATGTGGACAGACTTTGACATCGTTAATTAACTGAGAATGTTTTCAATTTACTGTTAATTTGATATGTTTTATCACATTAGTATTTGTCACAATAACATTTACCTCTCTCTTGTATACTGTGCTCTTTTATTCAGTAAATAAAAAAATAATATTTTTCTATTTTATACAAATCACTATGTTATCCTAAATTAACTTTTTCAGAGTGGAGAGTGGTCATTTTAGTAATGGCATAAATGGACTTGCAGATTTGAAATCAGCACTCTGCTTATGGATTTAAATGCAGACCAAGAAAGGGAACAAAAATAAGTCTCCCCTCCTGCCTCCAGGGAGCAAAATGCAGGTGGTCTGCTTGAGGTTTCTTGGATTGCTTAGACTGCCATTAAAATCTCAGATAGATTAGAACCTCATAACAGGAAATAGTGTGGAGAAATGAAATTATTACTGAAATTACAGAATATAAAAAATTTAGTGTTCTAAATATTTACTGTCAACTTTGTATTTCTTAACCTTCTTATGAAATTGTCTGCAAATAATGTTTTATTGAATATTATTTGCTTATCAAAACATTTGCACAAGTTTTTACAGAGAAATATGAAGTTTAAAGCAAGTCTGAAGTATTGCTTTGCCTTGAAAATTATTTTTTTTTCAGAAGAAATGGGTACAATATGTGCAGGCATTCTCTTACAATAGTCCTTCCTTCCATCACTAACCAGGACATGTCTGGTCCTGACTTCTTCACTTTTCATCCACGTGCTTTGAGTCACTGTTTTTGATGCCCTTATTATTCCTTGTCTCTCTCGGTTTATATAATGTTTGTAGAGAATCGTTATTCTATAGGTAAATTTTAATGATAAATGTTTTTAATAATACCAGCCCATTTTATTGACTCAAGTGTAGTGCTGTGGGTTGCCCTAAAAGTCGTCTTTAAAGATATGGAAGATACTTTTTGCACATAGGGCTAGAGCTGGCAGAAGCCAGGTATGCTTTTCATCTTCTTTGAAGTATCATAGAGGTACAAATATGTGAATAGCTTAAGGATTCAGTAATGGGCAATGATTATTTCTTCACAACCATACATGTTTTAAATAGAGATAAGCAAACAATAACTAGACTGAAAGCCATCACTTCTCTGAGTACAGGCTATAGTGGAATGACACGGGAAAGAGGAATGTTCTCAGTATTAAATGCTTTTTTTTTTGTATTATATTCTTACAAGCCTCATTGTAAACACCGATAAAGAAAAAATATTGATATGCAGAAAACAGAAGGTAAAAATTGATTTCAGTATATTTTTAGTGCTTAGTCAGTCTGAGAGTTACTCAAACTGTGAAAAGAGACCATAAGTTAATGCTCATCTATATTGTATAAAAGATACTTCTGTGCTTTTATTTGGATAAAGACTCATGTTTATGTGGTTTATTTAGGGTTTGTGGTTTTTTTTTTTTTTTTTGCGTGGAAAGTTAGGAATGTCTAGATAAGCTTGTTTAAGTATTCATAATGTAAGTATTTTATAAAGCTTATGAAATAGACGTGTACAGGAAGTTCAGCTGAAGAGGAGGAGGATTCTAGGTTGCTAAGGCGCAGTGGATTGCCAAGCGTATCACTGGTTTTAAATGATTTTTTGGATGGGATATAAGTATTTTTTTACTACTTTTTTTGGCTGTTGTTCACTTGCGGGGAGGAGTAATTTAGACACTGTGAAGGGGAATTATCATTTTCCTACAGTGCACGAGATTAAATATTTCTATTATATTTTCTTAACAGAGTTCTGGTTCTAGCCCAGTTGTTCTATCCCTGTGACAGCATCTTGGTACAAAGCAGCCTTCTGTCACACAAATAAACATGAAATAAATGAAGAATGTCAGCAAAAGTGTAATATGAAACTAATAGTTGTCAGAATTTCAGCTGCTTCACTGTGAATAACTTTTGTCTAATTCTTTTTTTTTTGTTTATTTTTCTTCCAGAAATACAAAGAATATGAGAAGGATGTTGCAATAGAAGAAATTGATGGCCTTCAACTTGTGAAAAAGTTAGCAAAGAATATGGAAGAAATGTTTCATAAAAAATCTGAAGCTGTACGGGTAAGCAGCAGATCAATCTGCTATTTCATTCTGTGGTGTAAAACTAAGTATATAATTTAGTCTCTGCTCTGAAAGCTGTACTAGTGGTTGAATGTGCTGAAGTGGAAATGCTAAAACGTTCAGAAGTATTTTAGTATCAGTGTTCAAGAGAACAGATATAAATTATTTATACCATCAGCAGATAAATGCAGAAGAGTGTAACTAGGTTTGGACTACCAGTTTCCCATATGAGTTTGGAAGACATTTCACTTGTATTCCGTAAAACAACTACGTATGCTTGTGTGTTAAGATGCTAGATTTCAAAATATCAAGCTAAATGAGACTTAATTTCACTTCTCACTATTATAAAAACAGTATTGCAGAGAATCTTCTGATTTCAATAACTGTCCTTTAGTTCAAATCTAGAAAAATATGCAGCTACCTCAAATGGGACTATATCCAAATGTCCTCTAATTGTGGCAAGTACTACATCACTGTAAAGGCAACTTATTCATGATCATTAATTAACTACACTGAGCTTTCTGTACATCTGTAGGTTTTGTTGGTTGTTTTTGCTTGGTTTGTTTTTGTTTGTGTGTGTTTTTTTTTTTTTTTTTAATCTACATTTTGATCTTTTGTGGTAGCTTTGGTGACAGATTAGATTTACCATTAAAAAAAAAAAAAAAAAAGACATTCTGACTTCTGTATTATACTATACTGAATAGGAGTTCATTGTAAAATGTATGTCCTAAAGAATAACATGTCGTCCTGTTGTAGTTTTCATTTTGCATTATTCTTTGCTACAAATTTAGGTGACTGCCTGTAACAGTAGTTCCTTTTAGATCACCTATATCAACAAAGTAATAGGACGTTATGGTAAAGCCATTTACCACCAGCTACTCTTTCAGCCAGATTTCTCTGCTCAGTTGAGTTGGAGGTCTTTGTGTCTCAACTGTGGAGCTGAAGGCATCACCTAAGGACAGAGATTCCATTTGTGTAACTGAAGATAAAATTTCACCTTCAGCCTTTTAGTATTTGTTATGGTGCAAAAGGGAGGAAGGAATTTGGTTACATTTTAGAGGTTGAATTTTCTGGGCTGGCAGTGAAGTGTAAAACATATTTCAGCTTGTAAACTGAGCATAACTTGGCAGGGAAGCAGAGAAAGACAATAAACGTGGAACCCTGCAATGCTATTTTTACAGTCTGCTTTCCAGAAGAAAACTGCACTTTAAGATGTGTGCAACAGCTTCCAGAAGGCTGCAGAATATTGACTGGAGGATGATGGGGTGGTGTTTTCCTTTTTCCTTAGCAGAAAAAACTGCTGCCCTGAGATCATAACAATGTGAAAAAAACATTTTTGCAGCAGAACTCGTTTAGAGCGAGAAGTGACCAGCAAGCTGCACACTTGCTGGTCAGAGAAGCTCTGTTCCATCGGTGTGGAGTGCTATTGGGGAAGAGCAGTTGGTTGCTCAATTAGAGCTTTGTAACAAATATTTTCTAACATTTGTGAGTGTTTAGAACTTGTTTGGCCTCTTCATACAGATGGTGTTTTTATCTAAGGAGGAAAATAATATGACACCAATACAGGCCACCGTTCTCCAAGTAAAAATAAACCCAAACTCTGTGAAGTTAAACTATGCATATAGTGAAAGGGTTTTAGTATTTTATGTCCTGAAAAGCACAAAATCCTTTGGCTACAGTGCAGGTTTTGCACGAGTTCCATCTCTGGTACATCATAGCTAATTTTCAACTCGTATCTGGAGAGGTGAGTTAGGAGTTACAAAGCTCCTACAGACCTAAGACCTCTGCTTCATGCTGAGACAAAGTAATGCTGCATCACCTTGCCTCTAAAATCCAATTTTCACCTAAGCTTTTATTGAAAACCTGTATGAAGAACTCTGAAACCTAGAATTCAGACTAATATTTTATTTATGTTGGCAGTAATATTGGGATTAGTACTGAATGAAGAGTACCTTACAAAGTATCACTCAGCCCTAGAAATAATGGGGTGACCATTCTGAGGGTTCATATCCAAGTGCTCAGGAAATGTGTTCCAATGTTACCCCAAATTGTGATCTTTGAATTAGCTTCAAGTAGTCATCAAAATCCATGGTTTAACTTAAAATACTTTTTAGATAAAACATTTTAATCAACATACTTTTTCATGTTCTAGCAGATGTAGCAATCTGTGACAACTAGTCAGAAAGCCACAGTATATAAAATGTTTAATTTGTAGAGAAGGACAAGAAGAAAGACCTGGAAATATAGAAATAGGATGGCTTGGAAAGGCCTTCAGTTTTTTTGTTTGCTTTATGCTTTCAAACACATTAGCTTGTTCAAAGCTACTAATCACATTTGAACTCTCTTCTCCCTCCTCCCCCTTTATATTGTGGTTGAATTTTTATCTTTCTGTCTCATTGCTTTTCATAATGATTAGTTGGTTCAGTGTGATTTTTATCATATTCATCCCCTGTTTGAATTACCCTTCAGTATGCAATTATCCTATCACAGAATGTCCTATTTTTGTGCTGTCAGATACATAAAATAAATGGAAAACTAAAGTGCTAAACCAATTATATAACCTTTTGTCACATACTTACTGATGGAAACCCTTGCAAGCAACTTTCTTGCCCCCCTTCCCATGTTCACTATTTACCTTAAATTTATGTCAGTTCAGGGTATTCCTGTGTAACCATTTCCTTCCCAATACTGCCCCACTTGATAGAATCTCAGAGGGGCAAGTTCAGATTTTATTTTTAAATGTGTGACATGATTTAAGTGAAAACCACTGAAGAGCAGTTTTGAATCACATCACCGATGCTTTCTTTCTAGCTGTGACAAATGTAGATGTATCCCTTTACTTTGAGACTATGACATTTGCATTGGAAAAAATCCTACTGCCCATAAGGTGACATAAGTGGAAATGTTTCCTGCATTGTTTAGCAATGAGTTTACAGCAGAACCCAAATGATCCCTTTGAGAGCCTTGTGTTAGTCCACTGTCGATTGTGGTATTGCTTCAGTTGTTTTTCCTGGACTTTGAGTGATTTCATTCATAGGAAATGTGCTTGATCAGTCTTAAAATTAGTTGTGACTTTTTAAGATTTATTAAAAAATATTTTTCAGAAGGTTTTATGATACTTTAATGACTACGCTCATTTGAAACTGAAGAGGAATAGAGCACAATGACATAATGCCAGGTAACAAATGACTACTGCAACAAACTTGATAGTGAAAAACAGGTGGAATTAAAACTATTAATTTAATTCTTTTACTTTTCCTAGTTAATGGTGCTATAGGAAGGAAATCAGAGGACAGAGGAAAGTGTAAAAGAAAGCAAAATGAAAGATAAATAACTTATTAGGGAATATTAAAAAAGCAATTATTGAAACTTTAGCTATGCAGTTAAATTTCTATTTTCATTAATATTTCTTTGCATGTAAAGAAAAACCTTTAAAAATCATTGTTGATTTACTTGTAACATGGCAAATCAAGTGTTAAGGATTATTTTTCTTTAAGGCAACTACCATTACTGCAGTGGAAAATGCAAATAAGATATTTCTTTTTATTAACTTTTCTTACTGTAGCTACCTGGTGTTCATTGTGAAGCTGATTCTCATTATAACTGTACTGTGAAAAGTAATTGCTGTTATACAGTAATTCAATTTCAGTGCATTCATGCATCAGTAAGCCAGTGGGGTTTATCTAGAGAAGCCTGGGACTTTAAAGCTTTTTATCATGAAATTCCACATGCAGACAAACGTTCTTCCAAGGAGTAGAATATCAGCATTTATATTTAACAAACACATGCGATGAAGAGAAATGGATTTTTTTCCACTGATGATTTTTACACCGGTCTTTAAACTGTTTTCAGATACTATTAGAATGATACTGTTTATGCACAGTTAAAGAAATGTAATGTATGTGTTTGAAATGTTTGTGCTTATTCATATACATATCTGGCTTGCACATTTTAGTGTGTGGGTACCTATCTATACAGACATGCATTTTGAGCTTTATATCTGTTATATCAACAGATTCAATTTAATATTGATTTTTTTGCATATATATGTAATCAAAGTATTAAACAACATATACTGCATCCATGTATTTCCGAGCAAATACTGATTAAATGGTGTCCTGATCAATAAATTAATTTTAATTTAAAATAAATAAAGTGATAAGTTGGTGAGTGCAAAATGAACTTGGCTGGGTGAGCACAGGAATCATAGCAAGTAATTCAAAGCTGAGTGTGAAAGGTTCTAAACAGAGGAAGTTTCTTTCTTCACAGTGCTCTGAATAGACTTGTTTATGAAAGCCTAGTAAAGAATTCATACTGAATATTGTAGTCTAAGAATGTAGCTTTTACTTACAGACTGCCCACAAGTACTTTACTGTTTTCTTGGATGTATTGAGAATTTAACTAATTTTTGGTGTGTAACTTAATGAGAAGTTCTTCCCCATTAGTTCAGACACATTGGTACAGAGGGTAGTTTTTGATCTCTGGTTGATTGAGGGTGGCATATAGAAGTGGATTTTGAAAGCAGACGCTTAGGTAGACTGATTTCTTATCCACTGTTAAATACCTTTCCATTCCAGGAGTTTAGTCATTCACTTAAAGATTGCTGCTTCTGGTTGATGTCACTGAACTCATACAAAAGTGTAATCACAGGGAGCAAACTAAATAAAACTGAAGTTTTAGAAAAGCATCATTATTTCACATGTTCTCATTGATAAGGAAATTTTTATATTGTTTTGTGGCCTGCTTTTCTTTTTAGAACAGATAATTTTTGTGATGTTATTTGAAGTTATCGACTGCTTTCTTTTCCCCCCATTTCTGTTTGAACGTATTACAACTTTTGCCAGTAGTTAAATTCCTAAAAGTGTCATCACAATCGGGGAGTGGTTACAGGGGAGAGAGTCTGTGTCCTCACTGAGGAAAGGCGGAGAAAACTCAATCAAAGGACTGGAGAACATAGTGTAGTGAAATGGCTGTGTGCAGGGGTGATGAAGGGACCTGAATAAATGATGGGAGGTTTATTTAATGGATGAGGGGTAGAGACAAAAAAATATTGTGATGTTATATAGAAAATGGGAACCTGATGAAGGATTAAAAATGAATCTATCAAGAAACTAAAAAAATTCACCTTTCTGTTCAGTAGTCTTGAACCTATGTTCTTAATTCCATTGTGCTGTTTTTTGGTTTTCTATGTGTGTCTGTGACCAAAGAAGATATAGTTCTGAATATAGGGGGAGTGTATCTGTTGAATTAGATAAAATAACATTTTTACTCAGTTAAATTTAAAAGTAGTCTGGCTTGAATTAATATGTTGTATTGAAAGTACGTTTAATGCATATATTATATTGAAGGAGTGTTTAAGTGGAAGTACTAATCTGCAGGGTTATCTAAGTATGTTATTGAACTGATCATGGGTAACCATGTTGTCGCAGCCCAGACATTCATAGGACCTGCAAAGCTTTGGATCTTTTATGCACCTTACAGCTCAGAACACTTCCCTCAGAACACTTTATATCAAAGATCAAATATATTAAATGTAATATACTACAGGATGTTGCCAGTATCCTAGGTCCATTGTGTACTCTGTTTTCTTATGGCCAGGTGTCTCTGGTGCAGGCATCATTATGTATAAAATAATCTGTTTGCTATTTCTTCTGCTATGATTTTAAATGGGATTTTTAAAATAACAGCCATCTGCATAATTTTCTACCTTTTATTACTTAACATATAATCTGTGAATTAAGAATTGCTGGAATGCAATCTCCAGTTCACATTCCTGTGTACTGGAGAAATTTTATAAAATCTGCTCAATCAGAGAATTAGAGGTTGTTGCCACTGTCATTATGACAATTAAGAGCATTCACTGGGGGCAGGACATTTTTCATGGTGGGGTTTAGTATTCAGATTGCACTTTTGTTGACTTGGAATTTGAAAAACGGTGACTTCCTGATGTACCTAAGGAAAATTTGAGGCAACAGTGAGGAATATTCCAGGTGAATTTTGAACTGATTTTTCTTTGAGACTGTTTAAATGTACATTGTCTTCCATGTCCCCTGTGTATTTTATTACACTGTATTTTTCTTCTGATTTTCTATCACTTTGATCAAGGCTAGATTGGGAATGGCATTCTTGAGAAGAGAAGCAAATAATCATTCATATTTCGTACTCACATAATAGAAGATAGAAACGTCTTAAATGTCAAAAGTTATTACTTTGCTAGACTCGCTATTTCTAAATGTAGATTAAACACTTTTTCTCTATCTACTCTGCTCCCTCATTGAGCTAATTTGCATCTACAGAATTAGAAGGAAGAAAAATGAATGTCAACATACACTCTTTAAAACTGTGCTGCTCAATGGGTGCTATTCTGAACCCTGACTTTTTTTATTAAATATAGTAAGACAGGTTGTTTTTTATCATCAGATGGAAATGGATGAAAAAATACCATTAGGTTTATAAAATTACTGGAGAAAAAAATCATAAATGGTTGTGGGTGGAGGGAAATTATGGTGAATCTACCCAGTGTCACTATAAATAGTTTTAAATGACAGAATAAGGACATAATGAATAAAGGAGAGATGGCTACAATTGTGTTAATTACTGCCAACAAATTAAAGGTTTTCAGCAATATTTTTGTATTCACATTTGGTATTTTAACCACAATTGTTGCTAGTTACTTTTGGTATCATTTGAATTTTGCTCATAGTTCTTCTGGTCTTCTTCATATGTAAGTGATGAATTTCTGTTCTGAAAGCAATAAGAGCGTTATTTACTTTATGGTAAATTAGACTATACTGGAAAATGGAAAGGTGATTAGCAATCCACTGATAGTAGAGTATTCAGCAACATAATACATAACCTTGATGGTCCTGGTTTGAAGAATATTTAAACATACAGAAATATTTTTCTTGTTTATTGCCATTGGACTTAAGGGTTACTTTCACTAAAGGTGTACGAGTTAAGATCTTCATCAAATGAAGCATTAGCAAATCTATTCTAGTGCAGATCAGCTAGATCACATATTGCTTCTTTGCTTTCTAGTTCTCTGAATTTCCAAATAAATGTGTGTATTTGTAAACAGTTACTGCTATGAATTCTGAAAGGGTGGGGGAAAAAAAAATAGATTTCTTTTTTGTTGGAGCATAGGTGGGCTTCTCTTATCCTTAACCTTCATCCCCATCATATAGCTGCCATACAAGTGCTCAGACTGTCCTCAGGCACGTTGCTGGTGAACAAAAGAAATTAAGGGAAAATTACAATCAGTTTATCTTATACCTATAATGCCCGTGTAATGGAATAGATAGGTTTAATGGAAGTTAAGAATTTTTCTGTAGACCTCTGATCATAGCAGGGAGCCCAAGTGTGTTGATTTAATCTTTATCTAACTGTTACTTATCTTAAAATCCAGGTTAGCCGAGTCTACAGAAATGTATTCTTTAAATAGGTAGTGGTAAGGGGGAAGAGGCAAAACCTGGAAAACTCAGTTGCTTTTTCTCATGTATACTGAGTTTCTCAGTATTCAAATTCCACTGAATGAAAAGCAAACTAGCAAAAACCAGGGAGATCTCTCATATATTGCTTAATAATTTATTTTTTTTCACAGTTCTTGAATGCCTTTACTGCAAAGACTTTAATTAGATCAAAAGAATTTTGTAAATCAAATTTTTTTTCTCCTAGAATGGATTTTCTCTTTTCAGTCTCTGACTACTAATATGTATTAAAGAAAAATGTGAACTTGCTAGGTACATTTTTTGAGGAAGGTTCGTTGTGATTGTGTTTAGGAGATTCAGGAATATGTATTTGCCAAGATTTCCAGGGAGTTATATACCTAACCTCTTCTGTGCAGTATCTAGGAACTACTGTTTCCTAAATTCACACTTTTATGGCTCTGCAACTTTGGAGCTTTCATTGTCTTGGTGTAGGTTGAAATAAATATTTACAAAAAATGAAGCAACTTGAACTATGCTTTGAATTTTGGCTGTCTTTAAAGCTCTGGCATGTTCGTATGTTTTTTTTGTTTTTTTTTTTTTTTTTTTAAAGTCCATATAGTCTAGAAAGTCTTAGGATATTTAGTGAATTTCTTTTGGACATTCAAAAAATACTCTTAAGAAAAAAAAAAGAGGAAAATAAATACTTGTAGAGAAAACTTAAAAGCATTTGCTGCTGGAGACTCTGATGGTGGTTTCATCTTCAGTGTTGAGAAACGAAGTGAAAAGTATTTAAAGATAGCTCATTCAAATATAGAACACTTATCTGAAAATACAGGCAGGGAGAAAAATCAAACCAGCTACTTCACAGAATAATTCTTGTATTATGTACTTTTGAAATGAAGTCTAACATTCAGTCTTTGCCATCAACATAAAATAGTTTTCCACACAGCAGGGAGAAAACAGTAAAGTAGCTTTGGAAGAATGAAGTAGGATAAATTAGCTTCATGTATCCTTCTTTCTTATCACTGTTCCAGAATATTAGCATATCTTAATATTTTACATTAACATTCATTATTTCAACAAAAGTAGTCATATGGTCCAACTTGCCACTCAATGTGTGATTTAGACTAGTCACTTCAAATAATAATGTATTATAATGAAAATTTAATTCCACATGCACAACTGTCACCTGTTCAATTTCAATTGTAATCTTATTTCATAACATAAATACCTATAATTAAATATATTTTTTGAATGATAAAAATTATTTTCAAATTTTATAGTGGTACTTTTATGTAAAAAAAAATTAATGAAAAATGTTGAGATCTCACTGTTAGAGTTTTTACTGATACTTATTATTGACTATAAATATTCTCTTGAGAAGATGCACTCTAGCTTGCTTGCTGTTCTTACAACATTTGCCTGTTTTCCAAAATCTTATGTACATTCAGTTTAATGCTTAGATAATGAAAGAAAGTATCTTCTTCAAGAGAATTCTCCATTTGGCATAACGTGCATTCTTACAGGGCAGGTTTTCAGGCTACTGCCTCCTTTTCTCATTACGGGAGCGATGCTGAACTCCTTTGTTGGGTCTGTGGAGCATGAGCAAAGGCCAGGAGCAGTAGTAAGGAGGAGCCTGTTAATAGCTTTCTTGGAGGGGTTTAATGAATGGTCATTTATCAATATGCTGAGTAGGAGAGAGGCTATCATCTCTGTGTGATTCTTCATTTTGAAGGGCTCAGAAGCATTCAGTGAAAAGAGCTGTAAAGAGAATTCATGAGTATTTTTTTAAGAGCTTTAACTCTTCAGTCTGCTCTTTATTGTGATAGAGCTTCCAGTGGGTATTGTGGTAGGCCAGGTGTGTTAGCATAGCCTAAACTGCCAGTGGCATACCACTGTGAGAAGAACCTCCTACACAGATAACTGAGGGCAAATACCCCATTTAACCTCTTCACTCCCACCTTTCTTGAGTTTATTTGACCTTAGTGTAATTAAATAGGAAGATGCCTGCTTAATCTAAAATATTTCAGCTTTATTTGTTTGTTTTATCATCTCTAGCAGCTGATTGTGTATTCCAGATGTACACAGCACTGGTCAGCACAGTTAGTTCTCTCTCAGTTTTTGAAATTTTGACACTTACTGCTTCAAAAGTTATTCTTGCTCATCTCATTTTCCCTGGACACTATAGTTACTTTTATCTTCTTATTTGAATAGAATTATACTTTATAGATTTCCACTGTATATTGTGCCCCTTCCCCCAGCTGAACAGTTTCTTGAAGACTGGAAAAACAAATGGACTCTAGCAGTGTGCTTTTTAAGTGAACAGGCTCTCTAATTGTTCTAGGTAGCTTCCAGTGAAGGTGGGGGTAAAGAAACTTCAACAGCATTGAATTTCAGGTGGTCACAATTTCTGCTAGAATAAATCAGGAGTTCAGGATTATCATGATTGGCCTAGTGTAAACACTTTTGGGAGACAAAACCAGAGTGAAAGTGAGGTGAGATGCTGCTTCTTTTTTCCTGGAAAAGCCGAGGTTTTTTTGAGAGTGAGTTAACTGAAGCATTTAGTTAATATTCTTGTTTCAAACTCTATGTTAACAGCTGTATGAAATGCAACTATAATAAAACATCAGACTTGATGCTGTAACTAAAACTTCAAATGTTTAGAACTAATCTTCGTTTTGATGAATACCAAGAAAAAGCCTCAAGTTTTGTTCGTTAGCATTAAGTTTCTGAATTGCCCTAGCCTGTACTTCAATTTGCTTGCAAGTTCGCACTGGCTCTTCAAAAAGAAGTATCTGTACCAGCTTCCACAAGTGCTTGCTCCTCTCTCCTTTCTCTATCATTTTTCCTTTCCCTCCACTGTGCTGTGGCAAGTGGTCATGTGGCTGTGCAGAATAATCTGAGAATTATAAGACCAAAGAATTATTCAGTCCAGAAACCTCAAAACAAAAACCTGAGAGGCTTGCTTTTACTTAAATTAATTAAGAGTTCATTCATTGCGAGGTGAAAAATACTTGTAACAGCAAAGCACAAGCAAGGGGATAGGAGACAGGAATGAGGTGGATCATATGATGGACATGGCTTTTTTTTTTTTTTCTTTTTTCTTATGGGGGTGGCAGTGATGGCTTAAAATCATATTGAACCATCTCCCTATTTGTTTGGATGTTAAGCTCTGTGGTGACTGTGCAGCTGTCCAGGGAAACTGTCTAATCACTTGTGTGTGAATGAGATGCTTCGGGTCTGACGTTGTATGTGTTACTGTGTACTGGACTAAATCTTTTTTGCTGTTGCATCCCATACTAGGAGGTGAACATCTCCTCCTCCAACCTATTTGTAGATAATTTCTTATGTATGTTAGCTGCAGAAAGCTGAGCTCTTTAGTTTAAACTGTAGATGTCTGATCAAAAATGTTTCATATTAGTAATCTGAATCTCTAGAACTTCAGAAAAAAAAAAAAAAGAAACAAAACTTGACCTTTCATTTTCTGAGGGAATAAGGCAAGCTGGCTCACATGTGCAACGTATTTATTGATTGTTAATTTTGAGGCTTTTGCTAGGCAGAAGGACATCATCTCAGGAACAGTATAAACCCACTGAGGCCTGAATCTCATAGTGTTCAAATTCTGATGGTACTTTAGTCTTTGACGCTGGAGATTAACTAGAGATAAGAGGGGTGGAAAGAATCCCACTAAAAACATAGCCTTGCTGTTGATCGATTTTACTGATTGATTAAAATGTGCTTAAAAATAACATGTTAACTGATTTCAAATTACTTCCAAACAGAGACTCTGATTGTGGGATTTCATGAACATGTTCAGGCAATTCTTTTCATGTACACAGACAAAAGCATCTTAAAACATTCATGTTGTAGAATTAGGATTTGTGAAAAGAACAGCTGAGCACCACAGTTCCGTCAATCAGTACTGCAGTGCACTTGTGTAAGAGCAGGTACAGAGCATGACAGGTGTGCTTGAGATTGCTTTTTTATTTTGAGATGATATGAAGTTAAAAATCCCTGGGGGGGTGTGTGGAGTAAGTGTGTGGGGTTTTTTGTTCTTTTATGGTATTTTAGGTTTGGAAAGAAGAATATTGTTTAGCTTGGGTTCTCTTTCTTAAGTTTTGTGTCGTTTTGGTGCTTTGTCTTTGGTGCCGTAACAATAGGAAGAACAACAGTGTAGTAATTTATTTCAGGTAGCATCTTAATTTCAATACCATGTTATTATGCTACATTAACTTTGGGATATGTTTTAAAATTAGTTACACTGAAGGGAACAAACAGAAATTATAGAGAACACTTTATAACTTATTTTACTGTCCATATAAATAGATATAGCTATGTGTTCTGAGATCAAACGTGTGTCTCTGTCCTTTAAGATAGCACAGCATATCTCAGATGATTGCTTCTGGCAGTGCTGTGCAAGTACTCCAGGAGGAGAAACTGTTAGAGTAAATCATAACAAAAAGGTGTTTCATGGAAGAAATAAATAGTTCCAAACTAATACTATAAATTGAAGTTTTATTGATGAATCTGTTTTTTATTATAAAGGTTAAATTATAGCAATCATTGTAGCACAAAACACTACAGAAATACTACATTATAGAAAAATCTTGTGCCCTGTATTTCTGATGGATCATTTCAGTGCAATGAAAAAATGCAACAGAAACATTATGTGCAAGAAAAAAAGGAAATAAATGATCTGTACCTGTGAGTCTGATTTAAAAACAAGCTGGAATTGGAGAAGCAGGCTATCCTGCAGAAAAATGCACTTAGACTCTACTTAGAAATTTAATGTATCTTCACATCACCCTTCCCAGATTTATCATAGCATGGGCTATACACTACAACCTCCCCAAAAGGATTATGGGACAACCTTTTATATGTGTCAGAAAATTTTTTTTTGGGATATCGGAGGTTAATTCTTTAATTCTTACGTGTAAGGTTAATGCAGTTTTTAAAACCACGTCAGCCAGTAAAATTTTGGCCTGGGTAGGGGACACATTAAGGAACAACACTGGTAAACATCTTTATTTGCTAGTTTATACCTCACTTTGTTCCCTTAGTGGGGTTTTTGGTTTTAGTGTACCTCTTGGGACTAGCACAATGAGGGGATTTTGTCTGTCTTAACACAGTGAGCAGACTAGATTAAAATCTGTAATTAAAAAAGATTGGTTTATATTGTAATTGTTCAGTACATTGAAAAAACCCTGAGTTTTGTCAGGAAAATCATGTTTTTATCACTCATTTCCCATATCTTGTGGCGAGATGGTAATTTAGCACTTTGTAAATGTGCCAGTAAATTAGTAATTCTAGAGTCATTAATTCTGCATTGATCTTAATTGTGTTACAGTTATGGATATTGATGGAGTTTTATTTTTTTACATTCAAAATATTACTACAGTGTTATTTTTGATATGGGTCTAAGATAACTAAATTATTTTAATGCAAATATTTTTGACATACAAAAATGGAAATACTGCCTTGATTTGTGAATGAAGCAATTTTCATTTAAATGTCACTATGAATCATTATAGAAATGGGAATAGTTATTTTCCTTTTGCTTTTAAATAATTCTATGCTCGTGATCTAGAAATTAAATCACTAACCTCTTGATCTTTATTTTTGACTGAAGTTCAATAATGGATTGGATAAATTCTTAGAAGATGAGTCCATAGGTGGCTAATTAATATGCTGATGGAAAACCTTTAACTCAAAAAAACCATAAAATGCTGATCAGCATAAACTGGAACGATTTACTTTAAATAAATAAATAAATATTTTTCCCTCCTGTTTCTTAAGTTCTTTTCTTCATCAGGCACTGCTGACCACTTCTGGAGAGAGGTTTGAAGCCGTCTTTCTTAAGTCTCTTATGTGCTGACATTGTATAGTGTGAAAACATAGACTCAGGGCTGTGATTCTGTAAACATCTTGGAGAGCTGAACTTTAAAAGTTTACACGAATGCTCTTAGTTTGCTAAGTTTACTATATAGTCACCTGGCAGCTGGTATAATCTTTAACTATAAAATTGCATTTTATTTTAAAAATGCTGCATGTTTATGGCTTTTGTTTTCTTGTTCATCATCTTGTTTTCTGAGCTCAGATCAGTGTGATATGGTGTCACTCAACCATGTCTTTGAATCTTCAGCGTTTACTTTTCTGCCCAGAGAGAGAAATGAACCACGCTGGTAACATTGGCCTAACTTTTTTGTGCAAACCCAAAGCAATGTTCAGGAAGAACTCAGAGTTCTTGATCAACACAGCCAGGAAGTATAAAAACATAAACACAGAAACAGAGAGGTGCCTTGCGTTTAAAGTAGTCTGAGGTCTTTGGGTTTTTTCCCATCTTCTTTTTGGACATTGAAACTCAGCTTTGTTACATATAGCACCATGAATGTTGATGGACATGAGGTGAAAAAGAGGTATATTTCTACTATAATAATAAATATTTTTCACCTGTGTCAACCAGTTTACACCTCTGTGAGAATACTGGCAGTATCTTACACTCTGTTCCTGGCTGCAGGTGACAATTTTGAACTTTTCCCCAGTACCCCGCTCTCCATTTGAGGACACAATTAATTGGAAGAAATAAATTTTCTTATTCCATTTCTCTCCTGATGACTGTAATGCAATACATCACAGAAACACTTCATAGAATTCCCTGCCATCTTTTGTGACTAAGGAGATGGTGTGTGTGGTTAGGAAACTGTAGGAATGGAGAGGAGTTAATTATTTTAGGCTAGTGCAAGTGGCACCAATGCCTTGATAGACTTTAAGCCAGAAGCTATTGTAACTCTTGGTTTTGGAGTTTCATAGAAATTATTTAGTTACCTTGGCTCTTCCCTTTTTTTAAAAGCCCATGTTCTCGTTGAAAAAATAAAATAAAATTCTTGATCACTGTTTTGTGGCCGTTGTACTGAACTCTGGGACAATTAATTCACTTGTTCCATGCTATATCAATACTGTCTGCCACTTTCTTCCCAGATCCTTTGTGGTCTGTCTGCCTCCCTGACAACATGCTGGCTACTTTTTAAAGAACTTCTGCTTTACTAATATGTTATTGTACATTTTAATGTTGGACTACTTGTTGATTTTTTTCCCTGTTATCTTCAGTCCTCTAAACTATTTTTTCTTAATCATGCTTCAGTCTACTTTGTCTGCACTGCTGGGTTACTCATCATGTGGTGCTTCAAGTTACATTCTCATCTGTTTACTCACTGTCTTGCTCCCTAGATATTTTTAAACTATGATGGTGTACTTTTTCCTTTCTCCCATAATTAAACCGGATATTTATCTTTGACATTGTAAACCTAATGAAATCAGCATTTGCTTTCTTATTTCATCTTTCAGGTGTACATTACATTTATGATATCTTATTATAATTATATGTTTATTAAGAACAGATAAGGAAAACACAAAGTTGTTATTTTGTAATTACCTTGAGGTGAAATTCCAGGAATAATTTTGATTTCTTTTGATACTTTTTGTCTGCGTGTACTGTTTGCTAAAGAAACAACAGATATAAGCCCTTATGCTGCACATTGCTTTCAGTGCATGAATTTGCAGGACAGGTACTTTTCCTATGAAGAAATAAAGACAACTGGAACTTTACAACTGTCAGTAATAATGAAAGAGATGAAAAAGTCACAAGACAGGTTTTGTGTCTTAATGAGATATTTATTTTGAAGGTAAAGGTTGGAAAAGAAGGCTTCTAGTCTTTCAGAATGCTAGAAATGGTGAATGAAATGAAACCAGTTAAGCCCATAAGTTGTAGCAGAAGCTACATGGATTTTCAGTATTTCTTATACAAAATACTCAAGACTAAGGCGTAGAGGTTTGGTTTAGTTTGGTAGAATTAGCTTTTATAATTAGTCTATCCTCTGAGAAAGTCATCATGAAGTTGGGAATGGTTCCAGCCACTCCCTGTGTCTATCACTCTGTTACCTTAAATTCTTTTTTGGACTCTGTGTATATTGATACACATTTTTAAACATCAGTTACTTAACAGTTGTGCTGCCACATGTCTGAAAAGTCTTAGTGAAACAAGTCTCATTTTATGAAGGAAGATTAAGAATTACTGTGTTCCAGGAATGGAAGGGAGAATAGAGGTCTGTCTTACATTTTAAATGGTTAATTTGCTAATGACTAGATTTGAAAGTCGGTTTTTATCATGTGGGCATAACCCAGACTGAGTCTGGCAGACTCTTCTTTCTGCATATGTATGGGAGTGCTAGAGTGGAACAGGTGAACGAATGCAGTTGTGTCAGCATGATCCCTGATGGTACAATCAGGGGATGGCACAGAAAGAATATGGTTTTAGTACAAAACCAACAGTGAAATAGACCATACTTTCAAAATGTTTAAAAAGTAAAGTAATATAAAATATTACTACATGTTCTTAAAATGTTTTAATGAAACCTATTATTGCGCCAATCTATAGCATATGTTTTTACTTCTAGTGTCTTGTTTTAGAGTGATGGCAGGTATAGGAGAAAATACTATCTTATGTTGTTGCAAAATTGTGAAACTGCAGCAGCTCTTGCTTGAGGATTCACTATGTTAAAGGGGTATAGGATGTAGTCAACACAAACTCTGTGTTTTCTGTATGACAAAACAAAAATGTATCACCTGAAATGGCAGAGCTAAGTCAAAATTAGACGCCTTTCATATATTGTGCATTATTAAATGGTGTCTTAAATAGGCTCATTCTGCAGTAGAAAGGTTGAGAGTCGTGGCATAATGTAGTGCTTCATGTCATAAAGACAATTAATCTTATGTTATAGAACACAAACTCAGGAGAATGCACAACATTCCAGGTGTAAATATAAACACTGCAATGTTGTTCCAGAATCCAAAGACATGGAATTTATAAGTAGCCATGAACACTGTGCATTTCTTTAAGGAGAATTTAGTGCTAGTCCTGTGATAGAAGCCCCGTGCAGCATACCGCTACATTTGTTTTGTTCCCATACAAGACAAATCTATGCTGTTTGTGCAAATCTTACAAGGCTGGAATCCCTGCGGGTACCGATGTAGATGGTATACTTTATTTCTTCTTGCATGGGATATAAATGTCCAGTGTACATGGGATAATAAAAATCATAAGCTCTAAGCTTTAGGTTAATTTTAATTTGTTGGAGTAAAAGTCTTCCAAGGCAGTTAAAAGGTTAAATAAACTCACAGACATCCACTGATTGCAATCCTGCAAAAGCTGGTTTAAAGCTCCAGTGTAGAAAAACCTGTTGTACTATAGATAACATAAAATTTATCATCTGGATTAAAAAAAATATATATTTTAAGTGTTTTTTCTTTAAATAATGTAAAATATTTTGCATGTTATCATTAATACTGGTATCAAGGAAAATGTTTTTTTTAGACTGTAAATGAGACTGGATTTAGTCACGATCTTTTATGTATAGTGACAAGAATAATTTGGTATCAAAGCCTAGTTAATCCTCTGCATTCATTCTGTCAAAGCTAATGTATGTACCAAGTCATACCGATTGCAATATGAATGTTTGTCTAGTCAAAAATTATTAGGACCAGCAACTCATTTCACAGAGGACTTTGACCAGCCTTCAATCGTAACTTGGAATTATTGCTAATGGAACTAAGTTTAAGAAAGTGTTTTGGAGGAGAAATGACTTTGTTATCTATTATAAATGTCTGTTATTTGGTTCCCCTTATTTGTGTTACAAGGCACTAATGCTTTAAAAAGTGAAATGAGAAAGCGATATGGTGATTGTTACTCTAGAAATTAATGTCACTGCAATCTAAAGTGGTCTGAAAATTTAATTTCAGTTTAAAGTAAGAGAACATAAAATTTTATCCAGGATAAAATTTCTTTGTCTGATTTCTCTATTGGTTGCTTGTAATGCTTCTTGGGAGACAAGCAAGTATAACCTACTGGCATGAAAACAGCATATAAAATTTAATAAAAATACAAAGCTATTAATCTACCAACTTCATAAGCTTTATTTTTGTTGTTTTATTTATTTTATTTCCATTTTCTTTTAAAAAGGGCATATCAACCTCAGTATTTCTTTTCACACTATTCTGCTTATTCTGAAAATCCATCCTTCCTTTTCTACTGGTTAACTATTTCCCATGCTATTTATTTACGAAGAGTTGAGAATAGAAATATTATTCATTAATTTCATTCCTTTCTCTAGGTGTTATTGTGTTAGCTAACTGGTTTAGTCTTCTGGTATAGCATCATATACAGTTTAGATGATGCAAAAACTGTTAATATATTGTTTTGGTGCAGTAATCATAACATTAAGATAACTAGGAAAATGAACCATTCTTTGCACTAGAATAAATAAAGAAACATCTAAGTAAACTCTATTAATTTGCAACGTTGTCTATCACTTGCCTACTCTCACTTTTATATAGCTCCCAATATCTTTTAAAACATTTTACATGTTATCACATTTGTGGTTAAAAGTTGTTAAATTGTTACCTGTTGCCTTTCTTTCATTGGGGAATTCAAGCACTCTGAGCCAAAATTAGTGTTCAGGTCATTACAATGACACTGCTGATACTGTATTTCATACTTAATGAATCTTTATTGGCATTTAGGTCTAACCTTGGCTCTGCTTAGTGAATCATAACTTGGCATTCTCTGAGTAGCTGCTCCATTGTCCTATCAAATTCGAATGTAAATAAACTTGGTCTTTCCTAGGTATTGGCATTTTCAGGAAAAGATACAGTATTGTGGTTCTTAAATAAAAAAAAAAACAAAAATCTGTTCTCCACTAAGACCTCATACCACAGGTAGTTGTGCAGTGTTTATGATCACGAGGAAGAACTCTATAAATGTCAAATAAAAATTACATTAGATTTCAACTTTGTAAACTTAATATAATTTTGTTGATAATAAAGGTGATGTTTTTAAAATGTAAAAAATACCAGGAAAATCCCTACTTCAAAGTAACAAGGATCTCAGTTTGCCTTGGAGATGGTCAACCTTGACATTTATTTAGTGAGAGGGAATGAAATATATATAAATTTTTTTTTTTTATACAGGCTTTAGTTTTTAAATTTCTCATTTAAGTAGAAACTCAGGGAAGATGTTAGAAATCCTACAACACAGATTTATTTATTTATTTATTAACATATATATATTTCTAGTAGGTGAGTGCAAATTGTGTCGTGATGTAGTCAATGGCATCATGGTGCAAGAGTGATGTGACAGAAAAATCATAAGCTTTCACTTTGTGGTGCCCAAGGTCTTACAGTCCTAGCAAGAGATGTTGCATGGGCAGCCAGCTGGAGCAAGTCTTCAGGCTTCTTCAGATCAGTCTATACGATCATGTTTTAGACATCAAAGCCTCACTTGTGATTTGGTAGCTGTGTTCTGCTTTATGCTGAGGCTTTTCATCTCATGGTTTTGGGTGTGATAAAGGCCACTGTGATCCCCCTGATTCCTCTGTAAACTGTCTGCCAAGGAATACCATAATTTACAGTGCAGCTGCACCGTTAGCACTGCGTGGTTCGGGTCCTTCTGTCTTAGAAGGCAATAAGGAACTTAAACATTTCAGAGAAGGGAAGAAAAGATGATTGCAGGTTTCAGGGACTGTTGCAAGTGGATTACATACATGTGTATTCCTCGCTCTGGAGAAAAGAGAACTGAGGGATGGGGTATATAAAAAGAGTCAGTGATGTGATAAATGATAGGGAGAGTGGAGAGCAAGTGGCTGCTCTGTTTTCCAGTGCAGTGCCTAAGGGTGGTGCTCAATTCTTGTAGAAGTCTCAGGGTTGAAGACTGGAAGCTTGGCAGGGCACTCTTGGAACATTATCAAATATGGTTACGTGGTTATTTTGTGCTTCCTTGGATTTCTTCTTTTGGCCACTTCTGAGACTGAATGTTGCTCTAGATGGACTCCATGATCTGAGTGCACGTATCTGCTCTCAGGTGTAGGAGGGGAGCTGTATAGTCTAGTTCTGGAGTAGTTAGAGCCTGAAAAGCCTGGACTAAGCAGATTGCTAGCAAGGAGATAGATTCCTATGCAGAAAAGTAAACAAAAATGAAGTAAGAAAAATTCAGAGCTCATCAATTTCTGCTGAAGGGAGGGTGTTTTTTAAGGTCGGCTCCAATCTAGAATCTACGATGACCAAATGTAAGTATATGAGTGGAGTTTCCCACATCTTTGGGTGAGAGCCCCCACTGGTTGGCTGTCATGTATTCAGAGGTGTCTCTCACTTTTACAATAAATGCATTCTTTTCTTGCACACACACAAAAACCTGACAAGTTTTTAATCAAGTATAATTTTTAAGAAAAGTCAGTTTTGTGCTTTTTGGTTTTATTTTAAATCAAACTCTATTTTTAAACTTGAGGGCTATTTCATTTTCATTAGTTTTGAGGTATGTACAGCTCTTGTACTGATAGTTTTGAGGGTTCATAAAGGACCTCTCTCCCGCCCTCCCCCGCCCCAAACCTGCCTTTGGCAAGAGAGACTGTTGCAAAGTGGTCCCCAAGCAGTGTTTCGGATCTCTTTCTCATTTTAGCAATTAATCTGATATTTGCCATAATCCATACCTATTATTTCTGCTCTGTCAATGTTCCTTACAATTCAGAATGTGTTGTGGTAGGTATTGTGTGATATAGGAGGAAAATGTTGACAGCAAAGAATTTCGTGGGACTTGGATGAAATGTGGAATATTGCAATCAAGAGAATATTTAAAGGTCTCACTTAAACTGTCAGGCAAAGTAGATATGTAGTGATGCATATGTTCTGAGAATATAAAATCTACTGCATGTACTACCTTCAAAGAGATACTTTGAAATAGGAATTTCAGCTGAAATTAATTCTGTATAGCACTTTCCCCATCTTCTGGAATTGATATCAAATTTGCCTCAGAACAAGACAAAAACTAGGCAGAAATATAGAGAGCTGCTGGAAACGGTAAAATTCTCACTGGAGTTGCAGAACAGCAAAACTAGTAATAAGATTTGGTGTATCCTTTAATTTTAATACTCCTGTCTTCTCTATCTGGAAATCACTTAATTAAAAAAGAAAAAAAGGAATACCGCCAAGGCATTTCTTAATTTGGGGGTAAGCTGTGTGAAATCTGTCGGTCTGAGTTCACAATATCCCAGAGCTTCATTTTCTCTGGATTTGAAAATAAACCTTAAACCTCAAGGATAAAATGCCACTCTGGCTCATTTCATTACTTCAAGGAGTTAATAATCCAACCCAGAATTAGCATTCTTCCCCCCCACCATAGCCTTGCTGATTTCCTTAGGCAGCCGCCTTCTGTGGCTTCTCTTCCATCTCTGTAGCTCTCCTGGCTGATATTAGCCCTCTTGTACACATGAAGCATTTGCAATTCTGCACTTGCTGTTTAGGTAGTTCCTGATAATTCCATGAATGCAACTACAGAAGATGTACTTAAGATATTAATCGTCCTACATTTTAATGAGCAAGGCATACTATTCCAAAGCCTTCCCACTCCATGTAGTGCACTTTCTCTGCTGCCTGAAGGAGCTGATTGATTTTGTTTTGTTTTCTTTATCTGCAGTCAGGCTGTAGAGACAGTAAGCTTTGTGATTATTCTCTTGGACTAAAGGACAGAATTAATTTGCTTTGAAGTTCCTGAACCTGTGCTTCTCAATAAGATATTTACGAGTGACTGTGAAAGGGGGGAGCCTCTATGGAAGGCAAATCGGTCTTGAATCAGTGCAGTGCTGGCTGGGTCACAGATGCCTGCTCTGAAGTCCTCTGTTAGCACTTGACATGAAGCTGAAGTTGGAATGATGTCCATGTCTCTGATGGAGCTGTCTCCTCTCAGTGCTGTTAAAGCATCTGTGCAGACGATTATTTTATCCTGGTAGCTCTCAGAGAATACTCTGAAATACTTAAGTATTTATTTACTTATTATCTTCTTAGGGAACCAAGAAGAATGAAGTAAACAGCCTCAACAACACCAAACTCACCAAAAAGACTTAACAGCAGTCTGTATACTCAGACAACTGTGTGCTGACTCTCTCGTGCCCAGGAGTCACACAACCCTGGTGATACAGAGCTGACTGCTAACAAGTCAGGCAAGTTCCTTTGCTCTAACCCTACATAAGTTTGGAGCTTTTTTTAAAAAAAAAAAGAAAAGATCCAGAGTAATTTTTGAGAAAGTGATTTTATGTTTGGCTTTCTTGTGTGGACCTTTAATCAGTAAGCAATGTGAAGGATGGGAAGTTTATTCTCAGAATTTGACTGAAACAGATGGAATTTTCAGATGGGGAAACTCATTCTCTTGAACCCAGAGCTAGTGAGGTTCTTGGTGGTGTTTTGTCTGGTGTTCTCAAACTTCTAAATCCTGATTTGGATAAAGGATGAATTTGAAATTCCTGAATGAACGTGTATTATAGCTGATACTGACCACTTACTACTTGCCTTCTAAACTCCTCAGATGGAGAAGTCTGGGTTCTGCCAGAAACTGTTCTGGAGATCCCAGAGTGAATTCCACACTTGAGAACGCTGGAAAAATAGCTTTCAAATTGCCACTGGAGATTTGCAAGTGGATGTAAATGAATATGCAATTCCAGTGTGAAAAGCATTATTAATGACTTCATTTTTGTACTGCAGTGGAACTTTCTACAATAAAAGCCTGTGGGAGCTAGGTTTACCTTTCACAGTAGTAGAATGGACTCTATCAGGAATGTGTTGCAAATAGCCTCAAATTTTCCTTTTGTCCACACCCAAGTGCAAAGTGTGTTCCTTTGTCCTTGCTCTCTTGACTGTATACAATATTAATGTGTAGGTTAAGAAAAGCATAGGAGTGACTGAAAAGTAATAACTAAAAAGCAACACCAACTCAAGTAAGATTACTAAAATTAAAAAGAAACTGTTGCGTATGTATCGTCTTTTGGGAAGAGGAAAAGGGCATATTTGTGGTAAGTGGAAGGCTAGTGTACTGCTGGAACTTCATGTGCTGACGCTCCTGTATGGTGTCAGGTCATATAATGCCCTGATTCAGGTTTGAAATGTGCAATTTGAGCCTATTCATATTTGAAATCAAGCTATTTTGCTACCTATTGACGTCTCTTGTAGTTTTGTTGTTTTTGTTTGTTTGTTTTTAATGAAAATTGGTCAGTATATAAACTTTCATTTTTGCAGTTGTTCAAAAATCTGTGCTGTAATAATACTAATATATGGATTGAAAACTCAAGGCTCCTCTGCATTTGAATTTTAAGAGAAAAGCTTTTCAAAACATTTCCCCACAATAATGTGCAAAGACAAAATAGACTTGATGCAAAATGTGAAGTGATGTGAAGGGAGTGTAATGTTTCATGTTATAATATAAAGGTGATGGCTTTTAGATGCAGGTTGGTTAGAAATACTTCTAATTGTTTTCTCCTTAATGTGAAAGAATTTCACAATTTGTAATGTTTTAGGCAATATTAATTTAGGTGGAAGAAATCTGTAAAATCTGTTAAATGAGCTGAGAAGTGAATGATTCCAAGCTACTTTGGGGATGTAAATAGTTAGACATCTCAGCAGAGCAAACCATGTAATTTTTCATGGTTTGATCTTTATATATAAATAATATTTGAATACAGAAATTGCCACACAAAACTCAAGAATTTAATACTGCAATTTGAGGTGACTGAACAGATACTTTCTTGCAGCTTTACCAGTATATCTGCAGAAAACAATTAGCTGTCTTACAGTGCTAAGGTTTCTTTTTTTAAACCTTTTAATGGTTGAAATTGAAACAAAATACTCTCCATTTTGAAGAAGTGATACTTCCAAATAAGTTTTAGCTCTAGATGTATTAAAACCAGAACAGAAAAAGCACCAAAACCTGAGGTTTATTTCTTAATTTCTGAGGTTGAGTAATGCAATGCAAAAAGAGTGGCATCGCACTGTGTGTTTCAGGGAAGGTGACTATACTACCAAGGTTATTAGAGAATTATGCATTTCACCTTTAAAGTGTTATCTGTCACTGCCACTATGGCTTATCATTAGCATATCCTTTGATACTCCCATGGCATCAGGAAAAAAGTAAACATAAAGCAAAATAGTGATGGGAGTCTAAACAAAACAATGTGACTATGTTGGCTCACCTAGTGTGGTAAATTTTTCTTTACTTTTTCTGCAGCTTTTTAAAAAGTAGATAGAATTCTTTTAAAAACAATACAAACTTGTATCACAGTGTAAATGATTTGAGAAACAAGCCCAAACCAGTATAGTCTGCTTAAATGGAAGCATTATCTGTGAAACTGCTTATAAGGATGGGACTGGAAATGTTCAAAATTATTATGTTGGGACCTTCTGTTAGGTCCTACCCTAGCTATCTTCAAAATCTTTCTTTTAAGATGGCTTTGTTGCATCGATTCATTTTATCAGAACAAGAAAGTAGATTTAAAGACAAAGTTACCTGCCTGGTTAAATACTATGGGACAATAACTTTCTTACTTTGGAGATCATCAATCAGATCTCTCTCTGATGCCTGCATAAACAGGATAGGGTTGGAGTTGTCATTTCCTGTGACTGTGCTTTTGCAGATGTTAAAAGTTAGTATATACACACACGTATATATAGTATAATTAGGACATGCTATTCTTCCATGTACCTTATCTCATCAGATAGATAAGTGTGGTGGTGGTCAGTGCAAAATTTCTATCAAAATGTGATCTGAATTAATATATCAGTACCCATGTTTATACATGGGAGTGTTGCATTACTCTATTTACTAGTACTGTACTATTATACTACTGTATAAGGGCTTATCCTTTGTTGTTTTCCTGTTTGTCTGTGTTAATAAGGAACCAAAATCTATTCCTAGCTAGATCAATGGAGGTCTCTGGGTTTCTGTGTCTGCTTTTGGAATTCCCTACTGAATGTCTGAAGAAAGCAATAACACAGCTTCCAAAAATTGAGGATTTAATTACCATTTACATGTTTTGTTACAAGTTTTAGTGGTTTATGACTTAGCCATAATTCATACTTCTTAAAGATTCAGGGGAAACATCTTACATATGCATTTTTATTTGAATATAATTTTCCAAACAGTCTAAGCACCTATTGGAAAAAAAGAGGTTTAAATAACTCATGAGAATCAGACTAAACACCATGTGCAAAAAACTAACCCCCAAAAGCTCCATATCCCCAAACAACAGACAAAAAAACCCTGACTAAAAAAAAAAGTCAACCCAGAAAAGCTCAAAACCAAAAGAAATTCAGTGTTGAGGCTGCCAAGATAGTGATACTGTTCTACAGCCTTAAGCCTAGCCTTTATATCTGTGTCCTAAAAACTGTTTTTCTTTACTTCCTCAGTTAGCAGAAAACTACCAAGGGAAGGATATTAAAGACATTAAGCCTGACCACCAGGACATGACTTTGAAAAGACTGTAAATGGTGCATTCTTCAGCAAGTGGTGTAATGTGTGCACTGGGAACATGGCAGTCCCCATATGGAAGTCCTGCTGACAGTAGCAAAATACTTTTTAAGCAGTATGTACTATCATACTGCTCCAAAGAGCTGTGAATTGTGTGATGTGAAAGCCTGGAAGCCTGCACCGTATCCCTCTTCCATCTGTGCAGGATGGTTATGGTGCCAGACAGGTAGTAGGCTCTGCTGTGCTCTGCTACCCTTCATCTGCTTTCATAACTCCCACTAGTAAAAGCAGAATTATACTTCTGAAATTCAGTTGAATGTATGAAATTCCATATGGCATGAGGTTAGTCACTTGTTTTCAAAACTACTGGTCTTTAAAGGGGGTGAACTATTGATTATAAAGATATTTAGTTTCTTAAAATCAGAAGTTGTCCTGCTTAAATTCTTAGTTTTAATAGATTATCTGTGTTTAATACAATTAAAATCAAGAGCAGCAAGAACAACAAAAAATCCACCAAAAACAAAACCAAAAATCCCTCCACCATTTGTAGAAGATATATACATATTTAACATGCTGGTGTAATGTAACTGATTTTCAAAGTAGCATTTTAAACCAAAGCTTCCAAATTCTATTTTCCAATATCAGATTAGTGTTATGTAATTGATTAATTTATTACTTTTTTTTTTTTAAGTTTTAAAACTGAAATATACAGCATATATCTCTCTTCTTATGCATGAAAATTTTCCCCAAAGTCAAACCAACCACATAGCCCTAGGAAGTGTTTAACTTCCTTCTTCCTCTCATGCTCTTGATAATTCAGTGGCAAGATTACTCACACCTGGTGCTTTTGTTATTCCTCAGTATTCTGATTGCCTCTTGAAGCTCTTCACAATTTCATTCTACAAACGGCTCAGCTGTCTGGAAAAAGGCCGATTGTTATTTGCTTTTGTGAATTTCTGCATTGAGAAGCTCAATAAAATACTCTTTTGATCTTTTTATAACTGTATTTGTTTTAACAAAAATATGTGTGCATTTTATTCTTTAACTTACATGATGCCTTCACATACTGATATCCTTCCAGATTAGTCTTGCTTTATTAGTACTATCTTAGTTCATCTTCTCTGCTGTTCTGTGAAAGTTCTGGATTTTACATTATCCTGTGAAAATAAAAATAACAATGTTGTGGGGGTTTGTTTTGGTGGTGGTGTGTTTTGTTTTGTTTTGTTTTTTTTTCCCCATGCTGCTGACTTATAACCTTTTAAAAGTTTCCTCAGGGACTCTGTTGTCGTGTTTTGGCCTTTCCTTTGTCCTCTGTATTACTTCTCTCCTTTGGACCTCTCAGCATATTTCATACATATGAGGTGGTTTGTTTCTTTGCTATGAGTATCTTCTGAGATCTCTGTGTAATCTTCTAAAGCCTCAAACCATTTCCTAATTATTCCCCAAGAATTTCTGTCCATGTTTTAGGTTGCCTATAAAGGTGAATTCTACCTGTAATATTTTTTCATTTTTCAGGTGGAATCCAAAGGCTCATACATTCTGTTAATTTCTTTATTACAATAAGTCTTTTGCCTTGCTCTATCAGGATGGTAGTTGTGAATTAGGCTGGTCACTTGAAGCTCTTTTGGTCCCAGATAATAACTTTTTGGGATTTTCTTTAGCACTGAGGATGTGCTTAGTTGTGGTACTATTGTAATTTCAGAGTACATCTGTCTGTTTATCTGCATGTCTCTAAGCTTGATGAAACAATTCTAATGAGAATGCACTGAATGCTGATCATTCCTCTGCCATCAGCAAATGACTAGGAAATCCACTTTGTCCTTTCATTTTCTGATGCTGTCCCAACCTTTTGCTGGTACAGTTACTTTGTTCCAGTAGCAAAATACTGATGTAGAAATATAGAAAGTTTACTGAGGTTGGAAAAGACCCTTAAGATTATTGAGTCCAGCTGTTAACCTAACACTGCCCAGTCCACCACTAAACCACGTTCCTAAGCGCCATGTCTACATGTCTTTTAAATATCTCCAGGAATGGTGACTCAATCACCCCTGATGTTTTTTTTTTCCCATCAGGTACATCTTTCTGTTAAAACCATGCCAGTCTAACTGTCATGCTGTATGATGGTAAAAAGGAAAAAAAAAGAAAAAAAATACCACCCAAAAACCCAAATGAAAATTATTGTTTCCAAGGTCAAGAACTGAAAATGGGGGAAATACCAGAGTTAGGGTTGGCAACATATTATTTTTATTATGATACAATTTTTAATTATTTAATTTTTTTTCTTTAGGTCTTCTGATTTAGTGCATAAAGCAGACCTACTCAGGGGTTAAATCAGTGCTGCATGGAAAAGAAAATTGTGCATAAAAGAATTAATATGTGCCTGCCTTTTTTCTTTAAATGAGTTTTCCTGTGTAATATTCAACATTGTGTGCCAGGGCTATCTACTCATAGTGTCCTCCAGGAAAAAAAAAAAAAAAAAAAACCCAAACAAACTAGCTCTGATTTATGCTAAGAAATCTTGCATATATAAATAATAAAGGTAGGGTTTTTTTTTCAGGTTGGCCTCAGCTGAACCCCTATGTTTTGTTTTTCAGTTTGTTTGATGGATATAAATTGCTAAAATAATACAGTAAAAACGTTCTCTAGAACAGTGTCAGTTTGCAAAAGAAAAGTTACCTTTTTTTTTTTTCTTTACAGACCATTGCCAAAAGGTGGCAGTCTTTGTCCCCAAAATTCTGTACTGTCTAGAAAATGTTATGTACGGCAACTATAATTTATTCCTGGCTACACTTGATAATAAAAATTACTTGTTAAGTAGACGTAGAGGGAAAAACCCCTGTATTTGAAAGTTTAAGGGTGACATAGTGATAGTTATATTTTATTTTGACAGTGGAATGTTAAAAAACAAGGCGTGGAAGAGAGCAGTGATGGGGAAAGAGCACTTCACAAGTAAGACTGCTAATGAGCAAGAACTACTTATGTTTTAGATTCAGTTAGTGCTTTAAATATTTCAGATTTTGGTGATGTTATTAGGATCTGGCACATTAGATCAGTAGGTGGCTGTGTTCATCAATCAACACGATGAAATGTATAGAAATAATCTACTTACCTAAAAATTCATGGTACAGTAGTTGATTTTCCTTTCCAAGTGTTCAGATAGATCCCAGCAAAATACATCTCCTTTCCTTACAAATGAGTGTAAAAAAAGTATCTGATGATAAATGATAGCCTTTACTAAAGACCTGCAAAAAAATTGGCTATATATTTTATATTTTAAATAGTAGTTATTTTGATTTTTTTTTTAATTATTATTGGAAAAGGTATCAAGCAAAAAGACTTTATTCATTTCAGAAAGATTCCAACCATGCAATCCTATTTAACTACATTTATTCATATCTATAGACACTTAAAAAGCTATGATCCTGTCTTAACCATTGATGAGAAAGTAACCCAAGTTTTAGATGAAAATATTATTGTCTTTATGGTTACAGGTAAAACTTGAAGCATGTTTCTGGGAGGAGTTCAGGACATTGTTATCATATGGAACTGTACACATCATGTTTGTGTAGGGGTCACAGCTGGGGGCACGTACCTGCACCGCTTGGTGCCTCGGTGCTGCCCCTCACCTGGTGGGGCAGGGTCTGCAGCAAACCCTACTCCTGCCAGACCGCTTGCAGCAGCCCTGCAGTGACCTTGGGTGTGCTCTGAATGCAGAAAGCTGTGTCCTTAAGAACTGGTCTAGGCAAAGCAGCAAAACTTGGGAGAATCCTCTGCACTCAGGTAATGTTTTACTGGAGCCTCCTCACAAAGTAAAACGCTGAAAAGTTGCCTGTCTGCCCTCTGAGCAAGCAGGTTGTGCGGAGAGGACGGGCTTTTTGGTAGGGCTCTGTCAGACCTGTACTAAAGCAAGGGTTTTGTCTAGTTATTTCAGGAAAGTTAATAACTTGCCAGTGTTTGTTGCTGATCTTGTGTTATTGAGTTAAAAGTGAGAAGAACTGAGAAATTTGAGGAGAAATAACCAGTGTAATACTTTGAATTCAAAAGTGTGGTAGGCAAATTGCTTCTAAGCAATTCAAGATTGTACAGAATGATGGAAAGAAAAGTGTAAACTGAGCTATAATTTCTTTTATAAATATTTGTGTTTATTATATATGCACTATTTCTGTATACTCTCTCTATAATTACACTAAATCTTTCTCCTATGGCTTTCTAGTCAATTCTTATTTCAGATCTTCTACCAATAGTTACAGTAGACCACTGAGAAATTTTCTGACGCAAGAAATCATTGCTTTTTTGGTAATTTTTATTATTATCTATTGGTATTTATATAATTGAGGTCTTATCTAGTTTATATGAAATGTGTCATGTACCAGAAATAGAAAAATCAAGTTGGTGAGAACTCATTCTGAACCATTTTAGTGTTACACAGAAGTGTTCTTCATTTTAATCCAGTGTTTATTTTTTCAAGGGTCTATGATGAAAGCCTAATTACTGAGGATGTTTGACTCATCTTTGTATCCTGGTGTAGTAAAAACAGTAATTACAATGTTTTTGTTGTAGAAAATATATTTCATTTAATCTTAATTGCAATAGTATTACATATTTTTCACGACAGATACTGCAAATCACTTTATAACTGCTAAAAGGTCATGAAAGATACTATTTAAAAGTCAAGTCTCATACATAAGACTTTAAGAGATGTTGCCCAACAGATTTTGAAATTCACAATCTAACATTGCACAAATACACCAGGTCTATCATAAACCCCTTTCACTGGTATCAGTGGGGTTACACAAAGCCTTGCGCTATGTGTTTGCTTAAGGCAATCTCCTGCTATCACCCCACAAACCCTGAGCTGGAGGAACTGTCACTCATTCTTATAGCTGGCTTTGGCCATGCTATTGCCAGCACCATGTACAGATTTATCAGAATGTACAAAGTCAAGGTGTTCACAGAGGCTTCAGCCTGCAAAACATAGGCAGCTTTATGGAATGAGAACTTAACAAAAGGAAAATCTACTTCCATATGGAACCACAGAGCTAGCTTAGATCTTTCCTTTCTCCTTTGTGTCTCTCATTTTCGTGATTCTCCTACACTAGTGTGAGGCTTTTAGATTGGAAAAACAGAGAAAGTAAGGAGCATCAGCAATTACAGGTCTTTAGGGCTTTATGGTTTGTTAGGAAAAAAACATGTTTTGCACATGTTTCTCAGGATCAGAGTTGACTGGGAGTTAAAATTGCCTATAGCAACATTAATGGCCTTGGTGGTTTTGTCCTTGTTAGGACTTTGAAGGATGGAACACACTTGCTAGGTGTAGCTGAAAAGCCTGTGGTCATGGGTGAGGGAGTTGTTCAGCCAAGAGAGGAAGCCTTGCCAGCAGCATGAGGTGGTTCGTTATTCTCCTATAATCCAAAATAAGTGGAAAACTATTGTTATCATTTACTCACTGCCTCTGCAAACATAAGGTATTAGTTTTTGTCAGCTTGTTTGCAGTCTTTGGTTGTCACTTTTTGAACCCGCAGGTGTTAGTTAGCTATGTGAAGACTGATATTGCTCCCCAAGTGCATTTTAGAAGTACTTTGGGAGTCAAGAGGAAAAATGCTTGAGAAAAATTAGTGTATTCTATGAAATGAGTTCCCTAGGTCATAGCAAAATCTAGAGGTGTGTCAAACTTAATGGAAACGAGGTACTGTGTTGCATATTTTACTTCATTTTCCAAATAAACCTACATATGATAATTAAATGCTGAACATTTCAGTTGATAAAAACTAATTAAGAGGTGAAAGTATAGCAATCTTGTAGTTACTGGAGACTACAAGTTACAAGACTTTTCTTAATAAAAACCAAAACACCCACTGGATTTGAACTCATTACCTTTACAGAGTAAAGCAGATAAGGTTTTGACTATGTAATGCAGCCTTTCCTTTAGGTTTGGGAATTTGCGAATGTTCTTGTAATTACAAGGACAGTTTAATATTGTTCTTGGGATAGAGCAAAAAATACTGAGTATTATTGCAATAAGATTTATTTTAAAAAATAATAAACAAATAGATGGGATGGAGTCTGTACCTATATACAGGTTTGTAAGTCTGTATATAGCATGACTTTGGAGATGACTATATTATTCTGTGACTTGCATTAATTCAGTGTACCAGAAAATCCTTCTAGGTAAGTGGCACCAATGTCTAGTGTGGACATCAGATCCCAGGATTAATCAGCTAGATAAATGTGTGACCAGGGCGGTTCAATGCAGCCTTATTTCTTTCTCTTACCAGACCTTCTAGAATATACAAAATTATGAAAAGACTAAATTATCACTTAGTGTGAAAGTTGCCTTTGTAATTAATTCCAGTATCTTCAACAGCAGTCAAGTCTTCAGAATGATAAAGTACAGTCCAGGAGATCAAAAAAGCTTGAAATTTTATCTTTGAACTTCATCTGTTTCCAAGAAAGAAACTAGGGGAAAATGCATTGCTTTACTCTTTTAAAAATAATACTGATGTTCTTTTCGTTGACTCTATAACACTCCTATGCTTGGGAACCAACTCTTGAAATTGGCAGGGATGTGTCCTTGACACAAGGTTTTCTTTGAAAATCCATGCCAGCTGGATCAAGTTGTTATCATTTGGAAACTCTGCACACAGAAGCATATGGCCATTAGAAACGTATCAGAGCAAAACTGTCTGTAAGTGAAATCTTTGGAAATTCTTTACACTGTGATTTTTCAGTATGTGGTTGAACAAGACTTTCCTGCGATTGCACCATTAGTTTCTTATGGCTTGAGCCAGCAGCAGGGAGGGGAAACAAAGTCTTTCTCTCCTGAGGCACTGTCAGTGCATCCACGTGCCATAGACCTGGGAGAGAGATTAAGGAGACTCTAGGAGAGAGATTTCTTGTTTTATCTGTCTCTGTGTTCATGTTAGGGCACTGGAAAAAGGAAGGGTCAGTGACTAAGGAAGTCTGTCGATGGGTTTAGGAAGGTAGTGGCACAAGGAGATCAGAAAATGGAGAATAATAAAGTGGTTTAAGGAGACAAAGGGAACAGGATTGGACTGTCCTGGGATTTAGAAATATAAATCGTACAAGGTATTCTAGATGGATTCAATGAGATCGTACAGCAAATAGGGAAGATTGGAAATACGGGTTGGTAGAGTGAGGGATAAGGAGGTATTTGAAGGGGCCTGGAAAAGATTTGTCATGAACATGCTTGACAGTGTGGATGCCCAGGCTGATATGAGGAAGAAGGAAAAATAATTGGTAGGTGCTAGAAAAGAGGTAGAAGTAGTATGAATAACATAGTTTTCATATCTGAATATGGGACATACAATATGAGCTCAATGAACTCAGGATGGGGAGTAGAGGGGTAGGAAAGAGATAGGAGTAGGTGTAGGGCCACGGTCAGGTAGGAAAGCAACAGGAGTAAGCTATGGTTATGTCTGAAGGCAGAAATAGGTACATTGCAGCTTTCAAGTGGGCTAAGAATACATGCCTGTATAAGCTGAGATGTAACACTGGATTTCTAAGTCTCAGGTGAATGCTTGCAAAATCTATTACTGATACCAACTGCTATCACTCTGTTAGTGAGGACTGCAAAGATCTTAGATGGTACTTTAAGGTGTTCTGATCAAGTAAAATTGTATGGACAAAATGATACTGTAGTACTAGAGATTGAAGTTAGAGACAACTTCATTCTGGCATTTCCTAGCTTAGTTTGGCTTTGCATCCATAGTAGTGTTTGAACTTTTTAATGTAATATTTTTGTTATGAAATTACAGAAATATAACCATGCCAATACTGATTTGTTTAAAATCTCAGGACAGTTATTGTAAGAGATGTAATATTTGTTACAGTATATTCACTGTATTCCTGATGTAAACTGGCTCCATGTATCAAAGAGACACCTCCTCTGTACTTCATGATGTAGTACTACCTTCACAATACTCTATTGCCTCAATATCTAGCATCAAGAACTCCCAATAGCGAGTTGGGAAGGTTTTAGTAGAAAACTAGAGCTTGATTTTCCTTTTTTTTAAAAATTTTCCCTTTAATTTAGTCTATTTGGAACTGAAATCCTGACCATGTGGGAAGTAAAAAACAATGGTCCAGTTGACCTTACTTGAGAGTGAGTAATACCTACTGTTTTTATGGCTTGGTTTGAAAGCAAAGACAAGGCTTAGTGTGTTGTGATTGAGTGCTGGGCTAGGCAACAGAAATAAGTCCCTGCAAACTCTGGAACTGAGCTTTGTTTTGAGTAATAAATCTTGAGAATTTTTTGCTGCTGTTGTATGATAGTAATCTGGTTGGAAACTGGAAGGACAGTATATCATAGCTGATTTTGTTGAACTAGAGCACAAATTGCAAGCTGAATTTGAATTAACTTGGGGGATTGAGCCTTAGTGCAGAGGTGAAGAAAAAGCTGAGAGAGGGATCAAAGCAAAGACAATTGGTTTCACTTGGTGCTTCTAAATGTAAACAGAATAGAAACACCTCGACTAGTCCCAGGACTGCTGTCAGGGCCTCAAGACTCCTTTCCCCTACTGAGTGAGCATGGGAATACTTACATTTCTCTTCAGCTCATTTATGTTGCACATATGGTGTGGGACTCATCTCCCTTAACTTAATTCATATAAAGTTAAAAATCTAGTGAGGAAAAGAGTGAAGGAAAAGCTCCAAAGTTCTTCCTGTATCTTATGAGCTATTTTAGAATGGGACAAGCAGCACCTTTGAAGTTTTCTGTCTCTACATATGAAGGGTATTTAGTTAACTTGTGCAGAGAGATTAACTTTGAAATAGCTGAGGTTAGGTGAGATAAATCCTACCGATGGAGAATTTTGCATTAAATGAACTTGCATGAAAACAGTTATCCTAAATCTTTCTTCAACAATATCTGCCAAGCATCTAGCAATGGCGTTGAGAACTATCAGAGCCGAGGGCAAACTATTTTTGTTCGGACATTGTGTAAGTCCTCACTGTACTCAAATACAGAGAGACAGTCTGGCATTATCCAAACAGGATGATGATTTTGACAGTTAGGTAAAGAGTGTGACCTGCAACAGCTTAAATGTATGAAGAAAAAAAAAAAAAAAAAAAAAAAAAGATATATTTTAATCCAGTGATTTCAGTAGAAGGGACAGGAATAAGGATCATAATGATGTTTACATGTTAGTATTAGTATTGAATAAATATATATAAATGTATGTATATTCACGTGAATATTTAGACACATACACAGGCCAGCTTCTCTTGATTTTGGAATGTTTTATGAAATAACATTGTAAATAAATTTTTAAATTTATGTGGAAGAGAACAACGTACCAGTGTGAATTATTAATTGAAAGCAAGACTTTACAAATTGTGTTGCCATGTTGCAAGTGCAATTAAAAAGATACACAAAGGGACATGCACAGAATTACCCAACCTCAGATGGATGTGATTGGTGTGAAATGCTGAAGAACCTTCCCCTTGTCCCTGAGGTAGGAGAGGTGGCTGAACAAGCTGGTTGCTGCTGTACCCTAGGCAGGCAAATCACATTTTAAATAGCCCCAAAACAGTTTTAAGTTGTGTCTGCAGTTGAACTGATTCCTTGATTGTTGGGACGTATGTAATTAAAAGTATGGAATAAAATCTTATTTAGCACATTATTCCTTTCTGCTCTGTGGTAGGCATAATAACATGGTAGGAGCAGATTTGATAATCTGCATGTTTTACATCTGATATATTGGCTTTGTGCAGCCTTTTGAGCACAGCAGAATTCAGTACAAGACGAATGTGTTACCTTCTTCATCTGTAGTCTTCCTTCCATGCCATGGCAATCTCCAGATGCCATAACTAAATATAGTGTTGACCTAGTTAAGTTAGAAATGCATCTAATTACTCCAGGATTGTTTTACCCACTGTTATGCAATGTGCAAGTTTCATGTACTTTAATCCATTTCCAGTTTCAGTTCTGTTTGTCCAGTTCTTTGCCAAGCTGAACTCTTTATGTTGCTTCAAAAAACCAGCTAGCACTCTAACAATGATCAACCTGAAAATCTGCCAATCTTGGATGAATATAAGTGGATAATTGAAGTTATTTACAATAATTGCATATGCTAAGCTTTTAATTTATTTTTATCTTTTATTTATAATTTCTGCTTTCATTGTGCTTTGATGCAGCACTTACTGTGACTGATCATTGTCTAGTTGAGTTGTTGTAGTGGAATTTGATACTAGTCATAGAGCAGTCATTTTTTTGTATGGCATTAGGTGCAAGATTGATGTGTGTCTTAAGCTACAAGCACTAGAAACTCTATTATCAAGATAACAGGAGCTAAATAATTTCGAGTGTGTCTTAGCCACAGCAACAGCCATTTTTGTGATAGAATTTCCTAGAAAATACCTCATAGCTGAGGAGAAGAGTGGGAAATAAAATATGCTGCTGCGCTCTCTGAAAAGAAGACACTGTCTTGCCCTCCCTGCCAATCTCAAGGATTAGAAGAGCCAATTTGTAAATCTGTTGTCATTGGCCTGTCTAAAACTGATTGTGTTTCTGATGGTAGCAAATATTCCTCCAAGGTCAGCATCAGACTCTGATACCTACAACGCTTCTCCATTTGTTATCGCAAACATGTGCAAAGCTATTTGCCATGAAATAGTGAGACTGAGGCCTGTTTGCACATCAGTGCATTCATTGCCATGTTACAAGATAATGTTTTCGAGCATAGGAAGTAATAGGGATACTGATGAACAACCTCAAATATTCTCTGTTGGCTTATTTACCTTTTCCACTAAATGAACTGTGAAAGAAGCAAACCCCAGAACTCTGATGGAAGGAAGGAGGTCTTGCGGCAGAATTACCACCCATGCCAGAATATTACCTAAGCTCACTTAATGCTAATAAATCTTGTTCTTTCCCACACAGCCAAGGTTTTCAGAAGTTTCTAAAGCACCTGCAGCCTTACAGGTTTCCTGGAAAGGAAATCCCTTTTTCACCTCTGAAATGAACCCCAAAATGGGGAAGTCATAGGAAAGGTACCTGGGTAATGTTTTAAAAGTTTGATATCTATTACTGAGTGCTCCCACATGCACAGCATGTGCTTCTCACAAAGAAGCCAGTCAAGAAAATTGCTCTGATGATTGAAACACAAGTTCTGGTTTCTCTCCCAGGAATATACTCAACTGTTGAACTATGTTTTAAATAGTTATCTGGCTGCACTTTAAGAAATATTTTTGGCATGTTCGCAGCTCAATTACTATAAATTTTGATTGGAAATTAGATGTTAAAATCAATAGTAAAGTTATTAAAGATGCACCAAGTATTTCACCTGAAGAAGAGTAGCTATTGGTAGTTGTAAGTTTTTTCTGTATGCAGAATACTGCTGGTATTTTGAATGGTAATGTACCAGAAAACTTGCTACAAATTATGAAAGAAATAAATTCTTAAAACAGAATTTAGTTTTCCTTTGTTTTGATACCTGCTGTCTTTATTAACAAAGTTTGTTTATATTTGATTAAGACTGGAATTGTAACAAGAATTTCTTACATAGGAGCCTGGGAGACAGGCTTTTAAAGTTATGCAAATTTCTGGGGTTTTCCGTGTTTTTTTTTGTTTCCTCCAAGACAAACTTTCAGCACAGTATATTCATAGTTTTTACTTGGGTTTAGACTTTTTGCAATTTGTTACTAGATGATGGCTTTTAATTATTTCTTACTTCTAAAACACATCTCAAATCAACCTTGAAGTTCTATACAAGATTTGTATAGGAGGTGAACCTCAAACAGATCTAATGCCGTAGGAAAATGATAAGAAAACGTGTTAGGATTCAGAGCTATTTTTTGCTGTTAGTTGAATGCATTCAGATACTAGGATATAAAAGCCTCCTAGAGCAGGTTTATCTATACTTTTTTTTTTTTATGTCTATGATATCCCACTGCTCAAACCAGGGTCAGAATTGGTGGCCCTTGACAGGCATGCTCTTGATGAAATTCTTATAGACCTAAAATGGTAATTCTGCACTGTGCAGGACAATACAGAGGTAACAGCTCAAACTGGCAAGATTCACATAATCTACTGAAAGAAATGTTCAGGCATAGTCTAGTGAGTCTGGGAAGAATATGTTAGTAGAAGGGATACTGACAAGCTCATGTTTTTTAACCAACAGAAGTGAAGCTGTGCTTCTTGGTTACTTTTCTAGCAGTGAGGCATGAGCATGCAACTGAGTAAAGAAGGAGCATCTACAATTGAGAAGGGTAGATCTTTCCTTTTCTGATTAAGTGCATCACAATATAGCATTTTTCTTCTGTTTTGAAATTAAATTTTATCATATTAATAGTTTATATTCCATAATTATTAATGTTATGGACTGAGATAATATCACTACCTAGTTGGTACTAGTTATAATTAAGGTAGAGCAGTCTTACATCCTTTTTTGGAATTTGTAGCAGTTTGGTTTGGAGAAGAGTGATTTCTACCACCATTTCTGTGTGTGGGGTTTTTTTTGTTTTTTTTTTTTTTTTTTTTTGTGTAGCAATTTGCTTATCTTAGTAAAATAGAAAGGAAATGATGAAATATAAATCTGCTTCTTCAAGATTTGATAGCTGAAAAGAGAGAAGGACATACCTTCAGTCAATATTTATGGATAAAGTTTAGTGACTTTCTGCAGTTCAGGAGTTCAGAAACTGTTTCAAACATGGTTATGCTTATGAATTTATTTAATCTAAGTTCCAAATGGGATTCTAATGAAAAAGTGCAATTGAAAAGTAAATTGAAACCCTGACAAGGCATATGGAAAGAGAAAGGATCTTCTCAAAAGCTAAAAAGGGTACCCTATTCTTCTGGATGTTTGCGTGATGTTTTTCCTTGAAATTGTTATTTATTTCTTCGTTTATTTTTACCTTTCACCTTTCTGCCCACCTGTTCCATTTTCCCCTTATTTTCTGTTGGATTGTTTTTTCCTTTCTCATCCATTCTGTTTCATTTACCTTTCCTTTGCTATCTCTATAACAACCTAACTTGAATGAGACTTTATCTGCGAATATCAGTTCACTGCAAGAAAATTACCCTGTTTAGAGATAGCTTGGTGATTTTTTATTTTTTTTTTAACGTTATTGAGAGGAAACAAACATTTGTTTTTCTTCACTTAGCCTTCTCTACAGTATTTGCGATACTAGTACTACTAAAACTACCAAACATTGACTTTCTGTTTTGGTGACTATTCTGGGGTTTTTTGGGTGTCATTTGTTCCATCTCCTGGTTCATGCACTTTTTAAATCCGTGCTGCATTGTGATATGCTGGATAAACCAGTTACAACTTTCCCAATACATGTAAATATGAGAAAGATTAAGATCAGTTCCTTAACCAGGGGAACATCAATTGAACTGTGCCAATAGAATGCAAAAATTGTTCTTTATCTAAAGATTATATGCTGTCCTTGAGCTCTCTGTGCATGCACATGCGAACATCTTTCCCCATGTAGAGCTAAATTCTCCTGAAATATAGAACCTTAAATGGTGTAACTCTAACAATGCTCACTCAGTGTTCGTAATTCATTCCATGTAAATGCATATAGATAACACAATTCCCTTTGGGATAACCACAGTTTGGTAAGCATTTACTCGCTACAGCAGTGATTTTAGAGCATGTTTACTCAAATTAAAATATATTGGCTCTTGTATTAAGAACGTCATTACAAACTATTAAGTTAAAGTTGCTAATCATGATAATGTTGAGAACTATTCACTCATTAAAGTATTTTAAAAGGGATTTTTGGCTTCAATATAAAAATGTTGTAGTATTATATGTGGTTTTTATGTTTTTGCCTCCAGAGTGTTAAGGAGTTTCTTCCATCATGCTTCATCCCTTTGGTGACTTCTTTTAAAAAAGCCAAACCAAACACCCAACAAAAAACCAGACGAACAAATAACAAAACCAAACACAAAAATCCAACACCCCCACCCCCTATCTGTATACAATTTCTTCATTCTAGTATCATTGTTGTATATCCACTAATATGTCATTTTGTGGCTTTAGGCTTATTACCAGCTTACCTTTTCTGGAGCTCTCCCAGATTTCTCACAGTCTCCTTAATAATGGTGTTGAGATATTTAAAGCAAACTGGTTTTGAGGACTATTACATAGAAAATGCAGCATATACTTGTGTCGTCTACATTCCGTGTATCAAAATTTTAACTTTCTTATTAGATTTTGAGGGTGAAGCACATAGTGTACATGTGTATTTGTGCTTATGTCTTCAAGGAAAAATACCTCTTGGTAGATTGTTCGCTTTTTGTTCTGTTTCCTGTAGAGAATGTTGCTGAAATGTATGTAACTTTTTTTTTTTTTTTTTTTAAAAAAAAAAAACAAATGTAACAACTGAAATCTTAATGAATAAATCAAAAAAGTACAAATTAGTACTTTTAATTTCTGAGCTGACCTCCTTACCAGATGTTTCTACCATTGCCATCTTATGCTTCTCTAGCTATTTCTTACATGGGGGGATAAATCTTAGTTTAAATTTATTTCACTGAGGCAAAAATGTAATTGAAACACATCAGGATCAATACAAACTATATAAGAAGCCATGAATTATTTTTCTAGCCCACTAGGTACTCATATCTAGGGACTGCTATCTCATAAAATACTATAAGAATTTTTCTTCCGGTGAGTAAGTAAATATTTCAGGACAGAAAGAAAAAGATGTTTCTCTTTTCCCTTTATTCATTTCTATGTGAGAGGGGTTTTTTGACCCTTCTTTCACTTTTTTCCTCTCAAACTCATCAGTCATGATCTTTTGTATTAGATGTGAACCTCGTAATGCAACTATGGTTTTAATATAAAGGAGTACAAACCTGCAGAAATGCATTGAATTAAGACTAATTATCTTACAGAAAATTACTTTGTCACACCTGAAAAATGAGGGCTAGATTTATAAATTACTGTCAGTAGGTCACTAACAGGCTAAAGATGGACTTCAGAGGCCATTCAAATGTTTAAGAATCTGTCTTAGTTGCTGTGAGGGTTCCTCTTCAGAATAATTAATTTGTGTTGCTTCTCTTAAAATTCTAAATGCAAAAACATTGTGGATCAAATTAATGTTTGACAACCTTTCGAATTGCAAGGTCTAATTTTACTACTACAGTACAGGAGAAGTAGGAACAATTCCACAGAACTTCATTGTCCTATTTGAAATATATTTTCATGGCTTCCCTTTACATAGCCTGTTGCGATGCATCATTCATTGTTGGGTTTTTACCTGTGTATGCGGGAAGGTGGACTGTTACACTTTTCAGTTCAATTCTGGTTTGATTTGCACGATGTTGGAACCATTTCAGTTTAATTCCAGTTTAGGTCAAAAGGTTTTGCTAAGACTAGCTGGGTTTATGTGGAACCATATTTTTAAAGGTTGAAACAGTCAAATGGCAGGGATGTACACACAGCCCAGGGCATAGGGAAGGGGGTTTTCATCTGCTCTTTCTTGCTCTTCTGTATCATCCTAGGCATCAGTAGTGTTTCCAGTTTTTAATCAAACCTTTGACATCTCTAACCCTGCACTAAAGAAAAAGGTATGCAACCCTTCCCACTGGGGTCTGCAGGGAAGATGCAGAAGCCAAGCAGATGACTGAGGGTTTGTTGAGGCTTGCGCTCACCCGTGGGTGAGCTGTGCGGTGGGACAGAGATGGGGAAGGAAAGGCTGTGATGTGATGCTGCCTTGCAGATCTCTTCGAACACAAATGCTGCCTATAATCAACGTGGCTCTGCTTGAAGCTGTCAGGTTTTTGTTGAACCATTTATTCTGAATTGGCAACCAGAAATATTTTTTGTTGTTCAGTTTCCATCATAGTTCAAATTGTATAGTGATTGATATGAATTCTGATTCAATTTTGATTTATACCTAACGATGTGATAAAAGTGCGTGCAGTTCTAAAAAGGGAAGTGAATGTGTGCACGTCTGTCCACTCTGTGTGTCATTAATGAGAGACTGCAGCTCACTTGCTTCATGATACAAAAAAAATTTGAAAGTATACATGTGTGCCAGTGTCTGATAGATCAAAGAAAATCAAAGTAACATATTGAGTATTCTGTGACAGATCATTCTTTGTTTAATATTGTTGTACATATAGGAATGTTCAGGTAGATTAAATAAAAACTAGGAGGAGTTACTTCCATAGTCAAAATATTCGGGACTATAAAGAACCCTGAATAAAACATGAGAAAGGGTATAATGTCTTCTCCCAAGAGAATGTCTGCAGCAAACCCTATATAAATTAAATTTTTCAAGTAGCTGTGTTTTAGTGCAACCACTTTTTTTTTCCCTTCAGATGACAGTGGTAAGGAACTATAACTACTACAGGGAGTTCTGGATGTTAAGAGCAAAAAAATACTACTGATTTGCTGTTATTTGGTAAATATTACTTCTGTAATTGCAGAAAAATCTTGTGATTATGCATCATGTTAAGGTGGTGTGTACAACACTTCAAATCTGCTAAGTAAACAAACCTATTCTCTGTTTTTCTACTCTTATGTTTGACATGTTATTTTGAAATTCCTTTCTATTTCAGTTGCTTGCAATCAAGTGTATTATTAGGAAATACCTCTTGTTATAATTTTAAGATGATTTTAAAAGGGCTGCTACATGTAAAATAAGGTCCAGTGTGGAAGCAACTTCCTTTTATTTCAAAAATCAGTATTGGAATGGGAGCTGCAGGGTGCTGAATACTGGTAGGAAAAATGACTTTTTAAGTTATTATTTATTAATTTATTAGTAGTTGACCTTTTTTTCCAGAGTTTTGTACCACCAATCACTGATGCTGAGGGTTTAAAACACTGGAATTTTATTTTATTTTTTTTTAATCTGGATCATTTATTCTTATTCTGTGAAGTATTGTTGCAGATACCATAGGGTGACAATGAGTTACACAATTCTTAAACAATCTTTGTTGTTATACTGGAAGGAACACTTGGATTTAAAGATGTTATCCATTATTATGAAAATACACCTTTTTTTCTTTTTTTCAGCGTCTTGTTGAAGCTGCAGAAGATGCTTACCTGAAACATGAGTTTGATGCTGACTTGCAGGTAATTAATAATTTTCTTCAATATTTATCATCAGAGTATACTATAGCAGTTTATACAATAGCTTGCTTGAAGAACTGCTGTAGAAACTCAAGCACGTGAATAATAGAAGGATGCCGATTACAGAAAATTGAATTAATGAAGGCAGGCTCAGTATTTTGACAGGTTACACATTGAGTGTCTGTATGTTGGGAGACCAAGCAGGTGGATTTTACTCTTTTAGAGATTTTGTTTAAATTCCCTGCATGTAAGCTTAGGTCAAGATTTTTAAACACAGTAATTAGCAGCATGTTTCATGGTTGCAATGTACTGGCAAGGAATTGATCTACAGAGAGTTGAATTTGCAGATGGGGTGGGACCCACAGGGATGGGATTAGTATGACCCTGATTTGTGCAAATGGTTTGCATTTGGATCTGTGTCTAAAGCAGACACATTTTTTTCTCTTACATAGAAGCCTTTAGAGCCACACCATTATTGTCTCAAAATGTTGCCTTTAGGAATAACATGAGAGGGAGAAGCACTCTGACAGCTCACAGTTAAAAATGTTTGAAAGAAACCTTTGCTTAAATAAGACACATAATTAAAAATACAGGTTAATTTAGAAAGCAAGTAATCTAACCTAAAATAGAAAGTTTAACAGAAAGTGTTACTCTACTTAAATGACTAAAAATCTCCTTACCCGTAATGAATTCCTATATCCTTGGTTTCTTGAATGCCATGTTAGGTGGAGTTTTGTTTACTTTGTCTCTATCTAGATTTAATTTTAAAACCTTCTGTGAATGTGCCATATGTCCATTTAAATTTTGAGCTTAAGCATTAAGAGAAACAGAGACTTTTTCTGTAGACTTTTTCCCACACATATTTCTGAGAAATACACGGATCTGTATGTTCTATTTTCAGATTTTACCATGGTTACTTCCAGTAATCACAAAACATTTTACTTTAATGAATATGATGAAAATTACTGATTTCTGTGCAGAAAGGACAAAAAAAATAGTGAACTTTTCAGAGCTAAGGATAAAAAAATTGAGTTTAGAAGACTGTGGTACTGAGATCTGTTAGCCCATATTGGAGTAAGGATAAAAATTACTGTTGTATTCAATGAATGCTGTCTTTTGTATTCAAATACTTTAGAGTTCTGTTACTTTTCAGCCTTGCAGAGGTGTGCTGCACTGTATTTTTTTTTAACTATAATCTCTGGAGAAATAGGAGGTATTGTCTGAATAAATCAGAAACACACTTTACAGAAGATTTTTTTAGAAGTATACCATAAGTGCTTCTTCACTGCATGATAGTTCTTACTTTGAGGAAGTCCTTCATTTGCTGAGGCTTTGAAGATATTAACGCTTTCAGGAAGCCAGTTAAAAGCCATTTGTGTCAGCACCATTAACAGGACAATCAAATCTTTGTGTAGAGCTCTGTTGTTTATTACTGTCATGGTCCATTAAAGCTAATCAATTGTTAATCTTGGTTTCAGCAACCCCTCTGCAACCCTTGCTGGGTGATTGTTGTTCTTTATCAAAAATCTCATAGTGCCATCTGCTCAATATAAAATAATGGCCTGAATGATTTGATAGTGTACATTCAAGTGGAGGGGGACAGAAGGCTTATATAATATATAGTTTATATAATTCTACTATCAGAGAGGAATTTTTTGGCATTTGTATTGCCTTGGCTGACATGTGGAAGACAGGATTAAATGCTTTGAATTAGTGTTATGTGATACAGCACCAGTCTGCACCCTTTGTGCTCAGATATTCTGGAAATTCAGAAAGCACATAAAGTGCTTTTGTGCTTTTTATTGGTCCAACATCACCTTCTATGTCTTGAGGACAGTATAGATAATATTGTGTCAGTACATAAAAATGATATAAGGGAGAAATAAAATTATATTAATATTTTTATTGACTGTGGAAAAACACCAACTTAAAGAAAATAATAACTGGAAGAGTTCATCGTTTAGACTGTTGGTATTCTCTTCAGCAATGCTGAAACTATATTATTTGGTTAGCCTGGACCTGATCCCTTCTGGGCATTTTTCTTAGTAACAGTATTAGTTTTGTCCTTAGTTATTCTATAGGTATTCTAATCAATGTACTGTAATGCAGTATAAGGGTCTAAGCACTCAACTATCTGTCCCTGGACTGAATCTATTGGCACCACCAACAAAAACCTTGTAGTGATAAACATAAATAAAATTCCCAGTGAATTGAAAGAAATAAATCAAAATGGGTGATATGATGTTTAACTCAGCAGCATTATATGTTGCATGCTTGAGTAATGGCCAAACTAAGAATCGGTGAGAGCTGACTTTAAAGGTTTACCCTGCAGTATTTGGACTTTGGGAGATTCTTTTTTCTGTTAGGTATGTGAATCGAGCTGCAGGTTTAGCAAGTTATGAGGAAATAACCTTCTAAACATTACTTATATTTGAACCTTTAACTGAGTCCAGCATTTTCTCACCTGGTGGGTATGCTTTCAAGTTATCCTGTGGTATTAAAGACTCTTTCCAAGTTGTTGCTAAGTGGAAATACTATCTTTAATCATGCCTAGTAATGTATTTGGAGATACAAGATAAATTACCATTTATATTGCTACTGCAAGTTGCCGTGTCACAATATTTCCATAGGCTTAAAGAATCACCCATCTTGCTTTATGTGGGACAACATACCTCTGCTTGCTTCTGCTTAAATTTCTCCCGATTTTGTGGCTTTAACATGATGAAAAAAATATAGGAGACAACTGCTAAGCACAGACCCAGCAAAAGTACTGGATGTTACAGATTTTGAAGTGATTCTATAACCATCTTTTAGTTTTGTTGACTTAATTGCCAGAGAAAAATTTTAGGGCAAAGATAAAAGAAAGGGTAACATCTTCTGTCAGGAGGTGATCTATGAAGAAATTTCATTGTTATTGACTGAAGTTTGGCCTCTTGATCATTCACTTCCTTTGTGCTTGGGTATGTGTTTCCTAAGATACGAACTGCCTTGCTATGATTCACAGAAACGCTGTGGTGGAGTTTGTGTTCAGACATCTGGAAGAGGCTCTGAAATGGAAAACTCTTCCTTGGAGCTGTCATATACCTAAGAATTTGTTGCATATGCAGCTGATAAAACCACATAGGTTGAGAGGCTTTCTCCTCCTACCACATTGCCTCAAACCACCAGGAGCTCGACAGAATTTGTTATGTAAAAATACACCAATGTGATACTCAGCTGATGTTCTTATGCAGCTACTAGCAAGGTGTTAAAGCACGCTTAGACTGCAATCATGTGGTCTGTGTTGTCACCTAACTCCTCTACAATATTGTGCTATTTATGTATCTGAGCTCTTAGGATAGAAATGCATAGAGTATTGTTACCATCTGAATAGAGGATAAGATCTCTATAATAGTGTTGTATTATTTCTGGTTTTCAATAATCGGAGGAGGTGGGTGCTCAGAGTGGAACTGATACTGGACTTCTCACTGGAGCAGTAAAAGTAACTTGCACTTTCTTTATTACAAACTTAAAAAAAAATATATTGATGTTAGGATAAATAAAGATTTATAATACTTGGTTCCTACCCAGTTTTCATACTTGTGACCCCAGTGACAGGAGGAAGTCATACAAAATTTTACTGTGACTACTGGTTCATTTGCTGAACGGTTTCATTACAGATGCACATTTGAAGGTTAGTTCTTTTATTATTTCTGTGTTAATTAAGTTCATTAGTTCACTCGCCTTACATTCCAGATGAGTTTTCTCTGTGTGTGTGTAATGTGATAATAAAAAAGCAAAGTTATTTCTTTTTAATGCTATTATGTAGTTGATGTCACCTGAATTATTAGATGTTTTCTTTTTTGGGGTTGTTGTAGCTTCGCTTTCTATATAAGATAGGAGAGGTTCAAGTGCCAATATTTTAAGATGGTTGACCTTATTTCAGTTTTATTTTGGAAGACTAGAATAGGATTAATTAAATAGTTTTTAGGAAAGGATTACTTTCTTTAAAGAATACTCTTAAAGTTAATTTAGTGGTATAAAAAAAGGAATAATGATATAAGGATGCTTTTCATTAGTCTTTTTTTTTTTTTTTTTTTTTTTTTTTTAAGATCTGTAACATATGGCTGAGTCTCACAGAAGAGGTTTTCAGAACTATACAAGCGTTAGATACCTGTCTGCCAGTTTTTGCTGGCTGTTAACTACTAACTACATTTGTGTCCTTGAAAATCTTCTCCTTACTCTTGGAGTATGTATGTTCACTGTAGGAAAAAATCTTGTGAAATCAGGAGATGAACAGTTAAGGATTTTCCAGAGGTTTACACAGATGAATGATGTATTTTTAAAATAAATGAAATTTTTGAAAGTCTACAAAAGATGAAACTGCAAAGGTTTCGGAGAAATCACAGTAGCAAAAGAGGGCTGGGAAACAGAATTAATCTAGTTCATAAGCTCTACAGCTTCTAGGTCTAATCCTGAAACTGTTAATATTACTAGATAGTTAATAGTTGTCTTTCAAGGAGGGGGCTACCTGAATTTTAGTAATTTCAAAATTAAACTGCTAGATATAAAGCTTAAATATAGACATAAAAGCATAACATAAATTGCTGCTACTTTTTTAAAAATTCTGACCTAAATGTTTATTTAGTATAATACCATTCAAAAATCTATAATTCTTAGGTATTTAATTAAAATTTAATCAAATAGATGGTAATTACATTGATACCAGTTACTGAAAAATACAAGCACCAAAGATAATTGAGAAGAACTATTCTACATAATCTTATTAAACTATTATAACACGTGCATTACTTTCAAGTTAGTATTTCAGAAAAGTCTGTTTGCATATTTATTATCTCGCTAATTTTGAATGAGGTACATGATAACTAAATTTACAGTCTATTTGTATTAATATTTTTCTGGATGTTAGAATAATATCCACAAGACTGAAGTCAGCTCTTGAAGCGTCATGAACATCCACAGTAGAAAGGGAATTCTGTTGAACTTCAAGCACTCAGAACCAATGATTGAAATGACTTTGAAAAGTATATTTAAAATAGCAATGAAGCATCTGAGGATTGATATGCTTCATGGATTATTTATTTGCTTTCTAAATCAGAAATCAATCTTTCTAAACTCCAAACCTGGAAACCTAATATGAGATCTGACAACCTAAATTCCTTTTTAGGCTTTCTTTCAAATATTTTGCAGACCAAAGTTCTCTCAGCTATATTTAGATGGCATATGGACAGTGTACCTGTAGTTTTTAATAAGGCAGGTGGAAGAAATCCTTAACTAGCACCAATCTAAATGGTTAACTTCCGTGGCCCTGTACCACTCCTGAAGAAGTAGCTACAAACCCTGGGAATATTACAGTTTTTTCATTTGAAAAATTTGCCTCTGGAGCTCTTTCCTGAGGTGCCTCATATAGAACTTGCTCTCAAGGGGTTCATCTCTGTGCTCCTCAAACACTTGTGATACTGCATCAGGTTATTCTATGTCATTGTGTTCATCTAACTGAAGGCATAATTTGGATGCAGCTATGATGTAGAAATGCTGCCAGGACCTGCTGAAGTCTTGTTGTTACTGAGTTTTCTGAATTCTAAGTTTTCAGTTGTTGTTAAAAACCAAGAGCAACAGCAAAGCCCCAAACTCTTAAGAACTGCACTGCATTTTGAGGGCTGAGGAAAGAAAAAGGGAATAGAAACATGAGCATCTAATGAGTTAGTGAACTACAAGGCACAAGACACATTCAAATGATAAAAACATCTGTTAGAGTCTTTATTTGGTTTTAGCTTTTCCTTTGTTAATTTTTTTTCCTTTCAGAATTTTTTTTTTTTCTGAAAGTAAAAGAACACTTCAGCTTTGCAGTTCTTAGTTTATTGTTACTCTTATTGATTTCTGTGAGCTCAAATTAAGGACTCCTCAACTGCTCTAATACTAGAACTGCAACAAATTTATTTCCAGATTTTTAGCTCTAAGGATAAGCTGTTTCAGTGGGAGAGCTCTAGCTTGTTTAGTCTTTCCTATTTATTTGCTGACATTGGGAAGAGGAAAACTGAAATGTCTGTGGAATCATCGAGACATCAGTGAATTCCAATGTTACTCATTAAGAATTCTCTAGAATTGATGCACAAGGTAACTTCAGAGGAAGACTTTCACATTGCTTTCACTCTGCATGTACGGCAGGGATTAAGTATCAGAAAGAGAGTACACAGAGAAAGAGGGGCCATGCATGTTTTGTGTTATTTCAATTTTCAAGTATTTATCTGTTTTCTGACTCTGGTAAGTGAACAGAAAAAGAGAGAACAATATTATATGAAACCAGAAAAAAAAACAGCTAGCTATATTTTAGTTCACCTTGTAATGATGATGATGAACTTCTTCATTAGTCTTTTCAGAGCTTTGTAGAATTTTTTTGAGAACTGAGGGAGATTTTTTGTGTTTTAAGACAATTACGATCAGTGGCTTAATTTCATTACTTTTCCCCCTTCCACACATGTACCTTTCTAAGAATTTCTAAGTTCTCTTCTATGAACAAATCAAATGTAAATTACTAGAATGATTTTATTTTTATGTGTGTTCATAGCTTCTGTTGACAAGGAGTGAGTTTGATTGCTAAGCACAGAAATGCAGAGTTTAACTCACTGTCTCAGAAGCAGAGATGCAGGAGATGACTTTTCAACAAATTCATAATTTCTCTGCTGTAAATAAATGTTTGGCATTTTGGTGCCATTCTGCCCTATATAAGGGAGCTACCGAAAAAGAATAGTAATTCTTTGCCCGTTTAGTTCAATAGCTGTTTCATCTACACAGGGCTTGACAGCAAAGGAACTGGCATCTATGGTCTGAATTTGTTATTGCAAATAATGTGCTCCATCTCTGAGAAAGTTTACAAAGGAGTTCTGGAGATTCATTCTTCTGACTGCAGTTATAGGACTCATCCTTCTGGTACCCTTAACAAGTTATACTCATTAAACTGCCAGACAGTTCTGGACTTATTCCTGCCTGCCTCTCTGGTGATAGCCATTGCTATTTGAAGCATGTGAAGTGTGTACTGAAAGAACACACTATAAAGTTGATTCTACCTATCAAATATGGACAGAGTGCTTTTTGCATGGTGATATCTGCTGTCAATAATTACAGAAATCTGAACCCTAGAATTGTCAATTCTGAGCAGATAACTTTGTCTTCCTGAAATTTTTCTTTTCATATTTATTTGTCCCTTTATTATATTTTCTTGCTACCAGAAACGAGATGGAAATAACTTTCTCATCCCATGAGTGTTTTCAGAATTTCAAGTTCTCTGATTAAACATTGAGATACCCTAAAGTTTTTCATGAGCAAGAGAAACCTCTGCTTTGGAACAACTTGTAATCACATAGGTGGGGCTCTCAGTTAGGATATGAGAAGTCTGTTCAAGTTGCTTCTCTAGTGAATATTAAATTATTTATATGATGTGAAACAACTGCAGCAGAAGAGTTTGTGAGACAGTCAGCTCAGAAAAGCCTGATGGATGGGGCAGTCATTTTGGATCTCAGAGGTCCTAGTCTAAGTTTCTGTTCTGCTTGATTCAGTGGATGGATTTGAACTGCAAGATAAGTATTTTCCTCTCTGGCAAAATTCTGTAAAAAAGAATCACAGGCCAGGTCTAACAGCAATAACAAGATGGAACAGAAAGTATTTACATACATATAATACATATATACAGTTTTTCCTTTCCCATGCTCAAATCAATAAGTATTTCCAGGTTGCTTTTTTATGCTCTTCATAAGCATCTTATAAGAACTAAAGGCATATTTAAAAGAAATAAAATCTGAGATGTCTTGCATATTGACATAAATTCACAGTTTAAGGTTATAAGTAAAACAGAAGTACTCATTAAAATGGTGATGAAACGCAGCATTTGTGACTTGGAATTCTTTCTTTTATTGTTTTTACAAGGCAATTCTTTATCTTATTCCAATAGAAAAGATAGAGGAGTAAGTTAGTATTTTTCAGATAAAGGGATAATGATGTGCCAGAAGGAGCCAGTCAGATGAAGACAGATATGTTCACTTGCAAGCAGAAAAAGAAAAGAAAACAGGAAAAAAAAAAAAAAGACTTGTGAAATGAACTTTTAGCAGAAAATCAACAACAGTGCTTAATGCTGCAGTCTTAAAATTAGATTGAAATTTCTTATAACAAGCTGAGAGTGAGTGTAAGCTTTCAAGAACTTCACTTGAGGCTGCAAAAAAATTTCCGCTTTCAAAATGCCTAGCATTCCTTCCAAGAAAGCCCAAACCAGAATAGCTCCTGCCAATGTGATTGCCTTTCCACATAGTCAAAATAGCATGTGATCCATGCATGCCACAATTTATAATTGAGATGTCAGTGACTTTCCCTGCATTTCAAAGCAGACTGTCATTTGGGAGAATGAGCACCTCCTGGACCCCAGATCCACTGCTGTGGGCAAGGACATGGCAGTAGGCAGAACAAGTTAAACAAAGCAGGGGGAAACTGAGGTTTTTGAAAGGAAGATTGTGGAGGAGGCAGAAGAAAGCAGAAACAGTGCAGTGAAAGGCTAGGTGTCAGAAGACTCTAAAGTGCAGGAAAGAAGGCTAGAGAAGGATAAATAATTAAATAATGTGTGATGACAAAGTGTGAAGTCTTAATATCTTTGTGTTTCAAAAGTACTGACAGTAATATTTTTGCAAGTCTCTCTAAGCCATTACCTTTGCTTATAGTGAGGCTAAAATGGAGAAACCATTTTTATCTACTTTAAAAAAAAGGGCAAAACCTTTTTCCTCCATCCTCTTCTGTGTTAGGTTGGGCAATTATATAAACAGTAAGAAGCTGCCTAACATAAGCTTCATTATAAAACAAAAGAAATCTTCTGAGAGAGAATAAAAGTAGGTAACGCTCAAATACCATTTAAAAATGGATGTCAGAGTAGTTTGGCAAAACAAGTATGTGCAGGGATTGAGGGAGGAACGCTGTATAGGAGATGAGGAAAAATATCACAATGTTATTGAAAAACATATGCTCCTTGAGATTGACATAAACTCAGAGAAACACATTGTTGTCAGAGCAGACAGAGATGATGTGTATAAAAACATGTCTCTAGTAGGTATTTATGGGACTATCATTTTCCAATTCTAACTAACCAAGAAATCATCTAAAGAGCCAGAGAAAAGGAGACATTACCATGCAAGATGGAGTTAGAGCTGCCAGTGCTTAATGTTTGGTGTATTGGTGATAGCAAATCAGGAATTTGGGATTAAAAATCACTTCATAGTGGACAGTTGTTTGACTTGCTTTCTGAGGCTTGTGGCCTAGAAATTAGTGATCATCCCTCTCAGAAAAAAGAGAGCTTGTCACGTTCTGAAAACACTTTCTAATTTGCTTTTAACTTTGTGCTGCTAAAAGGTCATGTATTCCGTGGCTTGAACTCTGAGCCCGGTGCCTTTTGCCTGGCTAGCAACAGCCCAACCATCAGCACTGAGCAAGTTCACAATGGGAGTCAGATTTACTTGTACAGTCCTTTAGTCTTGCCAAGATCTTGGTGAATACTTTAAGAAAATGATTCTCCTTGGTTTAAATGATGCCAAAGGGAAGTGACAGTTCTGAGGATTTTGATCTTATCAAGATTCATTTTGAAAAATGCTGCTCTGGCTTAGCTTTTCTTTATCTGTGGATATTTGGTACGTATCAGACAACACAAGGAAGAGGTGATATACAGAGATTGTTGTTTTCTATTTGTTAATATTTCTACATCAAAGATACACAGCACTGTCTGTCATCAAAGCTGTGTTTGAGAGATGCATTTTTCCAGAATCACATGCTTTCTGAACTGTATGGAAAGCGTATTTTAAATAACCTATTTGGAATATCTATTTAATTCTGTATGTAGTTGTACATATTTTGTATCTACGTGTAGTTTTTGATATGTTGAAAGGATGAGATGCTAAAGCGCTTAGAGGAGAAGGCAGTGCTGGAGTTAATGTTTTTATTTATAAGGCTCATTGGTCAATGATACTGAGCTCTCCTTCAGGAAAAAAAGATCCTTAATTCACTCTTTCAAAATTCAATGCCCTATTGTTCTCACTTTTCTGAAGTCACTGTTTATAACACTGCTCTCCTTTCCCCTCTGAGGAATAATATAATTTATTGGAGCAGTTCATTCATAGTCTATGTGATATCTATCTTTTGGGACAGAGATACCTTTTGCATGATGTACACACTGTTAGCTTCAAACTCTTCCTGTTTGCTTTATGTGAAAGGGTTTGTAATCAGGAATATTTATGCATCCTGGTACCCAGTTGTGCTGTGCTTGCTGTTTTCTGCTCTTCGTAGAAAATTAAACTTTTTTTCTTTTTGGCTCACACCTACCTGAAAAGCAAAAGATTTTAGAATATTACCCTATGGATTTATGATTACTAGGCAGATAGCCAGTAATAAGCAGTGATATCTGATACTACAGCCCAGACATTCTTTGCTTTTTTCCACCTTTTTCCTATTATCTTTAGGTTTAATAAACTATAAATGGGAGAATTAAATGGCAGACTACCTTTTCTCCTTTTGTGCCTTTTTTTTTTTTTTTTGGAGGTGCTTGGTGATGAGATTAAGTTAAAGGTCATATATTCTTCCAAGCTGGTATTTAGAAATAGGCAAATTATTAAAAAAGGTGGAAGTAATCTAGGTTTATTCATTTTTTTGTGGGAGAGCAGCTTTTTTTGCTACACAACAATAACTTTAAATAGAAGTTACAGTATTATAGATAAAGATTTAATGAATATATATGAGAAACACAAGATAGAAGCCACTAAGCAGTTCATAGCTCTAGATGAGGTCACATTTCTGACTTGTGTAGTATGAAAGCGAGTAAATCGTAGATGATCACGGTGGAAATATTTCCAGGGTATTGTACATACTGCTTATTGTAGGAAAAAAGTTACTTTCTTGCTTTTGGCTTATAAGAAAGATATTGGGTGAAAAGCAGCTACATTCATACCTTAACATTTCAATTGCATGTATTGTTTCTTTGTTTCTGAATCTCACATAATTGCTGACTACAAAATTAAAATACCAAGCTCATTATTTCAATCCTAAAATACAACTTGCTTTAGACTTGTGCTTTGTCTCTAATTGTAGTGTCTGTGTGTTGAGCTTCATTAACTTGAAACAGAAGGAGCCCCTACTTTTGTGTTGAAGTTAATTAAAGCTGGTAATGATTATTGTCTGAAAATTTTCTGGGTTCAAGTAGGTTATTTTGCCTCTGCCTCTGTTTTCATGCATCATTTCATCAATCATGTGGTTGGTCGATTTGTAATATACAGGATTTGTCTGAATTCAGTGAGCTATGGCGTTTTTTTAATCATAAAAATACACTTGCATATCTTCTTAATGGTTAGTTGAAAGCTCCTGATTGTGAAATAGTCACTGCTGACTTTTAAACTCAGATGCTTTTGAAAACTGTTTGGAAAAATAAAAGCAGCTATTTTCCCCATTAAAAATAGGTAATAGCACAAACCACAATAGATAGATCAAAGTCAGGGGCCACAGTTAATGGCTTTCAGGTCTTTTTAGTATAAAAATTGCAAATTTCAAATATGACAATTCTATGATGATGTGTAAAAACTTCTGACTAAGAAGTACTGCCTTCTGAGTTGTAGTCTGCATACTAGTACAATTTTGACCATGACTGATAGTATGAAATAATTATGCATATTTATATGCATATATAGTTTAGTATTTATGTTTTAACAATTTTGCTCAAAGTTCCGCATTTCAACCTTACATATATTGCCTGATGTGCACATCTTTATTACTGATTTTGTGGGTCATGCTGTGGGAGATGTCCTGCTTAAAATCCCCAACAAAAGAACCTCCCGGTGAAAGACCATGTCTTAAGATCAGGCCCAGGGGTATTGCAGCAAAGTGCAATTGATAAATAAACAGATGAAATAAAAAAACAGAAGATGTACTTGCTTATAAGAAAAGCTTGGGAAAAGTGATGGTATGTTAGTTGAGAAATCATAGAGGCCAATTTTAAATAAGTGTTTTGTTTGTGGTTCATTTAAAAAAAAAAAAGGTAACATTACAATAACAGTAATTTGATTTAATGTTACATTTTGTGTTTCGTATTTCAGATTTAAACTAATAGCTATATAGCTAAAACTTTTGAGGTATTCAATTTAAATGTAAAAAAAGGACTTGAAATCTTATTCTGTTCCAGTTAGCATTGCAAAATGAGGATAATGTGTTCAGAGAAATATTACTGTGGGATCCAAAATGTGCTTATCAAAGATATTAGTGGAAGGTTTAATGTATATTCTGTGCCTGTGTGAAGCTTCTGCTGAGAAACTTAGCTCAAGAGCTTTCAGGATCTTATGCAAAACAGAATTTTGCAGCAAAGAGGGGGGTGTTGTGTTATGTTGGAAAAGACAGTGGAGGCTTTGGGTATAGGGCTGGCAAAGGCCAGCTGTTTGTCATCAAAGTGAGGAGATCTGGTACAGTTTGTAGCGCTTGTGGGAGCTTATGCTGGGTTGTGATTTTTGGAAAGGGTGTATGGAATTGTGATGAGGTAAAATGGTCTGGATGAAGGTCACCTGAGGTTGTGAAAGGCTGTGGGAGGTCTTAGAGCCCCCAAAGGCTTTCCAAGGCTTTCTCCCCAGCCCACCGGTACACCTTGCCACTCTAATACAGTTCTGAACTGCATGGTCTCTCCTTTCTGTCATACTTCCCTGCTCATCAGGGTGCCTGACTCAATCCTCCCCTCTCCTACTTCAAATTCTGGCCCCATGGCAGCAGCAGCAGAGGGCTGTGGAAGCAGGCTGGGGATCTGCTCTATGAAAGAGTGTGCTACCCTAACTCATCTTCGCTCTCTTGCCATTGGCAACATAGACAGTTTGCTGCCCTGGACACTTTTGCCTGTATTTGGCACAGTCCCTGGCCATTGGTTGATCACATCATACACAAGGATCTTTCATAGCAAGCTGTGTACTGTTTTGCATAAGAACATGTACAATTTCAGATCCCTGTAAATCTTTCCCCGACACGAGCGTCGTGTCTTCTAGTGCATTCATGTAGTAGCTGGGGATACAGCTGTTTCCTGCAAACACTTAAGAAATTAATAGTCCCCTGAAGTATCACTGTGCTAGCATCACTGATTAATGATGGAGGTAGGGATGTTCAAAGTGAAGTACACACCTCTCAGTGAAGGGGTAAATCCTATGTTGCCTTATGAAAATTGTCCCCATTTTTACTGAAATTCCCATGCAGATAAATGGCTGTTGAAGTCTCTCTCTAGAGATGAAGTGATTATTGTTCTCCTAGAAATATCCAAATTTCCAGGCTTTAACTACCTGTAAAATGTCAATGATATGAAAAGGCATAGTAAGGAGGTAAAATACAAGATGGTGGTGTTATGAAAAATTACTCAATTTCTATACCTATTCCCATTCCAAACTGCATTCCATCTCTCATAATTGCAATTTTCTGCCGATTTGATGGGTTCTATATTGATTGGGATGTATTACAGGTTATAGAATGGGAAATCGCTTAAAGATTAGTTGAAAATAATGTACTATAAAAATACTTGAATCTCAAAGTGTTCATCAGTTTTGGTCCAAGTTCTGCACCCAATTCTAAAAGATATCAGCACAATTAGCATCCACAATTATCTTCATAGACAAAATTAATTATTTTTTTGTTTAATTCCTTGTGGTCTCTTGGTAAATACCATGCTATATATTTCCTCCAAATAATGTCTTAGTCCTTGAGCTTTTTACATACTGGCAGCACCAACATTCCTCGAGTGGGGGTTGCTGGGTTTGTGGGGAAATGCATTGCTAATTGGGGAGATTTTACTGAAAAAAGGCAGGGAACAATACAAGGTGGAGACAGAGCAGTTTTAAACAAGGACCCCTTGCAATCCTGGTAACGCAGGTTTTACAAGTTGCTTTCACTTTAACCAAAAGGTAGTGCTTTTCAGTAGCACTTGGGACTGGTTGGAGTGAAAGCTATTCAGCCTTGGTAGCTTTTTCTCCATCCATTGGTAAGCTTTTTTCCTCCCACACCTAATGTTTCAAGACTCACTTCTTCCCTTCACCCTATCCCAAGGCAGGTTTTCATCACATCTGCCTATTTTCCCTTTGTGTGTGAGAAGACAAAATTGGGAAGCAGGGTTGTAGTCGAGTCCAAAGCATTTCAGCTGGTTCAGTTTTGTCTTACACAGGTGACTCATACCCCTGGTACTGGTGTAAACCTGTGATCCTGGTGTATCAGGGTAAATACGGACAGAGACACAAAGAGAATTTACAGAATACAAAACTGTTTTATTTGTTGCCTTGCCCTTTCTGCAGTTCAGCTCTACTTTTGACTGAGAAAGCATTTCTGCAGTGGCAGATGCTCCAGTGCTCAGCCAAGGATGTGTCTGATGGTTGCATTAGCTTTTGCCACGGTTGCCTAGCTCCTCAAGTGCACGAGCGTGCTCGCCCCCATGTACAGGCACCTCAGTGCTCTTATCTAGATACAAGTCCTGACATTAACTTGTGAATTTGGTGAGCATTGCACCTCAGCCTGTATACAAGTGAACTCCAGAAGGACAGCATAAAAACCGTGTTTTTTTGAATTGGACTTTATAGTGCTATAAACAGTGACATCATTGTATATACATACAAATATATAATGATGAATACAGCAAATGCAATCTTGGATGTTGGCTGGAAAATACACGCTCCAGGCCCAGATTTAATAGGAACTTTCATATTCCATTCTTGGAATATAAAGCCAGCCTTTTTGTCTATTTTGACTTTTGTATTAATAAAATGAGGTCAGGAAATCTGTTAAAGTTTATCTTTAAAAATGTTTTCAACCCAATCACCTTGTTTTAAAAATTATTTCCGTTTGTTATCTGCACATTTAAGTATGTTGTGTTTCCTCATGATTGATTCTGTGAAGAAAAGCACTAACAGATTCCTGTAATTGATTATACTTTAATGATACATAATGGCAAGTTCTGTTTTCCATTATTGTTACCTTACACACTGAACTGTAACTGCTGCTATACCAGGATGTATATTGATATATAATTGATTTAGTAACATTTTACCAGTGGAGTTGTCTTGCATTAACTAAAAGCATGTCTCCACGTCTTCAACAAAAGCAGTCATTCACACATTCAGGGCAGGTATCCTACACGTCTCTGCAGATGGCCAGTTCCTTCAGCTTAGTGGAGCTGGCAAAAAACACCGCTGCTGGAGATCGGTTCAATCATTGTTTCTGGGTTTTGTGGTGATTACATATGGGAGTTGGCTGTTTTAACATTTCAAATGTTTCACTTCAATTACATATTTTTTCTTTTTTGATAGTCCTTTTTCAAAAAATGACCCTTTCCTTCTCCTTCCCATCCTCACACCCCTGAATCCTTAATGGCAAATAAGGTGGTTGATGATCTGAAAGTGTTGTGTGTCTTTATGATTGGTATTACCTAATTATTTACTGATGTCTCCTGCCTGTCTGTATAAATTTCTTTGCTTGTGTTTAGATGGCAAACTCTACCGCGGGGATTGCTTTGCATGCATGCATGTGGTCACATGCATTTCTAACAGCAGTTAGCATATCTGAGTCCTGCTTCTGACTGACTCCTGTGTACTTTTTACTCACACAAACAAATAGTGCAATTCAGTTGTCACTTAGCTGTACTTGGATGTAGGACCTGTCCTAGCCAAATGGCTACAGAGAAAGTCGGATGGGAGATCTAGCCTGTATAGCTGGCCTACGTGGGAAAAATAAATAAATTTTAAAAAGCTAATTTAAATTTTGAGTTTTGCAAGTGTTTCGAAAAGGCATACAGTTGTTGTCTTCCAAATACTCAAAGGACAGATACAGGAATCTTTATAGCTAGAACACTTTAATGATGTAAAATTGGTGACGTATGTTAGAAATACTAGTTAGAAATACACAGTATGGTCAGAGAATGTACTGACTAAAAATACATTTGCCTGTATTTTAAACTATCTTTACTGAGAATATTTAAAGCTTACCATTCTGGCAAGTTGTGCCAATAAATCTCATTTGCTGTATTGTATTGTAAATCAGCAGCTATATTATTGAAATGATAGAAAATGGATAAGAGTTATACTTTCCTCATTTTCAAAATCCTTTATTTTCTAAGAATTTAAAAAATCACACTTTCATATTATCAGCCACATTAAGCCAGAGTGAGCTTTCTTAACCAAAAGTTTAGGGAAAAAAAAATACAAAACTGATCTTTGGACTGGTGAATGTCAGTGTTTGGCAGAATCAAAGTACTTCCTAAAAATCTGCAGTAATACTGTATTTCAGTTTTAAAACTGAAATTTTAGCTTTAAATTTCAGTTTAAAATCTGGAAAATTAAAATAAAAAGAATCACTTCTGAAGTATATAGAGACCTTTGTAAATTGAACTCTAAAGCATTAAATTACCACTACACAGAGATTTTGTATTTTATTCCATGTTACGTAATTTTAAAAATGTTTTCATTTACATCATTGTTTATAACTGTATTAACATTCAACTCTTCAATTCTGTTAAATATAGGTTAAATATAAATGTTAGTTTAATGTCTTTATGTGTATGACACTGCAATTCAGATCTTCCTTGCATGCTGTTGTGAACTGTGGATAGTAATTGCAGCATTTGTAATATTTACTTTCATTGCTAAGCTAGTCATAGAGAGTAATATCAATTAATATGTACTTTTGCTTGTGGTTACTGTGTACAGGGATTATTAGAGAAATTATTTTTACTATCAGAGAACAGTTTCAAGAAGATAAGAAATTCAAATACAAAGCAGATTATGTTACTTAAATGGCCTTTTCAGTGGTGATATTTGAATAGGGATGTCTGTGGTATCTCACACTGATTTTGAATTATAATACAGAATTTAATTTCCTATTTATCTGCTGTTCTAGAGGAACAATTTTTGAACTGTGAAGTGAAATTTATGCTCTAGTGCTATGTATTCTCAGCTCAACCCCATGTTGCAAAAGAAACCTCTACACATTTTTTTAATTTAAAAAACATAAGTTCCTAATTAGTTACACATAGACAATGTCAGATTTTTCCAACTGCGAAGTGATTAATAATACGTAATTAAAATGGAACCTGGATCAAGAACTCATCAAGTCTCCTTAATACCATAATACTGTTACCTTAGCTCTGCAAATAAAGTGATCTTTTCCCAGGGGACCTGAATGACTCTCATGAAATCTGTTCCTGCAAATACACTGTCTCCTCTCATAAAAAATTTCCAAAATTCCCAACTGGAGAACTTATTTCCAGTATTTTCACAATAAAAATATGCAACTCATAAAAGAGTATTAAGTAAATTTTGGAAAATGTCACCAAACATGTATGTGATGTATGAAAGTGCTCTGTTAATAGTCTTTATATTTGGAAGTCAGTGGTTACCAAACGTGCATACATAAAGAACAGATCACTGTTAGTCCTATAGCTACACTAAATATTTTCTTAAAGACTGTTCAATTTCTTCTTTCCAGATTAAAAAAAAAAAAATATGCTTCTAAGCTAAGTCACTAACAAAGTGCAGATAAACAGTGAATAATACTTCTTTACTTATTCAACTTTCTCTTCCTGTGTCATGTCCCGTCCCCCTCCCTCCCTCCCTCCCTCCCTCCCTCCCTCCCCAGTTTTCCTAGCAAGATACTCGCCAGATACTCAATTACAGCCCAGACGATTGCAACGAATACTGTAGAAAACCAGGTCTGGAACATATCCCAGCTGTTCAATGGCAGTAAATACCATAACATCGAGAGCCACTAGATGACACTCTCGTCTCATCCCAGTACAAGTCTGAGAGTATTTATGATTGTTTAAAAAACCCAACTATGGCCTCTCACCCCCAAAGCCCCTTTAAAGATGTTCCTTTGGTATTTCAGCTATTTTGCATTTTTTTTTAATTACAGTTACAATGTGACCGTATTGTTTATAGTATTCCTTCCCTCCTCAGTAATGTTACACTTGTTTATAAATATTTCAAAGCTATCCTTAGACAATTTTTTTTTTTTGTTATGGGCCTCTTGAATAGTGATGTTATGTTATGTCTCATTTTTCCCTTTGGGTGGAATTCACAAACTTCTGGCATAGGTATTCATCTGTGTTTCTGATGGATTTCACAGCCACTTATGGTGCAAGAAGCTCTAAATCTCTTTTTTTTTTTTTTTTTTTTTTTTTTTAAATTCTAAAAAGAACTTTACCTTGGCATATTTTCTGTACCAGATACATACATTAGGAAGCTCATGAACTTCTTGTATGTCCAGATTTTACCCCTGGCAACCTCTCTACTACAGTTGTGACGACATTTCCACGTGAGTTGCCTGTCTGTAGATGCCTATCCCCCAATTTGCATCTTTCAGGGTTTTCTTAGCCATGTAGTTGATGAAGAATAAGTGTAAAAATGCTCAAGTTATCTGAGACAATACAGGAGAAGTTCAAAAAGATGAAGTTTGTAGGAATTACTTAAGAAAATTGTGATGTTTCATCTTCACAAGGATGCAGACAGTGGCTTCAATATAATACATTTGAATTTCTTTGTTTAATTTCACGAAAGGAAGCATTGCACCCCAAATGGATACATAGTTAAAACATTAAGCTTTTCTTCCAAATTAATCTACACCTTCTAAAAAAAGTACAGTGGAGTTCTGGATATTTGTATAAGAATCACTCCTTTCTACTTCTTGCAAACTATGTGGAAGGTAGTGGTCTCTTGTTTCCAGAGAAATGTTTCCATAATCTGGTATTTCTTTTAAAATAATCACTCAAAATTCAGAGATAAATTGTCTCGCAAACTTGCCTGTCTCACAAGGAAAGGAAAACCAAAAGAAATTTGTTATGAAGACAAAAAAACCCTCAGGTGTTCAAAACATCAACAGTAGAGATAAATATATCCTTTTTTGTTGGTAAGACTGAATCTGTTCACTCTTGCTTGTGTGAATTTTATGTAGCTTTTAATTATGTGATTTTAATACTGTTTTCCATAGAGCATCAAATATTTTTATTACAGCTTTGAATGTGTATGTGAAATAGCTTCCATGTACTGTAAACTACTTATATGCCAACCAGAGTCAGTGGAAGGCACTTGCTTGACAAATACACAGTATATACTTCGTAAGTAACCTGCAACAGCATGTGAATAACAAGACTGAGTAATGATGAAAAATTACAGGTATATAAAGACCTCCTGCACATTCAATTAAGTTAGATGTAGTTTTATCTGAGTACTTTTCAGGGTATGGGGAATGCTGTGAATTGATAGAAAAACAGAGGGATACATCCATTGAGAAAGCCTTTTGTATCCTGGTCAGATTCTTAGAGGTGAGAATCATTGATGGGGCTCCATGTAGAGAAATGTGATTGGAACGTCAAAATGTGTAAATACAGAAAAAAGATACTGGCACATAAAAATGTGTCAGTAAGGAGGAGACTGGATTATTTAAATAAATGCAGAGCTGTCTTTCTAGAGAGTTTATAGGCTGTATGTGGATAAAAAGTATTATCCTGATCTTTTTAGGAAAAAAAAAAAGTATTAGTGGTTTATGGAATTAACAACCACCCTACATGTAGACCAAAGCACAGAGCTAAGGATACATGTGGAACCTTAACTTTATTGCTTCCATATCTCTGAATAATAACTGCACAACTTGAAAGTTCTCTTTTTGTCATTTGCAATGGAATGATTTAATTTATTTAAGTTTCTGTGATGAACACTTAATGTCTTACACATGTATGGAAGGCTATAGACTGTGACTCAGCGCTCAAGCCTTGTAACTACACTTTATCTGCAATACTGCAGTGAGAAGGCTTTTTGTGGTCATTAGCAGATGCTGACCTCTCTGTATACATTGTCTTGACCATGCAGTTGTTGAAGGGCAAGTTAAGGGGATGTGGTTAAATTAGTCTGCAATTTTATTACTCACTCGGGACCACTGCAGTTATTTATTAAAGGTCACTCTAGATCCATTCTCCCCTACTACCAGATCTTCCCTTTATAATCTCTTCTCAATGAGCTCCCCATTACTTCCCTTTTCTATGAATATTTAAGTGGTGGTGGTGAAAAAAGAGTCTTTTACCAGCTTCCCTAAAGCATCTCTTCATGTAGTGTACCTGGAGAAAAGAAATCTCTTATGAAGCTATATTGGCTCATGCAAATGTGAGGAAGCATTTAGTTTGCTTCTCCCCAAGGGGCAATGGCTGGCAGTTCCCTCTGTCAAGAGGAATCCTGTGCCCTCGGTTGGAGAGCTGCATGTCAAGGGTTTGCAGGTGCCAGTTTCCCTCGAGAGCCACCATCTGCAGAAGGAGCAGCAGCTCCTGGGCAATGTGCGTGCAGCCTCTCTTTTCCCATGCCAGGACCCTCATACCTCACCCCATACCCATCGCAACCCCTTCCCGCTCCGCTGAGGAGCAGCTCACCCCTTATGATCCCTGAGAAGCCCCCGTCCCGCACCTGAGCCCCTGCTCCCCGCCGCATCCTCCCTCGCTGCTCCCGGCCGGCTGAGCACCAGTGCAGCCCATGGGGGTGCAGGATGGTGCTGCTGGGCTGGGGAGGGGTGACACGGCCCCGGCGGTGCCTGCGGATGGCGCGGCACAGCGGCACCAAGCCTTGGCTCCTCATCCTGGTGAGACTGAGTGCTGCTGCTCTGCTTGCAGCAACCCCTCACCGCTCCAAAATGGCCTGTGTGCTACAGTTTGAAAACCTCTTATGTCTACTGTTATTAAAACAAAAGAAATCGGACTATCCAGTACAGTTTTCCTCTCTGTGGTGAAGGAGAATCTTCTCTGAGTAATGTCTTCCCACTTTGAACCTGGGGCAAGTTGTCTGTGTCAGGAAACTTCTAGTCTGGCAATCAACTACCTTGCTGATGCCAGCTTTGTAGCAACTAAAAGGGAGAGGGGACAGACCTTGGTGCAGAGGTTTCCAATCCTGTAATTGCATATGAACCCCCTGCAATATTTCTTGCAGTCTGGAGAAGTACAGACATGAACCCTGTGGCTGGTAGGCAGAATGAGGCAGGGAGTATCTTGCAGGACTCGGCTTGCTCTTGGTGGTGTGGCACCAGGCCTGCAGAGCCAGGAGGCCAGGCCAGCGCTGCCGTGTTCCTCGTGGGGAACCTTGGGCAGAGCTTGCAGGGAGCTCTGGGGTGGGAGAGGACTGTGCTGAGCAATGATCAAAGTACGTCTGTTGCCAGAAGGGGGTTGTGTGTGTGCATATTTTTCCCCCCTAACTAACTAGTTTTACCTCTTCCCTTCAAAATATTAAGTGAGAATGTTCTCCTCAGATGTAAAAGGGCTGACATTTTGAAGGAAATAAATTTTAATCTAATAAAGTCTGTTCCGAGACTTAAAATTTGCAGTAAGAATAACATTTTATGAATAAAGCCAAATGCAGTATAATATACTGCACTTAAGAGAAGAAGGGAGAGTACATGACCAAATGGGTTTTTTGAGTAAACAGTGGGATAAGGAGGTTTCTTCCCCGGTTAGTGCAGGTATATAACTCAGAGGCCAGTAAGTGCTGGTTAAACGTGGCTAAAAATACAAATAAATATGGTTAAGAGCCAGATTTTATTTTCAGTGTTTTTACACCCCTTAATATGTTGAACCTGGTTAAAAATAGTTACTGCAGAATGACAGCAATATGATAATTGATGAGCTTATGAATATAATCTATGTTCTATATGCTTCTTAGCTAACACAAGCAATAACAATGATAGGTAATATTTTACATTAAAATCAATGCAATTATAATTAGCAGAGTAGGAAGTTGATTGAAATTAAGAATGTCTTACAAAGTAACTTTTAGCATTATGATATGCCATTTATAGTACTATAATTTGTTTATTCATCTTTTTTTCTGTTTCTAATGTACAGAATGCTTCTGTTTAGGGAATCGCACAGCAATAGAATGCAGAAGAAAATGGCAGGTCAGGACAGTTTAAAGGTAGCCTTATAACTAGCTGTTGGGTAAAATGAGTAGAAACACCTGAGTCCAGTTTTTCTGCGACATCTTTTGTGATGTGGTGTAAGATGCTGCTCTATCTGCATGGCCAAACTCAGTGCTGCGAGGAGGCTGTTAGCTGTGGTCTTGAAAGCAGAAGGCCTGTGTAGTATGAGGCTACCTCTGTCATAGGCTTTTCTCTTAATTATTAACTAGGGGACAATACTGCATAGGCAAAGTAATACAGCTTTCAGCTCACTTTTTTTTTGTCTCTGAATTAAGACTGATTCTGCCCTGGGTTGTGTAGTTCTTAAACATGGCAGAGCTCGCACCAAATTTAAAGCCAAATTCAAGATTTGAGAATGAAATTTAAATATCTAGCTACTTCGGCATTTATTTTTTTCCATTTCACTTCTCATCTGTTCAGGAGGCTTGTGCAATTTTGGGCTGAGTAGGGCCAAAACAATATTTTTTTCCCATGCTTTATTACTCATATCACTTTTTTCTCTGTCTTCCTTTCAATTAATTTTAGCGCAGTGAAATACACACCAAATTCAGAAACTGAGTATACATAAGAGTGTCTTGCTTACTGCAGGTAAATAAACACCAGTGAAAGCATGTGCTTGCCAAAGCTTTGCAAACCCTATGTTAAAACTCATGGAACCATGCCAAGCATTGATGGACTCCAGCTATCATTAAATGCTAAATTTCCATGAGGTTTTTGCTGAGATCCACAGAACTCTTCAAGCAAATTTGAACCCCATTGCAGTAACCTGAGGACTGATCAATTGCTCTGTATCAACCTAAAAATGGTTGGGTTTCATGTTTTCTGCATTACAGGTAAACTTTGAAGATTTTTAGATGTGATCCTGACACACAGCTCATAGCAAAATCCAAAGTGAACCAGAGTAGAAATCAAAACTGATTCTTCTCAAACCATGCAGATGAAACCTGCAGCTTTTTTCCCTAAAACACTGTATTATGTACCTTTCAAAGAACTGATAATAGTTTGTTCTTATTTTACAAATATAGGCAAATAAGACTTGGCAAATAGTGCTGTGAGAAAGAAATGAAAAAGAGAATGAAGGAAAATAGGTACAAGGAAGCCGTGAGCCAACCAACCCCAGAACCATACTGTGAAATGATATGACTAAAATATGTGCATGGTAAATAGTGTGACATTGAAAAATGAAACATTCAGTATTCCAGCCAGAGGAGAAAAAAGCCAGCTTCCAAAATTGAGTTCTGGCAGTATGTTCAGAGGGTTGAATAGGCATATGCTTGATTGCAGTTTGGGTGGAGAGAAAGGAGATCCTCAGAGCTCTATTTTAGTTCTTTCTGTATTTTCCCACAATATGAATTAATCACATTTAATACTAATTATATACTTGCAACATTCTAAATTCCTGCCTAAACTGTGGAAAAATGTGAAGATGTTTCCAACACTATAACAGCTTTAACAATGAATCTGTCTATGTGCTTTTGTAATTGTTTGCTGTGCGTCATATTCAAACCCAGTTATGTTCTGCAGACTTACTTTTCTGTACTTTGATGGTGATTTACACTCCTAGGGAAGCAGTTGGGTGAAACCATGTCTCAGAAATGTGGAAGCTTAATATAAATAAATTAAACACAGGCGCTTGATTTAAGTGAATCACAGCCTTTTGACGTTTATAATTTCAACACATGATTGTCACCAGCTAGTCAACCTCTGTGACTCATGGTGATGCTTAAGCTTTTGACTTGGTAGAAAATGTAAAAAGTAAGGGGCTTTTTTAGTTATTCCAGGATATCTTCTGGCCTGCATTCACACAAGTGAGACAGATTCATAGATACTATCAACATATTAGGAGGCTGTCTTATTACATATCATTCTGAATTAAAGATGCCCTGATTACCTTGCCTGTAAACATTAGGTCAAACGAAGAGTTTCTTCCAGGTTTTGAGATACAGGCAGGTAGTTAATTTGTTGCTGCTAAAAATAGAACCATGGCCTGACTATAGTGGTAAAATTATTTCAGCAGGTAAATTCGAGAGCTAAATTCTTTCTGTTGCTAATATTGCACTTGCCTGGAATTAGACAGTGTTATGCAAGTTCCTGTGTGAAGATTTCATCCAAAGGGAACCCATTAGGAAGTTGAATTAATGTGATCATGAGGTTCAGGTGCTTCATTCAGAAATGCCAAGTGTGAACAGGATTTATTCAGTATGGTCTGTCAAGTGCTCAAGTATGGAATCCGGAGTACCATGCTGTATTATTGTTGGTGGTATGTTAGATAGAGCATCTGTTGGTATGGAAGTACCACTAATGCTATGGAGGGCTAGTAATGCTATTGGAGCATTTTTCATCAGGCAGTTTGATGGGATTTACAAACACTGCCATTGGAAATACTCTGAAGGTTTGAGAAACATGAATATTGGAGCTAACCAGGAAAAAAGATGGTGAGCTAGTCTTGCTGCATTCCATGGACAGCTGTAGAGGAATGACTGTATTTTGAGGCCTGCCTTCTCTTTTCCCATCTGTTAATATTTGCCTGACAGAGTCCTGCCCTTCAGTAATTACTGTGAGGCTCAGCTAGGAGAAAACCCAATTTAACACTTGAACTTTGTCTGGAAGATGCCAGTGTTGTTCATTAATACTTGGAGCTGGGGACACATGGAAATGCATCAAAAGTGTGGGTCTTAAACTATCAGCACCACTGATCTCTTCCTAAATGTCCTCGGTGAAGACCAGGAAGGCGATTTGCTCTTTGGCCACTGTATGAATGTCTGGGAGCTGTTAAGAACTACTGCTGCAAAGAGGCACTAAAAGTCAAAATTATTTAATATTCTCAGGCACACTCATGCAGAGGATTTGGGGAGTGGATATTAAAATGTGCAGTTGTAAATTCTCTTAATTCTTCTGTACATAAAAGCAGTATTGTATCACATTATCTTCTTAGTCATGTATACATTTCAAGATAAAGGGACAGCTATTGTTTTCAGCTGCAGCAACCACCATTCATATTGAATTCAAAGTCTCTGTGTAGCTGTAACAAAGATGAGAAGCTTTTTTTAATTGAATGTCTCATTTCCTTGAAGTATTTAGGGCTTGTCACTGTCTAACTGAACCCAAGATGCTGACAAATATGCAAGTCGTTTGTAAAGCAGTTAAAGTGCAGGATATATTTAAGTGGAAACATTCTTCTGATTAGAAAATAATCTTGTATTAATAATAAGCCTTCCTGTTGTAATACTCTTTCTAAATACAGTAATATTCAGAATGGGAATTGGAGAGGTTTCAGGGACGTCATTTCATTATTCCCAATCAGTTTTACTATAAACAAACTGCAGATTTTCAGCGTCAGTATATAGCTCAGGTAAACCTAAGATCATATTTGTAGTCTAAGTACTTGAATGTTTGCTGAGGAATTATCCATGGCATATTTCTTTTTTAAGATTATGTGTGTTACATTAGGCATTTTGAATGGTATCCATTAGCATAAGCCCTTCTGTCTTTGAAAATATTTTTTGTCACCAAGTCTGGTTTAGGTCTCTGTTTGTTTAAACTACAGTTCTGTAAATGGCTGAGATGTGTATTACATTTCAGGGTTTCTTCATGATATGTTGTATGTATTGTTGTTCAGATCCCTGTGTGGTCTAGTCACGTTATATATTATTTCAATGAAATAGCTAATGACAAGCTGGTTGCTTAATGAAGTTCTTTCATGGCACCTTACTTAGGAGGGAGGAACTTTTTCTGGCAGTTGAAGGCTAGCATAACAATATCTAGTATAATTTCTCCCTTGGAATCTACATATAGTAAATCATCTGTGTAATAAACTTATGTCCAGGAAGCCTGAATTAATAACTTCTGGGTCAGCCTCACAAATTTTTCATTAATTCAAATACTTTCTCCTCTTGGTTAAGCCTTTTGTTCGAGACAACATTGAATCACAGTGGTTAGATGGCTTATGACCTGTATTTTTCAGGGAAAGTTATTGGCACTACATGTCATTTTTGTCACAGATTTGAAATGAAGCAAGCACAGAAGTAAGATACATGCAATTAAAACAACCATTTAAAAACATTAAGTATTATTATATTTTTATGAATATTGTTTTAGCTGTGGCAATAAGGTCAGAGCCAACAAATTCAAAGCTGATAAAACTTTTCTATAAGGGAGTGCATTATATTTGCACTAATCTTTGTTTCTACAATAAATGGTTACAGGCAATATAGGATTTTACTAGAAATCATAATTATCAACTTATATAATCTTTTTACATTCAGCTGTTCTCCTTCAATGTAGAGACATGTAGGGGAATTTATATATCTGTAGATCATGTTTTCCACTAGAAGATAATAACAATTAAGAAAATAACCCGTGTGTGTGTGTCGTTAAAAATGCCATTCTTCATATGATGTTCTGGTAACAAAAGAAGCAGAATCTTAGATAAACATCTGGTAGGAATGAAGGGTTCTTCATGTTTTTTACTAGATGAGCATTTCAGACTCATTTGTGACTGAATGATACTGTATTCCCTCTCATGTCTTGTTGTTTTCAATTTATTCTTTACCAGAGACAGGAAGGGAGCAGTGAAATAGGAAATTAGAATGTTTAGAGAGAGTAACTAAAGAGAGCTGCAAAATGGTTTTTAATTTGTTTAGATGGCTGAGAGGCCCCTACGTGTGTGATCTTTCCTGCTGAGCTGAGAGGAGCACATAAAGACACCGTCTACCCAGCCTGGACTGCCATTGTCCACTGGTGACTTCCTCAGTTTTCAGCAGAGGCTTCATGCAAGTCCTTTCCTAGAAATGTTTCTTGGGCTCTTCAGAGTCTTTGGAAGATGTTATCTGTCTCACCTCTTTAGCCTGCACTTCTAATGCTTGTAAACAAGACTGGAAAGCAAGCTGGATTGTGGGGTAGATGATTCATAGAACTACCAGTTATCCTATTACTCAGGTTTCAAAGTAGAATTTTATGTCTTTGGTTGACTTGATTTGCCTGATCATCTTTTCTGAAAGTGTTTATCTGTTTTAATTCTGAATAGATAAGTGCCACACAAATTATAGCTGGAACATGGAAAATGGTAATGTTTCTAAAAAATCTAAATAATTTCTTCACTTGCTTTCACAAAGCCTTACAGTATGCTATGGTTTGACCATAGCTCTGAAGTTATGTGTAGGAGTATAATAGCAACACAGTCTACAGTTCAGTAAGCATGCTAGTAAATTGTTCCATGAGTATCTGAGACTTTAATATAGTGAAGAAATAATAGTACAGACTCCAGATAGCTTCATGATGTTGCTCTGACAAGTTCAGTTTATATATGTTCCTTTATTGCTGCTGTTAAATTTATCTTTGTTAGCCTGTTCTTGCTTGATGTGAAAAATGGTTACAAGTTGAAAGCATATAGAGACCATTTCTATATTTCATAATCCTAAATCTTGGACTGTACCACAAGTTCAAGGAGTGAATAGTGTGCAGGTGTTCATTTTACCTACGTAGATATTTTGTAATATCCAAGTTCTTTACCTGCCCCTCTTTCCGCCCTCCCCTGTTTGCCCCCCAGCCTAGATCCCAGGCCAAATATAAACTAGTATTTGAGGAAAATTTGCCTCAGCTGGTTTATGCAAATTCTGAGTTGCTGTGTCTAGGACTTATGCTTGTTGAATGAATTCAAGAAACTTGGCGTATGAAATGTAAAAGTATTTTCATTGTATATTTTTTTAAACTTTATTCATACAGTCAATGCAAAGCAATACTGTAAAGAATCAGAGAAATTATACTTGCATTTCAGCAATAATCCCATCAGAAGGCGTGCTGTTCTTAGCATAATCTACAGTTTTGAAGAGTTCTCTTATAGTATAACTTGAAAGTTAGAATACTCCAACATGTTAGCACATAACTACAATTTGCAAAATATGCTCTTAAGTTTAGGGTTTTTCTTTTCTCTCTCCCACCCTGCCCCACCCACCACCCTCCCCACACCCCCCCAATAATTATTCTCATGACCAGTTTTTTTCTTTGTGAGATTTTAAAAAACACTTCAAATTCATTTTATGACTAAAATAGATGTCGTTGTCCTTTTCTTTTTCTTTCCCTTCCCCACTGCCCGCCCCCCCCCCAAACTGTGTGACTCTGGAGACATGTTTCTTTCATTAAATTAGCTCATCATCATAGTCTTGTTATTTCAACTGTGGGCTTAGCTGACCAAATTTCTATATTGCATGAGAGAGTCATTAATCATTTGAAAAGGATTTGTATACATTCAGTTGCTCAACACCTCATCTCTCACTTTACTACCAAATAAATTCAATAATGTTGCATCATGTGTTCTTTTGCTTTCCTTTGTGTAGTCAATAATATTAATTTAACCTCCTGTGTGTATGGTGGGTGGTTGGGAGTAACAAAACAAACCTTGGATTGCAGTAAACACCGTGAAATTTTATTCTGTTCTAGTTCTTCAGTATTTAATTATTTTGATTATCCCCTGTTGGTATGAAACAAAAAAAAATCTCGTAAAGTACATGTTTAATTTATCATTCAGAGCCAGAGATAGTGTTCAAATGTTGTCAACTGCTGGATATGAACAGCCTATTACTTTTTGTTCTATTAGGGACAGTTATTGACCCCCAACCCAGCAAAATGTTATATAGTTTGTCAAATGTCCCTGAGCATACCTTGTTGAGGAGACAGTACATCTCTTGCTGAGTACAGAGTAGCATTATATGCATGCCTTAGACTGTGAAGAGTCTGGGTTAAAGTTGCTTCTCATGGGAGACAGAGAAGATGCAGACCTTGAGAAATACTTTTTTCTTCCTGCTTGGAAGTAGGAGTGAGGCACTTAGGGCATATGATTGTAAAAAAGTCACAAAGAAGTCAGATACATCTCCACTGATAGTCAGAAGCAGCCCTGAGGTTGTCATCAACCTGAATGTGTCAGATGAGCTGAATGGAACTACACAGATTTCACTTTAAAACTTTTCATCTTATCTGCTTGTGAAATAGTTTGCTTTTCTATTTCTGTAGCACATTTTAAACTGTATGGAGAGATTTTTAAATGTTCTATATTGAATACCACTCATCTACAGGGGTTTAAAGAGAAATGAGGGAGTCCTGTGCTTCTAGCTAGTAATGAAAATGGTATCAAATATAAGGCAAAGTCTTGCAGGTTTTTTGCATCTTTATAGATACACAAATGATATAATTTGTTTTAAAAATTCAGCTCCATAAAGCTGGTTTTGGGAATATTTCAGTTAGTGAACTTAAGAGGGAAGAAATCCATTGATTGTTGACTCGAGACACACAACTTTTGTCACAAGTGGACTGTGAGCGTAAATACAGCAAACTTTAAATTGCACTAGATGCACCTTTTAAATGTGACAAATACTTCACAATACTTTTCAATTTTAAAATATGCCTAACCTTATGCCCAGACCATGGCCAGTAAAAGTCAGCAAAGTCAGTAGTTAATCCCATAAAAATCACACATACTTCATTTTTGTTTCTTTACCCAGTTGCTGAAAAAAAAGATCCCCCTACTTTTTAAATAAGTGGTTTTTGGTTGGTTGGTTGTATGTTTTTGTTTTGTTTTGTTTTGTTTTTTTAAAAAACAGTTATTTAAAAATCAAGGTGCTATTTCTGTTATGTGTCAAACTGTGTTTCTATTTCTGTCTTTAGATGTTAAAAGAGCGGAGTAGGTGGAAAGCCTTGTTTAATATGTGTCTGTGTGTCTTAACTAGTCAACAAAACTGTAGATGTTTTATACCTCCCCCACCCCAGGCATCCTGACAACCTGTTGGCGTGTTTTTTGCTATAAGTATTTTGCATCTGTGTTTTGGCCACACCCACATCAGTGGGATACTACTTCTAATCTAAAAATAAAATGAGGCATAGTGGGTGTTTTTAATGCTCTGAAAATAATATTAATCTAGACAAGGCTTACTGTGTAATGTTCTATCACAGTTTTCCTGGTCTGAAAAGGGAGGATGACCACTACTGTAGCATGGAACTAATGGCAAGCTTGATACAAATGTTTTCAAAAATGTTTTAACATCCTCAAGTGTTCAGAAGTGCTTATTAGTCTTCCTTGTTTTCTTTGCTCTTGTACAGAGCTTGTCCTTTTGGAGTGAAAAGTTTTAGGCTAATTGAAGCTACTTTCAAAGCATAGTTTAAATAAAGCCCAACAGATCTCTCGTGTTTATTATCAAGAAGAATGAGCCTCTTCTATTAGTATATTTCTGAATTGGAAGCAGTAAGCGTAGAGTTCTCTACTGTGTCCATCAGGAGTGAGTTGGGAATATGTGTCCTCAGCAGAAGCACAGAGCCGAGAGAGTTCTGCTTGTGCTTGGGCCAGGGTGCAAGTGCAGGAGGGAGCAGTGTGTGCAAGAGATGATAAGCCTTATCAGAGGGCCACACTACTATACTGGTAGATTTTCCAGGTTGGGGATTTTTGACTTTTTATTGTTTCACAGTATTCGAGTGTAAGCTCGTTAACTGGGATGCAGGCTTTCCAGTATTTGTGGTAATTATGTGGTTTTGAAATGCACAGCCTTCACAAACTCACAGGCTCTACCATTATTGTATTCTGGTAACAAGATGATTCACTTAAGTCATGAAATTCTTTATTAAAGTTACCCTAGAAATTTTTAGTAAATTGTCTCCGTACTTTACTCCAGCTCTGAAGGAGCATGATAGCTGGCTCTGAATTTATCTATGTAACGGGTATCTTTTTAACATCTGTCCACTGGGAGAAGGAAGAAATTATGATGCCACTGGAGTTGGGATTTGTTTTGCTCTTTAGCAGGAAGTATTCCCTAGAGGGTTTTATGTGCATGAAAATGAACACTTTGAACCCTTGCATTTCTAGACCCAGCCAAGACACTAGATCTCCAGTAAGGCTTGTCATACAGGTGTCCGAAATGTCAAACTGGAAGTCCTCTATGGAAGCCTTTGCTTCTTCCTTGTTGTGTTTAGTAAATTTAAGAGTGACCAAAGAATTTTATTTCAGCCTTGTGACAAAGAAAAGACTCTTGATAGCTTTTGTATATAAAATGAGATATATTTTTGAAGTTGTTTATCTGTAAAGGAAAAGGAGACTTTATCTGAAACTTGTAACCTAAACTGACTCTTAACTTTAGTGGATGATTTAAACTAGCCATTATAATTACTACTTACCACTTTCAGTGAATCAATTAATCCTTACAAGACCTCTGAGACCTTGCTGTGGTATCAAGGTACATGCTGGTATAACTGATTTTATACTATAATAAAGCATTATTTATTTATCCTGTTTTAAGACAATTTTAATAGGGTAATCATACTGGGAAGAATGGATAGCCTGGGGAAAGGTCATCTTAATCTATTTGTGTAGAAAACAGTTCAGTTGTTTTTGCAAGGATGCAAGTAGCATTTCTGTACTACTTCATAATTAGAGAGGGTCTGATCACAACATTTAAAATCCCAGGTGATTTCTGAGCCTTGCTATCGAATAAAGACATTAAATAAAAAAGGGGAAAAAAACATTGAAAGTTCTTACAGAGAAGCAAGGAGGAACTTTCAGAGAAAAATCAGAAATTATAAAGAGCATATCTTACAGTACAAGATGTCAGTTATATCAAATGTAAAAGCTTTTCAAAATTCAGAACAGTTTTTATTGAATGAGGCAATTTGCTTTTATAACCTTTTATATTTTCTCGCTACACATCAGACTAAGTTCTTAAATACAAGAGCTTTAATCATATGTCTCAAAACAGAAATTCTCCTTACTGGACAACTGTCAGAAGATACTTTTTTGAGCCTTAGAAACTGATATACATTCAAACATCTGCCTCTTCATTAACACATGAATACCAGAGTGGAGACTGTTGTCAATGTGTTTTGCAGTAGGAAAGCCTCCCTCAAAGTGGATAACTTTTCTATTTTTTTTTTTTTTTTGTGTATCATGAATATTTCTGCCCTCTTGAGGTTCAGTGCAAATGCCATAAACTTTCCTTGTTTTAGTGTTTTGCAGAGACATCCATCTTTGTCTATAGATGAGCTGTATGGTTGCAGAAACACTGCAACCATGAAAATGGTTCCTGCATAGTTAAAAATTATTAGGGTAACCCCAATACTACTATAGTGCTGACCCATTAGTGCAAATCTTTCCCAGTTGTGTTCTTACACCTTCCTAGTACTCATAGCTCTGTGAATGGGGCTTTTCTTATGATGTCTTGGTAAAAATAATTTCTGTACTATAGAAAAAAATATATCAAACTAAAATTTTTCATTGTTTCACACTATTAAAACAAAATACTTCATTTTAAAATATGATGAAAGCAACTGATACGTGTTTACTCTTACGTGCCAAGTACTCTTTAAATTGCAAAGGCAATTTGCATTAGAATGTATCTTTTAAATTAAAGAGTAAATATTTATATTTAAATAAATATGCTGTTTACAATGTTAACAAATATTTGATAAATAATTTAAACATCACACGCTATCTGTTTACAATAAGATAAATGTAAATGGAAATAGAGAATGTCACTCATTTACCACAGTTTGTACAATACTGCAATTATGCAGGACGTGTACAATACTTTTCAGTATTATATCTAAATTACTGATGTCAGTAAAGTATCCATTGTAATTAAGGTGCTTAGTTGAGACATTATGCCAAAATTAGTGACTAAACAGAAAGAGATAGCTTCAAAATTTCTTTCTTGCCTTGCAGGTCAGTTCTCTCCTGCAACCTACCCCTGTGATTCTCATTTCATGCCACAAACCTTGCACTTCCCCATGTTTTTTCTACGATACCTTTTGAATTAATTAATTTTTTGTTAGAATTAACATATGCCTGTGGCAGCCATCCTAAGAAATCATACAGCACACACTTTTGTGTCATGGCTGAGGCTGTCTTATGGTGTTTTAAAACAAAGCTTGCCTTTACTAGTCAGCCTGAAACACGGAATCATAGACTTGGAAGAGTCCTCAAAGGTCATCGAGTTCCAACCCCCATGCCATAGGCAGGAACACCTTCCACTAGACCAGGTTACTCAAAGCTCCATCCAATCTGGCCTTGAACCCTTCCAGGGTTCCACAGCTTCTCTGGGTAACCTGTATCAGTGTCTCACCACCCTCACAGTGAGGAATTTCTTCCTTATATCTAATCTAAATCTGCCTTCTTTCAGTTTAAAACCATTACCCCTCATCCTATCCCTACACCCCCTGATAAAAAGTCCTTCTGCAGCTTCCCCGTAGCCCCCCTTTAAGTACCAGAAGGCTGCTATAAGGTCTCCCTGGAGCCTTCTCTTCTCTAGGCTGAACAACCCCAACTCCTTCAGTATGTTCTTATTGGGAAGGTGCTCCAGTCCCCTGTTAATCTTCATAGCCTCCTCTGGAGCTGGTTGAGCAGATCCCTGTCCTTCTTGTGCTGGGGGCCCCAGAGCTAAACACAGTACTGCAGGTGGGGTCTCATGAGAGCAGAGGGGGAGAATCACCATACTTCTCTTGATGCAGCCCAGGATACGGTTGGCTTTTTGAGCCATGAGCGCACGTTGTTGGCTCATAGTCAGTTTTGTACCCTCAAGTCTTCCACAGAGCTGCTCTCAATCCACTCATCACCCAGCCTGTATTTGTGTTTGGGATTGCCTCAACCCACGTGCTTGGCCTTGTTGATTTTCCTCAGGTTGACACGGGCCCACATCTCAAGCCTGTCAAGGTCCCTCTGGGTGGCATCCCTTTCCTCCAGCGCATCAACCGCACTACACAGCTCTGTGTCACTGGCGAACTTGCTGAGGGTGCACTCAATCCCACTATTTGTGTCTCCAACAAAGATGTTAAACAGCACCAGTCTCAACACTGATCCCTGAGGAACGCCACTTGTCACTGCTCCCACTTGGACATTGAGCTGTTGACCACAACTCTGAGTGTGACCATCCAGCCAATTCCTTATTCACTGAGTGGTCCATCCATCAAATCAAAGTCTCTCCAATGTAGAGACAAGGATGTCATGTGAGATGGTGTCAAAAGCTTTGCACAAGTCTAGGTGAATAATGTCAGTTGCTCTTCCCTTATCCATTAGTGCTGTCATAGAAGGCTACCAAATTTCTCAGGCACGATTTGTTCCTAGCGAAGCCATGTTGGCTGTCATGAAACGTCTCCTTATTTTCCATGTGCCCTAGCATATTTTTCAGGAGGATCCACTCCATGATTTTGCTGGGCACAGAGGTGAGACTGATTGGCCTGTAGCTCCCTGGGTCCTCTTTGTTTCCTTTTTAAAAATGGGTGTTATGTTTACCCTTTTCCAGTCAGTGGGAACTTCACCAGACTGCCACAACTTCTCAGATATGATGGGTAGTGGCTTAGCTACCTAGTCTGCCAGTTCCCTGAGGAACCACACATGTATCTCATCACGTCTCGTGGACTCATGCACCTTCAAGTTCCTCAGATGGTCTCCAACCTGATCTACAATGGGTAGTTCTTCATTCTCCTAGTCCCTGCCTTTGTCTTCTGTGACTGAAGCCCTTGCTGGTGAAGACTGAGGAAAAAAACTCATTGAGTATCCCAGCCTTTTCCATATCCCAGGTGACCAGGTCTCCCTTTTTGTTCCAGAGGGCCCACATTTTCCCTAGTCTTCCTTTTATCACTGATGTACCAGTAAAGGCTTTTTCGTTGCCCTTGAAGTTTCTTTGTACTCCTCCCAGGATACCTGTCCTTGCTTCCACCCTCTGTGAGCTTCCTTTTTGTGTATGAGCTTGTCCAGGAGCTCCTTGTTCAACCATGCAGGCCTCCTGGCATTCTTACCTGACTTCCTCTTTGTTGGGATGCATTGCTCCTGAGCTTGGAGGAGATGATCCTTGAATATCAACCAGCTTTCTTGGGCTCCTCTTCACTCCAGGGCCTTATTCCATGCTACTCTGCCAAGCAGGTCCCTGAAGAGGCCAAAGTCTGCTCTCCCGAAGTCCTAGGTAGAGAGCTTGCTGTGCGCCCTCCTCATCACCTTAAGGATCTTGAACTCCGCTATTTCATAGCCACTGCAGCCAAGGCTGTCCTTGAGCTTCACCCTCCTCACCAGCTCCTCCTTGTAGGTGAGAACAAGGTCCAGCACAGCACTTCTCTTGGTTGGCTCCTCTATCACTTGGAGAAGGAAGTTACCACCAACACATTCCAGGAACCTCCTGGATTGCTTATGCACTGCAGTGTTGTCCCTCTAACAGGTATCAGGGTGGTTGAAGTCCCTTGTGAAGACCAGGGCTTGTGGATGTGAGACTGTTCCTATCTGTCTATAGAGGGCCTCATCCATTCAGTCTTCCTGGTTGGGTGGCCTGTAGCAGTCCCCCACTATAATGTCTCCTGTCCCTGCCTTTCCTTTAATCCTTACCTACAAGCTCTTGGTCTGCTCCTCATCTATCCCCAGGCAGAGGTCCATGTGCTCCAATGGGTTATTGACATAGAGGGCAGCCCACCCCCATATCTCCTCTGCTGGTCCTTCCTAAAGAGCCTGTATCCTTCCATTCCACCACTCCAGTCATAGGAGCCATTCCACCATGTCTCTGTGATGCCAATTAGATCACAGCCCTGCAGGTGTGTGCACATTCCTAGCTCCTCTTGTTTGTGAATGAACCTGTAAACCAATTTTGTGATCAGTCTCTTAACAGTGCCATAAATCTCTGTCTACTGTGGTTATACCAGTATGTTAGAGCAGCCCAGGGTTCTGCAGACTATTAACGATATGATTCTTTGGGACGTCTCAAATATGATTAGCTCTTTGATGAGGCAGAACAGTCCAGTGCTTGTTCTATTAAGAACTACTGATTAGTTTATATTGGCTTGCATTGGGAAGGCTTTCTTCACAAGGGTAAAATATTAGTATCACATGGAAGCTGAGATTCCTGTTTGCCCCCAGTTTTTATGGCCTTGCTCTAAGTAGTCTCATTATGATACAATGGGGGCTTTCAAAATGATTGATCAAACTTTCAGAATGGTGCAGATGCTGTTAAGAAATGTACAAACAAAAAATCGCAATGTGTTTACTTGAGCAAATTTAAATGTACAGAAGTATAAAAGTTCATGTTTAGATCTTGAGATGCATATAATAGATTATACGAATGAGATTTCCTTTGAATGCTTTTTCTGTAGTTCATTGATCACCGTGCAAATCTATATGTAAGGTTATTGTAAACTCACCCATTGGCCAAGTCATGGTAGAGCCTGGCTGTGCTCTCAACCTGGATAATTATTTTGTTATTTATTAGACTAATAACTTTGTGGCATATGTTATATTGTGCACATTCAGAACTCACCTAGTTAAGGTTACATCAAAGACTGACCTCTATTGACAAGATTAAATTGAAGTAATTTTCTCTTAGTGCTTAGCAGGTAGAGTATTTGTGTTGTCAGCAAACAGGACTTTATCCTCTTTCCCTTGGGCATTATCTTGAATGCAGTGTCAGAATGTGAGATGGATTTACTTTGATATTTTTTCCTCCAATTTTTATTTTTAATTTTCCTTCTATCACCTTTCAGCTGTCACACTCAATAATTTCCTTGGAAGGAAGGTCCCCAAAAAAAGCCGCTGTATAACAGCTCTGCTTAAATGCTGATCTTTTCCAGTAGTATTTTTAAGCTGTGTGTGTTACCTGATATTTAATCCTTAGGATTTGCAGGACTGTCTTAAATACGTTATTTTTGTAGGCCTCTCACTTGTGAAAAAACCCCAACAAACCGAACCCCAAAACCCCTAAATCAAACAGAAAAAATCCCCAGGAAAATATTAATTATCTGTAATACTGTAAGGACTACTTTATCCTACAATTTGCTTTAAAAAAAGACCCACATAAATCATATTATTGTGCGTACACTTGTAGAATTCAAAAGAGAAAATACAGACTCAGACCAATAAATCAGTGAATACTAAATCAACCAAAGAAACAATCAATCCTAAATACCCTTAATTGTGAAACAAGTGGTTTCATTTATTTAGAATATAGCAGATTTTAATACTTGTCTAGCCTTGCCACTTGCAGAACATGATGGAGGAGGATGTCTACTAATTAACTCCTTTAGAAAAGGAAATAACCCACTGAGTGAAAGGAAATAATATTCTTTTAGAGGTGGTTTCCATGTATATTCTGACATTCTTGTCTGAAATTTGTCCATTTTTCCTACCATTTCTGAAATATTAAAAACCCCATGGGCAAGGTAAATTTTACATCCTTGAAATCACTAAGTCTGTATGTGAGTTACTGTAGAAATTATCTCATCATATGTAGCTTAAATTCAGTTATAGGTGAACAGTATATTGTTATGTATTTTAGTACAGAAACTTTTATTCCAAAATGTAATCAACTTTTGCTTAAAGCATAATATTTGAATAGAACTTTTGTGTTAAAGCTTGGTGTTAGGTGTTGTGAATGCTTTCAGTGGTGGTTTTTAATAAGAAAACAAAAAAAACAAAACCCCTTTGATTTCTCTGTGATAATCCTGAGGAGAGTTACAAAGCCAAGAAGTGTCACAAAAGCAACACAGTGGCTTATCTGTAGGTCAAGCAGTTGTGGTGGCAATGTCATGTTCAGCAGAGAAAAAGGAAAACAAAACCATGTCTTTAAGGACAAGAAAACAAGTGGTTTGGAAATAAGGTGAAGCAATCATCCTCACCCTTCTGGTACTTAGTTGTCCAGAGGTGTGAAGAGAGGTGGCTGGTAAGAAAGAAACATGAAATATATATTTTTATTTATACTCCTAGGGGATGAAGTATTAGACTTTCTTCCAGACTTAGATTCTATCTAATTTATCATGGAAAAGCTACACAGCTTACTTCTTCCTTGCTTGGAACTGGAGTAGTATTGCATTTTATAACAGCCATTAGTGCATGGTTTAATGCGGGAAGGAATATTCTATTTCTTACTAAGATGGGAAATGCGAGTTGAGCTTTCAAGTCTTCTTCCAACTGTCTCTGGTTTTTGCAGAAAGGGTAAACTGAAAAAGCTGCAGTCACATGTGGGCAGCAGGCATACAGTGCAGTTAATGATCCGTGATAAACCTGGATAATAAGCAGAGATGGAGAAGGTTTCACCCAAATGGAACGAGAAATGGTGTTTCTTTGAAATGATCACGTTTCTTCATCCTTTTGGTTTTGGTACGAGAAGAATCAAATCTGTAATAGTAACAATCCCCTAAAAGGTATAGAGAAGGGTAGCAACTGTGGGGATGTTTGATAATTCACATAACTTTTAAAACTAATTAATTAATGAAACTACAGCTTTAGATAAATTCTCTCTCTACTCTTTCCTTTACCTGTGTCTCCTGGAGAGGAAAACAAACAAACAAACAAAACAGAGTACTGTGTGTTTTTTGCAGAACTTTAGGATTCAGCAGATGTATATATTCATGAGATATATGCAGCAGATTATTTGCTTCATCTCAGTATGAGCCAATTAAAGCAAAATAAGGTCAAATGTTTAATAATGTCAAACTAATTTCTGTTAAATTGATTTTCAAGTACTGTGTCTCCATTTTTGTTTTATGTGATTAATGGCAAGTAGACCACTGAGTTTGTCTGATTATTTCTGTCATACGCAGAAGGTCTTAAAAATCTAGCTAATATACAGTGACTTCTTTTGTATTCTACTTTCATCTAAAATCCAAACTATGGGTTGGCCATTTAATAGCAGGACATGGAAAGCTGCTTTCTAAGTAAACCTCCATTTAAGATACTGGCTAAATTATCAAGCCTTTTAATGGAAGTGTATAAATTGTAAGATTGTAACTAATTCTTGTTTAGTAGAAGGAGTTACATATCAGACTGAGAAAAGAGTGCTTGTAAAAAGCCTTTTATGTTTCTGTACTTGCTGGACTGTTTTAGCTTTGTAAATAGTATAATATATTTATCCTTGTACAGGTTGTATAGATATATATGATATATGAATGTGTATGTTTATGTCTAAATATTATTCATGTTGATTTACTCTCAAATGGACAGTTATGGCAGAGACTTGTTTTTAAATGAATGAGATTCTTCAAAGACTTTACACTTTGGTCTCTTTCAGTTAAGAAGCACATCACAAACTGTTGCCAAGGGTTAAGGTTGTTTATGAGGTTAAAAAGTAGTCTTCACTGTTTGTTGCCTTCAAAGCTTGATAGAATTTCTGGTTGAACTAGGTTGTAAAGAAATTAATAATTTTATCTAAATTTCCTTTGCTTATCTGGTTATAGTTCTGTAAAAAATAGGCCAAATAGTCTTCAGGAATCTGTAACAGGCAGACAATAATTTCTTATTCAGAATAAACCACTGCTAAGTTTATATGTTCATATTAAAGCATGCATAATTTTACAAAACCTACAATGATGTGCATTTGTAAAATTCAGCATAAAGCAAATATTTTTCTTTAGGAAATGTCAGTCAGTACACACTAGGTAAGCAACAACAGCTGTATTTAATATTTCTGTGAAGTAAAACCACTTTTAGTTTGTCAAGGCCTAAGTTCAGCACTGATAGCTGTTCTTGAACTGATGGAAATAAACTAAACAGAGAGATCATCATTAATTAACTAGGAAATTATTTAAATCTAGAGAGCTTTGTATTAAAAATACTGCATACATTGTTTATGTTCAGGGTGTTTGTTGGGCTGTCCTTAACATTTTCAGGGCAGTCAGAGATCTGAGGTAATATGGGGTTTTCTTGAGGTGTATTGATAAATCTGGTTTCCGAAATCTACCTGTACCATGAGTATAGAGGGAATCTGAGAGATGATAAAAATATCTTGTTGTTCAGTTCTAGATGGAGATACATGTAAATGTTAATCCATGGATTGATATATTAAAATATTCAAACCTCATATTTGTATGCTGAATGTGAATTCTGAATACTGACTGTGGGTTTCTGTTGCAGTATGAATACTTCAACGCTGTGCTCATAAATGAAAGAGATGAAGAAGGTAACTATCTGGAGCTGGGGAAGGAGTTCATTCTAGTGCCAAATGACCACTTCAATAACTTGCCTGTGAACATCAGTCTGAGTGATGTCCAAGTACCAACCAATATGTACAATAAGGGTAAGAAAAGAGACGTTTTATTTCATCATTCCACTAGCTGAACATAGGAACTTCTTTGCTTTTAAAATGAAGCTGTTGAACTATATATTGTGTGTGTTTTCCAGTTTGTGATTAAACTGAAATTTCAGTGGAAGAATACTTAAAGTAGGACACTTTGGTAATATCTTTTGTCTTGTGGCAATTTAGCAATTTAATATGGTCAATGATTTGCATATTAGACTTGAATGACTTCTGCCACAGAACATGACAGATTATGTTTATTCTTATGAATTATTTTCCAGAATCTCTAAATCAGTTGAACAGATCTTCCATTGTCACTTACAAGTAATGTCCTGTCTTTTGCTGAGAGCTAGAAGTGTCCTTGAAAGATACATGGTAGATGGGAGGGGAATATTTTATTAGATTTATGCTCTCAAGTTTCTGGGAATAATTCTAGCTGTATATGATTGTATGCACAGCTGCTGTGAGTTTTCAGGTAATATTTAGGAGGAATAAAAACCATTTAAATTTCTACTCCCCTGACTATTTGTCATAGGTGCTGGATAGCACATAGCACTGACAAATAGCTACATTAAATACTGGGAGTGATGGCCTTAGGTCTAAAAATTGGAAATACAAACTGAACTCAAGTACACCCTTACTCATTTTCCTTTTGTCACTTCCCTTTGATCAGACAGCAGAATTTTGTAATTTTAATATGTTTATGCAGCACCTATCTATTTATTTTTCTCAGGCCAGTAATAATAGAAAAATTAAGAAGGAAAGTGACAAAGTTTCTGAACAATGTCTACTGTATATTTGTCAATGATCTGCAGTGAGCTGCCTAATCTTATTATCTGGTTCCTCCTCTATGTTTTAACTATACTAAAAGACAGGTAAAAACACATTAAATGCTTTTCTCATAATACATTCCAGGCTAGCAGCTGTGGTAATTTATGCAAGGATATTGTGTAATCATCACAAATGGAAGGAGAATTAATTTAGATAGGTTGGGCTGGTAAGAGGGGCAATTGATATGACAGCTTCTCTTTGAAGTTATGAATCAGACTTGAGAATATTGAGGAGCCGAAGATCATACAGTAATGTCTTAAATTAGGGATTACAAAATAACAAGGCTTCCTAGAGAGTATTTGGGAGGTTGTGGAATGATTAATATATGGGTATTTTTAAAAGATTTGGAAAATACTTAGAGATTCTAAAGCTTCCAAGACACTTTTTTTCGCACAAGTGTTAATATTTCTTTAACTGAGCCTGTCTATAAATTAATTAATTCCAGAATTTTTAAGGATGGAAAAAGGAGAAAAAAGTCTATGTTTGCAGAGGGATATAGAGGTCAGTCAATCATGTTTTTCTGGAGAAGCTAACTAACCTAAGTAGTTAGTTAGCAAGAGCAGTAAAACTAAAGGACCTCCAGTTACATGATATTTAGTACTGCTATGTATAGAATACTTTTTTATATGCTGATTAGTGTGACAGTTAAAGGCCAAAGTCAAAGCACGTGTTGCATCTTGTTTTGGCCTCTAGTACGTGGACTGCCTGTAGAGATGGGGAAGATAAAGCTCTGTGCTGATTCCTGTTTCCACTTTGTCTAATTCAAACCAGCCAAAATCATCACTTTATGCAGCTGCAGAAAAACATTTTTTTTATCATGTAAATGTATTCCAACTGCTGAACTCTAGTTTGTTGCTGACATTTTCCTTACACATGAACATGATAGTCTCAGCTTTGAGACTGACAATGTCTGGAAATGCTGCTCTTGCCAAGAAGAGGCCTGTATGCTTATATTTTTTGTTGTCCATTTCTTCAGTTCTGTAATGCAGAGGGGTGATAACAAGTTAATTAAATCCTAGCCTGAGGGTACAGGCAGTATGTATTGATAAGTTTACAACCAAGTGTCTGCACAACACCATTTCTTTAAAAAATGCCTGTTTGTTTTGAGGTTATGTTTTACTTTATTGAATTACTAGGCAAAATCACAGCCCACACTCACAGTTGAAAACAGACAAGTGTGATCATTGAATATTTAAACACAAGGCTCTCAAGTCAGCATAGAAACATGAACTTTCTATTTGTAAACTAATTCTAAGGTTTTTCCTTTTTTTTTTTTTATTTATTAAATAATAATAATAATTTGCAGTTTGTTCAGAGGAGAGTCACAGGACTCATATGTGGGTTGAAAAATATGCCTTAGACTGAGTCCAGAAGCTCAGTCCATTTAGCTTATTCAGTAGATGATTAAAGGATTAACTAGTTGATCTCTAGTTAATTACTAATACTAGGCTCTGTAATCTGTTTGCCAAAGGTTTAGAAAGATCCAATGGCTGAAATTAGCTTCCATTATTTTGCAAAATGCACAAATGTGGGCTCAGGTAAATCATGGGGGGTGGGGTGGGGTGTTGTTTGTGGTGGTTTTTTGGTTGTTTGGGTTTTTTTGGTTTGTTTAAATTATGATGGTTAGTGTGGTCTATTAGAAGGGTGTTGTCTTATGTTTGTCCCCCCAAGCCCTTAATCAAGACTAGATTCTTTTTTGTTTCTGAAATAATACATAGTCTAGAATTAGTTTTGGGAAAAATTTTGGCCTGGTCAGCTTGCATGATCATAGTGATCCCTCCCAGCTGTAGAATCATTAAAGTGAATCTTCACAGTCCCTAACTAGACTCTAAATGAGATTGGCTTAAACATAATGGGACATAAATACATCGCTGTTCTTCATGTATCTTCAGGCTCTTTCAGCCTCTGCATAGAAAAGATTAAAAATATTGATGATAACAACAGGACTAAATAATTCCCATTCTAAGGAAACTATCAAGTTTAGAATCTGAAAATAAAAAGCAAAAGAAAATTTCATTGAATCATTTTTCATGAAATCAAAAAAGCTGAAATACCATATATATAAAAATGATAATATTAAAATTCAACATGGAACATTTTTAAAAGGAAAACGAGACCCAATAAAAAAAGACTGCCAACCTAATTTGTACATGTAACTCTAGTGCCATTAATTTATTACATGTATTACATTAATACATGTAACTCTAGTGCTATCTTTGAGTACAGATTTCAAGCACCTACGATAAATGTAGAAGAGAAAAGTAAATTTGTGATTTTAATAAAGAATCACAATTTTATATTCACAATGCTCTTGATCATCATTATAAAATATAAAGAGCTGGTCTGGTTATTGATATGCTCTTAAGTTCTTCACTCCCCTTTTCTGCACACCCTCATCCCCCAATTTCTTCATATCTTACAGTGCACATCAATTAATGTTAAAAATAGAAAAGTTACCAATCTTTTGAATATAAAGCCTGTGGGGCTTAGAAGACACCATTTCGGCATTCTTATAATGTTCATATACTGAAGGAATTCAGAAAAAAAATAAAAAGTGGGATGATTACGCTTTACAGATAAGTGTGCTTATCTGTCTGTCAGTGTAGAGAGGCCTCTCAGCTCTAGGCTGTTTCACAGCAAGGCTCACGGTCCATTTAAACTGGAGAACATTCTGATGGAATTGGCCTCCTTAATTTTTCCTGAAAATGACTGCTTATGATAATGTTTTGATTCTTAAATATTTAAGGACACATTGTGATTCTAAGTCTGTCAGTGCATTCTGTTTCTTCTCCTTAAGTGCAAAGTGTATTGTATTGCCTATAGCCACAGGATTTGCAAAGCAGTATCCTTTTCAACAATGAATAAGTAGTTAAGATTGAGTAAGAAGTTCTGTGATAACTGTCTTCACAAGTGGTAGCTCTTTCTTCCATCCACAAATTTGGTAACTGGCAATTATCAACCATGTACAGATTTCTGACAGAAAGTAGGGAAAAGGCTTCTTAATCATATAGGAGTTAATAATATAGGTATATTCATATACCTATATTCATGAAAAAGGAAGACAGTTACTTTTTGATATTAGAAGGAAAGTTTAGTTCTGGGAAGTACAGAATCAATCTGTATCCATTTTGAACAAAGCAGTACCAAGGCAGAAGTCTGGGTATGAGAACAAGTGTATATAAGGCACTAATTCAGCTACTGTTGGTTTTTTAATAGAGTTTGTTTACATGGGTTATATATCAGCACCAGAGTGAGTTTTCATATCTTATTTCTATCCCTCTCCTCTTATTTTAGAATGTAAGTGATTTGGAACGTGCTACTTTTTCTCATATAACTTGCATATATACTTCCGTAAGTATACCTTCCAAAGATACTCAGATGTAACTTTCTACATATCAATTGGTATATTTTAAACAGCTATAGTGAAAGAGATTAATAGTAATGGAAAATGATTAACAATTTAAAGTTTACATATTTTCAGCATTTGCTCTATTACTTTCTGAGATGCTAGTAGTATATTTAGAAGAACCTAGGAATGTGACATATAATTAAAAAGTAGGCAGTTGGAATGTGGGCTAGGCTTTCTGGCAACCATCCATGGAGAACATGGTTTCTGACAGTAGGATTGCCACTGGGAAAAAGTAGGATTCTATAATGGATTTGTGTACAGGAGGATATGATAAAAGAAGTCTTCAGAACACTCAAATCTGATCTTGCAGATGTTGATAACATATAAAATAAAAATAGAGTAGCATTTTAACTTTTGTTAATATGAGAATGTAAGTAGTCTTAGCTTCTTAAAATCCTTCATTCTTTGTCCAAAATACATGCTGTGTCTGAACTGAAGAACCTGTTCCAGTTTTATTTTTCTAAGTCTGTTACCTCATATTTACCCGTAGTTGTGGACAGCAATGACATCTTTTCTGCTATTGAGTTTACACTCAGCAATTTTTCAAGTTCTTGGAAGAGGCTTATGAATACTTGGCTAAATGTGGATTTCAGAGGAAGGTAGATGAAGACCAAAGCCAGGGTGAGGGTGAACGTGTCTTGGTGACATACACTCAGGCAATTCTAAAATTTGGCATCTGTTGAAAAATGAAGTATAGCGTAGTATGTACCAGAAGTGACACACAGCAGGATCTTATCTGCTTATGTTAGCATTGCATGAAATCTAGGAAATTCAAGGATGTTAATAAATATCAACTGAAAACAACACCTCGTTTTGAGCTTTTGCAGTCAATCTTTGTTTATATGTTAAGGTAAATTTTACATTTGTAGTTTGTAGAAAGGGAAAAACTCAAGTTCTCTTCTTTTCAGTACTTCAGAAATTTACAGACACAAGCACATCTCCTTGCCTTTTAAACTATCTATTTTACCTTTCTGTTTTTCCCTTAAGTCTTCAGAATTGTGGTCTTTTGTATTTTGTAAATTTTACTCTCATTCTCCTAGTGTTCTTAGTCATTATAAAGAGTTACACTACTTCACTAACACAATAGACTAACTAATTTAACTGGCATTGAACTATCCTTTATCAAGTACTGGTGCAAAATAGAGGATTGGAGTCTGAAGTCAATGACGTTGTTGCAAAATCAGTATTAGACTGCAGTTGCCTTTTCCACCCCTAAGAATGCAAACAGGCAGCTAATTAGATACATCACAGCAGGCACCTGCCCATCTGGAAGACTTTTTAATCCTTATCCATTTCTGGAGAATTATTCCAGCGTTTCTTGAATATTTCTGGCACCTGAACTTGCAGAACATTTCCAGAATAACTGTAAAGTGTAAAAATTCATAGTGATTTATAAGGACAGTTGATGCTGAAACACTGTATTTTCTCAAAAAGCATTGATTTTTTTGTTTGTCTTTTGTTGTTACCAAAAATTAAGTAGTTAGACTTTTGGATTTTAAAAAGTTAGGTGTCTACAGCCTCTGGTTGGGAATCAAGTGTTTATAGTAAGATTCTTAGGTACATACCTCTATAATTTGATTGCCTTGAATAATTTGGTTTTTTACATGGGTAAACAATATCTCACTGGGACCTCTAGATACAAATGAATACAATTAAACATGAAGTGATGCAGCCCTTTTACAGTAGAAACAAAAGAACAAAACAAATGTGTTCTAATTGCAGCTGGACACAAAAACCACTTTACTGAATCTCTGTTTAGAGTAAATAGGCTGAGTGTAGTCATTTCTTCACTGTAAGAAATTTAGAGCTAAAGAGAGACTTCTGTGCCTGAGAGCTTTTTCATGTATAAAAATATTATTTATTTCTAAAAACCTTATGTGTCATAAAATCTTCACTGTGGATCTGCCTCTAGATTTGGTCCAGACTAAAATATCACACACACAAAGAAAACCTTTCTAAATGCTCTTTAAAAATAAAAATACATTTTAGAATGAGGTCAGTTTTATTTTCCTAGTTGGGTATCTACTGCCTCCATTTCCTTTCTTTATCTTCTCAAGAAGACATAAAGAGTGGATGAAGTTATTCAGGCCTAGTTTTGTACTAATTCTTAGGTGAACTTGCATAGTTTTATCCTTGCACTATTTTATTTGTTCCTTTTAGGCCTGTACTAACACTTTGACAACTGCACATCATATCCCTTTTCTAATTACCTTCTTTTTTTTTACTGCTTACTGAAAACCACTTTCTCCTGTTTTCAATCCTGAACTTACATCTCCTCTTTCTGTATGAGCTAGTTATTGCTTCATCTCCTTTTTACTTTTGATTATGACAAGGCTTTCTGTACCTTTTTTTGGAGATGAATTACCTAGAAAGATGTTGTGAAGTGTCTCAAGGCACAATTGGATGTATGATGTCAGCTGCAGGTTATTGCGGGATAAGAAATTGTGCTTGCTGGGTATTAGTGTCCAGTTTGAACCAGCTGTCATAAGCTGTTCTGTAAGATCTTGAAACTAGCTTGGTGAAAGGAATCACATCAGCATTTTTTCCTAGCAGAGTTTGAAAATTCACCGAACTATGGTGGAGGTGACTGCACGTGAATCTATCTACCAGGTCTGGACAGTAGTCTCTGAGAGATGGTGGAGGAGGTAGATGTGCCAGTAGAGGTAGACTGGGGAAAGAGGATAATCTCTTTACCTGGGTGTCCTGGGTTTGAGTGAGTGGTAGGGTTTTTTGGTAGCAGGGGAGGGGGCTATAGGGATGCCCTGTTGTGAGAAGCTTCTGGAAGCTCCCACAGCTCCAAATCAGCTCCACCTCTGCACCAAAACTGAGCCAATCAGCTGCGTCTCTGCGATAACTTATTTAAGAAGGGATGTGGTGACGACGAGTCAGACTTGTGAGGTGAGGAGGAGTTGCTGCAGCTGCGTGAACACCAAGACCAGTGGAGGAATGGAGGAAGAAAGGAGGGGGAGGTGTTCCAGAGCACAGACTCCCCCCTGTATCCTGTGGTGAGACGGCAGGGTGGCCCTCCCCTGCCACCCATGAAGATTTACAGTAGAGCAGACACTGATTTATGGCCTGTGTTTCGTTTTGCATGGATGATCAAGGTGCTATGACCAAAGAAGGCCGGGGTCTTGAGGGACAAGGTAGCACTGCTGTTGTAGTTCCGTGCTGGGAGGATTGCAGCATGTGGGGGTGTTCCATGCTGGAGCGACTTGGGAAGGGCTGCAGCCCATGGGAGGGACTCCAGTTGGAGAAAGTTGGTGTCTGACGGTGGAGCAGTGTAAGGAAACACTGTGGCCCGTGGGAGGGACTCAGTTCAGAGAAAGTTTGTGGAGGACTGTCTTCTGTGAGAAGGGGACCATGATGGAGCTGGGGAAGAAATTCCAGAAGCTCCCCCCACTGAAGATGGAAGAAGTAACAGCACTGACTGCACCCCCCCTTCCCTGCCCCTGCGCTGCTGTCGGGAAGAGGTAGAGATATCGGGAGAAGAATTGAGCCCGGGAAGAAGGGAGGGGTGGGAGGAAGGTGTTCTCAAGATGTGGCAATGCTTCTCACTGTCCTACTCTGTTAAGTGTTGTTGTTAGTGTCTGTAATAAACATCTGTTCTTTTTTTTTCCTTCCACTAAGGAGTCTGCCTTTTGCTCATGGCCATAATGGGTGATCTGCTCCTCCCAGTATTATCTCAAATCCCAAGCCTGGCTCATTTGTCCCTTCTCATTGCCCGAAGAGAAGGGGAAGTGAGTGGCTGTGTGGTGTTTGGCTGCTGACCAGGCTCAAACCATGAATCAGATCAGAGGTGGTTTTAGTAAAATGCCTGGTTTTGCCTTTAAAAAAAAAAAAGGAGCGGCAAGAAAAATAATTTCTCTTAGCAATACAAAGGAAGTAGGCTTACATAAGTTGATTTAAACTAATATGAGTTTCTTCATCTGTCATTTCTAGTTTACTATATATATATATAATCTTGTTTACTTGCTGAGTTTTATAATGGAGAAATATTTCCTGGAGGATAAACCTTCATCCTATTAACACAACTGACAGTGGAATTGCATTCTACAGCTTTGCAAGACTTAGTTATCCATTGACTTTTTTGCATTTATTAAAAGTCATTGAGCAAAGATATTCAAGTTCTAAATGCTCTTAATTATTTTAAATGTATATTTGTTTTGATCAGTAGTGAATGTCATAAGAAAAGACACACAGGCACATCTATGCTACATGGTGGAGAGTTGTGCCGTCTGTTCTTACCCCAAAGGATGTTGACATATATGCATGATTCACTGGAGTATTGCATAGAAGTATTATATATGCAAGATTGTTTTGTGACCATGGTTCTGCAACTAACTTGTAAAGTCATGGATCAGTAGAATTTTAATTTATTAAGGTGCACTACAGGGTTGATGTTTCTATTTTACTTCCCATCCAGAGATGGCTATATTGCAGCTCTGCACTGTCTTCCATTTGTACAGCATACGACATACAACTTTTGAGAGATATGGTATCTTTGTACACCAGTATTTTACTTCTTGCTTGTTTTCTCATAGTTTGTTTCCAGTGGGATTCCATTGTATAGCCTGAGGCAGTTTCTCACTTCAAATTCGGTGACTATGGAAGAGTTTTAGACCTGGATCAGCAATCTGGTGCTCCTCAGCACAGCACCAAGTGCATGACACCTCCCCCCAAATGGTTATGTTCCATTGATTTTCGTGGTCTTAAAATTTAATGCTTGCTGAACTACTGTGCTCTGGGGAGATTGAAGCCTATGCTTCAAAGTTCTGTGTAACTGACATCTACATCTTTTAGCTTGGGCTTTTTGCGCTTTACTTGTAGTAAATTCCTGAGGTGAATATTTCAAAAATACTTAAATGCCAGTCATTCTATGTCCACACAAGCAAAAGCACCATGTTGGTACAAATGAATAAGCTTGTTCTGAACAGACTCAGTTCTGGAAATTTTTCTTCCTAATTTGATTTACAGTGATGTCTGTTCAAATTAGTTTAAACAGGGAAATGTCTACTCCTAGCTTGAAAGAGTCCTTAGACTTTGTGTAAAGAATTGATTACTGTCTCCAAAGTGCCCAAGGTGAAATGTTGATTGGTATGTGGAAAAGAAGGATGTGGTGGGTAACACACAAAAGGAACACATTAGCATGACTACATACAGTAAAGACTACAATAATAGCTGTCTCCCATAAATAGCTTTCTGATTCAGGAAGGCACTTTGAAGGACCTTCCTGCTTTTCTACTTGTTGCTCACTTGATTTGAGTTAAAATATCAGTGTCTGGGCATGTGCAGATAGTTATTTAAATGCATTTTCCTTTTTAGAACCTTGATACCAATAGCTGCCCCATCTGAAAGGTGATGGGCTCTGCTTCAGGGAGGAAGTATGCTTTGTGCAGGGAGAAGAAAATATGTTAGAATCAATTACTGATTTTAATAGTGATATGTCAAAATGAAGCATAACATTTCCTTAGAAGTGTTGGGTCTGGAAAGTTACTCTCCAGCTTTCATTTTTTAATGGAGAATGGGGCTTATTCTACTGAACCATGTTTCAAATTTTTCCTTATATGAGTATGTTTTAAATTAAGGAAGTTAGATGAACTTTTAGCGCAATGCTCACACTGACTTCTTTTTAACATTGACATTATTTATAGTAGACACATTTATCTTAGCATTTTCCTACAACTTTGAGATTTCATAATGTCTACCAGTATAAAAGACTGAATTTTCCCACCCTTTGTTATATCAAGCAAGTTATATTTCATAGTATTGCCATATGATTTGGAAATATATTTTGAGGTCACAGTCGTTTTTTTTGTGAATTTTGTAATTTACTAAATCTTCATTCTGTACGATAATGTATTTGAGAGGGAAACAGGTGAGCAATATGGTTTATATCAAGTAGTAATAATTGACTTTTAAAAATCTCTCCTTAATAACAGTTCCCTATTTCCTACTTCTGACATTAGACTGCAATATATGCATTCTGCTAGTTGCTGGTTTGGAACTAGGAATGATTTTTTTTCTCATTATCACAGCGGTTAGTCTTTAAGAAATACCTATTAGCAGGCCAGAGACTTTATCTTATAAAATTTCTGCTGTCATAAATTGACAGGTGCCTTAGTAAATTGCTGTTACATTTTTATATCATCAGGCCTGATTCTCTGTTAAATTAGAAAGTAGATATGTTATGGGGAAGATCTTTTATAAGGAAGCTGGAGAATAATGTGGGCATGGTCAGGTGAAAAATTAATCCTTTTTGTTTGAGGTGCTAAAAAAAGAGAGAGAAAAAAAAAAGATATTGGATTGCATATTGTCAGATATCTATTCAGATATATTTACATAATGAAGTAGTAGCCTTAGTGCAAGATGTTGCTATGTCTTTGCTGACAGAGGAGAACCACCAAGACAGAAAATAAAATTTGATGATCAGTGTTATACAGTCCAAGAGTTAATCTGCTGCTTTGAAAAATAAAAGCAATAATATAAATTTTAACTTAGAGAAGTCTGTCTAACTCTCTTACGTCTGTTCTTTCTATCCTCATACTGTGGATATAGCTGCTCTTCTGGTGTTTTTGAAGTACAGGAAGGGATTTTATCAGTGCTTTCCATAACTGCAGAGTTTTTCTGGGATGGATGCTGAAGTCCATGAATATTTTCAAGCATTTCTGTCAACAGGAGATATGGTTTATGTCAACTCAAGTAACAAACATAAGGCACACAGTATGTAGCTGAAAGTCTCAAGCTGTGTCATCAGCATTTTTAAAAAAATGGTTCGTACAATTAAAAGTTCAATAATTTGTAAAAAGATAAAGAAGTCTTCATTAATAATTGTCAAAATTAATTTTTCCTTAAATTAATACCACACTGAGAATAGTTCTGTGCCATTGGATTTGAAATACATTCAATTATTAGCAACTGTTTTGACTCTAACAGTGATTCCTCTGAGTAAATATGGATTTATAAAAGAAGTGATTAAAAAGTATCTTAAAAGCCTTGAAGTATATTTGGACTTCACTCATTTCAGAGACAAGATGACTATAAATATGCTATATTTTTCTGTGGTTTTCACATCAATTTTTATTATTGCTCTCATTATTTTCATAATTCAAGAGCTTTCTACTTGGAGAGCCCATATTTAAAATTCTTCCATGACTTAGTATATTTGATTTGGTCTTTTACAGGTTGTGATACTACTCTTCTGCAGAAATAGACTTTATCGCTCTTGTAGCTTTGCTCATGACATGACTATTTGTAGCATGTGTACTGTCTTCTGTGCTTCTCTTTGTCTCTCTTGTCACCTATCATTTACTGGCTGTTGAAAGTATAGATTTTATCACACGACTTAAACCTTTGTTTAAAAGCTCTGTGTTATTATTATTAGTATTACTACTACTACTATAGAAAGTTGGCAATCAATTATTTGTATGCTCTCATATTATTTACTGGGTTGTAGATTATGGAATCATAGAATGGTTTGGGTTGGAAGGGACCTTTAAAGACCATCCAGTTCCAACCCCCCTGCCATGGGCAGGGACACCTTCCCCCAGCCCAGGGGGCTCCCAGCCCCGTCCAACCTGGCCTTGAACCCTTCCAGGGAGGGGGCAGCCACAGCTGCTCTGGGCACCCTGTGCCAGTGACTCACCACCCTCACTGTAAAAAATGTCTTCCTTGTATCTAGTTTGAATTTACCTTCTTTCAGTTTAAAACCGTTACCCCTTGTCCTATCACAAGATGTTTTCTTTCTTTTCTTGGAGTTGTTTCCTTCCTTCCTATCCTTCTATCTTCATAATTGTTAATACTTTAAGAAATTATTTACAAACAGTAAGAATGCAATACAGCTTTTAATAATTCTGAACTCCGTGTCTTTAGTAACAAAAGTATTAGGTCTAGTCTGTGCCTTTCTGCTCACCATGTTTACTACTTGTATGCTGGAATCATTGCAAAAGTAGAACTTCATCTTAGACTTCACAAACTGTCTTTAAGTTTTGCTTGAACAATTTAGATACTGGTAAAGAATATCACCTGTCCCAAATGTCATTTCCGTTGCATGATTTTCACTACATGTTAGATGAATTTATGCACTACAAGTCAATAAATGCAGACTCTAATCAAAAGTTTTGCTTGCACAGGAAAAAAAATCTGCTGCATGTAATAGAGCCTTCTCTAAAAGATATTGAAACGTGATGAACCACAACCATTTTTTGAGTGAGTTTTTTTCAATTTACTACTTAAAAAGAGCTATGAATATCGTTCAGTCATACTTTCCTATCATTGCCTTCCAAGTGGCTGTCAAAATTGAGATTAGGTATTTTCTAGAATATTAGAACCAAAAAAACCCCAAACATTTCTCAAGGGATGCAGAAAGATTATAATCTGCAGCTAGCAGATATGCAAAACCCTTTTCCTGTAAGGTGTGAAATTAAGAAATAAAATCTTGTCTGTCACTGTCGTATATGATTTTATGGACTATGCTGCTGAAAATTCAACATCGTAGAGTTGTTATTTAAATAGTCATGGCCACATACTGTTCTGGACCACCATATTTATATTTTGAAATCCTTCCCCTGACTTGTTTGTCTTCACGTTTTAAGATCTCTAGGATGCTGTTTGCGCTGTCTTCCTAACTTTGGTCATTGTTTAATTTAAAACGAACTTTCTTGGTCTAACTGATTTAGTCAAGGTTGCAGAGAATTTCCGATCTTCCCATATTTCTTTGTTTTAACTCTTACTGGCTATTGGACAAAGATGCACAGATTTCTCCACTTTTTCCATCTGGTTTTGGTCAAATTCTCCCTCAAATCCAATTCCCAGAGTCTACTCAGGCTGCTGCTTTGTTCTTGCAAAGGGCTTTATCTTCACAGATTTTTTTTCCTTTTTCAATTCTCTGTCTTTAACAGCAAGTCTTTTGGAAATGTTGGCATCACCATGCAAGATGTATGCTGTGCTTTATCTTTCTTGTATCCTAGTCTGTCTGTCTCTGACTATGGATCTAATCTTTGTTTCTAATACATCCACATCACTATGGCAACTAGATGTCAGATACAGGCTGCACAGTAACATTAAATTTTTTCTGTAAAAAGCCCTACTCTCTACCACTCCTTATTTGGCAGCTGTTGCTTGGGGTTGGGCTTTGCCTTTTGACAAATATGAGCCACTGAAGGTTTGTTAATGCGCACTATCTCAGGTACAATATTAAGAGACTTTTTGACCTGAGACACCTCTGTCAATCATGATGCATCCCCTACTTCCTTGTTGCTTCCCGGGGCAAGAAAGTGACAATAATTTACCATTGGCCTATAATGGTAGAAAATTACTCTGCTTCTTTTATCTTTCCTTTTTCTGTATTGTTTTCTCTGATGACTGATCAGACGCTGTGGAGTCACCATTTTAGCTCCCATTGTGAAGGGTGGAAGCAGCAGCTGTTTAATGCTGTAATTCCTGTCCACTGGGGCCTGAGTACTAGGTAACCCATATAGGAATCTATAAAAGCATATCCACAGTACACACTGGAGCCCAACTGAGAGCATCATAAGGCTGAAGCAAAGTGTGGAGATGCAGATAATGAATCCTGCTATAAGGCTCCTCGTTAGCTCACGCTTGCTGCCATGCTAGTTCAGGTCTGTGATTCCAGCACTGGAATTGGTGTCTCAGTATGGTCTTGCACCACACTTACCTGCGTATAGGTGTAAGTGTGCTCAGTGGGAATGCAGGGAGGTCTGTTGCCTCAAGCTTCATAAACGTGAGTTCACACTGGGTCCCACTGACTACCTCTCTAGAAAATGTCTCAGTTTGTATGTTCAAACTGAATTTTGTCCTCTCTTGCTGCAACTCATCTGGTTTACTTTGACTCATGCTATATTGGAATGGTGAATAAGAGAAATGACATGCGAACACTTTGAATTGTAGGGAAAGAGTGTGGACTAAAAAGACAAAATTTTCAAGAATTAAGTGAAGCACAAAAGCAAAAATACTGCTAAACTGAGAATGTGAATAAGAAGCAAAACAATGGCAACCTCTCTCTGAATTGGACTGAATTTGCTGGAACTTGAAGAGAGTATGCTTTAATCTATAGTTAACTGAGACTTTTTAACTAGTTTTAACACAGGCACTATTACTGTCCATACTGTCAGCATCTCTGACTTGGAGGCATGTTGTTTGAGGTCCTTACTTGAATAAAAATGTGATGAATTATCTCAGCTTAATTTTTGATTATCCGGGGGATTACCTACTTTACCCAAGCATCCCTTAAGTGAAGCATGTTGTCTTCTCACCTGTTTACAATTAGCATCACTGAATGAAAAAGAAGCATGTCAGCACTGAAAATATGGGATCTGTCCTCAGACAGTCACAACTGCAGAACTGGTAAGGAGACGGTTAAACATGTTGGACTAGTTTAATCAGTGTTGCCTCATCCAGCTGCATTTGGCTTTTAAAGATGTGTTGGTAACATGTTGCTTGCTTGAAAGGTCAGTTGGGAATGCAATGGTGAAAAGTTCTTACGTGAAATATACATTATATTTCAGGATAAAAAAGGGAATGGTATGAATTATGTTTAGACATACATTTAAATTTAACAAAAGTTTGAAATTCACTTTCTCTAAAAATAATTTATAAACATAATTCCTCCTTTTTATGAGACTGAAGTGTTTTTTTGTTGCCTTGTGGATCACTTTCCTACCTGGAACAGAAGTTAGTGCCCAAAGACAGGCATTACTTAATGTGTATGTCTGCAAAAAGATTCATTCCTTTTTCTTCAGCAGCAATAGGAATAAATTCTACCCAAGCAGGTTTAAGAAACATCAATTAGAGCATCATTGTGCTGTCCCAAAAGCAGTTGTCTGTCTTGCACCAAGTGGAAAGAAATTTAGTTTTAAACAATTAAGATATTCTCCTCCTTAGCTTTTTCCTCTGCAATTTGAGCCTGGAAAAACGTGGATTTTGAGATTTTCTTGGTGCTCTCTTCCGTTTTTGTATAATTACTGTATAACCCAAAGAAAAGTTTGGGACTATCAAAAAACCCTAAACCAACAACAAACAACAGCCCACCCTCCCACCCCCCCAATACATCTATTGTCTACAGCTATATACAGGGAGTGTATGTGTAAAAATATATATTATACACTAAACATGTTATTATATGCCTAATTATTCTTTGAAAGCAGTTATTTCTACTATCCGTGTCTGTGGAGAATTTCTTGTATGCTTTTCCTCATTGTTAGCCTCTTGTGTGCAAACTGTTTCCCTCTTCACTTAGTAATATACCTTTAAAAGAATAATGATAATTAATTATAATTGGTTTGTTCTCCTTAAAGTCCTAACTTTCTTTAATTGTGTTTATTTCATTATTTTAATGAGAAAGAGAAATCAGGCAATCAGTGTATGTTCTGTTTTTGGCTTAAAATAACAAACAGGGAAAAGTACCCAAGGTATCTTTTAGTGTTGAATATATTAATGAAAAAAATCTCATGATTCAATACAAGATTATTTTTAATGGACTGAGTCTATGTGCTAAGAACGCACTGGGGAGTTTTATGTGTTTTTCAGTTGATTTTACTTTATTTAAAGATTTTTCAAGACTATTTTCTCCATGAACTATGTTGGAAAAGCATTCTTAATCTGTAAATTTAGCATTAATCAATGTAATAGTTCTGGGTTTCTGAAAACCTTTAGGAGTGAATATGCAAAAACATTTGATTAAATGGTTTTATGGCAAAAGTAGAAATTGTAGATTGACAATTTACAAAGAATCATAGAAGTTTATCTAAAGATACAATTTATTCATTTTGTCTACTACTTTAGAATACAATAATAATTTGCCTTCTCCATCCTGCTACATAACACAGACCCTTTGATTTTTCTTGGATCTGTGTTATGTGAAGAGGAGAAAAGAAGGCTTGCTCTTCTGATTAAGTATTAGTATGCTTGACTAGAATATAAACTGTTTCAAAATATTGTTTAGCTAAAAAATTACAAAGACATTTTTACACTGTACTTTGTTTATTTAGGTGTCTGTCTTGCAGCTTTTATTTGGCACATTCCTGAAGGACCAAATAGTGTTTAAGAATCCATAACTGATTTTGTAATGTATTCATCTCAAGATGAGTTTGTGCCTCTGCTCAGTGTTCTTGATATGTTTTAATACTACCTTCAGAGGTTTTGAACCAGCTGAACATTTTTATATGTGAGGCTTTTTCCAGCTATTTTTTGTTTGAGTAAAACTTCCATTCTACTCAAATTGTAGAAATGGTCTTTTGTGCAAGGAAGAAGTGCTATACAAGGATTATGAAGAACTACAGCAGTAAGGGACTGTTGATTTGAGAGGATGACAGACAATGACTTGTCGTGCTAGTAGATAAGTGTGCTGTTGTATCTGAAACTTGTGCGTTCATACTATGTTGATACTCCCAGGAATGTAGCAGTAGAGGTTTAGTTTATTATAGCACAGTACAACTGTAATGCATTTTACATGTTAAAACATTACTATCTAAAGGTTCTTGTGTCTCTGTTTGTTGTATGCAAATGTTGATAAGACTAGGAGGTCTTTAACATCTCCTGTTCAAAGCATTATTTGTTGATCTTTCCTGCACTGTTTCATGTAACTAAGTTTGCCTGTTTCTATAATTCCATGTCTCTCTCTGAATATCTGAGCAATAGGAATTATACATTTATCATGAAATGTTAGTTCACATGTTTGCATGGTATTGTGTTTTAAATGGGTTTTGTAAAGATTTGTGAACAGGTCTCTCCTTGAGAAATTTCCATAAGCATGACTTTTATTTCCAAGGCCATGCCTTGCCTTTGTCATATATCACTTTGACAACAGCCCCGCTACAGTCATCCCTTTTGGTATGTTGGGCATTAAATATTCTACAGCACAGTTGGCTTCACTTAGCAGCAGTCACGTTTGCTTTCTTTTCCTCTAATTTGCAGTGTGTTCCAATGGCTTCCTGTATTGTTTGTCATGATTCTTTTTCCTGCCCTGCCACTTGCAGAGGTTTTGATTTCTTCATTGCTGATATCACTATTCCATCAGCCTGTGCAGAAATTTCTTCTTGCCATGTGTCAGAACTGGCTCTTTTTTTTCAGTATCCAAGACTAGTTTTGCTTTTGTGATGAAATTGCAGTGCATATAGGTTATCTATTAAATTTGGTGAATTCCTATGTTCTGAGCATTTGTTTCCTCTTTCCTACTTGGAAAACTGTTTGTAGCACTGTTTTTTCATGTTGTTTGCCCTGTTTCTCAGTCACAGCCTGACATCCTATAGTTCTGTGGTATGGTATTTTCTTACTGATCTTTCATGTTTCAGTCTTCAATTTGTATCCTGAAAAAATGTGGAAATAAGTATGTTTTTCTGGAAATACAGAAATATCCTGGTATCTGTGGTCAAATTACTTTATGGAGTGATCATCTATCAGGATTACTGGGTTTTCACTTTAGTTCCCCTCAGCTAAAGGCCTCTTAGCAATTGCTGGGTAGGCAATGCTATTTTGTTAGACTGTGTTAGTGATAAGTGTAACTGTCTCGTATGCCTGGCTCCTGTGACAGCAGCTCTACTAAAGCAGTATCTTTCTAGTTCTTCCTGGGATGGACAGTAAGTGAAGACTCTGATATTTGTTCCAGGTTACTCCTTTAATTTTAAAAATAACTAATGTTTTATGTTCATAGATCCTGCTTATAGACTGTTTCCAGAGCTTTGCTCTAACGGATTAACTGATCAACCCACATACTGATTGCTTTTAGCTGTTACATCTGACTAAGTTAAGTAGGGTCCAACCAGGTCAGTAGCTGATTGGGTGACCTCAAAGGTACACAGATTTTGCTACAGGACATTTTTTATGATTTATTAGGTGGCAAGCTCTTAACATATTCAGAACTGGATCTCTATCCCACAGTGGTGTTAGTGAGGAGTTTGCAGCTGTAATTCTGGCTTTCAGATGAACTAAAGTTGAATCTCAGACCACCTTGCTCACAAAAAAAACCTAACAAAAACCCCAAACCCACTCATGAAACTCAGCATAAAAATAAACACATCTGGCCATACTCCAGTTCTTCTGCTGCCACTTCAAAGGAGAAGGGGAATGTTATTAGGGCAATATTGGAAGCTGAAACAACTAAATACCTATGACTGTGCCTTTATACGCTCAGGCACTTGAAATCTTTACCACCCCATATACTTATGAGGTGGGAATGTGATTTCTGACATTGGTGAATGGTTCTCAGCACACGAAGCAAAATGGACAAACACCTTCTTTTGTGTCTACAGATGGCCAGATGCTTTGATCTGTGAGCTGATGCATCTATGTTACCCAGTGAAGGCAGAGGGAAGGGAAGAGAGAGAAAAAAGAAAAGGCAGTTGCCAAAATTGGCATCCAGCCCCAGCTCTTGAACATGTTGGACCACCCTGAAAAGCATTCATATTAGTGTTGAGTAGTATAATTATTAGATTGTTGGTGTATGTCCCAGCAAAGTATGTGATTTTGTTATTCTTTAAAATATGACCAGACTAAATATGTTGTCAGTGCCATCAAAACTAAGCTAATATTATTGCTATGTTTGAGCCAAAAGGGTGGTGGATTTTGCATTCTTTTTTCCAGTGCCTGGTCTGTAGGTTGTGCTCATACTGCTTTATTGTGTGACAGTGCTGCTCTGCAATGCTAGGGGCTGCCCTTGGGGTCATTGGATATTACAGGAAGGAACACCATTTTGGGTGAAAACATCTTTGATAGCTTTCCAGGAAAAATGAATTATTATATTACAAAGGTAATATAATAAGGGAAAAAACTAAGCATCATTGGTAACATTTTTTTTCTCGGTAATAAAGCAGAGTATGGCATGAAAGAGAAGTATTCTGCACTTTCTTCATAGTCACTGAATTCCTCAGTGGTCCCCCTTATAAAGCTTGCTGGAATAATTAGAAAGCAAAATGTGTTTTGTATGTATTTGTTACTCTACTCTAGATATTTTTATGGAATCTGTGAATGAAAATATATTTCATTATAGTGCTAACATTTGGCATGCTGTTGCACATCTTTCAGTCTGCACACCTTGGTGGCTGTTGTTGAGACTTCAGACCTGTTTCTTCAGGTCAGAAGTATCTATGACAGCAACCTAATTGCTACATGCATTTTTACTGTTCTTTGGCAATTTTGTTTCAGATTCATGTCAGTGTACCTATTTGCCTGGGGGTTGGTTTTATATTAAATACCAGTAAAAAACAGGTGACATCTACACAAACAGCAGTGGATCAAAATCCCATATAATTGCTAGCTAGTCCATCTAAAAGGTGAGAGAAAGGGAATATTTTAATTATGTTAGCTGTTGCTGCCAGGAAGTAAAAGTAAAAATTATGTTTCAGGAATTGTGGCAGAAGCTATTTACATTTATTTTCTTTGAGCCCCATAACATCACATTAATGATTTTGCATTTATATTAAGTTTTATCTTTTATTACTTTTCTCCCTCCCCAAATTTCTGAATATTTACAAGCATTAATTTACCACTATTAAAATATAACTGTTTTGGGAATGCAGATGACATTCACCAGTGATATAAAAACTTAAGAATACTGTTAATGAAGTACTGCAGGCAATTTAAGCAATTCTGTGTAAGTACTAAAATTGGAAATTGCCCAGAACTACAAGCTTAACATAGAGGCTATTAGAAGATGAGACTGTAAAATTTTAATGAGGACATATGGTCAGAAACTCAGTTGTATTTAGGATGGTGCATGTGGACAGAGATGCATCTACATAACAGCCATTATCAAATTTAGAGCAAGGAGCTTGGGTTTGAAATCCTTGTGCCTGAAGATACAGTCACCACTAAAGACATAGGATGTCCATGTGAAGTCTGTAGGCCTGCAGTTTCTTACCATGGATGTGTTTTTTTCATCACTTCTCTTTGTATTCTAAGGATTAAACTGACTGTGACCTTATTTACTTTTTTTTCTAAAAATGGTCGATGCATAAAATGTAAGTTGATATATTGTAAAAAGAAAAGCAAGCATTGTAGATATATGGAGGGTGTAGGAAGGTAGTGAATTGTCACCAGATTTCATTTTGAAGGAACCCAGTCATAATAGGTTGCATTTTAATTGTACCCTCTTAATCAAAATGTCTGCTTAATGGTCCTTTCAGCTAAAAATCCACATCAGTTTCAGAGTCACTGGATTAATGTTTATAGTGATCAGCATTTGGATGATTAAAGATTAGTGTTGTCAGCCTAATGCAGAATATAGAATCAAACAATCACACTCAAGGAAAATTTCTTGATTGTATTTCCATGGAGTTTTCTAATCTGTAGTACAGATATATAAACACGTGAAGTGGCTCTTCATAGATGGGCTCAAAACAGTAATCCATCACTGTGATGGCATGGATATTTTAATATAATTTATATATGTATTTTTTAAATATAAATTTATTTTTTCAAATGCCAGTGGAAGGATTTCATGTTCCATTTTAGAGTTTAACAGGTGGATGACTGAAGTTGTCCCATGACCTTATAGAGCTGGAGTGTATATAGAATTCAAAGGAAATTATCATTGGGCTGGGAGTCAGAGTGAAGGTTCTGCCTAGATGAATGGTAGTATAGCACAGATTCATTAGGAAAGGGCATTAAAAATTAGCCTCTGAATAATCCAGGGTAGAAGACATCTGATAAACTTATCAATATGGCAAAATATGAAAGTACAACATGCAATCTTAGAAGGAGATCCAAATGTAAGTTGTTAGGAGCCACTACAGTTTATTTAAAATATATATTAAGATAGAATTACTCTATTTGATTCGTTTGGCTTTTCAATAACCCTGATGACTGAAGGGCATATGAAAAGCATAGTCCTCTAGAGGAAAGTTTCCCCATTGTTCCTCTAAACAGGCTTTTCTAGCAACAATTCCAAGAAAACAAAACAATACAAACCAAAACCAACCCTCTGAACTGTGTTGCTCTTTTCAAAGATGAATGAAATTTATCACCTTATTTCAGTATTGTAATGCTGTGACAATAATGCCACTGTACTTTTTAGTGATTCAGATACTCCACCAGAACTTGTGTATAGCAGCAGAACCAGAATTCCCATGGTTGAACTCATACTGGGAGGTTCCAGTGGACTGAGAATAGGATTCTCACTTCAGTGCTTCACTTCTCATGTAATGTCTAATAACATTGTATTGTACATGTAATACATGTAATATATTTTGGAGTGCTGAAATAGGAGCATATTTTTACAAACTGATGATAGATACCAGGATAGGCAGTCTCGGCAGTTAATTTGTCATGTCTTAATTACAGCTTGTTATTGGAGTAACTGCAGGCTTGGAAACAACTGGACAATGGATTTTACCAGCTAGTCAAAACCGAAGTAGTATCATTGGACTAGTGACATTGGTTTGTTTGATATGTGTCTGGTTGGACAGATTTTAAATGTGTATTTCATCCTCTAGAGAAACAAGTAACTATACTAGACATGTTTTAGAAACATTTGTTTTGTTGACCTTGCTTTTTCAGCAGTCCATCTATGTAAACCTAAATGTTTAGATGAAAGCAACATTCAAAGATTTGAAGCTGAGATATTTCCCTTTTTCTGCCACTTTTCTTGATGAATGTAAGGAAAGATAACAGTTCACCTTTTCTCCACTCCATTAAAATCACATTTTAAGCTGTCTTCTGAAATCAGTACAACAACATTATTTTTCAAACTAATGGAAGCATTATTTCAAATGCTTGAGCAAATGTTACTGTGTATTCATGTATGCACAATTTTACAAAGAAACTAAAACATCTGTGATTTTAGTTCCGTTTTTTCCTATTCTGCTGACTTCACATAGATTGAATCGGGAATATAGTATATCTTAATTGTTTCTCATCTTTCAAAATTCACAGTTTGAAATTGAGCAACTTTTAAAAATGTGTTAATTTGTCTTTGATTTCCCACTGTCAAATCAAATCTGCAGCTTAAAAGCATACTTGGGCAGCCTGGCTTTTTTTAGGAATTCATAGATGGGGATGTTTTAAACAGAAATAGTTTATTTTCAACATCAAGGATTTGCTTTGTATTTCTCTTTCTATGGGAATAAAAGATTATGAGGTAATTGGTGTGAAATCTGGATCCAGTGTTTTCCAAATAACAATTAGTGTTATTTGTCATGAGATTTTGTGTTTGTATGTATATTATAATTCATTCAAGAGTAAATAAAAGGTATTTCACTTTCTGTTCCCAGATGTAAACTTTCAGATGTAGCAAAAATGGTCTTACCAAGTTGAAGATTGTAAAAAAAAAAAAAGTATGAAGTGTTGCTATGAGACATTCCATGCATTTAGGGAAAGCAAATTGAGTAAATAATCTATTATTAGATTGACTTATTTATGTTCTCCAGAACAAGTGATACATTAGCTCCAGATAGATAGTCTAAAGAACAACTTGAACTTATCTAAAAAATGTACCTGGTGTCTTTTCTGTATTTTAACCATACTTTTATTATTTAAGTTTATAATCTATTTTGAATTACTTAATTGACAAAGGAAACCAAAAGATGTTCTGCAATATTTTGCAGTCACTATATTTTTGATTACTGAAAAAGCTGAAGATGATAGAGTTCAAGGGATTCTATTTAGGTAAAATCAATTTTATCTGTTTCTTTTTTTTTCCTTTTTTTCTCTTTGTTTTTCCTCCCAGATCCGGCCATTGTAAATGGAGTTTACTGGTCAGAATCTTTAAATAAGGTGTTTGTTGATAATTTTGATCGTGACCCTTCTCTCATCTGGCAATACTTTGGAAGTGCAAAAGGATTTTTCAGACAATATCCAGGTAAAAAGAATACAAGTTCTTAATTAAAATATAATCAACGATGCTATGGCTGCAAGTTTCCACTGAGTATTGTCACAAATCATGACTATCACAGATATTTGCGGGTTTGATTTTACTTTATCTGGTTTTCAGGGAGAGATATTACTAATTAATGTTTTCAACGTTCTGAGCTTTTTCCACCAGTTTTTATCTCGAAGTGAAACCTCCAAGATAACTCATGTACTCATAAATGCTCCTATTCAGATACACATATACACACATATAAAAAATAAATTCTAAAGAGACTGTGTAGACAGAGGGCAAAAGGATCAGATCCTTCATGTAGTGTTGAACTTAGATAATGTGCCCTATTGATGCATACAGTAAGACTTAATTGTAATTTATTGTTCAGCTTTTAGATTTTGACTTAACATGACACCTTTACGTTTAAAGATTTCAAAAATTTGTTTTAAAGTTTACTTTTATGCCAGTTGTAATACAGTGCAATTAGGTCACTTGTATTACTGCTATAGAAATAGGTTAAAATGTATAGTTACCCATTGTTTTAGGTTTAATCACATACCAAATTTACTACATATTAAATAAACTAAAAAGTTAAATAAACTGATCCTCAGCTTCTGTAACACTGTATCAGGCTCATAGTGAGAACTGCTCCTTTAGCTGGCATGCTTTAGCAACACATATTTTTAAGTCTGAAGTCTTTAGTTTAATGTGAGCAAGTTTACTATAAGCCTGTATGTCTGAAAGTGACTGTAAGTAATGTCTACGACCTCTGTGTTAGTTTTAGATTATAGTTCAGTTCTCAAGCTCCATGGTATTTCTATGATAGAAGAAATATTAGTCCTTATTTTAAAGGCTGTTTTTTTTTTGTGCTAGAACACGAGTGTAGAAAGCAGGAAGGATTGCCCTGGCAATATTTTTTTTTTTTTTTCTTGGAGATCTTTTTATCCTATTTCTTTTGACCCACAACCAGGAGATATTGCCTCTTCATAATGATGTGAGCAAAACGTCAGGTGTATGACCTGTGAGTGAAGCAGTTGGTAGAACCAGACCTGTTGAGATCAGCCATGCGTAGTAAGTGCTCAAGGTTTGAAAGGGCCTTGGCAAGCATGTGCTAAAGCTTGCCAGCACCAGTGACCAAGTATGACAATACTTTAGTGACAGTAATACGGTGATCATAATAGGCTTGAAGAGGTTTTCACCTTACAAGGAGCTTAAAAAGGAGTGAGAAAAAATACTGTTTCTCGTGGTCCTATTTTATTAAATTATTTTTTCCAGTATTTCCTCTGTTGTAATACCATTGCCTGCTATATTACAGTATGAAACTCCATTAAGTGCTACTCAGCCCCAGTACCACAAATACATTTTGAACAGGTGCTTTGAAAATGTAATTTAATCTCTTTATCTCTTTTTTAAACAGGAATTAAATGGGAGCCTGATGAGAATGGAGTCATTGCATTTGACTGCAGAAATAGAAAATGGTAGGCAATAGGTGACTACCAGTGTTTAAGAAATTTGAAAGGAAGAAAAGTTCAGTATTTAAAAGAACAAGTTGTTTTGTCTTTTGTCTTAGGTACATCCAGGCAGCAACTTCTCCAAAAGATGTGGTAATTTTAGTAGATGTCAGTGGCAGTATGAAAGGGCTTCGCTTGACTATTGCAAAACAGACAGTTTCATCTATTTTGGATACCCTGGGAGATGATGACTTCTTCAATATAATTGCTGTGAGTGTCCCAGAATTTTCTTCCATTTTTTTTATTCCATCACTTGTTATCTGTCATGTTTTACATCACACAATAAACTTGAAAAATGTTGCAGGCAGGTGATGGGTATAAGATGACATCTAAACCAACTGGACAGACAATTTGATTTTCCAATGCAAGCTTCTTCAGGTGACAGTGTTTTCAAACTTATTCTATGGCTTGCAATCTGAAACCCCTTAAACACGTTGTCTTGAGTTTGGGAGTTGCAAAGAATAGATGTCTGTTTCGTAGTTTTATTGAACTTTCTATATTACCTTAATTTTTAACTTTGGGGTGTGTCCCCGTACACCACCACTCCCCCACTCCCACAAACTTCTGCAATACAGTTCAAATTGCAAAATGATTAATGTAAGAATTAATAGAATCAGATCTTAACCTTTGTTGAAGCTTGTATGGCATAATAAAATGCAAGCATTACTCCTAATTGTTCGTTCATTCCTCAGTGCAAATCTGAAATGTATGTATGAGTATGTTGTACAGAGGTATTACAGGTGTTTACTAATAGTGATAAATTAGATCATTAGTAGTTCCTGTCATTTGGGTATGGTAGTTAGTTTTCCATGGTACAATTACATGCTTTGAATCTGTGACAAGAGGCTAGTTTGACAGTATTTAAGAGTAATAACATTAATCGTGTAGATAAGGATGCCTTTAGTGAGTCAAAAATTGACAGCAGAGCTAAGATTTGCGTGGGGGGTGGGGGTGGGTGTGTGGTGGTGAGAGAGGGAGGAGGAATTGGTGGTTTTATAAATTCTCCTTTGCTGTTATTCTTTTCTTAATAATTCATAAATGCATGGTTTTATCATATGGATCAATCCTCAAAATGTCTTCTAGTTTTTGGCTTTGAGGAGGATTTTGGCCTTTTTTTGCTACAAGGGAGGTGCCTATTTGTATACTAAAACAAATGACTCCAGTGACAGCAGTGCTGAGGTTGTGTGGAGAATGAAGTATATATGCCTGAAGTATACCTACATTTACTGTATTTTTAACAGATAGAAAGCAGTTAGTTCAGATTATCTTTCATATTAATCTCCTTGCATGATAATTTCATAATTAGCAGAAACTCATGTAGCAGAAAGACATAGCTGCATATTGTATCAAAAAAGTTTTACTGTCCTTCAAAAAGATTGTGATTAACTGTAATTTAAATAACTTCTGCAAGTTGAAAGAATGTTTCAACTAAGTAATTATTAAGATACTTGACCAGCCATTTTTTGGTGTATAATTTCTGTGTTTATCAGTAGTTGTGACAGTTACTGTGAATGATGTAGGAAGAAAAAAGAAATGTTTTTTTAAGTGAAGTTTTTTACTTTGGGAAAACCAAAAGGCTCATTTATAATAAAAAATGTAAAAATGTATGTGGCTAGAATCCAAACTAATGATTTTGCCTAAGTAGTACAGCAGAAATACTGTGTAAATACTTAAAAAGCAAGTATGAAATAACTAAATGCCTTTTTTTTCAATTTAAAGTTTAATTGAAAGTGGATTGAGCTGTGTGTAAAGCAGCATAGAGTCACATTCTTTTTACGTAATTTATTGCCAATTAACATAGACTTCTGATGACTGATCTGGGTATTAAGAAATGGAAATAAACACCCAATTAAGCCTTTCCTCCCCCTTGTCCAGGCTCAACTTCTGCCCAGCTCCTCCCTCCCTGTGCCCTGGTCTCAGCACCCCTTCGCTTCGCTGCTGGGTTCTGTCCCTGCCCTGTCCTGGGCAGGGTGCTGTGTGGTGCTGGAGGCCAGGGTCCTGTGTAGACTTCTGTCAGCATCTCTGTGCTTATTAGTTTCTCACTGCCACTCTTTGCTGCTTACTGGTTTTACTGCTCTTTGTTTTTCCCTTCAGCGTGGGTCATCCATGGCCACAGTTCCTCAGGGATGTCGCCACCCAAGTGTGAGTCACCTGTAGGCCATGGTGTCCAGACGTGCACTCCTTTCGCCATGACACTTTTCCAGCCGTGTTTCCAAATGTTTCCAGCCCCTGATGGCTTGTTCCTTATGGCTGCCTGCGCGAGCTGCCGCAGCCTCCCCAGGCCTGCTGCTGCCGTTCTGGCGCCTCACGGGTTGCTCCAGCCGGTGTTGGTGCTGGCTGGAGCCGGCTGTGACTGGCACAGGGCAGTTCCTGGCCCTCTCCCACACAGGTTGCCACTGCAGCCCTCTCCCGCTTACACCTAATATGTAGTTTGGTTAGTATAAAAAATTCTTAACATTTAGAAAGATACGTAATCACTGTGGTAATTACAGCATGTGTCTGAGGTAATTTTTTCATCTGAATATACTTTCCTCTCTATAATCTCTTCTAGGATTAATATGTGTTTATTTGTTGAAATAAGTAGAAATAGCAACTGAAAATGCAATTTTATTCTTACCAGCTTAGCTGTTTAATTTCATTAGGACACTGGTAGTTTAGTTTCTGTGCAAATATGAACCTGAAATTATTCACTTCATTGAAAGAGGTGCTGCAGAAATGTGGGGGAAAACAAGAAGACCATGACAGGAGTGACTGTGAGTGGGTACCTGTCACCTTGAAGGTATCTCAGAAGAAGAGCTTCTAAGGAGTTGTTTTGGAATAAGTGTTACAATATAATCCTTTCTGTCTCACATGGCAAAAAAAATAATAATGTTAAGAAAACACAAAATTTGTTTGCTTGAAAATGTAACAAATTGGTAATGGAGACTGGTGCTGTGGGAGAAGGGAGTGGACGTTTCAATGAGGAACGGTGTAGGGTAGACTGGGACTGGATTATGAACTCCTTTTACAATTTGATGTGTTAGAGGACGCTGTAGAGAGTGTATGCAGTAAAGCAAGGGTTACTCTGATCTAAATGATCAGCAAAAATTACTTCTAAAGCACTGCTCTGAATAAGTGCCAGCAGGGTAAATGATCTTTGTCAAGACCGGAGAGGATGTTTCAGTGATCAAAACGTGAGATGAAAAAGCCCATGCAAGAAGCTTCTTGATGTGAAAGCACTAAAAATCCCATATAGCTTTTATCTATAGACAAATGTTTGAGTGAGATTGTATCTTATTCTTTATAATTGAGACATAGCCTGGTGATGTGAAAGTGGTTTCATTTGAAGGTAAGATATGCATATGTCCATATGAGAAATCCCCTTTGTAACAAAGATCTGTGCATATATAGTCTCTGTATCTAAAACTGGCCAGCTGTGCCGTGTGTGCAAAAATAGATCCACTGTGCCTAAATGTTGAAGCCTTATTCTTCACATTCCAAACAACTGATACTTGCTCACACCGACTGCTCTGAAAGACCTGTCCAAATTGTTGCTCTGTGAGGACTGCGGGACATCTGGAAGTCGGAGACAAATAACCAAGCATCTCTTTCTCTTCCCAGACCAAAATTTAAGGTTGAATAAGAGCTTTATGTGGGAAATCTGGACAAACAACACACTTACTAGATGAAGCAAAAGTTTTGAGCCTCAGTGATTGTCAGGTTGGCTTTAAGTCTGTGCAATGATTAATGGAACAAATACTTGCAACAGAAGACTTCTGTGAGGAACTGGGTCAGGAATTAGGAGTCACATAGGTTAAGGAATGAGTCTCTCTCTGATACATTCTCACAGGAGGGGAGAACCCTAAAACATGTCTGCATTTTGAGACAAAAGAAGGAAATGCAATGAAAATAGATGTGAGAGAGGATTTACAGATGAGCAACATCCAGAATGAAGCAAGTGGAAGCGTTATGCAAGCAGATGAGAAATTTTTATATTTGTTACAGTAAGAAAGAAGAGCACTTTAAAGTTAGTCAAAAGAGAGCAAGATGTTAAAGAAGCTGGACTAGTGTATGACAGGGCTCTGTTGACAGGGGGGGTCAAGGGAGGAAAGGAATTGAGCATTGAGAACATCAGAATCTATGTCAGTGAAAAAAGAGAAAACAGAATTTAGCAGATGAAGAAGTGGAGTCTGAAAAGCATTTGTGCAAAATTTGTGATCATCAACTCTGGTAGGTTTTTATTCTCCCTTTACGATATTTCACAGTACAAAAAGTTTTTTCAATTTGCTTTTCAGGTTTTTGTTATACATTTCAGTATTCCAAACACAAAAAGACGTTTAGGATTCTAATTAACTGTAATGGGAGTTACGGTCACTACATGCTAACATTCTTAAAAACTCAGTACTTGCAAATACGCAGTAGAATAGCAAAAAAACACCCTACCCAGCCAAGAATAAAACCTTAAAGCCAATAGTAGTACAATAGCCAGGTTGTTTCATATCCATTTGCATTTTCACTTAAATACACTTTTAACTTTTATTGTATATATATCAGAAAACAGAATTCAGTGCAGGTTTTTCCAGAGAGTAAACATAAAAGGATAATGTTAAAAATCTTTTTAGCTTTCATGAGTAGGTTGTTGAAAAATCTATCTGAAGTTGATGGACTAGATGATTGAATTGCAAAAAATTATTGAAATGAAAGAACGATTTTTGTGCTGCCAGTGTTAAAATTTAAGATCAGTTTGCTGGTGCATGAACAGAGATGCCTGCAACAACAAGGGAAAAGGCATATTTTTCCAATTCACTTTGAAGTATCATTCCAAATCATGCATTAAATTAACAGTATTATCATAAAACAAGTAATAATTTTGCTGAATGCTGGAGTTTTAAAAATGCTTTTATAAAAATGTAAGCTCTACATTAAAATAACAATATTTTAACTGATCCAATAATGTTAAATTAATTTTAATGCTTTAGTCACACCATTTTAGCAAAATTGATTAGAATAAAAGTATTTGTTAATTCAAAGCACAGTAGTATAGCTCCCTGTTTTTAATTTGTAGAATTTTCCATTATAAATAGTTTCTGTATATATATAGTTTCTCTTCTTTGGAGACCTTGCAGTCATACAGAGTAGACGATGGATAAACTTACTTTTCAGCATGCCTGAATAATCATATTTTGTATAGCTAATGTGTAAGCAGGCTGAGAAAGGCAGCCAGTTGTTAACCTCCATACAATTGCTCCAAGCAGTGGGCTGCGCTTGTATGCCACTTGTTGCGCATGGTAACACTAGTGGGACTTTGGAAATACCAATTCCTTTGGTCATTTTCTGGATTGGCTTCACTGTTGGATCTCAGGTTGGGCTGTATTAGATATCTGAGTATGCTTAATATAGCATGAAAACTTTTATCTGTCTATTGTTGCACAACAAAATATGAATTTAATTTGTTTCTGTGGACCTGGCTCCAGACAGCTTAACTATGACAAAGGATAAATATGAACAATGCTGAAATAAATGTAAACTACTTGTGTAGTTGTGCTAGAACTGTATGTATCTCACATCTTTGGAATACAAATAGTATCTGGTTATGCAGTGTAGGTCAGCAGCTGTCTAACTAGATGTATGGTTCCTCTTAGCTCAAATTTTAGCCTGCTCTTTTTGTGCCTGTTGTGCAAAGGAATAACTAGAGTGACAAAATAATGTGAACTAATAAAACAGGTAAACATAACTAGCTAAATAAAATAATAATAAAAATCAATGTCATCAAATGTTTAAATTACAAGAGAGATTAAAGTAGACCAGGGATTTGGAAGAGGAGCTCAGAAAGGAAGGTAATTGTTTCTAACTTCTCTCCTTCCTCCTTCATCAAAACACAGGCTAGTCACAGCTCTTGCACAGGTATTTGCTCTCTCCACTGTTGCATCACAGCTGTCACAACTATAACATGCAGAGATGTCATATGCCAGGGTATAGGGGTATGGGACTATTCAACACTAGGAAATATAAGAAAACTGTAATGCAAGACTCTTGAAAAGCAAAATGCAGGATTTTACTGAGGTAAATTAACAAGAGAGCTATACTGTGTATTGCTGTCAAAGTCAGCAGTTACTAATCAGCCTTTTGATTCAACATCATGAAGCTATTTCACTAAATACAAAATGTTAAATGTCATAGAAAAGCTGCAGAACGGAGTTCAAACTGCTGATAAGGTGGAGGGGAAGGAGGGGAAAATTTTTTCCCTTTTCCACTTTACAGGTTTGGCACAATTGAAAGAAAAGACATCAGCGGTAACACTGCAAAACACCCTATGACAACGAGAAAGAAACTGAATATATGCTATGAAGCACAAGCTGGATATTTTACTAGAAGCTGACAGTTGTACTAAAGATCTTATTGAGTGTATATGCTAGTTTATTGAGTGTATATGCTAGTTTAAGTGGCAAACACTGCTTAAATGCTTTCATATTGTGTCAGAATTCTTGTTTTCATGTTTCTTGTTTGCTGTTTTGGGAATTTCTTTTGGAACTGAAATAATTTTGTCCAGTGATTTTTTCCATGTCTTCAGATTTGAGTTTTTTTAAAAATGAAAAGGAAGTATATGCAATTAGCAAAAAGTATAGAAATTAAAATAGATCATAAAAATGAGCCCATGCAAGAATTGAAACCATCAGAAGCTGATACACCTTTTTATATAAAGATTTTTCTTACCATGCTTTCATTTGCATCCAAACAGTAGAGGAAGAACTGCTAACAAACAGAACACTTCCAGGTTATTCTTGTTATCCACAGAACATACAAAATACTCATTTACACATCTTGGCATAATGCATTTTTTTCTGCCATACATAGCAGATTACTTAAAATATTTTTGATAGTAATAGTCTCAAGGTGAATTAGATGCCACAAATGCAAATAGTGTCACAATTTGGCTGGGTTTCAGAAGGATGAATATCTATGTTTTCTTATGTCACAATCAAAGTGCTTTGTCCACATGCCATCTATGTAATTGTGTTGTTTATGAGAGAATGAACATTTTTATTCATCCTTTTTAGAGGTAGGTTGATTCTGTAAAATGAGTCTGCTAGGGGACTTAAAGCATATTCTCTGTGGACATGTGGGCATCCTTTATACTATGCAACTGAATAACACCGAAGGTGTAGTGGGAAGCTACTGGGAATCTATCAGGGTTATGGCGCAGCTAGCAGACTTGTGACATGTCTGTGGGAATAGCCTGATGATATGAGTAACTCAAAACAGTAGTTAAAATAAATCTTATAGAAATCTAGTGGACTGAAATTATGCTGTTTAGATGCAAGATCTGGTAGAGTAGGAAGTGATTTTGTCTATTTGTTGGTGGTGATAGGCCTGGAAAAAAAAAACCAACCACCTGTGATACTACTATAGTATTAGGAAATTCTCAGTTTTCTTGCATGCATGTATTTGAAACTGAGACCATGACTGAGGGACAGGTAGACTTTAGTGTTTTATTGCATGTTGGCCAATGACAGACACTGTGCTTGGTATGATATAAAGAAAAGTATGTGTGTTAATATAGTTTCCAGTGGCAGCTACAGAAATCAGGCTAAGAACAGGCTTGATCAGAAAGTATGTTGATTAAAGAATATGCTGAAAAAACCTGTGTGAAGACAGGAAAAAGCTTAGGAGTAGGGGCTCGTGTACTGGTGTCTGTTACAGATTTTCAGTATTTTTTTACAATAGAATGGAATTATGGTCTTGACTTTGGCCTATAATAAGAGATGCTGTGTAGGTTTGGCATTATTATTTTGCAGTGACTGTCAGGAGGTAGATTAGAAAGCAGTTTGAAGAGAGAAAGTACATCATTTATCAGATCAATAAGCTGTTATGACACCACGATGCACACATGATGCTCCCAGTGAAAGAAGTGTTCTAAAGAAGTCTTTGCCTTGGTTTTCATATTACCTTTGGAGCAATAGGCATGTTCACAGACTCTCATGTATTGCAATAACACTGGTGGGAATAATTAGGGAATCATGCAAATCTGTTGCAAAAACTATGTGTAAATATATTTAGAGCATTTTTGTTTGTTTCCATACAACCAACCAATTGCTATGTTGATACTGATGTAAACAGTCTGTATAACCAGCAATAGTAAGCAGAGATACTCCGGGTTTGTGTTGCCTTGTAGCTGAGGACTGAGTCTAGCACAGTGCCTCGAGAATGATTCAATGCAGTTCAAATTAAACCCTCTTCCCTATGCAACAGTAAATGTACGTGTGGTGAGTTGTGCACTGTTAAAATGAATGATGATGACATGTCTAGGGTGGAACACGTTGCAGTGGTGCATGGTTAGACATATGTGCAGAAAAAGTAGTGGTGTGAAATTGAAGAGAGTAGAACAAATTCAGAGCTACAGGCACACAGAGACAGTGAGAACTTTCAGTGACAGAGAACCTTGTCTAAGCAACGTTCTGTAATGAGTCATTGTAAGGCTTTTTTTATTCCTACTGAGGTGGAGGAAGAAGGGAGTAAATGCATGTATTAGTCTAATGAAATGTTCTTCCTAATTATTTTTGACTTGAGTTAACGTGTCTTATTCTGTTGTTTACTATGGATGTTCTGATTCACTTGATGCCTATGAAAGGGTGAAACTGTTTTAAGCCTAAATGAAAAGGCCTTATAGGTTGATCTGTGATAACTTCTAGAGTAGATTATATTAATGAGAGGAGGAATTAAGTTACAGCTCTACCTATACAACTAATGCAGACTTTTTAAAGGTACTTCTGTATTAATTTGACCTGTATTGAAAGGTTTAAAAGATTTAAACTATCAGGTCCAATTTTCAATCAGGTCACTTAAACATCCATGAGTCTGCAAGATCTACTGATGTGACATTAGTTTCTTTTAATGCTTAAGATGCTTCTGAAAATAGGACTAGACTATCTAACTTAGACCTTGCAAGATAAACAGATAATTTCTTAATGATCTGTCACAGCTTCATGACTTGTTAAACATGTCCAGGGTTTATTCAAGCTTACAGACTTTTTGGCATAGCTGTTCTACTATTAACCCTCCAAAATGTTAGCCAGTGCCTCAGGTATTTGTTGGGACTTTTTTTTTTTTTTTTTCATATGTAGCAAAGAATTGGGAGTTGTGACTGTGATCTAGTAAACATCAACACTTAATACTATCCAGATTCCAACTTGAAGGCTATTTATGCCAGCTAGTGTATATAGCGCCCATTAACTCCACCTGACTGTTGGCATCCATTCAATTAAACGCTCCTTTTAAAAGTATGAAAGTCTAAACCATTAGGAATCATGTAATATGGAAAAAAAAATACCACAGCCAATTTTTTAAAATGAACCAAATCCTTTTGTTCTTGGTTTATGTGCATCTTTCACTGTACTTCTAAATCATTAAATTAAATTGTATCCTTCAAAGCTTTTAATTAAATTTTTCATCATACTTTTTATTTCTCTCTATAGTATAATGAAGAACTTCACTATGTAGAGCCGTGTCTGAATGGAACATTAGTTCAAGCAGACAGAGCCAACAAAGAGGTAAGGAGTGAAAGTAACAAAACAGCGGAGAGATAGGATGCAGTGTGTAACAATGTGCTATAATGATCTTTTCCTAGTACAATGCATTCCATTATTAGACTTTAATAATTATTCCCTCCATGCCATTTCAATGGAATCTTATGTGACTTGGTAGGAAGAAAAAGAAATAACCTCCTAGTCAATTTGATTGAACAAACTTAATGAAAAAATACAGAAATTACTGAAAATATACTCTTAATAAAGTTTAGTAATTATTTTAAGTAAAATTCTTCAGTTGCTTTGAACTGAACTATCATTCTTTTACCAAAAATGACCGAGGAATGGATTTCATTCTGAAATCAAACTAACACTAAAGTTGAAACAAAATCTCAAAACAAATATAATACTATGTAAATAAAAAAATCTAGCATTCCAAACAGGTGTGTCAAAAATAATAATGCATTCATTCAAGAAAGTTCTGTGAAAATGTTCAAATTAATTACATCCTACTGGCATTTTTCAGAAAAAAAATACAGTGATTTCAGTGAAAGTTTTTTTGGAGGGAGATTGCAGTATATATCTGCAGCTTCAAGTTTAGTTTATTGCCTCCCATTCAAATGCAGTTACTCTGTGCAAGAATTACTCCACCACACTTCTTAGAAGGGTAAGTTTGTTTATGCCACGTAAAATTATGAAATAGTTGAAAAGTCCTGTGTTTCTTGTAGAGGGAAAGGCCTGTTAAAAAAAGCTAATTATGTTATTATAGAACTTCTTCCCTGATAAATCTTCTTAAAGCGACTTGTCTACCTTTACTGAATCTTGCTTATGGCTGGAGAGGACAGTAATCTTGCATCTTTCTTTAAATACCTCTCTCTTTTTTCACTAAAGGCAAATCAGTTTCAGTTCAGCACTGAATTGGGCTTAATATTCAGTGTAGTAGTTCATTTTTGCTGAAGAAGTTAGGGAGATGTTACAGGAGGTAGAAAACAGCTCTGAAAACACACTTCTAAGTGTGTCAATGTCTAAGTGTGTATACCAAGACAAACTGAATTTTATCTCGTTATGCTGAACTTTACTCCATTGCATTATTCACATGAGTTCTTTGTATTTTGCCTACATGTACACCTACATTCTAGAGGAATTATTCTTCATGGGCTGCTTCCTTAATATACTTAGTGTTCTCCACTGTTGATTCTTAGATTATCTAAATATCATTTGGTTACTGTGTGGAATGACATGAATTGTTTCTAATAATTTAGTGTTGAAGACCCTTATTTGTGAACCGTGATACAGTTTTCTAAATGAGCACTTTATTGTGGGTGCATCTAATGAGCCATATGAAAGCTCTGCAAGTTCTAGACTTGAAACTAAAGATTCAAATATATTGCTCAGATGTACTGTCTGGAATTAATCCTACTGTTAACCTTTCCATCACTCTGCAATTGATCAAAACACAGATTACTGTACACCCATATGTTACTTAATGTCAGATTCCTTTTAATTTAATTGATCAAAAAGTTTTTATGCCACCCAGATGATGCTCAAATTTTACGAACAGTGCTCAATTATTCAAAATAGCGAAGTACAATTTCATATTTTGTTCTTCAGAGTAAGCTTCAATATAAGTTCTAGTTAGCTAAAGTACTATTTTTTTAAAAATATTTCTGGAGTCACTTTGTGCTTTATTTTGCCTATAAATTGAATAATACATCCAAGGTTTTGGAGAATAACTAAATATGACCTTTTTTTCCAGTTTTTTATATTAGTGAGCTGGTTATTGTTCTTTCCTTAAAAGGCTAGAACCAGAGAATAAACTTGAAAATAAGTAGCATGTAATAGTTTTGTGTATTATGATGAGTTCTAACTCATTGTAAGAATTTACTCATTTGGGCTGTTACTTTAATTTCTGTGAGTCTGACAGATATACTAGACTTCTGTAGTTTTATCTGTGTAATTGCCAAGTGTCCATTGTAATATCAGATGAAAGTAGATTAAATTACATTTTCTGCATCAGCGTTACAAGGTAACTACGCCTTTGCACGTTCACTGGTAATAATAGCTCTTTCTTTTGTTTATTAAATGATAAAACAGAAACAAGAAAAATACCACGAACAACACTGTAATATGTATTTTTTCAAACAGCCATTATCAACATATAACCATTATTTTCTGTATTGGCAATGTAGAGCAAGTGACTGATGTTTTAAAATACATGCTATTGTTTCAGTTTATACATATGCCTGGTTTTTTGGAAGTCCAACGTAGGTCTGAAGACATAAGTATATATCCCTTCCACAAATTTCTATCCTTTATCTTTTAATATGAAATATTCTCCTCAATTGAATGGAAGCAAGGATGACCACATCTGTTACTAGCAGTAGAAGCTCTATTAGCACAAAAATAAATACCAGCATTTTAAAATACATCAGAATGATTTTTCTCTAGCTAGCAAATATCTATTCCCATATACTAACTTTAAGCAAAAACAATTAGAAATTGCTGTAAGAGTATTTCATATTGCTACATTTTTCCCTTACGTGGAAAGAGGAGATGTGTGTTGTTGATGATTGCAGGGACTGAATATTTAACAGGTCACTCTACCACTCTTGGTGATGTATATATTGGTATATACACACATACAACCTTATTAAAGATAGGTATTTCTTAATGCAACATTTGTTGCTGGAAGCAAGCATTAAAAACAGTTTTACCAAGCTATTAATTTATGCTGATTAAACTTTAATTTCTACCATTTTGACAGTATATTTCTCTCTCTCTCTCTCTTTTTTTTTAAAGCCGTAATACATGAGTGCTAATATAAAAAATTCCCATTAAATGACCCTTTAACCCCTCCCAACATACACAGATGCACCCCCCAATTCTTGCTGACTGCATCTTTCTAGGTTCATCTGACATTACATGTAGCAAATAAACACAGTTCTTAGAAGCAGAGATAAAAAATTACTCTGAGATGTTTGACTGGAGCTTTTTATCTCACGAGGAAAGCAGCTGTTTCAATAACTCAAAATAAAAATTGCTTTCACAGGATCAGTACTGCAGCTTACATTTGTCTTGAAAGTATTTATTGAAGAACTATTCTTCTGTCTTTATATGAGGCTCAGATGTTTTCAGATGGAATCTTTCTACTGTGAAGATGTCGCTTAAACATGCTGAATGTTTTTCTTTTAATCGAGCTTTCTTTAGTCTCTAAACTTTACCAAAACAAAGAAATAGAAAAAAGAAATCTAGGTTAGACTGTCCTTATCACTTGCACTTCACTTGTAGTGAGGTAAAGGCCAAACAAGCTTCTCAGCAGAATAGATAGGGTTAAATTATACTAACTTTGGGGCAGATGGTCCAGGACTGGACTTGGGGAGAGGTCCTCTTTTTTGTGTAGAGCTGAGAGTGGTGTTTACTTCTGCTGAGAGAGTCCCTTCTGCCAGCACAGACACTGCCCCACTCGCTCATCCTGACCTCTTGCACAGCTGCAGCAGCAGCCAGCCTGGCTTTCCAAGATCTATGTAGGCATAAGTAAAATAGTTTGGTTTGCCACCTGCAGAAGTCTGCTGCCTCAGGCAGGTGGGCTGCAGCCAGAGCCTATTCTGTTTCCATGCACAGCCTGTCCAGGTAAGATGAAACCTGGAAACATCTTCAGGGGTTGAAGCATAAGGATTTTTTTTTGGTAGCCTGCAGGAAACTGCTTCTGCCTTAGGGTTTGTAACAACCTGGGAAATGAGTGCTTCTTAATGGTGTTGGTGCTGAATATTAAATGGGATTACGGGTAGCAAATGAACATGGTCTTTCACATTCAGGGATGGGTTGCATAAATTCTTCTTGATAATGCACAGGGAATGTAACAGGTTTCCAAAGAACCAGACTTCCAGAAAATCCAAGTAGCCTAAGGGGGAAAAAAAAAAAAGTAAGTGTGTGTGTGTGTGTGTATATATCTATCTATCTATCTATATATATATCTTGTGTCTGGTTTACACATTTTCTCAGTGAAACAGTATGACTCTTGCTTTTTTTTTTTTTTTTTTTCATTTCCATTTTCCCCTCTGCAACATCTCTCCTTTTATTGGGAGGGAAACAGTATTGTAAACACAGTGTTAGTTCTACACATTGGCTCTAAATTGCTTACTATTATTGTCTGAACCACAGGGAACTACTTACCTAAAAGCAAAAAAATCTACTCTCATTAAAGTATGAAAAAGAATTTAAAGCATTGTAACCCTCTTCTATCCACTCAGTAATGTGGCTTAGTTTTCTGTTCCAAGTGTCAGGAAAGATATTATAAAGCCTACATCATCATCCCCCCACCTCCGTCATTTTTCTGTCTTTGCCATTCAGGTAGGAGTGTGACCCTGACACTAGAGTAAATCTGTACAAACTGCATAAAGAGTAAGGATGTTGCATTTCTCTTTGAATGACAACCCAGTTATTGGTGAAGCTGCATTTAGTTCCTCTATAATCTGCAATCTGTATTCCGGTTGCATCTTTACTTAAATTATTACTTCCCTAGCCCTGTAGCTATTTTAGGTCTCTCTTCTCACATCCACTTTAGTAAGGGGTGACATGTTAGATTTGTTTGTTAATTTATATGATACAGGAACCCAAGTTAGCTGAAGATTCTTGATCCTGCCTTGGTTTGTTAAAAGAGCAGTTAGAGAGGAAAGAAAACATAACATGAGTACTTTTACCTTTGCAACTTCAATTTAGCCAAATGCATGTTTTGAAGATTGGTGCAGATTTCATAGTGATTGGCATAGTGAAAGTAGTGAAGGCAGGAACTTTTAAAAATTTTTTTATTTGTTTGAACAAGCCTCATCATACCAATGGGATTTACTTGATCAAGCTCACTCCTTGATTAGACTAATAAATATCTGTCTGGTGAGTAACAGTAGATTTTTAAAGGACAGAAGGTAAGTTTAATATAATTCAGCATGTAAACATTTAACATATTCATGCATTTTTGTTAAGGGAAGGGAATGGAGGTTGGGGAAAAATAGCTTTCTAGCCACAAATCTCCCAACATATTGATCAAGTAACATGCTTTTCTTTAAGAAAGAGTGAGGATACATACAAAGAGGCAATGATTCTAAGCATCTAAACCTGTTCCCTACCAACTTCAAGAACAGCACAATAATGCAGTCTTGAGTTGTAAATCTTCATTTAACTTTATTTTATTACTGCTACAACAACCTACAAGGAAAAGATGCTAGTACAATACGTTTAGAAATTTCCACAGATTTTGATCAAATTCTTTTTTTTTTTTTTTCTTCGGCAAAACTATTGGTTCTGTAAAAGCTTATGTTATGAATAGCTTTCAGAGCAGTAAGGATCTAATTGCACTGTGAATTTCTGTCAGATACAACTTCAGAAAGCATAGTCCTTCTGAGAAACTTTATTGAATCAAATCTGGTTTATGTATTTATAAAAGACACACCTACAATGTCAAATATGACAGTGATGTGAGCGATGTTAGTAAATGTGCCACCAGTTTTACTAAGATGAAAAATAGACATCCCAGTACTAGATTTCTTCCAACGTATAGTGTTTCTGCTTTCATTTTTACAATAGGATAATATAGTAATTTGTTTTAAGAATAATTATAATTTCAGGTGATATGGCAGACATCAAGTTGTATCCACTTATTTCTAAAATTTTTCATATTCTAGCATTTGACATAAATTTTTTGTGTTGGCACATACCTGCACTGAAGGTTCAGTTTAGATATGTGGAGACATATTCTCAGAATGTTGTAAGCTGTCCCTAATTTTCAAAATTTGCTTCACATTTATTTTCTCACAAAAATTAAATCTATAATTACACTGGGTAGCATAAATGAGGTTGAAATTCATATGTGATGCTAAATGTGATTTAGTAATATAAAATACGTAACATATATTTGAATTTACCAGACTAATTTATAATTTGGCATTAGCATTAAGCAGCTGCTACCTTGAAGTGTATCAATTTGCTATACACAAATTTAAAAAAGAGTGGGAAATAATTCAGACATTATTCTGTCACCGTCTGCACTTTCTCCACAAATTATAAACATGTGGAACTGCCTATTTTAATACTAGTTTTCTTGGGCCAAGAGGTTTTCATCTTTGAGAAACTCCATGTTACAATTTACCTACCCCAAAGGAATCACATGACAATCTGATTTAGTGTAACTCCAGATTTAAAGTAACAATATTACAATATACATTCCTCTTTTATATGTTGTTTTAATGTGCCATATATGGGTTGAGGACATTTCTCTGTAAATGTTTCCAGATGATATATATCATCTTCTATATGCACAGATAGGCATAGTAACTCCAAACTAAATGAAGAACTTATCCCTGCATAAATTAGTATGACAAAAATAGACAGATGTAGTGTGTAACTTCCAATGAGCTTTTATTTTTGTATGCAATTACCAGAAATTAAATAACCAGAAGACTGATTCAGCAATGAAGCTGAGTGTAATTGCCAATAAGAGGTCAGTAAATACAAATTTTGCATATTGAATTTTATTTAAGCAAATTACTTAGGTGTATATTTATCTATCCATCTCTGTCAGATCTCCAAAAAAGATTGTTGATTGTATTGTTTAGCTGTGAAAAAATCAAAAATATAACATCTCACTGAAATCTACAGTAAAAAAAAAAAACCTGGCTAGCCATTATAAACCCCAAAAATTTTCAGCTAGCCCCAGATCACTGACATTTAGTCTGAAGTTTTTTATTGCAGCCTCAGGCAACTAATTTACTTAACAAGAATTTGGTTTTAATCTGAGTATATTGAATCCTGAGCTCTTTGTTCAGGATTGTTTTCCTGAAAAAAATCCAGTCTACCAATACAATATGCTAGGGAAAACAAGTGGTTAGATAATCATCACCAGCAAGCTAACCTGTAATTGCTCTGGTAATGGATTTATGGATTTTAAATGGGATGGTGCTTAAATGCATTTTACAGATGTGAATACACATTTATCAGCTGTTGGTACATGTGGGTAAACTTCCCTGTGACACATCAGCAAACGTCACTCTCCCACCTCACACATATACCTCTTGATTTTTTTTTTAATTTTTTTTTGTTTGTTTTTTATTTGATTTGAGTTTGTTTGTTTGTTTGTTTGTTTGTTTTTTTAATGTTTTATATGCTGATGTTGTTCATCTTCACAAATCTGATAAGTCTTTGCCAAGTATGTCTCAGGAGCATTTGGAGTTACTTTAGGAGCATGGATGAGTATGGGAACTAATACTAGAAGTAGCAAAGTCTTGCACTAAAGCTGACAGAAACCTGGAGGAATGTTGAACTCATTAACAATGTTTTTCTGTAGATAGCTCACCCTCATCAGACAATTAGTAGAAAATATCATAGTTTCCTAGTGTAACTGTATAAAATCTGCTGCATATATCAGTTGTGAACTGTTACTTTCCTCTTTGGAATTAGTAGGAAACGCTTTATTCGTGTATGCTTAGACTTGAATCTATGGTCCTGTAACCCCATCTAATTTGAGTATTCCTACTCATAAATGGTACCTTATTTTTGGTAATCACAAGGAATCTATAATAAATTGTATCTGTACAGGGTACTGGGACTACTGTGTAGCATATTGCCTTAACAAAAAGGAAATCAAAACTGTTGGTTGTAATAAAAATGCTGAAAACTGTATAAATGGGAATTTGGGCATAACTCAATTAACTAATACAGAATCCCTAAAAGATTAAAGAAAGAAAGAAAAAAAAAAAGAAGTGGCTGGTTTAGCTAGGCAAGTGGGGAAATAAGAGATGAGGACTTGATTTGGTCAGAAGTTTGCAACAGTAAACTCACTATCACTATACTTCCATCTTCAGTTGTAGAGAAATGTAATACAAAGGCAAACAGGTTTATTCAGGTCTTAAAAAAAAAAAAAAAAAGAAAAATAATCTGCTCTAAGGCATAGAAAGCTTAATTTATTGGGAGATATATCTCTATTTGTGAGGCTTTAGGTGATGTCCTCATGTTAAGATGCATTAAAAAAACTTGTGAAGTCTTGTAGGCTGCAAATTAAATATTGAGCCAAGCATGCCACTGTTGTGACCAGCTTTGTTATGATGCTAGGGAAAAATCCATCAGTGAAATTCTGTGAATGTTTGCAGTGGTAAAAAGAAGCTATACCAAAACATGAATGCCAGACATGAGGGATTATGCTAGTTGACAACTTGTCTGCTAGTTTTTGTACACGTCTGAGATGGCATGGTTATTGCACTTGCCTGGCATTTGAGAATTGGAACTCAGTTTTCTGCTTTAATATATCATTACTTGCTTTCAGATGTGTTTGTTTCCTCAGATGTTGAATGAAGATGGCTGTACTTTTTTCTTGTTTAATAAGGGTAAAACCTTGAAGGTTATGGAGTATCCTCATATTACTGTAATGGAAAAAAAAATTACCTGGCTGTTGTGCAGACACAGGACTCTTACTTGTTTGTTAGGAGTGTGATCAGGTTCTGTTCGCTTCTAGAATGTAAAAATCTATCTCATTGTGATTATAGATACCAGTCAGCTTTTATAATCTCAGAGAGTAAACCTTGTGAAGCCTTTAGAACAGCCTGTAAGATAAGAGACCAATAAAAACAGACACCTCGGAATTTCTTCAGAATAGCTTCCAAATCAGTAAATTATTCTTCAGCTTTACTATGGGCTAGATATGTCATTTTGGGAACTTCTGCCATGGAGGAAAAATACAGTTTTCACAGTTTTCTGGTCTTCATCTGAGAAGATTTTTTAAATTGCCTTCAATGACCTGAAATTAGGAAAGGAACATCAGATTCTCACCTGTATTCAGACAGCCTCATCTACCTCCCTAAATGCTTCTATGTTCTAGATAATGAAAAAGTGCTCTGAATCTTTGCAAAATCATACGTCATCATGCAAGCACAGATTTGTTGAAATAAATTATTTAACTTGAATTATTTAAATATGTTAACTATTAAGCCCTAATAAAGTAGGAAATTGAAAAAACAAGTAACAGAAATACTACTTGCTATCATATTTTTCCAGAAAATTTTACCTTAGTCCCTGAAGTATGAAAATGTAATGTAATAATCTAATCAAGTATGGTCCAAAGTCCCTACAATTGTTGAGTTAGCTGTGAGGCTAGAAAAGGTGAATACACCTGGGTGTACCAAAAAATGCTTTCAGTAATCTCATTATAAGAGAAAGTCCAAGTTCAGTCATGATAAATGGTTATAAATTTATCCCCTTGTTCAGTTATGTCAAAGCCATATGCAGCAGTGGTGTGATTTTAATATTCTGTATAACTGTCCCATGAGACAAAGAATATGATGGCCATTAAAAATCTTTCTACGTTCCTCCTCATTTAAGTTCTGAAATAGTCCAAGTCAAGTTGGGCCATCTGATTTTTAAGAAGAAATATGTGTGTGAATATTACTTTTCATCTTTGGAAAAACAGTATCAGTATACCCTGTTCACTGTACTCTCTTCTTCAAATACGCATATTTACAACTATACTTAGGAAAATAACCTGTTTCCTGATTCAAGGTCCATCAAGTATATTTGTTGATTTGTTTCTGACTTAGAGGGTCCTAACAAAATTTACAGAGTTTAAAAAGGAAATAACCCTTTTGATTTGCATACATGGATTATTATCAGATGTTAGGATCACTGTGACTTTCTGGTTTTGACAGTAGATAGTGTTTATAAACAGAAAAAAATCAGCAGTATGCAAAGGTAGAAAACCAAGTGTATGCGTTGCTGATGTTCTGGTTTGAACACTTGTAGATATATGCAGACTTTGTCCTGGCTGACTTGAACAGGAGGATTTGTATCCTCAGTCTCTTCAGCTCATGTTTTTCAGCCACTCTAAATGGATCGTAGATACCTCCGCAGCTGAACACAACTATGCTTCCTCACTGTAATAAGACACAACTTCTCCTGTTGGGCTCTGGCCCTATAATTTTGTAATCAGACATCAGAGTCTGATTGTCATAATTGTGTGCCTAATTTGCATTCAGAATTACCAAGATTATGCATGTCAATTAGGTATTTGAGTCCAGAATTAGATATTGCACATTCTGGTAATTGCACATGGAAATTAGGCACACAGTTGCATGCAACTGTGCACACAGTTGGACAGATACCCGATTCAGACTCTAGGAAATTCAGATATTGATCTACAAGGGTTTCAATAGGACAGTAAAGGGAATGAATATTATTGCTTGTTCAGCTTACTGCTAAAAGGAGTTATTTAGGGTATGAAGATTAAAAGATGCTTTTTGACTCATTAACAGCAGGGGACTCCTGTTTTCTCAGTTCTGTTTCAATTCTGAAAGTTATTGAAAGTGGAATTGAAGTGTTTGTTACCTCATTCCAGAATCACTTGTTCTTTAAATTGATGTTTCAGTCATTAATGTCCTGCCCTGACATTTTTTCACTACTAGTAGCTTTGAAATATACTTTTCTGGTTTGCAGTGCCATTGTAAGGGATGAAATTATTGAGTGGCACTTGGAGACATATGTGGGCAAGTTGTAGAGAAATTTTGAGAGATGTACTAGTTTGAAACTAATTTTCTCACACACAAAGAATACAACGCTTTTAAAAATGCCTTTTCCAGTAACAAAGAGGACACTATAGCATGACTGGCAGGGCATTGCTGTACTGACTGGACATGGTAAATAGAAAAAATTTAATGTTTGGAGATTTGGATTTTTTTCTTATAAATATTCCTTAAAACAACAGCGTGACAGATAATAGTTGTGTCAATAGTATGCCCTTTGAAGTCAGTAAAAGGTACCACTCTTTGAGGGTAAAAAAACAGGCTCTGTGAAAGTCCAACAGTACATTTTGATAGTTTAATAATAAACAGCCTCAGCTAGATGTAGAGTGAACAATCGGAGGAAGCTATTCTTTGTGCTGCCTGTGAAATGAAACGTGATTTCTTTTGGCATGGATCCAATTAATACCACACATCCAGGGCATCTGTTATGATAAAAAGGGAAAGAAAGAAATGTTAATTTGCATGTTGTTTTGTGATTTTTCCAGTGGACATACAAAGTGCTGAAATGCTCAAAAAAACAAAGACAAGACAAAGAATGGAGTTATTTTAAAAAACAAATCAAAAACTCCCAGAAGCCCACTTCCAGACAAACAAAGACCACACCATACATTCATTTTAGTTATTTAATCCTTTTGCAGTATCACCTTTTGTAGCATATGTTCACTGTGAAGCCTGGAAGCAGAAAATATTGTTTTGTTAGAATTTATAGTGCATGAAAACAATTTTTAACATTTTTACTGTTTTGTATCAGACAAACGTCAGTGATATACTTCTTCATATATCAACAGTGTATTTTTCAGAACCTGTATATATATATAGCTATGGCATGAGAAAATTTTTGTTCTCCTGACAGATCACATGAACTAAATTAATACAATAGACATTATAGCATATATTAGTAACTTTTGGTAATCTATTTATACTGTATTTTCATACTTGATAATGTATATGAGTTGTAATAAACATTCCACAGTACTTGTCTCTGAAATGTTCAGAGATTTTAAAAATCATTGTGTTTTTTCATACCAAAGTAATTCTAGTTTAATTATGAAGCAGTAATGTATTTCAAAGAAAATTATTATTTGTAATAAATATTTATTTTAACATACCTGATTTATGAAAAGGTAAGATTAGAAACTTATTTCCAATACAAAAATTTGGCTTTATCAATTTTTGGAGAGATCCTCTGTTTTGGGATAAATCTCTGTGTTAGTAGGGAAGCATCTATGGTAACTGTAAACTAACCTTAGTTCCGAGTATATGACGAGCTGTGAGCATAGGGCTGCTTCAGCAGCTTGAAAATGTCTGGTCAATGCATAATTTTGAAGTTATGGATTTGATTTTTATGTTGATGAAACAATACTGAACTGCTTGTTTTCCATATTTTTAAAATGCTAACAACACTTTCTGTTTAATATCAGCTATATGTAAAACTGGTTTTGCTAAAATGTTTCTTGGAGAATTTTATAAACATGATATATTTTAGTTTTTGAAGAATTCCAATGAACAATTTTAAAACCATATGAACTTTACATATTGCATGAAAAACGGTTGTATTTTCTGAATTTCTGAAAAGCTTTAATGACTGTAACAGTCCTGTGCTGTAGTTAACCCTTTAGTATATGGATTGATAGCAATATGTATTAAAGTCACCCTGAGTAGTGAAGTCAGTAGTCTCTGAATCCAACTGTTGGTCAGCTATCGTGTTTTGAAATAACTCTGGAAAACACACTGCATTCTGCTGCTGATAGTTGAAGTAGCCCTTGTCTGGGAAACTGCCATCTTTGTGTTTTCATTCTCAACTTCCAGGCCACATTAGTTGAAGTCAAGAAAATGCCAATGTGGCTTTTGATCAATTTGGGCCTCAATTTCAGATACACTCTTGTAATGACAAGTTGGATACAGAATAACAAGAGGTTCATGCATTTATTGAATATTTGGGCAGTTGTATTCATTCTTATTTTCATTATTGTAAAAAAAGCACAATTGTGTGAAAGGCACAATTCAAGGGACAGTAGTATTTTAATTCTTCTACAAAGATAATTAGTTTGTTTTCATTTTCTTGCCTGGAATAATGCTTTAAGACCAATCGACTTACAAATAAAAATTTTCCTTTTACTAACATATTGAGATATCTTTTTTATCCAGTTCTGGAGACTGAAATAATGCTTCACAAAAGCATTGCCTCCCCTGCTATTTCCCACCACATATGTATTAATTTTCTTCTTACAAATTAATTACATTTAAAAATGTATTTAAAACAGTAATTACTAGCACTATGGAGATACTAGTATTTAGTTAAGTTATCTATGTTTAAGCTGGCGAGAAAAAAGAACTGTTTTGCAGTGTAGCTGTATGGGCATTTAAGCTATCCCTCCTTATTTAGATGAACAAGACTGTGCCTTTTGGTTGTTCAAAGTCCTGATCTGCGAAGAACCACATTTACTAGGCAACTATGAAGTAATTGTTTTGAAAAAGCAGCCCTTTTTTTGTGGCTTCAGAATTGCCTGGAGACTAGGATGTAGATTTTCCTGTTTCAGCTTACTGAAATTTAATAATGAAAGAGGAAGTTCTCTGCCTTCCAATGTACTGCTGTAGTATCTTTTTATTTCACAAAATTTAGAAAAAATGTTTCCATCGTACAAAATCAGAGAAGTGCTTGTTTGCTGATGTTGCATACAGTGTCTCTTTATGATAACATGGTTCATTATACTGGTTTTAATGATATATTGCTCCTTCTTATAAACCTAAGGGAATTTGTTTCTTGTCTGAACATTTTATTTTTGAAAAGCAGTGCTAATATTATTTTGAAAATATGCTACCTAGTACTTAATAACTTACATTTTCTCTAAAAAGTTACAATTCAATGTACTTACTATATAGTAGTCCTATATTTTTGTTGAGTGCAAAATTTGTGAGATTTGTCCAACTTCTGATATATCCAGAGAAATAACATGTTTAGGAAGAGGAAAATATGGGATGAATTCTGACCTGTCAACCACTTAAGAACTGCTTGTTATAAAATCTTATCCATACTCAAGGCCAGAAAGTATGGCAGTGCATAATTGGTGAGTCATTTAAAACTGCAAAAATTGGATTTACATGTGACTATGCAACATAATACTAGATAGTCACATATAGTTAGCAATTGGTTAGCCCTGTCTTTCTGCTTGTGTTGAGTAGTTCTTTATCAAGCTAAATATTACATTGACATCGATAAACTGTGTTTAAACTGTAATGGCCTAATCTTTTAGGGAGGGATCATAACAAAAAATAGAAGCCGAAAGCTAAATTTCAGAAATATTTTTATTAAGTAACAGATCCTGAAAACCATAGAAGCTGAATAGTTAGAAATAATATAAATATTACTATAGTTTAACGTGACTTCAAGAATCAAAAGGATTAACCAGGAATTACTTTGGTTTACGAATTAGTGTGCAGTCATTTAAGCTTAAGAAGTAGAAAATCCTTAATCATTGATATCAATGTGTATGTTGTAACAGTATGCTGACAAATAAAACCTTGTTCATGTTTCAGCATTTCAGGGAACACCTTGACAAACTTTTTGCAAAAGGAATTGGAATGCTGGACATTGCTTTAAACGAAGCTTTCAACATGCTCAATGAAGTAAGTTAATGCTTTTCAGATTCATGCCGCTGACACCTTTCTTGCTATTTAGCAATTACCATCAATTTTAAAATAATAAATTAGAACTCACTCAAAAATATGATCGTAAAATTAGCAAGAATTTTAGCAATAGCAAGAATTCTATATAATCTATATGTGGTAAAACATACAAGCAAATTTACATTTTTATATTTATACCTTTTATTTTAATGTATTTTGTTTTAATATAGACAGTATACACCTACACATACATGTGTACATTAAATAAGGTTTATTCCAGTAGCTGTTCTAGGTGTTAGAAAATACTAGGGTAACATGCCAATGTCACAGTTTAGATTGTTCTTTTTTGCTTTGAAAGGGCTAATGTTTTAGGAGTGACAGGAATTTATATCTTCATAAACACGTTGAGAATACACATTTATTAGAGTCATGAAATGATTGTTCATTGGTTTGACTTCTGGCATAACAATTAATACCTCTTATAGCTTATATAAAATAAGTTATGTGAACACTTTTGTACTTCTGTAATACTCTAATATAGAGGGAGAAATGTAAAGCTTTGTCTAACCAGCTCAGAGGTATTAATATTATTTAAAATATTTTTCTGCCAAAAGCACTAGGCCAACTTTCTGATAATATTCTTATTAATAAAGTCTGTAAACAGGAATGCAGTCTCTAGAAGATTAACATAGTGATCATGGAGATCATCTAGTGCAGGGCACCTAGTTTCCCTCTCAGACTCCACATAAAATCAGTGTAGCATACTTATTTGTCCAGTAAATTGTCCTTCAAAGGATATTTTAATTAAAATCAGACCCATTGTCTTTGCCTGACATGCTTTCCCTCACAAAGTGCACGTCAGTCATAGTGGTTATCATGAAATGATTTTATGTAGTGTATTTCAGAGATTTTTTTTTTTGTCATTTTTTTGTCTTTTCTAGCAAAGGTGAAATACATTGTCATACTACATATTCCAGCAAATACCAATTTTAGCAACATTTTGATTCAACTGACTATATACTGTCTTGGGAATGTATATTGGAAAAAACAAGGAAAGGAAGGAGAAAAGTGAAGAGTAGTAGTAATAAAAGAGAATTAGTATGAGGGTGCAAACCAATGAAAATAAAATGCAACATCAAATATTTATCATGATATTCTGAATGAAAACCCTAGGTAGTGTGGTAGGACTAAATCCGTTGATTACAACCTCTGTTAATATCAGTTTAGATATAGGGCTTCTGTAAAGGAGAGAATTCACTTTATTTTTTTTAATAACTAATTACAAGCAGATGTCTTCTCCAGGATCTCTAAACTAATGAGCAGTTGTAAAATTGTAAACTGCTATATCGCAAAGCTACAGCAAAGTTCATTAGGCAAGATATATGTAGCAAATGCTGTTGTGAAGGTCTAAACCACTAAATACGTCAAAAGGCCAGAGCAGATACTGAGGGGGAAAATGTGAAATATTTCAGTTAGCCTCAAGACTGAGGAAAGAAGGAAACTGATTAAAAAAACCCCAAACACTCCTTGAGTCCAAATGACAAAGGCCCCAAGGTGAATTACTTGTGATCAGTGATCAACGACTCCTAAAGAAAACTTAAACTCTTATCCCAGAACATTTGCATTCTAAGGCCTAGAATATTGGCTGTTCAAAATGATGCTACACGTAACCGTAATCCCCACCTAGCATGTTCTAAGACAAGAAAATGAAAATGTCTGTTTCTGTGAATTCTTTCAGAATGGTCCATCTTGCCCAAAGTTCACTCTTTTTAATAGGAGTGAAACCCTCGTTCTTTGCATCTTGTTGGTAACCTTTGAACTGCATTAGTAAGTCAGCAAAAGTGATTAAACACCTTCCAACAGGACCAATTCCTGCTAAGTGGTTGGATGTTACAAGTTAACATCATCAGCCTGTTAAAACATTACCTATAGCTTTCATTTGAAGCTAATATTAACAGCCTAAGATTTGTTTGAAAATGCTTTGGTGTTTCCAGAAAAGCTTTCTCTTTATTAAAAAAAGAAAAGAAAATATTTCAAGATTATGAATATATTCTTTTTAATAATCTGAATTGAGGTAAATTGATCTGGATTTAGAACCCCTATGTGTAGCATAAGATTATATTATTTCACTATTTTTTTTTTAGTGAAGAAGAGGAAGTATTATGTAGAAAGGCAGAACAACATTAAATTCCTGGCATGCGAATTAAAATCATGTGGACTTCTAATCATTAAGTAACCTTTAAAATTGATTATGCAAGATCTTCTGTTGCTTTCAGTATTTCAAACAAGATTACTTAGAAGCTTATAATAACAAGAGAGGTAGATTGAAATGCAATTCAAATGCAAAATAGTGATTCGATGCCCAGATTATTGGGTCAAAAGGTATGGGCTATATTTTTTAGGTGATGAATTTTTTCTACTAAATGTCTGATGATAATATTGTGATGAGAATGTAGCTCCTTGAGTATTTAGGTATTCTAGTTTGTCTGCAGATAGAAGTTAATATTTTCTGATCTGGTTATCATGATGGCAGTCCAGATGGTAATATTGTATAATGTTCATGTTAGTGATGGATAATTCCAAGTAAATACACTATGTGTTTCTTTCTAAGAACAGCTAGTCCTTGAGAGAGAATTACACTTCATATCCAGAAATGCATATTTATGTGTGTGTGTGTATATATATATATATGCTTTAAAGAGAAAAATACATTTACAATGTTTAGAGACAAGCTTTCAAAAATATACAAATCAATGCATTGTTCATGCTACTTGAGCCTCTGTAACATATTCAGTGTATCTGTAGGTGTCTATTACAGAAAAGCCCAAGTTTTGGGCTGACAATTTCGACTCCCTATCTTGCTGCTTGATAGTTTAGAACCAGAACTAGTTTGCTTTATCATTCTCAGTTTGAACAATGCCTTGGAGCGTTGACTGGGATACTTCATTAGAAGGCAATTCACCCTTCCTCACCGGTCAAAGTATGGCTCTGAATAAAGGCATAATTTTAAAAACTACAGTGTCTCTTCTTTAAACTGAAATACATTTCTTTCAGTGTAAAAGTTACAGGGTCTTAATTCCTTTCTCACAAGTTAAATTCAGTGAAACTTGCTATACTACAACTAAGCTGAGTAAAGGTTAGTAAAGAAAGATGGAAAAACATTTTTATAGTACATTTTTAGTTTTAATAAAGATGCAATTTAGGTATATTCTGACTTGAGTTTTATTCATGTCATGAAAAGAGTTCTGTTTCTCTTTTTGCCTAACATTTCCCAGGCCATCTATTTTTCAGCTTGTCTAACCTTAGCAGATCCAATGTCTTAAAAATAATGCTTTACCATTAGAAAACCTTTAGAATTAATATGCATCCTAACTAACCTCAGTTGAATTTTAACAATACAGGAAACTAGTCAACTCATGAATTAACAGATGATAGAATAAAGATTGAGCTATGACAACTGATGTTTGTAGAAACTTTATTGTTGTCACTCATATTTACCAGGATTGTTTTGGAAAGAAATATTTCAGTCACATTTAATTTTTTTTCTTCTGGTTCTTTTCCTTTTCTGTCTCCTTCTTTTTTTCCCATTTTTTTCCCAACTGAGTTTGTATTTATGACAATGTTTTAAAGTGTTTCCTTAAGCATAGTAACTTATTTTTTGGAAAAAAACCCTAAAGCTGTTAGTCAGCTGGAAGAAGAAAATCTCATCTAAAGTAAGTAGCAAACTGTCTTTTGATTGAAGGATGTACTTTGCAAATGAGACCTCAAAACAAAATATTCTCCAAAGGCTTTGACTTGGCAAGTGTGACTGCCTTTATACTGTAGGATCATAGATGAACTAATGGTTCCAATTCCTTTGTATCCATCTTGAAGCACAGTGTTGATTAGTTCTTTCCTGGGCATAAAATCCTAAAATGAAAAGATGAGGATCTTCCTCCACCCACTGCCCATGTGTTCACTCAGACAGTGTAGAACTAATTCCTTCATTTGGTGCATGCCAAAAATGACAGTGGGAAAAGCTGCATGAAATAAAGCACGCTCTAGATTGTTTGTAGAGGGTTTATTAAGAATCCCATTTTGGGCACTGACCAATGGTCTTAGGAAACAGATACACAACAGTAAATAGCATCTACCCTCACTACAAGGGATGTTCTATACTAGTCTTACAAATCTGTGTAAACTGGAAAAAAAAAAACATTACAGTGATCAAGAATATCTGAGATGAGATTTTTTTGTTTTGTTTTAAAATCTGTGAGGCAACTGAAGTTATAATGATGAATGTTGTATGAAAATCTCATTAGATAAACTGAAAGTTTTGAGAATAAATGGAACTGACATCCCATGCACTGAATTGTACCTATTACTGGTGAGAGTCTTTTGATCTTGTAAGGTCATGATGGATCATGCTACATGTGTGTTCAGATCTATTCAAGGTGGAGTAATGAATGTTTCTGTTTATACTATAACAGGGAGCATAATAGCTCCAAATGTTCTTGCATATATACTTTCATAATTGACAGCATAAAATTCTTTTACATTACAAACATATTGTCAAAGACTCTGGAAGCAGTGTAGGCCAGAGAAAAAGCTACTTAAGATACTTACTCTCTCCTTAAAAGAGTACAGCTAACCATTTTCCGCTTTGTCTACAGGATGTGACCTTTATGTACCAGAAATCTATTCTTATGAATTATAGGTTAGCTAAGGAGGTCTTGTCTATATTTAAAAAAAAAAAAAAACAAAAAAAAAAAAAAAGAAAGGAGAGGAGGCGAGTGGAAAGGGGGGAAGAGGGGAAAAACAAACAAAAAAAAGGAAAAAAATAAAAACCTTTGGTTTACACAAATAATCTGTAAAGATCATGGTTGGATTTTAGAATGGTTCAGGGGTTACACTAATTAAACTCAGTTAATTTTGCCTTGCAATTACCTTTTAGTATTTTCCTAGGTTGTTAAGACTTGAAGATGTTTGATACTGATGTCTTTGAAAAGCATGTTTAAAAATCCACTTCTAAATTCTTTCCAATCAAGGATTTATGCAGTGTTCATTATACAGTGTAAAAATATAGAAATGCTTGGTACAGTAGTTAGGCACCTACTATGTCATGTGACAACTGCAATTACCTCTTTTGGTGACAAATGCGGTCTTTACAGTGATTACCTTTAAAAAAATCATAGCCAATTAAATAAAATTCTGTGACATTTCAAAGACTGTTAATCACAACCAAATGTTGTAAATGTCAGGATGCATTGAAATTTTTGCTGCTAACTGATGAATCACTGAGTTAATTGTAGTTCATCATAAGGCCCTTGTCATTGTTATTATTATGGAAAACACTTTCATCACTCTTGCTATTCAATAAAATTAAAGTTCTAGACAAATATGAGAAGATATTACTCATCAAAGCATTTGAATTTAATCTCATTCTTCAAAATATTCAAACAGATAACTACGTAGAATAATGCAGATGCATACAGCGTGATGTTTTAAAATAAATATATGAAGGCATTCCTCCTTCATTAATTTCCCTTTTAATATACCTTATCTCTTTCAAAATATGTTGTCCATATGAAGAATATATCTCTTGACAAAGTAACTTCATCTTGATGAGAATATATTTAGTCTAAGATCATACTGATGAAAGAATGTCACTTTAATAATTCTGGTTCTGGTTAAGACTGGAAAAATTGTCACGACTGAAGAGTTTTAAGAATAGACTACCTTGCAGGTATCACAAGTAAGAGTTTTCACACAGGCAATGACCAGCATATAGCTAACTCTGTAAACCCACATTAGTTTCCTTTTAAGTAAAATGTTTCTATTGCTGTTGACTGAGGTGCCTGTTTGATCAAAAGGAAACTGATCTGGAGTAGAGCTACAGATGATATAAATGATTGTTCAATGATATTTGTGGGTGTGATTACTCAGAGAAATGTGAGGGCAGAAGAAAAGAGGACAGAGCACTATTGGAACCCACCATCCACTCCTTTTTCTACTGCAGGCATGTCTACAAAGATGACATTTTTAGAAGTTAAGAAATTTTTCTAGAAAAAAGTTTTTTAGAGTTTGAGAAGAACAGTGAATATGTAAGGGCAAGTAGGCTGCAGAAAGCTTAAAGACAGAGCAGTTGCTAGCACAAATCAAACTAGAAAACTCTGAATAAATTTTGTTCAATCCAGAAGCAGTCAGAGTCCCTGCAAGGTAATTTGCCTTTAAATTTAATTACTGCTTCTCAAATGGGACCAGCCTTTTGGAGGCACTGTTCACCACAGATAGGCTGGTGAGGTTGGACAAGGTAATTGTGTGGCTTTTTCAGTAACAACGGAAAGGTGGTAAGGCGAGGTCTTGTCTGACCTCAAAGATGGTAATGTACCTGAAAATTCCGCTTGAAGAGAACAAAAGTTCATTCATTAGCATGTATTCAAATGCTAGCCCAATCTATAAAGACACATATATTCAAAATTAAGGCACCAACTCTAGAATCAAGAGACCAAAGCTTATGTTGTGACTCAGTCTGATTTACTTGCTCTTTGACCAGGAGAAAATCCCATTTGTAGAATGACAAAACTTTCTTTGCATACTCCAAAGGATATGTTGATTGCTGTCTAAATACCTGTACTCAAGTACTGCTGTTCAGCAGCTTGAATTACTTGTATGTATTCATTTCAAGTAATAGGAGAATCTGAGAATATATAAATATTAACTTGGTTGTCCTAGATAACATTTTATGAAAAATAACATATGGAATATAATCCTGAGTGAATATGAATGCCATACGAATAGTCATATGCCTGTCTATAAGTGGTATATCTTCTGTACTTTGCAGTAAAATTATCAGTTGCTCGTTTCTTGCTTTTCTATAGCTTTTATGTTTAAAATTATGTTTAAATCAAAGGAAACCCTGTTTATATATATCAATACATATCACCTCTCTAAAACAGGGGAACATGTTTTTAGTTTGGGTAACTGCTACATTTATGTATGTTTCTTATTTTTCAAGGTGCCAAAATGGGGATATATCATGTATCACCATTCTGTTACACAATTGAAGTTACAAGTCAGTAAGGACGTATCTATGATAAAATGTTTTCAACCTGAGACTTCATCTCCTTCTAAGAGTGCTAGAGATTTGAGAAGATCCATGGTTATCGACTGCGATTCCATCTACCTTCATCTAACAGGAATGTGCTGTAAATAAATAACTATTTTCTTTCACAGTTCAATCACACAGGCCAAGGAAGTATTTGCAGCCAAGCCATAATGTTGATTACTGATGGAGCTGTGGACACATATGATACAATATTTGCAAAATACAATTGGCCAGACAGAAAAGTAAGTATGTTATCACCTTTATTTTATGGAAAACCCAAAGCTTCATATCCAATATAAAGTGTATGCCTATTGAAAAGTCAGTAACAATCTTTCTGATGATCTAAAAATTATTTTGGATAACTGAATGTTTCAATAACTACAAAAATGATACTTATGTGATATTGCTTGAGGATAGAGATGGCCTTTTACTGTAGGAATTAATTTAGGATAATAAGGTATTAGGGAAATATTTCTCTCCAGGGTACATTTTTGACCACTATATAATGCTTCCCCTGTGAGACATCATTAAACATGAAAAAACTTCTTTTTCTCTCAAAATACTCATTAATAATTCAATGCTTTTGAAACTAAAGAGGGGTATGTACTGTGGACAGTGAACAGTTTACTATGACTGGAGAAGTAGCATATGTAGTACTCAGTATTTTTAATTTCTTTATTTGGCAGAGTGAGAGGTAGAGTTGACAATAGGTGAGATTTTATTAAAAATGTATTTGGTTCTACTGATCCGCATAAAGAAATTTACCCAGAATTAAATGACCTTTTTCTAAAACACATGGATGTTATATGGTAATGCAGAAATTCCTTGACTTTTTGTGATGAGAAAGCTCTAGTAGGCCTTGTGTTTGGATGTGAAATAATTTCATTCTACACCTTTTATCTTCTGCTAAAGCAAGCTTTGGGACTATTTTAGGACGTTTTTGTAGTTTGAGATACATGCCATGTTGTATGCTTGTGGAAGCAACAACCTCACTCTTCGAAGTGCAATTTGAGCAAGTAATTGATTAATCTGTGTGTGCTGTGTGGGGTTTCAGTATTCTGTGGAAAAAAAGTAGGAGTTTTGATTTGTAGTTTTTAGTCATGTTTCTCTCATTTATAATATTACATTTGTTTTCTGTTCTCCCTTTTCTTGTTTACCTGAACTAAACCTCATCTATTGGCAATCAGCGAGCAAGAGAAAATGGCAAATTGGTGATTTTTTACTGATCTTCTGAAAATGTTATATGTCAATTACTGTCATTTTGTGTAGCAAAATTGACATACAACTATTCTACTTTTTGTTGGTTAAGAGTTTTTCATTTAGAGAATACATAGTAATAACTAACTGCAATTTGAAGATCTATTTTATCTTCAGCTACCTTGCTCACTGCTTTCAAGTAACTTCATTCTCTGAAAGAAAAAAGTTCATACATTTTGTGATTTTACTAGGACATGCCAGGAATTCTGTCATCTTCAAAAAAATGCAAGGATGCATCGGCAATTGTGCATATTCTGAGGAGACATATACTTTTTGTGGAATTGATACTAGCCTTTGTGTAGTGGAAAGGATGAGGAAGTTCAATATTTAATTAATATATTAAGATATAAAACTAGATATTATGAAAGAAGTTCCCTCGTATGTCAGCATTTGTCCATTTTGGTATTTATTGGATTTTGTTGGGTCACATCTCAATTGGCAATGGCAATATTGGTGAAATACAATGGAAATATTTGTTTCTACTCTGTGACATACAAGAAGTACCTCCTTGAAATGGAATGATCAATGATTTACAAGTCAGAGAAGAATACGTGATCTTTGATCTTTTTCTTCCTACTTTTCTTCAGACCTTTTCACTGAGATTACTTGTTGTTAGTTACATGAAAATATCTTCTGCCTTTTCTTATTCTGTATTTACTGTTGAAGATGGGTGATTCTTTAGCGGTAAAGCTTTTATTGATTTTTCTGTTGATTAAGTAGACATTTGGAAAGTTAGGGCTTTATAAAATATATTTGTCTCTTGAATTTACTGAGTAATTATGGAAACAGTAACATGCTTGAACTGTAGCTTGTTTTTCAGATATTTAAATATTCAAAATGGAATTTGTTTTTATCAGACAGATCATATGTTATGTTTTTCTTCCAAAGTAAATGAGTGTAACTCCTCAATATTTATTATATGGCTCAAGTCTTTTAACAGGTGGCTGTGCTCATATAAATGCCTTCTAGTACTATAGTCTCAATGCATCTCTTAATTCCTTCTTTGTATTCACATTTACTTCCAAATGTTTTCTGGGAGAAACAAGACAACTATAACCTGACTGTGAAATTATTATTTTAACAGCTGCTTCTTCAGATCACAAATGTTTATAAACAACAGGCACATTTTTTCTTTTTTTTTTTTTTTTGTGTGTAATTACCAGATATTTGTATATACTCTTATCCCTATAGAAATGTTCTGAGAAGCGTTAATTTCAGCTATAAGCTTCAATATTTACTCTTAATACTTTAGTCTGTTATATCTTGTAATGGTTCAAGATTTCCACGATCAGATGATTTATGAAGAATTTTTGTTAAGCAATATATAAATTTTCAAAAATTAAATTTAAATAAATTAAATAGAGGGTATGAGGAATATGACTGAATCTAAATTATCTTTTGAATTTTAATCAATATTTCTGTCACCTTCTCCCTCATCCTAATTTTCTGTCCTTTCCAGTTTTAATATGATTGAGTGACTGTAGGCTAGCATTAGGACTGTCTGGTGAAAACATAACTATTTTTTTTCCACTTAAAAGGAGTCTTAAAAGTTTGTTTGTTTGCTTGTTGTTTTTTGGTTTTGTTTTGTTTTGTTTTTAAGAAGTAATGTGGCTAGTATTTCCTCTCTTATTAAATGGGATATTATCTGATTTAAGTTGTTAAGTCCTCAAATGTTCCATGAGAACGTGTTGCTTTATCTAGCAAACACTGACGTCTGAGATGTACAGAACCTCTCAAAAGAATGTGCCTCTGATGTCTTGTATTTTCTTATACTGTGAAGTTAGTTCCTCTTTCAAGGATGGAAAGAGACCATGGGGAAACTCACTCTGTCATAAGAAATCAGTAAGGAAAGAATTCTCTGAAAGTGCCAGCTAAATATTTTCACAAAACTGTGTGCTATGTATCTTTCATGTGCAAATGAAGAGCTATATCTGAGATAATGATACTTAGCACAGCTGTTGCAATAAGCAGCAGGACAGGCTTCCTTTTGGGTATGCAACTGCAAAGGCCTAACATGAAGAAACCTACGTTGTTTAGCAAGGACACAATGTTTAGACAGTAGTTTTACTTAATATGGAATATTCTACCTAACTCTTAAAATTATTTAAGGTATTGTACAGTCTTCTAAATTGTATATGAGAAGATATGTAGAAAAAAAATCAAATCAGTTTGTCCTTTTTTAAACCTGAAATGTTTCAATATGAAAACTGTAAAAGATTTCCGTATGTATGCTTTAATGCATTAGAGCTTTCAACGTTCTTTTTTGGATGTGTTGTTCTAGAAAGGAAGAATTATTGAAAATGCAATATCCTACATATTTGCAGTGTCAGTGTGTCTGAAAATTATGCATGCGATGCACTTCAAAATCAACTGTTTTTACATTAGACCATCTTTATTCTCTCCAAAGACATTTTTTATATTTATAAATCACACCTTGGAACTGCTTAGGGTTTTTTTTCTCACATTTTTTGTTCGCTGTTCATCTATACATTGCCTTGCCATCTTTCTTATAAGTCATGTTTTTCCTGGCATTTTGATATTGTGGTGGACAGTGATGGGCAAAGTAATAGCTCTAATTGAGATAAGTTCTTCAGTTTCTGTTTACCTCAATTACCCTGTCAACAAAGTACCTATTTCAGTTATGTTTTATCTAATGTTAGATAATATTACATGTGTTACAGCAGAACAGCAGAATGTGTAATATTACATTAGTTGAAGCGGAAACATCTTGTTCTCTTACAGAAAGGTATGAATTCTTCATATAACTGTGAAGGCTTTGCCAGGTTTTTGATGACAATCTCTAAAAATGGAGAGTGAAAACATACTGTCGTCATGCAAATAATAATTAATCTTTTCTTCTTTTTTCCAAGGCACCTATATCTTTGCAAAAGATAGTCTTTTTTTTAAAAAAGATACTGTGTAAACAGGGATAAGAACACTTTATTACATATTATTGTTAGATGTATTCCACCTGACAATTTATTAAAAATCTTCTTCTTTCTGATAATGTATTAAATAAAAATTGTGTTGCAATCATTTTGAAATGGAATAACATGGCACCAATTAAATCCTCAAAGTAGATTAAATTAAGTATTTGTGTTTTTTGGGGGGGGCATCAGCCTGATTTTATGTATGAGCTAGAGAATTATGACCATTGAAGGACTATTTGAAATTATCTTCTGGATTATTTTATTGAAAGAAGAAAAAAAATACTATTTGTTTTTTAAGTTCCTATCTCCCTCACCAAAAAGACCACTTCCCCATGTTTTCTTAATATCTTCTGCTACTTAAAATGTAAATCTAGTAGATAATATTTTTATAACACACTTTGTTTTGTTTGTATGACTAAGGCTCTTAGACTATTTCCTTTTTTTTAATGAGTATATTAACGAAATCTTGCACTTAAGGAGCTAGATTCTTACACATTATAAATGAGTTTATGCAATGTACATGATTTTTCTCATTCATGAAACTTACATTCAGTATTTTCAAGTTTCTGTAATTCATTAATGACAGCTCTGCCACATGAAGTACCAAAATGAGAACAATTAATCTGCAAGAGTAAATCCATCTACACTGTCATATAAGAGCCCATGTTTTTTCACCATGTAGCAGAAGTATTTAAAAAGAATATTACCAAGGAAGTTCTTGTTTCCAATTACAATATGATATAGTTGCTTTTTTTTTTTTTTTTTTTTAAGAGGCTGTATTTCAGGAGAAAGTGTTTAAGTATCAAAATGTCCTTTTTATGTCAGCTGGAACAGAGAGGGTCATGCTCTTACTATGTATTACTGCTTCTACTATTATATGCAAATGCGCTAATAGAAACCAAGAAGAATATTGAACTTACATTTTTCACTAGGTAACTTATTTTAATTTAAAAGCATTAAAAGATATCATTGTAGGGTAGGGGTGGGGTGGACAGGCAAATGGACATGACTACAGGAAAAGATAGCCCTTCAAGGTTGCCCCCAGAAAGTAGTACCACTTTTTGATTCTTCTTATATAACACAATCCTACTTCCACTATGTTGAAAGCTCACACTATGTTTGTGAGCTGTTCTAATTTGCAGCATCCAGAAATGGATGTTCTGCTCCCTCAGCCTGAGAGCTCGTTACGTGGTGATACTGTACTGCATGTGAAACCTGGAAAAGAAAACAAAAGAATCATTGAATCACTCGAACTATTTCCTTCCCTTTGTGTTTGTCCTTTGATTCTGAAAAACATTTGCTTTCATAATTATCTGAAATAGCTATATCCTATAGTAGCTACATGCAAAACCAGAAGCAATAATCCCTCACCACTTAGTAAAGTGAAATGGAAATAAAAATTCCACGTAAAATTTTCTCATTTTCCATTTTCTAGAATCAAATCCAGCTACACAGGCCATAATTCTCACCTAAATTTTGTCTGTGTTGCTAAGAAGGAAGAATGAATGTACTCTAGAATTATTTTTTTTTGTTAATCTGACTTAAAAGTACCTCCACATTGAGTTACCTTATTCATTATTCTGCAGTCTTTCACTTACTGGGCAAGCATCATGGGAATAGAACTTCATCTGTCTGTCTCCTATTACTCTGGGGGCTCTTGGGAGAGTTCATTTTGTATAGGAGAGAAATATTTTCTTTCTGCTTATGAACCATTCCAACAAGGCAGAAATTTAAGATGGTTTCTGTCAGTGCTAAGACTTCAAGTAGGGTGAATATAAAGAACAACTGCAGTAACAACTTTATCCCTACTGCTAAATTATTATGATGCAGAAGCACCTAACAGCTCATGCTGCCTCTGTCTGAATAGAACTGTTGAAATTGCAAAATAAATAGTTCCATCACCTTTATCTATTTATACCTGCTTTTGTATCTGCTTTATATGAAAAATTTCACAGTCTGAAAGGTCTCTGGGTCTATATACAATACTTAAAATTATGATTGAATCCAGAGATTACCACCTTGAGATTTGCTGGATTTTGATTTGATTTCATAATAATATATTATATTTGAAGACAATTATAATGAGTTGATAACTCCTTAGCTATGTGGGACTTTAATGCACACTTTTACAAGATCAATATTTATAGTACATTTAGTAATATATGGACAGCATTATGCTTTCTTAAATACTTAAGAGAATACTTGGTTGTTACTGGTGACTACTGATCACTTTGTCACTAAAGACCTTTATTTCAATCTGTTAATTTATATTCAAGATCTGTGAAATAAATATTTAATTTTAATAATTCTGCATTTTATTTTTTTTTACTAAAAATCTACTTAGTGAGATGACCAACAATCTATTGGCTTCAACTGCTGTATATTCAATGAAATTCAGAGCTTTGGCTATATGTAAAATTCTCCAAACATTTGGATTCTTCCATAGGACAGGAAAGAATGCTTTCCTTACCCTCTTTTTACAGAGGAAGATGAAAACATGACACATTTTCATTTTCTTTGTCTGAAAACTATCCTAAACACAAATGAAATCAAGTCAATGCTGTGAAAACAGGCTACAAGAAAATCGGTAGCTGTGTTGTGGCATCGCATTTGTGACAAATCATCTTTTACTTCATGTTTGCTATCCACAAGGTTACAAACCTTTCTGCAGATTTTTAAGCAAGTCTGTGTAGCTTAGGAACCAGCTGATATTGGCAATATATAACATTAGTAAAGGAAATTGAATGTCTTGTGTACAATGTTGTCTGGATGCTATTAAATTGATTTTTTTTTTCTAAAAAGACTGAAGTACTTTAGAGGGGGATGTTATTACTGCTACACAAACTGTATGCTTTATTACTGGTTTTCTCAGCAGCAAAAGAAGGTCCAGATGCTTTAGAAGACTTTCAGGCTATGGCATAATTTACATTAATTAGCTATCTTTCTGGGCACCCCTGCAGTATGATGAAAGCTGGAGTATGAGATCAAAAAAATGTTATTGATTTGGGCCTAAGGAGAGTCAACTCCTCACAGAAGAAATGCTGTAGTCCTAGTTTCCTGCCCCATCTGCAATTTTTTTTGGGGAAAAAAAAAAAAAAGTGCTAAAAAATTTTATTCTGCATTATTACTTCTACCTTCTAAGGAGAAAAAGAGATAGGTAGGTTTCTGTTTCAGTGAATGCTTGTTTTCTTTTTTTTTTTTTTTAATTTTTTTTTCCCTATCAAAACTACCAGAATGTTATCTATGAATTGGTCACTAGTATTTCTACTTGTATTCTTTAATATGACATTCAAAGTAGTTAAGAATGCTTTTCTAGTCCAATGTCAGTTTATTTTGCCATGAAGAAACTTTTTCTGCAGCGGTTAAAACCAAAAAGTGGGGAGATGTTTTTTGTGAAGATAAGGGTAATTGAACCTTATCCTCAGGGTGTATGTGTATTGCCAGAGGAAGGATTACTGCCTCTCATATACAGTTATATGGTTGGCTAGAACCATATAGTGGCTAATGCTTTCTGAATGTTTTAAGAATTTTACTTGGGTTGATCATTTATACACAATGTAAATGTATATCCAAAGTGCCATTACCCTGTTAATGTTTGTCATGTAAGCAGAAATAGATACAAAAGTAAATTAACTATGAGTCATACAAAGTACCTTATAAACATCGGGCAGTCAAAATGGAGAATAATCCACAATCTGAAATAGATTGTCTGAAGTACTTTTCAGGAACTCATGAGTATAAATAACACAGAAATCATTACCTTTGGTTGTAAAAAAAGAAGCTAAATTTTATGTAGTGTGTGTAGACATAAAGAGTTCCAAAATTTAAAATAAAAATGTATACATATGAAGTGCCTAGATGACTACAAGTAATCACTATTTGCATCTAGCATAAACTCCACGTCACTGAAATACATGGCTGGAAGCCATTATTAACAAGAGAGAACAAATTGTAATACCATAATCCGAATCTGATATTTTATGGATAGGGATTCTGTTTACTAATTCACAAAATGAATATAATAAAACCTGACCTGATATTTGAAGTGTAATAAGGTCTTAATATTTAAAAATTTTATTTTTGTGAAGTTATTATGCCAGAAGCAAGACAGTTAAAGTAGGTACAGTAATTGCACAGATTCTATTTCACATATTGCACATTTCATCCTGGGGACTATGTCTATTCTTGAACTAGAGGTTTTTGTGAAGAATTATGTCATCCACCTAAGGAAATAGTGAGATAATTTATTTCTCGAAGTTCTTCAACAGCATGAGAAAAACCATATTTTAGTTTGTGTGGTTTAAACTGAACAATACTACAGTTATACTAAGCCAGGATATACTAAAAGCCAGTTCATACTCTGTTTGTTTTTAATTACTTCTCTTTATAATCTATGCATCTGCTTACTTTAACACAACAGGCAGAAAAGAGATGTTGAAGGCTATCAGAGCTGTTCTATTTTAGATGAATATCTACCGTCTCTGTAAAATATCAAGAATGTATATTGTTAATTGTGAGTAACCCACTGACAAAAAGGTGACCATACTCATTTGGTTGCATTTGACAATAAAGAGATAACATAGTAGTCTGATCATTTAATTTGTATTAATTAATTAAAAAAAAAATTAAAATCAGCTAGTAAAAAACCTGATGATTACATTGGACTGAAAGTCTTCCTAAATTAATTGTTTAAAGTTAGGCTTCTGGAAGCAGCTGAAATTATCTAAATCTGTATTAAAGGTTATATTACAGAGGAGAGCCTTGGTGAAAAATAAGTTAGTGAAAGAGACAAAGCAGGGTTACGCTCAGTCATCTCTGCTTCTTTCACCCAGAGCTTGAAATAAGGATATAATAGATCTACAAGCCTGCTTGCTTTATAGGTACTTTCTGTTCTGTTGAACACAAGATACTAAGTGAAAACTTTTCACCGATTCTACAGAGAGGGAAAAGTAAAAACTTTATATATATTTTGGAATAAGTTTTAAAAAACTGTCCTTATATTTTAGGCCTCTGTTACAGCTTCTAGAATATACTGCAATAAAATGTCAATTTTCTGATTTTTTTTTTTTTTTTTTTTTTTAAATGCAAGGCTAAGCTTGAATCAAACAATACTATGTAGTGGACAAGAGTTAATAGGATTAAAGATACTTTTATGCCTAACAAAAATGTTCACAGTTACATGTAATAATACAAGTAGTGGAGGCTTAAATAGGAAAATAGGTTATCGCATCTTTTTCTAACCAAGAGGTCAGATTCATTGCTAGTCCAATGAGGTATGGCAATTCCAGTAGCCTCTAAGTAATTGCTAAGTACCCTGGAAAACTGTAGACCAGCACAAAGAATAATTGTTTTCAGACATTTTCATCTGAGTACTGAGCTATATTTCTACATAGTTTGTGCAATCCATTCTTAGTTCATTCCTGTATCACTTTTCCTTTAATGACATCTTCATATACTTCTATTTTATATAACTCTCACTGAATTAAAATAAGCCATAGTGTGTTGTTTCATTACATACTGAGGCTTTAAGTTTACTTCTGTTGGATATTTACATTAAGTTGAGATGGTTAGTAAATTGTATGTTTAAATATCAAATCTCAAGAGATATTTGCAAAGGGAATGTTACAAAGGGAGGAAGTTAAATGTTTGGTATAGTATGCTCTTGCTGGCATCTGATTACATATAGTAAATGGTATTTCTTGCTCATTTTGCTCCAAGAGGCCAAATTTTGCTGGTTTGTAAGTATAACTAATATTGTTTATATGAAATTATTATTCATATATACCATTTTCCCAGAGTACCTCTGTTATCCTTCGTGGTGTCTGGCTATAGAACAATCCCGCAATACATGCACATACATCAAGACAGTACAGAAGATTCATTACATGCAGGGGAACATATATGTGTAATTTAGTATTCATTTCAGCAAAGCACATATGTGAATTATTACATCTCTGCTAACCAAAGCAGTGAATTCAGGCATACATTAAAGTGCTTTACTGAATTAAGAACTAAACAAGTCATCCAAACAATCCCATCTTTAGAACTCTCTTGTGGGTCTGCTGATTCCTTGAGTGGTTGAATCTTTAACTGTGTTAGTGGTTCTGCATTTGACTGAATACTCATTTTAGAGTACACTGTTTATCTCAGTGTATTTATACCTACTTTTTCTAAACTAGCATAAAAGCATTAACTACATTTTGAGACTTCTGAAAAACAGGGCAGTCTCTGTAGACTTAACTTTTGTGTTCTGTTCCCGTGTGCAGACATCTGCTGCAAAACCGATAAAATCCTATTCTTTTCTATGCGGTTCTAAATGCCATCATCTCATAATCCTCTCTACTACCCTTACCTTAATTGTCTCTGTGCAAAACTGACAGAATGAGATTTGCACATCTGAATAAATATGTTCTGTTTCTGTGGGATAACACTTGTGTGGTGACTTCTATTAAGATTTAAGCTCATGCACGGAGGTCTTCCCTTATGAGTTCTTGAAACCTTTTTGCTGGATTTTAACACTGAAGCTGAGTTTAGTGCATTGTTAGAAAGCAGAAGTCCTTATTCTGCCATCTTATGTCATTAGACATCCATATCTTGAAAAAACATGTAGGATTTTTAATCATCCGGGTGTCATTATTGAAGAAGGCTTTAAAATCCATTGTGGTAGTAAAGCGTATATCCCAGTGGCTGCTGTTCAGCATGTCATTATGAAGACAGAAGCAGCTATAAATACTTACTTATAAAACATTTTGCAATATGTGTTATATTGAGGTTCATAAATTAGAGCCTACGACACTTGGAACAGGCCTTTTTTTGAGGAAGAGATATCAGAAGCATAGCTTTGTTTAACCCAATCATTTTGTCTGGTTTTATGTATGTATATAGAGGTAAATAATGAGGGAGATAAGTCCATTGGATCAAAATAGGAATTTGTTTTTTTTTTAATTCTGACTTTTCTGGACAATTCTAGACAGAAACCACTTAGAGTTTATTTTAGTGGAAAATTTTGTGTCTTTCAAATTGTATGGTCGACTTCCATATCTCTTATGCTTCAATGGGACCTAGAAATATCCAGCAACTTCTGTTAACATTTTAATATTCGTTTCACCTATCTTAATAATATATAGAAATAGGTTATCCTTGTTTGAGGAAAAACATTGCCACAAACACCCACAGAAAGACTGCTCCCTGTTTTCAAGAAGCCTAAAGGAAAATTTGGAAGTGTGCATGAGTGGAGACAAGACATACCTACTAGGCAAACTCCTGAGCATTCTTCGTGGTGAGAACAAAATGTGATGGAATAGTGAAATACATTAGTTATTACAAGAATTTTCTGTCACATGGTTCTGTTTTTCAGCCTCTGATGAAGGAGGATTTGTTGTTTTTTAATAATGTCCAAGGTAGTATCAGTTATGGTCTGTCTCTGTGGGTTTTAGTAGATTTAATAATACAAGGTACTAGTAAAACCATGAAGAATGTTTCCCAAGTATAAAGACAAAAGATAGAATAATACTCGTCTTTCAATTAATCGTTTATATGTCAGTCTCTTTGGATCAGTCTAAATCTAGAGTCTAAACTCTTACTAAACAAATATGCATTTTCAATAAATAAATTGAAATATACATTCATTATGTCAGGTAGAAAGCTGCGAGCAGGTTTTCAGCTCCTGTTCATGTAGACTTTTTCTTCACCTAATAATAAACTAATGCTAGAAAGGAATAAGTGCAACATATTGTAAATTATGAAAGACCATCTGAAAGTTAACTTCTTTTATTTTCTAGATACATCTGCCTAGTAGACTTTCCAAGAGTGAAAAAATCATGCCCAAAATTACAAGAAAAAGGGATAATGGAGAAAATAAGAGAGGGAATGAAGTAGGAGGGAAGTAAATGCAATGGGAATCAAAATGGTATTTCTCAGACTGTTTTACCCAGGTTTCATTCCTTCTGGGAAAAAGTCTTCTGTGGTATTGCATGGAAGGGTGGCTACAGACAGCAGTGAATTACCAATATGCACAAGCCTCGAAGAAGAGTATTGCTGAGCTGTGGACTGGTGTTGCCACTGAATATGATTTCCAACAAACTGATTACAAAATTTGAGGCTGCAGCTGACTTCCCCTTCCAAGGTGCCTTATGCTCCCAGATACATGAAGTACTCATCATGTAATGCTAGGTTATAGGTTAGTTGTAGCATGTCAGTTATTCAGGATTCCAATCTGCCTCTTTTGAGTTGCCTACTTTCTCCAGGTTTTGCAGTATCTAGAAACATCTACCAGACTGAAAATTACTGTTGCAGTTGCCCTGAAGTAAGTGTGTAATTGTTTACAATTCATTTTAGAAATGAGGGGGAAAATCCCTAAGTAGTTAATCTATTCTATTAATTTAATCTCCAAGAGTGAAATTAACTGAGCATACATTTATTAGTTTTGCTCTCACTGTGAAAAAGAAATGGCTGAATTTTCTATAAAATTAGGGGTTTGTCTAAATACTGAAACCTCTGTGGTAGAGATGGGTGAAAAGTGTAAACATTTGCTTTGGCTAAGTTTACATCACATTTAGAGGGTGAGTTTTCATCAAATATGCTGTCAAGTTTTATAGGCACAAAAATTATTTTGTACGTCCTGTGTACAAAAATGGCTATAGTTATCTTTCTATCCATCCATTTCTTGTTATTTACAATCTAAAGAGAGTCCCTGATCAGTCACTAGTTTGTGAGAGCACCACCAGTGCAGAATTTTTGCAGTTGTACTGCTGGCAATTTTCAGTGGGGAGCACAGAATGTGGCTAGAGACCGTGGATTGTCTGATTCCCATTGTTTTCTTGTGTGAATTTGAGTCAAATCCTGTGGTTTATGTTGTATTGAAAAGGCATAATCAGCCCACCATTCAGAAATTAATATGTTTTTTTACTGAGACCAAGTTATTTTCCCCTCATTCCCCTACTTCTGTTTCTATGCTATAGTGTCAGTACTACTTGTGTTTGTTCTGTGCAGCATTGGGAACATAGCCAGTGGCAGCATCATGCCATTGTGTGGCAGGTATGGATTGATGAGAATCTAAAAATCTCTCTTCATAGCTTTGATGAGGGCTACTCATTGGAGGAGTTCAGACTTTTTTAGTGCTGTTTCTGTCTCTGCTGGTTCTATATTTGGTAAATCCAGTATCCTAGCTGGGTTTACCCTGTTTTACTAGAAAATCTGTGCTCTCAGCCTTTCTGTCCCTGGAAGTCTGGCATGCGGGCAGCACAGACTGCCTGAGATTTGCTCAGTATAACAATACTGTGTTCCTCTCCGCTAGAATTTCTTTAGAAAATACCTCTACTTAAGAGACCAATAAGAGTTTGCTTCTCTCTTTGTCTCCTACACATGGGGGAATATTTGCCAGGATAAAGGGACCTGTTAGCTGCCTTCTGACATAAGTTTTTCTTTTCTTAGCTAGAGGTAGATTATGGCACCTTCCTGTGTGTTATGCAGTACAATCCTGTCAAAATGGGAGTTATCTCCTAATCTGGGGCTATCTCCCTGATTTCATCATGGAGTTCATGATGAGTAGTACCCACAACATCTAATGGCAAATGGAACTGTTTAGAATTTAAAAAAAAGGGTGACACAACTTAGTCCATAAAAAGTATAATGGAAACTTAGCAGTATTACTTACTAATGATTTTAACAATTATATCAGTATGATTCTAATAACTATGATTTTTTTTTAAATATTTTGATTCGTTTAAGCAACCAAACCCAAATTTGTGCAAAATATTCAAATGTGTACACAAACATTATGAGAAAATTGTGAGTACAGAGATTTTAACACCATATCTGATAATACTGAGTTTTTGGCTAAAAATTACACTGGCTGAGTAAGTACATTTTGACATATGGCACCCCATTTTGAAACAAATTGTTTTACTTAAGCTGACCTAAATTCTCCTTAAAAGGTCATGTATGGAAACTAGCAATGAGCCAGACATCTGAGGATGCCTTTGTGGTACATCATGTTTGTGCAATTTAAGCCAGAAAAATGCACTTGGCTCTACATCTGTGTGCAGCAAGAGCAACATCTAATAAGCTATTAGATCAATATAATTGGTGGGGTTTTCCCTATGGTTATAACTGTGTTATATACAATACTCGGTTGTATTCAAAGGTGAAACTCAAAACTAATTATTTGACTGTGCTCTGCTTGCATTAGGAATAGGAAATAATAAACATAATTTTCAAAATTGTAGTTTGGTTCATAATAAAATCCTCACATACTTTCCCCATGTTAGTAGACATGACTAGACTGAGGTCAGTCCATTTTTGGTCACATAGCAGCAAGGTTGTAAGGAGTGCCATTTTTTTTTTTTTTTTTTTTTTCCCTCCCCGTGCCCTCACAGCCTTCACAGAGGTTGCTCAGAATGGTGTCTCTTCTCCCAGGCAAGGAGATGACAGTCATTAATCATTGCCAAACAGCTAGAACAAACTTCTCAGCTGACAAGTACTGAACCTTTAAAGGAATTAGCAAATTCCTTTCTTAAAAATGTGAATCCTTCCATCGGTTTCCTCAATCAATCTAGGAACTCTGGGAAGTATCGTGCCACGCTGTGCCAGAGCAACTTCTAGGTATGCCCTTCTGTGCCAGGTACTCACTTTCATAAGTACAATGTATTGCCTTTAAGACTAACTGCTTAGCATGTTGTACATGATGTAAACCACCAGGGACTCTCAGGAAAAGGAGAGGAATACAGCAGGCAAGTGCTCATATTGTGTAAATAACCACAGCTCCTTTTGCTGTGGGGTGGGGGAGGAAAGTAGAACTTGACCTCCACCTCTAAAGGATGGTAATGTTGCCATCTTTCATGCATTTTTAAAGTTTCATCTTGTGGTTTTTTTTGTTTTATTTCTGAGAGGGTTTTCCTGGTAGATGTTAGTGGTGGAAGGTGGCAATATGGACTTGATTGAGCTATCTTTTTGTGGAGACAGGAGAAGGAAATTGGCAGATGGGCTTCACATCTTGGTGAGGTTAAGATCTTTTATTGCTTTCATACAAGCCTAATATTATTGGCCCTTTTTGTATAAATTCTGCACAAGATTGATACAGCAACTACATCTTTCATTATACAGGTGCATGGTATACCAGAATATCCTGGAAGGAGAGTAGTTGACTATAAATTTTGGAGGAGTTTCGTGGCAATTGTTCCTTCTCTGCTGCAAGAGGCACTGGAAAACTTTGTCATCTCTGAAGCTAAATGCTCACTAGCGTTCCCTCTGGGAAGCCATTACCCTAAAATAGGGCTGAACTTCAGTGTAAGACAGTTGAAAACTAGAAGGATGATCTTAAATTTTCATTACACCTTGTGGAGAAGAGACTTGATTAAGGTTATTTTTAGCCTAGAAAACAAATAATTTCTTTTTACTTGTAAGGCGAATTGGTAATTTTGTTACAGTTGCATTGAACTGTTGATGACATATTATCCGTCCAGGAAACTTATATGATGCAGTGTATCAGTGAAAAAGCATTCTGAAAAGCCATGTTCTCTATTAAATCACTAGAAATTAACAGAAAATCACATCAGAAGGAAGTTTAATAACTATTTCAGCATTCAATGTTATTATGTCCTGTATTTTTTATATTAAGATCACTTTTAATAGGATACAACTTTAAACAGATAGTAAACTGTAAAGTAACATACAGATTTGTAGAAAGCAATCTAGATAACTTTCCATCATTTAGTGAGAGTTAGATAAGTAAACGCCCGGTTTAGTTATGGTTCAGTTTGCTGCTTTTTAAATGTTGGAACATTTAATAACCATGTGGGAATAGTAATGTAAAACAAGCCATGTAGGTATGTTAAAAACACTACTAATGAATTGGGTTTTTTCTACTAATGTATGGATTTAGCCTTCCCGAAAGAAGATGGCTCAACAAAACATGTGTCTTTTCCTCCTTTCTCCAGAGTGACTTATTAATGGGTTGTTGAGTGGCAGAACCTGGTGTTCATTCCCACATTAATGTTGAATCAAGTACTAACAGCACTACAGTATCTACAAGATCCAGAACTACTCACAGGAGCTGTATCAGTACAAAGTATACTTGCCCTCCAAGTGAGACTGGATTATTAAATTAGAAGCATAGGCAAGATTACTATGCCACCATAAGCAGATGTATTTGTACTTTTTATTTGCTTAATTAATTTTGCTGATGTTTTAAGAGTTAATGTGCTATACAGGTTTAATTATCTGTGTATGACTGCTCAGATTGTGATATATTTCCCACTAGAGCACTTTCTCTCAAGGCATAACTTTTTGTAAAAAGTTTTCTGAAGCATCATTTTGAAAGGGAATTTTAAAAAATTGATCTGTACTGTGGTTGTATGTCTAATTTTTGGAAGAGGTATGTGAAAAATTACTGAGATTATAGTAAGGAATTTTTGTACAATTCTTTCTGTAAACTGTAAATTTATAGTTAGATCTTTACATTTATCCTATAATGTGTTAATTGAATGTAAACATAATTTGCTACATTATTTCTGAAAGTGCAGAAGAGACTTGACTGGTTGCAGATTTGAACTCAGTTTTAAATTGTGCTGTGCAAATTGTGTGGGGTTTTTTTTGTTTTGATTTGTGTTGTTTTGGGTTTTGTTGTAGTTATTTGTTTTTTTTTGTTTGTTTGTTTTGGTTTTTTTTTTTTGGTAGGTTTTTTTTTAACTATCTGAGGAACCAGGGACTGATAGAAACATAGAATCCTACAGGCTGGGCTGTAAAGTATAGTTTCAGTCACAGTCAGAAGTGGATCTTGCATAGGAATGATCTGTGTGATCTTGTAGCTTGACTCAACTGCCACCACATTCCTGACTGCAGCACGCACTTGCCAAGTGAAAGCCATGCCACTTCTAGTAGTTATCCTGCAACTTTTGCATTAGGTCACCCAGTAACAATGCCAGAAGCCCTTCTGGTGACTGGAGTCTGACCTTAACCACGGCCTCTGAACCATTTTGAGTGCTAGCAACCAAATTGTGAACAGTGCTAACAAAACTGTATGTGCATTCTTGCTGTCATCTTTGTGGCCACACTAGAAGCCCTCTGTCAGTGTAGTATGAAATGATTCCTGTGTTGCTGAAGTGCTCTTAACATGCTCTAAATGTGGATGAAGTAGATGATGTATTCTGTTCAAATAATGCATAGATTCCATGGCAGACACAAATAAGCAGGTTTAATGTTCCTTTGACACTTGTTTGTCAGCATAAATAGCTCTAATATTTTAGGAGTGTTGTAGTGAACTAATTAAAAAAGCAGGCAAGACCTATGGTACAAATAAAAATGTAAGAAAATCTGGACTACCTAACAAAATGTAGGGCTTAAAAAAATCTAGAATATTCTGAAATTGGATAGGGAATTATCTCCCTCCAAGCTAACTTGAGACTTAATTTTTCATATGATCATAATCTCAGCATTAATTAAATAGAATCTGAGAGATGCTGCTATTTCCATGTATTTACCAATTCCATTGTGTTTCACCTGTCTACACTCTACAAATTTGAGAAAAATTCAAAAAATTACTTTATGTAAACATGTTGTTGGCTAATCTGTTACATTTTTTCCTATAACTTCTGCAGTCTATGCTGCTTGTATAATTTTCTGTGACGGTATTGGCACAAACTGTTAATAAATTAGGCACATAGCCTCTTGATGGCAGTGTATTTCCTTCTTGAGTTCATAGGCCTTACGGAACATTTATGTCTCATTACAGCCAGTAGAGCAGTTTATGCCCTAATAAATCAGAGAAGCTTTGCAGAGATGATCTTGACAGTAATGAATCTTTCTACTGGCATTTCCACTTCACAGACACAAATAATGAAGCAAAACTGCCCCATCTGGCCACTCAGTAAGAGTCAAATCACAGTGGGAAGCTGTTTTCTCAAGCATGACAGAGGTCATTGTGTGCAGCAGGAGTGAGTGATAGCAGGTTGTGGTGTGAGTGACAGTGTAGGATGAAGCCATTTGTGAGCTTTTATTATTATAATTACATTTATTAGCTGTGCTGCCAAGGTTCTCCCTACCCTTCTACCAAGTCTGTGTGCTCTTGCATCAAAAACTACCTTAACTGATTTTTTGCTGATTATTTGGAGAGCTGTTGGTTAGTTATTGCACAGAAAATTATTTAATCAGCTCAATCAGCCATTGAAGTAGTATTATTAAGGTCTCTCACACTAATTAAAAAAAAAAAAAAATCTGCAAATTTACTGCCTTGAAAGAACAAAACCAGGCAAAAGATAGTGTATGCTAGTTATAAGTAAATAGATAAAAGAGGTTCACTCTGCTTTAGAAATGTACGGCAGAAATACAGGATATGTCAACTCAGATTGGCCAGTGGGTCCGTTGAGCCTGCTGTCTAGCCTTTGGCAGTACATGAGCAAGTGATCTTCCACCTGTTCTAAAATCCTTAGTTCTTAGGTCTGACTTTGTTATTCTATTCACTTGTTAATAAAGACCTTGCAGCACAGAACTCAGATATACACCAAGTATCCTTGAAGATTTTTTCAGGGCCCTTCACAGAGCATCTTCCACATTCTGGACTTCCGCAGCTCTACATTCACAGCATCTCTATTTTTTCCGTTCTGAATTCTTCCTGCCTGATATCACTATTGTGTCTGATTTCCTCCTTTTGTGAGTACTTTCTTCTGGCTTAGTTTGGGTTTTCTACACTGCATCAAACAATAGAATTGAAAAGAGGTTTTCTTCTTTTGGGGAGGAGTTCTGGGCCGCTTTAATTTATTAAATTTGTTTTGATTTTTTTTTTTTTAATCTATTTGGTGCTCTCTTCCTTCCTTTTCAGTAGTATGCTAGTCCTGCAAAAACTGTATGATATGAAAATATTGTCACAGCATAGAAAACCTTCCTACTTAACATTCCTAACAGCGCCACCAAGTGACATCAAGTAGATGTCACCCAAATTCCCCTCATGGCTCATTGCTCTTCGCATTTTGTTTTTGCATACAACGTATTTTTAAATGTCTGTGGGTGCATACGGTCACTATTCTGCATTGATTTTCTTTTTAATTCTGAAATGCTGTCGTTTCTGTAGGCATAACTCAGCAGGAAAGTGGAAAGCTTTCAGAGGAGAAAGCGTGTAAGTTAATGTTAATGTGTCAAACTTTGTACTAATTCTCCCTTCACCTACAGTATAAGTTTGTACTGTAAAGTGTGTAAAGTGCACAGATGTACTTTACAGGCTGTATTTTTAGGGATCGCTCATCCATTTTGGGAATGCAGGTATTCATTCTGCATCAACAACATGACACAACAGGGTTTTTTTAAGAGAAAAATCTAAAAGCTATTTTTTCCAGTTGATATCTTACAAGGGTTATGTTGCACAGTGAGAATGCAATTGCCTGAGTACAAATCTGTCCAGAATATGGAAACAGTAACATGCTTGTGGGAAGTACCAATTGTTCTGTAAAAACCACAGGTAAGTAGAGACTCAGTTTTATTTTTTTAACCTTTATAATTGTACCTAATTGTATTATTAATAACAACCAAAAAGCTCCATGTTAATGATATAAAATTTCTACTCATAAAATATATGTTTTACCCTTACAAACATCATTTGTAACTTTTATTATCTATGGTATTGCCTTTTCTCCCAAATTTCAAATATGGAAATGTATATTATGAAAACTGTATTTGATCCTAAAGTAGAAATGTAGGTCTAGAAGAAACAGCTAGGGTCAAATGCTGCTCAAATTAAACTATTCTGGCCTTACTGGACTGAGTTTCCTGCTGGAGCCACTAAAGATTGAGAAAGGGACAAAGAATGATTTGGTCAAGGAAGGCAAGGATAGCTACAGGGATGGGATAGGAGCAGAAGGAGCAGTTTTGAGTAAGATGAAGTGTAGGAATGGTGAGAAGGAGCAGTCAGTGAGTGTCTGGCTGCAAAAAGGTGGTCAGAAGAATTGGTAAGGACATGTACTTTGATACTCCCTCCACACACATTTGCAGTCTGTGTAATCCTGTGACAAAGGCAAAGGTTTGCTATGCAATACCAGAACGCTTTAAAATACTTGTGTGTCACAGGAAGAGGATAAGAGAGAGAGGAGACAGCTTTTTTCTGGAGTCTTAGCTGTAGCACAGGACTGTTAGGTGAAAGTATCTAAATGATCCTAGGAAGCAGACACTGTGGTGTGCTGCAGAGGAAAGCAGCAATTCCATTCTGGTCCTGCCAGATCTGATATGAGGAAAATCTAATGTTTGGTTAAGAGTGAAACCTACTAGCCAGACCTTCCAATGTTTTGGTTTTTATTTTTGTCCTGTCAGAGTACTGATGTGCTCTATTCCATTCTCTCACTGACAGTGATGAGCTGCCATTAAAGCTTGAGAGAAAAGTGATAGTCATCATTTCTTTCTCAGTAAGTGACCAGCAGAAGCCCCAAATGTGACATTAACTGTATTTTTTTCCTATTAAAAGAAGCACTTATAGCTTGTTTTTCGTTTGGCTAGTGTTGGGTTATCTCTCCTTTTAAAAAACTAAATTGTCACTCATCTGGCTCTTAATATTAATTTTATTGCTAATGGATCACTCTTTTATGCCTTACCGAAAAAAGATGAAGAAGTTGTAATGGTGTTGAGGCAATAATGTGCATACATGAATTTTACTGAATGAGGAAGCAAAATATAGCAATGAAAGTGTAGGCTGGAACAAGGAGGCTCATTATTTCTATGAGGGCTTGTGCTGTGGATATCTCTTAACCTTAGTCCTCACTCTTATCAATAGCCTAGTCAGCAACAAAATCATAGGCCAATTCAGCAGTAGTTGAATTAGGCTGAGAAAACCAAATGCCACCAAAAGGCAACGTTCCTTAGAGAATTATTTTATATGTAAAGATGAGAAACAAGTGGAAGAAAAGTCAGGAATCAAATCCATTACAGTACCAAAATATATGAGAGAGAGAAACTGAGAAGACCCTGAGTACTAGCTAATTGATCAGTGTAGAAAGCTTATAACAAATTAGTTTAAAGCAGAAAATTGTAAAATTTTGCTGTAAAATACCCCTGGAGATTACTTATGTACTACTGCAAGCCTCTTACTACTTGTTCTTTTTGAAGAAGTGCTATTCCAGTGGTCCAATTTTATGAAGAAAAGAAAAAAGTAAACTACTTAACTGAAAATGTAACCCAGAAAATGTTAATGCTGATGAATATTAATAAGTTGAAGGAAGAAGTACATTTCAATGAGATTGAGGTGCAGGTGGATGACATCTATGAAAAGTAACATCTAAGAATGAGGAGGTTAGGTTTATATTTACAGTTCAGAGAGGAAATGATAAATTCCATTACAGAAGAAAAGGAAACTTTAAAAGAAAAAATATTTTTGTTCCACTGAGAGTAAAGATAGATGTGAGTGAACCTGATGAGTGGAAGTGTTACGTACAGCAAGTGCTGTCATGCTTTTGTTACAGGTGGTAAAACTCCTGGTCTAAATGCTAGAATAAGTAATCTCTTTTGTAAAAGATGAGCTAGTGTTTTGAGAAGATAAGCGGTGGCATAGTTATGTTACAGACTGAATAAAGTGCTACATCAGTAATAGTGGTAGAGGTCTCCTCTCCACCTTTTGTTGCAACATTTTCTTTGCCTTCATCATCTCTTACCTGCACTCGGTTCACTGATTGCCCCCTCATCCCATTCTGCTCATGCATTGAGCTCCTCAATGCTTAAAATTCTTCTCTTCTTGCTGCTTTCTGTTGGAATGTTTCTGCCTAGCACAACTGCACACTGATTCCTCATCTCTTATATGCTTTTTCCTGTCTCCCTTGCTACTGTCTCTATTTGGGAAGCCCTTTCTGATTGAGTTCACCACCAAAATTCCCTCTTCTTTTCATTTTGCCTAAAAAAATCTGCTTTTTCAAAGACCTCCAACAATCATATTTGTAGTCAAATTTATTCCAAAGCAAAGTAATTTTTTTCAGGACAGAAGTAAAATTAAGTGCTGAAGTTCTCCCTTAGTAGCAGCATACAAATTTTCCCAATTTATACAAGCAGCGAAAAGCTTCAGGCAACTTTCTTGCTCTTTAAGAACAAGAATCAAATGTACAAATCCTAGGGTATTTGTATGCTTTTTGTGTTTTATCCTCTTTTTTTCTTTCCCTACATGAACACTGACAAGTTGAAAGATTATACCTTTCAACTGCTGTCTTGATATTTATCTGTGGGTTTTATTTTGTCTGTCTTGTGAATGGGAGTCACTATAAACTTTCACTAGCTTTGTGCCAGCATCTGTAAAGTGCAGGGAAGGAAAAATACTTTCACAGTTTTTGTGTCATGGCAAAAATTTTGATTGATGATCTACAAGCTACCTTTCATCGTATAGTATTGCTTGAAACTGCTTTTTCTTATATTCATGTGTTTTTATACATGGCGTAATAATGTGCTGAGCTTTGTGAAATGTATAGAATTGGTGGCGCTTATTTCATCAGCTGTGAAAAAGCCGGTTACAAAATTTCTATTTAAATTTGGTTATTCTTTTTCTTAGTTCTTCCAGTTACAAAGTTGAAATGAAGGATCAAATAAACTATAATTAGTATTGTGTCAGTTCCTTTGGCTTATATATTTTATGGCTTTCACCAAAGTATTGCCATTTGTTGACTCCAATTCTGAGTGAGAAATGCATTTCTTTTATTTTGAAAAATTATGAACTGGTGCCTTAGCAAAAGAGCATATTGTTAATTATAGCTTTTAAATGTTAGTGTCCCAGGAAGTATTTTAAATCAAAGCAGTTCTCCTTTTATCCTTTTCTTTGTCACATATTGTGTCTTACAGTCAGCATAATTTAACTCAGCTGATTTTTCTCCTAGAAGTCACTGCTCTAGGATCAGAGGTGAATATATTTTGCTTTCTCTGGTACAATGTAGCAAGAATAAAGCTGAGTTCTGCAGATTTTGCAGTTTTAAGTTTGCACTTTCTGTGCTTAGAAGTGTTGCCAACATGCCTATGTCTCTCAGATGTAAAAAAGAAAGATCTCTCTAGCTGCCATTTCATTAGCAGTTTAAGCTGATCTAACACTACAGTGCCACTATAATATGTGGTACCACCTGCAGTCACATTCACTGTAACGTGGTCAGTACCATTGTATGGTCATATCATCTCCATTTTATTGTTACTAGTGCTTTGTGTGCCTACTACAGTAAAAAAAAACCTACCTAAAAGGAAATTTATACTCAGATTGATCAGATGAAAGATGAAGCAAAAGAAGGTGAATGAAACCACGATTGATGGCAAGAACATAAGAGCATAGCACCATGTTTCAAAGTTGTGTTAAGCTTATAGTGATATCCTTCCAGTTGAGGTTTTATGAGACAACTGAACCAATTTAAAACTGTCAATGATGTGTGGGGCTTGAGAGAGCAGGGAAGGAGCAAGGTGGTGCTGGGGAAGGAAGAAGCAGCCTGTGGCCAGCTGGAGGGGAGCTGTGTCCCCAGGAGCTGTGTTCTAGAAGCCAGAGCAGATTGGTGGTACTGCAGCTCTATGGTCACCTTTTCAAGACCCAGCATTCTTCACCCCCAAAGAGTTTGGGCTCAGGGAGGAGCAGAGAGGGCCAGGGTCAGTGGAGGTAAGTGAGCTTGATCCCCATTCCAAACCCTCCCTTGTTTGCATATTCTGTCCTGCTCTAGGGGTGCAGGGGAAGATGTGACCACCTACAGGTGCCCCTGGACCCAGGGCAGCAATGACACCATCATCAGGGAGTGGTGATATGACAAACAGGAGGTGGCAGCTGCCTGTGCATCCTAATGCAGATATTACTTCTGCTGCTGAAGGAACACCTCCTACTTGCCCTTCCTCCTGCTCCCCCTTCAAGTCCATGCTCCTGAGCTGCCTCTGGCAGCTCAGAGAGCAAGTTCAGATGAGTGAGCAGGTTGATAATTAACCCAGTAAAAAGAAATTATTACTGTGGAGAGCTGATCTTGTCTCACTGAGGGAGTCAGGGGAGAGCCAGAGTTGGTATAAGGTAGACAGAAGGTAGCAGCCAGGTTGTTGGACTGGCTTAGTCCTCATTGAGAAACTAAGCTGAGCTAATTCAGGTCAGTAGAATTTCTAGAGTAGATGCTACCGAAACAGGGGGGAAAAAAAAGGTGGGGGGAGCCCTGGTCATTTTAAAGATTTTTTGGTCAATAGCAAAAGCTACTGTACATTCTGGTATAACTACTTCCATATATTCTACCAGTAATAGTAATATTCTTCCTGGTTAAAAGCCATAGTGCTTATTGGAAAGTTTTTGCTGATATATAGGCAAGCCCCTTTCTAATGCAGAGATAAGTATATATATTCCACTCAGTATTACAGAAATGTTTAAGGGAAACTTTCTGAGAAGTTTTGCTTTAAAATAATATTTAAAGGAGGAAGGATATTAATTTAGAAAAAGAATGGCAGAAATAAAAGAAAAAGGAAAGAGGGTGGGGCAGGATGTTTTAGTTGTGTAATAATAAAGCAAAATGCTTTCAGCATAAGTAACGATTCATTACCATGTATTTTTCATGTTTACTTCTTTCTCTGTTGATTACTTGTATTATTTTTAGTTTCTTGAATAAAGTACATGTGTAAGGAAATATGCAGCTTGGTAACACTGAAACAAGAAAATTAAAGCCATGTCATTGTATGGTATTATTAGTTGTGTGAAGATTCTTCTAGTGGGAAGTGATATTGATTCTAAATTGATCTTGATCTCACTTGACTTAAGTCACATTTCTTTATAGTTGCATTTGGGACCCAAATTTGCCTATTCATAAACTTGGATTAATGCTTTTTAAGAAGGAGCACATTTTAAAAATAAAATATGGTATAAAGGTTTGAATAAAAAATAGCAGTTGAAGATCATCTTAGTCTCATGTATGAATAGTGCATAATAATTTGGGAGTCTGTTTAAAGTATAATGGCTGCCCTTTAGATTGAGTGTATTGTTACTCATGGCAGTCTGTGGTTTTGAAAAGAAAAATTACCTGCTGATAATGTCTTTGTTGACTTAAGAAACTATAATGTGCAGCTGTTGCATTACGATGTTTTATGTTGTAAGACCTGTAAGTACAAATAGAATCCTACAGGGTTTCTGATACCTTAAAAAACCTGTTTGGGAATTACCTAATGAAATATAAGTCTAAGCTAAAACTGTTTGCAGGAATATATGGGAGTGACATGTGAGAGAGCAGCTAATTTAATTTAGATTATTTACTAATCTTGTGACTGGTTTTTGTCCTGGGTGTTTTAAACTGAAAGTCTTTGATTTAAACCAGGTATAGTACAGACTAGACATCACACAAGTATAGTGTTTCTAAATCTTCCCTGCTAGAGCTGTTTTGTTTTTATACAATTAATAATTCATTAGTTCACAGAAAGAGAAAGAAAGAGGAACATGAGTAAGTGTGTGCCTGGATATACTTTAATGATAGGACATATGCCTGGAAATTTGGAGACCAAGGTGTTATGCTCTTCAAGAAATATTTTCATAATTTCTAGAAAGTGAAGAAACAGTACCAATAGGAATGATTAATCTATCCTCCTCGGGTTTCAGTTGACTATCAATTAGTGCACTTTGCATGTGAATAGCTGCATTTCTTCAGACTAAATCAAGTGGAGTAGAAATGTGAAACTATAGAATGCTATAGAGAATGAAAGCTTTATTTGTCTCCCATTTGTGTTCCATTCATAAGTGTTCTAACCACAGATTGTGCACTTGCACTTCGTATATCTTGATTAAGTCCTGTCTATTAGTACCTCATAACAACTAATTTAACTTGATAAGCTCCTTAAAAGTAGCACAGAGCTTGTAGAATCATAAAAATGTATTTTAAAAATTAAAATGAAAGCATGATCCTTTAATATTAACCCAGTAGTGTTCCACAGCTCTGACTATTTCTACTCCCAGAGTGTTCTCTGTATAAGGATATTCTTCCAGGTAACTTCCTTAGCTGCTTTTCATTCCTGATTTCCATCCTATTAACAATACATACAATTGATCATGATTTTAGCATATTTGGGCTCCAGGGCCCATACCCTCTTCCTAGGCTGAGATGCCGAACCTTCTGGTTTAGGATGTGAATTCATCCTGGGTTGAAGGTAGCCAGCTTCTCAGGGGAGTTAGGTACTAAATCATCCCCAGACACAGAGACTTTACAAAATTCCTACTGGCAGACAAGCAAGCTTTTCCACAGCTGACTAGGGGTCATCCTTATCACTTAGGAGAGATTCATGAGTATATCCCTAGGCATACCCAGGTGAGTTCAGAAACAACTGTCAGTGCGCAAGTATGATGCTCTCAGACATAATGCTAATGAGGCACCGAAACCTGATTTTTCTGGGCTATATCTACATGGTAATGTGCCTCAAAGCATATGTTGAGCATTAGTAGTAAATGCTATACTAAATTTACATATTAACTGGAGTGTATACTGGTTTCACAAATTAAATTGTTTCTCAGTTCAAAGTTAACATTTTTATTTAAATTAATAGGATTTATACAATATGACTTTCTGAAGGAGGTTTATACTGTACTAATCTCTGTTATGAAATGTTAGTCTTAATATTTTAGTTGTTTCAAATACGCACTGGTTTAAGTGTGTCTTTATTAGAGATAGTAATTCCAGATTAGAAAGTGGATGCCTAGCAAAACTCTTGCTGTAAGGTTTGGAAATGTATGCATAGATTTGACAACAGCAATGTATTTCTGTATGCCTTATATAAAGTGCCTGCTGGAAAGAAAACCATTCCACTCATCTTCAGGAGATCAGAAGGTCAGTATTCACTTAGCAACAAATGCTCTGTCAAAACGTTCAATTAAAACATGCATTGGTATAACACCAATTCTAAATACAGTTTGAGGGCATTAGGTTAATCATGCTAGATCATGGAGGAATTTCCATGTTCAGAGCTGCATGTTGATGAGATATATATTTTCATATATATTTGCTATGTCCTTTACATTATGGTATGCTTAAGAAATCTAAAAAAACCCAGTGGCTTCAATCAATTGTACTTTCTAGCTGGCAGGACAATTAGTGGTAGGTAAAGCAGTAATTCCAATAAAGCTAAAATCAAATTATGATTCATTTGAAATATTGGCAATCTAAAATTATTTCTCTGTTTCCCTGTTTAATTTTCATGATAGCTACATTGTTTGATAAGCTTACAGTTCAATAACTTGTATTTGCAAAAAAGCTAAACTTGTTCGTCTTCTATCCTAGAACAAATACAGGGTTTTTTTTTTCACTGTGTCTTAATATATGCTCTCTGATGAAAACATTTAGAACCCTTGAATTGTGTGAAGATTTGGCAGCTTTTTATGCATAAATGTTCCATTAAATTTATAAATTAAATTTTGGGCTTTGGAAATACTGTCTGAATCATTAGGTACTAGTGTATGATGCGACTACTATAAATTTTCTGAAGTGTGATTTATATTGTTTTAGATTTTTAAAATCTGTTTACTGCATGATTTTTCTGGATTTCTTTTATATGTATTGTCAAATTGGAGAGATTTTTTATGACTTCTTAAAATCCTTCTATCCCAAGACAAATCTTTAAAAAATGCTGAAAACATCTCTAAATACACGGAAGATTAAATAAATCACTTGGTAGTATAATTTGTCAACAACTGAGTAAGATATTACAGGTAGGAGTCTTTTGCTTCCTTTATGGCGGCCTCGAGACAGAAGAGGCTCCAAAATGGGGCAAAAAAGCAGAATCTCTTTTGCAGTGAAAGTTTGTGCCTCTATTGCAAAGACAATGTGTGTCCCCTCTCTTAATCCATCTTTGAAGTACTGTTGATGGAATTGTGTGGATGGAGGCAGAATTCAACCGAATTGCAGTGTCCTTTGATTCAGATTTTTTAAAAAGATGGGCTGTGACCAGTAGCTGAAACTAAGTGAAGATGCTAGTCGATGTGGGCAGCAGATGGAAGCTGATTTCCAGCTCAGGAAAGCCACACTACAAGAACTTTTCAGAGTGTTGCTTAGTACTGAAACCTTTTTACCTGATGAGTTATCATAAAAGTAAGGGATATAAAAGTCATCTTTACCTGTGATCAAGAGAAGTTTACATCATCAGGTACCACCTGCTATTTGTAGGTGTTTTAGGTGTTATGTTTGCTAGTTGTAGCAGGTTTGATACTCTGCATGACCTACTAATTTAGGTTTGGATCCTACAGCCCTACTTTACCAAATTTCTGAAAGCACCCATGTCCTTTATTTCCATTGTCTGACTCGCCACGTATTCTCTGAGGTGTCATTTGAAGATGACCTCAGGTAAGTGAAGGGTTTCAGGGATGTCACCTGATCAGTAAAGCAATTCTACAAAAACACCTGGAATAATAAGGAAGATGATGCATGTCTTGTACTGTAGTATTCAATTAGAAAATCTTCCTTGGCAATTATCGTTATACAAAAATAGGGTGCTAGAAACATATTCCTGAAAGAAAGCTTTCTGCAAACAACATTTTTGTTCCAGACTTGTCTTTTTAGGCTAGTTTAGTTTGCTTTTCATTTATAGATCTTCATGATCATAATGAGTGATGCATGCTAAAGTGAAAAATTAAATTGAGCAATAAGGCAGCATATACATAAAAAGATCATGCTAGTGTATAAATTTCATTAGCCTTTCTTTTTTTGTGACCTTTAAATGGGTAATATTTCCCCTGGGACAGAAGTGCAGATAATCAGGGATGGAGTCAAGGTACGTCCTTTCAGGAATGTAAAATTATTTGTCATAACAGGTATAGCTGTTCTGTTATTCCTTTTCCTACATCAGAATATGTGACAAACATTATTGGATTACTTCAAAGAAGGGGGAGACTTGGAATCTCCTTTTCTTGTTAGCTCAGACAAGCATTTGTAAAGTCATTGCACTTTGTAGAGAGCAAGACTCTTAGAGCATTCCTTTGGTACTTCTCTTTTTAAATGGTACCCTCCCACATTTTACAAGTTTGGGGAAAGTTTTATGCACAAAAAGTCTTAAAATTCAGTATTTTTTATTGTTATAAATCAGTGATTTGGCTCCAATTTCTTTTGGATTACATCCTCTGTGAGAAACAGACATTTAATTCAACACTGGGACTAGCTGCAGTCATAAAACAAAATAGAGTAGGAACCAGTGCCAGGGGTTTCAAATATAGTACACTGGCTGTGAAATAGTGCACATAATACAACATCATAGTTATATTAGATCTCTTCACATAAGAGCATTATCTTTTATCTTCCATCTGTAAGGCTTATGAAGAATTGCCTAAATAGGGAAGTCCCCAAACTCTTTCCATTTTCCTCAATTTTTGGAACTGAGGTAGCATACAGAAGTGGTAACAGACTCACAGATGTCAACATGCTAAATGCCACTGTGCAGTGTGAGAATCTTAAATATGACTGGCGACCACCTTTCTGTACGAGTACTGCTATGCAGTACATATCTGTAAATCTAGGAAATTAAGATGACAGGTTGCTGGTTCTCAGTGTGTAGTCATATTTACATTTTGAACTGATTTCTATTGTGCATGGTAAATCATTTGCTTTTGAATACAGAGCACAGATTTAACCATAAAGTGCATTCCAAATATGCAAGGAAGCGTCTTGAAGGAAAACAATTAATATAATTTTTGTGTATTTTTTGTTGAGTACATGAAGTTTCCCTCCAAGTTGTAGAAGAATGTTTTGTGATATCACTGTAATATAATGGAGCTGTCAACAGCTGCATCTTACTGCTTTAAGCTTCAATCAGATGTTTAACATGGTTCAGGCATCTCAGTGTCCATTTAGGTATCAGAAGCCAAGAGTACACTGAATAAGGTTGTGACACAGTGTTGACTTCCCCTATTCCTTTTTCCTAGCTAAGCTCACTTCCCTCTTGGGCATCAGAAAAGAATGATAGTGACAGAAATATTCCTTACTGACCCATCGGAACTGTGGGTTAACCTGTCTGGGCTAGTTAGCTCAGGGACAGTCTTTCCCAGCAGTACTGTGCAGAACAGTTATGCTGGTGCAATCTTTAGGAATTATGAATGCTTAACATGGTCACAGTTCTGTGCAATGACTAATTAGTCCTCTAATGTGTATTTAGTGGCATTTTCAAAAGCTCCCAGGAGTTCTACACAGTGGATGTTGTTTTTAAGAGTTGCAATGTGTACCTCTAGGTACCTTTAAAAAATAGTTCTTAAATCAGAGTGGGAAATCTTAATACTCTTGCACCTTTCTCTTCTAAATCAAATGAAAAAAATCTCTATTTTCTTACCATCAGATTAATACACTGATGTATTTTTAACTGCAAGTGTTATGAGTTTCTGCAACTTTAGAATTTCTGCATACTTTAGAATGTTTTAGAACATAATGTATTAATTGACAGCAGTGTGTTTCTATTCCTTTTGCAAAAGCATCATACTTTTGAGAAAAATCCTGTATTTCATCACATGCTGTTTTAATTATATGCATGTGTTTGAATATTCAAAGTTTCTTTGACTTGTGGTCCAGCTTAGGGTTTATCTCAATCTACTGTGTAGGAAGCTAGATATTAAAAATAATAGTAAGTATATGCATGCCATTAGACATGCTAGAAATAGACTGGAATTGCTATACAGAAGTTGAAGAAGAAGTGTTGAAATGGAGAAAGAGGAGAGCAGAATCCAAAAAAGGGAATAAGAGAGACATCGTGACTATAAGGGAAGGAGAACTGAACACGTAGTCATCACTTTGTTGACGATGAGAGATCCAAGAAGGAATTCTATTGAAGCTGTCACATCTGTGCAGTATTAACACGAGAACAAGCAAGAAACCTAGAGGAAGATGCATTAAGAAAGGGACTTTTATTTTTACTTAGACGTGTGTGTTTCTCTGAAAATCAGTGTGCTGTAGCCTCACGGGTTGGGCTCTGTGAACTGCCACTGCACTGAGTCCAAGAGTGCAAAAGCGGTGCTTGAAAATAACTTTTCTGTCACTTTCCAAGTGAAACGAAGTATGAGCAGAAAAAATAGGAGATCACGTAAAGTTTTAAGAGTTTGGTGAGCGGGATGTGACAAAGTACAGCTCCTTTTCATACACTTCTTAACAAGCATGAGGTTTTGCAAGAGTAATATTATCAGTGCCAAGAGCTTAAAATAGCTCCCTTCTGTCTATTCTCCATTTTACTGTGGCCAGACTTCATTTAGTCCTGACAGGAAAGCAAGCCATCAGTACCTATTTTTTTATCTGTAAACTAGAGTATTATTTAAAGAAAATGGCATTAGCTGGCTCTTGCTAAGTTACTCTTTGTAGGAATTTGGTAGAAATTACAAGTTAGTAATTGTTAGTATTATTAATTAGTTGCTCTTTTTAAAGAACTCTGAGAAGGTAAAGGATTGATAATGTGTAAAGGACTTATTCTGTAGAGCAGCACAAATTTGTAGTTCTTCTAGGAATTCTACATGCATATTTACCTTTGTCTCACAGACAGCCAGAGTGCCAATGTGTCACAGAATTGAAAGAGATTACAGCTCTCTTCCTCTTTTTGGCAATAGCAGAGAAAACTGGCCTTAGTTGATGTGGGAAAAATATAGGCAGTACCATCTTATGTAGCAGCCATCAATGGCAAAGTTGTTGGTTCCATATATATATATGAACATACCTAGTCTGTGTTATTCTTTTATGGCACTCTGATTTGAGTCTAGGGACTTATTTTAGAAACAGCAAGGATTAATTCTACCTTTGGGCAACTGTACCTAAGCTCTATTATTTGTGTGTCAGCAGCATCTGAAGACCTGACTATGTACCTTATCTTATGCTACTAATTTAAATTGAGATTTGAAAAGCTAAGGAAAATAGACAACTTTTTTTAAGTTCCTATATTTGCTGACTTGAATCAGTTAGATATATTTTGTTGAAGGGGGAATATTTCTGATGTTATATTGTGACCACATGTAAAATTTAATAAGAATTTTCAGTCCATTGGCAAAATAAAGTGTTGTAGAGGATTGTAGTGAACAATTGTCATTACCAGCTTTCACTGATGAGACACAGTCACCTGGCATAGAATTAAAATGACTAGCTTTGCAGCACAAATGATGCCTTTGACCTATTGTCTTGAGTACCTCCTAAAATAGCTTGTGTATGCATGCATGCATGCGTTTACTCTTGATTTCAAGAACAGAAATAGTACAGACTTTACTCATTTTTCATGCATTCCTAAGAACAAAGATGTTTGAGCCAATTAATTTTGAATATATGAGAGTTATTCTCAGTTTGCTTAAGTGACACATTTTTAAAGATGCCAGAACTACTGTTGGAGGACAAGAAGGGGAGTGGGGGTGATATTTTCTTAAATGCTCTGAAGAACTTAAGAATATTTTCATATTCTTAACTGCATTTTTTTGTTAGTAGGAACAAAATTAAACTTAAGCCAATAAGGGGAAAACATTTTCCTCTTTTGGCAAGTCATATTTCGTTGATAAAGTAAGGAAACATTTATGTAATACTATAGATTTAATAGCATAGATTTCCATGCAATGCTGTACTACAGCAATGAATAAGAATTCTGTAACCTGTAGTATTACATTTACATTGACATTGTCATGTTTCATTGCTTAATTCCTATAGAAACACTTACATCCGTAATGTATTACTATAACTTTGATCTGACATCTACTGAAAATGAGAATTTATCAATCTGTTCATTCTAGCCTCACTGGAGACTGGGGTAGGTACAAGCTAAATAAACAATAAAGTACCAGAAAGTCAACAAATGGAGCACCAGGGGGAATATCTAAATTATTTTCAATAGCTTCGTATATTACAAATTCATGAAGGGAGAAGTTAAATTTTGACACACAGGAATTCTGGAAGGTTGAGGTAAATTTAAGGATGAGTCACAACACAGCTTGCATTTGAAGATACTGAAAGGAATGGCTACCTTATAAAAAGAATAGAATGCAGCAGAATGTGTCTGTTTTCATAGTCTTTTTACTCACTTTGCTGTGTTTGCTGGTAAAAAGTTGGTTAAGAATCCCCAACTCTTATAATATGTTGAGGATTCCGCTTAGAAGAATCTGATATTCTATGTGATAATGTTCTCCACCCTCCTAGATCTTAAACATGCACAAACAAAGGTTAGACTAGCTGCAGGTAATTCATGATTTAAAAATATAATCCATCTTTTCAGAAGAAACATTTTTAAAGAAAACAAAATGTGTTAGTTACAGGAAATTCCTTTTATTCATAATGAAAAAAAAAATGAAAATAAAAGGAGGGGAAAAGATAAAGTAGTTGACAGAAAGTGTTTACTGAAGAGAAATACCAAGGAAAGTCGAGAGACAACTTTCTATGCCAGTGCAGAAGCAGAGTTGTAATAATGAAGTCTAATTCACCTTTTTGTTTTTTGTAATTTAGAAATCCTACTTAAAATGAACAGACTGTAGTAAATAAATGGATCGTTGAGGGAGGTGACAAATCATAGCTTGTCAAAATTTCTTATCCATTCTTTCTGAGTAGGAACTGGCTAGAAATCACGTGAGTTATACAGGCATTTATCTGGAATGCTGTTCTGGTAAATCAGGCTGCAAGTCTATAATATCCTGTAATTTACAAGACTGAATGTTATATTTTACTCTTGTAATTCTTATATGTGTAAAAATTTGAATACATATATTTTGAAAATATTTTTTTATTTAGTAAATACAAACCTTTTCTAGTTCTGTCCACAGGAGCAGAAGCATTGATTTGCTTGTCTGATACCTTTGTGTTGTTCCTAAATTAATCTTTTTAATTCTTGTAGTAGATTTTGGTTTATTGTCATATACAGAAGAGGGGTACAAGGTACTAGCCAAAAGAAGCATATCTTTGTCGGTAGCCTGGTTTGACGTTTCATGTTGGAGCTGTTTCTATATTAGCCTAAATTTGTTTAGATTCATGAGGGAGGTGTTTGTAGTAGTAGGAGCAGGCTCCTCATTGCCTCTGGATGCATAATACCACTTTTCAGTACAACAGTTGGAACATTGCTCACTGTTAAAGAATTTTCCAATTCATATTTGTTCTTCATTGGTTCATAATGTTACAATTATATTCAGGACCAACACATGTTTTATTTGGCTCATCATCATTCTTTGTCATGTTTCTGATTTTGTCTGTTTGATATATTTACATTCATTAAAAGAGAAACATATTGTAAGAGGCATATCAATGGTAAAAGTCAAATGCTTCAAATTTTAATAGGGATGTCAAAATTAAAACTAAAATGAAATTCTTTGGTTCTGAATGTCACATAGAAAATTGTCTTTTTAAAAAGAGCACTGGAATGGATCAATTAAAATTATATTCTGAGTACAACTGAAGTTTTGTGCATATTATACATTTTTATTAGAAACATTTTTTACTCTAGACTTTTATGATAAACTTCATAAAATACATCTAAATAGTCTAAAACATCTTCTAAACATTTGATTGCTTTTGCAATTTTCACAGTTGACCAGATGATAGTGATAATAATGAATAACAGTTCACTTCTATGGAATGCTTTGTATCCAAAGTCCTCAAACCCTATTAACACAGACAATCCAATCTCTCTTAAGCATACATGTGCACAAAGATGTGTCTGTGGTGGCTACAACAAAAATAAAGAGCAGAGAATAACCATGAGGTATGACATTCCCTTATAATAGCTGTTATGGAGGAATCCTGCTTAACTAATAGCTGTCCTACCTGAGCAAGCCAAGTACTCTAACCCCTGAGACAATGTGGCACTGCCTGCTGCAACTACAAGGCAGGGCTTTAACTTTACCAGTTGCTTCCCTGTTGTGGTGATGATGCCACTTAAAATCCTTGTGTCGTGCCATGACATCTTTGATGTGTAGGAAGAGAACATGTGGTGCTTTGTGAGGATGCAAGCAATGGCAATGCTGCAGACAGGCAGTGGAAAGCAGGTTAAAAGCCTCATTTCCCTGGCAGAGCTGCGTGTGTTGCAGCAGGTGTTGTAAAGTTGAGTGAAACGGGGTGGTACAAATCCTTTGGGCAGTCTGGGGTTGACTCACACAGCTGGGCTGCATTCATGCTTCTGCCAGTGTCTTTGCTGTTATTGTGCATTGACCTTGCTAGATTAAGAAGTACTTGAGTATTTCGGTTAATGTACAACTCTGCTCTCTCTGAAGCATAAATATACTCTGGGAAAGTTTTACTTCCTTTCTTGATTGTTGACTTTTTACTTAGAAAAGGGTAGCTATACTAGATTGATGGCAGAGGGGCAGGTGATTTTCTGTTTCCTTCTGTTAAAAGCACATAAGGTAGCTATAGCTGGAAATCTGATTGAACCCTAAGGCTTTAAGAGTGTATTTCTGTCAATTTTCAGTATTTTGAATTTTCTGCAAAGCTTGATTTATTTTTATGTAATTTTTAAGTTTTGAGGGTTTATGTATTTTATTTATAGCAGTAATGGGGGATCCCAGAGCAGGCATATGTCTCACTACATTTGCATGCAGAGTGGCAGTGATTTAAACTGAGGCCTAAAGTTTTCTCTGCCTCAGCCAGGCAGCATGTTACTGTTCTCTCTGATTTACAGTCCATTCCTATGCATTGCCTCAATACAATCAGAGTTGATGTCAGTGAATGGTAATGGTGTAAACTCTAGCATGCGAGACTTGAGACTGTCATGCATCTGACGATCAATGAAGCAATACCTTTTAATGCTCTCTAGTCAGCACACTGTGTTCGCTGAGCAGCCTTGAGCATGCCAGCTGTCAAGATATTGATTGGATAGTTTCCACTAGCTACTGTAAGTACTATGATATTGCACCATATAATTTCCAGCTTCTGTTTTTCTGTCATCATTTAGAAAACTTTATATAGTCCAGATTGGGATTTTATGGTCTGCTGCCCCTTTGGACAGTTTATTCCTTTTTTGGTGGAATACCCCTTTGAAAATCTAGGAAGTATGTATATGGTGTATGGAAATGATGCTATCACAATAAGTGAAAAAAATGATAGGAGTCATTGCTCACCTGATAATGAATGAGAGTAATGCAGACTTGCAAACAGCAGAAGAAAAGCAAATACCTCAAACTACTTATAATAAATTCAAACATTTTTTACCGGTGTACTACTAATGTAAAGCTTGAGCTTTACATGTTTGACACTTTGAAGGAGTAAGAGGGCGGAAGGAAGTGCTTGGTTTAGTACTTAGCAGTCATTTATGGGCAGCTTTATCCTAGAAGAACTTTACTGATAACGGGTGGAGGGAGAACGGCATTTTTCTAGTGGCTTTCTAAAATAAATAAACAGGAACCTCTCTGTCTAAAACCTTTAATTACAGAAGATATGTGTGATAATAAAAAACACAGTAGGAGATTTTCTAAAAATAGTGTTTTTGTGATTGGCTACACAATCACATGGCTTTGCAGCAATAGTTTTGCTAATTCTTTACTCTGTAAATTGGTCATCAGGTAAATAATGTCTATGGAACAAATAGTATTTTGTCACATTGTGCGTGTGGGAGGAAGAAGTGAAGGGGATTTGCAGAGTGAAAAGATTTCTGGACTTTAAAGGCAAGTAATTTTTGACATTTGTGGATTGGATTCATGCTGGTGGGTACTAAGCCTTTCCTCAACCTCCAAGTTATTTTTCTTTATTATCACTTACTTGAAAATCTTTCATCTCTAGAGTTGCCCAAAAAAAAAAAAAAAAAAAAAAAAAAAAATAGTTTGTGTCTTCATATCTTTCATGTGACTTTTACATGTTTGGTCTTTAAAATTATTTTCTTCATATTAGTTACTGGTTGTACTTAAGTAGTTATTAAATATTTACATATGTGTTTTGCTTTAAAGGCATTATTCAGAAATGTATCAGTCAGGAACACATAACAGTGGATGTTATTAAAAAACTCACAGTTCACTAATCCAAATGAGATGAAAAAGATACTACATTGCTGCAGTCAGTGGAAGATTACCCAAATTTCAGATACTAATGTCCACTGTAAATTCAATTAATAAGTAATTTGGAGAGACATGCAATAACTGTTCATTAATTACTCATGATTATTAACAACCACTGAGGTATAAATTAAATACAAGAACAAGTACAATTGCTGTAGTTTCAACTTTCTTTTTAATTCTCTGTTTTATCTTAAGATGTAGCTTGATCCTGAAAAGGCTTAAGTATGTGCTTAGCTTTATGCTCTGGGAATTTTCTGACAGTCTTCTGTGAAAAGCATTTTAATTTGTGACCTTGTCTGTATACTTGTATTTGAGTTTGCTACTTTTGTGATCAGATCTCCCTAAGACCTGACACCTTATAGCCTTCCTGCCCTCATGAACCTCCTAATTTTTATTTCAGCTCAGATTACCTAGAAATCAAATATGGCATCACATATTCATGTCTGGAGGATAGCGATAGGTGAAATGATTTGATTCTTCCACATTGAATAATTTTTTAAAAATAATATTGTGAATTTGACGAACCTTTTGGAAAAGAGATGTGTGTCAGGAGACTATGAATTTCTTATTAGTCCATGCCTCGCTCAAATTTTGACCTCATGATGGGATTAAGGCACTGGGAACTGTCTCCAGAGGATTCCCCTCAGGATGGGGATTGCATCAGTACTTGATACAGGACCTGGGACCTCCTTCTGCTTCACTAGCTACCCAGCATATGGAATATCTGAGGCCAGTTTAAGAGCTTTCTTCCCTCGTTCCTCACTGGGAATCATTAAATAGCAGCTTTTTAAAATAAATAACATGTAATATTTCTGTCTAACTTTTATAAAGAGGATCAAAAACCAGATACATAGCAGGCATGTATAGTGGGGCACTAAACTGATACTTCATGTAGCATGACTATGGTGGTACCTAATAATTCTGATATCGTTTGATATTATGGTTCTACTACCATATCCATAATAAAGTCCATGAGGCACCCCATACCTTTGTCTGATGATATCTGCACAATGTGACCATGATGACAGACAAGAATTGTCAAATCAGGCAGTGAGCTCTAGAAAGCACCCATTTGACATTAAAAAATCATGGGGCAGCCCAAATTTTTGCTGCAAAAAGTGGTAACTCAGTGGCCTTAGGCTGCCTGAAAAAAAACTTCCTGGATAGGAAGACTCGGTGGAGAATTTGGTTTTGTATAATGTGTTCGTAGGCAGCGGAAAAGGTCCAGGAGATAAAATGAAGTATTTGCCTATGTCTGTGCAAGACTTCAGGGCCTGAGTTTATGAATTCAGGTATAAAAATCTTGTCCTACTGTCTCCAAAGCGAGCAGTACTGTTGGTCATTATTTGTAATAAATATTTGACATAATATATGTAGTTGCCAACCAGAAAATTAGTTTCTACTTTTCAGAAAGTTTCCCAACTTTCTTTGTGTTTTAATAATCTCTGTTTATTGTAAAAGATTCTGCAGAGATTTATCTAATTTCATAAACTTTATTCAGGAGCCAGGAACCATAAGATGTAGATATCTAGATTTGTCCTTAAAGTTGCCCTGTGATAAATCGTTACTGTGATCTGCCTTGTAAAGTCCAGTAAAAGCTACCAGGAGAGTTTATTTGAAGAACTTTTTCAAGAAAAACGTAACACCATTCACCTGTATGTGTTCTGCTCCCTGGCTTGACCCAGATGTTGTGTACTGTAGCCTAAATTTTCACGTGAATCTATGTTTGCAAACACTGTATGCATGAAATCTGCTCTATGCTTAAAACATAGTATATTTGAAGAAAAAAAAACCATTGAAGATCATGTCTCAGAAATGAGATCTCTTGAATTCTTTTTCTGACTTGCTTTAAGGCCGAGTTAGTCTGCTTAGACCCATGGAGGTTTTGCATATCTTAGCTTTTTTAAATGAAGGGAATGAATAAACCCACCAAATTTCCACATTTTTTGCAATTCTGTCTGAATAAGTTCATTTTATATAACTGCTTTTTACCCTACTTGAATGGGAAATATCTGGAGGGTCTGTCCTGTTATAAATGAAAAGGTATATGCAATCTGTTTCAGTGTAGCCAAAGTTTTGCATACAAGCTTTAATATAATATGGAATTTCATACATATTTGGCTGTAAAGTTTAGATTAGTGGGCCATTTGATTCTGGGGTCTTTACAGCTACTAAAGACAAAAATGACCAAAAAAAATAACAAAAATAAACCTGACACTGCATGGATAAACCTGAACAAAATCTCTTTGATTGGAGCATTTGGGATAACTGCCAGGCTGGACTTTGAGATGTTTATAATAGTTTATGTGTTGATTGAGAAGAGGAGCATGAAAGGTACAGTTTTAGCACCCCCAACCTATGCCAAAGTATGCAAGAAAGTGGGGACTGCTGTTTGGACAGGGGACAGATCAATTAAATCTTTTAGGACAGGATGCTTTAAAATGCATGTTTGTAAGTTAAGACATAACCTAAACATTTTAATCACAAGAGATTCTGAAGTTTTATCCACCCAGTGAGTTCTTGGTGGGGAATCAGTGCTGAAACAGACTCTCCTAGGTCTTCAGCAATTAATTTCTTTCCAACCACGTAGCTTTTCAGTTGGTTGAGCATTTAAAATTCATTCTTCTCCCCTGCTAATTATAGACTGTAAGGAGATGTGGTGATGTAGCTTTTCTTTCATTTTCAGATCAGACACAGTTTAAGTTTGATTTATTCAAACACATTTTGAATCCTTTTAATATAATAAATAATTCTTGTCAAAATGTCATGATTGAACTGTAATCTTAATGAGAAGTGGAATTTTAGTTTTCTTTTTCCCAAACTCCTAAGCAAAATTAAAGGTTAAAGAGTCTTATTTAAAGAACAGGACAAGACACTGACAAAGGAAAAACCAAGAGCAGTTACCATTATTTTCTCTAGCCATTACAGATAAACAATTCCCATGTCTTGATAGTTTTATCAACAGTAAAATCTGGAGTAAGAATCAGCTGTTACACATTTTGTTTGTAAAATGTCTCTAGAGATAGTAAATTAAAGCATGTTGATACTTTAAAGTTTTGACCAAGGGATATTTTTTTCATGGTTCAATAGATGGAAGAAGTTGGTTGTCTGGAATATTAATGATGCTTTTAATCCAGAAGATATAAAGTAAAGTGTGACATGAAAATGTACACTTGAAAAATTATTGCTTGTTTTGCTTTACACTATCAGCATTGTTTAACTTTTGATAATCTTGCTTTGGGTTATCTTTTGGAATATAAAATCTTTCTTGAGAATTGTAATTTTGACTGTGAATTTTATTCCTAAAAGACCTTAGGACATTTGACCAGTTTTCTAGTGTGAGACATATTGTACTGTTGTGATTTTCCCATTTAAAACCTGATTTTGGTGAACTACTGTATTGTGTCATCCAGGTCAGCACAGCAAAAACTGAAGCAGATAAGTAGTCCTACTGAGTGCTCATTGGCAGAAATATGAAAGCCAATGGAGAAGAATTACCTCAGTGAAAAAAAAAAAAAAAAAAGGCCTTAGCAAGGTGAAACAATAGACCTAGTGCAAAAGCAAAGACAAAAAAAAAGATCTGTCCTGATAAAAGCAGCAACCAAACCATGGACTACAGTAGCTGTAAAGTCCTTCTTTGCTGGTAAAATTAGAGGTAATAGTTTATATAGAGGATACTAGACAGAACCAAAATTGTGATGAGATAAAAATTGTCTGCTCTGACATTCTGGAAATAAAAAAAACAAAGCAGAACAATATGGGAAAAATAGAGTGAATCAAGGATTTATCTTTAAGGCTCTGGAATAAAGATACCAAAGATAGATATGGTCATATATTAAGTCCAGTTCTGGTTTACTGGATAGCTTAAAGTCTAAAGTAACTGGAAATTTCAGTAAGGAAGTAGAAAGAATACATGACTGTTTAATTAAAATAGCTGGCAAAATAATACAATACAGAAGAATTTGAATTTTTGAGTAGCAAATTCACATTGAAGTCTACTGTTCAGTACCCAGTTCTGTAATAGTACGTAGACATAAATTGTCAGACTAAAATTCAAACTCTGAACTGCTATTGTAATTTGCTTAAATCCTTTCAAGTGAAATTGTGTTCTTTAATTGTTTCATGGAGAATTTTAGCATCTTAATTTTAAAATAACAGTTATTTTAAATTCTCATTAGTTATTATTTTGGTTTTACTTACTGTGCATGATCTCTCTGTTGTAATGGCAAACTGGTGTATATTCATTTTGATACTAACATGCTGTTCTGATGGTCACAAATGTTCCTGGTAGACGCAAGCAAATTCTACTTATTCATATTACTGTTTTTTCTGTGGTGTTAGTAATGGTGTTTATGCATATGAAAAGATAGTCCTGAAGTGGCAAATTTGATCTTCAATTACTGCAGTCAGATTGCAAATAGGATATTAGGCAGAACTGTGAAGGTACTTTCTGTACATTACCGACAGAGAAAGGAACAGATTTCAGGTCTTTGAATCCCAGATCCCAGCAGTATTCTTTATTGTCTGTGTTGCAGCCACTGTCAGTTTCCTGAGTGATGTGAAAGTTCAACCAGTATCTCCTGAGGCAAAATATTAATGAATTCACCTATCCAATTATTGGGCCTTCTATAAATTTGTTATTACTTTTTTATTATATAGGAAATAGTAAAATGCCTTGGGTATCCTTGCATTAAATAGCTAATATATTATTAAGCTACCAGCAGAACAACAAACTCTTTTCCTGTCTATGTGTTTGTTGAGGGACTCGCTTTGCTCCAAGTCTTCATAAAAATATGGATCTTGAATTATTTTTTTATGAAGGTCATTGATTCTGGACAATTTCAGGCAAATGGTGCAACCTGTTCCCAAATGCAGAGTTTCTAATCAAAAATGCTCTAATTCTATCCTCTTAAATTAAGGACAAGGTAGCTTCGATACTTTTATGAGCAATCCAGAGTAGACTTAAAATAGATGTTGTTCAAATTATTTGGGATTGAAGACAATCAACCTTTGTCTTTAATTTAATGTAGAAATTATCTCCTGTATTGTCTTGTATTTATGAACAGATTCAAGATATGTTTCTGTGTGGAATATGTTGCCATAACCTGATTTTGAGAAAAAGAGTGATCACAGAAAGGATGACATTTGAAATAAATGATTGCAATTCTTTGGCTAGTCGCCCATGCAGAAAGCTTTCTTGGGCTCAGCTGCTGGTTCCAGAGCACTTGGGGGATCCGGTGCAGCTCCTGTGTTAGTAACATGCATAACAAATGATAAAAATACATGCTACATAAAGATAACCCTTTCAGTATATAAGCAGACTTATTTCTTCAAGTATACTGGCATCAATTGAGTTTTCTACTGATTCAACATCAGCCAGCTAACTGTCAGTCTTATCCTAATCTCCCTCTGACAGTGGTCCAGATGATCAACAGCACTGGCTGGATGAGGAGAGACTGAGATGGCTGACTGAGAGTAATGGCTCCATATGCACAAAAAGTGAGAACAAATAAAAGAAAAAGCACTTTAGAAGTCCATGTGCAGCTCCCCACATCTGAAGTACTAACATTTTCTGGATGTTCAGAGACTTTCTGTACATATCCTTGTTTATGGAATACACTGAATTGTGTTTTATATTTATTTATGTTATCTCCTTCTAGCAATACTTTAAAGTAAAACCCTGGTAGAACTTATCACTCTGCTTTCAGAAAAAGGCTGCTTAAGGAACTATGCTATTATGGGAAATTACATCATTCTAAGAACAAAGCTTAAAAAAGAAAATATCTGACAATGAATAAAAGATACACCAAATATTATTGAGAGCTGAAGTTCAGAGGTAGGAACAGGAACACTGCAGAGGAAGGCATTTGCAAGTAAAAATTCATAAATAGCTTCCCAGGAAATAAAGGTTATGGAGCGTGCTTGCAGCTTGGTATATAGACTGTATTTGCAGTAGGTGTTGCTTGAATAGGGAGGGTGGTTCATGCCCATTCTAAACTGCATCTATAGAGCCATTAGGTTGATCTGAGAATGAAATCTGAAGTGTCAAATCTGTCAACTATAAACTGAGAGATGATAGTGTCTGCATGCTGTTTGCTTCAAATGAATGCGCTGTTATTTGAAAGTTATATTTATTCTTTTGTGAGATTTCTGAACGAGAGCTAACTGTATACATATTATGATTCAGAAAAACACCGTGTCTGCATCTCATTTATTGGATTTCAGCATGGTGGATCTCTTGTATGTAGTTTAAAGAAATAGAAAAATCTGCAACTAAAGTTTTTTTTTGTTTGTTTGTTTGTTTGGGGTTTTTTTGTTTGTTTTTTGTTTTTGTTTTTTACTTTGAGTAAATGAAAATTAATTTTCTAGATAAATCTGGGAAACCAAATTCAAATTTCAGTGACTCTAGGAGTAACATAATTGTGTGCTTCACTTCAACAATACAGTTGATGTCAGAGTACATGTTACAAAGGGAAAGGCTAAATAATAAAGGTTCTCTTCTGTTCAGGGCCTCCTCTTACTTCCTCTTCTCTTCCTGCCAGTGGACATATGTAAGATTATACAAGTATATCTGATATCTTTGTAGCACAGAGAGCACCATATATTATAACCTATGCATGGCAATATTGAGAAGTACCTATTAAGAATTTGAGTAAGTATTTCTGAACTCCACATGCAGGTATTCTTATCCTCATATCTTCCAAACAGATTGAACTGATATGAACATTATCATTTTACTCTGAATTAAGTGTCCACTCATGGATGAATTCAGAAATAGATGTGTTTCAGTTCATGCGCATCTTTATTTCAGATCAGTGTTTAAATATAGCAGTTCTTAAATGCTGTGTGTGATGCTGAGAGGAAACAGTACAGACACTAAATGTTTTTCCTGTGGAGGGGAAGGCACTGGCTAACTGAAAGGAATGGTGGAGTTGGACACGAGAATAGGAAGGTGATAATAGACAGATAAGGATTTTCAGTGGAACTGCATTTGTTTTCTTGCTCTCTGGCATCAGCCAGAATTCCTGGAGTTTCATTGCCCCCAGCTGGCCATTCCTTTTTCTCTGGTACCCACCTGCGTTTCTTGCCTGCCTGGGTCAGAGTGAAGGCTCAGCCGTGGGGACTGTACCCTCCCTCTGTGACAGCTGCCCCTACTGACTGCTGGGCCCTCAGGCTCAGCTGGGCGGGGATTTAATTCCATATGTCAAATGTTGGCTGGCTTAATTAACCTACTTCTACCCTTGATTGAATAACCCCTTTTTCTCTTTTGGCTGTCTCATTAAAAGGGTGAACAAAATCTCTGTCTTAATTTGTTGCATATTAGATTTCCCTTTCCCGAGGTGTACTTTTTACAGAGAGAACTTGCACGCGCATGTGTTCTCTCTTCTGTATTCTGGTGTATTCTGTTGTCTTCTTGCTCTCATTTTTTATGCAGTCATATATTTCCTTCTACTAGATCATAAGATATAATGTTGGGCTCGTATCTCAACTTCCTAATATTTACTATTATTATTACATTCCCTTTGTGTCTTGAGAACTTTTTCCCTGTGTTGCCTGACATTGCATTAAGGATGTTTGTTCTATTTCATGACTCTAAGAACTCAATGTCTGGTTTTCAGTGCAGTTTGTTAGTTTGTCAGACTCTGTTCTCTGACAACTTCTCATTTTGCACTGCTGAGCAAACTCTGCCCTTTACAGTTCTCAAAAGTGTTGTCTTCTTTCTGTTGTAAGCTATTGTCATCTTTAATGCTCTCTTTTCTTCCAACTTCCATTCTTGTTTTTCTTGTCTTCTATTTGACACTGAGGGCATTTACTTTGTTCTTTTGTCTTTACTTCCCTACTCCAACAGTCTCTTCTGTTCAATTCCTTTCTGTCTTTATCTCATTTTTTATTTCTAAAATATCCTTTTTATATTATTGCAGTGATACTAAATGCTAAGTACTGATTTTATTTTTAACTCAAGATAATAGATCCTAGGGACAAATTTGTGATCTACAGACAGCTGTGTCTCAAAAAAGGCCCTTGTGATTTCTCTGGAGACAACAAAATTGTAGATAGTTTGTTCGGCTCATCTGAAATTCACTTAATTAAGGAAATTGTGCAAGATGTGGTATGTCTGAGTTTACATTTCACGTGTTGAAAGCTTATTTGAAATTCAATAGTATTTCCTCCATCATTAGCTGATGTTAAGGTATAATGTAGAAGTGATATTAGAATACATGGCAATTCACTCCTAGGAATTGTAACATTTTACATCCCTTCTGCACTCTGGTGAAGAGGATGACATTTTCTGATATGTATTGCCATATAGGGAAGCTATTGCATCAGTGTACCATGTTTCCTCTGCATCTGATCTTTCTTTGAACCACATACCTGAATTCAGGCTGTCTTCTGATCTAGCTGGATTATGAAATTACACCTCACTGACAGAATTATTACTACTCATGTGTAGTGGGTATTGTTATGTGCTGAAGGGACAGTCACTTTCTAATAATATTTTCTCTGTACAGGCCATTATCATTCTGATGGTGGATAAAATGTTTTTTATATGTGTTTGGGCCCCAAAGGCAGCATCAAGAAACTATATTTAAAAATTACCAAAGGTTTATGAGTTTTTTAGGTATTTAAAACAAATTTATGTGTTAGAAATGTCCTGGAGTTCTGAATTACTGATCTGATTTTAGATCTTGCAATTGGTGTAGTGATGGAGGCAGTAAAAAGCCAGAAAAGCTCTTTGAATAGATTCAATTATTTTCTGAAAAAGATTGCCATAAGGAAAAATGCATACAGTAATGTAGCATGTCAGGAAGTTTTTTAAGAAATTGTTGCACAGTGTCAAAACTCCTTCAGCAAAATTAATTATTTTTATCTCTTAACTTTGGAGTTCCCCATTTTTCACCACTAACTTAAGTTTCTTGTATTTCTTAATGTCAAACGAAAGCATGCTGGTGCTCAATGTCCTCATTTTGTTTCCCAGTTTTCATTCTTCCCATGTTTCTCTAAAAACAAGAGGAAACTCTTTGTTTAGGCTACATGTTCTAAGAGCGAAGAGTGTTTATAGAACATTCATCTGTTTTTCTTGTCCATGATATATATGGTGACATCACTACATACTTTGATATGGTTTGGACAATGCAAAACCAGCAGTTAAAATGGAGAGAGCAAACAGAGCATGTTTTTATAATTAACTACAGATCTTAGACCATAGCTTGTGAGTCATGTTAAAAAAGAAAAAAAAAGCTCACTAATTCTGAATTCAAAGGATGGACGTCCACAAGCTGTTTTTCATATTTAGTGTCCAAAGAAGTGCTGCTCCTCATTCTTTAATCTTTCTAGTACCAGGTTTAAAATAGTCAAAATAGTTCTTTCTAAACACCTCAACTGCTCTTGTTGATATTTAACAAGTGTTGGAACATGAATGAATTCAAACTGACAGATAAAAACCCTCAATGTTTTGTCAACATTATAAAAGGGTTAATAGGAAGACATATATATCTAGCTCAGTAACCACAGTACCTGGAGTCAGACACAGATAAATTAATTGAATAACTTGTTCAGGATGCAGTCAGAAAAGAATTAACAATTATGGTGAAGCAAACCTGATTTTTGTATTTAATGTTTAATTGACTGGGATGACCATTATGTTGCAATGTATGTAGGTTTATGTGAAATATGTCTTACTGTTGGATGACATTCTAATTTACAGTGCTTATAAAATTAGCTAGGATAGCTAATGAGAAGTAAAAAAAAATTCTTGTGGATGTGGAGGGTTCCTACTTTATCATAGATCTTTCTAAATGGCTCAGGCCCAACAGTGAACACAAAGTCTAGATAAAGCTTTTTTCCATTTTTCTTTTTCACAAGTAGAGCTGAATAACCACCTCCTTTATCTTGCATTCATGTCTAGTATGTATTGCCATTTCATTCAGCCACATGCAGCAAGAGTTTGATATTTGTTTTTATTTCAGTAGTTCGCCATTGTTGACCCACAATGAATTTGTGATTCTTTCTAAAATCAAGGTCTTTTTCTGGTGCTCTACTAACATTTTTCTCATCTTTCGTCAATGCATTATAACTTTCCCTCTTAACTGTGGTCTTATTTGAATGGAATTGAATCCTGTTCATTTCAGACTGTTTCTCTTGCTCAAAAATACTGTTTTGAATTCTAATTCTGTATTGCAAAGTGTGACTATATTCTGTATTCCAAAGAATGACTTCCAGCTTTATGTCATTTGATAATTTTTTAAGTGTTCTCTTTAGTCAGTCATCTAAATCATGAATCAAATTTTTAAATTACACTCAGTGCAGGCCAGATCATTCCCCTCTCCACCAAGTTCTCTTTCTAATATGACAATAATAAATACACTTTGAGAGCACAGCTGTCTGAAAAGTGCATTCACCTTATGTTCATTTAATTAAGCTAGTAGTCCTTAGAGGTAGACATCACTGAGCAGATAATATGCTGTGGCTTATTTTTCTCAGTCCTGATTGGAAGGTCTCATAGATTTTATGCTGCCTATGAGTCCTAGATTGGTGTGGATGACTATACTTCTCCTAAAAATACTTACATAATTTAACCAAGATACCTTTCTTCTCTTTTCTCTTATATAGTACAAAAGATAGTTGTCATAAAAGGAAATCAGATCGGTCTGACCGAATGGCACTTAGATTGATGTTGGCTATTTCTTTCCATGTTATTATGTTGTATATGCTTGTGAACTGATTGTTTAATCAATTTTGCTGGTGTCATTCTGGGTAATAAAATCTAGGAAGTAATTCTTTAGGTTTTTAATTTTTTCTTGGTTTTGAAAATAAAATTTTAAAATATTTAAAAATATGTTTCCATTTTTCTTGTCCTTGGCATTTCCTTTGCTGCCAACAGATCTTCAAAAATATTCACTAATGCTTTAGAGATTAATTTGATTAGTTCCTCTATGGGAAATTTTATCAGTCTTCATTGATTTAAATGCATCTTTTTTATCTACCATTCTTTTCCAAATGTGACCTCAGCTCCTAATCCCATAGTTAAAAATACTTGTGTCATAGTAATTGCTCAAGTTAAACTTTCTGGAGAAGGCTAAAATAAATAAACCATTAACTCCTTGAACCTTCTCTACATTATCTGCTGGGTTTTGTACACTTCTTTTTAGAGTTAGCTTGCATACACATTGTCTCATGGCTTGGACCTCGTATGTACTTACTGAATAGAGCAACCTTTTTCAACTGTGAGAATATGAAACTGGAGTTTGGTGCTAGATCTGAGTTGCCTTTTGGCCAAGTATTCCTGGTTAGTAAAGAGAAACATTGTATTTGACCCTATTATTTCAATGGCTACACAACTTTCAGGGTAATTTTCAAGTCGTTGGATTACAATCATGTTTTATAAAACATTTTTAAAATGTGGTCTATGAATCCACAGCATCATGGATTTGTTTAGAAGGCAGTTAACTCTTAGGGAACAGAGTTCCTATAGTATTTAGTATTTTAAATATAATAATTGGTATCCTCAATTTCATGTGGAAATGAGTTGGCAGCCCATGTAGTTTAAGGCATAAAAATGTAATAGTCTGCTTTTGGTCTGACTCTACAAGTTTGTGTGAATCTTCTGCAAGTATCATTTTCAGAATTTCTGCTGTCTTGAAGATAATGCTTATCATCACACTGCACATGTTTGGAGGGCAGGGAATGGAGTTAAATTTTCTGTATTTTTCCCAAGTAGAGTTGTTTTGAAAAATCAGCTGCCCTTTCTGACATGCGAACTGTACTATTTAATGATTCCTCTGAATTTACCAGTTCTGCAAAAGAAAATCACAAAATTTCCAAGATTAGACAAATTAGAAGAAACAAATCATAAGGTGAAAAGGCCATGCTTTTTTGTCTAGCCTATAAATGATGCTGCAGATTTTTGTGACCTGGTTTAATGAAAGGGTTAAACAAAGTGTTATACACTGTTTGCTGTCTTTAGGCATTTGTTCTGTATCCATGGACTTATTTTAATGTAAATAGGCACCTCAACAGCTGTGTCCCCTTAAGCACATTTTATTTAGCAGCTGGGTTATACACGTCACTTGGCAGCCATGGATTTTCAATTTTTCCCTGTGCCAAGGGGGCAGCTGGAATAATTTGAGTGCTCGTTAATTTGGGAGAAATATGAGCTGTGTAAGTCAGACAACATGAGTCTTCTGTATGGTGTTGTACAAGGATAAGCGGATCAGGGTAGAAGCAATTTGCCCTGTCCCAAGGGGGCCTTCGTTTTTTAATAAGCTGGTTATGAAAATTCTATTTCTTTGCAGTTTAAAGAGTCTAATTAGAGCCTGTAATTTCTCTCATATAACTGGATTGGATGAAGGTTAACGTTAGGCCTCCAGAGTCTTTTCACATTCATTTACAGACTTGAATCAGGTAATAGTTTGTAGCTAATTAGAGTGGTGTATTAAATATTTAGTTTGACTTGACATGACTGTGAGAACACATGGATGCTGTAGGGCTACAAAAATGATAAAGTAGAGTTAAATTTAATTTTTAATCAAAGATAAACTTAAAGCCTGTATAGTAATTTTAATACTGACTGGTATACTATGACAGTTGGAGCAGCAATTGCCTTTAGTTGGTTGAAATGTCAAGATGAAGGAATAGGATGTCTATTTAATGTCCTTGCTTTAACACTTTGATGGGTCAAATGGTTCATGGTGCATATGCACAGTGTCTGAAGGATTAAATGTTTTTCAGCATAACAGACAGCTTTTATGTAAAATCTCATTTATTTTTCTATCCACTAACTCAGCATTTTCAGAAAGATTTTCTTAAAGAAATTGTAGTGCTTCTACTCATAGGAAGTCCAACAATAAACACACATTCATACCAGAGTTTGCCAAACAGTGGGTCTGCTGTTCCATCAGAGCAGTGTCTGCATTTGCAGCTTTTGCTTTGGCTGATTTTTGGTTTCAGTGAATTAGTAAGGTAATCTTAAAATTCCACGCATAAACTTTTCCCCTGTTCTTGTAAATAAATCCTTCATTTTTATTCTATTATGCTTGTAATTTTCAAAATTCTTTGTGAGTAGGCCTCACTACACTTTTCTGTGCTACATTATAAAACTTTTCCTGCTGCTGGTTGGATTTCTAGAAGTTGAACCTTTTGCCATTGAAGGGAGTATAAAAACTAACATAAAATTCAGTTGTACAGAACCAAACATAGGCTTACAGAGTTGAGCTGAGCACCACATTGACTTTTACCTGAAACAGTTGGTTCAAAGTGCAGGCAGGGATTTACATCTCCTTGTAGTGGAGGATATCTTTCTTAAGACAAGTCTTCATGGGGAAAGACAGGTAGATGATATCCTGGGTCATGAAATACAGAAGCTCACTTCAACACAATTTTGTAAAGCTTCCATGAAACAGGTCATATTTTACTCAACTAGACATTTTTAGTAATGCCTCAGAGCAGGAGTGGCTATGGTTCAAATTTTTCTGGCTTTGTTCTACTAATTATTTTTTTTTTCATTGCACAAAATTTATTCTATGAAACAATTTTGTTGATTAAATATGTAGCATCCAACTAATCTACTATCCCACACTATATAAAATGGCATTGCACAGATGTAGCTGGGTAGACCTACCAGAGAGCCCAGAATGACCTTGCATCTGATATATTTTTCAATTATCCTTCTACAGTTTGACATCTACCAAATCATTTTGCCTTTGGTAACAGAATTTAGTGCTCAGACAACAATTACATTCTGTTAGTTTTTAGCTGGTGAGATTTCTAAAGACTTTTTACAAATCTGTAGAACTGATTCTCATTTCCAGTGGGAATTGTGCACAATAATTTGTTTGACTATGAGTACCTTGATACCATCATCTGCTTGTATGTTAATGCCATTGTAGTTTAGACTAGAGTCTCAACTGCTCATCTTCTTCCTAACCTTTCCCACAGTTTCCGTGAGCTGATTTCTTATCATATAAACTGAGTACAGCTCCCCTTTATCTTACCTGAAGGCTCACTTATATCCTCAGCAATTGGTCCTGATATCAACGAAGTCCCTTGTTCATCTGTGAACAAGGCTGTGGATCTAAAACTGGAGTGGTAACAGTGGTGAAATACTTCATAGTGAAGGGAAGAATGCTGATAAAGGGAAGAGGCGAACTAATAATTGAGACAAAGTAAAGAAGAAATATACTGTCTATTTGACAGAAAAAAAGACAAAAAAAATTCTGTAACCTAAAAAAATAGTCAAGCTTTTCTGTCTATAAGATTGTTCAGCCCTTAGATTCTTGGATCATGATCTGCACCTTTAATCTCAAGTTTCCTCTCCAGCATTTTTTGGATGCTAGAAACTCCATTGCAGACTGGTAGAAAATCAGTGATAAAACTTCTAAATATCACCTTATTTTGTTACACTGCTTTTCCAGTTGCCAATTTTTATAAAATGGTTTATGACTGCAATAATCCCCTCAAAATCAGCTGTTATGGGAGATAATAGCTGGTTGTCAGAGCATTAACCACCCTTGACTTCACTTTGGGCCATTACGTAACAAAAGAATGAACTGGTGGTAAGGTTGCCAGGTGTATTAAATTATATGATGAATTATAGAGATTCTGTAGTGGGGATTAGTGTCCAAAAGAGACCAGCGGAGATTGCCAGACCCATTATCTGATAGGACTGCAGGCTGAACAAAATCCCAGCGGTGAAAGGCCAGTGCTTTATCCATTATGTCATCCTCTAATCTGTGTCTGCACCGTGCACAGTGAAGTGTACTGCAAATGACTTACCATTGTTCTGTTACATCCTGGAACTATGTAATAACAGAAGTGGAGATGTTGGCAGTATTTGGTTACTTAGCATTTATTCTGATTTTGATTTTTTTCTCATGGATTCTTGCAAAAAATATTGGTTGATTTACAAGAAAGCTAAGTAGTGCGGTAGCGGAAATTGTGTGAGCCTGCTTTTTCCACAGAAGCTTCAGTGAGATCCAAGAAGGTTGGTTATGTCATGGTTTCTGCTATAATCCCTTCCCCTCTCCATTCAGACAAATTAATTTGTTTAGACTGGTCTTTTGCATTTAAGGAAGAAAATATCTGTTCTACATTTCAGCAAATCCACTAGCATTTTGAAGAATGGCAATACTAGGTATAGTTGAATTATCCTTAAGTAGTCCATCTAGGCTTAGCTGTTAATGGTTCATAATGACTGGTCTGAAATCTTGCATATCAGGACTGGAAACAAAAATTTCTTTAGCTTTTCAGATGAGAGCACAGAACACGTTCCTAGCTCCAATAAATAGTATCATGTTTTACTTTGAAATAATAACATTGTTATGATAGAAAACTGATGTCAGGTAATTTTTGAAAGTTATAAAAGTGTGAGTTAAAATTTTCCTCTCCCTTTATACCCCATGTAGTTGAACTCAGTGTACCGTGGATGGCTTTACCAGTGGAAGGATATAAAAAGTAGAATAAATAAAATTTTCTAAAACTCACTGAAATATATCTAAAATGGTTCTTCAATAAAAGTGTGTAGCGTATATACAATATTTGGAGGCACTGTATAAAGCTTTTATTGGCACTCTATAGGTAGGTCTGAAATATTTATAGCACACTTAATCCATTGATCTCAAAGTAATTTGTAAAGGTGAGAGAAATGTTACAGCTTGTGCTGAAAATAAAACTTACAGTGAATGTAACAAGTTGGTTTTTGGTAATTTTCTTGTTTGTTTGTTTTTCAAGTAATCATAACTTTTTGAAAATCAGTCTCTGAAATGTCATTTCCTAGGCATGGTCTCACCAAAAAGTTTAATATTCTCAAAATCCATTAAAATTTTCTTTACTGAATTAGCTGTTAAACTGCTAGGAAGAATTTAGTACATTCAAGATATATACTGTTGTATTACACTTTGTACATTATTGGTTGCTTATTTAACATTATTAATACGTGCTGCACACTAAGCAGGAAAGATAAGCTAGAAAGTATTAGATGCTTCTTAGACCTATTTTGTGGGATTTCTTTTTGTTTTGCTGTTAAATGCCAAATCTTAAATGGCTATTTAATATAAACTATCTGCTCTGCCAAATCTTTACATATAATTCTTTTGTGATAAGTTCCTGCTATGCCATTTGGAGCTCATCTGCCTGTGAGGGAACTGACTGTGATCAGTTCTCTGCGACCAATAATTCAGGATATATACAGTGGCTAGAACTTGTGTCTCATGTAAAAGGCCTGAGATGTTTTGAACCTTTCAGAACCATGTCAACCATCAAACTCCTTTAGGGAAGCAATAAGCCCTGTGCTAATACAGTGTTGGACACTTTCTCATCACCTGCTCCATCCTTGCAGAGTGTAAAATAGCCTAATCTTGTCTTCTACTGCTAACAATATTCCTAAAGTATTGGGTGAATTTTGACAGTGGGAAATTATTCTTCCAAATCTTGAGTTGTATTATAATTATCTGTAAATCAACAAAAGATGTCAACACATTTTCAGTGCTAGAAGAAATATCCTCACTCAATATCTCATGTAAAACATGTAGCTTGTTTGAGTTATCTAAAAGTGACCCTCAGCGGCCCTAGACCTGGAAGAGGTATCTAGAAATTCTCTTTGCAGGCAAGTATGACATAGTAATGCTGTCCCCTGACCACAAGGGTTTAACTGCAGCATCAATTTCCCTTTTTTTCCTGCATGTATTTTCTGAGGTAGGTCTATACCAAGAGCTGTTGGGGTTGCGGATGTTTGTGAAAGCAGGGCTCAGCTGCTTGATGATCTCCGGACAGATTAAGTGTTTTTCTTTGTTATTGTTTTTGCTTACAGCATCTTGTTTTCCAGTTAAATAGCCCTATTAATTATTTGGGGTTTGTTTCTGTTAACTGTGCCATCAGTATTTAGGGTACAATGCACGGTGTTTCGGATATCACTATAATAGAAAACACTGTTATAAAATTGTCTGGGTACAGTGTGCAGTTGCAGGAAGGAAAAAACATGAAGAAATGTATAAGTGCAAACTTTTCCAACAGAGGTATTTTAAATACTACAGAAGAAAAATTATCAATGAAGAACCTTTTACTGAGTGACTTAATGTTTAAGAATTCAATTTCATGAGGTAATGGCTTCAATTTCACAGCTTCCTTGCACTGAGTGCAGGGTCAGTTGAATCTTTCAGCACCTTATAGGGTAAAGGTCTCTAACAGGGTAGAAGATATTGAAGTAATGCTATCTTGTGTTGTATCACAGGGCTTTGTAGCCCTTATCAGTAGGACTCTGAGTGCTCATTTAAAGCATAGTCTTCATGGAATTTCCTGCTAACTTATCAATTCAAATAGATCCTTAACTAACTTTTTTCACTGCTTCATAATAAAGTACTAAAATTAAAAAAAGCTGTGAAGACATTCAGAGATAAGTTGAAGTTTCTGGAGTGACCTTGTATTTCTACTGCTCTTTCCCATGCCTGTTCATTGCCCTATATGTTATGCCCTTTGGAACAACCAGGTACACTGGAGTACACTTGAAATTTGTGTATTATTTCTAAATTGCTTCATGTGTGTGTAGGTTAAAGTTAGATGCTATCATATATCAAAAATCAATACATTTTACAAATGGAACATTTTTCTCTCTTCAGATTTGGAAAGGTTATTTGGGCAGAGACCTGTGGATTGTTCAGATTTTTTGAATGTGAATCTTACTGGTCTTGATGAATGTGTGACTTTCAGAAACCTTTATGACTGTATCCAGACTGTTCCTCACAGGAAAGTGTAGCAGGGTAATGCCATCTCTTTAACACAGGGACCAATGGCAGCATTGATATCCCCTGTTCCCATTGGTGTCTTCTGAGGTAGAGCTGTACAAAAGGATGCTGCAGAGAAATAGGGGGATGAGATTATGTAAGGAGGAGTGATATTAAAGACCAGTGTGTCAACAGGAACAGTGTAATGTTGGGAGGGAAGCAGTGAAAGCATAACTAAAACTTCAAGCTTTTTCTAAAATGAGAAGTTTAGGTTACTTTTAGAGTTGGAACCTAAAAAAGACATCAGAAAAATATAAAGCAAAAGGACCCCAAGGAATAGAAGCCACTTACTGAGACTTAAAGGATGAAGAGTTTATAAGTTTGTCCTCAGTAACTATTTTAAGATTATTTCCACTATAACAGAGGGTAAGAAGAAATGGAGCATGAAAAATTCATAATCAACAAAAAGAGAAGCTGGTTTGAATTTACAACATAAAGCTGAAATACCAAAAAATTAGAATCAGAAGTTAACCCTGGCAAATTATAATGTGATGTCATTGTCAATTCTGCCACCAAAATTTACAGTTTCTGCTTTTTTTTTTTATTTTTTCCCCATTTTAATATTTTTACCTCTTGGTAGATTTTCAAAGAATGAGGAACTTCCCTAATGCTGTTTTTCTGAATAGAAAATGCTTCTGCCTGGAAGGGTTGCACATGAGAATTTAAAAATTAACTTTTTTTTTTTTTTTCACCTTAAACTCTGTTAAGTTTCCCTGTATTCTTCCCATGTGTTCTCTTAGTCATATTGTAAGAGAGCGAACCAGAACTTTGCTTTTCAGCAATAGACTTCGAGAATATAGCTCTGGGGTTGTATGTAGAAGAGTGGCACCAGCTCTTAATGAAAATTGTTAATCATTTTACTCTGTTTTTAGTCAAAGATAAACAAAACTTTTTTTTTTTTTTTTTTTTAATATACTAACCTGTGAAAATGTTCAGTGCCTTTTAGGTAGCACATGAATATGTTTACGCAGAGTAGAAAAAGAAATGTCAATACAAAAGTGAGTTATCTTTTTCCTGGATGCCCATCTTCACTTTTCAGATGACAGTATGCAGCACGGGTTAAAATATGTCCAGGGGGACCAGTGATTTTTCTTTTTGAAAAGTTCTATTAACAAGTGCAAAAGACCTAAATAAATGGCAGCCCATTTCATTATTATGTTCACAAAATTCAGACAATTAGAGAATTGCTTTTGTGACTCTTGAATTACAGCATGTAAATAAAATCTAGACCAACTCTGGTCTCATCTGCTCCTGTTGTCATATTCATAGCTGTTGACCAAATGAAAATTGAAGTGCTTTGATCAGTGTGCTATTGAGACAGTTGCAACGACCAAAATGTTAAACCATTTGCAGGGGTCTTTGGGTAGAGTAGTACTCAAGTGGGGAATCAAGCATCTTGAACAGAATGGTCACATGCTGTCTAGATGGTAAGGGTCCTTGCAACAGAGTCTTCAGCTGTATTGGGTGAGATGCTCTGAATTGATGTTCTGCTCAGTCTTTCTTCCTTGCTGGCCTGTGGTTATATATCACTATTCCAGCACAGGAATGTTTCATTGCTATTTATTATTCTAATTATGTACAAAACATTTCCTAAATATCTTAAGTATGTTCAGAAGACTCTCCTATCTGACTGTTCCTCAGGCTTTCTACTATGCAAGTATCTTTTCTCTATACAGTTTGGTCAATTCTACAGCAGGAATTCCCTGAAGAAGACTCTGAGATGGCCAGATTCTCCAACCAAGTAGCTAATTGACACTTTGAAGTATACAAATAGTGCCTATCAGGTGGTCTAGCTGTATCATGAGTTGCCTGGGAAAACCTCCAGGATTGTCCCAAATTCCCACCTTGAGAGCTCCTGTAACAATTACGCCAACTCTTTGTGGTGAGGCTACTTGGGAGTTCAGACAAGCACTCAGTCTCACATCGATCCATTGTTCCCAATCAGTCCATTTGCTCATCTATGCAGAGACTAGCTGGGTGTTGTGTTCCTGGACCACCATAGCTTATAACTATGGGAACTTGAATTTCATCCCTATATCCCACTTATAACTTAAATTCCATTGCTCTTGCCACAGGACTATTTTTATTTCTTGCTGAGCCAGAAAGGAAAGACTATTTTGCTGAAGGTGTCCATGAAATAGTATGCAGCTGCAAACAGCGGCCTGCTCTGTCAGCTGCAAGCAAAAGTCCCACTTCCCCTCCCACACTGTATTTTAAGTTTCTGGAAATACTATTTTACCAGCTGTTTGGCATGAAGATATGACTTCACAGTTCCAGTGTGTAGAATCTTACAGATTGACTCATCTTGCCTAACATACATAGAAGAATGTCCCTATTCTCTTTGCTATGCTTCTAGTTAAATGAATTTTCAGAGGTGAGGACAGTTCAGGGACTGCAGATTAGGCCATGCATAATGGATGAAACTGTTAAGTGGATATTTCAGATGAAGTGGTTAGCACTGAAATAGCTGTCATTTAAATCATCATTCTTAGGTTTCCTCACTAATGGTTGAGTGTATGCATCTCTGAGATTTTATGTAAGCCGTCTGTCCAGAGTTTAAAGGTTCAAACTTCAGAATATTCCCTAGCTGTAAAAGCAAGAAACTTATTAACAGTACTCTTTTGTTTTTCTAAATTTGAGGGGATACAACAAAGAATAAAGAGCAAACCACCTCTTTAACCCCATCTGTGTTCTGTGCTTAGGTAAGGCAACAGGACTATAAAACAGACTGGAAAACCAGAGAGAAAGCAAGTTAAAAATAATTATAATATATACAGTTAAATATCTATTGACGATTTACTTATTTTACTCAGTGTAAGATTTGTGTTCACTTTTGTCTGAACTACTGAGCTTGGTGGTTCAATGCCTTAATGTTATTTAATTCTCCTGTGTACATGGGAGTAGTCACCACCACAACTTGTGACAACTGTTGACATGTTGTGCTTCACACTAGCTCAGTATGGACTAGTGGTTTGGACCAGAATCCATAATCTTGCATGTATAAACTGATCATCATAAAATGCATTGTTGAAATTAATCTGTTGCTTAATATGAATATCATTCTACAGTTCATAATCATTTAAGCTTATGCAGCAATCTTTTAGTAAGAGGAGTAACTGAATGGAGTGCACTTATCCAGAGGTGATCCTTCTAGGTCAGGAATGAGACATAATAACAAGGCAATACATGGGAGGTTTCTACAGCTGCTGTTTTAAAGATAATTAAAATACATCAACTTCTAATGGTATTCTTTGCTACTCAACAGCTGCTTTAGAAAAATATGAAGTAAGAAAGTCACAAATTCTTTTAAAAATTCTAGTTCCACTGTCCTTTCTGTTTCTGTAATATTACTGTGGAGCTCTCACTTCATTTTCTGTGAACATTGGCTTTAAAAAATGGTAAAATAGTAGTCTATTGTACATCTGTAGTTGCTACATACTGTGCAGGAGTAGCAAGTATAGTTCCAAAGATTAAAGCTTTTGCTCTTGGACTAAACTTTGCTTTGCATTTGGTGAACCTGACATCATCTACAATTTTCAAGTTTGTAGATAGGATATAACAATTCAAAACTAGTGCTTCTGCCTGAGAACCTTTCCTTTCTCCACAGGTAACACTTCATGCTAAACCTTAATATAGTTGATGTATTCTACAGGTCAGACATTGAAAATATTTTGATTCAGGTATATCTCTCAAATATCTTACAAAGCTTTAAAAATTATCCAAAAGTGAAGGGTTCTTCTTCTGTCATATGTTTTTTGCCATAGAGGTACTTATGCCCTCTGATGCAGATTCCTTCTCAGATGAAAATGATCTTTTGATTCAGTCAGAGCGCTTGGATATTGAAAGGTGTTTTTCTCATTTGGCTTATATTCAGTTAGCCAGAGCATATATAGACTATGTAAATGTTGTTACTGGATCTTCTGGGACCAGCCCATAACAACTTTGAATTTATTCAGTCTGCCTTGGCTAAAATGTTCTCTTTATATGAATTCAAAAGATTTTTTAGTGTCCTAACATTGTGTTGTACCATAAGATACTGATACAGGTTTATGGGTGTACATGTATATATATAGTATATATACTTCTAAAACCTCATAGTTTCTATTGTGTTATTTTCTTTAAGGTCCAATACAAACCATAGAATAAGATACACTTTATACTTCCTCACCTATTATAGAGATTTCAATCATATGCCTTAATACTATATATATATTTATCAGTAGACCATACAATATTAGTGCCATATCTGGATTGTTTTAATAAAATAGACATTTAATGCAATCATTTTGCAGAGAAGAACTGCTCTGACACACTTTCCCTTCAGTTACTTCAGATATACAAAGAGGAAAATTTGGTGGTCACTATTAACAGTTTTTACCTAACAACATTTATCTTAAATGGTATCTGAGCATATGAATCTAGTACCTAATGTCCAGTCAATTTATCATGACAATTTCAATGGTGACTGTGACTCAGTGTGTCCCGTTTTGCAGCACACATAGGCCATCACTGCATAGGTCTTGTCCTCATGCAGGAGTTGAAGTAATTTAAACTTCTCCTGCTAAATTAGTGTAGTATTTCTATAATATTGACTTAGTTATATTTTTATGTAGATGCAGAAAACGGGTATATGACCACAGTAACTTTGTCCCCGTTTACTGGTATTATACCATGGATGGAGCCAACACATCTAGAATTATTACATAAAATACATATCCAGAAGGGTAAAACTAGTATAAAAGGTACATAGATCCAAGTTTGTTTTGAAAAATGGGATTTAAAATGTAGACTGATTCAGGCAAGTTTAAATTCTAATATTTTATTACCTAAGTCATTGCTGTGATCTCTGAAAGCAGAAAATATGACAAGTATTTGTTTTGTAAAATTACATCTACAGTGAATGATTAGGCACTCATGAGTGTTTCCTGCTTCAAGCTCACAGTGAATTAAATTTACACTGGTGGGTTCAGTGAACTGATGAAATGAAACTTTTAAAATAGAGCTATAATCAGAATTGTTTGCCATCAAAATTGATTTTGTTTTTTTTTTTTTTTTTTTCTCACTATTCTGAACAGAGCATTTTCAAAATACGTATTAATGTATCTTTAAGGTCAGTGTAAAATAAAAACTTCAATACATCAGTGACATTATTTTTAACTAAAATAGCTTCCTGTGACCTTACATGAATTTTTTCTTGTAAAGCTACTCTGAATAATAAGTCACTGTATTAAGTAATGAGCAGTATAGAAATGGTATTTTGAAATTATAGTTTTTGCTTTATTTTATTTTATAAAAGATTTTATACTTCATGTTGACAATGGTAAACGTAATTTATGTAACACACACAGTGAAAAGTGCATAGAGGAAATCACAAAATTTATTGGGATAGGGAAGAAAAGCAGCACTTAATAAACTCTGATCATTCATCTTCAGCATTAGCTCTCTATAGTTTTTAATTTTATTTTTTTTCAAGTAATGGCAAGCAATTAGGAGTATTTTTTTATGATGCTTGAAATATTTTCTGCAGTGAAACAGCAGATACTAAGTAAATGACAAGTACAAAATGTACTCAGAGAAAAATCATTAAAATCCTTGCAACAGTATCACAGAGGCAGACCATTTCCTCATAATGATCTATGATACTGATTTGTTGAAATTTTATTTTTTGTAGGATTAATGCAGTTAGTTTGGTGCCTACACCTATTATCATGCTTACCTGCTCATCCTTTTAGATAAGGCTACTCTCCTTTTATTAGGAACACGATGTAGTTTGATTCTTTATAGATTAAAGCAGATCATTAAATATAAATCCCTCGGATGTATTCAGTCTCATCATAGGCTATATTCAAGCATCATTTTCAGGAAGATAAAATGTGATAGTGGTTTATGCTGTATTTTGAGGGTATAAATCTCACTGTGCCCTTACATGTTGTTTAGAGAATAAAGATTTTCTTTATTAATGCTTTTAGTAGCCATCAACAAAGCACAGAAGTGCCATTCTTTTGTTTAATGCTGTGTTCTTTAGAGTCTTAGAGTAGGATTATGCATACTGTTTGATTCAAACTAAATAACAACACTACACAGTGTGTATACTTTTAAAGTTATATAATTGTGATTGAGTTCTAAGTACAATTTATATTTGAAAGACTGGGAAAATTTTGTGATTGAAATCTGGTCTCTAGGCATGATGATAATGCAAAACACCATACATGTGTAGAAACAGGATCTGACCATTAAGAAAATGGACAAAAGGGCAGTGAGGGGAAACTTTCAAAGACATTTTAAAACTTCTGTGAAAAAAACCTGTGAGAACTTAATGTAAACTTCATATGTTCTACAAATAATTTCTTTTGTCTCACTGTGAGAAAAAAGCTGCTCATGGAAAAAACTATAAGAAATCTAATTTTTTTTTTTTAATTGCAAATGAATTAGTGGTCTTCATAAACTTCTCACATCATGACATTTCTCTCTGTGTAATTAGCTTTCTGTATAATTTAAGCATGTCTATTTTATGAATGTGAGACAATTATATTGAATAAAAGGTTCTGGAGCATATTTTGTTTTGTACAGCTTTTTAATGATGATAACTGTGTTTCTGTAAAAAGGTTTGGATAATGATGATTCTATTACGTATACTAAAAAAAAAAAAAAAGACAAAAGGATCTGATGTGGGGGCTTACTTACAGTTTTTAGTATTACAATATGGAGTTCATAATTTTCTTTCTTATCGTACATAATGATAGCACCATGTTTGCAGCTACAAATTGTCAACTTCCAGTCCGAACTTACTGGTTTTATCTTAAATCCACAAAATGTAGAACAAGTTTTTTCATTTTCATAGAAAATCAGACAAATTCTTAATCTCTTGTATAAAATATTGCTAATTTCATAGAATCATTTAGATTGAAAGGGACCTCTGAAGATCATCTTGTCCAACCCCCTGCTCAAAGCAGATGAAATTAGATCAGGCTGCTCAGGAACTTGACTGATCAGACTTTGAGTATCTCCCAGGATGTAGGTTCTGCTGCATGTTTTCTAATATTTTATCACCCTCACAATAAAAATGTTTTCCTGATATCAAATCAGAATTGTTTAGAACCTTCTTCTGACTTCTTTCCTTGCTGTGTTGTCCTCTTAGTGTCCACATTCAAGAAGAGTCTATCTTTTCCAGTATGTCAGTGTCTGTCTTGTATGGGAGAATCCAAAACTGAGCTCAGTACTCCAGATGTGGTCTTACAGTGGAGTAGAGGGGGATAATTCCTCTTGCTAATATGGCCCAGTATGCACCTGGCTTCTTTTACCTGGACAGATCATTAGGGAATGGGAAAATGGTTGTAGAATTTTAGGCATGCTGAATGAGAGGAATAAGCCTTAGTATGGCAAGGGCTACAGTGGGCATAAGATGGGCTTTAGCTGTATCTGCCACGTGCTATTCCCAAATCTTTTGCTGGGAGATTAGTTGGATCAAGTGAGGAGCACTATACTCCATCTTACCCAGATATATCAGATGGTAGATGAAGGAAGTATGGAACTGTGTGGGATTTCAAGATGGAATATGCTGGGACCCAGGACAGGGATTTCTTTGCTCAGCACACACATATGGGTGGTTACAGACCCAGACTGAACAGAGGGGCTGTGAGTGCTACGCAAACTTGTGTTAAGTGAGGTAGCGGAAGCTCTGGACAACATTATCACTTCCCATTCCCTGTTTATCTAGCTAAATCCCACTCAATTATTTTTGCTGTAGTTTCCCTTGTATAGAATAGGGTTGAAAGCAGAAGGTATGAGGTAGAAAATGGTCTCATCAGTCTACTGTGAGGACAAATTTGCAGCTGTTTTCAAGGCTTGTAAAATAATGCAACCCTGAGCCTAATTCTCAGAAATTTTCTCAGTTCTCAGAACTGAGAAGATGGTATAGTAAAGAGATAAGTATTTCACTGGAAATTTTCTTTTGCTTTTTAGATGGCAGCTGTCTGAAGCTGCTCAAAAATGCAGTTTTGGATATAGGTAACATGGAACTGTGGAGTCCAGACAAACAAGTGTTATCATTTAGCATCTATCAAGGTCTACCCTGCATCCAGTGTTTCCAAATTATGCCCTTCTCTGCCAAGAAATTTTACCTGGGCAGAATTTTAAGGAAAGCAACAATTTTCTAGGATTTCTGGACAAAGGGTTCTGTGTGTATATCTATGTGCATTCACATGCGTAAACCAGCTGCACAGGTTTTTGTACAGATATTTCTGTCTAGGAAATATGGCAACCCTGCACATGATTCTGCTGTTTATCACTTCATAGCACAAGTGCCACCTGTTGTAGGTGTCTCTAAGTTGACAAGGATACTCTGTCATACAAACCTTGAAAACTAAGGGGAATTTGCTTGCCTGGTGTTTCAGATCCTTTAGCTACAGAAGTATTTGCTAATTAAATTCATCTTCCTACACTTCTTAGCAATTTTCAGAATTTATAAGTGCAGGACAGATTTGTCTGCAACATGCAGTTTTGCCTTGTACCCCAATGGCTTTAGTTTATTCCCCCTTACACTTTAACCATTTAACCATATCTTTAGTTAAATGTGAGAGACTAAAAACTTACAAAGAGATCAGCCATTTTGCTACATAGAACAAAAGCCACATTTTGTCATGAAGACATTACTGAGATTTTTTTTTTAACCTACTGTGTTGTTTAACCAGTTATACTTTCTTTAAAAGGGTCTATCTATATGAATTACACATCTATATCTCAAGTTCCACTGTATAAATTTTAAATGGAGTATTAATTGACTTGATCTTTTGCATTGTACTTCCAGGTTCGTATTTTTACCTATCTGATTGGAAGAGAAGCTGCTTTTGCTGATAACCTAAAGTGGATGGCCTGTGCTAACAAAGGTTAGTTAACCTTCAAGTGTGAAATCTCTGTTTTCAAAACCCTATTACTGATCCTTCCTGCATATCTGACCCTTCTGCATATATGGTATCACTGACAACTAATCAGAGGATGGGTTGTTTTTTTCCAGGAAAGTAAAAGACTTATTTATCTCGTATCATACAATTTAATAGGCAAAACCAACCATCTGAAATATATATTTTTCTTAAAATATTTATGAAGCCTTTAAGCTATGTGATCTTAAATTTTAGATTTTTAAATAAAGGGAACAAACTTTAATTTCAAAGCATTTGTTCTATTATAGCTGTTATAACTCAGTCAGAGTCAGTTTGGTTCCTGAGAACATTGGGTACAAGTTCTGTTGAGTTAGGCATGGTATGTAAAACACCAGATATCCTGTCCCTTGAGGAACTGACAATGTAATTGAAAAAACAGTTTTGAATTCTTTAAGGAAGGAGTATTAAACATGTAAGATGCTGAGATCCTACAGTAAAAGGATTGACTAGTATAAGTAAAAATGATTCAGGCAAAAAAACAAACCAAACCTAACCTAACCAAAACCCCAACTTAATCTTCAGGTTTTTGTTTTCCTTTCCTCTTGGAAAAAAAAAAAAAAAAGTTCCTTTTTTCTGTTGTGCCACATTACATTATGATGAATTGCATCAGGTGCTATCCATTTAGTCATTATTTCTTTAACTACTGTTATGTCCAGATGATGGAAATTACTCAGTTTGAAGTCTTGTCTTAATCAGCTAATATTACACCATAATTTAGTTTAAATAATAGTATAAGAATCCTTTGAAGCATCTTTTTTGAAGACAATTTAATCAACAAAATCTTTTATTTTTTTAGCCCAGTTCTACAGATTCATAAAGATCTAAGTACAGCAACTCAGAAATTAGGACCAGGCAAAAGAGACTGCCTTAGTAGATCATCTGGTCCATGTCTTCCTTATTTCCAGAGGGGGAAAAATGGTCACCTCTGTCATTCTTTAGGACTACTTTGTTCTTTTCAGAGCCGTGTTGCTTTGAGTCAGAATCTTACTCATATGAATCAACTAAACAGCTTAATGACTGTTTCTTTTATACAGTTTTTTTTTTCCTCTCAGTTTAATAGTTACAATACCTGCTCTCTGATAACTTACAATGCAAAAATCTACCTCTAATCGGTAATTAAATACTTTTTTATAGCTTTGAGAATCGCAATTGGAAACAGCATAAGTCATTATGTCAGACAGTATGGAATTAGATCTTTTTCTTACAGTTCTCAGCTACAGCTCCTCCATTTTCTTTTAGTGAAATGAAAGATTACAAAACAACAAATGAGGAGTGAGTAAAGCTGGTCTAAAGATCAGCTGAGAGGCTGGACTGCAGTTTACTACTTGCATAGGTCCGCCAAAGTAAGTTGTTGTCACTGAGGGTCAATGACCCTAAAATCAATTTTCCTTGCAGTGATTTTCCCCTTGGAAGCACAACACAGATGAAGGCTGTTTGCAGGGTTTCCAGCTGACTGGACTGTGCCCAGCAGTCCTTTCTTTCAAAATGGGTCACAAGGGAAATTCATACCACCTCGCAAAACTTCTCTAGCTTCTAGATTCTGATGGTGAAACCTTGAAAAACCCCAAGCATGTTTTTCTGTTACATTTTTATGTATAAGTATGGCATATCTAGAGGGAGTTGGCTTAATGAAGCAAAAAACCAAACCATTTTAAATACATTAAAACCTTCAAGAATCCCAACGTCCCTCTAGAGCGGTTTGTGAAATTTGCAGTGATTTACTCTTCTGTATCATAAGCAAGTGCACCTAAAGGAAAAGAACATAGATTTACTAAGATTCTGAAGTTAACAAAGGTAAAAGTTTCCTAGTGCTTAGCATGCCAGATTTTAATGTAATCAGGTGCTACCTTTCCCTCAGCAGTTGCTTCTGGCAGAAAGCTATGAAGATAAAGATGGGAGTTAATGCATTACTTACTAACAAAACAGCCAGGGTTAATTTTTTTTTTTTTTTCCCAGTAAAATTCTCTATTTAATTAGTAATTTGACAGCCACTGTTTTAATTTTTTTTTTATTTTTTCTTTTTTTTTTTAGCTTTGATTAGGGATTATCACTGTGGTTGGCATGTTGTGAAATGGACAAAGGAGAGGATTCATCAGTACAAAGGAGCAGAGGCTCAGAAAGCAACGTAGTGAAAAATGCTTTGCATATCGTAGGTCTGATAGCAGCTCTCTAACTGCCAGCAGAGGACAGACCGGTCCTGAGGCCAATTGTGCCCCAGCTGTAGCAGTTTATAGACTATTGTATTAGCAGAGGAGAGCTGCATACAGGAAGCCCCAGTCACATCCATTCCCGTTATTAGCATGGCCCCAGCACCTCCTGCACTGTGGGCTCTTGTCGGGGGGTGGCAGGCAGCCAGTTACAGATACTGTTCACCTGCTTGAGAGGCCTCTTAGGTGGGGGGGCAAGGGGGTATTCTCCATGGGAGTTTTACAGCTGCAGTGAAACAATGAATTCCCTACTTAGTCCCTACCCAAAGAGGTTTTTTTAATTCTGGTATTTTATTAGACACAAGAATATTGCATCTACTTTGCACAGTGTCCAGAAAATTAAAAGTATTGCGCTCCACATAAAAATCCATTGGAGGCATTTTGAAAAGTTCTGAGTCTAATGGTGGACACTTTAAAGAAAAATAAGCCATCCAAAAACACTGCAAGGACTGTGTAATGGAAAGGCAGCCCACTTGCAGAGCATAAGTGTCTGTCTTTAACTACGTTATTATACGTATCTCACGCTTGTCATTACCAAATCTTACCCATTTCCGTCATGAATTTTTTTCCTGCTGGGGGCGGGGTGTAAAGTAGCACTGACTGTCCGGGGCTGTAAGGTGGCTTAATTCACACACCAGGGAGCTGAGAAGCAGGTGTTAGAAAGCAAAAATTTAAGCACAGTTTTGCTGCTATTGCTTACATGGCCTCAGCAGCTGTGGTCAAACCTTCAGAGCATGTCTTTCTTTGATGATTAAACGTTGGTCTAGGAAGAGTAAGGTTTTTAAATCCATGGGGCATATCTGATCTCTAAGTAAGAGAGATAAATTTAGCAGTGTAGGAAGCTAATTCTTGTGAGGTTTGGCATTTGTTACACATGAATTATCAAAAAGTTGAAATATACAGTGAACATGAACTAAGAGAATGTTACCTAATGCTGTCCCTAGCTATAATACAGTAACTTTTGGTAGAGTTCTTCCATTAGTAAAATATTAAAAAATAAATATTAATAAAAGCATTAAAAATATGGAAATATAATTCACATAGCTTTTGTGATTTTTTTCACTTTGCTGTAAAGAAAGCTAAAACTCAAGGAAAACCAACTTTTTGTAGAAACAAAGTAAATAGATGAACCATAAATTCACAGAAGATAGGTAATTATTCATATTACAAGTCATGGAAGCTGTAAAATTATTGTAGCTTTTTCTAATGTGAGCTACAAAAGCACAAACCATATTTGTAAGGAGATAAAACAGACAAAATCTTCAATGCAAGAAAGGATCTCTTCCTAGAAATCACAGATGAAACCCACCCCTGGGATGACATTATAAAAAACCTAGAGAGATTCCATATGGTTGTGTCTTATGACACCACCTTCTTCTTAAGATGTCTTTGCACATCTTTGGCAGCAATTTTTACATTTCACTGAATGTTGTGAAGTAATGTGATTAAAATGAATAAAGTCTCTAACACACTCTTTCAACTTTTCATCTGCTGCAGCCTGATACACGAATAAATCTGTGAAACACAGCTATGATTAAAAAATAGGATTTTTTTACACATCCCTTTTCCTCTCACTTGCTAACCTTGACTTCTTTAGCTGTCATACTCACTGAGCAAGGAGCACTGCATGGCTAGCCTGCAACTACACTCATGCCACTATACATGTACTGATTTACCATCTGGCTTCTTCCAAACAGAATGCTCAGTGGCAATTCTTTCAATCTCAGGGTAGTAACAAATTTTCACTTGTCTTCTGGACTTTTATTTTTTTGCTAAGTTTGACTCAGACTTACTTCTTCTTTCAGTCTTAGAAAATTAGGCTAAAAATTGTTTTCTCTATTGTGTGGTTTAGAGATATGGTTTGCAATACTACAACAAGAAATAAATATTTTATCTGTAGCATGCTGCCTGGAGAGTTCTGAGTAAATTGTGATATGACACCATGCATTCTCAGAAATACTGCAAAGAGAAATACATAATGTAGTACACATCCATATGAAGAATACTGACAAATAAGTGCTCAAATAGGTGTCTCTGTTCATGTTGGCTGTACCTGGTCCAGATGGATCTCTTTCAAATGAAGGAAAAGAAGAAAACAAAATAAATATTCAGTATTATCAGTGTCTTGTAGCATGTATAAGCCTGTATGGCACAATGCTGAAGTGTTTCAGATTGGGTTCTGGTTTTGTGTTTTCTTTTCTTTGAGTAATCTAGCTAAAGTTTTTCACGTGAAAAACTGACATAAAAACATTTCAGGAGACAATCAGAACTCATGCTTATATTGCAGCAAGGCATTCTTTATCTCAAAGTTATTTTATAGGCTGTGATTAAAGAATTTTCCAGGCATGGACATCCAGGAGCTTCTTAAATAAGTCTTTAAGGTTTTGCTTTTAATGAAGTATGACATTAAAAAGTGTTAACTAATTGTGATTTCACGCTGTATAGTTAAGAAAATACTGCTTGATTTAAAAAGACCTTTCTATCACCTTAGATACAATACACATTTTTTCAAGGAGTTAATTTCCTCTGACTTTTCAGGCATTACTTAATATGTTCATATATATATCTTAAGTGTTTATGTGCAAGTGTTGTCCTATTGTTCATAGTACACTACTCAGTGTGAGCAGATCTCTGCCTCAACTGTAATTTTGCACACTGTTCTAAGAGAAGTGTGAGTACTGGCATAACATGCACTGAAAAGTACATGAGCTCAACACAACAAATAGTATTGGAGTGGTGATGCAAGATTGCATAGAAAGCACTGAAACAAAACAATGACTAGGCCTGCTCTTTAAGGACAACTGAAAACTTGTCCATGGGGACAACTGAAAGTATATGTTTGATCAAAGGAGAGATGAATGTATGTGGAGGTCCCTTGCTTTAAATCTCCTGCAGAGAAATGAGCAGAGTTTGTGTGCTCTTTCCTTTTAATGATTTAGTCCTCACTTATAGCCATTGTACACTAGTCTAGGATGGAGGAAGAAGGGCAAAAGGCTGATTAGTCTATTTGTGCTAGTGTTTAATTTTTCCAGATTTCTGAGTGGCCTGTGCTTTTGAGTATGTAACTTGAAACACATGAGCAGGGCTGAAAATGGCTTCTGAATATTGGTTCTGTTTTAAGCCTTCTGAAATGAGACATACCAAAATTCAGGCACTCTGAACTGCTTTAGTAAAATGTAGATCATGACCTGTAAAATGGGTGATCCACACAGTTCTGAAGTATTTTGAATCCTTGATTAGAAGCATTATAAACCACAGTGGGTGTATATACATACATACATGGATAGATATAATTTAGAGGCTCTCTATATGAATAGTTCATATTGGCATATTTTGACTATATATTGACATTTACACCAAATTAAAAGGACCAGATAATGAAGTTTCCCTTATTACTCACAAGAGGGAGAAACCAATACTTTGATTTGTGACACTCAGCAGTCCCAAAGTTGGAGCAAGCGGCATTTCAGAAAGAGTAGTGTACACATTGTTTTTTCCCGTAAGTGTTCTAAGCCAGTAATTCATGAAAGTGCACTACCATTTTCTTTTTTCTTCACCATATACATAGAATTCTGCTTTCTCAAGTACAGATTTCCTAATTAAACACGTGTAAATCATTTTACTCTATGGCTGAAAAAACTTTCAGAACCTTAGACAAAAAATAGCCCTGTTTTGAAGCAAGAGTTAAACCTTGATAGTATATGTAGTAGTCAGTTAAGGTCTTCACACAATACTGGACTTAATAGGAAAAAATAAAATACCAAATAAATAAAATTCCTTAAGCAGAATATTGAATATTTGAGCAGTATGAATACTATGCTAGGAATATTTGAGATCATACTATAATCAAATTATTTTTACAACCGTTCCGCCTCTGATTTTTCTTATTAAGTTGAAAATGCACATTAAGCTACTACTATGACTTGTTTCCTTTTTATAGATTTCTGCTATAAAATCTATTCTTACACTGTGGATTAATTCATACACAGATGAAATGTATGTAGAAACACCAATTTTGTACTGCATAAATTATTGGCAGGTGTACTGAATGAGAAATTTCTAACATTCAGACCAAAAAGCACCCTTGAAGTCCTGCAAGAATTGGCCCTGTACAATAAACACACCTCAGAAGTTTTTTGCAGCTGCCATGCTTTCTGCTGAAGCTTAATATTCCATCTCTGCAGAAGTTGTGATCTTCTCAAAAGACTAAAATTGCAGCAAGACCACTTTCATGAAAATTCTATATTGGCCTTTTCTCATTAAAGAAAAGGAAAATATATGAAGGGGAGGTGATGCATTTAAATAAGGCCTAATGAAACTATAGACTTGAAATTTGTCAGTCCTTCATCACCCTTGCATGGTGTGGTATCCAGATGCCAAGTCTGTCATGTATAAAGATACTTAACATCTAACCATTGAAAAGGAAGTGGTGACAGCTCAAATAGCTGTGGCCTCTGATGTTCTCAATGCTGTCAGGTTGTAGGAGATGTTTTAAAGGATTAACAAAGCTGAGATCACTAAGCCAAGCAATTCTAGTTTTACCCTACATTTTCTGTGCCCTGCCATTTATAAATAACATATTGCTATTATCTGATGTTTAATCTTATTCTGTAAGGATGAGCATTTTAGAGCATATGCAACTACTGATTTGTTACTGTAGTTGTAATCTGTAATGTTTCTTGAAACTGCGTGAGACGTTGTTGGACAAAGTTAATAACAATTATAACTTTTAAAGTATGCAGCATTTTAAAAAAAACCCAAACTTCTTTACCATTAAACAACAAAATTTTTCTGGAAATAGAGAGTTTGGGACAGACAGTGCAGTGGTTCATAGCAATATTGGGAACCCAGTCCTTCAAGACTGGCCAAAGGTTTTGCAAATTTCTGTTTTCACCAGTTATTACTGTTTGAGGCTGCCTTTTAAGGAAACAGTCCCTTTTTGCATTTCATATTTGGAAATAAACAAGCAGAAAACATGCCAGACATAAAATACATCATACTCCTTGTTGCAATCTTCTTTAATTTGTTCTGTCTGGTTTATAACTTCGAATTGTGTGTTTTTACAGGGTTTTTTACTCAAATCTCTACCTTAGCTGATGTTCAAGAGAATGTCATGGAATATCTCCATGTTCTTAGCCGACCAAAGGTTATTGACCAAGAACATGATGTAGTATGGACTGAAGCATATATCGACAGCACTGTAAGTCTGCATGATAAAGCATTTAGTATAGGTTTAATGCATATAATGAGGAATTAGGACTAAAACTGTTATGGTAGAAACACTAGTTGTGAATCTGATTTCTGTTGCTGGGATGTGCCAATTCAGTGTAAAAAACAGGACTTGATATCTTTATGTTACAAGTAAATAATTAAAGATTACTGAACTTTAACAAAGATTTGTACATCATAAATTGCATAGAAAATAGCGAAACAAACATGAGTAGCAGCATAATTTTAAAATTTATGCCCTCTAAATGTACATTTCTTTTATTAATCAAAAATGAGTATTGAACAGAAATTGACTGGATTGAGTAACCATTTTTTCTATATGATTTAAAACATGTCAATGAATATGTGAGTATAAAAAGCATAGACTGATGAGAATCAATATTTTCAGTATTTAAACGTGGATCAACATCTAGGGTACAACCATTTTAGGAAAGAATAATGAGAAGATTCTGCCATTTAAAGTGAATTGAATGGGTGATATGCTAACAAAAATGTCATAAATGTCCAATTTTAATTTGATGTCCTTGTGACACATTAGAGTTGAAGCAGAACTTTCTGTCACACAGTGACTGAGCACTCATGATACCTCTGTATCATTTGTAGTAAATCATCAGATTTGCAGGTAAAGGTTGTTCATTTTCATGGGTTGGTCTGAAATAGCATTTTTTGTCAGTTTTCTTTTTCTTCTTATGTTTCTTTTGATCCAATTAAATATTTTGGTTTGTATATTGTGTGTAGAACAAGAGTTTGTAGCAAATATCTGTCATTTAGTACAAGTAATACCAAGTATTCAATATAATGAAGAAGATTGCAGATGTCTAGAGGCAAAGCTGTTTCTTTTTGTTTTAAAGTTTTACTTTCATTAATTTACAATTATTTTGAAGATGGGGCAAGGTGGGAGAATCTCATCAACTTCACTTTGATATTTGGGGGTTTTTTGTTTGTTGTGTTTTGATTCTGTAATGTTTCTGCAACTTTTAGTTTTAAATCAATACAAAAATATCCTAGGAAGAAAAACCACTCGGAATAGAGTTTTGCTTCATTTTCACATTTGCTTAGGTCTTTTCTATTCTTCAGTTGTGGCCATGGGTATGTAAAATAAATACTAAAACTAAAGTTATGAAGTGGAAAGAGAAAGTTACTTGGAAATATTTATCTGGAGGGAATTTACTTATCTGCCTTTCCTTTTTTAAAAGAACATATTAATCCAGTCTCCCATTTGTTCTGTTTCTTTTATTGAAACATAAAGATGAAATGAACAGTAACTACCAGTTCTCACCATCCCTTCAGGGCATCCCATGAGATGGGGAGATGACTAGGAAAACCTAAGTCTTATTCACTTCTTGCTTTTATATACTTGAAGTAATCAGAGTGTGTCTATGTTGAAGAGAGTTTTTGTATTTGTTAGACAGAGCAGCAGGAAGAAATCCATTTAAGTGGTGTTTTAGTGCAATTCTCCTCCTTGTCGTTTGCATTAAAAGTGTTGCAGACAAAATCTTCCTCTTTTCTCAATGCCAAGTTCTCCCCTTTATCTACCAACAAAATACAAAATGCTTTTTCAGAATTAATTTTACACTTTACTCTCTCTTTTTTTCTGCTAATCTGTATTTCTTAGATCATTTCAGGGAGAAAAGCGTTCAGTAAAGTTAGTCTAACTTTCAGTGATTCTCCTGTAGGTTATGGAAAGGCTAAGGAAAACGAACAATTTAATATTGCATGAAATACTAATACAGTAGTGGTGAGTAAATGCAAGTGAATTTAAGAACACTAGAGGGAGCGTAGAGAAGGAATCTTGAGAAAACAGGAAAATAAACAATGGAGCTGTTACATTCTTGAATAAAGGAACTGTTTAAATCCAAACAAAAGCTGTTTTACCGCAATTAAAATAAAATACTTCCAGGTTCTTCTCTTTCTCTTATTTTCTCACTCTCTTGACCAAGGCTAACTAATGTCACTATACACTCTTTTATATATATATATATATATATATGTATATATGTACACATGTATCTACACATACACTCATATACATACTCACATGCACACACATATTTTCAAGAGTGTGAAAACTCCACTCAGGACCCTAATAGTTTGGATGCTATAAGAAAAGATTTAAAAAAAGAATACCATGATCTGCTTAGGTGTGAATACCTTTCTCTTCCATCCTCCACCTCTCAAAAAAAGCACAAAGGAGCAGGATAAATTAAGGTAGTCACACATAAAACTCTGGAAATAGCAATGAAGGGAACCTTGTAACAAACCAGATGTGCTTATCCCTCAGCTAAAGCGGCCTGAGTGCTATTTTCAGAGGCAGATTCCCTGGCCATCTCTAGTGTCTTGGCATTGGAAGTACCATCCAAATAATCCTCTCCATCCCATAACTTGCTGATTTTCCCAGACTGTTTGTGTTCCCGCTTCTCCATGGATGCTGCTTGGACCTTGCCACGTTAGGAATAGTAGTGTATTTCCAGACAGTTTAAATGTTCTTATCACCCAGCTGTGTCAGAACAGCCATGGCTAGATTCTCAGAGCTATATATACGTGGTTGTAATCAGTGTCGCTGTGCCCTAACAGCATGGAGGATACTTCCTCATTCGCTTCTCACTGAATAGCAGAGCTAATTGGCCAGCTGTGCTGTTTCTGAGCAAGCAACATTAGGCTGGAACATACTAGGATCCAGACAGAAAGAAGCTGGACAGGAAGGAATAGTCTTAGGATACAAAACATTTCCCCTGATGCCCCAGTCTGTTCTCATTCAGTATTTGTCCAGGACAAAGTCATCTGTGAAAGCCAAAAATTAGGTCATTTAAGTGTTTGATACCATTTAGGAATAATTCCCAGAAGAATTTTGCTACTAAACCAAGGCATCTAATTTATGCATCTGTTCACCTTTCCTTTAAGAGGATGTCTGCAAAATGTTCATACAGCTGCCTCTTCAGCCTTGCTTTAACACTCTGAGGCGCTTCACTTACTGTTAGAAAAAAGTATGGCATTTATAGAACTGGAAATCCCTGGCAAGATACCATATGCAGAAAATGTAACATGGAGGAACCTGTATTTATGTCAGCTCTGTGTTACCTTTGACACTGTCAGGATCACACCTCTGATGAAGGGATTATAAAACAACTGAGACTAGGCCTCTCTGGGTGACTCCTTGCTTTCCAGGCAGCTGAACTGGCTTCCTTTTCTGTGCCCCTGGCCTTTGTTCTCTCCTCAGTGTTTCCTGCCTTTTTGAAGAGGTAACCATCCAGCTCCTAGGGTCAGTTCTTGTTACCTTTCATCAGAAAATTCTTTCTATTTCTTCCCTTAAACCCAGGATTTCATGTTGGAAACATTATTATCAGTTACTCAAAGCCTCATTTCTTTCAAAAATGGTCTTTCAACATAGGAGTGATGTAATCTTAAGAGGTGTCACTGACTCTTAGAGAAACTTACCAGATTTCTGAAATGATTTGAATTTAGGTCTGGCAGAACCTGGGCAATTCCTGATTGTACTTGGTTTAGTCACTCACTTGAGAAGTAGTCTTTACAGGCTTATCTTGAGCTAATTCTGAAGTCAGCTTCACAATACTTGAAGTGCTAGTCCTGTAATAGGCTAGTAGTTTGAGTGGTGCCAATACCTTTAGGCTAAAATACTGGGATTGAAGTATGTGATATATGCCAGTCAGTGTGTAATCTTCTGATTCAGAGTCCTCTGATCCCAAATTCCTCACCTTTCCCTGGGCTTGGTTTCTCTTCTGTTCATACTTCTCTAGTCAACAGCTTGATACGTGTAGAAGTGTGTAAGCTTTGTTAGATCTGTGCAATTCTAGGGGAAAGGATGTTTGGGATGTCAAGAGTGAGGGGACAGGCAGATGATTCTTGATTGTGGAGTCTAATAGAAGAGATTGTCTTGCTACACATTCATGTTCAGCTGTGTAGCCTAGAAGTGCTAATTTGGATGGGTGCAGAAGGGACACATGTACAGTGGGCCCTAGACAGTGATGTCTGGACAGCAGTCCAACAGACAAGTCTCAACATCACTTTTCTGCCTCAAAAGTAGGTCATGTTTGGATCAGATATCGCTGCTTCAACATCACTAAGGTCTACAAGTATGTAATGCTTCATAAATACCTTAATGAGTGCTTAATGGTATTAATAAAATGCATTAATGTGTGCTTAAAGACGGAGTTGGATTTCTAATTGAAAACTTCTGAAGACAGTCTTCCCTGAGTAGAAAATAGTTCTAAAATGATGAAAGTATTTCAGGGGGAGAACAATTTTAAAGTGGTCAATGACTTCTTTTAAGCATATATGCATTTATAGCAAGTTGATACAAGTGAGTGTATTGGGGGGAAAAGGAAAATTGCCTGGCCATCAGAATATCTAAGTGAACTAATGCATAGAGGTAGTCTCTTGTGATTATGGGTAATCATCTGTAAAGCAGAGAAGCCCTTAGCTCATTCTTATGGTAACATCTGGAATGTGGAGAAACATTGCTTTTTGCTGCAGGAAATAAAGAAAAAAAGACTGGACTGGCTCCTGAGTTCTCACTGTTTAAAAGCTTGCAATTGAGAATTTGTTTATTGAGGTGTATAATTTGACCTACTTGGACCTTTGTTGACTCTTCCTGGTGAAATTTGTTTCTCATAAGTGTACCTGAATATGTTCTCTGGATCTAATGCACCATTGAGTTCATCTCATCTCCTTCAGGCTATTAGTTTCAAGCTGTGAGCAGATTCAGGCATACGTTACCATGTTGGCTGTGTTCAGTTTCCAACTGGAGGATTCCTTTGCATAAAAAGAGCAAATTCTTATTTCATTTAATATTTTGAGATGACTGTCTGGTGCTTCAGAATTCAAGAGTTTGTTTAAAAAAAATAAAGTGTTCTGAGTCACTGCAGGTCATGATTCATCATAATATGAATGGTGAGTGGTTTTTACTCTCTATACTATCCCTCAGTGTTAAAGTACTATAAGTTGATTCTTCATTTGCATAGACTTACATTAAGTTATGGATTTTAGTTCAATTCTACAATTGCTGCTTTTTAAAAAAGTAAATTAAAATTATATCCCTATTTTCTTTCTTTTTATTGAGGCAGGGATTTTTTGGAAATATTTTCTGACCAAGAAGATGATACTATGCTAGTGAGGCAACTTGTCCAAGAACCTTATTTCCCCTTATGGAGGCTATAAATTGAGGTAGCTCCACTGAGCTAAAGCCTAGACTAAGTATTTCTGAAATTCTTATGATGGATCTTACATTTACATTATTACATCTATGATCAAACAATTTCAATTTGTTCATCCTTAAAGCAAATAATCAAGTACTATGTAGGCATACTTTTTATTCTGGTTAAGGTTCTTTGCAGAAATTCGGTAGGATGTATAGGAGAAGCTCACGCTTCTCACATATCTGTTACATCAGAATCCAAATGTTTTAAGTATGGAAATTTAGATTCTGGGATATAGTTCTTTGTCAAAGGATCAATTCTGAGCCAATTCCAGAGAAGCAAGGGAAGCTGTATACATGAAGTCCTGTGTATAACGTACATAGATATAACAGAAAGTCTACAGACTGAAAGCTATTACACTGGTATTTTTTCCATCCAGGAGTTTCTGGTGGGGTATAAAAATGCTGTTTAGTGCTTCTTCCATTCATAGAGTTTTCTTTGTGTTCAATTCACAGAAGAGCTTTTACGAAGTAAAAAAAAATAAATAGTACCCCCTTTCTGCTAGCTTCTATTCCCAGAGATATCTTCAAATACTTTTGGTGGCACAAGTTAATTGTGTTATTATAAGAAGTGGGTGTAATTAGCATTTTTATCACAGTAAAAGGTTCCCTGGGCCTCTATTTCAAACCGAACTTCTAGACTGTAGGATTGGTATACATTAAAATGCATCAGAGTGTTCAGAATGCTCATGTATGTCTACAGCAAGTAAATATTGGTAATCACTGCAGAACCAAATGTCAGGAAATGTCATTAATCAGCAGCTGTGAAAAGAAAATTTACACACAGGCAGTAAATTTTTATAATTTTTTTTTTTTTTTAATATTTTAAAAGCTATGAATCTGTATTGCTTTTTTTTTTCCATCCCTCTTTGGAATTGGTTACATGCTCAAACCCTCCCTTCGTGGCTAGCTTCTCTTAATCTCTAATAATTTACAACTCTTTATCAGAGAATGTCATCACCACTGACTGACTCCGAGGTTCCCATGATAATTTCCTTTTCTTGCTTTGACATTTGAGTGAATTGGGTTAGGGAAGGAAAATCCCATGCATGGATAGCAGGCTTTACATCAGGTAGGTTTGTTCTTTAGCTCAAAGGTTCTTTGAGCTCTGCTTTGTCTCCTACAGATCTGCAGTGGTCTTTTGAAGGCTGATATGGGAGAAAAAGTAGAAGGTAGCCTAGGGAATGCCATCTTATCAACACTTCAGTCTGGATTAATTCTCCTGGAAAAATGTAACAGTTCTGACCATTTTATCTTTTTCAAAGATTCTATAAGAGCATGATTACAGTTTGAAGTTGCAGACCATCTGGTCCAGCAATTATGGTCTACTGTATTTGCACTGGGATTTGTAGATATGAGACAGTGCTTGAAATATTAACAATGGTGATCAATGCATCTACTTGTACACATAATAAAAAAAAGACTATACACATATTTATATGTAGGTGCAACGTCCCTTTATGCTGATGATTAGGGGGCTGTCTATAGAAATCTTCATTAACAGTCCAATAAAAAAACAACTTTGAGCCATGACTTTTATGAGTTCTGTGGCCCAAAATTTCCAGTTGCCATAATTAAGTATTCTCATTTTCTCCTAAACAGTTCTATTCTCTTTGTTTTACTGCTAGATCTAGAGTAAATGAATTACCATTAACAACATTAACTTTTAAAACTGTTTTTTTTGACAGTGTCCACTGTCAAAACCTGAGTGCTCAAGATAGTAAATTAATAAACCTCTCAACTGAATAGAATTAATGCACTCATTATCTTTCAGATGAAGCTCAAAGTAACAATGGGTGCTGTTCTTTTTTATTAGAAAATGCACATCTGATTTACTTATGTTAGGCAGCAGGGTGCTAATCAGTTCAAGGAATGCTATGCCACTGAAGTTTGAGCTTAGAGACCTTGCTTACACACCAGTACAAGAGTCATGGTGCAGTGTGTCCCAATAAAACACACAAATTGAGACCCCTGAAATAAAATTTGGGGTGTGCAAGTGAAAATAAAGTCCATAATGAAGTAGTGGGAATATGGATACTTAAATAAGAATGATTTGTTCATTGTCCCCTGCAAACATTGCATATACAAATAAGGACATGTGTAAGCATTGATAGCACCTATGCACATGTGTGTATGTATGTATATGTGTACCTTTCAGCTTTTGAAGTAAGCTACTTTGATAAATCACATTTGTTTGACTTCACTGCTAGTGCTGGAACTTACGCTATTAGGGCAATTTTCAGTGATTGCATTAAGCAAAGAGTATTACTAGAGAGAACTAATTGCTAGTTGTCAAAGTCACTGGAAAAAATGTTGTAAGGAAGTAACAATATTTATTTTAATGAATTAACACTTTTCATGTGTATCGTTCTATGTGGTATTTACACTATAAAATGCTATATGTGATACATCAAAAAGATGTTTAAAACATCAAAAACAAAAACAAAAGTCCTGCACTTAAAGAGGAACATAAAATTTCCTGCTGGGGATGTGGAACATGGAATGCCATCTGTATTATATGGCACTGAGAAAGCTGATTATGTTTGGACCTCTATTTCATAGCAGATGGGTTCATTAAATTTAATAGCCTCCAGAGCCTTTAGAAACAGTGTTAAAAACATGTGGAACATGCTGAGACACTTCACTTCTCGCCCCACAGTCATTATAACTCTGGCACAGACTATAAATATTACAGTACTTTATTTCCATTGAAACAGATTACTATTATAATTATTTTTCTTAGTGTACATTTACATGAAAAATGCAGAATGCAAATTGTACTTTTTCAAACTTTGAGATAGGCAGTTGATTTCTTTAAATGCATTTTACAGTTCTTTGCACTTGGTGGTTTTGATATAGAACTTATTTTTATCTTCTTCCTGCAACATCAGCAAGCAGCTGTAATGCCACAGCAAAGCTAGGTCTTAAGCAGCTCTGTTCCCAGTGTGGTGCAAATAAGGCAAGCATTATGTTAAACCATAGAAGGGAAATCAGAACAGTGTTACATCTTGGCTTTTAGCTATATATTGATTCTCTTTCTAGTATTTTATATGATATGGTAACTACAGTTTGACCTTGGTCTCTGTTCATCTTTAATCATTGGAGCACAGAGAGATTACATATCTAATTTCAAATCAGAATAGTTCCTGAAAAAACATTGCTTTAAACAGAGTAAAAACTCACCTCTTTTTGGAATATTCTCAGGATTTAATAGCTAAAGGAATATTTTAGTGATATTTATTTTTTGATTTTAAATTATGTTTCCAATGACAACAGGGAGGTTTTACCATGTTGAAATGCTTCAATATCTGCCTAACATTCTTCCACCTCTTCATTTACATGTTCTGATGCTTAAACTAAATTACTTTTTTTACAGACTTTGTCATATTTGATCATAATTTTTTCTAAAAATTAACCCAGTTTCCCAATAAACATATCATCTTGTCTCATACACTGTAATCCTCAGTAATGCTCTTCTGTTTCCATTTTCCTTCCTACAAAACGCTGTGACTATCTACACTATCTTTTACTATTTTCTAAGGTCACTCTTGTTTTCAGGTTGCACTGACTATCTTAATGTGGATCTTCCACTTCCTTCACATCATGGACTTCAACTCTGATTTTGTCACTGACCATTGTTGATATTATTATTAACATCTGTGAATCTTAATAAACCACTGAAGTCTTACTATGGTAGATGATGTATGATGAAAGGATTAAATAATAATAACTTCCTCATACAATTTACATTCAAAGTAATAGGTATGGATCACCAGTTGCTTAGAAAGGGCAGTGCGTGTAAGGACACAGTAAGGCAGTATAGGTCAATGCAATAAACAATTATCAGTCTATGGGATCTCAAATATGAAGGGCAGAAAATGTGAAAACACACCAAATACGTGTTGAAATCTTTCAGATAGTACTGTCCACTTCTAGAGGGTTCCCACACAAGTGTTCTTTGTCCAGGACTTAAGAATCAAGGAGTCCTTGCTTGTATTTGGTTAAACTTAATTTCATGGAAGTATTTGGGCAATCCAGTATTTACAGCTCTAATTGCACTTCAGAGCAGTTGGATTCACAAAACACATTCAGTGATTAAATTTTGGAAATCAGAAAATTCAGTAAGGTTTGAATGTTAAAGGAACACATTTTGCTGTTTTGCGAGCTGTCAAGTGCAATGATATGTTAGAACTTTGTTGGGAATTGTTAAGCTTTTCTTTCCTGCTTTTGCTGTAACCATGGTGTGTCTTGTGACTTGATTGCTTTGTGCCAAATTACTGTTGCTTCTTATATGAAAACTGATTTAGATGTATGTGAAAAAGAATCCATAGAATTACAAATGTCTGTAGGTTTTGCCTGCTGGATGTTCTTCCACCAGTTACTATATACAAATTAAAGAGAATTGCTCTGCTGTTGAATTTGATTAACAGGCATATTCATGCGAAAAAGAGTATTGGTCTCATTTGCAGACACCTGCACACTAGAGATAGAGCAACTTGGGGCCATTTTCAGCTGCAGTCTGCCAATGGCATACAGTGCCTTTAGGTGAGGGGACAGAAAATGCACTTCATTTCTAGCTTGTTTCACAGGGAATTTTCTGGTTTTGTTGCAACACAAATAAAATCAGAAGGTGACAAGTCACTAACTAGAGAGAGAATTTGTTTCTAGATCTCTATATATCCTATGGTGAATCCAACATTTAGGAGGATATGTCTATTCTTAGTGAAAATAACTACTTAAGGACATTCACAGCTGATAACTGTCTTTGATCTTATTGCTTCCACTCTGAGTGTAATCAAGTTAATTATTAGAAAATTTTAGATATTTGGTGCTCTGTTTTTGTCTTTAATTTTGACACACCTTATTTTTTAGGGTAAATGATAATGTAGGAAAGCAAAGAATTTAGTATAAAGTACTAAATCCCATCTTTTGATGTCATATATGTAATTCTTTGACTTTCTGGAAGAAAGAGGGCAGTGAAGATGAAACATCCTTTATCTGCACTGCTGGAGTAAAAAACTGAAATAATAAGAAAGACTTATTAAATTATTGGTGCCATTCAAGCTTTGCTGCAGTGGCAGAATTAAGTGCAAAAAAGAAAAGGAGAGAATAAAAGGAAATAATCTTCTCTTTTTTCTACTGTTCTGCAAATATCAAAGTTATTTATAGCTCTCCTTTTTGTATAACCAGGAAATTTCACATACAACTCAGTCATGCACACAGTACAGTATACACATTAAAGTTAATGTTTATCACAGTCTTTATGAGTAATGTTTACTCTGAAGTTAGTAATTTCTGGAGAAATTATTCCGAAATACACTTTATTCTACAAGGAATAATAGGATGTTTCCTACTGATGTTGTTCTGCTTGACAGCAAGACATTTGACCCTTGTCCACATCATTGCATTGTGTCAGATCAGATATTACTAAAAAAGCGTTCCATTAATAATTAGTTGAAACGTGATACAATCAGTTGGTAAACTGCATGATCTTCAGCAACATCCATATCAGCAGGAGTAAGTTTAGAACACTTGTAAGTGTTTTCTCTGGAATTAATAAGAGCCATTTCACCTGCGCTGTCAGATTTTTGGGGAGGAAAATGTAATCATCCCAAATATTAGTTTGCATTGCTTAGTTCTAGGTAAACCATTAAAATCCCTAAGGACTCTATACTTAAGGCTTAACACAAGGAGCCTACAGGGCCATTCCATTTAAGGACTTCTTTTACAGAACATTTTTTTTTTTTTTTCTACAATATTGTTTATTTAGGGGCACAGAAATACTACAAGAGAATACACATTAGAAACAGTATACTAATACTAAGGAACAATACAACTTACAGAGTTTTCTAATGTTTTGTTCTGTTGCAGCCAATGCCATCTGTATAATAATAAAGGCCTCAGTTTTCAATATTGTTAGGTTTATTCCAGAAAGCTGTCAACTATATGCTTAAATTCCATATGGGTTACATTTGTTGATTATTATTCTTCTTCAATTTAATCTGCAGTAAATCAGTAGTATCTCCATTTATGTACCTGAAGTTACACTGATGTAAAAGAGAATACAGATTTATTGTATTAAATCTCAGTTTAAGGAGCTTGGATTATAACTCTATTGACTGATCGAACAATTCTAGCATTTTCTTTCTTAGATTAAAACCTTAAAGCCTCAAAAATTCAGGAGTTACAGTGAACAGCAGGTTGCCTTTTTCAGAAAGAAATGTTTAATTTTTCTTCCCTCCTTCACCTTGTCTTTTCTGTGTTACAGTTCACTTTAAGAAAATGGAGATACAGCGAAAGCTGATTTTGCAATAATCAAGTTTTTTATGTTCAAAAAAGTTTTACTGTGTAGTCAACTACAAGATAATGGGATTTATCATATTGTAGGTCCTAGCATGCCTAGAAACAACCTGTAAACAGTTCTAGCTCTGAGACACCTGAAATAATTTTGAGACCTTTTCTTGTGAGTTCTTACAATGAAGAAGTGAAGTAAAGGTAAAATTTTCTTGACCTGCTGAATAATGCAGTAAGCAGAAAAAAGCGGAAAGGTGATGAAGAAATTTTCATCAGGCCAAAACCATTCCTTGAACTAGATTACACAAGCATTGCATTAAATAGTGAGAAACTGCATATTTGAAATTAACTTGGATCATACAGAAATGTTCTCAAAGTCATGGTCTTCCAACAAATCAGAGTCTTAGCTATTGGCCATCAGGTCAAATTGTCTTTTAGGAAGCTTCGAACTTTCAAGTTGTGTAGAGTAACAACGGAAAGCTTCTTCCAATATAAAACAGCAAGAGAACTGTAGCTCTTTCTACAGAGTAAGTGAATCTTTATAAAGCTTGATGAATTCAACTTGCAGTGTGAGGAGTCCATAAAACGCTCCATGGCTTTTTCAATAAAGCATAGCTATAAAATCTCAGTTTAAAACTAGAATGGTGAGATACATTAGCTACATACTTATTAGAAGGGTATGAAGACAGAACCTGTTCCTCAAAACAGAGCTAATGAACAAGCAGCAGAATTGATTATGCTATTTTATCATTTACAATTGTGGCACTAGCCAGATCTGTGGTACCAACCTGCACACAAACTGATACAAAAATATTATAGAAAAGAGAAAGAATGTATTGTTAGATTAGGAGTTTATCCAACTAAGAGATTTTAAATGTTAAATGATGGAGCATTTTCTAATGTGGTTTTTTTTTTTAATATATTATTTATCATATATTTTAAAGATAATTCTTGTAACAGTTAGAGACTAAATCCTGCCCTCTAATCTCGTACATCTCTGTTAGCTAATAAAATCAGTTGCTTTGCTTATGCATGCAAGCCTGAAACATACATGTTTCTAATTTGGAGACACGTGATGGCCACAATGATACTAGAGCATAGTATTTTAGCTTATTGTTAACTTATTTCCAAAATACATGTTGGATATTTGATTCTCAAATGTTTATATAAAGCCTGGACACAATTTTTATGGAGATTTGTGTTCTAGGTTTACACAGTATGTCTCCTTCCCTCACAAAGCAAAACAGTATATTTACACACCTATCTGAGCTCAGTTTCTGGGTTTCTGACTGTAGCTTTTATGAAGTATTTTCACAAGCAATTTGTTTCTTCTTTTGCTTTATGCTTCATCTGAACTTTTGCAGATGTGCCTTAAGATGGTTCCATCGGTTTTTCAGAGGCAAACTGATAAGAGAAAAGGTGATTCCCTTTGAAAAACCGTTTGAAGCTTTTCATTTAGTAGCTGTGCATAAGCTGCCTTTCCTGCTGCTTTCTAGTGCCCTTGATCTATTATCATATCTGTGGATTTTTATTTCTCAGCAAATGAAATTGTGCAAACTCTTTTGTGCCTTCTTTCTTCCTTTAAAATGAATCCCCTATTGTTTATCAGCTCAAATAACCTTATGAGCATATGGTATCTATCTCATTATGCCCTCCAGCTCACTGCTCCACTCAGAGCAGTTCTGGGCCATTGATTATTGACATAACTGTCAAGGTATTTTGTGCTAGCTAAATACAAAATTTGTACAAGAGTTTTATTTGTTCACAGGTGATAAATGGGAAAAAACAAACAAAATCTAATAATTATTATGACTGTATTTGTTAGGCAACTAACACAGCAGATTGTTCCCTTTATAAAAACATTCAGTATTTTAATTCTAAAAGATAATTGGTTCCAGCACTTAGAGGCCTGTATTGGTTTCAGTCTTTGCATCAGACTTCTAGAATCAGCTAAGTGATTTCAAAATATTTTTGGAAGGTTTGTTTCTAAGCAAGTAAGAAAGAGTAAGTTCAGTTAATTACAACCTCCCCTCCTCCAAGCCCGGCTCCATTTCTCTTTGCTTTGATATTCCTAGAATCTTTTGCATCACAGATTCATGTTCTTACAAGCTCAGCTTAGTCCTCTAGTTATCAAAAGCAGATATATTACTTTTATGGTGTGTAACAGTCTTACTGATGAGATTCTCAGTGCTGATTTTTTCCCTATGCCTGATTCTTCTGGTCTTGTTCTTGAATGCTGAACTTCAGTCATTTGATCTCAGTCCATACTTTCCTCTATTTTTAACTCTGTGTTTATGTGTTAAACATTCAACAGTAGTTTTGCAAGTGCTTTGCTTTGTCCTGGTATTAGCCAAAGCTTTTCTTTTTGAATTACAGGTTCATTGTTTTTATCATAAAGTAAAAACTCAACTGCAACAAAAAGAAGCTTAAAGAAAGATAATGGAAAGCAAACTAACATTGAACTAAATATTGTAAATAGGTTCTGTCAGTCTACTGATATCAGGGCAGGTTTTATACAGAGTACAAATCTTTTTATTGTTAACCCTGTGTCCTTGACATAAAATCACGTATAAACCTTTTAATAGGTCTGGTTTTCTTTTGTGCCTGTACTGTCCCCTGCAAATAAGACAATGTTTACTTCTACAGGAAACTGCTAGACATCAAGTAATTTACAGTCTGTTTCCCCATTGCGTGTTTCATACTCACAGTCCAAAATCTACTGATCTTGAAGTGATGCTGTTTACATGTAATAGAGTAAATGCCAGCTAAAGATGACTCTTCCTTATTAAATGCACATTCCACAAAGTTAAACTGAATGTCTGGTATGAACTGTGCTTAATACAAACTTTCAAAGCTAGGTCCTAAAAGCCTTTCATCATGGTAGATTCCTTCACTCCTGTTAGGTTGTGAATACTAACTACAGCAAGGGAGAAAGGATTCTCAGATTTCTAAGTTGTACCCCTAAAATACTGCATGGATTGATTTTGAGAGTAAGGGAGAGAGACAGAGAATAAGGGAATGGCAGCACTTCTGGCAGAGCAGTGCTCTAGACATACAGAAAAAAATGGTACCCTGTGAAAAAAGATGGAGAAAAGAGTGGTTTTGTACAATTCAACTACATACATTCTTACAGCCATTCCCTTTTCAGAGCATGTTGGATGTTTATAAAATAGACTACAGAAAACTGTATTTGTTTTAGAAGTGCAATCCCATTTAATACAGTCAGAGTAACATGCTAAAAATCAGAAACACAACTAGCAAATCTACATTTTAGAAGAAAATCTGGCTTGCTTTACATATTCATTAAGTCAAATACATCTTCATTCCTCCACAGAAAGTGGTTATCTTTAGATGTTGGTCTTACATTGATATGTAGAGCAAGTAAGATTTAATATACAGCAAGATGAAAAACCCACTGAACTCACTGCAAGATTCTCATTGACTCTAATAGATATTGGGTAAGACTCTTGTTTGGTTTTGCTTTGAGGCCACTGTGGATTTTACTGTGGGAGAGAGGATGTGTGTCTGGCTCTTAAGAGGATTTATGATTAAGAAATTATTTTTCATTTCTAGAAGGACTGTCAAAGAATTTGCTCTTTTTCCAAATGTGAAAGGGCATTTATGTGAGAATAGATGAAAAAATTAATGAGTCTGTATGTATGCACTGATCTTATTGGTTGATTCTTTTTTTTCCTTCCTTCTCTTCCTCCTTTCCCTCTCTCCCTCTCCTAGTAATTCAGAGCAAGTCTTTACAGTACAAAGACCATGCTCTTGGGTTTTTTTTTTTTTTTAAATACAAGTATGTTTTTGGTTTGGTTTGGTTTGGGTTGGGTTTTTTTTTCAGCTGTTGTTTTACTACAATGCAGTTATTTTTCTCTTACTAGAACTATTTCTCTGGGAAGGATTCTCATGCTGTTTTCTATCACCTTCCTAAACAGTCTTTCTGAATGTCTCATTTGGAAATAATTAGCATCAGTAATAATTAAAATGACACAATCTCTTCTTCTAGAGGTGGTACAAAAGCTAGTAAATACTAAAGAGTATTCAGAGTACGTAAGAAGAAAGAACATAACCATATAATTTGATGCCATTTGATGGCATAGATGAGAACCAGAATCTTACAAGTATGTTGGATGTCATATTATGTGTAATGGTGTCCAGTTTTAGAAATATCTTTTCTATTTGATATTGTGAGTAAGAGCAAGGCTGAGAAAAATGTTTGTTGTCTAGAATATATTACACAGTGTGAAATCTCTTCACTGCTGTTAAGGTTGAATAACACATGGTTAAGTGGAATATAGTGTGAAGTTTTTTTACCTCACACTATATTCCAGTTAACTATAGGGATATGATCAGAAGCTCTTTCTCAATTTCTGCCTTAGTTCAGTTTTGCACCCTGTTCTGGCTTCCCTGGTTATTCTATCTGTATGTCTAAAAGCTTTTTGAAGGGCTATTATTTAAATGTTCAATATAAATTTGCTTATAAATTGGAGTTGAAAGGTGCTGGGCCTAGAAACACATTATCATTTGACAATCCACGTCCAGTTCTTAATCCACTTACCTACACCTTTTTGGTACCCAGGGATTCCAAAAATTTTTCATCTTCTGAATAAAACTTTATGTGATTTAAATGATGAGCTTTCTAAACTGTGGCACTTTAACAAATCAACTAATGTTAAAAGCAAGTGCGATAAAAACAGTTGCATAGTAAACACTTTAACAAAAGTAAGAGAAAAATTTTCAATACTGTTCTGTATCTGCAAAATTGTACGTAGATACTTTATTGTAGGTAAGTTCATATTCTCACCTTTGCACTGAACTCTGATCTGGTGGTATAATGTAATTTTAAATTGATCTTGATCTCAGCCTGGTGAAAGAAAAGGGGACACATTCAAGACACAGACAGTTTTTATAATTTATTAAAATCATACTACATCCCAATTACTTATATGAAAGCAAAACCAAACAGTAGCTCAAAACAAACAAGCAAAAAAATCCAATGTGCAGTATAAATAAAATAGTTTTGGAGACAGCAGAAAACATAATGGTTTTCTCTCTAATAGTATGGTTGCTGTACTATAAAACTAAAAAAAATTAAAATTTATAAAAGTATAACAATGAGGCAGGTATCAATTTCATTTTATTATTTTCAGGTTAACTTAGTGTATAGAGTTAAACATAATCATCAATGAAATTTAACATCACATGTGGACATATCTATACATTTTCTCAGTAACAACAGAAAGTAGAATAATACTTTCAAATTGTTTACATTGCTATGTTCACTTCTGTACCAGTAATATAAAGAGAAGGACATTTGATTAAAGCAAACATTGATCAAAGCAAAATAAAACAAACCTGAAACCTACCATCTCACTAAAATTTAAATTAACTATATTAATGGAAATATGGGAATTATCACCAATCATGTCATTTAAGTTGTATTACAATTTCAGTTTTTATAGTAATATGGATGTAAACAGTTTGGAAGTTTCTGATATTTTTCAGGGCCAGGAACATTTAGGGACACATGCACCTAGACCCAGCAGTTAGTTCTGAAGCTCTGCTCAGAGATGGGAACATTTTGAACAATGTATGAATTTTAAAAACCTACTAGTAAGTCATTCACTGCCGGAATAACTATGCAGTCCAAGTCTTGGTAATGAGTGAAATACAGGCACTAGGTTTAAGCCTAGAAATCATCATGAAGGATAGCTCTTTGCTGCTGGTGCTCATCTGTTTATCCATCCTCTTAGAGTCAATTGTAGAGCTCATGTTTAGTGATACTACAAAAGATATTCATTAGTTTTAGACATTTTGTGTGTTTGTAACCTGGAATATTTGCAATAACTTGAGAGCTGGAACTTGTAGAAATTTGAAGTCAGTGCATAGATCCTACCTGAGATACAACAAGGACTATCAAAACCACCAGCCCCTAAAATAAATATTATCCGACTTTATGTAAGGTGAGTTTATGTGTTCCCCAAGAGAACAAGTTTTAGAGAAAACTTATTTACAGTCTCACAAAACAGCATTAAATTTTTTTATGGTGGAATGAAAATGTACTATGCACGTTTAGTTCTCATGTTCATGTTGTCCACAGATTAAGTGCTATTGAACTAGTTGTTTCCATAACTTGAAGGCCATCCTCAAAACCTTTTTAAGAAATTGAGCATATTTAGATTTTTTTGTGTGCTAATGATTCTCATTTTAAAGACAAGATTGCTAGACAGTGCATTAGAAATTATTCAGACATTTACATTAATAAACATTTATGTATTTTAGAAAATGTGTAAAATCTTCAGAGGGTGCTAGAATTGTAGTTTTCATCTATATTTTTTGACTCTTTTCTCCATAGCGACATTTACAGTTCCTCTGACTGGTATACTTTGCATACAGTGCACAGTCTGTCCTTTACTAAAGTGCTGTAGTAACTGCAAAATATGTGGTAGCACTGTACAATAATTATGTGAACAAAGAAAAATTTGGTATTGAATCCCTTGAAAACTCACATTCATTTTCCTTACAGAAGTTGGCCCAATAAGCACAGGTTAATGTCACTCTTTTAATATTTATACTGAAATCTTAACATCAGAAACATCCCAGCAGGAGGCTGAATTTTATTTCTTTCTCCAATGTGTGCATATAATTATCTATGATGCCTCTAGTACTTACATGATTCTAGGAAGTGGAGAATAAGTGCATAGACTGTAAAAGAAAAATCACCAAAATCATAATATTTAAATGCTGTAATATTTAAATGCTGTATCTTATAGCAAGTGAGTAAGTAGACTTTAAATTGAGACTTTGAATGTTCTTTCTATTCTCTCCCAAGTTTTTGCCATTTTTGGGAAGAGCTGTGGAAGCCTGCCTAGCAATGTATGAAATGCTTTACATTTCTTTATACATGTAAATAAATCATTATCTACCCCTACATTTAATTATATTATGTAATGCCATAAACAACCTGTATTATAGAGTACCTGGCACATGCATGCACGAAGTATTCTGTTTTTTTTTTTTTTTTTCATTCTCTTCTGAGGAGCTTACTGATATGTATGGTATCTTCCTCCTTGCTGTGGTGTTAAATAAAAAAGACCTACATGCTTGCCACAATATTTCACATCTTTCCTGAAAGTGTATTTCCAAAACCTAAAAATTTTAATACATACATTCAGTGCCAAATTCAGAGTCAGTATGTGACATGTACAGGATGAGCCTGAACACTGCACACCACCATAAACTTAGCTATGCATAGATGTTGAATTTGGTGCAGCCCAGAAATTATTTACAGAAATAGCTGTAATATCAAAACTGTATTCATACTTGTTGATTATTTACTGGCATGTTTGCACTTAATTTCTATTAATTTGTATTGTATCTGATTATGAAACAATCAAGTAAGTAGGGTTGTTAGCTTTTTTCTGAGACTGATGATATTTAAATGCTTGGCAGAACAGGACTGTGGAAATTAGATCAGTGAATGTAAAACAGGTTATTTCTTTATTTTTGAATGCTTTGACAGAAATACATTGCAATAGTACATTTTTTTTTGACAAAGGTAATTTCATGCTATTATTAGAAAAATAGAAAATGGGAAATTAATTTAATAGTGATTTGTATTATTTTTACTTCTCTAAGAATAGAAAACATAGGGTTTTTTTGATATAATAAGAAACTCTTGAGGATACTTTAGTCTTGCAGGAGATTTTTTTTTTGCTATTATTCAAAGAAACATAAGGTTGAATTCTGATCCAACAGAACAATAACTTTATAACTAGTTCTCCTTTAAGACTTCTAGGCTTGGTTTCTTGGAAATCTAGGACATACAGCTACATAATGTTTTGAATAAATTGTTGAAATGGCTATAAAATATTTTAGAATTATATGGCTATTTTGTTTTGGAATTATCATTAAGTTATTTACAAAATCAGTCTTTATGAACTTATTTTATTAAGGATGAAAAGAGACAGTCTTTTGTGATGTCTGGCATGGAGTATTTAGCAGAACTACTGATCCTGTAACATATGCCTCGTGCTTCTAAAGACAGCATTTCAGATCTATCTGTAGTTTTGTTTTCTTCACTCACGTTGGCCTCACAGTTACCCGATCCAAGAAACAGTGCAATATCCTTGATGTTTGGACTCTTTGACTGTCTTGGTTTGTTTTACTATGTTAGTAGTGTCTAATTTTTCTGATAATACCAAACACATTTCCATGAAGGGCTCAAAACAATACTAGATTATTTGCAAATGTGGAAAGCGTGACAATGTGTGCAATAATAGTATTGAAAAATCTCCTACAGTTATTTACTCTGTGTTACATTGTGTGACAGGACCCCAATTTGTCCTGAATTTAGAGGTGGAATTCTCAACATGTCTTACTGGAATCAAGCATCATGTGAACCTCAGGGGTCTTGCAGTCTCTGAAGGGTATTTTTTTTACAATACAAAATAGAATAAGAAAATTTGTTTGATAAAGAAAATTTGGGTTTTCTGGAAAAGATTGATGAAAAGAAAAGAGTTTGAAAGCAAATCTCCCTCCCTTTTCTTCACTGTGTCCTTGCAAGGCCCTATGCTCTAATTGTTATCATTTCTTTTTTTTAGGTTGCAGCAAAATTTACATAGTTCAATCAAGATACCTAAGTCTACCTTCCTAAATCAGAAAATCCTCTCTGGTTTCCCCTGGTGTTTATAGGTCTGCAGGCTCCTGTCCCTGTCATACCTGGCAGTATTGCAACAACCTCTTCTTACTAAGCAGTTTTGTGGAGGAAGGTACACTTCCCTTTGGAAGGCTCCTCCTAACCCAACTGCAACAACCAGGAGACAGCAAATGGCCAGACTTCATCCCTGCATCTTGGCCACAGTCATTTTAACAAAACATGTATTACTGAGATGGTAAACTAGGAGCAAGTAAAACAGATATATGCCCTATCGTGTATCTTCTTTAGAGACAATCACCAGAAGGAGGAAGAGACGCTAGTAGAAAACAGGAGGTACTTTAGTGTGGTAGGATGGAATAAAGACACCAAATGGCATAGTTTATCATAGGTGCAAGAATAGAAAGGCTTGCAGTGCTTTTTGAGGGCCAGGGAAAGATCACAGTTTACTGCAGAACTGCCTCCTGGCAGTGTATATATCAAACCACAGGAATCAGAGGTACCCGCTGGGTTTTACACAGAGACAGACTGTGCAATAAAGGTTCAGACCAGAGAACTATTACTGTTATTGTTAGGAAAATTATTTGTTTCCTATGGCCTCCCAGAAGGGGTGATATTAGACAAACCTCCATAGTTTATTTCAAAGGATTTTATAGCTAATATTAAACTGAATTGCTGACATATAGGATCTTCTAACAGCCAAGTTTCAAATCAGCAACAGAATGATTTGTCTGGCTGTAACAGAGACAGATTTTTTTAAGTAAAAACCTGTGAACCTGGATTTTGAAGTTTAGGTGAAAAGCAACAAGAATTCCAGCCCAGGAAAAGGCATAATGGAATGTAAATCTCATCTGTTGACCCTATTATTCCTAATCAAGGCTTTGACTGCTAATATTTCAGAGCAAGGAAATATTTTTGATTTTATAAAAGGGATTGACATTTATAAAAGGGGTTTTATAAATGGGATTGACAAACTGAATTCAGCAACAGATAGTGTGGAACTCTGATTCGGAAACTTTTTTTAATGTGCTCTTGAAAGTAATCTCAGTAAAAGCGGTAAGGATAGTTTCATATACAAAAATGTATAACATCTAGTTTGTTTGGCAGTTATTAATAGGAAATACTCACTTGCATTCCATCTGATTTTAATTCCCTCACATGGCAAAACCTGACCTACCATATGTATCTGAAGGGATATGCTTAAATAGGAGTAATCTCAAGTTCTGAAAGCAAGTAATAAAATTTATATCAAACAGTACTAATATTTATATAGGGATTCAACTTAAATGTAAAGTCCCAATAGCGGACTGTGTTCTGTGTGCGTTTGTGTTTTGGGTTTCTGTGTTTGTTCAGATTTTGAATGTTCTCCCCTATAACTTCCCCCCACCCCGGCCCCTTCCTTGAACCTGTCTCCACTGTATGTGGACTATATTTCTAATTTAGTTTGAATTTTATGTGGAAGTAAGGATTTCTGCAATGATACTTCTGTACTTAACATCGCATATGTTGCCTTGGATGCCTTGACTGAACTTGAAGTACTGTTTTGTAGAATATGACATAAAAATTAGTTCATTATGAAAACATATGAGTTTGCTACATGTAGTGTGCTTGGGAAAACTGTAGTGTTCTTTAGTATTTATTCGAGAGGTGGAAATGTGGACATCGTTCTTTACTGCACCTGTCTTTATCTGAGATATTAATGAAAGGATGTCTGTAAATTTTACATATATTTAGCAAGAATGTAGCATTAAAACAAAAACAAAACCAAAAAAACTTACCAACAACAAAAAATCCCTGTTAGAAAGAAAACCAGTTTCAGTGCTAGAGTAGGACGTTAAAAAATTCATATTTCAACTTTCCCTTGTTTGAATGAAAAAAAGAAAAAGCTTCCACTTATCAAAGTAGTTAACCAAGTTGAATACTAATAAGTATGCAAATGTTCAGAAAAGCTTTAAACTGCTCTAAGTAGTGCTCTAACTTGTTAATATGGGATTTACCTCATGTATTTACAGTTCATTGGGGATCTGCAATTTCTTCAGCAGCCCTTGTATACTGTTGTATATAATCAATTATTTAAAGAACGGGCTTTTAAAGAAACACATATAGGTCATACTTTAATGTGGTCATGGCTCGTATTTTGCTATTGGATCATTCAAGTTTTAGGATGAAAGAATTTTACTTGCAGCAATTCTCCCTGCCATGGATTTTGTTACATTTTATATTGTGAAAACAGATAAATTGTGGCTGGTTGCTTTCAGTTATTTGTGAATTAGAGATCATGTGACAATCTTCTTGCATGGCACATACTAATGCGGACATTAGCTTTTAGCAGAGTACTATATGGAAGCTGTTTTTTCTATCTGTTTTAATTCAGAGACAGGACAAAAGGTCTGTCAGAAGCTCGCTAGAGATCTTGAAGGTCTTTTTGCATTTGGTATTGATTCAACTGCCTGTTCATGTGTTCAGCTGATGCCTGTAAAGAAGCAATTTGTTCTGGAAAAATAAATTTTCTGAGAAGGAGGAATTTAGCACAAGGCTAAATTTCTGTGTATGGCAAATTTCTCTATGAGTATGAAAGAAAATAATTCAGAAGAAGGGAAAACTGTATTGTGCTTAGAATTGTTTACTTTTCTGAGTTCCTCTTTGTTACCTACAATGGGTTTTCTTTTTCCTAAAGTGAAAACAGAACCCATTTTCCAACTCTTAATAAATATGGTATTTTATATGTAATGGAGTCTACTGCCTGCTCTCCATGCCTTTTTACATGAATTGTTGCTTACAGTAAATGCTGTGCATACAACCAGGTATGGCTAATCTTGTCTAAGAACATCCGTGTGATATGAATATGCATATGTACATAAACACCTACCTTTTATTTGCATATATGTACATACAATCATACTTGTGTTTACAGTACATAAATGTTCTATGCATACATTATTGTATATTTTGCATATATGATCATATGTTTGCATAAGCAGTCACCAACTTTCTCTTACCATTTTGTTTTTCCTTCCTCTTTCATAGAGAATACAACCTTCTACTTTAATAAGATAAACCACTCTTAATGTCAATTTAATTCATAATAAGTGTAGGTTTAGATGCTTTCAAACCAAGAATGGCTGGTTTTAAAACTAAAGCTATGTTTATGTTGAATTATATTTGTGTACAGGGAGATGGAACTACTTCACTGTTCAAGTGTGATACCATATCTGATGAGAAAACAGTCCTCTTAGTATCATGGTATTTAACAAATTGCATGTTGCTTTTGTGATACCTAGTAGAGAAGCTGTCAAATAATAAACTAAGTTAATAAGCCCTCAATAATTTGAATCAATTGGCAATGTAAACCTAGTTTCTCTAGTTTCTTTCCTTTATACTTTGTTCTATATTATGTTTGTGATTTTATGAATACACAGCTAAAGTAGCTGTTCAAATTAATTTAATGTATAATGATTGCTTGTTCTGTTTTGTTGTTTTCCAGCTCCCTCAGGCTCAAAAGGTAAAATATTTTAATCAAATCTTAGTCATTCAAAGTAGTCACCAGTCCTTCATATTTCCATGGTGTTGTGAGTATGGTACAGTAGTGATCAGTGAAACAGTTCACTGTGATGGAGGCTCTGGAGTGGAGCAGCAAGAAGGCTAGCTGACATCAAGGCCAACTAAGGTACTTGCTGAGAGCAGCTCTTCAAACATGAGCTATTGCAACATGAGAGGTATATAGTAGCCTACAACTTTAAAACACGAAGGCTATTTTATAAACAATTTAAAATAATAGTAAAGATTCAAAAAATCACCCCATTACTCCATGTGAAACATCTCTGGATCATTTCTCTATCGTAGAGACTGCAGAAACCCTGCTATTGCTGGTACCCTTTCACTGCTCCCCACTGTATCTATCAACACACCTCTGAATACATCCAACATTTGACTTGTCTAATAGGTTGTATACAACTTTCATATAATATGCTCTTGCCTTTAAACAACTTCGTCATTGATATGGTATGTTACCAGAGTCACTGCTGAACATCGTGATAGCACAATGACTGTGGCAAACTTGAATAATTGCTTGGTGTCTGTTGCATCATCCTTGTATATTTCACAAATATAATGAAAGCTTCTGGAAAATAGAAAATCTAGATGTTGGTTTGTGGTAAAAAAATATTAAAATAAGAATGGAATATACTGGGAAACTGCAATACTCATTCAAGTCATTCTTATAGTTCTAGGTAAAGCACTTTTAATAGGTAACATCATAGCAATCAGTTAAACATCACTGTAAGTAACAGTCTTGGATGATGATCGAAGTTCAGTTTTTAATGAAACATTCAGTTTTTAATGAAAAATAATAAAATGATCTTCAGTGAACAGCTTTTGCAGAATGGTGAGGGCATCCATGTAACTCAAACTTTAAAATGGTTACTTAATGAATCTTATCCACTTTTTAGTTTAAAAAGCAAGAAGTATGAATGTGGGAGCTTTTATTTTTAGGATGCTACGTATATTTGAAATTTCCTTGCTCATGGAGCTCAGAAAACTCTATTTCAAATCTGCAGGTAATATGCTATTTTGTGACGCTGAGCTATGTCCATAGTTTGTTCTTGTGTTTTGATAGTTGCAGAGCCTACCAAATGTGACATGGTAACAAAAATTGTTACTTTTTTTTTTTTTTTTTTTTTTCCTTCTGGAAATAGATGGCTTAAAGTAATCTTTTGTTTACAGTTTACTCAAAAAGTAGAAGGACTAAAAGACTGGCTAGACGTGCTAACTTTGGCTTTTTCATGTTCACCTGCTTGTCTAAATGTTTATTCCAAATGCTTCTTTTAACAGTTTTCAGAAAGAAGAGTTATAGAGTGAGGTTATAATATGCTGGTGCAGAATAATATAACCAGTCAGGCTGTTTAGCAAATGGTATTATACATTTTGATGTCCACAATTCTGAGCTAATAAATAATGTTTTGGTACAAATTACTCAAATTCGAGGTTAGCAAGAAAGCACACAGTTTTCATGGAAGGTCAAAAGTGCTAATTTTCAATGTGTTTACCCCTTGAGCAAACTAATGCAGAACTAAAGCCCTATATTTTGTATATGCATGCATAATGTCTACTTGACTGTATACTACTTTCATGCAGAGAAAGAGGAGAGGGGTGGGAAAGAAGGAATGGGATGGGGAGGGAGGGCAGATACAAGTAATCCACAAGGTCTTTTGATAACTTCAGGTAAGAAGTAAATCTTTTCATAGCAAGAGAATCTCTTGCTATCTGCAGGGTGAAGGGAAGCAGCACAGGGCTGATGCATACCTTATTGAATGACTTAGTCACTAGTATACATGTTTTGCCATATGGTGGCTGAACTGTATTTTTGTTGGAATCTATGTATCATCTTGCAAATGTTTTCTCTATAAACATTTCAAACAGCCATGTCTCTCTAAACATGTTCACTTTAATCTTTGAGTGATCTGAAAGAAAAATGTGGCATTCCAAGTTTACTTTTACTATTTTATATCTGTTAGAAATACTTGGTCATCTTGATGAAATGTGTTGTCTTTTATGTGAAACGCTGGCTACAGTCTGTGTTTAGTCAATGTTCCATGGTGATTAGCTATTGATTTTGAAAACCTGTAGGTTCTCAACTGTCTACATTAGTTAAATAACAATTTAAAAATGTTACTGTTATGTTATCTCCTCTAAATCAAATTGTTCCTAATTCAGAATTGGAGTGCAGGTGAAATGAAGTACAAGGAGTTTAAGGTGGATGTCTGTTGCACCATGATATATGTCTTTAAAAGATCTTTGTGATATGCCCTATGCTTAAAATAGAAAATAGCACAAAATAAAAAAAAAAAAAAAATCCCACCATAATTTCAGGTGATAGAGATGCTGACTTAATATGGTTATGCAGCTTTCAGAAGAAAATATGTCTAGGAAGAGCTAATGTATCTAAAAGAAAGAGTCATTATCCAGACAAATGGAACAAATTTGTGTGAATTTCATATGTCCCCTATGTTGCTTTTCTGCATGTTTTTAGGTAACCATCCCACTGGGCTGTGAAAATAGTAATAAAACAAACTAATAACTCAAATTTGCCAATTTTCAGACTTTTTCAGTTTGGCTTCCCAAATGACCTTTATCTTTGAAACACTTTTTAAAAACAGCTTTGGTATCCATCAACGAGCAAAAGCTATTTTTCCTTAATAGCTCAAAAAGGTGTTTTGTTTCCTAGTAGGAAAGCTTCACTTGTTTTCTTTAGCAAACACAGCAGGATTCAAAATCTGTTGTCCTACTCCTGCTGTGATGTTTTGTTCTACTTAGCTTGTGTCAAGAGGTAGAAGTGAATAAATTAGGCACACAAATCAGAAGCAGATAGTTGTGTTTAGGAACATTTAGGAAAGATTTTTTTTAATGATTCTCTCATGAATAGAATTGCATTTCCTCCGTATAGAAATGCTTTGATGATTTGTTGCCCAAAAATTCCTGACAGCTTTCTTCTCTCTTTCGGTGTTATTCCTTAACTTCTGTAAGTAGTGCTTTGCCCTCCTTTTATCTTGATGCTATCATATTTCAGCCATTTGGGAGCATCATTCATCATTCCCCACATCATTTACCTTTTTATACTTTGAAGTGTTGAATTAACTGTCACTGGGAATAGAAAACAGAAAATTTGTGAAGCCTCTATTTCACTGAAGTGCATGACTAGCAATTTTAGCATTTTTATAAAATTATAGGTGTTAAATTGAATCTAATGAAGTACAAAATAATAATGAAGTAAACATTTTGACCCTGATTTAACACTCCTTTGGATCTGTTTCCTGCTGACGAGAGGCTATTGTCTTTAACTTTCATAATGTATATAAAGTCAAGTGATCCATTCAGAAAACTGCATTAAAATTTTCACCTACATGTTAACTGCAGTCTTGGTTTCCAAATTTCTCTCTCACTCTCCTCAACAAGCAAGCTAACTTTTAATAACATTTTTGTGTCACTAATTCGCAAACTTTAAGTAACTATTTTATAATATGAGGTTATTTTGCTGTTTCATTTCTGTGTGGTAGACATGGAAATGTCTCTCTAACCTAATACACTCACTCAGGTTCCTATATTGTCTCAGGTCATAATTGGAATCTAAGGCAAAATAATAGCTATTCCTTATTCTTGTAGTCTATATAAAACATAACTAAATGATCAAATTCCAGTTTTCTTTTGCTTCCAGCCCGTCTCATGACTCTACTCTGCATGTAAAAGCACAATAGTCACAGAAGAAAACACCTCTTGAAGCAAGTCTATGAAGGGTGGGGAAAGGAAGAAAGGGGGTGAGCTGGGACAGTGGCAGAGCTATAACAAGGTAGTGAAGAAAAAACAAAAGCTTCAGCATGAACCTCATACTTCAGATGCACCCCTACGGAACTGCTGTCTGCTGTGGTTAAAGTTTCAGCAGCAGCCTTGAGGCAAGCATTTTAAACACTAGTACCTTGTCAGAGGGTTTGCAGTGTTCCCATGCCCCACAGTTTCACCCCACTTTCAGTCTCTCTGAATATAAGAGTGTTTTCTCCCTCCTTTTCGATTGTTTTTTTTTTTCACAAGGCTGTATAGGCTATGCCAGCAGACCTTCACTTTGACCCATTTCCTCACTCGAGTCCCTTAAGTCCTATTTCCTTCCAGGTCTGCAGACCAAAGGTTCCTATGTCAGCACAGCTGTACAGCTCTCCACAGACAGTTACTCAAGTGCCTCTTTAGCCTCATCATATCTACTAACCTTGCTTCATTTTTGGATTCAGAATGTTAACTCCAACTTTAAGCTCTGACCTCTAGATGTAACGGCCTATGGACCTTTTCTGCATTTCAACCTGTTGGTAATTTAATTAAATATTGTGAATGAAAGTTCCTGTTGTGGGATGGTGAAAAATCTACTAGGAACACTGTAGATCCAGAGTGATTAGAATTCAAAGGAATATTATTGGGCTAGAGATTTGTCTATGAAAAAATTTGGACATTTGTTGTGGTTACTTGATAGTTTACATGAATCAGATTTTGCTTGACACTGTTTGCTGCAACAGATACCCTGTTCTGTGGAAATGCACTGCAGTTATTACAGTCCAGTGTAAATGCAAAAATGAGGAATATGTCAAGCAACAAAAAAGATAATGTAAAAGAATTTCTTACTCTGTTTTGCTAGGCATTGTTTAAATTGGGAAATGAAGAATGGATAGAATTAGTACTATGGAAGTTAATTGTTGAGCTGAGCTGAACGGTCCTGCTAGGATTTCCTGATATATATCATAGACATAATCTGTATTAAAACAAACAAACAAACAAGATATTTTGAGGTTTCAGATCTAAAATTTTCTTGGGTTAATATATTTTTAACATGGTGAAAAAATTGTAGAAACCCTGGCACAAGTTGTGGTTGTTTAAAACACAAAGTCTAAACTCTGAAAGACATGGGGAAAAATATGAGTTTTAGATCTGAAAATTTGTTTCCTTTCTGTGACTTATCATAGCTCAGAATTTACCAACAAAAAGTAGAATTGCCTTTTATTTAAATTAATTAGTATATTGTTTATTTGGGGGGGAATGTATATATTTAACAAAATATAAAAATACCACTCCATAGCCAGCTAAGGTGAAACAATATTGCATATTCTCCATGAAAAAATCAGGACTAGCATCTAAAAAAGGATATGGACTTTGTTACTGTCCTTACTCCTTCTTCCATGTCAGAAGCCATCCACTGGTCTGTTGCTGGCAGAGCCCAGCTTAATTATAATCACTGCACAAAATATGTATCCAAGAATAACATTGTATCACGCTGTAATAGATACAGACACTACTAACTCTGTCAGAAATTCCGGACAACCTGCTGTAACTCTTCTTCTCTATACACTCCTAAGGAAAATGTTTCAGGGATCCTTCTCAAATTTCTATTGCTGTAATGGAAACACCTAAGGAAATTAATATTCTTTCCCTGTATATGTGTTTCTGGAGTAATTCCGGAGCCTACCTTAATCTTTGTCTGGGAGATGGATGTTAGTGCTAGATGTGAGGCTAAACTCTCTTTAGTTTATATGCTTCATGTGAGGAGTAAGTGGATGCTTGTTTGTTTGTTGTTTCCGGAGATTTATTTGGGGTTTTTCTAAGGGGAGTAACCCTGTACAGGGAGTTAAAGGGAAAACTGTTGCAGTTAAATCTATTTCTAAAAAGAGTATTCTCCAATTGTGAAACTATTACTGCTAGGCATTACAGATCTGTGACTTTCTCAGAGAGTAAGTTCTGTTTCTTTATTTTAAACAGCCAAGAGTTGTTTAGCCTGGGAATGCATTTTTCCTCATTCTTGAGATGATTTTTAAAGGTTTGTTATTGTTTGCTAAACATTTCATCAAATGGTGTGTCCGTGGCCCTTGTATAGATTCCTGCCTAAAAGTGTTACCACTGAGTCTTTTCAATAGAGCAACTTTCTGGGGCAAACTGCTAATGCTTTCTCTTTCATTCATCATTTCAGACTGTAGATGATAACTTAGAAAATCCTGGGATCTAGTTGAAAACTCTGTGTTTTTCTTTGGGGGTCTAGTTTTAGTTTTTCTTGCCAACATCATGCAAATGCCTAGTAATTCTGAGACAAAACATACTGGTGCAAGTTGGAGAAACTACAAGAACTTAACTTTTTTTGCAATACTATTAGATGAACATGTTGAAAAATGAATATTTCATAGCATAATTCATCCAAACTTCAAATGATCTGAACTCAAGCAGGGAAATACATGTATTTTTACTCTACCATTGTAATTCCATGTTTTAGAGCGCTATAGCAATAATAACAGTTAAACTACTTGTGTTTATGTGAGGATATCTTTCCAGACTTGAAGGAACAGGAAACATCTGAGGGGCTGTACAGTTCAGTAGTTTCCCATAAGCGTATATACCCATATGCATGAATACACACACATTTAATATTTCATTGAACTGTATTCCCATGAATTCATATTGCACCAATTTGACATTTTTGTAGGTTCAATATCCAGTCAGGCACTGTCAAATCACTGGCATTTCATAGCTCTCTGAGGCTAATGTTGCCTTTGTAATTTTCTTGTAACAGTGGTTCTGCTTAAATGGTGGCAGAGTCTGCTTAAATATTCCCAGAATCACCTGACAGAAGAGGTCTACTAGGTTAACTCATGATGTAAAAGAGATGGGAATACCTTTTGCTAAAGGCAAGAAGGAAATTAATTAATGAAGATCTTGAGTAGAAGCTAAACTCAGGAAATTAAATTGAGGTTTGTTTCATTGCTTTTGGTTTATTAATAAACTCTAGAGGGAATTATGTTATTATGAGTTGATATTCTTAGCAGAAGATAAAATTTGTAATGTATTCAAATGCAGAACAAAATCAGACATAGCAGCTCAGCAGAAAGGTAGAAAATAGAAGAATTTTTGAAATGGCTGGTGGAACAACAGCTGCTGCAATATGAAAACTTAATTGTACACTGGCAGTACTGAAAAAGAGATGCTCATTCAGCATAGGGAGGAGTCCTTTTTTCTGGTATTCAGAGGAGAAACTTGAATATGAAAAAGTATCTTACTGCAAAGGAACTCTGCCTGTGTATACATGGTTTGCCTGGGTTCAGGGGTTCCAGTTCGTAGTGTGCTTTTGCCACAAGAAACTTTACGTAATTTTTTTTTTTTTTCCCCTGAACAGTGACCACTGTGTTTTATGGGGCAGACTACTTCCCCATATCACATTCTATGCTTTCAAAATAAAGCATTCTGATATTTGTAAGGATAAAGAGTTTCTTGAATAAAATGTCTTTGCAGAATTCCTGTGATAAGGTAAATTTAGGGTTTTGTTTTGAAATGCACAAAGGTCACATAAACATGCTAATCTGGCTTTTGGAAAAAGAAGGAACTTCTTGATACTCTATGGGGGAAAAAAAAGGCTAGCAGAGCAAGGCAAATCTGAAAGGACAGGCACTTAGTGCCATAATGCATATAATCAGAGCTCTGTATTGTTTAGCATGAAGATAACCTTGCAAGAGTGGAGGTTTGCTGATGTCAGACATTTAAGGTAAATACACATCTAGATAAGTATAGGAAAGTAGATGTGAATGTAATAAATATTTATTCTATGAATACAAATAAATAATACAGGTCTGGCCCCATTTGCCTTTTTTAAGGAATTACTCTCTAAGAAAGTGACTTTGATTCCTGTAATACCTTTTTTAAAAGTAATGAGTAATTTATTGCATGTTTTTCCATTTTTATTTTTCTCTGCAAAATTTTTGGACCCTTATATTTGTTGTCTCATTTAATTTTAATTTGACTAATTTTAATTTGCTGACTGAAGTATCTGACAGTGCCTTAAGCATTGCTCTTGAATTCTTATCTTTTACTTATGTTAGTTTCCTTCTGTTTTCACTAATCCAAAACCAAGAATTTGAAGAAACTGGAATTCACATCTGCTTCTGAAACCAGAAAGTACTTCAAAAATTGCAGGGGACCTTAACAAGCTTGTCTACGCAGATACGTTTAGGTAGAAAAAAATTCTAAGTGCACAGATACCATCACTGGCCTAAAACTGTTAAACTGTTGTTCAGTGATTACTTTATGGTTATATTTTGCCAGTATTCATGAAAAGGCAACAACAATAGCTGTCTAGAATATTCAGAGGCCTAATGAAATTAGACGCCCAAGTCCTGGTAGATATCAGTGGTATTTGGAAACTAAACTTCCTGAAGCATCTTTGAAAATGTAATCCATAGGAAATGGCAGCAATATTCAACAAAACTATTTTTGAGAGCATTTTTGTACTATTCCACCAACTTTTATTTGGTTCCATCTTATACCCTGCAGGATGTTGTACTGAATCTGGGAAGTGTTTAGATATATTTGAATGCTGCTTCTTATATTGTTTAATTTTATAGCAAAAAATACTGTGCAATAAAATGTTTTGAAAAGCACTTCAAAGCACATACCTTTTCCTTAGTTCACATCTGTTGGTAGCCTCAAGTGTTGGAGCTTGCCAGTGGAATTTTTATTTTCCTGAAGGGTTGGGGATGAAGCAGCTTTTGTTTCCTTATTTTTTTCTTGATATTATGTAACCACTTGAAGGAAATAAAAATGCAGTAACTGATATGCTGCTAAATACTAAGAGACAGGACTTTAATGTCAGTCAGAGCCTATGTTTGTTAACTAATATGGTGCCCCAGGTAAAGAATAAGCTTGGATACTTACCAGGGTTATAAAGGCTGAAGAAATAGAAAGGAGCTTGATTTGCTAATACTTAGACTGACACGTAAAAAGACATTATTAAACTTTGGGAGAAAAAGTGTAGTAGTAGAGGGCAAGAAAAGAAATAGAGGGTTTTCTTTGAGAACTGAACAAGAATTCAGAACAGTGTTGTAGGAATTGAAAGTTATTAGTGGCTCTGCGTATCTATATTTAGATGAGATTCCAACATTTAGGTGAACTTGGTCCAAATTAATTCTTATTTGTGAACACAATTGGTCTGCCAGCAACATTTTGTTTCAGCAGAAACACATAACAAATATAATATTGTGTGAATATATTTTTGTCAAACGTTACCCTTTGTTTCCCATGAACCCTGCCACCCCCTAGAATATGTGGGGGTTGGTAAGGATAAACAAAGTAAGCTTAGAATGTAGCTTTAAACAATTTTGAATCATCAGACTGAGGGCAATTATTATGCCACATAAAGCATACCTTTGTAAAAATGGCAGTAACTATTACTATTAGTTACTCATATTAGTTACTTCTAGGAGACTGGAAGGACAAAATTGGATAAGGTACAGCCTATGTAAAGATTGAGATTAAATTCATGGTGCTTCATGTTTTAGTCATTCCCAAGGACCCTTCACTGTATGTAACTAGTAACCATCCACCTGGTGACATTGTTGCATTATATTAGGATAAATAGCATTCTCTGCGTTTGCCAATAACACTAAAAAAACCCCTGATTCTGTGTGTAACCAAGTTATTTGTTGCCTGCATAGAAACATGCATTTTCTTCTTATTACAAAAAAATAAATAAATAATCATTCTTCAAGGTATTTCCTGTAAGAAATATTTGACTACAGAATTTTATTTTTTACATGCCTACTTAATTCTTTTCTGAGCCTATGACTTTGTGATGTCCTGTTGATGAGTTTGGGAATCATAAGGATTGTCTACATTTTCTTTCTGGGAAAAACAAATAATAATGGAGTAACCAAAGAGTTTATTACTAATTACACAATAACCTGAACTGTTTAGTACAGTCATTCAGAGGCTTTATCATTATATATTGATTTTGTTTTTCTGAGTTTGTGATGTTTAATATTTTCCATTAAGCGTTAACTTCTAATTAAGTATTTGTTGATGATTAAAAAAAAAACCTAGCCAGTCCTGAGGATATCAGTGATACATGTTCATTCTGAATGTAACTAATATAAACTGAAGTTTTATCAGAGATTAGAGCACGTATTTTTTTTTTTCTCAGAACCACTGCATTTTTCAAACACTTGCATGAGCTGTTACAGAGTTCTGCTACATATAAGAAATTGTCAGACTTGCAAAGCAACAATGCAAAATACCTAGATCATTGCTTCCTTTGCAATTTATTAATGGACTCTAGCATTAATTGTCTTAGCAGAAATACCCAGTGGCTAACATTCTACTATTTCAAAGTATTTCTGCCAAAATGTCATTGCCCAGGGAATAAAGATGTTCTCCTCCCCAGCAGATAACTCCTCACAATCTAACAATTTTTGTGAAGAAAATACTGCAGATTGAGTTGGTGATTCAGTGAAACATCACAAATACGAGTCATCTATCATCCAGTTATTTGCTGACTCCACTTATGGAAGTGGCCAACAACCTCTTCATCTGCCAAACAAACAAAAACCTAAACAGGCTGGACTACAAGATTACACTTCTATAGAAATGATTGCAGCAGCCAATCCTTGGTGGTACTTATAGATATCATAATTACAGGGCAATCATTCCCTGCACGCTTCCATAGTTAGTTTTTAGGGTTAATGACCTGTTCTCTCAGAATTTCCCAGGAACACCAGTCTGTTTTTTTCCTCCATTTAAAGAATTTCAAACACCCTAAAACTTTACTGACAGTCACTTGGCTGGCATCCTATCCAATAAATTGTTCCTAGTAATCTCTTGAGAGAGAGTGGACTTGTTAAATAATACCATACTGATACTTGACAAATAGATAATGTCAGAGAATAACAATCCTGGGCAATCATATAAAATCTCTAAACGCTCCAAGATGTCACCCCATTATGAGCAGACTGCTTTTTCACTTCCTGGTGTACACGTGTTTGGGAATATTGACTGTCATACCACAGAAGGCTCTTCTCCATACAAATCATGTCAGCGTGCTTGACTGTATTACTCTGGCCAAGGAGAGTAAATTCTTATGCTAGTTCAGCCGCATTCGACTTTCAGGGGCAAACTCTGAACTCCCAGTGTTTTGCTGTATTGTTGGTTTTAGTTTTTTTGTTGACTGCTTTGTTTTGTTTAATAATTTTAAATGCTTAATAGATCAAAGATTGTATCAGGGCTGGAAATATCTCTTCGTATTATAAAGGAAAACAAAACAAAAAAAAAATAGCAAATATGATCATAAGTTGGTCCCACATCATGTCACTATCGATTCCTTATCAGATATAAATTCTTCTTGATTCTAAACCCCATTTGTGTTCCTGTCTGATGTCTGCAAACATTCCTCCTCACCATGAGATAGTGCTATGCTTCAGGAAATATACTTGTTTGGGAAACTGAAACGCTCCTGAGGCAGATTGGGAGCTGCAAGACATGTAATGTTCTAGATTTTATTTGTCTGATTTGTTAATGTGAAAGATGCTTCATAAAATACCTTGGTCATAATATATGACATGTTCTGAAAATCTGGGGAGTGATAGCTGTTGCTTCATTAATAACACAGGTTTTGTTAACAGAAAATCAAAATTGCAGCAATACTCAAAAAATTACATTAAAAATACTGCCTCAGTAGAGAAAATGTGACCTTGATGGAGGGGTAGCAGACTATCACAGCTGCAATTGAGCACAACTGTCACCTACAGTATTTCTCAGCAAGATCATCTCTATTGCCTTGTCCATTTGGCTAAACACAGATGCAACAAATCAGACTTTAATTATGTTCTACGGAATTTCCAGTTGTGATTATAACTGGGTATGTCATGCTTTTAAACGCTGGATAAGCCTCCGAGTTTAAACATCTTCTGAAATTATAGGGGCAGAGAGTTTAACAGTAACTCTCAACTTCCTGCTTGAGTTGTCTTGCATATGTAGGCGGTGAAGACCTACAGGCACACAGAGCAGTGCTTGTCTTGAGCATCACAGTTAGCCTTTGCCTTATGGCAAAGATGTAGGCTGGCCAAAGGGTGTGAAGAGATGATAGTCTGAGCAATGTCACTCTCCTGTGGCCAATGATAAGCATTCTACATGTTCCTCTTGAATGGAACCAAGGTCAGGAGATCTGTTTTCTCCCTAAATTGAAGAAATATGTTGAAACCTGATGTGCAGAATCAGCTAATGCCTCATGCCACCTCTTTGTCCAGCAAACTGAAACCGGATGGAGTGGAGTTGCTCTTGGGATCCTAACTGGCTGTCATCCTTTCTGCTGCTGTGTTAGCTGATGAGATCTCAGGCCGGACCAGAACAAAGTGCATGCAACTCATGACCTCTTGTTCCTTGCTGGGAGAAAACAGCCTGAGGCAATGTTGGCAGAGCTGACACTGGGAAAGATGTAGAACAGAGCTCCGGCTGCTTTGCTACTGCACATGCTGCTTCCACAATCCACATTTCAGCCCCTTCGTATCTCTCATGGGAGACTGCAGTAGGAATGAAGATGAGGCATCTTTCCTGCCAGTGCAGATGGTGGGGTGGGCAGAGCTGGTACAGTTGAGGTGGGACCAGTGCTGGGCTGGGCTGCACTGACTGCAAGTCTAACTACATAAGCAGCATTTAGACAAATTGTTTTATCTCATTTAAAATGAAGAGAATGTAAATGAAAAATGCAATCACGTGTCTGTAATTGTTCCTTAGTTCTTAGAGATAATATTTCTTTTTCAAATATAGCTTGCTGATGATCAGGGATTGGTGTTGATGACAACTGTTGCCATGCCAGTATTTAGTAAGCAAAATGAGACTGTAAGTATTCAGACTATTTCTGTCATGTGATAATGGAATGACTGCAGTGAAGTTGCTTTCAGGGACCTAATAAGATTTTAGCCTACTCCTAAAAATTTTTGTTACCTTCTTATTTTGTCTGCAGTTAGTATCCTTTTATTGGCATAAAAATGTGAACAAATTATACCAAATTACTTTACTCTAGAAACCATGGTAAAATAATAAAACCCTATGTCTAGGAGAAAATCTCAGATGACCCTAGGCCTTAGGGTTTTCCTACTGCTATATTACCTTTTTTCAGCAAATAATCTATATTCTTTTATTCTTTGCACCATTGTTCTTCTATTTCATAGAATCAGAATTAATCAGGCATATGCATGTTATGTATATATCTGTTTATATTTACTAATTTTAAAAGTTATTAAAGAAAATTACATGTGCTTTCCCCTTAATGCTTAATCTTTTGCTTATCAAGTGGCAGGAGAAATTGGGAAAAAAAAGAGTAATGTGTTTAACAGTAGTGTTTAATTCAAAAAGTATTTCAAAGTATTTAATTCAAAAAGTATAAAAGGAACAATATTATTGATTAAGTGACTATTTGATTAGACGAATTATACCACTGTCTGCTTTCCCCACTTTTTAAATAATTTGTCTGTTAGCTATTCACTTCTGCAGAGTAGCTGCAATGTGAAATGAGTGGTGAGAATGTTCGGTTATTGTGGTTCTGAGTGCATTTTTTATTGTTCTTTTCAGAGATCTAAGGGGATTCTTCTGGGAGTAGTTGGCACAGATGTTCCAGTTAAAGAACTTTTGAAAACAATTCCAAAATACAAGGTAATACACAAACGATAATATGTCTTTTATACTCAGTAGAATATCAACAATATAATAAGTTTTATTTAGTATGTTCATATTTTTTATACTGTTGTAGCTCCATTATTTCACTCACTTTCCTCAGGAATTTTAGCTCTGTAGTGTCTGTTGGCTAAATGTCATTGGTCCTGAGATCAAGTGCGGTTTTTAATACCAAAATTAATGGCTTGGTCTTCACATTTCTGCAGATCACAGTGTGCTCCAGGAGGTACTATTAAGTCTTGTCAGTAATAAAATCAATTAAATAATTCAACCACACAATATAACCAGAATACCACACAAAATAACAAGAAATTAGTGCTGAAACTTTGCATATCTTTGAAAACTGTACAGAAATCCATCCTTAACATGGCTTTAGGCTTCCTGCCTGTGTGTAGCAATTCCTGTCCCATTTCCACATCCCAGATTAGTGGTCTCCTTGAATGAAAGCAAGTGGCACATTTCGGGAATTTGAACAAGTTCCTGCCTAACCAGACTAGTGATTCTTTCTTTCCTACCCAGCTAGATGTTTCCTTCTACTTAGTTTTCCAAAGTCAGAGACAACTTTACTATAAAATACTTAAAAAATAATCATCATAAAAGGTTTCCAAATTTGATGCACTTCATCTATTGTGAAACATTTGTAACTCAGTAAAAGTAGGTTTCAGGCAAATGCAAAGATATAATGACTTTTTGTTTAAATTTGATGCAGTACATTAGTATTTCACTACTCTGTCCAAAATGCTTTACTATAGTGCTGTTTTATTCACAAATTAGCTTAATGTTTTCCAGTTAGCTCCTAGGGGAAATTTTTGCAGGACAAATAAGCATGTAACACAATGCCGTAGATAGCCTTTATTAAAAAGGCCAGCTATTGGAATAGCTACATTCTGATGTGTACCTTTACTGAGCATAAATTTTAACTGGCTGCCATGCTCTCATTTACTGATTTCTAAGAGAATGGAGGAATAAGCTGACTTCTGAGTGCCTGTTTTGGTAGATAATTCGGGGGGGGGAGGGGGGAGGGGGATTCTCCTGTTGATTTAAATTCTAATTTTAAGACATTATATATATTATACAATTATTATATATATTATATATTATATATACAAAGGATTTTGTAGATCAATATGCAGTAACTGGGAAGTTTAAATTAAGTGAGATTTTGATAAAAATAATGCATAAAATACTGACAGTAAAGTTGATAAGGTGCATTGGAGTAATTTCCTGGGACCTGGATCCCACTAGGCTAGATGGTATGCAAACTAGATGCTAGATGGTAGGCTAGATGGTATGCAATATCCAAACACAGAACAGAAAGGATGTCCCAGCTGGAAAAAAGTTTGCAGAAGAGGCAGCAGATGACTACACACTGATATCAGAACATAGTGAAGAGAGACATTGCTGGTCAGGATAAATGACAGAGATCAGTCTCAGTGCACTAACCACCAAAGTTAGTTAAACACAACTTATAATTTTTCATATGCAGAAATACAGAATCAGTAGCAGGTAGAAGAGCAAGGAGCAAAATTTGCTCCTTTGCAGAATCTGGAGCAATGGAAACAATCTTTGGAGCAGACTTCTAAGACCTATGGGTACGGCAAGTTTAATTTGTAATAAGAAGGAAGAACAATGTTGTAGTAACTACAGAAATGAAAGCCTGGCTGTGCATGTCTGGATAGAAAAGGCCATATCACAGCAATGTTATTCAGAAGTCATCTGTAGGATTTGGATATAGACAGAATGCAAGAACCTAGAGAGATTGTGGGGCCTGAATAATGGGTATTGCAGCAGAGTTAGAGTTATTCAGAAAAGGAGAAGATAGGCAGGAAAATTAAAATTTCTGATTTAGTCATATGATATTTTTTAAGATGTAGTTTTCTGTGGAAGTAATATATGACCCTCTTTCTGAATATTAGACATTTTATTTGAAGGTACATTTTATATTGCAGAATGTAATGCAATAGAGGATTATTATAGAAGATACCAATATCATGCAATACAGTTAGATTAGTGGAATCACTTGAGTTATAACTTCCAGTCTCACATACCATAAACATTTCTGAACAGTAAAAAGACTGCGCAATTGCTAGAGCATAATCACCCCTGGGACCCATTCCTGTAGAGGAAGCATGTGAAATAAAATTCACACAGGGATATAAAATGATTGATTTGAAATAGAATACTGCTGACCTGGAATTCTCTCAGCTTGGAAGAGGTGGATTTTATGCTGAGGAAGATGAATAACAATAAGCTATTTTCAGCAGTCATTATCTAGACTAAACTTCCCCAGATGTCAGTGTCACTTTCTCCTGAATAAGGTAGGGTTGGATTTAGTAATACTTAGTTTTCATGTGGCATTTCACAGCAGTTAGAAAAATTTTATTCATTTCTGAATCTGTCATTTAGAGATGGAGTTCAAGGTTTAAAATGGCAATACTGCTGTAACTGGTAGTATCTCTCAGACTAAAGCATTTTAAGTACAGAGAGTGTGCAGTTTCACATATTGCACAACACAATGAAACACTAGGAGTCCGGGTATGCTTCAAATAGGCAAATATTTTTTTCCTGTGAAGTATACCACCCACATTTGTTTCCTTACCTGACTTCCATAGCTTGGATGTCATTCTGCAGTTATCAACACAGACAATTATACTTGAGATCTGACATTTAGCCAACAGCCAGTTCACTTGTCATACTATAATAGGTAAAATATGTCCACTGTTATTATTTTGGTGAACCCTCTTTTATGAAGAGACACCAAGAACATATCACTTTCTATTACTTTCACTGAAGTTTATTGCTTTAGGAAAACGCTAATTTATGAAACAATTCTATATAGCAGTTACAGTTGGCTGTAAACAATCATTCACAGAGAGATGGTAAAATGTACCTGATATGTTTTCTCTATGACCTTGACATAATATCATACCCTGGTTTATACTTCCAGAAAATTACAGAAGCTAACAGTGTTGCTGTCCTGCTTGCCTCTTAGAAATGATCCTGACTTGTCAGCCTTGGTCATATTGCTTTATGCTAGACAAATTTCTAAGGATCCGCTTCTGCAAAGCATTTAAGAATGTACTGAAGTAAAATAAAAAGGTTGTTAGTAGTGAGGATTGTAAAGTAAATACCAAAGCAAAATAGTTCTGAAGTTTTGGTTTTGGTTTTTGGTTTGTTTCTTTCTTTTTTAATACCTCAGTGCATCAATATGCTTAAATAAAGATGTATGGGATGTTGTATTATATTACTTCAAAACTCAAAAAAAAAAGGAGTGAGAAAGTAGAGTGATACGGACTCTTTATATGTTAAAAGTCACGTACTGAATCTGCAGGAAGATTCTACATTAGCAGCAAGTTTATGCTAAGAAGGGATATTTGAATGACCACATGAATGATTTGAAGGTACATTTATTGCATTCAGTGGGTGCAATCAACTGTGTAACAGGCATATTGTTAAAAAGAGTAGTATTGTTATTTAAACAAGTACAGTGCCAAATTTGATTATATACACTATTAGGCCTCAAAGCATTTCATTGCTCTCAAATGATCTCCCATAGTTACACTTGGTACAAATATATAAACTTCCAGGAGTTTCTTTAGTAGAAATATGCCGCCTTCTGCGGCTCCAAATGAACTTGAATTAACAGAGAGGTGAAATGTCTTTAAGACTGGAAAATGTAAATATCACATATGACAAGCCACAGCTTGCCCGCTGTAACTGTACATCCAGTACCATTGATTTAAATGATTCTTTTACAACATCTCTTGAAGAGGTGAAGTGAGCTGAACCTAGTTACTCCTGGGAATATGTGAATATTCTAAATTCCAGTATTCCTTGGCTTTGGCGCATGCTGTGGTGTATGCCACACATTATGGGGTCTCATATATATGTGTATATCTAATTCACTCTAAAGCATATAGAAATAAGTACCCTAGATAGCAAAGTGTGTGTGACATTTAAAAATCATACTACATGCTGAATTCATCACAATGACAGGTTCTCGTTTTCACAAAATGTCAAGGATCAGAGCTTTGCATATGTTAAAATGAAATACTATGTGAATAAGGGTTATGAATGTCAGCTTTAAGCCCTGGATAACTAAATTATTACCTGATTTTTTGTTTAAGAATTTACTGGGCACCACGCTAATTAGTATTTCTTTCTTGTTTACTCTTACAGTTAGGTATTCATGGATACGCTTTTGCAATTACAAACAATGGATATATTTTGACTCATCCAGAACTTAGGCCTTTGGTAAGAATACTGATAGATTTTATTTTGCTGTATATGTTGCATTTGTTCTTCTTTTAGTGTGAATAATGTAATGTTAGTTTAAAAAGTAAATACAACAGACCAGTTACTTTATATTGCTTTATAACACATTATAATTATTGGTAAATTTACCTCTGGAAACAAAGGTTAGCATGAAAAAAATCAAGGAAAATAAATATACAAGTTGTTTCTGCAAAAGGTGCTGGCCTCCATTACTGTAAAATGCCAAAGTCAAAAATTGCTATAATTATGTTCATTTTACACTGAAATGGAATGCTGGAATGCTCTATTGCTATGTAATAACCACCATTTGTTATGTTAAAATGTTAAAGCTAATTTAATATATATGCAGAAATTTCAATAAAGCATGTTCTTAAGTAAAATAGGGGCACAAGGGATTTTTGTACTAAAAGAGAAATAGCAGCAAATTTTACCTTTAGTTTCTGTTATCATCTTGTTTGCATTAATCACAGCAAGTAAAATAGAAGTGCCTGTTATGCAAATGTTTATCAACTTAACACCCGAGAGAACCAATACATTCTTGATTACATCATTGTTTAGGAACAGCACTTGCAAGTGTTCCATCACTATCAACTCTTAGCAAAGCATCAGTATTAATAATTCCACTGCTGTATACACATGGAAGCCATATGTATTTCTCATGCAGGCACTTCGAGTAATGTCTGATTTCAACAATATTTTAGTAGAAAGCTGAACTATTAATTGGATGGATAATTTAATAAAAAAATAAAATTATTGAAAAGCATGATTTATTAAGTCATTAGCATATCTGATGTTTTTATTCAGCGAAATAATTTGTTTGTAAGATTTGAGCTATGAATTAGACACTTCATTAACATTTGTATTTCCACTTATTGTTTCCCCATTTATTTTTCAACTGGAGTAGAGCTTATGAAAAGTTCAACAGGGTCTTCCATGGGTGAAAGGGAAAACATTTTCTCAGTAACTTCACAGTAAAATGGACACACAGTCTAATGGCAAAGCAGACATTATAATGTATTGAAAGGAATTTTAAAATAAATGGTTTAAATGACACTTTTTTTTTTTTTCCTAAGAATATCACCCATGATTCTGGATGGTAGAATTTTTCACAACTGTGGAAAGGAAGACCGTAACCGTAGGGAATTTGGAAAATTACTGACCAATAAGCAATACAATTCTCAGAAATGGTTCTTGCAAATTATCCCTTTGGCTTTTTTACCATTCCAATAGTGAGGCACTAAAGCTATGTGTTCAGGTATAGACAGCTCAGACCCCAGTCAGTTAAATTAACATCCTCCAGTGAGCCTTGTTTTTTTTCATTTGACACTCCCCACAGATGATTTCCCATAATGATGAATTTGTAACTTCTTTTATGGGAATTAGGATGTCTGCTAACCAAATACATAAATATGAGGGAGTGAAAAACTTCCAGACTCAGTAGAAGCAGCTTAAGCTTAAGGAAGATAGAAAACTCTAAATTGATACCTGAGCATTTCACTCCTCAGTCAAAATGTGTTTTGTCTCCACAAGATATTACATACTTGAGAAGTATGTAAGTGTAGGATTTATGAGAATGATTCACTACACCTCCACCCATCTAGTCCAGAATCTCGTTTCCAGCAGTGTCCAACAAGATTGTTCCTGAGGAAGATGCAGGAAGTGAGTAAGAGCATGTAGAAAATCTCACAGCAGTCAGTATAACTTTTAAGAGTTTCAGATAGGCTTCTGCTCATAAACATTTGGTTCTAGCATTTTAACATAAAGACTTATTAGAGTGGATACTTCTGTTATCCGTACTAACATACGCGTTTTTGTCATTCTTCTTGACTTCTCATAGGGATTTTTCATATTGTAACAATTTTAAGCACAGTTTTTATTTTGAATTAGGATTCTAAATTTCATTAGAAGTAGTTATTATATGAAGAATATGGAAAGCAGAAGCTCCTGATCTATTTTTTCTTTTCCATTTCTTACTTCGCGTAATAATTTGTGATTGCTATCTCACTGAATCTTCTCATCACAATAACCAACCAAAACTGTCAGTCTTGCTGTGTTTCCAATTTTATGCATTTCAGCATTTTGTTGTCATGCTCTCTGTGTTTTTCTAACCTCTTATTTATCCATTCTTCCATGTTCTTTCCTCTTCTGACTGAGATTGCCCCCTGAATGTTATTTGGTAACCATAGCAGAGAAGAGGCAGCAAAAGGGGCTGTACAAAACCTCCTTAGAGCACCTGCATTATATAGAAAGATTTCTAATGCACCTTCAGGTCTCTTCTGCTGCACCTTCACTGCTTTATCTGACCTAGCTCATCCTTGTCAAGTGACTATTTGTGTAAATTTGCTTTTTTCTCTCATCCAGCTGCACCATAGACATAACCTAAAATTTATTTAAAAGAGCCAAAGTTACAAGCACACTGACTAGATCTAAAATTTGACTGTCACAGCATTCTGTATCTTTTCCTACAACTTGCTGTTTAAAAAATTATATCAGACTAGTTATGTTAATTCATCTCAGTGGTTAAAATGCTGAAATAAATGTTTCTGTGCTTTATGTAAACTTTTAATGTTAAACTGTTTTTGTGGGGGTGGAGGAAATGCCAGCATAGGAGGAAGTTGTATTCAAAATTTGTAGCTCTTGCAGTGGAAAATGTGATAGGGGGTTGTTTTTAGTCCATGATTGGGCACTATCTTCAGAATATTTTTTCTTATCTCTGTACATATTAAAATCCAGGTTTGTTTGTTTGTTTGTTTGTTTTTAATATCTCAGTCTAAATTGGATATAAATGCATTGGTTTTTAAAGCATTCCCCAGTTTTCATAATATGAAAACTATGACTTGGTCTTGATTCCTAAAAATGCTTTTAAAGTCTTCAGGTATTGTAGGTACATCTGACAACCTATATTTGCAAACCATCGGAATACATATTTGAAAGTTCCTTCTCTACATTGCAAGAGTTTGACAACACACGGATTTTCTATACTGTCCCTTTTTCTTCTGACAAATCACTTCCTTCAAGAATATTAGTATTTATTCATTACAGAATAGAAGTTTTAATAAACAGAAAGTAATGAAATCCAGGAACACAGTATAGCTTTAAGTTAGACTGACAAAGGGTGTTATCCTCTTTTCTTATTTCTGTTACAGTGGCATGTTTTAATGAGGCAAAAGGTGGTTTTCTGTTACTGTCATTTGCCTCAGTGTACATCTTGAAGGCACTTATTTCATTACCTTATACAACATTCTCTCTTTTTAAAATCAAAACCTTGGGCAGTAGCCCAAAAGCTGTCAACTACAAGGAACATATTGTGATATATTCATGGTCTGTTCATTTCATTTTTTTGGAAGAGTCATTTCTACCTCTGGGTTCTGTCAGTAGTGCGTAATGGGAGTCTTCTGTTGACTTCAGTGGAGTTTTTGAGAGTGAAGCGATTGCTGGCTTGGGTCCTTAGATTAATTTTGCAGGCCGAATCCTGATACCCTTGTAACTAGTGCAAAATATTCCATGAAATTTGTGAGAATAGTATGTGAAAATAGGCATGTAGGACTGGAATTAGATAGTTCACCAAAGACTATCTAAAATTATTTGGGTGGGTTAGCATTTACATTCAAGTGCCATCGATCACTGACTTGATCCACACTGGTTTATACTGCTATTATATTTTCCTATGGTGATGTAAAGCTAGAATATTACTAGACTAACCCCAGCGGCCATATCTGTTAGTTCTGAAGCTGACATGCTGCTTTTTAAGGGATTGTCTTACGGGACAGTGAGCAGACAGGCAGGATAGCAAACAGTCGCTGAGGAAGAGTGCTTCCTGTTGCACCAGATTTTTATCTTATGCTGACCAGTATATTTAATCATTAAGCTAACTACATTTTTGTGCTGATTATCCTATTGGGTTTATGTTTAAAAATGTTTTTCTTGGAGATTTCCTCTCTTGTTCCTTCTGCATTTTTTTGAATAAACTTGGCTTTCAGTTAGGATGACTGGTTGCGTGTGCATGGGCAGCTGGTGGGAGTATTTGAAGGAGGGAGAGTAAGTACTTTCTAGATACTTAGAATGTACTTGTAAAGGTTTATGACAGTTGCTGGAGTAGCCCCCAGACTTCCAACTCGGTGCTGGCTGGAAGACTTCATGGGTGACTGCTGCCATAGAGAGGCCGGAAAGAACTTGCGGTTACATTCTTCTCTAAAAGACATTACTAGAGCAATGAGTCTGAACAAACAACTTAATAAATCGTGACAATCAGGGAATCAGGAATCCCTTGGAACTTCGTTCTGGAGAATAAATCCAGATAGCTTGTGAGGCCTTGCCGATTGAGTGATTTGAGTGTAAATTACCCGTATGTTTCACATTCACGGAAACTCTGATTTTGTCCCCCTTCTTTTTCTTGCCCTTTTCTTCCCCGTTCCACCTCAGGCCGTGCCACCCCTTCCTCACAGCGGCGCCCGCCCGTCCCGCCCGCGCCGCGCGCAGGGCCCGCCGTGCGCACGAGCCGCCATGCGGTGGCGCCGCAGCACCGCCGAGGGCGCGCGGGGGCGGTGTGCGGCCGCGCGCGGGGGAGCGCCGCGTGAGGCCAGAGGCGCGTCACAGCGGGAACGTGGCTCAAAAAATACCTTTGGCGTCCTTCTGCTGCATTTCAAAGCCTTTTTTTTTTTTTTTTTTTTTTTTTTTTCTTCTTTCTTCTCCCCTTTTAATTGCGTAGTGGTTTAGTATGTTTCAAATGTTTTTACACATTATGCCCTTTTTAGGGCACGTTTCCTATCAAAAATACTCCAGTGGTAACTCAGGAAACTATAGCTGATGGTAGTGATATTTCAATGCTTTTAAATATTGCTGAATCAAATGCTCCTATGTGCTGCATTTTGATTAAAAGTCTGCATTTTTACAGAGTAGTTTTTTATTTTCCATGAGAGAATATTGTAAATTGTATGGTGTAATTTCGAATTTTATATTTGGTTTAGAACACGTTTTACTGTTCAGAGAAAAATTAGTAGTTTGGGACCTCAAAAGTGAATTTTGAGTTTTTGAAGGCAGTAACTTGATTTTAGAGACTCCTTACACACATGCTTGAAATGTGTCCTTGAGGACAAAGTTTTTGTCAGCAACAGTTATGTCAGATTTAATTGCTTGTGTTTCAGTATCCGGTTAGCACTTGCAGTGTGCTAGGTATTACTCTTTTTAAATTTTACAATGCAAAATATATCATGATGATGTTACCATGTGCTAAAGTAATGAGTTTACTGAATGTAAAGGAAGCGTAATAACGGAGTGATAGATACTTTTTACATACACTTGAAAACAACCACCATATTAATTGTGGCTGGTTGCTCAGTGATGTAGCTGTCATTGTGTAGTCTGTTAAATGTTGGTGCCAGAGTAAAGCTGCTTTCTTAGGAAAGTGTAGTGGTATTACAGAGAAGTGGAGGAATGCCACTGAGAGATTAGTGTCTGCCATAGTCACAGATTGACACCATTGTGAATCTTATCTGGTGGTAGGGGTTTCTACTGCTACCTCTCAGTCCTAATATCTGTGTGGTTTTCAGTGAATAATACAAAGATTGCTAATAGATTTTGTAGAGTCTGTGGCTTTTTTTGAATTTGCAATGGAATTTGTATTTTTATTCAGGGATTTTGTTTTCAGTAATTATTAGGTTTGTGTATGGTAGAATACTTACTTGAAGTTCCTGAACAAAGAGCTCAGGTTCCTTAATTAAAGAAAATGTGCATTTAAAGACAGATGCATATGTTAGGGAATCAAATTGCATCTTTTATTCATATTCTACCATTTTTTTTGATAAATGTAACATTCAGAATGTGTTATGATTTATGAATTAATCTAATAACATCCATAATGACTAAGGATTTTGTAATATGTGTGAATTTAAATCAAAATCCTTTCTCTGAGACGTTTGAGGCATATATTCATACTTAGTATAATCTCTGGAAGGCTAGTAATGGTGATTTTTCAAATGGCTATATGTGAATGCTCTTTTATCACTAAACTGATTCAATTGATACGATGCTTTCTTTAAAATGATGCACATCTTTATTTAATTTGATCAGTTTTAGTAGGGAAAGTTACAAAAAGAAATCAAAGCCCATGTATATAGTGCAATACCCTCTCTGAAATATATTGGTGGTTTAGCTGCCTGAGTAAGTGTCCAATTTAAACACAGAATGTTGACTGTCAATATATATCATATTAAGCTAAAGGACCCTGAGTATTTAAAGATTGCTAGATCAGTATTAAGTCTCTTGTAGCTGTAAATTCTGGGAAAACTTCTTTCTCCTAATATAGAAAAACAGAGAAATCCAAGTCTCAGGGGAAACATTAATGCCCCACTTAAGCAGTGTTAGCCTTTCATAAGCAGCAAATCTCATTTCTCTCTGGGGAGTCCCGCCTGGAACGTAAGATAACCTACACTTACCCTTGCTTTATTCAGCGACTCCATAAAACTCTACAGCTGTAGCTGACAGCAGAATATTTAAATGATTTGAACAGTGTAAATGCCTCACGTTCATTTAAATAACTGAAGAATTCAATCACTTGAATGCCAATGATTATTCCTATTGGAGTTTACATTTCAAAAAAGACAGCTCATCTGAATCCCTGTGAGAGCATTAAATTGCTATCTAATTAGAAGTGCAAAATTACATATATTTAAAAGATAATTAAAGGTTTGAAGGCTGTTGAATAACTGGTTGTACATATAAAAGAATCACTGAAAATTTGTTAGCAATATGTGAAGCTTTCTTTTATTCTTTGCTTTCAGCTTTGAAGTTAGGTATAACCGAGCTCATGGGTTTAAGTCTGGTAGTATTAAGATAAAGGCAGATGTTTTTAATTATTTCTACTCAAACCCCGAATAATTATAAGCAGCTGCCAGTTTTACATAATCCTAAATGATAAGGTCCTGAGAATGCAAATAAAATCCTAAATAGAGGGGTTGTTTTTTTCAGTGGTGTAAATCACATACAAGTTGGGTTGCTAATCAACTGAAATACACCTGAAAATGTGAGCTCAGCTGATGTGCTCTTTGTCCAGTCTATAGGTGCGTGATTTAAAGCTGGTTTTTGTATTTGCTTTTACCTAATCCTGTATATTTCCATATTTCGTTTCATCAATTTAAACATTACTCCATTTTTAATGCAAACACATGTTATGAGTGTAAGTAGACAGAGTAATTTAACATGTCGCATGAGAAATATTTTCTTCTGTTACTTTGCTAGAGGGTTCTTCTGTGTAGATGGTACATCTAATTATTCCTACTTTTTCACTGCCTGGAAAGTTAGAATTGCATTATTCTCTTTTCCCTAGCATGACATGGCTCCTGTTGTCATCTTTTCTCTGCAGTATTTCTGCAGATTTTATAGTGTGGCAGTTTTTCACTGCCATCTGGCATGAAAAATCAGTCCAAAATAACTGTTTTTTACTGCCAGCCATAACCTAGGAACTCCTGGATTAACATTTTAAATAATAGGCTTGTCATGAAAGTCTCTCTTTGGAAAGGGAAGTCATTCTTCCTAGTTTCCTAAGAAAATCAAGATGTTACCCTTTTTTTTTGATATTAAAATAAGGAACTTTGTATTGAAAGCAACTTTGGTTTTAATTGTACACCTATGTGTTCTACAAATTCAAGATTAAGGGTAGATCGATAAAAGAACATTTGAGGCCACAACTAGATGCAAATTGTGAAATGAAAGTATCAAAAAGACAAATCAGGATCATGTGAGCAGGAAAAAAAAAAACAATCCAAATGAAATAAAGAGCTTAAAAGCCAAGCAGTAGTGATTTACATTGAGATAGGATGCTGCTTCAGGCATATCCCCAGGCAGAATGTTATGGAGCTATGTAGCTCATGGTGAATGAAACCTTAGTCACAGTGGGTGATGTTGTATTAACAGGTGAAGCAGTGAAGAGAATTTTTCACTACTGTGTGTTGTTTTTTGGTTGGTTGGCTTTTTTAAATGTCAGAGTATGATTCAGTCTACTGAAGTGATCTCTTCCCCTGTCTTCTCATGACCTTACACTGTATTTTCCATTACCTTGTATTTGTCCCATAGCATTTAAAATCTAAGCATTTTATGACAGAAATATTATTTTGTAAATGGACTAACATTGAGGGATTTAATCCATATTTAAAGTAATTTGCAATTTTGAATTGTTACAATCCTTGCTGAAAAGTAGGAAGGAAGTGCATCACCCCCCTTCCTTTCTGTGCACTGTGCAGAGTGGCATGGCTCTTTGCTGAAGAGCCTCACTCAGGGATGCACACCCCTTTGCAGCCAGGAAAGGAAGCAGGAACATACTCCAGCCGTATTCTGTTCAAAGACCAAAGAAGACACGTTTGAAGGACTGGTGACAGAAACAGATGATTCTGCTCCTAAAATTGGTGCAAACCGAGCTTTCTGCTTGCACAGTCACCCCAATAAGGAACAGTGTGAATCACGGGCAATTTATGCTAGGATGGGTAGCTGGTAAAGGTCTCAATATCTGCCATTGCATTGACCACGTAACGTCAGGTTCAATGCAGTTTCCATGAAAACAGGTGCAGTCTTTGCATTATGTCAATCAGAGCTACGCTAGACAATTAATAAGTGGTAACATTAATGTCCATAGTCTTTGAGGAAGGTGGTAGCTGAATAACTGGCCAGACCAGGGAATTGCAGTAATGGCAGTGTATTTGGTCTGTGTCTGTTTATTTAAAAATGTATGGAAGATTTTAGTTAATGATGCTTTTCCTTTGATACTTGCTCATTCAACCTTTCCTATCAAACTTTGTAGACAAGAATACCTTTGCAGTATGGCTTAATTTAAGTTACAGTTATACATGCAATTGTGTTGTGTATTTAAATATGTAGAGTTCAAGCTCAGCAAAACGTATTCCCATATGTTCAGATTTGTATCCTCTAAACAAATTGAAATAATTTTCAAGTCCTGTTTAGTTTAAGACATTATCCTAATTTTTAAGTACTCATCCAAAAATATGAAACTTAATTGATGCTCCATTTTAAAATTGAAGGAGTTTTTTTAGTTTCTGATTCCTTCCTTTTGTAAGTAGGATAGTAGTTTGATGAGGAAGAGCTTTCCCTTGAAATTATTTTACCTCTCTGGCTTTTAGTTGTTGTTTAGTAGATACTTGCTTACTATAATATTTTCTCATAGAGGATTCTACAAATGTGGTTAAGCAAGTTTGCTAAAATCTATTGATGCTTCTGAGGCTGCTGCTACAGCAACTTATTCTCTTTTACCTCCCCATTATCCAGATGGAGCATGTCTGAGAAATTCCAATCACTTTAGACCCAAGGCTTGCAGCTGTTAGGATGTAGCTTGCTCCCTCTATAATCAGATTGCTACACCCTGGCTTTATAAACACGTGGAAGGTCATTCAGTGCAGATGGTTTGGGACTGCTTGTGTTATAAATATATAAATAAATAAATAAAATATCAAAGTAGAGAGTTTAATAATGGCACATGTAAATGGTTGTATATGGGGTGGTGAAAAAATGTGATTCAGTCTTTAAACAGTACACGTCACATGTTGTTTGAATCATCCAGTGCTATAAGTTTGGCCAAGCCTCAAATAAAAGATACTGAGTAAGATAAAGCTCATTCTGATTACCAAACAAAATCATTTCCTGTGTTCTTTCCACAAATAAAAATACATTGGAGCTGTTATAATTTTGAGCAGACCAAAAGATTCTCGTATTGCAGTCCAGATATTTAAAAATTTTCAGGATTTTTTTTTCCCCAGGGTTTAACTACTATGTAATATCACCACACATTTTATACTGGCCAAAGTAGATTAACAGCACACAGTTTAAATCTAGCTCTTTTCCTCACACACTTAAATCCGAGTAATTTGGTAGAGCTCCTAGTTTCTATCTTTCCCAGTGGGTCCCTTAATGATTTGTTTCAATGCTTTATAGTAATCTTGCAGATGGGTTTGGCTTCAACCTTCAATCAGTATTTTATACTTCACCCAGAAGTCTCAGAGATAAAAAGTTAGATTATGTTCGCTGCAAGAGAAAAAGATATAGATGTATGCCATTTTTAAAAGCTGGGGAATTATTTCTGTGTTCACGAATAGCTTTTACTAAGGAATTAGTTAAGCAATAAAACTAGAAAGAAGCTAGAGAAGAATGGCCAATTGAAAACTAGTGTTATGAAGTATTTTCTATTTGGTCTACTTACATTTATGTTTTAGGCCCTAGTTACATAAACATAAAATTAAATAATTTTACTGCTAGGAATAAGGTAATATCTTAGTTAAGATTTGTAAGCAGAGTTACCCAGATACACAAATAATTGCTATTTTCTGGTATCTTGTCCTTGCTGGAAGTTTGTTTTTGTTTTGTCTGCCATCCTTTTCTGAACCGTGACATAAATCTACTCTTCACTTACTGAATTCCTGTGTAGGCAATTAAACAGTAGCCCCTAAATTGTAAGAGCTGAATGAGGGTTTAGGCACCTCAATACTTTATTAGTTCCTGTCCTAAATGTGTTTAAGAACTGCACTTTCAGTTCCTTTCAGTGCTTATAGAGCCTAACACTTGCTTGGCTTTGGCTTTGTTTCTGCTTGTCTGAATTTTTAAGACATGAATTCTTCTAATTCTGGCTTTACTGCAGAACTTTGAATGTTTTATCCATCTCTTCATTCAATTGCTTTTGGATTTTATTTTGCTCTTTGAGTGCAAGGTGTGGAATCTATGTGATTAAAATAAAGACCCATAATCAATATCATGCAAATGGTTTGCTTTATGTTTGAAGTTTACTTCTGCTGTCAGACACACAAGATCAACTCCTATTGTCATAAGTAAGGATTTGCACATGTGTCTGAGAATGCAGTATAGCCCAGAAACTTTTCACCATCTGTGAGTAAGGATGTAATTAAACATTGGAACCAGTACGGGAGCTGTTTGCTCTACTTAGATGATCCCAGCTAACTTCTATGTAACACTTTTCAGCTCTTAGTATTTCAGAACTTGACTGTAACCATTTCTATAACTTGAACGACTGAATCAGATCAAAGATTTGCTTGGTTAATTGTTGCAGCCACAGAGAGTAGACATAGTTACTCCTTGTAAAGATTAAAGATAATATTGATATAGCTGCAGCCATAGTGAAGGGTTTTCAAAACATAGGTAAAAAAATCAAGCCCTGCTAATGAACTAGATGTTATCCTCTCATATTTTATTCTTGTGACATTTAACTATATTGGCTGCAAATTTTCTCCTTCAGTATTTGGGTATAGTTATTTCTTTGGCTGTCAGAGGTGTCACATAGCAAGAATTAATCGTAGCATTGAGCTGCTTGAATTCACATTCTAATGTATAAGCATGTGCTGAAAGCAGAAATTCTTTACATCTCTACCCATCTGTTGAATAGCATTAGCCCAGAAGTGGATAACCTTGTTACAAGAGTGGTGGCTTCTAGCAGAGGGGCAAAAAAAGCATTTGAAAGTAGTCTTCAACTGCATGAATTCTCAGAACTTAGTCTAAGACTTAGACCAATGGAGTTGTTAAGAATTTTAACTACTTAAAAGAAGAATGAGAATTGATTAATGATTTTATCCCACATAGTTTCTCAAAATAATCATCTGTATAAGTAATTGGAGTGTCCAAGTTGTTATGAGCAAAAACTAAGGAGGCTCAGTGAAGCCTGTGCTAGAAGAAACTTCACAGTGCTACCAGTATCTCAAAATCTCTTTGTGATTATGATCCAATAATCAATATTCTTTTAAAGTTTTAAGTTCTTTAGGAAGATTTTGTCATGCCTGTTTTTAAATATTGTGGCCTACAAAAACAACTGTAGGATTCACATGAGAATCTTTTAATTTAGAGAGAAAAAAGTCAGGATGGGAGTAATCTTCTTAATGCTCAGAGAGCAAGTTTTTTCTTTGGCCTCTCTAGTCTCTGTAATCTGCAGAATGTGATTGAAAGTTCCTGCACCACTGGTCACAGTGATAAATTTGCTGTCTCAAGCACTGACAGTTTTGGTTTATGATATAGTTGATCCTGCCCTGAGGGAGGAGAATCAACTATATATACTGCCTTACAGGTACATTTTCTATCCTTTTATGATGCTATTGTTGAGGAGTCACAGAAATAATTCGGGGATTTTTTACAGTATCCCAACGTCTCCTATCATACTTCATAGACTTACGTTTTTTCCTCCCACTTAAATGCATTGTAAAAGATAGAAGACCAGATTTCACATTATGTTGATACTCTCCCAAATTTATTTTTTTCTCAAATATTCTCATAATCTTTCTTAACCAGTTAGGTTCTTTATTCACAGATCTTCCTAAACACCTTTTTTCTTCTTCCACTAAACAAGGTTTTTGTTCTTACATTAGTAGGGTCTCTGATTTTGAATGCTCAGCAGAGGGCAGGATTTCCTACATTATAAACACCTCAGTGTCAAATCAATTTGTCACTAGAATGTTTATTTAAAATGTGCGATTTACAGTGTAACAGTGACTAGTGCTAAAAACCTATACATTATCTTTATTAGTATATCACTTTTTCCCCCATGAAGTTGTAGATAAAATGTAGTATCAGCAAACGTTAACACCATACATTCTAAGAGTTACATCTTATCTTGTTTAAAGAGAAATGGGTAAACATTTTGTTGATAAGATTATAGTAAATATAACTTCCTGTACAGCTGAAAGAGCTTGTTTGAGACATTTAACATAAACTACAAGATCAAGGTCTTATGTATTTTCCATATGGGGAGAAGGTACAACTGCTGAATTTGACTTCCCAGTGTGTTCATCAGGAAAATCTTTGTATCCTGGCAAGAGATGATGCAAACAATCCTGTGTGATGTAGGTTTTGAGATCACAGACAACATTTATGCAGCAGTGTGGTGCACTTTATATGAATTAAGTTGCCTACTGTTATGTGTATTGCATAAAATCAGCACACATCCAGTAAAATTTTAAACCTTCTGATACAAAATCTTTGTGGAAGTAAAACAGGATGTGCTAAATATTTCACCTTTTTTTATACCAGTATGAAGAGGGAAAGAAACGAAGAAAGCCCAACTACAGTAGTGTGGATCTTTCTGAGGTCGAGTGGGAAGACAGAGATGATGTGGTAAGTGATGTGTTTTAAAACCCTGTCAGAAGACATTGCATCCCACTACTGTACCTGGAAACTGTTTAAGTAGTCATTAGAGAGGCCACCTGACTGCTCTCAGGAAGGGAAGGACAATAGCCTCTTTTACTTCATTCACAATTTTATAGCTGTTTTGTATTGATTCTTCCTTACATATGCATATACCACAAACACAGGCTCTTTGTATCTTTGGTAGAAATCATCACCCTTGCATTCTCTATGCGTCCCATTGTGTATCTTTTGCTGGATAACAAATACAGTGCTAGAGAAGGGAATAGAATATCTCTTCAGGGCTGGCCCAGACAACTGCTGAAACTCAGAAATGAAGGAATGAGTTTAACTCATCTCCATGAGATCCCTCTTTCCTTAATAGAAGTAATGAGAACTGTTTTCCTTAATGTACAAAATAAAAATCATCAGACAAATAAACAAAATTGGATTGTTTGACCTCTGTTCAGAGCACAGATTCACTCCAAACTCCTAATTTCAGACATACGGGTAGCTGCAGAACCATGTGTTCTACGTCTATCAGCTGTTATGCACACAATCCTTTCAATTAAACTCATTTTTCAGTGCTGCATCTACTCTGTAGTTTGCTCTTTGTCTTATTCATTCTTACCTTGCAGACTTAGCCATTTCTACAGCACTGTATCAAAAGCTTTCCTTATGTCCATGGCTTAACCTTTGTGTCTGGTCTTTCTGTTATTTCCTCAATAAATCTGATTTGTTAGGCATGAATTGTTTTGTGTGAATCCTTGCTGACTGTCCTTAATTAAATCGTAACTTTCCAGGTGTTCCCCTTTCTGTCCTGTAATTTAGTTTTTCCCATAAGTTCCCTACTGCCAAAGTCACGACTGCATGTCTGTATTTTTCATAGATGTCTCCTCAATCCCTTCTCAAATATCAGTGCTGTGTTAGCTTCTCTGAAGTCCCTCATAGCTCTACTTTTCCTGAGAGATTTTGAATATATCCACTGAAGGTTCCCATATTTACTTTGTCATGTCCTTCCGAAATCTGGGGTGGATCACGTACAACTGCCCCTGGAGTCTTGTCAGTCTTCAGATGTACTAATTTCTTGATCCCTGTTCTGACATAAGTCTGTATTTTCTTTCTCCCTTACAAAATATATATCTTGCATTCCTCCCTCTCTCCACCCACTTTGTGAACAGTGAAACAGTTCATTTCTATTTTAAGCAATGTCTGTTTCATCAGGTGATAGATTGTCCTCATCCTCTCCTAGGAGGCCATCTTACTTCCTTATTTAAATTTTTGTGTTGGAGTAAACACTCAAAATTTTTCTAATGTTTCTTGTATAGCTTTGTGCAGTTTTCTATACATATGCTATTTAAGGCTTCCTCATTAGATTTTCACATGCTGTAGCAGCCTTTTGCAATCTTGGCAATTGCACTGACTTCATATTTTATACCTTGCCTTTTCTCTTATCTTTGATCATGTATTGCTCAACCAGTTCCTCTGCAAATGACCTTTTAAAATTTCCTCTCTCCTTTCAAATGTTATTGCTGTAGTTAAGTACAGCTTTTAAACCTTCATGAATTTTTTTCTTATTATTTCTCTTTGGCTTTTTCTTTTCCTTTTTATGTTTTCTGATACTTTCTCTGCTTATTTTTTACAGTTTTAATCCCTCATTTTTAATCATATCTTTGTATACATTCAGTGGTTCAGTTAATGTAACATTGAACTATTTCTATGACATTGAAAATTAAGTTTTATTTATAATTGAGATTCTGTCTGAAGACACATGAAGGCAGAAAAGTATAGATTCACCTCTTTTTAAGTATTTCCTTTGTTTGGGACCCCTAAGCTCTGTCACTTTTTCTGAAGATTTCTAGCAAAAATTGAGTTTTGTTTACATGTAGGCTACAAAAAGTTTTATTTCACATTTTGACAAAAGATATATACATACATTTTATCTAAATCTTTCCCTTTCACCTAAAAAAAAAGGTTGTTAAGAGGTATTTTTAAATTGTAACATAGAAACAAGCAGCCTTTCCAATTGTTTAATTTTTTGAATGAAAAAAAAGTTAATCTACATTACAAATAGACTAAATTGAACATTATATTTATAGAAAAGATCCATGTCGATTGCCCAATTTGTAAGAGTAAAAAAAATAGATAAATCATAAGTAAAATTAATTTTGATAAGTATTTAATTCATGATAGAAAAAGCTCTAGATATTCTGTTGTAGCTTTGAAGCAGCAATAAACACAATTTTAACTCATGTATAATGCAAGTGTGTTGTAGTGACTTTCTTGAATGATGCCCATCTATCAGTGCTAAAAATTAATTACTGCATGTCTGAATAAGCAGGCATTCTTTGATAAATAATCCCTCAACAGGTAGGTTTTGTAAAACAGCTTACACATCCACTGTTTGATGGTTAGTGACCAAGTGTTATCTGAAAAAACAGCAGGTTAAATATTGTAGAAAAATGTATTAATATTCCAAATGTTTTCCTAATACTTCAGCAATGCAACACACATGTGGGGACCTTCATGCAAATATCTAAACAGGAAAAAATGCAATGTCAAATAATATTTTTACAGCTATTTTTAAAAGTAAGCCTCGTATATCATTACAAGCTTCTGTGTTTGTGTGAAGCAATGTGTAAGTCATTTATATCATGTTACTAAGACCTTCAGAGGGGCTGATGGTCAGAAATACTAATAGAAGAATGAAGGAGGAGATACGAAATAAAGTAATATTGGAGCTACAGGCAGAGTCAGCATTAGAGCTAGAATGAGAATGGGAATGGAATTTGAAGGAAGTTCTGTAGATTATTGTAATTAAATCCATCTCTTTATGCAACTTTTCTGATGTGAGGATCCAAATGAGTGTCCAAAAAGTGTGTGTTATTTTTGTTGATCTTTTGTAATAGGCAATTCCTTAATATTGTTAATTTTAAGTGAAAATGGTAAATACTCTGTAGGAGACTTATAATTTTGTGGAGTAACTTACTGACTTGAGGTCTACATGTAGCTCTGCTTCACCCAAGGCCTTGGTTTTGATGATCTTGATTTTTTTGAAGCTTGCGTTATAAAGCATTGTTTACTCAACTCTAGAGGGAAAGAATTAATGCATTCATATAGCTGTTTTTAATAATATAGCCTACTACTGGTATACTTTTCTCCCATGAAACACTTATGTGGAAGCTGATTAAGACATTTTCTTGCTTTTTACCACATGAATTTAATGGTTACATAGTTTTCCAATAATATAGAACGATCTCATGCTATAGCAGTGAAACTGCATTGTTAGCACTTGACTGGAAGATATTTAGTTGAAGGAATAATAATGCATATTACTGTGAAGAGGTGAAGTAGTAGGTTTTGTCTAGTCATCCAATACAGAAAAGGTGGCAGAACTAAGGTTAGAAATTTTTTCACCATGAAATAGATTTGGTGTAAATACATATTCATCAGTTCATTTTCCAGGTTAACTACCTACTATCTTGCTGTTACTGCATTTTATTAGAAATATAAATCTTAGCATCACTTTATTAAATTGACAGCATCTTCCAGCAAAGTTTGGGAATATGCTGTACCAAAGACAAGATGTTTCAATTTGGACAGAAACCTTTTTCTCATCAGCTCACTTCTTAAAATTCTTTTATTATAATTTCTAACTGAATGAAATACTTTTTTTCCAAATAAAAAAGACCATGAATGAATGTTTTGGGTCTTGAAGCCAACTGAGGCAGTACTTATTTTATGCATTTGAGGAGGGAGATGAAACTGCAGAAGAGCTGAGAAACCAGATTACAAAGCCAAGAAATGTAATCACAGCAAGCAAAAAAAAAAAAAAAAACCAAACCCAGAAGAAAAGTAAAACTAAATCCCACATGCAGACTTGATCTTAAACACTACTGAGAGTTTGGAAGCCCTTTTAGTAAATCTATGACTTGCCTGAGGCTTGTGGGAGGAATGGGTCTTAGACAACTGCAGGCACCAATAGGAAAAAAAAATGAAAACCATGTTAAAGATAAATGGAACTGTTCTGTAAATGTTAGAAAGTAGATGGTTAATTAAGACCAGCTCCCCAAGTCCAAAACCACAAAGCTTAAAATGGGAAACTATTTCCAGAATTGCCTATTATGTATTGTTTAAAAAAATCTACAGTAAAATATATGCTTTATTTTATACATGCCTCCAGCTAAAAATTATTCTTTTACACTCACTGACAGAAGAGTAAGACTGTTAATTCAAATCTAGATGCCATAGAATTAAATTTAAAGAGCTGCAAAGTTTGCAGTTTTTGATAGGTCAGCCATGCTCAACTTGTTCATGAGAATAAAACCAGATATTTCACTGGCAAGTTTGGTCATTCTCTTTTCACTCCACACTAACTCAAAAAGCCTGCAGAGTGCATTGATATTACTATCTTCACAATTTTTCATTAAAATCTGACGGAATTGCTCAATCTGGCGTGAGGTACTGAAGAACAGGAGATACTTGTTCAGCAAGAACACGACATCCAAAATTATGTTCAGCTAGATAAGAAATAGAAGAGACATAAAAATGCTCATTCTGTCCATATTATTCTTAATTTGAATATCCCTGAAGAGGGAGTGTGAATTGATTATTGATAGTTGAATTTTCCTATTGTAATGAAAATTACAGCTGTGAAAGATTTATAGGTGCTTCTTACCACAAAAAAATCCCACAAGTATAGCAATTTCACTTTGTAATTGAAGATATCCTGAAGCAACCACTGTAAACTTTTTGTATATGTGCCATTAATTAAAAATATAAGCAAAAGAATCTGCATCTTCCATTAGTAAACCTAAGAGCATTCAAATAAAACACTTCCATATATGGCTGGTATACCTGCTAAACAGTAACTTTCTTATTTCTTCCATGAAGTCTTGAACTGATAAATTGGCAAATTCAAAACACTAAGGGTGAGGATTTCTCAAAACATGTCTTGTCATTCTTCAGTTTCAGCCTAGAGACCTGTGGTGACAGAGACCCTGCTCTCAGACCAGCTGTGTCAGGTTAACATGTACTCATTGTTAGGGGCACTGCAGATCATTTTGGCTTATAGACCTGGGGGACAGGTTTTTTTTTTTGATTTTGTTTTGTTTTGTTTTTTTGTTTTTTGTTTTTTTCCTTTCCTCTTCTTTTCATCATCAAGGCATGTTCACCTAAGAGAGAAGCTGTGACAGCTGGTGTCCTATGGGAGAAAGGCTCTTATTTCCTAGGGACCAAATAGATGTGCTAAGGGAAGACCTTTTAGAGGTGATGGGTAAGGGACTTTACAGCACAGATTTTGGAGCCTGCAGCGCACATGGAGTCTAGAATAAAGTTACTGAAAAACAGTGTTTGTGGTAATCTAAAAAGTAACAGATCTAACTTGCAGAGCAGCAGGTAAATCATTGTGTATAAACCCTTTTTCCTTTATTTCTGTCTTCCCTAGATGCTTTGAGTTTCTGGCTTATATAGTAATGAAACCTTTTTTTGAAAGGGATTTAAAAAATCTTTTGGACAACTTTGAGGGGGAGAGGTCCAGGCTAGTTCTTAATACTGTGACTGACCTAGGGCTTCCATTACAGGGATAAAATTTACTACCTTGCAAGGGGCACCTGGACACCAATGGACAACCAGAGGGAATCACAGAACACTGCAGCTGTGTGTTCCCATTGAAACAGGTTACTGATCAAATGGGCTGTCATTCTTTGCTAGTTCTAATTTCTGATGCAGTTAGAATGCACTTTCTGGTGCTAGTTTAGGATGCAGCCCAATGTAGAGTATCAAGCAGAAGCAGAATGAATTGTGTAGGGTAAGTAGGGTTTTCTCTTTTTTGCTTTGTTATTATATGTATAATTGTTGAAGTATTTAAACACTGAGCCCTCATCTAACTTCAGCTAAATCCAGGTGGGAACCTACTCCTTATCTTCCTATGCAGTAACTGTAGAATAGTTGTCAATTACACTGTTTATCCAACATAAATAAAACCCAGTTTACTACACAAAGAGCTACTATGAAGGATGCTGAGAGCTCCTATCTTGTATACCTCAGCAACTTGCCTAAAGTTCTGCAGCAGGAGTCTTAGCCTATACAGACAATAAAATGTGTAAGTTTGTTCACTGTGTAGTAAAACTACTGAAAATGAAGAAATTAAGAAAAGTAAGTACTGCTTAGGCCAAGTGAGTGTACCAGAGAGCTCAAAGGATCACAGAAAATGCAAATAGGGTAATTGACACACAATTCCTTCATTTCAGCTCCGAAATGCAATGGTGAATCGGAAAACGGGGAAATTCTCCATGGAAGTGAAGAAGACAGTGGACAAAGGGGTACAATGTATAAAATATTATTCCAATGAAGTATAAAGCTAGCAGTTATTTTTTTTTAACAGTTTTTGAGAATGGCATAAATATGACTCACTGCAGTATTTTTTTTTTCTCTCACTGAATGCAAATATTGCTTGTCATTTTATCAGTGACTAACCACTGGATCTTTTATATGTTTTTTATAGCAAACTAACTTCTTTCCCTCTCTTCTCCTGACTTTCTTGTTCTGAATCTAGAAACGGGTGTTGGTGATGACAAATGACTACTATTATACAGACATCAAGGGTACTCCATTCAGGTAGAGCTGACTATAATAAATGGACGTTTCATCAGACTCATTGGATTTGCATTTGTACAGAGCTTGTGAACTCATTAAAAGCTCATCAGCAAACGTTGACAATGAAATATCCTTGGACAATGCTGAAAATAGCAAGGAAAAGAAGCCTACCAGCATTCCTTTCAGCTTTTCCAGGGATGGAAAGTTTGTGCAAACTCACAGTGTTTGTCATGGCTTACATTTCATTAAAAAAATATTCAGTTGAGGTTTACAATGAACGAAAGGCTTTCGCAAGTACTTGGAGAGCTATAAATACTATAATCCATTTAAGTAACTACATATTGAGCCCCATTTTCATTTTTTTCCACAACAAAAATGTAATGTAAAATGAGATAGTATTTCACTTCCAATTTGAGGTTTGGATATTTTGTTTCTCTGAACTACCTTCAGTGTATTTGTATAACTAAAACTGAGTAAGTCAGCTATGTTATTTTAGCATGCATCTTAGGAGGGGAAAAAAAAAATAAAAGAAAGACAGGAAGTCACTTAAAAAATGCTCATATTTGAATTAGAAAGAATCCATTAATAAAAGAATATTAACTATACCTTATGCTTAAAGCAGGAAGCTGATAGTTGCAATACTCAACTGAAATTTTCTTCAGTGGAACCATTTCGCAGAACTTGAGCTACGTTTCCACATAGAGAAAATATAGGTGTATTTCTCTCATCTCTAATACATGTGTTTATTCTTGTTAAAATTCACACATAGGTGGTAAAACTCAATGGTTTTTTTGTTTTGTTTTTATTTTGTGTTTTCTTTGTTGTTTTTGTGTTTGGGTTTTTTTTCTGTATCGCTGTCATTCTTACCCATTTTAGTAAACAGACATGGGGCTATATATTTGCATGCAGTGTGAGTTCTGATTCTTAGGGCAGAAATATAGTAGGAAAAAATGTCCTGTCTTTTTCAGCATGGTCTGTATCTAGTTTTGATAGGTAGGGGTATAGATTCAGGAAGGCAGCAGGGGCAACTTTTATTAAAATATACACTGTAGTGTCAAAGATGTTTGCTCTTCAGCCCATTTCCAGATTGAACTGTTGATTGCAGCATGTGTGCTCCTGGAGTTGGTGCCTCTACATGTACCTAAAGTACTGGCCCATCCATTTTCAATCTTACAGATTACTGGAGGGTTCCTAGCCTGATGCAATCCCCTTGAATGAATGAATGCCAGATGGTATTCTGTGTATGTGTTCAATAGGAAAAGACATGGGATCCCCTGGCCAGTTCATTAAACATGAATACTTCAAATGGTAGACTGAAAACTAAACAAAAACCAGGTATATAACTGTTGAGAGTTTATGAAGCTGAAGTCAATGCAAATAAGTTAAACTAGCTAAAAATATGAATCACAGAAAAATTAGTCCAAGAGAAGTCATGATGCTGTTGTCACATATGAAATTATTTTCCTCTCAGTAGCTCTACTGATTCCCACACTTATGTAGTTTCTCAACAGCTTAGTCTGATTTACAAAAAATAGTCTCCTTCATTGTACAGCTATGGTCATGTTCAAGGCTCAGCTGAAGAAATCTCATGCTGAGTGAGCAGCAGTGAGCTTAGAGGGGTTTGTTTATTAGTTTGCCAGAGAATAATGGTTTACTGCACCTCTAAGCACACATAAATACAGCTGATTGTTGTTGGCACATCAGAACTGAAACAGCATTGAAGCAGCTAGTTGAACAATAAATATGATCAGTGAGGGTTTGGGAACAGTTTTAAAGTTAATCATTGCACACTAGCTGGAAATGTTAGAAATGAAAATAGCTTGCAATATCTGTTATTGTTTGTCTCACAGATTTCAAGGTCTGCTTTATTTCTCTGCACAGTTTAGGTGTGGCTCTCTCTAGAGGACATGGAAAATATTTCTTCAGAGGGAATGTAACTGTAGAAGAAGGTAAGATACCTACCTTCTCATGTTGCTTACACAGTAGTTTTATTGTTGATTTGGTAGATGTGAAGCTTATATGTTTGTTGCAGATTCCATGAGCGGATTAGATTTATTTTTCTTTTTTTTTTTTTTTTTTTCTCTTGAAACATCATTTACTTCATTTGATTTTTTCCCTTTTATATTAAGCATATTCAGATTGTTTGTGAATCTTCTTTAGATGGGAATTATCTTTAATCCTCCTCTCTCAATGTTCCAGAGAATCACTCAGGTTCCAATGCTAATTATATGTGGTGTTTTCAGAATGAAGTAACCACTAAGAGCACTGTAGTGGCTATGCTTTTTTATTCACGGACTATACATTATGAAATCTTTCAGCCTATAGCTATTTTGGGCATTGTCTACATGAATTTGCATTTTGCCTTTTTATAACAACAGCAGAAGTAACCAGGGGAAGTACTGTTCCTTCTTTATGGTTTTACTTTTTGATAAGTCCACAATTAAAATGAGTGGAGGAGGAGTCAACTGTGAGTCATGACAAAAGCCACTTGGCAACAAGATCAAAAACAAAGGCTCCTGAAGATGAAGAAAGAGGTGAGGCCTTTCAGAAGAGAGAAGAGAGGGTTGAGAAATTTCAGCAGTTGCAGAGCAAAAAATGTTTCAATAGGGGAATGCTTTCTGATTTTATGTTTGTCTCCATTTCCAATTCTGCTTCTCGTTTTGTTGGTGATGTTAAACAAAATAGTTAATTTCTTTGGGTCTTTGTTCCTCACCTGCATTTTGGGATGTGTACCCAGGAGAGATGTAAAAAGAAATGCTGTAAAGCTTGAGCTACTTGCACAGAAAATGCATGTCTAGATAGAGAGTGCAGCAGAGACTTGAAGCTGCTTACTCTCCAAACTGTTCCCAACATACCTCTCACCTATTTTCTTTAATCCAGCCATACATCTTAGCTAGTCTGTCTGATATTTTCTTCCAGATGCATCACCAGAAATGTTAACATAGCCATAACTGACTGTTCTTTTTTTCCCACTCTTGCCTTCACTGATTCTCTGTCACTGATACCTACTGTCCTCCCCAAGGACTGTAATTATAGTTCTAGTTTTGAATTCCCTGCTTTTCTTAATCACTGTAGCTCTGTCATTGTTTATTCTGTAGTCAGAGGGTTTAAACCCAGACCCTGCCTTCTGAACCCTGTTTGCTTACTGTCTATTGATAAGTGTTTTAAGAGTTTTTAAAATTGCCAAAGTACATTCTTATTGTGCTATATAACTAATGATATAGTTCTTATTTATAAGCATTTGCATGACTTGTTTGTACAATAAACCCATTCTGAACGATCTTGTAAATTGTTGTTTGTGTTCATGGGCTGTGTGTGTAAGTTTTGACAGGATTGTTGATTTTAAAGAATTTTTTTTTTTTAAAGAGAAAGAGAACAGCTTTCCTGAAATGAGAAGAATATATATTGCCATAAAGAACTTTACTAGCCAAATAGAACAAGGGAGTACGAATAGGTGTCTTTTACCATTGTGTATTTCTCTTTGCTCAAGTTTTCTTCTAAACTTCAAATATATCATGTGAGTAATTTGTAAGAGTTACATATATCAGCACAAAAAAGTTTTTCTTACCTTTTCAGTTTTAGATCTAATTTAGTTGGCTTTTGCCAGTTTGTTAGACCCTAAAGTGTATTTGAACATAGTTTACTGTGATTTATTACATTGTGGTAATAATGCACTTTCCAAGAAGGAAGGGTTTATGTTATAGAGTGTATGTAAATAACCATCTGTTACCCAGACTGCTCCCTAAATAGCCCATTATTATTCCTGTTACAGGTTTACATGATTTAGAACACCCTGATGTATCTTTAGCAGATGAATGGTAAGCCTTAAACAAAGCATGAAATTGGTGTCTGTTACCCTTCTGGATTTCATGTTGTTTGTACTTGCTGAGCCCAATTTTTTATGTTCAAAGACAAATAGAGATCATGCTTATACATATTAACATTTTAATGTTTTGACAACATGTTCACAGGTCCTATTGCAACACTGACTTACATCCTGAACACCGTCAAATGACTCAGTTAGAAGCAATTAAACGCTACCTCACAGGAAAAGAGCCATTGCTCCAATGCAAGTATTTTGTTAAATATGCATGTAGTAGGCTTTACTGCAGCTGAAAACTGTTTCTACAAAGTGCAAAGCTACTTTGTTTAACCAATGATAAATTGAGATTGGATTGCTTGACTGATGTCACTTTGAAATTTCATTTGGTTTTGAGCTTTTTCCAGGGTATCAATAAAGATATTGACAATAGAAATTTCTGGCTTTTACAATAAACAGTATGCCTGAACCAAATATTAAAGTTTCTGTTCAGATTGTGTAGCTATACTGTGCAATATTATCGCTCCATCTGGTTTTATAAGTTAAACAAGATTAGTCTGGATCAATCCTTAGATCACTCCTCTAAAGAATATGCCAGATATGTCATAAGTATTTTAGGGAGAATGTGTATACAGTTAGCATCTTTGAACTGCAAAGCAAAATTAAAGAAATTCAGATGGATATGTGCATATTTTGCCTATTTGTAGAATTGTAGAGCTTTTGTGACTGTTACTAGACCTAATTGTTTTAAACTTATGTCATGTGCAAATGCAAGCATTAGATAATATGTACATGAATGTGTTACAGGAAGTGGAGAATTATTTTTTGGTTTTTAATCTAAAATTGTTGTTAGTGCAATGCAATTATGTATGTAAAACTGCATTGTTGTAAAGTACCATGTAATACTACATAGTAAATGCTTAGCGATGCAAAAAGGTTAAATGCATATCACAGATAAAATATAGTAAAGTGTAAAAAAATTGTTTAGTCATCTAAAAAAAATTCTCTCTGCATAAATATATGTTTACTGTTTTTAATATATTGTAATAGGTGATAAAGAATTGATCCAGGAAGTTCTGTTTGATGCAGTTGTGAGTGCACCAATTGAAGCTTATTGGACCAGTTTAGCATTAAATAAATCAGAGTAAGCAAGCTTTCTGTCAGTCATTATGTGTCACTCATGGGTGAATTTTTAATAGTTATGTTGGTGAACTGGTGGAATACCTAACAAATCCTGATATGCATGAAAATGTTATATTAACCATTTGATCCTAAATACCACCAATTTTGAGTTCAGCATTAAGTGTTTATGTGGCAGGGTACATCATCATGATTACTTGTGAGATTATCCAATTTTCACAGTATAACTAATGAAATTGAATGCTAACTACGACTTATAGATCTGAGTATTTCTAACGAACGGATAAGAGTTCTTGAGAAATTTAATGCAAAATTTACCAAAATTGCTGATGGAATTGGTAATTTGTCTCAGAACAAATTATATATAGAAAAACTTGCACTGGTAAAACAATTTATTTGATCCTTTCTTTTTGTTTGTTTTTGTTTTGTTTGTTCTCCAGAACTAACTGAGATCTAGGTTCCTGTTATAATCTGTAAATTAGTTCGTCCTTTATAGAATTTATATGTTTTACTTAATTCATTATTGTTATGGTGTATTAAGGTATTATGTACTAAGATGTTAAATGTATTAGACAAAACAATAGTTAAGATTAACAGTTTGCATGAAATACTGTGGTTGAAGGGCAATTCTGATGACTATCCTGATTAGATTTTGATAAATTTGAATAATTTTTTTTAAAGTTTGAAAAAATGGTTTTCTGTAATGCACGTATTCATACAGAATGAGTAAAAACAATGTGATAAGATTTGATTCATCAAACTAAGGATTATCATGTCTCCTCTTAGAAAACAAAGATAAGAAATTGTTGCATGCTAATATACTCTAGACATTGATGAATTTACATAGAGGCATGAGGTTTCTTGTAATCCTCCTACACAATGAAATAACAGGTCTGGTAAACACAAGGAAGACAGCTGTGGAGAGATGCTAGTAGGAGTCTTTTGATCCCCTTTCTTATTCTGACTTACACTAATGAGACAGGACATTTATTGAAGAATGAAGTATGAGGCAGCAAGGTGGCTAAGACTGTGGTCCCTTGTTTTGTGGTAACATGACTGCAGTTCTTGTAGCCATACAAGAACCACTTTTAAAGTAGCTAGCTCGGTACTGATAACAATGCATCAACAGAGTTCAATCTGAGCTACCCACCACATTTTTTTCCTAAGGTCCAGAGGCTAAAGCCTGATGGAATCTACATTTGAGCTGCTGTCTTAAATCTAGCTTAGTTTTTGCTTGCTTGAGCAACAGTCACACCTATGACTTGAGGCACAGATGTACTGCAGAATTGTTGAATGGACTGGGAGCAAGATCTGGAATTCCTGCCCACCTTGAATAACTGGATGCCAGTGGTTATTAAATAGTTGGTATATAGCTATGCCACACCTTTTTATTCTATGGCTTCTATATAATTCCTCTCCACAAATCCTAACAAATTTACCATCTTTAACCTTTTAGTGACTTTTCTACACTGTATGTGTTCCAAAACCCACATGAGTTTAACAAAAACCCAGCATTTTAAAAATAAATAAATATATGAACTATACTTAAAATAATCTTTCTCAAAAATATGTCCACTTGTACTTTCTGTGACCAGTAATATAGCTTTATCTGTTTACTGTCTGGAAACATTATCTTTGCTTGTGTTCTGCTCTATTTCAGAAACTCTGACAAGGGAGTGGAAGTTGCCTTCCTTGGAACACGGACGGGACTATCTCGTGTCAACCTGTTTGTGGGTCCGGAACAGCTTACTAATCAGTAAGTAACAAAGCTATGCTTGGAAGCTATATAAGAAAAGAAGAAAAAAAATGTTTATTTTTAGGAAGCCCATCTAATTTTCCTTCCAGGGTTTTACACTAGTGCAGTGAAATACATAGGATAAGTTAGAAAGATTTCATAAGATCACTTAGGTTCTCTCTTCAACTGGAATTTTTGGAACAATGATCTGTTTTACACATGTAGATCATATATTTATTTTCCTCCCCTCCCTTGGAGTTAGCCTCACATCTTCATTCTTCAGAGCAGAATTATGAATATGCTACATCTGCAGATGATGATTTTTCTTGTTACTATCCCATCTGAAAACAAATATCTGTAGGCTTTTTCAGGGATTTTGTATAATTGTTGAGGAAAATTTTTTGGTGTTGAAAAAAAGCCAGGTGTCAAAACTAGACTAGGTGAAAGAGGAATCAGGAGATCTTATCAGTCAAGAGTTTCCTATTTTGCTTGAAGATGTGATCTAGTGGAGGTACACATTTCTTAAAATGGAGAGCTATAAAATAAGGTCCCATTATTAATGACTTTTTTAGGCAGTTGTTTGATAGTGTGAGGCAAATCTATATGCATTTTGCATGTGAAAGAAAATCTACACTTGATGTTTATGATAAACTAAGTTTATTGAATATAAAATTATATGGTGCATACCTAACCACAAAGTATTGTTGTAGTGTGGGTAGCCTGACAGGTGAGATCAATAACACTGCAATTTGTTACTGTAAGAAGCAGACCAGAACAATAGTGTGGAGACCATACATTCTCTTTTCAGTGACACAAATTTTCCTCTCTCAACATTCCCTGAGATTATTGAAGGATGAAGTATGTAGTTGTCCGCTACCACCCCTTACACATTATTTGGAAAGTAGGCTGTTAAATTACTTTTTTTTCATTACTTAAGAGTGAATGCCAGTGGCAACAAACTACCAAATCTCCAATGCCTTTTCCACTTTCTACAGTTCACAGTTATGCATTGTGCTGAGAGAAAAAGGCTTTTTAGAGTAAGCATTTTTATTTGTACACATCAGTACAAATGTTTTTAGTGGTACTTAGAGGCACATTTTTTTTTTTTTAGTGCTTTTTCCATCCTTCTCAACAAAAGCAATTGCCAGTGCATCACAAATAATTATTAGGAGCTAAAGTTAACCCTTTTGTTGAACAAATGGTATTAGAAAAATTGTCCAAAACCATTTTATTTCCCAAAAGATTGCATTTTGTTTTTTCTTGTTTTTCAAATCTAGAAACTGTTGTGTGCCATGCAACAAACAACAAGTATTTTCTTTCTCTCTTCTTTCTCAAGAGATTTCCTGACAGCTGAAGACAAGGAGAACATTTTTAATGCTGACCATTTTCCACTCTGGTACAGAAGAGCTGCTGAGCAAATACCTGGGAGCTTTGTCTATTCAATTCCATTTAGTACAGGTCTATAATTTTGTCATTGTCTAAATGCTGAGCCATATATGATGCTGAAAAGATTCCAAGTATGTCAGTACAAAATGGGCTCTATAGCTAATCTCAAATGTTAATCTAAAATATATATCAAAATTTGCAGCTAATTTACTGGTCCTTTGACTGGGTACATCTTTTACAGGGATCCCAGTGAAACCCCAAGATGTGGTGAAGCAGTTTTTCTTTAATATTTGTACAGGTTGAACTTACAGCCTAGTATTTTAAGCAAGACAAGTCCAACAGAGCAAGTGTCCACATTAATGAGAAGCTCTATCAGTTGTCACCTTTGTTGCTGTTTTTAGCAGAGAAGGAAAAAATTGATTACTCATTTCAGTGTTTTAAACTTGTCAGGATTCTGGGGAATTTTGAAATGGTATTGCCTCTATATTCTGTGCATACATAGAACATGATGTTGGCTGTCTTCTTTTCTGAGCACTAAATCCACATGGACTGTTATTTCAAACCAGGCAAAGAAAGCTCAATTTCCTCATTCTGCAATATGTTATTTCAATTTGATTTTTTTTTTCTTTATACACCCTGCAGAAACCTCAAACAAAAGCAATGTAGTAACAGCCAGTACTGCTATTCAACTTTTGGATGACAGAAAATCTCCAGTTGTTGCAGGTAAAGTTGTTGTAATTTATTTTGGTTTTTTTTTTTTTTTTTTGTTTTTTTTTTTTTTGTTTTTTTTTTTTTAAACAGTTTATGAGTTCCTCACTTTCTCTTTTGAATTAGCAGGAATTTAATGTAGGAATATCATTTTTTAAGAAGAGAGGAGGAGGGAAAGGTGCAGTTGCACTTATAAGGTCTGATTGAATGACTTAATGTAGAGAATATGTAATGCCTCCTCTCCCTAGGAGCTTGATCCTTTATTAATTGATTATCCAATCTCCCTGTGAGCTATGGAGTTTGACTTAATGGAAATAACCATTATCAGTGAAGCATTTTTAGTCGAAACAATTCTATATAATCATAAATCACTATATATTATACTAAGGAAAAAGGAATATAATAAAGGACTATCAAATGTGTAAGGGTTCCACCCAGTCTTCAGGTCTGAAAATCCTGTCCTATAACAAATGATGCAAAGTGGTCATTTTGTCTAGATTCTCAGAGATGTGATTTGATCAGAGCATATAAATTGAATAACTAAGTTCTACAGTCTATCAGCCGAGAGTATAACAGTACCTAAAGACTAAAAGATTAAGTCTGAAAACTACAGATTAGAGATAAAACATACAGATTTAAAAATTAGAGTAATTAATTTTTAAATTGTTGGACATTCCTCTCGCAAGTTCATATGTTTTTCTGAATAGTTTTCTCTAGTTCTCAGTGGTTATTGACTTTGCAGAAGGAATTAATTTAGAGAAGCCTTATGATTTATTATTCCAGAAACCAACCTCTCTTATCTCGGGGAAAATTACATACCTACCACACAAAACAAGGACCTTCCTGTTTTTCTCATATTTAAAAATGTGATTTAAAATGAGATGATACAGTGAATACAATCCTGAAAGAGCAAAAATGTCATGGGTAATTGGGAAATCTCTAATCTGTTTCCTCAAACACAGAATATCTCCACTGATAATAATAGATTTTATAAGGTCAATAGGAAAGTACCCTTCTGACACTAGTTTGTGTGAATACTTTCTTCACAACTTAATGAACTCTTCCATAATTTAACAGAAAATCCTAAATATGACTGTTAAAGCATGAAACAGCCTTTATAAACTAATGTCAACACAGATATCTGCAAATTGCCAAAGATGTAATTAAGGAATTTCATTGTACAATGAAGAAAGTTGACATGTTATCTCCAGAATGCCCTGACATTTGGAGTCAGCAAAAGGCTTATTGTACAGTTTACCGTCATGTGTAAAATGTGTAGGGTTAATAGGCATCCTAAACTTTATTCTTTCCTCACTAGTGTTTACAATTCAGTGTTGACTTTGAGGAGGTATCTCACATAACTGACTTTAATACTGTGTCAATAAGCTTTGGGGTTTTTTGGTAGTAATTGTAAAGGAGAGAGGCAGATGATGCTTCCATTTTCGTGATAATTATGTTTAATATTGAACATTCAAAATTACTTGGGACCCATACTTTCTATCCAAAATAAAGACAGGGACTTCGAAGCTTTTTAATACCAAAGCATGTAAAAGATTTCCGTGATACCTGTAAATGCATAATGCCATGAAATTATGAGCAGTGTATTTACATTCCGAAGCACATCAGTGTTTTTTTACTTGTATTTCTGTAAACTTTAGAAACTGTGTACTAGATTTTTTTTTCAGAATGAAACATTTTTAGGAATCTGCTTTGAATAGTTTTTCCCTTCCCTCTTAGATGATTGTGTGCTTTCAGGTTTTTTTAGGGGAGAGAAGGAGGTCTCTTTGGATCTGTACAAACCATTTTCTGTGAAAGTATTACTTAACCAGCTACAGCTGTTCAGAGACAAACAAATATGCATTATTCTTACCCTCTTTAAGTTGGAGATCATGAATGTGACTTGTCAGTCCTACTTTTTCCGTCAGAAGACTTTCAACAAAATACCAAGCATCTAGTTAAATTTTTAGGTTTTATTATAAGGTTGACAATATTCTGTTTTAATCAAAATGGATTTCAAGGCAGAAACTGGAGCTGTGGTAAATGGGAGAAGTTTGAAGTTTTTATTATCCAGGCTTGGGAGACTAAAATAGGATTATGGGTAACGTTTTCAAATACCTACATCAAAGTTCAGATTTGGCCAAAATGCTTCATTTTAATTAGTGTGAAATAAGTATTCCTCATCCCCCATTTGGTCTGAGTGGATTACAGAAAGCATCAGGATGGGATACACATTTCATGTAAAATCACTGTTCCCTAGAGAGATTTGACTGAAAATAAAGCTGTACCAGAATGTTGTTTATTACAGATCACTACAAGAATTTGAAACTGGCAGAGAGAAAGTAGAACATTATTATAGAATGAAAACCTGAGTTAGACCTGCCCACAAGGGGAAAAAAAAAAAAGGAACAAAACCAACTCTTACTACAAAATCTTCAGACTTTTCTATTTTCTTTGTAAAATTATTTTTTATTCTGTTTTCGTAGAAAAAAAACATTTATAATAGGCTTCATTTGCAAATCTACACTAAGGCTTATTGTGAGTAGGGAAGACACAACTCTTTAATATAGGCAGGAAATCCTAAAATCAATGAGTTTCCAGACTGTTACTGCAGAAAACTTGAGCGTTGCTGCTGTTTTACCATCTGTACCTACTAATACCAGTTCTGTGTCAGGATGCATTTGTTTATTGCCAAAAAAACCCATGTAATTTGTTTTTAAAATCCCTCCTGCCACTTTCAATTGAGATTGTGTTTTTTTTTTTTTTTAACTTAAATGAATGCAAATTTCTATAGAAAGTGTGGAAGAAGGAGAGAAGTCTTTAATATTTAAGTGTAGTAGTAGCATCATATATATTACTGCTTATACAGAGTTCAATTTATTTGCAGGACAGAAAGGGACAGTAGTACTGAATGCAGGGGATTTTTAGAATTACACACATTTATGCTCAAAATGACTTTGTCTTAGTGTTCCCTATGACCATGTCTGCTATATCAAGTTTACATTAAAATGTTAACTTCCTTCAAACTGTCCATATTACAATGTGAAAGAGAATAAAATACGGTGGAATTTTATTTTTCATTCAGCTCAACATGATCTAAAAACTGTAGAATCACCCTGGCCTTGAAATTCCATGAGATTTATGCAAGATCAATATTCCTTTCAGTGACCAAGATGAAGCCAGTCAATATAGGATATCTGAATTTAAGTAGTAATCTAGCTACTAAAAATGAGACAAATTAAGGCTGAATTATCTCTTCTGATGCTCATGTGAAAGGTTAACTGTTGTTAGACTTCAGCGTTACAGTCTTGTATTCACTGATGTTGCATGATGAGTGAACTCATCTCAGGTCCTTTATTTGAATCTCCACTTCCAAGTAGTGAATATATGGGCATCAGGATAAGTGCAGCATAGGATTTGTATATGTTATGTACATGTTGCTTTTTATTTCCAGCTTTTTGGGAAAAGGTGATGGTTTCACCATTATGATTTTGTTTAAAATAAATCTTTAAACATACTGCTCACCTAGACAGTTCTGGGCAAGAGATGGGGACAGAAGCAAGCAAACAAAAGTCATCATGGAGTAAAGCAGGCACTAAAAAATGAAAAACGTTTCTCTCTTGAGATTTTGAGAGAGTTAAGAGGATACATGAACCTTCATATATGTACTTCCCTATAGATGCATTTTAGCTCAAAGCCTACAGTACAATGTAGGACCTTAAAAGCCCTTTGTGTTGAAAGAGGCCACAGAAAACATGAAAATTAGCCCCTTGGGATGTTTAATTAAAGATAACAGAACTGACATAATCATCTTAGTGCAAAAATTTACTAAAAAACACTGAAGAAAATGTCTGATAAAAATTATCAAGATCTCGTAACTTCTCTTCACAGGACAAGCAGAACCTGGAATTTCAAGCCTCGTTAAAAAAGTCTATAGCAGTGCTTAGTAAAAAGCTCTGGATACCTAGTCAGAAGAATGAAAGACTGAATCATACACAGGCACAGTTGTTACTCTCATAGTCATTTGAAATGTAGAGTTTGAAGGAGATGAGAAGAAATAGTCCATTTTTGTTTAATACAAGGCTGCTTAAAGATTCCCAAATTAAATACAAATTTTCCTTAATTCTGTTGTGCCTATTTTTGTGCAGACTAGTTATATATATGCATGGCTGAGGTTGGAATTAACTTCTTGAGATCCTCTAGTCTAGTCCCAATGGACTAGATCTTGAGCAGAATCTTGAACCTGGAACAGGTTACCCAGAACTGTGTCCAGTCAGGTCTTGAATGTCTCCACAGATGGAAAGCATGCACCCCCTCTGGGAAACCCCTTCCAGTCTGACCATCCTCATAGTAAAATAAATAAATAAATAAATAAAGTGTTTTCCCTTTCTTCTGAAACTAGGTCCGTATTGCAAATTTGTCACAGAAAGACCACAAATTGTGCCTGCATTTCTAGTATTGCAGGACATAGAACAGCAGTATAATACCATGTGAACACGAGTCATCTTAAAGTTTAATAAGATTACCGTGTGTCATTTTATCACAGTCCTTTAATTCTAACAAATGGCAAAAGACCTGAGTACATAGATTTGAAAAATAAACACATAAAAATGTAGTACTACCCAGAAACCTAGTTTGAATGTCATCGGTATGTTCTTTCCATAATGGAAAGGCTACAGTAGAAAATGGTTTAAAATTATTTGATGTAACTAGATATAATAAATAGATAGGAAAAACAGGTGTTTTTTTTATTACTATTGCCACCTATCAATAAAATTTAGAATTACAAAGTTTTGTTTCTATGCTACCAAAGTATGAGGAGGGAGTATCTAAAGCAGTTTTATGTTATTTTCTACCAAAATATTTTGGACACGATCAGTTTTGTATTGGATTTCCTATTTATCAAAGTTGAAATTAGGACATAGAAAGCACTAAATGACTCCTCCCAACACACATACTTTTCTGTGGTCTCTCAATCAAAATCAAGTAATATTTTAATTTGATCATTTTAAAACCATAAAGAGCTTTACCAACACAGTCAGACCTGTAGTTTCTGAAAAGAAGCAAGCCTTCATTGCTGTATGTCAATTTAACTGGAAATAGTAGATTAACGGAAGCTCGATGTAGCTAAATTAGAGAGAAATGAAAGTACTCCAGTAATCTGAAGATTTACCTTATTCAGTGTAATTCTGGAAAGAAAAGAAACCCATATTGTTCTTACGTACAGGTAACTTTACAGTCATTTTCTATCAAAGAAGAGTGATTGCCTGGGATGTGCATTCAAGCGTTGCCATAGCTCTGTGAATCTACCATGACTCATTCTTTTCTGTTGAAGCTACATAAAAAGAATAATTGCACAATTCCAGTTTGGACAGAAGTGGAGAAGGAACCCTGGTTTTCTTCACAATTTCAAGCTTCTTGATTGGTGCTTTTGTTTTTCTTCTGTGTATTAAGCTGTCGTGGTTTAGGCCCAGCCAGCAGCTAAGCACCACATGGCCACTTGCTCACTCCTCCCTGCCCCAGTGGGATGAGGAGGAGAATTGGAAGAATAAGGTAAAAAAAACCCTTGTGGGTTGAGATAAGGACATTTTAATAGGGCAACACAAGGTGAGAGTAAGTAATAATAACAATAATACTAATAAAAGAATATATGAAGCAAGTGATGCACATTGCAGTTGCTCGCCACCCTGAACCTGATGCTCAGCCCATTCCCAAGCCGAGATCCCTCTTCCCTGCACCCCCACCCCAAACCCCCTGCCAGCTCCCCCAGTTTATATACTAGGCAGGATGTTACATGCTATCGAATATCCCCTTAGCTAGCTTGGGTTGGCAGTCCTGGCTGTGCACCCTCCCAGCTTCTTGTCAAAATGAACTCTATCCTAGGCAAACTCAGCACATAAGCATTCTTCATACGGGTGGCCTGAAGATCAGCCACTATCAGAATCTTCTGTGGCAAAAGTTACCAAAAAGTCTACAGCTCTTCTGAGATTACTAGGCTCATAAGGGTCAAATTCTGCCATTCATGAGCACTCTGAATAATAGTTATACTCTGTAAGTAGTCCGTTCAAGAGAACAGATTTACTGTTAATTTCAGAATGAATAAGGATGGCCAATTTTTTCTCACATCCATTATTTCTGCTGCCAAGCAGTAAAAGTGGAAAAGAAAATGGTGGATACTTTCTACCACCCATGATTCATATCTTTATATAGTGTCTTGTCTTTACATAGGTATGTGACACAGAAGGTTCCAGGGAATCTGTCCTTAAATCTGGTAGGTGTATTTAATTCCATAGTAGATGGTGCCATAACACAAGGGCACAATAAGTGTTAGTTTACTCCTTGTTCTATGCAATAGAGTAATGCTATGAGACTAGCAGAAATAATTTAGCACGTAAGAGATTTCTTGGAAAGAAACGCGTCCACATAGTTGTCAGAATAAAAGAAACACCTACTATTGATTTATGTTAAAACTGAAGATCGTGCTTAAGTGTTATTTTATGTATATATTATTTATATTTCAATATTAACTAAAATATATATTTTAAATATAATAAGCAGGCTTTTGCAGTCAGATGTAGATGTTACTGATTCTGAAGAAAGGACAGCCTAACCCTCTTCTATTCACTGACAGTTTGATTTTTTAAAATGCTTTTACCAGAAATCCTTATTATGTAAACAAGGAATATTATGCTTTATACTGCCAAACAAATTGTCCCAAGTAAAGCCAGAATCTTTTCCCTTTCCAGTATTTAACTTTCCAAATATGATCCTTTATTTTTACAACCAGCTCATATACAAGTTCATGGATTTTTTTTTCTCCAAACCCTGGTTAGAGAGAGATTTTTTACAAGTGTCCTCATTCATCACCTTCATTGCTCTCCTTTTCATATCATTTTAAGAACAAACATTAGTATAACAATAAAATCAGTTATTCCATGTTAAATATTCCTAGTCAAGATGCTAAAAGCCCTCAGGTATCTTGAATGACACAATTTGAAGATTTAGGTTCTCCCTTTTTTCCCCCCAACCATAAGCTAAAGAAGATATGGTAAAGTTTTCATTTCATCACTAATTTGTTAAAAATGGCATGCAATTTTGAATGCCTCTATTCTGGCCAGAGGAAAGTGACCCTAATGATCCTGCTGTTTAAGATATTTCAAACTGTGCCTTGAAAACAGGAAATAGCTCATATTACTTTTAAAATACAAATCTGTCTTATTGTGGTCGGTCACACTTAGGTTTTTTAATCTTCCTGTTTGATTCAGCCTCTACAGAACAGCAATCTGAAAGGAAAATTTGTGAATATAGTAGTTTTCCAGTAACTTTTCCTTATTTTTTTAGGTGTGTTAATAATTGTATATACATGACCTCAACTGTCCATTCAGGAGGGTTTTTTTTTCTGAGTGAATTCAAATGGAGTTTACATGCACATTTCCCTATGATCAAGATCCCAGAACATGCTTTGAAATAGTGACTCCAAGTAATTTAATCAAAAGTAGTTTAAACTACTGATATTTCTAGGAGTGGCAGATATTGTAAATGTTTCACAAATAGTTAAATCTGCTATTGCTACAATAGTGCATAGAGTAAATACATCTGCTTTGTACTGCTTATACTTTTTTTTTTCCTTTTTTTCTCACATGTATTGCTTTCATATTACTATATTATTAAAAACATTCAAGCAAATGTCACTGTCATACACAGTTCTTAAAATTTATGATACCATCTATAAAATTGCATTTTAGTATGAAGGCCTAAGGGAAAAGGAATATGTCATCATGATGACACACCAACCAAAATTTTGAAGCGTTCGAAAATAGATGTTTTCCTTGTCAGGCAAGACAGTGATTTACTTAATCTTTACTCTGCATTATAAGCCACAGAAGATTATATTCAGCAGTAGCGTTTAGTAAATCCCTTAAACTGCTTTTCATGCTTTGGTGAAAAACCACTACTTTATGTTTTTCCAGAGTTTCTTGTTCATTTTGAATATTATCTTTGTATACATAAATCTAATATTAGTATATAGACTAATGTTTTCAGTTTCAGGGAAATTGAAATGTGTATTTGTACAGTCTAACATTAGCTCACATACTTAGGTTAGTAGCCATGCTTTAGGAAATAGGGTTTGTAGGTAATGCATGAAGCGAGGTAAGGTCCTCCACAGAATGCTTCAGAGCATGTGGTAAAATCCTGCCTCTCTCCATTGACTGAACAAGCAATCTGAAGTTAGATGACGTATTCACAACCATTCACACGTTTGTATTCATTTGTATCTGTTCTCAATTCATTCTACTATACAGAATTATTGTGTGGAATAATTGAATAACAGAACTTTTAAAGATAGTTCTGGTAGTGTTGGCTTAAGAATGTAACCACTATTTAGGTAACTCTTGGGCTTTCCTCACCACTTGTTCTCAGACAATCTGGCTCTCTGATGGATCAATTAGAACACTGTCCCAACATGTATAGTATTAACATGTGTAGTAAATTGCATAGAGCATTCTGCTCTTTTCTTCTGCACCTCTGCTTTGCTGTTGGGGTTTTTTGTTGGGTTGGTGGGGTTTTAGTAGAGTGTAATTCAAGTAGGAGGAAGATTCTTGTGATCTAAAAGTAATCAGATTGTTGGGATTCTGCTGCTAGCAGAAAAAATCCCTGATTGCAGAACAAGGCAGCAGATAAGCTGTCAGGCAGCCTTATGCCAAAAAATTCAATGTACAGTGTACATAGCCCTAAAACATTGGGGGATCCCTCTGTAATCAGTAAGAGAGAGCAACCACAGCTTTCACTGGAGGTGGTTATGAAGTATGTAGTAGTTGGTTTGTTTATTATGGGTTTCTAATTCCAACTCCCTCTCCCCTGTTGTGGCTTACTGCCCCATCCAGATGATTGATGTTGTTGCCTGTCTCATCTGGGGAGCATATAGTCACATTTCAGGTAATATAAACACAGGAAGTACCAAGACTCTCTTATGATTATTATGCCATTTTCAGCCAAGTTCAAAGATCAATGTTACAAAAGTAGGCATACTTTCTGGATGCTTAACTAAAGCCTGTGTGTCTTTGTCTTCTGGCCAGCAAAGATAGATGGTTATTAGTAGGCAACAGTTGGTATTTTTTTGTTAATGATAGATAAGCTATGTATAATGTCACTAAATGTTCTACTTTGATATTCAAGAAGAGGGATCCTGATTTTGTTTGGACACTATATTACTAGGGAATAATGAAGCTGAATTTTGATTGAGTTTGCAAGGTCTGAATGGAAAGACACATATGGCAAGCAAGTATGTTTCAGTGTAAGCGTTGCTTCTTTCAGTATAGATACTAAGGACATTTTCCGTAAAGAACATTAGTGTATTGTTGTTTGTAGTCTGTTCTAAAATGAAATTTTCAAAGCCTCTTTTTCTGAAAAAAAATGTAATAAGGTGAGCCTCTGTATGAAAGACAAGAATACAGCAATATGTGTACTTTCACTGTCTTTGCGAATACCTTTCAGAGTAGTGTGTCCTGATTTTGTTGACTTTGAGGGGAAGAGTGCTTTTTACAGAGATTAGAAAAAAATACTGTGCTCACTATAATACTGCTCACGAGACTGCTGGTAAAACAACAAAGGTTTCTCAGGAACCTTTATCTGAAAAATAAATCTGTGCAGACAACTTATTTCAGCAGCAGATGTCCATTGCTAAGCTTTACAAATTAAGGGCAATTCGGCGGGGAATCCCTAGATCTAATATTTCATTTGTAGTTAGTAATTGTTATGGACAACAAATTGTGCCTTTTATCTGTTTTTCATTAGTCGAGCATTCTGTTTCATCTACTGAAAAATAAATAATTTTGTGTACATTCATTTAAACAATTGAATCAATACTTTGTTAAATGTCTGCTATTAGCTTATCATCATAGATAACTGGAATTTATTAATTGCAAACACAATTGTAAATATTATATATAGTCTTTTAAACATCGAATGAAAAATTTATCCAGGATTTTTGTTGGTGTTTTTTTTTTTTTTCTTTCTTTCTTTCTTTAGCAAACAGCAAGTTGGAAAGTATAAGTCAGATTTTGCATGGCTTGACTTGCTCTACTCCCATAGCAGAGTGAACTAATGGAAATATGAAATACTTTGCTTTTTGTCAGAACTCGATATCAGTAATACTGTAAAACAGTAAGGAAAGCCTGAAAGGTTTTTATTGATAGACTGTTTTTTAAGGACTAGGAGGATGTTCTGGTTATTCCTAACTAGTAAATATTAAGTCAGTGCTTGTATTTTCTTTGCTTGAAGATATCAGAAGTGTGAACTTATTTGTGATGAAATCTGCATTGCTGTAACTGAGCCTATTAGAAACACTGAGGGTGAAATCTCTCTGGAGGTCAGAGGTTTATTAGCTTTCATCTTGGGATCTGCAGTTTGAGTGCAAGTGTACTTATTTTAGGTTGTCACAGTAGAAAAGCACTGATTTGGGATGGCTTAGGACCTCATTTTTTGGCCCATGGACAGTAAGATCCTATCCTGTATTGCTTCGGTCTTCTCTACCTGAAAAATTATGTTTTACTGTGTAAAATTTTATTACAATAAATGGATAAAAGAGTAGAAAATGTAGATCTACACACTCAAATGTCTTTAGCTCTGAAAACAGATTATTCATTAACCTTTACTAAATATTTAAAAGGAAAAAAAAAAAAAAAGCTTGTTTTTGAGACACATTGTCAAGAGATCAGATTTAAAGAGTCGGAATTTAAATATTCGAAAAATCCTGTGCTGATTGTGTTTCATCTGAATTAATGTGCCCAATCTAGGGTACCACATATTAAACAAAATGTAGGAGAACTGCAAAGATTCTGAGGAATGAAGGGAAAAAAAGTTTGGAGAATGTGGCCTTACAGGAAAATTTGAAACTGCTTGGTTTATTTAGTTCAGGATAGAAAAGAATGAAGAGACTCTAACAATAATGTGAAGTACTTATCAGTTAAAAAAAAAAAAAACAACCAACCAAACAAACAAACCCCACCCAGCCAACCAACCAAAAAACCCGCAAACAGTAATTTATCATTTTCAGTGTCTGCTAGATTTAGATTAAGAATGAGACACTTAATTTTCTCTGGACATGAAAGTAACTACAGATGCAGGAATGAGCTTTAATATTTAGGTTGCAATTATTGCTAAGTAGATAAGAGCAAGGGTTACATGACTCCTGCCATGTAGTCCATTACTCAGTTGAGTCTGTTATTAGAATAGCTACAGAACTTGATTTGGAATCTGTCTGTTGTAAGGAGAGTGGAGGTTTCTGACCACCATGACACAGTTTTCTTTTACCCTCGTTGCAGACTGTTACTCAGCCATTGTCTTCAAGTCTTTTGCCCAGTGGAATAAAATGGCAAGATTTTCACCAAAGGTTTAGGATAGATGCTAAGAAAAGCTCTTAGACTATAAGCATAGTTAATTTCTGCATTAGCTACCAAGAGAGTTATTTAGGAGAGTTTTAGAAAACAAATTAGACATTTGTCACAAATAGCCTAGATGTATTGTATCTGGTCTTGGAAAAGGTAAATGGGAATTGCTGAACTCTGTAGGTTGCCTTAAAATAATTTCTACGAATTACTTAAAAAATACTTCTGCACATTCAAAATATTCTTTATGTTCTAAACTTATATTACGCAAATGATTTTGGCTCTGATTTCCTCTGATGGCAAAAGTGTGCAGAAAGTTAGGGTGGACCCTTGAATTCAGCTGAATGTTCTCTCTGTGAGAACATGTAAACATGCAACTATATTATCCTCCGTACTGAAGGGCAGCACTGTGATGGGAACTGCATCTGCAGTCATGATACTTGCAAAATGGAATACTTGTGTGAGGATTTGGGAATAAGAATCTTGAGAAATGTCTGTATCAAGCATATATGCCAGCAGGATAACAGGTAGTGTCTCTTCATATATGCTGTATGTTCTCATTTCAGTGCTTATATCTGAAACAGTGTAGAGTTTCTTCTTTCTTCAGCATTTTCTCATCTTTCTTCCCTACTAAGCAGTTAGAAAAATGATTTGTGACAGTTAACAATGTAGTTCTTATTTTCTAAGTTAGATAAGAGATGTAATGATAAATTGTTGTCTTCTAGGGCAGATTAGAAGATGGAAAATACATTTAGGAATATTTTTACACGTGTTTAAGTTATCAGTGGCAGTGTATAGACTGGCCAGTTCTAAAACTGATTGTGAATTATATTTCTGGATACATACCAGGTATTCTAAGATCTTAAAATATAGTCAGTCATTTGTAGCTATTTTGTATTTTTCTTTGCAGAAAGCTCACTCATGTCAGCTACTGACTGTAGCTGCACTGTAACTCATATATTGTACTAATATTACAGCATGAGCTAGTAATGAAGAATGGAATACTTTAAAGTGGCTACATCAAGATTTCATTAACTCAAACACCCTCAGCGGCTTCAGAATATGCATACACAAAATATAAATAAACTTATATTCTTCTACATAAAATCTTAATAAATATTCCAAATAATATATACTTACATTTAAAAAAAAAAGTGGGGAAAAAAAAAAAAAAAGGCAGTTATTACTATTAAATCAATCCTATTTAGATTCCAGACTTTTAAAATGAAATGAGGGCTTTATTTTCAAGAAACCAAAGACAGAAGTAACTCATGCCAAGGAAGTATCAAATGGCACTTTTTCATCAGGAGTCCCATGTTGTCTGACTGGGGCCAAATGTTCTCTGTGGTATTTAGCAGTAATTGCAGCATAGGCACAACCATAAACAGCAGCTGCCAACATCATTAGACACACAATTCCACAGACAACTCCAGTTATTACTACAGTGGCAATTGCATGACGCAAGCTAACAGGCCTTGGCTTTGGTTTGGGTTCACAGTTGGAACGGCTGCTTTCCCCGTGTTCACTGTGATGAGCATGCCTTGGAGAACTTCTGTGCTCAAAGCTATGGTGGTGAATGTTAGCCAGATGAACATGAGCTGACGTTAGAGGGCATGCCCCAAACAGCTCATAGGGAACTTTGAGGAGGTCCTTTCCTTTCCGAATACCTGGTGCTGAGCAGACAATGCCATCACTTATTCCTCCTGGAAAAAAAAACAGATTTATGGTCTTAAGATTTGGTGATTTCTGAATTACTTTAATGTAAAGTTAACAGAAGCCTGAAGTAAATTTATCATCAGCTTTAACTTTATACTTTTGAAAATTTATAACTCTAAGATCTTTTTCCAGTTAGATCAATGGTGAGGTTATTAACACTCATATAAGAGAGTACTTACAAGAAGCAATTAATAAAGAATTCAGTTATCTATGATTTTATGGATGTAAAAGTAAAAAACAGTAGTATAAAAGTAAGAACTAAGTCATAGATGAAAACAAAGAAGAGTTGTTAACAGCAAATTCATACCATTGCTGCTTTTTATAAAGAGAAATGAAAACAATATACTTAGTAAAGATTTCCTACTTGCTTGAAATATTCCATGAAACAGTCATTGTTCTGACATCATATGCTAACTGTGATGAAGCAAAGAGAGACTTCAGTAAGTTGTATGTATACATGAGCAATTTTTTGAAGTAAGGCCCATGATAAGAAAATACACAGAAATCTAGAGGAGCTAAGACTAATCAATCTGTTACCTTGCTCAAATGATAAATTTCATGATTGCTTAGAGCCACCTTCTGCTCTCTCCCAAAGGATGTTTTTAGGATAATGGAAAGTGAAGTAGGAAGCCTCGATCCTGGTAAATCACACAGTTGTTCCTCAGCCTGGAGAGGAACACACACTGACTGTAGCCTTCAGGTTTCTAATTAGTCAATACACTGTGGCTTTAGGGATGTAGTGTGTCAAGGAGTCAACAAGACCAAAACCATATTTGCATATTTTTAAACATTAACTAATAAAATCAGCTGAATGTGTTAGTTTGAATGTGGATACAGATAAAATTCAAAATCCTGCAACTGTGATACTTCTATGGTTTTAAGTAACTAAACATGTGTGCTTGGAACAGAAGACTGGAGTCCCACCTGAACTGAAGCATTCTCTATAATTGTTTATGAGTATGCATCAAATGTCAATTGCCTGAGCTGGATTCAACCTAACATACTGAAATCTTTTAGAGTTACATTGGACACAACTTCAGACAATGTTCCATCCTTAGCAATGTTTTGTTAGGACTTGCAAGAAATATTTTTAGAGCCTCGGTACTATTTTATCGTAAGTATACAATATAAGAAATGGGAAAGAGTAATGTGCAATGTGACTAATTTTTCTTCATGTGATTCACACAAATAATTTTAGTGAAATATAAGCATAGAAGAGAACATAGTATTTGGGCTTCCTTTAAAACTTGTTGCCAAAATGAATTTGTAATTCCCATATTGCTTAATTTATCTGTGCAATGTTCGGAAAGATGGGAAGCCACCACTAAATTTCTAAATGTTGTTTTTTTGAAATATATTACAATACTTATGCTGCTGGCAGAATAATTAAGATAATCTGATATGTTTATCTTGGATCGTTACATTCTTCTGCACAGACAAGTCAGAACCCCTGCTGAAATTTGTTGTAGGAAATGTTTCCAGCGTAATGCAATTAAAGCCCTGGGATACTGTAATATTTTAATAATCCAAAGTATTAGATTTTAACCTTGAGATGAGTTTAGCCTTTTGTCTTTTCTAAAAGGTTACTTCTGGCAGTGGCTTTACCTCACCCAGGGACTATTCCTATATTAACTGTGTCCCTGCAGAGCCAGTATGGTTTTCCAGTTGACCTGTAGGGTTCTGATGCCTGAAAATGGCAATCTGTTCAATCACAGGCAACGGACCATCTTCACATACACTGTGTTGCAGCATGCTCCATGTCACTTCCATATACAGATAGGTAATCAGTAGTTTGATCGCATGCCAGCATCAAAGCCTGATTGAGAGAAAAACACATTGTCCTGCTGTTCTGAATTCTCAGTCTGAACATACCTCCTGGGAGAAATAAATTAATTTATTTTAATACTTAATTCCTTTAGAATTAAATCATATTCTCTTTTCTACAGCATAACTGATGAATATATTTAAAAGCAGGTGTGACCAAAATATGAGGGTACTTTTATTTATGAAATTTACTTTTCCCCATGTGATGGTATTACACATTTCTGTCAGGAAATTGTCAGTGGATTTCGTACCTCTTCTGGTTAACAACGAATTAGGAAGCAATACTAGACAAGAGTAAATTTACCCAAGATGTAACATATTTTTTTAGGTATTCTTAAAATATTAAAGAGCTACTTTATAGAGGAATTAGAATCCTGAGTTCTCTAAAGTTAAATCGGTATTAGTATCTGTTTTGATGTTTACCCTCATGCATCAGGCAAATAAGTTTCAAACAGTAGGTTGTTTTCTAGCAAAAATATATTGGTAAAATTAAAGCAAGTGTATGTGCACAAGTATACTTTTTATACAGATAGATAGATATGGATATATATGCATACACACACTACACATACGTATTTCCAGAATGTTTTTGTACATACAGTGTGACTGTGTGTGTATACTTTCTCTTTGTGCTAATATAAAGGTCCTCTATGCTTCTAGTTTACCATGTGTGTTTATGAAAGCACCTATATTCTGACCTATGCATAATATATTTTAGTGTGCTTATTTGAGGGGATGATCTATGGTGTGGGGTAAATTGTTAAGCCATAATAGTAAGGATCCGTTAGATGCTGCTTAAGTGTCTTGTGCACTGTATGTAATGAGAAGAATTCCTTACCTCTGTACAAAAAGCTCTCCAACCACAGTTTCAGGCCAAAGACATTACAGTTACATTGCCAGGGATTATCTTTGAAAAGAACCACTTTCAGATTTGGAAGAGACTCCAGCAGAACTCTTTCCATTTTCTGAAGTTTGTTATGCTTCACAGACAGCAATGTTATATTCCCTGTGCTATTTCCAAAAGTCTCAGGCAAACGTATAATGCTGTTGGAGGACAAGTCCAGTTCTTTTAGGTGTGGGAGGAAACTGAAAGTCTTGTTTTCTATATAATGAATCAAATTTCTGGTTAGGTTTAAAACCTGTAGATACCGTAATTTTTGGAAAGCACCTGATGCCAAACTTGAGAGAGAATTATTAGACAAGTCTAAGATTTTGAGCAATGGTGTTCCAGTAAATGCATTTTGGTTGATTCTCCAAATACGGTTATTCTGCAGTTGTAGTATCTGAATTTCAGGAGGTAAATGGGAAGGAATTTCAGTAAATCCTCTATTCTTGCAGTCTGCAGTCTTTGAAGATGTATAGCATAGGCATTTGTTGGGACATCCATGAGCTGCATATATGAACAAGAGGACACTCCAAGCCAAAAGGCAGTTACCTGTATCACAAGTGAAGAAAGATTTAAAATTAGTTCTAAGTGTTTGTCTTTTGGCAATATACAGATCGTTAACACAGGTAAAGTATATACAGGTCCATAATAAACTTCAGTGTAGATAGCATAAAGAAAGTTAATTTATTTTGCAGTACATTAGTAAATTACAGATAGTATTGAAGTACTTGTATAATGCAGAATGGAGTTAGTGGTTCCATGGTCTTAAAATTAAATACTTCCCATGACTATATTAAGTACAAATGCTTTTGAGGAGGATTTGCCATCAGAAGAGCAGTGATGTTTGAAGGAGATGCATCAGTTTCTAAAATTATTAAACGGGAAAATTTCTCTTCTGTGGTAGTAACAACTTTGAGCCACCTTGTATCAGAAGAATCGAAAGTAGAACTTACATTTTTCTGTGTTTTTATTAATTGTACTACCTAAAAATAATTAAGTTCATGTGCTATCAAAAGAATAACAAGCTTCAAAGGTGTTGCTATAAAAACAATTAACAGTACTTTTTCAGCAATCCAGATTCTGTAAGTTTGTTCTTTAAAATATCTATGTTTGTACTTATTGCTTTAATTCCTTTATCTGAGTGCCAGCAGTACTTCCCATAGATACAGGTTTCTACACAATCAGCAAACATTTGTCAAGAAGCTGTTTAAAAGATAAATGAGTTGACAGGAGTACTTTTTAATATTTAGTATATATAATTATCTTTTGCTCCCTGATGTTCAGGTTAGTTTTAACTGAAAAAATAATAGTTTTTACCTTTCATATCTTGCTAACGATCTTACCTATAAAACAAAGTGCCACTTATAGCTATGTTTGTACACATAGCATAAATTAAAAAAAAAAAAATAATCAGATGATGTTGAATAATTAGATTTTCTTTGACTAAAGAAAGTCAGAATAATAAATCCTTTTGTAACATTGTTTTTGAGATGCCTCAAGTAGTTTTTACTATTTAGTACTTCAACATGAAAAGCATTTTAGTTAGTTACTACTTGAAACCTTTGGAAATTAAGGACATACTGCTTATGATTTACAGAGATCAAACTTGAATTAGTAACAGGGAATACCATATGAAACAAACACCGTGTATGATTATAACAATGAATATGACAAAGGTATAAATGAAAGTTTTATTATGAGCCTACAGTTTGTCACAAACTACTGATTAATTTTCTCTCAAATGAAATTGTATTTGTATTAAAATTATACATAACCTGCAATACTGAATTCTGCATTGTAGAATTCACTTGAAAGAATTCAACATTCTTGCAAGGAAGAAAAGCAATACTTTCAGTTCATTGTTCTGCAACAGTTGGCTTCAGAAACTGAGACACAGCTTCCAATGTAGAGTTAAAATAAACACTGCTTGTCAAATGCTTAGAGAACAGAAAAATTTAATTATTAGTCTGAATGCTTCAGTATCTCACCTTTCATTCTGCTTTGTTTATTCTTCATCTTGCAGAAAATCCAGTCCAGTTTTCTGATGTAGAACAGTAACAAACACTTCCTTCTGATTCCCACTTCAATCTGTAATGTGCTCATCCAGTTTCCTTTCTCTGTGTGTGGTTTTTTTTTTTTTTTTTTTTTTTTGTATCTGTGGCTTGTGTAGAAGTGCAACTATTTCTAGTGAGTTAGTCCATCAGCCTTTGATTTTTTCATCACAATCTTTCCCCACCCCCACACCCCCCCACACCCCCGAGGCCTTTTATGACTGTCAGAGACTTACTTTGCCTCTTAATCAGTCAACAGGGCATGCAAAGAGTGTCTGTCAACTCTAACTGGACAGCTGTAACATACAAATAATGACCTGATAGCCTTGCCTTTTTGATTTATTTAATCTGCCTCAAATGCAAGGCACAAAAATAAAGCTGCCTTTTTAAATCCAGTATAGTTTCTGAATTCTGGTGGATTATTAGCTACGTTGTGTCGATTTTTGCAAGATCAGATGGCTCTGAACATGGATTCTGATTATCCTGGGCTGTGACTAAAGGCAGTGGAGTGTATAATATCACTACAAATAGGCCTGTAGGTTGATGACATGGTTTTGACAGTGCACTTGTTTGCTCTTCTAAGCTTATTCATCTGACATCCATTAGTTGTGCTGACAGGATTTTCTTGTATGGGAACACGGTACTGGTGGCTCCTTCCATAAAAATGGCATTGCATACCAGTATGGTCACCAAGAATACTGAACACATTTATTTATTTTGAAAAATATTAAAAAGAAATGGCAGATGGTATTAACATTGTACTTCATGTGTTTGTATGGTGCCTTGACTTGTCTTTTTGTTACTTCTTCAGTATAACTCATTCACACAGTACCATCTACAACAATAAAAGGATTAATGACTTGTGACAATGAAGGAACTCCAAGGTGTTTAAAGGAATGATAGATGCGGTATATAATAGAGTCTTTCAAGGCCATATGACTACTCCATCTGTTAGCTGTTGTATGGAGAGGGAAGTTGTGCAGCCAAGAGCTTTCAGACCTGTTCTTATATGTAACATAATTTTCTTGGGATCAAATTCTGCTTTTAGGTGCTTTTGAAAAGATAACACAAATCTCACTTTTAGGGCAAAATTTATATGCTATAGGCAATGCTAATGAAGGAAGCATAGAAAAGTGATGTTATTGGGTGCAAACTGCTGCTGAAAGCAAGGTCTTATAAGAAGTTATCCAGGGTCGTGTCAAGCTGAGTCTTGGCTATTTCGAGCAAGGGAGATTCTGTCACTTCTCTGGGCAGTCTACTCTAACACGTAACTGCTCTCAGCATTAATAATTTTGTCTTACACACAGAGTTTTCCTTCAATCAACTTGTGTCCATCACCTCTTATCCAGTCAACATGCATCCTTGTGAAGAAAATAACCCCATCTTCTCCATAGCTACCTTTTGTTTACTGTGAGTCTGTGTTTAGATCTCTGCCACCCTCACCCACAGGAGAGAGATGTAGCTGTTATTATTGTATGCTTTGCTGAATTGTTTCCGACACCAGTCAAGATACCCAAAGGAACAGTGAATACTGCTGAGCAGTGAAGAAGAACATGAAACAACTGACATTCTGTAATGTAAACATACTGTTCCCCTCAACAATACTAGGATTATTGCTCCAAATGTCAGACCATGCTGTCCTTCACACTCTTGATGAATGACACCTGACACATCACCCTGATACAGGATAATAGTTTGCAATTTAGTGTAGAGGAATACTGTAGATGTAGATTACCTGGTACCAAAGTCATACTAAATAGCTCCAACTTTACAAAGAGAGAGGGAGATAAAGATCAGCTGTAATATACTTTAAGTTAATGCCAGGTTAAAGCAAAATCTTTTCTAATCTATGTTGCACAATACATTTATTTGCTATTTCCTTTCCCAAACTGTGTTATGTGCACGCATATACAAACATATAAACAGACCTATCTTAAATAGTACCAGTGAATCCCTTTATTGAAGGCAGAATTAAATGTAAAAAGTGCTATTATAAAATATCATCTCCTGAGAAGTCATAGTCTTGCTAGCTGTAGATACGCTGCTTCAGTCTTTCAGAGAACAAATTTGGGTCAGGTGCTTGTTGCTTGACATGACATCGCTGTGTCCTTGCAATAACTCATCCCTTGTATCAATGATAGCCCTTTTCATGACTTTTTATTATATTCCAGGAGGTACTAACTATTATGTCATTATTTTCTGGTATGATAAGACTTTGTCACACTCTTAAATTCTCTTTGGTATCTAAAATTTTATTTTGGATCATGAATTCAAAGGGTTTCTTTTTAAAGTTGTTTTTCCTTCTTAATTGATGTTGGCTGACCAGGTGGACTTACAGGCTCCCACAGCAGTTTGTGTCATCTGAGAGAGGGCTTAAGGAATGTCTCTTAACTGCTTCTCTTATTTTAGGTACATCTTTGCTACTATAATTGTATTATTTTTAGCATGCATCATATTAAAGAGATGTTCATAGGACAAGGTCACTGAAAGTTAAGCACTGTGGGAGGTTCAGTTCCAACAATAATGCAGAGGTTGTTTTATGTACTCTGAATTGTGGTATAAGAAGTTATAACTTTTTTTTTTTTTTTTTTTTTTTTTTTTTTTTTTTTTTTTAAATCTTCATGCCAAGTTCACATTTGGAAACATATGATTAAATCTGTTGATTTGCTTTTCATGTAGATGTGGCTATTTTTTTTCTTATATTGAGAACTCTGAATGCACATGTTTTGTAAACAGAAGTTTCCCCAACCTATAATCCATGTCCTATTCCCATTTATTAGTAATAATACTTTGGTTATGACAGAGAAGTCTGATGTGGTAAAAATTATAGTTGTGACACAGGTAGAAATTTGCCAGAAACAGAATAACCATGAAATCTATTCTACTTCTGGCCTTTTGAACAAACAGCAGAATACTTTTCAGTTGTCTGATGTGGTGCAGCAACTGTGTTATTGTGACTGCTTAAATTAACTTGTGCCTTGTTGTAACAAGATATGGTTCCCCTTGCAAACAGAAAGGCAGACCAATGAACTAATACCCTATCCCTGTTGGTTGGTGGGGGCAGTTCAGTGTTTCCTTTGCCAGCAAACACTGGTGCAGCAGTTACTGCTATCTGGTTTAAGGGAGTAGTATGTGTAAGACTCATCTCTGTTACAGAGTAACATTATGTTAATTAAACTGTAGCAGAACGGAAACAATTTAACTCTTTCAAATATTTAAAACCTCCATCATTCAGATTCCACTGCATTTATGTATGGAGTCCAGCCAGACTTGATTATATAAAAAATGTTCCTAAGATCATAGCAGACAATCCTTATACCTTCTATTTATTAGATTTATTTTCCTTATGCTTTTGACTGGGAAGGTATTAAAAACTATGACACTTACAGGGAAATGGCATGTGCTTTCTCCTTACTAACATGTGTCTCTAGATTGGTAAAACAACTCATCTCTTGCTGAAGACCCTAAATACAACTCTGGACAATGCAGGCTCCTCTTCATTTTGGTGCAGGACAAAAAATAATTCGTATTTGTTAGTGAAACAGCCCATATCTCTGTTGTTAAAGGTCTCACCCTTCAACTGGTACTTAAAAAAATAGAGTACTACATCATGGAGAAAGATTGTATCCTTTCCCAGCTCTGAGTCAGAATGCTGTGCAAGGAAAGAAGAAAGGAGATAAGAAATCCTTAGTCCCTTATGCTTTTCTTTCTACAGACAGTCCTTTTACTCTAAGAGCTCAGGAAACTCTCAGCTTTTGCCTGGCAGGGTACTAGGTTTTCAAAAGTTGACAAAACTTAGATGAAGGCCCTGGATCCCACTTCTGCCTGCTTTTCACAAGAGAACTATAAGCCAGTGGACTGAAACAAATTTGACTAAAGGAAGATTTATACCTTGAAAAGCTGGCCATATTTTCCAGAAGAGGTTAGTGTGTGGATTTCTTCAGACATCTTATTGCTTAGGTAGGATAAGGGGAGAGTAATTCTAGCTAGAGTTTAATAACATCAAATCTCAGTTATCACACAGCATAAGGAGACCCCATGATGTCTAAAACGTTGTTTGCGTCTGTCTTTGGCAATTGTTACAAGTGGTTAGGTGGTATCCCTTTAAGTTCAGAAACAATATTTTGTAACTCTAGAAATGAGGAAACAGGCAGGCAGTTGTGATTTTGTATTTTGGATCACCGACTTGAGGTGAAGAGCCCAGTTTTCTTCTTTTCAGTGGCTTGTTTTGCTTTACTTAGATACATCTGGTACTTGTTTATACAATGCATAATTAATCTATGAAGCGGATTGTTGGAAGTTATCCTTGGGCCAAAAGATTAGTAGGATTCATATATAATCTGGAGCCATAGTTACCTCATGGGGCAAAAAATCATTTAGAAGCGATATAAACTTTCACTCTTAAAGACTTTAATCAACCACTAATGACACGAGTTATGGAGGAAAAACCTTTCCCTGTGGGCAGGGTTTTTTTCCATAATTATTATTTATGGGAATTTTTACACCTTCCTCTGATACCTCTAGAAGAGGCCAATGTATGAGATGTAATAGTGGACTAGATGAACTGGAACATACTGCATTCCAGGTGGAAATTTGCAGTGGGGGAAGGGATAGCTGGGCAGACTCTCAGCCTGCTAGTAGCAGCAAGCTGCACGCTGGTGAGGTGTGTGCTGCTGTGTCAGGTGCTATCACCGGGGCTGCCTGGCTGAGGACTTTCGCAGTTTAGGTCAGAACTCCCAGACCACTCTCCTGGTCTGGACTGGAAAATTCTTTTAACTTTCATATCCAGGTCTTTGCTGATAATCTATAGATAACTTTTTGGCTCAGTCCTTTGTCTGCAATTTTTTTTTTTTTTTTTTTTCCAGTTTTTGCTCCATTAAAGTGATGCAAGACTTATGATCCATTAGGTAGATCAATCAGAAACTTGTGATATTATAACTCTAATATAGTGTAGTTAGAAGTTGGTTTGGCTTGTACTACTTTTCCCATAACAAAATTAGCAGAAATATATGAAGGTGAGAATGGATTACTTGGAAAATTCTCAAGCACCAGGCTTACAGTATGCTTCAGTAGGTAGAAAATTTCTTAGAAGTGATGCAAGTCCTTCAGCATTAGGAGAAGCAGAGGAAATAAAGATGCTGAACTTCTTTACCTTAACTGCAAGTTAGATGAAGTTGCAGCAAGGGGCAGATTATGTGTCAGCAGAATATTTGTTCCATCATAAATAACGGCGAGGAGTGCAGATTCATTTTTCAGTAATTTCCTGACTAATGACAACCACCTGTTATACACGCTGAGCATCTATAGGTAAAATGTATCTCTAGTTAGATTAGAATTAATGAATTATTTTTGCTGTCACTGTAAATAGAAAAATATATTGCTTGACATAAAGCTAAAAGAAATGAAAGGAATAAAAACAGGAGCTAGAAAAATACATGTAAAAATAAGGACAGGGGTACATTTTGTTTTATCTCAACATTTTAGATGCTCTTTGTCTTTTCTTAAGCATGTTAAAATCAAGGTCACTCACTATTGTTCTAGATAGCTTATTCATTCTACACTGAAAACAAATTTATTTTCTAAGCATTTACTTAGTGGTTTTGTTTTCTTTTTTTTTTCATTTTAACAAGAATTTCTAGTCATGGTCATAGCTCACCCTGGACTCAAACTTAGGAACAAAATATAAATTTCCTGTGCATTCTGAATGGTTGATTTACTAGGCCAGTTATTGTAAGAATTTGAGGGATCTTTCTTGAACAACATCCTGTTAAAGTGTTTTGAAATGTTCTCACTGTATGAAGAAAGATTGTGAAGTGCAGTAAATGTTTCTTAAACTGATGCTTACCAATTGTGCTACAAAATAGAACTTGTATTTCATTAATTCCTTTTGTGATTTTAAGGCAAATAGCAGTAAAGTAAAACTCACTGTTAAATGTGAACTCCTGTATTTAATGGGCTCAAAAGGGCTCTTTTTCTCTTTGCCCTAGTAGTCACTTGAACACGAGAACTTGCAGAAACAGGGATGACATTTGCTGCAGTAAAAAGTGAAATAACTCTCTAGTTCTTGCAAAACTTTTTAAGTAGCCATGGGAGTTTTTTTCATTAAGGAAGGTACTAAATAGCCTGACAAAATTATGTAGCTGATAAACTTTAAATACGTGGTTTTCGTGGATTTAAACATCAGCATATACTTAAGTATTCTGTTGGATCAGGACTGATGTGCTCAGTAGCTTTGGATTCAAATTTTGATAGAGTATTTCCCTTTGATAGTTTCTCTACAGGAGAAAAAACTTGAAGCCTGTAATTCCTGAAAGAATCTTAGTTGTCTTGCAGCAGCTAAAGTATGATGTACCATCTGTCAACTACATTATAACATGTATGATACCAGACTATAGCCCTCTTCAGAGCTGGAATGTAGCAATTGTAACTAGCAGACCTCTGAATATGATAGATTAATAGAGCCTGGGACATCAGTGTTCATTGCTTACGGGACCATTTTACAAGTGGAGAAAGGATATTGTACACTTTTTCCATATGACTCTAAAGAACTCGAATGAGCCAGATACCTATACTTGCTGCTGATATTCTTCATTTCAATAGCAGATTAATTTTACAAGGTAGTACATAGTTTGCTGCATTTCTTGTTTACTCAGCTAGTATAAAAGATAATGATATTTCTGTTCAGAATTTGTAAAAGAGGCCACTAAGAGGTCTTTTTTCTTTTAAAATGAGAAAGAAATAATTCTTTCAGAGGGCATTTTATTAATGATAATTACAATAGTGGAAAATCTGGCATAGATTAGCAAAGAACAGTAACAGTGTATCCAAATAGAACTGGTTGAGTAATTAAATTCCTTTAATAGGTACTGAAATTTAAACCTCTTGATCCTTCTGACGTAAGCATAACTTTTAAAAATCATGGAACTTGATTTTAGAGGTGTAATGTGAGAGAGAAATATTGGGATGATGATTAAGGATTTCAGATACCCTGAGAGGAAATTTATGGAGGAGTAAAACAATAGGCATTTAACTAACTAATTAACTAAATAAAAAGAACAAGCCCCAAACCTGTAGCTATGAAATATAAAAGGTAGCTTTAATAAATCCCTGTTTACATAGGTGTGCAATTTATACCAGCAATAATGAAGCAACTTGATGGCATAACCTAATGGCAAGTAAAGGGCATTAAAGATTGAAATCTTTAAGGAGAATAATGTTTTCATGATTTTACACTCTTTTTTATCTGTACATTATTATCTTGTCTGTTTTGACTATATGTTCTTCTGTATGTCTGGTTTGGTTTCCTATTTTCACGCTGAGAATCACAAAAGGCCCTCAATCTGTGGTTTCTTTTCTCATTAATAGAATATGGGTTTTTTTCAATATTGGTTACAATTTATAAAGTATCTGCAGTGTATAACATTTGCCTTTTCTTGACTTAATAAAAAGGAAAATTGTTTACTGAGATTTAAAACAACTGTTAGGAGGATCATACCAAACGGCTGACATGCTGTCTGCTAAGTAAGAAAAATGTTTTAGTACGGTTGGCATAAATGATGAAATCCTGACAGTCATAATACCAAGATATGCCTAGTTTTTGTTTGTACTAACCAAAATTACCTGCAAGCTTTTAACAGTGGATTCTGTTTTACTGTCTCTTATGATAGTGAAGGATGAACTTTCTGGGTCGAACATGTGCATTACTTGAGAGGATAAAAAATTTACAACAACGATTGGAATGCCTGTGTGCAAGTATAAAGAAAAAATACTCTATAAATTTAGATTATTAGCCCTAAATTGCAGGCAAATTTAAATGTTGGTCTCATCTTTTTATCTTCGATGTTTATATCTGACTTCTGCTTCATCACCACTGAGTGATACTAAAGTATACAGGTAACACTTACTATCATTTAATACAATCCCTTTTTATGCAAATGCACTTCTATTTTAATGCGATGTAACTTAGGGCATGATATCAAAAGTTCCCGACCTAGCTGAGCTTCCTCTGTCCATCTAGCTATAGCTGTTTTGTTCAAAAAGGGTGTATTTTGATCTTCTTTATTTGCTTTCTTTCACTTCTGCAGTATGTTATTTTGGAACATAATGGCAGGGCTGACCTTGGTTACTCAGGTTTTAAAAGGCTGAAGGTTTTTATCCTTTTCCCTTTTCAAAATGAGGTTACATTGCTCGGTGTCCATTTTCTCTCCATCTCTGTGTTAGAATAGATGAGTTCAAAGAACAGTACTACTGGCTACTCTCTTTTGGTTTTGTTTTGTTTTGTTTTAATACTCATTGAGAGAAGTAGACTAATTGCTTTTAGAATTTGAAGTTACGCATTGTCTGCCTAGTTTAATGAACTAATACTTTCTGTGCCTCTGGTTTTTCGTGTCAGTAAGACCTTAAAAGGGTTTTCATTAGTTACTGCTACAAGGTTCCTTTCTGTAAACACTTGAGAAAGAAGAATGAGCAGAGAGCTCTCTCTGTCATTTGTAGTTCATGATTTGGAAATGACATGTTCCAAACATAGGCACTTAAGTGAACATTTGTATTTCATGTAACTGAAGGGAGCTGTAATACAGGTTTTTCCATGGAAACCAAACACTTTGACTACTGTATGCCATCAGCTGGTCATAGTTTTACATACTGTTGCTTTCTTAGTTTTGGAGTTAAGGGATAGCTATTTTAGAAGAACAATTCTTCAGACTTCCTTAATTTGAAAATGTGACAACAATTTTGAGAAAGAAGTAGACACCAATTTATCTGAAGGATTCACATCATGTTTGGTTATCTGTACTCCTTTGTCTGAATGGAACTTGGCTGAAATCAGCCTTGTAGAACATTTCAGTTGCAGCATAGTACAGTGCAGATTTATACTTCAAAAATCAATAAACTGTTTATCTCCAATCCTATTCATTGTGGTGTCACAGTACTTTTGCTGAAGCATGTCTTGCAGCTGTAAATATTCCTAAGTAAGACTTTGGGCCAAGTTATTCTCCTAAAATCTTAGGAAAATCTTTCATTGAACTCAGCAGAGATAAAATTAAGTGTAATTTGTACTTTTTCATCAACATACCATTTGAAATGCAAGTGTGAGTATGGTATTACCTTTCTGTTTTTCTGAATAAGAACAATATGAAACGGTGAACAAAATTGACACTGAAAGATTCAAAATTTTTGGACCTTTTTGGATGAGATGATGGCACCTGTCAGACCTAGGTTTCTAGAGTTCTTGTGAGGCTAAACATGTGAAAAAAAAAATCACTTCTGAAAGAGAGTATCTGTTTAATTTTTATTGTTATTCATATAGTATCTTTAAGATTGATAATTGGGGTAAATTAGGATGAAAAAATAGTTGTGTAGACAAAAATAAGTCTTTTAATCAATATTCTGCTTCTCCACTGAAGGTAAGAGACAACAAGAGAGAAGATTCAAGTAAGAAATGTTAGCCTTTAGAAGGAAAACATTTATGAGTGGACTTCCTTTACTTCTACCAGTGTTGTGAACAAAGGTGTAAAATCTCTAAATTGTAACTTAAAGTCATAATTTTCTGAAAAAAAAAAAAAAAAAGTATTTGTTGTGTTGTCTGTTTTTTCAGACTTTTAGGATTCAGACTTGCAAGCTTTTATCTGGAACCACAAATAAGAAACCACCCTCTTTTGTTTGTGACCACTTTCTATTAGAGTGAGCATACACCCACCATGTGATTTTAGAAAATACACTATTTGGGAGATAAAAAAAAAAAGGCTATTTCTTCTATTTGTAGTTGTAGACTAAAAATAAATAAGGATATGCTTTGAAAAGATTCTTATTTTCTAACTTGTAGGTCCAGTGTTTTTGGAAGGGTGACCTTTGCTTCTGGATGAAAGGTTTCCCATTCTGTCTTACAGTTTTAAAGATCAAATTCTGCCATATTTTTCTCACCCAAGATTGCTTCATGCAAGTTGGCATGTCTGTTTCTGGATTGCACCCTAATCTATAACATATGATTGTAAGACTACTTAACTATTACTGCTTTCATTCATAAAATTCAAATCATTTTTTCATAGAACATGAATTATCCTTCCTCTCATTTCACAAACAGGGAAATGGAGCGCAGAAAAGTAAGGTGATTTGGTCACAGTTGCACAACAGGTGAACAGCAGAGCAAGGAACAGACCCTACTGCTTCTAGCTCCAGTTTAGTGCTTTAGCCACTGGACCACAATGTCTTCATAGGTAGATGTTATCTGATGGAAGTTTCACAGAAATCCAGATAATGTGGGCTAATGTCCTTATATATGAAGACTGTAAAACAAGACCAATGTTGTCATTTAATAAAAGAGATTACTTTATAGATATAAGACCAGTTAACACATTTTAAGCAATGGCAATGCTGATGTTTCCTGGTTTTCAGAGATTAAGATGGGCTGAACGATGGAGGGTTTCCTGTGGTAAAAGTACAGCAGTAAATATTTCTTCTGGTAATATAATTAGGAAGTATTGGCTCCAGCTAATGTAGCTTAAACAAAACATGTTGTCATTGCAAACTTGTTAAACAGGCATAGCCTTGTCTAAAAAGAAAACAGGGGTATATAGTGTTTCCATGGAAACTCTGTTAAATTGCTGATTTGTGGACATCTTCATAATCAGTACCACAATCTAATCTGATTGAATTACATGAAAAATAGTCTTAGTTATGAGGTCAGCACAGTATAAAAGTATCTCTACACATGCAGAATTCATAGTCTTCCATCCCTGTAGACGCTTTCTAACTGCACATAAAAGCAGGGAAATTTGTGTGGGACCCTTCTCTTTTTCTTTCTATGGTCAGTTGTACCATTTTTAATATGTAAATGAAGATCAGAATTTAAAATAAATTTCTTTAAATATACTTTATTAAAGTTGGTTATAGCTTACTGCATCTCTAATGTGTGTGTGTGTGTGTTATCCTTTTTTTTAATGAAATGGAGAAGGGCTTTTCCTTTATGGTAGGGCATGTCAGCTCTGTACTCTGAAAGAATGGAGAAGATAATCTTTGCTTTCCTTATAGACATGATGAGAAGCTTTATTAATTCTGAAAAAGATTCTAAAATTCTTCTTTCTAAAATAGCAATAAAATGCAGAGTTGGTTGAATTAACCCTATTAGAAAATTAAATATGTTTTATAAAATGTGTTACAGCAATATTTCCAAGAGAATCTTTGCCATTTAGAAATGTCTACATTTTGGAAAGTAGTATTTCAAAGATATTTTGATGTCTAGGAATACAGTGGACTTCAGAATAATGACCTAATGTTTACTAATTGCAGCATGAAATAAGTGCTTCTAGAAATCCCATCAGTATCAGTATCAGTCTACCTTTGGTATATACCTTAACAGCTACAAAAATCTGGCCTTTGGAAGGCTAAATTTCTTTGTAAGTCAATAATAGGTTCGCCTTTATACGACAACATAATTTCTGAAAATTCTTGTCAAAAGTGCTTTTTTGAGCGGAGATTTGAGTACTTTTTGCATTCTCTAGAGCTCCATTCTGGAAGGTGCTAAGTATTCTTACCATATGCTGGGCATCCCTTAACTCTCACAGACTTCAGCGAGCACTAGCAGTGCTCAACACCTTTCAGGCAGAATCCCCAGGTGAATTTGCACCTATCTTGCAACTTAGTAGAAATAGAAGCTATTTTGTAGAGTAAATCCTTAGTTTAATGGAATATCAGACAGCTACCTTTCAGTAAAGCCTTCCTGATTTATTTCAAAGCTGTTCCATTATAGTGGATTACAGCTGGTATCCATGATATTGATTTCCCCCAAAAATTATTAATTTATACTTACAAAATATGCTTTACTGCTCTATTGACAGCTAAATCCTATTAATTATTAGGGTTTAACTTGTAATATATTACTTGTTAAAGCATCTGGATAATGGTTTATGTGATATAAGTATAGTACATTTGTAATTCTATTGTGGAAGTCATGTCAGCACTTATACTATTTCCAGAAGTTAATAACTCACCCAGAGAAGTTCACTTATGATCATAACTTGGAATACAGATCTCAGGCAATGATGACATTTTATTAAGAAATTCTAAATATCTGTTAGTGCCTTTTAATTTTATCAGTCTCAACGTTTTTAAAAAGCCTTCCTTTGTTATTTTCTTGGAGTATTCATTAAAAACATTTATTAATTATTAATTTGGCCATAAATTAGTCAATAGATTGTTCTTTGTATTTGTGGCATTGAGGAGGTAATTTCAACTTTGCCTGATGAAGCAAATAAGTTCTTGGCTAATTTTCAGGAATATGAAGACCTCTCTCAATTCATGAATACTCACAAAATCAGACATAAGAAAACATTTCTGCTGAAGATTATGCAGGCTTATGCAGCAATTCTGAGGATGTTAATTTGCTACTTCTCCTGAAATGTGGTAGGTAAGCAAGTAAAATAGAAAGCTGTCATTCTATGCCTCATTGCCTGACCTGTTGGCTGCATATTAGCTATTTTCCAGTTCACACACTCAAACTTCTTCAGGTTACATAAAGCAAAGGATAAGCCATTTTCCCCAAATATAGTTTATTCTTAAGAGGTACAATTAACATTTCTTGACCGTGTTTCAAAATGGTTGCAATAAAATGTTCTCATGAAATAAAGTTAAGTAAATGTTAAACTGTTCAGACTATGGCCAATGTTAAACCATGGTTTTTGAAACTGAATAAACTTTGAACTGAGATATTTATATGTGATATACTGAATGCATCTTGAAAGATGGTATTTCTTTTCTTCTACACATACTAAGTAGGAGAATATGAAAAAGAAGAAAACTTATATTTCAGTATACTGGAAAATCTTTCAGTGTTATTAATATACGATTACTTTCTGTTCCTGACATGGTTGAAATATCTAGTTCAAGATATTCCAAGAATGCTAGTTTATAGCTTAAATATTAGCTCCTATTTTTTGTTGAGCAAATAGTCATCTGTGGTTTTTCCTACACAGAGATTCAATAAAAATGCAGTTTTGATCCAAAAATAAAAAACCAGGCAAACAAAGCTGCTTTTGCAGCTACTACTGTTCATGGAAAATTATGTCTGTATCTTTGGCTATTACTGTCTTTTAAAATTGTTCAGTAAAAGACACAAGCATAAATCAGGAGGGTTGCAAATCCACCAGTGCTATTTTCTTTGTATTTGCAACTACAGAATACTGTGGAATTATGTCTATTTCAAACACATAAAAATGTGTGCACTGAGATATGCAGATATGGACTTTGTCAACATGATTAGGTGGTAGTCAGGATTAAGTATGAAAAAAAAAAAAAAAAAAACCAAACAAAAAAACTTATCAAGTTTTGAATGTGTTGTATTTTAGTTACAAGTGGAAGCAGAAAGACTGACATGTCCTAAGAGAATCTGGTCACAGTATCCAAGAGTTTGGATAAGTATCCTAATTTCTGGATGTTTGTCTGAACTTTGAGCCTCTTAGTGTTCATTAATTGCAAACTTGCAAACCACAGCCTTTTGGCTGAGACGTGAAAGGTATGCTGGCTAAACTACTCTAAACTAGGACCTCAGCTGTAAGAAGTAAAGCTTTTTTTGAGAACTTGACAAGTCATTGATCCTCCCTTAAGATTTATAAATGTGCTTAGAAATATATGCTGTTCTTACTTTTCGTTTCAGTCATGGGATGTACTTGAATATTGCCAAAAAATGAACAAGAAAACCCTATAAAACTTAAAAATGGTTAGGGAGTTATTAAAATACCACCACAGCTTCATTATTTTAGTGTTATTGTGGTCAGATTTCAGTCTTCACATGCTTCCTGTACTATCAGAATTCAGAAATAGTTGTCAGACTAGTGTCCATGCAGGGGGATGTTGGAAGAAAGCTGAAGACTCATAGGAACTCCTTATAAAAATTCTGCCACCAGCACAGTTTTCTTTATGGTGGTGCTTGCCTTCTCTCTGCATGCTACTGGAGCATTCCTGAGGCTAATAAAAATACTACACAACCCACTTCCTTTTTTTTTTTTTTTTTTTTGTTTTGGTAATAGAATGAACCAGGTGTCAGTAGCTGTCAGGTATTTTCTAAAAGTCACAAGGTCGATACTTCAGAAACCAGACAGTGCTTAACCATGCCCCACCTCACACCCTTCAAATTGTGCAGTCTAAAACTCTATTTTATACTATCAATGTGCTCCTTGTATTTCTCAGGAACAAGATATATATCTTTCCAGCAAAGTGCACTTAGTGTAATTTTGCATGCCAAGTGGTTACCTCCATCCAGACTTATGGGAGGGTTTTTTTTTTCTTGCTTTTTTTTATGTTGTTTTTTTTTTTTGTTTTTTTTTTTTTTTTTCAAATTACAAATGGATTCCCAAGTAGCTTCCTTGAGCTGTGCTCCTGGTACACAAAGTTTATCATGGGGTAAATGAGTAGATTTCTGTGGGAGCCCTTTGTTAGAGTGTTGGCAGCACATCAGCTACTATCTTGTAAAGTTCGAAATACAGCATAACTGTCTGAATGATAATTTACAGATAACTTGTTTCTCTCCAAGCTCCTCAGTGAAGCCTCCTGAAAAGACAAAGGACTTTCAGTCAACAGCGTCTATACTTTTTATGTTTTCACTCAATTTATGTACTTTTTGTGTTTCCTCCTGCTCCTGCTGCTACTTCATTAGTCCTCCAGAAGGAAGATATGTGTCAGGGAGTCAAAGGGAGTCTAGTTTATGATGATGTTCACAGACTGCCTTCCGCAGTTCATTTTGTCAGGGGTTGGCTGGAAACCAAGCCCTTCAGCTTTCCCTGGTGGTTTGAGTTTGGATGAACTTCGGCCTCCCAGCAATCATCATCCTGCTCCCCTTTCAGCTGGACCTCACATCAAGTTCCCAATATCTCCTCCCTTTCTGCTTGAGCTTGGCCTCCAGGAAATACCAGTTGCCACTACCTTCCTTGTATCTTGGGAGTTTCCATCCAGATGATTGCTTCCACCACTAATTCTAAAAATCTTCTGGAAGAAAATAGCAGGTTTGAGTTCCATGAGTAAAGAGGCAGAATTCAACTTTCCATTAACCATTTAAGAAAAAATCACTCATTTACATGTTGCATCCTGATAGTACTGATGAAGGAAGTATTCTTTGTGTTGATGACCTATTACAACATAGGAAAACTCTCTCCCATAACAAATTGATAATTATATAGGACTTACAAATGTATGTGTAGGTGCAGCCATTCCACTTACTTGATGATAAAAAGATAAAGATAAAATACCGGTAATGATACAAGATTTTTTCCAGAATATTGTTTAGAATCCATAACTATGTGATAATTTGCACTTTGAGATTTTTTTGTATTTTATATGGTACATAGGTTAATAAAAGACTCATTTTTTAAAATATCCATCTGTAAATGTTAATGAGATACTGTAGCTAAAATTTAGGTGGAAAGGGTAGGTGTAAATTTACATTGCTTTCAAGTGGTTTAATATTAAAATAATTGTAAAATATTAAAATAATTTGAGGGTAACTAAACATGCAATAAACACATTGTGGGATTAGACAAGAAAGTTTTGTGTCTGAGAAGCTATAAGAAAAGTTGTAAAGAACATTAGGAATTTTCACTGAGTTAAATAATATAAAAAAACTCCAACAAAACAACATGTTGCAGGGGACAGTTTATGAATAGTAGTAGTATCTTATCCAAATGCATAACTGATATTGTATCTTTGGCGGTAGGAACTATGCTTTATTATAAGAAAAACAGAAGAAAGTGTACAGCTACTCACTCAATAGTTTGGCCCATATTTTTGTCAATTTTACTCTTTTATCACAGGCTACTTGTAACAGTTCATTACGAAGTTGGCTGATATCACCACCAAGTATTGAGGTTGCCCAACACTTCAATTAAAAGGGCATGTTTTCAGTATGCTAAAAAAATAGCCAGACTTAAACTGTTAGGCTGAAATTTTTTTGTGTTGGGTGGCTGAATCAGGTTTAGATATTCCAGATAATAAAATTAATATTTTTTTCATGTTAAAAGCAAATTCTGTGGATCTTCTGTTTGAAGAAAATGGGTTAGGGTGGGAATAAGAAGGCATGGGTAGAATTGAAAAGATCACTGAGATCAAGAAGGAAACTGGATGAAGTGTGAAGTTTGGAAGGGTGAAACTGCATTTTACTGTGCAAGTAAACTGAAACGGGGATTTGAAGCAGTCTGAGAAGTGCACATTTGATGAATGCTCATTCATAATTTTTTATATATCCTGCATGTGATGAAAGAATGACTATCACTGGGAGTATAGCGATGTTGGATGATAGTGGAACATAACTATTTGACTGTAAGAGAGTGCCTGTTGGAATACCTCTTATTTATTAGCTAAGACTTCTTGGAATTGAGGAGGGAAAACCTGTACATTTTCTTTTTAATTACAGTACATGACACATGTTTTATAAACATTTTTAATGACATCATCTTTGATGGTGGGAGCCTTCCATTAATCTGTACTATAGGTACTTTTTAGCAGATATTATGTTTCTTTCTCAATATTATGTGTTGGGGTGTCATTTTCAGTTTCTTATTCTTCGGCTGAGCTAAAAACTGAAGACAGATTTTAAACTGAAACGGAATAAACGGAGCATAAACAAAAGAAGTTCAATCAACATTTTTTGAAGTATTTAAAGGTGTTCTGGAATACTTGACAGTTATTAGATATTTTAAAAGATAGTAATAAGAGGTAATATGAGTAGGCAGAAAGAAGGTAATCTTAAGGGGATTCTAAGCTTAATACACAAAGGCCATGTAGATTAAAAAAAATAATCCTGATACAAATCTGTCTCCAAGATTTCTTATTTTGAAGCCAAGTTAAACCTCATTTAAGATAATTCCATCAGAAATAGGAGGCTCAAATGTCCACAAAATGCTGAACGTCTTTTATGTATGAGAAAGAATCTTAGTCTATACTGTATTTGTGGGAAAAGGGAATGGAGAGCTTAAGATATTTTTCTATCCTTTCTGATCTAGTGCTTTTATATAATGTAATGCTCTATAGATATTTCACAGAATGGAAATCTTTTTAGCTTTTACTACTTTTTCCTTAATTATGTATTTGAAATCCCTCTGCCAGTTTTATAGGGAAATTCAGCTTCTCTCCTGCCTGAAATAAATTAGTCTAATCTATTTTCCTCTCTTATTTTAAGTAGGAGTTGATTATTTTTACTTAGAGCTTAAGAGCTCTTGTAATTCTGTGCACAGAAGTAATTTGTTGAGGAAGGCTTTCCTTACTTTTCTGTCCATTTGGTTAACCATGGAGATCTTGAAATGAACACAATCCTGTTCTGTTCTAAATAGTTTTTTGTTTTCCTTCATCTTTGCCCTGATACTAAGAAGCCCTGAGCACTGTAGCAGTTGAGCACTTCCCAATACTTATATCTTCAAAGTATCCCACTAAAAGAGTGAAATATTACCCTCAGCCATGGAATCAATGCATAAGGAAATTACTTATTTAATAATAATTATTGCTGGGCCAAGAATTTAACTTTGTAATTCTCAACCATCTGTTATTTCATAGGGTATGCACTACAGAATAGCAGCCACTATATTAAACAAAGGAAAGAAATCTCAGGGAGTTAATAATTGTTTTCCGTAGGCATCATTAAAGGTATTTATTGGAATCACCTAAGTAAATTTGCTAAAATGATTGTAACAAAAAATTGGATTTGCAATATTCATTTTAAATGACACATTTTGTGTTACATGGAGAAAGAGCCTTAATACCCTCCGTCAGCTCACATTGGTTGATCTCCAGTATTCCTCTAGCTCCATCCCACCCTCCCCTGTGACATTACGAAGGAAAGGCGGTAGTGAAGACGAAACCTTTTCTTCTCATTGTTACTCATTTTTTCCTGGCTGAAGAAAAAGAATTTGTATCCCTTGGCCATTTTGATTGAACCAAGCCTACAAAAGTTGACGAATACTATATAATGTACTTTACAATGTATATTCCATGTAAAGATTAACTACAGTTTTTGTTGTTTGTGGTTTGTTTTTTAATTAAAAATATGGCTGTTATCTGGATACCTTGCTGAACAATATTTAGAAAAATTTCAGTGCAATTACACCTTTTTTCTCTAACCTCTGTGGTAGCTGTTACACCCAGGAAGCTGAACAAGGAATTTTTGACATGGGAGATAAAAATCTGAAGTTTCCCTTTCCCCCCACATATAGCCACTTTGTAAAACACAGATTTAAATATAAAGTAGCTTGGAGCACAGATGTTTCGTTCTGAAGTTCTGAAATGCTGAAGGACTAGTGATTGCTCAGGAGAATATATTTGCTCTAAAACCTTTTTAAGTATATTTGAATAGTTCTTAAGTAATTAAATTACCTGACTAAAAAATATCCTGTGCTCGTTACAATGTTCTCAAAAAGCTCAGGGAAAAAAAAAGCCTGCAAAAATGCTTTAGTATGACCTTAGGGGTTGAAAATAAAATTATTTTCCCATACCCTAACACTGTTAATTTGTTTGAATGTAGAGGCATTCAAATATTTATTAGGTAAATAGTAGGAAACGTTGGTAATTATCATTTATTATATAATACATGGGATATAGAGTATTTAGAAGTTATTCAGTGACAGATAAGTTCTTATGTGGAATTGTGCAAGGAACAAAATGTAAAGAAAGTAAAATGGTGGCATTAAAATCTCACGTTAATATATCCCTCTCAAGGAAAATGTTTATTGCTGCTCTCATCATACCATGTTCATGGGAGCCGTGTTCTCTGTTCTCTCCTTGTATCCTGCAACATAGGTACAGATCATAGAATCATTTATGTTGCAAAAGATCTTTAAGATCACTGAGTCCAACCATAGATCCAGTCCAACCATCATGTAGCACTTCATTATTTAATAACAAGTGAAAGGATTACAATACACTAACCGAGGAAATACTTCATGAGGGAAATATGTAATCTGTTGTGTGTTATACTTAAAATGTTGCTGTTATAACACTGTATTACCTTGACCAGAGCAGACTAAGTTTAAGATGCATTTCTGTTTTACCTCCTTCAGTGGTATTGTACCTCAGAGATTAGTGATACAGCTCTTTTAAAAGTTGAGAAATAAACAAATTTTTGGAAAAAATAAGGAAGACACTAACTAAATTGGTAATGCCTGGGCCTTCAGTTTCTACACAAACTATACTACTGCTGAAATCATGGGAATCTGCTCAGTGGGAGCAAGCCCAGTATTTCTCACTGTCTTTTATTTCCCCTCACGGTCTGTCCAAGAAAGCATCAAAATTCATAGAGCTAATACTATGAAAACAAAACTGCAGCTGCCTGCCTCATCTCATCTTCATGAGGAGGGATGATCTACGTTTCATAGAAATTAGTCCCAGTATTTCAGTTGTCTTTATGCTACAGCATTCCATTGTGCAACTCATTAAAACATGCACATGGAATCTTTTACAGATGAGCTTTGTTGTAATTATCTTGTTACAGTTCCAGATTCTCTCTCATGTGGTAAGTAGTATATACCGGACACTAGAAAACCTTCAGTACATATTCTCTTTCTTTTTATTTAAGGAAGATTGTAGGCTATATATTTTGCACTTCTCTACAAAACATTTACACTTAAATCCTAGAATCATAATTTAGATTGGGAGGGATCTCCTGAGATCATCTAGTCCAACATCCTGCTCAAATTAGTATATACATACAACTTCGTTATAGGCGAACAATAGTTTTAATTGCTCCTTTATGTTTATTACACGTTCATTAGTAGTTTACAAGGACAAAAGTTATATTTAATCAAAAAGCTGCTTTGCCAGGTATTTTAAACAGGCCAGCCATGGCAGACCAAATAGTCTCTAAATTAGAGATTTATCACTGACATCTAATGGAATATTCTGTATTCTAATATGACTGTTATTGATATGCACTGATATTTGGCAGTTTAGATATACTATAGGTCTTGGATAGATGCTATATGCGTATGATATATAAGCACAAATGGATGAAGTTCCATAAATGTAGTGGAATAGATCTTTGTGTTCATCCTTTAAAGCTTAATAGATGTTTCTTACAGGTTTAAACCTTAAACTGATGTTTGATAACAACTTGGTTCTTTTACATCATCAGGACAATGAACTTGATAATTTTCTCCAATTTGGCAACTGCTTTTCTGCTCTAGGTGGTGGTGTCTCTAATAAGAGCGTGAGCTGCAAGGGGTCAGCCTTAAATGAACAATATCTAACCACAGTCCATTCATCTGTGCATGTTAGGACCAGCACTATTTCTAACTGATGCAACAAGGTTTTGGAGTGCACAGATCTGTGCTTTATTTTAAACCCCGCTATAGTGACTGTCTGTATCAGATCTTTGTGTCAACTGGTATTAATTTCCTTTATGCATCATTTTCCTATATATCTTAATTATTTTGTTACCCAGAGAAGAACACCTACTGGCTTACAGCTACTACCTGGCTGAGAAGTGAGGTCGAGTCCGGTAGGTCCTATCAGGTTGCCTTTAAGCTGAAAGCTCAGGAACATTTAAAGATTCACAACACAGATTTAAGGATTTACGTTTTTCAAACACAGAGTAAAGACAACCATTTCTCACTCTGGATTCCCTTAGATATCATATTTATTGCTCAGAAATCTTGTTGAATCTGTATCTTTTGGAAAAGAAGTCTGGTCCTCCATGATCAGAAAGCTATTGATTCCTCCTGAAGACTGCAAAAGATGATGTTCTTTGCAGGTTGGAGTCTTGGACTGTTAGAGTCAAATCTAGGCCCTGATTCAGCAAGGTACCTCTGTGTATCTAATGTTGATTGTGTGGCTTGATTCTGGGAATTCAACAGGGATGTTAACATGCAGAAAACAAGGCTTAAACTTTGCTTGCTGAAATCAAGTCTTTTACTGATAGAAATGGTTTTACATGAATTCTTATATGATTAAATGGACTGGTATAAATGTAGTATGAGATTGACATTTCAAATACTGATATATCATCCAGAAGCAATATGATTTCTGTGTGGAAGCTTCCTGGAAATGTGTGTCTTTTACCTCCATTTCAGCAAAAACAGGTAGGATGTACAGATCACCTGTGTGCTAGGAATGACCCTAAAGGCAAACAACAGATGAAGAAAACATGTGCTGCATAGCTATCAGATAGCATCTTCTCATTGACAATAAAATAAATTACCAGATAATAAAATGTAGCTGGAGAGTGTCTTCTCTGGAGTTTATTCAAAAGGAGAAATGGATTTCTCTTCTTACTCTCTTAAGCAAAAATGTCCATGAGCTACAGATAGCAGAAAGCTATTTGTAAACTGCTATAATAAGAAAATTGCTTATGTAATTTCACATCCCATTGTATCAGTTCAGTACAGATTTAATTTTACATACTTTTTTCTACCTGCTAACGCAAAATAAAATATATGCATGGCATCAGCATGTCTGCATTTGTAAAAGCAAGTACCAATAATCTAAATGTAAATATGTTTTTAAATGATCCCTGCTATGGATCCTAGAGGAGGAATGAATAAATGAAATTTTCTTCAATTTTCCAAAACAACTAAACTTTAGTAAAGTTTTGTTTTTTAAACAAAACACTGTAGCAATTAATTTCCTAGAAGCTAGGTTTTCAGACCTTCGAGACTTTAAAAACTCTAGCTTTTGTGAAGAAAATAGTATATTAAGGTTATAGGTTAGTCATTAGGGCCTAGTTCAATTATTTACCCTATGTATTGTCTAAGCTGACACGAAAGATCTGTAAGGCATTTCACTAGAATCTGTTGATAAATTGTGCTAAACAAGAATATCATTTGGTACGGGGCCAGAGCTGAAACACTTTTGCAGAAGAACCTAGTACAAGGTGTGCTCTGTGCGAGTGAGCATAAAAGATACAGCCAAGGGATGCAGCAATAGTTGGTAAGAGCTATCAAAACTGATGTCTTTAGCCCCCCTGACCCCGTCTTCCTGCCACATTCTTCATCATATTAACTTCTTTTAAATACAAGGGAACTAATTCAGAAATTTTCAGCACATGTAGATGGATACATTATCATTCTCTTACTTTAGGCACGTGAAACCGGAAGAATCAACTGCCCTTGCAGTTTATGCAAACTACAATGCATTATGTTGTTGTTCAGTAGAAACAGTGTAGTGCTAGGTCTGATAGGAACATCAGACTAGGCTGAAAGAAAGTTTCACTGATAGTAGGAAAAACATAATCTCACCTGAGATTATGAGCAATACATATTTTAAATCAGCAGTATTTTAAATCATTATTAAAAAAATTACAAACTATTATCATTAGTGTCCTTTTTAAAAAAAAAAAAAATTGAAAACCAGTCATGTTTGTCAGATACAGACATAATTTGACAGAATTGCACATAATGTTCTTAATTTAATTTTTTTAAAGAAGTTTTAAATGTTTGAAATAAGCTTCTTGCATTCCACTGATAATTCATGGATTAAATGACCCAAAATCAAATGGTCACTTGAAATGTTAACCAACATTTTCATCATGTTTCAGCACTTTGTGTGTTTCAGCACAAAATACATGTTATGTGTTCCTACCGCAGTTATACTGGTATCAGTAGTATATAAATTTGAGATAGATGTGAACATAAATATGTTCAGCTTGTCATTCTTTTATGTTAATTATGGGGACATATATAATTTGCCTACTGTATTCTTCACATTATATTAGAAGTGTGTTCATGTTTAACCGAATTGTAAATGGTTTAAAATATGGCTGCATAGTCTCTTCAATTTAATTAGTTGTGGTTTTTATTTTACAGTTTACTTTCCCTTTTTATTATAAGATTGTTTTTCCTTCTGTTTAATTTTAAATAATTGTTATGAAGGAATTAAACATGCTGGTTTTGTTTTATTTTATTTATTTATTTCATGTCTTTCCCAGCTGTAGGTATCCAGATGAAACTTGAATTTTTCCAACGGAAATTTTGGACTGCAAGCAGACAGGTATATTTTAAATTGAAATTTTCTTTGTCATTGAATCCACAACAGCTTTCTAACTGTGCAGATGGTGATCTGCATTTTTTTTTGTCACAAGCAAAACTATCGTAAAGAAACAATGTATTTGAAATATATAGTGGCTAGCTCTTCTGATTTGCGTTCCAGTTCATCATTACAAAAAAGATAATTCAGTGGTCAAAACAGGTTGCTTAATCTCATATTTATGGAAGCAAGTAGAAAGATTATTGATTTAAGGCCCCTGTACATAAGGAATTACTTTGTTGGCCTGACGTGTTGATTTTCTCCCTCAGAAACAGTGGAAACCAAACTGTGATATTTACTCATTTTCAGTGATAGCAGAATGATGCCTTCTCGCTTACTTAGGACCTATCTCCTAACATTCAGTAACTGAAGTATCACATAGATTAATTAACTAAATTACATTACTGAACCATGGTTGGCATTCACAGTCTTTAATAAACTATAACTAAAATGTTCAGGATATAGAATTTGTACTCATTGATGTGGATAATCATGTACTTACTCTACTTATATCTAAAGATTAAGAGATGCCATCCCTATTTTGAGAATAGATTGCAACTGCACTGTTTCAGAAAATAACCCCTAAAATTCAGGTCCTACCCCACCCCAATGGAAAATCCTGTATTCTTGTCTGTGAACAGTCTCCCAGCTTCTAAAACATGGAGGAGATTATGGTGTTTAGAACTGTTGAAATTGTTACAGTGTGAATGCACCCTTTCTCTGCAGACCTGAACAGAGAGCAGGATTGGTGAACAGATTTAAAACTTTCTGAGTAAATTTTAGTACAATTGCTGTGAGATAAAACTGTAATCAAAATAAAATTCTTTATAATTTTGTTCATGTGAATTTTAAATCATATTTTGTAATCATCAAACAAGAAATTAAAATATTTTATTGATTTTTTGATATCACCTCTAGTGTGCATCTCTCGATGGCAGATGTGCTATAAGTTGTGATGATGAAGTAAGTATTTGACAGATCTTTTTTTCCATTTATACCTCTACTGGAGTAGAACATAAAGTTGATAAATTTAGTTTGAATATTTCATCGTACATGATAATCTCCTGGTGTAATTTGGAATCACGTTCTAAATATTATACTGCTTAGATAGCGAGACTTTTTTAATAACTGCTAACAAACATCTATTTAATTACAAGGTTGACACTGATACCTCAAACATATGTTGTAATAATTTATGCTTTGTGAATCCAGTTTTGGAAATAATTAAAATTTGTTCTAAGGCATTTTTTTCTACTTTACTGTTCATCTTTGAAGCTAATTTCTGATGTCTGCAATAGAATTAGACATTAATTTAGAGTTAAATCTATGCAGAACTAATACATTAATAGCACTTCAGAAATAAAAAAAAAAAAAAGAAGTAACCTTAGTAAGTTTGGCCTAATGAACTTGCCAAAGTAGCTTTTAATGTAGTTTAATTTGTTAGACAAAAATAGTATTTCTAATATCTTATGCATAGATTTTTGCCAGTTATTTGACGTCATACCTTATGATGTTTTGGTTAAACAACCAATGTATCACAGGTTAAATGAATTAAAAAGTGGTTAATAAAGCACAGACTGTATTGGGAGGAATTAGGGATACAAAATTCTAGAAAATCTAGAAAAATATAGAAAAATGGGTTTGAGATATTGTATTGTGTATAGTTAGTGATTTGAAAGAAAACAAAGCAATTACTGATAACATTTGTGTGTTATCTCTAAACTGAGTGAATGGTGTGAGCAGATCTGTATCAGCTGATAAACTGTGCTTGAACAAGCTGGATAAATTTAAGTATGATAAAATGTAAATTCATACATTTGGAAATAAAAACTTTAGTCTGTATATGTGTGATGCTTTTCATAGAGTTGCCAAAAGAACTATTGTAAAGCATACCTAAAAGGGAGGAGCTTGTTTGGCTCTGTAATTCATACTAATGCAATGGTTTTGCAATCTTTTTTTTAAGGAGGATAAAATTTTTGAATACAGTTGCAAATTTTCTATACGGTTTTATTCATTTTTTTATACATGCTTAGTTGATCTCATGGAAGCTGCTATCTGTATGGCCAAATCAGCATCCAGTGCAGCATTAGTTTTTACACCCTTTTCAACAAAGCATAAGATACAGTACTCACTTCAAACCATGAAAAACTGAGCAGTTACCCCCACCATTGCAAACTCTGGTGTTCAAACAATGCCTTCTCATCTCTTTTCTCTGAAGCCATTTCTTCTGAATATCTTCAAGTTCTCACAAGTTTGTGCTGCTACTTTTTACAATAGAAACCCAGATATATTACTTGTGGTATTCTAGAAGTCTTTATTTTCTCTTTCTCTGCTGTCTCTTCCTATCTCTCTTACAGTCTCGCCTTACAGGTCTCTTTCTGACTGTCCTAGCATTTGAGAAAGACTTCCACTTCCTATCGTGGAGGTGCTGCTTGCCCTGTGTTAATGTAGTTCTAATGAAGTCTCCACATCTTCCACCACCTGAACTGATGCCCTGACTTTATTCCTGCCTATATAATGATTAATTATTTTGGAGTGTGCTCTGTGTGTGTAGCACTAAGTTTGTTCAGGGCTGTTCAGGACATAAAAAAATTAATAAGAATGGTTACATAAGGTACTGTGTGAAGTTTCCTCTAGTGAAAGTTAGCAGAGTTGGACTTTCCTGAGGATGGGTAATTCAAAACTTTAAATAACCACAGTAAAAAAAGTTCATGAATATGTTTGAGGAGTGCTTTCTAACATGCGCCAATATTACATTGGATATGTAGTTGTTCAAAGCTAAAAATGTTATTTAAAATTTTTTATTACTTTTGTGTAAATTAATTTATAAAAAGTTTAAAAGGTACATCAGCAATCCTAACAATCTCACTTCTAGGATGCTACTTCACAATGTCATATACTGTGACATTGGAATATGTTTTATTGAAAAGTGAGTGCAGGACAGAGGCACAGTGGTAACATTTTTTTAAATATATGATTGCTTAATATGAGATTTGGATCACAAAAAAACATTCCGGGTAGAAAGGCAGAACTTAAAACATCAGCAGTTGCAAGGGTGGAACACTAACTTCTTCAGCATACCGAATCAGCAAAACTTAGAACAAACTATAATTCATAGGACCCTGAGATCTAACAGTTGAAGGATAGAGATAGCAATAAATAATACAAAATAAAACTTGCAGTAAGCCAAAACACAAAGGCCTGATGATCGTGCCATCTTTGGCAATGAAATGGACCATATGAGTCAATATATCTTTTGTATTTCTAACTATAACATACAGACTCTTCCATTTAAAGCTTGTATCATTTTAATCAGTAAGTAAACTTTTCCAAATATGAAGTAATGAAAAACAAAGCATATTTCACCCAGGTATGGGTGAAAGTGCTTTCTTAGCTCAGATTCCAGGCTGTCATTTGCATGTTAACCAATTTTAAGGTGAGCTCATAATATTTATTACCTCATTTTCCTAAGGGTGATCAGACATCTATTGAAAAAGAAGGTCTGTAGAACTGTTAATTACCTAAGTTTTGTGGCCTTGCTTTACTGTAGCTTGCTATACAGATTTAATGGGCAACCTTAACCTTGAATTGTTTCCAGCAGCTTTAAATTATTTCATTGATGGCTTTCCAGTCATATCCAACCAACTTGAGGAGTATAACTGCAGGTAGTCTGAGTAAAGTTAGTGTTGTATTAAATCTCCTCCTTGTTTAGCCTAACCTACTCTGCTTTTGGGATTAAAAGCTGGGCAGAAATTACTTCCTTCATTTGTGATAGTCTTTGTGATAGAATAGTAATATTACATAATTTCTTGTGTAAAACATACTCCTGCTGCAAAATGTCCAACTACTTAATCAAAACAAGCATATTGTCATTACTGCAAAAATGTTTTTAGTCCTTAGTAAGAAGCAAGTACATACTGATAAAGGTTCCGAGAGGGCACAGCAAGAAACAATCTAATATTTTCTTTTTTATCTCATTGGCCGTCAATAAGAATAGTCATACACTTTTCTAAATATTAATGCAGAACTTCTTTTGCTATTATATTCATATGCAAAGAAAGAACAAGCAGTTTAAAGTCTTCTCAGCTACTTTCACTTGACACCAGCAGGAGCCATGTAAGCTTATGGAGAAATTTAATAATGGTGTAAACCTCGGTAATTTAGAGATTCCAAACTTTTTTATAATGACAGAATATACTGTTGATAGGATTCAATCAAATATCACAGCTCATCTGTTAACTTTCACAGCTGTCTTTTCTCAATGGCAAAAAAATATCTGCTGAACAGATATGATATAAATTAAAGCATTTAAAAGTATTAAGATGTTACTGAAAATAGACTGGCACAATAGTTATACAGAGAATTAGTTGCTGAGTTTGTGTGATACTTTTGACTCTAAAATACTGACATCCAATTAATTAGAGACTTTTTTTTTCCTTTTTTGAGCTTTGAATTTCTCATTTCTTCTTGTTTTCCTGATGTCTCACATTTTATTTTAATGTTCGGGTTTCCTTCATTTTTGTTTTTGGTTTCTTAACCCATATTACATTCCATTACTGTTATTGTATATTGGAGCTGTGAAAAATATACTTAAACTTGATCAAAGTTACTGTAATTCGAATGTGTTCTCAAACCTCTGTCAACATTCTTGCTGTGTTTATTCTGGACTACATGCCTACTCTATTCTACAAGCTCAGGGACTCCACCTATGGAATGTTCCCCTTGAAATCTGGAGTTCACTGAACTTGAACCTTTAGGAAAACCTGTGCATAGTTCGCTTCCAATACCTGTGAAACATTGTGAACTAAACCACATTCATACAGCTCTAGTCTATGCAAATGATAATATTTCATGCATTAATCTTGTATCTGGAATCTTCTCTTTGAGATTTGCTAATGTACTGGACAAATAAATGCACCCCACTGACCTTTGTCAGTGCTAAACTTAAAATCGTTTCTTCAATGTAGTGCTGAATATTGGAAGGTATTTATCTTGCTGGCAAGCAGGTCAGTGAATGGTCCTGAATGAGCATTTTTCCCTTGTTAATGTTTCTAAAATGGATTGAAATAGAAACCGTCTTATCTTCACATTCCTCCAAAAAGATGCAGATTCCACTTATTGTATTATGCCTGTTTCCAGTAATAATGCTAAAACATTACTATCTTTTTAAATTCTGAACAATGCTAGTGAATGACTATGGCTTAGAGATTTGAGACATGGCCACTAATTCTTAAATTGAGCCACTGTTTACCCAACTGCATATAATCCATAGACTATGAAATTAAGCCTACACTCTTTCTTGTCCAGCATAACTACTTTTGTTTATTTTCTATGCTGTGGAGAAATATTGTTTTTAAAGCACCATCTTTAGATTATCTTTCATGCATGAGGACTGCAAATATGTATCCTCAAAAGAGCTCTTTGTTGACTTAGCTCCTCTCCTAATAAAGTTAGTGGGAGGTTTATGATTGACTTTGGGGAGAGCAATGTTCTGGTGTTACAGTCTACTGAAATTCCACCCTTCACACACCATTGAAGTTAAGTAGCTGCCTCTTCTGGATGCATTAGCTCTACTCAATTCTTTGCCAGCATCATCAGCTTTTCACATTACATTTGCCAATTTTTGTCTTTCTAGCAGATTAAAGGTTGGAAATGAGTTGGTTCAACTTCCTTTTTGACAGGTTTTCTGTCACTGGGGGTGTCTGTAGCTTAGGTTCCCTTATTAGAGTTAATATCCTGCATTTGCATTAGGGAATTACGTTCATTCCAACTGTATGCCTTATTTGGGCTGCTTTGATTTTTTAAAAAACAAACTTCAAGACAGCATTTCTGCAAATCTCTGTTCTTCTTCAACCCCACAGAACAGTACTAATATGTGTCCAGAATTAGAATCAGATGCATCTAAGCATCTCTTGAAAAATCAGACTGCATTTTTACAATGTTTTGCAATACTACTACTGCATGGAACTGCTTTTCTCTGTAAAAGAGCAGAGAGATTTTGCTGGATATGCAGTGTGTAGCAAATGCATATTTTATCATGTCTCTGTGCAGCCCATTTGCAACAGGAAAAGTTTTGAACTAAAAGCAAAGCCATGAGGATTCCTATATTGGAAGCGATCCTACTTTTTTTTTTTTTTTTTTTTTTACACAAATGTCACAGAAAATTAAAGAAACAATGATAAAATGTTTGCTGATTTAGACCATCAATAGAAATATGTTAAAGATTTTACGCTGAGGTAGGTATTTGGCAATACTGAAGAGAAACTGAGTTATATCAGGGTTTGAGTTGAACCTTATGTTTAAACTCTGAAGTGCAGTAATTAAAACTTTGCCTGTAGCAAGTAACTCACTCGAGGTTAAAATATTGCATGCATATATAGAGAGAAGCACTGATTTGGGTTTACCTTCTTTTATACAGTTTATACATCTGACCTATGAAAAGCTAACAGTCCTACCTCTAAATCCAGTTCCCAATTAAAAACACAATTTGAAAAGCTTTAGGAGACCTATGGGGCCTCTTTTAGAGAAGTTTCTGGTCCCATCCCCCAATGAACAAATTAAAAAATATTACCTGGTCCCCTGTTGGTCCTCCAGGCTGACACTGTGTTTTCATTAATACATCATTAGGGTAATGACATTGTGCTGATGTTTTTCTCCAAACACAGGGTAAGCTATCAGGAACAACAAAGTTCTGTGCCTTTGCAAACTTTCAGTTACAAGGAAAACTTTAAAGAATTAATTATAAAAACACTGACCTTGTTCTTTTTATGTTTGTTTATGATTAACTCGTATCCTCCCTTTCTGTACACATCTTTGTTTTGTTTTGCATGAAACAAATGCATGAAAAATAAATCAGATAACATCCCATAAGTTGAGACTACATTCACTTAGAAGTTATGTACAGAAGTTATAACAACCTGAAGGCTTTACCCATTTAGGAGTCACTTGGAATTAAAGTAAAATAAGTAACTAACATTGCTATATCCTACAATAAAAAAATTGTATTTTATTATTTTCCAGACAATCAACTGTTACCTAATAGATAACAATGGATTTATTTTAGTGTCTGAAGACTATAGACAAGTAAGTGAAAGGTTTTTATTCAATCTTCTCATGTAAGACTTTCATATAAAATGACCAGTCTTTTAAATAGGCCACTATGTTAAAATGTTAATAGATTAGTAATGTAAAAATAAAAAAAATTCCTTTAACAAATAATGCAAGTTGTTTCTCACAAGAGCTCAGTTTCTGTCTCCCATTGGGGCGGGGTCTGCTCTTAAACTCATAAATGTTCTCTTAAAGGGCTTTTTTTCTGCAAAAATGTCTGTCTTCTGTAAGACATTTTTACCCCAAGAAAAAAAGATTCTCTCTGGCACTTTTGCCACATGGAAAGGTTGGGAAGGGAGGGAGGACACTGGGGACACAGGACTTTTACCCTCAAACATGAGATAATGAGATTTTACAGAGGTGTTAGCTGAGGAGTTTGTTTTCTGAAGTGGATTACAGTCATTGAAGGATTAAAACTAAGCACTCAGTATCACAACAGAGAGGACAAGGATCATGATTAATGAGAAGATCATTCAAAACTTTAATTTGCTTTGTCCTCATGGAAAATCATTGAAAAATTCATGTGTAATTGCTCAATCCTGCAAACCTTATGCAGGAACCTTCACCACTCTTATTAACTTTTGCCTGAAAACTGCTGGGATGATGCCTCAATTATGCTAGAATTCTCTGAAGTTGAATTTCTTTTGTGTGTTGGGATTGTGAATAGAAATATCCACACTTCTACTTAGCCCTCATGAATTAAATTTGTTACGACTAGGTTGGCTACTGAGAAACAGTTATTGGAAGGAGCTCTGGGTGACTTGGAAGAGTGATTGGAGATGAGATAAAAAACTTGACATAAATGGCAAAAGAGAAGTCCAACTGAGCATTTTGCTTTTAAATTAAAAGCTTGAATTATTGCAACCTTAAATCTCACACTACTGAAAGTAAAAAGATATAGATATTTTTTACCTTTGTACAGCACAAAAGTAATTGCATGTTTCCTCATGATTCCCCTCTACTTTGCTCCATTTTGGTTGAGACTTTGGAAAGTCTATTAGCATGTAATAAACAAGGGAAATACAATTTTCTGAAACTTTTATCCTTCCAATGTGTACTAGAGTAAAAACTGGTAAGCATGCTGTACTGTGTCATGCAATAGTAATTCTTCATGATAAATCTTATAAGCAAAACTGAGCACTGAAATGGATTATTTTGTTTCATTTTATTAAATTTATTGCTTCCATCCCTTTAGAATGTCAAGTATGTTCTGAATATAATTCTAGGATGTACCCCCAAAATAATATGAATTAAAATTATAACATTGCTTAACTGTTGACAGCATTATGTCAGAAGCAACTGTTTGGGTTTCTTTCCCTTGTGTCTATCTATCAAATCTGTATTTTCCACTTAGCTGAGTCATGGCCTAAGAAAAACTCTCATTGTAGAATCATCTTGATATGTTTCAAACATCTTTGTCTCAGACATCTTCATAACTATTTAATTGTGATTTGTGTAATTGATTTGCTAGTTGATAGCTGGCTACAGTCAATAAATATAATTAGGAAGAGATTTTTCCTTTGGTAGGTTACCTGATACAATCATTACATATTCCCGTGAAGAATATAGCATAGACAGCTAGCTGACCAGAACTAGACTAGAAATGTGTTATGACCTAATTTTTTAGTCACTACGGATCTAAGCCTAACATGGACGGTAAAGTTTGTATGATGCTATAGTAAGATTATGATAAATACAATAGTATATGTTTATTTTTATATGTGTATGTATGTATACATTCTATATTTATTGTGGCTAGAGAAGGGGAAGGGAAGTGGGATGACATATTATCAATTACTCACCTGTCTGGCATTGCTTTAGCACTGTTTTTCTTTGGAATTTCCAAAAACTGCTCTTTCCTGAACTGCTCTAAGAGTCTTGTTCAGGGGCAGTGTAATTCTTCACCTGAATTGGAACTAAATCCTGATCTATTAAAAAAATATATAATCTGGGTGTTACTGCTTCTGGGGAGAACTAGCATTACAAATGGAGCTTTTGTGGAGAGAACTGTCACTGAGATGTCTTTATAAGACTGAAGCACAACTTGATAAATCAGGTTTATTACTATTTAAGGTTATACTAGTCATTTATGGTTTGGACTTTTTGACATTGACTGCCTCTCCAATAGTTAGGATAATCTTTCTTCAGCAGTCATCTAGGCTACTGAAGCTAGTATTTTTAGTCATATAAGCTACAAATGTTCCCTCTTGTTTCTAGGAGATTTTACACACCCACATGTTTTGGAAAACATTCAAAGTTTCCCCTGAGTGGAAAAAAAAAAAAAAAAAGAAAAAGAAAAGAAAAAGCAATACTTGCTTTTTAGGTAGAGGAATGCCTTTTTTGGCTAGGGCTGTAACTTTTCTGCTTGCGAACTCCCAGGTGCATACTTGAGGTCAGCTAAGTTCCTTGTAATGGAATTGGTGTTTAGTTCATACAAAATCTATGGAATCCATGCAATTTGAGAATGTAGTGCCCTTTCCCCCTCATAAATTGTGGGATTTCTCCCTTTAAACAATGCGGAGAACATATCCAATCCTTCTGGGAGTTGAGGCTCTAAAACAAAAAATGTCTTCCCAAACTAGAAAAATGCTGTACATGCAAGATTTTCCACTTTCATATGAATGGCTGCAGATGATGGAGTCACTTCCATCTTATGTACCAAATTCATAACATGAATGTTTGTTTTCTCAACAGAGATTTATTTTTATTAGTCCACATCTACTGAACAAGGACAAAATGAGTAATTCATCAGACTGAGTGGTTTTAAGTATGAAATGACTCTGAATGGAGTTAAAATTTATAGGATTGATGAAATGTACTGTTCCATCTCCTTAAAGAGGTCAAGCAGGAATTATAAACAATGGTTTTTAATGACTGTTTATTAAATCCTCTCACAACCTGTTTATATCTTTTTTGAGTAACATTTTAATCGCAAGGGTTTGTGATCAGATTAGTGTGTTTTCTTTACAAGCTTTAGGTTTGGATGGCTTTTATATCTGATATTAGATGTTATATAATGTACCTCAATATATTGTTTAAGCTCTCACATCTGCTAAGGGGTAATAATGTAATCCCTATAACTTGCCACGATTGTGAAGTCCTCTTCAGTTTTTATGTAGCAATTGTCCTGAAGACCTTTCTATGTGACTGTCAAAGTCACTCTTATCACATCCTAGAATATGCCAGTTTAAATTACATCCAGTGTTGTTTTGCATTTATCTACACTTCTGGTAATTACTTGCATTTTCCCCTTACAGACTGGTTACTTTTTTGGGGAGGTTGAAGGGGCTGTGATGAACAAGTTGCTAACAATGGGCTCCTTTAAGAGGTAAGAATTAACTCAACTTTCTAACTCTTAAAAAATGTTGTAACAACAAAATGAAATAAAACAAACCTGAAGTCATATAAAAGAAGGCCAATACTGGCCGTGTGGCTGTATTCTCATTTATACCTCTTTTCCATATGATCTGAATGTAACTCGATGCCATACACGTTGAATGTTAAGACTATGAGAGACAGCCTACAGTGAGTTTCTTGTTAAAAGAACAGTTTATTTGACTATGATGATAAAGCTGTGTGCCTCTCCTGTTCTTGCTGTGCTCAGGTGGAAAAAGGATTGGTCCATATCTACTACTGACCAGTTTTAAATGGCTCTAAATCAAGTCATTGATGCAACATTAAACATTTTGACCTGTAAAAAATTGGAGATTGCTCAAACTGGTCAGTGCAAAATTCCCTGTTATTAGAAGGAAGGTGTGTTCTGCTAGTAATCCATTCTCATTCACATGCTAACTCACCTTTGAACATTGTTTTGGCTATTGACCTGGTCTTACTATCATGATAATGATAGAAACTAATAATGATTTTATGTGTTGTCCTTTGAAATAAATTATGCATCCTGGGCAAATAAGAAAGAACTTTTTCCTTTAGCCTGTAACTCAACACTGGAGTATTCATGGCTTTCACATGGTCTAAGAACTGTTCCTTACCCCTTTGTCCTCTCACAGCATGAGAGAAGTGCTGACCATATGTATTATACTCTTCCCTTTTATTTTCCTGTGCTTTTCTAGTAAATAAAAAAAAGACACATGACTGATCTCATCAACCACTGAATTTAGATATTACATGTGAGGGTTTATAGAGAGGCTTTTCAGTACAGGTGGTTTGTGTGCTTCCCTGGTAAACCAGCTCTCTTATGGGAGGAGAGCTTTCCATGCTGCCTCTGTGCATTATAGCTGAATACCACTCCCAGTAAATGACTGACCTGAAGTGGAAAGATTTAATACTGACTGAATCATCCCAAATCCTAGTTTTCTGAGGGTGACAACCTTTTTGTGTTTAGCACTACATTCCTAACACACGCTGTAAAAGGAAGTGAAGTAATACATATTTATAGACTGGGTTCTAAGATGAAAAAAATCTGTTTATACAAGAGATGAAGCATTTTATTTACTGCAAACAAAAACATACAGTCAAAATCAAGGGACAGTGCTTCAGTTTCTCCCAATTTGTTTTGTTCTGCCTAGCAAAGCATTTAGAACGGAATATCTACCGAACAATCAACGGTAGTAGGCACCACCATTGAGAAAATTAAGACTGCATGGCTCAAGTATTCCATCTAAACTGCGATAGGTGCCAATTTGGCATGGACCATTGGCTTATGATTTTGCCAGTCTTGAGCTCTGAGGGAGTGACAGATAATGAAGGCACTGGTTCAGTGCAACTGAGCTGCATGCTAAAGAAAATGTAAACATAATGAGCTGATTATTTAAACACAGTAAACTGGACATTGCCAATCAGTTAAAAATGGGAAATAATCAAGGTGGTGTAATTTCACTAAATGAGCCACCTGCTTTTCCTGCTGTACAACTGATAGCCCTGGGCAGCAACCAAAAAAAAAAAAAAACCAAACCAAAACAGCAAACACTACCACCACCACCACCCCAAAAAAAAAAAAAAAAAACAAAAAAAAAACAACAAACCAAACTGTCTTTGAGCTGCGCTAGATGAGGCCTTTAAAATATTAAAATATTTAAAATTATTCCTGCAATATGAAGAAATCTTTGCTGGCTCTCATGAAAAATAGTTAGACACATTTACCATATTTTTAAGATTACTAATTTGTTTGGGTGGTGTTGTGTTTTGCTTTTCCAAAATTTTTTCTATATAGAATAAGAAGTAAAGAAAAAATGCACTGAATAATACAGTAGCAAAATCTATTAACAGAAAAGTTTCCTTGAAAGCAGAACAATACAGATAATGCATGCATTATATTTGTCACTGCTGCTCTTACCACAGAGACAAAATCAGAGATCAAGCTCTGTTCTTTAGCCTTTTATTCTGACAATATCCAGAACCATCCTTTCTTGCAATTTGCTTCTTATATGATATTTACCATCCAGCAGGTGAATTACATAGCTTTGCCCTGTTTGATCTGGTCTTGCTCCTTTTTCGTTTAGTTTGGAAGTAGAAGGTTCTACAGTGCCTCATCATTACTGCAGAAGAGTTTACTAACATCCCCAGTAACCATGGGGATGGAGTCCTTTCTTCCTTTTGCACCAGTAATCCAAGTGGCAGTGCAGATACATGCTACCACCTCACTGATTCATGCCAGTTTACAGGCTCCCTGTCCACAAAAGGAATGAAATAACCCTTTGTGTGTTCTCTCAACTACCACTAATTTGGAGGGATATAGAAGTTCTTTTTAGGATTGAGCTGGAAGTTTTAAACAAAAGGGGGTTGTTTGCTGCTGACTATATTTCTTTTCAACCTGCAGCAGGATGAAATTCAATTTTTGTGTTCGCTGTTTATTTTTTAAAGTGAACTTAAATACCTCCTTCCCTCCTCAATTTCTTTAAACTCAGTACTTCTTTTGAAAAATGTGTACATATGTATGTATGTATATTTTCTTAGTTTATGGGTTTTATATTTAGGAAGAAAAATTATATCAGTGCCTCCACAGCAACGTGACATGTTCTATGATTTCATTTAGCAAAATTATGTTTATCTTACAGCCTAAATATTGCACACAGTTAAATAATTCAAATATAATTTAAATTTATTATTAAATAAATTAGGATGTGCTTATGGAAAAGTGTCTGCTTCACATAATTTAGAATAAAGTTTCTTTCTAGTTTCCTCAGCACTTTGTTTACATAAAAACAGTGAAAAAATAGATTCAACCACTCAAAGCATGAAAATCTAGAAAAAACATATTAACATCAGAAAAATTAAGGTCTATCAGAGCAATGCAATACCCAAAGATATTACCTTAATAAATCTGTAAAAGAAAATTAAATATCTCTTGACTTTAAAAGACTTTCATCCTTTTCAATAGGAGGAAAACTAAGCAATTCTGTAAGACAAATATGGAAACAGCATCATTTCCTCTTAACAGTTCTGTTTCCAGCAGGTATCCTCTTGGACTGTGAAGAAGAATCTATGCTTTGGTTTTGAATCATGCTGTCAGGATATATGACTGAAATGGTGCACCTCTGAATTCCAGCTTTCCCAGATGCTGAGGCTCACTCTAACAAGTTCTTGTTGCTTTGAATGCTTCTCTTGTTTCTCAGTTTTTCTTGTTCTGTTCCTTTATCTTTACTGACATGCTTCTCAGTGCAGAATGCATACTGTCTGTGCCCTTACTGCACGGTGCAGTCCAAATCCTTCACCTGTGTTCTCCAAATGCATTCACAGAGGCAGACTTTCATCTCTCTATCTTGATTTGATTTATAAGCAAAACCTAGCAAGTGTTTTGACTCCAGGTTATGAGATTATAAAATAAGTCAGAACTCTTTACTAAGCTACTTGCAAAGAGCAGAACATTCTTAAAGCCAAATCATGAAAATGGTAACTAGTTACTCACCAACAGGACACTGATTTCCACTGAGGCAGTACAGCCTCCAAATGTGGGATATTTTTCTGTTTAGTTTAGGCCACTATTTCTTATTTCAGCATTCATTTTAACAAGATACTATTAAATTTTTGGTGAAGGTGTTAAGTGGACACTTATATTTAAAATTTGTATTTACTTTCATGTGGATTTTTACAGTCATCAATTTGACCATCTATTAATTTGTCAATGTTTCTGAATGTAGATGTGTACTTTTGAGAAATAAGTGATAGACTGAAGGAACAATTAAAATTTAAGTTAGTGGATTTGGTATTGGACCAATGCAACTGTGACGTAGCAATTCTGCAGTGTAGCAGTTCTTATATTACAAAAAACTTCCCTATCTTTAGTGATGATTTATTTAGTAAAAGAAGAAGTAAGCTCAAAATATACCCTATGTTTATTGCATAAATACCACAAAAAAATAGTCAGGAAGATGAATAGGCATTTTTTGTATGAGCAGGCAGAAGATATTCCAGGTAGGAAAATGAGCAGACTATTTCCAATAATTATCTTCTATATTAGCTGTCATGTGCACTGCAGAGTATGTATGAGGCCTGCACCTTTAATCTTCAATTTCTAAATGAATAATATGTAATTGTACTGCCTTGAGGAATGACATTTCATTTTCATCAACAAAACAGCTGTCAGAAAGGCACAATATAGCAGACTGTCTAGTACAGGTTTACAAGTAGGCCGAAAAGAATAAAATAATATCTATCACTTTCCTCTTGTCATTACCAACAAGAAGAGCCCTGAGGTTTGGTTTTTTTTTTTTTTTTTGCATTTACCAGATGTGCATCTGGTACCTGTGCTCTGAAATTCCCGTACTGCTGTGTGGTATGCTTTCAGCTCATGTTTTGTCCATGTGACATCTAAAATTAATGTCTTAAAACTGACTTTTGGCACTGTTAGAGTTTATATCTCTGTAAATACTACCACTGATATAAAGTGGTATATTAATATATGGGAATCATTTTACCCACTTAAGGAGAAACCCCAGCATGTGTGCTATGTAAATGAGTTGTCATTCTGTATGCTAGAAATATAGGTTGAGTTGTAGTTTTTATACGTTATGCTTTGGAGCACCTTGGCAATAAGGAATAGCTGAACAATAAAGGCAAAGATATGTGTTGACAAGTTTGTTTTGTCAAAATGCTGCAATTTATTTTTATACTTTTCATAGATTTTCTTGGTGGTGAAATGTATTAGTCTGACAGCTTCTGGAGATTTAATAATCTGTCTGTCAATGAAGGTGGGAGAGCCAGAGCAGCAACAGTATGGGATTTCTTACAGTGTCCTGCTACCTCCCCACAAGGACCCTCTCTAGACTTTAGAAACTAGTTTACTCTTCATACCTTTCAACACTGTCCCCCCTTGCGAGAATGCCAGGCAAGTTTCATATCTTGTGTCTGAGTTAATGAACAACTTTCCACAATAAGTGAGCTGTAGTCAACATTAATTTTTATCTAGACTATTGAGTAAAGCATAGTGTCAGTAATTAGGGCTTCCTGTATTATTGGCTTCCTTTGCTTAGTTCTTTGGAGCTCTTCTTCCTTTTTTTCTGTGGATTTGACATTTACTTCCCAGGGTAGGAAGCTTGTTATTCCTATATATTGTATGAAACCCCTTAGATCTTGAACTGGTGACAAAACATTTGAAATTTTATGCATTGAAGATCTTTCAGCTGTTATAATTGTCAGTGATGGTAGTTTACACTACCAAGTAGAAATGCATAGGTGTGCTGAAAATCTAGCTAAAAGCAATAGAGTACATCTGTTAATATAGACTGTGCTTCTGGTAGGCCTTAGAAGTTTAATTTTCTTGAACCAGATTTGTACTCAATTGTAAGTACATTGCAAAGTACAAGACTGGAATTTACTGTATCAGGAAATTGACAATAAAAAGGTTTTTACTAAAATGTATTTGGCCCCTGAAGTTATATACAATGAGGGTGCACATTTAGTTTTTGGTAAGTTATTTTCCATTAGTTAAAGAAGATTGCACATAGTCTGTGTTTGTCCTGTGACTGATATTGAAAACAATTGCTCTGTAGAGTTCAGTAACCAGATGTAGAAATATGGGCTGTTAACAGCATGGTGATGTCAGAAAGTCTCAAGCATGTTATCTGTAGCAAGAGCAAAGTTCTCCTGTGAGGTGCTGTAATACATAGCATGGATTTGGGCATCTACATGGACTTAATATTAGGTTGTGGGAAGCAGGAATTTATGTTTACTAACTATAGTCAGTTGAACAGGATACAGTTAGCTGCAAGTAGTTATTTAAAACTGAAATACAATCACTTCAGAAAGGGTAGTCTGGAAGCCTTTCTTTCTGCAACACTGAATTAAGTCAGTCTGAGTGAGAAGAAAGCTTATTTTCTAAAATCTCAGAAAGACTTTAGTAATAAAATAACACTCTGGAAATGACACCTTGAACACAGAAGTACCACAGTATCTTAGGCCACTGTTTTGACTACAAATACTATAGTAGCTTGTATGAGGAATAGGGCTGAAAGGGTTTTATATTCCTATTACGTTTACAAGAATAAAAACAAAACAAAACTGGATTTGAATTTGTGAATGCCTTGGAACCCTTTTGTACTGAGCTTTAATACCATTCATAGTGACAGAAAATCCAGAATTGCTTCAATATATTACAGTGTTCAGATTTCAGCATGATTGTGGGCTTCATCCACTGATCTTTGAAGTGTATTGCAAAATTCCTATTTGTTTTTAATGTGGAAGAATCAGGTCTCTTAAGATTGTTCCTCAGTAATGCTTTCGCTGGTGTATTTTGCACATCCTGTGTTATAGTTGTTTGAATCATCTTTGGAAATTTTCAGATAGGTGCCCACTTTGAAAGAAGTTACTGAGATGGGAATACATTGTTCAAAAAGCAAAACCCATTACAGGCTTTTGTTAAGAAATCTATCTACCATGTACCTTTCCAAGGATTTTCTCCTTTGTTTTGTTTTTTTTTTTTTTTAACCTGGATACATTATCTGTTTTCTAGTTTTTTCCTGAACCAGATTATTCACACTGGAAACACTCTCAAATACATTTACTTAAACTTTACTCATTATAATTTCATCCACAGATGATAGTCAAGCATTTCCAACAATTTTGCAGTGTTCCACAATGATTTTGAGTTTGTTTATTACAATTCTTCCCTTCTTCCATCACTCTAAATTTTAGTATTTCTTTCTGTGATAAATGAAGTTTTCTTTAACTACATACATTTTAACATTTTTGTCCCTCTTGGTCATTATACAATCTTAGATTGTTGTATAACTCATACAGTACAATAAAAGAGTCTATAAAACTGTAATTTAGCATGTTGGGATGCAATATTAATTATATTTCTGATTGTTTGTGTGAGTACATATATCAGTCTTTTAATGACTTTCTATCTTTGAGCATTTAAAGAAACTATTACATCTATTACAATGCAATAATTACATAAGGAATGTAATACAAGTACAAATATTGAGGGGGAAAGGCTTTTTCCAATATTTAATGTGAAGTTCAAATTACAACAGATATTCCACATGGCACAGTATAATAGTATTTGCTTAACACTTCTTAGCAGAATAGAGAAGTCCACAGATTGACCAAGCAGTTCTGGTGTATGAAATTGAAAGCTGAGAAACTGATTTGCACTTTCAAACACCAGTCACCAAACTTATATATTGAAAAAAGATTTACAAAGAATAAACACAAAACTGAATATTATTCTACTTGTAACACTAGATAATCAGTGATGCAGATGGGACCATTTCATCCATATAGAATTTCTTGACTACTCTGCAGAGAGCACATTAATATCTGTAAAGTGCACTTGTCTATGTGCTTATCACTTGTCAACATCGCTAAGAGGTCCAAGTGGACATGCAACACAGTCCTTGGATCTGGAGGAATAAATATAGTCAAGCCAACCAAGACTGGAAGGGCTGAGATGTAGCGATTACCTTACAGGGGCTAGATTCTGACCATGGTTAAAGGGGGTAAAAAAATAAAGGAAAAAAAGCTAGGGAAAGTGGTGTATTACTGCATGCCACACAGGCAGCACAGCTTACACCATGTACTGCTCTGTTTGTCTTGGCAGATCTGTGTGCGCGGATCTGGCTGTGGGCGTGATTCTGCCAAATATGGTCAGTGTTCAACTTACACCCATGTTTAGGTCTCTAGTTATGCGTTTGTCTACCATGTGCCTCTCTCTGCCAGTCCACAAAACAATGGCTTCCTAGCCATTTCTATTCTGATTATAAGATAAAATTAATAATGTAAGCACTTAGACATGTACTAAATGTTTAGCTGAAGCTGCAAGATCCAATATATTAGATATTTTGCCTGTAAGCCAAAAAGAAAATATAGGCATAATGAAGAAGCTTTTAGTGATGGTTGCTGTCACAAAATTAGATCAGAAAAATTATATACACTTTCTACCACAATGGATTACAACCTTTTATTGGTACAGATTGCAATGTTTCATGGCATGCAGTGCAGAATGCCTCATGGTGATGCTGAATGCATTTCATGACCTGTTTTTGGCAGCTTCTGGGACATCCTTTCTGTAGCCGAATTTGTGTGCTCTCCTTTCCTCTTCACTTAGAAGCAAGGCACACATTACAAAACATTGAAGTCCCATCTCATACATCTCTAAACCATCTATGTCCAATTGTGTTCCTTTGTCCCTCTGATGATGCAAAAGTGAAATGGATATGTTCAAATAATACTAGTAACTTTTATATATTTACACTTGTTGCAACTTATCAGCTAAAGATTCTTTACATCTGCTATAGATGTTAAATGCTTTTTATGTGGATGGATACAGTTGATTAATTGCTCTATGGACAGACAGATTTAGAGAAATAGTCACAATTCCATATACAGTCTCTGAGTTCTGGATTTTACATTTAGATCTCTGAAGTGTATCAATGATGAGTAAAATCACAAGCAGAAAGAAATTTCCCTGTTTACTATGCATCTGAGGAGGCTTCTAGCATTAGTTGATTACAGCAGGTACCTGACATTAACTATTTTACCCCCATGAAAAGAAGCAAATGTAAACCCATCCTGCTTCAGTTAGCTGTACTGTGAATACACGGAAATTCCAATTCGTCTTTGGAAGCAACACCATGTTTTTACAAATTAGTTGTACACTAAGGTGCTGAAACTGTAGAAGTGTCTTTCTGCTTTTACTGGACTTCAAGAGTGTTCTGTTGTGAGAAGCCCCTCAAATGCATAGGTTCTTTCACTTCCTGGGGCTAAATGTGCTGATCTTTGTCCAGAACCGATTGTCTAAGCATCATGTTGAATGTGTATTCTCCTCCTCCTTGCATTGTTTATATCACTGTGTGTTACACTGTATGTGTATTTTCCCTGGTTTCTCCCAGTTATGCTTTTGCTTTGTTCTGTAGTCTGATAAAATCCTTACAGTTTTCACAGTGTTTCTTACCTTTATCCACCTGTATAACCTGTATTTTAATGATCCCTTTCCCTTTTTTCCCTGCTGCTGTTACAATTTTTATTTTTCTGTCTACTTTGTGGGCAGACTGTTCCATATCATCATTTTTATTCCACTGTGTTTTCTTCTTTTAGTCAAGCAGTTTTCTGTTCTTCTCTGTAGAATTACACTTTATGACTACCAGGCCATGTGTAGAACAAACAAAGAGAGTAGCGACAGTGCCCATAGCTTACTGGACGTAAGTATAGTAAATTTTCTGAGCACCTTTCCATGCAATCATCAAAGATAACTGTTGCAAATATCTTATGGCCATTGTAAGCCCATTATTTTGATTTGGAATGCTTACAGCTCTTGAGTTTATCCTAGTGCATAAAAGGAATGGTTCATTATAAACAAATGCAAAGTGTTAAGCATTTTCAAGTTCAAATACTTACACAGTCATTTTAAATGCTGGGCCACCATTTGTGAGGTTCTGTCAGGATGTTCTTTGCACCATATGAATCCTTCTTCTTAGGACTTTGTAAATTTGGCAATAGATTGTGCTTTGTTTGGGGGATTGGAATCATATATCCCTTTTCTGTATCTAAACACACATGCAGAAATGTAATTCAAATTAAAAACTGAGGTTTTTTTTTTTTTATGTGGAAGGACTGGTTCATAGGTAGGTCATACAAGTCAGTGATTAATACTTTTTTTTTTTCCTCAGTATTTAAAGAAGATGTCTTTTGAAGTAGAATTTTAATGCATTTAAACTGTTGTCTTGCAATCAAATCTGAAGGCAAACCTTGTCCCCCTGCAAGGCCTGTTTAGAGTCAAGCTGGGTCTTGCAAGGGCAACACTTCATTGTTGATAAATCATATATGTAGGTAATAGCCCCAAATGTATTTTATAATTATGTATATGTTTTACTGATTGCTATAATAATCTATCAGAACTGATAAATTGTTAGATAAAGTACAGGTTTGGCATATTAAAAAGGAACCATTTTTTAACAAATACATGACAGTATTAGCATGAAAAATTCTTATGTGAAGACAGCAGCAAAACATTCTAGCAATTTTACCAGTCTGTTAAATTTATCTGATAGTATTTTTAAATGAACAGGGATCTAGCTAGAAAAAATAAGTCTATACATAGTTAAACTGTTGAGTAAATATCAAAATTCTGGCAACTCCCAAATATCTACATATAGCTTAATAATCATATGCATTTTGGGATGTTTTAATTTGCATATTTACATTATGTATTTTATTTACATGATGTATGGCTTTTAAATACCTGCAGATTTGTATTTACTGAACTTACCCATCTGTTATCCTCTGAAACTTAAAAGACTGTCTTGACACAATAATAAGTACCAGGCTGTGCAGTGAGACATAAATTATCAGTGAAATAGAATGGGATGATGTGAATTACATTTGCATGAAACATTTTTAAATATATTACAAGTATTTGCAACAACCTTCCATCCGATGGCTTGGGGCTTCAGCTCAGTTTGCGTAAGCACCCAGCATGTAGAGCTAAAATATTTCTGTTTTACAAGTAGGCTTTCATTCAAGAGATTTTCACTATTCCAATTTTTGTCCAGGCTGCGTTTATGGAGAAAAAATGCGCAACTCTTGTGGGATACACTGAGACATGGCAAGCATGCTCTTTATTTTTTAAAGATAGACAAAGTCTTCTTTAAACTTCAAGTGAGATTTTGTGATATTCAACATGAAAGATGGGCAGAGCTTTGGTTATTTTATTATTTTCCTGTTGATTCAGTCACTTCTAATAACCATGACAGCACAGAAAGTATAAAGAGAACTTGTATTAAAAACAGGTAGGGATTGATTCTTCAAAAGTATTTTTTTTTTTCCAATTTTTATGCCCAGTTTTGTACCTAGAGATCAGGTTACTAGGCAGTATTCAGTACAGTTTCTACATGAGCAAAACATTTGTTAACAAATGTTTATCCTTCTTTTTGAGAATTATGGTTTTACAAATACAAGAATGGATATAGGGACAAGACTGAGACTCTTTAAAAAGTTCATATTTTAAACAGCATAGCAGAGGAGCATAGTCATCAAAGACTGTATGACTACTAAAGGATCTATCACAACATTCTGCCAAAATCGTGGAAAACAGGTGTCAGGGCTGGACCCCTCTTTAGATCATAGTTTTTTGGGCTGTAGAATTAAACCAATAAATTAACGATGGACTAGATTTATAGATCAGCTGATCCATTTCTTTACCAATATAGATTGCTTCTTAAAAGATATCCAGATACTTTTTTTTTAACATATTTTCTTGTTTTAATTTGTTCAAGTCCTAGGCAACTCTCCATAGAACCACTTTGTTCCAAATATGTCAGTGCCATAGAGTCACCCAGTTCAATTCCTTTGGATCTCAATGATGGTTTAGATACATAGAATAAAACTCCTTCAGTTTTTGCTGCAGTTTTTGAAGGAACAGTCTTTGAGTGGAAAAAGATGTCTTAGTAAAATCACATTTCATGAGAATGCATTTATATCAGTGTAATGAAATGTTTTTCCACTGAAATTTCACAACAAATAATTTTCCACATTTTCTATTCAATTTTCTGTTATTGAAATTTTTTTCAGACATATTGATTTTTTTTAAATCTTCTTTTAGTTCTCATATTAAAATAGTTTTAGAATACGTAATATTTGTACATTATATATGCATTATTCATAAGTAATAATAAGCATTTTACAGTAAATCATTTGGCATTATGAAAACAAAACTATGCAACTGTTAATTACTTGAGCATGAAATATCAGATTTTCTTATTTGGAATTAAAATAAATAAGATGTCCCACGGCTGAAATTCTGTTTTCATCTCTAGGAAAGACTTAGAGCTTTTTATATTTTTATATTTTCCTATAAGACACTAGTTCATTGGTTTTGTGAGGTATTAGCCCTACGCAAAGACACTCTGTGGCCTCTGAAAACTTTAAATGGCCAGTTATTCCTGTTCAAAATGTCACTGCTTCAGTAAGGTGCTGATTCAGGACAGTTAAGCATGATTTTAGATATCTGAGTAGTAATCTTAAAGTCAATATGACTTCTTACGTGTGCTAAAGTACTTGTTGATGTGGAATCTAAAAAGTCTGCAAAATTTTATGCAACTTGGAAACCCTAACACAAATGAGTGAGACAAGAATAGATTCCAAATTTCTGGAAACTGACTTTTCTGCCTGAGATTCTTTTATAAAAGGATAATCCTATTGATATTCTTTTCAAAAATAAAATATGCAAAATGTAGTATAAGTACTGTAAGCGCAGAATTTTCAAAGTATTTGCTGTATTTGTTATGATCCATCAAAAATTGAGGGAGGAGGGAATAATCTTAAAAACAAATTAAAGTGCTTACATTGGACCTTCAGTATGACACAGATAACTTCATTTAGGTAAATTCAAACTTCAGAAGATTTTCACAGCCTAATTAGACTGAGGTAATGAATAACAATTTACATTATTGAGAGGGAAGCCTGTGAATTGCAGCCTAAGCTCCAGAGCTGTTACTCCAGCAATAGCCTGGGAAACAGGAACCCCTAGAGGTTAAAGATTTAAGAATCATTGGCAAAACTTTCATTTTCCGACTGATAATCTGTGTATTTGACCAAACACATTAAAAGGAAATAAAAGGAAATTTAATTACTATGTATTTTAATATTTAATATGATAATATTTTTCTTCATAAAAAAAGTTATTGTCCTTTTTCTCACCCATTCATCTGAATATCCATAACATTGTCTTTACATGAAAAATTCAGTTAAGATATAAATACTGCATGTTTTACCTTTTTATTAAATGAGTTGCTTCTCTTCAGCCTTATAATGCCTTCTTTGCTGCAGTAAAATGGATTATGACTGAGCTTGTCTTGTAAGTAAATTTTATCAAGAACTTAATGAGTATTTGTATGAATTACTGAATATTTATACTTTTGAACACTTAAGGAATATTTGTACTTTTTGCCTTTTACATACACTGTGCTGCTTTTATTATATGATTTTAAATATAGTAATATTTGATAATTTTTTGCTTTCTAATTTTACATTGTTAAAATCTGAGCAAATTTTGGCTATATGAATGCACAGTTGCACTTTTATTACATTATTCACAGTCTTCACTTATATCTGTATGTCTTTGCTTAGTAAATCTAGCAGATTGCAATATACAAACCAAAATTATTATTGTGGTTACTGTTAAATTTTACATAAATGTCTGGCTGTTTGTAATGCTGCTTGGGTGGGTTGTTGTCAATATAGCAAACTGTTATAGTGATTCACTGTATTGTTTGTCACTTCATGAATTCCTGTAAGATGGACCACTACAGTATAAGCTAGATAAAGTGTACTCTGGATGTTGCTGAATTTTTTAACCTTGCTTAATTCTTCTAACATTTCCAGTTAATGCATAATGAGCATTGCCTTTAAGAGAGATTGCCTAGGAAATCATGGAGAAATACCGTATGGAGAGGAGTAATCCTTAAACTGTGTCTCATGTCATTAACCTATATGATTTATTATTGTCCTTATCAGAGAGCAGTGTTGCAGATATAAGTGAATTTTATCTTATTGAAATAGAACGAATTTTTTCTTGTAGTAATTTTGTTTTAATTGTAAATTGTGTGAGTTTTCATCAAAGTTTGGAATAAGAATTAAGAAGAATTAACTGAATGACTATTGCCAGGGGGCAGAGGTTGATCTTGAATGGAGCTTTCAGAGTAAATATCAGAGAAAGAAATCATGTTAAAATGAGACTCTGATACTAGCATATAACAATTTCAAAAATTTCAAGAAACTTTCTGTGTTTATAAGTGTCGTAGTTTCATATCCATATGATAAACTGGATGCTGGTTTCATATTCCTTACACTTACAAAAGCTGATAGACTGATACTTTTCAGTACATTCTTCAAAATAAATTGCAGTATATTTTAGTGGGAAAATGCATTCTGTACATGTCTAATTAGAGTTGATTAGACACTGGTTGATCAGTCTTTTCTGCTCCTAGACATAAAATAGTTTTATTATTTTAGTTCCAGAATTAATATAATAAAGTATTTTATGTATACTCCTGTACTGTAGCCAGGACAGTTATAAACATTTGGCATTTTACTAGACAGTCAAAATACCTGCATAATGAAAAAATAATATGCAACAATGTTCCAACAGTAAAAATACTGTATGCTGCCATGCATTGACACTTCAAATAAGATCAACAATTTAAATTAATAATAAGTAAATAAATGATTTATTGCTGGAGTTAATTCTGGAATAAATTCTCAGTGGTAAAATACAACCCATTGAAAATATAAGAATATCAGTAGTTGATAATTCCAGAGTTATTCTAGTAACATGAATTGCGGTTCTGTGTTAGCTTTTATTTAAAATAGAATTAATGGTATGAAACTACTGACACTTCAGTGTTTTGAAAGCATTCTGTTGGATAATACGAAAACTCTAATAATTTCTCTAGGTTCCTTGTGGAATTTAATCTGTGCAGTTGGTGGCACTCTGATCTAACAGCAAAAGGTAAGTGCATTTTTTTTTTTTTTCCTGGCCATAAAGGCAGAAATGTCTAGATTAAATTGGATTTTTGAAAGTCAAATGTGCATAAAATGTTTTAGATTAAATAATAGATGTCTGATAACAATAGTTTCTCTCCCATGTTAACATCCTCTTCTTTGTTAGTGTTTCCCAAAACACATGAGAATTAAGATCCTCTGTGATTAACCACAAAGTGCTTGTGTGTACTCTAGGAATACAGTACACTACTGTAATGGAAAAGTTAAAATAGTAGATAATTATTAAATATGTTTTTTTTTAAAAATTTTCTTTCTTTCCAAAACAGTCTTTGTGAATAAAGCAATTACATTAGCCTTTTTCTGCTTATACTACATTTTTTTTTTTTCAGTGCTGCTGTAATACGTAGGGGATTTATTGTGCTGGAAAATGCCATTTTACCAAAAGTCCACAGAAACATGGTCATCTCAATATAATTTTGTATGAAAATAATTCATAAACCTTAACATAGTAAATTCTATGCTTTTACTTTATAACAAGACTGGTTAAAACTATTTTTTTTTATCATTCCATTCAAAATAGACCTTTAAAAGTAATAAAATCTAGCTGAATTAAAATTTCATTTACTCATAATAAGTTTTTTAAAAATGTGGAGGCTTCATTTGAGATAATGGTATTTTAAGTTCCCATAAGAACTGGAAGTTTTCAATGTCAATTGTCTCATATTTTAGCAGACTTTTTATGGCATTTCAGAAGTGTTGCACAAAAGTAAATATGATAAGAGCCTTCTGGAAATTTAGGTGCATGAACTTAGCATAGCCTTTCCCATACTGATGTAAACTCTGCACTGAATTGCAGCACTGAAGCCAATTTTTCTGATACATAAACAATGAGCCCAATGTAGATTGGATGCACATATACAAATAGAGCTTATGAGAACCAGCCAGACACTATTTGCTTGTGGGACTACTCCATAATCAGCAGTGCCTAAACAGGTCTTCTAAAAGTCAAGACTAACTTTCCAATGATTTCCGTAACCATGATGACAAATGTCTCTTACACTGATGGCTGTGAAGGGCAGTAGGGTTTGCTGTGCAAAACTGTTCCTTATATATGAAGAGGAATGGCAAGTCTTAGTCCTTGGTCTTTGCAGAACAGTGCAGAGCAGCCAGTGTAGGAAACCGGTAACTTTTTTTAATGTTTTTTTTCAAGTGTACTGTACAAATATGCCTTAATATGGCATGAAACATCCAATGGCACTTGTGTTGTATGTTAGGGAAAATATCCTTTAAAGACAGCATCCTTCTTCATCTCATGAAAATGAGTGTCTGTTTTGTATTTTAAGCATGTTCTAACTACAGAAGACAGGCATTAATAACTTGCAACATTTCTTTTCTTACAACTATCGTTACAGCACTTGAACGCACAAGTGTGATTGAGGGATTTTCATTCATGTTTTAGTTGAAAATGGAGTTTTAGCTACACAATTCACTTGCTCCATTTCTTTGATGAGTAACAGTATTGAAAATACCCCCTTGTCATGCTCATTGGAATGTCATTTTTATGGTACTGCTTGCCCAGTTCAAATTTGGTTAGGTAGCACATGACAGTTGTTTGGAAACCAGCATGTGTTAGTACAGCAAATGCAAGAGAGATTTCACAAGAGAGAAGTCATAAGAAGGGAAAAGCATGTGCTTAGCAATGTTCTTCTGTAGATGTTATGTTACCACTAAGAGTTCTAATAATTTTGAATGCACTTTGTTAAATTAAAACTAATGAACTTGCACATTTTTTTTACTTACCAGTGCTTAACAGAGCTCAGAAAAAAAAATCTATTCCTCTAATGGGGAAATTGCTTCCTGCTCAAATTGTAACATTAATAGAGCATCACATATTACAAAGATCCTAGAGGGTCCCCACACACCTGCCAATTTACCAAACCATAATATGAAAAATACTTCTGCACAAGATTTTGTCATTTCAATCACATTTGTAAATGAGAGAATAAACTGATGCCCTAAACCATGGGCAACCCCATCATCTGTACTCTTACAAGGTGCTGGAAATCTGACACTCATGGATCTTTGGCGGTCTCTTTGTTACACAAGCTATGTGTTGATATAAGTGAGAATAGACCCAAAATACAGATGATAAATTTCAGTCATTCTTGGCAACTGATAAGGAGAACAGAAGAGAAAGGGAGATGGCACAGTCGATCTAGTCAGACAATTTTTTTAAAAAATGCTAAATTGTTAAATGTATCACAACCATACTGAAAACAACGGAAATAACAAAACATATCTGACCACCTTTAGTACTTCCCTTGAGATCTGTACATTTGCGGAAATATTTTTTTAACTGCATACAGAAATTACGAATAGTTCAGAAATTCATGTCCTAGTGTGTGATTGCAAATGCAGTTTTGGTCATTGCCCTGTCACTATGTAGCAGATACACCACTGGCTCTGAAATGGATTATCTTGAATGGAAGATCTGTTGAGTCCAAGAGACTGTTTAGTGTAATCTGTTTTTGTGGTACCTCGTCTTGTTTTCTCACTTAGCAATTAGTTTAAGATAGGCTTAACATTTGTGCTGATGTACAAGTGTATCTCTGTGTTAAGGAAGAATGAAGGGGTATGGAGGAAAAAGAAAGGGAATAAGGGAGAAACACTATCCAACAGATAAATGTGTGAAGGTTAGAAGAGCTGCCTTCTGTTCCCAGATTTGCTGCTGTCCTGTAGTTTGACCTTGAACCAGTCTTCTGGTACCTCAATTTCCCAATCTTTAAAATGTAAACAGTGACACTTTCTTTTCCCTGGCACTGCAAGGGATTCAGATTAAAAGTGTTAAGGAGTCTTAATTGCTAGTATTTTGGGAAGCAGATAACAAGCATTGATTCTGGGGAAAGTAACACTTCTGCCCCCCCACCTGCAGATTTATTCTAACTGATGAAAGTCTTCAAAGATTCCCAAGTTGTAAACCAAAAAAGTGTTTTGGCTTCAGTAAAATGTACCATAATTTAGATATCAGATAAATGTAAACCCCCATACATAACAGTTAGTGATGCACAGCATCACTGAAATAAAAATGACAGTAAGTCCATATTGAATCTACGGAGAAAGGAAAAAAGCTTGTTCATAAATGTAAAGTAGGTTGGCAATGTCTAAACCGTGAATAACTACTTTAACAGTTATGTCTTACAAAATCACAGTCCATGGATAAGCTTTTTTTTTTTTTTTTTTTTTAATTGAAAAAATAGTGCTATGCACTGCCTAGGAAATCTCACAGGGTGGCAGAAGTTGAGTAACATTTCCGTTCTCTGTGAGCTCTGTAATACAGCATCTCATGTTGTTCAGAATTTTGTGTGCTGTTCTTCCCATGTTAACATCAAGATATTTTTTCCTGTGCCTATAGCGCAGAGATTGAAACAAACCCTAGAGCCCTGTGATACTGAATATCCAGCTTTTGTTTCCGAACGCACTATAAAGGAGACCATGGGGAATATTGCTTGCGATGACTGTTTCAAGTAAGCCCTTTCAATTTTTTTTTATACAACTGTTTGTGACAAAGCAATAAAACTGAATTATTCAAGGTTATGTTGAAGAAAGTACAAGTCTGTTATGTTTTATCCTGTATAATGACCTCTGTCAGGGTGTCATTTCTCTTATTACAGGGGTCATTTTAAAGTTTGATACTCTTAAAGCAGTGCCTATTATTTTCTATCAAAAATGTAAAACCAGTAGAGGCTTATGCTAATTTCAAAGAATAGTGAATGTTTTATGACTTTTCCTGGATACGGGCAGCACTATAGAGGCATATTATGTAAACATTTAGATACAGAAAGGTTAGTGCAGTTAGCTCTCCTATACAGGGGTGAAAGCCTGCTGGATAGGTTAGAAGTTCCCTTGTGGTACAGTGAGATCAAGTTGTTTTACTTGAATACCAAACAGTGTTTCCTTCTTGGAATTGTTAGGCTGAAAGAGTAGGAGAAGATTAAATCTATTCTCCAAACTTTCAGTGCTGGGAAGCTGAGTTAATAGTAACAAATCTCACGTCAGTACTGCAACCTTGTCAGTTCTACCAGTGCTACTGTAAAGTTGTCACTCATAGGGTTAAAAGAAGAGAAGGAGGTCAGTCTAGCTTTTCTTCTTCACTCTGAAAATGTTTTTCTCTACTTTTAGTGCCTATGTGCAGTGATATTTTTACTGTAGTTATGGTACATTTAATTGAAGAACTGTGTAGGTATTGTTTATGCAAATTTCTGTACTTCAGTAAGTTTCTTAATTGGATTTCCTTTAAGCTGAGATGTCATGATCACAAATGAGATTAATATTTACAGTAATAATTTGTCTATAAATAGAAATGTCAGGAAGAATTTATAAGGTAAACAAAAATTGTTACAACTCTCCCTTTCCAGACTAAATTAATATGCAATTAGCAAATAAAGGTGAAAACTTCTTTTTCTCTTTGAAGTCAATAAGTGTTTCTGGACTTGCTCCTAAATTTTCTTCTCAATATCTTCATTGTTTTAAACCAGGAAATAGGAGTTAGTACACTGTAGATAAATTTTAAGTGCTAATATTCACTTTTAATTTGCTGCTGACCAACTTTTATTTATAAGAAAACTATTAATGTTTAGTATGAATAATTGTTTTTATATAGCTTTGTAGGATAGAATTATGAAAGTGCTTTGTAAATTGATCCTAGGGAACACTTCAAGTGTAACAATAGGTCCCACTGCCTGAAAAGTACAAACTCAACAAAATGAAGCTGTGATTTTTCCACTTGACATATCAAATACAATGTATGTTACACTGCTATGAGTGCTTCGTGCCAGCTTTGTAGAATTCAAGCAGCCTTATTTTGTGATCATTTAGCAGAAGATTCCTGAGAAGTTGTACAACAAATTATCAAACATCCCTGGAAGTGTTCAAGGCCAGGTTGGAGGGGGCTTTGAGCAACCTGGTCTAGTGAAAGGTGTCCCTGCCCATGGCAGGAGGTTTGGAATTAGATGGTCTTCAAGGTCGCTTCCAACCCAAACCATTCTCTGCTTCTATGATTCTGTTTAAATATTGCAAATAGACATGATTCCATTAAAAGAAGATTAATTTAACAAGACCAGGTTTTCTCAAAGGAATGCAGATTTCAGTCTGTCTTCTTAGGTAACTTCAGGTCAAAGGAAATAACTTTCAAAAATAACACAATTCTGCAATACTTGGAGAGCACTGAGTTGGAAACTGAGTTTAGTGAAAATTATAGTATTTCAAAAATAATGTGCTAAGATCTTTTTCATAGAAAAACATTTTGTGTTCCACAGTGGAACAAAAAAATAAAAGAAAACCCTGTAAGTTGCAAACTGATCTCAAGGCACCCATTATTTTTCTCCACAAGCAATGGTAAAACCTAAAGAAATAATCCAGAAGAACTATTAGATTCTCATGGGAAATTTCTTCGTTATACCGTTTACCCACTGTCATTAACAATCTACAAATTGCATCTAAGATTGCAGACTGCATTGGATTCCAAATATTTTTGTTATAACCCAGGACACTTTTCCCGCAGAACAGCTAAGGAATTTGACCCAAAGTCCTTTCTAGACCTACATCTTCTGACCCAGTTTTCTGTTTTATGGCCTCAGTACCAATAAATATTTTTACAAGCAAGTGTATTTCTTAGTACTTGTAATTTAAGAATGATGGGCTCAATCAGTCAAAATTAGTGTTCAACCTTATATACAGTGAGTCTTGAACTGTGCTCAGTGGTCAATCTGCTTGGCATCTGTTGCATACTAGTCTCTCAATTCAGGTCTCTTTGAGTCAGTGGGATTATTTTCTGTGTCCTCTTTGGATCATGTTATAGATTAATCTGTCTGTGGTATATGCTTGCAAATCTTGATTATAAATATAAAGAGATATTTACAAATATCAGCTGAATATACACTCACTCTAATATTGCAAACCTATTGGGAAGACACAGGAAAAGTCAATACATTGGGAACAGGTTTGCAAACAAAAGTTTTACAAAGAAGAGAGTCTGTGTCACAAGTTACTCATTCAAGTCACTGTCTTTTCTTCCTACAGTGTCAGGCACTACTATAGAGCCCTTGTCTGAAAAAGGAGACTGAAAGCAGTCTGTTAGTAGAAGTAAAAATGATGACTGATGTTAATTGAAACCATATAATATTACTTAGATAAGACATTTTGGAGGACAAACACTGTGTTATTGCTAACAAAGTCACAGTCATAGTCAACAAGGTCACATAGACTGAGCCTCTGACTCGCACTTCTTCCGTCATGGGTGTGCTGTTACTGATCTTACAGAAATACTCTGCACTTCACAGTTACCAAAGGGAACAGTTACCAACAGTAGTTATGAAAACTAAGCCTTGTTCTTATGTTTCCAATCATAATTTTTAATCACTGGTGCTTGGATTTAAATTGAAGTGTCCTCAACAATAAATCACACAGTAGAAAGGACTACATGCTAATTACTTCATAAATAGCTGGCTCACCTTTTCAACCATCTCTGAAAACTTAATCAATAGAAGGGCATCTATCCACTTATGCGGACTTTGAGTCAGGCCCTAAATGTATATAGACATATAAAATACACTCTCTGTATATAAACTTATCTCTTACTAGCAAAAAATAAATGCTACTTAGGGATAATTTGCAATGTTTAAAAACGATTTTCAAAAATATAGGTTTTATTAAGAAAGCAGGAGCCTAAAAGAAAATAAGAATTAACATAAGAATGTCATTAGGGCCAGGGTTTGGCTGTCCCACCCCATAATTTGCTGTTATTTGATATCCCAATGATTATTAAATTAATCTGTTATTTAAACAGCAATCAAAAACAAGTCAACCCACATTTTCTAAGCACTGTCAACAAGAGAGGAAAAACTGGGATTTTTTAAAAATCTGAAATGCTTTCATATTTTCCAGTGAGATATTCCCTTTTATAGCAAAAAAAAAAAAAAAAATTTAAAAAAAGCATTACTTCTGAAAACTCAGATGATAGACTGCTGAATGTTCTATGGGAGCTTTTGTACTGGAAATAGCTACTTGCTAAAGAAAAATGTTTTTTGTTTACTGGTGTAAACTGGCACTATTTCTGTAGTCAGAACTACACTAATGCCAAACACACTTGGTATGGGGTTTAAAGGTGATGTGTTGCTTGGAGATGTGTTTTGATTTGGTATTTGAATTTGAAGTCTTTGGCTAAATTAGCATTTCAATGCTATTTGCAGTTTTATGAGGTATTGCTCCAATGTATTAGCCAATTTTTAATACAAGTAAGTGTGTCAACCAAAGTCCTTCAGCAATTCTCACTGGTTACGTTACCAGTTTTTGCCTTCTCATGATCTCAGCATTGCAAAGTTTGATTGCTGATACTTAAAAAGCACTAAAAATGTCTAAGGAAAGCATCCTTAGAAAGACAAAGTTATCATTGTAAATTAGAAAGGATGATGGCTGTTATGATGTTTGACCAGAGGAAGCGAACTAATCTTTTTAGTATATCTGCTCATCTGTTTGTAGAACAAACAAAAAAAAAGTTTTCTCTAATTGCAAGTCTCATTTTTACATGAAAATTCAGCTTCATTTAGGAAAATACCGTTAATTTCAGCATTAACTCAGGCTGCTATGAATGTGGGTATAGAACTTCTGTAGGCACAGCATCTTACTCATCTGACTATACATTAAGTATATATTTTAAAATTTCAATGTTATAAGGAAACATTTGAGTGCATGGTTGCCAAATTTGCATGTTCAACTGTAAAAACTGTGGGTATACAAATCAGGCAGCAGTTGCACAGTCAAATGCTTAAAAATCTACTCTTTTAACCTCTCCTGTTCATGTGTGATGACATATTGGACTTGGGTGCAGATCAAAAATCTGGCCTTACTTCCAATGAACCAGAGAGCAAAGCCTCCTTCTCTGATAATAGCAGCACTCATGGGTCCCCAAGGTCAATACCAAAAACCCAAAGAAACCATTTTGTTCCCAGGTGATTCTTTGTGCATAGTCTTAAGACACAAAATAAAGAGAAAAGTAAATATAAGAAAGCCATATTCTTACTAGGGGAGAAAGAGGTATGTAGCTACAGTCATCCTAAGCCTGGGAAAAACTTATCTATGTGTTTTAATTATGCAAGATGGATGCACGTGGTCCCTTTACTTTGTTGTGTATTACATATAAGTTGCCTGTTAACTTGACAGGAACTACTTATTTGATTAAACACCATCCCATGTAGTGTATATTTGGCCCATTGGAGTGTTAATAAGCAGACAATCATTTAACAGGGAAAACCATCAATAAACCAAATTCCTTCTGTTGCTTTCTTATAGACTGGGCATTGAGTGCTCTTCATTGTCAATATAAGGAGGTTAATGACAGTGGAATTATAGTTCAGGATGACACTGAACACTTCATGTAGATTTATAATAGCAAATTTCAGACTTGTCCACTGAATGCACTTATTTGGCAGTAACAGATAAATAACAATACAAATTAGATTCAGATTGTTCAGGGCATGAGTATATTAATGTCAGGAAGAGTGCAATCTGCAGACATTAAAATGGTAATGGTTTTTAAAAACCACTTACTCTTCAGACGTGCCACCATTTGCTAAAGTATTTCTGCATTTATTTCTTATTAGAAGCTTGCCAAACTGCTGTACTTGATCGTGTTTGAAATGTGTAAATAAATACACAGTTCAATTTCCCACGAAATAAATACTCATTTCCCTTTTCAGATGTAGTTAGTTTACTTCTGAACAAATCAGCTTGCCACATAAAACAAGCAAAGCATCAAGGGACAATTTCTTCTCCTTTGGAGCTCTATCTATGTACATCAGAATATCCCTGTAGATTTCCTGGAGTAGTTTGGGCAGTAAATTATAGTCAGTCTTCTAGCAGACATTTTCGGTTGTATTCATTTTACTGTATCCATCCTATAGGACCCTGAAAAAACTCGAATGTTCTCTATATTTCACCATACTTTGTTTAGACTGTATGTTTTTGCATGCTTGCTTTTTCAGCAACCATGCCAAGTACACGTGATATCATGCACACAAATTTTTTTGAGCTATGCCCATGTTGAGTCACAGGTGTGCTATAGTCAAACTGCTCACTGCTGATCTTGGCAATGTTGAACAAATCTTAATTTTTGAGAGCTTGCTTAGATGTGTGTGGAAGTCAAGGAGTATCTTCAAGGGAAACTCAGTATCATACATGACTCAGTAGTCATGACTAATTGTCAAAGTCTCAGCAATCAAAATCTTAGTCTATAGGATCATCTTGCACCTCTGTTTTGAAAATCACATCTTCCACAGTTGCAGAACACTTCTGAGTCTTTATATTATATACTCAAAAAGTCTTTATATTTGTGGCAACAGCAGCATTGATAGAAACTTATTGTAGCCAAAACCCCAAAATTCTAGAAGATCCCCAACAACTTTTTTTCCTGTCCTTTCCTTGTAAAAAGCATCAAATTATGCAATTTAAACTGCTAGAAGTGTTTATTAAAGGTCTCTATACTTAGTTTAAAATCCTATATTGTGTGTGACCCACACATCTCCACTTCTATGCTGAGTAACTTCCTCTTCACTCCAAAGGCAATTGTGATTATAATGTTTGTCATACAGGTGCAATTTAAAGTCATTCTATGGGTAATTTAACTCTACCCTTTGATAATGTATATTTTGAATGACCAGTTCAGGAAACACTGTAAATTACTATTTTCATTTAAGAAAATATGTATATAAAATAATAGGGCAAGACATATATGTTGCCAGACAGGTCTGTGACTGCCAGTCATTAGTTTAACAATCCTTCAGATAGTTTTCAAGGGTGGGTTTTTTGTTTGCTTGGGTTTTTTGTTTTTACATAGAGAAAGATTTTCAATATTTTATTTTGTTTCAGAACTTTTTTAGTGTGCTTGTTGAATTCAGTAGTATTGTAGCTGCTTACACACAAAATGCCACCTTTTATTGAAAATAATCTTTCATTACCATCTCAGTTTCTGTATCGGTGTTCCGCCAAAAATTGGAACCTTGGAGTTTGTTTATTTAGTTGACATAACCATGCAAATCTGTATTCAGATTCTCTCTCTCAATTTGCTTGACATTGTAATAATCATAAAAAAGCCAGAGATTGAAAGAATCACTATGGATAAAAAGAAAAAAAGTATATTTTATGTAAAACAAATTCTGTCATAGTTTCAAAGGGCATTTTTAATTGTAAGGAATATGTATTGAACAAGATGGGGGTTCTATAGAAGGAAGAGAAAGATGAGGAAATGTACAGTGGTCTTTTATTGCAGATGTGTGCAACTTTTTCATTAGGAGATTTCATAGCACTGACCATGTGGTCCATCTGTAAGTACTGTCGAATCTTGGAGACCCATGGGTCAGCTTCCTAGCAATTCAATCTATTAATGTTGTCACTAGTTTTGCTGTAGGCTTTTTCTGACAAGTAGGCTGAGACGTGCTCTCTCTAACTCCCCACTTCCCTGCGTATGTCTTCCAAATGAGCCTAGAGATGAATTGCTTGAGAAGTTTCTAAATAAAACTTCTGTATGGGAAGGTGGTGATCTCCACCCATTCACTATTCATAGTCAAGCTCAGTGGTGCTATCAAATGTAAATATTACTCTCCTTAAAAGTTAACATGATTTTACATTTTGAACAAGCAGTAATAAATATTAACCAACTGATAGATAGCGACTGACACGATGAAAAGATGTTTGTGATGACAGTAGATTTAAAAAGTTGTATAAATGCCATAATCTATAGAGTTGTATAGTATTGTATATATCAAAGATGGCTTGGAATAAGAAAACTTATTAAAATTAGAAAACATTGCAGTGATTTTTTAAAGCCAGACACACTTGTGAAGAATAGCTAATACTAAGAAATTAATTTCCCTTCATAATATATTCATATTATATTATCGTCCAATTGATGAAAAACAATACAAACATGACTTAGGCATCTGTACGTGTAGCACTTCTCTTTATAAAGGATTTGACACCTTAATGGATATTTAATAGCCTTTAACTTGGAAAACCAACATGAATCTTAAGATTTGAGTGCCATGAAGGGAACATTTATATATTATCTAAAATATTATAGAGTTTTAACTAGTTATTGAGAAGATGACATGCAGTGGACTTAATTCTTTCAGATGTGGTCTTCTCAAGTTTTGTTTACAGAAATCAATTAACAACATCCTTGCAAAGCACACTGTGGGTACATCTGATGAGCACATTATTTCTAGGATTGATTACAATTTTAATGTGAATCTCCTGACCATCTCTGCTTTTTATACTTCAGTCTGGGTTGCGTAGCTCTTTTCTACAGCCATATCATCTTTGTAGATTTTGTTAGACCTAAAGCTGTGGAAAAGAGAATGTGGAAAAGACAATGTCATGTGACATTTTTGAGCCTTCCTAAATTAGAGGAATTCAATTGTCTTTTTAGTATTTAAATTATATTTAGAATCTATCTTAGAAATCATCTAATATTTTAAAAACATTATCTGAGGCATCTCTCAATACAAACCCCAGGTACTTAAGTAGGGCTAAAAAAACTCTGCTAAAAACTCTTTGGCTAACATGCTATAGTAGAACTGCATTTTCCAGTCTGGATAAATTCTCAGACCTGTCTATCGTTGTCCTGCTAGCCAGGTGCCTCTGTCAAAAAGCAAAGTCCAAGCTTTAAGAGACCTCTGATACGATTTGCTTTGTGCTGATTACTATATCTCCTCTGTTGTTCATTGTGAGCAGTTTATCACAGAATCAGGTACCCACTCTGCCTATGGAGACCCACTTATGCCACACTCTCAGCTTGGGTTTGTTCAGGGGTATGGATCTTGACTCATATTTAAAGTTTGTGGCATTTCTGAACTTGGTTTCTTTGCAGAAATTTTGCAGTCCATTTTAAACCTAGTGATCTGAAACTCTCCATTGTCTTACATGATCATAGGGGCGGGTGGCTGGACTAGAAGATGTAGGAGCATTTTCAAATTCCTCATTACACAAAATACTTTTTTTTTCATTCTAAAGCCTGTAAACTCAAAGCTTTTGGATGTTTGTAACATTTCTAATATGCAGTTGGTAAGGTACACTTACCTGAGCATCAGTTATTTGAGAAAGCATCCCCCTATTGATAATGAAAGAGGAATGGCACTTCTGGGGATACCTTTCTGAAATAAAGTGTTTGCCAACCATGCCACAGCTCTCTGAGGTTGCAAGCCTTCGACAGACACCGGAAAGGTGAGGGTGATATTGTTCATTTAAATCCTTCATTCTAAACTTTGCTTGGAGTAGATATGTTTATACTGACACCAAATTGTGCTACAGTCAGTCAGGCTATACGTGGTAGCAGCATTTTCCTAGCATGGGGTCAGGTTACAGGCCTGAGGCTGAGAGTTTATCTGTCTCTTTTTATATGAGAGAACCACTAGCTGCTTTTTTTCATATACTTTAACTGCTCCAGCTCTCAGAAATGTTGTTATTGGCCTATATGTTATTTTTATAAATTGCATTAAGTATATTCCATTCTCTATCATCATTTATCTGAAAAAAAAAAAAAAAAACAAGTAGCCCAACTTGACTGTGATATAAACATTTCATTCATTCATTTAAAAAAATGTGATAAGTGAGAGAAATGTGGGTTGGAAATGTAGCCAGCAGCCTGGAAAGCACATGATAGGAGTTGGGAAACAGCACAGCGGATATCTGCACTTCAGTTGAATGCTTAAAGTTTGTTCCAGACCATTAGGGTTGAACATTTGCAACCAACAGTTATGTGAGTAACACGTAAGTGCACAATATTTTCCATTTACTGTACCCTGGTGCTGGTATGGTTTTTCTTTCTCTAAAAAATAAGAAAGATCAAATTTGACAGATATGAAATGTAATCCCAAAGTAACGACTAATCTTAATCCAAAGTACTCAGACTTCATTAATGCAGGTTTGCACTCAAAAAAATATGCTGAAAGGCCCAGAGGGAAATGGCTCAATTTGGAGACATGCTCAAGCAACAGAGCGCCCAGTGGGGGCTATCTGAGTTGAGTACCATGGAAATTCAGATTGTTTTTTCACATCTTTGTGCATGTGTTTAGTTTGCCAACTTGAAAATATTGCCCTCAGTTTATTTCAGTTCAAACTACTCACAATGAAATTCTTCCATGCTTTGTAGGATTCATCTGCATGGACAGAACAACTGGTAGCAAAAAGATCTTTTCTATTGACTCCTAAAAATGATTGATATGTTTATGTTTGTGCAGGAGTGACATATGCTAATGCAACAACGAGATATTATTCTAGTCATAATTTGAATTTTAAGTCCTGCAGTCATCACTCTAACATTAAACAATAATACTAAAATATTCTTATGGTCACTACAGAAACAAATTAAAAATATACATATGGATTTTTTCCCCCATGAATCAGGCTGTTAAAGCTCCTGAACATGAAATTAAAGATGAATCTGAACAGCAATTTAAATATTTATATGATTAAAATCCCGCCTAAGTCATGTCTTTATCGTGACCACATACTTTACTGCATAGCATCTGTTGTCATTAGCACAGATACAATAGCAGCATATTTTTGTAACATTAAAAAAAATGCATACTGTTTGTAAAGTACACCATATAGATCAATAATTCTTAGTACTGAGCAAGTGTGTTTTAAAACAAAGCACAATAATGCACTATTTCTGTGAGAAAACAAGAATTAAGTTTTAACTGGAAACACACAGCATTGTTTTTAAACGAGTTAAATTGATTAATATTGGTGCTGCGCTCAAATCATCCTCAAATTACAAAGAAATATCTTCCATTCTGCAGGATAATGTGAAGATATTTTCTCTACATTTTTTGGTTCCTCAAGTATAGTTTATCCTGTAAGTATCTTTAAAGTTCCATGCTACTTGTCATTCATTTTGTTCCCTCAAACACTTTAAAACCTTTGCAACTGAAGAAAGAAGGTGAAAATGGATCTGAAAATCCAGGATTTCTGAATGTTCTTAGGAGATTTATTACCATTCTTTGTTGTTGAAACAAGTCATACAGCAGTGTCACTGGCCACCAGCTAATGGCAGCATGGTTGTAAACCAGGAAAAGAAATATATTTCAGTGCAAGTGACCAATAAACAATGGTATTTGAGATCCTCAGACTGATCGGTCTAAAATAACAGTGTCTTCTCTAGAGCTGTTTGGCCCACCCTCAGTCCCATATAAAATATGTTGCATTCAATACATTTCCTTAAGATTGCATGTGTCTGGGGCTATGTAAGCGGCTGCTTATTAGTAGGGAAACCTCAGGTCTGTGTTCAGTTTATATCCTATCCAAAACTTAATATCAGTGGACAAGGAAATGGATTATCTCTCCTGCATGGAAATAGAGACCAAGCTGTTTAACAGTAATATAGATTTCCTTTAATAGCAGATATTATAGTCAAGCAGTAGAGAGTAAACAACTTAAAGGTTAAGTTTGCTTAGCTGGACAAGACACATCTCTCGCATGTTTGAAATTGAATTACCTTAGCTTTGCCTGTTGTGGATCTGGCTATGTTAGGAAAGAAAAGTTGAAGCCAGCAGCATTTCAGAGACAAGATGTTAAGCCTACCACATACAGAGTTTGCACTTTATGATTCAGGTAGTTGTAGTGAAGGAATGACCTGCATTAAGCAAGGAAATAAGTGACTTACAGAACTGTGTGATCTTCAAGTTGTCCAGTACACTGATCTTCAGGAGATACAGAGTCTCATGACTACAGCAGCCAGGAAGAAAAAAGGGTCAAGCTCTGCCTTGTTACTGCTGTGCCTGTTTTCATCAATGTGGGAGATACTCTGAAATCCCTATGAGGACAGACTGCAGAGGCACCACAACAAAGCCACCTGCTGCAGCAGCTAATAACTTCTTCCCTCTGTCCCTTTCCCACAGATCCCTGCCTTTTCCCTCCGTTTTGGAACATCTCCCTCCTTTCCAGGGAGGTTTATCCCTCTCCCAGTTGCCTTACTGATACTTTGCCACCCCAGAGGTTCAGATGCACATGTATGGAATGAGGGAAGTGCAGCAAGGGTAGTGTCAGCTCAGTCCCTACTCCTCTGTTGTCTTGAGTATATCTTCTGATTACGCCTCCTTACAGGAGAAAGTAATTCTCATAATAAGAAAAAGAGCTGACATTTTTGAAATTAGGTTGTTCTTGTGGTTTTTTTCTTTAAACATAGTCTGTGGAAGAAATTACTATGATAACAATATATTATAACTGTGTGAAAACTTTTATATATACAGGAAAAAGGAAGAGATTCAAATTGGAAGAAAAGCCAAGTTTGAATGTAGTGTGCTGGCTCTCTTAGAACAGGTGTTGTAGTCTGCAATTAGCTTTAGAGATCACATTTCACTGGGTTCAGGATGTGTTTCTCTGCAGGGTCACTATTAAGCCATTAAAGAGAAAGAAAGACCCTCCTGCAGAGGATGATTCAGATCACCAAAGCCAAGCTCCTGCTCTGAATTATCCTTGAATAGTCTGGGTCTCTGCATGTACTCTGTTCAGAGCTGGAGATGATTATCCTTCTAATGTAGCAACCTGGGTTACATGCATAAAGGCAGCTGGCGTGACTGCCCTCCAAGATTTGCATTACAGTCCTATTATGATGCTTTCCAAATTCTAGGGTATCTTAAGAAATTAGAAGGAACTGGTTCTCTGTGGGAAGAGTCATTTAGCCACCAGACACACATTAAAAGTGTGCTTTCTTGTCATGCCTTCATAAGCACAACTTTAGCAAATACAATTGTGAATGCAGCAATACTTGAATTCCAAGTATTTTCCTGCTTCATTCCACAATGAAAAATTAATTTTCAATTAATAGATTAATAAATAATTGACTTTTTGAGAAAATATTTATTATTTCCAGGTAAAACATGAAGCTGTGGGGTTTATTTCAAAATCAGTTTGTATGGTATTTGTGCAAATGGTTTTATATGGGCCGATAAAGAAGTAGATTAGAAAGAAACAGATAAAGCATGTGCAAAATGAAAAAAGTTTTGTGTAATGCTCTAACCCAAAATACAGACTTCCTTGCAGATTTTCTCTCTATTCTTATGTTTTCTTCATTAACAAAATAGTTTGGCATAACTAGATTTTCTTCCTCCTTCTCTTCCTACTCCTTTCAAGTATTACATTTCTTACTTCCTCACCTTCCCTGCAAAGTAAAGAAGCAGTTTGTGTTCAGGTCTATTTTAAGCCTCTGAATCTGCATATCAAATAAACCAAGCTAGTTCCTCAGTGGATGAAAGATGGAAGAGAAATTAATAGTAAAGTTCTTATAGACTTAATGTGGCTTCAACGTAACAGGAATCACAACAGTTTATTCCATTTTATATATGGAGACATATGCATGGCTTTTTCTGTGCTGTAACTGTCGAATGACGGTGATGATATTGGTGTAAAGGAAAAAGGTTCAAATCCAAAGATTTACATTGCTTAATACAAAAAGAGCTTTAGCCTTTAAACATGAAACATTCTCTATAAATATTAAACTCAGACTATCAAACATAGACTTTCTTTTGATTGTTAAACCAGCAGAAAAGTTCAATAAACCCCCTTATGCTGTCCCTGAGAGTTGACTCCCATATTTCCAGTGACACAAATGACAGCCTAAGCCAGCAGGTGTTTAGAAATGCTAATTGTAATATAAACTTTAAAGACTCACAGTGAAGCTCACTTAAAATACAAGACCATTTTCATTACTTTGTCAGCAACTTTCTTTATTTCCCACTGCAGTCATGGAAGCTGTTTTGTTAGAGGTTTTTCTCCCATGCAGCTGAATCTTGGCGTACGCAATGGAAGATTTTGCTGGAATATTTCAGTATTTGAAAGACTTTGTTCTGCGTGGGTTTGTGCACCTTTTGTTTTCTGTGAATGTTCAGTTCCTGAGACTTACTGGCATGAACATTCACTGAAAATGAATTTCAAAGGTTCATGTCACCACGGAAACTGAAAGTTGAACTCAAACAGAAGACCTGCTCCTGGGATGGTTGTGTGCTTTATCCAGTTTGGGCATGGAAGCAGTGCCATGTGAATAGTCACAGAGCAACTGCAGTGGTTGTGACTGGCAGAAACTTCTTTGCCATTGATCTAGTGAGGGTAAGAATACCTCATGACTGCAATATGATCTTAAATTACAGCAGAAGTATAATTTGCTTGTGCACATTCTATTAATAGAAAGAAAGCTCAACTAGACATAAAATATTTTTGTCCTTAATTATTTGTTTGGCTCAATCTTTGTCTTCAGTCCTCTGTCTTCACTTGTTGATATGTTAATCCTTTGCCTGTGACCTCACAAGTCAATGACTGGTGAGTACATGAACTTGGATTTACAACTTCATTTCAAGATTATGTTTGAGAATTGTGAAAGGGAAAGCATTTGTTTACTGCTTGTGGAAGATAAAATTTTCTTTTAGATTTACTTCTAGTATGGTGAATGAGAAGCTAGTTGTCCCACTTTGCAAGATATTAGTTAAGCTGTTATTATGCACAATGGAAAAAAATGCAGCAGTGAACCAAAAGTTTCTTTTTATGGCTCTTTAGATGGCAGTCACATGTTCTGTGGCAGTCACCATAAGGTTAGACATCTCACAAACATCTGTACTAGTTAAACAGACTGTAGATTTATAAGAATATTCACTGTTTGGTAAACTGAACCAGCGTAATTAGTCAATATCTATTATAATTCCTAAAGTAGACATGTTTTTTGATTTAATCTATTATATTGCTCTTTGCAGTTCCTTTAATTCATAACTTCCATCAATCCGTGCATATACTGCATTCCCCAGAATATCAGGTCTAGTAAAATTTTCTGTATCCCTTAATTCCTAGAAAACTTCATAGTTTTTGACTGTTTAGTCAGAGAAGCCATATAGTAATTTACTCAGCATCATAGTTCTGCAGTGGAAACTTTCTTCTGGGTTAAAGTACTTTCTTATTTTCATTCCAGCTAGGTGAAGTGATAGGAAAAGCTTCCTTTTTTGTTTTTTTACTTCCCCCCCACGCCTCTTATTTCAGGAAGCAATAGCCTATACTTATGCCACCTCAGAAAAGTGGGGTGAAAGAAGAAATGAAATAGGAAATGTGTCCACCTTTCATGAAATGGCACCTTTAAGCCTGGCTATGTGGTACAGGCTTCAATATTCACCTGGGGGCAATGAAAAGGGGCTATCACAAAAGGACTTGGAGTCAGGTACACCATAGGTACAACAGAAGAGTGATTACTCCCTTCTCATCAAAAAGAGAAATTAATCATTCACCATCCAGTTAATTGTTATAACACTTTATGCCCTTCAGGTCCTTTTCTGAGCTAGTTTTAGAGATACAAGAAATAAAAGTTTCAGACTGCACAAAATCCAAATTGTGCCAGTTTCTGGGAATAAAATTAATATTTTTTTTCTGTCTTTTACGGTTTGATTTATTCATAACTCTTTTGAGAAATTCATGCAGTACAATTTTGGTGTTATTGTCTGTTAAAGATTTTCTCTCCTTTCCTTTTGTTGGCCCCATTTCTCCCACACACAAATCCACAAAGCCACAGATGCTCCATTACAATGATGTCAGTCTGCTCCAGCTGTTTGGTAGGTACATTTATAAAGTTCAGCCTTTTACGTTATGCCATAAATGTATATTTCATGTATAAACATTAAGCTAACATATTGCAGATCACTCTAAGTGTAATTTTAATGGAAGTTCACTAAGTTTAAAAAATGCTGAAAAGTGTTTAATCTTTCCGTTGGTAACATTTTTATAGTAAGTTCTCCAATTTTTTTTTTTTTTTTTTCTGGAGCTAGGCTTGAAAATTCCCTGTCCCCTCTGTTATTTCTCCTGCTGTGATCTTTGGAAAAAGCAGGGAGTTATTTTAGTAAGACAATATGTATTTTAAATAAAGATGTCTGAGGGAAAATATGTATCTCTCCACATCTTGTTGCTCAAACCCTCACTTAATGTTCTGTACATTTACCAGCATACCACACTGGAAAACACCTAATTCCTGGAATTGCCAAACTTCAATGATATTTGATATGGCAGATATTCTGTTGTTACAATATATAAATTCTGACAGATTGTTTTAAAAATTTATCAACAATTGGGTCTGAGCCTTAAAGCCTTTCTTTCTATTGTGTCCTGAATTTCAAAGAAAAGGCTAAAGAGTGCCTATTTGGCTCTGCCTCCTCCCCCCTTTTCTCTTTGGTATGTGCTTAAATGTTCAGCTCATTGCAACTATGTGGATCACTGAATAGTGCCCACAGGATCCTTCCCTAGTCTCCCCTGGGTGCTTTCCTTCTTACAAGTAGTGTCTTTATTTCTTGCTCTCCTTTTGAGTTGCCTACTTTGTCTTAATTTGAATGTGGCGCTGAGTTATCACCATATTTGTACATATAGTCGACATTATTCTAAAATAAATCTCACTTAAGGAAGATTTTGAGGCTTAATCTCTGTTTTGTTGGCTCAGTAATAAAATGACTCTCAAGAGGACAGTTGAAAGCTGAGATCTTTCTCAGTAGTTCATGTTGCTTCAAGCAAGACCTAGAGTGCATAAAGACCCTAATGTGATTGTAGAGGCTAAAGTTTGGGACTGTGAGTTATCACTATGTGGCTGCAGAAGAACCTTTGTTAAATTTTCAGATCAGTTTCATGTGTACTTAAAAATTCCAGATCATAAATACATAGCTAGGCATTCATAATAGAGCAGAGATTCAGTATTAAAATCTGAAAAAGAAAAACTGGATAAACTCCTTGGTAATTCACTTGTGTCCCAGTTCCCACATTAACGTATCAGCAGTATAAACTTACCTGTTCTGCTTCACCTGTGTACCTTTCAGCATCTTGTACATCTCAAAATGGACAACCATATTCTGTGAACTATTTCTACAAGGTGTGGAGATACAGTACAATATATAAAGTCAATGATATTTGTGACTATAATATACGAGTTGTTGACAACGTCAAAAACCCCAACAAAATCTGTTGCTCAGAGACACAGATAATGTCACCATTATTTGATTTCTTTTTAATTTGCAGGTCTTTTGTTATCCAGCAAATCCCAAGCAGCAATCTCTTCATGGTGGTAGTAGACAATGAATGCTTCTGTGATTCTGTCCCACCAATTACCATGGCACCTATAGAAATAAGGTATATCCTTTCATTTGCAAAGTTGTTAGAGGGAGATTCAAGATACAAATATTGAAAAATTTCTTATTATGTAAAACTTGTATTACATGACTTATCCATTATAAAGTCCTGGGGCTGTTTGAAATTAAACCAGCTGAGAATGCATTCTTACTTATTTTGAAGGAGAATTCACAACAACACAAATGAAGCAAACACATAAGTGCATCTTTTAGTATCAGAAGGTCATGATCATCTTTAGATAGCTGAACATCTTTCCGATAGGCCCTAAGTAGGTAATTTCCTTATGAGAATGGAGTTCCTGATATTGGAATTTATAAAACTCTTTACAATATAGGTACCTTTTTATTTTAGAGTTGTACTAGAGTATTGAAAATGTTTCAGAATCCTGCTTTCCAAAAATATAAAAATATAGCAAAGTAAATATATCACTTGATTTTTAGTTGCCCCACTTTTGTGCTCTTCTGCAGCTCAGGATATTTGGAATTTATCAAAACTAGCCTGCTGTGTGCTTTTATTGCAAGTTTCTGGAAAGACAGGTTAGAAGTGTAAGCACAAATGATAATGGCTAAACTACAGATCACTGTAGAGAAAGCACTAGAATTACCTTATTTTTCTTGTGTTGGCCACACATATCACCTTGAGTTTATGATGGAGAGGGAGGAAGAAGCTGAAAGTTTTTCACTGTATTCATTTCAAAACACTCACATAAACTCAGGACATTAAAATGCAATGCTCAGAAGATCTCTCCTTAACTACCTTGTACATAATGAATCCCTTAAATGTGAACGTTTAAAATCTCAGAAGATAAGAAGACGCCCAGAATCTTGTCATGGATTTCACCCTGAAGTAAGTTTCTACCTACTTTTCCTTTCTTTTAGACTCTGGTAGATATTTCTTTAAAAAATTAGATAGGAAAATTATCTTCTAAGATGAAACATCAGGGATTATTCTGAACACAGAACACAATAGTAGGGGAAGTGAGTGACATTGTAAGTGCTGCAAATCTTTTTAGTACTCCTGTAGCCAATATCTTGAGTCCCTGCTTTTGTAGACTGTTTCATATCATGTAAGAGAACGTGGTAGGATATGAGCACAGACTGGCAGCCAGGAATATCTGAGAACTTACTTTGGCTCAAGCACCAACCACAGGATTCCTTATTAGAGATGGTTGGGAACTTCGGGCTGTTAACGTTTTTTGATTTTTTTTTCAGTAACTAGCTTCAGTATCTCAACTGTCATACTATAGTCATTATGTTTACACATAGTATTCATTACACATCCTTACTACTCTGTGTTCTACATAGTACTCTTATTTGTATAGTGCCAAGGAGATCTGATAGAAACCGGGACGTGATTACAGTGGCTTGTACAGCATATGTTCATAGACACTCATTTTATTCTGGAGTAAAATGCCTTTGATGGTATAATGCAATGTAGAATGAGACCTAAATATGGCATGGAGAGCACTGTGTTGTGTAATGCTTGTTAATCAAGCTCTCTTTCAGTCTACAATCTAAACTTGTTTAAATTAAAATGTGTACCTGTATTATTTCCTGAGTGTGTTTAGTTCATGGGTTTTGTTGTTTGCAACAATCCTCTTTTGCCTGTGTAGTTTGGTAAATAATCATGTGTCATAATTGAGCGTAATGGCTTGTATTTATTTTTTTTTTTTTTTTCCCTTTAGGAAAATGCAAGAGAATGTGGTGGTGTATCAGGCCTTAGTGCTAAACCTTCTCTTGTTCTTCTTCCTCTGCTGTTGACAATTTTCTCAAGGTGACATTGACTGATGTGTTCAATTAGCATGCTAATACATGGATAAACTGTGATCTGGGAAGTGGTGCAACATAGAGGACATGAAATATAGTCAGAGCATCAGCATTTCATGATTTTAAACTGTTGGTGGTATAAATTCTTAAAGATATGTTGAAAAAAGATTTATCTTTTTACTTTGCAAGTCATGCAGATGTGGATTTGGCATATGGTAGTCATGATTCATCAAAAAAGGACTTGGTAGATAGAGGTGACCATTGCTTTGTCCCATTGGAAATAATTTAAAACCGTGTACTTTTTCAATAAAGTATATTAAAATCACAGTTTCAGAGTGTATTTTAAGTATGATAATATATTTTTTCCATTAATTAATGATGGGAAGAGAATATAATAAATGGAAGATATTTTCTTATGCTTTTAGCCTATTTCTGAAAAGATTCAGGGAAGAAAATGTGGAGTTAGGTTTTGTAATAAGGCAGAATAGCTTTTATTAGCAAGTCAAGGAAACACATGTGAATGTATGAAGCTGAGCAGGTAATATGCTATGCTGATTTATAGTGAAGGTTTGGTTTCTGGAAATAGCTATAAAACATCTCGGCCACATTTAGATGGTGAGCCAAAGCCTGATTAAAGCCTTTTCCCTAAGTTGGCCAAGCTTTAGATCAAATCACTTGATTTGGTTGCAGATGGCAAAATTAAATACTTTTCATCTGTTACAATTTGTGGGAAGATATGTAAGGTAACCTATATAAAAGGATGATACGGTTCTGTTAGTGTTCTGCCCTATAGATGCCGTGGTAAATTAGGAGAAGTTCGTTATGAGGAAATTCATAAGCAGAGAAAGTTTGACTTACATCTGCATCAGCAGAACTCATGATGGTTTTCACTGAGAATTCATTGAGGCTCACCCTCAGTGGGCAAAGATCAAGACTGATACTTTTTTATTCTAGGCCTTACATTATTCTTTGTAAGGGAAACAAGAAGAAAACAAGATTTCTGAGACTTTTAAAACCCTATACAAAGAGGGATATTTACCCTACCCTAGTATAATGAGTAAATTCCTCTTGTAATTGGTAGTAATGTCCCTGTTGTGGATATGTTTGCTGGAGATCTTGGTCTTAGAACTATGTTAACCTCTCAGTTTGTCTTTGGAGTTTTATATGAAGTAGAATGCTACCAAGACAACAACATGACCTTCTAACAATATAATTCATTAAAGGCAAAATAAAATGCCACTGTTCCAAATCTGGTGCTTGAAGATTGAACTTTTGTGATTGGGACTAAGTATGTTTTTAGCATTAGATCAACACTAAGCAGATTTGCTATGTATCCTAGGTGAGAATAGGGAGCTAAGCCACTGAGAGGGGCTCTGTTTTAAGGAATAATATCCAGCTTGTAAGAGGAAGAACTAGTAAAATAAAATTTCCACTTCAGAGCTTTAACGGGTTCGTAATGCACTGGTACTTTCTCTGGTTCTGAAATCATACAGATCTTTGTCTGGGCTCACAATTTTCCTTTCTTCACCTTTTTTGGTTAGGACTGTTTTGCTGCAGCCTTCTCTGTCCTTCCTTGTTGGCTTCAAAATCATTCACTATGGGAATAATTTTCCAGCTGACATTCAGTCAATCTGTTGTCCTAGCGACATGCTCTGTTTACTAAGCTAATTGGGAATTCAAGGCATTTTCTACACTTGGACTGACACAGATATCCTGCAGTTTTTTGCTTGTTTTTTCTCTGAGCACCATTCCCCCTTCATTCATTCCCCTCCATCATTCTCTCCAAAATTATTCTCAGTACGTTATTTATAAAGTATTTTATTTCTTGACTTTCCTTATGAATTTCCAGAATGTGCAACACTACAGCCTCATAATGCTTTTGTATGTCTGGTGCTTGTTCTTTCTCAATGCAACTTAAATGGGAAATGTTTATAAACCAACACAATCCAGGTGATTTTTCCTTGTTAGTAGAATGTGAAAAGAAAAATCTTTCTCATTAGAGCCATTGAAAAGCTCTGCATACAAATGCCTATCCTTTCTGATGTATAATTCATCATTGCTCTTACAAAGAAAAGAAATACATTAAAGAAGAAAATTTATTTCTACTGAACCAAGATGAAAATGCCTAATAATAATTCATTGTTAATTTTGGAAAGAGCTGGACAGTTTTGTAATTAGAAAGGAGCCAGAGAGTAACAAGAGAGATTAAAATATGACAGTCTAAATTAATATTGTGAAAGAGATTAAAATATGGATATGTAAATGAATATTGCTCAGAGAAATGTGACTGTTCATTTTCATACATTAAGACAAAATTACAAAGCAGAATGTATTGGTGTACTCAAACAAGCTACTATGTATAAAAGAATAATTCAAATAAGTTGCTAAGTGTAAAAACACTTTTTATGAGTTGCCATTTCTTTGCTAATTAAGATGTTTTTTCAATTTTGTATTTAGAAGTTTCCAATCCAGTATGAATTCAGGTTCATAAAGCCAGTAGTTTAGGAGAAATGGAGATGTTGCCTTGGGTTCACAGTTGTGGATCTTTGCCTATACAGGTCCTCATATTCCATTGAGTATGTTCAGTTGTTGACATTCATGTTGCTTTTTCTGGATTTCAAACATTAGTCACGAGTGCCTGAAACAGATCAACAGTAGGCCAGTGATAATGTTGTGAGATCTCTATTTATTTGAACTAATTGGCTGCATCTATATTAGTAAAGTGAGTGTGTCTGGAAACATTTCTTGGCACTGAGGCCAGCTGGCTCAGAGTAGCATGTGTATATGCTTAGTAAGATCTCTTGGTCTCCAAAACGGAGTAGCTGCAGTATGAACAGCCTATGTCCAAACAGAAATGATGATTATGGGGTTTATGTGACTGAGCTAGCTGTCACAGGCTGAAAGCATGCCAAGGGCTGTTCAAAACAGTTTTACAGAAAAGCTCATCTCATTCTAATGAATATGAATATTCCTGACTGTTGTTAAGTTTACCAGTCAGTATGTCATCATTAGCTCTGAAACAATGAGATGTGAAGATACTGTGAAAGTGGGTTTGTGCTGCCGTATCATAACCTGTGGCAGGTCATAGAAGGTGTAATTAAATTTCATAAACTCACTAATGATAGCTGATAACCCTCTCAAATCCTAAAAATATCAAGTAAGGTCTGATCCGAAGCCCAATGGAGACAATAGAGAAACACAGATGTATATGTATGCATACATACAGCTGCATATATGTAAACTATATGCATTTTTTAATAAACAGGAAATTCAGACATAATCTATATTTGTCATCTCTCTAAATCTGAGGTCAAATCCAAGGAGAACTAAGACAATCTGTTTCTACACAGCAAGAGGCACAGCTGAAAGTTTCAGCTTCTGCAGCACTTGGATTTTTTTTTCTTTTTTACTCTCTTTGTTAATGGCATTGATTTTCAACTTATTAGCCCCAGCTGCCTCATCTTCCTTTAATCTTGATGCAGAAAAAGCTGTCTCGGGGCTCAGGGCTGGCCGTGGACACATCATTTTCTAATGGCTTTGTGTGGGAAAACTGTCTGCCCATAACTGTCAGTGCTGCAAACACTCCTTTAAAATCCTGTAAACCAGAGAGCCTCAGGCAGGTTTCTGCAGCTGTGCGATCTCCTCTCATTGTTTTTGTGACACTGAGACTGCCTGACCCACTGCATTTTGCTGCCAGGGCCAATTCTGCAATATATATGCTAGGCGAAACAGGTGGTTGCCTAGAGCATGAAGATATTAAAAGCAGCAGTGATTGTTTCATTGCCTAAATGGCTTCAAGAGTCTGTTTCAGTTTTCTTCTGATAGCAAGAGACTCAGAACAAGGCACTGGCCTGTTTAGCCCTTTGGGTTCAGAACACAAGACAGAAGTTTGGCTCAGAAGTTTTGCATCTAGAAGATGCTATTTATTTCCATTTGTCTCCTGAGCCCTTTATGGCATCCAAGGACTTTTACATCTTGGGACTTTCAACTTGGAAATTCCAACTTGTGCAACTTTAATGTAAACAGACATTCACAATTAGAAGGTTTGCTGCAGAAGAGTGCATCAAAATCTTGCAACTGTGGAAAATACTAAGTTTATTTAATTTTCCTACTTGATTATTCTTTTCCCTAAGCTGTCCAAGATACTTTCATTAGTATGTTTTGTTTTCTCCTTGTCCATGTTCTTCCCCATGGTTCTGAAGGTTTCAAGTATGTATTTAGCTGACTTGCTATTTATCTGTTTTACAACAAGTACTCTTTCTAACAGGTCCAGCTCCCATGTCTCTACTGAGATAAGGTTCTCATATATAGCATCTTCAGAAGATCTCACTAGAGTTTATCACAATTCAGTCTGAAGGCAATTTTATTCTCTCCTGTCTTTAGCCTTTGACCATTAAGCTTAGATATTTCTTCCAATATAATAATACTCTTGCTATAGCTCCTTGGGAAGACTTACCTCATCTTCAAGAGTCAGTCATATGTTGCTTCCCAAGAATACTTTTGGAACTGGATGTTGTAACTTGTATATACCAAGTCATGGTGTATTCTTGTGATGTTCTGAGTGGAACAATATGTTTCCAACTCTTTCAGACATATTTTTTTCCTTCTTCTTCCCAGAGTAACTGTGGTCAACTAAGTAAATGTTATTCTATTGTTTGCAATTCCAGTACAAATTATTTTAAATGTCCACAGTTCTGGCTAGCAGATGCTTTGAAGAATTTCAAAGCACATTGTTAATCTAGGAAGAATCCCTTGACTTTCACTGGATTAGAGTTGGAACAAGAGGCACTCCTGTGTTATGGTTGAGTTATATCTAACTTAGATCTAGGTTAAAGATGGTAAAACAAAGCTATATTACCCTTCAGTAACTAGTATTAACAAAATCTATGCAATATATTTTAAAACAAATGTTATATCTTACATAACATTTGTTAAATGCCAGATGACTGCTTAATGATCAGTTTTAAGAACATGAATCTTTGCTTGCAGAATTAGATCTAATTGAAACTAAAATGAACCTAAACAATGCATATTTATTCATTGTGAAAGCATTGCATTCCCATGTACAGATATGTTAAATATCTAATTACTGAGGGTTCCTTTAGTTCTGTAATTTTAAAAAAGGCACCCTTAAGTAAACAGAAAAAAATAATTGAAGGGTGGTAACTAATTTTTTTTATGATTTTCTCCTAAGTCTGAAGGTGGCCTTACTTAAGAATAGCCAGTAGAGATGTGAATTGATCCATCCATCAAAGTAGTGAAATGCTGAAACCTTAAGAAGACAATTTCCACTTCAACAGTTTTAACAGATGTGATTGCTCATCATTGTGGCAGAAATAACTGGGTAATTGTGTTTATGTCAAGCTACCCTGTAACACCTCACCAGGTATCAAAAGCTCGTATTTGTTCTCTGCTCTGCTGCTAACAGTTTCTGGCAGCGTATGGGGCGCCTTGTATATGCAGAGATTTGTGGGTAGTTCACCCAAAATTGACAAAATAGTATTGAAAAAAAATCAATGCAGTATCAAGGTAAGTGCACAAAAGGGACTGTATTCCCTGTGATATTTACATTATTAATTGAAAGTCCTTTGGTATCTTTATATTAAATGGAATTGAGACTGAGTTTCCAGTTTGTCATGTCAGAGTGATGCAGAAACCAAGACGCTTGTTGAAGAGCTGAGCTCTAGTTAATTCAAGTAGTGCAGTTTGTTTATCTTAATTGAATTATTTTATCAAAAGGTTATAAGGAGTTGACAGCTAGTAGGACCTCTGTAAGATCAAATTCGAAATCTGGCTTTTTTGTTCTAGATGCGGTCTTGAGCTGCACTTATATATGTTTAAAGCAGCCTTGTAAGAAAAGGTTACACTTGACAATTCTGAGTCAAATTTGAACCTTAACACCAGAAGTTCAAGTGGCTAATGCTGGGTTTGTTTGACTATGTTAGGATTTAGTTTGCAGCTTTAACATGCTGGGGATTTCACTTCCAGGAGAAAGGGAAGATCGGATTTCAGTTCATAGCAAGAAGTGTTTTGAATCAACTATTTAAATGTCTTAGTCAGAGTGCTAAATGTTTAATAGCAAAATCTAGTTGGGACTAGTTGGGATAGCTGAACTAATTGAGAATGCTTTTGGCAGACATGCAAATGTGCAGATGGCTCCTGAGACAGGAAATAAAGAATTGTTTTGTTTCATTTCTTTGTTAGTGTTTTGGCACTAGTCAGTTGGGTTTAGATGGAAAATTAAAGATTATTTTTTATTTGCCCATGTTGTTTGTGGGGAAAAAATTGTTAGAATTAATTTGTAAGCAGCCAGCTGCATTCCTGGATCTTCTAATACCACCTCTGAGACATTACTGTGATATGTGCAATATTTAAGATAGTATCCCAAGTTCCTGTCAATATTTTATTATCCGTTATAGTTAATGAAGCTGTTTAGGTACATCTGTTTCATGTCTACAGATGTGAGTGAAATATTTAGGGAAAAAAAAATAATCTAGTTACATTGCTAGTTTCTAAGCATCAAAAATAAAACAGAGCCACAATTACTTTGTAATTTCATTATCTCTAACAGATTTAAAAGGCAGGACACAAAACCTAGTGATAAAGGCTGTAATGGAGACTTGTGATTTCCCATCATCAGATCTTTGTGGGTTTCAGAAAGGCATTTTATTTTAAAGCAGACATTCTTCCTGCTTTTTCTTTTTTCAGTCTGTCAAAGTCCAAACCCAGATAATTTCAAGAACTCCCAGGAAATCTATTCTCTGGAGAAATGGTGAACAAAGAGTATTTTGAAGTCAGCTTAAAGCCTGAAGTTAATATGATACACTTAAATTCATACAAGTATGGACTCAATAAGAGATATCTAGATAATATCCTTTAGGTCCACTAGTAATGATACAAGCAGAGATCTCTGTAGAAAGATAAATATTCTGTGAGATATAGGAAGGTCAAGAATTGTTATTTTCCACTGATAAAACTTTTCTTGGCAGAAAACCTCCAGATTTTATTTAAAATAAAAAACTTTTTAAAAGGGTTTATGAGAGCTTAGAGAGGCATTGTGAAGTCCATTTTTTAACCATGAAATCCTTTTGACATATGGCAGTCATTATGCATTTGCATCTGTCTATCTTGAAAGATTTTTTCTAATAGAAGATACTTAGAAGTTTCACATTTAACATATTTTTCAATAAACACTTGAGAACTTCTTAACAGTAAACAATGATCTTAAACTGCTTTGCCAAGCATGTAAATGATCTACAACTCCTAATGCACCAAAGATTGTTACATATTTTCAACTCTGCATTTGGGTCCTCTAGGCAATGCTGTTTCAGATTAGGACAAACCATGAATTTCTTAACTGTTTCACTTGAGAGAAGAGGGCTTTATCCTTCTGATATACATGACAGAAAACCTGGAAATTTGTCCTGCCCATTCCTTTCCAAATACAGCAACCCTATGTTCATTAGCATCTGAAAGATTTAAGATACTAATCTTAAATATTAAGGAGGATACTCTAATGCAAAAAAAAAAAAAAAAAATTAAAAATACTCTATGAGGAAAATAAACAGGAAAAAACCCTCTATGCATTATAGTCCTTTCCCTCCCTACCTGACCAGATTTTACCTCTGCCTTACACAAGAAGAAAAATCTCTTGTAACATGGCAGGTATAGAAAGGAAATATTATGTCTTCTTGAAAGGGAAGAATGACATATTTTCCCTTCTGTCCTGTTGTAGCAGTCAATAGAAATATCCATGCCACATTCTTGGAAATGTTATTGTTTTCATGTAGACCTACTGGTAAAACTACATACGAACAGGTAGAGTGTATAACATTTGTCTTTTTTAGGTGTGAGAGTGTGAAATTAATTTTTAATTAGATGGCATTTTCATGGCTTTAGTATAAAAAAGTTTTATGTGGAAGGACACAATCATGTATTATTAGAGGCAGTGGCTCAGTGCCAACTTGTAGAAAAGGCAACTTGATGCATACTTGTGTTTGTGGCAAGCAAGACATCTTATGAGAAGCTTCATTTGCTATCCATGAATGAGCACAAGTGAGGACAGCACTGACTCAAAACTGAAGCAGTAAAGATGAGGGAACAGGGGAAAGAAGTTGGCTCTGAGGAAATTCTGAAAAACAGAAAAACAAGAACACAAGCTAGCTAGGATTGGTCCTGGTTCAGCAGAAGGTTACTCTTGAATTCTTCTCCCATATTGTCCTAATTTTATAGTTGGGGAGATGGAAATGCAGAGAACTCAGGATGTGAATCCCTTGAGATTTTGTATTTGAATTTCAATCAGGAAGTAGAAGTGGTTTAGCACTTTACCTGACTGAGTTGTAAATACTTTACCCCAGAAGTGCTACATTGATCAAATCGGGAATTAAAATCGAGGAGCCTAGTCATTCAGCCAGTTGTGCGCAACTGATGTAAAGATATGGCTCCAAATAATTTTATCTATCAGTTTCATGTTCAGACTATTACACTGCAGTCTCCTGGGACAAGGTAGCCTGATCATTTAAACGCACACAGAATAACAAATCTAGTGAAAAATCTCATATCTGATACAAACACTACTAGGGTCTTATCCATTTTTTAATAGAAATAACAGGGATATAGGTGTGGGTATCTTTTCCGTGTCTTTAGTGAATTTTAACTTGGAGCATACAAAGTCCTTCATCTAAAATATGTTATCTTAAGATCAGTGCTATAAAGAAGCTGATTTTAAAACACAGTTTTTAAAGAATGTCACATTTATCCTGCTTATCAGAAGTCGCATTTTCTCACAAAGAGAGAAATCTTGAATGATGCCTGATATGTAATATCCGAAAAAGTCTACTTTCTGGAAGAGGCCTTAATGTAGTTACTTAGCCTTAACATAGCTAAGTAACTGTGTAAAATGGCAAAATGCTCCCTACAAGCCTCTTGGCCCATTTGTTACTGAACTTCTAGAAACATGAATTTCTATTACCTGCACTGTCTTCTGGAAGAGATTTGCATCTTGTATAATGAAAAAACAGGTGTTTATCAAACAGACAACACTTTAATATGTCAGTAGATCGGGTTTTGTGGGTTTTTTTAATAGCTGAATAATCACTGAAGAAACACAATCACAGCATTCATGAAGAAGAAAAGAGAAAGCAAATGGATATAAAATTGACCTATCGTTCTTTGTTCCAGTCTTCAGAGACTGCTATACTCCACATCTGTTTCTTCTCCATGGTTTTATCATGATGGATCTTTTCTGCTATAGCTTATAGGGCTCTAGGTCCTTTTAAATTCTTCCATTTTGTGTTTTTATTCCTACTTTTTTTTCCATGAGTTGAAAAAATCCTAAAACACCCAACAAACCACCAAACCTTAGCATCAGATTGAAGAAGATAAAGATCTCAATGAATATTTTTGGAGTTTTACATATAGCCTGCTACCATTAGAACCAGAAAGATCAGTTTCACAGTACTATAGGGGATATGTGTGTGTATATTTGTTGTATATATTATAGTTCTGGAAAAAAGTTATGTTGTAAAGACCATCATTTTACTTCTGCAGATATTGATAAGCAACGTGTCATCCTAGAACATCCTTACTTTCTGGTTCTGATTACATCCGCTTAACCTAGTCTATACCTATGCACTGGAGTGCAATAATTCATGGAATATTATGGGCCACATATATTTCAAACTGGCTTCTCAAGGGACAGCATAACTCTTTCACAATCTCCTGGTCCAGTCTTCAACAGAGAATGTAAATCCTTGTCTCCTTTCCCTCCCCAATGAATTTGAAGTGTGCAGCAGCTTTCCCTCTATCCATGCACTGCACAACGAGGCTCCCTACACTTCATTCCATCTGTCCTCCCTACATGGACTGCCCCTGAAGTGTCTAATGTATGGTCTTGGGTGAGGCAGGGCTAGAATTAAGAAAGAACATCTATTGAGAAGCATCAGATGACAGTGTGTTTTTTTAATTCTGATTGCTTTCACTTTATATTTTTCAAGGATTTGTTGGAGAGAATTAACTTAAGTTCCTACTTATATGTTCACATAATGTGCTTTTTAGTACTTGTGTCCTACTTGAAGTGGATTGGCAGGACCATTCAAAGGTAATTTAATTCCATGATGTACTTTAAAATTATGTTCTTAAATGCAGTATAGTGTATAGTGCTTTAAGATTTATCTGACAATTCATTTTTTCTTTAGTTTCAAAGGAAGAAAATACATTGGATTTATCTTGAGGCTTGACTGTAACAAAATACTATTTTTCCTTCTGTTTCCACTAAGTTTGCTGGAAGCTGTATGGCAGAGGACCAATGATACCTACTTAGAGCAATTTCAGTAGGAAAAAAACAGTACCTATGGGCCTGATTCTGTATTCCACTGCAAGCAGTGGGTGTTTGAAGTGGCCACTGGCAACTGGAACCTTGCTGGTTTTGGGCTTCTGCAATTTTGAGTTTCTTAGCAGAATTTTAAATCATGTGTCAGCCTCCTGGCTCTTCTTAAGGTCTGCTGGTTCAAGCTCACTCATGTGCTAACTCCTTCAACTGAGTTAACACAACTGCAAGAACAAATGTTATCTATATCTGTGGTGCTGATGTGTTTTTCCCCTTTTCTTTCACCTCTACAGTTCATCAGAATATGACCGTTCTTAGAAGGATTGGAGACCATGATCATTCTTTCTTTTATTCAGTTGTCTCAGGTTAATATATGACCTTTTACTTTTACTGAGGAATTTCCCCATATGTCTGCTCAAAGAATTTCCTTGGATGATTCTCTGTGGATTTCATTCCATGTTTTGTGGAAGTGAATTATGATTGGATTAGAAAGGCGTAAATCATCCTGAGTTTTCAGGAGATGATTTCCTGGATTTCCAAAGTTAGCAATATGTCATTCTATCTTCACCCATGCCATGGGCTCTGTATCTCTGTTCCAGGTGGAATTGGCTTCTTCTTGGTTGAAATTAATTTGCTTTAAATTGGAGTTCTTAAATTTAATCAATCAAAAGCAACCAATATCATGCAAATATAAGAAAATAGCTTTTGAACAGAACTATTAAAGTGATTCAGAAAACCTACTGCTAAGAAAACATAGTCTAACTCCTTTTCTGTCTGTAGAAGAGAGCACTCTACCAGGTGAGATCTATTTGGTCTAATGAGATAAAGAGACACATTCAAAAAGCTAAAGCTGTCTAACTAATTCATAGCAAATTATATCCTTTCTTTTTTCCTTCCTTACTTGTGAAAGTATTGCATATTGCTAATGTTTATCAGTTTGTTATGAAGAGAAATGTGTATTCTTCAGAATTCACTTAGAATTATGGCTGCAATTATTTCTGATTATTTTTCTGTTGAGAAGAATAATGGATAATGCACAATGAAATGTTAGCTCAAACATATTTCTTTAAAAATTTGAATTAATATTCTTATAAGTTTTTCAATATTCCCTGAATGCAAAAAGATTCCAGTTTCTGTGCAACTTTGTCAATGTGAAGAGCAATATTAATTGCATATTGGAGGGCCATGTCTGTACATAAGAATCTGACGTGTCAGGAACTTATTGGTAAAAGAAACAGTAGAGTTGCCAGATTCGCACTGTAAATGCTTCCCAATTAGAAGAAGTAGAATATTAGAGCTGCTTCCTAAGGGCACCATATAAGTTTATATTTTTGCATGAGAGTCTCTTGAGGAGCACTGAGTAGCTGGCATGCTTCCCTGCTCTAAGCCAGTGTTGGTCAGCTATTACTAGTGCTACTTTTTCACTGAGTACAGATCTTGATCATTTCTGATTATTGAATGCTGGCACTTTGTATAAATATAAGTGCCAAGCCAAACTATTTGTAGCTGGTGCTACCTATATTACCCACTGTAGTTTTAAATATTATCTCAATTAGTCTTCATCCCCTGCTGCACAATCTCAGTAAGTGCCGAAGGGCACTTCTTTCTCAAGGAGACTGTCAGGTGGGACTCCACAGGCTTCCTCCTGCTTTCTCATCTTCCTAATATGTCCATAAGTCTACTAGGAAGGACTGTCTGTAGGGGAACATTTGTTAGCTTGGTTATACTGGTATAATTACACCAGTTGTAATTACACCAGTCTGGCCAGTATAACTCCTCCTTTAGATATATTTAGTACTGAATAAAGATATCTTTTTCTTCTTGAACAGCTTTCAACGTGACATAAGTTAAACCAGAGATAAGCACTCATAGTCCTTATATGAATGTCCAAATAGAGAGTTATATTTATATCCCAATTATAACAGTTATAATTAAGCCACTATAACTATGCTGGTAAATTTCCCAGTGTATAGAAGCCCTTAATTAGGAGGTATAGTCTGAAAGGCTTTCAGCTGGCTAATGCCACCCAGCTTTAAAACAACACCATGTCCAATTCAGCCAGGAGCATTTTGTGCCTAGTTCAGCGTGGGGTAAGGCTGAGGTCAGAGAGGGACCTTTATGGGCTGAAACCTGTTCCTAATATAACTGGAAGTATAGCTGTAGAGTTGGGGGGGGAGGGGGGAGAGATGATGTCGCCAGTCTGGTGTTTTCCACCTTTTTTAAGGATGCTTCGTTAGGATTCTTCTTTGGGTCAGGTTTGTGCATGGCAAAGGGCTTAACTGTTTCTTTCTGATGTGGACCAGGAGCCTCTGCCACTTCCAGATGAGGCTGCTGCAGTGTACCTTTGATTACACCATAACTCCAGGACTGATAAAGAAGGATGTCGCCTGCTTAATAAGTGATGTTGTAATAGTGCAAGGTCCTGCTACTTTGTCATCTACAGGTAGTAGCTCCCATATTGAATTTAAGACACTAGTTTTGATTTTGAAAGCTCCAAACAGCTTTGGTGTATCCTTTATGAAAGAATGACTCTCCAGTGCCATACTTCTATAGTTAAAATGAACAAAAGCATCCCATTTCACTCTGAAGAGAGGAGTCAGGTGTCTATAAATTCTTTGTTGATGTCATCCCTTACTAGAAAAGCCTGAGTGTATTAATCAGTCTTCAGGACACTTTGCAAAATACATCTTTTTATATGAATTTTGGAGCTTATGTGTTGTGATATAAATTGGAGCTCTGTAAGGGATAGAAGGAGGGGGATTTTAGCACAAGCTTAATCCCAATGGTTGTTAAGGAAGGATGTGAATATTTAATTTTTGTCTGGGTAGTTTAAAAGGTGCAGAAAGATTTTGGGTAAGTGCTCATTTTTTGTGATAAATTCTGTCAATATTTATACATATACTGTCAGATGCACTGGTAATCTTTGACCTCAGAATTGGTTATATTTTAGTTGTAGGTAGAATAGTTTCATAAACGGTATATAGAAATTATATACAGTTAGAGAGCTAGCTGTTATGGGAAACACCCTTTGATTTTTATGATAGTAACAAATCAATCTCTGTTCAGGAAAAAGCATGGAAAAATTGCTAGAGGACTTGTATATTTTTGGAATTCTAACCCTGATTTTCTAATATTAGATTTTGGTCACTGAAAACAGTATAAAATATCAACAGAGCTTTGCAGCTCCCCAAAAGGGAGACCAGAAAAAAGTGAATAAATCCCCTAAATTGTTGAACACATTCAGAAGGAAAGGACTTCTAATCACTTTTCAGCTCATGCTGCAGACAGTAAGTAATGAATTGGAGAAATCAGATAAAAACTGTAGTAACATTTGTAGATAAAATCTACAGCTGGTAAATCAGGTTCATATTTTCTGCTGATTCAGAGAGAAGCGCACAGTTGATGAATTACAGAGATTGATGCTAATGCTTTAATTCAACTCTCTATTGCTTTTCTCAGTAATGTTTGAAGTTAGGAATGTCTGGAAGTTGATGATCAGTATCTATGTATCATTTCTACAATGAGAAATTTTCCACTGCTGTCAGAATTGTGTATGATGCACAGTGTTGTTCTGCGGAGCGCAATGCACTTTGTTTCATTCTCCAGCTACAAGTTTAGTTACTTTCTCATACTTCCATCTTTTCTCACTTGATTGTGGGGCCTAATCCTAACTGCCTTTGCACAGGGAAATCTACAGTTGAAGGTAGGAGAAATTTGGCTGCTGTGAGAGAACCATGGAGTTAGTCTGATAGCTTCGTAAAGTGCTTCAGGATCCTTTGGGATGAGATGTGCTATAGAACTTCCAATTACTATGTTTTAAACTGGTCATTTAAAAATGCCTGCTTAAGATTTTGGCACAGAGAGGCAGGATTTCTTGAACAAAAGTTGGAGGCATACGTAAAAGCAATAGCAGGTAGCTTTAATGGTTCTCCCATGGCTCTACAGCTTGAAGAGCTTCTTAGAGAAGTGTAGACTGCCAGGCTGTTTTTTCCCAAGCTCTTACAGCTCTAGTAATATGGTTTGAAATGAAAATAAAATACAGAAGCTTAGTTAATTTATGCCACTTCCTTATCTGTGTTTAACACAGAGGCTGAGTCCTGAACTTATTTGGTCATTTTGATGATTGGCCAATTATGTATAATACACTGTACACTTTGGCTTTTTATTTCCTGTTTAATTCTGAAAAAACAATTGCAGTACCTCTCTAAGAAATGGTTGTAGTCTTTTTAAATGTCACAGCATATTAAATATGCTTGTACTTTGGAAATTGACACGATGCATTACTTCTTTAAAAATAATTTATGCATATTACAGATAAAAGACACAATAGATTTTGAGGAAAGACTGCATGCCACAGAAATAAGTGATGGCAGTTGTACAACAATACGGGTAGCCGTTAAGTTGTATTAAGTTGTGGTCAACATTTTTGGACAAGACGTTTTAGTATGGTTTTGTTGTAATCTTTTTCTTTCCATGGAAAATATTTTTTCCTTGGGGGAAAAAAACCCAACATTTTTTCCTTTAAAAAAAAAAAGTAAAATCCAAAAATGTTTACTTTGAACTGACATTGTGAAACAAAATGAACAGTTTCTATTCCACTAAAAGTGTGTCATTTTGAAATTAATGTCAAAATGTTTATCATAATGGCAAATGTTAGCTTTTTGTTGAATACCTGTGTTTTTTTTTTTTAACTTGAGAGCTGTAAAACTATATAAAATTGTAAGTGTATATAAATAGCAGCATATTTGAATAAGGAAATATAATTCAGATCTGCTTGACTGTCAACTTTGAGAAAAGCAAATGAAGAATGAGACACTTTCCTAAAAGAAAATGCTGTCTCTGTTCAATAAGTTTTCCCCTTCATACTGCAGTATAACAGTCAGTGTTTCTGATCCAACATGCACTAAACTAGAGGGCTTGTTCAGATTCAGAAGGCTTGTTCAGATTTGTGCACAGCTCCATCAGCTTTGGTAAAATAGTTTTTCTGCTAAAAATTAAGCACGTGCATAGATGCCTGCTGCAGCAGAGCCTAACTTAGCAAGGGACTTTATCCCCTTGAAGGAAAGTGCTTCACAAACCCAGTTCTGTGAGATTATATGCACAATACATTACAGTGACTGATGCATCATTTGATTTCAATATGTATTCATTTTGAATTCTTTCTTTCAAAATGTGGATTTGAATACAAATGAGCTGAACACAAACTAATGCTGGGACCTCTTTCTGTCTCAAACTATTAACTGCCTAAGCATCTTCAATTAAAAAGAATAAACAAGGGATCTGACATTAAGTGGCCTGAACTATAACAGACATGCATTTATGTAGTTTTATTTATCTTTTAACGTGTGTGTAGTTGAACACTGTTAAGGCAAACCCACAATAAAATACAATGGAACTTCAGCATTAATATCTGTTGGCCCCATGCTGTTCAATGGATGCAACCAAAGACTCCTTTTAAATCAGTATCTCTTACACTGTCCTCTCCCCATAAGGGAAAAAAGTGAGTATGGACCAGGCTTCAGCCATCACACTGTTGGTTCAGGTAAGAATCAGAGTACTGGTGCTGGGTATGCTTTTAGCTAGTCTGCTCAGACAGACACCCCCATGATTTGTATACCCTCTCTGATCTTGAGTCACAGATCAAAGGAAAATGCAGGCTGGTGATGTCAAAACACACAGCACCCAGACTGCTACCAGACTGAAAGCGAAGAACAGCACCTTGAGCTGCAACTGTTAAGGGAATCTGCCATAAATCCTGTTGTGGCATTACAGCAGGATAGGTGAAAGCCACCCACTGTGTTTGGCTTGTAGCTGCCATTTCTGTTTTACTTTTTTTTTTTTTTTTTTTTTAAGATACTTTGGCAGTCTCTATTATGCTACCATATAGTTCAGTACTCTTATAAAACCAATGACTTGCATGCTCTTTGCTAGAAGATGAGAATTTTTGATGTAATGCACATTTATGTCAGGGGAGTGACAGGCATTAGTGGCAGCAGTCAGGACTTTCCTTTCATTAAACAAAGGGAGAAGCTCATTTCCATTCCAAGGCCTGATGTACTATTTAAGCCTTGCGTTTGGACCAAAACTCTGGCAAACTATAGGTAAGTGGCAAAACACTCAGTAATCAGCATTAGGCAATAAAATAGAAATGGTTTATGGGACCTTTGCAGGTCCTAGGCATGGAGACAAACTTCCCTCGCAATTTCCATTGAATTAAGGCACGTGGGGAAAGAGGCAGAGTGCCCGAATGAAGATAGACATACGGAGAAAGCAGTAGATAGTGGCCTGAGAGCAGTTGCTCAGTGAGCCTGTACTATCACATAGTGCTCCAAGAGAGCTGCTCAGTAGGTAAAGCTTGTTCTCAGAAACTGGAAATTTTGGCAACAAGGATTCAGCACTGTAGGAAGAAGGTGTAAGCTTACCATGCTACAGCCTGCATCCCTTTAGTAGGAAAACCTTTGATTGCTCTGCAAGAGGTAATGTGGATGTGGAGCTGAGGTGGAGGGTGGGGCATACCTAGCTGCTCTGGAGCTTTCCCATCCTCTCTCCTGCATAAATCCTGCAGAAATTTTGCCTGTGAGAGAACAGGTGGACAAGAGGAAGAGTATTTCTCCTGGGAAAAATGATGCTGGAAGGAGGAAGGAGGAAGACAAGAAAATATCTTGATTCTTTGATTGAAGACCTTTCAGCTTTGCATGAGACACAAGGAGGAATGGGTATTTAGCCACCCTCAGCCCTACAGTTGAGTGAATGAAGTAGTTGCCTGCTGCTTTGGGGAGTCCCTTTGGTGTCTCAGTGACCATCCTTGTGTGATCATTGCAGGCATTTTCTACAATTGCAAAGATAAGGCAGAACCAGCAATGAATCAGGTAGCAAAAAGAAACCCTAATGCTGGAAGTTGTTGTAGTAAACGCCAAATGGTTTCAGTGATGCCTCGGACCAGTAGCTGTTAAGCTCGATGGGGTTGGGTCCTTTCAGAAATGAAGCATGTAAAGATACTTCCTGCAGGAATTGCCACACTGTAGGGACTGGTTAAACAATTAAAACAGACGGGCTTTTGTGCTGGGTTCTTTGTAATGGATAATACTCAAATGATTAATGAGTTACTGGAGAACAAGTATAGACCTAACTATTATTCTGTATGGCATTCATGAACTTCATGAGCATAGCTGTTCAGCTGGAGAAAAACTCAGATCTTTGAAAAGCTTAAGCACATAAAAATGTTACACTGTTTTGTGTCTCCAGGAAGCACGCAGTAATGTGAAACATCCACCACATGTTTAAACTGTGTAGGATTATTTATATATGTGCGTGTGTGTGTATTTATAGGGAGGGAGAGAGAGAGAAATAAAATGATGTGATATTACTGTTTTAAAGCTGTTTGCAGATATTCTATAGCAATTTTCCAAAAGGAATGCCTAGAATGAGAGAAATGAACACCCAGCATTAAAAAAAAAAAAAAAAAAAAAAAAAAAAGAAAAAAGAAAAAAGTAAATCAGATCGTCAGTTATTATGCTGGTGTAAAAACTCAATCTACAAGAATTAATGGAGGAACTGGACCATAAAAGCCAAGAAATGAGGTTTGAAAATAAACTTGATTAAGAAGATAATGCTCAGGATGTACAAAGGAAGACTGATTAACATAGATGAGAACTTCAGTGAACAAGCAGAGGAATAAATCTAACATAGACAGTTTCTCAGATCAGATCAGAACATATTTAAAAGATGAAAGACAACAGAAGGAGCAATTTCTCATTTAGACTGGAGAGTAAGGCCTCCAACTGATGTATTCCTTCTATAAATGGCTTTTGGCCAAGACACAAAGCTTCATACACAAGAAAATATGGTAGTTGGTTTGCTTTTATCTTGAAAATCTGTAGAAAGACCATGACAGGAATTTCATTATGAGAAAGGGACACAAAATGATGAATAAAACAAACTTAATCAGCAAATGCATCTAAAGGCAGAAAGTGGAGTAGAATTGGGGCATGAGGGTGGGAATGAAGTTATAACTGATAGCTTATGCCCAGTGAAGTAAATGCCCCCTGTACCTCACAGTGGCTTCGGTGGGAAAAGCCCAATTGTGATTTTTTTTTTTTTTTTAAGGAAAAAACCTTCAATCAATTCAAACTGTGAAATCATCAGCAGAGTGCAGATTGCTAGCTGCTTATTAATTACTCTGATGATGGTTTAAGAGTGTAAGTCTTCAGATGATGGGTCATTCTGCAAAAAACTGAAATGCATCATCTCTGCTCCAAAAGACAAAAATAAAACCAGAAGAAGGGTGGCAGATACCTACACTACAAGAAAATATATATGACAGAGTCGAGGTTAGCTACAAGAGGGTTTTTTATTTATTTATTTTTTAATTGATATGTAGGCTTAGAGGAAGAAAATAGAAAGAAAGACCCAAGTTTGTCACCTGTAGTTTACACAAGGTGAGTAAATAGACATTTTTTGTCCCAAGGGAGATGAATAAAGAGAGACAGAAGACCTAATTTGGCTAATGCTCTGTTATTGTTGTTATACAGCTTTTTGGTGAGCCTAATTCTGAACGGACATTACCATAGGGTGGCCTCACCATCTCAATGTGTCTGAAGGCACACAGGGCTGGGTATTTTCGGTCAGGCTCAGGCAGTCACAGCTGTTGCTATTTTTGCGCTGACTCCTCTCTAATCACTCAACACATTTTAAAACAAGATATAATGATAGACTATGTTGCCAAGACAGAAAAATCAACAAAGTATCTAAGGGAATATGAAAAGAAATGAAAATTCAAAATGTATCTGGAAGAGAAATATAACAGACAAAAAAACTTTTGATAAAGGTTGTTTCTATAAACTTGGCAATGTCTCTGCTATAAGTAAATATGACTGTCTGCCTGTCTTGCTTTATGTTTGGTATGTCCAAAATCGTGTGTGTGGGGGGAAATACAAGGAAGCCTGTTCTCTTGGTGTAGCCAGACCAGTTTTTAGGCCTAATCCATTCTGAAATTAAAATTAGCTCAAATGGTTGGATTCTACCAGGAAATTTAAAATGGAGAATTTCCTTCATAAATATGGATAAGAAGATGACTACTTTTTGGATGTTCTACACAGTGACTTCAATTAGGAAAAAAAAAAAAATAAAAATCTTTTCCCAACAGTTTACTAATGCTATCTCTGAATTTCAGATATTACTTTATACATGACTTAAGATAGAAGTCCCAAATCCCCATTACTACTTATGAAGTATCTGTGGGTTTATACCGACGTTTTTAACGGTAACCATTGAATCAGCTTACATGGAACCCAAGGACAAAGTTCCTTTAATTTTAGCACTGCCGAATCAAACATGAGAAGCAGTAAAAACCCTTTGATTTAAACAAGTTAGGAAACATCATGGTTTAGCACTCCTCTTCTAAGCAATAAAAGTCCCAATCCAAAACAAACTGATATAAGTAGAACAACTTGTGTTTTTGATATCAAAGTGTTTTGGTTGCAACAGCAAATCATGGTATATTAGGCATAATCTAGCTATGCTTGTCTTTCCTTCATTGTAAATGCTGTCTTTCCATCTCCATTTGGGGGGATTTGTTTTGTTTTTTGTTTTTTTTTTTTGTTTGTTTGGTTGGTTGGTTGGTTGGGTTTTTTTTTAATTATTTTTTGATCAATACTAGTATTTAGAATACTTAAAAATGTTTTCTGGCAAATGTAGGACAAATAAATTCCATTGTAATGGCAAAAAATAGATCTCTTACTGAATCAAATACTCCATCTACCAAGCATTGCAGAAGCCGAAATATGTAACTTTCTGGAAACAGATCACTGGTAATTAGTAAAACTATATCGTTTATGTTTGAAAAACATATGCTGCATCTACATTAGCAAGTCATGAGCTCGGCAGGTGGAAAGGCTGTAACGTGACACAGTTGGAGTAGAGGATCTGACATCCCAACGTATAGACAAAGCCAGGAGTTGAACTCCGGTCAAGGTTTAGCCCAATCACTTGGGCAGATGACCCATCAACAGCTCCAGTACTTTACCAGGGCTTCTGAAACACATCTTCCAGTTCAGGTTCACCCAGATCATGGGTTCTTCCACAGCTTCACAGCATGAAGCCCAGTCGAGCAAGTGGAGGAGTCACTTCAACATGTACGTATCTGATCCCCCAAAAAATGCTCATGTAAGTGCACACAAAATAGCTTTTATTTGCTGTTGATGTTGCTGTTAGACATTCTAAAGTAGTTTCTGAAGACAAAACCATAGTGTAAAATATATTTGTGGATATTACTTGCCCAAGTTCTTTATGAATTATCTGCACTACTTCTGTCTGAATTACAGATTGTTATTACTTAAAATAAGAGATAGATGGATTACACTGAAAATGTGTGAAAAATGACAAAAAACCTGTGGTTTACAAGCTGTGTAGGAGGTCCATACTGAGTCAATATGGAAGCTTTTTAATTTTATACATAAGATTTCATAACTAATATATCTTATTGTTTCAAGTGATATAATCAGAATTGTTTTGCTCCAAACCTGTATGATTTACTAATATTAACTAGAAGTAGTCACATAACCGCATCTCAGACAGGATTTTTCATATTATGTTGATGGTGGATTCTATTCTGGGTATTCAAAAATCCTACAATTAGCCAAAGTGATTTTTTCAGAACTACCTGAATATATCACATGAATTATGCTTTTCATTGCTTTGCTGATGCAGGGGTAAAATTTGGCAGTGTTTCCCAGGATATGCAACTATCATCCTCTCTTGTGACACAAATGGCAATGGTAAAATCCAGGCAATATGTACAGCTTTGAGTATTCATTTTTTAAGAAATTGTCTGGTACATTATAGTACCTGATAAGCTTTTGGTTGGGGAATGTCTTTTTGCTTTGTTTGTATAATAGAAATGTATGTATAAAGAAGTAAGAATAGCAGTAATTCTTATCACACAACTAATCTTGAAAACTAGCTTTTGGAGAGGAGTCTGTCAGTCATGATCATTTCAATAATTTACATTTCCCTGTCATTTTCTAATTTAAATATCACTATTTTGCTACTATGAAAATGGATATAAATTTTAGTATTTTTCTTGTTAGCTACGCTTGTCTTAAAACGCCCTTAGGAATAAATTTGTACTCTACACCAATGTGAAAAGAAAACCCAATATATAACAGGTCTGATTTTAGCCAAGTAAAATAATTTTAGCTAATTTTCTAATTAATAAGATTTACATTGCAAATAGCACTGAATCTTTTTTTTACATTTAGCTATATCAAATATAAATATTTTTTCCTTTTGCAGTATTTAATTTATCTATGAATACTTACTGAAATAAACCCCCCAGTGTAAAAAACATGCCAAAATATATTAGGTAGAATGTAATAAGAATGTGTAAACAAATAAGTAGAAACAGAGCTCAACAGGAAAGATCACTACAGATCCTCAGTATTAAGTACAACATTTCAGTCTTATTGACTTATGGCTCAAACCTGAAAATAATGAAATAATTGAATATGGTTTTTTTCTCAAGTGAGCAAACACTACATACTTTGTCATAGTTTTTATCCCAGTCCTGTTTCCTGAAAAATGGCATTACCTACATAATACATCTGCTTATCATAATAAGCCGCACTTAGGATTATTATATTAAGTTTTCCAGAATGAAACCAGATTTACAGCTGTGTATATAAAATGTGTATTTGAAGTATTTTAACATACTGGTAGTTTTTCAGGTCTGTAACTTAGCTTTTACTTCCAGAGGCCAGCTATATGTGGCAGGACAGGTAGCCCCTGAGATACCAATCTCTGTCTTGGTCCCCCACTTTCCCAGACCATGAAATCTCAAGTGCCTGGACCCCTGCCTGACCCATGTGCCTCAGCTCCATCCCAAGGAGACCAGGTTGTCCCCACCTCCAGAGTTGGGGCACAGCCAGGAACACACCTGAGGTCAGGACTCACTTAACATACTCTGCTGGCAGTCAGAAAATATCTTGACCCAGGTGCCATTCAGACCAATGGATAGGCTCCTATAGACAAATGAGTTTTAGACATGAACCCGAAATACGGAGTTCAGGTTTGGTTACTTACATAAGTGTTAAGTATTCAAAGTATGGCAAACACTGATATTCAATCTTGAGTCAGTTTGGACTGTTAATACATTTATTGCATGATCATGGAAGACTCATGCATAAGCTGATCAGGTCACATAATGGCTTTATTTACTTAGCAGGATTGGAAGCAAATCCTTCTGTTTCAGTAGCTAGATAACCTTTTAATATTTGGAAGTATATCCTAAAAGTCTTTAAAAACTGCTTCTTTAAAAATAAATGCATAACAAGTCCCTTTTGCGTACCTGTGAAACCAGTAATATCCACTATCAGTCCATCAATATTATTACATTTACATTATCACATCTATGTAATGCTGTTGAGAGCAAACATAGTTAAATATTTCACATTCTTAACTGTGCCATATCTACTCTCCTCCCGGGTACACCATTAAAAAGCTGCAGGATGGAACAGGAACCATCTCCTGTACCTGTTTCGCTATTGGGATTTCTTAGTTTCATTTTAGCTTGGGCACACCGTATTAAGGATCTTGCCATCAACTGACAAGGATAAATCTTAAGTGGGAACATATAAAGCATATAAAGCATTTTATAGGGTAGAAGATTAGTGTCTGATTCATACTAAAGATGGGGTAAGGACCCACCCAGCCACTGAGATATGGATTGCATGCTATCAGGCTTCTGAAGATCTTACAGGTAAGGGGGATAAAAGAACTGAAATACTTAATACTTACGTCTACATAAAAGTGAGATTTATAGGAATATTCACTGTGTTCATATTTTACACATTCAGTCTTATTCTAGATCTTGTGCTTCACTTTCGTGTCTAAATTGATTCTTAAAACGCCATGTTAAAATTAGGTTTATTCTGCTAAGTGTAAGGCAAAATACTTACTAGATTAGTTTCTTTAACTGCCTCATATATTTGTTGCAGCTTGAAACAAGAAAACTAAATGGCTAAAACCCCAGCACCTAGTATACACCTACATCTTGTTACGCAAAGTCACCCTCAGGTAATACCTGTGCCCATATAAAATAATAAAAGTTAAGGCAAAAAGGAAAAGAGTATATAAAATAGCAATAGCATGTGATACCAATTATGTTACAGCCAAAAATAATACTTCTTGGCATGTTATGCTTAAACTATGTTCTGTTAATGTTACTTGGATATAGGCAGTTTTCGATGCACACTTAGAAATATTTCTATTTGAGAACTATTAGGAAAATATTTTGAAATTACAAAGTTTGAGCATGTGGAATGAGTTACCTCCCACAATTATGTGAACTACTGTATAGCAGAGCTACATTAGCTTCCCTGCAACTAATGAACCATGTCATTAATTACAGACATTCAAAATAAAAATTACTCCAAGGCAAGCCAAATATTTACTATAAATAAAATGGTCAAGAACTACAAAGTAGCCATTTCATTCTAAACCAATTGTGTTTAATATTTACCTTCTTTCTCCTCAAATTTAATTTGAAGCAGATTAACTTGATTTTGTATGTCAAATCTGACACCTGTAAGTGTACCCCCAGTGATACTTTCATCAGGGGCTGGGATCACTGGAAGATTTGCAGTAAAAGTGTTAATTATTTTGGGGATGTGTTTATTAAACTCACGTGACTTGTTCTCAGGATAGGTTTCTCTTGGGTATAGCTAGGAAGTGTATTTTCACAGGTTTCCCTTTGATTGTCTCACTGCCTTCAACTTCCAATCACAGCATCAGGCCAGTAAATAGCTTCACTCCCTCATCTCAGAGGAGCTCAGGGCAGAAGGCAGAGCAGAGCAGAGCTCCCACCTGCCAGTGCGGAAGAGGAAGAGGAGCACATAACTCTTTCTATTTCTGCTCACCCGGTGCAGTAAATGGGATCTGGTGGGTGCCACCAGCTTTCTGACATCTGTACGAGGGTGCTTCACAACATTCACAAGGAGCTGGGGTCCTGTAAGGCTTTACATGGTTGAAGCACTGCCATAAGGTTAAGGTACAGCAAAATGCGGTGCAGATTCTAGAAATGCAGATAGGGCTAAAGCTGACTGCCGCTGGTGGGTTTGGTTAAAGGTGCTGGGGTGGAGAAGGTCCACAAAGCTCCCTCTGGTGCCTTTGGCAGGGTCTGGCTGTTGCTTCAGTGCTGGCTGCTGCAGCGGTAAAAGCCACCGTATCCATTCTGCCTGCAGAAACATACAGCAAAAATGTTTGCTTTCTTCCGCATTTCAGGTCACCGCTTTGCTCCTCTACTGCGTGCTGGCTGAGTGGCAGAGTGGGGCAAATGACTATCATTTTCATAGAAATCTTTCCATGTGGAGGAGTGTTTTCCATGCCGGGCACCTCAAGGGAACCCCTCCGGTCCCTGTCCTGCAGGGCTGTCCCTGGGGAAGGCACTGCCGGCTGGCACCGCACAGTCTGCACCCCGTGCTGCCCCACCTGCAGCGTCTGCCCAGGGTCAAGTGCTCTTCACTGACACTGTTCTAATATTTTTACTTGTACTTTTGCTGTTTTGTCTAAGGTTAGTTTAGATTGGTTTGGGTGATTTATTTATTTTAACAGACAACATAATAGTAATAGCATTTTTTTCTGTGAACTCATTATAATGGTTTGTGTAAATCACATGATGTTACATTATTGCAAGCCACATCATTGAATATTTTATATTAAGTATATTTATATTAAGTATAATATAAAATATTTGCCCTCTGGTTTCTTCTTTTTCCTGTTAGAACCACATCATTACCTCTCCAGAAGTCAGGCATGAGGGTAGACAGATGCACTGACCATATAGATAGCAAGCCAGAAGTTTCCCCAATGAAACAACCACATAAAAGTTCCCCAAACATCCACCCCCATGTTTGTAACTTAAGTGTTTGGCATAATAAAGATAACAGCAGTAGATAAGTAGTTTATCTAAGTGTATTGCCAAGAACAAAAGCAGACAAAATGATGATAAATTATTACTGCTATCAGGAAGCCAGAAAGTGCCACAGTTCAACCAGGTTCTGTACCATTTTCAGTTAGGTTCAGTTGTGTTCATAGTGATTTTAACAAAAGTGAGGAGAAGAACAAGAAGAATTCAGTGGAAGCAAATAGCCCAAGTAGGCTTTGCTAAAATGTGAGAAAGTTGCTAAAAGTCATATTAAAATCAACAAAAGCCTTCTTGAAGAAGAAGGTTGTGTTTAAGTAAGAGAAAGGGTCAGCTGTTAAAAAAGTACTTGGGCAAAAGGAAAAATTATAAATCATTTCTTCAGGAGTTTGGGACTGATTGTATGAGGATGTACAGACTTAAAAGTGACAACTTTTACAGCTGAATGATGCTTTTCCAATGAAATACTGGCTCCATTCAAATCGATGGCAAAATTCCCATCCACTTCAATGGAGCCAGGATTTCACGTAATTCTGACTTTTTTTATTCTTCCTTGATACTTGCATCCCAACTATCTGGCTGACTGTTGTCTGTACAGGTCAGAATTATAGCTTTCAATTCATATGTGTCAGGGCTACTGTCTGTTTTGTCAGAAAAAAAAAAAAAAAAAAAAAAGAAGTGAAAAAGCCTTATGCATACATGTAGTGCAATATCATTCACTTCATTGCTCAGAGTAAAGAGAAAAGAATTGTTTGCTGCATCTTCTAGAAGGACAAAAATGCAAGCAAAAGGGCTAAATGCTGCCTGTGTGTAATTCTTAATGTCAAGGCTTTTAAAGAGCTCTTATTTTCAGCTCTACATGTATTAAGTTTCGGATATGGGTGTCACGGGATTTAAGTGGAGGCAGAATTACCTCAGTGCTGTCTCCTCTTAAAAATGCTTCCTGAATATGGAAAAGTATTGCATAGTCAGGAAGGAAGGTGACTTTCATCAAACAAATCTGTCATGCAGTGAGACTATTTAACTCATCAAAAAACCCCTGGCATTTATGCCTCTGAATGTAAGCATTAACCTAGAAAAATGAGAGAGATTAATGAAAATTCAAATTGAGAGAATGAAAATAAGAGATAAACTACTACTTTGCAGATGAATGAATTTTTTAAAATCCTCAAATCCACAGAGCTTGTCAAAATGCACTAAGAATTGCCCTGGTAAGTGAGAAATGACACAGAGAAGGTAATAAATGTGAATGGGGAGCTTTGTGTTCCCCTCAGTGCACTATTTGTACACTACAAAAGCTTTAAAAGAATTGTAATTCTACACTTACTGTTGTTTATCTTGAGGAAGGTACATGCAGTCTGCAGTGTGGCTATTGCTATTCTGTTTTTAAAGCCCATCTGAGAGAACATGGATGTTACAAACCAGAATGTTTCACAGATATAATGAGGAGCTTTAGAAAAGTAAGAAAACATTCAGACAAGTGAAAATCCTTTAACCATAGTCAAATAAAGTTAGACAAGAGGCAATATATCAGCTGACTTTAGTTTGTGGATAGTATTGTGGTAGATAAAAACAATACCTGTGGTACAGAAAATATACGTGATAATAAATGTGCATCTATCAAAGACAAAGGAATATGCCAATAGTGAGTGTATCTCACATAAGAAAATTATAATTACATAGTATTGAACTCCAAAAGTAATTCAGCTCTGGGCTAGATACAGAATGAATGCAAGAACAGAGCAGTTTTGGATATGGTCAGTAAATAAGAACATGTCATAATTCTTCTGACATTTTCTATCCTTTTCTTGTTGATATTATCTCAGTAGAAGTAGATGAAGTTACATCAGAAACATTAATGTGTCATGAACTTACTGCACAGATGATCTGTTCAAATATACCTGTTGTTTAAAATATATATGCACATAAAGTCTCAATTTGGTCATAGTTAAATCTTGCACAGTCCACAATACAGAAGTTACACAGTCAGTGAGGTGTGCGAGCATGGTATTTGGTATGCAAGTGCTGTTGCAAATACTTGTGAGTACATTGTTAACGTTCAACACCACAGTGGTCATTTCTGAAAGCTGTATCAGCAAATATTTCTGCTAACAGTCTCTTTCTGCAGAATATTAGTAGAAATTTAACACACTTGGGAAGCACAAACAGCAGGGTTGACAAGCCTGGGATCACTGCCAGGTTAATGCAGCTACATAGTTTTTGTACCAGCCAGCTCATATTCTACAAGCTTGGAAAGCAGCTAAGGAGAATGCATCCCTCCATGTAAGATGTACTTAAACATGGCCAAGACACTGAGGCAAACATCGTAATTACTGCTGGAAAAGGATGCCAAACGTATCGTCTCTCTTCTTTTTTCAGTTGGGTAGTGGAAGAGAAAAATAAATCCTTTCTGAGTAGAAAAAAAAACATCCTGTATTTCCCTTTTCAAATTCTTCAAGTGCTCTTTCTCCTGATTTCTTTGTCTTTCTCAAAAAAATATTGAATGGTGTTTTGCTCAGTGCAAATATGGATCATGGAACTGTCCTTTTGCCTCTGGCATATTTGCTATTTTTTTTAGTTTTATATATATTGGTTATGATGAGAACTTTATTAAAGCTAGATACTTAGATTCAGAGAGAAAAAGCTGCAACAAAGGTGTTGAGGAATCTTGCTGTAAATCTCATTACCCAAATTTAATCTGGAAGCCTCAGAGAGGCAATAAACATGGTAACCCCTGTTGCCACTTAATGTGTTACTTCTCAGAATAGATTAAGATCATAGTTTAATTGTGTTGACATCAAGAACCTTGTTGTGATATTTCCATGAAATTCAAGATAGTGAAAATTGGTAATTCTATTTTGGGAGCAAAAGTTCCAAGTTATTGCCAAAGAATTGTGTGCTGCTTAATTGAGTTTTGGTGTTCTTGCTATCTACAAACTCAGTTTTTCCACGTGACTTTGTGATGAGATCTAAATCTCTGTATCAAATGTTAAAACCCATGGCACCTGCAAAACAGAATGATTTATGTAATGAGCGGTGGTTGAGGAAAATAAGGTTGTTCTCACTAGGGAAGGAGAGACATTGTGATGATCTAATTGATGCTTTTCCTCTTATGCAGAAGACTGATAAAATTGACCTAGACAAACTTTTTTCACTGGAAAAAACATAAAAACAAGATGACATAATGCACATCCTATGAAATTAAGAGCAGGTAGGAACTTAACATGGAACTACCGTATTTCATCCAAAGGGAAATTCACATATTGAACAGATTATAAGAAAGATCCCCTAAGAGTGGCAAAATCAATTCGTTCAAGAGATAGTTAAAGAAATTGTAGACAGAAATGATTGAAAGGCATAGGAAAAAGTAGTATCTTTAAAGGGACAAAAAGGCAAAAGAATTCCTTTGGTTTCTATGTACCTTGAATTTCTGGTTTAAAAAAAGATGCTAGTTCAAAAGCACAGAAGCAGGAAATTATATACCAAGATATTCCAAGTTTAACATCCCAGCTCTGAAATGCACCGTCTTGCTCCTATTATACACTGACCTTGAATATGCATTGAATGAGACTCATATGGTCTTTTGTGGGAAAAAGTCAGCTTTCAGTGGGAGAAAAACAGTAGTTCTAACCACTTTCAGATGACAGTGCTTCTCCTGTCTTTCTTCAAATTCAAAACTATGGAGATGCATCAAGCACATTTAAAAGTAGCGAAAACCTGACCATGGAAATCAGTTATGACATTCCTGCTGTTTCCCAGTTCTGACTTTTAAGGCGGTCAGAATCTACTGAATGTAATCTGGATATTCTGACTAAGTTTAATTAGGCCAAAAGGAAGGTCTTTTGGCTTAAATGTTCTTTTGGCCATGGATCTTTCTTCCAGCTCTGAATATCTGTAAGCCCCACTGACATGTGAATTAACTCAGAAGCACTATTCACCATGAATAACAGAGTTCAACAGTTTGTCTTCTATTCCCTGAAAAAATACTGCACTATGTCCTTCTGAAATCAAGGTTGATAAGTGCGCTTTAATTGTGTCCTTCTCTTTAAAAGTATTGCCTCAATTTCACAAGGATTTTATATGCAATCATGAAATGATACTCTTCCTCCTAGAACTGGACAAAACTCTTCCAATGATCCACCTTTTGACTGGTCTTAACATAGACAGTATTATAGTTTTGTCTTTCTCACCAGCAAGACTGCCTTCGGAAGTCTCTCTCAGCATCACCTGTGCAGCTTTGCTTATTATTGTCTTGCGAATGTGTCCTGAGAAGTAGTCATCTTAACTGTTTGAAAGGACTGTGTTTAGCCTCTGAACTGAGTAACACAAGATGAGTGACTGCAGCGAAGGCTCCACAACACATGATCCCCCCACACTGGAGATCATGAAACACTGTTAAACCTTCCTGAATTTCATCCAGGTGTGAGATCTTTAAAGCAAGGGAATGGCCATATCTCATGGCAGTTGTTTGTAACAAATCTGAAGAATGGAAAATTCCTTGACTAGGAGCAGGCAAATATAGTCTGAAATACTGCAAATTCTAAGAAATTTGATTCAGAAGGCTGGCCAAAATGCTGGTATCTTGGACCTGAGATTTCTTTTAAATATGGGACCAAATAAAGACAAAGGACATTGGTCAGTGAGGAGGAAATTTGGTTTGATTTGCCCCAGATGTCTAGTGAGAAAGCACTGTGCAGAAAGAGGAAGGGACTAAAACTTTAGCTAAACAAAAGTTGCTTGAAAATAGTCAGGAATCTTGAAGGATAAAATGTATACCTATTTTCTGTTGCTGAGTTGAGATCTTATACTACTTTTTTGAAATTGGTTATCTTCACTTCCATCTACTATCAACTGCCCTTGAAAATGAGAACTGTAGAGTTTCTCTTTTGAACCAGCATCACTGGGCATTCATTAGCTCAAGTGTAGGGACAGGGAGAAGGCCAGCCAGCTCCTGATACACAGATCAGCAGAAAGATGCCAAGTCCCCTTCCCCAAAGTACCTGTGTACTATGTACCTGAGTATCTGTGCAAAGGAGATCTGCCAGAGGTAAGATGAAGGTAAGCATCTCTGTTGCCTGTTCAGATCAGAGGGAGTAGTTTGAGACTGTCCAAAGGGGTAGGTCTCACCAGGGCTATTCCCACTCTAACAATTCTGAGTTTATTGGACATAAAGGACTAATATACAAAGAGAAGCATATGCTTACTTGCTTCACTGGCTGAATCAGAGCTTAAGTACCTCAAGCAGTAGGATATGGAGGAAAACCTGACTCTATTTCTTGTCTCTTTTGTATCTACTTGTAGATACAGTTTGTTAATCCCTTCAATTAACTACAGAGAAGGAGAAAAGGGTCATACCCCTAAGAAAATATTTCTCCTTCTTACTCTGTTAGGCTTCCCTGACAAGAAATTCTGTTCTTCTACCGGTCCAGCAGATTGTTTGAAACTGAGGAGCTGTATTAGTGCTTCTGGAACAAGGAATAAGAGGAATTACCAAGAGCATGACAAATCATTGTGGAAGCCTTCATGCTTGAAACACTTAAAAATTGAATGACTGAGCTTTTTAGAAATGTAGTGTAGAAGACTGGCACCCAACTAACAGGTAAATAAAACAAATTTCCTAGGAGTAATTTTTGAGTTGCAAAGTTTGGCATTCTCTGGTGGTAGCTGGAGCATTTGGCTGAGTTGTTCCCAGGTAAATGACTCTGTTCCTGCTTCTACAGCAGGCTCCAGGCAGGGACTGACAGGAGGAGGAGGCAAGCAGAAGGTCTTACAGGGCATAAGTCACTGAAGGAATAAGCTCATTTTGTTCCTGGGGTAGAGCGATCAGCAGAGAGCAGCACTCTAACCGTTAAAGTGTGCAATTGAACCTTGAGCATTTAGCTATCTGTAGTAAAAGAAGCCATAAGAGGCCAGTTTTGCCAAGACTGGTAAAAACTGAACCTTCTTCCCCCCATCTTCTTAGCATAGAAGGGAAGGTAAAATAGAAAGAGTACCTGCTTAATATACCACAGTGCAAAAGGAATCAGCCTATTGACAGCCTCTGGAGACAGGTCCAGTGCAGCTCTCAGGGTGAGCAGCCGGTGAGGAGCTTTAGAGGTGAAGTGTCTGTTGGAGGCAATGATCTTCAGACCCATTGGTTCAATTAACATAAATCTTTATATTCCCCAAATAATTATTTAGAGAGTCTAATATATCTTATAACCATATATCCAGGCCCTGGACATGTTCATTACAGCTATATCTCTAAGAGTGACAACTTCACTCTGCTATTTAGCCTCATCTGCTGTATCTTGCCTTGTCTTGTACATACATCTGAGCCAATGAGGGAACTTTCTTTTCTATCTAAGCAGATGTTTAACTTTCAGCACCTAAGCTGACCTTTTGACTTAGGCTTGAAATTCTGGCCCTACTGAAATGGGTGGAAGTTTTGGCACTGATTTCGATAAAGCAAGCATTTCATTCCAGGTGCTTTGCTCAATAAAGCATATAAAATTACAAACCATAGGCCCTTCCTCCTTCTCAACTTCCCAGTCATCCTAGGAATCACTAAGTAATAAACACAAAAATCTTGAGGAAACAAAATGGCATCTTAAAAAAAGCTTCTACATGAATGATTAAAATACCTTTTAATATATATAATAGGTACACCTATGCACACATGCACACACGTATATAAGATGTCAATGGGATCAAAGCTTTTCTCCAGCACTTTAATAGGTGGCATGCACCCTCACTTATCTGCTAAAATCAAAACTTGTATATGCATGTGCAGGTGCTAGGAATTGCTTTTTCATATTGTTGGCACAGGGCCACATAGTAGAGCTATACACCTTCATTTTTTAACAAGTCTGTGTTTTCTCAGGTGTTCATTTATCTCTGTGAAGAAGTTTTTTAAACCTGTAACCTCAAGTTTAGTATGCTAATAGGAAGAGGGGCTCTTGCTCCCAATAAATAGGGCTTATTCTCTCTTAGATGCAAGGATATAACAATAGAATTCTTTTAACGTTATTTATAAATATTGTTTGCAAATGAAGGCATCATTCACATGAAATAGTAACAACTGGCATTTGGAACAGACTACCAGAGGATGTGGTAGGTTTTCTGCCACTGTGAGTTTTACCATCAAATTTGGATAACTTTCTAAAATACAAGGTGTTGCCCTAGAGGCATGAAATGCTGTATGAAATGTATGGCTTGTGTTGTAATGGCTCTTTTTGGCCTTAAAAATCCAGCAGTCCATGCTGATTTTGGTGACAGAAAGATACCATGAACAAAGGCAGAATGCAACTAAATATTATTTTCTTGAAAAAAAAAAAAATTTGCATTGAGTAATGAAGCAGAGGTAAGGAAGGTGCATATTACCATCCATGTGACGAATATAAGCACTCTGCTCAAGTGGGCCAGTCTTTTAATTCACTGTTAAGTTTTAAAATTGCAGAGTGGATCGACTGAATTTTTGAGTGAATGATTGTTTATATTGAATACCTTTTTGGCAATTTAGGAAGTTACTCTGTTCTTGCTACTTAAGCCCCATTACAACAATTGTGATTTTTCTGCAGGCAATATTGTCAGTTCCCATTTCTCTCAATAATCTGCATTTTGACAGCAATGCAACCTAGGAGTCAAATTACTAATTTTTTTAATTGTCTCAGAAGCCTTTGCTTTTCTGCAGTTGTCTACTTCAAGGGTTCATTCCTTCTCCTTTACAGTCAGTAGAGTATTATTGTTGTCTCTCACAGGATAGGGAGAGGGCTCTGGTTTTTCTTTTGTGCATTTATTTGATCCAAAGAGCTGGCTCTTGTTATCTAAACTGAAAGTCACTTTCTCATCCATTAGTCATTGTATGTTAAAGATCAAAAGTTTGAGGGATTTGTTGTTGATTCTAATCTCATGAGATTTTTCTCTATTTACTGCTCTTGTAGATTCTGTATTTGAGAATTTGAAAAACTTGTTTTCAATGTCAACATCCAAGTACTTCCCATAAATAAAAAAGCTGGAGTCACTTAAAATAGTTTCAAAGGCTTCCCCACACAATCTCAGATGGAATAGTCTGTAGTTTCCTTGTATTAGTCTGTGTTTTTATGTTACATTGTAATATTATGTTGCCACTTGTTTTTTCTAGTTCTTTTGGATCACTGCTGAAATGTATAAGGTTATGAAAAGAAATTATATCTTTAAAGAATGCTAAACACCTTCTAATTGCTGCTTACTTTTATGGGTACTCTGGAAGATGTACTGTTTTCAAACCTTATTAGGATTAAAAATGTTTAACTCCTACCTATTTCAAAGTTTCCTGAATGATCGTGAAAAAACTTCAGAGAACAAACAAAAACATAATTACTTAAAACTGTATATTTTTCTAAGTATTAAAATGAGAATAACTTTCAGAATTATCAGTTACTTCTAGGATGAGGACATATGACAGAAACAGGCTTTTGGGAAGGAAATCGGTGTGCAGGAATATTCAGCTATTCAGCAAGAGTGACCGGGCATCCTGTGAACAAGTTAACATCCCATGTGTCCACTGCCTGAAGCAGCAGGAGCTATTAGAAATATTCTGAAGAAATACTCTGGCTTCCCATCTAACACTGGCACTGCAGGAGCTTCCGTAGACAGTGCTTGTTCTGTACCTGTAAATGTCCTTGAACAACATACATGGCTCCATTCCTGCCTTTGCTGACCCGCTGTGTCCTACTGTTACTCATGGAGACACTGCTACATCACCTGTCAGCAAGCGACAACTGGAAGCATGGATGGATACTAAAGACTATTTTCCAAACACCGCTGCCGTAGGCTTTGCGTTGTCAGTAGGTCCCCCGTGGCCTTAATGTTTGCATGTTCCAAGGGACATGTCTCCAAAGCCACTGACAAACTCGTGTCTGTGTCCTGGGTTGAGTGAGTGGTGGAGTTTTTTGGTGGCAGGGGAGGGGGCTATCGGGGCGGCCCCCTGGGAGAAGCTTCTCGAAGCTCCCCCAGCTCCATGTCAGCTCCACTTCTGTTTGGGAAATTGAGCCAATCCGCTGCGCCTCTGCGATAACGTATTTAAGAAGGGATGTGGTGACGGGCAGTGGGACTTGTGAGGAGGAGTTGCTGCAGCTGCGTGAACACGAAGGTCAGTGGAGGAATGGAGGAAGAAAGGAGGGGGGAGGTGTGCCGGAGCAGAGACCCCCCTGTTTCCTGTGGTGAGATGGCAGGGGGGCCCCCCCTGCCACCCATGAAGATCTACGGTGGAGCAGACACTGATTTATGGCCTGTGGCTCCTGCTTGCCTGATCAAGGTTCTGTGCCCAAAGAAGGCCGGGGTCTCATGGGAAAAGGTAGCCCCGCAGCTGTAGTTCAGCGCTGGGAGGATTGCAGCATGCGGGGGAGTCCCACGCCGGAGCAGCTTGGGAAGGGCTGCAGCCGTGGGAGGGAATCCAGTCAGAGGAAGTTAGTGACCCATGACGGAGCAGTGTGGGGAACGCTGCGGCCCGTGGGAGGAATTCAAGTCGGAGAAAGTTTGTGGAGGACTGTCTCCTGTGAGAGGGGGACCACGATGGAGCAGGAGGAACAAGTTTCGGACACTCCCCTCACCGAACATGAAGGAAGTGGCAGCGCTGACTGCACCCCCCATTCCCTGCCCCTGTGCCACTGGGGGAGGAGGTAGAGATATCGGGAGCAGAACTGAGCCCGGGAAGAAGGGAGGGGTGGAGGGAAGGTGTTCTCAAGATGTGGCAATGCTTCTCACTGTCTTACTCTGTTATGTGTTGTTAGTGTCTGTAATAAATGTATGTTCTTTTTTTCTTCCCCTAACGAGTCTGCCTTTTGCTCATGATCATAAAAGGGGGATTTTTTCCCCATCCCAGTCCTATCTTGAACCCCAAGCCTGGCTCTCTGCCCTTCTCATTGCCAGAGGGGAAGGGAGAGAGAGCTGCTGCATTGTGGTTGGCTGCCAATCAGGCCTGAACCATGACAGTCTGCTTTCTCTGGGCCATGCAGAATTGCAGCTGGGGGGGGACACGGCAGCACTGCAGCCTCCTGCTGCCGGGGCACCTCTGGATCCTGCCCAGGAGGTTTCAGCTGTGCCCCCACCAGCTTTGCAAAAGAAAGCTGAGTTGAAGTCCATGATCTCTCTTAACATCTTGTTTAAAATCTTCCATTTTAAATAGCGGTGCTTTCCTCAAAACTGTTGTTAAACACTGCGGGGCATCTCAGCAGCAGTGGCATCGGCACTAGACCTGGCCCAGAAGCCCAGACCCTGAGACTGCCCGGGTCATGCTGCAATGTTCACTGCTCATCAGAAAAGGTAGGAACCATCACTGATGGTAGGAGCTATCCTTCAGTGTCAGTCATCTTTTTCCTCTTTTTCCTGCTGTTTTGCAGTAATTGGTTTTAGTATTTTTTATGCCTCAACTTCTTTTTTTAATAGGCTCAGTGGATGGCTTATTTTCTAATTTCTGATATGGATTACTTTGGTCAAAGTGCATTTTTCTCTTAGTACACTCTAAATAAAGCAGAGTGAATACTGCTTGAGAAAAGATTTGCATAATTATGTTGGTTTACTTTTATATTTGCAACCACTTCATTAACATTCTTTAAACTTTCATAAAAGGGATTTTAAAATTATTATTATTTGTGGGCATAGGGATAGAAAGAATAAAGGCACAGTATTTACACTGCAGTTCTATGTTTATCTTGGATACCATGTCTGAATTAGGTACTCTCTAGTCTGGGAAGTAAATGATAACATGGGGCTCAGGTGGACAGTAATTATCACACACAGTCTGAGACACTGTCCATGGCCAATGGCTTTTCAGCAGTCCCTAAGGTAAGCTGTAGCTTCATTGAGCTAACAGGAGTTTTTTAAGTAAAGGCATTTGTTAAAAATGCTAAAGTTGACGTGGAAATAGTTTGCTAACAGAAGAAGGGCTGTGGCTGTCATACGAAATATCAGACATGGATAACTAGCCAAGGTCTAGTTTTGATTTAGTAAGTTTTGATAAGTGCAAGCTTCATTTCTACAGAGGAATTTGCATGTGATCCTCTTTAAACTTCCCCTTGATTTGTTTCCAAAGAATGACCATCTATTTGTATTTTTCAGGTAGTGCCTTTATAACGTGCTTTATTCTCTCACTTATATGTGTCCCTCCCCAGTAAAAACCACAGAGCAAACCAATGATTTCAAAATGCATGTCCTCCTAAGCACTTTCCTAGGAATTTTGCTGAGCTTAAATGTCTTCAGTATGTGTGAGAAAGTAAATATACATGTAACAAAAAGATCTTCCTTCCCTGGGCAAGAGCATGTTATATAATGGAAGAAATATTATTCTTGGCATGATAATTAAAAAGAAATAACACATTTGAATAGTATTAGCCCACAAAACTCAGGGCTTACAGCTGGAAAGCCATATAACTTTATTCTAGGATGATTTTTTTTTTCCGCTACGGTAGGAGTTACATGGGTGATATATCAGGACCCTTTGGCTTTGGTTAGTTTTTGTAGTAACTAATACAACTGAAACCATAAAATTTTATGTTACATATTAATTTTGTAGAAGTAATTTTCTTCTCATTTCAACTGGACAGTATTGATTGAAGTCAGTACATAGCGAATCCGGAACTGTTTCATAACAGTATAAGGTTTTCTTATTTCTTCTATGAGATTTCTTCTAACAGCCCCAGCATATTAGAGGTTATAAGTTTATGGAACCTGTCTTCCCTCATTCTTCTTTCTCATTTTGTGCCATAGCAAGGCTAGTGCAGTCCAGGTTCCTGATCTTCTTGCAGGCAGCATGGCTCTGCCTGGAGATGTCGTCCTGAGCACTGAAGTATCTACCACTTTCAGGGGTAATTTGCACTTTTATTAAAGATCCATAAAAAAAGTGTACCATGAGCATCCTGCAGGTCAAGCATGGAGCCTTGGGGAGGTTGTGAAGCTCTGAAATAAATGCCTTTTTTTCTTTCTTTTTTTTTTTTTTTTTTTTATGAGTAGATTTGCACAATGACCTCAGTATTGAGACATGGATAAATACCACAATTTTGCTTTAAACAACTGTATTCTCAGAGTGCATAGCCAGTACCAAGGACCTTTTACAGGGGAACCTGTTGAGGTGATGGAGAAGTACCACTGCCAGCAAGAGCTAAGGATGTCTCAGCCTCTGTCATTCTCTGTTCTTCCTGCACCACATTCTCATGTCTCCCTAGTACAGATATAATCACAATACCACCCCTAAAAAATATTCGTAACAAAAAGGAAAAAAACAACTCAAATACATTCATTTCAGTTCTAATGAAACTAATCATCAGATAATATAGACCATCTGTAGCCATATACTTAATTATTGCCAAGCCAGGGAGATCAGTGGGGTTTTAGTGATGCTTGGTTCCAAGAGGATGGGCAGACACACTGTCCTTTTTTCTCTCAGGAGCTCAGCTCAGCCCAGTGACGCTAGTGCAGACATGATGGCCAGGAGCTGGGGTGTGCCAGCAGGCATGCCCGGGAGTGGTTGCAACATCACCTTCATCGCCTTCTGGTGGAGAAATCCACGTGTTTACCTTCAGGTACATGGTCCAATCTGCAGCCCACGGATGCTGTTGCTGGGTGGCTGGCAAGGGCACTCCTTGCATGCTCCTGAGTAAGTGTTTGGAAGGAGGGTGGGTAGCCACACCTTCCAGCAGCTGCAGAAGAGGCTCCTAGTTCTTACCTGGTAGAAAGGCAAGGGCTCTTCCTACTTTATATTGCCATTATATTTTCCTCCACTGTAGTTTATTGCAAGCAGTCTACAAAACAAGGAAGACCAATATGAAACCTTTATAATGAGATAAAAATTGTAAAAATATTCTTCCCCACTCCATTATATAACAGTGTGAAGTGTTGCTGAAGATGCCAGAAAGACTGGGAAAAAGAAGGGAGAAATCACGTATCACCCTGTACAGTTCTTCTCCTCTTCCACCCCAAGCAGGATGAGCTGGGCTCACACCAGCTGTAAGGAGGCTCAGGAGTTTTAAGCTCAGGAAACCTGGGGAGCTATAGTCTGTGATTGAAACCCGAGGGAGCCTCTGAATTTGCAGATTGTTTAAGAGCAGTTATTTTCCGGTGTGCATCAGCGTGCGTGTGTGTGCAAGGCCAGTGGGCTCTTCAGACACCTATAGCCTTTTGGAGGTCACAGTATATTAAAGAAGGTTTGCTTTAGGCATCATGAGGCCAGAGTCGTTTGGAGCCCGATCATGCACTAAAGAACATGTCAGGAAACCACAAGACATAGTTTCTCTGTGTGGCGATAATCTGCAGGGAGCCTGCATAGCTGTAATGGTACATTGCTGCTCGCTTTATGTCTGGCTTCGCATTAACTCTTCAGTTTGCTTGCTTTGGCTTCTCTGACTGTTAAATACAGACATGCAGGGTCACTTTGACATAGTAAAAAATCGGTTTCTGGAATCGGCTCCTTAGTCTCCAAGCCCTGGAGCTCCTCGTGCCGGTCCTGCTCCTGCGTGCTGCGTGGGGTTGCGTGCAGCGCGCTGCCGGGGTAAGTCACCATCTCGCCTTCCCTTGCTAATTTGCTGTGACAGTGGCTAATTCCAGAGGCATTGGTAATGAGCTAGGGATTTTCACCTGAATAAAATTTACTATAAAATTTACAAGGATTATTTTTAACTGTTATCAAATGAAAAATAGTTTTTAAAAAAATATCTCTGTCCACCACTCCTGCCTTTGCTGTGCCAAACCCCATCAAGCATGGGGTATCTGGCTTTTTAACCCTTTTTATAGTTTTCCACTTTTAGATCTCCTCCTCCACTAATGCAGAAGTTTTACCCTTTTCACCAGGCCTGGAATATTCCACTCCCTTTCTCTCTAGTTCTTCTCTATTTTGATCATTTAGATTTAAAGAGACTGGACAAAAAACGGGTAGCTGGAGCATTCAAAATCTGACTCTGGAAGAGGGGATTGTTGCCCTCCCCTCCCCACAAATCAAGACAGTGCTTGCAAGGCTGCAGAAGCACTATTTCCTCTCCCATCCACAATATATATATATATAAATAATAAGGTCTCTCAGGCCCAAGAGATGCAAAATGTATTGACCTGGGAAATAAGATCCCCATTAATTCATGATACTGGAGTAAACTTTGAGTAATTGTTGCTAGATCTAGTTTTTGTTAGTATTTACTGCTGCTTTTAACAGATGTGCTTTAGATACATTATATTCCTTACTGATTGCATCTAGTAAAAACAGACAAAATAATATTTAATGAAAATAGCCTGTTACTTGAAATACATTTTTCTTGAATGACTATGATCAGAAGTGAACTTAAAAAAATAAAAAGTATCTGTATTTTTCCATACTAAAGTCACCCAACCTGACATTTACACTGTCTATGACTTAAAATTAGATTGAAGAGAGACAGGCACGGAAGAACCAAATATTAACATCAGGAAAAGAAACAGTGCCTGGCAGAGGGCACAACAGTTGCCTTCCTATCTAACCTACTGTTTCACCTCTACTCATAAAATGGAGACTGGCCTTAGACCTAGGTGACCTGCAGAAATAGAAAGATGCAGCATAGAGGAAAAAAAAAAAAAATATCAGAACAGCAGTGTAGCTACATATACCAGAAAATATTTGGTTTGGCTGGATTGTCAGTTTAAGGTTTAAGCAGTTCTTGATTTTTTCAGGTTGGTTTATGCATCATTAACAAGGACCGTACTACAGTTAGCTCCGCCACACAGAAGCTGCTCCCAGGATCTCAATATCTTGAACTATGCTAAAGGTATGACTCAGAGTAAATAGACAGTGTTTATAATTCCTACTTAAGGTGAATAACGCCGCATTGTCAAATCTCAATTAGCCATGGTCGCTTATTTGTCTAAGGATTATCTTTGCCATGGGCCCCCAGCACTTGAATCCGGCAGATTTCTTAACCGAGCTGAAGCTGCGTGCGAGCCGGGCTGCTGCGCCCCGGTGCTCGGGGCACACAGCCCCCCCACAGCCGGCCGGGCCGCGGGTGGGACGCGCTCCGTGGGGGCATCCCCCCCGCTGCGGCCGCAGGTCCCGGCCCCGCGCCTCCGTCCCCTGCCCGCGGGGGGACAGGCCGGGCGGGACCCGCCGCGGCCGTGACCGGCTCCCTCCCCCCCGGGGGGCAGGTGACCGGCTCCCACCCGGGGGGCAGGTGACGCCTTGCGCTGCCCCCACCTCTCGGCTGGCGCTGGAGTTTAACCCTGATGGGTTGGCTTTGTCAATATTGGTATATCCCGGTCAAGTCAGCCCTGGCTCCTGGCAGGAATGCTTTCTTTGCAATTCTTCGCAATTTTGGATTGGATTCTTCATAATTTTACTCCTTAGAGATTTTTCTCCCAAGCACTTATAGAAACCCAGTTAAGCACACAATAATAACTGTCAATTATTGCTTTATTAGTGGAGAAAGAAACAACATAACTCATGAATAGTAAATTGCCAGAGAGGAAGTTATCCTCCTTGTCCTGAGTGTCCCTCTGGCCAGGGTGGCAGTGCCACGGCAGGGGAGGTGATCCCCTCCAGCTGATGTACAGATGACTGTACAGCGCTCTGGGAAGCGTTACGCCGTATTTGTATATGGCACAACCTGTTGTCACCCACATAGCCGTGATCTCAGTCATAGTAAGAAGGCTTGCACTTCCATATAAAATGTGTGCATTAGAAGCTCATATCATCTTAGCACATAAGAGACAAAAGATTTTCCCTTATGAATAGAAGCCTGAATTAGAAGTTAAAAATACCTTCTATAACATACTGTCCAAATATAAATGTCTTCAGATAATGCAGATGCCCTAAGACTGAATGAAAAAAAAAAAAAAATTAAAATGCCCTTTCTAGATTTCTGTGGTTGGATTTAATAGTAAATGATGTTTCTGCATCAAGGAGCGGTTAAGCAGGCTGAACTGTGATGGCTCTATTTCCAGCTACAATAATATATTCCAGAGTATCTCGCAAGAGATCCTGTAAATGTGAATACAGAAAAACTGAACATTCTTTTACACAGGCAGGTCTTTTCCTCAAGCATAAATATTCTTAGTCTGTTTTTCTGAGATAAAGGCTATATCATTACCAGACCAATGGCTGGAATTTCTCGTTGAAAAGGAATCCTTGTAAATACTGTGTCTCTGAAGCCCAATGCTCCTAGCTTCCAGTGAAAATTTCACTGACTATTCCATACAAATAGCAAATTGTAGCAACTTGCAACTTTCAAACTTTATGCAAAGTTAATATTACATAATGTTGAAAAAATAGAAAGTTATAAAGTGCTTCCTGTGCAAATAATTTGGAGTATTTATGCTTAGGTAGATTTAAGTCCCTTCAAGATTTTTGAAATCAAACACCTAAATCCCATGGAATTCAATGGAAGTTAGGACCATAAATATAAACAAGTGTTTACTTTTATTATGTACTATCAATTTAAATGAATATCTTAAGAATTTTTATAATGTTTTCATTTATTTAATTAAGAAATTAAAAAGTGAGTATGTAAGCAATCATATTCTGTAGTGTGTGCATGGAAACAAATTAACTATCTAAAACTCTGTAAAGAAGAAAGTCAGAAGTCTAACATGTTACCATCATGTATAATGTACATGATATCTTATAGTAGTTTTAGAAGATTATTTTTAACCAGCACTGAGCTCTAAACTACACAGAAAAATAAATAATAATTCCATTAGATATAGATCTTTTTTGAGTTGCTTTTTCAAGGATGCTTGGCTTGATTTAAAGAGTTTTAAGATATTCTTTGCCTTTTCTTATGACAAGTAACATAAAAAAATAAAAGATTTCCCTATATAACAGTAGCTGCTGGTGTCCTGTGTCAGGGTATTAACCTTTTTAACCCTGTCAGTTGGCTGGGGCCAGGATATATAGACTAGTCTTTTACTACTCTTCTGTGTGTCACAACTTTATTACACATCACATTTTTACTCTTCTGAAGTGTCCTTAGTACTAAAAAAAATAGTCTTGTAAAGAGAATGCAGTGTTACTTGGCCAAAAAGGTATGTAGGACTGAATATCATATATTTTATCAAAGCAATGTCCTTCTTCATCCAAAGTGCATTATTGTTGCTCTATAAAATCTTAACATCAAAGGAAGACTCAGAGTTCTGTTTCATATTTTGGAAAGGTGCTCTCTGAGCATTTCTAGTTGAATTATTCAATAGTTTGCTGTATATCATTTTGCTGATGACAAGAAAGCTGTCTCGTACCTTTAGTGGTATCTGTACAAAGTTGGCTTGTCTTTCAAGTTAGCATAAAGCCATATATAGCTGATTAGCAATAAATATTTCAACTGCTATTAAAGACATTTTAGTTCCTACAGATAATAGCATTATCCATTCCTTATACATACTATACTCTTCTCAGAGAGCTTGTACACATCCTCCATTAAGCATAATAATGAAAATTATACGAGCACTTAAAAATCTTGTCGTGGTAAGATGGCATTATATTACTAGGAGAATCAAAGACACCCTTTATTTCATAGGAAAACATTGCTTTATCACTTAATTATAAATCATCAGAGACACACTATTTTCAGTAATCCAGATGGTGGTAGAAGAATACTGTCTTCCAGTAAATACCATTTTGTTAAATATATAACAGCTTTGAGCATTACATGTCAAGCTGCATCCAATTCTCTTCTCATTGCTGGGGTTATAGCTGATGCAACAGCTTGGCTTCTTGCTCCTTACTCTTATGTCCATTTTTTCCAGATTGTCATCCGTAATTTACTACTCACGTTTGTGCACAACGTTCACCTCCAAGCATTATTTTTCCTAACAACTATGGTAGCAACTGGTTAAAGTGACTTAGAGAGAGTGTCCTCAAACCATAGTGATACCTGCCTGCCAGGGGGAGGAGCATTACAGGAAAAGGAGTCCTTTGTCCTTTTCAGTCTTGTCATTGGACTCCCACCATTGCCCATCACCTTTGACTGGGGAGATCTGCCTTGCTGCTTGCACCTCCTGCCTGCACTGCCTGGCATCCCCCTCACCTTGCTTGCACCTATGCCACTGCTCTCCTCCTCTGGAGCCAGAAATGTGTAAGGCTTGGATCCACCTCTGATGCAAAGTTTATGCCCTTTGATGGATGAACCCAACCAGCCCACAGGGCACCAGGCAGGCTTCCACTTCCCAGTTCACAGCCCAACCCCTATTACCCTATTACCTTGGGCCCTCCAAGTTCTTGCTTGTTTTCCTTTTTTTTTTTTTTTTTTTTTTTTTTTTGTAGGGATTATTGTGTGTGTATGTGTGTGTTTGTGTTAATTTTGTTTCAGCCTCAGCAGCGTCTTTTGATTTAACTCCTGGCACTCAAGGAGGGTAATGTCACACAGATAACCCAAGAGAACTGTGACATTTATTCCCCAGAACTCTGTAGTCCTCCACAGCAGGGTATTCCTTTGGGGAAACTTAAATATGATCCAGGGAATGTTCAAATGAGAATGAGACTTCTTCACAGCTAGGTGGAATTTGGTTCCCAAAATCACTCTGTTTTTCCTTAGCAACTTTAGTTCTTTAGAAAACTGTGGCAAAGACCATAGCAACATTCCTTGTGAGGAGGTTTTGTGTGCTGCAGTGGGATTTCAGCTTCATCCCAATCTCTCTGTGCACCTCTGGCAGCTTTTGGTACACAGATTTTTGGGAGATGGATGTTTTGGGGATGAATTAAATCAGAAGAGCAGTAAGAAATAAAGTGAGGGGAAGGTTTCCCATTTGGTGAGATGATGCAACACTGCAATAATCTGGAAATAGATGGACTGAATAGCCTTTTGCTTGACTGATTTATAAGTGAAGTAGACAAAATAAAGAACATCCTTTCAAGAATAATCCTACCTCAGACTTTTCATCTGAAACGAGTTTGAGTTGGTCACTATTCACATTTTCCATTTCTTAAGCTAGTCAGTATTCAGAGTTTCCAATTTTTTAAAAAAATGCTTAGTTTTCAAAATGCCTAATTCTTAACAAATATTAACTCATTCTGACCTGAAATAAAAGCATAGCATTTTTCAAATTTTACACAAGATCAAAATTCTGGGGAAAAGATGTTTCCCCACATTTTTATTCCGGAATTATGGAATGTGTTCTCAGTCTTTCGACTTATTTATAATTCTGCAACATATTTGTTGTTATAATCTGTTATAAACCAGTTTTGTTCCTAGTTTGTGATATGTCAATAATAGTATCAATCTGATAATATATTAATCAGTATGGTCTGTTCGTTTTAAATTAAGGACAAGTGCTCATCTGATTAAAAAGTCTTCTCTTTTCATTCACAGTGGGTATATCTTAACCACCCCTGACAGCACTTTACACCACCAAAAGAAACTCCACAGTGACTGGTGTGTTTGTATGGTCCAGAGCAGAGCGATGCCAAGAGGTTAATGAGGGTCCTAAACTCAACAGAGATATGCTGGAAAAGTTAGAGTGGTAAGTGCAGTAGCAGATAACAGATTTGTACCACTTTAATCGCCTTTAGTGGATCCCTTAATAGTCCAAAGACTTCTGAAGAGACTAGTGGAATTCAGGTTCAGGTCTTTCTTTTCACTCTTGATCCTCATGCAATGTATTTCAGTCTGTGCTAAGGAGGAGCAAGCCGTCACGATTACTTTGTGTCATGTTAGGCATCAGTAGTTCGTACACTGTGTACTTCTGCTGACTTGCCAAAAATTAAAAATTAAGAGGAGAGCATTATACAAGTCTGTACCTAAAAAATTGAGATTATAAATAAAATTCCAAAATATTCTGAGGTAAAAAAAATCTCAGTGGAAATTTGTTAATTTCAGAATATTTTTCTTGAAAAACCCCTATCCAAACTTCTGAGATTTTATCAAACAAGATAATAGGGAAGGAATATATGACTAAAATCTCATAAGCCATATATATGTGGAGAAGGACCAGGCATATCTGGTCTAAATGAATTGCAAATAGAGATGTAATTTAACTGAAGGTTCTGATCTAAGGAGTACTCCTTATTCATTGATGTGGTGGGAAGGACAATTTGCTACCCTTCTTTTTTCTGTATAACAGAGCTTGTTTACTTGGAAAATATGTTTAAACCTTCACATTACATTTTAGATGCAAATGGTTTAATTTTTTTTGAAACACTGTGCATGCTATATAAATAAATATTGTCCCGTTTTAGTAAAATAATCCATTTTATCCATGCCAAAAATGGAATTTGTAGCTGAAATATTTTTTACGTTCAAGATTTTACTTTCATTTTTTTTAACCAAGTAAATTTTGTAGTAAAAGTAATTAAAATTGCAACACATTTGGTTCCAGTAGCCTCTTGGGATGAATTTCATGCAATGCACGCTCCTGCTTTTCCTGGCCTTGCCTTTCCCTCCCTTCCTTTCCCTATTGTCTTTTTCCAGCCCAGCAAATACAATTGCTTTATACCAAATTTCACACATGACTTTTTTTAACAAAGGTTATCCCTTTCTGGCATATTTTTCTAATTTGTAATATGTTAGTCCATCTTCATTTTATTCTTATTTCTGGCATGACTAAGAGTTTGGAACTAGTTTTTAGATTTTTGTCTATATGCAATTAAATGCAATCAACTTCCAGTAGTAAAGTTTTGGTCACTTAGTTCAAAATGCTGAAACAACATATCCTGTTTTAAGGTTTTGGGTTTTCTTCAAGATGCTAATATGGTGTTCATTATCAAAGGACAAAGGGCACTCTGAATTGTAATAAGGACTTTCTGGTTTTAAATTCCATTACTTACATTAAAACCACTTACTGCCACTAAGAAAAATGAGTATAACTTTGCGCAGTTTGTGGCAAATAAGCAGTCTTTTGATATCTTATAGCAGAATGTTTCAGTTAATAGGCCTGTACTTGAAAGTACCCTTTCACACCAATGGTTGCAAGTGCATTCTGTGATTTTCTTTAAGTCTGACATCCATGAAAAGACAACCAAAATCTGTTTCTTATTGTGCAGTAAAGAAGATTCTTTGGAAATCGCTGAATAACTTAGCAATATGCTCTGTATCATTTTTACTGATGACAAGAGGGATGTCATCTCTGGTGCATCTGTCTAAAATATCTTCTTGGATAACTTCTGTATATAACAATCTGCTTCATTTCTTCAAATAGAGAGCAGTTTCAAAAGCCCTGTTAATTGGCAAATACCAAAATATTTCACTTATTTGCAAGAAAAAAAAATGAAGTATGCTGACTCTTGGGAATCAGTTCCCTATAATAATAAATATTCCATTAAAAAAAAAAAAAAGGTAAAAAAAAGGAGAAAACCCATAACACTATTGAATATGATTCAAGAGCAGACTATTTTTTCAACAAAAATATGTTGTATCATTTCAAGCATTCAGGTCTTTGCCTTGGTGTGTTTAATGATCACAGCTGTACCAAGTTGTTTTATCTTCCAGTAAAGGTCAGGACAATTGGTCAGTCCTGGAGACTGACTTTTATTATATTTTAGTGTTTAGTTTAATTTTATTCTGTTTATTGCTTTTGTACATGGAAAAAAAGATGGGTCTTTTCCAAATAAAACCCTTTCAAATCAAGATGTAGGCTACCTCTCCCACTGGTGAGGCCACAATCTCACCAGGCTTCATCTGCAGGAGGGATCCAACATGACTGTGCAGTCCTTCCCCTGGGCTGTGCAGGTTTGGTGCAGGTGGGTGTTGAATGCAGGAAGCACACACCTGTCCTGAAAGTCATCCAATGTTTTAGCCACTGGTCTCTCTTATAGAGAAAACTGCAAATCTGCCATGAAAATATGGTGTAACAGTCCCTTGATGCACAGCCTAAAATAATGCAATGCTCCAGCTGCCTGCTGGTATGCTTAGCGTAGGGGCTTAAGCAAAGACAGGAGGAGTCACCACAAAATGAAGTTGAGCAGTTTTACAATACAAACTTCTTGGAAACATTCACCTCCTTTAAAAATACAACAGCAGAAGAGCAGGGCAGAAGGGAAGGAAGAGGCAATGAGAGGGAGAACAAACAGGGTGCACCTCCAAGCGCGGGCTGGTACGGCTGTATATCATCCCAAATATGGGGTGAGACTGGCTCAGCAGCTAGCGTGGATTTTCAAAAGGGACAGCTCAGTGGTGGGAACTGTTAAAGAGAAACCTGCCATGACTGAGGAAATATTCTTTACCAAATATTAAGTAATTTTCAACACGTTTTACTCAACAGTACTGGCCGATGATGCCCAGTTAACATATTTGTGTTGTTTTTAGCTTGTAAATAACTGGGCCGACCATTACACTGTATCTCAGCAGAGACCCTTTCTTTCTAAATTGAAAAGGCTCAGTTTTAGTGTATCCTTGTTACCTCTGAGGGAAGTTTGCTGAAGACTGCTCTAACACTAGTCTTAAATGAGCCTCTTTTCACTGTAGTTGTGGCATGGACTCCTTCCAGAAAAATTCATCCCCAGAAAAGCTTCTCAGGACTTGTTACATTACTGTGACTGGAGTTTGGGTAGTTATGATACTTAGCCCGAGTGGTTTTTAAAGCCCTGAATGTTTTGATTTAGCGTATTTTGTCAGGTTGTAATAGATCCAGTGATTCGACATCAGTATTCAAATCTGGATCAAAACATCCACATAATTTGGACTTCTCATACCCAGGGATTTTGTGACCCCATCACTACTGCCTGCTGCAGATGGCCAAGAAATTCGTAGCCTCTAATTGTAAAATCCTCTTGAAAAGAGCAAACGTTGTTTAGTGAGATGTGAAGAGCCTTACTCTTATTGTTAGCTTCACAGATTATTCCACCCTTCTCTCTCACAAGATGTAAAAGCTAGAAAAATGTTACCATTTAAAACTCTAAAGACTGTGGGTTTTTTTCTTTCCTTTATATGCATGTACTCTGTTTTCTTTTTTAAGTGTCAGTTCAGGCAATGTCTCTGTCACCATGTGATTTAAAGATGTCACCAGAAACCTTTATTTAGTGACTGCCAATCATTAACTGTTTCTCCTGTATGTCTCCATAAACATTACATGTAGATATATTGGTGTATAATATTCACATGTTTTATGTTTGCATAAACACACTGCTAATAGTGTGTTTCTCCAATAGACATCTCTGTAAATCTAGACCTCCAGAGATACCTTATAATGACTTAAACATTACACCAAACAAGGGATTCCAAGGGGACATGATCAGGATGTAATAATGGGCCAATGTCAAAAAGGATTTATGATTATTATTCATATGACTCAACCATATGCTCCAGCTACTGCTGTAATCTTGCTAGTCTTGGTCTGACATCTGTAGTGATAATGACTAAAATTGCATTACGCCACAGAAAAAAGTCAAGACACTTAAAAAATAACTAGTGGGCTGCCAGGAGAAACATTGACCTCCTCTGTAGGGTCAAGAGATGGTTTTAAAATACGCTGGATGCTCCTGACAAAGTTGAAGCACTCCAAGGATCTGGCAGCCAGCTGTTCTAGCTTTATTAGAGAAGAACTTAAATATAATTGAATTCCTAAACCATATGTATTTATCACTGGACTTAAATACAATGCATAATCCTATCAAGTTGACTTTAAAAAAAGGAAGTTGCCTATTTCATTTTATATAGTAGGACAAATGGTATCTGTACTAATAATGTGAGATTGGGGAACACACTTAAATAATGTGTATTTCCAGCATCACCTGAACAGTCATGGTTCCTGTCTGTCTTTTCTGGTTAAGCATCAAGCTTCCAACTGACTACAGTGAAAAGACAGATATTTCTGGTTTGTTTCCCTCTAACAGTCTTGATCTGTCCTGTTTTTTTATGGAGCAACCCTTGGCTCTGGCTGCAGCTGAACCTGGTGCTGGTTGGGAAACAGTAGCTTATCTGTGCCATTTCCAGGCTTCCCTGTTTGGTGGGAATTTAGCAAACATTCAAATACCTTCAGGAGAGATGTACAGACACTGAGAACTCCTTCGAGCTTCTGGACTAATATATGGTGTTGTGCAAGGTAAATATATGAGCGCAGACTTCCTTAGTTTCTGTCAAAGTCCATTAATGTTCCATTACTAACTGCAGCACTTAGGTGGCAGGTGAAAACTCATTCGTTTCTCACTGAGAAAGAGAAAACTCAGGTGAAATGGCCTGATGTCAACCCTTCTAATCCTGCAGTGGTGGTTAGCAGATGGCCAGCAAGCAGAAGTCAAAGGAGCTCATGCATAAAGCAGGATAAAGAACAAACCACCAAAGTTGCTATAAAATCATGGCCAAACATAGCAGTAAAGGACAAATATTTAGGCAGTGTCAGTCAGTCAACTAAAGTATGTATCAGCATATTAGTGAGGAAATCCCCAGAAGCTCTGTGGGAGTTTTTCTTTTTGATCTGCCACCACCTGCCAGGCTGCTGGCATTGCCACTGCAGCCACCAGGCAGGCAGGAGCAGTTCCCGCGGGACTCTAACAAGTTGCTCCTTAAGGCAAATAGCCACTTCATTAATTCAAAGGCAGTCTGAGCAAGCAGCAGCAGGTGAGGAGAAAAAGGCAGGGAACCAGACTAGAGGCAAACTTGTCTGCCTCCCCTGAACAGTGACAGGAAAGTTCCTTCGCTGCTTGTTAATAGCAGCAAATGTTCTTCATTGCTGTCAGACTTGCACAATCTCCATTCTGCTCACACTAAATTCTGATGCCTCTCCTCATCCTCCTGAGATCCTCAGCCAAAAGACACGTTCAACATCTGTGAAGCCTGAAGTCTTGGCTCGCACAAACACAAGCACTGGTAGACTCGAGATGTTGTTCTAAGCACCTGACATCCTCCATCTGTCTTCTTTATTTTTAATTATTTCTAGTCTATAGAGTGACCTAATCAAACAAGCTCCCGTCTGATGTCAAGGTTCTTTCTTTGCTTTAATCTCTTCACATTTCTATATAATTTCTTTTTCCTCTGGAACTATCAAAGTGTCTTTAACAAGCCCATCAATGAAAAACAAAGTCTGCATTCTTGAATTCTAAGTCACACATAAACCTTAAAGATGCTGTTTGCTCAGTGTTGACAGGAGCAGTCGTCTGCCCTAATTTACCTTCATCGTATGTTTTCATTAGAGCTGTGAGAGCATGCATAAACTCACCAGGGGCACATGCACATTACAGGGCTCTTTTCTTAAATTCTCTCAGCTCTAATAAAAACACACGGGCTAAAGCACTGTCGTGTATTAGGATAGTAATACCTCTCTGTCCTGTGTTCTTTCAATATCAGAACAATTGTCTCTGAGAATATTCACTCACTTAAAAGACATCACAACAGGAGTGGAGGAATGGTCTCAAGGAACTGTCTCTTCCACTGATGTTCTTCTGCTCAGTCCTACCAAAGAGCTTAGTGATGTTTTACCTCTAATTCAGGTGTCAAGTCTGATATCCCTTTTCTAACCTAACTATTTTTGAGGTGCTTATGGGAAGAGAATGGTGCCATGGACTAGCACTAATGGGCCTCCAGAAGTAACTAAAATGGCCCACCTATTGCTATAGTCTTACATTTTCTAAACAGGATTTTCATATCCACAGTGAAATTTCTGAGGCCCTACCAACTGACAAATATTAGATATGGATGTATACAACCACATGCATAAACATCAAACAGATACAATATCAGCTCATCAGTAGAAGGGTTATCACTCTGGCTGATTGAGGTTCTTCACATTTAACTTGTAGAACTATTTAGATTAGAGAAAGGTGTCATTTGATCTTCCATTTTTCCACAGATGTTGCCAAATAGTTTTCTAAATCAGTCCCAAATGTGGCCTCATCTCTGCGTTGGGCCAGTGTGAGTATAGTAGTGGTTTTGTTCCTTCTTGCTACCTTTACTTCTCTCCCCATGATTCCTCCTAGAGTTTGGGGTGAGAGCACTGAGCCCCAGAATATCACACAAGTTAGACAAAACAAAGATTCAATGTACGCTAGATGTAATAACCTGCAATGTCTCCCCTGTCATCCCAAATTACTGGAACACACTGTGTTTGAGCCCTGCCTACACACATGCCGGCCTGTCGGAGAGCAGTGCCTCCTCCCCATCAGCCGGGCTCGTGCAGGTCAGGTGTCAGCTCCTTGCTGAAATGTGCTTGCGTTGCATTCTGCTTGCCTCTGAGGTCATGGGCAAATGGTGCTTATACTGATCACCTGCGGGGGTCTTCCTGAATTATGTGGTTTCTCAGAAATGTTTTGGGGTTTGCTGGATGTACCCAGTAACACTGGGGAGATTGGTCACTGCCAGCAAGCAAGTCAGGCATACAAGACTGCCCAGTACCTGACTGGTGACTTCAGCTAGGGCATAAACCAGACTCCTCATTGGATTTAGGGGGAAATTTGTGCCTCCACACCAGGCTGGCAAGGCTGCATGTCTGGGAGCTGTGCTTTTTCAAAAAACAAAACAAAACAAAACAACTCTTCTATGACATGGAATTGAAGTCATTTCTGAAATGATCCTGGATATGTATTTAATAAACTCTTTGCTATCCTGGGGAGATACGTCTTTGGTGATGTCATCGATCACATGCTTTCTTAATGAAGTTCATTATAATTCTGGCTTTTTACCTTACTTCTTGGGTTTTCTAGTGGTGTCCCCTTAGTGTCAGGTGACAAGTGGGTGTTGAGAAACTGCTGTAGGCCACAGTGGATGGGCAGTGTAGACAAACACTCTCCAGGCTCTTTGTGCAAGACACTTATTGCTGCAGTCTCAAGTGACTGGACTTTAAGAACAAATATACTGTTTCTGCCTTATAATTCTTATAGTCCAAAAATAAGCCAGTTCCATTGGAATAGTTTGTGTATTATGTTTTTGAAAATTTATCTCAACCAGGCAGAAAGAGGTTAGAAAAACATTGTTAAAGGTTACAGCAAGAGATAACAGCCAAGTGACTATGTGTACTTGAAGGCTGAAGACTTCCATTATCTTAAACTGGCCCCAAAGACAATGTTTTCCAGAACCACATGGTGGCTACCACTCCATTGCAGCCCTGTGTGCCTTGAAGAGACTTGAGGATACACAGTGACACATCTGTAGCCTATCCTGGTGTACTCATTGGCATAGTTGAAAGATAAAGATGTAAAACTAATATTTCAGGTAAATCAATGGAAATATGTTACAAAGTGGAAAAACAGATGTTTCTCCATAAATTAGTGAATTGCAACATAACTTCTATTTTTAATCCATTTACCCCTGCAAATAGTATGTACTGCATACATCAGTGGACTGAGTCCTCAAAAAGATATGTTCTTGTATGTGATGTTTTTAATTACTCATACTATGTGCTTTATTTCACTTACTGCTGCATTGTTCTTGTATCTAGTTGTCTTTTTTTAGGAAGGTTAATGATGGAAAGCAGTTTGATTATGTTGTATGATGCCATTTGCTCTTGCCTTCCCCATACTTTTTCTTCTCTTTACCTAATAAAAAAAAAAAAAAAAAAAAAAACAGCAAGCATGACAGAATCCCATATGTATGGCCTGGCACAGAACCAGTGAAAACCCCACCCACCCAGCAAACCAGATTTTTTTACAGTACTTTCTTGAAGCATGAGTATATAAATTTGGAGAAAACACTGTGGGAAGAAATCTAAGGGATTGAAAGGGCTTGTTTTGTTTTTATTTGGTTTGCACAATGTAATTTTTTGCTTGCAGCAATATTATTTAATAATGATCATGGCAGAAGTAATTCCTAGTGTCAAACAGACTCTTGCTTGACACTAGGAAAAAAAGTCCTGTTTAATCTTGCATTTATTTAAAACATTTTTTTAAAAAAGCATCAGTGGAGCACTAAGTCCTCAAGAGAACAACTGGAAAAGCAAAGGTCAGAGCCTCAAATGCATCTCTGACCCACCTTCAGGTGTGAACTAACATGGCTAAGGACAGGGCTGTAAGTGGACAAGAACATGTGTCATTTTCTGCCCATGAATATCCAAGGTAAGATACAGACAGTTCTAAGAGGATGACTACATTTTTACAATAACAGTTGCCTAATTCACTTCTTAGAGCCTGTTTAGAGAGCTTCTAAAGGAGCAATTTGGAGAAACAGACAGAGAATCAGACTAGAAAGTCATACTATGTTCAATAGGGCTGCATGAACACAAGGATTCGGGAGGTTGTAGAAGTGGAAAATAGGGATACAATAGTTGGTGCTATGGCTGGATCAGTGAAGATAGATACATGAAGGGTTTACAGTTAAAAAACAGACAACACTCATCTGCCCAGCTGTCCTTGGTTCTCATAATTGAGTTATGTGAGTGGACTCCAGATCAGGTTTGCACTATACTAAACTAGGGGCACATGGTGACAACATGACATCTGGATGTTAAGTGGTAGAGAATGACAAGAGAAAGATCAAATTCCCAAAGCCCCAAATGACCTGAAGATAATGTCTATTAGTGCCATTGCTTCTTTTTGATGTTTGCTTTTGATAATGTCTATTGGTGCCATTGCTTCCTTTTTTTAGCACATCTGAAGTGCTTTCCTGGGCATAGAAGTACATAGGAATGCTTGAGTATCATCAAGGGTGATGGAAAGAGAAAACTCATAACTGAAAGTGTATTTGCACAATGTTAACAAAGGTCTTTTGGTAGACTTCAATCTGTATCACTGCTAATCTACCAAAGATGTCAATCCAGGAGCACAGTGTCCAAAATCAACCCAGGGAAATTTCCTCCCAGTGGTCACAGTGTGAGAATAATCACTGCCACCTTTGTATCATAGGGATTTCATATCTTTCAACAGACTTTTCTATCATCCTTGCAGTAGTGGTTTGTGAAACAAATGAGGTCCCATAAGTGAAAACATAAGTAGAGTAAGTGACCTTCATACACAGAGGTATAAAATAACAAATCAAGCATCGAAACAAGCTAACAGTGCAGTGTGCACAGATGGAAGCAGACAAAATAAATTAAAACAATGTTGATATCTGCTGTATTCCCCAGTATCTCAGAGGCTCTGAAAAGTTGCCCAAATATATTTTTTCCAGTTGCTTATATTCAGATTTTTAAAAGCTCAGAATCTGTTTTATAGATGTTTTCCATGTCATTTATTGACAAATTGAGGGAAGGACTACTATAACTTCAGTAACTAATTGAGCTAGTAATTTATTTATAAGTTAAATGACAATTTTTTTTTTATTTTCAGTAATAATATTTACTCTGTTTATTGCTCTTTAATTTAAGATTAAAACCACTTTTTAAAACCACCATCTTAAAATTCAGAACAAAAAGAACTTACAAAAGGAAGTAGCTGAATGCTAGTTTCAGGATGTTTTTATTAGAATTCTTTTAGCAGAAATTGTTGGTGAAATATTGTTCTTGTAGCTCAGTTTTCCTTACTACTGAGGAAAATCAGAAGCAGAAAAGGAGGTGGTTTCTGGTCACACCGCAAGCCTAGAGAATTAAGGCTCGGTCTCTGCTTACTGTTTAAACTCATAAAATGTGTAGGCTCATTGCTTAGTTCAGTGGAGTTGCTCTGATTAGCTGAAAGCCATGCCAGCCTGTTCACCCAGGTTACTTCTAACCAGATGTACGAGCCCATATTCTGCCGTTCCATACCTGTACCCTCAGTGCTGACAGGAAGGAGCCAGCACATACTTCTGTAAGCAGAATACAGCCACGATAGCATGTCATGCCAGAAGAGATTTCTTTATTCCAGAGACTGATATGTTCTATAACGGTAACAGAAATGCCTTTCCATGCAAATTCTAGCAGTGATACGCTGAACTCAACAGATTTAAACCAGGAAAGAATTTGAACAATACATCTAGAGAAGAAAAATCAGAAACAGAAAAACAGGGTGGTTCCTGTTGTTTGGGTTCTTTCTTATACTGTTTTATATGCTGAGTTCCCAGAGTTTCTGGAAGTTTGAATGTCTCTATTGGGAGAAATTGCCCCAGCAGAAGCATGAACTGGGCACTTTTGTATACCTAGTCCCTTGTTTTCACCTAATGCATGCATGACATTTGACATATACCTAACTACATATACAACTACACAGCCAGCTATCTATGCAAACAGCATTGCATGAATATTTTTGTATTTTGTGTTTATTAATGTTTTCCACACCCTTCCATCACCTGAGGGGGATTAAAACAAAGATTTAAAAAGCACTACCACTGCATGAATATGACAAAACTCCAAAACAGAGAAAAGCTAGGTTACTGCCCTAACAATTCAACCAGCTGAAACATTTTCTCCATGTACCCAAATGTGCCTGTCTCATTATCACGCTTAAGCAAACAGCTTAATAGGCATCTTAGTGCAAGGATGTACAACCCAATATAAGAAAATTCTGCTTTGTAGCTTGTCTCATGAAAAGCAAAATATAGATTATGCCTTGGAAGTTGTATACAAAATTGCTCTTGGTCTGACCTGAAGATCAGGCTGATTTTCAGCTTTATGAGCCTCTCAGCTTAGTCGCCTGTTCATGTTTCTGTGCTGCCCAGAGCACTGTTTTCCTGGAGAAATAAGAGTGTCCTCTGGTGGCTGATATCCTGCTGCAAATCCCGAGGGCCTTGTACTGAGACAAGGGGGTCTGTAGGCACTGTAAACTGCTGAGCCAAGTAACCCTTATTTTTATTTTTTAAAACAGTCTTTTTTGCTGTGCAGTATCTTATTTTCTTTGCAAGTATCCTTGTTATTCAGAATGCCCTGTGATTAATGAAAATATTTGAACAGATCCTACAAAGCAAGTCCTCTCCTCGTAGTCTATGCAGTGGCCCTGACACTCAGTGCTGCAACCGTGGCATTTGTACCACTGTAAGGGGGCATGACAGGACGGGTTAAATGACTTCTGCCATGAGATTTTCATAACGATAGGTTGTGTTTGTGAAAGCTTGTAACTCAGCTTGCATGCACCCACATCACACAGTGCTGTGGGAGCTACTTTTGCCATGAGGTCTAAGATTACAGAGCAGTTTCCTTCCCAGCCTTGTGACTCCACACGCGCACACATGTACATTTCCAAAATACTTGGTTCTGGGGTATGAGGGTTCTTTTTGGTGGACTTACTCTATGCCAAAATATTCAGCAAAATCTTTTGAACTTTTGGGGGGTTATGAGAGGATAACAATGATGCTCTTCCTATTAGTCAAAAAATTCCAACTTCTGTTTCTTTCAGCAAGCAACAAATAAAACTACTGTGGGTTCCACAGTGTGTCTCTTCACAAGCCTCATCTTCCCCGGTCATCCTCCTCTTTTCAGAAAGCATTGCTTCCACTTTCCCCACTGCAGAAGCACAAACTCTCTCCCTCTGCTCTCTTTACTATCAAATTTGTTCTTCCTTTTCCTAGAAAATCCTTGCTTCTCATTTTCCTCTCAATCTTTTTAATACCAGCTGCTCCCCTGCTCACACCATACCTATTCCTTTTCCCAGTGGGCAGATCCTGCAGTCTGACCATCATTAGGTAAGACCACAAATGAGGGGAATTTGGCCCCATATTCACCACCCAGACAAGACCCCAAACTTAAGGTTCGCTGAAGCACCCCTCTGAGGATTTTGGTGCAAAAGCCATTGTTTTATTCTCTTCCACACCATTTTAAGCAAAGGGCTGGATTACCTAGGTACAAGAGTATTTGAGCCCCAGTGGTCCCATGGTTTCCATGATGAGTTGGCTGGAGTATCCCTGAGAACAATTCTTTACTAAAGCCCCTGAATTGATTATTATTTTCTTCCATTAGCAAGATATTTTCATTCAGTTGAGTCAAACCCTCTCCTTTCACCCTGCCTGTCACTCAGATCAACCAAGTTGGCCCATCTGGACCTCAGAGAAGGATCTGGTGCTGTTATTCTGTGGTGTCTTTCTCTGTAAATTTTGCCTTCTGTTCTTTAGCCCACACGAAGTGGTGGCATCTGACATTTTAAGCCAATCTCTCTGTAACATCTCTAAACTAAACATTCTGTCTTGTTTGTTAGTTTGGTTTATCTTTACTATCATCTACCATGAAGCTACAAGCTCCACATCCTTTCAGAAAACAGACATGACTGACAGCAATCGTTATACAGAAAAGCTGAAGCAAACCATGCTTTGATGGATTTTCTGCTAGGATTCATAATAGCATGGAGTTAAAAGAGAGAAAATAGGTGCTTTGGAGCATAAGATCGTAAAATGCTAATTTCAGTGACACAGTGGTGGACTGAATAAATATAGAAAGGATTTATTATGAAGTTCTTTAGTGTTGTTGGCACTAACAGCAAATTGCTGGGCAACATTATATCGCCGAAATCCAGGAAATAGCACAAACATTGAACCACTGTATTTTCAGTGACAATAATGAGAAAAGCTTTGGTATTGGTTGGCATCCCCACAAAAGGCACATGTTGGCATGTTCAGGAATGTAAATGATAGATCTGCTGCTTGAAGTTTATAATTATTTAATCAAACCCAGACTGCAGAACCTGGAGGGACATCATGTATCCTTAAAGGAGAATAAAGAGGGAAAGAGAGAGAAAGAAAAGAAAGTCATACTTTGCAAATGACGGAATGTATCAGTCCCCTGGGTGTGCCTAGCATGTATCTGTGACTGCTGCAGAATTTGTGGGTGATCTTTTCTGCTGCTACATCCCCATATATTTAAGTAGCCCTTCAGGAAACAAATTGCCGACAATCTCTTTTATGTGCTGATGGAAGTCAGATCAATTATCTCCATTTCCTTTCATGGAAGAAAAAAAATCTTCAGATCAGTACAGGAAACCACTCATTTGATGAACTATTTCTACACTACTGTACACGCACACACATAGACAACCTCCCCCCCTTCTCTCCTACAAGCAGACACGTGCACAACTACAAGTCCTCTCTCTTCTAGACACACAGAGAGGCATGTTATTTTCAGCTCACATTTCATGTTTAGATTATTATTACGGAATTTCAAGAAGTCTTATTTTGTTTCCATTTTTTGTAAGGAAAAAAAAGAGATAATGTACATTCTGTTTTCAGAAATAAATCTCCCGGTACTGTATGTTCTGGCTAGTAACAGGCTGAGTAGGAGAGGTCTGCTATGTTCCCAGCCTGGGCTTTGCTGACGACTCAACTTTCAATTTAGTCCTAGCATGATGGAAAAAGAAAAAAGTCTTTCAAAAGCAGTAATTGTGTGTTTCGGGGGGGGGGGGGGGGGGGGGGGAGAACAAATTACTAAATCAAATTAGCATTACATTTCATTCCTAGACCCTAGGAGATTCAAGGATTTACATAAAATACTTTCTTAGATTATGTTGTTAGTGTAAACATTAAGATTCTGCACAAAACCCCTGAAAAGTGATTCATCGTTAGGTGATGTCATCATGCAATATAAAAAAAAAAAAAAAAAAAAAAAAAAGAAAAGCCATAGCTGCACATATAAACATGATTGTAATTTTTAAAAAATAAAAATGCAGAATTTTATATATTCTGAAGGATTTCATGTCATTAATCCATTCACTGTGTGTGCTAGGAGTACTTTCATTGTTGTTTTCTTTTCTCTCATCACAGACAAAAATATTTGCTGTAGGGTATTCATGGCTGTAGATGAAATCCAGGCCCCACACAAGGCTGTGTAAGAGTTACCGTGGATTTCTATGAGGTCGTCATTTGACTCAAAAAGGATAAATAAGGGTCCTCAATATTACTCCATTTCCCATCCCAAATTTCTGTATATAGTGACCTCTTCCTCCATTGTATTACCAAATACTCTGTAATTCTGTTTAAATGTATTTATTTATTTTTTGTAACACTGGGGTAGGGCAAAGTTTTCATGGGGAGCTCTGAAGCTCATTGTTGCCTTATGGGCAGCTGCACTCTTGCACGCGGCCACAACTAGCCACGTAGCACCAGGCTTCTTCTAGCTCAAAGTTTAAAATTCAGTCTGCCAAAAAAAAATGTGAAAAAAAATTATCAAAATAAAAATAAAAGGTTGGCTTCCATGTCTAGGGTATGTGAACTTGATAGTTAATAATCTGAAAATTAACCAGAGTACAATGTAGAGAATTTTATTGTTAATTTTGTGAGTTCCAGGTCCACCAAAGAGCTGCAAATGGTAAGAGAGAAACTAAGTAAAATCATATTTATGTCCTAAGATATATAAAGGACAATCAGTACTGTTGTAGTTGTTGCATTAGAAGAATTTGTCCCATTTGAGGAGCTAAGCTGCAATAGCATAAAGAAATATGCAATTTATGTTTAAATCTTTTTAATTTAAAGATGACTTAACTATACAAAACAAGGACTTCATTAAAACACATGGAAGCCAAAAAGCTTCCTAACTGTAAAAAATTATTGTAGTGTTGTGGTTGTCTGGGGTTTTTTTTTGTTTGTTTGGTTGGTTTTTTGTTGTTTTTTTTTTAAGTTGGACTAAAGAGTTTTGTTAATTCTAGGATTCTCTGTATATATTTTCTGTGTTTCAGACAATAAATGCTCCCTACAAATTTATGTAATAATATGTAATATATTCAGGAAAACTAATTACTGAAGCAATTTATGTTTGGACAGGTATTTCTAAAGCCAGAGGGATAGAAACATTTTGTGTAATGAGACCTTACATCCCACACATAATTTCTTTTATTTAATCTACCTTGTGCGTAGAAACCTATTATTAAAAAAGTAATAATTAGCAGAATAAATTCAGCAGTTGAAAGGCATAAGAAAAAAAGATGCAAATTGTGAAATAAACAGCTAAAATTACAGGTTTTTTAAAACTCCTTTATTAAAAATAATTATAAAGCTAAAAGTTGAATGCATATCATATGTTACCACTCTAAATGTAACCTTCCACTACCTCACAAATGGGCATTTATATTAACAAAGTCTTGGGAAAAAATGAGCAATGACTCCTTCTTCTTATCTTTTTTGTTTGTTTCTTTCTTTTCTTGACAAGGAATGTGGAATTTACATTTAAATTTCCTGGGGTTTCTCCGTTTGTCAGCACTAAGGCCATCTTTGTGATTTACATTTTTTGCACTTCATGATTTTCTCAAACAGAATAAGAAACTCTCTTTTTTAGTTCTCCTTTTAAAATCTCCAGTATTGGTAACAGGTTTTAAATAAGATTTAAATATGTTTAAAGAGATGGTTAATTTTATGGTTCAGAATTCTTTTAAAATATAAATAAATTATTTTTTTAAAAGACAATAAAACCAGGATCACTTGGGAAAGGCTTCACTCATTGATTGATCTGTAAGGATCAGCCAAAGAGGTGAAGGAATATCTACAATGTCTGATTATATTCATATGAAAAACATAAGCCATGCACATTTTTTTCTCTGTGTTGCAAAAAGTTTCATTTCCTGCTAAAGTTTCCGGTTGCACTGCTTAGCTGCTGGTCTTTCTCAAAGCCTGAAATATAAAATGAGACACATCCATTACTCAAATACATGTGCTCTCTGCAGCTGATCCCAAATCTAGCAAAATCAAGGGAAGACCATGCATGAAGATCAGACAAGCCAGCTACTCTACACGGGCACAGCTTCACTGAAACTGAAGGAGATGAATTGCTTCACACCAGAAGTAACGCTATACAGAGGTTGGATTTAACTGACAGTTTAAATCTGGCTCAATTTCTCAATACATAGAAGTTTCGGTATTTGAAACATGTAGAACATGTATTTTATATGTCCATAGGTTCATTGCTAAGAATACATCAAACGGTATCCCTAGCTGTGTTGAAGATACTCCCTAGGTATGATTAGGGATCATGCATTAATATAAATAGAGAGATCTAGGCTTATTTATTAACTCCCCTATGCTCCAAAAATGTGTTTCCACCTCATTGTTTCCTTTTTATTTTCTTACATTTTCCATCAGTCTTTCCCCAAACTGTATGCTGTATCTGTGATTTTTTTCAAGTATCATCATTGTGACTAGGTTAGCTTTTTTTATCCCACAGTTGGAAAGTCCACACAATTCCTTCCTGATTGTCCAAGAGAGCTGTGTGCACCAGCAGTCTATATTTCTGGAATTAAGAAAATGTAATTATATGCTTAGATATCTTACGTCCCTAACTCATTTGCTGATAAGTAGCTGCCAACTTTTAGCCCTGTTTGGGAGTTTCGGCACATTCCTGGGGAGGTGCCACCTGTGTTTGAGCCTCCTGCGCTTCTTCCTTCTGCTTCTGTATCACTGTGTGCATCTTTGGACACTGAAGTTGTTGATGGCAAATACGTGGCTTAGTTTGTACTTCATCATTTTAAGTTAAATTATAGCTCCTCTGCTAACTGCCATCTTCCTTTTGTCATTTAGGACAAAATCTGTTCTTCAAAGCGCACTGCTTGGTTAAAGCATTGATATATGATTGTTACCCAAATTTTTGACTTACATAGTCTCATTTTGAGAGGTACATACAGAGCACTCAATATTTAAATGTGGTGTATTTGTATCAGATGTATACATAATCATTCATTCATATCTCTATCAGATAATTTTGTGTATAATATAAATAGCACATCTTTTCCAAACAGCACTTACTCTTCAACAGCCTAAATCTTTATCCATCCTACATTAGCAACATGAATAAATTTCTCCAACCCTTCAACCCAGAAATCTAAACATGTGGTTGAGTGGTGAACCCTTAAATTATTTACATGGTCTATGTTGATGTCACTGGACATGACAGTAATTCCACAGCATAAAACTCACCCAGCTTAATATCAACACACACAAGACTTAAGACAAAGCTTAAACTCAACCTTTTCCTATGAAAAAAAATCAGTGTTCCACAGCTGAAATATTCTGCAGAAGTGTGCTTATATAAACAAAAAAACTCAATGGAGAAAAAACTATACTGTTGGTTTCATTTATTTTTTAATAAGAAATACATTACAATAAGAAATGGTTCATTTTGATTAATCTTATTTCATTTTTATACCATACTACTAATTATATCGTTCAACATTGTAACATAACACAATGATAAAGAACATGCAGAATATTTCAGTGGCTGTAAGCTACAATATTTTGAACCTTCACTCTCATGAAGATATTAATGTTTCAGCTCATTTTTATGCCTTGCAATAATTTATTTTTGATTCCAGAATAGCCACTGAGTTGGAAGTTATGATTTCTGATCAACTTTAGAAAGCAGGACACCTATATTAGGAGGAAAATTGTTTGAAAGCTGAAGAATTTAGTCAATATGATATACATATATTCATATCCTTTCTCTGTGACTCATTTTCCCTTTTTGTAGAAAGGAGAAAGATAGGTCTTCCATTGTAAAGTACTTTGAGATTGACTTATGACAAATGGTTTATGAAAAATTGTTTTGGTCTATCTTATCGCTCTCTTTTTTTTCACCAAGTCCTCTAGGACCATATTCTCTCTCAGAAGCACAAAGCTACCCAGAAGCTGACTCACCCACTGTACTTTGAGATTTCTTCCTGCCTACAAAACTCTTTCCACCATTTCCCCTCATCTGTCCGACTGAGCATGTTTCACACCTGCATTCACCTGACTCAGGTTCTTCAGACAGGGCTGTAAGTACCCTCATCAGCTGGAGCAAGAAGCAGAGCATGCAGCCAACTTTGTTCTTTCCCAAATGCTATTGCAGTGTGTGCCATAGGAGAGACAAGGTCTGGATCGTGGGCTGCCTTTTGAATCAAAGTGGCCCTTGGCTGTGCACAGTTAGAAGCAGGCCTTTGGTAACAAGCCTGTGGGCACTGGGCAGTACAAATGCACTCATTTACTTAGGCAAAACCATGCAGATGCATCTGGCATTACATTTTGAACTCTCTCAAATACATAGTGTGCAGTACACCTGCCTGATTTTGCATACACTTAATGAGAAATGCTTTGCTACATGCTTAAAATGAGACATATAGATAAATCAAGTACCCCCGAATGATCTAGTTTACATGGTCAAAACACACAGGAGATTTTTGTTTATCCTCTTGCTTGGAAAGTAGCATTGCATGGCAGTGAGCAGAAGACACAACAATACAGTGCCAAGGGTATCTCACAGGTAACATCCAGAACCCAGGGAGGTTAGATTATGTGCCTGGGAGGACAAGATCTGAAAGGCATTTAAAAATCTTATGAGGTTGTTGTTAAAACTAGAAAAATAGCAACGTTGCTGTTAAAGTCCTATTTAAATTCTACTCTGAACTATTTTCCATTATGTTTGAAAACCTGGTGATAGTTTAGCAGCTTATCAAAAAAGAGAAAAGAAAAAAAAAAAAAAAGGATTATTTTTCTGTAAGTGGGAGGACTGGCAAGAATACAGCATCTGGGTATCTATTACTCCAAACTACACAGTACAGAACTAACATGGATCTTCCTACAGAAAGCTAATCAAGGTGGAAGAGAAAAATTGGTTTCATTAACAATTCCCGTCAATTATTTGACTGAAAAGTCAAATAATTCTCCACTCTTCAGTTGACTCTAATTACAGAGATATTACTAGAAATTGTTCTTCTGTGACAGAAAGCTTTGACAGTGGTTTTTCTTTTTTGGCACTTTGCTTATTACTCACTCACATTGCACCCATTGGTGGGTGGAGATTAACACCTGTTACTGTTTTAACAGAAAATGATGAATGATGCCATTACTGACACAGCTTTATGTGAACAAAATTAAGCTTGTGTGTGTTAAGATTTGTAGTTACAGCAATTACCACAATTACTTTCAAATTACAATTTGCACAGACCCTGTACCAAAGATGAACAACTGAGAACAACTATCCTCCCATTTTCTTGGAGCAGGCTGAAGGCAAAATGCAAACTGCAAGCTTATTCCATGCCTCCGTTGAGTCAAGGGAAAGCTATAAAGCACCCCCCTCATTTTGCCCTCTCATCTAGTTATTTTCACAACACTCCTCTCTAATATATGTATAAGGTTCTCACATTTCAGTTTATGGCTACATTTGATTCAAATATGAAATAGATATTTATAAAGCTTGAGTCAAATCTCAAGTGCTTATCTGGATTTTTGAAACCTGACCCACGTGCCTAAATTAATAGGTGCAGTTGTACTTTGGCTTTAAATATATGTATCAGTTGTATCGCTCATTATAATTCATCTCACCTGGTATTGACTATTGAAGGTTTGAGTTCCAGTCTAAGCTGCTCATCAAGGTTCCCCGTATAGTCATTGGGAATCAAGATGTGTCACTCCACCAAAGATAGAGGCCTGGCATTAATTAGAAGAGTCGTCATCCAGAAGTGTCTATTTCTTTCCTTCGACTACAGAGGGAACCAAGACAACTGACTTGAACCAGAAGCCTAGCTTTTATTTAGGATTAAATTCAAAGCCAACTAGATGAGGTAAAGGAAAATTGTCATCCTCAGATAGTCACTTACTGACCTTCAGTTGGGCCAGTCAGTTAAGCAGCTGTCTGTTGCACAGTAGCATGTTCTGCTGGGTAAAATTTATTAAAATAGAGATGCCTCTGAGTGCAACTTTTCTGTTTCTCTTGTTGGCAGACTGGGTCCCTTATACTGAGATGTACAAAAATCATAGCCCATACTTTCTGAAATGTGATACTTAGAAATGTAGTTGTTAAGACATCTAAAAATCTTTTAGTTTATTAAATATATGGCTAATAAAAATATTAACTACATTTAAAAAAAATTTCTTTCCTACAGTTAACCATGAGTTTGTAGTGAGACCAGAAAAAATATCTTTGTGATTTACTCTGATACAAAATGTTCTCTAAAATACTTTACATAAAAATGGTTCTTACAAAAAATATATTTTCCAGAAAGAAAACAAAACTATTCCCATGACACATTTCTTGGAACTAATTATCCCCATTCATACAAATGAACCACCATATCTTCCTGTTGACTAGACTTGGTTGTTCAGTAGGACTCAGAATGCAGTACGATTCAGATCTCCTGTTGTAAATATAAGGAATCAGTTTATATATTTTGCCACAAATCCTCCAGACTCTATGTCTGTAATTAAGTTGAGCCTGTCCATTACTCTGGACTGAACTTCAGATTTTAGGACACTGTGATCTCCATCCATATTTTGAGCACGACTCATAATACATGTTCAACTAGAAGACAAACTCTGCAGAAGTTTCCTAGGTTTTGATTTCTTTACAAAGCTTATATGAAAAACTATTCCTATTGAAGTTAGTAGGGTTTTGCCACTGCCTTCAGGATTTCATTCCAGCTTCTTGCTGTTTTCTTGGGTTAGTCCTCTGGTGATAGACATTCTGGTCTCCTTTCCTGCTTGCTTCACCTGACAGTGGTCAGCCTGACTCCACACAGTTAGCAAAAGCAATATCAGGCAGCAAACTGGCATGTGTTACCATGTGCATCTATTACCCCCACTCTTCACTCTTCCCATATAGTACTTCAATTAGTGCTAAAGCTTTAATCAGGCTACAGTGAAGTACTAAGTCAAGTGTCTTATACAAATCTTACATCTGTGTAGTTACATTCATCAAATTGTTTGACAAGACTTTTGTTTCTGTAAAGCTGTCTTGATTGGCACCAATTATACTGTCATCTTTTAATTTTATACTAATTGAATCCCTTATCAGCTTTTCCATTACTTTGCTTGGGACTGATGCCAGACTAGCTGACCTGTAACTACTGTGATCATTCTGCTTCCTCTCTTTCGCTTTTGGCAGTGTTGTATATTTCTACCTTTCTCTATTAATCTTTAGGTTTATAGTGTATGGGCTCTTTGACATAAAAATTTTCATCTCTAATAGAAGGATTTTAACAGTGACTTCCTGGGTAATGTGATGCAAGTGAGTTTATTATAATTCTGCCATATGAATGTATTATCTTTTTTATCTTCAAATACTAAACAGTAGAGTGTGTATGTCTGCATGTATGATATACATTATATACATATTTAAAATTTATATTGTGTTTATATTTATATATTGTATAATATATGTTGTTTATGTCTTATCTATAACATTATTAACACTGTTGATTTAAGCAATCCAGTAATGTGTTCATACCATTTTAAGGAATTGCAGGGGACAATATAGTCCTAAAAAACCCTTCTTATTGTTCTTAGCAGCATATATTTCTTTAGCTTTCTTTATTATATTTCTAAATTTTTTTCATTGCTAATTTGTACAGACCACTGTCTAATTTGACAGATGCATATGAACATGTATACAAATGAAAGAAGGCTTTCCATGTTAGGCAGCAGTGTCATATTATGTTTTGGTGTTTTCTGCCAAAAAAAGGAGACATAATCACAAACACTGCTCATACATAATCAAATGATCAGAAAAGATGTTCTTATTGAATTTAATCCATTCTGTGCTGAATGGTGTTATCTTACAACCCAGAGCATTCATTCTTGTACGTTTCAGTAAAGATCATAAAACACCCTCAACTCAAGCCCCTCTTTGTTTCCTTTTCCATTGTCCTTATTTTCCTTTGTTTAAATATGAGTTGTTTGGAAATTCTACTTATTCTACTCATTCCCTTTTCCTTCAATGGTCAGTATACTTATGTCACTGCAGCAATGCATACCAACAAAGCAGCTTGAAGCTTAACAATGACATCCTGTCAGCTGAAACTTGCATTCTCAATTTACTGGATTTTGTACCTCTCCTGTTTACTGTAGCTTCACAAGAGGATGGTATTTTATAAACACCTGGTAATTTAGTTAAAGCAAGGAGCTGGACTTTTAACAAGAGAGCACTTTTTTTAAGGTTTGGCGTTCAGATATAAAACAGATGTTTATTGTGCTTTTTAAGTGTCCAGGAGATCTTGTCAAAAGTGTCTGGCATGTAGTTATTTTTATGTTATATGTAAGTGTATATTATTCTTTGTTTTCATGTATTAACACATGTATATTATTTCATAAATGAGTTTTGTTTTCTTACTATGGAATAATACTTTTGGTAATTGCCCACAGCTCTGCATATAAATGTGCTGTACAAAGGTGTTTGGATTAAAGATGTCTGGCTGCACTTTATTAAACAAACTGTTAATTAATCTCAAATATTATCTAGCATGCCAAAGGCTTTCCCTTTGTAGACAACGTAGGTTTATCTGTGGAATCTCCAGTGACTTGGACTTTCTTACCTCTTATATGCCAAACTCATTTCAGTTGTTTCCCCATGCAGGATACTGGGTGTAATAACGCAAGTGCAGCCAGGAACTAAAGTCTTGATATGCAGCTTTGCATTGCCAATTTACATTACCAACTTGCACTCGGACTATTGTCCTCACTTTGTAGAATGCAGATCTCACTTCTAAAGTTGCATCAAAGAAAAACACAAGTTCAACCTTTTAATGGTAGATTCTCTTAGGACATCAGTCATTTTCAAGTATTATTCTTAAAAGAGAACCTTTGTTAAGAAAGCAAAGCTCTGGGAATAGCAGCTGCTCCCACAAGAATATTCCCACTAGATTCTGCAGGGTCCACCAGTTCCCAAACTCTTGGCTGAGCTCTTACTCCTGAGTAAGGGCTGACAAAACCGAGAGGGATTAGTTCTGAAAACCCCTCAGAAGACACAGTTTAGGGAGAGACTAACAATTTAGTGTGCCAGTCTTAAACTTAGTCATTCTGCTCTTGTTTATCCTATTTTAAATCTAGTGCAAGACTGTTGACTTCAATAATGTTCTTCACAAGGATATTAAGTTCTAAATTTTGACAAATTTTTTTTTATGTCACCATTTCTGTTCTCTTTCATCTTACCTGTTTTGTCTCAGTCTATGTCATCTCCTTTTGCACCAGTTAGTGAGTCCCCTCTGCAGCTTTGTTTCAGCTTTTGTCTGCCTCTGCTCTTCTTCTCATTCTTCTAATGAAAATACATAGTCTTATACAAAAGATGGTAAAAAAGGTGTTTTTCCTGGACTGAGCATGAATGAGAGCGGTATAGTGTGTCTTCTGATTAAAAAAAAAATGCTAATCATGGATCAGTTAGTAAAGGAAAAGGGACAATTATAAATGAGACTAAATTTAGAATTATGACTTTGAGTCAAATCCCACTAAAGACCATAAAGAGTCTTTCCACTAACATCAAAAGGATGTGAAGCACACCCAGTCTTACCTTGCTACTTAATACAACTTTGGGTAAGAGCTGTATTAACAACATAGGAAGACTGCCTTGAAGGTTAAGCCCGCCTTATTTTCAAAGGAAAAGTTTGAGAAATTTTGCCAGACGCTGGAACCTAATTAAAACACTGGAAAATTTCAAAGTGACAACTATTTTAAGACTTTTTTTTCTATATTCCTTCTTGGGTGGATCAAGTAAAGTAAAAGAAAAAGGAGTGTCTTTGATTGCTGGGAAGTTTTTCTTTCATTCAGATGCCTATTCAAACTCCATTCACAGAGACAAAAAAAAAATATTACATTGACCTCTTTGATAACTTATGCAGGAATTAAGTTATGGGATATTTATACATGTTGTCCTGTATTACACCAAGGACATGTCCATTGTCTTTTTTAAAAAAAAACCTAATCATTACCAGTCATACTGTTCCTGTGATGATCTTGTGTATCAGAACTATATTTACAAGTGTCTTTTGCTCTAACTGAATGCAAAGTGAGTCTGTAATTACAGGTTTTAAAACTAAATTATTGAAAAATTGGTTACTCTGATCCACTATAAAGATTTCAGGCCTACTCATGTTCCTGTTTTGACAAGAATAGCCACTCATTTGCTGCACCATTTGTAAGGTGGACGTGGTGCCCCCATTGGTGTCATTGGATCCCTTGGGTCAAGCCAATTGGAATTTCTTACTCATGAAATGGCCTGGGTTTTGTTTTTTGTTTTTTGTTGGTTTTTTTTTTGTTTGTTTGTTTGTTTGTTTTTTTTACTTTGGGGATTGCTGTGCTCCAGAGCAGTAGCCGTTTTTCAATGTTTCAGATGAAATGGAGGTTGTGAAAAAGCATTGGTTTGAAAGCAATGTCAAATGGTACTGCTGAAGCAGAGCATTGCACCTGAGGATCCAGAAGGCATCGAGTGAGGTGACATGGATCATGCTGGCTGTGCTCATCCCTACCATAAATAGATTTCCCCTCCACAGTTATAAGTCTCTGTGTGTTGGGTTTGTATGCACATTGTTTTAAAAATGCTGTGGTATGGTGGGCCTCCTGGGGAACCATGGGGAGTTTTAGCCTCCAGCTTCTTCCTACTTCATAAGTCAGTGTGGGATGCTGTCCCATGTGTCTTTGAACAGTGTTGCAAGACACGTATCTGAATCTTGCATGTAGAAATGTATAAAAATGTTATAAGATTTGTATACAATAAAAAAACTACTGGTGTGTGTTATAGACGTGTATTTAAAACATTTTTCTAGCATTGATCTAAATTTTCAAGCATTTTTCTCTGTTTAGATTTCCTTTATCCCATGTGCGGATTCACTATTTTCTTGAAACAGGAAACCAAAAGAAAAACCAAGAGTAAATAGTTTTCTTATCTGAGTTTATAGCATCATCTAATAACATGTAGGTCTCTTTTCCAGATAAACTGTACAAAAAGTTAGCACTTTGACAGAATCCCTAGAATGCCTGTTAAATATGTAACAGAAGAGTTGTTTTGACAAGGGAATATCACCCTTAATTGTCAAATCCATTCCAAACAAAACTGGGAGAAGATGAGTGGGTAATATTTTCAGTCAGCAGTCAGATCTTTGAAAACTTAATTGTGGACAGTCAGAGCTAACGCTGCATTTTTGTCTTATCAGTCACAGTTTCATGGAATTCATTATTTTCATGGGTTGCTTTTGTTCAATACTTTAAACATAATGTTCGACATGTGGGGAAGACAGACATGACAGGATAGTATTTGGAAAGAAAACTGCTGAGCTGATTTCCTCACAGCGTGTGCTGGTATGTGTTAGCCCAGGCTGCAGAGCAGCAGGAGCTGGGCAGCAGCAGCAGCAGTACTTGACAGAAAGGTCCAGGCCCAGGAGCACAGGTACAACAAGGTTTCTTGGGGTTTGTGAAGTAACATGTGTTGAGAATGAACTAAGTTTCTCCTCCATTTCTCCCTGTCCCACAAGGGTAGTGTCTTATGCTCTCTTTGTCTCACTCTTTTTCACTTTGTTTTGTAATCCCTTTGAGGCCTGTTCCCCACCCTCTTTTCTTTTCCCAGTACTGTGTTGCTTAGAGGTATTGCTGTCTTCCTTCCTCCAAGGTCTTTGCACTTTTAACTGGAATTAATGACATTTGGGTCAGACCGCCAAGAGAAAACTGGATCCTTCCAGTTTAGAGACCAACTTTGTTGGTTTTGCAGAAGGACCAGCCCTGGAAATTGTTGACATAAAGGGAGACTGCACACTCATCTCTGCCTGTATATTTTAAAGGCTTTATTTTCAAATGGCACTCTGTGTTTGGAGAAAAGAAAAACCACAGGATACACTTATGAGGAAAATAATTTCTAAAGCCATGCCAGGTCCTCAGCTCTTTCCTCTGGCCCAGCACTGAGAAACAATCTAAGCTGCCTGTAGAGGACATCTGGTGATTCTGTGGTGTAGGGGAGTCACCATGCTGCTCAGCCACTTTTGGACATCTGCTCTTTTTAGCTTTTGGAGAGTAATGGGACGCAGCCAGAATTTGCAGTATTTCGAAACAGATCAGTCATCAGAATAGTCCCTGGAGAATTTTATTCCAGCTGGTGTAATTTCAGGTTGGTGCTCTCTTTGCTGTTTCCAAATTAACCAAAAAAGACCCAGCACATCTCCAGATGAGACATCAGAGAGGTGTTTTAAAGCAGCTTTTGCCACCTCTGTGGATTCTGCCCAAAAACTAAGTTTCCAGACAGGAGGGACCTGTTCTGAACACTGAATGTAAGTTTTTCCAGGAAATATCTTAGCCACTAATAAGGACAAGAATTGTGTAGCTTTATAGAGTCAGCATGAATCAAGAGCTAGGGATTGTATGAAACCATTGAGAGCACGAGGCATTTGGTATAGCTCTGAAATTCCCTGGGCATGTCCTCAGTGTGAGACAATCGCAGGTGCCTTCTGTGCTGGTGATGTTTCTGTGTGTCAGAAATGCTGAAGCTCCAACCATCAGCACTACCTCTCCAGACCCTTGTACCACCTTCTAGCCCCCTGTTCTTGGATTCAAAACATCAAAGACTTGACTGCATGGAGTTACGCTTTATTTGCTATAAAACGGATATATGTAGGCTTGGTTCCTACCTGAACAAAAAATCGGAGTAAATCATGCACACATCCCTTTCAATGGAAAGAGAAAGGCTCAGAGGAAAACCTGCCTGAAAGGCGGAGGGATTATGAATTAGTCATCTTCTCCCACTCTCTGCTTCCCTCTTTTTTGGTAAAGATTTCCCAACCTCCACCAAGAAAATAAGATAATAAACAGATAAAATAAGAGAAACTCATTTGGTGTGAACTGAAAGAGGATGATATAGAAATTTCCATCCTCTCCCATGATATATGTGGTAGCTGCATAATTAGACAACTTATTCTGTTACATTCTTAACAAATTATTCTGTTTAATAAAGAAAGTCTCTTAAGTGCTTAAAATGTAATGTGTTTGACTGGATTGATCCTCTGAAAATTCTGATGTTTTGGGCTTCTAGATAAATAATCACTCATGGAGCACACACTGTAACTTCTATATGGACAATATGGATTGGGACCTATGGAATGGTATCATCCTATTTAACACAAGACTGAGTTGGTATGTACTAAGTTATTTCTACTCTTTAAATATTATAAGCAATTATTCTTTTCATACCTCTAGATAGAAAGCAAAACATTAAAGCTACTTTTATATTACATTCTAGAATACCAATGAGACAGAACTAGGAAAAATGTTAGGAGGACTGTGTCTAATGTATAAGCTATCAATGGAAAGTACAGACATTTTTAACCCTGTCTTGAAAAGATACAAATTCCTTGGTTAAAAAAAAAAAAAAAAAAAAAACAACCAAACAACCAACCAAACATAGAAGTGTGTTTTGGTCACTATGCAAAAGAGTAAATAATTTCAATTGGTTATCAAGATATCTGTCATGTTTGGATTCATGAAAGTAACACATTAAAATTACAAGGAACATCAGCACTTGTGTAAAAGTTAATTCCTTTTCAAGTATCTTAGTCACTGAGAAATAAACTGAGCTGTGGAATAAGCAAGTGTAAATCCTAATGCTTTCAAAAAAGATTTTGATTTCTAAATTTGGTGGAGAATCATTTAATCCAGTAGATCTGATCTCCTGAAATCATCTTTAGATTTTAGCTTCATCTGCAGGTCTTCTAGAAACAAATGTGTTTCTAGAGATGTAAACTTCAGAATTTTAATCACTTTAAAAGACTGCTGGCACCGGTAATATGCATAATTCATGAGTTTCACATTGCAGGCATGTCAAGGCAAATGAACTATTGCAAACATGTAGCTACTTACTGTGTACATATAAATCCAGAAGTAAATATTGTTCATACTTCACTGCACAGTGCAAAATGTCTTTTTGCTATTGAAATATAGAGGCAGCATTTTATGATTTCCATGGCCACAAAGAAGTAAGAGGGTGAATAGGTGGATTTCAGTGTTTCTGTCATGATGGAGAATTGCAACACATTCACCCTTCCACAAATCTTAATTCTTAAAATGCATAAATCTTAACAGTGATTAGAATTTTAATTAGAAATACATATTTTAATTAATTTTCTCCTTTCATTCTTCAAAATCAAAGAATCCTTTTCTGAATTAATTAACAAATACAGTGAGGGTTTTTGAAACAGTTCATTTGCAAATCTCAACCTCAAAAGAGATGGAGTCACCTGTAAGATACTTGAACCACCTCAAGGAAAATGGCAATGGCAATGTTTACCAGTGAGTTGAATTAATTTTTTTATTTAGAGCACCCTTAACACTACTAAAAATCCCTTTGCATCTTCAGTGCCTGTGAAGATGCCAAGATGCTGGTTGTTATTCTTTATCTATGACTCATTTGTTCATTCCCATTTATCTTCTGCATGGTATTAGCCAATATATGAAGCAAAGCGCTCTTCCAGTATTCCCCATGTGCTTCACACTTCATGAAAAGCCACCCATGCTTCTGAGAGATGTTCCTGGCTTTTGTAGCAGTTCAGGACAGGGAATGGAACAAAAGGGTTCGAATCAGGCAAATTAAGAATGATCTCTAAGATAAACATGTATTATTCAGTAACCTTATTTAAATTCCAGGAAGTCTGAAGTCCATACCTCTTGCTTTGTGTTGCCCAAAGCCTGCTCTTTGTCTGCTGTCAGATTTTCAATGTACAACTGGGGGTGACTGACTTTTCCATTCATTTCCAGGCATAACTATTTTCTCACTCTTCAGCAATGCCTTTAGATATTTGTCACAGTTGGGCTTTGTGGCTGTTGACATGAATTCCACCAGGTCTGAGGAAGAGGAAGATATTGCACATTTTCACCAAGACAATTCAAGTCAACCTCCTCCTATTTCTGACAGTCTCTGCTGTCCTTGTCTAAAATAATCAGAAAATGTTACCTTTTGCACCCTACTTTATATAGCCTCAGTGATACCTTAACAGATTCACTATTTCTGATTTTTGTTTTTATTTTTATATTTTTACATGTACTGTCTTCCTGTATAACAAAGGAGGTGGAAGAGATAAAAATAACTACCTTCAGTCATTCTGCTTGGACTGAAGCTGGGTAATCTTTGATTTTTACATACCAGTGGCATGAGAAGAGTGCAGGGAGCATGCAGATTTCATGTCTTGAATATGAAAATATGGATGATGGGTATAAAGTACAGGTTTGCTGCAGTTATTGATTGAGTGAAGCTTACTTTCAACAAGGCTCAGTAAGTAAAGCAGAGGAACAATTGTTTACCCTTTGCATTTTTTTCCATTCATAGTAGAAAAAGATGCAAATTAGAGGTCTGTCAAACATAGGATATCCATCTCATACAAGGCCTTGAAATATGGCTCTGTTCCAAATTGGAACAAAGCTCCAAAATTTCCAAATGTTCAAATAAAGAAAAATGTCAGAGAAAAGTAATTCACCCTGGATTGGCTGAATCATTTTACTTTGTCAAGACCAAAGTGTTATATTTTGACTTAGATTACTTTATATTTTTGATATGATGCATCTAATCTGATGCAAAATAAAATACCTCATTGAAAACTTCTAAGTCCAATACTGGAAAATGGCATCTCCTGGAGATATCATTTGGAAAGTAGAGTTATCAAAATCTTCATAAATGTCTACTTAGATCATTGAGAAGGGAGTTTCAGTCATTTCTTAATCTGCAGTTGGTCATTTAGAATTGTTTATAACCATTTATTCAACCATGTTGAATGAGTCACCCATCATAATAACACCAAGAAGCAGGGAGGCCATCTGACATACACCCAACCCTCCCCATTAATGCCATCTGAGTATGGTCCCAGGAGAACCTAGGGGAGCCCTTGCAGATGCGTGGGTTATCACAGATTAGGCTGGGTGTACGTCTCTAGCTGAGTACAGTCATCCAATGTTTCAGGTCACAGACCTTTTTAGCTGAAGGATGAACAGTCCAGGTAGACAATATTAACAAATTTCTTTCATTATTTGAGTTAGGATGGACTTCAGTTGGGTTTCCATAACCTTGGAAGATCCTCCTGTGAATTAACCTTGATTTGGGATCAGCAAGACTGAGGTCAGCAGGTGTGTCCAGACCATACAGGTGGGTTTTATGTATCCTAGATCAGCCACTGGCCATAATGAAATATTTAATGTCTGCATTATAATTTTTTTTTATTATTATTTCCAGTAGCTAGCTAGAACGCAAGCTGGGTCTGTATTGGGAATACATGCTTTGAAATGATCAAAGCCAACACTGGGAAAAGGGCTGTCCTGCCTCTTCTCAGTTGCCATGATGTTGATCCAGTGGGGCTTGTTTGGTTTTGTTTGTTCAGTAATCAAGCAGGGGTCTTTTTAGTCATTCTTTAATCATCAGGGCATAACTTGTTCATATGTGGTCATGACACACAGCTCCGTCACAATTCCTTCCTACTGACTGTAAGAGGCATGACTGCAGCATAACCTTGGAGGGCATGTTCAAGCCTTGATTCATGCTGCACCCACAGCTTGTTCACCACAGTTTAATCACTGATATATAACAATGTGTGAACTCAAACCCCCACATTTCTCAGAATAATTTGTTGGTAGAGAGTAGGCATCTAAAATACAAAGCATTAGGTTAGAGAGTTGGTTGATTCCTGCCATTCATTTATTTCCTTGTGGAACACTGATGCAGTAAAACTCCCATCACAAAGAACTATCATTAACTAGTGCACATTTATTTGCTTAAGGAGTCTAATAATCAATCATCAATTTTCTCCACTTGTTTTGTGGCATTGTACTTCATCAGTTGGTAGGGTATGAAACATTATCATTCTTTACACAAGTTTGTTAGCAGAATATTTATTTGAAGAGGCTTCAATATAAATAAAGATTTTCTACATCTATTTCTTTAAAAAGATTTATTTTTATTTCAACTATTTGCTTTCATATGAAAAATTTATGTAAAAAAATAATCCAGAAGTGTAAATCGCATGAAAATGGAATTATCCCTCAGGTGGAAGGGGTGGTCACTCCAAGTCAAGTATGCAGGTTTGGGTGGGGTACAGCAAATGGTTTCATTGGTTTATATGTTTGGGGGATTTCTCTCCATGCCTCTCTCTCCCCACTACTGTAGATCATTTATCCTTTCAGAAAGAAAAAGAAGGCTGGTATAAATTAGGAATGGTAATGCAAAAGCTTATATCCACTGCATAAAATTTTTTCAAATTAATACAAGTAGTAAATTGCCAAAGTTTTTTCCATATTCTGCCAATATTAAACATGACATGCCTGCTAGGGTTGGTATAAAGTTTTGTCAACATTTTTGGCATACAAGATCTCAGCCTGGGGTCAATATTTTCTTGACCAAATTTTGTTGTTTCAGTTGCCTTTTTACACTCATATATTGTAAGTCAAACATTTCCAAAAAAATAAAATTTGGCAGGCTATTAGTCCATAATGTGGTCTAATGCCTTTGGGTATTTTTTTAAATGTAAATCATTGAGATATTTAAGGTTTGAGGTTTAAGAACTGTGCACACACTTTAACAACTTCTTTTAAAAATATTTAGTATGCATATTTACTACATATGTATCTTATAGAGACTAGAGATTAAACTGGAGATTACTAGCTAAAATATGCAAACTGCTGTCCATGAATAAACATCCTCATGAACTCCTATTTAAAGTTTCTTATTTTAAAAAAGTTGTTTAAAACTACAATAAAAGCAAAGGGAATTAAGATGGGGGAGGAAAAAAAGCAACATTTAAGTAATTTTAATGGTTTAACTTGGCAACAGAAAATAAAGAAGTTCATTTTTTTTTTCTCCTGGGATCTAATCCAAAGCCCACTGAGGTCAAAAGAAGGTTTCCACCTATTCCCATGTGCACTGGACCCAGTCTCTGCTCTGTTGCTCCCTTGCTGCGCTATGCTGATGGGCTGCAGCAGCATCATACATAACACAGTAGACCACTCATCTGCTGTATGCATTACATAGGTTTGGGGTAACTTACTGGTGGCAGAGGAACTCTCCTCTGGAGCATCCTTCCTTCCGCTGTAAATTTGAATCAGATTTCCACTTTTGCTTTGACATATCAGTGCTTACCATTTTTTCGTTACAGTCCTCACGAAGAAAAATATGGGAGAAAAATTGTAGAATCCTGCAAATGTACAAATGTCCCAGTGTGCCCGTGCACATAGCATTGTTATGTACCACACAGCATCCCTCAGCCTTAGAGTTCTTCTAGATATTAACCTAATTTCAAAGTCATTTTTAACATCACCCTGGGAATACATTCCCTAATTTTTGTTAGTTACAAATGACAGGATTTGTGTAATCAATGAGCAGTGGCGCCATCGTATACGATGCTCGTTAGAATGCAATTCCTGCAGTTCCTGGACAATCTGTTCCTTATGGTGATTTCTGAGAGCTTGTAAACTCTCACTAAGATGCTGGCAACATCAACCAAACATCTCAGACACATTGTCTTTCTGAACCTGAACTTTTAAAATGGTGGTTAAACATGTTGTCTGCTTTAGTTTCCTGTCTATCTTCATCATAAGCCAGCACCTGTTTCCAATAAATTATACACAGAGCTGTATCAGCAACACCTTGGCAGCAGCTGCCACCCTGAAAAGCAGAATGCCCTTGAGGACAATACACCTGTGAACACATACAGTGTTTATTTAGCTGAAAGGCAAAACTTTAAGTTACATAAAGCAATTATCTAAAGTCTAATGTATGCTCATTATTAACACAAAATAACCTTGTTCTTAAAAACCAATAAAAATCTGTTTAAAAGCTTTTTACAAATCCCAGGGAAACATGTACTAGCACTGTGGATCTGCTATTAGCCTAGGACTTAAATGTCTGATGGTAGGAAGATGTGTGGGGGAGGCTACGTGTACAGAGTTCCAAAGTAATAGGGCACAGATTTGGAGTTCATTATACACAGAGATGAGAGAAGAAGCCAAATCATTTTCAGAGATACTGTTGAACAACAAACTTTTTTTCATTTTTGGTTCCATGTTATAAAGTAGCATTTTGTTGCTGAAGTACAGAACTACTGTGTTTAAGATGGTGTTTGATCTTTCCATCACTGTAAGACAGTTGGAAAAAGTGGCTCTGAGAAAAAAGGTTTTTTTATTACTAGAACAAACCTTTCCTATTTAGTTCACTACCAGCAGTGTCCTTTCATGTAACAGTGAGCCTATTTTAGCAGCAGTAAGTGGAGTTGGTTGTTTGCAGCAGATCACAGGATAATGGAAATGAAAAAAACCTCATGATTAAAATAGAATACAAATCTGAGAGAAGTTCTCAAGTTTTGGTAAAGCAAGAAGTAACACTAGGAACTCTGTAGTTCAAGTAAATTGTGAAATACATTTTCAGTTCAATATGCATACTTTAAAGATTATTTGGCACATGAACTTTATAAATCACTTAAAGGGGGAAGACATTTTTTACTTGGTGTTTCCAAAATTAACACTAAATATGAGAAGTTTATATATGTGTGTGCATGTATGTATATATTGCTCTATTAAATGCTCATAAAACACTTACATTTTTAAAGTCATACTTTACAATACTTTCATTCCATGTCTGATGCCTCCTGATGCCATTTAAGTGATCAGCTTGAATGCTCTTAGGTGTAAATGTGTTTTAACACTTCTGTTTGGCCAGACCTGAAAGCTATGGAAGGACTTGCTAATGACTATTGCAGATTTCTTAGGTGTAATTTTTTTAAACCCTTACAAAGTTGAATACAAATATATGTAGTGGTGATGCCAGCATGTAGATATTCTCCCATCAATAATTTTGTACAACTAGATCCAGTGGGTTATGTTATATTTTATGAAGTGTAAAATAAAATTCCAAGAAAATAGCATTAGCATAACCTTACAATAAATACCTTGTCTTTCAAATGTTGCTAATAAGCTTAACATATTTTGTTTCATATTTTATTATCAGATAGTTTGAAGTTTAACACAGCTATATTTTTTCCAGTTGACTTTCTTAAAACTAGTCTATTTTCATCTCAGAATAAATATGGTACGTTTCAGAGATCCAAGCTAAAACATATGGATTAAGTCAGTGATTCAGTTTTTAAATCTCCAAATGACTGTTCTGATTACTCATGCAAATATATATTTTTGAAAGGTTTCCTTAAGATTTTAATATAAGTAAAATTAATAGGAATATATTTTCTTCTCATAATGCATGTGAGAATATGATAGGCTGATGGTCTCCATTTACAGATACAAACCTGCTTCTTGATTTCAATTTTCTTGGCTGGGTTTGATTCTAATTGAATATAAATGCTAGGAGCACCCAGCTAAGATTCCAACCAAAAGGAAATTCAGCTATGGCTACAGAATAAAAACTATTTATTTTCCCCTGGAGTGTTTAGCTTTTATTAAATGTCAACAAATCTAAAAACATGCTTTACTAATCTATGGTGTGTATGGGAAATAAGTCACAAGCACAAGTCACTGAAGACAATGTTTGCTTTGGTTTAGATAAACAGGTTCCAGAGAAATGAAATCTCTCACAAGCATTTAAAACCTACCCCTTGTTTTCCTTTAACATTTGTCAGATGTCCCACTGGTGATCAAAGAATGCCAAGCTGTGATATAGCGTGGGGACTGAAAGCAGACCTACATTTGTGATTGTTTGCTACCCTCCGTGATAGGCTTACCCATTAGTTTCTTTCCTGTTGACTTGCAAGCACACTATTAAGCCAGGATGTTACATGTTCTCAAACAGAAAATGGAATTAGAAGTAGAAGATGTTGCCACCTGGAAGGTCTGTCTCTGTGCTGCCTATCGGGGAAACACCTTGGGAGTGCGGAACACAAAAGCAGCTTTGCGCTGGGACCTGCAGGAAGCCCCACCTCGCTGCAGTGTAAGCTGGGTTCCTCCTGACCTCACATCTGTGTTCACACAGGTTTTGACAAGATTGGGATATCAGAGTGGAGGTAAGTGCTCTACATAGGAGAAATGTGTTAGTTATAAAAGAGAGCACACAACCACTATGCTTCCTCTGGCACAGTTTTTCATAGGAGGCTAACAGGAATGGTGCAGAGCCATGTGGGTCAGTCTATCCTCACTTAAGGGATCCCAAGTTTTATTCGATTTGGTGAAGAGATTGCTAAGGCTTTATAAACCTGAGTGGCCTTGTGGAGGGTAGTGACAGGACAAAACATTACTGATATATGGCATTGCAGCCAATATGTTCAGGACAGAAATGTTGAGCCAACAGAAGGCGGAGGGTAGACCTGTGGAAACCTGTTACCCTCTCAACATCCTTGCTGAAGTGTGTTCTCTTCTGTGCATTAGCTGTCATCACTGGGTTTTGCGTGGTGTGATGTTTGGGCCAGGTAAATGTAGGGCTTGGCTTTGGTCTCCAGTCATATGGCATCCAAAAATAGATATCAAAAGGCACCCCCTCTTTTTAAAAAAACAAACAGAAGAAAGTACAAATGCAAAATACAGTCTGGGTATGGTAGACAACCAACTACCAATAAGGCTGGGTATGAACCAGATTGTCTTCTTCAAGAACATTTTATCTCAGACACGATAAAGTGGGAAGTGAGACATTGGTATGAAAGTTTCCTTTATTGCAATGTTTTTTTATTATTTTAATTAAATTTCTTTCCACTCAAAGAGATACACAAAACAATAAAAGAAAACAATATGAAATTTCACAGTATGCAAGATTCATCTTGTATTCACAGGTTTTGTGTAACCCATTTTAAACTGATGTTTGCTTGTTTAAGAATGCACACCTGCACATTACCAATTGTGGTAAATAAGTTTATTAGCCAAGGAATGTCTGAATGCTTACTGGAAATCCCATGTAAATGCATTTATGTTTTCTGTTAAGATCCCTCTTTGGTAAAATATGCTATCCCACTTCCATACTCCACGGGAAAAAAAAAAAAAAAAAAAAAAAAAAAGCAGTAAATTATGTACAAACATGCAGGAAAGATGCAGGTGAAAAGATTCACAGAGCTTAAAAATGTCATATGCCTGATGATTCAGTGTGTCTTTCCATGTACAATTTAAGCATTCTGTTTCATATTGTATTTATGCCTTGTAAAATGTTCCACTCAGAGACTAGGACTTTATTAGATTCTTATTTGTATTTGTTTTTACTTTGAATTAAAACCTAAAGGTGGTGACAGAAGACATTCTGATGCTTGGCATAAGATTAATACTTGAGGGTCATTTAACTTTGCTAATCATCCATTTGAAGAGAATTTCCTTATGCAAAGAGATTGCTTTACTTAAGAGAAACCCATTTTTTTCATCTCTGAACTCCAGAAGAGCAGAAGGCTGGAAAGAAAGTGAGGGGAGGCAAAGGAGCAAAAGGAGACGGAGCAAAATGGGAAGCTTTGATCCTTTCAATGAGAGGCTGAGGCAGTTCAAAATGAAAGAATCTCTCACCACCTTTAAAAAAAAAAAAAAAGGAAGAGAAACAGAGAGAGCAGTATGACAGGAGACAAAAACAAAGCAGGAGGCAAATCCTCAAAGTAAGGGCTGACACCAGGCTCTGAAGGAGAAGTTTTGCAAGGAACAGAAGAGAGGAAGCATCTTGGCTTCCTGAACCCAAGGAACTTCCAAGAGAAGTAAAGAAATCACAGGAATTCAAGAGACTTCTGATTTTACATTGATCATTACATTTCTTGAACTATCTAAATTATAAAATAATTGTGCCGTATCTGGACTGAACAGCCTGGAACTATGGAAAAAAAAAACATGACAAAGCTATGGGGCAATCTGCAAAAGGAGCACTGGCCCCAAAGCCTTCAGCAGTAGAACTGAGAGACCTCATTTCTAGAGCAGAGAGATGCAGCCTGGGTGTGTGCCAGGGATTGGGGAAGTGCTGGAGCCCATTTGGGTCAGATTAAATTTGAGAGGAAAGGGGTCTACTGGAAGATCTGTCAGCTGGTTCATGAGCCATGAGGGACAGGTCTACTACAACTGTGTCTCTGATTCAAAATGAGCAAAAAATTAATGAATTTATCATTTGGGTTTAATTTTGTCATATCCAGTTTGACTGGCATTTTATTCCAGCCCAATGAAATGAGTAGGACTTCCCACAGAGCAAAGCATTATTATACTTGAGGCATGATCAGTCTTCTAATCTGCTACTCTTATACAACCCAGTTTTCTTTGTTTACACCTTTTCACTTACAAAGCCTACATCATCTGTCAGAATTCTTTTGCCAGGCCAAAAAATTGAGGTGGATATACAAAAAAGCCAGATTATCTGTGCCTGCACTTTTGCCAGGGATCCTAATGGAGTATGAATGTACAGCCCAAACAGTCGTCTGCCAACACTGTTCCTGGCAGTATGTAGTTAAGCATGAACAATCTGTGATTTGTTGAAGACCAATAAGAAACCTGAGTCCTCCTTAATCTGTAGTAAAATCAGCTCTTGCAAAATAACGATTGCTATATATGCGGTGTTTAGTATGCTTTTATTTTTGCATGATGGTAACCTCTACTGTCATAATTTATTCTTAAAGAACTACAGTGTATAAGTAACTATAAACAGTATATGAATTCAGTGCCTGAATAACTGCCGTCCTTCTTTTTCCTACTAACAGCAGTCACTGTTCAGATATTTCAATGGTAGAAACAGAATACACACTTACCCACTGTAATTTATTTCAGTCATTTTCAACAAGATGTCCTCCTTAAAAAAAATGCCTTGAAAAATCCACATCAATCCTTCATCTCTCCTCTGAGGGATGTGTATTTATACTATTATTGAGCCAAGAATGGATCATCATTCACATATGCAAAAGAAACATTAGATTATTTCTAGAGTTTGCCCATTCTTATTTTACTCTCTTTACTTCACTCTTGTGCAGAGTTATACATGAAACAAGTTCCTCTGCTGAGTGTAATAGGACTACCTGGAACCTTACATAAGAAAGAGTACTAAGAGACTGGGTGAACACTTCTGCTTATTTCTGCAATAATCTGCTATTTTTGTAAAGAAACAATACAAGGACAATCTTGGGCAAGCAATAGCAAGGTACTGGTTTTCTGAATCCTTCTGGAAATACTATTTATAAACATACCAGACCTTTTCTTTGTCTCATTCAATGTCCATGCTCAAAAAGAACAGGATTTCACATTAATTTAGCTGTGTATGTTTGTTATTTCAAGTAAAATTCTCAAAGCATCAAAAGGCCTCTATATATGAGGTATTTCAAAAAAGCAGACACAGGCACACCAGATCAAAGGTACAGAATACAGTCTGATTAAACTAATTTTTTAAAAATGTATCCAAAGAAATTTTCTTTGATTCAGGGACCATGAAAACCAAACTACCTTTGAACAAAAAGTTCCAGTGAAATCCAATATTTTTTTATAATTTAAGAAATTCAGGGGTTTTAATGTTTCTTTGCTCTTGCCTTTTTATATGTCAATTAGAGTGGGACAGACCTATTGAATGAAATATATATGGGGTCAAAGCCTAAAGTAGAGCCATCAATTATAATGTCTGCAGAACATCTAAGTTTTCTTTGAATTTCATGCCACTTTAGGACAAAGATGTTTGCAAAGGTCTCAGCAAGTAGAGACATATTAGGTTGTTTATTAAAAGCACACTATAAGTACATTTATAATTATGCCTGTTAATAAATTTTGAGACTTTTCTGTTCATCATTTATCCTGTCTAGCTATCAGATAGCTGGTCTCACTTGATGCTATCCTGCCAGTCTCACGAGATGTAAAGCATCTCCAATATCCAGGACATGAGAAACATTATGGGAAAATTTAGGACCACATACAGACTGTGACTTATAGAAGCAGCTAGACATGAATCTTGTCTATACCTTATTTTAGGTAGAATTGTAGTATCTGCTCAGTGTATGCTCAACTTTAAAAAGTTAGTTATCTCCACCCTTATGTCTTCATTAGATTTGATGCTTTGGTCACCAAGCAACATGCAGCTATAGTTTCTTACCTTTTTTTAACTGAGAAAAATGAAGAAACATGTGTCTCAAGATCTGAAGGATTTTCCTCATTTCCACTGACAAGAATTTCATTAGCCATAGCTAATGGCATACATCTAAAAGTACCCAGCCCTCAGAAGCTTTATTCCTGAGCTCTGCCAACAGCAGTACACTTCTTGGTCACAGTTTCAGTAGCTTGTAGATGGGATAATATCCAATAATATCTAGTTTCTAGTCAGGATTTGGAACCACTCTGGAAAGTAAATGATGTCCATCTAATTTATCATTTTTCCCTTTTCCTGTAAGAAATTGCCTACAAATTAGTTGTCTTTCTATCAGTTTTGGTTTCCTGACTAGCTGGGTTTTTTTGATCTTTTTTTTTATACTGTTCAGATGTCATGTCTTTCACTTCCACAACCTCTCAAACTCTCAACTTTCATCTTCAAACTGTCCTTCAGAAGCTCCTGAATTCTTTGAACAGATCAGCCTGCTTTATGGCATTTGTACATTCCTGAATCTAACTCTTGCGTTCTGAAGGCACCTTCTGTACAAACTTACAAACTTTCTTCTCCAGAATGAAAGGTATGGTGGTGCCTGTTGGAAGTATGGCATATAAAGTCACCAACTCCATCTATTTTCCTGCTTTCTATGGATGCCCAAATCTTGTTTTGAAAACTGTTAGGTGAAAACCAAGATTATGAAAGTCTCCCAGTGTCAAGTAAGTTTTACTAGTTATGCTTTATAAAGTTGTGATAACTATAATCAGTATGAGGGCTATGAGCTTTCAGCAATGGCAAGCACAAAAAGTGCAGATAAATGAGTATCACTGGCTCTTAAAGTATTTCCTGGCATAATGGCATAAATAAGAAAATGTCTGTTTAAAATAATATTTTACCTATTTGATAGATATCTAACGACAGTCACCTTGACCACCAGTGCCTTGGTTCTTGCTCACTTTCAGGCTATTGGTGCAAACATGGGCTTTGGACTGTGATTGTAATAAACAAAAACCTATAGACTCACCAAGTGATTGAGTGCAAAGGGGCTGAAGAAGCTGTCAGACATTCTCATGTGTTGTCTGCGCTGTAATTGTTTCCAGTGGTCAGCAAAAAACAAAACAGAACCATAAGGTTTTAAAGATTAGTCTTAATGTCTTCCTCATAGTCTAATACATGATATGGCCCTTTCCTGGAACACTGTACGCACTGAAAGAGAATGATGAAGCAGAAGAATGGGCACTATGCCATTGCATCAGATGAAAGGGACATTGGTGGATATTTGCCATGGGAATACTTGACTGTTAAGCGCTTGATCTACTGTCTGTTAGCTCATGGGAATGGAACTAGTAAACTTGGGAAACCTCAAATAAATTCCCATTGTATATATAATATAATCCAAACCAGAATCTTCTTGGGAACAATTGCTAATGATACTGGAAGTCATCTTTGTTTAGTAGAAGAAGAGGCAATTTTCTATAATCTATTTCAGTACAGATTTTTATACTGAAAATTTTTACCCAATATTTACAAGATGGAAAGTCTGTAATTAGTCCATTTCAGGCATCAGATTACTCAGGTAATACAAAGAATATTTTTTAAAAAGCCTGATTCTGCCACCCTTGCAATGACATGAGGAACCTTTAAAATTACCTACATGATAAATTACTGTTTCAGAAGAATTCTTGAATGAGCTCATCTTTGTACATTATCCACCATAGTCATGGTTTCTGTTACAAACCAGATGAGCTGAACATTTACCTTAGATCTTTCTTTTAATTTATGAAACAAATATGTAATAAAGACATAGTTAGTTTCATGTACAAACATTTTCACTGACATCTAAAACCATCCAATCATTTTGTCACTGTATGTTTGGAGATTAAACTATTTTAAAATTCTTCCTCAGCTCAAAAATGCTAAGTGTTTTTTAATCAATCATCTGCAGATACCTCACACTGAATGTCATACATTTCTAGCTGGCTTCCCTAAAGGGGTTTTATTCACTGTCTGATAGAAACCATTAAGCCACTGAAATCAGAATACACAGCTAACAAATTAAAAAGCCCGGAACAGAGTAACTGAAGTCAATCTGTAAAGACTTTCTCTTTTAATTACTAGACCCCAAACAATGATTCAACATAGATTAGTGAATGACATAAGAAATATACCTGGTTTATAAGGTACCTATAAATACTTAAATAGTGTGGCATTGGAGTTGGGGACATGAAATATAGTGAAATCCTTACAAAGCTTCTTTTAGAAAGTGATTACTGTCAGTTTAATAAGAGTTTTCTCTTACAATAACAGTTTAATAACAATTTAATAACAGTTCTTTTTTTTTTTTTCTGCCCTGCAGATTTGTTGTTGTTTTACATTGTCTTCTCTAACCCTTGAAACCATGTTTCTGTATTCACTGTTTAAAACCCAATATCTCCATTCAAATTTTATCTGAAAGCATGTTTCTTGCCCACTTTTTTTACTTTCACAAGACATAACCAGAGAATAATGTGTCTCAGCTGCCACAGAATGCATTCCATCAAAAGAATGCACCCAGATTTGACCCAGGAAACAAGATACACCCCACAGTATATAAAAACCTTAATATTAAGTTGCCAGAAGGGTATCTGGCAAGTTCCAAATTAAGCGTATTTTCAGCTGACTCTAGCTACTCTGTTACTCCATAACCTTCCTATGGCACACTACTTGTATGTACTTAAAAAAAAAAAAAATCAATTTGTTGGAAAGACAATTATTTTCACAATAACTCCAAGGTGCAGGTGAAACTTGATTTTCCTATTTAGATTATGCTCAGTTTTCATTCCCCTCTCTGTCTACATTCTTCTCCCTTTCCCTCTCTTTTTCTGTCCTTATTTCTGAATGGATTAAAATTAAATCACATTATTTAGAAAAGGGAGAAAAAAGACACACACATGCATGTCTTCTCATCTGTTTTTTTTAAACTCTCACAGCTCTAGTAAAAATACTATATACCTAGGCATGGCAAACCAACATTATTTTTGTTGTAAAAACACCACATGCACGTTCTTAGACATGAGTCCTCTGTGCAAGATCTTTTCACACATGCAAAAACAGCTGACATTTCATCACTTTCATGCAGGGATAAATAGAAAAATTGTGGAAGAGAAATCTACTACTGTTCTTGTCTGTTTTTCTAGTTACAGATGCTGCTTCTTCAGCATCAGCATTGTGCATGTTGATATTAATTATGAAAGTAATTTTCTTATATACTGTCTACTCACGTGTCTGTTTCTGCAGAAGTTTAAATTATTTCAGTGTGTCCTGCAGTTGTCACAAAATTCTTACAAAATGAGAAGAAAAACCTCATTTCCTGGACCAATGTCTTGCTGATCCCAATACAAGTATTAATCTACTATCCTATTTCACAGAATCACAGAATGATTGAGGTTGGAAGGGAGCTCTGGAATTCCTCTGGTCCAGTCCCCCTGCTCAATCAGGACAACTTAGAGCCAGTTGTCTCGGACCATGTCCAGATGGCTTTTGAACTCCTGAAGGGATGGAGACCCTACAAACTCTCTTGTCAATCTGTGCCAGTGCTCAGTCACCATCACAGTAAAAAATGTTTCCTGATGTTCAGACAGACCCTCCTGTGTTTCAGCTTGTGCCTGTTGCCTCTTGTCCTCTCACTGGGCACCACTGAAAAGAGCCTGTCTGTCTTCTTTACACCCTCCTTGAAGTTATTTATATACATTGATGAGATCTATCATGAGACTTTTCTTCTCTAGACTAAATGGTCCCAGTTCCTTCAGCCTTCCCATATGAGAGGTGCTCCAGTCTCTTAATTGTCTTTGCGGCCCTTCGCTGATCTCTCTCCAGTTTGTCCAGTATTTGCAAGTGAGTGTGGGTTTAAAGCAAAGCAGAGCCTAGGTTAAACATGCCTGAATAAGTCAGCAACACAGTCAGTGAAACTGAAGATAAAAAGCTGAACAAATGAAAAAAAGGCAAAGATAATCTGTTACACCCTGGATTTTGTACATAAAGCCTTAGCACACGGGAATAGAACTTGCATGGGGCTTGTTCTGCTTTGTTTCTGATGGGAAGCAAAGAGGAAAAACCAAGCATCACAGAGAAGGGACAGTGCAGAGATGTTCAGAGGTAATGTGCACCTGTGGATGCATATGTCCATGTGCCTGTCTGTATGCATGCCTATAGATAGTGGTCTGCTACTGCTAAGGCACTGTAATCTGATGCAAACTGTTTCATATATTAAAAAGCTGCATTAGGAAAGAGATCTTTTCAGAAATAGACGGATGTGGTATCTATGCCAAAAAATGACATTGCAAAGGGATTAACTGTTTAAGTGGTCAAATTAAACAAGACAGAAATAGTTAGCTTCCCTTGGCCTGTAGCTCCACTGCATGAGGCAGCTTGTCTCAAGTTGCCAATACCTCATTGCTACTAAGGCGAGGAGACAGTAACGTTAGGAATTGGGACATTTCCCAGTCTCTCACTGTCTGACCTTATGCCTTCTAGGCTTATCTGTGCTGGGGCAGGATCTCCCAATCTCCCTATGCTGAAACCTGGGCCATGGCAGACAGCTTTTCCGATGTAGCTATTTCTAGAGAACTGTCCTAGCACTTGGCATAGACATGTTTATTCTGGCAAAACTGCACTTTTGCTGCGTAATATGGGTGAAATAAGCTACCCTGGTGAGCACACAGTTTTGTCATAACTAAGTTCACAGCAGGGACTTCTGCTGACACAACAAGGGATAATACTCTTTGACTGATACTGTAGTTTGTAGTGGAAGCCTGGCCTAAGTCCAAGACTGGGACCTATAACCTGACTATTATTATTCTTATTAGCAGTCTTATTTAGATTAAGGCACTGGTTTGATACTTGATTCAGGAGATTAGGAATAGCAGTGTGCATATGGAAGAAAACACAGGGGCATGCAGAGGTGCTTTGGTCAGTCCGAGGGCTATTCCAACACAATTGTGGTGTTTCTTGCACTCAGCTTTACTCTTTCAGAGCAAGCTCAGCTATCTTCGGACAGTATTGTGTTCTGCCATAAGATGAGTAGGTCTCTTCAAAGAGTATTAGCTGGTGTGAGAGAGCACCAGCTGTTTTTTTCTTCTTTTTTTCTTCAGTAAGAATACTCCACTTTATAAATGCCTATTCAGTTGCTTGCTTTGGTATCAAGTTCCATTGCAAAGTAAGTGAGATGTGCTTTAGTCCTATATTAACAATATCGATTTACAGTATGAAATGAAAGAAGCAGCTCCCAAGGTCAGCCTGGTCCTTTCAAAGAATGTACCTGGCCCCTTCCCCTTCCCCCTTGCCCAACTATTGTAATTTTCTAATTTTCCCAACCACTGTGTGCACAAGTCCTGTCACTTCACTGTTTGCTGTGCCAATGCATGGCCTCTTTCCTTCAGCTTAGCAAATGCCCACAGTGCAGTTGTTATCTCCTTTAACCTTGGATAACATCTCTGCAGCAAACCTGAACTGAGTTGCACATTGCTTTGCCTGCTCCTGCCAGAACCCAAAGTCAGGAATTTGAACTAGTGTCTTTGTAACATAACAAAAGTATGTCTTGGCACAGCTCTTGGAGCATCTTGAGTCAGGTTGTTCAGCCCAAGTTGCTTAAAAATAGAATGGCTCCATAAGCACGGGAAGGTGTGCTCCTTCCCACTCCCATTTCACCTATCAGTTGCAGCAATACAGTGCAGACATAGTGTATTGTGATAGATATGGACATTCTTCATGTGGTACCCCTATTTCTCATACAAGGTATCCTAGATGGTTCACTGACCCTACTCTGGACCATGTATAATTATCATGCCAGGAGACCAACTTAAATCTACCAAACTCTTCGCTATCAAAGCAAAAAAAAATAGATTTTGCAAACCTCCTACAAATCTTAGACAAAATGTCAGTTTGTTAAAGTCCATAACTAGAGGAAATTGGCTTTGTAGCCACCATAAATTAGAAAAGAAATAACAAATGAGTTGGGAACATTTGCTACTGATACGAGGTTCTGAAAGGTAACAAAAACATTTGCAGAAGAATTGTATGGCATCAAGTGACTGGATGCTAAAATGGCAATGAACACACAGCCCTGCACAGACTGAAAGGGAGGCGCTGAAGTATTTACTAGCACTCCCAGGGAAAGAGATCTGGAGCCATAATAGATGTGTTTAGGAGAACACCAGTTCACAGTTGAGCTAGACCATAAGGAATTGTTAGGAAAGAAAACTAAAACTGAGAACCACACTATACTTCTATTTGGAATACCAGGTACAATCCTGGTGTCCTACATGTCAAAAATAGTAGAACCAGAAAGGTGTGGAAAAGCATACCAAAACCTGGTCAGTCCTGCAAAGTGGCAGGCACAGAAGGATGGGCTGCTAGTGTATGTCCTGGTTTTGGCTGGGATAGAGTTAATTTTGTTCCCAGTAGCTGGTACAGTGCTGTGTTTTGGATTTAGTATGAGAATAATGTTAATAACACACTGATGTTTTAGTTGTTGCTAAGTAGTGCTTATCCTAAGTTAAGGGTTTTTCATTTTCCCATGCTCTGCCAGCGGCAGGTGCACAAGGAGCTGGAAAGGAGCACGGCCAGGACAGCTGACCTGAACTAGCCCAAGGGATATTCCATACCATAGAACATCATACTCAGTATATAAACTGGGGGGAGTTGGTGGCTCTAGTTTATTATAATTGATAATATTATATTTTATTCTATTTTAGCTATTAAACTGTTCTTATTTCAACCACCAATTTTTATTTTTTTTTTTTATTTTCTTCCTCATCCAATTAGGAGGGGGGAGGAAGTGAGCGAGCACCTGAGTGGTGCTTAGTTACTTGCTGGGGTTAAACCATGGAAGGGCTCAATCTACTTACTATCAGTGATATCAGAAACAGAATGCAGGGTTTTTAATGTGTAAATCCTTCACAGAGCTAGATCTTCATGGCCTTGAGTAGCTGGAAGGAAACCTAAAGAACAGGCCAAGTAGAAAGAAGGAAATAGAGAGAAAATCACAGTCTCTGACAGAGCCAGTCAACACAGCTGGAAAAAATGTTCTGGATAAAGAATTGCAGCCAGCAGAAGTGATGAGGTGCAGTTAGATTAAACCAGAGCAGTTCTGAGCAGACGTGGTCAAAAACATGCTTGCACAAGCAGTATCTTCAGTATCATTCACAAAACTGCTAGTGCCAGTGAAGCTGACTTCACCCAAAACAATTATGAATTTTTCTACTTTTAAGTATTCGCTACATTTACAAAAATAGAAGCAGCATCTATCAGGAAGTCAGCTGAATGTACAGACAAGGATTCACACATGCAGCCACTGGAGCTGCATCTGAAGTCTGGTGAGCTACAGCCACCGCAGCAGCTGCAGAGCCTGCAATGATCAGGGGCTGCCCCAGGTGTCAGATGACCAAAGTACTAATACAGCGAATTGCTGGAAAAATGCATCATTAATTCTGTATTATTTGTGCTACATTTCTCATTTATGGTGTCATGTCTGACTACTGCTATAGCTTTGATTGTAGAAGGACCTGGCAAAGGACTGTGCTAACTATGCTTTGCATCGTTCTTTCCGTGAGCAGCCTCAGCGTGCTCAGTATCTCCCTGTGCAGGTTGCCTGTTTGCCACATGTTATACTTATATATACAGACATATGTACACACCGATTAATAAGTTAATTTAGCGCAAGAATTCGATGGTGAGACAGAAGACCCCAAGAGAAAAGTTCTTTCCTGTTGAGATAAAGCAGCAACTCTGTTAGTTTAAGCCAGCAGAGACTTTTTTTATGTTACCCAGATTTGCTTAGACTGAGATTTTCTGAACATCTATGCATTTGAAAAAGACTAAACTATTTGAAAGGAGCTATTAGCATGCATGCTTTAACTTCACTTCTTTTTCATGTTTGGCTCTTACGGAAAAATACCAGATTTTGATATGAACATCTGTTTCATGTTTTTCTAAATGTGAGCTTAGTATGAAAATTAACCCCTGAATTTTTGGTTTCAGCAGCCTTCTAGCTCATCAGCATGCATTCAGGACCTCTATCTTCCTAGTATTGTTAGGAATTCAGCTCAGCCTATGGATACTTTGTCTTCTGGAAATAACTTGGCCAACACTGAATGGATTCAAATATTTAATGAAGATATTTTTCACATAGTCATGATTAGCAGTTGTCACTTCTTTTTGCTGAGGCACTCCAATAGAAGTAACTAACACATCTCACAGTCTCATACAACCTCATTCAACTTTTTTCCCAAGAAAATGTAGGGAAATAACAGTCATATTTGCCCTTTCCAGAAATGAGTTTTAGTTACTAACAGGCCAACCACATGTTTAACAATGGTGAAACCACTCTACAGAGCACAAGTCTGAGCTTGGTTTAGTGGGGAGTTTCTTCTCCCTCACCAGAGGAATAAGGCATTGGACATTAACGTATTTTCATCTACCAAATCAAAGGCAATTGTCTTTCCTGTCAGTTTAGGGTACATTAGCTAAAAGTAGTAACAACTAGCAAATCTCCCCAAATGCAGGAGTTCCTTTCAGTATGGATGAGCACCCAAAATGCCAGAGGTTTTCCTGAATTACCCAAACTCCCAGGTCAGCAAAACCAGCCCTTAGGTACCTTCTGCTTCAGGCTGGCTCAGGAATCGCCCAGATGTGATCCTTCTTTTTGACAGATTGGCAGTTCCCATCCAATGTTAAAGGGGGGCTATACAAGGGGGAAAAAAATAACTAAATTTTTAAAAAGTTATATTTTATGTATTTTAAACTCTTCAAAATGTTTGACGTTGGCCTGAGTGAGTTTCATATACAATTCATCTCTCACCAGTTTGTCTATCTATGACTGTAACAAGGATGTGAATCAGCTTATGGAATTGGTACGTATTTTATTCTGTTACCATATGAAGAAACCATTTTTCTTTTACCACAGTGCGAAAGTTTTGCACACATCTGTACCAAGGACTTAAAAACTCCAGTAGTAACGTCTTTCAAAGATAATGAGACACTGTTAATCTCCCAGTCAAATGTATAGATTATGTACAGGGTTTTCTTTTAATACCTGTTCATGGGGTTTTTTACATACTACCATTGTATTTCTGAGGCCATCAGTGACATCCAGTGGCCAACTAGATTAAGCCTAGATATGTTTTATAGACATCTGCCTACTACTTTCTTCAGTAAAAAAATCAATTGAAATGTTAATCATGCAGTTGACTTGTTTAGCTTAATTCTCTCACAGGTGTGATGGGAATCTCCCTGGAGAAAAGCTTGCAGGATTGGACCCTCATTCTATTCCCTCCCTTTGAACTGGTGAGACACAGATGTTTTATGAGAGTCACAAGGATGTGATTTGGTCTCTGCCTTCTGTGCCAGTATCACTGATGTCAGTCAAAACTGAGGCTGCAATCTCTTGGGATTTGAGTTGGTGCAAAGCTATAATTAAGTTTTCTTTATTCCTGATGCAAGCAGACATGAATCTCAATATAAGTGTGTCCTGCCCTATCTGTTTCATTAATGAGATTTAATTTTCACTAATTTATTTTAAACGAGCTACTCTAAAAGCAGTTAATAGGAAAAGCAAGGAAGACAAAAATATTTATTCAGTCTCAATCATAAATCTGGATAAAAAACAAGTGTGGAGCACTACAGAACAGGTAAAACTCAGCACTACAGAAATGTTAGTCATACTGTATCTTACAGAAATGTGAAAACAAAATTAGGTGCAGTAACGAATTTCCAACGCTGAATTTTAAGCTTGCTTGCAGTGGGTGACCATGTTATTAACTCTGTTAATATCCTTCACTGGGTAAAAAAGAGATATTCTGGAGAAGGTGGTTAATGATGTTCAACCCCTTTAGTGGTGACAGCAGAGCAGCAGAGGGGAGCTGTATCTGGCCCTCTCGGTGCAGCCCTTGCTGCAGGTGATGAAATTGGGTGTCCACCCCCCAGCGCTCCCTTCTCCTGTCTGTCCCTGGGGGCACCTGGGGCGCTGAGTTCAGCTGAGTCTTGTCCACAGGTAATCGACACGTGGTGAAAGTGAATGGGAATGATGCTTGCCCTTACATGGTTAGCCCATGCAGAGTATAAAATGATTATGGTTTTGATGGTAAAAGGTCTCTTTAAATAGAAAGGATATGAAAGGAATAGAAGCTAGGAACCAAAACTTTTGGTGTGCAGTTCCCGAGGCATAGGGACCTCTATTGCTGATTTAGCACTAGAAAGCATGGACGTTAGTACCAAAGGTTGCTACCATTGTATTCCAAAAGCAGTAGCAGTCATTGTGCTACTAACACATCTGTTTTGTGGTGCCTCTCATCTTTTACTAAATAGTCAATTTTCCTGCGACCTGTTCCAATGAAGTGGTATGTCTGAACTTTGCAGAAAACTGAAGAGCTAAGTGCAGTACATTGGAAAAGGGCCCTCATGCCAGCTATTACCCTTATCATATTTGTGATTTATATTCCCCTCATTATCCTTTGCCTATAGATGACACAAACTAAAGAAACGGGGCTGCTTATGAAAAATAGTTGCGGCCATCAGAAACAAGAAGAAAAAATAATAAATTCCAGAATTCTAGTTTAGAATAAAGTATTTCACTTCTTGGAAACATAGTATAAGTATGAAGTAGCAGTGAACAAGAACTAAATGTCTGTTGTTCATTAGTCTACCAGATAATGAATTAACAATACTTCAAAGATTATAGAGTGTAAAGATGGAATCTGTGCTTATGTACTTACGACAAGGGTGAAGATCATCAATGAAACTGAAACTTACTCCACACTTAGACTGATACTGTCAGAGAATGAACCACCCCTTTGTTTACAGTATTTTAAATTCCTTTAAATACATAAATAATATGCATTTAGCGGGTCATGAGAGGCCTAAACCAAATCTCTGGTTTCATAACCTTACAAATTTGAAGTGCATTAAATAGACTTTAAATTAAAAGGTGATGCTTACTAAGCTTTCTTGATTCTTACCAAGGGAAGACTGACTTACAGAGCAGACAGCCATAGTAAATATGACACCTTCTTATTGTAAGCAGAAATTTTTCATCATCTCTTCATACAATCACAGTTCCACTTTTGCCTCTACCCTTTCTACAGTAGCCAGCAGCCATTTACATGACAACCTTATGCACCTGGCTGCCCATGAGCAATGGTGAGGGACTGCAAATATGTACACATAAATACTTGTAGATAATTTTTATTTTTATATCTATAATATATATTAAAATATGCATATAAATATCTTTATTATATAGAGATAGATATGTATTATAGAGAGAGAAAAATTTTTTCATGTCAAGCACTTGTCCAGAAACAGCACACTAATGAGTCTGTTGAAGGTGTCATTACAAATACCAGCATTCAGATTCAGACTGAGTGCCTTCATTTTTTTCATTGTCAGACCAGTTTTCTCTGATTTTACAGCAAAGAGAAAGGGCAAAGCTTGCAGAACTTCTACAAATGAAATACAGAAAAATTGTTGTGGATCATTTCTGTAGTAATTCCCCCTGAAAGCCAGTAATTCATTTAGAATCTAGCAATTATATGTACAAGGCATCGTTACTGGCAAATAGCATTGCAATGAAAGGCTGTATAGTTGGTATTGTGGTTACTGATGGTTTGTTCTGTTCTGCTATATGGTTTCTTTTTTATGTATCATGTAAAGATATTTTGATGATGTTTCACTGCTGTAATATACAAACATCATTTTCTATGAGGCAGAAAATTGAAATCCAAGGTGGATACCCAAAGGCATAGAGAAAATATGCTAGCTACTTTATTTGCACAGTTATTTAAGGAATCTCATAAGAAAACTGGCATAACTAAGCCAACAGTACTCATTTGGACAGGATAGTTGAGCTCAAGATCTTCTGTTCACCATCAGCTGCATATTCCGCTCATTGCATGGAGCTTATGCCATATTTTTTCTCTGCACTATGCTGATAACACACAGTTTAAAAATCCCACTCAAAGCTCTGAAAATATCCCTCTGTGAGCAGGTGGTGTGAGAAGATACTTGTGCCAGTTTCCTGTGCCTGAAGCCCTCCTGCTATTCCCAGAGCTGGTCAGCAAGAGTTGCCCCATGTTGGTGGTCTGCCAGCATCCCTGGGAAGCTGCAGCACAAGAGTATCCTGCAGGTCTGAATCAAGAGAAGGTACGACTCCACTGATACTGCTCATCTGAATGAGAGGCCTTGATCTTCAGGCCTGTGCAAGAGGCTAGGGGTGTCATTTCTGGGATATGCTTTTTACAGCAATGAGAAGGACTTGCACAGCTGGATCAGAAACCATGCACAAACCACCTGCTGACGTCGGTCCGTTTGGAAGCAACTCTGGCAGAAATATCTAAAAAACCAAGAAATACTGAAAAAAATACATCTGTTTCTTGGTGTGTCTGTCTAGAGGAAGTTCAACCTCATCTGAGGGTCTGGCAACATCCAAGCAGTCTGCATGAAGGGAGCATCTAGGCAGAAACTATGGAAAGAAAATGTTTATATTCTTCACTAGAGTTCCAGATGCAAAGGATGGGCAATAGCTTCTCCCAGGAGGGGCACAGCTGTGAACATGCATTCCTGCTTTTCATGGCTTCTTCAGTCAGTGTGGAGAATTTGCTAACTTTTGCACGGAAACTAAGCATACCTGCATATTGGAAATCTTACTTTTAAAAGGTCCCATTGCACTTCTATTGATGGGGTTCAGGTCTGCTGAGTTTTCTTTATGTTGCTGAACCTCTTTCATTAGCATTTCCTGCCTACACAGACAGCTGATCACAACATTGGCAGCGCTGTGTTTCCATCTAAGGTTTGTTTCAGTTTTAGTCTAGGTTAAAGCAATTATGGAATTAATTATTGGCTGTACAGCTGTTCTCCCCGCACCCTGCCAAAAGTCAACTTAGCATACATTCTCCCCTGCACAAAATGCTGGTAACAAAGCAAATCTAGTGTAGTACAGAAACAGCAACTGCCATCATACAGCCAAACCAGAGGATTAAAAGCAAACGCTTGCCAGGAAAGCTGCCATACATCCAGTGTGCCTGTCACTCTGCAGCCTTTAGGCAGGTGGTGTGAGCGTACCTCTGGGATCTGTAACATGTAATGTATGAGAGCCAGACATGCAGATTGGTTTGTCCTTAAAAAGCATTTGCCCCCTGTTTAAACTACCAAATATTCTACCCAGTTATACTAATACTCACCCTGTTTCATCAGCTGTAACTATTATTTTTTCAAGCACATTCTCTGTACTGATTGTCCCTTATGTGGTCCTGTGCATTTCAGTATGGCAATACAGAGTTATGTTTGGTCCACTTTCTTTATTGCCGTGGGCACGTTTTTTCTCTAAGAACTAAAGGTCAAGTTACCAATAATCCAGTCTAATTGGTGGCACTTTCCCCTCTCCACCTACTTCTCTACCTCCTGCCCAACCACTGGCTCACAACAACACCTCCTGTATTCTTCAGAAGGGGGTAGTTTACTGTTATAAAATATCTTTTAAAAAGAGCTCAAATAATCATGTGTGTCCTCGGAGCGTATACCCCTTGCCCCACAATGACTTGATTTCATTTGCAAGGTCTGATGCTGGGCAACTGCTGCTCTCAACACCACCTCTTGCCTGCTTTCCAGCTTGGCACAGAGATTACGAACTAACCAAGTGAACTTAAATGTTGGTTTCATCTTTGAGGATTTAGGTGACTCCCGGGTATGTCACCTCTGCTGATGAATTGATGAGCCATCATATGCTTCACATTAACTGTAGTGAGGTGTCAGAAGGAGAAACAAGAGCAGTCTGGGACAAGTGTATGCTGTCCTGATGGCAGGTGCAGGCAGGCTGCGTGGGGTTGCATGGTCCTCTGCGCTGGCTGCCAAACTGGGACCAAGCGAGGAGTTTCTCCATCCCCACAAGCTGTCTGTGGCTAGGGAGTGCCTGCCCCAGACCTGGTGCTCCCAGCACAGCAAGGATGCTGTGGCCACATGCTACCTGCCCCTACCCTCAGGACAGGAGCCGACAGGAGTATCCACCTCCTCTGCAAGTACAAGTTGTGGGCACAGAACTACCACATGGCTCTTGATTGCATTTCCCTTAGTTTGGTTCCTTTCCTTTAATCAGAACAGCCAACATGTACCTTTTTCTGCTAAGACTCTGTAAAAGTGCAAAGCAACTTCGGTGCTCTAAGAGAAATTCAGGAGCCTGCAGGACAAAACACAGCTGCCATGAAGAAGCAAACTGGGCTGAATTTAAAGCTGCAGTTTAAACAAATGTCATTTGCAAGTGCTTCAGTTCAGCAGAACTCTTCCTGATGTCTCTCACCAAAGACATCATCTTATTCAATAGCCCCTACAGCATCTCAGCAGAAAAGCGTATATCCTTCCAGTGTGCTGCATGCTGTTATCACCACTTGTAAATGGAGAACTTGAGGTGTACAGAGATGAGGAGTCAGACTTTCAAAGATAGTGCTGATTCTTCATGGTTATGTTTGCAATCTGTAATTCATTGGATTACATAAATCACCCAATAGTGACCAGAAACAATACCCCATCACTTCAACAGCTAACCACACCAAGGCTTCTGACATTTGAATAGTGAAACCTTAGTGGATTGCTTGTGTACTATTCAAAAGACAACACAATATTTTGAAGAAATGGCAAGTAATTTTGAAAAAATAGACTGAGTAATTTTAAAAAAATATGTGAACAAAAAAAATAACTTGATAATTGTAGCTCATACTTTCAGCCTTAACCTCTGCAAAAACAAATCACACACTTAGATGTTTGCACTCTGACTATTCTCCTCGCAATATCTTTACTCGACAGCTAACATAATTGTTGTTTTTTTTTCTTTTGAGGATTATTTTCATCTGGAAGAATTATATTAGCTATAGAAGTGGTAATAGGGATCTTTTTGTAACAATAGATTATCTTCTAATTAAGTGTGGTTTATCATGATCTTCATTCTCCTTTGTAAGTGAAATCTGAAATGGCCCTGTAATATCTGTGAAATTGTGCTTCCATGTCTAACCCTCACAGTGCTTCTAGCTTTCAGTGACTTTCAATAAGTTGTCCAGTGGCTCCCTGCCAATCTGAAAATCTCTGTAAATGCAAAGCAACTCTCTGAGGATCATTTTGGAAGCACAGATGCTTTTGGTTTCAGTCACAGACAAGGCAGAATCTAAAAAACATTTTGGGATATTTATTTATACAGCACAAATAAGCATAACACTACGTATCATGCTGTTGGAGTTTTAATTCCCAAACTGCATCTTAGAAATTCAGAGCTTTTCCCCTCCTACAGTGAAGCCTGAATGTTGCAGAAGCAGAGAGAAACAAATGAGATTTTTCTAAAGCAGTATGAAACTTATCAATAACTAAGAGATCAAATTTCACCCCACTTGGTACATATAAATCTGAAATGACCTGAGTGGTTTCAGCTGAGTCATTTCCAGTTTGGACCAACAAATCTGACACTGGAATTTTGCTTCTCAGTGATATTCATCAGCTGTTTTTCTTATCTGTGCTAGTCATTTCGGGCACAGGGACAGGACTACATGCCTCCACACACTGCGTTGTACCTGCAATCTGAGCACATCTGCTGTTGTCCAGTAAAGCATAATAAGCTTTTAAAAGAGTATGTGCTTAAGCCTAAATTTTTAGTCCAAAACTCATGGCTCAAGCATCCCAGATTACAGATGAGGTCTGTAGGTGGTAACACCTGCTTTCGGTGGGTGTTAGTGGTGGAGGACTGGACAACCAGACAATTAACCCTGGAGTTTTGATGTGTTGGTGTGTTGGTTGGTTGGTTGGCGCTTTTTCACATGTCTGAAGAATGACAAAAATGTATAGAGCAGAACTGGGCAGACAGTTTTCTGCCAAAACAGGAAAATAATGGTAGTGAGCAGGTGTTAGGACTGAATTTTCAGCTACCCCCCAAAAAAAGCAAGAATTAATTTGGATAAAACTCTTTCTTTGGGACCAGACAAATATTTAATTCCAATTGAAGTGTTTAGGATTTGGTTGCTTTCAGTGAAATTATTTCTGGCTAGCTTTTGTTGACCTGAACAGTTCATATGTGGAAGTTCATCTCTCACTTCTCCCCATCAATGCAAGAGAAATAGGTGATCCTACCATGCTCAGGACAGAAATCACCACAGCATCTCTGTGTGAGTCCAAACATGTGAGAGCACAGATACTTGCAGGGTGGCTAGAAGGTCTGAGCATCCCCACCGGCTCATTCACTTTTTCAGTCATAAAATACTGTGCCATTTGCATTGAGCTCAGATCAAAAATCTCTCTCTAATCCAGAGAGGGTTTGGGACTGAAATGCAGAGGTAGAGATTTGTTTGCTTATTTTTTAAGATACTCACAACCATTCCTTTCTCACTAGCATGCTTAATTAAAAACACTATATCCTCTGAGTTTTATTGATTTAGTAAATGTATGAGACTGCATCATCAGCTTGAGTAAAGGAAGATCTGGCCCGATATGTTTTTCCTAAGAAAACTGATGTGAGAATGTATGCACAGCAAATACTAGATACACAGTGTGCTGTTCTTCATCAGATAATATACTGTCCTATTTGGTCACTGTTGTAACAAATCATGCAAAATCAAGAAACATGCAGAAAGAATTATGTAGTAATGCTGCCACAGCATCAGAAATGAAGTTTCTTCTCCCTTTCTCCCGAAAACCAAACCCTATGCCAAGCCCAGCAAGGAGAATGATCATCAGCTGACTTCAGTGGTGATTCTTTTTGCTTTGCACTCCAAAATGACTGCACAGGCACTGATTATAATAAAACAAATATCAGTTCTTGCAACACCATGCCAGCTAGGAGATGCACTTTCAAAGACAAGTAATTATAACCTTCCAAGTTTATTAGATTAGATTAGCAAAAATATAGCTGCAAAACAAAGTAGACACAAAGTTAACTACCAAGATAATTTTTTCTTGGTATGAGAAATACTGACTCTACTCCTGTAATTACTTGCTTTATACATCAAACCTTGCCTATACTACTGTTTAAGTCACTAAAGGACTTAAAAAGATGGAAACTGCATTGCAGTTGTATTATGCTGAAACAGCCTGCTATTATAATGCAGTTCTGAGATCTTAGAAATGTAAAAACTCACTTTCATCACTTTCAGGGGAAATAAAACCTAGAGCTTCTAAGCACTAGGGAAAATACAAATATATTTGCCCAAAATATGTCCTCTCTTCTATTAAGAGCTTCTGAAATTTTTAGTAATTGGTGCAAAATGGAATAATTTTGTGAAAAATCTGAGGGTTTTCTCCTTGCCCAATTAGCATTTTATCATTGATTATAAAAGTCTTTCTAATGAAACAAAAGAAGGAATCAGTGGGACATTCACCTAGAAAATGCTCAAACTGGGCCCACACCCCTGAATTTACTGCCAGTTTACTCAGGAAAATTAAAAGTGGAATTTGCCACTGAGGCTGTGTGATTTCAATCATAAACTTTAACACTGAAAATCTACAGTTCCCTCTATCTGCAGTGTCATGAGATCAAAATATAAAAAAAAATTCAAGAAAAGGGTGTCTATGCTGAATTTCCTGCCTGATAGATGTAGACATTCCTGTTATTATCATACAGAAAGAAAAAAATTCATGCTTGAATCCTTCCCCAAGGGCTGTCAGCAGTTACTGGGTGCATACAGCCAGGTGACAGCTCCCAGCTCATTGCAGCAGTGCCCGAGGGTCAGAGGCTGGTGCAGAGGGTCTGGGAGCAGGAACCTGCTGCGGGGGGGGGGGGGGGGGGGGCGGTGGTGAGCCCTGGGGGGCCGTGCAGCCTTACTGAAGCTGTGCAATGCACATCTGCTTCTGTTGCTCCCCGAGGCTGGCTCAGCTCCATTGCATGGGAAGGGGATGATGAGATGGGAGATTGAAAAAATGACATTGCTCTGTTGTCAGATATCAGATCAGCTCCCCTAGAAGACACAATCCCATCTGGACATCAGAAATATCTACCGTTCCTTCAGAAGAACATACTTTTAGCCATTTTTTCTTCTTGTTCTTTTTTGGAGATTAATTTTAATGCCTCTTGTTCAGTTTATCTTTACCTTAGATAACAACAACTACCAATTTTTCCATTTGGGAATATCTGCTATAGCTGGTATTGGTATTCAGCAGTAAAGAACTGTGCAACCCAAGCCTTCAGGAAACAATCTCTGCCCTCAGATATTCATGGACAAGTCCCATTGAACCTGGGGCATAACTTCACCTTATAAAAAGTTTTTATCAGCAACATAATGTTTCTCTATAAACTGTTCTCTTCTGGGTTGCTAGAACAAGTGTAAAGTGCTATTTCTGAACAGTAAAGCTATTTCCCACCCCCACCTTCTCCACTCCTGAAGTAAAATATGCCTCTATTTTTGGCAAGAAACTTGCTCTCTACCCTGGTATAATTTGAGTGAGTGAAAGGAACAAACCAGGAAAGAGAAAGAAAAGAAAGGAAAGAAAGGAAAGAAAGGGAGAAAGAGAGAAAGAGAGAAAGAGAGAAAGAGAGAAAGGAAAGAAAGGAAAGAAAGAGAGAAAGAGAGAAAGAGAGAAAGAGAGAAAGAGAGAAAGAGAGAAAGAGAGAAAGAGAGAAAGAGAGAAAGAGAGAAAGAGAGAAAGAGAGAAAGAGAGAAAGAGAGAAAGAGAGAAAGAGAGAAAGAGAGAAAGAGAGAAAGAAAGAAAGAAAGAAAGAAAGAAAGAAAGAAAGAAAGAAAGAAAGAAAGAAAGAAAGAAAGAAAGAAAGAAAGAAAGAAAGAAAGAAAGAAAGAAAGAAAGAAAGAAAGAAAGAAAGAAAGAAAGAAAGAAAGAAAGAAAGAAAGAAAGAAAGAAAGAAAGAAAGAAAGAAAGAAAGAAAGAAAGAAAGAAAGAAAGAAAGAAAGAAAGAAAGAAAGAAAGAAGGAAAGAAAGAAAGAAGGAAAGAAAGAAAGAGAAAGAAGGAAAGAAAAGAAAAGAAGGCAAAGAAAGCAAGCTCTCCTCCTGCTTGTGAACAGAAGATCAGTTCATTTGTGCATGCTGTGTAAAACTTCCTACAAAGTCCTTTGTGCCATCAGCATGAAAAGAATCCTTTGCCCAAGCAGGAGATTAGGGTGGCCAGCAGGAATCCCTGCACCCGAAATTCAGATCAGAATGGGTAAGTTCATGGGAAGTTGGGATTTTAAAGGGATTGTTCTGATGATGCCAAAAAAGCAGCAGTAACAACAGCCAACTCCACAGACCCATCCAAATTTCTGTTTTCTCCCTCAGCAAAGGTACACTGAGGAGACAGAATGTAAGGGGCCGGTTGTGCTCACCTTTAAGGGTGCTATACAAGAGTGAGCCATAAGGTGATAGCAGGTATGTCAGGCATCTCATTTGAGACCACGAACCACAGCCTCTCCCTCCTCTCCATTTTAGCGAACCCTGAGAGATTGGTGCTGCTGTTAAAATCCCTGGAAGGAGGTAGCGGCGGCAGCTGAACACTGTGGTCTCATGCAGCACAATCAATGCATCAATCTTCCTTACATTGGTGTCTTATCTTGGCTCACAGAGTCATAATCAACTCCAGAAATTATAAGGGCACCAGGGAGCGGGTGCTAAGATGCGGGTGCCGCAGCTGCCACTCCCCTCCTGCGCCGGCAATTGTGCTGCCACCTCGGGAACGCTCTCGGCCGCCCGGCCTGGTCAAAAGACCTTTGAATTAACCTTTTCACTAGAAAAGAGATTGTGGCCCTATAGAAAAGTATGAATTCAGAGCAAAGCCTTTCTGCAGGATTAGTCCATTAGAAGCAAAAAGGAGAAAGGTTTTTTTGTTGTTCTGCAAAATATAAGTGATTACAGGATTTAAAGGAAAAAAAAATCGTCTGTCTATAGTGGAGAATATCAACGTTGGAACAATGTGAGCTCTTATCCTCTGCATAAGTCCTTGTACTGCCCTTATCTCCATCACATCTGACAGCTTGCCAGGAGTGTGAGCTAAGAGATATAGTATAACTGCTGTCCTGTGTGGTCTGTTCCTCCATCCTCTCTGAACAAAAAAAGGTGTGTGTGAGATGCAGATCTGCTTTGCTATAGGATTTTTTTAGGGAAGGGGGAGAGCTGTGCTAAGAATTTATGTCAGAGGAAGAAAAGCAAACTAATTCTCTGTTAGCTTCCTTTTTTTTTTTTTTTTTTTTTTTTTTTGTGGTGTTTTATTTTCCTCCCCTTTTACAGTTTCACCCAGTCAGTTATTTAGCCCATTAATAGCCAAAGCACCCCACCAGCTAATCTCACCTTTGGTAGAAAAGTAAAATACTGTGGACTGAAAAATACAACACTCTCCTCATCGCCTTAGAAACAAAGGACTTCTTTGAATTTTCTTAATAAGATATCCATACATATGTGCTTCGGTACACAGAGTTATTTATTTTTTTTTAATGATCAATTATTTGGGGGACATTTTCATTTTGGTGACAAATTAAAGAGTTGGAGAATAGCATGCACTTACTAAGAAATCTGCTCCCAATACAGTATCTAAAAGCTGGTAGATAGCAAACAGTGAACACCTCTGCTTTAATTCATCATGCAAACTTAAATAAAGCTAGGGCTACTATAGACCCCATAGTAACTAAAGGTGAAAGGCTTTTCAAATTTCAGATCATGCAGACCTTATGTCAAAACTATTTAGTGCGGACCTTATGATGAGACTTTCAACTAGATTCTGATCTATGTTTAGAAACCATCTGACCAAAGAAAAATAGCCAACTGTTTCATCTCCCTTTCTTTTTTTTTTTTTTTTTTTCACCCCAACCCAAAAATATGTTTTGAGATCAGCATTCCACTTTTCATTTAAAGGACTTTTAAATATCCAGTGCATGTTCATTACACATAACAAAGTTTATGTAATCACATGCTTGGAGCAGTAAAATCCCACATTCCTCCGCTTTACAGATGGCACAATAATTATCATTTAGCCCTCTGAATATGACTCAGGGTGTGGAAAAGATACGCAAAGCTCGCACGCATGCTAGCCCACCCTTTTACAGAATTTCAAATGTAACTGGTTTTTTGGTTGTATGGTCACATTAAAATTCCCCTTTTGCAACACTTTATGCAAAAAACAAACACCTGGATTCAGAGTTTCCTAAAGGAATCATCTGAAAATAGGTACTTTCTGCCAAAATGTCATGAAGATTTATGTGCTTACATTCACAGATTAAATTGAGGACAGGTGGGAGAACACTCAAGTATGAGAAGGAATGATAGCAAATTTATGTGTAAAAATGGGGGGGGGGGGGGGGTGAGGGGGGTGAGATGATAGTTATTATGATTACTGGTGCTTTAGATAAAACAGACATAGATTTTGTAAAAGGGAAGGTACCATGCCTGGAAAGCCATCCTTCAGCAGTGAAATAATGATCTATGGGATTGTATTTCCTTAAAACAAAAATAGAGGCATTCTGGAATTCAAAACATACTGTCTTGAGTACAGCCACGGCACGGAATGGTACTTGGATGCCGTGTAGTGTGCCGGAACAGATGCTTGCAGGGAGGATTCAGAGGGTATCAGCACGGTGCAAGCAGGCACTGAAACAACACAGCTTGCTTTCCTTCCCCGGGGGGGATAACGGCTCCTCGCCCAAGGACACCTTTCCCCCTTCAACACAGGTGACAGCGATGGCTGCATCGACCCAGCGACTGGGTGGTCACTGCCATTCCCTGAAGCCCCACAGATGTGGTGACCTCCAAGCTCTCCACAGAAAGCCCATGAACATGTGAGCGCTGGTCACAAAATACCGGTGCAACACCTTACATCAGGGCGAGAGGAGACTCAAACCAAGTAAGATGAAGTAAAAGCAACAAGTTGGTTGTGAAAACTTTTAAAAATCTGATTGGTATTTCAAACACTTTTTTTAACTCTTAGGTAATCTTAAAGTACAATCACCTAATGACTGGCCTTCTAGAAATGCATGCTGGAGTCTGACAAATGTCTTCTTATCTGGATTTTGGTGGGGTGGGGGGTGGGAGGTGTCCATTAATACTTCTGCTGTGTCCAGACCCTATAGAAGACACTTTCAAGATAAATTTTTCACTGAAGAAAACTGTAACATAGCTCAACAGTCAGCCAAGCCTGCTGTAGTTTTAGCCTCTCTAAAACACCATCCCAACTATTAACAGCATCCATAGCTAAAATACATTGTAAATCTAGCTGTTCAGTGGGAAACAAATTCCTTTTAGATTAAAATTAACATTATTCCAGTCCATGCACCACAAGTGGACTGTATATAAATTACTGTTCCTTTAAGACAGTGGTGCAATGAAGATCAACATATTCCCAGCTTTTAAATCACAAAAGGTGATTACACTGAGACAAATGAAAACTGAAACATATCTACAAGCTGTCTTTTTCCCTCCCACTCTGTGTAGAGTATGACAGTAGAGGTAGGTAGTCTAGTGTTTCACAGGAGTACTATGTTTCATGTAAATAAATATATAGCTAGGAACAGTCATGAAGGTTAAAGGGCACCTGTAAAGAGAAAACTATGATTCCTAGGCTCTTTGTTAAGTTTATTTAGTAGAGGGACTAGAGAAAGTTTCAGATTGGGCTGTAAGGTGCTAACAGTCTGACCAGATAAATGTTAGCTTCCCAAGTCTGGATGCCAGAAGAAACTGTAACATGGTTAAGAGCTGACACAAAATTATTCTATCCAAGAAAAACATGTTATTCTGCACAAAAATTAGGGTATAGAGTATTATATCTCAGTATAACATTGATGTATTATTCTTTCTCAATTTCTAGCCTTCAGGACAGTGCACTGTTATTGTTCTGTATGAATTCTCCCGGGCATAAATTTAGTTTTAAAATTGTTTAAGTGGAAATCATTAATTTATGCTTGATAATTTAAAATTTATTTTTATTCACTGTTGCCTATAATTACTTCTTAGAAATTTAAAGGTGGAATAAGTTTCCTCTCTGAATTTATTTTTCCTGTATCACACATGCATACAGATTTATAGAGCACTTGCAGGAATTTTGTTGCATTCTGTCCAGAACTGAATTAAATTATTTACACAGGGACAGTGACTGTGGGACTAGGCCTTAATTACAACTACACTTTTGTAAGAAAAATAGGTTGAAGTCTTTGAAAAGTGGCAGATTCAAAGCATTCTGTCTCCCCAGTAGTTTGTTAAATTTTGTATCTATTTAATCAAATCATGCCCCCATTTTCACCTGTACAACCACACTGAAACCAGTGGAAATAGGCAAATGTACAGTGAGATTGTTACTTTTTCTCAAAGATAAGAAGATTTCACATAGCAATGCCCTCTGGGAAGCAATCCATTTTAGACCAAATTATTCCCAGTGGTAATGTTGATTTTTAACAACTGTGTTACACCAGGGTTCTTTGTTGTTCTCATTAATAAACTATATTATGTCACTCAGTATGCATGTAAAAGTATCATTACTGCTATTTAATTACTTTGTTTTTGTAAGAAAAACTATGAGATTTGGTTGAATACAAACAGTAAATGCGGCCAAATCAAAGTTGTGCACTCCAACCCAAATATTTTTTACTTTGTTTCTGCACATATAATTGCATATAATTTTTAGTTGTGTACAGAATTTTTATGATAAAACCTCATTAATCACAAATTCATCAATGCAGCAAAAATACATCCAAGCAAACGTGGTATAATGTTACAAACATAAGACATGTTTTAGGATGGAAAGAGGCCAGGATCTTCATCTTCATCTATCCCTTAATGTTACATAAATGACTAAGTCATCATATCAGTGGTTTTCACATGGAAATATAAACACCACTGAAATTCCATATTCTATAAATGGCTATGACTCTAGAGTGCTTAAAATTACCAAGAATACCATAAGAATAGTGTACATAATATCCATTGAAGGATGAGAACCGCCAAGGCAGTGCTGGCAGTGTGGTACAGGTGATGTGGGGCATTAACTGCCATCCAGGCTTCTGCTCCCGAGTGCATTATGACCTTCCCCTGTGCCCTCATACACAGGTTGCTTTAGATCTCCAGCTGTTCAGTTCTCTCCAGCTGCTGAAGCGTTAGTTCTTATACTTCTGTCACTCTGGTTATTTAGCTCTGAAGGCCTAGCATGAATGTCTATGGCTCCTGAGAGAATAGGGTCTTAAACTTTATTTAGCTCCTGAATCCCTATTCTAGCACTAATTAAAAATAACCTTTCATGTAGGGCACTGTGAACCCAGCTTCATGGTCTTCTGCAGCACCAAGGAGCTGAATTCAGTGAAGTTGCTCTTAATCTATAGCAGCATCCAGGTGAGAAGCATTTTGCGTTGTCTGTGTTTTTGCAACTAAACCAAAGTCAGGCTAAAATCTGATCTAATTATAGTCCTTAAATCAGCAGTGTGTTACAAGCTCAGGATCCTTTTGACTTCAGAGTCTCGAGAAGACAATTCACAGACAAGCGGTGGTTGTGAAATCCAGTCAAGCAAGACATGTCTCTGATTTCGAAGCAGAAATCTGTTCTATGTTGATGGCACTATTGGCTCAAATATCATATTTACATTCTAGTTTTTAATGGCTTGCAGTTAGGAATCAGTCAAGCTAGTCTGTAGGTGGTCTAAATTATATCCTGTGTGCATGCTGCATACTGAGAAGAGTTTGCTGATCTAACAAATGATAAAAGACTGAGCAATCATCCACTGTAAGTCCAAATCTTTACCCTGGCAAACCTTACACTGATTTTTCACAGGAGTTTTGACTGAGTAATGACTCTAGAATTTGGACCATTTTGACTACACCAGTGATCAACAGTCCAGCATCAGACCCCCTGTCCTTCCAGTCCATTTTGGGTATTTAAAGCTGATTCACATTATTGCAATAACCAAAAGTCTTACTATCGTTTAGTCTTTTTTAACCTAAAGTTTCTCTGTGATTAAGACACTTTCTCTATTTAATGCTAATATAGCTTTTTAGATATAGGTGGTTGCCTAAAAATGTAGATGTATGCCTCGTGGGATTTTCATGAGTATCTGAGTACCTGTCTCTCACTCAAAAGAATGAGAATTAACTCCTAAATGTCTTTAATGAGACATACTGAAGCAACTGATGAAAAAAATTACATTAGACAGCTTTGACAAAGCAGGAGATTTATTCTGCATCTATATACGTATGCCAAACCACTACTCGGGTCCTTGTATTTGACTTCTGCTAAGACCATCATCCTCTGTTCTCTTCAGCTCTCTTCCTTTCATATGGTTTAAAAAATGGGATATCTAAGATATGACCTGGTTTTTCAATCTGTATACAGATCAGCAGTGAAGGTCTTAATCCTGACTGAGGCTGGGAATTACTGAACTGAATTAATTTAATTAAGATAAATGGTAAAACATAGAAATTGTAATGACATCAGTGAAAAGCTACCACTTTCCATTTTTGTTTTTAGTTTTATATTTGAAATAGAAATATTTGCAAAAGGGCTTCCTTGTTTGGAAGAGCAGGTAGGTAAAATTTAAATAACAACTCTATGACAGCCCCCTAAATGGTATTTAAACCTAACACCTTTGTTCCATAAAAGGCACAGAGGATGTTATAGCAGCCTCTGATGCTCTGCTCCATACCCAGGAGCTGAATGCACATTTAAGCCCTTTTACCTGAAGCTGCTGAGGGCAAACTCTGCAGCGCTGCAGCTCCTACCCTTTCTGCTATATCCATGGCAGCTAATAAGCCATGCAGTCATGGTGATCTAATGGTGTGGGCCCAAAATCAACACTGGGTGCATTTCTGGAGGGAAAGGGGATTAGACCTGGTCCAGTCTTGTGTCCTGGGCCCATAGCGATGGCAGCAGCCAGGGAGGTGTTTTGGAGCACACCTCCCAGGAGTTTGTACTCTGAAAACACACTGGCTAGTGGGAACAATTAGGAGATTTACCTCCTGATCCAAAGTAACATGAGACATCATGTAAGAATAAGATTAAAATGATTAATTTGAGGCAATTGCAGGAGAAACAGCCTTTCTTTATGTTACTTTCTCATAATCCTGAAATAACCCCTGGAAGAAGGGAATTTCAGTTTCCTTCAACACCTGCTAATATGTCTGAGATACATATTGTAACCCTTATTCCTCCTTCCTGTATTTTGTTGGACTTCGGCTTTTGGGGGTGAGATTTCTGTAGCTGTTTCTCTAACTGAATATAGGTCTGCTTACAGCCGTTATTAACACTGTGAAAGCCCCTACAGTGTCTCAGCTCTCCATCACATTTAGGAATAATATAAATAAGTCTAGCAGACAAGCTGCTTGCTTGCTTCCCTTCTTTATCCCATCGCCTTCCGACAGAGCCGGCAAAGAGCAGGGAATAGGAATATTTGGGCTACCTCTTTGTTCCCAATAAAACATTGCTATGCTTGTTAATAACTGCAGAAGGACAGGAGGAAACGCTCCAGCAAGTTCAAGTCTGCTGCTAGGAGGGAGCTGGTGGGTCCCCAAGCAAGAACTCTGTCTCGGTGGAGTGCAGGCAAGGGGAACAGGCAGCAAAGCATGGAAATTCAACTCTCACACCTTGTAGTAGTTATTAATAGTATAAGAGTTAATATTTTAATTCTTACAGGCAAAAAAATATTCTTTTTTTGCTGATTTGCATGAAGAGCACTACTGAAAGCTCATCGGTAGTGTATTGATCTGGATGGTATTTTTGACCTGGGTGCAACTACTGGCTATTTTCCTGCCCAAGACCTTGGAAAAAGCAGGACATCTGTGCCACGTTGGTCCTGGCAAGCCAGATGGGTGCTGCCCTGCAGGAGGTCAGAGCCTGCCAAGTGAGAGCTTTTGCTCAGAGAAAGAAGAGTTTCTTCTTCTAGGAGCAGTGTCTTAATCTTCATGCCTTGCAGGCCCTCAGCAGCAAAAACTACAATTCTCCATGGTTGTGCTTCTCCCCTTTCCCCTCCCTGGAGGCTGCCCACATCTCTGCCGAGAGGCCGCAAGTTACTGCCTCCTCACAGTGACCTGGATTGAACTGTGAGCTGTTGAACTGTCAAACGTGCTTTTTGGGGGTTGCACACAGTGATGTTTTGTCTGCTGCTCCTTCTAACTTGAGTTCATTTGTCTTGGTGTTTCTCACAGATGGTTACAATAAGATTACAAATGGTTTTCCCACTTTAAAAAAAAAAAATGCAAAAAAAACCTCTCTCCTTTCTGGCTTCTTAAGTGAAACTTAGATATCTTAGTTAGGAACTATACTCTGGATATTACGTAAAATTATTCAGTGAAGTCATTTAAGTTTAGCTCACCTGGATTTTTAAACAGTCAGTTCTCTTGGGGGTGGAAATGTTCCCTCTGCAACCCAGAAAAGAAGAATCTTTTCTGCAGTGTCCTGTGTGAAAAAGGCTATATACAATAACATGGTAATATTTTCAATACTATATTTGGTCATTACATTAATCATCCCTATGCATAAAAAGTAGTAGGCTTTCTGATCTGCTTATATATAGTTCTGTATATTTGTCTCACATAACTTTTTTTTTTTCATCTAGCTTGCTAGATCATGATGGAATAATTTCAGGAAGCCTACAGCTATATTCCCTCCTGCTTGCACTGACTCTCTGCTCTGAACAGCAGGACTTCTATTCCACACCAATATAATAAAACTAATAACAAGTTTTCACTGCAAGAGGTTCTTCTTCTAATTCATTCAGACTTTCTGGGAGAAGGGATGAAAATGGCTTTTGAAATATAAAAGACTGCTATAGCTGACTCTTCACTAGCATTCATCATATCCCATTAGCAGCGATCTAGAAACATCAGTGTCATAATGTGTTGACAATCACTCATTTTTTCCTAGTATCTTATGAATGACTATTCATGTTAGTGTGCAACCTGTCACTCAAAAACCTACAAAGACATATTGTGTAACAGGAAAAAATTGTTAATGCACGTAAACTTTTATGTTACTAATAAGAGTAATGGATTAACATGCTTTATCCTGTAGAGAGTAGTACCTATGTCAGTGTACACTAGGCAAGAACCATCACCATCACATTTACAGATTTTGAATTTTACATATTCTTTTAGCTCCATTAAAATCCCTTGCTATACTTGTATTTTATGGCTATAGTGTTTGTTGTAGTTCAGATGCAAAATATAACTTCTAATTTTTTCTGTTGTATTCAATTAGGACCATTTTATTATAGAAACCTTTATGTTCAGTCATTGTAAGGGATTACTCTTACATATTCCTATAAATAATTGTTCACTTTAAGGATAAAGTGGGTAGGAATTTACTTCCAAAGCATTTTCATCAATATACTGTCATCTTACTGCTGATACCTTTCAATTATATGGGCTTGTTTCTGGAGATTTATCCTCAGATCTCTTGATAATCCCAGGAAAATCTTGATGTCAACTAATGAACCACTCCCCTTACAGTACAATTATATCAAGCAAAGAAAAGGATCTAAATGGTTCCTTTCCTTTTACACATTTTCTTTTCTCACTTTAATAATATAAAATTGTTAAATGGGAATAGAATTTAGGAAATGCCAATCCACAAGCAAGAAAAATCCCAGTAAAAGAGACAGGCTTACATCCCTTCCTCTGAATAGAAAAAATTCAGCTGCAAGTCTGTGGCATGCAATTTCATCTTTTAGGAATTTTATTCAGACTCACAAATGAATACACATTATTCAGCTTTTGTCCACAAATGAAAAAACAAAGCCAACTATGCCTACAAGAGTTCTGAACAGGAAACAGAAAGAAGCAAAAGAATAGGCTTGAATTTTGGATAAAATTTAGATGTTAGGTGGCTGAGCTCTCTGAAATATAATTTCAATTGCAAATATTCTAGGGTTGCTTGGTGAAATTTAATAAATAAATAAATAATTGGGTGTGAACATGCTGTTGATCTGGGCATTCGGCAAAATGCCATCTCTTACAGACCTACAGAGGTTTTGTGCACATTTTTCTGATTGAATGCTATTCTCCCAGTCAGTCAGAGCGCAGCACAAGTTGCCAGAAATCATTCATCAGCCCCTCGCAGAAAAGGCTGTCAGCTAAGGCTACAGGCCTAGCGCCAGGCTGTCAAGTTTTGGGCTTGCAGCCAGTCTGTCATGGTTTGAGGCTGGTAGCCAAGCAGTAACTTTGATGTTTAAGGGGTTAGCCAACTGGTATGTGAGGGTGGCCTATCAGCTCAGAAATAATATACCGCACTCAAAGGTCATGAGTTCTGAAACTAATCTGGCTGTTATAATATTTCTAATAAAAACTGAGGTAGACCTTTTATATTGTAAAAAGTGTTCAAATTATTTCAGTATTTGTTTTGATTAAAATTTCCATTACACGTGCTTTTCATTATGCAACTCAATTAGTATATAAAAGATTTTCTGTTTAAAATGTTCAAATGAGCATAATTGTTCAATTTGGAAAGATTACAATGCTTTTATTTAATTAACACTGCAATAAATACTTCATTTTGTAATGAACCCCATACTTTTGGGCCATTAACCATTCAATAAATTTACAGTATGGAAGGTTCTTTATGGGGAAGAAGATAAATAAAGCTATTTAAATGAATGTGCAACAGCTCTGATGCTAAGCAGCAAATTATAGCTTTTTGCTTCCCATCCACTAGAGTTGTACCTCGATTACAAACATATGGGAATGTAGTAAACACTATACATTTCAATTACTATTTTGAACATGAGTTAGACAACACTCTTTCATACTTGCTACAAAGAAATGCAGTCTGCACTTGTGGCATCTTCCCGGACAAAGAAGATAAAATAAATTTTCATCTGCCTTTCACCTTCCCCTTATCCCACCCCATCCACAGCTTCTTTGTTTCTGAAAACCTACGCTGGGATTTCCTGATTTAGATACAATCATTTGTTTCTTCATGAAAATAAAAGAAATCAGGAGTATAGTGCAAACCCTAGTACTCCATTTGGATCATGTATTAACATCGCTCCATCCAGAGGCCTATGACAAGTGCATCTGAACCCATAAATCAGAGAGAGGCTCAAGAGGTAAAAGTGGCTCTTTCAGGTAGTGGAAGTACTGCTCAGAGTCTGATGGGAAGCAGGAGCCTGGAGTCCCCACAATCAGGGTGATCTGAGCCCACAGTGCCTGATGTGACCGATCCCAAGGTGTTAAATGCCTTCAAATCCCAACAAAATGAACAGAGCTGGGAGCTCTGCACTTGCAGAAGCTGTTCAGCATCTTGCTTCATCCCGGGCTGCCTGGGAACTGCAGCTGGGGCCTCAGTGCCATCCACCTGCTGAGTAGCTGTGATGGAAAAGGGGTTCACTTCTGCCAGTATTTTTTGTTGTTTCATGGTTGTATGCAAGGATGTAAAACGGGAGGGCAAAGCTATTTCAGATTTACAGGGCAGCTCAGCCAAAAAAGCTCATAAAGCTCTAGTTTGCCAAAAACGGCAACGTAACCAGTAACAAAATCTAATTTCTGAACTTCACTGGGAAAAAGGCCTCTGTAAAACTATGATTTCATCTAGGAACGTGGATTCAAAAGATTTTATTGTTTTATTAGCCAAACCTCCCTTTGTCTAATCCATGTTCTACAGTCCAGAATCTTTAAATGAAAACCAAAAAAAACCCCACCCAAAAAACAAACCAATAAGCAAACCTAAGAAAATACTTTGGAAATGCATCAGGCTTTCTTTTTTCACACTTTTAAAAATGGCTGGACAGCATTTTTCTACAGTGTCCACTGGAGACCTTTCAGATGTTGCACTGTGTTTACAGTATAAATTGTTTACAATAATTATGAAATTAAAACAAGCCACATACCCATGTATTTAGGTGTTCCTTATGAACTGTAACCACTGAACAAACTACTTGAAAAACATTACCGCATGCTATATTTCTCAACCGTTATTTGAAGATTTTTTTTCCTAATCTGAAAATAATATATAAACAGCACAGACATTTAAAATAAAATAAGGTGTGGATTTAGAGAATGTTTATGACTAGAGGTGAAAAGAAAAAATACTGCTGAAAATTAATAAAAAAATTTTCTTAAGAGCATTTAAAATTCCTAAGTATACCTTAAAAAAGTAAACATTTAAAATGTATTTTTTTCAGGAAATCTAGCCACCTGTTTTTGTATATTTTCTGGAAAGGGAAAAAAGATAGACTCCTGCTGTGTAAAAATAAATTGTGCAGTTTGTGGTAAGTTTATTAAAGATGAGTAATTTTTAAAGCTAACAGTGAGACATAAATGTTTAGCACAAGAGTCTCTTTCTTATGGAAGCTTTGAATAAGGACATGCTTGTTTTAAATTGTAGATTTACAGGGAGAGAAGGAGTAAAATATTTTAAAATACTAACTGTATAGTCTGGTCAATGAAAGTGTTAAAATCAGATTAAAAACTCAACAAGCCACGTCCTGTACTATACAAGCTTCTTAGTCCCTGGCACTTGCAAACCTAGTGAACTAGGTTATGAGCCTCCATGTATTTCAGTGAGGCTGGTCTCACTGTAATAAGTGCAATAATACACTTAACATTGATAGGAGACTACAGGATATATCCCCTGAAGTCTATTTTGAAGACCTATTTCAAGGGTCTGATTAACTGATACACTTAAGCCTATTTTAGGGGCCTGATTAATAATCGATACACTTAAGTGTGTTCTACATTTCATGGTAGTTAAACACAAGTATATGAAGTAGTACAGTTTAAATCAAATTGTTCCTCTCTGATAGTAATCTCTACCTGATTATTAGTTTTCTTTCTAATCTCAGACTATGAGAACTGGTCTTTTCTTGCCTAACTGCATGATTTAGGGTCAACCAGATTGAGAAATGATAAAAGATTCCTTCATAATTAACTGATGTTATCAAACTCCAAACATAAAAGTGAAATATTTTGAAAAATCAGGTCCTTCAGTTTAGTTCTGCAATGTTGTCTCTGAACTCTCTAAGGAGGGAGACGCCTCTGTTTTAGAGCTCAGGTACCAAGGAAATATGACATTCCTGCCTTTCATCTATATGACAAATGAGAGAAAAAAAATCAGCCATGACCGTCTAAAGGATAAGTTATTAATTTCCTGCTTTTGACTGTTCCAGCAAAATTATTTCTGTTTACATAAAAGAGGTTGATTTTTGTTTTGAAACCTTTTTTTCTTTACCATTCTTGTCCCAGTCCTGCAAAACTCTTCATCCTTCTCTTTTTATGACAATATAAATGGTGAAAGTAATAATGGTACACTCTCCAGTGCTGCCTTCCCTCATACCTGAACCTTAATCTATCTACTTACAGAATTTTAAGGAAATAATTGAAATTATCAGTGGGGTTTTTTCAGCACATCAGTACATTCAGCACATCAGATTATGAACCAAATAAACTATTTTATTAAATGTGTGTTGTAGGACTCTGGCACTATCCTGAAGTGTAAACTGGGAATAGGGTCAAGAATGCTAATTTTTTGACCAATCTGTCTCATAAGGGCAGTAGAAGGGGCTGGGTGTTTGTGGGCTTTTTTTCTTTTTTAGCTTTGTGAAAGTCTGAAACTATGCCATGAAGACACTTCTGAGTTATACGACCAACAGGCAGTCTTGTCTGGTGCCTTAAATGAATGTCTTGTCTTTTATTATATAGATCAGAAGTTGAAGTATCGCACATCTCATATGCACAGCACTCGGCACTCAGTGTGAGCTCTTCTGAGATCCTTATCTCTAAACCAGTTTTTCTTCAAAGTCATAAACATCTGGAAATTGTGCACTATTCTTGCTATAGAAATCAAAAGCTCGAGTCCTTATTTGATCTCCCAGGGAACATTCCCATAGCTTTTTTCTGTTGTGTTTTGTAGGTGCCACGGGATATGGCTCTCTATTTGACAGCTTCTTTTCTTAGGTGACTGGGAATCAGTCAGACAAGGATAAATTAGGTCTTTTTTTGCCAGCTGCAGTATTTAATTGACTAGATAATAAAATGTTCAAGAGACAGTAGGAAGTTTTATACTGAGATAAAATTGGTTATTACAAGAGAAAGGCTAAAGTCTCATTTGCCCTTATGAGGCACACAGTGCGAAATTCCATCCAGGTGTACCTGCCCTAGAAAGCTGTGGGCCATTATGAAATCCAAACTGTTAAACATGCTTCTCATTGTGCGTGAGACATATGTCTAATGATGTTTTGTCTTTGACTGGCTAAGAAAAAGAAATAAATAAACAGGATATGTATACAGTGATTTCTTCCTCAAGAAGCCCTTGCAGCTTTTAACAGTATAAGGCTTTGGGACTTCCCAAATTGTTTTCTAAAATATAACATTCACTACTGTCATGTAATTGAGACAATAGTTTTTCCAGAAGAGACAGATCTTGCTTCATCTTAATGCTGCAAGAGTTGAGCTTGGCCTGATCTTTAAGAATGGAAATTTCCATAGCAGCTTCTTAAAAACACGTTTGTATAGAAGGCCCTTGTGTGTAGACACAGCTCAGCTTTAAAAGGAAGAGCTTTAAAGGATTACTGGAAAAATTTACTATCTATATCATCCTGATTTTCCCATTTCCTCTATTACTACCATCAGGTGATCTCAGTAGCTTCATAAGAAAATGAATTTAGGATATTTTTTTAAATTTGTCAAAAAAAAAAAAAAAAAAATCAGTGGTATATGTTACATCCCTGATTTATCTTTAGAGCTAGGGAATACAATTCCCCATATCACGGTGACCCTACTGGCCTTGTTAAAATCCTGTTCCTACCAAAGTAGAGTGGACAGTGTTCCCTAATAACATTTTATTTGGTGCCCTTCATGCAGAGACATTCAGGATGCCTCACGCACCTCAGGAAGCAGTGAGCATGTGCTGGGTTTTTCATGGAAAATACAGTCTGAATAAAACATTATGAAAATAGAAACATAAATGGCACACTGGAAAAACAAATCTATTTTTCATGTCAAACATATCAATTTCTTGTTGAAAGAAATTAAAGTTTTCTATTTGTGTTTTCTTTTCCCCAAAGAAATACATGAATTCCCTCCTCCTCCTGTTTTTATTTTTATTTTCCTTTAATGTTTCCTCCAAGAAAATAACAATTCTGACGAGGTCTATTTCCCTGAATGCTTAAATATAAAACTTCCTTGGCAGCTTTGTGCCTGCGGGATGTGGCCCCTGCATGGAGAGGGAGTTGCTGGAGGAGATGACCCAACAGAACATCTCATAAATAGGAGAGACCAGCAGCAGGTGATCAGATGCACTGAGTTTCAGATCACAGTTTATCTTTGTGCCCTAAAAGCCTGAAGCTGCTTCATATAAATGTCTTAATCGTAAGGTTGTAAATAAGGTGCACCATATTCTGAAATGGAAGTTATGAAAAAATGCATTTTTTTAACAGGTTACCCCACTTCATTAAACTTTCTGAAAGGTTGTCTGTATTTTTTAAACTTTTATTTTTGAACAACCTCTTACAAAATAATTAAGTCCTAAAACTCATTCAGACAATATTTATAGTTATGATGAAGGATTATAAGTTTCATGTGAACACCTGAATATATGAAAAAAAAAGCAGGAAGTGAGACTGACTATATACTGGTGAAGCATCAAAATGTATTTACTTTCATGAGTTCAGGATGCTGAGCTAATTTATGAGCAGCTGAATGAAATACAGCCATAAGTGAGTTCAAGTATCTGGTCATCCCAGATAAGTAAAAAAAAAACCCAACACTACTACCCTCACATTTAACCACTGAAGATGTTGCCTGTCATGTCGGACCATGTATATTATCTGTGCAATAAGGAACAAGGAGAATTTAATGCTCTTCAAGGGGTCTAAAATGTACATTTAGTGGTATTGGTAAGCAATTGCACTGCAGAAATCTTCGTGGCTGGCTGTCTTGTTCTAGTCTGGGAATTGTCAATCTCTCTACAGCACGTGAGACTAGCATGTTGGGATGCCACAAGTATGTGGGTAACATTTATGTAACCTTCAGCCTTTGTGGGAAAATAAAAGCCTTTGTTACTTGGATTTGACTCTGAACCAGATGGTATGAATAAATGTTTGCAATGCCAGTGTTGTTCAGCTTGGCTGATCGATTCTGTCATACTCCCAAGGAGGTAAGAGAAGGCTTAAATAACTGATTCAGGATGTAGAAAATATTTTCCTTTTCCTGTTGCAATAGCATTATGTAGAAGTGATGCTATTCTGACTGTCAGCTTCTCACTCGGTGGGATGCATGAATTATGTAAATATTGATCAGGTTTTTATCAGAGTTCATACAGCTCATTACAAACATTTTCATGTATTTTAATTCCCAAAGATGCCTAAAGCATGATGGACACTATCTTCTTTGGTTTTGCTTTGGTTTGTCTTTTTTTGTTGTTTTGTTTTTTTTTTTTTGTTATGTTGGGTTGTTTGTTTTTTTTTTTTTTTAAGTGTTATTGTTGCTTGGACTAACTAGGGCTGATGCAAAACCTGTGTTCAGTTCTTTATCAAATTCTTTCTCATTTTCAGCCTGACCAACAAAAGCATTCTTATGGAAGAACAATTTGGCAAGCCTTTCTTTGGCCAGTACAAGTCTGATGACAGCAAACACCTTATTTCTTATGTGTAGAATATAGTGCCTAGTACACTGGCCTGAAGCTGACTCAAGGCTTCTAGGTGCACACTATGAATAAAAACAACGAAGTCATTCATTTATGGAGTTGACATAACATCTCTTCTCCTTCCTTAAATTTTCACCCTTTCTTTTCAGGATCCAAGGTGGTGGATCTCACAAACACAGGCACCATAGTTTTTTTTGGAAGGGTTCAATTCCCCTACACCCTGCGTCCCCAAACAGCTTCATCCCTTGAAATTTGATCACGTGCCAAGCTTTATGTGGACCTTGCTAAAGCTGGACTGCAGAGTTCAAACTGCTTTTTTGTGCAAAATTGAAACCGAAAAACTCGCTAATTTTTCATAATTACCAAAAGCAGGCTCTACTTTCAACTTCCATGCTGCATACAGAAATTTGCTGAAACACCTTCCGTGGTATCCAGTGGGAAAAATATGTTTCTGATGCAAAATAATTTTTATTTTGCCAATGTCACATAAACAGCTTTATGTTGTTTTTTTTTCTTTTTTTCTTCAAACTCCTTGTGTATTTTAACCCATCTCCTCCATTTATGCTGCACTGCATCATTTAGAAAGCTGTGAAAACTCCAAGGGTTTTTCAGCCCTTTTATATGCTTAACAAAGTACATATCAGACCTGATTCTGTAAATAATTCCTCACTGCTCTTATCAGACCACAGTAAAGTCTCAAGATAATCTTTCTCCATGTCCTAAGGTGGGGGAGATACTTAAGTATTTAAATATTGGTGTGTACAAAACTATTATTACAAGGAAAAGAAAAACCTCTTGGATAGATTAACATATGAATAATTTCATTGATACCAATAGAATAAAGCTGTATTTACAATACTGTAACTTAGAAAGAAATTCCCCTTCCTCTATCCTACCTGAATATACAACATATGCATAAATACTCTTTGGGATATATACATTATGAACACAGAACTGTCATCACGGCACTCAGGACTACATTTTAACCTGTACATGTGGTGTACATCTGTGTTTTTTCTGACAATGCACTTGATTTGTGGTGTGGGAAACTCCCAGGTTCAAAGCTAATCTAGTGTCTTTGTTTTCTCTTATGAGATCTTTTAAGCTTTCCTCTGTAATTCTTACACAGCTTCTGGGGTAGCTGCACCTTTTGTTCCCCCTCCTTTAATAATATGGAACTTATTTTCACTAACACAGAGTTAACTACTAAGAAAAGAAGGACCTATTGCAGAGCACAGAGGATTATGATGTGTCACAGCAGTGTTGTTTACAAATGTCCTATTCTATATATCTTCCCTCAAAGCCAACAATGGTCAAGAAGAAATCAATTTAATCAAATTAAAAAAAAAAAAAAGACAGAAAGTCAAACCCCACACCTGAATGTAGAGCTTCTTCACTGTTTCACTACAAAGACCATAATCACTGTCTCTGCTATATTCACCCTGCAAACAACCCTTGCACTTTGATATGATGAACAACTGTGGAGACATTATACAGCTACTTTTCTTTCCATTTTACTCATTCCAAAAAATGATCACTAACCTCTTCTCTTTCTCATTCTTTCAGGCCAGACTGCTTATGGACCCAAATGGGACCATCCACCTTCCTTTCCCTGTACTTTCCTCACCCTCCCTTGCTGTACTCAAGGCAGCTGCTGCATCCTGAACTCAGCGATAACAGAAGTTGGCTATCTGGACTTTTACAGGCAAAATGGCTATATCCTATATATGGAGTACACTAGCCTCTTTGTAATTTAATGCTGGCATCTTTGACAAGGTAGCTGCATTCTGTCTCACAGCATGTTGTATATTTTAAATGCTGTTGTACAACTGCTAGCCAGACCGCACAGTATAAAGTAACGGCTGAACAAAAAAGAGATTCAGTACTAACAGGCAAACCACAAAAGTTTTGGCTGAGCATCCAAAACTGCTAATGCTTATCGGGACCTCCTGAGAGCCCCTCTCCTTCCTGCAGCCCAGAAACCTCCACCGCCAAGTGTTCTGATCCTCATTAACTTCACATCACTGTCATTTGCATTTTTTGAAGCAGCAGCCTCTGCAAGCTGCTTGGCACTTCCCAAACACAGTAAGAGACATGCTTTGCTATTGTTTTCTCCTTGGTTGTTTTTTTAATTTTTGTGAATGTCAGGAAACATAAACTGTGCTGGAAAAATTACAGAATTAGTGCAAACCCTGCTTTGTTTCCGTGCAGCAATGTGGTGCCCTCTGATGAGAGTTAGAATCTAGCTTTCCCAGCCCTTTCAGGATCCTTTGTTATTTGTCACATCATCAGGCCTCCAGTCCTGTCAGCTTAGTCTGAAGCATGGAAGCAGCTCCATTAAGGTAAAAAAAGAAATCCATTTCTGAAGTTATGCCCAAGAGCTTACATCTTAGCAGAGACAAGGACTCTTACACACATGATATGAGTGTATCAAAGTGCAATGAAAGAAAGTTTAAATATAACTCTTTATGTAAATGCCTACACCAAGCATTTACCCAGCAAACAACAACTTCTCAAGCTTTTCCTTCTCCTCCCCATTCCTGCCCAGTCTGTGTCTGCAGAAGCAGGACCACAGGTGCCATCCACAGCACAGCTGTCAAATGAAGTGCTCAGGCTCCATACATATTTCTTGATGACAGAAATACCATCACTGATCATTTCCTCTGCCAATAATCACTACTGCAAGATCATTTGGGGTTTATGCAGTTTCTTAGAAATGGCCTGGGACCACAGATGAGCTTCAGGATGCACCATGTAATCACAACTTTGTCTGAAAACTGCATTTGCCCTTCCAAAGGACAGAAATTATAGGAAGACAACACAGACTCTATCACATATCTTCATGAATTTTCTTTTTCTTTCCTTTCTCTTCCTCCTTATCTGGATGCTCTTCTTCTCCTAATATCATTTTGCCCATTTGGCTTCCTCTGACAGACTGACCTGCTTCCTACCCCTCTCTCTTCTCTGTGCTTCTCCTGCGGTTTTCAATGCTTTACTCTTACATTACAATTTATGAGTTATAACTGCAATCACAAGACAGTTTCTGAATGGTCGATCAGGTACAATGTCATGTGTGACCCACACCAGCAAGAAAGATTAGCAAAACTAATTTTTCTACAGATGGCTAAGAACCACAGTTTTACAGGAAAGCAACTACTCTAAGTCTTAACAAATCTGTGACCTGCAAGTGCCCTGGGGAATATGTTAGGTGTCACCAACACTCAGATAAAAGCGCTTGCTAACATGATTTCACTCATGCAGAGTGTGACAATATGATGTTATCCCCTGGATCTGATTCACAATGCCAAAAAGGGTGAGTATGTACTGGGTTTTTGTTTATTGGTTTTTAACAATAGCAAACATGGCTTCTGGCTTGCTTGTGGGTGGTATATTAAATTTAAATGTTTTCCCCCTAAAGAGGTTCAGCTATGAATTTATTTTCTCCCCACCCTGCTTGAACCATAATATTGTGCTAATATTAGTTACACTTCAGGGCTGCTACAAATCAGATATTGTGATTTAAGGATTTTCTTCTTGTTTTGTGCTAAGAGTCAGAAAAAAAAATAATTAGCATATGACATAGCACCAGAAAAATCCCAATTCCCAGCATTTTCATATCATGTAATGTATTCTTATAGGCTTAGTCTTGCTGTAGATAAAAAAATGATATAGCTTCAGTAGTTGTGGTGGTATCCCTTAGCAAAAGGAAGCAGTGCAGATTTGGGATAAAAAAGAAAATTGTCAGAGCTATCATTAAAAAATTCTCATGATTTCACAGACATCTCTCCATGGGAAATGAAGTGACACAAGTACCTGTGAAACGGCTCTATGTAACAAATTAGTGCTTGCTGACAGTTCAAAAACTAAATAATCCCTTCATTTAGGAAAGAAGTTGAATCCAAATAATAATTCTCTGAAGAGAAAAAGCCCACCATCAAGTACAGCCTTCATTGCTGTCTCATTTCGCACTTTGCTAAGCAGATGAGATTTTCCTTCCCCAGCTGGGGAAGAAGAAAATAATGCACAACTCACAAAGCAGATCTGTCCTTTTTTAACTGTATATTAGAATTACCTAAATCATCTAATACGCTGCATTATTAACAAGAAGTTAACTCATGGGATTTTTGAGCAGGTGTGTTAAGAAAGAAGGAAGAAAAAACCCCTACCTGAAAACATGCTACTAAATGTTCGATATTACTTGTGTGAAGTTATGATCTTGCACTAACTGCTATCAGTGGACATCATTGTTTGGCCTGGGATTACACACTGACTGCTTACACATTTCATAATTATATATTATTGCATATGAGCTCCACTGCTTTCTGGACATACTTCTCCCATCTGTGCCACTTTTGCTGTGTAACTGTACAGTGGAGACAAACAAGGCCTTTACCCTGTGTTTTACTGAAATTCTGTTTTACTTAAGCATAAAATATGTGTTCAAAATGGCTAGCATAGTTTCAAGAGCAATAAACTAGACACCGTGCTTCCTAACTCATCTCTCAGAAACACCAGAAATAGTGACTTCCCACTAAGAAGTCCCCTTCAAACACTGGCTCACTGGCTGGGCAGTGTAAGAGGAATTTATATATACACTGGATTATATACAATCTTTGTCTGCCTAAGACTTTTGCTTTTAAGTTTGTTAATCCTGGTATCTTTGGGTTCTGATTCACAAGTCAGATAGTTATCTTAGGATGTCTGTAGTGATTCCTGCTCTTTGGTGCCTGGACCACCCATCTCTTGGAGATCTCCCCCCCAATCCCACCTTCCTCCCATTGCAGCGTGACTCATCGGCTCGTGGACCAGCTGTCACGATCTACAACTTTAAGTAAGGAGGGAATGGCAAAACCCCACACCACCTCCAGCATAGTGCTCATCTACAATATGGACAATGCAGATTTGTGTTCTCTGACAATTTAAAGGAAGTTTTCTGTATTCTGGGCAAATGGTAAAAGGACCTTTCTCCTCTCTTTAACTCCCTTTCCAGACGTTTCCTCAGCACTGTTCTGCCCCACTCTGCGTGAGGTCATTTTTCTATGAGATCAGGCCATGCACCTGCATGTCCTTGGAGGCTGTTTAGAACAGCCATGCGCATAGCACGTCTGCTGTCAGGACCTGCAAAGTCTGGCCAAGTACAGAAGCAGATATTTATGTGTTTAGGGGTATTCAGAGTTAAAAATGTACTCCTTGTCACCATATTCCAGTATTTAAAGGGTGTCTTCATGGAAGATGGAGATGCCCATTTTACAAGCAGTCACCTGGAAAAGATGAGGGTGCAAGTTACTCCTGGGGAAATTCTGACTGGACACAAGAGGAAAATTTTTCACAAGAACTATCAGCCATTGGAATAATCACCCCAGGGGCATGGTGAATTCCCCAACATTGGACACTTTTAAGATTCAGCTGGACAGGATGCTGGGCCATCTTGTCTAAACTGTGCTTTTGCCAAAAATGATTGGACCAGATAATCCTTGAGGTCTTTTCAAACCTCATATTCTATGATTCTACAATTCACGTAGCAGCTTAATCAAGCTGAGATACAAGCTGCAGGGAAATTTTTCATGACTTACAATTTAAAACACACAAGTCCCTTTAGAGAGCTTTATACAGCAGTTAGTGACTGTTTTAGTGCTAATGAGGAAGTGAGCAAAAGTATAGAAAAAACAAAGTCTGCTGAAACATTTATGTCTGGCAAAGAATTCAAAAGACCATGGTAAACAACATAAGGAGTGATGGAAGCAGAATTTCCTTTTTGATAGATGCAGATTTTGGGTGCATATGATGTGTAATTCCATTTTCATGATGATGGAAGTTAGTAAATGTAATTTTGCATCTTGTAGCTGATAGTGGACTATCCACTAGTTATGAAGAGATGGACAAATATCATAGATTTGTATGAAATGTTAGAAACTGTCTCTGAGGTCAGGTCACGCAGGCTGTATTAAGCTATTAATTTTTCTGTGGGGAAAAGAAAAAATTAAATTTGGGGGATCACTGACCTCTCTGAAAACCTATAAAATCTGCCAGTGTTGATTTTTGTCCTATGGAATGATAGAAAGTTTTATGTTGTTTATACAGGCCTTCCCATTATTTTTGTTTGATAATGGAATGAATATTAATACAAAGTCTTCCATGTTCCCACTTAGAACAAGTCATCCCTAGTACTGACATTCAACCTGGGAAAATCTATTTATACCTTGCCTAGTACCTAGAGCTTTTCTATTCTTGACTTTTTGACTGCAAATTTTGTTTCAGCTTTTCATGTCATGATTCTCTGTCACCTGTCGAAACAATATTATTTCACAGGGTTTTTTTATCGTCAGACAGTTCTTCACAGAATTGTACCATCTGGCCATCATGGCCTGTTTCTCTGCATGTCATCTGGTTTTGGTTTAATAATTCTGGTGTGTGGTTTAGAAACTCTCGTCTTTGACCTCTGTATCTTGAATATCCTCTGTGAGTCACCTTCATCATTATTGTCTTCTAATTCCTTTCTTTTCTTCTGATCTCATTTTCTTATACCTTACTAAATAGATTTGTTTATTTTGTCTTTAGTCCAACTTCTGATCATGTGCTTATTTAATCCTTGATCCTCTTAACACCTCGGTTGAAATACCTTTTTATTTTGGGGGCATAGGTTCTTTCTAAATGAATTCTTAACTAGTGTCTCAAGCAGCCACTTAATATTTAGATCTTCCTCCTTCTTAAACACTAATAGTACTCAGAATTTGTTATTATTTCAGTAATGCAGTGCCCTAAGCAGTAGGTGGAAGACAGAGCTCAGTTAAACCAGGGCTCCTGTAATATTTTCATTGCTCACATAAACGCAGCTGGACACATGAGCTTAGGCCCTGAAACAGAAATTTCACCAACATAAATTTTGCAGCTGATAAGAGGAGATACATAGCTATCTTTGGTTTGACCTTTTGTCCATCAGTATCACTATGTCCAGGCTTCCCTCTATTTCTTGTGAAGAAGCAACAGTGTACTAGACACAACTACATTTTTTCAGTACAGAACACCACAGGCCACCTTTGATTGACTCTCCTGTTCCAAAATGGATGAGTGATCCTTAATATTTCTTCATCACCCCTGTGTGCAGTATTAAATTCAAAAATATCTTATGTACACCTGCTGTAGTGCAAGAAAAAATGACTGAATTAACGTGCATCGATTCACTGATTTATCCTACTTCTTCTATGAGATTAGCCATCAGGACAAATCTGGGATCACTGATATAGTGACTGGAGCTACAGAAAACATTATGCAGTGGACTGCATTCAATAATGTAGCATTTTTTTTTGCTTTTTACTAATACATCTTCTCTGGAAATATGATCTTCTCTGTTTACCTAATTGTCTTACCTTGAAACTATCTGAGGTAGCTGTCAGTCAGCCTGCATAATGGGAACATTACCCAACACATCAAACACCTGTGTCATCTTTTTATTTTTGAATTTTACACTACCTTGGTTTGTTATGTATTCATGGAAACACAGCAGATGATTGGCATATTGATTGCTGCTGTGCTATGCTACTGTCTGGAGATCTTCCCACACTGCTGACTTGGCTGGCTAAGCAAGTCCTTGGCCACACTTTGGCACTTTACTCTCTCCTACAAGAGCTGCTCTTGGCACCTTCTGCATTAACCAGTGCAACTCTCCCCAAACAGCACTCTGTGTAGCTCCCATCACCATCCGATCCTGCCATTGGAAAACATTTCTTCTTAAAGACTGGGCTGTGATAGCTGAAACATGGCTGTGCAGTAGATACAGGGAAGAACTGAATTTCTGTTTCAGTTGCACATCTTCTTTACGATAAACCCATTTCTATAATAAGAACATATCTTGAATGAAAATGACAAACCAGTCTTCCAAATGTATTAGTTTGGATGTTCTTCATTGACACACAACTCTTTTAGTAATACTAGAGAAAATACTTGGGTGTCTGCAATCAGAATATTTCTTGTTCAATATTATGTACAATATACATCAACCGTGCTGAAACTGCTAGTGAATACACTCTTGACAAAACTATGAGGCTATCCAATTTACCTGTACTTGTCTTAGAAGTGTTTTTTGGGGAAAGATGTTTACAGGAAAACTTACATAATCCAGCCTTGAACAAATAGCAGATCAGACGTAATTAAAACTTCAGTCTTTGACTACACTGACATTTGTAACTTTTCTCAGTTTTGGAACATTTCTCAGTTTTCTTACCAAAACCCCCTTATTGGTGAGTCTTTGGTGACAACAGTATCTCATCTATGGGAGATCCTGGTTAAGGATAAATGGCATATTTTAAAAATTTGCATTTCTTCAAATATATGTTGGAAAAATTATTCTATACCAAGAGAGGAAAATACAATTGGAATGGTATTTAATGCAAATAGTTCTTGACTATTCAAGAACATAAGGTGACAGTAAATTGCTTTGTTAGAGAAACATATATTTTTTTAGCACTCCTTTCCTTATGAGTTTTTATTGTTCTTGTTTTCCAATCTTTTTGTACATGACAAAACATGTAAAGAACAACTGGTCTAAAAAAATAGTAATTCTGTGTAACATAAGAAAGCTCTTCTGCTGTTCTGGAAGATTTAATCAAAATAGTTGATCAAAAGAATAGCTCTACAAGGCTGTTAAAATTATGTATGAAGTAGCAACAGTGTCATTTAGTAATTGCTGTATTCATGATGGACATTAAAGAAATTTACTTAGTTTACAAACACTTTCCATGCTTAGATACGTGTTATTAGTGATTAATAAGAGCTTGTGTTTCAAGCAAACAGAGGTCTCCTTTTTTTTTGCCTTGAATTAAAGTTGATTCCTCAAACATAACACCATTTTGCTAATGTAATGGTAAAAACCCATGCTCATACACAGATCAGTGAATGTAAGCAAAGATGCCTTACCATACCTGAGCATCGTGAGGTAAACATACCTTCACATTATTTGCCGTGAAGTTGAACTACACAGACTCAGACCTTGGTTACAATTTGGCAGAGGGACAATATATAGAAATGTGTGGATAATTTTATTATTTCATCATCTGTGGCTTTGGTGATGGTGATGTAAAATCAATGATAAATCACATCTCTGTGTGAAACTGTCACTGGGCTGTCTCTTGACTGTGGCAGTTTTGGAGTCAGAAACGTAAATCCACTAATTCTGCACAGAACTAACATCTTTAGAAAGAACAGGACAAAATTTCCCCTGCAAGGCTCCCATATCATACTTCAGCTGGCACTTGAGTTCTTTGTGAGAATAAATTACTGAAACAGGAGTGTGCAGCTTGATACTGCTTGACTCTATCATATAATTTGAAATATATACAAGGAATATAAGTCCTGGTGGTCTCTTCTAGGTCTGGTAGGTTTACAGAAGCTGCTAGCAAATTTCAAGTCTTCTACTTTGAATTAGGCTTTCCCCCTCCTCAAGAACAATGATGCACAGATGCTTGCCTTTGGACTTTTGGGAATTAGCTGGAAAGAAATATAGAAATACATATCCACTCTGCCTTTAAGTAAGGAGAACCTCAATTTCTGTGTAGCATTTCTAGAAGAGCTGCTGAAAAACTTGTGACGATTTCTCTTTTCCAACAACTACTTTAACTTTAAAAATATTATCTCTGTTTTCATTTCCTTGTTAGGTAATTTCAATCACTTCACAGACATAGCAAATTCACCCTACTACTGAGAACAAAAAAAAAAAAAATATGCGTAGTTTTCACAGCTCAAATGAGCCATGTTTCAGAACAGAAAAGCAAATATTTTCTATAGAAAGGTAATTTGTTATCCAAACAAATATAATTAGAAGCAATCTGGTGAAATAGCACTCAAAATCCCAATTAGTGTGTAAGAGACTAAGAGAAAATACAAAACTAAACAGTACCTAGAATCTCTGAGTGGTTTTGTATGATTTGTTCTAATTCATTCATTACTCAAATTTTAGAAGTGAACAAAACAATCGTACTCTAGATGTTTAGCCAGAAGCTTAAAGCAATATTGCCATCCAAACTACCAAGACCAAGACCGAGACCAAATCTGGGCTGCAATGACTTATCTTCCTTGAAAAATATAGTAAACAATTTTGCAGTGTATATGACCAAGTTTATTATTGGCCATGTTAATTGGTATAGACTTTACTATAGCCAGCTCAAAGCGTTACAAAAGTAAAAGATGCAGAAATAGGCCTCCTTTCTATATTTTATATGCACAATTAGATGTACCAGTCTGTAGTAGTAAGAGACCCGGTCTTCCAGAAAGCATTGAGCTCTTGTGAACTGTACAAGCACTCATTAGCTGTTGACATTCTTTAGAAATTAATAATTTATTTGAGTTTGGGAGAGTAGCACATGAGCTAATAAAATAAACAAGTCATTGTCATCTGCAGGTAGTGTGCCAGATATATGACTTAAGCCTTGGTGGAAGGAGTAGTACTATTTGCATAGAATACTCATTTAACGCTAATGTTCAGAAAGCTCTGCTGACAGCTCTTGGACTCTGCAGGGAGATATGAATCTTCACCTGCTGTCCACTCCCACCTGCTGTAGAGGTCTCTCATAAACTTAAGGACAGCCCTTGGCTCCTCTAAAAAAAATTAATCATTCTATACATAACTACTCTGCACCTGTCATTTAAAGCATAACTCACTAGCTTCAACTTTTTTATCAGTACTTACATGAGCATGCTAGACTGTGTCTTTTGTGAAAATAAATATGAAGGGAGTGATTTGTGATTGGTGCCTTCTGCTCTACTCAAACTGAGGACAAGGGCTGTATAGAACATCCTATTCTCAGGCAGACCTCCTGGCTGAGCAGACATATCAAAGGCCTCCAACTGGCAAGTTCATGGAGAAAAAGCGTCCCACCCAAGAGGCAGTCACTCTTATATTTCAGTCCTTATCTCCAGAGACATCTGACTAGTCCTGTGGAACTGAGTACAACTTGGCATAGATATCTTTAATACCATCATAGAAAACTTCATCAGCTCCCTCAAGTACATTATGTTTACTCGAATGCTCACTATTTATCACACTGAAGGTTTGGGGTTTTTTTTGACCAAAGGACATGAATAGAGAACTAGAAGGACCATCTTAAAAAATCATGGATTTGTAATAAAATTACAGGTTTCACCAACTGTTATGCCACGGGAACTGATAAAATGTACAATATCAATTAAACAGTCTTGCTAGTTGTCTTAAAAAAAAAAAAAAAAAAAAAAAAAAGGCATGAGCACTTAAATGTTCAAAGCATCATCTTACAGAGCAGGAACTAATTAAGCCTGTACTAATGAGGTATGATCTTATGAAACAAGAATTAATAAAACTTCAAAGTGCTACCTTTTGAAGTACAAAGCTAGCAAAAACAGCTCCATATATTTGCCTAACAACTCAGAGCCAGGTTCCAGTCCAGGCTCCAAGACTCACCTAAAAAGAAGTCTCCACCCCCTCTCATAGCCACAGGAACATGAATAATCAATCTGGACTAATTTCTGATAGTGGCATTTAAGGACTTGCTCCCCAACATATATATTTATATAATATGGGCAACCTTCAGCAGGAAGTGAGCAATACCATCACCTCGCCAAGAGGAAACAGCTGGGGGCTAAACTACACAAAGCTGTTCAGTCCTGTGTCTGCAGGAGACTGTTTTGAAGTTAACAGAAAGAAGAAAAAATCCTGATCTTGGCAGCTGGAACTTTACAGCTTTGCTATCTGGAGCTTTGTAAGCCAGTGTTTAGAGTTTCTCTAGCTAATGTACCAAGGGAGTGACAAAACCAAGGATTGGAGTGTCCAACTCTTGTTGATTCCCTCCCTGCCTAATGAAGAGTTAGTTAATACAAAGCAGGACAGCTACAAAATGAAAATCAGGGACACATCCAGAAATAACAAATAGTCTGGTAGCTAAGGATGCTTGCCAGACATGCAGAATACTGCCTTGTAGGTCCTGGCTCTGAACCAAGGCCAAGCAAGGACTCAGCTTTGGTATCTAGCACCAGTACCAGCAGGTTACAGAGGTCATAGGAGCACTTCTATTCTCCATCAGCATAATATTTTACTAGGCTAGAGAAACACTGTGAAAAATTACTTATTTGGGAATTTTTCAGAGCTTATCAGTGTAAGATGTGTCCCTTCAAAAAACCTGGGGATGAGGCTACCTGGATACTTTGGATACTTTTCCAATCCATTCAGCCTTATCATCTCATTTGAACTTTCAAGGCTGCAGTAACAATTGATAAACTGTCATTTGCAACTGTCCAGACTCTTTAAAAACATACTTAATCCAAAAGATGCTGTTGGCGATTCTTTGCTTTGACTACAAATCGTGTTTCACAAGAATCAGTCCCTAGGTGGCCTGCAGGATCATGGGAAGTATGCATGTAATAAAATAAATGGCTTATGCACTGGTAAGGAAAATACAACTGGGAAATGGTGCATGTTAACATGTTATCTTCCAAATAATACTTCAAAGTCACTTACATGAGACATAACTCTATACCATTCAATATGTTCCCCCCACCTAGAGTTCAGATCATTATTGACTTTAATCAGAAAGACTCTAAGCCCTTCCATCAGGCAAAGCCTTTATAAGTACTGTGTCAGGCAAAGACTTTATAGGAATTATGGATTCTAGCCACTCTCGGAAATAGCTCTATAAATATAAATACAGTTTGCATACTACCAGTATTCAACATATGCCTTGAGGAGGAACCTCAGTTTAACATATTAAATGCCCTTTCTTCCTCTAAGTACTGTAGGAGAACAAAAAATGCCATTCCTAGCCTCTGATCTGAAGTTTATTTGACTAGAGCTCAGGTGACTGTGTGTGGAAGATGACACATTGGGACTTCAGTCTGTATTTATTTCACACAATACTAGAAAATGGTGCTGTGCAACAAGAGTTCAAATTTACCAAAGAAAATCTGTATACTAGATTTTAGATACAAAGAGATAACTTACCATTTCATAACTTATTCACGCATCTCAAGTTTGGATTTAGAACATTCCACTGTTGTCCTACTCTACCATATCCTGTCAGCCACTTTACATTTTGCTGTGTGAACTGCTGCCTCCACAGCTCTTGCACTATGTCCACTGTGTGTCATAAAGATTTTGAACTACATCTGAAATGTCTGGAATTTTAGTCTCCCAAATCATTATGCCTTTAGCTTCTTCAACATCTCTGGTTTTGATCTGATTTACTAGTACTTGTCTTTTTTTCACTACACTTTCAAGGTAGAAAATTAAAACTGTCATACAAATTATTATTCTCATACATATAATGGAAAACCACATAAAGACACTACATGTAGATTTAAAGCCCCTTTCTTTTATATAAAAACAGGAGGATTATTTTCATTAAAACCTCTATTAAAGTTTGACCAACTTTTTCATAGATATGTTTTTGCCCTTTTTCTTCCCAATGGAAAAATATTTTCCAAGGACATTTGGATATGTTTTAAACAGACAGTCACAAAATATGCAGGATCATATCCTCAGCCGGTGTAAACCGATGACAATCCATTTCTTTCAAAGTTAGCTTTGTGCAACCACCCTGTTTTTCGCCAGTTGTGGCTCAAAAACCATCTGGAAAACAACCACTTTGGAAATGTTTACATGCCTGGCTAGTCTTATTCTATCCTCTTTTGTTTATAGCTTAAATATTTTGGACCAGATATATGATTAATTCAGTGGAAATTTTACCCTGGTTACTCACAAGTTGCTTTACAGTGGTTTGATTTAACTTCAGGGAGTGGAGAGATTGTGTTTACTGATGGAGGAGAAAGAAACAGCAGTCATAAACTCCACACTTTGACACTGCCGATGAGCAGGAATGCTGCATACCGCCCTGTCAGCATTGCACCATGCTTTCATACTTCTCTCAGCATTTACCAGTGAGATTAAAGATTCCTACAACTCCCAAAATACCCAAATCTTCTAGACTAAGGCCAAAATCAAGTTATCACAGTAAAGTTCAATGAATTGTTGTAGCTTTTCACACTGTATTTATAGGTCAAGAGGATGATTTGTTTTGCTTTTCCCTCTTTGAAGCTTCAGAACATATACTTTTTAACAAGATATTATCTTCTAACTAGAAAAAAAAAAAAAAAAAAAAAAAAAAGAAAGGGCTTTCTGGCCCTAAAATCTAAGGCATGCAAAATAAACATACAAGCTTTCTTCTTTCATGTTTTCCAAACCAGACATCTTTAAACTCCTGAGAAGCTCCTACCTCCTGTTCCTATCAAAGGAAGACAGTGAGGAGTGGCATAGGGGAAGTTAGGGCTTTCAAAATTGGTTTATTGGGGCATCAATTATAGACCCTGTGATGCTGCTTTTGTTTTACACAGATACCAGGACTTGTGGCTTCCTTCCGTGCTTCCACAGAAACCAAAGCCCCCTTGTCTGATAGTCACTTCTGTGACTATCAGAGCTTTCAGCTACACAGAAGCCATTATGAGAGATCCAAGCTATAACAGAGCCCAGCTAGGTAGGGAAATAACTTTCATAAAAACATAATTCAAGCACAAGCCATTCTCTCAGATCAGGTTGAAAAGACCCCCTGTCACTGTCTGCTCTTAAAAGATCGGGCAAAAGTCACTTCATTTTGCATTTCAATGAACAATTTTAACATCACAGTACTGACATTGGAAGTGATCTTGAGACAGATACCTTAAAAATACTTCATTGTATGGAATACAAGTTGAGAGAACATCCCACAGGAAACTGGATGGGTAGGGAGAAGATGAACATGTGAATTCAACTCCCACGATGCTGTTGAATACTGCTTAATGCGCTGTCATTGCTTATAAGCAATGGGAATATGGTGAAAACTGTCTTTTGATGAGAAATAGCAGGTGGAACTAGAGACGTAGCAATTCACCACAGACCACCACATCACCACAGACCACAGAGACCTTCTGTCAGAAGAGATTAATTCTGATAAGCTAAATTAGCTTCCTGGTATTCAGTATAGCCAGATCTACACACCCAGAAATTATGAATGAAACCCCCAAAATCATGAGACTGGCTTTAAAGTGAAATTTAAGAAAAATAGGACTGTTTTATTTGCGTTCTGGGGATTCAGCCTCTAGGGTAAACTTTTCCAAGCTTCTGTTTGTAATCACAAGGACTAGAAACCCACTATTTAATAAGTGGAAACTGAGATTTGTACATGCTTCAAGGACTGAGGTGTGAAGGAAAAACCCTAAGCCATGCAAGAGATGTGATAAAGTCATCATAGTTGGCAGCACTGTGGATATTATATAGTTTGGCCTTGTCCAGGAGAAAAATATTCTCTCCAGCTGCTGACCTTACAAATTCTCCTGGTCTCTATTGGTGATATCGCTCAGTCTCAAGCAGTTCCTACACCTCTGCACAGCTCTTCTGAAATCCAAAATGTTTAGAGTTTGCTCCACAGTAAACTGAACTCAACCCTGAACAGGCTGATCAGCCAAGGAGCCAACATCAATAGCTTTTCACAGTTTGGTTGGCCCCAGGAGTGCCAAATATACCATAGCAGATAGAAATCTGAGACATATAATATTTTTCTAAAAAGTGAGCTAATTTTCTCAACATCTAATTGAATTCTCTAGTAGTTTCACTGAGAAACCTTGTGCTGGTTTCATCTCAACACTTTATGAATACTGATTTTTTAAAGAAACTGTTTATTTGCTTTAAAAATTTACTTCCCCACATTCCCCAAAGTATCAAAAGAAATTTAATGTTAGATTTATAATTAATGTGGTTTGGATTTTAAAAGAAATTTTTTACAGCAAAGAACATTTCCATAAATCATGTCCATGATTGAAAAAACATGGTCATAACTGAAGACAAAAGTGCTTCATTTTGCATCTGTTTCACATATATAAATGTGTCAGGTTTACATAAAACACACTGATAAAGATGAGAAAGAAGGGAAGAAAATGATAAAAATAGCCTAGGTTGTATCGGTAACACCTCTTCTATTACAATTTTCTCTGATACTATTGTGACCAAACTCTTTACTTTTCTTGCCTGGTTTAGTCACTTAAGCTATTAAAAAGTTAAAAGAAAAATAACTTTTATGGAATTAAACTCTTAGTTCTACCCTAGAAAAAAAGCTGGCATGCGGAATGTGTCATTATCTTATTTTCTTCTGACCACTTCACAGATAACAACACTAAATTAGTTCATCACAGAATTGATTGCTTTCTGCTCACACCAAATGTGGTCATATTGATGGCTTTGATTTCAGGGCCAGTGTTGGCAGGGCAATGCCAGTTTGCACCAAGAGAGAATTTGCCCAGTGTTCCCATTATACAGCGGAAGTGAAGTAAACAGTTTGCCAACAGAACCACTTATCACATGCAATGTCCTACTTGTAACATTACCACACAGCATAACATATGTCTTCCGAATAAATAACCTTGCTGCCTAGTTGGCCAACAATCTGCTATTAATAAAAAAGGAACACTAATATGTTTCTTCTAATATTTTTAATTAAAATATACATCTTTAATATATTTGACTTATTTTTACCACAGCAGTTTGGCATGAAACATCAGAAAGAACAAGAGTATACAGCAAAAATAAATTAAGTGTTTAACCTACCACCATCTTGATGGGAAAGTGTATGCAGTAAATTATTCAAACAGAGGTAAGTAATGTACTACATAACTTTTTTTCTCCTAACAAGTGTGTAGCTGGAGCGGCTAATGCAAAATGTATCTCCTCCTTCACAAATAAAGTCCCTTCAAAGCTGTTTACAGGCTCTTTCCATTTATAGTGGAATCTCCTTATGATTACTTAGGACTTAAGTATTTAACTGTGAGCTTACAAAAATATGAAATTTGTATTTTCTTTATCTTATTTTATCAGTAATACATTATTTAGGAAAAAAAAACTGTTTGTGAAACATTTCTGCCAATAAATTCCCCTGTCTTGCAATGGTAAGGTATATTTCTTTTTGTGATATGTCCATTGATTTACAAATTAACAGGAAAAAAAGGAAAATTTTTAAACATTCTTCAATAAATAGTAGGTAAGAAGTAAAACTATCACTCAGTTTTCAAGAGTTTCAACTAGGCAAAATCATGTGCAATTTGCAAGCCTGAAGGGATCTAAATGAGACTGCCACTGTATATGTGCTTTTTAGTAAGTAAAATCTTAGAACTTATTGATTCTAACTTTGGTCTGCCTCTGCCCTCTCTGTGTGTTAGGGATGCAGTACTGCAACTTTCACTCCCAGACGCTTGTCCACCACCATTGCCTATGTTCATGAGACAGCCATGGGGCTTTTGCTCCCTTTCCAGAGACAGCAGACTGCCCTCACCAGCAGTGCCCTGCGGGACCTTCTGTCCAGGGGCAATCCCCTCAGTGGGCAAAGATGGCCATGGGGTGAAGAGGCCCCATGGTAGCCCAGCAGCCAGGGCACAGGATTCAGCCATTTACACCCTGCTTTCCTATCCAGCCTCAAGAGGCTTCTAAAGCTGGCGTGTGGCAGGCCTCATTATTGTTTTGTGCTTCCTTTTTATTTTAGTTGGCATTTATTTACTTGCTGAGGGCAAGGTATCCTCCAAACTAAGGCAAACCGCAGTTTTGGAGGCACAGAAAGAAAGAAGTGATACAATTTGTGCTGACAAAATGGAAACTCGATTTGCTTCCCCACAGCCCCTGCAGCTGCACCGCTCCCTAGCCACAAGGCCCCGACATGGCCGCCCAGCCAGGGCCAGGCCTGCACTGCAGCCCTCACTCTTGGCTCCTAGGCAACCCAGCATTACTGTGGCCACCAAGCAAAAACATTCAGGAATATCATGGCCATTTGTGAACAGCCCCCACCCGCAGTGTCCTTATTGTCATTTGAAAGAGCTTTCAAAGTCCGTTGACTTTGACCATGACCAGTGCCCACCAAAGGCTGTGCCATCCCCAAGGCACTTGTTGGCCACAAAATGCCTCGCAGCAGGGAAGGACTTGGCCCCATTCCCTTCCATGGGGTCAGGAAGCATCAAGTCAAGAGCCAAAATGCAGCTGCCCCTGCTGGTGTGGGCCAGGGGTCCCTGAGACCCTTCCACCTCCTGTCTAGCACTGTGCCTGGCTCTGTGCAGCCTCACTGGCACAGCCAGACCCCAATCTGAGACCCAGGAAAACATAAAACCAGACAAAACAAGGGGTGGAGGGGAGGAGGACAAGGCAGGACAAAGAAAAGAGACAAAGGTTTAAATACAAATAAAACAATGAAGCAACAAAAAGTGGAGGGTGAATCTTACAAATGGCTTTCCTACCAACAGCCACCCTGGCTCTGGGGCACACACTGGAGCAGGAGGGTTTCTACGCGCACAGGGCATCGGGCAGAATTTTGGGAGAGCCCTGGCTGTGCTTCCCCTCCTTGTTCCCTGAGCAGCCCTGCCTTCTGCACTTCCATGCCGACACATTTGTCATGACTTCAGCTGGCACAGACAACACAGAGTGAGGAGGCAAGTGAGGAAGGGCACACCAGGGTCCCTTACAGCTAGAGAAATGTTCGTAAACCTGACAAGTAAATGGCCTAATCATGATATTTTTCCCCTAATGTGAATAAGCTGTATGAGAAATTTGTTTTGCATGAGCAAAGGCTGCAGGACTGAGCCTAGGGACCACCTTATGAAGATGAAATATTTCTTCTGATTTGGTCTTTATATTCCAAATCCTTGCATTAGCCAGTCTCCTAAATAGCAGCAATGCCAAATTTCCTTTTACTGAGCCTCAGTCAGCTGGCTTTAGGTGCCAAGCCAAAACCAAAAAAATTTATTGTGTGCTGCTATCTCCAGCTCCTAACAATATATTACTCAAAAACTGAAAATTTTTACTGTGCCAAGTATTCTTTATCAAGGAGGTACCTGGATAGGAACCTTAATTTCTGAGTGTTTCTGCAAAGAATAAACTACTGCTTAATGGTAGGAACATTACAAGATGGATATATCCTGGATCTATACATTTGAATTCTGTGCTGATTTAACCCCATATACACAAGAACATAAGAACAGCCATACTGGGGTTCATCTAACCCATATCCAGTCTGCAGCAGTCTCTCAGCTGGCACACAGGAAAATAGAAAGAGGCAAAGGGTTGAATACTCCCATTACGGGAAGCATTCTCCCAGTCTCCAACAATTTTCAGCTTCACTGATTACCAACGCCAGTCTGGTTTGCTCAGTAACCCTCAGAGATTCTCTCTCACGAGTCCTTCTCCAGTCTTGGCTGGAGCCCATGTGAACATCCAACACCCAAAACATCCTCGATCCAGAGGTCCTTCTGCTCAGCTCATGGAGAACTTGGAGTTTTGGACCTGGCCCTCATGGCCCTCACCTGTGAGCCCTCATTCCCCTATTAGAGACAGGCAAGACTCAATCCCCATCCACCTACTCACAATTTTCTAAACTTAAAATAAAAGTAAGTAGTAAGGCACTGTGCTTTTAAGAGGTGGGGGGCAAATGAAGAAAAAGGCAATTAGGAGGTAATAGCTCTACTGGGTGAGCTATTGAAACGCTTTGATTTCCACATTAAACCAGCAAATCTCTGATGTTTCCAAGTTCACTGGGATGTGTGTCCAAATTGACCTTTTATTGCATATGGTCAAGTGCTGTGAAAAATCCCACCATTTAGCATCTCTCTGTTATCTCAGCTACAGGCAGGGAAATCTTCCCCTTCAAAGAGAACCATAAAAAGAGATAACAGAGACAGGGACTTCTGTGCCATCAGCATTTCAAACTCCACATCCCCTCAGGAAAAGAGGGGGCGAGAAGGGGGGGAGTGTAAGGGAAAAGCGGGTTATTTGTAAGAGTACACTGGTCAATGGCAGTAGTTTCTCACCCACCAATCTTATGCAACATAGAAGAAATGCCTCCAGGCTCTCCACCTGGAAAATGTAGTAGCAAACCAATGCAGGTATAGTTCTTGGAGTACTAATCTGACACCAGTGGCATTGTTAAATCACCTTACCAAACACACATGCTTACAATTTTCCCATATAGTTGTAGTGCAAAGACAGCTTTCTAACCAACTCTTACATGACCACCTTTCAGACCTCTTTTTACCAGGAAGCATGATTTTTCTTACACTAATGGATCTATAGTCAAAACTTCTGCTGTATACTGAATGCCAAAGTAGATGCTGCCGTATGTGGGTGGGAGGGGGAAGGAGTCTGCCAGTATAGCACATTTCATTCAGGGAACTGGTATAAACTACATACAGACAAAACACTAGCTTGCCAGTATAAGCTGTGGCTACACTAGGAAAGTTTGCCAGAATAGTGAACTGCCAAATCTTTTCTAGCATAGAGAATCCATGCTATGCCGCAGATAAATGTTGCTTCAGACATTAACTCTCACTACTCTCAACATACTGCATGTAGGAGTTGATGCAACTGATAGATGCTGCTTCTTTTCTCCATAATCTGTCTGAGGTCATCAATTTCAGGAGGCCTGAGCTCTTTTGGAGAAGATGGGAAGAAGCCATTGGACGCTGGATTATACCCTTACACATTTGCTGCAATGGGACAGATGCTCTGGGGTATGGCCACTGCCACATACAGAAACAGAAGACCTGACTTTGCTGCATTGGAAAAGAAAGGGAGCTACAATTTTGTTTCACTTAGCTGGAATAGTCACTAGTATCCCCAGTAAAATTCATCAAGCTGTCTTCTGTCATAAAACATGACAGAAATGGATTTTACTTGGAAGTGAGAGGATTGGACAGCAGCTTGACAACAAGTTAGACTAAGAGCATGTTATTACAGTATAAAAAACATTCACCTGATATAGCAACAATAATCATTTCACAAGGTTTCCACATATTTGTGCAGGATATTTCATGTACCACCAGTAACCATCTTTCCTATACTTTAACCCAAAGTCAAAGCGGCGATGGCTATAGTCCTTCAAAGACTTCCACACTTAACAAACTAAGAGTAGACACAGAAAGGCCAGAACTACAGCACAGTAAATACCTTAGATGCAGAAGTGGCATTATCAATCTAGTGCAGAAAAAAAATAAGTACATTATTTTTTCTTTTCTTAGATGGCAGTTAATGTCAAGAGCTTTTCTGGTAGAACATATCTAATATAATATAATCACATCTGAAAATACAACAAAAATTATTAAAAATATCATGCTGTATTCAAAGCATTTATCACAGCCTGAGAAAATCCTTCTTTATTGTTCAAAGTAATGGTTGACTCAGCATCTGAAAGCAGATAGATGGAGGTAAAGAAGCCAATCAAACATTTAGCAAAGTAGAGTGTTGCATATATGGCTTTTTCTGTTCGGGTTGATTTTTCAAATGGAATTTTCCTCACACTCACAAAATCTTGATAATTAACATGCTAAGAACATTTAAACACTATTTGTCTAGAGCACAGGAAATTATACCATTGAAACCACCAGAAATAACCTCATGGTACAAAATTTTGGAGGTGATTTATCACAGTGAAATTATTAATTTCTGATATAGGTTTAAATTCCAATCCCCCTCCATATTTTTTTTGTAGACTTTTTCTTTCCTTTTTGCAGTTAGGTGCTTTGCTTCTTTATTTCATATATGTATTTCTTTGCATTTGTTCCCATATCTTCCTGTCTTTTATTAATCTAATTTCTGAGAAAAAGTCTTCAGATTTTTCCCTGCATCCCCAGGCTAGCTGGCAATTGGTCCTACACCGTTAAAGGAGAAATGACAGTTTATTAAGCGTTAAGCTACAGACTAATGAGTTCTTGCCAAAGCCCATCAGAATTAATTCATTTTTCAGTGAAGTGAAATGACTGGCTGAATGGATCAATACAATTGCCTGCAATCAGTGCCTCTCCACAATAAATGCAGGAAAGAGCTGCCACTAATATTCTGCTGTATTTGCCATTAGTGACTCAAGTCTCAAATTACCTGGCTCGTCTTCCGGCTGCTTTCGCAATAAAGGTTTGCCAGAGAGGGTGAGGAAATTCAGGCAAAGTAAATAACACTGTTATTAACTAATTTCTTATTCTCGTCCAACATTTTCCCCCTATTGCCCACATTTGCCAGCACTCAGATTTCATGTCTCCTTTGACTTTCAGGAAGAAATATTTCAGTTTCTCGTAAGGGCCAGACTTTGGCTATCTTACCACTGCATGGGATCTGGCTTCAGAGATAGTCCCACAGATTTCTGGGAGGTGACCAAAAAAAAAAAACCCAACAGTGGAGAAGGGCTTCAGATCAGTGGAAATACACATTCCTGGGTTAGGCACTCCTCAGTGTGAGCCAAGATATTAGTGCGTTGCCACCAGGTTGTCTAGACTAATTAACTTGAAACACCAATGTTTATTATTAAAATTTATTTCACAGCTTTGTCTGTTATTCCTGAGCTTCTGAGTTGGTCCTTGTGACTCATTCCCCTGAATGCTCCTGCCCCATCCCCTCACAATTAAAAAAAAATAAGAAATCCATCTTCTCCTATGCCCTGGCCACCTTTCCTGGGGATAGTGTGACCTAACTCACACATCAGGGCTCTGGGATCCCTTTAACATAGCCATTGACTGATTTAAGAGGCGATTCTTATTTATTATACATTATGGTAATTCGTTTTTCATTGTTTGGGAGATTCAGGGGGCTTTGTGTTACCTTTAAAGAAAGTGCTGACAAGCTACCACAAGTGTAAGGAGAGAGGCCACACAAGAGGAGGAAAAGAAAACCGGTGCTAATGGCTGTTTGCTCAAATATAGCTGATACTCCTCACTCAGTCTGTATTTATTTAGGAACCCAAGGAATATTACAATTGTGGCAACTAGTCAGGGGCTACTCCATTTTATAAATTGGTTCACTTACTCATATCAAGTGCTCAAAGCCAATAAATGTCCTGGTTTGCAATGTATGACACCAAAGTGCAGAGTCACTGAGGAAGTCAATGAACGCTCTCCCTCACTCCAGCACTCAGCACTTAGCAATCGTTGGCCACTACATAAATACTGTGCTGTATTATGATACGTGCTAGGCATGGTCTTGTTCTCTAGCTGAGCCCCAGCACCAGTTCTGGCTCTGCACAGAAACAAGCTAGCTCCTCTCCAGACTTGGACATAAGAAGCAGAGCCCAGTTATCCTTTGCTGTGTTTACTTATTTCTTGTGTCTTCTTACTTTTGGACAGATTAAATGTATTGGCTTTGTAAGATCAAGAATTTAAAATATTGATAATGATCCCATCACGAGGTATCTTCATAAGCAAACTCCCTGAGAGATAACAGCTGGTCTGTTAATGGTGAGCCAGGAAAGGTTGCTTTCCTAAGAATTTATGCCTGATACTGAACCGCTGCATGGATGTGCCATTATCTATAATAAGAGATTAACTTTCACTACAACATGTCCTTTTGGTAGGGACAGAAGTTAGGTGCCTTTTCTCTGCTGGGTTATTTTTATAAAACAAATAAAAATGGAAACTCTTTTAGAATGCTCCTCTTCTGCAAAGTTTGGTTTAAATGTCATTGGGTGAGAAAGGAGGAAAACTGACAGTCAGAAAAGAAAAGTCCCCTTCAAGAAAGAGCATCAAGTACTGTGTAGAGCAAAGGCTGGGAACTCTAGTTAATTCTATTGCAGGTAAGAAATAACTGGTATAATTTTTCAAGGACCACAAGATTAGTATTTAGCCAACTAATGAACTATTTAAGGCATTTATATGATTCGGGCAATGAAGAAGAATATGCAGTTAAAAAAAATCCTCTCATTAATTGCAGAGCTACACCTCAAACATTGTAAAGTGGATATAAATACATTAGGAAAGTAGTGATATTCTCTCATTTATTGTATACTATTTCTACATATCATCAGTATTTGTTAATTCTAGATAGTTCTAAGATACTTTTTTATTTCCTTTCAACTGTACATTCTGTAGATATAACATTATAGAATAAATCTTCAAAGCCCAGGCCCCAAGTTTTCCTATGCTCAAAGTTAATATACACATATAAGTGTATTATGCACACACACACACACACAAAAAAAAAAAAAAAAAAAAAAAAGAGAGACAAACAGCATATGCTTAAAAGAATAAATAAATCATTACTTTAAAGTCAATATGTCAATACTTTGAGAGAGGTGGAGCAAGGGGAGAACAGGGAAGATGAAAAGGACCAAGTCACAGTTTTAGTTTTTACAGATGCTATTATATGGCATCTATGAAATAAACAGGCTGAAACCAACATGCTCTTTTATCAGGAAAGCTACCCATATTCAGAGTGGTCTCTGGATGTCTGTACTTAGAGACAAAGCTGACCTTTTTTATCTTTAATCCTATATTTTTTCAAATTTCAAATCAGAAATTGCACTTGATTACAAATCCAACAGATATAAACTATTGGACCAAGTAACAGAGCTCCCTCTAATGGTGCTTCTTTACTTAAACTGATTTATAGTATATTGTTATGTCATGTTCTTCCTACTTGTTGCTAATAAAGTTAAATCAAGCTTAGGACTGCCTTTGTTGTATATAATTGTATTTACTCATTCCCATCTGGTACTACAGCTTTTCCCTCTGAGAAAAGAGTAGTTCATTGCAATGGAGTCTGAATATCAAAGGGAGCTCATGCAGAAGATGGTCATTATTATGTATTAAGCAACCAAAAAAAGGAGCAAAACATTAGCATCTAGATAGTATTTTATAAGGCTTTTTTTCCTGTTTGTAAGTACTGGTTACTTGATTGCAAAAAAACATGTATTAAGAAAGCTATTAATATTTTCTTTGCATGTTTGGATTGTCTTTATTGTTTTCTCATCCTGGCATCCCATCACAGGAGAGGCTGCTGCTGTTTTTGGGATACTGCCAGACATATAATTGTTGAGGTGGGTTGAAGACAATATAGGATTCAAAGAGAAAATTTGAGGAAAGAAGTGTAAGCATTTGACCAACCTAAAGTAAGATAATATGAGAACTTGCTGATGCAGAACATTAGTTCATTCACTTGCTTTCGCCAAAGCCAGGATTATTTCATATAATTCTTCTTGCTCCTCCCCACTTGTTGCAAGTTCAAATTAAATAAGACCCAAAGGCAAACCACTCCTAATTTTGATCCAGAAAAACAAAAACTACAATGAATATTATGTTTGATTGTTTGTTTTACCCCCAAAGCACTCCAATTTTGCCCAGAATAGTTCTGAATATTCCAGTTTGAGCACGAGTAGAAATAAACTGCAGTGCCTCATCTTTGTCTTCATTTGTGCATATCATCAAGCTTAGTAAATTAACAAAATTACAGCTATTCAGTGAATGAATAAGCGTAACATGGAAGGGATATTGCCAATACAAAATAAGAGGTATTGACATAGTTGTTTAAAGAAGTCAGCACGATTAATTCCCTCTTTAGTATATGAAACTCATGCATATATCTTAAACAAAAGATAGAATTTGACAGAAGCTTTCCTATGTAGAGTGGAAAGAAGAATAAAACAAGGACAATCTGTCTAACAAAAATTAAAAAATAAAAAATAAGAACAGAAGAGAAAGGAACAGAAGCTATTGGAAAGAAACCTGGCTTTGCAAAACTGCAACTATGAACAGCTATGTTTATATGTATTTTGTACTTTACAACAAATTATGAGTATACACCACATTGGTTTAAGAAAAAAGAGCAGCAGAAGTATTGAGAGAAATAAAACACACCCTTGGCTAAGTATCATGGTCTCTCTCCCCAGGGAGAGAAAGCATTTTTGGTGGTCAGGCAAAACAGAAAGCATGGATTCATTATTATTACTTTTTGTAGAACTATATTCTACATGCAAGAGGCAAGAATATGCAGAGGGCACTTATTTTAACTTTCCAGTGTACTTAATCAGTAGCACAACTTTAAATAATTCATTCTCTATCTGCATAGTACCTTCCTTTAAGAGGGTTGGCCAGTAATCAGATCCTTTTTCAAATTTGGGGGCTTTTTTAAGTTGGTAGTGTTGACAATCCATCTCCTCAGAAAATCATCTCACAAGCCCAAGAAATCAAGAGTTAACAGAGGCATTGTTCAGCTGCTGGGGCACCGCAGGTGCACAGGTTGCAAGTCCCTTTTAGGTCACAGAAGTGGGTGGTAGTGGGTGGCACTAGCGGTGGCTTATTTGATCCTAACCTACCATCTTCGAGTTTGAAAAAACACCTATTTGTGGTTTTCAAATTATGGAACGAACTTAATTAAACTGTAAAACATTAAACAGCAGTAGGAAAGATTATATCCTTGTGGGGAAAAAAGAATAAATCAAGTGCCTTAGTGACTTGGAGAAAATAAACATAAACTGGTTGTAAAAATAAATCAACAGTTTCCATTCCCACCCACCACCTTTTAAGTAGAGACAACAAGGTGAGTGTGCCTTTTTAGAGAAAGTTTCTTCAAGAAAAATAAAAGAAAAATCTGATACATAGAAGCAGGTCCTTGAGAAAGAGAGAAAGATATATCACCTCCTTTGTCTTTTTTTCTCTTCTCCTTCCTCCCCTCCCCCCCGAAGTCACTCTGCCATGCTAAGAGCTGCACACTCCAGAGTTTAAATGTTTTTCTAAAACTGAAGAAACATGGTAAAATGTGGAGCATTACAACATTATCACTATAATTTATCAAAAGTTTGGAATGTTTCTCACTATGTGTGAGTGGGAAGGCAGAAAGAGGCATTTTTGACATGTAAAATCATGATTAGAGAACTCTATAGAAAGTGCAGGCAAAAAAGGAAAGCAAAGGGAAAAAAAACCAAAAAACAAGAAAAGGAGAAAAAATTATGGTGGGGAAAAATATTCATAAGCATATCTGACATTAATTTTTTTTTTAAATAAAAACCTGTCATGAATTGTAAAGATTTCCTGCATGGTAGTTGAAAGAAAAAAAAAATTTAAATCAGATGAAGTCTTTTACATGAGACAAAAAAATGTGTTTCCACCAGCTGTCATGAAAATATTGCACAATGATTGGCACAGAAAACTAACCCTCAGTGGTTTTGAGTTTTCTTCTGGTGTTTTTGGCTTTTTGTTTTCTGTTTTTTGTTGGGGCATTTTGTTTTTTTTTTTTTTGTTTGTTTGTTTTAGGTTTTTTTTTTTTATGTATAATTAATGCATCAGAAAAACTAAACTGGAAAAAAAAGTTGCCACAATGTATTTAACTTTCAAATAAGCAAAAGCCTGATTCTTCTTTTACTTTGTGCATTGCAGAACTACTGAAGACAAAGTGATATTGAGAGATTAATTCAACCAGATACTTAACGGTGTGCCCAATTTAAAATCAAAATGAATGCTCATCTGGGTCAGTGAAATTCTCCAAGTCAGGCTGAAGCAAAAATCAGGGAAAAACTTAGTATCTTCTGTATAAGAAACTACCAGTAAGAAACTAAACTCCTTGGTCTTTAGAGGACTCTTGGAACTGAGTAAATCATGTAGATTGACCAGGAATGTGAGGACAAAAATTGTCAGAGATAGGCTGGGACTATGTAACACCTTACAAACAAGGGGAGCAATTTCAAAACCAGTATGGTATTTGACTGGCAGCCAATACATTTTCAAAATAAATCGAATGTGCTCCTGTCGTCTCCTTTTCATAAGAAACCTGGCAGCCACATTCTGTGCTAGTTGGAGTTTATGTAAAGTCCCTGGTTCCCTTAACATAGTGAAAACCCAGCATACACTACAAGTATTTTCACTGTTCATCTAAACCATGCTTGCATCCTCAAACACTGCTCTGTTTTGATTTTTCATCATATTCCATTCATGAAGAATCTTTAAAAGGTTAGATTGCCCTGATGAAGAAAATAAAAAAACAATTTGCTTGCAGTGTGTGATCTCAGGAACATCACGAATAGAAGATTAATTCTGTATGTGTAATTGAATGCTAAACCAGTTCTGATAATTTTTACAAACAAAATTAACCGATCTTTTTAAAATTTTGAATTAATTATTCCTTTCTGAGATTCATTTCACATTAGTAGATGAATATTTTTTTTAATGGTAATATTCTGTTCCAAGCATAGTGTATTAATATTGAGAATTAATATTTACTGTAACAGAAAAAGTATTTCAGTATCAGTTGAATTCTGAGTAATAACTGCGTATTTTCCAAAGATTAAACAGAGCAGGAATTGGCAACAATTTTTTTTTTTTTCGGGGGGGGGGTGGGCAAAAGGTTTTGCTAACCATTGAAAGGGAGGGAAAAGATGCATACAAGTATGGTGCAATAAATCTACCTATAGAAAGCAATTAAACAAACAGCCAAAACAGAAAATGAAGAGCCTTGCCATGATGACAAAAAATAATCAGTAGCAACCAACTCTGTAAGTGGGGAAAATCATTACACTGCTTTATACAAGCTAACAAAACCAAATTACCTTAGTTCAATTAGATTTTTAAAAATCCAATTATATACAAAAATCCAGAATCTTAATATCAGATTCTTGATTGTAATTTGGGGAAGTTTCCATCACAAACAGCCAGGACTGATACAGCAGCAGAATTTTAGGTGAGAGAAAAATTGCAATGAATACAGTATGTTGTCATACATGTCTTCATAAGAGCAAAGAGTGAGCGATTGCTGGATAAATGTTAGAACCAATTTTATTTAATATCTTTATTCATAATCTCTAAGAGGGAGCACAAAAAATATTAACTAAATATTCACAGCACATTAATTAGGAAGTGTTACAGAAAGGACATAGAGATGTTTAAAACCCCAGAGAGGAAAAACCAAATGAAGTACCACCCAGACAAATATATGCTAATATCCTGGGGAAAGAGGCAGTTAAATTCTGCACTCAGCTTGGAGGTCTAGTGGCTCTTGCAGTATATGCTGAAAAGAAATTGACTGTGCAACACTTGCTTCACATAATACTATACAGGACAAAACCATCTTGAATATTTTGAGTGCCTCCTTTTAGATAGGGAAAGATATTCAAGCTTCACTGTGGCAAGGCTAGCTCTTCACAGTAATACACCAAGGGAAGAATGCCACGTTTGGCTAGCATTTATCTAGATAACCAGATGAATTATTATGCTTTTTTCTCTCTAATTCCTATATTTTACATCCTCCCCTGAATCCCAAATATAAATTCTAATTAAAAAAGAGAGAGCAATGCAGCCTGATTACTGTATTTTACAAGTTATTTATCTAAATTACGTGGCTTCTGTATGAATAATTACTCTTAATCATTCAGTTTGCTCTCTATAAAGATAGCTGAAAGATAATTAGAAATTGTCAGTGGTTAGCCAATGCTGTCTTTGATCACTCCTTGCTTTTAAAGTTTGTGCCTGTGCCCATACTACATTCCCAAGATGTTTTCATTTACCATCAGGAAAGCAGATAAAATTAGATCATGTCACAGGAGAACAGTGCTGAGATGATAAGTAAAATCTACGCAAAAAAAAAAGCCAGTTATAGTTTATCTCACGAGTTGGTTTTTTAAAAAAAAAAAACACACACACACACACAAATAAAAACCAAAACCAAACTAAAACAAAAACAAATTGGGTATTTTAGGATTTTTTTAATACAGAAAGGAAATTGGTACAGTCCTTCCAACATGGTTATGATCAAAACCACAATGTGGCAGCCAAATATCCAGTGCCCATTGCTCATTGCTTCAATAGCTCCTTGTTAATTCACTTAACTCAAATATGTTTGGGAAGTCCCACTCAAAATTTACATGTCCAACTGACTCAGAAATGTCCCCCTGCTTCCATTAACTCTTTTTATATCTTCTTTTCAAAGCCTCATCACTCATGGAAAACGAGCCACTTGTGGCAGGCTCTGATTTTGATGTGAATGTCGCAGGAAAGGTGATTCACACATAGGTGGGGTGGGCAGAGGACTGTTCAGGTAGCACTCTCCAAAGCTCTCATGGATATTCCTGTATTCAATATCACAGTAAACAAGAAAGTTATCAGGATGGACTCCACACCACTGGCCATTTGATACCTGATTATGCAGCAGGCTTGCCAGCAAGCTTGCTGAATAGGTTTTAAAATATCTTATATGGCTCAGTGGTCTCATAATCCCCATTATACGAGACCTGGAACATCTCTTTTGGAATTCACCTCTGCTTCTCTCAGTGTAAGTCTAACTGTCTTCAGACTAAGCAGAACATATTGATCCCATTTGATTCTACAATACACCTGCTTCAAAGATGTTTTGCCATTACAGCTTTTATTGGGAAGAAGCCTCACTATAAAGGGCAGCCTGATGCCTGCCCAGCATTTATCAATACCTACCTTCAGGGAAAACGAGCTTATTAACAATGTGCTATGCAGAAGGTCTGGAAACAGGGAAACTGCGTAACAAATGACAACCCATAAAGCAGAGAGTAAAACATGCTATAGCAGTGATGAACAAATTTGGCAATGTCCCTGCCCATGCCTAGTGAGTAAAGTAGGTCTGCACTGAATTTTATTCTAGAGAGTAAACAGCAAGTGCTTCTTTTGCATTTGTATTGCAGAATTAGCAGTGTGGCTAGAAATTGCTCTTCTGGGAAGAACTTTACATTTTATGTTCCACATCTTCTTGGGAATTGTTGGCACCTCTGTCTAAATCTTATCAGTAGGTTTCACCAGCTATCTCCTTCCTCAATCCAATTAGCATAGAGAGAAAAGAGCATTTATCTTTTCTTCAGGGACTGAACAAGGTGATAGGAGTGTCAGATAATACTGGATGCATTACAGGAATTTTTAGACCCATAGCTGCATGCACTATGCCCTTCAGCACAGGTTTTGAGTTCCTGGTACTCTCCAGCCTCTGAGGTCTTCTACAAAATGTAGCAGAGAGGATGGTAAACAGGGATGTGTATTTCAAATAGTGTAAGTGGCCTATCTATTTTTTTTAACAGAAACTTGCTTACCTCTTTAAGAAGACAAGACCCAAGCTTTTAATCTAAGAGTATCAATACTGGATTGGATCAGACATTCATCAAGCTCTGTATTCTGCCTCTGGCAGCAGCCCCTAGCAGACAAGAAGACGACAGTAAGGATCATCTGAAGATACACTTATAGAAGAGTGTGCAATGGTAATCCCTCCTAAACTCCAGTCATAAAATGGCATAAGGACATCCAGAGCTGGTGGAGGCACCTGGATGATAGATTTTAACAGCCCCTGAAGGACTCAGCCCCCATTAATGTATCCAGTTCACTTTTTAACTATTATACTTTCAAAAAAACAGACCCAAGGTTCACTTCCTCCCGATCAGCTCACGGGGAAGGGAGAGACAGTCAGAACATGCAGTTGCTGCTCTCTGGCTGCTTGGCTGTGCCTCTTTCGGAAATTTCTTATGATTGCTGAGGTGACACTTGAGAAATGGGTAAGCAGGACTTCTGTTTTCATCATGTTTAAAAACAAACTTCCAACACCACCCAAGCAGTCCAGCAGCCTACAGTAAAGGGAATTGTATCCATTCTTGCAGGTCCTGTGTGGGAGATCGGTATATTAGATGTGAAATAAGCAGTGCTGCTGAGCAGGATTTGATACATGAAAGACCAGACTCCTCACAGACTCTCTCTGCTATTGAAAATAAAGCGGAGTCTTTTTCTGAGATTAGAAGGTGCTGAAAACAAGTTTGCTGGTCTGCAAATTAACTGTGCTGGATATGTTGGCATGTTTAATATGTTGCTCAAGGAAAATAAAGTGCTACAATACAAGATAGACAACATAGATAATGAGGCCAGAAACAGGAATTCTAAGAATAGTTCTGTATGTCTGAGAAAACCGAAACAGGGATAGGGGATGTTTTCTCTGCACAGCGGCCTGAGGATCTGTAATACTGGGGGAGGACTGGGTGCTGATTGCTTTGATCTCTGCCAGAAGAGCACCACGGAAAAAGCAATATATTCTGCAGGAGTCTGTTGCCCGGCACAGGGGCCTTTCCACACCAACGGAAAGCTCCCAGAGGTTGGACTATCTCAAAGGTAGCTCAAGGCTGAGGAATTAACTCCCCCATTTGCTCACCAATTCTTCTCCAAGGGTAAAATACAGCTTTTTGACTTTTCTCTAACACTTGCACAGAAATTGCCACAAAGCTGCCATGGCGCAGCCTCTTACCTTTGGGATGATCTGAGACTCTCCAGGAGCTGCTGTGATTCATGCATGGGTGGAAAGCACCCACAAAGTGACGGGTGATCCCCATAGCCTCATTTACTTGCTCTGGTGTCTTACTGAGTAGAATCTCCTTCCTGCTAAACACAGCACCTAATTGTTCATTTCACACATGAATGTCTTGTTCCAGTCACATCAAATGTTCACCTTAAACTAGCTCAGAGGTCCTTTTCTCAAAACATTTCTCTCTCAGATACACATTACATCAACCAGATGATAATAGCCAAAGTAAGCAGAAAATCTCAAAATCTGTTTTCTTTTACACTCAACATAATAGCATGTTCCTCTGACATCAGCCTGCCCATTTTTCCCAAGTGCGGTATCTATTGAATGCAGTAATTTCAAATTTGATATAATTATTCTAACATGAAGGGAACTCTCTTGATTTGCATGTGAGAGTATGCACCAATTTCTATCCTGAAATCTTCTTTTCTTCCAGTTTGCTATTTCTTCCCCTCCCTTCCCCCTGACAGTATGATCAGGACCTAGTACAGAAACCATCTTCAGCATCTGCTGCTCAAGAACACCAGTGAAGCAGCTGTTTAAAATGTCTACATGGTTTCTGAATAGAGGCCAGTTAAAAAGCATGTTTAAATCTTTCTAAATCAGGGTGTTACACTTAACACAGGCCACTGTGCAAAGCCTTAGCTACTCAGCTTGTTGGAATAGGGACCATTCACTTTTTTTCCAGTGCTAAACACATTGGGTTTCTAATCCTGCTTTGTTCTAACATCGCATAAACAGAGACCTTTTGGTGCCTGATGAACAAGACTTTTGGTGCATACAGCAACTACTCTACATTTACAGCTCCAATTCAGTTGCATGCGAATAGGTTTGTTCCCATTACCCTGCCGCATTCTTGTCTCTTCCGTCATTGAATGCTGTTGCAGTGGATGACAAACAATTCCCCACATAAAAGGCAAGCTAAAGGTCATACTGCCTCTTTATTTCTAATGCACAGCTACTCCATTTCATTTGCTACGAGAGAAAACACAGTCCTCTTCACAAGAACTCTTTGGTATAGATACAGAGGATAAGAAGTAGAGGCAGCATCTTGCAAACACCCATACACCCAGGTAGCTTGACCCTGCAGGACGGATTTAGGAAGTTTAAGAATTGCTTCAGAAGAAGGGTACGAAGGGGGGTGTTCAAAATTCAGAAACATGTACTTTGATGTTGCATGCTTTTCCCGTCATTCAAACACATGTTTTTTTGTTTAAGGATGATTAATATATTTTTAATGTTTTTCCTAACTGAAGGGAAGCCTGTGCTATATATTAAAAGAGTCTAGAAAAACACCCCGAAAGCTGAGCTGGCATAAGTGGGTAGCCTGTATGTGATGTTTATTATGATTTTTCCTCAAGATCCTTGTCTCCTCATTTTTCACTGTTTCTTTTTGCATTTGTCACTGCCCTGTTTGAGGCATCTTGTCTTCACTCCTGTATTAGTCCAAGTCCCAAGAAGAATTCAACCCAAAACACCCTTTGAGAAATCTTTAACAAGTACAAGACTGAGCCAAGCTCTATGCAGAGGTTTGCATTACATACAGAGAGTTAACTTTACCACCACAGCAGTTCAACTTGCCCAAACTCTGGGTTTGATAGTGCACGTTTTGGGGTCTTTGACAGATGCCTGCGTTAGGGGACAACCTGGGCCATCCGAGCCTGAGTGTGGGAGACCCAGAGCTGCTGCTCTGGCAGGGGAAGAGGGAGATTAACCAGCAGTGGTGAGGCCCAGGCTCTGCACTCGCCCCAGCGCGTCTCCGCTCCAGCCGCTCTGCGGGAGCCACCTGCCCCGGCCCCAGCAGCCCCGGGGAGAGCCTCCCTCTGCCTGCTGTGCACAGAAAAGCCATTTCAGTGTCTAACCCCGAGTCCAGGTAGATACAGTGAATCCTACCAAAGGCAGGGGGGTTATTCTGGCTCTCATTATGACATTTTTCAGCTTTAACGGGGATAACCACAGGTGACGCCTGTGCTTGACACGAGGGGGAAAAAAAAAAAAAAAGCAGAAGAAAAGTTTGTCAGCAAATATTCAAGTGTGAACAGTTCCTGGAACTGGATTCACAACACTTGTTAAGCACTGGAACTGGTGGGAAGTACCAGGTTCAGCAGCAACAGCTAAATCTGAGCTCAGGCTTATGGCTCAGATGAAACAGCTGCTTAAATGTCCGGGAAAAATGACTGCTCCACTGGCATATGGCACAAGCTGTAACATTTATCAAATAAATAAACAATAATCCATGAGGTCCTCAAATTCATTCATTTCTATTTCTATCATTATCACCTGGCAGATAAGATGAAAAACCTCATTATACGTTACTTTCCTAAGTTTTATGACTCAGACATATAGTCAGAAAGATTGCTTTTGTTGCTGTTAACTACCTGCTGGCACTCTCATTAGGGTTCATTTAGGAATAATCTATTACCAAAAAGGAAAGGTCCAAGTTTCAAGGATGGATTATTTAAATCACAGCATGCTATTCTGCAGCAACAGGAAAACAGCCAGTTCCCCCCAACAGCACCTTTCAGAACTGCTCAGTGGGGGAAGAGGCAGCCCATGGGACGGTGTATCAAATTTCCAGATGGGAAAGTAATGGCAGAAAGCTCAGGCCACCACAACTCTGGACAAGTGCAAAAGAGCAATATTTCACTCTAGTAGGAATAGCTATGCATAAAGAATATGCATTCTGCACTGTCCCTTAAAAGCTATCCAGAGGGATGATAAGATTTAAGAAAACATGTGCCATGTTCTATTATTTACATATATAGTCTTACTTGTATCACTTGTCTTACTTGTCTTACTTGTATTTATAAAATAGAGATACAGAAATTACTAATATATTCTTGGAAAACACACAAACATAGGCAGAATACAAAGCACAAGGGTATTCTAAACTACAGGCAATAATGCATATACCCATTTTTCTTTTCATTGGTTTTAAAAACATCTCTAGAAACTTAAATGCATGTTTGAATCAAAATTTAACAAATATTATAGTTTATATTACTATCCAAGTACCTTTGATGGCTCATTTTAAAATATTGCTAATCTAGTTTACTTATTAAAATGCATTCGAGTATAAATATTTTATGAAAAAGCAAAAAAAAATGCTAATGGAATAAAAGGGGAAAAAAATCAAGTAATGCTGACTGACACATAAAAAGTAGGTTTTGTTAATGTTATATTCATTACCTTAGAAAATGTTTTACAGGAAGTGTAGTAAATCCACCACAGATGTGATAAAGATTAAAACCTATTTTAAAGCAAATTTGTCCATTTAAAATAACTCAAAAGGCACGTGCAACATTTCTCAGCAATTCTCCAAATAAATAGCTGATGAAACTAACTCAACATTAAACTGAAGCACTTAATAAATTCTATGCAAATACAGTCCTGTTAATCAAGATGAAAATCACAAAATCCCCATTTTTCCCTTCATCTCCAAGAGTTATTAAAAAGCACTTAGAAGCTAATTTGAAAAGGCAGTCCATTTGCTGTAGCACTGTGCTACCTACCACAATGACACACAAAACCACTTACAATGCAGCACACAGGAGAATATAAGCACTGCATTTCCCTTAGAGCACTACTTAAATTTAAAAAAAAAAAAAAAAAAAAAAAAAAAAAAAACCAAACATTTTGAAATACAAGTATCTAAATTAAGAGTACATTATCTGATACATTTAAGGGAGGAAATGTTACTATTTTATCCACCATGTTTCATTTTGGTTTTTAATAGACCATCTTTAGATGAACCAGGATTAAATATTTGCATTAAGCATACCTATAAATGCCATCGAACAGCTGGGTCCTATCAACCCAAACATCACAAATGGTTTGCAAGATTCTGATTACTACATGCATATTAAATCAGCATTAACATTTTTTCCTGAATAATATATGACAGCACAGTAGAGTTAAATGAGAGTTTAAAAATAAAGAATTAAGCCAGCCACTTCATCAAGATAACGTTGTATTTCATTCTCCTCCAATGAGTTTCCCTATCCTGCAATTTTCATTTAGGATTTCTACCATTCTCCCATATATTTAATCAGTGTTTCAAAGCAGCTGAATTAAAAGGAATATTTAGATAAGCAATAGACACCCAGAAGAAAAATAATCACTTCTTCTACATACAAAAATATTTTCCTGTTGCTTTGTAAGACATGATATAACCTGACCATTGCATACTACTCCCACACATGAGGGCTATAAAAGAATACAAAAAAGTTGAAATGGTGCAGCTGAAGAGGAAAACCAGCCTTGGGACCCAAACCTGCAAACATTTTTTCCCATGATTAACTAATCTGCCATGAGGAATCTCATTTGAATCATTAAGAGTACTCAGAGTCCCAAAGTTAAATACATACATAAGTATTTACAGGCTTGGACTTTGATATGACCCAAGGAAGTAGCAAACTCTGTCCTTATTTTTCTTTGTTCTCAGCTGAGCTAATTTCCATCACTAGCAGGAAGGATTTCTTCAGGAAAAAGACCAGTCATTGGATGGCAGCTTCCCCTGGGTACACAGAAATTTAATTCAGATTTTTAATTTGAAGAAAAATTTATCTCTCTCCCAACAAAAGCAGTACAAAGAGAACATGTGTGCAGATTGCAGCCCATAAAGCAACTATATATAATGTTAAATATTTGCATATCTTCTTATGTTAGCTTGGCAAGAATTAAATTTGCTACTCATGAGTATTGCTGACATTCCAAGTTCATGCCAAGAAATGTATTTACTACCACACACTGCCATCTTTTATGTAATATAACATATGTGTGTGTTTATATGCATATACATATATGCATACAGTCCAAAAAAGCTGTGCCATAAATAATAATAATAAATCAAGTGAAAATAATATTTAACCCACACGCACCAAACTCACTAATAAACACAAGAAATGTATAGACAAAACCTATGCTTGACTTTCATCGTGATGTAATTGCTATTTCAGATCAAACTGAGAAAATTAACATGCTAGCCAAACTAAGATGAAATAGGCTAATTTGGCCAAAACACTCAATTTCTCACTTTCTTTCTGCAATAAAAATATTACTGAAAAATTCCAATTATGTAAATAATGTAGGAATAAATAAGGTGTTAAAAATATAATTCAGTACCAATAGAAGAGGAATATACAAGGGTATGAACCCTGGTTCTTAATCGGGCTAATTCTCTGCTGAAAAAAGAGTGCGCAGATCAGAGTATGCCAAAAAGAACTCAAGCAATCCAAACACAGCACTGCCTTCCTTTAAGAAAAAAAAAGTTACATTTTCCTTGTAAATGTAACTTTTTTTTCTTAAAAGAAAGCAATGCAGTAAGTATGTAGACTTCAATGCTGAGGAAATTTTCCCCATGGATGGCATACATAATTTGATATATTATATGTATTTCCTTGTACATTTCCTCCAAATTCCTATGCTCAAATTAAGTCAGTTGTAATACACTATTTCTCAACAGGAGCTTTAACAGACATCAGATCTTTCACTCATCTGTGACTATACTATTTTCTCACAGAAATAAACAAGAACCAAACTTGCTTCCAATTAATTCCCTGATGTCCCATGTCTACAAAAGAACAAGGCACCAGCCCTAAGTGGAGCCCAGAGTGCGATGGCCATGGTACAGACTTGGACAAAGCGCAATCCCTGCACCCGTGGGGTTGTTGCAATATACGTGTATTCTGTGCTGCTCAGAAAGTTGGATGTGTTCAGCGCTGAGCAAAAAAGTCACAATTTATCTTTCACATCTGCATCAAGGCTTAAGAGGACTGTGTATCCTGATGCCGGGTGGTGTGTTGTGTTGGTGCCAGATGGCCTGATACAAAGCTGTTTGTCCTCTGCACTTGTTTTGTTCCGAGAAAGGTCATCTCCTTGTCTAAAGGCGTTCCCACCTGATGGAACAGTCCCTGGAGTCTCTAGGGTCAACTGGCATAGTTTAAAACAGCTAAAATGACAAATCCAGACCCCTAAAGCAGGGATGAGCAGAGACACCCATGTCTACACTATTTGTGCACCCATATTGACTTGGTTTTTCCATGTCAAGCATGGCTCAACTGTAACTGAGCCTATAGCCCTGCAAGAGCTGCAGTGGCTCTTATGGGTCACATCATGACAACTAGCAAAAAGATGAATATGCTCCCCACTTCACAAATTTCTCTGCCCAACAACAAATGTTTATGTAGTCCAAGACCACATCAATTATATAAATGAATGTAAAATTCACCATCAAAAAAGTGAATCAAAATACTTGCGTCGATGCACAAAACTCTAGAGAGAGCACCCTCAGGATTTCTACTAGTGAGACAGAGCAAAATGCTCATAAAATGTAGACAGCTGATGATAACATCATGGCAAGGAAGTCTCTACATATTGCTTAGAAGGTCAAGTACATTTCATTTTGAAAATGCTTAAGCAAACTACATAAACTGCGTGCAAATCATATTTCAGTAATTTACCTTTTCCATAAGAAAAACAACTTAAAGGGAGACTAAAATATACAGTTTTAGAATTTACTTGCTTAAGAAAGACACATCCTTATTTTTGTAATGTATAGTGTTAATGATATCTATTTAAATGAGCCTCTATAATCTATCATCCTGCTACTTTAAGTGGTTTTTTTAATCAGCAGAAATGGGTGCCTGGATGTCAGCAATCCTGAGTAAACGCAGCTCCCTTTACCTTCTGTGAGAGCTGTGGGGCTGGCCAGGAGGTCTCCACAGGGCAGGGTTGCCCCACACTCTGCTGAGAGCCACTGGCTCTTGCGCTGTCACTACTGGCACCGCTGCACACTGCGCTCTCTTCCTCATGGTGAGGCCTCAGAATTTGACCTAATTTTAATTTAAGTTGGAAAATCACAACCTTTATTCTAGTAATATGCTGAAGCCAGCATTAGGCCAGGGAACTATTGGTTCTTGTCTGTCTTTCCAGATATGAGTCAGCTACAATTTCAGGAACAAAATGGACATTACCCACAAAACGCTTGTGATATTATTAAACATAAGAGCAATAAGAGGAGCAATCAGTAACTCCTATAATAGAAATTCCAAAAATCAGCATTTCAACAAAGAGTTCATAAAAAGCATCCATCTATTTAATTGAGAAAAATCCATTGTGGATTTTTTTAACTTCTAAGTAATTTATCAGCTCCTGAGAGGCATTAGAATTGTATTTTGTGATGCTTCTCTGGCATAAAGTTGCCCAGGAGGTAGTTTAAGCAGTCAGTGGAGAAGCTTTATCCAATGTTTTGAGGTCCTTGGGATCGCTGGAGACACCAAGACATCACTCAAGCCCCACTGAAGGCAGCAGGCCACACAACAAAGGAAAAGGGACATGATCCCTCCCCGATGTCCCGAGTGTCCCCAGAGCACAGCCGGGGTGGGTGATGACATGGGCAGAGGGGCACAGCGGAGGCAGCAGGAGTGGCTGAGCTGGTCACCTCCCTGCCAGCTCCAGGCTCACATCCTTCCATGAGCTCTCCACCTTTAACAAACTGCAGGAGTTCAAACCAAGACATGTATCATAATAGTTTTGGGAACAGAGGAATCCCTACTAACCCGGAGATGATTTTTTTCCCACACTATGTCTGCCAGTAATGGGTACCAGTGTACCAGGAGGAGATGCATAAAAGCTGTAGCAAGCAGCTATGGAGCAATCTTCTTGTAAGAACAAATTCTTCCAAACCCTTACTCTAGGATCTGAGCATCTGCACTTACACGTGTTCTGAGTTTTTAAGAACATTTGGCTATATTTTAATATATGATATAATTTAATTGTAGTAGCTGTCTATGAGATGTGTTTTTTGTATAAATAAGTTTCAAACAAGGCCCACTCATTTGGGGGATTTAATTAACTACCTGTAAATTCTTACTTGAAAATTGACAAAGTTAATAAGTGTGCAGGTGACTGTCACCAGCGGGGTTGCTACAGAGTCACCAAAATAATTTATGAAACTTGAAAAAAAGGAGAAGAAACTGCCCCTCCCCCAGTTTCAAGTTGATGAATGATACAGGTGAGTATGCCCTTAAACAAATAAACAAAATAACAACAAACAACAACAAAGGTTTCCTGATTAAATAATGAGCTATTGCCTGGAACAGCAAAAACACATAAACAAATACAGTGACTGTGAGAGCTAAAATGAGGAGAGAAAAAGTTTCAATAAAGACCAAGAGCCTCTCCAGAGCACAAGCTGTGAGCAATAAGCCGAGCTCACATCACCAGTATGGTTGGCACCAGTTACTACTGAGGCCATTAGTTACCAAAATGTGCCGATTTTTTTTTTAGCACTGACCCCAGTTCCTTACGTCGTGGAGTGCATTTCTCTTTTTTTTTTTTTTTTTTTTTTGATGTGGTTTTGTTTTGGAGTTTCATAAGTAGCAGTGCAAAGTAAAGGGGTGGAACAGGTTGATGGTGATGGCATTAGGTTTTGATCTCTCTTCAAAAAAAAGATGCACACCCAGCTATCAAAATACAGTGAACATTGTTTAACGCTACTTGCCTGACTTTCTCTTGCTTTTACCTTGCATAGTCATACAGATCTAAGCCAACAGGATATAAAAAGTTACCCAACCAGAACTATCCACAATGCAGATATTTGATACCCATGTCACCTCCTCTTGTTTCTGAAGTCCTTTTATAAATGTCCTTTTTACCTTAGCCCTCTTTGTAATATTTAAGTAATTTTCAAAAGAATAACAAGCTCTCATCTAACACACAGTGTCAGAAAGGTAAAGCCATTTTTCCAGGACAGCTTCCCTTCCTCTCTGTCAAAGAACAGCAGGCTACGATGGGTCCCAGAGCAGGTGACTGATTTGCAGAAGTGTTATGTACAACGAGGAAAACTTTCTCTGTTCAGCAAGAATAACTGCAGCTGCCACAAAGGTATCAGCAGCAGCATTATATGCAGAACTATTTGAAATGGCATGATTATAATACTGATGTGCAATTAGGAACTTCCACACAGTCTGTTATTTTAATATTGCCCAACCAGAAATATGCCAATGTATATATTGTACATAAGGATTCCAAACTTTTAGATCTCTCTAGCTGGGAAAACAAACAACAGCCCCCTGCTCCTTCCAAGCGCCCCATTTCCTATACCTGCAATGTAATAAAAATGCTTGCAAAAGTTTTTGGACGGTCTCCTATCTTTTCTCCTGTTTGAGGAGAAAAATAAATGTTCCTCAGTTTCCTTATAACAGAGAGAGGTTTAAAATAGTTTCTAAAAGATTTTATAGCATCTTAAAATATTCTCTTTTATCTTTTATATTTTTCTTACAGTGTCTGTAGATTATGGGCTGAGTTTAAAAAACCCTTGGGTGCTACTTTTGGAGTTGAGAGTGCATATGGTGCACACATTTCCAGCTAAGTGATGACTTCCATGAGACGTAGTGCTATATGTGGGTGGGATGCTGGCAAGTAGCAGATTTTAATGTACAATTCAAATAAGGGCATGAAAATCCAAGTTTTGCAATAAAAGAAACATGTTGAAATTCAATGGGAGAAATTTAAAGTTATTTATTATCTGCCTTCAAAAGAGCTGGGATTTTTGGTTGTGTCCTGAGGCTGTACAAAATGGCTAACTGGAAAATCTGTCTCCAACCAAATCTGCCCAAGACTGCAGGCATTAGGCTGGTTTTGTGATGTCATCTAGAGTATTGTTTCACAGAAAATATGGAATTGATTGCATTTTGCTAAGTGAAGTGGAAACAAAAAGATTTCTCATGCTCAGTTGTAATCACTTTAAAATTAAGGCTAATACATCTTTCTGCCCTCAGCAGAAACCTCTTTATCTATAAGCAACTTCAGCAGCCTCGAATGAGGTGTGCTGATACCGTGATGCCACTTGAGAGACAGGCTGTTGATGTTAGCTGGGCAATAGCTGTGGCTGCATTAAGAAGCGGATAGTGTGGTCTTTAAAGCTGGAGTAACAACACTATAAAAATTCTTTGCCCAAGGCACTAGCATAATTAGGGATGGCTCTGATCATTAGTGCTGGGGAAGCAGTTATATTGTTTTGCAATTTATGCAGTACAAGCAACATTCTCAGCTCTGTACAGTACATAGTTTACATTTATTTCCTTCCCCAAGGAAAGTATAGATTGACCACACCACGAAATGTACTGTGACTGGGACATTGTGTCCCAAATACGTTATAACATGCTCTGCTCTTTGTTGTGTAGATGCTGTTACTGAATTGTGTTATAGCCCTTCATTAATAAAATATTTTTAGGTCTTTAAGTGTGCTGACAGCATAGTACATAACAGATAACCACCAGATTCTTGAAAGTCTAGCATCAAATTTGTACAGATTCAAGCGATTTGCCCACAAAAGTCTTAAAGGAAGTATTTCTTATAAAGACAGTTCCAGAAAAAAGAAAAAGTAAGTGTCTGTTTACTACGAAAATGGGAAGATGTTCTTGCAAATGGAGGGAGTGGTTGGTGACAGCATAAGGCTTAGGAACGTGAGTGGGAGAAGGATGAAAAGTTTAGGGGTTGCAGTATCAGGAAAGAGCAAGAGGTTATGTAAAACTAATGAGACGTGCAGAGACCTAAAACCACATGCTATTATCCAGGGATCAAATCCCACGAACATCCCATGCAATTTCAGAAAATCATTTTTTCTCATCAGATCTAAGACAGACAATATAGTAGGAAAATAGCATCTCCTCCTTTTTTTTTTAAGGTTGGCACATCATCAAAGTCTCCAGTGAAGTCAAAGAAAAGCACCTCCACCCTAAACTGAGGCTTCTACATGGGGAAAGAAAACATGTTCCCTTCACCAGCTGTTTCTACCAGTGAAAGCAGAAAGTAGGTGGGAGACACACGTAGCCATCAGCTCTTCCCACCCCACCGTAATTAAGCTGGGATTCAGGCAGGACACCACTTCTACAAAAACGCCGCTGAAACCTGTAGTCACCCAGCCCACCCCTCACAAAGATGGCATCTTTGGAAGTCCACCAGTACCTCAAGCACTAATTGCCCCCTGGCTCGGATGGGCTCCCCCTCCCAGCAGCCCGCCAGCTCCCCATGGGCCGGGGTTTGTGGCTTTGCAGAGGCCTCGCCCCAGCCTGCGAGCTGACGGCTCCCGGGCCAATGGGGAATGGCTGCAGACTTGAAAGACACACTGCTTAAAAGGCGCGCTCATGTTTCAGCTGACCATGTGTTTTCTCTTAGTACCCTGCGAGTTCAAATACCTCTGTATAACAGAAGTCAGACTGAAAAGGCATTGTGCATAAAATAATTCTTATCCGCATTGGTACGAGCCTTTGTGCTTTTTAAAAGCATATACAAATAGGCAGGGTACTATTCACGCTACTTGGTGCATAGATTGCATCTTGTTCAAATTCAGTCATAAAAAAAAAAAAAAAGGTTTGTAAAGGTTTTCTTTTAAACCTGATCTGTAGCAGCACAGAAATATTTAACAACATCCATATCGTTCATAGGTAACTATCTTTTGAGAAAGTCCAGATTTCTCTCTCTTCCTATGTAACACTGCTAACTTGAGTGTGTGTGCCAACTGCAGAATCAAGCTCACGGTAATGACACAGTTTGTAACAGGATCCTACTAAGTCCTAAAGTCAATTCCAAATCACGCAGGTGTTTTCTAAAATAAGTTTAAAAAACAAAACAAAAACAACAACAAGAAACACACACACAAAAAAAGAAAACAACAAAACAAAACAAACAAACAAACAAACAAAACAAAAAAAAAAAAAAAAAAACAAAAAAAAAAAACACAATTGTAGTAGTAGTTCTGAAGTAGTATTGAAGGATGCAAGTCCACCAGTGGCAAGAAATCAGAGATTCAACAAAGTGTTTGGTGAACACATCCCCAGTTCTGGAAAAAAGTTTGTTATCTCTGATTTTTATTACTTAAAGGTACTGGTTTTAAAGTTTATTCGATGCACTCAGAATGCTACTAAATGTATAATCACTGAAGTAAAACTTCCACACAGAATAAGTAGTCCCTGTTGCAAAATAAGGCTGTATTGCTTCAACTCAGAAACTGGGAATTCTTGAGGACAACACCTTAATAAAATTTTGATTAAATTGAGAGTCTCATATTTTACTATACTTTGCTTTCTACCTAGTTGTTCATTGTGCACAAACAAACATTTAAGCAACACTCCTCAAAGTTTTTGCATTTATACTATAAACTCTGGCACTTGCTCATAGACATCATTTAAGATGCTGTGATGGATTCTGCATATTTGATCTCACCACCTACTTATTGAGCTAAGCCAGTTGCTCACTCATTGGCATGGGAGTTAGAAAGCAATGAGAGGTATCTGTGTTAATGATTTTAGGTACTAACACATGGGAAAAAATAACATTTTGGTGGTGACTTTCCAGCCTTACAGATACATAGTCTAAAATGAAGTGTAGAAAGACAGACACACACACACACTTTTCCACTCGGCACCCCCAGTCTGGGGCAGCGTTGCAGGTTTGCTTTCAAGACTCAAGAGAGCCCTTTGGTGCTTTCCTATAGGTTTTAGAACACTTCAAACTCTTGTAAAATCCACATTAACATACTGCATCCCATTGTCATGAAAACCTTTATCATTACAGAAGATAAAAATTTTTATCATTCCAGTGTCATGCAAGCATTTACGATAATAATTTCTATGTCAGAATGGTGTTTTCCAAAAGCCTTTTTCATTTGATAAAAAATTAACCTACCTTGTTAAGTAAGTCTTCCCAAGTAAAGGCAAGTCTAATTCAAGAAGAGCAAATAGGTCTAGAGCTTGTGTTGCCAGTATTTGAGCTAGAAACGATTAGTTATAAGATGCTTATTAATGTATACCTTTACTACTATGTTGACTCAGCCTTCTGTGCATTTCCTTTCCTTATGGCCCACTTTATACCATCCATACTCCCTGTTCACACAGAAATCTGTGTCTGGGAGCCTTTAAGAAGCGTGTTAGCTGGAAAAGCTAGAGGTATATTCCAAATTTCATGTATTAAATTCCCTCAGCCTGCTGACGTCTTCTATTCTCAGGGAAAACTCAGGCTGCATCACTGGACAGGACTTCAAAACAATTAGGGACAGGGATTAGACACCACTGGACTAGTCAGGATGAAGATTTTGTTTTCATAAAAAAATCCATGAGATTCATGCTTCAGTTTTCATTCACAGTTTTCCTGGAGCACAACATGTTCTGTGTTGCTGTGGGTTATGAGCACGTATCAGGGAAATTAAATAAGTACCTAATCCAAGCACCACTCAGTTAATTAATACTGTGCTGTTAACAGACTTATAAGTGCATGCAGTTCATAAGAATTAACAAGATTTGTTTGCATTAACACGGTCTTACATCTCCCAGGTGACAGCAGGGACCATGCAATGAGGATTTATGCTCTGCTCTGGCTGCTGCCACCGGTGCCCAGTGCTGGTGCACGGGGATCTCTGATCCCCACCCATCACCTCCAGCGCCTGCTGAGGAAGGGCACGGCTTGCTCTCCACTGTTGAAGCCGACTGTAGTTTGTATGGGGGAATTGCTGATGGCTTGGCGCAGAGGGAGGGGAGATGACCCTCTGGCCTACTGATTAAATGGACTAGAACTGAACTTGCAACAAAAATAAACACAGCAAGTACACAAATCAGCAACACTTGCGTGACTTTACGAAGACAAAAATCAAATTACTTCAAGATGATCTTTACAATTACGTTAGCAAGTTCAATAGAGCATCAAAGTTGACAGCTGTAGCTTTCTGCGGCAGGAGCCCGCAGAAGGCGGTGACAGAGCTTCTCCGGGCTTCGGCAGCGGCAGGGCTGAGCCCCTCTTCCCTCTCATTCCTCAGCCATTACTCTCATGATTACCATGAAGATTTTCATTTAAACAGTATTGGGAAGAACGTTAGGATAGAAATGGTAGTCCTGCTTTGTGTTTGGCACTGGTTAGGTGAGACTTCTATTTTCAGTTCATGATTTTCTCAATTTTCAGCTCTTCCGTTTGTCTCACCAGATTTGCAAACTCCTACATCTGGAGGGGAGATGCACCTGCACTGCTGCCTGCACACTGCTGACAGTAGTGCCCGGAGCCTCAGCGATAGGCCCAAGGTGCTGACAGTATAGCTGTGGACATAACTGCAATAATGGGGTTTGCTGTCTGTTTGTCTACACAGCTATTCATTATTAAAAGAAATTATCTTGCTTGCTTTTATAAAGTTCAACTGTAACAATATTTTGCATTAAATCATTTACCTCCAAACACTGTATTTGCCTCCATTACTAAGAGTTAAATCTATACATTTTCAGGAGCGAGTAGGGCAGTAGGACCCACAGCAATTTAGAGATGAACACTACAGCAAATATAAGGCTTATACCCCTGAAAGGTCAGTACTGTGTGTTTGATGGGGACTACACAAGGTTTAACCAAAAGATACAGGCTACATTATGGGGAAAATCTCTGTAGATCTAAGATGAGGTCCACATATTCTGCTAGTTTGCTCATTTGCAAACATCTGTAGCAGAACACACTGATCTTCCACTAAAAAAAACACACAAATGGAGCCCGTTCCATTTGTTTCCCATATATGGGAAGAACTGTCTCTAAACAAATCTAATTCTTGACTCCAAGTGGGATTGAAGATGCTTTTCAGATAAGAAGTGGTAAAATAAAATCGCAAGAGATCACAGAAAATTATGTTGTTATTCCCTTCCTGCAGCATTCATCTAATTTTATGTTTCACATTGGGGCAGTTTGGCCTTCTCATAAGACCAGAAAGACAGCAGACAAACAGCAGTTGAACGGTGGTTAGACTGCAGTCATGCAACCCAGCAATCATAACTCAAGGGAGAAAATTATTTCCTGTCAGAAATATAGACTGAAACTGCCAAAAAAATCTCTCCAAAGCTACAAACTTATCACCATTCACCCATTAGACTTGTGATGAGGAGAAAAATCAAAATTGCAGTACTTAGTAAACCATGGATGGAATATCACGCAGAGAGGAAGAAAAGAAGTAGCCATGAAGTCAGATTGAGCTCTACTAAACATTTTGTTTTGAGATCACATTTTGAAAAAAAAAATCACAGAATTAGATAAAAGTACAGTTGCACTTACAACCTCCCCACTGTGAACTTTTTTTTCCAGACAACTGGCAAGATTTTCTATTAGTTACAAAACCGTGTCTTAACAGTCTTGTGGATTCACTCACCTGTTCATCCTTGGTGCCAGAACTATCAGTGTGGTGAACAGTGGGTTGGCTTTAGGACACTGTGCATATAATGTGCAACTGAGGGGGACACCAAGCTGAGGGCAAGAGCCTGGATAACTATTCAAACCTCCCTAGCTGCAGTCCAGCTTTCATATGGCTTATAGCAGGATTATAGCCTTTTCAAGTTAAAATAACCAAGAAAGGAAAGTTTGAGAGGTGATGATCCTTAAGCTTTTTCAAAAGTATTTGGCTAACAATAGTGAATTTCTCTCCCCAACATAGGTGACATCAGCAGTAGGAAAATGGAAAAAAGCCTGCAGTGTGATTGACTGATTAAGCTACTTGTAACCTGTAACCTTCTTGGTCTATTTTCACCTGGTTTGTGCTGTTGTTTGGGTTTTTTTTACAGTTTCAACTGCTGAGCCCAAAGGAGATCCATGTTAGAAATGGATGGCTGGTTCATGGCGACATTATCTCATGCAGAATCAGAGATTTTCAGATCTGAAACCCTTGTCCATTTTTTTCACACTGGTGGCTATAGCAGATAAAGCATCATCACTAATGCATTATCCAATGTATTATTTCAACCTCCCAGAGGAAAACAGACTGGAAATTCAATTATCTATTGCCACAAGACACTTTGTGACACCATGAAAACAAAAGCCCATAGTGGATTGATTCTTTTTTTTTTTTCATAGAGCTCCAGAAAACAAAACTTATCAAGAAATGAGAAACACAGCAAGAGCTGAATCTAACTATAAATTCCGACATATCTCCCCTAATAATGATTAATGACTAAGAAAAAGAAAAGGGAGGCTACATGCCCAAATGCCATCCTGAAATGACATTAAGACATATAGCTATTTTAAATATTTTCCCTTCTAATTACATATTTCTTATTACTGTAAAATATTCAACATACAAAATCAGATTGGCTCTACTGCCTGTCTCAAAAACAGCAGGCAGTCAAATAAGCTCTGAAAAGCTAATTCAAATGCCACAAGTAAAAGAGAACTGCTGTTGCTTCCATAGAAAATCCGAATAAAGCTCATTTACTTCTCCTGTGAGTATAAGACAAAGGTATTAACACCACAGCAGACTTATTCTACAGTGATATATGAACAAGGAGACTGAATGGCCAAGCTTGCAGTCCCTACTATAACCTCCAATATTTTTCCTTACATTTCAGTGAGAGCACAAATCATTTGACTTGTGGAGAGGGCTGTGGCCACACTAACTCAGCTTGTTCACCATTACAAGAGTGATTACCAAAAGAGAGAGCTCAAGTGTGCACCAGTAAATAGTATTCAGGGTATACCACTTTGTTCACAACTTTTGATGGACTAAAATTACTTTTCCTGGGCAGAATGGCTCTTTTTAAGACAGCTTTACAACTAATGCATGGCCTTTCACATTCCCCATGATCTGAGTTTCACCATTCAAGTGCAAAAAAATAAGTTTTATTATTTCCTTGTTTCATTGACAGGTGTAAATGAGAGTGTTTGCATGCCAGAGAGCATACTTGGGCAGACCTATGCATGCAGCAGTAAAGACAGTTTGTTGGAGCTCCGTGGGTCCACATAGCAGTGGGTGTTATATCAGCACCATGACATCAGCAGGAGGCTAAAAGCTTGTGGTATAAAACATACCAATGTTATTAGCATGACAGCAGTATGATGCCGTACTCTGCACCCCACTGCTCAACCCACCCTGATCGTGTGTTGCTTTACCTTCACCCTCCCAGCTCGGCTCCCACGGAAGGACAAAGTCTCTGTGGCAGAGCAGGAGGGTAGCACGGCTGGAGGGGGGCTGTGGATCTCCTCCAGCTCTCCAGGAAAAGTGCCTATGCAAACCAAAGCTGCTAAGCACACAAATTCAGAGGCTGTTTAGGGAGGTGGGAGAGTAATAGCTTGGGCCATGCCAGGGGTCCCAGCCAGGACTGGTTTCAGTGAGGCCACATCTGCCAAAAATCAGGTGATCAGTGACAGAAGACAAATCCCATCCTCTAATGCCACTGACCTCTCATACAAAAAGCTTAATAACATGCTGATGTTTGAGGATATCAGGGTGCCCTCCTTGCTGTCAGTTATCATGCAAGATTGAAATAGCGTCGTCTGTCACTGGTTCAATGCCACGTAACACATCTGGAAGCAGGGTGTTGGCGGTATTTGTGTTATGCTCTCAGCAGGAGACGATTTGCTGGTAGAGATCATGACAGCACTGCTGGAGATGAAAACACCCAAAAAAAGTGTCCATGACTGGCAACTTTTATTTTGCAACATATGTCAAACTCTTGTCTGTGATGTGGCACAACTAGCTATCGTATGATGTAAGTGCAATAGCACGTATTTTAACATACAATACAATTGTCTGGGAGAAGTTAATTCGACTCCCCACTGCGAGATGTATTACGTGACAACCAAGTCCCGAGAAGTGCTCTAGTCCACTTAAAACAGTGCTGTGGGCTGAAAGGGCTTCTCACAAGGCAGGATGCACTGGGCAGAAATTTCCAGAAGTGAACTGTAAATGGAAAACCTTTAAACAAACACAAATATTAACCAAACTGGATGCAGAATTACTAGTTTGGGTTGGGCCTCCTCAGAGTAATGAAGCAATTCCCTTAGAAAAGCCTCTATATGTTCAGAGCCTGCACTTAAGGCGGATTAGCCATGTTGTCATCTTATGTGAATACCAGTCTTTACTTGGGAAAATGAATTAAGACCACACCAAAATTACTCCAATGAAGAGTTCTCAACAGCACTCGTAACCTCAGGGATGCCGTTATAACAGCAAAAGGAACCAGCAAAATACAGACTGGTTTACCAATGCTGTTTCACTGCAGAGCGAAAATACGGTTTACAAAAGTGAAACACACCAAGGAAATACTTCGCTCAGATCCCAGCGTGGTAGTGCAGTTCCTCAGGAAAAGAGAGCCCTTCTCCATCCCTTCCAACACAGAGCTAGGAAAAAATCACATCTGACGTGAGTCATCTTCTCATTCAGACATGAATTCAGTTTATCCTTTCTGAAAGGATGATCTAACCCCTGCCTTCTCCAGACTTTCTCAACAGGGGATCCAGGCACAGGGGTAGAGGGGACCTCAGTGACAGAGGTGAAAAGAGGAAGGAAAAACATACACAAACACACAGAAAAGTGATAATTCTGGAGCTTTCCTCTAGGAAACTGTGTGCCACTGCACAGCAACAAAAATAACCCAGGGGTTCCCTCTCCGCTCCGGCTCCCTGTGAGGAACCACTTTAAAGCTTTTAGAACATTTGCAGAGTTTGAGAGAAATGGTTTTTGTTTAACTTCAGCTACTTCAGAAATGCCTGGGGCCTGAAGAAACATATTTTTGGATTGCTCTTAAAGAACTGGCTGAACTTTGAAGTTTGGGGATTTTTTTTCAGATCAAATGTTAAATTAATAAACACCAACATGACAAATCGGTCTGAGTACTGGAGAAAAAATTAACAATCACTAAAAAATCTTCTTGGATTAATTAATTGTGTCATATTGTTACTTATTCTAATATGTTGATGGGTCTGGCACTTCAAGTCCTATAAGCCACTCTGCATAATTGTTTTTATATCCTAACTAAGCACGTTTCATATTATTGCCCACTTGCCCCTACAAAATAAAAGGCATATCATCACCATTGAATAAATTTCAGTTTGGGTAATAATGAGATCATGAATAACTAGTTTACTTATGGATCATTTAAGTTTAAGAATTACACACAGAAATTCAAAGCATCTGGAATATAATTACTTCTTTGTACACAGCTTCTTTATAACAGAAGTTTCATCAATGTCACTGAATTTACCCTGCACTCTCTTGTTAATTGAGGTGCTCAACTAAAGTGTCCCACGTGACTCACTTATTCTTCACTGTATTGCAAGAAATGGCTGGATAAGGAAACCTTGACTCTATGGGAAGTCATGGGTCAGTCGGCTGCAAGCCACACACAAACTATTAATTACAGCTACGTGGTTGCAGAATCATCTGCTAACGCTGTACAAACAGAAACAGTATCATGCCAGTATTGCCACATCCACATTTTTATATTCTCGCCTCAATTTTCCTCACCCTATTTTCGGAAGAAAAAACATGATTCATTCTTAATAGGTGCCCTATTAAGTACTTAAAAAGCAATAATGTAAAACAACCTTCCTCTATAAATACTGGTAAACAACAGTTCACTGACTGATGTAGTTCCTAACCATCCCAGTGAAATATAGAGGGGGGACTACTCAATATACTTTCCTGTAGATTTCAGGGACATTTTTTCAGGAATCTGAGGACTGTAATGCTTCAGCGGCCCAGAAGTGTACCTACCAAGGACCATCAGAACAAGTTTGCTTCTCACAAGTTAGCTGATTTGTAAAAATAAAATTAAAAAATGGAGGGAAAAAAAAAAAAAAAAAAAAAGACACCCCCTCCAGATTCTAGCCTATTCTCATTAACGCAAGCCAAGTTAATTGTACATTCCTACTGTAGGATGGAGCTGAGATGGGAGAGTTCCTATGGATTTTATCCCCAGAGAATCCTACACCAGAGTCACCATCCTGAAAAGCATGGTCCCTGCAGAGGGCCAGATCCTCAGTGGGCACTGACAGACAGGGTGCTTTGATTAACACCACAAGCTCCTGACCCAGAACGTCAGCGCCCTGAGGAGGATTCCAGCAAACATCTGTTACCATTAAAGATCACTGGTTGAGATCTACACTCAGAGAGGGCCAGAGCTGAGGGATTGCATAGTTCCTCTCTGAGGCTTAAACAGCACACAGACTTGAATGTTAGTGGAGCAACATTTTTAGGAAATCAGCTTCAGAATCAGGAATAAGAAATGTGAAGCTATTCATTTAGTGGTTTCTCTAATGGTTCTCCATTTAATATTTGCAAATTTAATATTTACATATGTAAGCCTTACAAAAATTATGTTACAAGGAACAGCTTCTGTACTTCTGATAATAAACAAACAACCAAAAATACATCATATGTATAGCAAAGATTTACAGCTGGGATCCTATATTCCTTCTTAGAGCCACTTATCTAAGATCTAGTATCTGTAAAAAGCCTCTCTGTTTGCTATTTACACAGGTGTCCTGGAGCATTATATAATCATGTAGCAGATCAACATAGCCTTAGGATCAAAATGTATAATAAAAGTACATTTGGACCATGATGAAGAGGGAAAAGGCTGGCTACCACTTGACAGTGGTCTTTTATTCCTTCCAGAAGTTCACCTAGACATGGAGGATAGATGTCTTCAGTTCTTCATGAGAATAAGGTGCAGAAAACACATCTTTTCCTAATCTTGTTCACATAGACTTCTAAAATGTAGAGTCAAGCTGGTTCCTTACATAAATGTTTACATTTTGCCCCCCTTATTTATGCTAAACTTGGTGATATATTTCCTACAGTAAGGTCCACAAGCCAGGGGTCTTACAAGATCTCTACTTTCAAGAGTCAGGCTTTAAAATAGTAATGCCATAGTAACTGACAGTATTCAAAATATACAGCACCAAGGAGGATGATAAGACATGAGAGATGACAGTCTACACAAGATATAGATGTTTCCACATATCCTCTAACCACAGAGAGGATCAGAAGCTACATTACAAATTAGAGATTATATGATAAAAATGCCCTCCAAAAAAAAGAATGTGATGTATTACCCATAAAACCATCCACAATGACTAATCTATTATTCCAATCAACCAAATCCTTAAGACAAGCAAGGTAACAACAAAATCCACTAGAATGTAAGAACAGGGAACATATCCAGTTCCTATTCCATCTGGCTTCATTAGAGTTTATTCTGCTTTTAATCTGCTATAATAAAGACCTTATGTTTGAGTAAAGATCTTAGAATTTTACATGTTCATATAGAAATATATATTCTATGCAAATGGCACTGCAAAGGCAACACTTACATCAGACCTTGTACTTACTATGAATGAATGATGTCCTCCATTCTTGAAGTCCTCCTGTCATTCTTTTCCAAAGTATCTGTTACGCAGGATCTATGCATACTGCCCTGTTACAGGAGACAACATCAGGATGAAGAAACTTCCACCTCACATTCCCTAGGCTGTCTACAGCTGGTGCTTATGCCAAGGCGTCACACCCTCTCCCATAATTCTTATCAGCCATTCAGGTTCCCATATATTTTAGAAGCTGTAGCAAAAAAATAAATTCTTATATGTAATTCAATGCAAATCATAACACTTTTACAAATTAAAAAAAAATAATCTTATCACCTATTTTCAGGTACAAGCATCATGCTTACTGAGGATTGCCAGAGATCATAATTAACAAGCATTCAATATAATGTACATAAGTACCAAGGAATTGCTCCCAGACTACTATCATTGACATTTGCTTAGTTGTGCATACATAAATCAAATGGAATTGTGCCTTAAAATGGACATACTATCTTTGGCAGATGCAACCATTTGTTTGCTTGAGAACTATAGCAACACTATCTCTTAAAAACAGTACTTCTTTGAGACATGTTGTACTGTTCCTTTATAGTGGTTTTTTGGAGATGTTTCTTTGGTTATTGTTTTACTTCTAGTTCATTAGGTCCTCAGACTTGATTTACTTACAGGCTCTTTACCCACAAGTGCACTGTGTAAGATAAAAGTATCATCAAGGGAATACTTTCATCCAGAAAACATAAATGCATAAACACACAGATCTTCGATTTTATATGAATGTCAATTTACACCAATGAAGACTGCTAACAAAGTCAGTGTATTTGCCCACCATAATTTAGTCTTTTCTCCATTTTCTTCAGATATTTACTAGTTCATGTCTTGCTGAGTAAGAACTTTCTTCTTCATGATTAAATCCTATCATCCAAAGGAAAGCACAGAAATACAGCTCACCAGTATTTTACAGCATTAATGACCTCCGTCTCCCCGCCCCAAGTAAGGGCCAGTTCAAGTTTGCTCAAAGATTACCCTTTACTCCCCCAAGGCTGCAGATTTACAAAGCAGAGATATCTGAGAAGTGCTAAAACTATTTGCCTACCAAGCATTAGGTCTTCTGAAATCAATAGTCATGGAGAGTAAATCCCAGCCCATACTTGAGGAAAGCTGTGTAAAGCTGTTTCTCTTTATGGAAAACAACAGGAAAATCTACCAGGAGATGTGCTTTCTTCCCTGGTAAAAAGAAGAGGCAGAAAGCAGCAGCCGATGTTGTGGTGACTGGGAAGCTGCTGCACCCTGTTAATTAACTACTGGGGGGAAGCAGGGGGACCCCTGGGCAGTGGGTGGTTTCCAAAGGGGAGTCCTCGCAATGTAACCTGTCACTTGGGAGTCACCAGACGAACTGCACAGAGATTACCATCTTGTATTGCGGGGACTGTTTCCTTTGCTCAGGGTGTGCCTCCTGGAGAAGGACTTTAAAAAAAAAAAAAAAAAAAAATTCTTTAAAAAAAAGGAATTTTGGAATGGACTGCTTTATAAAAACAAAACAAACCCAAAAATGACTGTGAGCCATGCTATGAACTATACACTACAGTTTGCGTTTTTTAAATTCCTTGCAATGAATCTGGAATAAATCAGCAATGGGTCAAACTGGTTCAGAAAGTGTTTGAATAACTGCCCATGGAGTGTCCAGGGGTTCTCCCTCAGCTGAGTATTTTGACTGCTGCTGTTCAATTACCATTTGAGAAAGCTGGACTGCTGGGAAAGACAACACAACGTAAACCAACATTGGCTATAAAAGCATACAGTAACCAATATTCACACTGCACAGCCTGGTTTCAGAGACATTACTAAAAGCAACTTCACATCACACTGCTCAGCGACACTCCCAGCCAGCAGTGATCAATACAGCCAAAGGTAAGAGGTCCTAAAGGAATCATGAGAGCTCCAAATATCTCATTTTATCTCTATAATAGAAACAGTTATTGACAAATCATTATTTTACACTTATAAAATATATGATGAGGAGCTTACCACATGCATTCTAGACTTTCTGTCTGCACTGGAAATCAACTGGGAAATTAGGAGGTATGGAGTAGAAACATCACTACGAATATACTGTATTACTGCTTTTGCAGCTGCAGTCCCAGAATTTGTTTCACAATAATTCAGTTACCCATGTTTAAATAACCAGCCAGCAGAAGAAAGGCTGATATATTTCATATGCATTCTCCTTGAGCAGGGGGGCCTTCACGTCTGGTCAAAAAATGTCAGGCTCATATGACACCACCAAAGTCAGGAGAGATGCCTAACCATAACTAAAAGCAGAATTTGGCCAACACAATTGGAAAATACCAGCAGAGTATATACAAATGCACACATGCAACCTCATGTAAGAGCAGAACATGAGACAGATTTGATTTTTTTAATCACACCTTTTAAAAAAACAAAATTTAATTTGGTTCATTTATCCCACTGTAACATAAACAGACATACCAGAGCCTGTAGCAGGGGAGAAAGTTGGGGTTTCTTTCTTTTTTTTTTTTTTTTTTTTTTTTTTTTATCCTCATTGAGGATTTTAAATACAGTTTGAAGAGCAAAAGAACAGATCTGGCCTGCCTTCCAAACTGACTTCAATAATAGATAAGCACGACTACCACAGTCAGCAAGTACATACATAAGCTATACATTAATAAATTTATCTACATTTTTTAGAGCTTTATTTTTCCCCTTTGTTTTCATAGTCTCCTCTAGCATACAGTCCAGAAGAAGAAAACTAGATGTCCTTCCCGATTCAGCAAAACCAACCTTTTACAAAGAATATCCTAACAGTTTATATATTATTTCTGAAGAATTCCTACCCAAAGGAAAGCAGTCTTTCTGTCAGCTTTCCGTCAGTTTCTACAAGTTTTGTATCATTTTTGTAAGATCATTCTAACAAACATATCCTTCAGAACAGAAGGAATTTAGCTTGCTTTCTGCATGCAGTGCCTGACCCAAAGATGTCGTTCACTTCTTCAAGTTTTTTAACCGTTCCTGGTACACTTTTTGCTAACACCTGGGGCTTCAATGTTTTGCAAAAAAAAGTGTGAAAATTGGTATGGGCAAAGCCATAACCGAACACAGAGGTTTTAAGAGATTACTAAAAATACAAGATTCTGAACCAGAGGATAACAGCATTTTTAACAAAAGTAAACAGACAAACTTTGCTGCAAATTAAAAACAATTCTCTTGTATCTGAGCCCGTAATGACTATTTTGAATATAGATATTTACTGCTGCCAATAAAGAAATTTTTTGGTAACTTTTCTGTTATTGGGAAGATCTTGAATACAATCCAGTCCAAAAAAATGCTGACTTTCCTAAATAGGGGCTGTGTTTTTGCAATAAAGAATACTGGTCAATATACAAGTGAAGGAAAACTGAACCAGATGTCAGTAATAGGACCACAGAACGTTGCATTTGCCCAGAATTGCTATTTTAAACACACGATGTTGGTCTACTGGTTTGTGGGATAATACATTCTTGGCAGCCAGAAGGAGTTTCGATATGTTAGAAGGTTATCCTTGAGCAAAAAAAAAAAAAAAAAAAAAAAACAAAACGAAAAGAAGCAGAAGAGAGGTAAAGAAAGGCCACTAATTCATCAAGCTCCCTATAGCAGAAAGAAATTATGACTTACTCAGGAAGTCACTTCAAAGAAAAGCCAGTCTCAAAACAGAAGGCTTGATTTTTACATTGATTTTCATTTTCTGCTTTACTTCTTTACTGCCAATACTTCATTGTGCTTCGCCTTTTGGTTTTTTAAAGGATTCTTACATCCATACACACTCAATTTCTGGGCAAGAAGTCTAAGGGAAAAACTGGTGAGCTTTCACCTTGCAGCTCAAAGTGCAGCCAGGCTGATGGGTGGGAGAACCACACTCCAGTGACCCAAACCACACAAAACCCAGTCCCGAACACTTTTTACGCTGGAAACCTTTACTCACGCAAGGATCCTGCTGCCATCACTAGAATTATTGGAGTAAACTGTTCACAGGATCTGGCCCCACTGTCCCAGAATCACAACAAGCAACCCTGGAAGACCTATGCACACAAATAACATTAACCTAGGTCCCTATCCATTGTCAATTAAATATTTATTCATCTCTAAAATGCTCTCTAATTCAGTCACAGGGATTTGGGATTACGCTTTTTGGGGTTTTTTCCCCCTTCTATTTAAGAGGTACTTACATCTGTATGCCTTCTTAATATAGAAATAAAATTTCAAGATGTACTTTGTACGTCTGGCGAACAATCACTTCCCTGTTTTACCACGTAGTAAATTTAAAAATCAACTCTGTTCATTGTTTTAACAAACCCTCCTCTGAAAGATAATTAAAACCACTTCCCAATATACAACCAAAGTTTTATTTTTATAGTCTATCTTCCATTACGGCATAATCCTTTCTTTTTTTTTTTTTTAAAACCAGTGAAATATACAAATCACGCAAGACAGAAATATGTACATTAAATGTACAGAACAGAGGAAAGGACATAGAAGATTTACATATCTGAATGACAAGTAAAATATTTTACATTAAATAGTGTTTTAATAGCTAGGATCATGAAATTCAGCTCTGCTCAGATAAAATTCACTGAAAAGGAACATGAGGTGATTCCGCAAATGAAAAAAAAAAAAAAAAAAAAAAAAAAAGATCATGGTTTTTGTACAATAAAAACCAAAGTGACATATTCAATGAATTAGTGCTTTATTTATTTATCTTACTTTAAAGATATTCTTTGCAAACATCTGAAGATGAGGGGTAAATATGTCCTTGTACAATAAATTAAGAGCAATAAAGCGCCACTTAAGAAGCTGATAAATGATCAAGATGAACTTAATGATACAGCTTAAAGGCTCATGAAAAGTTAAGGCTTTAGTACAACTAGGCTAAAGTGAAAGATTTTCCTCACTTGGTATTTGCAAAACCATTTTCTTTAACTTGTTGAATGGGACTGAGTTGGAACAAGGCATCTGAACCAATGATGAAATTCTGTGTAACTACACAGCATTGTGGGGAATGCATATTGTTCAACAAATAACAATTTCCATTTCAGAAGCTAAAAAGCAAGGGCCAAACGCAGCACATTTAGGGTTAGAAGGTGTCTCCTTTCAGCAATAATCGGTAATGCCCTTAATGTGAAAGTGGAATAGAAGCGATCTCCAGACCAGTATCAATTCAAGTGCAGGGTGCTGCCTCTACCAACTGCCCAAGAAAGTCCTAAAGCTGGGAAGAGGCTTACTTCTTTGTGACTGTCCTTAAAACTTCTGAATGATAAAAGCTTTTAAAAAATCGTGAAAAAAAAAAAAAAAAACAAAACACCAAAAGGTTAGAATCAATCTAAGAACCGGAAGAGAACTGAAAAAGAAAATGGGGGATGAACTGCCCCTGTAATTTAGATGTTTTATTATTCCTTAAATCACTAAAATATATATGTACAAAAAGCTTTGAAATATCAGACACCAGAAGACCACAGTTCTCCCATATATATGTAACTGCTCTAGTATAGTCTGAACAGTTTTAGTGTATATCTGCAATATATTATCTAAAGCATGTGTATTAAAGACATAAGATGATAAATTTGGTACTGCTGCAACTTTTCATTGAACTATAATAGTCAGTTAATGTTATTAAAATATGAAACTATTGTCTCCTTGAGTGAAAGCGTTCCCAAAATCTGTGGAAAAAATAAAAATCAATCATTCCACGAGTGGATATCTAATGATCTATTTTCTCACATAAAATTAGAGGAGTTATTTGTCAAGCTGTGTTTTGAAAGACAGCCAGCTATTACACCATTTTTAAGGCATTTTCAAATTTGGGGAATTCTGTTTTCTATGGGTTTCCCAGGCTGAGAGACCGAAACTGTTTGTGAGCATTGCAGCTCCCCTCCGCCCAGCTCCAGTGCTCCACTGCACCTCGGCTGCTCTCCACACTCGGTAGCAGTGAAGTACTGCTCTGTAAGATGAGACACTCAAACGTCACAATTAGCTAATAAGGCCAAATCCCACCTTGAAGAGTATCTATTATTCGTCAAGGCAGATTTTTTTCTTTTCTTTTTTTGGGTCTTGTTAGGTTCTGGAACCAGACATGGTGACTCAAGAATAGCACAGTTGAAGCCTTTATGATCCTTTGCTCTTTACCCTCCGATGACATGGCGTACTTAAGCAGGTACATTCAGATATGCAACTGGCACTGCACTTCATGATGAATATACCCCATATTTACAGAGCCCTAAATGTATTGAACAGCTTTATATACCCTATTCTGATAACTTCTAGTGTCTGAAACTAAAAGTAATGGACAGGTCTCTGTGTTCCTCACATCCATAAGGATTGTTCTAACATCCCAAGCACATTATTACATGGTTGCTCTGCCTACTGCACGTGTATTACGTCCCATCGGACTAAATTAGGATATGTTGGATTTTCCCCTCAAACTACTCTATTGTTTTTAAGTCAATTTTTTTTTTACTTTGTAAAATAAATATTCTCAGGTTCTCCCCCATTATTGCCAAAAATATAAGCCACACACAGTTCTGGGATGGACGCAGAGAGGGTTTTGAGGCACTTCTCTTTGCAACCTTTATATTTTTCTTTTTTCTTTCTTTTTTTTTTCCCTTCCCTCTGCATTTTTTTTTTTTTTTAAGAAGACGACAACTCGTTGGACTCTATAAATAAAGTGGAGATAGTCCTGTGGAAAGGGAGAGGGGCCTGCACCCCTTGCTGGCAGGTGGCTGCAGTCCCTCCCATCTCGTTCATCCCCTATTTGCACACAAATTGGTCCACGATCTCTGTGCACAACTTGCATTTCACGTAGCAGCACCAGTGGAATTTGCAGTGGCAGCGCTCTCGCTGCACCGTCTTGAACTGGTCGTACCCCCGGCCACAGCACATGAGTTCGCAGCCGTCCATGCCCTCCGAGGTCTTATTGCAAAGGCGGCCCTGGGTTCCCAGGGACCCAGTGCTCTCATTGCGCACGCAGTAGTCAGGGCTGGGGTCGATGTAGACCAGGTCATGGATGGTGGGTGCGTTGAAGCGGCTGTTCACTTGCACCAGCTTGCCCCGGCTGTTGAGTTTCATGGCAGCAGCACTATCGTATTTCTCCTTCAGGGCATCGCCTACCTTGCGGAAATCAGCAAGCTGCAGCCAACAGGTCTTCAGGCTACAGGAACCAGAGACACCGTGGCACTTACAGGCCACATCAGCCAGGTTGTACACAGTCTGGAGGAGCCAGGGAAAGAAAGCAAAAACAGTGATGAAAGATTAGCATGGCTGTGAAAGCATTTATTCCCCCCATTTCCTGCCCTCTGTCACATTCTCACTCGCCTCTCCACAATATTCACCTCAGCATCCTCCTCCCTCCTCCAATACGCTGGGAAGGAAGAATGAGCGAGCTGACACATGTGCCCCCCCAGCACCCCCGTTAGCCAGGAGGAGGAAGGGAGAGCTCTCACCAGCCTCTCCCACCGCAGAGACGGCCACAACAGCACACACACAGCCCAGACAGCAGCATCAGTCAGGCTGCAGTCAAATTTTAGGAATTCACTCTCACGCCAGCAAAGGATTTTGCTGTTTCATTGAGAAATGTAAAGCATCCCTTTATTTTCTATCTGAGTTACTCTCTCTATTGATCTCTGCTTGAGGCTGCAATTAGGGAAAGAGTTAAGATTCCTCTTGCTCCTGGCTCAGCTGCAGCTGACTGTCTACTCTTGGCTCAGTATCCTCCTCCTATCCAAAATATTGCTCTGCAAAGGAGACTGCATCCAAGAAGAAACCCCCAAACACCTATGGGTGGGAGACAGAGCTACATAGCAATATCCTCTTTACAAAGCTTTGGCAAGGAAATATAAGTCATTTGCCCTGCACAAATAGAAATAAGAGTCAGTGTTGACACTGCCCCAAAAATCCTGGGGTCTGACACATTAGATGATACTGTAGACAACTTCCACCCAGCAGTTACAGAGGGTCTTAATGCTGCCAAATGGCACTGCAAAGATGAGGCTGAGGAAGGAAAAAACTGCTCGAGTCTCCATAAGCAACTATGAAAGTGTCATTTTTCTTCCTGCTAATAGTAAATTGGCTTGTCCCTTGCTTTCAGACACCCTCCTCTCACATTTAAATACTATTAATTTTCAATTATCTTTCATCCTTCTTCACCTTAGAACACAAGTGTAAAGTCTCCAGCTGCCTATTTCTGGCACTTCAAGCTCTAGGAAAATAATGATTTTGGCTCTTCATGTTCAGACTATTAAAAAAAGAAAAGTTTACACCCATTCATTTAATGCATTTTTGAGATTAAAGAAACCATAAAGACATGTTTAACCACAGAAGGCCATGTTTTTTAATAATATGGAGGAGCTTTTCACATCTTCTTAAAGCAGGGAAAGAAAAAAAAGTCAGAACAATCCTGCGGCACAATTCCAGCCTGGGAAGCCCAGCGCGTCCCTCTTCCCTCCAACACACACTGTCCTGGTTGGAAATACAAAGTAATAAAATTCTGCTCTACAGAGAATCCACAGTGAGCACGGCACTTTTAATGAAACAATACGGAGGAAAACACAACACACTTTGGTCCCAGTCCCCAGGGGGAAGGCAACAGGGCTGTCAGACAACCAGAAGCAAATTCATATACTCCCCACCCACCTACACCCTGTACTTGCTGTTTTCTTGTTCTGTGCATTGAAACGGAGACAAGCCTCGGTGGCTGGTCACCATCCAGCACTGCTCTGTGTCCCACCAAGGCACGTCTTTCCCCAAAAGGAGGGACATAGACAGGGGCAGAGGGACATGCTGTTTCACAGCCACTTACTCTTCTCCCGGCCTCGTTGTTGTGCAGGTTCATCATGATGCGGGCACTCTCGTAGGAGCCTCTCTGGTAAACTCTCTCGCGCTCCCGGGCGTCAACGAACTCCTTGGCGAAGCGGTATCCGTACTCGATATTGTCCCCGCAGCCACCCCAAAGCCAGTCCCGGGGCAAGTCCTTGGGCCGCGCCGCGCGGCTGCAGCCGCAGGAGGAGAGCTCGCCCTCCCGGCAGGCACGGCTCATGGCGTTGACCACCCCAGCTGCGCTCACCGCGTAGGTGAACGCCGTCTCCCGGCTGCCTGCGCAGAAAGAGGAGCGGTGTTAGGGGAGAGCCCGTGCGCCCCACTCTCTGCCCGCCGATGAGCCGGGAGGGCAAAGGCTCTCCAGGAGCCACCAGAATTCATGAGCCTACTAAAAGGGAGAGTAACCCTGAACCGTGGCTTCTCAAAATGTCTCCACTCTGAAAGCACCAACTGAAACCAACCCATTAGAGCACACAAGGTGTCTGCGAAGAGCAGGAGACACTTCTTATTCCTGTTGGTGAAAGCTTGGACAAGGGAGCGGGGAGGAGGTGAATTGGGGCCAGAACGAGATGCCAGCAGGGCCAAAGCAGCCGTGCCTGCGTGTGAGGGGCAGAAAGGGAACCAGACTCCCTGTCTTTCAGAAAAAAAAAAAAAAAAAAAAAAGAAGAGATGTTAAATACAACTTTTAAAAGTCTGGTTCTTAAATTGCTACTTCTCAAACATGATTGATGCACTTCACCCACTTGTTCCAATTTACTTAAAGTTATAGTGTTTTACAAAGCCTCCTGGTATCAAAAGAAATGCACAGCAGAATAACACACAGCTCTTCACCCTATGCATAAGCCAGGCACTTCTGTAGGAGGCTATTTAAAACTAACAACAACCTGTGCTGTTCAGTATCCACCACTCCAGCTCATGTGAAAATGGCAAGTGAGTCCGTGGACAATCATCTTTACAAATTACAGGGAAGAAAAAACCCTTGGCACAAGGCGGCCTTGAAGGTTTTCTCCTGCATCTGGTGCCCTTAAATGGAAATTGAAAACCTTGAGTTTCAAACTTTCTGAAGAAAAAGTTACAATACCCACAAGGCAAGATATGGCCACGTATCATCGTCTTGACAGTAACTAATCCCAACTTTATTTAGAGATTGACTTCCCCTATTGCTTTTACAAGGGTGCCACAAGTTCTGACTACAACTAGAAAAGCTTTCAAGCAAGCAAACAAACAAACAAAAACTTGTAAGACTTGCACCAGAGAGCCCACTTGAAGTTTATTTTTCATCTTAAGAGACAGTATCCCACTGGATCTTTTCCAAAAAAGATTCTCAGAATGACTGAGAATAGACTAAATATATATGTTTTTATATATTTATATGAATTAAGTTCTATTTCTAATCTTTGGCCCAATCAATAGATCAAGCTATTTAATTCTGATTTTACAAGATTTTTCCTAGAGAACAGCATGAGACTTTGTAAAATTAGGGATTTAAGAGATTGTGTTTTGAACATGTCATATGTATTTAGGCAGCAACATTCTGAGGCAGAAACTCTTTGTACAAGACCTACCACAACAGGTCAAATCTAATAGGAGCTTTCAAGCACTTCTGGAACATAAATAATTTGCAGTCTGGTCTATATTTAACATCAAGATGACACCATGCTCAGAGCAGCTTTGTTAATATAACAGCTGTCATCCACTGGATTAATTTTAGTAATAGATGCTGGTTTTAAACGGGAAAAATCAGAAGTCTTATGTTGGGAAAGATCAGACTTAAGGAAGATGAGAAGCACTTTGCTCCCTTACTTACAGTGGTCTATTCTCACAGACACCTGCTCATGGAAGTACTTACATGAATTATGGGTATAAAGGGTTACAGGAATAGCCTTTTCAGTTTAAAAAGATTTGGCTTTCTGTGGTGACTTATGCCTTGCATTTACTGCAAACTATAGTGGGGAGAACCTCATACAGATTTTAATGTTCCCATTTGTTCTGTAACACACATTTTTGGATTAATTCCTTAAATAAAATTTCCACTAGATTGAGGGGAAAGAAACGTGGTCTACTTTGGACCACAGGACTTGCCTCTTCCGTTCCATTTTATTCTTTTTCATGTTTAGTTAGCTCATGCTTTCATATGGTTAACTATGCCGTTTACTGCAGGATTTAAACTCATAAAGCTGACTTTTTTTGACTAGTTTTCATTATTACCCTGGAGCATATTTTAAAGAACTTACTCTCAGTGGGAAGGAAAAGGAAAGGCTGGGGTACAGAAAGCAGAGTTGCCCCCCAAGTTCCCTCCTTGAACACTTAGGCAAATTATAAACTAGCATCAGCTGCTGAAGTAGATTTCAAGCCCCCACAGGTTGCAAGCCAACCCTGCCTCAAGTCATCCACCCCAGGAACACATTAGGAGTGATGGTTCCACATGGATGAGTTACTCTGATTTATTTATTTATTTATTAAGTCTTTAGGCACAACTGTGCTTTCCTTCCCTGTCAAATATATCTGTCTTTTCCCACAGTCCAACATTTCTCTCTATTGTAGCCATGGCAAGGAAACATACATTCCAAACACGTTTGAGTCCCCTCTCTCCCATATATATAAAACATAGAAATGGAACTGTTCAATATACACACACTGTAGGAAGCCACCCACAGAGCAAGGAGCTGAGCTTTCCACTTGATATGAATAAGTCTGCAAGAACAGGTTTTTTTTATACCTGAACATAAGATACAAAATGTTCTTTGTCTTATATTTTAAAAGCATTCAAGACCAGGCAGCAGGCACGAATAAACTGGACCCCAACTACACCGAGCTGTTGGGGGAGGATCCAGTTATTTTATTTTATGTTAGCACTTAGTTGTCTGCAAAGCCCAAGCGCAGCCAGCCTGGGGCCGGCCACAGAGCCAGGAGATGGCGCAAGGCGAGGGAGGCAGCGAGGACCATGGCCTGACCTGGGAACCAGCGGCAAAGGAGAGCAGCAGAGAACAAAAGCCCAAAAATTTTGCAGTTCAGTAAGCCACAGAGCAAGTTTCCAAACCCAATGCTAGGTTTATTTGTACAGCTTAAGCTAACTTTGCAGGATAAATCCTGGAAGAAAGACTGTCCATTTATACATCGGGGTAATTACTGTGCTGCCAGTCAGTCGGTGCTTTGCCCAGGCGCTCTCCTGTGCGCAGCCAGCGACAGCATGTTGTTAGCTCAGATGACAAAATCCTCCCAAACTACGTGCATTCAGATCCTGACTACCATCCTCTCATGTCGGTGAAAGTAAGGAATATCTGACAGTCCCTGACAAGCCAGGGTATGGCGGGCTGAAGCAAAACTGAATCGGACTCTAGAAGTACCCGTTTTTCCTTCCACTCAGAGGAACAGCAACTGTCACTACTGAAGGTCAGCATGAAATAATACAACTGTTACCCACAACACCTTTCTTGTTCTCAGTGAATACACTCTTTAGGCTCTTTAACTCTTGAATATGGCTATTAACCTTGCTTCCATCTGCAATTAGAATAAGTGGCTTAATTACATGATGAATTGCTGTGTAGACATCAGCTAATACAGTCATATTCAGCAGAAGGGTGCGGCAAAGTTATTTAACTTGAAAGACACTACCTTTAAATAAATCTGTCATACTTGGGGAGGGCAGAAACATCTATTCCAGAGACAGACACCACAAATCACAGGCCCAATCCTGTACATTTCTTCACACCAATAGTCCCCTTGAGCTAATTTTCACTTGCTTGAATAATAAATAAGGGCTGAAGGATGAAGGCCTAAATTTTAAACAGATTATTTTTCTGACATTTGTTAGATTATTAGAACAGAAAGGTATACAAGACAAGTTTTCTTTCATGTTTCATGTGCTTTTAAACTTTTTGGCTGGGTAGGGTAAAAAAAAACAAACTCTATGGGGGGGGTTAATACTGTGCTTGCAAAAATCCCAGGGAAGGTTGTTTATCTAAAATCAGCTGTTCCCATTAGGTACTTTTATGCAATAGATTTTTTTTCTATTTGTCTGACAATCTCCATATAAAAACTTCTTTTAACAGAAATTGAGACCAAATGTGAATTGATGTATTCCTTCAACTTTAACTGGAGTTAGCCCATTTGCAGACAAACCTAGCTTGAGTCTGATTTTAAAACTTTATTTTTAAAAAGCAGGACAGAAAAACACTGACATAAAAGCTTTACATCTCCAACTAAAGAGCACCACTGAGTTTGTCCGTGTACTGATCACTACATAAAAGATCACAACTGTCACCCCGAAAAATAAGCGTTTTTCAGTTGCTTACACAGAATCAGCAATCCGACTTGGGAAAGGCACAGGAAGGCTTCACTATGGACCCAGTTCAACATCACTGGTTAAAATTATGCCAAGGACTTTAAAATACGATGAGGTCCTTGAACAACAGGAAAGGCTGGAAGCACATGAGCATTGGAGAAGCACATTTCAAAGAGGATCTGATAGAGAAAGGGTTGGGTGCCCACCAAATTGTGGTAAGATGTTAAACAGGAATCTGTCTCTCCTACCAGCCTCGTGATTACATTAAATGTAAGTTACAAGGACAATCACACATTTTGTCCTGATAGAACTGATTTCATAAAAATTACCCTGCTACATTATTTTTAACATAAATCTACCCTTCTCAAAGAGAGAAAAAAGTTACTGTATCTGGAAATAGGCAAGAAGGAATTGCCTATAAATACTAATAGACAGAGCAACAATTTTCAGTTAACCTCCAGACCAAGAGCAATTTATGATGTGGCCACTAATTTTGGAAGTAGATGTGCACATCTTTAATTTTACAAGACGCTGCTGGTTTTAATTCTCTTAGGTTGCCTTCATTTTGTCTCAGGTTTTCTAAAAGGAGATTTCAGGGCTGCATTTTTCTTTCTCCTCTATCCCCATATGCAAATATATATTCCTACTTTGTTTTCCAAGACACATGGCTGGACAGTGGTGGGAAATCACCTCCAGCTAAAAATAATTCAACTCCTTTGCCAACTTTTAAAAACACTTGATTGTATGCAGTACTCACTGAGAACCTGGCAAGAGTTTCAAGTGCAGAACAGTATGTGCCATACATATCCTTAGACAAGAGTTTAATCATAAAGATGTTGCTTCCTACCTATCTGCATGACTCTGCCAAAAACAGAGTTGTTGTCCACAGTGCTGCAATTCCATCTTCTATGTCTGAACTGATACTGGCACTCCTTAATGCCCGTCTTTGCACCCTCTCCAATGAACTGCATATGGTCCTGATACAATTGGCAGAGTTTCTTCTGTCCTTGGGAAAGCCCTGCTAGCTGGCTACATAGTGGCTGGGCTCCTATTATATACACCTCTGACATCTGAACAGGGTTCATGGGGTTCATAGGGTTCATCCCTAAAGACCTGCGTAAAGAAAGATTTGGATTAATAAAGAGAAAGCTAAAAAAAAAAAAAAAAAAAAAAAAATTCTATAAATCCCAAACAGAACTGTATCTTATACATGAGCATACAACTCCTGGTTTTGCTAACAGGTAAGAAAAAAACCCAAACACTTAAATCTTAAAGTTTTGTCTTAAAGACAGCACAGAAGTTATTAGTTCCCATCCATGTGGTTATCACCATAGATTAGGGACTGAAGTAAAATGCAGACTTGGAAGTCTTGCATCTAAGCAGTCCTTTACCAACTTAAATGGACATAGTAAAAATAACAGAAGCTCCAAACTACTGCAAGGCCAAAAAATAAATAAATAAAGCAAAAATGAAAAAGGCCCCCCCAAACCCCAATTCATTTTAACACACATTTTAAATTTAAGTCTGGATTTTTCAATCTGTTCTACCAGGAACAAATAGGGAAACCTTTAGCAAGCCAGAAGTTAGAAACTTGTTACAGACTACTTCTCAATTCTTCCGAACGACAAACAAAAACACAGAGGCAAGTATATTCACTGTAAACAAAATCAACTTTGTTTTCTTAATTCTTAAAGTGCTCTTCACATGATACATTTCAGTTAAAAGTGGCCATTAATCCAAAAAGAAACTCTTGAAACAGCAAACACCTATTTCCAGAATTCCCAACATTGTACACTGTACAAAAATATATAATTTGCCAAAGCAGAAATTTAAATGTAGTTCTTTGTAACAAAATACATTTACAAACATTTAAGTTACAGAAAAGTTCAAACCGAAACTGTAGCAAAAGTTTTTACTTGTAAATCAGCATTCTCTCTTATATATGCAAAATTTCTAACCTAAGGGAGTTAAAATGACTCTTTTAACAGAAAGTCAATTCTAATAATTTAAGGACAATCAAATCCACAGAGAATCTACTGTACAGCATTCTAAAAACTGCATTTTACAACACGAGATGTTGCACATTTGCACTTATTCGAGACCTGTTCATTTTACTACGCAACATATTACAACTAAAACATTACTCCCCTGCTGTCTCTTTCATGCAGTAGTACTCCCTCAGAAACAAAGTACATACGAAGTAAATACACATTTAATCAAGCAAATTTTGACACCCCCTTTTAAAATCAAGTCGATACAAGATGCTTACCACCAAGAGCTGGCTTCTATTACAACCTGGGTAAAAGAGGAGAAAATGGCCAGAGCCACTATGAGATACTGAGCAGCCATTGTACTGCCAACTGTCCCCAAAGCACCTCCTTGGATTAATACTGCAGTGGATTTCTGGAGGGGGGAGAAAAAGGATCAGATTGTTTATTGCTTCTCAGACCATTTTCGAGCATTCAAGTTTAAACAACGGAAGTATCCGGGCCCCTTTTAACTTGACTCTGACTTGCCTGCCCTTCTCCCCGCCGAGGCTTTGGTGCCAAACGCAGGCACGTCGCGGCTCCCGCTCCACCGGGCAAAACCCACCCACGCACCCCCACGCCCCCCCCCCCCCACCCCCCCGGCGGACACCGCCTTCCCGGGGCGGCCGCAGCACCGACCCGCGCCCGCCTGTCCCTCTGCCCCGGCCCCGCCATCCCCGCACCCCGCCCGTGGCGGGACGGGACGGGACAGGAACGGGACCGCTGCTCCGGACACGGGGGACCCCATCCCGCCATCCCCGCGGCCCCGGGGCTACAGGCGACCCGCGGGCCCCGGGCCGGGCATTACCCCATCGCTCCCCGCTCCGGAGCCAGCATCGTGGACACGAAACGCTCACGGCGGGCTAAAGGCGGCTTCAGGTTTGCAAAGCGAGCCCGAGTGGGAACGGGGAGGCGGGGGGGGGAGGTCGGTGCCGCGGGGCGGGGGGGGAGGCCCGGCGGCTCCCCGCCGGCGACGATGCGGCCGGTCCTCGCCCTTCCCCGCCGGCCGGGGAAGGCGCTCCCCGCTGCCCCCCTAAACCATCTCGCCGCAGCCTCCGGGCTGCGCCGCCGCCCGCTCTCCGCGATCGCCGAGGCAGCCCTGAGCTCCGCACTGGGGCAGCCCCGACGGCAGCCCCCGGGCCCCGCCGGGGTCGGTGCCGGCCCGGGGAGGTACCAGGAGCGGCTCCGCGTCCCGACCCGGCCCCGGCAACAAGCAGGCTGCCGCCTTGGAAATCAAACGCTTCCACCGACAGGTCCCGCGATCACAGTCTGCGTCCTCACACGGGACTCTTTAACTTGCTAACCAGTGCCATTCACGATTTTTTATTTCCCCTCCCCTCGGAAGGAGGGAAGAAAAAAAAAAAAAAAAAAAAAAAAAAAAAAAGACATTTCGACACTTGAGGGCTCCCTATTCATTCCCAAAAAGCCCTTAATGCTGAATTGAAGGTGCTCTTAATTCCAATTTATTTCTGTTTGCGAAGAGTCGGGAGGAGAGGACCGATCGCAGCGCCGCGGCGGGAAGTTGGGCTGACACGAAACCCGCCCGGACACACGCGGGGAAGCTGCAGTCAGCGTGGGGGCCGCCCGCGTGTGCGAGCGGAGACCGCGCCGGGGCTGCAGCCGCGGGGCCGAAGCCGCCCCTCGCCCCTGGCCGCCTCCTGCGCGTCAAACACCCCCCGTGCCGAGGGACCCCCCCAGTTCCTGCTGGGTGGGTGGGGGTGGTGGTGAAAGGGGACCGGTCTCCCGCCGCAGAAAGAGCCCGTCCGGTTTAAATGGGAACAATCCCGGGGAAGATGCGAAAGCCGAGGGCGGATGAAGCAAGGGACGTGCGGCGAAGCAAGGTGTGCGAGGCGCTCGCTGCGACACCCCAAAGCCGACGTGTTGGGGCTTTTTCTTTCATCCGTTCTTAAAGTAACAATAATAAAGAAGTGCCGTGGAACCGCCCGAGCCCTGAGGAGGCTGAGGACGCCGGTGCCCAAGCGGCACCGCAAGAGATGCGCAGCTGCCCTGCCCAGCAGCCGGGCTCACTGCCCGCCGAGCTGCCCCGGCGGGGCGGGCGGCCGGGGCCCGCCGGGACCCGGTGCCGCCGCTGCAAGACGCGGCCGGTGGGGCCAAATTCCCCCTGCCCGCCCCAAACCCCACCGCCCGCCCCGCTCAAAGGGCCGCGGTGCCCCCCCCGGGCCGGGCCGGGCCGGGCCGGAGCAGCCCCCAGGGAGCTGTGCCGCCCGCGCCCAACAGGGGGCGGCCTCGGCCCCCGCAGCCCCGGGAGGCACCGGGACCGGGGCCGGGGCCGGGCGGCCGCTGCGCCCCCCCCGCGACGGCACCTCCCGCCCCCCACCAGCGCTGCCATGGCCCGCCTCGTCCCCCTGGCACGGCGCGGCCTGGCGAGGCGGGAGGAGGCACCTGCACCCGGGGGCCCGGCCCTTCTGAGCGCAGCAGCTGACAAGCTGCCATCAAAAACAACAACAAAAAAGCCATCAAAAGAAGTAAAAAAAAAAAAAAAAGACTCGCCGGCTATCAGGAGTGCGAGGCACCATTTTCAACTTTGTAGGGCCGCGGAGATTGGTTTTTGGTATTTAATGCACCCCATGCGGAGCTCGCACTCTGCTGAGATGAAAAGGGAGGCTTTTACAGATCCTGCAGCCGCGGGATCGCCTGTGATCCTGTTTTACACGGGGTGTCTGGAAAGCCTGCGAAGGCATCTGGTTTTCTGGGAGCACTACCTGCGGGAAGGCGGCTTCCAGAGCCCCGGCTCCCGGGAGCTGTAAACCGCGGCGGGCTCCGCGGGAGGCGCAGCGGCTCCACGGGGAACCCCCCCGGCAGCCCCCTGCGGCTTTACATCCATTTTGGAAGGGCGAGACCGGGTTTCACGTTTTCAGAGAAAGTCACTCGCTGGGTCCGCAGTCCAGCTCTCTCCTACCGGAGAGGCGAGGGGGGGGTTTCCAAGGGGGTGCAAGGCGCACCTCCGTCCTTCCCTCCGCGCCACCTCCGGCCGGGGAAAAGCCTGGCTTCTCGGCCCAACTGAACTCTCCGTGACCCTCCGAGCGCAACCGATTTAGCATACAATTGACAATTAAAAACAAACAAACAACAGAAAGCCAACAGCCTTTCCAACATGGAGTCCTCGCAGCGCCAAGGGGACCCCGAGGAGCCGCGCTCCTCCGCTCTGACCCAAGCGGGACCCTCTGCAGATGCAGAGTGATAATCTCCAGAAACTTAGAATAAAATTAAAAAGGAGGGGGACGGGGGGGGGGGGGGGGGGCTGACTCCGGGTCCTCCGCTGGCCCCCAGCCAGCTCTCCTTAAAGGTACAGGCCACCATTAGCGCCGACGTTGAGCTCCTCCATAGCGATCCTCCTCGGGAAACTTTGGGAAGTTTGGAAAGATGTCTTTAAACTCGCGTTAGGAACCGCTGCCAGAAAGATGCACCGGGACGCGGCGGGCAGAGCGAGCCCAGCAAGCGTCCCTGCGGCGGGCAGCCTCTCTTCGAGTGGGAAATTTAAAAAGAAAAGACAAAAAAAAAAAAAAAAAAAAGAAAATAAAGGAGCTTTTTCCAAGCGGGGAGCAGCGTCTCCGCGGTGGGTGAAAGCGGAGAGGTGGGAGCGCCCGGCGGCAGCTCGGGGAAGAGAGGGCCGCCCCGCGGCCGGGGACCCGCGCCCGCGCAGGGCCGCGCCCCGCCGAGGGGCAGCCCACCCTGCGCGCCCGCGGAGGCAGCCCCCTGCGGCGCGGAGGCTCCCGCGCCCCGCGCGGACTCACCTCCATTGCCGCGGGATCACCGAGCGAGAGCAGCCAAGTAATCCAAGCAGAGCAGGAGGGGAGAGGGCGAGGCGAAAGTAAAATCCTGGATCGCAGGAGCCGGGCGGTATCCTCCCAGGCAGCGGACGGCGGCGGCTGCCGGGGAAGCGCGGGGGGCCGCGGTGCTGGCGGGGGGCGGTGGGCGAGCGGTCGCTCTGTCCGGCGCAGGCTGAGCGTGTCCGACTGCGGAGCGGGGCACCAGTGCAGCCTTCTTTCCAAGGTCCATCAGCAATCGCAGTAATTAGGGCTTTCCACCACCAGAAGAAGAAGGAGGCAAAAAAAAAAAAAAAAAAAAAAAAAAAAGGCCAAAAAAAAGGAAAAAAAAAAAAGCCTCCCCCCCCCCCCAAAAAAAAAAAAAGCCAACCCAACACACGCACACAGCGCCCGTGGGCGTGATTGTGCGGAAGCAAATAAAAATCTTCACAAGCGGCAGCGAAAGCGCCGCGGGCGACGATCCGTCCCACCAGCCCAGGTGGTGCCGCCGCGGGGCTCCCCGCGCTTCCACCCGGCCCCGGCAGCGCTCCGGCCGCCGGCGCGGCCCCTCCGCGGCTCTGCGCGGACCGGGCAAGGGGGACGAGCGGAGCCGAGCGGGCGCAGGGCTCCCCCCTGCCCGCCCTCCTTCTCTTGCTTAAAGGCTGGGCGGTGCGGAGCCGGGCGTCCGCGGCTGCAGAGCCATCCTGGGGCTGGCTCCCTCCATTTTACACAGAGAAGAACAAACCCAACAGAAAAAGAAGTTTCTGCACAACCAGGGAAGGGGGAGGGGGGGCCCTGTGCACGCGTGTGTCTGTCTTACGGGGCGACTGATCCTGCAAGGCGAGTAGGGGCAGGGGGAGGGGTGAAGTCCGGGGCTTCAGGAGCTGCGGCTCCCCCAATCCATCGCTGGCAAAGGCACCCAGCGCCGGGGAGCAAGTTACGCGCTGGAGAACGAGCCGGAGCAGACGGCGTCGCGCTGCAGCCGACCCTTCCTCCTCAGGGTTCTGCCCCCCGCCCGCTGCAGCCGGCCTAGCTCCCCCCGTGTGTCTCCCTCGCTCCTCTTCACCCCGCTGCTTAAAACTGTTTTGGGTTTTTTTGTTGTTGTTTTTTTTTTTTTAAAAAAAAAAAAAAAAAAAAAAGAGAGAAAAAGGAGAAAAAAAAAAAGTTGGAGAGCCAACGGCAGCTCAAAAACTTTCTCCGCAGCGCATGCGCCCGGAGCCGACCTATTGCAGACTGGGCTGGATTTTAAAGCTGTACGGCAGCGAGCGGGATCCCGGTGCAGCCGCGGGGTGCCCGGTCCCTGCGGCCGCAGCGCGCCCCTGGGAGCCCCGCATCAGGGGAGCCCCGCATTTCCGGGCCCTTCTCGATGGCCAAGCCCGGCCTGAGACCCCTGTGAACCCAAACTCTTCCCCCAAAGCGGTGCCCCCCTGCGCCCGCCCCGGCCGGAGGTGTGTGTGTGTGCGGGCTGCGCGGCCGAGCTGTGCCACCAGCACTGCCGACGGGTCACCCTGTGGCGGGGGGACACACGCAGCCTCCCCCCCCCCCCCCCCCCCCCCCACACACACTCCATACGCTGCCGGGCCGGCCCCGCGGAGGCACCCCCGCGCATACATGTGCGCGCAATGTGCAGCGCACATGGCCGAGCCGGCGGGGGCTGCACCAGCATTCCTGAGCAGAGGCTCGTTTGACAAGCCCCGGTTACTGCAAGCTCCGAGACACGAGGGGCGGCCGCATGTGCCGCTTCCCAAGCGCGGGGGGACCGAGCGAGCTCGACGGCTTTGGGTTCCTCCTTCTGCAGCGTCCTTTTTTTTTTTTTTTTTTTTTTTTTTTTTTTTTTTTCCCCCTCTGTAAATTTGGCAAGTTGTTGACAAAACTGTTTGGGTTAAATCATGTAAGACCCAATGAGAGCTACAGGCGAGGAGGGCTTCGCGGACCCTTTGTACTCCAGAGCGCTTTCCCCGCTCTGCATTCCTCAGCCAAAGGTTTTTTATTGCACCTCTCACATCTCACATGCACCCAAGTGCAGGAAATGGGAGCGTTCCCCCAGCCGTGCCGTAATTCCGCATTATTTCCCTTGTATTCGCCTGCGACTGCGGGTCCATGGGGTACGCGGGGGAGGGGAAAGGGGGGCACATTATCAAAGCAGCCCTGGGAAATCCAAACAGGCTGCGAGAGCCGCTCCGCTATCAATAAATGCATTCACTCCTTCAAAGCCCTTCCAGTGCAAATAAAATCTCTTCAGGAGCCCAACGCGGGGAAAGGCACACCTCGGCCGGCCCGAGCCCGCCGCACACACGCCCCCGGGGCCCGGAGCTCGCCCGCCCCGACGGGGCGCTGCCCGCCAGGTAAGCGCAGCCCTTGCTCCGGCACCGGCGACCGCTGCGCGCCTTGGCCCCGGCCACCGAACCGGCGGGCTCCCCTCCTCGGGGCCCCGCTCGCTGCGCTCCCCCCGGCCCAGCCCCTCCGCCGCTCTGCCCGGGGCGCCGCTCCCCGCCGAGCCCGGCGCCGCCCGCCGCCTCCCCGGGGGGGAGGGGGGAGCGCTGAGAAAAGGGGGTCCCTGGCCCCGAGAGCCGAGCGGCTCGGGACGCGGGGGCGCAGGCAGGGAGCGGGACGGTGTGGGAAGAGGAGCGCTGCCTTACGCAGCGGCGCAGGAGGGAAGGCAGCGCCGGGCCCCCCCCTCGGCCCGGGGCCCCCCTCAACCAGGGGCCCCCCTCAACCAGGGGCCCGGCGCGCCCCCGCCGGCACCTGCCCGCCTCGCCGCGCTCCCGGCAGAGTTCTTTACTCCCTAATATCCGAGGAGCCTTTTTCCATAAGGCATCCTCCCGGCCCGGGCTGCGGTTCATTCCTCGGGACGGCTGGTGAGGAATTTATAAATTAGGTGTAGCACCAGGTCCGGGGAGGGGGGGGAAGGAATAGAGGGGTTGTTCGTTCCTTTTAGGAAGACCAACCTTAGTTTTATGCCTAGTAAATAATATTTTATTGCCTTTGGTTTACTGTGGCATTTCAATTATCCCCTTTTAGGAGTCTGCAAACTGCATGGGTTAAAGGTCATTTCTCAAATCACTAGAATTAGTAAAGAATAGCAGAAAACTGTAAAAAGGGGAGGAGCTGTGCAGTAAAACAAGAAAGATCGCCTGAAATAAACTAATAAAGAGCCCTGAGCTGTTTACCTCTCGCATTTGTATTCCCGAATGATGTTTATCATCATGTAATTGCATAATGTTATCGGGCACAGGAAAACGCCTAGCCTGGGACAATCAATACAGTCAGACGAGCAGGCAGGGCTGTTCGCAGCAGCTTGGCAAGAGGCGAAGCCAACACCAGATCATTTTTGTTGCCGGTATTCCTAGTCATTGCTTTTTAAAAGAAAACTGAACAGGGAATTTATAAATCATGGGCAAATTTTCAAGCTATGGCGCATAGAAGTGGAAATAAAGGGCAGAAATCCAAACATCCTGCAAGGCTTTAAGAATTTTAATTTCTCTTCACTATTTAAAACAGCTGGGTGAAGCTAGAGGGGGCAGGAGGGAGAAGTATTGACAATGTTACAGGCATTCATGCTGCCCAAGCTTTTGTTTTCCAGGTTTGCTGGCGATGGAGCTGTTAAGTTAACCGGCCAGTTGATCCAGTGTGCTTTACTGCCAACGTCGAAGTGTTTTCTGGAGGAAAAAAAAAAAAAACAAACCTAAACGCTCAGAGTAATGCAGTAGGAAGTGCAAAGATATTGTTGAATGTCCAAACAGCAGAACCCCGAACAGCAACACTGCAGGATTTTAGAGATGAAGGTCTGCTGTGGCTCTGCATTTCTCTGCATTTCTGGTCTTTTAGATGTGTTTCTGCCATTTTTCTGTAGAGTAATGCATTTTAACAAAGGAGTGGTCACATCGTATATTGCATGCATGTGTTCATTTTAATGTGTAGGGCCCTGTCATTTGTGCCTTTACACCTTGGCCAATGGCAAATGCTCAGTCAGAGGCCCACAGACACAGGTTGCCATGAAGAACCCGTTTGGGAAGCAGAACTTTCAAGGGAAGAAGATATCTTCCTAGATATCTTTTTAGTTCATCATGGCATTTGAAAATATAATGTAGGAATTATTACACACATTGCACTGAGCCTCTGGGAAGGCATAGCCCATCTGCAGCTGCTTTGGTATTGGTATGCACAGTGTATCTGTGTATATGCTTTTATAGGTGAGGGCCATACATAGTACTATAATGACCATTTGACAGAGCAAATACATCATGTTATTTTGAACACGTAGCCTGCACTGTGCCCACCAGCATATCTATGCCAGGGATGACTTTTTATTTTAAGCTCTGAGAGGCTTAGAAGTAACTGCCTTGAAATCATATATGCATTTTCATAAGGCTGTTTTCTTTCCTAAAACTTGTTGTTGCTTTCTTCTACAGACCACACTGTCAACCAAAAGATGGCTAAACTACAAAAGAAATGCCAAAGATGAGGTTTTTATGCCAAATCTTACAATAACTGTTATTTTCCTATATCATTAGCCACTAGAGGCAAGAAATAGCATGGGAAACTCTCTCTCTTTTTCTATAATCATTTTATATTGCTGGCTTGCCTAATTGCTTCAGAAACTTTGACGAGAGACTAGAGACAAAGAAAAGAGTATGGATGTCCATCGTGTCCCCCCACCCTGTCCCTTTCCCCTCACTCAAATCCCAAATTCATGATTTTGAAAGAGGCCAGCATATTTGGGAGTAGCAATAACAACTAGGGAGGAAGAAATAGAGTCTGGATTAGCATTCGTCTTTACCAGGTAAATACATATTTTAGATGCAGTTAGATGCAAATAAGAAGCAGTAGGCAACAGAGGAAAGTTGACAGGGTAATGAAATGTCACAGATGCTGGGAAATACACCAATCTACAAACCTGCAAAGTCTGTAGAAAAAAAAATACCATTTTATGTTTGAATGGATGAAAACTATACCAGTTTGTTGTTACTAGTAATGAACTGTATAACAAATAGCCTCCTCAAAACATTCAGCATTTGTCTGTATTATCAGCTGAAGAAAGGTGTGGACTCACTTTTCATTTTAAATGTGCAAAGCACAGGTGGGTTCTTTTCATTCCCTCCTACTGAAGTCCACTAAACCTTGGTGCCACTGCAGAAATCACAGCTCAGGCACAACATGTGTGTGTGCTGGGTCATGGAGAAAAATAAAGATATGAGAAAATTCTTTATGAAAATGAGAAGTAACTCTAAAGGCTGCTGAACCGAGATGCCAACCAGATGCCACGTCTATTAGAGGTTGGGGCTCAACTGCCATGAGCTCAACCAGGTGGAAGATGGCCAAAAAATGCCCTCTCACAAGAGCAGGGAAGGCTGTGTTTTGGTGCCCCACAGTGATGTTTATTTTACTGTTCTGGGAGACTGGTGCCACTGGCAGCAGCTTGTGCCCAAGCCTGGCTCTGGCACACTGAGTTCAGTGAACCGAAGGTGCAGGTGCTGACACTGATGCAGGTGTCTGAAGGTGTTCAAGGAGGATGTGACCTCCCACCCAGCCAAGAGGACGTGAGAAAGTTGCCTTTCTGTAGTAAGAGAGACCATGTAGGGGAGCTTCTAACATCTTTTACTTTTATCTCTGGAGTAGCAAGGTTGTTAAAAGTAATTATCAAAGGGATAACTTTATGCTGCCAGAAGCATTTGCTGTTTTCTCCTCTGTCCTTGCTCTCTCCGAGGCAGGTATCCCTTTCCTCACACCTTGTGCCTTTGCCCACAAGCTGTGGGTCTTTATCTCGGTGATACCTCTCCCGTCCACATCTCAGCCATCCCCCTGCTGCCACCATATGTCATTGGAATGTTTCAAGTAGTGAGTCTGGTTTACTTAAAGAATAGTGCTTTTAGAGGAATAATACTTTGCTTTGTTTCCATTAAGACCTTAAAAAAAAACGTTTATGGGAGGAAAAATAAACAATCCCACCACCACTCCTTAACAACAGAGTACTTTCCCTCTCCTAATGCTACCAGTTCCTTCTTTCACTGAGGCCAAAGGCACCTCCCATAAACTCTGGAGGGCTCTTATATGTTTCTGCTGAGTGGCCTGAACATAACTCTCCCCAATACACACACACACAAAGGCACACAGAGAGTTCATTTTCCAGAGATGACCAGGCAGGGAGCTTTGTCACACTGACTACAGACCAGCACAGTCTCCTGGTTCTGCCTCAGAGCTGCAGAATAGGTGTGGCATGGAAGGCTGTAGCTGCAGAGGGGGTGTGCACAGGACACAACAGGGGAAGGACAGGACAAGGCTCTTTTCCACAGCCCACCTGTATCACTCATGTGCAACAGCCGTTTAGCAGCCCCGTTCTCACACGCGGGTCCCTGCCTCGTGGCTGTGCTTCAGGCTCCCAGCTGCAGCAGCAAAGAGAGGGCAGAAGCAGCCCAGCACCAGCTATAGGGGTGCGGGATCTTGCTGGGGTGACCTCTGCTCTTCAAGCAGACACCCCTGTAAGCAGACTGCAGTTCACACTGCTAACAGACTCCAGGCAGCCTGAGACATGGTCTGGGGCTGCGTGTACGGTGCTGGATCACCACACTTGTTTCACCATCCTCCTTCGTAGGTACCTGTAAGATGGTAAGCCTACCTTAGGAAACTTTTTAATCCTATTTTCTGCCTGGCATATTTCCATGGTATTGGTGTGATTTTCTGTACCGTACTCATGACCCCCAGGTAACTAGGACTCTCAGGAGCTTTGTCTGATGGCAAACCAGCAGACCATGAATGGACAGGAAGGGGAAGAGAGGAAGGGGCACCACAGACTTCCCATGAGCATGGACCGGTCTGACGTCCACCCCTGACATGGTCACAGCCATGGGTGCTTGCCTGGAGCTGTGTCAGCTCCTGAATAACACCACTTACCTCCTAGAAGATTAGGCTGGAGTTTATAATTGTAGGAATACGAGATCCTCAAAGTCTGCATAGCTCAAGGAGGAGTGTAGGTGGATGCTGTCTGAAGCTCTTACCTGAAATATCACTAAGCATTTCTTTAAAATATGTACACACACATGTCATCAGTAAGGTGTGTTTAAGAGTGAGAGGAGGGAGCTTGGTTAGCCCTTATATGACACTTATCTTAAAGACTACTTAGCTAATTCATCATTTCCTTAGGACTAAAGCTATGTTGTAACACCTAAGCCAATGCATATTTGTCCATGACTGCCTAAAGCCAATATAATTCTGAACATAGTTATCAATCTATGCACCTTGAGCAACATATCTAATAAATTTAACCCTATCTTTCAAGCTCCATAATAGTCTGTGAATTGACCTTGCCTCTTACCAGCTTATTTAGAATATGTCATTGTTTGACAATTCATTTTACAAAGGAATTTAAGGTTTAGATTAATTTTGAAGTCTTTGTTTTAAGTAATTGATTAGGTGAACCTTGTGATTTGTTGCCCTGATGATACTATTGTCTTTATTTTTTCATTGAATGATGAAGTTACCATTTTTGTTCTACATTGTTTTCCTCAATTTAAATGAAAAATGTGAAAACTTTTGAAAACAGCACTGACGGTGTGAATGTTTGCCCACAGTAACATGAGGATACATTGATAGCACAGCCATGGGACCAGGCTGAGTATTACGTATTAAGATTCTATACAGAACAGTGTAATGGCCACATGTGTAGACAAGGGCAAGTGCTTCCCTGGATAAAATCACTAACCAAGCCTTGAAAAGTTAGAAATTGATTTATCATGAACCACCTCTCATTCTCTTCTGCTGTTCAGAGCCTGTAGATTGTCACTTTTTGAGAAGTGACCTGACAAAAAATGCTTATAGTATAATCTTGGAAGAAACAAGGACCATTGTGGCAGAAAGCGTATTGTGCTTCCAGACAGGACCTGGCAATGAAGTGGGTGAGGGCTTCTGCTGCGCTTCAGCCTGCCTGAGTCATGGTGGAAAAGCCCGTGGCCTGTGTACGTGTGACTCCTCTTGTTCCGCTTCTTCATCTGAAGGCAGAGAAAAACCATCCAAGCAGCTTACTGTGCTATTGGAGCTGACAGTCCTACAGAGATGGGAGGTGATGTGCTGTCCTTTACAATAGTACAGAACACTGTAAGCTTTTTTGTCAGGTAGCTGTATTTTTGCTTCTGGGAGAGCATGACAGGTACTCATTACTGCCTGGCGTGCTGCTTTGAACAGCTATGGTAATTGCCCAGCCCTGCCTCATTGGCATCTGTCCTGGTCACAGCATTTCTTCCACCCAAACAGTCAGTAATAACCTATAATTCAAAGCAGAGTGGTGACTCCATGATATCACTTTTAACAAAGCAGCCAAGCAAAGGAACAGCTATAGAAGTAGCCACTTAATGGCTTGATAATAGTGATTGCACTTTAGTTTATCTAATTGTCTTTATTATCGGTTTCCAATTTAGCAACTTTTCTTTATTTAATCAGCTGTTTTGCTAATATTTTCATGAACACTTCCTTCCAGAATGTCTGAGGCTTGCAGGGTAACTTACCCATCATAGAGATGGATGTACCGATCTACTGCTGGTCGTAGTGAAATCCACAGGAAAACAAAATCTCATTAATTTCTGTAAAGTTTTATGCAGAACATCTATTGCATTTTCATGATCAGTTACATGTATTTCTACAGAATTATGGAAATGCCAGAGGCCAATACCCTACCTGTTTTTCAAGCAGAAGTGCATTTCCATGCAGTTGCATCATCCTGTGAGTTGGTTTTTTTTTTTTTTGATAGTATGGTATGAAGTTATTGTGAGGGCTGTGTTATCATGAGTAGGATGTCATGAGGATATTCTCTGTTTCCATAAAAGCTGATAGTATCTCTTCACTATCCCAAAGCACCAGTTTGTGTTCCTTGGGAAAATATTCCCAAGTGTTTCACTATTTTCTTTGTACCTCTCCATCAAAAAGGTGACTTAGCTATAAATCTCAGTTTGGCTGTAAAAAAAGGAGCATAGAATATACATTGCAAAAGTCACTTAAATAGTTAAATATGTATCACAGCAGGGCCTTTTGCTGGTAAGTAGTCAGAGTGCTCCCCTTCAAAATGCTGGACTTTATACTTGCCATTTGCATTGGAATGAATATTGACAGTCCTGTCCCTGAGACTAGAACAGTTTTGGGGAAAGCATTCCTTGTCTGAACTACAATTTGAGCAGCATTTTATTATACTGTGACCCTGTGAATATACAATCAGGAGGGACTCCTGGGGTTTATTTCGGCTGATTATGGAACACAGAACAGAATATAGCCAGTGACCTCTGTAAATGATCACATATTTGACTTTTGGATAAGAAGTCATCTAGTCATAAATGATTTATCTAAAAGATTCTATCTGGTCTAAGACTAATCTTCACTCAGCTGCATTAGAAAAGCATGTAACAATTTATAAATGTCACATACTGTAGTACTTTAGAAAATATATTTACATTTTATATTCTTCACATATATCTGGATTGGATTTTGAAAGCTAATTCAAAAAGAAATCAGATTTTTAAAATATTTGTTAAAAAGCCCTTTCTAAAAATCTGGTATTCATTTTAAGATGATATCCTGTATTTAATGAGAATTGTTAATATTGTCTGTGTAGCATAATTACAAAACTGTACTAAGATATGGCACTCAGAATAAGTGTCCTTTTTATTTTCATTCCTGCGGTGCAAGTAGGATGTTCATAACATCAAAACTATCTCTTTGGTTGCCATTTTGTTTGTAACATGGTTCAAGGCAGTGACTTTGAAATGTTTTGAAGTATGCAAATAGGAAGACATTCAGCAAAATAAAAACATCTGATTTTTGAAATCTGTCCCATTCCCCTGGTGTTTGACCTTCTTGAAAGTACTAGGCTATCACACATGAAGGCACCCTTCCTTTCATATGGATTACTAAATTCAAATCTCTAATTTACTTTCTTTTCAGACTACAGTTTAAAGTCTGTGTTGCTAAGTAACCTAAATTCTTCTCAGAACTTGCTGTGGTGTCAAGGTCCAACAAATCACTTGCAGAAAATGCCCCTTCAGTGCAATTTCTCACTAATAATTCAGAGTTTAACAAACATGCATGCATCACAATTTGTATGTGTAATTTCAAAAGTGAAAGGGAAAAATAATCATAGAACCAAACTGATTAAGCAAGTGAACTCTGAAAAAACCCATCATTTATAAATAACCTATTTTAATATTTCATAATTTGGCTGATTCTTTGGGATACTAATGATGGCAACCTACTGTATATTAGGAAAATTTTATAAGTTTTTCTATATTTCAGTCTTTACCATGCAAGATACTAATTATATTCAAATTCCACAGCAAGCAAAGGAAGGGGAGCATTTTCATATTGCACAGAATAGGACCCATAGGTAATCCAAGTCTGAAACATGTTTAATTTCAGTCTTACCCTAGTTACCTCCTGCCTTGTGCGAAGTCCTCCGTGCAGCCCCAGAGAAGATGGTGAAGCAGCCAAAGAATCACAGGATTCCTTCAAAAAGTTTTCAAAGACTGCATATGGCATTTCTTCATGAGGGAATTTAGAGCTAAAAAATGTGCAAAGCACTGCAACAAGTAGAAAGATCAGTCTTGTATGGCCCTATGGCTGCAATAGAGAAGAACAAACAATAGCAGAAAAGCATAAACATTTTAACCAAAATCATTCCCTGTGATGTATGTAGAGAACAGATATGGATAAGGATCACTATAAAAAGGTATCACTATGATCATGAGCATTCACATTACCTCAGAAGCATTTATTATTGATTTCAGGATCTAGGCCCTGTAAAAATTTGCTCATGTGAGTAGTTGTATTATTCTATAAGCTATCTGGCCAGTTATAGCCAAAAATGCCAAACACTGATATCCCTTACTCACTTGAGAGGAACAGAATAATTCCTTCTGACTTCAGTAGCATTACTCCTGGAAACAGGGTGCTCTCTGATTTTGAATTCTTAACCTGTTTCAAAGTCACTAATGAATATAATACCATTTATAGTCAGATTAGTAAACAGTTCTCTGTATTTTAGCAGAATAACTATATGCAGTGCACTATGCTTCACACAGAAGGAAGATTGTGAGGTATTTAAATTAATTTACCTATGAATTGCAATAACTGACAGTAATCTTGAAGAAAAATTAAGAATACCTGCACAATACTCAGGTCTGAAGAAGAGGCTTCTACTGAAATATTCCAGCTCATGTAACCAAGAAAAAAATCCTTATTATATGAGCCAGACAGGTCTTTTCCTGTAGTTTTTAGACATTGATGTTTTATTGACCAAACCCGTTGCTTTAGACTTGAGCTCATGTTCTCTGAGGAAATACAAGTGGTAATTATGGAATGTTTCCTTCCCTGTCATAGACAACATTCACAAGTGTCCTGGGTTGAGTGAGTGGTGGAGTTTTTTTGGTGGCAGGGGAGGGGGCTATTGTGGCAGCCCCCTCTGAGAAGCTTCTTGAAGCTCCCCCAGCTCCATGTCAGCTCCACTTCTGTTTGGAAACTGAGCCAATCCGCTGCGCCTCTGCAATAATTTATTTAAGAAGGGACGTGGTGACGGGCAGTCGGACTGGTAAGGAGTTGCTGCAGCTGCATGAACACCAAGGTCAGTGGAGGAATGGAGGAAGAAAGGAGGGGGGAGGTGTGCCGGAGCAGAGACCCCCCCTGTATCCTGTGGTGAGATGGCAGGGCGGCCCCCCCTGCCACCCATGAAGATCTACAGTAGAGCAGACATTGATTTATGGCCTGTGGCTTCTGCCTGTATGATCACAGTGCTGTGCCCGAAGAAGGCCAGGGTCTTGTGGGAAAAGGTAGCCCCACTGCTGTAATTCATCACTGGGAGGATTGCAGCATGTGGGGGTGTCCCACGCCAGAGCAGCTCGGGAAGGGCTGCAGCTGTGGGAGAGAATCCAGTTGGAGAAAGTTGGTGACCCACGATGGAGCAGTGTGGGGAATGCTGCAGCCCGTGGGAGGGACTCGTGTTGGAGAAAGTTTGTGGAGGACTGTCTCCTGTGAGAGGGGGACCATGATGGAGCAGGGGGAAGAAGTTCCAGAAGCTCCCCCCACTGAAGATGGAGGAAGTGGCAGTACTGACTGCACCCCCCATTCCCTGCCCCTGCGCCACTGGGGGAGGAGGTAGAGATATCAGGAGCAGAACTGAGCCCGGGAAGAAGGGAAGGGTGGGGGGAAGGTGTTCTCAAGATGTGGCAATACTTCTCACTGTCCTACTCTGTTACATGTTGTTAGTGTCTGTAATAAATGTATGTTCTTTTTTTTCCTTCCCCCAACAAATCTGCCTTTTGCTCATGCCCATAAAGGGGGATTTTTTCCCATCCCAGTCCTATCTTGAACCCCAAGCCTGGCTCTCTGTCCCTGCTTACTGCTGGAAGAGAAGGGAGAGAGAGTGGCTGTGTGGTGGTTGACTGCCAACCAGGTTCAAACCACGACAAGGGAGATTGACAACCTTCAGCTTTCAGATATGGAGACTAGTTTAACTTCAGTGAGAATAGCTCTGACATGGTGAATGGCATCAGAATTGGAACAATTTGTCTCAAAACTGGCTACCTGGACAGCCCTGGGAGTTAGTTATTGCTGGGTGGAGGGCAGTTGCCTCTTCTTTTTCCTGTAGTAATCCCAACTTAAAGATTGGTCAGCATTTATTTTGTTTTAGAAAAAAGACTCCTTAAATATAGTGCATTTTATTCCCTTAGGCAATAGCAATTCTACCTATAGCAACAGCAAACTAACCTATGGAGTGAATTATAGTTACTCAGTCATAACAAATACTATGAAATAAGTGACTGTAATGCAGAGATACTATGAGAGGCTGTGTTAAGAGTTGGTAGGAGTGCTGACCTAGAAACAGTCAGAACAACTGTAAACAAAATACATTGTAAATGAATTTCAGTGATGAAAACTAAGATGCATTTTCTTATCACAAAGCATTCGAAAAGTCAGGCAGTTTGTTCATCTGAATTACATTTAGCTCAGATTCTGATATATAGAGGAAATGGTTTGGCTCCATGCTCCTGTAGAGGTACACATTTGCTCCAGAAAGAAGCAAGTGGGGTACAATCAGAAACGTACTTTTAATGAGTAGTCTTTCAGTTCACTTCAGTAAAGTTTCTATTAGTCCTTTATTGCACATCCTTATCATGACTGACAACAATCCTGCCTTCATATGTTTGATTGATCTAAGACTGGAGAAGGTACAGAGGGCAAGAGAGTTAAGCACAAGGAATATGGCTGATCCGTAATGACCACATTTCTGTGACCCTTAGTGGATTGTAATAAGGATCTTTTTATTAAAACAAAACAAAACAAAATAAAACTGTAAGAGCTCCAGGGCAGATCTGTGTTCTCTTTTGGCCTGTGTTAACCTCTAACCAAAATCTGGCCATTTTAGAAAAATGTACTTCAGCTGTTTTTCTTTATTTTTGGAAGTTTAAAATGAAATATAAAGCCCATAATAAAATGCATACGAGGACACAAATTAATAGACTTGAGAACTATGTTAAGAACTACCCAACCATATAAGTCTTCATTAACAATGGTGTTCTCCTCATGAAATTCAGAAAATGCTCTTATTCGCTTGTACACATGTTGTTGTTCATGATATTATTTATTTCTATGGTAACCTAAGCAGTAAATACAGCAATGTTAGACAACAATAATCAAGAAAAAAAAAAAAAAAAAAAACCAGCTTATTGCAAAAGAAGATAGCTAAGAGCCAAAACAGAGGTGTTTAGATGATGGTGTAATTTGCTATAATAACTGTTTAGCCACATATTTGGCAAGCCCTGGATAACTCTCTTGTGAGTAATGCATTTGTCCAAATTACATTCAAATAAAAAATAGTTACCATGCTACACTGTCATGCATTCTGCACAGATATTTCCTCTCTATCGATTTTCCCATGACAAGAAGACTTCTTACTGAACTCAGGTTAACTGTGGATTGATGCTTATTTCTCTTGTGCAGCCTCTCAAAAGTTGGTAAGGTGATGGGGAGCCACACATCATCAGTCCTTCGCTATCTGGAGCTATCTAACTTCCTTGTGCAGCCTCCCACTCGTGCCTCCACAGTCTGTTCCATCTGGAGGGAGCTGGCTGCTCTCTTCCAGCCCCGGTTCCCCGAGCGCGAGGCAGCCTGCAGCTGCCAGAACATCTGCTGCCTCCTGGCCTCGCTGGGGTGAGTACCAAAAGCACGGCCTGTTTAAAGTTGGACAGTCACTTGCATTAGAAACTGGATGAGTTCGAAGTTCTTGGATTTGTCCTGAGACTTGTAGCTATGTGGGAATATATGGAATAACTATCTGTAACGCAAATTCAAGTGCACATACCAAAGGCATACATGCAGGATACAAAGGGATACACCTTTGGGATGCACTGGCATTTTGCCTGCTCTTTCACTGCATCTGTGGTGATCTGGTTTTAGAATAGTCTCATTCTGAAGAAAGGATCATTTTGAAGAGCAAAGAGTGGAAGGAATGTAAAACCAAATAAAATCAGTCCTTGATTCTGCAATTGCATCTGTTAAGGGTGGGCTTCTCAACAGGGCTACTGCTGCATCAGTGCCTCCAGGCCATACAAAATCTGTAGTGAAGTGTCATGGGCTACTCCTGGTGAAGGCAGAGGTTCCCTCTTGTTTGAAAAGCTGCATTTGAAAAAGAGCTTTCTTGTTGGAAATGTTAGGAGCATGACATAGTCACTCTACTCTCACAGGAGGAAAATCTGTACAGCAGCCCCACATCAGCTGTCCTTTTCATATGTGGGTCAGATCACGGCCTGGCGATGTGCAGAGCTCCCACTGGCTTCATAATGGGAAATGTATTACTTATTTAGAGCTGACTTGGCTTTATTTAGAATGATTTAAGACATTAGTTATTAAAGTTTCATGTTTTGGAGAAGTAATATCAATAGGTGAAATACAGTCACACAGTTGTTTGACCTTCTGTTTTGTACTTTCTCAACAGGTTTCTGCAGAGGGCAGGACTCTGTGCATAATTAGTGCGGCTCTTCCAGGATCAAACCCTGGACTTGGAGCACAGTGTGAACAACCAGGAGATGCAGTAAGTGTTCTGCAACTAGCTTTATCCAACTCGTGCTGGCACGGAGCTGTTTGGGGCTTTCAGAGTGTGTCTGAACTGACATGTTGGCTTCAAATGCAAGCTGACACATGGCTTCATCCCCTGAATGTCCCCCACTGCTTATCCTTTTGCTTGCTCAAACCTCGAGCTACTTTGGCTTAAGTTTGGAGTGAACAAACAGGATCTCTTAGGAAGAAACCTCAAGCTCAGAAGGGGTTGACCCTCATTCAGGCTCTCTCGTATAGGGCTGGAGGAGCTCTTGGCTGTATGAACTCATACTTCAAGTTCAGGTGAGATGTTCCTGCAGCCAGAGCTTCCCTCTGGGGAGCTCCTGTCCACTGAGGCACCCAGCAGACACAAACACACTGGTCCTGCACCTTCCCCTGGGGTCCTCACAGCCCCCTTCCACCAAGGAAAGAGGGGACTCCTTGCTGAAAACAATCGTACAGAAAATGGGGCTCAAGAGTCTCTTACAGTTACCCCAAATCCAGTGCTGTCCTCCTCTATGTCCTTAATACGATGCGTTGGCACGTATTGTCCCCTTCACTGTGCAGGGAGGCAGGAGCTGCCTTTAAAGCAGGAAATTATTAATGCTGAAAAGAGAATAATAAAATGTGTGTTTCCAATGGAGTGGGATGGAGAGTCCCCTAATATGGGCACTGCCTGAATAGAGAACAAGACAATTCTGAAAAATGGTGCAGGTCTAGAAAGAAGATAGAAGCAACTGCTACTCAATTTAGAGTACTTCAACTCAAAGCTAAGTAGGCATAAGTAGAATATACAATAAATGTATATTTAGCTGTAGTTAAAAGTGAAACTTAATATCCTATGTTAGTACATAGTACTCTCTTACCAAGAAAACTAATTTATAGGTAAAGAAACAGAGCTTAAAACTAAGAGACTGTGTGTTTTTAAATAACCTAAGTAAAATGTATACTTACTTACCTTTTATTCTCCTGCTGTGTGTGCCCTGAGCTGGTCCAGGGAGTTCTATGAGGTAAGAAATTCCTGTTCAACAAAAGTTCCTTTTCTAAAAAAAGTGAACATAATGGAAACGGGGAACCACTTACCAGGCAGCTGAAAAAGGAGCTGACTGTGCAGAGAATTTCACACCTTATGGCTTTTGGTCAGTAAAGTACATAAACAAAATGTAATTTTCTATGCAATTACACAGGGTCACACAAGAATATTATGTTTTAGAAACCCACTCAAAAGCATATTGCTCTCTAAGAGCCCAATCTGGAAAATGGCTCCTCACTTTAGTAAAGTTGCTCGTAAGCATCTCTGGAAGTGAGGCCTAGGAGACATTTTCCTTTTTATGCTTTCTTAAACAGTTTATGTGATAGTAACAACAGGAAGATAAATTACTTTGAATGGTAGCAATTAGAGAAATAAGGAGTGTGATAGATTTACCATGTGGAAAACATCTCTCACACATTTTCTTACAGTCATTAAACCTACTTTTAATAACACAACACTGATTTCAGAAAGAAATAAAGTTTATTTGATGAATATAAACAAGCTGATCAACACTAAATACTTCCCATACACATGATAACAATGTTATGAACTCTAAATACCTTGGTACTTTACACTTCTACTAGACATTAAATTACAATGACTGTCTAATACATGCCCACTGGTAATTTCTAGGAATTCCTTAGTTTCATATCAATGTCCTTAACCATATATCAATATCACAATCCAGAACATGCCACTCACTTGAAAAAATTATTACAAGAAGCACTATCAAATGAGGACCTAAGGTAAATAGATAATACTGACCCATTGCTGCAGAACACCACATTCAAACATCACCCTACACACACAAAAAAACATTGCAGATATAGTTTGTGTCAACACATCTGAGGTCTTCTCATAAACACTGTTTAAAAAGTAAATTGAAACCCACTTTCAAATGAAAGTCAATGTGCAGGTACGTGCATACTGGATACACAAAATTCATTAAATACAAAATTCATACTGTACATTTAAATGAAAGAAAGAATGTGCAGTACAAGACTGACCTCACATTAAATAATAATAATAATAATAATAATAATAATAATAATAATAATAATAATAATAATAATAATAATAACAATAAATATTAACCAAAAATTGGTTTGCTTCTTTACACTTAGAGGGGGGAAAAAGCCTACCAAACTTTGCTCAAATAAAATATTTCCCAACATCACAGTGTTTATTGTAAACCCCGAGATTCTATTTTAGTATATGAAAAGATTTTCTCCAAACATCATAGAATATCACATGAAATGAAAAGAAAAAAAAAAAAAGGAAGAAAGAAAAAAGCAATGTTAGACAAAATTTTCCTCTTTAGGGGCTAACTTGTAGGCCCTGATAAAAGTTTAGATTAATACTCTTACCAACATGAGTGGAGCAGAAATGCCCCTAAAATAATATCTGTGACAAAATTGGCACATACATATAAATATCTAACTATACAGCTTTGTATCTGTGACCCTATTCCCCCCCTAGTTTATTTCCTACTTCAAGTATTCAGTTGCAGAGTTAAGGTAAAGACCTGATTGTAAGAGACACAGACGATTGTCCCCTACTGCGACAACAAATTTGTCATGAGAAACTAGTTTTGTTGTCTGAGTTTCCAAGTGCAACATTTGTCATATGTGCTAAATATACTCCCAAAAGCTTTGCTGTTTCAAAAACAAAGATCTAAAATGCCATTGATAGTTAAAGGACAAACTTTTTAAACATTAATGAAATTGGGATTATCTATGCTATACTAATTCTATACATTTTACTCTACTTACTGAAGACAGTAGCATCCAGCAGGACTCCTGCTCGAATAAATTGCTCTTTGATTGTGCCAAGAATTATGGTACAAATAAATAAAATATCATCTCTAGACAATAATTTTAAAGGGGTTACTATGTATGGCTCGTGTAAGATGTTTAGGGTTAATTGCACCACAGGTTCAAAAATAATTTTTCTAAATTCAGTGCAAGACTTTAGGAGTATCCATTTAATTTCTCTTTTTTTACAGCAGCAAAGAAAATCTACTAAGGATTAAGGCCACCCATGCTTAAATTTATTGTTTGTCCTTTAAAAATGCAGATATTCTATTCCCACTCCTGTCAGCATGGAAGCATTCTTCCATGGACAAAAAGATTTCTCAATAAAACAGCCAAACATTTGCACATGTTTGCCAGACCAACTGAAATATTCATGGAGTCATAAGGATTCTCTCCTTGAGAAGTGGTAGAAATTTGACTATCAGTTATATTCTCTCACTGAATGTAATGACTTCACATTTTTATTTTTCCTTGCATGTGATTTAAATTTATTTTATTAGATACATTTTGTTGATACAAACAGCTTTTAAGTGACATTTGTTGATTGAGATTTTCTTTAACGTCTCAGATTCATTGGGATCCATGTTGGAGACTGTTTTTCAATGTAGAAAACAATAACAAACAGTTCCTCGTTTACAGGAGACCTAGTGCATATACTGTATTCACAGAAAACTTATTATTTTTGTTGGTTTTGTTTATTTTTTTTTTAAGAGTCCCAGCTTTTATTGTTGAAAACCTGTATGCATTTGGATGGTAAAAGGTTGATACATCCTTGTGTATATGTCAATATATATACATACATATGTATCTATATATGCCTCAAGCTTTTACCGTCCAGGAATAGATACATCTTGTATATAATCTTATATTTATGCTCAAATTAGATGTCCTATGCATTGTCAGAGACACACACCATATTTTCATAAAGCTAATCTTTGTCATCAGTTGTTAGTACCAAAAATTGATTTCATTTCCAACCTGGCCCAGAGCTTAATACCAGTTATACTATCAATGTTTTTTTGGTTACTCTTTTAGTATTAAAAAAAAATATATATATCAATAGATATAAGAAAACAGAGGAGGGTAAAGGCTTGGTTTTTATTTTTTGGAAAAGCCCGCATCTAACTGGGGGTAAGATTAATGCCAACACCCTTATATAGCATTTTACTAATACCTCTTTGATAATCTAGTGCAATAGAAGTGATACTTTAGAATAGACTAGGTAAAACCAGCAAATGCAGATACCACATCTAAGAGAATCTGAATTGCTTATTAAAATCAATACCAATTTACCAAAAATTAGTTAAATAACCTGTTTAAGTGAACTTCATTAAACAATAATATTCTGAACAGATGGTTTCTTTGTGAAAACAGAATAACTTGCAATACCCATTAAAGACAGAAATGAAGCTCTTATAATTTCTGCTTGAGTCCTTCATTATTTTCCAAAGTATCTAATTTCATAGCAGACTACAAGAGATAATGGAGAAAATGCCAATTAATGCAGCATTTCATTAGATATCAATCTTAGCATTCATTTTCTGCATCTGTGATCTTCTCCAGGACATCATGGTCATATTTAGAGATCCAATGCAATAGATTATCATCGTTAGCTTCCAGTGCTACATTTTTTTCTTTCTCTTTCGCTAGTTCCTCTGACAACTGTAACAAGGAAACAAAATATTCCGATTAATAACATGATGGAAGTATACAAAACATCCTAGTTCTCATCTAATCAAGCTTCTCACAGACATCAGTGGATATATTGATTTTCTAGGGACTAATGAGTAAGTAAGGAAATTCGATTTGAACCCACCTATTATATTCATAGGGTGGCAATTAGTTTTACAGCTGATTTGTATGACAAGATTCCCCCTAAATGGGAAAGATTTTCAATTCCAAGGATATGAAATTCTGTTGTGCCTATGATTGTGTGAATGGTGAGTTTTCTGATCTTAGGTATAAGCACTGTAACTTTGAAGTTGAAATGCTATAAATAAAACTTGGAAACCAAAGGAATCATCCATTTATTTCCACTCAGTTCCATGGCAAGTGAGAATATGTAATACCTCTAACGACTCCCCAAAAGTGAAGGTACTGAAAGCAATATTTTATTGTTATACTTTAAGCACATTAGGTCCACTTTAATTTACAAAACAGTGGAGAAAAGTTTTGTGGATATAAGAACCTCAGGTTTATAAAAGTATACAATGTACAATAATCTATTACAAGTTTTTCAGCCACGCAGTGTGGCAGTCAATGACTGTTTCCCTTCATGGCTTGGCTGACATTGCTGAAATCTAGGGGACTACGAGAGGGAGCTGGTGCAAGCCCGAGTCAGTCAGTGGAAAGAGTCTTCCTGCTTTCCACAGGCTTTGGATGAGGCTCCATGTCTGATTGTAAGTGACTACAGAGTGAGGCCTGAATTATTTTTATTGTTACACTAGTTCTGCTGCAAGCAAATGGCACAGTATTCTTGAACAGAGAGCAGTGAATTAGTCTTGTTCACATTATCTGTATATCAGATGAGTGGGAGGAATTAAACGATTCCTTTACAGGGCACTTGTTCATTTATCCACTGACTTTGTTTCTAGAAAAGTGGAAATGAATTATGTATGGGATTCTCTGTTATTGCCCTTGCATTTATGTAACCTTAGAAGTTTCCAAAACATCCAATTTTATGAAAAAGAAATTGCCATAGAATGCTCACACCTTTGTATACAGCTGAAGAGTTGTTATGTTTTGTAGATAGAACTAGCTGACTAAAATGCCACTTGAAATTCCAGAATCTAATATTTATCAGAGTAATTATTCTGTGAGTAAAGTGAAACTGTTTACAGAATAATCTCACAAATTATTTTAAATCCCTGTTTTCAAGTTTACGTCTGTGGCAAGTACATGTAATGGTTTATATAATACAAACTTAGATGAATAGTTCTGCTTTTCCAGTGGGAGGTTGGTACAATTCTTCTGGTTGAAACACTCAGGGACTAATCTAAAGCCCACTGAAATGTGGAAAGGTTCCCACTGATTTTAACAGGTTTTGGATCTGGCCCTTGAATGGAGAAAAAATGACTTCTGCAGAGCTGGAAAGCCAGGGAGTTCCTAAAGTAGATCATGTTACTAGTTCTGGCACATAAAATCTTTGCAAACTTTTTATGAAAACTCTAAGTCAGAGCATGCATTACGTTTAGTGAACTGTTCATAGCTCCCATTCTTTTGTGTGCTTAGCATTTCTTAATCATCATTCAAAGAGATACATAAGCATAGGAAGTACCCACATAAATTAACGTGGAGAGTATGTTGTTCCAGAAACTGTAGCACAAAAATGTCTATTTTTTTTTTTTAACAGGTTCACTAAAACATAATCACAGCAAATCTTCAATATACTTGATATTTTACAAGCTGAAGTTCCTTTGCAATTAACAGTCATTTTTGCTCTTAAAAATAAGAAACCAGAATAAAGTGTCCAATCTGAGGCACAACAACAAATCACAAAATACAATCTCTCTCCAGCTTGCTCCCAAAATTTTCACTGGGGTTTTACTATAGAATGAACCCCCCAAATAAACTCTACCCTCTTAATCAACCCACCCATTCATCAGGAAACCATACATGTATTGGAAGTGTAACAAAAACTTGTTCACCACAGGTAGGAAATGCAAAGTATTTCTCAAGTAAGTCGAATAAATATATAAAAGGATATTGCTGTCAAATACCAGCTGAGGTTGAGTAAATTAAATTTATATTTGTTTCTTCAATGCTGTACTTGGTATAGGTCACTGAACCTCTAAAACAGAAATAAAATTTGGTAACATACATCGGGCCTGAGATTCAGCAGTGCTCCAGCTGAAATTAATGTCTTATGAGTTTGGCACCTCTGACAGTCCATTAGATACCAGTCAATGAAAACAGCAGAAGGATGTGAAGATATAAAAGTGTAGTAGCCCACAAATATTTGTTCAGATTGTTTTTCCCTTGGATAAAGACACCTGCCTGATTACTACTTTTTACCTCCAATCCTTTCCTCTCAGTAGTGATTTGCAGAAACAAGCTGGAGAGGGTGGGTAAACACAAAGGGGTTAAAGGGGAAACTGTTTAATAACAGTAGTAAAATGCAGGCTATTTTTGACATCTGGGTTAATGTCCATTATGCTCCATATGCTTTCCAAATGTTTGCAACAAGCACCCAGATACAAAAACAGATACCCATTCACATAGGCTTAAATTGCCCTCTCCTAACCTGTTACACATGGTACCTACATAAAAGGCCAACGGCTGATATGGTAATTAGTGAGTCAGAAAGAGAGGGAATAACCACTTTATTGCAGGGAATTGGTATCTGACCAAATGTTAGTAGAGAGGATATCATTAATGAAAACCTGTTAGGGCTATTTCTGCTCCTTAGTCTATGACAAGGTATCTGCATTATAATGTGACATCTTTTACAAAGCTGTCAGGGTGAATGCATCAGTTTCCTTCTCTAGATTCATTCATCATTACTGCAATCAGCATACCAACAAACAATGTGAAATTATTTCATTTTCTGGAAACAAGTAACTACACTGAAAAGTAGTATTTAAAAAATAAGATTATAACTCATAAAGTCCTTTTCAAGTGTCCTCCTGGAACTCACCTGTGCCTCTTGCAACAACAAAATCTAAATGACGTGAAGAACAACAACAACAAAAAAAAAAAGCAGGCTCAATTTTCACTTTTGTCTGTGCAAAACCAGGAAAAGAATGACATGATTAATTAAGACAAAGCTATGGCACGGTACTGTTCTGAATTCTGTCCCTGCCACTAGCTTATTGTGTGACTAAGGAAAAAGCCATATCATTTTTCTGTGCCTAACTTACTCTTTGCTATAGCAGGGATAACATCAGGCTCCTCAAAGGAATTCACAAGGCTTAATGTTTGTAATGTGCCTTAATAGTCTTGGATGAGTGCTAAGTATTATTATTTTTCAGTTCCTGCATTTGATTAAAACTGAAATAACATAGTAAAAATTAAATTAATATATTAAGTTACAAGTAGAGAGCAAGCATGTGGTTTGTGGAGCTACTTGTAACACTTTTAATATGAACATGTATTACAGACTAGGTGATTCCCAAGGTCTGTAATGACATGTACCATGTGGGCATAACTTAACAACTGCAGAATCCCCCCCAGATGTTTGATTCAGCCAAAAATCTGTTTGTGGCTTCTGTGCAAGCCCAGAGCTCGGACCAGTGGGAGCACTGTGGGCTGCTTTTCCCCTGCCCCTGAAGTGCAGTTGCAAACATGATCACAGTTAAGATATTTGCAACTCAGCACAAGAAACAATATTAGGTAGCACAGATCTGCTGGAGTGCTGGCCACAATATAGTTCCCTTAACACAGGATATGAAAATGGCATGATATGTACTATTTGAACTTCTCTGTCATTACAGTCCCAACAATAAATACTGGTTTTGCTACTTCCTCCTGGTCTAACTCTCATGGAAAGAATGAAAACCCACTTCTCGCTTTCTAAAGAATACAGTAACCTGTTAAAGCCTGTTATATCGATGTGAAAATCTTTAGCAAGGAGGGCCAAGAAGAGAAATAATTAAGACATAAAGTTGTATCCAACCTACGTAGAAAACTTTCAATGCCAAGATGCCAAAGACACCTAAGACACTTGTTGAGCTGAGTGAAAAGGTAAAATCTAGTTTAAATTTATAGCATTCCTTCAGTGTCCCTCTAGGAGTTTGGCTTTTTGCCAGTGTTCCTTGTTAAAAATTTGTTAAACGTGTTTGGCATTAATGCAAACACAAAGTGCTCATTTGTTACAAATTCTATTGGAATGCATTCATTTAAGGCAATGAAGTAGTTACCAGAAAAGAAAAAATGTTCATTAAGTACATTTTAAAAATACAATGATGTATGCGGTGCATAACTATGGCGCCCCAGTGGCTATATAAATATCTGACAGAATAACCACAAGTTGTGTTTGGTTTGAAATTGGAATCTTTTAAACATAACCAATAGAACAAAAACTGGTTTTGTTTGTTGTCAAAACTGATGTTAGTCTTTCTTGTTTAGAACTATTTAAAATAACCAAAGTTTTGGCATACAATTTCTTACATCTCAAATCAATAAAGCCCACCGGTTAAAGTAATGCTAAAGGAAGTTTCTTGAACAGTAAGTGCAGCACTGCATATTATCTGGAGAACACTGAACACAGAAAGTAAACACCCTGCTTGAAGAAGAACAAATTTTAGTCATTCTTAAAAACTCCACTTAAGGAAATGTTACCTGGGAGATCTGCAACTGTCGGACAACATTCAGGTCTACCTAGGCAAAGCTGTCTTGCTCTACTCTTAATGCACTAATCCTTTCAGAAAATGAATAGCTCAAACCTAGTTGACAAAATCCTAATAACAGATCTCTCTTTTATAATAACGTGAAATATCCCTGATAATGATAACTTGATTTTGAATAAGCAATTCTGAGGTGTATTTCTTAGAGGCTGGAAAACATCTTCTTGGCTACACTGTAAAAGTAGAACCATTTTTCTTTTTACTTTTCCAATGATTTATAGTTACTTACAATAAGGCTTAAAAATGGTAAATACATGAGTAAAATATATTTTAAAAGAAAGATCCAGAAAGCTTGTGATTTAATTAAATATGGAAAGGTTCATAAAAGACATCAGTATAAAAAGTTATTTATAAAAAAATTAACTTTGTTCCAATTCTGGCAAAGAAATTATTTATTCCATTTGTTGCTATTTATGTTTTAAATTCACTATACAGTAAACTTCAGAAGGATCTGCAGCTGGTGGTAGAATCACTGCTTGAATGCGATGAACTTTCCATATTGCTGTAAAGCCAGAATTGTTAATCTGAGTTAGGGATAAAAGCAGATACCATTGGGATGAATAAAATCAAATGGATTCAGGCCCTCTAGAGAGTGAGAGTCCTTGAAAACTACTGTACAATTACATGATAAAAGTATTTGAAGTTTATGAACCTTTGAGACTATTTGGACAAGGATGCCTTCTCTACTGGGAATGTTTATAAATCAAAATTAGACAAGTGGCATATGAGTTGAAAGACAGCTTTTTTTTAATAAACTTTTTCTTTTCATAAAACAAGTCTAGTCCAAATCAGAGCTCTTCAGAAATATGAGAAATCTCAGCACATATTCTTCAATCTGTCACTTTCACGCTGAATTAAAAAGAGAGTTATGGGAAAAGGTGAGGGTGGCTTCAGACTAGCACTCTTTGATGGGCTGAGCTGAAGCGTATTGAAGATGATGGAAGAGTTTCCATTGACGCCAGCGGACCCGAGAGCTGCCCATGGACGCAGCAGTGACTCAGCAGCGCAGGTCATGGAGCTCTTTGTCAAGTCATTTATGACTTCCTTAAGATGCAGCATGCGAGACCATTAAGACTTTTTTTTTTTTTTTTTTTTTTTTTTTTTAATTTAAATCAAACAGAAGTGACAAATAAAGAAGAGTTTTTGGATAAAGCGGTTCAAACAACAAGAGTTCCCAACGTGATCCTAAAAACTGTCAATAGCACAGATTACTCGATGAAATTTGAAGGAGCCTTTTTCATCCTTGCTGATGTGGAATGCCACTTATTCTCATGCTAGGGACTAATTAGGGGCCTTTTTTGAAGATCAAGGTTTTGCGATCTCTGCTTCTTAATAACATGGTTTGCCTGTCTGCCACCTGGGACAAGGCAAGGCACTCTCTCTAACTCCCAAACAGCAGGCACTGCCTTAGGCCATTGCAAGTGCAGGCAGGAAACCGATCCTGCCTTCTCAGTCATTTAACCCGATCACTGCCAGCCCTCCACAAGCCCACTCAAACTCCTGAATAGGCAGGGACCAATTCAGTAGGAAAGCATTAATTTAATATAATAAAAAAATCATGTGGCTGGAAATCTGACATCAAGGGCAAAATTATTATATTGGTGTGGTGATAAAGATGGCATCAGAAACCATGATCTGCTTATAGACCGGATTGCATGCATGTGGAAGTGCTTGCTGCAAATCCACATACCACTTGCTGTGCTTCAAGCAGACAGACAGTTCGTGTTTCTGGTGGCTGGGAAAAGAAGTGGTTAAATAAAAGCTGTGTCAAGCCCCCAATCTAATAAGTCATCTTATTAGGAAGTTGTGATGCCCTGTTTGCCCTAGCCTGTGGCTTGTCTGCTCCACTGAAAGGTCTCCTGCTGGGACCTTTGTGGCATTATATGAGGTAGAGAAGGCTGCTGCAATATATGAGCCTTGGTTTTGAGCAGCCAAAACAGCAGGAGAACTAAGCTGCAAAGAATTAAACATGTAACAACTTTGTAAAAGCACAGACAGTGATTGAGGTTGGCCCTTTTGCTGTTGACACATTCTGGCCCCTGTAGGCTGTGGTCACTAAGCCCATTAGAGTTGCAGTGTGGCAACATCTAGTTCAGCAAGTTCAATGTGTTTCTGTTTTATTTCTAAATACTGGACGCAAGCTGGCAGTGATAGGAGAGTGGAATATGGCACCAGAAATATGTCATAAACACAGTCGTCATTGTCAGGGATGTGAAATTACTTTTCAAACTATTTATTTTTGGCAGATGGAGGTTGTGTGTACTTTTGCATTTTGTTAACTGAAATTTAATTGCAACTTGCTGCATGTTTTGTTTAATTTAAATAAATAAATAAAAAAAAGAAACCTCAAGATGCTGTTTTCTCTTAAAAGAGAAAATTTTCACTGGATAGAGAAATCTTTGTTGCTAGAAATTCACTGCAAAATGAAAACAGAAAAAACAAACCCACTAAAATCCCAGCTGGGATAAGTTTCATTTATGAGCATCCACTTATTTAAATCAACACTCCCCACTGTTCTTATTTTTTTCATTTTTTTTAAGATAAAACATATATTTAATTCAGATTTTTAAAACTGGATTGTGAAATGGACAAGAAAAATTAATTAAATGAATTAAAAGAGATATTACTGATATAACTGAGGGGTAGATTTAAATTATAAACCCTAATATGAGATACAAATCAGAAGAATACCCCTTCCTATCTCCCTAAGGACTACACTTTTTTCAGGGAATAGTGCAAGGTTTCTATTGCACATTGATGAGGATGCTTGTGGTCCCTGAGCTCTAAAGGTTCTGCTTGCCTTTCAAAACTGCATTGTGATCCCATGTTTTGTAGATCCCTGCAGATTCACTGCTGCCAGGAGATACCAGTCTGTAGATATGGAGCAAATGACGAGCGGGGTGAATGCTTGTGTATCTGAAACATGTCTCTCTCTCAAGCCTGTTAGGTGGTGTCTCTGCCCTCATTTCCAAATGAGCTAAAGCTTATGTAAGAGGTTAAATGTGCAGAGAACGATAAAGACAGGTCACAGCTGAGGGAGGGAAGGGGTTGGCAATCTTCTGTTGTTTCTGTCCACAGGCATTTCCCTGGTGCCCTCCCCTGTTTCTTCATGGGTGAGGTAACAGGGTTTTTGCTCAGGCATAGTCACCCTTTGGGTGCACCCAGCTCACTGCTGCTGGCAGCACTGCTGAGGGCTCAGTAAGTTCCGAATTGTTGATCCACAGAAAAGACTGTCCACTCCTTCTGAAGGGACAAAAATGATGTCAAAGGAAAAGCACATTCTTTCTTCAGCCACCAGTGATGAAGAGATGTTTATTTTCTGTTCTTAGGAGTTCGCCTGAGCCAAGCAAGGTCATAGCTGTGGCTTTTCTCTGGATGAGGGGAATTTCTAGAATTTGTAGGACTTATATTTTTCTGTCATCTTTTTAGATTTGCTGATAGTTTGGGACTAGAAGGAAATTCTTAAGATCTCATTTATATTTGTCTGGTTGTAGGGAGTATGACATAGTTTTCACGTCATGCATCCTACCAGAGTCAGTCAATATTTAATAGTTAAAATTGGCTGGCTGTTGTGCTTGGACAACTCTAGTTACTGTGGCTGTCACCACACTCTGTTGTTAGAAGCATATTGGTTACTAGATGTTGTACCAGAGTAAATACTAATATATTTGGTGGTTGTGATGAGGAAGTTTAATCCAAAAGCATTCCAGTCAACAAGCAGGCATACAAGGGCTATACTCCTTCTATTGAAGTACCCAAAGACTGGATGGAGTTAGGAGGAAGAGAGGGCTGAGTGCAGGTTTGAGGTACTTCATGTGTGGGCCTATTTCTTCCCTTAGGAAAAGGCTGAATTCTTGGCTAGAGAGGACAAGTCTTCTTGGAAGTGCTGGGCATAGTATGGTGTCCTTAGGGCAGATGACTCCAGTAAATTGGCAGAAGTTTGCTAGGTTTATCTTTTTCTAAACCAACTAATAATAAGAAAATTAATAAAGATGCATCTAATGGCTTGTGTCTGCTTTTCCAATCACCTTAGATTGCTTATCTTCTAAAACTGAGAATGAGCTAATGAGCTACAGACTATTGCTCTGTAGATCTGAATATTTGTACCAACAGCTGTATGTCCTTATCTATACTTCATAATTTAGGTAAACCATTATCATGCCATTTCATTAGTTTGTTCTGTTAGTTAATAGCCCCGTACTCTTTAAAGTGCTATGGAGGGCATTGTGAGGTATGCTTACTGTACTAATAATAATATAAAAGAAATCAATATGCCAAAGGATAGATCAGAGTTTTGTTATATACCAAAAGTCTGTTTTACAGTACAGAAGATATACTTTCATCTTTTTATCCTTCAAATAATCCTAAATATTTTTATTTTACATGGTTCATGATATGAACCTACTTATAAAGGTGAAGTGTGATATTTACGGTTGCATCTTTTAATGTCAGGAAGAAAGCAATACAACTAAGGAAAGTGTTAGTAGGTTTGGTCTATTTGAAGTAAGACCAATATTGGATCCACTTAAAACTCCACAAACTGCTAAAGCATTACAATGACTGTGTGTGGCAGTGTGAACATGACCATACATGCTTGACAGCTACTTATTTTTTAAATACCCATCCAAACAACACGCAGCATTTTGAAATCTAACTTGTGTGGTCTAATTATGCAATAATTTTTATACTTTAGGCCCCAATAATATGAGCTTCTCCACAATTATGGGTCTGCCCACGCATTTCTCAGTGCATGATAGGGAAGACTTAGGGACCAGTTCTGGTAAGCATATAAGCATATGTTTTAATTTTTACTCTAAGTGTGACTTAAATATGCACCTAATATTACAAGAATGCTTAAGAGTCTATCCTGAAAGGGACCTTACAAACTATCCTTTTATTCAGGGCATGCATATAATTTGCCATGCAGATCGAAGACCCACAGTTACCATCATATCAATAATAATAACTATTGCATAAAGTGAAATCATAAAATAGCAATAAGCAACTTTCTAATCAAAATTTTGCTCCCCTCCTCCCCCAATCTCCAAATAACCATCTTTTTAACCATTTATGAACTCAAAAGCATGCAATTTCAAAATAAGAGTTAGCAAGATCAGAGGCTTAGATGGCAAGATTTCCAAAGCAGATATTCAGACCTTCCAGGCAAGTGTCAAATGACAGATAAACATACACAATTAAAAATATGAACTTCACTGTGATATCATATAAAATTACAAGGGCAACATTTTCTACTTGATGCATCTGTAAAAAATTGATACATTGCAATTAATCTGTGTTTAGCAACACAAAACTAGTCAATTTATGAGCAAAAATAATCACTACAATCCATCATTAATCACAATTTACACTGAATATTATTTTTTTTCTAGAGAACACCTATTTCCTTATGCCCATTTTCTTTTCCCTCTCAATCTCCCATTCCAACTGTGCACAGACCTCTATTTTTTTTACTATTTTTCTGCTTTCTTAAACTTTATTTCTCCCCACTCTTTTTTATTCCATTCTCTGCAGTAGTGCTCTTACCACTCTGTCAGTCTCTGTTGCCAATCTCTGACCAACTCATTGCTGAGTGATGGTATTGGTCTATAGCTGGAAATTGTGTGATATCATCACCGTCTACTTTACCTGCATATTGCAGTTCTGTTGGTTGCAGCAAGATAAAACACGAGAAGAGTAATTGACAAAAGCATTTTTGAGGACAACAGTTTGCTAATTTAAATCATCAAAACAAAAACAGAAGATACTCTTGTGCATACACAAATGTGTCAACCCCACTGAGGAAAAAGTAAAGCCCAGAGTGGAACTTAACTCATAGAAACAACTTGGAAAATAAGAATAATGATGTCAGTACAAACTTTGTTCATTCCTCCATTAATTTTAGAGAGAGTAGCAACAAAACTGGTACCTAAAAAAAAATATTTTTCACTGAAACAGATATCTCTCTCTATATATAGATATATTTATAAAGATATAATATAGGTCACCACTGCTACATACACCTCCATGTTCATATTTACACACTTTGGATATGAGACACGGTGGCCTGTGCTATATAAAGAACATTAGAGTTGGACACAAAGACATGGGAAATTCAGCAAGCACAGCTGGACCAGAATTCATATTTGAATTTAGCACACTATATTGTGAGGACAAGAATATAAAATGCAAGGATTAAGTCAAAGAATGTGGTTTCACTGCATTTTTTTGATGAAAAAGCCTTGTTTTTAAAAACATTGGCACAGATCAAATCAATTTAACCTTTTATTAATTTGTCTACGCTACTTGTGCTTTTGAACAAGCTAGTTTTTGTAGTATATACCCTAACTAATTTATCAATTGTTTTATCATTAAAAGCAATTGATTAAGCCAGGAATAGCTTTTTAACGGTGCTCAACAATTAACAATCATGTGAAAACCAACAAAAAACCCATTCATTTTCTCATGCAAGTCACAAGATCACAAACATAGAACATAAAAAATTAGGAGGAGATTCACCCATGTCCTTTGCAGAATTTTTTTCCAATAGAATGTTTTGGGATCCTTACTTTCATTTCATTAAATGAAATCTTATTTTTAATTCCTCAAGGTACGTACCTTTCACCATTAGGCATTGCCACAATAATGATCACAAATTGTTTTGTAGGTCATAGAAAACGCAGCTTGTTCCAGTAATAATTTATAATTGAGCTCTCTTCCAAATTTTGAAGTGTAGATCAAGAACAACTCACACCTTCCACTATCCCTATGCAGAAGGAAGTAGGGCCTGCCCTTCCCCTCCAAGGAATGCGTCCTCCAGGCTCCCTGCAACACTTATGCCCCTGAGAGCTCAGGGCTCCCTGCTAAATCCAGAACAGTGCACTGAATAACCATAAATAGACCAATATCATCCACCAACCATTTAGCACTGTTTCAATTTCATTTATACTTGCAGTCTCTGCAGTTGGCATGGCAAGCCTGGGCAACAGTTACATGATATCTGAGTAAGCATTGCTTGTATTATGTCTAAAATCTGCTGCCTGCTCACTTCACTAAGTGTCCATATTGTGGGAAAATTTACCAATCATTTCATATTCACACCCTTCAGACTATTAGTGATTTTAGAGACTTATCAAAGTTGTACTTCTTTTCCAAACTGAAGAATTATATTGCAATAGCCTCTTTTTACATAGAAACAATTTGAAATGTCTGTCCTCCCTATCATCCTTTTTCCTAGCCTTTCTGTTCTCTCATTTCTCAGTAGCTTATTAGAAATGTGTGGAATAGCAAAGATGTGGACAAACCTTGAACAGGTACCGGGCTTAAAATGGCTTTGTGTTTAGGTATCTAGTTCTTTCCAACATATTTATAATATAGTTTGTCCTTTTGATTACTGTTGCAAATAAAGCTGTTTTTGGAGGACTATGCACAATAATTCCAACATCTCCATCCTGAAGAGTAACAGCTAATTTACATCCTGACATTTGGTATGTAGTGTTAGGGTTGCTTTTCTCCCATATGCTTCATTTTACATTTATCTAAAGGAAATTTCATCTGCCGTTTTACTGCTCAGTCCCTCAAGTCACTGCAACCTAGATTCTGAATTTTCAGAATTCCTTCAATCCTGCAGAGGAACAAAATAGATTTCAAAACCATTTCATGGGAAATTCCCATTAAATATATCTGGTTTCTCAGAAGAATGAGCTGAAACTTACAGGGCAGATGGGATTGAGGGAAGGCAACAGACATATTTCCATTCTGTGCATAATTCAACAAAGTGCCAATCCATGCTTGTGGAATCCTTTTCTGTGCTGGTGTTGCTGGCTGACACAGTGTCAGCATTTTTCAGGATTATGCCATTATCAGCCTGTACTGGGATCCTTTAAAATAGCTGAAATAAAAGGGCTCTTTTTGCATATTTATGCCATCCTGCTCTGAGCACTTCCTGTTGGCCCCAGTAAATCTCTTTGCTAAATTTCAATTGACTCTCGTGGTGTTCCAGCTGTTAGATAAACTTCCAAGGATATTTTTGTGACAGGTACAAACCTAGACAGGAAATCTCATGAAGAAATCCTAAATTAATTATATGTCAACATTCAAGCCACAAGAAGGAGCAATTGTCATAAATTTTTGAAAGTTAGAATCCAATTTTAGTTGTAAGTGCAAAAAAGTTCACTGACTCAGTTGTGAGTCTGTGCCAATAAAATAATATATTTCACATTCTTTAACAGTTCGCTTTGGCTAAACATAGAAGGGATGAAGCTAGGATTAGTGAACTGTATATTTAAATCACATAAAAAGACTACAGACATGAAGCAATAAAAAATTGTAGATTTACAAATTATAAATCAGTATTGCCTAATCTTACCTCACCTTTTTGAAAATGCATACAAAATATAAACTAATTTTGTGCTAAAAGAAAACATCTCCACTACCTGAAAATGCGATGATTCTGCAAATAAAATCTTTCTGCAATACCACACAACACATATCCCAGATCTCTTCCTCTATATACACACACTGCATTTCGTTTGTTTTATGAATGCTACTAATATTGAGTAAGCAAAGGGTTGAGAAGGCAAAGAGTGTTGAAACAGTACTGGCCCACAGAGGGTTGCCCGTGTTTCTCTGGTTTTAGCATTGCTACAGATTTCTTGACAGCTTTTCCAGTTCCTTTGTGACATGCCCTTGCAGAAACTCGGAAGACCGCATCCGGGACACACAGGCTGTTTGAGTGCTCTGCAGCTGCCACCGGCTGTGCAGGTGGCAGAGATTCCCTCTCCCATTCCCCCAATATTCAAAACATTTTCCTGGGAACACTGTTGAGTGCCACAACCCTGGCTCTGCTGCTGCCCGGCACTGCCTCCCCGGCAGCGGTGGTGTGTGTCCTTCCAGGCCCCTCAGCTGCGCACAGCTGGGGGCAGAGCTCTAATCCACTCCCAGCTGAGAACAGCTGAAAAAGCCAACCACTGTGTGTCAAGTCAGGTACTCGAAAGCAACCTTGTGCTCTAACCTGGTAGGGGGCCCTTTCCAAACACGTCTGCCTAAAGACAAAAGGGAGAGTTTTGAGATACCTGTTGTCTCAGTACAGAGAAAAAATGTGTTGTGGGGGTAGGAAGAGAGGGAGTGGGAGAAAAGCTGTGCAGGCTGCATTTCTCGATGCAGCTTTGGGGCACATGTGGGAGATGCTTGTGGTCCTCATTCTGGCACCAGGTCTGTAACAAGCTCTGGCAAACAGCAGAGCAACACAGCACTGCTCTGAATCCTGTGGCATTGATACAGACCACAGGATGCTGCCTGCTAGGTACGGAGCTAGCACTGAGAAACTGTTCTGGCCTCAGCCATTACTGCTATCCTTGGCAGCACTCCGCACCATCAGCTGTTGGCTACATAGTCCAGCAACCATTGCTCAAGAAAGAAAAGCCCAAGCAAGGAGATGCAGCCACCTTCCTCGTGCAGAGGCAAGAGAAAGGGAGCAAGCTAGAGAATCTGCTTTACAGCAAGAAGTGTTACAGCTCAGGAGAAAGACAGTTCAGACTGACAGGAGAGGCTAGGAAACAGTCATCTCTCATAGTGGGCACGAGGCCATGGCTGACTATTCTGTTCATAAACAATATCCTTTTATAAAATGCAGGTAACATTCCCCCTGCTTTACTGAGTTCTTTCTCTTCACTGAAGAAAGACTCTAAAAGGATACATCCAAAGATCACAGAAGACAGAGTCTTTCAAATTATTTCAGTGTTACTATGTCAAACTAGTCCCAGGAAGCAAACACTCAGAGACCCATCTGCAGGCAAAACTTGGCCACAGCATAAAATACAAATACATCAGAAATCTGGCAAGGCACCAGCAGGAACATACTGCACTTAACTGACCACCTTGATTCTGTGTCTCTGAAATACCCTGGATAAATAACTATTTATGTCACCCTGGGAGAAAAGGAATGTATGATATGGCTATGAAACCACCTGGACTTTTATATATAAAAAGTGTTTTCACTACTTATGGAAAGCCAGACATGTAAATTACGCTACCTTTAGCAGGAAAAAATATGTGCCAAAGACCATGCCTAGGAGCAGAACTCAGGAAGAATGGGGGTATGGTCATGCCAGTTTTGCAGTGTTTTCTTTTACAAGCCTGTTTTACTGCTGAGGTGGAGGAGACTAGTGTTATTGCTTCCTCAGAAAGCTGTTCTCACAGGATTTGACTATTGGTCATGAAATTCTTATAAGGTCAAACAATCCTGCAAGATTTTAACAAATTGAAGGTTTAAATGTGTTCCCAAGATCTTGGTTCTGTCTGTTTCTAAGATGGAAAGTAACCTCCTTACAATTGCGTATTGCCTGACAAACCAGAATTAAATAAAAGCAAATCTGGAGATCTGAATTCAGTTCTCTTGTAAGTTTACACAGATTTGCTATCAAATGATTTATCTACTTAAAACATTTCCACATGGACAGAAAAAGCTGGCATTATCAACAAAACTACATCTGCATATTTAGTATGGAAATAAATAGGCTTAGCCTGTTTTCTTGGTACTGAAGACTGATTATTTTGCAAGACCAAGAAGACACACAGCCACAGCATCCTATGCCATTAGAGGTCCCCTTGAGGCTGATTGTTAGCATTAGAACATTAACAATCTGTGTATTTATCAAAATGTGGACACTAGAGTAGCTTGAAGTAGTTTCACTTCCTCTTAAATGATAATAAATTGGCAGCGTGAGTGTTGACTGCCTGAAATGCAACTTCATTACTTCAGAGGTTAATGGAGCAACCTCTCTCTGTTGATCTTCCTGTCACCATTGGCTACAAAAGACTCCCTGACACAGTGCAGTTTTCAGGAGAGGCACAAGTATAACAGAGATTAACCACATCAAAAAGAATACTGTCCTGCTCCATTATTCTGCAAAGCAGTTTTGCAGTAAGTCACAACAGACAGCAGCGTGATTTGCCTTGTCTGAAAAGTAGCATAAAAACAGGTGATGATGCTGTATTACTGAGACAAATACCTTTCTATCTTGAAAAGAAAGAAGAAAAAAGAAAAAAAAATAAAAAAGGGAAAAAGGAAAGAATAAAGGGAAGGGAAGGGAAGGGAAGGGAAGGGAAGGGAAGGGAAGGGAAGGGAAGGGAAGGGAAGGGAAGGGAAGGGAAGGGAAGGGAAGGGAAGGGAAGGGAAGGGAAGGGAAGGGAAGGGAAGGGAAGGGAAGGGAAGGGAAGGGAAGGGAAGGGAAGGGAAGGGAAGGGAAGGGAAGGAAGGGAAGGGAAGGGAAGGGAAGGGAAGGGAAGGGAAGGGAAGGGAAGGGAAGGGAAGGGAAGAAAAAAAAATAAAAAAGGAAAGAAAAGAAGAAAAGAAAAGAGAAGAAAAGAAAAGAAAAGAAAAGAAAAAAAAGAAAAGAAAAGAAAAGAAAAGAAAAGAAAAGAAAAGAAAAGAAAAGAAAAGAAAAGAAAAGAAAGAAAAGAAAAGAAAAGAAAAGAAAAGAAAAGAAAAGAAAAGAAAAGAAAAGAAAAGAAAAGAAAAGAAAAGAAAAGAAAAGAAAAGAAAAGAAAAGAAAAGAAAAGAAAAGAAAAGAAAAGAGAAGAAAAGAGAAGAAAAGAGAAGAAAAGAGAAGAAAAGAGAAGAAAAGAGAAGAAAAGAAAAGAAAAGAAAAGAAAAGAAAAGAAAAGAAAAGAAAAGAAAAGAAAAGAAAAGAAAAGAAAAGAAAAGAAAAGAAAAGAAAAGAAAAGAAAAGAAAAGAAAAGAAAAGAAAAGAAAAGAAAAGAAAAGAAAAGAAAAGAAAAGAAAAGAAAAGAAAGAAAGAGAGAAGAGAAGAGAAGAGAAGAGAAGAGAAGAGAAGAGAAGAGAAGAGAAGAGAAGAGAAGAGAAGAGAAGAGAAGAGAAGAGAAGAGAAGAGAAGAGAAGAGAAGAGAAGAGAAGAGAAGAGAAGAGAAGAGAAGAGAAGAGAAGAGAAGAGAAGAGAAGAGAAGAGAAGAGAAGAGAAGAGAAGAGAAGAGAAGAGAAGAGAAGAGAAGAGAAGAGAAGAGAAGAAAACAAGAAAAGAGAAAAGAGATGAAAAGTGAATACTTTAATTATGTTGTAAAGTATTAGGAACTACTGACCTTATGCTATTTTGCACTAATTCTATGGAATCCCTCCTGTATTTCTTACAGAAAGCTACACAGTGATTTGGCTGAACTACTATTCTTTTGAAAGCTGAATTCATGCTTTTGCAGGAGATGAAGACTGACAGGAAAAGAGTTGGAGGTGGCCACTGAGATTCAAAGAGGATTACATTTAATGCTGGTTAAGTGAATAACCCACTGAATGAAAATGTATTCATTTAGGGAAATGTGCCTCTTTTTGTTACATGTTACTGCCCTGAAATGCCTGGAAGGTGCAATAACTTTCAGTAATTCATAACTCCTGTTGATCACTAACAACGCAATGAACAAGTTCCTTGCAATTCTGAATAGAAAACATTGCCCAAGGAAGCAGAACATTCTGTACATCTTATACACAAATAATTGGAAGTCACTTCAAGAAAGGAGATTACTCCTGCCCTACAAGCAGCATTCAGTTTCTCCAGAACACTAACCTAAATTCACAATACATACAAGTTAGTTTTCTTTTTGTGAATATGTGTATGTAAATATAATTTCTATTTCTAAATGTTTAATTTTGTTCAATATTTCTGTTCTCTTCAACAGATTAACAGATGAATATATAACTAAAAGTACATCAGACATGTAATTACAGCACTGTAAATGCATGCACATATCAAATAATTATATGTGTAGTTGTGCAAACGATTTGGGTGTGTTTCAGGTCACTTGTATCCACTCTCCACTTTCCACCCCCGCTAGTGTTTGGGATCATGTTTAGCAAGTCTGACAACACATCTACAGCAAATATATCAAATTTCCTTGTTGAACTCTTATCTTTTGGATGTTTTAATTAGAAGTGAATACTTCTGAGCATGAAACACATCAGTCTGAATGAAAGCATCCACTTCCTACACACAGTGGCAGGTACCTGGACTTCTTATTAGAAGGCAACATTGATAATAAGAAGTGTCTGCTGATAGCATAAGGGAGGAGGAACCTACTGGAAATTATGGGAGATAAGGAAGATTGGGATTTCTTGCTAGAGAAGCAAAATGGGGGTGAGATTCCAGGAAGAAATTCCTCTGAATGTCAGAGCAACTGTCACCTTCCCAGCCCATGATCTAAGTGTTGTGAACAATGGGACAGGAATTCAGTGTTTGGCTCCGATTGTGTTAGTGACTCCTTTTGAGACCTTGGGCAAGTTGTTTAATCTCTCTGTATCAAGATTTTCTCAACTCTAAAAATCAAAAAAAGGAGCTACTAAACCTGGAGAAGTCCATTACAACCTACAGACAAAAGTGAGTTTTAAATGCTAAACTTTCTTCTGTACTACTATACCATTTTCAATTTCTTTAGGTTGAAAATGTATGCAGTGTCATCCAAATTCAGGTTGATTAGGAACCATGGCTTACCTTTCAAAAGAGTGAATAGTGATTCTGGATGAAATATTTGGAAAAAGATGTTTTACCTTCACAAAGTATTCAGCCCTTCTCTAACTTAAGATGAAAAAATGAGGTCCACCAAATTGAAATTGTGTTTTGCAATTGCTGCTATGCTGCTCTAGAAAGGTAACCCTTTAGTGAATGATTTAAGATAAGAATTGAAGAGAAAAAATTGGTAGTTCAATGGCATGTTGACCCCATGAATGTCAGAGTATCAAACTCAAAATAGATAATTAAGATGACAATGCTGCAGGTTCTAAAAGTTACCATCTATTGTCCCACTGAAAAAGAGTTTGATAAATTGTATATTGCATAAAAATATTAATTGAATATGAGAGTGTAAGACAGCTCTTATAGATAGAAAAACTCAGCCTCTGCATACACAGAATATGTACTTCAAAGCTACATTGCTGCAAACAGAATCAGTCACATCCCTCTTCGTAGACTCTCCTTTTAAGAAGGAACTTTATGGGTAAGTGGGTGAGAAGTATAGCTGCCACTTGTGGCTACACAAAGTTGTCCCTCCTTATGGCAGAAGTCTTAAATTTTGCTCCAGTCAAAAATGCACTATGGAGCAGCTGGTCTATAGGTCAAGAAAACATTTTTGAATATTAGTGAGAATTTCATTCCAGCTTTTCTTCTATGTCCATAAGCATCTTTTGTATTTATTTTTTCATATCTCTATATCATATCAGCAGTTTGGCCCTGCTGAAATGCTGCTGCTGCAATGCCAAAGTAATATACAGCTAATAAAGTGTTTCAGAATCATGTAATTCCATTCTGCATCATCACGAATACTGTTGTGGATACATTTATATAAAAGCACCTCACTTGAACAACCCAGAGGAAAAGAAAATCTATTATGTATTGCAGAATCTATTCAGTAACACAGCCTAACAAAATATGTGTGACTACAGTTAGTCACCTTGGACAAAGGTAAGTTACAGGAAATAAGAAACTTGTACCAGAAATCCTAATACAACAGAAAGCTTCATATTTTCTGAAATAGTAATACCTTATTAGTGATATCAGGCATCAGTTTTTATTCATGTTGATGTGCCTATTTACAGATGCCTTGTCACCCAACATGGTAGCACAACAGTGCACTTTTATCTAAGTGAGCAGTTCCCATTCTCAGCACATCACTGGAATTAAAACAACATCCTGATTTACAAAAGTAATTGAGCACAGTTTATAAAACAAACAACTACTATTAACTGAATTTTAATGACGTGCATGTTTTCCAGAAAAGTCTATAGTAAGTAAAATAATCCTAAAAGTTTTTAAAATTTCAAGGTAAGGAAACATTCTGGATTTTTAGAATAGATTCTGACTTCACATGCTGAACTTATTTTTTTTTAACAAAAATCACTTGGTTCTTTCTTAATTAAAATTTTCTAACAACCAAGGGCAGAAATCTTAGAGGAAAACCTGTACCAATGTATTTTTCAATGTGATGCAGACTTTAGAAAGATTTTCTTTGTAAAAAAGCAACCCTTTTTTGATCTTTATCTCCATTTGTATTGTAGAAGTATTCAAAGGAGTTAAGTATTACTGACATTAGTAAGTAAAAGAGATATCAAGTGTACTAAACTTGAAAATTATCCATCAGAAATGAAAGAAAACAAAGACCCTACAAGTATAAGATAGCCTTTTTTTTTTTTTTTTCCGTTGGCTGAAATCTTTCATATGGTATATAATGCTGGCAAAACAGAATTTTTCTATTCACCTTTTTCCCTATTGAAAAGTAATGCTCTCTTTATCTAACCTTTTCCAAACCACCATTGAAAATTGTATTTTCTGATTCAAACAAAACATTGTTTTTCTTTCTGCCTCATATGGCTAATAATAAAGACTTGAGGTAAATCTCCCTACAGCTGCTTTCAGTTCATTTTAAGTCAATGAAACCTATATAATCCTGTAATACAGTCAATTGTTTCTTTTCTACTAGGCCTGAAGGGCTGCAAGCTTAGAAAGGGAAGAATTACTGTTTTGCTTTTAAGCACCTATTAATATTTTGGCCCTCCAGCAGTTCTTTTTTTCCCCTTTGAAGCCTTTTTCCCACTAAATTAATGTTTAACAATTAAATCAAGCTGAAGGAGATCTTAAAAGATCTAGACAATTACTGATTGGGTAGAAGAACAGGCCTTTAATTTAAATGGGAAACATCTCTGAAATGATGGTATGAGACCCCACAACTAATTACATAATTTTCTGCATCTGAGAAAACATGAGTTGAGAGAATGCAAATAGAGCCACACATGTAATATCAGGAAGAAAAGCTGGAACTCTAACATCTACCTATTATCTTTGAAAATAGAGCAACTTGTAGAAAAACAAGCTTTGTGCTACTAGAGATACAGAGCAAAAATATAACTTCACAAAAAAAAAAAAAGAAGAAAATCCAAGGGATGGCATGTCTTTTTCAGGCAAATATTACCAATACACCTAGAATGGCAATACTAACTCTCTATGTAAACATCACAAGCAGGCCTAAGAGCCCTTTCAAAATTGTATATTCATTGTATACATAATATACTTCTGTGTACTTGTAAGATAGAAGTGTTCTGAGTTTCCTGCTTTCTTCTATAGTAATGTGTATGTTAACTTAAAAATACATCCACAGCCAGGCAGTAAGGTACGATAAAGGAGTTTTTCTGTTAGGCCTGAATAAATATAGTTTGTCTTGAATTAAAATCCTCAACCTGAACTCAGAAGCTGGCTAGGGGCCACCCCCTTTGTCAGATCCTCTGAGCACCCAGTCAGAAAATTGTCTGTCCCTCTGATGCACAGTCCTTTGGGTACTGAGACCTACTCAGCTCCATAACCACGTGTCTCTCCAGATCTCACAAATACATTAATGTCTGCTAAGGTCCCAAACACTGTTCTACTTCCCTCCTAACCCAAGAAAATTTCATCTGCTCCAAGCAGACTATCATTAATAGCCTTGCTTCTTAAAAAGGGTCAGCCTGAACTATGACCAGGGAGTGTTTGGACCAAATGTGCATTACCAAGACCTAATTAACAGAGACAATGACATTATCTGACTTCCAGTGTAGGTGAAGCATCTAAGGGCACCTACTAGAATGTCCAAGAAAATGATGGATGGTACCAGCAGAAAGCAAATAGGTCCATGATGTGAAATTTCCAACATTGGACCCATGCCTTTTAAGTTTGTCCATCACACAAGTATTAGAGACAGACATTCACTAAACTATACACCTAGTTTCCCAATAGGGCCTCTAAAGTATTTCTGAAGGAACCTGACTCCCACTGATACCAAACATATGAGAAAACAGCAGTTTTTAAGAGAGATACTTTATGCTGGTTCCAGTTAAAACATATAATACTTGAACTCTCAGGGAACTTGATGGTTTCATTTGCAGTTTCAATGTTGACTAAACTATAGCTACTCCTTAAACATTTCAGGAATTGCATGTTGTTCTCCTGTGAGATTCTGAGTACTTCCTACTACAAGAAAAGCCACATGTAAATGAATTAAAAAAAAAAAAAATCCCAACAGTTTTCCACAATTCAAATACTTGCTTAATATTTTAGATGGAATCTTCTCTAATTCAGCAGTTTTACTCATCCCTAGATAGAATCTAAGCATGATCTGAGGAAAAAGTGTTATTCAATTTTATGAGTCACCAAATCATTTTGAAACACCAAGTGCGTTTTAGCTCACCATCTGTTATATAACCTCAATGCAAAGTAAAAAATATTATGTTTTTGGCTAGAAATCTGAATTCCACTTTCAGAAAAAGGTTGAGATGACAAACAGACTATTATGAAGGACACATTCCACCAACCAAAAACACTCTAGCACTTCCAGGAATTAAGCCTCTCATTCCTATAATAACAAAAAATATCACTGACATATGAAGGTCATGTCCTTTCCTGCTTTTGATAATTTTTTTAAAAAATATAAATTCTTTAGTATCTTTCTATTATTCATTTTAAATGTTTCATCTCACCAAGCCAATTATATTAACAATACATTTCCCAGTACAGACTGCAACTGATTCATGAATGTGTGCATAGCTGAGGCATATGCACTGAAAAGCTATCCTCAGTAAAATGTCTTCTTTTTGACCACAGAAAGAACAGGTAACAACTTCATATTTGTGTAATTTACACAACATATTGTTAAAAATCAACAAAACTAGAAATCACTTATATCTTCTGCAAACCCCCGCCCCAGACATTCTATAGTAACATTTCATTTATGCTCCTGAAAGGAACTGACTCTCTCAAGGAAATATATATGCTGAGGTCCAACATAAGCACCAGGCCCTTGCAGTACACAGGCTCTGCTCACAGGTTCATTCCACTTAGTCCCTGTTTGAAAATTGTCTGTGTGTGAGTGAGTGGGATGGGTGATAACCTCTGCGACTGCGACTGAGCAGGCAGCAAGAGGAGGAGACACAGGAGCTCAGGGGCTCCCTCCACCATCATTTGGGTGCATAATGTGTTGGCAGTAGCTCTTAAATGACAGACATGAGGTGTGGTTGTAAGTGCACGTCTCTGCCGAGCTACTAGTAGTGACTCTAGCACAGACTTACCTGCTGCCACTTTTTTTTCTTCTGAGTCAGAGTGCCACCAGCAGCAGCTGTACCACACATCCTGTAAGATTTTGGAGCTTAGCCCATCCCTGAGGTCTCCAGCACCTTCTGAGCTGTCAAGGGCCCTACACAGCCAGACAGCTTGAGGGCTGCTCCCTCACCTGAACACAACGTACTCACCAGGGTGCAGAGCAAGGCCTACCGCAGCACTGCAAGAAGCTGCAGCCATGGTGGGCTGGTGACTCAGGAAGGGACGCACAGGACAGATGCCACAAGGAAGAACAATGATGCCAGCTCCCGCAGAGCCTGAGACAGGCAGTGGCTAACTTGTGCTGTGCCCAAAAGTCCCGTCCTGTTGAGCTGCTGTGCTTTACCTCCACATTAGGCAGCAGTTCCTGCTTCCAGCAAGCTGCGAACCACATCCTCACTCTTTCCCCTCCATTTCACAAACCAAATAAATCTGATGAGGACACTGTCCTCTGACACCTTCTGTTCCAGAGAAACTACAGAACAAGCAAAGATGTTGCTAACACTTCAAGAATGTGCTGAGCTGGGCAGCAAGTTTGCTAAGGATTGCCTGAGAAGGCAGAACCACCCTCCTGGGGCAATCTGAAGGGAGCACAGTATTAAACACTGTTTTTAAAAGCCGTGAAGATAGGGTGGGTCAAGAAGACAAATGAGGCAAAAAGTAAGAGAGAGATGAACAAAAGCACAGGCTTTGGGCCAAAAATTAAGCTTTCCTTACTGTGTAATGGCAAAGGTGAAGGGGAGTTGACTAGCAGTAAGACACAAGCGGCAGGTTTCCCAAGGACTGTGCCCCTCTCTAAAAGCTGTGTTCCTCACACAAGAAGAAAATTATCCAAGGATATAAAGATGTTTCTTTCTTCTGGATTCAGGATATTTCTTGCAATGTCAAAAGTTCAAAGTGAGAATTTCCATCTCAGTCTGAAGAAGAACAGTGCAATAATTTGAGCTGTGGGAAAGCATAAGGATCTTCCCAGAGATCCGGCATGAATACAGGCCTAAGCAACAGAAAGCAGGTCTGAGCAATTAGGAGAGCATGTCTTGAGAAGGCGCATAGGAGCTCTGAGCCAAAGGCAGTCCTGGGTTCTGCTCAAAGTCAGGAAGATTGAGAGAGCACAGCTCTGGCATGGTGGGACCTAAAGACAGATCTTGGGGACCATCCAGCCAGGGGAGCCTGTTCAGAACCATGACACCTAGTAACAAATAAATAGCAAACAAAGATATATAGGTGACAACAATCAGCTTTAGAAGTTAACAGGAGAAGCCTGGAAAGTGTAAAATGTATTTGTGTTGCTAGGCAAAGGCAGTGAAACTAATTCTAGAGTAATGCTGTGTCAAGTAGAGTTTTGTGCAGAGGAATTCAAAGACCAGAAAACAAGGAAGATTAATTGTTATTTAAATTTCCAGATTTGGATCCTTCCCATAAGCCTGACAATGAAAAATTAATAATACAGATTCATGGAGTTTGTAACAAAAAGAAAGAGGCCAATATTATATTCTCAAAAATATTAGCTAACAGGCATGGGAAGGTTTAAACTGTTACCATTCAGAGCAGTGATGATGAGTGAAAAGTGACACAGGAAACTTGGGGACTGTTTTTAATCACCCTTGCATAGTTGTTAAAGGCACAATAAAATGGCAACAGGACATTATAAATAGAGCATGTAAAAGAGCCTTCTGTGACAGGGAGAACTGTCACAGACTCCCTTACTAGACAGGCTGGCTTAAGCATTCACTCCATCACCTTCCCCAGTTGGTCAAATGCTCTGTTCCATCTTAAAGATAACTAAGCTTGCTCAGATTGGTTTGGTCCATCTCTAGTTTAATATTAAAAGGGCGATTGATCAGAGAGTTAGTTTAAAAAGCAAACCAAGCAACAACACAAACATGTTAAAACTTTTTAATTTTCACAGAAACGATGATTGTAAAAGCTTCACATAACTTGAAATACAATTTAAACAATCTGAGATGTTTGGAAATAAATTTGTTTGAAGAAAGAAACCTTTCTTCTCACAAAGATGCTGGGAGAGGATGGAGCTTCCTGGTGATTTCTGGTTGTGTGAGAAGTGAATTTTGCACATCTGTCTGCAAATCACTCCCCAAACAGCATTGCACAACATTGTTTTTTGGTCCAATTTTCAAAGATCTTAATGCCAGCAATTCCCACTGAAGTCAGTGGGAACATACAACTAGTGAAAGGTATTTGAATGTTTATGTCATTTATGAAGATTAAATGATAATCAACCTATTTAGTCTTGAGATGTAGCATGCAAACATATTAAATTCTAGATGCTATTCACAATTTACTGCAACAGTTTCAGCAAAGACCATGCAAGCTTAAGAAAAAAAATCACGACAAATATTTCTGTTTTTTTAATAATTCAGTTTGGATCCTTATTTCACTGCCAGTTATGAACTGTAATATTGAGTATAAAAATCAACTATCATACAGAGCGAGCACTGAAGAATTTCAAATTTGTTTCCAGCTTTTCCTTCTTTTTGCTATTACATCACAGATGTGCACACATTTATTTTCCTATTTTGTGCATTTAAGGACACAGACAGAGATAAATAAAATGGGGTCTCCCTTTAATGACTTGTTAGCAATACTTGTTTTTTGTAATCATATAACAACATATAGCATGAAGCCCATAAGAAGGAATATTGGTGCTCATGTCATTTCAATTTCTTATTCATCCTTCATTTCCCGAAACGTGTACTGTGCTCAGCTAATCTCACTTGTCATTCTCAGAAATGTTTAAAATGATGAAAAGAAACTCCTTAAAGAGAAAGATGATTTCACTTAAGGCTAAGCATAACTGAAGTATTCCAAGGAAATAATATCTGTAGTGCTCAAAGACAAAGGATTGTTCACAAGACCTACAGTTTTGGACATCTTAACTTACATTTTTCTCCCAAAATGATCCAGAATATCAATGATTAAGGACAATGAATGTTTTTTGGGGGTCACCCGACAAAAGAAAAAAAAAATTGAATAATAAAGAGCACACGAGAATGTTGAGAGGGAAATTAAATAGTAAATAAATAAATCTGATTAGATTTAAGTGTGCATTTAATACATGTTTAGAATTCTTCAGTTATACCTGACTCCATTATTGCACAGATCACCTTTCCTTTACCCTTCCCTCTCTGGAAAAATTATAAATTATATGGATGAGAGATGCTCAGCAGACACAATGAGACATGGAAGGGATCTATAGGAGGAATACTCTGAACCCTCTTTGCAGTAAATCATCCCAGTTTTTCTAAACAAATGAGAGCGTAAATAAAAAGTTCACATACAAGTCAACTACACTGCACTTCTGCAAACAGACATGCCTCATCTCCCCAGGAGGCAACTTTGTGCAGAGTAGACCAAACCTTCAATATATGTCATCTTCTAAGATAAAAAATGAACACACAGCAATGAATCTTAGTATTATTATCTTTAGTTTTTCAAGTTTGGTATTTTTGTTCTGTTGCAAGCTTCTTTGTTCTCACAGCTTAGAGTAGCTGCAGACATGCTTTTAAATCATGCCATTACTTCCATGCCTTTTCCATTTTACTGTATTCAACTGCTGTTAAAGGAAAAACATTTGGAAGTATTTTCCCTCAAAAAATATGTCCTTATAGAAAGACTGTCTCTGAAATAATTAAGATTGCTCAATGCTAACCTAGAAAAAGATTGCACAACTGTGAGAAATAACCCCCTAGACATAAGGACATGGTAAATGACAGGATGTCAAAAGCAAAAGGAGGGAGACACCTGCAAATTAATTCTGTCATCTGCTCACTACGCACCCACTCATATCACGTGGGGCTGAAGAATGAAGGACCTCATCTCAGTGGGATGGTGAAAGGATCACCAAAGCAGCAGTGGATTGTAACAGTTGCAATTGAAAATTGGAAGGGAAAAGCTCAGGGAAAATTGAAAAACTGAAGTTAAATACAGACATGGAGAAAGGCCAAGATAGAAGAGATAAAACACCCTGGGCAATTAAAGAGAGAAGACTGCAGTAGAAGAAAAACAGGGTTTAACCCAGTGTGTTAAACAAAGGCAGACTGCAGACTTTGTACCTGAGGGCCCCTCTGTGCCAAAGTACATTGAGGGGACTGATGGATGTCCCTGCTGTTTCTGAACCTGCAGAGAAACTTCCCCAGTTCTGGAGGAAGAAGGCAGGTACAGGCACAGCACCATCCTTGCTGAACTCCACTGGAAGGCTGCCAAAATGTGAATGTAGTTGAGGATTAATTAAACTATGAGCAAACTACCATTGCTGAGCAAATCCTTCTCCCTGTGTTTGAGAAACTGAAAGGGGGAAGATTGAGGTGCAGAAGTAGTCCAGAAGCACCCACCACCCCTGAGGATGGCTTTGTGGCTCTGGAGGGTTCCATGTGATCTCTGCAGACCTCACAGCTCACTTCACAAGGGAAAACCACACTGCTCCTGCTGCACTACAGGTAAAACCATAGAAAAATGGAGCAAGCTACAAGGAAATTTTCCATATTTCCTGTGGGCTTTTTTCCATTAGTTAGCAGGTTCTAACACTGAGATACAGATGCCTGTCTTGAAAGTCTACAGAGTTCACCTCACAGTATGGCTTTAAGGAAATGTTTGTGTGGAGAAGGGCTGTGTATGGGCGAATCTACTTTTCTTTAAAAGAATACATGTCATTATCAATGAGCATTTGCCTTCCCTCCTTGGGAGCAGGTACAAATATCAGTGTAAAATGATAGATTGATTGTTCAACAATTTACATGGTTTTAATGAGTAGCTGCTTACATGGTCCAGCAATTCCACACATAAATATTTGACCCCAGGGCTACAGTAATTTATGGACCTTCCAATTATGGAAAATATTATATTTTTCTTTCACACTGCAATTGGACTGTTCCTTTTATTGCTTACTCCATATCATTTCCCACCATTCCCCTATGGAGCTTTGGGTGACTGCGGGAAGTGACAGAGGAATCTGTACATTACCCTCACACATCAAGGAAAAGGGTTTATTTAGACTCTCTACAATCCAGGCAAAAAAAAAAAGACAGGGAACAGTGGAAAAGTTTATGTGAAAAAGTTCCACGTAATTTTTACTTTTCTAGAACAGTATGAAAGCGGTCCTGAGCTTAAAAATGGGAACTACAGCTAGAGGTTCAATATGATATATATATATATACTTGCCCCTAGTTAAAAGTTAAAATCCTGGCCTTTCACATATGTGTCAATAACTACTGTAAAAGTTTATGAGAGGGAAAATGTAAATTCTCATCTAATTCAAGTCATGCCAGAAACATATTTGCATTGTCTACAGTGATATAGAAACTATATCAACCACAGCCTGATCATATTAAAATTTTAATTACAAAGTATTATGTAATTATGAACAAAGTCTTTGGATGTTTCTTCATGAAGTCCAACTTAAGACACACATTCCAGAACTTAAAAACTCTTGCTGTTTATGGCAGGGGATTCATTAAAGTACTTTAAAAACATAAATTCTGTTATCTTCCATATAATATTTTCAAAATCTAAGTGTGTGTTTCTTAGTGCTGGCAATATTACAACAGAATTGGAAAAGAAGAAAGCCAAAAGTAATCTCTGTCCAATTAATAAAGATCTTTTCAACTATCTGGACTAGCTAAAATACATTGCTTGGATGAGGAAGGACAGCTTTGAGGTAAAAATAGCAGAAACAAAGAATATTTAAGACAAAACAAAAAAAAAAATCCCAAATCATTCTTAAGAACTTGCATAGAGCTTTAATATTTATAACCTCTTTTCCCAAGCAGAGCTTCAAAACAGAGAGAGGACGTGAAATTGATAAGAAAGGAAAGATGCCAAGAACGTACAAAATAAAAAGAATTTCTGCATTCCTTCTGTGAACATGGAAGTCCTCCCTCTGAAGCAATTTATCTTGGCTGATGAGGGATAAGTGGGTGTGCCCAAGACAAAACTTGTCAGACAAAGGCATGTTTGTTTGCTTTTTATTTATCTTAAAGTCAAAAGCACAATACACTGCAGTGCTAATGTGGGCCTTTCCAGATCTTCACTCTTCAGTGGGATATGAGATGTAGAGAAATATTTATTCCAAAGGGAGGACAGAAGTGTAACTAACTCTGTAGTTATCATAAATTTGTATAATAAGAAGCCTTTGAAATGACTGTACTGAAAAGCATTCTAAACAGATAAGACAAATAAAGACTGAAAACAGCAGCAAAGACAGAGGTGAACTCCTATGTTTCCCCTCCTACAGTGGAATAATGGCCAACTCATTCCTAGAACTATTAGACCATAGGGCCTCAATCACTGCAGTGATGTTCCACCCCAAAGAAATGTAGATCCTTAAATTAACGTTAGCCACTCAGAACATACTCCAGCTAAAAATTCAGGCCTAACTGGAAGACAAACGTCCTTATTTTATGTTATCAATTCCAGTCTTGCATACACTGAAATTCTGGTTTTGAAGGCCAGGCATTATCCAAAATTAATAGCTTCAGGAGAAAATGCTGCTTAGAGAGTAGGAAGATGGAATACGCAAACTAATACATGTATTTTTTAATTTCTATTGTCCATGCCTCTAAGTGGACAACAATTGGCTTTGAAAGCTGCATTCCTAGCAAGATTAAACAGACTACAATTAACTTTCTGTTTAGAACAAGATTAAAGAAGATCTCTGGAAGACAGAAAGTCAATGTTTTACTTCAAAGATAGGTATGAAAATTTATTCTGACAAAACAAAACAATATCAAGTGAAAAGTCAGAAAAAAGTGGTCTTGGATCTCTACTAATCAACATTGCTTTTTTCAAACTGGAAGTCCAGGAATTCCATCATCAGGAATTCTTTGTAGATGCATTATAGTTAAATCAATTTATTCATACATTATATTTGACATTATTTTATATTTTTAACTGTAGCTTGTTTTAAAATGCACTGGACATAGATTCTTCATTCTATTTTATACAGTCACAATTTCAATGTAGGACTTTTGGAAATTGGGAAGTTTTGAAATGCTTAAGTGTTGCTATATCACTCCGGGGTAAATTCTGCCTTGCATATTCCTTTGAGTGATTGACAACAAGTATAAAAATAGTGCCATGTTAATCCTTTCTCTTGATTAAACTTGATTAATTCTAGTTACATTTATAATCTTATTAATCTCTTGGGATTACTAGTTTTAGGCTACGCAAGCTAAAATGTATTATCTGATGCAATCATTTGATGAAAATAATGGGCTGAGTGATTATTACAGAAAATGAGTGTTCAGTACCTCAGGGGATGAGTGCCTATCAAGGGGATATCAAGGCATTGTTTTTTGTCCAAATCTTAACCGTTACATAATATTTACTGTTACCCACCCATATACTAAAAACACATAATGCAGATGGTATTCCTAACTTGAATTTGCCTCATTCTCAGAACAGCCCACAGTGATTTTATTTATTTACAAAAAGACACCGAAGAAATAAGATATCCATTGTACTTGCATAATTTCTAGTCAAGACCTAGAGTTTGCTTTAGGCTGTATGATTTTTAGAGGACTCACATCCTCCCTCATGTTGGAGTATGCCATATCCTACCAACACCTGAATTTTAATCATGTTATTCTCAACCTTGGACAGAATTCTATTGTTCTGTTTTTTTTTTTTTTTAAGAAAATCAGAAAGAGCGAAAATGGGAACACCTGGAACTCTGTGGCAATAAATGGCGTTTGGTAGCTTGTCCATGACTTATTTACCAAGGGAAGAACCCATAGATAAGGGGAGATCTGCACCTTCCAGCAACGAAGTGCAGGGAGAAGCTTCTGACCAAATAAGATATTACAAGGAATGTATAATTTTTTCCTCAATCCCATGAGTTGAAGAAACCACAGCATTATACCTTTTATTTTTTCCCCCTTACAATCCGTTTTTTTGTGCATTCAATCAGTTCTATCTCATATACCTGTTAGTCAAAGATTCCAACGACGTAAATTCATTATAAGAAGCATTTTCATCTTTAGAGGTAGGTCAACAGCAGAACATTCCATATGAAATGCGTACTCCCTCATGAAACAACATCCAACATTTATCTATTAAGCAGACAGTGACTAGATGGCACAAAATAAATAATTATGTAGCCAAGCCCAGCAACAGTGGGGTCAAAAGGAAATCTTGAATAGTGTGCAGTGCAGCATGTTATACTTCTCTATAGGTTTTAGTCCTAAAGTAGAGAAATCCTGAAAAAATATATGTTTTCACAAGATTCATATAAAATGCAAAACATTCACAAATATGGTTTTAAGATCCTTAAAATATAATGCTGTAAATCTTATTACAGACTTCAGATGTAATTGTTCTGCTGTTTGTCTCATAACACTGTGCCTCTTAACTTTATATAGTTACAAAGGGGATTAATTTTGCTTTAGTCCTTTGTTTTCTTTTGCTAATAAAGACCAGACTTGTTTGTTCATTTTCTTTCGAGTACTTCTGTTTCTTATGGTGTGAGCTCATATAGATGTAATACAGAAAATCAGTATAAAAATCTAGATGGTTGGGCTAAAGTCCAAAAATTTGGACAATTTGAGAATAATCAGAAGCTTTTGGGGTCATCCATTCCTCTTTTATTCCCTCTTATATTTCTCATATTCCCTCTTATATTTCTCTTCCTCTGTATTTTCCTTTTACTTTGAACTAATAGAAACTTCTTTCCTCTTAACTTCATATGCTTTCCTCTCAGAATCCATTTTTAACTTTCCAAAATATCACCAGCACTTGAGTATACCTTTGCATTACAGGTTTATCAGTTCATCTTCTTCAAAGGTCATCTTGCCAACAAGGATATACACTTCTAGAAAAGACCATCTGATCCTCCTGCCAGCTGAAGGGACAGGCTCCTGTGTTTGTAGAGAGCTTTGCTGGTATGAATGTGTAGGTGTATGGCAGATTTCCCACATAGCATATCTAGATCAGGTCAAGTAGTAATAATTTATTTTAAATACAGCATCACTTAATAGGGATAAATATAGGTTTATATATATAAAAAAAAAAAAAAAAAGTGAAAGATATTTTGGAAAGTCAGTTGGAGTAGAAATGCATTCAGATTTTAAAAATAATAAATATTTGAAATTATTTTGTACTGCAAGCCCCTAACCTGTGCTCTGATCCCAAATATAACAGCATTACAAACAAAAAGACCAGGGCAGGTAATGCATTAAGTTAAACATTCTCATCATTCATCCTTACAAATGAATGACATAAAAATGTGCAACTGAATCAAATGTTAAACTCAATAAAGATTCTGGTACTATCTTCTGCTGCAGAAGCCCAAGATATTAATAACAAACTAGCAGCTATATAGTTTACCTTGACAATATTCCTTTACATTCTGTAATTATAATTCTATTTAAAGGAAGAAACACTGTTTTAAATAAAAATTTTCATGAAAACAGCTCCTTTCATTGTACTTTTCAGACAACACAGGGCCCTCTGACCTGTAATTTCCTGGACTACAACCTATGTACATATTAATGAAGGCATAATAGCTCTGACTTGTTATTGGCAAAAATTTTCCTCAACTTATTAAGAGATAAGCTCTCAGAATGTAGATACCAGAAATACCAGAAAGTTTTCTTATAGATTTTTTTTACCCATCTCATACAGTTGTCTAAGGCAGGATGAATAAAGTTCAAGCACTATGATGCTGTTTAAGTAGACCTTCATACAGTCTTTCTGACTTCATCTTCCCTTACCCTCTAAATATATAATATTCTAAGGAGCATACAAATATGCATGTATATGCACTTGGTACTAATAAGTTTAAAGTAGGAAATGATGGTGATGTGATAGCAAATGAATGTTGGCAAAATGTCAAATGTCCGGTGTAAAATTTTACGAGCATGCACATTCCAATGTAACGTGGACACAAGCCATCCACTGTAGTTCATTTTGGCAGAAATATTGAAAAAATATAATTTTAGCATATATTACAATTCACTTATGGATGCTTAAAAACACACCCATCAACCTCCCTAGAAAGGTCAAAGAAACACATGGGTATACCATATTCAAGAGGAACTGGTGTATCAGAAAAGACTGGTTGAAAACTGAGACACAGATAGATGCATCAAAGCTATTGCATAGATTTCTTAGTGCTGACTTGCTGACTGGGCTACAAGTAAATACAAGTCTAACAGTAGGGAAAATGTAAGTGAGCATGGTTTTGCTGATTTTAGTGGAACTATAGGAATTTAATCCAAGTAATGATCAGGTCATTAATTCGCAAAAGAATTAAAATCTTTCTCATCAACATTAAATGCAAGTTGTTTGATGCTTTCTGATGGTGCATATGTAGGGCCATGTTTAAAATCATACCTGGGATGGTATTAATTTTTTTAATGGAATAACCCAGTGGTTTAATTTGCGCATTAAAAACACTGGGTAGTGTAGTTACTTCTGTGTGTTTAATTATGGGTGGAAACTGGAAATTGTTCTTGTAGTGGGAGAGCTGTTTTTTTAACAATGAAGGGGCAGAGATTTTGCGAAGAGATGAACAGGGTTAAATTATATATCCTGTTGCTGTACAGTAGCATTGCACACTGGCACAGATGTAAGCAGCAAACAAGCAAACCTTGGGGCAGGACACTACAGCTAGAATCCACCAAACAGAAAACTACTTTTACACGATGTCTGAGAGCCATTGATGTCAGTGGGGTTTCTCAGCATGTGCAGTGATTACAGCTCTCAGCTCAGGAAGAGTACAGAGGTGCTGTGCTGGTAAAGGGTTTTGTGCCAGCAGGTTGGTGTGCAGTCAGGCACTTCTGTACCTCTGTAAACAAAATCTCTGTGCACCAGTGACTGGATTTCAGAACGACACCCAAATACACCTCAAAAAATATTTATAGATGTACTTAAGTCTACTATATATAATATAGGCAATATACGGTGGACACTTGGGTCATAGCAGAAGAGAAGCAAGCGCATTACTGTGTTGAAAATTTTGTTAAATCATTTGAGCTGGTAGGTTTTGAAAATCAGGTATCTTTACACTACCTGATTTCATACTCCTAAATATGCAGTCACTGGGAATTAGAAGTTTTCAGGATAGATGTAAATATTCATTATTATATTAATTCTTATTTATAGAATCAATTCAAGTTCGCTAATGGAAATATGACATTTGCCACACTGAGAATAATCTTGTAGTGTGTAGTATTTCTTCAAGTCCCCAAAATCACCAATCATCATAATATTTATGAAAAAGGGGGACCTACTCAAGTCTTTCATAATTTCTGCTATAACTTACAAAACCACTAACTCTCAGACAATTCTTTCCTTTTAAAAAACATATGACATCCCTCAAAGCTCTACCTTGTCCAGACTCATTAGCAGTGAGTGATAAAAGGCATTAACGAGGGAGATATTTTTAATGAGCTTGCACAAAGGTCTGTGCGTGTCTGCTAGCAGCCTGACCCCTTCTTGTACTCCCTGGGCTCCTGTCTTAGAAAATAGGTCTACTCTGAAGTGTGATTTTCTTCCTTCGGCTTTTGTCATCACTTTACAAGCTGTAAGTAAGCAAGTAAACTAAAAACCAAAGAGATTTCTACAAAATATCTGCTGAAGTCTTCATTATGGCTGCACAAAAGTCTCCAAATACATCAATTAAGTTGCCCTAGATGGCACCTGGCAAAGTCGCTTTCACAGTAGAAGTCTCATTGCATGTGCTGAGAGCATAGGTTATCTGCCACTAGTGACTTCTTAATACTAGGCAAAAACAAATAGCCAATGTCCTTTACCAAGCTTTGTGTCACCGGTATTATCTCCACAGAAGTGTGAACATTCATCTCACTAAAAATGGCAAAACAAAGATCCTTAAGACTTATTGTGACTGGAGAGGCCACGAGAAGTTAATGAAACATCCTACTGGACCATACACCCACAAAATCCCCATCATAAACATTTGCTTGTCCATAGGGTTAGCTTCAGGCAGGAGTTAATGGAGAAGACCTGTAAATGCGGAGCGGAAATGTTTAAGTAACACTGATTGTCAAAGGTGCCATGGGAATGCTGGCCAAGACACTTAAGAGCCACCTCAGTGACTTTTTCATTAGTCTCAAGAGTTACCAGAAGTCTAGACTTACTATCTTGAAAATGTCAGTATCAGACAAATTTATGGTGAGAAGCAAAGTTCATGAGATAATAGGGGGTGGGGAAAAGAGGATGTTGGGGTAGAGGAGGAGACAGAGAGGGTGGGAAGAGAGAGAGATAATAAGTCTAGACTTTACTTTGAATACATCTTCCATTTTGTGACAACATCTTGACTTCTAAGCATCTGGTCGATCTTGAGCTTATGAGGAAATAAATCCAGTTCATAGGCAATGGCATCAGTTCATTTGATTATGAAACAAATTAATAAAAATAATCCTTGATATTATCCAATTAGACTAGTTAATGACCAGAGATTTATCATGATGCACATATAGCTAATTCCTAACTCAAAAAAAGTATCGACTCAAAGTTGCAGACAAAGAGTGTAAGACAGGGTCATACAGAAATGGATACGATGATAAACTAACACAGTTTCCTTATGTGCATCCTTCAGGCAAATTTTTACACTCGGGACTAAAAGTAAAGTAGATGGCAGTCCTGACCAAGTCTTATTCCATTCTTACCATTCTTCAATCCTTAATTTATGGCTGTGTTGAATTTTAGTGGTATTGTACATATTGGTTGCTATGCAGCCTGAAAGGAATTAATGATTAATAAATTTGCTCATTTCACCTGATGAACAGGCTGACCAGAATGAGCTTCCAACCTGGCTGATTAAACAAAGGAGAAAGCAGACCTGAAAAGATTATAGGGCTTAAAAATCATCTTTGATTGTCATTAACTGATCTGCATCTGGAAAAATCATCAGAGAGCATAATGTGATAAAGCTAAAAGGTTAAGATGTTTGTAGAACAAGAATAATCCTTATGCTATAGGCAGGAAATATTCAACTCAGAATAAAGTTTTATGAGGGCAAAATAAAGCCTAAGCATGTGGAAATGCTCCTCTTTGAGGATATTCTTTATACCAATTACTCTTCAAAGGTATTGCATTAATGTTTTTGGCAAAAGATTATAATTAAATCAGATGAATAGTTTCCAATGTTTTTGCATCTAATGTGCTCAAAAATGTTCTTTTGCTCATATTATGAATCTGTCATCCTTGTATTTTATTTTGGCAATTTGTATAGATACTGATTTCAATTATATCAAGAATTCAGAAATATCTCAGCCTGTTAATCTAGTTTATTACATGACAAATAATTAATTGGCTTTCATTATTGTTTTTTGTTTTCCAAGAATACCGCATTGGGAGAAAAATTTCCAAGAAGTTCGTACTTCCTTCTTACTTCTTGCAAAGTGATGTATTTTATTATTTTTATTATTACCATTTCCCCTTAAGGATTAACCACTGTCTTGAATTATACAGTCTCTTCTAATTTTATTCTAAAAAATTCTTTTGCCTTGCTGTACTTCTCTTAGTACATTAGCAAAATAACACAACACAGTAATTCTGCAATAAAGCTAAATTTTGGGACACAGAGAAGAACATTTTTTGAGCAGTGAGTGCAAGATGGAGAGGCACATCTGAGCTGATATATACCTCAGTATTTAACTTCCCACATATGCCCTCAAAAATTTAACCCTGTGTTTCCAGAACAATGCTGTAATCTATATTCCCCCACAGACATTAATAATAGCAATAAGCCATTTTATTTTTTTTCTGGATACAGAGATCCCGTTCCTCAGAAAATCAACTTAATTATGTGATAAAGATTGCCTTGAAAAGATTTGGCAGAGGAAATGCACATCAAAGTAACAATCTGTCTGAATGCACTTAAGTAACAAGAGCAGGGGTTGAAATATCCAATCTCATTCATTCACAGAAACTTTAAACTCTGGATTCCTCTTTTTCTCATACCTTTTCCTATTCCCCCATACCATTTCTGAAAGTTTTCCCATGTTTGCCATATGCTGTTCTGCATAGGAAACCCCACCTTTGCAGTGCTCAGTAATTCAGCCATTTTTCTGACTGGTATTCTCACACTTCTGTGTTCATCCCCAAAACACTGCCATACGTGTTGTGCAAGCACTTTTGGGTCACAGAAAGCAATCTGAGGAAGCAAGTGGCAGTTGTGGGCAGTTAGAAGATGATGGATCTTTATTTAGAAAAATATTATATGTTTTGAAAAATAGAAAACTGTGACATAGGAGAGAGTTGTGGAGAAGAATTCCAGACAGGAGAAAGGTTTGCAATATTGTGTTTTCACACAGAACTATGATTCAAAAATCTCTGTCAGAAGAATTGTAGGAAAGCATTTTTTGTGTAATGATGCCAAGCAAGGGACAGCTGGGAGAAAGCAGCCTCTGGTGAGAGGTGCTGATGTAAGGATCCCTGCATATTATCTCCCTTACAGTTTACTTCAGGAAGACACTTGTCCCTTCCAGACTACTGAGACATTGAATAAGTAGATAAATAAACCATAAATAAATAGATTGATCAGGGGATTTTCAGTGAAAAAAAAAAAAAAAGAAGTTTATAGTAAGAATAGGTCAGCACTGTGTTTAACCTTTTGTTTTCAAAACCCCTAAGTGAGCACATAGGACCTTCATATTAATCTCAGTTTTTATTTTTCTGGAGATTAAAATCAACTACCTAAACAATATGTTCAGAAAATACCAATACGAAAGAAATGTTACTACAGATTGGAATTGCTGCACCAGCACCTTGCTGGATTTGGCCTCCCCTCGCTAGATCCTATTTGCTTTGAATTACAGTTCTCAGCTCTTTGTGTGTTTCCTCATGCATTACTTAATGTACTAGTTTAACCTTTTTCTAAGTTCATACTTATCTCCAGTGCTGTGCTCTCCAATAACAAATCTGCATTTCAGCTTTCTATATATTATAATTGTTTTATAGTTTTAGGAGGTTTCCTAAAATGAAGGATGACAGGATCACCATAACAATGACAGAATATACCTTCCCTATGTTTCCTAGCCTATTACGAAGAATTTAGAGATAAATTCATGTATACAATCAGCATTTTATTCCTCTGATCTGGCTTTTGTGCTGTTTTCCCCACAATTACAATGAAAATAAAATAGATGTACAGTGTCAGCTACCAAAAGAAAAGAACATTTTTGTACCTCTCTTTTGTATAACAGTGTATTAAATTAGGAAAACAAGATGGATTTGAGTGGAAACAATGTAGCTGTTCTACTCAAACACCGCCATAAATCTGACTCAACTTCAGTGCTTTGTTCAGAATTAGTATAAGGAGCCATTACCGTAATTCTCCTACTTGCTTTTTCCATCACACTTCTTCAGTGCTGAAGAACCATTGCTCATTCCTGTGCTTTGAAGTGCATCCTCAGCCAAAGAGATCCACTTCCTATCACACACCCTTGAGTAATTTGATGGCATTTACCTTCTTAACTACTACACGACCCATAGGGATGCTTTTTCTAGGCAGCTGAACGATCACATGTGTTACTAGTAAAGAAAATTTCCAGAGTCCCAAAAATATGAATGGAGGCAGTATTTGTGCAGCAAGGTGTCTAAACTTTCTGACTGCAGTTATGGAGCATTCCAGTCTGCATGTGGAGCATTCAGCAACTAGCAGGCAGCCTTTTATGGTGAGATACAGGCCTACCAGTAACGACAGCAGTAAAAAATGACAACACAGAATGCCTTTTATAACATTGCTAATTCATTGCAGACAACCAAGTACGTAGGCATGCAAAAAAAAAGGAAAAGAGATACATTGCATATACTAACAACTCTTGTATAAAGTATAACAGTATAATTTGAAAACAGATATTCAAATTACAAATAGCTGTAGACATTTCAACACTAAGGTCTTCTAGTAATATTGCTGCTAATTTAGAAGAGGTTATCGGGTAAAATGTTTTTAAGCTATTTCACCAATGCCTGATGCTACTCTTCATCCTTTTTGTTATATAGTCTTTTGGAAATTACTATAGTTCTTTGATTTTACCTAAAGCAGAGGAGACAAACAGCACTCCTGTTTAATCATTATAGCCCCTATGTGCCTAATGTCAATTCCTGGGATCTGGAGTGACCAGAAGCCAGAGTTGACTTTTTTGCAATAGGTGCATACATTTCAAGCATTAATCCTGATTTTGATTTTCATGATATTCAAGAACTTCATGGTTCAGCTGAAAGAAGTATGTTGTCCTATTATAGAAAGTGGAGGACAGGAGGGGGAAGTGTATAGAAAACAGATTTCTGAAAGGCAGCTTCTCTTCTGCCAGTATAATTTAAAAATACCAGTTGAATTGCAAGTACAATTTCTGTTCCTTGCACCTCTAAGTGGACTTGACTGTGGATACAAAAAAAAATGTCCCTGTTTATTCTCTAAGGGAATAGACTATTTAGAATAAGTGCGTGCCTACAATTATGGTAGTGCTTAGAAAGCTCAGTTGTGAAAGGATTCAGGGCTTTTTTGTATATAAGTTGCAGTGTAATCTAATGAATTGTAATGAAAATGTATGATTTTAGCATTCACATCACATTGCTCCTTCTCTGTTCACAAAATCTCATAAAAGTAACTAAGGCAGATCAAGTTTCACAGAGCAAATTAACCCTAGAAAAAAAGCAGAATTCCCTTCCACTACCACCCTTTCTGCTTTCCTTGTACATTCACAGGAGAAAGACTGGGGAAATGTCAGTTGTACAGAGAAGAAATAAATTAGGTCCAAACCTGAGACTTCATGCTACATGTAGACTATGTATTTAGAAATAGAGCTTCATATGTCCTGGTATTTATCAATAACAATATGGCTCTATTTAAATTCACAGAAATTGTGAAATTCACTGTAATTTGCTTTTAGTTTCTACTTGTCCTCTGAATTTTGACTTCATATACAGAAGAATAGAGATTACCTGTCAAAATAAAATGCTATAAGAATGAAATATACAGCATGTACTGTGGGAAAGTACTTGGTTTACTTACAGACGCAGCAGCTGGTGTGCACTACTGAAAAGTGCTTAATTTAATCATCCGGAAAAATAAAAGAGTTTATGGCACATTTGAACGAAAGACATCTTGAGTTTTTCACATGCTTAGTATTCAGTATTTATTTTAATATTCATAAGTCTTCACTGAAAATTAGCACTTCCTATATGACAAAAGATTAATTTTTTACTTTCTTTCCCATTCAATGTAATATACTATGTAATAGTATATTACATAACAAGGAAATCAAGATGGCTTTTAAATCCAGCTTCAAGTATCCACACATTCCATGTTAAGCTGCAATGCTTAATTTAATATCTGTATAGCACTGGTAAACATTTTAGACAATAGATTATGTAGCCTAAGGGACAAAGCCACAGTATTCAGAAGGTGATATAATAGGTTTGAAGGATGACTGTACACTTGAGAGGAGGCAGAAAAATCAAAAGCAAGGAAATCTTTACCACAATTGCCAGAAAATAATGTAGTCACTATGTGAGCGCACCCTCTGGCACTCTCTTCTATCAGGACAGGAGAGAAGTCTACAGTACTGTCATGGTCCACAGGCTACAAATGTTCCCAATGTAGCTTTGTATTCAAAGCTTTTGACAAAAAAGGTCAACAGCTGTGGTTCACTGAAAGTCTGGGGGCAATAATTCTGTGTTTTAATGGCACAAATGACAATAGTTTTTCAACAAGAGAAAGAACAGAGAGACAAGAGAGACAGCAAAAATGGAAAATAAAATTAGTCTTATTTCATTTCCTTTCTACATTACCAGTTGGAATAAAACATAAAATATCATTCCAAATTTCCTCAAGTGCTTGAAATCATTCTTCAAAATGAAGGGTGTTAATTACCTGCGGCAGTTATATTCATCAAATGTAACAAGGTTTCATTTAGACTGTCTTAATCTCCTCATAGCCGTTATTGGCCTTTTATTTGGGCAGTGGAGAGAGGGCATGAATATTGTTATTAAAAGATTCAACACCAAATTTGCAAATAAGAATTCCTCAAGAACCAAAGATAATGAGACCATTAATATCATACTGGTGCATACATATAAAATTATGTTGCTAAATACTGGCACTGGTAGCAAAAAATTCTACAACTACTGCACATGACATTGGAAACTGCATACAGGACTTCCAGAAGTGATGCAAAAAAGCATTGTCAAGGGGAAACAAAATGTTTCCAAGATGATATTAACATTAGTATTTAGGATGGGCCAAAAAAATATCCTTCTGCAGGTTCAACTAAACAGCTTGGGAAACTCCGGCATCAAAATACTTACTAAATCCAGATGTTAAAAAACAAAAAAACTTCTTATCTTTCCTTCTACACTTATTCTATTGTTTTTCTACCATTCCTATCATTTCATGATGTGCTTGTGATTTTTCACAGAACCTCAAAAGGTTCAGCTCAGCTAGGGAGCCAATGGAATAACTTTCCGCTCTCTTGTTCTCCACAATCTCTTTTATCCCCCAGAATACGCCATCTGCCACTGACCATGCGTGTTGTCTGCATGATCCTTTTCTTCTTCAGTGATTACCAGCAGCCTGAGTACCAAAATTTTGTCACCAATATGATCCCTAAATTTTGTGGTCCTGATGCAGATTTTCCTCTTCCTGTTCTCAGATTCTTAGCAAAGCCAATAAAAATGGAGGATCTGCTCATGGAATCAGTTCCACACATACTTGTCTTATGGAGGTGCATAATCCTGCTGATTTCAAAAGAATGACAAATGTGCATGAAGTTCAACATAAGTGTAACCGATTGCAGGCTCGTGGCCTGGATGCTGATCCCAGGATTTGGCTCCAGCAGCACAACCTTATGTAGCTTGCGCTGATAAGTCTTATTTTAATATTAGTAAAGGGGATATGGCACAGAACGTGTCTGTTAAAAGGCTTAAAATACATGTGTATTTTATTTAAGTAACGTTGAATTTCTGGGCAACCTCCCTAAATTCCTTCAGTTTGCTGAACAATTAGAATCAGCTTTGCCATTCTTGTGTAATGACGCAGTGGAGAATTAAATGACAGACCATATGTATATGAAATGTATGTAAATTAATACAAACATACAGTAAAATTAGACATATTATAAAAGAAAAAAAAATCCAAAAGTATATGCTCTTTTGTGCACACAGCGTTCAACACTGAGGTAGAAAACCTGTTGTGCTTGTCTATGAATTAATCCTAAGTAGTTTCCTATATAGAACAAACAAATGTTTAAAACATTTCAAAAAGATTTCTTAAAAGAAAGTGCACATCTGTTCACCAAATCTGACCCAAATTTGCACACAGTATTGCATCCTTCAAAACATTTTTTTTGGAAACAAATTTATATTTTTCAACAAAAATGTTCCTAATTGTCCCCATATAAAGAAAATTTTTATACACTGTAAGACACCAAAGCCCAAACTAGTAACATGTACTGAATCCTAAAAAAGGAAGCAGACCTCTCTCTTATCTCTGTGCTCAGCCACACTTCTACAAGAGTTTGAAAGCCACAGACACACACACAGGAACTTATATATGCAGTCAGGGGGCAGTGCTTAGATACAAGATTTTAGTCATGGTGTTACCCATATATAACTCTTCACTTACATAATGTCACAAGTATTTTAACACCCATAGCAAGATGTCACACTGCTTACAAAGCAATCTCTTAGAAGTACAGGCAAACCAGATGATTTGCTTTCCATCATTTCACTGGTGTTATTTTCCTGACATTCACGTGGGATACTTGACCTAGGGGCTGCTGTGATCCCAATAAGAACAGCATGCCGTACAGACCTGCCTCGCACAAAGGGGTTCCTAGCACGGGAAACGGAACTTGCATTTTTCTGCTTCTGCTCCATGGGCAAAAGCCAGTTACAGCAACCGTCCTAGTTTTCCTGAATGCAACAGACTGAAAAAATCCTACGCTTGCAGCAATGCTGATAACACTTAAGAAGAGAGACAGAACTGTCACTCACATAGCTGACCCAGTGCACAGGGAAGTGATCAGTCCCGCTGTGCAGTCGCCAGTAGAAAGGTGGCCAAAGTGTGACACCTTTGAGCAGGGTACTGCCTTGGCTCTCAATGACTCCTGGCCAGGATTAGGAGTGCTGCATTCCTGCTCCCCTGGAGGCTGCTATTTGCAAGTCACATTAGAGTTCCTGAAACTGGCATGATGCCATCTCTTGTATGGGTGAATGTTTTTGGAAATAAGAATGAAACTATTGTATTTGCAATCACATATCTTAGTTGTAGGTTATCTTTTTTAAAGAAATAATTAATAAAAGCTTTGCTTTCATGCAAAGTGAATTGTGAAATGCATCAGTAGTTTTGCATAGAACTGGAAAAAGAATTAAAGTTATCCTGCACTCTTAGAAAAGTCACTAATCTGGAAGAAAAAAAGAGCTCAGCACATTTTGGAAACATTTTCCAAAATACTTCAGGCCAAAATTTCCACAGGTTTTCTGAACCATGATCATAACACTTATGCATGTATAATGACTTATTACCGATTTCTGTCTAGCCCAAAGCATTTACTTTCTTAATTTGTTACATAACAAGGAGAAAGTGAAAATAGTTTGTAATGACCACCAGTGAAGATTTGTCAAATATGGACCACACTGATCCATGACGACAGAGAACATAAATAATACACAGACCGAAAGCGATTGTCTCTCATAATGCAGTGCTCAAAAACCCTCTTCAAATGCAACACTGATTTATCATTAAAGAACAGGGGAATGTTAAAACGAAAGTCGAATCCTATCCATCTCATTTATACATCAATTAGGAAAAGAACAAATCAGTATGGTCCATGATCTAGATATAAACACCTGCTAAAATAAGGTTTTGTTACTATTTCTATAGTAGTTTACTACAGTTGTCACTACATTACAATTAATTTCTAATTATCTTCGCAACAGTAGAAACTCCTAGGGAAAAAAAAAAAAAAAGCGCCAGATATTAACACTGGTTGAACCCATCAGCAAAAGCAGTCATCCTTATTGTGGAAAATTTATCCTCACTGTGGACAATCCTAAATAAGTAAGGAACATTTCCATTGGCTTTTGGTAAGCAGTAACAAAACTAATCTCAAATTAATTTGTATTTGTTCTTTTCATACCTTATTTCCCCATGAATTGGTCCAAGCTCTCATTTGCTACTTCAACTCCCAACTGGTCTCAAAATCAGAACAGACTTCTTGAGTTTATGAGTCTTTGTTAGGAAGCTGGACAGATTCCAGGACACAAGATATGAACTTGACCCTCTGATCTGTAGGCAGCAGTTCAATACTTCTAAAGGAAAGTGCTTATGGAGTGTTCAGTAGGAACTGAAACTTGCATATACTGCACACAACCCTCTCTGTCCCCCCCAACTACCCCCACAAATTTCCAAACCTAAAACCAGACAAACACACATTAGCAAGAGGAGGGGAAAACAGTGTGTAGTTTACATCCCTTCATTCATTCTCAGTTGTACAGGGAGTGGGAAACATAGCTGACATCTGAAAATTTTCTGGAATTCAAAGAATATTTAATACTGGACCTGGTTCTTCCTTCAGAGATTTTTATATCCATTCAAATGAAAGTTGAATTGTAAAGCTAAAAGAAAAGATATCACACTCTTATGAGAGCTGTAATACTAAGCATTCAGTGGGTGATTTAGTAGGTCATATACACAGCAGAAAATTTTTTTCAGAAAATTTCTGTGTTTGTATATGTGCTGCAAGTGCATGGTTTGGTGATTATAAAAGTAACACTGGTCACAGATTTTGCTGTAAAACTAATCAGTTTAACAAAAAGGTAGGGAAAATTATAAATTTTTCTTTTTGAAAGTATTTTTCTAACAAACTACTAAACCAAAATATAGTTCTTCTTTACTTTCATAAAAAAACATCAAGTGGCTTTTAAGCATGGAGCTTCATTCTTCAGCAAGATGCTATAGATATACAAATGATTACTAAAGAAAAAAAATCCACTAATGACAGATCCCTTCATCACAGATATATGTCGCTGCAGAATTATCAGTTTAATTATGGCATCCAAGAATGTCTCTGCAGCTGTTTTTGTTATTAACGATGTATCCTGCGGTAGTGATAAGTTAAAAGCTTTCAAAAGAACGTCACTTTGCTAACTGCTAACTGTTCAGCAGCTTGGATTTACATAGCATAGCAGAGCTATTACTGTATTTGACAGCATGCTTATTGGAAGTCATACATGACTGAGCTTTGATATTTATGCTATGCACTTTTACCCAGAAAGAAAGAATGCAAACCATGTACCAGTTAATTTCCTGTATTCTATAATTTAGATATTCTCTTAATGGTTAGTTTCATAGTATGTAGATAATATTAATCATTACTAATTGATTTATGATGAACTAAAAATTGTTTTGTTAGGTTCAAGAAACCTATGATTTGCCATTAGGTATTTCCACATCTTCTGTTTCCAAACTGAGAGTATAGAGCAGAAATACAGAATACAAATTGAAAACAGACAACAAGTGCTTTTCTTGTGAATGACACAAAAGCAGGGAAGGATTTAGATGGCTTTGTGATTGGCATTGTTTCAGTGCTTCAATAATTCATACGTTGTTTAGTACAAATTTAAAGTTGTCAAATGCTATTTGGTAGAGATTGATTATGTACAATGTTTTAAACTGGTATATTTCTGAGTCATGTTGTGATTGGATTTAATAATTAACTAAGTGTAACAAAGTAATTTGGCAGCCTCAGCCAACTTCAATTTATAATTTTTTTCTGGTTCAAAGGAAAAACAATTACTATACTCTGTATTACTCCCAAATCTTAAAATTCACATAGGCTAAATATAAACTCAATATTAAACACAAATAAATGCATTTCAAGCATGGATGTTCTGTATTAATTACATTTATAAATATTAAGTAATAATTATACATCAAGTTTTTCATTGCTGATAGCGTCTGATTGATGAAACAGTTACTATAGAGAGCCCTTTAAAATTACATTAATATTTTTTATTAAAAGAGATGCAATCCCATCATACAAAAGACCCTCTTTTGAGTATCACTGGAATTATTTTGTTATTAACTACTTATATTTAAGATATGCAAGTCAGAAAGCAGTTCTGTGTACTCTGTATTGAATAAATACTGATTTCTGAAAATTTTTTTTAAAATGACACAATATAAAACAGTTACTGAAAAAGAAGTTTTTATGTTCTTTCAAACTGGTAGACCTACAGCACATGTAAATATTTAGTGTATGTAAGTTCTACTACCAATATGATCAGTCTACTTACCAATATGTCAGCCTTTTCAAAAACTGAAATTACTAGCAGTATAACAGTGGTATATAGAAAATGCCTCCATGACTTTCCTCTTAAAGAACCCATGTGTCCCAGAGGAATAACTGTCTAGAAGAACAGTAGGTTGCTTTGCTCTTCACATACTTATATACAGTATTATTCTGTTACATCTTTTCATACTCCTTTGACACTATTATCAAATTCTAATTGTAGCTACCACTCAAACCTTGATTTTATAGTCAGGTCATGATGAGTAAAATCTTCTATAGACTATCCAAGGCTTCAGTGATCAGAGAAATTCCTATATAGGTGTATATGCAGAAAATGGACTCTAAGTTCTCTGTAGGAATAGTAAATCTCTCAATACAAGGATAAGTGGAGGTGCTGAAGTTCTGACTCACATAAATATGAGAAAGCAATAACAGAAAAAAAAAGAGAGATCAATATCGGCTAGGAAAAAAATAAATTAAATACTAGGAAATCTGAATATCCCACACAAATCACCACAGGGAAAGCTTTGTATTAGGCTTCTAGAAACCATGATTCAATAAACCAACATTTGTCAAAATGGTAGCAGACATGTCAGCTGCTTCCTGTCCGGTGCTGTCCATTATGGAAATAAATTTACTCGATTACTAAATCACTGTGGAAAATGCTGCTAAATAAGTAATTCTAGTGGAGACTTTTTCCCCCTTATTTATTATTTACATTACAATAATGCCCAGAGGCTGTAAACAGGATTGGAACCTAGAAACAAGTTTAGACAGCTCTGTGCATAGTGTTGTCTAAGCTTGTTTAACAGGTATGTATACATAAAATGAACATGTGTGTATACACACACACACAAACACATAAATATAAATCATCCTTGCTTAGTACACATACAATCATACAGACTTTACATACTCAAACCGATTCTTTTACACTATCTAGGTCATAAATATATATATATACATTTGTACAGTATATAATGCAATGTCCCCCTGGTCCATAAGTGGGCTGAGTAGACACTTCCTTTTCATAAAAAGCAGTCTAGCACACAATCATCTGAGATCTGCTATTTTTGTAAGCAAAGTCCATAGTACTAATATAAATAGATGTCATATACATTTTAGTATTGTCATTTTTCTCCCACTTCTCCTCCATTTCATAAATTCATTATATACAAAGAAAAAAACAAGTTATACTTATTTGTTAATTATCTGATCAGTATTTTGAACTTGGGATAAAGTAGATATCTTTTTTTTGCTACTTTCTTGTCTCTGTGGCACTGTAGCAAATAATTGATCATGACTATGGTAAAAATCTTTTAAGTAGGATTTTTCCTTATACTTCATGTTAGAAGACATGAAGATGTGGTTTCACAGCAGCTCAGTTAACTAGGCAAGTAAAAATGCTCTTTATCTCTGCCCAGAATACAGAGTGGCTGTGGCTGTCAAGTCCACATATATTCTTAGCCCAGACACACAACTTTCTCTGTAGATCACTTTGCGTCTTGTAACAATTTAAGTTTTCTATATGTGTCTGCAATTTGAATGGGAGGGAAGGCAGCAAGATAAAGTTATAATACATCTTAGTTCCGTGTTGAGGCCTCTGTTAATTAGGTCTTCTTCAATCACCATCTCTTTAATTGGCATTTTTCTAATATCAGGAGGAGATGCCTAATGTTTAGGTGTGTGATGATGCATCAAAAGGCCACCAATAATGATACAGCCCTAATCCAGTAGGAGAGAGTGTGTTGTCAATAGAACTTCTTGCTTTAAAAACAAGACTAAGCAATCAAGAACTTACAGTGCCAGAAGTGAAAAAACTCTGGGGGAAGAAGAGAAGCAGAAAAAGTGTTACAGGCTGTCTAAAAAGATAAATGCTCCCTAGCTAAGTGGACGTACCATTATCAGAATAGAAAGACAGGAGAATAAAAGAGGACTGTAACACTGGAAAAACTCAGAGGCAAAATGATTCTGAAACATGCTGATGAAAGCAAAGAAAGGAACAGCACAGAAGCATTTTTCTCCACCTATTTTCACATGTGTTTTATAAGCAAAGGGCACATATTTAAGAAATTCCTCTGTTCAGACGATGAGGCTAGGATTGTAACAGTCATGTTGCACATGTGGCATTCTTAACTAGACTGCCACTAGGGAGCAGATCTGGAGACAGGAGATACCAAAGAGATTCAAAGCTAGATGTAATGTCGTATATGACATTCCAGAAATGTATTCAAGAGACCAGATTTAGTAGGCAGGGCCTGGAAGCTTTTTATTTCAGTGGAGTTGAGTAGGATATAAATGTATAGTTAGTGCTGTGTAGCTCCTTGATGTCAGCTGATGAGAATGGTTTGGGTAAGAGGCCAACTCTTGCTCTTCCATAGAAAGATAGAGTATTCCCAGATACTAAAAAATACCAGCACACATTCTTTTTCTGTTTTGAGATATATACTGTAAGGTTTTCAGAGATGCAATACACCTCAAGCTTCCATGAGCTTTCTGTAGGGTTTTTGTTTTGGGGTTTCTTGGTTGTACAAGGAATAGGAAAATTAATGTGAAATACCTTAAGATCTGTTTCCTCCTTTCTGTATCTGGTTCTTTTCAAAGTTTTCTTCTAATCCTGTAATATTTGCCTCATGCTTCTTTTTCATCTTGAAGAACTATATCTACTGGAAGAACTTACTTGCTAATATTCTCAATCACTATTTAAAAAATGCCCGACAGAATTCAAAACAATATGCTTCAACTAGGTACTAATGCGTTTATTTATGCATTCCTTTGTTCATTTCAAGCAAAATCTGATTTGGCCCTACATCTGTATGCCTCTTAAAGATAAATAGGGCATTATTAAAAAAAAAATAATAAATAAAAGCTGTTGTTTAGTCATAAGCTAAATGCAGCTTGGTGAATGTTACAACAGTTCTTATTTACACACAATTAAATCAAGGCGGTATTTGTGCTCTACAGTTTTAAGGGTTTTCTGACATTGTGGGTTAAATTAATTCTTTTAATTGTTTAGGTGAGATGAGAAACATTCAGCTTTTTGATTCAATTTTGCTGAATGACATTAACTTATTGTCTTTGATTGCTGTAGGTTCATTATTCGTGATAAACGCTTTCAGATATTTATACTGAGAGTGTGTTCTAAATAAATTTACCCAGCACTATGTTTTTATTCATCAGCAAAGTGCTAGTGACTAGCAGCTCATGATGTAGTCAATAGAACTATCTGAAAATCTACACATCTGTTTAATAGAGAAAGAGAGAACAAGGGCAGGAAGGAACAGGTTTTGGTTATCTAGAACTGGATATATTTAAACTAAAGGGTTGTTTAATAGCATCTCAGGCTTTGATTTATTTTACATTGAAGAGATTCTGTCCCACATCAAAGATGTCTGTTAAAGAAAAAAAAAAAAAAAAAGAAAAAAGAAAAAAAGATTATTTTCTTAAAAAAAAAAACAAAAAACCTTTGGAACAAATGATTTTCCATTTAGGAGCAGGTGACAGTAAGATATCTCCCAAGGGCAGAGTATTTAGACTTACACGGAACTAAACAACGCTGTTGTGATGAAAGCTGGACATTTCTTAGTGCTGCGATTTAATGAAAACATCAATGTTTTACTAAGTTTTGAAACCGACAATTTAACAGTTTTACAAGAACCGTTTAACATTTATCATCACTTTCTGCAAGTTACATTTAGACAAGGGAAATAGTTACATAAAACAAATAATTCTTGCATATAGTAAAAAAAATGCACAAACTCTTTAAAATGAATGTACATTCAAGAACGATGCCTCTTTGTAATAAACTCTCAGCAATAATAGGTTCCCATAAACAGGAAATGGTCTTATAAAATGAAGAACAGATTATTATCATCTCTGATGACAGAAACTACATCCTTTCTTTTTCTCTGACTGTGCTCAGTGCATAGTCCACGAGATTGAGCACTTGCATGGACCAAATAACAGGAAATTGGAAGGTCAGAACAGAACAGTGAAAATTACTGTAACACAATTGTTACAAAATTTCTGTGCGACTAGAGAACAGTAGGAAAAAGCTGAAGAGGCAGGAGATAGATGACGTAACCTGGGAAAGTGGGATTTTAAGTTTGGAAAATGAGAGTTTGAAGAGCCTGCAGCTTGCTAATGAGGAAAGAGGAAAGAAGGGAAAAGAGGCTGGAGATAGGCTTGAAAATAAATCAAATGAAGCTGAAAGCCTGGAAGGAATATTGCATCTGGAAAAGGCTGTAGAGGGAAAGGAAAGCACAGCAGAAAGACCACATAAGAGAATGAAGAGCCACTAGAGGCTATAAGAAAGGAGTCATTGAAATGCTGGATGAAAAATGTTAAAAGAGCAAACCTGGTAAAATAAGGATACGATGCTTCCTTGAATTAGGTAGCCAAAGCTGAATATGAGGCATATCCATTCAAGTGCTGAGGTATCAGTAATCGGAATATTGCAACATTTGTCATATAGATAATTTCTATTAATGACATGAGGCACATTGACAGGAGCGGTTGTCAGAAGACAAGTTCTAGGTGCTCAAGAAGACAGCTGGAAGAGAAATTTGGAGAGATACTACAATTCAGGATTCCTGAGTTGTCAAGAATGTAGAAAAGATGAAAGTGACAATACAAACTGATATTCCTGTTTGTCCTATAATGCCTAGAACAGGAAGATTCTACACTTTAGAACTATGTCTTACAAATCTTGCAGGTACTAAACAACATGAAAATTAATTAAAACAGAAACAGATTTAGGAACACATGCGAACTTTCAAATATGCCTTTAACTGACTATACAAACCACTGCTATAAGAGAAACTGCACATGTCCAGTTTGTAAAACACCATTTCCAGAAGTGAAGCTTGCTCTCACTGAAACACATTTAAATATTTTTGTTCAGATGATTAATTCATTTGCCTGTTCTAAACATCCATTATTTTAGATTATGCATCTATAAGAAAAATAAATTTACACAGAGGTTTATCACTATACCATTTCATAAGCACACAGAAAACTTAAACTGTTGGAAATGCACAACAGTGACTTATGCAACAAAAGCCTATTTATGAATAATGACTCTATATACAATATGCCTTGGGGATTGTTCCTGTTCTAATCAAATAGTTGTGCAAATTTGTTGGCCAGTAACTGATATTTACCTGCAATAGTTAGGTAAAAGAATGATACTATCAGGTAAAATATATTTCATATCTACTTTGGATGTTTTATTCACTCAGTAGCCAGCTTCCAAATGTTCCACAAAAAAACTAAGTTACATAGCTTAAATATTTGTCCGCAAATAACACTGGTTAAATAACTCTGCAACATCTGGTTTCCTTTTCTGTTTGCTATTTGAACGTTTTTTTTTTTTTTGAGTATAATTAAACCTTATAAAATGGGAATAAAGCAAGTTACTGTCTTCTGGAAACTAATGAAGTACATTACAACTACAGACAAAAGGACTGTACTTCATTCTGCACAGCAGAGTTAAGATGCCCACAAACAGAAAAAGAATTTATGTTCATATGAAAATGGTACTTGGAGCTCAGAGGTCTAGATTTGCTTAATGAATTTAGTAAAAGGAAGTAGTTAGAGTAACCACATAGCTGAAGTGGAAAATTTCAGAAGGACAGTTCGAAGAGATGGGAAATAAAAGCAGAGGGAGACATGACAAAACACTTTCCTTCTGTCTTAATTTTCCATGTTGAGGTCTCTGTGCAACACAGGCTGAATTTTTGGGCTGATACAGGTAATCGAAGTGGGGAAAAAAAATCCAGTGCGTGAAAGGTGCTTCTATGGGAGCTGTGGTAGCATAGACAAGTATTTGCATTTTAATTATAGTATTAATCTAAGAATAAAGAAAGGTTTTGTTCTCCCTGTATCTGTCAGTGTGCACAGGAGAACAAAGTCACACTCTTGAAAAATCATCTTTGAATTTAGGATTCATTACTGTACCACTTGAACCAGCAGAGCTTGAAAGGGTAGCTCCAGACCAAGTTGTTTAAAAAACTACACCAAAAAACTAACATATCCCAATCTTTCTTTTATAAATCAAGAAAACTTTTGCCATTGATTTCCATGATCATTGGTTTAACATAGAAAAGCCAACAATAGCCACTGAATCTTGTTGAAAATACTGTTCTATTCTCCTGTTCTGACAAGAATGGAGATTAAATCTTTGTATGTTCTTTCACATCTTCTTTTTCTATTTGATAGAAAAACAAAAGAAAAATGAGAAGCAATACTAAACTTAGCTAAAGCAGTCTTTACTGCTTTACTGGTCCAGCTCAGGTACTTGGTCTACACATAAAAATCCATTAAAACAAAGGGTGGACTCTTGCCTCCCCTTTAAAATTAATTCTTCATCAAATTCATCAAAGGAGATTCGTATTGATCAGTTAATTATGTCTCTGTAATGCATAATAAAATATTATCTGCTTTCCATTTGTGTTTTGAGGTTTGGTCTGAATTTGCCTTGTAAACATGAAGTGCTATATTTGTAACTGTCTGTGTTTATAAAAGACACCTTTTATAATCAAAGCTTATTTTACATTTCAACAATATATTACCCAGAAAGGGATCAAGACTTTCCTGAAGGGGCTGGGCCAACCCATAAGCTGCACAAGCTACAGTTTGAACCACAGACTTCAAAATATAACAAAGAGCTTGTCTTCAAGAAAGCTTCAGCAGGACGGTGCCTCAGGATGTAACCATCAGTATCCCTCAGCATTTCAGACTGTACAATATATATGGAAGAAGAGTGAGAAATTTAAATAAGAGAGTCACACTGTCATAACATTTTAAAGCACAAATGTCCACTATTCATTTTATTCAGTTTAATAAAACTTTATTTTTACAACTTTCTTAATTGTATCTTAAGAATAGGATCTAGACCTCCTGCATATCCAGACATGTATTGAACTTTACTTGCATGGATCAAATTAAAACCATGAATTTGCATGACCAGTTTGGACTGGCAATAAAGTAAAAATTAATTAAGTACTCTAGGTATGCCACACTACACCACTTCCAAAAATCTGTTTGCTAAAGGAAATCTTCCTGGAGAAAATGTCAGTTGTTTACTTTTCAATATGTTTCATATTTCTGCATTTTTCTGCATCAATTTGTTATGGAACTATCTTTCAGATTATCCCTGCTTTTATTTTGTTTGGTGTTTGTTTTTAAGTAGAGTCATAAATGTATTTCCATTTCATGCTATTCCTAGTTAGGAATAAAATGACGGTACTTCCAAGAAAGAAAATTACCAGGGAATCTGTTCTGCATTTGTAGGCAGGAGTGAGGCACTTTGAATGGTGAAGAATTAAATTAGCCCCAGATATAGAGGCTGAATACTAGCCATGTGTTTTTGAAGTGAGTATCTGCAAACTCTTTCCTATAGATCCTTTATAGTGTGAACTTTATACATATAGATATAACAATCTAGGTATAATCTGGTAAAAAGTTTGCTGCCCTACAGCAAACATAAGTCTATCCAATTTTCAAGCAAAACATTTTTTTTTTCTTTTCCAAAGGTCTTTGAATAAAATATTTTTACCTTCCCCCACAGCCACCAGTTTAGAATGAAAATATATTCCATGTTTAAGATTTTATATTTACTTAGTTTAAATATTTATGGGTGAGATGTATATACAACATTGAATAAAACAGAAACCAGATTCATTCCTTAATGAGTGAGAAAGTATAGACTTCATATGGGGCAAAAAGTAGTGTTAGAAATTGTCACTACTTCTTTAAAGTCAGCAGCCACAAGAAATTTTAAGTCTTCTCAACTACTGTACAGAATAACAAAACCAAAAGAAAGTGTTATTAGTTTTTCTTCTATATTATCAGATTTTTATGACTAAGGTTAGAATGTTCAGAAATGTGTTTAAATTTATTCAGCTGTTCTCATAGTTTCATATTTCACTGGGCTGCTACACTGCATTATGTTCCCATATGACTGGATTAAAGCTATCTAACAGGCTGGTTGAGTTATTAGTCCAGCATATGAACACTTCTTCAGAACCTTCTTCATCAAGTATTGACAAGCTGCAAAAGTCATATTGGAATATTTTTTATTTTCAAAACAGGACATCAATGGTATTTGTCAGATCAACACTTCTAAAGACTGCTCTTCCTCCCAAGACACTGATAAACTAAAAATGGTGTTAAACCCCGTTGTAGAGGGATTGAACAGCCCAAGGGAAAGGTAACAGGATACAGAGACTTTAACCTTTAGGTCATCAATTTAAATTCAGCTCAAGTTGATCATGACCAACATTCCCACATGATGAATGTCTGTTAGCCTGTGTAAAGAAATAGACACAATAAATATTGGTGGACACATTACCAAGGTAACTGATCCCTTTTGGTAATCTCAGAAGAATACCTACACACTGACAGGGAACAAAACAAACCTGATTCCTGTAGTTGCATGGAATCCATCATCAACTGCATATTCCAAAACAACACCCCAACCAAAACCAAATTATTTAGGACATATTTTGGATTTTTTTTTTTTTTTTCAGTTGGTGCACATTTCAACTAGAAGCATCTTCAACAGTGATCGTCACTGAGTTCACCTTGTCATAATAAAGTATAAGGTGCAAAAACAGAGATAGGAAACTACATTGAAAAATGCCATTAAATTAATTGCTGTTATATCCCAGGTACTACTTCTGGGCAGATTTGGTTGAACTGTTAAAAGTATGGATATAGGAAAAACAGAGAAAAACCTGAGACAGCTGACAGGAATAACCAGAGGCATGGAAAGCCAGCTCTGTATGGAACCTGAGATTGAGATTTAGTTTACAGTCCAGATTAATAAATGCTGCCTGGTATGAATATATAAAATAATTATTATTTCAGGCATTTCTTTAGAGCCTGGGGGTTATGAATAAAGCTAGGCACAAAGGGTCTTTCCTAGCCTATAAGAATTCTGGAGATTTCAGAAAGGTCTTGTTAGTATTAGGACAAATCCTTTCAGTATTTCCACAAAAGCATAGATACCCAACCTATTACAGACAATAGTCCAGTGGTAATGACAGTTGCCTTGGATGCATTAGATATTCAACTAGGTTTAAGTCTCTATTCATCTGGATTCAGAAAAGGAAATTGAACCAAAGTCGCCTGTCTTAAAGGATAATGCCCTAACTATTAGGCCCTGGGCATTGTAATGCAGATTTCTCTCAAGGTTTCTTGTTGAGCAGTTGCATTTAAAAAAAAAATAGTTATTTGCTATTTGAAATTAAAGCTTCCTAAAGGAAGTTTCTTTAATTTACCTCTTATATGTGAGAGGTTTCAGGTTTGATAAAACAGTAATTTCTATCAAAAATTCTGTTAATTTGAAAAATTCCTTAGCAGCTTCAGTATTTTCAAGAGCAAAGGCAAATAAGTTTCTGACATTTGTAAAGGGTCTTTTTTTTTCCTTTGTGGCAACACTAAAGAGGGGACAGTGAAACCAGGACATTCAATCTTTTCCTGTTCAAGATAGCAGGTGATATAAGACTGGGGAATCATTGCTACTAATCATCTATCAACAAACCTCTCATAAAATAAAAATAACAAAATACCCAATAAAATGAAAACAGTTTTCATTTGAAATTGATCAATAATACAATTTGAAATTGTATTTTTTTTTTATTGCTAACTGATAATGTAGTTGACAATTTTTATACCTAAGAGGATAAGGCCTTTAATCAGAGCTTTAACTAACATATGAGTCATCTTTACTGTGATTTCTTTTTACCCTTCCTATCCATAATCTTGAAAATTAAATACTAATTTTCATGTGATTTGAACCACGACTCTGTTCTTCATTTCTATAGCTCATCTTACATTTGCCTATTACCTGACTCTATCAAGATGCTTACTGATCACAACTTTTAATTATTATAACTGCCTTATGCAGGGCTTCCCAAATTACACCAATTCAAATCAACTAGAATCATGTAATATAGTTTATCCATAGTTATACAAAATTTATTACTTCCGGAAGACCTCTACTCACCTCCAAAATATACCACTCTATCATCTCATAGCTTTTAAAAATTTTTCTTTCTATAGAAATGTTTCTGCTTCTTCTGCTCTCCTACTCAATTTTCTGATTCCAGTTTTCTTTAGTCCTCTCTATCCTTCTCTGTCATTTGATGGGTCATCACAGTGTTTTTTTAGTTATTTATCCCAAATTCGTAACACCAATATCTAAGCACCCCCTTTAACTTTACTGTCAGTCCTCCAAACCAATCAAATCAACACTGTGCCAAAGAGGTAAGCAATTCCCTACGCTGGTAGGTCCCCACGCACACAAAATCATGACTATGATGTTGACTTACAATATTTATCAATTAACTTCTGCTCACTGTGAAAGAAGAGATAGCATTAAACTGTGCAAATGGTAGCCCTTCTAAAGACAGATTCTGAGACAGTGCAAGTCCTGTGTGTGGAAACATAAATGCTGCCAAATGAACTTCACATAAATCTACTCAGTCAATAATCAGGATAGGGATTGCATCCTTCTTACTTCTGCTGAGTGTTATCCTACTATATAAAAAGCTTCACTGCAATGAAAATAGACACTAGTGAGGCAGAAACAGACTTGTCTTTAAAACCAACAGCCTGTCATGAATGTAAGTTTCTATTCTCTCCTCCACCACCCCCAATTTACCATATTACAAAGCAGCAATAGTTCACATTTGGATGCCAAACTAGGTGATATATCCATTGCCAGAAAAGTAATGTGTTATTAATCACATTATTCCTCCAGTGTTTTAAACAGGTAAAAACAATAATAAAAGAACTGCCAAGGAAATCCACAGTTCTAATTTTATACTGTCTGTAGCTCTTCAGACTAAAAATAATTCACAGATGTCATTTTCAAAATTAACGTTTCTATTAAAAAGAAAACAAAACTCATCCTAGTTGATCTTAGATATTGACTTACTCACCAGAATAATTCCACCAAGGCAGATAAATGCATTTGCACAAATAAGGACCTGCACTGCAGGACTTAATAAAAATATACATATTGAAAAAGATAAAATGATAGCATAGGAATTAAGTCAGAAATTTTGACAAACATTTGTTTTATGACCCCAATGCAGTTAATTTAGTTGAGTATTCCTGAGTTCAGTTCTAATACATACTGCTCTACAGAACTGCCTGAAAAGCATTAACACATCTAAAGCAATTTCACTTTTTAGAGCTTCAAGACACACTGTGTTTGCCTATGGTTCACAACTGCCAATGCAGTTTTGAACCACAAATTCTTCCTATCATCTTGCTTAATTATAACACATTCTTCTAAAGTTAACTTATGTTTGAAAACCAAGTTCATAAAATCCCTCAGTTCTACATTCAAAGGAAGTGTTAAATTAAAATAAACTAAGTACGGGCCTAAAAAAACGGGAATTTAAAATGGGACATGAGGAGAATTTAGGCACCTCCAGCCAAAATAAGGACCCTCAAGGCCCCTGTCTCATCCTGGAGATGTCTATTCTCTGAAGACAATACAGTCTTTGATGGTAAGATAGGTCATCTGCATAGCCAGAGTTTACCTACCTGGTCAGGACTGAAAATCTCACTGCACATCTTATGTCTAAGCCTGACTGGGATCTAGAAATGAAGCCCACCCCTGCATAGGTGATCTGAGGAGTTTGATCCAACAGGTGTTCTCAAAGACTGCTAAGCCAGCGTAATAAACACCAACCAGGTGGGTTTCCTACAAAATTCTTCAGGTACTACTTCTCTCTAAAATGGTACATGAATAGCAGACATTCCTAGCCTAGCAGCAGGACTACTCATCCCAGAAACAAAATCCCCAGGTTCAACTCCTTCTTCAGTCTAGGACTCAAAGCAATGTCTTTTAGCAGAATGTTCTGACCAACAGGCTACAGGCTGCATTAAATGATGGGACAAGGATAGGGATATATTGAAGCACTCCTGTTGAAGACATATCATTGTACAGAAAATAATTCAAGGTTCATTGGGCCAGAGAAAGAACACAAGAGGGAGCAAGAGTCTGTAGCCTAGTGATTTGGGCACTCAGCTGGGAAAAGGAGTTCTGGGTTCCTGGCCTTTGCTCCATAGAAGGTTCACACAGTTTATTGAACAGACTTTCCATAGTGTAAGCCCTAGGTTGAATCTGGCTACATTTTCCTTCTTGATCCAAGTCTATAAATTTTGTGTAATCACATTCATCAGTTTGAATTTTTCAAACATCAACATGTCTTTTGTATGATTTTAATGCTAAATTTTAAATAGAGAACATCAATAACAGAAGTGTGACAAAAACCTAAAGCTTATTTTGTATCAATTTTGCTTTGTCAGTATATAAAATACAAGAACTTACTTGAGGGCAAGTTAAAAATAACATTAAAATACAAATACATTTATTTACCCATGTCAATAATGTTGCTTTGAATTGCTAAATTGGAATTTACTTTTTCATCTCAACTTTCTCAGGATGTGGTAAGATTTTTGAGAAGTTATAACAATAGCAATAGACTTCCAATATCTTAATTCTGCTTAGTTTCAGTTTCTGATTCTTACTTAATAGTATTTTAATTTGCTGGCTCTCATTCACTGGTACAACAGTGCAATGTCATGCAGGAGACTGTTTAAATCGAAGCAAGTTTACCCTGAAATTCCCACTCCAACAATTTCATGGACATATTTCTGTTTTTGCTAAACATTCTTTTCATAATAGCTTCATTTTGGGCCTAAGTCTACGTAACAGAGTCCCTTTAAATAATATTCCATGCCTCGAAACATATTACAAAAACTTGTATCAAGGCAAGTTATGCAACAGCTCTCTATGGTTTTAGCATATTTATTCTGTCACGCCATATGTGAGACTGCAGCCTCCACAACAAAACCTTTACACACTGAAGTCATTATCTCTGTGAAGTCTGCAACTGGCATTTAAAACTTATTGATGGCCTGGGTATTGGTGGCTCAGTAGGCAGCACTCTTGCCGGAGGCCCAGGAGGTCAGAGGTTCGCATTCTGCTCAAAGAACAAGTTGGACATATTCCAGGATTGTGTGTGGGCTGTGCTAGTCTCCTAAAGGGGCAGTCCTTAGGACAGTAAGCGAAACCTTTTCTGTTTTGTGGATATCAAAGTTCTCTTGGAAATGGAAGAGGAAGAGTAAGAAATAAGTTTAACTTGCCTGAAGCAAATGAATGAAAATGAGCATACTTGCTGGGGACCTGGGTTTAGTTGCGTGTGCTAAATACAGAATGTTACAACTACAGTACACTGAATAGTCTTAAACAAGCTGCTTTGGTCTTCATGGTCAGCACACGTTCAAGTGACAGGTACAGTCTGCCAGGCATGCTCAGTATTAGCTAACCTCCTTAATAGCAGAATGACTTTGGATTAAATTTCACACCATGGAACTATGAAAAATGCATGTGTAGTTTTGGCAAGTGAGGAGTCTAAACAAAAATCCATGAAACTTCAGAGCATACTACATAATTACTGAAAGAAATCTTCAGCTAAATATCCAAGTCAATACTAGCAACATATATAGAGAATAATATAAATGGAGATTCAACCTGCTCTGGTGTTAAACTTTGATACTTGAATATCCCAGATGTCTCCCTCCTCCTCTTCTTCTTTATAGACAGGTAAAGATGGATCTCTTGAAGGAACTGGGGATCACACTCTAGGCAAAGGTTGGACAGGTGATCAATGTACAGCATGAGATTTTGCCGTGGCTATGTGCCTCCAACAGTGACTGGATCATCTGGTTTAGAAAAACAATTCAAAATTGTAATATTTTCTAAAGAACTTATTTAGGGAAAAATTAGAAAAAGGGAGAACAAATAATTTTTATAACATGGAATGGATCACAAAACTTCTTCCCATAATTATATAGTTCATTTAAAAAAATCAATTTATTTCTACATTTAGTTCATTAATCTTTCAATTTCTTAAAAGTCACACTTTAGAGGATTGCATCCCATTTCTACTGACAGAATGAGTTCAGTAGTTACTGATGAGATATAAAGTTATTCTTATAAGTTTCAATTTCTTTTTTTGGTGTCTAACACAACCATACAAAGTGCAAGACCAGGCCTGGCCCTTTACTTAAACTGGCTTTGGAACAAGCTACTATTTATTAGCCAAATGGGATTCTACTCTGTAGTGCACTTCAGGAAGTATTCACATAGGTTAATGTTTGTTAATGAAGATTCATCTCCCCACATTCCCTTCATTGTCAATAGACTGAAAGAGCATTTTCTAAAGGACCATTCAGAGAACCTGAAGTGACACTTTTTCTTCTAGCATTTAGGAACACCATCGTTTATCTACTTAAGTTGTAAATAGTGCTGTATTGCCTTTTTTTTTTTTTTACCATCACAGAAAAACAAATGCCCTCCTTCACAGAAATATCCATTAGTATAATGGACCTTTAGGTTTAAGTTTGGTGAAATCAACCTGTATTTAAGCAACAGAGATCATGAATTACAAGCATCATGACATCTTTAGGCTATCACACAATTAATGTGTAAGCAATGAGTTTCTTCAACAAAACACGTTAAAGACAGCATTATTTCTAGTTTAGAAACAGAGGAACTCATAACATAATCCCAATGCAAATTTGCAAAGAATTATGAGTTAATTTTGTCTCTAAAATATGAAAAGAAGCTATTTCAAAAAATGAAGGATGTCCTCTTAACCTGTGACAACAAACTTGTTTGGTTTTTTCTCTTCTCAGTAAGAAAGCAATTAGGTTTTTTTCCAATAAAAATATCCTTGTCCATATATAAACACTCTTGGTAATCATGTAATTACTTTACCCAATCAGATTAAATTGCTGTCAGTTGAGTTCCCACTGTTGATTAACTTTCGTGTACTCTAAACTTAAATGAAGTCTTTGGTAAAGTCACTTAGTCATTTACAAAGCTGTCTCTGATTCCAAAAAGTATAACAGCAATATATTATTTGCTATAATCATCAAATATCCACGGTCAAGGATAGATCACAGTGGACCCCTTTTTTAAAACCCAAAGAAACACAGAATTAAACTATGTTGCTTATTTTTGTGTTTCTTGCTATGACTTCTAAATGTAATAGTAACCTTTGACCCCCACACATTAAACACCATAATTATGTAATTAAAACTAATTATGCAATTTAACATACATATTTTTGTCCTACAACAGGCAGGTCAATTACCTCACTCATTGACCTTGGAAGCTTTCACAGTTTAAACAAAACAATGAGGCTTTCAATTAATTTTAAAGTACAAACAGAGAAGGAGCAGCAGAACCACAAGTCTTTAAGCTGATGTTGCATAGATGGATCACTTACAGATCTCTTCATTTTCTATTATACAGATTAAATCCCCTGATAAAAATTTCTAAATGTCTTTCTTTCTTATATGTTTCTATCATTAGAAATGCTAACACATTTGTGAACAAATTATATATACACATTGCCAAATGCAAGGAAGAAAGGAGGCCATATAATACTTTTTTCTTTGTCCCACTTCTTTTCTTCCTTTGTTTCCTCCCATAGTTCTCTACTTCCCTCCCTGTTTCACCTTCACTTTCTGAAGTCTTTTCCTTTCCCCTTTTTACTTGTTATCTTCTCTGTTCCATTCCTAACTATAAAATGTGATATCAGTTTATATATTATCAAACTGCTGTAGTCATTGTCTTTTCCAGCTTCCACTTGCATGCCTATGCCCATTTACAGGATGGTGTTTTTCATCAGGTCCTGGCACCAGTGGCTCCTGACGATGACAAACCAGCACACTGTGGGAACTCTGGACTGTAGAAAGCTACAGCAAAAACAAACATGCTACATGCTCTAAAAAACATTCTAAATTTTCCAGTGTGGGAAGTGAGAGATACTATGAAATTGTTGAAATACATTTCACCTGGATAATATGTTTATTCTCTTTATACACTTAGGTAAGCTATATTGCACTGAAAATTTTTTAAATTGTACAACACTCATGCAATATGACATCATGTCCAAGGAACCTTCTTTTCATAGTGTAAAATTAGCATCATAATTCAATCATTTTTTTATTTTTTAGTAAACTCCAGTTACTAAAGAACAAATCTTAAAACAAGTATAAGCCTATGAGCTCTACATTAAAAAGGCTTGCATTCTGCTATCCTGTTTTTTCAATTGCTATCTTAGCCACAGATAGTTCCACTAAAGTTAATAGGCTTAGCTGTGAAGTGACAGACAGTGTATATATAGGTATACCAATCAAGCTTTAAGTTATTTTCGCTAAACCTTGTTTTACATGGGGATCAGAAAATAGCTACTGGCAAAATACATATGCAAATCTTTGCCCACTTCTTGAAAGTAAGGCAAAAATATCTACAGCACACTTTGTGTTTTGGTGTCATTTCTAACACCATTTTTGGCATCCTTTTGGTTCTCTGCTTTAATTAGACCTGACTTGCACAAGCAGCTCAAAAAGATATCAGTAAACCTTTGACATAATGAAAAAAGTAGCACTGAACTCTGAACGAGGAGTTACAACAGGAAATAAACAATTTAAAATGGTCGCAGGCCTTATTGCAACATTAAACCTCAAATTGGATCTGATTTATATAAAGTAAACCAATATATTGAGATAGTGCCTCAAGCTGCTGGACAATAGTTTGAAGGAAAATAATATAGTGCATGTGTAGAAATTCTATCCAAGGGAGCAGAGGAGATTATTCCTTATACTCTCATTTAACAAAAAGGTTCCTTCTGTTTTGAACAGAGTATTACAATTCTAATTCAGCTCATAGAGCATCCCAAACAGAGCAGCAAAAGAATGTGTGAAGGAGTCCAAATATGGTGCTATTGAAACAGAGCAGATTAGAGGAATTGGGACAGAATCCTACAAGTGGCTAAATAGCAGTGGGAGATCAGCTTCACAAACAGCAGGACGCTGTTCTTTCCAGACGTGAGTGGCAAAACAATTAAGATTTTAGCTGATAAATGTATGTATTAGGAAAAGGCCTTGCTGTAGAACTTTCATACTCAACTAACATTTAGGTAAATTCTGTAGACCTAATTTACACTGGAGAGCATTTTGTCTTATATGAACATGTCATGTTAATCTTGTAAAACAGAATCCTTTATAACATAAAGACAATAATTTTTAAAGGCCTAAATGCAGAAAACACAAGAGCATTTGCTTGATGATTCAGTAAATGGATAAAGCTAAAAGCTTTTGTAGTTTGACACAGCTTCAATTCTGTCCTGAGCAATTCTATGTATACTAGGTTAAATATAGATTAAAATATTAGCTACAAATATCTAGGATATCAAGAATGAATAAGTATCTGAACCTATGTAACCCCATTGATTATTCATAAATTCCGTACTATAGCAGTAGTATTGGAGAGATTTTAAGGTTCTGAAGGGAACAGATGCATTTGTAAAGTGACTTAGTGAGATATCAAAATAAGATGCACTTAATTAGAAAAGGTTCAATAGATCATTTTGATTTCCAAATTTGATGGGATTTTATAAAATCACACTTTAATTCTAAACATCCATTTTTCACTCACACTATTTTCAAAATATTCTTTAAAAGCTGAGATTCTACTTACTTTCCATCTTACGCTATAAGCAAACAGAAGAAAATTTATTCAGTTGCTTTTTGGCTAGGGAAGTGCAAAACATTATGTGTAAAACATTAACCTGTCTTCCCCAGAGTCTTCCCTGTCCTCCACAAAATATCCTTTTGGACTAATTACTTTAGAAAGTTTGAAATAAATTATAATTCTTAGGTCAAGAACAGATTCCAGCCCGGAGTAGAGGCCACACTTCCCCTTGACTCAGAATATTGAGAGATGAGAATTTCTGAGTGGTAGGGTAACTGCAGGAGGCCTGGTAGAGAGATAAAGAACATTGGAGCACACCACATGTCCATCCCCTGCAGCACACTTTCTCCTGTGGCGGCTCCTGGTACAGTCTTCCAGCTTAAGCTACCTTCAAAGCATAGATTTTACACATTGCAAACAGTATGTCAGCATTTAATAGCCTCTGATGGATTTTTTTTTTTTTTCCCCCCATGTATTAATCAAATCTCTTTTTGAACCATTAAAAACTTTGGCACTCATAGCATCATGTAGCAAGAAGTTCCACAGAAGAACTGCAGTTTATAGGAAGAAATACACCATCCTTCCCCCACCCACCTCATTTTCTTTTTTTATAAACTTCCAACTGGTAATTTTATTTGATATTCAGATTGATTATAATATAAGGGATAGTAAGTAGCTGTTTTGAATTCAGTTCTTCATCAGAGATGGCTTTATACTTTCTGGAAACTTACAAGCATTTGATTAAACCTGATCAGTTTTACAGTTATCAATTATCCAGTTCACTGTTTTAATTCAGAAATCAGCTTAAGAGGCACTTTTGCCCTTGAGAACATAAGCCATAGTGATTAAAGAAGCAGGATAGAGAAAAGGCCAACCAGAAGCACAAAGGCATAGTTTCCCTGCCATGGCTTGGCTTGGGCAACCACATAAGAACATCATGACGTTTGCAGAAGACACCTGAAGACTCTATTCCCTGAGTCCATTCTCAGCACATGACCAGAAGTTCACCTATCATCTGATCACAAAACAGGCACTTCACATCACATGATTGAGTGAGGGAACAAGACAGACGGTGTCTGTATTTTGAGAATTTGATGGACATGTAAATACATCTATGGTCATTCCTTCTGGAGAAAGACCAGATTACAGAGCAGATCAAGTTCTTTCTAGCTGGCTCTGGCCTGTGGATCTTGTCACAAGTTAGACATCTGTCATGTTAATGTGGATGATTTCTGGAGATCTTTCATAGAACTTTACAATCAAGAACTTGAAATGATGTAAAGACAGCCATAGTTTTCAGTAGTTCTAGCTCTAGCCCCTTGCTCAGCTGAAAAACAACTAGATGATGCTGCTTTTCTTCTACCTGTAGCATTGTGCAGTTATTGAAATATATAGTCATCTTGTTCTCATCACCAGAGGGAGTGTGACTTATTTACATGTACGGATGTATTGCACATTTATAGCATGTTTGGTACAGAGCAGAGCAGCTCTGTAAAAGCTGATTAAGACATTATGCTGAACTAAAAATTGGATGCTTTGTGTTTTGGCCTTTCCCCAAAAGTCTTCCCCCCACAAAGTGAGAGAGGACAGCTGGAGTAGACTAACTTTCTGTACACAAGAGACTTTTTTGCTTTCCTTTTGAAGGTATTACTTGCATGGTATTACATTTACATGAAGGATCCTTATTCTTTCCCATATATAGTAAATTGTACTGCAGCATGTGAATGTTGTATAGCCATTTCCCCCCCAAATACAAAATAGAATTATCCTCACTGTCATTCAAGCTTTTTTTTTCCTCCATTACAAAGAATTGATGCAAATCTATTTTTGTTTAGTTTGTTTTATGCTGACAGCAATTAATTCTAAAGCCTACAGCATAAAGACATACAACTATCACATATGTTTTTCATCTACAAGCAAGTTATCCAATTATTTTAGGTAAACTTTATGATCACAACCATTCTTACCAACTCTAATATGATAGGTTATTTTCCTCCTAATGGCTTAAGACTCGTATGCACTGCTATGGGGAAAATACTCTTGAACATTCCTCATGTTTTACCTCCTGATTTTGAAGTAATAATATAATCAGTAAGCACACTTTGTTTATACTTATTAGTAAAAATACACTAAAAGCATGCTGGGAAATAATATTCCATGCCTTAGGACTCAAACAAGTTCTCTTTATAAATAGAGCTTGTGTAAATCACAGACAAAGTTGACAAATTTCATGGATTAGTCATGGTGAAAATATCAGATTTCATGGTTTAAAACAGATTAATAGGAAAATCATATTAGAATCCTGATTATCCAAATTCTACATGCTGATGAAGAATAAAATGAAAAATGCTGATAGTTCCAGAGTTCCATTCACTTATTTACACTTGCACTGAGTCATAAATTTATAGAGCATAAATCTTCCTCATCAACCAAGTGCCTTGTAAAACCTCTGAAATCCATATTTAGCTACATTAGATAAGACACACTAGAACCAGAACATCAGGAATTATAGACACAATAGTACACTCAAGCTATTTCAATGCATTTTCCCATCAAATTATCCTAACGTGAAAATATTTTGTCACCTTATAGAAAAACTTTAACTAGAGGAAGAAACAGACTTTGAAATGAAAGCTGCTATTTTCACAGTTAATTATATCGGGTCCATTTAATCAAAAACTAGGGAAAGAATCTCCTAAAGAAGTTCCACTTTAACAGAATATCTCAGTATTCTGGTAAAAATATAAAATTCATACCAGTGAAAAACAACATTTGGAGTTACAAGAAACTATCCGTTTTCATGTAAAACTTCATGGCTTTTAAGTCTTTCATGATGATGTAATTTAAAGTGAGGCCTTATTTTAAAAAGAGGTTACATATAACCATGTGATTCAAAGAGACTTGTTGACTATATAACTATTTGGCTTGATGCCTACATCTCTTCTACTTAGTTGTATAGACCACTTGTCATCTTTGTGTATGAAGACAGCCAATTTGTCAGACATTTGCTTTAACTCTTTTTCTTCGTCTTCTTTTCAATATCCTTCATATACATCCTGGTCATCAATATCATATATCTGACTGGAGGATGGAAATTCATTTGTGTCTCCGTCTTATTTCCTTTGCATGCAATTCTCCTGGGCCTTATAGGATGTACTTAATAAGAACCACATTATTCTACTAAAGGAAGTCCTTGAGCAGACTTTGAGAAGCAGTATGGCAAATTAGTTTCAGAACATGGAAGGTCAGGTTGGAAATAAAAAGCTGCAGTTATCTGCAGTATTTTCTGCAGTTGAGAAAGTAAGAAAAAGGGTCTAACTTTCAAGAAAGGATTTGTTTGATGTTTTTCCTTTAGAAAGCTGGATTGGATTAATTTATCCACAAACAGTAATGTGTTGGACACTAGCTAAAACTAATTAAAATTAACTTTCAGTTAAATTCACATTTTCAATATATAAGCTATCACAGTCCTCTTCTAAGTGTATTTAAACCCTTTTGTTTCCATGAATGTAGGACATTATTTGCAACAAATTCTATGTCATTCAAATCTTTAAATTTAAAAGTGTGTTTGAACATAATAGCCCTTCAGATGGCTGGCAATGCCAGGTTTATAATTGTCCTTGCAACCTTAATTCTGCCCCCTGGTGTCTATATATTATGGTTATTTCTAACTAATGATCACACATTATTTTTCACTCTAGGATCTCAGTGTCATTCTGTTCACAGGCTTAATGTTTCTTACAGAGTAAAATTGCCATTCAATAATACCAAAATTTTTAAAATGCTGCCTTTATTGAGCATCTCACTGAAACTATGTTACTACTTGCTTCCTGGGCTTCTCCGTGCTGCTTATCACCCTAACTGGATGGGTCTAGAACACTAACAAATTGCTTTCTGCATCTTCTTTGTGATACGAAAAGAACATTATTATCTGTGTGAAAAAAAAGATGGTGCACAGACATTGGGCACAGTTTCAAAACTCTTTGTTTGTTGCAGATGTCTTGGTCATTTGCTCTAATGCATTAGGCTTACTTGTGGAAAGTTCTTCAGTTTTTATAGTCCTTTTCATTTCTGAAACAATTGTATAGAATTTACATGTTATATTTGACAGATCTCTATAAAATAAAATTGTACATTTTATTTTCCTCATTTTGTAGATGTTAAAAAGTGACTTTTGACTAGGCAGTCCAGAGAACTGTTAGAAGTGGCTTAAAACTCATAACCACTCTTGGTGCTTCAGCACTGGTTTTGCTCCTGATGATCAGATACTTTTACTACCATAGTGGTGGTTTTTTCATTCCTCTGAGGTACTGTGAATGTTCTATCTATCTGAGACAGGTCATGACTGAAATAAACAGAAGTTCACACAATACCTGTACTTTGGTCTACACAATTTGTTAGCACATAAGAAATCTGTGGCAAGCAAATGGATAGGGCTAAACTGTAAAATAACATTGTCTGTCTCTTCCACAGTCACTGTCTCACTTAATATACAATTCCATAATCTATTTAGAATAATAGAAAGCAAGCATGGAACAGCAGTCAGATGCTACAGAAAAGGTACTAAATGGCTATATAACTGAAAAGCACTGTAACGTATCAAAAAGTGGACCAAAATAAAAATGATATGAGCTACTTTAAATCTGGTGCTTTTTAACATCCAGATTTTTGTTTTACACTGAATGTCCACTTAATAAAATTTTCTTGACTTGCAACATATATTTGATGTATTAAAGGACAAAAGTTACAGACAACTTTAATGATGGCTCGTCAGTATCAGAAGCAAAGTTCGAGCTCGTAACAGTGACAGTTGAAGTACAAATTCACACCACTTAAAATAAACTTGTCATTATTGGCGATCACATTCAATTACAGTGTCATGCACTGAAAGAAAAAAGCTGCTAGCTTATATACCTCAGCAAATTAAAGCACTTTAGTTTGCTTTTAGTTTATTGTTAAGACACACTGGATCATAAAGCCATCAGTTTCTGAACAAAATCTGAGTGCCCTCTCTGGAGTGGCCGTGCAAATGTAAAAATAGTGAAAATAGGGCTTTTAATTCTTTAAACCAGCTTTTCCTCCCAAATTTGAAATGGATCTGATCCAAAAATCAGCTGGACTTACAAGGAGCCTTTTTGATGATTTCACAGTTAAGTGGCATACAGCTTGGAGGAGTTTGAGCAATGTAAATGGTCAGGCTAAAAATATTGGATGTGCTTTTTGTTCTTACCATCTGGTTTTCAATCACACAGACCTCAATGGATTTCTCATTATCTGCTCTAACATCATTAAATTAGAATCAGCTACAAAATTAAATTAAGTAATTTTTGTTGTAGAAGCAATGAATGCATTATTAAGACCCAATAATAGTCTTAGTCAAGTCTATCAAAAACCTCTCATATTCTTTGGCAAGAGCAGATTAAAATTGAAATATTATGAAAATTCCAATTTACTCTCCAGTAGTGAACTTACGTGTTTTGTGCCTGTATTTCCTTCTCCACAGTGATGAAAAATTATTATAATTCATTTTTGGTTCTTAATATTTTGGAATGCAAGAACTGCAGAAACATGTTTGATTTACTATTGATACTGAAATGAGAAAAAATCCCCACAATGTTTCCTTTACAATCCTAAAAATAAAAAACAAACAAACAAACAAACAAATAAAAGCCAAACAACCTCCCCCCCCATATTTTGGAATAAATTTGGTCAAAACTTTGTCATAATAATCTCTCCCCCACCCTCTCACATACTGAAACAAATAAGTAATCCATGTTTGTGAAGTGTTTTAATGACCTCAGATGAAAATTACAGAAATGCAAAGCAAGTATAATTGTTACTATGATGAAAACGTCTAGTTCTACTCACTATGTTCATTGCCTTAAGTAACACAGTGGGTAGCCTGTTATTACTAAAGGAATAAACTTTTTCATCAAACACTCTTTATAAAAATATTTCCCTGGAAATGTAACACAGCATGTAGCAAGACTACTACAATTTTCCATCAACTATGAGTACATGCAGCATAGGTACAGTATTTAGATAATTTTATTCGAGTTTTTTGGCAATAGTTCCTCTCAAGGAAACCTACATTAACCCGAAATTTAGAGTCTGTTATCCCCAGGCCAGCTTCATTGGAATTTTTAATATGGCACTGTCTATTCAACAGTTGTGTGTAAAATGCCAATAAACTGGCCAGAAAAGAGCTGAAGGGCTAATTGCCTTTTAACTCCACTGTGATGATAAAGTCACGTAGAAAGAAAGGAAAAACTCCCACTGCTTTAACAAGTTTATCTGACTGCCACTTTAACATTCTCTGTCTGCATGCACTTTAGTGCATTCACCAATAAAAGGATAAAAGCATTCAAAATCCTATACCCTCAATAACTAAGAAAGCCCAGATTCAAAACGTCTGCTCCGCTGGAATCAGCCCATTAGGTCAGCTAGCTTTCTGCGTACTTGATTTCAACTGTACAGTATATACCAAGAAAAATTTTCCTTTTGATGCAAAAGATTATACATCTTTAGGAAACTGGAGAGAGAGAAGAAAAGGAAGGATACCATTCTGAAATAATAACAAAAAGCAGAAACTGCTTCTCACAGATGAAGGGTGAAACAGTGCCAATTGTCAGTGGTGAAATTCCCATTGACTTTAACAGGCCAAGGATTTAATCCCAAAATAAAATACAATACAGGAAAATATAGCGTCATTTAATTTTTAATGCTGTATAAATATATAATTTCAATTTATAATTTTCATCTGTTCCTTCAGTGACATTTTATATTCTTTTATACTTCCATCTTCAAAAATCCAGTTTTATAAATACAATTTTTTTTCATCTGATTAAGAATGAGATTTTCTACCTAACTCTGGTTTTCTGCACCTTTTGTACAGCGTTATTTCTTATTAATTCATAATTAAAAGTAGGCATCAAATAATGTCATGTATGGAAGTAAATATTTATAGACAAGCGGCATATTTTCCTTTGCCAGCTGAGTGATAACTATTCTTGTCTACTTGATTCCAGAAAATGAGATGATTATATAAAAGACATTTCACAGAATGATTGAAAGGAAGAAACTAGCGTTCACTTAATTTTTTGCTAGACCTGTATTTTCACTTTAACCAGAGAAGGAGTACAATCAGCTCTGATATTGAATTTACCTGTTCCACTTAATAAAATAAAAGCAGCAGTAGAGGCATTGTGATTTCCAGCTGCAAACCACCAAGTGTTGTTTTTCTATTAAAAATCTCTTCCATGTTTTTCTTATTGTAACCTGGAAAGAGTACAAAATCTGAAATCCAAAGGAATTTCTATAGAAAAGAATACTGTTAACACCAAAAGTTCCTCAAGTGCTCACCAAAGCAAATGTTGTATCATATTACAGTAAAATTGAAAAGCAGAAGTTCAAACTAAAAATGAAGTGTCCTTCAAAACAGTCTTACGTGCATCACAGCCTATGCATTAATGTACTTATTTCCATACAGTTCTGCATTTCCCTTCTCCATCACTTCATAATTTGTTCCAGATTTTGATATTTCTTTCACATTTGAAGGTACATTGTTCCACATTTGGGTGATGAAAGACTGAACTGGATGGAAGTACAGTGAAATGTTAGAGGGAGAATGAAAACAAAAATTAAATTATATTTTCAATTTATAAGGTAGTAACAAAACTAAAGAAAAGTTAGTGCTCACGGAGACCAGGAATGTTCATGTTCACAGCACAAAGTAAACAACTTAGCTATCCTTACAAATGTAAAATGCCAATAACTAAGGGAAATAATGAATTTATCCAAAACAATACACTACTTTTAGGTTGTCACTGCAGTTCAGGGCTATTCTTGAAGCTTAGATCTTTGTTACTAGATTAGTAGGCAGAGTAAACTAAAAGATCAAGCTAATCTAGGATAAACTTCTTTTCCACAGTTCAAAGGCATTGGCCTTTCCACAGGTTCAATTGCAGGTTTCTTTGAAGATGTGCCCTAAAGTTCATTAAAGAAATTTCACTGACTTGAACTGATTTCAACATTAAAAAGATAATGCAAGACTTTCATTGCCAGAAAGAACCTAACAGACTGACTTTGAAGCTTTTTTAGGTGATATTATTTTTTTTTATTCTTCCACTAAAAGCCTTCTTTATTTAAACAGATCTTTATGTTTAAAAAATTAAATGAAAAAAACCTGGGAAAATACAGATTTTTAAAAATCCAGTACAAAATCATTACTTAATTCTTTCTACAGAATCCACTCATCACCACTGACTTTTTTCCCCCTCATTGACTGTCCTTAATATTTTCAGGTGATAGTGCACACAGTGAACTGTCAGTTGTTGCTTATGCAGCATCTAATCCATGCATAGAGCTTTGCAAAGACATGGCAAGAACTTCAGTCTTTAACAATGTAAGATTTAGACAGATGTACATAGCCTTATCCAAATAATAGGTGCTCCGTAGCCCGTGTCAGTACTAATGTGAAGAGGAAAACACCGTTTAAGATTTTCTCAAACTCTGCTGAAATTGAGAGACACATTTGCTTATTATAACTCCAGAGTTATACTTGGTCATTAAGATAACCAGCTGGGTTTTTTTACACTAGTCTGAATGCTAAACTCCTTATTCAGAAAAAATTAGTAATTGTTGGCTTAACAGTCTTAGGAAGGGGACTCATATTAATGAAGTAGCTGAAGGGGAGGCTCTACCTAGACAACAGGACTGCACATAACTCCAATAATTGTTACAAAATAGCTTGCAATGTATTACAATTATATACTTTTTTTAGTACATAATGCTGCATTGATGACATGAAAAAAATTAACACAGAAAATTTCCCAAATCAAGGGTAAGCATATCAGCATCAGTTTTCAGAATAACCACTCACCCTCTAACTTTATTGCAATACAAGCTGTAGTTCCTGGTTACTATAGACTTCAGACTTCTGCACCAGACTCACATAATGGTATTCTTGAATTTCATTCGATTTCACATTTGCTCTAACCTACTGACCAGATCCTGTCAAATAAAAACACTATCATGGACCCTGACAACTATTAATTTGTAAACACTGCTGATGCATGGAACTTGCCTTCTTGGACAATAAATTCTACATATTTAGGTCAATTAAATACTTACATTGCCTCAAAAAATTGCTTGCAGAACAAGTCAAATATTTTGGCAGTACTCTATTCCACTTTTAAGTTATCCTACCTTGAATCTTTACAAGAAAATCCTAAACAAAGTACTGTCATATGTACCAAGGTTTATTTGAAACACATCATCCTCAGCTTTTTGATGTATCCTTTGTTACTCACACAGCTGTCTCTTTAAGCCTATTTATTTTATTTACTTTGCTTTTTTGAGTTCAAGATTTTACCTTGTAGATTAAAAAAAAATGACAGAACTAACTGTCAGTGTTGACACATTTAGGCCTTGTAGTAAAAGCTGTCATGCTATGCAGCTCTCAGGGAAGCTGTGTTTTATCAGAATAATGGAATTGATTACAAAATAATTATTAAACAAAACTACAAGATGATTTATACAGCTATACATACAGAAGATACAACACTGAAATTCACATTAAAGCTTTTGTCATTTAGCAAGTATTTTGCTGTATATTCAACCTCTTGCAGTGATGAACAAGCAAATATTTTACTAATTACAGATACTGAGAAGCTGATCCTTCTTTCTGTTACCCAGTTTAATGTTAACTGCGTAATGTGACTGAAGCCTAGACCTACATTCACTATTTTTTTTTACACAATAAGTTTCCAGAAGGTTGTCCATTATCTTGAACACAGTCTACTTAATGTGTATTCCACACATAGAAGAAACTTCTATGGTATAACAACATTATCATCTTACCAGCTGAAACAAGTAAAATGTAAGAAGTTCTAGAATTAAGATTATGTGTTCAGCTTGAATTTTGCACCTTATTAGATATTAGTTATGATCAGTTCTTAATTTTGTATATTTTGCTTTTCCCTAGGACTCCTGCCTCAATCAGTATGCAGAATGGATGTCAGGCCCTCGTCCATGACCAACTAGTCAAAATTTTTGATACAGGTTATCTTCAAGCTTTGTTAATTGAATGCTATTCAAACACTACTGACAAAACAAATCTATTAATTTTTTTCAGGCCTTTCTAGAGCATTCTTTATTCTGACATTATTACATTCCTTTGCCCAAGTATCAGCATCCAATACTCGGTCAACTTATAGTTATCCTCATCTCTCTGGACTCTCTTCAGTTACTATCGTTAAGGATTTTGCTCAGTTATTTCCAATTTCCCCTCTATCTCTCATATTCAATTATTGTTATCTGTGTACTCCAACCTCCACCATCCCTTCCAATCCCCATCTCAGAGTCCCTTCCTTCACAGTTTAGCAGTCCCATTTTTTCTCCTTGTCTCCTGAACCACCAACCATTATTCTCACCTGTTTGCACAGCTACCTCAGCTCTACCTTACCCTTGCAGCTGATTTACGTTATCTTTTCTATTGAGATATATTCCCAAAGTCTTTTTCCTTCTGCCTCAAGGTTTTTCATCAGTCTCAGTGCTCTCTGGATCTCATTCTCCACCCTCAAATCAAATTGTTGAGAAAAATCACAGCTATGGACTGTCAGATATCACAGAAAATACAGGAGAGACAATCTCTCAGCTTCAGTTCTGGACCTGGCACACAGAAGCCATCCCAAACTGAAAATAAGGGAAATCATTCTCAGCCCCAGAGCTGATCATGCAGATGGAATTCTAGTTGCTAAAACCTAATGATCTCATGAAAAGTGTGATTCTTCTAAATTAACCAAATTTAATAAACATTTACTTGGACAATAACAAGAACATCCATGAAATGAATACTATCCAACTGCTAAAACTCAGGACAACATCTTGAAGCAACTGGATCAGTAAATCTTTTCAAAGAAGTTGCCACTTGTATTGTTTACTAGCTTGTTGGGGTTTTTTTCCTATATTCTCTATCTTGGAAATAGCTGAGTCTTTTCAGCTAAGCACATGGAACCATTTGTGCAGACTATAAGCTCTTGAGACAGATACCTCACTTGGCAAATGTCCCAAGTAATTTTATAAAATTATCAACTAAAAGAAAGGATTTTGTTATGGGAAAGGTCAGACAACCTTTAAAAGAAGAAAGGATACTAAGCAGGTCTGTAAATTGGGAATATATAATGCAGATAAATAAACCCATACTACTGCTATATTGTAATAACCTACTTTATTTATTTCTGCTGTCGGAGCTAGAAAAGAAATATTGAAGTGCAGTAATTATAAAATAAATTATGTGGAAAATCTTGCTTGATAATTATTTGTTAAAACAGCTGAGGAACTCCAGTAAAAAACCCCAGCAGAACAATTTAATAAATATTGTAAAAGTTCTTTGTAAAAAAAAAAAAATAATTTTTTTCTATATCAATATAATTATATTTACATATTGATATATTGATATATTTTTCACATATTGATATAAATGTTCATATATTTATATAAATGTTCATAGACTGATTATATAGATTATATAAATGTTCATGTCCTTCTGGCTAAGGACAATAGAAAACCTTGAGAGGAATAAAAAATTTTTGTATTCATAAATATTAAATAGAAGGGAAAAGGATATACAACACTTTCAAGCTACAGTATTGCCAGAGAGAATGTTGTTATTTAGAGCTGATTAAATATATTTAAAGCTACCTTAATAAATAAATTGAGAAATAATTTCTGCTTTCAAAATTTTGTAAAATATTACTGTTCAAAATGAAGTTAGGGGTACAATTAGTCACAAACCAGGTTAATACAAATAGATAAATACCAAATAACTTATGAATAGGTAATGACATCTTTGTAGTTCAGTTTCTCAAAACAGAAATATAGTATTTCCTATTTACAAATTATTTTGTGAAGTTTAAATGTATTAAAAAGAGAACACATTGTTAGTAGTAATTAACACCAGATATTGATTATGATTGAAGATGCAAGCAAAGGCCTCTCAGAGTAACATAATGTGTAAACTATATACATAATACCTAAAAAGAATGGGCTGCTTGAACAACACCCTTATGATTCAGCAGTGAAGGTAAAATTTGCTTTCATGGTTTGGTATCAGAGGTAATGGGTGATTTTCAACTGACACTGATGGATCGTAGATCACACCTTCAAACCTAGCTGGATGAATTCCAGTTTTCATAGGTGTGGTACCACTATCAGTATTGCCACCACAGTCAAATAATTGATCCGTGACATCACACTCAAATTGAAAGATTTTATTTTGAGTCCATGGTCTGCCATGTGTTTAATACTACAGTGTACCATGAGGGCCCTTCAAGCATTTCCTTTTATTTTTTTTTCTTCTCTTAGCTGGGTTATTAAATGTATTAGCAGTCTTTCCTATTCTGCATATAGGAAATACCTGCTCATACCAGCAATACCTTGTCTAACTGTAAAAAAACTAAAAGGAAGCTATCCACTATCCTACACTCCATAAATACATCAAGCTCTTAGGCACATAAAAGTGAGACCCCGCGATCTCTGGTTAATACCAGATAGATCTCTGTTAGAGTATTTTGGCTCCTTCTGCACACATCCCACCATTAAATTCGATTCAACTTAGTCCTGTCAAAAATTAAAATAATGGTCACCTGTTATTATTTAATTTATTGAATGTGAATGCTTACTATAAGAAGAGAAAATACAACTAAGTAAAAGAAATGACAAAAATCACAGTCATCTGAAATATGTCAGTTTTTAACATATAATTATAAAATTAAAATATAAGACATTTTAAAATCAGATTTATTTGCTGACAAAAAAATTGTTGTCTACAATGTCTGTTGAACTCAGGAAGAGTATTGCCTTATTTTTTAGGGAAGAGCCATTCATAAGAATACAAACACATTTTTTCTTCCCTTGGCTCTTGGTAATGACTGTTCTTTTGGTAAGATACTGTATATTTTATTTTATGGTAGTGTTACAAAAATTGAATTAATGCCTCACATAAAATTCAAAACTGTTGGTTCACAAGGATGATGGTGGATGAAGGATAACTTTGTTAGCATATTGCATTTCCCTTTTAGCCTATTAATTTCCATATCAGAATTCCATTTTTGTAAAAAGTGTAAGCATAAGATATTGACCGTTTTTTTCAACTCTATAAATGAAGTAAAGTGTCAAAAGCCTTGTTTGTTTTTTTTTTTTTTTCATTTCAAAGATAAAAAGCCCAAACTACATTTTAATCCATTCATTTACACTTTGAGATTAACACAGTCTGAAACCCCAGCTAAGTCCAGGATAAACTCCCACTGAAATTCTATATTAATTAAATATTTGAAAGGTGCATCTTTATTTCTACAAAGATTACTTTTGAATAATAACTTCAAGAATCCCCTGGCTGTGGATGTTAAGTTATATTTACAATTGTAAGAACTTTCTCTTTTCCTCTTAGAGGAACATGAAGAACTATATACATCTGAAAACATTTTATTTATTAAAACTTAGTAATCTCATTTCTGGTTTTTTTGTACCACAAACAGATGCAGAAATGTATAATATTCAGTGTAGACAAGTCTAAAAAGGAAAGGCAACAGAGTATAAGCCAGAGTCAAATTCTTTCCCAGCATTAAATCTACCCTTTTTTCCTCCACCATGCATTCTTGCCCCTTCTACAACAGTCCTTGAAGTTTAGCAGCTTGAAATCATATGTCTGTCTGTTAAGCTGCTAGGTATGTGGAAACAGTTTTTAGGAGACCCATAAAATCAAACAAGATCAGACTAAATTATCTGCTGCTGATCTGCACTGATACATTACTGCTAGTCACTAACCCAGCCACTTCACATCCTGAAAAAAATTCAAGGGGCAATGAACCATGCTATGCAACTTCACTGAAAGCTAGTTAAGCACATTATCAGACAGAAAAAGCATTTTCGACCCCCTTGGTTGTCAACTTGGAAAACAGTAAGAGCGATAATTACCTCTTTAGCATGATTTGGGACCAACTGAAGTACTATAGCATGAAAGCTCTTTCATTACACAAAATGATTTCCTACTGACTAGAAAGGCATTCATCAATTTTTTAAATTCTCGGATAGAAATTATGTCCTAAAATTTGTACAGAGGCCTACCTGAAGAAAATAAGGCTGCACTTCAGTCACTTTCTTCACTGTCATGTCTCTGCAAACACCTTCTCCTACCTGCCAAGTATCTGAGATCAGATCAAAATGTGGTTGTTGGGCTTTCACTGCTCCTCCATTTCCTTTTGGAAGACAGTGTATCAGAAACTGCTTTATTTACCTCCCACTATAGAGCAACCATGTTTTGTTCTCACTTCTCTGCTCTTTCTCCTCTATCACACACAGTCTGCTTTCCTCTTAGGCTTAATACCTTCTTAGGCAAAAGGACTGCAGCAGTCACTTAAACATAGTGTTCCCAATCTTTTCAGATAGCCTGTTAATTCTAAATGAAATTATAATTAGCCACAGTTGTAGAATTAGTCACAACGCCCTTATATTTGCTATTAAAGACAGTTTGAAAAGGTGTATAAAAACTAAATATTATGTATTTGTGCATGAGCTTCCAGAGGAAAGTCTTGATAGTTGAGGACAGCAGTGTGCAAGCAGTAAGCCAGTTAAATCTTTACTTTATAGTGAAATTCTTAACACTTTTCCAAGTCCTTTGTTCTGTGTAATTTCCCTCATGGTTATAGCCATGAGAAAACAGTGATAAAGTTGAAGTCCACCCATTCCTTCAATAGGTCCAGAATTTTGTGTTTAGCTGGAACCCTAAGAAATAAGAGTATGGATGTCTAAATGATGTGATTACATACTAGAATCATAGAATGGTTTGGGTTGGAATGGACCCTAAAGGTATCTAGTTTCGACCCCCTGCCATGGGCAGGGACACCTTCCCCCAGCCCAGGTTGCTCAAAGCCCCGTCCAACCTGTCCTGGAACCCTTCCAGGGAGGGGGCAGCCACAGCTGCTCTGGGCACCCTGTGCCAGCACCTCACCACCCTCACAGGGAAGGATTTCTGCCTTATACCTAAACTAAATCTACCCTCTCTGAGTTTAAAACTATTACCTCTCATCCTATTCCCACACCTCCTAATAAAAAGTCTCTCCCCATCTTTCCTGTAGCTCCCTTTAAGTACCAGAAGGCTGCTATAAGGTCTCCCCAGAGCCTTTTCTTCTCCAGGCTGAACAACCCCAAATCTCTCAGTCTGTCCCCATAAGGGAGGTGCTCCAGACCCTGATCATCTTTGTGGCCTCTTCTGGACCTGCTTGAACATGTCTATGTCCTTACTCTGAGGGCCCCACAGCTGGACCCAGCACTGCAGGGGGGTCTCATGAGAGCGGAGCAGAGGGGGAGAATCCCCTCTCTTGACCTGCTGCCCGCAATTCTCTTGATGCAGCCCAGGACACGGTTGACTTTCTGGGCTGGGAGCGCACATTGCTGGCTCACAGTCAGTTTTCCATCCACTACTACCCCCAAGTCCTTCTCCACAGTGCTGTTCTCAATTCACTTTTCTCTCAGACTGTATTAAATTATAAGAAATTATTAAATACATGAAAACTTTGCTTGCTATTAATAGATTGTCACCTATAGCAATACTCCTAATATACTAAAAATAGTCGTTATAAAGTAAAATACAAAAAAGCCACTAGTGTGTCCTAGTTATGTATTGCTTATGATCTGAATTATGACAGTGAGCTATAGCTATGACAGAAAGTTATAGCTACAATAGATTTGAATCACGTTTCTAATTATGAGTCTTGCAAGCTGGCATCTCCTAATACTGAATATATCCACCCTTGATATTAATATCCTAGCTTCTTTATGGACTCAATTTAATTACCAACATTTGAAAAATATTTTAGCTCTAATAAAATAAAACTTCTTTATTGTTGTTCCAACAGATAATCAACCCTGTCCTCAAAGACTCCAAAGCCTTTGGCTATGAGAATAAGCATCTTTTAATTCCTTGATTATTCGGATACTTATCTTTTCTGAGTACATCAAGGAAAATACACAAACAAATAACCTAAATTTGAGCTGCTATGCCTAAGACCTTTAAGTAGCAAGCAAAAATACTTGATTCAGGTGTGTTACAGTAAAGATCCAAACATCATACATAGAAAATGAGCCACTATACACAACAATATTATGTTTTTTAATTCTCTCTAAACACATGAAATGTATTATAAATCAATATGATGCATATTAGATGTATGTCTTCATCTTTTTTTTCATATTTTGGTTTTGATCATTGGCTTGGAATACTTTTTTTTTTTTTTTTTTTTTTTAGTATAAGGTGAAAGGAAAAGCAACAGTCGCAGATTGGTTTACAAAGCAAATGATCAAGTAAGATTAACATCCTCAATCACTTGTACTCCTGCCATGCCTGGTTAGCTCCCTGTATTCTCAGAGCCATTATCATCAGTTACGAGGCAGGACCAGTAACAAATTGAATCAAAAAATTCTTTTCCACCCCTAAATTCTGGAAGCTTTTCCCACATCAGATACTTCATGGGAGACACCACTAGCGGAGGCACAAAATGATCCAGGACTCAATAACATGCTCAGTAATGTAAACTACACATTAATAGCTCTGCTACAACTACACAGTATGTAGATGTAGTGCTCTCAACAAAGCCAAGGAATGCTAGTTAAGTTGTGGATCTCAACTGACTTAGTTAAACCTCTTGTTTCAATAGTCCTTTCCTGTCTCTGCACTTTTTACTGAGCAGCTGCCCTCACTGAGAGGAATTATTCACCACTGTCTGTATAAATAATGACAACTATGATTATAGTATTCCTCTGACATTTCAAAAATGAGCACTCCTGCTAAGGTTTATTAAAGATTCTCTTATCTTCTGTTGTGAGCAAACATTTAGCGTGCCAACAACATGCGAACTACAGCTCTTACTATGAACAAGAAAAACAAAGAAACTAGCTTTCAGAGACAAAAATCCTTAACAGCAAAAATACATATCAATCATAGGAATTTACACTTTTAGAAATAATACCATTTCTACACCTACACACAAAAAGTGAAGTATATCACGTAATGATGGCTTCTGAAAGAGATATTCAGATTAAGTATCTATTTGCCCCATGCAGTCAAAATTAACGGTAATTGAAACTTACTAAGGAAGGTGGAGAATCACCCACTTGAGCAAAATAATGCAATGGCTGTAAGGGTAAGCGTGCAGCTTTCTCAATGCCCTAAAGCCTGTCACAATCCTAACAAATTGTGGGGTAAATCTTCCCCTGCCCCCAAAAAAAGTCTGTGCAACAACGCCCAAGAACTACTATTTTATAGAATTGCTCTCAACAAACTTCTGTAAGCGCACATTTCCCGGTTTGTGACATATTCTGTGATTTACTGAAAGTGAAAATTCAAAATCACACTGCTCATAACAGAATTGTTGATTTCTATTATAATTTTACCTATTGTCCATGCAAGGACTTAAGTCCCATCATGCTATTCACAGTATAAATATATTTTGTCCAGAATTTTCACAACTTAGGATAAAAATATAAAGAAAAAAAAAAGTGAGAAGCAGAAGTAGATAGAGCCATGATTTGAATTAGCAGTTATCAGCTTTGCTTGTCCCTTGCCCCTTTTTGTCAGACAGAAGTTAATAGCCTTTAAGGATAATTATTAGTGATTTAAAGGGTGACAAAGTGGTGAGTTTATAGATTTGGACATAGTTTCCTCTCACCTGGAGGAAACATGTGAGAAAGCACAAAGTAATTGAAGGAACAAGTAGACTGTATGAACAATAAAGGCTGGACTTCCTGAAGCAGCCAAGGAGAGAATGACATTGTGTCCTGGAATATTTGGTCTAAATGACAGAGAGCCAATTTCTAATTGGACATGTGAAATCCAAAATGAGAAAGGCCTAAAACATTCTAATTTATTGCATACTTTTCTGATTACCTCAAAGAAAAAGTTTACTGACCAGCTTTCATCCTCAAACCCAGAACTCTTTTTTTCTATTGCATTAATAGCAGATGTTCTACAGAAAGCAAGCAGGTACAAAGATAGAAAATAAGGAATGTTCCTTGAGAACCAAATTACAGCAATATTTTGATGCACAATGAATTCCCAAAGACTACCATTTGGAAAACTTATTAGGTTAAAAGTATCGAATAAAGATATTCATGACACATTTTGTACTAACTTTACCAGAGACTCAGGGCCAAAACTGATACACTTGTAGTATAAAAATAGCAACTATTACATATATAACAACTGTAATACATATGTTCAGGCATGTCAGCATTAAGATTTCTAAAGGGTTCAAGAGCTTCCTATGGAAACCTGCCACACAAGTTAATAGAAGGTGCTTGGGCAACATATTACCAAAGCTTGTGATCCTGAAGATTGCCTTACATTTTAGACAGTAGACATAGGAAAGCTTTGAGACAATCTCCAAAATATGAAAAAAAAAAAAAAAAAAATGTAAACGTGCATATTGAAAAAAAGGAGAGATGTTTCCGTGACTCATCTTTTGAGTGCACGTACCTGATAGAGGAGCAGCAAAACCAGCACATGACTGACATGGAAGAGAAATTAAAACACAGCTAGAGAAACACTGATACTGTGACCTGGATAGCTGTGTAGACTTCCAAAACCAGAATAGGGCATCAAGTAGGTATGGCATTTCCATTTTATTTCTTCCATGCTCAGGACAAAACAAGCTGTGTATATTAGAACACAGATATATAGGTCTGTAACAAAGACAGTTCACTCTTAATTGTCTCTGTTCCTGGAATAAGTGCACCAGGCCCCAAACATTGACAAATTAAAAGTGGTAAACTCATCATTGTGTTGAACAGCTAGGATATTCACGGCATTTCACCTTGGTGGAGATGGAAGAGTCACTGATATCAGAAGAGATTAGATCACCCATTAAAAGTTCTAGTAATAGACTTACCTTCAAAGAACAAGAGCAGCTGTATGTAGTGCTGTGAAACCTTACATGCACATCTGGACAACACTTGCTTCATACGAAAAGATATTTTATTTGTATTTAATACAAAAGATATTTTATTCCAAATTCTTCACGTACTTTAGTAGGTATATTTATTCAATTCTTGCTTTGAATAAAAAAATAATAAAGTGACTTAGAACTGAAGTTGCCCAGCATTCATTTAAAATTATGCAGTTTGGTTTTGGTAACATTTTTTAATGCATAAATTTTAGCTTGTACAAATGCAAATATAAGCTTCCCCAAACACATGCCAGTAACTATATCTGCCAAGTCTCATGTGCTAAACATGAAATTCATTCTTTTGGCCTCATCTTATGCTCTCCTGCTGCAAGACCTCATGCATTTACAGCATGGTGCTGCTGCTTCTCTCCAAATCCATAACCTAATATGTCACACGCAACTAACAGGCTAACCAATCATGTGTGTCCAGTGTGACTTAGATGGCAGTGGGGAAGTGACAAGGGCAAGTCATGCAGCTGAAAAAGCATGCTACAAGGTCTGCATGGGCTGGGGCTGTCTCTATCATGTGAGCAAACACCCATCTCCCTCACTTACACAGCTCACATGTTGGGATTCCAATAAACTGAAAGGACTGGAGTGCATAGGAGGGACTGACATGTGGAAAATCAAATATGGAGGGGAAACACTTCTTTTATGATGCACAAAACCCATTGGTGTGGTCAACAGATGGAATGTAGCCAGATGCTCATTACAGCAATGCTATTGACATTGCTACAATTAAGGTAAGAGTCACTGTTTCCACTGTAAACTCCTGTTGCAAGACCTTATAAATTGGCCGTAAAACTTCACTTCAGGCAGAACCTTAACACACAAGGTCTCAGCATTAAAGTATGTTTCACATATATTAAAAAAGTGGTGTGCCTTTCAGATTACATGGTAGCTCAAAACAGGTTTCCCATTCTTGTTCTAGTATTCTCTGCACTCCTTGCACTCAGAAAAACCTTTGTGTCTACTGAGGAGAATGATGGAATTTTCCATTCTAATTACAATTTTCCATAGTTGGTAACAGTTTCATTTCTTATTTTATTATTGCATTAATAAGCTAAGTTGTTAGCTTTGGAAAACTTGCTATCATCTTTTGAAACAGTATTTTTAACTCATAACACCTCCTATATATTCATTTAACATAATCAAAATACAGCTTCATATAATAAAGCACCTTGGTTGTAAACGATGCATTATAGTTTTTAGTCTTTTTTCATCACATAAACACTCACCACACAATGAAAACCAAATTCAGCCAGCTTAATACAGTACGTTATCCTTTGTCCCTGAAGCAAGAGGGAAAGATTTCCTTAGATTTCAACAGGAGCAGACCCAAGCTTTCAAAATACATGGGTGCATAACACTATAATTACTTCTTATTTATAGAGTGCTGACAGTAGACTCAGTGCTGTACAAACAAAGGAAGACATGGTCCCTGCCCCTTGGGGCTTACAATCTGAAAACACAACAACTGAGGCACATAAAACATCAAGTGGTGATACAGTCCACAGTGGAACACTGGCATGTTTGTTTTCCCACAAAGAAATAGCTCTTAGGGGGTAGAGAGAAAAGGGATAGATTGTCTTCTTCAATTTGCTTTTTAAGAGAGGATTTGAAAGTATTCATATTCCTAGCACCCAGTTTTCCAAATTCCCCATCAAATATAATTATGAGAAAAAATAATCTGTAACATGTAAGAATTTAGTAGACAATTATTGTTATAGAAAAATGTTTACATTCTCTTTAGGAGTTGAAATGCTACTGTATGTCTGTATTCCTCAACTACTGGAAATTACACTGTTCTAACTCTAAGACGCAGTCCATTTCAGCAGCTATCCAGGAGGAAGAGAACATTTAATTCCATTCTCTTCCAGGCACTTTTCTGGTTTTGTTCCCAACACACACAGACTCAGACTCATCCTATTCTACAGAACAAGTCCTTGTTTTAGTATCAGTAGTTTTATACTTAATTTAATGAGATCAGCTACAATTCAAACATTAAATTAAGACCAACCACTCCCTTCTCCTAATTTAATCTCTCCTGGGTAGTGATAGCTATACAGTGTGCCCTGTACGTCTTCCTATTGCCAAATTAAGTTAGGAAAAATGTTAAAAACAGGAAGACTGTTTGGCACATACAACACTTAATCCCAACTAAAGTGCTAGTATTAATACTTTTGAAGCACTCCCCAGTTGTGTATATGACGAAACCCAGTCAAAACTTTGTAAGAGCTAGATCCTGCAGCTAATAAGCTCCACAGTGCAAGTGCCTGAGACTACAGCTTCACATTCTTCACATAAACTTCTTATGACCTATGGCTTCATGGCTGGATACAGTTTTTTAATTAATCTAGACTTGATTATTTATCACATGGGGTCAGTGACAAGTTTTAAAAAACCCCTATTATTTAAATAAACATTTATGCTGTTACCTTAATAGATTGTAATATCTTCACAGAATTATAGGGTGGTGGTTTTGGTTTGTTTTTTTTTTTTTTTTTTTTAACATGACAGGTCAAGTCTAGAAGGCCTAAAATTTTACCTATGCTGGCAGTGATCATCCTTTCCATTTATTTATTTTTCTAACCTGCTTCCCACTGGTAAAATTAATGAAAGGCAAGTGATATTAATACCAAAATAATCAAATTAATGTATATGGCAAATGAAATTATAGATATGAATTAAAAATAATATAAAAATATGAAATAATGTGCAAGTTTATTTGCTTACAGCATTGTGCAATGTTCAAGTAATTTGCGTCTTTCCAAAAAGCTTTTAGTTGAGGGAATGTTCATATTCTAAAAGCAGAAAGTGTAGCTCCTTCCCTGGAAGCACCGGGAAGAATACTCTTGTCATACACATGGAAGAGAAACACACCTGTACTAGTATGGCATGGGTACCCACAAGCTATGTGAACAGCAGCCTGATAGAAGCTCTGCCAGGGGACAGAGTAGCTTTGACTTTAAGGGACAACTTCCAGGACAGAGACATTTTAGTTAGGTGCTAGTGACAGCCCAGCTGAGTTAGGGTCAGCACATCACACACGCATGCATTATTATGGTTCCCTAGGTCTAAAGGAAGAGTGCTCTAAGGAAACATGAGTGCCATGGTATTTGCAGATTTGTTTGATGTTCTGGCAGTTACCAACTATAAAACTGGATGGAAAGATTTTTACCATAAACTCTTACCATAATTGTGTAGGGTTGCATCTGAAAACATATGAGATTGAAAGAATGTTACACTCAGAGGTACCTCTCAGGAAGAACTGACATGAAATGTTGTACTCTGGAAGGCACACACACAGACACCAACCCTGGTATGCAACATGGGGCTTGTTAAATGAGCACATTGTGACTGAAGGATGCTGGTGGAGGGGGGATAATGGCCTTGCCCATGTCAGGGGAACAATGCCAAGAAGATCTTTGAAGGTCCCTTCCAACACAAACCATTTTATGATGCTGTGATAAGGAACCTATGGCAGATTAACTCAAATTTGCAGTTATTCTCATATACCCAAATAGTGAAAGAGTGTACCAAATTAACTTCAGTACAAAAAACCTAGGGTTAAATATCATATTTTAGAAGAGACAGTGGAAAATACAGGGAAAAAAGGGAAGAGGTATTTCATTTTTGACCACCCAACCGCAGTGAAGTAGAATTTGTCCTGACAACACCTTGCAGCTAAATATGTGAAAGAAACTGTAAGTGAACACCCTCCCTTTGTCCACATTTTGACACACATGTTCCTGAGAGTTCTTCCTCTTCTATTCCTCCATATTATGATTAAACCCACTTACGTTACTTAACACATTTTTGCACTGTTACTACAATCAGCGGCAATGAAGAGTGTTATTTGCACACTGAGGGGAGATGAATGTAGATGGCATCTATTAGCATAAATTGGCATAAGGGGCTTCTTAAGGATAAGAAATTAGACTTAAGTCAACCCAGATAAGACTCTATCCAGTCTTAACTACAACCCATTTACAAAGAGGTATTTGCACGGTAGATATAGATTGATTTTTATCCTGAAAATGTTCCAGAATTCTTAAATAGCTTGAAGGGGATAGTGAAATATATAGCAAAGAAAAAATTAAAAAGTATGTGGTGTGGCAGAAGATAGAGGACATGCTTTGTGCAGTGTAAGTGCACATTGATGTGGTTGTGCACACATTACATTCTACAGCCAGTTGCAATAGATATGAATGCGATTCTCTGCTCTTCTTGCTGGCAACTGGCACCTGCCTAACAGAATCTGCCTTCTCATGCTCCTGGCACCAGTGTAGTACAGATGAAGCCCATTACTTTCTGCTGACCTATTGTGATTTTTTTTCCAAAATTTTATCTCTGTTACATTCCTCTCAAACACTCCTCATTAAAAATAATTATTCCTACATGCAATATATATACATGACTTGAATATAAGCATTGGGCAAAGATTCATTAATAAGCAAACACCACCTAAATCAATGCACTTAAAAAAACCAACCAACCAACCAAACAAACAAAAAAAAACCAAACAAACCAAAACATTTGGCTCTTCTCTTGTAAGAATGCATGGAATAATTTGATGCAAAACCCATGCTTACGGACTTGCCAAATACTATGAGCTGAGTGTGAGGCTCACTCTTTTACACATCTAAGGAAAGCAATTTAACCAGAATTTTCAAGACTATTTTTAAACTTCTAAAATCTGACTAAATTTTAGTTGTCGTATTAGGAGATAAATACCAATGAATAAAGAAATCTGTGCAAAATGTATTTTATTCTAGAAGATTTTTAGCTATTTGGAAGACCTATAAAATTTGGTGTCATAATGAAGTGCTTCTCAGTTTGCATCATCTCAGAACCATTTTTCTCTTCCATGTTAAGGGATTGTCATGGCAAGCCAGAGACTTTGTGACTTCTATTGTGTTTATTGAGCACTGGAGGAACCAGGCTTTAAAGTCTAGGTCACTTTTTGAAATGTAAGTTACAGCAGCTCAACGGCTGTCACTTATCTATTTTTGGTTTGTTTCAAATCCCTTTTTCTACAATTGGTATGTTTTATTTTGAAGAACTAATTACCTTTCCATCAACTTTGTCTTCACTCATCGTGTTGCTCAATTTTCAGTGAATTATGATTGTGTATTTATGAACAATGAAAAACACCAACAATTTCACTTCTTATGTGTTTAAAATAATGCATACTTTAATCCAATGCTAATTCAATTGCAAGCACATTTAATAAATTTAAACATTAAAAAATTTAAAGCATTTTTAGGTAAAGACATCTGTTGCTAGGGATTAATCTGCAACTGAACAAAATGTATTATTAATGCCAAATGAAAAGCAATTCACTTAACTACCTGCAACAGGATACAAAACCCTCTTACAGAGCTCCCCTATTTGCTCCTTGCTGGGGTTGGCTCAGTCACAGGGAAAGGAGGAATCTTATCTTTTTTCTGATAAAAGGCTATTGCAGATACCCTTCTGATATTCAGGAAATATCATATCTAATGAATGGGCACTTTGTTACAGAAGTTCAACTTCTGGTTAGAAATAATTTTTCAAGTGCTATACATATGAAATGACAACTGAAATTTATCCAAAAAGAGAGTAGTCTGTATGATTTATAGCCTGCAATGATGAGAAACCTCTATTTTTGTTATGCTGAATTTGTATTTGACTTTTAAAGACTTGGTTATGTAGGTAAAATGCAAAGACCTCATGTTAGTGAACTGTTTAAAGGAAACAAGAAAATCCATATTAGTTGAACACATTAGTATTCCAAACTCTTGGATTATTTTTCTGTTTGTTTTAGCAGTATATTCTTAAAACAGCACAAACATGCAGCAACTATGAATATTACAATTGATGCCAGAGGTTATAATTTTACAATTGCCTCCAGTTTATCTGCTTTCCTGTTAAAAGGGGACATCCTGCCTTCCTATGCCCCCTCTCCTTGTGCCTCCCACCTCCCCGTCACAGCCATGCAGTTTTCATCATTGCCCTCTTTTGGCATTACTATTCATTTGGCTAACTGGTGAGCTGGGTAAGCAGACTGATTCAACAAAGCAATCTTTTCTTGGGGAGGGCTTTTTGATAAGGGTTAGTATTCAGCCAAATCTGCAAGTTGAGCATGAGTACTAATAATGGCAAAAAGACCATGCAGCCAGGAGTCAAGGAAAGGGCAGAAGCATCCTTCACAGCAGCACCAACAGACTGAGACCAGTTTTCATAGATAAAAAAACGTTTTGGATATTTTGTACTTTCCATATACAATGTTCTATCTCTCTTTGTTCATGTATCATTGCTGTCTTCTGGTATGTATTTTTTTAATTATATCATATGGCTATAAAATAATTAATAAACTAAGATTAATTAGAATACCTTGCTCTCCTATGAAATATCTTTAAAATTAAAGAGTTTTGCAAGTTCATTTGATTTCTATTTTATGAAGCTAGGAAAATGGACGTCTGGCTATTGATAAAGTTATAGATCTTCCCATTTATGTAACAGATTCACGTTAATAATTACTGCAAAATTACTATAATCAAATAGCCTTATAGCTGGCTAGCATTAGATTAGCTACTATCATCTGACTTCTTAATAGACAGTCAGAAGTACTATATAGTTGACCAATACAGTGTTACTGGCAATCTAAAGGGAGAGATCAAGGCAGAGAAGACAAGATTCAGGGTTTCCAAATACAGAAAGTAGATCCTTTCATAGGGTTTTCCTGACTGCTCTAACAAATTCACACACCAGAGTGTATTGCCACTGGTGGAGTCACCAGGAAGGTACATGCCAAGTTCCTTTCCCAGCAGTTCAATCTCACATAGAAAAAATGTATTTAATATCTCTAGATATGCAGGTGAGTTTGATTCATAAGTTCTCTGTTCTGAATGAATGCTGAAAAATTAAATTTTCCTTGATACAACACCGAGTCCTAATGCCAAGAAGGATCACCTACATCGAACTTGTGATGCCAGCAAACACCTTTCAGTTACATCTAGTAGTTTACTATCATCTTCACAACTTCCCTGTTTCATCCTTGTTTTCATGAAATGCAGATAGACAAATACAGAAATTATTGTTATTTCTGTACTACCTGTTAATATGTTTCCATATATTTTCCTGACCATATACACTGAGGTCTTGGTAAAAAAAATCTCAGTCCAAACAAGGGCCTAAGCAGTCTGATCTAACTTTGAAGTTAGTGCTGCTTCAACCAGGAGTGTCATCTTAAGTAAAAATCTATTCATAACAAAATATAGTGGAAAAATCATACAAAATACAAATTTCAAAGCTCTATGTAAAATTCTGATTTAAATCTGAAGTCTGTCAGGATGGGACCAAGTGTCATAGCACCACTAAGCATTAAGTAAGTTTGTCTCAGAAAGTATTTATTCCCTTTTGTTCATCAATGAAAATGCTTTTAAAAATGATCTGAGCTGCCACTTGGTTGTGAAGTGCTCCAGACATAAAGATGGTTTATATACAACTGCTTATTCTCTAAGAACATAAATCATTCAGTATTTTTATATGTTACTTTTTATGCACATATACACTATTCAATTGCATTATCTACAGATTTCCCCTAGAGCTGCTTGCTAAACATGTATATGTTAGCTTTTTCCATTAAGCTGAACTACTGATTTTCTGCAGTACCACCTGAACCATGCCTGTTAAAAATTGTCACTCCCATGTAACATAATCCCAGCTAAAATTCACATGCAAGATGTAATCTCGACAAGCCACTTGGAATCCTCTCTAAAATAAGTAAAAGCCTGCATTCTTCTAAGGGAATGAATCAATATGATAAAAATGTCTCAGATGGATGACTAATCTATTCACATGAGAACCTGCCAGTAGAACACTCACACTGTAAGATTAAACCACCTTTATAATCTGTCATTAGAAGGAAAACTAATTCATTCAATTTCCAAACCTTCTCTTGGACTCCCAGTTAAAGTATTTCTCTCACATTTTCATGTTTGCATGGAAACTCCAGCAAGAAAATGCATTAAAAAAAGTAAAATATCAAATTTTCTTCACAAATTCCTGTTTAGTTTTGCCCCTAAAAATCTACTTCCACTCAAATCTTTCCACCAGAACAAGTATATGAGATTTAACTACTCAAACAAGATGTCAACACCTCCAATTTATGAGAGTTTTCTTTAACTTGTGTCAATTTTTCTTTTAAATCAACAAATACAGGTCTGAAACTACAACAGTCATCTTCATTCTTAATACTGATCATATGTTTAAGTAATTATTGACAGCAATACAGAAAACATTCTATTTCCAAGATAAACTTCAAATGAGGAATCCAGATATCAACTTAATAAATTATTTCAAGTGCAGGCTAGTTAAGGTTCCACATGAAGAAGAACTCAACATAAACTAATCAAATGGCCAACCATACCTTTAATCACTGAAAAGCTAATATTTCCAAGAAAAATAGATCTACAGCACAAGTAACCAAAAAATATTATTTTGTTATGTTTTCTGAAATAGATTTTTCAAATTTTACTTTAGAAAATAATTGCCATTGATATTTTTCTCATTACTATTCTTTAAAAGTAAAGCATTCATACTTCAAAAACTACCTCCTGGGAAGCAGAGATCTCTGCCTTATGTCCCTACAGGAACCGGTAGAAATTATTATTTTAGAACTAAAGAGAGACAAGTTAATGGCCTAAAAAAAAAAGCTTTTTAGACTAGGAAATAAATATAAGATAATTCTGACAGCTTTGCTAATCACTTGATAAATCATCTTCAGAAACAATGTTAGGGCATATGACAATAATTTATCTTTGTAACACCTGTCATCTATAAGGGTATCTATCCACCCTTTAATCGATGTACATTTGAACCAAGACACTTCAAGCCACACCTCATTTTGAGTAAAATCAACAAAAGTTAAATAAAACTAGCAATGTGACTGAATAGTTTGGAAAAATTTAAAACATACTGACTCCAGCAGAAACTACAATGGAGAGACTTTTAGGTGGAGCAGAATATCAAGAAAATTACTACCTAAATTAGATATGGAACTAAGAGCTCTACCTTCCTGTAAAATGTTGTGGTAATTTGAAGACGAGCTGAAAATGTTGATATCACTAATATGACAGCAAGCAACCTAACATTTTTTTTTTTTGTCAGAAGCAGTGTTATAATGATTTCACAATGGGTAAAGCAACATACTGAAATAAGAAGGAGCTGTCTTGAATTCTTCACAGGTATGACCAGGACAGCTCATGCATGTTAGACACTTACTCATGCATTCTTTAGAGCAGTGTGTAACCTCGGTGTTGTTTTACCATCACTTAAACTATATAAGAAGCAACTTTTGACTAGCTAGGAAACATCAAACCTTTCTCCTTACATATGACTCTTCTAGCCACCACAGTGCAGGCATTGTGTCCTCTAGAACAGACTACTGTAAGTACCTGGAAGTAATCTGGAAATATTACATTGATTTCCTATCATGGAGCAGGCTGCTGTAGGTATATAAGCATGGAGCTCAAATTTCCCAGAGACTAACTATGCCCTACTTCTAGCTCAAAATACTAACCCCAGCTTCAGCCCTGGGCAAAAGGCATGCCTAAGTAATATAATGTAATAACTTGCAGCACTATTAAGATATACCTGAATGTTTGACCATCACCACCAGAAGCAGCAAAGCTCTGCAACCTGATGAACATCTCAGGACAACTTGTTTCTGTAGAGTGTCACACAATTTCCAAAAGGTATGAAATCCTGCATTAAATTCTGAATAGCTCTGTCACGTTTTTTTTTTTTTTGTCTTTTTTATTTTTTTAAAACTCTGACAAGAAAATTACCTAAATCAGTATCATGCAAAAATCTAGAAGAAAAATTAGCAAGTGGTTAAGAAGAAAGCCTATGAATAGTCAAGACTTATCTGTATTATAGAATCACAGTTTGTGAGCATTAACATTGAAAATTACATAAATTCCTGTTCCAATAAGAAGCTATAAATGAATAACACGATGAAAGGAAGAACTGTTATCGTTCACTTCACCTAGGGTGAATTTTCTGTGGTCACTATTTTAGGCAGTATGAAAAAACATACAGTAATCATGTTTCCTTGCTCAAAGAAACAAACTGAAATGTCAGCTCTATTTCATTAAGATTGATCCTATTGGAACAGTGCAGTTACCTTTGGCAGAGGTCACCTGGAATATAGGGGTCCAGGTAATACTTAAAGATGTGTTACTTATTCCATAAGAATAGAGACTAGTTCACAGCCTGCACAGTCTGTGCAGCTATGTCAATTCCTAAAATTATAAAATACAGCAGGATGTTATTTCTAAGCTTTAAAATCAACAGTGTATCACTTTCCTCAAAGGATCCCTGTAATAACTTATCCATGATACATAAGGTTTCTTGTATTCTGACACACATCTGCTTCTAAGTCTTTTATCAGTCACTCCTTCATACTGTGTGCTTTGTTAAATCATCAAAAATCCCTGATTTGTGTTTCAAAGGAAGCACCATACTGTTTAAAAATTATGCTAAAAGATGAACATCATAGATGATCCTACTAAACTGAACATGTTCCTTTTTTATTCCATTGACTTTTATTTTCATAGATTAAGACACAAATATTTTTGACCAGGCAAAAAGCAAAAAGGGAGAAAGCAAATGAATGTGATGTCAATGATACTGTGAATCTTTTTTTAAAAGCACCATTATTATTTACAGCATGGAAAATAAAAACCAGAGACCAGCTGAGATGTCAGTCTTTTAATTCACAGTAGGGCAAAATGATCACCAGGCTTCAATCCAAATATGCAGTTGATGGGCTGCATTCAGAAATCAGGTGGGAATTTTGCAAACTGTTTTCAGAAATTGAGATGGATTACTTTATCTACATGAACTGAAGTCCCAACAGAAAATGCTACTCAGCTAGAAATGCAACCAGTACTTGAAAATAGATGCTTTCAAGATTTGCATCACACCTAGGAACAAAGCAGGGGCACAGACCTAAACTGGGTAGTACACTCAAAGCTACATACACAAAATTTCAAAATGGGATTTCAACTCTAATACTGGCTCAACTTTGCAAATAGCAAACAAACAGACATTTCTTAAAATAGGGTCTGAATGCCATCAATCAATAATTATGTGAATTGGTTTTTAGTCTAAAATATGCAAACAAAACACAAAGGGTTTTTTTTAAACACTGGTATATAAATACAATGTAATCAAACACCATGAGACCTGTTTTCTACCTTACAATGGATTTAGGGTACTCAACTTAGCAAAATCCTTTCAACACTTTTAATTATTGTTATTATTTAAATAAATTACAAATTTGAAATAGAATGATTTATTTTTTAATAATTTTCAAGCTAGGGAAATTTTTGTTTAAGAAAACAAAAAGGGACACTTGTCCCATCTTAGCCCTGCACCCCCCAACCCCAATAAATAAATAAATAAATAGCATTTTTATGTTTATGGCAAGTTGCCAAAGCTTAAATTGGCCTCCTTGAGAGGCTGATAGCGCTGTTTTAGTCACTACCACTTTGTTTGAAAAACTGAATGAAAACCATGGAGGCTAAATATGTCTTGGTTTACATTCACTAATATGTAAGAGAAAAGAAAGAGTGATAATGGATACAGTGAGTGTAGCTTTGCCAAAATACTTTAGAGTCTGTCTGCTTAAAAACCATGAAGAAGAAAAACAAGTCTGAAAATTCTCTTTGCAAACAGTGATGTTCTAATTGCTTTCATTAGGCTAATTGGTTGGAACTGACACTGAATCTTTTCAGAACTGAAGTTTTATTAAAATGTTGAAGGATTTTAAATAAAGTATCATTTCTTTAGATGCTCTAAATTTACTGTAAATTCTTTGCTTTCCTAGAATGATCTCACTGTATTACACCAAACCCTTCTCAAGATTATCCCGCTAAGGGGGCTCTAATTCACTTCCTCTTTTCATTCCTCCAAGAACCTCTGAATACTATAAAGTTCTTTACAGATAATAGAGTCTGTGAGTCCCAGAAAGGAAGAGAATGAAGGACCTAGATTAGAATGCTTTCTTCAGATATGTAATTTGCTCTGTGGTTGCTAGTCACATAGCAGCTTGCAAGTACCTAAAATAGGCATGTGCCTTTAAAGTGCTACAATGGGTACATTCTAAAAACAAAGTGCCCTAACACACCAACAGAAAAAAATCTGTTTAAAATATTAGTAGAAACAAGCATCTTTAGAGAAGACAAGCTTCTACCGTTACTATTATTATTAGCAATATTACAATTATTGCTACTATTCTCATGACTCATATCTGCCTTGTGCAAAAGACCAAGAAAGGTCTCTTTAACAGGGCACTGTCAGAGATAGGAAGAAACAGGCAAAGAAATTTTATATTTATTAATATTTTCTGGAATCTGAACTTTTCATGTTTGTTTTCTGTGTAGTATTTTTCTCCTATTGTGTGGTTGAGTACCTTCACATAGGTATATCTGTATATATTTTTTTTAAATTCTCATCATTAGTATTTATTTCATAAAAATACTACAAGTGGTCAAGCACAATCTTCTTATCTCTGAATAAGCTGTAATTAAATTAACTCCTATTTGTATTTTTGAAAGATCTTCTAAATACATTATTTAATATGCATTTGGATGAAAGCCCATGAAAAAGTCCCTATTTAAATTCCTGCTGCTTGAATGATTCCTGATGCACAAAATGAGCACGCTTTTAAGAAGACAACTTTTTATTCAGTTTCATGTAATGTATAAAATTTGTACAAATACTATTATATAAGAGAAGCCTCATGTGAGATTCAGTTTGATTTAGATGGTTATCATCTTAAGAAATATGTACTGTTCAGAGTTTTAGTCCTGAGAATAATTTATCCCAGACTACAGACAATGTAGGAGTTAATGAGTCCAAGGGCTAAAAATATACTTGGGGTAATGGTCAAATGTATCTATATGTACACCAATAGGAAACAGTTAATTTTTATAACAATACAGACACCGGGTAGTTCATGAAGATTCAAAAAACAGCTTCTGCAAATGTCAGAAAATGCTTCAGTGTATTGTAAATTAAAAATTCCAAGGTAATGTAATTATTATTTTAAATACTATAGAAAGATTAGAAATAGGTCATCAAGGAAACAAGCTAAACGCTATTGAAAATAAGTTGAGGAATTTTTTTTTAACTTCACCTGCAACAGAATATGAAGTTTTGTTATTTTGAAGATGTTTTGACATTTGTTGAACTAAAACTAAGACACAATTTCAATCACACTCAAACCCATTCTGGAGATGAATTGAAAAGTTTACTGGTTCAATGCCCTGGCAAGAAAATTTAGCAATGACACATATTTTTTAAAGTCAGTAAAAAGCTGGGAGATTAGTTTCTCATCTGATATATTGTTTGGAAATATACCTTACTGGACCCATTTATTCCTAATGCAATTTAAATGGCATCCAGTGGATTTAAGCAGACACTGGAGCTGGTATTCTGTTTTTAAAAGAATGCCATTCATCATTGTACATAACTAAAAATCAAGCGAGACCCGAAGAAACCAGATCTGAGCATTTCTTTAGCCCTGCTTAAATTCTGAAAATCTTCAGTATCTGCCCAAGCACTTGGGATCATTTCACCAAGAGATTATTTGCCCACTATACTTCACAACATCTGAAAAATAGATAGAAAGTTTCAGGCAAATTTTCATGTTGCTTATCTTCATTAGTATTTTGCATCAGTAAGGCTTACTTTTCCTTATGCAGAATACAGAAGCAGACTTGCTATAAGTAATTGTTAATTACAAGTATCACAAAGTATAAAGTGGTCTGTGAAAGAAGGCCTATTTGGCAGTAACTGTGAAAACTGAAACAAGGTATTAGAGGATTAATCTGCTGCTGAATGTGGTCTTACAAATGCAGCTTTGGAAATGAAGATAAAAGAGACCACTGCCGTCCAACCACAAATCACTTCAGATAAGAAAAAAAGACTGATAAGTCATCAAAAAGGCAAATCATAATCATAAGGAATGACAAGAAAAAAACCCTGCTGAACTACTACCAAGGGTCAGATGATGTCCTCTTATTCTGTGCCTTTTAGTGTACAATGACATGAGTGCATTTTGTCTCAATAAGCAAAGATAAATGAAGAAAAAAATATCTAGATAGATTTACACATATCTTGTAAGATTATAATTCAAATCAAGTACAAAGCTCAATTTCAGCATTCCTTATTACTAGCCATATTACAAAGACCAGCAAATTGGGAGGCAAAGCTGCTTTAGCAGTGATGCTTATCTGACTTCAACACATCTTTCTTCATGTTTCAATCAAAGAACAGCTGCTGTCATCCTAATGAGAAAATAGTGATAGCAGAACACATAGAAAGCCTTAAAAACTGCTAACACAGGAGCCTTATTGTAGAAATAACTGATCTGCAGTTAAACTTCATATACAGGAAAGCCTGTAACTGAGGTGAAAGGATAGATTTAGCAGTAACATTCTTTCAGTCTGTTGTTCTTTTTCCAGAAGGACAGCTCTGAACCAAAACAAGGCCTTGTTCTACAGGTGGTGCACCTTGAACTCCTCCAGATACCAGAGAGATGGTCTTTCAACAGCCAGGATGTCATAATGATCACAAATTACTAAATACATCACTGTCTCATCAAAAACCTTTAAGACAAAGCGCAGTGTGTCTTAATGTTGACAACAATGTTAAAGTTACAATAATAAAGTTACTTTTTTAATAAATTATTTCTGTTACCTTTAAACTGCTATTTGGTACAGGGTTTTTGTTAGTTTGTTTTGGCTAAGATTAAAACAATTATGTGTTGTTTTTTTTTTTAATAAGAGTAGAAACTAATTTTATCATTCAATGAATCATTTGGAGAAACATGTTCCTTTAGGCAAAAGATTTAAAAGAGTAGTTTCAAAAAAATAATGTTTAAGTCAAATGCAGTAGTAAAAAACAAACACCTCAACAGTAGAACAGTGCATTGAGACATCACATCCATGAGATGAATAAGACAATTCCTTGGATTTACTAGCCTAAATAAGGGCCTTCTCTAGCTTTACATTTGGTTCTGATGAGAAGAGTAAAAGTTTTGCAAACCTAACACTTCGATTGATCTAATTTTATTCAGTTTTTACATGAATGAGGTCTGCGTACTTTTTAAAACATATTCCCATGTTTTCTTTAATACATACAAAGTATTAAAGTCTTCAAAAGTTACATAAATTTTACAACTAAGAAATGAACTAATTTTAGGAGGATGAGTACCATGCTCCTCTAAAATTAAGATAGGGAAAATGAAAACTGAAAATCCTTCTAGGATTTCACATCATTCCTATTGCTTCCAGGAAATAGCTGCTAATATGAAAAATCTCTAAAGATTTAAACAACAAACCACAAGGACCAACATATTGACCTTCAACCTAAAATAACTTTTACTGTATATTGACCTTACTCATACAGTTGTTTCTTTGCCTTGATAAATAAAACAGAATATTAAGCACACTGCATACTGTACCTTTGTTAACATAAGAAATTCCCATGAAGAAATGTGTGTAAGGAATACCTCAGACCGGGATGTGCTCACTTTGCCAGTTGCTAACCACTTTGGTAAGTAAAACTTCCTGCCAATATGAACAACTAGATCCTTTGGGAAGGAAAACTGGCATGCTCTACCTCATCATGTTAGCCCTCATACCACACAGCTAGTTAAAGAGACATTCACTAACACATATGCCAGCACGCACATGTTCTGCTTAAGCTGTAGGTGAACAGCAAACAGGCATTATTCCTGAGTATGTCCTATATATCCCCTTCCTTCTTTCACTGATTCATAGAGGATGCTACTGGTCAAGCTAGTTTCACAAAATAATAAACACTATTTGACTATGCCTACAACAACGATACAAACCATATAGTTAAATATGTAAATTAAACGGGATGGGTAAATGCCAGATGGATTTACATTCATGTGGGTTCAGTTCAGGTATGAGTGTCTGAAATGATTGACTCTGAAAGCTCCCAGTCACTCAGTGTAAACAGGGATGAATAAAAAACTTTGACATAACTACTCAATCCCCTGACCCCAGCAGGAAAGTCAAGCAAACTGGCCAAAGGAATTTAGATTTAGACTTCACTGAACATGTCGGGATAATAAAATAATACATTAAAAAATGTATCTTATTCTCTAAACAAAGAGCCATATAATTTATTCTTTCAGCCTCAAACACTGATATATTTATGTTTCAATGCATGTCAAATTTTCAAGCGTTCAGAAGCTAAAGCAGTTAGGAACTCATTAATCTAATAGGCACATTATTTTTACTTTTTCAGGCTTACAGGGTGCTTGCAAATATAAAAATAAACCAACAAAATATAGCATGTATGGCAAGGCAACTGAAGAGGCTTTTTTGAAGTTGTAAATAGGGATAGCAAATTAAATATGCCTTTATAGAACCAGTAAATTTTACCAGAAGCCATCCTGTCATTTTTATAATATTGTTTTATATAAGCAGATTGACTAGTTGACTAATTTCCAATGATGACACTGTAAGCATCTTGATTTTTTTTTTTTTTTTTAGCTCAATGCCCATACAGTAATTTATTGAGTGCTAGATAACCTACCAGATTCCTACCTGGAAACTCAATAAACAGCACTGTCTTAACCACATAACCAAAAGAGCTGAGTTTATACTTTTAAAGCTTCTGCACAACAGGCCTTCTTTTACTAAGTGGCAAGCCCTTGGGAAAGCACTACAGACCTGATCTGGAATCTGGTAGACCTGATTTCTGCCCTGACATAAATCAAGCTCAAATCTGGTGAATCAAATCCTCTCACATTTTTTTAGCATTGGGATTTCTTTGACGGTGTACTGGCATTTTGGTCATATTCTTTACTATAATACACCTCTTACACCACAGTAATGCAAATAGTGTACAATTCTAAGAAAATCAGAAGAAAATGGAAATTTACTAGATTTCAAATAATGAAAATGCAGCTATGAAAAGGTATATTATTTCTTGGTACCTCTAAGCATGTGATTCACTGATCTGTTGTCAATGACATTTTTAAAAACAAAATGATAATAAATGTAAATGTACTGAGTCATGATAATTTAGGGAAATCAATATTTTCAAACCCAACTGCAAAACTATGTGCACAAAACTTTGTTGATGCTTGACCTACATTTGATTCATTTTTTCTATATGCTTGTACATACTGGGCTTTGTGTTCAGAAAATGGTACATAAAAGGACTTGGAAATGTAAGCCTTGGTGTACCATATCATACAACATTCCAGTTTTATACTAAGATTTTTTTATACATGTTAATTTTGTTTTAAAATGGAATTCATTCTCCTAAATCTGAAAAGCTTTTGATTATTGACTCTAAAACACATAGATGTTCACATCACAAAGTTATTTCAACTATTTACACACCCTACAGTTTAATAAATGCCAAATTCTCCCATTGTTTCCAAATTCTTATCCTGTTTTGGATATCATAGAAGCTGTCCTATACAATACAACATTGTTTCTGGCAGAAATTGCTGAAGTAAGAACAAGTGTTTAAGATTGACTTCAGAAGTTGCCTTGGAAATTGGCAATAAGGATCTAGAATACCTACTCTGCCACACATCTGAAGTCTTGAGTCACTCCTAATTTAACGGGAGTAAATTTATACTGTGTACTGTATAGTAACAGTTTCTTTTTTAAATCTCTTCTTCATATTCTACAGCAAAGTAGACAAACAGAAATTATGATGCATCTGTTTGGAGGAAGAAAATGCATTCCTATGAACAAGCTATATTTGGAGTGCACTTAATATTCTGCCAATTACCAGCCCTTTGTAGGTCTCTGTAGACTGGATAGACCAGCAGAGATGATTGGCAGACAAGTCCCTGGCTCTTCTAAATCAAAAACATAATGTCTATGATGATCCATCCACACTGAGGGAAAACGTAATTGACTTTATCTTCCATACAACTTTCTACACCTTTCCCAATTCCTCCTTAGCTCCTGAAAACTATTCAGAATTTGTGAAATTCTGGGAAGGCTTTTCAAACTCTTTAAAAGTCGATTCTACCTTTCGCCAAATGGAAAACAGAAGACAGGGTATTATTAACCTTGAAAACTTTTTTTTTTTTCTTCCTAATCTAACAATTTATTAAGTAATAAAAGTGAAAACTTCCTTAAAAGTGACTGACCATATATCATTTTCTGCTTTGGTTATTTTGATTGTTTTCTTAATCAGAGAGATTTTAAAAATACTGAGAATTGCAGTATAAAGACTGGTTTCCCCAATTCAAAACTGAAATGTAGCACGATTTAATATGTAATATGACATGTAATATGAACTCATTACTTATTCACCATCTCAGAACAGCAGTTTCTGAGGAATCTCTAACCTTATTATTTATTTTATATTCTATATCTAACTGCGTTGTACAAATATATTTCTAAACCCATTATATAAGTCAGAATTCTTCATCCACTAATGGACAAATCTTAAAAAAATGTGGCCTGCTTCTCTGTCTTGTTTAATCTAGATATATGACAAGAAGAAAAATCAGATAAAACGTCCTTTCCAGTGTAGTTTCAATTAGCCTTGGAGAACAAAAGAATAATTTTTTAGACTTTTCTGAGGGAGTAGGGCTTTTTTGAGAACAGATAAAAAGACATGAAGAAAGAAAAAAAGTTTTCTCACTACTCATATGCTATTGCTAGCTCACAAAATCAAAGCACCTGAAACAAATAATAGCACTTACAATACATTTGTTTTAATAGTTTGATGTTTTCCTTTTCTTAAAATTTGACCTCTTCTTCAGCTACTGAGGATGTGAATTATGTCTTCCTTATTAGAATTCATCAGTCAGAGATATAAATCCATTGTAAGAGAGTAATTTTAAGTCTTGAAACATGGTGTTTAAAGACTTAAACTGTCGAATTAATCTTTTCAATAACTAAGTAATGTACTCCCTGTAAACTAGAAGTGAGATTTCTTTAATCTGTCCACTTGACATCTGCTATACCTACACCAGTCTCTTCTTCTGTACTCTGGTCTGTAGATGATTGAAGATAATTTAACTCACTATGCCAGTTATGACTATTTCTTTCTACTGAAGTGGTTTTGGTTATGCTTTGTTACAGTAATATAACTAATATACACTGTCTAACTCACTGGAAAGACCCCATTAGAAGATTCTTCTGTGGGCTGGCAAGATGATGTGTATATACTACAGACGGAGATCCATTCATACTAAATCCCAGACAGTTTATTTTATAGTAAAACTACCATGTAGTGACTCATCTACAGTAGCAGAGAGTCTATATCTGGTAGTTATTACCTTTAGCAATGAATAAAACAGTTGTATTCTATTCTGGAAGCTGGAACCCAACATCCTAAAGGGGCTTTCACACTCATAGCCTAAAGTAAACATCATCAAAACAAAAGCTACTCTAGCACAACACAGGCATAACAAAGGTAAAAAGAAAACGTAGTCTTCCTTTGTGTTCTAGACCTCACCTCCCTCCACTTTCCCGTTTTGAGGTTTCAAATGTGTGCTGCTCATTTTATGTGCCTGCAGAAGTAAACTACAGAACATGGTAGTTTGTCTATTTGAGAAATCTAAATAAATTAATTATTAAATAATATTAGAGAAGTCAGATTATGATATAATGATCCTGAATGCAAGTAAACAGAAGCAAAAGGTATATTGCCTATTTTACACTTACTTCCTCAAACTACTAACTAGATACATTAGGGTTGCAATACTTATGATTTTAATTTGGAGAAAATTAGTTGGATCTGTGGTAGGAATGCAGATTCTGAACTACCAGCAAAGACATAGTAAATAAATAGCATTTGCAGCTAAGATTATCCAAAAATAAAGGTGTAGAGACATAAGAAAAGGTAAACAAGAGAAAATGGAAATAAAAGGAACCTCAAAAAAAGTGGTGGAGAAGATGCATTGAAGAATACTTGCAAAGAGTAAAAAAATAGTGACTATTTATGTATCTCTCAGTTGTTCTCCCCATTTCCTAATTCTATGCCTAAAGCTAACTCTTAGCATAAAATTTACCTACCACTTTCATTGGACATAACTCAGATAACCTGTTCTGTCATTCACCTTTTCACTCCAACATCCGAGATATTCAATTTTTCCAAAACAAACTACACTCCAAGCTGGTGCTAAAACTAGCCAGGTTCTTCAGCTCCTTCCTACTTCCACCTGCCTGAAACATTCACACCGGTCAGCAAGTCCGTCTCTCAAACACAAACGTACAACAACCACATGTTTGAAGAAATATCTTTCTGTCAATCTGCAGTCTCAGAAAGCCAATTCCCAATTTCATAACCAATCTCTTCCTTCTCACTGACATATCACCAACCCAGAACCATCTTTCCTCCTCGTTACTGACAGTGGAAACAAAAAAGCAAAAGCAAAAGATGGCACATTATTTAGCCAATACTGTTAACTAATGATGCAAGAACAATTGTATACATTATTTGATGAAGTTTCAGTTCATTTATAAGAATGACAAAACTAAACATAAGTTATTATTCTACAAGGAAGAAAGAATATTTCCTGCTACCTCATCATGCTTCATCCCTCTTAGTGGGAATAACTGTACCTTGCTGTGATAATTTTGATTCAAGGATCACTCCCTTACACAAGTTGCAGTGTTGTCACAGGCATTGAAACATTTAGTAATTTGATAGAATGCACACAATACTTCAGGAAGTTAATTACCACAAAGTCTTAAAAGAAGTAATACCATCTACTACCAGAATCTACACCTCACCATGTTACTCATGTTGACCCATGTGACTAAATTAGCCAAGAAAAAAATATAAAGGGGGACAAAACCAAATAATTAAAAAATGTAGATTTAATATCATATTGCAATATAAATTTCTACACATCCCATATACAAAAGCACTGATTGCAACAAGATACTTGGAAATAAAACCAGTCTTTTGCATGATCTCACTTCCTGTAAGTGGTTAAAAACTAATTTTTTCCATTTTAATCCAGTGTTTCAAAGCAGCATCTGGACAAAATATGCTTTTAATATAGCTCAGTGATTTATTTATTGCTTGCAACAACATTTGGCAATAAAAATATGCATGCAACAACTTCATGCAAAACTGTTGCAAAGACATTCAGAAAAGCAAGTATTTGTAAAAGACAAGTAGTTTGCTAAGAAAGAAGGCAGGCAGCAACATGCATTTTGAATGACATGTCTAAGTTTCAACAACAGCTTCCAGGAAACATTTACATTTGAAAAATCCCTACTTTGACCTCTTTTTCCCCAGTTTGCTTACTGGCAGATAGGAGTACATGACAAATGAACCTAATTTAAGTGGGCTGAATGCCAGATTGCCTGTTTAAAAAGAGCACCTGATTGTACATTAGGTGAGAGGTCAGTGACACTGAACACCAGCAGGTGTAATAACAACCGCAGGCTTTTTGTAAAGGAAATGCAAACAAGAATTCACCCAGAGGACATTCATGATAGTGCCTATCTGCTTAGGTACCAAGTGATTGGCAGTCAGGATTGCACATCAGGATACTTGGTGATGCTTTGTTAAGCTATATCATGACAGGGCTTTGAGCAGTATATCCTGAAAGATGGAGTCTTTAGCTAAAATCATAAACGAACACAAAACTAGTCACTGAACAAGAAAGCAGCTTTTCTACTATTAAAAAAGACTCAAAATACACAGAATAAATTGTTCTGCATCACAGCACCTGTTTTCTCCTTACTACAAAGCCTTTATTCATCTGTCATCATTTAAAAACACCAGTGTTGGAACTACCTGATCATTAATCTTTGAAACATTTGCCAAGAGACTATTATGTTCTTGCAAACTCTGCATACTCTACCCATCATTTGTGGGAAAAATATAGAAAAACAATAAGTAAGTAAGATTTTTAAAACATGTTATTCTATCTTATTAAATTACATTAATTTGTCACACACCTCTCCAGAAGATTTGGAGGTTTTATATTCCAACTACTGTTTTTTGATCTAAGGAAAAGTGACTGGTTGATAAACAATACTTTTCTTATACATAACCTTGCTAAAATTGCATTATTAATATCAATACCAAAGCACACAACTTGCAGAAACTACAGTGCAGTCTTGTAGCAAAGATGATATCTAGTACAGGTTTTATAGATTTGGGGGCTTTATTTTCTAGTATACCACATCCACACTTTATTTCTGGAAGAGTTGCATCTCCTTTGGTTAAGATTTATTTATTTCATGTTGTTTTAGAATCTGACAACGCATCTTCATCTGTTTCAAAAATTCAGTCATGGTATTAAGACGAATGTAGAGTTCTTGGGCAACAGGATAAATACTTTAGTTACTTATTGTTATCAGGATCCTAGCAAATCCCATATGTGTCATATGTATACCTACATGTGATGTCACATAATAAAATTATGAAAAAAAAAACAGTTTGTTTAGTAAGTAGCTTATGCTTTTCATTTTCTGAAATACATTGTTCTGAATGATGATATATGGTAGAACCTCCTTGGTGAGACAGATGGCTTGATTATCTTATATATAAAAATATTTGTGCTACCATTAATTTTGAACAAAATTTTTCTTATGTTCTATCAGACAGCCCAAGTGAGGCTACTCAATATAAAGACACTCGTTGATGAGATTTTTCTATCATACTCGTAGTGAAATACAGAAGAGATGTTTTATATTTAGATTTTTGTCATCATATTCTGATTTGTACTGGAAAGCAACTCATAATCATGAAAATGAGAACAGCATAGCTGACATATTCTCCATTTTAAAAGTACTTATGTGAAATTCTCTCCTCAAAGAAGTCAATGGGACAATGACAGATTTTATTGACATTAGTGTGTTACTGCACTGTAAATCCTTCAGGTCAGTGGTGGCTTCATGTGCTACATCCTTCTTCAACAAACATGTATCTGGTACATAATAAATAAAATTAAATGGAACCATGACAAAATAAAGATTTCTAAATCTAGTATTATACTTCTAGAAGCAAAGTGAAACACTGTCACTACTTTTGAAGTAAAAACAGTCTGTGGCTTACAGATCTTCCAGCTGGTCATGTCTATTTCTCAACAGCTTTCATGTACAAAGCCATGCACAACCACAGCCCACACTATTGTTTCACCATACTCAAAATTTATTGTGCAGTTGACTATTAATGAATTTTTCCAAATACAGAAAGCATACACAACTTAAAAATATGTAACAATTTACTTGTGGAAAAATATTAAAAAAACCCCAAATGCAGTTTCATAAGGTGCTTAGTAATTCTTCCTTTAGAGAATTTCATATTCTAAGACAATTTAGTAGCAACTTACATGTATCAGATCACATAAATTCACGAATCTGAATGCACAAAGACAGCATTTGAAATAGTTCTAATGTCAGCTTATTAACTGAAGTTTGTTTTATGGGTGCTAAGCAGTTTTGCCCAGTCTGTCCATTTAGGGGAGCACGTACTTATGTGTTAATCACCTGCTGGGTGGTGGTGGTGAATCTATCCTTTGATCAAAGGGAGACATACTGGTTTTACTTTACATCCTGTCTCTCTAGCTCTCAACTGGCCCATAGCTGGAGGGATTCATTTCAGGATTTTTCTTTATTCCAAGTATTCTGTTACTTGCTGCATACCACCACTCAAGACATCAGGGCTAAAACCAAACACTCTTTGTGGTACACCCATATGATAGACTTCAAAATGGAAACAATATTTAAGCTAAACCTGTAAGATCAAGTCTGCTGAAATCCTGCAACATATGCAGCTTTTGAACACTTCAACATTAGATCAAAGTTTGACAGTAAGAATCAAGGAGAGAATCAGTACATTAAAACCTATCAATCCTCAAGGGAAAACAGAGCACATTGGTAAAAGTACGGTTGACAGTGTTCATGTTGCCTTGGTGCTAACAGCAGCTAAATACAGCTGGAGAGCTCATGTTTTTTCTCTGTAGAGTATCTTTTTTCTTTAATTAAGACAGAGTTCTCACTCAGCTTGTCTTAAAATACACTCTTAGAAGCTGCACTGTTTTAAGAGGGAAAAAACAGGTATTTTTCTTCTGATTCTTATATTAAAATACTGTTTCCAAAAAAAACTTCCCTAACCTTTTTTCAAGCAATAGGACTGTATCTGTGGAGGATTCACATACAACTTTAGTAGTTTTCATAGTAAGACCTCTCCTACCTACAAAACAATAAGACAAAGTACTCTAAGACACTGCAATATTTGAAGAAGTAGTCTTCATTTCTTCGAATTAAAAATTAGAGAACTTACCAAACAAGTAAAAGGGAAGTAACTGCAAAAAAAAGAATTAGCTCTCCGAGAATAAGCCCTTTTCTCTCTTGCAATCAGTTGCAGGCTTTTTTCAGTTGACAGGTTCAACTCTAAAACTATTACTACTAGCAGATATTTTTTGAGTATTTATCATTTTTCTTAAAATGAATGGCAATTCAAGCTCTAAATATTTTTCCTTCTATTAATTACATACTGGAAATACATTACAAGTCTCAATGTAAACTGATTTGCAACACTGCAACTGTAAAACAGTTCTTTTCAATGATAAACCAGTTAACAATAAGACAGTTTCTTATTAAAATTTGAGCTGCTGACTTTAGAAATTAAGCAAATTTACAAATTAGGAAAAATCTCTCTCAGAAGATGAATGACCATAATTGTGTAAAAGATGGAATAAAAGCTGAATCTGGTTTGGTAAAAAAAATCTGGGAAAAAAAACAGCAGGTAATTCAAACAGTTTTATGTTTTTAAAAGGATGAGCTACCATTCATAAATATTTCACAAATGAGTGCTGCAGGATCCATGTAAATCTCTCAATAATTTTGTCAGCCTTAGACAGAGCATGAGTGTGGGTAAGTTAAATAGGGTGAATAAGGAGTTATGCTTTCATTAAATCGAATCACAGATTTAAAACATAAATACACCATAGAGTAAGGTAGAAAAGAAAATTTAAAGACTTGGTAAAAAATTATTTCAGTAACATGACACTGAAGGCAAGACCAACATTGGATCAGGAACTATTATAAAAACGTTTTGCAGGAGGAGTAAAACCTTCCACTTTTATCCTTTTTTTTTCCCCCACAATTAATGCAGGTAGGATATAATACTCTAATTACATTAAAAATGCAAAGGCAATCTCAGAGCACTTTCTACACAAAAGGTTTGAACACAACTAAATTCAATCATAATGTTAGGATCTGTTATTACTTACACAGGTATAAATTCCTATAGGGGTATAGAAGCAATGTAAGTCAGACCTAAAGCCTCTCACTGCCATAATCAAAATCATTCTAGCTAACAGAATTCCTGAATCATTAAAAACTTACCTCAGTGTTTACATTTGACCCTATCCATATTCTTAGAACTGAAATGAATCCTCACGAAAAGCTCACATGCAGGAGCCAGGTCAACAGATGTAAAACACTACACAAAGAATGTGACTGTACTGTGCTTCTTTGATGGCTCCAACAAACAAAGATTTAGGCCTCAGCCACATTAGGGAACAGTAGTCATTCATAAACACTTATAGGTGGACTTTAAGATCTGTTATAAAGAGAAAAGATTTCAGCTTTGTTTGAGATTTATCACCTAATGCATTTCAAGATCCCAGAACCACGTGTGGCAAAATTAATCATATTATTAATATAACTGGCCCAGCAAAGACTTATTGAAAGATTTATCAAAAAAAAAAAAAAACCAAAAACAAACAAACAAAAAACCAAACCAAAACAAAACAAAAAAATAGTCTGAAGAACTGGTTTTCCTAGAATTTAACACAGATTTACTATCCAAAATTATAGCTCCTATATAAAATGGAAAATATCATTTATTACTGATCTCCATGCTTGCATCTGGCAAAAATATGTCTGTCTGCAAAATGAACAAAGAGGTTCTGATTCTGATTAGTTAAACAAGAAAACTGCACTGGTTTAATTTAAATTATTTTAATAACCTGATTACCTAAATTGGTGCAAGAGCCTTTGAAGATAAAGTGATCTCAGTAAGGGTCTTTTTGTTTTTAACTTATGGACACAATTCTCTTCCAGACTCAGCTTTTCCATTTGAAGATGTTACTGCCACTAGCTGCTCTTCACTAACCATCAGCTGGATATTACCACACAGTTTCCAACAGAAAGTCAGAAATGTCAGAGTGTTCTCTAATCCACACAAGGCAACAATAATCAGGCTTGCCTGATGAATGGGTATTCATCACTATTTAAGCTAACCTGGCTCAGTTTGCTTGAAGTTGATATGGGATTGATGGGAATGATTTCTTCTGTTGATAGATCTGGGAGGGTAACAATCTCTAGGAGAAAAACAGTAATAAGCACATAAGGGTGGGTGGTAATAATGTCATCAACTGGCACAGCTGTTTGTAGAGTACTCTGCCCATGGCCTAAGGCTGTGGACAGGTATACTCATCCACATCCAGATATGCTGTTGAAAGAGATTCCAGCTGCTTGACCCTCGCCATGTGAAGACTATTGCTTCTTCAAATCTTCCAGTAATGCTGTTCAAGTGAGTAGCTTGCTCATTTTAGTCAAAAAGATCTGGTTTAAAACAAAACTAGTACATGAACTGTTTAGCCAGCTTGGCTCACTTTGGTAGAACTCAGAGCCAGACTAAAGAAAATCTCATGATCTGGCCAGCCAGATGATCTGAAAGGATCCAGGGGGGAACCCGTGAAATCATCACTGCTCTTCTGGAAAACAGACCTGTAAACATTTTCACCGGTGAACTAGCTACAAAGCAAAGATAAAAACTGAAGCAAAATGAAGCAGCCAGGCTCTGTCATTTGGGTTATGCAGGGATATTTCATCACAACAATTAAAGTTGCACTTTGTCTAGTGGTCTCTTGAAATGGGCAATTAGCACAATAGATTTTTTTGAACAAATGAGAATATCGATGTCAAAATGGATGCCTAATTAGAGTTGGACAGTATAGCAAAATGAGGAATATTAACAAGCATTCCTTAACTATTTCTAATCCATTACATTAATATTTGCTACTAGAGCACCAGTATACAAATAGATTAATGCTGTCAAAGCAACATTCCCAATATGCTTGATACTGAAGTTAATTAAATCACATGAATAAATATTTTTCCTAGATTTCTGTATGTACAATTATTTGTACAAGTATTTGTATTGTATTGTATTCTCTGTTATAGAATTATTTATAAATTATCAAGTTTCAGTCACTGATTGAAGACTCAAACTCAAGACAATCCAATACTACCCAATGCTTTTCTTTGGCAGAAAAAGGGAATGGCTATGCAAGCTCTATACACCTGCTGAAACGGACAAATGCCTTTTTTAATTTGCTTCTTTGCATCTACACTTCACTCAGCTCAGCTCAGCAGCTCTAGCCACCAAACCCAGATGAAGTGCTTCAATTATTGCATGTGTGTGATCTGAAAATCTTCATTAGAAACCACTGTCAGAGTAACAAGAAGCGTAAGAGATAGGGATGTGTCTCAAAACTGGCTCCAGGCCTTGTAGCTGGTATGACTGGATATCTTTGATAGCAGTCATCACCTATCAAAGCTTTTCCTTCAGGAAATCAAGAGACATTTACAATGACAACTGGTATTTCATTGATGTTAAGTAGGTCAGCACAGGCAGGTTGTTTTATTTTGTTTTGGTCTGTTTTTTAAAAAGCAGCTTTATAACTAACAGAATAAATATGTTTATATTAAAAATCGATACTAGATAATTTTTACTAGGTATTATTTTCTATATTCTACTGAACATTTTCCCTTGGATTTTGCATAAACTTCCCAGAGCAGTTTATATAAATCTCATGTTTATCCAAAATTGATTGTTTTTTTCATATTTTAGTATTCACTTGTAAAAGCTTACATTCAAAAATTTAGTTTATATGAACTTTGATTAGGTCTTTAAGTCAGGTGGTAACTTCTGTTTCCAAACAAACCAAGACATTGCAAGAAGAATGCGGTGCTTCCAGCCCCATATTCACATACTCTAATGTTCACAAACAACTGCCTGAAACTATTTTTGAGAAAATAATAGTAATTTCATTACAAAAATGGTAATTTCTCATGTTCACATGAATATTTGTAGAAGTGCAATCCAACAAAATACAATTCATCACTGAATTTATCCCTTTAAAGCAGATTTTTGCTACTTTTATCAAGATGTGATTTTAGCTTCAGAATTAAACTATATCTAAATTATCTGATTAATTCTTTTGGTGTTAAGTCAGTGATTATCTACTCCTGTTTACAGCAACTATAACATTTTGAAACAAAGTTTATCTGTGAAAATACATACTGCCTTTTCTCACTTTCTGCCATGTTAAAAATTGCTTTAGTATGTTATTTGGTTTTACTATGGAAGATTATAAAAGAGTACGACTGATGATTGTAGGCCCTGTGATTGTTGTCTTTAGGCTGACTACATCAAAAGCTTTGAAGTTCAGTTCATCAGCTACATTTTTTTTGTTTGCACACCATCTGCACCTGCAGTGAAGAAGCTGAGGCCAAAGTTCAGGCAGAATGGCCTGACTCACACAGCTAAAGTATAAGTGACAGAAAAAAGACCTACTGAATTTATATAATAAAGTTCTATAGCTAGACAAGATGGTGATTTGGTGTCTCATAAATACCAAGGATAAGATAAATGCTTGAGGGAGTGAAGTAAAAGACATCTAGTTTGTATAAATCTTTTTGAGAATACACATATGTATATGCACAGATATTTTTCTACTAAGAGGATGAACAAATAAAAAGACAGAAACTGCTCCGAGTGAAAACTTAGCAGTACTGAAATAAATAACAAGATATTAATTGACTTCAGTGGGCCCAGGGTTTCAACTTCTGACCTTAACTCTAATGTATTTGTCCATAACAATGTTATAACAGAAAGTTACAATCTTTTTAAAAAATAACAATGCTGATGATCTTTAGTGATCTTCCATTCCATAGGAAGCACAGGAAAAGTTTTACATTTGTCAAGTGATTCATGTATTTCCAGTGTATAACCAATAAAAAATAACAAAATACATACAGCTAAATAAATTCCTATGTACTTTTAATGAAAACCCTCTGTCTTCAATGGTGGGCAATAAATATTAATACCTGGAAGTACTACCAGTAGCAAGGACAGCTTCAAGAGAAAAAGGAAGGGTAACTTTCTAACTAGTATAAAATTTCCCAATTAAAATAAAAAATATAAATGTTTTCCATTTTGATAAAAAGTATTTTAACAGGAATGAAGACTAGTCACAAATCTGTCCATAGTCTACAAAACAAACATTCCTAGGGAGGTTCCTCCTTTTGTTTAGTAAAAACCAAGTTGCAGTAAAACAACAATCATGTTTAAAAATTCACAAATCCAAAATGCCCTTAGGCTCCAGTCAATGTAGCAACACCCATTTAGCTAATTAAGCATAGAGTTAGTACTCATACACTCTATGAGAAAAATAAAATGTACACTGTAGTTATGCTCCATATTTTCCATTGCTTTGCATGCTACTGTCACTCATTTAAAAATGAACATGTTTTTTTCCAAAACAGGCTAAACAGAATAACCAAACATAAAGAAAAATAAATTATTTACAAAAATCTTGACTTGAAGTAATGAAAACAAAAAGCAGAACAATAGCTAATATTCAATGTCTTTAAACATATCCTTATATAGTAACATGACCAAATTTTGTTATGCTTTATACTGCTATTAGTAAGGACATCTTGAAAGAGAACTGTTCATCGCATCTCAACAAAGACAAAGCTAGGCACCGCATTTGTTTTAAAACACCCTTCTCCTTCTCCCTGAAAACATACAAAACACATCCAATAGTTAGAAGTGAACAGTGAATATTTTCCTGAGTAATAATTAAGAAACTTTATGCCTTCGCCCATTCTGTAGACAACTTCTGCTTTGAAGGTTTTTTTTTTATCGGATGACACTGATGTCTCCTGAAGAATGCCTACACAGTGTCTCCTAAGGCAACATTTTAAAATTACAGACTTTATGTTCTGCTCCTAAATCCAAATTTAGCAAACTGGCTTTATGATTCTAGTTTCAAAACCACTAGGCATAGTTTGTTGCCAGGCACAAGTTTCAGTCTCTCTTTGTTTCAGGTGTGAAGGCAGCCCTGTTCTAAGGATATAACATACAATAAACTTGACCAAGCACTCCTAAACATCTTTCAAAACATCTGACTTACTTCACATCCGACAAAGAATAAAGTCTACAGTATTGTACAAACAAAATACTCTACAAACAGGTTTTGTGTTGATTTCTCTTACAGACACGCATGGACAACTTGTGGCAAAGTACTAACTGTTTTTCCAGTGTCTGCTACACTTCAGTGGCAGGAACTGGAAAGATAAAAACAAGCATTTGTGTTTTACCTGCACACTTCAGCTGTGCCACAAATCGTATTTTCTGAGAGTTATATGGCTTCAGTTACCCATGACAGACTGCTGTATATGATTAATTCTTAAAACTTATCATCACCTCCTGACTTTCATTTTTTTTTTCTTTTTTTCCTTTGTAAAGGTGAGGGGAGGGGAAGAGATCCTGTTTCTAACAAGCCTCAACCAGTGCAGCTACGTGTGCTACCAAATTTGCTGGCCAGTGGGATTTCCTTGCACACCTCATCTGCTCCTTAATGAGTAACTAGCTCTCTATAACCTTACAATATATTCTCATCCTGCCAGTCTACATTTCCACCATCATTTCATGTCACTCCTGTGCAGTATTTTAGTACTGAAGTTGTAAAGTTTAAAAGGATTTCACTGATTTTTAACTTGCTACTTTTTAAACATAATTAGAGGAGCAGCCTGCACTATCCTTACTTAGGCAGAGTACTACCTCATGGCCTCAGGAACACTTTTGATTGCATGAGTCTATCTGCACGGTACCTAAAACAATGTTAGTAAGATTATATAATCAGGGTAAAATTAGACTTGAAACAAATCAAGTTAAGAAGCTAAACATTTTGGTATCTCAGGTGCTTTTTGTTTTGTAGAAAAAATATCCTCTTAAAGAGAAATCAACTCCAGTTCAAAAGCATCTTGTTTATTTTGCACTACTGTAGCAAAATTTAAATTAAGATTCCCTTACTCTCGATAGTCAGTTTTCAATATCATTGTATACTTTGTACACAAGTTTTTTTAAACTGAAACAAATGTGTCTTTGAGACTCTAAAAGGACAATAATATACTTTGGTTCATAAAAAAATGTGTGTGCTGCAATGGAATTGCTACATCCACTGTTATAGAATCTAAACTATATAACTAAAAATTATGGCAAAACTTTATAAAAAAGGAGAAGGATTTTTTCCTAGAAATCTACATTCTTGCAGTTCAAATACTTTTAAAATTAAATTGTTGCTAAAATTATATTTTCCTCTCCAGAATAAAATATATTCCTCATGTTCACTGTCATTTGGCCTCTTGGTTTTCTCATGTTCACAATTAACTTTTGATAGAAATCTGCAGTAAAAAAACAAATACAGAAAAGCCTTTCTAAAGAAGATATACACCAAATTTAATTGTATAAGTCTGTGTTTTAATATACACTCACCTGACTGAGATATTTGATTTCTCTCAGCCATACTACTTGTTATGAAAATCAGGAGAAAGTGAGAGAGGAATAAAGGTAAAAACATGTCTAATCCCATGAATTAAGGGCTGTTTAAAGGGTCCTTACATTATGAAGAGTCAAATCAGCTCCTTCCTACATGGAGATGAAATCTCCATCTCATTCATTCCTGTTCCAATTATCTAGTCTCTAGATCTATTTCAACAGGCTGCTGAAAGTGCTCCAGTTTGACCACTCATCCACTCTACTACTACCATGAAAAAAGAGTCAACCTATCCTGCCTAATCCTGCAACCACAGTGCAATGAAGATAACTGGAGTGAACTGTGCACCCGTCATTCCAGGTGGTGAACAACTGTTCAGGGAGTTTTATCACCTTGTGTTGGTGAGAAGAGGATCCAGACTCCTCTTATATGCACTGTGAAAAACACAGGAGAGAGAGCTCTGCAGTGAAGAGTTTATGCCTAGAGCTTTAAAACTCCGCACAGAAGTGGATTTATTGTAATCACCTACTTGGATATTCTACTTATGTTAACAAGGCCACTTTTAAATAGTAATGCAACATTCAAGACAGTTAATTTCATCCTGATTACTAACCATTTCAGCTATTAAAGTCACTTAGCCTTGAGCCATATGTATCTAAGACAAATCTTGTGTGTCTTATTCAAATAGCAATAGAAATGATTAAGATTTTCCAAAACTAAATCACAGGCACTATTCCTTTCTATACATAACTACAGCATTATAAATTGGATTCTAAAAAGAATATCATACAGCAAGTTATAATAACAGAACTAATTATAATGTCCAGACTTTTTACAAAGCACATGTGTCTGCAAGATTCAACTCTATCAGCCTTTTGACCGTTAGTATTGATTGTAAGTAGGAACAGGAAATAATCCAATCATTCAAAATTTTAATTTCCTTAACAGAGCCAGGGCTTCAGTCTATGTGGCAGAAAGTACCATAGTAGTATCTTAAAATCAAGTAACTTTTAACTACTGCTCTGCTCAAACATCAGAAAGTAGGAATAAAGACCTCAGGAGTAGTTTATATCTTTTACTCCTGAAGCATACTTCTGAGAACTAAATCCAGTTTTCCTCTGGTTTAATATACGAGCTAAGTAGTTCCATTCTACCTGAGCAACCCCCACTGCTGAGGTAGATGAGCGGAGACTGCAAACTCCTGTGCTCAGACAGCCAAATCAAGCTGTTAGCTCTCAAGTCTGTGCACAATAGAAAAATGTTTCCATTTTTTTTTCTAAGCGTATCTTTTGTAAGCATCTCTTCTGTAAGATATACTTACAGTTCTTAACAGTGAATGTGAGGAAATTTAGTATTACCACATGCATTTTCAGAAATGTTTATAAGTCTGGGACCCAAACTATTTTTTTCCCCAGGGAAGGACGTCTATGACATGAATTTTCACCTTATAATAGTCATTCCACTAGACCCACGGCTACTCTATCTACAAGGACAAGTCTACTCATGAGCTCAGTCTGGAGTACAGGCTATGCCTGCTACCAGCTATTTGCTATACTACCTTTGCAGTGCTCCCCCACTTGAAAAGAAACAGCAAACAAGTTATTTGTCAAGGATCTGGTATATAACGATACCAGATAAATTATGCTGGCATTTGAACAAGAGTCAGAGAGGAATGTCTGTTTTTAAATTGGAGATATATAGGGGCCTGGAAAATAAACAAAGATCTGCTCTCCACACCCAAACCAGAAGAATGATGCTGACAAACAGCTGAAAATTACATTACTTTTAAATAACATCATAAACTGCTATTAAAATATCATCCAGCTGTAGTTAACAGAACTTGCTAATTGCTTAAAACACAGCATTAAGAAAACGCATAAAACTTTTTTACATTTTTATGTGAAAAGGAACAATTCCAGATTCTTTTTAAGGCTGCTTATTTTCAGGAAAGAAGAAGGTATAACTAAAAAAATTCAGAATATGAGTCACATCCTTTCCTACTTTTACCACATGCAACATATGTGTCCATAAACACAGAAGTTATCTATATATACAACCTGTACAAGCATGACCTTTAAAATTGAATCAGAAAGCATAACACCAAAAAAGGTTTATGACTATACTCTGATAAACCAAGGTTGCTTTCTTTTAAATGTTAATGGTATCACAGTGCTCATTATTTTATTTTACAATTGTTGAATCTTAAATTTCTCTGTGATAGAAAGCTTCAACAGTTTAATTTTTTTAAAAAAAAACAAAATACAAGTTATTCATTATGGATAGCACTAATTCTGCATCTCACAACTATTCTAAAAAGTAAGTATATAAGAACAAAAATTATTTTGGATATTTTATTCCTGTCAAACAGTATGACTGACTTCTAATGTGGCTTATAATGCTACTGGAAACAAAACAAATCCGACAGTCTTCAACCTGGGGTGACAATGGCCAAAGCAATATAAAGTATGGTAGCTTTAATTACACATTAATATTTACTTATGTGAGTAGATTTTGCTCCTCTGAACAGTCCCACTGTAGTAAATAGAATTGTGCCAGTAAGAAGTAGTGACATGAGCAACATTTTCTACAAGCAAACCACCAGGCCCAATGTTCTTAGCAATGTTGAGACCACAGTGATCATGAGCCATAAATTACCTGCAGCTTCAAAGGCAAGCACGAAAAAAGTGGACATGCATTGATCAATAACACAGTGACAATATAGTTATTTACCCATAATTGAAAGAGACTTAAACAAAATAAACTGCACTTTGTACTTGTAAATATCACAACCAAATTATTGTATGGATATTAGTCCATCAGATTATTTTCGGCAAAGAGCATGTATTGCATAGACAGATTATACTTTTCTTACTAAGCATCTGCTGCTTATTTTAAAATTTCACTAAAACATTTTGGCATAATAGTTAGTCTCATTTTTTCCATGCATACTATAAATTATATTTCTGTAAAATTGTATGCTTAATCTGTGGCAAACTTTCTTACGTACCAAACTTTCATATCCATTCTCCAAAAATATTACAGTTTTCTTACAGGGATTTTCAATATAGCAGGTTAATATTGGTTTAAAGAAATTCTTATCTACTGAAAAAAGGAAATTGTTTAGACAAATACAAACAGATTCAAATATACTCCTTTTAAAGTTTTGTACCTACCTACACCATTAGCCACAATAGGTTGTGAAAAAAATAAAACCATTAGACCATTGTTCATTGCATATGAGAACATTTTTTTTATAGGGTTCACAAACACACTTGTCAAGAAACACACAGCTCCATGCAGTTTAAAATAAAACAATAAAAATTAGAGTGAAACTTGAAAGAGATAGAAAAGAGAGCTTCTCACCCCTCAAAACAAAACTGGAACTTTGGTTTATAGGAACGGCTATGCCCATATACCCTCCTCGTCATCCTGTGTGCCAGACATTAGGAGATGCACAGAGAAGATGTTAGCATTGGAATGAAAGAAGAAAAAGTTAGTTACTTTGGTGCATATAAAATACAATTTTCTTGGCTGTTAAAGACATTTTTTTTTTAAAGGTAAGCCAGTGAAAACAACTGAACAAGTTTGTGTTATATATACAAGAATCTGCATCTATAGCAACGGAAGAAACAAGAACAGTGATGTAAATATTTTTCCCACTCAGTTAAAGCAGTGTGTAGGAAGTAGATTATAAGATTAAATGTTAAAAGATTATCTATTTTTTAATTGCACGCAATTCAAACCAACATTGACAGCAGAAAAAAGTAAACAAAGTAATTATTATAATCAAATTGTCTAGGATTCTCTTAGGTTAAAAGATACAAAAGTGCTGAAGAATCAAAAAAAATCTATTATCAGTGAAGTACAATTTTCTAACATGCTATCAATTAAATCTGTCTTTTAAGCAAACCTTAAACACTGCAAATTGTTGAATACCATTAGACAGTTTCTCTCCTTTTTTCCATTTTTGAACCATTAGGATTACCCATTTATTTAGAGTTTTAATGATAGATAACATTAATGGCAAATACAAAAAATCATAACAATGTCATGAATTTGTTTTTAAAAGGAATTATTTTACTCTAGATATGCTGAAAGCAGAAGATCTTTCCTTAAATTTATTATAAACCTGAATTTTAAAAAGAGCAAAACAAAAAATACTAACTAAACCAGGGAAGTGAAATGTTCTTCCCTGGACATGTTTAATGAAGTTTACATTTTTTACAATGATTCTTTATCTATGCACACACAGATGTGTATGTCCATATCTATATAGTTCTATCATGACAAATTCTGATGGGTTACTCAGTTTCTGGAACATAGAGGCACACAACACAGTGTTTTTCATTTAACTCAGCATTTCAAAATCAAATAAAATCTTATCATTTTAGATATCCTTAAAATTCACCCATTAGGATATATTCTATTAATACATTAACAGAAACGTAAAAAAAAATTAGATTCTATAGTTTCAAAACTTTGCAAGTTAGCTGGTGTAAAATACTGCTGGCACTTAATTAAATCTAAAAACTAAATAAAATGAATGGTAATTAATTATGATTGAAACAGACAGGAATTTTAGGCTGAAAATATACACTGCCAGTATCACTACTGTTCTTAGTCCATTCTTGGAATAAAAAAGAGCTCCCAGATGTCAACTGTTATTAAAAACCAGATGTTAAGATAGATGTCTTGCATGCTGTTGAATTAAGTAAAGAAATCTGACAGTCCACTATAAACTTAGCTATCATTTAACACAGAAGAAATGTGGGTAAATTTTTTACAGTTAACTTGGAACATGTCTTAGTTATAAAGTCTGCAAAACTACACTACAAAGCAAAGGCACATTAAGGCCTGAATTTTCTTATTTGTTTTTGAAACAAAGGGACAGATTCTGTAAAACTTCCAATGACCTGGGTTCACCTCACTGAAAATACAAGTCCTTCCCCCTAAATTCTACAGGAGCTACTTTTATTCAGGCCTACTAATGCTAATTGAACTGACTTTGAAGTTGACAAGAGTTTTGCCAGAGTAAAGGCTGAAGAAAGACTGAAGGATTTCTTTTCCACTGAGTAGCTTGATCCTATTTCACTAACAGAACACATTAGGTTAATCTTTGGTGATATCTTTAAAAACAGCAAAAATCAACAAAATGGGCAACTCAGTACATTTCCAAATGACTCCTAACTACATACAGCTGTTTTGCTGTTTAGTATATTGTAATTCTTCAAACAGGCAGACGTTCATTTTCACTTCAATTACTTGCATGATACCTTTTTGGCAGAATTCTAGAAGAGCTGAAAAATCCAATATTGTCAAATATTTTTAAAAAGTATTATGGGAAATTACTTACTATACAGTTTGACACTGATCCTGATATACAATAAGCAATAAATTAAAAACTGGAACTCAGTTAATGTCAATCAACATCTCTTTATTGAGTACTGGTCCTGTCAAAATAACTTTCTACCTTTTTCAGTTACATAGAGACTCTTTTTGATAAGGTAAGTGCTTTGAAATAATATGCTGAGATTTCTGTAAGGCATTTGATTATATGCCATGAGACACAGTGTCAGCCAAATTAGCTCTACATAGAATTGATGTTACTGGAGAAGGAAGAGGACCTGCATATATCTTTTCTCATCCCGAACTTATTCTCTATCACCATGATCTGAAAGAAAAGTCTTAGAAAGACTACTTGGGATTAGCTGAATAAATGTTATCTGCTGCATACATGTATGACTGAAATAATGTATACAGTGTCATCATTTGAAAACGTACAGGGCAAACTTAGAAGACAGGGGACTACATCTGAAACTGATGATATCAAAAAGGGCTGTACAGACCATGGTGGACATGAACATGCAATACAATGTTGAATTTACAAGGACAAATACAGATGGAGAAATAAAAATCAGGAAGTTTGCTGTACCTCTATGCAACAGCATCAGACCATTAATAAAATTACAGACCTGGTACTCATTGTCATACTTCTGTGAATATTTGAATGACTAACCAGATCAGGAAACAGCTACAAAATTATTGAAAAATTAACTTGGCAGTGAGAAAAAAAAGAGACTTAACCTAACTGGTATCTCAGAAAATACTGCAAGATTGTTTAATTACTATTAACTAACACATAGAGAAAAGGAGACAGCTCTTTTATCTAGAAGAAAAAAAGCTAGATATTTATAGGATGTAATTACACTGCAAATATGGTAGATACTTTTCAATAGAGCATCAGTTCTGGATGACTTGAAGATTTAATATCAAGACACTTTCTAAAAGATATGCCTAACTGTATTCAAAATAATGAAAAAAAAAAAAAAAACAAAAAAACCAAAACAGATTCAATGAAGAAATTATTATTGGTCAGGTCCAGATTATGATCATGGTCCACTTCACCTTCAACATCTACAAGTAATAAAAATCCTCTTCATCTTTTTTCCCTCACATCTGTTTTAGTGAGAATGTCTGTGCCATGATCTTATTCTGTACACAAAGAGTTCATTATGCATTTTCCAATTTTAGTGATTATAACAACTTCATAAAAATTAATTAAACACAGTTGATCTGTTTTGACAGACAACCGGATAGAAAAAAACAGACCCTCACTGGATTTAAAATTTTTAATACTAAGAGCAACCTCAAAACCAGTCTCAACATACTGTCTTGTTTTTAAAACCTGTACCTATAGAGTAATTTGACTTGATTTATACCTACCCCAGAAAATCTGTTCATATCTCATTTTCAATTCCACACACTATTATTTATCGAAGATAAACAGATTTGCATTGACCTAAGTAGAGCTCACCCACTTAGCATCTCTATCAAAGAAGTCCAAGGTTCCATAATAATGTGCTTTATTACCTAACGTGTTATTATTTAGTTAATTATGTCATATATTGATGCTAAGTAATGCACTGACCTAAAAATACTAGGTGCTTGATGATAATTGAGGAGAAAAGTAAAATTCCTACAGGTATAAAATTCCTACAGGAATGTCAACCCTCATTTTCATAAAAAAAATAGGATTAATACAAAGGTCCATAATTTTGTTATATGTGCTGTCACTTTATAATTTAACAGAAGCCAGAACGTACAGACGCAAGATCTTAAAGTATTATTAAAAGAACTCATTGATCATTTACTATTCCCATTATGCAGCCAAGTTGTTTTCAAGCCTGCACTACCTCTTTCCAGTGCATTGGATCAAAGTTATGAGGTAAGACTCAACTATCCCTGTTATTCTGCTGCCTGTTACATTTTGAGAAGTGTATATTTAGTGGTGTAAATCCTAACATAGTGTTAATAGGCTTTACAGATTTTTCTGTATGGATAGGAACAACTACGCAAAAGCATTGGATAAAAAACACACGAATCAGGATTGCAGTTTTATTTGGTTTGATGAATAAACTATTCTATTAAGAAGCTAAGGTTTGGTACATCAGTGCAAACAGATAATGTAAGAGAATCCAGAATTCTTCCCTGAAGTTCTGAGACAAAAGTAAGTTCATTACCTATTTTTGCGTTCTTGACACACTGTAAGGCAAAATAAAAGCTGCAGTTATGCCTTATCATTTATTAATATTGGATCAGAGGCTTCCAGAAGTATGCTTAGTTTTTCATATCAGTGTGTATCCTCCAGAATCATTAATCTATGGCTCTTTCAAACAATAAACTATAATCAAGCAATTTTTGATTAATGTTTGTGTACATTAACTGCTTTTTAAACTTGGATCTTTCATTGGTTTATACGGTCAAGAATAGCAATTCAATGACAAAATCTGCTAAGCAATATCTCAATTACAGACAAGTAAAAAGGGAAAAACTGAAAAGGAAACACCAATTGAATTGGTAAATTAGTATACATACTTAATTATTATAAAATTATTATAAAACCAAAATATTTAAGATATTGAATGTCTTGTGTTTTTAGGACTGACATTCAAGTCTCTGATTTGGACATATATTTAAGTACAGTACATCTGTATAATCTCAGGTACTATGAAAGCCTTTGTACATGTGCAATTTATAGATTATTAATTCATTTATTTTATCTCGTCCTTTGCTAGTCCTTTCTTTTTTCTGTGCTGCTACTCATGATATTTGCTTAACATCTTAAAAAGAAATATCTGGTATTACTAAATAGGATTTACTGTTCTGATCCAATTGCCACAAAACCCAATGTTAAAACCTCAAAACTGGCTTCAAAGTAGCAAAATAAGGAACTTAAACAATAGTGCCTGGAAAACCCTACACATAGATGTAGAAAGCTTGTATTAAGATGTCTTCTGCTTTATTATTGAAGTGTATCTCATTAGGAGTTTTGCAGGCACATTTCTCAGCCATCAATTCCTTAAGGTTCATCAGATTCAGTAGTAAATTTGAGACAGTAGCCTTCAGATAAAAGGCGATACGTTACACAGCAAGTTAGGGTAATAACAAACAAAGGATAACTTTAATCATGCTGTACATTATTAATTATATTTAAAAGATTTTAATAGTCAGATGGCAGAAATTATAAGCCTACTTGTAACTGCTCTGCATAGAGCATACTCTTGATTACTGGTGAACACAAAATAGTTGCAAGAGGTTATATTTAGCAGTGTGTATCAACAGCAGCAGATCTATAGCCAAGACAACTGGTGCTGAGAATCTACATCAGTACAATACACCTATCTTGGGGAGTGTGGGGTATTCTGGATTAATTTTGCTCCAATACTGAACTCCCTTTAGCAATATCACTGTGTTGGGGGGACCTCCTGGAATGCATCTTTCAGTTAAATTTAATCAAAAAGGAATTCAGTGTGCCCATTCCAACATTGCTTCTGGAAATGAACTGTAGTGCAGTAAATGGGAATGACCAGGGGATTTGCACTGTTGATCAGAAATAAAACCCTAATGTAAGTGCATTCAAAGACTTCAAGATTCTGCATTACTGAGGCCCACAGATGTATAAAATATGGCTACCTGAAGTGAAGAACACAGTGAAACTGACTGAAAAAACAGACAGCAAATACTTCTACGAAGCTGAAGTACAGCACACATCCCCTCACGTTTGTGGCATGGAAGTATTTTTATAAAATTCATTCTTTTAATAAAACAATAATAATAATAAAAAACCCTAATCTCCTTTTAGACAAAAGCTTTTGCAACACAGGCAACATTAAACACTTGATGAGTTAAGCTCTTCTGGCTCTCTTCCCACAATAGAAGACCCTTCTTGACAAGGCTCATCACATTTCCCTTTCATGTGCTGGCATGCTAAGAATTAATGTCTTAACTTGGGTTAAATAAATCTAGTGATAACCTGCTCATCTCTTGAACTAACTTTCTGATGACTGATTTATGCTACTCTCCTTATTATCTATGGCTACTAATGGGTCATTAAACATGTAACTACTGGCTCTGGACTGTGAAACTGTCCTACTTACAGCAAACAATTACATTTACAAATATTAATTTCCCCTTGTGACACAGAAATCTACCCGCTAAGCAGTGATGTTTCTTTCAAATCAAGAACTTAATCTAAGATCAGAATCTTTCAGAGCTTAGAGAGACTTTTTTTGGCTACTCACTTTCTAGGAGCAAACATAGCTGAGGACTAATCTCATGAACTCTCCATACACATGGAAACTGAGTACAGAAGAGTTTTGTGCATGAATGATTTGAAGAACTGAGCCTGTGACGGGAAATGGAAATACTAACAGTGGATTCATTCAAGGCTTTGGTGCATAGAGTTTTAGAAGGTCTTTGTGTTTCATTTGTGTATTCAAAAAGTTGAATAAATCTTAAAAATTGCTTCGGAAATACAAATTTATGCAACAGGTCTATTTTCAAACCTATCCATAACAGAAGGGGTCACAAGTAACCATGCATCACTCAGTTATGAAAGTGACAATGAAACCCATCTCATCATTTGTTCTATTTGTATATAGTTAAGTTAAAATCAAACATAAATACTGTTGATGGGGGTAAGCAAAATGTTGTTTCTGAACGCTTACTTTACAACACCCAGACTAGCATTAACATGAATAAGATGTTTCACCAGATACTCATGCATTCTAAAGCTTTATCACTAGATGAAGCGGAAACTCAATGCTTCTTACAAGAAGTGGCCCATGAAATCAGATTTGCAATGCAAAAATTTATGGTCCTCTTTGTAGTGAAAGCCTGTGACGTGTTATCTCACTTAAGTAACCAGCACCAGATATGCAACTTTTGTTATCAAGTTACTGTCTCCCAGAAATGCATTTTTGGCTCTTTCAGCTGGTCTAAAGACCTATTTTAGACTGTGATGGTGGCAGCTAATTTTTCTAGTAAGAAATAGAAGATAAATGTAAACCTCTATATAAGTGTTGTATATTCTAACACACACATTCAGGGAAAGTGAGTGGGAGAGGTTTCTATAGCTAAACATGATCTCAAAAAATTCTTCCATATGTGGAAAAGACTGCAAAGCTAGCATATAAATATAGATATATATAAATATACACACTGAGCAGTATGTATACATTTATATCACATTCATTAAACCTCAAAACATAAAATAAATTAATTTCTGTAAGCAAAGGAGAGGTATAACTTTTCAATACACAAAATCCATCTCCTTGAGGTATCATGAACAGCAAAATCTATTTTCTACTTCTTTTAATACAGCTCCAGTTTATCTGGTCTCTTAATTAAACTACAAATTCACTATATTTAAAAGGTATATTAAAAACCATCTGGCTACAATATAATTACAATTAAGAGATAGGAATAATAAAAGCATTAACAACTATTACAGATTTCTATTGGTTTTTACTTATAATGAGAAAACTTGAGTAGAGCACAATGTTTATAACTCTAAAATGGTGGCATACAAAAATCAAGAACTAGAGTATCTCTGAAAGATAAATACATATACTCAGAGCAGACTCTTCCAAATTTCAAGGCTCTTTCTTTTGTTCTGTCAGAAGTACAATGTAATCTGCAATGAAATTTGGGGTTGAAACCAATCATGTTATCCTCAAAATCTGGGCAAGCCCCTGGAAGACTATTTCAGTTTTGGTTTTAGGGTGAAGTAGGCAGAAATAACTAGATAGCTGTCAGAGGCAGGAAAAATTCTCTGTATCTACTGAAATAAGCATGATAACACACAATTTTGGGAAATGCTTAGACAGAAATTACATCCTCATTAGAAGAGAAGTATTTGCCATTCAGTAGCACGTTTATAATAAACAATGTAGCTATGATAACTGCATACAATTTAATTGGAATATTGACTTTTTAATGGTGACCATGATACAAATAGGATTTTATTGCATTCAGTTCAGCAAGCCTGAACATGTGATAGGAATCACAAGTTCTTTGTTGTAGAGGGAGAATATGTGTAGCAAAGATGAAAAATTAGAGGAAATACTTAAAAATGTGAAAGCATTTATATGACTAATTTGCACTGCACTCCTGAGATATCAAAACACTAATTAATTCAGCACAATACTAGTTATTTGCAGTGCATATGACTGAGATTGTTCATACTGAATGTACCGACAAGCAAACCTTGCCCTGCCCAAATTCCTAAATTAAATAAATCCATGTGACTCCAATGAGCTTAGTGCAGGCTCAGCACTGTGCTAATGCAATTGCGTGCTTCCTTGCAGCTTTAGGCACCAGCAGAACAAGTTCACATACATTTAGTGAACAGATAAGAGCAAGCTCACACCTGCCCAAATACAATGTGTAAACATACAGCATAAAGAAGCACAGAGAATATTAAAAAAATCTGAGTCAGGGAAGGAGCCAATAATTCTAATTGATTGCATTAAACAGCTATATCATATCAATTCTTTTATATTCCAGTGCTTTAAGTTTTCCCCTTATTTTTGTTTCTTTTTTCCTGAACAACAAAAAGACAAAGTTTTAATGTTGCAGAAAACTTCCAAACATGATATTTCAGTTTTCCAGATACTAAACTTCTGCTCAGATTGAATTTGCTACTCACAGTCTAAAGAAATTTGAATAATTTTACGCTTTTCAAATAACCATGCTTATTTGAATAAACTAAAATAATCTGTTTCTTTTATGTTTATCCTCCTTTTAAGTTGTGTTGTTTGGTTTTGTTTTTTTTTTTTTTTTAAAGGCAAATCCAAATTTCAATATTCCTGAGGCCTATTCAGGAGTTTGAGGTTGGCAATTTTCCAGTATGGCCAGAGAATATAAGGCATTGTGCTAACAGTCAGGGCTGCCAAAATACACAAAGTAGCATGCACTCCTTTCCCCTAAAATTACATATGGATCAATACAGTGATTTGCAGATCAGGATCCAGACACTAAAATAATAATTGCTGTTTGACTGTCCTATGGCTCTGATTTCAAAGTCATCCACCTCAAACAAAATCCCATCTGACCTGTTCAGTTTTTCACATATCGTCTTTCATCAACTCTAAGTATATTTAGCAGTTCCAGCTGATGAACAAAGATCTGTTGCCAAAACCAGTCACCACTTTACAAATCAATAATCAGTTTTTTTTTAGAGCACATGGTTGTCTTCAAAAAGTCAGCTTTTAGTGGCGTACTCCTACTTTGCAACAGTCAGATTGTTGTCAAATTTTGTGCATCATTGCATGTGATTTCTTGTCTCAAATGAATGAGTTTACCAGCATACTTCAGAAAAATCTTCTTTAAATGGCATGTATTTAGTACTATAACAGCTATCATATAGTTCTTTAAAAGTTGGCTTCCTGACTGGAGAGTGGCAGTAATGGAAGCTTCATAGATACACATTGCCCCATCACTGTCCTAATAAGGAGGACTTTTCCTTTGGATAAAAGGATAGTTCAGAAACCTTGAACTAACTTTTAGGCCTCTTTTCTGAGATTTCAGACTAATGGAAAATTTGATGGTGAGTTTGTCACAAATTACTTCTAAACACCACCACCTAGTAGAAGGGTCTTCAAAAATGCTTTAAATAGGATAAAAATCTCCATGTAGTGAGACTGGATTAAAGATGTAAAAGGACATGCTACATGCTTATGACACCATGTGACATTCCATCCTCAATTGCAGCTTCTAAGAATAGGGTCAACTTCTTGGAAAGCAGCCAGCTCCTACAGCTGTATAGCACATCTTATGATATTCATATTTTTCTAAAAATCAGATTATTTTTAATGAGAATATCAGGTCTCATTATAAAACATAATTAAAATATATTTGTAGCCTTGGTGACCATGGAGTAAAGCATTCAACTTTGACTCAACTACAGCTTTGAAATTCAGGAAACTCTTATGACATTAGAAACAACTTATATTTTGTATCTTTAAAAATCTCCAGTACTATGGGAAGTATGAAGATTTGATATTTCTTATAATTATCTGGATTGGGAATTAAGTCCTAAGGTATGAAAATTCTTTGGATGTTATAACGTCAGCCTTCCACTGCATGTATGCAGAATCAAGTTCTTCCACATGCACTCTCAAATAGCATGACTTCCTATTAAGAATGCCATCAAACCAACTTATATCCTAGACACATAGAAGTCATAGATTACCTACACAACTTCTTTTAAGTCCCCTTTTTATATAGAGATGCTGCTTTTAATTTAAATAATCAAGTGCAGTTTTTTATTATGTAGTCCATAAACAGCAACTTGATCTTAGAAACTTTCAACCACATAGCAAGGATCTCATGTACTTGAACAAGAAAATCATGGGTGATATCAAAAGAATGCTATTTGTTATGTGGAGACCATCCTAGAGTTAGAGATCTGTCATATGTGCCAATAAATTAAGGACTGTTTCAGAGACAGCAAGGAATGTAAAATGCCCACAGAAAATAATAGTAAGAGAATATGAGTGAATGGAGCCTGAAACTCAGAACAGGATACAAATACATAAGGGCAGGAAGACTTCTGAGATTAGAAAACCAAGGGAATGAGATGTCTCAGTTTGACCAGACATATGGTTAGCGAGACAGAATTCCCTGTGGATTAGTAATTTACAGGCCTGTTATGATACCAAAAGTGCAAGAAAAAAAATTACAAAAGGACTGCAGTACAGTAAGGCAGCTGTTGCAGGGAATACAAATGTGCAGATTCCTACCAAGTTTTAACAGTAACAGCAATTTGCTTCAAGAGCACACAATCACTTTCATGGCACAAAAAAAAAGCACTTCCTTCAAAACATCTTCAGTACAAGGAAGAAAACAAAGATGATATAGGCAACTGAAGCCAAGAGAAAAAGGTTTTAAGGAAAAACTGTAAGTATGTAAAGGTGAGAAATAAGAGAGGCAGGGAGTTGGACAGTAGGATTTATGATGAAGTCTACACTATGGGGCAGGACAGCTTCTAAATCTGGAAGTTCAAATTTATTTAGCCATCAGGTTTTTTTGTTCCAGAAAGATCTTGAATACAGGGATCCAGATTAGATTACTGTAATGTACTCTACAAGGGGCTACATATTACAACTCCTTGGAAACTGAAGCTAGTACAGAATGCTTATTAAGCTCATTTTCATGCTAGGAGTATTATACCCGCACTCCAGGATACACACTGACTGCCAAAATGTTTCCAGGTGGAATTTAAGAAAGATTGCCAACTATCAAGCCAAAACTGAAGAAAATATATTTAAGTTTTTAGTGCAAAGCAGCAAAATTATCTTTTTTTTCCAAGTTTTTAAAAGACTAGTAAAAATGGTTAGTATTGCAATGTTATTGACAAGACAGCACTCAATCCCCAGAAATTTATTTATATCAAATAAAAATCAGATGCACCAACAAAATTAGGGAACACATCATGATTCACTGTAACATGAACACATGTATGGGCAGAGAAGAGTTAGTGTCTTCCTACTGCTTGTGAAGTTTTCTTACATCTTCCCAGAGTTTAGGTCCAGACATACAAGAGCAAGAGAGGCTGCCAACCTATACCTCTCCCTTAACAGAAGAGCAAAAAAAAAAAAAAGGAATAAAGGCAAGAAGTGGCTGGAAATTTGACTTTGCTCCCTAGCAGCAGCCAGAAGACCTGAACACATCCATTACATCTGAAAAAAGGTGCCCAACTAGTTCCTTCAAGAGAAGTCAGAGATTCTATCCTTTACTACGCCTAGAACCATGCTGCCACATGCTGCCCATAGCAGGGTATGATAACTAGTAACAGTTATAACAAAAACATGATTATTAAAACAAAACATCAATACATGAACTGAACAGCACCATGTAAAAAGTATGCATATTTCAAGCAGGATGTGTGTGTATTTTTCTTCCAAGAGACTGGCAGTGTACCATTCTCTTTAAAGGAGGTATAGACTTCCAGTAACATATATACAGTGTTTTACATCAGTAAGTGGGAAATGTCTTATTCTTTGTTACAAATATGTACTCAAATGTACATGTATATAGTTTTACGGTCATATATAACATACATGTATTTCTCCATATAAATGTAGCATATAAATTAGAAAATGCAGTATTATCCATAGAAATGAGAAATGTTTCAAGATTAACACTATATGTTCAACTATCTCTCCAGAATTCGTGAGAAAACTTTCAAAAATCCTTCCTAGCATTCACTAAATTAAATACCATTTATGTTACAATATGCAGCACTTCCTTGTCTCCTTACGAAATTAAAAATGCTCTCTGATGATTTGCAAGTGTAGTGATAGGACAATGGGTAACAGTTTTAAACTGAAAGAGGGTAGATTTGATTAGATATAAGAAAGAAATTCTTCCTTGTGAGGGTGGTGAAGCACTGGCCCAGGGTGCCCAGAGCAGCTGTGGCTGCCCCCTCCCTGGAAAGGTTCCAGGCCAGGTTGGATGGGGCTGGGAGCACCCTGGGCTGGGGGAAGGGGGCCCTGCCCGTGGCAGGGGGGTTGGAGATAGATGATCTTTAAGGTCCCTTCCAACCCAAATCATTTTATGATGATGACAATTTTGAAGATGATTTTCTCAATTTATTCTGTAGTCTCAAACCACTAGCGGTATGTTGGATTATGGTCTTCAAAAACCACATATCTAGAATTTATATGTAACACACTATTGAATGGGAAATACAGGTTTGAATGGCACATGGTAGTCAAATTGCTGTACAAAAGAATGCTGTATGCAATGGTAAATAACAACACAGAAAGTAAAAAAATAAAATAAAATCCATGACTGAAAACTGTAAGTTAAAGCAATGACTGGAGTTCACTCATGATTATCACTGACAGTGCTGTTCTCAAAGATTATTTCAGCAAGGATTTTGTTATGGATCTCCTATTTGCTTGCTTTACAAGTAAACATTTGCTGGGCTAATCCACTGTTCACAGAGTCTGTGGAAATTTAGGGATAGCAGTATTTATGGAGAACACCTACTCCAAGTCCAATGCACCAACACAAGGTGAAATGAAACTATCATCATGTGCCACAGATATTCACCTAACCTGTTCTTCAAAACCTCCAAGAAAGGAATTTCCATTACATCTAAATGACAGAGTGTCCACATTTTCTCTCCATTTACATATTCATTAGACTCATAGGGAAAACTTTCCTCTTTTTAATAACTAACTTAGTTACTCTTGGTAAAATTAAATTTACCATTCCTACTCTTTCTCTGGTGGGCATTGGAACACAATAGATCATCATCTTCTTTACAACAACATTTTATATATTTGAAGACTTATGTCTCCCCTTTAGTACTTTCTAGACTAAACAAATCCAGTTCTTTAAACCTTCCTAACAGGTCTAAAACTCCTATCATTCTTATTGCCCGCCTTTTGTCCCTTTCTAATTTGTCTATCTCTCTTAAAGAAAAAAAACCTGTACACAGCTTTTGAAATGAGGTCTCACCAGCGCTCAAAAGAACAGAATAATTGCTTCCTGCTTCTTTTTCAGTATTACAACCATTCCAGAATTAGATCCAATTTCATTGCAATGGTATCCCATTGTGCAATCCAGATTCTTTTTTCCCTGCTATTGCCTCATCAATACATGTGACTTCTCCCTTGTAAACAGACTTGTCTTTACTGAATTTCATTTTATTTACTCTAGATTTTCTTTCCAGTTTATTAAGACTGAAGCAGCTTATTGAGCAGTTTAACTGTTCCTGCTATGCCTGCAGCTTCTTGCAGCTTGGTTCATTATCAACAATATTCATCTTTTTTTCTATTCCATCACTGAAATTATTTCTAAAAATATAGTCCATAGAAGCAGATAAAGGACAGACCTCTTTGGAACCCTGCTGTAACTATCCTTGTCTGACAATGAGTAATGGAAAAGTTATCTGTAGCATATTTGTATCAGCTGCACACTCATCTCGTGGTGATTTCATAATTAATTAAATTAAAATAATTGTATTTGTAGTTACAGCTTTTATTAATGTAATGCATTTTACATCACGTTAATTACATTACAAATGAATTTATTTATTTGCATATTACAAATATATGGTGTGACAGTGTTAAAGGCCTTATGAATTCAAAGTATGTCACAGCTACCATTTTCATCTTTAGCCACAAAGCCAGTTACCCCATCAAAGGAAATTAGATTTGCTTGACATAATACGTCCTTGACAAACACAGGCAGACTAAATATAGGATGGGTATTCTATGTAACAGCCATCTAGACCTGCATTCTGTTTTAGAGTGTGGCCTAAACCCGTCAACTAGGAAAGAGTGCAAGAATAAAGTGAGTACATAGTAATAAACAATCTCATATCTTAATGAATGTAATATAAAAATAGTTTCTCTGGACTAGGATAGGAACCACCAGTTGATGGTTAGGAAAAGAGGATAAGGGCAAAGCAGGTATAAGGTGATCTGATATACAATGAGATGGATAGACAGGTAACATCATACAGTCTGATACATACATCAAGTTACTGAAAACAAATAGTAAAAAGACTACTAGCTTTCTATTGATTCATTGATTAATAATTTATTGCATAACTTTGCAGGGTCTAAATTAAAGTTATTCATAAATCCCCATATATTTTATTTGTAAAGATAAGAACAGTGTTTGCCTTCCTCAAGCCTCCAAGGGTCTCGTATATCCTACATGAGTTGTTGAATATAATCATAAAGAGTACAGGGTAAAACTGAGAATACTGGTACTAGCAAATACTAGTAAAATAGCTAGTATTTTAAGCACTCTATCTTTAACCATGAAATTGTTTGCTTTATTCATACAATTTCTTAAGTTTTTTAAGTTCTTGAAGGTTTTGGTACAGACTTTCATTATGCTTCTTACCTGTTCTCTTCCCTGAGTAACCTGTTATTGTGCATTGAGAAGCACCTTCTTCACTAAATATTACCTCTCTTACATTTTCTTGTCCCTCAAATTTTCTTTACAGGTTCAGGTTTCTTGAATTAGTTGAAACCAGTGTCTAAGTTTCAGTAACACAGAGGTGGTTGTTACCTGTTTTTTCACATTTCTTCCCTGCATTTTGTTTTTCTCATTCTATTCCTTGCACAAAGCCAAAACCTTTTTTATTTCATGGTCATTCTCAGACAATTTTGCCTTCTTTTATAAACTCAGCCAAGTTATCTATCTTAATCAGAAACAGAACTAAAGCCAAGACAGCAAGTCATTAATACCCTTCTCCACTTTCTGAAAGAAAAAGTTGTTCTTAACATGTTCCAAGAACTTGAAGGATTCCATGTTGTGTTGTTCTGTTCAGGTTTTGGTTGGTTTGTTTTGTTTTTGTTCTGGGTTTGTTTTTTTTTTTTTTTTGCTATCCAAGAAATTGAGTTTTCTCATACTTACCAGTTCCTATCTTTAGTACAACTCTATTAGTCATTGTAAAAAAAACATCATTTGCCTCTTTGTCTCCTATTTCCTATTAAGTACTGTATCATACATCCCCATTATAACTTCATCTATGTTTTCCCCTTTTGCTTCTACCCAGACATTATGAATTTATAAGATAATTTAGTATCAAACAATGGTTCTTCATATAAAAGCAATGTTTTATTTTTCTCCAGGTTTCTCTACCTGATAAAAGAGTTATTTGTCTCTATAGACTGTTTTTCCTACTCCAGATGAATACAGATATGGGTAACTTTTCTCCTTGTCCTACTGTGACTGAGTTCCTCCTAAAACTCCTAGAGTTTTCAACTGCCACTCACTGTAGTAGGCTAAAGCATCATATAGTGAAAACAAGTCTGTCTTAAAATTTGAGTCATCTTCAGGCCAGACTCCATCCACAACTGACAAACTTTCCAGTTACTAAGCATATTCGTTTGAAATGGAACAGCGGCACCCAGTAACAGCTGGAAACACGTGGCATGCTGGCAGCATGGCTTACATATATGTTTTAATTTCAAAACAGATGTTTGTTTCTTGAAATTGAATCTACTACATCTTAGATTCTTTCATTTGTATTTCTTGGGTTTAGCATTTCATATGCATATACACATAGATGCATGCATGCACACACACACACTGTTTCTTACCATAACAGATTTTTAACAGTATCAGACCCAGACACCTCAGAAAACAATTATGAAAACATGTTTGCTGGCATATGGGTATTTTTAGGATGAGATAAAGTTGTTGCTAGAATTTTAAATACGATTTTGGTGTGTATATGTACAAATATAATGTATATTTTGTATCATTACATAACTAATTAAAGAATTTATTATTTTCAATACTACGTAATGATAACAATCCATAACTAATAACTGTAACATTATTACTAATAGCTATAGCCATATTATAGCATTATTCTCAATATTCTAACTATAAAATTAAAGCAGATACTTTACTTATGGTGGATCTGGACTTTAAGCTGTCCATAAATAAAAGGTACAGCATTTTCTGTTTGGAAACATCTGTTTCAATAAACTTTTCAGTCAAGGCGTCTGCTTCACTCAGTTGTCTATGAACCAGAAATACTGAGCTCGTACACTGGACACTTAGCATATTTCTGCCTATTGACAGCAACATTATCTGAAAAAACACATTATAGTAGACTAAAAGACAAAGTGTTGAAATGCTAATAAAGCACAGAACATCATGACTTCCTGATTCCAAACATACACAGTGTAAATATTAATTTAAAACAATGTGACAATAAATTTGTTTTAATATGTTTGTATTTTAATTTTGTCTTAACCTTCATATCATTAATATTCTACAATATTATTAATAAAAGCAAATTAGTTACTTTTTTACAAAAATAATTTTTCTTGAAAGATTGTATTTATTTGTAAATAAACATAAAAAATCAAAACAAAATCAAAACAGTGATGGGTTTATGGATGTTTTTTCGCCCCCGGTGGAGGAGAATAGGTACAAAGCTAACATGCTCAATTAACATAATTTAGGAGACCATGTTATTAGGACAGTTATTTGCCCCTGCTGAAGCACGGGACTCTAAGAAGAATAATATTCTAAGAAGAAGAAGAATGAATTACTAAGCATTTTTAAAATATCTCTCAGATCTAGTTTATCTTGCCTAGCTAAAAATGCATCGCTTGATTTTAAGCTATAACTGTTATTTGACAGCTTTGACAGAAAGACACTTTTAAAAACAATTTAGAGCCATTGGTTTAGAAGTTGTCAAAGGGAACTGCTACACATGGTTTTTCAATACTAATGATTAATCCATTTACTTTAAATAAACAAAAAATTATTCAAAATAGTCTATACTTCTTAAATCCCTAGTAATCACTAAATAGGAAATTTTTCATTGATCTACTGAAAAAGTTGAGTTATGACATGCTGAAGACAGCTGCAAAACTTCTAAAGAAAGATAGGGAAGAAAAATGTAAGCCACACAGCAAAAAGCCAAAATGTTTAAATTGTTTCAGGGATGGAAATATATACCAGAGCTATTAGTTTCAGTTCAAAGAACACATCACTTGCTTATTATTTCTTTGGAATATTTATTTTATCTTAAAATAACAATATAGTAATATTATAAAATTGAAGGTGGAAATAGAGGTGACAAACCTGATCTGGAGAGGGTCTGTGGTTGGAGTGTTGTGGCCTCCCAGGAGATCGATGATGGTGGTGGTGGTGATGGTGGTGGTAGTGGTGATGGTCATCATCGTAGTTATCTGCCATCAGTTTCATTCTGTTTTGTGTCTGTTTAAGATGTAAAGTGAGACAAATCTATTACATGCTGGAATATATTACTCTAGCAGTGTTTTAGGAAGATCTTAGCTTCTTCTTAGCTCTTTTCAAAATTTTTTTCTTTTTGTAGCTGTAAGGATCTAACAAGAGAAGTCTGGACTGCTGGCTCACAAATAAAAGGAAATAGAAATAGAGGAAGATAACAATGTGAATACGTCTTCTGTCTCAGTTTTCACATAAGTAGAATTGCACAAAGTCAGAAAAGGATATGATCAAGGATGTTGTGTTTAAAGGGTGTCAGCTTTTCTAAATTTACTAATTTAGAACCATTTCCTATCTTTTTCCAGTCTATTATTATGTCTTACCAATTAACTTGTAAAATCTCACTGAAAGGAATATTAAGTGTACTTCAAATATTTACAGTTAGCTACTGAGGCATGTCAACAGCAATCATGAATAGTTATGCTAAAAGCTCTATTTTGTCTCAATTATTTTAACTGTACACCAGGATTACCCTGCTAAACAGAAAGTGAAAAGAATCTGAAAACTAACTGTTAGAGACACAGGCACTTAAAGAAATAAATGATTCTGGAAGTTGACACGTGTCGCTGAATGAAAGTAAGTCTTAGATACATACCTTGAAAAAAAGATGAACACTTCAGTTACTGCCATGTACAGATAATAAAATCTATGTCATCATGAGATAGCAAGATACATCATTGCTCTTTATTACTGTTACAATTATTCCATACCATGAAATACATAGACTGGAATAATTCAAACTTTGCTCATAATATCAAAAATATCTCACTACCAATTGCCCAATACCAGTGGATACAATACTTACTTTTTCTGTTAGTAGGACAGAAAGCTGTCTCAGGCAAACTTGTTAACATGTAATCAAGTTTTACTTATTTTCGCACTAACAAAACCCAGAAGAAAATGCTATCAACTCTTAAAGACGTCTTCCAAAATTAGAAGAATCAGAGACATATACAATTAATACCGTGCAGATGACTAAAGGAAAGATAGCGGTCTTAACACACTTAAGTCATCACCAAAAATCTCACCTGAACCATATAGGAGAATGGTTGTTCTTGAAGGAGCATTATCTACTTCGTGGCAATTCTCTATGTGGGCATCGAGTCAGTCATGCACACACAAGTCTACTTTGCACACAGACACTTTGGGGATCAGTAAAGACAAGAGACTGAAATCAATTGCAAAAAGCCACAGTTCAGTTGCACCCATGTTCCAAGGTAGCAGGATTCACGCTGTCTCCAGTGAAGATGCTGGCTAATCACATTACCGCTGAACTTTGCCCAAACTAATGAGTTCTAAAGGACCAACTTAAACAGATGAATTTAAACACAACTCATTTATTCAGGTATGTCCTTATATTAACAGGTCTAACTCGCTTCCAATGCGTAGTGTCCATGAGATAGCTAGTGTTGCATAGCTAGCGTATAGTAAATTTACTTCCAGGACCACTGTAAATTGATTTTCCTATGAGAATAATCCTATACCAAAATATCTGTTAGGAAAATATCATTGGTAAGTATATTTTAATAGAAAATTTAAAAACTCAGAGATTTCTACTGAATTCAACAATTTTAATGTTCTTTTGCTAAAGTAGAAAAGAGATTTGGAAAAAAGCAAACTAAATATTCATATTACACAACTTTTGAAGTATAACAAAACCTAATGTGAGGAAAACTATGAACCACAGGGATCACTGGAAATCCTGATGTGTCTTTTTAGCAATTAATTTTTTCTGGAATGTCACCATGCTTCTCAAGCACATGATGTCCATTAGAAGGATCACAGAAAACTATTTTACGGGTAAGGACCTGTACTCAATTCAGGTAAAACCAACCAACCAACCAAACCAAACTGCAACCTTAAGGCATCCACAATAACAAGATAGAGCAACAACCACAGATAGGATGTGCATATGTGTGAACCACCGTCAGACTCTTTCTGAGCATCTCTGCTGTACTAAAAGAGCATCTTCTCAGTGTGTTACAGAATAAAAGTCGTCCACAGGTCAAGTGCTGGATTCCTTTGAACTGGAAGTGCACTGGCACTATGTGGTATCCTATCACATTTTTTAACACTATTTTCTGCACAGTTGGAACCATTTAATTTTCTCCCTTGTGGATAAGAACATGGAGGCATACTGCTGTATGGAATTCAGCTATGAATTTCTGCTGATTTTGAGAAAAGACCAACTCAATCTGAATCATCATAGTTGGTCTGTTTGTCTTTATATTGAAAGAGGAAGGCCTTTTGAACAAAAGAGTGGAAAAGATGGAGAATTAATAGACAAATAATAATTCACTTACTGTAAACACTGTAATATCCTGCCTCTTTGGGGAAGCTCCTAACATTTTATTAGTTTATTTTCTTATCGGTGAACATCCTTAAATTTCCTACCTTTCAACTGTATTCCATAAAAGAATGCAAAAGTTAAACAAGATGATGTATGCAATCCTAAAAGTGTCCCCTGTAATGAGGTGTTGGGGATTAGACATGTCATAGGATAAGAACTGTAAATGAATGATGTCATCTTTCTAATTTGGTGCTGAAATATAAATAAACCACTTCTAATGTTTCTTCCTTTTGGATACCAGATTGCAGTAAAACATGCACAAAGAAATGTTAATGCTGTAGTGGGCTTCCTTTAGTGTGCCTATTCTTCTGGAAGCAAAGAATATATAAGAAACGTTAAATAAGAATTTATTTCCCACTCAAGTGATCATCAAACCACCCAAACTTTTACATGACCCATGATTGTCATTAATTTCTTAAAATTATGTTATATATTTTGCAAAATATTATTTTAAAAATATTTTTGTTATTTATCTCTTCACAAAAATAACTAATACGATTTTGACATTCTGTTTGTCTTTGCTTTAGCTACTGTCAGAGTGTTATACTTCCACACTGAACTGTATTTTTTCAGGTATGCTTAGCTTTGACTTAAGAAGTACAAAACATGGTATGATTTCAAACGTTTAAAAGCAGGACTTTTGAGGGGGATGAACAGGACAATTTCTGGAAGAGGAACAAAAGTAAAGCCATCCAGAGGAACAAGACAATCATTTTCAGGTCCTTCTAAACAAAAATCTGTAACATTACTTCTGTTTGCTTCCCTTGCCAACTTTTAAAATATTTAGTAGGCTTTCAAACGCCAGATATATTTTTGCTTGAATGAGAAATTAATTAACCACATTGGAATTCATTCAGGACCCCAGGGCTTCACACCTCTACACCTACATAGAATCACATACACAAACACACAGAAAGATATATACATTTTAGGATGTTAGTTTATCAGGCAGACAGTAAATCCTCATGGTCTGGGTCTCATATCAACACATTAGGACACTGCTTCAGTACTGACTGCAAGGGAAAAATACCACCTACTGACTTGGCAATGCCGTCATTTCCTACAACAGTTTCAGCACACTTGAAAATGTCCTATTCAGGAAGACCTTTTCTCATATTACTTTTGAAAGCACAACAGATTATTCAATATGACTTTTCTGGATGAATAGAAAACTCAGGTTTGGAATGTACAATTCATTAAAATTAGAGTGATGATTGTACCCACATTTAAACTGTGCAATACCTAATCTGCAGCATATGTTACTCTGCATGAGTTACTCCATACCTGAAATACTTATATGACATAGTTCAAAATTTTATTCACATTTTCCTCTCAAAACTATTATTATTGATACAGTTTTCCTGAAAATGGGTTTTCTCAAAATTTACATAGCCACAGCTCTGACAACAAAACTATCGTGCCAACAGTTCTTTTTAAAATGCCTGGTGAACACCAGGCCCACACTTGAGAGAGAGCAGGTTTTAATTTGGATTTATACTAGGAAAGAAAAAAATGTTAACTTGTAAAATGCAACAATTAATTAACTGCATCTCCCACAAACCATGTAGACCCTTATTAGTTTTAGCCTAAACAGTTTCCTTGGATTTTTTTTGCTTTACATTTATTGACTGCATTCAATAAATACTGCATCCATTTTGAAATAAAGGACTGATGGAAGAATTAAAAGCAGCTTAAATCTAGGTGCACAGGTATATTAACCCCTAGGGCTTGAAACAGTTGTCTTTGATCATTCAATATCTCTATTTGCTAAGCTCTCAAGGTCATGAATGGTATGTGTAACTGAATTTTTAACCAACTTACCAAAGAATTTATGACCTAGCACTGTAAGAAAACTGACAGATATTTCTTGTCCTCTTAAAATTCTGTTGAGTTTAAGTAAGGATCTACTGAAATGAAATGAAAGTTTGATTGACTGGTAACTAAATAGCTTTACAGCGATCTGTAACTGTAAAACTATAATATTAAAACTGTCTTTTAAAAAATATTTTAGCAAGGTGGCAATAGGGAACTATGCTTTGATCTGTCATCTGGATCAAGTTAACAACAAAACTCTCATGAATGAGGTTCAAATGAGGAAAAATAGTAAGATTTGTTGCTCTGGGATATAGGTGTAATACCATTCAATAGCTATTACTTTCCTTTGGATTTTCTTCTCAATCTCTCTTCACTAGATGGATTTTGAAACATTTCTAGAATATTCACTTCCAATAGGGTAGGATTATTCCCTATATAACATGGGAGGAAGGCAGATATAAGGCCTACAGGCTATCCTGGAGATATCCTGTGGTCCAATTATTACAGCATGGAATTTAAAATCTATCACACTCTAGCTTTGATTCTGCAGTGACCTCTTGTTGTCTTCAAAGACACAGAACCTCTATTTATTTCAATTCTCACTATTGGAAAATAAGCATGCTAATATTTCCACAAGGCACCTTGAGATCTTCATGTGGCAGACATTTAGTTCTAGCCTTCCTGATTTTTACCAATAAATGATTTAATCTAAGCTTTTTTTTCCCTAAAACAATAATTTTAGAAAACACAATCTTTTTTTAACTTTGAAATCCAGAAGGTAAGAATTTAAAGTATTGTGTGACTATATAGTTTACCAAGATTATCCAGTAGTTGCATAAACTGAGTGGAATTAACCTGGATTTAATGAAAGCATGTTCAACTGCAATTGGTTTTCCTGTATGAATCCAGTGCTTCAGCCCTAAATTCCATTAGCTGAGGGTTAACTATGTTTGCTAATTAAGCCACCTCTGTACTTATTCTCTTCACATAAAATCCGTTTTCATATTGGAACATTTTTACACCTTCTTTGAAAACTTATCATATGAAGACAAGTGAAGTATTTCTTATTATTTCTACTGCTGTACAACACAAAATTTGCTAAAATAATTTATAGCTGATTTATAATTTGATAAGTTAGAGTTAATTAAATATTGGGCAACAAATGCTCTACTTGGCCTCAAGCATCCTTAAAGTTCACCAAATTACATTAGTCACTCACAATCTATTAAGGGACCATAGCAGTTTGCATGAAATTAAGATTTTACAAAAACAGAATAATTTGTTCATTAAAAAATACAAAATATTCTACAATGTAGACTGTTACGCTGTGTAACAGAGGAAGAGAGTTTTGAAAAGTAGCTACAAAAGGCATTTCAGAAGGCAACACAGAACACTCTGTTTCTAAGTCACCCTTATGGTGACTTCTGAGACCAAAGAAGTCATCACAGGCTACAATGAAAATTAAAATTAAGTGCTGTGTAAAGCCTGCTTTTCTAGAACTCTTTTTTTTTTAATTCTTCAGCAAGTTTCCATTTGTTCCACTTCTGTTATCTGATCAACATAAAATATTTTTCTGAGACTAAAAATAACAACTTCAATTATCAACACTGAAGCCTCTAAAAATCATGGTTCAAACATCACTGTCATTTAGTTCCACTCTGATCATCTGAAGCTTACTAGAAATACATGCATCCTCCCTAAGTGATTTGATAACAAGCCAAATAATGAGTTTAATTTACCATCTAGAAGAGAGATTTAAGAGATACTCCATTGCAAAGTTTCATTTAAAGCTTCTTTTGCTTAAACTTCTTGATATAGAGATTTTTGAGCACTGGTTCACTAATTATCTAGCCGAAACAAAAAAGATAATTCCAAGGCTATTATTGTTAAAAAGCCTAACCTTGGAACTGCTCTCAATTATTTTTAATGGTAGCACACTTCTTGAATCAACACATGATTAAATGAGACAAATTGTTAAAATATATCCACCAATTATGGTTTTGACAGAAGGATTTGTGTCATTTTTCCACAAGCTGAAGGATCTGTTAACTGGCCATTGCTTTGAAGGGTCTTTTGCCAATACTGGAGCTGCAAGGAAGAAGTGGACTTGAATATTTTTCAATATACTTCAAAATACTTCAGTATACTTCAGAGTATTCCTGAACTTGTATTACTTTATGCTAATTATTCAGGACACTTCTAGCAGCATAATACTAGCAGCATAATGCTAATTATTCCCAAAATAGATTATAGTCTTGTCTTCAATTGTTAGAAATATATGATAACATTCAATGCAGGCTTTTTTGTTGCTTATGAAGTGAATTTTTTGGACACCAAGAAAATTCCAACAGAAAAAAAACCATAAGTCATGAAAACTATAAATTTGCAAGCACTCATCAGTAATCAAAAGATAACAAAAAAAAAATATAGTATGGTAACTAACTAGAAACTCCAGATGCTATAGCTATCATAATCATAACCGTATGGGTGTTGGAATGCATCACTATGGGGTAGAGTTATGTTTTATTGAGTGCTTTAATTATGCATTTTCTTTTTATAACATCCTTATAATGTAATCTATTCTTATATTCTTACTTTTAACTTTATTTTAACATGAGGTTTGATGCTTTTTTTTCCACCTCCATTGAAGAACACAATTAATTTTTTCCCTGTTAAAATTCCAAATGGGCTAATAAGCATGTTTTTCTTTTCCTGTTATAGTGTATGACTTGTCTTGGAAAGTGTGAGAGACAGGATGCATGCAGGCCAAAAGTGTGCATGATAGCTTATTGGAGAAAAAATGTGGCTACCCCTCATTTAATTATTTTTATTTTTTACCTCATTAATGATACAACTGTTGCACATGAAGTAAAGACCACAGTAAAGTTTTTATGCTGAGAAAGCATATAAATTTTTCTGTTTCCCATCTATATCTAGTTATATAGTAAACTTAATTCATGTGATGTTTTACATTAAAATCTTACAATTCTTATAATTTGTAGCACACGTGTCCTGGGTTTGAGTGAGTGGTGAAGTTTTTTGGTAGCAGGGGAGGGGGCTATAGGGGTGGCCCCCAGTGATAAGCTTCTCAAAGCTTCCCCAGATCCAAGTCAGCTCCACCTCAGCACCAAACTGAGCCAATCCGCTGCACCTCTGCGATAACATATTTAAGAAGGGACGTGGTGACGAGGAGTCGGACTTGAGGGGAGGTGTTGCGTCAGCTGCATGAACACCAAGGTCAGTGGAGGAATGGAGGAAGAAAGGAGAGGGAAGGTGTGCTGGAGCAAAGACCCCGCACTGTATCCTGTGGTAAGACAGCAGGGCGGCCCCCCCTGTCACCCATGAAGATCTATGGTGGAGCAGACACTGATTTATGGCCTGTGTTTCATTTTGCATGTATGATCAAGGTGCATGAAGAAGGCTGGGGTCTTGTGGGAAAAGGTAGCCCTGCTGTTGTAGTTCCGTGCTGGGAGGATTGCAGTATGCGGGGGTGTCCCACACCAGAGCAGCTCAGGAAGGGCTTCAGCCCATGGGAGGGATTCCAGTTGGAGAAAGTTGGTGTCCCATGCCGTAGCAGTGCAAGGAAATGTTGTGGCCCGTGGAAGGGACTGTCAGAGAAAGTTTGTGGAGGACTGTCTCCTGTGAGAAGGGGACCATGATGGAGCAGGGGAAGAAGTTCCAGAAGCTCCCCCCACCGAATATGGAAGAAGCAGCAGCACTGACTGCACCCCCCCTTCCCTGCCCCTGCGCCACTGGGGAGAGGAGGTAGAGATATTGGGAGCAGAGCTGAGCCTGGGAAGAAGGGAGGGGTGGGGGGAAGGTGTTCTCAAGATGTGGCAATGCTTCTCACTGTCCTACTCTGTTAAGTGTTGTTAGTGTCTGTAATAAATGTATGTTCTTCTTTCTTCCCCTAATGAGTCTGCCTTTTGCTCATGACCATAATGGGTGATCCACCCCTCCCAGTCCTATCTCAAACCCCAAGCCTGGCTCATTTGTCCCTTCTCATTGCCAGAAGAGAAGGGGAAGAGAGTGGCTGCGTGGTGTTTGGCTGCTGACCAGGCTCAAACCACAACAACATGTAACCAGAACACTTGTCTTCAGGCCATGTTTGTTCTCCCCAGTTTCCCAGGACAGAGAGTAGGGGCTAAGAAATAGTACTGAGTATTTTCCAAGTTTTCATTAAATCCAACCTTCCTCCCAGGTGAAATACAAAAGCAATTGCTGGTCAAATTAGATACTCTGACTCCTGTGCAGCACTGGAAAGCAGCTTCCAGGGAAGATCTTTTCAAAGACTTAGATCTGGTAATTCAGTGTTTAACATGAGCATAAAAGTTTTACATTATATTTCTGTTCCTTTTAATTAGAGTACTATTTAACTGATATTAACAACCATTACACCTGCTGCTTTGCAAGATTACAAAATGTGACCAACTTATCCTGAAAGTCAGAGCTCATACTAAGTCTCCCGCTTCATGAAGGATAATAGTTTTACAAACACCAGCTGGGATATTAGACACTTGGCAGACTGAGACAGGCAGCAGTTCCAAGTGCCAAGCAGACACTTATCTAAAGTACTAAGGCCAAATTTCAACTTTCCTGACTTGTGACTGAACAAGGTTATGTTGATTTGAACATCGTCCATCTGACTGTTTAGTTGCGGTCTCTGAATTTAGAGTTTGTGTTTTTGAAGTCTTTTTAATTTCTGTGAATTAAAAGTATGGCTTGAAGCACAGGAAATATCTTGTAATAATACAGCATACTCAGTAATGTATAGGCTAAAGTCATGCTAAAAGTATTTGTCTGAGTCCTACTACTAAACTTGGTAATTACATAGAAGAATGTAAGAACATAGACACAAAGAAGTGGGTTAAAAAGCATAATTAAAGCTCTGAAACAGTAGCTGCCTGAGGACATCTCAGGCCAGGTCCGACTAAAAGCAGACGAGTGATGTAAGAAGGTAAGGTTCTCTGTTTTCTTCCTTTTTTGAACAACAGGAAATAACTCATTAAAAAGATACTTCCCCATAATAATTATTTAAAACCAGACATGAATCAGAAACTTCAGTAGCTAAACAAGACCTTTGAAAATGCAAATCTCTAGTTAATAGCACTGATTGTCTTTCAGCGTCTTTAATGTCTGAATAGTTCAGTTCAGCTGTAACTTTTGCAATTTCATTACTAAACCCAGCTCTCCCATTTGTATCATACTCAAATTATAGACTATATTGAAATTAATACATTTCTTCCATTGTATGCAATAAAAAAATGATAAATAAAACCTAAATTTCAACACATGGATGCTATATTAGAATATTGACCAAAATGGAGATAACATCATAACACTGTCTTGAAACGCTTTACAAAGATACCTTAGCTATAACTACTCTTTGTTTTATGTTAGATTGTAGAAATGATAACTTTTATCCATCAGCACAGGAGGAGAAAAATTTGAATTAAAAAAATTTTTTACAATATTTTTTAATAATTGGCTACTTAGCATTGTACTTGAGATCAAGTGTTAAACTGTATTTAGCTTTATTATCACAGGGTACTTTGTAGTGGAACTTAAGGACTTGCTTCAAAAATGTCTCATGGAGAAAAAATCCCAACTTTTTGGCTTGGGAGTTCACTCATTTGTATAATGGAGATATTCACTATTCTTATCTCAGATATTTAATACCCATTTTAACCACCAAATCGAGCCAGTCAGATCAAAAAATAACAAAAGTTCCAGTGTTTATATATATATTATTTTATACCTGCATTACCTACTTTTTCCATTTAAGATTTGCAGCCTCAGCACAGTTAAACCATTTGTCTGAATAAAGTGTGTTATGAGAGCTATAGATATTGAGAGGTTCTAGTATAAATTCACAATGAGATTATCACCAGTGAAAAAGGGTGCCATTAGACATGACCATGCTCAAGATATGATATAAATTCTTCAAGAATTAAAGCTCTGAACAGAGAACAAATAGAAACAGATTTTAAAGCAGATCACCAATTACAAAGCAGTAAAGGATTTATGTACCAGGCCTGTGATGCCTTCAGGGCCTGACTGCTATAGACTACAAGGCAAAATAAGACCCTCTCATTGGAAAATGTTTGTGTAAAAATACCATCTGAAAGAATTTGGATTCCTGAGAGAATAAGGAGGAAAAAGTGATGCCATATCCAGCTATGACATGAGTTCTTCAACTTTTATAATATAAATTGTCAAATCTTACTCAGAATATGTGAAAAGTGTTGTGTGAGTACTGCCAACATTTTCAGTATTTTTCCAACACAGAACATTTGTTCTGACTTAACTAATTTGATCAGGCAAAGGCTATTAGCTACACACACACATTCTCTTTCTTACCTTGTGCCATACCGAGCCTGCTGCATTAAGCTATAGGAAGAACTGGCACTCTGCTGTTTCAACCCTACACTAATCTGTCCTCATTGGGTTTGTATCTAAGCTGCTTGTACTTGACAAAATTGAGAATTACAGACTCAGATTCAAAAATACAGATACAAAATTCAGATTACAAATGAAGAGAATAAACCCCAGAGTTAAAACATGCAGAAATATTGCCTTAGGATATTTCTAGTTAATAGAAAAGTATTAACTACAAGGATTTTTAGGATAGTAAATAAATTTAAGGCCACTGAATGCATGGGCTGCTTGTATTGATGTCAGTGGGATCTGACCATACATATTTAAAATCAGAGATTAATAGTAATTTTGCTACATTGCCTGAGAATTTTAAGGAAAAAATAACTAGACTGATTTTTCTCATATGAGTTCAATATGTGAAGTTACTAGAACTTCTATTCTTACTTGCCCAAAATAAAACAAAGAGCTTGTGTAGCATAACTGTAACAAAAATAAAACTCCTAATACTTAAGGGCTTCCTTTGTTCAAAGTTAAGTGCTTAAAGCTTGAGCAAGACCAATATTATGATAGTAAACAGGATAAACAGAAGAGGAAAAAAAATAGCACAGTAGTCAAATATGTCTGCAGTACCCAGGTGAATGACTTCATAACATGATTCTCTTCACTGTGCAGTAACATTTAGGCTCAACAGTACAATAAATCTCTCTAAAGCAAACCTGTGTATATAATAATAATAATATTAATAACAACAACAATAATAAAAATGTGGTATTCTGTGCTCCTATAATACTGCCACCTGTGAAATTCAAGGAAATCATAAAAAATAACTTAGTTTGTCATCAGAAACTGAAACAACAGTGATCGGGAACCAACACAATTCCAGGACAGTGCTACTGATTACAAGATCTACAGATACTATAAGAAATCATTGCAAGACTTTTTTGTTCCCACACTTGCTAAACATTAGAGGGCTTAAATGCAATTAATTAATGCACAGTGTTGCAGAAAAATGTTTTGGGCTGTCAGAACAATCATAAACACAACAACTTCCAATCCCATTCTTTTTCTTTTACAGTAATATAAATGTTTTCATGATCATAAAATATACAATGCAGTACAGCAAAATAGATTTAACAGGGAAAATATATCTTGGGGTATTTTGTTATTCTTGAGTGCTTGATGTCACCACCATAATATCACATTGGCACTATTATTGATGTTCTTAACTAGAACAGTATATGTAATGCAACACACTGCCTTCAATTCCATTTCACACCTGTGCTGCTGAAAGTTTTCTGAAATATTTGGATGTTAGTTAGCAAGAAAGAATTCTATGTATTGCATGCAGTAGAAAATATTGCTAGTGGTTAATTTGCTGAGAAACCATGGTTACACAGATTTTTAAAATTCTTTGATTGTTTCTCACCCTTTTTGTTTCATTACCAATATGTTCATGTGATGAAATAGAGTAGTAAACTAATGGACTAGAGAAGACTGCCAAACACCAGCTTTGCCCTGGCCAGAGTATTCTGTACACCTGCTGTATTGAAAACACTGGAAAGGTTTCTAATTTCATGTTTTGAGAATAAAAATAAAATGCTCTCAAGGAGTTAGAAGACCTTGCATTTTGGCCAACTCCACTTACATTTTTGGCTTTATATCCCAAAAGTGAAAAGAGGCAACTGGGAAATTTTCTCACAGTATCCAAGTTCAGAATGAATCAGTAACATAGTGTCTTCTGCTCTCACCAAAATCTCTTGAGATATTCCAAAAATGGATTTTAAGCTAATTATTTCATGAAGGATTGCATCACTACACAAATTTCTCTAAAAATAACTGTCTCAGAATTCTCAAAAGGAATCTTGGCTAGGGTTATTATAAATATTATGTAATCGCTCAGCCAAGGCCTCGTGGTGATTTTGTTTAATACTATATTTCTGAAAGTTCGTTTAAGCCTACTACAAAGTTCTATGCCTCTCAAAATATAGCATTTGGTGTATGAATCAAAACAATTTTGCTGGGAGTGGATTACTATGCTTCCCGCTTATTTAAACCACTAAACAATAAACATTTAACTGACAGATTGCAGCTGCTAAATTGTATTTAAATCACTACAATTAATTATGCTCATTTCTTATGGGAAGGTGCTTGCAACACAGAGGTCAGTATTATTACTACTAATTTTACAAGTAGATACATTGTGATACAAGTAATTTTCCTAGATTATCAAAATATAATGTGAACAAACCTCTAAACATACGCCAGCACTTGAGACAAAACCAGTGCTTTTCTTCCAGCTTAGAAATAACAGTTTTACTTAAATTCACACAGTCACAATTCATAAAAAGACTGCTCAACTCATTCACATAAATAATATTTTGATCCTTAATATATGTACAACTGTAGCTTCATATCTAAAATAAATCACAGATGTTCTCATTCCCTTACAAAGGCAGTATATTTAATTTCTTTAAGATGCTTCTTTTTCCTTTCAGTGTGAAGAAATGTAACAAATTACCTCAAAATCAATGTCTTGGTAGTTTACAATCTGTTTGATGTTCCCAAAGGCCAGAAAAATTAGAATAGAAAAACTGGAGAAAAGCATTCAACTGCATATTTGGTACTAGGGGCATTATTTAAGACATTAACTATTTAAAAAGAGAAAAAACCCTGAAATTTGCAATTGAGATTTTTTTAAAACCTTGGTTTTGGACATATTCTATTTCTGGTTTAATTTTAATTTAGTTTAGATTACTATTGGGATGTCCTTTGTCAGCCTGCAGGCCCTGTCAAGCAATGGAAATCAGTACATTTGTCAATATAGAAAACAATGACATTTTCTAATTAAAAAATAATTGATTAATTAAAAATAAAAGGATGCAGGTGTCTTTTTGAGTTTGGGGGAGGGAAGTACATTTAGGAAGTAAATACTTTGTCTCCAAACTGAGTAATACTGACTTCATTTTAAGACAAACCATATTAAAAATAAAAGACATAAAATAACATTATGACATGAATACACTAAGATGACTATTCATGCCTAACAGGCAGTACATTGTATTTATTTTATCTTTGCCAAAATAGCATCTGTTTAGAAAATAGCTTGTTACTCCTAAATATTGAAAAGCTCTTGAAAATTTTCTTCCTCGCATGGAAGTTTTCATATTCCTTGACTGTGGCACAATGTTAATTTTCTTCTGAAGCAATCCTAAGGAAGCTTATGGAGAGCCAAGAAGCTTCCAGTTGAAATATTAAATACACGGGGATGCTTCAGGAATCTACCAGAGTGATTAAAGTTTTTCACAGTGTAAGTCTGTGGTTGGTCAAAGCAGCTACACTTGCATTTAGGCAACTCAACCTCAGTGCAAGTCTGTGATACATTACAGCACAGTGATAGGATCTGTTTTTCTGGCCTTAATCCAATAACAATAAAATTCTGTGAGTAACTTCAATATTTTTGGTTACTCCACTGAGTTTAATAGAATTGACCTCCTGAACCTGTAAGACATCTACTTCATATTGTGCCCTATCTCTTTAAATATGAAGCAAGCTTTTGATGACTACAATGATCTCACATGGTGGGAACCACCACAGCTCTTATACAGCATTTTGAGTAGCAGTTGATGAAATTGCAAACATTTTGATGTTCCAACTAGGTAAGCACCTATAAATGTTACAAAGTAGATCCATTAAGACTCCACAACCCCTTCCCTTAAATTGCAACCCTCACTGGCCTCATCAGAGTTAGGTGAAAGAGCAGTAGATGGCCCTGTCCTGCACGGGGCAATGTTAAGGAGAAGGACTCACATTTTTTGTATGAAAAAAATTTCTGACTCTAGGAAATTTACTTTCATCAACAGGATTCTCCAGAGGAAGACAATGATTTCCCTTCTAATGCCTCATCCTTTGCCCTGCAGCCTTGGTAAGTTCTCAGCCTCCTGTAGCCATGAACAGAAGGCTTCCTGCTTGATTGGATCAGTAGATGCATCAAAAATCCAATTGCTGTTGTGGACATACATGAAGGGAATACAGATTTTTATCATTGCCCACTACATTATTTTGCCTCTCAAAGCAAAAATTCCTCCTACAGTATAGAACAGGTATGGATTTGGGGGCCTAATGTTTAGCATTATCTAGTGAGCCATCTTCTACTATTTATAAATATCACTCCTTTCATGATCACATTAGATTGAAGAAGTTGGGATTTTTTTTTTCTTTTTTCTTTCAGCAGTGTAACAGCTGTGGAAATGGAGGATGGAACAAATAAGGCCATCAGAAAAAAACTGATGTTGCAACTAGTCATTCACTGAAGTTCTAGTGAACCAGAAATAGATTGGGAGATGGCATGTCTGCCATCTGAGGAACAGAGTGGATATATCACACAGTGTGGAATCCGTCACTTCCCCCCTGGTGCAGCACAGTCATAGCAAGGAAGAATAGCAGTAACAGGCCCTTGTGTTGGACGCACATGTGAAGGCTTTGGGGTTGACAAGGGTTCTTCCCAAAGGGACTAAAGAAGTATGACTGATCTCTACAACCTCTATTATCAGATAATTCTTAAGTGTAATAAAGTAGTGACCTAGTTAAACCACATTCCTGTTCCTGGTGTCTCTTTTTCCCTCCCTGCCCGCCCGCCCCCCCCCCCCCCCCCCCCATGGTGTCTGAGATAACAGGGAGATTATTTTGGCATCAATTTAATCTAGTTAAATAGGCCTACTGAAGATCTTTATCACTATAAATAATGAAGGTATTTGAAGTATTTGGTTACAATTTTAACTGAAGTTTTCCAAAACAATGCCTCTCTAGCAATGCTCTTCTGCTGTTCCTTCCCTCTGTCTGAAGAAAGCTATGAATGTTTTGAACACTTCTTTTCAGCAATAACTTAAAGGTACAAAAACAAACAAACAAAAACAATGGAAAAAAAAAAAAAAAAAAAAAAAAAACAAACCAAACAGTTTGCCCAAGACTGATGAATATTTAAAAACTACACATGACAGGTGTCATGGAACATGGCAAAGTGGTATATTCAATTATTCTTCAGTAATGAAAGATAAAGGTGAAAAAAGAAGATAATTAAAAGAGAAAATAACTGACTTCTCTTTTCCAAAACAATTCAAAACAAAAATCCCTAAAATTATATGGAACATAACATCATCTGCTCCAATGCAGCAGAGTGGGATGAAGTACTGAAAATCATAAAGCATGTCTGCCTGTTTAGTATATAAAATTTGGGTGAAATGTCTCCTGGCCAGCTGACTGACTTGAGACATGAGTGCATCATGGCTGGAACACAGGTACTTGGCTGGAATGTCTGTAATGAAGCCAGCATCACAAGTGGATGATAAGTTCATGCTCAGGGGCTGTTTCCTATTTTTATTGACCTGTGGGAAAAAGCTACAATGATTAGATGCATGATGCCAGAGCTACTGGGAATTTAGCATAGCAGCAAAGGCTTTACTCAACTTGCTGTTGCTGAGCACACAGAGTCGAAGCTGAGAATTTGGCTTCAGAGTTCTACAATATGCAATGTGTGCTTCAGAATAAAAATTCATAACACTGACTGTGCAGTATCTCCTAAACATTATTAAGATAGCATGCTCTTTTGTAAAGCGGCACACCGCCTGACAGCAGAGTGGTTACTTTGGCAGGCTGAGGAAACCAGAATGATTTTGCAGATGGTATTTTCCTCCTCAAGCAACAATCACAGAATTCAGAAATGTCACACAAAGGAAAACATCAGATACAACACCTTCAGACATGGTCTGAAAACATCTTTCTCATCTTTGTCACCTATTCTGAAAGAGGAAAGGTGTTTAACAACATACATGACACACAGCACAGGTCTTCAGTACCTAGATTATCTGAAGATCTTTTGTCCTCTCGTCTACAGTACTACTTCTGGCTATGACTATTACCTTTTAAAAGTCAGGGGGAGTAGCCACCGCACAGTATGCAGAGTTTCAAACATTTTAATTAGACAGAGACCTATGTACTGTGGTACATGTGTACTATGTCAAGTATGGTTATTTTCCTCATTAATAAAGCAGAACATAAATCAAATTTACTTGTGATAAAATCTATATCTAGACTTTGTAATAACATGGGGTTTCTATTAAAAACCTCAAATGACTTACAGTGTTGAAGACAGGGTGATTTTTACTCATTTGAGAATTTATTTTAAGGATAATCACAATTTCCAGATAGCCTCTCAGAAAGTCTGAAACCTTCTGAAAACACAAATATATTACAATAGATAGGCAAATAACGGAACAGAATAAGGTTAGAAAGAGTCAACAGAATGGATAGTCCTGCTTTATGGCAAAGAGCATCTGCTCTCCTCTGTCTCACATAATGAAGAAGGCTGGAAGCTGTATGAGGAAGGAAAACAGAAAGTGTATTGGCTGCATATAGCTGCATATAGTCAAGCAAACATGCAGCTAAATACTTAGCCATAGAGAAGCAATAAACGTTTACACTGAACACCTCCTACCTTTTGTAACCACTGTCACATGTCAGACCTGGCTAGAAGACTTTCAATACGAGGTTAGAATAAAATAGTGCAAAAGAAAACAATGTCCATTTTCTGATGCCATGAAAGTATGAAAATGAATGTTTCCCCACCTGCTGTTTTAACTGATGTACTAATCTGTCCTTCTCTCGTTTAAGAGCCATTACTTCCTCTTGAGTCTTCTTTTTCTTTGAAGCAGACAGTTCAAGCAAGGCAATGTTTGCATCTTTTTCACTAATTGCAGCAAGCAAAGCTTCCTGTCTGATAAAATAAAGTAAAATAAAAATTGTTATATCTCATCAAAACAGAACATATACTGCTATATCATACTACACAAGATGCTTCTTTTAACCACTAGCACAATCAACTACCTTCTGAATACTCTTTAAATAGCATTGTCAAGTCTAATCAAATAACAAAATAAACTGATTAGCCAAAAGGTTCTCTTTATAGATTTTTCATTATTTAACAATTTCATAAAACATTTATCTCAGTATGGTTTAGTACAATATGATATCTAACAATATTTTTGTTAAATGTCTTGCTTTTAAAAATATTTGGTACTTATTTTTTCAAATTCACTTTCCTGAATTCTAGAATATCTTACATAAATCTGTTGTGAATTATTCAAATCACACCGATTGAATAACAAAGCCCAAAGTGATGCAGATAAAATGTATTTTTGTATTATCCTGTTAATTTTGTACCCTAGTAACCTCAGTAAAGAAATCTCTGGAAATCTACCTCACATTTACTTAAATGTTTTCCTATGGATTTATTATTAGTCACTGTGGCATCACAAAACTAGAATTCTAGAAGCAAAATATACCATTGAGAAAACAAGTTCCTTGATCTAATTGTCTATGAGGAACCTTTTCCTTTGGAATCCTGATGCCTTAATCTCCAGAAAGCAAACAGAAATTTACAGCGTTCAGAAACATATAAAATTACATAGAAGCTAGGGGGGGGCACACTGTAAATAGTTTGTGAGGACATATTACAGTGGTAATTTTTACAACATGCAGTTGGAAGCACAGAACATGCAGTATATTATTATTTCTTGTACTCTAAAATGCCCGTGTTGGCAAGGCCATAATCTGTCCCTTATTTTCCTAAATAAAAGAAATATATTCATCTTCAATGTGTTCAATGACAGACTATGACTTATCAGCCAAGAAAAAGCATATAATACTTAATAGGTTTTAGAACAGAATATGTTATGGCCGATGCCTTTTTCCAGAACTATATAAGATCAATCATTAAAAAATAAACATGGATAAATGAGTCATATATTAATCTTAGGCTCCAACTACTAATAAATGTAAGAATATGGCTCATGAACTTCATACAGTCAAGGTGAGCTAGAAGTTTGGAATTCTCATAGTCCTTTGCCTGCCAGCAAAAATGTCAAGAAAGCTATTTCACTTTTATTTCAAAGTTTCTAATGTATTAATGTAAATATTTATGGGACAATATTTCTGATGGAGTCAAAGAAAAACAACCCATTTATTTTACTCTCAAAGTTATGAGACATGGATCAATTTTAGATAAACAGTTGCATTTTATTCATACACTTAAATAGCCTCATTTATTATTCTGTCTTCTTCATTCTAATCACAGTTAAATGATGTTTAAAAGAGGATGCCATAAGTCTCCGAAAGTCTTAATTTAAATGAAAGCTATTAAATATTTTAAATAACAGGTATTAAAGAAAAAGAATATATCAGAGGGTCACATACCCATAATGCTAATTTGAAATGAGATATAGGTATGTTTTTTTCTATAAAGCTCATAATAAGGCACAAACCTTGCTGCATAGTAATTTGTAAAAGAGCTTCAGTGTTTTCATGTGTTGTGCCATGTGTCAATATCATTGTGTCAATATCAATTCCACAACATTTTAATTGAAATCTTAAATTTTTGATGCACTGAACTAGAAGAAAGCTGATTTGTTACTGTTTTCAACAATCCCTCTTACCTTGCAGAAAGCAGAAAATTTATGCACCATATAAAATCTAAATATGCCTTCTTTTGAGCATCTGGCTCAAACAGAAAGAAAAATATAACACAATTTCAGTTTTTTCTCCCCAGTACCTTTTACATACAAGTCTGTACTTTTTTTTTTTTGTTTTGTTTTAGAAATGTGTCCTAATCCTAGAACGTGAAGGTTTTCTTCAGGGGTGATAACATAAGCTTTCTGACAGAAAGTGTCAGCAACAGGTTTTCTGTGACTTTAAACCCAAAGAAACAGTATATAGCATTAATACCTTTTTCTAAATGAAATGAGATTAGATTAGTTCCTCTACAGTTATCTGATAGCAGACTGCATTAAAATTAGACAGAAAGGTTAGTCAGAAGTTTTGACAGTGTTCCAGTGGTTTGCATCAATGAATATTTTCTAATATTTAACTTGCATCAAGAAACAATTTTTTTGCTATTTTGAACATTATTAAAAAACAAGTTTCACAATGTTCCTCTGGTTTTCAGGATATGTAGGAAAAAGATTTGCCCTGTCTGTAATTAGCACCAGTGGTATTAAATCTTTAATTCATGTCAATTGTTGCTGTAAAGTGGGTACCTCTGGTAAACAGCAAAACATAAAACTATTTATACCACAATTATCAGTCTAACTATATACTTATTTAATACCTGAAAGTAAACATTGACATAACCATCACAAACCCAACATACTCAGAATGAAAATAGGTAAAGAAATATAAATCTAAGAAATTCCAAGGGTTTTAGATATATTTAGATTAATTTCTAAGTTATGTAAATTAACTCAATTCCAGCCAGACCAATTACAATGTCTGCTCATTTAATAGAAAATGTAATGGTAAATACTTTCCTTCTACTAGGTTTCTAATGATATATAATATCATTTAGTTATGCATAACATCTATTACAGCTGTAAAAAGCCACAAACAGAATAAAAGTTTTAAACTGACTTGAAAACTATATGAAGCTATACTGAAATTTTACTTCTCCTCCAAAGTTTAGATTATTTTACTGCCTCAAAATTGGCAGTGATAATACAAACCTGACTAGCAATGAAGAAGAATCAGAACTACTGAATTATTTGGTATCATGTCAACATCTGATAATGGGATTCACACACATCCATCTTCTTTGTATTGCCAGTCAAAATGATCACACATTCTTGTGGTCATAACTGTTCAACTGTGCAACACTCTCTAGCCCCACTTTAAAACCTTACACAGGAGAGGAGAGACAGTCAACATGCCCTGAAAAATCTGCACTCTGGATTCTGAAGCCCCAAAACCACAAGATTTTGCAGCTCATGGCATGCTTTTTCTCAGTTGATGGTGTTGAGGAATTATGAAAGCCAATCAGAAGTTATAAGAATGTTTTTGCAAGGAAAAGTTAACAAAATCTGTTTTCTCTATTGTCTTGTGGCTCACAGGATAATTCCATTCATTACACCACTTTTCCTATCTTGGGAAAATACATAACTAAGCACTTCCAGGAAATAATGATTAATAGTAATGTGAAATAGCTGCTGTCGTATGACTCCATAACTGCTCCACTGAGATGCTCTACGATTTGAATCAAACCCACAGCACATACACAAGTTTGAACTGCCCCCTCCCCCCCCCCCAAATTATTGTCAATATGTTTTTTCATTCTTATATTTATAGTAAATGTAAGTGGAGTTGGGATGCCTTAAACCTATGAATGTTGAGATGACTGAACAAGAATGCAAGGAGATTTCTACTGAAGTCCTTCAACAGCAATTTGGAATGATGAATATATCTACAGAGATGGACAGCTGAATGCAAACTCACACTGCCAGTAGTCTTGAAGCTACCCAAATATGAGTCAGCTTCAATTCAGAAGCTGTAAAGCCTCATTTATCTAAGAGACAATGTGGTTTAGGTTGGGCATAGGGCCACACAACATCCTGATGGCTTCCAGACTGGAACTGGCTCAAATACAGCCTGCTCAGTGTCTGGGCAGAGCAAGCTTGCAACTGTCTGCAAGTGTCTGCACTGACATACTCCTGAAGTATGTTGGCATATTATCTGTGTCTATTATCATGGATAATTTGAACAGTAATAACCTCAAATATATAATCTAGTGGCATTTAACCAGTCATATGGGTTAACAAGAGTTCAGCAGAGCAAGACTGTGCATTCTACCAAATGATACATGTTGGTTGCTTACATCCTTATTAATTAACTACTTCAAAACAGAGGGAAGACAGAGAGACCCAACAGTTTTTATTATTAATTCATAGAGTAAAAAATAAAGATCCAGATCATGACAGAGCATCTAAAGAAAGCAAAGAGGCCTCCTTTACTTCTGCATGGCCTAGCACATTACCAGAGTTACAGTTCCTCCGTTAAGTCCCTGGAAGATAAAGGTTGTAAAATTCTTCACCCATTCTGGTGAGGCACCGAAAGTGAAGAGATCGAAACATTTATGAAGTAGCCTGTGGGAATAGACCCAGAGCTCTATATTATCATATCTCATTTATTACATATCACACACTGGTTTACCTATGTCTGTGAAAGTTGCTGTGCTACCCTGTCAACATACTTCAAGTTCGTACGAAAGAACCAAATTTGGTTAACAGAAGCAATTTATTTTAGCTACCCAGTGACCCCGCTAAAAAATTAGTATCACCATTTTTTCAGGAAACATTTGAAAGGAGGTGATCTGACCACTAGGAACAACGCTGAGATGCTAGCAAAACAGCTGACAATAATGACTTTCTCACAAACATGAACTTAATTCAAAAATGTAAACAGGTGGCAAGGTCTTCATCTAAACCTGTCTGGTGAGCAACACACTTTTGCTTTGCTGCTAGAAACTGAAAGTCATCATGCATTTCTGTGCAAGAATTTTTGAAAATCAAGACCTGAACTGGCAACAAGAACAAAATACAGTCTGATATACTCTCCAGCTAATATGTTTAAGACTGTAAGAATAATTTATAATTCCTAATTATCTACTGTGTCAGGAAAAAAAATTACTATCCAAATACAGTTCTACAGAGATGTTATCACTATTTGCAGCCAAAATGTCTCCTTATTGTTTAATAAATGATAGTAATAAATTTTAAAATAATTTATTAGAGCACTGAATTAAATTACATTCTTTAACAGTAATATTTATAAAGAGTAATCCTTTATGTTATTAGTAGTTTTTCCTCTCTTTTTTTGGCAAACTAATCTGTTATAGAAATAACAGGGTAGTATTTTTAACACCAAGAAAAATCACTCTAACTGTACACAGTAAAATTAGGTAAACTCTCAGATTAATAAAATACATGTAAAATCTAACATAATTTGCTCCACATTGGTAATTATTGTGCATATTTTCCTTTGACATACATAAAATAATTCCTAGGATTCCCAACCTATATATTTTCCAACCTAACATAGTTGCTCATTACAAGGAGGAGAGAGAGAACTTTTCCCTGGAAAAGCAAAATTCATGAAAATAAACTTCTCCCTGAGCAAAGCCTGAATGCATTCTTCTCCACAGCAACCTACTACCTCAAGCTAGTCTCATTAATACAAAGACAGTGAATATAACAGTCTCTTGATAAGCATAATTGCAGCTGTGAGATCAGGGCTTAAGGTACTAATGATTCCAGTGAGAAGTACCAAGAAATTCACACAAATATCTTAGTATACTTAACATCACTTCATACTAAAATACAGAGAAAAACACAAAAGGAACAGTCCCTTCCTAACAGTCAGGAATTCATTTTATTTACGCAAGTGGTATTCCACCCAAAACTATTCAGGATTCCACTCCGTTTAATGTTTTCATTAACTACATGGATGATGGACTAGAAAGTCTACTTATTACATTTCAATTAGAGTTGAGACTGTGAGGATCTTCAAGTGCCACGAAGACAGGAATAAAAATGTCTTGACAAACCAAAGATGCCATCTAGAAAAATAAAGGCGAACTCCATATTAAAGATGTGTTGTGAATAAGGCAAACATGATACTGTGAAGTATAAACAGAATTAGATTGCAAGAAAGAAGTGATTCTTTTGATCTGTGTGACTTCAGGAAGATCATAACTGAAATACTGAATCCAGTTTGAGTATGATTCTCCATGAAAAATGTGGAGAGCAACAAAAGCAGTCAGAGATATGACTGACAAGAAAACATTACAAAAACTACAATAAATAGTCTACGAGTGACAACATGATAATAAAAAGATAAAATGCTATGTCAAATTGAAATATAATACTTTTATCCATATCCATGGCACATGGAATGAGAAATAATATGCATAAATTGCAGGAGAGAAAGTTGCAGTTTTTTCCTTCTAATATCTAACCAATGTTTAATGATAATGGCAGGTAAATATGAATAGCAATTGAGCACTGAAAGAAATTGCTGGGGAAAGATGGTCACTGCCAGTGGAAGTTTTTTTGAACAATTTAGGCAAACATCTATTAGAAATGACCTGAGTATAGTTGATCTTGCCCTAAGACATGACCTAACCAGAAACCCAATTATTCAATGATTCGATGATTTAGAGCTGATTTACTGTGTCTCATTTAGGACAGTAGTTCTTGGAGTTACTCTCATGTTTTATCTGTTTCTACATCATATGCTTGCTAGCCTTCCTATGACTGGGAGAAAAGACCCTTTACATTTAAGTTTTATGCATAGTTTCATGTATAGTAAATTAACGTTAAGTTACATATATAGTAAGAAATAACAATACCATTTTCTGTGAGAGTTTCCATGACAGCAATTACAGATAAGAATGACTTTATACTGCATTGGTCATTCCTCAGTGATAGTGAAATACAGAGATACCTTTACTTGGAGGAGTTATCAACTATTAATCTGATAATGGACATGGCTTTTAGACAAACAAATAGTATAAAATCATATAAATCTTTTAGTAAAGTTACTGGAAATAGTGTTAAAGAACAATTTGAATTAAAGAAAAATACCATACATAGGATTAGAGAAAGAAGATTATACCAAAGCAACTTAATTATAAATGTAACCTAACACCTGAAAGACACAGTCTTATAGATCTCTAGCAATACATACATAAGAGTATGCATTTGTGAAAGCATCTGTCTTGGAGTGAAAAAAATTACTCAATATGAAAAGGAAGCCTTAGCATACTAGAAAGGAAGATAAGATAACGCAAGAAGAAATAAATCCATGAAAGACTCTGTTGAATGCCAAACTGAAAAAGTATATTGTATACAGTATTTCATCAAACTGCAGCCTAAACAAATGTCAAATGGAATAATTTCTTTAACAAATACGGGCAAAAACTGAGAAAAAAAGGCTTGTTCACTAGCATATATTTAGTCAAGATTAACTATGGATAAAAAAATGTACTAAGAACAGATTTAATAACCCTAAACTGTCATTCAGCTTGTAGGAGGTATTCAAGATACAGATAATAAAACGCAAAAAATGGTTATAACCACCCACAAAAAAATCTCAGTAGTATAAAACACTGAAGGATGACCACTAAGATAAATGCTTTCTTTTGAGAGCTGCCTTGCAGTTAACCTTCTTAAAGAGTCTCCCAGAAACCTCTAATCATAATATATTGCATCGCCACTTATCACAGTCAATTTAGAAGTGAACTCTGTAAACACTCCTGCTTTACTCCCCACCTCTGTTAGTCTAAGAAAAATTTTCTGAGCTTTAATAAAAGAACTCATGACAACTTTTGGGGAGGTGGGGTTAGTTCTTAGAAACAGTCCAACTGTAATCTAAAAGAATTCCAAGATTAAGATTTATAGAAACAAGATCTTCTACCAAGAACTTTTACTGCCTTTACCACTTAAGCTATTCTCCACAAAATACAGAAATGCAACTTAAAAAGTCACCATTAAACTTAAATCAAGTCAAAAATGTTTGAACTAATGATATATAGTACTCAGCCAGCTTCTTACATGCTAATCGTACTGAAGGAGAAAAAAAAACAGCTCAATCAACTTTTTTCCTTTAATTATTGTTTTCTTTCCCTCATGACCCCCAGTATTCAACTTTAAGTTCAGTAGGAGGTGACCAGAGATAGACAGTGATGAGAGATCCTGTTCGAAACAGCTTCTCTCTGTCACTCCTAAAGCAAATAAATGGTTTGTTAAAACATGCTGTTAAGCCATTATGGATGTGCATGCATCTTAGAAAATAAACTTCAGAAAATTATTGGTATTTTAAAGCTTTCTATTTAAAAAAAAAAAAGACATAGTGATCACAAGCATGAAATTTAAAATCTCTATATTCAACAACAGAGTTGTAAGTCTAAGGCAGCTGTGTGAGACAGACATGTAAATTCAGTCATCATTGATATTAGACAATTATCCTAAAATTGTATGTCTGAGGACAGAAAATTTGTCTCTCCAATTACATGACCAGATACGCTTTACAAAATCATATTTATAGCTTACTTCTTTTAAATGAACAATTGTTTTGCACTGTTTTCAAAGAACAATCCCTTTTGAATTATCTTCAGAAGAAAAACCAACATGAAATATCACTTCATGTTGGCCTGGTGCCCTTCCAGTGAGCACAGAGAACTACTGATGCTCCACAGCCCAAACACACCAAGAAGCAGAGAGAACTGCTCCATTAACTGTAAGACAGAAAGACGGGGAGCCCTGCTCTTCCACACCCTGGTCCACCAGTCCAACTCACCAAGCACTTTTCTTCACATTATCTGAGTAACAAACCTTGAATTTACCATCTGATCAAGCCTTCTGCTGGAAGCAGGCGTGAGGCGGATATATCAAAGCTCACACTGTGTGATATAGACAACAAATAGCCTCAATATTACACCTTTATTAGATGTACATTTTCATTAGGCTAGAATCAATGAGAAACAGGAAGAAACAGGTGTCCTTAATGTGAAATTTTGCTCTAAAAGGAAAGAAGGAAAAGAAAGGTCCTGATTCTGAATAATGACAGAGGCATTTCTTAAAAAAAAACAGCTTTCTTATCCATTTGTCCTTTTCCTCCAGTTTAATTCCCCAGAGCCACAGTTTAGTGCTTCTTCCCTGTTTCATTATTCCCATAACACACCTCTTCTTACATCCTCCAGAACAGTAACTGTATTATCTTTAGATTGGCAATTTTAAATTACTCCTTTTTTTCCTCCTTAACAACAATTTTGAATGTGCATATAAGTCTTTTGTTAAGTAAACAAAAAACATTCAGTATAAAGCTACAAGTTCAGAGAGAGATTTTAAAAGGCAAAGAAGGAACTTCATGCCCATATTTTGGGGCTAATTTTCTAGTAGGCATTCAACTGCCCTTTGAATTTTCCAAATGTCCTGTAACATTCCACTGCTGATGTCTCAATGACTTATGTTTTATAAATGGCAGATAAGTAAAGCAGACATCCTCAGAAAAGACATATTCATCCATGAAGGCAATTACATCAGTTTCATGGATCATGCCTCAATAACCACTGCGTTATCATTTCATTCAAATGGACAGCATTGCTCACACATGAGTAGATATAACAAGCTTCAGATCGCATGAGAAATGCAGAGAAAAAAAGAATGCACAGTGCTGTAAAACATAGCTGAAGAAGTTAGAAGATGACAATTCTTTCTGGGTTTTGCAGCTTTTTTTTTTTTTTTACTAGAAGTGACTCCTGTTGTTCATTTGGCTTTGTATGATTCTCCATAGGAATGCAAGCAACGCTTGGTTAAAATACCTCTGCCTGTTTTATGCCATACCACAAAGCATTGCAGAAACAGGGACTGCTGAGAACAAGAACAATGGCATCTGAACGTATGGGATTGTGTTACAGCAGATCATAGCACTGCACAGGGTCCACCTAAGTTAAACAGGAAAACAAAACTATAGGTAATCTGTCATTGTCAGCCTCCTTATCCTTCAACACCACTTTTTGTGTTTATAGAAGACAAAGATAAAAGTACTTTTCAGGATGAATGATTTGATCTCTAGAATATAGTTCTTGGTAACATTTTTGAACTGCCAAATAAATGTTTAAGCTTGGAAAAAAGTTACTATTAAGAGTTACTATTGCTTTAATGAATTTACAGAGAATTCAAAATATTTGAGTCAAAGACGTATAAAACTGAGATGCAGAAACAGAATAGTAAAAAGACATAAACTTTGGTTAATTGTATTCTGTTCTTAATTCTGAATTGACAACATATTCCAAATGGCCATTTGTTACGAAGTAGATGGTTATGCTAAAGAATGAGTGGGGCTTTCTTACAACTTTTAATAAATGCTGATCAGCAAAATTAACCTTATGGCAAACATATAACAAATTAAAAGACACTAAAATCTATTTCCTTCCTTTCTATTGGAAATTTAAGAAAAAGATCGTTTTGATTTTGAAAGAAGTAACTTAAGGTCCTCCCTCTAATTTCCATAAAGTTACAACAGCTGCTCTTTGAATAACATAGATAATAAAACTCAAAAAATCCAATGTAGATCACATTGAACTTTAAACTGTATCACACAGGGAATAATTAGCTCCATTTTGAAACAACATACAGAAATCAATATGAAAATGTATTAGAATTTATATCTTGATCTTTACAGGATATTAGAAGGCAATTTCAAGAAAGAAAATTGCCTGAATATATATGATTAACAAAATGCACTGACTTGGCAGTGTATAATTTGTATTTGATAACTAATCTGAGGGCATAGTTTAAATGCCCACTTACTAAATAGGGTGTCAGACAGAGATTATGTAAACCAGTGTCATATAATTTCCACTAGCTGCAAATATATGTCAGAGTACAATTCTATATGTTAGCCTTAAGAAAATCCTTAGAATTTTGCACACACACACACACACTCCAAATATGCTAACAGTTTTAACATTTTAATTATTCTAATCAAGATCTGTGAAATCAGTATCATAACTACCATTATTAACATGCCGACATACATTACTCATTAATACACTATGAGTATGTGTTAAAAGTTTTATATAGCTTAACTTGATAGATACTCTTCTTATTTTTTAAAACGAAAATGTTTTTGTTAAATTTGCCTAGTTGATAAGGCAAGGTACAGAATAAACTTAAACATACTGCTCCAGACATATTGTTTCTGATTTCATTATATTGGGAACCACTGGATATGTATTTATGATCAAGCCACAGAAAACCAGCTATTAACACCACTAAATACCGGTGTTAACATTAAAAAAAAAAAAAAAAAAAAAAAAAAGTAGTTACGTATCTGAGTAAAGAAGATAAAGATATTTATTCTCAAATGAACAGGCCACCATTCCTTTAGGTATAGTATGTCTAAAAACCCAAGTGGCCTTAAAGGCATTTTGCCAGCTAACGCTTATTCAAATACTACCTCCATCACTTTACCTCAGTGAAAAAACCCATTCATTTTTAATAAAATACTGCACGCCCCAAACACAGCATATGAAAATAATATCTATAAAATAGAAAAGTATCAGTAAAGACATGAAAGCCTAGAGCAGGCACAAGATATTTTGTAAGGAAGGAGAGAGGAAATTAGACAACAGCACAAAAATATTTCTCTAATTAGTATCTTAAAAGATTGGGAATGAAAGAGATAGGATACCACATGATGTTATTTAATTATATGACTTCCCTGCTAATGGAGCTATTCACAAGCATCGCCAGGAGCATGAAGACCATCATATGATTCAACTTTGCATAAAGAATTTTGCTCATTGATCTTCTTTGGTGGGTTAACTGTTTCAAAATTTGTTTCAGACTAAGGAAGTGATTTTAAAAAGGCATATGTACAGTCTTAGAGCTCTAGGATAATACACATTGACTCACAGTGAAGACAATTCGTACTGACTTTCTCAAAGCAGACAAGAGAGCCATAAGGTATAACAATGAAAGTATGAAAGAGAAGGTATAGTGCTCATCAAGGCAGATGTCTGAATGGCAATAAGGGGTCAACACAATAGAAATAACAGTAGTTTGATATTTTAAGAAAGTTCCACAACAAATTGCAGCATGTTTAGTCTTGATAAACAAATTCTTTCATATCATACTGGACTAACAAATGAAATTCTCTATTGATCTGAAAAATATTTCTGAGTCTTTAGGAAAACTTCTAAAACTGAAGGACTTTTCCTGAGGGCAAAGAAAGAGTCTGCTTTTGAGCTAAGATTGAGTTAGTTCAAATTTTACTACAAAAATGGATAATAGAATGACTTAATCCATAGAACTACACTGATTACTGAAAACTTGTTTGATGATATTTTTTAAATTATTAAAATTAGTGAACTAGAAATAAAAAACCTGTATGTCACTTACTATTAATTGCATAGGTCAACCAAACTGCTTCTCCTTCCTTGGCAATATTTTAAATATCAGCTCTTTCCATAGTTAGATCACTCCCTTCTGTAGATATCAGCTAGGTGTATGTCAGAAGGTATCTGCTGTAGTTGGGTATTCTCACATGCATGTTAAAAATAACTGACTGAAGTGAATCTTCTTGAGGGAAAGGAACATTAAGACCTTTTCTGAAGAAGCTACAGAGCCTGCAGTGTGGGACACAAAGATGTCACAGCAGGGAGCTGGGGGCCAGCAGCTTGCACAGACATCTTAGATTACAACAGGGGTGGCAGGGGACAGACAGTACATCTGAGGAACCGGTAGGAACTGGGTAGAGTCTGCTGCCATTCAAAAGTCAGTGAGTTAACTGGAAAAGGTGCATGTCTGCAGGGAAGGAGTTATATATAGATCTTTCAATTTCTGATGAGACATTCCTAGCCTTTGCTCATCTTTGAGGAATGATTAGGGGTGGAAAAAAAAAAAAAAAAAACTGATCCATGTCAAAACTAGGACCAAGCTGTGGCCCTGTCACAAGACATTAGACTTTCGGACACTTATGCATGTAGTCATTTAGTCATGCCTCCATCAACCATAGGATCTGAGATCCATCCAGATGGCACACAGCTGAGTTTACTCATTAGTGAGACACATATATGTTGGCAAAGAATACACTGCTGTAATCTTCAAAGTAACAGTGGAGTAACAGGACTGTATATAGTGGTCTTGTATATATTTTCAAATCTTTTCTTCCTAATGAAGAATGCAGCACTTTTCTCCTCACTCTTTCTGCTTTTATCTTGTGGAAAACCACATGATTTAGTAACGTTTTCCTCCCACCTCATTGTATCTGCAAGGCTGGCAAGGCCTGAGAGTTCTGCTCCTCACTGAATTTCATTAATTCGGAGGATACAAATTACTTTTCTGTTAGAAACAAAATACGTTGAGTCCAGTGTGCAGTCTTTTTTTAAGGTAAGGCTTTAGAAAACATAAAGAAGTAATCTGAAAAGCCATCAATAATAAAAAATTAAAATACTTTTAAAAATACAACTTCAAAATATTATCTAGGTGTTATTTTGCTAACTTTTGATGGTTTTATGTTAGAAAAATATAAAGAACTGTTGCAGAACAATGGGTAAAGTGATGTTTATGGTCTTATTAAAATTCAAGAACTCTTTAAGAAGTCAGCCAAAACTACAGAAGGCTTAGTATTTGGCAGCCAAGCTACTTAAATTTGTATTAGACATTACAAGAGCAACACAAAATAAGAGGATAAAGAATTCAATTAAAGAAACACAATCAGAAGGGATTGAAAAAATCAAAATCAAACGGGATTATTATTGAAAACCCTGATGCTTAGATCAGGAGGGATGATGCTTTTTGCCAAAGAGGATGTGAAGATATTTTAGTACACTTGAGTTTTAATACAGGCATAAATTTCATAGTTTAAAAGAATGTTACAGGGGAAAAATAAAGGCACAGGATAGAATAACCATGCAGAATGCAAATAATTTCAAACTTCAATTTTATTTTTCAAATCTGACATTCAACAATGATGACAAACTTCATCCCACCAAATTTAAACTTGAGTTTAAAAACCAAAAACAAACAAACAAAAGCCAGTGAAGGTTTCAACACTGAAAACTGGAAAGTTCTCAGACAGTTCAGATAGTAAATTCATACAATTATGTTTCTCCAGGGGTAGTCTTACAAGATGTATGTTTGCAAGAACATTTAAATTAATAAAGATTGCTAAATTTCTACAGGGGCTATGGTACAGTCAAAAACTATAAATTACTTCCAAAATCTAAGGCACAGACCTTAAGTGTAACAAAAATCAGTAGTGTTTTTGAAAAATAATAACCAGCCAGTTCAAACAAAAAAAAGTTTGCTTAGAATCAAACAGATGACACTTTCTGGGGCCTCTTCACATACATGGTTGGTTTGATGATTTTTTTTTTTTAAACGATGTACAAAATTGTACACTTACTATAACTTTGGATGAGCTCTAGAATCCAAGACAAGAGAAAAATAAGATGTTTCTAAGCATGATTTTGAACATTACCTGGATCAACAGGACATCTGGAAAGAATCGTGACAGAAAGAGGCTAAGAAGTAGTTGCTATGGAAAATGCTCTCTTAAATTGCTATCCGGGTGGCCTTGTGACTCATACATATAATACAATCCATCTTAAGATGAGCTGCCACTAGAAGGAGGAATGCTAATAGAAGTGCCATTGCTACGAGAAAGGAAACAACAGCTGTTAATTTCTGCAATGAGCAGAGATTTAGAATAGCACCTCAGAAGCTCAAAGAAGCCAGAACTAACCAAATCAAAGTCTAGATACAAAAGTGGGTCTAAGATTTTTTTCCTGTTGTGCAAAAGGAAATTAGTCAATTAGTATAACTCAACTCTGTAGGTAGCTATGCTGTTGAATCCACTGTCCAAGACAGAAGAAAATGCACACTCTCAAAATACAACAAAGATTTGCACTATTCCAGAATTTTTTTTAAAGCATATGAGAACCCTGTTTCTAGCTAGAACAATATTTCCCCAAATAAGAAAATAACACAAAAACTTGACAAAACAATGCTGAAAGAGAGGATGAAACATTATCCTTTATGGAATAGAAGATTAAACAAAATTTAAAATTCAGGTCAGTATCAAGTGCTATTAAAGTTTATCTATGTCTGCCTTAATTCTTCCAAAAAGAGAAACATATATAGGCTATTATTGTATTGATTACAAAAAATATTTGATTTAACAATAAAAAACAATGTTTTGGTTAACAAAGAATTGATGTATTTTAAAAGTAGGAAACACTATGTAAAAGTCTAATAAATACAGTATTTTAAAAATTAAAAACTACATTCAAGTATTAAAAACCTGGCAAAGACATAATTGGTCTGGCTGTTCTGCCTATTTTAAAACTATACTATGTGAATACTTCTCATGATTCCATAGTTAAGGTTGACTTAAGCTTATCCTTAAGGCAGAGAGTCATATTATTTAAGTACAAAAGAACAAAGTATATTTCCCCCGAAATTACTTCCATGCTTCTGAACATTAGTGGAAGTTACTTTGTAATGAACAATTACTAACAGCTACAATTGTCTGGGAGGGACAGACTGCATATGAAGTTTATAAAGGTTGACATATTCAGTTCACATTTACAGGAAGCAGACTAGCTTGAAGCAAGAGAGCTGAAGAATAAGGAACTTAACATATTAGTGTTGACTACCTAAGTGAAAAGTAAATCAGTGTAGTGTATGGGAACATAATTTCACATATTTTGACAATACCTACAAAATAAATAATTTCTTATGTTTTCTAAAAAGTCACTGTCTCAGGCACTCATATAATAGAAATACTTGTTCTACTCTGTAATCAATACAGTGTATAAGACACATGTGAATTATAATAAAAGGAGGAACTGCAAATAGATATTTCCTCAGTGTTTTTCAACAGGTAGAATAATTGTGACTGGTTACAATAAATTCCTATGCTGTTCGCCAGTGAATTTTTGTTGGACCTAGAATGCTGAATTAATAGTAATTTTTGAAGTCTTTCCACCTGAACATAACCTACGTCACTAGTTGCCGACAGTTTCGCAGCTGAAAATCTCTTAAGGAGTAATGCCCCATCGAGTGATTCACCTTGACATTCTTCCCATTCACAGCCCTGGGCTGTTGCCACCTGCCTTCTTTCTTAGCAGGCACTGCTGCCACTTCCATTTAACATCAGTACCAACAGCTCTTCCGCAGTGTCCTGCAGTTGTGCCAGCATTGCCACTAAACCGGGAATCTGGCTAGCCTGAAATCTCTGCCCCATGCACCCAGCATCTCCAGTTCCATCTAGATGATACACAGACAACTGGCGGACAAACTGGACAAGCCTAAAACCTACCTGGCAGAGTTTATCTGTGCAGTTTATTCTGTGCAGTGCCTCATCATTAGGTTTATGTCCTTATCTGGTAACTAAATATCAGGTAGTCACAGTACAGTCAACCGAATACATCAGAGCACCATCGATACCAGCTGAAAACAGTTCCCAAAGTTCAATGCTGTACCTCAAAATGACCAATTCTCTGAGTTGAGAGATGGACAGAACCCCAACTGTGCCCCCACTTCCTTTCAGGAAACAGCTTAAATTCCTCAAAGGACCCAAACATATGTTTGTATTGTTGAGAGAGACCTTAGTTTTTCAAGTAACAGAATACAGTCTCAGCAACTATGATTTTTTGCAAATTAGCAAAGAAATTTTTACTGACAATGACTACTGCACCTCACTGGTGATTTGTTAAAGATGTTGATAACATTTTCTGGTAAAAAAGCTGTATTGTCCGTTTTCTAAATAGGGATCTATCACTAATCACCTTAGAATAATTTATTCCAGCAATGACACCTAAACAGCTACAGGAGAGAAGAGAAGCAGAGGTATGTTAGCTACCAAAAGAACAAATAGCATTTACCAACATTTACCATCTCATAGATCTATTTCTAGTTATCTTCTTCAAGGTGAACTACTTAAACTCTAACATACAAATACAAACCCACCAAATTACAATTTCATACTGTATACATTATAATATGACCCTACATGTTCTTAAAAAAGTTGTAACTTCTTTAGCCTAATGATTAAAGAAAAATGAAGTTTTTGAAAAACAGTCAAAGTATCCCACAGATCCCTTTTGCACATGAACTAAAATGGTGAGAACACTACAAAGGACCATGGAACTCTTGGACCAGGCAAATACTGCTTATTCCAATCAGCTAAGATCACTTTTAAGAAACCCTACTCAAGAAAATATTTAAGTTAATCTCATTAATCATAGACTGTGCCATTACCCAGCACAAAGTCACAGCTTCCAGGTATTGCACGATTATAGCCCACAATAATGAAGATAAACATAACCATACCTCCCAGGAGTCAGACAAGGTCAACATCTCTTGATTGAGCAGAATGTCCATAATAATACAGGAAATAAGAGAGCTTGTTGGCAGGCTTAGAGCAACCAGATAACACTCACACATGAGAAACAGAAGTTCTTTGCTCCTTGCTTGATATATCAGTGGCCTATAGGCTTCAGATAACACTTCTGTACCTTCTCTGGCCCTAACCATAGCAATACATGAGCTAATCTAGTAGAGCAGAGCTTGAGGTAAGGCTTAAATTTCATCTTGCTCCTGCCAGGAATCCCCAGAAAAATTATCAGAATGTGTCTTTTGGGTATAATAAAATAGAGATATTGAGAATCCCAGGCCTGGTCTTTTTCTATTCAATACAGACAAACAATATTATAGCTAACTAAACCACAGCAACTCTCTAGTGTAAACAAAATCCAGCTGCTAGATTTGGTCCAGGTCTAATTCCAAAAAGGGACCCCAAGGACTCTAGTCCTCATAAGGTCACCATGTGGTATTAATTGGACTAATGTGCCTTTCCAAGAGCCTTTTTTTGTCAAAGACTCTTGGTTCCTAATGCTACATCTAGACTGCACAGCTGGCGCACATTATTCTTCAGCTCATCCAGATTGGAGGCCTGGTTTTTACAAGGTCACAGGATCAGAGGGCACAGCAGCTCTTTACTATCTTATATTCTAGAGTTTCCTTCCTGTGGAAGTTAAGTATAAAGGTGAGTTGATGGGATTACACACAGACCTCATCCTGCCACAGTTCAGAGGTATTCTTGGTTCTCATACTTTCAGCACTGTCCATCAACAAGACACTCCCTTTGAGAAGTGCAAAGCTCTGTTTTAAGAAAAAAAATATTTTGAGATGTCAAAGGAAAACACCTCATGTGTCCAATTCATCCTGGTTCTGGCTTTGTCCATCCCCTGCAGACTGTCCATAGAAGGTATAGCTCATATGAAACACAACTGGGCAGGCTATGAATCCAACAACAGACACTTTCCTACAAAGATGGCCTCGCTCTGGATGTGGTCAGTTTAAATAAAAAATATAGCCAACCTATCAAGGGCATCTGACTGCATAAAGCCTAGGGATTGTGGAGATTTTTGGCAATGGAACATGATAGCTGTCAGGGTCAGAGCTTAGGTGTGAATCAATGCAGTCCTAAGAAAGTCAAGCAGTTGCTTCACATTAGCATCACCATGGGCTAGAGCCCTTCCCCATTTTCTTTTGCATAGTGAGATGATACGGGCCTAAATTATACACTGGAATTTCACATAAATATACACAGAATTTCTTTATTACATTCATCAGGAAAAAGTGAACTCTATGGTTAAAGGAAGAAATCACTGTACCAGCTACTAATAGCATCTGTTTATAAATGAAATTTATTATGTATATAACAAACTGATATGTTCAGTCCAACTCACAGTATTTATAGTTTCCAAATACTAATATCTCCATTGAACTCTCACTAGCAAATGGTTATATACCATATCTCAACCAACAGACAACATGTTAAGAGATTACAAAGAACCTCTCAAACATGGCTTCCATTCTCTCAAAGTGTAGATTTGGCTAAACCTTTTGTACACATTTGCTGTTATACAGTTTTATTCCTTCTTACTTTTTTAAACATTTAAAATCTGTGGAAAATTAAGTCAGAATAGTTATAGGCATTCATAAAATATGAAAATACCACATCAGGAAATAAAAATTAAAAGGGGTATTAAGGATCTGATGACAATTATATTGAAAATGTTAATTATATCCCAATCCAAGGACTTCTGTAAACTGCAGATTTACAGTTCTTTACTAACTAGAAATGATAAGACTCACAACTGCCGTAGTGAAAATATTATTGCTTCTGTAAACTCCAAGCTCAAGTATAAAGTAGATATGTAATCGTCAACTCCCTAAACACTCCAATTTGGCCACTAAAGATGCTGTTTTACATTTCCAAACATTTTCCCCTGTCACTACTTTTTATACTTCAGTTCTCAGGTTGTAAGTATTTGTTACTTGCAAAGCAACTCCTTTTGAACACAGAATCATGGGAGGCATTTGTTACTAACTGCTAATGCAGCCTGCCAAACAAAAACTCCCTGCTGGTGACATGACCACCTAGTGACCTCTAAAAATGTTTTAACAATGTGAAAAATATCTCCCTCTTGTAGGAAACAGCAATTTTTTAAATTAAATGTACATTGAATGTTCGCTTACATACAGATAAATGGTATTCAGAGTCACCTTCTCTGTTTCCAATTTCAATCTTTTGAAACCCAGCCCAAACCTAAATAAATAAACGTTGATACTAAGAGGAAACTAAGAGCTCAAGAGCCTTGTGATTTCACAAACAGCTTTTTTCCATTTTCTAAAATCTAAACTTCGAGCCAGACATAGAACAGGTAATGAAAAGAAACAAGTTTGGCAGCCCCTATGTGGGACTAAGCTGAAAATATGTCAGGCAAAAGTAAGTGGCTATAATTTGGCAGATTTAAAGTCTTTAAAAGTTTGCAGCTTGCTAGACTGATTTTTTTTTTTTTTTTTAGTATGCAAAATTTGAAAATTGAAACACTCTAACTGGGCTGAAAAGTGACTGTTGCATATTTCCAGCATAATCAAGCTTTTAAAACATCATTTTACCATTATCTATCCCTTATGCAACAGCATCCACAAAGACAAAAATAAATAATGATATCTACTTATATGATAATGCACATCTAATACTTAAATATGCTATATTTCTTTAATACACTTGCAGGTTTGTTTTTTTTTTTGTTTTTTTTTTTTCAAGTTACCAGGACATTGACAGCTTTCAAGTAAATACTTTTTTAGATAATTAGATCGCATTTAGTTTATTATTTATTTATTTTCATTTATTTTGGAAGATATTGGATTGAAAAATAATGCTACCTGATATCTTTTTAACAAAATGTAACTATTTCTGGAATATTAACCTGCAGTTACTTCAGATCATTCATAAAGAACAAATCTGACAACCTCACTCCATCAACATTTTACGATTTTTACTAAGAATAATAAACCAGCTAAGGTACAAGTTTTGAATCTCTCTCCTACCCAGAGCTGTTTGGCCATTTGTTACAGTGGTGTATCAGTTTAAAATAGGCTTAGCAGGCTAACACCACAAGACTGACAGAAGTCATGGTACTTTCCATGTCACTGACATGACTGAATGTAACCTGAAGCATGCCATATAAGTTAAAATATTTTAGTCCTATTAAAATAAAAGACTATAAAATTTTCCCATATTTAGAAATATCAGAAAATTCAGAAAAGCTGAGATATTAGAGCTGAAATACTGATGCCACAAATAATCCAAAGAAGCTTCCCACTGATTGTGAATGCACTGAGTAAAGTCCATGTTACACCAGTGTGGTACATCAATGCTTAAGGTCATATACTTGGTAAGATCTAAGTATGGCTTTCAAAAACTTTCTACTGAGTTAATTAGCAGTCATATTCACTATAAAGCATGGATAATTTTAATGGAGTTGGGAGGAACACACTTGCAAGTACTATGATGAGAACAGAACCTTTTATGCAGATAAAATTCTATTTTAGCATATAACATAATCAGCATCATATGCAGGCTTTATACAGAGCTAGTATGTGTAGCTACTAACAGCTTTTACGTGAAGTAGTCCTATAAGGAGTTCCAAAAACTTATTCTTCTAAACCTTATTCCTAGGCTACAGCATATGTCTGCCTGATTTTTCCTTTGTTCCAAAGCAAAAAATGGTTTTTACACTGCTATAATTGCAGCAACTGCCAAAAAGTAAAAGCATATCATTAAAATTCTGAGTAACAGAACTGAATGTTCTTCACAAGAATAAGACCCAAGGCACTGAATTATTTCTAATTTTTGGCCCTGAACAAATACTACTGTTATCTGGGCAACCTTATGCTGCTTCCCGTCTGGAAGTGCTCCGAAGCAAGGTGTTCTCCATTCAGAGACACTCTCTCCCATACAATATAGAGACATCTGATATAGCTTGTAAGATGAATATACCTCATCACCTTTACATTTGAGGCAAGACAGACTTGTGAAAATACAATCATAAACTGATTAAAAAGAAAAACAATCTCTGTATTGCAATACTTTTGCACCAAAGAGAATCTGCTGACTCATGTGAAGTGATGCCCTTATGATAGTATGAGAACATATCCTCAGAATCAATTGCCACCTGTAATTTAAGTGTGCTTTTATAGGTGAGGTACAGAGGCTTACATTAAGCTCCTGAAATCAGGTCTCCAGCTGGTACACATTTTGTAAATTCCACTAAAATCATAGAGACTGTCCTAGTTGAAACTTAATGGTCTGGTACATAAACCTTGCACTGAGCCAAGCTACCTTACTTTAAAAGCTGTAAAGATGTTATTATGATTGCTGGGCTTGTATTTATTGATACAAAACAATAAAGTTAGAAAGAAGCATATTTTAATGCTTTTGTATACTTATTAATAAATTTTATTACTTTTTTTCTCTACACTATTTGTTCATAGGTTTGATAACAAAGTAGGGCAAGACATCTCTCAAATTCCATCTCCAAATAACAGTATTACTGACTCTAATACATTATTAGGTTTTATTCATCCTGCTAGGACTATTGCGCAGGAAGAACTACTCAAAGTTTTCTTTCTTCTTTTTTTTTTTTTCAGAACAGTGGGAGACATGCCAGCTGGGACATTTTAAGTCTCTTTCATTAAAAAAAGGTTAAGGTCAAAATAAGTATGATAAACATGGTAGTTCATCTTCTCAAAACTCAAGATGAAAGACTAAACAGAAAAGAATATTTTAACCTCACTAACTGTAAAGTATTTTTTTTCCTTAGTGCATAATTAGAAGCAAAAAAGAAGTGAAAAAACATTTTTGCTATATATTTTTTGTCTTTAAATATACTCAATAGTTAATTTAACAACTACATAAGTCTTAAGTTTATTATATGTTTTCAATTATCTAAATGACTGACATTTGCAAGTCTTATGGAGGATTATGAAGAGTAACACACTTAAAAGAAATATATTTTCCCATTGTAAAGGGAAAAAATAATGTTTAAAAGAGAACTCATGTTGTGTTTTGGTTAAATGAGTTGTCCTTTGTCTAAAAATTTCTAAATGCTATGTCTCAAAGTTCCTTGCTTGTAGAAATATATTAAAATACAGTAAATCTCTACACTTCGGTTTCTTATACTAAGATACTTTGTTACAAGAACACTGAAATATGTTTTCACTCACTTTCTTAAAGAAAAGGACAACCCAAAGGTTATCAGACAAATGGGGACAATAGATTAACTTCCAAAGAACTATATTCTGTTTCTTGTAAAAGAAAAGTAAATTTATAGCACATCAAGCTTTTATTCCCAAGTGAATATAATAACTGGAATGCAAAAGTCTAAAACTGGCAACAAGTAGAGCTGGTCAAAGCATACGTAATGAAACTTGAAACTAGGCAAAGAGATTTGAGAGGTTAAAGGGAGATAGGGTGGGAAGCTAGCAAGGCAGACCTGTTCTCCCTCAAAACCATAAGAAAAATCTTCAGTTCAGTGAAAGCAGCATGGGTTGCATAAATTTGAAGTGACAGAGTCTTTTGGACTATGGTGTTATTTAAAGTGGGAGGATAGGTTCGGGGGGTGGCAGGGATCCATGGAGCAATACATGGGAGCAGCCTTCTGCCCAGTCTTATGGGTTAAAGTGCAGGAGAAATATCAAATAGACCATATTAAATGAACTTTACCTCAAGGACTGGTGCAGTGAACTACCCATGAAGAGATAACGAGAACAAAAGGCTCAACTAGCTGTTTTCCAAAAATACACTGCCACAAAACCTCTCTGTTAACCCAAGAAAACACATTGTTATTTTTTAGTATTCCTTTAAATCATAAAAAAGAATTGAAATCATGGAAGTTTTAATAGATCTAGTAATTTTCCTTAGTGGATAACTTAAGTCAGGTAGCATCAGTAAATAAAATGCCCACAAAAAGCTGACCAAGGATTTATTAAAGGAAGAGGGGAAGGCTTCTAGTTAGTACAGTTATAGAGAAAAGGCAGCTCAAAATGGTGCCAAGTGTCAACAGCTAATAGCATAACTCTGTTCTGATTTACATACCATATACACTGGGATGAGTGGCACTGTAGAAGGTGTAAAATTAGGTAAGAATTTAGTCTAAAGTGCCCTCTTGGGCTAATTACTGCGACGTGCTCAACCCAAGGCAACTGTAGTGGTGATGCAAGGGGAAATCTGAGCTAATGCAAAGGGCAGCAATCCATTTAGTAAGTCATATATTTTAGACAGAGCTCTTAATGCCAATACTCCATGACCTGCACTGGCTGTCTGCCAACTCCTGGGTGAAACTGAAAGTGTTAGCTTTGATCTACAAAGTCTTAAATGGCTTGGTACCTGCTTCCTTGAAAGATTCCCTCACCCTTCCTTTGTGCTGGGCAGCATAAGAGACCCGGTGCAAGTCTTCTCCATGGAAGTGTGAGTGTGTGGAGGCAGAGGGGAAGAAGAAAGGAACAGGGATGAGTGAAGAAAAGGAAGCATTAAGAAATGTTCTCTTATGCAAAAAACTGAACTTCTTGATATGAAACAGACGATGAGGTTATACTATAAGGACCATCATTCTGCTTGAGTGCCTGAAGAGGGTATGATTACCTATTCGTGACTATTTGATGAACACACTAACTGTACTAGCAAATATTCAGTCTTTAACTTCATGAATGGTGAAGTTATTCTGAGGTTTTCTTTATTCCTTGGCTTCACTTCTGGAGTTTCCTTATAGAATGATAAAAAAGTACTTCAAGTGGTGTTTGTTTTTTGGTTTTGGTTGTTTTGTTGTTTTTTTTTCTTTTTTTTTTAAAAAGTCATTCCACACAGCAAAATAATGAAAATAAAATAATAATGAGGTTTTATATTTTCACATGATGCCCTAAATCTATAGCACATTTTTATCAGTGCTTAAAGTACACCTTACTCCCAGTCGATTAAAGTCTCTGCATTCAATGGTGCTACTCTGAATTTACCGCTATTTTTTTAAGGTTGAAGGTCTGCACTTAATGTAAAAACAGACATTAAGATATAAAATAAATTATACAGCAACAATTTCCAGAGAAATGCTGTGTCCACAACAACAATAAAAAAAGACTTAAAGATTTTGTAACTGAATGTTTGGAATAGTCATGAATAGAACATTGATTTTATGACTTTTTAAAAGACACTTTCACCACATATCACATAATGCTTTTGTACACATGGCAACCAGCTCTTACTTTAGCATTTAAGTGGTTAAAAGGTACTGAATCAGGATAAGGAAAAGTAGCCATAAAATTTAGTTGTTATTCAATATATTACTGCACTATTTTCACATACACCCTTGAGGAAATAAGAGCAGAAACATGCTGCACAGTTAATACACAGTTCAGCTACTAGACTACTGTATTCAAGCAGTAGATAAGGTCTGGGAGATGTCCCATAGGATATCCCTATTAAAAACTCATCTGTGATTTAATCTAGTTAGCCACAGGGTGTCAACACTGGTCCACACTGAGGCAGGCTCACTGAATTTGTATTTGCCAGTTTAAAAATAAATCTTAAATAAAACAATCTAGAAATAACAGTTTGAACAATCTGACACGTACAATAAACATATGGAATGACTTAAAAGGCAAGGAGACTGAAGCACAGAGCAAAATTGAGTTCAGGAGACACCCAGTCTTGTTAAGCAAGCAGTAAAACTGCATCAAGTTCTTTTTGCTTAGAGCCAATGGGACTAGATGCAAGACCTGGATGAACAGGGTATAGATAACAGGGAAAAAGTGAGAATAAAATAAATGGAAAAGAAAATCAGGCATTTTCTTCATCCAGCTATACTACTGTTCTCCAAATTCTTTCCCCAAAGACAGGATGAACCCGATTTAATTTTTCAAAGCTGATCATGTTACATAGTAAAACTGTAATTGCATAGCATGTGCTCAGCTGATTAATCTGCAATGCAAAATCACCCAAAATAAAAGTTCCATCTTACTGATATCATGCATGTAAAATGTCAGTGCTGTGTTTACCCTTACCCATTACTGAGCAAAATAGCTACATTTAGCTGAAGGAGATAAAAATAGCTGTTTATCTCCAAAGTTTACTAAACCTTGAGGTTTGCTTTATATAGAGTACTTTTTTCCAAATCTGTTGATTCTATGATACGAGTTAAACATGTATAATGATAATGCAGCAGTAAAGTATGTAATTGCATACTCTATTTTAATAATAGAGAACAGATTATTAAAAAGCAAAAAAAAAACACTAGAAAAAATGCAATCTCTATTACAAGTTAGACTAATGTCAGTTCCACCTCAAATGAGCATTTTTAAATCAGTAAATCTAACAGAAATAAATTAAATGCCACAGAACTGCCATTATTTCTTCAGTCATCTTGTGATTCCATCAATTCAGAAATTATTTAGTATCGGATACAAGCATAGTACTATATTCATGCTGACGTTTTTTAAATAACTGGGAATTTCAGAACAGTAAGGAAAATATTTTCTTCTTTGTGCAAGTGTTCAGAGACAGAGGACGCAAAACAGAGTTCTGAAAATATTCTCTATATTAGCACCTAGCACTTCCTCAGTTTATCCCAAAGTATTTTACAACGAAGAAAGATAGGAATAAAGGATAAAACTAATTCTTCTAAAATAATTCCAAAAATAGCAAAAACTGAATCAGGAACAACATTCACGTTTTATGTTTCCCAGAGTACAGCTTTATTCACTAGCCCCACTGTCTTAAGACTGTATATGGATTGTTGTGTAATGAAACAAGTTTTGATATTCTACTGCAAGGCATCCCTATGTACAGATCTTACTGAAGTTCGCTGCAGTGGAAGGACTGCTATAGAGAACAGCAGCTACGAAGAGATGGATTTTAGCCCCCCCAAAAAACTTATGCAAACAGTTTCATCCTTGGTGCCACTTTTTGAAAGCTGTAATTTTTATTTTACCCCAGATGCAACCAGTAAAAACCAGTGTTATAAAAAAAAAAAAAAAAAAAAAAAAAAAAAAAAAAGTGATAAACAGCTAGTTCAATACGGGAAAAATAATATCAGTATACATAGAGCGTGTTGGAGATACCAGAAATTAAAATAATGTTTGCACATTATCAAGAATAACTTGTATATCGTGTCTTGGAGTCACAGACTATTAGAAGGAAGAGATCCATCTAAAACTTGAGAATTATGAAAATGACTTCACAGTGTTGTTTCAGTAGAATAAAAACATGGTAATAATAACCATGCTATGCTATGCACTAATCAAGCGTTTCACAATCTATGCAGACTAGGGAAAATAATATAAAGTGAAAAACTGCAAATACTTGTATTTCATTAATTATTCTAAATGGTCCTGTTTTAACACTTTAGATCTCTCCACCAGAATCCCTGGCTGCATGTGCCATTTAAAGCACTTGAGAAATGTGCTGTCTGGTCATTGGTTTTTCACTGTCATGACTTGGAACAAAGCTGCCAAAATAATTCCTCTATTATTTTTATCTATTCATTCACTATCCAGAACTTCCATAACTTCCCTATTCCAGAAATTCTGAAAGGAAATTGTTTCATTATGTAATATATTCAAAATACATGGATTAAATATGGTTTTCTGTTCACCCTAAATGTGGTGTTCTCCCTTGTGACCTTTCTTAAATTAAAAAACAAAACAAAACCCAAACCTAGTTTTGCCTAGTTTTTCCATACAGTGCCACTTAGTTACGACTAGCAAAGAAATTTTGTATCTGTTATTTGAATTTTTTCAAATTACTGAAGACCTAGAGAAAGAAAAGTGAGAAATAATGAAAAAGTGATACATATATGTACAAGTCGTAAAAGAAACAAGTGACTGTAATGGTTCATGGAGTCAAGGATGTAGAAAAACCCAACCAAAAACCTGCAATCACCATTAGTGATTATACCCCAAGTCTACAGAATCCCTTTAAGATTATTTTCCTTGACTAATAGGGTCGAGTCTTGAACGTCACAGAGTGGTCTGCTCCTATTCACTAAAGCATTTAAACATATGCTTTCTCATAAGCAAATCAGATTTGGATTCAATAGAATTACCCACATGCTTACAGCTAAGTATGTGCTTAAGTGCTTTGCTGGTCAGGAACACCGAGATTCTTACAAGTAAGATCCTCCTGAAATCCCCATCTATTTGTGGTTTTAGGAGTTGGTAAAGGGTCATACGTATTCTGTAACATTCTTTCTGTTCCCCCAAATTTTACTTAATCTACAGATAAGAGCAACTATCAAGCTTTTTAGCACTCTGATATCTCTATTCTGCTCCTTGACTAAAAACTACGTTATCTGTTTGTCTTCTACCTCATTAATACAAAACAAGTCTTTCAAAGTTTTAAAGTTGGTAGATCTTCAGAAAGGACAGATTTATGTTTTAATCCACTTGGTGCTGTAGGCCGTATTTTTTCACACCAGAAAAACAATAATTACAAACATTTAAGGAACAGAGAAAAAAAAAATAAATTATCTAGATCTAAAAAATGAAAGAAAAGATGAGTGGAAGAATAGTAAGAGCAGCCAGAAAAGAAGGGGAGACAGAATTCATATATGAGAGGGTAGAATAATATAATATCCCTAGGGCATTCTCAGACAGTCTTCCTGCATATTGATTTTAGCATGAAAACACAGTTCCTGTGATAGGGTGCCTTCAAAGAAACTTACCAGACTTTTAAACATAACAGACCTGAGAAATGGAGTGATGTAGCATGTTAAGTAAAGGATACTTTGGAAAATTAAATCACTTGCAATCCTTCATACTTCCAGTGGCAATCCTCAAGATCAGCAGGCACACATGGCACTTCTGCCTTTTCCATAGTGGATGTTAATTCAGACCCACATAAGAACGCATCCATCAGAGCCACTCGCCTGTGCTGTCTAGAGGAGACAGGCCCACTACCAGTTTCAAAAATGTGGGGAGACACTAACTGAAGTATTGTTCCAAACTAAAGTCATGGTAGTAATAATTTGCAAGAGGTGATAAACACACATTCGACACATATGATGCCTGACTGCTCTAAAAATCAATATACCTAAATCAAACCAATTTTATATTAAAAAGAAATGGTAGCTTTCGATGTTTTAGCCAAAAGTTGAGTTCAAGGAGTTTGGGATTTATTGCTACCTTAGATCAATTATACTGCACTAGTACTCACCTGGGCTTCACTTTATATCCTTCTTTAAATCACAACATAAATCTATAATCCTAGCAAATTTAGAAACTTCTTTAGGTAACAGTAATTCATTTCAACTTCATAGTTTTTAAGTCTAACAAGCCTTTACACTGACCATTAATTCTGGACTGAAATAACACAGCTGATTATTTCAAAGTGTCATCTTTCTATTCTCCTTTAAGCAACTGTACTTTATGCAAAACCTTCCTGCAAGAATGATCATCCAGTCTGTATGTCAGAGATCATTATTTCTCTGCAAAGAGAATTTATATAGAAGCAGTGAATCAATTTTAAGATCTTCTGCTAACACACAGTGCTCTGCTTGACCTTGCTCTTTGCTCTATCATGTTTACATTTTCTACTACAGTATGTCTCTAATCCTCAAAGTGTCCCTAAGGGAACTTTACTGTTTCTTAAGTCATGCTCAACTGCTGAACTTTGCAAAACACAGCCAGAGAACAAAAAAAGTATGTGAACTAACAAAAAAATTGTTTTCTATCTTAATTTTCTCCCAATTAAATATTAGTGGGGGTTTTGTTTCTTACTTTAAAAGATCTACAATTATGATAGACATTCATTCTGTATTTTCCTCTCATGAAAAACTTTACTTTCCAAAAATTCATTATCTCATTTCTATTCATTTATAAATTACTACTAAACTAAGTAGTAAAGAATTGTAGCACAAAATTAAGAAATATTTTAATTCTCAGAATTAACATGCAATATTCATCTGCAGATCACAGCTTTTAGAACACTGATGTGACTAATTGGCCTGCTCAGTACTTAGAATTTCAATAAACATTTTCAGGCTATCTATGAGATAGACCACTCTCCATTAACATCCAGCTACCTTGTATAAACATAACTTGAAATGATCCTGTGCGAAGTAACACAATGCAGTTTCATTGTTAATCTCTTACTATACCACAAAAAAAAATCTTATATCGATATCACTGAAAATTAAAAAAAATAAATATATTCTTTCTCAATGTTGCAATCAAAAATACTTCCACAGATGTATCACATCTCTCGTCTGTGATATTTCTGCAGAAATCAATGCTAATTGGGGAATTTGACATTGTATACGAAGATAAAGTTTTGTATTACTTCTGCATTCTTATACCCTTGCCTACATATGCAAAAGAAACTTAGGCTATCAAGGAAATAATTATTGTCAACAGGCAATGCATTAAGCACATTTGAAGGTAGATGATGAAAACAGGAAGATAACTCACCACCTCTTACAGTGCAGACATGGTATGCTAGACTTGAGGTAATGAATCTTTGTTAACTGCAAGCAGGGCAGGGCTTTCAAAGAAAGATGAACTGTTAACCTAACATGCACAGTAAAAGAGAGCCGTTATATGCCCGTGGACACAATGACTGAAAATTGTCATACATCTTTGCTCTCCTTACCTGCTCTCAGCCTTCTTATAAATTTCTCCAGAACAGTTTCACATTCTCATGTCTAGTACTAACTAGTCTAGTACTAACAGGTCCAGTACTATCTAGTACACCAGGCATGAGACAATGATGTGCTTCTTGCCTCTGTCCTAGATTCTACAAATTACTTTGGAAAAGTTACTTAAAGGCAAATTAGGAAAAGGGCATTTAAGAGTTTAAAGATACCATTCTAAATTCAAAGTACAGGAAGAAAATACCCTGGTAAGTAATAGCCACACTGTGGCAAACAGAATATATTGCTAACAGCATCTCAACTGTATACCAACTGGGGTGCTGGAAACACAAATGCTTTCAACACAGTGATATACCTTGTTTTCAGCTTGTCTACCAAACATCCCTGAGAGTTTGAGTAATCAAGACTTTTGCTTCAGAAGAAAGAAAAGAAAGTTACCCTAGATTCATTAATCTCTCTGCTATACCTAGTGGAACTTGCATATGACAGGTAATCCAGGGTATGAATCACAAAAGCTACTGTCGATAATACTTCTAGAAGAAAATGCTTTCCATCATTGACCCAGACATTTAAGAAAATTCTATTGCTTAATTGTGTAGATATACACTCAGTTACTTAAATCTGGCTTGTCTCTTTCTATATCACTTCTAATCTACTAAATATGAATCACGTTAGGCACGTTGCAAGAATTAAATACATTGATGTTATCATGATACTTAGATGTAAAAGTAATTGGGTGATATACGTATATGAAATAGAGATATTATGCAACTTAAAATAATATGGGGGTTTTGGCTAAAGAAATACACCTCCTAAGTACAAAGATTAAGTAAACTTAAGAATTTGGATAGCAATTTTTTCATGCTTATATGTGGTACTATGATTCAAAGACCTGAAGCTTTTACCTGCTAGACATCATCTTTCCATTAGAAGTCAGCGCTTGCTCCTCATAGAGCAAGACCAGAAATACTAGACCTTAACACAACACATTATGCAACTACAAAAAAATTGTCTTTCTTAAAGAATTTAGGAAATCTGGCTTTCAAAAACCCCTATACAGTAGGACTGATTGCAATTTAAGGCATTCAGACTTCAAGGGATGCAAAAATATCCAAAGTGAAAGTTCTTCACTGTTTAGAGTTCTGGCTTAAACATTTTATTTTTTACAACATCTGACATATGCAGAATGAGCAATGGTATGTTATCGTAACTTTTGTCAAAAGGCACGTAAAATCGGCATATATATACATAGATACACAACGTTTGGCTATATTCGGATACAAGAGAAGGTGATGGGTTTGGGAGTTACAGTTGAGGAATGGGTGTTTTTATAAGGGATAAATTAATCCCTAGTGTCATTCCACTGATCTACCAGAAAAAAAACAGGGATTAATCTGGCCCAGGACACCAACTGTAATAGTAAAATTACTTTGTGGCTGCTTTTCTATGTGGATTTATTATCCTTACTGTGCAGACGTGTATTGTCAATAAATAATGTCTCTGTTCACCTAGCAAAAGGTCTTTCTGCTTAAAAAAAATATATATTGTAAGTCCATGCTTTAGCACTTTTAACTTTTATAACATTATCTTCAACAGAGATTTCAAAGCTTCCTCTACTAGTATCATGAAATAACACTGAGTTTTGTTTTGCTTCTACGAATCATATTAAACATCATTTGCTGTATTAATAACGATGCTTACATCTCTCATTTGGGAACATCCATAAGCTTTGATTCTGCTGGTGGTTACATATGTACTTGACAAAAGTCAGCAGAAGTATTTGCATTCTAAAAATTAAGCAATATTTAAACATTGGCAGGAGGGGATCATAGTTTGGTTCCACATAAAATAATTAAAAAAAATAAAAGTAGTATTTACTTACAAATATTTCTTAAGCAAATTGCAAAATTAAGTCCTAAGAAAATCTGCAATAACATAAAAATAAAATGGGGAAAAAAGAGTTCGTTTAGACCAACAGAAATTACAACAAAGAAACAAATGAGAGAATATATTTAAATGACTGCTTATCTTCTATCTTTGAGTTCCAAAATATGACAGCATTATCATGATAACAAAGTAATTCAAAGATCATGTAAATGAACTATAATTTTCCCTATCTTTTATCAAAATAAAGGTATTATATTTAATTTTTCTGACATGTTTCATAGTCTTACACAGAAAAAAATGAACTTCATTGTTCAGTCCTATTTCAATTAAAACACCAATTTGGGATTCAGGAACCCAAACATGAAAACCAACATATACATAGCTAAGTATCTTCCAAAGGAGTACATGATTCAATAAACTCAAGTAAATGAACTCCTAGTGATTTTTACACATTTAAACAGGCAAAGAATTGTGTTAATGCATCTATGTCAACAAAACATGAAGAGTCACAGACATAACCTATTTTTCTGAAATTGTGACAGGGTCATTAAGTCATAATACACCAATTATTGCATCTTAAGGATTCATAAATATATGCACCATTTTATTGGTAACAAAGTTTGCTGATAAAAATCATTCCGTTCCTGTCCACTGTACCCATAGAGGCCCAGGATTTCTGGGTTGGTGCAGAATCCAACTAGACCCCCATGGTCCCTTGGAAAGGTCTTTTCCTCTCTCAGAGGCCTGGAGGGCTGCTTCCTGCTCTGCTCAGCAGTCTCTCTGCTTGAATTGCTAAACTACTGCTTCCTGTTCTGTCTCTGGTCCTCATCAGAGATCCGTCCCCCAAGCTTTTCCTCCATCCACGCTTAGCTCTTCCCCATGGAAAAAGATATCTCCCCTCACCTAGAAAACAACTCCATATAACCCTGTCATTTCTTCTTTAGAGAAATGTAACACAAAGGGATAATCAAACAAATCAAAGCTATGTCAGTGCTGCACCTTTCAGACAAGGCAAATGCATTGCATGTCTGCAATAGTCGTTTGTTTGGCAACATATTTCCTTTGAAAAGCTAACCTACTATTTATGCATGGGGCTGGTTTTTATACTCACTGAGGACTCTTCCCATGTCATCTCTGAACAATCCTTATTTACAGTTATTCAAAGTATTATCTTGTTTGATGGAAATATATATGCAAACATATAATCTAGAATGTTATTTAAATATATGTAAGTAATTCTATTTAAATACAGTTTCACAGAAAAGAAAACAATAAATACTTCACAAGTAGAATTCAAGAAGAGAAATTCCAGCATATCTAAAGTATTTTAATCACTTACAGATAGTATTCAAAATGCAATAGAAAAATTAACAGGTCTTTATTTAGAAGGGCATTCATAGAAATTCTTATAAATTTCTACAATAAGACATTTACTATAACTTGATATTTTGCTGTGGAGAGACAGGGGTTCAACGTTCATTTTGTATATGAAAAACAAACCATGACACAATGTTGGACAAAATCTTGAAATCATAAAAGCCATGGTTTTCATTTCAGTGTAGGTACAGTTTCTATTTTCAGCAATTCTGATTTATTTTGATCATGGGTATTTTTTCCCAGTGATCAAAAAATATGGATAGTGGATATAACCTTTTTTATTTTTTTTTAATTTTTATTTTTTTTTTTTAGCGAGCACAATACTGAATGTATACTAGGAGGTCATCATTTTATCAAAGAAACTTTCTTAAGGGGGGGATGTTATTTTCACCACAGTTTGTCAAGCTTTCCTTTTCAGTCATCAATATATAATAATTTTAAAAAGGATATATTTCCTAGCTCCTAAGTAAAGAATAGTCATATTACATTGCCTGGAACATCACCCTCAGCTTGATTCTGAAATCACTGCATAGGAAGATAGATGATATTTCCACTGCAAAGTCTCCACAAATAGTTCAGTGTTTTAGTAGCTTGTTCTTCAGATAAGCTTTTTCCTTAGCCTTTCAAAAACTAGTGTCAGACAATATGATAAACATAGTAATACAAAGGTGAAGTTAACTTTGTAAATCAGGATCCATAAGTAATGCAGTCAAAAAATGAGGCAAAGGTAAGAATGGCAGTGAAGACCATCTCGCTTCACATGATGTTTGCTGGCTTAAAGGGCTTGTAGGCAGCCATGACCTAAGACAAATTAAGTAACTCCAAAGGAGAAGGACTGCAGCTACATCAGCACGGTGCTGCATCTCAGCTAACAAGACCTGACAAGGTTAATTGTTTCAGATAGTGATGTATTGCTGCAGTTAAACTGTTCCTAGAACTCAAACTTGCATTTCTCTATAGAACAGAAAGACCATCCTCGGTTAATGAGAGTGTTTCTGACACTGCACTCCTGCTAACCTTCCTAACAACCTTCCATTTAAAGTGAGCTAGCATTTGTAAAAATCGCTCATGTCCATTTTCTACACCAGTATGCATATACCAAACTTTCAAAGATTGGTCTGAATTATTCATTATCATGCTATCCATCTTAATAGGAAAAAAAAAAAAAAAAAAAACCTAAAGAACCAACTACTCATAAAATTTTCTTGTTGCTAACATGGATATTTCTACCCCACAGCATACATAAATTAAATTTATTCTATGGAATAAAACATTTTATGATATTCACTTTACAGCATTCACTTGACCTTCTACCGATTGTCCCAAAATGTATTGCACTGTTTCCAGGTCCTGTCTTGTGATGCCCACGCACTTTATAGGAAGGAACCAGGTGGACAAACAAACCTCGTCAGATCTCCCACAATTCTATACTCACAAGGAGAGTCCTACATTCTGGGCTCCTCATCTGTGGTGTAGGACAGGAAAGTAGCCAGATCTTCAAATAAACTGAACAGCCAAGGTGTTCCCACACTAACTCTTTAAAATCAGCCTTCCCACATAGAATCTCATTAGCGCTTTTGCTAGCACTTCTGGAATGGCACACCGTATCAGAAAGGCAGGACCAAAGCAAGGCAACACAAGATTCCAAACTTTGTCTATGAACTCCACTGAAGTGAAAGCTGTCTTTGGACAGATTGCTTCCTTGGTTGGGGTTTGTTGTTGGGATTTTCTTTCTTTTTGTTTATTCCTATATCATCCTTGACAAAATGGCAAGGATTGCCCTGTCACCTCACTTAAAACTTTAATAAACGTAGAGGATTACACTTCCTCCACTAAAAGTCCAGAGTTTTTTTTTCTATTTAATCTCCTTATATACATCTCCAAGAAAGCAACAATTAGCTTCATCAGTGCACTGGAACAGGAGGGCTCCGTAACAACATCAGTTTGTCCCTGACTTCCTTTATAAATCATAAAGCAAAAGGAAGCCAAATGTGAAAAGGCTCCAAGACACACAGAATGTAGAATTCAAAAAGAATTCATAGACACAGATTAGTTTAGCTTTAATCTTTCCCTATTTAACAGCAAAGATCAAACTGCGGAAAACTTTTTGCTTTGAAAATCATATATATTTTTACAATCTCTAATATCAAATAAGTGCAATTTAAACTCATATCTTAACTTACGAACACTTCACATGCTGCACAGACTTGTTCACCATCTCATTTTTAATACTAGAAACACAAACAGAGTTGTATTATAGAATGCCAATAAGCAGTACACTTTGTAAAATGATTTTTTTGTACTGAACATGATAGCTGCGTGTCAACAGGATATGGTGATAGATTTTTTTTTCCAATGTTTTGCACTTGCCAAGTAAAGTATAATAAAAGCATAATGAGATAACTTCTTCAGTTTCTGCTTCTTAACATTTATTAAGGCTTCTAGAACAGTTAAGCAGTGACAAGACACCAGAAAAAAAAACCAAGGGTGTGTTATTTCTTATGTTACAATCACTATTCGTACTTATAGTGCTGTACTTTCTCTCAAGACCCTCACCCACGATTGTGTATCTTATGTATCCATGCACATGGAAGACATAAAATATATGTCAAACAAAATAAAGCGAGTTATTAAGTCAAAATAGACCCTAAATCTTAGTGGAAGTCAACAGATAAACATACTATAGGTCTAGTATAGCCTAAGTACACAATGCATAATTCAGAGCTGAACTAAGTTTATAACTTATTGCAATATTTCTTACTCAGAGAGAGGTCTGGTATATTAAAGCATTGTTCAGCCACTAATTCAGCAAAACTCATGAGAAAAGTCTGTCTTCCTTACTTTTTTTTTTTTTTTTTTTTTTTTTTAAAGACAGTACATCTTTCCCATGATAGGCATGCTTGGGAAGAAAAAAAATCTGTTCTGAATTGGTCTATAATTGAACACAGAAATTTATTTCTAAATTATTTGTACTCAGTGCTCTTACTGACACATTCATACACATACCGCTTTATGTACTTCCATTATGTTTGTTAGCAAAGACTTTTTTTCCTTATCATTGGCTTTCATGGGTATCCATCCTTCTGGACACTACCATATAAATTCTGCTGGCCAGTAATGTAGAATGTTTAAAATATTTTGTGAAATATTTGAAAATATAATGTGAACTTAAAAGCATAATAGATTTATGGAAGCATTTATCACCATCACCATTACAAATGTAATAATATTAATGACAATTTCCATCACTACAATATATTGAAATACAGAGATAGTAATAAATTTTAATATTGATCATCTGATTCATAATGTTTAAATCTGGCACCAAACCTAACCATTGTATGCACTTACACCTGTCACTTTGCAATGCTGAGAAAGAAGAGTAGCTCAATTCAAATGTAGAACATAAGGAATTCCCATTGCTCTCAGCTGAAAAGAAACATCCTTTGAAAAACAGACATGTTCATCTCCAGATGGTACAACACAAATCCCTTATGCAGAGTTACGATGTTAGGAACCCATGAAGGAACAGTAGTATGTGGGAAACAAATGAGAGGGAGAAGGGCAGTTGGGGTGGAGACAGACAACTTCCTGACATCTCTTGAATCTAAGCTAGGGCCTACCACTCCTGAACAATTCAACATTCATCACACTGAACTGTGTGGTGCAGTCGACACACTGGAGGGCAGGGATGCCAACCAGAGTGACCTGGACAGGCTTGAGAGGTGGGCATGTGCAAACCTCATGAAGTTCAACGAGGCGAAGTGCAAGGTCCTGCACATGGGTTGAAGCAATCCCAAGCACAAATCCGGGCTGGGCAGAGAATGAATTGAGAGCAGCCCTGCACAGAAGGACTTGGGAGTAGTAGTGGATGGAAAACTGACTGTGAGACAGCAATGTGCACTCACAGCCCAGAAAGCCAGCCTCATCCTGGACTTCATCAAGAGAAGTGCGACCAGCAGGTCAAGGGAGGAGATTCTCCCCCTCTACTCCACTCTCATGACACTGCAACTGTAGTGCTATGTCCAGATTGGGGGCCTCCCGTATAAGGACATAGACCTGTTCAAGTGGGTCCAGAGGAGGCCATGAAATGATCAAGGGGCTGGAGCACCTCTCCTATGAGGCCAGGCTGAGAGAGTTGGGGGCATTCAGCCTGGAGAAGAGAAGGCTCTGGGGAGGCCTTATAGCAGCCTTCCAGTACTTAAAGGGAGCTACAGGAAAGATGGGGAGGGATTCTTTATCAGCGGGTGTGGGGATAGGATGAGGGGGTAATGGTTTTAGACTGGAAGAGGGTAGATTTAGATTAGCTATAAAAAAGAAATTCTTTCCTGTGAGAGTGCTGAAACCTTGGAATGGGTTGCCCAAAGAAATTGTGGCTGCCCTTTCCCTGGAAGGGTTCAAGGCCAGGTCAGATGGGGCTTTGAGCAACCTGGTCTGGTGGAAGGTGTCCCTGCCCTTGGCAGGCGGGTTGGGACTAGATGGTCAAAGTCCATTCTAAGTCAAACTAGTATATGATCTATGATCTGTTGTCCAGCCAACAACATTCACGGCTCAGTTTCATTCAAGAATTTGCACCACAAATGCTTTCTCTATGGCATGAAGGATTTGGCACTGGTGATGATAATGTGGCAGTCTTCATGGGAAGTCTTGGGCCACATACCAAAAATTTAAAAGGAAATCAGATGAATTCTTATCATAAAAATAGGGTCACATGAGAAACAGTGACCTCACATGTGGTTCTTCACTGGTGACAAAAAGTTTAGACCTATGTTAACGCTTTGTAGCGAAAAAACTCTAATACATACTCACTTAACTGATAATATGTCACTGCATCAGTCCAGAGTATTTATTATATTCCAGTGAATGATGGAAACGGGTGATTGTTATTATTTGCAAATACAGTATCACTGTTGTGAACAAAATTGGTTTAAGGATATTTTACCTTAAAATAAGGACTTATATAGAAACAACGCCTCTGTTTAGTACTGTCTCCCCAAATTCTTTTCCAGCATCCTAGTATTAACCTTTTTTTCTCCACAGTATTTCCTCACTGGTTCAGCTATATAATTAGTATTTCCATTTGCATAAAAATCACCAAGAATTTCCTCATCCTAATGTTTCTCTAACATTCTAAAATCCTCTAAGCTACATTTTTTTCTAAACATTTACTCCACTTCCTAAACAAACTTCAAATATCTCTAGTTATAATATCTACAAAATTTAATTTGGTAAAAATTGTTATACAATTATTGCCTCCTCAATTAATTACTTTCTGAAGGTATTACTTTAGTTTGTTCCAGACATTTAGATTTAACAGCAGTGGTATGCCAACTTAGTCATGATATACCTCACATATTTCCACATTTCTTCCAGCCTGCTTTCCACAGCATTGCCCATGAGCACAGCAGTTAAAGATAAAAACATGCTGAAAATTATCTTTTATAACCTAAATTACAGGATTTATTAAAAAAAAAAAAATTGAATATTGCTTGCCTTTTTTAACATCTGAGAATCGGGAAATTTGGAGCAGTTTCTGATCAAACATCTTGCAGGACATTCCTTATTCATGCAATCTTAATATTCTATTATAATTTTCAGTTACAAGAATTAAAAATGAAAGAAGAATAGAATTACTAGTCTTCCTATTCTTTAGTGTCAAATTTCTTAATAAAAATTTCTTGTTAAAAGAAAAAAAAGTTGAATAAATGCATCACTCACAAGGCAAACCCAGGATATGACAAATTATGGGACAATACTTAATTTCATGCCAGTGCCCAAATAGCATATTTTCAGTGACAGGCTTGTCATCATTATTAAGAACTTCCCCTGTCTCCCAGTGATGAAGAAACACATTACAGACAAACACATTAATCTTTCCACACAGTACAACGTAAAACCTTAATTACAACCTCATGCTTTCCCCCACAAATACACAACATACCACAGACCTAAACTGTACATATGTCAACCCTGAATATCTGTTGATGTTCTTAAGCTTGCAGTTAAGGCTTTGTGTTGAAGTATGAGGGAGATCACTACACTGAATACTGTATACTTTTTTCTCATTCAAAAGTTTAGAAAAGAACCCAGTAAACCCAAAACGTTCTCATGGATTAGGGGCTGCAGGTTTGTACACATATACAGACTCCTAACACACAGAGGTTTCCAGCAATTATCTTTTTAAGTTAAAGACAGAACTCAATACACAGGTGCAGTTCAGTGATAAAACTACAAAATGATAGAACCAACACACTCAAATACCATCTGTGTGCTGATAATAGGCAACACCCTCTATCAGAAACAGAACTCAGTATCTCAGTATTCCTCTGTTTTCCCAGTACCTTAGTCCAATAGAAGCTTGGACAAAACCTCACTGAGACTCAATCCAGATAAAACAAAATAAATAACTGGATAACTGAAGGATTAGGGTCAGATGTTTTAATTTTTCCTTTTAATCCACTGGCACAAGGATTGGAAACCAGTTTTCCCCAGGTCTCTCATAAATATTGAGTGATATTTCTTTTTTCTTTCCAGAACATTATTGTAGTAGCTCTAGAAGGGGAGGCTGTCTGCCAGTCAACAGGCTACATTTTCCTGGCAGGTGAAAGCTGTGGATTCAACCACAATCAATCGATTAAAATGAAAACGGTACCACTTCTTCTCTGATACTGTGAGAACCTAATCACTACCTTTCCTTCTGCTACAATGAATGAAATGAGCGAAACAAGTGAGTGAAAATAATTCTTGCTTGTTTTGAGAAGAAAGAAACCCCTTTCTCCCATCACTGGACAAACTGAAAAATAACTACATAGCTATAAATGTAGAAGCTTATGTGATTAGTAAAATGTGGTCACACACTGATGCTTTTACTAAAATAATTTTGATTCCTGCCTGTTGCTAAATTTGCTCGTACTTTACAACTCATTTTCCATTACAGCAAGCCTGCATTGGTCTTCTACTGCTAAAAAATTGCAGGTCATCACTCCATTTGACCTCCATCCTGTATTATTGCAGTGCTACGATTAAGGATTACCCTTGAGATCACTAAGACATGTCAGTCAATGTACTTCAACATTAGAAGCAAGGATTCCCATGGTTTTGTTCACAAAAGTACAACTTAATAAATGAGACAATAGGCAAGGATTGAATAACAAAATTTGTCTGCACAGTGTTCAATAGATGTAACAGGATATGCCTTACACATACAAAACTGTAACAAAGAACTCAGGACCATTACTTACTTTCTACTTCAGTGGAATACAAGCAACTTGACTTTTTCTGCCTTCATCCATGGTCCTAATATAACTACAAGGTATGCTGCAAACACTAAAGCTTCTCAGGTCAGAGAAACAATGACAGAACAGAAAAGAAATGTTTTTTTAACTACTAAACACAGATAAACACAATCATTTCTACTAGCTTACACAGACTTTAAAGAAAAGCTGCAGATCGTGCTACAGCAAAAACTACTGCTTGTTTTATTGATACATACATATGAAAGGCAAAATGTACTTCTTTATTTACTTTTCTAAAATACTTTAAAATCTTACAAGGGGACAGTAAAAAACCATGTTGCCTCCAGTGCTATGCTGAATTCATATGCTATGTTGAGTTTTCAAGGTTCATCAAAATTTTCCAGGGAATAAACTAACTTTCATATCTATCTTAGAAGAAATATATTTCCACAAAGCAATTCAAAAACCCTATTGAAAAACTGCAAAGCAGAGACCTGTTTCTGTGACATGCTCAGAACCTGTAACTGTGCATTTCAGCAAAAACATTGTTTAGCATCCTACAGGGCATAGTCAGGAGATCAGCCTCTCTATGAGATGAGACTATGCTATCAGGTTCTGGTCATTTTTACAGGGCTTTAGTAAGACAAAGATCAAAAGAAATGTTTGTCTCTGGTCCTCTGTAGATTTATATCAGTTCAACTGCCAATATTTCTTAATTCACAATGAAACTGTGCAGGGCACCCTTCATAAATATTTATTCAAAAAGTTAGACAACTGAATTTTAGTAGTGTGCCAAGCTATAAACTAACTGAAAGACTATTTGTTCTTCCAGGGAACAGATGTCAAGGTACTCAACTTCCTCTTCATGTGGCAAATCTACAGGCATATCAGTTCCATATTTTTTTTAGTAACTTACTACTAAATTGAATAGCAATTATTTAGACTACTAAATGTGCTGGAATTCAGACTGTGCGGTAGACCCACTATTTGTATTGTTATAGGATAGACCTCAATCTCTTCTTGAACATGAAAATTACATGTAATGAGTAATTTCCTGAATGGAAGATCACTTTATAGAGCTATTTATCCATTAAAGTAAGTTATTTTTAGTGATTATCTTAAGTGAAATAAAATTCCAAAGGAATAGGAACCATGCATATTCTACAATAGTTTATTTACTTAAACATTATGTAAGCATCATGCATTCAGTAAAACCTAAGTTATTATCATCTACTTTGTGTCATATGAAATATCTAATCTTTGGTTCTCAAATTATACTAAACTCAAAGGTGAGTAATTCCACCTTAAGGAAAATGTCACTAATAGACTCCGTGGACGTGTAAATGGTATTAAAAAGGTCAAAGAGACCAAAGTCTGGCTTTCATGAGGTCTCACAGCTACAAGGCGTTTGTCTTTGTTGTTGGTGCCAGTTAAGGCATGTCTGGCTTATTTGATCCCCCAGATTAATACAAAGAAGATATCTGAACTGTGAAAAAAAAATACACAACAGGAAGCTTAAATGCAGCCATATGGACCATCTGATTCTTTCAACCTCTTAACAGATGAGGGTTGAAATAACTTCCTTTGCTTATTAGCTAATTAAATCATCCTAACAGTGTATAAAATGGCTATAATAAAACTGAGTTTAACCATAACCTCCAGCTATATTCCATTAAGTCTCACATTCTAGGTCATCTAACCATACAGTATACAACATATTGCTAACTGAGGTATAAATATATATATTTTTCTCAACTTAAAGAAAATCTCATTTTAAAACTAATATAGCTCACAAAAAGACAAGAGAATATAAAAAGTACTTTAAAATATCCACTCATATATATTTAAGATTTTTTACCAAGATTAAATAATTACTGTTATGTAGCACTGATGCAAAGTCACTTATGCCTTAGCCCCTACTGAACTTTCTAGTAATGATTATATCACAGTACCTACACATCTAAAACAGTTTGCTTTCTTTGGAGTTTGTTTTTTGTTTTGGTTTGTGTTTTTTTTTTTTTTTTTCTGTAACACAGGGAATACTTTGAAATCAGTCATAAGAGAATTGAAACCTCTTTTTTAAAATAAAATGTTGCACTTTAATGTTGCACACTACATGCATGCAGATACATGTACTTCCTCCACAATAGCTGTTTTATATGCTGCTTAATCATTTGCTTTATCATTATGAAGTCTACTGCCCTTTTTATGATGCACAGCTAAATGACTACATAAAAAACATGTCATTGATTCTAATGCATACATACCACCAGGAAAACAGCTCCTTTTTAAAGTCTTCCTTTGCCAAATTCAGATGAATTTTAATTAATGCGGCTGAAAGGATTCTACAAAATATATTCTCTGAACTGAAGCAAAGCCTATGACTCTTCCCAGAACGACTGAAAGCTCCTTTATATCCTGTTCTCTCCAAATGATAACTGTACCTTTCAATGTATATTTATTTCTCCTAGATAGGAATAGCTAAAGTACATTTCCACAACATATGACTTCCATTAGAAGATGTGATGAATGACCCTCTCTCAACAGTCCAAGGAAGAGCTCATCTGTACATACTGAAGTAACATGACTACAATGAAATTTTTCCTCACGTATCACCATATATTATTGAATTGACATGCACCTTAATTTTCCTAGGAGATACCATACTGCTTGAATAAAAGTAAAAATAATCTCCAATCTGCAGTTTTCAACAATAGTATTTTTTTTAATCAATACTTTGAAAGCACTCTTCCTTAAAATTTGAATTAATTACAATTCACATGATAATGATGCCAAAAATTGCTAGTGATATCCGTTATTCTTTAATCAAAGCCAAAATTGCCACCAACTTGTCAGAGTCTGACTTTCACGCTGTCATTTTAAAAGCAGTGAGTATGAGAAAAATGCAGCATTTAGTCACCTGTGAAGCAGCAATCATTTGAAAGAAGAAAATTGTCCTTGTAATTGAATATATTAACTATATAATCTTACCTCAGCTACAAAAGGTCAGATTCACTGAGGCATGAAGAATCAGTGCAAAGTACCCTGGCTCATTTAGGTTTGCACTAACTTGCCTTGACAAAGTTGCCTGTAAGGAACAAGAAGGAGGTGCTTCCCTACTTCTTCCATGTTACTAAGTTAGGAGAATGTGGACGGAGTACAGAAAAAAAAAAAAAAAAACAAAAAAACAAAGGTCTTTAGTGATGATGCCAAAAGAAACAAGGACAGTGTGTTACAGTAAAAGGGTAGGTCATAACATGTGGATCAATGAAGACTACTTACTCTCTTGTCACCAGCATTACGACCTGGTTTACTGTAAGTTAATGTGAAAAGAAAGCAAGTATCACTCACACAGATATTAGCTCTCTGGAGTTCATTACTCCAATGACAAAATATGCTCTCCTATAAAGATTTGAGTGACAGATGAGGCAAAGTTAATGGATTGTCAAGATTTTGTACCAAAGGAGGGCTTAGTGCCACCCTTGGAATCACTTATTTCCACTTTATAAATTTGCATTTCTAATTTCTCTAATACAACAGACATTAAAAACTCTTTCTCCTTACAAGACATAATGCACTGGAAATACAGAAAATTTGTATTTCATTAATTTAATGTAAATAAGTTTTTCATATCTACAGGCATTTAAGATAAAGAATGAATAACCTATTACTAGCAGAAAAATTACATTAAGAGATAACTAGCTAATGTTTATTGCTAAAGATTTCTAACATACAGGTAAGGATAACACACACTAGAGGACAATATATTTTGCAAAAATATAGGAAATAAATTGCCTATTTAGTGTCTTCTTTTGAACTATACAAATTAATTAGAGATGAATACCTACCAATTTCATAATTGCCTGTACTTCCAGCAAAAATAACTCCTTCAACAAGCTAAAAGTTGCACATGATTTTCTCAGATTATGCTTATCTCTGCAAAAGGATACTGACAGTCTGAGAATCATAAACTTTATCTTGTTAAGGTATACTTAGAGACAGGACCCAAATGAAATTTTTAGAAAGAACAAATTTATATTTAAAAATAATGCCTTTTAAGCTGAATTTACTTATTGCACTAGTTATTTGCTACATCTGAAATATCAGAACTCTAGTTTTTCAAGCCCCACATTTGGAGGCCTGCCTGTACAGCCCATTTTCACTTCAACTTTCTTTAGCATTTCAAAATTCACAAGAACAAAAATCTAGCACTTCAGGAGAAAAAACATTCAACTCCTAGCTTTTAATAATTTGGCTGGTGTTTCAGCTGGTCCACAACATTTTGTAGGTTAGTAACAAGAAAACAGTAATCATATGGTTCAACTTTGGGTACACAAGACTCCCCAATAAATACTGCTGTTCTATCTGGATTTTTTGAATGGTTGGGTTTTCACATAATGCAGTATTACCTTTTCCTAGACCCCATAGTTGTTAATTTATTTTAATTTTACCTTTATTTACTGGACCATTAGAGGCTTTTTACAAAGAGTCAGCTTATCTTCCACTACGAAATAATAGTCATGAACCATTTTAGAGCTATTTAGTTGACAAAGATTATTGGAATAAAACCAGTTACCATTGTGTATGCTTTATGTATATGTACATAACATATATTATTAGGCACATTATATCCTCAACTCAAAGCCTGTGAAAAAAATTAAGAATCATTTTATAATTATCACATATATGAGAACATTTACATTTTTTATATTTCTTTTGAAAGTAAAAAAGTGAGATAAACAATGATTATGCAATTTTCTCACAAATTGCCAAGACAGGACTAACAGCAGAACTAAATCTCCCCACATAGTGGCCATGATACTATCCTTTTCCTCTTAATCCCCTTATCATGTAAGTTGATTTACAAGGTTTGCTGCAAGGGGAGACTTTCTGCTGGGATATTTTCAAATATTGTACTAGAGCAGACCATAAAAATGTTCCTAATCTTTTTTAGATTCCGGAACTTCCTGAATGCGTAGTGCTGATTACAGCAAAAAAATAATTTCCCAGACTAAATCTGTTTTTTATCTCCAATCACTGCAAAGGTGACTTTTTTTTTACTACTGTATAGCCAAGCTGAAAGACAGTTGCTACTGTAAAACAGCAGATTTCAAATGTTTAAGTATATTTTGAACCCATCCTCCAATACCAGATATTAGCTATAAAAAATATCAAGGTTTTCTTTCCATTTCTCTTTGATAAAGAAACATTACAGCAAGTACGTACTGCATATGACAATGAGCAATCACAGGAAGTTGGTTTGAGTAGTGAAGAGCCGTGAAGAAGCAGAATAATTTAAAAAGGAAACTTGTTTTGCATGCACCAGTTGTGCTTGCAGAGACAAACCATGTCAAAAAACAGTTATGCAAAATATAACAAGTGATGCCATAACAGCATAATTTTTCTAATTTGTCACAAATTAGAAATAAGCATGTATGTGACCAGTAAAAAAAGTTAAACTTCTTTGCAAAGAGGAGTTCCTACCCTCCCCTTAGGCTTGTTACTCCATCATAGTTTAAGAAATTATGCAAAAATAATTGACTAGGGTGGCCCTCCAGCTGCTGCTTTTCTGAACCCTAACACTGTGTCCAAGGACTTACTGCCTCCTACTACTACTTATATAAGATTGGACTTCATCCTCTACACGCTCTTCACCTTAGTTTATAAACACTGCAAGATTCAGTAGAATAGCTCTCCTGCTCTTGATTTCTCTGACTTTGACTTCTACAACTAGTACACTGCAAACATGGCTTTCCGTACACAGGCTTTAACATTCACTTTGGCTCAATGTATTCCTGCAAATAAATAATGACCTAGAAATGAACAACCAGTTCCTTCCCTCTGTAGTGTGTGCATCCTTCCTCCTGACAATCTATCCAAAATTCTAACCATCCTCTAAATATTCTCTGCTGTCCATAGGTGGAAAAGATGAGTCCATCTGTACTGCTGATGTTTGCTTTCATTTTCTAGTGGCAAAATATGCAGTATTCAGCAAATATATTGATTTTTCAGCTCTTAGTTTTATAACGCTAATCATAAACTTCATTTCAAACATTCACATGAGCACAAGCAGACCTACATATTACAAATTAATCCCTATTCCCTGCTGATTTACCACTAGCCACCCTTGCCACAGCACTGAAAATCCTGTGAAATGAAGCTACCCAGATTCCAGTATTCTAAATCTTAACTGCATACCTTCACAATCAGTATCATGTGAGAGAACATCTCCATCCCCTTAGATTTCAAATTAAAACTACAAATATAATTATAAATCTGTTTCTATCAAAATTATCTGGTTTAGAAAAATCCTTAAGCAGTATCAAAGAATTTAAAATAACTTTGATCATTTTGACAGAACTAGGGTAGGAAGCAAATACAAGTACAAAGAGATTAAAGGAGAGCAGTCACCTCTAGCAGAGCAGAAGCATGCAGTGTTGAACTAGAGGAGGTAACTTCATAACCAGACTCAGCTGCAGCCAGAACAGTGTGTCTAAATGGAGGCTAAGACATGCAAAAGGGTTAAAGCAATCACGGAAAATTTACCAACTTTTTCACTCTATCCACTGAGATTACAGTATGGAAGTTTAACATATGACTTTCTGACTATTGCATTTTCAGACTAACTTAAAAACATTCCCCATTAAAAATAAACAAAACCCCAACATGGTTAAGATAAGCCATTAAAAAAAAAAAAAAAAAAAAACAAACAAAAAAAAAAAAAAAACCAAAAACAAAACAGAGTCAGTGTATCCCTCTATTCCATTTTGTCAGTTTTAGCATAAAAATATTTCAGTTTACTACTCTGTTAGTACAAGGCTGTGCTGTCAACAAGTTGGAATTCATTCTGGGACAAATGTATAAAGAAATAGTAATAAAAAGCTAACCTATAGCCAGGGGGAGATTCCCGGTGCTGAAATAAGTCTTCAGGAAATCAGTAAGAAAATTCTAAGCTGCAGTTACTTGTCATGGTAGCATGCAAGCAGCAGGATAACACAAACTTTATATTACTTGAATCAATTCTTGCTTCAAGATTATATTATTAGCAATATTACATAAAAGAATAAAACATGGATATTGGAAGTTCAATTATCCAGTCAAGTAATTTACTTATTAGGTTACTCTTTCCATACTACTGAGGTCTTATGCCTACAGGGCAAAAAAATCCCACTCTCTCATTCAAGTAACTTTCATTGCCAATCACCCAACACAAAGATTAAGCAACACCATTTGCAGTAGATTCTAATGTAAACGGCAGCAGCAGCATCAAAATTATCATATAACACTGAAGTTACATGATCCTACTAAAAATAATGAGTGAAACAACATTTGTGATACAAAACCACAAATACATACATACTGATTACACTACAAGAAAGTAGTGTACACTTCCTCGAGTAGGAATACATTTTAGCCTTGTTTTAACAAAACTAACACATTAGCTCTAAATATGCTTAGATCTGTGCAGTGCTGGAGCCCAGTGGTGCAAAAATGCTGACGTGTGAACAACTGCATTTCCATCACATCAGCTGATTATAAAAAATGGTGTTTACTCTAATTTTAAGATACCTGCAGGAGGGCAGAAATTCTTCTCATAAAATACGGTAGGAATAGAAAAGAATAGTTCAATTGGAAGGGACCTACAATGATCATCTGAAATCCAACTGCCTGACCAAGTCAGGGCTGACCAATAGTTAAAGCATGTTATTGAGGCCAATGCCTCTCAAACACTGACGGGCTTGGGGAATCAACCACCTCTCTAGGAAGCCTGTTCCAGTGTTTGACCACCATCTCAGTAAGGAAATGTTCCCTTATGTCCAGTCTGAACCCCGCCTGGTGCAGCTTTGAACTATTCCCATGCATCCTGCCCCTGGCTCCCAGAAAGAAGAGCTCAGCATCTCCCTCCCCTCTTCCCCTCCTCAGGAAGCCGCAGGCAGCAATGAGGTCACTCCTCAGCCTCCTTTTCTCCAAACTAGACAAACCCAGCGTCCTCAGCCGCTCCGCACAGGACATGCCTTCCAGCCCTTTCATCAGCTTTGCTGCCCTCCTCTAGACACATTCCAGTACCTTAACATCCTTCTTAAATTGTGGGGCCCCGAATTGCACATGGCACTCAAGGTGAAGCCGCACCATTTTGAATGGCTGGTGATGCTGTGCGTGATGCACTCCAGGATGCAGTTGGCTCTCTTGGCTGCCAGGACACAACAGTCACACAGTCAGACAATATCTGTTGTGGAATAGGATGTGTCAGAAGAAATACGCTTTCCAAAAAAAATTAGCCATAAGGGTGTGTTTGTACAGCACTCATACTTAACAACATAACTGATCTGTTAATAACTACCTTAAAACAGCATTTACTGTCTCCTGAAACAAAAATCCAAATCTGATAAAGAACTGCAACAGACTGGGCCATAGTAATTCCAGGTAAAACAGCCTCAAATTTCTGCTCAGAAAGACAAGTTTGGGGTTTATATGCCTCTCTCACAGTCGGTTCTTCACTGGCAGAACTTCCTAAGCATATCTCCAAGACTCAGTAGTTCACACAACTACAGGTACTCCACTGTCTCTATAACCCTATCCTTCTTAAGAAATTCTACGTTGTGTCTCTGTAACACTGAACTCACCTTTAAGATTCTGTTACTTTACTACTATAGGTTCATACTTGCAGACTTTCCACACAATTTGTAGCACTGTCTACAGCATTTTTATGATATACGTTGAACACTCCACTAACCATTTCCCAAGCAGTATCATACACTTAAACTGAACTATGTCCGCAATGACTACAGCATATACCTTTTCAAGTCCAAGCCAGCTTTCCCTCTCACTCTCCTCCCTGCTTCCTCCTCGTATCTTTGTGACCTCAGGTAGTATGAACTTGGTTCATTCCAGTCATGAGTCAGAAACTGAACCAACGTATTGACAGTCTAGACAAGAGTTAAAGGTTTGAGTCTAAGGCCAATTGCCAAGATGACAAACCTAAAAAAATTAGGATTAGAATCTTTAAAAGTCTACTAATCTAGATGCTTTCTTTTTTGAGTGCCCAACTTTACTTACAGCCATACACAATCAGCAGATTATAGTATTTTTCTACTAGAAACATCAGGTTGAAAAATTATTATTAAATTGTGACCTCAAAATCTTGAGAAAGCTGTAGAAAAAAAGATTAGAATTAAACTATCTTGAACTTTATTCCAGTATCCTAAATAATGTGTTGAGTTTTTCTTGTTCTTTTTCAGTTGTTTACCCTGGCCTAACTTACACCATCAGCTATATACCCAGACTACAGATATTACTGAATTTAGAATGCCATATGTACTAGTTAGACATTTTGGGCCCTGGCTGGTGTATATAACACCTAACTTCCCAAACTAAGTATTTTGCTCTTTAATGTTTATTACACTCTTATTACCATTTCCAGCTATTTCTAAATATACAATAATTTCTATCAAGTTGCAATGTGACATACAGATGTAGATTAAATTCTATATAATGAAAGCTATACTCAACGCCTAATTTATAATGTAAATACATACTACATCATAGCTATATACATTGTAAAATTAATACACTATGAAACAAAATATTTTAAGTGTAGATCTTCAGGTTTAAAATAAAAGTTATAAAATAGCAGAGAGGGCACATGCATATACACACAGATCTGCTAAATCACAAGTATTTCAGTTACAGACTGGCATTACATTTCAGCATACTATATTTTTCTCACTTAAACTTTGTTTTCCATGTTGACTTTAAATTTTTTTTATTTGCTTGGTATATTGAACCCTGGCTTGGAATAAATGGATTCAAATAAACACAGTTCAGTGCCAGAACTGCCACAGGCACATATTTTTCTTTCAGTGGTCCTGGGAAGTGGTTTGTTAAGCTATTGTTCTCAATTAAAAACTCATGTGTTTGTTCAGTACAATATGGGTCGCTGCTTTGAGTGAAAGATTCCCTTGACATGGCAAAACCTCTAATTGTAACAAGTCTATGCCAAGTATGTTTAACCAGATGCAGCCACTGGTTTGATTAGCAGCCACTGGATTCCATGTACAATCAGATAATGATGGTTTTTGCTTCTCTGCTGAGCAAACATCCTTGGCTTTTAATCAAGTATGTATGTGTATCTATATACGTATGTATGTATATGTGTATATATCTAAAAACCTCTATACACATAATTATGAGCAGCACAACTATATTAAAACTATAGTTCATCTCTACTTATTTGACCTTTGACTGTTTAATCTTAGGAGGACCTGTGCAATACCAACTAAAAATAAATGGAATAAAATATTTATTTTGGCAGATACCGTATAGATATAGCAAAGAGACATGTGGTGCATGGAAATTTTTTACCACACATGTAGAGAGCAGAAAAGACTCTGGAATACATTTTTGTTTTCCCACTTGTGGGATAGCATCTATTGGATAATGATGATATTAGAACTGCAAAGACACGTGCCATTTTGGAACAACATTCCAATACTCCTTAACTATGCCTGTGGGAAGGTGGTGAAGGTTGGTGTTTATTTTATATGAGTGGATATTAGTTAAGTTTGCTAATATGACTTCGAGACTATTTTGGACTTCTGCTATTTGCATTTATTTTTGTTTTATTTGCATGCATTCAATATGGGCTATTAGTGGAAGTTAATAAAACAAAATTCTATCCCTTTTTTAAGCTTAGGCTGCTTTTATTCCAGAAACATAGTATTATCTTAAATACCCAAAACAGTCAACATAATCTCTCACATAAGGTAAGAAATAAATGTCCTTCTACATACTACATACACAAATAACTGTAATTTTATCCTGTTCTGCTCCGGTTACTTTTGTTCAAAAGCACAGAAGTGAGTTCCAAAGAACAAGGCAAAAAAGAATTAAAAGTAATGTGCAGTGAAGCTCAGTCTAGAATAAATGTAAAACAAATTTTAAACAATCTAAATGAAGGCTACACTGAAAAGTGTTAGAGAGTTCTCCTGTGTCTTTTAAATATTTATCTTCCACAAACAGCAACAACACATATTCTGCAGTATTGCCAATGGCATAATTCCCTCTATACTAACATACAAAAGCATATTTATTTCTTTCTGTATAAACTAGCATTGTTCTTTCACTGAGAAGCATGTGTGTAAAATTAGCTTCATGAAGTACATAAAAAACAGTTAAAAAAAACCCTAAACATAAAACTATGTGAACAGTTGATAATATGACTGTTTTTTTTAACTTGCTTGTTGAAATTAGTAGAAGTCTCAATTTAATCATCACTTCAGGGACGCTGTATGTAAATGTACCCGTGTCCTGACTTCTGTCATTCCCATTCATAAGCAGCTGAGAGAGATGTGGGAAAGTTACTTGTATGTATTTCCTACCAGAGTATTAAGACCAAGTGGGTTCTACACACTGTCAATTTTCCTATTACATTACTGTGCACATAGTGAGAATAGGAAGAAAACAACAACTTAAGGCACTACAGAGCTTACAGTACTGGACTACTAAAAATACTTGTCTCTAACAACAAACAGAAAATAGCACAGAAAACATTTCTAATTTTCCTCACTTAAGCTTTTCCTTTTCCATTTTCACAGTGAAAGCTAATACTATTCCAGACTGCAGTTAAAGTTTTACAGACATTTCAAGAGTAGCAGCATCTCCTTATCATACGCTTCACAACAAATTTTCATCATGTAGTTAAGCAATTAAAACATGGTTGAAAAGCACTCAAAAGTCAATACTCAATTTCTATCTTCTTTAGCTAAACTTCTTTCTGATGTTTACTTTGCCAAATAGACTTGTGGACAGGGAGGAGGAATTGTACTGCTCTATATCTACATTACTGTACTAACACTTTGTTATACTTCTGTGTCTTGCTAAATCATAACTCCATGGATACCTATTATTTTCTTCTTCCCAGTTCTGTTCTTGATTTGCATATCTGTATCAAATGCTATTTCCACTGTGTGGTCTTAATTTCCTAACATGCTATAAATAAACCATGTTGTGAAATAAGTCGTTATGGTTAATTCAGTAACTCATAATTTGAAATATGTATAGTAGTAATAAAATATGAATATTGCAGATTTCACCTGTTTCTAAAAGAAAAACTCAACTTCAGCAAAAAGAAGAATATTAGTGTCTATAGATAACTTGGGAGAATAGCAATCCCCCCTGACCCACATCCTTGAGGCATGACACCAGGCCACAGCTGCAAGACCAATCAGTACACTCTCTTTTCTTTGCCACTGCAAGTTGACTACTTGTAGTAGCTTGGTCAAATTTTACTGCAAGCTAAAGTGCTTCTAAAATGTTTTCTTCAACACAGAGACATATTTTATAGGTATGATAAAGCTGGGAAAAAGGATTGCAGAATTACACCTGCAAAACAAAAATTAAGTTTTTACATTTTCAGGAGAGTAATTAAAGAAGCACCCTGGGAAACTGGGCGATTGAACACAGGCTCTACAGTGTAGAGCAGGAGAGCATGTACATCCTGGCTTCCTAATTCTGAGCTGCGTGCACCTCTCTGTAAAACTGAGATAGAGTGCAAAAATGATGAATTCCCACGGAAGAGTAAGAGATGTTTCTAACACTGCACTCCCTCAAGGCCTCTACTATTTGTGGAGAGCTGGTGAAGAACACTAATTGACATTGTGGAGCAGCTCATCCTATGGCATCACTGGCTGTATCCCTCAAGGACAGTTCTTGTAATGAAATACTGGATGCCAGTGGAACCATCAGCAAATGCTTCTGCCTGGGAAAGGAAATAGCTTTACACTGTACCCTGAGGATAAAGAAACTTTGGCTTTGTTAAACCATGTATGTGTCTGTGTAAGAGAATTCCACAGTCAACAGACCTCCACTGAGAAAGTCCTGCCACCAGATGTTTAAATCAAGGGATTGTTAGTGCACCAGCTGATCTCAATTGCTGGTGGTGGTAGTGGAGGCGCTTTTGGCTCTCTTTGAATTGAGCTGTTGTCTCCCTAGGTGGGGCTGTCATTATAATAATAGACCATTGTATTTCCCAGTAGGAGGCCCACTGTCATGGTCCAGAGTAGGATGGGGAGAATTAAGCTCCTGTTTAATATTTTTTTGTTATGTCATATCTCACAAACAGCATTGTTTTACTCTGTAGTCCATGGAGAGATCTCGTGCCTAGGATTTATTTGGAAGAAACAGAATTTTCAGATTTGCTTGCAAAGAAGAGTTAGCTTATAAACCCGTGCATACAAAACATACAGAATTTAGGATCACTGCCAGAGATCTGACATATTACCAAAAAAATCATAGTGCAGTGTATGTGTGGTCTACTGAATTGAATAAAGGTCTGGTAGCCAGGAACAATTCAATTCCTTCCCACTTAGCTGTACTGTGTGGCTAAATACAACATGTCAATTACAAAGCATTTCAAACGCAAGTATCACATACACTATATATGTACTCTACAGAGCTAAAAAAATCCCATTTATCTAAGTGAATGCCAATGTGATGGACAAAGATGCATATTTGCATTCCCAAACACCAGGTGCACTTCTGTGGAAATGCACGGGCAAGAAAGTAGGAAAAGCCTGAAATAGTGTGAAATTAATGTATTGGTTAATTCTCATCTTGAAAAAAACTTCAGTATAAAGTTTCATTTACATGAAAAGAAGTAGATTTATACGTCCATTTATCTGTAAAAACTGCAAAAGCACTACCCCTCTACCACACCAGAATGCTTCAAGAATATATCCATTATTGATCATTTAAGAATTATCAAAATACTACTCTACAAAGAGGTAGGTGATATCACCTCAGATTCAGTGCTGTTCTGTTATTTTTAAATATGACCTTAGTTGCAAAAATTACATTTTCAGACATTTATAATATTAACATACATTTTCAATTCAGATATTTTGCCTCCAACCTGTTTACACATATCAACTCCAATATATTATTGCAGCTGTCAGGGGACTTGTTTATCACATCTATCATACATAAAGCTTATACACTTGGAATACACTGTGTAAACTATGTAATTTTTAACAACCATGACAGGAATCAGGAACTGAGTAATCTATCTATCTACCTATCTACTACAATAAAAACCTTTAAAATTATGACTATTCTCACAGCCAAAATGTTTTCAAATATTTGACAGTAACTAAAGCATAACACATTTTATTCTTCTTTTTATTAAACATTGATAATCTTTGTATTCTGTCTTTATATATATAAGAAACATGTTTTGTTCCATATTTAAGTATTCTTCATATATATGGTTTTTAGCATACAAATCAAATGTCAATAGAATAAAATGAATGAATGTATTATTTACAACACTTAGCAAACACTGTTTATGGATTAAAATAAAGTATAACTTGTCCAAGAGGACTTAATCCTTTAAAGACATGGGAAACCAGCTTAATTTGTCAGAATGGCAGCCATTAACTCTGCAAGGTTATGCAAATACAGCAGATGAATGAGAAAGTGCAGGCCATCCCCACTGTGTCAAACATAAATAAACTGTATGAAACTGGCAGCTAACGAATTTGTTGTGTAGAGAAGGCAGGTAAGGAAACACAAATACTTTTATCCCTTAAATAGGAACAATTTAAATAATTCTACAAATGTCGTTAATGTTTGTGAAATTATACAACTAATTTTGTTCCAAATACACTTCCTGGCCTCTGAGGTTCCCTAGAGGGAGGAAAGCTTCAGAGTCTGTCTCTTGACACTCTGTGTGGAATTGGCATGTCAATTGGTAATTACAGACCTATAGGAAGTACTTAAACAGAGTCTAAGTATAAATACAGATAAATTAATAATACTGCTAATGAATAATATTCCTGACATGGAAAACCTTTGTTTTTAAACATATAAGATTTTCTCAGCTACATCAGGTGAATAACCATTTTTAAAAGCAGTAATTCCTGAACCTGATAGACAGTAGAAGAGCATTAAAAATCTTTCACAGCACTGACAAATACAAAATCTATGTGTGTGCGCGTGTGTGTTTTATAGATGCAGATAGACACAGACAAATCGACACAGATCTTGCAAAACTTAATTAACAAAATTCTGAGGTGAACCATACAGGTTTACAAGTCAGTACATTACTGTAATAACTTCAAATATGTGTTGTTGCTCCCTATTGCTATTGTTATCTGGATCTTTCACGCACAGAGGCCCTTTCTTCTAAACATGAGTGTGGATAAATAGTCAAAGAACTTGTGAAGGGGCACAGTATATCACCTTGGGAAAGAAACATGAATGCCTTTCTAAGAGCTCCTGATAAGCATAAACTAGGTCATTAAAAGAAATACAGGAACATGTAACTCCATGTAATTACTATCTATGAGGGAGGAGGAGGAAAAGGAGAGAAAGAAGCACCCAAATAAATTCGAACAATAGTGTAACAGTCAGATAACCCAGAAATACTTGAGAAAGATTACACTGTACAGGAGTAAGATCATCATGATCTATTATGTAGCATTAAGGAAAGAGTCAGGCATAAATTTCATTACACTCTAAACACATGTGCAACCGGTTTTACAATTCTGCTTTTTGGTTGTTTTGCATGGAACAATTTTTATTCCAACTTTTAAAAAAAGTGGGTCACATAACTAGCTACACAATCCCAAAAGATGACTACAAATAGCTTTGAGGTAATTACTATATATTAGACAGTATGTCCAAACAGAAGGTCAAAGAGAAGATAAATTCTTGAGACAGTGCTTGAAGCAAGTTCCTGGCTTTCACTGGGCAATTTCAGAAGGAAGACAGAGGGAACAAACTTGTTTACAACCTCTGTTTTTTCAGTGCTAGATGGCTGAACTCTTTAGAGTACTGAACCTCCCTTAACTAACTTTATCAGTTCGAGTTATCATTCCAACTGAACAACCCCTAGTGTACTGCTTGAGCAATGGCCTCTTCTTTCCAGTTGTCCATCTCACTTTTTTCCAGATCTTCCACAGCTACATGAAACAGTATTTCTAAGGCTGAACTCCTTTTTTTCCAGATTGCTCTATCCTGTCTGCTATTTTCAGTTTCTGAAAAGGGCATTTTCTCCCGCCCCAAATTTCCAACTTTGTTTATTCTTCACCACTACACACATACAACTTACAGTGCACATACTTTTCCTATGCTGTCAGGAAAACCCAGCCTTGGATCATACTTAGGTCCCCCCAGTTGGACAAAACGAGAATTTCCTACCAACCCTCTAACAACTAAGAAGGAACAGAGTATCACATATGATCTACCAGCACTGCTGCTTTCAGTGGGCTACAACATGAACAAAAATATAAACTACACAAGATAGTTCTTCTCTACCATATAAAAAACACTTATCAAGCACTTTATTTTTCACCATTAAAATGCTTAAATGTTCTATTTGCCAAAGTAATCCAAGATAAACTCTTCCTTTTATAGAGTCATTCCACTACTTCCTATCCCCATCCCCCTTTTTAACCCCACCAAGAACTCAGTCTACACATTCCTGCTAACAACTTTTCTTAAAAGGTAGAAAAAGATATGAAGCCATAGGAAATGCTTCTCTGAAGTTTCACTAATGAGGAAGCAGATCTTAAGGCTCTTGCTGCTATTGGGCTCATTTGTATTTTTTATGAGCTGATGTACCAGTGGGTAGAAAAGAGACAGACTCTCTACTGGCAGATTAACCAGCCCTTTAAGGGTGCCTGCTATTAATTTTGCTTATTCATCTGCACATCTGTCTCTGCCCAACTGTGTCATGACTATTGCTTCTTGCAGCTCACTTCATTTAACCAGAAGCTTTTCACCACTAAAATCTGTCAGCTTGTTTTCTTCCCTTACAAGATCTAAATTCTAGTTAAAACCTAGTTGAAGATAAATCTTTCATTTCCACTAGGGGGAATAAAATGATCTCTGATATTAGACATTTTAAGGTAATAGTTATTGACCACATGTCTATTCACCACATGTTACTGACATGATTGTTCCTGACAACAATTGGTACAACTATTATTTTCCTTAAGAAAACATGCTTTGCTAACCCCAGACTGTCCTAGCTGTGACACTAAGGGAGCCATTCATACTAGCAAAATCTCTGAATGAAAGAGCTTAAATCCTCCATTGCCTTAAAACTTCATGGACAATTCTCCTGTCTTCCAGTGAAAGAAAGACTAGCCTGTACCAGCTTTCAGACAACAGATACTGTTTTCTCAACTGGAGAATATTTCCCTCTGTTTTGCCAAAGCTTGTCCCTCTTATGCATCTTAATTCTAAGGGAACAAGTTGTATGATCTGTTTCTGTAATGTCTTCACTTTCATATGCTAGACCCCATCTGACTATAATAATTGACTTTGGATTGTTACTACCACCTGCCTACAAAGTGTATTACATTATAATTTCAGAAGGAATATACAGTACATTTCTGTGCAGTTCATTTAAGCTCTGCTCCTGTCTCACTACTGTTTTGTTCACTTATGGAACCATAGGAGTTTTCTCAAGCATTCCATAGACTTGGCAAGTAGGAACCTGGAATCTGCTGCTCTTTATCCTTGAGCCGTTATAAACTCTCACCTATACAAACAGAAGACTGATAATACACTGTATATTATCCATGCCTGCCATTTATGAGACCCCATCATGACTGCTTTTTGGTTTGCCTGATTTAGAAGCAAGTCATGTAGCAGAGTTGGGATTAGATTACATCAAATAAATTCTGTTTACATTTACATTTGCTTTCATATGAATTCTACTTTAGAAGCACTTGTGGTCTTTCCCATCTAAGATACATTACCCAGCCACAATGGTCAATCTCAAAAGAACAACTTGGTACAGAAATCAGTTCTTTCCTTAGTGAGGCAGGATGTTTGTTCTCAACATGAATCTTTTATCTGGTGTTCATTTATTCTGTCACTGTGCTTATCAGTCTGAGGATTAACCACCTTAAGGAATATAACTAAAGAAGACTTTCTTCCTATTATAGTTTCACCAGATTTAAAACAATACAGGGTTGTCCATATCAGGCTATTTTCCTTACACTCTCTTTAAAGAAACCCCATGCTTGCTTTGCAATGGCAAAATAACACAGAAAACTACAACCATTGCCAGGCTTTGTCTGTGGATTATTATTTATCTATCTTTTCAATAATATTTTCAATTAATTTTCAGCAATGCATGATATCTATTTAGTCAAATTTGGTTATTTAGATAGAAATTTTAGCGCTGGGATTCTTCTAGCCTAGACAGAAGCAGACACACTGCAAAGCTCTAACTATTAGCAGTTTCTCACAAATCCTATCACACCATGTCTCTTTTGTGCCACAGCAAATAGAGCCACTTTATTATGGATGATAGGTAAAACTGCCTGGATGCATAGGATCAAAGAAAATAAACCATCACAGATACATTCACACTATCTCAAACCTTAGGTACTTCTAAAAAATTCAGGGTAGGAAAGAATTTGTTTCTTATAAAAGTAGGCTTCCATATCACCCATGTCTGGTAATTTTACATGCCTTTCCATAGACTGGTCTAGACAACTTTCACAATCAAATTTCAGTCAATGATGCACGCATACAGACACCACTATTTAAAACAAGCTAAAAATTTAGTGGTTTTGTGAACACTTCTGTAAGCAAATTCTTCTTCTGCACTATTTATAGAAGATAATCCCCCAAATAACTGAAGATCTGCTGAGACAAATTTAGTGTCCTATTTTAGTGAATATTAATTTTTTTGAGGTCTGAACAGATTCTATATAACAGGATATTAATATGAACATCCCTTCTTGAAAAGATGTTTCTTCTCGTGTCTCTACTTGATTCAATAGTCAGTATTATGGACTGTGAGATAACAATTTCTGAAAGGCGAAGAAAACAAAAGAACCTATTTTGTGATTTCTCTGTCTTTCTGCTATCTCCTACACAGGTTGCTGTGTGATACTTCTTTGTTCAGAGCTCCCTCCATGTATTTCTGTTCTATGGGGAATATTAAGAAGGCAGCTGCAGATCAAGATTTGCTCTATCTTGTTGGATGTGTTTGGCCTCTGAACTGAGAGTTAATACTAATATAGATACTCCATAAAATAGAGTTTTTATTCATAACCTTCCTGCAATTTTTAAGAGAAAAAAGCCATTAAAAGTGAAAGACTAGATCTTAAATTATTTTTTAAAATTATCCCTGAAACAAGAGTCAGACCAGAACAAACAAGCTTCTGATATTTATTGCCAAGCATAGTAATAAATATGATTCTGAACTGCAACTGCTTTGTAACATTTATACACAAAACACTAACTCTGAGACACCAAATTACAAGCACGAGCCCAGGTTACACCACCTGTGCATTCCTGGACATATGTGAAATTATAAAAATAGATACACAGCAGCCTTAAATTTCTATTCCTTTTGACATATTAGTATAATCATTATGGTAAGATTACAAAGACTACGTCTCTCTGAAAACAGAATAACTTTATGTATTATGGGACATGGTTTTCTCTTGGAAAAAGAGAACAAGAAGAAAATTTTTAGATTTCTTTGTTAAGAGAATGACGAGTGAAAAGGAAGTGAAATTACATAAGTGACTCAGAAGGTAGTTACCATATTTATTTCTAGGAAAAAAACTAATAACGGGAAAAAATGGACAGAAGTAGGAACATGAATTCAAAGAGACATCATGAATCACCATGTCTCTAGAAACCAGAAGAAGGTAAAATTAAACCAAGAATTAATTATTAAGGCATAAAATTGACTAAGGCATATCCCTTTCTATATGCCAAAAAACAGTGATTTCATGTGGAGGTCTTTCAGAATGTCCCAATTACTGCTTGACAAAAAGGCCCAGAAAACAAACACAGATCCTTCCTTTCAAAGGGGCATCTAAATCTTCTGCCTCACACAGAGACTGCAGGAAAAGTATTATCAAAAGGAGAAAATTCACATATATGAAGATGATGGATGAAGGTTCCAGCAAGGTAAAAATTTTGTAAATTGGACATACAATGTCTAAGCACTTCAAACAATACTAGTGTTCAAAGAAATTTTTTTATACCAATATTTCATGCCTATGTGCAAGAGATTTTTTTGGTTGGTTGGTTGGTTGGTTTGAGTTTTTTTGATTTTAACCTGTTCAAATTCTGGAACTCCTGCTGAATCAAAACATGTGACTAAAAGTATCACTTTCCAGTGGCAGAATAAACATCTGGACTCATTCTAAGTAAGCCTCAGTTGACATACTACTGTTACAGGGACCCTCCTAACATCACACAATGCAAAGAACATTCTGGAGGCATACAGGTGTTGTTCTGGCTACCTCATGCTTTATTGATCACAGTTGCTACAAAATCTGCCTGAAAATGCTAACAAGATGCCCTGGCAATGGCAACCAAATTGGTGCTTGACTCAGTACTGCACTAGAAGTAGGTTCAGAACCAGGGAGAGTATGACCCTCAACTCAGGAGACAGACCTATGTCGAAGTGCCAATACAGTGAACATTCAAGTGTTAGTTACTTAATAAAATTTTATAAGCGAGGTAGCTCAAATATTAGAACTCTCCTCTTACCAGCACGTACTTTGTCTTACATCTCTGACAAATAAGTTACAAACATGAAAATAAGGTTGTAAAGTAACTGAAAGGAAAAATAAACATGTTTCAGGTAATTAAATATGGCGGTCATTACATGTATTTAGTTTGAAAAACAAAACAAAACAAACAAATAAAGGAATTGATATGATACTGCAGTTCAGAATTCCTATGGTAAATATGCATGGCCTTCATAGAATTCTTTATTTTCTCATTAGTGATTTTTATATATGAAAGTAGTGGCGCTATGCCTTTCTTAGGGTATTGCTTTGACATGGGATGATAAGAGTCCCTCCACTGCATATTCAGAAATCTAAAATAGCAGAAGTGATGGAGTTCATTATCAGACCAAAGAAAGACACTCTTGATATATTTTACAGACATATATTGACAGTCCATGTTTTCACATGTGAAGAACTTTTAAAAACTTAGAGACATTAAAGTAGTTTTCATTAAAACAGCATTAGTTCACAAACCAGAAATGACTACATGAAGCTCTTGCAAAGGTAAAAGAAGACAAATATTTCTATTAGAGGAAAAGTCAGTAATACTGGTGCAACTGCACATTTAAAACATATTAAAAGAATCTAATTTTATTGAAAAAATATATAGTCCAAATAGCAGCAAGATTTTCAGAGTTCACAGTTTCTTAAGTTCTATGATCTCTCTGATATTAAATAAAAGCAATCATTGTTGCATTTACAATGTTATTTAAAGCTTGCTATTTTTTAAGTATACATATCCTTTCAGCTTTAAAATATGTATTGTTCAAAATCCCAGAAAAAAATATTTCTGCTGTCAAAGAATTAATCATTTTTTTCTTCCTCATGCTGGTTGTGATCTACATGTATTTTTGCCACAAGTTATGCTCACAAAACAGTAAAATCAATAGAAAAAATGCTAGTGAAAGCCATCTGCAATGAAGTATAGAATGAATGCTGTTAATCTGCTAAACAAGAAAAGGAAATTAGGTAGACTGGCTGCTGGGAAAAGTACTATCATACATTTAAATTAGCATTTTCTTAATTAAGTTTATTTGTAAACAAATCTTGAATCACAGTGGATCATTTGTGCTCTAATATTTTCTGAACAAAAATAAAGTCACTGTAAAATGGATTTTGACAGCTAAATCCACAATGTAATTAAAAGGTAGCAAATGAAAGACTATAATCTACAATAAAATGTGACCTTGTGAAATTATTACCTCCTTTAACTGGGGTTATTATACCTTTCTTTAGAGTTATAAATCATTCTTTAAGCTAATAGAATTTTAGGTTTGTTCAGCACTTTCGAACAAATTATTCTCAGGTTGTTTCATATTGGTACCTACCTTTCTGCTTTGACTTTCCACAGCACCACTGAACCATTTGAGAGGTATTGAAATAATCAATGTTTATTCTGAACAGCAAAATTCTACCCTCCACTCCATGTTCATTTTACGTTGGGTTCCTTAGATGCCCACATCAACGGGAAAGTTAGTATGCATACTTCCCCAAAACATGCCAAAATGTTGAATGTTCTCCATCAGACTCCTGACCAACTCAGATACAGCTCAAAAAATATTCTTAAATTTATATCCGCAGACCTTCCTTCCCCACAGAAATGAGCACTGTGAAAAAACAACTATAGTTCTATTTATGTAAAAAAAAAAAAAATCAGAACACCAAAAACCCCCAAAACAACCCATAGTTCCCCAGGGATGTACTTCTGTAGCAATGGGAATCAGCATGCATTACTTTACAGCAGTACGTTCTGCATGCTTAGCTCTTTAGTATATAAAGTCACTTCATCAACCCAATTATTTCTTTTTTTTCCTGTTTTTTCCCCCAAAGTAACTCTAAACTACTTTAAAACACCTTCATTACAGAAATGATTCAACTAGCACTGCTGCAAACCATGGAAATGTAAAAGCTGTTAAAAATGTATTAAATGCTGTCCATGCCACAAGGGTACTAGTGTAAAATGACCTTAAGTTTAAAGGCTCCCTATGAAGGCAGAACAGTAATCTGCTCTGCTTCTCCTAATGAATAACAAATGGGCCTTCACAATTCATTTAGTTCAGTACAAGCTGCCATTACAACCCATTTTGTTTTTTTAACTTTGTGGTAATGTATCATCTTGCCTGACTCTATGTCATCTTCTCGAAGGTCACCAAAGGTATGTAACTCCACTCTTAATAATGAAAAAAAGGAGGAAGGAAAAAGAGATATGACAAATTTTGACAAAGCACCGACCAGTCCATTCCGATATACTGTATCACACACTGAGGTACACACTTCCTACACAAAAATGCTTCCTGTATTGTAAAGAAAATCGGAAAATCACTGAAGTCTTCAAAATAATTCTGGTTTTTAGTTAACAACTAAAATACAACAGTATCTAGGAAAGAATTATTTGGATTCCTATTTACTTACTATTGATTTTTGTTATGCCCTAAAATATAATCTGAATCTGAGCATTAAAAAAAGGAATTAAAAGACCACGAATATTTATCTTTATTTCACAGGTATTTAGAAACTTATATTATGTTGCTATGGACAATTAGCCTTTTATCCAATTTTAGTTGGTCGTTTAACTCACCCACCCTAAGGTTTTAATTATCCCCTCAGTCTGCATGCTTAGGCCTCAATTCATGCAGCTGGAAATCTGCTTCAGTGATGTTATAACCTTGTTAATGTAACAAAAGAGGAGTTTACTTAAAACTGTACTGACTGTGGACTTAAGCCAAATTTACTTGAAAGAGGAAAGAGACTGTCAAAAATCCTACAATAAACACAGAAATGCAGTTCTTTCATAACCTTCACCTTAATTCATACAGACAAGCAATTTACATGTAAGTGGATTCATATGGCCTGTGAGGGGCCTACTCTCTGGAGCTGGACTATTCTTTGTACCCTACCCCCAACTTTAACAAAAAAAACTCCAACAGCTCACTTTACAGAAATGGCAGAGTATCTGCAATCTTTTTTAATCACAATAAAACATAATTAAGATAAACATTTATAAAGCTAGTCAGTATCAATAAAGGCAGCATAATTTCACAAAGCCAATTTCAAGTAAGTTCAGCTAGTCCTTTGTCAAATACATATTTTAAATTCAATAAAGGTTTTATTTGAAGAGTGTAAAGTTGCACTTCTAATGAGGTAATAGTTACATTAGCCTTAAGTGGAAGTTGCTTGTCATATACTGATATCCCCCATTCATTTAGTTGCTAAATTACAGTAGGGATTTCCTAAGTTCATCTGTTAATTAGATTCATTTTTAGGCTAGATACTAACAAAAACCTACATTAGACTAAACAAAACATCATAGTATTGAAGTGTTGAAGGGAGAGTTTTCTAAGGGAGAAAAAAATACAAATTATATTTCTTAATATAACTGTGAAAATACTGTAGGTAATTTTCATCCTGATTCAATCCTTGTACCAATTTTTTTAAGAGGGGATCTGATGGGAAGGGCAGTAGTGGATAGCTGGGTGGTGCACAAATATGCATAAGCCACAAAACCAATAAAAGACTCTCTTTTCATTTCACCAGTTTTCTTTCAGTTGTTGACAAAACAACACCCAAAACAAAACTGGAAATCAGTCAAGTTTCCTTCACGCATGCTGAAAGTTTAAATACTTCTCAATAGGTGAAAAGTCTTTCTTTAAGCTCATGAATGTCAGAGTATCTTTCACTCTGTTAAGAGGGTATCAGGTTGCTGGATGTCAAATGATGATCTACCACACTTCTTGGGCTTCTATTCTTTAGGTGTTATGTAATGATCTCTACTTTTTTGCTCCTGAATTTCACACTAGTCCCAACACCAGCTCCTGATCTAAACCCCACATACATGAACTACTCGCCTTTTGTTTACAGACCACACAGAAAACTATAGAGAGTTTCTCAAGATAGTCATACAAGAACTGGATGAGGTTGTCCAGCTCACAAAAATACTCGCAAATTATCAAACACAGTAAATCCCCTAAATAGTGATGAGAAAATTCTGTATTTTGGAGCTTTTAGAGTGAAGGAGTTTGAAAGTTCAGATTGCTCTTCCTATTAACCGCATCACTCCTTCCTAATCAGTCTTTGGGACGTAGCTTGCCATAACATGCAGGCAGATGGACATAACCACCAAGTCTCCTCATTACTGCTCACTGATTGATAAAATAAGGTCCTATGCTCACGCCTGACTGCATTGTATCCAAAACTCTTCCAGTAGCCTAAAGAAATAAGGCAGGATATAAAACTACATTCTTATGGATGTAGATTTAAGTGACAAAATTAGAATTTTGTTCAATAGCTTACATTCACATCCCACATAATGTAAGGATTTGAAAATACCTAGGTTAGCTTTACTTCTGTGTTGCACACAGAGGTGACCTACCTATTCTATAAAACTTACCTTTGACATTTTCTCCTCAGTACCTACCTCTGTTTCCTAACTATAAAGAATGCTCAGGGGGGTTGAAAAACACAAGAACAAAGTAGTACACTTAATGACTGACTCTCTTAGACCAATCCACATTTTCTCTCCCACCTAGAAGAAGAGAACTACGTAAAGTAGTCTTCAAAGAATGGAAGATGAGTTTGTTGGGAAGCAAAAAGAAGAATCCCTAGTAACTAGAATGAGTTTAGCAATCTGGTGATCCTCAGAGGCCCGTGTGGCCTAATTTTGGTCAGAGTCAAATATAACAAAGATAAACTACATGTTTGAGGTAGGAGTGGTTAGAAACTGGGAAGACTTTAACCACAAAAAAGTATTTTTACATTTCTCATCTAAGCCAGTAAGTCACAGTTACCCCCTTAGCATCTATATATTTACAAAACTAAAACTGGATGGGTTTCAAGAAATTCACTATTAAATATGAGGAACAAAGTATACCAAGTCTTTCACTTGCATCTCCCGATATACTTTTAAATACTAAATGCAACATAATAAGCATACTATTCCTATTAGGATTATGCAAGCTCCTCTACAAATGGAATATTTCTATTTAATAACAATTGAAAAAACCTTTTCTCTAATAATATTCTGCACAAGTTTGTGCTGTCACCAGGCTTTTGTTTCACCTTGAAAAGTTATCCGTTCAGTTGAAGCCACTTCACCCTAAGGAAGCAAACCAAGGTGTCCTTTTAAGGTGATATTTATCCTGAACACAACAGCTTGACTATAAGATGTAGCACAGACTTATATAATGTACCTTCTTAAACAGGACTTTTCTTTTCTGAGATACCCTGGTACACTACGTAACAGTGTGGCCATAGCCAAATTTGTTCACAATCAGAGAAAATTGAGATGAGCTCATCCAAACTTCCACTGTCATCACATAAGTCATAATCTGTCAGTCTCTGCTAAACAACAGAACAGCATTGAAAGGAGAGGTGTTGTTCATTAGAAATTCAGTGCTTTAGCAAGTTTTTGTGTGTTGTGACATATTTTACCAATCATATTTGAATAATTCTCTTTTTACTACAATATTTCCACACTCACATTGTTTAGGTGATGTTGACAGTGATAACGAGACATGTTTTTAATTATTACCTTGTTTATTATAGCAATGCTTGATGGCAAATGAAGGTTAGTAGGCTGCTATGGCTGGCACTGTATTAATGAAGAGTATTTATTGATCACTCTTGTCAGGCTTATATTCTAAATAGATAAGCTATACACCATTCAGTGGGAGGGCATAAACACCACCAGCACAAGTAGTGTGAAGTTCTTTTGGATATAAAATATGGTGCAAATGTGTTTCCCTCCCGTAAGGACAGAAACTCTCTGACTCATTTCAAGATAGATGTACAGACCTCTATGACAATAAATTTTATCTAACTGATATACTGACACCTGTAAGAAGAGTAAATCTTACTTGTGCCCTTACAGGCATAAAGGCTGCCCCATGAACTCACACCTCACAAAGCATGAGAGAATGCACATTAGAGAGCATTAATGAACGTTCTCACACATGAAAGAGTAAAACTTCAAGCACATCTTGTACCTTATTAGACACAAGAGAACCCAATCAGAGGAAACAAAGCAATAGGAACTTAGATTTATTTTTCCACAGCACACAGAGAAGTACTTGTTTTGCTGGGGATATGAGGAGGGAGGGAAATGAGGAAGCACGGGAAGGAGGCAGCAGTGGATTTACTTTATAGCACCTAAGGAGTAACAGGAAGGCAGAGAAAGCTGACTGAACCTTTCCCTTCTGCCACCAAGATGGTCATTGCTGTTTGATTGCTTCTGACTCTGTTCTCTCCTGACTTTATAAGACCTTTTCCTTTCAATGGAAAACATCATTATATACATTTCTAAGCATATTTTATATTTTTATACAATATTAAACAATTATCCAGTAATTTAGTTAAATAAAACAAACCTTTAACTTTCTTTGATTTTCCATTTTCAAAGATCTGAGTTTACATTAAGTTCAGCATTATCCCACCGGGGAGACCCCCAGCTCATAATTCCTACCATTGAATTGCATGTCCTGGCTCTCAATTATGCAAGATTTGCCACTGGAAAAAGGGAAAAAAACCTGACCCATCATATTTTGAGGTCTAAAATGCAGAAACATCTGCTAGAATCATATTCAGTTTGGCTGAGGTTAGGAATATGGGAGCCTGCAGTTGATCAGTGCTGCCCTAGGTGTCACAGAGGCCAATGGGAATTACACTAAGAAGGTTGCAGTAGACAAGGGCGTAATTCAGCTAGCTTTAAAAAAAATCCATGAAACAGAAGCCTAATTTTTTTTTTTTTTTTTTTTTTACTTTCAGCCTCCTACTCTTTCCTTTCTGTCTTTTGAGCCACTTGTTCTTTTGAGTATATTATCAGAGGTGGAGGCCTCCACATTCCCATGCTGGCTGAACTTCAAAACAAATGTCATCCTACTTCATAATTTTTATCTTTACTAATTTTTAGCTAATAAAAGTGCTTTTAAAGTAGTTTTAAAACAAACCATATATAGCTTTGTCAAGATCAGTAATTACAGTGTACAACTTTTTTCCATAGTATTGTTCTTCCGGTAAAACGGAAGAACAATTGTTGCTTATATTTTCTTACATTTAAATCAAAAAAAAAAGAAAAAAAAGTTGTACAATAGAAACCAGAAGAGAAAAAGAGTTTAATACTTAGTAGATAGCATACGAATTTTTTCTTCTTTATCTAAGAAGTTAAGATTGCTAAACTCCCTAGTAAGTTAACTGTAGATAAAAATAGTAAGGTTCCTTAGAGAATAGAAACATACTTCAAACTATACCTTTCCTGTAGAAGAGTCCAGACCTGGATTTTCATTCTTCAGGTTTGTACAGCCCTCTTCTTTTTACCACAGTCCATGTTTCACCGAATACTAACTCATAGTCCCTTCTCACTTTTATATACTATCCTGCTCATCACTGTCCCTTTCTGAATACTATTCCACCTCACATGAATTTAGAATGCTATGAGTTAAGATATATTATAGCTTAAACTGGTGTATTTTAAACCCTAACACATTTATATATTAAAAAAAAAAAAAGAAAAAAAGAAAAGCATTTTAGTTTAGAGGTTGATTTTTTAAAAAGGAAAAAAGAGGAGAAACAAATGTAATGATTTTCAATTGTAATTGTTTCTTCGAATTTTCATTTTCATTCCAAAAGACTAGAATACTCTGCATCTCAAAGTCCTTCAACTAGCTAGAGACACCTGTAAACGCAATGTGCTGTTAATCCTGTCTGTTTTCTAAGTGGTGTAATCACTAGAGAATGTCATGTAACTGTCATATCTCACTCTTACAACCTGCACAATCACTTTGTCACTTGTATCATCTTCTAAATTCTCTTATACACTATAGGGCAACAGATGCAGAAAGCTATTCAAAGTGTGGTCTTTAATCTTTCCAGAATGTTATAGTTGACTTAATATAACTGGTTCTTAAAAAAAAAAAAAAAAAAAAAAAAAAGTTTTAAAAATCATCTGATCATTAACTATGTGTTTCAGTGTCAGAAAGCAGTGTGAGAGGAAAGAGTTAATACCGGAGAGAAAATAAATTTTAGGAACAAAACCAAGAACAACCACCTTGTTGTTCAAGAACAACATCCAAAGAGTATAAAAAAGTAGCCATTTATTGACCTCCTGTCCATGAATTTGTATAACTCTTTTTTTGAACCAGCTGATGCCACCCTGCCCTCTGTGAAAACAAGTTCCAGAAAGTCGCCAACCAACCACTCCATAAAGCAGCACTTTTCTCGCTTTTGAATTGATCACTGATTAACTTCAGCAAGTGCCTGATATTCCTCATGCTGGGAGATCTGACAAACAACAGATCTATGTTCAGTTTACACCTTCCTTTGAGATTCTGCAAACTTCAAACATATCCTCACCCTGCCTTCCCCTCCCCAGAGTGAAAAGTCTTTAAGTCTCTCCCTCATAAAGCAGCTGCAGGATTCCCTTGATCTCTCTAACATTCAGGTTCTGGAGAAAGCACTCGAGGAATAAAACCCGTAAGTATTGTGGAATTTCAAATACAAAATGTTTGCTGGAGCATTCACTGTTATTTTTGTACTGGGGCAGGTACATGAATGGGTAGAGAATAATGGCAATAAAATCGGAAAAAAAAAAAATGCACTACTAGGATACAGGGCACTACTAAGATACAGAGCTGCAACTAGCATCTAAGTCCCTTTCTGTCTGGCAGATGCCTCAAACCGTATGGATCACAGAAACCTGGAAGATCATTTTAACAACTAAGAAGCTTAAACTTCTATACATTCTTGAAAACATTACCGATGGAAAAATATGAGAAATAATCCAAAATACTCATGAGATGAAGAAAACAAACTGGTGGAAATCCAGACCCATTTTCTAGATCAAAAAAGCATGCTTATTAATGTGTTGTCTAGAATATGTTTGAATTCTTTCTGATTCACCTTCAGACAATATTTCTGTGATATAAGAAGCACTACTGTCATTCCATAACAGAGAGGATAACATTGCTTTCCTGGGAGAGAAACATTTGGAAAAGGTTGTTACTGCACTCTATCACAGTCTAAAGGGACAGGAAACATGGGAGAGCCTCCAACTTCTTTTGCTTGGATACCGATTATAAAAGAAAGCAAAATACAGCCTCTTGTATCATATTTTGGAGAAATCCTAAATTGATCTTACTAACCTTCAGTAGCAGGTGACAATCTATTTTGAAAGTAAATTATGACCTTAACAAGAACAAAATGAAGGAAAGAAATGGCACACTTTCTTCCCATGCTGATGAAATTTCAAACATCACAAATCTTATACAATAAAATCAAATTATACTATCATTTAGTCTGAACATATGAGACTCGAGTGAATAGGAACTTGGTGATCCTCATACGTCTTTAAATAAGAGAAGTGCTTTGCCAAGTAAACAGTTCACTCATTCTATTCTCACAGAGAGAAACATTTTATTGCTTTGTGCCCCTTCGTTGTTTACAAAAGAAAAATGACTCTTCATTTTAGTCAAGAAAGCTTCTGTTCCAGAGAACAAAGCCTTCATTTGGGTTTCTCTAATCTTTATGGTGTTTGCAAGTTGGTGTCAAAAATGTTAGTCAAGGCATGCTGTGTTACAGGTCTATGGGGCAAAAGCAGTCACAAGGGACTTTCCACCCAAGTTAGAAGGAGACCACATTACCATTCTAACTACTTCCTATGGAAGTCACAGTTGTATCAACATCCTGCTGTTTTGTTTGTATTTAACTTGGGATATGACTCTCTACACTCTCAGCATGAATCCTACAATTAAATGGAAGCAGTCCACAGGTTACTAAAAAACAGTCTAGTGTTCTACATTCGAAATGGTACCATTTTTGAGACAATCAACTTGCTATCCATTCACTGAACATGTTTATAGTATACATTACTACAGCTGAAACAAGTCAAAATAATCCCACTAATAAAATCACAAAAAATAGTAAACTGCTTTCTGAATTTTTTGTTTTTCCACATCTATTTAAACTATTCTGTTATCTAACCTATTAAGTTATGATAAAGAATTCATGTTAGAGAAATTATCATAGCTATCTTTCTCAAAATATAGGCTGTATTAGAGCTGATAAAGTAGAAAAAAAATTATTTTGAAATGATCTTACTTTCAGAATAATACTTTAATAATAGTTTAAGAAATCTGACCCTGGTAAAAGTTCAATTCAAAGACTATCCTTTCATGTCATGTAACCACTACTACTTACTTAGCTTAGAACTATCCCCAAGGTAGGTGTTGGCTCTTTTTAGAAAACACTAGCATTTTAAAAAAGAGCATAGACTAAGCATCTTTGCCCACACCTTGTAGTTAAACACCTCAGTTTTCAGGCAAGAGAAACCATTATCTACCTTCTGGCTTTCCTTCCTGAAAAGATGGGGGCAGGGGAAAGTGCTGCCTAACTGTAACACAGAAAGCAGACAGTGTCTATAGGAAAGCTGTCATTATAAGTGGTTTAAAGAGAGAGTTCCAAGAAATTTCGCAGAGTAGTTCCAACCATAAATCACCATGCAAATTTCTCCTACCTTGCTATATTGCTTTCCTCATCCTTGCTGCTGTATGGAAGAACCAAAAAAAGGGAAATTAACCTCATGACTACATGCAAGTAGAGTCGCTACAATTTCATCAGGGATTTTCCTGTCAGTGTCGTGCTTCTGGCCTCTGTATGCACTGGACAGGTGAATTGCATACACAATTGCTCTGAAATGTTCCAGATGCACTGGATTCATTACTCACATACAGATTTCAGGAGCACTTCTGACCATAGCTGTACCCACAGCAGTGAGGAAGAAACCACTATCCTGTGGGTGACAGAACATGTTGGGGTGGAATAACTAGCACAAAAATAAATGAAAACATGTTGAGTTCCTCTCCCTTTCCCTCCCAAAGTGCCAGTCTGAGATGCTAATGCATGGAAATAGTAACAGGAGAAATGTAAGGCAGGAACATGAGCTGATTTGTCCAGGTGCTGGAGACATGTCTAGATTCTCTGGCCACCCAACAGCCCTTGTCAGAGCTGCAGCTACTGCTGAGCTGCTATACAGATGTAAAATCCCCAACTTCTACTCCAGTAAAATTTGTAGATGGAAAAAAAGTATATGTCTGTAGAAAGCCAGATGAATGGCAAACTCCCTTATACTTCTGCCACTAGTACTTCATAAAGCGTTTTGACTTCCCTACAAACTCCAACTGTGTCTCACTAGTTTTACATCTTACACAGTCTTCCCATTAGGCCGTGATCTCTGACTTTCAGAATCCATTCAGAGATCCTCTTCATCCCTACAATATCCTCAAAAGGCCACTTGAAGCCATTTGTACACATGGTCACGCTTGAATTTCTTGCACTAAGAGGAAGGAAGGGATCAGTCAGACCAAGTGACAGGCAAACAGACAAGACACAGTCTCTTCCCTGCAACAAGACAAGCTCCCTGCTTCCTCTGTGAAGATGCTCATGCTCAGTTTGGTGAACCAAGCAGATCAGACCATGGTCTTGCACCCGAGACTGGCATCTAGTGGCAAACACAAGGGCCCTCTCCTTGTTTGGCAGAGCCGCTCAACCACTGACCCCGCAGGTACAAGTGCAGTATGTGTTCGGCACTTCTGCGAAGTGTGGCAGCTGGTGGGACTGAATGCTTGGTGGAGAAAACATTTTATCCCCTTCTTCCCACAAATATTTCACCCTTGACTATACACAGGTGCTGTTAAATTAATAAAGTAAGCATACTGAAAAAACAGAGATAAGCAATATTCATTTATTATTTTCAATGAAAAAAAAATGGTGGACATTCTTAAACAAAGGAAGGGATGTTTAATTTTATACTGTCACCGTAAGAAAATGTAATGCAAAATCTAATTTAAAAATAAATTGGTTTTGGACAGCACAGCAATGTTCTATTTTTGTTATTGGATGAAAGGACTAGTAGCTGGTTATTTTATTAGGAGATCTTTAATGTTTTGTTATTGATGTAATCTGATTTATTCCACATAAGGGAAAAATATATATTCTTCTGGAATTTTGTAGCGAATTTCAGGGCAATGTCACTTCCAACAAAACTGATTTAGCAATACCCATAGGTGATGGCATGAACTCTATCAAAGGCAAGGAAATTGCCTTTCAGACTCTTGGCAAGAATTTCATTTGGGATACTCTGAAAACATCAGAGCACTGAGTGTACTGAGTTGACTGCTAAAGGAAATACTCAGTAATTAACAGTTGGATCTCAAAAATTAAGAATTCACAGATCTTCAAGTCAAAAAATGAAGTTCAGTCTTTTTGAGGATTAACCCCATGACCACTCACTACTAAGAGCAGTGTTTGTCACATGTAACTAAGTCACCAAAAGATGATCAAATTAATGCAAAACCATAATTAAATAATTTTCTTTCTTTTAAAATCTTGTATTTAAACAAACTTCTAATAAACACCACAGAAAGTTAATTTAAGGGCTTTTAACAAAGAAAATCCCAAGTTTTGATAACAAAATTTTGGGGGGGTTTAGGAGGGTGGGTTTTTCTTTGTTTTGTTTTTAACTTCAGTGCTTGAAGTTCGAAGATCACATGCATATAATTTAAAAGTTGAACTAACAAAAAGGTAATGATAATTTTTATATCTTTTCCCTCACATGACATTAGACTTCCTTATATGACTATTGGCTCCACAGGTCAAGCTTTGTATCTTTCAGAGGGAAAATAATTTTGACCATTTCTAAAAAGTTGATCTATCCCATACAGCAAAATCCACTTTCCATAAGGACAGGCATTTATTTCACATACATATATAAAGCAATTTTAATATTATAAAAATACTAATTTATCTATCTATACAGCTATCTAATTTTGTTACAAGCAGGTTTCTGAGTTTTGGAAGGAACCACTATATAGGAAAGGACATCTGTATGAAAGCATTGTGGACACCTTGTGGTCATGAAAGTATGCTCTACAAATACAGCATTTCTGAAATGTCTGAAAAAGCCTTCACCACATCATAGCACAGAAACTTCTACTCTCAAGTTCTTTATATTACAAAATGAATAAGCTTTTCTAGGCAAGCCTTGTGAAGTTCTCAGTAGGCAATGCTCCTTCCTGTGGACTCTCAGAAAACAAAAACAGTGTCTGGAAAAAGTAGTCTTGAAATATATTTCTAACTACCAATTTTTAAGTTCAGGCCAATTGAAACATTGCTATGGATGATAAATACATTTTTAAAAAACACTAATGTGCCTTTTGTCACACTGTGCAATACAGAGGTGTTTTTAAATGTTTGCTTATTAAAAAGTTTTAGAATGCATTTTTTTTTTTTAATGCTGAGAGATAGAAAGAGCATCAAGCATTAAGACAATTAGGCAAAATGATGGATTTGAACACATGCTGCATTTTACCGTATGCGTAACTTCCATTAATGTCAGTGTGAGTTATGTGTGCACTGCTAAAATAATATGACCATAACAAAAATATTTCCTCCAGAACTAATATAGCAATATTTTTAGTAGACATTTGGAAAAAAAAAAAAATCACATAATTAGAAAGTAACATGCAAATGCAAATCCTTCTCTAAACTTAATGCTTTGGAATTCTTTAAAATAAAATCTTGTTTTTTCACATGTTGGCATCAAGTTAATAATAACTTGATGTTTATCATCTTCCATCAAACTACCTTTCATTTAATGGGTACTTATCTATTTTCCAGTTCAAAAAGACCAAAGAGATAATGAACAAGATTAAGCTGCTATCCATTTTTATTCTAAACTTCCTTAAATAATTGAATGTATATAAGAACAAGTAATGACAACTGAAGAAGTTATCTAAAACTGACCACTGATAGTAGCCAGTAAATGAAGATGGATCTTGCAATGTCAGCCAGATGGGCCCAGCATGCAGAGTTATGTTTGGAACTTGAACATAATATAAGCATAGGAAATCATCATGAATGTCCTTAAACACACAGTTTATGCCTATTTAAATGGAAGCTAGCAGCCAAAATCACTCAATATTAAATTTAAAAAATTATAAATAGAAGATATGGTCAATGCTGCCAATTAGTGCATCATCTGAAAATATCAGAGAGAAAACACATTATTTTAGTATATTAGTACAACACAAAATTATCACTATTCTGTCAGTGGATGTCTGTGTCTTTGTTAGCTTCTACAATTTTTGAGAACACCTTATTCACAAAAAATAAATGGAATGCCATATTTAGTATATTCTGTTGTAATGCAGCAGTTTTATAGTTTGTCATACACTTATTTCAGTGAGCAATTTCAAAAATTAAACTACTGAAATATCTGAAATTCATAAATAGCTGAATTATTTCTAAAAGACATTTACTAATGCATGTGTATCTATTATTTTACAGCTTTAGTGTATCTCATTAAATTAAATAATCTGAAATTAAGAATTACCTTTAATAGCAGTCATGCAGCCCATAGAGCTCAAAAAAAATAATATATGTTCACTTTTGCTTCTTTGATTTTGTACTAATGTTGTTAAAGAGGCAATAAAAATAAAAGTAAATATGATCATGTGGATTTCTATATGCTGTGACTTTATATATTTTGGTTTGTTCATTAATTCTTTTTCCTTTCTCCTAGACTAGCAAAACCATCCTAACATGTGATAGACATATTCATGTCTTTCCACCTCACTACAAACAATAGAAGTTCTGTCTGGTTCCATCTCCAATATGAACTCAGCCACGTAACATATTTCACAGAAACTAAAGTGAGGATGGAACTAAAAATAGTAATAGAATATATGTTTTTTTAATGAAAGTGAATTCTAATTCTGTTATTAGCTGAATCGTAGATTTCAGAGGGAGTAATTTGTATGAGTTAGAGAATTAGACTCACAGCAACGACACAGGGCTAGGTAGCTGGGAAAGCTACCTGGTAGAGGATTAGGTAACCCTTTGTGCCTAAGTAGGAAAAAGTATGCCTTATAATTAATTGTATTTTAGTATTACAGATTAGAAGGGGGTTGTTATTAACTCAGAATTTCAAAAAAAATTCAGGTCAGTTCAGGATTAAAAAATTAAAAATGTATATGAACAATTGCTTCTCTTGAAGACAGAGAAAAGGTAATGGCAGAAGAAGTCTACATACTTCACAGCTAATAAAGTAGTAATTAAGAAAGCAAACGCAAAAAAGAAAAATAAGAAATCTTTTACAAAATAAACCATACTAATGACTGCTCAAAAAAAAAAAAAAAAACCACAACACTCATTTAACTAGAAATTTTACTAATTTACCTTTTCACATCCTAATTTAAAATTTTTCTTCTAATTTTACTATTTTCCTCATAAAATTTATACTGTAAAAAACACACTATATGTTTATATCTCATTTCAAATTCAAAACTATTCCTAATTTGGACATTTGATACTGGATCTTTCACCACTAGTACCATCCACTCAGTCCTTTATCAATAAAATAGCTTTTATCAAAAGAAAAGTCAAAATATACTGGTTTTTGCCAACCTCACTTCCTATACTGAAGATACATGCTTTACACAGTTCTGGGAGGTTCTGTGTACCCAACCAAAAAAGTCACAGTAACAAAATTAAAGATAGTGCTTTTCTTTTCCCTATGATGCTCAATAATTGATAATTATCATAAAAAGAAACAACAAAATAATCTTACCGTTAGGATGAAAAATAAGCATGCACTCCGAGAAACAGACCAAAACACTATCAAGATAATATATGACTTCATGAAATACACTGGCACTGAGTATCTGAATTATTATAGGTGAATTAATATGTACATACAAAAGAACATCAAAAAAAATTTTTAATTATATCTATTATAGAATATAACATCACATACTACTCTAATTCACAAGTGCTCCCATTTTTCTGTATAGATACAGACCTCATTAAAGCCAAAAGCAGAAGCTCTTTTGATTTCACTGGAAACATTCATGCTTGCATTACAGTATTTCTGCACCTCTATTACATGGCAGCCATTCTTAAAACCTACTTTTATAAAACTCTAGTAAGCATATGTCACCATTTCCACTTTGTCTTATTTACAACACAGTATTAAAACAATTTTTTTCTGATTATTTACCTTCCTTTAAAATGTAAGGATATCTACAACAACATAACTGAAATTATATATGGCTTAAATGTTTTGGGATTTTTTCCTCCCTCAATAAAACACTTTCAAAATTACAACTGTGAATTTCTTTGTTGAATGTTAACTACACACTTACCATCCTAGCCAAGTCGTAACAGGTTCATGCTTTTTTTCCAATTTTAAAGATCATGTCAGAGCTTTAACATCCCATAATTGCAGATATTTACCTTTACTGTGGGTAGGAGGTTAGATTTAAATTATACAACTATCTTTTCCATTATGTACACACATACATAGTGATAATGTGTATGCAAATCGGTTTTTTGTTTTTTGGAGCTTGGGGCTTTTTTTAACCAATTCAATGTAGTAAACTTCGCACAATCCACATAAAGTTAATAAACTCCTTTAATTTGCCACCAACAGAAACTCCAATGTAGAATTCCCACTGCAAGATGGGACTTTAGACCCTCAATTTCTCATAGAAGTTATACTATGCTGATACTTCATTTGAATGTAACAAAGATAGCTTTCAAAAAATTCTTCTCATGTCAATTGTTCAGTACTTCCAAAATGAAGACTTTTGCATTTCCATATTTTGAAAGGAATTTAACAGTCTTACAACTACTAGAAGTCCTTAGAATCAGACTCAAATATACACATAGAAAAAAAAAAAAAATAGAATAAAACCCACCTCTTTTGGCAAGAAAGTGCTAATTTTATTTTTTCTAGAAATTGGAGAAATCAATGTACTTACTTCATTTCTAGAATTTCTTCAAGCTGTTTTCTTCGCTCTATTCTCAAGTTAGCTAGATGTGCTTCTTTTTCAGCCAAAGACTGCTGTGTTGAAGCAAGACGGGCCTTGGTAGAATCTAATTCTTGTCTAGTCTTTTCCAGTGCATTCATCAGCTCTTCTACCTAAGAGAGAGAACTGTTTAAGCTCCATATTCTTTACAATAAGTAAATCTTGCATCTATATAAATACAGGAGAAAACAAACAAACAAACAAACAAAAAAAGAAAAACAAAACACAAAAGGAATTTTTTTAAGTAAATGGCTGTTCAAATCTATTCCTACCTTAGCTGTTTTAAAAACTAACAAAACGTAGTCTTTAATTACCAAAAAATCTTAGTGTTTCCATCAATCTATCGAGTAATAAACAACATTTATACAAAACAGAACTAGCATAGATCACCAGAAACCTATTAACCTCGGCCACTGATACATACAGACACAATTTGTAAATATTTTCTGCACCATTTGTACTATTTAAATGCAGGGTGGTGGCAACTGACCATAATAATAATTTCAGAAATTTTAGATGCAGATATAGATATATATTTTAATATAAAACTGGGCATGACAATCCATGTATTTTTCATCAAAAAATGCACACCCTTCTGTGAGGCACAGGTTGCTCAGGGAAGATGTAGACTCTCCAATCCTTGGGTATTTTCAGAACTTGACTGAATGAAGCCTGGAGAATCTGATCCAACTTCGAAGTTAGCCCTGCTTTGAGCAGGGTTTTAGACTGCATTGTCTCTAATGGTGCCTACTAACCTGAATTATTCTATAATTCTGAACTTTAAATGTCTGTTGTTACTGCTCTAATAGCAAGTGACTTATTTCCTCATGACAGCTGTGAGAATATCTGAAGTATGAAATGTAGGAAAGTTAGGGTGATCCCACTCTTTCTTTAGCATTGGTAAATGTCAGCTGGATGTAGGATAAATTGCTTATTGCAGGAATTCAGAAAACCTTGATCTTTTTAGAAAACTAAATTCAGAAGTAAAAAAGCGTATGTCATGGTTTATCACATCATTTAAAGAACACACTAAAGAATGGAGACCACATACGACACCTGTCTGGCAGCAGAAAATTTACTTGTGGGGTGAATCATTATCTTCACAGAACCAGAGGACCACAAATCCTCTGGCAACAAGGACACCAGTATTATTTCCCCCTATTCAAATTATACAGTTTACATTAAGAGCTGCAAGTAAGCAACAAATTTAATTTGTTTTTATGAGATATAATTATTTAAATAATGAATGTCCTATTTCCTGTATTTTCTTTCTCACCTCCTTTGTATAAATATTAACATTTTATAAATTAGCGAACACTTCAGGAAGAAAATCTAAATAAAATGAAATGGGAGATAGGATATATTTCGGTTGTTCATGTTATGCAAGTCATTGAAAAGTGTTCACTTTGCTGGTGTATTGCAAAGTGTGACAATATTCCACTGTGGTCATATAATCAGTGTGGCTACAGAGAAAATGTTTTCTCCCAAGTTCATGCTTAACTGTTGTTTGTTGTTATCTAAATCCTACTAACATGCAATCAGTGTTTATAAGCCACATATTTTTGTTTCAATTTGAGCACATGTTCCCTCCTATTTAACAGGTTCAATAAAGCAAAATTAATAATACAGTCTTCATCAAATCATAATGAAGACTCACATCGTGTTTGAAAATGATACGATGATTAATTACCCCTTCTACACCAGCTGCATCTGCATCTTTATAAACATTCTAATAAGATCAGTGGAATACTAGAACACGTCTGATACCCTTCAGTGTGTAAGAAGTTATATTTCATGAATGCAGAATCAGAATCACCAATAGAATTTAAAACTACTGATGTTCAACCTTCCACTCAGAAAATAAAACTATATTCCAATACAAATAAAACAGCAAGGAATGCAAATTGTGCAGTAGAGTCTGTGCAGGTGCAAAATTCTACTAAAACAAACCATGAAGAAAAATGAAGGCTGTAGATATCTTTGTAAAGTGACTATCTAGTGAACTTTCATAGTAGAAGCAGCAAAGAGAAAATATACTCGAGGGAAATAAAAAATTAAAAAGCTGGATTTGCACTTAGATTTCAGAGGAGAAAACAAAACAAAACAAAAACAGAAGGAGACAGACATCATATTTCTTTAAAAATATACTCAATTTCTCATATAACACCAGATACTTAATTTTCTGTTTTAGTACAAGAAGACAAACCCATGCTGTCTTGAACAAGGACAAGCCTCCACTGCTAAACATAATATGATACTTCTACTTGTTTTCTTGGGTTATTTCTTAGGCTCATCCTTGTGGTTTTAAAAAATTGTATAGTTTCTGCTGAGCCTCTGGCCTGTTAGTTAATTCCAGGCAACATACATCATTGGAAACAGTAGTAAGGATTCAAGACTGTGAAATCATTCTTTCATACAGAATCTTGCTTTGAGACAGTATCTTTAAACACCAAGTCACTCCACACTTGCAGATTTGTTTGGCAGACGAGAACACAGAAAGGCAGAATAGCAGCACTTCTATATCTTTAGTATCATTGCAGTTCTTTTCCTACAGTTTCAGCTGAATTTAGTACTCAACCTGTTGACTGTCTGAATGCTCACCTAAGTTCTGATATATCACATCAGTTACAATTTTAAAACATTTAAGGGAATTAATGACTTGTGGAAAACAAAGCTGTGGATTTGTTAATGTATATTAATAACATACTCTTATATTACCAGACAAAAGAGATCAAAGTTAAAAAGAGAGGGAAAAAACCTTTAAAAATTTAAATATGAAATCTTTTTTCAAACCACAAATCATTAACACATGTAGACTTGAAAGTTATGTTTTCATTAACACTTTCAACACAATATTTGCCAGCTAGTTCTTCCTTCACTTTTGAATATGACCCAAGTTCAGAGTTGCATATTTTCCTAGTTAACTGTCCCACCAACACTTACAGCAGAATTCAACTGGCTGGCATGTACATAAGAAACTGATGGGTTTCTTTTTTAACGAACTACTATCAAATGTAAATGTGTGAATGCTGAAGTTGCACACACAATCATCTTACCATGTTTATTATATAGCTATAGCAAATATATTACAACATAAAATTAGCTTTAAATACTGAAGGCAGTATTATCTAGATCTAGGGGGGAAAAAAGCATTGTAAAACATAAACCAAATTCTTATTGGAATTAAAATGACAGGTGAAAAAATTAAGGGTTAATGTTGTAAGAAATGGAAATAAATCCAGTACTACTAATGACAAATTTTAGCTTTCTGACCTATGGTAAATACTTCTGCTGCATTTAGGGGCACTTCATCAAGAGAATAATGTGTGTCCAGAAGTTCTTTCCTTTCCTGTCCAAAGCACTGGTATGGTCCTGCCTTCCACTTTCTTTTTAGCTTTTCCGCCCTTCAGATATTGATCTGAGTGATATTAAAGTGTCAGTTCAGTAATGTCCAAGTAACACATTTACATACTTTTCTTATCATTGTACAAAAGATCGAGAAAAAGTTTGTATTCATGACCGTATTTGTTACCTGTAGTATCTCACCCAGACATTTTCCTCCCAAACTGAAGCACCTATTCTACCTTAATTATCACATATGCATCCTTAAGACCATTATTTACACAGAAATACAGAAAAGTCTCTCAAAGTAATTGTTGTTGGTCAGTAACACATTCTAAAATCCAAGCAGCATTTGAAATGCCTTCACGTGCTGAAGCTAGGGCAGCAGTGCCCCAGTGCAAGAGATGCGGCCGTTGCTGGCCGGCTCTCGCAGCACCCCAGCCTTGCAGCGGCACTTCTCGGGAAGGCTCAAGTTAACAGTTCCCAACTCCCCCCCGGCTGCTGAGGGGCAGCTCCTGACCCAGCCTCACAAGACAGTTAGTGCCTGAAAGCCTGCTCATACTTTCCCCACTACATCTCTTAGTCTAACTGCTTCTATTCACAGATTTCGCAATTTTAGATATCAGCTAAAGAATAATAATTTATGTTTTGAAAGAGTTTACTGTAAGAACCTCACTGAATACAAAGTTCTTTCCTAGTAAGTACTCCACGCCCTGAACACATTATTAACTGGGGTTTCCTCCCCTTTGCAAGACGACGACCTCATTTTATCCTTTGCATTTTCTAATAAAAGCCATTATTATTTTTCACACTTCCAGAAAGCTTAACTGACCACAGCACTTCAAGGATTTTATTAAAATCAGTACTAGAATTAAGTTTACATTTCAGAAAGGCAGTAAACCAGCAAAGTAAATTATTATGATTCTTCCTTAGTTTTGAGTCTTTTTTAAATGAACACTTTCTACTTCTTCTGCAGCTTCACATTTTTAAGTCCTATCAGCAGTGTTTCACACCAAGATAAGAAAAGAAAAATAAATTAATGTAACTGAAGTATACGTTCACGTTACCAGATTCTGCAAATTAAAGAAGGTTAGAGTTCAAATGAATGACAGTTTATTAAAAATGCCCTGGAGCATTCTTAATTCCAGATTGGATTTGGCTCAGCACAACTCATGCTAACATAATACTGTTCCAGTTTGTGGGAAGAAGGAGGGGGAGGGACAATTTCATGTTTTCTCAATTCAAGTATAATACATTTCTGCAAGATGATGAAAAGCTGGCAACTTTCCAGAAATCAAGGTTAGTATTAGTAGTATTACTATCTTCAAAGGGTTAGCACATCATTTTAGCAATGATATTGGTGAAAAACACAAGAGTACTGGATTTCCCTCACTGACTTTTTCAAGTATCAGTAGCTATACAAAAACTCCATACCTACTTTAATTTAAAACCTAAACTTATGCTAGTACACACAGATCATTTATTAATTTTACAAAGTAAAATAAAATAATCCTACTATTCAGTTACAGATTCTTCATTTTTCTTTAATACAAGAATATTACAGTTATAGATAATAAAAAAGAAAAAGAAAAAAAAAAAAAAAAAAGAAGAAAAGGCTTAACAAACTATTACATTCATCCAGTAAAGGATTTTGAGAGCTGCATTTTTATAAGTCAGTCAGTGTAAAAATCCATCCAATTGTTTTCAAAGGTGCTTTCTTTTTTTCCATTTGCTAAAGAAATGTGGGGGGGTTTTCCCCTTTTTTTTTGCCAAGTTACACACTATATAAATTTCAGTTATCTCCAGTTCTGTGAAGATTAATTCAATAAAAACTATATTTGGGTTTTTTTTTCCATGATTAAGCATGAGATTCCAAAAAAGGAAAGACTATAATCCTTAAAAGTTTCTCTTTGTGGCTTTCCTACAAATTTATTTTGTCACTGGACTAAAAGGACATAGGTATCACATTCACACAGATGAGGGAAAACAGATAAAAACCTGGATTTGTACGTACAAATATCCACTTACCAGCTCTTCTGACGCACAGGCTGGAGACTTCAGCTTTTTACACTAATGGATTGCCTATGCTTTGCATACTGAAGGATGAGTGCCAGGCATCCCAGGATCCTGTACCAGCGGCTGCCGGCCATGCAGAGAACCACTCTATCTCATGACTAATTCAATTACACACATACAGGATGTCCAACACAAATCATGTGTATCTACTGCTCTTAAAATTGCCAACACTGTCCTGCAATATGGTTTGTAAATACCCTATTTCTTTCTGTTCCTAATGGAAATTTCTCCAGTGTACAACTGCCTACACAGTTTCATTAGAAAGGTGTTTTTCACAAAAGCAAATGGACGTAGCAAAGTGTCACACTGAGCTTTGCAAGACATGGAAATAAACTCTTTGCCACCCTCCCCTCCACTCTCTTCCCATCCCATTTGTCATCCATAGTCAAATTCCTCACGTCTGACTTCTTCCATCATATCTTTTAAACCCAGGAAACAGTTCTAACAAAACCAGTATAGTTATGGAGGCTGATGCTCCTGAACCTTTCCAAACAAAGAAATTAGAGACATGTTGTCTCTCACATTTTCGGATATTGTCAGAGAGGAAAAAAGTAATCGTACTCTAGAATGTATATAAGCTTTAAAATAAACATCGTAAGTGAAGACTTTGACAGAAAATTAAGTAGAACATTTATAAACTTCAGGATAATAGTTCATCTTCAACTTGGAGTGTTTTGGGGTTTTTTTAAATCATAATAGACTAGCCAGGTAGGGCCCAATGATATCTACCAGCAATGCAGTGGTTGTATAACACAAACTACCAGAAACACTTGGCTTGACATCTCCATAGGAATACAACAGCACAATTATTAAACTGGACACCACACTGCAGAATTTGAAATGAGAAACCTTATTGAGATTACTTTATGTAATAAAGTAGGATTTAAAATATTTTAACTCTCTTGCTAAGCACTATGATAATAATACATAAAGATAAGTTTTATTCAGATAAAGAAGAGACACAGTATAGACACAGCACATATTTCCCATATAGACTTAAGGGACCACAGTCAGGAAGAAAAGGTACTTTAGTTTCCTTGGTATTCCCTTGCTGGCTGATCCATGGTGGCTCCCACTCATGTTAGTTTATATTAACATGATGTTATCAGAGAGACATACATCCGTCTCTATATAAAAATATTTAGTATTTAGTGGATTCCCATCGATTAAAAGAAAAGTATATCCTAAGTGAAAGGATTATTAACGTAGTGGTCTTTACTAAGTTAATTTAAGATTTTGCAAGACAGTTCTCAGAACTGTATTAAAATTATTCTTTCTTAATACTGATAGTTAGAACATCAATCACCTTGTATTCTAACCATCAGTAATTCAATGAAATTACTAGGACCATGGCAGTATAATTCTTGGATTCATTATCTGGTCTTCCAGTTAATAGAGTGATTTCACCTATAACTGAAAAACATAAATAATTTTAGAAAACATTGGTAGTAATCACTTCAATAGAATAATAACAGGTTTTAAAAGCAAAACCAAAACAACAACCAAAAGCAACAGTAAAAATGTTTTAATATATCTATGTATATAGTTTCAGTTAAATCAAATGAAAATGATGGTATAAATAACGTTAACCTCTGTGTTCTTGGGTCATGTTTCTAGACAGATTAAAAACTATTGTCAAGTGCAAACAAAAATGATGCTTCCACTGCAGTCCCAGGAATACTGTCATCTATTTAAACACTTCATTTTGTGAAACACAACTGACATCCAGTTATCATATTCTCAATTAGTTTCAACTAGGAAATGCTGTATGACAACCCAGTGTCAAAATGTGAATGTGACCTCCTGCAAAACTTAAAAGGATGGGCAAAACTGTAGAATATTCCTCACAGATGCAGCTGGAATGTTCTACCCCAAATAAAAGCTCTTTAATTAGCAGCAAATACAGTTATATGATGGATTAATTAATATCACATTCTGATTTCGCAATGCTATATAAATTAGAAAAAAAATCCTCACATCAGGTCAATAAAGATACAGTATTCAAAGTGTTGCAAGAATCAGTCAACAAATTTTTTTCATTCATGGTAAACTTCATGCTGACAAAGCCTAACTCACTGTTGGCCTCATTCAATTCTAAAAGTCATCCAGACATCACTGTAATGGAAACAAGACCAGGCACCTGAGCAATTGTACCATTCTAATTTTAACAAAAAAAAAAAAAAAAAAAAAAAAGAGTAGCTTTTTTTTTTCATTTAGTTTGAAAATTAATTATTTCATTGACATATCTTATTAGTTTTCTCTCCTTTTCCACTGAGCTTCATTTGAGCAAGTCTGTGATTGTTTTAAACAGCTGCTGGCCTCAGTTCTGCTCTAACTTACACTTGTTTGATACTGTGCAAACCTAATTACAAAAGTAGCATTAAAGGAGTTTTATAGTTGTGCAAATGAAAGCAGATTTAGATATAATATACTGAAAAATTACAGAGCTCAATCTAATGTTTTCAGAATTATAAAAAAAGAAAGTGATTGAATTAGCTATTGAACATATGCTGATTTCAGTAGGACACTCAATTGTCCTACAGGATATTGTATCTGGAAGAGAACTCTTATGGACTGAAAACAATTATGCTGTGTGATTTCAGTGTTGAGTCTTTTTAGATAAACCATGCCAAGTAGAGCAGAGCAACTCTTAGCTGGTGTTAAAGTACAGCGCTGTCAGACTGGCCTCTCTGGTTAATGTCAATAGCACTGCGTATAAAAGGTGACTAAAGTGTGTACAAATGTTGATCTTTGGAGAAGGCATGCCTAGAATCATACACACATCTACTATTTCATCCACCAGGTCAACTTCAGGGAGAGAGGGCAAATTGGGAGTTTTCTTGCCAAAAGTTGATTCTTAGCACACTTGTTAGGTTACACTGCACAAAGCTACTTCCCCACTGCTTTTAATCTATAATCCAAATATATTATTAAAGTTAGAAATGCTTCTCCCTTAGAATATTTCCAAAGGCAGCAGAGATTCACATGATATGTGTAAAGTCTTAATCCAAACAGGTAGTTTATGTACATAAAAGTTTCTCCACACACTGCAATGTGCTTACATATAGTGAAATAGCAAGTAAGGTTTATTAAAGTGAAAATGTTATTGTATGAAAATACCTGAATAGTTTTATGTACGAAATCTCAGAAAATACAGTTTCCTATCTAGTTTTGACACAAGCTAAATAATATTAATAAGCATCAAGATAAATAAAGATTCATGCAAGTAGTAACAAAATATAACTTCTGCACGAAAGAAATTTTATGCCATCTTTAGTACTGTGACTTTTAACATAGAAGTCATGTGGGTACTGAATGCCCAACAAAGCTGTATCGGCACTCTTTTCTTAATGCAGATAATCTCACCCTGTTTACTTAATTCTATGGCATTTTTACTATAAAATTATTGATGCAATATTTTATAGGCTTGGCACACCTACAAAAGTCACAGTGGCACGGACATGCTACATGCTTAAAAACTAAAATTAATTTCTATTGCATATAATGAAATATCAGCTATGAAAATAACCTTAAGAAATATCATGGTATGTCCATAAATTAAAGATCCAAGATCTAGCTCTGGCACAGCCATTTGCAGATTGTTCTTATCAAGAAAAATATTAATATTTGGCATAGCAATTGGTAGTTACATCCTTACTCAAATTTATCCAGAACTACAGGTAAAGTACAGGAGAACACATGGAGCAGGACTATAAAGAGTTGACCAATTTAATGTTTCAGACATGGTACAAACATAAGCAACACAAGTTTACCAATATGAGCTCTGTCTTTGCAGGCACTTAAGCCCTGAAAACAAAGGTTATATATTTTGTGACACTTCTGGTACTTTTTTGGGGAAAAAGGTTCCTTAAAAGGTACTCTTTCATACAAAAAAAGCCAAAACAAAACTATAATTAAAAACTACTTTGGGCGATCATTTCAGGAAGAGACCAGTCAATAGGAACAGAACTGAAGTGCTTATGAGTCTGTCCAGGATAGGATGACCCATAGGACAGCAAGGGGAGGCCTGCAAGGAACATGTCTGACAAATGGACTCCATTATTAACACATGATAAGCTGGGAATGATCACATGATGAAGCAAAAATATTGACCCAGAATTTGTGAGCAAGAATTCCTCCATAAAGGCAGTTTACAATCAGCATGTCAAATTTTCAGGGCACTAAGAAATCTTGCTCAAATACTAGCTCCCTGTTAATGAAACTATCCACACATCTACTACACAGTAATAAGCTTACTGGATAAATCAGTCACAGATTACAGTGCCTCCCTCAGTCAACACCCTAAAGAGAAATTCCCTGTGGGAGGAAGAAGCAGTGCTGGAGGAGCAGGATGCTGAACTGAACAACAGTCTCAGGAAATACTACTTGTGCAAAAAGGGAGCCAGATGTGAGGGTGGTTGCAACAGCCTGTTGCCTCTGAGAGCTTCCGGCACTTAGCAAAAGCTGAGAAGGCATTAACAGAGCCCATCGATGCCTCCACAAAGGGGCAGGCACACTAGCTCTGGAGAAAACTATGCAGCAATTAAAAAGATCCTTACACATAATTGCACAGACAGTATGCAATACTGCAGAACAAAATTGCAAAGAGACAGAACGTGCAGAATTATACACACTTGGCGTATGCAGAAAAGAAACTCTGTAGGAATGGCTCACTATGATTACAGAGATAGGAAAAGAAAATCAGGTAGGGGAGAGAACACTGATAAAGGAAGGAAGATAGGCCAAGAAATACTGTCCTCCTGAAACTGCAGAATTTTCCTCAATCACTATCTGAAGGAAGGAAGATGATGTAAAGAGACTTCATAACAATGGTTTTACTCCAAGTTAGGTCCTGAAAAATTCATCTCCATTGCTTTGTGAAATACAGCAGCATTTAACAATGAATAAAGACATTGTTGGAAAAAATAAAGATGCTGAATTACAGAACTTGCTCTTTTCCAAGCAAAAAAAACTACAGTCTGACTATCGCTGAACCAAAACAAGGTTTAGTAAGGATGCCCAGATGAAGAAAAAGAGCTGTTACTTAAACTATTGCTTCATCTACAAAGAAAACAAAGATTTCAATTCTGTGACATCAGTTTGTGAGAATGTGGCCCAAGTATGAAAATGCAAAAATTTTAACTCAAAGTTCCAGCACCTAGATTTTGTGTTTGTCTCCCCTCATGCAGTTAATGATGTACCATCCAAATACGCATTTGGCAATGCATTTCTACTGACAGATTTTGTTTCGCTGGACTAAAAAATGGGGAGTAGGAAAAGATACTTGCACCCCTATTCACCATATCACTATGCTATTCCAGAGTACTTACATTACCCCAGCATCTACCAGGTATAAGAAAATAATAGAAAAAGGCAATAGAAAATGGTGCTTAGCTCTCTGTTCTATGAATTCAGTTGCTTCTTCCCTCTTGTAACTGCCCACAAATACTCCCCCACTATGATTCTCTGCAGTTCAATTTTCTACGTCCATTCTAATCCCTTTTGGCTTCTGATGGAATAAATATCATAAAGCTTTCTCTTTAGCAAACTCCCAGAACTTGCTGAACCAAGTCTCCCTCTTCCACTTCATCTTCCCAACTGGCTGGTCTAGGTCATATTGGAATATTTCTCCATATTATTCTTGGAGTGTTTCAGTTCCAAATCCTGCTCAGTAGTCACTTAATGGTTTTGCCTTTTTATCTTCTCAGCCGAAAGATACAACTGTTGAAATATTTTAACAAATCTTCCCTAGAGAAGTTAATGGATTTCCCAACTATTACCAAGTACTTATTGCTGAGCTTTTTTTGTGGGTTATATGCTCAACAACTGGGGTAGAGCTTTCATGCTTCCTAAATTGCACTCCACATGACATTACAACAGGAATCCTTACGAAAGGCAGCATCATTAGATGCAAGAATTCTATTTACGGGTAGTATCATGAAAGTTTCTGTATAGATGAAGTAATAATCAGTTTATAACATCAAAACTAAGAGTAACTGTACTATAAAGCCTTGGCCTGAACTGGACAACCATAATAATTGTTCTATGGAATTTACTAAAGATTTTACTATTGTAGATACCAAAGCAATGGGCACTTATATAAAAGCCTAAGTTTCATACAGCTATAAATACATTTTTAGGCAAAATACATTAGGCAGAGTTTGATGAGAATAATATTTCTCACCAGATGAAAAAAGGAAAAGTAGTAACAGAATCTTTAACATAAGCTGCCTTTTATTCCTCAGCTAAAAGTTTGTTTTTCTTAGTCTCCCAAGATTCCTCCTATATGAGGCAAATAGCAGGAGAGTATAAACAGAAAACATGCAGATTTGCAAATTGATATTATTCATTCTATTTCAAGGCAAAAATGTGGTCATTAAGAAGAAAAGCTAAGTGACAGGACTTACAAAACTTACAGCTGGGAGGCTTATACTGGCTTTGATGACAACTGTATTTTAGATCTGCTTGACCTTGCAAACTAATACACTTGCCACTGTTCACATTCTATACAGCAATTCTCATCAGGACATATTTTTTATTATTCTTAAATCCCTCTCATCCAAAGACAGGTTTGGTTTCAGAGGATAGAGATGACTATGTCCAGATCAAGTTGTACATTGGAATTATGTTTTAAGATCTAGACTCCCTATCCAAGAAACACACAAAACGACAAGTGAGGATACATTACAAGTATATTTGAGTGCATTTACAAACATACATATTTACACAGCATGTTATAAATTAATGCTTGCTTTCTTTCTCAAATTTGTATACAATTTTGTCCCAGAGACAAACTTTATTATAGAAGTCTCTGCTATTCCCAGCAATTAAGTCCTTTAACAAATCAAATTTCTTTCTTACTTGTGCAGGTAAAGCTTAAGATATAAACGAAAAATTCTTAGATTTATCATGTACTAAGTAAGCAGTTATGTACTATGAACTAAGTAGGCAGTTTTTTAAGGCAGAAGAGCATTTCCATCAATTTCAAGGTGTGTGATACAGAAACATGACACTTTAATGCTTAAATTACATATATACTATTTCAGATGGGCTATTCAATCTCTCAAATTAGCTCCAGTACATTATACAGCAAATAAAATTTCTTGAGCATCTGATCTGTACTATGAGCAAAATCCACAACCTTGTATTCATGTGTTTTAAGAGATCTCACCTCCAAACTATTCAGCTAAGAAAAATTTATTCTTTTATCCACAGCCTAACAAAAATAATAACACTAAAAATGTAACTGTGTGCTCACAACATACAATGTTCTAGTTAGAACACTGCCTACAATGGCTGAAATTCTGACCCCTGTGTTAAGCACACAGGACTCTAAGAAGCAGGTTACATAGTTATTTAATTATTTTATTACTTTATTCTTTGTATTTCCAATCAGATGCAAGTATTTTTTAAAATGTTTGGGAAAGAGGATAGTCTAAATATAATATACCTCTAGCGGAAATAACATTTGCTCCATTTAGACCTCAGGCACTGCTGATGGCTGAACAAGATTGGAATGTGCAGATAATTATCTTTGAGGCTAGTCAACAGCTAGAAGTCCCTCATAATATCACCTTTAAGATTAAGCCAAGACATTCCAGGCTGAATCAAGATTTATTTATTAAAGGATTTAGCACTTTTAGATCCAATATTGCCTGGAAGACCACCAATTTCCATTCCGAAATATCTAATCTCTCTAGTTTCTTGGTGCATACATAAGACCTTCAAAATCACTTTAGTGAGCACACACAAATGCACATAAACAACATGTAAATTCCTTCCTCTCTCTAAGATGAATTCCACAGGAAACACCTCTACAAAGCAATATCTCCACAGAGACTGCAGATTTCAATAATTCTCATTCATTTAAGGCAACACATCTTAGACAACTGCAGGCATTTTTTATTGAAAGTTAGGTTGGTTTTTTTTTTATCTCAGTTGGTATAAGGGATACTGAGAAGAATATTGTTTCAAGGCTAGTAAAAAATAAAATGAAATTAAATCAAATCATCGGTATACAAACTCATCGTATCTGTCCATTTTCTCTGGGCTAACAAAGATAAAAGACACAAACATCAGACAACAGTGTCAAGCAAATGCATATAAGATATGCTTTGAATATTTTATTATCCAGGAAGAGAGCTGGTCACTTAAAACTTAGGGGTTTGCTTTTTTTGACTTTTAAGAAACACCATTTACAATGAGTAAATAAAATTATTATTCAAAATTAGAGGTCAACAATTCTCTTGTGTTAAGTTGGCTTTTTCAGTCTGGGGTCTCTTTTGTGCTGGTGCCACTTATCTAAAATCTACTGTTCATGACAAGACCCAAAGTAATGGCTTAAAAATACATTTGTTCAGTAAGTTAATGTGATAGTGTAATAGTAAAGAGGCTTTCTATAAATGAACAAAAAAAGAAATATAGCCTTTCTACCTATAATGGATTTGGTCAACAAAAAAACCTAAATACTCACAGTATAATCCTCATTATCCAAACTTCCCTACTCTACATGTCTTCCTGTCTGACAATGGCTCCTCATGATACAAACCCTGAGTCACCCAGACAAATTTAGTGTGATAGAAGTTTGAATAACTGGTATCCTACTGTATTGCATTATGAATATAGTTTAGTCTGAGATGTATCTCATAGTACTTCATGTAACATTATACAACATTCCACCTCAGGAGGAGGGGAAATTAGTCATTACAAAACAGTAACCCTCATTGCTATAAATGCACAGTAGCATATGATAATAAAAATAATAACAATTAACTGGCTATGCTCTTGTAATACTGCAATAGCAGCAAGTATTTCATACTCAAAAAACCCAAAATACTGACAAAGAATGTATAAAGATTTTTTTTTTTTAAAAAGAGAAAAAAAGCATCTACTTTTCCAAGATAGTATCTGTAGTATCTACTTTAATTGAGTTAGTAGTTAAGCTGCCAAAAAGAGGCCCAGAAGATAAAAGATTTCCCAAACCAAATAATATAAGTTTCATTGACATAGGAAAGAAGATTCAAGCTCCTTATCTTGAAAGACAGCAACCTTCCTCCCTGCCCACTGCCTTCTCCAAATAGGGTTTCAAAAAGAAAAAAGAAAAGCCAATTATATCCTCTGTCGGGAGGATATATTCTGATCTCACGTACTGCCCTTGGCTTCAGTAGGGTAGAAACAGTACTGTTAACACAGATAGCAATCCACTATTATTTTTACTCAGCACTGCATTTATAAACTAAAACCATTTTAATATTCCCAGCACAGGCTTATGGTTAAAAGCCCACATGGTCCCATATACACTGTAATATCTAAAATGAGAGTCTTGAAAAAACAAAGAACTGAACCAAATCTAGGAGCATTGCTGTCTTTACCAGAGAAGTCAACTCAGAAATAAACACAACTGTTCATGAAAAAGATATTAGAAGTAGTAAATTTTCTAGTGATGAGTGGTTTTAGGTGTATAATTTATGTGTGCAAACACTCACTGGTGGTATGACCAGAAACACAGATATCATGGAATGAAAAGGAGAAAAAATAGCGTAAAGTAGAAGATGTGGATATATACTCTACTAGGCTGATAAATAAAACAAGCAAACTTATATGAAAGACTAGATTGTGACATATTTTCACAAAAGCAAAACCAAAAACAAACGTCGTTGACTCAAGAATGAACGTTGGCAGGAAGCTGCCATTAGGTCCTCTATAGTTTACACTATATTTTTTCCTTCCAGACGCTGCCAGTGGGAGGTTTTATAGGATAATGATATACTGAGAAACTTATGACAAGCATGTCCAAACAAAGTAAAACATATTTTTCACAAAACAGTAAACTCTGATAGCTTTAAATCCATGGAGCCAGAGGTAGCCTGAAGACTAATTATAGCAGAATTGTTAACTTGTGAAACGTGTTTAAGGTATTTAAGTATTCTTGACTTTTTTCCAGAAAATATTGTTATAGCAGGAAGTTACTTCTAAAAAGCAGAGTTGAAATAGGAAAGGCATTATTCATAAAAAAATGCTGAATAGTAATACGTTTAACAGCTTGATGACAGCAAAAATAGACAAATATCATAACTGCCATCAATTAAAAAATGTATCTGGTATAATAAACCGAATTTGAAAGGACTAAGTATGCATAAAACTTGAATAGTTTTTTATTCCTAGGAGCTGTCTTTTCAAAGTCATACTTAGAGTTTGTTAGAAAAACAGTACGTGAGGGTGTACCTAAACTTGAGTATATTTAAATACGTTGTGTAAATGAAGAGCATGACAGTCACCTGTGCAGTTACCTCTAACTTCTGTTGTACAATGAGATGACTAATTCCTGAAGTACCAAAACCCTGTAAGAATACAAAAAAACCTTTTCACAAATCAAGACAAGTTTATCTGAGCCTGTACAGAATAAAAAGATTGCTGAAGAACAACCAAAAATATGTTAAAAATAATATGGGTGTGAAAGATAAAATTTTAAAGTATTGGAAACAGAAGTTTTTCTAATCTTTTTATTCCTATTAAAACCCAATCTTGACCTAAGAAAAATTGCTCATCTGAGTTAGAGAAAAAAGTCAATCGATATCTTATGATTCTCTTGACACTTTCAAATAGGCAAGATGAAGTATGCAACACTTCTCTGGATATGTAATTCAGTCCCAGATCTATGCCATAGACTATTCACCACCTGATCATGTGAGTGACAAGCAAGAGCTGAGTATGTGCATTATGATGATTTTCCTCCTTTCCTCCTAATACAAGGAATCAATAATTCTTTAATTCTAATAATCCCTAAAAGAGGATTAAATAGGGCACAGGAACCCAGATGTGGCTTTCCCAGTACAGAGGTGCAATTGAATTCTCAGCAGTGTCTTGGGAGGACAAAGATAATCTCCTACCATATTTACATGGCACATCTAGTCACAAGCAGGAATTTAATTGTTCATCTTCTTCCATGATCCCAATTAGGGAAATAATGAACAGATCCAGCCTGACCCAGACACAACAGATCCACTCTGTCTTCCATCTGGTGCATAACTGCCCTTAGAAATAAAAAAGCTAACAAGGAGCTAGGATAGGGGATAGACTAATAATCTAAATATGACAGCGGTACTGTCATAGGTATCAGAAAGTCAAATGTACCAGGATCAAAGATTATTTGAGCAAATTAAAAATATTTTTCAGATACTCCTTTCACACATAGTCCTAACCGTACTGATGGCATAATACTTACATTCCACGTGTATCACCCCGAGTTTAGTCTGTAAATTCCCTAATGTCCTTTTTCTGTTGTTACTGAAGTACTTCTTTAAATACATATTTACTAATCTATGGTTTCATACATCAAGTAGACTATTTTTCATATACAGACTTAAATCTGGCTTTAAAAAATGTACGATGAATTGTAAAAACAGTTTAAAGTTATGATTGGCTAATAAAGTGAAACACTACTCCATTTCACATGGATTAGTGTGCAGCTGCAAGATATAAATTCTGTGTGAGAAACGGTACATTTTTTAATGCTCTTTGAATTATCATGTTTTTGCAAAATGAAAGACAACTGGTTTCATATGCAGGTAAGAAATATTGGCATAAGGAATGTTATTTGATTTTAACTGAGTCATGTTGCCAGAATGCATGAAACAGCTGCATGAGCTGAGTATCTGCCTGAGGCTACTACTATATTTCCCTCATCCTTTACCACCTGTCTGTGCTAAAGTTACTGGATGATGGTAGATATCAAACTCCACTGCGATCTTTAACTACCATAATTATGAACTGATTTCTCTACTATCTTACTGACTTTTAATGTCCAAGAATTTTGAACTAGATGAGACAGAATCATCCCTTTCATTTGCAAACTTTTAAAAGGATGTCATAAATAAATTCGCATACAAACAAAATTACTAAAGCTATAATGAAATTGAGGCTTAATTCTATTAAGCTTACTCTCTTTGACACATCTGTAAATTTATTAAATGATTATGCCAAGACCACCAAAAGGCTGATGCCCTTTTATACCACCCTATACCTAAGGGTAGGACTGGTCAAATATCTAGGGGGAAAGGAAAAATCTCACTGTTAGTGGGGGGGAAAAAAAAAAAAAAAAACAGGTAACAAAATACTGGGATGTTTTAATATGAGATAGATATGGTGAATTCTGTCCTAGGAATAAAAAATGGCTGATAAAATCTCAGTGCTGTTGAAAACAAAAGTGCTTTTGAAAACTCTTGGGGAACAATTGTGATACTAAAACTCTTGGGAATGACAAATGTAATTTTGATCATAACAGAAAAGACTGGAGAATTATAGATAAGTTGGTTTTGATTCTGAGGTGTACTGTTTGTAAACACCTAGAAGAATCACTATGGACTTCCCAAGAAGTCATGTCAAACGAATCACATTTTTTCATATGACAGAGTAATTGGCTTTGTTGAAAGGTAAGAGTAGCAGTCGTATTTGGTAGCAAATCTCAAGATATTCACATAAACAAGCTAAAGGATATGATCCAAATGAAAGTCACATAACATGCATGCCAAACAAGTTGGGAAACTGTAGTGAGCCACCAACAATTTTCTGTTAAACTAGAGGATGTTTAAAAAATGGGATTTTGCAGTGCCATGTGGTATTTGATTCTTTTATTAATAACCCCAAATACCAAGACTACAAATTTGCAGATGACATTAGTATGGAAAACAAAAATGTAACTTTAAGGCATCTTGCCAAACCTGAGAAATGAACTGGAAAAAAAAAATTATGATATGTAATAGGTAGAAAAGCGAGGTCATACACTTCAGCAGAATTAATCAACTCCACAAATCCAGGAAGATAAGTAACTGATTAAGAAGTTGTCTTTTTCTACTAAAGAAAAGGATCAAGACACTAAGGTGACAAGTCAACAGTGTCATGTTTTTCCAAAAAACACACTATGGAAAGATGTATATATAGTAGTAATCCTTCTGCTTTCTTTGGCACTGGCAAGATCACAGCAGTAGACCTGAATCCAATTTTATCTACTCAGAGATGTGAACAAACTGGAAAGACTACAAAGAAAAGCAATGAGGATAATAAGAAAGCTAGAAAACTTAACCTCTATAGTAAGATTGAAAGAATTAGGATCTATCAATTTCATGAAGAGAAAACTAAGGAATATGACATGAATTTTCAGATACAGGCCATCACAAAGGAAGAGGAAAAAAAATGTCAATTTACTATGTCCAGTGTGGGTAAGACAAGAAATAACTGCCTGAAATGACAGAAAAAGAGACTAAGTTAAAATATTAGAGAAACCTTTTAATACTTGTGGGCAATGAATCGTGAACAAGGTTATTACAAAGGTCACTAAACAAGGTAGATAAACTACTCTCAGAAATAACAGTGGTATAATTGATACTCAGTACTACAGATGCACTAGAAGATACCTTCATATCCCTTCCAGCCCTGTTTTCTATGATATTCTAGTTAGAAATATATTTATAAAACTTGTTTATCTTATTTTCTAGCATAAAATGCACAAAAGAACTGCTAGAAAAAACATTCCAGAACTGCCAAAAATAATTTGAAAAGAACCTACTCTCCCCAGTTAAGAAACACAACCAACTTAAAATTATCTACAATGAGAAAAGGCACAATTTCAAGCAGGACTTTCCAGTTTGGAGAATGCACTCTTGAAAAAGAAGTGAGAGAACATAAATGCTACGCAGAAGGTGAACTGGGAACTATTGTTCACTATTTCTCACAGCTGAAGAATTATGGGCACCTAAGGACATCACTAGGCAACAGGCTTAAAAACCACATAAAAGGGAACACTCTTAATACGACGTTTTAAGTTGCACAGCTCAAGGATCTGGGGTAATTCTCAACCCCAAAATAAGTGCCAAAAAGTTTTAAACACTTTATTGATTATAAGTTCTATGACTTCTAATCATGACAATATGTATGCTATTTCCAGCTCGGAAGGTCCATAAAGCCACCAACTGGTAGAATCTGAGACAGTATACCAAGGAAAAACACTCTGCCTACTCTTATTTTGTCATGCTCTAATTCTTATAGTATTCTACTTCAAGATTTTTTCTGCTGACCAGGACAAAAAAAAATTAAGTAGATGTATATCCCATCTGATTCAGTGTGTCAGTTCTTCTGTTGCAAAGATTAATGCATTTTAGCTGAATGAAGGAAGGACAGGGATGGTATCAAGGTTGATAATTCCTTCTTTGAAAACGCTGCTGCCACTAACTCATTCTCAATTCATCAGGAAGGCATAATTAATACAATAATATCCACAAAGGGTAGCTGTGATGCAGAATTACAGAACTAGCTCCCTAGCTGCGGGGACCAAACACAAAAACTGCAGACAGGTTAGTTAAAGCTACTGCTGCTCATGGCTCTCAGACTAATAGTCTGGGGAAATATCTAAAAATCACTCAGGTATGTCACACAAGTTACACTAATTCAGCTTCAGAACATTAGTAACGTATAACCCTACAAGGAACCAGATTTGAAAAAAAAAAAAAAAAAAAAAAAAAAAGAAAAGAAATAAACACAAATACAAACAAAATAAACTAAAAACAACCTGAGGGTGAAAAGTGCTCACAGAAATTCTGGAAGATTCATATCTGTAAGAAAATTCTCAGTCATTCTTTTGCATAGAGTAAAGAAATCACTCTTGGCAAGATCACTACAGTTCTTAACTGGCTAAGGATTCCAAAATAGAAAAAGAAATGTAAGTCAAATTCCTCTATGTTTCTACTTAAAATCAATAAAGTCTATCAAAGAGTTAATGATAGGATCTAGAATAAAAGTACTAAAAGCACTTCTCTGTTTCATGAGAATAAAATAAATATTTAGGAAAGGACTCACAAGTATTATGGAGAGTAAAATGGTTAGTATTGAAGACTAAAAGACAGAACAGGAGCTGGAAGCTTGTGATCTCCCTGCTAAACCAAAGAAGAATGACGTCTCCTACCTCTCAGGAAAACTTTACTTCTTGGCCAGCTTTGTCTATAAATCAAGTTGCTTATAGAAATGTGTATTAGTTGCTTAAATACAGCTGTGAGTAGATAGATAAGAACTGACAAATATTCTTGGTCCTCTGGTATACAGTAATGTGGACAGAAGTGCCCAACTGTAAATCACAATATGTTACACTAATGCATGCACATTTTTCCTTGACAACACTGGAATTTAAAATGTGTATATACCATATCATTACATTCATAATTACTTACTGAAGTGCAATGATCATATGAAAATCTCAGGAAACCATTTGTCTTCAAAGACGCTGCACCACAGTTCAGATGTCTCATGAAACAAAGTCATGAGCTGCCATTTTGGATTGTTTCCTTGGAAAGTAAGATACCAGCTGCTGGATTACAGGCCTTGAAGTCTAGAGTTTATTCTGGGCTTTTACAAGCAATCAGTGACTTACATCAAGAAGTTTTCATGTTTGGGATATGTTGTTGTAGCATGGAGGTGGGAGGAAAACAGAGAAAAACACATCAATTATTCACCAGGTACAAAAGTTTAAGGCTTTTGTTCAGATCTAAAAGTAAAAAAAAAAAAAAAAAAAAAGCTCTATAAAAAATTTCTTTCACAAAATCTTTTTCCTGCAGTCACAGATATTCTAAAACATTCTTGTACATATTTCTATAGTGTTTTAGAAAGCAAAGAACTAACTGGTGGTATGCAAAAGGATGTAAACCAGGGGTCTCAAACGTATTAGATTAATCTTCTACTACCTATGTCTTAAGTAATTGAGCAATTGACCCTGTATACCAGTGCAAAAGTTAAAGCACATCCTCCTTACTTATCGCTCATGAATTGAACAACTCGAAAAGTTCTGAGACATGGCAGCACCATGTGCATCCATTTTACTTTTGCAGCCCAAGAACGTCATTCACTATGTATTCCAGTTCCTTTTCACATTTTCAGCTTTTGTCGGATAATTTCACTGCCTTCAACCAGCATCAATTTTATGGTCCTGCAGAAAGAAATGGTTCATCTTTTCAGTCTTGGGGTCATTCTGGGACCCACTGTTCCCCTAAATTTCATTAAAACATTAATCCTACCTTTCTTAAAGACTATGAAAAAATTCTCAATAATTCCATTAGTGCAGATTCCACCCAAATGTTGTATTAAGCCTAATACTCCTTCCAGATCTGTCAGTTAACTGCAGCTTAGTTTTCTACCAGATAATTTTTCCTGTAAAATGTAAACATGCTTTCTAGGTATTAAAAAAATATTAAATTATTATGATTTCTGTTCTGTATAACTGAAGGGCCAGTGAAATCAGTGAGATGCCCTTTCATTTTGAGGGGATAATTTTAATGGGATCAGACAGCTTAGTTACACTTCAGGTCCAAATTCATCCTTGCCAAGAGGAGGAGATGCTTAGTTCTTCATTTATATGAGCTTCCTTACTTGAGTTGGGGCTTCTTACTGCCTTTAAAAGATTTATACCTGCTTATCTTTTTTATCATAAGCCACATTTTGGCTGTATGTGAAATGGGAAAGTGACATTGTGACCCTTGAGCCACATGTCGAGTGGATAGGTCAAATAAAGTTTCCATGATAGGGTTTCATTACACAACTGATAACAGTGCTCTGCAGTAGGGATACAGCTGGGTAATCCGAATCCCTGGCTGGGAAGAAGAACCAGCTAAAATTATGAGATTGATTTATATGCCAGATCCATAGCTAAAGCAAATTCACTCATAGACCACCTAGAGATAGAGTCATTTCCTATTTGGTAAACAATCTGAAGAGCTCATCTTCTACCTCCCTACTTTTGATTTTCCAAGGTGTGAGTCTTGTGGCTCCCACCCATAAAGCTTTTTGTCCACAAATTGTAAGATTAAGGAATGCAGTCAGGTCTGGTATATGGTCTCACCCACCTGATAGACAAATCTGTATCTTTATTTCCTCTCTAATATAATATTGTACCTTTAACTAATAAGTACAATGAGAAAAAGGACAGCTTAAACCCAACATGGTTCATTTCCATCTTAACTGATGAACTGAAGAAGTGGAAATCTTGATTCTTGATGTCATTCTCGATTATTCTATTCAGCTGATAACTTTTTTAACTAAGTACATTGCACAGAATTAAGTCCACTATCAAAAGCTATGGATTTGTATTGATGCCCTAACTAGTGTTTTCAGAAAGAAATAAGTATTTTCATTGTCTACAGTCGGTGTTTCTGTAAGTCAAAAAATAATTAATTATAAAACCCTGTATATTGGTAGCCTGACATTTCATATAAATCCCATGTATTCCTAGCATTCCATATCTCTTCAGAAACTTTTATTCCACTTCCCCCATGACTACAGTATTAAGTGTCTGACTCTTCTTTCCTATACAGTTTTCAGGCAGTCCCCTTACTGATGAAATATTCATTTACTGGGCCAAACTGTCAGGAGTGTTTGTATAAAAGTGCAGAAGCCTTTCACATGTTTATGAATCTACATACAGTCTTCAAATGTGGAACTTTCTCTCTGTTGCCTGTCCCTGGAGGAAAGGATGCTGAGAAGGACATATTATAAGGGTGGAATATAATTTTATTCCACATATTCTTCAGCACCAGTGTGACATGCAAAAGAAAAACCTGTAGCATCTTCATGGAAAGAAATAGCCATACATTCCACATATAACAAGCATTACCCAGCCGTATGCCTACTACTTACAAATTCCAGATAGACCTTTTGCTGAAAAACTAATCTTCACTTAGAAAATCTATCAGAGACATCAAAGGAAACATACTTCCAGCTTTTTTATTCTTAGTTATACCAGAAACCTACTTGGACCTGTCGCCTCACTTCCCCCAAAAAGAAAGAGGGAGGAGAAGGGAAGTCTACACTAACCTACAGACAGAGTTCAACCACTTAGATGCATGTAGCATGAAAGAGTCTCTCTCTCTAATCTGTTTCAGCTATTGATTTACTATGGGAAGGGAACACAATAATAGAGCTGCATTCCAATGCACTCAGGACATACAGTCCTTGCTTTCAAAACAAGTAACAAAACAGAAATGAAGGTGGTTATGCAGCATTCAGAGTAACAAAATCTATCATCCTACCCCTTTCCCTCAATTCCTGACTTAAACTTTTCAAGGAGCTTTGTTTTCTAGTTCCTCCCCTAGTACCCACAGGTTCCTATTGCCATGGTCAATGCTTTTCCACTTTCTCTTTAACAAACTGAAGGTAAAGAGTTGCTCAATAATATAGTTCAAAGATGAATTTCAAACCTAATGCAAACTCACATTTCTTCAATATCACAACTAATTTCAATTTTGGGGTAATATTAAAAGAACTTTGTTATGTAAAAGCAAGTGAGGAAGGTGATACTAAATTTATAATTTTTAGATAAACACTTTACAGTTCAGCTGAGGATACTGTTATTCCAGTCCACAAAGCCAACATAAAAAATAAAACCATCATGAAACTGCATATATACTTGTGATACTGTCAGGACTGCAACTATTTTTTCCAGGTAACAACTTCATGGTACATATAATAAAATTCTGGAAAACTAAGTTTTCAAATGAACATTAAACTCATCTCTTTTGAGCTAAGGTTAGCTCAAAAGTATTTGCTAAGGTTACATGTGAAGTTTTCAGAACTCTATAATTCAAAAATTGGCCATACTATTCACACTTCCTTTTTTTTTTTTTTTCCCTGGAATTACAACCTGAGTGTAACCAGGAAAATTTTTAGACTTAAAGTATGATCAGTTTTGTAACCTTATAAATGGGGCCACAAACATAACCCCTTAATAATGTGACAAATAATATGTTTTTGATTTCACCATACAATATAAGAAAAAATAATGGGAGAGGAATTTGACAGTCTTAACTTTCCAAATCCCATATGGTGTGTTTATCATTTACCATATGTATAGTGTCTAATGTGCATACAAAGACTATGGATTTGAGATACTTTCTCAGACCAGCAGCTTGAACATATCGTATCCCACAGTTTCATGAGATTTAAATGAGATGCAGAACATGCACCATTTACTGTACCAGCATGACTGTCTTCATCGAAAGGGGTATTTACATTCCTAGGATTTGAGAGCTACTTGTTAATAAGTGATAGAAAGAAGCCAAACTACATCCATTTCTTAAACTGTTCAGTGTTTTGGTTGTCTTAATTATGTCATTTCATATTCTGAAACACACAAGAAAGGCAAAGTATCTAACATTATCACTTCTACCAAAGAGACAAAATATTTCCAAAATGGACATGAAGACACCTCATCATTTCACACAGTATCTACAACCTTTTTGTTCAAATTCTGCTGTAATACAAAACTGAGAGAAAACATTTGAGCTTTCATTTTTCATCTCCTTATGCACATACAGTAAAAAGACTTTTACTGGGTATAGAGACTCCTATCCATTAAGATTCAGAAATAGAAAAGCAGCTCTGGAAAAAAGTGTGAAGAAACAAAGGGGAAAACCATTATGATAATTAGAGTTGTGTGAAACTTGGCTGTTATGGTATGTACGGTTCATCCAAACCTTTTCTTTGGCTTTGGTTCATATCCCAAATGTTGCTTTGACTTCTGGGCTTAAAGGAAGCCAAAAACTCCAAGTGAAACATTGCCAAATCCAACATATTTTTGCAGGTTTAGGGTCAAAACCAAGCAAACCCACAGAGTTCCTCCTACCATCATAAATCAGCTTGAATTTGCCAAAATGTTCTTTTCTGTTCTGTATAAGCTTTTTCACCACAGTTTTCCCTGTAACATTTAAGCTTTTTACCATCAGTACTGCATTTAGTAACACAATTACATAGCTTCATATCTTAATGACATTCTATGACGGTTGCCTTTTTTTTTTAAAAAAAAAACTACTATTACAGTTTTTGTTCTTAAATACTACCCAGTTTCCTATGAGTTTGAAGAGAGGCACAAAGAAACAATCCTTGGTCCTAGAGTGGATAATGCTGAATTTCAATAAACTACTCACTGTCTTTTCCAGACCTTTTAAAAACATACTCAACAGTCGCAACACAGAATCTTATGGGACTTTTGAAAAATATCGTGACTTCTGAACTCATGAGGAATGACTTAACTTTAGGAAAAGCACTTTGCCTCTTTACCAACATACTATGCTTAGCTATGTGCCCACTAATTCTCCTTTTTTTAAAACAATTTCTCTTGATTTGTCCAATGCAGATGCCATATGTAGAGGTAGTTTTCCAAAACTTACCTGGAACCCTTTTTAGAAACAGATGTCACATTAGCCACCTTCCAGTACTCTGGTAAAAAGGAAATTTTAAGCAAGTTATACACCAGAGTTATAAATTCAGATACTTCGCCTCTACTTATTAAGACATTTAGAATGAAAACTACTTGGTTCTCACAGCAATTTGGCCTGACCACAAGCTCACCCTGCTTTGAACAAGAGAAGGAACTTGATGATCCTTTTGAGGTCCTTTTCAACCAGAATGATCCTCTGATCCTATGATGACGGCATTGTTAATTTTGGTAACTGTTGTATAATCTCGTCTACTGTTGCCTCAGTCTCAGATCAATCTTCCAATACTTTCCCCGTAAAAAAGGAGTTCCAGAAGCTCAAACTACCCAAGCTCCTCCTCTGTGAACTCAAGAGAAAGAAATTTCTTTCATTTTTTTGACCTCATGACCTTATTTTCTAAAAGCACCCTTTATGTGTCTTGATTATCTTTGGCTCCATAGATTCTCTGGCAGGCTTCCGCCTTCTGACACACTGGAAAATTTCTGGTTTGAATGCATTTCATGACTTACTTCTTAATGTGCTTCATGCATTTCATGGTCTGCCTATTTGTGCTTTTTACATTTTACTTGCCAGGTTTTATGATTCTATTTTTCTCAACTGGACAAATGGCAGTTATTTTTATATTTTTGCTTATGATAGCTTCCTTTATCTTGCTGTTTAACTATGCTGCTTTCCATTTGGTCTTCCTAAAGTAGTTTTTGATAGGTGGTATCCATTTCTTCTGAGCCAATATGATTTTCTTCAAATAGCCTTCATGATGCCTGTAATGCTTTTACTCCATTGACTGTCCTTTTTAATTTCTTTTTGACCAACTTCCTTATTTTTGTGCAGTTTCCTGAACAAATATACAAACGCAAAAATACATTTTTCTTGGTTCTTGTTGTTCCAGCATGCTTAGTGAGTCCAGATAAAATGTCAACTGCTATAGAATCACTCTCTGTCCCTGGTTTTTAAACCAGGTTTCAATTTAATTTGATCAGTATGGGCTAATATTAATTTTCTTTATTTGACTGAAAATACTAAACAACTACAGAGAGTACAGTATCAGCAGTCAATATCAGTGGTAGTCACCACAGCTGTACCACATTTGACAACATAAGCTGCATTTTGCTTGCTTTCCAGCTTTACCTCATGAATCATAAAACTTCATTTACACTAAGAGAACTTGCAGGGTTCTCTGAATGGGGCATCTGTCAAGGATGTTGCAGTGGTTTATGAAGGATGAAAATATGTTCTCTGTTAATACCTATGGATGCATCAAAACAAAATTCCTTAGCTATTCAGCACTGGGAATCAAGACATAATTATGAAGACACAATACTGTCAACATAAAAAAAAAGATATTTGGATCGTTTAAGAGATATGAACAATAAAGACAAGTCTTTGTGCGAATGTTAATGAAGTTTTTGACAAAACCGTATGACTGAAAACATGTAGAGGAACAGATACAACCTTTTACATACATAAAACACAAATCAGAATAAAAATTGGGTCAAATTTTATATTTATATACATTTAATATTTGACAAAATTTTCAGATTGCAGAAAAAAATGTAACAGCAATATGGATGCTAAATGTGACTGAGACTAAAAGCCTCAGAGAATTCATGTTCTCTTAAGCAGACTTCCATTTGTTCATATTTCAAATATTAATTCTACCAAAGACAGATTCTTTCCAGAATGCACACACACAAAAAAAACCACATTTTTTCTCCCACAATTTATAAATTCTACATGTATTGGATTAGTCTACATAATTTCTTAAAGATAAATAAATTTGTGGCATCCAGGATTCATACTAGTATGTATAAGTTCTCATATTCAAATTACGGACCTAGGTTGACTCAGATTTTGTTCAACTATTACATTAAAAAGGTAATGGAAAAGTTCTCTTTTCCTTCTGAATACATTTTCAATGCTAAACATCTCAAATTTTCATTAAAATACTGAGCTATCTTGCAGCATCCTAACATTCTAAAAAACATTTAAGTTCTTTGTTACAAGCCCACTGAAATTATTATTGATTACACTTTCCTTTAAAACACAAACACGATAGTTACATTTTGCCTGATATAATGACTTTCAATCACTATATGAAACATCTGTCCAGCTGTGGTTTACTCAAGGATTAGTCTTGCAAACAATAAATGTGAGGGGAAAAAAACAAAACAAAACAAAACAAAATATTTAAAAAAAAAAAAAAGACAACAAAACAAAAACACACAACCTATCAGAGACACCAGATTCTTGAGAACATTGTTAGAAGAAACAGATAGGCTTTTACTTGCTACATCCACATCTGGGTTAGAGGACAGATGGTCACTGCACATGTGGGATAACCTGTCAAGGAGAAGTTAATACATGTGCACCAAACAGTGTAATTACAGCATTAATCCTGGAATAGGAGCAAGAAAAAAACACCTGTAAGATGAATATGCAAACATATTATTAAATCAGGGGAAGGGAGGAGCACATCTTTAAAAATTTAAAAATTTTTGAAACTGCAGTTTTCTAATTTCCCGTAAGATTCCTTTCAGAAAGAAGTGCAACAAAACCACAAGCAAATATGATGTAATGCTTTGAGGTAGCTATGTACATTATTTTCCACACACGCAATTGAGTCTACCCACCAGTAGTTTACTTCATGAAAATCAACTTTACACACTTCAATCACTGAGCATGAGAGCACAAAGCTGCACCAATATATGAACTTTGATGATGTATATTCCAGAACTATTGAAAGTTGATTTAAATGAAGAGGCATGTACATCTGTGTCCTTTAACTAAATCTGTTGTAATTGCAGTCTAACACAAACACAGATTTAAAGACTACAGATTTAAATTACTTATCCCTTTCTCAGAAATTTCAGATAGAAATATCTGCAGCTTTCTCATTATCATGATCATCACTAGTATCAATAAGTTTATGTATAGTCCCTCCTTCCCTTATTAGGACCAGGACAGTGCAAGATAATTCTGCACTGGAAAGTTGCAGAAATAAATATTCTTCAAATGTCTTCACATATATTTTATAAAGTCCTGGCTTTTTAAAGTACCACAGCAACACGGACAGGAAAATCACAATTTGTGGGATCACTCGGGACAGCAATTATATGAAACCTTCCCTTTTAGCTTTTAAGAAACATTTTCAGGATTTGAGATAAATTATTTCACCTGACTGTCTATTAGACAATTCAATACATGTTTTAATTTAATAGCTGCTTTATACACATTTCGATTAGGTAAGGAAACACTGTAATTTGCAGTTGAAAAATGGAATAGCACCTTAGAGAACCAACAAGACACAAGTTAGTTTATGTCAGGCAGCTAATTATAGTTAATAATGTATATCCTACCACAATGGATTTAGGATACCTTCATCCAGGTATCCCATGAATGTATTCACAGCAAAGTTTTCTAGGTAGGAAGCCATTAGGTGACGTTTTATATGCTAGCTTTCTGGTATTCTTGTGATAGGTTTATATCACATTTAGAGATAAGATACAAAAGAGAAGGAGTTTATGATACCTGTTATCCTGGTTATAGCACTGATTATTTTAGTGTTCTAATCAGTTTCATAAGAAAAAGGTGAACAAAGCCACCATGCATAAAGGATTGACATCTATGCTGAAAGCACAAAAAACAGATAGCAGCCTTCTAACAGTCTTTTCTAATGTCTGTATTAAGAGAAGTAATGATATTTGCTAGGACTTGGCAGCCAAATGTTCCTGTAGAAGAACACCCAGACAGAAAAGCCAGTTTTGACAAACCTTACAGCTGACTGCAGAAGAACTTTCTCACAAATTACAACTCCCATCAACAGATCAGATGTAAATGATAAATGACAATGGACTGTTTCCATTTGTACTTGAGATCTGCTTTCTCAATGACCTTTTAAGTTTATTTTTTGTCTGTACAGGGTTTTTTAATTATTTTTCTCTTCATGTGAGAGATCTTTGTCTGACAAGGCAGTGGCAAAATTCCCATTAACTTCACTAAAGCCAGGAATTCATCCCATATGCAAGAAAATACAAAATTCTTTCTTCAAAACAAAGGGACTATAGCATTCAGGTGACACACTGTTCACATTGTTATAATGTCCCTTTGAAGTTTAAACAAAATGGGGGGGGGGGATCACGTACACCTGGCTTTTATCTTTGTCATAGCTTCTAGATGGATAAATTATGGTAGTTCTCAATATGACAAAAGTATGTGACAACTAAATAGCAGGTGTAAAATGCTTCTTTCATTATGCCAATATACAACTGCAAAGAGAATTACGACTGGCTGATACCAAACAATATTGCTTAATAAAACTCCACTCCACTGAAGAACAAATGCATTTGTAAAAGCATTTCTAATTCATGTCACTAACATATCCACAGTAACACAAAGAATAACACAAAATACATTTTTTAGAAGGCAATGTGAAAAAATCTGCGTTCTGTTCATAGTTTTGGTGTTTAAGATTCAATAGTTGATCTATATCGAACTCATATTTTATATAAGGTTAATTTTCCCTATTGACAATTATGAAAGTGTCACAGAAAAAAAACTCCAATTGTATTAATGCATTTCTTTAATGAAAACATTGGGACTTCAACAATATCCATAACTTATCAGATTTTCTTCAAGGTATTTTTAGGGAAAGAGTCTTTTGCAGATGCAGAAATCTGAGCAGACGGTTTCCCAAGGAAAAAGAGAAATGGAAAAATATAAACAGAAGTAGAGGGTCAAATAAATGCTTGTTAAGGCAGTAAGGACCCTAGTTGTAACTTGAAAGAACAGCCTACTATAAAATTTAATGTACTGCACTCCAGTGTTGTTTGGTGTTGAATTATCTGATTATCTTGATAATCCAGGTTTTTTTTAAAAAAAGTTGAATCCATTGTAAAAGAAATCTAAACCACAATGGCAGTACTCTTTTCTTTTTCTTCATATGCAGCTATTATACACCATCCACAGAGAAGCGATAAACTAGTAAAATTGCCTAGTTGCTGCAAAATAGTTACTGGTATGTAGTCTTCCTCAACATGCTAAAGACCAGTCTTCCAATCACTTACTGAACTAAAAACTACATCAAATTCACCTGTAGTAAGTAACTCAATCAATATCAATTCATTAGGAAACATTTTTAGTAACATGATTAACATATCACTTCAAAATCTTACCAGTTAACAGTTCAGACCAGTAAATGGGACACTGGATAGACTAAGACAAAGTCTATGCTCCTTAACGGAGCCATCTGGTACACCTTGCACGTAACCTTTCTTCCTTATGCCTCAGTTTCTCTCAATATATTCATTATACCTCTATTCTGTAAAATACTTTGAGATCTATTAATAAAGTATGCCTTGTCTAGTTTCTTAATTGAACACTTAAAGTTTTAGCTTTACCTTTAGTCACAGAAGAATATTTTCTGGCAGCTTGTGTGCACTGTTTTAACTTGCATGTATTGCAAAACAACTAAGAACCTGAAATATTAACAATTCACTCTCATACTTCCATAGTTAAGAAGTCAATATCGGAATATGACTTTAAGTGACTACAAATTTCAGTAGGTGGCCAATACTCTTTTTTTTCTAATTTGGTTTAATCTGATCACATTATATTTGTGTAAATTAGAAGTGAAGTACATTTTTTTTTAACTCAAAGATCTGATGGTTCAGTTTGAGATTTGAAAAACTCCTCATTTTCCACTGATTTATCTATTCTACCATCACTAACTTTGTTGGCTAAATCCTGCCCAAATAAAACAAAACAATTGGAGGAAAAAAAAAAAAAAAAAAAAAAAAAAAAAAAAAGAAAGGATTGGCAAAGTATAACAGTGAAGTTTGGTGCCAAAATCTTCAAAGGAAATCTATTGTGTGAAAGCTTCTCAAAGCAAAGTTGCATTCACAATAAATAATTTTAAGAAAACTTTCCAAGGTAGGAGTATTCTAGGCAAGATTATGTAAAGAAGCACCTTCACCTCCCTCCTCTTTCTAGTCTGTAACATGAGGTAGTCTGTAAGTAATACTTTATGAGGCTATTACAGAATGCATATAATGACAGATAAGTGGTATAAATCTGGCTTATTAGCAACCAACCAAAATAATTCTCCTTAGGCTTACCTCAAACAGAACTTCTGTTACTAAGCAGATGTATTAGTAACAGACTTGCATGCTATTCAAAATGACCTACGGAGAGTGACAAGCAGCAGCAACAGCTAACACTGGTTACAAACAGGTAAATACAGCAAGACCAAATTATGGAAGTAGCTAGAAATATGAGCTTGATGCAGACCACAAGAAGGTTTTTTAAAAACTTTTTATATTTGCATCCAGCCTATCAAGCTTTCAACCAAAAAATGTTATAGCCCATGCATAAGATACAAATATAGCAAAGTAGAGATACAATTTGCATAGAAGTTAGCTAACTGGTTATGTTTTTAGAACATAGTTACTTTTTTACTAGTTTATATATAGGAAAACAGCTTTCATTTGTGAAAACTGAAAATAAAAAAAAAAGTATAGATAACATTTTTAAGCAATGCCTAAACTGGAAAAATCTACGCTAATACAGATTTCCATTATACTGCTTTTATATTACAGGGTTAAACCTTCTATATTCATCTTATATTGAAGACAGCTACAAAAATAGGGTCAGACATTTTATTGCAATTTCACTTTGCAGAATTTCAATCTAAATCATTGTTTTTGTCACTGATTATAATTTATGTAATATAGAGTGTTTAAATACATAAGTTAGTAAAATATTAGACGAGCTATAAGTCAATGTAAAACTTAAAAATGAACTATATGTGGAATGTTATATTGGACAGTCATGTGCTGAAATACTAACATCTATTATAATGAGGTTATTGATGTAGAGTTGACATATGACTTGATTTGCAGATGCCCTACTGACTAACCTTTTGCAACTATATCTCAGTGTAAACCTGTGGTAATTATTGCTGGGTAGGGAGAGTTAGTTTAACTGAACTATTTCTTTTGATGCATGTTGAATGTGATTGCCCCCTGGAGACTACAGGAGTCCCACATGTGTGAGTTATTACATAAATATTAAGGGGGAGAAAAAAAGGTGTATCACATTAAATTTTTCCTGTTTCCTATTGTTGCAGTTTTGTTTTTTCCAATGGGAACTTTTTCTTCCAGTAACTTGCCATATATGCCCTTTTCAACTAACAATGCACTTATTAAAGCACACAGTAGAAATAACTTACCTAATCTAAACAAAAAAATACTTGTCAATAATTGCAGTTTACAGATTTATAAATAATTATATTGGAATATAAAAATTTAACTTTGCAAATCAAGATGTCCAGATTTTATTTTTGGGTAACATTACTTATACAGCAGTGAAAAACATTACGTTTCTGATTTAACTGTAGAAACTGAGAAAGATGAGAAAGTCAGTATTCAAACTTTCTGATATGGGATGCTCCAGAATTCCCTGTAATAGAGCAAAGGTTGTATTAATAATTATATAGAATGTGCTATAATATTCTGTGCTTGCTTAAAAACCCCAAAGTAATAAATTGGAATAGCTCTAAGAATAAAACCTATGTCATTTTATACTTACTCATATAATGTAATGCTCTAGACAAAACAAAGGACATGACAACTACATAGAACTGTTGCACTGATAATGTTTTACCCCTGAACTTTTTTTTAATATTATAGCTGGTTTGACCAACATAACACAGAACACTGAGTCACTTCTGTCATCCTACCAGTTATGACAAAGAAAAAAAGATTTGAGAGACTGTGAGTCTAGTAGAAACGGATCTTCGAGATTTTCACATATTGTCTATAAGGACATTTTATAACAATAATAGTTTTGGCTTCTGGGGTTTACACTGCACAATGAAAACAAATGTCAAAATAAATCCCCAAAGGAAAAAAACACTTCTGATATTGATCCCCAGACCTACCAATCAACCTTCTTGCCCTCTGTAGACTTTCAAATACTTTTCTTCATCTGAAACCTTTTAGAAATAATTTTTTCAACATAATCTTAAACTACTGGCTGAAGTTCAACACACGTTTCAGCAACACATATGGAATTTATCCACAACTTATGGAACTTCCACAGGCCAAGGAAGGAAAATTCCTAAACCTTCACCCATGTTTACAATCTGAATTTATATTTATATTATGTTAGAAATCTGAAGATAAGTACACTAGCTCTGCCTGCAATAGTCTTATGTGTGTTTGAATTGATTAGTCCGATTTTTGTAAGTATGCACTTCTAATCTGGTAATTTCTTAATATATTGTACTACATCACCACAGGCTTGCTTATTTTTTCTATTACTTGCTGTCTGAGTCACCACTCAAAGATTTTCTTTTGTATAGATACATTATCAATGCATCACATAAAAGACAGTTTTGTTAAGTCCTACTTTTTAAAAATGTCTATTAAAAATTTATGTTCAGCTACATGAAAATAACTACTTTAAGAAAATGCAATTACTCCTTTTTTCCTAGATATTCACAAAAGAAAAAAAGTTCACTGAAATGTGTGACATTTATAATAAGCTATAGATTTTGCTGAAGGCTAGACATTTCTGAGGTTGTAGTTACTAGCTACACTCTATCTTGGCAAAATCCAGCTATAATTAGAGAAGCAGAGAAATGCCAAAGGAAGTACCCATGAACATATCACTAATGCACACAATTGTGTAATCTAATGTGCTAGATTCTCTCCATTTGCTAGTATATAACTCTTGCTTTATATGGATAAAACTATTTGATACATACATGAGCACTTATTTTCTTACAAATTGACCAAACTTGAGCTTTACTACTCAAAGACAAAACTTTACAGTCCTCAAGGAACCTATAGTTTGAAAACAGAAGCATAGAAAAACATATTTTAGTTTTCAAGCAATACACTGAAGAGAATTCTGTAGATGTGTTACAGAAAACTACCATAAAATATTTACTTTAACATTGCTTCATATGCTAGCTCATTAACATAAAAGAACTATATATGGAGTACTTAGCCAAAAAAATCCAAAAATCACTCACATGTACTTGGAATCAGTTCACTTGTTAAAATGTTGAAAAAAGAACCAAACTTGAGCAAATGTATCCACTCACAAAAATTACAATTTAGTGTGAAACTCTGGAAATAAGGTTGTTGTCGAAAATATTTCTACATGGGCTACAATATTAAATAGATCTACAACACAAGACCATCACAGTCTTCAATCTTAAATGTCAAGTACACCATTAAGATTCTGCTTTAATTGCAGAAAAGTTATAGTAAAATAAGTTTTTAACTCACTACAACCATAATAATAAGTTTGTATTCTGTATTTTCCACAAACATGTCATGGGAGCTTTAAAGAGAGAACTTAATCCCAGCTATTGCTTACCCTATCTTCTGAAGTTCTCACTGAGCTGGTTCCAAAACCTTATGATTCTTTATTAACTTACAAAACGATTGAAAGACTTGTTGCAGCTGACTCTTATGTAGACTTGCAAAAAAAAAAAAAAAAACAAACAGATTTTGTTCCAAAATATTTGTATGTGATAGCAGAAACCTTAGCAAGAAGCAAGATCTTCACAAGCATTGCAAGTCACATCTTATCCTTTCTCTTGTCTCTGTACATATTTCCAAAAGTCTACCTCTATCATCCCATCTGTGTGCTCTGATCGCTCATACTACTGAGAAAGTACAATCAAGGGCAGTCACCCATTGCCCCTGATCCTCTGCCCACAACAGAATGAGAAGTAAGGAGCAAGTCTACTCATCAGAGCTAGATCACAATGTGCATGTGTGAAACACAAAAAATCAGAGGAAAGGTGTAAAAGGCAAAATCTCAATCTTACCTCCATCTTCCCCCATAAACTGACCAGCCTTCTGAAGACAGAAACATACAAAATCTCCTTAACACTCGGAATTATTATAGCCTTCCAGACAGATGTAGGTCCACCTTTGGATGCATGCTTAAACTAGAATTCACTTTTAATACAATAACTCATTATTTTAACCTCTTAAAAGGTTGAGTTTTCTCACTGTACATATGTTTCAGCACTAATAAATACAAAGCTGAGTGTTTATGCAATGAATTCTCTCCTGCCTTATGTCAGCTACGTACACTAATGCCTGTCTGCACAAGTCATGACTGTTTCCTCTCTTTCTGAACTCATTACACTGCTCTGTTCATTTTTATTTGCAAGACTTCATCTCATTCCCTAGCTTCCTCTTTTTATTAATATTATAGTTTCAAAGTTTTTGAGACAATGCAGTAGGAAATACACTGAATTAAGAGAAAAATCATAATACATAGATGTTAGGTATACACCTTGTTTAGGCCATCCCTCTATTTTATTTTAAAAGACACAGACATAACATATGGCAATGTGCTCTGTCTTCAGTATATTTTGTATTTCTAGAACCATTATGCAGATGAAAATTATATGCTGAAGCATGAAAAATAAAGAAACAAATCCAAGTTTAAGGATTCATGCTGACTAGCTGTGAAATCTCTTGGGAGCTAATTTTAGTGAGTAAAATATCACAGATATTCACATGGCAAGAATCAAGCAGCAGTAATATTAACCACCCAGTTTTTCTTTCTCTTTTGATAGGACTTTCTCTTTATCATGTTTTATTCATTACTTAAGACAATTTCCATCCAGTATGAAACTATTAAAAAACTGTAATTCTTGCCTTGCCTCAGTATGTTCAGTGACAAACCAAGGCTGACATGCTGGGCTCTGTTTAAAAAGCAAGATCTTTACACCTGGAAAATGTATGTGTGTACACAATCTGTTTCACAGTACTTTGGGCTTAGAGCATTGATCAAGCTGCCTTTATGTGATACCTCAAATCAATGAGAACTACACATGGCCTCTCTCAGAAACAATTTTTAAAGTGCAATTTTGTTTTCAGCATGTGGGTTTGCACCCAAAGAAAATCCAAGTTACCTGAAAGAGACTTGTGACAAATAATCCAAGCATTTAAAACGTTAGGAGAGTCATGAACTTTTCCAGCAGATAAACCAGAAGAAAAGGCGGAAATACCCAGAAGCTGTGTGGTTCAGAGCAGAACAGGTTATTAAACTTTTAAACTTTGTTTTCAGGCTCATCCCTGCACCTCTCTTGTGACATGTATACATCAGACAGTTTGCATAATGTTTCCACAGAGAAGTGTTTCTGGATTTATTACAGATATGATTCCATAAGGTTCGATTTACTTACTAAATTGATACTTTACATTTATGAAAAGTATAATCAGAAAAAAGTGTACATTTAATTTCCTTTGAGGCTATGTGATGAGACATATGGGAATATTATTACATGCACATTCTTATTGTTTACTCTACAGAAAATAAAGGACTTCTTGTTGTTATTACAGCAGATTTGAAAATCAGAATCAAAACCAAATCCACTCAAGTTCTCAATGTCATGCAAATGTTTTCTTTCACAATTCTATTGAGGTAACAGTGTTACTGGAGCAAACATGTTCCATACAAGAATCCAGAAAAACATATTTCAGGAAATAAACATGTCTCACATTTATAACATTTCAAGATCCTGCAAAGAGATTTGAGGAATTATGCATAACTTTATGACATGATACCTGCATATTTCTTAGCTTAGCATTTCTCTAAAAGGCTTATCTTTTTAAGATAGACAAAAAAAGAGAAAAATGAAGGCATGTTAGATACAGCATTCAAAAAAAAAATTCATGATAAAGTGTTCAAGGGCCAGCTCTCCTGCTGTGATGCTTTATGTAATATATGACCATCACGTCTGGCAAGATTTGCACAGGTCTGCCCTTGATTTGTGGAAGGAAAAAGCAGAAAACCTCGCAACTATTCTTCATTCCCAATAATTAATCTGAAGTCTGGCTCCCTGATGTTTTCAATTTTACAGTGATCCAAATAGCCCTCCAAAACCACACCTGAAGCATCATTCACAATTATAGCTGATAGCTGAGGGAGACCAAAGTGAATTCCCTCCTCAGGCATCCCAGAGCACTCTCCATCACAGGCTCTGGAGTGCTGTGAAATGGGGCCATCAGAGACTCAAACCTGACCTGCAAGCACTGATGCTAGGATATGAACTACCTTTGAAAGGCTTTTATGTGAAAAGATAGCGAAAGTGAAAAGTGTCACAAATATACATGATGCTACAAGCCTCAGGAACTATTACACACTACTGAAGCTTCAAAGAAACTACAGACTTCTGAACTACTTCAAACTTACCAGAAAGCAAGTGGACAGCTGAATGGGGAGAGGTTCAGCCCCTACTTGAGCTGTACAAAAGGGATGGCACTGTAACTGATAGCTTCAGTTTGCCCTGAATGACTCCCTGAATGGTCCATGGACAATTATACTAGCTTTCTTGTTACATCTTTTCCAGTACTTCTGCAAAAGGGATTGTGACTTGGCTGGAGTAAATGTAATTCGATTAGTCTAATTGCTCTTCAATTCTCAGCTGATCTTACCACATCTAGCCAACAAATATAATCATTACATCAGGCCAGAGAATTTTAGGATATACTTTACCCTAAGAGCTCAATACATCATTCACAAATGTAACAAGTACACCATAGACACAAGCATGATGTGTTATAAATGCCTATAAACATAGGGTGTTTCTACTAAACATAGTAGAAGGTATTATAAACAGTAACAAGAAAAGGTGGTCAGATCCCTGTGGTTTACTAAGATGTTAATTCAATATTTATTGAAATATCAATTAATATTGGTTTTAATTAGCAGATGCATAGTATTCCCAGAAACTTGTTTTACAAAGTATATCATATATCTCACATCATGTGTCTCCTCACAAATCCTGCCTCACTAATCCTTAGATCACTACTGTTACAATGTTTTATTAACTCTATATATTATTTATAAACCAAAATTTAGTAGCAGCAGTGATCAAGTATTTTACTCTGTCAGATTATTAATTTAGTCAACTCGTATCCCAGTTGGAATTCTGTATATGTTCACATCACTAGAAGAACTTCAGTTTATATTTGGCTTCCTGAGGAAAGCCTTGGATTGGTAGGAAAGAAAATAAATTTACGCATTACATACTGCATTATATGTATCCTTTTGAACACATACATAAATAAGCTTAAATCTAGAACATTCACAAATGTAGCTGCATACTCAGACCCGCAGAAAGCAGGTGTGTTCCATTCCTGCACCCAGGCATTTGTAGTTAAATATTACAAGAGTATACATCTTAGGCCAAATACATGAAAGAGTTTTGTGTGACCAGGTACAAAAGCATCAAATCAAAATCATTGTGAAATAAGAAGCCTTACAGGTCAAATCAACATCATAACTGCATCTATCAGTGCTCTTGATCAAGTTTTTTTAAAGGAAAAACTTTCATTTTAAGAGATACTTGCTTTTTAAATAACTCCACAGAGGAGGAGGGGGTTTTCTTAAAAACAAAACAAAAAAAAACCTCTTATGAAAAAAAACTTCTTTTGTATACCAATGCTAATTGACTAGAGCTTTAGAGCTTGTCTGGCTTTTTAACCAGTCAACGACCTACTTCTCAGATTCATGTAAGAATAAGACTTGGTGCTCTCACCTAATATTGATAACTACCTTATACATATAAAACAAACAAACCATACTAGTGAAAAACATTAAATCAAAATACTCTCCTATCAGCAGAATAAATGCACATCGGAATCGTGTCACCTCCACTACTTAATATCAAACTATTTGCTTTACTTGCAAGAATCACTATGGCATTTATGTAGAACAACTAAAAGTTCCCCACATCCTGTGATGATAGGGAAACTTCTAACTCCCAATGTGTGAGGCAGTGACATATTTTGATTAGACGTAGAAGTATATAATGAGCTTTTACTGGAACAATTAATTTTGAGATTCATTTCTGAAATCAAACCCTAAGGAACTTCCACAGAGAATAACAATTCCTTTACCTCACAAGAAAAACAGAAAAAAATAACCCCAAATACTGCCACTATCCCATCTTCCTTAATCTTACGAAAGAAGTAATTGTACAAGGACACGTTATCAAGCCCACTTTGGAAAGGATTCGTTGAAGCAGTGAAAAGATATCTGTCTCCTGTACCTGCTAGACCAAAGCAAGTCTTTATCTTAATTTAATGGGGAAGGAAAGAGCTGACAGATGTTCATCAAGTTTGGCTGCTTTTCTCCATCCCTCTCTGTTCACTTTTTTTCCTTAGGAATTACCTGGACATATCACATTGCTGTAGAACCAAACTTCTATTTGCACCTGCACATCTACAGGTATTTTACAGCTCAATTTGTAACATCAAACAAGCCATTTTCCTTCAGGTGGATTTGCCACTTCCATGATCCATGCATTGACAGCCAATCTAATTCACTAAAGCAAACTGCAATGAAAGAACACATCCAGCCCTGCATGAACACAACAGTCAACATTAAGAAAGGCATAGGAAGAAACAGGCTAAGGAAATGAGGAAACGTTTCAGACAGGAAATATAACAGCTAGTTAAGGCAGCAAACTGATGAGAGCAGCAGCTTGCCTGTTTTGCATCTGGCAGAAAAGGCAGGATTACCTGCACCAGTATGCCAGCAGCATAGGCAACCAACACTCATTTCCTCTTGTTCTTCTTGCAGCTACTGAAGGAAGAATTGGGGAACACAAAGCACCTGCTGATAGGCAGAAGCAGCTGGGATCCTTTCTTTTTCACATTTCCAGCAGTTCAGCAAGTGTAGGATGGGCCACAACACATACACATACATTATTGAAAGTAGCACATTGAAGTACGCTGTATTAAGATTTTAAGGCATAGTAACAGAGAAATAACTGTTCTTAGTTAACTGGTCTTCATAAACCGTTCTTAGTGTGTAAATGATTTACAGCAAGTGAACAGCACAGAAGAGCTATACACCAGCCAAGTTTTTTTCTTTCTAATTTCAGGCTATTCAGCCATGCTGCTTCTATTTGGTAGACCCATTCTCATCACATGACGAAAGCTCCAAGTATAGCAGTTACATCAAAGACCCCAGGGATGACTTCTATTGTCTAGTGATCATGCCACCCTGATAGATTTCCAAAATAATACTGAAAAAATAAAGTTCTAATATATTCTCTTTACTGAACCCCATTAATTACAAGTTGCTAACACTGAAATTTAATTTTAATATATCATATTGTCATACCAAATATTTCACAAGGTTTTATTACCATATCATGTGCAGTAAAATGCATGGTGATGCAATCGGTATGTAATAACCAAGGTTATAACGTATACATAACACTACACAGATGCATAAATAATGTACCATTTCCTGAAGTTGATTCTGACATATGGATTCACCAACACAAGCCTGAAGAAAGGTGTGGTGTTCATGTCTCCATTTTGCATACAGGAACACGTGAGAAATACAGTACCATATGAAACATGTGAGGGTCAAATTCCACCTACTGGAAATTTTTCCAGAAACCCATTATATTAACCAGAACAAGACAAAATTGATATTTTGCACTGTAAATTAGACTTGCCTATAAACACTGGGTATGAAGACATTGATGTTGTTGACAGAAATCGGTAGTTTTCTTCATAGTTTTTCATAGTCAGACCTCAGAGAATAATTTTTAAGTCAAGCATCAAACTTCTTTTGTGGCCTTTAATACAAATTCCCTAGTATGGAATGTATCATTTAACCAGATCACCTAATTATGTTTCAAATGTCAGTGCCCAAACTCAGTAACTTACAAACTGTAGAAATTCTCCTGGAATAAGATTCAAAGTCTATCTTAAAAAAAAATATAGGTGAACCTTTTCTTTCCAACTGTTGCTGGTGTAGTAACTGTGCAGTAATGACTAAAAGAAATCTGTCAAATGAGACAGCTATAGCGGTCTCCAGTGTTCTATGCTACATAGAGCAGTTCTATATGCTATATCTAAGTACATAAGATAAAAATTATCTTTGGTGAGGATTCTAAATTCAGCATTACCCTGTTAGACAATCCATCCTCACCCTTTTAAGCCACTACATATGCATGTACAGAGTTCGTAAGATCAAATCACTCTCATTAAATGATCTAAGTATGCAACCAGATGATACAGAATTTCACTCCCAGACAGTGGAATTTAATGTGAAGAGCTACATCTAGAAACACAACAGGAAGGGGCTTATGGGTCTCAAATGTTACATTCAATCTCCACACTGGAAAATATGGCAGAATGTCTCTTATACAATTGAATGTTCTTGAAAAACTATGTTGTATTTTACAGAGCTAATCACCCAGTTATGTAAATGTTTGACCAGTAAGAAAAAGAAAAAAGAAAAAAAAAATCATAGCACGCTACTATTTGACAATCAAACATGCTGAACATTCATAGCCATACTATATAACCTGCCTATGGCTTGTGGATGTAATGCTGTGAATAGCACAGAAATAGAATCCAGAGAGGATAATTATCCTTCTGTTTTCTGACTCTCCTCAAAACAAGCTATAAGGACTTACTTGTTTTTAAATAAGTAAAATACAGTCCTTGTGAGGAGAGGACTTCAAATTCTATTGTTTTTTCTTCACCCTGAATAGTAAATATTTAATGGATGTAACAGAAGTCAGTAGTGGCCTATGGTAGGAAAGGAGAGTGCCATCAGCTCTTCCTGGGAAGAGATTCATTACACATCCTGGAAGACACACAATAAAACAGAAGTGTATTTTCTTAGGTGGTTTTAAAACACAATTGAAAAATAAACTCACTTGTAAATGTTGAGAGTTGTCAGTCATATTGTCCTCTCGTCTACGAACTTCTTCCAACAACTGTGCATTCTTTTTTTTCTCCATTTGCTGATTGTGCTTCAGATTGGCAACCTTCTTGGTTTGGTCCTTCATATGTCTAAGAATGGTATACACATATGCATTAGTGTTAATGACTACAATAATTTCTTTTTCTCTATAAATTAACATGTGACTATGAAACAGGACATTGATTCTCCAACAACCACAAGTATTCCAGGTGTCAGATGTAAACAATAAAACTTCATCTTATTTTCAAGATGGCATATCAAACCAGCTTTAATATCATCAGATTATAAAATAATAAAGCAATTATATGGGCCTAAAAGATTTTTTTCTTTTTTATCATTTGCTCACAAATACTCATACATGTTCTCAGCAGTATGCAGAAAAACTGTTGTTGTAACTGAGGGGGTTATCCAACAATCCTTACACACTCACGGAGTTCAAGAACAATTTTAATGGGTTCTTTAAGTAGCATTAATTTAAAAGGAAGCGAAAGGTGAAGGTGATGACTAATGTATGTTGTGAAATTCTATTTTTGAAAACCTGGACTATAAATGTAATGTTTCTGAGGATTAAAGTGTGATGGGGTAGAAGGTCAAGTCATAAATATGCCATGAAGAATAAAGGATGCCTTTACAAATAGCTTTATATGTAAAAAAAACTTTACATTTCTATCTTTTTTAATAATGAGACTTCTTTCTACAAAAGATTATCAACAAATAGATTTATGAGTAACTTCTAATGAAAATGAAACAATCTTTACCACCATTCTATATTTTCTTTTGTTAAGACTGTACTCTTAAAAAAAAAAATAATTGTTTCAATATTTAATTATCTTTTGCTTTAGACCCTATGTCTTAAATTACCAGAAGCTTTCCTGATTCTGATACTTAGCATGCGTCCTTTTAAGAAAGAAGGCAAGCTAATTTTGCCTGGCAGGCACTGAAAAAATATCCTTGCAGTAATGCTTTCTACCTGCTTGGATTCTTAGATATTATTTTCCCGACTTTGACTTTGAGGAATTCGCTCCCTTTTATCTATATAAAAACAGTCATGTGCAAATTCTTAATGAGATCTACTCACTAATCCTATTTTGGCAAATGAAGAGAATATTATTCAATGACCAAAAAGGATCACTGAAAACATCTATATTGCTTTCACGTTAGAACTTTCAGTGAAAAAACAGTTATAATATACATTTCTTGCTCTGGATTTTATTATGCTAAAGAAACTAGGTCGTTTGATATTTACTTCTGTCACTGGCTCCTTTGTCCTACTATTGCTTTTTTTCACTACTTATTTATATTGAAAAATTTACAATGAATCTCTAATCAATAAGAGTAGTCATGGTATTAAAAAAATCTTAGAAGACAATTCATTTACAAGTTTGTAGGTACAGCAGATAATAGAAAAGCTGATCTAGTATTACTAAAAAAAATAACTTCAACTTGTCTAGGAAAAAAAAAGTGGATACAACTAATGCAAATAAAAATCTTTGCTTTTTAAAAGAATCTACATCAAGCTCATAGATTTTTTTTTTTTTAGAGACAAGATTTATTACTCTATTTGAAAACAGATCTATCCTAGAGATGTGTTCAAGAGTTTGAATCATCCTGTTAACACACAGAAAGATAGATTAGCCTAACTGATCATCCATTTACAGCAGTTGTCTTTTGTAATAATTTTTTAATGTTAGAAATAAAATTTGTGAGGACTTTACATATCATAAAGCTAAAAGAATCCTCAACAAGACATTGTTACCAGAAAATAGACCAGTTTCAGAAAAAAAACCCACAACAACAACAAAAAAAAAAAAAACGAAAGCTATCCTTTTTAAATTTATTATCATTTCTATATTACACAGAACAGTAACTGGAAAATGAACAGCTGAGCTTCTCCAGGCTGAACCAACTCTAGTCAGGAGTTAGCATTTTGTAATATTATGAGACTTTGAGACCTTAGCCTGTATCTTCCTTAAATATTCTCAGATATTTTTTATGGTACCCAGATATAGTTCTAATAAGCTATACAACAAAGACCATCCGTGCAGCACTACAGCTGTCTCTTGGTAGATTTCTGACATCACGTTTAAATCCCCAAATTAAGTTCACTTGAGAACAAAAAATACACTATATGATGGTCAGAAGAAACCTGCCTACATGAGACCTACCTCAATAGGCCTGGGACCATAGCCTAAATCACCAGTGTTTTAAGAAAGCTTAATTTTCTGAGAGACATAACACTCTGCCACAGCTAACTAAAAATAAGCAAGCAACATGACAGTGCTAAAAACAGCAAGGATATTTCTGTCAAAGTTACACCGACAGATAAATAAAAAGACAACCAGAAATTGCATGCCCTTGTTTAAACTTGTTTATAGGTAGGTCTTAAAGAATATAATGGGTTTAGCCATTGAGTTGTCTATTTTTACTAAATTTCCTCAAGAATTTTCGAGTGATGACCTTTGTGTTTCTAAATCAAGTATTCAGATATATGTTAGATGCTCTGTGCAGCTCCAAGTGAAAATCAGTTCTCCTTCATGGGTCCATGTTGCATAACTGTTAGCATAGACCCAATCACCATATAACCAAAATGAGTATCAGAAAAAATTACTTTCACAAATTCATACATAAATGTGATATCTGGCAGAAATTTTGGTGGTGCAATATGACTTTGTGCTGTTAAAATATAAAATGGTTTTCATGCTAATGCTGAGTAAATGATAAATTCATTTATATTTAATCTCCATAAGAAGTTCAATTTTATGCCAATGCTAACTACTTCTTTCATCATTCTTCCCTCTCACAACTTCCCATTTCAGTTTCTGTCTAATGCCACGCTGAGAAGTAGAACATGGTAAAGCTGCAAAGGAAAACATCTGGTGCCTGTGATATGCAAAATCTCGAAGAGAAGGAAATAAAAGAAAGCTGTGTCATAGCCTCTCTTTCTTCCACAACTGACTACATGCCCATGGAAATGAAAAGAACACGCTACAGTTATAAAGCCTAGCTAGTAGTTTTCTTTTAGGCCTGCATTACAGGCCTAAAAGAAAAGGAGTACAGGAGGAGCTCAATAGAGGATTAAGTACAGGAACATATTCCCATCCAATTTTTAATGGTTTTGGTTTGTTGTCTGGTTTTTGGGGGGCTTGTTTTGTTTTGTTTTGTTTTGTTTTGTTTTGTTTTGTTTTGTTTTTAACAGCAAATATATCAAATATAATCCTTTACCCAGTGTATTTTTTGAGTGTGCTTGCTCTGGTATTTGTTCATGTGGCTCTATTTCTAAAATGCTTTTGAATAAAATGGAAGATTAGGATAAGAAAAATTATGCATGAGAAACAGAAAAATATTTGGAAACAGTACATAATCAGGACAAAATACCATATACCATTACTAGTTTACTAGTAGCTATGCTGATATGCATAGTTGAGTCTATTATTCTTTGTCATGAGGAATTAGTTGCATGTGTTCTGCTACACTGTTTCAATTTAAAGCTGTAAGACCACAAAATTCATTAGACAGAATAAAATAAATAAAACATTACAGTTTAAGATATATGTCTTCAAAATCTGAAATGTATGCTGCAGGGATCTGGGCAGTAGAATTGATTTTACCATCACATGTTAATCATATTCTGGTGCTAAAATATACGCAAAAGTATTTTTGGTTTGATAGTTTAACTGCTCCAAAACAGTAAGATGAAATCCACAGCTTTCTGATTTTCCACACTATTATAGATAATTTTGAGGTTGGGTATCTATTATCTTATAGGGAGCTAAATTCTTTAACCACTGAACTAGGCATTACAGTCATCTAAAGCAAGTTCAAAGCACAGAGCACACTGAAATGGTGCCAACACCACATTTGGCTTAAAGAAATTATGTTCTGAGCTCATAATACTTATGAATGAAACAAGCAGTCTAAAAAGCAGCATAGATGACTAACACTTTACACGGATGCTTAATCTTGGCCAAACATTGAAATGGCTGGTTAATGACACTTTTTCAGACAACAAATTTAAATCTCTGTTTGTGTTCTTACAGTCATACCCAGTCAGCATTTGCTATAAAACATCTAGCAGCTTCATCTAGAGACAAAAAAGAATTCACAGGGGAGCTAAGCTGTCTTCAAAATGAAGGGAAAAAGGAAAAAGAAAAAAGGGGAAAAGAAAAAAAAAGGAAAAATATAAATGGGAAAACGAGAAAAAGGAAAAGACAAAAGGCAAAAAGGGGAAAAGGGGAAAAGTTCTGTCCTATTCCATAGTTACAAACTGAAGGACTTCATGGGCATCTTCCATCTCATTTGAGCATTCAATATAAAGAAGCAGTATCCAGCAAACACCAATGTCACATAAACACTAGATGACAATGATATTGGAAGTTAATAAAGAAAATATTAATAACACCAGTTATAAGAAAAAATCTAAATAGAATTTGATTCTTCTAGTACATTAGACATTGTCTCATTCCTAATGAAGAGAAAAAGATTATGAATAGTAACATACTTCTCTACAAACTACCTTACTGTACGTCAAACTGAGTTTATTAATTTTTTAAACCTAGATCAAGTCATTTCTCTGAACTGTAAATACACAGTAGACTGTAGCTATGCTACTCCTGTAAAAACTGGCCGTTCATAATTCCCCATTCCTCATCCTGCATCTTCTTGATCTGGGATCACTTTCGATAATCTTTCTCAACATACAGAATGCTCCACAGCCGTTAATTTCCACCTCAGCTAGGCACTAGACTTAAAATCAGGTATCTAAGCCTATATTTGTTTTCCTCAGTATCCAACAACTTTTTCAGAAAAATTGCCTTAGACTGTCAATACAGGAATCAATAGACTATAGCAGTTCTAATTTCTGACACTGCTGAAGAACCATCAAACTATGGCTGCTAAATATTTACGCACACTTAGAGTAGCATAGATCTGAACAAGATCAACAACGGGTTATGGGACTGGTGCCACAGCCCAGGGTTTGGCTACTTAGACCACAGGACTCACTTTGAGAAACCTGGCCTACGGGGGGCTGATGGGGTCCATATGTCAGAGAAATGGAAAAGCATCTTCGGTCATAAGTTTGCCAAGCTGGTGAAGAGGGCTTTAAAATAAAGTTGCCAGGGAGGGGAACCTCAATCCATCCCACTCCTACCAGCTTGATGCCAGTGTCAGCAAGAGACACCAAGAGCCTGGAGAGGGGTCACAGGTCAGCAGGAGAGCACCTGAAGAGCAGCACAAAGGAATTCCAGCCAGTACATCAGCTTCATCAGGAGTCCACCTTAAATAACTCTAGGCAAATGCATGTAGCATGGGGAATAAACAAGAGGAGCTAGAGATGTGTGTGCCCCTGCAGGGCTGTGATCTTATTGGCATCAGGGAGATGTGGAGAGATGGCTTCTATGACTGGAGTGTTAGAATGGAAGGATACAGGCTTTTTAGGAAGCACAGGCAGCGAAGACACAGGCAAGTGCTCTAAGCCACACCGCCAAAGTTGCAGAGGCACAGGTGGGGACTGGGAGAATGAAGAACTGCCCACTGTAGGAGAAGACCAGCTTCAAGGCCATCTATGTGATGTGAAGATGCACAAGTCCATGGGACCTGTTGAGATGCATCCATAGATCTTGAGGGAACTGGTGGATGAGGTGGCTAAACCACCATCCATCATATTTTAGAAGTTGTGGCAGTCCGGTGAAGTTTCCACTGACTGGAAAAAAGGGAAATATAACCAACATTTTTAAAAAGGGAAACAAAGAGGAACAGGAAACTACAGGCCAGTCAGTCTCACCTCTGTACCCAGCAATATTAGGGTGTAGATCCTCCTAGAAAATATGCTCAGGCATGTGGAAAATAAGGAGGTGATTGATGACTGCCATGTTGGCTTCACTAAGGGCACTCATGCCCGACAAATTTGGTGGCCTTCTATGACGGGGTTACGGGGTTGGTGCATAAGGGAAGAGCAACTGACATCATCTACCTGGAGCTGTGTAAAGCTTCTGACACTGTCCCACATGACATCGTTGTCCCTAAAGTGGAGAGACATGGATTTGATGGGTGGACCACTCTGGATTAGGAATTGGTTGGAAGGTCACATTGAAAGAGTTGCGGTCAACAGCTCCATGTCCAAGTAGAGAGCAACAACAACTGGAGTTCCCCAGGGGTTGTTGTTGGGACCAGTGCTGTTTATCATCTTTGTTGGCGACCTGGACAGTGGGATTGAGTGCACCCTCACCAAGTTCACCAATGACACCGAGCTGTGTGGTGTAGTTGACACGCTGGAAGGAAGGGATGCCATCCAGAAGGACCTGGACAGGCTTGAGAGGGGGGCCCATACCAACCTCATAAAATTCAACAAAGCCAAGTGCAAGGTCCTACACATGGGTTGAAGAAATCCCAAGCACAAATACAGGCTGGGTGAAGAGTGGATTGAGAGCAGCCCTGAGGAGAAGGACTTGGGAGTAGTAGTGGATGGAAAACTGACTGTGAGCCAGCAATGTGCACTCACAACCCAGAAATCATGCCGTGTCCTGGGCTACATCAAAAGGAGCATGACCAGCAGGCTGAGGGAGGGGATTCTCACCCTCTACTCTGCTCTCGTCAGACCCCACCTGCAGTGCTGTGTTCAGCGCTGGGGCTCTCAGTATAAGAAGGATATGGACCTGCTTGAGCGAGTCCAGAGGAGGCCACAAAGATGATCAGGAGTCTGGAGCACCTCTCCTATGGAGACAGGCTGAGACAATTGGGGTTGTCCAGCCTGGAGAAGAGAACGCTCTGGGAAGATCTTATAGTGGCATTCAGTACTTAAAGGGGGCCTACAAGAAAGCTGGGGAGGGACATTTTACAAGGGCATGTAGTGATAGGACAAGGGGTAATGGTTTTAAACTGAAAGAGAGTAGATTTAGAGTAGATATAGGGCAGAAATTCTTCACTGTGAGGGTGGTGAGACACTGGCACAGGGTGCCCAGAGAAGCTGTGGCTGCCCCCTCCCTGGAAGGGTTCCAGGCCAGGTTGGACGGGGCTTTGAGCAACCTGGTCTGGTGGAAGGTGTCCCTGCCCATGGCAGGGGGGTTGGACTGCATGATGTTTAAGGTCCCTTCCAATCCAAACCATTCTATGATTCTAAGACAGATGAAGGGAAAAGACAAAAATATACTTATACATGCCTGTAGCCTTGTTTCTTATGAAGTCCAGACCAAAGAACCGAGAATTTATGGAGATCCAGACCCTTGATCAGCAGAAAATATTGAAACAGTAGTAGCACTTAATTCTTCCTAGTATGAATATCACTAATTGTAATGACTACGTTTAACCATATTCGCTTGTGGGGTTTTCTTCTTCTGGAATAGCATATAAAATGACCTATTAGTTCTAACTACAGTGCATTTAATTCCTTCAGTCCAACTTTTTAAGACAAATATTAACATTTAGTTTCTGCATATATGTGCGTATCTTTCAGATTTCATTTTACAGTAGTGTGTAACTGTTGTCTAAACTCCAATGCTTTCATCTCTGATAGCTATAGAAAATCACACTATTTCATTAAATTCCCAGCTTTAATTAGCCACCTGGGTACCTTGGCCAAAAAGTTGCTAATGTCAGCCAAAAATAAGTGTTACATGCTTAGTACAGCCTTTACTCTATTTCATAAAGATTTTTTTTTCCTCAAAGCATCCAAAAAATGCAGACACGCAAAGTACTCCCAAGAGCAAAATCTGTAACATTTCTAAAGGAATACGTCTCTGTAATAATTTTCATCATCTTAAACAGCATTACAATGGGACCAGCTGTCTGAAAGTCAATAAAAAAATTCTCCGATATTCTAGGAACATGTACTCCTCAACAAATTAAAAATTAAAAAAAAAAAAAAAAGTAAATCACCAAAGAATGTTTTCAGGGGAAAAAAAGTACTTAATGAAATACAAGAATTTATTCAAAGAAAGTAATTTCTACAGAATAGGAAAGTCTCAAAAATATATTCTAAAATTTAATCCATTACACATATTTTAAATTATCAAACATCTTTATCTATTCTAGGCATGCACTGGGTAGAATATTACCAACATCATTCCTTGAAAAAAATATTTTTCTTTTTAACAGATCTCTCTTTCTCCTTTATTAATAGTCCACACCTTTACAAACAATTCACGTATGTGAGCAGTAAAATGAATCTTAACATTCTACTAGGCACTCCGGATCCCAGTAACTAGTCATGCAGAAGACCTGATCCTGTAAATCCTGTCCATGTGAACGTTCATTCTGAATTACATTACTTCAGAAAGACTCAGTAGAAATATTCCCAACAGTTCTCACTATCTTAAAAATGACAGTGTGCATAGGTTCCCATAAGGGTAATTCTTTAAACTTCAGATCAAATTCAGTTGAAATCCATAAGATAGAATTTAAATTAAGATATGACCAAAGTTAAGTATTGTTTCTGGCATTTTCCTAGGATTCAAATGTATCTGCTACTACCAATCTATAAACCTGAAAAACTAAGATAAGTTGGACTTTAGCAAACTGTAAACATCACAAGAGATGTTAAGAGGGTTATTGACAGACACATTCCTGACACAAATATGTAAAGACACTGTTTATTCACTTACAACCCATAGATGGATGTGTCTGGGGAAAATCAGTATTATGATAAGAAAACCTATGTCCGTGACAGGTTGAAATTTTGACATGACAAAGAAAATATAACATATCTCAAATAACCATATTTTTTCTAAAAGAAAGTCCTTGTGCTTGACTACTACATTTATTTCATGAGTTAGACTTTAGGAACCTTAAGATTTATCATATGCTAATAAAAAACTAAGTAGTATCTTTCTGTGTCTGGTTCTCCCAATATGGAATCTTCAAAATACAGAAAAATGTATATATGTTGCAGGGCTAAATGCATCAGCGTGAACTGTTTCAGTGATGCCCCACCAAAACTGATCCACAACCCACAGCAAGTGCATATTCACCACTGATACAATATACTCGACCCACAAAACAAACAGCATATGTAGAATTGAGCCTAAGGAAGTTTCAAAGCTATAATTAAGCAATTTACCACTTCCAGTATGTTGCCCCCTCCAAAATAATTATTTCATGTGGGGGTTGTCTCTTTGGTTATTCTGACAGTCTGATGACAAAGCTGCTATGAATATCTGTTACTTTGTTAAAAATTGTGCCAAAACTTGCAACACTTTCTCTGCACAGGCTCTATATTCCATTTGATAACACTAAACAATGCACCCAAATTCTGCAAATATAAGTGGCCAGATAATTGTCTGCCTTAAGGAGGACATGGTTCATACTGATTCATCTGGAACTAAACCATAACAGTGCATATCAGCTCCATTCTCTATTTCAAAGCTATTATACCATTTAAAAAACACATTTCTTCTGGTCCTTTTGAATTTTGGAGTCTTTCTGCTTTTAATGTGAAATTTTGACAGATCACCATAAAAAGCTCACAGATTAATACAGACCAATCTATACACACATATGAGTAAAGCGTTTAGAATGAAGACTTTCTAAGGAGGGGGGAGTGGGAGGTGGGGGACCCGCGGGGAAGGGCAGAATAATAAAATCATTCCTCAAAGGAAAAAAAAACAAAACAAAACAAAAAACCCACAGAATTTTTTTGCATATCTGTTATTGTAAAGGCCACAATTTGGAGGAACACTTCATCCCCAAATCCCAAGGGACTTCTTTCTTTGTACCTTAGACTAACCTGTTACCTGTTACCTACAGAAAAAATCCTGTATATCCTATTTCATTTTTGCTCTTCTTGCTCTCTCTATTCCAAAGCAGAAAATCTATCAGATCTTTTCCCCACCTTTTTCCTTTTCTCTAGAAGAACTATATGTTCCCAATGAAAAGGAGCAGGGCCAATACTTCAACTGCCTGAACTAATTGCCTTTATAATTGTTTAAACTCCTAAACTGTGGAACAACATAACCTACCACCCTACAGCTGACCCCATGACACAATTTCATTTTTACAGTGGTGTTATCTGATCTTGTAACTAAAAAAAAATGTCAGTTCTACAGTGACATAAATGGGAGTAGCTCAGCTTCCTTAGAATGACTGTCATAATACGGGATGAGAAGGAAAGTTTGAGTGGATGCCTCCTGGAGAGACAGAAGAATATTGTCACCCTGGGGCTGGATTTTCCCTGCTTCCAGGAAGATTAACCGCTTCTCTTATGAAACAAGCTTATGACAACTGAGTAAAATTTCGTTGCCTTTTGGACAAGAGAATTTGGAGGAAGGTAGTAATCTCTTTTTAACTCTGGCTAAACCAACGTTACCTTTTGGTAATAAAGGTCACTACTGTGCTACATGCCTCAGATGATACTATCACAAGAAATTAATACTGTCATCTCTTACTGAAGAAGAATGCTTGGTCTTCTTTCTGCCTTTCACCTTAAACTGGCACTATGGCAAACTCCCTGTCACAGTTCATACTCTACCTACTTACCAGGAGAACTAAACACTCTCTGTGTTCTCTCTATGTTGATATAAAGGACTGGAATGAAAATGACCAGCACAAACAATGGACAAAAAGTCATCCAAACCAAACAATATTTTTTAAATCTCCAAAGGATTTGATTCATACATCCCTAATTCTCCAGCTGAATGCAAAAATGCTGTAATGCCCAGAGCTACCAGTTAGAAAAATGAATTTTAGTATATTCAATGTTTTCGTTACATTTCCAGCTCCTGTTACCAATGGATTACATAGCTATTTCAGTTTCACTCAAAGGAGCAAGCTTGCAGCCCACACAGATCATAAGTCTCAAAAAACACAAGGCAATTCTATTGCTGGGTTAAAAAAAAAAAAAAAAAAAAAAAAAGACACAAATTCAAATAACCCTTTTTTTCTTCTTTTTTTCCCCCATGAAATTTCATTATTTCACATGTTTGAAGCCTAGTTTAAGATTTAATACTCAGATTATGCCAGTGCTTCAGTGTGACAACTGTTTTGCCTCCAAACGCACCACAAAAAGATATTGTTGCCCTGAGAGAACCAAAAACTCTGCCTGGTAGAAATAAAGCGAGTGTCACAGAAGTCACTGAAACATTTCTCACCTCAAAGACAAAAATGTGGGAGGAAGGGTTTACCTAACACACAATCTGGGAAGTTTTCCAAAATCTTTGTTTAAGAAGTGTTTAGTCTGACACAGTTCCCTCCAAAGCCCTAGAGAGATACTAGAAATATCCACATGAGGATAATGCATGAATGAAAAAGACCCACTAAAATCCTGTTCCAAAGTATGGTTCATATCACTTTGTTTCAACACATATCTGCAATGCAACCGCTGAACCTCCAATGCAGTGCATTGCACTACTCTCTTTCTCAGCACATTCTTACTGGATGACACTGTATATGAACATGTGTGAAATCTGTACCAGAAGACTCATCTGTCACACATCTCTCTTGTACACCCAGGATTGTTCTGCATTTTCTTCTGATGTTCTTATAAAATTTTTTTTGAAAAAAAGCAAACCTGTTGATGACAGGACACTAGATGAGAAGGATATTTGATCTGATTTAATATGGCAATTGCTTGCTCAGCTATTTTATTAATTGATACCATTAGTGATAACTGTCACCCGTAACTGGAAACAGTTTGTTGCCTGACGTTTACAACCGAGGAGTTGCAGTCCTGCTGCTGCTTCATCAGGTCCTTTACAGCTGTTGACCTGGTAAGCTTTTCTTCTTTTAAAAAAACATGCAAACAACCCCCCCCAAAATAATAATAAAAAAAAAGGCAAACAAAAAACAACAAAAAAACCCACCACCTCCCAACTCTGTCCAGTTATTCTCTTCATCCAACTGCTCTACAGCATGTCCAGCTCACCCTGACAGCAATCAGGATCAAACCTCCTCTGCTGCACTTCATGTTTCATTGCAATTTCCCTCTGAATCAAATCTTCTGACCGCAACTCCTGGCTCAACCTACCAGTTCTCAGGACCAATCAAGCCATTATCATTCAACAGATAAATCAAATTTTCCAGACTTTTGCAGCCATCTCTTCAGACCTTCAAATACATCAGATAAATTCTGTATGATTTCTTGTTTTGACATACTATCTTCTCCTTAATATAAATCCAGATCAGAGCATTTCAATCCAGTCACAATCACATTGTCCAGGCATGTTGTTGTGCATTATGGAAGCAAACAATGTGAGTGGAAGAAGTGGTTCCACCAACAGCCCAATTCCTAAATTTAGTTCCCCTGTCTCTTTTCAGTCACAGCTTTTTGAGGGTAAGCTGTGCTATCTCACAATGATTCTTCACTCACACACCCCTCCACTGCACACAGGGAATCCTGACAGCATTGCACCCAGGCAGTCACCAGGCTCCCCAGAGGAGTGCTGCATGGCTACTTTATTCAAACATCCAAAAAATAAAGAAATATGTACTGTGGATCTTCCCCCCGGGGTAAACCAATGGAAGCAACAGGTCTAGAGAAGCATAAGAAATACTGCTCTATCTTGAAATTAGTAACCATGAAATGGAAAGAGTAACAGTTCCTTATGTTCTCTCTTCCCCAACACAGAATTGTGGTGTCAGGTCCAACCCTATCCAAAGTGGATATTTTTCCTTCAGATAGATAGAGCTGTTTTCTCCTCATATCCAGTTTATGCTGCATATGTATTTACTTCCATTGAGTACTTACACTCCAAATCAAAACCGGAAAAAAGCACATCACTGAGAAATTACAAAATATCCTTCCTAATTTAAATAATCCATTTCTAGTTGTCTCAGAAATTATTATTTTAACCTCTGCATGCCTTTAAGCAAACAGAAAGGGTAAAGTAGAGAACTGAGCAGACAGGTTTAGGAGTCAGTGGAATAAAAGCGGACAATGCACTATTCTGTCCCAGGGACCCGTTTGCATCTTTTTATTGTTTATCACTACGATTTCTGCTTATTTTGTAATACATTATTATTTTACTATTTTTTTAAGAAAATAGAATTCCAAGAAAATAAACTTCTTACTTTACTATTTCTTAAATAAAATTAAATGTAAATGTACACTAATTCAAAACCACATATGTAATCAGATAATTCTAAATAAGCTCTTCTCAAATCTTCATCTCTTTCAAAATGTTTAAATGTTAAAATGTTCACAATGTTAAAATGTTGATTCCATATATGTAGCAAACAGACTAAAAGAGAAAGACATGACAACAATCTGCCTGTTATCCAGTGTGACAACTGTGTTTCTCACTCAGAATAACCAGTACCTCAGATGAGTAATGTATATCACAGATTCTCTCAGTTTTCCTTAGTACACTATCTCAATTTCTCCAGGGAAATTATCTTTGAACAACATATCACTCTGCCCTTGGAACCATCAAATTGACATTTGACAAAACTGTGGAAGGCTCGTAAGTTAAATTTAAAACACTGTTAAACCTTGCCTTACACATCTCACTGAGCTCTAGCCTCCCACGGAAACAATTAGGAAGGCCAACATCAGAGGCTGGTGGGAAAATTTCCAGCACTGGTCAGTACAACATAGATGGAAAAATTATCCAGTTCCTCTTTATCTGCAGGCAGAAAAGTTTGGGTAGTATATAAACTGCTGTAATCTAAAGGAAAAAAAAAAAAAAGTTACTGTATTGATTCTTATGCCCAGAACATTTTTTTTATTATATAGGTAGATGCACATGGTGTGTGTTGTGCTAATGTATTTGATTTTCTTGCTTGCCATCAGTATCCATAGCCTGTCATGTTATAAAACAGATGCACCATTTTTCTAATCATTCTAACCCATATAAATATGGATGAATAAAATGACAGCTAAGAACATATTGATAAGCAGAAATTAAAGAAATTAATAGATCTGTTTCTTAAATTAAGTTTTGACCTTAATGATGATTCAAGCTGTGAAAACAGCACTTCACTGAAATCCCACAACAAACTCTAATCATATGCTACAACTTCTCTAGGACTCTAGAGATGCAAGTTGGCAGGGTTATGAGGACAGCTTGCTTCAACAAGGTCAGCTGGTTTTTTTAGGTCAATAAAACATAACAGAAATTGCACCTCCAACTGCTCAAAAAATGTTTCTGCATACCAATCATTGAATTCCAGTGAAATCAACCATAATGACAACCACAGAGCGTAATACCTTTCTTTAAGCTCTCTCTGGCTAGAGAGATTTTTAATCAATGTTGAGTATGTTCTGATAGAAATGACAGAGTGGTCACATTCAGATAATATTTTTATCATAGCCAACTCATGTAAATGCATTTAATTAGTTTCTGGAAGAAAGAAATATTCTGAAATTAAATTGTTTAAGCATTTTTATAATTCAGGTGTAATAACTATCCATTCAAGTGCATTAAAAAGTGCTTGTAGTAGATAGACAATAAAAAGAAAGTGTTCATCCCATTCATTATTGCAATCAATTAATCACAAATTTCAGAAACAAAATTTTCCAGCTGGAAAGTAACTTGCAATTGTGATGTGCATTAAAGTGCATCAGGAAAAAAAACATCCTGTCTTGGCAATCTTTTCATAATGAGCCATCTTTTGCTCTACAGTTCAAAGGCATCCATGTCAGAAACTTCTCTGACGTATCTGAACCATGAAATGTGATCTGTGCTAGGTTTTGAGACTAAGATACCAAAACTCTCCCAAACTGGGAAGTTCTGCTTCTATATGAATAGAGAACAATGCTGTGCAAAAAGTACACATCGACAAATAATTCTGAAAACTTCGGATCTGAAGACATTAAAAAGGCAGATTGGACATTTGCCATTTTAGTCAAATGTGCTGCATGGCAACCTGATACCTGGAGCCATATCTGCAAATGCAAAACTTTGAAATCCACCTGGAAAGTCTTTGCAGTATACATCCTCCTTTATACACAGTCCAACTGATTTGTGAAGAAGTAAACACCTTCTACCTTGATAATGATTGAAAACTGTTCCTGCCTAAAGCAAAGCTCCTTCAGTACAGGAAACAAAATTTATGCAAGTTTCAATCACCAATTTCAGAAACTGAAAAATAAGGAATGATCTTAAGAGTATAGAACTGTCTTAAATACCTGTCACAGCAAAAAAGGAAAAAAGAAAAAAAAAAAAAAAAGCCACACTGAAATGAATGGGGAAAGGAAGAAGCAGATGAACCTGTAGTCCAAACCATATAAAGTTAGTAGCTTCTAAAGTATCAACTAGATGTTTTAAGACTTCACTAATTTATAGCTATTCATAAACATAAAAAAAAAAAAAATAACAAGGCTTACTAAGAGAATAAAAAGACTAGATCAATTTTTACTTTCAACATGCACCACAAGACATGATAATACTTGATAAGATTACTCAAAAACAGTGCATAAACATGAACACTAACTAAACTAATCTAAAATCTGGAAGAAAGAAAAACATGAATCTGACTAGATGATGCTAAATACAAACACAGTATATAAAACATACACATACATACACCTTCCTTGCAGTTATGTGCTGGTCCAGAATCTGGCCAGCACAAACAGCTAGAAGTTTCTGAACCAGCAGTTGAATCACTCCAACTCACCCTATTACGTCTGCAATAACAGAAAAAGGGGTGATGGTAAAGTATTAAGAATATGTCTCTGATCTTAGATATAAATCTCTCTGTATGCTATTGCTGTATAATATTGCTATTGCTATTGTTCCATTACCTACCAGGTTGGGTTGTCTACCAAAAAGCTATTCCCAATGTTGAACTCCCAAGACAAAAATAATAAAAGTAAAACTGAAAGAAGAAAAAAATCTTCACAAAAAACAACATATGAATTGAATATGTTGTTAATAAACATTTTTTTCTTACAGACTTTTGACAAAAGTATTAATTTACCATAAAGTTTCTGATCTAGAAATGGAATGACCAAAAACTTCACAATAGGGATAAGCAGAATAAAACCAAAACAAAACAAAAACAAAAAAAACACAGAAAAGACAAACAGAAGTTATTAATATGGAATCAAAATGGCAAATAAATGAAGCTTCAATGAAAATCTTCATTGTGCAAGGAGAAATTGAGTAGGAGAGCAGAAAATACTGACCTGGAAGTCAAGCTGGTTGAAGTAGGGAAGAAAGCAGCAGTTTGGAGAAAAACAGATAGGGAGGAAGACAGCAAAAGAGAATAAAGGGAGGAATACATTAGTTCTTTAAAAACATAACAAGTAGATGTTATATCAGCAGATTTTATTCAAAAAAAATGAAAAAGAAAGGGAAAGAAAATCGAGAAGTAAAGTAAAATTTCTGTAGCAGTGTAGTCTTGCTGTGCACTGAATAAACCAGAAATTTTGAAGTAAAACAGCATCTTGTCATTTGTGGACTGTGGAAAGCCATCAGTATCTATAACCATCCAAATGCATACACACACCAAATGGAACAAATAAATTAGGTGGATATTGATAGTGTTTTCTGCCACACAAATGTCTCATCACATACCATGTAGTCTTTTTTTGAATTGACATAGGTTTAGTGACCCACATTCATCAAGTCTTTCTATGAAAGCCAATCCAGCTAAACAATTTGTTCAGAGATACCATTTAAAAGTTCACAAAGCACTGGATCTAATAATCAAAGATAGAGATTTGCCCTCCCAGGAAACACAGCCCCTTCTAACACTGACAGCAATTTTTTTCTTCAGTCTGGAGTATAAAGTTAATACTTCATCACTGAAAATACTCTGATGTTCGATAACTTCTTTGTTAAAAAATACTTAACATGCCCTTTCAATTAAATAAGACAAAAAATATCCCTGCTAGACACACAGCTAGACTAATCCTTAAAGCTCTCATTGGTGCAGTTTTTCACTCACTTATGAAAGAGAAATTTTTTAAAAGCCACAAAAATGTTTTGTTTTGTTTTTTAAATGCAGTTATTCCATACACTGATGTTTTGTTATTTATGTCAGTGCTGTGTGGACTTACTTTCATCAGAATTCAAATCCAAATCAATTCAGAATGAAACAATTGTAGTCTGAACACCAAGAGTTTAAATGTGCATCAATGTTACTACCCAAAACTTACCACTGCATATAGGAAGTGGATAACAAAAAAGCAAACTTCTTGTCTAAAAACAAACTGGTTTTGTCTCATGGCTAGTACAGTATTTTTAAATGAGCTTTCTTAATGTTGTAAGCTTCGCTGAGAAGCTATACTCAATCAAGCAAATGACCGACCATCTAACATGCCACTGAAGAAAAGCAGATCTAAGATCTTGCAATCCACACTGTGTTCTCATCACTTTCTTTCTCTTTTCAGTCTAAATTTATTAATGGATAATTTATATCCACTGTATTATGTGCCAACACTTTTACTGAAATCACTCCTCTTTCACCGCAGTGCTTACCCCTTCACATATTTATAGAGAACAAGCATGCCTACTGAGCCTTTGTTTTGCCACAGAAGCAAACCACTGGTGTTTTGAGTCCTCTAGTGACATGAGCACCCTGTTCCTTTAATCACTCCACCAGCCTTCTCTGCACCTGTTTGCAGTTTTCATTCAACCTTCTCCAATATGACCAGTGAGAAGTATACAGCAGTGTTCCATATGGAGTCTTCCTAGAGCTTGATGACATTAATACCTTCCTATCCTTACTGCAGACATTTATTCTGACATATCAGGATTCACACCTCATTATTTAGATGTCTGCTTCATTATTTAGATGGCTCATAATGATGCTTCCATAAGCAAATTCACCCAGTCTTTCTCTTCCTAAACTGTATCAGGAATTATCCTTAGTTTACAGCAGGCAGTCTTAGTGGTCCTAACTTCACAATCATGCATTTTGTACTGTTGTATTTCACTTAATTTCATGATTCAAAGTTCCTAGCATGTTTCATAAATATACTTTTCATTCTAATGCCATTAATAAAAGCATTAAAGAATATATACCTTCCATCCTGACAGTTCTGTTTCAGCTGCAGTTACCTCTATTTGGCTAGGCCATTCACATTAAATTTGAAAGCTGATCACTATCTTACCCAGTTTCATTTACATTATTAAAAAAAAAAAAAAAAACACAAACAAACCCAGAACAACACACCACACTTCCTTCATCAAGAAAACCAAGGAAAACATCAATCTAAGTTTACTGAAAGTTCATTATGCTGGGATATATTACATTTCATTTTAACCTGTTCTCAATATAAACAGATAAATCATGGAAGATGTAGTAAAAGTTATAAAACAGCTTTAGTATAGGAGGAGGAATTGGTTCTCCTATGTAGTAATAAAAAGTTATAGAATACAAAACTAGTATGTATGGAGTAACTTAAGAAACAGACCTATATCTTTTTATATATGAGGAAGAGTATGAATTATGAATCTTAAATGATGCAACTCAGAAGTGTGATAGTTTCTGAGTATAGAAAATCGCATTAAACCCAAAAGAATTACTATTCATATGAAATCTTCTTCAGGATTATAAATAATGTTCATCTGCCAAGTAGCATACACTTATAAATTTAATTGCCATATCTCGAAGCAGGTATTTTTACCCTTGAGTATTTGACACTTTCCATGTCAATACTTTCTGATAAATAATAGAACGTCAGTATTCATCATCTTGTTTTAATCCTTTGTTGAATTTGTAAATGATAACTTTATTACAAATGTTTTTACTTTTCAAACTGATTTATACAAGTACACCTCACTATGTTGATGAATTTATATGTGAATATAATAAATATTGTGACAATACCATAACTTGCAATGCTCTAGATTATAACCCTCAGAAATTTGTTTGTCAATTTTGAAAAATTACGTTGTTGCAATTACCTTGCAATGTAAAGATGTGAGCATAGCAGTGAACATGGATCCCAGCAAGCTATTAACCAACAAATACATTTCAAAAGAGTATTCATTTTCCTACAAAACCCCAGAGATGCCCTTGCATCTGAAATTAGGTAAAATGTTAAAGATATACTGGTTTTGAGCAAGAAAAAAAAAAAAAAAAAGTAGAAAAAGTAAGGAGAGAAAATAGCAACCTAGAGCACATTATATGCATTACGAAACAGCGGGACAAGAAGGAAAGAACATTTTCAAATATGCTTCTGTTACAAATTGCAGTCATTTTCACAATGCTTTATTCCCATAAAGTGGGTAAACTGAGCTTTGGCTCCACCTCTTCCCTTCAATAATGAGCCAATCAAGTAGTCATTACAAGCAGAAAAAGTAGTAGCACTTCATAAAATGTTACAGCAATTTACACTCCACCTAACCCCCTAGAAAGGGGAATTTCAACATCAAAGTTCCCTCTCTAGGGACACCAACAGGTGGCACAGTTATATACAGATTTAGATCTTTAGGCCTATGTTTTTAGAGAACAAGGAAGAGGGAGAGAAAATAAATTAAATTTTAGAGAAACCTAAGGTAAGCCTGGTTAGTACAAAGGGTTAGATACACACTGTCTAAAAATATTTTCCTATTACACCTTTATATTGCTGGCAGATTGCTAGCCTTACTGTACTAATCAACAAATTAGGGCCTGTGTTTATGCATGGAGGAAAGTAGCTTTAAGACTCCATTACCAAGTAAAGGCAGTAACTTCTGTTGGTGATATCAATAATAAATCAATTTTATGCAAATATTTTTTCCCTAGTTTGCAATAATTAACATAGATACTCTGTGTATAGGAATTTGGAATTAATCTTGAAAGCTGTATATCAGTTAAATAAATGAGAAACTGCATTAAAGTTAATAGAATTCACAAACAAATCTTGGAGCATGATGATTGCCAAAAAACTGCAACACACTACTGTCCTTAGCTGGTCATGCCACAGGTATCTTATTGTAAGCATTATAGAAGCACTTAAAAGTTTGCAACAAAGCTTAACTACTTCATCACATTTAAAGTACAGTATATCCTGTTCAAAAAGTCCGTGCTTACTCAGTGGTGCCAAGTTATTTTCTGAAAAGTTACTTCAGGATTAACACCTTCATCAACAAGAAGACTGGAAATTGATGTCCCAAAACTTCACTGATAAAAGTACATTGAATTTAAAAAAAAAATAAATAATACAAAAATAGAAAATTCTGTCCACTACATAACTCACTACAGGGTTCTCACACAATCAGAAGAGGTTGTGTGCGGATAAGGCTGTAGTAATATCTTTGCATCCCTTGGTTCCTTGTTTCTTTGTAATCATTGTTTTGTAATCAATAATTCTCAATTTAATCCAAATAAGTGTACTGATCTATACAAATTCTTTATCTCTTCTTTATATGTAAAATATTTACATCAAATTAACATTTACTAAAAATTTTAGATCACAAGCTCCACTACTTCATCATGTTTGTCTTTCAATCTTAAATGTCATTTTAATATTCAACCATTCAACGCATGAGTGCAACTTGATAAATAGCTTGCAATTATCCTCTTGAACAGAAGTTTAGCATGCCTACTATTGTGGCTAGTGTCACACAATAATTCAGTAGGCTTTACAGCCCAGTGAGGATATCAGCTACTGTTTCTGTAAAGACTATACAGTCAGTTTTTCCACCAGCTTAGTTAAACCTGGAGTCACTATATTACCAGCCTAGGTCTGTAACTGCCCCTACAGTACATGCACCAATGGGTGGAATAGACAGCACTTTCTTGACCACACAAATTTAGCAATCATATTATCTTTTTCCAAGATGCTGCTTTAGGATTTTGGACTGTTTAGGCAGCACTCACTGTTATGGTGCACAAAGTGACCTCTCTTCATTACTAGATTCCTCTGGTATCTACCTTACATATTAAAAGTGCAAACACTAAAGTATTCTAAACTCCTGATGCGGTAAGATAGGCAAGTGCTGATTAAAGTTGTCCTCATGTAAACACTCAGTTCTATTTTGAGAACAAATCTTCTTTTTTCACTTTAGATTTAAGGTCTCAGTTCTCATGACACTTTGATTGATAACTATATACTATTCATTATTACCATTATTAAACCTTTGTCAAATGTCTGCAAAGATAAGTTTAGGCAACAGATAACTGTCAAGGTCATAAGTAAAAGATGCTCTACACATCTTCCTTTCCAAGCTGACTGTTTTCCTCCCCGCTAAGGTAACCAACACTTCCAGCAGTTATTCCCCTCTTTCCTGGTAATTCTCCCTAATGGGACAGAGCACTGCTGTGTCTTAACTGGAACCATAGCAATAATGGCAACAATGAGATCCCTTAAAATTCTCATTTGGAACCATGAAACACTTCTGACTTGATCACTGGAAAACAATTACATAAAATATTTGAAACCACAAAATTCTTTCTTTCATTTATGTAAGAGTGGCTAAGCACAGGAAGGGAACAAAGAAATCAGATCCACATAAATTGCTTATGAATCAAACAAATTGCAGCATAATGTATGGGAGAAGGTTCCAAGAATCATTTAATTACAAAGAGTGTGAGACAAATGGATCTCAAAACCTTCCTGTCTCTATTAAGGAATGTCTCTACAACCCTCCCAGAAATAAAACAAACACTGCCTCATCAATGTCAGAAAATATTCATTTGAAACAGATGAAGACTACAGAAACACTGAGAAATAGATACAATTATTATTAAGTAGTCATAAGACTGGTTAGAAATACTTACCAATAATTTTCAGGACCTCTGAGAACTAGAGATGCTGTTCACACTGATGAAATATGTGTGGGGACAGTTTTACTGGTTACTAGAAAGACAGGATTGCTCCCCAAGGTTTTCTGGGAGGGTTGTTGTCATTGTAAATTCCATATATTTTTTTTCTATATGTGTTCCTTTTATGGAGACTACTAAAAAAGTGGTAACTTAAATTGTTCCAAATTGAGCAGACAGGAGATTACAGTTCTCAAGTAGTTTTAGGGGTTTTTCTTTTTGTTGTTTTTTTTTGTTTGTTTGTTTGTTTGTTTGTTTGTTTGTTTGTTTTTCTTTATTTCTGATTCAATTTTACAAGACATAATAAGCATTCTGTTAAAAAAGCATATTCTACTCTTAATTTCTCTGCTCTGCAATGAAGATCAAGTAAATAAAAATGCCACTCAGTGTAAGACAATATAAGAATTACCTTTCTAACTCAGCAATTTTTTTATCTTTGTCATTCTTCTCATTCTCTACTTCCTTGAGTATTTCTAGAAGTCTGTCAACCTCAGCCTGAGCTTTGCCACATTCTTCTCTATAGTACGATGCCTCTTTGTCAAGTTGTTTCATTCTGTCTGCAAATTCTGGATTCATCCGTGCCTCCTCTTCAGCCTCATGAGCCTTCAGAATCAATATTTAAAAAAAAAATAAGGATGACAATAATTTATATAGCCTTAAGAGCTTTACTACTTCACTCTCGGAGTTCAGAATTTCATTAAAAAGGATTACGGGTATTTTTGTCTGACAATATTTTCTACAGAAGCATTATGAAAAGGAATGAAAATATCCTCATAGTCTAAAATTATAGTCAAATGCTATCATCCTGAAGGAAGAGGGGATTTATTAAGGCTTTTTACATATTAAAGTGACCATATTATAAGGGTGTTTTTTAAACTAAAAAAACATCTTGTAATTCATTTAATTCATATTAAGCTTTTTAAATGTTTCAAATACATAGGCAATTTCTTAATAAATCATGTTCTCTCTCTTTCCTCATACATATATACACTTTGTCCATGTATATATATATATGCACACACACAGAGAAATATATATACATATTGTAATCTGTATCACCAGATGTTTCAAATGCAGTTTAAATGAAGAATTTAAAAGGAATAAATTGTTTTTATGCAGTGCAGTTTTTAAAAGACAAACCAATAAACTAAAAAGTTGCTTTCAGCAGACATTTTACCCAATAATCCTTTTTCTCTTATTGTTAATACTTAACCTGAAACATCAGAAGAACAAGCCCATTGGTGAAAATGGCACAAACCTGGCAAACACATGCATGGATGGGTGGCAGTTTCACAGACAAGAAAGAACGCAATGAATACAACAATAACAACAGTGCAGAGCCCAGTCTTACTCCCATCAAACCTAATGGCAAAAACTCAATTAACTTCAATGGGAGCATGATCTGGCATCAAGTGCTTTAAACTGTTGGCCGGAATAATCACAGACAGATGGAAACAACAATGCACTGCAATGCTTAGCCTACCCCTTGCTTCCCATTATTCCTAATTGGCATCTTGAATGAGCAGGCAAGGAAAAAACAAGTAGTTTAAGGCAGTGCACATTAAACATAGAAAATTCAGATAACATTCTCTTCACATACAGGAATTTTACAGAAATTCAGAATATTTAGAACTGAAGGTCCTCCAACTATCTTATGCAGAGAAGACGTGGACTTACTTATCCTTCTTAATTTCAGGGAATAGACAATGCAAGCAAGCAATGAAAGAAATGAAGATCAAAATGAAACATGCATGTTTTGGAAAGAATTAATATAAACTACAGATACTAGAAGGTTCATATCCTTTGCAATGGTTAAAATTTTCTGTATAAATAAAGAACAAGTCTATGTTTAGTATAAATACAACAGTTAAAAAACTGAAATTAATAGGGAAGAAACTTAGGGGGTTTGCATGTAACATATCATTTAAGCATGAGGATAATAAGAAAAAAGATAGCACATTTTAAGTGTTATTTATCCAAGTGTGAGATTTTTATTCAGAAGAAATATTTGGCTACCAAAATAAGCCAAGGGAATGACATGAGAAGCTTACTAAACATATCAGCCTTGCTCTTCAAATTCTCTATTTTGGATATTAATACATGTTCCAGCCCTGAATTCTACACAGAAACAGGATATCCCTAGCATAGCTTGTTTCAAGATAACATCCAAAGAGTATCTTGATTTTACTGTTTGTGTGAGATGCTAGCAACAGATTCCTTTTCATCCTCACAAATCTTCCTGCTTTAATAAACTTTGATTTATTTTCTACTGGCTATTGTTTCAAGAAATTTACTTTCAACTAGCTTTGCAATTTTTGAAGTAAATGTAACACTCAGACTCAGGGACAATTATTTGAGAGACTGTGTACAAATTTCCAGCTGTAAACCACTTCAATTTTCCATCAACTCTATTAAGATATTACACAATGTTTTATCTGTTGAAAATGAGCACCAAGTATCCTTTTGAAATAATAAAAACAATTCCATAGGTTGGTTAAGATAAGTTCACTCTAGAAAAAGAAAAAAAGCCTACATTTAAGATACTAAGAAATCTTTGCAAAGAGCATGTGGTTCCCTATTGCTCTTCAGATTTCTCCTCTTCTTCTAAAGGTAAATTCCATATTTCACAGTTCCCCTCTAGAGGCTACCACTCTTGCATACTTCTTCTTGCCACCTTTCTTTCCCTTCTGTTTATCTGAGTGTATAATTCACTTATTTACCAGCCCTGTTTCCATCATTTCATAAACTGGCAAAATATCCACCTTCCTGCCTCTAATGAGTCTTTTCTTCACTTTAGTATACAGACACTCTCAACTTCAGCCCAAACTTTTTTCCACCCATGCACCTCTACTCTAGTTTTAACCCAGGACAAGAAGCAATGCAGAAAAGATAGAGAAGCCTGTCTTTTTCTATGCTTATCATTGCCACACTGAACTTTCTCTGATTAAAATACTTAGTTGAGCAAGAACATGATAGTGTCACCAGTGCAAAGGTGCCAGATGTTCAACTATCATAGAATATTCCTGTCACACAGCAGCTCAAACATGTACTAAGCAAATTATCTACTGCACAGCTTATAACTAAAACATCACCAGAAATAATAAATTATATTCTTCAGTTTAGCCCTATAATCTTTGCTCAATATCATGCTAAGGAAATTAATGTGCAGTTGCAAAAGTATTATCAATTTTTGTGCTTTCTGTGGTATTCATGTGCTGAGTTTGTGAGTAGCAGAGGTTTTGGTAGCAGGAGAGGGGGCTACAGCAGTGGCCCCTGTGAGAAGCTTCTTGAAGCTCCCCTGGGTCCAAGTCTGACCCACCTCTGACCAGTGGTGAGCCAATTAGTGAGGGTGGCTGCACCTCTGTGATAACATATTTAAGAAGGGGAACCTGGGAGGAGGAGTTGTGACATATGTGAACACCAAGGTCAGTGGAAGGAAGGAAGAGGAAAGGATGGGGGAGGTGCACTGGTGCAGAGCCCCCTGTATCCTGTTGTGAGATGGCAGGGGCCATCCCCCCCTGCCACATATGGAGGTCCACAGTGAAGCAGAGGCTGGGCTGAAGCCTGTAGAGTAGCCCAGACTGGAGCATTTGACTGCACCTGAAGGAGGCCAGGACTCTGGGGAAAAAAAGTCCCTGCTGTTGTAGTTCAGCACTGGAAGAACTACAACATGTGGGGGTGTCCCACACCAGAGCACCTAGGGAAATGCTGCCACCCGTGGGAGGGACTCATGTTGGAGAAATTTTGTGGAGGACTGTCTCCTGTGAAAAGGGAACATGATGAGCAGAGGAAGAATGCAAGAACTTCCCCCCACCCTGAGGAGGAAGAAGCAGCAGGACTGACTGCACCCCCCACTCCCTGCTGCCTGTGCTGCCTTGGGGGAGGAGGTAGATAAAGTGAGAGCAAAACGGAGCCCAGGAAGAATGGTTTTGCTCGTGACTGTAATGAGTCATCCCTCCCTGTCCTTATCTCGATTCCCAAGCCTTATTTTCTCCTTCCCAGCTCTGGGGGTGAAAGAGAGAGTGGGCAGCTTTGTGGTTCTCATTTTCCCTCTGAGCTCAAACCACGACATCATGTCATTCCATATTGGTGGGATGTGGTTTTGGAAAATTCTGCAGCACAAACTTGGTCACTGTATATCTCCCTGCTTTTCAACATGAAGCAGAACCTATAAGGTATGACTAAATCCAGTATGAGTAAGTATCCAACCTATACAGGGTTTTGAAGTGGAGCACAGTTATCCATATTGTCACATATAAATCAATACAAGCATTCAGTTCAAAGACAAGTATAAAACTATTCTACTCTTAAAAAAAAAAAAAAAAAATAAATCCCATTATTGCAACCCACCAATTAAGTTGGTTGCCTCTACTTTTACAAGCACTTCCTATAGAATATTTTTTTACTATTAGCATGAATCAGATTTCTACCTGGGCACTGCCTTAATGAAGAAGGAAAGGAGACGAAAGTTAGTTAAAAAGGGAGAGCAAGAACATAAAACATTTTTGAAAAACAGCATTCTGCAGGTGATTTTCTAACTTGCAATGAGCCCCTTTAAGGGAATCCTCACATTGTAAACAAATCTGCTGATACTACAAGAGTGCAAAGCACAATCCATCTGACATTCCCAGGACAAAAGCATAGAATTACTTATATGAGCCCTATTATATTTTATGGCTTTGAAAGATGTCTTTGGATTTGAACTAGGCACTTCTTTTTAATTGTTACATACAGATCAGGGCTGATTTGTTGACAGATGGAACTTGACTTTTGAGGTCAAAGAGTAGGCCCAAAGGAGATAAAAGGCAGTTCAGCTAATATGGACTCTACTCCTACCCAGACAGGGCAGATTTCTTTGGCTTTTTTACAGGCTGTGGGAGACAGGCTTGGATCACTTCTAACCAGAAGCTGCATTGTTATCCCATGAATCAGAAAGTCTCTGCATATTACTGCTGTCCTCTCTTCATTTTTTCACTTCTGTCCCCTTACTTCTCACTAAATTCTCTGTTTTCTTGGGAAGAATGAATATATTTTCTGGTTTTATAGGGCTTTTATGGGTAAAAATTACTGGTTCACGCATACCTCTCAGCAGCAAATTCATCTCTTAATCTGTATCTGTAAATGATAATACTTGTGTGTACAGATTAGGCTAGTTTCAAACTAGCACACTTGGTTTAAGATGCTTTCTGTCTGTCAATCTTGTGACTGTGTTGTCGTATGTTATTTTTACAATTCAACAAAAATAGCATATCACTCTACCATTAGAATTTCACTAATTTTTACAATAATTATGTATCTGTTCTGATATATACTTAGTAAGTACTACAAATACTTTAAACATAAAGTAACATTTGGTTATGTAAACCACAAATTTCCCACAGAAACACCATAATAGACATGCAACATGAATTATTTAGTTTATTAAAATTTTATGGTACAGTCATGCATGCATTATCTTGCATAACAAAAATGGATGGATAGCTACAGTATTTAATTTGTAGAGCTTCAGACACAAACAAACACAGAAATCAACTGAGTACTTCATAAAAAAAATAAATGGAATAGCAGAATTTACATGCAAGAAATTACTTTGCAAGATCCTTCAAATTTTATTACTTTCAATATTAAACTAAAAAAAATAATTGCTGTCACCTTAGTTTTTTTTGTAGTCTCCTTAAAATTCAAGGTTTATTTAATTTAGCTTCAGGGACTGCTCTAAGAATTTAGAGTTGATTCTGCAAGTACTTTAAATTTTAATCTGATGTTGCTCTGATGGAGTATTTGGAAAATTAAGTCTTTATTATTCAGAAAAGGGTTCATCTAAACTCCAAACTAAGTACATCATCCTATTTTCATTACAGTAGAAAACAATCACGTAACTTCTTACAATCAATTTTGCACAAGAACTCAATGGGTATTTCAAAAAGTTCACCTTTCAAAACATGAAGAAATATGCACCCAGTACTGTTCACATCTTATTCACAAAGGTGAATACATTGCAAGATCATTTACTATAAAGCATGCAGGATTTGCACCCCTTCCATATCATATTCACTTTGGTACCCAAATGTGTATAAGGGAAAAGCAATTCTATCCACTGCTGTATTTTAAAAACGTTAGATTGAGCAATAAATAAAAGTCTTCGAGTTAATACCTCTATGACATAGTAGAAAAAATATATTCCATCACAAAACAAACAAACAAAAAAAAAAACAAAACACCAAAAAAAACCAAACAAAAACAACTATATTACTGAATGGGCTAAAAAAGTTCTACTCAGAGATTGACTGTTATTTCTCTCATGCATGTAAACAAAAGAATATAAAAACTTCAGTATTTTAATATTAGATTGCTATCTGGGTTTGTATAACACTATTATTCTCAAACAAAAAAAAATGACAAGGTAACATTCAATTAAATAAAGTATCATAATGATTTGCAGTACAAAAGTAAGTGTTTCACGTAACTCCTATTATGCCATCTCAAAGAAGAAAGGTGAGATATTGGCTTTGTGGAATTCAAAGAATATGTTGCCATTCACTTTAATCAAATCACAATTTAATTTCCAGATCTGATGTGGTTTGGGGGAGAAAAGGATCATTACTACTTACATTGTTAAAAGTAGACTGATATGTATAAGTAGAAGAAAGATGATGAGCAAGAAAAGTTTATTTAACAAAACTTGTCTCAGGGATATACTACAATTGCTGCTTGATGTCAGAGGAAAAGGATCTTGTATCCATTATTTTGAAACTGCCAACAGGCTGTCCATTGGAAAATTAAGCACATAAAGGCAAAAAAAAAAAAAAAAAAAAGGCAAAAAAAAAAAAAAAAGGCAAAAAAAACCCCAAACCTGACTGACTTCGGAATACCACACACAAATAGACTAGAAAGTAACAAACAAATTCCATACAGCAGAATAACTAATATTGAAATAATAACTGGAAAGCATTTATGAAAATCAAGAGAAGAGATAACACAAAAAAGACTCCAGTCTGAAAATACATGTACAGTAGGAGTGTAAATTATATGAACAGAAACATTACTACCACAAAGGTGAATCAAGATGATACAAAAACAGGGTTTTATCTTTGAAAGGGAAAAGCTCTGACTAGCTGTGTATCGGATGGTAGATGTGATAGTATCAGGTCTTATGCTACTTACAATCAACTTATAACTCAAGTCTAAAAACAGTTAAACAATAAATTTAAAAGTAAATACAGAACACTCTGTGGGACTCTCTTTTCCTTTACGTAAGTCATGACATATCCATTACACGGTTAGAAGCTACAAAACTTAGCAATAATAGACTCCAAAGCTGGAATCCTGGTACACTGACATTAATGGCAAAATTCCCATTGACTTCAGGGAAGGCAATACCTTCCCTAATGGATAGTATCACATTACTTAAGCTACAAAAACAGTTCTATATTTACTATCCCAATTACATGATAATTTCAACTATGATTGCTATGTAAACTATAGCTTGTAAATTGTTATTATAGTTACATCATTTTTTCTGTCCTGTGATGCTCACAGCACATTAAGTGTAACAGTCTCAGCCAAAAAAATTAAAATTGTTCTCTGCAGAATGTTTGTTACTGCTCTTCCTCAAACTGAAAAAGGAACACAGTCAAGTATTGTGTAATTGAAGTAGACGTTGGCAATAATAATAACGCTAAACAAGACAAAGTAATACTGTTTGACTTTTTCAAATGCTACCCTTTGCATTCACCATTTTATAATTCAGCATTTTATTTGATTAAATATGTTTCCATATTCCTAATGTATATATGCTCTATGTATACAGTCTTTTACGAGTAAAACTGTTCTGAACTATTTAAATTATATGGACTTTTGAAAGTAGTACCAGTCACTTCCTAGATATTATTATTCACATAATCAACTCAGTCATTTAAGATAAACTGAATAAATCAGAAGTTATTTAAGTTTGAAGGATCAAATAAAGTATTGCAGAAGGAGGAATTAAAAAGGAAAGCAAAGCAAAAAAAAAAAAAATATAATGAGAAAAAAAAAAATCTGCATGCTAATGGAGAAGTTGAGGACCTAAAGGCTAGGATGTTTGTTTTCTCAGAAACGTTGTAGGTACCTATTTAAAACAGTCCATATTCTTAAAATGGCCTTGAAGTCCACAAAGTTCATTTATTTGAATAGAACAAATATAGCATAGTGAGCATCAGAAGTATTCTGCAAAGGTCCACAGAGGAAAAGCACAACACAGTAAGGTAATGGATCCTCATGCTTTCATATGTTACAGCGGGCATTTTAAAAAAGAACTTACTGGATTGTACATCTGATTGAACAACTGTTCAGCTTGCTACATTGCAAAGTTGGAAGGGAGTGAAGCACAGACAGGAAAAGAAGGAAAGATCCAGGAAAACAGCATTAGCTCCACAAAACCAGTGCATTTGCACAGAAGAACTTGTCATAAAAAAAGTAGAAATTTAAGATGCTAAACATTCCTTAGTGAAAGTGAGAGGCACTGGGGAAACATAAATGTTGACTTTGGCTCCTAAAAAAGAATAGTTGGAGTAAGAAATTTAAGGTTTGTGTTACTTTCCCTTTCTCAAGTTAAATAACCCATGAAATAAAGAAAGGTGTCCACTTTTGATGATACATTAAGTGCTGGTCTCAAGCAATGAATCACGAGAAGTGCTTTTGGCTGAGGCTGCAATTTATCACCAAAGCTTCAAAGACGGTAATAATAAAAGATTAATTAAATTGTATCATTAAATTTATTACTTTCCTTTTGTTTAACACAAGACTGAATTTTCTATGCAGAATGACTTTTGAACAGTACAGCTTGGCAAAAAATACTTTAGCAACTGCAAATATGTCAGTAAGCAAGTAAATTTAAGATAATGAAAAACAACAAAAGGAGGAAATTCTAGAGTGGATAATAAGATTATATATATAGACACACACATATATATAAAAAACACTTAGCTACCTATTAGGTAATTCTTGTTGTTCTTTCACTAGTAGCAATAGAAAGTAACTCAACAAAAAGTCTGTGGAATTTTGGCAAAAAAAAGCATTGAGCATTCTTCTAGGTTTTATGATATTTTTTTCTTAATTTTATGAATTTCAATCTATAATCTTTGTCACAAAAAGTTTAATAAGCATGACTGTGGTTTTAAACATCATTTTGTGTACCAAAATATAGCACAGTCACATGAATAATTACTCTTTATGAATATCCTATTTATTACTTTTTGAAATGTGTCAATTCTATAAAATTAAAACAGTGGTTTTGGAATCAGCATGTTTTCTTCTGTTGAAGTGCAAACAATCCAGTTATGTAATACTGAAAAATATTTGAACCTAATCAGACCAATCAAAAACATCTTTATTATCAATACATGAATCTTACTCTCTCTAAAAACAGAAAGGGGAGGAAACTTTTTTTTTTTTTAATTTACAGATTTTGTTTGTACTTGCCCCTTGTACACATTTTCTTTCAGGCACAGTACTTATTACCATTAGCACTCATGGAAATCTAACACCTAGCAAATACTCACAGAATGCTATCTTCATATTTATTAGTAAAATTTGTTAAAACATATAAATCAACATTAAACTATAATGATTTTACAATACCATAATGAAAAGTGCCTTATCTGATATTCTTAGATAGGAGTAATGTGTAAACTGCATTCAAATTTCTCAAAGTAACAGACAGCCCCTTGGAGTCACTTTTGAAAAAGAGATATAAACTGTGCCAGTTCCTTTTAGCTTCCATAGCGGTTAATGTTTATACATAAGCACACTTATGGGACATGCAGGTTAATTTACTCCAAACCATGTTGATGTTCCCTCCTACTCTAACTCAGACATATGCAAGAATAACCAAGATTTCTTTTTCAGTTAGTTTCCTAAGGAGTGAAAACATGGTGATTGTAGTTTTCTGGGGACCAATTACTTTTAACACAGGATATTTACAGGTTTGAACATAAAGTATTTTATTAGAGAAAATGTGAATTCAAAATTACTGTTTGGAGTCTACTATCATTAACAGTCACTGTTTCTGTTCAACTAAACATGCCCACAAAGAAGGTTGTAACTACATTTTATTGTGGAAATACCTGGTCTCCTACAAATGTTGGGTGAATTTCCATTGGGGCTTTATGCTGTATTTATGATATAATAAAACTATTAAGTTTTCAACTTTCATTTAATAATCCTTTGTATTTATACACAGAGAACATACTCCCTTTTTATATGAAAGACATCCCAGTCACTCTCTGACTTGTATAAGTGCTTATTTTTCCATGACTGTATGATGTGTTTATATGCACAGTCATAAAAGATTGACTTAGGATTTCAAGTCCTTCAAGACAATTTTGATTTTTTTTTAAGTGATCTGTGCTTTTAGGGTTTTTTAAACTATATTTTTAAATTATAAAAATAAGATATTTCAGATTGTAATGAAGTATATTTTGTAGTGAAGTTAAAAGTGAACAATCACATCTTCTGAAAAAATAAAATAAAATAAAGGATTTCCAGGAAAATACCTTCTTTGGCTATTTTAATTTTGACATCAATATCATTTATAAGCTATGAAAACATTTAAAGCAGCTGTGTTTTCAGTAAAAGCTTTTGCATATGTTTATTGAAAAACAGTAGCTTCCTTCCTCTCCACAACTAAACATGTACCACAGGCACCTAATTGCATGTACTCATCCTGAATTAAAAAATAATAGAAGTATAACATTTACATTCTGAAATCCTTTATACTTTGCAATACCTTCTTCACAGGTAAGGCTACTGAAACAATGCTTAAAGACAGAGCAGGATACTACTTAACCTGGGTATGTCAGAGTATTATCCTTACAATGATAACATTCATAAAACAAATAAATATTCTTTTCTAGAAAATGAAAGATTAGCTATCAATATAAAAAAAAATGTTAGACATACACTTAGTCATGAATTGCAGAAGGCAAACATAATGCCTAAACCCATCAAATACGTCATGAGATTGGTGTTCAAACAATGAGAGCAGACATTACCAAATGACACAGGAAGAGATCAAAGAAACAATGTATGGTAGAAAAGGCATCAACAAACTTGCAAATTATTTAAGCAAAAACTATTTTAATGCATCAATTTAAATAAAACCATGTTAGAAAATATAGGATCTGTATGTTTTCCTTTAAATGCTTGCTTCTACTCCTTGCTGAATAGAAATAATGAATTGCTAGCTGAGATAAACTACGCATTATTTTGCTTAATTATCATAAACATGTTCACCAACAAAGCTCCAAAAATGCCAAAATAAAACCTAGCTAGACTTTTCATTCTGAAAGCAGAATTTTTTTTATTAGGAAGTACAGCATTTCTTGGATTAGCCTTTAATTTTTTCCCATGCTAAAAATATTTCAGTCTATTTCTAATAGCGGTATAAATTAATATACATATAAATTGCTGGTTTGCTAACTTCTTTCTGCTCTTTTACTTTCCCTACAACGTCCTTCTCCCAGTTCATCTATCTGTAGCAGCTTCTCAGAATTCCCTCATACAGGTATTCAAGATAATTTCTGAGGCTCACTAGTGGCTTTGGTACAAGCCTCTTAGGTTAGCAGTATTTAATGCAAGCATCAGCAAACAGCATAAAATGGGTAGATTTTAGATTTACTCAAGAAGAGTAAATAAGCTCATCTTTTCAAAATGAGGGGGTGGGATGTTGATTTTTGTTTTTCTGTTGGTTGGTTGTTTTAAGATGGAACTTACCTTTTTCAACTGTGCTTCCAACTTACTACACTCTTCTTTCTTTTGTTCTATGGCTATTTCTAAAGACTTAAGTTTGGAGTCTCTTTTCAGCCCTGCTGATGCCAATGAAGATGCATGTTCTTTGAGATCGATTAAACTAGACTGAAAAATGACCAAGAGTAAAAAGTTAATTCCTAGTGACCAGGACACTAACTTATTATCAACTTTGTTATCACTTGGATTCTGTTCCCCCTCCCTTCCCCAAAAAGAGTTGACACAAAGATAAGCATTGATAGCAAAAGACACTGTTTTGAAATTTGAAAATACAACCAATTCAAGCCACAGGAGCTGGAACGCAGTGAAACATAGAAACATTCATAATACAGACAACTTGACATTATATTCTGGAGGTACAATTACTTTGAAGTCTATTGCTCTGACAAATGAAAACAGGAGCAAGAATGAAATATTTGAGCCTACTGGAGGTTTATGTAAAGGAAACAGTAGAGGTAATGACACACAACTACGCAAAAATTGAAGCAAATTTTTATGTACAAAGGTGAGGACTATGAAGAATGCTTAAGAAAATAGCAGTTCAGAAGCTGACCACTGAAGTGGCAGATTTCAGTACTTAAAATGATCCAAGAGTAGGCTTAATGCACATTCTTTCATCATAATGACATAGATAGAAGAATTTAGATTTTACTGAAAAGACTGACCTCTTTTTCTGTCAGTTCAGCTTGTAAAGCATTAACTTTCTCCTTCAGGTCTTTGTTTTCTTTTTTATAAGATTCAATTTCTTCAAGTCTTTCTCTGTCATCTCGTTCCCTTTGCTCCTTCAAGCGCTCTATTATTCTTTCCTAACAAGTGAAAGAATCGCAAAATGGAAAAGTTGGGAATCATTTTAAGAAAAGACAGAATAAAATTTCTTGCATTAAGTAGCACTTATAAAAAAAACAACCTTTAGAAGCAGAGGATGATTGAGTTAATGGTATTAAAGTCAATGCAAGATTTCCCCTGATTGCAAAATCATCAGATCAAGGTTCTGAATACTTGATAAGAGTAACATAGTATAGAAACTTCATTAAATACCTATACTGATATGAATATGTTTAGTCTTATCATAGATATGGGAAGTTATTAATCTCAGTAATTTATTTCTTATGTTCATAAGCAATTGAAATCTTGAATAAAAGTTCAAAAGAGAAAGGCCATGACTGGTTCACTCAGCTTGAATTTGATTAAGTTTTTTAAAGGCTATTAGCCTCTATGGTGGTTGCAAAAAGTTTTCAAGATTCTAAATCTAATTAGAAATCAATCACATGCTACCTATCAGTAACTTCCAGTTTACATGTATTATATTTTGAAAGGACAAAAAAAAAAAAATGTTGTCCAAGAGACAGAAAAATTATCCTGATACAACTTATGATATCCAAAGGAAGATTGTTCTCCATCTAATTCACAGCAACCCTACACACATTTAAACTCAACCACATTTTAAAATATTTTGTTGACTTCCAGTTACTATTATAAGGATTGCTGAAAATCACCAGTCAAGAACTGGGTGATGAACTCAAAGGGGGAAATGCAAAAAGCAGATACAACAGTATGGTTGTGTAAAGCTTTGATTACATTCTTCAAGTTCACATTCTACCAATACTTGAAGGATGCAAATCCTAATCAGAGAGAAATATTTAGGGTAAAATAATAACCACTGGAATTATATTTGAATTGGGCATAGTTCAATTTAAGCAGAGTATCAGGTGAACTACTAGTATAATTTGGAAGTGGTAGTCAGGGGGCAGAGCAAGCAGCATCATTTAGGAAAGTTAAACCTACATGGGAGAAAACTGCATCCTGACTGATGAAGTTCTACACTACCAGTGGCGTGGCTCAGCTAGAACCATCACTATGCTCACAGATCCCGTTCAAGTCCTTTTGGACTTATGCTTGAAATCTCCAATGAAGCATTTAAGAGTGGGATCAATACTTAAAAAACTATTTCACAGAACTGGGTAAGACTGATGGATGCCTAATATTATTAGAAAGAGAGAAAAATCTCATGTTAATTTCCTCCATCTATGATTCCTTATACTGCCAAATATATATATACCTAACACACACACTGGGGACATAGATCTATATATATATACACACACACACACATACACTACACATACACACTAAGTTTACCTTTGCTCATATCAATACACTCTCATCTGTAGTTATGGTATCTCAACAAATATTACAATGCAAACAACATTTCAGCAGCTGTACATTCCCTTCTGATTTGTAGTAAACTTAGTCATTATAACAAAAGAAAAAAAAATGAATTATCAGAGTTAGCTCAAGTAGTAACAGCACTTTTAGAAAGTGTATAAAGTTCAGACAACCCTGGTCATTCTCTTTCCCTATACACTAGTTACGATGTTCCTCCAAGCCTTAGAGGATCTTCTGAAGATTGCTTCTGTGCTTTTTAAAGATCAAGGCATATTTTGCAAAAGGCCAACTGTCAACACTTATATGCATAAAAAAGAGCCTAAACTCAAGGCTGTGATTTTCAATCCAGCAGTCTCCAATCTTGAAGATATTCAAAACCCAGCCGGTCAAGATCCTGAGCAAGCTGCTCTGGTTGACCCTGCTTTGAGCAGCTGGGTTGGACTAGATAATCTCTAGAGGTCTTTTTCAGTCTCATTGGTTCTGGGGAATAGGCAGAGACATTCTCTTGATTCTGTACCTCAAATACTGGTTGTTTCTCTTCTGCTCAGTCTGTCTCCCCCCATTTCACAATTCATCCCTTTGTAACACTGACCATAACAGCAACTCTGTTGACAACTGTTCAGTTGGGCTGGAAGTTTATAGTGCTACTTTCATTTTGCATCTAGCATTCCCCTGACATCAGGGACTCCCTTTTACAATCTAGGTAACCCAACATATGTATTACCAAATTAGCATTACAGTAAGAAACTTCAGAGAAAACAGTATTGACTGCTCATATAAAACTCATACAGCTACTCATTTCATTCAGAAGGAAATACACATTGATGACATACTATGTTCTACTTAACATACAGTCAAAAAGATAGGATCAAAATTAAAGGTAGCAGACTATCTGTAATTAAATCTGTTTCCAAGACAGTATCAACTGTCTATGCACTGAGACCCTGGAACTGCAGATGTATATGACTCCTTGCTTCATTCATCCCAATGGCAAATTAACCCTTTGACTGACACCTGGCAGAATTTCAGGTAGAAATCCATTCATACAGAATGAAGGTCCTTCCACACTGTTGTGTGTTACACAAATGACAAACCAGAAAACATACTAGTGTAGTTTTTTTTTAATTTTACTATTAGCTAGATTTTGCTATAGAAAATATGCAAGGAAGGGATGATATTTTTTAAAAGGGAAAAAAAGGAACACCCAGGGAACTACAGGCCAGTTAGTCTCACCTCTGTGCCTGGCAAGATCATGGTGAGGATCCTCCTGGAAACTATGCTAGGGCACATGGAAAATAAGGAGGTGATTGGTGACAGCCAACACAGTTTCACTAAGGGAAAATTGTGCCTGGCAAATTTGGTGGCATTCTATGATGGGGTTACAGCGCTGGTGGATAAGGGAAGAGAATCATCTACCTGGACTTGTGCAAGACATTTGACACTGTCCACACAACATCCTTGTCTCTAAATTGGAGAGGTGTGGATTTGTCAGATAGAGCACTCAGTGGATACGAATTGGCTGGAAGGTCACACTGAAAGAGTTGCGGTCAACAGCTTGAAATCCAATTGGAAAGCAGTGATGGGTAGTGTTCCTCAGGGGTTGGTGTTGGGACCAGTGCTGTTTATCATCTTTGTTGGCAGCCTAGACAGTGGGATTGAGTGCACCCTCAGCAAGTTCACTGATGACACCAAGCCAAGTGGTGACATTGATAATGCTGGAGAAATGCCACCCAGAGGGACCTTGACAGGGTCCATGCAAACCTCATGAAGTTCAAAAAGGCCAAGTGTAAGATCTTGCACATGGGTCAAGAAATCCCAAGCACAAATACAGGCTGGGTAGAGAATGGATTGAGAATGGATGATGAGAAGGACTTGGGGGTGTTGGTTGATAAGAAGCTCACAATGACCCAGCAATATGTGCTTGCAGCACAGAAAGCCAACTGTATCCTGAGCTGCATCAAAAGTGTGACTAGAGGGTTAAGGGACGGGATTGTCACCCTCTACTCTGCTCTCGTCAGACCCCACCTGCAGTGCTGTGTTCAGCGCTGGGGCTCTCAGTATAAGAAGGATATGGACCTGCTTGAGCGAGTCCAGAGGAGGCCACAAAGATGATCAGGAGTCTGGAGCACCTCTCCTATGGAGACAGGCTGAGACAATTGGGGTTGTCCAGCCTGGAGAAGAGAATGCTCTGGGGAGACCTTAGGTACTGAAGTCCACTATAAAGGGGGCCTACAGGAAAGGTGGGGAGGGACTCTGTCAGAGAATGTAGTGATAGGACAAGGGTAACAGTTTTAAACTGAAAGAGGGTAGATTTAGATTAGATATAAGGAAGAAATTCCTCACTGTGAGGGTGGTGAGACACTGGCACAGGGTGCCCAGAGAAGCTGTGGCTGCCCCCTCCCTGGAAGGGTTCAAGGCCAGGCTGGACGGGGCTTTGAGCAACCTGGTCTGGGGGAAGGGGGCCCTGCCCGTGGCAGGGGGGTTGGACTGCATGATGTCAAAGGTCCCTTTCAACCCAAACCATTCTATGTTTGTATGGGACACTAAATAACTCCAAGTTTATTCCTAGTAACAAATAATATAAATTCTTAATCCCTTGAATATTAACATTACAATGCCAGCCTCGAATAAGTGGAATAGTTTAATAACCTTTCAGAACTGACCTACTTATATTCAGACTTAGTTATATACCAATCTCTTCCTGAAGATTTATTTATCAAAATTTTATTTTTCCTCTATAACCAATTAAACATAACACTATTTAATTTCATTAATGAACAGTATAAATTTTTTCTCAGTCAATCACAGAAGACAACTAATTTATCTGTCAGCTGTGTAAGGCTAAATGTCAAAAATGTGTTAAAAGGCCCTAATATACCATGTTTTACTTGATTAACAGCTAACTTGCAGAAATCCCAACAATGTGTTCTTGTTTCAGTCTTATTTGCATTGGCAAGCTTTCCTTATGCACTAATCTAGGACCTCACAGGTCTAATCTATTTGCACTTTATCACAGAAGCAGGAACTGAATTGCCACAGCATATAGCTCTGTTATCAGACATACTCAATTGCTTATCTGCTCTATGCTGCTACAGTAGGACCAACTTTATAAATATCAGCTTCATGAAAGCAGCCTCTTGAGCTGCTATGGGCCAGTCCAAGAGCTGAGATATTCTTTGAAAAGTTTCTTGTTAAAACATTAAGGAAGCTGATAGCACTTTTGCATATTCTGATTTTCAAACTTTTTTCTTAATAGGATTAAATTTATTTTTTGTTTATTGCAATGTAACCTTTATTGTTGTTTAGAATTTCCAGTGCTTAGGAGAGGCTTCAAACTTAAGGATAAAGAACTGAATTAATAGCTTCTTTGGTTCTAAAATGCACTCAAAAGTGACTGAAGTTGTGCTGATTAATTTCTGATTTCCGACAAGAGAACAAATTACATATCAGCAATATTACCAGAAAAATTCAAAGATTAAAAGCAATCCATTTCAGGAAATATTGATGCTGTTTTACAATGTCTACAATAATTTCTCATTTAGTGTTACCCAGCTACCTAATCACTAAATATGAAAGAAAATCAGCAACAGATACTTGGAAAAATCTATTTTCATGAAGAATAAGGAGCCATATTTTCTAATTCAGAACCAAAATATCAATCTGACTATTTTCAGGAGCAATGCAGGAAAAAACATAAATGCTCAAACATTTGAGTTTTGGACTTTAAAAATAGCGTCATAATTAATTCATATCATGAGATGATGCTTTAATATTTTTCTCTTCCCACAGAAACTGAGAAAATCAATTAAGTTCAATTTTAGTGAATTGTGGTTAACTAAACTGGTAAAAATAAATTTTATTTCTATTTTAAAAGAGCTTCCCATGAGGCTTGTGGAGTATTTTCTTCATTCATTTTTAAATTAAAATTTTAGAAACTATTGAATTGATAAAGAATTAAGGTAAAGCCAAAAAAATGTGCCTAATTTCAGGATATAGAACAAGATGATATAGCTGCAAAGTAGGTCTGATACAATTTCTAGGAAAAACAAACGAACAACAAACCCGAACAATGTATTTTCATGGCAATCAGGTATTCTTGAACGAAAGCAGCATCCTTTCTTGGCAGCATTACAAATCTAAATTGATAAACGTGCTTATATTAATGTACCTGTAAATAAGAAACTATCACTAAGGGTTCTCGTTTTGTCCTGTTTGAAAAAAAATCTATTCCATATTTCTACCAGCATTTGCAGTAGAAAAAGTCAATTATTGATAAATTCTGCAGGTGTTAAGAATGGTACTGCAGACAGGAATAGGGCTAAGAAAGGTTACTCACTTAGAGAAGCTAGGATGGATTGGAAAACTGGACACAAATAGGAATGGAACACATATATAAACATAAACTGTCAAGGTATTTAGCTGCCAGAATACACAAGAAAGCTAGATGTAATAGTTCATTTGGAACTTCCAGAAGATGCCTACTGGCTTCTTTCAATGTATAAGTACATGCCAGAGACTACACTTGATACTGAAACCTACCCTTGAAAGCACGGCCTTCAAGTAACTTATAATAGGAAAGAAATTGTGCATGATTCCTATGCACAATAAACAATCTAAATCATACAGAGAGATGCTTTTACCTTGAAAACTTCCTCCTCTGTGTCTAATGCTCTAAGATCAAGTACCCTGTTTCTCAAATGTTCATATTAATTCTAGTCTGAAGTGTTGCTTTTCTCCTTTTTTTTATCTAATACACTAATCATTCCTCAACTGTAAAAAGATTTCCCAGTAGCACACAGTGACTGGTCACACATTACAAGTTATAAAGCTCATTTGTAGAAAAAGCTTATTATTTAATAATTCTGGATATCTTTTTCTTAGATTAACAAAGTAGCATTTCTGAAGTAATATAGAATGATAAGCATATCACTAACATATGGAGTACTTGCCTTTATATACTGTCACCTAGCTTTTATAAGTAACAATCTCTCCTCATGTGATTGACAGTCACCAGAAACCATAGCACAACTCAGCTTCATGCCACTTCTGAAAAACATTGGCTTACAAAAGACACGATTGCATTCATCAGCTGCAAAAAGACAGAAATCTCTGTGGCAGAGGAAAACATCCCATGGTATTCACTGTAGATGTGTCTCGGAGTAGCTTGCAAACAATGCAGGGAAATGCCACTCTCAGCTGACTGTATGTAGGCAAAGGGACTACTTCATACAGAATTCAACCTTAGGGACCCCATGTGAGTTCTGATCAATTCCACTTGGGAAAACCACACTGATTCTTTTAAAAAGGGTCTGTTCATATATACCCTAGCAATTCCAAATGAAGTAGACATGAACTGCAAGAAATACATTTCAGAGAAGGATCTAAGTTTATCTAATTTTTCCAAAACATTAAAACTAGCGTAATTTTTCAGACTTTGAACCTTTATTACTGCAATTAGATAAAGCTTGACACAAAATTTCCATAACATCAGGGTCTCTTGTGTGGTCACATTTCAAGTTATCATATACAAAAAGAAATTCTACAGCACAATTTTTAAAAAACTCTGGAACAAATCCTCACTACAATAACCAAAAATAATACAACCTGCGTTAGCAAAATTTTAAAATTTGTATGTTTGACAATAATGGAATATTTTCTTTTCCGATGCACACAAAATTTCTCAAAAATTATAAAAACTTTTACATTTATTCATTAGTTTACATTTATTTCAACAGATTTTAGAATGGTACTGGAACAAAACAACTTGAAAACAACAAATTGCCACTCATTAAGTTGGGTTAGGTTTTAACCCGCTACTATTTAATCTTTTGCGTTTCTGGTAGTGAGAAGATGACTATACATGACCTGTTCAATGCCTTCACACTAGCTGCCACTATGAGCCTTGGCAAACTGTCATTAATTTAACATTTTCAACAGAGAAATAACATCACAGTTGAAGACAGACTGCAACTTAGCAAATTACCCCAGCTAAAAAATTATTGCATAGGTGCATTTTCTCTGAAATGTTGCAGATATAGATGAGGCCGAAATGGGATACAAAATTTCTTTGGCTTTTGACCATCTACTTAATGCTCAGTTGCACAGGAGAACTGGGAATTTTACAGTGTGACACACACTCTGCTTTCTGCATTAACAACAGTAGCATGATCGTTAAAGGATTGTTTTAAACTCTCAGCTGCCTCTATGGGCATTTTGAGAAAGTGACAACATAAACTAATTGTGAAAAGATAGTTTACAAGGAGGAAAAACAGATTAAGTAGTACTTCATGTCATTTTTTAATAATACGCTGTGAGATTGGTTAGCGCTGTGTCCAGATTGGTAGCAAAACAGTAACAAAATGCCTCTAACTTTCTTTACTGAATAAATGCTGTAAGCTTATCCATAAGAAGCCACAGAAGTAATAGTAATGCCAACTTTTTTCACTGTTTTTGACCAAGCAAATGTTAGTAAGGTGATTAAACATACAAAGAAATTTAAAAATCCAACATTAGCATTTTAGGTGTTAGTGCCAAAACCACAATGGCATTTTAAAGTCATATAGAGGCATAAATACCTACAGAGGATTCCACACTGCAGAATGGCATATAACACTTTAATTAGTGGTGCTCACCTGAGCACATTTAAGTGATACATATTAAGATCTGTGAGCTGCAAAAAGTGGATGCTTGTAGTAATTCTTCTGGCATATAAATTCACTTGGATTACCTAGTATTCAGAGTTAAGCGGAAGGAAAACCCTGACCTCACTGAAACTGGTAGAAATGCTGTCACTAATTTAAACAATCCGGATTTATTCCTTCTGTTAGGTATTTTCAAATTAAAGGCATATAGTTTTTAAAGAAAAAAAAAAATCTCAGTTTTTTTTTATGAAATACCGTTTCTCTTATAAATTAAGTGTAGGAAACCAGTAGTGCTAACAGCAAGGCAAGATAACTGTTGGCTTGCTGTTGGCTCTTCAGTTAAACTCTTCTTAACAGACAAAAGAACCAGAAAATCAAGATCACAAAGCCATAAAAATACCCCAAACTCTAACTTCTTTAAATCAGGTGTCCGTGCCTTTCAAATATTTCAGGGAACCACCACTCATCCCGTTGACTAAGGGAAAATCTTCCCATGTCCTGGGCCATTCACTCTGGTCCCATCTAAAAGAACATCCTTCTTCATTTCAGAGTCCTGTTTCATTCATCAGCCAGGAATCATTCCTTGCTCATCTTACCAGTACAGAGCCACCTGCTTTTCTCACAAGGCCCATGTTACATGTGCTAGACCAACTCAAAAAGACATTTTCTGGACACACTTCACCCACAAGAGCAGAACATAAAGTTGTTCCATGAGAAAACATTACCTTCTCTGATAGAGCTTCTTCTAAGGTTGCTAGTGCTGTGTCTGTGTTACTAGAATCTGTCTGCAATGACTTCACTCTGTCTTTTAGATTAGTTAGTTGTTTGTCCTTGTCCCTAAGTTGCTCCTGCAGGTTTTCAATCTGAAAATAAAAACAGATGGTAATATTCATCAACCTTGTCTTAACATTCAAAGAGGGAATTGAGTGCTAGGATCAACTGAATGTATACATATCACACATATGATACATACCTCAGTATACTGCCAAGTTTTTACATGATGTAATATCAACAGTTTGCTGTCCTTTCTGTTTTGTTGCCCTTTGCTAAAAAGTGTAATTTTCTAATAAACTATAGGAAAAATCTCAGTGCAGTCAGATATTTTATTATTTAAATATTTTCTGATATTAATCACTTTAAGGTACTACATTACCTCAGTAATTCAAAGTATGTGTGGAATTACACTTTTAGATTATTCTAGTTGCAATAACAAGGACAGGGAGAGGCAAAGTGAGTTCAGCAAGCCTTAAACTGAGGAAGAAGAAAGATGATAACCTACCTATCTGAAAACCTCTTCTTTCCCAACACCCTGCTGTAAAGGAAACTCACCTGGACAGAGGTCAGGATGTTTATATTTCAAAAAGCCAAACCCAGAAACAAAAACTAATAAAAAAACCCCACATAACCCAAAGGCCACCATTTCCATTCACTTTCTTCATCTCCATGAAGATTTAAGGTATGTTACTCTATTCTGGATATTAAAACTGCTTTAAACAGGTCTAGTTCTTCCTCTAGCGAGTCTTTAAACATACTGCTAAGGTATCTATAAACACACAGGTTTATTAAACAGGTCATGATTTATAGGGCTGTCAGAAAAGTTTTGCACAAAAAATTGTCCACAGGACCATGCAGATTTTGGAAGCAAACCTGAATAAAAGTATTCAGGGTTCTGATTATCATGAAATTCACCTTGTATGGCTATAAGGCACTATGACCTTCTGGGCATAATTCAGAGAGGACATGTGGTATGTCATATGTGCAAAATTTTATTAATCATCTGTCAGAAGAATCAGCCTCCCCTTCATCCTACGCTCTTAGTGCCACTCACTGTTATGCCACCAGCATAAACCCCAAATTTTTTCCATAATACTCAGCACAAATAAATAGTAACAACAAAATTAACTAGTCTATTATTTTAGTATGCTACTTAATATAACACAACCAAATATGCCTAAACCTGTAAGGTATCACTTGTTCAAAACTGGTTTGAAATATGCTGTTAAAATTAGACAAATTATTACTGTCAACAGAAATCCAAATTTTTGCTTTCATCAGTGATTTTACACTTTGGATCACATTCTGTTAATACTGAAATGAATTAAGTTTTGCTGTTCATTTCATAACATAATGTAATTTTTTTCATGGCCAATGTCATTTCCGTTTAAAGCAATTCAGATTTTAACAGAAGCAGGATCCTTCATGACTACTGTTAAACTGTATTTAAAGATTCTTTTACAAGCCTGAAGCTGAATTCAATGCATGTGCAGCTCCACAGAAGTCAACAGTTACATCAAGAAAAATTTGGTCACCATATGCAAAAATGTATCACCGTAATCAAAACACACATTAATTTGGGGCATACCTTGGTAAAATTTCTCTTCCTACTACATTATACATGTGCAGAAAAAAAGCCTTCAGTTAAGTTTTGACATCATATATATCTATAATTAACAAATCATAAAATCCACAGTACAGCTTTGTGAACTGTATAAAGTTTGTTTAAATCTGCATTTTAAAAGAACTTAAATAAAAACTACAATAAAATTTGCAAATAAATTTGGAGGAGCATATTTCAGTTAGAAATTCTTTATAACAGTATAGCAACACAAGTATTGTACCTTTTTTTTTTTTTTTTTTGTCTTCTTTATATATATAGTTTGGTATGTCAGATTACTGCTATGGGCCAAAGATTCCACTTGCTCTGTATATAAAATACTAAAGTATATATAGAAAGGTTTCTTGGGAAGACCTGACATAGAATAGCTCACTCTTGTAAATGACTTCTTGTAATATTTTATTTTGTGTGTGTATTTTATACAGATACAGAAATAAGATACATGTGTTAATGAGTTAAGAACTTTTTATTTTATGGGATGTGTATTAGTTACATCTAAAATTACATTAGCTGGCATTCAGAGGACTGCACACTATGTTTCTTTCTTTACTTTCATCCAAGTATTAATGATTCTAACAACTACCTCATGACACCCTGTGGAGTACTTACGCAACTGCACATTTCAGCTTCACCAAAATAAATTCTCAAGCAAAAAGGAAATAAACCAAGAGAGAGAATATTGATTACATATTATTTGAAACAAAGTTAAGATCTGTTCCTTTATTATCATCAGCTTGACCTACCAATGCTAGGTACCCTAAATTAAAGTGCTTATTTCCTATGCACAGTGCTTATCTGAATTCCACAGCATTTACACGATTTCCTTCCTCTTAAAACTAATTTAAAATATCCAACCCTTAACCAAGAAAACATGTTCTAAAATTATTCAGCATTTACAAAATTCTTTCCTCAGAGGTAAAGAGAACAGGCAGCAAATTAAAAACATCCCCATTGAACACAACTGGTTTAAAATAAGTCATCCAATGCATAGTCCGTAGATAAAATAAGAGAAAAGGACGTGATTATTCTTCTATTTGCGATATATAAATCTGAAGGAAATACTCTGATGGGAATAGGACCACACTGGGGGATGTGAAAGTAGAGTCAGTACCACAGAGTATTTGTTTGTTGGGATGGGCACAGGATTAGTAAAGATCTGCTAATGCAGACAAGATTTTGTGACCAGTTAATCACAAAGAGTTCTCTCAAAAAGGTTACAGGAGACAAAGAGATTGAGCAGTCTCACATGCTAAAATCTTGGAACACAAAATATGATACAGTTCTCCCTGGGTTTTTAAACCCAGAAAGAACAACAAACCCTCTGGTAACCTTTGTCATTCTCCAACATATATCTGGGTACAGGCATGTATGTAAGGATGTAATTTTATTGCTGAATAATTACTTACTTTTGGGCATGCCTGAATTCAACTTATGACAGGGACTGTTAAGACTTTCTTAATCCTCAAGAACTTATATTTTTATCTGCTAAGAAATTAGTTACCATGTAGTTTTGTCAACGTGTAACTCTTACCTCTGTAAACCATTATGCCCCTGTGCCATGAGCTGTATGAAAAGAAACTGCTCCATTCTTCATATATTTCAGAAAGCATGTATATTCCCAGAGTTTAAGACAGGCTTTATTCATTTTAAAAAAACAATACCCTTACAGATAAATATCTTTGCTATGAGGCATCCTGTCAATAAACTTCAAGTGCTAATCTTGTCACTTTTTGTCAATGGTCTCAGGAATGCTTCTTAAATATTCAAGGGATTAATTTAAATCTCACCCACAGACAGGCTTTAGAATTCTACAGTGACCCAAATTCTCAAAAGAAAATTACTTTCATTATCAAAATTAAGGTACTGTACTATGGAATCTGAAAGAAAATTATATAATCAAATAAAATGTTCCATGCTATAAAAATTTGCCTTCAGATATATGCATTAAAGTATAAGAGGGCTTAACAGTGTAAGAGAGAATTTATCAGAGACTTCCTAGGCCCAGGTAGTGAAACTGGAAAGCCATATATGTAAACTTAGCCCCATATACTTTCCCCTCTGCTCTGTATTTGAGTTTTAAATAACTCTGACAAGTATTTTGTAACATTGGCTTTTTTAATCATAAAATTAATTTTGCTTTACTCTAAATTTCACTAGGTGGAACTCTTTGAGATTTGTTTCATATTAAAACACAGGTCATGTCTGTTCCAGTGAAGTAGATCAAGAATATAAGACTGGTTTAATTTAAATTTAAAATTGAAACACAGGGGAGGAAACAGAACTTTTGTATGTATCATTTTCATTATTTACTAAAAAAAAAAATCTATTTTAAGAAATCAAATTCTACTGAACAATTTTCCAAGTACTGTTACATTCTACTTTAAACAGTTAATGGAATTACAAGAAAAAGATTTAATAAACAACAGCATTCACCCAACATGAGCATTATCTATGACTACTTTAAACCCTAATATTCATTCTCAGACTGATACATCATAGATATACATAAGACAAAAAAATGTAACTATTCATTAAAACAGAAAAAAAATATTTAAGTATAGTTCAAATGCAAATACTCTAAATGTATACTTACAATTTATTTTTATTAGTAAGACTCATGATAAATGTTCTGTCTCATATGGTCCTTTTCAGAAATATCTCAGCATATCCCAGAACATGAAACCAGCTTTGGTAGTGATGCAGTAAAATAGATGTATCAATAGATGCCCTTACATCTCCATTCATTTGCAAATATGTACGCATGCATAATTTGTAATGAAATATCCAGAAAAAAAAAAAAGAAATAAATGTTCCCTACCACAACTGTAAAAATATTACTACCTGAAAGTTCAATATACAGAGGTATAGTTTTTGGAAAGCACTATAGATTTTTAGCCAGAAATTTTTAGCAAATGATGTAGTTATTAAATATCAAGTCAGTCAAAGTATTTTAAAATTAACAGGCTCTACAGCAGCTATTTAAAGTTTCAGCCTATGGGGCAAGAGGGGGAAGCTATGGCTCCACAGCTATCCACTAACATTCAGGATATGACCTAAATACATTTTTTGAGTTTAAGCAGAATTTCAGTTAACAAAATGAGTTCATCAAACGTCAACTTCAACAGTTTGACATAGCAAAATCTGTCTTCTGTTTTGAAAGAGACTAGTCCCATAAGTGCTCCATCATTCAGTACCACTAAGCTTCACTTTGGTTTTCTTCCTTTTAAGTAGGTGGACTGACAAGCATTAATTAGGAATATTTTTTAAAAAACTTAAAATACATATAAATTTAGATTCTAAAAATTAAAATAAATGTTATAGTGAAAAATTATACTATAATATAAAAATCTAAAATATTATAAAATGGGGGTTTTTTGCTAGCAACTAAATATATTTCTTAACGTATAAGATTTGTACTAATCTTTGGCTTTACCAAGGTAATTGGAGAAAAGCTTGCTAAACTTATCACGACATGGTAAAATATTCTTGGATTTCATTAGCAGTTCCAATAGCTACCAAAATGCTCGATTATTTCTCAGTAGAATAAAGCTTCTTACCTATAATTGCCTACTGCACAATATGTCCTCAACTCAAAATGTTTCCAGGGTGTCTTCCTGTTACTACCTTCCATATTTAGATTTTCCAAATTGAAGTAGTACAGCAGCATTGTACTTCAGATTACAACATACCTTATGGTTCAACAGCAACTTTTATCTTTATATTCTTTCATTATTTTGCCCCGCAAGACCTTCTTAAACATCAGAGACTTTCAAAGGCCCAAAGCATATGACCAGCTCAACCCTACACTGCCAATATGACAGTGGATTACTAAATCAGAGACGGCAAAGGTGTTTGTATGACTGTCCATAAATTCTACATAACCCTTTAGGTTATGTAAAACAACATTTCCAACCATGGATATGGTGTGTGCCCAAGGAGAAAGCAGTCTCCAAATCAATGGGTCTGTAAGGTTTTCACAAAAGACAATGGATCTGCCTGAGTAGTTTTTACCTCAAACTTCCTTCAAGACTACAGTTCAAAGTAGCAAAGTGCAGCTGCACAGTGACTGTCACAAAGGAGTTAATGAAGCAAATACTACTTCAGACATCAGTCCTCACCTTAGCCTGACTAACCTGACGACAAGAGCAATAGAGAAGTGGCATGAGCTAGTAATTACCCGATGGCTACCTCCCCAACTCATATAATGCAAGCAGGAAAGAAAACAATCCTTCAGAATTTTGTTATACTTGACAAATTTAAAAAACAGAAAAAGACATAAGACCACAATAAGAAACCAGAAAAAAAGTTAAACAGAATATTTTTCCTGAGGTACACTTACACTGTTTCCCTCCAAAGTTACAGCAAATTCTATACAACACATTTTCTTCTTCTTCAAACTCATCCAAATTTTTGCTGTTAGGATCACACAGTTGATCAGATTAACATTGTGGTTTCAAAATTTACTTTTATAGTTGTTCATTATTCTTATACCATCAAACACTTTGTTTTTTTTACCCACTATATTTACATTATTAAGAACCACCTGGTCATGCCCATTTTATGCAATATAACAGAATCATATTCCCTTTTCCTTCATTTGAAGTTGCTAATCTTTACATTCAAACTTGTCTCTAACAAAGTGGCAAAGTGTTTTGGGCCAGAAGGATGTTAGTTTATACAGTGTTTAAGCAAAATAAGGCTTAAAATTCTCATTGGCATCTTTACAGAAATAGTGCAATATAAAATACTACATCATTTCACAAATTAAATTGAAGCATTTGTGACATTAATTTTTTTCTCAGTGAAATCAATTAATCTCTATTTTTCATCACATTTTGTTGGGTAATGTTATCACATTATTTACTGTATTAATGTATATAATGATATTTTTAAACAAATCTGTATAAAATAGCTCCAGTAAAACAACACAAACCAATAACTTACCTAAAACATACCTTTCTCTATACTTACAAAATGCTACTATTATCCAGTCTTAACGCTGTCAACCAAAAACTTATGGGGAAAATATACCCCATGGATTTACACTGTCCCTTGCAATATGCACTAACATGTTGAGTAAGCCAAGCGTACCATTTTAAATTCTCTTCCAAAAATGAGCACTGAATTCAGCCAAAATTCAGAGCTAGAGAAAAGAGTGCTTGCTTCATGTCTCTTAACACTTGTATTTCAGGACTATCCAAGATTTTATGAAAGCTATTCACTCACATATTAATTTCCAATTTCTTGTTAACCTGAAAAAACTGTCACTAATATGCTAAATAAAGCATTAAAATGCATACTGCAAGTTAACCCACATAAAAAGTTAACAGAAAAAACAAATTGATATAATGGAAATGCATATTATATGTCTGCACCTGATAAATAATGCAGAAAAGAAAGGGCAACCCATTTTTATTTATTCACAAGCAACAAGTTATAAAGCTGAATGTAAAATTACAGTAGTGTCAGAAAGACACAAGACATTACTGACTGCATACACTCTTCAAAAGAAATAGGTTATGCAGGATGTATGGCTAACTCCTTATGCAATTGAATAAGGAAGAAAAATATCTGAAGATACTACCTTTAGAGAGAAGTGGACATGCAAGATGAGAGGCAAAGATGACATCACACCTCTAACAGAGAGAACTGAAAATTATAACAAACATGCAAAGATCAGAATACAGAAAACAGTACTTTTGATGAAAAAGTGATGCTCTTACTACTGAAGACTAAAACTGTAGGAGCAACCAAAAATAAAGAAAATACCAGACAAAAACAAAAGCTTACACAGATGCTGGCATCTGGAGATGGGAATTTTCAAGGAATTAAATGAACCAAAAACATCAGGAGACAGGGAGAGGTATAAAAGCTGTGAAGTAAAAAACATTGGCAGCAGCATCAAACAAAAGCAAAACTAAAGGGCAGTTATAATTTGATTTGATCAGAAGGATCAACATTATGTACCTAGTAACAATCAGGTCAAAAAATATTTCTAAGAAAAATGAGAAATGGTATATTGAAGCCTTCTTGGGATTAAATTTAGTTCTACTTCAAGATATATACAACTTTTTCAATGTTAACAAAACCAAAACCTAAAATACAAACAGAGAATGAAAATAAGTTCAAAGTCAGCATGCACAAATTTTTGAAAACTGACTTCTGAAATGTTTCAGCCACTTCCACTAGGTCATCAAACACCTTTACTGTAAAAAATTAATAGCATCTCTAAAGAAGTGACACTCAACAAAACACTGCCCAGAAAAAAATATTAAATGGATACATACTTTTCTAAGAGCCATGAAGATAAAACTAGAAGTAGATGGCAGCACCAGAAGTGGCTATCTCAGCAATAAACTCTCAAGTCTGCCACCAGAATTCTACCAATTCTTCTGTTTCATGCTGAATGGTCCACTAGCACCAATAAGGCCTCCAGGAGGAGAAAGCAGAATAACCAAGACAGGGTATTACTCTGCTTGTAAATGTTATACTTCCTGTTTGAATTATTAGGAATGGCAGAAAACTCTGCCTCAATACCTTTCATATCTTTTTCTCTCAAACTGAAAAGTTTGAGATATTATCAAAGCCATTAATGAGAATTCAGATAGTTATTTTCCAATGTGGCTTACAGTTTTGACTTGCTTTTTTCTTTCATTTTAAAGAAACAAATAAGGCTGAAATTTTCATATACAATTTTTAAAACTAGGTTAACAGTTGGACTAGATGATCTTAAGGGTCTTTTCCAACCTAAGTGATTCTATGAAATATTAATAATTGGTCCCTACATTTAATTGTTGTTCTGGATAGGGAAAACAGAATTAATACGTTTATTTATATTTTTGTATATTTATGTCAAGTATAACTGCAGTAATATATTGAACTTGGTTGCAAATACTTTAGCAGAACTCCATAAAATAATAGGGAAATGCATTTTTTACATTTACTTTTCCCATTAGTTGATAACTAAATGAATTGCTTTCAAAATTCTCACATACTTCAGTGGTACAGTAAGCTGAAAAGAAATAAAGTCTTCACAGATTTGCAGTATCTGAAGCCCACTTGTCACAGAAGCTCTACAAAGAAAATTTCAGCCCTTGAATCCCTCTTAGCTGCCACAGAAACACATAGCTGTAGGGCTCTGTCGCCTGAACAGGACTAATAGCTGCTTTCATATTGTAACTTCCTACAAGTGTTTCATCAGGTTTGCTTGCAACAAATCTCTCTCCTAAGGAATGATTTAGGAAACAGGTATATTTTAAGTTCTAGAAGCCATTCTTGCTACTAAACAGTTTAGTCCCATATGTTCGCTCCATCTATCCACCCATGTGATAGTTCAGTCAACACGTTCACCACAGTATGGTTGTAAAGCTCCACGGAACAAAAATTGTATGATTAATGAAGACATTAAATTTACACTGATATCAAGTTTCTGAACAGATGTGATGCAGTAATTAAACTTTCCTGAAGTAGGCTGAAGAAAACAAATAAGTCAGTGGTAGAATCGAGAATGTACAAGTATTTCCCATGCCGTATGTTCTGTATGATTCAGTTTGTTAAATATATGGATTATGAACAGAGAATTAATAAAATCTTAAGGAAAACAGTACAGAAGCATAAAGTATCATTATGGTATCTAAAAAAAAAGAAAAAAATCCAATAGGATTGGAAGTTTACCTAAAGAAAAAAGAAAATATATATGCCCCTTATACCCAGAGAGGAAAAAAATGGTATAAATGAGGAAAAGAACCTATGAACTGTTGATCATGAAGAGAATATGTATATCATTTACTGGGAATATGCAGTCATATTCTCTGGTCAGTAGCTGCAATAAAGTGCTGTTCTATGTGACTAGAAAAAAAAATTTCTTTAGAATCGGAAACATCAGTCTATTATCTCGTGTACATGTTGAAGCTGAGAGCATCCTACTGCATCAATAAATAGAAGCAAATTCAGCTAAAACTGGGGATCAAATTGATAAATATATTTTATTCTTCTTCTAAAACAAGCAAGTTTGTATAGTTTATTGTGCAATCACTGCAGGAAATAATTAACAGAATCACGGAATGGTTTGGATTGGAAGGGACCTTAAACATCATGCAGTCCAACCCCCCTGCCATGGGCAGGGACACCTTCCACCAGACCAGGTTGCTCAAAGCCCCGTCCAACCTGGCCTGGAACCCTTCCAGGGAGGGGGCAGCCACAGCTTCTCTGGGCACCCTGTGCCAGTGTCTCACCACCCTCACAGTGAAGAATTTCTTCCCTATATCTAATCTAAATCTACTCTCAGTTTAAAACCATCACTCTTTGTCCTATCACTACATACCCTTGTAAAATGTCCCTCCCCAGCTTTCTTGTAGGCCCCCTTTAAGTACTGAAGGCCGCTATAAGGTCTTCCCAGAGCATTCTCTTCTCCAGGCTGAACAGCCCCAATTGTCTCAGCCTGTCTTCATAGGAGAGGTGCTTCAGACTCCTGATCATCTTTGTGGCCTCCTCTGGACTCACTCAAGCAGATCTACGTCCTTCTTATGTTGGAGGCCCCAAAGCTGAATGCAGTCTCCCTGTGGGGTCTCAAGAGAGTGGAGTAGAGGAGGAGAATCACCTCCCTCAACCTGCTGGTCACTGTTCTCTTGATGCAGCCCAGGATACAGTTGGCTTTCTGAGCTGCAAGCGCACATTGCCAGGTCATTTTGAGCTTCTTGTCAACCAACATCCCCAAGTCCTTCTCCGCAGGGCTACTCTCAGTAAATTCTCTACCCAGCCTGTATTTGTGCTTGGGATTGCCCCAACCCATGTGCAAGACCTTGGACTTGGACTTGTTGAATTTCATAAGCTTTGTACATGCCCCCCTCCCAAGCCTGTCAAGGTCCCTCTTGATGGCATCCCTTCTCTCCAGCATTATCAACTGCACCACTTGGCTTGGTGTCATTGGCGAACTTTCTGAGGGTGTGCTCAATCCCACTGTCGATGTTGGCAACAAACATGTTAGACAGCACCAGTCCCAAGACTGGTTCCTGAGGCACACCACTCATCTCCACATTTCACCCATTCTTACTTCCTGTGAGATTCTAGATTCCTTCAATACCAGATTCAAATGTATGGATACAGGAAGGATTCAGAGGAATCAACAAGCATTTAGAAAGAAGACATGTGTGCTGAGTTTTCATACAGATAGAAGAAAATTCCCGAAGGGCCGCTTAGGGAAGGGATCTGCCCTCATGTCAGCTGACACTTTTACAGGGCTATAAAAGCAGGTCAGTGGGCAAACTGAGCCAAGAGAGGAGAAGGCTGTCACACAGAAAGGAGCTCCTGGACTGAAAGCTTGGCTTCTGTTGCCAGACTCCAGCTGAGAAAGAGCTGGAACTTAATGCTAAAATTAACCTTCACTAGGAAACTAGCCAAAAGAAGCCTGGGCTGATAATATCCACTTGTGTATCTGGAAATACTCAGTCTCTGTCTCTTTCTCTTCAGGGACCAATAAATTCTCTGAACAAAACAGCTTGACTCTTGGACTCTTCTAAGCAGGACTCACAACCTTGTGAGACATCCATTGAAAAGTTTTTGCTCTCATTATATGTATTTATCATGATATAATTCAAAATGCAATAGGTATTTTTCAGATATTAAATATAATAATACAAAATAGATTAACACATAATTCCAGTTACGACACATGAAGAGGTAGACATTCATTCTCAACAAGCTAATGCTTCTTATAACAACTGTCTGTATTTATTCTGGGCCAGATTTTCAAGATAGGTTGGTTGGGTATGAATTCCTACATCTCACAACATTTTACATGTTACATGCTACATGACTCATTGCTGAACTTTTTTTTGAAGTTTACCTCAACCGCACATTGAGAGCACTTGAAAATATCATCTGTATTACCTCTCCAAGTTAACCATGAAAAATCATACCTTTCTGCATAATCCTACCTTTCGGGTACTTGAAGACATCTGACAATTTGTTACTTGTGGCCAGTTTTGTGTTATTTGGTATAGGTGCATATAAAGTAGGATATGTTAGCTTATGCAAGAATTTAGCAATAATATTTTGCATGGAAAACTGTTCAACTGTGTCATACACAAGCCAAAGTATATATACTCTAATATAATGTAAACTCACATGTAGAAAAAAAGCTGTTTTGGCATACTTACACATTTAGTACAAATCATTTAAGATGAACAGTGATACTCCTTTTAGTTTGTATCTTGTCATTCCTATTATGTCTATATCAAAATGGGAAGACTTAGTGGCCTCTGCCCAGATGAAAAAAATTACAGCACATCTCATAAAAAAGTTAACAGATGGTGGGAAGAGAGAGGCAGCAGATAAATTGTATAGACAAGTGTTGGACAACAGGGAATACTGAAAAGGGAAGCTACAAAGGAAATAGAGTAAGAATAGGCACCTCAAGAGCTGCAGAAAGAGAGCGAGAGCCAGTTAGACAGTAGTATGGGAAGTCTTCCAGAGCAATGAATAGAGAGAAATCAATACACTGGATTACATGAATGGAAATTAGCACAAGATGTGTATGTTATGTGCATTATTTTAAAATACACAGATATATAAAGGGAAATATATATAGAAATAGAAAAATAACATAAGCTTTAGAATAGATGAACAATCCATTCTGAAAGCAGATTTAGGTTTTGCTATCCAAAGTATGACAATAAAGAAGCAAAAAAAAAAAAAAAAAGCATATTGCCTCATTTTAAATAAAATTACTTCACTTTACAGTATATTAAAGTCAGTGTAGTAACTAAAGAGCAATACAGTCCTGATAAATTAATAAGAAGCATTCCTGAATGAAAACAAAGTAAACCAGGAGTAATATCTATCAGTAAAAGATTAAAAAGCGTTTAAAAAAAATAACAGAAGGAATGACTTACTATAATTTATCCTGAGTTACGATTTTACATACTTAGGAAAATTATTAAGATAGGAAAAGAGAGAGATATCCAGAAAAATATTTATTTTTAATTACAGAAAAGAGCTATCATCTAGAGTTCTGAGTAACAGGCAGAAACCTTACAAACTGTACTTCACTTCAAAGTGAAAAGGTTGAGTAGGTTGTGATGCAGAGAGGCTGCAAGCCTGGCTTAATCCCTAGAGAAAATTTAATGTTTTCATTCACTGTAAGAATCTCCTTCCAACCCTGCCTGTGGGCAGTGGAACACACTATGATACTCTAAGATCCTTTCCAGGACTTTGGTCGATGTTACACCTAGCACTGAAAAACCTATAGTAATTGATTTTCTTTCCCCATTTGAAGGCCAGCCAATCACTTAACAGATCTCCTTGTCAATGTGATTTCATACTACTAATTTTCTAAATTTTACGTCATCCAAAATAATTTATCCACTTTTGTGACACTTATAACTTTAGAATATTAGAATAAAAGTCTAAGATCTATTAGTTTTAGCCAGATACCTGTCCCTGTTGGGTCCTTTTTGTCCAACTGTTTCATATTTGCATCATGGTTCTGGCAAGGAGATGTCTGAAATCAAGCATGGTTTCTCAGGGGGGATGACACAAAGGCCACCTATAGAGATTATCATCTTGTTCTGCTACTCAGTATTTCTGCAGACAAAAATATTGGTTATTTTTACTACTGCATCCCATTGCAAATACTCTTCTAAATTTATATTAATCACTCCCTTCAGTCTCCTGGTATTAATACTCCAAATTTCTTTTTCAGGCTAGTCACTATTTCTTTTTCCCCATCTGCATTTAAACTTTTTTTTTTTCCTAATTGAAATACTGAAGAATATTTTCTAAATTAAAATATTGAAGAAGGCCATATTTGAGATAAAAATCTGCCTTCTCACCCAGAGTCTGTCCCCCTCATCTTAACTGCAGTTGCCCATTTATCTTTTTTTATACTTCTTCAATCAACTTCAATCAGTGCAGGGGTTTATTTTTTATTACCTGAAGGACATTTTTACTTTTATTCTTGCTCTCTTACATTCACTCTTTCCATATTCAATCCAGAACTATGGTCTATAAAAAAGTATTTCAAGCCTAGAAAGTCACTGCTCCATTGAGATGTCATATATATGTGGACAATCCCGTCAAAGAATTAACACCAAATTTAAACTCTATCATAATCTGTGGTCTCCCAGATTTTCTTGCCTATTTTTCATATACTTTTAATTTGTGTATATATGCATTGTAATACTTTCAGAATATCTGTTTTGTTTTTACTAACACCACTATATATTTCTATTAATGGCTTAGGGTAACCATTTAAATCACCAGCTTGAGTGAAAGAAAAGAATACCTTTATTTCCTTTCCTGGAAAGTTTAAAGAGATATTTAACATGCTTTGTAAGGTTTGAATTTGAAACTCAATACATCTCTCATTTAAGAAACTCCTATAGTTTTGTTTCCAATGGAAAGCTATAAAAGATACAAGAGTCAAGAAAAAAAGCAGAATAAACGCCCATTTAAACATCACACTGTTCTACGGGACAGTGTAACTCGGACCATATACTATTACGAGCATAGCGAATATCTAACATGTACTGCAGCATGATACAACTAATTTTGTTAGAAGACTCTGGTCATAAATTACATTATAACAGTAATTATATATCTCCTTATATTAACAGTTTCATAACATGCCTTTTACATAGAACTGAATGACAATATTAAACATATTTAGTATAGAGACTTCAAAAGTACAAACAGATAATTCACTTGAGAATTAAGTTAAGCTCTATTTGATTGTTCCAGAACACAGAGAACTCTCAGTATTCTTTTGTATATTCAGAGACTTTCAGATACATGTACTCCTCTTAATTCTAAATGATAATTTCACTGTATAGGACTTATAAATCACAGACATCCCACACCTGAAGGGAAAAAAAGTACAAATACAGCACTTGAAAACTTCTCTGTCATCTCTAATCCTTAATTACATAACTCATCCCACAGCCTTACAAAATTATTTCAGAGATTTCCAATATTCTCTTATTTCCCAGTTTTCCTGTAAAATACTCTAAATAATAATATACTACTACTTCATCAAAATCAAATTTAATATTTTTCCAACAGAGGAAAAATATTAAACTTTACACTTCCTTACTCAGAGTGAGGAATAAGGGGGCACACAGGTTGGAGAGAGAGGAAGGAAGCTCTAAAAATGGAAAATCATTTTAAATAAAAAACCAAAATCTGTAATAGCAAAAATTTTTACATTGAGAGTAAAAATAACAGGCCTGCCTCCTAGCTACTGTAAATAAAGGATGACTATATGAAATCAATACAACTATGCTGATTTGTACTAGAAGAGCAGCCTGCCCTTAGAAATTGCATTCACGAGCTTGTAACAGAGAAACCAATTTCATATGGTACTATTTCATATGAGTTTCCTTAAGTGCTAGTATCAAAAAGTAGGAAAAAAAAACCAACATAGCAGCAGAGTTTAAACAGTTAGGCGGTAATTAATCAGAAATAATAATACCCTTTCTTTTGGAAAGTTTCCTTTCAGGTCCCTGGTTACAGAGACCATTTGTATTCATATATAAGGGATAGTGTAGTGACTTTAGCTGAGATAAAAGCTTTGCAGAAGGACAACATATCTCCCTGCCCCTTTTTTAAAAAAATGTTGTTTCTTAATCATTCTAAATTAACATACGGCCAATGTACACAGGCTTATATCAATTAAGAGTTGAAGTGTTCAAAATGTTGTTCAAAAACTAAGATTCTTGTTACTGTGAGATGTAATTTAATATTTGCACAATAGCTGCATGAAAGACAATGCACATATTGAGTTTCGCCATTAGTTACTGCAGGCCAGACACAGTCTTTCTACGTATAAACTATCAAAGCACCACTAAACTTAAACTGAAATGTTAAACACAGCAACTTGAATGTCTTTAATCAACATCTGCTGAACAGTTTAGATTTTCTATAGCAGCAAAGGTAACACAGCAATGCTTTTATTTAAATGTCTGATGAAGAATTACAAATAATCTGAAGTAGTTCTGTGTTTAAGATAGTTTGGTTTTGGTATGAAAAAATATCCTCTTTTTTTTAAAATCTTTCACTGAATTTCCTTTATCATGTATCTCCTCCTAAAAACAGCAGGTTTGTATGTTTAATTTAGCCTTATTCTAATATCATCAACTATATATATATATAAAAAAAAAAAAAGGAATCATCATATGGTAGATCTATGACACAGAAATACTTTTTTCCCCAACCCAGTTTTTCATTAGGTCATTGATGCCTAGACTTTATTAATCAGTGTAGCCATCCTCATTCGTTTGGCTTTCTTATTTTTTTTTTGATTTATTGTAAATGCCTTGATGAAAGGATCCATGAAGAACACTCATTGTCCTTTTGGCAATTACAGAAAAATTCACTGTAATAGCCTGAAAATGCATTTGGAGGTCATCTGCTATTGCAATGTCACTGACACTGACCTCATACTATACTACAACTGAAAACACACTTGTAATATTTTTTCTCTGATGTATATATTTCTTTGCTTTTTATGCCAAATATTTAAAAGTTTATCTTAAAGAATTACATAGGCTGGTGAGAAGTCTCAGCAACTGTCAGATGCAATTGTCTCTCCCATATCGTTAAGCCCTTGTAGCTCCATGTTCACTTCCATTTCTACCTGAAACATGTGCCCCTCTACCGTGGGGTTTGACAGACACAAGATAAAACCTTCAGAAGAGTGGCAAGTTAGGAATTTTTAGTTAAGAGCACTTTGAAGTCCTTTAGAGATGATGGCTATATCAAAATATATTACACAGATTGATTACTTTATCTCTGTAGTTCTGCGAACATTGGAATTATTACAGAATTTAATTTTTTCAGGCTTTCTCCTCAAGAACATGCATTTAACTTACACTATAAAATTATTTTAAAAAAAACTTGAGCATCGCTTAACAATGAAATTACAATAGTCTGACAACGCTTCCATTTTCAGTGTCTCCCAATTCAGAAGATGACACTACTAATGGTCTTAAATGATTGAATGATGGCCAGCTCAATGCTAAAAAACTGTCAGACACAAGGAAGAGCTTATTCCAGAACTAAGCACATAGAGATTATTTTCTACTGTTCTACTCGGAGAAATTTTAATTTAGTATTAGGACAAAAAGTTAATCAGGTAGTCCAGGAATGTTAATCAGGTATTCTGTAAATCTATAAACAAGCAAATCTTCCTGTTCTGTTCCTGTGCTTTTTTTGTGGTTTGAGGGGTTTTTTTACAGGTTTTGCAGCAGAACACTTAAGACACCGTGATAACCAGTGATTACAACACAGTCCATCCTGCCCCTATCCCAGATCCCTTCTCAAACCACCCCCTTCCAATTTAGCCCTGACTGAGAAATATGTCCTGCAGCATGAATTGTAGCACAGGTCTCAATAAGAAGATACGTTTGTCAGCATTACAATATGCCCAAAGAAGGAGAAATGCTCCTGCCTTGCCAAGGGCAGGCAATTCACAAGGATGACTGGTTCATTTTGCTGCCCCACCTGCAGCTAGCTGACTATGAGGTGGCTCTTCTTCCCCCTCCTCAAAGTTGGAATGATTTATAGGGACTTGTGGAAGGTGTTACAATTCATACATTTCAGGGCAGAGGCTGAATTATATACATTTCATAAAATGATAGTATACAAAAATTATTAACAAATAAAGAGTGCTAACAGTGAAAATTGCTGAACATGTAAAATATCATGCATGAAATCATGTTTTGTATATCTAACACAATTTACAAGACTAGCTCCCATGGATAGTTCACAGGGATGATCTCTGCAACTAAATTAGCAAACTCCTGTTTTCTATTACCTGCCTATGTAGTCTAGATTCTGTACTTTGAAGTTCTTCACATTTGTTCAGCTGCTTACTATCACATCCACCTCCTGACATGCAAAAAAATCTGAAACTCTCCAGTGTCATGGATTGTTGTTTTTTCAAAATAAACATTTAAATCAGGCTATTTATGGCTCCCATGACAGCTACAACAAAAATCCAGACTTAACCATAGATTAAGATTTTGGTATAGGTCACAGCAGGTATTTCACTCAAATTTAAAATGTGCTTTTACATACTCTCAATCCTGTCTATCAACAAGCAGCTGCTTTAAGACGAATAGTTTACAAATTCACATGGACTGTTAGCAGCTCCTCACCCTCACACAAGATCAGCAGCAGGGACTACAGAGAGCAATGTATAGAAGTTTCCATGGTGTACAGTCAACTTTGGCATGGGGTTAAAACACAGAGCAATAAAGGACTCTGTGCTTGTCTGGGGATTTCTGCTGTCAAATCAAGGCATCTCTTAAGCAATAAATATATTTGGCCTGATTTTTTTCCCAGATAAATAAGGGTTTACACTAGCATAATTACCCTTAGTAAATTTACTGCACATTTATTCCTAAGTGAATGGCAAATGGGTCAAATATTTCTTCCAAATATAAAAGATTATGCAATGTTATGCTATTTTTATTTTTCCTTTCCAAGAACTGCTTTACTCCATTTTCTTTATTTCACTTTGATCTCAGCACTGTGCCTGGCTAGGCGTTAAAAATTAAAGTCAGGTGTGCTAGAAGGAAGTGAATTAGATTCAGATTCCATTCTAAATTTGGATTTATTCTACTCATATTCAAATATACCACTGCTGATTCTACCACCAAGAAATACATACTACTTGGCAACAAGAAAATTATCAAAGCAATCTGACCAAATTGGCACCACTACATCTGGCTACATCTGGTAACAATAATATGAAAGGAGAAGTATGAAGATAACAATTCTCATTTATTGTGACCATTAAACCTAGCTCTATGCGTACTCTTAAGTCTTTGAACTTCATGCTTTCATAAAGCCAATAAGAGCTCCACACAAAGGTGAAGAGTGATGCTTTTCCAAAAGTGATAAAATACACAATTTACTCAGGTATTAGAGTCTCTAGTCACAGACTGCTCAGTCAGAGAGACAGCAATGGAATACCACCGGGAAAGCATGACTATCAACAGCAAGGAGCTCTAGCAATGCATAAATTAAGGTGTTTGATTCTATGCCAACAAGAGTAGAAATTTAATATACTACAAAATTGGTAGAAACTAACTGCTAATGCACAAGTCTACTTTTTATATTTATTAGGAAATGTTTCTTTTTATTTCCAGATGTAACAAACTTAGATATATATTAGGTCAAGTTGCAGATCAACTGTAACTGCCCATACTAGCAAGGAGATAAACAAGGGCATTGGGACCTACTTTTTTACTTCAGAATAAGGTCACGATTGATTATCACGTTGACAAGTTATTCAGTCACTTCATTGCTGAATATTTCATAGATCAGACTATGACAAAAACATTAATCTCAGTCAAAATAGGCTCAAAAGCATACATAAAATGTACCATTTCTGAATTGCTCAGGATTTAAAATTGTCTTCTGATGAATTTTACTGTTTATACAATTAACAAGCTGATTAACTTACTTTCATATGAAGCATTTCACAAAACTATGATTTGCAGTTTTCTAGCAATTTTTAGCTAAAGTATGCTAAAAAGGAATAAGGATTATTAATAAAAACCAGATAGCAACAACTTTGAAACTGTACTACAACCATGATACAGAATCATACAGACCATTTATTTAGATTTAAAATTTATCATTATAATTTGTATACAGACAATCTTAGTAAACTTTGAACTGTGTCTGAGACTTAGCTTTAATACACCAAATTGCAGTATGAATGGTGCAGTAGTTCAAATTAAAACAAATAAAAAATATCAAAATGTTTTTCTTGCTCAATTTTGTAAATAACATCCTCACTTTACCCAAGCAGGAAGTAATTACAGCTTTGAAATACTTCTAGCATTACCAAAAATCTCCCAAAACTAGTAGCATCAACGGTTGTTCCCACTAAGCGTGTAGCAGTAAGAAGTGTATATAACATCCCCAAATATACTAGCTTGATAGGATGCATAGTTCCCAGCTTCACAAAGGATTATGTTGAAGGTGACAACTTATGCATCCAAAGGAAAAAGACAGGAGTTAAACATCTCTACCAATACTGGTGTAATCGCAGCTATGCTGTCTAACAAAATATGATATACAGAACAAAACAACTGTTGCTTTAGTTAAAGTATTACTTGGCAACATATTCCCAGCTTGCCACCTTATATGTTCTAAAGCTAGAGCTATGCTTTTAACATACATGTATTTATTCTACTGCAGAATACATCTAAAATGGTAATCTAATCTAGCAGGTCTAAATTTTGGAGCCTGGCAGAATGAACTTCCTATACTCAGTTACAACATACACAGAGAAATGGCTGCTGATTCAGAGAGGCAGCTGCAGCATGTTCTTGTGAATCCCCCTTTTCAATGTCTGTGTCAGTCAGAAAAGATGAGAAGCCACCCAACCTCCTTCCTCCCTACCACAAATCAGTCTCCTGGACCGTGGAGCTTGAAAGAGCCTTGAAGAAAAAGATTAGCATGTAAGTAAGACATACAAGCCTTTTCGGTTTGTGCAAAACTTCATGAGCTACTTTTTGAAGGGTCTGATTTTGTGTCATTTAAATGAGCTGTCAAGGATTCAATGGTAAACAGCTGGCAGGTATAAAACCAGCTGAATCTGTCATGTTCAGACAGTTAGGAATAGTCAGGCTGCCACTAAAAGATGCAGTTCCATGATCGGTGAATCACATGGATACACATTTTCCTCTCAGTCAGCAGATGAAAATTCAAAAAAAAGTCACGACACCTCTCTAATGTAAAATTATTGTTAATTACATTTATAACACTCTCCCTTACAAGTTTTAACTCCAATCAGCAGACTCCTATTACATTTCTTGGACGACTATTTCACAGAAAAATACACTGCTTCTCTCGAGCAATTCTGATTCTCCCTCATTCTTTTTCAGATATATAACCAGTCATCCATTTCCCTAAATAATTCCTTTGTGTTCTTCTGCACCGCCCAAACATGAAAACTTCTACTTTCTTTTTGCCCAATCACGCTATACATAATTTAGCTCTTTCACACTTCAAAAGAAATTTCCTCCAACTCTATTGAAAATTAAATATTATTCCTCACACAGCTTAAAATTCCCACCATGCCACTTGGCTGCTTTCTCAGCATAAGTAAAACGTAGGATCTTATTTAAAGATAACTTTGTTAATTAGTATTGACATTTCTGAGTTGAATGGCAGCTTCCTTTCTCGCCAAACAGCACTGGTGTCACACTAGCAGTATAAAACCCTTATGTATGCATCTCATTAAGCTCAGTCCTACTTTGAAAATGGCATACTGTTTTTAAGAGCACATCTGTATGTTACGTATAACCTGAGTCTTGAACTACTCAGTTCTCTTAATAGAGCTGTGTGTGAAGAACCCTCTCAAACTAGCTAGCATAACTTGATCAACATTATATACACCTAAGGATTTATCTTTAAAATTCTAAATACGTGACCTATACATTTTTACTATTTTCCAAAAAGCGAGTTTTTTATCTCTCATTTATATATTGTACTATATCATATTTTAGATCTTACAACAGATTGCCTCCTTTCTGTATATATAACTACATTTAGAAAGTTAATAATATATTAATAATGTACATAGCAATAGTATCATACGACTGTGCTAAAAACTACACAAACTATTATATGTCAGTATCTCTTCAAAGCACTTATTTCAGCCTATTTCTTCAAATAACTAGCACTTTTTTCACTTTCACTAACAATCTCTTACCCTGTAGCTCACAAATGGATTAAATGATATAACCAAAATGTTTTCCATAGATGGCATACAAAGGCAGCCAAATTATTATTTTTAACTTTTAGGATTTTAAAAAACAATTAGGATTTTCAACCATGCAAACAAACAGGTTCCTTTCGTTTGACCAACTGCAGTTTGACCCTGTCTCTTGAAAAACTGCATACATGTTGCTTCTTGTAATATTTTCTGACAAATGAAGGCCATCCCAAAGAATAGATGCTTCCCCCTCATGTTGGGGGAATAATTATTATAAACTAAGGCCCAGTTGCAGTTTCAGCTACTTATACTGAAGCCTAGTAACACTTCTGAATTCTTCCAAACACCTGGTACCAAACATCTCCAGCCATTTCATTAATTTGTCAGCTGTCATTGATAAAGAAGAGACCTGTTTAGACATTATTATTATTAGCAGATCTCCAAACAACTTTAACACTAAGATCAGGTTCAGTCAATACTTCCTCACTCACTTGTCCATGATTTACAATATAACTGATATTCTAAAAATTACCATGTTTACAGAACTAGCATTAGATAAAATAGTTTTTAGATTTTGTAATTTCACGAAACTTCATTTGAGGAATTCAGTGATTTTATCCTATAAAGATACGTGCATACTTTCAAATAGTCAGTAAGCAGAAGCATCATGTAATCCAACTCCTCCTTTTGAAGTGTAGACTTCAAAAAAAGCATCAGTAACAAACAGTTCCTCGGGAATGGGCGTAACAACAAAATGCTGGGCTTCTAGCTTCACTGGTAGCAAATTCATTGGAAAAAACAGTAGATTCAATCACAGACTGGAAAACTTTATAATGACCATGGATTCCAAGTTTTACCTAAACTCATAGCTATAGTTTTAGGATGGATGATAATTCAGGTTGGCTTCACTAAGTGAACCTATGCTAAGTCACACATTTTCAGTGATTTTTTTATAACCTCTAAAAACTTAGAAGTATAGTGTCCTACAATAAATGGGAAATTAAAGAAGCTAAAGGAAAGTGAAAATTATCACTAACTTTCATCTTAATGACGTCAGGCTCAGTGTCTCAGTGTACAGGCTGAGAGCATCTAAACAGCTGCACTGGTTAGACTTGAGTTTTTTCTCTATTTATTCAGATAACCTCGATGTGTATCACATGCAAAGTTTAAGGGTCCCAAGGCTACATTTTAATGTGGAGAATCATTGAGGATCTATTTTTCTGACAATGTACTGGGATCAATACCACCACCCTAGATGAACAATTGGCTATATTTAGTTCCATCTCACTTTCAGACTGCCTTATCTGAATAACATAACATGTTTTGGCAAAGCTAAAAGTATAAGCAGGCAACAAAGTACAATTTTCTAATACTCAGGATGCTGAACACTGTATCCTTTAAGTGGGCATATAATATGAGAATAAACATTTCTTAATGTAATACAAAAGTCAATAGTTACCATAGTAGCTCTGAAACATCAAAACTTTCACGCTACTCCAGAATGACTCCCTGATATTTTTTACCACTGTAAAATGCAGTCAGAACATTGGTCTGTTTTACCGAACGACCAATTAGTTCAGAACTTGTTGTTTCACTCGAGAAATACGATAGAACTCTGATTTGGTAATTGCAAAACCCCAGTTCACATAACAGTCTATTTACAGTGTTCTGATAGAATTTGACAGTTAATAATAATGCCCTTCATCATGCCATTGTGACCCTTTTACGGGATTATGAAAATGTGCTTCCAACTGATTAAACCATGGAAAAAAAAAAAAATCAAAGGCATCTTCTATCAGCAATGTGCTTGCACTTTCCACTTGTTAAGATCAAACGAAAGAAACTGATCTCTTAGGTCTTCCTGGAGCATTCTGGATTCAGAAGTTTCAATTTCAGTGGTGTTCTCAGCCATAATTCCTGCATCAAGCAGTAATACTGATGCAAATTTCTAAGCACAACAGTAGGACTTGCTTGTTTATGCTAGTATACCCCTAATCTGACCATATGGAAATGTCCTCTTTTTTAGAAGACAGGTAACCAGGTAACAGTACTGGTGCTTAGTTGCCATCTGGGGTTAAACCATGACATGCATACAATTAATTGTACAACACATTTTAATTTAACATGAACTGGACAATATCACCTAGTGTGCACAGTCCAGCCACTCCAAGTACAGATTCCAGTTATTACATGAGAGCTAAAACTTTATGACATTTCCTACAAATGCTAATTAGCTGGTAGGTTAGGGCCCTCAGTCATGTAGCACTTCATCAATCACAAAGGTTAAACTATTAAAGATGGAAACTGTAACATTTTACATGAAAAGTTATGTTGCAAGTCAAAGTAGAATATTACATTAGCCCCCTTTACATGGTGTTCTTTTATAATAGTCCCCACAAAAGAATTTCCACAAGCTGTTGTCCTAATATGATCCAGGTCTACATCATCTATGCTGTTCTTGTCTCAGCAGCTACCGTTTTCAAGACAGAGAGTGATACTTCAGAGTATATAATTGTTTTTTAAAATATCTACAGGTTCATAGAGGACAAAACACACCAAGTATAGCCACTGTATGAAAGAGAAAATTTGGGAGCAAAAAGGGACATGAAAGAATCATCATCCAGTTCAGCACTTCTGCCCTTCAGCATACAACCTGGCCGTATTCATAGAACTTGCACATTCTGGTAAGAAATACATAAAGATTTCTGAGGTCTGCCCCTCTGCGTGCTAAACTGACAGATATGAGGTGTAAGACTAGCTTTGCCAGGTTAAACAAGGCTATTAAAACAGCATACCCAACTTTACTGGCACTAAAATGTAACAGTGGTGCCAAAGATTCTAAAAGAAAGAAATATTAAGTAATATTGCACCTCTGACATTGACATAAGCTTATTATTACTCCATGCCAATCTACCTTGATCCAAATCCTCTAAATGCATGCTGTTCCAGTTCTGGGCCTCCCTTAAACCTGCAAATCATACTGAACAGTGTAGCACTTTTTCAATTTGGTTAAAAGTTACACCAAAACCACTGCATGGAAAGACAATGCATCATTAGCTCATTATCTAGCCCATTACTTTTTTCTGCAACATGTTGCCTTACGTGTGTTCCTATGCCATCCCATGGGACTCACAACCGCTGTTTTGTTGCCAATGGTTTTGTTTCTTCCACGCTTTTGGGAGGGAGCCCTCGACAGAACCTGTCCTGTCCTCAAAGTATAAAAGCTATCCAGAAAGGAGAAGAAACAGCTCCAACTTTGAAAGGGAGCTTTTATGGGTTTGGTTTGGACTCCTTTGTATTTTTCAACATGGCAGGCAACAATAATGTATACAAGAGAAAGAATACAGCATTAGAAATTGCATCTTTCAAGTTACGTATTCCTTCCTACTGAGTTTCCAGTTATTACTGACAAATATTTTTAAGCACTATATACAAATTCTTCCTTCTTCAATTATTTGAACACAATCATTAAAACAAGTATTATTTTAGGCTGAGTGAAGCAAGATGTAGCCATCTATCTTGCATCAACAAATGAAGGCACTAGAATAACTGGTTATTCACAAGTCCTCATATCAAAAGTAAATAAAAATGCACAGATATAAAATGTGGCCCTGCATAGAAAAAAGAAAAATGGAAACAAGTATTATAATATTACCGTCAGAAGAACCTAATGTCTAGAGAGAACTTAGGAAGAAGAACTAGAAGAAATTCCTTTGCTTTCAGAAGAGTTTTCATGAGAGTAAGACAGAAACCAGGGCAATGTCCTGAAAGAAGGGAGTACAATCCACTTGCAGGCCCAGTAATTGTTTCACCTCTTGTCATATGAAATGGTCCATATAGCTTTCCATCCAGTGAATTCTCCACTTATATGTGCACAATGAGAACAAATTAATTTCTAAATGTTCAACATGCAAATGTCTGGCTGCCATCACTTGAAGTGAAAACAATAGTGAAAGAAGTGGCAAAAAGGTCAGGAGAAGATGAACAAAAACTGGAGGAATGCAAGTCACATGCAATCCAGCAAAGGGTAATGGATAAAAGCATAATTAGATTCCAGTAAAGGATAAAATTACTGCAAACAATATATATTAGATACTTTTCCATCAAGATGTATTCTTATATATGGTTGCTATTTGAAAAGTATGTTGTCAAAACTGGAAGAGGTACATCAGGCAATCTTTTTCTTAAAGCACAGCATCCACTTCTAGACTATCTGAAAATTCCTGAAAAGTGATTGTTCAAAAATATTACAATAATAATACTACAGCACTAGGAAGTACTATTATACATAGCCCAACATATTTCTGAAATAACACATGACTGAATGAACAATCTGTCTATGGCCAAAAAGGAGCTGTGCTCCCTTTCCCTTTGACAGAATAAAGACTATGAGGTATGAATGCCCTGGGACACATAACTTCATGTAATGAGGCTAAAATTATCTAGAGCAGAAAGGCACTAATGCCAGGAAAGCTTCTTGAAAAAGGCAGGCAGACACTGAACATCTTCCTTTCTACATGCAAGTATCACAATCCAGAGATGAGATTGCATCTGCTGTCAAGGACACTGTAATGCGCAAGGAAGCTAACCATAAGTACTAATAAGTACTGCCAAAATGAACACTTGGGCTAACTACAACAAGTAGATTATTGGGGTTTTTTTCCCCCAGATGAATTTAAAAGCCTGGATTTCCATTGGTGACTACAAAATTTTCTACTTCAGAATTGTACACCACATGCATGAAAAGTAAACACAGTGAGAGCATCCTTTAGTATCATACTCTAGATTTATTTAAATAACAAGGGTGAGTAGAGCAGGACAATATTTCAATCAAATTTTTTGTCTAGTCAAAATATCCGTGAGTGAATTTATCTCTAAACATATTGGAAGTGAAGCACAAGGAAAATAATGATCCAAAACTGAAAATGTGACCTAAGGGTAACTTTAAAAATGTGTTTTCCAAATACATTTTTTTTTCCTAAAAACAAAGTAATGATGTAATGATGATCTGATATTAGCATTTTTGGTCATGCTATCATCTCCATATTAAGATAATGTGGTTATTAAAAATGCTTTAGAGAAGCAAATCTACACATAACTTTTATGTGATGTAAAAGAACTATTTTTCCCTCCTTTTTTTTTTTTAAGTAATCATCATAGCTCTTTCTTCTCTAAGTAAACCCAGTATGTAGCCCATAGCAGAAAAACTCAACTTCATAAGTCCCCTGATAAAGCATATTTACTTTATTAAGGATAAAAACCTCAAAAAAAAAAAAAAATCAGGTGCTCCTTCCAGTTTTAAAGAATTAATTTAGTACTAACCCTGATTTTGTACCTAGCAGTTAGCAGGATTTATTTATCACATTGTATACTAGAGCTCACAAGGCTATAACATTTATTTACTCTGAATTAGTGAAGAGAGATAGGGCAGTTTGAGAGTGATTAGATTCATTAAGAAGCAGGTGCAAAAGAGGCAAGACCATCTGCAAGCCCTAATAAAATAGCCATGATGTGTTAAAAACAGAAAAAGTGTTGTACATTTCTCAGCACATATCCATGACAGATAGTGCTGACAGCTCTGTGATAAGTTATATTCATCACATAATTTTGATCACTGAATCCACATTCCTCCTACTGATCTATTTTCTCAAGATCTAAATATGAGACCAATTGTAAATTGTTGGTTTGTTTGGGCATTTTTTAGAATACAAAACATAAGAAAAGTTGCACTCTTTTTCTTCAAAATTCTCAAGTATATTCAAAATCAATTAGCATTCAGCAAAGGATAAAGGCTTGAAGTTTGCTATATTTACAACATCAGCATTGCTAACAAGGCAAATATTCAGAATAAGATTAAAGTGGATAAGTACCTATATTCCAGTTTTGATAGGCCTTATTTCCTGGGTCTGAAAAAGCAGACTTCTCAGTTTCTAGAAAATGAGGACTTGGCTTTTTAAAGACTGTATTTAACCAACTGCAGACTGAAGCAGAGCTAGAATATCTGAACCCTATGTGAATCCTGCAGGAAAACCACAGTAACATGAACTACCTACATAATAATAGAGTAAAGAGTAGACATTCTTTGAGTGGCTGTAAAAGGAGGGGAGAAGTAATAGTAGAGTGTATTTGATGCCAGGAACTTTTTATCTGTACACTCACAAGTGCATCTGTATACGATAGAGTGATACATGACACACACAGAGCATACCTGCTAGCATAAATATTTTTGTGAGTGTGAGACAAAGAGCATGGTAAATAAACACTCTACTACTTTATGCAGAACCCTTGCAGAGATGCCTCTCCAGGAAATTCCCTCCCCGCTCCCCCAAGTGGAAATTGCAATGATTAAATCCAACTTCCCAAAGAGAGTAAATATAGTTAGCTAAATTTGTGGAAAATTAGAAATAAGACTAATAAGGCTGTTCAGAGAGAGCCTCCCCTCCTAATGTCTTTAGCTCACAGGAAAGGCAGATAATTGACTTAATTTAAGTTCTTTCTCCACTCCCTTCCTACCCCACAAAAAAAAGTCTTCAAAGAAAAAAAACAGTATCCTAATCTTTTAGCAGTTCCACACAATGTATTTACATTATTTGGAAACAGTAGAAATCAGTGTTAGTAAGGATAACTAAATCCCTCATGTTGAAGAAAAAGAAGTTTTGTCAGAATTTTTAGGACTTTAATTTAATTTAAATAATTTTGTGGAAACTGCATTACCTAATATTTTTGTGATACAATATAATTAAAACGTAATACTGTAGAAAAGATCCCATGGAAAACAGTAACACATATTTTATGTTAGAGAACTATTTGACTATTACAGACTTACTCCTTGCATTTTTTAATAAAAGTAATATGCTGTAATAAATAAATATATTTCCTTTAAACATGCCTTAAAAGCTTTACAACATATCTTTTCATTAGAGATCTCACCTTTTTTTGAAGGACATTAATTTTTCTTTCTTTTACTTCCAACATGTCTTTCATATCTCGAATTTCTCCAGCCAGGGTTCCTTTCTCTTCCGTGAGGTCTTGAAGTTGTTTTGTTTTTTTATTCAGAAAGGTTTCTTTTTCTTCCAATCGTAACCGCAAGGCATCAACCTACAGTAAGTAAATCAAACATGTTTAGGTTTTAGCAAAGATCTTCAGCATATTTTATTTATTTTTTCTAATTCTTTTTTTTTTTTTTTTTGGTCACTTCAGAAACATTTTGCTTGTTTTCTCTGTAGATTTTCCAACTTTATCTCAGACTTAAGGATTCTTTTACTTGTTAAAATGTAACAAGAAATGAAATAATTTTTAGCACCAATACATGAATAGAAAAGGTAGAATAGTCAAAACATAAAATAACATTAAAACAGTCCAAACTTGAGATACACATAATGTCTATGACATACACAGAAAGTGTATAAAAAAAAAAAAAAAATCTTGACTTATTAAATACGTAACTCATTGAAAATAATGTTCTGTATCCTGTATTTAAGTTACCCATTAAAGCCGTGAAGTGGGCAATCAGATACTACAGTCACTACACAGGTTTGGGCACAGATCAGTAATCTAGAAACAGAAGTATTTAACAAGGATATAATAAATAGGGAAATTATAAGGTTCTTCACTTTTCTCCAGTGTATATTGCATAAGTCTCTTAACAAATGGGCCTTACCATACTTTTCTGTAGTAAGCACAAATCTCTATCAACCAAAATAAGGGATATTCCAAGGATCGTCCTAAGCAGAAATGCCTTAATAAAGAACCTCACCAAATTGCTCCACATTATATAACTGCTTTTTTCCTTTAGAAACTCATAAAAAAAAAAAAAAGGAAGAAAAAATAAACAAAAGCATTCTAACAGCACAGAAGGTATACGTAGCCTTGATTTTCTCATTTCTTGCTGTAAAAATGGTCAAGCATGCAATTGTTCTCTTAACGCAATTCAAACAGTTCTCAAATTATGGTCAGGCAAATACTTGCTGGTGGCCTGGAAAAACTCCACAGATGACTTGATACCGGTTGCTATTTGTATACAGTTTTTTCTATAAACAGCTCTACTGCAAATTGCAATTAAAAGCTTCGGTACTCATAAAAGCATTTGGAAATAAGAAGGAAAAATAGCTGACCTGACTGTCCCCTATTACAAAAGTAAAGAAAGGGGCAAAAGCAGCAGCCACCTTCAAGGACAGCAGCATAAATATTATCACCAAAAAAAAAAAAAAAAAAAAAAAAATTTGGTGAAGCGAGGCAAAGAGTGGCAAGAAAAAGGAAAATCTAAATGACTGGGTACCTGTTTGAGGAAAAGGAGAAGGGAGGAACTGGCTCTTTGGGTCATATAATGAAGAAATAGGAAAGTATGCACAATGTGAATATGCAGTCACGGCCACAGCAGTTAGCATACAAACATGGATCCAGGTGGAAACACACAAAAAAAATGTTGAAATAGGGGAAGAAACAAAGAGCTTGACAGGAAACTTCTTTCAAGTAGATTTAACAATCCTACTTCACAGCTTAAAATTCTTAGTACCTTTTTTTAATAGTATCTTTCTATATTAGCACTGCCTAGAGAAGTTACCACAAGGTAAGGTATGATTCCAAATGCAAAAGCTGTTACTCTTCACACTGAAAAGGAGAAGAAGCAGTCACTGTCAAGATGCTCACTGATACAATCTTTGAGAATTTCTAATATACTTTTCAGACTATTGGCTTTCAAGAAGTTTCAAAAAGGTATTCAAAGTAAGAGATCTTGTCACAGTGTCCTTAAAATGTAATAATGGAAGGGAATAAAGCAAATACATAAATGGTCTGCCATGATGTGATGGTGCAGGTGAAACTGCAAGAAAAAAGTAGAGCTGGAAAATGGAGTTTCACAAGTTTTAACGGTGCAGCTTTTTATACAGTAGAAAATAACAAGACAATTAGGAATCAATACTGTAATAATTCAAGAATATAAAGATACTGATTGTAGAATGTATGGGGTTCAAAATATGATGCATGTAATCTTTGCTGACCATTACCAAAATGAAAAAATATACATTTCACTGAAATGGAAAGAATAAGAAACATTATTCCTACAAGAATGTTTAAAAAAAAACTGTATGGAAGGGTGGGCTAAGTTGAATAGACAAATGAAGAAAACAAAAAAGGGTGAAAACCCCAGAAATTAAACTGAAATGGAATGTATTTCTCTAGTTTAACAATGTCTACCAATTTCTCTGTCTAACCAAAAATATGCTGGGGGGTAGAACTTAATTCACTAATGGCAAAGAATTAACCATCACCTAAATTCTGCTCTTAATACCTTTGTAATAAAAGGTATTTTTGCAATAAAAATAATAGACTTCTCAATTCATTAAAGCAACAGAATATGTTTGGATACTGCAAGAGTTGCACCTTTACATACATTGGTCCCTTCAGTGAGCACTTCCACTAAATCATACCTGTTTCTACTCTGCTCTCGTCAGACCCCCCTCTGCAGTGCTGTGTCCAGATCTGGGACATCAGAAGGACACAGGCCTGCTCGAGCGGGTCCAGAGGAGGCCACGAAGATGATCAGGGACTGGAGCACCTCCCATGTGAGGCCAGACTGAGAGAGTTGGGGTGGTTCAGCCTGGAGAAGAGAAGGCTCCTTGGAGACCACATAGCAGCCTTCCAGTACTTAAAGGGGGCTACAGGGAAGATGGGGAGGGACTCTTTATCATAGAGTATAGGGATAGGATGAGGGGTAACAGTTTTAAACTGAAAGAGGGCAGATTTAGATCATATATAAGGAAGGAATTCTTCAGTGTGAGGGTGGTAAGACACTGGCACAGGTTGCCCAGAGAAGCTGTGGTTGTCCCTCACCTGGAAGGGCTCAAGGCCAGATTGGACGGGACGTTGAGCAACCTGGTCCAGTGGAAGGTAAGGTGTCCCTGCCCATGGCAAGGGGGTTGCATTGGATGATGTTGAAGGTTTCTTCCAACTCAAACCATTCTATGATTCTGTTTCCACGTTCTGGTTCAGAAATGCAGTTACAACAAATGAATCACTGAGCAGCTCACAGGCAATACATCATAGCATACTGGGTGGAAATATTTTTGGGCAAAAAACAGATTTCATCATATATCAAGTTGGGTTATTTTTTTTTAATGTGAGCCTCATAATATTGAAAGCTAAATTGTAAATAAAATACAAACAAAAGTATAATATACCCATGAAACTGTTAGGAATTTTAAAGCTCATAAGAGATCATGAAAACCAACCCACTGTTAGCGTTAAGCATTATTTGGTTAAGGATTCAATTCCACATTCCTTGTACAGTCTCAAACTCCCAAATTCAAGCTTCGAGTACAGAAATCAAGGCGTTTATTCTTAGTGAAATATTTCAGTTTTTCAGAAGTCTGGTTAACACATCAAAACTTAAGAGTCCAAGAGAGGAGATACTAAAAATACTGCTATAGAATTACTTCCACATTTGCCCTTCTGCCCCACCCCAACAGAGAAAGACGCTATGTAGCACAGAAAGCACACCGAGTGGCAGCATGTGCATAGAGAAGATTTGCAAGGTTTGCAAGCCATTATACTGACATTATAAATTCATGAACAGTAGAGAACTACTAGATAAAGAGAGTGCAATCATTTGTTATTACAAAGACAGTTTTCCTTGAATAGAGGCCATTTTTCTGATACTGTTTTCTTCAGCAGCTCTGAAACTATGAGGAGTTCATATTAAGTGGACCCACACAGGCCTGTTTTGGCTGCAAGGTACACCATTGAGAAGACAATGTTTGGATTGAAAATATATGATGTGGCAATGTAGAATAATTCTCCATCTACAAGAGAGCTGCAGGAAGTCAGGCAAGTGAGAAATTTTAAATTCACTAATCCAAATTTCAAACATACAAATGTCAGAAAACAAAACCCAAGAGTTTAAAGTTTACATTACCTAGAAATTCATAAAGATTATTCATAGTAAAAAGCTAGGTGGAAGTAACTGAAAGGGCATAAATCTCAGTTTAACATTTTTAAGTTTTGCAGTTGGAATAGTCAGAAAGGGTCATATGTACTAAGCACTTTTATTTCTAATTAATCAGAATATTAATAAAGTACAAAACAATCAGAAAATCTAATTTATTTTTATTTATATTCTGAGTTTTGTAATGCTAAATTTATTCAAAGCAAAAGTCTTTGCAATGCCATTTTAAAACTTGCTTTGGGACCAGCTTAGATGATCTATTGGATCTCAAAATGCATGTTCCTCCTGCTCTTAAAATGGCTCATTGCTTTTCTACACACTGGAAAAAAGATTTGTATGCTACTAGATTTATTTTATTTTTAAGACTTTTTTTACAATATTACAGTAATAGGATCTTGCAGTTTGTAAGCACTGTGCAGTATGAGATTCAAAGATGACATTTTAAGTTAGAAAACAAGAAATAGTAGTAGCAGCAAACTTTCAGGCTTCTTTTATTAAACATAAAAGACCCCATATGAAACTCATTACCACATCTTCTTTATACTTAATCACTTGTTTGCTTCATGTCTGAAAGCAATCCCTTAAATCAAATCACAAAAATCTCTGGTGGGCCTTTAAGCTGCAGATGAGAAGCTTGTCATAACATTGCAAAGGGAGCTCCAAAAGGGGTTCTCTTCAGTCAGGCACTGCAAGTCTCATTTTCCAACTGTCACTAGGCAGAAGCTTAATGCTTGAAGTCAAAGGGAGTTGAATGTGATTAGACACACTGATAAACAAAGCACTGATACCATTCCCTCCTGACCCGGATAACACAGTAGCTTATGTATGTACTGATCCATTTCTGTTCTGCTTGGCTGAACCAGGCAGTTTCTGAGTCAATAGTCTTTTCTTCTCTACCCATCCAGTCCCCAGCCTAAAGGTTGAGGACACAATTCTCACTCTTCTTCACAAATTTCTTCCCACACACCCTGTCACCATGGCTCACTAGATTCAACTTGGGAATGGGGATTTGAGGCATTAAAACTTGGGAGCACAAGAAGGAAAGTTGAGAGGATGAGTAGATGGATCTGAAGTCCAAGTCTGTGAGTGACAGCCTGTGCGGGAAAGAGGAGCAGAGCCTTGTTCACTCTGTTTTTTTAGACCCCAGTCCTTCCCTCACACAGCTGATAATTAAAGAGCAACACGTGACTGAACTCCTTCACCACTAGACAGCTCATAACATGACTAATATATTATTTCCATTTCCTAAACGAAGACACAAATTCAACCTGGAGGAATGAGAAAAGGTGCATGGTGGTTTTCTTTCACACTAAAAAGAAACACACATGGAACTCTGGAGCCACAATCTCTATCTTTCCTTTCCCTGGTTAGCATTGAGGCCATCCACACAAAAACCTTTAAGTTAGCACAAGGGTAATGACCGAGACTGTGCCAGAGTGCCAGCCACCTAGTATTTCAGAGTTGTCTGGACTGACTCTAAATGAAGAAACAGATTGTTTTCTTGTTAGTGTCATAAATAGATTACTCCACACACCTTCATGTAAATAGTTGACACCTTAGATCAATTCTTTCAGCCCCATGGTAACCTTTTTTACACTTATTAATGAACACTCATGTGTTTGAGCTGAATTGCGTTATTCTGTAAGTTGCACATGGACTTAAGATCTGAATATTTTTAGACATAAGTGGTATAACTTCTGCCTAGAACCCCAGTTCCCACAAGAGATTGCTCATAATATAAGACCATGTCGGTTTTCATTGGAGTTCATTGATAGCCTTGGTATCTTCAAATAAAAGCTTTATAGCATGACTGAAGTGCAGCTTCGATTGCACTGAGGAAAATGTTCTAAAACATTTGAAACAGCCAAAGAATCTTGATCCCAGCAACCCCACTTCCTACAAGGACAGTGCAAGCCTTAGGTGGCAGATCCCCCATTCCAGTGCCAGTGTCTCACAGTCCCAAGTCATCTCTGTCTGGCAGGTGAGTGGTTCTGGCCGCTCCATCGCCAAGGCAGCCACCCTCATTGCTAACACAGAGAGATAAAAGACAGGCTTACACCACACATTCTCTGTCAGGGACTCTGACATTTCCATTACAGTCCATGATGTAACCTCCAAGCCACAACAAATCCCATGTCATACTTAGGAGATTACACTGCCTTATTCCCCAGACCCTTCCCAATTAACCATAGGTCAGAAAATACTCTACTGTTCTAGCTAGAACTTGAGTTCCACAGAATTACAAAGAAATTCCTTCATAAAGGAATTTCACCTTCCTGGTGAAATAGAAATCTTTCTCAAATATGATGAAAAGAAGCTAGTTACCTGGGCTACTGACATAGAATTTCCCATGTTTCAATCTGGATCATGGAAATTCAAACTAATCTTTTGGAAACCATACATTTTCCTATTCTTTTCTAAGACAGTACCTTATTTGACGCTGCCTCTTTTTTTCCCCTTTGTGCAGAAATATTTTAACCATTATATGTTATAATTAAAGTCAAGTCCATGTGAGAGCTCAGACTAAAACCTTTAAGATCAGAAAAGGATAATATTTATAACACAGCATGGTTTTCCATCTGTGTCATCCCTTTCTCCTTGCAAGTATAGGAAACAGAATTATCTCTAGTCTTCCTCCCCAGAAGCTATTTTTTTGTGGAGCTCAAATTAGATTGTGTCCTGACACCAATGCTGGGAAGAAAATAAGAAAGAAGGAAAAAAAAAAAAAATCTGTCAAATATATTATCTTACATCTCCTCAACCAGTGGTCAAATATTTTGAGACTGATACAGCAGAGCACTTTAATTCAAAAATCCACCTACACAATGAAGACCATGTATTTTGATAGAATAGGTATATCATCGCCCAAATTAACATACACAGGAAGGAGCCATTCTGAAATCAGTGCTTTACATGAGTTTTCAGCAGAGGCAGAACTCTGAGCCTGTGCCAGTCTGGGAGAGTGAACTCATACCGTGTGTGGTCTTAGGTGTACAGGTTTAGCTTCTATTCACAGGAATGCAATGTGAAGGTTTACAAGAACATTGGTTATGTCTCCTTCCCTAAATTCTTCTTTCTGCCTCCAGTAATCATGAATCAAGACTTTTACATTTCTCATAATGCAAAATAAATCTACCTCAGCCTGAACTGCATGCAACCTTTTACTATATGGTATCTGTTTGGTGCTAAGCATGTATGACATCATTTTGTAAGTCAAATACGAACCTCCAGATGGTATAAAACCAAAAAGCTGTTAAGTCAGTTCCTCATCTTGTGGAAGACAAGAAGCAAAATATACCATTTTCATTTATTGCCAGTATGAATTTGCCAATATTAGAAATTATCTTTTCCATGAAAATGGTAATGTGAAATCACACCTCTCAAACATAATGAAACAATGAAGTATTCTAAATGGAGAATGCCAGTACACTATGAGAAATGTCTGCCATTTTGTTACTCCTCCTTTTGCATCTATGGCATTTTAAATATAATCTGAAAGGAAATTAAATATAGGTCATTTTACAGCATCGGATATAGTTTTTATATTTGAAAGGATAAGGATTTCTGGTACACAAAAACCCTCTCTTTGGCTTTTCACTCAACACTATGTAATTTTAAGGGTCCTTGACTTATTTTTCCCAAGCTTTGGCAGTACATTTACTAGTAAAACTTGGCAATCTGAGGAAGATCATCATTTTCCAGAAAAATAAAGCAAAAACAGATCTGATAGCTAACACATAAAGCATTTCAAAGACCTCTGTCCAAGTAAATTGCTTTTTAATTTTGTCTAACTTTTTTTGCCTCAACAACTACTTATTTCAACTTTTTAATACAATAAACTCTGTCACTTACTCTGGCAATATACAACAGTGCAAAAACTGGGATTATACTTCAGAAGGGAAAAAAAGTGCATGTAAGTGGCAAAAATTGCCAAAGTCAGAGTCGAACTTTATTAATCTTCATGTCATCACCTGCCACTCATGACCAGCTCCAGTAGTGACGTCTGTTTCTCGAAGTTCCTTACTGTTAACTATTTAATTTATATGCCATAGTATATACAACATTTATGAAAGTGTTTTTAGTGTTACAGAGCTCCATGAGGAAGTAAAACATGAAGAAGCACTACTGTGTTTCACTGTTAAGAATTATTTATTATATCATCATAAATAAATACTTTTAAAGCAAAAGTTTGGCTTTTTTTTTTTAAAAAAAAAAAAAACAAAACTAACTCTGAATATACTAGTCAAGCACTAAGTGGACTGTAGTACCACACCTGGGATAGTAGAGAAGGCAAACTGTAACCCACTGTCAATCACCCTCCTAACCCCACCTCTGTTCCAGGCACTGTGTCAAAGAGCCAGTCTTCTCCCCTTTTGTACTATTATCTTCTCCCTTTCTGATGATGGCTACACAGAGCTGTTGACGCTTTTCTGTGCTACCACCTGCTCTCTTAGTGTATTACACAGCCATCTTTTGAGGAACCACTTCAGTGAATCAAAAAAACCAAACTTCTATTAAAGATCTTAGTGCCTGTATTTATATATCAGTATGTATCTGGGGAAATGTAATATATTAAGTTTTGATTATGAAAACCAGTTTGATCCATGAAAAAAAGGGCTGTCACTTCAATTCTCTATACAGAAGTACTGAGTTGTGAGTACAGACAGCATATCCTCACATGGGCCTTTTCTCAAATACCAAACCTGAGTTACAAGTATAGAAAGGATATCATGTGTCTTTAAAATGTCCCAATTGTACTCTCCACTTCAGAGCTTGTAAAAAGAAACTATTCTAAAATACAACAATAAAATGAAAACTATCTCTTCATCATATTTGTCCCTCATTTTTCAGTCTGATATGATAAATATGAGTATTGTCAAAGCAATAGCTGTATCTGGTAATCCACAGTACAACACATTCATTTCTTTCAAAAACATCTGATGCATATAAAATTCATGACAGAAAAGGCAGAACATGGCCACATTTTGAAGCTGCAGACATTTGAATTTTGTACAACTAATATGCTTTACAGTCTTGTTCCAAATTGAAACTTTAGTGAGTTAGCTAGCTTTTTCCCTTCGTAGAGAAAAATTCCACTTTCAAGCATTATTTCAACAACATTCCCACCCCTATTACTCTGGGTATTATGGTTGCTCTAGCTTACATTTTAATTCAGCAAATTATGTCATTACAGAGCTGATAGTTAACAGGCTTTATATTCCTTAAAGGATAACCTATTTTACTGTCTTTCTACTACTTCAGCATTTAAGAACTGCCAAAGGGAGAGGGGTTTAAAGCAGCTGAGTACATTGTAGTCAAGGGGAACAGATGCAAGCAACATTAGATGGTTTATAAACACAGGACAGCATTGACTGTTCGCATCAGGAAAATAACTGGTACCATCTCATACCATTTCCCTCATCGAATCATTGCCACAAGCTCTTTCAACCCTTCTGTACGAGGATGGGAGAATCAACTGATGCTCTAATGCATCAAATGCACTTACCTTCTTGAAAAATGGCACTTACAGGCTTCATAAAGCTCCCAGACACCCTCTCTGACAGCTTAGCCAGTCACCTTCTCTACTGATCAATCTTGGGTTTTCTTTCATTGTTTTTTTTCCACTAGTCCAGATTATGCAACTCTTTAAAAGAAAAAATTGGTAATACTGACTAGTCAAACTACACTAGAAAAGGTTTTAGATGCACCAGAGATTGTAGCCAAGATATAAATGGTTCCCTCAGGCAGTTTGAAACTCATCCTTGTGGAACATTATACGCCACAAGGAATTCTGATCATGTGTAGCCTATCAATGCAGCCAACTGCCTAACAGCTGTTTTATTCAAATATATATCTTTGCCTACTCCTGCCACTAAAATCAGCTAGTTTAAAGTAACCAGTCCAAAGTTCAAAATTTAATATTCAGTTCAGTTCCAGAAAATTTCAGAAAACGCATGGGAATTGTAACTCATGTGCTAATACTTAAATTTTTTGTTAATAAAACTTCCAACACTAACCTTACCTCATTGAACTTACCTCACTGATTTTTACACTCACTATAAAACTATAGCTGTCATAGTATTTTGGAATTATTGCAAAAGGAAGTCAGTCATTCCAGAGTCAATGTTATTTAGCAACATAATGATAGTTATAAATTCAAAATACTTAAAACCAATTTACAAAACTATCAATCTCGGAAGCTTTTAACTTTTGAAATTTCTCTCTCCAATAACATTCAAATTTTATTATACTGTAACAGATTAATAGAAAGTGAATTAAAAGGCCACAATGTTCTTTTTTAAAGTCATGCCAATGCAATTAACTGCTTCATGAAAAAATGTGTAGAATTCCATAATAGTGTAAGAATTATCAGTAAATATCTTTTATTCTTATACATGATAAACCCAGAAATTTTTACATGAACTGTTCTCCTCAGGGTTTTTTTTGGTTTTTTTGTTTAACAGTAGGAGTCTGTTATTACAAATAGTTGACATAACAGTGAAAGTGTGATTTTCAAAGAGCACATTTAGGTTTGTAACCTACACAGAACATTCAAACAAAAGAGGTGTCTGTAGGTAAACCTTTCTCCAACTGAGCTAGAGCCTGTGTTATGCTTGCAGGGGTGAGCTGTACCCTTGACCTCTCCCTCAATTTCACACATTGTGAGTGAGACACATCTCTCAGAGGAGAATCTTATGATTCACCTTGTTCTGAGACTGGAACACCTGTTTATGTCACCGCTTGTTTATCAGATATTCTTACATCAGTAGGTCCAGCTGGAATAAGCCTGGCTACAAGCTTATCTTCCAGGATCTATGGCCAGCTCATAAATAGACTGACATGAAACAGCTTGGGTAATATTTTTCATTTATTCATATGAACAGAGAAGTTTAAAACAATAAGCTAAACATACACTGTTTAAGTATAACACAGTGTTTTCTTCAAGAGATATGCTATTTTCGCTTTTGAATCTCTCCTGCCCACAGTCTTCCAATAGATCAAGTTATAGCCTTTTCTCTGCAAACTGCTGCATTTTTCTTCAGAGGGAATAAGCTTCTAACTATTTGTAATCTCTGAGATTAAAAATTCACCCCTAAAATTTTCCAAATATAAAAGCTGAGAGTGAAGTCCTCTCCCAACAAGCTAAACTCCATAATCTGCCAGACAAAAGTAAACATCAGTTAATTTGATATCGACTGTGAGTACCAGCAAGTGTTACAGGACTACTTAGCTCCATTACTTCTCAATCCAAGCCTTTGGTTCTCTAGGCCATTCTAGAACTCAGAACTTTCTCATTAGTTCTGGCTTTCAAGGCATGTAAGAAAAGACAACCCTCTTGCTTGCTACCCTTGCATATGTGAAGCAAGAAGATACTTGCCTGGTATCAGAGTGCAGTGCTTTACTACACTAGGTGGACAAAAAGGTGATGTGGAGTATTTGGCATTTCAGTATTAATATTCTGAAAAGTTGTCACATAAGTAAGGAGGTCCATTTTGGCTATTTTTAAGACTTACCCATAAAGGAAGTTCTTCTCAAAGAAAAAATCTCAATGAAGGTTCAGTTTGCCAACATCTGGCATATTCTCAACATTTATACATTTCAACTAGAGGTGGTAGTATGATACCAGACACTCCTACAATCAAGCTTTTAAAAAAAGGATTAAAAAAAAAAAAAAAAAAAAGTACTTTTATAAAAAGATAAAAAGGTACTTTGCAGGAAGATTCTGCACTTGAACATGCACTTATTTGGGAGGCCTCTGTCTTCTATGTAATTACAGACATCAGCCACCCTCTTCAGAAAGGCCTAGTCAGTGTATTATTCTTTGGGGGTTTTTTCCCTAGCTTCAGTCTATTTTACACATGCAGATTTGGTGTGAGTATTTTCTTGTGGTTCAGAGCTGTATCAAAATACCCTGTCCATGTACCATTTTTAAAATTAATTTCCCTTTTACATAGAGCAGCTGAGTTTGGGTGATACATAGAAATAATTCGGTAGTTAACACTACACAAATTAAGAATTATTATAAATACCAATAATTTGCCTGGAGAAAAGACAATGCGTTGACTATACAATTTACCAACTGTAAAAACAGACTGCACTGACCAAACTGTGTAGAAATTCTCTATCTCAAGAAATTAGGCTGAACTATGCAGGCATATCAGAACCATGTCGATCTCAAATTAGAGACCTCTGGGACAAAAAGACCTTGGGTGAGAAACAGAAGTCAACCTTCTGGTCTGCTCCAGCTTTACATAACAATAAAGTGGTACACATACGCCCAGACTACCTTCTTTTTTCAGGAAAAGCCTAATGCTGCATATAGACTCAATGCATATACGCACCTGGTGAAACAGACTTCTACAAAATCCCCTTTCCCAGAGGGTTATGGTCATAGGATACCTGTACCACTTAAGAGCTTCCAGCTCTCCTGTCAGTTGCTGGTCTTAATAGCATCCTATAAACTTCCAAAATGACAGCAACCAAAAATGCTGTTTGGTCAGAATTCCAGAATGTTTTTGCATCTAGAGGCAAAATACTAAATTATTGGTATAATGGTTTTGACAAAACCTTTCCAAAATAACAAATAATTTCAATCTTTAGCTGACAAGCCCTAATTTCAATAAACAACAATTTTGAGGTTTCTTGTGGAAATCTTTTTATGAGATTAAGATGCAATATGTATGATATGCTCTCTCTTTCATTGACTGCACCACTTGACTGTTATATCCTCTTTCTCTGTCTCTCCTCAATCCTCTGTGATGGCAATGTCCAGTTTAAGGGCTAGCAATATTCAAGGGTAGATTCAAAAATAATAACTCTAATGTAAGAATTAGATAGATGATACAACCAAACTGAATGCACTGAGTGAAACACATGGCATAAAACATCTGTGTAGAGAAACCCTACCTAAAGTCTGTGAAACAAACCCTAGTTGGCTCAGTTCTATCATAAGTATTAAATCTGAAAAGATATATGTGCTAGCAGACAAATTGCAAATTAACTTCAAAAATGAAGAAGTAGTGACATAAATTTTTACATTCTTTGTTCTACCAGGTCAAGGAGTCAAATTTCATGGAATTCAGAAGTCAGGTCTGCTAAAATAAGAAATAGGAGAAAACTAAAAGTAGATAATAAAATTACATCTATCTAGAAATAAAACTAGAAATCATGTAAGAACAGATTACCTCAGGAGAAATCTTTATTTCCATACTCAGAGTTGAACCATACTTTCTAAAATGTTTGATGCAAGTAATAATTAGTGAGTAACGTTAAAAGTTGTTGGTTTTGGTTTTGTTTTGTTTTTTTTTTTAATATGGACTGAAAGTTCTGTAAATGGACCCTAAAAGAACTACTCTGGCATGTAAGTAAGGTACATGCTTGGTAAATGTTTTTCTCTGTATCTACTAAACATTAATAAGATCTAAAAAATTATAAAGATCTCCCAGCAATAACATTCTGGGATATTCAGGATACAATAAATAGCAATAAATAGTTCTTTAAATAGCGAAGTTTGCATACCATTCGCAGAGACAGTTTTAATGGGTAGTCTGTTTCAAGCACCTACAGCAAAGTCTTTTGCTTCCTGCAAATGGTACGTTGATTTAGGGTACAACTCAGTAAGTCGATGTGTATCTCAGATCAAGAGTAAAAAATTGTATTGATCCCAATGTTTGTGAGGATAATTTTTCTTATATATGAGGTTTATTTCTGAACTAAGGGAAGAATCACTGATTAATTCTGAGTGATGAGACCCAAAAAGAAATGCTTCTGTAGTAAGTCCATAGTGATCTCAGTGTTATAAATGATCTAAAACAGGCATTTCAAACTCAGCTGCTGCTGATGATTCTTTTTAGTGGTGTAGTATAACCTTAATTTTCCAATTATGGCATCTTGAAAATTAAAACATCTTTCCAGAGAAATTAAAATGCCTAATACATGCAACTCATATAAAATCTACTTCTTTAACTGAAGGAGGAGCAAGAGTTAAGATACTGCTTTGGGAGTAAGTAAAACTTGGTATATGAACTTCAGAAGAAAATTTAAGTCTAATATCACAAAGCAAAAAATTTCAGACTCAGAGATTAGCAGTGAAAACTCTTTCTGACAATAGGTGAAAGTGGTCAAAAAGCTAACAGTATAAATACATATTTATAGCTACAACTGGCAAGGTTTTAAGAACTCTTGAATTACACAAATAAAAACTGTTGGTCAGCATTGCCTCAATGTGATATCTGCACAAGTCACTGCTGCTCATGTGAATGGATGTGTTGACTAGTCTACAGCAAAGATAAGCCAGAAAAAGAACAGGATATGACTTATAGCTCATTTAAGGAAAACAGCTCTGTGCCGAGAATCACAAAAGGAATAACAAAACAACTGACATTCTTGTATGACTTAACCTTGTAAAAGGGAAAAGCTAACTACTGCTCACAATTAGGACTCTGATACAAACTCAAAGATATACGTAGCTGAGCTGTGTATCACACAATTCCTTAATTTTTGCAAATAATCAACTTAAAAAAAAAAAAATCAGAAAATGACCCTAACATAGCTCAGCTATAGCAGTGTCTTTGGATGGATCATCAACTGTTTGACGCAGGAACTTGCCAGCTGGTCTAGTTTATAAGAGTACAGATGCAAGCAATTCTCACAACTTTTCCCATCAGTGCCTTGCCCACAAACAAGTTAAACAAGTGCCTACTAATAGCAACACTGTATTTGTTATCTAATGCATGGAACCTTCCAGAATGCCAAGAATGTCTTTTCTGGAAGCTTATATCTATATTATCAATAATAGGAGATGATACTTGAATAGCCATATGTATATTTTGTCAGTTAGTTTTGGGACCGCAGAATAGTCTGAAAACATTTCATTTACTAGTACAGTCAAAGCCCTTACTAGCACCTAGGACAACTGACTTTACTAGGCAAGTTTGCAGGTGGCTTGAGAACAAGATTAAAAGAATACTGGGAGTCATGTGATAACTACTTATATTCTTAATATCTCAAATTGAAAAAATAAGTGTTGAAACTCTTTAAAAAAATTCTGGTCTTTATGATAGTATAGAAAAGACCTAAAAACTCAAAACAGAAAGAAAAAAATAAAACTTCGATTTAGATCACATTTAAAATATTACAATTTTCAGACTCAACAGATGAGTCAAGATTTAAAACGTAAGAGCTCAGTAGTTTTCAGATTTAGGAAACTAATAGCTTTTCAGTGATATACTGAGCCCTTTAAGAAATTGTTTTGTGAAATGCTGTATCATATATATTAATTTAATTCTGTAAATCATTTTTCAGAGACATCTTACAGATAGTAGATGGCCCATCAGCTGAAAATGGTGAGGTTTGGTAATATTACTATTTTGTTGATAACAAGCATCTCAAAAGCAGACAGTACTCCTACTGAAACAGAAGTGCAGCTATTTTTCCTGTCTTAGTCACTGCAGATATATTTACTTTTTCTGCTGGAAACACACTCCCAAACTAGTTTTGAGAGATTGTGCTGGCTTGTGATAAGAATTCCAGACAAGGAAAGACTACTTAGACCATGAAAGGCTCCTTGAGATGCAGTGTGTTAAGACTAAAAGAGTAGTTTCAGATTTCAAATTGGTAACTCGTTTTTAAGTCATCTCTGCAATAATATTGTTCAGGCATTTTAGGTAGAGCTGGAGAAGGCATTTTACTCTAAAAAAACTTCAATCATCACAAAAATGGTTGATCTTCACCTCATATTTTATGTGTTGGAAAAGTCTAAGAAAATTAATGAGACACAATATTGCAAAGAAATGCATTAGATTGAACTAGTGACATAAAAGCAACAGTGTTATTCTTTGTACAAATACAGCACTTGTAATAGAGTTTACATGGTAAATTAAAAATAAAAAGTTATGCAGGACTTAAATCAGACATAAATTTCAGTTTCAGGCTTCCTAACATACTAAAAGAGACTACCTTGCCAAATATTTTTACTGAATCCAGTCTGACAGATCATCTAGCAGCAAGTCAGAGACATGTCAAGATCTGATCCTGTGTTTATTTACAATTCATCTGGAAGCTATACGTTTACTAGTTTACCACAATTATATTCCATCTGGGAGACCAGTTTCTCAGGACAGAATAGCATCTGCATGAGAAGGATAAAGCAAAACTGAGAGGTGCTGCTTTCATAACAGTATTGACACTAAATGAGCTATGTAGTTAGATATGACAGCAAACTGTATCACAGAAGTGGCCTTACACTGTCAAATACATAAGAGATACTTTCAAAAGAAAAATCTGCATTGAAGTAAGTCTCAAAAACTACTTTCAGAGAAAGAGCCCTGCAGCCTGCAAGAACCAGTAACAGCCAAGACACAGAGACTAGAGTCCTCAGCTGAACACCAACTCAGTGAGAATACAAGCCAAGTCTCATTCTTCACAGTACAAGAAAGCCCAGAACCCATGGATCCCTTAACTGTAATTCCCAGGATGCCATCAATTTCTTTCCTTCTCCAAAATTTGCATGACAATACTAGACATCATGTACACATCATTACATTTGAAAAAGAGAAACTCCATGAACAACACATCCATGTTTGATCCTGCAATGCAGTAGAACCACAATCACCAACACTGGAATAGTTGAGAAATCCTTCCTTCTTTCCCCTTTCCCAGCTCTCTTCAAGGATTCTCCACAAAAAAAAAAAAAAAAAAAAACAAACAAAAAAAAAACCACCTGGTTCATATAGATCTAGTACGAACAGAGTGTCATAGAGCAAAAAATCCCAGGGCCATCTAAATCCTGCAGAGGCATCTCAGATTTTTTATATACTTGATTCAATGTACTAATTGCTATAAGGAAAAATACGTTGGTGAAACATAACTACTGTTATATATCATAATGAAGGCACAGAAACAATCAGTGAGGTGGTGGAGGAATTATTTAGCCATGAGAAAACAATTTGGCATAGGGAAAAAATTTGTTCCTGACATCTCATTCCTCTAAGGAGTCCTGCAAAACATCTTCAAATTAAATGCCTAGGAATAAAATTCATAACTCAGTTGGATATTAAATTGGCCATTTAAAACAGTTCACAGAACAAAGCTACAAAATAACATCTACAAACTATTCAGCTAGTTCTGGGTGATTAAAATGGTGGTCCCTAAGACATACCAAGGCCAGCTACAAATTTTCCAATCACCTCTGTAGAATACCCAACATACAAAATAAGACTGTATGACTGCACCAACTGGACAAAAAAAAAAAAAAAAAAAAAAAAGAAAAACCAACATACAAAACCACAACATTTTCCAGAATAGCCTAATTCTCTCACAGCAACCATCAAAAGCACATAGAACTGAGTTTATCTGCATTATACTTGGCTTGAGAGAGGCTTCATCCATAAAATGTAGTAAAGTCTTCCCTAATATAAGATTCACCAAATGAAAACTACTAGAATTATAAAAGGATCAAAAGATAGCCACTAAAAAATTAAAAGGCTTTTCATTTTACTGTACTCAGCTAAAATTTAAGTGTGATGCAATAAAATGCCAATTCATTGACCTTCTATCTACTACTATTACATATTTTTTTAAAATCTTGTTAGCACAAGTCCTACCACTAATTTGAGTAATGTCTGTCAAATGTAATCACTTTGCTGAACATATTTCGACAGAATTTATAGAAAATAAAGGTGTCATAGCACTTAACACAACTAATCAGGTAAAAAATATAACTTAAATACAGTAATATGAAAATATGAATACATACTTTCTAGAGAGTTTAAGAATTGTTTCTCTGCTCAAGCTTTCTCCCAGAAGCATGTCAACAATCTTCCATCTACAGGAAAGGACTAGATACAGAAGTAATGTTGCAGTACAACTGCTGTCAAAACTAAAACAAACACTCTAATATTTGATAAATTATGCAAATATATTATAGTCATTACTGATCACATAGTGAAACATCACTGAATTAATTTGGACATATAACTATACATACGAGTTCTGTGTGATTTATTTCTCTTTCTTTTTTCATAGCAAAATTTTGTTACCAGTAGGAAGAGGTAATGCAGGGGGAGAAAACGTAGTCAATACAACAAAGTATATCATTCTTTCACAGTCCAAATGACATTTTCTACCATTTTCTGTAGAAGGAATTAGCATCTTCAGACAATACCTCAAGTACGCCATCATCAGCAACATGGTTCTACTCTGTCCAGCTCAGTTTTCCTGTCCATAATATAAACACAGTAATTGCTATACCTATCTCACAGACATACTATGAAGTTCCAACACTTTATTAAAACCTTTGAAAAGTACCTTGCACAAAAAGCCAGAGGTGTGTCATGCCACAAAGGCAAAAAAGAACAAGTAGATTATGTAAATGGAGTGTTGAATCAGGACAGCAGACAGGCAGCCTGAGCCATTTCTGGAAAAAACATGTTCCTTTAGGAGCAGGATCTCTTCCAAAAATTCCCAAGTAAAGATCCAGGGTCCCATAATGACAGTTCTCCCATTGAAGCTTGTGAACTATGTTCAAGACTTCTGATAGAGATCTTAAAGAACTGCTATTATACTTTACAGGACTAGGTTGGAAGGAAAAATGCAATATGATGTGCAGTGTCCTAAGAGCAGATATCCTCCAGACCAACTTCTGCTAGTACTATTATTATAAACATTATGTAAAAATCTGATCATTACTCCTAGAAAGTGAAATGTACCCCTACTCAGGTAGCCTGAGAAAAATTTCTCGTATTTTAAAGCTTGAAGCAAAAGTTCAGCTGAACAAAAAAAAATGCACAAATGGACATTTCAAATAATTATTTTATTTGAAATATAATAAAACTTTCAAAATGAAACCTTTTCTTGACTTGGTTTGCTCTAAAAAGTGAATTTGGGAAAAGTTTGACCAAAAATTTTATGACCATTTTTGGTAAAGATAGATAGATTCCATTTTTTAAGGGGGAAGGAGAAAGAAAAATTCTACCGATTATTTTTTTTTTCCACACAACAAACCCAAATGGTTGGAATGCCAGACTGTGACAATTAAATAATACTAAATGATCAAATAACATATAAGCTATATGATTTTGAGCACAGAACGACAAGTCTACCTTGTAAAAAATAAATGTTTTTAAAAGTATTTTGTGGTCAGATTACCACAAGTAAACAAACTGAAATTGTTTAAAACCTCATTCATCCCTGAGTGGGAAATTACCATTCCTTAGCAAATATATCATAATGAAAAGAAAGAGGAATGTCACCAGTTCATAACAGTGATAAGCAAAATGAGTTGGCTGAAATGACCCTGAAAATGAAACCACAAGACAATGACACATTTGAGACAAGTCTTTTTATCATCGTCAAAGTTTTTCCATTTTCCTGATCAATCCCTCTAACTTTCCTCTGCACCTCTCCTATCCTGAATTAATCCTTCTTGAACCTGGGTGACCAGAACCTTAAACTGCATTTCAGATGAGATCTCACAGAGTACATTAAAATATTTCCCATTTGTAACAGAAATCTCTCCCCTGATACATTGTAGGATCAGATTTTCCACAGCCATGTTTTATTGGTGACTAACGGCAATCTTCTGACTAACACACTATTACTACCTTTACCTCAATCTTTATAATATAGAACTCTACTTTTAAGTCCTCAAGGGCATAAATCTGCATTTTGTACTACCATACCTCATCCATTTTTCTCACTCCAGAATTCAAGATCATCCAAATCTCCTCAGCATCACTAATGGCTCCAATATGTGGATCTCCATGAAATCTCATGTGTGTGTTTCCAAGGTTCTGCAAGCTGTGCACTGAAAATACTAAATATGCCTCATTGCAATGTCAGGTCTTGAGATGCTTCAGCGACAATTTCCCCCAACCTGTTCTTTTCTCTTACCTACTATCTACACTGTTTCTCTATTAGCCAATATCTTACCAGTTCTACCATTCTTGGACTGAAGATTCTACCGCTTTAATCATTTGAACATGATATGGGATAAAAGCCTTACAAAGATTCAGCTAGATTAAACATAATGTAGAGAGAAGAATAATAATGTGGAAAGGGATCTTTTACAAGGCCATGTAGTGATAGGACAAGGGTTAATGGCTTTAAACTGGAAGAGGGCAGATTTAGAGTAGATATAGGGCAGAAATTGTTCCCTGTGAGGGTGGTGAGGCACTGGCTCAGGGTGCCCAGAGCAGCTGTGGGTGCCCCCTCCCTGGAAGGGTTCAAGGCCAGGTTGGACGGGGCCGGGAGCACCCTGGGCTGGGGGAAGGGGGCCCTGCCCGGGGCAGGGGGGGTGGAACTAGATGATATTTAATGTCCCTTCCAATCCAAAGCATTCTATTATTCTGTGATTTTCTTTGTCTACAAGATTTGTGTTCTTATCAAAGAAAGATACTGCCTCAGTCTAATTTAACAGATTTCATAATGAAAAATGGATCAACAGTGGCTCTCTAAAAATGGCTAAATGAAACACTTTTTTTTTATATACCAGAGAAATAATCTTTTATAGCAAATTCAAAGGGGGATACTCAGAATACTGAATGTTTTTACTTTAGATATAAATGGATTTTTACTATTTGTTTCAAGTTTGCTATCCCATCTGGAAATGGAAGCGGTAAAATTCTATTCTAAATCCTATACTAGCAATGAAGTTGCAAATTCTGAGTAACTATTTTGTTCCATACAAAATATCATGAAAATTTCTACCTTTTGAATAGAATATGTTCAAAAGACTACTGTAGAAAGTTTCTGTACTTGAAAGTATGTCTTTGAAATACTTATGTCTGTGGAAAGGATTTTACTAATATCCCATAAAAACATGCAAGAAAGGTTCATTTTTTTATAAATGTTTACTGTTTAATCATTCTTAATTTTTTTTTAGTGTATCTAGTATATATATGTGTATAATCTTTTTTGTCTATATATATTTAACATGCATATAGAGATATATATACATATTCATGTATAAACAAATATATTTGCTAAAAAATCAGGGTATAAATACTTTAACACAGAAATAGAGGCTACATGAAAATAGATCTACTAGTCCTGGAAATGAAACTGGGGTATGAAAATTCATTCCTTGACCTCTGACAGTTGACATTAACATTGAGCCTTATAAATCTACCCTTTAAGAAAATTCTATAAGTAAATAAATAAATAAAGCAAGCATCATTCCTCATCTGTTTTTCTTTCCCTGGAAAGCATTCTGAAAGTAATCTTTTTTCCAGACACAGATTATTCTGCACGTGGGTGAAATTTTGCTCCTTTTTCCAGTCTCCTCAAAAGACTGGGAAAATAAAGATACATTTCAAGAAACAGGAGAATGCCTGCACACCAAAGAAATTTTAATATAAAGTTTAGCATACATTAACTACATAGGATCCTGCACTATGCAAATTTAATATATCAGCACATGTGAGTTCCACAATACTACTTCAAAGAAAAGGGAAAAAAACAAAACAAAACAAACAAACAAAAAAAAAATAACAGAAATCCCCCACCTTTCCAACCCAGTAAGTTACAAAGGACACATTAAAGAACTACTATTTCTCTCTACAGCTGTCAAGATGTCTTAAACAATACCTAGTGGCTTTCCCTATATAATCCCATTTAGTGACACCCATTACACACAGTTCAACTAAACGGCAAAATGCATAGGCACTTTGGAGCTTAAAATTATGCTTCAAATAACTTAATTTCCAAGTACTCCTTTAGTAAGGAAGTTTTAAAAAAAGAGCTAGTAGTTAGAGAGTAAAACCAACCATGTACAATTTAATTAATTTTATTAAATATAAATCTACCTTAAGATTGCATTACAGAAGCATTTTTGTGGATACACAGGTGTATTAGCCTCTTTGACTTCCATCTCACTTTACAAAAAACAGAGGGTTTTTTAGGACTATCATTCCTGAAAATTAAATCTAGGACAGGAAAGTCAGTCTTTATTCTTCCTGCGTATATTATACCCCCAGTAATACCTATGCAGTCTTCCTGTAAACTTGTGCAGATGCAATTAAGTGCCTCTGTAACTGAAACTTTCTAAACCCTTCTATTATTTATGCAAGAAGAAATATAACCCTCTTCCCTCATTCATCTCTGTACTGGTTTGCAAGACCTAGCAGAGTAAAGAAAATTAAAACTTTTATTTACTGAATGATGTATATAGATGTGATTTTTAATGTTAACAAAGAATGAACCTAAGAAGCACAATGTGTCTTTTCATAGTAATAAAATAAAATAGTTCCCATACTTGTGATTTCTTTATATATATCTACAAACTTTTATGTTTCATATATATCTATATATAAATATTTAAATTTTTGCCTTTAATAGGCATTCAGCCACTGAAATCGTACAATTAAGTATGCCCTTAACTGGCTATGTTTCCATTTTGAACATCTTCATTTCAAGAATCTGTCTAAAGACTTAAACTGGCATCATTATCCTAGAAACACGTAAGAGTAAATGAATCTAAGGAATAATAAAAGGTTCTGACCTCAGTGCAGGCATCCTGTATCAAAATCACTTTAAAATGTACAAAAGACTGACTTCAGGTAATCTTACTCTTTAATATTGTTTGGCACAACAATAATGGTTGTTCTTCAACACAACTGCTGTTTATAATTAATTACAGTAAACAAGGCAAGTTTAATATACACGAACATTTTTTCTGTTAATTAAATAACATATAAGCATCCAAGGAATACAAAGAAGCACTTAATTAGCCTCACGGTCACACGCTATATAAAGCATTAAGCCACTGAAAGATAGAAACCTTTGAAACAAAGACAGGATCCTGAGTTTGCAAGCAGTACAGTCCTACAAAAAGGAAATTCAGATGGCAAATGGACATCAGATATCAAAACTCATTATACAGAACACAGCCATTAAGTAACAGTAGCAGCCTTTCCCTGGTCAAGTTTTCAACACTGGGTTGCAATCCTCAATGCTGGTTTAAAATTTTCTCCTCTTATATAGAAATAAATTTATTTTTACGTAACTTCAGGATTTCTCTTTGAACCATGTCACTGGTTGAAAGAGCAAGTGAGACAATTGTACATCACACAAAACATTCTAGTCTCTCTCATCTCAACAGATGCCTGATTATGCCACTATGACAATTATCTTTGAACTGTTTAACTTACTAACACAGTTAAAAGGAAAAAAAAAAAAAACAAAATCCTAAATATGTAATTCATAAAGCAGCATATTTTCCTTAATTAATTTTTTCAAAGTTTACAATATCTGTACTAATTCTCTGTAACTAGATATGTTCTGGATCCATTCTCAGAGAATCTGTGTAGAATAAACATTTGAAACATCTTAAAGACTAACTAAAACCATCTTTCTACTACACTGCAAGGCAAATAATTTTTGGATGTTTTGCATTTTTATGCTAAATAGTGCAGCTGCAATTGATAAAAAGAAATCAAGCTAATTTAAGTCAATCATGTCCAGGAGGTTCTCATCACTTGGATAAAAATGCTCTCACACTCACTTTAGGGCTTTACCACAGCAAGTAGCTTCCCTCACTCCCCCGTATTTTGGTACCTTAAAGTTCCCTCTGCATTTTATGCAACAAAGAAAAGGAAATATAATTCTTATGGAATAAGAATCTTTCTAGTTTTACACCATAAATCAAACTTGTATGTCACATTTGAATAAAAGCTTAGGTTGATAGTACCACTTGAGCACAAATACGATTTATCACAATACAACACTGTACCTTTAGTGTACATCGAGGCATCAGGTCAAATGCAAAGTAAATTTCTAGCACTCAAAATGCACAATTGTTACCCTCTAACACATAATCTGGATTACATTACTAAAATCATAACATATGTTTTGAATTTATTATTTTGATTCATCAATATGACACATCAGCTGTCATTCTGAATTCCCTCCCAGCAGCTGCATTTGACATTTTAAACAATGATTGTTTATATTTTTAAATTTTGTATTAACTATTGCCACTACATTTTAGACCTATAAAACTATTACAGCCATGCAAGAACTCTTCCCTAGATGGGGAAAATCCAACACAATGGATCTGAATTCTGTTATGATTCTTACCCATTTGGCCAACCCCATACGCAGGTGACTTTTCAGGTAGCTCAAAAATTATTAAATAAATATAGGCCCCAAACATCAAAGCATGCCATGCCTTTATTCCTGTTCCCTATGGATGGTTATGGGGTTCAGTAGTACAGTAACTGGAGATGGAAGCAGAGAACAACATAACCATGCCCTGGTTCTCTTGCTCCTTCATGAAGAGATGAAACCAGGTGACAGCAGGTGCTATCAGATTGAATTAAATCTCTGTCATGGCTTCTTTTCATGTTCTCTTTGAGCAGCTGCTCATCCAGACCATTTGCTCAGTGTTCCCACAGAAGCAAATAGGGAAAATACAAAAACATCAGGAAAATCCTGCAACTGACCAAGGCAAGATTTGAAAAACATACCCTGGTCTTCAAATCATAAAACCTACATGTGTCTCAGTGGAGGAAAATAAGATATAATCACTGAAGTAATTTTCCTAATAATTTTTGATCTACAGTTAACACGAGGGTTTTCATTGGATAGGAAAGATTCTCTTTTTATTGATGGACTACTGTGTATTTTTTTAAATAAACTGAATTGTTGAATAACACATTAAATAATAATATAAGCTTTTCATCAAACTGCTTATCTTAGAACTGTAAGTGGATAATAATTCTTCGACTTATGTATAACTAATAATAATCATTGGAATTAATAACACATTGAAACTCTGAACTCATGTTCTAAAAATGCTTCTTTTGGTTATTCATCAGAACACACAATTCTTCACAACAATAGTTAAACCACCACAAACTGGAGGAACAGGCAGCACTTACCTTGGGGGTGTGGAGCCTGTCTCTGGAACTTGTGAGATCACACTGGCTCAGTTTGGACTTGCCCAGTAGAGGACAGTTACTGAAATACTGGCATGAGTCCAACTGAGGGCCCACCTGTATGGCCACGGAACTGGGGAACAAAACATACCACGAGAGGCTAAGACTCAGCTTTGTGCACCCTGAAGAAAAAGCAACAGGGAGATCTTACTGCCATCTTCAACTACTTAGTGGGAGTGCATGAGAAGATAGAGCCGAACTCTTCTAAAGGGTGCACTGGAAAGGGATGAGACAACTGGAACACAGAAACTCCACACTGGCATTGAAAAACTAATTTTTTTTTACCACAAGCTTGGTCAACTACTGGAACAGGTGCATAGAGAGGTTACGGAATCTCCATCCCTGAGATACCCAAACCTTGACTGGACACAGCCCTGAGCAACTTGCCCTAATTAAGACCTGCTTTGAGCAGAAGCTTGAGCTAGATGACCTCTGCAGCCCCCTCCCAAGGTACATGATTCTATGATTCATCTGAACTTAAACCTCAATCTGCCAGTGTCACATACCTCCTGCAGTAAAAGCACAGACAACAGCTGTGCTCACACTAAGCCTGACACAACGCACCACACTAGCAAGTACCCACTGGAAGCTGAAGAACCTGCAGATCAACCCTGCCTGAGGATTCCCCCAAAGTCACAGAAATGGTCATGAAGCAACTGAGCTGCATGGACTGAGTGTGAAATGCACTGCATAAGAGAAAATTAGAAGGTCCCAAAATTCCAGCTAACCTGTGATTTTGTTCATGAGGTAAGTGGTGAGAATTTATTATGTAACTGTTCTCTCCACAATGAAGATGAACAAAGATGATCTTCCAAGGTTTCCACTTGCCTAAAAACCATTAGAACCACTCAAGACATAGTGTACTTAAACGGCGGTAACTGCAAAAGAGAAATACTCTAACAAAAATGATTAAAAATTATCCAACCCAACATAAGCAAATAAAAATGTCAAATTTCAAATCAAACTATCAGCAACCCATCAGAAGGACAGCTTATCTTGGGGACAATCCACTCAGAAAAATAGCAAAAGTTTAAATAAAATACAAGGCAGAGTTTACTTATAGGTACATTTAAAATAGTACTTTTATTTTCACAAAATTGTGTGTTATGTTCATTGATAGTAAAAATAACAAGAAAAAAATACTATATTCCCAGTTGATATCCCCAGAAATTCTAGAGGATAAAAAAAAAAAAAAAACAAAACCTGCCAATAACAGCAGAATTTGAGAGTGTGCTGAAATCATGTTTAAAGCATCAGGCATTTTGAGAAGCAGGCATTCAATCTGAAAATTAGTGAAATTCATAAATCGTAGTATTTTCCTGTACACAGGAAAAATTGGGCTAATCTTGTTTTTTATCATGGCATCCTGCTATAGTCAGTCATATTTGGCCATTACTATTCATATGCTTTGTTAGCTAGCTATAAGCACTTTTTTTTTTGTTAATATATTTTATTTTAACCCAATTTCTAATATTTTCAGGAAACAAATGATAGAATAATAAAATGATAGAATAATTATAATCTGTTTTTTTAATAATTATAAACTATATTATGCCACTGTGAACAGAAATAAAGACCAGTCTCTTGACTTCACATCTTTATTATAATAAGGTAAAGTGTATTTTCAAGATGAGTTAGCTTGCAAATGGATTTACTCTAGCTAAAATGAAAGAGAGCCTGCAAACAAGTAGTGTATTGGCATAAATTAGAATATACACTTACACAAGATTTTAGGACTAGGTGGTGTATTTAGCAAGAGAAGTCCAAGAAATGGTAGTGCTTGGTAAACAGAACACAATCACAATCTTGCATAGCAACACTAATACTTTGGACCTTGCTTGCATATGCTTATGTGTAACCCTGGTAGTGGCAATTGCCTCAATGGGAAGACTATCAGGTTGGTCAGACATTAATTATTTCTCCTTCATATGCTGGTTACTCCCAGTCACCTTCTTGTCTGTCATATACTTGGAAATGCCTTCCAGGATTATTTCTTCCTTATTATGACCTTCCCAGGGATCAATGTGAAGCTTACCAGCCTGTAGTTCCCTGGATTCTCCTTCTTGCCTTTCTTAAAGATAAGAGTGATATTTACTTTCTTCCAGTCCTCAGAAACCTCCCTCAACCACCATGACCTTCCAAAGATAATTGACACGATGCCATCAGCACTTCTAGGTGCATTCCAACAAGGCCAAGGGACTTGCGTGTGTCCAGTTTGCTTAAATATTCCCTAATCTGACCATCCTCCACTGAGGCCTGGCCCTGGATTTATGCACTGGTTTCAGAGACTCGGGATTGCTGGAGGCTAGTCTTACTAGTAAAGATCAGGGTGAAGAAGGCATTCAGTACCCTGACCTTCTCCATGTCCTTTAGGATCACATCTCCACTGTCATTCATCAGCAAGCACAGATTTTCCCTCGTCTTCTGCTGTTGATGTGCCCGTAGAAACCTTTCTTCTTGCCCTTCACATCTTTCACTATATTCAAGTCCAGATGGGTTTTGGCTTTCTTAACCCTATACCTGCATGCTCAGATGTGGTCTCCCTGTTCCTCCCAGGTCACTTGTGACTGTTCTGACTCCCCTGCATCATTCCTTTTTATTTAACTTCATAATTAGAGGAAGAGGAATGAGAGCTGATTTCAGTTATACAAATGTGATCATTTATAAAAATGCACGGTACCAAAACATTCTCATATTTTTTAACAATTCCTGAAAGCGTTCATGGTCCAGGAAAAACAAACATCATTTCTTACCCTCTCACTAGGTATGTGACAGACTACTTCAAAATTTATGACAGAAGATGACACAAACCAAACTAGCCCACTGCCAGACCACTAGTAGACAGAATTGTGCTGGAAGAGAAAAAGATAACAGAGGCAACTGGCACTTCAATGCAGATAGGCCTGAACTTTTGCTTGGCTCATAAACCAACACAGCTGCAGGGCTGGGCAACAACCATGAGTCATCAATGTATATGAGTCTAGGTCAAGTCTGGCAAAGGTTTCCTGCGTGATTTAAACTTAGTTTATTTGGTCCAATGGCACTTTTCCTAGAAACGGAGGGCAGGTTGACCACACATGTGTCAGTCTATTTGTGGCCTGACACTTGGCAGCATAAACTTCATTATGTTTATGGTTATGCTTAGGAAAACAACTCTCAATTGTTTCCAGTCTGTTGCAATCATAAACCCACAAGCTGTATTAAATATGTACTATCGTATTTACCACAACTTTATGAAATCATGCATAAAATCCTAAAATGGGATAAAATAAAGGCAACTTCTCTTCACCTCCCCCAATTTCTGGCAACTTTTCAAAATAAACAAGGAAGCAAACCAATCCTTATATTGAAAGGTCAGCCAGGACCTTATTTACAGGGAAGATAAAACTGGCCTAAAAAATAAATAAATAATTCAGTATGAGAAAAGCCATTTTCTCATATATCAACTACATAGAAAGATGAAACAGCTCCACAATTAAATATCTCAGTAATTATCCATGTCTATTATTGAAGAAAATGGAATTTCTTCTAGCCAAAAGAGTAAAATTAAATTTACACATGCCTCAAAAATTAAATAAATTAATATTAGGGGAAAAGCCTACTTTATTACAACTTAAGTAACATGGATCTGACAAGGTATTGCAGAGAATTAAGGTTTCAATCTTTTATTTTCATACTTCCTAATCTCAGGAACCTTACTGCTCCTGACATAAAGCAGAGAAATTTAGCTATAAATATTCAAAGAGAGAAAAGAATGTGTAACTATACCAAGATGCAAAATACATATTCTGATTGAAATTCAACATAGATCAGAGTCCATTAAAACTGTGCACTATGTTATGTTTTAGAGTTCTGAAACATGTAAACAATGAGTGAGGCGTAATCTGGAGCTCAAATATATCTGAGCAATTTTTCCTCTACAGTTTCATTCCTTGCCCTGTAAGGATTCTGCTTACTTTTACATTATTTTGCTATGTATCTAAATTTAAAGGTGAAAGATGACCTTCCAATACAAAGCTTCCCAGTTGTAATCCATCTTCCCATGCAAGCAACTGACCAAAGAATCACCTCGGTTAGACTGGATATGGCAGGCAGGCATCATGAAAACTTTTTGCAGAAGTGTGAGGAAAAAGAATCTTAATAACTTCTGTTACTAGTGGTAGTAATTTCTACCAGAAAATTTCTTCATATTAGTTTATTATTTGTCCTAAATTTTAAGGCAACATTAGTGTCTTCAGTGAAGAATATTTCAACTTCAATGTTTCTCCAAATTTACTACTGAAAAACACTGTAAATATTTTACAATAGGAAGTAACCTTCTCCAATCTTGCTACAAAAATGTTTTAAATCCAACCAATCCATACATGGAAAACAGCAAAATATTATTTATGCAAAACATTACTAATATAAGGAAATAGGCAGATATAATAGATACTGATTTTCATTTCAGTTAGGTATTATAGGAAGACAGCTATAGTATTTATGAATACTATAATCTTTTCCAGAATCCAATTCAGTGCTGCTCTAATGGTTTTCAGAACAATGAGTAAATGATACAGTGTAAAAGTAATTAAAATAATGGAAAGTATTTTAAATATATTCTTGGAACTTCGACAGTTTAAACAGTTTAAAAGGGAAAATAAGCATGCAGCGAACATGATCCAGAATTTTTTTTATTTACATGCTCCTCAGCCTTTCCCACCCTATACAAATCTTGTGCCTGATCTCAGTGTAGGGCAGCTGAAAGAAAATAGTCTTTAAAGAAAAGAAACAGCTGTTATGCTTGTTTGACCTGAGGAAGAATTTGAAAGACAAAATCAAAGGGAAGTGAGAAAGAAAATAATCTTCATAAATGCAGTATTTGCAGAATTGTTTCATCCTATTTCTAGCCAACTCTGGTAATAGTATATGATGTGCACCTTGCTTGCATCAAACTTACTTCCACTGAAAGACAGAAGTAGAATGGAACCTGGCAAAGGCAATGTTAAAACAGGCAGCCAAAGAATTCCTACAAAAAGAGAAACCAAAGCATCCTTATCCCTTTTATTCTATTCCGATCTACTTCTCAATCCAACTTTACACTAGTATCAACATTTTCAAAACTCGCTAAATACTTGACTTCTAACTCCCTGATTTTATCTTGTAAGGGCTTAGTTCTACAATACTTAAATAAATTTCTAACCCTAATCATAGCAGAACTCTACTGGCTGAGACAATATTTAAGCAGCTCCCTACGCCAGCACCGATGTTCCTATCCCAGAGCTCTTAAGCAGCAGTATCTTCTGCAATCTCTCTCCACAGTTCCATGCTCCTTTGTCACTCATTTCCTGATGATTCTGTAGAACACCCTATTTTCTTCATGAAGCTTTAGATTATTATTAATACTTGACAAAAATCTACTCTCCTTTCCTTCTCTTGTAACTGTTATTCCTTCAAATGCATCAGAAACATTTGTCTGCATTTTTAAAACATTTTTTTTCCACTTTTCTAAATTTTTATTTTTCCTATCAGGGTACTGCTTATACAGTTTCTTCTGTAAAACTAAAAATGTTGTCGTACTGAAAATATTCACAGTTGCTGTTAAGCAAGAATCTTTCAAAAACAGAGACAGATCTGTGGCAATGAGTATACAGTAGAAATTCATCAGGATGCACGCAGTGTCTTTAAACAATTACAGCTGGTGGAATGGACACAGGTAGGAAAAGTATGATCATGTAAGAGCAAGAAACCTACAATACATGGTGTCTGTAACAACATCGGCAAACCCTAGCATTCTCATCGCTTCATACATCCCACACTTCTCAAAAATATGGAAATTAACATTGAGAATCATAGGAAAAAATGAATCTTCTGTGTGAGAAAGAGTGCACATTCAACAGAGAAGTACAGAGGAAACAACTCAAAGCCTTTCCTCTTTGTATTTCACAGAATGGATGATAACCAAGGGCAATTAAATAGATTCAAGCTTCTTAATGTCACATAATGCTTTTTTTTAACATATTACTGCATTACAAATTTTACTGCATAGAAAAAACATAACTGACATTAGCAGGGGGAAGGTATATGATTCTGTACAGGAAAAACAAATGCAAAGATTTGTTTGAAGAGCTATGATTTAAGTTCTAATGCCATACATTAAAATAATCACAGGAAAAGAATCAAAGAATCAAACAAATGGAGAACTGCACCACAGACAAGTAGCTGAACAGTTTACATTGTTAACCACTTACATGACCAAAGATCTAAAAAGAACATTTTTCAGAGGAGACAGATGATTTCAGAACTTTGTTACAAGCACTTTTTACCTAGTCAAGGCCAACAAATGTTACTTAGCATCCTGCCTTTGAGAACATTTTGTATTTTAATTAAATTAAATTCACAGCCTTCTCATTAACTATGTATCTTTATAAATTTTTGCTCTAAGGACATTAATATCCTTATTTAACTAGGTGCTATCATGCACAGTAGTTGTTTAGCCCAGCTTCTTTTTAAGTGTCAGACCACTATTTTCATAGGTCACTGTGCACAACTGCAATTGCTCCCTGCAACAACTGGAAACTAAGATGATTGTTCCCACGTGTTTCTGCCAGCCAGCGGTCCACGAGGATTTTTATTTACTAAAGCCTTAAGGCTACACAACTTAACTGCCATGACTTACCATGGTAGAGCTGTGAATTAGCAAATCTACTTCAGAAAGACATCTTTTGCTACACATGTATTATCCTTTGCTTGTCTAAATTAAACAGTACATTTCCGTCTGGGTTTCTATTTTGTCTAATTTATAAAATTAAAAAGCAGCTTTCACTTTAGTAGAAAACAAAAATGGAAGCAACAAAACTGGAATTCCATTAAGTTTACCATACCAGCTCATTGAAAATATACCAAATAATGACAGAATCTAATTATTCAGGAGAAAAATGCAGCTGCTGCTTCTTCTGAAGGAGATAATTTGTAAATATTTTTTACCTATAACAATTCTTTCAAAATTTCTCACAGACTGCGTTACTTAATGATTTTAAGTATGGAAAGTATTGGAGAAATTTCAAGTATTATGTAAGTATAATATGTTATCACTTGGGACAGGAAATGTAGTTGATCTTCATTGGAGGTTTCCCTAAATACTAGCAGGTCACCTGTAAAACCATCGATCTTTCACAAGCTTAGATTCTTACTTTCATTTTGCACTGTGATACCAAGACCTAGAGATTTCTTTCCTTATAAAAGTTAAACAAGGGGGAGGGGGACAGGGGAAAAAAAAAAAAAAACCACTAAACAAACCACACCACCACATAGCTATAAGGAAAATTTGATTCCGAATCCTACCACAAAACGAATCAAAAAGCCATCTGAGGTCTACTGTCAGTATGAACATCTCCAAAAATTTCTGGACAACCATGGCTGCAGAAGCATTTTATTACAAATGCGCCATATCTCCTATTTAATGAAATTCTGCTTCTGCTGCATGCATGGATTTTTCCTCTGCAGAGATTCAGGGCAGACTAAGAATGTATCTTTGCACTACAACAGGCTTGAGTGTTGGGATTAAGAGCAATTGTGAGCCAAGAACCCTGTTACCTCTGTTAGGAAGAGCAGATCTCTTCACTGAACAAGGATGCTCCCAAACTGAATCACTAATTAAAAAAAGACACAGTTTGCCGTCTCTGGCCTTAGTGCCAGCACAAAGGCTGAACTGTCTTTCATGATATCCCTGCACTGCATTCTTAACACCCATACTTTTAAAACTTATTAAAAAAAGAATAAAGACAAAACACCAAAACAAAACACAACCCTTACACTGGTACTATGCAAGAAGCAAAAAAGCCTACCCTGTCCCTACCTTTGTACAGCAAAATTTTACCTGGCTGCATGTACCCTACACAAGGGTCATGCTCATTGACAATTTGCTATCTTCTTTCATTTTTACCCCAAGACAGCAGACACAAAAGGCCAACCACTATTGCCCTTTCCCTGTCTCACTTTTATAAATATGGAAGCTGCTTGCCTTTGACCTTAAGGCCATTCATGGCTTATTCACCAGACCATGGCCCCTGTCCTTCTTCACCCAGACTACTCAATACATGTCTTCCTTTAAGTGCCTTTAGCCCTTTCTCCCCAGTTGTTTCTTAAGCATAAAAACCAAAAATATTTGGAACTACTTCAGTAACTTCTCCTCACACTTCATGATTACAGCAGTATTTGCAAATCATCATCAACAGCTTCAGACTGGGGGGTTATGTCCACTAGTTATTATGCTCATTACAACATTCTTTGGTTTTGCATCTAGCTGGTGAAATTTCAATACTGTTTTGAGGTGGGTTTTTAATTTGCATTTCTTTGTGTACAGTGCCAATGCACTAGGATCATAACTGGGCCCCTTCAGACTTAATCACAATATAAGCAATAGTTAAAGTATAAAAAGAATAATTAGAATAATTTCTGAAGCAATCCTATGAAAGTTCCTCTCAAAAAATCTCAAGCTAGCGCAAAGGTTTTAAATTAGTAGATAACAGGACTAATATTTTTCTAATTATTTCCATCCACTAGAATCAAGTCTAATTGAAGCTTAATTCATCTGATCACAGTGAATTTTGCTCGGTTATAAAAACCCATTAAAGCTGTCTAATTGAATATTGGTTTAAACAGCAACAAGGTAATTATCTGTACATTTAAGAATGGGGGGGCGCAAAAAACACAAATTTATCAATTTAATTAACTAAAATAATAAAATATATTAAAATGAGAAGTGTTTTGACAGTAAGATAAATCCAACATTCAATAAACTATTTGTCCCAAACAACTTTCATAAAGTCTTTACACATCAAGTATACAACCCTTATCTTTGTACTTTCATCTTTCCCGTTTTCTTTTTATCTGTTTTCCTGTTTCTGGGCACTACTCTCCAGAGACCCTGCAAATGCAACTCTCTACTCCTTCAGACACTTTTCCCTCAGGCAATTCCATTTCAATTTTTTAAGAAATAAAAAATAACGGTGTCCTCAAAATAAAGAGAAAAAAAGCTACTGATAAGAATGGATTCAATGGGGTGGGGGTGTGTGGGTGTGTGTGGGTGTGTGTGTGTGTGCAAGCAAATCAATCAATATTTAATATTTCTGTGGGTAAATGAATGCTAGTATCTAACTCACAAAGCAGAAAAAACACATCTTTGGGACAGTAATACCTATAATGTATTTGAAAAAGCTTCATTTGTAGTACTGTAGTCACTGAGGTTGGAATGGGTCTCAGTAGGTCACTAGTCCAACCTTCTGCTCAAAGCACAGAGAACACTGAAATCAGACTATGCTGTTTGATGTGCCTTTAAACAGTCAAGTCTTGAAATCCTCCAATAGACAAAAAAATGCTCTGCTTCACAGTTTAATTCTGTTTAAATATAGCATTTTGCTAATCTAAGTGTTCTTTCAGTTTAACTCTTCATATTTACTGCCTTGCCACTATGATCCTCTCTCCTAAACTGTCACGGGCACACAAAACATGCAGACTGTAGAAAAAGTGAAATGTCTGGTAAATTCCACCTGAGATAAAGCTCTGTATAAAATATGCAACACACCATCAAGAAAGCTATGAACAGCTGTGGAGTGACAGAGAGTGTAAATGCTACACAAGCCTCCAGAATAGTGCTTTTTACAGTGGGTGATCTTTCCTTTGCACGCATATCGGATCTACCAGAACAGTACACAGGCAGTACAGCAAAGAGACCACACTGAAATATCTGGCCCAGCCTGATCTGAAACAAGAAAAAACACAAAATAATAGAAAAATACAATCTCAAAGCAAAACTCTAACTTAGAAAAATAAAAATGTGAGTGAAATAACCATAGTTATACCATTATTATTGTAAAATTAAAAGCAGATTTACATTTCAAGCAATATCAAATATCAGCATTGTAATAGAAAGAAAAATAAAGCATTTTCAGTTTTGTTCCAAGAATTTTGTGCTGTCTGCTTTTATTTGCTCTTTATGCAAACTATGAACTGCCAAGAAGTCAATCATTTCACAGCCCTTCTCTATAAACAAATTTCTTTAAAAGAAAAAACAGATTGCAATAAATACCTACTATAATCACCTCTCCTCTTCATTTTTATTAGGTTTTCTATATTAATACTTGTATGCTAAACACATCAGTCTTCAGTTACAGTACAGACTTCACCTATTTTTGTAATCCATTTTTTCCATTTGACAGGACTATGCTCACAATTTGCAAAATTTTTTTGTAGACAATTACTTATTTCACAGGTCATTAACCTTCAAAGGTTTTGCGAGTGTGTTATCTAAAGCAATGATACACTAACTAATAAAGTGCTAAGTATGTTTGTGTCAGAAGTGCTTACAAAATTAATGTTTTTCTCCGCTGAGCTACCCAGATGAAATGAATTTGTTTACATTCATTTATGTAAGGTTTTTTTCCTGAAGCTAAGAGCAGTAGTTAAGTGCCAGTCATTGCAAATATAGTCTCAACTACCACTTTTTAAAGTACACAAATGGTAGCACCTCATCTTTTTAAATCATCAAAAAGGATCACTCATGCTGTTTAACCTCTTTAGAGTAACAGTACAAGGCTTCATTTAAATTAACATCTATAGCTTTTTCACATCAGCAAGGAAAATCTCAGCAAGTCTAATATTCTTCCTTTTAACAATTCTCTATGAAACACAGTGACAATTTCAGTGTTCTGTAGCTGGAGTAGCCTGACCTTGGCTCATTTTTATCTGATCTCAGGGTTTTCACATCATTAATAAAGAGATAATCAAAACAAAGTCTACGTACATTAGAGTAGGAAAAGTTTGCATAGTTTGGCACTATTATCATATATACCCTTAAAAATGGAACAAAATGAAATGCACGTAGCAGAGGTGGTGAACCTTCTAAGTACTGGTTCCAAACATTTTTCCTACTGGCAATAAACCATTTTCAGACCTCCCAACTCTGGCCACCATGATAGTTATTGCTTTATAGTACTATATCTTTTTGTTTCAGCTGTCAATAAAAGCTAGCTTTTTAAGTCAAATACACCTATAAAAAAACCTCCAAAACACTGACATCACTGAGTCAACAGAAACACCATGAAAAAAGCACATCATGTTTAGATCAAGCCTTAACTTACTTACTGTTTGTTTTAAGTTTTCTCACACCATGTGTCAAAGTGTCATTGTACCTGAAATCTGATCCAATTATCATTGTTTGAACGAAATTAACTATACTCATCAAAAAAATCCAGATGTCCTCTCATTTATGATGATCTGCTATAACACATGTAAAACATACATCTGAATAAACAGATACACTATTCATGCCTCTCAATAGCAGTCAGTACTCTGCAGAGATTAAGAATTATTATAATTCTGCTTACAATTCATTTATGACCATTTAAATTAACTATGTAAGAATGAGCTTAAACTGCATTTTTAAAGTAGTAATATTTTCTGAACTAATTTTGCTAAGACATAATGAAAATTCCAGACTTGAAATGATACAGAACTCTACTGAATAACAAACACTGACAGAAATCACCAGCAAAGAAAGTGAAATTAATGAACTTACAGGGATACTTGAACTACCAGAAACAATAATTAATACCAAGAGATTACTTCTAAGCCTTCTGCCCTTATTAGACTTGCCTTGCAAGAATCATGGAGGGAGATGGAGGAGTATCAGGCAGAACCAATATTTTACTCCAGGGGTCAATACTGCAGCCAGTCCTGTTAAACATCTTCATTAGTGATCTGGATGATGGGACAGTGTGTAATTTCAGCAAGTTTGCTGATGGTACAAAACTGGGAAGAGTAGCTGATACACAAGAGGGTCATGCTGCTGTTCAGAGGGACCTCAACCATCTGGAGAAATGGGCTGACAGGAACCTCATGAAGTTCAGGGAAAGGAAATGTAAAGTCCTGCACCTGGGGAGGAACAACTCCCTGCACCTGTATATGCTGGAGTCCACCCAGCTGGAAAGTAGATTTGCAGAAAAGGACCTATTGTGGTTCTGGTGGACACCATGATGAACACCAGCAATGTGCTCTTGCAGCAAAAAAGCAAACAGTATCCCAGGCTGCATTAGGAGGGGTGTTGCCAGAAGGTTGAGGGAGGTGATCCTTTCCCTCTATTCATCACTAGCCAGGCCACACCTGGGGTACTGTGTGCAGTTCTGGACGCCTCAGTACAAGAGGGACATGGACACACCGGAGAGAGTTTGGTGAAGGGCCACAAAGAAATTAAGAGATTAAGGGCTTTATTAAAGAATTGGAGCGTCCCTCTTATGACAAAAGCCTGAGAGAGCTGGGACTGTTTATCCTAGAAAAGAGAAGGGGGCGTCTTATCACTGTCTATAAATACCTGAAGGAAGGATGTAAAGAAGACAGAGCCAGGCTCTTTTCAGTGGTGCGCAGTGGCAGGACAAGAGGCAATGGGCACAAACTGAAACACGGGAGGTTCTCTCTGAACATCAGGAAACATTACTGTGAGGATGATTGAGCACTGGCACATGTTGCCCAGGGAGATTGTGGATATCTGTAAAAGTCATCTGGACGTGGTCCTGGACAACCAGCTCTAGGTGGCCCTGCTTGAGCAGGGAGGTTGGACCAGATGACGTCCAGAGCTCCCTCCTTCCAACCTCAACTATCCTGTTATTCTGTGAATGACATCCTATTGCACCATATTCAGTTCCTGTCTCCAAAACCTTAAGATAATCTGCAGAGTGCGTTATTAAACTAATAATAATAAAAGACTTTTATGAAGTAACTGAGATCCTGTTGAGGATTTCTTTTATTATGGGATTTACTAAACTGATTTAATTACAAGGTGATTACAAAGTAATCCTATTTAGGCAGGAAGTTGACACTGTAACCATGAATGCCCAACTCAGCTCAGGATTAGAATTGGCCTTTGATGGTTACTTTCACCTCTAGAAAGAAGCCCTCAAGGCAGGTTATGAGCATGCTTTCGACAGCATAAAATTCTACAGTGATAACTAACAAAAACTCTCTATTCTACAAATAGACAATGTGGACGTGCAGGAAGAAAGGTGTGTGGCTTAATAAATGCCAGAATGTTATTAATATTAGTCATCTGGGAACAACCAATAATAGCTTGTACAGTACAAAGTTCTTTCCATAATGATTTCCACCTGCTGGAGGGCTGCCATTTGCCCTGCATCTTCCTGCAGCTGCTGCTGGAAGCTATTGCCCTCCCCTTAGATAAGACCTGAGGCCTGGAGATAGAAGATTCAGTTGCTTTAGGCAAACAAAATCTTTTCCCAATTCCTGGTTGCAGAAAACAAAACCTGCTATGTCTAGAATCATTGCTGGATTGCTACCACAGCACAGTCTAGGCATTAGCTTATTCAGCTTAAAACCCAGGTCTCAGAGCAAAGCTAGCAAAGCAGCATTTTTATTCCTCATCCATCTACACTGGCAGGCCACATGCTTGATCACCACGTAAATGACACTTGCTCATTTTCAGGTATTTGGTAAGAAGGATCCTGGTTTTAGGGCATAGAAAGCCTCTCTATCTTTTCATGGGTCTCTTGTTGCAGGGATTGAACTTTCTGCAGGAAATGTATGAGCTTCATTAGTGGAACTTTTGATTATCTGTTGTTTTGTTATTTAATTTAACACAGCCTAATATCTACACCAGAAACAAAACATCAATGGCCTCTACTGATACTTGGAATTATCCCACAATGACTCTCTCACACATAATGAAATGTAACATTTTCAGCAAAGATTCATATGAGATATAAACATTCCCTCTACTCCCCCAGAGTTCTCCAAACTAAAGATTAAGGTGATAAGTAAAATGACCTTTTGAAAAACAGGATATTTCTGAGTACTGAAGACAGACATTGTTGAGTTATATGAAGTTGATATTTGCAAAGTGATTACCAAAAAGTCTCTCCATAAAACTAAGAGTAGGTATAAAGGGAGTTCAGGAAAATTTTAATCAAAGGCATAATTTTTAATTTTTCTGTCTTGTTGCATCATATTTAGCTTGTACAGGATGTAACAGGAGAATGCAGCCTGAAGGCATGAATTTGTCAATTGAAGCATACAATGAAGCATACAATGAAACAAACAAAAAAATTACTTAATTCTTATTGCCACATATTGGCCCCCTGGTCAATCAAAATATATTAAGGGCAAATAAGCAGGCAAAATAAATATAAGAAAAAATTAGGTGTTTCCAACCTGAATAAGAAAAACTGCAAGCAGCACAAATAGCCTGCTTTCAACCATCTAATAGCTAAGACTAAGAACAAGATCAGCTCTAATAACACTCAAACTTACAGCGTCCAATGAGAGTAGTCTATAGCCTCAGCAATTAATTTTTATTGAGGTGCCTTCTTTTCGCTTACGTTAAGGATGTATTCCTTCTGGCTTTGTCTATATATTGATAAGAAACAAGGACCTTGGCCTAAAGGAGTAGATGTAGCAATCTACGAATTCAGCTGCTGTCCAGTTTTTGTGTTCCTTGGAGCTCCATCACATTTCTCCAGAACACCCACAGCTTATCAGACTCCCTCCCCAGTAAACTGCAAACCCTGTCTGGAAATTGTAACATTATCGTTTGTGGAGAAGAGACATCCTGACAATCATTTTTAACCCAAAAAATTCTCTAGCATACAGCAGGGTGGTAAGGAATGTGCCAAGACACTGAGAGTCTTAATAATATGTACCAATAGAACATCATTAGAACATGCATGTCAGCCTTGAAGAACCTTATTTTCTAAAGGGTGAAATTGCTTGGACACAGTAGATCTGTCACTTTTTTTCATGACTGTTAGAGAAAGCAAGTAACAGGCTCACATAGTTACACCGCAATTTAGACAAATCCTGTGTTTGGTTATATGAGAGTATTTCTTATGGCTAGCTGAAAGCTGCTATAAGACTTTACTCCAGGAGAAAGACTGGATAGGTCAGTAGTTTTAAGGAGTTCTTGATTCAAAGTCTATTCAAAAGAGGTACAAAGTATGTTCAGATTAACCACATATCTTTTGTGACCCTTGATATTATCTAACTCCAGAAACTGATCTTCATTTCTGAGCCCTGAATATCTAATCATCTAGATGGAAAGTTGTACAGCCTGTGACATGGCTACAGCAACCCTGACACTTTAAAATAAAAACCAAAGTACAGTTCTTTCCTGGTAAATCCTGGCTTGAGAAACTAATGGGTACACAGTGTGCTTTATTTCTACCTACATAACATAAAAGATCTTTTATAGCAGATTTGAGATGTGCTGCATCTCCACCATAAAGTACAGGAAAGTAATAAAACATTCATTGCATCTTAAATGGATAAAAAATTAGATGCAATTAATATGTCCAAATTGTGCACATTATTACAGTATTTTGAGATCAGGTGAATTGCCGACATAATTTAAAGCTTAACACGAGTTATTTAAAGTCTCTGCCTCATAGGTAAATGGTGCATATAAGAGCACATCCTATAGAGCTATCTTTTCCAAAGTAAATAAAAGAAATTTCAAGGCAAGTGAAGTTACTTCCCATTTTAAATCTCCTATTAGATCAAAACTATTTGGTAAACCATTTCAAATAATGGCTGCATCAATACATGTGTATAACTGGAATTGGAACTTGTTTTCTTTGTGTTGCTTCTAATGTATCTTGAGATGTATCACATCCCAAAATGAAGTCTGGTATTAACCCAATACCCAGAGACATTTATTTCCATATGATGTCTGGAAAAAAGTTACATTAATGCAACCATTCTGCCAAAAGCCTCCTGTACATGAACAATTACAGAAAATTTTAACTAAAATTACTTCCAATAGAGGTAGACATTATCTACCAACTTTCTACAGTTCCCTTTACAAAGGTATCTTAAAACGATAAAGAAACTCAAAAAACTGTTATATGATAAAATCATGACCTACACCCTACTCAAAGCAGAAAATGGAAATCACCTAGATTTCTATGGGGAATATAAAATAGTTTGCAGTGTTTCAGAGCTTCATCAATTTCTGAGTTAATATAATTACTGAAGGCTGAATATGAAATAAAAACCACAGTTTCTGAAGATTCATTGACAAAAAAATTCAGGCTCAATTGATTTAGCAAGTCCATGCAGAAGAAGCCTTAACTGTCTAGAACCAGGATACACTGCAAGGTCATTTATGAGTTGTTTTGATTCATTTTTAAGTCTCATACCTGCAATGACCCATCTAGTTTACAGTGTTATTTCACTCAGAAACAAACCAAGGCTTGTCATCATGATGTTTTAGATTATATGGAAGTGAAGGGTTAATTAAAATAAATAATCAAGACCAGGAATTTATCTCTTCCACTGAATAGAAATTATATTGAACATATGTTTCATTAATCCTATACCTAAACGGATATATTTTTTTCACTGAAAGCTGGAAGAATCTCATTATTTGTATGAAATATCACAAATAGCATGATATTAGGCCAAACAAAAGGGATTCATTCTCTATTGTAGAGCATTCCTTCTATCAAGCTACCTTTCTGACCATTTTAACATTAATTTTTCATTTGTTTTCCCTGAGAGACTAACAATAAGCAGACACTATACAACTGATTGTCACCTGCACACCAACAGACAAATACATCCAATTTTAACTTAAATTGCCTCATGTTAAAGGTTCAAGCTCAACTGCCTTATGTAGAAACTGGGACAAGAAGGAATTGAACATGTCAGAAACCAACTGGTTGTCCTCCAAGACTGCACAATCCCAGTAGCCCAGCATCAAGAGCACTGTAGATTCAGTTCTTTTTACCACTGCCCATCTGCCAGCCATAAGGCTGTAATGCCTTGAATACATATCGGTCTGATAATGAATTAGGAAATCAAATTACTGGAGAGCTAATGGAATTCATCACCACCCTCAGTAGCATGACAGGTAATACAAACCTTGCAAAACAAATTTGCACACACAAAGGTTTAGAACATGTGATCTTTACTACTCGAAAGCTAGAATAAGATCTGCCAAAATTGCTGGAGTTTTTATCCTTGTTCTATTATGATTATTTTGCATTATATACATATGCTGGCTGGCCCATTAAACACAAGCTGCAAATTCCAAGATTTCATCTGTATCTTCTTAATGTACAGAGGATAAGACACACAGAACAGAGGGATCATCAGAATCTTAGAAATATTTATTTCCTGCTTCCATGAGAATGATGAGTTTAAGCTGCTTTCTCTCCTACAGCCTTATTAGCTAGAAATTTGAAATATTCTGTAAGATTCCTGTATACATTAAATAATATACTTCTCTGAATACAAACTATTTGTACTGTACGACTGAAATTCACAGGTATTTCTGATTCTTGAAAGGGGTACACACATTAAAAATAAAGTGAAGAAGTTATAATAGGAAACAATCTAATCAGTACTGTGTGCTCCAAGTCCATGAACTTTTTAAAACACCAGGAAATGAACCAATGGACATTTTTAACACTGGATTTACATATTCCTTCAAATGTGACAACCATCTCAACCATATATTCCACCACCCATATTTTTATGATCTGAATTTGTAGATACATACATAACTAATGCACTGGCCTGTTTCAAAAACTGGAGTTATTAATATTTTAAAGTGTTGATTGCACTTAAAACAATTAAGCCACAGATTAATATCATGCACCCTCCAACAGATCCCTTCAAAATACAAAATAGTAGCTTCACTCTTCAGAACAGAAATACATAGTAGAAAAGAATCATCAAGCCAGAAGAACGAAAAAGGAAAATTCAGTCAACAAATAGATGAAGAAACAAGGAATGAAATCACAACAATCAAGTCATTAAGGCCCAGCTCCCCCCATTGAAGCCAATGAGAATTAGGCAGAAACATTTTCTTAAAATTCAGTCATAGGTGCTTCTAAAAAAAATCTAGAATGAGGTGTACTACTAAAAAATATATACTGAATATATTGGCATTGAAAGAGTTTTAAATTATTTCACTATTCTTTAACAAATTGCCTTTTACACAGACTTGTAACATACACATCATCACCTTGACACATGCTACTAAGAAAATATTTCTATTGCATTGTATGATTAGAAGATACGATACCTCCGTTTGAAGTATGGCAGCTCTCTGTTCTTTGGCAGTAAGTGACTCTTTAAGCACTTCAATGTGTTGCTTGCAATCTGAATTTTGATTGCTAAGGGTTTCAAGCTTAGTTTGTAAGGCAAGAAGTTCTGATTCTTTCTTTGAGAGTTCTTGTTTCAGTTGGTCAATCTGTAATGGGGGAATAAATGGTAAGATCATTAATTTAATTTTCAATTCATAGTTGCACTTGAAATATAAGAGGTGTGAATGACTATGATATAACAGCTCAGAAACCTATAAAATCTGGAAGAGAATTAAGATTCAGACTTTTTATACTCACAACTTCAAGTTTCTTATAATTTAATGTACCCTGTCTTAAGAATGATTGCCCTGCTGTTGAAGAAGTTAAAAGGAAACTTAAAGATTATACACAATGATTCGGCCTATAACTTTACCATGGGCCTCACAAGTTCAAAGGAATTTATCCTGTGTGAGGCAAGTCTGGCAGGACAGCAAAAATGCATAGGAAAAAAGATGTTCATAAAAGTATAAATTCAATTCAGTAGCCTATTCCTTTCAGCAGCATGATTCTTGTGACTTATCATTGCCCAGAGTGAATCAAGGTTTTATAGGAGCCTGATAAGTAAAATCAGGCATCTTAGTAAGGAGAGAAAAACAGAGAAGTGGAATTTTAACCTTACTCTTCTTGAAAATGAGTTGCTGCCCCCTGTCCCCTCAATCCTTTTCTCCTCCCTGGCAGCTCATATGGAATTCTCAGGTACTAGGAAAGCCAAGCCAAAGAGATTTACTTTTAGAGAAATCTGGGGAAAACATTATAAAAAATTCCACAGAGTGAAAGCTCTGTGAGATTGTAAAAGAGTATCCTAGGAGAAAGAGCAGAAACCCGGTCACTAAGACAGAGCTTCTGAATTTAAATGATTTTAAGGTTCATCAGTAAATGTCATGGAATTGTGAATATTCTTCCCTTTCCACAAAGATAAATGGGAGGGGTAGCCGCAGAACAAAAAAGTGTGGTGGATTTAGAGTATATGAATCTGAACAAAGCGCTGGACTATACACAGAATGATGCTAAAGGATGGTGAATTAGGTGACATAACTATTATTATTAAAGTCATGTGAAATAACACTGGTCACCAGATGAGTTCGGGTACAACATCTTACAAGGATTATGTGAAATAAAACACCTCAGTGCATCTGCATAAATCAGAGAAACCACACTTCCTTTATATTTGGTAAGTTTTCTTGATGACTTTAAGGTCTAGATATTTTTCTTTAAAATTCAAGTTTCAATTCTGCAACAACCAAGAAGTACTAGAAGAGCTCTTTTCATTCTCTCCTATCACTTGCATCCCAATAGACATTTGGGATGCAAAAAATCTAGAAGGGCTGGCTGGAAGGATATATTGTATGTGTATCCTTAAAAATTAAATTTAAAAATGTTTCTTCCAACTATAGTCAGTATGCACATTCTAGCATACTTATTCCTTATTTCTCTTTATAAATCTCAGTATGTTTGTCTAGCTGGTTAAGGTACTTGACTAGCCACCCCTGAGCTACTGTGTAAAATCAAGAATCCATACTAGCCCTAAAAACAACCACCTTCACAGTCTGAAAATATAAAAATAAGAAAAGGAACATACAAAAATCAGATGTCAAGAAAACGTAGAGTGCAGTTAAGAAACTGCTAGAGAAAACTTTTTCTTGGAAGTAAACCACCTTCCTTCATCCCTTGCCAGAACATGTAAGCAAGTATGGCAACTGAGACAAAAATGTATACAAAAAGAACAATGGGAAAATCTGTCTACAAGATATAAAGACAAAATGTAGATCTGCAGCCAATCTGAATTCCATTACATGCTTTATACAAGACCCGTGTGAACATCACAGACGCTTAATCTCTCCTAGAAATTCTTCCCGCTTTTCCATGACATAACCCACACCCTGAGAAATAATCAACAAAATAAAAAGGCAATCAATTTTAATTGCAGGTATGTTCTTTGTGTTTTAGAAACAGAATCTGGTTAGAATAAAGTTCAAGCTACAAGACCCACAAATTGCCACAAGTTTAAAAATGTGTTAGAGCTCTCAAATAAAAATAATAAAAAGCACAAACAAACAAACAAAAAGACACAAACAAACCATGAAAGATATGTTGAATAATCATGCTTTTAGCTGGTGCTCTATTAAAATAAAGTATAACAGTGAAAATGTACTATAAATTTTAATTTAAAAAAAATAGTATCAAAAATATGAAAGGCATAACAAGAAACCACACAACTTTCTAAATATGTTTTTAGACCCAGGTATATTTGCTTTTTTAAAATTCTGCATTATCTATTAGTGTGTAAAAGAAATTAAACAAGCATGAAATAAATTTCTGTCTCCAGCAGATGTGCAAACATTTTCACTTTGCTATATCTTAAGTGGTGTGGAAGACAAGCAGTCATGATTCAATGAGATCTCCTGATGTCAGTACAAAAAAAGACAAAGGCAAAAACTTTTTTGTACTTTATAAAGACTACAATGAAGATAACCTACAAGTCTGGGTATAAGTGCTGTAGCATCTAAAAACTCCAGGTTTGTCCTGTGATCCTGACCTTCCCACTATCTCACATATTTCATATGTGTACTTTGTCTGTCACCACTTTTTCAACATTGCCCAATGTGATGTTGCTTCACATCCTTTTCTGAAACCCTAGTTCCTTTGTCTTCCTTCTCAATTTATGATTCTGTCACCTCCCACAATTTCATTTCCTTAGATATTAGCATTTCTAGAAAATCATTATCCTTTTTCTTACATTATTATTTTACACACCAAAATCTTACATGAAATTATATAGAGTAACTGGTAAACAAAGAAAAGAAAACAATCAATCAGAGCTTTTCCTATTAATATTGCATATTAAAATCAACAGGCTAAATCTTTATGTAAATAATTCCATTAAATTAAACTATGCTGATTTATGCACCATAAGGATGTGGTCTTTTACGACAAATAACAACTGCTTTTTAAAGTGAAGGAATTAAGTGAAGAAAAAACAGTAGCAATGCAAATGAAGTGGCTGCATACAGTAGATTCTGTATGCAGAGTCTTAAACTACTTAAATTCCACAGTGCAAACTCACACCTGAAAAAATGCATCAGTGTTCCTTTAAGTATCTGTCTGCTAGCCAAAGCACAAACTCTAGTAAGAGAAGGAAGTATTGCAAAGCAGATATTATTTTTTAAAATGCGTATCATTCTATATGTTTTATTCATATCCCTAATGAAGATATTTGAAGCTTCATATCCCTTAGTCATGAAAACTTTAAGATTTGTGTTGACAATTTCTGTGTCATGTGAGTGATGGCAATTTTTGTCCCATTCAAAACAGAGCAAGGAGACTCCTTAACAAGTGGGCAAGGTTAAAAAAAAAATCTAAGCAAGTTTTCTTTCTCATTTCTACAACTTCTATATAACTGCAGGTCAAAATAAATAAGACCCTATATATTTGGAAGGGCTGAATATTACTAAGAATTAGTTAAGAAAAGAAACACTACCCAACATTCTCTGCCACTTACATACAATAAATAATATTCAGTACTGGCCTCCATTTAATACCTTCCCATTTATTTAGATCAAGAACAGATCTAAAACAAGTTATACTTCAAGAATAAATGTGAAGTATTAAGAGCTTTATAGCACCTAAGATTGTTAACTATGAAAAGAGTTTTGTTCTGCTCTTCACCATCTGTCAAGACTCCTGTTTATCAGAATTTATCAACAATCTCAGGTTCAACAGATCAGGTATAATAAGATCCATTTGCTGACAGCTACATAAATACTTTTTCACCTTTAAAGATTCTCAGATGAATGACAAAAATACTATCTCCTGCTGCAAATCTCAATTTTAAGTGGAAGAAAAGGACTGGTGAAAGAAAACAGACAAAGTTTCATCAGAATGGCATTTATCAAAGATCAGAAGATTGTGACAAAACAAGGCATGTTTAACAGTCTTCTCATTCATCTGCTTTCTGTGCCACAGAAACATACTGAAGATTTTCCTCTCAAAAACATTAGAAAATTGTTAACAAAATACTAGGCTTTGTAAATTATTTTTATACCAACAGATTTTCTGAAATGTATTAGGAGTTTTGCTGTAAATTATTAAAACTGCTAAAATTAACAATGTTCAAATAGGCAAAATAATTTTCCTGATAATAATGCTACTTAGGAACTTTAGCTACTTTTCAGTAGCTTAGAGCTACTTTTTTCAACAGAATAAATATATATTATTTGAAAATTTTAATTTTTTTTTAATATGTCTGGATTAATTTCGCATGAGCACTAACACTTCCATTTCTTCTGTAGCACACACCGCCAGGAGAAGATAAAAATATGTCCCACATCCCAAGACACCAACATATCCTGTGATGTAATTTACAAGATACTACAGTCTCCAAACTGGGAGACAGTAACAGCTCTTCTGAGATTAAAAAATCTTTATTATCCAGTACTACACAGTGGTGAATTTTCTTACTGCTATACTCACTGTGGAATTCAGACAAAGTAAAAGCATCTTGTCAAAAAGATAATGAAGGTCTAAATTTATGCAAGAAAACAGAAAATCAGAGACCTCAGATTCTCCAGAAGGTGCTGACACCATTCCATTCTCTGACCACAGACAGGCTGCATACTTTCTCTGAATCTCAGCTTGTCCAACTCCTTCAGAGTGGTAACGATATTTATCTACCCAATATTGTCAACTTTGTACTTAAACAGCAACACTGCTAAGTATATTTAGCATCAACAGACAATGCTAGGCAGAGAACTACACCTTAAGCCAACTAACTCCTACATTTTTTTCTTTACATGGCCTCTAAAGCAATAGTACCAGCTCCTTCTCAAGCAGTTTTTTCAGAGCTTCAAGTAAACAGTTCAGAACAAGTGAACCAATCCATCTCATTTCCCTAGAATTTCACATACACAAAAAAACCTAAATATTAAACAGAATAAGAACCCAAACAAATAACTAGGATGAAAATACTTTTAAAATAAAGTAGAGATTTCATAATGATCATGACTACTAGGGTTGTTTGCCTAGATTTTATTCTGGCATTATGGTCAATTTTTTAACATCATTGCAAGAAATGAGATAGCTGATTTTCCTCTTCAGTGTTTCCACTTCAGGCTGCTGTGACTTGTTTTGCCCCATCTTAGTTTAGCTTATAAATAATACCAAAAAATACTACTCCCAAAACTTATTTATTGAGAATGGGATCATCAGCTTTAGTCTCCATAATTTCAATTTTTCTTCTTTTTATTGAGTGCTGTAACTTGATATTTTATCTCTTCATAAACAAAACTCATTCAATGTAGAGATCTGGGAATAAACCAGCACAAACTGTAATATTATATATATTTATTCCAATTTTTAAGGCAATTATAAAATTATCATAAAAGAAATATTACAGTTCACAATAAAAACTATTTGGAGTTTTACCTATCCAGCACCTGAGTACACCAAAATGAAAGGAGGTAAAAAGACCATCTGGGGCAACAATTTAGACATCAAGCTTTACTTCTGATGTATTTTAAAATAATCAACAAACATACAGTTTTGTGAGCTTGATACCAAGATATGTGTTACATCACTACACATTTATTATCGGCTTGTGGTCAATTCATAATTATCTATGTACAATAATATGAAAAGAAAGGTACTATGCAGGAACAAAGTCATCAATTTGCAAGTCTTTAAAATACTAGAAGACTAAAATTTGGCATGAACTATGGAACAGCAGTCCTTACTGTAAAACTACAATCAAATCCAGAAAAAAATGCACAATTGAAGTTGTGCCAAAATGGAGCAAGACAAAATTACAAACTAATACAAAAAGCCAGCATTAAAACACCATGCACAAGAAAGGGAAAAGGGAACATGTTATAGACTCAGGATTGTAGTAGCCTCTGCAAAAGTGGTGAAATACCCTCTTCCTTACCTTTTCCTAAGTCAAAACATTAACACATTTTTATTTATCCAAAATGCTTCACTCCTCCATAGCTACTGAGTATTGAATTGTAGAGATTTACCAAAAAAAATACATGCTGAGAGCTGCTTGTGTTGAAAAGGGTCAAGTTAAAACTTTTGATTCCATTATTTAAACAGCATTAAGCTATTTTATTAATAGATCTTACCTTATTTTTCATGAACTTTGAGTGACTCTTGTAAACTTCTATTTGTTTGATTTCTTCTTCTCGGTCCTCTGTATTCAGAACTCCATTTGTCTTTAACATCTGTATCTCATCTTCAAGATCTCTTATATTGCGCTCAAGTGAAGCTATTTTTGTATCCTAAGTTATTATATAAAAAAAAAAAAAAGGTACTGAAATTTATATTAAACATTTATTAAAGCGTAACAGAAGTATATCTGTATTTGCATAAATATTACATAGTAAGATAGCAAAAATAGACAGTACAAATACAGATTGTACATACTGCCATAAACCAAAAGTAATTCTATTGATTTTGGCTTAAAGAAATGCAGAATTTAGACCTCTTTCACCACCAGAAAAAAATATACAATGCTATGTTCTGTTGCATAGTTTGTAGAGAATACATTCTGGTCAAAATTTCATCTTCATTCCTACACAGTTAGGGATGAAGGGAGAATGGAAGATGCCCTATTTTCAACGCATACATAACATACCTTGTTTGCTTTGCTAACCATCTAGGACTGACTATTCTTCCAAGCTTTTAAACACAAAGCTTAGCCTAGGGAGGCCAGTGCACCATCATTGCAAGACAACAGGACACTTCATTATGTGACTCAGCCTGAGGCTGTTTCACTATTTCCATAGAGTTATGCCTTCTGTCAAAAGGAAGAAAGGTTGTCTTCTCATACACTTTTCTCCACTAATTCAGCCACATCACTAAAAGGAGATTTAGCACTTTTTATTATGAGGTCCAAATAAACAAAAACACAACCACTAAAAGATTTCTACATCACAGCCAATAGCTGCCATGTGGGCCAGCACAGCACTGAAAACACCCAGTGAATTTTTGTTGTTGTTGCCAGTCATTTGAAAATGGACTAAATCTCTTCAGTGTGATTCAGAAAGATTAAAAAAGTGATTACACAAACCTCACATAATTTTTTGTTTACAAGAGTATTGCAAAATTACTCATTAGGACATTTGGTTTAGGCCCTATTTGCAGATGTTTATTAAGAAACTGAAATTGTGATTCAGATTGTCAGTAAATGAGTTCAAGAATGTGAAGGAGCAACCACCCATCAAAAATCAGATATCAATAAAGGAGGTCACTAATAAAAAAAAAAATAAAAATCAACCAACCAACCAACCTCACAACCTGATTCAGTAAGATCAGGATATTAACCTAGAAAGCTAATTTGGGAAAAAATAAAAATTGAATTGATCCTCTAACCAGGACAAGATAAGCTTGATTCACTCTGCTTAACTACAATGTTGTTTCTGTTTCTTTTTTCAAAATTAGTTCTCTTTTCTTCAGCTCTAGGCTGCCTAAAAGCAAGCAATACCAGAGCTTCTGTAATACCTTTTCTCACAAGACTGCTTGGCAAACATTGCGATTTAAGACACAGGATATTCAGACGAAGTTCAAAAAAACATCTGAACTTTTGGTACTAAAGCAAAAATGAAAGATTCTTTTTGAGATTTAGCAATCACTGTTACAAATCCATACAGAATTAAAGCTGTGTAAGGACTAAACAATGTCATTTAAACGACACTATCGTTCCTCTAACATTTTAGCTTTTATCTTTACAGCCAATAATAAGTCTCAGACTGGAAGAAATTTTCTTTTATTATCTTCTTATTTCTTAGACTGGTTAAATTAATAGAAGTTTTTGAATGGGAAATACTTTAACTACTTAGTTTGCAGTGCCAAAAGCTGTTCATAAACAAGTAAAAATATTCATAGTCTGAAATTCTGGATGTTTTCCAACGTCTGACAGGATAAGTATTGATAATATGAAATGAAAGTTTGTACTTTCCTTGCAATTTTCCTTCCCAGAGAAATTCTACTTAAAAATACAATAACATGATATAATTTATAGTAACTTCAAGATTTTTCTCTCAGAAGCTGATGTTTTTTCACCAAACATGCTGGAGTGTATACGGGTATTTTTGACTGGAGTACCTGACCAGAATATCCTGAATATCTTTTATGCCTTCAACTAAGGAAATAAAGAACACTTATTCTCAGCAAATCCTATTCCTGTGTGGGACAACACATCTCAAAAAATGGTATTTACTGTAGTTAATAATACTACTCTTTTGTAAGGTAAATAAAAACTTATTTACCCACATCTTTTCCATTATTAGTGAGTCAAAAACAGTAATTCACACTATAGAAGCTATGTGAGAGGATTCTACTTGTGCATTGTGAAACAGTCCCACCAAAATTAGCATTTGAACTTCACAGCTTCTCTGCAAAATAATGTCACATGAACACACTTAATGAACCACAGAGAGATTTCCCATATATGTCCATTAATGGAAGTATTTAGGATACATAGTTTGCCTAGAAAAATACAATGTCATATTTGATAAATCATAGCACAGATTGACCCAATTAGAAGGTCTGCATAGAAATAATCTATCCACACTGTCTTCATAAAGTCAGAGCAATTGAGTTTAAATTCAAGTTCATCTGAACTACATAGGAAACAAGTATTTGCCTTACTCTTCAATGACAAGGTCTCTCAGACCTCTGTTGGTTCATGAAAGTGTTCAACCAACAGGACTATCAACAGTGAGGAATTAGTCAGGGCTTACTTGTGAGAACTCAACCCATACAAGTCCATGGGACTCAACAGGCTGCATCCAAGTGTGTTGTGATAACTGCCTGATGTCCTTGCAAGACGTCTCCCTACCATCTTCAAAAAAATCATGGAAATGGGTAGATCCCCAACAACTAGAGGAAGGCAAATATTGCACTTGTCATCAAGAAAAGACCAAAAGAACAAACCAGAGAACTACAGGATTGACAGCCTCAATTTGCTCCCTGGGGAAATTATGGTGAAGTCTTCTTGGATAGCATTTCTTATGAAGAAGGTAATCCGGAACAATCAGTGGGGATGTACCACCAGTAAATCATGCCTGACTAACCCAACTGCCTTCTGTAACAGAATTATTAGATTTGTGGATGAAGAATGAACAGTGGGTGTCATTTACCTCAACTTTAGCAAGGCTTTGGACACTCTCCCATATTTTTGTATCGAAGTTAAGACATTGTGGTCTGGATGGGTAGACAACTAGCAAGGTAAACATTAGTTCTATGATCAGTCTTAGAGGGTAGTGATTAATAGGTTGTGCTCTACCTGGAAGCCAGTAAAAAGAGTACCATGGGGTCCATATTGGGAGCTGTTCTGTGTAATATCTTTATCAGTGACCCGAAAGAGGTGACAAGAGTGCCTGCTCACAAGGCCTGCAGATTACACCAAACTGGGAGACAAGTCAATATGCTCAAAGGCAGGGATGCTATCCAAAGGGACCCAGACAGACTGGATGAATGGGCAGACAAGCACCTTAGGAAATCCGACAAAAGATGAAAGCAAAGTCCTGCAGCTGGGAAGGAAGAACCCCTTGCAGCTCTACCAGGAAGGGACTAACTCCTTCAGGAGCAGCTCTGCTGAAAAAGACTTGAGGAACTTGGTGGACAGCAAACTTAACAGGAGCCAGCACTGTGACTTGGCAGCAAAGGCAGCAAATAGCATCCTGGGCTATATTAACATGAACACAGACAGTAAGTAGATCAAGTGAAGATATTATTGTCTTCTACTCAGCATTCATTAGACTTCGTCTAGAGTACTGCATCCAGTTTTAAGCCCCACAGTACAAGACAGACTTGATGAACTTGAATGAGTCCAGGGGTCCACCAAAAGGGCTGGGGGGCTTGACCTTGAGTATTTGCCCTCCAAGAAGTAGCAGAGGAAAGCGGGCTTGTTCAGCCTAGAGAAGAGAAGTCTTCAAGGGGGAACGTAAAAGTATTGTTGCAATACCTGCAAGTGTTATATTTTGAGTGCAAGCATTAGAGATGGCTGCCCAGAGAGGTGGAGTCATCCATCTCTGGAGGTTTTTCAAGATCTGACAGAACAAAGTCTTCATTGTATCTCTTCATTTGGGCTTTGCAATCATGTGACACAATATAGTGCAGGCAAATATTAATGAATTCCAATAAGGTAGAGAGAATATTCTTTCTCTGTCGTTGCTCCCACAGTAACTGTTGTACACTGATCTTATGCCTGAATGTCTGATGCCACTGAAATATGTTTAGCATTTCACTAGCAAACTATATTAAGATTTTTAGCACTCTTAATAATTAATGCCTTAGTAATTAATCACAAACTGCTTTGCAATATCATTAATTGTAGAAGCAGATGGCTGTTTCCCAAAAGTAGGGCTGACTTCCGTGCTTCTTTCATGGCTTTTCTCTTCTGCCAATAGTCAGCTGCATTGTTCATAAACAAAACAACATAAAAAATTAACTTTACAAGTCTTTATACGATCTAATTCCGTTTATTCATATGTAAACAAATTTACAACCAAACCCACTGAAAACATCGGAAAATCACGATACTATGATGGCAGCAAATAGTAGAACACAGAAATAACCTCATTCAAAACAGATAGTTGAAAATTAGTATCAGAGTAAAAGCACATTTCTTCTGTGAAAGACCATGCCATCACTGAGCAGTTTTGTTCAATCACACAATCAAAATGTAAATTAATAATAGCACTATACTGATACAAGTACATGTGTACCAGTTCAACCATACAAAGAGAATGGCTTTATAATGAACAGCAGGATAAGCACTTGCTTACAATCATACAAAGTGACCAGGACATATTGTGTGAACCAGAATCCTGATAAATACACAGTCAGCTCCCTTCCAGATACTTAAAAAGTCCAAAATACAAATTTTCACTTATAAAAAAAAAAAAAAATAGTCATAAGATGATGAGGGGAGGAAGGGGAGAAAGAAAAAAAAAAGACTTGTCAAATTTTGCCTACTGCTAATACTGTGGAAATGCATCTAGACTGATGCTGAATGTAGATTCATTCACTTGCATCACACGGTGATATACTACTTTTCACTGGCAGGTATGTTTCTGGGTTATACAACTATGCAAATACACTGTGGTTCCTGTCTGAAAGGTTTTTCATTGTGTTTTAATCCAGACAAAAGCTCAGTGATGTAAAAGGATGTAAAACTTTTCAATAAGAAATCTCAAGACAAATTTAAAATAGAAGTTGAGCAGAGCTATCTTCAATGACAGCAAACATACTTTCATGCCATATAGGCAAAGTAATGCACTTTGAAGGGGAATACCAAACCCGTGCATCTTAAAAGTTTCCAAAGTAACTGCATCCCCTTTCAAAAAAGGAGCTCCAGTCAAAAGAGAAAAAAGTGCCAGAGGAAACAAAAAAAAAACAAAAACAAAACAAAACAAAACAAAAAAAAACTTGGAATGTGAAACTTGCTGTTTCTTATCTTTTATCTCACTAGCTGTTTCTTTTCTGGAATATATCTGATACTGAAATGCTGATGATAATCTTAATCAGCAGCCCATATTTTCCTTCCTTAAAGGGTATGTTTAAATAGAAAGAGTCTTCCACCAAAAATCAATTAAAAAACACAAAGGAGCTGACTAGGGATGCAACTTTAAAATAAAACAAACCCAACAAAAAAACCACCACATGAACACACCACCACCTCCCCTCCATTCTGAAAGACTTCCAAACAGCTTTTAGGTTATATGCCTATATCTAATGTAATTGTGGATTTGGGGTTTTGAATAACAGCTTTTCAAGTTACAGGTAAAATGCAACTTAAATTACTTAGTATGTCAGTCTAACATTATTAACATGACAGACATCCAAAAGTAGAATCCTAAAAATTATATTCATATTTATCCATGGAATCAGCATTACTCGTATCATAGAGCAAAGGATGTACAAATGATCTTAAAAAATAATCTTTCTATTAAATGGCCAGCCCTTCTCATGAAAGAAAATAAATATTTTTAAGTTAACTGTTCTATTCACAAAACATGTTTCCATAAACTTTTTTTTTAAAGAAGAAAGTAAAATAAAAGGTCAAGACAGAATGAAAAAAAGAAGGGGAAAGAATTCTCATTAAATCTTATCATTTGGAGAAATTGGATGAAAAGAAAAACACTGAAACAGAAAAGTTTTAAAAGCTATCAAGGCTTACACACAACAATAAATTATCGTAGCTCTCACAGATATTACCATCAAATCAGCTTGTTCTGTCAGACTTCATTTTAGAAATTTTCTACTCCTATTATTGAAGATAAAAGAAAACCCTAAGCTTCACTGCATTTTAGAATGATTTTGCACTAAAATATATTAGTGATTACATGACCTGTTATGACATCTCATCTGGGAGTAGCCCTCATCAAATCTCTCCAGCTAAGTCTTTAAGAGTCTGGCTTTTTGTACTGCATTCATATTTTACATGCTTGCAAATATAACATGGCAGAAATAATTCACAGCACAGCCTGTTACAGTCTTTAGAAGATTTATACATCACAGAGTAACATTTAAGCTTTATGAGAAATACCTAACATAACTTTTGGAAGCATTTTCTGTACTTCTACTTTATCACAAGTTTGAACTCTCCAAGGAAAAGTTTATTTTTAATCAAACTCTGCATACTGTGATTACAGCTGTGAAAAAATGAGTTTTTCTATCTCTAGAAAAATTGTCAGTCAGATTTGTATTAACTTTTTACTGGAACAGAAACCAGAAATTTCATGAATTTTGAAGACTAAAATCTGTTTCTGAATAATTTATCAAAAACATCAGTGGTGACAAAACAGAAGGGAAGCCAGACATCACCTTTGTTCACAGAATGTTCAAGGAGTCAAAGATACTGTTTCCTTAAGTATAAACAATACAGGACCAGCAATTCTGCAAATACACCAGACAGGCTGCTGGCTTGCTGATGTAACCTGAAAGCTTTCCTGTCTGGACAACTGCTAGAAAGTGAGGAACTTTGCAGGTCAAAGATAATAGAGACAGCCTAGAGCTCCCAGTGCGTACCGCCACAAGGGAGCTGGGTAGACTTACAGGATTGATAGAAAGTTAGATAGCTTTGCTTTCACTGAAAGTTTTGACAGAACAGCCACATTCCCATAAAAAACTTCTGATTCAGCTGAAGCAGCGTTTTCCCACAGAAAACTTCAATTGGAAAACTTTCAACCAGCTCTTGTTGTGGCACAGGGTCTGGCAATCTTTAAGAAACTGAAATAGGAACAGATGCAGTATTTCCTTCAAACCTCTAAGACTTATATGCATTAGCAGCATTCTAAAAAACTGTGTGGGTCTGTGTTGAATCACAAAGATTCCGCTGCAGTAATATTAAGGAAGCAGCTCAGTATTAAATGGTACTAATAAACATCTTTGGAGTTCTACAACAATGCAACATTTGTGAGGTTTTCCCAGTCAGGCCCTCTAAATCTGTTAAAAGATGTAAGATTATATAGCAGGATTTGTGATATAGATCAGGGTACTCACCCTAATCTATCCCCTCCTTCCAGCAGTAACCAATATTTCTTCCTCATCTCCTTTATTAAAATAGGGTTGCAGATATTCTGAGAGAGGTTAGAGCTATTTCTTATGCTGGACCTAGCAGAAATCTATCTCTCTTGGAATATGAAACAATTAGTATGTGTCCTGATGCTGAAGAAAATAATATTCCACAATGGAAAGGAGACTAACTCTACAAATGAGTTTCTATAATAATGATTCATGAATCTTACATATCCAGTCCTTACAACAAGAGTGCTATATTATATTTCCAGAACACTCTGGGGGAGGGGAAAGGCAAAACATTTGTAAATAATGCAGCACTACAGTCTGTCTTACAACATCATTTCAAATACCTGATAGATTTAAACTGTCTGTAAAAAATCTTGTTTGTAGGGCATTCAACAAGCAATCAGAAGCAAATATTTGAAACCTAACATTTAATAAAACTTGCACTTAGATGCACATATGCACACATGCTATCAACAGACCATATACAACTACTCTTACTATACATTTTTTTTAACTTTGTCAATTTAATACAGAGAATATTCAGGTTTATTTTTGAAGACAAGGGAAAGTGAAAGTTCATGCAATCTTAACAAGAGATTGTCGCACTGCAAACACACACACTTTTGTAGAACCAAACCCATACCTGAAATATCAAAGCTGGATCAATACATAAAGAGGGCTCTTTCTGCAAGTAAGGTAAACCACAAATAGTTTCATTTACTGTATATCTTATAATTTTTAAAGACTTTTTAATTCTTGTTGCTGACTATGTATTTTTCAGGACAGTCAATACTCTATACTTAGGATGATCTTTATGCCATATCTGTATGCAACTCATTTCTGATTTTTCTGTCTCAAATAATATAACTGGCTTAAGTTTGGAACTGTCTGAACTAGACTGTAGAATCATAGAATAGGCTTGGAAGGGACCTTAAAGATCATCCAGTTCCAACCCTCCTGCCACACATCCCACCTTCCACTAGACCAGGTTGCTCCCAGCCCTGTCCAACCTGGCCTTGAACCCTTCCAGGGAGGGGGCAGCCACAGCTTTTCTGGGCAACATGTGCCAGTGTCTCACCATCCTCATCATAAAAAATCTTGTCCTTATGTCCAATCTGAGTCCAATCTAAGTCTACCCTTTTTCAGTTTAAAACCATTGCCCCTTGTCATATCAGAACAGGCCCTACTAAAAAGTCTGTTCCCATGTTTCTTATACGCTAACTTTAAGTATTTAAAGGCTGCAAGAAGGTCTCTGAAGAGCCTTCTCTTCTACTGGCCAAACAACCTCCACCTCTCTCGGCCTTTCCTTGCAGGATAGGTGTTCCAGCCTTTGGATCATTTTTGTGGCCCTCCTCTGGACTTGCTCCAACAAGTCCATGTCTTTCTTGTACTGGGGACCTCAGAACAGAACACAATACTCCAGGTGGGGCCTCACAAAAGATGAGCAAGATTCATGTGCTCAGGAGTACTTCTTATTGAAAGAATTAAATGAAAAGTGTGTTTCCTTTTATTCTTTTTTATTATATTAATCAGTGGTAATCTACTTCGGATGTCCCTGATATTCAACAACATCAGTGATTTGACATTGGCATTTGTCAGCACACGATATGCAAAGAAATATGCAAGGGTGAAATTGCAGTTAAATGAAAGGATTTCAATGTACCAGCTTTATTTTATGCTTAAACAGACAAATATTTAGGCATGACAAAAAAAAAAAAAAAAAAAGCTGGTTTATTACATATTTCTGCAGTCACAAAGTCAGAAACAAGCATTGCAACAAAACTAGACTGACTTTCTGTATAACAGAAGTCATAAAATTACATGAATGCTCTTAAACACACCGTATTTCAATGTGCATTTGCTACCTCCAGCTTCCACGCACCGTATTTTACAATATATTTGTTCTCATTTCTGGAGAAGATTTTTTTTTTTTTTTTTAATTAAGGTATCTCAGGTAGGTATCTACAGACCTTGATCTCTTTGCTCTGCCATTTCCTATTTGCTAAACTACACAAAATTAAGCTCCTAAAATCATTAATGGTTTGGTAATATTTTTCAACATTCTGGTGGCTCTTCTGTAAACACCACAAGCTCCATGATGTAACTCACTGTTTTGGGCAGATGTGCACTTCAAAATTTTTACCCCTTTACTAAATCCAGGATACAGACAATGTATCTAGTATGCCCCACTTTCCAGAGAATGAATCTCAGAGAGGATGGTGGAGGGCTGGGGGAACAAAACAAAACGATCTCTTGAAAGCAAGGTCTACAATGTGATTAAGCAAGTTTCAAAAAAAACAGGAGCTTGAGGGAATAACAGAAGCATGTGGGAAAAGAAAGCATACTGTCCTCCTACTGTCCTGTGACTTCTTTCCAGAAGCAGAAAGGGCTTCTGGAGAAGAAGGTCTGTTTCAGACAAGTGAACAGAAAGTAAAGAATATACGGGGAAAGAATAACAAAAAGAATGGGACATCTGGAAGCAAACATGTCTAAGAAGCAAAATCAGAAAGTTAGGAAAGGTCTGTGCAATGCATCTGTAAAGACGCTAGATATCTGAAAAGGAATAAATAAAGCAATAGAAACAGGAGTCAAGATATAGGATGTAAATTTTCTGTCTTTTTTGTTTGCCCCTTTTTTTTAGAAGTATACAGAAGATAGACACTGGTTGAGGAGACAACAGTTATACAGGAAATACAATTACTATAAGAAAAGGCAATTTGCAAAGTTTTCAGAGAGAAATTAAGAGCATGACAGGACAGGAAATTTAGTGCAGAATAAAAGATGTTTAGGAAAAAAAAAAAAACACATATGAGATGATAGGTAGGAGAAACGGGTATACTTCATTGTATGAAAGGGAGGCGTGACTGGAAAAAAGGACAGAAAGCATTCAGCAGTGGGAACAGATGGAAGAAAAACAGGGGAAAGAATAGAGGGATTTACAAAGGAGGGAAAGCTGCATCCTGGCAGAGCCTGGGGGATCCATGGAGGGGACTCGGACAAAAGCTAATGTGGCAAGGGGATGGAAGGGGTTGAGTGCGGTAAAGAGAAATGTATACTGTTTGGAGCCTCGTCATGGGGGAGTATATAGCCTCAGATTGCCATATTACAGGGTAATCCTCTCCCTCCTTCTACCCTCAACACTGCAGGGAAATTATTGCTTCAATGCTTGATCATTCAAAACAAATGTTCCACATTTTACAAAAAAAAAAATGCTGTCTGGATTAAGACAATTTAAATTTACTTGAAAACATTCCAAAGCTGGAACTTGTAATGAAAACTGCTGCTTAATCATGTGCATTTCAACATCTTACATTTGTCCCTTTTTCTTTTCAATATTAGGCCTATTTTAGACAGGGCAACCCCAAAGGATCTTGTGTTCATAGAAAAAGAAAGAACTGTGTGCCTCAGAGCCAAAAGGCAGCTTCGCATCAGAATGTTCCAGCAACACGATTACAACCTCACCCGTGACAAATGAAAGCCCTCTCTACAAAGATCAGATTTTTAAAAAGTGGAACATTACACCACACCCAACTCTCATGGGAAACAAGCAGAAAAGACTTTTCCTATCTTCAGGTACAGACACTGTCAGAGTGACTGCAACTACAGTCTCCACATGTGTTATGTCCCCTCCTGTCCCCAGTATTTTCAAAGAGTTTTGGTACAGGAAGAGGAATTGCAAATTATTTTTCAACATAACCTTTACATTGTTAATAGCCCACATGGAAGACCAGAAATTATTCTAACACACTATCTCGGTGACCTAAAAGTTTAAAATTTATAATTCTGAATTTTAATGGAAAGAAACAAGTTTCTCAGCCAGTATCCTACTTTCCCATATACTTCGGGTAACAAATTACTGCAAAAACACACGTTTTAGATTTCATACATAGATTTCTGAACTAGAATAAACAGGGAAGGTCCAAGGCAAATGCACATCAGAAGGTGGAATACTTAAATCAAAGTACCTTCTTTGTTACTCATATAATGCAAACTAATTATTATCTATTAAAAGGCAGATATGGTATTTCTGAAGTCCTGCTCCTGTTATAACTCTGTATTTACCGCAATGTTCAGACATGCTGAACTCATTTGCTCGTAACAGAAGTCACCGGCAAAATGAGGCCTTTAATTTGCACTTCCTTTTAAGACTGAAATGAAAGACCATCATTAATGAATTTCAGGAAGCATTGCCAACTCACAAATTATCTCAAGTCTCATGGTATTTTTCTGAAATATGTACATTCCAGACTCATGGAATTATGCAAAAATACCAGTTTTCACTTTTTAAATTATTATTTTTATCTTTTGTTATTGTGGTGAAAAAAGCCACAACACTTTAGTAATATTATATATCAAAAAGAGGAAATTAGATTCAGGACTAAGACAGGAGTTTCATCACATTTTGTCATATCATTCTGCTGATGCCATTAATATTTTCCTTAGGGTAGATATAAAATGATGGCCAAATAACCATCAACACATGTATTGTTTTTAAAGACCAAGAAGAAAAACATTTTAAATTGGCTTTGGACAGTTTGTGTTTGCTTCTGTTCTTCAGTTTATTCCACCTACTTTGGCTCACCTGAAACTCCCCCTGCCCTCCCCGAATCTTTTTAAACAGCAATATTCAGTTCTCATTCTTCAGCAACACTGAGCCTGATATTTTTAATCAAGTCTTATTAAGAAAACAGACTGGGAGAAAGAAATACTAATTATTCCCAGCTTCACAGCAAAATGAACTGAGAAGTAAAAGGAAGCATTTAATGATTCAATAGTAAAAGTTATTAATCACGGTGTTGTGGATTAACCCTGGTAGGCAGCTGGGTGTCACAGAGTCACTCATTCACTCCCCCCCAGTAGGATGGGGGAGATAATCAGAAGGGCAAAAGTGCAAACTCGTGGGTCAAGGTAAAGCAGTTTAATACATAAAACAAAGCTGCACATGCAAGCAAAGCAAATTATGGAATTCATTTACTACTTCCCATCAGCAGGCAGATGCTCAGTTATTTCCAGGAAAGAAGAGCAGAGTGGGAAACTGAGAAAGCTTTGATTCTGTGTAAGCACTGTTCAGCAGCAACTAAAACATCAGTGTGTTATCAACATTGTTTTGGTCCCAAATTCAAAACACAGAACCATACAGGGTGCTATGAGGAAAATTAACTCCATCCCAGCCATACCCCGTACACAAGTTCATGCTACAAAAATAATGTACAAGAAAACATGCAAAGACTATACCTTCATTTCAATAACTGTTTGAAGAGCCTTCGTCTTTGCTGGCTCAGGTTGAAGTTGAGTTCTTCTATGTAATTCCTGTGGAGGGACACGATAGAAATAAGCCTGACGACTCATCCTTCCATTACTTTAAACATTCATGTGAATTTATTATAACAAAACAAAAGTCTGGTGATTAGAAGCATTTAACTCCAAATGCTACAGGTGCTTCCCTCTCTGTAGTCCCTCTAGCATCACTGCAGTCCCTATCTTATATTACAGTCAACTCTGATGGCACATGCGCTATTTCTGAAACCACTATCAATAATTAATGTCAACGGTGACAAAGCCAGTAAGTAATTTCTTAGTCTAAATACAATGCTGCTGTTTCTGCCTAAGCATCAAAACTTAATTAATTCAATTGTGTTACTAATTCAAACACTGGTAAGTCATTTAAAATCTTTTACTGTAGTTTCATCTTAATTTTTCCTCTAATATCTGAATTATGCAATTTAAAGACATTGTATTTAAATTTGACATTTTAAGGATAATAATTATATAGTGGGTTGATGCAGCACCCTGTACAATAGCAATTACATTTCAGTTTTCACACTTTCATACTATTTTTTATGTATTTTAATACATTGGTAAAAGAAAAAATAAGTTGCATTAGTTAAAACATATAATTAACAGGATTAATATTGACTGGTCTTTATAAAAATGGAGTATGAAGGCAGCAGCACTTGGTCTCTTATAAAACACAGGAGTTGTATCTCGGTATGAGATCTCAACAAAAAACTCACATATCTACATAGAATAATGTAGAGCTGTAATGAAACATCATCATTTAAGAATTTGGTGATACTTATACTCTTCCCACAAACTGAGCAGTTTATTAGAAAACAAAAATGAAACAGGACAGACATAGTCCTCTTTCTAGTCCTTTAGAGTCCTTCCCCTGTAAAGGACAGGAATGCCATGGTAGATGTTTTTCTCTCCCTGTTCCCTCTACCCCAGTGCTCCACATACACACTTGAAAGAACTTCATAACCAGGACAAATACATTTCTGCCTGGTAGGCTGAGAGGCTAGGTTAATTCACCACAAAGACATTAGTTGACTCCAGAACCTGAGCTATTGTCCCTTCCCAATTGTGCCTCTCCCAGCTCACGTGCATAAATTCAGGGAGGGGGGGATGATCAAAAAAGCATAACACTGTGGGTGCTAATTACCTTTATTCCCATCTCTCAAATCCCCTTGAGTGAAGCAAACAGTGTACAACTTGACAATTGACAGACTAACAATCAAAGATATAATCAGCTATGGATTGTGCACATTTATTATCCTGCCCCTCCTCAGCCTATCCTAGCACATTTCTGCGTCTAGCCTATCTTATAACCCACAAGCTTAAAAGTCATAGCTTTTTATATTACAAACTATCAGTTTCTTGTTCTGTTTAGCAACAAGCATATTGCTTATCAATTACTTTGAAAAACAACCACTCTTTAAAGACTAAGTAGTAGGAGTGATTTAAGGCATGTTATTAAATTAAAATCTACTGATAATAAATGTCTTTATAGAATACATTCAAAAAATTGTGTGGCCTAGTATATTAAAATAACTGAAAGAGATAACTTAGTTGTGTGTGTTTCATTTAACTGAACAAAGATTGCTTAACTTGAAATGTAGTATATGACATCATATAATAACAAGCCACCCACCCTGAAATTGTCAGGTTTAGCATGCATTTTTGGTTAAAATAAAAGAAGCTGTCCATAGATAACAGAAAATTTTATGTATGCAGAAATGGATCAATACTTATGATCTGTAGGATTACAGTTAAGTAGCCAAGTTATGGTCAAATGGCTGGTATATCAAGACCATTTAGAACATACTAGTCTGACCTCATTTTTCAGCCTCCTCTGTTTGTTCATGAACTTAGCCTGCAAACTTCTAATGGCATGGGAAGTTCTTCATTCCTTGTTTGCACCATAGCTGACAGAAATACCTAAGTTAATGACTGAGGCTCTTAAGAACCCTGGTAATATAAAGAAGAAAGATTTGGATATACTCTGTCTTGCCTATTCTGTTTTGCCCACTCTGCTGTTTCCATAGAAGGGATGCACAAAAGCATAAAGGTTAGATTAACTGTTAAATTAAGATTCCGACCTGAAGTAGCCTATTGATATCTTGATAAACCACAGCACTGCCTGCAAGAGTCAGAGTAGGTACAAGTGTGTTTGAATGCATACCTAAAGTTAAGTAAGTCTGCATGCTTTTTTATTACACCAAATATACTGCAGATACACCTTCATATATTATTTAAACTACCTCTAACATACAGCAATGGTGAACTTCTAATTTCGCACTTGGCATTTACGAAGAAGTATATCTGAATTGTCTTTTTTCCTTGTTTTTCCTACATACAACTAACTCTCCACATTGTGAAAAGAGAGAATTCTTTGCAAATCACCTATACGGGGAAATCTCTCAATCACCACCATCTGTTTGTCTCAGATAAAGCAAGCACCTTCACTACACCAATGTTTTGAAAAACTGAGTATGTCATAGATTTGTCATACAGTTCTCCTACAAAAGTCATGGAAAAATAGTTGGCCAGTCATACCACTATCTGATCAGCAAAAATTACAGCTAATTCTAAGACCAGACTTTGCTCCCCAAGGCCACATAAACTGAGTTGGAATATAAACAGGATTCCACACATTACCGAGGGAGAGAAACCAGAGTTTCCACCCCCTTAGCCAAAGATGAATAGACTGCCAAAGATGAGTATTCCTAGATGTCTATCATAGCATGAAGCCTTGCCTCATAATACTTTTCCTGTTTGCTTTATGAATCAATCTGATGCTGGCTGACTTAGAAGCTTTTCTTCTCTATCCCTGATGGTAAAATGAAGCAGACCTTAGGATTCTGGAGAAGATCAGAAAATGACTCCCACTTTATTATTTTGTGTGGGTTTTCTTCCAATCAGATTTGCATGTTTGGAGACTCCCACAAGGCTCAGTTCTTGAATTTATGTTGTTCTATGTGTGCATTTTTTCTTTTGGGGTACCTGATTCAGGGATATACTTTTGGGGTACTGATTCAAGGTTACTACCACTTTATATGCATGATACATTATACTGATTGGTTTAGTATCGGAGGTCATCTGGAGGGTTTCAAATTTGCCTGAACAGCTAACCAAGAGATATTGTGAACATTTAATGAAGTCCTTATAGCCCAAGGAAACCAGAATTTTATCCATTACATCATTTTTGGAATGATGCTGCTTTGTCTTTTTAATTTCTTCTAATAAAAAGCCCAAGAAGCCTAATAAAAAAAATTAAAAACAAAAACAACAGAAAAAAAAAAAACTAAAAAAAAAAACAACACAAAAACACATCAAGGATAGTTTCTTGTAACCTGAACTGTGTTGAATGGAACTCTTGATACTTATATCCATTATAAAGTACTTGTGCCATCATCTCTGCAGCCATTAAGGTCAATATTAATAACCCCTCAGATATTTACTCATTTATGAAATTACATTTTCATTATATCCCCTATATGACATCTGCATCACTGCAACTGGTTATTGTCCTGAGTAACCATTTTGCACATACAAATTAATTACAAATCTGCATAACCAGATGCCCACACCTGGGATTTCATTATGATGTTTAGTTGTCAAGGTGACTGACACACCCACACAAAATTGGCAGGTAATCAGATCTTGTTCTTCACATTAAATTAACTCTCATATTATTTTCTTTTAGACCAAAATGAATCTTAAACCAAAGCTGGCAATTGCTTTCTCCTTCTACATGTTTCTGGGACAGTAGATTAGCATCTTGTGCTGGCCTCAAAAGTAATTTCAGCACAGTTTTACCACAGATTTAAATATAAAAAAATTCCAAGAGGGCACAGTTTATATTGCATACTTCCTAAAATAATGGTAGGAGATGAGTCCTGTTCTTTTGTTCAGAAATCGATAAAAAGTATCATTATTGACTGGTATTCGAAATCCACACTACATAGCATAGCCTGAACTTAATACTAATTAAAACCCAAACAAAACTGCCTTTTTATCCCAGCTTTATTAAAATACACCTCATCACTGGCTGCAGGAAAGTCACAGTGCTGCAAGCTGATCCTCCTTATATTCTGTTTCTGATGCATTTTATTAAGGTTGCTAAGACATCAGCGACTAGCTGAAACTCTTAAATAAAAGGCTACACACCAGTGCTGTTAATGCAGTTCAAGGTTCTACCTTCTATTTACATAAAACTGCCTAAAATAGCATAACACAAAATCCTAGAAAGGACTTTTTCAGAAAAGTAGGCAATTAGAGATTGGGTTAAGAAACTGCCAGTGAGTGCCTGCATTTCAACCAGTAAGCTTCTAATGATTAAAGAGCAGAAGGAAAATGGAATCGTAAACCAGAAGATTTTTAAAAATTAATACAAAATTCGAGATGTATAAAAATAAAGACATAATAGGAACCAAGACATCAGAATCAAATGACCATTGGAAGAAGAAATACAGATGATTAAAGATGGCAGCAACTATACCTAAGGCAATGTAAACATAGGCATAAGAAACCACTGTGTCAGTAAATCTAACTTCTTGTATTCCTAGGTAAAATGTACAAATCTGTAAATCACAGCAGGCAATCATATAAGAGCTGCTAGTTCTCTCAAACACCTCAAAGCAGACTGCTTCCATTCTCCTGAAAAAGAAAGCCTTGGTATTGCTTCTACAAGATCAGCGAGTCTGAACTTTAAAATTTAAATGAGCGGTATATTAATATTTTGATCAATTATTTCATTCAAGTAAAAGCACAGCCAATTACCTAAAGTGTCTAAACAGTAGTGTTTCTTCAGTCAACAATACTATTAGAAAGACTGATCAAATTCTGTTTAACCAGAATACTAATGTAACATACAGGAATTAATTTATTCTTAACATATAAGCTTATCTTCTCTTTCTATTTTCTAACTCTTCATAGCTGCCCCAAGCCAAAATGGTCTCATAGTTATTTAGATGAAAGTATATTTAAGAAATCCTGATCAAACTGTTTTTCTTTCTGAAAACCATAAACTGACAACACCGAAAATTTCTGTGTCTGTCTCCAGTGTGTAGGAAAAAAAAGCCCTACGCTTAGGAAGGATTCAAAAAATCAGTTTGACATTGGTCGTATTTTAAAAACCCACTACCATATGTGTTTGAACTCTGTGAGAATCTGTTAAAGAAATTTTGTTAAATCCCAACAAATTTTATAGTTTGAAGAAATGAAAATGTGGATACAAGCATATGAAATTATAAATTATGGGAAACTATAAAGAGCTGATAGCTATAGGACTTTTGTACTAGAGAAAGTGTTTCTTTGTGAATTAGGTGTATTTAAAGTTAGTAAATTCTCACAGTTAAGCAAAATACTCAGATGCATGCCTAAATCTCTCTTCATTTAGCATTTTCAAATAAATAAGCAAATATGAGTTTTGATAAGTACAGGAGAAATTGCATGAATTAGGCACCACCAAACAACTATAAAACAAAGATCAATAGTCTATCACCGCAGACAAGTCCAGCTATAACCTAATTGGCCTCAGTATTACTCTTGAACAACGATTCTGACACCGCTCCTGGACTACATTAGAAAATTTCAGTGTGTGAAGAAGGGTAGGAGGGAGGAAGGAGGAGTTTTTACACCAGATTAAAACCACTATATATTGAACCACAAGCCAAAATATTTCTTTATAATGACCATACTTCTATCTATTCCTGAATTCATGCATAAAAGAAGAACTTACATGTTTTAACAACATGCCTAAAGACAGACTATAAGGAAAAATGATGTGAGCATTAAGAAACTCCACTTTTCTTTGACTTGAATGTCAAAAACACCTTTAGCAACCATGCATGTTGTCATACTGGAAGAGTGTCCTCTGGCAAGAGACCACATATAAAAAGTTTCAAGTGAAAAGGCAATTTGTGTATGGAGCTTGAAATGCATGTGGGACAATTTAGTTTCTAATTGAAAGCACATAGGATGTTTCCTGAAAGGAGCTACTGAAACTCTACTTTCACTAAAATTCTTGAAAATTTATTTATTTTCTTTGTAGAATGAACAAAATGTCTAGAGGATCATTTATTTTTTTGTCCAGTATCATTATTTTTTTTTCCTCTTACCAAAATTACTTCTCCAAAGTTAAGAAAAGGGAAAAGTTATTGCTACACAAATATCTTCAGAGGAAGAAACTTGACGATAAACAGTTTTCTCTCTTTTCCCATCCTAATTTTATTTAAAAACCCAGAACAAAACTCCTAAGTGGATGCAAGTAAAGGAAGCCCATATATTTGTTTTTAGGGGTAGTCAATTAGGATCAGAAAATAAAAGTTCCAGTCATTGCTTACACTTATGCAGTAACGTAGAATCCTTATCATAACAAATCCTTTATGTAATCCATAGTGTTTAAGAAAACCATTATCCAACAAATCCACGATTTTAGAATTTTCACCCTCCAAAACTGTTTATTTATTCCTTCCTCTTTGTAAGTTTAAACACACAAAGAATTTTTTTAATAAGGCAGAAAAAGAAAGAAATATCATATCAGTTTTACAATAAGTGTAACACAATACAAACCATGGAGTAATACTAGAATTCTACCTTAGAGTGTAAGTAAGAGTAGACTTGCCCAGCTCCTGCCATCAAAAGCATACAGGAAAAGCTTAAAATGGTCAAGTCACAGCAAAGATTACCAGATACAATCCTAAGATCCAGAACACACAACAGAGATGCTGCTGTGTGTCAGCTCCACTCTTCACAAATTAAAAAAAAAAAGAAAAAAAAAGAATGTACAGTACAGTGTGATAGGATGCTACAAGCAGTGCCAACATATAGTGCTTGTGGTATTTCTATGGGTCAGTTAATATATGTAGACGAAAACAGAGATTTCCAGTAGTTCTTCTCATATTCAGATAACTAACATTCTGCTAGTTTCCTTAAACAAGCTGAAATGTTAGAGTTATGTCCTAGAAACAGAAAAAGACAAAGGGTAATACCCATTTTTGTGCTTTCCCCACCTTCCAACCCCAGCACACACCAAGTTATTTTTTTAAATTTCTATTCTGCATCTGTGCTCCTCTTCAGACCAAATGCAGATGAAAAAAAAAAAAAAAAAACAAAAAAAAACCAACCAACCAACCAATTTAAATGTTACTTCTTAAATGGAAGCAAAATAACACTGCAAAACCAGAGTCAAACTCAACTACTCAGAGCCAGAAGTACTACATATTTCACACACTTGCTGGACAGATTCCCTAAGTTTACTGAAGAATATATTAGCTGGTGTTAATATACCCTGAAAACATGCAGTTCACTTTTTATGTAGAAATCTCTCTTATAAACTTTGCATTGATACTCTGATCAAGGATTGATGTTTTATCACTGCAAACTGCCTAAGTCAACCAAGAAAAGTGTTGGCATTCTGTATGTGACAAATACTCATGTTGCAGTAACACTTTAAAATGATTAGCATGGGACTTTTTTAATTTTTAACATCAGTTTCTGTTCTGGGTTGAGTGAGTGGTGGAGTTTTTCTGGTGGTAGGGGAGGGGGCTATAGGGGCAGCCCCCTGTGAGGCACATCTACTAATGTCCATACTTGTTATTAATGGATATTACTGCTTTGTTATTATCTTCCTAGCCTCTCTTTCTGTGTGACCCATACTGTCTATTTACTCTTCATGTTGGCTCAGTGAAATCACTAGCTGAAATAATTTATGGTTTTGATTTTCAGTTCCCTAATTCTCCAGGAAGTGTTTTTCCAAATATGAGTGGGTTTTACTTACATGCATTTAAAATTACTGCTGGTTTAGGCTATTTAGTATTTAAACATCAGGCCTTAATCAGGAAAGTCAACAAACATCAGAGCTAATAAGACTTCAAATGTGTAAGTTCCTTGGCTCTTTGGTATAACAATTTTTTTTTAATGTAAACAAAGTTTTGTGGTGATATTTGTGGTATCCCTTAGGGGTCTGTATTGAGACCAATACTATTTAACGTCTTGATCAATGACAGACAGTGGGATTGAGCGCACCCTCAGCAAATTTGCAGATGACACCAAGCAGAGTGGTGCAGTTGATAACGCTGGAGGGAAGGGATTCCATTCAGAGGGACATCAACAGGCCAGGGGAGTTGGCCCATGTGAACCTCATGAAGTTCAACAAGGCCAAGTGCAAGGTCCTGCACATGGGTCAGGGCAATTCCTGGTATCAATACAGGCTGGGTGATGGAAGAATGGATTGAGAGCAGCCCTACAGAGAACGACTTGGATATCGGTTAAATGAAAAATTAGATATCATTATTTTATAACTGTAATCTTTATAATTATGTTATTACATTGTCATGTAAAAAAAGTCAAAATATCACAATTAAAAAAATTATCTCCCCTAGATATTCAGACAAATTTCATCCCTACATTCCCAAGTAGTTAATACATGTGCAGGTAAAATCATTGGACTGCTGGATCAAATTAATGCACAAAAGGCCTGACCAAGAGCTATATTCTATGTTCATAGAAGTTGGGGTTTTTTAACAATGTATCATATAAAACATTAATATTCTTTGATTAGCTTTCCTCACTACATACAATTTGAGTGCGCAATATAATACTATTTTGAAATAAGTGTACATATTTGTAGGGATGACAGTAGTAAAAAGGATCTTTGATTAACAGAAATTCTATATACATGCAAATATATGACAGAGAGGGACATGAGAGCACTAACCTAATTCTGGATAAGCGATGGACATTTTTCATACAATTTGGATGTTGGGGGGTTTTTTTGTGTTTTTTTTTTTTTTTTTTAAGAAAAGGTTGTAAGCAACATTGAAACAAATATATTTCTGTTTTGTTAAACTATCTTTAAAAATCTTTAGAAGTCTAAAGCAATCAAAATTTTCCAAAGTGTTAAATGAAATGTTTGGGAAAAAATATTTTAAACAGCTTTTATTTTCCATTGCCTTTGATCTTTTTCAAAACAAACAACTAGAATGCAACTCTTAAAGAAAGAAGCATGCTTTTTAACATAAAACTGAATTTTATGCTTGGCAAAAAAATTCACCACACCACCACCACACACACACACACACCCCCCCCCACACACACACCCCCCAAAAAAAAAAAAGGAAAAAAAAAAGAGAGAGAAATTATTTGGAATTGATCTTTTAAAAAAACAATTCCCATTTTTGGATCTGTCAGAACCACCAATTCAATGCAGATCTACTTGTCAGTTGAGACATGCCAACCAAGTCAGTCTTCTCAGCAGGTAAGAGGCAGCAGGTAATGTCTAAATATTTGAGAATGCAGAACACTCATTTCACTCTGAAACTTATATTCTCCAGAAGAGCCTGAACGCATCATTATAGGAATACATTTAAATCAGAATATTGTAAAATAGATTTGATTATATATGAGAATATTGGACTTAAACACCAGTGTCAATTACAAAAACAAGTTGTGATATGCTGCTTGCTGCCTACATTGTGCGATACCATAACTACAGAAAAGAACCATTCAAATCACACAGTAAGCAACCTGTATAAGTAGTTATCATCCAGGTGAATATTTATCATTCTGTGAAGTCTGTCAAGAGTCCGTTAAAGTGAAATTCATATAACAACTCATGATAATTTAAAAAATTTAAATAAAAAGAAGAAAATCCACTTAGCACCTACTCCAATTCTTTTTCCATTGTCTGGGAAACAAAGTGTTGCTTGGTAACTTGAATTCATCTGTTCAAGTCTCCTCTTTCAGAACCCACCCCTTAACTGAAAATATGATCAGGAAATGAAAAAAAAAAGTTTTCTCACTGCATAAAATGTGTTACATAGCCTTACATGCATTAAAATTATGATAAGAGTTAAAAATAGCTGATATATTCTCTTCAAAACAATGCCACCTCCCCTCCCAGATATATATTTTTTTAAAGAAAGCAAAAAACCCAAATCTTTATTTTATTCATTTTCCTTACCTCAGGGCAACATAAGCAGCAAGACACCACTTCCTTACACAGTTTAGAAACTGCATCTTTTCTGTAACTGTATGCTGAACATGAACATCTACAGCCCCGGGGCTAAGGCACAGATTACAAACTACTTCATGGTGCATCAGTACTTAAAATAAAAGCTGAATGCATAGGTATCATAAATATCTAAATACTTAGTTTTATCTAAAGAGGTAAATCAGAAGAATCTCCACTGAAATTACTGGTATTATCTGTTGTGATTAAAGTCAGACCCTAAGGGAGAATTTTCAGAACTTCAGGAATTAATATGATGTAAACAGGGTAAAACTGGAAAACAGACAAATGGAGAAAAAATTACATGATAATGTAGGATACCAAATTCTGTACAGAACACATTACCAAATGTATTTTTAAAAATCCCACCATGTTACAAACAGAAGTGGTAGCAATGACAAAAGAGAGTTATATAATGCTTTTCATTTTTTTGCGTTTTTAGGCACTAAAATTACCTCGGTGTAAGTATGGGGTTTGTTTTGTTTTGGTAACTTTTGGAGTCAGATTTGCAAAAGCACTGAAGATAACATGCATAGTTTCAACAAATAAAAGTGCTTTAATATACTGAGAAAAAAAAATACATGCTATATATTATCGGATTTCTACATCTATATTTTCAAACTCAAAAACTTGGAATGTCCAGCCAAGGAGTACTGCAGGGACCTCAGTTCGTACCTTAGAAGCATCAGCTTTCTCTTCTTTACCATTTCTCCTTTCTCTTGAGAAGTCCCATTCACCTTCCTATTCCTCTTATGCTTTGGGGAGCAAAACAGAGCTGAACACTCCTTTTAGAGTTTCAAGGAGGGGCTGAGGCAGAAATCATTGTCACAGGAAGGGAGACACTCAACATTCTGAGCCCTTTCCTACACAGCTGGGGAGTCTGGAAGGCTTTCTGGTATAGAGCAGATGATTCAATTTCTCAGCATAGATAAAGGCAGGCAGATTACCGTCAAGGCAACTGCCTGCTCTGCCCATTGCTTGAACAAGCCAGAGGGAATAGACTGACTTCAGTTAAGTTTGCATAATTCACAATGGGGTCCCAACACTGATGCATCTAAGCGCATCTATTACCATTTTTTCCTTTACACATTAGTAATATTTTCATTTTTGACAATCTTTATCTGCTTCCACATACTCTAGTTCAGGAACACACATCAAAAGACACTGAATCCCCTACCCAAGTTTGAGCCACCTTCTATTGCTTGTACATTGCAAATAGACCTTAACTTATCCAGTTTAAGGCAAATATGGTGTGTATAGACAAGATGCCATCAACCCTTTTGGGCTCTGGTTCAGACACTTCCTAAAAAGTCCTGGATATCTTCTGCAGTACATAAGCTGAAATTTTAAATGGAGTTCTGTGGTTTAATTAAACCCTTGTGTCCATTAAAACTGTACCTCTTCTAACAACCACATATAAAAAAAAAAAAAAAATCGTTTGGAAGGACAATCTGTAAAAGCTAGTATGTTTTATAACTCTTGCTGCTGTGTTTTATGCCTAGATATCCAACCTCTTAACATGCAAAGTATTTGGGTACAAAGTAAAGAACTGCAACAATGTAGTTTAATAATGTGCAATTAGCTTTAACAGATTCAGGCCAGAAATAAAATGATTGTAGACTTTTCAAGGATGGTATAGTCTTAAACAGAGTAAAACATAAATGATTCTGCTGTGAAAGATCATATCAAACAGATGTCAAAAAGAACAGCACCACCATCTAAGTACAAAGCTACTAAGTTTTTATCTACTAAGCTAAAAGATTATTAGAACAGAGTTACATAATGCTTTGTTGAATAACTTGTTCAAAATGGTGTCTGTGAAAATCAGAAGAGTATAATAAACTTAAGTGTTGACACATCTTATAATGTAAATGCAAACTAATGGAAAAAAGTACCAGTTACACATACGCACCAGTAAAGTCCTGACCATAGTTTCTGCAGCAATTATAATTCAGCCTCCTACACTAACATCTGCCATTTTGTGGCCATACACAGTGGAGGATGGCATACACAAAGATATTTTCATATTACAAACAGCAAGCTGTAAATGTGTAACTGCAAAGATAAGTCATTTTCTGCCAGGTCATCCAAAGGTCAGATTTCATTTCCTTCCGAAGTATGTGCCAGCAACTGTTTCTAGGGAGACCTTCATAACCTAATTTTAGAAACCAAATCAAAACAAAAACAAACAAACAAAAAACCCCAAACAAACAAACCCTACAATCTATAAAAACAGTTAAAAAAACATGAAGAAATGAAGATAGCTTGTCAAATATAACAAACTTTCAGATAGCTAAAAGATCTACTAACAACTATATCTATTAAATGGTCTCTTTCTTATAGATTTGTTTCTGCTCATCAGTTGACTGCATATACATATTCATGAGATCTCTGTCCCCCAGATGAACTGAGGAATATTTAAAAAGCAGATGAGTTATAGCCATTAAAAGTGTCAACTTAGACTTTTTGACTTTGGACTTCTAGCCCAGTTCAATAAGATATATCTAGAAATCATGACAAAAATGCTTTCTGAATATCAGGTCACCATGCAACATCGACCAGATCTAGTTACAACATGATTTAGTAATCTGAAGTTATTTTCCACACAGTTTACTACACACCAACAGTACATACCTTTCCCCTTGCAAGATTTGCACATACTGATTTGCAGCATTATTTCGTAGACATCTACATTGACCTTGATACACCTGAGTAAGTTTCACGTGATCTTAAGTACAGACATCAGTACCAGAATACCAGTTGTTATTCCACAACATGAGCATTTTTAATCATCAAATATGGTAAACTACCCACTGTATGTACAAAACGAGAACAATTTATTGAGCCCAGAGTTTCTTCCTTTCTGCCTACTAGACAGTTATGCCAGCCTGCACACTGCTACCATTTTACTGAAAAACCTGCAGCTCGCTGCTAATCATATGACCAAATGCACATCCATTCCATGAGAAAAATACAGACATTTCCATACATAAGCAGGTACATCCTGTCACTAAGCCATGCCAACAGCATTTTGATCGTGAATTAATTCTACTTCTCATTTTAAGGTGTGAATGTAAGTCAGTACACACATTCAGTGTTTCATACTGAGCTACATCATCTGCACTGCCCCATAAATCCCACTCAAGAACCATTTCTTTATCAGACAGGGAAAGACAACTTATAGATAGTCCATTAGGGACACCTTATATGCCAGCAGTAATCAGGACCCACAGTTTTGAGAATCCACAGTGCTGCCTCCTGAGATCAGGAAAGCACATACTGTGCTTCTCTTCAGCTTAAGAGCCTCTGAGCAGCATACTGGATACACGGTGCTGCTTCCCAGGGGAATCAGGGAAGTCTGGCACCCTGGGAGGCTAAGGTGTGCCATGCTAATCACTCTGCAACACCTATCTGGTTTGTTCCGTTCTTGCTTTCACCCATGGCTACAGAGAGCAGCGGGAACCTAAGGTCTCTATGACATTGAACAGGATGCCTTAGATGGTTTCCCCTTATCACAAAATTGAGATTCATTCTGAACTGCAAAAGTAAGTCATTTTAGGATTACTGGCTAACATTAAATCCAACTTGGCCACAGAATCATGGTATTAATAGCCATATATGCCTCTACATGATAGCTGATTCAGGTTATTTACTTATGCACGTTGGATGAACATTTCTAACTCATTATTTATGAAAATATTTCTGAGCTCAAGCGATTGTTTTATGCCATTTTGATTCAATTAGCACTGGTCATTTTGCTAGCAATTCCCATGATAACTAGCATTTATCTATCCCATTAGTGAACAGAGATTTGTAGAATAGAAACAGAATTCCCAACATACTAAAAGAATCATGTTAGAGTTATCTCAGTCAATAAGCTGTTTTTCCAACTTGTTTGTCTTCAACTAAACATATGCTATGTAGTACAACTACTAGCTAAAATTTCCCTTCAGAACACTTCTTACCCCTCACAAATGAGTAAACTACATAAAATATGTGCAATGTAAATGAGAAAGGATATAAAATACATGCTACTATAAGGAAAATGGCCAATAAAATTGTTGATCTTATCTCTGCATTCTAATTACATGACAAAATCTGTCTTTATACAACTGTGAAACTACCTTTAGTTTGACAGGGAAATTTGCAAGAGCATGGATTGGCAGAAGAATCTACCATGTTACTATGGAGATTTGTATAGGTCGACTTAAAAAGAGCAATTATCTTTGGAAAACACAATCTGTTGCTGTGAATCCCTAGCCATAACAAGAAAAGCAATCTGAAAAGCTCCTTATCTCTAATTATCACATAATAAATGCATAAACACTTTAGATTCTATATGTTAATAAAATTAACATAAAAAAAGATATATACCAAATTCTTTTTACAATATTCTATGACCTAATACTCAAAATAGAAACCAGAGCAAACATTACTTTGTGTGCTGACACACAGACTATAATATGTATGATAATGAAGCAGCACCCTTTTTCTGCCTTTTATTTACAAATTAGTTTCAAAATATAATACATCCCACTGACATATTAATAATGTAATTGTAAAGCTCTTTGAAACAGCTGAGCAAAAGTTGCTAAACAAGTGAACTACCACAGAGATAGAATAAAATTTCACTCAACATTTGCTTCACATTAGTTGTTGCCACGTATCGGCTATATAGACCACTACATTTTAGGGGATGAAATAATTTTATTTCATCATTTAGTCTTAAGACCAGTCATTAGAACATAAACATTAAGATTAACTCATTGATTATCATGTTAACAGAAAATTTATATGCTCTGAGGCTGTAGTAGGCTATCACCCCTTGCTTGAATATATTTACGTTTTATCCATCCTTAAATCCATGCAATTTTCTTCTGATACATCTCTGTTAGGAGTTAAGCATCTGTCAATGCTGATACTTCTCTTCAGGGATTTCATAACTCACACCGACTATTCTTTTATTTTTCATACTACCTTCACAGTAAAGAGCAAACACAGGAACCTGATTTAGTCAGTCCTCTCAGGTTCGCTTCTTACCACTCTTCTTTATCTTAATACTGCCTGAGATGTTGCATTTCACATTTATTTCATATCTGTTACTTAAGTTTTTATGGGCTTAGACAAGGTCAGTCCTAACAAGCCTTTCAAACATGGTAGTTTACTTTCTATGCCTTCCCAAACCTCCCTGTGGGGAATTTGGTCTAGGCCTTCTGTAAATCACCAGGGAGCCCGAATCTTCTACTTCTGTCACTGATTTAAGTGCATACTACTGATTGAACAAGCCAAATCTTCAGTATGGTTATAAATGCCATTCATATATGTTTCATATTTATATATATGTTTCAAACTTATTCTGCCTTTAGACGTTCTCAGTGAATACAGAATGTACAACACTGTCACTAATTAACCAAAAAAAAAAAAAAAATCTAGTAACTTACCTAGAAAATCTATGAAATGGTAGATTTTCCTTAATTTAAATATAGCAGTAAACTGTTAGCAATTATTATCCAAGCTCTGATGACATCAGATAACAAAGCTTGTACATAAAGACATTTTGGCACAAGATAATTCAAAACAAAGAGATATAAATAATTTAAGGGTTAAAACCTATGAGATGTAGACTAACTGTACAAAGAGAGAAACTGTGTAGAATAAGAGCTGTAATCTAGACAGTATAAAAAGTTACCTGGTGGAAACATGCCAACTACATAACTCTGTTGACATATTACAGAAACAATTTATTTCATAGTTTACTTACTCCATTGCTTCTTGGTTAAATACTATCTAGTTATTTACAGCTCTCTATGGACTCTTCCAGCAGAGTCCAGCAGATTTTCTAGGCCCCTATGTCTTACCACATAACCTCCATTTCCAAAATCACGTCTTCACATATCCTGCCAATTGATGGACTTATCCCACAAATGTCAAAAATTCTTGGCATCTACTCCTACCTAACATAAAACTCTTCTGTAACAGGTCCATAGTTAGTATCTCAGCATGCTAAAAGCTTCCTTTACATACATTATTCATTTTCTATTTGGATATTGCTGCGTGCTGTTATTCAGAAGACTGAATTTCAAGGCTGAACTTCAGCAGTCAGCAGGTCCCTATGAACCAATGGTTTGACTCCTTCCCTATTTAAATCAGCATAAGTCAAGTGTAATACTGATCAGTGACATCACTCTGCAGCAAAGTCTTTGAAGATAAAATCATACGCAAGTCTGTTAAGCATAACAGAATTGGAAAAGATACTACGAGGTATCTTACATTAGCTTCACTATATTTAGATGCAATAATAAGGAAAATGATATAATATTTGCATTTAGTAGCAAACATACCAACAATAAAACATCTTTAGAAGTTAGATCTCTTATGTGCACTCTTTCATTGTTCAAGCCCTCCACAGCATATCTCTGTAAGCATAGTTTTGGAAGTGTATCACTTTATGAAAAACTTAATGCCAAAGTTTCTTTGCATTTGTAATAAAAACATACTTTAAAATAACTATGTTTTATATATTTTTATTGTCAGCTCTTCATCTTATTGCAATTTTGAATGATAGCATTTACTTTAGACAGTTTACAACATGAAGAAATACTTCTAAAGGAAAAATTAATGTAATATCCTTTTTTTCGCAGGCTCCTTCTGATCCTCCTATCGTCCACGTTTTCTAGGAGGAAAACGGTGGTACACTGGATGATCTCATCATAGGGGTGATCTAAGAGAAAGAATGGTACAATAGTGCTTTAATTTTTTTACAAAGCAATTAGGTAAAAGGATTGGGATTCTGTACTTTGCTTCATTAATATATATCATGCAGCATTCTAAGACACAGATACTATATAGTCCTCATATCAAATGGGAAGAATTAGGAGCCAAGGAACTGCATCATTACCTGCCTCAATTTAGTCTTTCAAGCTGGGATCATCAATTTCTTTTTCTGACCCTTCTCTTATGCAATGCATTTCCTACCAGATGATAAGTATCTGCAAGACAGGAAAATGAAAAAAGAACCCTAAATTGATTTGTAGCTCATATCATTATCCAACCCTTTAAAACAAAAGATAAACAGAAAAACTGAAATATAAAGTAAATTTAATTGAAAAAATAGGGAAAAAAATAAATATTCCAAAACACATGCACAAATTGTTAGTTCTGTGACCAGAAACATAAATACAAGTGTAACTGACAAATAATTCATTCACTATAGTAAACTTACCACAGAAAGGCTTGTAGGACTTCTGTGGTGCAGTCATGACCAGTACCCTGTGTTCACCGGAAGAAGTGGGCCACCCTGAAGGCCCCCCTTTAGTTCTTCTGCTACACCCTGATGTTCTCCCCATCTGTAGATGTATGCATACACAACAATTCCTATATACAGAGTAAGTACCAATTTATGGGGTTCTTTTTAATTAATCAATGACTGTTTCACCAAATGATAAATGCTCAAGTTAATGAGGGGGTTTTTGCTAAGAAAATACAACTCAACATGGTTAAGAATTTCATTTAACATGTTGACGCCCTTTCCTATCTACAGGATGGAGTCCTGAATCTCAATATCTCTATCTCTTCTTTTTTGAGCAGCATCAATGCTACAATATTTCTTTTACAACAGACTAGCTTTCAAAATCAGTTCTTGGAAATTTTCTCAATTACCACAGTTTATCTGATTGTTAACTATTAGCTTGTAATAATTTATTCACAATAAGCAATATTTTAAAAATTGGAATTAAAGATAAGGTTTAACACATTATGATTTTGCTTAAGCATTGCCTCTGAATTTTTTGGAGGGGTTAAGTGCTTTTTCTTTTTTTAATAAAAAAATTACAATTCATCTGAATGATTTTTGCCTTAAATTACTCAACACTCCCCAGCCTTACTCTTGACATAGGTTTTCCTGTTACTTAGTCATATATATTTCCAAGAGCTGCACACAAAATCTTCTAGGCACACTGTTTAGGCAAGCATCAGCAAGGTTATGCTCAATTACCAATACCTAAATATAGACGTTTATATCCATATTTGGTTATTAGTAATTATTTACCTTTAACCACCTAAATTTTAAAAATTTATTTTATCTACAGATACTAGCTGAATAAAAAGTAGGCTCTGTACTTCTAATATTAGATTAGCTTCAAAAGGACATTAAATATTGATCGAGGTGACACTAAACCAGAACTTTCAAGCTTGAGTGAGAAGAGACACTGTCCCAGTGTAAGGACTAAACGACAGAGGAAGAACAACTCCTATATGGAAGCAATAAATGGAAAGAGTAGTCAAATTATTTTCCAGATAATACAATTTATACAAATAACCTCATGGGCTTCTCTTCCTGCTCAAAGTCCTGTGATCCTTCAGAACTAGAAAAATTCAAATCTGCACCAAGTGATTTCAATATTCTCATGACTGGAAGGTGGGATATTTATAAATCAAGACTTTTTGAGGTTTAGATGTAATTTGTAAATATAGGTACTTAGAACCAAAACATTTACATGAAATCTTCCTTGAAACAGTGGAAGGTACTGCAGATGCTTAACACAGGCATGTGTTCAGAAGTGCCACTAACACTTTCAGCATTAAGATGTGAAGTATCTTGCTCAAAAATAGGATCTCTCTGAACTAAAGAATGTTCTTTGTCTTCCTCTTAGAATTCAGTTTAACAAAGATGTTCAGAGTGTATTCTGCCTGCTCCTTCCATTCTTAAGCAAGTAAAAGACACATATACTGATTACCTCTGCTAAGACTGAAAATCATGTTTCCCTTCTGAAAGCACCCTAGAATGATGGATAGCATATTGCACCTCTTCTTTTGAAAGCTCTTATTTGAGCAGAAATAAATCCAGATTCACTGGTGTGTCCAGAAGACGTACAAGTCTCTACAGTTCGTAAGGTGACTCAATTTCAGCCCTTGCTCCAAGGCTGTTTAATATATCACCACCACTGCCAATAAACCTATTCTGTATTTTAGAAGAAAATGCAAATGCTGTTCACTTTTTGGATTCTTGCATGTACCTGTCATCAAGAGGCATCAAAATTATGAAGTGGACAATGATTTAGGCTTGGATAAAGGGCAGTCACTTAAATTCTAAACATCACTTAAAAGAGTGTCTTCCTACATAAATATTACTCTCTCATTTTTTTAGGGACTACATTTATTATATCATTAAGAAAATACTAGCATGCATTAAATAAATCCTATTAGATTGTTGCTAATCCAATCTTCAAATATTCGTCTGGGAAATATGACATTCCCATGAATGCAGAACTTCTGTCAAGCTGTTGGAAAGCTACTAAGTTTTCACTGCAGTAATTCTGGAAAATCCTGAGCTGCTGTGAAACAAGCATTTACCATTTTAGTAGAGCTTTGAGGACTAAAAATATCTACTGGTATACAGAGCAATCACAAAGACAACTCTCCCTTCTGTTTTTGCAGATGGTAAGAGATTTGCACATTATCTATGTATAAATGCTGTACTTTCACATGAACACATACAAAGCTTGCTGGGTCCAGGCCCTGAACACATCTTGTGCTGTCTTTATTGTCTAAAATTAATTTCTCAAATTTTACTCAGTGTCCTGCAAGACCAACCATAAAAAAAATTAAAGAGCATATCCTATTAAGTTCCAAATATCCTGAAATACCAGTGGAGCCTATTTAAAGAAGCCAACAAAAATCTGGAACAAGTACATATCTCTTCTACTTCTCAGACCACTGCGCTGCTAATATTACATGAAAACTAAGAGTCTTGAACATTCTAAGTTATGAAATTAAATTCTTTCAAGACTTTGTTAAGTAAAATCTTAATAAGAACAGCATCAATCAAAGGGTTTTCCTTCATCAGAAAGCACTGCTGCATTTTTAAAGCAAGTAATTTCCAACAGAAAACGTTTAACAGAAAGCAGTCTGGGCAGTGCTCAGATTACAAGTGAATGTATTTTATACTTTAGCTTTTGCATTACCGTAACACTACATTATCTCATCTAATTAGATTTTTCCAAAACCTCTGGAAAATGAACTTTCCACATGCTCTGGATGTTTGTTTATTGACTAAACATGGTGTGCATGAACTAAACAATGTATTGTAGTAGTAGGAATTATGAAAGAGCAATACTACAGCCTAATGGACTACAGAAATAGTTCTGTAAAACTATGGCATTATCTCTAGCACAATATGTGTCTTAAACATATTAAAGACTGTAACTTTTACAGTTTTGATCTTTATATGTCTTTCTCAAAAACAAAATATAAACCAGCTCCTTTGTTAATCAATAGGCCCTTAAAAGTTTTGTGACATTTGTAATTTGTAATTACGCTTCAAATTTTATTCTGAAAAGTTGCATATTTATTCTCCACTGTTTATGTGGCTATTTCAGAAAAATATCCTTCCCAGGTTCCTAACTAAGGATGTTTTCATTTCACAGTCCCGGATTATCAGCATTCTCATTTGTGAGCTGTTCACACCATACAAAATGTGAGACACCCCAATCACTGGATGACTGATTACTGCGGGGTTTTTTCCCCAACATACAATCTGGAACTTCCAATGACTTCATCTGCAATTAGCATTTACAGACCTGTTAGGATTAAAAGGATGATAACCCAGAAAATCAGAAACAAATAAGCAGACATTTGCAAAAGCTCTGCCTGAAACAACTGGGCCAACAATAGAGAAATGCAGTGGCAGAGCCAGCAAGCAACATCATATCGGAAGTCACATATAACCCCTTTAATCTACAATAACACTATTTTCTTTCCTGTCCTGCTTTATTCAACACATATTCTTCCAGTTTCTAGAGCAGATAACACAGAAGTTCTACACACACACACCCCAAAACAAACAAACAAACAAACAAACAAAAATTAAAACAACTCCACGAAAACAAGATTGATTGACTATCTGACTCTAGTATGGAAACAACTGAGCTCTGTCTATTCTTTTACATTAAGAGTTTTGTCTTGTGGAAATACAGCATATATTCTGTAAAGACAAAGACATTAGAGGTTCTACGGAAAACCAGGTTTTATGCTTCATAATTTCTGAGTACCTGGCTGTTCTCTCATAATATTACTTAAATAATATGGAAAAAAAATATTTAAAATATTTTTTTTACAATCTACCTACTTTGAATGGAATGAGTAGAGAGAGGAAAAGGAGAAACAAACATCTAACAGAAAAGAAAAATTAAAGAGATACTCCCCTATCAAAGAGTTGTCTAGAATGAAACAGAAGATATATGAACCTAACTGAACATTCATGAAATGCTATGAAGCTGAATTAGAGAAAGTTGAGATTGGACATTAGGAAAAGGTTCTTCACTAAGAGGATGGTCGGTCACTGGAACAGGCTCCACAGGGAAGTGGCGGCAGCACCCAGCCTGGCAGAGTCAAAGAGCATCTGGACAACACTCTTAGTCATACGGCTCAGTGTGAGGTAGTCCTGTGAGGAGCAGGGAGTTGGACTTGATGTACCTCACAGATCCCTTCCAACTTGAAACACTCTATAATTCTCTGAAAATTTCTCTGATTAAATTACAAATATAAGTGAAAATTCTTTGAAATTTTTTTTAGCACAAGTTTCATATATAGTGAGTACCTTCACCTCCAAATAATTGCCAAATTGTATTTTCCTTCAACATCTACCATACTGTAAACGTTTGAGCAAAAGCACAAAAGCATCTTTCTCTCTTGGAAGAAAAGAGCAGATACCAAAAAAAAAAAACTATCATAAATCCCTCAAAATATCCTCAGTACCAACTATTTATGTATTTATCTCTCCAAAGCCATTCTTTTTATGCTTCCCTATTATGCTAATATCAACGCAGTCTAAGAGTCAATGAAGAGCTTATATTTTTCATACACCACTCTGCAAACTGCAATACAAGGCATTTCCCAGTTACCTTCAGATATTTTTGCCTTTTCTCTATTTCCATCCTTTTTCTTGTCATTAAACAATAATACATGAACAGATGATCCACTAAAGAGAAAAAAAGTCATAGCCTACACTGTTGCAGCCCATGTGTTACAAAAATAGAGTACAAAACCATCCTTTACTTCAGACCCATTTTATCATAACACTTAAAGCATGCTGGACAGACTTCCTTCCATTCAAAAGTCATAGAATTACTTGCGCATTTAATAACAAAAACAAAACAAAAACCCAAACCAAAACAAACAAACCAACCAACCAACCCACAACATTTAGACTTTATTTCTCAGTGTATCAAATTGGATAAGATTAACAGATATGTATATATGAACACTAATTTTTTGCTTGCCTGTTATGATATAATGGCATCTAAAACAGCTTTTGAAGGGTGATTTCAAGACAAAACAATATATTACTTCCAGTTATTCCAGTAGTGTTGGTAATTATGAAAAATTAATGACACCTCATTATTTTCACTCCTTCCCCCAAGGTCAATCATTAACTCAGTTTCCTTTCAAGAGATTCCGAGTCAGTCTAGTTCCTCATTTTTTTAATCTTGCTTTTTTCCCAGTTAGGTGAGACTCTACCTCTGAGTGTGACAAGATCTAACATCTTATGTCCTTCAGAAACTTGCTAGCAAAGAGAAATACAAAATGTCTCATACTTAATATTTTACACTGTTAATAGTAATTTGCAATTCTGTCATTACAGTGAAACAATCCCATTACAGATTACTTTGTTCAGGTACTGGAGTGCATAAATACATTCTTTTAATACTACTAATTTAATACAGCTGAGAACATAGTGAAAATTTTTAAAGATATTTCCTTTTCCTAGCAAGGTTCTCTTAGATTGTTCACTCAAGAAAGCAACAGAAAAAATAATTTTGTAAGTATATCTCTACAGCTGCAAGGCATTCTGTAACAGAATATGCAGTTTCAACATGCTATATATATGTATTGTCTATCCTTTACTGTAAGTGTCAATTTTTTAATTTGTTTTTGTTTTCTGCCAAGAATCAGGATGTGTAGTGCTTCAAATCTTGAAGGTGGAAGGAACAAATTAAGACATCTAGAGCTCTGAAGACATGTAAAGGACAGAATTAGTGCAAAATATAGACAGTTCATCTTTATTAATGAATACAAAATAGGTATCCCACAGAGAAGAAACCCTCTACATTTCTACATTTTTAAAAGATCACAAAAAAACCCCACCACTTCCTTCTTTCTGCCATTTATATACATTTTACTGTGCCACTAAAGAAAATTACTTTTACACTTGTAAACAAACATGGAAAAGCATGACAGAAGCGTGGGTATTATCATTTTCTTAGAATTATTAGAAAGAACCTTTATGGATGGAATTAATCAGAGTTTGAATATACACTGCAGAAAAGAATGAAATTAGTCTAAAATATCTCTGGAAGAACATTTGGCTATCTTCAGATTCTATTTTTTATATAGCATTTCACATAGGAATACTACCATGTAAAAGAACTAATACGAATCATCACCCAAAACTTTTTTACATATCCATTAATACCACAAATACCATATTATATAACATACTACATATGGGATATTATTTACATTGAATTTTTAAAAACACTAGCTATCTGATAAGAACTCCTATTCAGCTGCAAAGCTACTGTGAGGGACTGCATACCTAATGCTAAGTATGAAGAATGTCTTACTATCCAGAAAATATTTTTGTATCAGAAAATCCTCTGACACAAAAAGAATAAGTATTTTAGCCATAATTGCATTTACTTCAATCATGGACATTCCACGTAAACTAAACCTGATTTTTCTTATTTTTTAGCTCTTAACTGATTAACTAAAAGGCAAGTATGTTCATTCTGTAAACTGCTGAGCAGAAATTCTACCAAAATTTTTTGCTACTATTCTAAAAATACCTAAATTGCAAAGCACCTCAGAACTACTATACTAACTTGAAAATCAAATTACTAATTGTCATAAAATTGAAGTATTTACACATACTAATATAATAGCACTTCACAGATAAAATCTCCTCATATTCTACAGTAGAGGAGAAACGTGAGGGAAGCCAAATGCTGCTACCTTAAACTGCATTACTTTAAGACCCACACAAATATACTTCTGACAAAGATCAAAATTTAAAATGGATACATATGCACAAGTTCTTATTGGTGGTTATGAAACTAAATGTAAGTGAACATAAAATGAAAATATCCAGACCCCAGTGTCTATGTTCCATATAACAGATGAGTTAAAAATCTGCAGTTAACACTTACTATGACTGCAACAAGTGTATTACCAGACTTCCCACTGCACTTCAGAATGACATTTCTGAAGCTTGACTCAGGATTCCTCCTCTATGGATGAAGTTTATGAAATAAGCCAAAAACATCAAGGGCTGCACAAAAAGCAGTCTTCCTACATTAGAAAAGGTTTATTTAGCCTAGACTTCTGAAATAACTTATCTCTGTCAGTATTTAAAATTATCGGTGAAAATGTTTCACTCACAACCCGGTATCTGTCACAGTCTTATCCAATTAGCTATTGCTGAGTTTCAGCTTAAGGATAACAGAAACATTTGCAACTGTGAAGTGTCCAGAAAAGCAAATATTATGCAAAGTATCATACACAACAAATACACAAAGTTAATATGTAGCAGATTTTGCATTTAATTTGATGGTGTTTATTTAAAACTACAGTGACAGAGATACGAATGCACAGAAATACTGACAGGAGGAAAGTGAAGCTTTATATTTTCATGAGCTGAACACTGATATAGAAACAAATCAATTTTCTTTGCTGGAGGATGGGAATTGTCAACCCCCAAAACTGGGTGCATTTCTGAAACTTAAAGGTAGAACTTCTCAGGTCTAGACAAAAGAAAGAAAAGGAAAAGGAATTATCAATAGTCCTATAACCAGAAAATTCATTTGGAAGAGACAGATTCAAGTCTCTACTCTGTACGTTACATGGATTTTGTTGGTGCCGTTTGTATTTGTATAAATATTTATGTAGCCACCATTCTCAAGTAAATATTTTTTGGGTTGGAGGTTGGATAATAACTGAAGACCAAGCTGTGTAGCCAGGCAGGTGTGACAGCCAGCCAGGGTTACTCACGTGCTTTGTACACCTGCAGCGGTTGTAACAGCTGCTGCTTATTCTGCACATGCATCCTAGCTACACTCACTGTATAAAAGATGCAAGAACAAGGTATGACATATTGCTGTTCTTTCTATGCTCTGAGTATAGATGGGGGGGTGGAGGAGGGGGAACATGACACAGGAAATAGAATACATAAAGAATCAAAGCATCTCAAAGAAATCCAGAGGACAGACAAGCTGGTAAATTTTCTTTTTTTCAGTGGCTTGTTCTTGTGAGTGTCTCCCTGTAAGTGAAAGAAAAATTCTGAATGCGTTCAGAGCCAGATAAATCATAGCAAAGCCTTATTCAGGGAGACAGTCAAATTTTTTACTCTCTCAACAGGACTAACTGTTTAGGGAAGGGGGGCTTTGACCTTCAAATAACAAGGCTCTTCTGATATCTAAGAAGTGCCATATAATTTCTTCATGATGTGAATGTGTCTCAGAAGGAATACAGATGAGCATATAACTTCATTAAATGTGGAAATTCTGAAGCTATCTTGGGCAAAAATTTTGAGTATGGCTTCATCAAGATTACCTCATGATGAAATACGGTAGAGGACCAAGGTGGCCAAGAGTCTCACAGAAAGTCTCAATTGTTTCAGCCTGATACTGGCTGATATAGTTATTTCTAAAGTGATTCCACTTTCAAAGTGAAATGGAAAAGTGATGGGAGCTAAAGGACTTCAATACATTAGAGCTGGAATATTAAACTCAGATCTGCAAAAGGCAGGGAGGGTATTCTTACGGAAAAAGAATTATTACAGCTCTTTCATAAATCTGTGAGTCACTGCAACCTTAAGGCACAGCAGTCTACTGAAGAACTAGAAACACTAATGACTGCCAAGTTTATAATAAATAATTTTTACCCAGAGGGAATACAGTCAAATAAATTTAGCTGTGACAACAGCAAATGTAATTATTCAAATTATGTACAAAACCTTCTCCAATCTGACATAACAAGCTTTCTTTTTAAATTCCTTCATGCTCTTACAGTTGTCTAAATTTGACTTTTCTATAGTAAGTGTCTATTTTAAAAGCATGCTACTAAACATGAGAAGAACATGAGATCCACCAAATGGATCCCTCCTGCAGACACAAGAAACCTGATTTAAGAGATTATTGAACATGGCTGCTATAGCCAGCTGAAACAGCTGTGGAAAGCCAAAGGACATGTCAATGCAGGAGATGCTACCTGAACTGCTGCTTTGGCCACAATAATTGCAATAATAGGAATGCAGGTATTAGCTAACGTGACCACTGACTCCGAAAACTATCTCTTAGAGCCGTAGACCCAAGAACTCTCTGATATTCTTGTTCACAATGAATCCACAGATGGATAATCCCCACAACTGGCAAACTAAATATATGGGGATAGATCTTTTGCTTCTCTTCCCTGAAGTTTCTGCTAAGGGTGTCAGCGTGTTTTAAATAACTGGTACTCACTTCACATACCACAGCATGACGATGTACATACCAGTTCTGAACCCTGCTTGCTAGCATTTGTAATTACACAGCCTATCCTTACCCTTATTTATGGAGTTTATCACTGTCATACTACCCAACGATTCCAGCAGGAAGAGACTGTAGGAAATACTCAAATACATTTTATATTAGTTAAAGCTCCACAATGTTAAATTGAATCAAAGATTCCTGTGAAGCTCAACCACCATGAATTCATACACTGGGAATATTCAGCTTACTAATAATGTATTCATAATTTATTTCCAAAGAAATAAAATGAGATAAAGTTTTTATACAAATTTCTAATTTTGTATTTTTTCCATCAGACACTAAAAACACTCAGGTTTTCTGGAGAGTTAAACCAGCATTTTTAGACTTTGCTGGAATGAAAGCCATTCAGAAAAACAATGGCTAATAAATTAAAGGGCAAGTTTGCGTGTGGCACCAGGCTTCCAACTACATGTGACAGACACAAGAAACCCCTTCTGTTAAATGGCTCAGTGGAAACTAATGATCAAACTAGCCCTTATTCGGAATCCTTCCAGAAGCTCTGTCTTACCATACTGAAGTCCACTATTGTTTGGATAAATTCTATCATCCAAGTTGGTGTTAATATTAAGGTGTTTTGGTTTTTTTTTTTTTTTTTTTTGAGGTAAGAAAAATGTACAAGAGAGAGTACATTTATCTGTTCCCAATCTCTTGGTAAGATTTCCTTTTTTCTGGACAATCATCCTGTGCCTTAATGATGCAGATGGGATGTAAGCACTGCCAAGACCTCTGTAAACACTCACAATACTGTTGAGAGGCTGAAGGGTAACATTATATTGATAATGGTTTCTGAGATTTGTTATCAGCAGAAAATCTTTTATCTGCCAGATGTACTCCTATGTGAAAATATGCCTTTTTCAAGTTGAGAGCTGAAAATGACTCTCTCCAAGTGTGTCAGGAATAATTGAGAACAAACTGATTGTTCTGACACTGAAAGGTGCAGGTGTTCAGTCCATCCACGTTCTGAAACAGACCAATTTTTTTGTTGGGAATAACAATGCATCTGCAATAAAAATCCTTCCTCCTGTGCTACAATGGTACACTTTTAAACAGAATATAGATGCTACTTCCTTTGTGAGAAAGCCCTCCTGAGAGACCTCTACAAAAAGAGAATGGTTTTTGTGGCATGTATGTGTAACTGCACTACAAAATCAGAAAAAATCTCCAACATGAGTTTGTTCAAGCAACAGAAACCTCCCCAGGGATCTTCTACGTGAGGCCAAAAAAATAGAAAAAGTGAAGAATGAAATGTACATCTCAAGCAATTATCAGTATGGTAATTCCCTAGGATACTGTAATTCTTCATCAAAATGGATATTTAATAAAAGACAGCAAAGGCAACAACCAAGCAGGCAGCATATTGGGCTTTCTCATCTATCTGACATTTCCGCAATCCCTTGTAAAAATATAAATAGTAAAAAGTTGAATTACTCATATTTAGGACAGACAAATTCATCAGGAATGACATAGCCAATGAGTCTTACGATGCAGAAGACATGAATGCCCTTAAGCTGCAAGATGCAGTAGCTCTATTCAGAGCTGCTTAAACTCAAGATTTTGCTAAAATCTTGCTAACATTTGAAATAACCATAAGTGGTTCTCTACTATGCTATCATAGTTTGCCTGTACGCTTGACCAGCTAAAAGATAAAAGATCACTAAATTATACTTGTCAGACATTTAATAGTAAACTTTTCTTTCAAAAAGATGCAGTTGCACCCCCTAGTCATCTTTTCAATACTGCTGTAAACTTTTACTGTACTATATTTCTCACCAGATTTAAAAGAAAAAAAAGGAGAAAAAAAAAAAAAACAAACCCACACCTGTTTGAGGTAATCCCTATTCCTGTTGCTCCAGTGTTCTATGTATACTGATGTAAGAAACAAAGACATATATATTTTTTTTAAAAATTTGCCATATAATTTTATTCTAGTTTGTTGGGGGGGGTATGTTATTTACTTTCCTGGTTTTTAAATGAGATTTAGTTTTAGCCACATTACAGAATAGAGGCTCCCTGTACTAAATACAAAGCAAAGCAGTGAAAATGTTAGAGAGATGTGTTTAGAAACACCGAAGTTTTCTTGATGTGTGGCTCTTAGGAAAAAATCTTGATGGTGAGAGGGTACAAGCAAAATTATCATTTATCTTTCTTTTTTCTGATTTTCCCCTTCTCTGTTTCCCCCCACAATGGTCACTAATTGCTCAACCTGCTCTCTCATCACAGGATCTGGTTCTGAAATTCTTTTAATATCTTGCAAATATTCTATGCTGTTAGTTTGATGTTGCTTAAAAGTCTTACATATTTTGAAATTATAAATTTTAAAACTAAAAAAAATGACAAAGGCCTGTTGTGTGATCTGTAAGAGAGCCTTCATTTGAACTTTTTTTACATTTTTTTAATAGAAACAAAGTGTCTTTTTTGCTATTTTGAGTAAGTCTCAGCAATTTCTTCTTAAGTAACACAATAATTTAATTATTATCTAATACACAAAGATAATAAAGGAACAGTTAATATCTCATACAGATGAGAGATTATATTTTTAATAGAAGATTTAGATTTACAATTCCTACCAGAGTTAATAAGAAATTAACTTTTTTAAAAACTCGTTGCATCTTATTTGATTTTATTATATTTATATAGCCTTCTCATCTAATGTCAGGTGTTTTATTCTACATACTGAAGTAATTATAGGAAGTACTTCGTATATTCCTGAAGGCTACATCCACACCTTGGCTTTCATGTCTAAGGATCCAAAATGCATCACAAACTCTGTCATGTGAAGGCAGCTATATATGTGCTGCCTTTGGCTTCTTCAGTATGGTTATACGTTACCACACCATTACAAAGACAAGAAAACCTGCTGTGTAAGTGAGGTACTACAAGCCTATCCTGAAATGCAGCAGGGCATGTCAGCATGACTTGAGATATTCTCCACCATCCATCTTCCATGTCCCAATCACACAATATCGGTGTAGAGGTGTGTTTCGGCAGCTGGGGTATGAGAGCACATATCATGGTGAAACTCTAATCCATTCTGAAGAGGAAGATGGCATCTTAGTTTACTCTTTTATTTTTGTAAATTAAATTGCAAATCTTGACTGACACATTGGGACTGAATTCTACTAATACCTTCTGACTGAATTCCTGATTTCACTTTTTCTGTAGAGAGCTGCACTATACTTTTTAGTCTTCTTGTTTTGATTCTAAACTATGTTCAGTTTCTAGACTACTATAAAATCTCTGTGAAACTGTCTTTCCATCAACTTTAAATGAAGGTAGTCCTCGTCTTAATTCTACCCTTGTAAAATGAGCAATGAAAATAACAAATAGGGCACAATCAACAGTGAAAATCAGAATGAAAACCAATCCTCATTTCCTCATTCAAGAGTGCCATCTAGTGACCAAAATAGCCCTATATCCTTTACATGAAGGATGTAAACCGATCAAGTTACATACCAGATGATTTTTAGGAATTATTTAGGCTCCCTTGCGCCCACTCTTTTTTTTTTTTTTTTTTTTTTTTTTTTTTTTTTTTTTTTTGGTAAAGAGAAGATATTACATTGGAAACTCTAGAACGACAAAGTTTCTTCTCTCTAACAGGCTACTCTTGCTGCAAATTACAGCATCTCACTTGAAGGCCACAGCAACTCATAGGTCATTCTGAAGTGACAAGCATAATTTGAATAGCTATGACCTCCGATGCTGAAATAATTTTATATACCTGTAAGTTGGTGTCTTCATAAACTTCACAGTGTATATTCATGAAGATGCATGTCTGCAGAAGTCTAACTATTCTAGAAGAAACAAAGCAAGCAAGGTGTATGTAAACGGAGAAGTGGTTTTTGAGAATGGTGCTGGGTATTTATTATAAATGCTGCATATTTCCTTAAGTACATTACTAACTTTTCTCAGTTCTCATTCAAAATCTCCATGTGTAGGGATTGGTTTGTGACATAAAGGAGAACAGTGTATGAAGCACATTCCCTCTAGTAAAATATCCTTTTACTGTTTACTAAATCTGTTTACTAAATCAGAAATCTTGTTTCATTAAATTGTTGAATCTAACAGTTTGGGACACTCTCACAAGAAATGCTTGTTTGAAGTGAATCAGGAATCAGATTGCCTGCACAGCAGAGCAACAGCAGTATATGAATTTTGTTAATGGAGGAACACAGTAGTCAGAACTCAGTGATACACAGCTAAGAACCACCTGTTTGCAATTACCTAGTATAGCAGTAAGTTGACTAAGCATTTTTCTCTGTATCAATTAGATTTTCTTCTGAATTATATCAGTGGAACTTGGACTATGTACAAAATCTTCCAGTAACATAAGCGTCTAGAAAAGAATACAAACTGTGTATTTAAAAATAATAAATTCATGTAAGTTGTGTAAAAAGAGCGATAAAGAACATACTATATATGCCCCTTATACCTCCTGAGTCTACAGAGTAGAAAACATTACAGTTTTTTCTTTCTACATGCCCAAAAAAATTGATAGTTCATTACAGTCTATAACAGCGTACTGCATATGCACTTGTCTTTCAGTAATTAGGGAAACATGTCTGATTCACACTTCCCTGGATCACATACTGTTTCCATTTATCACTTCATTTCCTTCAACAAGAACTATGTAGCGTTAGTAAAAGGCCAGCAAGAATATTGCTCAAGTCTTTTGTATGAAAGTGGAAGGAACAGGCATGAGCCCAAATACTACAGATATGCATAATAGTAAGTAGTCCCCTGAGTTCGTATAACTGCCTATATTAATACTTAATCTTGGAAATAACAGTCAGAACACACAGAACCAGTAACTATTCTAAATATATTCATCATACATAAATGGCTCTGAAACATCTGGTTGGTTCTAACTGTTTGTTGTGTAAAGCTTTATGTTTTGGGGAGAAGAAAGTGATCTGTAGAGCAATAGGAATACTTCTCCATATGATTACGATGACATAAGTGTTGCTAAATGGAGATAAACCAAACAGGTGAAGAAGTCAGGTCCATCTACTTTGAACTACTACCTTCCAACCAGTGTAACCAAGGAGTTACCAAGCAATAACCAAGTCTGTATTCATTTATTCTTTCAAATCTCATCCTATTCACTTTAAAAATAACTCAATCCCATTGACTTCATCTGACTCACGAAAAAGGGAAAAAAACACAAACAGGATTTGTTCCTCAGTACTTTCAAACATATCCATAATTTTGGTGGATATGTCTTTCAGAGCACATTGGGATTATTCATCAAGTTTTTAATCAGATCTTTATAGTGAGATAGGATATATGTACACTTATTATCAGATTTTCTATTTGCAAATAAATATATTCAGAGCTCTATAATCATTTTGGACTACCAGGCTCAAACTGCCAGCAAAAAAAAAAAAAAATTTACCTGTAATCAAGATTATCTCACAGGCCAATTAATACATCTATAAAATTAGGATATGATCTGCTAATTAGTGACTAGCTAAATTCCAGTTCCACTACATCACAGGCTATATGTTCTTTCTGAAGAAAGGGGTCAGGATTGTTTCAATTTTACATCTGTTTACTAAATCAGAAATCTCGTTTCATTAAATTGTTGAATCTAACATTGCACTTTTCCTTCATCAAACTGAATTTCAGGTGAAAATTTAGGAAGAGTTTACATTATTAGCCATATTCTACTGCCTATAACACACTTTCACTTTTATTACTGAGACAGGCCATGCATATACTCATGTTGCTACACAGAATTTAAGATTTGTACACGGAAAAAAATTTAACAAATGAAAATCTGTATTTCCTTTTCAGGGGACCAGGGCTGGAGCAGGTGTTTTGTTTTTTTAAAAATGACAAAACACATTTTCTTCTCTCAGTGCTTTACATCCATGCATAGGAAAAAATGTGTACGTACACATACATACAAATGTGTAGATAGTCTCTGGCAGGAGGCTAGCCTGTTGCAGTTTTCTGGAAGTAAGTCTTATACAACTACTATACGTGGGGTTTTAGTCCAGAGAAAAGGCTGTATGATCCCTAAAACAAAGGAGTCTCAACTTAGCTAAAACATGTGATGTGCAGGAAATAGCAGTTTTGGTCTAGAATTTAGAAGACTAGCCCTGAAAATTACTAAATGGGGTTTGTTTATCTTACTCTGCTCTTGGAGCTATATAGGTATAAAGGATTTAGAAGAACAGTGAGTGTTCTTCAACCTATTATTTTAAAAAACTTTCATGTTCCTCTAGTGTTCTAAGGTTTTCTTGTGAGATGATGCAGGAGGCAGTAAGAGAACGAGATGCCAGTTTACATCAACTTTAACACTAACTGTAATTATTCCAATTCTCAGTCTCTTCTTCCAATATTCTTCTGGAAAAATTCATACAGTGGGAAAGCACTGTTATAAAAAGATATAACAGTAGATTTCATTTAGAATGGATGATAGAATAAATTTTCCAGACCAAATTGCCTTCTGGGGTGTTTTAAGACAATATATCTGGAATAAAAAAGGTGGTTCGGATCTGAGGTCCACCTTAAAAGTACATTTCCAATTCCTTATGCCCACTGGATGAAGGTCAGTAATTTTAAATTGCAGTAAATGCACCCGATATGACTGTTACTCTTGCAGTATGGTCTTAAATTCTTTGTAATGTTTTTAAGGAGGAAGACAGCATCTGCCATAAAAGAGCATATCATTAACTAATGATATCTTATATCCTGACTTAAACATTTTCTAACAGCTACTGCCCCAAAGGAAGCTGAAAAACACCCCAACAGATTCAGTCAGTTGTATCTCAATTTGAAATGCAGGTAGGAGTCAGCAGAAGGGGGAGACATTATCTGCATGTGCCCAGTATAAACAGATTAGAGGGATGCCGTTTAATTAAGTTCATTGGTTTGAGAAGTAAGAACAGTAATTCAGCACGACATAGAACCCATTTCAGCCTTAATTCTTTGACCTCATCCTGAAAAAAACTTTAAATATATAAAGACTAGCCTAGAGCCTGCATTAATACTACGTAATCAGGTCTACACTTCTTTTACTAGAAAATAGGCCAGCATGACCTTACAAGGCTATGAAGGACAGAGAAGGAAAATAGAAAGCAACAACATTTCAGAATATTAGATATTCCCATCAAGAGAAACCTTGTCATACAACAAAGTTATCAAATGTTTAGGATGTACACTCTTATCTACACCTGGAATCAAACTGACACCCCTGAATTATCAAAATACACAAAATACTGACTGCTTTGGACTAGGCAGAACTGGTAATCTGATAAAACTCTCCAGGTCTGACTGGTTTGAAACAGGGTGCCAGCAAGGAGCAGTGCTTGTACTAGAAATCTCACATCTAGTGGCATCTCTTTGACTACAAGCACTCAGTTATTCTTAAATTAGCAACTGAAAACCCTCTTACCCAGGGCCTACTCTTCACACATCTATCAGCATTACCCTTTCACCAAGCCTTTCAATATCCTGCTGCATTCTCCTTAAGGTGATTTGACCGAAGTTGTTTACAACATTTTCTAGTAGCTCATGTTTTAAACAAAACCTGTTTAACACATTAGTATGTTAAAATACTTTCTTCTATTTTAAATTAAAATCTTTTAATAAATGCACTCCTTTTTCAACTACTGCAGTTCATTTGCACAGTGGACTGAAATGAGTAACAGTGGTCAGATCCTTCCCCCTGCTTCATTAATGATTTCCTGAGGAGACCTGGGCAGTTTGCTGACCTACCTTTTGCTTCATTTTAGTCCTTTATAGAAGAGGAGTACTACACTAAGAAAGATGCTGAGAGATAACTTGTTAAAAATAAACTGTGAAACATGCAAACATTATCAGCAACGCAGATCTGTGGACAGATCAATGTTTTTGTTATATTTAGAGTGCAGAAGTTCTGGAAGACACATTCATGCTCTTCCATGAAGTATTTCCTTAATTCTGAGTTGACTGATCCCAGGGAGATGCAAGAGGTAATCATTATTTACAATGAGTTATGTATACAACACTACATCTTAAATAATTTAGTGTTTTGGTTTGGTTTCTGCATTTGTATTTTAATCTTCAATGATTTTTTTTTCTGGGGGGGGAGGCTCTAAAAAGGTAGAAATATTACTTCTCCCTGAATGGATCAAGTGATTAGGAAACATGGCTTCTATCAGATAGCACTGTCTAGGTGTTACATTGAGCAAAGCAACTAAGGAGATGCATAATCACTTTCAGTCTAGTTCTGTTTCAGTAGGAGCAGCAAATTTCCACATTCTCTCTGACAAGTTTTTTCTTTTTCTAATGACTATTTTAAGAAAAGTCTTAGCCATGGATTATCTAATGGGAACAGAAATAATTACTAAATAAAATAATTCTAAAATAGATGTCAAAGCACATAATATGAACAAATGACTTTTAAATGCACTTCTAAGCATAATAAACTGTGCTACAAGCATAAATCCTGTGGTATTTACAATCTGTATCTTGTAGCTCCTCAACCCAGTAGGGTTCCTCAACAACTCTGAGCAATCTATTCCATAGCTTAACTACTCTCTGGGTACATCATCTTGCACTTCGGAAAAAGTCTAAAGCAAAAAAGTATACATAGAAATTCAAGGGTAACCAACTCCCCTCTTCCCTGAAAATTCAGCTCTGATTCTTTCTGTGAAAATGCATCAACATCTCAGAGTTGTGAGTCACATACATAAACTACTGTCATTCATATGAACAAGGACAAGAAGATGAAACTGGAGAAAATTAATTACATTATGGAATACAGTAGTGCCACAGATATGAGTAGCAACATGTTTACAGAACAGAGACTTTAACAGAGAGAAGATGAAAGGAAACAAAACCTACAAAAGAAAGCAAAAAGATCATTTTTCTCTGGTTCATTATTGGCTAGTCTCTAAAATGTTTACATGCAGCCTGAAATTTGTAAGTGTGTGAACTGATCAAACAGCCCTGCAGAGATAGTATTTTCACATCTGGGGACAAAACATTAGCTTTGCAGAATTCAAGACAGTCCCCAGACTACCTCCTAAAGGATGCACTCTCCAGGAATGCTCACAGGATCAACACTTATCACCTCCACATATCGAAATGTATAGACAACCCAGCTTACTTACGAATCTCTGATTTTTCTCTCTCTTGCTAAAATAATTTCTTTAGTTGCTACTCTGAGACATGTCAGTTTGAAACTGACAGTTTTCTCATACTCTAGATTCCAAACTATTGGTGATGTTGTCATGGACAGCAATTCTGTCTTTAAAGAAACTGATTTCTAAATGAACAAAGCTTTCTAATCCTCCACGTGGACTTATAAAAATTACTGCAACCAAGCACCCTGGCAAGAATATCATGGGGTATTACAAAATCTGAATGGGCTATGTTAGAAGCAGTAACTGTTCTCTAGAGCAGAATCAGGTTTTGTCTACTTTCTCATGTCTGGAGTGACTGCCAACATTGCAAAGTCCTTCTGTATACTTAAGAGGTCACCTTAAAAACACATATTACTATTGATATTTTCATAGAAAGTAACTGTCTTTATAGCAACTGATAAGATTAATATTTTGAGCTCAGCCAGGACAAATAAAAGAAAGAGGCACTAATGAACCTAATAAAGAGGTTCAGTCTAGAATGGTTGTTAATCTATGTAACTAACTTCAGGGAAGAAACGTTTGGTGTGGATAAAGCATTTCCTTAGTAAATTACTACTGGCTCCAGTGTAAGACATTTACAGTAAACACCAAAAATCTGCAAGGCATCTGTTCTTTTCACAGTGGAAGAAGGAACTTTGCTCCATTAATAACTTTAAAAACATGCAGTAACTAATTCATGATGGCAGTTCAAATCCTATCAGCAGCCTTCATTATTTGACCAAGCTGAGTTCAAAGATAGAGCAAGTTTAAAAAAAAAAAAAAAAAAACAAACCTTGAAAGTTTAGAAGTAGACTTTAAATTATAATGAAGAAGCTAAGAAGCTGTGTTGTTCTTCTTTCTACTAAATATAAAAAAGCTGTAGCTTTAAACCATGTGCAACAACATTATTTTAAGAATACATGCAAGATAAGAGTTAAAATGTATATATAAAACCCTGTATGATCTCAGATTCTGTTTTAGTGAAATTGTATGTTATATAGAGAGGTCATGTGTAATATACGTGTATGTATATATAATAAAATACTTGCTGGAATTTTAACATTTGACTTTACTAGAGATTTAGAGGGCCTTTGCCTAAGGCAAGTTTTTAATAGCAATAATAAAAAAATACTTAATGGTACTTAGGGTAAATAATGTGTGGTCACTATGTTTAAAAAAAGTAATACCAAACATCTGTGCCAGATTTCCACATGATAAAATCCCCATATTCCCTGCAGTTCTCCCAAAGTTAGAGAAACAAATGTTTATTTAAAATTCTAGAAGAGACATGTGATAACCAATTTAAGAACTTTAAGGCAAGCATCTTGTGTTTTCTGACAGAACTGTATACTCAGTGATCTTCATGATATTTAATTCTGAACATGAAAAATGCCATGGTATGACATTATGGCTTCAGGACAGATTTTCAACCAATAACATGCTTAGAGAAAACTATCCAGCCCAAGAATGTCCTTTTTCTTACATGTGTGTATTTGCAAAGACCACTTTGTTCCATACAGGATACATTATTTCCTTATCAAAGCAAACGCCATGTCAGTTTGTCTCAGAAAATATTAATAACATATTTTTGTTAATGTTTTTCAAAGGCAGATGAATTCGAGTGCAGTTAGTTACAGACACAGGATTCAGTCTAACTTAGTGATGGAAAACTGAGCACAAACTGGGCAGAAGTTCTCAGAAACCATGGAAAAGAGCTCAACATTCTCTCTGCCATAGACTGCATCTCCAAAAGTGAAGCAGAAACACATGCTCACACTTCTTGCTATTCAATCAGCTTTATTTGTTCCTTCTTGCTCTGTGAACCAGCAACTAAGGAAACTGTTGTCATAACTATCACAAAACTGGGAATCTAACTACGCTTATGAAAGCTCGTTTCTTGTTTTAAATTCCTTAATACATGGAAAGAAATCTAATCCCATCTTTTGCATAGTTTATTTCCCAATATTTTAATGAACCTTACTGACATGGGCATTCTTTGCTATTCCTGTAAAAGAGCAGGATTCCAACTTCAGCTGAAGTCTCCTCATCCTCCTGTATAATAAACCTCAAATTTGCCATTTCTAAAACTTTCAAACACAAAACTTAAGTAAACGTATCATCACAAGTTTGCCTCTGTGAAACAAAGTTTAAAGATGCAGTAGATTGCACACTGCAGAAGGGTACAACAGTTGAGGGCCAGGTAGTTCACATGCCAAAGTCAGTCCAAATCTGCTAAGAATATTAAAACAAATTAAAAAAAAAAATGTGTTTTTTTATTTTCCAGAGTTATTCCTATGCCTCTGGTACACTAGCTATTTGTATGTCTCTTCCCTGTACCTTCTCTAAGAAATATAATTTAAGGTCTAGAGAAATTCCAGCTCTTTGAAGGCAGCTATATTATGAAATTCACAGGAAAAGATGAAACAATCAATGGCTTAAGAAAGAGAAATTTTACATGTTTCTTTGATATTTGGCAAATTATTTTGAATCAAAACAGTAAGATATTGATTTCTGGTAATGTGCACACTTGTGTAAAATGGGCAGAAGATTAATATGAGAAATATTTAATAATTGACAAAGTGGTAGAGACTGAAGGACAACAAGAACAGTTATTTCTCTCTACCTAGCTAAACAGACTGAAAAAAATTACTATCTGGACAAAAGCAGTTCTGGAATAACAAAGAACATATCCCTTACTACTCAATTCCCAGTATGATCAGTGCTCAGGGGTGTGCAAGTCAAGGCGATAGAATCAACAGCCATTGGAGACAGAAGAGTGTAGAAGAGGGTGTCCTTAATTGCCCATGCTTCACAACCAGTTGCTTCAGTTTCCCTCACACCATATTAGTTTAATTTTCTGGTTTGGTCAAAATTCCACCCAGCAGTGATTATTAATAACAGAATCAATTTCTTCTGCTTCTCAACCATTAGCTTTCTATTCCGTATGTTGAGAGATCTAAAAGATTGTGGACGAACAGGAGAGAAGACAGATTCTAGCTCTGGCACTATTGTAAAGAACCAAGAAATGAACAGCATAAGGGAGAAAGATACATTTGCATTAGGGTAAAATAAAACCCATTCAAATTCCCAGGAAAATACATGTAAGACTTGCCCTTTCTCCAGCTGGGATTTAAAAGGTAACAGTATGGTACACGATTAGATTTCAAGAACTGAAAAACTTCAGATTGAAAGTATTTTTAAACTAAATACCAACAGCATAGCTTATGAGAAGTCAATCTATATATGCTTTTTAATATGGTGCTGAGGCTGTAGAAAATCAGTAGTCTTCAGGTATTTTTTCCACATTCAGCTTCATTTCCACCATGTCCAAGTTTTTTTCCACAGATAGCACACTCTGCTGGAAACTACAGCAATGTCTATCATTGCATTGATATCATGCATATCAGTGCATTGATACAGTAGAACATTCTGTTCATTGAATAGCTTAATTTGCTGCTACAAAGAAGTTTATCTTCCTTAACTTGTTTTTAGTGCAGTGGCAGAAAGTCAAATACCAAAACTAATTAAAAAACAGAAACAAGTGTTCATGATTTGATCAAATATTATGTTACATATAACACTAGTTTCTCAGGAATATACTCAACATGAGTTCTACACTCCAACCTGTAAAAATACAAAAAACAGAATATTTTAAATGAAGTTCTAAAATGACAAATATTTTGTTAAAGCTATAGAAAGATTAACATAATTCGAGTGACTACTAAATAATTCATGAATGGAATTAATTTAAAATATATCCAAGTTCCAGTTTACTTTTAAAGCATTCTCGGGGCAGGGTATTAAAAAAATCCAGCAACTCCGCACAGTTAAAAAGTTACTAGTTAAAAAAATAAAAGTATCAATCCACTAGGGAGACTACTGCAGATGATTCAACACAGTAATTCCTGGTTTATCATGTTGGAAAACTAATCATACACTGTATATGCAGTGACAGCAATTTGAACAAGCACTTCAGAATAACAAGGACTTACCAAGCTACACATGAAGATCAAAAGTCTATCCATTTGGACTTTTAACAAATAGGTAAAACTATACAGAATATTTGATATTCCCTCAAGCATGCAAACAACTTCCCATAACAAGACAGCAAAAGACAAAATTTGAACCTCAGAATTTTTTCTATGAGCCCACTTGAACATCCAAATCTAGATTCCTGGAAAAGCAAGCAGGTGCCTACTAAACATTTAGTTTCTAAAGAGTTCATCCACCCTACACATACTTCCAAGCTCCTTATAACAAACTTCGAATATTCAGAAAAAAAAAAAAAAATCAACAAATCAAAACCAATAAATACCATGTGCAACAGGGAGAGAGCTGGATAGGCAGATCTCACCCAAAGCCTTGAATATATAATATAATTATATATTACATATTATATATTTATTATATAGTATATGTTATATATTATATATTATATATCATATATCATATATTATATATTATCTATTATAGCAAGGAAATTATTAGCCAAAATCTCCAAATCACTAGATAGTTCCTGACAATCTGACAGGGACAGATTCCAGACAGCAAACCTAGTAAATTTTAAATTTTGACCAGTTATCAAGGTCATAAGCAGAAACTCCAGTAAACACCATTCTATACTTGCAGTACTGCAGAGGAAAGATAGCCTCTATATCCTCATATAAACTGAAGGAGGAACAATTTTTTTCCTGGTACCTGAGGGTAACCCAGTGGGAACTCTGAAAAATAAAACTAATTCAGTATAAATATAGGAGAAACACACAGTCTATAAGTAGCAATATGATCTCCTTTCAGCATTCCTTAGACTAATCAATAAATTGGATGCCCAAGGACTTGACTTGAAAGCTTACATTTTACCTACTTTTCAAGTTCTATTTAGTTCTATTTCTCTCACTGCTCTTAATTATTGTGCTAATTAGAAATCTTCTTCAAATTTCCACTGTAAATTTATTCATGTCCAATACATATTCAAACTAGGATTCAGAAATCTCAGTGATACCAGTACAACAGGTGACACAATCACGTAACAAAACAAATAATGAACAGCAAACCATCCATCCTTGAAACAGACTGTATATACTGTATTAATAGCTGATCTAAATCCAGAGACTTGTCTGTTAGTTTATAGAACTTCTCCCACAATCCTCCCTCATCACAAACTCAGTATCATTAATTCCTTATGTGACTCCTTTCAGGATCCATTGACTTTCAGACTTCACTAATGGGTGGCATAATTTTTTAATTTAAAAATTCTGCCTGTGAAAACATTCAGGATCCACACCTTCACAAGGAAACTTTATTGAAATGTATCATTGTATCTTGCAAATTTTCCAATTTCCAACCTTCAGATGGGCCCCAGATACCACTGAACCCTCAATACATATTCTAGGTTAGAGAAGACAAAAAAAAAAACAGAACAAAACAAAATAAACCTAATAAGCCATAAGCTAAATAAAAAAGAATTTGCCCATAGCAAAGACAATATTTTGACAACATTCTGTAGATATAAATACCTGTTCTTAATCTCTAGCATTCATATGCTCAGTGATATACAGGAATCAGTAATAGTTTTCTATGCTCTTGTACTACTTCTATTCATGCTTTAATCTGTCAGGCAAATTGGTGTTTTTACTAGACTGGAAGTTCAATCAGACTACACTGTTGCCAAATTTCTAAGGAAAAAGACCTGTTTATCCTGATTTCCCTTACTGTGGGTAGCTTGTATGCAATCTCCCTGCATTTTTCACCCTTCTTAGCAGGAAGCAACAGGGTCTTTCTGAGGAAGACTCACACTGTCTTGTTTGCCTGATGCTAGTCACATGATAACACTGACGGGCTGCTGGAACGCATAGGAGTAGATGGGCTTGACACCAGGCCAGATTCTCTTTCACTTGTACTAATTCAGTCATCCCAAATCCAGTCCCAAAAATGCCTTCACAAGTGATGTGGGCAGCTGGTGCGGGTGGGCTTAGGATCAAATTAAAGATCTCTCAAAGTACAGTGCAGCCATCACCCCAGTGTTTTAACATAGTAACACAATGTGGTACATTTACCTAAGAACTTGGGGTACCACACATGAAAATATATTAGAAATGCACATAGGCAGAAGCCTTTGTTTATGTGGAAGGCAAAACATTTTAAAACACTCATTTTAAACACAAGGGGTATCAAATCAGACACAAAAGTAACATGCACTCATGACTATTTAGTTTATAGGAGCAGAAGGCATTACTTCCCTCTTCAGTAGTTCCATTCCTCATTTGCCAAACACTGATTTGTCAAAATACAGAGAATAAAGAAACTACACAAAGCAACAATGTCAGAAATTATAAGGCCCCCAATACAATTACTTTTCTGCCATAACTTATACTTACTTTCAAATGTCATATAGTCCTGTTGTGTACTTATTACAGATTGTAAATCAAATGCATGTCATCTTTTTTTATGAAAAAATTAGAGCAGAAAAAGAAAACATTTAGATAATCTAAAACACATTTCCAAAACTGTAGCAAGTACTTTGACAATATCTTTCAAACAAATAAATGAGTTTTTCATTACCTCTCTAAGATGCATGTTCTCCTTCTCCTTCTGATCTAAAATCACTTCTAAATGATTAACCTGAGATTCAGCCTCTGCCATCCTTCGAGTTCTCTCATTGTCATCTTCCATTCCTTTAGTTGGCAAACCTTTACTTTGCAACATTTCCAGAAGCTTTTTTATTGATTCATCTCTGGCATTTAGTGTTTGCTTTTGTGTTTCAATCCTAAGTTCCATTTCTTCTAGCGTTTTTCTCAATAGAAAGAGCTCTTTAGCCTGTCTATCATGTTCTGCTTGAAGTCTTCGAAAATTCTCCTCCGTGAGCTCAATGGTAAAATGCTCAGCCCCTCGGTTTCCACTTTCTTGCTGAAGAAGATGATTAAGGTCTCTCTGGGTTCTAAGCTCATCTTGAAGTGCCTGGATTGTCATTTGCAGATGCTGCAATAAAAAAAAAGGACGGAAAAATAAAGATCAATTTAGGATCTGAATGTAGGATTAGTATTGGATTCAACTTTCGTTGCACTCAGTTACAAAAATTCATTAGAATAAATGTTGAAAGTATATCAAATGACCTTATAAAATAGCAAATGCATGTGACAATGTTTGTAATGATATCTTTCAAGTGCTTCTAGAAAAAAAAGAGAAGACAACAAACACACACACAAAATAGTGCCAGCTACAGATAAATAGCAAAGAAAGGTAAACCAACAAACCCAAACGCTAGGCAGTGGCACATCCATTAATACAGTCAATATGCACCTACAAAGCTGAAAGACTAAGTATTCCATGTTTTCTAATTTACTTCATAGACTAAAGATAATTCTGCCCTTCATGGCGCTTGACAGTACTGTTGTTTTTAAAGTCAACCAAAGCGCTCACTATAATTGAAGAGGCCTTTGGGGACTGGCTGAGTTGGGGCTGGTTGGTTTCGTTTTTTTCTTTTGGCAACTAATGCTATGAACATTTTAGTAAACAGGATTACTGTATCTCTAACAAGCAAACAAAAGTAACACAATAAGCAATACTGAATTTTGAAAAATAAATTGACTGCAAATAGTAGACAAACCTTTGTTCTCCTGGCATCCAAAAACTGAACAGCATGGTAAATGAAAAAATGAAGCAAAATCAACATAAATAAAGGTCAGATGCAAGCAAAGGAGATTCAACAGAAAGAACTAAATTCAAAAAAAAGTACCTTCAACAGAAAAAACAAACAAACAAACAAACATTTTTATTGACTTATACAGAAAGGCACCAACAACTTCACAATACTCAAATATATAAATCTAAACTATAGACAGACTTTACTCAACAGATGTGACCAAACCATATTAGAAATAATCAATTCCACAGCAAATAATAACCTTCCTATTTTATCTTACTCTTCGTTTACATTTTAAGGTTTTAAAAAACACAGTAACTTCTAAAATATTTGTACTACATCTGACTACAGGAGTCTCTTTGTTCAAGAGGTAAATATTACACTCCTTATTCAACACAAACCAAAATCAAAAAGAATTATATTTTTATCTGATGATTTTTCTTCTTATTTTTCCCTTCTATTCACTGCCTACACAGCATACTGAATTTATAGAAAAAATAGTTATTCCTGAATAGTCACATGATCTGTACTGAAAGAAATTTAATTGCAGGAACTATGGGACTTAAACGCATGGCACCACACTTTTTTGCATTAATGGATATTCTGCAACTCCACATTCTAAAAACAAAACAAAACAAACAAACAGAAAATCATTTCATTTGATACTACCTTCATGTTTACCACAATTATATCTAAAACTTCTGTCTGTAACAATAATTTAAACTGAATGAAAAAACACAAAAACCTTAAGCAAACAACTTTTTTAAATCATGTCTTTTATCAGATATTTCAAATGGAAAAAATAAGTATTGCCAGTGGTAGAATTCTGTACAGTTTGACACTTTAAATCTGTTTTATCATTGAATACCACTGTCTTTATAATTGTCCAGATCTTAATCCTCTTAATATTTGCATCTTATTAGGTACATACTCATTTAAGAGCATATAAATGTAAGGTTATCATTCACAGCCCTGATTTTATTTAATAGTAATTCTTATCCTTTTCTTAATCTCATCATCTTTTTTTTAAATAATCTTAAGAGCTCACAATAAACTAAAACTACCTCTAGATGTAGCAGTTTTCCCAATTCAAATCTATTATACTGTGTATGACTAAGACTGACAGTTTTAACACAGAAATTCAAATACAAATGCTTAAATCCAAATCAAATTTTGAAATAGTATAGAAATTATATTCAATGATTATCATGAAAGATTAAATTAACAAGGACGTGGAAAGCTAATGACAAGGATAGAGAGATGCTGCAAAGTAAACAGAATCAAAACATTTATTTTTAAGTGTTTTTTCACTATGTTAAGACATAGGGACCTAATTTTTTTAGATTACCTTACCCAGCCAATACGGTAATTTTGCAATGGCTCCAAACTAAATGATATCTTTCATTACTGTATTCTCTAATCCTTTACAGCTTTGTAACATTGAAAGCTGGAGGTGAATACATGCTTAAAATTACTGAATTAAAAATAATTCAGTTTTTCCTAAATAGATTGCAAGTTTCCTTTATACAATAAAGTATTGTTTTCCTTCTTTCTTAGAGCAGAAATATGGATGAAATCCGGGTTTAAGGATATTAAAAAGAGAAGGAAAACGAAAACCAGAAATTACCTGCACATTATATTACATTCTTCAATATATGACTATTGAGATGGAAGAGGCAAAGGAGCAGGTAAAAGTAACATTTGACATTTTTAAAAAGTAAATTCTCAAAAAAAAAAAATGACAGACACGTCAAAGAACACATTCGAATATCTCCATTCTCATCTTTGAGAACATTTTAGCTTAGGTGATGATGTTGCAAGCTACTTTAAAATTACACTCAGTAGTTTGTTTCAGTGGAATGATTGGTAAGTGATTTTTTTAAAAACTATTTAAAAAATTATAATGCAGGTTGCTATCTTGAAGCTCAAGGAACAGGGTTTTTTCTGTTCAAGTTTAGTTATTACTGGCTGGGAGCAGGGGGCGGGAGAGGGTTGAACATAAATCCTAGCTTCCAACAGGAAGCAATTATGCATGAGACTCACAGCTTCCATTTACAAAAATACATTTTTATTCAAAGGCTTCGAAGGAAACCATTAGGGTGCTGCAAATGCAACAAAAATTAAAAAGACCACAATCAAAATTTAAATACATTTTTTCATTCAATCTTACAAATTTAGGGAAACAGCTTCATTTTTTGATGACTTAGGACTTGGAATCATACAACTGACCTATCTGATGCACCTTTACTTGTTTTTCTGGTGGATGAAAAGCTGGACATGAGCCGACAACATGCACTTGCTGCCCTGAAGGCCAACCGTGTCCTGGGCTGCATTAAGAGAATTGTGACCAGCAGGTCGAGGGAGGGGATTCTCCCCCCTCTACTCCACTCTCATGAGACCCCCCTGCAGTGCTGTGTCCAGCTCCCAGCCCCCCAACATCAGGACATGGACCAGCTTGAGCGGGTCTGAGGAGGCCACAAAGATGATCAGGGCACTGAAGCACCTCCCCTGTGAGGCCAGACTGAGAGAGTTGGGGGTGTTCAGCCTGGAGAAGAGAAGGCTCCGGGGAGAGCTTATAGAGGCCTTCCAGTACTTAAAGGGGGCTGCAGGGAAGATGGGGAACAACACTTGATCAGGAGGTGCTGGGGTAGGACGAGGGGTAACAGTTTTAAACTGAGAGGGCAGATTTAGATTAGATAGAAGGAATAAATTCTTTCTTGTGAGGGTGGTGAGACACTGGCACAGGTTGTCCAGAGAAGCTGTGGATGCTCCATCCCTGGAAGGGTTCAAAACCAGGTTGGACGGGGCTGGGAGCAACCTGGTCTAGTGGAAGATGGCCCTGCCTACTGCAGGAGGGTTGGACTGCATGACATTTAAATGTCCTTTCTAACACAAACTATTCTATGATTCCTGCCATGAAGGAAGCCTTGGTTAGAGCTTACTGAAAATTTTCATATAAGTAATTATGAAAAAATATGTGTGTATCCATTTAACCTATTCATATATTTGCATCCAGCTTGGCAAACACCACCTCTCAAAGGCTCAAAAGAATTGAATAAATATTTGTTTTTCAAATTAGAAGTTTAGTCTTTAAAACTTTTTCATGCTATTCTCAGTTTTAAATTGTCCTTTTTTTAAACAGGTAGAATTTTTCTAAGTGAAATGTTTGCTTTTGATCAAACAAAATTTCATTCAACATTATACCAAAAACATTTCCATTTTAATTAATTAATTTTCAAGTTGATGTCCACATTAGCTATCAGCCAGAGCTTCATTCCCAGGGCATTTATTTAAAACATGAATCTCATACCTATACATTCTTCATAAGAATGGCTGAAATAATACATATAAACTTTGAATTTGCATAAACACAGTAGACTAAATCCTCTACATTCCAAAATTATTGCACTAGGAAGCAATAGCAATATTCAGCAACTACTAGTAGTATAAAAATAATCAAAATATTTGTTTTCTCCAATCTGAAAAATTATTTAAGGTATGTCCTCCTAATTTTAAATTGGACAATATATATTGCTAGAGGCTAAAAATTATTTACAAATAAATGTTTTCCCAAAGTCAAGCAGTCTCTGTACACTAAATGTGTATGTGCCTATAAGACTTTAGCTAAGCAAAGGGAAACTAATTTCTAAAATATTTAATACAAAATAAAAGCAAACTTAACATACATGTTGCTAACTTACAACCCTTCTGAATGCAAGCTGTAAAAGTCAAAACTGTTGGATCAACACAAATAATTAGAAATCAGAACTCAAACAACAATTTTGGTTAAGACAAACCAGACAACTTCCTTTTCTGTCCCACAGCAAGCTACATCTTTAGGTTCTACCCAAAACCATGTTTGTCACTAAACACAACAGTAGTTGTGGCTGCTTCTCAGTGATTATGTTAAAACAGCCTCAACTGTGGCAGACTACTGCTACTCTGACAGAAGAGAATCCATTTTTGGACACTTTCAAGACTTAGAACTCTCTTTGAACATGATGGACTAGATTTAGACTGGTGCTGGCACAGATTTTTGTATTTGCAGCTACCTAAGAAAAGGAAAGAACAAATGTTGTGAGGGTGGAAAGACACTGTATAATTAATTGCAGTGGGGGAGGAATGTAGGAGTGCTATGAATATCTGTCACACTGCTGTCATTACACAGACATAGAACTTTAAGGGGATTTAAAAAAAAAAATGCATGATATATAATATTTTTCATAATTTCTATTAAAAACAGACCAGTTGACCAGAAATATTTCCATGCCAATTTCTTGGTAATAGATAAATAGTTCTCTCAGAACTTTTTCACTCCTTCTCTACAGCCCGAGTCCAAGACGCAACCCATGGAACTGCACAGGAGGTTCCATTAATCTTTCTCTGAATTAAACACAGTTCAGGTTTTCAAAATTTGCCCCAATAAATTGAAACAAAACCATGAAAGGAAGATGAATTAATGGCCCTTTCCGGATTCCAATTCACATTCTACACAGGGAGATTCCTCTAATCTGTGCCAACTGGCTATTCCCAAAGGAATTGCCTACAGAGAAATGTCCTGCCATGGTATGCCTTGGGCAAGAGCACAAAAGCACTTTCAGGGCATGCCAAAGCCTTAGCTATATGGTGAACAGAGGAGGAAAAGGAAATCACAATGAGAATCCCTGAATTAAAACTCTTAGTCCACCTACAGAAGTACACAGCTTCTCATACTTTGCACCACCACCCTGGCACCAAAAGCAAAGAACCTTGAAGAATCCAGTCTACTGTCATGTTAAAAATTGCCTGCTACTAACATGGAAGGAAGTGACAAACCTTGTGTAAGGTTAGGAAGGAGGGAAGTTATAGCTGGGGCTGTCTTGACTGGGAAAGCCAACATGAAGGACTTGGTGGCAGAAAGTGGTCTTATGCTCTCAAGTGATGGATTTTGAAATATGCATCCACCCATATATAATTTGCTAGTAGTTTTCTGTAATGTAGTGATAATTTAACAAGCTAATTACTCAGACAAGAATCACTCAAATTTGGGCACCAGACCTGCTGAAGGATTCTGAGTATGTTCTTTGATAGTTTCTGCTCTAAATAATTCGGTACAGCACTATGACTAAAGGGGGTGATGGTAGCAAGATCATCCAGTAGATTTGAAACAACTATTTCCATAGCCATCCAAGACAATTTGATATTTTGGTGCTTTATCCAAAATCTTTATTAGTCTTGAGTGTTTTTTCACCACCTAATGCCTCAATCCTCCCTCTCAACCACCACTGTCTTTTTATTGACTTCTAATTCCTCTCTCTCACATCTCCATTTTTAGCTCCCAATTCTCCTGTTTCTTTCCCACTCCAAACACTAGGACAAAATGTCTTAGCTTTGTCTTCTGGGACCCTCTTACCTGGCCTCTTAACCTCTTACCTCTTACTTGAGAGGTAACAACTACTACTGTAACCATTCCTGTCCTCTCAATGCCAGAACTTCCATATAATGTGATGGTCAAACAATCTGACAGAAGTGAAAACCAACTGACAGCAAAACCCAGCAAGTGTGGAAGGAATAATCAGTGTCCAGGAGAGAGAGCAGGTCCAGGCAACAGACAGCCACAGACTGCAGGGTGGGATGTGTGGTGAGACTGAGCTTCCTTCCCTGACACCAGGCAGCCAGCAGTATGGGAATACATAGGAGCACGTCAGGATAGATTCATGACAAAGACTTCCAGAAGAGCTGGAAATCAAACCAAGCTGAAGATTTCAATATACTCTTTCTTTTTTTCCCTTTTATTAATGCACATAAAAATAACAAAGGATTTTGTCCATAATTTATGATCTGTTATAGCCTTTGAAAAGGCATGGTCTAACAGTGTTTTTCTGTATTTATTCTTCAAACTATAGATTATTGTTTTAAGCAGTCTCTGCAGGTATCTTCTTGATCATATGGGGTATCTTAATAAGCGGACTTGCATGATCACATTACCTCTACAGTGCATGCAATGAAAGGAATAAAATGTACTAAAATGCCCTGTGTCTTGGGATGTACATATATAATTTACAAGGCTGGATCAATGGATATAGTCTAGTCTTCTGATAGTGGCAAATATATGATGATAGAGACTGTGGAAAAAAAAAATCCTACTGTGTAACTGTACACCATAGAAAGTTACAACTATAACTGAATACATCTGAGCAAGTATAACAACAAATTATACTGTTGACTATTACTGTCGTTTTCTAAAATCAAGCTTTATTATTTATTCTATAATCTGCCACTGCTCCATTTTTATTTTTTACATTATGAACCTCTATCACTGAAATGTAACAAACTACTTAAAAGTTTCTCATTAACTGCATCTAAACCAATTTGTACGTTAACTTTAGTTATACTACTAAAACAATGAGCATTAGACTTGCAAATATTTATAACTAAACACTGCTAAGGACAAACATGCAAATCTTTATTTTCTTCTGCAAGAGAAAACCAAAAAGAGAACTAGAGATATTTTCTTCATCAGCATTAATTAAGAAATGGATTCTCCCACACATTTGCTCATCTGTCTAATGTATTTTAAGATTCTGGCATCCAAACAACAACACTGAAGATCAGTTGACAAGAATTTTGCTTGAATAAGACAATACTGACAGAAGTGAAAGAAGACAGATGTAATTTGTGAGAAACCACAGGAGATTCAGACCACATACTCAATGCATCTTCAGCATTAAAAATTCTGGAGGTGCAACAGATGAGGGACAACTACTGCATAATACCATTTGCTGGTTAGACACAATTCTTGTATAGTGATTTTCCTTAATTTTTCTTTTCTTATGCTTTTAAATTTAGTGCCTTGTCAAATTCTATACAGCTTGCCTTTAATACCATACTTTGCAAGTTAAATAAGGAATCTTGTCATATACATTTAAACCAGCATTTCTTAAATCAAACATGTAGTGGGTTGACCTTGGCTGGACGCCAGGTGCCCACCAAGCCGCACTATCACTCCCCTCCTCAGCAGGATGAGGGGGAGAAAATAAGATGGAAAAAACTTCATGGGTCACAATAAAGGTAGTTTAATAAAGCAAAAGCAAAGGCCGCATGCAGAAGCAAAGGAAAACAAAAGATTTATTCTCTACTTCCCATCAACAGGCAATGTCCAGCCACTTCCCAGGAAGAAGGGCTGTTGTGGTTTAAACCTGTCCAGCAGCCAAACACCACGCTCATCCTCCCCCCACCCTGGGGAATGGGTGAGAAAATTGGACAGGTAAAGGTAAGGAGACTCGTAGGTTGAGATAAAAACAATTTAATAATTGAAATTAATTAAAATTTAAATAATAATGATAATAGTAATAATAGAATATAAAAATGAGTCATGCACAATGCAATTTTTCATCACCCAGTGACCAATGCCCAGCCCATTTCCAGCTAGCGATCCCAAAGGGGAGAAGATCACAAAGCTGCAATTCCAAAGAGAGAGAGCCCATTTCCTGGTCACACAGGAAGAACCAGAGTGTGCCACACATCATGCGTCTGGGGCTCCCTTTCCCTCTGATCAGGGCAGGAGAGGACTGATTTCTTGGGGCACCCCTGACAGCCAAGGTGCTGGCGGGCAGGGATAAGGGTGTACATCGGTCTTCAGAGTTTTGGAGCCAAGAAGACACTCTCTCCGCAGTTGGTGTATCTATATCCAGGCAACACATCGCTGCCAAGCTGTTAAAATATGATGCTGATGCATTTTCAATCATCTTCATCCACATGGCCTGTGTTCACAGGACATCCTCTGGATCTCTGGAGACTTCATCATTGTCTAGATCACTGTAGATGACTTCCAGCACCACTAATTTGCTCAGGTACTGGATGCCTTCATCTGAGGTAGTCCGCTTTCCTAGGGAGCGCACAAGATCTTTGAATGGATATCCTGACCTCACACTTCAGAGGAGCCACCTCCAGAAACTGCAAATTGATGACTCTCTTCCAATTCCTCTCTCTTCCTTCCTAGCAAGGGATCCTAGCTATTTGGCTTCCTTACCTTCCAATTGCTGAGTGCTGGCCCCATTATCCCAGCATCAGAGCAGCCAGACAGCAATATGCTCACCTGGCTGGCAGCTGTAATCTTTCCACATGTCTCAGTGTTCTGATGAGATCAGGGACCAGGTATTTTCCACCTTCTGTCTAAATTCTCTCACTCCTTCCTTCAATTTCTCTGTTGAGGGACTGGCTTCTTGATCAAACCTTTCCTCTTCTTCCTCTTCCCTTATCAATCGATGATATGGACCCATTGCTTTTCTTGTCCACTGTTTCTTTTTCACTACTGGGGCAATTAATGTAGCAGTTGCTCTCTTGTCCTTGCTTCAACCACAGTCCTCAGAGTACTGACCTATGGCTCTATAGGCACAGGCCAGGCCCCAGTACAGTGCTAGAAGCTGCTGGTTTTCATTGGGGTAAGCAAAGCTACCTTCTGTCAGGTTGCATGTCACCTTGCCAGTTGCTTGCCTGTTCAGGCGTAAAGCCTCAGGTTATGGAAAGTGATAACTGTCCTAGGAACCTACCCAAATCCTTCCATACACCCTGCCTCCCAGGCACCAGCCATCTCGGGTCACATTTCAGTATCGTCTCACCGAAAAGATGTCTTCTCTTGCACCGGGACAACACCAGGTTCCACAAACCCCATAATATGCTAAGTGTCAATTAGTTGTATTAAACAGCTCCCATAAAGGGTGAAAACAAGAACCTCAGGAACCTGCATAAAAAAAAAACATCTACATCAATCCTGGATAGGAAGAGGGAGATTTATTCCCTCATCCTCTCCACAAGATAGCTGCCCCAGCACAGCAAGGCCATCAGTGCCAGGGCAAAGCACACAGTCAACATTTGTATCAACATATTCCCAAGCTCAGCAAAATAAAGAGATAAGCAGTACAGCCAAACTCCATGATCCAGACAGGAGCCTGCCACTTTGTAACTACCACTGCTATAGCACACAATACAAAACCGCCGTTGTCTCGTGCCGCACATAGGATGCCAAAAAGGACTGTGGTGGGCGTCCATCAAGCTGCTCTACCACTCCACTAGGTTTCCCCATAATACATGCTTTGCAAATTAAATAAGGAATCTTGTCATGTACATTTAAAGTTGCATTTCTTAATAGAGACATTACAGTTAATCTGCACTATCAAACTTCATTACCATTCAGTCAATTTCTCTGTGTCATCCCACACAAACATTCTGGTGAAAAACAACTAAGATTGGAAAGACAAAGTATTGCCTAAAAACTTGAAGTCATTGTAAAAAATGCATCTCCATTTATAAATGAGGGGTAACTGTAGGCTAAAACATTTTAGTATTCCAAGTTTCATAGTAGTTCTGCGCCTAATTCTTAAGGCACAATCTGTAAGTATATTTCCTTCCCGATTACCAGGTTTGCTGTGGGCTGAGAGATGTCATTTTCAATTTATTTCCTTTGCTTTACTATTTGTCCTAAGTAGGCCCGCTATCCTAGATACAGTTTGTCATTCTGTCAAATAATAACTCTTCATAATAGATATTTACAGTACCACAAATCCACCTCTAAAGCACTGAGGTTCATTGTTAATTTGGAGTATTCTGAGGCAGAAAAAAATAACTGTATGTCTGAAATATCTCTCCCTTTAATACTTTCCTTCTTTCTTTCACTACAGTTCTCCAGCATAGCCAATGCTTTCTGTGGTGTGTCTTTCAAAGTCACCTTGCCTCTAAAATGCAATACTACCATTTTTTTTTTTTCTGTCTGAAGAAAGCTAGCTGAATGCTATTTGTTGAATAATTTATTCATTTAAAGATCAGTTATATTTATCAACCAGCTTTAACCAAAGTCAGAACACAGTCTTATCTCTGTGGAGGCAGAGTACATTTTACCTCAGTCCACACTTACCAATAGGAATTCAGTTATGGTGTACCTGGCATAAAGTACTCAGTAACTCAAAAGTAAAAATTTGGTACAATCTCCTTCATCAATTCCTTTAATCCAGAAAATTTGAATTAACCTATATGTTTTCTCCTATTGATATAAATCACTTTAATACTCATGGGCCAACTCTTGTACCTGTAATCATAAGAACCAGAAGGCCAAGAAAGGATTTTTAGAAACATAAGAAGTCAAACAAAGCCTTGAGATAAGTAATCTGCAAAGATATATGTTCACAAAAATGCCCACATCAAGTTCTTTTAGTTACTAAAAAACCTTTATTAAAACATGTAAGTCATCAGTATCATAGTAAAATGCAAGGTTTTCTATTTAGGTGATCATTACTGGCAATATTACAACTTTTAAACAGTCCAATTATGCTGTTATGACAAGACTGTGGCCTTCTTTTTTCCCCTCTTCCCTTTGGAAAAATGCTACTAGTATGTTTTTAGGGCTGAGCAATGTCAGAATCATTAAGCAGTATTTTAGTTGACAGAAAATCACCTGTAACACAGATTTTGACCAATCTGAATACATCTGGAAGAATTTGTTTCATGAATACTTACTACAATTTAGCGGGAGGAAAAAACAAAATACATTTTAACAAGGCCTGGAAATCAATGTCAGCTTAAGAAAAGCAGATTTATTTCCCCCCCCCCCAAAAAAAAAAAATTCTGTCTGTAACATTAGCTACCTGGGTAAGAACAATGCAAGTTTTAGAAGTCCTGGACACTCAAAGATAAATCTCAGGCATTCACATTTAATAACAATTCTCATTAGATAACATAATTACATACTGTGAGAAATCCTCCCATCCTCTAATGCACTCCAGTTTCTCTGATACTCTGTTGTTGCCAGGATAAATAATTTCCATTCTTTGGGGGGATTGAAGCACTTAAGGTTCTCTAAAGAATTTTTTAGACCATTTGGGACCATAAACCTTTACTCTCCCCACACAAGATTTCTCACATGGCCTAGACTCCACATAACCGATCCTTTCAATTTGTATTCTGACTGCCTGTGGTTTAGCAAAGATGAGTAGAATCTCAGTTCTACAGCTAATCCTAGGAGTAACTGAAGTCACAGAATAGAATCCCCAGAGCTTCACATCATCACAAAAGTCTAGGAAAGTGAAAAAGCACTCAAGACCTTTTCCAAAGAACAAAGAAAATTCCACCCCCAAGCCCCACTGTTAATGAAGAGATACAAGATGAAAAAAATAAAAATAAATAAATAAATAAATAATAAAAATTAAAAAAAGGAAGAAAAAATGGAAAACAACACATCTTTCCTAGCACTCTTTTGCTCATAAAACAGCAGACTTCTAGTTATCTCCTCAGCCTTTTATCTAAAGAGAACAGTAAGTTTGCAACTCTGCTGATGCACTGCATAGTACTTCTGGAAGCCCTTGGTTTTGGGATTGCCTTCTCTGCTGCTAAAACTTTCCTATCAAAAAAGATTTCACTCAACCACATAAATATACCTCTGAAGTAACAACTGCTTGTTTTTGGAAGGTAACAATTTGCAGTAAATTATCAAGTATTATCTGTATGTTCTATTTGGAGAAGATACTTACAGTTATAAACTTTCTCTTATAACTTTGTGGAAAAAACTTTCTTAAAACTCAGAGTAAATTGTTTTTTATTCACAGAATGTTGCACTGTGTATTTAGATCCAATTGAAATTTTCTTTCTGTTTTATTCTAACCAAAAAATGGAGGAAAATCAGAAAAAAATAATTTCCTCCTTGATTTCTAACAAGTTCGAGTTTCCATGAACAAAGCAGATTTTTTTTATCCTGCATAGTGATGTTTAATGTCAAGCTGTTTATCAAACAGCATTATCTTCCTCTTTTGTTATGTTTAATGAATTATTATGTATTTAATGCCCAGAACAGCAAAAAAGTGCCATACCCAGAGTAGGTTTGTAAATCACACGGAATTTAGCCAACATGCTATATTTTAATACACCTCTTACTATGAGAAGTGTATATGGTTTCATTAATGATTATAAATGGTCAGAACCTCTGCTTCATGCCTTGTTTAAGAGTTAAAAGAAAAAGTTTTTTCTTCTACCGGCAAGATCAAATAAGTGTGGCCTTAATGCTTTTAATTATGTCTGGCCCATTTCATGTGTCTCATTCATCAAAGTCACTACTAAAATTATTTTTATTATCCTTTAAGGTAAGTTATTTCCAGTGTTTCCATTCTGACATTTTCACCTATGAAAACAAGCAGTGCACTTTTGCAGTATTTTACCACTTTGCAGTGTTAGGAATTAATCAGCTCTCATTTACATGCCTTTGAATAAACCCAGTGCATGCAGTCTTTCTCAGAAAGGCCTTGACCTGTTGCTTAAATAGAAAATATCTTTTGGGTCAACTGCTTGGTTTTGAGCCTTGCAAATATAATAATAAATATTTTAGATTGCCAACAATTACAACTGCTTCCATTAAATAATTCCCTAAAGGATCATGTTAGGTAACTTCCAACAAATTACTTGAGTAAAATTATATAAGTCTTAGAAAATAACTTTTTTCCAATATGTAAACTGTACATTAAAGACAATACTACATTACTATTCCACCACAAAAATGTCAAAGGAAGGTATTTAGAACATGAGTGACAATCCAGAATATATTGTTGAATTAAGATAATGTATAATTGAGCACATTAATGGGAAATAACAGATTCAGCTGTATGAAGAATTCCTATTTAAGGCTTTTGAGATGCTAACAGACAAATAACTGAAACCAAATGAGCAAGCATTCACAGACTTTTCAAGGATATCGGTTTTTCAAATATTTCTGGCTGTCTTTTTTATAAGCAAAACCAAAAATTATTTACATAGAATGGTCTAACATCTTTCATGGTTGTCATTAAAAATTTTAATTTCTCAGAGCCTTAAACCCAAGTTTATTTCCTTCCTTTGAAAAGCACTCTTCTAGTGCTTCTGTTGTCCCTGATTCTAGGGCTCATGTTCTAAACAGTGTTAGGTCCTGAGATTTTGAATACCCATGCAATCTCAGAACAGTGGATGTTCTGAACCATTTCAACTGTAACCTCCAATAAAGAGTAGGAAGACCACCAGCCTCCACCCATGGATGACAGTGATACTGATAAAACAATACTTCTGACTGACTAATGCTTAAGAAAAGCCATAAAACTATTTCACAGCATTTCCATGGGTATTTCCCATACTAAATATCATACATACTGAAATTGTAGTAATTCATCCTGCCAATATAGGGTAGCTTCCATGAAATGCTATTACCTGCACTATATCAGTTTACCACTTCTTATTCAGAAAAGATTAGCAATAAAGACATGGACTCCTCCAGGCACCGGAAATTATGCTGCATAAGAAGGGGATATGAAGAGATTCTACCCTGATGTCAGTCTTGTCGAAGCAGTAAACAAAGAAGCAGAAGTACAAATTGAACTTTGAATAAGAAAGGCTACTGACCATTCCCCAAATCTACAAACCTGCCAACAAATAAATAAAGTGTCTGAAAAATTATCAAAATATTATTTGCCTCAGTCTCACCACAACTACCATTTTTAATTTTTTTTGTATTCCATAAAATCAGATTTATGTTATCAATACAGAAATTCATTAATCAAATGTTGGGAGAGGGCTGGGGTGTTTTTTGGTTTTGTGAGGTTGGTTTGGAGGTTTTTTAACAGAAAAAAAATGCAGAGCTCCCCTCACCATAAAATCACATACTATGTCCTCAGTGCAGCAGCTTGAACACTGCCCTGTCAGATTCCAGCATAGATTACTGATCTACTGAAGTGAAATTTTCTTTCTCAGAAAAGCTCTAGGGACTCCAGAATTTTTCTTTTAAACAGCAGTAGAATGCCATAGGATCAACATTCTTCAATGCTGTTTTGGCTCTTGAGAAATTAGATTTAGTAATGATCACAGTGGGCTCAAAAATGAAAGTCAAATGCATATACTGGGAATATTTATTTAAAAACAAGATTGTATGTGAATTAAGATTTGAATTTGTAATAGAGGGCTGAGCTCTATTCCTGATTCTGCGTTCAAGTACAACTGAAATGCACCTGTTTGAAAATCTGGGAAATTATATTTGCCTTCTTCCTGGTATATACATGAGATTATACTTGATAATGCCAGTTCAGTATGAACCTTTGCACAAACCTGAATTAATGAAGAATAGGAAGTTAAGAACTCATAAATTTCTGATTGCCAGCTTTAAAAAAGCCTGATAAACAAAAAAATATTTGGCAACTAACTTCCTCTCTCATTTTGGACAGTGGAATATATTGTCCAGCTTGCTGATTCAGTCAAAATAAAAGCATAACAAAAATCTTGGATGCTAAAAAGAACTATTACCTTCTTATTTCTCAAAAACTGAGGTGTAGCTACATTAACGGAATTCTTTTTCAGGCACTGAGTCAAGAAATTACTTACAAAAGGAGGGCACTGAGAGTAAACACGGTCACATTTCAAACGTTGAAAAACCTGTGGTATTTGATCTTCTGTCCCTCCTCCTTTATCTCCGCTTCATCTATTGCTATAAAGTTTAGGGGCTTCTGGCAGAAAGCTCACTATTACCTTGAAAAAAATAAAAATATTAGTTTTCCTAGATAAAAACTGTGTGAACTGGGCTCCCTTTTCCTATTTTGCAGTCTGCCTCCAAAGAAACACACATCCCATTTCTTTCATTTAAAAAAATAAAATAAAATCTGGGGACGGGAATTTCTGTGGACATAGTACAGGTTCAGCTGAAGCTATCAAAGAAAAACACACATAAAGGAAAACTATATAGGTGTCCAAATAGTGTTTACAACAAGGTCATAAATGACTGAAATAGAGATTGCTGCCATTGTCAGGAAGTAGTAATGGACAAAACACTGAATGATGTGAATTACATTAGAAATATTAAAGCAATTATTTCCATAATATACAGCATGTGTTTATTTCTCAGGTGATCTTAATATGCTATATACTGTAAAATTTAACTTTTTGCATATCTAAGAAACAATATGGGGAAACATAACAGCCTGATATATGTTGTCAATCTCTCAAGAAGAGATCCCAGTGATTATTTGACACTATATTGAAAGACACAGAATAGGCAAGATGGAAGACTATACAAAACCTCCACACTGCATTGCAAACATACATGTTTAATTTGCGTGTGGGATGGGTGTTGAAGTTCCTGTACAGGAAATCTTCACTGACATAAGAGATAAATGCATAGCATCACTGAAAGCTGTGGGAGTTGGGCACCTTAACGTGTTTTTATGACCTTCTTATCATCTCCACCTTTTGATTTTGAAACTTTCTAACTATATTCTTTTAATGCAACCACTAGAAAAAACATATGAATACGTTATTCACATGACAATTTCAAGCACAGCTTTTAGTAAGCCAGAAATAAAAAAGTGATAAATCAAGTTCCAATTTCAACCTCTCCCTGCTATATTTTAATCAGGCAAAATACATAAAAGAACATTCTTCAGCTTCCAATTTTTTTTCTCTACTAGGAATAGTACTGTCAGTTGATTAACCATAATACATAATCATTTCCCATTGAAACAATTTTAAAAGATGCTTTAGAATTATGTGTTCTGCTAGAATTAAGGAAAAAAAAATCAATATAGAGATTTTAGTAGCTCCAATGAAAACAGTGTTCAGTTAGATCCAACAGAGAAAAATTATGCATCACAAAGCAAGACGACCATCTGGAAAGACATTTCATCCTGAGTTACTGAAGAAGTGCAGATCAGCAGAAAAGATAAATCTAATGACATTAGGAGACAACATTTTGGGCTCAAAAGGTTTATGCAGTTCACAAAAATACACTTTCATAAGTTGGAAGACTTTGTTCTCACAATAACTTCGTTAAATCTATATTTATTCTTGTCAGATTTAATAGGAATATCATTTAGGCCATAAATGAGAAGAATCCAGTACATTTTTAAAAAATGCAGTTATTAATTCTTCCCACAAGATGGCACTAAATCCATAGCCTGCAGAAAATTATTAACGCACAAAAACACAAATGAAAAACTATGGTCACACAGCTAAAATAAACAAACATACTTTATATAAAAAAATAGAAGTGGTAAGTATGTAAAAATGAAATTAACAGCCTAAGCCAGGTCTTTTCTAAAAAGAGATAGCAACTATCCCTTCATAATTCAACAACTAGGAGGGGGAAGGACACACAGACATGGACAACACCACGCACATATATACACACATGCTCAATATATATACACACTTATATATACTTAATACATAAAGATATTTGTCTGTACATATATATGTAAATAAAAACCAAATATTTGTTCCTCAATGTATAATACACAAAAGTATCTGTAGAAACTGAAAATCCAACCATGCATCTGAAACTGGATTGCCTTATAAAAGATAATCATTCAAAAGCAAACACAAGACAAAACTGAACTTAAAATTCAGTAGGAAAGCACCCTCTAATTTCGAGCACTCCAAGTACATAGCCAAGTATCCTCTCCAGAATTACTTAAATTAAGAGCAGGGCAATCCCTAGACTATAACACTGTTCAAATTTAAATCAAAGCATTACTAGTCTGGAACTTTGCTTTAATTCTTAAGTTTAAAACCTTAATTCACAGACCGACTTATCATCACCAATCAAAATTAGCTGCTATTTTACTGGAAAACTATGTATAAGACTACAGTGGAAAAAAAAGTGTTGGGTTTTTTTCTCCCTACAGAAGTTTTTCAAAACTTGATAATCCCTGATTTACAGTTAGCACTTAACAAATCAAGTTAACTTTGTCTCTTTATTCCAAGTTCTGATACAGAACCACAGTATTTCTAATCTAAAAATTATTTCATTCTCCTGTTTATACTAACACTGGTCAGACAATGACAAATATAATCACACTGTTTGCACTGCAAACACTAACAGTCAGATGCCATGTTTTGTACTCGCATAGGATAGCCTTCTTTACTAAGAAGCAACTACAAATATAGTACAGCTACATACATTTAAAAATGGTTAAATCTGTTTTAATTCCTAATCACCGTTCAACACTCAGTACTGCACAAAATACTCAAATGACTTTTAATTAAGCAATTAAGTATTTAGGATTTTAAGTTTTAAGTACTACTGACTTACATTCTTTAAACATGGCTATAAAACTCATTGTATATTTCCATAGGAAAAAATACATCAAACTAATGGCATGTTTTTGAAACTAATCCATAAACAGCAAGAAATTTCTCAGCTAAGACTACAGATCCACTGTTAAACCACTACAGGGGAGCAACTGAATGCAATAAATATTCCATTTTAAGCTACTTGAAGATTCTTTACAGCTATGATTCCCCACTCCACCTGACCCTTTTCATTCCTTGTATGTTGATGGATTCTTTTTCCCCCAAATACATAGCATAATCTAAATTATTACAGTGCTGAAATAGTAGTGTATCCATATGCTGGTCTACTATTTAGTAGTGGTTCAAACTCATGAAGTGCACAGAAGACTCCAAGGAGCCTTTAATTGCCAACTCCAATTAAATAAGCAGGTACTAAGGGTCATTTGAGGCCAACTGCATTCCACAGTGCTGAATTTTAAATTGTTAGCACTGTCTTGTTTTTTGCCAACAGTCCAACAGTCTACTGTATCATACTTTTTCCTTATTTCTCAAACTGCATGCTGTAAAACTATTCTATTTATACTATTCAGAAAGAAGTTACTAAAGCTCTGCAATCACGTTTCAACTGGACGTGAAACAAAGCAACGATTAAGGCAAGAAAAGGTAAAGCTATTTCAGGGTATGGTCTGTGTTCCAAGCTTTGTATGCACAAAAAGCAATGCAAACTCAACAAGCACACCACTATTACTGACTTCCTTTCAACCATTCCACATTGCAGACAAGAACACCACAAGATCTGTGGGGTGAATAAGGCAATTTAGAGCCACCTTGGAGTGCAAAAGGCTTATTTAGCTGCAACTGCTAGGGTTTTTTTTTCCCAAATCACATGTTTACAAATCTCTTGGCTATATGATGCAAACTCATTGCAGTTTAAGTACAGATTTGTGATCAGAATGAATATCCCCTTCAACACATCCTCCCTTAGTCCCCAGTTTTTGCACTGTATGACCGGAGATAATTTGTTCTATGCTGTGTAAAAGGAGATGAGCGTATGGAATCAATACTCATGTTGTCATCCAAAACACTCCATACATCCTGCTCAGCTAATGTCAGCTTCCATCAATATTTAATAAAAAGTATGGGCTGTTTCAACTTTTTAAGAAATTATGTAACATTATAACTTTATACTTTTTAATGCTCAGATGCACCTCTGTAACAGGATCATTTTATCTTACTCTTGAACAGCACACAAGAGATGAAGCATATTAACCATGTGAACTGGCTTTACAGCTTTTTATTTTGCTTAAATTACCTCTGATTCATGCCTTCTCTTCTGTAGTCCACATTTCCCCATATATTTGCAACAAGTTCTCCCTCCCATATCTGGCTTACTTTGCTCAACACATATTTTCCAGTTGCAGCTTTCCTTTAACCTTAACATTTCCCAGATAATGTTGTATTTTCAGCAGAACTCATGCAGTAGCAAAATTTTGAACAAGAACACCTGTGTTATTGTGGGTAGGAAGGCTGTTACACACACACACACTATGAATAGTAAAAGTGAATAGAAAATAAAACAAATGTGAGCAGAATAAACTATTTTCCAACATGCTGGCATGAATTAAAAACGCCTTATAGACATATCTGAAACAATTGTACAGTAAATGTCAGTTATGATACGCAAAACATACTGCATAATGCACCCCAGTGTGCCTAGAATGGCTTCCACAGTCTGAATAAACAACATATTATTCAGTATTTAAAGAAATATCACTAAATCCACTTCACAAAAGTCCAAAGTGGTGGTATACATTGTCATTGCTTTGCAGTGAACCACAGTACACATGTTACAATATCCATGTTTGGGGAATTAAAACCATGCGTGCAACCTTTAGAGAAACTCCACTGAGATAATTAGGTTGAAAGCAAAACATCGAGTAACAATTATAAACATCAGAGAAATACAATCTTTGCTGTGCTACACATGCTTTTAACTTCACTTCTAAAATAAAAATAACTATATAGAAGTGATATAAAAGTGTGAGTTCTGTTTCCCAACGCTGATTAAAACTTCTATCCTGACTTTCATAAAAGACTGAAAATAAACTAGCAAACTCATAACTCACACACTGCTGCAGCTAATCTCTCAGAAGCCAGACTTCCTAGGTTCACTACTGCACTTCATTCATGTTCTCATATCACTTCATTATTGTAAAATAAATTATTCTGATGTCAGATATCATTCAGACTCCACACTAGAATGTTAGGAGAATTCTAGGGAAAAAACTTTTTTTTTTTTCAGAAGAAATTACTTACAGAATAATCTGGTAAATTTAAGACACTATTGGAAATATAAATTAAAATAAACAAAAGTAAATTAATTTCTATATAAAGGTTATGGGATATACATTTCTATATAAAGGATAAGGGAGATAAAGTTTCATTCTGTTCCTGCTGTGGCTGCTGTCTGCTGATCCTTAAGCGCAAAGCAGTTGGAACTCAGCTGAAATCAGGAGCGCCTCCCTCCCCACAGCCTACATGGCAATCAAAAAAAGAGCACTACCATTGAAGGAAAAATGTGACAAACAATATGATGCTTTAGTCTTTTTCCCATATTCCAAACTAGTCTTTATAATGTCTTCTCTTAGTCCAGCTACCATTGTCAGCAGTCCCTACTGTTCTCACACCAAATCCAGAAAAGCTAATTCCCAGCCTTCTGTTTGAGATTCCTTCTCTATTAAATAGAGAATCACCACTCTACAAGGTGATATTTTCATACCACATTCCTAGTAACGGAAATAGTATAATACACTATTCTTGAACAGTTTTATATGCACTGATTGCACAGAAAAATTCGTATTTCAAACAACTGCACTACTGCTGGAAGTAACAAAATGTTGAATTTTAGTTCTCTAATTTAGGGCCATCTAACCACACGCAGTTGGAAGAGGTCCTACTCTCAGCAATTCTGATGCTGTACAGATTACATCACTAGTAGCAGCAAAGGATTAATCACGGGGGAATTGCTCTCCACTATGCAACATGTTATATATGTTCTGCATTATGCCACAGGCTCCTATAATTTCCAGTATGCCTTCTCAGTCAATCTATAAAGATGTAAATCCATTTATGTCACCTTCTAGGAGGTGTACAGTAATGCAGATGCTCCTTGGGGTGTGAAATCTGTACCAGAATTCTCTGGATTAAACATTTATGCTATTCAGGGGACCAGAAGGCCCCATCCAAAGGAAATGAGAACTTGTATCAGTCACTATGAATAAAAATAAATAAATAAATAAATAAATAAAAGTCTGCATCATAAGCCATTTAATGTATTACAATTAGTATTTCTGAGGAAAACTGCACTTGATTTTTCAACTGAAAAATAGCAAAAAAAAAAAAGGGTCAATTCTGTAAGTATTGTCTATGCCTCTTTACATTCAGAATTCTATTAGTCCAAGACAACAAGCTTGTATATAGTGCTACAATTAAAATGTGGGGCGACAGAATAGTTAGTCAACTAAACAGTATTATTCCAATCAACTGGCATGTTTTATTAGGAATGCACAGAGACACCAACATTAAACATAACACTGTTGTTCTGTGCTTCAGAATAGACATTCTTAATTGCAGCCTGCAGGTCAAGTTGCTGCTGAAACCAGCAAATGGGATTGATGATCACAGGCTAATTTACTTATTTCCAATTTACTCTACAGGGGGAGATAAAGCTGCTAGTAACAATAGGAAGCCACTCTATGCACATTTATTATAAGTTATTTATACACAATAAAAAAATTAAAGAACTTTTCTTCAGGAATGATGCCACTTACTGGTATGGAACTGTCAGCCAGTGAGGTACAAGTGTAAAAACCAAAATGTCCAGACAGTGTGTTCAAATACATAAAGGTGAAAAGAACTAGGCATCAAAAAGTGTGCTCATGTAGCTCAGGAAAGAGAGATTAGAAGTCCTAGAAATAAGAATAAAGTGGAACTTAAAAGACGTTACACTACCTTTTATCTCTAATAGGAATACTTTCCAGAATGATGGCAGTGAAAACCGCATTGCAGGCTTTATTTTTTTTCATACGATTAATTTCTGTATCTGATACAGAGATGTTAAATGATCACAGATAAGAACAGAGATGGTCAATGGAATGCTGTCCTTTTGGCAAGTCTTAAACCATTATCTCAAACAAAACAGGATATAATTCTACAATGCCTTCCCTTCTCTTCCTGCTTCAATTTCTCTGTATTATCATTAATTTACTTTATTCTATTAAAAAAACAACCCCAAGATGACAAGAAAGGTTACAGTTTTAAAACTGCAATTTTACTCACAAACATGATGTACTGACCTCATTGATGTCTGCAGCAGTGAACCAAAGAGATGCAGCTCAAAGGCCTATTTCATACTTTTTAAAACTTTATTCATGATTCAAAATTCAATGGAATAAAGAACCACTTGGTATGACTTCTAATAAAAACTCCCCAGCACATCTAATCTGTTCAAGCCATGCCAAAGGTACTCTTTGGGCCTTTTTCCTCTTCAAACTCTCTTCTTACTGAAATACTTTGAACAGCTACCATGACTCATCTGTCACACAGACCCTCTCTTTAATATTCCCCGTTGTATTGAGAACACAAGTTCAGACCTAGATATTGAATTTTGTCTACTAAAAGAAAAAAAGTCTAGGCCACTTGTACTCTGAAGCTTTGAGAACATGAAAAAAGCATTTATAGAAAACTGTACTTTAAAATAGCACTCTGCCATTTCTACTGCCAAAAACCTCAGTAAAACACATTATACTTTTCAGAGAGGATTTTTTTTTCCTTTAATAAACAGAGCCTACAGAAATCCTAAGTAAGTGCTGTCCATATTCAATACAAATCAAATACCTGGGTATGATGATGTGAATAACCATTACCTTTTACTCTGTGTTTCAAAACTGTTAATCAAAATGAATACTTATTGACAAAGCAAAATCTAAAAAATACCCCAAGCACTTTTTTTATTATTGATTACTTTAAAAGATAAAGGATATCCATTCAAAAAAAACACACCTTTTCCTTGTATGCACATTTATATATTAAAATCTTGTTAGTGGCAGTAAAATGTAAATATGTATCTGGCTTAGCCTCATTCCTTTTCATCTCTCAGTTCAATCAAATCCTAGAAGCTGTCTCTATGGTATAGTGTAATCTATTCAGATTTCTTGTACTTGTGTGTGGGGAAATTGAAAATTATTTCTGGAGAGAAAACAGTAGAAGGATACCCACATAATTCATCCACTGGTCAAAAAATTCCTTTGGAAAGGATAACAGGACATTACTGTGGGGCTCTGCTGGTTCTCTTCAGTTGCAAAAAGAAGGAAAAATAACCCTCTTCAGAAAAATATTTTTTCGTAGGTTTCACACCCACATCAAGTTCAAAATGCTTTGTTGTCTATGAGCTTAAAGCTCTTTAATTCTTTTGATCTTTCTCCTCATTACAGCAAGCCAAACTGCCAAATAAAATAATTAAATAATTTTATACTTCCAAGCAACTATTCTTCTGTGATTGCTCTGTATTCTATTGAGCATAGGAAGTATTTGAGAGGCGGGGAAAAGAGGTTAAATTTGCATAGTCCTAAACTCTAATCAGCCAGTAAATTTTTTCTTGGTTTAAGACCTGTGCTTCTTTTTTCTCCAGTGCCACAGGAGGTTTAATCAAGCTGGACCACAGAGATAAATTCCAGGAATGATGAAATGCAAATTATCCTGACCTCCTTGGAGAATAATACCAACTGTTTACCTGCCAAGTGAAAAACCTTCAGCCAGCCGGATCATTTATTTTTGACTATCACTAAATAGAATCAAGGAGAAAATGGCTCTCAACATTTCAGAAAACAAAGAAAAATGATACATTTAATTACTTCTGTAACCAGACAGACTTTACATTAATATTTTATTCTGTAGAATCTTTTATCACCTTCTTTCTACACAATACCTAGAAAGAAAACGTAACAGTCTTTATAAATTCAGGGCAAAAGTTGATAATTAGATAACAAGAGCTAAAGAATAAACCCTAATAATGAAACAGCTCTACTCAGTATTATTGTGCAACTTCATTTGTGTATTTTTCTATATTAAATCAATTTTTAAGAGTTTGTTCAAAATTAAACCATGCTGAAAGTTATCCCAATAACAAAAGTTTTAAAACTACTTATGTACCTACAAAAGAAAGTGTGCTTGTTGTTTTTATTGTGTTAAAATTCAATTGTATGAGACAAAAAAAAAAGCAGAAGGCTATGTTATTACTGATGCACCGATACATTTTTTTCTGATCCTGAAGCCTGATTCACTGCAAGCATCTGATAAAACTATTCAATAAATAAATCAATGCACTGTAGCTAGTTAGAAGTATTACTCAAATATAGCACACTTTCACCAGCCAATATTTTTTTTTTCAGCAGAAATAATGTGAATATTTGCAATAGCTTAGGCTAGTTAGACTGTTCAGAACATTGATGTTTTTGCTGGCTCTTACGCCTCACTGGGAAACAGAAAAATCTAAATTTACATGACAAAAAAAAAAAAAATCATCAAAATGTGCTTATTTAAAAATTACAGAAAAAAGAAGCATTCTTGGTCTCCTGATTTTAAACTTAATAATCCTTTTAACAGTCTTCCTTCCTCTGAACAGGATATTACTTTCTTAATTCAAACTCATATGTGAAATCTGAATAATTTCTGGTACTTTATACCTGATGCCTTGGATTTTAAGTGCTTTGAGATAACTAGTACCCTCTTAAAGGAAGCTTTGTTTATAAAGGTCAGAATAATCCTGACCAGATGGTTTACTTCAACAATTTTATTTTCCCTAATAAAATGTAACCTTTATTAAACACATATGTATTGTCTCCTAAAGTATTCTGTAACTGATCTATTTGCCAGTTTTGATATTAAGCATATATTTGATAGTGGCAATTCCTGTTTAAAGACTGAAATTTTTTTTGTTTAAACAGCTTTTATGAAGTGAGTTAACACAATCTGCCTGTGAACAAGAGTATCTGATGTAAGCTTGCTGACAATTAACTTCATTTCACTATGACCATGGTTTCAGATAGAGATGTCCTTCTGGCACTTTTTCTATTGATTTGAAGACAGAATCCCTGGTTGAGAGAACCAGGATGAAAGAATATTTGGAACACACTGATCTGTATGCCCAAAAAATGTCACCATTCATTGATGACCTTATGTTATTTATGACTATGATCACTCTGTTCTTATTAAGATCAGTGAGAGGTTTGGAATGCAGTCTACACAGGTGATTCATCTTTTAAACTTAGACAGAAATGGGTAACCACAGTTTAAATGTAGTTCACATACAACGTATATGCTTTCTTTTTCTGTGTTTTAGAGAAACAACTGTGATTGCATGATCTAGTGATCTTACACTTAAAAAAAAAAATTAAAAATTAAAAAAAAAAAAAAGAAATCTTTGAACCATCTTTTGAACAAGGGCAAGAAACAGCGGGGCTCTTAAATCAGACACTATGGGATGTTTTTGTACAGGATCCAACAACCAGCACATATTGGATGCCTAGGAAGAGTGTAAGAGGCATAAGCAAAGGGGGAAGGAGTTTCCAGTAGTCTTCAGCTCATGGAGTTCTAGATCGAGATTGGAGCTCTATGTGCTTAACAGCCCTTGAAAGACTTTTATAAACCTGTCTAATGACTTTTTGAATTTGTGGAAGCCAAAGTCCTGGAGCAATGTGCAACCAGCTTAACACCACATTTTTTGTTTAAATGCCTTTTTGCTAATTTTGACCATGCTACTTTATGAGATATATAAGTTATTTCTCACTCTTTTTTTTTTTCCATACTGCTCAAACTCTTGCAGATTTCTATTACAACCCACTTCTGTCATCTCTTTTCCAACCTTAGTATACCTCTGTATTTTTGTTTACCCTTCCTTTCTCAGTAGTACCTTCTTTAGTTCTACCATATCCTTTTTGATCCATAAACTGTCACTGCAATGTTCTCTAGTTTGCGTGTAATTCCTTTTTCCCATTTTTTTCTAATTTTCAATCAGCTTTTTTGACTGTACTGAGCATGCAAGCTGACATTTTGGTAGAAAAATCTATTATAAACCCAAAACCTTTTCTCTGTGTCCTAATATCCCACTGTGCATCATTGTCCATGTAAATTTAGGACTGTTCCCTCATGAGCACCACCTCTCACTTATCAATACTGAATTTCATTTACAGTGTTATCATACATTCATTCAGTACACTCTTGAAACTTTCTAGCCAGTATTCACTGTTATTATCCCGATTAAGAACATGAACAAAAGATGTCACTGTACCCTTTGCCCCCTTTTTCATATGATTAATATGACGAACAGAGGAGATCCCTTTTGGACTTCAGAAGCAATCCCCCTGATTCATTTCAACCTGTTATTATTCCTCAATAATTATTCTGCAAGTGATTAATGCATGTGAAGAAACTTTAATTTCACATCAGATTATTTCTTTTAAGAATCTTTGACAGATGACTTTGAAAAAACTTTTCAAAATCCTATGTGACTATATCAACTATGTCACCATTATCTAGGTGACTCCTTGGCATACACAAACACAAGGGTGATTGAATAATATGATACAAATAAGCATGAACAAATTAGCTTCTATCAGGTTTGGACTCTAATGGCTGGGGAAATATAGCTACTTCTACATTCAATCCAATAGTAAAATAATTGTAGGCTGATGGAGTTAATCATAGTATTCCATATTTTGTGGAATTTTTGCCATGTAACATTCTTCATGTTGTAATGTGAAAAATAATAATAACAAATGTTTCTAAATATCTCTCTACCACTATTTTCAAAACTTAGTATACCAGTGAACCATGAAGAAGAGGCCAGGAATTTACAGTATGTTGACTGGCCATAAGGTATAATTCTTGTCTATGTCTCCAGCTAAAATGAGACAGTTTCTTTTGCACAGTAAAGATCACAGGTTATATAAGATAATTTGCTATGATCAGGTTGCTACAGAACCAATTAATTACCTGTTAGTAGAGTAAAAACAATTATCTACAAGAGTATGTAAATATTTTTGTCAACCCTCCTGCCAGCTACAATTAATGAGCACAATAGCAGCCCATTTTCCCGTGTGTCACCTAAGTGAGAACTAGACCTGAATTTATAATCAATACAGCCAGGTTTACTTTTTGCTTCTTTTAGCATCTCTCAAATTGCTCCATTGTTACTTAGCAAACAATAGCTTGCAGAGTAGAATTCTCCAATAAAGGGGATGCGTAGAGATCCTATATAGCCCTCTCTTCGCCAGCCTCTTGCACAGAAGATATGAGGTACTCAGTTATGGCCTTAAATGATTAAAAGATTGCAAAGATGATGCTTGACCCACAGAGCACTCCAAATCACAAAACACCACATACAAAAAACAGGACATGATAGAGTATCCTCTTGGGACCATTCCATACCAAATCTCTAATAGATGGTTACCTTTAACTATGGGAGGCTAGATGAGTTTGAATACAAAACTACTTCTTCCCTGTCTATGTTTCTATGTTCTCTTTCAACATTTATATCTTTTTAACCTTTATTTCAACTGAGAGCCTGAACTATTTTTTCCAACTTCTCTCACAAGCAAACCTCAGTTTTAATTGGAATCTCTCAGCAATATCAGAATGCAAATAAGTAATTCTCTTCTTGCAGCCTATACTACAAGTCTGTTACTGACAATGCAATGTACTAAAATTCTTTAAATGTTACAATGTACCTGTCTTCTATATTACTACATCTATTACATCTTAGTTGAAACATACTGACACTTTTAAATAATTTGGAAGTTTCTAAGTGAATTAAGTTATTTGTGTGTCATTTTTAAGCTAATACTGCAGCCAAATTTCCTAACTCAATATTAAAACTGCATGAGTTACATTTGAGGGGGTTTTGTACTTTATAATTGCACATAAACTAAGCTAATTTTACAATATGTCAACAATACATGCTAGTCATATTTCCACAGGTGGCAAACAATTGGAATGTACAACACCTTAATAATGACATACATGTTAAAGGAATTTTTGATAAGTTACAAAAATAACTCTTTGCAGTCACCTGGAAATTTAATCCTACTTCTCAGAAATATCAACTACAGTTTTTTCATGCATTTACTATTAAAGACTACAGCGATATGGTAACAACAATGAAAAATTCTTACATGAGCCCATTCATTGTATCTTTTTCACTGTGATCTTCCCTGAATAAGAACTGGAAGACTGAATGCAATTTGAATCTTTTCCATATATTCACCTACTCCTGCATTAGATTATGGTCATTCCATACTAAATACACTGGGAGAAGAGTGTAAAGAGCAGATGATACCACAAAGCTTTCAATCACACTGTCCATGGACAAAACAGCTATTCATAAGATAACTACACCCAGAGGGAAACTAGTTAAACAGTAGGGAAAAATTAATTTTAACTAAAAAAGTAAGGACATGCCATAGGTCTTTCAGGCATACTTTCTGCATAGAGAAACTGTTTTTTTCCTTTATACTGCTCCTGACCACTTCATCACGGTAAAAATTAAATCTCAACTAGTCATTATTAAATATGAAGAAATGGTTCTCAACTGAAACTATGAGGAGCATCTTCTGTCTGTAAATCCAGTGCATTATCTAACTTTCTCAGAAGTGAGATAGGGAGATTGATAGGAGGCCTGTGAATTCTCAAGAACCCCACAAAGGTAACCCCCAAAGTAGGATTCTTCAAAACAAAATATTTTTAAATATTTTATAAATTTTACAAATAAAATTCTTCTGCTCAACTGAGTAGAAAGCTGAGATTCCTAGATGGTGCAATATTCCTCTCTTGAAACATTATGCCAAAGCAAGGTCAGTGAACAGTTTTCTGAAGAAAAACCAAAAACAAGCAAAAAGCACCACCAAAAAAAAAAAATACCCACGGATTTTTCTTTTTTTTTTTTTTTTTCTGTCCTAGATTATAGGTCTCAGTTCCTTATCTAGAGAGTAACAGTTTAAATAACTGGAATACCAGTTACCTTTGATGAAATTGCAAAACCATAAGCTCACAACTCATTGTTAGGTAACAATAGGAACTAGTAGTCAAGAGAAACCATCACAAGCTTTATACTTGGCTACAAAAGTCATTAGATCTCAGTGCAGATCAAAAAGCACATGAACCAAACAAAAAGAAAGGTTCAGAGCAGAAATCTCAGCTGATCTTAAAATGTGGGCCAGAAATAATACAGGAAACTAAATCAATATTATAAAACTAGGGGGTTTTATTTTCTCTTTATTTTATTGTACTAATCAGTACAGCAGCTAGACAGTATAATATGTGTGTGTATAAATAAGAAATACAGATAGTGAAAATCTTCTAAACACATAAAAATTCAGATTTCCTTAGATAACAAATGAAGGACCTCTTGTAGTTCCAAGGGTGTTGCTATAATGGCCTCATTTTTACCCATCAAAACATATGTATCAAAGGCTGACAGTCTATTTAATACAGAAGCTTTGACCACACTTCCAGTAAATGCACTTAACAGAAAAAATGGACTCCTTTTTGCTCACTTTTTGTAGAAAATCTCTGACCTGGAGGTGCTACAGACCACCTACAATAAGACTATCATTCAAACTTCCTATGTTCAAAAATTCAAAGTTTAGTTTTACTGTTATCTCATTGCTTTTAACAGGAAATTGGAAATTTTAAAGAAATTAATTGTAGTGATAACAACACAAAAAATACATGTCATTGATAAGTATATTAAGACTTGACAACTTGAATATGGCTTTATGCCCTTATTCAAAAACAAGATTCCATATAACTAGAAAAAAAGGTAGGGAAAAAGTAATTTTTTAAATGAATTCCATGACCTCCAAAAATCCTGTGAAGTAGTTTCTGCTGTTTCTACAGTACTCCATAAAGTAGCTACAGAGCAGCATCAACATATAACAGATCAGCACTCTCCTAGTTCTGATGAAATGCACAGTCCTGACAAACTAGATCAATTCACAAAAATAAAACACCCAAAAAACAATAATCACAATCTCAAAGCAAGGTTTGCTCATACTTAGTGAAAAACTTAATTTTCTCTTCCTGCTTTGAATCATCTTGACTGTATTCTGCTACTCCTTATTTTCTACTATAAGCAGTGAAAACTTGATTATATTTTCTAGAATAAACTTGTATCATCAAATAATCTAGTCACTGAATTTAACCTATCTATATAGAAAACTCTTAAGGTTATAAAGGTATCAAATCCTACTATCCCATATTAACAGCTACTTTGTAACATTTTAAAGATTATTTTTATTTTATTTCACAGTTACATTCTCTTTGGTTATCAAGCTAAACATCGAATGAACTTCAAGATCTCTTAGCACACTGGGATATTCACATGCAATTACAACATGAGCATTAAATAAGTGAAGCTCTTATTTCAATAAAAATTACAGATGTAATCTCTTGCATGTACGAAACTGGGAGGCACATATTGAATAAGTTATTTTACTCATACATAAAAGGAGTCGTGGGTGTTTAACAAATTACTGTGACACAGAGCATAAAATTAAGACAGAACAAAAAATTATATCACTATGGTGACACTGCTTAACATGTACATGATCCACTATTTGTAATTTATAAAGCACAGAAGGCTAAACTCTATAGAAATAACTCAAGACCAAAATCTCTTTTCTGTGGGGCTTTCTAGAAGCTGTAGTGCTGTAGAGAGAAAAAATGCGGAGCTATCCTTTCTTTTCCAGGTGGAAGGTGTCCTGAAGATTTCACAGAAGATTGTTACTTTATTTTCAGACACACTCGGAGACCCTAGCAATTTCCACAGAAATCCACAGAGCCTTCATTTTTATAAAAATCAACATTTCTATACAACTAGAAAATTAGCTAAAAAAGAACTTATAACAAACTTCCTTTTCCAGCGGCTATCTTACAAAGCAGTGATGGGAACAGTAATCAGACCTAGGGGCTCATGACTGTCTTGTCCAGGTAACCCAATAGAATAATTCAGAATAGCTTCAGTCTCAGTCTGGAATATTCAAATGCTAGGAATATATAGCACAATCCTATTGCTGATATCCCAGGTTTTCTTACATACTGGAATCCAAAATCCATCAAAATGTAAAGGAAAAAAAAAATATCAATTACTTCCTGTTTGCAAGAACCCAGGGTTGGGGGGTTTTCCCTTCCATTTTCCCTGAGGAAAAGCAAAAGGATATGTTCCATTTCCTGAAGAGAAATTCCAAATTACTTAAAGTTTTGACTTAGAATTGTAAGTTTTGACTCCCGGCAAAATTGAAAATGTTGGTTTATTTCCTAGAAGTCTATATTGGCTTGTCTGAATATGATTTATAAAGTATGTGCTTGCCTCAGTGTTTGAAAAACATCTAAGTTATTCTGTTAAGTTTCAGTTTAACTTGTCTATAGAAATTTAATTGTGCTGTAATGATCAAAACATATTTAAGGAAAGATTTAAAGCAGTAATTGCAGTTAAAAAAAAAAAAAAAAAGGGGGGGGTTGGTTACTTAGACCATGGGACTCACTGAGAGAAACCTGGCCTACGGGGGGCTGATGGGGTCCATATGTCAGAGAAATGGAAAAGCATCTTCGGTCATAAGTTTGCCAAGCTGGTGAAGAGGGCTTTAAAATAAAGTTGCCAGGGAGGGGAACCTCAATCCATCCCACTCCTACCAGCTTGATGCCAGTGTCAGCAAGAGACACCCAGAGCCTGAAAAGGGGTCACAGGTCAGCAGGAGAGCACCTGAAGAGCATGTCCTGGTTCAGGCTGGAATAGAGTTCATGTTCGTTTTGGTAGCTGGAGAAGTGCTGAAGCACGCTGAGATTCCAGGGGTTCTCCAGCTCCTAGTGCCCTTGTCTATGTGCGGGGGGAGCACAGCTGGAGTGCTGGGCACAGATTGGCCAATATCCCATGTCATGTGACATTATGCTCACTATATAAAGGCAGGAGAGGGCCGGGAGGGGCTCTCACTTCTGGGAGTGGTGCCATGGTGCCTTTGTGTTCGGGATCGCCAGCAGGGAGCAGGCAGGTGTCGGTCGGCGGGTGGTGAGCAACTGTATTGTACATTACCTGTTTATACTGCCACTGTATTATTCTGTTACTGTTATTAAACTGATTTTATCTCAACCCACGAGTCTCACTTTGCCCCTCTGATTCCCTCCCCATTCCCAAATGGGGGGAAGGTGGGTTAGCAGCTGCGTGACATTTAGCTGCTGACCAGGCTCAAACCGTGACAGAGCAGCACAGAGGAATTCCAGCCAGTAAATCAGCTTCATCAGGGGTCCAACTTAAATACCTCTACGCAAATGCATGTAGCATGGGGAATAAAGAAGAGCTAGAGATGTGTTTACCCCTACAGGTCTGTGATCTTATTGGCATCCTGGAGATGTGGAGAGATGGCTCCTGTGACTGGAGTGTTGGAGCAGAAGCATACAGGCTTTATAGGAAGCACAGGCAGTGGAGACACAGGGCGGTGTCACCCTCTGTCAACAACCAGCTGGAGTGCAGGGATTTCCACCTGGGGATGGATGAGGAGCTGACCAAGGGCTTGTGGGTCAGGATTAAAGGGAAAGCAGGGACAGGAGACATTAAAATGAGGGTCTGCTACAGGCCACCCAACCAGGAAGACTGAATGGATGAGGCCCTCTATAGACAGATAGGAACAGTCTCACATCCACAAGCCCTGGTCTTCATACGGGACTCAACCAGCCTGATACCTGTTGAAGGGACAACACTGCAGTGCATAAGCAATCCAGGAGGCTCCTGGAATGAGTTGACAATAACTTCCTTCTCCAAGTGACAGAGGGGCCAATGGGGAGAGGTGTTGTGCTGGAACTTGTTCTCACCAATAAGGAGGGGCTGGTGGGGAACGTGAAGCTCAAGGACAGCCTTGGCTGTAGTGACCATGAAATAGTGGAGTTCAAAATCCTTAAGGTGGTGAAGAGGGTGCACAGCGAGCTCTTTACTCTGGACTTCAGGAGAGCAGACTTCGGCCTCTTCAGGGATCTGCTTGACAGGGTAACATGGGATAAAGCCCTGGAGGGAAGAGGGGCACAAGAAAGCCATCTAATATTCAAGGATCATCTCCTCCAAGCTCAAGAGCACTGCACCCTGACAAAGAGGAAGTCAGGCAAAAACATCAGGAGGAATGCATAGATGAACAAGGAGCTCCTGGACAAAACTCGGAACATAAAAAGGAAGACTACAGAGGGTGGGGGCAAGGACAGGTAACCTGGGAGGAATACAGAGAAAATGTCCAAGCAGCCAGGGATCAGGTTAGGAAAGCCAAAGCCCTGATAGAACTAAATCTGACCAGGAATGTGAAGAGCAACAAGAAAAGCTTCTCTAGGTACGTCAGTGATAAAAGGAAGGCTAGGGCCCTCTGTTGAAGAAAACAGGAGACCTGGTTACCCAGGACACAGAGAAGACTGAAGTACTGAACAACTTTTTGCCTCAGTCTTCACCAGCAAGTGCTCCAAGCCACACCACCAAAGTCGTAAAAGGCAAATGCAGGGACTGAAAGAATGAAGAACTGCTCATTGTAGGAAAAGACCAAATTTGAGACCATCTAATGAACCTGATAAGATACACCCTCAGCTCTGAGGGAATGGTAGATGAAGTGGCTAAGACAATATTCATCATATTTAAGAAGTCATGGCAGTCTGGTGAAGTTCCCACTGACTGGAGAAGAGGAAACATAACTAACATTTTAAAAAGGGAAACAAAAAGGTCCCAGAGAACTACAGGCCAGTCAGTCTCTCGTGTCTGGAAAGATCATGGACTGGACCCTCCTGGAAACTATGCTAGGGCACATGGAAAATAAGGAGGTTCTTGGTGACAGCCAACACAGCTTCACTAAGGGAAAATTATGCCTGAAAAATTTGGTGGCCTTCTATGATGGGGTTACAGCTCTGGTGGATAAGGAGAGACCAACTGACATCATATACCTAGACTTGTGTAAAGCATTTGAGACTGTCTCGCACAACATCCTCATCTCTAAATTGGAGACACATGGATTTGATGGATAAGGAATGAGCTAGATGGTCACACTCAAAGGGTTACAGTCAACAGCTTGATGTCCAAGTGGAGATGAGTGACAAGTGGCATTCCTCAGGGGCCAGTACTGGGATCAGTGCTGTTTATTACCTTTGTTGGTGACTTAGTGGGATTGAACGCACCCTCAGCTGGTTCACTGATAACACCAAGCCAAGTAGTGCAGTCAACATGCTGGAGGGAAGGGATGCCATCCAGAGGGGCCTTGACAGACTTGAGAGGGGTGCCCGTGCAAACCTCACGAAGTTCAACAAGCCCAAGCGCAAGGTCCTGCACATGGGTCAGGCAATCCCAAGCACAGACACAGGCTGGGTGGAAAATGGATTGAGGAGCAGCCCTGATGAGAAGGATTTGGAGGTGTTGTTTGACAAGAAGCTCAACATGACCCAGCAATGTGCACTTGCAGCCCAGAAAGACTACTGTATCCTAAATTATATCAAAAGATCAATAAAAGGTCAAGGGAGGTGATCCTCCCCATCCACTCTGCTCTTGTGGGACCCGACCTGCAGTACTGTGTCGAGTTCTGGGGGCCCCAACATAAGACAGACATGGACCTGTTGAAGCGAGTCCAGAGGAAGGTCACAAAGATAATCAGGGGGCTGGAGCATCTCCCTTATGAGGACAGGCTGAGAGAGCTGGGAGTGTTCAGCCTGGAAAAGAGAAGGCTCCGGGGACACCTTATAGCAGTATTCCAGTACTTAAAGGGGGACTACAAAAAAGGTAGAGAAGGACTTTTTACAAGGGCATGTAGTGATAGGACAAGGGGCAATGGCTTTAAACTGGAAGAAGGTAGATTTAGATTAGATATAAGGAAGAAATTCTTTACTGTGAGGGTAATGAGACACTGGCACAGGCTGCCCAGAGAAGCTGCGGCTGCCTCTCCCTGGAAGGGTCCAAGGCCAGGTTGGAAGGGGCTTTGAGCAACCTGGTCTAGTGGAAGGTGTCTCTGCCCATGGCAGGGGGGTTGGAACTAGATGATCTTCAAGGTCCCTTCCAAACCATTCTATGATGTGAAAAATAAGTTAATTATTTCTGCCTAAATGGGAAAGTTTTGGGTGGTCTACATTGTTAATTCAAAACTTCTTCTAGCAGATAACTGAATAATTAGGATTAATATACAACTACAATCCCATCAAAACCAACGGAAATGAGGATATTTGTAGGTAAAAAAAAAAAAAAAAAAAAAGACAATACTGGAGCCTAACTCTTCTCCTACAAATCTGAAATAGTTTCATTGAAGCCTACAGAATGACACCACAAAGGAAATCAAGAGAGAAGGGGATGAGATCCTTACATATAGTTCATTATTTTCTCTACAAATATAAGACTTTCAATCCCCAAGGGTCCATACAAAGTAAAACCAGGTGAGTTTTAATTAAACACATCATATAGCTGAACTTCATGTATACACTGTGAATCAATGAAACTTTTATGTTATTTGGATAGACAAAACAGAGAAATTTATATAACCACTCAAATCCAGTGTTCAACAAAATATCATCTTTCCCTTTAAAGAAAAAAAAAAACATGTTATTGCTCAACTAGTGGGTCAGTTTGCATGAAGTACTAAACCAATCTATTTTTTAAAAAAATTCCAAGTAGGAGGTAGGAAAAAACTTTAAAAGTAAGCATAGTCTATAATTCAGGTAATTCCCAGAGTTAAAACTGAAGAGTAACGTTCATATCCATTATCTGCCCTATACTATGGCAAAATAATTGGAGACTGTCAGAAACAGCAGGGAAAGCTTAGCAAATTTATCCACTTTCCAGTGCACAGTAGCCATACAGGCCTTCTAAAATCCATTACATGCCCAGCAACACCTATATAGTCTGGGATACATGTACACTTGGCCACAAATTCTGCACCTATGAGCAAGTCCTTTCTTGTTCGAGTAATATTTATTACATCTCTTCAGGGCATTTGAGGCTCATTTTAGGCCCTTCACCATCTGCCAAAAGACAGAGACAAAAAAGTGAAAAAAAAAATATATCATCAACTATTATGATACAGTAAACACTATGCTCAAACATCAAGATAGTTCCTTTGAATTAATTTGAAATATAAATCTGGGGCTTTCCCCAATCCTTGCAAAAAAAAAAAAAATTTACTTTTTTATGAATAATACATTTATTCTTGCATGCCCCGTGGTTTTATTATGGAAAACAAAGGCACAGTAACATATGGTACATCTGTTTCATATTTTCCCTTTCTGCTGTCATACTATTTTTCTCAACATTCAACTTCTGTTGGCTCATAATAATTATTTTTAAAATGGATATGAAACACAGCCTACCTCTACCATCATTCCAAGAACATCATGATATTTCCCCCTTCCTCCTCATACCAATGTACAGTAAAATATTAAGTTAGCAATAGAGACCATGAGTTGTACTATCAAATATTTTACACTCCTTCACTTCCAGAGGCTTGGTTTTGCCAACACTCCCATATAGTAATTCACAGGGAAAGTGATGGCAATAGAATGAAGATGACACGAACAGAAAAAATAGTTACAACTCATTTAAGCAAATCCTAATACTTATTCAGGTCTGTACAAAGACACATTCTCCAACTGTACAGGCAACCTCAGACACAAAAACTATACTAAAATGTCTGTGTGGCAAACAGCATGACAGCATGATCTAGAAGAAAGAACTGAGAGAAGAACGGTAAGAAACTGAAACCCGGAAAACGTCATTAGCTGGCAAAAGGCATGTGAGGTGCGAGAAATAAAAAGATAATCAGAAGAGATACTACATACAGGGTGGACTTATGGATAGAAGCTCACTGAGAAATAATAAGCCTAGGCAGAAAGAATATGACAGGTGTGGAAAAGAGTTTGACTTAGAAAGACACAAAAAGACAACTGGGGAAGAAAGATGGGAGCCAAGACAGACCAGTGAGTACACAAATAGTCACTATAGAAGATAAAGTGTTTGAGCAAAAACATAATGGAGACACCCAATTTTTTACACCTCCATACATACAGAACAGCCTAGGCAAAAGAGAGAGAGAAGCAGAAACCAATAAGTAACAATCTTTTGTGAATCTGATACTGGAAGTAGATGATGTTGTCATCACATCAAAAATGCAGCAATAAATATAACCCAAAAAATGTTAATTTACCAAAAATATTTTTCCTCCAATCTGTCCAAGAAAATCTAAATATTTCTTACTGGCTATCTTTTCCTATGGGCTTATACATTTCCTACAGGCTTCACAATACACAATGGGGCACTGATTGGCAAATCTGACTACCACTTTGTTAAATAAACAAACATTTTATAAAAATAATACAGTACTATTGTTGAAATGCCAATTTTAATTGCAATACTTCAACCCTTTTCATTTCTTTGTGAAGCAGCTGGTAGTTTTGCTGGAAAGTGAAAGACTGAAGGTAGTTAGATTTGACATATTGAAAATTGGCACCGGAAGTTGAAAGTGGTCCATTTCAATTTTGTCACAGACAAAGATGAATCTATGAATTAGATCATAATCTTTGAAGTAGAAGCTAAAGGAATATTTAACTCTCAGACCAATTCACCATTATGGAGTCTGAATAGTTTCCTCTTGGGTCAATATATTATTAAACATAATTTACAGCATGCTGTAAAATGCCATAAATTAATAAGCAACTCCATTTCTAAATTCTGAGGTACTCCTACCATTTCTTCTCTTTTCTTGATACATAACCACCAAAATAACTGCATTTTAATGAAAAGTTAACACACATGTATATTCAAAAAATAAAAAATAAAAGAATATTCTCATCAGGAAAGGGATTTTAGGTACCTATTAAGAGAAAACAGTATTATTTATAGTAGGAAAAGGCTTTTTAGACATTCATTGATCCAACTGATATAACACTGATGTGATATCACATATCATAATTCATATTTTGATAAGACTAAACCATATGGCTTTCAGTAGACTGTTTTACGAATTGGACTGTTGACAATAAGATTTCCAGATATGCCATTGGCTCTACACTAAACTTAAAGCAGTTTCCCATATATTAAAACATAAAAATAACAATGTGTTTCCTTGCTGTATGGAAAATCCTTTATATATAAAGAAACAGAGTATGGGTTTACAGAGCTTTAAACAGAAAATACAAAGTCATACAAAATTGTTTCCGTAGGATGATTCAGAATACCAATAGAAAGGATACCAGTAGAAAAGCATTTAAAGAGAGATCTATAAACAAAAACTCCAGTAAATATCTGGGGTTTGTATGGATAATTTTCTAGAAGGTTTTAATTTTTATTGATAAAAAAAGTGGGTCATACATTCTCAGGATTATTCGAACAGCAAGGGAATAAGGCACTACTAATATATAACATGCAATCAGTTAGCAACTTTCTTCCTCCTGGTTACTACATTGCTCTATTTTCATGACTGTGAAAGGTTAAGTGCTATAGAGTATGTATCACATCACTTACCACTTTTTCAAAACTTATGTTTTACTTCAGGATGTGATTTTGCAAGACCTTGAAAGAATTCCACAGCAAAAATTCAATAGCTAAAGTTAGTGAGATCTGCTCCCTATTTCCCTAGGCATTTTTCACAATCTTCCTTCAAAATATTAAGTACAAGCTTTCACAAACTAATTTTAAAATTAACATTCTTCTCTATCTCAAGAAAAGACATATCAAAATACATTGCTTATGCCCACAGTGGCATTGTATAAGTAGCATTCGCTTCAGCTCAAGGAATGAAAAGCCAGGGCCTTCATACACTCCTGCTTTCTTACTGTATTTAGTATCAAGACTATGTTCACACTCCAGATGTAACCAGAAGTTACTCTACTATCTATCAGATTTGGGTTTTTTCCTTTATCGAGGTACAAGCAGCAGTTACAAAAGATATTTAGAAATTACAAAAAAATCATGTTCACAATTTTTCAACTATTATTTTAATTAGAACATATTTATAGCTTCATTAATATTTTTAAGCCATAGCCCTCATCCCTCAATGTGTATTCATTCAGCAATGACAAAAATGTTTTTCCTCAACCATATATGCATTTATGTCATCAACTTCAGTGCAGAGTAAGAATGATAAGTAGTCTCTGAACATAGTAAATTCAGTTATAGGCATGCATCTAAAATATAGCACAGTATTCCTAATGAAACAATTCCATTGCTTAATTTTTTAAAAAATAAATGTTTCTGTAAGCATGTTATGAACATTTTTAAATTAAGGTAACTGTTCAAAATGATCACTTCCTATATTTTGGATTTCAGATGGGTCATATACTGCCAATTTTTGTGGCAACATTACCTTCTTTTTGCCATGTCTCTACAACATCTAAAATATCTCAAAATGAAGCAGGCAGAAACCAGCCCTTCCACTGAAACCACCTTCACAAACCCTCAGCTGACATTCAGCTGCTGGCACAATGCCTGTTCTGGACACACTCCAGTAATACAGCGATGTCAGCAGCTGTAAGCTCTGGGCTCTTACCCACCCCGCACAGTGCCTTTGCCAGTTCAACGTCTCTCAGTGAGGAGAGATACGAGCAGCCAAGCATGCATGTGCTTCAGCAGCACAGCAAAGTTGGCAGCTGAAAGGTGACAAAAGTTTGGGTGATAAAATTTCTTAGTGGTAGACATGATCTCACACAATAGAAACTAGTTGGGGCCATGGGATTTGACCCATCAAATACACACCTCTTTCTCCACCTAATGAAACAGCCAAATGAACATTCTAATATTACTCTAATATGTCGGAAGAAGTCAGTTATGTTTTTTAAATAAATAAATCCAAATGCATTAATATTTTGTAAAAAGAAAGTTAAATTAGTATGTGAGATATAAAGCTAAATTTGCAGAAGCATTTCCTATTTCATGTTATACAGGAAATTACTCTAGGGATTAATTTATGTTCATATTCACAACCAATTTTCTAATACAGTCATTAAATTCGGTTTTATGAATCACTGTTCTCATCTGGGCTAAAGCAATTAAGTGCTCAAGCCAGAACAGCAGGTGTGCTAGTGCTAATTAATATTCCCCTCAGGTGAGCCCAGGGTTCACTTGTGCCTCCAGTACACCTGAGGTTGGCATTAATCAAGATAACTATGCTTTTTTGGCATCTCTCTGAAAGTACAAACTAGGCATTTAGGATCAAGTTTCTTTTCATCAGTGTGTACCCTCACTGGCTTTCCCTGCACTAGTACTGAGGTCAGATATGGTGCTACATTTACTTTTTATCTAACAAACTGCACTGCTTTCTATCTAATCCACAACATTAAAAAGTCATTAACAATGTGATTTTAGCAATTTGAGTCAATCTCTTCAGTAATCTGACTACTTAACTGATTTGCCAAAACACAGATTTGGTAAAATCTGATAATACAAGAAAAAAATGGCTTATACGTATGGCACTTAAGAAAACAACTATGAGCTGAGGAAAACCTCTTTGAGTTTGTACCAAATCCTGAAAAAGTAGTTCCAGCTGTTTCTGCATGCCAGCTACATTTTTCCTCCCTTCAAATGACTTATTATCCCATTGCTTCACTGACAAAACACTAACAATGGAATTTTATTTAAAATATGACTTGTTTGAATATTTTACTATTTCAGTCTCTGCCTTGAGGCAAGCCAAGAAATTCCTCTATTTCAAACACTGGGGAATAAATTTACTCTCCCCCTGAGTTTTTTGTGGGTTTGTTTTGGGTTTTTTTTATAAACAACATTTCAATTGGGCTTCAGAAAAATTGTTTTATGTCTTCCAGATACGTTATTGATAAATGTACTATATATAAACATAGACAATTTATTTTTCTCACATTGTTTTAAATTTGCTGTGTTAGTTTATTCTTACTCTATATAAAACTCTATACTTGTATGCACATCTAGAAAGTTATACTAACAAAGAAACATTTCTAAAAACTTTTCTGTTTTCTCTGTTAAATTAACAACCAGAAAATACTGAAGTGTTATCATTTTAGTCTATAGATTTTGCTTTAGTTCACTAACTCAAAGTTTTATCAGAAAAATCATGGAAATTTTAAAAAGGAGGAAATTTTGAGTAAAATCCTTTAAATTCTTGTTGAAAACAATAAAACTACAGTTACGGGGTTGTGAGTCAAAATTTTATTTGTCTTGATAAAGAATGCTTATCTGTAACTTCTATTTTTTTTCTAAACCATTGTGCTGGGTTTGTGTGTGGCAGGGTTTTGGTCACAGGGGAAGGGCTACAGGAGTAGCCTCTGTGAGAAGCTTCTAGAAGCTCCCCAGTCTCCAAGTTGGACATGCCTCTGGCCAAGGCCGAGACAATTAGTGATGGTGGCTGCACCTCTGCAATAACATATTTAAGAAGGGTAACATGAGAGGGGATTGTGGCTTCTAAGGGAAATGCCTCTGCAAACACCGAAGTCAGTTGAAGAAAGAAGACAAGGAGATGCACCAGAGCAGAGACTGCCCTGAAGCCCATGGTGAGAGGTGAAGGTCACCAGCAGAGCAGACACCCACCTGCAGCCCATGGAGGACCCCACACAGAAGCAGGTGTTTTCACCTGAAGGCAGCCAGGGCTCTGTAGGAAGCCCACACTGGAACAGTCTGCTGCTGGGATGACCGGAGCCTACGGAAAGGACCCACACTGGCAAAGTTCATGGAGGATTGGATCCCACACTGAAGCAGGGGAAGTGTGTGAAGAGTCGTCCTCCTGAGGAGGAAGAATCAGCAGAAGCAAAGGGTGATGAGCTGACCACAACCCTCATTCCCCATCTGCCTGCACTGATTAGGGCAGAAGAGGTAGAGAAATCAGGAGCAAATATGAGCCTGGGAAGAAGAGAGGGATAGGGGGAAGGTGGTTTTTAGATGTGGTTGTATTCCTCACTGTCCTACTCTGATTTGATTGGTAAATTGTTGGTGGTTGTATTCAAATTAAATTGATGTTCTTCCTTCTCAAATCAAGTCTAGTCTTTTGCCCGTGACCATAGTTGGTGAGTCATCCCTCCCTGTCCTTATCTCAATCCCCGAGCCAGCAGCCACACAAGCACACATCACTATTTAGCATTCTTACACAAAATTTGACAATCTTTAAAGTTTCAACAAAACACGATTTTATGTCTCATAACAGTTTAGAGACTAAAAGAGGTATGTTACACAAGACAGGGTGGGTGGAACCAAACAAAAAACCAAACCACCCAGATTGCTAGTTTCTCCAATAAAGGAAGCAGTTGTCAGTCTTCAAACTACTTTTGTGTGACAAGATATTTTTAGTCTCACAAAGAAGGATCCTGGAATTGCCAAAGGCTGACAATCATCTAATGGGAACAAAGAGCATTACAGATATCCAAGTCAAAACAGCCAATATAAAACTGAATTTCAACAGACGGACATCTGAAAAGTACTTCTATGATATGCCGAGAGTGTCAGAAGACATATCATTATTTGCAATGAAATGGACCAAAATAATAACGATATGTCACTCATATTTTATTAACATATTTGTGTTTCAGCTTACAAAACACAATGGCTCACCCTGAATAGGATCAGAGATGTTCTAAGGGATGTGAAAAGGCATCCAATATGCTAAACCAGCATCTATTCCAGAACTTTTGTGTATTTATTTATTGATATTGATGGAATTCTATTATCAAGAAGAAAGCTATTTATTCTCAGGCATAACTAAAAAGTTGGTCAAAAAAAATAGCCTTTATCTGATTAAGATTGCAAATACTGAAGTAAAGCATTCCTTTTCCATCAGTACATTGAAAATTTCAACAGATGGTCTGTTCTTGCCACCATTTTAAAATTCTTATGTTTCAGTGTCTAAAGAGAAAGTCATAAAGGATAACAGTAGCTCATTTATGGGAAAAGTTTCCAATTTTACTTGCTTCATGAATTTCATTAGAAACAAGTGGTCATAAGTTGATATTTCAACTATATATTTTAAGTTATATCCATTCATGCGTTGACACTACTTGCTAAATATACTGGCCAGAATCCTAGACAACAATGACTTCCTGCAGCCACGCAAACTGTATACATATAGGTTTGCAATAGCTGGGTCTTGAACCTGATTGGAAGGAGAAGAATTATGCATATTTTGTAGCTGGGCACTGTTGAGCTACAAAAGCTCATAAGAAAACATTTGTGATAAAAGGTACACTGAAGCTTATATCCTAAAAGCAAACTGGGCAGAGAGTGTCCTCTCCCTTCAATTTTTTGTTAGCTTTGAGCACTGTGGTCCTAAGGGCCCTACCATGCATATATGGAAAGAGGAAAATAGTACAAGGCATGCCTTATCACAGTTTCTAATCATAACTTAAAATGATTAAATTATGTAAAAAAAAGTAAAAAAAAAAAATGGTTAAACTAATGGTTAAAAATTCCCCCTACTACCCAGGCAAATCTGACCTGTATCTATCTGAGATTATACAGTGTAATAGGATATTCCATACTCATTATTTGGGAGAACAGGTACACTTTTTATGTTGCTGGTAAAGACACAATTCCATTAAGATATTAGGAAAAAAAATCCAATTATTTTATTGGGTTATTCATTAATAAAGCTGTTGAAGGAAAACTGGAGATACCTAAAAGACAGTGGGAGATATCTGTCATTAAAGGAAATACAGTAAAGCTTTGCCACTGTGCAACCAAAAATGTAAATTTCATAGGACCAGAAAGAGCATAATAAAAGGAACTACACCTAATCTATTGCAGAGCTATTCTGATGTGAATAGGAAGGGAATTGCTGGTCCCTTAACAGCTACTGATTATGGATTCCACATACAAGAATAAAGAAAAAAAAAAAATACAAAGTGTTGGTGCCTAAAAAATAGACCTATGAATTATTATGCTAACCTAAATTGCTTTGTAAATTCTGGGTTCTATCACATAGCCTACAAATGACCTATATTTTTATTTTGCAGATAATACTTCATTTAAAATAGGAGAGATGGACAAGACTCTCTAAGTTGTTTAAAAACAATTATGAAGTAAGCTCAGAGGTTCTTTTTAATATTAAAAGTATATTTTATTTTTGATTCATGTAAAAATCAGGTACAAGGTGTAAGTCAGAACAAAGTCAGCAGAACTTGAATGTGGCCCAGGCTCTAACATTTACCAAGATGTGACCACAGATTGAATATTAATAGTTGGCAAGGAATTTAGAGTACACTGCATCTGTGCTATTGAACATTTGGAAGCTTAAGTAACTAAAAGCATAAATAGACTCTGTTTTTTAACACTAAATGCTAAACTAAAATAGTGGACTATAAACTGTCTCCTAAAAGCAAAGAATCAAAGAGAATTAATTATTTCTCAAAATGCATGCCTTTTGATATAACTCAACATAGCCCCATAGCTAAAGGCATATAGGGACAGCATGGAACTGCTTGTTTGAAAAGCAGCCTAAACAGTAATATGTCTTTTAAGAGCATTAAATACTTTTTTCATAGCTTCTTTAGCTATTTATGAAAAGGTAGGTCTGATAATGATCAAAGTCATTAAAAATCAAATTAGTGATGAATATTGCTTTTTCCAGTTGTTAATTACTTTACCAGATATGCATTATGCACTCTAAAATGCAAATTTTCTTAGTGGTTCTGTTAATAGATAGACATTTTAATAGATATCATTCTGTTGCATTAAATTTTTGCAAGGTAGTTTATACCACAATTTCCCTTTCAGGTCTTGGTTTCTCATCCTCAGTTAAGAGAAACTTATTGGCCCAAAGTTCTGAAGGGAGAACTATCTACTCACTCAACATTAAGATTTTTAATAAAATTAAAAGTTAACTAAAATCTAAATCAGCTTTTGAAGCTGCAGGAAAATTAACCTATTCTCCCTTTCTGTGCACCATGCACGTAAGGGACAGGACAGTCCACAACTCAGAGAAAATCCACAACTGTTCCAAGACAACCTGGTTAATTAGATTTAAACAATAACTCAGAAAAGTAGCAGACACAGCTTATCAAGCACAGTATACATCAATATGTCCATAGTCTAGCCAGAAGACTAAAAGAAGGTCGAACGACATCTCTAATCCTGTGATTCTGATTAGTGTAATTCCTCAACAGAATCTTCTCCCCTGTGTGCATCCTACTCTCTGTGAGAGAAATGGTTGGGCTGTTTATCTTATTTCCAGTTTTCCCTTACCAGATGGCATCAGTGGCCACCACCTTTCCTTAATTTTATTACAAGTTCAGAATTGGATTTAAAGATTATTTAAAAAAATAAATAAAATTTATTGTGTTCGCTGCCAAGTGTACAGAGTTCAGAACTGGAACTGACAGACACTGTAGAAGGGGGGCCTGAAAGCGCATCTTTTCAGAGTTTCTGTTTGAAGGCACTGAATTACTCTACAGAATTATTACAGATCATCAGCTACAACTGAAAAAAAGGGAAATTAAATTAACAGTAAGGAATCAGATACACCAAGGAAAGTAGTTTTTGTATTCCTTTAGGTACAATCACTGTTCTTGTGTTCTACTGATATGAAACCTCCTTGTTTATATTTTGGTAATCAATGACTATAAACAGTTAAATTTTGAACTTTTAAATACAGGGTAATAGTAGTAAAAGATTAATGGGAATATTTATTTAGTAAAATTTCTAGTAGTCTTAAAGGTCAGATTTGGGTTCAGTTTTCCTGATATTTAATCATGAAATCCCTTACTGTACAGCAAGAATCCATGCAACTAAACCAGTACGAATCAGTCTGAGCTGATGTGGTATTTCACATTAGAAAAATCAAAGCCTCAGTCAGTAAAGTATAAAAATAATTTTCTGTGATTGATGAAGGCAAATTAAGTGATTTGACGGCAGAAATCCATATTCAAAAGCAATGCAGAAATTAAATTCATATGCTTAGAAGCTATGAAACCTTGGACAATAGAGCTTCTGAACTTCAGGATTTACACTAGATTAAACAGGCTAAAACAAAAAAAGAGCATGTATCCAGTGAGCATTACCAGCTGCCCATACATAACGGAGCATGAACTTCTTCAGCTTCTGTACAAGGTTTTTTGTTTCTGGAATTAAACCACCACAATTCTCAGAAATATAGACATCTTCTAAAACATTTGCTTTTCAAATACTTACTACAGCACAACTAAATTATTTTGAAGATTTCTGTACAGTGAATTGAAACACTCCACTTTAAATAGGAAACATTACTAAGACCTTTTAGTTTGTTGCATCATTTGGGTTTTGCCTAGCTTAAAGGAAAATGTAAACTAAAATAGAATAGCCCTACAGAAAACTGTAAGGCTGCTCAGAATCTCTTAACTTGGATACTATTCAATTCAAAGAGTAGACTGCTGAAGCAAAATAAACCATAAGAAAAATAGCAGAAAATGGAAAGATAATAAAAGAAAAAACTACATTAAGTCAATAACATGTAGGCAGATCGGGAGAATTGCTTCATATACAAGAATTATCAATTTGAAATGCAAAGTTCAACAATGTAGTTGTATTTTAAATTCTGCCTATGTACAAGTACAGCAAATGTGAAGGTGTATACTTGTCCTTTATAGCATTCATCACAAATTGCTCTATTTTCCTTAAGATTCTGATCTGGCAGTTTGGTAAATGGGATTATGAATTGCAGAAGCGTGTACAGTTACCTACCTTTGCACACTATTAAAAGTGATACTAGAATTGTTGAGCATTACTATGTAATGTGGCAGTCACTGCTGGGTTCTCCTGAATTCCCACCATTTTTCTTCTTTCATTTGTTTTACATGAGTTCATATAAGTAAATTTTTCACTACAATTTCTTGAAATGCAAAAGAAATTAATAGCTTATTTGAAACCAAGTTTCATCCAAATTTGATATTACATGAAATCCTCTCCTTTCTGAAACAACCTGCAGTTGTAATCTACCCAGTGTTTCACATACAGAGTAGCAGTTATGATACACATTGGCCTAAAATCAATCAACTTCTAGCTAAAATTTTCTGTTAAATTAAAAGAAAGTGGCTTTATAAAACAATCTAGTAGTTAAATTAACCACCCTGAATTATGAAGTTCTCTTTAATGGTATGGTCTGCACTGCTTTTGGCTATCAAACAGTTGCAAATGTATTGCTCTGAAGATCACTGCTTGCCTCTGCACGTGATGAGAATACCCACCTTTCCTATTCTCCTATAATAACCTTAGGAAATGCAAAATTCATGTGCAAACACAGAACAATTTCTTAATCTCAAAAGGAAACTACTTCTTTACTAATCTTGTTTGGGTTTTCCTGCTTCACATATAAAGCCTAAAGTTTCATAATTTCAGAATAATTTTAAAATAGAAATGTTCATCTTCTGCATACTGTTCAGAGCCTTAGTTAAACAATTACACTTCTTAGTATTCAAAACAAAAGAAAGGAACATCTCAAGCCATGGTTAGCTTATATATCAGTTACTGTCTCTTGGACTGTTGGGGGCATAGGGGGTTGGGTGTCTCTTTTTCATTGGCTTTAATTGATATTGGTTTAGCTTTTCCAGAATTTCCATCAAAATCTTCCTTCCCCATCTATAGATTATAAACCTGCAGATTTTAAGTTTCTTCTGCCAAAAAAGTGAAGGCTGATTTCAGTATTTAAATAATCTGTGCATACCTGAAAGTTCATGCTAGAAACAGCAAGTTAAATAAATTGAGCAGATATGGTCTTTCTTTTATTAGAGAAGTTAAATTCACTCTGACTCTAAAGGATCACTTGCTCCAGATTATCAGGAAAGAGATCTTCCTCTTTCCTGAACTGTAAAGAAGGCAGTGTAAACCCATTTTGATTAGACAATAGATTGCCAATGGGGAAAAAGGACCACTTCTAAATCGGAACAATAGTTTATCAGTTGTTATACTCATTATTTCTAAGCCATTATATTTACAAAGTTCTCCATTATGTTCACGTCCATGTTCCCAAACAATTGCTTGTTTTAATGAAACTGATCCTGCAGTACAGCACTCCACGTACTTAGTCATGCAGCAGTTACGTGGGAAAACGGAAGGACAAACGTCTGGGGAAATGGAAACCCCCCCCTTTTCACATCTCTTCACACCTAAGCTTTTTATCCTCTCAGATGCAACTGATGCCTGGTACACATGGAAACATTGCTTTTAATCACCACACTATTCAAAGCACCAATGAAGATGAAACACAGTTATTATTTTGGTATTGAAATGCTTGAGTTTGTCAATCTGAGAAAAGTAGGTGAGTAGCCACATTCTAGAATGCAGAATTACTACCTCAAGAGACTGCAGACTTTAAATTTAGGTGTCAAAGAAAATGCATAGTCACAGATGAACATCACAACAGAAAAGGGCAGGAAAATACTGTGTAAGATGTGTGAATGGTATAAATAAGGAGTTTATATAAATTTACTCACTTGATCACACTAAATCTTCTCAGTAGCCTTTTGCAAACTGAATTAAAAACAAGGAACAGCAACAAACCCCATTATGTGTTTTCCAGAATTTTCTACCATCTGGTAAAAATGAATTAAACAATAAAATGAGAGGAAGAAGATACATACTTCATAACAAAATATATTTTCTAGGGTTTGGGGTTTTTTTGCATTAAAAACAGTTTCTGTACACTTTTGAATTCTTCATCTGTTAAGATATTTATTAAAAAGACGATTACTTAGCTGTAGGAAAAAAAAATATGAGGAAAATAAACCTTCAAATCAGAAAGAATATAATTTGTTGTAGACACTATTAAACTGGGATTAAAAGGAAAAAAAAAATAAAAACCACCCAAATATTCCCATGGTAATAGAGAAAGACTGATCTTAATCAAGTCACTGAAGAAAACCCAACTCTTCAGATTATATCAAGATAGAATAAAAAAGTATTTATGGACATTTGAAACTAAATTGTTCAGCGCAAACACCAAAGATGACAGAGCTAAAATGCACTATTGACCTGCCAAAGAAAATGTAATTCAGTGGCAAATTGTGTTGCACACTGCAGTCACAAGAATATCTGTATTCATCATCTTCTCATGATGCAATTATGCAACTACAAAAAACCTAAAAAATATTATTCTGTGTAACCATTGAGGTGTGTCTGAAACAAAGACTGCAGGATAGTACAGACATTCAAGCTTTCTTTCCAGAAATTTCTTAAGTGCCAAAAGCAGTCAAGCCTCAGTAGCAGAGAAGCTCAGCAGCAGAATCTGAGCTGCTGCCAGAATTTGAGTTTCCACCTTCATGTCCTACTCTTGGCCACTCAACCCTCCACCTGCTTTACACCAGTACATGGCTAGATGTGAGCAGTCAGGGAAGTGATCCAGCTGAAAATTAACCCAGGGGAAAAGCCTAAGTATTTTATCTCTAATGTAGCACATTATGCTGATATACAAATCCTAATGACAACTACTGGGAAAACTATCAGGAGAAGAATGTGTGAGATTGCTGGTTGGCACAAAAATAAAGTGACTGCAAGTGCTCTGTGATCCCTCCCACTAAGATCCAAAGTTCCACAGTAAAAGAATGAGATGGCAACAGTCAGAAGACATTAAACTGCACGCATTTGTCAATCATACCCATCATGTCATCCATACTTATTGGATGTTCAAAAAGTAAAAGCATGCCCTGAAAGCTATTGAGAGTAAACCTTCATCAGAATGTAAAGAGAGAAATTCTACACATGATGGGACTTCTTTCAAAAGGGCACATATACAATACTGAGTTTCACAAATTTTCAATTATCTAGCACCCACAGGAGGACTGAAAAAGTAACCCTGAAATAAACAATGCCAGCTGGACAAGAATACCATTCTCTAAAACTGGCAGATACATGCAACGAATGCAGAGAAAGAAGACTGTGGGGTGGTAGCGGGGAGAAAGGCAGGGGGGAAAGCACACATACGGAGAATAATAATAATTAGAAGTTGGGACCAGTTTGGTGTAAGGCAAAGATGATGCCTTATTTTTCAAACTACTTCTCTACTGTTTGTTGTTTTTTGTAAACTGAGATGTGTTAAAATATCTGAAATAACAACACAACAATGTGTAACATAAATTACTTAATAAATATGGGACCAAATTTTCTATGTATTTTAACCCGAGTTATTCCAAAAGCTTAGTTGAAGGATATCAAATAAAGTAAATTGTACCCCACATATTTGAAAACAAATTAACTCAACTGAACACATCTGCAAAACTAACACCTAGAAAGATTTTGGAACCATAGGTTTTAAAACACAGTTTCCAACTGGATCGAGTTACTAATTTCTTCTGAGACCACTGTGACATGAAAAAAGAGACTTTCTAGTTCAAACAAGTATGGAAAAATGTATTCCTAAAGATAATTCTGTTTTCTTGTAAATTTGCAAAAATCTTCCTTCTGATATTCCATTCTATGCTTAACCATTGATGGCACCACTTCTCTACACAGTGAAGCACTGTTTTATACAAGATTTGAGTTCTGAAAAGGATAATCGCCTACATATTTAACATAGACTTTTTATTACTGGTGGCTTCAATTAATTATTTATGGTTATACCTATAAATGTAAGAAAATAAACTCTTCTATAAAATATTATTTAGAAATAATTTTTATTGAACTTTGCCAGACTGGCACTGCTTGTTCCTTCTGCAGTCCTGAAGTCAGGATAATACAGTGTATTCAGGAGGAAAAGCCCATCCTGAGTATTCTTGTCTAATTGCTCAAATTCTCATTCTGACAGCTCTCCCTCTTCAGGGGATGAACTGCCTGAACAGGATGAAGAATGCCTGGTTTTGCTTTCTTAAGCATCTTTAGTGCTTTCTACTCTACAGTTCCCTCCTCACTTCCTTAACTCCACTAAAGACAAAAAAAAAAAAAAAAAAAAAAAAAAAAAAATCTTTCTCTAGTGTAAGGCAAGTACTAAATTATTCATACACAGTTATGCAATTACGCAGCTCGTTCATTTCCACATATCAACCAAATTAAGAATATGAGTTATAAGTACAACAATAAACATACTAAAACAATAATAATATGAAATGAAAATAAACAAATTTTATCCACGAGAGGGTGATGGCCTTTTAAGCAGCTGTTGTTAACCAATGATTAAAAATTATTCCAAATCTCTCTTAAATATCAGAAACTTCCTAGTAAACCTTATACAAGCATACAACACAATGTCCTTCTGAACACAAATTTGTAGAAAGAACTTCAGATTTCCAGAACACGGTAATATCATTCCAGTGGTATATTGTAATTTTCATGGCAGTATTAACCATCGCCAGAAATATAAAAGGGTTGTGGGTTCATTTTGGTTTTTACAATATATATCAAAACAAAGAAGATAGAGTGTGTAGCTAAATGTATTTGTGTTAACATCATACTCAGTACAAACCTTTATTTTAAATAAGTTTTATGTAGGTAACATACAGTCTGTATTCCAGAGAGCTGTGCTGACAAGTAGGTACATTTTCACTGGCATGGGAAGAAATACAATTTTTGCTGTAGAATAAAGGGCAATTAGGAATTTTGGTTTCCCTCAAAAGTCAAAAGAGATACAGCTTAGTTTCTATCAATTGGAACAGCAGAAGCTTTTGACACAGGGAAAGAAATTAGTATGGTCATTGAACGCAAAACATTCTGAATAACCCAACATACGTATAAATTTTTATGTATACTTATGCATGTGTATAATTACATACATACATCTATAGACCAGTTGGCTTTTACCACACACTTGTTGATTTCAAACAGTGCTTTTCAAGTTTAGATTGAAACAGTTTATTAATGCTTTGGTATAGCAACATTTAAACAGCAACCCGCTGTTTTACTATCTCCAGCAGAAATACTACACCATGATATTTAGGCATTTCTTCACTGAATTTGTTAAGAACACTATGCTTTGTCAGTAACCATTAACTATCTGGAGTTAGTATCACACAGAGGAACAAGTTCACACTACAGAACTATTCTTTCAGACTTTCTACCTACAAATTGAAAGAACTATAAATCAGTTTACACACAATTTAATACAAAATACATAGGAAGTATTTAATTTTCAAACCATAACTCCCTGCCTCTGTGTGGTTTTTCTTTCAATTCAAACACAGAATCTACAGTAAGAATTGCACTCTGTACAATTAATACTGTAGTCAATTTAATGGAAAACTTGAGTCTGTGCAAAAAGCAGACCTTGTTTCAGGGTTTGGCACTCCTCTGAAACTGCATCCCAACCTGAGCTAGGCTTTTTCTCTAGTTTCTGCTGACATTTGCTTTTCTTCTATAGAAATATGATGTGGTAGAGACCTCACACTCTCATTCAATTATAGATGGACCTAGAATACAAATTACCTTACAAAACCTCAGTGTTCAAGTCTAACACTGAAATATTTACAATTCTTTGCCTCGGGATTTTCCTTTTGGCAAAAACATCATTTATTCATTTCCTTTCAGGGTTCAAAAAGCACTTCACATGAAATCTACTGACTTCTTTTCACATGTATTTTGTTAGCTTTGTATATCATCTTCAAACACCAAGAGTAAGAGCAGTAACTATAATGTGGCAGATGCTTAAGGAAATTCAAAAGGTAAATAAGATTTCCCCATCCCACAGACCAAATATTCTAAAATTACTAAATTCAAAAGTGTTATTTGCTCCGGCTACAGGCAATCCAATTTGAACCAAAGTTATCCTCTATAAAATATACTGAGGGCTCCTGAATGCTAGTTTCTTTACTAACTCAACTGACAGATATTTTAGAAATAAATTCAAGTAGCAAATAGTATCTTGCAACTGACAGCTTTTACAACTGACCCTCTGTCACCAGGGAAATACACAGTTCTATAGTCAGGAATCCTAGACACCTCAAACAGCGCAAACAACAGGTAAATCAGAATGTGATCCTGCATGACATTAGCAAACCATAACTCCCAGACATGCAAAAAATCAGAAGAAAATTGAATCAGTGACCAAGAGGTTAAGTCACCATTATAACATTCCCCCCAACCCTGACACAATCTGAAATGCATCTTAGGAACACAGAAACATAACAGAAAAGAGAAAGGTTGGGAAGTGTCATCAAGTTAATCTTTATATGCATATATAAAACCAATAAAAATAATGCTTTCCAGCACAGCCAAAAGGGTTGTGTTTTTCAGAAATAGCATAGAGGATGGAGTTCCCTATTGCAGGCTAATAGAATATGGCATTATAGACTGCCCGGTAGATAAATTGGAGACAACTCTGAAAATTCAAGATGAAAAGACAAAACGGAGGAAAAATGTCTGAAATAATAAAGACTAAAAGTGTATAATGAGAAAGGAATTACTCTTTTTTTTCTTTTTAATACTTCCTCCCCTTTCTCTCCCTCACTTCAGATAACAGAAAATTCTGAAGAGTCATTTTCGGCACTTTTTTCAATTAATCGTAAGGCCTCAAGGTTTAAAGGCTGGAACGAAAGCAGTTTACAGAAGCTAACAGAGAAATAAAAATATTTTTAGAAAAATTACCCCATAAACTGCAGGCTCAATCACAATCAGTGGAAAATAAATTCACCAAGGATAATGTTTGATGTGTTACCTATGATATCTGTGAGAAACTGTTTTATTCATGAGAATAAATGTTTGGTTAACTTCAAGAGACTATTTATACTTTGTAAGCCTTGCTTTCAAAATAATCTCCTGCATTATCAAATAGCTTACTATTTATGTGATGTGTCTGATATCTCCCAATTCTATCAAAACTCAAAATTGTTTATATACAAATACAATTGCCTCTCTCCTCACTTCCTTTATGTCATTCTGACAGCAGAGAGTACCGTACTAGAATGCCTGCTCTAGACTGATCCCTAATTTAAGGCAGGAAGTGACAAAAAGCAGCAGCTGCCATGCCTCAGGTATGGTTTACCATTGTGTACTGAAGGAATACCTTCAAGCAGTGCTTCAAGCCTAAAGCAAGGATATCTTAAAGGTAGTTTTATCCCAATCTATTTCCTGCTGGATCTACATTTTTTTGAAGTGGTCATCTCTGAGACCCTGTCAGAATCCTGGCTTCTATACAAAGGGTTTTACCCACACAGGAATACAACCATCACTGTTGAACAGCAGAACCGTACTTCAAAGCATATCAGAATAGGTAACATAGAATGCCATATCCATCTGATGTTGCAAGTGAAAATTAACAAACAGAATGAAATTACTAAAATTCAGCTAAATTACCAACTAATAAACCCGTAGCCTTTCAGAAAACTCCTCATGCAATACTTCAGTTTTAAGTTTTATGAAGCAGTTGATCACCACCATTACAGGACAAAAAAAAAAAAGCCACAATAGAAGCAGCAGCACTTTTTAATATCTCAGGGATGTACCATCAAATGTTAGCCAAGGATATGAATGTGTTCAAAGCTGATGAGATCACAATTCTGAGTCATACAGCACTACACAGTTCCAAAACCCTTTTATTGGAATACTGTTTCTGATATAGAGTCAATCCATCTTTACTTAAAACATGACTGTTCTTGTTTATGCTTCTTTACAAAGAATGCTGACACTCATTCTAAGACTTTAAGACAACCGAAATAACTGGCACTGGCATAATTGAGAATGACCTACATCCTGCATTTAAAAAAAAAGGTCACCAAAACAAAACCTGAGCCAACTGACTAAAGTAGGTATTTTGATCATATTCTTTGAAGTTTAAACCACTTTTTCAACTACTTTTAATTTCTAACATGATGAATAAAGTACCTTTTGTTTGAAATATATTAATAGTTCTCCTTCTGCTGACAGAATTATACACAGCGCATCCTAGAGATTAGAATTCACGTTCCTTATCTTTTTCAAATACTGGAGGGGAACAGAACGTGGAATCAATGTTTACTTTCCTCAGATGTCTTTATATCTTCAAAATGCACAAAAGAGTATCACTTATTATTACTATCCTTTCCAAATAACCATTAACACGTGATATAATTTTCATAAAGCTTTAATTATTAGTTTCTACTACATCATGTATATATGTGTATTCTTATTAAACCAAAATACCACAAAAAAACTTCATTCATGACTAAACAAGTACCTGGGCTCATACAGGAACACATTCCCCTTATTCTTATTCTAGCTCAGTACTTACTAAGCTTTTTCAGATTTAAAAATCCCATGGTAAAAAACAAACAAACAAACAAACAAAAAAAACCAAACAAGTGTTAAAAAGCAACTACATTCCTCTTCACCATTCACCCTTAAACACTTCGGGGTTATTGCTTCTTCAAAATTTCCTTGAATATCTACAGTATTATGACCACCTCCGTATTTCTTTCCGTTCCCCACCACAGAGCTAGTAGGTTTTCCTCCTCAGTAACAGAAGCACAAAAGCCACCACACACCCTTTTGGCATGGCTGATTCACTGTCTTTCATATCACCTATATACCATCATTCCTCAGCAGAAGAGTACTGCTATTTTAGCCTCTGCCCATTTGACAGAAACGTTTTTATTTTCAAATTAGGAAAAAAAAAAAAAAAACACACCACAAACTGATGTACTTCTGTTTCATTACACTTTCATCTTCAGAAAATGAAGGTTTGCTCTATAATGAATGCTTAATCTATTCCACACATGTAAATGCTTAGGCACTGTCTCATTTTAAAAAAAGTAAAAAATAAATACTTTGCACTTACCTAAATTGCCATCAATGTACATGAACTTAAATAAAGAAAACAGTGAAAATATCCAAAATAAAGTTAAAATCAACAGCTATGCATGAAGCTCTTAAGACAGGAGCATTAAAAAAAACAACAACAACAACAACAACAAAAACAACCAACCAAACAAACAAAAAAACACAAAGAAAGCAGGAAACAACAGTACAGTGAAAAACAGAAAATAGGGTGAATGATTGTGCTGAACCTAATGGCTTTAAAATACATTAAAAGCTTTCACTGGTCATAAATACTGTATTACAAATGTGAGTGGAAAATATTTAAGCTGATAACTTTTTATTAAAAAAAAAGATAATTATTTTTAAAAAATCACTTATTTTTCTTTGTTATTCCTATTAAATTAGTTTATTAATGTGATAACATACCTCAGAAATCATTGTAAATCATGAACAGAACATTTCAATTTCTCAGGTTACTAGTTTTAACTTTTGTGTGTCACCTTGTACTTCCTACTTATTCACAATAAGCTTCAAAATTTGTGGTGTTGCACACATTTACATAGAGACAATGAAACAGGTTGAGAAGTATTTATACCTCCAAAAAATCCTCTGACTACCTCTAGGATTTAGGAACAATGGGGGGGGCACCTTTCCAACCAGTAATCAAGTGTATATTTGATGCATGTTAAGGAAGAAAATATCTAGAACTCAAAGTGAAGACCCAATTTCTGGCAACTCTCTGCATATACCACTAGAATGAAACCTGCAGAATTTCAATGGGAATGAACAAAATGTCTCAAAAAAAGATTAAGCATAGTCTCAGAAAAGGACAGAGTAAGGAGATAACAGATCTTCACCTTCCTTTGACTTGCATTTAGAGAATGTCAGCAAGGTCTAAGCAATGGACTGTCCAGTTTGGAAGCAGGCAGAGTTGATCCCAGACATAGAAACCATTGAGTAAAGTTAAGAAGTGGTGAGCTTCTTTAAATATATATTTAATAATCATCATCATCATCTTACCATAAATATAAATTACATTTTTCACCTAGATATAATTTTACAAGTATATAAATAATGTAGATAATATTTAATATTTTTTTAACTCTGCCTAGTTCCCAGATAAGCTATCAAAGTTACAGCAAATTAAATTCTAGCACTTGCTTCCTGACTTTTGTTTTACAAGGAAAGTTCATACTTCGTATGATATGCAATGCATCAGAAAGCAAAATATGTATATGCCATGTTTGGTTTGGGGCTTTTAGTTTTTTTTTTAGAATGTATACATTAGCCTGATCAAAGTTTTACTAGGAATACAATTCCAGTAATACAAAGAAGGGAAACATAATTTCAGAATATTTCTTACTGTATGCTCTTTCACTGCTCTTGGATACTTGTCATGAATCAAAGAAAAATTTAAGAGCATGTGAAATAACATTGAGTAGCTACTCAAAGTTCTGAATGAATGAATATGCGTACCCTTATCTGCTGATTATTTTATCAGCTTTATTCTGTTAATTGCAGCATCTATGAGTTATTCATATTGCTACATGTATATAAAAAGTATTTCAAAGAACAATTTTGTAAATCAAAACTATGAGCCTCTCAGAAGAGCTGTTCACTATCCTTTCTATCCTTTCTCTTCATCTCAATCAGTAGCAAACTCCTGCAGTATCAGGACAGGAACTAAACTTCAAAAGAAGATCAACATTTATAATATGTTTTCAAAGAACACATTAAGCAAATTAAAATTACCTGGTTTTCTGTAAGAAAAAAAAAGGATTAAGCTCACCATTTATTTCCAACAACATGTGACCATATCACGAATGAAGAAGAGCCACTGTTCATTGCATGCAGTGGTTCATTTGGTATTGTCCTGGTTCGGGCTGGAATAGAGTTCCTGTTCATTTTAGTAGCTGGAGGAGTGCTGCAGCACAGAGACCCCAGGGGCTCCCCAGGTCCTAGTGCCCACACCTGTGTGCGGGGGCAGGGGGAGCACAGCTGGAGGGCTGAGCCGGGATTGGCTGACATTCCATGTCATGTGACATTATGCTCACTATATAAAGGCAGGAGAGGGCTGGGAGAGGCTGCAACTTGTGGGAGTGGTGCAGTGGTGTCTTTGTGTTTGGGATTGCTGGCTGGGAGCAGGCAAGTGTTGGTCAGCGGGTGGTGACCAGCTGTATGGTACATTACCTGTTGATATTGCTGCCACTGTATTATTCTGTTACTATTATTAAACTGATTTTATCTCAACCTGCGAGTTTCACTTTGCCCCTCCGATTCCCTCCCCATTCCCAAGTGGGTGAAGGGTGGGTGAGCGACTGTGTGGCATTTAGCTGCTGAGTAGGCTCAAACCACAACAGGTATTAATTATGTAGTATCAAATAATGACATTTATAAGTAGCGGAAAGGGGCATTGTTTTGTGCAAATGAGTTTACAGCTTATTATTAAAATGTCACAGTAAATCTAATTCTGTTATTGCAATGTCATAAAAGCAGCATGTCAACTGATAAACATTAATAGGTTGTCTTAGAACCAGCTAATCCAAATGGATAAACTAGTTCTCCCTCTTTTTTTTTTGGCAGACAGGCAACAATCCTGGGAATTAATACTGCTGAATAATTTCCTGTATCCTTCCAGTTCTTTCCACCTCAGCTTTCTCCTCTCCATTCAAAATTTCTACATTAATTCTATATAATACATTCAAGCAAGATTGGAGAGAAAACTATCTACCTGGAAAAAAAAAATGCACAATTTCTGACTGAGACATTGCAAATGGATGACTCTAAAATGAAGTTAAAAACATTTAGAGTACTTTCTGCCCCTATGTATATCATCAATCCACATATAGAATAGTATTAATTGTGCTGTAAAAAAATATGTCACAAAGAATATGAAAAATAGAGACAAGACACCTAACTTTGGGTTGTAATATCAAAGAACAAGTGCTCAAAGCATACATTTTCAAAAGTAAAATAATCTTCAAAAGAAAATCAGGAATGTCCAAGCAACTGCCCATAAACTTCTTCATGGGTCTCTGCTTCCAAAAGGTTTAATTTTTATCAATTTTCTGCTGAAACACATGATACTTTTTCAGACTATTCCTTCAATTTGCCAAATTTGTTTTCATTTATAATGCTTTTTTCTGGCATGTTTTTAACCCTTCCCAGCTTGACATTATCTGGGTGCACAATATGTATCCATCATTCAGAACACCAGTGAAAGCCTCAAATGACAGATCCTACAAGACATCTTTCCCATTTCACCATGTCATTGATAATTATACTTCAATGCAGTCTTCCAACCCAATAGGCACCCATATAATAGCAATTTCAGCTTATATGCTTCCCACTAACTTGATAATGAAAATCTGAGACAGCGTAAAAAGCTTTCCTAATGTCAATGTTACTACTATTTCTCCCTTATGCATAAAGCCTGTTTTCCTGTCATCTAAGAAAATCAGACTTGTTTGATGTTATTATTGACAAATCCATAATGAGTGCTAGTCCTTTTTATATATTTTTCCCCTTGTATTCCTTATATTTTAGAAATAGGCAATGATTTTTTTTAATACAATTAATAAATTTTACAAATTTTATTTGATTGTTCTTACAATACTTTCCCAGAAAAATATCAAACTTAATTCATTCATTTATTTTCTTTTGTTGTTGTTTTGGTTTTTGGCAGGCAGCTGCGTTTGCCCTTCTCCAGTCTCCTGGGAGTTCCCAAAGTTGGCTATAAGACAAAGGGCCCCATTTGAGGGTCAAGTTCATCATGCACAGACAATCTGAAAACAGTTATTAGTGTTTCAAGTAAGAAACATCTCAGTTTAAGAAAGGGAAATTCATAAGTCAGTAACCCTCAGACACAAGGAGAGATCTATCACTTTCTAGTATAGATGGTATAGATTGAATCAATTTTTTGTCTTTAAAATTATAGCTTTTTGATAATTGAAATTAGTTGATGGAAAGAATCAATAACCATGTGGATAAGTAAGACTGACAAATGAACTGACACAGCCATCTTGGATTTCCAAAGCCACTCCTTCAGGAAGGCTCCTCTCCAAATGCTTACAACAAAACTAAGGAGCAATTAGATATGAGGGATGGTCCCTTCATACATAAATATTTGATTACATGAAAGGAAATAGCAGAAACATATGGTCAAGTCATAAAACCAACAGAAGGCCCCTGCAGAGTTTTGCTGGAACCTGTGGCTTCACTTTGTGCCGACATATCCCAAGCAACCCAGAGAACAGAGTGAACAGTAAGATGACTAATTTTCCTCATGATATTACGTTACACAGGGCAGTAAAAACAAAAGCCAAATGCAAAGAAGGATTTTATAAGACTAAGCAAATAGGCAAGGACTGGCAGATGAAATCCTAGAAAAAGCAGCCGAAGACTTGTGCAAAAACGAATGAAAAGCAGTGGTTCTTCACATGACATGTTAAGCTGTGGGGTTCACTGTCATAAGAGGTTGTGGGCACTAGAATTTTACATAGGTCTGAAATCAACTGGCGTAATTCAAGTAAAATTCTACTGAGAGTTATTAAGCATGCAGAAACTGTAGCTGGATTATAAAGAGTACTCAGCGGAGATCACTGTATACTAGGTCTATCCTATGAACTTCTGGACATTGTTAGCATTGGAATACTGAGCTACCTAGTCTTTATGTTATTTTATTATAGAGTAAGGATTCGTGTTAAATATATAAATATGGTAAAATATTTTTTTCTTTTTCTTTTGTTAGGTTCACCCTTACAAGAAAATAAGAGCACTTGTTAAAAATAAAAAGATACAATCTTTAATGAGATGAATGAAATAGACTCATAACAGTTACTAATTTAGTTTCCCCTCAAGATGAAGAAATACCTTTTAGAAAAAAACAAACAAACAAACAAACAAACAAAAAACCAAATCTGCTGAAGTGGTTATGGAGTCTCTAAATACCAGATTCAAATGCCAATACAAGATATTAATGTGACATTGCCATAAGAAAGGCTACCAAAACAGAGTGTATTAAAATATTCCTCCTACTGCTAAGGTGACATGAACTATCACAATTAAAATGTGACCAATAAAGCTTTTGAATAGCAGAGCCTCCACCAAACATGTTTTTGATAATATTGGTTCTAGCAGCATCCTAGTGCACCTACTATGAATAAATATCCAGTAACTATTACTGTCATTCTGGATACACAAGTTATACAAGAAAATAATAAATTAATTCACTCTACTGAATTCCAGATCACAACCCAGTCAGTTTCCCACTGAAGTAACTGATGTCAAGCTTTTTAACTCCATAATTAGGTTCATGACATGCCTGAGAAGTAAAAAGTTTGGCAAGAAGCACTGATGTTCACAAACTCAGAGTAAATTAAAAATTTTGGTTGTTGATGCCTGCCAGCAAAGAAGTTTAGATCGGGAATCTGGAAGTGAGAAAAACACAGGATTGTGTTTTTGTCTGGGGAAATTTAACAGATGGTCTAAAAAGGAGCAGCTTTAAAATAAGACCAGCAGCCAAAAAGTGTGTGGAGACAGAAGTACAAGAATGTATTGATCTATTCTGTGTCACTGTTTTGTACAGCTTTGTGAAATAGCATAGAGTCTCAAAGCTTGACCTTATAGCTTTATTCATCCAGATTAAAATACTGTAATATTTTTATAACTTTAGGAAAAGAATGTGATGTTGTAAATAGAAATATTTGAAACACATATTTACAAGGTACTAAGACACAGTTCTCTGAAACCTTGCTGAAAACACAACTTCGACTTCATTCTGTAACTTAGAATTACAGAAGGTTGCAGAGGGGATTCAATATCATTAACTTGAAAAAGCTAAATCCCTGTACAGCTCATGCAAAAAAAAAAAAAAAAAAAATGCTTCTGGATGTTTATTTGTACTTTTGCAGAGATAGCTCATTCACCTCTTTAGAAAAGGTTGCTAAGTATATTTAGATTGTTGCTGCAGAAAAGCACTAGAAAAAGTCTCAAAAATAAGAAAAAGAGTAGTGACAGTCATTTCCTTCAGCTATAATGTGAAAGAATGCTGCACGAAGGAAATTATAACCTGCATTCAAATTCCTATTAATGTGCTTTCCTACTGTTTAGCAGCCAGAAGCAGATAGACCAATACATACAATTCTTGTGTGTCAAACTTGTTCCAGCACAGGATACAGTACCATAAGCAAAACATCAAGCTGTAAATCAACAGAAAGAAACTTGCAGAATTACTTACCTGATTTTCTTCATGGGAAACTCTCATTTGTTCTTTAAGAACTGACATTCTGGCTGCTTCTTCTTTCCTCAAAACTCTTTCTTTCTTTAGCTCAGGACTCCAGAAGGTTTTGATGCTATTCATGGAGGATCCCAGCTTGCTGTCCTTAATGTCTAGTTCTTTTCTGAGAAGATCATTCTCTCTCTGTAGTTCCTTAAGCTGAGCCTGCAGGTCTAACATGGTACTATCTCTAACCTGCCTCAGCATAGAAGGAACCTGATGGTGGTGATGGTGTGAAGATGTGGTCAGACCTCCATGTTGATCAGTATAAGAAAGGACATCTGTGTGTGAAAGTCCAGCTGAAGCAATATTAGGACTGCTCCCCATAGCTGTGACTCGACCACCATACACAGCTCGATTTGTAGCCCTTCCAAGAGTCATTGTGCCCTTTGGGAATGTAGTAGAAGCTACACCTTCATGGTCACTCAGATACATTGGTCCAGATGTTGCATAGGCTGCATTAAGGGACTGGATGTTCTCCATTGATAACGTCTTACCTGTACCTCCTCCTCCCCCACTATTTGTTCGCCTATGGCCCAGGCGAGGAGATCTTGGCAAACGAGGAGACCTGGAGGGACTTCCTTCTAAGTTGCTGATTGTTCTTGCACTTCCATACATTTTTCTTCTACTTTGAGGTACTATTTAGTAAGAAACTTGTAACACTAAAGTTGAATATTAAATTTATAATTCCAGCTAGAAATATTGGCAGTTTCACTGCATTCTTCCAGTAGGCAAAAATCTGTTGTTCCTCCAAAGTCAGAGACCTGAAAAAAGATATTATCAAATTAAGTAAATTTTCATCTGGAAAAATAAGTTTGCAAGTAATCAGCATATTTCAGAAAATAAAGTAACCTGCTTCCTAGAGTAATTACTTTAAAAATAAAATTTACTATATATTTTGTGTTTAGGATGACTAGTTAAAAATGTATTTTCAAACTGATTTCATTCAGAGAAAAAACCTGCTCGTTCCTTTCTTGCTAGAAAATATCTTGACATTTTAACTGAGTTTAACAAGCTTTATGTTGCAATAAACAACACAGGCTCAAAAACTTAGTTGATATGTTAATGGACTTAAATGACTGACATGTGGAAATATATAAAGAAGAAAATAGATGTTGACATTAAGAACTACTCAAACTGAGATATTACATTTTCAAAAGTATAAAAGTAGCAATTCAGCAGTTTTGTACATTCTTTAATAGTAATAGATTAATGAAGACAAAACAAGGAAATAGGCAGGGGTTTTAATTTTTGTTTGGATTTAAAAAGAGGGGTTTGGATAGGAAAAAAGTTGAAGGAAACAGTGCTTCTAATAGTTTGGCTGTAACCAGTAAAAACATGTTTTACTAAGAATTAACAATAAAACGAAGGTAATTGGAGTGAATATTTCCTTCTAAACAATTATAACCTATTACAACACCGTATTGTTTGTTCAGTTAAGTACTAGCTCACCAATACTTGTTAATATGCTTCTCAGGAAAAGGTTGCATGACAATAATCTAGGTTTTCATTTAGAAAAGGAGTGCTTGTGAAATATAATTTTCTTTCTTTTCCTATGGATATCATATTATTACTTTGATAGACCTACCCCTGTAATTTAATTAACCATAGATATGGACCAATGCTCCGTTTTAAAATTCTACAATACTATCATTATACATTTACCAACATTCAAGTAAATTTATTAACTTTACATAACATAAATATAAAATATACAATAGGAATTTAGGATTGTGTAGGTCCACTGATATTTTTTTAAACAAATCTGACGATTTCATTAAATTTGTGGTATTAAACTGGTGGTCATTAACCAGATCTACTGCCACTTATTTCAAAGTTAACTAGAGGAAGATCAGTAGTTGGATTCAGTCAGATCTGTTAATCTTTAACCACACCCTCAAGGCATCCTCATTATCTATAGATACATTATTTCCCAATGTTTTAAAACATCTGTTCTACATTTGCTGTGAAAAAAGTGTTGATGCAAGGGCAGGCAGAAGGATGATTTGATGTAATATTTATTAATAAAGTCTTGTATATTAAAGCCTCACCAACAACATTAGAATAAAACATTATGGATACTAATGATGTCAGCAAACAAGAAGCATGCCAAGTTCTCCACTGACCCCTCATTATCCCACACAATCATATACCACATGGCTTATGTGAATTCTAGTAACAGCTTGATATATGATATATCTTCATCAAGTTTAACAGCCAGCATAATCTAAAACATTTTTGTTTCATTTAATTTAGCAGTATGCATCTGAATTGCCTGAGATGTTTCTACTAGTTCAACCTGTTTCAACTACTATTACACAACAGTGGTCATTCTTGTGAATTTTCACGTCCTTCCCAAGAGGTCACAAGAGTCTTGTGTCAAGAATCACAAGATTCAGAAGTGGAAGGCATAGAACTACACTACATTGAAATGTTGATGACAGTGCTACTGTGGGTGCTGGTCAGAAATGTAAGGGTTTGGTATCTATTCAACATTGACAATTTGGAAACACTGAATACTGTACTGCACCCAGGCTGCTCCATTAAAAGTATTTATTTTCAATGTAAACATTGCCCTTGGCAAAAAGGATCAAACAAGCTAACGTAACATTGTTCCATATAAACTATATTAACAAGACCACTAATTCTGTCATAAAACATTACCACTTTTTGCCATTTACAAACAACTAGGCTATGCATAAAGCAAAGCAAGCATACCTACTTCAATGAGAAAATTTAGTTTTTAACTATGTAGGAAGACAGATACAAAAAACTGGTACAGCTTTTCTGCCATCTCAACTTCAGTGCATTGATCAATAAAAATCATATCTCGTCATGGTGACTGGGGGCAATGCAATTGCTTATCCTAATTTTCAGGTGTCAGCCATCCTCTGGACAAATAATAATGCACTGTGAGAAATTCATCCTTGTATACTTCTGGTTTCCTGAATAGCTCCTTCAAAGAAGATCTCACATGAGAGCAGAGCTGAAGATCGTTTTTCTTCCACTGGTTCATGGCAGATCCCAAGCAAAAGCAACTGTCTTCTAGACTGATACAGTTCTCCCCCCACAAAAAAAAAAAAAAAAAAAAAAAAAAAAAAAAAAAAAAAAAATTTCTGGCCTGGTTAAAAGCTAAGATTGCTAGCATAAACTGTCAATGTCAATTTAAGATAAATACAGTCAAGTATTTTTAGACACAACAGCCCTGATACATGGCTAGGTGATGGTGGTTGGTAGAGATTTGTTGGTCGTCCAGAATGTAGGTATAGGATACCCTTACAACATATCAATATTGTTTTTCCTCTCCCTTACCACAGTCTGATAAGTAATTTATGCTTCTTCTTTTGAATCACTTAACCTACTTAGCTTTTTGTTTATGTCTCTGATATGTATTTTTAGGTACTTGTTTTGCCTTTTAGAGTTTATTAGTTGTGGTCTGTCATTTCTCTAATTGTGTGAAGTTTTGAGAAGTTCTCATCTCAAAAGAGAGAACACTTATCTTGCTTAGCACCCCAGTGCTTACCATTGGGCCCCACTGAAAAAGGGAATCATCACCCCTCATCCAAAGGGAAGTTAACTTCTCCCTGGACTTCTCCTTTAATAATAACGTTCACATACTGGTTTAACATTGTAACTTTCGTATGCCTGTGAAAATTCTCAAAGACGGGAAGAGAGACCAACAACAACCAAAGAAGCATTGTTACCTCCACAACATTTTCAATTATTATTTTTATTTTCATCCTAAAAATACTCTAATCAAGATGGAAACCTCTATGTACAAAGTGCAAGCACACTGACCATATGCTTGGTTTTCTTATTTTCATGGGCTACTAAAGATAGCTCACAGACCAAAAGCTGAAAATCCTGATTTACCAAAATTCTTACAGTTTATCTCTATTTTTACTTGCAATTCATTGCCTTCTACAACCTGAATTATACAGACCGGCTTTCTTGCAAACACCTTGGAAAAAGGTAAGCAGATGAAAGTATGCTTTTTGGAAGGGTATACATCTTAAGGATAAACCTTGAGCCTTCCATTCTGGCCGTGAAAAGTCTCTGACACAGTAGAAGCCATAAACCATTGCTTTATGAAAGAGGGGAGAAAGACACACACATCATTTTCTACTCTTCATTGCTTATACACAGATGCTTCTTAGCTTCAGGAAGATTTACTATGTATCTCAACACATCAGTAATTGGAGACATGAAGATGCAGCATCAGCCTCAGGGCCTCACCGGTTGCCAGACAGATCATTATCTACTGCCTAAGAGAAAAAGAGAGGAGACTCCTTTTCCCATGTTCCTGTAGAACCTGATGACACTGAGCCATTCTAGATGAACTTAGAGTGGGCAGGTGAGATATAGATGATTCTATCTTGAAAAACAAAATTGATCTTGTATTGCTATTTTAATCGGGGGGGGGGGGGGGGGGGAGGCAGAATTATTACTCTAAAGCACTCCTTTTTCCACACAAAATTTCAAGGATGGTTTTGCTGAACTACAGCATAACCTTTATGCACCATATTGCAAGGTGTGGAGAGAAAGATAAATGGAATCAAGAAGAAACATAAGAATCTCATATATTATGGGGAAGATGAGAGAGCTCTATAGACATAAACAGTATATCTACAACTAAAGAGACCAAGCCGCCCCCTTGATAGAGGCCCAGAAGCTGCAGATGATGCAGTAGCAAGCACAGAGGAGCTCCAATATAACTCATGAACTTTATATCCCCCCTAAAAACTTCTCTGAGATAAAAAGCCACCCAGATTCATTCAGTGTGGTCGGGGACAGGCTGCAGACCTACAACATGCATTTTCCCAGAAAAGGTTATTTTGAGTTTTAAAAACCAAAACAGCTTAATAGTACTAGAAAAAACAGATGCTTATCCACTTCTCTAAATATTTTCTTACTTTAAAAAATACTTTTTAATGTACATAATGTATGACTTAAAAGCTAGCCATTGTAATTGTGACTTTAATATTTTGCATTGCAAACAAAACAATATAAAAGGATCCAGAAAATTAAGCATGCGTTCTCAGCAGGGAAGAAGGGGGGAAGGGAGGGAGAGAGACACAATGACACACACAACACCAGACATTTCTCCCCCACTCCTTCATGCTTTCATCAGCCTTGAAATCTCAGCAAATAAGAAATAGGCTATTTCATGCTAAAATACTTCCTGATGACTGTTCTGTGTTAGGCTTACTTTATTTTCCACATTTCTGCCTCACCTCATCACCTGCACTCTGCAGACAATAACATCACGGGTTCACATTATCCACATCACTTAAGTCTCTGACATTGCATTTTATTTGCCTTTTAACTATCTATTTTTACACAGACTTAAAACATAGGATTCTAACATGATGCTAATGGAAGGTCTGTCTCACTCAATTTACTCTTCAAATGCATTACTTCTACATTTAACATAATTATATGGCTTCCTTGAAATACTGTCTTCACAGAACCCTGTAAATTCTGGTTCTCACTGGTTATATATTCTTATGCTGCTCACCACTCCCTCCCTCCTGCCCCCCCCACCCTCCAAAAAAAAAAAATATCATTAAGCTATTTAAACAAATCAGTGTCACCAAGTTCAAAGTAAGTGAGAATTTCCTGTATTTGGTCTGTCAGTCTTTTCATAGAAAGTCCAAAAGAATTGCGTAGAGGCATTGTAGTTTAGCCTCAGAACAGAGAGCGCTATTTTGCCTGTTTCCTGAGCTCTGTAAGTCGTGATGATTCAGAAAAAGTGGAAACTAAATCTTGCCAGACAAAAGCCTATGGTGTCTGAGTAAGTTTTAATGAAATGATTAAATTCCTCCTTCATTCAGTTCAGAAGTCTCACAGTATGTTGTTATAATCCATGTGTCTCCTGTAAAACGTTCCGGCCTAAGCAGCCCAGCAGTCTCAGCTCAGATATTTCAAACCATTCAAAACAGGTAACAGTTTGAACTTTGCTACAAATTCTGCATATAGCCACAGTGCATACAGAGTTCTCTCCAGTTTCACATGAGAGGTTTCACTAACAAGCAGGTGCTAGACAGCATGCAGCGTGGCTAATTCCACAGCAGATTTAACAACTTTATTGAAAAAAAAAAAAAAAAATCAAATCACAGTATGCTGGAAAACACTAAGAAATGTAGAAAAAATTCAGTGGCTCTGCTCAGGAAGTGTACTGACCACTAAATCTAAAGTATCATAACAGTACAGAAATCATTCTTCATATTACTGACAGCAGTCAAACATTTTTAGTGAAGGGTAAAGTCTTGATTTCTTCCTTCTTCTGTTTTGAGGGGGTTTGGTGTTTTGCTTTGGGTTTTGGGGGGTTATTTTTTTTGCTCAGACTAGGGAACTAGTTTCATAAGGGTCATCGTTACTGTTTCTTTATGATCAACTGATAATCAATATTTGAACATGGAGCTACTTTGTGTCAATATAGTTCAGATGCTGACCATTTACACCATCTTCATAGGCAGGACATAGTGGGGCCAGAACAGCCACTAAAATACAGATGCAAGGTGGGGCGGGAAGAATCCTGACAATTATGCTAGAAAGCTCAGGGCCAATTTAGAGTTTCTGTGTCTCCTCCTCTGGCCATAATCATCTAGTCAGCAGTAAGTTTGGATATTAGCCAAATACTTAATCGCTTTGCACAACTACTTGCCAATATTAACATTCAGCCAAGAGCTCAAACATTTTTAATACTACCAAAATCTTTAAGGGAACCCCCTCCTTACAGCTATCTTCCTCAAATAATATATAGTGACAACTAAGTGCAGAAATTATCAATCTGATTTTTAAAGTACTCAGTGGCTTCCAAACTAACACTGTTGAATACTATACAGCTCCCCAGATAAAAGCCAAAAACAACAAAATAGAAGAAGTAAGAAATGATGTAGAAGATAACGCTCCTATACTCTCCACCAGGACTCAACTCTATATTTTGATACACCACAAAAGGATGAAAATTCACAGGAAAAGTTCTGTTCCCTAAACACATGTCCTGGCGAACAATAAGGATTTTATTAAAAAAGGAATTACTTAAATACTCTCTTATCACAACAAAAACTATCTCTGTACACAGAAGTCCAGGCACGAATGTGTATTTAAAGTAGTGAATAAGAGACAGAAATATTTCTGGCAGATTCTTTTGTTTTACCTAGGTTTTTGACTGTTTTAACAGTGACTCAACATGTCCTCACAAAAGAAGGTATTCTTTTCTTTGCATGTTTTTTATTACCTATATTGATTTAAAACAAACAAAAAAAAAAAAACAGCAAGCTGATGCAAACTAGATATTGTACAGTATACTTCCTTTCTTCATTAATCTGAGCAGCATGGCATGTCTTATTTTAATAAGGTAACAAAAAATTAATGAACAAAATGATGGTTCATATGGGGTTAGCAGACCTGTGTTATTTTTATCAAAAGGCAAGGTATTCTTTTTTCCTACTTACCAGACTTATCAGACTGATCAAATTACTTATTCCCCCCCATTTTTTTAACCCTAAGAAGAAAATCACACATTTCTTCTTACTTATTTCTTCTACTATTCCTTAGAAGTTTGAAAAACAAAATATACATGACATTAAAAGCAACATCATCTTTATTTAGGTTCTACAGTGTCCTGAATCTAATGTAAATGTAAGTTTTACTATAGTCTGCACAATAAATTTCTTTTTACTTGTCAATAAACATTAATTTATCTACTTTCTCTTGTAGTTAGTTATAAAAATAGTACATACGTAGTTGTGTATTTAGTTTCAAAGTCTATTTTGATCTTGCAAGTTGGTGATGTCCCTGAACACCCATCAATGCTAAATAAAAAAAGTAGCATTTATCACCTCACAGAATTAGTTCATCAAACCTGACTGCCTTTCATTTCTATTTCATATAAAAGAAATAGTATATGAAGAAGAAAGCAGGAATGGCTGCTGAATATGCATCTAATAACATAGATGGAAAATTAAGTTGTCAGGCATTCTAATGTCAGGTGCAGTGACAGCAATTAATAGTTATCATGCAACCAGAAAACTCTAGAAATAGAAATATTTGCTCAAAATGCAGTATTAAAAGCCTTGAAAAACAATCAGTTCTGACTGAGTTATCAGGATTGTCAATTATATTACTCTCACATATATTTAAGTGAAGAGTCAACAATACCTTAATTCTCTTTTATACAAATTTCATAGTTTTAAAATAAGTCTAGCATTCAGTAGAGGTACATTTTTTTCAGTGCACTGACTTTTTATTACAACGTTAGAGACATTGTAATTGTTTTAAAATACTTTTAATATTAATTAGAATTAGGCTTCAAGTAAAAGTAATATTTAAACTTCACCAACTGACACCTCCATTACCCTATAACTTTTAAGTTAGGTCTCTGTGGTTGAAACACTAATTCTGGACATTTTATCTCTAACACTTCCACTAAAAGAATTCTTTCCATGCTCCAAAAGAAAGTCTCCCTGGGGTTTCTAAGATGTTTAAGGGAGATGAGAAATTTAATATTTGTTTTATTTTACTTTTCTTAAGTTGTGTCAAATATTGAAGACCTGAAGACAGTTTAAAAAAAAAAAAAAATAAATAAAAAAAAAAATAAAGGGAGGCTTCTATAGCCAAGCAATGGCAGAATCATCACACCTAATTTTCATTGGTTTTGACAAAGAACACACCGTGTCTTTATAAAAAGCTATAAGGCAGTGTATCTTTCTGGGCAAGCACAACAAAGTACAGCCTGCACAACAATTTATCTTCCAGTGCAGACTATATATCACTATCCAAGTTTATTCTGGTTTAATGGTCAATCAACAGAAACAAGGATGTTTAGCATCATTCTTTGTTTAAAATATTAAGCACTGCTATTAAGTGTTGATAAGTTTCAAAGATGCAGGATAACATACCTCAGTTTTAATTGATCAAAGTTCACAGTCCTGAGCTCGTTGTGTTATTGTTTTGCTACCCATCTGTTCTCTCTGCAACCGTCAACATTAAGATCCTGGTTTTTGGTGGGGAGATCAGGTGGTGTGAATCACAAGTAATAAGGTCTCAAAACACATACATTCCAAAACATTGTCTTCACCTCTTCTGTTTCTTCAGGCTTCTCAAGTTTCCTTCACCAAAATGACCTTCTCAGGACACACAGATATTTCTAAAGCCTTGGCAAGCTTTTGTCTTCCCAGAGAAAGAATTCCTAAGATTTTAGTCTTTGAAGGTATGCAGGTATCTTTTGTGTGCTAAATTCTGTATCCTAGTCTGTATTCATTGCGCTTTCCATCCAGCAATTGTTAATCACTTGCCTCTTATTTCTTTCTCAATAAGAAATCTCATTTATCAATGCAAGCCTGCATTTACAAACTCCAGTCTTTTGTGGAACATTATTCTAAGGCACCCGGTTAGCCAGACAAACAGTATTTTTAGTTTAACGAATATTAAACTACAATAAAAAAAAAATAAGTGTCTTAAATTTTTACTAAAATAGTCTCCTTTGAGGGGAAAAATATTAAAATGTAAGAGTATACACCATTCTTCAGGATTACTTTAACGTTATGCCCAATGAGTAGCATAATTTTGCTTTGCCAAAATTTACCCAACTTGAATAACTATTCAGCAGTTTACATGAAACAGTCTTTGTTATAGATTGAATTACCTTTCTATTTCAATTGAGAAGCTAGAATTTAAAAATGAACACAATCCAAGAAAAACTGAAAGTTTGCTAGCAAAACTAGAAGACTACTCTTGTTCTTTCTAAATTTAAAATGTCAGCAAATGCCACCTTTCTTTCCCATTTAAGATATATGTTAGTTCTTATTTATACTTAATAATGACAACAGTCCAATTTTTAAAGCTTCTTTACAAAGCACCTGTAACTTCAAGAGGGATGCAAGAGACAGTTCTAGACATATTAAAAAAAGACTTTTTTCCTAGCAATACTACACATTATATACACACGTAAAGAATTAAATGAGGACAAAATTCATCTTGAATTTCCATTTTTATAATTACTTTTAAAAGGTAAAGAAAATAGTATGGCAAAGGAAAAAAACTAACAAAAACTAAGTAAAAAATAATACATCTATATTACGATTTAAGTAGCCAAGAAGTAGTTTGATTCACATTTGCAACTTCATATTGTTAATTTATCATCTAGTCCATATTTCTTCTGCCTTGCTTATGAGCAAGGAAAAATGAACCCTTGACAAAGCAAATTATGTTCTAAAATCTTCAATCAAATGTGATGGAGGTGAGTATCTAATAAAGAAGTTAACTCTTTAAATTGTATGCATGCTAGTGGCACTGAACTGCAATTCTGATAGGAACCTTAATTTTACTTGTAGAATAACTGTGTGCATTTATTTTTTCTATTCTCATACTCTGCACTAACAGAACCCACTGTGAGAGTAAGCAACACTTACTTATGAAGGCAAATATTATTGCAGAAGTCTGTTACATCATCATGCAAGAAGGGAAGACAGGTTAAGGATCACTCCAAGAGGTTGGGACTGATGGACCAATATGGAGAGCTGTTGTAATGCTCTATACCTTCCAGAAAGAGCTCTTAGAATTCAGGTATTTAAAAGACCGTGTTTGATCTTCAAAAGTAATACAAATAAGAGATTCATAAAATGGAATCTTTGCCCCTCCAATTCCTTCCCCATTCCCACGTAAGGAAGTGTAGGTGAGCAGCTGCACGGTGCTTGGCTGTCAACCAGGCACAACAGATTAGTCATAGGATCAGCTATTAAGAATACTTATGTAACTTCCAGCATTTTCCTAAAATACTGAAATATTGGGATATTTACAACTTAGCAAGCCTAAATATCCACTATGCATTTTAAATTTCTTGGATTCGAGAGTAGTAATATACATACTCAAATTACAAAACAAAAAGCATACATTTGTGCATTCAGCATGCTTTGAAGCCATGAGAATTCAAAAACATGCAGAACATATCTCCTCTCTGTTCTCTTCGCTAGCATATAACAGTATGCACATGTTTTAGGATCATGCCAAAAAAAAAAAAAGAAATTGGCTGTGCCTCAGACATGTTAGATCAAAGTCCTCCAAGGAACTCACAGACTCTATTAGCGATGAAAGTAATTTAGCAGATTACCTCTCAATTCAGCATAGAATCAGTACCCTGGAACCATTTGAAGGCACTGCACTTCTGGAATTACTTTATATATTTATTTATTTATTTACAGAAAAGGTGGAAAGATTCCCCAACCACTTGGTTGTTGGTTATTAACAACTTCATACTACAACCCAATCTTCCACCTTTGTGCCGACACTGAACCCATCTTAGATGAGCACAAGCATGCCAATTCACAAGTGCAATTTATAAGTCCTTACAGGCATCTGACACGAACATTTGACACTGATGATAGAGGTTGTTGTAACTGCTTTCCTTAAGGAAAAAGAAATTGTCTGAGCAGATTTCAAATGAAGTCTATGAAAGAGATATATAAATGAAAACCAAGGTACATCATGACTACCAATACTTAGCCATCAAAAATAAATATGCTTTACACAGCAAACTGTCTTCCAGAAAAGCACCCGAGTACCCATTTCTTCCACTATTATTTGACATCGATCAACAAAAAGAACTATGCTTTACCACACCATATTTGTCCACAAATCCGAATTGTTCAAAGAACATAAGTGGTAAGAATTGTATTTTAACAATATATTTTGAGGAAAAAAATGCAAAACAAAAAGATGTTTAAGTCAAAGTCCACACCATCACAGAAATAATGCAGACCTATGATGTTTTATAAAGTTATTAAATTATTCAGATATTGCACATACCACAGACATAATGAAATATGTATCTTAGCAGACTACCTGTAAATAATTTTACTGACCATGAGAAGTGCTTAGTTAACAATACTGAAAACTGAAGAAGCATCAGCACAATCTCCAATAGATTTCAACTCATATTTGACAAAGAGAAATCACTTCCTGAGAATTAAAGTACTGTCGTCTCCAAGTTCATTCAATTTGTTATTTTTGCAATGAGACAATCCAAATGGACGCCAAATAGTGTAGCCACGAGCATGGACACAATAAACCTCCATTAGGAATTGGGATGAAGTCACCAAAGCGTGTTCTGTTAGCCTCTCAAAGTCAGTAGAATAGAATGGCAAGTAAGTCAGCATCCCAAGTGATCTGAGCTATTTACATGGAGGGAAACTATCACACGTATTACCAATACTCTATGCAACATGTGATCTGTTGGACTAAGTTGAGGAATGGCATAGACTTTTGTTAGATTTCTTCTGCTTCTTTTGAAATAAATTGCATGTTATATCCAGCTAGGCAACCATCATAGACATTGCTTTCTTTAGCAACTTCCCACCTCAACTCCACAGTTATCCCAGTAGCTACAGTACATCATTTTCACACATACCTACACCATTTCTCTTTCACTGATCTTTTTAATCCTTTCAGTGTTCCATGGCATTTCTCACACAATTTGAAGTATTTTTTGAAGTGATTTAACTCTAAAATAAATGTCTCATAATCCTTCATTTCTGTAGAATTTACCTGCTAGATTCTACATCTGCACTGTGACTTCTATTAGAGGGATGGTTAATAAACATGACAAGCAGTGAGAGGTTTAAAAAAAGACAGGATTTGTTAAAAGTGGGATACTTTAGCTAAATAAAAAATACATTGGTCATTAAGGAAGCCACATGTTAACTCATCTGAAGCATTTCCAGCAAATGAAAAAGAGTGAGTTTCTAAGATAGTCTAGAAAAGGTAGCCTAGAAAGCTGATAACCCCCTTTCAAAAACCTAATATTAAAACTTATCAGAAAAACTTAGGCTTTGCTAAACATCTGAAACATCAAAGGCTCCCACATATCCAATCACAACTTGAAACCCTGAAGTATACCTCCAATTCTTAGACACATTCCATCTGCCATCCTAAAAGAACAGAAATTCTGACACTACATTTCTCCCTCATTCTTATTACAAATTAAAGAGATGGTAGTGATATACACCTTTCCAAACATGTAAACTGTCCATCTCAAAGCCTATACTTCTAATATTGTGAAGGAATTCCAGGCTTTCGAGAACAAAAATGGTGTGACAGTAATGAAGCCTTATCCAGAAGTGCTAAAACATCTTTGCTGCTCTTGCCTTTCTCAGAGCTCAGCACCTGACAGTCTCTGAAAGGAGATTAGGTTGGTGTTCCTAATTGTTACAACTACTCCAGAACAAAATCTGGCTATTTAAGTTATTCCAAAACTGGGCACTGCAAAAGCTGCTATCACTAAATGAATCATAAGAACTCTGTGAGATCAACAGCCAAGAAAGCAACAACACAATTTAAATACTACACTACCAACGTTAATTCATCAAAGACATTTACATTTTCTTATACAAAGATTGGATAGCTATGCCTATAAACTTTCTTGGACCCCACAAATAATCCACAATCATCCTCCATGGAAATAAAGAAGTAGTAACAAACCAACATAAATCAATCTCACTTGATTCCAAAAAAAGTGTTTCTTTACAAAGTGCATTACTTAACAAAAAAGTAACCAATTAAATAATCAAGTGCTCCAGAAAGAGATTTAACTGATGTGTCTGCTGATCTGCCTTTGCATTTTTTTAAGTGTTACCCAGAAGCAGCAGCACTATCTAGAGAATTTCATTTCTATGATTTCCCTTGATCAACTGTGATCCTCAAAAAGCAATTATAACCTCAGTTTGCTTTAAAGTAACCCTTGCCCTTTTGCCAGGACTTTGTAGAAAATCTAAGCTACTATTAATGTTGCAAAATAAGTAAGTTGAGACAACCTCATCATTGCTAAGTACAGATAAAATCACTCAAAAACTAAAACTTACATTGAAAAAAATATTTTAAAGCAATCCTAAAACTGAAGAAAACAAATATAGTATCACAAACAAAAGAGCAGTCACATTACAAAAAAAAAAAAAAAAAAAATCAGTATCACAGTAATAATTCCTAGGTGGATCTGACTAACCTTCTCCATATATATCCCAGGCATCTTACAAACTAAATTAAACTGAGAAGATAACAAATGCATCATAGTGGATAAAAATGTAATAAACACCATAAGAGATACAGGTGGGAGAACATATGTTGTCTTCGGAAGTGATACACAGGCTGGTTGCCTCACCCTCTTTGAGGTGTGAACAGCCCACTCTTCTGTTAGTCATCCTTCAAAGGTCTGCAAGAATCATGTTTCTAAAGCAAGAAAATCACCTTAGGCATTCTCTTATAACAACATGCATGCTGAATAGCTAATTCTCTAAATATCAGGTATATTTGACATTCTAAGATGGCTGAATGGGCTCACAGTATCTGGCTGCTTAGAATATGGGTAGCCCCTTCCGTTGCCACCTTTCTACAGCCTTCAGAGCGGGCAAGAAACAGGAGGGGCGATGGGTGTGGATTATTATATCTTACACTACTATTCATCAGAATTTGACTACCAATAGGTTAGGGGAGTTGAAGAACCACCCATAGAATACAAGATGTGGTGCAATGGGTCTCCTCCAAATGCAGCATAACCACAAGAGAGAGTATCATAAGTATAATGAGTAGAATAAGGCACTCAAACACTATCAGAAGGTAAAAGGACGTCAATGCTCAGGAAGACCAGACACACACTTGCTAAGGCAAGGAACTCCATTTTGAACAGTAGAATGGGAAAGAAGAAAAGATGCCTCTATATGCCAACTTTCTTCTTCATGCTTGGGAAAAAGGGAAACCACTTGAGTAACTGAATCCTCTACCTACTGGAAAAAGTGATGCATCTTAGTTCATGACAGAAGATACTTTCTATTCAAAAACCCATCTTCATGGTAGAGGAAGAAAAATCCCACACAATTAGAAAGTCAAAGCATGCGATATCAATGCTAGAGTGAATAAGGAAAATAAGACAGTATCATCTTCTACATTCAGGAAGACAGCATGTCAACCCAGGTACCCCACTAATTGAGCAGGATTAAAATAGGAGCTATTTAAAGATAATGGCAGACAAGTCTCCTCCAAGCCTGTCTAAACACAATTTTTCCAACACAGAAACCACCTTTCAATCCTGAGTACTACCCTTCAACATTATTTATTCCAATTGTTTTCTACAGTCAGTGTTTTTACCATCTACTCTCTCAAGTGAAAAAGAGCATTTCTGAGAGAACGACAAGGAAGACAGTCCACGTACCCGCCTTCTGTTTCACTAGAAAAATATTATCTCCTTCCCCCTGTGTTTGAAATTTTAGTGATGATAAAAGAAAATGTTTATTTGAAGACATAGTACAATTGAACTAGCACTACAGAAAAACCCAATAAATATATCTCAGTTCTTAACTGGAAGATCTACCCCACCCTGGGTGCACTTGTAAAAGATGCAGCAGTTTCTTCACAGTTTAAACATCTAGTTTGAACCTGAGTTGTGAAGCCATAAATCTCAGTGACTGCCCTTATCTCATTAATCCTTTGGAAGAATTTATGTTCCCTTCACTCACAGCACAAAAAGTCACTCCTCCTCCCGTTTCCTCTAGGAAAAGTGAAATTGCTAACTCACCTTGATGCCTTTGAAAACTGTTTTACGCAGTGCTTTAAAACAAAAACATCAGTAATGGGAACCTTTCTTTTAAAGCACTGAAGAGGTGTAGAGTTATTTTCACACACACCCCTCAACACAACCACCCACAAAGCCAAAACTTAGACTAGTAAATTTCTTGCATCAAGAAACAGTAACAAAGCTTTTCCCACAGAAACATATTCCTTAAGGGAACTAGAGAAACTTACCATTACACACTCCCTCTGTGCAAAAGCAGACCCTACAAAGGGACCTTTTCCTCCTCGTATCCAGGGAACGGAAGGACTGGGGAAACGCACTGCTCAAGCGGATGAGCCCGCGAGGAGATAGGGGCTGCAGGAGCTTTCGCTCCTCCACAGAAGAGGTAAAATTCCAGCCAGCGCCAGCAAAAGCCAGAACGGCAAACCGCCCGGCCCGGCGGGGCGCTGAGGGGACGCGCGTGCCGGCTGACCCTCACACCCGCGCCGAGCCCGCGCGGGCGGCGCGAGGCGGGCGGCGGCCGCGGGGCTCCGCCAGCGGCGGGCGGCACGCGCCAACCCCCGCCGTCTCCTCGAGAAGCGAGTCGAGGAGCGCCCGCCCCGCCCCGCCCACCAGGCGGGAGGGGCGGGGCGAGGCGGGCCGCCCTCAGTGCTGGAGGGAAGCGAGCCCGCCCACTCGCCGCGGGGGTCGGGCCTGAGGGCTGCCTTCCGCCCCAGCAGCGCCCTGCCCCTTCGGAGAATCGCTAGGAAGCCCCCGTGGCAGGGGGATTGCTTTAGGGCTCCCTGGAGAGACGCAGGGTGGGCGCGCCGCTCTGACACCGCCGTCTGCGGGGGGAGCTGGACCAGGAAGCTGTTCGGGCTTCCTCTCTCCTCGCTGACGAGGAGTGAGGCGGGGAGGACAGTCCCAAAACACCCCCCGGCCCTGGGTCTGGAAACGACCGACCGTAGGGCCGCAGGAGGTCTCTCCCCGCGCCCTGCAAAGAGCGGCTCAATCTACACTGTGGAGTTTTACCATTGCCTGAGGCGGGAGGAGGGCGGTAACGGATTCCCACAGCATCCTCCCTCAGAGCGGGGCGCCGGGTAGGCTGCCGGGGGTGGGGGCAGGCTGGATAAGGAGGATCTTTTTCCGCCCTCGACTTCGCCCCAGGGAAATGAAGTGACAGCGGAGAAGCGACTTGATGGAGCGGGGGGGACCTTCCCCGCCCTTGGAGGGCGGGGGGAGGCCGGGGAAGGGCCCGCTCTCGGAGGAGCTGCCAGGAAGGGGCTGCGTGCCGGGTGGCCACCCTGGACATGCACAAGGGGATGAGAGCACGGGGATCGGCAATAAAAACAAGCCCCAAACATACAAACAAACTGTTAAGTGAAACCACTGATTTAAAGAGCCAACCAGAAAACTAACCCTGACAAGTAGGGTTTGCCCTCCTCTTGACTGCATTTATTGGCCGTGCTTATTTGCAACGAGCTTATATCTGCCAATGCAAGTGGTCGGTTGGGGTGTCCATCAAAGGGGAAATATCAGTTCTCCGCTAAGGGAGTAGATTCCCATCCATCCATCACAAGGCTTAGCAGGTAGCCGCCTAGAGATCAATCACACACTAATAAAAAAGAAAAAATTAAAAATATATATTCCTTCTCCATCACATTACTACTCTAATGCTCTCAGAAAAATGTATATGTAGCCTTGATAAATATATGCATGGATTTTATCATATGCATCACTCTTGTCCAACCTAAAATGATCTTTACAAAAAAAAAATAAGAAATCATACAGCACTATAAATAAGGGGCCCCAGTAAGTATTCAGTAATTATCTAACTGCAAAATAATATCCTGTTAGTTTCTGGTTTCCATTCACCAGCCACTAGGAGGGAACCAAAATCTCTCACCTTTTTCCTGACACGATTTTTAAAACACCAAACATTACCCACTATTTAGGTATAAAGCTAGGAATTTCCAAAGCACATCAATTCTATTCTAGAAAACTTTAACAACAGTAATAATATTTTTAAACACCGAGCACAAAAAATGAGACTCCTATGGCTGCTTTTAACAGAAATTGCAAGAGAGGTTTCTGGTTGATGATTCTGTAGGGAGAGGCACTCTGTTTCCAGAATAAGATGTGCACTTGGTCCCATTTATTACCATGTATTGCTACAACAATATCAAAAGCCTGCTCTGCAAATTCATTTCCAGATTCAGATACCAGACAGTTGTATAAAGCAATACATAGCCATTTCCTTCATCACAATAAATTTACAGTCATGTATTACAGCCATATTCTTGTTTAAGCCTCTCACCTTTCAAATCATTGCATCTGTCTTTCGTCCTCACATGGATTTTACAACATCACGTTCAGCTGACATCTCGGTTGCGCGGAGGAAGGAGGCAGCAGGGAGAGAGGAGGAAGAGAGGGAACCTGCTGCAATCGAGGGGCGGCTCGTGTGCTCCCGTCCCTCGTCTTCCTGTCCCTCGGCGAGTCTCCCTCAGCCAGCGGCGAGCCGGGCTGCCGGGGCTGCCGGTCCCTGACTCAACACTCCCAGCATGCCCGCGGAGCCGGGCCGCGCCGCGCGGCCTGCCGCCGGGGGCAGCACACAGCGCCCAGCCGCCGCCTGGGCAGCACACAGCGCCCAGCCGCCCGGGCAGCACACAGCGCCCAGCCGCCCGGGCAGCACACAGCACACAGCGCCCAGCCGCCGGGGGCAGCACACAGCGCTCAGCCGGGGGCAGCACACAGCGCCCAGCCGCCGGGGGCAGCACACAGCGCCCAGCCGCCCGGGCAGCACACAGCGCCCAGCCGCCCGGGGCAGCACACAGCGCCCAGCCGCCGGGGGCAACACACAGCGCCCAGCCGCCGGGGGCAGCACACAGCGCTCAGCCGGGGGCAGCACACAGCGCCCAGCCGCCCGGGGCAGCACACAGCGCTCAGCCGCCCGGGCAGCACACAGCGCCCAGCCGCCGGGGGCAGCACACAGCGCCCAGCCGCCGGGGGCAGCACACAGCGCTCAGCCGGGGGCAGCACACAGCGCCCAGCCGCCGGGGGCAGCACACAGCGCCCAGCCGCCCGGGCAGCACACAGCGCCCAGCCGCCGGGGGCAGCACACAGCGCCCAGCCGCCGGGGGCAGCACACAGCGCCCAGCCGCCCGGGGCAGCACACAGCGCCCAGCCGCCGGGGGCAGCACACAGCGCCCAGCCGCCGGGGGCAGCACACAGCGCTCAGCCGGGGGCAGCACACAGCGCCCAGCCGCCCGGGCAGCACACAGCGCCCAGCCGCCGGGGGCAGCACACAGCGCCCAGCCGCCGGGGGCAGCACACAGCGCCCAGCCGCCGGGGGCAGCACACAGCGCCCAGCCGCCGGGGGCAGCACACAGCGCTCAGCCGGGGGCAGCACACAGCGCCCAGCCGCCCGGGCAGCACACAGCGCTCAGCCGGGGGCAGCACACAGCGCCCAGCCGCCGGGGGCAGCACACAGCGCTCAGCCGGGGGCAGCACACAGCGCCCAGCCGCCGGGGGCAGCACACAGCGCTCAGCCGGGGGCAGCACACAGCGCCCAGCCGCCGGGGGCAGCACACAGCGCCCAGCCGCCCGGGGCAGCACACAGCGCCCAGCCGCCGGGGGCAGCACACAGCGCTCGGCCACTGGTGCAGCAGCGCTCAGCCCCCGCGGCGGCCGCGCTCCGACCGCGGGCCCGGGGATCGCTCAGCGCATTCACTTCCCTCCAGCCTCCGCAAACCCGCGGGCTCCGGTCGCCACCCCGTAAGCGTGTGAAGGGAAAGGGTGAATCTCGTTGTGAAATACCCTAAAAAGACACCTAAGTCTGCGTGGAACTGCAGAGGCAAAATCGTTTTCTGGTCCCTGTTCACAGAAGGCCAAAAATGTTCAAAGGCAGGTGCTTAAGGACACGGTATCTAAAAATCCATTGCTACGTCTATGTACATACACAGTGGAAAAAATAAATTCTAAATCTGTAGTTTGACTATAGTGTAAAACTAATTAAGAAGACATCCGTAGTTGTGGGGTTTAAAAAAAAAAAAAAAATAGAATGCAGGGGGGGAGAGCAGGATAGTAGCTGCTAGGTGAAGCCTGGAAGCCTTTTTCATCAGAAAACTGCAAACTGCACTAAAAATTACTCCTGGGATCTTATTTAGCGTTGTATTAAGGGGAATGAGGGAAACTTCTATAAACATCACTGACTTGTCACACTAATAAATGAGGGGGTTTTCCTCTTCTGTTTTTCCCTCTTCTCAAATCTTATTTTTTGAGTTTAACTGTTCTTGATACGACTATAACTGATCACTCTTAGTCCTTTGCTTCAATGTGACTTCATAACTTTCCTACACAGAATTTCACAACTGTACTTTTTGTGCCTCAACCATGTTTAAGAAGCACTTCAGATCCAATGTTGCTTTACTGTATGTAATCTGTATGTTATTCCTCTTGGCCACATATGCACCTATTAAGCATTATTGATAAGAACAGCTTTTATGGAGTTACTGTTAAAAACTACGTCAAATGAAATCAATTTCAATCATGTTTAAAACTAACATAATGCCTTCATTGTTGTATTTGAATTAGCCAAAGCCAGCTGGAATAGTTTTACTGCCATGAATATTTTTTCAGAGGTGAAAATATTCAAAGCAATGCTAGAATGTAATTCACAGTAAAAGTATAGCAGTTTATTTCCCCAAGAAAGTGACACACTCCTACAACATCTATATACCTCAGCTATAATTACAATATGGGAAAATATTTTTTTAGTTCAAAGTAATGGGATAAACTATGATTAAAATACAAACTTCAGTTACTTATCAAAACTGCATATTTACTTGACAACATTTCTGTTAAAAAAACACATGGAAATTATGGACAGAGAAAAATCTGTTCCTGGAGAAACTGACAAGGAGGGACATGGGTTTGTGTACAAATGCACTTGATCTAAAAAGCAAACAGAAAGTACTCTTGAAGAGTTAGCAAGTCCACATCTGTGGGAAAAAAAAAAAAAAAAAAGGATAAACAGTACAAAATGTGGGTCACTACACTGAATGCTTCAAAGCACAAGAAGTGTCCATTTTCAAAAGTTTCGTGCTTAATTTGGATTTGGTGCACAATGAGAATATCTTACAGACCTTTATCAGTATTGCTAATACCAATTCTGTCTCACTACTGTTAATGATGACAGGGCTTTTGTTCTAAGTGGTATCAGCTGCTGACAGTTTTTTAAACATCCCTGTCTATATGAAAAAACAGGAACATCAAGTTCTGCTTTAACTTTTTTGTGACTCAATCACTGGCAAAGGTTATGGGCCTTGCGATAGCCTGCAAAAGCTAAGATCATTCTGACAGAGGACCAGTAGCCTAAGAATCTTCTTTCAGAGGAATAATCATTGTGGGAAGACACCACACAGTTACTATAACATTGCAACAATATTGCAGCAAATTAAGTTTGCTACCATTCAATTAAGTTTGTAGCAGAATTAGTCACAGACCATCTTGGAGCAAGGGACCATCTGCAGGGGGACTGTCAGTACTACTAGTGCCAGGGAACAGAGTATACCCACCATGGATAAGACCATTTGTTGTAAAGGTCTGTGAAAAAAAAAAAAAAAAATGCCAAACTGCATTCAAAAAGTTGTTAGAAAAGTGTGAAGTTCAAGTAAAGGGAAAAAAAGTAATCAGAATTTTATAGTTAAACTACTTATTGTATTAGTACAAACAACATCCATGCAAACAACCTCAGGATCACATAATCCAAAACCTTCAATAATATTCATTCCTTACATTCAAGACAATGCTGGAATCCTTATCCAAATGGTAGGATAATAATAATAGCATGTGCTTAAGACTGACTTCTTTGCAGCTGATTAAAGTTCTCATTTCAGTCTAATCACAGGAACATCTGTGTTGTCTTTGGTGCCATGATGCAGGTGGGTGCCATTAAGCATAAAAGAAGAAAAACCATGTAAACTAACACTTTTTTCCTTTTATTTTTGTTGTAAGAGGTTCTGATGCATTAGCTACTAGACATATCTTTCAGCCAGCTGTTAGAGGAAAATAGTCTGTTATAATATAAATACTGTTTTAAGTTTTACAAGTGTCATGAGATGACATGTCTAAGATTTGCACTTTTCAATAGTATCCATATTCAGAGACATTTTTGACTAGCATACTTTTGTTTGTTCTCTGAAATTGTCTGTTTGCTTGCTGAAAAGATTTCTACCTTAAAAATGCAGCATATTCATAGTTCTTCCTGTTTGTATAATACTTCAGGAGCTGTGAAAACACCACTTAAATTAATGACTTTTTTTTTTTATTATTTAAATGAAAGTGAATTAGGCCCTAAACAATTAAAGTATATATGAAATACAGCTTTTAAAGTCTGCTATTTTCCTCAGCCTATGTTATACTGACTTTGGATGCAGAAAAGTATAAAACATACTCTTATAATTTTTCTGTTTAGTTATTTTAAGTATAAATAATTCAAAACATTAGAAAACATATAATGTTACTAACTGTCTTCAGTTCCCAGACCTCCCTTTATCCTTCCCAGCTCTCTTCTCTTCTTACCTGTGGTAATAACACTTTAGCAGCAGCTAGCTCCCTTTCATATTTTGGTGAAGATGTATGCTGTTTAGTGCTTCATTTTTTAAAAACAGAAATACAAATGGAAATTAAGCTTAGTCACTGCTGCTGCATAATTGAAAGCAAGAAACTGCAGGTGTGTGTGCCTTAAAAACTGAGGAAAATGCATTTCAGTCTTATTCCGTTGAACCTGGGCCTGATGTATTAATCTGTGCTTCCCTATTGGCAGAGTTGCTTTCAGCTTTCATTTTCTATTACAAAAGCCAAGTCAAGAACATGTTCTAACAGTCTACTTTTAAAGTAAAAATGAAAAGTTAAAAATTGTAAAAAATAATTTTTGCATTATATTAATGTATGAAAAACTTAATTACTTTCTCACAAAAATACAGCACAAATAGAAACAACACAAAGATATGAAAATTATTAGACATAGGGAAGCTTGTGAAGAAGAAATGAGAGAGGGTCATGCAGGTCAGCCCCTGTGTTTTGGTAGTAAAAACCAGAAAAACGTAAGTTAATGCTAGATTAGAATGTTACCAAGAAAGGGAATCAGTAATTCTGTTTACCCTATGTTGCAGTACAAAGCAAATAAATGTGACAGTAATCTCCTTGATAAAATTTAGCTGTTTATTGCATTCAAAGCACTTTTAAAGTTAGTTATAATTGTCCAGTAGAACTCACTATTACAAGATATTACTGAAATGTTGTTTTATTATTTATTTATATTTTAATAGAGGGCTTAAATTATATAATTTCTTTTCCAAAACATAAGTTAGTAATGATGGATGTTAGTGCTCTTTATTCATATTAATACCCAACTCCCAGAAAGGATCAAATCAGTAAGTTGCTTCCATAGTGCAAGTTCCTCCCAATTGGTAAGGTCTGGAAAGAAAAAAAGATAATGAAGCTGTGCAAGAAATCTAATTTCACATGGAAAATACTTATATCTCCAGAAGAAAAGAAAAAAGAAAAAATTTCTCCCTGAATTCTGTACAATTTACACTGAAGGCTACAGGGAAAAAAAAAATGCATTTACCATGATGCAGTGATCAGACTTAGGGTGAGCACTTGACCCAAAACAAACAAAAAACCCCAAACAAAATCATTGAAACACAATTATGTCTAAGTTTGTCTGTTGATTTCAGATTTAGGTCCTATTACTCTAGGCCATGGAGGTGTTGTACCTGTCAGTCAGTAATTTATAGGACTGCTTCCTTTCCTCTTTATCAGTTTGGATATCCACCTACAGATATCTGTCAGATCAAATCATAAAATAGCTTCCACCTGTGGCAGCTACCTGTGGTTTGGGAGTTTCCGCAACAGACCAAATGTTAGTTTCCTTCTTTACTTCCCTCGTAACAGATCAATAATCAAAGTCTGCTGTCTTGATTTTCAAAATCATTGGTATAATCTATTTATTTTTAATATAACCTTGACACATGCTTTACAGAGAATGGAAAAAAATTTTACTCGGATATACGTGAATATACAATATGTTATTGTAAAGCCCATTATAACATATTATTATGCAAAACCAAACAAGGAAAGTATGTTCTTTTTTGTAATTGCATAATTTAAGCAATTTACTATGTACTGCACTGCTAATTTCTTTGGGGTAGCAATAAAGCTACCCTAGCACATGTTGTTTATTTCACTGTTGCAAATAGATCAAAAATAGAGAAATTATTTAATAGTAAAAATACCCATCTCACAGAAGTTCTTCAGCTGCCATATTTCAACATAGGGCTATTAATAGGCTTTTACATCAACTGTATTACCTTTCAGAAACCTAAAAATAATTATTAGAAAAGTTCAAACTCCCATGGCCCCTAACTATCTAGTAAATCTAGCTTAAATCATTTAATATTTTAAGACCTAAAATTATATCTACTTATTCACCTGGTTGGATCTGTCTTCTGGGAACACAGTATTACTGCTACCACTATTGTATATGTGGCTACACTCAGTGACTGCTAGAGCTGCTACTAGAGGAGGACTGATAAGCTCTTAGATGATGGTTAGGTTTTTTAAATCTGTTTAGATCCTTTAGAGCTAGAGTCCAACTGACTTTTCAGTAAGGATGAATGCCTACCTTATTCCTGAAAAGTAAATCTAGATGCTAAAGCTTTTACTTACAAGCATCAACATAAAGCTTTTTATCTGAAGGCAACTGAGATTCCCTCTCCATTCTCTGGTTGCAGGAAACTGAGATCTTCCCAATTTATGATCTCAACCACTATAGTGAAGTTAGCAAACAAAACAGGACTGTAAGACCATTCACCCCCATAAATAATCATCTTCTCTCAGCAGAACTCCAGAGAATGTGTTTAGCAAGGGCACCTTTTATTGGCAAGACAGTCTCCTACAATTTTAAACAGCTGGGTGCTGACACCCAATTTACTGCCTTTATCACATTCACATGGTGGCAGGACTAGGGCAGGAAACAAACTACCTAGGCTTGGTGGAGCTAGAAACTTGATCTAGAAGACTAGTCCCAAAATGGAATCAAATTTCTACAGTGAATAGCTCACCACTAGATCAAATGAATTAAGGAACAAAGTGAATAGTGAAAAACAGTAGCCTTGTATGACTGCTTCAAAACTGACAATGAACCTGCAGATGCTTCCCTACTTTTGTAGGGATTTAGTTATGGATTCTGTTGAGGAACTGCGTGTCCAACAGTGTAGCAAGAAGCATAATATGCCTGACTATGGATGGCCAATCCAGCTCACACTAATGCTAGTTATAAACTGTTAAATTATATAACATAGAAGGCATGAGTTTCACATGGCTGTTATGTTTATAACAAGAGGATTTGATAGTCGTCTGTTACTCTATATAGACATGCTGAAGAGTATATATAGAACTACTGTTTTGAGAGGGTAACACTTTATATCCACTTCATAATACTCTGGATTACACAAAGTATAAATTTATGGGCAATTGTTTAGTGTATTTTATATATTACTTTAGACAATTTACAAGGTGTTTTTATAGATGCTTTTACACATATATTAGTATTCCTCCTTGGTATTTTTGCATGAAAACACAAAAAACCCTCAAGTTCCCCAGTGAAAAACTATGATACAAAGGCTCAGGTTCTCTCAGTCTTCAACTTTCACTACAAAGTCCTAGAAACTTCATGAAAAAAAAAAAGAATATTTTGAGCTATGCTTGACTCTATAGTTGAAACATCACTTTTCCTGCCTTCATGGTTCATGACTGTAGTTAGGGAATATTTTATGCCACCCCAACATTCTTTTACATTTAATTTTAAATGTATTTGTTATACACAAAGTTATACTATGTAAAAAAACATCTAGAGAACACAGAATGTTAGATTTCTATCTGTACTAATGGTTTTTGGTTCATGCAGAACTTAAGGCCGGATATTAAGGAATCCTACATTTCAGTAACTGAACAGTTGTCACATACACCATAATCTTCATTGAAGTAGTCTGAACCATATTGTTCAATTTTCTTAGTAACAATAACTTACAAAAGATCTAATAACAATTGAATTTCACTTTTATCATCAAGATTCTTGTCAGTGCTGTAACACAGAATAACTAATGGCATGTAACATTCTGAATACTTCATTTATGTTCTGGTCTTTAAAATTGAAGAAAGGTTAAATATAGACTTGAATGTACCCTTTTATGTTGCTATAAGTAAATATTTATCAGTATTTCTATCAAAATCATCTACTACCCTGACTTTATGAAATATCAGGGCTTCTCCCACATTAGAGTAAAACTTGGTCACTATTTGAGGATCTAACTTCAGGTGGTTATGTCCACTTCTCTTACAGTGCTAGAACTAAAAAGAGAAAATGGCCTTTTTCTCATTTATTTTTTCTCATTTTTACCATTTAGAACCAGCCCTGTAAACTACCTGTATGCTGGAACATTTAATTACATTTATCCAGAGCCACTCTGGCATAAAGAGGAAATGGCTTAGCACTATCTGGATTTGTACCTCTCTCAGCTCCCAAATTAGGGTATTCCCATGTAGATTTCCTATTGGGAATATACTCAAACTTATGCCAGCTTCCAAAATATGCCTGAGAACTGGGAGAGAGGGATTTTGCCTACTCCAAAACATGATAGGTATTGTTCTAATTATTTAACAGTTAAGTTCCAGTGCCAAGAACCTCTCTAATATACTAGCACAAAAGTAACTGCAGGTGAAATTCTTTCTATCTGGTTGATTCTGAAGACATTCTTAGTCTACAGAAGCATCTAATGAATAAGTTCTCCTCAGAATTGAAATGTGCCTTAAAAAGAAGCCTACTTCAGTATTGATAATGGCAGATGAAGTGTCTGTCTTAGTGGCATTTAGATCCAGGGATCAGCTCAGGATTGGCTTTTTTTGCATTCCTCCCCTAAGAGTTTCTGCTTTCTTCATTGCTTCAGTCCCAATTTACATCATATTCCACTAGTATAGTTTGTTGATTATCTTTCTGACTAGGAGCAACTTGTGACTTCAGTAACAGAAATACAACCACATTTCATAAAAGAAGTATTTATGTATATAACAGTAATTGAGATCTACATTAAATTGAACTGATGGCACTTTATTTATTTATTAAGCTATATAGAAAAAAAAAAAAAGAAAAAAGGAGAGAGCTCACAGGTTAAAATAGTGAGGGAGAAGGGTTTTCTAATTGTCAGCTTGACATTCTATAACATTTCCCTACAAATAGGTACAAAATGGCTGCTAATATACAGGAATTCCTCCTTGTCAGTCTGGCACAGCTATTTCTAGTGGACTGCAAATCTCAGCATATGCAATTTGCGAGCATGAATATGCCTGAGGTGTGACTGTGCAATGAGGGAGAAGGTGGCTCTCATAATTTACTTCTTGCAAAATCAAGGAACTTTTTTTTTGTTATCACTTGATAAAATATTGGTTAGAGGGGAAAAAAATCTGTATGTGTAACTATGCCTGATCTCCTTTGTCCATTTCTGTGGGCTTTCTCAATGTTTAATTGATTTTATTGGGTGAGTCAAATAAAAAAAAAATTGTAAGGAATGGAAGAAAAACACAGGAAAACATAAAACTTTAAAGCGTAGTGGAAGTAACTAATAATTTTGTTTCTAACTAATTCTGGATATGGATTACATATACTATAGTAACTTTAATTTCCACATATTTTTTCTTCTTTATCATTTAGACATAATACTAAGAAGAAAACTTATTTGAAGCTGCTGAAAAATGACAGATACCTCAAAACATAGGAAGGAAAAATGAAGCCTATAAACAGCTGTTGCTCTGGCCTTCCCTCACCTTTAAGGATGAAGAAGAATGTACACTCCGTTAGCATTGTCATTCCATTAGCATTGAGTAGCACAGTAATCTTTTGGCAGATGTGTAAAAAAGCAGAAGAAAACCATCATCTATGCTGAAGCCACGTAGAAATGTTGAGAAGCAGATTCAGAACTCCCAGAAAAATCAGGCAATAGAAACAAATAGAAGTATTGATAAAATTCTTTAGTGAAATTACTGGCTAGAGGAAGAAATATTTATGCAAAATTTCTATAAATTTATTAGCCATAGAGAAGGTAAGAGAAAAGAAATGGAAAACCTCACAAATATAGCTTATTTCCATTGTACTAAAACCATCTCTTGCTCCTTCAGGATGTAAAACACCTACATACAAGTGAACTATAAACTATAAATTCCAAGATTTTTCATAGTGGGAAAAAGAAGTATTTTGCTATACAGTACTGAATTTATTCTGAAATCTTCAGGGCAATCGGAAAGCAAATATGTATAGCAAAAGGCAGACAGACAAACCATATGTTACAGCAGCAGCAGCCACTGTGAAGGGGAGGGGATAAATGCATTCATCACTGAAGTATAGATCAATTAAAAATATTTTTATAAACCATGAAAGATCAGACTACAACATGGAGCATGATTTCTTAATCCCTCAGCAGACTGTGCTACTAGTGTTGTATGAGAACTGTATATGGCCATCTTTAATATGAATAGAGGAACAAGAGAGATACTGGGATAAAACAGGAAGCAGTAGTTACAACAGCAGTATTTTTAATAACATTTATCTGCTTCTTATTTATATGTACTTACATTTCCCTGATCCTTATTTAAATGTACTTTGGATTTTCAAAAATATGTTTTTATTTCCTGCATTCATTTTTTTTAATACCTTGACCAGGCAGCTGCAAAGAGAAGTATATTTGAAAATGAGTAGAAATATTTTGCAGACACAGCAATTGGTCTAAGAAAACGTATCACCTCTCTGCACAAACCTTATCTTACTGGAAATATTTTGTCTACTTCTTTCATGCAGCTAGTGGGATTCATATTTTTGGTGTTTAAGTACAGTTGCAGTTTTAGCATCCTAAAGAGCACTATGGCCTGTGCTTGACAGACAGAAAGGTTAAGTTAGAAATAAAAGGGAATCTGAGCAAAACCACTTTGTTGTCTTTAATGAGAAAAAAGATAGGAACATAGGAGCATTACTAGAGTAAACAAAGTATTTTCAAAGTTGACAATTATTTAATTTATAATAGTTTACTATTCTATTAGTTGAGTGAAATAGCTCTTTACTTCTGTGTTCTTGTTACAGAGCAGAGATTATGGTGATCCACAATATATTATAAGGAATAGAAGTGAAGAAAGAAGATCAGGCTTAGAAAGGATTTAGTCTGGCATATAAGCAGGTACTCGGGAATGTAAGGTGAGTACAGGTTGTTTCCACATAAACCCACCAGATCTTCAAGACCTCTAATATTGGCTGTTTAGCACACTCATTATTGAACTTTAGTATCATATGCCTACTAATGCAAAAGGTAAGGAAAAATACCCAATGGCAGATCTTCTGGTTACACTCTTTCTTGCAGGGCTCCTATCTGCATATGAATTTTCATAAGTTCTTTGTAATGTGGGATATTAGGGTGTCCAAAGGCTATGAATCTTTGTTTCAGGTCCTCCTCAAACACTGCTCCCACCTTGTTACACAGACAAACCACTCTGGTTGCACTATAGTACAGGTTTTGCTTTTATTGCCAAGCTACATTCTTTTCTTCTTGAGAAGCTGCAGGTTGTTGATTTTTCATAGTTGTCTTCTTCCTCGCAATTTGATGAACACAATGCAGCAGCAAAGATAGCCATGGAATTGAATGATGCTATTTGTCAGTTACTTCCTGGTGCGATGAAGCCAGCAGGAGTAAAAAGCACAAAAGAATGCCTTTAAAACAAGAGTAATTTTCCTAAATATTGAGAAATTATTCTCTTCAGATAATACTTGCAATCAGTACCCAGCATGTGCAACCACATTCTGGAAGACAAAATTGGCTGCTTCAGAGAGTTCAGTGTAAAGCAGACGGTTGGGGTACTGTAGTTCTCCTACACTAAGTTATTAAAAGACAAATCCTGTATGCTACTGAAGCTCACACCGAGGTGTTCCAAAATCACATAGTGATACAGAAAATAGTTAAGAACTGCATGTTGCTATTTGAAATTTAAGCTGTGGTCACCATCCATATTAATTAGCGTGCATCTTAGAGATGCTTTATTGCAGATCAGCTTGGAAAGTAGAACACTTTCAGAGGCATATAAATGACTAAGATGCATGCAACTAGAACAAAATGAACTAAGGAAGAAATGAATGAGGGAGGTGGGTGCAAGACCAGAATAAAGTATTACTATAATTAGAATTTTTATTTGTAGAAGAAAAAACCCCCAACATATTGCAATGGAATTATGGTTGTGGTTATTAAATAGATACTGGAAGAACAAATGAAAGCTACTGAGTTAGTGACAATGTACTTTTTATCACTCCAAGTCCAGCAATGGGCATCACTTAAGTACTTAGATGATCCTTATACCAATCATCTTTGTCAGACAGTTTTTAATGGAATTTAGGGTACAGTATTATCCCTGAGATTGCTATTTATTTCTTATAGTAGAACCCAAAGTGGACCAGTATTCACAAGGCTGCACGTTTCCTGTGCTCAAAAACTATATTAATTGTTTCGAGCTTTTCTGGCACTATCAGTGCTATTTGTTATTACAGAAACATAAGCTGAAGATTCGTTCATTTAAAATACTGAATCTCTCAACATTTTGTCCCCTCTTTCATAAGACATTCTCTCTATGCTCTGATTTTGAAGGGAAGCTATCCAAAATTTTAGGCTGTCTGAAACATTATTTCCATTTTTATATGCTGTTGTGCATTTTTGCTATTAAAAAAATAGACTATGTGAATCTCAACCGTTAATTTATCAAAAGATGTTTGGTGGAAGTGCTGTATTGAATGCAGATTGTTAGGGGGCGATAAATGTGCTTCATACAGAGCCCACTGGAAATTAACTTCACATGCCATTCAGATTAGATGAATAGCATGGCTGGAGATTGCTTTTTTTGTTATGATAAAATTAATACAGATTTTAAAATAAATAAATAGATAGATAGATTAGATAGATAGACAGACAGACAGACAGATAGATAAGTATTATGCTCTGGAATTAGTATGATAGTTTATGAGTGATCAAATGAGGTGAGAAATACAATGAGACTTTATTTACTCTGCAAAATTTGCCTATTTTTTTATAAAGGGAGCTCTTTTAAGAAAATAATAAGCTTCATCATGCCAGCGAACAAGAACAATTTAATTTATTCCTAAATAAATAGATTACAAGTGTGTAGCTTTTTCCTGAAGTTATAGTCTCTTTTTCAGTTGAATGTTTTTTTTTTTAAATGTTCATACCATCATCTTCTCTCATCTGACATCAGTACCAGCAGGGAAGTAGCTGATTCTTTTGAGGAACTGCTTCTTCATATAAGGTGCAGTGATGCTGCAGATCAAGTTTTGATGCAGTCTCTTCTTGGTCTCCTAGCACTAGCAATAGCTAGTCTTTGCTCTGCCTGGTCTGTATTTTAACTCTTGACTTATGGACATTTCCAGAGCTCATCTTACCACAGTTAACAGGAAAATAAAAATCTCTACCACAATGATAGAAATGAGGGCATAATTTGACATGTATTACTTTAGGAGCAATGCCAGGTTTTACATTCCTTGCTATCCATCTACTCAGTGATCTACCAATTCATATATGGTGCTGCACCACAATTTTTTCCATTATGACAGCATAGCTCTGTATGGTTATATAGTGAAAGTCAAGAAAGTGATCAATTGAAAATTACCTCCCTGCCAGTGTCCCTTTTTTTCCCTATACAAAATTTTTAGTCAGATCAGTTCTCAGTCTGGCTCCACATGTGACAGCATGAAACACTTGTACTGGCACACAGAAAAAGATGGCAGTGAACAAAGGGGTAATGTCTCCACTGGATCTTTTAACATAGCCAAGAAGCTTCTTTCTTTCACTATGGTGAAAAATGCTGGCTTAGTTGTATGAAAAAGCTTCTCATGTCTAATAGTATCAGGCTACAATCTTTCTAGTTGAAAGTTCAGATACTACAAGCCAGAACTTTAAAAAACAAACAAACAAAAACCAGAAAAAGGGTGTCATTTCAAAGTGCAGATTCATGTAATAATCATGTTGCCCTCTGCTGCTTTACTGATACAATCATACCCTTTTTACAAATATAGTAAGTTTACTTCTGATCTATTTTTAAATTTCCTAATTTATTTATTTTACATTTCCAATCTGTTCATGAGTCATAATTTGAGTAAGTATGTATCTAAATTACTGTTTATATTAAATACATATCTCTCTAGGAAAAAGGAACATTTCTTATCCAGAAAGTGCTGTCATAGAGTTAACTGGATAAATTAACAATATACTGGAATAGCATTTTTAAATCTAAAAAAAATGTTTGTGTAATTTTAGTAAAAAATCCTTAAGTATGTAGGAAAAAGAACCTTTCTCAGAGAAGTAGAACCATTGTTTTTATCTGACCTCAGTAATAATATTCAAGATAGTACTGAATAAAAACATTGAACTGGGAATTGATAAATCATTTTCCTTTTTTTCCCCCTTCTGTACATATCCAGTTTGTAACAAATTAAAGACTCAGGAAAGACTATAGAGCTTGTATATACAGTAACAATTAGACATTTGGCTTTGTCATCTGAGGAAAAAAAAAAAAATCTATTTATTGATTAGCCTGAGTCTTGTATTTTAGGAAGTATTATCATTCTGTTCACTCTGATGCCAGTTGTTTCCAGCCATCCTTTGGATGATCTGTTATTATTCAGAAGTGGTGTGTCCTAAGGACAGTAGAGTGCAACTGTGTTTTTTTTCTCAGCTGTAACGTGATAAGCATTAGATGCCAGACTTTAGCAACTCCAATAACAAAAATGGCCTCTTGTAGCAGGGGTCCTATTGCCAAGTGGTTGTATCAGGATATCTCACAGATTCTGTCGCGTTCATCCTATTGATTGTTTGGCTTGTAAATACAAACACTGCCACAAATCCAGAACATTTTCAATCTAAACAGGGATAAAGTATGACAGATGGATGTAGAACACAGATGGAAGGAGGGAATAGAAAGCCTTCATTGCCACAATCCATATCATGCTTATTACGAAATAATAAAAAAAAAAAAAGTTCATTGCCACAATCCATATCATGCTTATTATGAAGAAAAAAAAAAAAAAAAAAAGAAGCTCAGTTTCTGAAGCACATATAAAATATTTTTTGTGCTTGGAACTCTCATACATCAGTTGCTGATGACTTGCTCAGAAACTTCTGCCCTTTAGATAGTCAACAGTCCCACTGTCCCTATTTTTCTCCTTTTGTTTTTATTTTGCACCCACAACAATCAGCTCTGAGTGTCACAGATATCACCTTTTCATTCACCAAACTAAGATTCAAATGTCTAAGCATTTTATGATCTCCATGACCTTTCAAGTGGCCTTCAAAGTTTAGCTTAATTCCATGGTGATGTTATTTGGCTTATTCCAACTTTGTGAGTATGCAAAGGTCATTCAATAAGATATTAAGTGGTCTAAGTTGTTAATTTCCTTAGCATGAAATATTAAAATACAATAAATAACTCCTTTTTTTAGGAAAGAAATGGAAGTCAAAGAAGACATACTGACAAGAGGTGTTAACCACTTCTGTACAGTAGCTATCAGGGGTGATGCGTGTATAGCAAGACCTAAGTAAGGAATCCCTTTCCAAAAAGCTTTTGTGCAAAGCTTCAGTACTTCTGTTCTCAGTTACTTATATCATTTGTGAAATATTATTTATCATACACACAAAGAACCATGTAGCCTTTCTGATACTATTATTTCCAGTATTTTGCCTTCACTCTGAGAGTGAACAAAAGATTTTATTTACCTTGATTAAAAAAAAAAAAAAAAAAAGCCTACCTCTTACAATTTTCCAAAAGTCATGTTGCATAATGCCATGTAGCCATAGAGATGAGATGAAACTGCGTTTTTCTGTGTTACTGGAAACAAGAGCAATGTACATGCTATGAAAGTGAGATACCACTCAGCATACTCTAACGTATTTGAAGAAAAATCCTGTCAAATGGCTTAATATTACTGCCCTATTTTGCAAATGGAAAAGTGGAGCAGGGAGGGAAAAGGTTACATCCCAATTATTCTGGAATAACAATTAATGTGTTTCAGCTCCTGGCCACATGGCTGTTTCACAGACTATCTTTGGGCATTTCTGACAGTATAGTAGAAGCACACGATCTATCTGGCTCTGTATTTTAACTCTCTAAATACAAATCAAAAAGCACACACTCAGCTAAGAATATTCATACAAAATTTCAGGGAAAATATTTTTAATCACTGTTAGAAACAGAAATAGTCATTACTGTGTCAGTGTTGCAGCCTCTTGCTTTGCAACTTTACTGATATACCTTAGAAACTTCCATTGGTCTGGCAATAATCCCATTAAAACCAAGTTATTTTCTATTTAGTGTGCATAAAAGTGACAGAATTTGGCTCATTCTTACTAAGATCCAATAATATATGCTTCTGAATTATCACATGTTGTAAAAGCATACTCAATTAGAAACATTAGGTAGGTCATAATATTATAGGACACCCTTTCAGAAACTGACAATTTTTTATAACCTGTAAAGATTTGCACAAGGATGAAGCAATTTCTTGTAGATAAGGGAATAATTGCTGGCAGATTTAATTTGTTCCATAATATAATACAGTAACGCTATCAGATACACATTTGCATTGCAGTAGAACACAAAAGTCACTGCAGAAGGAAGACTAGACTGACTTGAGCTACAGTAAGCAACATGATGATTTGTTGTCATGCTTGTCATCACAAGTTCAGTCTCATCTTGTAGTAGCTAGATAAAGTGTATTTTTCTTTGAAGCATAGATTTTTGAAAGCCATGGCACAATACTTTATCTCTTTTTCTTAATAAATCTCCTTTGCCTGTTTGAAAGGAATATCCTGAATTACTTGTGTCCCAGTATGTTTCTATTCAAGCTTATCTAATGCAACAGAACAAAGCTTTCAGAAGGAAAAGAAATATAGTATATACTTATATACATTTTTGTGTATGTATACTTACAAGAACAACCCCATATATATATTTAAGTATGTGTGTGTGTGTATATAAAGCTTTCATGGTAGAAACAAAACAGCTGGCAAAGCTTACTCATGAAGTGGGATTGAATCATAAACCATTCAAGAGATCCAGGCTGTTTTCCCAATTTTCTGCAAAACAATTATTGCCAGATACAATGAATACTCTCTTCAGAGACTAATAAGGATTACAGCCATCTAAATGAATTTACATCTTCAGAAATTCTAAAGCACATATGAAAGTGACAATATTCAGCAAGTAGCATTTGTTGAGATTTATTAAAATTATCTTGAAATATATCAAAGTTCAAGCCCAACTTGGTTTAAGCAGCAAGTTATGATTAAAGAGCATTGCTCAGAAAACTTGACAAAAGGGGACACTCGTGAAAAACATGAGAGAATGCATTACATCAGCACAGGTCATTCTTTTCTTTTTTGTTAAATCTCCATCCATTATGCTGCATTTTCTGTTTCAACTACCTCCAAGCGTTGGACAGGTTAAAAACAACATATAAGGATAAAAGCAAACCATTTCCAAATCTAAAAGCCTTTTTATTGTTAAATTTGGGGCGATGGGATGGGGGGTGGGATTCAATGGAGTTGATGATTTTTATGCCAAATCAATTTCTGCATTTATTTATTTTAGTCAGGGCTGAATCTGCTATTAATGCTCTGGTTAACTTTTATGCACCATTTGGTCAGTCAAAGATTTATGAAGTACTGCACAAAATATCAAAGAAATCCTAGGAATTTCTTTAAATAGAACTGTTAGGACAGAGTTTATAAATCTACAGAAATCTATTCAGTTTCACTTATTGACAACCATAATTACAACTCTGAAATTCTGAAAAAGGGAAGTCAAAACCATAATAAAACTTTCCATTTGGGAGCATTTATGACATCAACCTAATAGAGGAACTGATTCACCAACATGTATAACCTGCAATGTTAACATTATCTTTGAAAATGTATATAAATTCTACTTGCCCAACAGAATTCTTCACACAGTTACAGGGACTATCAAAAATGGCAAGGAAAAGGACAATCATATCTTTTTTTATATATATATATATATATTTAGGGTTAAATACTCTTATCAACAACCATAGGGAAATAAATGATCAACAAAATGAAAACCCATGGGACCAAAAAGAAAATTGTGCTAAGTAGACATGTAAGTTTTTCCTACATATTCTTCTTAATCTATATAATACAGAAGATGAAGTTTGAAACAATTTGTTATTTCCCCAAAAGAATAAGTATCCTGGTTCTGGCTGGGATAGAGCTAATTTTAATTTGTAGTAGCTAGAATAGTGCTGTGTTTTGGACTCATGATGGGATTTAATATGAGAAGAATGTTGGTAATACACAGTTGGTTTTAGCTGTTGCTCAGAAATCAAGGACTTTTCAATTTCATGTCCTGCCCGTGTGCAGGTGATCAAGAAGTTGGAGCATGGCCAGAGCACCGGACCCAAACTGGCCAATGGGATATTCCATGTCATGTAACATTGTGCTCAGTCTTCTAGAGGGGGGGCTCTTGCTTGCAGGATTTTGGTTTTGGGATCTTCTCTTCTCTGAGATCGCTAGTAGGAAATGGCTGGGCATCCATCAGTGAGTGGTGAGCAATTGCATTTTGCATTACTTGTCTGTATTTTCTAATTATTATTATTATTACTACTACTACTACATTTTATTTCGATTATTAAGCTATTTTTATCTCAACCTATAAGACTCCTTACCTTTACTCCCCCTAATTCTCTCCCCCATCCTCCAGGGCAGGGGAGCGGCTGTGCAGTGTTTGGCTGCTGGACAGGTTTAACCACAACAATAAGCGTGAATCCAATAATTTGTACAGCTCAGGGGTGAAGGGAAAGGGAATGTGCTGAAATTTTGGGAAGAAACCAGATACTGATAAAGAGAAGGACAAGAGAATATGGAAATGCCTATGAAAATAGCATTGTTTACAGTGTAGAAAGTAAAGGGCAGATGAGGGAATTTGGTAGAAAATCCTACTAGTTATCTCTCAGTACAAACAGCTTTCTATTCAGTCTGATGATACTATACTCAGATTTTTCCTAATCAGATTAGCAAAACTACAAAATCATCTTGAGAATGGTTGTAGAGATATCCGCTTGTTTGTATCTACCTCTGGCCCGTGGATGTGTTTCTCTTCCCTTATCACACAGAAGTGCTGTGATCTAGATTGATCACCTTCAGAAATTTTCTTAATATACTAAATAATCACATATTCCCTAAATAACACAATGGTATATTGCCTATTTTTTCCTAAATCGTATTATAATAAGTGTAGTATTTGTATTTACTATGCCCTTACTATTTTAATATATGTAACATTTTTATAGTTCCCCCCAGTCAGAAATAACTGGAAAAAGTATACAAAACATTAACAGTTTTGAAGAAAAAAGGGGTTTTTAATATGCTGTCATCCTGTGATAATGTCATGTCATAAAGAAGGCATGGTCTCCTTTAGCAACAATTCCCAGTTTACAATAAAAGGATACATAGGATATCCATTTATATAAATGAATATATTTATATTAAAGGAAGATAAATGACAATCATCTCCTCTCCTGTTTATACTTCAATTATTTAATTTGAAGGTAAAAATTAACTCATAGCTGATTTCTCAAAGCCACACAATTTTTAATTAATGCTGCTATTAAAGATGTTTGTTATTGTTATGTCAATTATTTTTCTGTTTATTATTGTTATGTCTATTATTTTTCTGATACCACAGAACTCCATTTATTTCCTTTAAAGAAATAAGCAACTTCATACCTTCCCTCACTTCCCAAGTTGAGGCAGCTATGCAACTCCATAGTAAATTTACTCTAAAATACCTGAAAATTTGGTTTTAAAAATTGAACACAAGAAGCCCCAGAAGCTCAGAATGTACCTTCCACTTTTCAGATATTGCCCATTACAATATGAACATATGCTTTTTATTTCCCTCAGGGGTTCTTCTGAATAGTCCCTTCGCCTAAATTCTAAAAATCACAATGGTTCACATTCTGAACAAGTTAAATCTTATCCCAAGAAGACACACAATATAATACAAAGTGATAGAAATATAATTACTAGCATTCATTTGCTAAAGCTATCATTTTCTTTTATATTTCTGCAGCTGGTTTAACTTCGGTTGTTTCAGTGCTTTCTCCTAGTAAATCCTCTGCATGATGATTTGTCTGATGATGTTTTCTCTGCATGATGTTTCATGTCTGCATGATGTTTTCTCTGATGAACATTCCCTATTTAATTGATATAGTTGTTTTTATCTTAGGGGTTTTAACAATTTAGGGAAATTTTCTTCTTAAGATAAGCTGTATTTTAATCATATATGTATATATAGAAGAATAAAGAAGAGGAGAAAGCTATCTGCATAAGACCTGATCAAGCACTTGCTCAGAAATATTCAGTGACTTGATCCATTTTTGGTATGCAAAGGACTTACCTTTCTCCCCTTTTTCTCCACTCTTTTGGCCTCTTTGAGTTTAAGATGACATTTTTAATTTTAAAGTATAATATAGTTTTGCTTTATTAGTGTTTGATTTATTACAGTTTTTCCTCGCTTTATGATAATCATTCATCTTTGATAGTACACATAAATATCACTACTCTTTCACTTTGGTTATTATTTTCTGCTATTTCTTGCTAAGGTTTTGGTTGTTTTAATCTAGCCTTCATTAGTGTATGTTTGAATCAATACTGGTTGGTTTCTTGTGAGGACAGTTTCTGTGGTCCTCATATCAGATATTTATTTTATATCTGCTGAGAGATATTAATTTTATTACATTAAATGCTTCTGCTATATAGCGGAACCTCATCAGTTCACAAAGGACAGTTAACTATGCATGAAGTTGAAAAATGCATCAGTGCCAGTATGATATTTCTACCCAAAAAAGTCTCCTTCAAGAAAAGTAATAAAAGATTTGACAGCCTACTGGATTTATATGAAGGGGAAAAATGGAAGAGAGTAAAAAAATAAGGCTTATTAACCCAGAGCAAAAACTCTTAGCTGTCAAAGGATAATCCTGAGATGCTTGACATGTCTTAATTAAACACAACATGGGCTGATAAAAAGCACAGAACCTACCTAAACTCCCTGCTGTACAGTGAATTTCTGCCTAGACATCGAACACTATTTTGAATTCTCTGCAGCTTGCAAATTGTACTGAGTTGTCAGATTTCTGAATAATGCATTTCAGTTAAGTCTTGAGAAGTAAGAGGTTCATTTGTAAGTATTTTGCAAAAGATGTTTTCCTGACAAGAATGAAACGTTAAGTGGTAATCTTTGTTTTCATAGTGTTTTATTATAAACTATATCAAAACAATACTTTTAGGAAAAAAAGATGATACGTCCTTCAAAAGAAACACTGGTCCATCATCACTTAATAGGCTGATCATTACTAATATAATTTTTTTTAAAAATCCAAACTTGATGTTACATATTAACATTATGTAATTAATATTCTAATCTCATTACCAGAAAATACTGTTATTTTGATGTAAGCTTTATTCTTCCCCAACATTTGATGAGGTATATATTTGTAAGAAATATGACTTGACTCTTCTGTGTTTTGACAATCACTGTGTAGTAGAGTACCATGAGGTTTTGTTTCTTTGCTAGTAAGAATGTAGAAAAAAAAACTTGGTAAAAACCCACAGCCGCTCAGGTGCTTAAATTAGATCACAATCCATTCTTTGCTTGATAGCTTTTTGCCTTACAATATGTTCTATTTCTACACTTCGTACCAACTCTATGGTAAGTACAACACTACACATAAATAGTTTTTTAGTCACATAAACTTTTAAATAAATTTTGTAACGGATTTGAGAATTTAATTTTTTCATTTAAGACTGCCATGTGAAGAAAGAAGACATGGTATTACTGTGACGAGAACCTTGGACAACTATATGCAATTTCAAAGTACCATGTGCCACATACAGACAACAAATAAGCAGCAAGTACACTTGTCTTTTTGAAGCAAGGCTCACTTAAAGAAATGCTCCTCCCAAAAGAAACTACTGGAATTTTCTGAACATTTCCCACAAACAGTGGTGCATGCAAAGGTTAATATTCAGAGATGTGCATGAGGTACTTAGAAATACTATACATTCCAATAAGCTAATTAAAGAGTTAGGAAATAACTTTCAATGGGAAAGTAAGATTCACTGTTGTTCTGATACAGCGCAACTCCACTAGAGCAACCTGTGAATTTGTCTGCAATCCAATCAAACTGATGGAACTGAAGGTTACAAAAGGAAAAGACTACTGTAGGCTTCAATTTACATACATTTGGGTGGTTTACTCCTAAGTTTGTCTTCCTGTTTTAATGTTGTTCAGTAATACATATGCAATAAGAACATACTTTCCTTACATTCTTTATGTACTTCTTGGTGGTCTAAACTGTATATCTGAGAACATAAAAGTACCAATCTTTCACATAATAGTCATTTCAAGGTAACAAGTTATATGAAGACAATGCCTATTAACACAATCTCAAGTATAACTACTATTTAAATCCATGAATATGAAGAGAGGAAATGTGCAAGATCCCAGACTGAGAACAAAACTACAGTATGTATGGTCTGAACATTTCCTGGCCACAAAGGCAGGTTTCAGGAACTGCATTCCTCTGCTACATAGGAATATATTTCAGAAATATTCTAGTGTTTAAAAACTTCTTAGTGTGTAGTAATCTATGATATCATATATAAACTCCAATTTAGGGACATCACGCAAGCTCCTAATTGGAATATTATTTTAAAATCAGAACATGCAGTCCTGTATCAGTTGGAGTGCCAGAAAGTAACTGATCTTCTTGAAAGAAAGATCTTGTTTGATTTCCACAGTCAGTTTATTTGGCGTACAGATCACACAATCATTTTATTAATCATCAAGTATGCTAGCTAAAGATTAACACCATCTCATGCTGGCATTTGATTGCATAAAGTTGATAGTCACTCTTCATCCTTTCGCAGGAAGCAATCAAGAAAACAAGTCTAAAAAATTTCATTTATGGTCCCTAATATGCATTGGAAGCAAGGCCAAAACTGTTTAGGTTTCCCATTTAACTTCTGAAGACCTGAAAATTACATATGACATTGAACCTGTCCAGCAGCATGTAAGACATCTTCATGCTTTGAAGGCTACTGTTCTTCAGCAGTCAACTTTGTTTCAGTGCCCATCTGAAGAGCACTGGACAGGGATTTGCCACTTGCTCACCTGTGCAAACTACTAAATTTCACAAAGAAAAATTAAATACACCTCACAAACATTCCTGATTTACTTTATGATATCTGCAATGGCTGGAAATCCCTGAGAAACTACATACGAGTATTAAGAGAAAGGATGATGATTTCTGTCTGTCACTGTAGGGTTAAAGGACACGCTTTATGTGAATCTTATTCTGAAGAGGTTTGGGAATCCCTTCCCCCAAAATTAAGATAAAAACCAGAGATTAATGGACTCAAACCACACTTGCAGTATATTCAACCATTTAAGAAATACTCCCCCATGCAGCGACAATGCCAAATGCAAATCTGGCTATATTTCATATGCAAGTCCTAAAGAAATGTACTCTGGGGTGACCCTCTCAGCCGCATTTGTATTGTAAACGCATTTACAAACCCAATCCCAGGCCAAACCCCCATTGTTCTAGCTTCCAGAAGTTATGACTAACAATGTTGAATTTAATCATTGTGCTACTCCATTTATCTACCTAGAAAACAAGCATAACAATTCTGAGTGGGATTTTCATGAGTATGCAAGTGCTTGAAAAATCAATGGAACTTGTTCTCTTAAGTCACTTAAGACCACATATTAATGGTATTTATGTGTCTGGAGATCAAGACAGACACCTGATGAGACTTTCATAACACCTACCTCCCACTGAAATCTCATCCTCTTACCTTGCTTATATGGGCTATTAGAAAGTTTAATTAATGAGTGATTGAAGTGCTTTGTATAGTGTTTCATGATCCTTGGAAGAGATGCATGTAGCCTGAAAGCATTTTTATTCAGTCATCTGGAATTATAAGTAAAGGACTTAGGAATGCTGTTGATTAATTTATCAGGAAATGAAATAAAGCCTGGTAACTTTTCCTGCAAGCATTCCAGCAGTCCTTGCATTATAGAAATAAGCATTATCTCCTCTATTCTCCTTCCTAAAAACATAAGCACTTTAAATATTTTTGGACAAGTAGTAACAGGAAACATAATCTTTAGATTTCTTCAGATATTCCACATGAACTCCTATTATGACCATTATGTTGGATTCTAATATTGACATGAAATTCTGCAGATAAGAATCAGTAAATAAAACAACAAAAGTTAATAGGGAATCATGGCAACTTAGAATATAGTCTGTACAATGAGACATAGTGTCATGAATAGATATATTATCCACACAGAGTTTGGAATACATGGGCAAAGCATCCAGCCCAAAATACAAAAATGCCTGATGATCAGATGTAAATTCCATAGTTGCATATTTCAAAAAATGTATGTCAGTGGAGGCAATTAATTTTATATCTAGTGAAAAGATACAGGGAAGATAAACCACAATTTAAGGCTAGAGTTTTACCACCTGATGCAACCTATGTTAAAACTCTTCAAATAAAATAGAATAATTATAGAATTATAGAATGGTTTGGGTTGGAAGGGACCTTCAAGACCATCCAGTTCCAACCCCCCTACCATGGGCAGGGACACCTTCCCCCAGCCCAGGTTGCTCAAAGCCCCGTCCAACCTGGCCTGGAACCCTTCCAGGGAGGGGGCAGCCACAGCTGCTCTGGGCACCCTGGGCCAGCACCTCACCACCCTCACAGGAAAGAATTTCTTCCTTATATCTGATCTAAATCTAGCCTCTTTCAGTCTAAAACCGTTACCCCTTGTCTTACCCCTACATTTCCTGATAAAGAGTCCCTCCCCATTTTTCCTGTAACCCTCTTTAAGTAGTGGAAGGAATTGTCTTAAAGTTGAAAGGTTCCCGTGATTTAAAATAGTAACAAATATGGAAAGGTGAAAAAACTTAAGCATTTTTAAAAATGTATAACAGAGTAGGATTTAGCTTCAAAGATTCCTTTATTGGTTCTTCAAAAACATTTTAAATTATAGCATGTACACTAGATAGCTAGATTTCCTTGCTCACTTTACAAAGTATGTCAATTTATAGGCTGCAAGTAATTAGACTGTTTAAAATTTCTACTATCAGAATTAGTGCACAATACACTCTCAGTGCAATATAGGTAACTGTTCTGCAGTGGGACAGAGTAATTCTACTTTCCAGCTTTGATAAATAAATACTTTGATACAGTCCTTCTCACAATATGTAAACATTACATAGGGACTCCTTGTGAAAAGGCAGTTCAGTTAAGGGACATTGGATATTTTTAAAATTCTGCCTCTTAGTGTGGGAATAACATATGATATTTCAGGAGGAAATTTCCAAGGTAGTTTGAAAGGAAAAAAAAAAAAAAAAGTTATCTGGCCTTCATGATAATACAAAGCCAAGTATGCATTAATGGAAGCAATAGGTTTTTTTAGTGTAGGAATTCCTTTTACACAAGTTACAATCTGCTTATTTGAAATAAAATGAAAATGAATTCAAAGAGGGATACAAGCTGACTTTGTTCGAGCTTCCCTGATTCTCATTTTTTTTCTTAATGATACCAAAAGTAAATACACGTAGTTTTAGCAAACAGTGATTAGCATGTGATTAGCTCTTGATTCTGCAGATGTTTACTGTAGAATTGCTATGACCTAAACAAAAAAGTGATCAATTTTCTGGAGCTAACAAAACTGGATAGTGATGTAGTAGTACAATTGTATTACAGACTTCCTGAAATCTACTGTAATGAATTAATTCTCTGTAACATTTCACACATACTCATGTACAAACAGCATTAAACATAGAACAGAAAAACACAGAATATAGGGGACAGGTTTATTCTGTTACTTTGAAAGCATTCCCCTCCCCCATAATGCTACAGCCAACAACCTGATTTTAAGAGTCTGAATTGCTCTTTAGTATCAGGGTGGCTTTTTGAAACAGACTTGTGATTAATTATCAATTAAGCCTGTATATTGTACTCCTCAACCATATCCCATTCTGGGACCTTCAATTCCACATATGTAGAACAACTTTTCTAGACAGTCTTAACTTGTAGACAAAGAATAGAATAGTATTTTTTTTCCAAGTCCTGAAACCACTATGATTTGTATTAAAAGGATTATTTAATCTTAATTCTGGTATCATGCTGGACACCTCAGGAAAGGTTCACTATGAACAGAAAAACAGCCTTACCATTTCTGTGGACATCTTGATAAAAGAGCAGGCTATAGAGTCAATTTGCAAGTATATCAATTAAACATAAGTTTTATTTACAGCTACAGATAGCAGCATTGGATCACCTGCTATCAGCTCTTGATAGAACTGTTTTTCACACTTCTCTATCAAACACTGATGTTTAATTTATAAATTATTAAAATAAAAATAAATCCAAATGGACTGTGAAACTGATTGTTTCAGAAAAAAAATGGTTTTAGAGTCCTTCTAAGATGATCTACTGTATGACAAAGTTAAATTTTTGGAGAGATGATTGAAACTATATTGCCACCTGCTGTCTCAAACAAAAGTCAGGAGACAGGTCTGGTTGAGTATATAATTTAAAATTCTGCAAGTAGAATAGAAATCTATCAATTTGGGAAATCCATTGTGAAGCAGGGGACGAAATCTAAATTTTGAAATTGTGAAAAATGATTTAGTGCCCACTCTCCCCTTTTTTTGCTCAGCCATGATTGGATCAGAAAAAATGTGGTAAGTAAATAAGAAGGAAATTACCAGTGAAAATAGTGTAGCTAGTCATGCCCTGCTCATCGTAAAAGAACATTCTCTTGCAGCTCTTATCACTTTCTTAGCAGATACATAGTCGGGATGAAATCAGGCATAGAAGACTCATGAAAGTGAAGAGCCACTTATTACAGACACAATGTTTTAATAGATTACCGATACTGGAAGCTGACTAGGAAGAAGAAAATGCTTCAGTCTTCTGTACATCCTTAGCAAAGAGGTGACTGTCTACAGAAAACTAAGATTTAGTTTCTCTGTGGTAATGCTACATTTCAGTGAATTAACTTCTGGGAGAAGCAAGACGGTGAAAGAAACAAAGGTTAAGGTTTCTTTAACACCTCACCTTACTTTGAGTGTTTTGAGGGAACTAACCAGAACATAAGTTAATAGGTATATAAAGACTATTAAATTAATTAGAAGGGATTATGAATACCAATAGAGATGCTACCCAAAAAAAAAAAAAGATTAAAATATGTACACTGACAGGTTAGAAATATTAATACTAACACAAGTATCTCAGGAAAAAAAAAAAAACAACAAACAACAAAACACTAGTACTCCATTAAATATTTTTTTTTAAATATTGAATTAATTAAAAGGGTACAGCTTAAAGCAGTATTTCTGGGACTGGGTTAATAATAAAAGAAAATAATTGCTGTATGGAACACTACAAAAATTCCTATTCTTGGACAGTAGATAATGAAACAGATGGTACCCATTTTAAATGATTTCATCCAAACTAAACAGACAATGCCTTTCCTGATGTACAAGAAAACAATTTCAAAATTGTGGGAAAGCATTGTTCAACAGACTTTGATAATCATGTATTCTTTCATTTTGTCCCACTTCTATAAAATTTTCAGTTCTAGACTTAATGATGATCCTACAACATATCAGCTAGCCAAATTAATGTTCAGAGCTTATTCTTGATGATGCCCCAGGGAGATTCTGATCAGACACTGATATAAACCAGCCAAACACGGCAGCAGTTATCAACAACATATCTTGTATGTTCTGTGCTTCACTGGACCCCATATGTAGTGCATTACTGAGAAAAACTTCTGGTGTTCTTTTCTTTTCCTCCTTTGTTTTAGTCCCTAAATGAAAGTTTCAAAGACTCATTAGCTGATGTAACAATCAATAAATACCACATAAACAGCTGAGAAGCAATATTTAGAAAAAAAAACATAATTTTGTCTGATGACCGACATATTAATTTTATATAAAGACAAAGAAGGCAATTCAGATAATATGGCAGAGAGCTCTGCCTCATTGTCCGTTCCTCTATTACTGCTTATTTGTTTCCTTTGCAGTCTCAAAAGGGCAAAACTTCTATTATTGTCAGCTGGAGTAAGCACTACAGGATCCGCCCCATATATATGGTATCTTTGGCCTGACAAAATTAACTACATGTAGAAGCAACACTATTCAAGACAAGTCTTTGGGTCTCAACATCCTTTGAAGTGTTGGGTTTCAGTAAGCATTTGGCTTTAAGTGTAAAGGTTAAATACCATCTTGAATAGTAAAAGATCCTAACTGGCTCTGAAGCATTCTGTTGAATCTGACTATAACGCATCCAAATCCTCCTTACATAAGTCGAAGATGTTTTGCCTGAGAGAAAATGTAGATTAATTAAATTTGCACGTTTACATCTTTTGTTATGCAAGACGCTATACCTACAAAACAACAGACTGGACGGTGCTTCACACTCAGCTCCTAAAAAGCTTCTCAAGAACATCACAAAAGGACCACAAATACCCACCACCACCTCGAGCACGGTTTGGGAAACCCACCAAATAGTGACGATCGCAAAGGGCTGGATCACGAAGTTTTCAACAGGACTGTCCTGCCGAAGCCACTCAAGCAGCCCAAGGACTCTCCTGAGTAGCACTACCCGTCGAAGACTGCCGAAGGTAAGGCTGAAAAACGCCCTCCGAGGATACGCCCCGCGCATCGGGGTGCGGAGCGGTTCGCTGCCGGGGACCCCCCAGCCCCTCTCCCGCCGGGACACGGGGCTCTTTCCCTCCTCAGCCACTCTCCGCTTTCCACCGCTCCTCTCCGGGGGGACTCCCGGGCTGCCGCTGCCCCCACAGCCCCGGGGCGGGCGGGCGAAGCCCCTCACCGGCTGCCGCCGACAGCCATTTCTGCCCTCATCTGCAGCCGCACGCCCCTCTTCCCTACCTGGTCTGACTTCGTCAAAACCACACCAGGAAAACCAAAACAAAACCAGCAGGCGAGCGAGAAGTAGCCACCCTCCCAGGGAAAGCGGTCGCTAGGGCGGGAGCAGCCTCCGGCTCGGACAGCGCAGAGCCCCCTCCCTTCCTCCACCCTGCGTAGCGCTCCCACCTTCTCTCCCTCCCCTCTCGTCCCCTCCGCAGCCGCCTGCACGCCGCGGATAATCCCCCCTGGAATGGCTCTGCACCCCCAGAGGGATTTGTGCAACCTCTCCTGGCCGCGGGACTCCATCCCCCACAACGCCTCGCGGCGGCGGGCCCCGCTGTGTGCGAGGAGCCCATTGGCACGGCCGCCGCTCCGCGGGAAGCCTATCGCCTCCCGCCTCCTTGTGGGGGGCCGGCAGCCGCTGTGCGCGGAGAGGCGGCGGGCGCCGCGTCTCCTCCGCGCCGCTGGCGGAGCCATGAATCTGGGGTAAGGAGGGAGGGGAGGAACGGGCTCGCGGGGCTGGCAGCGGGAGCCGCTCCCAGCGGCGGGGCCGCGGATCTGTCCGGGGAGGGACGGCCCCGGCCCCTCACGGCCCGGGAACCCGCCCGGCCTTGCCGCGGCGGTGAGGCGCTGGCGGCGGGAGCGAGCTGCGTGACAAAGCCGAGGGGTTAAGAGACCCGTCTCTCGGGAGGGCCTCGGGAAGGGGTCTGGGAAGCGGTTTAGGGGGGGCGGGGGGCAGCGGCGCCCCCGGGCCCCGCGCCGCCCCAAAGCGTCTGCGCAGAAGAAGAGGCGCTGGGCCCGGCTCAGCTGCCGAATGGCCCTGTGCTGTTTGAACGTCTAGAGTTACAGCTTCAGACGCTTCTGTGCTAACAGGGAAGTTGCGTGTGAGCTTGAGTTTTATTAGATTTTTTTACATTTTTATTCCTTTTTTTCTTTGATGAAAGCTTGAAGATAAGCGTTGGTTTGAACATTAATCTTCGTATTAGGTTTTCTCAAATTAGTGCACGGAAGAAAGAAAAGCGTTTGGGTACTTTACACTCATACACCTAAACACTGCCAACTTGTTTTTTTTAAACCCCTTATAATAACATTTGTTTCACTTTAAAAGGTAGACGATTTTGCATGGAAACACAAAAACTGTTTTTAGAATACAGCCTCTCTTTGTGATCAGCATTGGCGTTCAGGGAGACTTCTTTAGCATTTTTTGTAGCACACAGTTTATACTGTTGGATTATTAAAACTCTTGAGGCATGCATACTGCTGTGTATAGCAACAGAGTGGCACCTTCAGCATGAAGATTTACTTTGTAACATGCAAATCCAAATGTTCCAGTATCAATAATAAAAATAGCCCCTCTTCAAAGCCTCTTGATTTCTTCATATTAAGTAACTTCCCACAAACGTAAAAAATTGGGGTATGAAAGACTATCTGGACCAACAGTAAATACAGTGTTATAATTAAGTACAATTGTCCTTAGTAATGTAAAAATCTTACATTATTAGATTACTTAATATTTCAGATACCCCTCCCTCTCTCTCTCTCTCTCCCATTTTGCAGTGATGGACTGAAACTTGAAACTGAAGTGCTGGATGGAAAGCCTAGGCTAATTTTAGCTGCTTCTGGTATTTTTTACATCATTTATCTCAAGTAATTTTTAAAGCTTCTTGAAGTTAAACCTAAGATCCAAGCAACATGAAGCACAGCTTTACTGAAATATTTTTCATATTAAGAAGAATATTTGCGTGTTGTTTACAAGTCCTCTTACCAGCTTGATAATGAACTTTGGAATAGTCTGTCTACCGGTGAACAGCTGGCAAAGGGTCTCGACTATTTACAGCTGGTCTCCATTTTAAGTACTATTGTATATTGACTGGCATAACTTGATAATTTCTGTAACTTTATAGCATCTTACTTACCAAGGAAAAAGAGGCCTAGTAAGACTGCTTAATTTACACAGAATTACATCATTACAGTCACATTTCTGACTTTAAAGCAGCTTTAGTATTTGGCAGTTGACATAATTTTCAATAAGCAGTTTATTTAGGCCAGATCTCACTACTACCATCTGAGATAGACTTTTCCATAATTAAGCATTCATAATTCTTCATAATTAAGCATTAAGTTTCTGGTTTTGTGATTTGTCAGACATATGTTTCTGTACAAGCACAAGTCCACTTTCCCTAACTGTTCTACATAGCAGTCAGGATACAGGAATTCACTGTTTAATGCCCTCTAAATAAATTTTCTGCATTTACTGAGCAGCTGTCTAATGAGGCATTACAGGGTATTTTGAGTCAGTAAGGAATACCAGTCTACTAGAAAAAAAACCTTGCAACAACTCTGAAACAGCAATGCTACAGCTTTTACTTTTTACAATCATAGTTAGCATCACTAATGATAGGGCCAATGTAGATTCCATAGTGCTCTAAGATAAAGCATGACCTTTGACATTGAACTAGCCTTGAACAAGCACTCTTGTCCAGGAATTAACACGTTTGTACAACTGATAAAAACAGCACTTCCTTGAATTGAATTGTGTACAAAATTGTATCAAAATGTATTACTTGCAGATTTCAGTTTTTCTGCACTGTCAAATATGGCTCACAGTCTTAGGGGCTAAAGTAGGATTCTGCAGTAGTTTAAAATGATACTCAGGATAGTTGTTTCTCCCTTACACAGAAGAGAAAAAAAAAAAAAAAAACAAACAAATAAAATAACCCATAAGCAGCACTTTGGAGTTCCACATTATGTATCCCCCCAGTGTGATGGCAACGACCATATTTATATCTCTCCTTTCCACAGAGAAGTTGGGTTTGCATAGCATGTAGGATCCCACTTTGTTTAATTTCTGAATAGCCAGAAAGAAGTCAAAAAGTGACACTTTCACCTACTCAGATGAGGGTTGATTGAGAACCCAGTGATAAACGCAGCCACAAAACACCTTTACTACTGAAACATAAAGATGGTGCAGGATTTAATGCCTGTCTCTGCAGGACAACAATACAGCATGCTCCCAAGTTTTAAAATGTTCGTCTAAATTGGAAACTATTAATAGTGTGGTTTTACAGGCTTTTAAGAACAGTTAGTGTTCTCTATTATCTTTAATTGGTAATGTAAAAAGAAGGTATATGTGCTACCAGTGCAGAATGTGCAACAACCACTGTCAGAGCAATAATTGCATAGTGCAGCTGAAGAAGCCTTGATTTCAACAGATGTGTTCCACTAAAATATCATCCCTACTCTTTTCTCCCTCTTTTCCATTAGCCATGTGAGCAGGATTTCTTGTGTTGAATACCACACTCCCCCTATTAATCAAAATTGTAATATTCTTTATTAATAAGTATTATATTAAACATAACAGGAATATATCTAACTTTTTGCAATGTACTTTTGAAGTGTGTATACTGAAATAATAAAAGAATATATAATTAGGGCAGATGTTATGGGGAAAGTACTTTCCCCCTGCCTTACAAAAATCAGATTAATGTCACACTTTACTAATTTTTCAAGATTGTTTTTCAGGAGGAAGTTGTTATTAAATACTTCTCTCATATGTTTGTGTTTGTTTCCCCAAAGATAAATCAAAGCCTGCAATTAAGGTAAGTGGAAAAAGGACTTTTTTGGTTAGAGCACACAAATTGACTAGTTAATTTGTTAACACAGAAATTTGAGAACACATTTGAACTGTCTAAATACTTGTAATCAATTATATTTATGAAAGATAAATATGTACTTATGGGTCCCTTCCAACTTGAGATATTCTGTGATTTCTCAGGTTCACAGTAGCTATTATAAAGGATGAATTAGAAGTTCCATGACACTTTCTACCCTTGCAAAATGCTTTAATTTACTTTGCTAAGAAGTTACAGCAGCACAGGAAATCATCTAAATCAAAACTTTCAGAGAACTTAAAGGGATTATGGTAAAATAGGGACCTGAAGTGTGTTTAAGTTCCAGTTTAGTTGTATAGGTTGTCTCTGAGTAAATTGGAATGCCGTGGGTTGGGGTAGGAAAGAAAGCAGAAAAAGGTCTTAATACACAGGAGATAATTAAAAGTGTGCATCAAGGACCCTGAAAAGGGTAAAACTTTAGTGCAGAATGGAAACATTAAGACTGAAATAATACTGGCTCTATGGTGAAAACATACACCTGTTTGAAGCCAGGCTTCAGAAACACCAAAGAAAAGCAGAATTAATGTTTATTAATTCTTTTAAATGTTATGTCACTGTTCTTTGTACTGTCATTTTTAAATATTCAAATTTAGGTGCTGTATTCTCTTCCAAGGTATTCCTTGTACTCATGAAGATACTTCATTAGTTTATACCGAGTAAAATGACACTTGTTGCTTCAATCATGTTTTCATTTGTTACTGTGCAGTTTTATTTCCTTATTTAATAAATGGTGAAAACTTATTGCTTTAACAGATGGGTAATAAAGCCAGAGCACCGAAACAGGCATTGAGAATAAGGCATACTGAACATGTTCTGAGGTTGACACAAAATGCTTGTATGAAGCAGGAAAACTTAACAAAACCAAGGAGTGAATCAAGCTTATCAGTGATGAAAGGTGAAAAACTGCAAGTTACTAAATACTCCTCACATGAAACCGCAACTAAAGATCACTCCCTGATTTTCCAGAGAGAGAGCACAAACAGATACCCTGATTCAGAGAATACTAACATTGATAAAAAAAGTAAACAGAAACCTCAAACCCCATGTGTATCAGCTGAAGACCTAAGAAGTTTGGTGTGTTTAACACAAGCACAGCTTCAACAGATTTTGATGACTATAAGAGAAGGAAACAGAAGCCTCTCCGAGACTCATAATGAAAAACAAGAGAAAATGGGTAAGGTACCTATAGTTGAGTAAGTTAATTTCATGAAAACAGAGCGAAGTGTGAAAGCTTAACTTTGAGTTCATAATTTAAGCTTATTTGCAGGCTGCAGAGATGTTGCTCATGTCTAATGGTCTTAGACAAAATACTGTTTGCTATTATAGATCTGAAATTGCCTGTTACTGTTTGAAACTAAGAATTTGATAATTTTAACAGTAAAAACTGAGGATTGCTTCATGGTATTCCAGTAGTTTGAAGAGCAAAATGGCAAGCAATTCTGTCAATATTTAATGCAAAAAAGGAACCATTTTACATTGGGGAAAACCATAGTAGAACTGCACTGTACCATTACCATTAGGAGCTTGGAAAAAATAACAAAACAAAAAAAAAAAAAAACAAAAAACCCAATACATCAAAGAGATAGGCCCTTTTGGTTTTGTGAAGAGTTCAGGGCTTGCCATATGTCTCAAGATTAGGAGTGCCATTTTCTTCTGGCCTGAAGGTGTCCATGTATCTTTTTGCCTAACTGTAATATTACTGTTGAAGGGTAATTTTTTTTTTCTTCCAATTCCTCTACTCAGAAGCGTAAGAACTATTGTGTATCTTCTTGTATTACATCCTTACTTCTGTTTGTGGACCTGTGGAGGTGGTCAACTTTTGCCACCAAGAGTAAGACACATTGCAATTAAGCAGAGTCTCAAAGTCTGAGCTCTTAGCTAAGAACAAGTGTTTACCTTAAGTCTATCATTCTAAAAATACTCTGTGAAGTTGTAATTTATGTGCCTTAACTGTACAAGCAGGGCTGAAGACAGCTATGTTAAATAGCGGGGAATTTGCAAGTTTCTACTGTTCTCAAAGTGTTTTCTCAATGTTGAAGAAAGTTTAGTGGTCATATATATGTTCGTATATCTTTTTATATATTTATATTCTACCACAGCTACTAATGAGGCACCAGAGGAAAACATTATAGCATTGCTTCAAAAAACGTGTGAAATGTCATCTGTTGGCGGTGAAGCTAACTCTGATTCAAGCAGGAAACAAGAAGCATATCCACAGCCAGAACAGAAAGTTACGTATGTAGATCTGTGTTACTGTCTACAAAAATTGTATTTCCAATGAAGATTCATATTGTAGTTCTTAATCACAGTAAAAATCTTTATAAATACTAATTATAAAGTTACCTTTAAAATTAACAGATTAGCTTTTTAGGTAAAATTATTTTTTCCCCTCCTTTTCTCTAGAAAGGATTTGTGGAAACCTGGTGACATGTTTAGTACCCTGGGTGAAAGAGAAGGGGAGAAGGCCTTATTAGAATTACGAAAGACCCAATGGAAGAAGGAATTAGGTACTTATGAGATATAGAATATATTTTTGATCAATTTATTACACACAGGATGACAAGAAAATTTGTGCTTCTTGTGCTCTTTTAAATTTACTTAGATCAGTGCAGTTGCTACAAAATGGAAAGTACATAGTTTTATAAATCTGCAAGACAGATGACAGATTAATATTCTTGAATTTCAAAATTTTATGCAAAGATTATCTGTAAGTTCTTGCAAAAATTCTTCTTAACCAAATAAATATAATCACATATATTCTGTTATTCTTATTTTAGGCGTTACTTGCCATGGATTTTGTCACATTATGCCACTAGTGATAGCCATTATCATTAACAATTTAATTTGTATTTTAATGGGAAAAGTGTCACCCTAATCTACAAGCATGACTGAATGTATCAAATTGCAGTTTGAACTTGAAACGGTTTGCACTCCTGCCGCATCACCAACCAAGGGGAATCTCTGTAGAAAAATAAGAATGTTTAATGCAGTAGTAAATTCTCTGGCAAATTAAGCCTTTTATGATTCACATGCAGGAGTGTTGTGTTTTGTTTTCAACTTGGGTGTAGACCATCTGGTTTTAGGGTTTGGTTCTGCCTTGTCACTATTTTCCATGTATAGCTCCATTGATTTTAATGATATTACAGTTGTCCAAGACTGTTATAATAAAATTGAGAGAGTTTATATACTTCATTATTTGTTAATTTCCCTCTTTCCCTGGGCCACTGTTAAGCCTTCAGTGTTTTGTAGTCTTATCTGAGAGATTCCCCAATTACCTTTGCATCTCTGGGCAAACACTCAGCTGCTATCCTCTTAAGAGTAGAGTCATGTTTAGACTGATTTGTCAGAAAACGGTGATTTTCTCCTGTAGTCCATTTTACAGTCATAATTACAGGGTAGACATACATTGCTTTTAAAAAACAAACAAACAAACAAACTGCTACACATCTGTATTAGGAACTCTTACTAGAGTTTATTTTTTTTTGAAGATGAACAGGTAGCACTGAAGAAGAAACTGAAAGAAACTTTGGAGGGAGAGGTGGGTTATTTCTGGGCAAAACCTGGCAATCATAAAACCCATAAAGAGAAAGTGGAAACAGCTGACCCAGATAAGGTAAGGCTATCAGTTAAACACAGAAGAGCACATAGTTTCCACAGCACTGTTCCAGAACAGTTCAACTTTTAATTCATACAAGATTTTCTTTTCTGTACGAGTCCAATCTCAGTGGTTACTTTAAACTCTTTCATGGCATAAATTGCTGAACTCCCTGTTTCACGCTTACCTATTGCTCCAATTGTATTTTCACAACTCCTATGCTGATTCCTAACTAAAAGGTATAAATCTTTTCTAGTTCTGTTTTGAAGAATAATCTTAAATTTAATTCCTGGTTATATAATTATTTATATTGTTCATAAACTCACATATATTTGGTGGCTTACATATTAATGAGCATAGCAATTTGACTTTTAGTCTAAACTGCCTTTTAAAAAGTTAGCTGTCACTCTGAAAATGCTGTGCACATAAATAATATTATACTCAGATGAGACTTTTCCAATTGATTGCTGTTGAACCAAAGTTAGGGTTGTACCTGCTATCATTTATTAGAGCAAAAGCAAATTGCTTTTTTTGGTAGCATATTCAGCATTTCTAGAAAAGTTGCTGCTCTGCCCCATAAGAATTTGTTTCAATCTACATAATTAAGAAATACTGGGTATGAGATGCTTCGTTACAAGTTGTGGCTGAAGTTCTAATGACTAACCACTTCCAGAAGTATAATTTACTTGTTTATTATGGGCTATTTAATACAAACACAACAGGTAAGCTAAATGTATCAAGTCATAAAGTGGTCACTTTATTTTCAGACAATGTTTCCAGCTGACTCTATTACCACTGAGGAAAACTGTGTCTGTACAACTCCTTCAACCACAGCAGCTAATAAAGTTCCACTGAATGGTTCAAGTGCTCCAGCTGGGCAGTCTTCTGATTTTTGTTCTGATTTAGCAGCTGACAGTTGTGCAGCATCTGTTTTCAGGGTAAGATTTTCAAATTGCATGGAGTTGGTTTTTTACTGATTTATTGACAACAGATGTATATCTTCAGTAGTTCTCCTAAGCCAGAATAATTCAGGAGACCTTTTTGCTCCAGTTAAAGATTTGTATTAATTTTTTTTAATGTTAATCAAAATATTGATGCCTTGAAGACTGAGAATTTTCAGGACTGATGTGAAGAACAGTTCTAGAGGTGTGAGATGAAGTGTTAATTAGCTTTTAAGTATGCATTAAAGAAATTGAGAAGTGGGAACTTATCAGAAATGAAAGACTTTAAAAAACATACATTGATGGCAGAAGTAGTTTTTGAGTTACTGATAGTAGGCAGTGATGGAAGAGTGTTTTCTGTCAGTATTGAAAGTTCTCATTGTCACTGGAGTTTGTTTAATGATAAAGATATCCATTAAGGAGCAGAAACACTAGAATGAACATGGTATCTAGAATTCACTTGAGATAGATCACTACTAATTAGATCCTGGTGCTAAATCTACTTGGAACACAGACTGAGCAGTGAACCACAGGAAGAAGGAAGGGATTTTTATTCATGATACCTGTAAGTACAGTTTTCTGGTGTGAGAATCTGATGGCTTAAGTTAGAATAACATTCAAAGACTGTCTTATTTGGCATCTTTCTAACAACTGAAGCATTTTTATGGAGCAGTTAGACACTTGCTATGGTTACAAACTTACATTCATATTTTTTGTGCAGGAGAACAGCCCAGTTATGCCAAGCAACTGAAGGCAGAGCTTTTTGCCAAGTCTTTATTATGTGGCTAGACAAGGTGCTGAATTTTTTGTACAAGGAAGAGACTAGCACTTCTATTTCAGGAAGCTGTGCCACAGGAACAACCTTTTAGTGCTTTGAAGCATGAGCAACAGAATAAGTGGCTTGAGGAGTTGGACAAACAGAATGAAGAAGCTAAGATACAAAAAATAGAAGAAAAACTTAATTTATCAGAGGTATCTGTGCTTTAGAGGGTCTTTTTGAAAAGAGATAAATTTTTATCTACATTTTTTTTCTAAGAAATAAAAGATGAAATTGTAGGCCTGATGAAGTAGCGACAAAGATGTAATTACCTGCAGCATGCCCAGGTTTTCACCTTAAGTCCATAAGATGGTCTAATTGTACATTCAGCCAGTAGCTGTTCCAGTATTTTGATGGCAGAGAACAGAGTACCATGTGTCTGGTCTGATGTGTTAGAGTGCTTGCTGCAGAGATGAAGACAGTGATATTACTATATTTTTTTTTTCCTCTTTCCCACCATTGTGCAAAAGCATTAGGGTTTGGAAGGTGTTGTAGAAACACTGGCTAGAGACTTTGTAAAAAGATTTTTTCTGTAGACTACAGGAGGAGATGAGAAAAAAGAAGGAAAGTAACAGATAACTACAGTGTGTCACAGGGGTGTTCAAATCCTGTTTCTAGACATACTATTTTAATACACATACAATCTTATGAAACTTTTTTAAACACTTCTCCAAAAATATTGAAAAAAATAGCCTTACCTTTTCTAGTCTTCGGTTTTTCCACGCTGTTGAATGTAGGTCTCTTATGCTGGACTAGAAGGAAATCATGGCCAATATAATTGCTGTGCAGGTGGAATACCTGAAGAGACTTCTAATACTGTCCCTGTTGGCCAGTTTGGTCAATATATCCTTTACCTCTGGAGGTACTTTATGTAGAAGCTTTACATGTTAATATTTCTACCATTAGTAGCTTTAAGGTTATTGGAATACTCTGCATTCTTATACAGCCCAATACTGATACTCTTCCAAAGACTCTTTGTCTTTTGGATTGAAGAAATACACAGGGAGATTATACTATTGCTAGAATCCACATTTCCAAATTACTGTCCACAGCTTTAACCCCAGGATTATATCTTTTACCATGCATCAAATATAGTCATATCATGAGATGTTCCATATTATTAGTGAACAGGAATCTTGATTACCAAAACCTGATTGATATGAATGCTCACAGTCTGTGGCCTTTTGGATTAACAGGCTACAATTTTTACTCTCAACTGAAGCATTTACAGCAACTGCACAATTCCTAGACAGAAATTCTTCGTTTTAATTCCACAGTGTGTAATACTAAAAGAGAGCTTTCCTACCCACTCTCCAAAAAAAACCCTTGTTGCCAAGGTGGGTTACATACCTAAACACAATAAAATCTCTTAATTTCCTGAGTTGTTGAAGGGATTGGATTTCCTTAGTAAACTGAGCTTTGTAACAGTGATGGGAACACAGCTGTGAAAGGTTCCTTCATTAGCTGCCTTGGTTTTTTAATTTGATAGGTGTGCTGTGGGAAGATGATTGGTCATCAGTGAGTAACCTAACTAACCTCACTTCTAGCCTCTTTCTGAAAGGAAGTTGATGTGCACTTAATCTCGTTTTATTCAACATCTTTTTTTTCAGATCTCATGTTATACTCTCAACCCTTCTACATATTGTACCACAGACTTGCATAAGAATAAAGTAGATTTTCCATCTACTCTGATCTGCTTCTACATCATAGACTGTTCAAAGGGAACAGAAGGAAGACTAATTTGCATTCTTATTATTTGGACTATGATTGTCTTGCTTCTTTTAAAATAGGTGTGAAATTTTTCTAGTACAAGTGAATTTTTATTTAAGGAAAGGGCTACTAGGAAGTTTATTAGATTAGATTGTGTTAGTTTTTTTCCTGTAGAATTCAGGTTTTGAAGCAGCCATTCTCCAGTCCCTCCAGGGAAATAGTTCTTTCAGTCAGAAAAGAAAACCTTCTCGGTACCTGTAGCAAAAACAGAGGCCCCTTCAATAAAAATCTTTCATTAGTGACATACTTGGGTTTTCCAGTTGCCAACACTGAGCCAAAACCATAAACCTGGGTGGTACAGAAGAGAGACTTAAACCCAGTATGTCACCTCTACAGATGATTTAGATACTTTGCTAGGATACCAGCGATGGCTGCTGTGGGTGGAAGAGGTTTTGAAAGAGGGCTTATTTTGTAATAGGGCTGTCTAGTTGAAAATAGGAAGTTAGAGATTAATATCTCGGCCCAAAGCACATGAATTCTGCTACTGTCCAGAATTAAAATGGAAGAGGTAAATGTAGGACTCTTGTTATGTTACTGGAGAGAGAATGTTTACACAACAGGAGGAGAACATGGCAAAGTGGGCAGGGTACTGACCTCTCAGTCAAGCAGCTCCCAATACTATTAGAAAAATTATGGAATGGAATAGTAATATAAATTGAAAAAACAGTACCAAAAAGCCTGAATCCATGTTAACTTGTTATTTTTTCAAGGGTTTTTCACTTTCTAATTTCTGGGTTTAGTTTTTTTTTCTGAAAATATAGTAGCATTATGGTTTTGCTGACCAAGTATGTGGATCAGCAGTATAATTTATGATCTGACTTGTGTTTTAAGCAACAGACACACTCTGTTTTACCATGTAGGGAATTAACTACTGTCTGATTGTAGCTCTGTGATAGCTTTTCAAATGTTCCTGTTGTACAAAGCGTGTATTTTCTGTTTTGTTAACCTTACTTTATAGAAACAGTGTAACTGAGCATGTTTCTGTTTTTTTGTTGCTTCTTATTTTCTTAGGCTGAAGAGCAGGACAGATGGGCAATGCATTTTGATTCTTTAAAGAACCACCTTAATTCTAACGCACAACACTCCCTAAATGGAATGTACAAAAAGCAGCCTGAAAGTCTTTGCCTGTCACCTGACCCTAAGGAGCTGACTGCTTTTATTCACCCTTTTTCACCTGCAGCTTTAGGCAACTTCATGCCCTTAAAGGTGGAAAATGCAGGAAAATCTGCTAAAAACAGTGCTTTGGAACACAGTCAGAAAGTCAGGTGAGTGAACTTTGTAAGGATAATCATCTTCCCAGCCAGTACATTTCTGATACCTCTTTAGAATTTTTTTTTTTTTAAATTGAATATGAGTCTTTAAGTCTGATCTCTGGATCTTACTCCTTTGACTTATGCTTTTTTTAGAAATGTCACTTGTTTCACTTTTGAAAGACACAAGTGCTTCCGTTGTTCATTAATAAAATTTACTGCAAATAACCTTACTTTGTTCCTTAGTAAAATGAATTTCATAATTGTAAATTAATATAATGAGATAACCTCAATATGAAAATATTACTTGAAATCTAACTGATTCTAATTAAGAAAGACTTTAGGATTATCTTTTAATGATTAAAAATATTTACATGTTTCTTTGTTCATAGTTTCCTCCGTTCAATGACTGCTCTCCTGGACCCTGCACAGATTGAAGAGAGAGACAGGAGGCGGCAGAAACAGTTAGAACATCAGGTAGACTTTTGTTTTAAAGTCTAACACTATTTTAATGAGAAGGAAGGATGAAAGGTAGTGTTGTCTTAGGAATAAAGAATGAGATTTAATACCAGAATCCAGTGAGGCCCTTGACTTCTCTGCTTCAGATTACATGTTTACAGTTGTTTAACAGTGTATCATTCTGTTAGACTCTACAGTTTTCTTTTAATATTTGTACAGAGATTTTTGCATTTCTGTAACTGAATTCTTGCCTCAAAAAATGTACAGTGTAGTATTTAGAGCTCCAGTAGGTTTGTGTGTATTTTTCTTCAGTCTCCACTGTCATCAGGCAGACTGATATTTACAGATACCCACTCCATGAATCTTTAAATTTTTATCTGCTTTACTGTCATTTACATTACTTCTCTGGCATTCTAACTGAACTGCTAGATCAAAATACTACCTTACAGTATGTAAGGTAAAAATCAGACCACCATTTCTTTACAAGAAAAAGAAAAGCATTTTATAAAACATAAAAAGCTTCTTTTGTTTGAGTATTGCAAACTGCTTTATTGGGCTGGTGGCTCCCCCTCTCCATCCTCTCCCCCCCCACCTCCCCCCCCCCCAAAAAAGGAAGACAGCTACCCCTTGTGAGGAATTAAAAAAAACAAAAATGTTTGAAATTAATTGTCTTGATTTTTTTTTTTTTATCCAAATTCAATTACTGTACAAGTATATGGAAATACACAAATAAATAGCTAATAATACCTTAATGTCATATCTTTTCATTTTCCTTTTTTTCTGATTCTACTAGAAAGCAATAATGGCTCAGGTAGAAGAAAAACGGAAGAAGAAACAACTAGAGGAAGAGCAGAGAAAATGGGAAGAACAAGAGGAAGAACAGCGCCTAGCACGAGAAAAAGAACAAATGCAGAAACAGTTTGAAGAAGATATGCTGAAACAAAAACAAAAGGAGGTGGGTTTTTGCATTTACTTTAGTGCAGATAGTCTGTAATAATGCTGGGTTTGAGGAGAATGGTTCTTGTTCTTCACCTTATCACACTGAGAATGAAAACTATCCAAAATATAGACATTTGAAACCAAAATCTGTTTCCTCAGTTAATACTTTGTAACACCATACAACTTTTAAGGGAGGTTTCTTATTTTTGGACAAGGGCCTTTTCAGGAAGAGAAATAATATGAACCGGCAAAACCAGAATTGTAGTTTTGAATAATGCAGAAACGTGCATTTTTAAATTCAGATTTTAAATAAATACCTCAAATTATGTGGTCCAGTTATTGTTGTTAGTAACTTCATGCTTTTAAGATGGCTCAGTACGATGAAGTTTACCTGACGGGATGTGCTTTCACTCTAGATTAAAAGTAATTCATGTTTTAGAACTTTTTTCTGTGTAATTATCGCTGAGCTTTACATATTCAAGTTAAACCAAAAGTACATTTTGACCATTGGCAAGTACAAATTTTGCATTTGCATACATTCTTACCTCTGTAGAAGGTTAAAAGCTGTGTCTGATGTTTTATTCTTCCTTTTGGCATGGTAGCAGCTATCACTGTTTGCTTCATATTTGGAACAGTAGCAGAATTCCATGATGTCATAAGACAGGGTGATTCCAAAAACACACCCTTCTCCAAAACCTGCAGAAATACAGAAATCCCTGATTTCTTTGCATTTTCTGGATGGAAACATATAGCATCCACCTGTAGATGCTGGAACAAACTGGTAGAGACTGGGAGTGTTGTCTTTCTCTGCAGTAGACGAGCTCCTTCAAAATGTGTTATGCTATCAGTTGTTCTTGCTTCCACCTAGAAATTCAGTAGGAAGCAGGGATAGGATGGTAGTAGCAGTTTGGAAAGGAGATTTCCCTTGGCCCAGTCTCCTGCACCTTGAACCTGCTGAGTCTGGAAACTGTAACCCTCATACTCTGGGATGTTCTGCCTTTGTTAGGGAGGCTTCTAGTGTCTCCTTTCAGTGGCAATAGGAAGAAGGTGGGTTTTAAAATTATTTTTATTTAGGATTCTTTTATTTCATTTAACCACATGATAGGAGGAAGTCATAGATAGCTGAAATCAGATGGCATTTAGGAAGAGAAGGATTTGTTAGAAGGGAGATAAATATCCAAATGAATTTTGAGGATCTTGATGCTCACTTTTTAATGCTAGGATTGAACATCTTTCGTTAGCACAGCAGAGGTTCTGAATTTGACTTTATAATCATAAAAGTTATATGTTACTTATTGCATCTACTCAACTAATTTTGGTTTTGTTTTCTTAAAAAAGAAGCTTTACACAAAATAAGAATATATGTAAACTTTGAGGATTATTAATCCCATTAAGTTTATTCTCAAAGTAAATTACCATCTATATTTACTTCTTTTTTATTTTTAAAGGAATTCGCGACTCTTAAAACAAATGAGATCTATCAGACAATGCAGAAAGCTCAAGAATTAGCACAGAGATTAAAACAAGAACAGCGCATTCGAGACTTGGCTCAAAAGGGACATGACATTTCAAAACTTCAGAAGAATCTTGGTGGTGGCAAGTAGAAGTCTTTTCATACTCAGTTTGCCTATTCCTTTGGTGTTTGCACACAAATTTTGTGAGTTTTGTTTTGTTTTGTTTTGTTTTTCCCTGCCTGCATTTGGGTCAGAAATTGCTCCTTTGCTTCACAAACCAAATTTAATTTCAGCTTCCAAAGAAATATCAGTTTAACTAATACAGAGAATATTTTATTTTGGTAAGCTTCAAATACTATATTACATAAAGGAAGGAATATGAAGATATTATCAGGAGTGAATAGGGAATATTCAGACGTATGTGCCGTTGATTAGATTTCCAGTGAAAAAGGGAGAGTATTAGGATCTGAACCATAGTTCTCAGTCTTGCTTTGAGTTATAAACCACAACAGTCTGATAACTTGACAACATGGTTTAAATGAAACATGCGTTACTAAATTGAACAATTTTACTTACTACTTTTTAGGTGATACAGAATTTGAAAACTGTAATACTGGCGTTTCACATCAAAGTAATCATTTTTCAGATGACATTAAGAGTCACACTGATCAGAAGACTTCTTCTCGGAAAGACACTGCTGTGCAAACAGGTATGCAGCCCTTGATTTAATTACTCCGAGGTACTGCAAGAAAGATGGTAGAGCAGCATATTTATGAAGCTGAGCCAAATCACTGTCATTCAGAATGGAATAAAACTAGAAAGAAATACTTGGACAGACACAGACATGTTAGTATATTACAACGTATTACTATAATCTTCTAAATAAATTATATGTCTATATGGTTATTACTTACCAGTTACAGGTTCAAATCACACAGTCTGGAATACAGCATTGACTTAGAGTCATGGTCACAAGCCACGTAGAACTAAATTTAAGGCATTTAAACATGTAGTTGTAGTAGGCTTCAACGTGAATGTTCACAGGCTTACGTAACATGATTTGGTATAGAGCAGGGCTGGGTTCCTAATGAATCTGTGAAAATACTGGCTGAAACACTGTCAGTAATTCTGGAATTAGAAAACTAGACTAATTGGAAAATGAGAGCTTACATTCAGATGTTTAGAAAAGCTTTTTACAGTTCTTCCTAAATACCCAGACAGAATTGAGGGTCCATCTAGATAGAATACTTTCCAGTCTTTATCTTGATTTTGTGTCACACCATTAAAAAACCCAGCTCAAACTTAGTCTGCATTTATTAATGTTGTAGATGAGGTAGAATGAGCAGATTCAGTGGAAACTTACAGTCACTTTATGCTTTGTATTTAGAAATTTATTAGCTTATCACTTGTGAATTGGAGGCTTTATTTTATTTCTATTTGCTTTAAACAATTAATATTTTTTGTTTTAATGGTGTTGGTAGAAATCTTACTGTGAATTTGGAGAGCTTACAAATTAAATAAGATTTCTGTGTATGCCCCTTAATAAAGAAAGAAGCCAGGTTCTTAGTAATTTAAAAATTGAACAACATATTTCCATTGGAAGACAAGGCTTAGGAAACTAAGTTACTCCCAGTAGCGCTGTGAATATGGCCAAACCATTCGCATTCTAAACTAAAGAGAAGCTGTGCTTTGCTCTTTACCTTTGGGTACCATAACAGAAATGGAATTCTACATTTTAAAATAATGTAGTTTCATTTTACATAAATTTTGCTTTTTGGCTTGATTTCATTCTCCAGTCTTTATTTTTTTGCCTGTCCTTACTGAGTTTGCTTTTATCAGTCCTATGTATCTTGCACATCAAAAAGAATAAAAAACATTGTAAAACCATAAGAACCAATTTTTGAATAAAATCAGTAATGGTAGATTGATACACATACAAAAGTCAAACAGGTAATTTGAATAGCTTAGACTTGGAAGACTTGGAGTTAAAATATACTTTTTTTTTTAGAGTACTTAAATATTTCATCATACACTGAGTCAGCTGAGGAAAGAACTGTGTGTTGCGGATCACCTGATATTTCCATAGAATATAAAGAAACCTCTTACAGCAAAAAATACCACAAGGAAATGCAGTATATAGATAAAAATAAAATTTCAGGAAAAGAGGCTGCTGGGATTTACAGTGATCTATATGAACAATATGTAAGAAAAGAAAGACAAATTAAACCTTCAGAAAAACACAGCAAAAGACCTGACTGGAACATAAACAAGCCTGGGAAAAGATACATTCCAGCATCGGAAAGATACCCTAAACAGCTACAAAAACAAAGGGAAGAAAACAAAGTAAGGCGACAAATGGAACTGCTTCAGTTGGTAGAAAGAAATACCCCTGGGAATCTCTGCCCCAAAAAGGGTGGTTATTCAGACAGGTCTCCTTCACCTCACGAAGAAATAAATATGAAGAATAAGGGACATAGAGTCAGAAAGGTAACTGTTTGGTCTTTAACAACAACAATGTGTATTTTTAAGACTCTTGTTCCACACGGTTTTGCCTGGATGGGAATTCAGTTTTGTAACTCAAGCATTGAGAATTTTCCTGTTCCTATCCTTTGTGTAAAGAATGGTGTTACAGCATTGTTTTGTTCATCGTAATCGGAAGAGTATATTCAGATTTTGTGACTTAGCTTTTACTATTACTTTAGTCTTCCAAAGTGTTGATTCACTTTCATTTATTCATTATCATTGATTCATTTTGTAAACAGGGAGCTTGATTGAAAGCAGTGTGTGGGATTGAATGACATCACTGCTGTGTTCTGTCCAGTTATTGTGTTGTGGGGATGGTTGAGGTCGAGGAGTACCTTTTCAGTACCTGCAAAGAATACAGATTACTGAGGATGTAACCTGTTGTCATAGAAATGCATCCTTCTTAGTGAAGTCATTTCTTCTCTAGTAGCAGTAAGCAGGTATCAGGATAGCTTGTGGCTGGGAAAATAAATAATTTTCATTTAAAGAAAATACTGTCAAATATATTCACGCCATTTCTCTTGCTTGTTCACTCTGTATATATATACATAAGTATGCATAAACACCTCACTTTCTCACACCTTCCAATAGAAAAAATCTGCTGTAGAAAAGGTGGCCACTTCATTTCTTTTTAGCCATTTGTTCACTGTGGCTATGCACACATATTTTAGAAGCTGTGGGTATTAAAAAAAAAAAAAGTATGTGAAAATACATAACTGTTCATATAGGTATCGTTAAAGATTTCTTGAAGTGAGCTGGTTTATTTGAGGTTAATGGTAAAAAGTTTTGTGTTTACATTATTGAAAAGTAAATGTTCAAGAATTTTGTACCTGAGAAATGAAGCAATTAATTTTAAGCAGATTTTTAAGATAAGTAAGCGTTGTCTGATACCATGAGAAGCATGGCATACGTTAATAGATTTTATTTAAATAGAAAACTTTTACTGACTGTATCTAGAAACACAACCGTTCCTTTAATAATCATTATCTTGGGCTCAACCTTTCAGGTTTATAAATGCAGCTTTCCAAGGTCATTGGAAAATATATATAGTATTTTTCATAGTTCTTAGAGCTGCCAAAGACATAGAAAATTGGAGCAAATACTCCTGGAATTTGTTTAATTTAGTTTATAGACATGACAAGCCTCTTTAATGCAAGTCTTTGATAAATACCTTTCTCCTGAACCCAGGTCCTTTTGGAATTTCAGAACAAATTTATCTTGGAAAATGAAAGCTTTTAATATAAAAACATTGAGATTTATATTTTACTTTTGACTTTCTTGGTTTTCTCCTAGGAAGAACAATTACATAAGAATCATTTGAATGAAGAAAGGTATGTCAATACTCTGCATTAATGAAATGTATAAATACATTAATAGTAAAATACACATGCCTTTCTCTCCTGATTTTTAATATTTTAAAATAATGTAGATGCATCTAATTGTCTACTATTAAAAATAGACAAGACCAGACAAACTGCAGGTATAAAAGCAGAGTAAATGATCAAAAGTCCAGTCTTCTGAGGACTCATTGTCTCTTCTGTTTGAGAAAATTCATCACATTACTTGAGTATTGTTTGGTGTTTACTTAACTGAAATTGTTTCATGCAGATCTGAATCACCACCTGTTCCAGCAGTTAAGAACAGATTACATCAAGTACAACAAAAACAGATACTTGCTTCTAATTTCCTGGTGCATAACCACAACAGCAGAAGAGAGAAAAATATCAAGACAGATACACAGCAGAGGAGCTCCCCTCCTCCCATTGCAGAAGCTGGACGACCTCCCTCTTCACAATTTATTCCGTATGTTCGAACAAATGAAGTATATTATCTTGATCCAGATGCACCAGTGACTAGACCTTCAACACATGACCCACAGTATCGACAGTTTAATGGTACTGAAATGCGTTGTGAACTGATTCATGTAGAAGAGATGTTACAGTGATTTAGTTCAAAGTGATACAAATTACTCAATTTGTTACTGTTTTTTCCTGAATTTGCAGTAACCCCTGTGTGTCACAGCACTGTACAGAAAGCCTGTACAACCAAATGATACTCTATTTGAAAAAAAAACAAACCAAAATTAAAAAAAAAAACCAACAAAAACATAGAAAAAGTTTGAAAAAAATTAAAATAGCAACAAAATTTGTTACTCTGTTATCTGTCTTTTTCATCTGTTTACCTTTAATGAAGTATTATTGCACTGCTCTGGTACTACTGCATATAGATTTGGGTTTAGGAATCTGAGTGTTGTCTGACTTAAAATACTGATCGTAATCTGATAGCAACCAAAACCTGATTTTCACAAGCTGTAAAATTCTACTGCTACAAAATGAAAACAAAATTGATAAAGAGTATTGTTAACTGATTTGATACACATTTACTTTTAGATTCTTATCAAATGCCACGACCAATTCTTAGCTCTGATCACGTTAGAGATTCTCTTCTAAATCCTGATGCAGTCAAAATCAGAGAGAGACAACAAGCAATTCTCAAAGGATTGTCAGAATTACGCCAGGTAAGCAAAAAGTTATTGGATAAACATGTATGTGTATATATACTAAAGTTAAAATGAACACTGCAAACTATTACATAGTTATAAGCATTTTTCCATCATACACAATTAAGTTTGGGGCCATGTGCTCTACTTTTATTCCCTCATACTAAATTTGCTTTTTGTGCATTACTTCCACTTTTGGACTGCCCCTAGAGAGAGACTATGGACTCCTTAGTCCTCAGGTTAGCTATGAAGCGGTGGAGTACCTGAGAAAACTTGAAACCAAGAGGAATCGCTTTAGTCTCTGGGTTTTGATAGTTAGAATTGCTTATAGTAAGAATGTTTCAATTTCAAGGGGAAAAAGAACAGTATTTTACCAAAACACTAGAGCCCTTGGTAATGAAATTTCACTTCTGCATTTCATGGGTAAGCCAGTCATGACAGAGCAGTGTAGTTGGTGCAGAAGAGTTAGGGGGGTGGTACTTGTGTGTCAGACCTGGAAAAATCCTGTATTTTTCCAATTTGAAGAGTGAACACTCACAGAAACCTTCCGGGAGAGCTTCATTAACATGTAAAAGTAAAATTCAGGATTTGTCAATCAGCCAGATTTAGTGAGTGAATATAAAATGAAATTTAGTTTAATACTACACACAGACGAGCACATGAGAAAAAAGCTTGTTTGTATACATTGTTCTATGTGTAGTAAGTTACTGGTAATGATTAAATGTGTGGAATTGCCAGAATTTTGAATATGGTGAGACTGTCATTAAGGCTCTGTGTTGCAGTAACTTAAAGAAGCACAAAAGATTTTGGCTAGTAACTGTGAAGTTACCTATTTTTCTGATTGGAGTCAGAATACCAGGAAATACTGCCAGGCATCTAGTTATTATATGAGTGAATTTGATACTCCACCTGTTGGCAACAAGGTGTGGCCCATCACAGATTTGCACTGCAGGTCTGGATAACTGCACTGTTTCCTTTTACACTTCTAAATGTCCTGACGGGGGACTGCAAGATAAAAAAAAGCACATTTAGGTTTGCATTTTAGTCTTGAAGAACAGTAAAGGCAAAAGTGTATCAGTGTATTCCCTTGCTTTTGAATGGCTCTTTGCCTTTAGGAAGAAAACTTCCTTAAATTGTCAAAATAAAGGGAAGAAAATCTGACAGACTTAAGTGCAACAAAGCTACCAGTAGTTAACTCTATTCATTACCTGTTGAGCTTTAGAAGGAAATTGTGCCATGCATACCTTGTGCTTCAGTAGTAGGTAAATTCCTTGTGTAAACAAAGGACTGTGGCTCTCCCCAAGTTATTAAGGAAGTTGTGACCCAAGAGCACTGTTTGGTTACTGGTTTCTAATGGCTTCCAGATAGGTTTCACTGGATCTCGTCTTCCCCAGTGCTCATTAACATTTTTGTTAAATATCTGCAACTGTTAAGTATTTTGTATTGAGACTGCACTTGTCAGTGGTATTTTGGTTAAGAGTGAAGCCACCTTCAAAGCACAATTTGATCTGTGTGCTTGCTGAGGCCAGTAAAAGCTGTGGATATTTAAAGAGGTTTAAGGTGATAATATCCGTGTTGGGAAACTTAAGAGACAGGAGCTTAGGGACATTTTTGATGCACAGTATATATTCAAGTGTTAACAATGGCTAAAATAACGTTAAGGTTAGTCTTGCAGTGGATCTTGGTTCTGCAAGAGAGTTAACCTAAAACATTTAAATATCCTACCAGCAGCAGAATGCATTTGGGACATTAATTGTTGAACTTGAGTTTATCTGGTATACCTAAGTATTGTATACTCCTACAGACAACACCTGTTCTGGATCAGTTATTTCACTGAGAAAGGAAGAACAATGCTGTATTTTGTGTGAAGTATCATTTAGACAAAGAACAGACTTTACTTTTCTATTGCAGAAGATAATCTAGTCTTTTTTTTTAAATTGATATACACATGCATATATTATATATATTGGATTGATAGTTTCAGAAGATACATGTATCTGTATCTCACAACGTACTTGACCATTCTTCGGCCGCCTTTGGGGGAATTCACAGCATATTTGACCAGTCTTTAGCCTCTGAAGTACACACCCAACTAGAGGGATAGATAAATACAGTGGGGCTGTTTCAGTAACAGTCTAGCGGAACCAGCTGAGCTGTGGAAGGGCAGGAGTGAAATCAGAGGGCAGGGGTGGGCCTGCCCCTGCCAAAGGGAGAGCGGGAGGGCAAGGGCTGCTCATGGTGATTGTTACCAGACAACAAGTCTCTGCTTTTATATTTCTGGTAACAGCAGTAATAGGAACTATCAACACTTATTTTCCTCACTAAACTCAGGAGTCGGTGGAATAAGCCCAAGGTTATTCATCCAGCAAAGTGAATTCAGTATTTGTGAAAAAGAAGGGCCAAAGTTTAAGAAAAAGGACAAAACCCCCAGCTACTGTCACTACATACCCGAGCATCTTGTTTTCACTAAGGCAATAAAACCGCTTGCCTACAATAGCTAAGTGATCCTGCCAGCCACGGGCAGGCTGCCCAGGGACATGCAAAGAAGGACCTCGTCCTTGTGGAGGGACTGCACGTTACTTTTCTCTAGGCCCCTTTTTATCTTTGCAAACCATGTGATTGACTGTTCTAATTTTCAATGTTACTTGTTTCTCACGTCAGCTCTGGGTTGATTTAGGGCAATTTATTTCATGACTTCATTTTGTAATATGCTACTAAATGCAAAAAACACTGTAATAAAAGTAATTATTGACAAAGGGACTAACAAGCCCACTGACCCATTAATAGAAATAGCAGATACTGTTGATTAATTAAAAAGCAGTTCATCAGGTGATTTAAAATAGGCGGCTGCTGCTTCTGGAAGGACACACACTGAAATCTAACAGGCACCTTGGCTAAAGGAAGCCAGTTCTGCAGGACCTGGCTCCCCTTCTGTGCCACCAGCAGTACCAGCTCTCAGCTGAGGCCCGTAACCATTAGCTTTGAAAAGGGTCTTCTACCTCTGAGGAAAAATACCACTGTAACTTTTGTGGGCTTTTAAACAAACTTCTTTGGCACCAACTGACTTCTGACAGGTCTAAAATGGATAGAGACCGAGGGGCTGGAACATATAAAGTCCTATTAATTACAGTAGAAGTTCTTACTTAAAATTTATGAATGTACAGGACATAGCTGTATCACGTATTACTTACCACACAGACACAGATACACTTAGAGGAGTTTTTTATTCCAGGTCTAGTACTTATGGGAGCCATTAACAAAGCAGGAACCTTTTACCTTTTGAGAGTAAATACGCACATCCTTAAGCATCTGACACTGTTCTAGTTCAAATGGTAAAGCTGCCCTTTATCTTAGAGTATAATTTATGTTAAGACTAGAAGCTGGTACCTGTCAAGGTTTTGGGTTCAGCTTCATACAAGAATATGCTAGAACACTACAAAAGTAGTGACAGTGCGCAGAGGAGAGAGCAAGTTAAATTTAATACAATGGAAGAGTATTTTTTCCTCTGCACAGTCATCCCTGGAAACTGGACTGGCTTCCCCTTCAGTCACACTTCAAGTCTTTTGCAGAAGACAGAAAATTTCAGCTTCCCTCTCTGCTGAATGTACTATGTGCCACATTTAAAAAGCATTGAGACTTAAGAAGTGGATTGTTTTAAAATATGAAACAGCGACGCTTTATTAGCTCAGGCTGCATGAGGAAGACAGATCATTCACCTTTATATTCTGTTTATTTCAGGGCCTCCTGCAGAAGCAGAAGGAGCTGGAGACAGCTTTGATTCCTGCTATAGCTCAAGAAGAGAACTTTATTTCACCATTTTGAGAGGTACATATGAGTTCTGAATTCTTACAACGTAAATGCACAGCACTTTGTTACTGTAATTAATTATGAACCATCTCTATCTTTTTTATGAAATATTTAAATTATGTGAATTTTGATAGATTATGGGGTCATGTTGCTTTTCCTATTGAAGATACATGAAACTAATGATGGTGTGTCTGCTCAGAATGGTCTTTATGCTACCTGAAGACAGATATCCGTTTAATATAAATCACCAAAACACAGTTTAAAAACGTTACATGTGTTTTTGTAGAACGCAGTGTATGTATTTGGATAAATAAAAAGACTAAGATGTATTCTGAATGGCTTGGGTAGATGTTATTGGTATTTTTAACTATATGAAAGTGCCTGTACTTAACTGTTCTGACAGTTTTTAGGTTTGGACAATTAACTGAGGAAATCCCAGATTTCAAAACCACAGAAGTGCTGACTGTAAACTCCCCCCCGCAGTTATAGCATTCACAGCGGGCTGGGCCCAAGGCAGTAAAACCCAGTTTAAGGAAGTTTTCTTACAACCAGGGTTTGAACACATTGGTATTCAGTGTTTCCAGTCAGAATTAAATGTTTCCTTCAGATTAATTTGCTTTTAGTCTTCAAGAGATAGGATAGTCTGGGGTAAAACTGTTTCTCTTCTAGATCTCTGCAGAAGTTTCATAACCTGAGTTCATTTTAGTTGTTCTGTGACAGAACGTGATAAACGCCACAAACCCCCAACCCCAGACTCTTCCCAGCAGCAACTTTGCCAGAACCCGAATCCGAAGACGCCTCACAGCAGCGGCCGGGGGCAGGGAGGTGCCCTCTTGCCTCTCACCCGTGCGCCCAGGCATGCGGTAGGTGAGAAGCTGCACTTGCTGCTGCAGGTGGTTAGACGAGTTCTTCACAAAATCATTAAAACCCATCATTTTGACCGATACAAGGGAGTTCTCTGTTTGAAAAAACATTATGTATTTGCCATGTTTGGTGGGAGGGAAACAACTGCTACACTAGTCTAGTATTGGTTTGTTCTTAATTTAAACAAATCAAACCGTTAGTAGAAGCAAAGACATTCAATTTTAGGGAATTTGTTTTTTAGGGAACCTTTTTTAAAGGCTACCCTTTTTTAACCAATACTATTCGTCCCAACTAGTTTTGTGAGTTGAGTCGTGTAGTTTCAAACACTGGCATCTGGTACTAAACCATGCATCCTACGTAAAAGCACTACAGTCAAATTACAAACAGGAAGAAACCCCAAATGTAGGACTCTGGACAACTTGAAGACAAGAGCAGTAAACATACAAGTCAAGAGTATTAGTATATGCAAAACCAGCAATGTAATAGCAAGGGTAGTCTTGAGACTCCACCACTATTTACTATCAGCTGCTGTTTCCCAGAAGCCTGAGCTAATTAAGAGAGAATCACTGGGGAAAAGTAAGTTTATAACTCAAAAGATGTGAAATTTAAGAAAGACAAGATTAAGAAACAAATAAAACTCTGTACTTATGGACAATGCTAGTTTACAAAAAAAAAAAAAAAAAAAAAAAAAAAAAAGAGGAAAACACCAGTAATCCCTGTGCTGAAGTGGGAGAAGACTGAGGTTCTTCTAATGCAAATTGAACTACCACAGTCATTAAAACCAGGTTTGTCCTTCTCTCATTACAGTAATTACAATGGCAAGATAAAAGTTGTAAGATCCCTCGGACTGTGCTGTAATAAGCACAGGCTATCACCATTAGATGCGAAGATAACTGCTATTCATAAAATAAAGCTTGGGTGTTTCTCAGGTGCTTGGAAAACAATATAAAAACCACAGACAATGCAATGTGTTAGCAAGTCCCTTGTGCATTAAAAGTTTATTTTATTTTTGTAATGGAACCGCACCATCAGTTACGCTAATTGAGGTATTTAGCCAAAATCCAGTATATAGTCATTAAAATAACTACACTGCCTTATAGCTATGTAAAAACATTTGTACAAAATTTGTGTCAAATGTCAAATAAATACATAAGTTTTGATATTTATGTAAAGAAAAGTGATTTGGATACTCTTACAGTTAAAAAAAACTCGCTTTTTCACATATTTTAGGCAAACATTCAGTTTTACATTAAAACAGACCTCAAACTGAAGCCCAGGTACAGGTCAAATACAAATGTAGAAACTTAAAAGTGCCAACAAACAAGATAATTCAAGTACAGTAAATGTTAAAAAATATAGATATTTATTTCAGTTTTCAGATGTGTTCAACCAGTACAGGCCATCAGGTTTTAAATAAGACAAGAAAACATTTGAGATAGAGGACAAGAAACATTTTGTTCCAGAATAAAATAGAAATTGTTAATCCACCATTTTAGAAACAGAAAAGTCCACAGCAACTTATAAAAAAGAGATTTAGGAGTTTATTTCTGTTTTGAATAGGGCCTGGAAGAATCACAATTTATATCCCAGCCACCAGGTGATGATGACTTCTCTGTATCCATGCTCTGACTGTAGGCAGATAGAAAATAATTGCCCCCTTCTTGGTTTTGACTTGCAGAAGAAATTGGGTATGTTGTTCCCAGAAAAGTCTGATGAGTGAGTACGTTAAAGTGACTGAATTGATGGGACATGTTTAATTGTCTACTATAAACTGGGAAGTTACTGAAAGGAGCTTGTTCAACTGAATTGTGTTTTTTCTCCTTCAGCAGAGCAGGTTGTAGAAATGGGAGTAATTGGTTGTATCTCTTCCAAGTCAATTTTAGAAGTCTTTTCCATCAAGCCAATTTGTGCTTCAGGAGATAACTCTGCAACTGATAAGCAGCTTGCTTTCGCGTCTACTCCATAGGAGCCCTTGGCCTCTGTCTGCAAAGCTTCCAAAGGAGTATCATACTTAGAAGCATCAGTGCAGACTTCTATTTGTGATGTTTCATCCCCTGAATCCAGAGACATGTCCTCCTCATCCTTTCCATCATTTTCTACAAGAACTACATTAAAAAAGAAGAGAGAAAGTCCTATTCCATTGAAATACAAACTTTGGTTAGAAAAGCTATACACTACTCACAGAGTGTTACGCTTCAGGTCTGTAAGTCCATTATCACTTAAGTCTTGGTCTTCTGCCTCTCGTTCACTTACTCAACATACACACTTAACCCTCTGTGTGAGTGTCCAGTTATTCCGATGCTAAAAGCTTCTGCGCATTACGTTCATGTTTAGTGTTGGGAAATCCCAACTCCCAGCTCCAAAGGGGTTAATGTCAAAACAGCATCTAAAGTTACACAGTAGGTGAGTATTTGATCAGACAATTAAAGGAGTACAACTACCAACATCTCAGTCCTTTTGTTAGGGTTTCTGAAAGCTATCATCAAGTTCACACTTCCCTGAAAAAACAGACGGTTACACCCCTTGGGTCTGTGCCCACTTTCTGGATACCAGGTTAGCCTGTCATTCTGTATTTACAGCCTCCTCTGGTGCTCCATCCCACCACTTGTGCCCCATCATTTAAAATAGAAAGAGTAGCTTGAGAGTTGGGTTTTCCTTCTGCTCTCTACTGTTCATTTGCAAAAGCAAAAGCATCCTATCTCAAGGATGGCCACCCCACACGGCTAACTAGGTAAAGAAAGTTTAAGCGTGTTTAAGTGCGTAGATAAAGACAGTTTAATACTACCTGATTGTCTTTTGTGAGCATCAGAGGCAGGAAGGCTGTTTCCTTCAGTAATGGAGCTGTGATACCCAACGAGACTTTTAAAATTCTGCATGAAGTCATCAACAGTAGCAACCACTATTCCATTATCAACATAATTTGAAAATCTTTTGAGATTCTTTTCTAAATACAGGAAAGGAAATTTTGTATTAATATTTAGCACCTTCTATCAAAAGAAGGCAAGAAGTTTTCACAAATGTTGGTTTTACCTGTTAAGAAGACAACGTGTCTCTGTTGTATGTTTTGAGCCTGAAGCCTGATAAGACAGTCTAATTCTGGGGCATTTCGAGTTTGAGAATCACAATTATGGTAAGACAGAATCTCAACCAAGTGCTTCTTTTGATAGGTATTCAGGAGGGTCAGCAGACTCAGGGCATTAGCATTCATTCTAGAACAGGAAAAAAAAAGCACACTATTAAAAAGATACTTGATTTAAGGTCACTCTAAATATTAAGTCAAAAGACAAAGATAAGAGTACGTTCTACTTAATGGAGTTTCAGAGAGCATAATTAAATAACGCTGAAGTGTTGGAACAACTGGCAGTTGAAGAGCACTACTTACCTCCCCAGCTCTTTAAGTTTTTTTTGGATTTTGCAGTGGACTTTCCACTGCCATTTCCCATCTGGGGTATTGAGATCCTCCAGAAACTTTAAGAACTGTTTTAATTTATCTGTTTTGGAGATACAGAATAGAAGTCAAATGTTGTGGTATGCAAACTGAAAATACTGCTTTGGTAGATACATAAAGCTGCTTTCTGTTTTCATCACAGTATAGTCACACAACTACAAACATCAGCCTAGTCCTTCAGGTTTTCCTCCTAGCAGATTAGCCAACAATAGTCCAAAACTGAGCTGCTTTTCTGTAGGTCAGATGCCTAACAGTGGTATCTGCATACATAAAAGCTGAATTCAATCATACATGGTCTGCCTGGCTGAAATATCTGTTTAAAAAAGTGGTAATTTTGTTAACTATCAAAGAAAAAGTGACAAAATGTAGTTTTTCAGTATTTTTTTCTAGTGTTTTTGTGGACTGAGTAATAAGAAATAAAAGGTTCCATATACATAACTACACACTCTAACACAAACTTAGAAAGCCAAGATCTCCAAGTTCACATGTTCCCCAGAAGTATGTTCCCCAAAAAGACCACTGAGGTACGAAAAAGACTGAAGTAGCTGAAGTTCTCCAAAAAACGTCACAACAATTAGCTAGAAAGCTTGAAAATTAGAAGACTTGATTCTTCAGTGCAGTACATGTGGCATCTTGCATGCCGAAATACCAGGCTTTGTTTGTGTTTGAAAGCTTCAGAAAGCAACACACTTACCTGTAGTGATGGACTCTGAATTAAGAACAGATTCATCTGACACAACAAAACCACCAGACACGAACAGTTCATTGTACGTGTGATTTTTCACATCATCCAAACTATCGACACCCGCAAAGCTGACACAAGAAAGCCTCTTCAAGGTTATTAAGCGAGGTATCTGTTTAAAAATGTTAGAGATGTGTAACAAAGATCATACAAAAAAAAAACTACAGAACTTTCCTACTTACTAATGCAAAATACCCAACTTCCAAACACCTTTTCAAACAACTATAATTTTTCCTCTTGCCTCCCATGGTGCTCTCTCAAAAACTTCACAGGAATGAGACAATGGAAGTTGAGCACTTAGAAGAATAATTTTACTTTCTGTCCAGCACAGGTTCATGAACCACAGCTGTCAGGAGTATCTTAGGTCAGCTGCCTTCGCTTGCCATTACAGCATGGCAGAACCAGAAGCAGAACTACTCAAGCCTCACTACAGCTTCACAACTATGAAAAATAAATGTGCATTAGCACATGTGTGGAGGTGGCATTTGCCACAACCATTTTTGTTTCTTCGAACAACAGCTAAACACAGGACATCATATAAATGCTCTGTTGTTATGAGAAAGTAGCCTTGCTCAAAATGAGCTTGTCTCCCTATGTTTTAACAGCAGCTTTCTATAGTACACATTTATTTATGTGAAATACCTTATGGATGAGGTTGGCAATGTCTTCATTTTGGATAATTATCAACAGTTTATCTAAAGCAGCTCTTCTTTTAAGGAACTGTTCTGGGTGGCATTCCGTATTACCTAACTTCGTAAGATATTCCTAACACCACAGAAAGAGAAGATGGTGAAGAAAAAGTGAATAGGTAGTTCAGCCAAAACAATCCCCACACTATGACCACGTCAAGTAAGTTTTCCATTCGAATGTCACAGGGACTGGTTTCCTTTTCTTTCTGATACATTAACTGGAAAGATGTAGCAACTCAAAAATAGGCTGTTTCAGCAAGTCAGTCATTCTTACAGAAGTGCACATCAACGGCCAACTGACACTATCAAAACTGCATGAGTTTTCAGGTAAAGCCAGCCAGGAATTTTTATTATTTCACTTTCACCTTACACATTTAAATACAGAAGAACAGTAATCTCCAAGTTAGCTGTACTATTAACTGGAGGGGAAGGGAAAAAAAAGACCCAAAACCCACACACATGGACTTTTTGTATATTCTTTCTAAAATGGCAAGCTATCATATTTTTGCCCTGGTTACCTTTTTTCTGAAAGGCTCCCCCCCAGCAGTATCTTCAGAAGGACCCAAACTACAGCCTGCTCTGCTTTCCAACTATAAGAAAAAGACTTACGTAAAAGCTAAATATACTACCTCCAAAGCTCAAACGAGAAATGGGACAGGACAGCCTACTTTCACAATTCACTTCCACAATAGAACATTTTTGAAACAAATTTCAGACTACCTTGTGTTTCCAAGTCCAGTTTTGTACATTCTGATTCGAAAGGCACTCTATTCTATTTTAACACTATAGAGAGGTTGAACTGGAACATATTTACCTTGATTTCTTTGCAAAGAATGCTTTCCTCCTCTTCATGAATATAAAATTTCACAGTGTTTTTCTGTACATCTTTAATAATTTTGACCAAACTGTTAAATACTTCAGGCTTTAACTGGCTTATAAAATCAGAAAGACCCGGTTGGGTTGAAATGTTTAAGTTCTCTGGGGATTTCTGTGGCTTTTCTGGTGGCTCCATCACATCACCACTGGCAGAGGTCTGATCAGATGTCAGCGTATCTTCCGGTTTAGCATTCACATCATCTATTCCCTCCTTCCCTAAGGGTAAGCTTGAAGAATGCTGCTCATTAGAATCCAGATCTTCTACCACGTTATTACACAATGGCTCTGATGATAACGCCATGTCAGAGTCCCTGCAAACAGGTAATGTGTTGGGTGGAGGATTCAGGGCAGCGGTACTAAGCACTTCTGCAGATTCAGGACTAGAATAAATGGGTGGAGTATGCCTAGTGCACGAAGAAGACAAAATAACACTATTCAACTTTTCACTCAGTGCCTCTATATACTCTTGGACAGAAACCTCTGATGCCTGTAAACATATGTATTCAGAAAGTCTTGTTATCCTCTCTCGGGCAGAGAAGACTGGTGTGGAAACACCACTAACATAAGCAATATTCTTTTGCTTCAAAATTTCTTGGATCTTACTTGCAAAGAGATTATATTCTTCTAATAGTGTAGTCTCTATTACTGCACTAATGGAATGCTTAGTTGTGAAAGGGTGATCTGCTAGCCCACACTGATCTTCGAGTTTCTCCACTGGTCTTGTATAGAGTCCATCTTCTGCTGTCTTTTGTGTGTCTGAAAATGGAGAGTATGGAAACTGATAATCAGAACTTCTCTGTCTATTTATTACCCGGGGGTCATTAGGACAGGCATCCTTTGGTGGTAAATAGATCAGTGGTTCTTCTGGTGATTTCAGACCTATATAGGAAGAGTTAATCATCACCATCTCATGTTTGAAAGTCATACACAACCAATATACTAAAACCACAGTTTTAAAACAGCATTACTGTTGTACCTCCCCCCACCAAACAACTTAAATCCAAAGACTCAAGTGTTACTGTCTGCTTAGGTACAGAAGCACTGAAAATTTAATTGCTCCTAAGACAGGAGAACAATCAAGTTTACGCAAAAAGCAGAGCACAATTAAATTTCCCAGAGATAATGTCTGATTAAGCATAACAGGAACTGTCTTAATTATGATAAAAAAAAAAATCAAATTAGAATTCAAACAGGGTGACAACTTATTCAAATATTTTCATTCGCTACTAGGTTATAATCCTCAGATTGCCAAAAGGCTTATTTTAGGCACACACTGCCTTGTGGAGTTAGACTGCAAATGGCAAGCTGCATGCCTGATCTCACAACTGAGAACAGTTTTTTTGCTTAAAAAGGTAGGACGTAAGTCTTACGGTAATTACTGATACACGGAACCAGTTATGCTGCAAGGAGTGCTGAAAGCCTCTCATAATCCAAACCTCAGATCATTTCTGCAGCACTCAGTTTCTTCACCATCCACCTTCAAAACTATGGTTTTGTTTGTTTTTAAACCAAATTTAACACTTTGTTGCAATTAATGATATATACACACAGACATTTCAAATATACACAGATCTTTGAGTATAGATCTGTTCCATCAATACTTCAAAGCTGCGTTTCTTTGTTGGTTTTGTTTGAGATTTTTTGTGGTTTTTTTATGTCTTGTATTATTGTTAAAGCTAATACAGTTAATAAGCAGAAAACCAGATTTCTGGAACAGAAGCAATAACCATAATAGTACAGACAATTTCTAAAAGCTAGTGTTCTTTTGGAATGCAGCCATTTTTGTAGCCAGTTCAAAAATTTATATTCAGTCCCTAATTTGATCAGGTCCATCCAGATGTAAAAGGAAAATATCTGCCACTAACAAGATCCCTTGTTCAAGGTGACAGTATCACCTCATCATTATTTTATGCCACTAGAGTTATACAGAGACACTGGAAACGTGGTTCCATTTTCTTTTCCTTATCAATTAATCTGTACATTTTTTCTTCATCCTTTGAAGTACACTCCTTGAGTCAACCCAAATTTCTAGTTTTCTTTAAAAGCACTAAACACAGATATAAATCAGGTTATTCCAATTAGCTCCATCCTATTTTACTGGCACCTTTTTTCTGTTGCCCTATGCCTTCATTGTTGATCTATACCTTTTGCATACACAATGTATATTTATTTTAACAGACTTTCAAGAACTCAGTACCAAATGATAATGTTAGCAGAGTAAATCTACTTTAAGCTTGTTTGAGATACAAGGTACTTAAGAATATCTTATATATCTTTCTTCTTGAGCTGCTCAACACTTAAAAGGTACATCACTACTGTAATCAAGAAATATGGCACTATAATCAAGTCTTAGTAAGATGATTAAAAGCTATACTATGGCTTATACTGTTTTTATAACTTCTTATATTTTAATGCAGCTTATGAGTTGCATACCAATTTTTAGCAATCTTCTATAGGAGAACACATTTTTCATAACTTTTCTGGATTACTAGTTGCAATTATTGGCTCTTCCATTCTCTCAGCAGAACCTACCAAGTTCAAACACTGAATTCCAAACAGTTGCACACCTCACCAGACAAATACCCAAACATTCCCATTTCTAAATTATGTCAGTATATACCCAAAGCAATATTCAGCACCAGTGCCTGTTTTCATCCAGCAGATTTCTGTATTAATCAAATATCAGAAACACTGCATAGGCTATACATATGCTTGCATGCCAACATGAGACCCAGGACCAGGATCTATGGAAGATACAAGCCTTTACAACATGTTTTCATTCACTATTTGCAACAACATAAGAGTTAAACCCATCTTACCTGTAATTGGAATAAGTTTCCAGTGCATTCCAACTTCTATATTATTGGAGTTGGAATGTTGCCTGCGATAAACACGTTCTATAGGTGTATTAGGACAGGGAATGTAGTCTTCAAAATTACTTACGCTTCCAGTGCTTGCTTCCTAAAAAAACAATACAAACTCTCAACTCAAAACCTTTATTTTTTTTTGGTAGCTATTTAGCTTTTACATTCTGAAGAGCTGACAGTAAGAATGCACCTGAGTTTACCTCCAAACTGGTAATTTTGCTGTCAATCAAGTCAAACTTGGAAATGTTTACAGGAGGTAGTTATGTATTTCATTTACCTGTTTGACAATTTCTGAGACAGTTGTCTCTGCTGATGGTCCATCATTAAATAAATAACACAGTCCTGAGCATATGCCTTAGTGTATAGAAGATGAGTGGGGCAGGGAGGAAAGGAGGCAAAGAGGGGAAAAAAAAATTAAGAAAACTGTGTACTACTTAGCCTTTTTCAGGCTGTTGTCTTGGTAGCAGACTACAGCCATGAGATGTTGGCATTACTGAGGAACTGCCTTCAACTAGTACTAAGCCCGTGAACAATCCAACTTCATTTCATATTCCAGATGGTAAGAAACAACAGCACAGTAGGACAAACTCCGGCTCCACGACTTGGAAACTGGCCTTTATGTCGGAGTATCAGTAACAGATGACAGAACAACCACGCTATATAGCAACGTGATTGAGCAAGCAGCTGGGGTACTCTGAACCTGAACCACGAGAGCCTTTCTTCAAATGGTGTTCTGCCATATATATACTGTCATTGAAAGTATGCATGGAACACGTATACACCACTGCACCAAGAGGGCACAGAAAGAGAGCTAGGCACGTGTTTAAGCGCTCAGAACTTTTCACCTCTGCTCCTGCCAAAACTAAATAAAGCCAATTCCCCAACCATCTTTAATATCCATAGAGCATTTAAGACTCTGCATTCCACTATGCACATTTCTGAACACTTTCTCACTCAGACACTGCTAGAGGGACAGACAAGCCTGTCATCTCTTCCACTGTACCAGACTGAAAGAAGATTTCAGGATCTTCACTTGTGCACAAAAGTGAGGAGTGCTTTCCTGCCCTATAAAGTATCTGCTACTATTCAGTAGGAGATAGAATACACTTTGAAGGGGCTGGACCAAGACCCATTCCCAAAACTACAATTAGAGCAAAAGGACGCTTGATTGTAAAGCAGTAAGAATAACCTTATTAACCCTGAGGTAATGTCACTAGAAAAGGTAACTAACTCACACACAGAAACAGTCAGCTGTGGTAAGCTGTTACCATTGGGACTTTTTGTTTTTAAGATAATAGTCCAGAGCCCATAAAGCATATTTAGTTTCCAAAGACAATCGACTTAATTTTGCTGATCTGTTCTATCAAGACAAGAGAGTCAGCTATCCTTAAAAGGAAACAGCTCTCATTCTGCTTGTCTAGAGTAACTATGGATCACCTGTGAGTAAACGTTCTTAAGACACCTCCAACCAACTCTAAAAATCAAATACAGATTGCATTTTGACTTCTTTCACTTTCTTGCTTATGACAAGAAAACTACAGGTCAAAAAAAGTCTTGAAACCATAAAGCCTACAACCAATATATTTATTTTTGGTTTGCATTTGGGGGGAGAAGAGGGAGGAATTCTGGGTGCATAAGCTGTGAAAGAGATTGTCTCAGATCAGATCTAGGAGGAGCCTGGTCAAAAAAAGGCTCATTTCTGTGCCTGAGATGGAATTTCATAATCATGACAAGCTGCCATATCCAAACCTGTTATCAGGTCTATAAAGTTAAAGGGTAAGTAGTACACAAACATTAACGGCCTGCGCTCCAACCACTGCCAAGAGGGTTCATATGGAACAGCAACAATTGCCTTGTAACCTGCTTCTAGGAAGAGTAACAGCTAGGCAGTAACTATGATGAGGAACACTCAAATCTCTCCTTACTGTGTTTCAGGTTCAGCAAACCTCAATATCCTAGCCAGACCAAGAGCTACCCCCGAAAGGAAGAAGATGGCAGACAATATGCAAGCTGTTACAGTAACGCTGTACTTGTTCCATGCAACAATTTGACAGATTACTAAAAAACCCTACCACTATAAACAAGGCGAGAGCCAGAATAGAGCATCTTTTTTCTACAAGAGGTAGAAGACAACTGCAAGGCTTTGGTCTCAGCAAAGATGAAAAAACACCCTCATTTACAGCACTCGGCAAGGGGATGACAGAAGTTTTGCTGCCTGTTGCTGGAGCAGCAGCATATGACACTTATTGTAAAACTAGTGAGGAAGACTGACCATGGTTGCTTTCCATCTTTGAAGTATTCTTAGTTATAATTTTATTACAGAAAGAGCAGACATAAAGAATGAGGAACACACATCTCTGAGTTCAGAAATTTTCCATATATGCTCCTACCAAACAGAAAAGCTTATTCACAGACAAGTTTGTGTTTATCTATGCATACATATGTTAAAAAAATAAGAGTGTTTTTTTCATTTAGTCTCATAATATTTATGAAAATAGTACATTCATTACCAGCACCTACCTACATGGCAGTTTCACTTACTTTTAAATGTAGCGTGTGTTCAATGCCTACTTCATTTGCTGAAAGCCGCAGATCAACATCAACAGGGTAGGGTAAGCATGTCACATCAGTTTCCAGTACCACTGGGCTCTGTGGGTCCTTAAAGTTAACATTTTCAGCCTGAGCAGTATCAGGAAGCTCATGATCATCTTTGTCCTGTGCTGGAATGGATTCATATTCATATTTTTGTCTCATATCCTCTTCAATTTCATCAGTGCTTATTCCTAAAGCTTGATTTACAGACCGTGCCAACGATGAATCCAAGTGTCCTGCACTAGCTAGTGTTTCTAAAAGCAGTTTAATGAGGCCATGTGTGTCAGTAACAGCAGCGTCGGATACATCTTGCTGCCTCAAGTCAGTATCGTGTCCACCAAGACCAGTATTAATTGAGAAAACAGAGTGTGGCGAATCCGAGGTTCTGCCCCCTTAGAGTAGGGGGAGGAGGGGAAAAGTAATCCATTACTAAGTTTTTTTAAAAAAGCAAAACCAGACACCCCACACACACACAAACACCTGCTACACACCCACAGTCTGATTTTTTTAGCATCAATTCATACAGTACACATACATTTATTTTCTTAACAGAAATCTTTAAACAGGTAGATGTTGATAAAAGGACGGTTTCTAAAGCTAATTCTCCCCCCGATAAATAATCACCCTTTTTTAGGTCACTCAATACCATGCTATTTTGTGTTTTAATAAAAGTCACATACTATGATCTATGAATTTTATGATAACCTTGTAATATTCTCCATCACTTGCTGAGAGAAAAATATTAGTTTGAGCAAAATATTTACTTCATCCTATCACTGGTGCTCCAGAAGCTGATTAGTATCTTAATGCTTAACCACGTATGTTGTCTTAAACTAAGTGTAATGCTGAAACTTCACCATATCTATTTAGACTAAACATAACTTTAGAACAGGGTGCTTACTCTTCTATGGATGAATAAATACCACAGGTACTTCTACCTTTTGGGAAGAGATGGGCCAAGGAACTACTTTAAGTATCTGATGAAACCCTAATTCATTTATCATAAATAATTCCGTATTTCCATGTAAGTGCTGTTTGACTAATAAAAACCTAATCATGTTTAGATACTTAAGCTCACAATATTTTAGGTAAGACTTTCTGCAAAACAAACAAATTACTTTGGGGGTTATATAAAAACATGGAATTCAAACCATAGATGTTGCTGTTTTGGTACCCCTACAGGAGTTAAGCCAAAATTTAGTTTTAAACAGATACTGTTCTAATTGCAGCCAAGTAGAAAAGCAGTCACATGTTCTACTTTAATAACCAATGTAAAAAGATCCTGAAGGTTCACAGACTTCCAAGCAGGAATCCCAAGATCTAGCATGTAGCCTACACCTTGTGTCTCCTCCATCCACACATGCCAGTATCTTTTGTCCCTCTCAAAAGGGAAACTTACTGCTAAGATCAGCCTCTTCATCTACCAAACCGATTCATGTACACATGAGAATGACTGCTGCCTGCTGTACACCCCCCTCTTCTTTCTGCCACCCTTCTCCCTACTTCTCCCCCTTCTGAAGGAGGCCTATGTCACTGCCTTGAGAAAAGGGTGAGGGAAACAGAATTCAAGGGGGGTTGTTTGGCAGATCTTAAGTAAGTATCAGACAATATCTGTGATAAGTATCTGAGGTTTGGGTTTAGGTAGTTTCACATACAGAATAATTCAATCTTAATACTACTGGGTTGTTTCTTTTGTCCCACTACACACATTACTGGTTATTTCAAAACTTAACTGTGCTCATGCTTAGAAGCTTAACTCTTCCCTTCAATCTAATTTTTTAGGTATTATATATGGTATTGGAGCCATCAAGAATTACAGCAATGCCTAAAGTCAAACTCTGCAAAAGACATTACAGTATCAAGTCTGCTTAGTACTCTGTATTAGTCTCTGGACAGTTCCACCGCTAAGCAAACTCTCTGGAAGTCTGCCTTCTTTCCATAGAGGCAGAAGAAAAGCATCAACTCCTGTTAACTTGTCTCCTAGAAAGAGGCAGTCTATGTAAAAATAAACTTCATCTCTACTGACAGATCTCAGACCACTGTTTAAATGAACTACCATGCACTGAAGTATCCCAGTACACAAAAAATATTCAGTCAATAAAGATTAACTGTTAAGTATGCTTTGAATTACAATGTTTAAAGAAGATTAAACAAAGATGTTCTTACCTTCATTATGACAACTGTTCTCTGATGATTCACTCATCTTTAAGTATTTCCGCAAATTTTCAGACTGTTTTTCCAGCTTCCTTTTCATACCACTTTTATTTCTAGGGTCTTCAGAATCAGAATCTCCACCTACATTTTTTTTCCTACACTGGATTAAGTTAATAAGTTCTTTGAGTCTATCGGGATCATAATCTCCAGAATGAGACAGTTTTCGTTTGGCAGCAATGGCTTCATATTTTGCATGGATTCTTTTCCCACTTTTTGTGTTGGCAAAGTCAGAGTCGTCTTCTGTGACTTCATAATCTGAGATGGGACTGAACTGTTGAAGTTTCCGATTTCCCTCCATCAATTCCTTAGCTCTAGAAACAGGTAGTTGATATGCCTCACAACCAAAAATATAGTTTTGCAAGGAGCTGTCAATATGAGATTTATTTTTTGGAGCAGAATAAAGAATTTTTTTTTCATCCAACCGTGACTCATACCGATATAATACAAATTCTCTATATTTTCCAGAGCCACTACAGCATCTTTTCAAATACTCATTTATATACTTTTCCACAACAGCACTGAAATCTGCAGTAGTGTCTTTACGAGACTGGATTAAAGCAAAATGTAGAGCCTGAATAAACTTTGTGAATTCTGGAATGATTTCCCGATTTCCGTGCAAAACCAAGGTAGTTGAATTTTTCTGTGTTCTAAATGGAACACTTTTTTGTGCTGCCATAGGAGAAAAGGGAATTCACAATTAAAATCAAATCATAAAGCTATAAATAAATGATGACTAGTTAGCAATATTCTGTATTATACATATTTGGTGAAACTGTTTGGAATAAATGTTGAGAAATGACCCAAAGTCAGGAAAATTTTCTTTGTCAAGTAACCAGATTTAAAGCCTACTTAAAAGTCAGCCTACTCATAGTCATGATGAACTGCTCACTTTCATAATTTTGTGGTAACCTCTATCCTAGATACACATATAATTTCCAATCATTATCATATCCACTTGACTGACCCTTCTAGAAAAAGGCTGCTTCAAAGGCTTGCTAAGGTTTACAAAGCAGCAGCCTAACAGCTCCCTGCAAGGAAGAGGGCAAGCATTACTCCTTCCTATGCAGTCCCAATCCATTCACTGTGCTGCTTCTAAACTCACTGGATCCTAAGAGAAAGACTGGAGTATTTTTAACCAATTGGCATGCACACACTTTAAATGTCATCTTAGATCTTATCTCCTCTTACCCAAGCTACAACTGATTGAATTTTCCCAACTGTTGCTTAAGTAAGGAAAACGTAAGGGGTTTATCAGAATAATATAGATAATAATCTAGGAAGCTGAAGAGACTTAGGGCAAAAGCTTCTTTGTAAAAGTGGAATACCTGGAAAGAGCTATGTTTTGACAATATCACTTCTAATTCACAGCAGGCCAAAAAGGACTGCATTCTGCTGCTGGTACTACTTACTGCAAATTTCAACTGTAAAAGATTAATGCCTCATGCCAAAGCATTAAAGTTCTACTGAAGCTAAGTCCTTTCAGTCATCTTGTATTACTCGGTCTTATCAATATGTTCTTTGCACATTTACTCAGTTTTTAGTGCATATCTCAACACAAGAAAAAAAAAATTACAGGTACATTAAAGACTTTCAGATGTTTCTTCCTTAATGTTTTGGTAGTTAAAGAAAGCCCTCAAACCTCTCACGTGCAATGTTATTAATAATGCATAGATCTCTTGGAGTACTGATGCTCAGTTCTACTAGAATATATAATCAAGAAATTTGAACAGTTTTACTTGCTCAAATATGAACAAACAAACCTAAAATATGTTGTGTGCTAAGTACTTCTGTGAAGAAATACTTTTTGAACACCATCACCACGACCACAACCAATGAAAACTGTTATTCCTAGTTTACAATGACAGGCTGTAACACTACAAAGTCTTCAAAAGAATATAAACTACATTTAAATAAGCACATACACAACACTCTAAACAGTGAACAAACTTACTTGAGCTCACTATACCTCTAGATTCTGGAAACAAAAACAATGCATGTAGCATGCCGGGCCGTCCAGTTCGGTGGTCTAGAACACAAGAATATAAAAACAGTTGAGAAGATGACCACTATGCTTCAAAACACAATCTAGTACTCAAAACCCCACCCTCTTAAAAAAAAAAATCTAAAAGCAACTCAAAGCCAAAAAACCCAGAATATGCGTACCATAAGGGGACATCATTTGCCAAGGAGAAAGAAGAAAAAGAAATCCTCTGTCCAGAAGTGGTTTCACAAGAACCTGTTTTCAAGCAAAAAAAGTATACAGTTTCAAACAAAGACATTTGCTCACTATGAATACTCTTACTGTCTGTAAGCTGAATTCCATCATGGGTAGAGAAGTGCTCTGATACAATACTGAAGAATATGCCAGCTAAGGAATTCCAATCCAGTGAGATCATGGATCTTGTAGCACACCTCAATTACTAGTTAGTAAAATTATTTTTATAAACAGGAATAGTCAAATCTGTTGCACTCACAAGTTTCTCTTTCTCTAGTTTTTGAAGTAAACTCTCCAAGTGACTACCAGAACGGGACTTCTCCACAACTTCATAAAGGCTACAATACATGCCGTTCTTCAACACTAGCAGGATACAAGGATAGAAAGAGAAGGTAAGAAAACAGAAACAAAATAGTAAGTCAGGGAGCTTTTTCAAATTCTGATTTAAAAAAAATTAAGCTAGAACTATTTACCTTCTTTTCCTCCTAGGTAAGTTTCTTTATAGAACAACACCGGTGAAATTTTTTTCTTCAATTGATCAATGCTCATAACTTTTTCAACCTCAAGCTTCTCAGGACTGGAGATGAAGGGTGGCAGGAGGGAGAAAAAAAAATAAAGACCTCTTTTTTCCCCACCCGTAGTCCTACCCTCATTGACCAAGTAAGAACTATTAAATACACGCTCTTAAAAATCACTTCCTTGGACTATCTCATGAGCCAGTGGTGTTTATTCCAGCAAAGGAGTGTGTGTCACTTCAAAGGAAGTAAAAAGCACCGCAAACTAAAAATCAACAAAACACCAAACAAAAAAGAGATGCTGATAGAGTTGTGTGCATGAACTGAAAGAAACTCTGGACACACACAACTCAAGAGTCTAGTCTGACGTATTTAAAGCATCTAGTCAATGTGCATTTTAGATTTTCATCTGAACATGTCCAAAATTCACCAGTCTACTAGAAATAGTTTTAGAACATCAATACTTTAAACTTATTGTTTAAATGGTAATACTCACAGTTTGCATGGAAGAAAAGGATGTGCTGCTGATTTCAAAGAAACGTGGCACAAAAGTTTGCCTTTATTCCAAAGCTGTCCCCTCCATACTGTATAGTTAGATTTATCTAAATTAAGATGAAGAAAGACTAGTGAAACCACTTGCTAGGTGGGAGTGAAAGGAAATGGCAATAAAGAGGCTGCTGAATCTCCAAAAGCATTTAGGGAAAATTTGATACTAATACCAGACAAGACAATAATACATTAAATAATAAGTTAAAAGGTAACAGAAATTGTGTTTACAATCCTATCTTGTTTTGACCTGCCCTGAACAGAGTAAAGGAGTTTGGTATGTTACCTGTGCCTGTCTGCGTAAGCATGCCCTTGATGCCAACATCTGTGGAATGATAGCCTCTTTCCTTACCTTAACTGTCAACCACTTTCATACATACTAATATCTTGCTTGAATGAGGTTCAAAAGAAAAGCAGGACAAAGGATCATATTATTTGAAGTGCCACTGAAAAGGAGATTCGGGAACAGAAGATAAGTTCTTACTACACTATAAGTAGAAAAGGAGGGGAAAAAAGACTTGATTGAGTACTGGTTTGTTCTGGTAAAAGAAGATACATATTAAGGTGTCTGTTCGATCATCCAATATCAGGAAGAGATGCCTGCAATCAGTATGGGACAGGATAAAACTTAGGTATACAGTCAGCATTAACTAAGCTGGTTAAAGACAAAACTACGTGGGGAAAAAAGTCCAACACCTTCCATGTCTGTATCATAAAAGCAGTATATTTCAATTCATTCTTACCTGTACTTCTGTCTGCGTTGAAGCTGTTTGATCTAACAAAAAGAAAAAAGACAGAATGATGAGGTTGAAACAGAAGCTTTTGGCTACTAAAATTTACATTAAGGATACTTTGTCTAACAAAATAGCAACACTGAGAATTTTCCCACTAACTTCAAGCTATCATGTGCTATTTTAGATATCTTGATAACTATTTTTAGCACCACATATTACAGTGCCCACATCTGGATGCTTTCCTATCAGCATAGGTATCATATTGTAGCTGTAATCAACTGCCCATTTAGATACTCTCTCCACAAGCAGTGAGATGACACCAGTTAAGAGTTCAGTGAGAAAGTATACTGAATATTTTTTTAGAATACCAAGCAAGATAATGCTGTGAACATTTTTATGTCTGTGAATTTCTTCAGTTATGCAAAAAACCCCACTATACATGGATTCCATCTAGGCAGAAGGCGAGTAGGTGAAAAGAGCAGCAGAACTGCTTTCCTACAGGGGCCATCCTTCTGCATAATACCAATTTTGTAACCTCTTGCTTTGCATTAGAAGTATTTATTATGCTAAGTCCCTGTGACACATCCATTCATTTCAGCACTGATCATCTAAATCAATTCTAAGCTACTGCCAACAGCTATGAATTCTTCAGGCTGCATGCAGTCTTTCCAAAACTCATTTCCTAGCTTACCTTGACGGGGGCAAGAATTTTGGTACTTGCACCATTTCATCTTTGTACGTAAACGAAACGACAGCATAAGGGCAAACATGTCTTGGTCTTCGCCTTATCTCATCAAAGCCATATTCATAAAAATAGTACTAGAAAAAGAAGACAGTGTTAAATTAGAAATCTGGAAAACTGTATTTTGCAAATACACTAACAACCCATGACACTTCTTCACTGAAAGGTCTACTCTGTTTCACAGGAATAGCTTACAAAATACACCTCATGATTACTTACTTAAATAAACAAGGTGTTTGAAACCCACTATGCCAAACATTAAATGATATATGAAACAAGTTATAAGTTACTAAAATAAATCCCATTTATGTTTCTTTTACCAACAGCCCATTTCTTCAAAAGCTGACACCTGAAGTAAGGAAGCTTTTAAATGCCATTCTCATATGTACTTTATAATACAATCAATTAAGGTAATTTTTTCACCTTCTCCTCCCTCCTTTATCAAACACTGGCCGGATGGACACTAATTCAGGAGCTAATCAAGAATGAAATAATAATTTTACAACGTTTATTTGAAAGTATATTCTTGATGAGGTAAGGAACAATTAACAAAAAAAAATTTCACTGAGGAAAATAAATATTGCTATGAGTTTTGAAGTCTATCCTTAATTCAGTCACAAAATTTTGATGTTAAAGATGTTAATTAAGGAAAGTTTGTAATAAGAAATGAAAACACATTCATTTTCTAGTCATCTGATTCAGTGCCCAGCCCTGATTTACAGAAGTCAAAAGAAGTTGTAATACTGAAGAGAATGCTTTTGAGTAAATATGCTGAAATACTTGATGGAATAATTGGACTGAAACAGATTACTGCAGTAACAGAGATGGAATAGTTGGAGGAACAAATGCTTGGAACTGCTTCCATTCTCTCCTCCCCCACCATCTCCAAACCTGATAATGTGGTAAGGGAAACGAAAGAAAGAAAGAAAGGAAGGGGGAAAAAAAAAAAAAAAAAAAAAAAAAAAAGACAAAACAACAAAAACCAACCCAACCCCCCCCCCCAAAAAAACCAAACAAACAAAAAAAAAAACAAAAAAAAACAAAAAAAAAAACAAAAAAAAAACCAAAAACAAAACAAAAAAAAAAAAAAAACAAAAAAACAAAAAAACAAAAAAACCACAACAACCCTCACTGCTCTTTCCTATCCAGTGTTTTCCCTTTTAGGACTTTTACATAATGTCCACTAGCCAGTTTTACTTTTACACTTCAAACTCCACATACTATCTTCTCTCCTCCCTGGCCTACATTCCAGTCCCCATGTACATTCCCTAGCTATTTCCTATTCCACCTACATCCGAGTCTGAAGGAGATCTTCTCCATCAGGCCCAGGTATACAGAATGGAAACAGGAAAGGCTGACATGTTCTGTAATTTCTAATATAGGCATCTCTTGGCTACTGCTAAACACACACCAGACTGCAGCTTTACAGGACATGCTTGGTATTTGTTCTGTCTTCAGTGATTTTACCTCCACCATTTGAAACGTTATGTTTATAAAGTTCTTATGTAAGAAGAAATTAATGAATGCTCAACTTTCTTCTACCTGAGTGAGTTCGTAGGCTCGATAAGCCAACAAGGAGGTTACTTTATTTGCATTCTTTGAAACATGACACTCATGCTTTGGTGTTGGATCTAACGCACTCTTTACTGTTGATTCCATTGCTTTCATCCCGATGTGGTCATATATGCTTTTCATTTTTCCCTGCAATAAAGCAGAAGAACAGTAACTCTACGCTTCTTCCTGAAAACTGGTAAATTGCTTCGAGTGCCAAAGCAAGTAAGAGCAGGGAAATTAAAACAGGCCGTTAAAAAAAGCCATCTAGAGAAGTTAATTATTTTCACACTTTCAAAGAAAACAAGACATTTTTACCATTTATAAAAATTTACTATGCTTTACTTAAGCTCAAGGTCAACATCAGATTTTAAACCTGGTACAGTTCTAGTTTCTCTATAAACAGATAATTGTGTAAATGAAAGTTAAAAGTAGTTTTAACCTAACTTATTCATTTTATCAGTAAGCATTATAATCCTTCAAGAATAAACAAGATCAATTTACCTTTATTATTTTAAAAACAATCACATCTCCAGTTGCTCCAGCTTCTAGAGGATTAGGCTGCAATAAATCAGCATACCTGGAGATATATACACCTGAGAAGATTATAAAAAAACCCACCATGTTATGCTGAATGTTAAAACATTATCAGAAATTTAAGAAGCATTACATGGGATTAAAGCTCAATGTATACCAAACAATAAGATACAACAATCTTTTTGGAATACGATCAGAGAAAGGTGTAAGGGCATGTTCACAATTTGCAACTTCAAGACAGCAGAATAAATATTTCCTTGGACCAAGTGCAGTATGAAACACCACAGCAGAATATGGACACTAGCTCAGTTTGAAAGAAGCACACCCACATTACTGAAAGTGGTGTGGCCAAGAGGGCAAGCCCTGCCCAAAGGCTATACAGCTACTGCTTTCAGGTGTGTTTTAGGCAGCTGAGGTCCTTCTGTACAATATCCCATTGCACAATGTGGAGATAAGAACTTATGATTGAGAAACAAGGCATGAAAACACCAGCATCTTCACAATCTTTCATCCTACACTGTTGATAAAAATACACTTGTTTGGAATCATTAATTGGCACGCAACTGGGAAGTTAAGCTAATTTCTTGCTTTTCAACACTTCAGCCATTATTTCATAGATTTTAAGGCCTCAAACACACACTGTTATTTGTTGGTCTAGCTAACTACCTCAGATCAAATAACTGCAACTGAACTCAGGTACTCAGAAACGCATCCATTCTGTCTAGGTTCCTTTCATTCCAAATCCGTATTTAACTGCTTTGATAAATTGTGCCAGAACCTTTACCAGCTAAAACAGTAAAAAATTATATGCTCATATACCTTTCTTCTCCTCCTGCTGCATCTGTTCTGCTTTCAGCATTCACACTGTCACCTCTGTATCATGCTACTTACAGAGGATGACAAAATTACTTCTTAATTTTCTATCTGAAAAGCTTTGCAAAAGCAGCTTTGCATCTTGCACTTTCAAATCACTTAACGCCTTGTGAGTCTTCCAAGTCTCCGATTTATCAATGCTCTTCTTGGATTTGTGATTTTAAGAACTCTAGTTCTATCCACATCAATACTAAGCTGAGCTACTATTTCCATTAGGTATTTCTGAATGCATATCCATGCATATATGTATGTACAAGCACAGAGAGACACAGACATAGATTGCATTAGTTCTTTGGCCTCCCAGTTTTAATGGGAAGACATGATATATTGGTTTGACTTAAGGCAAAATGAGAATCAAGTCTTCCCTTTGGTAAAGGGATTTAAATGAACTAGTAAAAAACAGTTATGATGTTCTGATGTCAATCTACTTTGCTAAAAATACCTAGCTGTGATGTTCCTGCAGTAAGTGATAGAAAGAACTGAAAGTTTACACAACTACATCACATTATCTGCCAACTCATACTGAATAATATCAGCATATATAATCAAAAGATATAGTTACCCATGGAAGGACTGCCGAGAATTGTTATTTTGGAGTGGCCCACCTGCAGCCCCTTTTCACATATGCTTTGGATCTGAAGAAAACAGACATTTTTTTTAAGCACATCTATCAGGAAACCCAGAATGTGAACAGAACAAACAGTGAAAAACAACAAATACAGAATTTTTATTGAGCTAAAAAACAATAAAAAACCCACAACCCAAAACAACACCCAAAGAACCATTACAAACAAAATCACCCAGAGGTAAAACTAGTCTGAATTGCTATATAAACATTAAATTGTTCAAGTTAAACACTCAGCATAAAGCAGTTACATAAACTCAACTGTATATTAAAAAAACCTGCCTCCCTAGACCTTAAACACACTTTATGAACATTACTTGCTTTAAATATACAAAGCAGAAGTAAACCTACCAAATGAGTAATATTTAAGAAATCCTGGCTATAATTGAAGGAAAAGCACAGAAATTTCACTTCAATCACTTTCATTAAAAACATATGATCAAAGAAAACACAGAAGATAAGGCCCATCTTCTAATATTACAGGTTACCTTCTCTTTAAGGTAACCTCTTCTTGATGCAAAAAAAATCCACCACCAAAACCAAACCTCAATGAAAACACACAACATTCCTCTTCATATTAAAAAAAAACCAAAAAAACAAAAAACAAAAACAAAAAACAAACCAACCCACAAAACCAATAATAACCATTCAGAAAATCTATCCTTTTACTTATAAAATAGAGCCTAAAATAGACAAGATACTTTAGAGGCATGTAAATGGAGCACCATAAATAGCAGAGAATAAAGGATTTAAACGGTGACATAGTATCATATCTCTTTTCCATCCTTCTATACCTTCCAGTGCTGAATTTTGCAAAATTAACTTAAAGACTAATAAGTGTGTTAGTAAAAACACTCAGTTTAAAAAAAACAAAACCTCTTAATAGAAGAGGAAGCATTTTATATGCAGTTTTGTTTTCTTACCTGAGGTCGATCAACCATCAGAAATGCATAGGTTTCAGAAAGCTCTTTTTCTAGGCGACCATCAAATTTCAGCTCTCTGCGTTTTTCTGTGAACTATTATTACAGAAAGTTCTTAACACACGTAGGCAGATTACTGCTGTCACATTCAAGTGCCAACATTTTAAGGTCCTATCTATCTTAGCAGATCCAAGTGTACAAAAACAATCCAAAGATAATTTGAATGAGACTATAGTATGCTAAAATTGAATTTAAAAAATATACCCATAGGAAACATCATTGCCTTAATCTGCCCAAAGATTTGTCTCTTTCTTAATGAAGAGACACTCTTCAACCAAACCTGTGCAGTAATGTTTTAGTATTATCTTTGTAGCATAACTATCTAGAAGCTTCCAGCTCAATGCCTTCCCTATCATCTTTGAAATTCCAGAAAAAAAGCATTTTTCTCTTTTTAGGAGACAGACTATTATCTCTTACATTGTGCATGTACTTTTGCAGTTGCACCTCACTGCGACTGAGGTGGTTTTCATCAGTTGCAATACTCCTTAGCTGTAACCATGAATCATAAATATTATAGTAGCAGGAAAAAAAAAATGCTTGAGTTTACCTTGTAGTTTCAAGATAATAATTATAGCAAACCAACAATATATTCTATTACTCCATGCATGAAGCTTTTTGGCATTGAGACTGACAATTTATTTCACAGTTATGAATGAAAGACCAGGCTAGATTTAAGAGACATCAGGTAAGGTACAGCAGAAGTGCTTCAGCCAAACTGCTCCACTTGTTCAAGTTTAAGTAATCAACTTAATCAACAATAAAATCTGAGTTGATTACTTGAACTTAAGTACTACTTCTTGGAAAACAGTAACATTACAGAGACTATGTAAACTCAGTATCTAATCTTAAATTTCACAGGAAGCATCAGGCCTTTCAACTAAAACACCATAACATCTTTCCAGGTTATGAAAAAGACATAAAAATTAAGAAAATTTTTGAAAACTAAAAATGCACACAGACAAGCGGTGCCAAATACAATTTTTCTTTTAGTCTTTTTCAAGTATCTGGCAGGCAAGATTTTACATCTGTGCAGTAATAAACTTCCCTGAAAAATAGCTAGTTACGTTTCTGGGGATGTGAGTTTGTAATTAAATATAAAGCGTGTAAGTATAAAATAATCTCCACGTCTTTGTCTCTAGACTCAGAAAAAATATTAAATTTAATTTGACTTGTACCTTATGCATAAAGAAAAGCCACAAATATACTCACTTCCTTTTCCAACAGTTCACTATGAACTAAGCTGGCTTTCTTGTAATTAAAATTGGACACTGAACTTGGTTCCAAGTAAGATGAATGCAGAATCTTCACAATATCCTCAAATTCTCGAGAGCCTACAGCTACTGGCTGAAAGAGTGCTATAAAGAGAATAAAATAATAAGCTCCAATACACATCTGAAAAAAAAAATCCAGATTTGTCCAGTTCATTGACAGTTTATGCATGAAGACAAACGGTTTATGGTTCAATTTAGAATACAAAACACTTAAAATATTTGAAAAAGATAGAATTTAGGCTAGAAAGTTGAAGTTGCCTAGAACTACAGCATCTTAAAAAAAATTCATGTTTCTTTCTGTATTTTTAACATTACTCTTGAACAGCTAGTTCACAGAAGTTTATAAAGGAAGCACCATAAGTCTGAATTTACCCTCTGAAAATGTCTGATATGTATTCCAAAACACTGTAATTAAACTTTTAGAACTTTAATTAAACTAACTAGCTCTTTTAATTAAGAACCACGAACAAATTGTTCTAATAAAAACCTCAACAAGAGTTTCATAGCTTAGCCTCTCTTTAGAACCATTATGGGGTTTTTGTTTGTTTGCTTATGGTAACTAGGCTAAATATTAATAAATTCAATACTGTCTTAAGAACTCCAATAAGCTCCTATTATTAAAAAACATACCGTGTTCATGCTTTATGATCTCATACCTTATGATAACTGCTTTAAAAGGAAAGCCCTTCATTTGTTGTACAAATTCACCTTCTGGACGAACCTTTGCCTAAGTGCACACGGGAAAGTGTTCACCCCCCCAGGCTTCTTTATTTGTCTTTGGGTACTTACAAGTGACAAAGTGATCAGAAGGGCAATCCCAGAGTGGGCCAGCAGGGCACCTGAGCGCTGGTTTTGAGAGTAATGTCTGGGAAAATAATACTCCTGGGGGAACTGAACTAGTTCAGTATGGCAAGTGTTTTCCTCCTCAGGGTAACTTCAAAGTACTTACAAAAAGTGCAGTATTTTTGTGGTATTTGCAAACTTCAGACAGTAAGTATTCCCAGCAGATATTTCTGAGACTGCTTTTGCTCTTTTTGTAGGAGGACCTGGTTTTCTCTATCAAAATAAGCCCCCCCAAACCACCACCACCTGAAACTGCTAAAAGTTACAATAGTTAGGAATGCACTACAGTAGTACTAGTCTCACATACAAGACAAGCCTCCATTAATCTAACAGTAAATTAAATTTAATTACATCTTTAGAGTGTATCTCCAACTTCATTAAATAGTACAGTAGTATATTTAGATAGTAATCTTTTCCTCATTTGCAGGGAATATTTATTGCATTAGCCTCAATATAAAACTATTTTGTGTTATCTAGTAAAAGCTGCATTTACACTTACATTTTATAATGTAACACCACATCCGCAAACTAAAGTAAAGCAATGATTCCAACACCAGCAACCATGAATAAGTGATTTTTTTAAGAGTGGAAGTTATGAAAGTGATTAAGAAACTGGTTTTATGTAACACCCTTCTTAATAATGATGTCTTAATTCTTAAAAGGCTGACAGCAATATGGGAGGAAAGATAATTGAAAGTGAATTAAATTCTCAACTTAGTATTACTAAGATTGAATACACTTGTACTGGAGACAGAAACACTTACTAGTGAAATATAAAACAAGCCTACTATAGATATACATAGACTGGATAAGCACCTCTTGTCTCACCCCATTCCCAAACGCTTCTTAGATCTGACAAGGAGTTATTAAACTCCAGTGTTGTAATGCAAGAGTTTCACACATTGCCTGTTCCTCTTCTGTCCAGAACCACCACTTAAGTCAGAAGGTTACCAACACCAGCTGCTTGTCCAAATTTCCTGTTTCCCTAACAGTGAATATTGTACCTCATCCCTTCTCCCTCCTTCCCGCTAGAAACACAAGCTCAGTCAAATCCAGACTATTTCTTCCATCTCGAGTCCAGGCAAGTAGAGAAGTTTACAGGACCAGCTAGAAATCTGAGTGACCATAAACTATACACAACGTCTTGCCTGCTTCCCAGATGAAAAATCTAGGAAGAGGCATATTATTGCATCAATTAAGATCCTGTCATTCATTCAAATATTGTCAACTAGGTTCCCGTTTGTGTTTAAACACTTCCTGCTTTGTGGAAAGTTCTGACAGGCAAGCTGAGACAGACTTGCCCAAGAATAGCAAGTCCCCCTGTTCTTCAGCTAGGGAGAACCTAGATAAACTACTATATAATTAGCTCTCAACAGATTCATGGAAGAACTCTACCTAATCACTTAAATTATGGAATAGAGCAAATTAGAGACTGAAGATTGATGTGTATTTTTCTTCAATTTCTTAGCAGAGGACTGAAAGTATGTTTTACTACCATTGTTACTTATTATTCAGTAGTATATATACTTTCTTGGACTTCACCAAATTTATACCCCAAACACATCATCTAAGTTCATCAGAGATACTAGTGAAGCTAGAAGGGCTGTAGCTACCTTTGTAGTAAAGACAAATCAGAACTGAAATTCCAAAACTGATCCCATTTTATCGATTTGGTAACATACAGAACATTAAAACAAGACTGATTCCACCTAACTGATCACATCAGTCCAAGAACAAGACTTCACATTCACTTTTTAGTAAGAAAATGCTTAATAATCCGAAAACTTCACAGTAATGGAATTTCTATACCTTTGATGTGCACTGCCCAATCAATACAAAGTAAGAACGGCAACCATACATACAATCTTGCCTTAGTTTACTTCATGCATAAATTAAAGTGATTGGCTTCTTGATCAGGTGTAATCCAGACTGATAAAAAAGGAACATGAATGAAATTTGTTGAATGTATAAACCTTATAGAACTAACACACTATTTATGTTTCTAAGATTACTTATAAACACCAAATTTTATCACCAAAACCTACTGTCTGCCTGCCACCTTTCTGGTTTGAGAACGAGACAGCATCCACCAAGCATTTCTTCTTCAGGGGCAGCCATCTAATTTTGTATCTATTGCATTCTATTTCTAAATTGACAAATGATGGATGGAGCAAGTTATCTGGTGAACTGATTGCAGGACAGCATTGTAATCATAAAACAAGAAAATAAGTCACTTAGTTTATCTAAAATTCAAAGCCATCATATGCAACAGTCAACAAATCTGCTGGAGTGCATATTTTTTCCTTCTCCAAGTATGACTCCTCAAACACACTTATCCTACAGTACATGACAGGCTCAATTCCACTTCCCATTTCTTCCATGAACCTCAGGCACTGCAGGCTTAAGGTTCTTACTAAAAACCCAGAACATTACCTAATAAGTCAAGCACCAAGGCAATACTTATCAATTTGTCATCTAAGCATTGGTGCTAAAGGACAGCTATTTTCTAAAAGGTTAAGGTCACTATTGAAGGGCCTGTACCTCACTTAAGGGAGTTCAGAAGCAAGAAAAAGAAAGAGAAGCACTAAACTGGACTTTCTACAGCAGTCACCAAATCCTATGTTCACAGGCAAAGGAAGAGATTATTAAGCTTATCTGCAGTCCTACATCACTTCAAAGTCCAGCAGTGCGTACATATGTGTTTTTCATGCTCACTATACAAACCTGATGTGGGTATGCTGCACCTTTATTGACTTGTGTAAAGTAAACGGTCATGTATGTAAGGACTAATTTGCAGTGTCCTTGTAACACATATGAAACAATTACTGTGCTTTTGCTGGCTTGTTCTGCATAAGTAAATACTGGTTTCGTTCAGTTTCTACCCAGTGTATTGGAACATATGTAAGGTTTTTTAGGTGGAAACTTAAGTTTAGTTAATATAGCACCTAGTCTAGGGACGGACATTAGACTAGATGTTTGGATGTATGTAATTCCCTAGAGGCTTTAAGTTTCTCTTTCACACCTGGCTGATGCTTCAACTTCAGAAAACTGAGCTTGGAATTAGGAGGTTTGGTTGTTTGGGGTTTTTTCTTTCTAAGTCAGAATGTGAACACGACAACACTTTACGGAATCCTGAACTAACTTTTAAGTAAGATAAGTAAATTACTTATTTTATTATCAGAGAAGTTGGCAGAATGCTAGCACTCTTCACAAACAATTGCTCCTGCTACAAGAACTCCACTGAGAAGCACCACTTTAAGTCTTCATTTTTTAAGACCAAGACCAAAAATCTGAGGTGTTAATGAACTATAACATTGTTAATATTTTCTCGGCCCAAAACTTCTTCTGTTCTCAAACGGTCTAAATAGCTATCAAGTTCAAGGATTGCTTAATGAAATCCTCACATAGAACTATCAAGTAGCAAATAACAGATACGCATCTCTACAAAAGATATGGAAAATTAGAAGACAAAAGGCAAAATGAACCATCAAATACTATGAGGTAGAAAATGGACAACCTAGACCTCCACAAGAGTATTGCTAAGACTATCACATATAAAAGCAAGACCTTTTTCCCGCACTCAGCCTGAGAAACAGCAGCCATTCGTTAAGTGGGTAGACTACAGAAATAAATGTCCAACCCTAAGCAACAAGCAATCCCTTAAGTCATTGGTTGCTGCCTGATCATGTTTTTTTGGAATTGTCTTTTGACATCAGGACCACTTATGGAGTTAGTTCAGTAAGTTAAAAAAATGCTCTTCCAGTGCTTTATCTTGAAAATTTGTTTTCCTTATCCTATTAAACAAGGATATTTTAAGTGTCAGGCAGACTTGGAAACCTGAGAAGATCTGACAATCAAATTAGAAGAGGCCATGACAATAGCCTATAGTACTAAGATTTTAAAAAAGAAAGAAGCTACTCAAGAGAGTGACACCATTACTTAACTGTATGTATCAAGAAAATTGAAACTTTCAAGACTGAGTAGGAAAATAAATGCACGCACACCTTCAAAAATAAATCTCACAGCCACACTTTCTTACAGTTTGGTTTCCCAAATTCTTGTGCTAGGAAAAAAGGAAATCAGAAGAAACATCCTCAAGAAGTATGTTCCCTTCAGATGCATTTCTCCCCATTAACAAGGTTCTTTCTGTTGACTTTCAGTTCCTCGTTAGTCTCCAACTAGTGGTGGAGATAAATTCCAGGAAAGCTAAAGAAACAGCTAAATCCTACATTTTTTAGGATTTTTCCCTTGCAGTTTTGCTTTGCAGATTCTGTTTTGAATAGCTTCACAATCAAAAATTGTTCCCAAAACACATTTTGGTGCTTAAAAAAAAGCAGAAAAGCAAACAAAAACAAAACAAAAACTACACTCAAATAACAAAGTTATCCTGTACAGATTTTACAGCATGTGCAAGACAGATTAGTCTTCACAATCAAGACAGCAGGTATCTCTCCAGATGGTATGTCCAAAAATAAAATAGAGGTTTAGAAACCAAAACAATTCCAATACCACAAAGAATGGAAGAAGCCTCCATGTGCATTGTTTCATGTTGGAATTTAAGATCTAGCCACGAGAGCTCTTTTGAGAAAGACAGATGATACTCTGATCATTTTGTAACTTAAAAGGATGTATTTGAACACCAACACGAATCATGTTGTAAGCATATGCCACTACAATGTCAGATGATCAATGCGCTGCTGATCTTCTAGTTTAGCTCCAGAACTGATTTAATTGCATTATTTCTCAAATGCCAATACTAATCCCATCAGCAATCTGGTTGTCCTGAAAGATCATGTTGACAGTTTTTGTGCTAGCCCACTTGTGCTTGTCTTGCCTATGACATGCTCTCTTACAGCACTTTGCATTATGATACCATATGGTGCAACAATCGGCAACCATAAGCAACTGTAAGACTGCAAGCACCATGGCCAGAATGGAGAAAGGTCTGTTTTGAGAACTTTGGAAACTCTAGGTCACCAGCATGATTAAAACGCCCAAGCTTTCTGTAAGCTGGAAGGAAAAAAGTGAAGTACACTAAGAAGTAAAGCCTTCAGAATGGGTCAAATGATCTTGACATTAACGAGTTAATTTTAGAAGTGGGATAAGAATGGCTTCCCCTTCTACTCTAGAAGCCACAGAAGCCAGATGTTTGAACTATGTATTCTAAAACTTTTTACACACCGTAGGAGATGGTTCTGCATAAGCAAAAGATGAATTAGATGACCCAAAAAGGTATTCTGCAGGTTTTCATTCACACTGGAACCACATGCTAGAGAGGAACTTCAAATGTCTGTTGCTAACTTCTTAACATTTCTGATATACATTTAAAGGTATTCAAATGTAACCACACTTGTGGGTCTGACATATGGAAGTGCAAGAGGCACCATGTTTTATCCAGACCTTTTTCTGTCAGATGAGTAAGACTTTTTTTTTTTTTCCTCCAAATCAACCCAGTCCTTTTTACAATGAATCTTTGCCAGACTTCTATCTCCCCCTTGGGGGGTGGCAATGGAAAAGAAAGGGAAGGAAAAGGGGGACATTATTGCCAAAAATAGAAGGAGGGAAAGGGAAAAGACTGGATAATTAAATAAACCTACCTTCGTCTCTTCCTTACAGAAGAAAGCATTTCAAGAAGTTAAATGTTAGACTCTTCTCTGAAGAACTAGAAGCCTATGCGAACAGGTATTTTTGTGATACATACTAAGTTACTGACCTCATGTTGCAAAAGGTCAAGAACTGAGAAAAGTTTCAGGGAGGAAATAAGACAGGTCTTCAATGCCACTTAACAAAACCAAAGATAAGCAGAAGCCAATGGCATCTCACGATAAGCATGAAATACCACAGGCTTTGGAAGAAGAGTTACTAAAAAACTAAAAAACAAACCCTGGACACTTAGAAGAGGACGGCTTCCAAGGCAAGGCATGTGAACATGGGATGCTTGCTTCCTCCCTGCAATGTAAGGAACTTTCACTAGATAAGAACAGTCTTCTGCGTATCATCAATGAAGGACAACTCTGCTCAGTGTTTGCTAGTATACCCTAGACAGGATTACACCCCTTTCCTGCAGAGAGGATGTCAGGGGAAAGAGAAAAGCGAACCATCTTCTCTGCATGTCCGTGTCCCAGAGAACCATCTTCTCTGCATGCGATTGCCATCTCCAGAAGCGGAGCCAGGATCAACACACTCAAGCCCACCCTGATCGCATCCAGCTTTTCCGTCCTCTTAAAGCAACGGTCTGAAATTCAAGCCGAGTTTTTTTCTCCTCCTTGTGACCAAATAAAAACGAAAAATAGAAGAGGGAGGGGTAGGGAGAGGAAAGAATGTAAAAGCCTGACACTAAAAAAAATCTTATCCCCACAAGCCTCGCTAGTCCGAGCCATGCCACAGCCTCCTCCACACCCGCAGGATTTTGCATGCAGTTGTGTGAGGTGCATAAAGAGCCTGCCTAATGAATAAGATGAAGAGGGGAGTGAGGGAGAGAAGGAGGGGAAAGGGAAGAACAACCTTTCTTTTCTCTGCTCTTCCTGGGGATCTGAAAGTTCCTCCTAACAGGCAGGTCTTCTGGGGGCTTAGGGAGAGGGGGAGGCCCCCCCAACACACCGCTGGGCGGCTGCTGCTGCTGTTGTTCATTTGCCGTTGAGATGCTGCTCCTGCGCTGGCTGCTGCTAGTGATGCTGAGGTTTGGGGGGACCTTGTCCTCTGCAGCAACAGCAGCCACCAGCAGCGCCTCCCCAGTGCTACTGCTCTCAGAGCGTCCGCCATTTTGTGTGGTGTCCTCAGCGGCTCCTGCTCTATTACTCTCCACCCCGAGGAGGCCCGCGATGGTCTTCTCCGTCCGCTGATGCCGCTCCGGCTCCATCTCGCCACCACTGGGGATCACGGCATCCGCCACTCACTCCTACCGCCGAGAAGCGAGCACGGTAGCCCGCGCCTTCTCCTCCTTCCCCCACCTCACTGCCCCTTCCTCGGCGCCACGCACCGCCCGCTGCCGCTAGTGCTCCCCCTCCGTCCGCTCGCTTTATGGCAGCCCCGCCGCCCCCTCCCGAGCGCTAACATGGCGGCAGCGCACACCGAAAGGGGGCGGGGCTGGAGCCCGCCCGGCTTGGCCAATCCGCCCGCGGCACAAGTTATAAATAGCGGGGCCGGCACCCGCCCGCGCTGGGGGCGCCACCGCCTCTGCGGCCTGCCTGCTGGCGCGCGCGGCGGCGAAGCCGCGTTTAAAATGGTGGCAGCCCCCGCCGCGGGCGGGCGAGGCCTCGGGCTGTCGGCAGCGCCTGGGAAGGGCCCCTCCGCCCGCTGCCTGCCAGGATGGGGCGGAGGAGGCAGCTCGCTTGTTTCCCGCTTCCCTCCCACCAGCGGTGTGGGCGAGGAAAACGGCAGTTCCTTCATCCGGCTCTGGAGAGAGGCCCCGAGGGAGGGCCCGGCCGGTCGGGCCTGCGGGCAGGGCCGCGGGGGAGGAAGGGTCGGAGTATCTCACCTCAGGATAACGCCCCGTGCCTCAGTCTAAGCTCGCCGGCGGCACATCATTCACAAGATGCAGTAATGGGGTTTAGAACAGGCTCCCTGGAAGCATGGTTAGCCAACTTACCCTTGTCCAGGCACGAACCCCAGGGTAGTGTTCAGGTCAGATAACGCTTTGCCATCTGCATCCTGCAGGAGCTTGTGCAGATAAAGGTCCAGCTGCATAAGGCACGCTCCTGCCTCTTGACAAACTCCCAAGAACAAGAAGTAAGCAGTGCACTAAGTGTGCTAGCTCTTACTTCTTCCTCACAAATCTAAAGTTTTTTTTCAAGACATTGGACAAAATGACATTTTCCCCCCTGAAGAATAAAAGTAAATTATTAAGAATGAAGGATGGGCAGAAATCTTAATATACATTAATACAATTCTTGCACAGTCTCATAATGAATTAAAACAGCACCAAATAACCCTTCTTTCCCCTCCCCCCCTTAACATGATCCCCTCTTTGTGGGGGGTGTAGGGTAAAAACACTGACAAACAGTTCCTGTGTTTGGACTAAAATGTCTTCAGTGTAAGGAGTAAATCCAATTAAAATAGCAATGACAGCTTTGTACAAACACAGTAGGAGAGATATACTTCTTACCGAATCAGTTAAAAATATGAACAATATGGTTTGTTACACTTTTTGGGGACAAAATCTTAAACTGCAAAGGAAATGTGTGTTGTTGCAAGGTCTTACCTGTTTAATTGTGTAACTTCATTGACTAATTCTCTCTTACATGTTGGCTCATAACAAAAGACAGATTCTACAGTAAGGGTACTTAAGTGACAATATCTATTTGTGTTCCATGGCTTGTAAAACTACAAACTGCAAGCAAGTTTCAACAAGAAAAAAACTGCATGTGCAAGTAAAGAACTATTTTACCTTTTTCCAAAATAAAACAACTACAATGTCTCATCAGTGGGATAAAGAATTACAGATCAACTAAAGACAATGTAATCCTTTATTCATATACCAAAGAGTACCACGTGGGGGTTTATGTGGCCCGGTGGCCATATCAGCATCTATGATAAGAGTCACCAAGGTGCCCAAGGACACAAAGAAGGAAACAAAAGTGATGGCTCAGCACTTAGAGAGGAAGCTGGCAACGGACTCAGGCAAGCAGCAGCCAATCCGCTAAGGCACGTGAACAGCGAATGGTCAGCCTGCAGCACCAATCACAAAGTAACACACGTAATTAGTAGCCTGTAATCACAACGTAATATGCATGCTCAGTGCGTGTACGGAACATAAAATAAGATAAATATGTATCACCAATGCTTAATAAACAAGTGCTTTCTGCACACCATATTGGCATCTGGGATTGGCTCCGTCACCAACATGAGACCAGGCTGCGCACGGGCATGAGAATTCACCACACACCATTTTACAAATGCAGTGAAACTTAATGCTATAAATGGTTTTGGTGCTAGCGAAGCTAAGTCAGTGTCCTGGTTTCAGCTGGAGTAGAGCTAATTGGGGTTTCTTTCCTTCTTCCTTAGTAGCTAGAAGAGGGCTGCGTTTTGGATTCAGTATGGGATTTGACATGGGAAGAATGTTGATAATACACTGATGTTTTTAGCTGTTGCTCAGAAATCAAGGACTTTTCAACATCCTGTACCCTGCTAGTGCACAGGTACACAAGAAGCTGAGGGGAGCAGAGCCAAAACAACAGAGCCAAACTGGCAAATGGAATATTCCGTATTATCTGATGTCATGCTTGGTATATAGATAAGGGTTGATTGGGAATCTCCACCTGGGTTTTCGGGGTGGTGGTTTCAGGATTTTCTCTTCTCTGGGATCACTAGCCGGGAACAGGCTGGGCAATGGTCAGCAGGTGGTGAGCAATCACATTGTGCATTACCTGTTTGTATTTTCTATTATTACTACTATCATTATTATTTTTACTTTATTTCAATTATTAAATTGTTTCTATCTCAACCGACTAGTGTCCTTACCTTTACCACTCCAATTTTCTTCCCCATTCCCTGGAGCAGGGTAGGGTGACCAAGTGGCTGTGGGGTGTTTGGCTGCAGGACGGGTTTAAACCACAACAGTCAGAAACTGTTTTTCCAGCAGATTTGCTAAGAAAACTAATGAGGTGGTATGCTGGGATGGTTATGTGCAATATGTTTTTTCTTGCATTGCCAGAGCTGAATAATAATGTGATTCTGTTAACAAGTTTTGTTTACCTACAAAGAAGACCTAATGCTGTATTTGTGGACCTAAGTGTGATATAGCAAAACATGGAAAGGTGGTAACTGAAATTACTTCTCTGTCACAAGATGATCAGTCTGTTCTGTAATTAAAAGAACAATGAGACTGCATGTAATCCTTGTGATCATGTATGTAAATCAGCTTTTAAGGAAAATCAAGGCTTCAAATATAATGCCAATAACTGGTACTTCAGAACAATAATAATGAAATTTCATCACATCTACACAGTTGTTAGGTATTCAAAGATGAGCTCTGTTGGATTCCTCTGCAGTACTTTAAGGCATTGCTATCTCATGTTGTCCTTCCTAGACTTGTATTGGAGGCCAGTATCAAATCAGAAGGTTAACAATTATTCACCTCTGCCACCCCTGCTGGAAGGCTTATAACTTCTGGTAAAAGAAGGGTGTGGACATGTGAAAGACAAAGCAAAGACCTTTCTTTGGCAGCTCAGAGGAATGCACTAAATTGTAAAGTGCCTGCTGAAAATAATCCATTCTTGCACTGCCTAGGAAATAAGAATAATGGATGTTTAGTTTTACAAGTAACTAGTAAAACATTAAAAGCCCACAATTTGTTTACTTTGTTAAAAGTATACTATTGCTGTAGTTGTTGAACAAGTGCATATATTTATTAGTTACTGTTGTGGTTTAAACCTGCCTGGCAGCCACACACCCCACAGCTGTTCGGTCACCCTCCCCTGCCCCAGGGAATGGGGGAGAGAATTGGAGGGGTAAAGGTAAGGAGACTCGTAGGTTGAGATAAAAACAATAACTGAAGTTAAATACATTTAAAATAATAACTGTAATAATAATAGTAATAATATAAGATACAAATGGGTAATGCACAATGCGGCTGCTCACCACTTGCCAACCAATGACCAGGCCGTGTCCAGCTAGTGATCCCAGAGAAGAGAAGATCCTGAAACCACAATCCCAGGAGAGAGAGAGCAAGCTTCCTGGCCAGCTCTCATCTGCAGCCTAAGCATGACATTACATGATATGAAATATCCCACTGGCCAGTTTGGGTCCGGCACTCTGGCCGTGCTCCCTCCCAGCTTCTTGTTCACCTGCACACTGGCAGGACATGGGAAGTTGAAAAGTCCTTGATTTCTGAGCAACAGCTAAAACCTCATACTAAGTCCCATACTGAATCCAAAACATAGCAGTATTCTTCTAGCTACTAAGAAGAAAAATTAGCTCTACTTCAGCTGAAATGGGGACAGTTACTTATACCAATTATCTTAAATCCTGATAACTGTAGCTATTTGTAGTCATTCTGAAAGCAGCTACCAAGCTTAAATACAGTGTTTTCTATGCAGGGAACAAGTATTTTAACCTAGACCTTTTTTATTGATCTCTTTTAGATTACCTGTAATTCAGAAAATATAAGTAACCTACCAACTCACAAGTGATCTGGTGCTAATGGTAGCTTCCAGGGTCTTAAGATGAGCTAATAATTATTAGTTTCTTCTTAGAAGTCTTTGGGGAGCCAGCCAAGTTTAAATAGGGTAATTAGTATCTGTAATTAGCATAAATTACTGAAACACAGCACCAAACATTTATCTAATTGCAAAATATGGTGTTAAATTATCAAGAGGTAATAAAATCCACAAATGCTGTGTTCAACCTATGGATAAATTAAGACTGTCTCCCTAAGAATTTGATGTCCTGCCTCTGTGAGGATTCAGGGGTGGTAAAGAGATTACGGATCAGTTGATATATTATCAGAATAATTCTGCTGTGCTTTACCTCATTCAAATAGAATTCTCATATATAAGAAAAGAAATGGAAATATCAATCCAGTGTTATTTAAGTCTGTGTTGATCCATTACACATCTCCAAACATGTCAACCTGTTTTATTGTTTGAATTGGCAAAGCTGTTAAAATCACTTCCAGGCTGCGTGTGTCTTCAATATATGACTAGTTCAGTTGATCGGTGTTTGGATTTGATTATATCTGGCTTGCCTGCATTCACAGTTGAGCAATAATAGTAAAGAGCTAAATTGGTGTCCTCATTTTACACATACTCCTATTTTCTTTGCTGTAACTTCTGGGAACATATCTAATGATTCTTTTGTGCTGCATGAATCTAAACCATTGTATGAAAGACTGAAAGAATAGTGGTGTTTTGTCTAGAAGGAAGAGGGTAAATAATAGCAGTTATCAAAGGTGGAAAGTGTTGTTGCAGAGGAGAAAATACTCTCTATGTCCTTGGTGACTGGGATAAGGTTTAAGTTGTATCAAAGAAGATTTAGGTTAAATGTTAGGAAAAACTGTCTAGCAATAGAAAATAAGTACAGGAAGAAGTTCTTTGGGGACACTGTGAGATTTCTTTAACTGGTGTTTTAAAGTTAAGTAAGACAAATTTCTTCTAGTAATGGGTTCACATTTACTTATTATATATCCTTCCAACCATATTGCCTATTCTCGTTTCAAAAGAATTACTGAAATATCTATCTATGCTTTGGGCAGGGTGAAAGAATTTTCAAAAGAAAATGTCTTCCAGTAGCCATTAAGTTAATAGTATAGATGTAGTAAGTATATATGACTTTTCTTTTTTCTTAACATAATTTTAGCACGTGTATATACATATACCCACACATCCCCCATTTATTTCCTTGCTTGTTTGAATTATCATAGCTCTACTGACATACTGTTCAGATTAGATGAAAAACTATCCACAGACAGTGAATAACCATATGACAGTAAGATTCCGAAGACTTTAGAAAAAACATGCTAAATTGCATATCTTCACTGTATTCTAGTAATTCTGTAATGAAGCCACTTTTTATGGATCCCAGTAAATTCAACAAGCACTAAAGATACAACTACAAAAAAAGGCAAAGGGGTGGGAAACTACTGTACTAAAATTACCCTGTAACTATGAGAAGTATGCTCACTACCACGTTCTCACACAATAAATACTGGAAAAGATGCTAAAGCATTGGTTTACAATGTATTTAGATGTGTTCAATAATGAGAAATACAAACATCATAAGCATGTATCATAACAAATCCAAACAATGTATGAAGTCTTGCTTATTTACCAAACAACATACAAAGAAGTTTTCCTCATTTACCACTTGCTTTAAAAAGATACTTCTTTGCAGTTGTACAAAATTATTCTACATATATACATAAGCCTGGGAGAGATCATCACAAAAATTACTAAGTACTACTTGATGTAATAATTCTGGATCACCATACTGCTCTAAGTCTTAGATCCTGATAGATATAAAATAGGTAGCAAGACTCCCACTTCACAAAACAAAGGTTCAGTGAAAAATCATCACGGGAAGAGATTAGTTGAATACTCTGAAGCAAAAAAACGTTTATAAAATCTGTCACCTTATTGTCTTTCTAGTTTCTGGTTTCTGTGGTTTCTGATATTTGCCAAGTATTCAACCACGACTCCCTGGCTTGCACCAAGTGGTTTCCCACTCAAGTACAAAGCAGCTGCAGATCCCTTTGATTCTGAAATCAGATGATATGTAATGCATTAGTAATACAGATTTAGATCAGATTAACAGCCACAAAATAAAAGACATTTATAAGGGAGGATTGAATAAGGCTCCATGCTAAAGGAGCAAACTTGGTGCTTGCTCCAGACATTACCTCAGTATTCTTTTATGAAAGTAAATTTAGAAATGCAAAATATTATTTAGTCTGAGCATATTGCTACACTTTAAATAACTAGAAATTACTGTTTTACTTTCCAAAAATTACACAAGTGGTGCAAAACAAACCTTATTTCTTCAAATGTGTAAGTGCTAAATTTATGTTGACTAAATTTTAGGTACCAGAAGATCAAACATAGGACTGTATCATTAAACTTTCTTCGAAGACCATGTAAAGAGAAGCATCTTCAGAAATTTTAGAAACAAAACTTAATTTACACACTTGGAAAGAGCTCTAGTATCATTTACCAGACATGCAGAAAATATGCCTATGATAGTAAAAGGTGAGACAAACTGGGGATGTTGTCTTGACTTGGCTCTGTAAAGCCAGGGATTAGTAGCGGAAATTCACCTAGTACTTTTTTCTAACAAATTTGTGATCCTCAGGTGAAACTCTGAAAGCTTCTACTTGTATTTTAAAAATGCTTTCAATTTATAATTATTAATACATTTAATACCTTAAAATATTTTAATGTAATCAAATCAGCTCTAAAAATATGCAATTTTTCCAGTAGATGGCAGCATCAACCTATAGAACAAATTACAGTATTTTAAAATTAGTATTCATGAGTAAGCTTTAAATATGGGAAAACTGCCCATTCTAGATCTGGAAAACCCTATTCAAACGAAACAACTCATCTTCCATGTATGCAGAACTCAGTTTCTGGCTCTGTTAGATCCTGGGAATCACGACTGTTAAGTGCCAGACAGTTTCACCATAAAACAGCATTTTCAAAAAAAGCAATCCATTAAACTGAGATCTAAAAGTTCTGATATATCTTTCAAATTCAATAAATTTCTGCAAAACCTCAAGAAACCTGGTTCCCACTATTGCAGAGGCATTTCTAAGGCACCATCCCTGGCTCAGCTGGGTCATGATGAATAAGAGTCACCACTGAGAAATACTTTCTCTACCTTGGAGTTCAACTTTGGGCCTGTCCTTTACTCAGATTCTGACAGTTGAGCCCCTGGTACTGAGATTCATAAACTTTAAACTAAGTGCTCCTGGTGTCTCATAGCAGACCTTTGTGTTCCAGGAGACAGGTCTTCATCCTTGCATAGTTCTTTTCAGTGCTGCAGACCAAATCTAGGGAACCAAAGACCACAGACAGTTACATTTTCTTTTGTAGTCTCAGAGGACCCACATAGTTCAAAGACTTACAAAGGCATTCTCTTTGCTTACCTTTCCTTCTCAGTCAAGACAATCTATGGTTTTACCTTTTTTACTATAAGTTTGGGGTTTTGTTGGGTTTGTTTGTTTTTTCTTTTGCACACTCCACCTGTTCGCATTCACCTTCTAGCCATGGCACTATCCTTCCCTCTGAGACAGGAATGATTTAAGATCCCTTAGAGATCAAACATAAAAATTACACAGCTTTGAACTGTCTCATTAGTGGGAGCACTATACATGCAGTGGTGGGTGACTTAAGAAATCAGAAGCAATTTTCTGTATGAAAATCATGCAGCAGCCTACGTGTACTGTATGGCTGCAGTATGCATATGCCAGTTCACTGCTGCAACTTTTCAGACTCCATTCTGCTGACACCTGGCTTACAAACCATGATAATCACTTTGACAGCTTTACTTATATTCCTTTTCCTCTTTAATTTACATTCGTCATTTTTACATTTTGCCCACCCTTTTTGGTATATTTAATTGTTCATGACCACCACAATCAAAAGTCAATCTCTCAAAAGCACAGGCATTTTAAAAGTGCTAGAACCAAAACAAGCTAAACAAATCCAGAATGATATTAGCATTCTTAAACTGGAAGTCTTATTCCTTAATGATCTGAAAAAAAAAAAAAAAAAAAAAAAAAAACAAACCAAAAACATTATTAACCTTTCTTAGATCAAATCAGTAGCTAAGTGCACATCAACTACACAACAAAACTGAAACACACTGCAGCGTGTTGAAGTGATGCTAAGTGGGTTTCTACATCATAGTAAACAAATGTAAATTAACCTTCTAAAATTTACTGGCTGGTTGGTGGCTTTTTACATGCCCCCAAATTAATCATCTCAGTGTTTTGAAATAATATATATTTAGTAGAGATGTGACCCACAAGGAATCAGAAGAGAGAAACTCATGGCAGGATGTTAATTTTCTGTTCCACTTACTTAATTGATTATACAATACAAAAGTTTGGGGAATGTGCTGAACTGAGTGCAGGGACTCGTTTCTTTGTTACTATTTTGTATCTAGCAAATTAGATCCAAATATGTAACCATGTGGAAGTGTTACATATGTTAAGCCTCCCTGTGTGAACCCTTGCGATCTTTTTTTTAGTCTTCTTGCACAAACAACCAAACCAAATAAAAATCAAAACGGTTTAATGTAATTTATTTGAAATGCTTCCAGAGAAGTTTAAGACTATTTTTTTTTTTTAAAAAAAAAAAAAAAGGACAATACACACATTCATTCTTTCTTCTCTAACTGAACACTTTACATGCTTTTCACTCTTTTTAAACATTTTACTGAACAGGTTTTATGAAAATGGTTCCTCATCCAATATGCTTTCCTATCCCTTTCTTTTGCAAATTCTTCCTTTCTCTCATCTTCACTGGGATACTCATTCAGCTCTAAAAATGAAGCAGTTGAAATAAATTACACAGCCTGAAACAGAAAATTTACTTTTTTGAAAAACTATAAATACAGAAATATGTTCTATAGGGTAAAAATGACATTTTCTTAGAAAGTAAAAATACCTTGTTTTACATTGTTTCGCATCTTGTCACACTGATTTCTGTAATGCTCATCAGCATTATATATATGTAAGATACTTGATAGTGATTTTCTTAAACTTGTAGAATACAACAAAAATGTTTTTGGCAATAACTTAACAGTTTTTCTATTTTTGTTGTTACAAGTACTTCGCACAGGTTACCTTGTGTAATGTCAAGGATCATTTAAATTTATTAATATATCATTTTCATAACTTGCTACACCGCACTGGCATTATTTCTTATACTAAGAAATAAAATATTACCCAGGGATTCCTGAAAAGTAACAAGATACTGAACTGAGTGTTTTAGACTGCATTTAAGTGACTCATCAGCTTCTCATCATAATGAGTAGATTAAATCAGCCACCAGAAAACACAGTAACATTTCCAATTACAGCATGAGATTAAATGCAACAAAAACTTTTAAAAGAAACTTGAGAAAAATATAAAGGATGTAACACATCCTAAAAGAAAAGCAATTCCCTTTTTGTTTAAACATTCTCTACATAATACCATAGGGTATTTGCAGAGCAGCATTTACATAAAATTGTCACTTAGTTTAAAAACCAACTACATGCAATTGTAAACAGACATTTACAGAAAATTAATTGTTTTAACATTAATTTAGTGGTGCTTAAAACCAACAGTGGAGGTCAGTGGAGTGCAAAATGCTGAAGAGGGCCTATTAACAAGCAAAAGCCTTTTTCCATTCTTTTCCTGTTTGGCACGGAAAGCAAACTACCAGCTTATTTACAAATACTCAGTATTCTCAGCATTTCATTTAATTCAGTGCTGGCTGTAGAGGTTTGGTTGTTTGTTTTCTTTTTGTTTCCCCCTCCTCCTCCCCCCAGCTTGTTATTTGTAGCATTACATGCTTTGATAAATAAACCATAGCACTATGCTGATCACTTTAACTGACCAGATTTTATTAAGCTCATTGCTGGATCTTAGGACAGTGCTTCCTTTTGAAAAATTAATCCTTAAAGAGTCACTGGTTACATGGCCCGCTGTTTATAGTTCTTGTTGATTAATACCACAAGAGTTCAGATAGGTTACTTCAAGATGTTTTTCTTTTTTTTTTTTTTCTCCAAGAAACTGTTCTTTCCTTCCATGCCTTTATGAAAACTTACTATCTTGATACCTGTGCTGAAACCCCACAGAATAAATCCACATCTTCAGCTGCCCCATTAGAGGGAAAAAAAAAGTACTTTAAAAATTATGAAAAGATCCTTTATGTAATGCATATATAAACAGTAGTTTAGAGATTCTGTTTACAGCAGGACATTGAGAATAACTGGTCAAGTACCTCTTTCATCCACCTTAGATGTTTATGGAATATAATCACAGGACATGAGTTGCAAGAGATTCCAGCTTATACAGATGGGCAGTTACAGTACTACACTCATAGGTACGAATACAAGAAGGACTGCATTGACGTTGTCACAAAAAGTATTTTAAAAGTGCTTCTCCAAATGGTTCCAATGTATGGAATGCAAATACTGTACAGGTAAAAGACAGATTTTCTTTCATGAACTGTAAGTTTTTGTCAAACATTGGTTTCTATTTGCTTTTCATTTTCAGAAGAGTTTGTCTGTTCCATACGTTCACAGTCAATGCTGATCTCACTGGTGTCCATACTACAGTCTGACTCACAGTCTGACTGGTCCATTTGCTCGAGCGTGCTCTCCCCCTGGGGTACTCTGCTTCCATTTGGTGACAAAAGAAAATGTGTTTCCGAGTTCAGCACACCAGCTTTGCCTGCACACGTAACTTTTTCTTTGGCTTGTCGGATACAGTTAAGCCACTGTTGTTTGTTGAAGGAGTCATTGGCTTGGAGTGAGTGAGTCTGGCTTTGAGATCCATTTTTGAAGCTGACTCTAAAGAAGTTTTTGACTGAAAGAAACAATACATATCAAAACACTGAATGCTTAGGCTGAATGGTTTTTATAATCAAAGAGTATATTTAAATAACAGAATCTGCAAAATCTTTGACTTAAGGTGTTTTCCTGCCAGTACCATGTCAGACCAGAAAAAAGAGTCTGGGTGTCTCCTTGTTTTGTGGGGCAAGAACACAGAACACCACAAGCACCTCTAACAATTTCATATTGTTGGACTAAACAATTTTGGTTCTGCCATGCATGAGCTACCCATAAAGCTCTAGGTGAATCAACAGGATTAAGGCTTTTCCCACACTTCAACGCCTCTCCTACTTCTCCGCAAAGCAGATTTCCAGAACCTTCGCTGAATACTGTGTCTTGTGTCAGCTGGAGATTGCCTTATCTCTTCCATTCACTTCACTAATAAAGTGAATACATATAAAAAGCCCTCAAAGTTCTCACAAGGTAAGTGAGATTCAAAGGACCCTTGTAATAGAAACAAGCATCTTTATAATATGCTTAATTAGAAGGACATTAACATGAATAGCTGCAGTCTTAACACTGAGCATGGCATTAATTATTTTTCAGCTGAAAGACTTAGTTAGGGAATAGCAATCAATGTCTCCATAACACACGTAAGGTCATAACAGCTAAAGCTTAAGATTTCAAAATATACTTGCTTATAATTTTTTGGTTTTGCCACTACATTCTACGTATTGTTCCCTTCTCACCTGATTACAGAAGCAGGTGTGTGGAGAAATCCCATTATCAATATAGTAAACTTTGAGAAACAATCTAAAAGAAGCAAGTTACAACATAATAAACCAGTTTAAAATAAAATTCAAGACATTGGATATAGATAACATGAATTTTGGAGGAAACATTCTGATGTTTCACTGGCAGATGTCTTTAGGTTCGAATGACCTTATATGAGCAAATTAAAAAATGTGTAGTCATACTTCTCTCATTGTTGCTGAATGCACCACGTATGGATCCACCTAATCGCACCTCTCCATCCTGAAAGTCTTCTAGCACAAGTTCCTTCACTGGAATTGGCTGCCGATACAGCTGGTAGCAGAGTTGTTCATTATGGGTGATAGCTCGAGTAATCACCAACACTTCTTCAAACAGGAAGACATGCAGTTTCTATGAAAAGTTAATAAATAATAAAGCATTATTCCTTTTTTAGAACATCATTAAACCAAATTTATTTAAACTCTGTTATGTTAGAAGGTTGTGTTTTCAACAGTTAAATAAGGATTCCTTTCTTCCCACTATTTAAAAGTCTTACAGTACAACAGCATATAAATATGTAAATACATTTTAAAAGCTTCTACAATTATTTTTCCTGTCCTCAGTTCCTTATGTCATGATCCTAACTAATCTTTTAGTGTTGAGGCCTTGAAATGTGCATGACATTTCGAGGCTCTCTACAGAAGCATGCTTATACGCATTCTTCTTTCTGACACCCACTTTACTGCCTGTGTTACTAAGAAACAGGCAATCTTATTCATCCAAATATTTTCAATGAACAATTATGAGCAATGTTTTTACAATTTACATGCTGCTCACAATCAGCTTTACCACAGCTCTTTGAAGCTCAGAAAATTACTGCTGCTCCTAGGTGGCACAATTCACCTGTTACCATCTTTAAATTGCATTCCTCCTCACATTCTGCAAACTCCAGTGGCTTCCAATAATAAACAAACTGAACTTTTAAATTCATTTCACTTGGTATCACAAACTGAAATTAATTTTTTTTTTCACTGCCCAAATTTTCTTCCCAATCACAAATAACTGTTCTTTGCTTCTAGAGCTGACCTGACTAAATCTAAATAGAAGCATTATTTACAGTTTTAACACAAGATAGAACTTCAGATTCATTTAGCTCACTGTCCCATCTTCCACTAGCTCATGTTTTCAGAAAACTATACTGAAAGAGGTAATTACAGCTGAAACATTTCCCAATATGCCTTGGCAGTCTTCTGATATTGAAAAAGTTCCTCTTCATTCTATTTTTCCACAACGAATGTCTCGTTTTATATCCATGAACAGTCCAACTTTATTCCACTTGTGCTTTTCTAAGTCTTCACAAAACACTCACCTAAACTTTTTGTTCCTTATTCTGCAGTGCTGTCATCTTTTGTATTAACAGCGACTCTATACAGTCTGGTAAAGAATCTATCCATTACGTGTTTCAGTTTATACGTTCAGCAAATGGCTACCTTCTGATGTGAATGAAATATGAAAGCAAAAATGTGTGAGATTAAATATTTGAGGTATATAAAGGTATGGCTTGTTAAGTAGGGTTGGATTTTGTTGCTTGTTTGTTTGTTTTTTTTAATATTCTAAATGTGCAGTAAAAATACTGCATTTATTTTGAAACTCAGTTTTCAAACTACCATCCACAAAATGTTGCAGATTCTTCATAATGCAAAGCTTTCTTATGTCTGATTTTAGGGCAAGTCATACGAAGCTCCTTTCTTTTCACAAAAGCTAAAAGTCTGTAATAGCAGGTGTGAGACGAAGACTGATAATATTAAGATATAAATGATCTGTTTTTCGCCCCAAATCAAAGAAACACACAAGCACAAAAATATCCCACACTGTCAATTGTATTCAAGGAATACATCAGTGTGGAAATGTCCCAAAAATGCTTGGGAATTTTACATACTGTTCATAATTTGAACATAATTAATTATATACTTATGTTATGCTACCAAAGAAAGCCAGGTTAGTGTGGATGGAGCAAAGGAAGTTCATCAGAAAGATGAAATTGCCAGTTTCTTCCTGCTAGTTTGCTATACATTAACTGCCTGCTTGACCTCTACCAGGTGAACCAGAAAACAGTATCCATTTCATCTTTCCATCTCAGCCATAAAGTAAAACACAATCCTTCTGTTGTATGCATAAACATGCTACATAAAAGCACTCCCAATGCAGAAAAATGCATTTAGAATCCTGCTCACTTTGTTTGGTTGTTTTTTTAATAAAACTTTCACATGATCAGTTAACGAGAAAAAGATCTTTTTTCATTGTTTGTCCATTCAAAATTTCATGTTGTTTCTGCTTAACCTGGGCAAAAAAATAAAGTATAAGAATGATTGGTTTCTTTTCTATTAATATCTCTACCAACCTACATGGTTTGTGTTGGGTTTTTCTGAAAACAGAAAGCTCAGCTTGTGACACTGATCAATAGTGCAGACTCCTGGAGATTGGAATTCGCAGTATCAAATAAATACCAAATTTCTCTGGTCAATAAATTAACTTTGCCTTCAACAAATAATTCAAGTAAAATATTCCTAGTAATCACAGCCTTTGATAGATTTAAAATTTGTTAGTACATTTTGTGTGTCATTATTAGTGAGTCACTATCATGTCTCTGAGACTGGAAATATGTTTCTTATTTGCTTTTTTTCCTCACAAGTTTTACTGAAATTTATCAGATTTACAATTTATCTGGTTTATTGTTAGGTCTCCTTAAGAGAGACAGGCATGTAAGCTCATTAACTCCATATAAAGATAACTGACTGCTAACAAAAATGATGAGAGTTATATATAATAGTTAGTGTTTGTCAACTTCCTATATATGAGAGGGTCATGATTCTGTATGTATACTCACAGCTCTTTTAGCTGTCATGCAAAATGAAGGTATCTTTAAAATCTATTTATGACAAAATATTTATTCCTTACCACTCCCCTGTTGTTCTTCAGTTCACCATGACAACATACAACACGTGAATTGTCAATCAATGAATCCCTTTGGCCTTCTTCAAGATAAATAAGTCTCTCTTTGTAATATCGGCATTCAGATTCACCAGTCTTTATGTTGATTTCTGCCACTATGCCCTGAATTATATTTATCTACAGAAAAACAATGAAAGCACATGAAGTTTAATTAGCCAGTCCAATATTCAGAGCCATCTCCTAACAATTTGAACTGTAGCTACAAGAAAATACATTTTAATTTACAGTATATTTTTCATGATTTTTTTGCAGACCAGTCTATAACAGTATTAGCAACAAAATTAAGCAGATTACAGTGTAGAAAGGCACTTCAGTTTGACTTTATCATTGTTTCTAACAGTGGCTTAAAAATCTGATATTTATCTCTCTATATCAAATCGAAATAGGCTAGAATTAAGATAAAGAGATGTCAGCTGAAATGTTCCAGTAAGTGACAAAGGACAAATAACCTGCCTTAAAAATACTTATTTAAAATAGGTTATAATTCTCTGAAAACTGATGTGTCATATCAGAGAACAAGAAATAGAAATACTATCAAGATCTTTATCCTGCAAAACATGCAAAACAATAAATTCTCAACTTTTGTTCATTATGAAAGTCACCCTCTGGAAATAATGTAAATTAATTTTATTTTACAACTCCACTACTTGCATATATCTACTTTTAATTGTAAAATTGTAATCTTGCCTTTTTACTTAAAAAAAAAAAAAAAAAAACACATTAAAAAAAATCATGGCCTTTAAGGACCTTGACATCAATTTATCTGAAACTTAAAATACGGCTCCTTAACTGGGCATGTGGATGTGCAGTTCTGTTGATTTTAGTAAGCTCTTAATAGTGGTCATAAGTTGCTTAGACGGATCAAATTCCTCTGTTAAATAACTAGAGGTGGAGCAGGGGAATGGGTTGAGATATATGTGCCAAATAGATAATCCAAGAATCTACTGATCTCAGGAGATTTATCAGGGATCAGCTTGGCTCTATGTGCTTATAGCAGATTGTCAGACAGGAAGACAAATGTACTTCATAAGCTTAAAACAGTGTTAATAGCCAATCACATAGAGTAATTTCTGTTTCCTAATTTAACTTGATAAATATACAATTTATGAAATATATCACTTCAAAGATAAAGCATTCTGCTGAAGCAGAATACCACCAAGCTATATAAGGCTACTGAAATATCAAGAAAAAAATCCTGATTATATTTTATTAAATAACTACCAAATACAAGTACCAGAAGAAAGCATTTAAAATATTTTTTAGAAGATATTACCAGGTATTATGTAGAAAAGCAAACCTTTGAAATAAGCAGAAGAATTCTTTGAGATACTAATGATTTTTGTTTGAGTCTAAAAGAATATACACGAGGGGAAGATCTACCATATGGATTACAACTAAATGTGGGTTGTAATCCAAGCTCTGAATTTAAATCACAGTTGTCCCATTTTACAACAGTGAAGTTGAGCTGGGTAAGTGATTTGGGGAAGGAAAAGCAGAATAATAGTGGTCAGGTACATATGTTTTGAAGCAGGCATCTCCCAAAAAAAGCAGGGCTGTCATTCTTCAGCAAAGAAATACTAAAATGTTCAAAATGTTCAAGTCTAGGCAAATTATAAATTTTGTCCTGAAAATATTAATGAAATTTACTTATATTTAAATACTAGTCAAAAGCAGTAAGATACAGATAATATTTATTTATTCATTAATTTAGAAGTGTGTTTCAAACAAATCTACTACAGTAAACTGATTTAAACCAAGGTACATATTTGCATGTATGCACATAGAATAGGATCTTTTTTTTTATATATGTGTGTGTGTGTGTGTGTATATATATGGGAAAGAACAGAAATCTTAGAAACCTTTCAAAATAACTGAACCAGGTCCCTTTCTATTACTAAGGAAGTTTTAAAGCCTTGGATTTATCCATCTGGTTTTACTTCAGAAAGTGCAAAACTATTCTGAATAAAAAACAAAACAAAGGCAAATTTCAGCAACATTCCTGGAGTTGATAATTAATCTAGATCCAGAGATTACAAAAGGTCTCAAACCAGTGGAAAAAACTTCACTCAATGATCTAAAGGCTGAAAAGAAATCTCCACATTACCCAATTTAGATTAGCATGGAAAATTACATTGAAAGGTAAATATAAAATGGACAAGGATCAAACAAGGGCTATGGAAAACCCCTCCCATCTCCCTCCTCTTTTTTTTTGTGTCACTTTGCTACTAAAATAGGATTTAATTGGGGGAGCAGGGCTAGATATTTCATGTATTACTTTTGGCTGTTCATATACGTATTAGGATTTCCATATTTCATGTAGTGTCCCGTAATAAACTAAAAGTGATATAATCTCCTAAAAAACCCAAACTGAACAGCAACTCACAGCTTCTTCAAGGTGCTGCTGATCTGGATGATCATTTGGTGTGTGTCTCAAAATTTCTCTGAGTAGTAATGGGTATTTAACCAAACGACTTCTTGGGATGTCAAGGAAATTCCAAAGGTCCAGTTTGCGACTAAAAGGAGACTCTAAGCAGCGCTGTAGGAAATCTTGCACTCTGTGATCTTGTTTCTTGTGATCCAGTAAAGCTTTGGCTGCTACTTGATTGCTGCAGTAGCTATCATAGGAGTTTAGGCATGGAAGCTGAGGAAAGGAATAAATTATTCTGCAGCTGAAACAAAGCACAGTTTGCTACACTTAAAGTTTCACATGATTCAGGATGTCAAAACTCATGCTGAGATTCTTTAACTGGAGATCCATCCACAATCAATTGATGATAATGTTTCCAACATATATAATGTTTACAAGGGTCCCTGGACCACCTTGTTCATCATTTAAATCATTTAGCATCACTAGCTCATCTCTCAGTTCTTAGAGTTCTCAAATATTATTCCAAAGTATTAAAAACATCCATGACTTAAGACTGAGCACTACTTAGTGCAGACAGTAGTTGAACACAGAAGTTTGATTTTAATTATGAATTGAAATAAATGCCTAGGAATGAGTACTCCCAAACCTGGCCTTTTTTAGATATGCAAACTTCTATATTCAAACTTCTTCATTGCCCTCAAGAGCCTTGACCAAACTATGATGACAAAACCATGCCTTAAATCTGAGAAAAATTAGCCTGTATCTTGATTAGAACAATATATCCATTCACAAAGACCGCTTTATTAAGACAATTACATGTAAAGTCTTCACCAAAAGAAATTAAGACTTGGACATATTTGGAACAAGAGAAGTTCACTGGTGTTCAAACACATCAGAAAATAAATATATTTAAAATTACTTTATACAAAGAAAAACAGATGGTTTTTGACACTTATAAGGTTATCATTAACTATTTGAATTATGTACCATCAGTGATCATTATTTAAGTCATCAGTTTCTCTTATTTACAATAGGCCACTGTTTCACACAGAGCTGCTAAATGTTATTACCTAATCCCTTAAAAATTTCAAGTCCTTTTTTTCCTGATAGACTTCATTACTTACATATAATTACAAGTAAGCTTCTCATTATCTAAATCCTTTAAAACATAGCTCTTTTATGATATAATGAGCAATTTTATCAACAGAACTAACAAAAGCTATTTTCAGTGTTTATGTTGTTGGATGCTAGTGAAAGTGAACTTGCCAACTTTTTCTTTTGAGGGTCAGCAATAGCATTGCTTTTATATCCCTGTCTGCCTTATTTTAAGAAACTTCTAGAAAATCAACATCTTTGACAGCACTAACAACTACCTGTTACCTTGACTGAAACAGACTGACATTCAAAAATAATTGCAGGGTGCCCTTACACAATGTGACTGTTCAAGCTTCATTTCCCTAGGAAGCCAGAGTACAAATGACAGATTCTTAAATTATCTACATGAGACAAACTCTCACCTGACTCTCAACTTTTATTTAAAACATATTAAATACTGCTCATCTCCTGAATAGCAAAAGCTTTAAAATCAACATCCTAGTCTAAATCTTTGAATGAAAAATCCCTGAGAAGAAGAAAATAGCCCATTATGTCTCTGAATAGTTGCCTTACATTTTAAAAATACTTTGAGAATAGATTTTTGTCATGTTATGCTAGAAATGGAAAGGAAATTGTCTGATAAAACCTACGTTGCAGCTTCAAACTAGTCCCAAAATTGATTTAAACTCTGCCTTACCCAACCCACAAGGATATGGCCAACATGTTCTGTTGATCCATCAGGTTTCCTGACCTCTTGAAGTCTCCGAAGAAGATCTGATCATGATTAAAAAAATAAGAGAAACTTCACTTAATGAACCAGATGACTATAAATCTATGTGCAATAGAAATGCAGACAAAGACTATTTGAGTTTTACCTTCATGTAGAGGAATTAGAGAGTCCAACGTTCCAAAAATTTGGTTCAGCTCTTGCTCTGTCATTATGGAAAGTTTAAGCATTGGGTCATGGTAAGCCTGAAAAGAATAAAAAGGAGAGCTTTGCAATTAATATATCATTGGCAGCTGAAAAATTGGTGACAGCATTTAAAGCTCTTTGTAAATACAAACAGACCAATTGCTGAGAATATTTTAAAGCTTCATAATCGTATCTGAAACTATCAGTTTCATATTAAAAAAAAAGAAAAATTAAAGCAGCATATTTAAATGTTTCAGAAAGAGCGGGAAAATATAAACATGTTTTGTTTTTTTCCTTGTCTTACTGTCTTAACAATTAGAAAAGCAAGGGTTACTTAAAAAGTGCTATTAACCAATGAATACCATTTGTTGTGGTTTGCTTTTTTAAAAAACATACCTTTTTTGCTAACTTCAGATCTTCTATCAAGTCTTCTTCTCCCTGGGAAAGTTCAAAAATAGCCTATAAAGAGAGACACAAATATTAGAAAATATCTTTAGTTAATCTATACCCAACTTGTTCAGTTGATGTTATATTCTGAATAGCTGTCTTAATACTATGTAGCAGAATTTCTCCGATAAACCTAATTGCAGAAATAAAGCACAGCTTTATTCCATAGCTGCAGAATCATGTGTGGTATTTTTTAAAACAGAGCTGTATCAGATTGTTCATAAAATGTTTGTCTGAAATAGCCAGAGTTAATTTTTTTTTTTTCAAATGGATGCGTTTCCAGATGGGGGAGCTATCTTCAGTGTAATATTTTGACTCAACTAACTCTTTATACAACTATATGCACAGGAATTTATTGTGTTCCATTTTAACACATGCAGAGGTGAAAGTTCCAGGTAGTCTAGTAAGCAAGACAGATCTTCTTTAAAACACTTCTTGGGTAGTGAACACTTTTATTTTGGTACCAGTTCATTTTTTTGTTACAAAGGCTGAGCTCTACTTAACTGTTGGCTGATGTTAGTTACTTCTCTTGAAGCAGATCTGGGACTCTAAAGCTTGCAGATTAAAATTAACTACCACCCCAATACACTAACTTATCAAAATACCATTTTATTTACTCATTGTATAATTTAATTCTAAACTGGGGAACAACAAAAGTAAACATTTTGGTCAGTTACAATTACTAACTTCACAGTCAAGGCTTTCAATCTGCATAAATCATGGAGGAACATCTTCAGCTCCTGCAAATTCTCCTACCTTAATAAAATACGCAAGTTAACTGACAGCAAATGTGTGAAGCAGTTCAGATATTCTGTTGAGGCATGCAGTATGTGAACCAATATAAAAGCAGAATCCTCATGCAAAGTTTCCTGGAATACAGTTCATTTATTTTGACTCTATGAAGGGTCCTGGCTTTTGCCCCAAGACCGTAACGACTGTTGCTCTATGCAAACAGTTTCTACAGTTTATTTTTCAATAAGCTGCCTTTCAAGTTCTCAATTTTAAAAGTTATTTCCTATGATTTCTTCCACAAAGTTGAAGTCTGCACAAGAAATGCTTGTTGTTACTGTCATTTGATTTATGACTCAGTCCCTGAAGCATTCTCAGAGAGATTGTTATAAACTCTGTTGATACTGCTAGAAATTTCTTTAGAAAAAAAATATATTTGATTCCGTAGGAGCTCTTGTCATTAGCTGTAACGTGAACTATTTAGAATTTGCCATGTACAACACATTAAAACCACTGATGTATTTTTTTTTTTCCTTTGGAACATACCTCTTTTGATCAATATTTCATCTTTCTAGCACTTAAAACTTCCTCAAAGACACTCTTTTCCAACGAGGGAAATGATTGTGCATTTCTGTGTGTACATATCACTTGATGAATACCTGTTCCTGAAATAGCATGCTCATCTATCATTACTAGAACAACAAAAATGGAACATCAAAATGTCAACCCTCACTACAGAAACTGTCATACAGAACATGTACACACATGCAGCCAATCACAGTACAGTATATCTTAGTAACTTCACATTTATTAAGGAAATATGATGAGTTGATTTAAAAAAATAATAATCTAATATAGCTTGAATTATAAAGACTATGAATGGAATTTTGCTTCTAGTGGAGGTGGTGACTGTTCACTTCAGGAAAGCTTCATGCGCTATTCTAATGTCTACACTAGCATTTCTCAACTCAAATGTTTAAAGATGATTTTGAACATGAAAAATTTATGGTTAAAAAAAAAATTATACCTCTTGACGCTTGATTTCTTTAGATGTAAGCATGTTGTTGACACAAACATCAAAGGTCTCACTCCATAGTTTACTGTCTCTCCGTTTCGTGTTAGCAGGAGGCATATTTCGAGACCATGGTCGTGGACTGAACAGATCTGGGCGACTGTCACTACGGAAACTGATAGAACGCTAGAAATATATAGAAGAATATTTTTTTATTGTTAGAACAGTTTCACATTACACATTTTTTCTAAGAAATTCATATACACAGTGCAGTACAATAAACATACATTATCTAATTAGTTTTTAAGGTGAACTTAACGTCAATGTTTGACACTGAGAATGTAAGAAAATTATTTAAATACATCTTTATGGAAGGCCGGTACTTCCATTCCTGCAGTGAAGTGTGTCCTGTTCTCAACATGTTTAAAACTATACAATGCACTCGTATACCATGCAACAATGGACTACAAGGATAATGGCAGAATGGTCCAACACACTAAATTAACATAACTAATCAAACACAAAGTTTCATTACGGTAAACAGACAGGAATTATTCATGCATTACACATATCTGCCTCCTTAGATCCCTAATATTTAAAAACTTAGAATTAATATAAATTTTAGAGACAAAACTAGTACGAATACTTTTTTGGTTCATTTTGAAATAAAGATTCTATTGCTACATAGAAACTGTGGAAAGCGAGGACAGCAAAATCTGGTAGGTAAAGTCATCTTGTGTTGCAACAGTCAGTCAACAGAATTGTTTTGTTTTGTTTTTTATTTTGGAGGGGTGGGATTGTTCAAAGGTGTCTGTACTGATAAACAATAGATCCAACCTTGAGGATATCAGGTGAAAAGGTGCATTACATCAAACACATATTACTGGTTAAGAAAAAAATGTTTTCTCAGTTGGGCTGAGAGAAGATTCATGAAGTGAGACCGCCCTTCAAAACCTTTCCTATTACCTTACTGAGTGTCTTGATACATGACGGTAATACTTTTTTTTTTTTGTAAGCTGTCAGAATCATTAAATATTTGATCGCTATAATCATCACAGATATGTCCATAAACAGAATTAAATACTTGGTGCTATAATGCTCTGACCAAACTGGTTTTAATAGATAAAGAAAACCCTTCCAACTGGTGACATCTCAGATGAGATCAAGAAACTAATTCACATAGAAAGGTGTGAAATGGGTATCTGACTGAAAAGAGAAGAACAATCACATTATCTTCAAGAAAAAGCTGTGTCAGTATTCTGATTTTAATGTTTATGATGAACAACAAGCCAGATTATTTTCACACCATTTGCTGCTACTTATTTCCTAGCAGTTTAAGAAATGTGTTAAACAATCAGTGCTAGGAGATAGCAAGTTGTAAAATACCAGTATTGTGTTCTGCTATTGTAGAATCTTTAATACTATTTCTGGAGCCTCTAAACTCTGATGATGAGTACCAGTAACTCTATTATATGGTCTGATCTATAAACTTCAATAAAAACAAGTCCAATTTTAAGTGAGACTTGAGAGTTCTATTTGCCTGTAGACTCACAGAAAGAGTTCAGGCTCAGGATGGATACTTCATGCTCTCACTGTGCTATTTTGAAAAGATTCCTTTCTTGCTTCATTAAAATTAGAGGCTTCTTTTTGAGGTCCTACCTCTGAAATGCCACAAGTACTTCACATTCTTGAAATACTCTACGTTTTTGTTGTTATTTAAAACCTGACTTAAGTAACACAACCATCTTTCAATTGCCTTGGGTAAGAATACTTAAAACAAATTCTCTTCATTTGCAGGTGGAAAGCAGCATATACAAAGTACAATCACTGAAATTCTCCTCTGAGGATAAGAGCCCACAAAATTCAAACAGTGCCCATAAATATGTTTTTAAAATATCAGAAGACATATAATATAAATAAAAACTGTGCCTTTTAACAGAAGCCATTTTCAGCCCTACTTGGAATTGACAAAACCCCTAAAAATAAACACACACACACACACACACACACACATATACCAACCTTCCAAAACTTTGCAAGTCAGGTGCTAGTCTTCCTTCAACAGTTAAGAAGATAAGAAACACACAAGAAATTACATGCTTAATTTACGCTTGTTATAATGATGAATCATGGAATCCATTACTTTCACATGCAAATGGAAATATTAGGGAAAAGAGGCAGGTGTGTTGCATCCACAAATCACCAACGATGAGAAGGCAGCCAAGCAGAACAGTTGTCATTCCATGACCCAAGGTGGAATGCCCCTTTCCATGCATTCCCATATGCATCCTCCAGTATCTAGCTCCTTTGTTTGTAGCAGTGTTTTCTTAAAGGAATGTTTTATGTTGAATGAAGACAGAACTTACAATGAAAAACAGCAGACTGATTTTTAAATAAATACCTTGATCTTGAAACCTTTTAACAAAAAGTCATATATCATGTCATAAAATGGCATGCACCTATAACAACAAATTGAAATTACACAGTTTTGAAAAAACATCCACTGATATTAATATTTCTTTATGCTGTATGAGAATGCTTGATACTATTCTCTACAGCCATATACTGTCTTCCATTGGGCAGAAGGGGCACAAAAGGAAACCAAACTCCACAAAATCCTGCATGCTTGTTTAGCATCTTTGCTACCTGAACACAGTAAGTATAAATTTATTTGATTTTTCTCATACATCAGCCTTTTAATTAACCATAAAAAGTGTACCTTGCTTATTATTAATAGGGAACATTGGATTGAGGGTATTTATTAATGGAAAGGGACAGAAATGTTTTGACATGTTATTTAACGATGAAGATAAATTTCACTTCAACAGCGAGTAGTTTCTTTTGCATGTTTCCTTCTTCTATATGCTAATGCAGTAAAGGCAAAAACACTGAATGACTTATTCTGATACACTGAAATTTAGTTAGGCCGGGAATCACACACTTCAGTGTGGAATCCAAGCTTATTTTAACATGTTATCTTCTCTTTTGCATACGCATTGCAAAAATTGGCTTGTAAAGCGATAAAAAGACAAACTAATACATCACCAGGGAAATACTATTTAATGCTAAAATTAATACTTTGTCTCTGGAGAGTCAGGCATACTTGAGTCATCAATGCTGTGACAGACAAGAATAGAAATGAGATGTAAACCTGACATATAAGCCTAACTAGAGAAATCCCCAAATAAAAAATAATTTCAATAAAACTCTCTGATAGTTTAAGATAAATGTACAACATCAGTTTAACCATCTCAGTTCTACTACTTTACCCAACTTTTTTTGCATATAAACCCATGTCAGTTTAGTGGATCAGAGCCCTAAACTGAAGTTCTACCAGAAATGTTGTTTTTAAAAACAAGTTTAAAGGTACTCTGATGGTATCTTTGGTTGGTATTCACCATGAAGGAGAAAAAAAAAAAAAGATATCAGTCATGTGATAGAATTCCATGAAGGAATTGTAGCAGTCTCAAAACAGCATTTCTACATCTCCAGTCTTTTAAAAATATTTTCCTAGTTTCTGGCTTCCTTAAAAAACATGCCCAGCATACTAGTTAAAAATTATGCCCATCTGGGATTATTAAAGTTTTCATATAATTCCAAAAACTAAAGGACCTGGGGGAGAATCCAGCCACAACCCCTGATTTTGTCTACTACATTTATCTGACTGCAGTATCTTTCACTCGCTGTTGCAAGACTATTACTATGAAGGATCTGTGTGTTACTGATGCTAATTCATGCAGTTAACAAACCTTAGTTTCAGCTGCACTAAAGCAAACAGCTTCACATACTGCGAAAAGGGCACTACAGATCAAAGTTCTAGCATTCAGAACTGATGTTAAAAAGTTTTCTTCTTAAGGATTTTTAGAAATTTCTGGCATCCTAAGATAGATAAAAATAATTTGGACTCCCTACTTAAATTCAAGACACAATGAAAACTGAAGTTGCAGAGGAAGCTAGCCAGACTTTAATTTCTCTCTTCAGCATCAGCTGGAGTACTTTTTCTGATCCTATTTTCAGCTTTTAAGCCAAACAGCACAGCTGTGAATAGGACCAAGCAGAAACAAGCAGATCATCATAATCATTAGTCTAGATTGATGTAGACTGAAAATACAGCTACAAAATAAAGTGTTTTTCCAGGTGGATAAACAAATATGAATACCTGTTCAGCATCTGGTATCGAGCAGATACACAGACAGACTCTGCCAGAGATCATAACAACATTATATTAGTCAGTTAATCCACAGTGCTCTGTGTGAAAAAACAGAGCGACTACAAAAATCAGAAAGAAAGCTGAAAAGTCTTTATGTGTTTTGTTACTTGGAATCCTTGTGGAAAACCATTGACAATAATGTGGAAAACTGTAATAAAGTTGACAGATAAAAAAATCAAATACCTCTATAATCAATAAAATATGTAAAACAGGAAAAGTTGCTAAGAACGTATCTTAAAAGACACTACACAGACCTCAGACATAGAGGTGTTTCTCTTCTACATGCAGGTTAAAAATCCATTGATATAAAATGGAAGTTACATGTGGAGAGGTATGGAGAATTATGCACAATAAACTGGGTTTTCTTCCTCTTACACGAATCTTCCAATCAAAAAGAATATGTAAGAAGGTTTGTTTGAAATGCTGTAAAGGAAAATAAAAATTTTCTAATTCCGTTGGAGTGGTCTTTTTGGATGGATGTTCTGCTGGCTTTGTTTTGTTTTATTCCAGGGGAAGAAGTTTGTTTTGGATGTTGTGGTAATGATAGTAGTTTTCTTCATTTTACAGATACAGAACATTTAGCAGCAATGCAAGAATAAACATGGGTTTTGACAGAAATAACAATGAAGATACATAAAAGTTTATCCAGTAAGAAAAGTTAACACTTTTTTTTAATAGGTATTACACCACGAAAAAAAAATCCTGCTCTATACTGTTCCACAAGGCACAGTGACAACTATGTCAACATATAATAAAGTAAAAAAGTTATACATGCTTCCCAGAATTCTTATAAATAATTCCAAATGGGGCACCTGAGCACAAGAAGGTTAGTCTTTTTTTTCCCTCGCGTTCTGCTGTTGCTGACAAAATCAGGTAAGTCAATTTATCAGCTATGAAGGGAGTTTTGAGAGACACCACCAGCATTCATCACTTGGAAATGGATTCAGACCTAGGATTTGGGGAATATATAGGTTGGTTTCTCATCACAGCTCCTTCAAGCACATAGTTACTTAGAAGAGATGGTATGAATAACATCATTGTTTAACCTGCTTAGAAGCAGACAGTTAATTAAAATATATTCTTACAATCAGTACAAACAGAGCAAGACTGAAACTGAAATGCTTGCTAGGATTTGCAACAAAGCCACTGGTTTCTCTCCTATTTTTGTACAAATTTGCCCTGAAACACATTTATGTAGCTCTCATCTTGGGAAGCTGCTACTATGTGCATGAAAGGATAGTTTATTTCAGATAGTCTAAATCAAACTTTATTAAATACAATATTGTACTGGACAACCCAGTCTCAAAGGCATTCACTACAGAATGATAGCGTAGATACTTAAATGAGGACAACAGCTGTCCAAGGCTGTGAAAAGGGAAGCGCTGTGCTTAGAAGCAGTTTGGCCAAAAATTAATTCACTTTCCACACTTCTCACAACTGGAACTAATGTAGTCCTTTCAGAGTCAAGCCAATTTTTTCCTGGAGGCAGACTATGGAGGAGATTTATACACTCCAGGGAATACAGGCATTTCTGCTCTAGTCACGCTATAATACACCTTCTGGATCAAACCCAGGCTGAAGGGAGTTCAGCCATTTTGTCTTTCCACCAACCCCACAAATGAGGCTTTTCTATGCTGATGTCTGCACTTTCAAAATCATAGGAAGTGAACACAGGAAAACCAATGTTAAAGAAACCCTGTAATATCTGTTTTCTAGATAAATACCACTACAGAAAAATGCGGTTCTTTCCCATGACTTCTTATTTATTTGTCGTAAGACTCCTAGTTCTAAAGTTGTATTTCTTTCCTCCTTGAGATTAACTGGTAACTTCAGTAATGCTCTAATTAAGCTAATTTTGATGAAGTAAGATTTTTAATACATTCAAGATATTTTTATATTTCCTCTCATCGAAGAAATTAGGCTTGTTAAACAATTTTCTTTAGATCTTATACATGCCTTCTTACCTAAACAGTTTTGAAGAGGAAACAGTCTGGCTTTCTAGGCCAGACCCACAGCAGTATTGCAGCTCCCAACTGTTTGCCACTCATGATAACCATTAGGAGTTATGCACCCAAATGTTTTGCAGTCTCCAGGTCTGAAGGCACAAATATTTTACAAACTAAAGTTCCATCAGCCTGAAAGTATGTTAAATATTATGCATCTAATCTACAATATATAAATAAAAACTACAAAATTATTTGATTTCTAAAATGCATTTAAAATTTGCTTGCCCTTTATTATTTTCATCATCAGCTTCAGAAAATGACTTTTTTCCAGTTGTTCACTAACTCTTTTGTTTAGGCAAGGTCAAAGTTCACTACACAGAAGGAAATTTAGCAGACCTACATGACTAACTAAACCAAAAATAACATTTTCAAAGAGATCAACCAAAACTAATAGACAGTGTCACAGGACATGCTGTTCATCAAATTTAAAAAGCAATTGTAATCCTTTAATATAACAACTTTTCGATGTTACAGGTGCAATAGTTTTCTTACTGGTAATTAAGAGACATTAATTATCTGGAGAGAGAAGTAGGTTTTTGAGGTGAGTATTCTGACTTTTTGCGTGACTCTGTAGTCATAAATTGCCTAAGCCCATTTGGACACATTACAATGGTGTGTGTGCATATATGGGAAGAAATCTGGAGTATGCTGCACTCCCCCTTTAGCAATGCAGTTCAATGCAGCAGTGCATTTACTGCGATTACCTGAAGTGTCTGGCTGAACCGCTTCAGTGGAGTGGCTCGTACAGGAGGAATGAGGCTTGCTAGTGATGTAACTCTGGAGAGCGGCTTTACCCGTTTGTTACTCGGCTCCTGTAGTAGGGGGAGGAGGACAAGGGAAAGGAAAAAAAATGGGGGGAGTGTGAGCATAATCAGATAAACATTGCTAACAGTTTTTCTGATTTTCTTAAAAAAGCACTTGTAAAAAGCAAGTTTGTAAAGCCAATATATAATTAGGGCAGTCAATAAACAATAGCAGTTTTAAATGCTGACAATGACAGATTACTCTTGGCTGGTACACACAGATCCTGGAAACGGCTGAAAAATGTAGTGATGGAGAAGTTGGCATGGCTGGGAGTAGGGGAAAGGGAGGAAGCTAAAGGAAGACTAAATTATTTTGTTATATTAACTTATTAAGAGAAATTTTCAGCAGTGCTCTTCAGCTAATGCACGTTATGACAATCTTGTCACTGCAATACTTTCAAATGAAAACAATTCCTTGTTTCTTTACCTCTGCCACTGTCAGCATGTTATAACTCTATTCAGTTTAATGTATTTTATTCCAGAAAATATAATTTAGACAGAAATCTCTAATTGTCCTTTGAGTGCATGTTCCTATGGAAATACTTATATATACAGGCAAACACACTAATAACGTGTTTACATATATTTAATTTTTGCACGAAATAGAAAGGAAAATTAAACAAAATCTACCCATAAAGTATTCAATTAAGTGTTTTTCTTTTCATATATACTTTTAACAGCACTTACAGTAATACATAACCACGTAACATAATATGCCAATTGTCCTGCAGATTTTAAAAAAAAAGTTAACAGAAGTTGTAACACAAGAAAAAAGTTATATAAATACATAAAAATAGAACAGTTACCCTTGGCTTCCTAACCTCCATCTGACATTTAATGGATCTTGAACAGCACATGCAAAAGGCAACTTTTGACAGAAAAAGAGCCAAACCTTCCAAGTGAAGTTAAAAAACCCATCCAACATCATATTTCAAGGACATCCTAAAGCAGTTCATCTTTCTTTTTCAGTCATGCTTATAAAGCCTGTATAAGCTTGCTATGCCTCCAATTTCCTAGACGTAGCTTTAAGAAAATGAAGCATGCCTATTATCCTTTTGTTCAGAAATCCAAATCCTTCTGAAAATGATGCAGATTTGTCATCCTTCCTGATACCAAAAAATAATAAAGCTCAGCAGCAATGATCATCATCTGTAATACAGGCAAGAAAAATTCTCTTCCATTAGTACAGCAACAGAGGAAAGGTGAGAAGCAGCTACATATTTAATTTATTTCTCAGCAGGCAGACCTGGAAATCCATAAATGCCGGCTGAGATGAGGGACAAAGTGTTTAACCCTCTGGCAAAAACAATGTATTCCATCACACATGAAACCTGGCATTAAAGAATTTTAGCAGCATAAATCAAGTTATATCCTTATCTTCAGTGCTGTACTACAATTCATATTCTTCCCTTTTCAGCAACCATGTCTTTGACACAGGTTTTTGAAGGAGTATTTTTTTTACGTCATTGCACCACCACTGGCATACTTATCTACAGCATCACCATCACCATCCCCCCCCCCCCCCGAAGAAAAATCTCTGAGATTCCACTGTAATTCTTCTCTAACTGGTGCCTCAGCCATCAGCTGTTTCTTTTCCATGATTATTCAGAATGCCAGTCCTGGTGCACAAATAATATCCCATGGCAAAGCCTGCTTGTTATGAATAGTGCTGCACTGCAGTGAGAGAACATGAAGTCCCAGACAGTCAGGCAGCGCTATGCCAGCAGCACCTCTTTGCTAGTAGCAGATTATTTAGGCATAAATATCACACCCCCAAAAGCAAAATCTGGAAATCAAGACTGTACAGACTTTCAATAAGACAGGAAGAGGGGGATTAGGATTAATAGAAAAGATTTCTCCTTCTTTACTGCTGTAACCTTTCTATTACAACTTTACTGCTATGTGTGTGTTCATTGGTCAAAAGACAAACTCATGCAAAAAAAGCACAGATTTGATCTATATAACATTATAGCCATGTCTTCCTTTCTGAAAGTTAAATGGTCCCCATAGTTTTACAGACCTTTTCCACACACACTGTGATTTATTCAAAATTTTGCAGTCTTTCAGTCTTAACTTATAACAAAACTAAGCTCAGAAGCCCTTGTATAATTTTCTGAGGAGTCTACTGACAGCAAATAAAATCACAAAAGTAAATCTGTACTTCACTGCACCTCTGCAGCATTTCACTTGAGTGCACTGCAAAAGACTTGAATGAAACTTCCCGGGGTAGCATTTAAAGTTAAGTATGGAACAGCGAGTCTTTCCTTATTTCAATACTTCCAAATGCTGTGTGTGTGACTGCAGCTCAGGTTTATTAATTACTACCCAAAGCCTGCAGGCTGAGCATTCAGACCAGGACCTAATTTGCTCTGCCGTGTGGGGCACATAAACATCAGGCAGCTGTGAAAATTGATGCACAGCATCAAATAACCTTGGAGAAAATCAGCCTAAGTAAAAAGAATGGAAATCAACTTCTTTCTCTTGGAGAGTGAGAGGAAGTGAAAAAAAGAAATACAATTTCCCCTTCTTCATGTGAGGCTGCCCAAAGGCTCTGAAACCTGTGCTGTCTCCCAAACCAAGGATGCCTACGGTTTCAGGGGGAACACAGTAGAGGCCCCCCCGCTCTTTAAAACTCCCCCATACATTTCAAGGAGAAAAATGCCAAGGCAGTATAATTTTTAATAATGTTCATGCTACAAAACCTTACTGAAAACAGAAATTGATGTTAAAGACAAGGGAACTCTAAAGAGAGTTCCAGCCAGCATCAAAAAACGTTGAGCTCTTCTAGAGCTGCTTGTTGTAAGCCACCAGTGGCCAGCACTTCTCCCAGTAGTCAAAGGAAAGTTAGATAATGGGTTGGGAAGGTATGCCTGTAAAGATCACCCATTTTGAATACCTCACGCAGTGTATCTTATTCTGATCTCACAATTAAAAATCTGATCAGAATTCAGAACAGCTAAATACGTAGTTCAGATTAGGAATTCATTTTTATTAAGAGATATAAGCATTATTACAGGATTCTCTCCAATAGAATTATTTAATATAATTTCAGAAGTCCGAGACTTTACACCTTTACCAATGAGTTCTGAAAGTAAATCTTGTTAATCACAAATTCTTAATTATGAGGAAAGTTTTCTGAATATTTCTAACTTGATTTTCACCCTGCTTTAGAAACTGTCTGGTAGGGTAAAATACCTAGCTAGAAGTGAAAATTCATCAAGCCTTAGTGTCCTAGGTGTCATCTCAGAGAAGTCTAAGGACAAGAGCAATCAGCACTGAGTCATCTCCTCCATTGCTGAATAACAGTTTGTGCAGGTAAGGCTTTGACTGTGCAATGAAAATATAGAGCTACCAAAGCAACTCCAAAACTGTAAGATAGTAATACTGAAACTGTTAGGCACTCAATCACAGTATATTTCTGTTGCATGGCCTGTGCCCGTTCTGCTCCTATCTCCCCTTTCATCAATATCCTCATTCTCAAGCTGTGTCACCTCTCCAAACCAGCACCACAGAGAAGCTGAACAGACTATTGAGACCAATGGTCTGGAGAGGAAAAAAATCCCGTCAAGTGCATAAAAAAGTACGTTTTAAACAGATGGTGGTTTTTCTCACCAAGGGCTCTGTTCCTTCACAACCAACAGATCAAATGGAAAGAGGCGAGTGTGAACTGTTCTGCTTTACCCAGAGATACCGACCAGGATCTGCACTTGCACATTAGCCCAATACAACCAGGGAGCTGCATTCCAGATGCTGCTTCCCAAGACTCTTCAAATTTATTTATTTATTTTTAAAATAATAAACTGCTTGTAGTTAGGATTTCCTAGCACATGTGTTCATTACTTTACTAATTTGTCTCTGAAAAATCTCTGATTTTCCAGTTACCCTGGGGTCCTGCAATCATAAAATCTTTTGGGGTGTGAATCTAAGCACATGGAAACACAGAACTGCATGATTCCATCATCTGTCCAGCATGAGGAGACTCCAGTAAGGACATATTGTCCGGTTAGAATGAACATCAGGTTCCAGGTCTGTACCTCTGAGTGTGCTCACAAGACTCACTTACCCGAAGTCATCACTCCTCCTTGCTGCCTGCTCCCCTCCCAGTTCAGGGAATTTAGGAGCAGATGGGATTGAGAGAGAGGATTTAGTGGCTGGATCCACTTGCAACAACCATCACCTGTCCAGACTGGGAAGTGGGCCAAGTTATGACACAAAAAATTCAGGAGTTACAATGTTTCGCCCGACCTTTTAAAGTTGTTATTATTGGTATTAAAAAGTAATTTCAGAGTTTGGAAATTACTAAGTGTTAGACTCCGTTTTCAGAGTCAGGAAATCTTGCCAAAACAACACGGGAAGTAAGTTAGAAAACAAAAGATCCAGACTACAGTTTGGCAGAGTTTCCAAAATGTGGAGCTGGTATATGTGAACAAGTAATGCTAATCTGACAGGGCTTTAAATTTGATATAAGGCTAAATAAAGCTGAGGGAAACATGAGTGCAGGAACTTCAAAGGCTGAACAGTCAAGTGAAGTCAAATTAATACCTGACTAGGTTAGAACAAAGAGCAGATGGCTTTTGGAGGGAGCTGTATTTGAACTCAAGATGACTTCAGCAACATTTGAATTCAGAGAGCAAAAAAATAAAAGCTGGAAATACCATGTATATATGCAGCCTCAAAAAGAACTCTTGAAACTGAACAAACTGATAAAAGAAGCAAATCAGTGTCCAAAAACTGGATGGTTCCAGAAACCAGACAGTGGACATCTCAAACAACTACTATGTCCTTCTGAAAGAGTGTCTTTTTATCATTTACTTTCCTGGGGAATTTGTAGGAAGAAAGATTAGAGTGATAACAATGGCATAATCACTGATTATCACAGACTTAAGATGAGAAACTATCAGACTAAGCATTCAACAGCCATGGAAGCATGTTAAGGCAGAAGATCCTTTGAAGAATTAGGCACTAACATTAGTTGCATTGCACGTGACTGCTAAGCTGACGTTATTTTTATTTATTCATTAGTGAAACTGGCACCTAATATTTGGATGCATTGTATCCAATAGCACACTAGACAGATATGAAAGCTTCTAGGAGGCTATTTATGGGAAGAAGCTAACACTTCCCGTGTTCTTCATCCACCAAATAAAACAACTCTTTTACTAGTATATGTAAAGAATGGAATTTTCTCAAAGTTCAAAGCAGAATGTCAGAGTCAATTTAATAATATTGATTAATTTTCTATACATTGGCATTCAACAAGGCCACCCACAGATTAATTATCACACTTTGATGGATAAATTACTCTAGCAAAAGATTGGGTTTAATTTTCTAACAAACAGAAGGAAAGGAAAAAAAAAGAACTAGGCCATGTTCCCTTTGTATTGCCCTAAGAACAGCTGAACCAATGACCTGGATAACACATCCTGAAGAGCACTGAATAGTAGTCTAGGTGACATATAAAAGGTCTTCATTTGCTTCAGTACCTCACTTCAAAATTCTTTCACTCTATGCTCCTGACCAGCTTAGCCACTCATTTCCTCCCAGTGAACAGTAAAAGCAAATGTATGTTCACTGCTGGTATGGTTGTTTTTTCACCCGACTCTCCCATCTCTTATCAGCAACTTCAACAACAGTCTCCATGTCAGAGAACTGGTGCTGAATTTGACAAACAAGGGAAAATATTTCCCTAAGGGGTCATTACACTTGTGTCTTCAGCCCACGGTGCAGCACTACTGTGACCACATTGTGTTGATTTTTCTGATTGTATTTAAAAACAAATTAATCAAAAAGAATTTACAGAGATTTTTAAGGCAACTCAGAAAATAAGCGCTATGTGAAAAACGGTACAGAAACTTAGCATTTTGGAATATTAGCATTTATCCTGTTTACCTTCAAAGGCAAACTAGCAGCTGAAATTGGCAATGCTTGTTAAAAGCATCCTAACTTATTGGAGTTCAAAAAGTTCTGAGATAATTACTTACTGTAGTAACTCTGGATTTGGGGTTGTTAACTTTCTTGAAATTTTATAAAAAGATATGCTGGTTATTTATTTTTCCCCTTTTGATATACTTTCTATTTGTGAACCAAGACAAACATATATCCAAAGCATTCATTCTGTGCTATGGGAGCATTCATTAGTGCAAAATGTTTTAACTTAAATTAGTCTCAAAAGAGTTAACAGTGTAATAAATGGAAGACACTATAAATTGAAACAGTACAGTAACCTTTGTTTCAAACCTAATTCACAAGCAGCGCCATCTAACTAAAACAGAACCACTCTGTTTTGGACTTCATGTAACTGGCTGAATTTCCATACTCTGATACTTTAAAGGTTAATAGTTTTTAGTCACCTTTATAAGGGTAAGTCAACATTTGTCATGGCAGGAAGCCCAACATTATTATTTTTATTAGTCTGCTACTAGTTAAATTGGCCTAAGATTAAATAGGTCTAATAAATGCCCCCAAAACTTGCAGTTTAATAATACAATAACCCCCCAAAACCTGAAAACAAACAACAACACATTCAAGCTCTGTTCCACGGGATGTTATCAGTATTTAACCTTCAGCATGATAAAACAAAACAGAACAAAAACCCACAAAAACAAACAAAAAAGGTTAAAATAGAAAAAACAACCTATGTTACAACAGAGTCTCTTAATACAGCAAACACAACCTAAAAATAAATTAAGCCAGGTTTTCTGCACCTTTAGAGAGAAGCAAAACTGGAACAACTAGAACAACATTCTCAATTGTTACTGGCACTAATACTTTTTTTTTTTTTTTTTTTAAACACTTGAAACAGCAGAGAATTTGCCTTTACTTCATAGTATCTTACAAATATTCTGACTGGGAAGTTCTACAACATTCACTCTTCTAGAGCTGAGGTTGATGGTCAAGAAAAACAAAAGTGACTCTAAAGCAGTTCTAAGTACAGTTCAGTGTTTCACAAAGGTAACTAATCATCCATGCGAATCTATCCTAAAACCTTGACATTTTGCTCTAGTCACGGTGTTATAAAGAAGACCTGAAACGACAGTCGGAGTACAATAAAAAGCCATACAGAGAAGTGGTGAAGTATTTGCAGTCAAAGAAAATCAGCTGAATTTTGCAACACTCTTTCACATCACGTGTTCATCAAAGATTGGATCCTTGCCACAAATTGGCTGCCCTCATTAGTCACCACTCTTAAGACCTCAGATTTCATTTGCCATATGCAAGCCAGAAGCACTGAAGTGTCAGTAGCATAAGGACAAGTTGCATCCAGCTATCTTGACTGATCGGTCATTTGTCTGCAATATCCAGAAATCAATACATCTACCAGGAGTTAGGAAATGAAGGCCAATTAACAGACAAATCTCACACTGAGGTGAACTAACACAAGCAACAGAGATTCTGAAATACCCTGACAATTAATGTTGATTTGATTAAATTCTGCATTTCCTCTCATTAGAAGCCGCTTCTACAGACTACCTGAGAGACCTTTTCCATTCTGGAACAAACTAGATATGAAGCTGGGCTGCCAATTAACAAGCAGACATCATACGGTGAGTTACTGAATGGAAAAATAAAGGCAAGTTGTTTATTTCAAATTGCCATTAAGCAGAACAGATCAGCAATTTCAAGTGTGGGGGTTTGACATGTTTCCACGTCAACTTACTGCAGTTACACTGCACATGAACTTACCTGAAATATCTCAAAACTGCAACTTGAGAATATTTCACTCAAAATGAAATACATACAATTATGAACATCAAAGATAATTCATGATGTGCAGTATATCTCATAATCTTTTGGCCCCTCTCCCTCTGGCTCCATGCCTGGTTCTCATGTTAATGATGTGCCATGGCCCAGAGGCCTGGGGGGTGCCCTCCAGGTCAGCTGTCCTACACGCCCCGGGAGTTAAACACAGTCCCAAGCATGAGGCAGCCTAGACCACCTGCACACAAAACAGTGAGGATATTGGGAGACAGCAAAAGACAGATTGCAAACAGCCCCGACTCCTAGGTCTAAGATTTCTGCAGTATGCAAGATGTAAGCAGACATACAACATACTGGAGAAGCAAAGGAATTCTATGCCACCACTGTAGTTTCAGAGCCTAAAGCCAGGCACTGGATTAGATCCATGTGTTAGCAGAACAGAACATCCTTACGCCAAGGAATTCGTGTCCTCCTTCCCATGACTTCACATTCAGACCTTTAAACCTCAATCTGTGACTGTGCATGCTCTTTCTTATCTGCTGCCCATCCACTGGCTGTGCTTCACTTTGTTTCCTTTAGAGGGCTTGGTAAGGGAGTTGCTTTAACCAATAAAACATAGAAAATGGTATGTAGCACTGGGAAAGATGTGGGGCTTCTTCCATCTCAAAGCAAGCAAATTTCAAGTTTTACTAACTGTCTCTATTGTTTGATTATGAAAAAGCTGGAAAGACCACAACACTGCTGTACCGGTTACACCTAGAATTGCACTACAGTATTTTACGTGGGGTATACAGTGATGTATGTAAAGGTTTTACGTATTACCTATATTAACTCATTCCTCAGGCACAGCTATGTTTTGTTGCCCTTAAGCTGTTTTTAGAAAGAACTATGTTAATCGTACTTTGACTAGAGGTACACCAGTCTTTCCTCAGAATCCAGAGTTTTACTGTTCACACACATTTTTCATTTGTCATTGTTTGGTGACTGTGCTACTTCTATGGAGTTTATGCCAAGGAAGCTGGTGTGGCTTAAAGAAAGAACTGTAAGTAGAAAACCTCAGTTTTCTTTCGTGCCACTGACTTGCTCCTCAGAAACATCCCCAGTTTTCCACAGCTGCTCTGCTGGCTCCAAGTAAATCCCAAGAATAAGAAAGAATTAATTTGTTGCCAAGAAGCTTCATCTTCTTACCCAGAATCCTCCAGCTGGAAATTTGGGAAAATGTCAACAGTAGAGTATACGCTCAATATTTTTGTTGAATTTCATCCCATGTAAGTACTATTGTACTTGATATTCCAGACTATATTTTGTATTTGTTCAAAACAAACACTAAATGATTGTTCAATAAAGTCAGAAGAAATATTTTATAATCATGAGTTCTGACTTGAAACCAAATCACATCTTTATAACAGAAAATCTGTTCTATTCCACAATATCAACATTTATGCACAAGTTCGATTATTAAATAAATCAACCAACTTAACATGTTAATAATTAAAATGAAACTCAAGTTTTCAAAGCCAGAAATTCATAACCCCCACACAGCAAGCTAACTTTCTGGTGTAGTAACACAAAATTATGGTAGAAGGCGCCCAATAGCTTTATTTAGACTTGTAAATACTGAAGGGTGGAAGAACAGTTAGAGCTTGAGAAGAATTGCAGATTTCCCTCCCCCTTCCCCTCACATTGACAGACTTCAGAGAAACAGGCTGCACACATCTACCCTCCTTACAATGCCTTTCCCAGAGGGTAGGTTTTTTTTCTATTTCCTTAACTAATTTTTTGGAGTGGCAGGTGGTCTTTTCACACACTAAGACATACAGAATATTTAAAAGTTTATTTTTCAGAATGCTAGGAGTCCATCATACTATCAAAAAACAGCCCGAAAGCATAGGGTGCATTTTCTTATTCGTATAAAACACAAACTGAAAGATTACAAATTCAAAACAACTGTTTGCACATTGTAATTTTGATTGATCACATATGTTATTAGATACTTCCTCATGCTCTAAACTTTAATTGAGATTTTTTTCTTTGAAATTTGACTATAATCAAGCTGCCCTTCCTAACTGTAAGAGAGCAACACTCCAACTCTTCAGATTTGACAGTTCTATTCATTCACAAAACCCCCTTCATGCAGTAAAGGCTAAAAACATATTTCTTTAATAATATAGTTAGTAAAATGAGTACCCTTAAGAGTACCATTTGGTATCCAACAACTTGTGTTTTCCATAGATGCATATGCACATGTACACACACTGAGGGTGTTACTTATCAAAAACACACAGTTGAAAAAACCTCCACTTTCGTTAACTGCAATAAAATCTCTTTATGTAAAAGTACACCGAAAGGCAAGAGTCCAGCATTTTCTTATTAGGTCTTAGCTTGAGCATCATGATTAAACAGGGTCACTTGGCTTACGTTACTTTTTCTTTAGAGCCGCTCAACTGCTGGAGGTAATTAATCTTTGATGTGGTTGCATTAAATGCACCCAATTTAGTAAGTTGTCTTCAAATTACTCATCAAACAAGACTAATGAAGAAGCTATATATTTAAGTGATAAAAACTTCCAAAGAGAAATTTTATCCTTCCTCCAGTGCAGCCAGACAGAATCCTCACAGTCACTGTTTTCTTTCCAAACAAGCACACAAAGCAACATTAACCTAAAGTATCAAATATTTAAGTCTTTCACAAACATTGGTTTCTGAAATACTCCACCATTTATGAGAATTTTGCAAGTGAGTGTGTTGAGTTTGGGTTAATGAATAAGATTTTTAATGTTACTTGAAAGGATTTCATCCTTTTTAAGAAACAGAGTAGCCAACCTGCTGATAGGGCTGAGTTTTCAGTTAACTGTATTATTGGATTAATTTCTTGGTTTATTACTAATGAGGAAAAGACACCTAATGCTTTAAGATACCATTTTCCAGATTCCCTCCCAATTCCTGCATAAATTTAACAATATGTAAGTAATGGTTAGCCCTGGGATAAAATACACAAACTACCTTAAACTACATATCTAAAACAGGTATTCCTCAGTTATCTACTTAAAAGATTAGTTTTAATTCTGTAAAGTGACAGATGACAAAGTTTTGTTCCTCATCTCATTCCAAAGGAAAGTTTAAAATTTTTCGAAATCTAGAAAAGTAAAGGATGCCTAAACAAACCAGGTATTTATGCATAGAAACCTATTTTCAAAGCACATTACTTTTCCCCGAAGCGATACAGATCACACTATAAAGAAAGCCACAGTTGCAACCGTATCCCCAGCAGACCGAGTACCTCTGTCTCTTTAGCGGGGCTGGCCGCCGGCTGCACGTCCAAGGCACAATTGGCCCTCTTGACGGACAGGTAAAAAGGGTAATCCTTGGCCACCATGGTGGCTGCAGGAGGAGCGGTTTCGGGGGTCACAGCTGAATCTGTCCGAGTACAAAATGCGAAGACCAGGCTGAGCCTCCCGCCCGGCAGCGCTGCCACCCGCGACAGCTCCCGCGCGGGCACGGGGCGGGGCGGGCGGGGGCGGGCCCCCTCAGACTGCGGCGGGCGGGCCGGGCGCTGCGGCTCGCCAAGCGGGGGGACCTCCGCCCCTCGGCGGGGGCTCTGCTCCCGGGGCGGGGGCACGACGACCCCGCCGCGCCGACCACAGGCCGCTACCGGGAAGCGGAACCCGGCCTTCCTGTCTGCCCCTCGCAGGGAAGCGGCAGGTCAATGGCGGCCGGGCCTCGCCGACAGCCCCGCGGGACGCGGCAGCCCCGAGGGGGCGGCACTGGCACCTACGGTCTGGGTGCAATGCTCCTGCTGAGCAGGGAAGCAATGCTGCAGCATGTTATGCTGCCACAATACACAACAGCACAACAGTGATTTTTTTTTTCTATGTTTTTATCTTTTGTTCTTTTTATGTTCACCCGTATTGTTACTTTTTCCTGTCTGGCAAACAGGAGTTTGTTTCTTACGTTCCTAAAGTTCCACTGCTGTTGCTATTGTTTAATCAAACAGCTCCCCTACCCGCACCCCTCATTGTAACTAGCTGAGAAAGTGGAAAAATACCTTTGCCTAACATATCTCATAGGGCATTTCAGTGCCTGCACAGCCAGGCAAATTCTGTTTGATGTCTACCTTAGGACAAAAGTAGTGAAAATTTCCTGAAAAGAGAGCGGAAGCATTAGGGGCCCTGTGTGCAATACAGAATTGATCTGACAAAAAAAAGTATATGGGAGACAAGGAAAAGGAAACTGAGTAGGAAGCTGGACAGGGGGAGGAGGGAAGGATATTTTCAGCCAAAGGGAAACAGCACAACCAAGAATAACTTTACAGAGCTTGAAAGAAATCACTGATTTTAAAGGTAAATTGTATGATGGATGTTGCTTTACAAGCATGTCTTTTCCTAAAGGCTGTCAAAATGCAGACAGTTCTCATTTTGACACTTTCCTTTGATTTCATCAATATCCTAAACATACAACGTCTCTCACACTTACCCTCCTAGGCCTTTTCAGGAGCAACCACAGTAGAGCCAGAGATGCTATCCCTGCTGCCTCTTATGCAGACCCCTCTATTTTGTAGTAGTCTCCTCATAAAACAAACTCACCTACTAGTTCCTCAACCCTGCAATTCCTGGAAATTTCTGGAACAAAGTTATCAGTACTTGTAGATGTTCAATTATACTAGAAGAAAATGTAACATTTGAACATTTTGAGTGCTATGTGCAGTACCACTCTCCCTATCTCTATCATGGTAGGATGGGACCAAGTTCACCAAAAGCAAAAGTGTTGACGAGGCATCGAACAACTTTCATGTAGAGGATAGTTAATCAGATGGGACATTTAGGAGAAGACAGAAATTAGAGCAGGTGTGATCAAGATCTACCGTAAGTGACAGAGAAAGCAAGTAAGGAATGACTTTTCACTGTATTCAACTAGAGGGGGAAAAAAGGGTGCATCAGATTAAATCAGAGGGTGGCAGATTCAGATCAAAGGAGCTAGTTTTTGTGTTATATACAGCAGATGCATTTGTCACAAAATGCTGTTGCTAAAAAAGCTTCTCAGACACAAGGTCTTGGCTATTGGGACAGTATTTTGGGGAAACATCATGATGGGCTATTTCTGTTTCGTACTCTTCCCTAAGCATCTACTGCTGACCACCACTGGAGATTTGGTATTAGGTTAGATGAATCTCTGCAGCAGCCCCCTTCCTTTCCGTATTTCAAAAAATATTAAAAGAATGTAGCATTTTATTTGGAGAATACTTGTCTTACCAGATGATTTCTGAAGCTATGAACAATTATTTCATTCACATGAACATGCATTCATTTTTGCAAGACATCTTCAGTGTGACATTCAGAGGACATACCTCTGAGCACAACCTGGTAACATCAAGCAGTTTCTCCTCACATTTCAGGCACGTCAACACACCAATACACACAGGTTGTTTAAAATGGTCAAGAACTTCCTGAGAACTCTGGAGCTGTTGCGTAACCATTCAAACCCAAGAAGCCTTGATTTCAAATACCATCTGTTTATAGTTTTTTATGAATGTGCATACTAACACCATTTTAAAAATCATCTTCACTTAAATCAGTTAGACAAAATCCCTTCAAGGCTTGTGCTCAAAGCATTCTAATCCTGTAACATGCTTCACAGCATGAAGAGCACTTCGCACAGGACAAGAGTGTACTGGTTTGGAGATTGAAAAAATGAACATTGGTTTATACATGTAAAAAAATATGCCAAGAGAGGGATTCTGTCATTTTTCCATTAATCAGGCCAGTGCACTGCAGCTTGATTTAACATTCCTGAGAAACAAGAGAAAAATATGTCTTAAGAGGAATACGATTCTTAAAAACGGTCAGGACCTTCATCTAAATAAGTTTCAGAGCACCGTGCACCTACAAGATAGACCCCAAGGAACACCTAAAACAGGATTCATCAGACTATTTGGATGTTCATTTACTTCACCAGAAGAGTGTAAATACAGTTTAGAACTGAAATTTGGACCCAAAGTTCAACCATGAATAGCACTTAACTTAATAGGTATCATATTATCTGATGTAATAACACAATGGTACAATTTCAAACAATTCTTTCCCAGAGAACTGAATTTGTCTGTAGAATGCTATGTGCATTCATAATCAAAACCATGGCAGTTCAGTCATGGTACTGAGCCCCTTCAGTATTGCATATCAAAATACAACACCTGGAATATTTTCTGAAAGATTTTTAAAACAGTCAGTACTGATTTGCATTTACATTTCATTTCTACATCAACTTAGATTACCAAGTGACTGTCTATCAATAGTCACTGTACACTCTGTGTGTGTGCACGCCCAAGCAGAGCCAAATGTCAGTTCATAAACTTGTGGCTGAAAGACTCCCATGTGAACTCCAGTTATATAGTTGGAGAAATAAAGGTTTCAGTGATAACACTAAGGAATCTTATAAGACTGGAGCCACCAAGTCCACTCATTCCAAAAATTATACTTGGACTACAAATCTAAACTACAAAAATTAGATCTGAACTGCAAATTACTTTCAGAAAATAAACTAATATTTAAGAAAAAACAATGCTAGTGACTAGATTACACAGCAGACCAGTGCATCAGTTTTGCCGTTTCTGGAACAGGTTTTTTGTAGGTTTGTTTTCAGTTTGGCTTTTTATTTACTTAAGCCAAAGATGCAATTTAGTGAGGCAGATGTAAGTAAATTATTTGGTAACTCTGGAAAGCCCTGCTCAAGAAAAATGCCCACCACTGTTGACCTGTTTCAGGACTGAAGTTGACTGACAGAGTTGTTCTGTGATTGTCTTGTTCACACCAATGCCTTTAGTTTCCTCCTGCATTCAAAACCTAACACTCAAGTAATTATTGCAAAACCATCTATCTGCATAGCAAAGCCCTTTGAAATATTTAAATTTTGAACCTTAAAAATATCTTTATCTCTGACTAGAATTCCTTTTCATCTTATGCTAATCTCTGAGATCCATACAGCTTCGATCAGAGTAATTTTAAAATTAAAATGCAGTTGATTAAAGATTTTTCAAAGGATCCAAAATATGATGGCAAAAGAATAAGAAATAACAACAGAAAAACTTGTTTCCCTTTAAAGAATAGCTAAGAAGCTATTATGATAAGCAGTAGCAAAAGGAACCGAATGAAACATTCAGTCTAAATGTTTAAGTAAGGAAAATCCAATGGAATGATCAATCTTCAACCATCAGTCATGGGCTTTCAGGAGTTCAGTGGAACAGAAAATCATCAATTAAAGCTGAACTCTGCCAAAGGAAGAAACCTACAAATAGATTGTTTAAAGATCTGAATTGTATGAGTTTTTTTGTTGTTGTTGTTTGTTTGTTTTTTTCATCTTTTGTTTTGTTTAAGTTTTGTTTTAACACCATCTTTGCCAACACATTTTAACTGCCTCTGGGCAGAAACACAGAATCAGTGATTAAACAGAATTCTTTTGAGATATCTACACCCAGATCTCGATTACCACCTTCTTCCTGACATGCTGATATGACTGCTTTCCCTATTAAAAGTAAATATCTGTTTTGCCAAGCTGTTAAAAAAGATAAATACACTTAATTTTTGGTAAAATATTGGTATGCCAAGAAGCAAAAGACTCTGAGTGTCTGTCTACCTGCCTCTGTTTTTCTCCCCTCGCCCAGTGCAAACCAGCCCTTGGCTTGGTTTTGGTCTGTATTTGACTGTGATGCCCAAGAAGAAGGCTAGCCTTAGTTGCAACAATTCGGTCTGATAATTTATTTTCTTAATTACAACTAGCAATGCTAAAAGAAAAACACTAACTCTATTTCTCCGGTGATTCATATTTATGGGAGCTCTTCCTTCTGATCTGTCTGTTCTGATGACTTAGAAATGTACATTTATGCATATAGACACTTTCTTGGTCAAGTACATGCCGATGTGGCAAGTTTCAAGTAACAAGGCAAGAATTTAAGAAAAGGTATAATGCTTAAACAAAAAAAAACCAACAAAAACAACTATGCTATCACTATAATCTTCAGATATGCTATATTCCCAGCTGTTTTTAAGAAAATTATATTAAGAACAACGAACAAACCATTGCCATGTTTTCAAAATAGATTAATTGCTGTAAGAATATCAAGTTATACAGTAGTCTCTGAGACACCATGAGTAGAGTAGCTCTGCTGTCTTGCTAAATTACTCCAGATTTATGGAGGCAGTAAAAGATTTGAAGTGTGTTGCAGAGGACCAGAATCTCCTATACAATTTTGGCTAAGCGTGCAAAGAGTACTAGGCATATGATGTTTCTGGAAATTTTACCCACCATGAAAACGTGAAATTAAGTAGAAATATTGCATATACATTTCAAGGGGAAAAAAAAAATAATCTCAGTAGTTTGCACTTTATGGAGTATTCTCTCATATATGCACCCATTCTACTTAGAATGTGGTTTCACAAAAAATAGAAGCAAGAAGTTAATGCCTTGGAGAGGTACAATATCACTAAGAATATTCAAAGAAAAGCTACTACTCCTACTATTCTGAAATGACCAGTGAAAGTTATCCAAGCTAATGCTGCACATTCATGCACAATTCAGTGCTTATTGAGTATCTCTGAAGCCTCCCTTCAACATACCCAAATACCTCTTCAGGATAATCATTAGCAAGCTTTCCCTTCAAAAAAAAACAAACCAAACCAACCAAACACAAACCAACCACCAAAACCAAAAACACAGGTAAACAACCAAAAGTAAACTTTTGAAGCAGTCATTTCAACCAACCATTATAAATTTGAATCTGCTTGGGAGCTGGAATTCAGAAACACTGACAGTGATGAGTGAGTAGCTAGAAAGCATATAGACTGCTAGATAAAGGGTATTTGTGAGGCAGTTACACAGCTGTTCAAGAAACTGCAAATTCCTCATTGCAAATATGGATTTTACACATGGTAATGAGAGTTACAATTTACTAGGTAATAAATATTAAAAGAGACCACTTGATTAAACACACTGGCGCTGAAAAATTCCAATAAAAATATGATTACAGAATAAGTGATTACCATTAAAAATGTTCTGTCAAAAACCTCAGCTGTAATTTTTCCAGGTAGAGCCCTAATCCTAGAAAGATCAGTACAGAACAAAAACACATCTCTGGGGAACATCTGACATTACAAAACTGAAACCCAGATTTCTATTCTGTCTAGATTCTCCACTTGAAGATTACCTTTCATATGACCCTTAATTGTGCAGTTTATGGAGTAACAAGAGAAAGAGGAAGTTACATTTTCTCACTGTTATCATGGGCTATGCTTTGGGCTTTGCAGCCAAGATGCCCTGAACTATTCCCTTAAGTTTTGTGAAATACAATTAATAAATAGCAGGAGTCTCTATTGTTTTCCACTGTCAATGATGGTTACTTCAAAATACCACCTTTATACTGTAGTGCATTCATGCTGAAGTGATGGAGAGACATGATTTTCATAGAAGTCATCATGAATGTTTTACTGTATGATCACACATCCAGCTTGTAAAACAGTCTGCAGGCTTTCAAAATAAGACATGCATATACTGTTTCTTCATATAAATGTAGCAGGTGGAACAATTCTGCACTGGGAGACAAACAGATGAAACAACCTGCCAAATTGTTTTGTTTGTCCTCATTTTGCTGAATTTATGTAAATTTTGATTACTACAGAAAGTTCTGTGAAGTTAAAGAATGCCTCCTAACAATTGCATTTGCACTGAGATGGAAGCGCTCCCTTCAGGAGCTTCCCTTAGAAAGACAATAACCACCCATTTTTAAAGCTGCCTCAAATTCATATATAAAAACAATTAGAGTGACTGGTCTGCATCTTAAGACTAAGGATGGCCTGCCTAGTAAAATCAGGAAGGATTCATGCTTCTCCACCCCTTTACCACACCCAGTGGTGCAAACTAATTACGAACACGGTGGTCCCTGTGAGGGAACACACAGGGTGTGGTGAGGCGGGATAAAAATGACCCTCACCAGTTACACTTACAACAAAGCTGGTTGAGCTCGTCTGAGTATTACTTCCCTGGGGAGACCAGAAAGGAGGAGGTGAGAAGGACTGCACTAATTTGTCAGTGTGTGGATTTTAAACAGTCGGTCAAGTTCTGTGGAGGATGAAATGATAAGCCAAAGTGCAGCGTCCTTTCCTGAAATTTTACATCGAAAGAGGCATTTTAGGGAGAGGAAATTACTGGAACCACTGGTATGAAGTTTAAATGAGATTAAATGTAAATAAAATTTCTAAGTTACTGGCAGTGTGGGAGCAGGAATTTCTCTTCAGGGCTCTCCTGCTGACTGGAGAATTAAGTAATAAATTTCCTTGTAAGAAATCATTGTCTCTAATGCAAAGTATTTACCAAGACATCACAGTAGTGGTCTATTTTTTGTTTTGATTAAATTTTATTAAAACAATATTTATACTACATTAGTAACTCCATAATATTTATCCTCAGAGAGGATAGTAATTTGTAATCTTTTGCTTAGATAGCAGCAAGAACAAAATTCTGTTCTATAAAGAAGTAACAAGAATTTTCCCCACCCTATAACTGATCTCACCTGCAATACTGCCCAAATGCCACTTAGTTTGTTCTTCCAACCAACCCCTCCAACTGCAGTACGTAACGCAAAGTTTGGGGTTAATACTGTTTATTAGACCAAGTTATATAACTGGGGGGCCATGAGGGGCGTGGGTGGGAATGGAACAAAACAAACAAACAAACAAACCCAAACCATCAAAAGCAAACAAAAAGCCCTCCCAGACAAACAACAGAAGATCTTTCAGGCGCATAGGTCAGGTCAGAAATAAAAGCAGCAAGAAAATAAGACCTGGGACTTGTGAGTTTCCTTTTCCTATTCATTTATTTACCTACTTGTATGGATTTCAAACCTTATTATACATTTAATTGTGTTCAGTTTGACATGTTTTACTTCATTTATCTGTTAGTATGATTCTCTCCAGTTCGGAGAAGTTATCAGAGTTAATCACATTCTACCCTTCATTAATATTTTATTATTTTTACTAATTTTTGAATGAGTTTTTACTTTTACTTTAGGAAGTGCTGTACTCAAGATGCAAATAAAGCCTAAACGTGCTGAAAAATAATATTATTTTACAGTATGGCTGAGGTGAATTGAAAATTTGCCACTCATAAAAGTATAAGCTTCACTTCCTTCTCCTCTATCCCAATTCCTCCTCCTCCTCCCTCTTCATACTCTTCTACCATCACTATACCCTCCCTCTGTGTAGTCCTTCCCTGCCACCTTATGCCAACTCTAACACTCATCTCATCACACAGATAAATCAGCAGTCCAAAACCACAAAAATACTTTATTTTGACAAGTTTGTTTTCTGCTGTTTTTGTGAGCTGAAGAGGTTTTTGTGCCATGAGAAAAGTACCAAAACTCACTGAAGCTAAATGATGGGAAAGTACACAGGTACAAATCAGGACAGAACAAGGAAAAGGCTAATTTATCTTCTCCTAATAAGCTGAGCTAACAGTTTACAGCTAAATTGTTTAATTAAGTCATACCCAAAGAATACTGTTAACATTTCAGTTTTTTGGATGAAAATGTTGGATCAGAAGCTTTATTTATTTTAAAAAACAGACACACCTATTAATTTCCATAACAACTGTGCACTGTTACTCATCTTCTAGTCAGTTATTTTTGCCAGTTTGAATATCTTGAAATTAAGAGAACATCTGTGCTTCATGAATAAATATTTAGAACACAAACCTCAAGACTGATTTCATGTCCTCCTGAGCATAGAGAGCTTTTCTCCTGTTCTAGACCATAGCCAGTGAGATGCCAGCAGTGTATCTAGACCCAAAGTTAAGCAATTTACAGTTATACTTGACACAGATTACAAGACATCCATGGGAAAGAGTGATGACAGTCAAGCAAAACAGTGAGACTATTATGTGCTTTACAAACAGTAAGAACAGTCTAATATCTCAACTACAGTAGAGCAATCTTGAACCTGTGATGCATTCTGTCAGACTACGATACTCAGACAATCCAGTGCAGAAAACCTCCACATTTGGTCATGAATAGAGTTTTGCAGATCACATAATGCTTACAATCCGAATTATCACAGTGATTATCCAAATTTCAATCTTCGACTATTGTGGTCCATTAATCTGTTTAGAAATGTTGTTCAATTCCCATGTGCTATGACATACTGCACACAAAATTCTATCAGAAATGAACACACACACACACAAAAATCATCTTTCTCTTAACCACATCCTCTCCCTATGAGGGGGGAGGAAGAACCAAGGTATAACTTCAAACAGAAGTGTCTCTTCAAAAATGGATAATGCATTAACAAAAGATAGAACTAACCTACTCTCAAGTACCAACTGTATTGTAGATGTATGACCTTAAAGATGATGTCACATTAGCAAAATGTAACTAATATTTAAAAGACAGTCAAAATGGGACATAACATCTTCAGACAGATACCAACAACTCACACTAGAACAGAACTTCTTTATTCATACCCCACGATCAAGAATCAGGGAATCAAGAAGCCATTCCCAGGGATGTTTTGCTTTGGGTTACAAAAAGGTTATATTTAAAGTTACAAAATAACTATCTTCCCATGTGTAAATATAATGAAGTAATCACATATGGTACAGAAGTTATTGTAACAAGTTTTAATTGAAACATAAAAGTATAAATAAGAATCAGTTGTCCTGAATGCTACTTTTTTGGTTCAGGAACGCTAACCTATCTCCTCTTTGATCAAGTTGTTAACCACAAATTGCTATCTGCCAAAAACATCAAGTACATCCTACTTCTATGTGATCCCCATTATCCAATCTGCAACCACCATCCACTATAAGTGTTCCATTTTCCAACCACTATGAATTTTGGAGAGGACCCTAATGACCACAGTTAACTTTGTCAGATAGCAGAAAGTCAGTAATTGAAAATGGAAAAGAAAGTCTTAGAAATGAATTCCAACCACCACAGATAAAACATCGGTTATTATTTTAACATCTAAGAAACAACTCAAAATTGCATCAGAACAGAATTTTTGCATCTATTAATCTTGAAAACATACTGATTGACTGAACACAAAAGCAAGGTAATACATTCATATGTTTTAGCAAACATTCTGATTTTATTATATAACTGGATTTGGTCTTAAATTACATGGTTGTCAAATATCGTATCCTCAAATCCCTGAAAATCATGAATATAGTGTCCTCTTAAGACCCTAGTAAATAGTTAAGTATTAAAATAAGAGACTTTAGAACACCATGAGGAGATTTAAACACAAACCCATAGACAAAAAATTATTTTGTTCTTATGATGAAAGTTTAACAGAAAATATAGCCAAAAAAAAAAAAAAAATAGAGGCCATATACTTTTAATACCAGGCATTGGTTTCAGAGCCCAAGATGATTAACAGCTGCCAGGTTTGTTCTGACCATCATGTAACTTTTGGTGAGGGTTATTCTGAAAACATGGGTCTGTATAGGGGGCAAAAAAGCACAGAGATATTAAAAAAAAAAAAAAAAAAAATCAAGTTAAGGATTAAAGCTGGTATTCTAGACCAGACAGGAACAGTGAAGCACTTGAATGACAGAACGATTTGTGGGATTGGGATAAATAATTTATCTATCATTTCAAAAGCTTTTGTAGTTTCTGTTTGATGTAAAACAGAAGTCATTCGAGCAGTGCATGATCAAAGCAATCACCTCGGAAAATGGCTTTTGCAATAACATTTGGCTATATACATGGAAGGCAAAACTGGTTTTGCTAAAGTCTGGAAAAAAAAGGTTGTTGCAATAATCAAAATGCAACATAGTAAATTCCTGAAGAAGAATTTTAGTTTTGTAAATGGGAAAGACCAGAAACTAATAATGACATGGAAATAATACACAAAAATAGACAAAGGGCTTATAAAAGGACCTATTTCTCAGGTGAGGCCAATGCCATTTAAGAACACAGAAAAGAATTTTAGAAGAGATGGCATTGTTGCATTAAATTAATTCCTGTACCTGAATTTTATGTGTGGCAATATATGTTCCATAATTCATGGGTAGAACAATTTTTGTTTTGAAGGCTGTGTACTATAAATATCCCACTAGCAAACTAAATACAGTACTGCACACTGTGGAAATGCCCAGACACAGTCCTTTTTCTTAACTGATTCTTTGATCTTGTACAAAAGCAGCAGTTTAAGCAGAGATGCAATTGATCTTGAATAAAAAAATTCCTCCCCCAAAAATATCTTATTTTACTCTTCAGCTCCCAAAATGTGATTCTGTCTGAGTTCTAGGCTACTACAGTATAGAAGAGAACAAGATCACCTAACACTTCTCAGTAACTAAATTCACTGTAGTTAGGATGGCTTGCAAGAGCTTTAACAAAGGACTGGTTTATGATTTTGTTACCTTGAAGGACAGTATAAACAAAGTATTTCTATGCCCAAACCAGAGAAAAAAAAAACTTTTATTTTGGTTTTATAACATCTTTTAGACCTAAAGAGAGGAGCAAACCATGAAAGAAAAACCCTGGTCACACTGAAATCAAAGGATGTTTTGCAAGTACTCCAAGCAGATTATAGTTCACCCATATCAGAGAAACACCACATTGGTATAATTTAATGTAATTTGAGTGTCAGCAGCTTAGGCTAATTTAGACATACTGGTAGTAGAAGGTGGTATCAATGGAAGCCATCTCACTAATTTAGCTCACTGATAAATTCCTCTTAGAAAAAAAAAAAAAAAAATTAAAAATTACTGCACAGAGAAGGGGGAAAAAAAAAATAAATAAAAATAAAGAAACTCCACCTTTCAACCATCCAGAACTGCTAATGTAGGTAGAAGGAAAAATATTATGTCACATATAAAAGTTGAAAGAGGAAAAGGAAAGTAAAAGGTGCAAGAAGGGCAAACCCCATGTTTATCCAGCCTGCAGAATACAGTGCCTTCATTTTGATTTCCAGTAATAATTATCAATTAGAAGCATGATACATTCCAGTGCCTATATACTTACCTTATTCCACATATAATTAAATAATTGATAGAAAAGTATCATCAAAACACCAAACAGTTAGGAGAAAAAGGAAGAGCTGAGTGCTGGCATGTGAACATATTGCAATAAAGTAGAAGGAAAAGTGTTAATTTTTATGTTGTAGTTCAAGCATGTTGTCTGATATAGGTGTTCCCAGTGTGCTCTGCAAGCTGTCCTTCAATTCACTGTTCCATTCCTCCCTAAAACAAAACAGGACAGGAGAGGAGAGCACCAACTGGATATTAAAGATGACCTAAGGGAGTTGCAATGGTAATCCACAGAGGAAAAAACTGTTTAAGTCCTATCAAATGTCCAGCCATTGCACTAATGAATCAAAATTGAAAGGCTGAAAGGACAGCTTCATAAAAGCATAGCTGTATAATAAAGATTGGAATGCACTTCATATCTGGAATAGAAAAGCAGGTATGTTATTACATACTGGTCTCTGGAATTTGGAGGGTTTGTTTTTGTACAAACAGTTAGAAACTACCTGCTTCTGTTGCTTCTGTTCATAATTACTTCCCCTAAATCTGGTATTTGTATTAAAATAAAGGATAGCTATCCTCCTAAAATGATTGCAGTTTTACCACAATAAGAATCTACCTATTTTGTTACTTCAGGAAGTTACATTCATTTTAGTACGTGCTATCTAACAGCAGATGTGCATTAAAATGTGTTGTTGCAGGATATATTAACCACATCACATGAATAAGCCAAACAGCTGAAATAAGAAGCTACAAAGACTTTTCTGAACATGAGCAGCCTCCCTGATCTCTACGAAACTAAATCACCTGTCTGATATTATTCGCACATATGGGAAAGATACAATAACCATGCAATAGATCTTATGTAAGGCATAGTCTTATGTCTTGCTGCAATACACTTGTTTTACAACTGCTACCTAACCTACTAGCACTTTTCTCCCCCCCCCCCCCCCCCCCGAGTTATTTGTTTAGATATCTACAGTATATTTACAATACAATTATGATTCAGGTATTATTTCCCCAAGATACAACAGCTCGAGGGGTGGAAGAATGGTTGGTTTGTAGTGTTTGGGGTTTTTTTTTAACCATTGCCTGCCCTCACTTTCTTTCTCAACATCTGCAACACTTGAGCTGCAAAATCCTCTAAATTAATCTGCTTCTGTTCTAACATTTTTGTCAGAATTGCAATATCCCTGCACCCTCTGTAAGATGCAATGCAATAAAAAAAACACATTAGCCAATTACTACATTTTTATCCAGACTATGAGAAAGCAGTTTTGAGGGAGATACTGCCAATTTTCCAAAGTAACGGTAACACAGAGAAACCCAATTAACAAATTACTACAGAGAGACATATTTATTGCAAAAAGAGAAAACAGAAAGAGGGAAATCTTTAACCCTAATGAATTAATCCAGATTCCATCTCTGGTATTTAGAGATGAGCAGCTTTCATTAGGACTTCATGTCCAACTCAGCAGGAAAATGTCACCAAACACCATGACGAAAAATGGTATCAGAATTGCTGAACACTGTTCTTCATCCTCTAACATTACAGAAGTATACAGTACAAATCCAGTTTTGCATTCTGACCATGATATACTCATATATAGATATCTCTAAGTACGTTTCGTTAGCAAGTGGGCTCAAGTCGGACGTTCTTTGGAAATAAAAGCTATGCAGATTTTACACTAGTAATCCCCAAACTTTAGGGATCGTGAACAACAATATTAAGCAAGTGATGTGCTTACTGACAGCTTCAGGCTTGCAATTAGGAACTTTTTTCTCAATTTCATAAGGCCGCAAGAAGCATTAAGGTGATCTCAGAGCCAGTGCTGTCTGCCATCCACAGTCTCAGGACCACTGTTTTAGACCTTTTTCCCCTAGTAATTAATAACAGCTGTGCTTGTGAGGTGACTACTCCTAGTGAAGTAACTGAACAGTTCACATGACACTAAGAGAAAAAAATGAAAACTTGAATGAAATGCAATACCCCCCCTAGTATTCACCAGTGAAAAAAAGGCAAGAATACTAAAGAAACAGTCCTAAGAGAACATATTTGCTTACACTTTTTATGATTCTGATAGGATCATTTTGTGCAATATTTTTCCATATGTGAATAAATTCCAATATCTAAGACCATAGTTTCTTTCCTACTGTATTCAGTTCTTATAGGATGAGAATTATGCCTTGTTTGTGAAACTGGGTGGAAGTTTTTAATGGTCCTTTTCCGGAAGCATGCATCTGTTTTTTAAACCTGTTCCTTCCTAAACTTAGTAAAGTTGGCCCCAAAAATGTATCAGGAAATAACTGGAGGATGAGGGGGGTGGGGGAAGAAACTTTAAAGACACCTTGTCTTAATTAAATCTAAAAGTGTTACTTCTTCCTGTCCAACTGAGTCACGTACAGCTTTAGCATATCACACCTGACTGGGGGGAAGTGATGTGTCAACATCAGGAATAGGTTTGTATTTCAGCTGGCTCCTGTAATTGGCAGCCTGGAATTAATTAATGAAGTGGAACTGGCACATACTTGAATGCAGCATAAAATAAACATGGCAAGTAGTATAGAAAAACATTGCTGCTTTCTTTAATACTCTCTTATTGCTACAAAATGTGGAAATCTAAAACAGTAAAGCCAAATGCAAATTAACAAATGGGTGACAGTGCCTCTAGCAGTCATCTTTACCATTTGGGTCTCTCACTCAGCTGCTAAGCTATTACCTGAACAAACAGGTACAGTAAGAACAGTTATCCTACCTAATAAACAACAGCCTTTGACAGTTTTAGTCTTTTTGGTCTTAGAATTATTTTAAATAATCTGTCTAAACCCGTATGATTCATGTGGCTGATACAAACAGTCTCAGCTGGAACCTCTCAGTACACAGGATCAACATTTCAACTACTAATTCAGCTGGAAAGCCAGGGTCAGGAATGCTGTCAGCTCCATGTACTCATCAACTCATGACAGGAATGTCATTTCTGTGACCTTTCTTTTTGATCAGCTCTTAGTGTTCAGCACAAGCCACCTTGCCAGAGCTGAGGACAGGTATTTACCTGCTGTCTTTTAAAGAACAATCTTTGGAGGGGTATAGACTCAAAAAATACCCCATTATTTTTGGAGCATTTCTTTCCATTTATGTTTGTTCTTAAGTAACAGCAGATCATATACGACTTTCTATTATCTGAAAAAGTCTCAATGTATGCCCCTTTTTTGCTGTTTTTGTTTGGTTGGGGTTTTTGTGGTTTTTTTTTTGTTTTGTTTTTGTTTTGTTTTTGTTTTTTTTTTCCTTAATAAACGTTAGAGAATCTCTGCTGTGTGTTTTGGATTATTTCTCCCGAATGAAGCTTCCTTTCTAAAGTTCTAAGCAAACACCTCTACCAAAATACTCTACTTTTTTTTTATACTATTCCTACAAAGCAGTAAAGCATGACTTCTACTTCAGAAAGAATTTCAAACCAAGTGAAAAATTATGTGAGAGTTCAGGATGGAAGTCATATGTGGAATAAATTTTAGAATTTGGGAGTTCCTGATTCTGTATTTTCTGTTTCAGACATTTGAGTGTTTTTTCTTCCTAAAAGCTTCAGTAGAAGATTCACCTTAGCAGTAGCTTAATGAGATGTCCATCACGAACAGTATCCTAACAGCTCCTGTTCTCCTAAGCTGGCCTGGGTCCCTATGCCTCTCTGCCTGGGAGCCCGTAAGTACAATTCTAATAAAAGTATAATTAAAAAAAAAAAAAAAGCATACTTAAATAAAAGATTATGAGCAAAATATGTCTAGCATCTTAGCATCTTGTCTTTAACCATTCTTTCTAGTCCGTTGATTTTTTGTAATGAACAGAACTTCATTAAGGAACTCACTCGAGATTCAGAGAGATTCTTTGTCAGGAATATCTAAAAAATGCTTCTTTGGTAAAAACACAGGCTTGGGCTTGCTTTAACTGCTCTTACAGAGTATCTGCAAAGCAGCAGATATTCCTTCACAAATGATGCACATAAAAATATCAGCACAAATTACTTCTGTAAATTTATAGCTACATCACATAAATAGTTACCAGAACCCGAGAGTGCCAGTGACTGCTGCTTACATTGGAACTTGCACTGATTTGGAGCTTCACAGAGCTGATTCAGCTTTGTCATATATACACACCAGTTCAAGTAGTTTTTAATAATAATTCTATTAAGGAGAAAGAAGCCATTCAAGTATTTTTCAGGTGAGCCACTCCAAAATCATGACTACAAGCTTGGCTGGCTCAAACCTTTTCCATTTTAGGAAATGACAGTAACCTGAGAACAATAAAAGGTTCCTTCATTAGCCTTTATAATTCCCAAGGATAAGACCTACTTTTCCCATATAGAACCTTCCACATGGGAGAACTATGACATTTTAGCTTTTCTGACAATCTTTTAAGACAAGAAAGACGAATTAACAATTTCTTCCCACCTCCATTTCCTATTTCTTTACCCAATGGGAAATTTTAACTCACTTTTTTTGAGTTACTTTTAGAAGTGGGAAGTTACGCAAGCTATAATAAAATATTGCATAGCTTCATTACCTGTGTAGCAGTACCTACATATACCTCAGGAACTGTTTTACAAAGGCTCTTCCTTTCTCACTTCCATACAGGTTTGTATTTTGGAATGACCTCACACATCAGACTAAAAGAAAAAAATTAAATGCTGCTGAATGCACCAATTCTTTGTTTCTGAAACTGGGGTCACTTAGAGGAAACTAGAGGATGAGAGGTTTACCAGTAAATCCATCCAGCACTTGTATATTTAAAACTTTGTGGTCTGTTTCATGTTAAGAACTGCTTTTTAAGATGTCCTCATCCATATCTCTCATTTGCAGAGGTTTTTTTAGCCTACTTAAAACAGTGAACACCGCAAAGAGGAAGTTATTTTTAAAGAGCATTAAAAGTGACAAATGTGAGCAAATATATCTAGCAAGAGATACATCACTGCTGAACTAATGGATGAAAAATTAGTAATATGTTGACACTATTTATGTTTTCTGCTAATGTAAATAAAGACCACTAAAAGACAGATGACAACAGTAAGAATCACAGTACAGCTATACTATTGCTGCTAAAGAAATTATTTTGGAAACAAGGCATTTTATCTAATGGAAGGGAACATTAATTCTTCCTATTGTCAGACATGGGGGGAGAAAGTCTTCCTCCCAGAAAGCCCTGGGGAAAATTATTTTTCCCGAGGCATACCATCTTCACTTCCTGAGGAGTTCAGCCAAAGCTGCCAGTTATGCATCTAATCCCATTCGCGACCCAAGATGCAGGTGGCTTCCTACTTTAATGGTCTTTCTCTATCTAATACCCTTGCTGCAATTAAAAAAAAAAAAAAAAAAAAAAAATCACTGTATTGAAAAATACAAGGTAGAGGAATGATTCATGACCAATAGCAAAAAAGGAGTCATATTATCCTCAGCTGTCCTTTGGCCAGCTAGTGTATTTTGGAACTTCTATAAATGTAAAATAAAGTGCCCATTTAACATGACATTTTTAAAGCCTGTAAACAGAAAAATCAAGTGAGAATTTGATGCAGGTACTGGCTAGAAAATGTTCTGGCAGACAGAGATCAGTATTCACTGTTATCTCAGCCATGCTATGATGGCTTTTATCCCTTTTTTTTTTTTTTTTTTTTTTTTTTTCCCATTACATAACAAAATACCATTGCATTGACTTCATGTAGTAAACGGATTTTAACAAATTTATACTGAGGTACTTCCTGGCACTGCTTTTACTTTGCTTCTTTCACAGCTATGCATCCTACATTAAAAAGACTATCTCAACCATGGCTGGTCCTAAAATTCTGCAAGCCAAGCAAGCTCAATTCCAATCACATAATAAAAGAGTAACAGAATAGTAGTTTCCATTTTAATAACATTTTGTATAGTTCCTTAAATTTGAGTAATTAATTTTCTTAGCATTGCTAAGGAAAAATAAGCTCATCAGCATTTTATAATTGGTGAAAACAAGTCACAGAATAGGTGATACATGAAGTTCACATGAGTAATGTGTGCCATAACCACAAATAGTCTCACTACTGCAGATGAGCACAAACCCAGCCTCCATATCAGTTCTTTGGCCAATTCCACACAGACATGGGCAGAAAGTTCATTATCTATACACTGTTAAAAATTTCATGTGAGCAGAAAAGGGCATAAAGAGCTGCATATTCTGGCAAGAAGTTCTACTCCAAAACCAAAAATGTCTTCAAACATCAAAGTACACAAGCTGCTTGAATGCAGAGCAGATTCACACAGTATGCAGGAAGTCACTGTGCTATTCTAAGAAATGATGGTACAAAAGAAAAAAGTCACAAAAGGAGTACAATTAACATGCTTCAGATGTAAGCAAGAAACAATAGAATATAGAAACAACAAATCTTCCAGAAAAAACACAATGCATACAATAAATAATGTATGCAACATATATTCCAACACAACAATGCTCAGACAACTCAGCTTTCTGGCTCAGAATTGACTCATTTGCCTTAATTAAGAAGCAACTATGAAGCTTTCATAAAAGAGGCAAGAAAAACTTCATCTGACTACTCTGTCCTACTTATAAATACTTTCAGAATTTTACTTAATGGTTAGTTAGTAAATAGTTAATAGGTATAACAAACAGTAGTGAAAACTCCCAGAGAATGCTTCTGCTCTCATGATAAACCCAGTCGCACAGTGTGCCCCTTCCAAAGTCCTATCCTGTTTACATCCCAACACGGACACATCACTGACCACCTTTGAGACCCAATGATAGATACATATTAGACAAAATTATCTGATTTGGATGCTGACAAATCTGATACAAAAATATGTGTAAGTAATAAATAAGAGTATTTGCCTATTAAGACTTGCAACTTGTCTTTGTTAGCATTTTCACACAATCAGGGTCCCTATTCTGAGTTGCAGTCAAAGGTTTCTGGAAGAAATTCCATTAACTTCACAGGAAGAAGAAATTTACTGCCAACTTCTCCCCCTCCAGCTAAAGGCTTGTATTCGTTTTAATTATTGCACTTCTGGAAGTCTGCAATTCATTTAAATTACTTTCAAAGCTCTTCAATGTTTACAGAAGAGCAACAACTACAAAAAGAACACCAAAGCTCTTTACCAAGGTTATATATTTAAGCCTCAACTATCATACATTTTCACTTGCATGTCCCATAAATCAAAACTAAGATAAATGAATGAGATCTCTTGAAAGATGGTGGATTCAAGAAATATCAAATAACATATAGTTGTTTTCTTCCAACTCACTGAAGAACTAACTTATAACACAGAAAAGCAAAATTAGGGCATTAGAACTTTGGGCTTAAACAGGTAAATTGTAATTCTAGTAAGGCTATGGATACTCTTTGTAATTACCAGGGTATCTACATAGTTTACAGCTACATCAGCAGGAACATGTTCTTGTTTTATGCAATATGAATTCTTAAAAGCTTTAATAATCAGTTACTTACCCTCACAATAGTAAAACTAAATCATTACAGATTGCTTCAACCCTTCAGCAATATGCAGTGGGTATTAACTTAATATTCAAAACACCGCCTTAATGCTTTATTCTAATTTATCAAGTAGATAAATTAAGTCACTTATGCTGTAATATGCTACATCATCAGGTTCATGCCCTATGTATATTAAAATCAAGTTTGTTCTAAACATGTAAGGATGAAAAATGTACATTTCTTTACAAACCTAATAAAGTACAGTAAGGAAATCTGGAAGGGAAAAATCTCAAATTCTAACAGTTTTACAATGAAATACACAAAAATTCTTGAAGCGTTTTTAATAACATGCTAAAGAAAAAACAGACTAGGGGAATATTGCCATCTCCTGAATTACATTTTTAGAAAATCAAATACAAAGCCAATTATATTCTCACAGTGAGTTAAAATTGAGTAGAATCACTAAGCACACAGCAGCAGATATTTAAATGTATTAAGTTACCTACAATCAAATTTGGAAATTAAATGCTTCAGCACCTTTGACAATTCCATGCAGATAAATGCATCCTTCTCTACCTAAACATCTTTAAAAAAAAAAAATGGCATACAGTTCTAAATAGTGCAAAGGAATACCTTTGGCAGCTAAACTTCCTGCATTCTGAGAAGGGGAGCTTTACAAAGATTGCAATGCAGATTCCAGTTCTATCGAATGTCCACTAAAGAAGCCTGATTACTGAGATAAATCAAGCAAATCCCTTCTCCATGAAGGGATTAATCTCTTACAGGCCAAGAAAACTCTAAGGGCAACCTATATCACCAGTACAAAGCAAATATATACAGTTTAAATAATATATTCTATGTATAAAAATAACAGCTCGAACTATCAGCATTTCCTCAGGCACAGTCAAATTCTTGTATTGGTTTCCTTGAGAAGAGTGGTGAAAAATATCGGCTAGGTTCTTAAACAACCATCGCCTTAAGAATTAACAGATCAATTACAAGAATAGACCTTTTAATCCAACTAATGACTGATTTGGCAGATAAACCAGAAGATAATATAGAGGAAGTAAATGAAACAATCCCCAGAAGATTTGGATTTGACCTTGCAGATTTAGAATTGAGTCCATGAAGACTACATATATGAACCTTGCAGGTTCACAGCACAATTACTGTATTTTCTACTGACTAATTTTTGTTGTTATCTAAATGAAGAAGTTCAAATAACTGTAAAGATCTCAGAAGTTACCACTGGAGATGGTCTGACCTCATAGAGGCAGGATGATTTTATGACAGCCCAGTGCTCAGAATGAACTTGAACATTCTCAGTCTAAACTTAAAAACCAATTTTTGTAAGGCAGACTTGCAGGGTCCTGTAATGCCATGTGCATTGTAGCCTCATTGCGTGTAGATCTAAAAGCAACTAAATTATCTTGCTCAGGCTCCTGTATGTTAGTGATTGTAGATTAACCACCAAGCATATTGCTCTGCAAGTTTTAATTCTCTTTTTTCTGCATTTTTGTTCATCAGTAGAGCTGACACACTAATCTTCTATTGATAAGTTCACACACTTGTAAACAGTAACATTTTTTTGTAAAACACTCATAGAGCATTTCTAAACACTTGTTGGGCTTCTATTTACTGGGGGCTTTTCCCCCTCCCTTGCTGCTTTTCACACCTTAGAGTAGGAAACAGGGTGCAGTTGCACAACATAGTGAGTCAGCAACTGTAAACAGATACCCTTCAGATGTCCAGATTACATAGCTACAATAATAATGGAATGGTGGAAGTAATTAAAAAAAAAATTCCCCCAAGAGATAAGGAGACCTATGGGCTACCAAATGAATTAGTAAATCACTGCTATGCAAAGATAATATTCTAAGATTACCATGGCATTGAAAGACACCACCAGAGAAAACTAGTGAAACTTCTATGGAAAATCATGTGACACTTCTCTTACAATAAACTTTAAGATTCACCTGCTTATGTCTTCCTACACTATTCTGCACTGAAGTGACCTTGGTTAACAGCCTACACTGGCATATACCCCTTCCAATTACAGTCATTGGCAATGGCAATGCAGAACATGCTTTAGGAATTTTTGCATTTTGGTTGCAAAACAGCTTAGGAAAACAGGTAAGCATAATTATTTGTGTTTTACAGATAAGAATCTGATAAAGAGAGAGGTTGGATGGTTCACTGAAGGTTACACATAGAAAATTTAAGGCTGGAATAAACACAAGCCAAGTAGTCCATGTAGCCTCAAATATCTGTGTGCTTTTTTAATTTTTTCAACCTCCTCTTACCAGCCAAAAGTAGAAACTACCTAATAGAAAATTTTGTACAGTAATATTACTACTGACAAAATACTAATAAGATTTATAGTTGTGAGGCTCGTCTTTGTTTTTCCTGTTGCTACGTTCTTGCTCAAGAAGTTATTTGATGATTTTCCTGCTAAAATGTGGCCAGTTTAAAAAAAATAAAATAAAATAAAAAAGAAGAAACAGCCTAGTGTAACAGGCTTCTTCAGAAGATACAGGCAGGCATGATCTAGTATTTAATGAAAACCAGGCCAACGTACTGACAAAATTACTTTACCTTCTCATTTGGTGAAACAAACAGTACCTCCTGTGATTTGCCTAACCAAAAGATCAACTATTGCTGCATTTTACTTCATTAAACCGATTATCTTTAACTTTCGTAAAGCAAAAGGCATCATCTGAAATAACTTTGCTTATAAGTAGGTTCTGGCTACAGTAAAAAGTGTATTATAGGATCCCCTGTCCATATCTTTTCAGCAAATTTTTACAGTCTTACATTGATCTGAACTAACATGTATGGTATAAGGTGGTGTCTTAAACTAGTTTGTGACTAGGAAAATCTTGTTAACAAAAGACAGAGAAGCTCTAGACTAGATTGTCTGCAGAAGCAGCAGAGGCTTCTGAAAAAACTTGCAGGAGTATCTGTAATGAATAACTTCATTATTTAATTCAACCATCAAGAGAGATGGGTTGGACAAATGACCTCATGAGGCCTATCCTAACCCTATGACGTTATAGAGGCATACCGGTGTGTTTATGTACAAACTTAAATTCCTGTTACAGCTGGTCACTTCTAGAGGCATAGCCAAAATGTAGCTGGCCTCACAGAAATCTGTGGGCTTCAAAACATACAGCCATGCTCATTCAATGAAATCCTGACCCAACTTCCACTTAAGACATCAGTAAGCGCTGGACTATGTCAAACACTCCCAGCAATTAATATTTGAAGGCGAATGGGCCACCCTTTTCCTCTTCAATGGAATAATCACAGGTAGACTGCTTTTAATCAAAAGTATAATAGAACTTGGAAAAACTCAACTCTCTGGCTAAAGAGCACACAGAACACATTGCTTACACAAAGCCTTCATTTTTCTTACAAATTCTGTCTGCATGATCCATATTATAGATTCAATATACAATACAGTTACTGATGATGAGGTATAAAATTTAATTTTAGAAAAAAATATTGGATTACAGAATATTTATCACTATAGAACTAATATCAGTTTTTATTTTGCCCTCCAAATAAACAAAATTACAATAACTCTCATCTCTTGATTCAATTTCATTATGAAAATGTAACCACATGTCCTCTGCAAATCTTCATCAAGCCGATCACCACATGCATTTCCTAATGGATATCCAACCTGATAGCTGTCAATAACATCTGACTAATTTCTGTTCACAAATGCTCCCGATTTTGCCATGATGAAAATAAGCATGTCAAGTCTGGTTCTGTAAGCCAGAAGTAATATAAACTGAACTCAAACTTCAATTGCTGTTTTCAGTTCTAGAAGAATATCATAAAGAAAACCAGTATAATTAAGAAAATAACATTCAATTTATCAAATTACTGCACTGCAATGAGATATGAACAGTCAGTCGAAAATACTGCACTGCTAACCACCATCTGCCTACAAAATGTCACTGTTCTAAAGACAGCATAAGACAATAAAGATATTAAAGGAAATGAAACAAAAACTCACTTTCAGTATACCATACACAAAATAACTGTTGTAGCCTAAGAAGAGCTGGACTGCAGTTTATGTAGAAGTGGCCAAGAGGGCTTGTAAGTACCTGCCACAAGCAGTATAATTTGCTGCTTCAGTGCTTAGCACAAGTTGCAAGGCTCATTTAGGACCCCCAGTTACTAACCAGGCAGCCAGACTGAACTGAACCTGACATATACTACAATTACTATCCAAACATTATTTTCAATCTATCACAGACTTATGTATACTACTTTTGACTGAATCAGAGAGATAAATAGAATGTTATGTGCAGATGTCATGAAAATAACAATTCTTTGTATTTATTGAAGATAAAGCTCTCTCGTCTCATATATTTTTCTGTGAGGTAGTTTGCTGGGGTTTGGAACAAAGCATAAAGACCGAATGTGCATTTGGATTGAGCATTTCTGAATTGGAGGCAAAACCTTAGTTTATTTCCTTTTCTCTCATCATTACAGTCAAGGAAGAAAAAAATTGCACGACCATGGTTAACCTCACCAAAAACACTAAATCTAAGAACTGGTATAATCTGTTTCTAGTTTTCTACCATAAACCCTCCACAGCTCCCAAGATTTTATCACAATTTAGGATTTGATCAACAATTAAAACAGATGGCAAAAGTAAAAGCAATAGCTTTGCAATGTCTGAATAACATCCCTGGATTCCTGTAAGGGTATTCACAACATCTGTCTTGCTCCACAGTCATGCATATTTCAGTTTAGGAACAGTAATACTGAGCACGCTGCATCAGAAAAACAAATCAAAACAAAACACCAGAAGAAACATTGTTTTCGAGGAACCAACGATTTTCACACAAAACCTTGATCTCCCCTGACAAGAAATGAACAAAGAAAGAATCTCAAAGCAGAGAAAAAGGCATGCACAATAAATTGAATTTGTCAGATTTTTTTTTTTTTTTTTTTTTTTTTTTTACACAGGCATTTCTATTTAATTTTTACTGTTTATATCAATCATCCTTAGCTCTGGAATTTTTTTCCTCTACTGTTACATGTCTTAACAGTATAATAACTTGTTTAGTCTAACTCTGCCTTTTTTAGTCAAGATTATAAAGAGCAAATGGACATGCTTCCTTTTGTTCAGATGTATGTCTTCAGAGATATATCTCTTAAGAATGCATCTTCTAATCTTTCAAAGATGTTACAAGATGCATGGAATTTAAATTCTACAGATCATACAGCAATTCGGTGAAGCACACTTGAACAGGTTTATCTGTCTTCAAGCATGTAAGTAGTTCCTCTGACTTCTGAGCCTATTCAAACATTTATAAGTCAGCCAAGCTATAGGTTTAGGTACTTCGATGAAGGAAATCCCTTAAAGTCTTCTCTTATTTTGCACATGGTTTCAGTAACTCTGCTTAATACTTACTGATCTCCTGTGCAGCAGGACCAGACAAGTGTTCAGCTAGATCGATTCTGCCATTACCAGCTGTGTTCAGCATCCTGGGAGAGGAGTGACTCGGAGCAGCCCTGCGGGAAGGGAACTGGGGGTGCTGGTGGGCAGCAGGCTCGGTGTGAGCCAGCAGCGTGCCCTGGCAGCTGAGAGGACAAACCCCATCCTGGGGGGTCACACACGGCATCGCCACCCGGGGCGAAAGCGGTGACCATCCCGCTGTATTCAGCGTTGGTGCAGCCTCACCTGGAGTAGAGTGTGCAGTTCTGGGCCCCACCATTTAAGAAGGGTGTTCAGGTACTGGAACGTGTCCAGATGCTGGCAACAAAGGTGGTGAAAGAGCTGGAAGGCACGTCCTGTGAGAAGCAGCTAAGGACTTTGGGCTGGTCTAGTTTGGAGAAAAGGAGACTGAGGGGTGACCTCATTGCTGCCTGCGGCTTCTTGAGGAGGGGAAGAGGGGAGGGAGGTGCTGAGCTCTTCTTCCTTATATCCAGTGGTAGGACACATGGGAATGGTTCAAAGCTGCACCTGGGCCTTAGGAAGCATTTCTTTACCTAGAGTGTGGTCAAACACAGGAAGAGGCTTCCTAGAGAGGTGGTTGATGCCCCAAGCCTGTCAGTGTTTAAGAAGCATTTGGACAACATGCTTTAGCTTTTGGTCAGCCCTGAATTGGTCAGGCAATTGGACTAGGTGATCATCATAGGTCCCTTCCAAGTGAAAAAGTCTATTCTATCCATGTCAGTAAGCTGGAGGAGAAAAAGGTCTAGAAAGGGGAATACTAGGAAAGGATACAAAAAGTTCTGCAGCTGTACCATGAGCTCCAAAGCACACCACTTTATGCATTCTTGCACAAGGCGTACTTGTCTCAACAACCTCACTAGACCCTGTACCTATATTTTCCTTCCAGTCTCTTCTGTAGTATCTTCCCTTTGCCACAAAATACACTTCACAGACAGTATCAAGGCAAGATTCCACAGATCTCTCTTACATGTTCTTATCAAAACAAGATTCAAATGTCAAGAGTATAAAGGAAATCTAGATAACTAACTCACAGATACAGCTGCCAGAAGTTAGGCAAGATGAATCCTATGAAAGCACCAACAATTAAAAGACCAAGTACAGACACTGATTGATCTCTTGTGTGTTTATGCAGACACAAGCAATTTGTGTTTCCCTGAAAAAATATAATTTGCATATTTGATTTATACCTTCTATATAAACTCCATTTAAATAATGTCTGAAAGTCTCTCTGTAAATTCTTTGCCTATGTTAAATTTATTGCTGATATAGCAACAGCTTCAGTAATTCTACCAGAATACAGTACTCATTCCAGTCACAAAATTATTTAATTAAAAAGAATATATAATTTCTTTAATATGGAATTCAGAAGGACTGATGGTTTCCTTTTTCATTTAGTTGATAATTTTTTAACATACTGGCATAAATTAATATTAAGTATTATAAACTACTTATTTATGTACACTATTCCTTGTTTATAAAATATAAAATTAGAGACCCACTGGCAATAATATTTGTCTTCCTAAAGCTTTTAGCTTGTCAAAGACGAGATGACTGTAGCCCATTTCCCTCAACTGTATTTTCCTTCTCTGATCCCAGTTTTTTAGTCATGTTTCAGTTATAGATCCCACTTAAATAATGGATATTCTTTACTCAGACACTCTTTGTCTGTAAACAGACCTTGTTTTATATGAAATATGTACAAAAAAAAAAAGCTTTTGGAACCCTTAAAAGGGATCATTCTAATAGTGTTGCACATGGGCAGAGTTCTACTGGAATTTGCCATATATGTTACTTAGTCAAAGTATTTTTTTCTTCCATATCCAATTTCTGAAAAGAAAAAAAAATATAAAAGCGAACAATTTCCCTGAGGTCAGTGGATTCTCTGTACTGTAGGAAAGGATGTTGTATTCAAATTATGTCTTATACGTGAATTTAAATAGGAGAACAAACAGATGCTGGTATGTTACAGTTAGATATTGTTATAGTTTCAGTTAAACCTTAAAGAAAGTTAGTTTTAATAACCATACTTCATTCAAGGTATCTATAGATCAGCTTTAATTTCTAGAAACTGGGTGAATTCATACAAGGGACCAATTTGTTACCCAGTTCCCAGCTGCACAAGTATGTTTTAAGACAGTTTGGTCCATGTTTCCAAAGGATTTGGCATATTTGGATAGACAGATTTGTATTGAAGATGTCCAACTTCATACACATTTACTATCTTCACCTGAATAATCTGCGACTTACTGGAACAATTAGCCAAATTCTGAGAAGCTCTTCACATAAATAAAGAGTAATTGTACTGCAACACTACACAGGATGTCTGACATCATTCTAGAATATGGGGAAAAAAAAAGAATGCAGCATAACCAGCAGTTTATAAATTTTTCCAATAGAGCACTTGTAGGCCTTGTTGAATGACAAATATCAAGAGAATATCAAAACATAGTTTTAAGACAAATGACATTACACTACTCCAAATAATACCAACAGAAGACAGTGTCTAGTCTGTAACAATCATATGATGGATTAATAATGGATTAAGAACAGTCACTTTATAATGAAGTATGAATCCAGATGGAGCATTGACCGCCTCTGTGATAGAGCAATATTTAAAAGTCATGCATAATTCAAACATATTGTATACATTTTACTGGGCAAGCTGAAGGCCTTTTATACTATGAAAATGCAACAGACCAGAGTTTATAGAAATCAGAAGACTCAGACACAATAGATATTTTAATTATCTCAACTCTGATAAGCTGATGTAGAAGTAATCCTCTCTAAGCTTTTCAAAGCTAGCTCACCATACCTTAGCAATCAAATATTATTGAGTTCATAATTAAGTTTAATTAGGTCAAAGAATGTTTCAGTTATATTGACTCTCAAATACATAACAAATGATCACTCAGCACTGAAAGCAATCAAAATTAATGAACCCTGATCTAGTGTAAGCAAATGTAGCTTAAGTCTGGGCAATTTTTTGTTTGTATTTTATATTGGGGCATATTTTATTAACTTGCAAGTAGATAGATGAACAGTAAGGCTTCTCCAGTTCAGAATGCACTAGTAGATGACCATTTGGAAAAGTTTTAATTTCAGTAATGATAACTGTTCTATATAAGCAAAATAAATAACTGTTCTGAGGCTTTGCATACGGAATTTGATCATTTTTATGGAAGTGTTTTACTCATCTAGTTCATCATGTATTTATGTTCCTTCTCAATATAACAAGAAAAAAAGAAAGCAACTTCCACGAGTTAACAACAAATTTTGCGTTCAACTGATTGCAAAGAAGAACTGCACACTATCACCCTGTTTCTTCTTCTGAAACGGGATTTTACAGAGTTGAGACTCATGAGACACATGGTATCATCTATCACCATGACAAGATTTCAACTACTTTGCAGTTACCCCTTTTGCAATAGCCATTAAAGATACATTGCTTTTAACTTCCTTGCCAAGTGCTCTACATAAAAATCTCCAGGTAAGTGTCCATCACCACTTTGCTTAGTATGATATACTAACAATATTTAAATAGCTCAAAATTCCCATAGAGCACTTGGCCTACAGAAGCTAAATGAATACCCTGTTTCCAAGAAAGGTGCAGAACATAGCTAAAGAACTGGCTACCTGACCCTGACTGAGGAGCACAAACCCTTGCACTGCTCCAGCAGTCTAACAGACTCAGAAGGTTGCACAGACTGAAGACCCACCTTTCGAAGTCTGGGTATCAGAAAAGAAGAAAAGTGCAGCAGCAACAAGGAATGAAAGCACGAGCTGAAAAAATCTGGAAGCAGCTCAGAATTTAGGTAAGGAGAGAGGTAGTGTCTGCACAAGGAGGAATACAGAGAACTGTAGAGCTCTGGGGGGGTGGTGTTTTAAACACAAAAGAAGTACTTAGCCCTCTACGATCTTTAAAGCTGTCTCAGTTTCTCTGTCTCAGTTCTCTAAGCTTGAAAGGGACACCTATAAAATCTAAAGTTTATGTAAGCCATGTTAATTATATACTGTCGGTAAATCAATATGCATATGCAAATCCAGAACATATTACCATTTTAAGAGCAGAAGCATGAAACACACTACAGGCTGAGTTAACTGCATAGACTGAATACAAGTTAAGCTTTCCAGTACAGGCCAACATAAACAAAAGCAGGTTATACAATAGGTACATTTTCCTTTAAATACAGACTTCAGACAGCAGTGGCCTTGTATGCTCATGCACTCAGCCCTCACAGTCTGCTGGCCACATCTGTCACAAGTTATCACAAACTATTTGACATTGAGGGGATTTACAAATCCACTTCTTTAAGCTGGCAATAAAATGAGCCAAGACCAACTAGTCAGTTTAACAAGCCACTTTATCAACTCCTGAAGCATCAATACCAGTCCAGATCACTAAACAAACACAAAGATCATTTACCATGCTTAGGTTACCAGTCCTTGTCCTGAGTCAGCAAAGCTCCAACCAGCATTTCCTGTGAAAGGAAATTCTGTCTTCATGACTGATTCCCCGGAAAAGACAGGTGTGTCTGGCAATGGTTAGTTATGAAAAAAAAAAAAAAAAAATCTGCTTTTATAAAAAGATTGTAGACAGATGATGATGTAAATTGGCAGGACACCCATATGTATGTTGCTTTCCAAGGTATGAAGCAACCCAATCTTTAAATGGTTAATACTCTCTTTCTTTGCTATCCCCCACCTTCTCCTGGACAGAGGTGGTGAACAGATACATTTGCACAAATTGTAAACTTTAGACAGAGTAAAAGATGGCCAGATCTTTCCATTGGCAAGTATGAAGAAGAGGCATATCCCCGAGGCAATGTGAGGCCAGCGCAGTGACTGCAGCAGGCGGGTGGCAGCGCTTCCTTAGAGCAGGATCTAACTGAGCTGGCAGAACTGAACTGGAGGCACTCACCTCACTGGATAAACCAGGAATCATGCTGCACAGGGAAGTCCAGTATGCTTATTTGTTAAATCCATATGCTATTTAATAAAAATCAATCAATTTTTTACAGAGTCTGAGATATTTATTATCTGTAAAAATTTAATGATATATAATCATCCCAGTTAGAATCTAAATTCATAATAGGGAACACATGCATTCACATTTTGGTATTCTTAGCCATAAATGCTTTCACTGAGGATATACATATAAACAATTTGGTACATCTTTTCAAAGACATAAGAGAGTTGCTAGACAAAGGAAACTGAACATTTAGTTATTTACATCATGCTACAATCCAAAGGCTCCAGCTAAATGTAGAGCCCTCAATTATATAATTCTAAAACTGTCATTGCTTTGAAGAAAAAAAGGCAGTGTATTGGCCTACAGTCATCTTAGAAAGGCTATGACTCAGGCTAAGGATGGATCTCTTGAGGCCAGTACCATATTTCCAGCAATGGTAAAAAACAGCTATCCAAGGAAGTATGTGAGAGCAGAGTAAACACCTAGCGATACACATGTAGTCTACTCTCCCAAACTCCAGAAATACGCAGGTTCAAGGATTTCTTCAGATGGATGGTGTCCACAACAGCCTGTGCCAGAATTCTGCCACTCCATGTTAGGTGAAGTAGTATCCCTTTTGGGTTTTGTGCCCTTAATCACAAGAGAATGAATAACCTTACCCTGATTATATTTGATAGAAGTACTCAATCAGCATTTTTTTCTCAGTATATTTTATTTCAGTTTATATAAGTTTCAGTATATTTGACTGTTTGTTACACAGAAAGTGTTGCAAACTTTTGATTATTCTAGATATTTCTCTTCCCCCCAGTTTTCTGGGGCCTAAGTTATCTTGTATACAAACAGTGGAGAGCAACACAGTAAGGAAAGGTGATCTTGCATAACACCACCACAGGTGGTTTCTGTGAAGTATGAACTAATTCTGTTTTACATTTGCCCCCTTTTTGAATTTCGCCTTCACAAACATGAGTACAAAAGATAACCAACTCTGCCCTGTAACAAAATCTCCAATTGTCTGGAATGTCAGTTAAGTCTCTCAGAACAAAACCCAAGATGACAGAAGACACATCTCTCCCCAATATAAACAGGATCCTCTAGCATGTCTTCATTTTCTTGTGCTTTTTAAGCACACACAGAGAACAAAATGCTTCTACAGATAAGTACCCAGCCACAGACTGCTGGATTCTAACTGGCCCTTTCACATGACAACACTCTGCAGTGCAGCTAGAAGACTCTAATCTTTTCTAATGACATGAGACCCTTGGAATTTAAGAAGCAGATATTCAATCCAGATGCCTACTCAGCACTGTCTTTATCATTATCCATCAGCAAAATACGATGTGAAAGGAAAAAATAAAAGTTTATGTGCCACGTCCAGAAGGCTCACAAAGGTGACAGTCCTCCTTCACCAGGCTGATTGCAATTGGCAGGAACATGAGTCATTAGAAAATAGGCAATTCTTCCTGCCCAACTTGTTTTAATATCAACAGCACCAAGTTTTGATGGGCACACTTGAACCATTACCCAAAGCTAAAAAAACTGAGGGTATTGTTCTGAGGTCACATGCCAGGCTGATTTTCCAAACCAAAGACACTTTCCCTCTCAAGTCACCCTGACAGTTTAAGTCTTCTGTCACAGTCAGAGGCAAACTTGCCTTTACACCAATTATTATCAGTGGTGAGAACACAGCAACACATGCTCAACAGGGCAAAAGTATGTTCCAAAGACACAAGGCATAGTATAATTTGTTTGGCTGTACAGCATAAGATAATCGGTACTTTCTGGTAACTAATATTTATAGAAATTGTTCCATTTAAATAAATTGACCATTCTTCAAGATACACTGCATACCACTACCCACTATATCCTCATGGGGTATTCCCCACCCTGCTGACCTGAGTAATTCTGAAGTCCTGTAAGAAAAGATTCAAGCTTCTTCATCCATTCCCTTCTCACCCCTTTTCTCCCCACAATTTTCTAAGAATACTGACTTCAGCATGCATTGAAATTTAAGTAGTGAAGTTATTAACTGAAGACAGCAGGAGGAGTTTTCTTAACAGCCTTTCATACATTTTATTGACAAGATCCTTCTAAAGTAGAGATTTACAAATATTTTCATGAAAATCAAAATTCAATACGTTTAATAGTTACTGTCTCATACGTCAGCATAAAGGCATTTAGTTAATTATTTTATCTTTTCTCTGATTCATGTTTATATTCACCTGTCCTGTCAATAATAATGGTTACGTAGATGAGCATTATCAAGTAACATTTTATAAATTTTAAGTAGTATTTAGTAGCTGGAAGTGAAGGACATTCTATTGCTTATCAGTAAACCATGAACTTCACTTTGCTATGTGCTTCCTGTCTGTATTTGTGTGGGCCAAATTCAGAGGTAAGATCACATTAAATCACCCTTCTGTAAGAATTCACCTACTAACCGAAACTGTACCTTTTAAGCAGTATTTAAATCTTTAGCTATTAGCCAAAGCAGAAGTTATACTCATCCAAGTACTTCTACAGCAGCGTAACAGCTTCTACACAAGAGAATTGTACATTACTGTCTTAACTATACACAAATAAAATACATACTTTACAGAAACATGAAAAAAGTTAAAACTAGTGTTTTCCATCCTGGATCAGAGTCAAACATCTAAAGAGCTATCAATTTGTCCAGAATAAATATTCAACAATTTTGACTTTCCCCTGAAGAATAACAACTCCTTTAAAGGAATAAGAATTCCTTTGAAGTTGGGTCCAATGTAAGATCTAATGCGATTAACTAACATTAAAGTATTAGCTAACAGACAAGGTCAGGCTACTGTGGGTTTCTGATCTCCAAAACAGTGCTGGATTTTACCCAGACCACGTGCCTACAAGAGCTTGCATTAGTCTGCAACCATCCAGACAGATGAACCCTTAAATGTAATTGCTTCTTCAAAGTACAGGTGTACTTCAAAAACAAAATTAAAATCTGACCGTTAAAGAAACCACAGCACTAGGCTTGACACCTGCTATTAAATCAAGCAGCTTTCATTCTCTGTTTTTTAACTTTTTCTTTCTGTACTACATGAGAGGTCTACAGAAAGGGAAAACTAGTTCAACAGCTGACTGTAAACAACACACTGAAAGTGATGACACAAACACTGAGAAGAAGAAATGGTGAATTTTCTTACATCTATTTTAGTTCCATAGATTTGAAATTAGAAATGCAAGTGTACCCTTATGTCACAACTCTACATGAAAAACAACACACACTGCAGTTTACTGCCTAATTACATTCATTAATACTTTGATTCAACATCCACCAAAATCAGTTTGGTCATAGCTTATTTTTAAAATAAGCAGACATCAGTCAATGTAGTTGGTTGTTTTGTTTTTTTTTTTAATAATAAAGCAAGTCAATATTTCACCTTTACTTACAGAAACAATTAAAAATGTCACAAGTCAGAAACAGTCTATTGTACAGAAAAGTATACACCTTAAATATTGTATAGTTTTTATAAAACGTTTTCTGACGTTGTCTTCCCATCTGAAGTGTGTGATAGAGTAGTGTAGCTGTATGTGATGTGCGCATGACTTCACCAGTGACACATAGAGGTCTCACAATTGTATTAATATCACGTTAAACTCAGCATCAACCTCCACTGACATAACTGAAATAAAATTTCTCATACAGCCATGCAACACCATAAAAAGTCTGGTTTTAGTCCTCCATACATAACACTCTTTTATCATGATAATTATTTACTAATAAGAGATTAACCGCTTTACCATAAACTGTCATTCTGACTTTTTATTTTTCTATTTTGAAGTTTTACTACAGAAAAATGAAAAGCAGTAATATACCTAACTTATTTTTTTTGGTAATAATCAGAACAAGTTATTCATGCTATGTATGAAGACAATACAGCTGAAAAGATGAGCGGATTTGTTTCAGAGTACCCATAATAGCCATATTTTAGTTTGAGGGGGTGGGGAGAGAAGACAAAAAGGAAAATGAAATTACTCACACTTGTATCCAGGCTGCAGATACTGATCGTATCTTCATCTTGGGTACTCTGTTTTCGTTTTTTCTATAAAACAAAATGAAAATAAAAGCTCAGTTTTGATGAACAGTACCAACTACCACTAGCTTGACCCTGAAACAGGAATATATAATGAAGTCACACACGTACATATTTGGGTATATATAATGTAGTTAATTATCTTCTCTCATCATCATTCCAATCACCATGCATGTGATTATAAACTCTATTTTCACAAGTTGAAAAGCTACCTATTAGCACATTAGTAAATTAAATGCTGTTCCTTTTTCTGCTGGAGTTAGATTAACTTCAATTAAGAAAATTATTTCTAACTAAAAGCATAAGTCATGACTACATAATGTAAATTGTACTTTGGCATCTGATATGAACTTTTGTAACTAATGAGACTGTCAGGAAAAGAAACTCCTATTTTGTGTCAATACTTAGATTTTTCAAAACATACATTCGGCAATCAAGTACTATTTCCAGACAGTCAGTGTTATATAGTGAGAGTAACAGGTGAAATGTACAGCAGGAATTAAATCAACATATATTTGGATTTCAATATCCATGCATACCAATGACTTCATTCTGCTCTATATTCAGTTTTTGTTTTGGAAAACGGCAAGCCCTCCCTCATGTCATTTCACAGGTTCACCACAAGATTAATCTTCATGCCCTTCAAATAAGTATGAAATTTCATTTAACAGAGCTCTCCATTTTCTACCAGGCCAGGAAGACTGATGAAACAAGAGAAGTCACAGAATACATGATCCTTATTTATCTAGCTGTCTTGTCTTCCACTGTCAACTAGAGATAAGCATTCACACATAATACTATCTGGGATTTAGTTTCTGGACTACAGAAGTCAATGATAAGGAATTGAAAGACCAAAAAACCCCCCAAGGTGCCATATGGAGTTCCTACCTTATGATATGATGAAAGCTCAGCTAAAAAGTAGAAGCTACATGTTGTGCAGGTATTCTTTAGTTGTTTTGGTTTGTTTGGGTTTTTTTTTCTAAAAGATATATAGAAACTGTATCCCCCCCTCCCCAGTACCCATGCTCCTAACTCATCTGAAACTTGGTGGTTTTATTCCATGAAGCTAGTAAAACAACCATTGCGTCTACTACGTCAAGCATATGGTTTCTGAGAACTGTTTCTCTGATGAACAAAGATAAGGCATATTTATCAGATAATCCAAAGTTTTTATTATGTGCTGCTTTAAAATTACACTGTAGGTGTTGAAACTTTTTAAATCTACTCTCTAGTTTTCAGCAGATCTTTGACTTGTGTAAACATATTTAAACACTATTTTGCTATTTTTTAGCAATTAGCTTGTCCTATTTTCTCCTGACAATGGTAATTTTAAAGTCAAGGACAGCTGTGTTTTAACACTGTTATTATTCAGAAACAGAAATTGGATCACAAGTTCTCTCAAGACATTGTCCAATGCAAAGCCTTTTCTGAGAAGTAATTCTTCACTTTCAGACTATACACAATTAAATCCCTCTTACCATTACAGTACAGATTTTTAACAGGTTAAATGACAGACTAGAACACCGAAATTTCTGGACCAGGACACACTGAGCAACGAACAAAAATATTTGAAACAATACTGAGTGTATTTGTTTATCCTGCAGCTATGTTTTATAAGGTGGTTATTTGTTTGTTTTTCCACAGGATAAACTAATCTGAATTATTATTCTAGGGTTAGCCAGTGAGAATTCATAATGAAAAACACAAAACAGGGATGAGATCTGTTAAGTCAGTACTTTGCCCAGAGGGTAACATTTCCTAAGATACTAGTGAACATGTTGCAGACTATTTTTCAAAGCTAATTAGACTTCTGTAGATATAAATTCATGTAACCTTTAGTTTTCCTCAAAAAAATTATATATTGATTCTACTTAAGTCTATACTGAATCTTTACCGTGCAAACCATAAATTACAACACTAAAAGGTACCATCCCTCCTAAACATTAGACACAGGTTAAATCAAAAAGAAGGGTGCTTAGATTTGGAATACAGATTTGTACAAGAGAAGGGTAAACTAAAATGGTGTATGGATCTGGTATACCTGAATCTATATTAATTGATGATTCTGGTGGATGGATAGAGAGGATGTAACTGCATCCTCATCTTAGGTTTGTGTTGTTTTAAGCCTGACACCTTTATTTATGGAAGCATCAAAACAGTGTAAACCTAAGCCTTGGTCTGTAAAATATTAGAACAAAAGTTAATTCCAGAAGAATAGATATAGTAATACAACATCAAAAAAACCATACACACACACAAAAAGTTGTTAGGTGCCTGAGTAGAGTATGTGCTCCCAATGTGTTCTCGATAGTCTACGGACAGGTTGAATTAAAAAAAAAAAAAAAAAAAAAAGACTCTCTAAAATAAATACTACGCATTTTGAAACTAAACCAAATGTTTTCTATAATGGAATAGATACAACTTCACTGTTAGCAGAGTGTGACAAGTGACCACACACACACACACGCCCACCCCCCCACCCCCACCCCAAATAGGTTGCTCCTTTGTTAATAACTGATTAAAGGACTCTTACTGGTGGTCACATGCCTACAAATTAACATAGAGTGTGGCATTTCCAACACAGGTCAACTTTAATGAAAGCAATTGAGACTATAAAATACATAATATGAAGTACAAGCGTCCTAGCAAGGCTACAGGATTCAAGTGAACTTGAATGAGACGAGACACCCTGGTACTGTAGAAGGACAGTTACACACAACTCTGCGTGGGATTCTGTCTACTACATTCAAAGGGGGTTTAAGGGTCCAAAACACACAAGTATGGACAAAGCAGTGTCCATGAGAACAAGTATCATTTCATACAGAAATTGTTCAATATAATCAACCACTGCAAGATTAATGTTTTAAATTGTCTAACAGATTCAAGGGCTATTATCATTGTATAAGTGTGCATATGTGTGTGAGAAACACAATGGAAAAAAAAAAATCCAATAATTGAGCTACCAGATAAATTTCTTTGTCCATAAGAAGTGGATTAGAAGCAAAAATTGCAGTGGTTATTGTGCAGGGAGCATAAGGTGCTCATTAAATTAATCCCTGCTCTTTGTGAGCTTCTTTCACCCAAAGGAGTTACGAGTCCTGTCTCAGTTGCTGTAGTACAATGCAGCTGACCTCAGAATCTCTCATGTTCCAGAAAATTACCCCTAGAATGTTGCTCTCCGTTTTATGTTCTAAATCACACAGCATATGAAGTAATCCAAACTTCATTCCATTTTGATCTCAACAATTTTGTGTGTACTCTTTCACAAAAGATCCTAGAAGTACAGTGTGATAGCTTTAGGACAAACCCAGAAGAGTTACACAATTAAGCAGTGTATGTATCACACACATTCACAACAGAGTAAGCTTCACTGCAAAGCCAAGTGACAAGTGGCAAAATTTTATTTGACAATAAAATAAATTTATAGCCCAAATACTGAAATCAATTAAGTGGCTTATTAATGAAAGAAGTTGAACTTCCTGAGAAAATTTAAGTAAGCAGTGGTCTGAGAAGTTCAAACACCTATTGCACACATTGCTTGAATGACAAACATATCAGACAAATCCCAACTGCATCATTGTGTTATGGGAGATTTTTCATACCAGCTTATATTGTCACACAGGGCTATGTTAAGCCAAAAAACACAATGTGTGAATCTTCATTCAACATGACACCTGCACTGGCCCAGGCGTAGCACTAGGGAGAAAGGACTGATTTCTTAATTCCTACTCTGCACTGGAATTAACCCTAGTTCTTGCTAATATTTCTTACATTTATCTATGGCTGTAGCAATCACCAGTTTTAATACAATTATATAGCTTTTCCTTAGGACTGTGTGGCTTGAAGAAGCATGTGCAATAGAGAGAAGGAAAGCCCATGCTGAATGTGCTATATTAGGATGACACACACTAGTTAGTCCATGAGTATACCCATGCAGAGATCTTACAGAAAACTGCAGAAGATTTAACAACAAACATGTCAGGGGATAGAAAAGTTGAGGCCTTTATGGGTGCCTGAGCATGCCTAAGTTGTATATACATGTTCCTTACATGTGCAACAGTCACATTCTAATATACTGCTTATGTGTGCTGTTTTAATTGAACTATGTCCAGTTAGATATTGTATCAGGTTTTGTTTTAATTAAAATCCCATAAGAAGCCCCAACATATTATGAATGCTGTGAAACAGAGATAAAGTTGTAAGAAGCAGGAGCATTAACGTGCTCTATCTTTGCTCTTGGGAAGCACATTGAAACTATTAATGTGAGCATTTCTGAAATTTTAAACTGAATTATCCAATCAGGACCCATTTCTATTTTAAATCCAGAGTAATAACATTAAAAATAATCCAAATAGAAGGTAGTATGCTATCCTTATACTAGACATGATCACTCATTATCTCCAATGTACACTAATTACATGAGTAATGCCATGCTGCACCAATGTATGTAATAGATTAAATACTGTGATTACTCCATATCAGGCTATGAGTAATGGACAAATGTCACCTGTTAACTCACTGCAGAGTATTTCTTTATTAGAATTTGAATGTACTTGAAGCAAACTAAATCTAAAAATGTTATGAAGCTGTTTGCCTTGCTGGGAAAAAAGGACAGCTTGCTATGTGCCAATAACTCGCCTTTTCTGCACAATATGTTTAGAGCTTAAAAAAGGTATACGTGTCTGCATGAAAAAAGTATACCAATACAAATACCTATTCTGAATAGAGAAGAGGCTGTTTTTTCTGACTGACCACACAGATGCATTATATGCATCTGAATGTGTACCTCTAGACTGAAAAATGTTTTCTATCACACTTAGGATTTGCCTTTTGAAATACACCCCCACCCTCACCAAAAAAACACCAAACCAACCAATCAAACACACAAAACCCCTAAAATCCCCAGACCACTATGACTGGGTGTATATCCAGTTTGAATCTTGATCCATGTTTAGGTAACAGTCCATGTTACTGTTGCCTAAAAGGCTGTGATTACATCCACTGTTACAGAGACAGAATGCTTCCTGGTCTTCACGTAGTAGGGAAGAGTTGTTCTCAATAATCACCTCACAGGAGATGAGAAAATAAGATATCCAATTATATAAAAGCAGTGATTTAATTAAAGGAATTAGAGCAATAAGACATTGTTATAGGAAGGCTGGATCAACATCCTCTCTCCATCACATGTTTTTAGTTATCAATACTACAGATTTATATTTTATCACCTGGGAGATGAAATGGAAACATGCACAAAAATAGCTTGACAAAAAAAAACATCCTATGACGGGGAAGGAAATGCTTTTCAGCAGAATTGCTCACTTTCACTAAATCATCTATCCATTCTGGTTGGTTAGAAATGTGTCTGCAAACAGACTGGCATCAAAGTAATAGTTCAAGACAATAAATTTGCATAGGCACATAATATCCTTAAAACTTCTAAGTTGTAGACAGACTGTTTCAAAACAAAACACGAAAAAACTTTTTTTAAGCCCTTTTTTCATATAGAAATCCATTTAACAAATGAGGATCCATTCATTCTACCAAAACAGAATTTCTTCACCACTCCAAAAACAAAAATTCCAAAATAAGGGAAAATTTAAAGCCATTTATTCATTCTATATTTCAAATTGTTTTCAAATGAAAAATATCTAAAAAACTTAAGTCCTTCCAGAACATACACCTGGGCATACTTCAACACTGCTAATTGGAAGAATACAAAACACAGTTCTAATATATAATTTAAAGAAATATAAGTGCATATATATATATACAGACACACACACATGCGCTTATATAAAAATGTAATATATGTGCATACACATATGGTGTACTTTTTTTTTTTTTTAATGAAAAACAAGGCAAACATACCACAACATGTTCTATTATGGTTCCTTTGAACGTCCTATCAAGATTTTGGGAGAGGGAAATATGCAATGAACTAAAAATGTTTTGGTAAACATTGTTAAGTTTAAGTAAAAGAAATAGATTTCCATACCAGTAATAATTCAAAGTTTCTTTCAAAGGATTTCCAAGTGGCAAAGTGCAAATTAACATATTTTTTCTGATGTTCAATAATGAAAGCAATTGTGGATTCCCAAACCCAATTCTCATAATAGAATATCACCACACACTGCATTTTCAAATGAAAATATCTAAAAAGGCATGACTGAAAAAATATGTCTCTGACTATATTATGTATGAATGATTTTCTAATCAATTGCCTACTTTTATGAAAGAAAACTGGGTCATGAATAATGACCCAATTAATGCATTAATTCATTAATGTATAAAAGTTGCATTTTTGCTAGGTCTGTCCTATGTAATACAAGTTGGATCAAAAAATAACCCCCTCCCCCCCTAAACTAAATAAAACCTAAATTTGCAATAACATAAAGAAGGGAAAACCATTTAGCCAACAAAATTACTTATCATTTTTACTGGTGAGGAAGAGGCAGGAAGGGATTCACTGTTCTGCACTTTATGACCCTTTCCCGGTTATGGTACATTACTATCAAGGACAACTCAAATCTTTATCAGACTGAGTTAAAAACCAAAACCAACTAAAGAAAATCAATTTTAAGAGGTAGATAGAGTAAAAATATAATCCAAAAGGGATTAATGTGGAACAAGGGGAGAAAACAGACCATATACTTAACAAAGTCAAACATCATAGGCCAAAAGAGGCTCAAGCCATACTCCAAAAGGCAGACAGTGTCTGCATGAAAAGCAGCTCTGCTACATGATTTTTTTTTTTTTCAGTTTAAAAAAAGCAATCAGTATCTCCTTAGCCAGCTGACACCTCTCAATCTACAAGGAACCTTCATACTGAAAGCCTGATGATGGCCTTCTGCAACAGGAATCCCAGTCAGTTTTTAAGCAGCTGGGAATAAGGCAACAACATACCATCTTCATGGGAATTTCTATTTGTACTGTTTTTATACAACATTCCTTCAAACACATCCAGTTAGATTATAAATTCTCTTAATACACAAACAATTCTTATCAGCAAAATCCGCATGTATCTATTCAAATATACTAGCAATTCAAAGCACCCTTCTATTTCTTAAATATCTACCATGCACAGAAGCTGGTAAATTCAAAATAATATTCAGACACTACAATTCTCACCTTTTTTCCTTTGTACTTTGTCAGTACTTCCACACCCATCCATAATATGTTGATTCCTCTCTTAAAAAGCCCTGAAAAGTACCTCTTGCCAAGACTAAATTTATTCCTTTAATTACTCTAAAACCTCCACCTGCTGTTGCTTCTGTGTTATAAGATCTGTTTCAAGTTTTCACTGATTAGATTTCAAATCACATTCAAATGATCTCAAAAGTATCCGGCTCCGAGTTAGTTTTACTATTACAGAGTATGGAGGATTCAGTCAGGACACAGAGTTCACTGACGAGGCACAAATTGTACAAAACAGATGTTATAAGGTATGCAACAAGTGAGGTAGGATGAAAGAAATAATGACAAACTGAAATGGGAGGGAAGTATTTCAATTCTCCACACCAATTTAAAATGTTTCCAGAAGTTTCACAGATGACACAGCCAGAAAAAGTTAAAATATTTCAGATTAGAAGGTAAGCATTTTGGTCTTCCTAATACAACGTGAGGAAATTCTGAACTAAATGCTTCAACATCTTTCTCACCTGCTATTATCACTCAGTTAAAACATTCCTTGGATACAGCTTAAATTGAGTATAAAATTTCTAAGCAAAGGATGAATAATGTTCTATCTTAAGGTTAGTCGAATAATCACTAATTTAACATTTCCTGCCACAGGTGGTGGGATAACATCACATTGCAGACTTCAGAAGTGAACTAGAAGAGGCAGCAGTGGTGTCACATTACCCAGCTTCAAGCCAGAACATTCATGATACCTAAACAAGACTAAGCCTCACTCAGGATTACCCATTTTCTATATTATCACGTTAATGTTGCACTGGCATTCAAGTGACTGCAATGAAATAAAGGTACAGATGCCAAAAAACAAAACAAAACAAAAAAAGCAAACAAAAAATCCCACTAACTTTGGCCTGGCTGATACAATGCACAGTTCTAGAAAGAAGTCTGTATAGAGAAAAACCATGTCACATTAATCACATAAGCATCTCTGCAATAACCTGCTAGAAACCTCTGAATTTCCTGTGGAATATAGTGTTCCTCCTAAGTTTGGTTCAGAGCTAACCAATTACAGTTTCACTAACAAGTGATAATTCATTCGCTAGTTTAAGCTCATTCAGAGGGAAAAATCCATCTCCTGTCATCTTTTACATCCAGCCCTCTTTTCACTTTAGTGTAGGCTACCACTCACCGGTACCATTATTCCTCCCTGCTTATCTTTCAGTTCCATGGCCGTACAACCAATAGTTCTAAGAGCTAAAGGCATGGGAAGACAACAGCATCTTAAAGTAAGTTTTCCCAGAGCATAGTGCCTTTTCTTTTTTTTTTTTTTTTTTTTCAGCTGAGTGGTCCACCATACAAGCTTCTTGGGACTGTAACGTCAGAATACTGAATTCTAATACAAAATTTTTAAAAAGAACAGAACTCATTACCCTTCATTCCTGCATCACAGTTATTTATATGATGTTGGCAAAAAGAACTTCCTTAAGCTCTAAAGAGACCCCAAAACTCCTTAGTTTTGTATTATAACTGGTTTCTACTTATATTCCCGCTGCCCTCTACTGTTCAGAATACCACAGATGTTACAGGTTTATTTTTCTCAAGAGTGACACAAAAATCTAAACAAAAGCTGTATTGCCTTTGAGGGAAACAGTCAGACATGACCCAATTGCACAGTTTGGTACAAAGCTTTGCCACTTCTGTTTCCTACTCTGGACATGTTCAGCATTCTTAGTTTTAGAAGACATATTGATTAGTCATATGAGATTGAGTATGTTCTTACTGCTATTACAAAGAGACTTTTTTGGTTTTTAAATACTTAAGTAATAACTGTGTGAAAACACAACAGATTAAATACTGTGATTACTCCATACCAGGAGCTACTAACATTGCTTGTTCTTGATATTCCAAGCAAAATAAACAAATGAAGAAACAGACTCTGCTCTAATTCTGTTACAGCACAGCAGAAAACTCTGAAATGGAGGTGAGGTCATCTAGGACACTTAAGACATTGCCACTGAAACTATCATTGAACAGCACTTCTGAGGAGTCACTCACAGCTCTGCCAGACAAAATGGCAGCTCCCTTCCACTCTTCTCTGATCACAGAGAGCAAGATTTATTTCTACAGTGCTTACTGTGATGGATTTGCGATTTTCCAGTCGATGTGATATAAAATGAACACTGAAGTGAACAATGAAATGAAAGTTATATTCAATGTGTTTAACATTAACAACAGGAAATGGGTGTGCATGTACGGGATGCTGTAAGGACAAGGATCAGCAGAGCTTTGTTTGAGGACTGGTATTTATTCTATCTTTATTTAACCTTCTTCCTTCCCCTTTTCGGAAAACGGGGGAGAATATCAGTCACTGGAATCTGGCAGAAAGTTAAACATGCTGAAGCTTTTTCACAGTTATATAAAGTCTGAATCAAATTCAGATAAAGAAGTTACATACTTTTATTTCTTTCTCTGTAAGACTTCTTTGTTGCATGAGTAAACAGCAATCTTCATTATTTGATCCCTTCTCAGACGGAAGACTGATACAGAAATTATGCTTTTAATTATCACACTCAATATCTAAGGATCCTATATTCACCTAGCATATAAATAAAACCTAAGATGCAGTTTAAAAGAGTCCGTACACTATTTACATTCATCTTCTGTTCTTACAAACACTGTTCAGCTGGGATCTGTCTGATCCAGCTCTTTGTGCCCCCAAGCAATATAATCAGTCAGCATGCAAATAACCCCTGGATTCTTGTGCCAAGTTGATGGGATGGAGTTGCAGTTCCTATTTTTGTATGTTTGTTTTGAGGGAGTTTATTATAGGTCTAGTTGTAAAAGCAATAATAATCAAAGTTAGGCTATTTCATGCTCCAACTCTACCCTTAAAGGTTTTGTGCACTGGAAGGAATAGGGGCTTCCTCTGAACAGCAACAACCTGTACTTGCTGCAGCTGACCACTTAATCACAGCTGTCAACCACCTCTTCTGGCTCCAAAACTGCTACATCTGTGCATGTAACAGGTAAGACATTTTCTTGGAACAAAAATCACAAAGAAATTTTCTCATTTGAAAAGCAGATTCGTTCAAATGACACTTTATTATTGGTTTTATTATATTACTTATTTTTAAGGTTTGAGGGTTTTATTGTTTGTTTTTAAGAATGTCAGGAATAGAATTGAACTTCTCATTGTAAAAGAGAGCTTGGCTTGCTGATGCTGTGGAGCAGCACCAGAACCACATACAGCAGAACGAAACAATTTTCATCAACTAGGGTCTCCACGTGGCATTCAACTGGCTTGCATTTGCACAAACTGCAATAATCCCTTATTGTTCTAATACTCTACTGCTAGTCTGCTTTCCCCCAGGCTCCTGCATTCAGCATCATTATGCTGCTGTAACTTTAAAACCACAGACAGGTTCCTGCATATGGCTTTTGATAGAAGGGCCTCAAGTGCTCTTCAGCATCACACAAAACAGAGAAAATGGCTGCACCCAAAATGATTTTATCTGCATATAAAAACAATGCCACTTTTACTAAAATTACATGTTGCTATATCCATTTTTGGGTTCAATATCTATAAACACACACACACAGACACTTTAGTTCCATTTCTCAGGAAACAAGGCTTATGGGATACTGGTCAATATAACTGTGACTCCTGATTCTTGAATTATTTTATTTTTGTAAAACTTGTTTCCCAGTTTCAACCAAAATTGACAAAGAGATAAAGACTTCAATCACTTTGAACAAAGCATATTGAACAGGAGACAGAATTTGCACCCAACTTAAAAGAATTCAAAGTGAGCTCAGCAATATTAGTAGATACTAAACAATCTGCATGATTTTACTTCACAAACTTGCATCTCCCTGGTGTTCCATGAAAACTGTAACATTTATTAGATTTCTTCTGCTATAAAATTTCAAGTGAATCATGTCTAAAATATATATCCACAGCAAATATGCATATTAAGTACATCCAAAAAGACTACACCAAGTTAACAGTACAGCAGTTGCTAATCACCAGTCACATTAAGATATTTAATAAAAACTGAGAATTTTGTGTAACATCTATTAAACTAATTTTCACTAGCTGAATAGCTCTTAATTTCTCTGACTGTCTTAAATTTCCAGAGCCTGCTGCAATTTTACCTTTCTTAAACATGATTTAACTCAGAACTGTATAAAGCATTTGAGAATATATCTTAAAAACATTCTGTGCAATTAATTTATCACAGACCATCTCTCTCACTATTCAAAATTGTTACAGGGAACATAAAAAAATATACACCCTAATTAACAATCCAGTCTTAAACTTCAGTATACTTAAGCCACATTCTCCACAGCAAATCCAAGAGCATATAGGCCCTTGAACGTATCGCTCGCTTGCCTCGCACTACAGGCCCCCACCTTCACCACATTTCTAAGAACTTCAAAGTATGGTTCTATTTAAATATATGCAAATATTTTGAAATAACTTTGCATCTTTAATAAGAGAAAGCTCTCTAGTTTTCCAGTGAGTGGAAGGATGGGACTAGAGCTGCAAAGTTAAGTGATCAGATTTGTGCACCTGTGACCCTAATGTGCTACTCCACTTACTGTTAACAGCCCAAAACCAAATCCACACACAAATCATTAAGCATAAAAAAGTATTAAATGAAAACAACTGTAACATGTAAAATAGGTCAATGTGTACAATGCAGCTCTAAACTATGCTGAGAAGTTTGAAGTGACAGATTTTATAATATAACTGTATACTCTGTTCTACTGCTTACATAACATTACAACTGGGAAGCGTTTCCCCCCAAAATATTTAACCTGTATCTCCCTTGCTGCGCAATAAACCCACTTATTCCTGTGCTACCCTTGGCAAGTAGACAGAACAAGTAGCAACTTTGTAATTGTTCCCACACACTCAGAGACAGACATATACTTGCATCTCCTATCAAGTCTCATTTTCCTACACACAAGACATGCTAAATATTTTAAACTTTCTTCACATGCTGTATTTTTCACAGTTATTATCTATCTTGCTACTTTTCTGTCCACATCTTTCCAAAGCACGATGCCTAAAACTGCACCCAGTTTTCCAGGTGGTATCACATATACATGCTGCAGAGCAGAGTCATTATGCACTGTAAATAGGATCTGTTACAGCTTTCACTTTGACAATGGATTTATGCATATAACTATAACTGTTCCCATTTAAACGCTAGCACCAGCCTAAATCCTCATTTTCGCACCGGGGGACAGAGGCAGAGATGTATGATAAAAAAGCAAAACCAAAAACTTAAGCCCACTATCCTGCAGCTATAAACTACCAATACATAGAGAAAAATAAAGTCATCCATCCCACTGGAAATATCAGAATATATTATCTAAACTTGCAACAAATTTCTTTCCTTACAGAAGAAAACATTCCTGCTAAGCAACATTCTGGTTTCATTAATACCCAATTTTAAATCCTGGCATGCTCGGAAACAGTATCTGTGCAATTTCAACTTACTATAATGCCACACATGCAAACAATAAAACGTAACACGATCTTGAATTTACACTTACCTGATGATGCACAAAAAAACAACACCACACCATGAGGTACTTTGTATTGTACTCAGATTTTTAGGAGGTTTCTTAATATTCAGCGTGACAGTGAAAACTCTTTGCTACAAAGAAGTCCCTATGTCTCTCCTTCACTTTTCGGCAGGAACTCCTCCCCATGCAGCCACACAGTTTGCTCTCGCTTCCTGTCATGCAGCGTACTACAAGTGTCAGGAGCTGAGTGACACATATTGTTGTGTGTATCCCTGTTGTGGTTCTTCCTCACAGATTGCTTAGAATAATATTTTAAACAGACGAAAGAGTTTTAAAAATTACTAACAAATGAATGGCACCAACATAGTAAACATAAAGACATCATTAATGTGATTTTAAAGAAATATGTAAGTCTTTTGGGGCTTTGAGACTTAGTAACTGACACACAGTCCATCTGCTACCTGTACAATTCCCAGTTTTTAACAGCAGCAACAGGGTTTAAACTCAAGGGCAGACAACTATCTCCAAATGTAGATGCCTCAGAATACAAAACAGCTGCTAGACAACTTTCAGTATTTCAGAAACTACAGGATCTGCTAAGTGGAGTTCTTAAATTAACAGAGGCAGAAGGTCAAGAACTCAGCACAGAATGCTTCAGAGTCAGCCCACGATCAAGGCCCAAAGAGGAGCTTGGCAGAGGGCCCAAATTCTGTGTCAAGGAAGTGCGAAGCTCAATTTTATCCCTGGTAGTCCAACATAACTGAATAAAGAGACTCAATTTTTGCTGATTCTTCACCAATCCAGATAAGCAAGACTTTAGCAACTGCATCCTATGAAATCCAGTGAATCTTTATTTTACTGAAGTTTGGAAAGCTATATACCTTAAGCATCAAGGAAGCATTAAAGTTATTGCTGCCTTAAAACTAACAAATAAGACTCTTGCTACCTCAATTACATAAAATTTTCCAGCTTACTTGAAATCTCAGAACTGTGGATCTCGCCATGCAAGGACATCCTGGACACAAACACACTGGCCACCAATGTGATTGAGAACCTGAAGTCAGTAAGCTTACAGAATTAGGTTCCAGACTCTTAATCCAAACTGCAAAATATAATTCTTCCTTAAGAGCTCTTATATTTGCATGCCAAATTATTCTTTGGACAAGAACGACAGAGAGAGACAAACCTGCTAATAATGAGAGTCCTTAGTGGTCTCTCCCAAACTATGAGCTAGGTCACTAGCACATTCCAGTACATATTTTTCTTTATTATATACTCAGTCAATTACCTCATTTGACCATCCTATTAAGTTACATTACTTCAAGGTAAGAAAACTTAAGTTTCATGAGATGCTCATCTGCAAGTTATCAAAATACGTAACTTCCCACACTTTATATGAAAATTTCTATTTGCATATGATTCATACATACCAGTCTCAGTGTGCATTTGAGCAGCCCTCTTCAAAATCTAGACACAAATATAAGCTTCCCTTAGTCAAAGTTAGCTAAAAAACAATGTAGAATATTGACCCTCAAAAATGGAATCCATAATCATCACAAGTGATTGAAACAGTGCTTTATACGGCAAGTGAAAAAAGAGTGATATAAAATGGCTTTCCTTCCTCTTTCTTGCATCACAAACTGAATTAACTGTTCTGGACAAGGGAAACTTGTCCTCAGATTCTAGTAAAAATGAACTATTGAGAGATATATGAGATTTGGTTCTTTTTTTTAAAGCATATGTGGACTCTAATGTAAAGACCAAGTGCAAATAAAGAAAAAAGTAAAATCCTGGAACTTATCTTTTGTGCACACACTGAAAATAGACAGCAAGAAGTTTCTTGAGTGCTCACCTTTTAAAATACTTTCTATGTATTTGTAAGATAGCATTCTTGGTTTTAGAAGACTCATTGATCAGTCGTATCAGAAGACTGAATATGTTCCTACTACTATTCCAAAGAGACTTTTTTATTTGTTTAAGAATTAAGTAATATTTGTGAAAAAAAACTTCAGGCAAGTATCCATGATGGAGAAATAGAAACAGCTGAATGTATTAATAAGCTGTTTCATTTTAACATACATTAAAAAAAAAAAAGTTTTCAATATAATAAACAGAAGAGGAATACATTTTCGTATACATGCAGAGAGGTAATTACTTCACATACCCTACATCCTTACACCTCACTCTTGATTATCACTATCCTATTCAATCTTTTGTTCCTCGGATCTACCAACACTGACTTGTTTTGCAAAGTTCTGTACACTACCAGTAGTCAAGAATGTCAAGGCAAATTTGAATTTGGGTAACAAGCTAACAGGAATTCTAACTTTATTTTTAAAGGAAACAGGTCCTTAGCGAGCTGGTCTAATTTTTCATCAGTTCAAAACTCAATTAGAACAAAAAGTTTCTGCTAAGCTTGGTGGAAGATGGTAAAAGGTGAAACTGATACCAGTCAGCAACCAATTCCTTTGACAAAGGCCATGACATTTCTCTGCAGACAGAAAATACTAATGGAAAAAAGTCTCCAGGAAGCAGGTATTTTAGGCCAAGACTTTAAAAAATTACTCAATTATTTCCCTATCACTTGTGCTACTTCTTTGGTCACCTATAACCTTCTGCTTCAGTAGCCATCAGAATTTAAGCAGCCTGAAGGCAGATACCACAGATTTCAGCCTAGTTTCAGGCACGAGATTGGTCAACCAGATTTCTTCCTCATTGTTCTAGTAAGCAATGTTTAAAACAGCCTGCCTCCGCTACCTTTATCAATCAACACAGATTAACAGGATGGCAAACACTGCTCTCTAACTTCTGAATAAATAAAATACTGATCTGTGTTTTTTCCCGGCAGCTTTGCATCAGTCAGCTCCAAAGTACTCTGCACTCAGTTGACAGTAACATCAATGGCATCCACCTGAAAGCGCGTGCAGCTTCAACTCACAAAACTTCAGGTAAAGGGAATTAAACATTACTAAAACTTTGTTTTACAGAAACAGAGAAGGAACACAGGATATTAATGATTTAAATTAAAAATAAAATACCTAACAACATTTTGTCTGAGAAGCTTTCCTGCCTTAGCCTTCTCACTGGTAAAATGCCCAAAGCACTGTGGTGGTATAAGTTTGAATTCTGTCAAATGTTTATAACAACAAGCACAGGATAAGCCTTTATTCAGACAGTATACAGTCAGTTTCCAAGTATCTCTTCTGCTGCTTGATCTTGTTAAAATGATAGAAAAATGCAAGCAAAACTATCTAAGCAGTTTCACTGTTGCTTTCTTCTCTGTAGTTCTTAAAAGGAAGTTTTAAAAAATAAAGCATTAAAATAATTCTTTCAGGACAGTATCCTACTGTGTCAGGTAGGATTTTTAACTGTGCAACAAAGGGGAACTTAAACATCTGAATTACTATGGTAGGAAGACACCTAACATTCCCTTTTTCCCCATCCAAAAGCCTAAGCAAGTTAAATTCAGGTTCACATGCAGACACTAGGCCATTCACAAAACACCTGCAGCAGCTTCCCTCTCTACAGAAACTGTGTTATAAGGGGGCTGACTTGAAACTTGGTATAGCACTCAAGCTCTTCTTTGATTTACCTATTGGTAATAGAAGAGAGCTTCCTCAAGGTGGGCATGTTTACTATTGCATATTAAATTGAAAAAAGAAAGTCATTGAAAAAATTCCTGTTATTCAGAAGAAAGATATCAACCTACTTACAAACAAACAACTTCTGAAGCGTTAATCCATCTCAGTAAGTGACAGCAGTAACAGGAAAGCAGCTTGAAGAATTAACCTGTGAGGGGGCTCACGTTTTTGTGCAAAAAGATGTTCTGCACTCTTCAACAAAATATTATGACAACAAAAGAATGTAAGAATTTAATTAACCAGGAGAAAACGCAGAAGCTTGCATGACAGTAACGCTTAAAAGATGACAGACTAGTTTGAGTCCTGCTTTTGTCCACTCTAGAAGATACTTTTAGGAGACCTACTGACATCACCTCCTGGATTGCCTTTGGCGGCTGTTGTGGTTTGAGCCCAGAGGACAACTGAGCACCACTCAACCACTCACTCCTTTCTTCCCCCTCAGGACTGGAAAGGAGAAAATAAAGCAAAAAGGTCAGGAATCGAGCTAAGGACAGGGAGGGATGACTCAGGCATTACAGCAAAAGTCAGACTCATTAGGGGAAAGAAAAAAAGAACATAAATTTAATTCAGACACTAACAACACCACTTAACAGAGCAGGACAGTGATAAGCATTATCACATCTTTGAAACATGTCCTCCCACCCCTCCCTTCTTCCCGGGCTCAGTTTTTCTCCCAGTTTCTCTACCTTCTTCTCAGTGTCGCAGGTGGCAGTGAATGGGGCATGTGGTCAATCCTGCCGCCCCTTCCTCCTGGGGGCGGGTCTGACTTGGAGTCCAGGGAAACTTTGAGAAGCTTCTCACAAAGGTCACCACTGTAGCTCCCTCCCCCGCTACCAAAACCCCACCACTCACACAAACCCAGCACAACTGTATTTTATCTAACTGAAATTCTTGGCATAATGCCTCATGGCCTGGAACACTGGCCTCTACCTAACTGGCATGTTCTAAGAAGTGGCCTGACTGTGTCAACTGATTCCTAATTCTGTGGTTACAATTTAGCAGAGATTCAGAGGCTTGATCTGGCTCCTTCTAAGAGCTGGGAGAGATGTTCACAGGTAGCAAATTCTCTGCAAGACTTCCAAATTTGCCAACCCCATCTTCCATAGTACAAACTACCTTGAGTTTATAATTTCTCATATATATTTTCCCTAAGATAATGATTTGAAGAACTCTTCGATGATACTTCCCAGAATGGGAAAGATTGTAATGAGTTTCTGAAGACATGGAGAAGAGAATCATTTTTATTATTGCTGATATGACAGTAGTAGCCCAATGTCCTGGGTTGAGTGAGTGGTGGAGTTTTTTGGTGGCAGGGGAGGGGGCTATCGGGGCGGCCCCCTGTGAGAAGCTTCTCGAAGCTCCCGCAGCTCCACGTCAGCTCCACTTCTGTTTGGGAAATTGAGCCAATCAGCTGCGCCTCTGCGATAACATATTTAAGAAGGGACGTGGTGACGGGCAGTCGGACTGGTAAGGAGTTGCTGCTGCTGCATGAACACCAAGGTCAGTGGAGGAACGGAGGAAGAAAGAACGGAGGAAGAAAGGAGTACCCTTCCAGTCAGGGCATGCAGTCTAATCTCAGGATTGGTATAACTGCCTCCATTTTATGACTTTTCACAAGGCTACTGATCTGCTTTGGACTGGAAATGTCTGAGAGGACACAGTGATTGTTGAAACTTAGACTTCTTCTGAGTATATTTGAGGTTGTGAATCAGTGCTTGGAAAATAAATAAGCTTTCCAAATTCAGTGGGGAGCCTGCTGACACAGACAGACTAGAACAGTTTTCTCATCATGCATGATGAGTGTTTTAAGGATGCTGAATTTAACTCTCCAAAAAGCTTTACAATTAACCAGAGTCTAGAGAGACACAGAACCAGTGTACAATTTTTGAACCAAAACCAATGTAATAAATATTTTTAAATGTGTATTTTACAGAGTCTTAGAATGCTACCTCAAATCATGTTAGGATCATATTATAAAGCAGTGCGTCATACAACTTCCATTAGATTTAATATCCCATTTCAAAACATGTAGCAGAACCCAGGAATTATAATATCTGTCATGAGTAGAATTTAAGAGCTTCAACAGATCTGACTTTACTTAAAAAAAAAGTAATTTAGTATTATAGAAATGTTATAGTATGTTCTCATGAATGTTTAGATCATAAATTCTTTAGAGAAAGAATAGTTTATTATGTTTACATAATACCTACCAAAATGGAGACCTTGTTTTCCAGTTGCTACTGCAGTAATAAAATTTGTTTCCAGGCTGCTATAGAAGACACCATCATATTGCTCTTATGCACTTGTGTCAGATTTTTTAAAATGGCCATAGTTCTTAATTGCTGTGTATGTTCTAAGCACAGAAAACAGCATTAGATTTCAAGAAGAATCTTGTGCTTATGTTTAGCTGTGAAATAATTAGGACTCCTTCTAAGACTGAGATGTCTCAGAGCAAATAGGCTGTGAAAGCACTTTTACATTTGGGATGAACAGCAGTCTTCACAGAGAGTACCAACAAACTCACTTGAAATGCTTCTTCCAATTGAAAATATCAGGAGGAACTAAAATTTTCTCTTCTTTTTGCATCGGCTCTTGAGGACTGTTTATAAGCTCTTTCAAAAGGCCATAAGTTTTCAGAAGACTTTCCTTCTCTCCTGGTCCTTAAAAGATTTTGTTTAGCTTTCTGTCACAACTTCACAACATAAATCCGAACCTATGGAACTGAAGATGGACAGGCAGATGTTTGAATAAAACCTCTAGTACAGCACAGAGGATTTCCCAACTGTTTCTGCAAATAATGCTTTTGCAACCTTTTCCAAATGTGTAGCCCATTTATTTACTTTTTATTTAAAACTTACTCCCATAATTTTAAATAGTACTATCTAACCGCTGCCAAATTGGAAACTTTTACAATCAACTTAGACTGACCAGTTAGTTTTTCACAGTATGAGCACTAGGCAATTAGACAACAGACCATTCACAATGATTTGGTAAAAAAGGAAAGAGTGATGTTAATAAAGTATCTTTGTAACAGGTTGTAACACCAAGTTCTACTGCAAGCACCATGACTAATAAAAACAAAAAATTGAAGCCCATGAGTAGAACAATTCACGTACTGTAGGCATTTTTTTAAACCAAACTGCTTATCTGAAATATGTAGCATCAATAAAATACCAATATATAGTTCAGCATTGTTTATAAATTGTTGGTTTCTCAGACCAAGTGGCATCAAATTCAACTGGACAACAGCATCACCCTGTTAACCACGGCAAGTTTCTGAAACAAAGTCATAGGAAAGTGTAATTTCATATCATGTGTTCTCAAAGAGCAGCCACTGGTGGGCTGAGGGGAAACAAATACAAAGAAATGGGCAGAGTTTGGTTTCAGTTAAACTGAACAGGGGTCAAGTTCATCTGCTGTTGAACAAAGAAAATAACAGTAAATGACAGCAGGAGTACAAGGTAACACCCAATCTATGATTAAAGACAGGAAATCTGCTATATAACAGAACATCAAACTTAGCCTAAGGGAATGACAATTGGACCTATCTGCTTTATCACATGTTGCTTCCAGCTCAGTATTGTTCCTATGTGCAAAATAGCTGGCATGATGGGTTTATAGCATATACAGAATATTTCTACTATAAATAACAAACCGCACCCGGAACAAAAATAAACCTGTCACATAGCACTTAAAAAGATCCACAAAATAAAGCCCTACAATGTTAACAGAATGACTGCAAGAAGTATTTTTCAAGAAAATATCTATTCTGTGAAAAGAGAACATGAAATTGTAAGGAATCCTTCTAAGTGGGAGATATCACACTATTTTCATTATCAGAAAAGCTCAAAATATTAATTGAATAATGGAGCTTTAATAAACACAATACCTACCCTTTACAATACAATTAATGATGAAAATTCTTGCAGGTGTAAAAACCTGTGACAGTCTCTTCATTTCAAGAATGCATTAGCCAAGTGCTCTATAAGCATGCCTCAAAAGTCTTGCCCCAAGAAACATAATCTAAAGCGTTTTTTATGTAACTATGATGTAAATAACATGGAAGTAGACTTATAAACTAGGTAACTGGACAGATTTAATGGCTACATACTTAACTCATAGATGATTTCAGATGTAAAAATGGTGAAAGTTTAGTAAAACAGCTACTGAATTGAGGAAAACATTGCAAATTGCTACGCATTACAGCAAATTCTAAATAGCACGAGCAGTAACAGCTCATAAAACGTGCACAGGTTTTTCTACCTCAGTGCCAAAACTACTAGAAACGTGGCAAAGTCTAAAGTCCAGCCTGCATCATTCTCCTTTATAACTAACTCACTCATTACTCATAGATGTCTCTCCAGCACATGTTCATGATTTTTGCAGTAGTAGTGTACGCAAAGAACCTTGTAATTTACACTACCCACTGATTTTACAAAAAGATACAGCCATTTATCACGGATGTAAGAACTAATATATCAAACAATCATGTTTTGCTGGTATTTCAAATAAAGCATTCAGACATGATGTAACTAACCTAACATCACACATTACAGATAGAACTTATCATGGTAATTAAACCATGCTGAGTCAGTGCATCAGTTTGGAATAACACGTGGTTGAATTCTTCAAAATAGTCTAACTGGTCACACTGAATTGCTTTTTAAATTCAGTGTATACATTAAGAATACAACAATTCTGATATGTGTTTTGGAACTGCAGATGGAATTGATTGCTATCCAGTTACGCAAATGCCACACAATGAATTTCTGATAGCATCTCTATTTGTTTGCCAACATAAACCTTGCTGTTCCAAGAGAAATCAGTCTTGTGACTAAATCAACAACAGTTCCAATGGTTTGTTCAAAAATAAAACCAATAATAAGCTAAACCATTTAAAATTCTGCCCATAAATTAAGCAGGGAGACATCAAAACCAACTCTTACAAATGAAAATCAGCGTCCAGGGTGGCCACTTGCTACAGTTCATAAGTTTTAGTCTTCTGAACTACAAATTGTATATCATGGAAGGGAATTTTTAACACTCCTACTGCCCCCTACATTGCTATCAACAGTCTGAAGTAAAGTTTCCCTGCTCCTGCAACACTCCAAAGAATGAGCTGCAAGGCTACAAAGAAACTCAGCTTCTACTAAGCCCATTATACAGACTCTATGTTCACAGCATTCTCTTCTAATACATTAAAGCAGAAAGACAGAGAATTGCTTCTTACCACTTCTAATATCATGTATCAGAGATGTTCTGGCCTAAGAAAGGTCAATGCTGTTCAGAGGAATATCATCACCTCCACAGAATAAAAGCAAGCCTGACCAAAGACAGTAAAAGAGAAAATGTGCTGGGGCAATTAAACTCTGAAACAGAAAAGGTTGCAACCCACTGAAAGAAGAAAGAGGAAGAGATCTAAAAGGAGCAAGTGGAGCACAAGAACACATAATGTTAGAAAGAAGAAAAAGAAATACAGAATTTGTATTTTTTCTTTTCAAAGAGAAAGAGGGATGAGATGGGTCAGGGATCAAGCATCCACCTAGCAACTCTTTAAGCTACTGCAGGAGGTTAGAAGAAACAGAAAGACCCTCCATAGCAGGAAATGGATGAGCATTCAGCACCCAGGCAGGCATGGGAGAGCAGGAGTGCGGGCAGCACTCCCCACATGGAGGAGGCTTTCTATGACACATGAAGGAAAGAGTTTCTGACTGTTAAGTCATGATAGGTATAGTTATCCCAGTCACAGCTATGCTGTCAATTATGCAAAGTAAACTTCCCCCCACCACGCCAGCCTCTGAGGAAGCTATTTGAATTGTGCATACAATGTACAAATATATTGAAATAAACCACATGCACTTTTTAATGTATATGATAACTTGTGTTTTAGAATTATATTGGTCATACTATGAGATAATGGTACTTAAGCACATTGTATCTACAGATGTCAGTGCATAATTTTGATTCAACAAGTATGAATAAAGGTCTGTGATACAATTTCTAATAAGTGTCTGTTACAGGTTACATCATTGCTTAAGCAAATGAGTATCAGCAGATACAGACATTAAGTAAAACCAGTCAGAATCCAGAAGTAAAGAGGTGCTTTCTGTGGCAGTATGTAATTACATAATCTATCTAATTCCTCATCAAGTTAAAGCTAGGAAAGAACTTCTCTTTTAGCAACTTTTATCTTGTTTAGATTCACGCACCCTAAAGGGAATAACTGAAGTCTGCCAGCCTGCACAAAATAAACCGTTTCATAAATACTGTCTGAAAAGTGTGGAATTATTTTAATTTGTCAAGACACATCTTTTTTCCCCACAAACACACTTGCAGCAAAACTAGCAAATAAACCACTTACAGATCTAAAATTGACCTTCAGCATGTTTAGCACATATTTATGTCAGGCTTCTCATAAATTAGATCAGCCTTCCTCACAGGTGACCACATCTGCATCTTGGTTAGTTAAATGCTTTTGCAAAGCTAAAAAAACAGAAACTGAGGAATTAGGAAGAAGCCTAGTTGCAGTAACTTATCATCAATCTTCAGGCAACTGCACTCCAAACACATGCCTCAAACTACTTCAAGTAGAAAATGTTGGCTTAGAAATCATTATTTATTTATTTTTAGCACTGAAGTTTTTCAGCCAAATTTGGTGTGTAGGAAGAAAAAAAAGAAGATAAGCCATCATAATGGTTCAGATGTGTGTTTAAAATAAGCAGGAAATGATGCTAGCTGTTGGTGAAACAGTAGAGAAATATCGATAAGTGAAGACAAAACCAGCCTCCTCTTCAGTTATGCCTACAACCCCGATACTCTTCACTAATCAGATAACTGCTTTTCATTTGATTGTCTGGCAGTTTCTTCATAGCCATCTGAAGTGTCATCATATCGGTGGGACTACCATGTACCACTACTTTCACAAACATATCTGATTATATCATAAGAAAATAAATTATTTAAAGACTTCTAGTTATATGAGCCCACCATTTACATAACTAAGTCTAGAAAATTATCCTGCTGGCAAAAACAGAAAGTGGGTGATTTTAAGGGAGCGGGAAGGGAGACAAATAAAGAAACTGAAATCTTAAACTCTTCAGGAGAGATTCTTAGTCTTCTTAAATTCAGAACTTCCTTATAAATAAGCCTGTCTGCTCTCGCTATGGAAAAAAAATAGCATATAAATATGTAACTCAAGACTGTATCGTAATTAGTAAGCAACCACAGAAGCTTTAATCCTGACATCTTCTAACTGCATGTGCATGACTGTACAAATGTAACCCTCATTTGAGGGGATGCTTTACTAAATAAAGCTGTTTCCCATCTGACATTACAATATAACACATTATTTCCATAGACACTAGGATCCGCATATTGAGCTGCTATCTATATGTATAACCACCTGTCCTGGTTCGGGCTGGAATAGAGTTCCTGTTGGTTTTAGTAGCTGGAGGAGTGCTGCAGCACAGAGACCCCAGGGGCTCCCCAGGTCCTAGTGCCCACACCTGTGTGCGGGGGCGGGGGGAGCACAGCTGGAGGGCTGAGCCCGGATTGGCTGACATTCCATGTCATGTGACATTATGCTCACTATATAAAGGCAGGAGAGGGCTGGGAGAGGCTGCCACTTCTGGGAGTGTGGCTGTGGGGCCTTTGTGTTCAGGATCACCAGCTGGGAGCAGGTGGTTGTCAGTCAGCCAGTGGTGAGCAGCTGTATGGTACATTACCTGCTGATACTGCTGTCAATGTATTGTTCTGTTACTGTTATTACACTGTTTTTATCTCAACCCACGAGTCTCCCTTTGCCCCTCCGATTCCCTCCCCATTCCCAACTGGGGGGAGGGTGGGTGAGCGACTGTGTGGCATTTAGCTGCTGAGTAGGCTCAAACCACAACACCACCAAATGGTGGTGCTAAGGGAAGTCTTCTATCCGAATGAAGGTTTTAAGGGAAGGGTGGTGTGGAGATGAGGAGAAGAAAGATAATGACAGCTAGTGGCAACCAGAAGAAAGCACCAAAATAGGATTAATACCAATGTCTGTGCTAAGATCTATGATGTTCTGTGGTTTTCTTTATATACATTATTGACCTGCCTCTGAATTGTCCCATCCCATGCATCTTGTCCTTATCAAGCCCTGGCCAAAAATTGCTTCCCATCCACATGGTGTCTTTAACTTCCCAAAGTCAGTATTTGCAAAGGCTGAACTGGTAAATCTGTTGTGTTTTATTGAAGACTTCTGTCCATACTTCCATCTCTCTGTTTTCACATTCACTAGCTTTCCTCCATTTCCATACTTTATCCCTTTCCATCATCTCTCACTCACATCTTTCACTGCTCTGCTTTTCCCATCCTGACTATCTTACCAAGCTGCAGCTTCCTCCTCTCTCCTTCTCCCATCCTATTCCCAGTATCTTCCCCTTTGCTTTATTCCTTTTCTACTTTAAGTACCACATCCACTACCTAATCTCCTATGTTCTGTTTTTCCCATTACACTGTCCCTCCAATCTGTGATTTTCTTGTCTCCAAAGGTTCTGTGTTTCTTCCTCTGAAATTACAATTCTCACTGTAAATACCTTTCCTCCAAAATAGCCTATTTGCTGGACATTTGACTATACAATCTCTTCAAAGACCAAATTAACCTGATGCCTTGTGTATGTACAGGAGGAACATATAGCAGAGACTTCACTGCTTGGTAACTTTAAGCCAAAATTTAATCCAAAACAGGATTGATTTATTTGTAAAAAAAAAAAAAAAAGAAAACCACAAAACCAAAACCCAACATATCAGAATAAACTCTCATCCCTGAGAGCAGCAATTGCATCTGTCATGGCCCATCTTTCTTCATCGGGCCTCACATCAACAGTGTTTGCCATGGCCTCACACCCGAGTGCTGAGCCTGAAGGAGCTGCACGCAGCATTGTGCTCATCCCTACCTGCTCCTTCTCGCCATCGGCAGGACAAGAGTGCAGGAATGGCCTGGCACCCAGAGAGGTGAGGAGCAATTGCTGTCACCTCCACATGGCAGAGCTGCTGCAGGCACTGCTGCGGTGCCCGGTACCTGTGTCTGCATCAGGTTATTTATTGCCCAAGATGTGAGTGCAACCAGACATGGGCCGTGCACGCATCCAAAGGGAGCCGGAGGTGAAAACCCACCTCAGGAGTTGCTGCTTCATTTTGGCTTGCCATTCCCTCTTTCCCCACCCTGCTCCCTGGGCATTAGCACGGGCAGAGCTCTGCCACCTTCCCAAAGGCAGAGAGGTTGCCTGGTTTTGCTGTTGATGAGCCCGGGTCCTGTTCCTGCTCCTCCCCAGCTGCTGCCCAATTTCTACCACAGCGCTCAGCTGGCAGGAGAAGAGCAAAGCTCTGAGTCTCCAGTCCATCCCTCTCCCTCCTCCCAGCCCCAGGGAGCTGGGTTTGGAACCCCCCCACCAACAGGTCATGCTGGCACCAAAAAGCTGCTCAATATGAAAAAAAGCTTCTTCTGATAAAATGAATTTTAGTAAGGAGAGGAAAAGAGAAGTGCAGAGGAGTTCCTTCAGTAAATGTTGAGCATCTGGGCCTTCCTTATCTTACTTTGAGGTTTACATTGTTGTATGTTCAAGGATGCTTTAACATGCCCACTTTATCAGCATGATACAGAGACATTTAAAATCAGTGATCTGACTGCAAAGGGAGGATATGTGGATGAGCCCAACACTGCAATTTGCTGCTTAACCACTTTCTTCCCTTTTATTTTTTTGTTACTGTTGAAATGATCTTGTGTCTGTAATACAGAAATAGAAGAGATGTTTAAATAGCCATAGCTATGAGTAAGTCAGCTCCAGAATTTTGTTTGTTATACTCAAGCGTGGCACTGCAGTGCTCTACATTCAACATTAACTTAATTCTTTTACCCAATAAGGTTTTACTCCTGTTTGAGAAAAAGTTAACCTCTTACCATTCACCATCTGTATGAAAACCTTTGTGACTTCAAGCCTACTCATTGGGCTTTTGATAACACAATTTCTCCATTCACCAAAACAAAGTTGATGCTGATACAAAGAAAACATGAAAACAGACAGCTCTTTTTTTTTTTTCCAGTGCTCAACTGTCTTGGTTTCAGCATCCAAACAGATCAAGTGAACAACTGATACAGGTTCTTCCCTTGATGTAGTAATTTGTTTCAAACAATTAACTGCAACTGCCAATTACTATGCATTCTATGCAATACTACAACCCTAGAACTTGACACCTGTGTTAGTATTCCATAATTTCCTTAAACATAAGGTGGCCAACACCTCCCACAGATCTTCATTTCTACACATGAAGGAAGCAGTTTGAAGAGCCTACTTGCTGCCTGTTTTCTTGAATGCTACCCATTCCTATCTCCTTTCAGGTTGTTGATTTCTATTCTTGATTCTGAAGTCTTTTACTCCCCAGTTCTCTGTTCTTGATGTACTAGCCCACTCCACTATGCCATGCAGCACAGATCACCAACTTCACACTGCCACACCTACCAACCTCAAGCCCTTACTTCCAGTAAGCTATTGCTTTCTGAACTTGGGATCATTGTTTCTCCAGCTACAGCTCACACCTACAATACTCTTCCTACTAATCTCATACCTACGTTCTTCCACGGCTACTTTTCCAGCATGTTTGAGAATTGGGAGAAATACTAGAGTAAATTTTACTTTTAAACTGGCTTTGAAATTTATAATTCATCTACAGTTTAGAGGTTGCTGGTATTTTCCCCGCATTCTTGACAATGCTGTTGTGAGGGAACTATTTTCTCAGTAATGCTGACAACTTCATCCCTGTAGTTTTGTGGTGCAACACAAGGAATAGATAGTGAAACCAAAAAGCTCACAGTAAACAATAGTGGATGTTCTATTTAAAATATCAAATTAGAATGCACAACTCTGTATCAGATATTGTGAAAAATATTTTTCATTTTAATGAAGTTTATCATATTATTACTAACACAGACCAGTAAACCTGGCAATGTCATTTACCCTTTCAGCAAAACATTTAAGTAATGTCTTTCTACTTAAATGTTTTGTTGGAAGAAGCTCAGAGAAAACACAGTTATACGCTCTCCTGAATACAAAATCGAACTCTTTAGATTGACTGTAAATCAACCCACATTACAGGTAACAGTATTTTACTGTTTATTATAGCAAATTAAGTTTGCAAGGCAGAAAAGCCCTTCCTTTAATCAAAAGATTACAGTAACACTATGATTTAGATACAACATGCACTGACAATTCCTTCTCCTAGACTGTACCACAGGCTACAGTACTTTCACACGTGGCAAACACACCATTGCCATTTGAACACTGCCACCATCACATTAAGTTTTTCAACACAGGTCACAGAGGACAGAGGGGACAACATAACTCTCTGTAAGAATTAATCTACCTAAGAAGTATATCTCTGAAACCAGAAGCAGCCACGAATAAAAGCTCCTGATAGCACCAGAAAATATTAAGGTTCTCAGTTTCACTTGCATAGCTTTTTCATGAACCTTTTCACTAAATTACTGTGCAAACACACATGCTTCCATATTTCCTTGCTCAGACAACCAAATAAAAATAAAAACCAGTCCCTTCTGCCTTGTAAGAAATCCACTTACACTGAATTATTATGAAGGGTAGGGGAGATGTCAGCCAATTACATAAACAAAAGCTGGTTTCTTTAGAAAGCCTTTTAGGAAGTCACAAAATGAAAAGTTCCATTCTATAATTGTTTTGCCATCATTTTAGTCCTCGGAGATCATGGTTTAGCTATGAAGTTACACTGCAACAGAATGAAGCAGGAGGGAATGTTACGGAGTATGAACAAAACAATAGCAAACTTACCCCTCTGAAATTCCAGCCCTTGGTAGAAGGAAACAAGGAAAAATTGTTCTGTTGCTGTTGTTTCGGCCTGCAAGATGCGATAAAGAAAAGTGTTCACCTTTTCAGCTCTCATATTTTCTATATCAATAATAGAGTGACAATAAAGGAGGAAAAGAAAAACACAGGCTTCGACTACTAAGACACCTTAGATGTCCTTGGCTGTACTTCTAACAGGTTTCTCTCTTCAGTTTAGTTAAATGTTTTAATTCAGATTGAGAGCTGAGGGACATGGCAGCCTTACAATCTTTCAGAGACACACGGACTTGGTGTCTGACAACTGATTACTCCAACTGATTTTCAAGAAGCTGAGACAACTTTGACCTGAACAGTGTGGGTCTATGAACCTGCAATTATGTCAAGTGATGCAAGATGGTGCAGTCTGCCAGCTATACTAGATGGGGACACTAAAGGACCTTTAATCCTAACAGTGAAGCTACACAAAGCATCAATGTAAAGCAAGCTAGCCGTACCTCTCTGTTATGCTAAAAAAATAGAAGCTGACTTCTGTTTTGACTCCAAAACCTCTCTCCTGCCCTATAATAGTTGCTGAACAATTATTTCTGAAAAGTAACTGTAACATTTTTACTTCACTCTGAGTGCTTTTCACCAGTAAGATCTTTAATTACTTTACAAAGGTAGGCAAACATTGCTGAGATTTTACACATGAAGTCAGATCAAAGCTTGACTGACTTGCTGAAGTTGACCAAGCCAAGAAATAGTTTGGCAGTGGGACATAAGTGCTGAGCACACTGTAACTCCAACCATGCAATTACACAGATTACAGAAGTGATCACAAATAACAGGAACACAAAAACTAGTTTAAAAAACAAAAAATTAAATGGCTGCCTCTCAAGCCTCACCATCCAACAACAAGAGGACAGGAGTTTTGCAGTTAAAGCACTGGACTAACACATTAAAGATCTGGGAGTCATTCCTGCTGCTCATAGTTCCTGAAGGACTCCAACACACTGTGCCCCAGTTTCTCTTCTATAGAGTCAGGATAGCAATAGTTCTCTTTCTCTTTTTTCTGTCTTCTCTATTTTGATGTAAAATATTTGGTATACAGAAATTTTTCTTATAATGTTCATTAAAACGTATCATACAGCAGTGATCACAGTAGATATTTTTAGATGTCAACATAATGCAAAGAAACAATAATCATGACTATTGAGTCATTTTTGTAAAATCAAAGGTCGAGACGTAATTCTTCTCAGTTTTTCACTCTATCAAACAACCAACAAGAAAGAATATAAATATCTGAAGCACATTGATAAAGTCATCAAAACGCACAAGACAGCATACGTGACAGACTGTCACAGTAATAAACGCTCCTACTGCAGCTTTCCAAGATAAAATGTTATGAAATTGAATTTCTAACCCAAAAGCCTCACTGGAATTGTAACTGCATTATGAAAAAAAGAAAAATGGGATTAGCAAGAGCAAGTTATATGGATTATTTCTTGTCCTAACAGCATTTTGCACCCTTTTTATTAACAGATGATCTCACATTAGAGCCAGTCAGATTTTCCAAAAAGTACTGCAAGCTTTCTATAGAGTTGTGCTCCTCATCCACTTTAAAAAAAAATAAATCTCACGTTTAAACTTACACTTCTGCAGTTTTTTCTTCAATATTTTAATGCTGTTCATGCATTTATTTTCCCAGTTAATTAAGAACTGCACTAGTTCTGTTTTAATTAAGCTGAACATAGGGGAAGCAAAAGACATTTCAACTTCAGTACAGAAGGATTTATGACAGTTTAGACAACAGTTATGAGGGAAGTGAAAAAATAATTAAAAATTATCTCCGCACAATCATTCTGTAGCAAGAACCAAGAACTCTGTAATAAACAATGTTTGTTGTATCCTTCATCCACACTAAATTGAAGGCCATCTACTAGACAACAACTGATGACTAGCCATTTATCAGCAATCTGTAACTTTCCCAGTGACTGAAAAGCATCTCAGACTACACAACAGCCACCCATTACAGAAACCAGACAGTATTAAACCTATGTTTTGCCAGTTTTAACAAGTTATCCTCCTTCCTTATCAGTCAAGAACCTTAGTTAATTTCGTTGAGAATGGACCTCTCTATTATTCACAATGGTATGCTACCTCCTTTTTTTTTAATATTGTAGTGTTATTAAAGAGACTTAAATGCACCAGCCTATTCAAACAAGCCAGTTTTACCAGGAGTTAATTAAAATGGTAGTGACATATATTGAATTCACTGTGTTTTCCTCCATGACCTACTAACCTGATCTGACACATACAAGGTATAAGAAAATTCTTTGTAAATCATCTTTTCACCCGGTGTGTGCAGCACTCCACTAATGAGTGGAAACCAGGCTGAAGCGTTACACTCATTTACCACCCTATGGGCTACCTTAAATAATTTCTTCAAAAACTTTCTGTTATGCATCTGGCATGGCTACTACTTCCCTATTCTCTATTCTATTGGGGTTATTTGAAGTTTAAGTCTGGATCTAAGTCTAATGAAGTCTAATTTCCCATTACAAGCAACTATTTCATATAGCCCATCTCAAACCTACCAAGATATTAAAATTGCTTCTACCACTATTTTGTAGCCTGGAGACTAAATGACCACTGAATTAAACATATAGCGAATTATCGGTTTAAAATTTGTAAAGTCCCAGATTCTGTGATCCATGAGAATCACTTAAAGACTTAAATCAGCATGAATAAAAGTTCTAGAACTTCTAATATCCATGAGTTAATCTATACAGTTTATTAGGTTAATGACAATAAATCAACTCCCTATACTTCTTGTTACACAAAGCTGTATTACATACTGCCTAGACAGCAAAGCTTTACAAAAGAAAACCAGATCACTTGGAGTGGAGGAGAGGGGGGAAAAAAAGGTTAAAAAAAAGGGGGGGGGGGGGGGGGGGGGGGGGGGGGAGAGGAAGAAAGAACAAGACAAACCACAGAATAAAAAACTATCACAGATACAGAAATGTTATTTTCTTTCTCACAGCCAAGTATGTACTACAAAAGGTTATCATATACAAGAGAGACAAGAAGTTATCAGAAACTCCAATGAAGTATTAAAGTGGATTAAGGCCAAATGTCAGTTGTTTTTCACTGTGGAACACTGAATCAAGAATAAAGATGCATCGCCATCAAGACTGAAATAGGAATAATTTGTCTTATAGTACATTTATGTTGTCCCATCTGCTGCTTGCATTTATGAAAGAAAAAGCAACAAAAACAAAACCAAACAAAATAAAACCCAAGCAAAACCAAGCCAACACTATTTCATATTAAATCAGCAATATCATGAAGGCTTAGATGGAAACAATACATTGGTCCTTCCTAAAATGATTTTGCAAAAATTATCTCTATTTTTACATTTGTTGAGTTTAGTATTTTCTGACATATTGGAAATTGAATGAAACTTTACATTTTTTTTTTTTTCTCACCAGTCACCAATAACAATAATATTTACAGATCAGTGAAACTATAGAGCTTTTGCAAAGACTGATTGTAATCTATAACTATTCTTTCTGCATAAAACTCAGGACAGAACCCAGATATGCTCCCCAGAATTTTCTTAACAATGCTACTAAAAAGAATTAAAAGTCATAAACTAATGCTTTTGTCCTTCAGTTATATACGGTTTTGTTTAGGTTCCCTCACACACATACTATGAATAGATATAATAAAAATATCAGTTGGACAAAAATATCCTTACTGAAGTCTTTCTTTACATACAATTTTTTGACACCAAATTAACATGCCTCCCAGAATAAGTCAGTAGAGGTTTTTTGTGCAACCTTTACTGCGCTGTAGGTTAGTTATATAAATGACAAACAATAAGTAAAAGTATATAAAGAAATCTAAAGACTACAACATTCACTCAATGATTTAAAGTTTCTACTACATTTGCTAAAAAAAAGTGTTATCTGTCCTGAAGCACGATGATTAGATAACTGAACATTTTATGGCCGTTTATATAAAGCTCACATAACTTTTACATCTTCATCTGATCCTGCAGTCTTTCCACACACAGAATCACTGACTACAACAGTGTTTTTTTAGATATGAATATCCAAGCTGTGTGTGTTTTGTTTAAAATACTCAGCTGCTACATCTGTTTGAAGATAAAAGTGCATTTCACAAATCTACATGAATACTCAGATAATAAAAGAAAAGCTCAAACCACTTAGATACAAGCTGTGCTAAGTAAAAATTCTTTTCAATCTGCAAAAATAAAAGGTTGTTACTACAGCTGTGAATATTTCATGAAGATACTGCTAAATAATAAATAGTACTTACTGTTCAGAACTGTTCTTTGTAATGTCATCCATTCAACCTATCAAAAGTGTACAATATACTGTTCATAAAAGCACTTTTATTTTAACACACTGGGATATCTGTGATACTACATTATACCAAAAAAAAAAAATTCTAAATGGTTTACCTAGTGAAGCCTGAGATATGCAAGAGCAGAGCATTTTAGCTTTGAGCAACAGTTTGGAATTATATTGATTATCTTAGATATTTTAAGTTACAGATAATAGCATACCTTTGGTACTGATTTTAAAAGCAGTAAACACCCCTATGGTTTGATCTACTCAATAAAAAACACTGACTCTACCACTTGAAATCTCAAATATTATTTCTCTTCTATACTAGGCCTGTGCATTTTGGCTCTAAAAGGGGATTGTGGAAAAATTCATTTGTTTTCCAGAAGGAAGAAAACAAATCTACTACAGTAGAAATGGGCTCAAAAAAGTTTTAAGTTCATATGGAGATTTTACTTGATATGCTTTTCTTCCTAAAAACAAAGAATCTCATAAAAATTGTGCGTCTGTTTGATTTACCAAGCTCCAATCTTGTAGGCACAGCTCTTCAGGCTCCCATATCATCTACTGATAGATAATTTTTTTGAGGCAGGGGGAAAGGGGGCTGGTGGGAGGAGGAGAAGGCCACTTAGATGAGCAAGACTGAACACTTACTACCTTGAGAGAAACAAAAATATCCACCACAGAAAACAGATGACTGATTTTTACGAGCTGGGCTGACTTCCTGATTACTAACACAATCTTTTATTGTCCTACTATCATGAACCATGTGTCATAAACATATTAAGAAAGAAAAACAGCCCTTGTGAATCTGGATATACAAAGATGAAAGCCTGCACCACTGAAGCAGGTACATGTACCAGTAAGCTGTCCCACACCTTTTTCCCGTGCTTTCTTCAGAACATGTTTGTTTATACTATGAATCAATGCATAGCACCATAAAATATCCCATTACAAATAAAACTCAAGGAAGCTACAAAATGCATTATTTAATTCCTGCATTTGATTAATTTCCTGTAAAAATTAATACTAATTTTATAAAAGAGTTAAAAAAAAAATCTTTAGACCAGGTAGAGTTCTACATTTTGATCTAAAAATCAGATATTCTGAATGATATAACTTTTATTCTGAAAAAGAAATACAAGCCTGATTAAAAGCTTTAAACATAACGTTTCTTAATCTGTAACCACTGCAGATTAATGCAATAAATATGTCTGACAGACACCACTATAAAAGCATCCACCTTGACATATATGAATTCTGTTCACAACTGAAACAGAAGAGCCCTGGCTACTAGCCAACAGAAGAATGCAGGCTTTTCTGCTCTTTGACAGATGTATAGCTGCATTAATGCTAGGGAGGATGAGAAGAGAGACCTGTATTAGGTTTCTATAACAAAATATCACCGTTTCCTGAATATTGTAAAAGCTAAGACTAGAATGATTATTCATTGGCTCACTTTGCAGGCACAACCTAAAATTATTCCTATAGCATTTCAATAATAGTAGGAAGAAGAAATGACAATAACATGTTTGTTATTTAGTCATTACCTCATCCCACTGCTGTATCACAGATAAATGCTGAATTCTTTACAAAAAGAACAACTCCTCATTAAAATGAAATGTTTGCTCATCTCCACCCTACAGTCAGCCATTCAGATGAGAGCTTCTGGTCCATGGGGAAAAAAAGATCTGATGGTAATGCTTAAGTGGCCCCCATCATGAGAGCATCAGAAAAAGCAAGCCTGCAGGCAAAAACTTAAGAATATTCATGCTTGAGGAACAAGAATAAGTCTATCCCATTTTGTTTTCAAAACAGAGTAAGCTCAAAATGTTCACCCAGAGAAAGCAGAGAAGGGATTTCTTAGCAATTCATGAAATCCAACCAAATGACATCTTCAGTTAGCCTACAGAGAAGACACTAACACCCTCAAAATGATCATTCAAGTGCCATCACATCATGTTCTTGATAGGTATTTTCTGAAAATCCTCTTTGTGTGGATTCTTATCTTCTGGCTCTCTTTCTGGAGCTAAACATGAATTCCTGTGAAGCTGTGGTTCACTAACAAACATTTAGAAAGATTGAGATTGAATAAAGAGGGCAATGATCTTTAAAAGAAGTAACATTTAGGGGCAAGTCAATCCAATACAAGATTTTAAAACTCTTGTACTGCTATTTCCTTATCCCTTCATTTACAACTTTATATTTTTTCTACATTATAACTTGTATTTCAACTGAAAAGGCCAAAAATGTAGGTTTGTAACAAAAAAGACAAATATGATCATTATATCATTAAGCCTATAGCCAATTTAGAGGCTTCTCTGTTGAAAAGTAAAAAATTCCTGCATACCTCTTAAAGAGTGCTTTAAGATACTTTTCACACCTTTCTCAAAGATATAGCATTAAGCCAGTCAGTCAAGGAAGGAAACCTGCTTTTATTAAATGCAACCAGTTAGAGGATTGTAATTTTCAGAATACTGTTTCACTGAGAAAGATTATTCTTGCATCAAGTGTTTTACATTGTGTGACAAGAACCACTCCTATAATTTCTACTGCAGACAGGCCAAACCTTCTTATCTTGAGATTGTAACAGGCCCGTCACTAATGGAGCTAATAAACTTATCTTCTCCAAGCGTATGCAATCATGCCCATGACTTCAGTGTGCAGTAACCACCCCACCCCATCCCCCCACCCTGAAGTCAAATTGTACCACATCATTTCATGTCTACACTACTTCTGCCCTCTGCCATGACTACAGGATTGTAGGCTGTCATGTCAAATTCCATTTATCTACTTTGTCCGTATAGTTCAAAAACTTGGACGTCAAAATCTCACCAAAGGCTACATTCCACAGTGTACTGGGACTCTGCTCAGGACACAAGCAAGTATTTCACTATGGCTTTACTAAAACATGGGCAACAGAACTTCTCCCACACTTTAAGCATTGTCAGTTACATAAAGAACAGAGTATTAAGAAGTGAAAAAAAAGTCAGGAATTCATCAACTTATCAATAACAAAACCTTTCATGGGAAGCAGTTTCTGTATTTATATCAAGTCTGAGGGAAAAGCCTCAACTTTTCCAAACAACTTTTCCCGCTTTCTAGAGCTTTTTATTTAGAAATTCAAAGTATCATGACTTGGGATTTATTTTTTTTTTTTCCTTGGGTCCTGTACAGATAAGCACCCAATGAAACACCCTTTTTTCTTTTAGGGGACTATGAAACTTGGAGGAGAACACTTCTAGTTTGTTAGATTACTAAGATCAATAGATAGAATAAACACAACTATGCTTAACAAAAATATTTAAGATACTCACAGCTGAAACATCTGTAGATGAGGAAACATTTTTAGTAGATATGTACCCAATGCAACCGGTTTTCTTTAATAAGCTGCCAGTATATTTTTTTTTAACTCAATTATGTTATATGCACCAAAATGAACAAAGGGCCCTGAATGAAAGTGTAAAACAATATGTGATATATACGTAAAAGCTATCAAGGTCAAACTATGCAACTTTTAGTTTTACAAAGACTTTTTCACTTATAAGACTTTCACTTGCACTATTAGCAGATTGTACACAGCAGGAAACCAAATAAAACCTACAGTGGTATCATCTCCATGTCACCTTCATTTCCACCTGCACAGTAATTCCTATTAAGTTGCATAAATAACGGTAAGAGCAACAATCAGCTTCCTGGGCTTAGGAATTTTTTTTCTCCTCATTTTTAACAAGTGATCTTCATGGTTTTCTTATTTGTCTTTAACATATTTATTTTAGCTCTTGAAAAGAATTAGCAGGTTCCTTTTAATATTGATTAGTTTCCCTTGTTTCATATAGCCCATTTGGACTTTTAATTGTGGCCAGAAATTCCCTGGGCTCCATAAGCATTTTGTCCTACTTCATGACAGTAAAGCTTCCAAATCAAGCCCTAAAATGCTTTCAAGTTTAAAAGTTTATTCATACCATAAACACCGGATTGGATTCCCCTTTGTTCTGCATGAAAGTGAAATAAATACAAACAAGGCAACTATATGCACAAACGCCAGTTTACAAATACAGGGAGAGCTAGATAAAACAACAAACATTTTCAATAAATATTGCATCCTCTGACATCAGGATATTCTGTTTAATACAAACACTGACAAGCTTATTCCTGCAAAAATCAGAAGAGTTTTTGAAGGCCACTTATAAATACACACTGAAGTCAACAAACACTGACCTCTATTATGTGACTTTTGTGATCTTGATCTTCATTGCCCCGTGAGGTCAGAAAGCCATCAAGACAGTTTTATCTTCAAGAATTATGTCAATCCATTTACATAATGAATAATACTGTTAGTAAAAGCTAAGTTACCATTTCTGAGCAGAAGATTTTGTACTACATATTTGGCACTGCAAGTTTCTTTACAACATGAAACATTTAAAGCTGGTGCCAAATTTTACACCTCATGTTTCTAACATTCTTCATTGATCTGAGAGATGATACTTCAGCAATATATTCAATGGGTGTATGTACTCGGAAAGCAAGCACTCCTTTCAAAATACCTGGATTTTTATATAGTAGAAAAACCCACACTTCCACCAGTTCCATCATTTCTGAAGGGCCATTTAACCTGAGATGCAAAAGCAAAATATTTTCAGTTGTTAGTTATTATTCACAGCTGGGTTCCTGTGGGAACATCTGATGAATCGGCGTTGCCATAGTAATTACTATAGAAACCCCTGAACGCAATGGAGTAAAACCTGTTGAAACTATCGTTCCATTGAAGCTCCATTCAAAATATCAACTTAGGACAGAACATGTTTACTTACCTCTACTTCTGCCAGCAAGAAGTCATGTTTTCTTGTCTCTTCAGTATAAGTACACTAACTACATTACAGTAATTTCAGCCCAAGACCATTTTACAAGAGCATACAGAAAACTTTGATAAAATAGTTTTGTTACAAGTACAGAATCCTATAATTAAAAAATAACATTATCCTAGTAATGACTCTGAAAGCATAGCTTTTTCTTTTTGTCCTGGGTCAAAGTACATTCATTAAAAAGTGCATTTACTGGTATGAGGTATTTGGAGCCATTTTCTTCAGAAATACATATATGCATATACATATATATTTAAGAATAGAATGTGTTTACATGGATGAATACACACTCCCCCACTTTTTTTTTTTTCCCTCTGAATTAATTCCTGCAAAACCAGGAATTAACATGTTAAGTGAGACCAGTGGATGAGAGAGGAAATGGGCTTTAGCTGTAAAGTAGACCAGTGATGGGTTGATCCGCCCATGGAGAAAGTTTTCTCATCTCTTTCAAGACAAGATTGTCTGTTCATGCCTGGAAGCAAGAAGGCCTACACCTTCTTATTTTACCTTATTTATTAGATTTGTTATCAATTACCTTAATTAAGACAAATATTTAGTTGCTTTCCTTCTGCAATCTCTGCCTGAAGTGCAATGCCAGAGCAGTAAGTGCAATAATTAACTGTTACTAAAGCATTAAAGCACTGAAAGTGCTTTAAGGTCAAACAGAAGCCATGTATGAAAGCTACAAGCAGAAAAAATCTTGTAAAAAACATCACCTGTACACACCATCAAAGGAAAATTACTGCTAATAAGCACTGGATACTTCTTTACATTATTTTTAAGATAATTTCTGCTGTAGGGAAAAAAAATGAACCCAAATAATTATTTTAATATATTATTAATATTGCTAAGATCACACTGCTGTACCTTGCGCTCTTCCAGAAAACATGAAAAAAATCTATTTACTTCTGCTGTGTGTTTGTGCCATACATACCAAAACTTTGCTATCCAAGCACATGGGAAAAAAAAAAAACAAACCAGCTAATACTGAACGGGCATTATCTACTGAAAAGATTGTCAGAAGGTCCTATTAAATAAACACAGCTGTATATGAAACTTTAAAGTTCTTCTTCAGTTATTTGTAAAACCATAACGAATAATACAGTTTGTTCCAGTAACTCATATCAGAAAAAAATTTTAACTTTGCCAGAGATTATTTCCTTTCAAAGAAATAATATTTTTGGGCTATTTGCCCTTGCACGTATTCACATAGTTTCATTATGTAAGCTAGTTCAGTATCATTTTTTTTCCAATAAAATACTCTATGATTTGTAACAATTTATAGTATCTGGTAGAAAATTCACTCTGACATACAGAAACTACTAATTTCAAAATCATTAGTTACTGTTTTTTGTTAAACTGCTGAGTTGCACAACTGCACACCGTTTCATTCTGTGTTTTGATCAGGTTTTTGTTTTCTTCAAGACATTCACCACTATTATGCTTCCTCTGAAACTTTTTTTAATACCATGGATACCAAATTTGGTCAAGAAAGAATATTAAGATGGAATAAGCCCCTTCGTGTAAACCTTGTATAAACCAGTGGAGCACGCCAAAGGATGAGTAGGGTGTGTCTACACATCCCAACCTGGCTAGCTGAGATCGATCGGCATTACTTTAGCGGGATGTTTCTGTACTTCCTGGCTTTGTTGAGATAAGCAGCATCATATGGACATGCAGGTATGGTTTCTCAATGTATTAGCATATGTATAGAATTCCAGGAATAGACTTGAGAGTTGTAGAAACTGTATCTGTATTCATCTACTTAATGTATATACAGGAAGTGCCTTTGTCTCTCAGGGTGCATGTTAGGAAGGGAGATTCCCCCCCACCCCCCCCCCCCCCCCCCACCCCCCCCCCCCCGTGCACCCAGCGCTGCAATAAACCAGTGTCGGCTTTCTAAATGAGCATTTGGTTTGGAGAGTTTTCTTGGTTACAGTTTTTGGTAACACCATGCCTTTAAACCAGGGCACATTTATCCTGGCTCTTACCCTTGCTTATAGCTAATGCATTTAGGTTTCAAAGAGGTATATTAGTTAGGTTTTGGAAGTAGACATACACTGTAGTATTTCATGATAAAAACTAAAAAGCTTGCTAATTACAAAAGCAAGAGAATAGGCTTTTTCAGCCTGAATACAGAAAGCACAAGATGACAATGACAATATTCCTACTTACTACAGTAACTGAGGTAAGACAGTCATAAGCCACAAGGGAAGGAATCAAACAGATGCTGATTTGATGAATGATGATGCAAAATTATTTACTATTTCTTTTATGGTCATTCAAACCAGAACTCCTGTTGGTAGCCATCAGAGTGACAGGAACATAAGTTAAATGTCCCTACCACTTCTGAATAGGCAAAATTTGTTTCTGAAGCCAAGCTGTCGGATTTTTTTCCAATTACTTATACCATATCTCTTGATTAATAAAATAGCATCTTGCTTTCAGCACAGCACTTGTCATTTCCAAATGCATCAAAAACACTGTTCTGTGAAAAACTGATATGAAAAGAGTCAACTTCATCCAGTACTTTCCCCATCTCCAACTAAAGTGACATGATTTAATGATGCTGCAAGACTGAATGACAGCATTATTTGTCTAATAGCCCTATAGACAGATCTTCCAACCATGACAACTTCAAATTGAGAAATACTAGATATGCACAGATGCGACGAGTCAATCCCTTGGGAGAAGTGGCACAGCAATGAAGAACATCTAGAGCTCAGCCTTACAAGTGATACAGGGCCTAGATAGGAACAGGGGATGTAAGGGTTAATATGGGAATAGCAAGAAGGGGATGAGGAGGGAAATAGTCGAGATAAAAGTTTGCCTAGCTTGTAGGAGGTGTTTGTGTTGCTCGACCACTATCTCCTGTTTAAGTAAAAAGCCTCCTCCACCCCTGAGTAAGTGAAGATGTTTGTGTTGATGGACCACTATCTCCTGTTTAAGTAAAAAGCCTCCTCCACCCCTGAGTAAGTGAAGATTACCCCACAACCGGCACAAACCTGCTCTGCGGGTCCAGGGGGGTGACAGAGACTGCGCAGGAATTCGGGGTGAAAAGTTCAGCACTGAGGAAGAGGAGATACTTCCTCCCACGACCACCGCCCAGTCCTTCACGACCCCTGCCCAGGACCAAAGGAACTCACTGCGCAGACTCAACTGGGAGGAGACCATGGAAATGCTAATTTTAATACGAAGCGGGGATAGGTGATGCATATGTATAGGCGTATTGCGAAATATTATGAATATGTAATCATTTGCTCTATAAATCTAAGGCAATGGTGCCACATGGTAGCACATATTTGGAGGAGTGATCCCCTATGTGCCCAGCGCTGAATAAACATACCTACTTTACAATCTATCAGATTGTGGAGTCTGTTTTCCGCACGTCACAAGTCTGATGCTCCAGTACGGGCTCTTTATTAAGGGTAGAGGTAAGAAGCTGTTTTTTCATTTCTAAGAGGGTAAGGTGGCACCAGAATTAAGTGAAGCAGAGCCACACCTATTCACAGCATGTGACCTCATGATGGCAATCAGAATGTAAAGAACAGAGATAAACACTGAGCACACATGGTAACAGCAGAGGCATCATGTTGTTGCAAGCAGAAACCAACCTCTGCAAGGAGCAGAGCTGATGAAGACTGGCTTCCTGTGGAAGCAGGCCCTGTGTTTTGTCCCACAACTCCGCACAAACTCTGTGTCTCATTACCTCTGTGACACTTGCCATGAAGAGGCTGTGGTTAGTTTAGAGCAACACATCTGCTGGTTGGCTTCTGCCAAAAGAACATGAAATAGCCATGCTCTGGCCTTTTCTGAGCCTTCCTCACAATGGTGGCAGTAATCGGGGTCTCTCACCTCCACCCATACACAATTGTGTTAAAACTTCAGTTTATTTGCTCTGACATTTTTTATATCTTTTTAAAAATGAAACTGGGCAACGGGTTGAAAAGTTACTGGCAAGAGACAGACAGCTCAGTCATATGCCATTTCCTGAGGAAACTAGGCTTTCTTTAAACCACATGCATACATCTTTCTGCAAATCTGACTTTTCTAGGTACCTTGAAAAGCAAAGTAAATGGTTTCGTAACTTCCAGCTCCCACTCCCTCTCACGTCCTACTGAGAAAGATTAAAGTTGCAGGGTTCTGATTGGTTGTTGTTTTAAATTCAAAGTGTGTCATAACTTCTTTTCTTCAAGTAAATTTATGGAAAGGGGAAAAAAGTCTGTTGTTCTTTAAATTATCATAATGAATCACCCACTCTACTTGGGGGGAAAAAAGTGCAATTTTCCCCAAAGTTCATAAAATCAGGCTGCTGTTCTTGAAAGAGGAAAACTTAAAATCACTAGCAATTGAAAAATTTTTAATGTTAAATCTAAACCACAAAGAAATATATATTAACACTGAGTCTGATATGTAAACAAAGAGCTTTAAGATTATCGTTCCAAACTCAACTGCACCATGAAAAGAAAATACAGGGGAAAAAAAAAAAACCACTACAGTATTTTTAAGTTGTCTTTAAATGGAAACTTGATCAAAACAGTTACATCTTTGCTCTAGTAGTATGTAAACAGAGTTGCAATACACCTGTAATGAATGAGTTCCACTGTGAGCAAAAGCCTCAGCAAAAAAAAATTTGCCCTGTAACTCATTTGAGATTTCATTGATTGCTAAAATGATATTAAGGCATTAAATTACCTTACAAGATATTTTTTGTAAGCATGCTCTGATATGATCATGAGTGTAAATCTTTGCACTCTAGACTACAGCATCTAATAGACAATAACACAAAAAGTGGGTACTATGACACCTTTACAACAGCTTCACACAAAACCCTTTTCATTCCTACAGAAATCTCAGTGTATGAGTCACTGTGTAAAGAACCTGAAATTCTAGATATTTGAGTTTCAAATAAATATAGGTACACTGAATAACTGAGCTAGTTTTCCTATGCAAGTTAGCACTGGCAACCAAGAAAATTCATGTGCTTTGCTAAAATTCCCACTTCATCAAGTTTGTAACAAAGAAAGACAACAGGCATCCATACCGATCCCAAGTTTTGCTCCTGTAGCACCAAAGTTTTTTTTACCTGAGCAATTTCTAAACTGCTAGATTAGGCTGAGAAAAAGCATCAGCAGTTTCCTCAGGCTTTTTTTGTTTGTTTGTTGAATTTTTAAGTTGTTCAGTGGGTTTAATTAAGAGCTCTTGCTTTTCTAAATCAGCCTAGAAGTAAGATACACTCCACCTACAATGGAATGCAACAGAACCTGGTAAACTCCACTGAAAATGTGTGCCTATATTGAACAGTGAAAGGTACTGGCCAAGGGAGGAATGTAAACGCATGTCAACTGAGCAGAGAAGATTGTTTGAGTTCATCAGCCAAATACTGCTTAAAACCAAGAAGTATTAAAATGATTCCTAGGTACAGATAATAAAAAAACAAACCAAAACAAAAATCCACCATGAGACTGAAGAGATTGTGGCAACTAGATTTAAATCAAATATCAACTTTTGCCTTTGTGGACAACTTTTTCCACCCAAATAAAGCAGCAACAGAGAATCTCTATAGTCAAAAAAGGTGATAGTGCTAACATAGGTATAATGAAGCCTACTGGATACATAATTGCTACAAAGGCCTGGAAATTTTAATTATCACAGAAATGGTGTGTTATGAAACTCACTGGCAGACTTATCTGCAGTAAGTGGTAAGCAACTGCCCACAATGAGTAAGGGTCCCTGGAAGGCAAATTGTTCCTGAAGTACCGATAGTAGTTAATGGAGATGGAGCTGCTTAGCAGTAGAGACATACTTGGGAAAGAGTCTACTTCACATGCATTTGATGAAATCTTCCATAAGTACTACCAGTATCATCTAGTTAATGTCATATCCTGCAGCCTCTCTAGACAGAAATAGCTATAACAGAATATAATAGTTCTAAACAGAAGAGCTATAATAAAAAAGCTATATGTCACAGTGAAAAAGCAGGTAGAATACAATAGTCATAACCAAGCATGTAGCAAATGTCTCGAGAGATATAATACCAATAGAAATTATCTGAAATATGACCTAGAAATAATATAATCACATGTATAAAATGTAGATGATCAATCTATCCAGGAATCTAGGGAGTGATTTTCTATCACCAAGAATAAAACCCCTATCAAAAAAACCCACCTACTAAATACTACCTACAAGCAGCAGTCTTAGCCCAGTAAAATGGCTTTTGAAACAAGCAAGCAATCACCTCTGCTTATATCTTATTATGCAGTCCCAGAATAAAGCAAAGGGCCGGATGGGAAAGAGAACAACCTGAAACCAGAGAGACGCCAATGAGTTCAACCCCAGGAAAAGAAGCCTTTCTCAATTTCAGATCAAGCCTGCCATCTTGTGGGATTCAGATTCACACCAGCATGCAAAATGAATGACTTCCTTCCTTTCTTAAGACAGCCATCAAGATTTTCTTGATCCCATCCAGGATGAGGAAATGCAATCCATACCAAGTTTTGTAAGACATGATGATTAAACATATGTTTAAACTTGTATTTGCCTCTGGGACATACTTTCTTCAGTTACAAAGCCCATTTCATGTGTGCATGAGACTTAAGTCAGCAGTTGGCAACTGCTCTTACTTTAACCATTTCAGCACATTCTCATCTCAGTTTCTGGGTGTGCTGCATTAGTTGAGATGAGTCATCTTCTCCATGTTCTGCATTGCCCTCCTGGATCTTCATCCACTTCCTTTAAGGGACTGGCTCTCAGGCTACAAGTCCCAATGCTCCTTCATAATAATTTTCAATTCTAGCACTCCTTTTATGGGCAGAGAAGTACATTAAATAAACTTGGAAAGTTCAGTAAGATAGAAGTGAATTTTTAAAAACTTATTTTTTAAATATTTATGTGCTTTATTGAAATAGTCTGTCATAATTGTTAGGTTATGCTAACTATCTCCAATACAGCTTTCCAAGAAGAGTATTTCCTGTCTTTACAAAAAGACATTACTAGAAAACAACCAATTCAAGGCCTCTTGCAAATAAGATTAATTTTATCTAGCTATCTAAAGTGTTAATCTGCAATTTAAGGGACTTCCTTTTTGCAACCACTGTAACCTTGTATTGTCCAATCGTGCATGTGCCTTTTGTAATCACAAACATCTGCAGTTAAACTGCATTTGACTAGAGCCATTTTAATTCAGGATGACTCATTTCTACTGATTGAACAAGGATATAGGAGAAACAGGGAAAGTTGTTAAACTTGTTTCTCTTCTCACTGTAATTCCAAACACATAATTCTTCCTTCATCAGCTAGCAGCTGGCAAAAGCTGCAACAGAATTATAATGATTTGTGTCACAAAACCTTACTTCCCACACAAGCTAGGAGTCAGCTTCAGTACTTGTCTTTGAGCTACAGTATGAAGCAATTTAGCTACCCTCTTCTGATCCTCATTAAGGAAGAAGGGTTGCATGATTAAAACCACATGTATTAAGGTAAGTATCTACATACCACCTCATCATGAAGATGCAGATTTTCAGCTGCTCACCCCTTCTTTCCTATCTTTTATTCACATTGCAGTCATGAGTGCATGAGCATGTCAGTTCAAGCACATTTTTAATCTAGCTGACCCTTTTATTTCTATTTGTTTTTTAAATAGCAACTGAATTAAAAACAAAACAAACAAAAAAACCACAAAAAAACAAACAACCAAAAAAAAAAAAAAAAGCAAGCAAAACCCAAAGCTTCAAATACAGTTTGCACAATACCCCTGAATATCTACTGTTGATATACCAGTTTCCAATTTTTAAAGCTCTGATAAAACAGCAATCAACAGACATTAATATAACATCAGGGAGTGATCCAAAATCTAGCCACTGGGCAGAATTTCACTGTAGAACCATTTTTCCTTATTAAATAAAATCACATTAAAAGCTTGCTGTGTAATTGTAAGCCTGGTGGGTCCTAAACAAGTGATTGACTAAAAATAGGTTTAGTTCAGCAACAGCTGTTAAAAATCTAGAATTACAGAAGTGGGACAGCACTTCACGGATGAGATCAGAGCTCAGCCACAGGAAACCCAACCACTATGCACTGAATGGGCTGTATTGTAATAGAATTGCTACATAAATATGTACAGGAATATAACATGTTTTCTACAAAGTGTAAGAGTACAGTGCAAAGTGTAAGAATGCACCTAACAAACACTTAGGGCAGCCTGAGGCTTTTCCTCCTCCATCTACCTTCCTTTCCCCACCTTCCACCCTGCACATTTGTTTAAATGCTAACCTACATTGCTTGACTCTTTGCTGCCCAGTATTTTTGTTTCTTTTCCTCTTGCTTTCCTGTTTCTTTTTTGTTCCATCATCTGCGCCATAAAACAAGACCAACTTCCTAAAGAAAATGTGTTGTTAGAAGCAAGCTAACAAATTAGTTAGCACCTTCAACACTCTAATAATTTTTTTCCAGTGGAAAAGCTTTTCAGTTTTGCTCTTGTAATAATTTATTCAGAAGTTACTTTTACAGTGAATTATTTCCAGTAAACTCAACAGAACTGCAAGGTGTTCATAATATTAAACAAACTGGTTATCTTCACTATATGATTTTTAACTTTTTTTGGTGGCATACTGTATATAATACTTAAGATCTGACAAGAGGGGGTTGGATTCTAAGACAAATGTCTTTAAAGTAGGCCTTTATCATTCTTGGGCTGGCTCTATAAATTCTTACAGCTTCATATTGCTCCACTGAAGTCAATACCCTCACTACATAAGCCTACTTCCTTCCTTTGATCAGACAGCTACATAACTGCATGCATATTTTTGAAGCCAGAAACCTTTTTCCAATCATGTAACATAATAGTGTTCACGTATGAAGCTTACAAACCCTAGAAAACAAGCATAACAGATACTGCACCTGGTTATAAAACAGCACAAAAAAATAAAAATCAAAAAGAAATTTTTATTCTTAAAGGTAATGTTTTAAATAATGATTACTTATCTATAGAAGATAAGTATGAAATTTGGTCAATTTGAGATTACTTTTCTTCATATATTTTATAACTCTATTTTATCATTTTAGGATTAAAAAACCCACTAATTTTGGCAAGGAAGTCCTAGTAAAGTGGTCAAACCCTGTGACTCCCCACTTCCTTGGTCACTGTGTCCTATCCCATACTTACTGCAGATTTTTACACTCTGAGTTGTACCAAACAACTATTAGCAGGGCTGTGTTACATATAAAATTACTGAAATAAAATTAATCTCCTTTTGGGATAGCTATTTTTAACCAAAATTATTTTCATCTAATGCACAGGAAGGATCAATACAGTACTGGCACAACAGAGGTGGTGGTAAGTAATGGTGAAAATAGGAACAGGCAACTGAGAAGCTAAAGTGTTTTAAATTAGCTACACTATAAAAGCCAGATTATTTTGAAGCTTCATTTGCAAAAGTTTTTCCTGCTTAAAAAATAAATAAATATGGTATGTTTCAATTAATTATTTCATGTGTCCATTTACAGTGTTCTAGTTCACATTTTTAAGGTCATGATAATTAAAAAAAGACAACAGTAAAAGTAACAACTTTGCTCCTAATTATATTCTGCAGTACACCACATCCCCTGCCTAGGGGAAGGAATAGCCAAGCAACAAACAATGTGTGAGGCTGCAGTGAAGACTTTAAACCACAAACCATGTGAAAAGCCCAAAACCAAGAAGAGTTCTACTGTCTTCACCAGTCACTTATGATATTAAGAAAAAAAAAGTTGTTTTTTTTTTTTTTTTTCTGACAAAAAGTTGCATTTATTTTAATTTACACAAGTTTTTCTGGGTAACTATCACTAAGTTAGCAAATCATTACTAATCATTCAGATCAAAAATTCAAAATTAAAAAAAAAAAAAAAAAAAGGCATAATGAACTGGGATCCATTAAAGTAATTTTAATAAGGTCTGGATTGCCAAGGTGGAGAATCAAATTTTGGTTAAAATTACTAATTTGTTTCTTATTGACAGGTGTTTTTCTCACATCTTCTGACAGGCCTTAGTGACTCAAAAAGTTTAAAAAACTCATTCTAATGATCAAATACATTAAGTGCCATGTTTTCATATATAGAAGCCACATTCTGGATAACCACACCACTTAAAAAGACTAGTGGAAGAACAAAGAGAAAGGTAAATCCTTGGTGCAATCTTGGGTGACCTACTCAAAATCAGACAGAAGACCACTGTTGGTTTTTTTCTCTTTTTACAGAGAAAACTCAGGAGAAGTTAATAATAACTTGGGTGATTTAAAAAGAAAGTGGAAATCACCCAAAGTACATATTTTTCTGGAACGCAGAACAATACACAACTTTTTACTCCTTAATATTCATTTCTGGCGAATATTTATAGCTTTCTTACCATAGGTAACAGCACATACTTGACTAAAGGAATGAATGTGTGATTAGCTGGTTTTGCAATTAGTTTCTGTAATACCTAAATTGGTTAAGTTTGTCTTCCTTCTTACTATACAGACTGGAGTTTCAATAGCTTCCCTTCCCCAAAAAGTCAACAAAAATAACAGTTAAAATTTGTCAATCTCTCTACAGTCAATTTATCAGAAAGTTATTCTTCTATTAAAGTTTAGTGCAGAAACATGACTAATTCCAGCTCCCAATGAAATACCTAACTCTTAAAAAAGGACAGATGCCAAATTAAAGTTTTCACATAAGATTGTTATTTGCACACCACTGCTCTCTCAGCCAAGATTAGCACTAGTACCCACATGTCTTTACAGATTACAAAATTACTTCCCTCTCAGATTGGAAAGGAAAGCTGAAACAAAAACAACCTATCTGTTACAGCGGAAGACAAAGAACAAACAAAAATGATTTAAAGATATTTCTGTCCCCAAACTCAGTTAAAGACAAGTCATAAATACAAAAGACAGTCAGAATATACTGGAGCCCACATTTAACAAAGCTTGTTTGGCTAGTTTTAAAATTTATAGATTTATTTCTTCAGAGCCTCATGACAGAGGCAGTTTTCAAAGATTTGCTCTAAAAGTGATGGTGATCATCACAGAAATAGGAGTGTGTTGGATACTCAGTATGACAGGATTTGCAGACAGAAATGGAAAGCCAAGGCACCATAAACTCGGTCACAAGAGACCCAGAACCCCAAATTTCAATTATTACTTTAAAAAAGCTGTAATACTTCCTGACTTAATCCTATGTAAAAAGATAAAGAAGTGACTAGCAAGATTTCATCCAGCCTAGAGGAAGCACATTACAAATCCACACACAATAACAAAAACTGGAAAATTTCCAATTCCCCTGCACTTTTGCTTTGAAAAACAACATGCCAGCCAGCTACTTTCATAGTAAGCATAGATTAATTGACACAGTTCCCACTTGTTCCTTATCTTTAGTTCCTTTCTTGCAATTTTCAACATTAGGAAACTGAGAATCTGCCAAATCGGTAGCTTCCAGAATTTGAAGGCTCTCAAACCATTATTTGTTCAAGCTCTGTTCCATACTAGCTCAGACAGTGAATGGTCACAACATCAATTAGTATCAGCTAAATTTAGCAGTATTCCTGGTGATAAACAACAGCTCAATTTGGTTCACATATGAACTCTGCTATGGTGCCCTCTTGTTCTCAGACATCTACAGCAGTCATGCTAGTACTACTACTAGCATTTTTTTGCTGCTGTAATCTTGATTATATATGTTGAGGGAAAAAAGCAATAGAAGCAAGTATTGCAAGTTTGAGAATTCAATTAACTTTATCTTGTAGAGGTATCAGACTACACAGATAAAAAACACTGATAAGATGGAATGGTAGAATTTGTAAATGGCTATACAATGTAACTGGGAACAGCGCAGACAGTTCTGAAATTCAAACTCCCAATAGTAACTAAATTTCTTGTATTTTTAGTTGTTTTCTTTCAGAAGCTTTTTCATATCTTACCAGATTATATTCTTTTATGGTATTAGCTCTAGAGAAAGAAAGCAGATAAGGTTTCAGATCTCCTCTTCATAGTCAGTAAAGTAGTTAAAACACAGAATTCCCAATACCCATCAGCCTTTTTGGGAGACTGAAATTAAGAGTTCTTCCCTCTTCCATTCCCTTCCATTAACTTCAAAATTCTAGCTAGTTAGTACTGTACTATTAGTACACTTTGCCTTTTATAAAGTTACACCAAGTTCTTCTATAGAAGGGAGAAAGTAATTTAGTAAAGTATTACTTACTTCCATTTTATAATTTATCCTCTAATCTATCCCAAACATAAAAATGTATCATGTCAAAATTATTTATGGCAGCTTTATTTAAAAAAGGAAACCATGCAGTAGGTCATTTATGAGAATAAAAAAATATCTCTAGCAGTCATTAAAACATCACTTACGATTTATAAACAAAGGATAAATACATAAAAGATCCCAACTTTAAGGAATGGGACAAGACAAAACAATTTAGACTTATCACATGATCAAATGCATCATGCTTTTACTGAGCAAAGTACACAACATTCATACAATGCATGCAAGTTTAGTTACAGCACTTGAGAAAACTTCATAATGTACTTTAGTTGTGTGGATAATTCCACCACAAGTTTGTTGTACAATATTAATGCTCTTTATATTATGTGTATCTACCTGTTTTTCACATTTTAGTAAAAACTTATGCATGGAAAAAAAAAATAAGAACTGTCTTATGGCTGTGAGTAAAAACCATCACCAATCAATGATTTATTCTTCCTTCTGTTTCTAGGGAGCCTGGATATAATAGGCCTTGCACAGTATCAAAGCCTTTTACATGCATAATAAGTAATGTTTAAATGCTAGATAAGGTCTTGCTCAGGGCTCTTGCTCTTTGGAGACTTTTGACTCAATTGAATAACTTACACTGTTACTGCATACTTTTAATAGTATATATTCCTAATCTTGCTATGACTAAGACCAGTCCTTACTCACAGTCACGTTTTCATTAAAATAAAACTACTGAGAACCCATCAGAATGTAAATATGTTTCAAGAATCAAACAATGAAAAAGCAATAAATGCACAATGCAGTAATACAATGCAACATTTCACTTTATTAGGCTGAGAAAAATGTTTATGCAGCTTTAGTACTCACAAAACCCCACAATATGAAGGAAAAAAAAAATACAGAAAACTTCAAATATATTCCACATAGACCTAAATAAAATGTTCACCACTGTATTTACTGCACTCACCAAGTAATAGCTGAGTCACAGATAGTAAAGAACTCAAGACAGCCACATCTTGCATTCATTGTACCAGGTATGCATCAGATTGCTCTTCATCTTCTCAAATCAAAAAGGCAAATAAAATTCCACAGATTGCCCTTTTTAACAAACAAGATTTTGGTTTACGAAATAAACTAGCAAAAGTAAAAGCAATATTATTGGTTGATAAGCAGGTTAAAACATATTTAAGAAGACAGGAAGAACACCTAAAGTTGAGTTAAATATTTTTAGCTCCTTGTAATTCAGCACAGGCCCCACAATTTAAACTAAGAGATAAACTGGCTCTCTATACCACTTCTATAACCTAATATATGGTACTTAAATGTAAAAAGATATCACAACACCCATGACAGCATAGATTATTCTCTGCCCACAGAAGACTGAAATCTCAATATATCCTTAACCTTAAAGTGTTCATCAATTTATCTTTCAGTAATAAACACTTCAGTGTCAAGACAGGTCAAATCCAACTTTCTACTGGCCTTGAATAGAGCACTCATGAGTTGTCCCATACTCACTCATAGCTGAAGTCTACAAGGTGAGATTCTAGTTTAAATTTTCATTTCACATTTATCTTACTGCTTGAAAACATTTATCAAGCAGATATCCATATATACACTGGTGACTATACAAGCAGTTAATGTAAACATTCTAGGGGATACAGAAATCTTTATTTCCAAGTGCCATGTAAACTGTATTAAGCTAATCCTACAATGTGAAACAATTCTCTACATCTCAGTGACACACCAAGTAACTTGGCCTACCACCGACAGAGATAAAGGGAGGGACTTTGAGAGTATGTCTGCTGCTGCAGATAAGCATTTAGAAGTGTGGATATTTATTTAACTTCAAGTTCCAAGGTAATTTTACAATGTCAGAAAAAAGGAATCTGTTTTATCTCCTAAGCATCATAGGATATTAAATAAAAATTTAATTCCTGAAGAAGGGAACAGTCTCTGCTCTAACCTCTGACTAATTTAATGAAGATTTGCAGGAAAACAATGATTTAGAACATGAGCTAGTATGACTGAACGTATGTCAAAGAAATTGTAGATTGGTGTACCCAAACAATATAGGCAAATGGTGGAGAGGGGGCGGGGAACTGGACAGATGAAACCCAAGGCAAATCAAAGACTAGTAGACAAGTAAATTCTGCTATTTTCCACCACTTTCCCTAGGGTAAATTACACATTTGTAACAAATCATACCATTCATTCATGATACTCTAATACTTGGTAACACAAATTGTCCTCTCCCACTTTTCTAGTCAACATTACCAAGAACTGCCATGAAGCATTACAAAGAAATGCCATGGGAAAAAAAAAAAAAAAAAAAAAAAAAATCAAGTGATATCTATAAAATCATAGATTCATTTAGGTTGGAAAAGACCCTTAAGATCATCGAGTTCAACCTTTAACCTAGCACTGTCAAGTCCACTACTAAACTGTGTTCCTAAACACTAAATTTATATGTCTCAAATATCTCCAGGGATGGTGACTCAATCACTTCCCTGGGCAGCCTGCTCCAATGCTTGACAAACCTTCTGGTGAAGAAATTTTGCCTCATATCCAATCTAAACCTCCCCTGGCGCAACTTGAGGCCACTTCCTCTTGTCCTATTACTTTTAACTTGAGAGAAGAGACTGACACCCTCCTCACTACCACCTCCTTTCAGGTAGTTGTAGAAATCAGTAACGTCTCCCCTGAGTCTCCTTTTCTCCAGGCTACAACCCCAGTTTCCTCAGCCACTCCTCAGAAGACTTGTGCTCCAGACCCTCCACCAGCTTCACTGCTGCCCTTCTTAGACATGCTCGAGCACCTCAGTGTACTTCTGGTAGTGAGGGGCCCAAAACTGAACACAGTATTGGAGGTGTGGCCTCCCCAGCGCCGAGTACAGGGGGATGATCACTGCCCCGGTCCTGCGGGCCACACTGTTTCTGACGCAAGCCAGGCTGCTGTTGGCCACCCGGGCACACTGATGGCTCATACTCAGCTGGCTCTTGACCAACATCCCAAGGTCCTTTTCTGTCGGACAGCTTTCCAGCCACCCTTCCCCAAGCCTGTAACATAACATGGGATTGTTGTGACCCAAGTGCTGAGCCTTGTTGAACCTCTTACAATTGGCATCAGCCCATCAATCCAGCCTGCCCAGATCCCTCTTGTAGAGCCTTCCTACCCTCATCCAGATCAAAACTCCCACCCAGCTTGGTGCCACCTGCAAACTTATTGAGGGTACCAGTTGAATACCACAAGCGGGATTAAAAAAAAAACAAAAAAAACCCAACAACAAACAGTAAGAAATATCAAATAAAGGAACAGAATGTGTGAATTCTCCACTCATTAGATTTGGGAGTGAGGAGGGAAGCCCACCAGTCTTCCTCACGCTGCCCCTCCATCTGAAAATTTTGTTTCTAGCTTTGAGGATGTTCCAGGAACAGTAGTAGAATAGTGAGAAACATTTAAAAAGAAACTTTCCAAGTACTATGATGTTCTTAATTTAGTCCTACATACAAACAAAAGCAAAAAGATTCTACATGATTTCATGACAAGGATCTAGCAGGGAATATAACATTCATAAGATTTCTTTACATCTTTAGCTTTTTAAGAGTATTTCTCAGACTGCGAAAACAATGTACGTTAGCTTTTGTCCATATAGGTGCCATGCTTCCTGTCATGAGTTTATTTGGTTTTCTATATGGTAAATAAAGAGTGTAACAAAACGCTAGCTAAGCCCTGGTGAACAATGGCAAATAAAAATCAGCCAGCTCTCAATAAAAGGCTCTCATTAACACAGCTGAAATAGCTTCAATGCCTTCTCAACACCCCTGTTGCCTTCATGAAAACACCAAAGAAGGTGCTAAAAATTTCATGGTCAGTGGCAGTTTTCACAAAAACCACTTCTAAAGTGTAAGCATTTGCCCACATATACCGTTGAACAGTGTAATATTTTTTCCTCCAATAGAGTAATTTTTTTTTGAATAAAAAGTAGAAACTATTGACTTTGTAATGTCTCCCAGGGCACGAATCTCAGGAGACTAAAAGTCTGCACAGCACTGAAGGGTACTAGTAACAGCATCACACAAATGTAGTAACGGCATTGGGAGATTAAGACATTTGCCAAGTGTGAAAAATTTTATGAGTGTAACTGGTGCACCGTTGAAGTGAATAGGAGCTTTTCCATTGCCTATCCCCCATGACACCCTGTCCCATCGTCATCTGCTAAAAATTCAAAAATAAAATATTATTTTCCTTTTTCCTCCTGTGTTGTTAAATAATGCAAAATTAATGCAAACAGTTATAATAAATAATTCTTTTACTTAATTTTAAAACTACATCTCCCAATATTGCTGTCTACTAGCCTCTTAGAAAATTAGAGGTAAAGCTTACCAAACTTTTTCTTCTTCCATTCCTCCTCTGGCACATTGGTTTATTACAGCAGGGCTACTCATGGCAAGTGCTGAGCTTTCAGAATTCATTTTTTTTCTACAAAGGAACAACATCAAAAAACATGAAAAAAAACAATATAAGCAAAGTATGTGTTTATTGATTCACTAGAAAACCAGATCATTAAGACAAGATCTTTTAAGACCAAATACAGTATGTTTTACTCACTTAAGTAAATGTCCTAAATCAATGGGATTAATTGGATGAATACATTGAGAAGGATTTGGCAGTTTGGCGGACTTACTAGTTATGCCAAACTCAACACTGATTGCCTTTAGTTTACTTTTCTGAATACATGCCAAAAGAGTTGATGTCAGCAAGCCTGTATCCAGGGCTATGCATACTGTCAGTTATGTTAATTCAGAGCAGCACTCACAGCTAGTGTTGCCATGGAATGATCCACACAATAACGGGGAGAAAATTTCTATTTCTGAAATGTAAAAATTTACAGAAGCTTTTTAGCATATTTTAGTAACTTAAGATTCATAATTCAATAACTTAAGGTACATATTTTGCTGATTTGAAGAAAATAGCAGTTTATTCATGGCTGAAGTCACTCTCAAAAACAGCACAGACATATTCAAGTGCTGCTAATAGCAATTCCCAAGTTACAATGCTTCCAAAAGATCTGTATGCCCAAAGGTGCTTCAAGTAAATGACTTGCATGGTAAGAACAAATGAGGTCTGCAGATAAAGCAAGTTCATTTCACCAAGAAACACTATCGTTTTTTGGTAAGAGGATCCACAATGTTAACATGTAACTTCTTATACCGATTGCTTTTTTTCCCTTATTTCTTTTAAAAGAGAGAGAGAAAAAAATATTTTTTAGCCATGAAAGTCATCTTATTTGACTTGATTTCACACCTGGTTTCTATTATGACCAGCACAAAAACCTAACTGATTAACAAAGAACAGGTTCAACTGTGTATTAATTAATATCTACTAGAACACAACCAGAAAATAGGCTGTGCTTGTCAAGATAATATTCCCTTGCTTTTTTGCAAGAAGGTATACAGAATCATTAAAAAGCTGGTTTAACCTGTGTGAAACCTGGGTCAGAATCTGAGTTGACAGTCATAAACAGCATGAAAAGCTGAGCACAATTAGGCCAATCTTCACAAAACCAGTTCTTTGATGATAACATCGATCTTTGCTTCAAAATTCTGTCCATGAAAGAGTAGATAAACAGCCCTAGCAAGCATGTTTATTGGACAGAAGTCCCCAGATCAGCAAGCGAAATTTGGTCCTTACTGGAATTAATGTCTTCTTTTTGCCTGTACTTTGCTGTGAACAAAGCATGCAGCATGGCCACTCCAGAGAAAACAGTATAGACTTGGAAGAACAGGTCCTTAATTTTGCATTTTTTCTACATCCCTCATAATAGAAAGGGATAAAAAACTTTGCACAGCCTGTTTCTGAGAGAATTTGTTTCTTGAAATCTTGTTTTAAAGATCCAGAAAACTGTTCTGAAAGGGAGACTAACTAGCCATCTGATCTCTTTTTCGATCAGTGCCTGACCTCAAATTTACTCCTGATTCTGAAGTTGTATCACTTAAAAAAAAAAAAAAAAAAATCGAAAGCAAAATAAAAAACCAAAACAAACCACCACCAAAAACCAAACCCACCCAAAAAACTAATAAGTCTAGAAGTGGCTCAGCAGCAGCAGGTGTTGAAGGTTAAATTTTTAATTGCCTCTCTACTCTACAATAGTGCAGGAAGAATAGAGTTGTTCTTAAATATATTTTGAAGCAACAATGCAAGAATCCATACTTAAACATCTTCTTCAAAGTTCCCCTCGTTCTGAAAGCAATTTCCTGACGGGGCAAATGAAAACTTTCCTTTTGGTAATGCATTTCTACTCTATATTGGGAAATCCCAGATGCTTAAATGATCATGCAAGTTATGCCAACAAGAGTTTTCCCTTCTCTTGCAGTCACTCCTACTAGCAAGATCACAAGTTCAAGGGAAGGTTAAAAGCAGTCCATTAATTTTCAAAGTTGGAAGCTGAAAGATTCAGATTAGAAAACCACATGGTTGCCATTGCAGCAAAAAATAACACCAACCAAATCAACTTCTCCTGTTCAGTTGTAAACTAGTACTACAGCAGTAGTGTTCAATATATGAGTCCCCCCGCCCCCCAAAAAATATTTTTGGCACTCCCCACCCTTGGAAATATTTAAGCAAACACTCCATACATATCTTTGCATTGAGACTTCCATGCTGAAACTACAGCAAAAGCAGAGGACAGAAGTAATAAAAGTTACTGTGTTACAAACTTTCCTATGAATAGTTGATGATAAAGGTTGACATACATCTAACAGGTAATAAATGAAATATGGCATAAACCCAATTTATGTTCTCACATGTTCCGCAGAGAAAACCACACTGAGGAATATGGAGAGGAATACAACTTGTCAAACTTCTCAACTCCCTCACATTCCCAGTCTAGTATCTGGAAATATCAGTAATACATTGTACTCCTTCACCTCAACAACCTCAGGATCTTGCAAAAATCTGCTTCTGGTGTTTTCTATAACACCAAAGGAGGGCATCAAGAGGCCAGCATTTATTCATTCTGACAGCAAGATCTCATCCACAACACCTTCAGAAAGATATCTATATGCTGGATAAGACAGCAGGCTTTTTAGCTACCAAGAGGCATATGCTTTCAAGACATACAGTTATGCTCTTGCAGCCTCCACTGCTCGGTTTCCAGTAATACGGAAAGATCTGCCAAGTCACCCACTAACTAAACACATGCACTCGTCACGAACACATGTGGAGGAGAGAGGCATAACAGCCAGCTAATGCAATGGTGGACAAGCATCCTTCCTCAGCTACCACTGACAAAAGGGGGAAGGTAAACACCACCATGCCTGCCCAGCCCTCTCCTCTCCTCTGCACTGCAGCAGCCAAGAGCACACGTCCTCAAGATGGGAGCAGCCAGCGCAGGGCATCGCTCTGCCTTTCCACCCACACCAAAGGATGATCAGTCTCCAGCAATATCCACCATAATCCCTATCTGCTGTAGTATAAACTCCCAGCATCTTGAATGGCTTTTTTCTATATCAGCCAGTTTCTTCCAAATCATACTCCTCCTTCCTTACTGCCTTTTGAGATGGAGGAGGTTGTTAAAGTTTTGAGACCAAGTGTCTGTCCAGCGTTGCCATCCAGCAGCACGTCTCATTCTCACTTCGGAGGCTGGACAGCAATGAGCCAGACAAGCTTCTGGAAAATCATTAGGGATACTCTTGTCACCCTATTCCCAACAACAGGTCTACACAGGTCCTAGTTCACTCTTTAACAGGAGCAATGGGTAATTAAACAGCTGATCCCCACATCACTGACAAGTTTTATGGCCTTGTCAAAATACCAGAAGTTTTTTAGTTTCCAAATGACAAACGGAAAAATGGTATCCATCAACACTTTCGAAAGCCATGGATACAAAATATTACCACCACTTCTCTTACTTGAAAGTAATTTCAGTGAAAAATTCTCAGCCTGTAGATTCTATCCTGACTCACTGTTATGCCACAGACTGCTCTTAGATTCTTTCTTCAGAATAAATAACTATTTTTAAAATAAAAACTTTTCTATTTTAAGCTGTAGAAGGGGATATATTTTTTCAAGCATTAAAACTATTTTGTCAAGTGTTTCTAGTGAACACAAACTGCTTCAGTAGGTTTATGATAAAATGGAATTGTTCTGCTGCAGAAAGGGTTATTATAAGGCTTATATTTTCTGAAAATAATGTTTATATTAAAAGTGAACCACACAAAATTAAAGCTAAAATTGGCAAAGTAAACTTTTGTTTGGAATATACTGTTTTAGTTTTTCTGGTTAAATAAATCCTGACACTATCTCCAGAAATCAGTCTCCAGTAATAATAACATCTTAGAAAACTAGATGCAATTGAAGAAGCAAAGGAACAATGCTCAGAAAAAATATGTTATCCACAGGTGCCTCTTTCTATATCACTATCCAGCTCTTGTTTGGACTTGAACTTTATGGCATAGGCACTATACATGACGAAACTTGAGGAGGAGAATAAATCTATCATCTTTCCTCTTAATAACTTGAAGTCAGATGCCAAGGCAAGTCAATGAATATTAATTTAAGAAACTGCTTCAGACATATTCTGTTCCTCATCCTCTGTACACTGAACCTTGACTGTTCCAGATAAGGAACATGCACTTTAATTAGGTGTTGTCCTAGAGATGGTGCTGCACTGTAATAGGAGGAAGTGGGCAAAAGGCAATTCCAGAACAAAAACACAGGGAAACAATGTCAAAGACTTTATTTAGAGCAGCTATGTTTAACATTACTGTCACTATCTTACTGAGGGAACAGCTCTGAAGAAACATCCTTGCTGGTTTTGAAGACAACAGAAATTTAGCATCCTCGGTGTTCTACAGCCAAGTATAGGTTGTTAAAGTACCCAGAAGAAAGCATGCACCCCAAAATTCTCTTATCTCCACAAAGAAACTCATTTTTATGTTTCCATTAAAATCATTAACTTTGATTATGTGATGCATTATCAGTCCCTTTGCCTTAAAGTAGATTCTTACAGCCCATCATGTCAGAGAAAAGCCTAGTAGTGGTAAACTGCCAGCTCAAGAACTGAAAAGTCTATTATATTTAAGTGTACTTTGTTTATTTAGATTTCGTTCTGGAAGTTGCGCAATTGCCCTTAAATGGACTAAAATAAAAGGGGGAAAAAAAGGATCCAGTATAGCACAGCACTCATGCCTCCAAACACCTGCACAGAACAGCATTATAGGATCATTTAAACAGAAAAAAAATAGAAGGTTCAAGGAAAGTGTTGAAGCCACAACACCCCATGGCTCAAACCAGCCTGTGATTTATATCTAGGAGAATGGGGAAACTATTAGCTGATCTTTTTAAAATCATGAGTCCCTATACAAAGGCAATTTTCCCTCTTTTTCCACCCCCCACCCCCCCACCATGTGTTACAAAGTGTAGATATACTGTTATCCTCAGGCTAAAAATCTTTTTTGCCTTTTTCTCCACTCCCTACTTGTATCTCTAGACAAGTAAGATATTCACAGTAGCGATAGTTAAAAAATAACGTATCATTCAACAGCTGTTCACTACAGTTGAAGTAAAAATAACCGATATCTTCTGATAAAACATGTTCCCACAGCTCCTTACCTTCACCAAAATGCTTTGCATTGTTGAAATAGTATCTTGTTATACTTGGTTGATAAGAGAACTGTGAAAAAAGCTTTACTGGACCCCAGTCCCTTAATGCAGAAACTATTATTTCTTTTCATGAAAAAGAAGACAGTAACATCACTATAGTAATGCGCAACTACTACAAAGAAAAAAAAAATAGAAGTTACACACCATCATTCTCTCAAGCAGAAGTCTTTATGCTCACAAAATCTGAACAACAGATTACTAATTAGCAAACACGTATTATAACATCTTTCATTTTAAAGAGCTGATTTTCCATTTCCTTACTAATTGCACAAACGTCTGTAATTTCCAATGAACATTTACCCTTGTATTGTTTTCTGAAAAGTGACACTTCCACACACAAAGTTAGCAAGCAGGTAATATCTCACATCTTGATAGCACTCAGCTCCTAACCAGCAACCGCCTTGGGCAAATAGCTTGTTGAAGGACAGATTTAAACTTAAAAATGAACTTCATTATTTAGCTGCATAACAACAAATACCAAACCCAATCTTTTATCCAAACTGTTTTTCTGAGGTTTTCAGATACTGCAGTTGCCAAATATCTTTATACCACTAAAGGACACTTCAGTAGAAGTGGAGTGAAAACTCAAGAAGCCCTTCAAGAATATTTTTCCCAATTGCAACTCCAAGTAGCAGGCAGTGCTGAGAAATTTCACATCACATAATCACTTCAATCCAAGCCTAGCATACCATAAACTTTGTTTCATACACATTATGGTTGTTTCAAGTAAGTTTTGACCTCAATGAACACGTGGCATACCATTACTTACCTTACTGAAGTCTTAAAAATGCACCTGATGCACTAAAGGTTTAGGAGGACCTTTTTAACTACATACTTTTGAAAGGGTTTTTATTCCTGTTCTGGAGGCATTTCATTAAAAACAGACACCTTTTGTCCTCTTAAGAAGCACAGATAAGTTTTATATAGGTAATTTGCACAAGCGTATATACAAAGGTTTCTGGAAGAAGTAGTTCATAGGACCACAGGCACTGCACGAAACTTTTCACTATTTCATGATTCCATCAGAACTCTCCAAGAGGACAGAGAAGCAGCTTTAAAATAATATAATGATTCCATCTCACTGTGAGTATCAAGTTTGGCTCCCTTTTCCATACATACACACCGGCTATAGACATGGAGACAGTGTATCCAACCTGACATAAAAGACGTTTATTTTTGAAATGACATGAATGTTATTTTTATTTTCATCACAAAGTAGATTAAAAGGTAAAAAACAACAGCTAAATGAATAAAAACATAGATAAAAGTTTGTACCAGGCTGAAGCCAGAGCACTGACATGGAATAGTGTTCCATGGTGGAGAAACTGAGCCTGCTATGAGACATTGTTTTCAATAGGACTAGTCCGGTAGTTTACTAAGACTTACCTCTTTTCCCTAAAAAACACCAAAAGAAAAGGAAGGCAACCAATCATGTCACATCACCTTCATGAAAGCACATGAACAAGTTTACCAGGATCAAAGAGAGGATGTGGTTATAACTCTGTCATCTTTCAGAACCACTTAAAAATGTTTATGTAGTAAGACACCAGCATCAGGGAAACCACAAACAGGCACATGCACATGTTTTATTCCCAAAATACAAATAACAATTTTTCCTGAGCTGGCTATTGCCGTGAAAAGCAAGATTTATGAAAGAATAGAGACTGCTGGTTTAGTCTATCCTGAGTATCAGCATATTATACAATACTGTACATCACTGTAATAAAGAACAGAAGAGCAAGTACTCATCTGCACTGTCCAATCTGCAAAGTTACTAGGTGCTCTGCGTCTTTTAGTGGTTTCAAACTCAAACTTTATCAGTGCGGGGGGAAATAGTGAATGTTTGTGAGCTTTGTTGTCAAACAAAGTTTTAGTGATGGTAGCTGATTGCCATATCAATAAAAAAAAAAAAAAGAAATTTAAAGTTTCAGTACTGTGTATCTTAGTAATAACACACAACTAAATCTCTCTTATCTGATTAGGAAAAAATCTAACATTACAAAACACCAGTAAAGACCTGAACAAAACATTTTAAACCAAAGGCAGGAGGTACACACACAAAATGAAATGTACCATTTAAGCAGAATACAGAGAACACAAAGTACTATACTCTATTCGATGCAAACAGATATCAAGGATTTTTTTGTCACTATTGTCATAATTACGTATGCATCAAATCTGTTTCTCTCTGGGCTAAAAGATCCAGATGTTCTGATTTCAAGTATCTGTCTTCAGCACCAAATGGTAAACAAAACCTAGCTATTCTATCAGCATGCAAGAATAATTCTGCAGCACTGACCATTCCTCTACCCTTTTCCCCCACTCGAAGTTTTACTTTCTTTTCAAGAAAACAAGCAAACAAAACACAACAGTATAATAATGCAGCTTCTACTGCAAACTTAGTGCTAGCCTCTAGTCAGTATGACAAGCAAGAAGGGGCAAAAAGTTACTTGATTTTTTTCATAAACTACGATTTCAAATGCAAATATAACTACTTTTAAGTTAAACATACTGTATTGTGTTTTGCAGTTGACACTACACAGCAAAACAATGTTGAGAGGTTCTTTCCAAAGATTATGAGTATTTATGTTCCCAATTTAGTGACTCATACAGCTAGCAATTTCTGAGATAAATTTAACTCTGTCCTCCTCAAACTTCTGAATTTGAAAGGAAGCACTAAGTTGTTATTCAAAAGTTGTAACAATGACAAACACAAAGATTTTTATCTATTTTTTTTTTAATCTAGATTTTATCTAGGGGAAAACTGTTTCCAGAAATAACTATGTGCTATTTCTGTAAAGAATACTGGAAGGGCTATACAAAGATAAACCAATTTAAGGGACAATTTATAAAAAAAATAAAAATAGAAAAGAAAAGTAGTTTTCTGCAACTAGCACTTAAATTAAGTCTTTTTCATGGTAATGACAGACTTGGAAAAAAAGAAAAGAAGAGATACAGCATGCATGCCCACCGTAAAATTAATGCAAACACTGACACGTTTTTAGTATTGTTCTCTTCCTTTCAAAATATTCCTGCCTCCCTCATGATAAAGGGGTTTATCCTCAACAAAAATACATTGAGAATACATGAAAACCAAGAGAAGTACATGGTTGAGACAAACACAATCCATCTTCCCTTTTATCAGAATCATCACTGCCAAGGGAACAGTAGCAGGTTCAAAATTTTATCTGCCTGGAAGGGTGTCATTTTCTCCTTACCATTAAAATCATGACTATTAAGATAGTAGGCTGAAAGGATCATCATTATTTCATTCAGGATTGCTGCACAGTTTAATAAGTCATTGAAGTTTGTCAAGTTGGTTTTGCATTTATTTTTCTTGGTTATTTAATAGATTTGAATGGCAGACAAAACGCTGTATTGTCCTCAAATTATCTTCTTTTCCGTCTTTACAGCTTTTCACCTGCAATCACTAAGCACAGTCAAAACACAAACACACATGTGAAAGTTTGCAAGATCACCCCTCCACACAGTAATCGACTTGCTTGAGAGAAGGTTTTCTAGGATATTAAATTACTTATCTGTGGAGCATCAACAAATGATAATTTTAACAACATCTATTCAGTAGGCAAAGTATATTAAGGCTCATACTCACCTAAGAGCCTCACTAAGTACAGGGGGATACCGGGTTTGGGATACACTCGTCATAGCCTGTGTCAACACAAACATGGTGGCTTTAAGGGCTGTCCTGCAATGCATACATGCCTCTGACCTCTCTCAACCACCTGCTATCTGGATATATCAGTTAAGGCCGTATACAAGCAGCAGTGGTCATCAGCCACCCCAAAAACACACGCTGTCCAAAAAGCTGGTTGTTGCCTTCAAGACAAAGGTGATGGTCCAGACAGAACCTTCTGAGGGAACACTAGCTGGACACACCGAAATAACATCAGTAGCATTCCTGATACAGTACAGACAGTGTAATGGACATAATCTTCTCCTAGTTATAATCCTGAAAATTTATTTTGGAAAAAAATATGAAGTGTTTAAAGTAAACTAATGAAAGCTGTACTTCTATTTAACAAATGTAATGTTTGAGAGATGATACCAGCAGAGCAGCTGTTATTGCTCTACAGAAACCACACAAGTCAGATAACTCCTGCCAACTTTCCAAATTTCTGCAAGCTTCAGTGCTATAAAAGCCAGTAAACCTTTCTGAATACAAAGTTGTACCACACATTGATTACACCCGCAGACTTATAAGGGGAACTGTGTGACTGTGAGGTTAATTAATCCTATATAGAAGGGGAAAAAAATAAAAATAATAAAGAAAATCAATGACAGTATAGGGCACCTTTCTAATCAAACGATGTTACCATTTCTCTTTGTATATATAATGATTTAACATGAAAAGCAAAAAAGTGCTCTTTTACTGTAAAGAACATAAAGCTTCTGTTTCTTGTCCAGTTTAAACAAGTTTTTGGGAGGGGATTTATGCATTTCACTACTGGCCATGTCTTCAAGTATCACCCTCAGCAGTCATCTGCAAGACACCTATCACTCTGAAGTAAATCATACATCTATGGCAGCATGCTCACTCAGATTTGAAATCCTTAGGCTACTCATCAAGCACATGATTAGGAAGAAGTAAATAAATATTCATGTACTTATGCCCTTGTGTTTAGATATTAACAGCCTGAATCATTAGCATTCTAACCACTTCAACTGGATTCTGTACAGTGTTGAGCACCTGCAAGTTAATCATTATTTACATTTCCATAATTGACAGCATATCACTTCATGTTCAACCCCAGGTGACATTAGATGGGAAAATGTTTTGTGTGTTTTGTGTTTTACACACCCTCTGTGTTACATTTGGGGATGGAGACCACCATACTTACATGCTATATAACTATTTATTTCAGATAGTTACAATGCTGTTATAACCAAAAGAAAAGCACATGGTGTTTGTTAATCATAGATTATTGGAGCATATTTACCAAGTCCTTCATTTTCCAGTTATTTACCTACTAACTACAGTAGTTCTATGTGCTCTTAGAGACTTGTGCAAGACCACAGCCATTTATTTATTCCAGATTTCACTTGGACAACTGAAATCCACAACACATCCTCACAAGTTGAGAGGCACAATTTGGTAAAAAGTATCAAAGGGACTTTTATAGGACCTTGAAAACATTAGATATGTGGAAATAACATTTTTTTGAGGCAACAAGTATAGAAGCAAACATTTCAAGACTTTTCTTTGTCTGGCAAGTTATATTTTCATCTGTTTCCACCTTTTATTCCAACGTAGTCCTGCTTTGCTCAGGCTTTTTCCAAGTCACAGCTTAGAATGTATCTATGAAGTATCAGATTTATCTATTTATCTCCAACTACTAGAATTTATCTGTAAAGCCTACATGACCATGACCTTGAAATTCTTATATTCCCAAGATTTAATAAACAAATAAATAAGAGACTAATTCAATTGAACATTAAGAGACTAATTAAGTTAAACAAAATAAATCAGTAATATGATTTATAGCACCCCATGTCTTTTAGTCTTCCACTAAGCATGTATCATTTGCCAGTTTCACTACGTATTACACGGGAAGAAAAGGGGATGTCTTAACACATTCCTTGCAATATGCACATCACATTCATCTCAGTATAAGGTGTCTGCAACATAATACACATACATAAAGCACTCCAAAAGGAATCTAAATGCATTTATTACGGCATTCGCAGCAGTGGACAGATGCTTTCACAAAAAATACTCAGAAAAAATATGCTTCATCAACAGAGATTGTTGAAAAACCTAAAATACTGAAAACACACAAATAAAACTCTAGCATAAACAGATTTCAAGAGATCACATTAATATTCTTTAGCACCGAAAGCAAAAGATTTAACATGGGAAGAACTAGCTCATGAGTCCATATCAAGACATACATATAAACTCCCGAGTAGAATCACGTATCACCCACTTCAATTCATGAACAGCAACACAGAACTGATTTTTGTTTAAGGACATGTGGTCTCACTGGCCATTTGCTGGAACCAACTCCACATAATACACCTCCAAATCGTGCGCACATAAGACTCCCACAACATGGAATCATGCCAGAACAACTGTCTACACAAAAGCGGCCCAGAGAAGAAGTGCACTATTCAAAACAGAGCGGAGGTCTGAGAAAATGTGCAGGGAATGATACTGAATGTTACAGTGTTTTCATGGGTCATGAGGCCTTGTCACATTGCTAACCCGTACGCACCACTCTGATGGGAAATTAAAAGGGATTTCTGTTCAAAACAATAAGGTATTTTGTTTACTCGAACTGGGCAACAAATATTTACTGAAAACAGTAAGTCATATATAATACATACTTACATGTACACGCACATGTATAGATAGCATAAACATTTTTAAATAGAAGGGCTAAATCCACTAAATAACAAGCCAAAGATATTTCTGTGCATTCCCTTACTTCATGTACACTGAGGCAGTTATGTTTCAAATTCTCTCCTACCTACATTCTCAAAACCTATTATTCTGCAATAAATATTTTAAGCCCATTTGTTTCCGAGTCCCATGACTTCTCCTATTCTGAACTCAAACTCTGTACAGACAGAGCATCCGTCTCATAACTTGTTGCACTTGGCATATCTCTGTACATGCTACAGAATTAGGTATGCAACCAAATTAATTCTGTAGCAAGCACTCCAGGATGAAGAAATTTTCTCTGCCCTTTCTTTATCAAAATGCAGGACATAAGGTACTAAAGTATAACATTTAACTATAAATTATATTAATGCATGTATGCACACAGCAATAAAATATACATGAACATTTATCTATTCATGAGATTTAAGAACTACACAGAAAAACTGAGATATCAATTACCAAAGTTGGATGTCTTGTATTAACGTAAGTGGTTCCTCAGTAAATCACAAATTCTGGTCACCACCGACCACCTCACTAAGATAACCAGTACTGCACCGGAGCCAGCACCCCCGCACCTCACCGAGTCTTCACCTGCACAGGCCTTCACGAGCATTAACTATTTAAAATCAGAGAACGAGCCGTGCTATGCTAATTAATGTTGTCTCTCTTTTACAGCCTATTCAGAGTCTGCTGTGACTGACTCCACAAGTGTAAGTAATTACGCTCGATGTTTGTTTTTTTTCACTCCGCTTTCGCCTACAAACCTCCTCCCCCCCAAGGTGGAGGCTGTGCCGAGCGGAGGGAAGGGCTGAAAACCAGAGACCAGCGGAGCCGCTCTCTTACGCACCAAGCCAAACAAGCAGGCAGGGGAATAACTTATTTTTAATAACAATTACAGTTTTCAAAGGAGGTAAGAGGCACCTGGGACTTCGGCCCTTCCTTCGCGGCGCTTTCCTTCTGAACTGACACTCCTGGAAGATTTATCCCTGGACGACGGTTAAAAGTTCTTTCAAAAACAGACAAGTAAAGCCACGGCGGCCGCCGAACCCTGAGGTGAAGCTGGTCAAGCGCCCGCCGCCTCCAACCGCCGCCGGGCCGGCGGCGCGCGGGGCCCCTCACAGGGCTGCCGGCCGCGAGCGCGGCGGCGCAAAGCCCCGGCGCTGAGGCACCGCGTGCCCCACCCTCCCCGCGCACCGCCCGGGCGGGCGAGGGGAGATGGAGGAGGAGGAAAGTGCGTCCCCCACCCAGCGGGAGCCCCTTCCCGAACCCCCGCGGCTCCCCCGCTACTGCTCCGTGCGGAGTCCCCTCAGAGGCGGCGGGTCCCCCCCGGAGTCACAGCGCAACCCCTGCGGTCAGCCCCGCCACAGCCGCCCCACCCCGCGCCCGCAAGCCTAGCCGTCTCCAGGTGCCCCGGGAGGACCGAGCCCCCCTCAGCCCTGACAGACAGCCGCCTCCCTGCCCGGCCGCAGCGGACAGCACCTTACCTTCCACCCTCCTGCTCCTCCTCGGCTCCCGGCATGCGGCTCGCAGAACTACCGCCCGGCGAGGACGAGAAAGGGCACGGGGGCCGGGCGGAGGGAGCGGCGAGGACGCGGGGTGTGGGGGGGTGGTCCAGGACCGGCCCGGCGGCTGTCAGGGGAGGCGGAGGGAGGAGACGCGTGTGTCTGTGTGCCAGCCCCCCGCAGCCCGCCCCTCTCCGCCGGCCGAGGCCCGCCCCGCGGCTCCGCGTCCCGCCTGCCGCGCCCGGCTGTCCGCCCTTCGCACTGGGTCTCCCCTTTCCCACCTTCGATGTGCTCCTCGGTTCTAAATCCTTCCGCTGCTCCTCTCGAGCGAGGGGCAGCTGCCTCTCAGCGGTGGCCGGAGCGGCCCCGGCCTCCCCCAGAGCCCCCCCCCCCCGCTTCCCGGGAAACACCGGAGGCGAGAGGGGGCACCGGGGCCGCGGCCTGGGCTTTGCGGGGCTGGTGCCGCCCCGCTGCTGCTCAGAACAGCTGGGGAGGAAGACTCACAAAAAAAAAAGCAAATGGCACCAGTTCCAAGCTGAAAACCGCAAGCGAGATCACCAGCAAGTGGCAAAGAGCAGGTCTTATTAGATAAATAGCTCGGCGAAAGTAGTGACAAATAATTTACGGATGCTAACACGCATGGCTGTATGGAAATATGTAAGAAGCACGGAAGCCCTATTGGTCAGAAAAATAGGGCTGTGAAGGTGGAAAGAAGTAGACGATGAGCTCTATAGATGAGGGACTATCTTTCTGGTATGCATTTTTTTTTTACCAGGCACAGTACTCTTACCTTCTGTGAGCAAAGTCTATAGGCACTAGCTCAGTATAATAATGAACACTAGCATCACTTAACACAAATGCAAATTCAAATGAAATGTAGGTGATAAGTCTTCTTCAGGAGTAGTATTGCCAACATAAAATAGACAATGGAAAAACAATAAAAGATGAAAAGTAGCTCACCACATTTTGTAGTCGAGACACCAGAAATATTTTGAAATAGAGTGTTTCTCAACTATAGCTAGGCTTTCCCTTTCAAAACAAACATCTGCAGTCAGATTTAATCTTCCAATTGTTGCAGATTGCTGAGGCAAGAAATGCAGTATAGACATATGGGCATCAGACCTCGTTTCTTTTTAAGTAAATGTCTTTAATTTCTTCAGTTTGGGATACTAAAGTAATCTCTAAACTCTTATTTACACAGTATGAAAACACTCTGGCATTACAGTCACATTTAAAGAAAGTGGTTCTTCAGGTGAAATACTCTTTTTAAACTAGGGACAATGCAACTGGGACATAGCCATCAAGATGCCACAGCAGTTTAACAACTACTTTTTTTTCTGCTCCTAAAGCAGCAATTCACATAAATTACACAGGTGTATGGGGACCTGGCACTTTTCAAGCCCCACAGCAAAGCCAGTGACACAGGAATTTATGTTTTAATCAACACTATGTTATGGGCAAAACCTGGGCTCCCAGCTGTATTGATATAATTAGCAGAATGCAGAAATCTTTGAGGCTGCTTTGGTGTGATAATTTCTGATGGATTCCTGAAACATTGAGCCAAAACAGATGTCCCAGCTCCTGCCTTGGTAGTGCCACTGAAGTGGTGCTTGTTATCAAAGCAGAGCTGCAATGGGCAGCAAATGCCTGTCCATTTTTTATTCAGGACTTATCATGCCTGTAAAGGAAAGCAACAGTTTTAGACCCCTGTTTTAAAGCTTAATGTGGTATTTGTTATCAGGAAAAGGGAAGAGATGCTCTATTTAGAAACTTTTAACTTTTAGTCTATTTTATGTGTCCTCAAAACTTCCACTTACTTATGTACACAGGGATGAAGAATTAGTTGATGTAATTCTGTAATTCTATAACACACTGGAATCTGCTCAACTACATCAAGTAAAAAGGTTGTTCAGGAAGATTTAACATTTTTTAGGAATTACTAATTTGTAATTCCTGGTTTGTAAGATGATAAGCTATATAATGCAACTTGCAATTGTTGTTTGTTCATCGTTTTTAAATCTTAACAAGCATAAAATTTTCTTTAGTGTACAAACTATAGAATGCAAATGTTAAATGTATTATTCCTTCAGTCCAAAGCATTATCTTAAAACAGTGATATTTGACAGTTGTACTTACAAAAAAAAAAAAGTTTAACAAGCCAATTTAAGACTAAAAGCAGGAATATTCAAATACATATACCTGTATTTCTCAGGTCTGAAGACAGTCTAAGCCAAGAGGGTAAAGTTTAGAAATAAGAATCCTGCCCTGCTTTCCTGATTCACTGTAACTATTATTCTCACTCCACCCTCGGTAGCTGAGCATTGTCCAACCATTCTGCAAAGAGATGGTGGTTTCCTTCCTAACACCTAAGTCACACCTTGGCACGTTTGCAAAAGCTGCAATAAAGAGTAGACAGTTTCCTTTCTGTTGATGACTAATGACTTTTATGGGTACATCCCCTATATTTGATGTTGCTGAAGACAAGTAGGTCTAATTCCATTCTCATTTTTAATTATTTTGAAGTAAGTATGATGTAAGTCACAGCAATGAAATCACTCCTGATTTTCATCAAAATTATGAAGGACTCATTCTTGCAGACTAGGTTTACACCAAGCAATACACTTCAACAGGAGCAGTAACCAAGGAGTGCTATGGGGCTGAAACAGGCCCCTGCAGAGTTAGTCAAAAGGCTGCCCTAAGGTAACTCACACTTCAGAGGTCTCTGTGGCGTAGCATAGAGGAAAAAACCCACATTAACATCTGTCCCAAATCTACCTCTTCCTTCTCTTGCTGTGCCGCCCTCCGTTTCCCACCATGCTCCATGAGTAGATGACTTGTTGCAGTGGTGCCACAGAACTCTGAAGCATAAAGCAGTTCCCTGATGATTGTTCTATTACACAGATTATTGCAAAATGGCAAAAGCTGCAATAATATCTCCAACCAATTACAATGACTGGTTACAGACTGTTGAAAGAAGCACCATTATGGCTCAAGACTAAAACATGAATCACTGCACTCTGTCTTCAGCTGACACCAGCCTCATCTCTGTTCTGCAGTGGATCCATTTCCTATCTAGTTCCTATCCATTTCTCATGTAAAATGAGGATTTGCTTTATATCCCCAGTTGTGCACCTGTGAGGATAAAAAACATGACTTATGTCACACCAAACAACGTCCCTGATGTATGTCCCACTCACACTGTTAGTGTCTAATTTCATAATCAGACCCGCTGAATTTGGTTGAATCATCTGAGAAATAAAGCATTACTAAAAAGGGTGTGGCCACAGCAGTCATAAAGGGCTTAGAAAATGTCACTGAAAGACTTTTATACTGTGATTATTGTTCTGAAACTTGCACTGTAGATTACTTTCACCAGTAGCTAGCTGCAGTGAAAATATTCTTGGAACATGTTTCCTCAACGTAAAATCCTTCTGGGAAATTTTGTATTTGAAGTTTAGTTTGGTAACTATGTAAAAACTAAATAAAACAAGTCCATGCCCTTTGTGTTTAATGTTCCCTTTCACTATGCTAGGCATCCAGTCTTTTGACAAGTTTAATCCTCTGTAATTGGGTTAGAAATAAATTTTTCTCAGCCATGAAAGAGGTATCTTTTATTTTTACTTTTGATCAGAATTTTTAGTGTACTGTCAAAGATAATAAAGAACTCTTGGTCTGCAGTTGTTGGCAATAGTTAATATTTCAATAAAAGGCAGTGTCGCCTCCAAAGGTTGCTTTACTCTGATATGGGAAAAACACTCTATCGGTCTCCCAGGTCCTTTGTATAATCTCAGGTTCCATGTCTATTAGTAAGAAATGTTATATTCCCTAGGAAATTATATTACAATTATCAATAGCCAAATATTTTTGTTTGAGTAAAATCTCATCATAAACATGGTTGGCTATTACAGAAATTCAGAGCAAGTTATGTGAACAATTTGATGTTGATTAACAGTCAATGGTTTAATGCAGAATTTGCACAAGGACCTTACATGTGTTAGAGCATTTACAGTTACGTGAAACCACAGATGCATACTTCCCTGTGGAGAAAAGTAACAATTCAATAGACTACTATGAAATAAATTTACCTGACTCGTATAATAAACAAGACTGCCTCTCTCCAAGTAGATCTTTGTGCACACCAGTAGCAACTAAATAGTTAGAATTCCAGCTAAATCAGCAGCCCAACAGGACAGCATTCCATACACTCACTTACACTAGTTCAATCTTCTATCTATTGTCAAAGCCTCAAGTCTGGAAAAAAGGTAGTTTGATTTCTGTGGTAAATCAGCCTTGAACATTACAGCTTCCTATCCATTAAAAATGAAATCTTTTTATTAATCGATGAAGAAAATTCTCCAGTTGTTAATTTATTTTTGCACTGATGTTTAATATTCTAACTTATGTCTATTAATAGTTTATTACAAACTATTATACCTAACGATATATAACTCCCCCAACCCCACCCCACCCCCCACCCCCACCACTGTATCTTTCATATTTTCACATTAATGTTTTCAAACTCCTAGCCTTTCCAAAGTTTTGGAGTAAAAAATGCTTCCAAATGCTTCCCAAAGCATTGGAGTAAAATACCAAAATCACTAGAAACTGAGCTTTAAACACTGAGGTAGTATGGGCAAGCACTTAAATTTCTTGTCATCTAGGTGACATCTGACACGGAAGAAAGAATATTTCCTTTTCCTCTACTTTTTGTGAACCGAACAGTATGACCAACCTCTGCTTCTTTCCATGGACTGCTATAAATACAAAATCATTGTCAACAGTGCAACTGCCCATAAAAACAAGCATCATAGGTAAATCAGACTATTAAATCAGTTCTAAGAGACTAAAGAGTGAAATTGTATTCTGTTGTAAAAGATATAAATTGACCATTGTTCTGTTTTTTATGAGTCTGAGAAACAGCAACAGATGATAGCAAGTAAAATTAAATAATTTATAGCTGATAGGGAAGAAAGTTCCTTCACCTCATCTACAGCACAACCTTTAAACGTCTGACCTTTTAGAAATAACTTGGGTCTGACCAGTTATGGGTTGAATGCACATATTGTATGCAGTGCACATTTTTCCACTATAACTCAAAAAGTGTTTGATGCTGTGTGAGCTGGGGTTCTTCGGTGGGGGATTTCAGTATCAAGTCACCAAAATATTTAAATGAGAAAAATGAGAGCTTATTTCCTTAACTTTTTTGAGATGTATTCGCCACATTCACATCTGTGTATCAAAGCATATCTTTCCAAATCCTTAAGGTGTAAGAATTTTGGCCCAACAGTTCCCCAGTATCTGGAAAGTATCCCAAGGATTCTCATGTATTAAACTAAAGGTATAAACACTAGAGCAACCCCTTCTTTCCATTTTCTTTCAAAGTCCCTCTTGTACTGGGCTCCAAGGCAGAGGATACAGGGGCTAGGACTACTGAATATACACATGGATAACACATCTCAAAGAAGTCCAGTTCAGATACAGAGAAGGAACTTAGCAAATTCCCTTTGGAATTACTAATGCAACTATTCACATCTCTGATCTACCTGGTGATAGAAGCAGAATTAGGAATTGTGGGACAGAGGCCCAAAGAAAACAACAGGTACACACATTTTAAACATCATCCTGTAAATTCAACATAACTAATGTGTATGCAAACTATCTGCTATTAAGTAAGCTGTTCAAGTCTTCAATAAGCAACTCAAGTCTTCAATAATAACAAGTTTTACAGGCTCATTACAGGTTTGTCTATGGCATTCTAAGTTTGACTGTGCTAGACCAGAAGTCCATTATAAAAGCCTTCATTTACCTGAGCAACATAAGGAATACAAGTGGTTTCAAGGCTGAAATTACGGTTTGCAGGATTCATTGACTGGAACAGTGCTTTGACGTTCACTTGGATGAAAACAAAAAGCATATAAAACTTAGGTAATTAGCACATTTTCTTTGACAAAATTAATCTAATCCACGTTATAGTTTTGTAGTCGCTGTGGATACATTTCACTTGACATGCACAACCATGTACTTGAAGGCCAGGAGACCTTCAAGAAGGATATAGCAAAAATAACTACATAAAATCACATTAGGGCAGTTTCATTTAAAAAAAAAAAAAATCAAAACAAAACAGACTCAGTCGGTCCAATAGAGAAGTTCTAGAAAATTCAAGTTTCTTACAGTTGCTTACTATATTAAACAGTCATCAAAATATCTGTTTTGCGTCCAGATATAAAGTATGAATAGCAGTTATAGACTCTGGTTCTTTGTGTGGTGTGCATAACTGCACTAAAAGTGTTTTGGATAAAACAAATGAACTCTTAAGCCAAATCTTCTTATACTACTAAGAAAAGCCCAATGCAAGAAACCGAACAAAAATTGTTTTATTTTTATGTTTAACTTCTAAATCATAGTATCATAAAAATTTTATTTCTGCAAACATCTGCTGTATTTTGTTTCCAGCTGCATATGTTCAACAGTTGATGTGTTTATGTACAGGTACAAATTATGGCAACAGGCATACTTATAATTCAAAATGTTGTACACACTGCTATACCTTCAGTTTTCCAATGTTCTTCCACCCTCCCAGAAAATACATTTTAAAGCATTCAAACAATGTCTACACATTTGAGTCTAGTAGAAATTAAAGGGATCCTTTCACCATTAACATTCTGCTTAGAGTTTACTAATGCTTGACAATAGTAGTAAGCTAACCTCTAACATTTGTTAACATATTTGTTTTAAAAATATTTTTTTACAAGGATTTTTGCTGTTACTCTGACTGGAGGAAAAATACAGAATTCTTGCAAATTCAGTACTAAGTCCTTCCAGCATCTCAATATACACAGTACTTTTCTTATTTTTTAAATCACTGTGGCTTTGTAAAAAAGCTACGCTAAATCAGATTAAGTATTACTTTTCTCAAATTCGTATATTTTAAGTGTGAGCCGTCCTACTCTGAATTTTCAATTTATTGTCTTTCTTCTGAGGACATATAATAGGCTGTTTCTACCTTATGCTAAGAAGGAATGAAGGAATTCTACTTTCCTCCCCCTTCCTGACCCCCCCTCCCCCAGTGGATTTGACTGGCACCTGTGTAGACCTTTTATAATTAAAAACATAAGATTCGCAGGATTGTATAGCAAATTTTGAAGAAATAAAAACATTAATGACAAGTAATTCTTTGTACAATGGCCCTCGTCCATTTTCGAAACTGAGCTTTGTTAGAGCTCAAAATGAAAAGCTAATTCCATTAAGTAATACCAGTTCTGCTACTGAATTTAAAAGAACCAGGAAATCTTTAGTCTAGCATAAAATAACAGTACATGAGCTGTGACTTTCCACAGAGGAAAGCAGCATTACCTTCACCAGCTAACTGCTAAGGAATTGCCGCCTCCTCATGTTTTACAGCTTTGGCATTTATATGTACAGCAGCTCTTCAGCACACAAATCTTCTAACCTTTCTGCCTCTGTCTTATCAATCCAAACTCTTCCTCTATTAGAACGGCAAGAACTGCAATGAATCAAGATCCTTCATAGGTGGATTTCGTGAAAGAGCATTTACCTACAGATTATTCTGCATAGTTTGACCCAGATTTTTGAACTTCAAAGAACAGGAAAACATGAAGAATTTTGCCTTCACGATAGCCCAAGGTACAGTTAAAAAAAAAAAAAAATCATCCAAGGTGCAGATGATTCACCATGTACATAGAACTACCTAAACTTACTTAGGTATTTCAAGTATGAGGTTTTCCAGTTAGTGTTCTTTCAAATTCAGAAAACTGGAAGACAAAGGAATATTACATTAACAGACAAGGCCCTCCAAATCTGACACATCAATCCAGTTGATCACAGAATTCCATATTAGAATTGCAAAGCATATTGGGAGTTCTGCCATGGACAGTTCTATTCAAACAATTGTTACAGCACTTTCTTACTCCACCTGTGAAAACAATTCCAGGAGTCTTTTGCTTAGAAATTCAAATGATTAAATATAAACTGACACAAAAAAAACCCAGGAGCTTTGAAGCTACTCAGCCAAAATCACTACTGGTTTAATAGTTTTATCTCACGCTAATAAAATGGATAATACAGCATAACAATTAGCAATGTCCAATTCTCATCTATCAAAACTGAGAAAATATTTGAGGTGTTTGAGCTCTCCCTTGATGTATTCTTAAAGTAACCTCCTGTTAGTGGAATGTGAAGACAGAGTAAATGAGACAGAATCTGGCTCCATAAGCAAAACTAGCGAAGGCACATTGATAAGGTGTCATTTACAATTTGCTGTTATCAGGCTTCTTATTATAGTGCCTAGAATTGCAGTTACATAGATGGGGTTTCCTTATGAAAAGTTGCTCTTTGGAAACAGCAGGGATATTTTGAATGAAGGTATACCTACCTCTTCACTGCAGAAAAAGACATGCATGCCCTGTGGCTTTAGATAAGCATGTCCAGTTGTAGTTTTAGAAGCATTATATTAACAAAAAATGCTAAGACTGTACTATCTTAATTGCTAAGTAATGATTAGTGTGAACTGCAAAATAACTCATAGGCTTCTATTTACAGGTCAGCTCAAAACAAAGCAAAGTATTCATGCCTGTTAATTGCTTGTTTTAACTTGTTTCACTCCAGGTGATTTTGTAGAAGCATGTCCTTGAAGGATATGAAATCCCCCATCAAGCATACTCATCTCACAGGTGAACAAATCCAGAATGATGTCTTAAATACAAAATTTGGTTTTCCATACCCCATCTCTTTAAAGTATGTTATGTTAGCCCTTCCAGGAAGAAAACAGGAAACTTTGTTTCCATGGTATCACTCAGTATATGCAGGATCTATAGTTTTGTCTATTACAAAAATGATACTTCAGACTCAGTATGGTACTATTTGTGAGTCATCATAGCCAGATTGTGGAGAAGAGATAGGAGAATCATACAGAAGAGGGAAATGTGCACTTATCTGAAATTAAATACTGAGACACATTAACATTTGGGAAAGAAAGGAGACTACGAGGAAAGGAGTTCAAACATTTCTAAAAGAAAATTATTTCTTCTGATGGAGAATTTCTTGATCTCACCTTTGGCATTTTATCTTGATTCTGTAAAAAAATCCTGCTCTCATTCACTGCAATACTCCTGCCATCAAGTATGTCAGCACTTCAAACTAGAGGCTGAGCTACAAAATTTGCTAAAACTTAATGTTCCAAGCTATTTTATGTCCAGTTGCAATATTATTTCTAGAAAAAAAAAGTAATTTTTGATTATTGCATCTGTAAACAGTGAAATATTATGACATTTAATTGGTAATAGGAAATGTATTCCCATCTATTTTTCCATATTGTATTTTTCAAATAATGAAAGACTATATATAAAGACCAACAAATTCAAGTTTACTGGACATAAAAAAAATCCCTTAGGAATAACAGATCTTCTTCAGGGAGTATGTTCCTTCAAGTAGATTTAGTGCTGAGACAGCATGGTAGTTAAAGCACAAACAGAGGCTGTTGATAAAGTGGCAATGCACAACAGTGTTGTAACGTATTATAAAGGAGCAATTGCCTGCAGTTCATCAGTATGGATATGGCAATGAAGTTCTGCTTTACATATTCCAGGCACTAAGAATTTTGTAGCAGTGATTACAGGAGGTTCTTCTTCCCCTACAAAAGGAAAAAAAAGAAAAAAAGAAAAGTGAGGTTCATTAACTGAAACACTGATTTTGTATTTGGTCAACCTTTTAGAAACTATGCAACGAAAATTTATGAACACCTTCTGGATCATAATGCTATACTTTCATGAGGCTGAACTACCATGCTCAGTAACTCCTCATCTAAAGAATTAATACAAAATTTCCTCTCCAGGCAGGGCTTCCTAGAGAAGACCTTATTTGTGAATGGACCTAGTAAAGTTTTGGTCATTGGTACTTTCTCAAAATTAAACTGGTTTGAACTTCAGTTGATGATGCCCAATATGATGATCTCTTTTGAGAATCTTTTCTTTGCAGATCAGTAGTCTGCACATGAACTGCACTGAAAGATAGCAAGTAGTACTAACTATGTGACATGATATTAATTCAAAAGATTAAATCAAACTGTCCTTTAAAGAAGAAAGGAAAGATCTACCTTGAGATGCTAAACAGCAGAGCTATTCCATTCTGTTCTGACCAAGTAATGGATAAAAAATAGGTAGTCAGAACAGAAATGGCATTGTGAATTCAGAGTAATAACGTGGACGTGTCCAACTCTTAGAACAAGAATAAAAGCTAAAGACTTCTATCTACCCTCTCATTATTAGGCATATATATAAATAATAGAGGTATAAACATTTTGTATGTCTGAGACAGTAAAAAGATTTAATGGGTCACGTTCTAATAGGCAGATGATGCTCAGTTCTAGATACTGTCTCTGTTGTACGCTGTACCTCACCAGGACTGCGGTTTGGGTGAGGGGAGGTTTGAGGAGAGTTGGTCAGGGTGGTGCTTTTGGACAGGGACAGTGAATGAGAATATGGCAGAAGTAATTGTGGTTTCTTAAGACACTGGAACATTGGTGTTAAGATCCAACTCTATCAGCTAGTGCTGTAATGTTCAACCTCTACAGCTGAAACATGTTAACAAGTAGGTATGTGACTTGAGAATTAATTACTAGAAAGACTGCTTCATTCTTCCAGTGACTCCTTGGCAGCTGGGACACCCAGCTGACAGCTCTGTGATTGAATCAGGAGGGGAACACCAGTAAAGCATTTTACAGAGAGGACATAGATTTTAAACTAGCATTCTACTTTCATCCAACACTAGAACCTTCACAAATATCATCTGTAATTTTTCCCACAAATGTGAAGACAGGCTATGTTAGAAGATGGCAGGAAATTAAAGAATATTGTACTAATTTTGAAACAAGAATAGAGTATTTGTGACATGTAGTTAAATCAGTACATCTGGATTTTTTCCACTTGAAGAGATTCCAGGTTTTAGTTATTTTGTCTATAGACTATCTAAGCCTATAGATCTAGATGCTGTATCTGTAAACCAACATTTACATTCTCTCCCCGCCCCAAGATAATTCTGGCATCAAACACTAGTTATGACTTATCTGAATAATCAAAAAAAATAAAAAAGAATCCATTTAGCCAACAGTCTAACAAATTAGCTCACTGTCAACACTCATTTGAGAACGCAGAACAGCATACCACCATCAGAATGCAATATTCACCTGTTGTAGCTGCTTAAGGAAAATCTCAGCAAACAGTAATTTTATTCTATGAGCGGAATTTTCCAGCAATTGTACACTGATGTAGTTGTGATGCCAGTTCAATGTACTATAACTAGTAAGGTCAGATCAGCTTCTTGTATAGCTTGAGGCAATATTTACACCTTCTAACTGTAGGCATCTAATCTGGGTATCTATTTTGGAGAGTGCCTTCCAAGCATTTAAATTCCTTCACTGAAACCCATTTGTTCATTTTCCCCAGCCCCATATCTGATAAGTAGCCTAATGTCATTCTGAAACTTGAGTTAACCACAGTACAGACTATATCCCTAAAGATTCTAGTATGTGCTGGGGCAAAATAGGATGTCAGGTTTAGATTTATGGTCCTTCTCCAAGTGCACCCTCTTGATTAAGCCACATAGCTGTCAACTGAGTATCCCAGCTGCCAAGGAGTGCTGGAAGAAAGAAGCCATGAGAAAGAAGCCATTTCTCCAATAACAGGTAAATTAATGAGAAGTGACTTATTAATAGAATTTTAGTGAAATCCAACTTAGCTAAGAGTCCCCCCCCACAGTAAGTTAAGGAAAAGATTAATTTTTCTAAAGTTGCTGAAACTTATCTTTTTTTACCATCTTTATACAACACTCATCTTCCTCTGCAGCCTTCTGCATGGCTCCTCATATATTATCTTAAATATTTTGAGATGGTAGAAATATGCTCAGAATAACTGAATGTAGTTTTTGAAACACTGCGGTATCTTACCTAAACCTGATGATGAAGAAACACTTTCTGTAATAGAAGATGTTTCAATTTGGTCTGTCAATAGTCCTTCCATTAAAGGTAAAGATAATTCAGATGAAGGAACAGATGAATCATAGATTCCAGAATCTCGAGGCATATCTTTAAGATTTGAAGCTTTAACAACATGTAACAATGGCTGAAGAACAGAGCTGCTACCACCTTGAATGTCCTGAGCTGCTACATCTTCTCCAAGGTTTAAGTGCTGAATTATACAGTGAGAGTCTGAATTCCCTGCTGAAATATTATTTACATCTGTTTTCAGGTAAAAATCACCATCCATCACCTGTTTATTGACTAAGTCATTTAAAACCAAGCCCGAATCAAATTTTTCCATGACAGGCTCTGAGTAATGTAAAGAAGGTGGAGGGAAAGAAATAAATTGTTTCTCAAACCAATCTGGCTCCTGATCGATGAACTGATGCATATTGCAAATAGCAACATAAAGGGATCTCCCAGATTTGCTCCTGAAATAATTCCTTTTACTGATGTTAACAGGAAACACCTCTGCATCCTGTACACTAAGATCTCTGGAGTGTAAATGTGAATACAGCTGAGGGAGATTGTCCATGAGTTTGTATTTTGTACTTAGATCCAGAATACCAGGGATGTCTCCTTCACAGGAGTAATCAAAGTAGACTGCAATAAACTTGCAGAGGTCATTTGAATTCTGCTTTGCTTGACGAAGCTTCTCTGCAACAGTCAACACAGCAAACAGAAAGAGTTCTCCTTTTCCTGCATCTTTGGTTACCCCGCTGTGTTTCCAGTTCTTTTTTTCAACAAAGTATTTCATTCCCTTAGAACACACAATGATGATAAATTGTGACTCATTTATTTTTTTAATAAGCCACTCCTTCTGACCTTCTTTACAGACTTTTAGATCTTCCCACAAATCTAGAGCCACCTGGAAAAGAAAAAGAACCTTCTGGTTGTTATTCATTATTAGATATATTTGCTAATAAAATTTCAATGTGTTATACTCAGTGAGTCAGCTTGTATTTATCTGACAACTGAGTTTAACTACAGCTTGTCCTCGATGCAAATACAAGATGTTTTAAAAGAGAAATAAGTAATAATTAACATAGTCCTGATAGTGGACAAACTGGAATCAGTGATGGTATGTCAGTAGTTATTCACCAAAATAAAAAAGAAAATAAAAATTAAAAAAAGGAAAACATGTGTAGTTATACCTGTGTCACCTATAAATTTATGGAATCAACAAGTAACAGTGTAAAGCCAAGTAGCTGAATGTAAACTGGGTAGTTCCTTAAAAAAAAAAAAAAAAACCAACACACTATGGATGTGGTACATATCAGTATTTCTCAGGAATAAAAAGAACATAGAAAATGTGACTGAACTAGGTAAATTGCTATTTACTTATCTGATCAAATTAGATATCACCTATCCACAATAAACAATGTATTGTGCCTGCCTCAAACAGTTTAACTGTTGTTGCATATTTGGGTTCTTAATATGCTGAATGTAATGGAATTCCATTTCATTTATCATCTTTTGCATATTAATGAAGTCTGATGACAAGAATTTTTTAGATACAAACGTAAGTAGTCCCTATAACATTGAGTCCTTTCAGTTAGGATGCAAAACAGCAGCAGCTTATCTCTGGTAAGAAAGCTCTGAAAATTTTATCATGAGTTGTCTTATTTTGTACTTTGTCAAATTTTCTGAACATTCTACATGGTCTAAAATGCCTATGTACACCAAGATAAAGGACACAATGGTTAATCTCATGGAAGAAGGAACGAGCAGTAAAATATCAGAAAAAAATTGATGGAAAACTCATTCATAATAGACACACATCAAAACCATTTATAAATTCTTCTCTCATGCATCTTCCCAGAGAACAAAGTATTTTTGCTCTGCTGTATCACCCATAACCGAGTGGAAAACTTCACCATGACAGAAGACAGAGAGCAGGTAGGTGCCTAGAACAGAACTCATGAAAGCTGCTACTGCACAGTCAGCTACAGGAAGAAAGTGATCATGCCTGAGCGATGGTCACCGTAGGCCCCTTCCAACTGAACTATTCTACGTGTGGGGAAGAAAAGTCGTTTTACAGCTGCTTGGGAGATACTCTGATAAAGGTAGAATGCAGGTAGATTTTCTTTCATGTCTGTTTTTGTTTCTGTTCTTCAAGCTACTGTCTGATCTCCTATATCTGAGAAACGATTTTTCGTATGGTCAAGTTATTATTTTAAATGGCTATTAAACGCCACTGGTTTTGTCCATTATGAGAACAAGTTCCAACTCCATATGAAAAATACTTGTTCAACTGTTCTGTTGTGCACTGAGCATCACTTTTTCTATTAAACTCCACAGCTTTAATAATAACACGTATTATTTCTGTATGTAGTTCCTTTCAATATTTCATCATATAAATCTTAAATGATGCTTGATACCACATATTCATTAGTACATAGTTACAGTGGTAACAGCTCACCTTAACACTATCCCAAAGAGGTATGGTGTAGCACAGCTAAAGAATACCCCTTTAGAGACGTACAAGTTTATAAATCACCTCATCTGAACTATTTTAAACACACGAATCAATTGTGAACATCCCCAAACACGTGAGGCATCGCTTCTGTTACAGAGTTTGGCCACTAGAGGCCAGACTTGCTGTGTGGTGGGAAATCCAGTCCCAGTTCACACCGTTAACATCATCGTGGCAGGATTCAAATGTGGCAAAAATAGGCTAACCGCTGTCTTGCATTTTTACAGTTGGGAAGTGAAAGACCAGCCACGTATTGATTATAATTTTACAGCATTATTGGAATAGAATGGAAAAGTCAATACGAATTAATACATAGTGTCAAAAATTAATCGTAATTACACGGTATGAGTTTTGATAGATTCAACCACTTCAAAAATTACAATATAAAATGTGTTTTAGGAATACTGAAGTATATCAGGTAGACACTAATACCTCTTTGTGACATCCGACTATAAAGATGCAACACCTACTATACAGAAAAAGCAGTTAATACAAAGCTAAACACAGCTGAATAAAAGTCCTGGAATCGATGCAGTACACATTTTCCACTACTCTGTTTTTTAAAAACATGGGCTATGATCTGTTCCTTTCCCTAAGTAAAGAAAATCTATGTAGCCAGTATTTAGAAAAATAACGAAAGTTATCTCTGTGGAAAGGAGAGATTGAAATATTTCATTTTTCGAGCACATATTATGAGGTTTGGGGGTGCTGTTTCAATTAAGGAAACTGTTTACAGAAGAAACATTGAGTCTACCTCACAGCCACAAAAGTCCTGAAGAAAGTAAGCAAAGCATTGGATGACGTTAATGTGTTTCTGGCAATCTTTACTGGAATAGCAGATGAACACTTTTGGCCGGGGACGAAGTCTTTCCACATGGAGACCTGCAGCATATGCTGAAGATTCTGAGCTCTCCTCATCCAGATGGGAATATATGTTTTCTAAATTGGAAGAGAGAAAGAGTTCACACTATAAAGCTTGGTATTGTTTTGGGTTTTTAAAACTTCTGTAGGCTCATCACTAATGCAAAAATCAAAAGGTATTTCCTTCCTTTCCAGCCTGAAAAAGAGAAGTTGTACATACTCTATTTATCCAGCTTCTGAGCTGCTGCATACGCGGAACACACTTTGAAAGTGAAATGTGCAGTTATTACTGTACAACTCAGAAAATTTAAGACAGGTTTATTTCATAAATAGAATGAGGTTGTTTCACCTCTATCCAGCTTCAACAGTTTTCACCGCTCTGTTCAAATACTGTAAGCCTTAAAGATGTATCATTGTCAAGAGTTTTGCATATAACGAAGTCTTGTTTTAAAAAAGACCCACAACACAAGCCATGTAAGAATATTAAACTCCAGGAACACAGAACCCTTCAGAATATCATACAGTATCTCTCTGGTATATACACACACACAGGTTTGGACATAAACTTGACATTATTTTGAATTAAGATAGGATTAATTAAAATCAGAATAGCTATTAGTGTTTCTTTCCTTGTATAGATACTTTTATGCTAGAACATAAAAGTCTGGTCTTATGCCAAACTAATTCAATCTAGTTCTACAGTTGATTAAGCTAATTTGGAATAAAGCATGAGTATTTCAAAATACAAATGCCCATCTAGGGATTTAATTTAGAACAATTCATCAGGAATAACTATTCTGGAACAACTCTTTCTGTAGACAAATCCTTAGTGATTCATCTGTTTTGGTTTTTTTTTGTTGGAACTGTGCTAGCTGTGAGCAAAGGGATAGCTACAGAAGACCAGAAGGTAAAAGGATTTAACCCAGATGGCATATAGCACTTGCAGTATACCTCAATGCCAAAATTCAGATGGATAATACAGTTATGTGAGGTTTGGGGAAGTAATCTCTTTTTCCATATTCATGACACCACACAATTCCCTAGATTCTACAAAAAATGCCAATTGATTTTTAACATCTCAGTGTAACAAGTGTGGCTTGCCAGCTCCTGGACACAGAGGATAGAGAAGTCAAAGGGGAATAAAATCTAATTCAGAGAAACAGCTGCAAGTAAGTCTTAGAAAGAGTACATTTAGGAAGATGGCTTTGGATGAAGTATAAAGGCAACTTCCAGGAAAGTGAGCAAATCTGGAGTAATAGATACAAGTAGTATTCCAGACAGTGCTGAGAACAGTATTTGTATCACATGGCTTTACTTTCCATCTGATTTAAAGAAAAAAAAAAAAAAAGAATTAGACATTTCTGAATGAAATAAGAGAATGTTTAAAATATATCAATTTAAAGATGTTTGTATTCCACATGGTCATGTAGCACTTGCACAAATAAAAAGAAACCAGAAAGCCAAAGTATTTCCCAACAGCAGTTTTGTTCTCTCCTTGATTTGTCTTGATTTGTGATACAGTACTTTCTATGGCAACAAATTACCAACAAGCACTGATTAAGAGTTTGCTAAAAGTTTCAAGACATGGAAAAGCTGTGAGGAAGAAGGAGAAAGAATCAGAAAAGACATGAAAAAGCTTCAGATAAAGGGATTTCTGTAATAAATCTACCAGTTAAGATATTTTTGGTTGCAAAAATGCATCTTTAAATGGAACTCTGTATTGAATAAACCCTCTTACCTTGCTGTTTCTTGCGGCACATCACTGTGAAAAGCGTTGCAAATGCTGAAATGACAACTAAAGGGACTGTAATGGCAATAGCTCTTATTGGTCCAGCCCACGGAGAATGTACTTTGAAAAATAATGCAGAATTAGCCATATGTTAATAAGCTATGTTATCTTATCAAATCTTCACCCTGGGAATGTAATACTACTGCAGTACACTATTATCAGGTAATTCTTAAATATATAGTAGCATCAAGCATCATGTTCTGCTCCATTTTAAATAGGTTTTATGCTGATTGCCCCCATCAAGACAGCATTAGAATGACTAATATAATGAACAAGTGCTGCATGACAACTGATACCTTGCCCCATGAGAATATCTTTTCATGAAGTGTAGTTTTGATAAGGCATGCAATAGTCATTTGGATCTGACAGATTTGCGTACCAGGGTGCAGAACTAGCTACTGCCACTTTGAAAGAACTGAGTTCCTGCACAGATTACCTTTCGCCATGTGCATTAGGAGTCAGTCCATTTTGCCCATTGCCTTCATCTGCAGCTACGTTTTGTGCCTGCAGTTACATTCTGAAATCCCTATTTACCTTTTTGATAACTGGTCTGATACACAGACATGCTAAGTATTCACCTGACAGGTTTTCCAGACTGCTTGATTTGATTTCAGGGCAACTACACAGGCAAGTAATATGTTTAGGCTGCTCTCACAGTTTCATTACATTTTTTCTACACTGCATGCATCAGTTGTATGCAATTAAGATACAGGCTATGATTCTTCATATCCACTTAAACAACAAAGGTGACTTTTCCACAAAGATTTCCAATGATATACTGATCTAAAGTGTACTAAATATAAATGTACAAAGATGCAGATGTGTATGTACAAGTGTGCATGTCTACTCTTTAAAAAAAAAAAAAAAAAAAAAAAAAAAAAATCACAGCACAATTGCCTCAATAGTCCTGATTACACCAAACAGACACAGGTCAAATCAAGATTTATTTCCAACATAATTGAAATGGAATCTAAATTAATAAGGTAAATACTGTATATAGTTTAAAAAACAAAATTCATACCTGGTTTTAGCGCATAGTGCATTGTTTTTCTTGTTGTATTAGTGTCATCAACCAGCTTTGAAAAGTAAAAGTTTCATTTTATTTTGTTGAAATTTAATTTTCTTTTCTGCAACACGTAAACAACTGTAACAGCTTTTATGATCAAATGCGAAGAATCTTACTGTTCAAAAAGTTAAAATTGAAGATCACCACAAGCTAGTAATTAGTGAAATAATTTGTCTTTGTTGGTACATAGTTTAATGTTGTAATATTAACTTTCAAAGTTCACATATTGTCATTACCAACAGATGATGACAAGAGAAATTCAAGAGTAATACACAGCTCTTAAGTATAGTAAAAACTGACCGAACTACAAGAATTATGCACAACTTTACTTGAAGGCACAGATGAAACTGCTATGCACTAAGGGAAGCAAAGTTATGGAAAGGTCAAGAACGATCTGTCTAAAAAGCTTTACTTGCCCAAGGTACTTCAGTAGGGATGCCTGAAGTCCAATTTCATCAGTATGACTTGAAATACTATAATTTCAGTTAATTTCTCCATTAATATCCTCATTTATAAATAGTCATTTATACAACAGCTAAGTATTACCTCAATTATATAATCCCCTGGAGATACATTCTGAAGAATACAACTTGTAGTATCTGTGTTTTGCTCCTACATCAAGGAAAGAAAACACTTTGCAAGCCATTCATATACTTTCAAAACCTAATAAAAAATACATTTGCATTGATTTAGAAATATACAGTGCTCTTCTACATTAAGACAAATTAAACCAGCCAAACTAAGTCTCTCTATTCAGATATGCGAGGACTACAATCCTCTGCCCGCAGTACTATATGATATGATTAATTATCAAAAAACAAAAAAACAAACAAAAACCAACCCTTAGAATTTTGGTCTAATACATAAACTCTACGTTATGCCCTGAAGCTCCCTAGCTTTCAGAGACCTAGGATGAAAGATTGACCACTGAGCACAAATTTGTCATTGAATATTAACCAAAATTAAGGAAAATAATACAACAAATTGCAGCTCACATAACAAGACTGAGGCACACAGCTGTACAAAGTCAGAGAGCACCTAATTCCACACACAAATTAAAGTGAGAGCTATCTTGTGATACCATTTCAGATGGATAATCTATATAGTCAAATTTAGTGCAAAGGTGAAATTAAAAAGTAGGAAATAATATGTATAAGAAACATAATAAAACTGCAATTTGTAGTAATAATTAGTTGTAACGTGTTGAAGAGAGAGAACAGTCACTTCCAATTTGCTTATACCATGCAGCTCCAGTGGAGGCCCCTCAGTCCTGGTTTTGGCTGATGAGTTCTAACACAATACAATTATTATTTACATGACTAGTACCAACTAGTTTAAAAATTTTAAAACTGATAGTATTCTATATTATATTAAGTTTTTAAGATTTCTCTAAGGCCATAGAACATTTAACAGGTGTTGTGCTTTTAAGAGTTGCAAAACTCAGTGACGTACCTGTTTGCAGGTCTTTTGCTTAAATGGCCCTTCATGCTTAAGTTTGTAGTGAAGAAAGTAATATCTAAACCCAAAGTTGTGAGGTGCGTGATCAAAGGACACTTGCATGTTAAAACCCTGCTGGGTAACATTCAGATTCCTTGGCTTCCAGTCTGTTAGAGGAGATATTAATGAATTGGAAAAAAGTGACTCTTCAAGTACAGTAACTTTTTGTAAGAATATACAGGAAGTATTACATTTTACTTACAAGGTTTGCAGACAAGGTTTTCTGGCTGCAGCAACAATTCACATGCTAGAAATACACACAAAAATTTATTAATGATACAGTATCAAAATGCTATGCTATTTAAATAGAAAAAGTGCAAAAGAAAGGAATACGTAATTTTGCAGAAAATACGCCCATTTCTTTCCCAGTCTCTAATATGTGTGGAGTAAATATATTTTTTAATCTTAGCTTCTTTGTTATGATTTCAAGTTCCTTCTCATCTTTATATGAGAAACACAAGTTCATTAATTTGAAAACAGCATTCCTTAGTGAGAGAAAAGGGATAGCATCAGGCACAGCACAGCAGGAGAGGAAGTTGAAACTCGTCTGGAATACATTTACTCAGAGTAAATAAAAATGCTGACCACTATTACAAAGACAAGTGTTACTGCAGTCTGCCTCAACAGACAGACTTTCAAATATTTGAAGGAAGTTTTATAGGATAAAAAAACCTAAGCAGGACAAATAGCAACATTTCACCCCAAAAGGTACTTGCAGTTTGTCATCATACTACTTAAGCACTGAGGAGCTTCTTCAAGTTTCTTCTCTCTAACTCCAGTGAGAATTAAGTCGTTTTGAGAAATTCAACTTGATTTGTTGCTATCTAATTTTATATATAGTCATCTATATCTATCTCTACATATCTGGTTTTGGAACTGTGATTTCAAAACCAAGAACAACCAGAGCTTCTTCACGATGTCCAGAGAGGAGGAACAGCAAACCATCTTCATGAGTCAAATGTTCCTGAGAACCATGAGAGTAATCCTGCTGTAGGCAAACCTGAGATAATCTCAGGCCTACCTGAGACTTTTCTTCTGCTTGTTGCCTAACACACATTTATAATACACCACAGATTTATCTGTGGCATCCAAATCCTTTCCACTTAACACCCAGATCTACCGCCAGAGACTATGTCAGTAACTATCTTAACCCAGACTCTTCTAACATCATCATCATCTACTACATTACTTGGTTGGGAAAACTGAAGTGCCAGAGGCGGGGGGGAACACGACAACACCCATTGGTGAAGAGATGATATGCAATACTATTTTGCATGAAATACTTACGTCTAGTTCGGAAGAAAAATGGGTGATAATTACTTTCATTTTTAATGGAAGGAAAAGGAACAATCTTTATAAAGTAATCTGTTTCAAACTTCAGATTTACAAAGGGCTGCGATTCCATTCCCTACAAAAAGACAAGATTGAGACAAATTTTAAGGAACTATTGTAACTGAAAGTATCTTACAAAGCAAGCCCACAGTTTTGCAAACACAAGCAGGAATTAATACATTAGGAGTCATTTATCTACCCCTCCATTACACATTGATAAGAAGGAATCCCACTACAGAGTTGGATGTGTACTATTACAGATGTGCACCTGTACTCCAAAGTCACCCAAATGACAGTTTCCAGCTTCAGGAAAGCTTCTATAGTAGGGGACTAGATCTGTCTGTAGAGTAACAACTATCACTAGTTTAAAGAATAATACTTTTAGGAAGCAACCTGCAACCTAGTAATCAGAACATTGTGTATATAGATAGATTTATAGCAGCATATAAGCACTTTCAAAACTACTCACACAATCAAGCAACAATGAAACTTTTCTTGAAAGAAAGCACTTACTGTTCGTTTAAAACTGGGGCTGAGCTGCTTTGGATCTTTTAAAACCATCTGCTGGCATTGTCTTCCCTCTGATTTTAACTCCTCAAGTATTACTCGAAATCCTTTCAGGTATTCAATCCCTGCGAAGAGCAGGGCATTTAAAGAGAAGACTAATATTTCAAAATGCATAGTGTGGTGTTTTATGTAATTTTAATATATTTCATTTGTCTTTAAAAATAAAACTTACCATTGATAAGAAACACGCTTGTGTTTTAATACCTGCTTTGTAAGTCAGTTTTTCCTGCATTTTTTATCTGTCTTGCCTATTTAGAATTCAATCTTTGGCAAAGACTGCGATTACTACATACTTGTGTAATGCTTAGAGCAGAGGGGCCCATGACTCAGCTGGGGCTTCCAAATTATCACTGCAAGTTATCATTATCTTCAATACCCTCAGGAATACTTCATAGTAACTTCACATTTCCATTATTAGCAATGAAATAGAACATTTTTCTAGCAAATTATAGAAATACTCCTCTGTAACATCTTTCTATCATTTCTGAGACTACCAGATTAAAGTGATAGCAGTTATTACTTGTTTAGTTCTAGTATAGTATGGTATAACAGAAAACTTGACTTAAATGGAATGGAATTTATTCCAGTTATAAATAACTGATGCCAGACCTACACTAATGTTTTTCAAGTTACTCTAACACTACTAACACTTAGCACAGTGTCTTTTCATCTATTTGCAACGTTCTCGCCATGGAGTTACTTCGTTACATAAGTAAACCTAGTCAGTGATGCAGACATCACAGGAAAATGCCACTGTTACCCTGTGATAGTTTTGTGGCTCAGGTATCAAAGTCACTGAGTAGTTCTTCAAGACTAACGACCACTACTTCATCTAATTACATCTTTTCAACAGCATTACAAATGGCAGAATACACATTTATCAAAGGCACAGCCTTTGTAAGCTAAATGCTACATAAATCAAAATGGAATAATTTGAGTTTATGCTATGCTTGTCAAATTAAAAAAAAAAAATCCCAAATGTATGATTTCCCATGGACCTCCTCTGTTTCACTATTTTTCCTGATTTTGTGGGGTTTATTTTAATGTTTTGTAATTTTGTAGATCAAGACCATGAGTTGCCCAATGTGTTCTTAATATTCCATGGAACAAAAGCACTATTTGTGCTTACGTGAAGACCATGAAAGAGAAAGTGTCCAGTCTCCATGTTACCTGAGATGTTTCAACAGCAGTTCTGTCCTCACGCTTTCCAAAGGATTAACCTCTGATCATTACAAGAACGAACACCAAGCTTTGTTTCCCATAGAGATTTGATTCATCCAGTCTGCAGCTGAAGATTACCAAATGCTTTCAACTGCACAGTTTTGCAGAATTAAATGTAATTTTCATATATTCTTGTAAACTCCAGAAACGAATATTTAAAAAAAAAAAAAAAATGAAAGCGTGATTTAATAGTGGGAGGCCACCAAAAAATGACAGGTTTTTTTATCTAATGTGTTTGATTTAATACATGCAGGTCTAGACTAAAAAAATTTATATCAAGTTTAATAAATACACATTTGCATTATTAATCATATCTCATCATTTAGGATGCAATCCTACTGCATTAATGGGAACTTCCAGCTCTTATTAAATCATAAGAAAAACCTAATTTAAAAGCTTTTTCTGGGAGTATGAACCATGAAATATCAAGCTGAGACTACTGTATGAGAAAAAGAACAGGGGAAAAAATACTTCTGTCTTAATTTTGAAAACTGTGTTATGCTTAACTCTAATTATTACATTGATATGGAGAAATACCTTTGCAGTTAAAATTCTTTAATGAAGTATTAAAAACATTGAAGAAGGAAACTCCACCTCTTTCATGTGCTAAACACTGGTGATTAAAAAAAAGGAGTTTGCATTAAGTTACTCTATTTAGGAACTTAATTAGTGTGAAGAAAAAGAAATTATGAGCAGGTGTTGGTACAGAAAGAGAGCACTAGAGTGCAGTGGTCTCCAAATTTGTTGATCATAGACTCCTATCAACAAAAAAATTTCGACCACAAACTGCCAGTATATTTATAAAGTATACATCTGTACAATTGCACCAATATATTATGTACATTATTAAATATACACAAAAAAATTAAAAATCATGAGGTAAAAGATTAAAATTAAACACTACCACTTTAAAAATAATTTTTAGTTTACTAATGAGACAAAAACCTTTTTGTTCCCACTTTAAAATACTACTAATAATATTTTTGAGCAAGTGCTATGTGATTCAATATGCTTCACATATGCTTTTTAAATCTTGGTTTAACACTTAGGGATATAGCAATTTGAAGGTCTGGTTCTACGTTCAGTTTATTTCATTACCTGGTTTTAATGGCTGTCATGGCTGAACAAAGAACATCACAAAGATACAAAGATAATAGAGGAGGGGAATTATTGGCTGCATTTACTAAATCATGGTACTAATTTTTCTCTTCCATCTTCCAATTATGCAAAGGTTTTTCTTGAATTCTGGCTAGTAAATTTCTATCTTCCTTAATGTCAGTTGCTCCTGCAAACTCATCAGAATGCATTGCATTTTATATTTTTAACAAATGGGTTCAAAATTGACTGAAACTCTGCATTCAGAAGATTTTTAAACAGGCCAGGAAATTTGTTTCCTGATTATTTTAAGTGTAAAAATATGAGAGTTTTTATAGGTGAGAAGCTGGCATTGTTTTCATTAGCAAAATCATCTAACAAAGGAAACGTTTCCAAACATTTATTTTCAAAAAGCTCTTTCCACAGCATGACTTTCTTCCAAAAAGCAGTTACTATCTCACTAATTTTTAAAATGTCACCTTTACCTTGAAGAGACACATTAACTGTGGTTTTGATTTGGTGGTTTTTTTTTAAATATCTACTAGGTAGCATAGAGCTGACAGCCACTTGTCATCACAGAAAAGGTCAGCAAAATTGGAACCTGCCTTTTTGTGAAAGAAGAATGCTTAACTCAAAGATTTGAGTTTGACAACTCTTAGGCATTTTGTCACAAGATAACCAGTGAACCTCTGTGTGGCACAAAAGACTTTCATGGTCATTCTCGATCTCATTGCAAAGTGTTATAAAGATTCTACTATTTAAAAGTCTTATTTTTCCAAAACTAACCACACTGATGGCATTCTGCGCACTTCTGCCTCCAACTTCACTGCTGCAAGCTTCCCTACGAATGATGCAATGACTGAATTACACATGCAGTGCTAGCTCTCAAACCTTACACCAGAACGCTTTTTTTCACTCCAGTATTTCCCTGTATTATTTCAGCCAGTTTACTGTGGCAGGAACATCAGTTGTTTCCCTAGTGGTATTTGGCTTTTTCTGTTTCACTACTGAGTAGGAAATCCCAAACGAGATTTCACAAGACTTCTAAAGATTTATCATTAAGTTTAGTATAATCGTGTACTTTCTTGAGTATCGCATGGCTTGAAACATTGCTGAAAAAATTGCCTTCATGTTCCACATGCTTAGTTTTCAAATGTCTTCCTAATAGTGACGGCTTCATTGGTATTAGCTAATATCTCAAGGCACACTATATGCTTAGGGCAAGGTTCATCCTTAACAACGGCAGGTGTATTTCAAATGGTCTTGATAATTTTAGCTAACTTTTTACAACAAATGATGAGATAGTCATTGTTTTCACCTTCCAATGTGGCCAACAGAGCCTGTACTAGGAGTAGGGGAATTGTCAGCTCTACCATTTTCTTGTTTCTTGCATGTGCTCGCATGGTTAGTATTGTCTTCAATTCTCTCAAGCCACTTGTCCATTTCATGATGGTTAGCTTAGTTAAAACTAGATAATATAATCAGTAAATCCAGTTAACCTGGCATACATACGCTGCAATGCATTGCAATATGCTGAAAGAAAATTAAAGACTGAGGGTGCCACTGTGAACCCCCTCCACATTACAGAACACCCACTCTTCCTTCAGGATACCTCACATCAACATGAACACCTGACACAGAGACCAAGTAAGGTTGCCAGTGTTAATCTGTATATTAAATACTAGTAAATCTTAGGGGTTTTTTTCAAAATCTAAAAAATATGTAAATAGAAGTTCTAAAATTTTCTTCACATGCCCCAGGGGATCATCTTTAAGTGTTCAAGGCCAGGTTGGATGGAGCTTTGAGCAACCTGGTCTAGTGGAAGGTGTCCCTGCCCATGGCAGAAGGGTTGGTTGGAACTAGATGATCTTTAAGGTCCTTCCCAACCCAAACCATTCTATGATCTTACACACACCCCACTTCGGAGACAACTGCTCTAGTGGGCAACAAGGTACTTCCAGTGACATTTAAGGATGAGGAATATGCTTAGTGATGAGACCTGACAAGGAAACACATTAAAGTTCATCTAGCTATGAGTAAATACCCGTTTTCACCTGTAAAACAACATACATCATAAAGAATCTTTAAGTGCATCAGCAATTAAACTCCATCAATGCCACTGAAATGCACCAATGCCTTGGGGCAGAGAATGAAATCAGAGCTACTGCAGTTCCAAAGAGCAGAAAGAAGTCAACAAACTAGAATAGTAAAAAGCATCATATGGCTGCAGAAAGTATCCTAGTTTTAAGGGTATTTCAAGCGAGCTAGTAAAAATAGCAGCTTTGCAAAGCTGTTAAGAATTTCTTTCTTCTTAAGCAGTTCACTTCCATGACTCCAAACATAATTTTTTTACTTAATACCAAGCAGTATGAAGTTATTACTGAAGACGTAATGAATTAGTCCATTTCTCTTTACTACTTACCGACGGCATTTGCTGTCCAAAGTATCGTCACTGCAACCTGTTCATAACATGCATACTGACTGATAGTTATATTCTGCACATCTCCAATCACGTGTTTTCCCACTGAATTCAGATAAGGCGTGCAGTCTAAAAATATGGAGAAATACATGCTTTAAGAAAAACATTCTAGCTGACATTCTTGTGCCATACCAGAGCAAGTAAATCATAACCTGCCTATAGCATCTAATCTTAAAGATCTATTCAAGCAACCAGATTCCAACATGGCCTGTATCTTTCCACATAAATGAAGAATCAAGTTAATTTCCTAGTATTTCTTCAAGATTGATCAAACTAGAAGTACATGTGCCCTATTTATTCTATAAAAGTAAGTAGAGCAAATCTAGATGAAGCCTTTGTCTCATGACACTGAAAACCACAAAACTTTACAAATTATTGAGCACAACCACTTCTACCAGTTGCAAAATACTAGTTCACAGGACTCCAATGGAAACTACCAGTTTATAATACCGGTGTATCCTGTAACACAATAAGAATAGAAATGACACGTGTTGGGACTCCCAAAAGAGAACAACTTTTCCTCAGTACTCAAAAGAATATGACGACTGACATTAATTTTGTGCATGTACGGTGCCTAGAGCACGAGAATGTTGGTCAGTGATCAGGCACATGTGAGAACAATGAACAACATGAAGCTTTAGAACTGGTGCTCAAGAACTGTTTTTTAGCCACGATACTGCTTGATCCTGACCACAAAGAACCTACTGGGTAAAACCATCTCATCTGTCATCCATTCAGTAGCCACATGCCCGTAGACCATTTTCCTGCCACTGGATCCAGTCAGAACTGTTTTTGTCGTCTTGTGCTCACGAAATACAGTGTATTCCCTAAAGATACAGCTCTGCAAACAGGTGCTTATGGAAAACCTCAGCTTCTATTAAGAAAATAAAAGAAAAACACTCTTGACTGTTGTCGAACTTGATCATGTCTTTATGCATTCAAAACAAGAAAACAAATAACCCCAAATTTTATTACTTTTAAAGCCTTACAATGTTTAGCTTCATATTTTGTGGCAGGAAGAAAAGTAGTGGCCAGAGAATTCAACAGTTTGGGACCACACTATACCTGAAGATGTGTATGCACATTCTGCTTTTGAACCAGTGAAGACAACAAAATCCACAAGAAGTTGACTGGTAGACTATATATTATTGACTGATAATTAATTCTAAAAAACTGAGATCATCTATATGCTATATGTCTATACAAAGTCAGTAGAAACAAAACATGAAAAATCTAGTGTTATGATAAGCCAATGATGGAAATTAAAATTTAATTCAGAGGTGTGATCTTAAAGACAATGACAGTAAAATTATTAACTGAAAAGCAATTCTAGAAAATGGCTTTTTACTATAACAATGATAAGGGGGTCTTTTATGTAACTGCCACACAAATAAGAACAGAACAGTTTGTACAACATTGCCTTTTACACAAGCTGGGCAGTTGGTACTTATTCTGCTGTTTGTAAAATTCTGTTGCTACGCGTGAAGTCAACGATAGCATGAACTTCCTCTTAGAAGAATAGAATATCTCTTTCAATGGAAAGTTTGAAGTAACACTTTTGTGCTAGGTCTGGATCTAATTAATAGCAAGCCCAAGATTTTGGATCCTGGTTACTAAAATTTTACAGTCAAATGACAATTTGCCAAAATGGAATATAGCACAAATGTCTGAAGTTTGACTGTGAGTCACTGATTTACATTTTTAAAGAACAACAGATTTAGCAAGAAAACAGCAGGGGAAAATTGCACTTCTCAGAAAAACAATTCTTTTACTTGAATACAAGTGAAATACAAAAATATACAAACATTTGGTTTTCACCTGAATAAATAATCTAATCAGCTAATTTAACAACATAAACCACAGTTTGCTAGAGTTGCTGTGTGGCAAAATAAAAACCTGTAAATCACAGCCAGCAAGCCAAATTCTCTTTTGTGCTGGTTTATTCTTGATAAGTATGTATTCCCATATCCTTTTAACTCCTTAGCTTTGGTATCAGGGAACTCTTTGCCTAGTACTGCAGAACTCAAATAAGTCCTCTGTCCAGGAAGCATACAGAGCCAGCAGAATTTTGAATTAACACTTGTCATTAGTTAAACACAGTTCCTGGTGCCAGAAGTAATTGAAAAAACATGACAGATACTGGGACTTAAACAGATTCCACTGTCTTAACTAAGCATGGGGATGTCTATTCTGACTGATATTATTTTCTGGTTTTCTTTGTGTAGATAAAAAAATCGTAATTATTTTGTAGTGACCACTTATCTCTCCTACAATCTGACAAACTTAAATTTGCTCATTTTAAATATTAACATAAAATTAGATTTAAAAAAAAATCACAGTGAAGGATTGCTAATTCAGAAATTTACATAAAAATAGAAGAACAAAAGGATGATCAGAACGAAACAAAACCAACTATTGTTAGATTTCCTGAGTACATGGTCTCAATGATGAAATTTTACCCACATTCAGCATGTGAGGTAATTGCTTCGGGTAGGCAAAAAAAACACCTGTGACTTGCACTGGCATTAATACAAACATTACTGCTGTAAATTAAGAACTTCTCTTGACTGTACATTGAGTTTGTATTGGTGATAGCCACTAAGTGGCCAAATAAGGATAAATTCCCAACGTAGTCAATTGTCATACTTCATTGACTGGACAACACAGATGACAAAAACCTTTAAAAAATAAAACCAATAAAACACAGACATTTAGCAGATGTTTGAAGAGGTCTGGTGTATTATTGATACAACCTGCTTATTACTGTTATTATGCTAGAGATTACTTTCTTCTTAGTTTAGCTGCAACAGGCCACATCTGCTACAGTACTAAAGCCATCTGTCTTCACTGAACATGAGCACTAGCCTGGTCCTTTAACACTGTAGCTAATTAAAAATTCCAACTATTTCAACCAGATGAAAAGATGCTACTCATGTTCAATATTAATCCCTGCAAATACAAATTTTTAATATATTCCCTGTATACAAATACTAACTACACATTTTCTACCTTGCAACATACTTCACACCACTCTCTCCCAAAATTACACATCAGAGGAAAGATGTGTGAGGCCTGAAATAATCCTTCCTTATGACTTTGTCTGTAATGAACCATTCAATGACTACAGTCTTTCACAGAATAAAATTATTCTCTATAATTCTCCAGCCAAATCCTGGGCTGATGATGTAGACCAATCTGAAAGTGAAACTACTACAAATTATTAGATCATTTTATTCTCAATGAAACACAGGAAGAAAACCCAACAGACCCAGCAGAAATGAATCTAGATTTTAAAATTATGTCAATATTAAAGAGCTCACACTGTTCTTAGAGCCATTTTTAAGAGACATGCTGCTATGTATTGGCAACTGTGATGGAGCCTTCAATTTTTGTGAGTATAGTGCAAATTTTCAACTTACTGTCATATTTAAAGGTGATATTGAGTAGTCCGTTGTTCTTGGTGACTGATGACAGCCCCTGTAGAGAAATAACGAGAAAATAATTTGAATAAAACAAGCTATGTGGAACTTACGTATATTTTTATTTTTTAAATACCTTGTTGGATGATGACAAAACTCATGATTTTTTTCCTTCTGTTTGGGCACACTATCCATCAATCTGAACACAGGCAATGACAGAACAGATTGCATACATCTGCATTCACTTATCTGTCATCAACTTTCCAAATGTATTACTCAAGGAATTGAAAACAAAGAGAAAACAAAGTCTGAATATAATATTTGCATGAAGACATGAAATTGTGACTTACATAGTATGACTTGCCCAGTAGATGTCAATCATAGAAGCTTATTTTTGAAAAAAAGTTATGTGATGTTCTCAACTGCCACCATCTAGGTTAATCATACCTGTACAAACCCCGCATCTTTAATCAAAGTTTAATGACAAAACAAACTGGTTTCTCCTAGGCAAATACAGTGTAAGAAGAGAGGAGAGAACTAAGTCTGAAGAAGCTGATCTCAATCCCACAGTTATGAAAAAGGGTATCAGAAGTTCAGAGAGAAGGAATGTCACTGCTAAGCACTGCGGTCGTAACACTTCAGCTCTATTTTCTTGGTGAAGGCCATTTGCAGGAAAGAAATTAAAGGTAGGAGCAAAACAGTGGAAGAACTGATTAAAGAGCACTCATCACATCCCAGACACCCCTCATCTCATTAACTACCTCAGAACAGGTGCCTGAAGGACTCTATTATCTATTTGTCAATCAGACAAACTAACACACCATATTTTCAGCACACTCAGAATTCATCTATAATCAAGTAATCATTTCTCACAAGTCTAATATTATTCAACGCTCACAAGAACCACACAGAACAATTAAATTTAACATAAACTGAGGTATGATAATCCAGGACACAAAACCTACAGGGTGGTCCATCAGCGTGCCTGAATTGTATATGGGAGAAACTCTTACTACAGAGAATATTGATGTCCAGTATTTGCCCACACCTATCCTTCATTAAATTATTTCATACAGATATATTTATATGTATTTTATGTGTCTGTGCCTGATATCGTTCTTGTGGAATTTGTATTTCCATGTGCTTTGAGTATGATGTGGTTTAAGCACTGGATTACTTTTCTGTTGTATTTACTTATGTGAGAAGCCCCTGTATAAAGGCACCAATCATTTTACCATGTATTTTAAGTATTTTAAAGAAATTCTTGCTGAGAAGAGCTTAATTAGACAAAAATATAGATGGATAATTTAAATTTCAATCTTCTCAGTGATTATTGGGTAAAATCAACAAATAGTTCAAGGAGAACAAATGAAACAGTGGCTTTACGGTTGGAATAATTCAGATACATTCCATAACTCTTCCAGTAGAAATGCATATTACAGGAATCCATTGTGCTACATCAGACACCCTTTTCTATAATCAAACATGATTAATACAGATACTGCCATCCTTGCTGAGTGATGCAGAAACTGGGGTCCAAACGGAGAACTACTCCATTGCTCTCCCAGGGAGGAATCCAGACACGTACACAAGCTGATGAATCTGGTGTCTCTTCTACAACTCTACAAAAGAACTCTGGACTTCAGAGATAGAGATACTTTACCCTTCAAAAAGCAGTGAAACTGGTTTTGAAACACAAAATGTAGCATCACCCTCATCCTTACTAAATACAAAGTTGAAAACTGCAACACTCTCATGGAGTAACATGATTCCCTGAAAGGCAAATAACATTTACCATTGTCTTTAGAAAAAAAATACTACCTATTTGCATGGGATTGTATCTGGTTTTACAGCTACAGTGTAAAGAAGAGAATAGTATAAAAGCACTCCAACAGTAATTAGATGTCACCATCATGTGTAAACCTTCACCATGTCTCACTTCATAGACACAGGTGTTTAGAAAGAAAAACAAGGTATGAATTATCTTAAAAAACACCGCCAAACCATAAAATACTACATAAATAATGAAAGCAAAGCAGATCTTGAGAGTACTTTTAGAAGTTAAATTTGTAATCTTACTTTCTTCTTAGGTGGCTTTTCATTTAACTTTGATTTAGTTTGGCATTAAATAAGCTGTTACACAAAAAGGTTTCCTGAAACAAGAAGACATTAATTTTTTTCATTCTTAACTTCTCTATTAATACCTGTTCTGACCCATTTTCTGTGTCTCCTAAGCTATACAAAATCTCATTTAACTTACTACTACAGCAAAACAAAGACCTTATGAAAAAAATATGAAAAAAATAAACTATCAACTTTTTATATTTATAAATAAAGGCAGATAAACCACCAAATTAACTGTTACCTGCCCTCCTTTTGTGTCCTACAGCTGCAATTTTGAAACATGAGTTCAACCAAAGCCCACAGAAAATCAGCACAAGTATTTTAATTCTTTAGATAGGATCTTTTATAGCCTGTATTTTTTAAAAAATAACATAGCAACGCTTTTTACTGCATCTTTAATTGCATTTTGACTGGAATTATGGTGACATAATAAAATATGCAACAATAGAAGTATAAATCAGTATATCACAACCATTAATAGAGTAGATGCAAAAAGTAAATATAACATAAGCCAGCCAAACTCTGCTGATGAACTTAAGCAGCACATGATATTTACCGGTTGTAAAACTTTGCTTCCCAGTGTGTAAAAGGTACAAAAAGGCTGCAGTAATCTGGGAGAGAATCAGGGGCACCTTAAAGTGTTGAACTAGATAACTGTCATACACGTTATAAACAAAAATGCGTAAGCTGGTCAGACAATTTGATCATGCTAAACTTTGGTATTAATCCTCCAAGTACTTACTGATGTGAGTTTAAAAATATATTCTTCCAGGAAGTATTCTCTTCTATAAAGTAATTGTGCTATTTAAATGGTTTACAGCTAAGGCAACTTGTTTAGAGCATCTTACTTTAAAACTATAAATGCTAATGCTATAGCCGTAGGGCTCTACATTATTGGTTAATTAACCACTAACATTTGTTGAATTTACATGCAGCTTTTAATTTATTCTGAACTTTACTAGAAAGCAAGGCTCCATTGCCTGGAGCTTTGTCTATAAAATCCTTTTAGTCCACACACCTCTATACACACTGACTGAGAGGGAATACATAGGAAACGAAACAGCCAAAACATCTTTTATGAAGAACTACACATCACTGCTCTTTAAAGAGATAATCAAAGTTGAAATACACACAGATTAAATTACAAATAATCTTCTTTGTCAAAAAGCTGGAGTGGGGGGTGTTATCCATAACATTAAATCTCACGTAATGTGAGATCTAATGCACAGAACTTCACAGAAAACATGATAAACTAAGATCCAAATCCTGAATCTACACTGGGCAGGCAAGCCAAAAAGAATTTCCATCACATATCACATACCTCAAACCAGAGAGATCAATGTTGGATCTGTTCCTTGATCCACATGAACAACTTGTTAGGTTAAGATCCTAAAACACCTTAAATCGGCACAGTTCTGAATAGCACTAATACACACCATCTCCTGAAGAATGAGTAACTCATTTGGATGTTCAAGGCGTGTGCATTTGATTTTATTTATTCATCTTCCAACATGAAAGAGCACAAGTATTAATGAGAGTCAAAGACTATTACATGAAGCTAACCTGTATTTTTGTTTGTTTATATTTTTCCTACCCCCTTCATTTATGGTAACAACTTATTAACGAAGTGTACTTAAAACAACTCTTTATATCCATTACTATGCTAGAGTGGAACAGCGTTAGGATTACATTTCCAGAAATAAAGCTTAAATTACATTTTAACCACAGGAAGTAATTGTGCCTCCAAGAAAAGTTAATTTTAACTAATGCCTGCCATCAGAAGCATAAATGAAATACGATAGAAATTTTTTAAATCTGCTTAATTTTTATTGTTGAACTTTTCCCTTGTCCTTTTGATATAGAATGTATAGCATTTAATATTTGAAAGTAATATCTATTTTTTATACTTGACAATTCCTGCCAGGGATGGCACTGGTGATTTCAGAATTGTCCTAAAAATAACCATTTTTACAAATAATACTGAAATACACTCCAACATTCAACTTTTGTTGAGCAAACACTCCTTCATTCATAAAGGCAATTTATGCATGTGAATAGGCACTGTCAGGCAGCCACTTCAACATCAATACTGGGAAACAGAGATAGATGCTAGCACTAATTACAGAGATCTGGTAAAGGAGGTAGGAAATCACTACCCGTCAAGCATAGCCTTGTGCACCAGACCAAAACAGTAATCATGATTCATCTTTCATATGTTGTTAATCAACGTACACATGGTCCTAATTTCATGCTCCCATGAGGCAAACTGAAGGGACAATTGTTTTAGAACTCTAACATCAAGATGAATAACCAATGTTTATCATACTCATTGCTCAGTAAACTAAAAGCTTTATATTTAACATCTGCTCTTTTCATTTTAAGGCTTTCTTGACATTTTCAACCAAATTAAAATATTTTCTATTTCTACAGTAATCAGTAAAAAGATTAAATATCTGTACTATTTATATGCCTGCATTTTAGGTTGGTTCCAACAGAATATAACAAAATACATAATCCATTCTAATGTTTGCCATGTAACTTGTTTGTACTCCATTGACTGCAGAACGAATTCTAAATCTTGGGTGGATGGGTTTGTACTGATATTACTATATCCTTGGTGTAACTGACAATTCCAACCATAAATTTTGTTCTGATTTGCCTTTTAAGATACGTGTGTGTGTCTGCATTGCATTCACAAATAATGGGAATAACATTTTAAAAAACCTCCCAGCTACACTGCAGAAGTAAGTTTTATTAAAAGTGAATTTAAGGAGCAATAGGCTTCTCAGTGTCTATTTCATATTTGAAACAGGGACCTAGATTCTCCAAAACATTTTTTTTTAACTTCATTTAATAAATCAGAATGTTTTGTGTCTCTTCTTATGTAAGCAACGTAACGATTTACAAGAAATTACCAGATTTTGGCTGGTTCTTTGTTGTTAGTTCTTTACAGTTTCCCTGCTTCATCTTTAGAGCCACGGCAGTCAAGTTCAGCCAGAGGAGCTGAATGTGTCTTCATGGCATCATCTCTTCAATTTGGCCTGGGATATGAAAGGTAAAGCCTTGTTTTTACTTCATTATAAATTATGTATTGGGGGGGAAAGAAAACCATCATTTTTCAGCATGAAGGAACTTCATGATCCATCCAACACCCCTGATTATCTTCTTGTTATACAAGCTGGTTAGCTGGTTCTTCCCTAACACATCCTTGTCAACAAGAGTCTGTCATGTTGGAGCACCCCAATTTTTCTTCCACATTACTTGCGAAAATTCAGTGCTCAATCTCCAGGTGTTAGCACATTACTTTTACACAATTGTCCCTTTCAGACAGAGCATTAGGTTGTCTGGTAGATCAATTAGGCCCTTCCTCTGAACTGGAAGAACCCTTGTTTCATGTGAACATGCTTAATGCTTTGACTCTCAGAGCAGATCAGCCTTCCAGGGAGTAGATGCCTGGTGACCTGAGGAAGGCACAATACACCTTCCTTTGTTTAAAGCTGTCAGGCATGTTCACATTTAGCATATTACATCTCCAACTCCCAGAATACAGTTTTTTACTCCAATTTGAGCCCTGTGACTTGGAACAAACATGAACCATCCATACTAGCCTTTTGGGTTTTATTTCCAATCTGCTAACTTAACCAACAGTCAAAACCCTCTAAGAAGTAAAAAATTCAAACTCAGGACTGTATACATGGCCCAGACATTATGAGTTATAAAATCCAGGTACAACAATAACAAAATAAAGGCATAAAAATCTGGGAAATTAAACTTTCTTTTAAGAGTAACATGTAATACTTATTCTCCAAAGCCAAACATAAGTAACTCATACTTAATTTGTATAAGAATTGTCTTGACCTTTTGTGATCATTAAATATCTAGTTTTTCACAAAATCATGACACTACCCATGGCTTTATGGTTGACTTCCCACATAGGTAATTACATTTTGTCCAAATAAATTCTTCTGCCATTTCAACTAGACATGGCTTTCTCAATTTCCTCCTATCATGAAAGGATATTGAATTCAACAGCTGCTGACTTATATCCTGTCAGAGGATGAGGAGGTCCCTAAACCTATGCATCTATATGTATCTATATGCCAGCCAGCTTCATGGGGGCCTGTCTGGATTTTGTGGGTGAAACATGCTAACTGAATCACTAATTGCAGTGTATCCTATCTAAAACAAAAAAACACCAAAAAACCCCTACCAAATAGTGTAAATCCCTTTTCATTATGCCTCATTCCAGGCTACTTAGTTTCTGTTTAAAAAAGGCAATGTGGAAGGTTACCTTGTACATTAGTCAGTCTCACAGAGAAGTAAGAAATCATTGTACGGAAGAAATACTACAAAGGTATTTACAGCACGACTCTTCAGTATGCAACATGGCTCCATGCAGCTGTTCACTGAATGTATGTCAACTGGTTTACTTTAAGGCACAGACAGTTCTTAAAGCCACAATTTAACAACAATAGAAGCAAGTTTAATCTATACTGTTTGCCGCCTACCGTGAAAATCTTAAATCTCTGAGTCAAGCCCAGGAATTCAATGTAACAAAGCATGGCAGAAAGAGTGTACCAGCTCTTATTTCTCTCATGCAATTTGCAAGTTTGCCTGAGAAGTTTTCTATAGTTTGCCCTGTCACACTTAATTTTGTCCAACATTGTTGTGTGAATAATGTTTGCCAAATTAAAAGCCTTCTTAAAAAAAAAAAAAAAAAAAAAAAAAAACAAAAAAAAAAAACAAGCCCCTGCCCCAAAAATCAACAGAAGAAATATTTTCAAACAACACACATTTCCCACAAACATTACTGAAATGTGCTAGTCTAAGGGTATTTGGACAAAAGCCAAAAGTCTGTAGTTAATCCAGTGTTCCCTTAACTGTGGGATATGACCTCTGGCAGGAGAGTTGGGAGAAAAGACAAGGTGTTTGGGAAGGGGAGGGGGAGCAAAAGCAATGCCAAGACAGGTGCACAATGGTGATTGCAACTGGGAAGGAAAGAGGGTGCAAATTGTAAAGTTGTTTTTAGAGGGACCCAAGACACATTAAGTTTGAGAAACACTGACTTGTGCTATAAACAACTACACAGAATAACTCACATCTGAACTAATGGAGAGGGAGAAATTAATGAAGCTTGTTATGCATGCTTACTGCTTAACATACAACACAGCATACTACAAAACAAACAAGCTAGCTAATTATTCCACTCAAATTAAAGAATATACTACTTCTTATGGTGGCAAGTTATCTACAACCTCAGTAAGCCTACAGGGTCCCTCACACTTAGAGGAACAATTGCATAAGCACTGAATTTTAGCTTATGTTCAAGTACTTCTAAACTAACCTGTCTAGGAAACAATTAAACAATATGTTTTCATTTATTTAATTGACTGCCCACTTAATGTGGAACCATGCAAGCTGAGAGGCACAGTCTTTCCTTCTCTCCCAAATATGTTCAAAGAGAGTTAAAAGACAATCAAGAAAAGATTTCAAGAGGTGACTGAAGCGTAAGAGAAAAATGGATATATATTATTTATATTAACATGTGTGTAATATATATGGATGTATTGATTAATTAATTTTGCATACTACATTAAGAAATTACATAGCTTTCAGAGGAGAGAACATCAGGGAAAAAAGAAAGCAAAGAAGAACAATACGTCAGAGCTACAAATTGTACTTTTCAAGATATCATGCACATAAAGGTTTGCTGCTTCATCTAAATCAGAAAGTCCTTCCAAGCCAGCCAGATCAAAAAATAAAGTTTTTCCCCTTAAAGCTGAGCATATGCAATGGCACCTGGAGAACAACTAAAGGAACTTATTTCAAAAATCATAAATGGTTCACTAATAACATTCTGCTGCCAGATTCCTACCTTCCAAATTGGAAACTCCTAGCATGAGCTCTTTGTTTGATCCCAGGTTTCATCCAAAGAAACAGAAAATCTGTAAAAGTAACTAGGACTGACTTCATAGGGTCAGTTTTAAGCTTCAGCCAGAACACATTTCACAATTATAGCTATGTCAGGGTGGGTTCTTCTGCTCTTTGCTTTTCAACCTAATGCCAAAACGCACACAAAATACCCTAATAATTCTGAGGGAAACTGTCATCAAATGTGGATTAACTGCTTTACTCAGAACTGTTCTACCTAAAAAATTCTCATCTGAAATCTACTGCATTGTTGGAAACTTTCATTGCAAACAAAATTAGAGCAAGCAGATTGGAGATACTCCATTTGTAGTATAGGCTGAGTTTATCTGATTTGTAACTTTTGAAAATTATAAGAGCAGCTGCCTGCAAGGAAATCTTTAAAGCAGAACATCATAAAAAGGCTGAAATAGCACATCTATTTTGTTTTGTCTGTATTCACACAATGTCTTCCCCCAGTCCTAATCTTTCTCCTGTATTATGTGAAAGTCACTGAAATTCTTTAAGGGCTTTGAGATAGGAAAATATGAAATGCATATTTTTATAAACTTGATTTTAATTCTTACTTACACAAATGAAACATATACGCATAACTAAAGAAAGTATTGCATATTCACAGGAGCTCATGACTGTGAAAAAAAACTACTGCACATTCATTTTCTAGGACCAGCATACAAATAGACAATAGTTTTGGTTCTGGAGGATATGGAGGCAAGGTAATTCAGCAATAACTCCACATTACTGATTGGAATGCCACAGAACTCACAAAACTTTTAAAGTAGATAGGATTTGGGATTGTTCCATCTTAATCCCTCCCTTCGAAGTAATGCAATTATTTTGGACATAAAACCTATTCTTAGGGATTTAGAAACACACAACTGTACTCATCCTTAAGACTTTAAAACTTAGAATTTGTAAGCAGTATGATTCAATTCCAGAAACAATCAATTATTTGCTTGCCAAAACCCCATGTTCCTGCTTTAAAGAATATTTCACCATTCCCTCAACAGCTTTTTTAATGCCTCACATGAAACTTGTTTTTGCAGGAGATTAAGTAAAAAAACATTCTTTAAAACTATATAAGCATCTCTTCCAAAAGTTGACATCCCTGTGAGCTATATAACTTAAAAAGGCTCAGAGAGAAACTAGGACTTCAAATGTGGTAGGCATCTAACTCAGTAGCAGTGCAAAGGTACCTCTGGCATTAAGTTCAATATCACAAGGGACATAAGAAGAATAATAATATACCAAGTGCCACATTTATTTCATATACAGTCTTGTTATGCAATCCCTCCATCAAAAGTGAGGGGGAGATTCCTATAGTTTCAGAACAAACTGGCATAGTGACTGTATCAGACTTTTTTAATCAGGATGGGAAAAAACAACAAAACAGAAAAAATGGAGGGACCTAATGACTAAAAATACTTTTTGGTTAGAAGTGAAAGTCCTTCTACATCAACTATGCTATTAAAATAAATTAACCTTCCCTATAAATCTGCCCCTAGGAAGCAATCAGGTATTCCTCCCTTTCTTCCTTTCACAAAGTTAATGGACAAGCTGCATAAGATGGCTCCCTGCAGAGTTAGAAACTAGTCTCAGCTATGCTGCCCTTCCTTCTAACTTTGTTAAAAGGATGGGCTTTGGTTCCTTCACTGCTACGGACTGTTACTCCCACCTCCCTGAGACAAGTATGCAAAAAAAGAATCTTACTGTTGAACTATGTGCTTTTAGCAAATAAATTTCTTCTTAGAGCCTCCGTCTAGTCCTGGTCCACAGAGAAGATGAAAATTACTCACAGAGATTAAACTCTAATACAATCAGCAGTGAGGATTAGAAGGTCCAGTGCTTACTATATACTCATGATCCACATGGTTGAACTTCACAGACACAGGCAGACACATTTGGTGGCTGCAGATTTAAAGCTTCAGCTGCTAGGGAATTTATGTACACCCCTGGCTACCCTCTGTGGAGTACAGCCACCATATCTGCAGCCAAAAAAACTCCATTTGCAATGTGTCAGAAATATACACAAAGCTGCACAAACACTTTTGGTCCACCTGAAGGATAACTGGAAGAAGTAGTAGTCAAATATTCCAACTATACCAGCCCCTCTCTGCAAGAAAACTGGAGCTTCCTCACTTACAGCCATGTAAGCAGGAAAAGCTCTGCCAGATGATGATCAACACCAGGGGTTTGAACACAACACAATAAAACCATCCAAAAGACTGCTTTCTGAGGAGACTTTCATGAGTATGTTTTTGAGAACCTCCAGTCTTGAATAAAGTTTACCTCAGAATTCATCTGATCACCAAGTCTGACTTTCTTCTCCTAGAGCTTTTATCTTCACACTCTGCAGATTCACGTATGTTATCCCTATTTGTGCTATTCAACCATCTCTTTATACAGAACAGCTTCTGCCATCAAGATTGTTGAGGCTTTTCACAATGAAAAAAGGATGAAGAGAAGATAGAACACATTCAAATATTCCTATGTGCTCATCTACCTTCAGTACTTGAATTTGAAAAGCATTAAATATTGCTAAATCTTACTGTTGAAAAAAAAAAAAAAATCAAGGAAATGTGTGTGTTCTAAGTATATCTTTACTGGGAAACTCTTTAAGCATTACGTGCTATCAAGTCCCATGAAGTTTTTAACTACTAAAAAAGGGAACTTAAATACAATTTTTTAAATGGAGATTTAATGTTTGGAATAGTATTGAAACTCTAGTCTGACTGCATTCAGTTTCCACTAATAAAAGTCACACCCTATGGATATCACACTTCATAATACACTTGAACAAGTAAAACAGTTTGATGCATTTTTCCTACGTATTTCATGTTAAGTGTCTTTGAAAGTTGGCCAAAGCAAAGGTTACACATTCTATCCGTACAGTACATGGCTAGTTCATAACTGCCATTTTCATACCAATTAATACACTACTTGACATGAAGTGTGGTATCTGCTAAAACACTGACAACCTGTATACAACCTGATTGAACTTCAAATTACTCCACCGGTGCCATTTGCTTAACTACTATTTAAGCTCTTGCAATGATTTCATTCTAAACTTTATTAATGAAGTATTGCTCTTACCCAGTTCCTAGAATCTTGGAGCGCTTTTTGTTCTTCTATTACTGGTTAAAATTGGATTATCCAATTTTAAAAACTACAGCAAAGAAAATCTATGTCTTGATAATGTTTAATTTTTCAGTCAAAGCAGCTTTCTTTTAAATCATAAACTTCCATACTCACTAATAAATAATAATAGGAAGTAACACCTTGGGAAAAACAACAGGCACCTTAGAAGTCATGTACAAATGCAGGCTTGGCATATGGGTCTACTCTCTCATGGCCTACTCTGACAAGATGTAGGAATGGTACAAAGTGCATTTAGCCTCAGGAAAAATACCATTGCTGTGCTGCTCTGAATAAATTCCTCTGGTTTCCACACAAGCAGCACCAGTAAGATCCAGACTCACTCCACAACAAGTCCTTACAAGTAAAAGGAACCCAAAGAGAGGGTATCCTAAATTGTAATTTCACCTACCTCACTAAAATTTCCCGAAATGAAAATTCATTTTAGAATACTGCATCAAACACATAAGATGTTCAAGTGAAAAAAACAACAGTGAAGACGTATTTTCTTACATAGCATTTCTATTGCAGTAACATCTAAAAGCTCAAGCTAGGCTAGGTGCCAGGACGCATGAGGCTGTAACTGATTATCACCACGGCATATTTTATAATGTCCAGCCATAGACCAGCATGTTCCTGTGGTGTTGCACATACACATGAGGAAGAGTGTGACAACCTTAAAGCCTTAAAATTGAAAAAAGATTCTCAATCTCACTTTCCTTCTCACCTAAGTCTCTGTGAAATGCCTTAGACATGAAGCACTGACCATTAAAAAACAAACAGAAAATACATAAAGACCTTTAGCATTGTATTTTTAACAGAAAAATCATCTTGTGATTTCTCCCTGCTCAGAGATTCAGGAAACACAGATTCATTGACTGCTTTATCCATGATCAGTATCAACAACTTTGAGGAAGTCAGTTCATTTTGTGCCTTAGCCTCTCATCTGTAAAATGAGATAATATAATTTCCTTTCCTCCAGTTGTCTATGAAATAATTTTGTATAGCAAAGTACTCAGGGCAAGGACTTCCATTTAAAATGTGTACATATACACACCACACACTCAGCATAATGAGATGCAGATTTCAGTTCACATCCTTTGGTGATATTCATAAGAACTAGTAAGTTTTACAACAAATCCATAGTTTAAACTTTTCCTGTCTTTAAAAAGGGAGTGCTTTGTTTTTACATAGATTTAATTATTTTTTGTCCTCATCTCAGATAATAAAACTTTTCCAAACTGCCCAAGTAAAGTAATAAATCTAGACCCTATTAAGGCTTGTTTTTCAGCTTTGCAGGAATGCAAAATAAAAAAAATCCCATACACCTAAATAACTTACTTGATGCAGAATCAATATACAGAACCTAAGGCTTGACTACAAAAGAAAATAGACAGTTTTCCACATTATAATTTGTTAATTATTTGCTTGAGTTGCTTGTGATTAGTAATAAAGCGTGAGATTAAGTTATAATAGTATAATCAGGGTAACTGGTAGTAAATGCTGATACAGATTTGACAAGAACAATTTGAAATCTAAATTATAATCTACTGAGGCTTCAAGGAAAAAAAAAACCCTTACAAAATTAATATGTAAAACATTTAAGGATGAACAAAGGTCACATTTACAGTGGGAATATGCTGAGCTTTCCACAAGGTGATGTTCAAAACACTGAATTACCATCTAGCAGAAACAGGGTGCCAAGTCAGGTAAAATAATCATCTGCTCTGATTTTAGTAACAAAGGTATATTAACTTTTCTCTTGATTTTTAAGTAAATAGTTAGCTTTGTGTAATAATTTTACCATGATTACACAGAAACCAATCAAGCAAATACAGCTAGTATTATCTGAACCCTCTTTAATCTCTGTTTAATCCGATGATCTTCATGACTCCAGACCAGATCCTCCAAGGCCTGAGACACACCAAATTCACTGCTTACCCTTGTTTTGTAAAATAATGAATAAAAAGCTTCAGAGCTGATTTCTCTACTTACAAATATATCCGTGTCACATCAAGGTATACACACTCCCAGAAGAAAAGCAATCATACTAGACTTTTATTATTTCCACTACCATGAATTCCTTTTTCCTTCCACCTCTAACTTAGTCAAAGCATACAATAAAATATAATTAATTGCTTGAAAGAGAAAGGACTCAAATGAAAATTATCAACCATATTTAATGTTCACATGACCACTACATGGTACTGTTTTCTTCTCACATGTTCTTCTCACGTAATTTTCCTCAGAATAACAGCAGATAAACTGGTTTGCAGCAAAAAAAGTTAAATTGACATCCATCTTTCAATGAAAGAATTTTAATCAGTCTCATACAGTATCTGTAAAAAAAATTAACATTTCTGCCTCTGCTACATATCTTCTAAAGAAGGAAATACACAATTGGTTCCAAACTTTTATAACCACATCTTAATGCACAACCGTTTGAAAATGAAAAATTGAATATTTCAGGATCTTATTACCTGCTGAAGATAAAAATGTAAAACTTTGTCTAGGGGCCATTATAACCAGGGGGACAAACATATCTATTTAAAATTCATAATTATTTGAAATGTTTTAAATACTTCAAAATGTAGAGTTGTTCAAATACTACTTAGCACATGAAAAACATACAGAAACGTCAATCTGACTGCTTGAAATGTCCATTAATAAAGTTCCAATTCATGGATATCACACTTTATAATATATTTGAAGAGGAGACAATTTGAAGAAATCCATTAAGCTGGAAGAACCTAATCATTACATAGGAGTTAACACTCTTAAAAACCTAACCAATTACATATACAAGGGTTTGAGACCTTGATGCAGTTTGGCAACTGTACAGTAACTCATCAAATTGCTGGTCACTTGGTATATAGTGATATTTACCTGAAAATACATTACTACTATTCCTTCTGCCTTGAAAAGGTTAAGGGATCAATACTGAAATACAGAAAGTATGAGACATTATTAATGTAAGTAGTACCTTCGCATAAAATACTATAAAGCACAAAGAAATATTTGAAAAATAGTATACTCTTCTTAAATAAATACTTTTATTACATCGATATTCACAGTGATTTTTCTGAAATCAGACACTTTCACCCTAGACCATAAGACTGAAGTGATCTGAAATGGAAATATTTCCTGTCCACTCACTGCCAGTTTCTGTTCCCGAAGTGATATAACAGATGACATCCAGTACAATAAATTCTTTTATTAACCATAAATTTGAGACTGCTTTAGGGATTTTAAGTGTTCAGTTTCATGCTGAAAAAATGTAATGTTATCCACAGACCATCAGCATGTGTAACAAAAACAGAGCCACAGGTTATGTGACTTTGATCAAATTATGAAAACAATTCTTTTAAATTTAAAAATACTTGAAAAAGCATTTACAATCATTTTTTAACTTCTTAATTTTAAAGAGCCATACTCACTGATATTTTTCTGTAGGAAACAATCACTTTAACAAAAAAGTCTCAATACAGAAAGTCAATACCATGATCAACTTTCCTTCTAACAGTCATCTTATTTAAGAAGCCAGAACTGCAACGTAAATTTTAAGAGCTTAAGCATTTAAATACACAGTTTTAAAAGTCCAATTGAACCTGTATTTCTCTCAAAGTTTTACCTGACTTCCTTTTATCAAAGTGAAGTCAAATATATAAATAGCTAATCCTAAAACATTTAATGGGAAGATAAATACAACACAGAATATAAACCTCATTCAGTTTAAACCTTCATCTCTATTAAAATAAAATTAGGTTATCATAGTAAATTGAGAAACAGATCCAAAGACCAACAAGTTTCAATTCCAGTATAAATGACAACTTACAACAGGAATACTACTTAGATGTAATTCTAAAATATAAACATAGAAGCAATTATTTTCTCTTCGCAACAAAACCTAACCCTATTGGGGACAGAGAGGGGAAATCATACCTATACTACAAATAAACTTTCCACATACAAGCATGCAAATAAACTACCAGAGTTTACATACTGCTAACTTCTGCAGTTGAATGGAATATAATAAACAATAACTAAAACATATATACCAAATGTAACGTGGCTACCCTGAACAACAATCATCCATATCTATCAGCACAGTTAAATGATACCAGGCATAATTCTATCACTTATTTTGTGGCTTTCATGCCGACATTTATTGCCAGAATGTAATAAAAAGTAAGTTCTGTTGTTGCAGCTCATTCTTTACTGAACTGAATGTCCCATTTTCAAACCTCTGCATGACATTTCACGGCTAGTGGTCTTCACTGAAAGAAAACCCCAAAAGTGAATGGCATGATTAGTGAATTACTCTTAGAAATGCAACTATATGGAGAAACCTAAGCTATCCCAACTTGCATTATTCCTAACTAATGAATAAAAGATAAAGGTTTTGTTTCCATTGATGTTCTGAAGAAGCATGGAATAATAACTTTTCACCTGTTATGGGTGAACATGAACCAGGACACTGAGTTAGGTGTTCGTTTTGTCTTTCTAATTCTTATTTTAGCTTTTTTTGTCTTTAATCTATTACTCCTGTCAGAAGGTAAACTAAGGTGAAGATAATTATTAAACACCACTAATATAATTTGCTGGAAAAAACTGTAAACAATAATGCAAAACTGTAATTATTTTGGAATAGATTGTGTTACTGATTCTTTGAAAAAGTGTCTTAGCTAAATATTTTGTATTATACGATAGAAAAGGCAAAACATTAGATACTCTTTCATACCAAAAGCATCAAGCTATACACCTGGCCCTTTCTCTTTTTGGGACTGTTAACAGTTGCCTTGTGAAGCAGTATCAGAAGGCCTCAGATAAAATTCTGATGCAGTAAATATAATCAAACTTTTTTATAATGGGAAACAATCCTTAACTGTAGTCTGTACCTACACAAATTTCCTCATAGTTCCTGTACTAGTAAGAAATGACTTCAGAGCAAGGTAAGAAATACAGAGAGTTATACAAAACCTAGTGGGTCATTCTGTAATTTTAGTGGTAATCTGCCCAAATTCCATTCACAAACTATAGGCTGTATAGTGAAGTCTCCCCCTCGGGTTACAAATGAATACACTACTCTTCATTTCCTGGCAGGAAGGGTTGTATAGCATTACCATCCATTCTGTATTCCACCACAGAGTTGGCAGCATTTCAACAGGCGCTGAAGTGATTTCTGAAACATTATCATCTTCTTGCTTATGAAAAAATCACTGTTTAAAAAATGTTCACATGAAAAATCCTGTATAATTTAGACTTTAAAGTTTCATATATGCTCAGTATACTAACCTTACACTCCTTTGATGAGGTACTTTTTTAAAGGTATCTAAATTAACACACCTCAAGGGTGGGAATTTTAGAAGTATCTGAATAGTTACATGGAACATGGACTTAATCACAAAATTAGCTTAGGGATTTCCTGACTCCCCTGTCCAGTCCTTGGTTCTTCCTTCATGCTGTAGTTCACCACTTCTGAACATATACTTAACTTAACTGTATGGGGACCTCATTTTATCCATGTCATTGAAATTCAGTTGCGAAAACAAACAAAAAAAAAAAGGGACACTTTTGTTTTAATAATGTGATTTATAATGCAGCTCAAACAGGTGCATTAAAACAGGTGAGAAGGGAAGGGCAAATGGCAACACCAAAGCGCAAGGAAGTGGATGGGAATGAAAATTTCACTAACCAGACTCACTGCTGAGTCAATATAAAATGTAACTACACCCTAAACCACAAAAGAGCACAAATCCTATTGAAAGTTAATAGGAGCTAGGGCAGTCCATTCTTTTTCAGAATTCCACTCCAAGCTTCTAAGGATCTGCTCACACTTACAGGGTGAAACTTAAATCACCCATTTATACCCCATATTGCTAAGACTTCAAGGGGAAGCCCAGCACAAGCTTGAAAACTTTGCTAAAAAGGTTTGCGATTTAGCAACGCCCCCTTCCCACACCATATTTAAAGCTTATCTAGACAGAGCAGTCTTTATGCTCAGAGTAAATTGCACAGCTTACCGGTTCCAACTTCCATCCTCATTTTGTTACTACTGCCTATAATTAGGGGCAAGCCCAGACAAGGAGGTAACATTGATCCCCACAGAAATTGGAGAAATATGAAGAGTGCACACAGGCTTTACAAGGGCTTTGAGACAAGATAGAGACCAGCAGCACCTGAATAGCTCAGACGGGGGAAAGGGATGGAATTCTTCATTGTCTGGGCAGCTGTACCCAAAATTACTCTGGTACATTTGAAAAAAAAAAAAAAAAAAAAAAAAAAATCCATCCCTAAGGGCCTGTTTGTAAAGGAAGTTATTATGTGATAAAGATGTAACTTTACAGTACTCTACTTACTCTATTGCAACACACAATATGGGTTGTTCCAGGACACACCTACACAACACTGCAGTTGAAGATAGCTATCAAGAAAGCCTAAACATCAGAAATTGCCATGCTAGCAAACTGCTCTGCTTTGGGTGAGCTGTGAACACAAGTATGCCCCACTAACAGAGCCATCCTGCTTCTGGTATTCAGCTCCTCGGCTCTGAGTCCGTTCGGCTGTCTGCAGCGCTGCTCTGTGCTGAGAAGATGCACTCAAAAACTCTCCATTTGGGACATAACTGTGGAAGAGAACTGCATTCCAAACTTGCATCCTAGTTTAGTGGGTAGTAATATTCCCATATACAAAGAAGCAGCCAGCTAATAAGCTTGGTTTTCAAGTGTGCAAAGCACCCAGGTTTTGCACTTAGGTCAGTCATAGCTGTTCAGTACTGAGTCACAAAGCATCAATCCACCTGAGGCATAAAAGACAAAATCCCACCAAAACAGAAGTCAAAGTTTTGCCACTGATGTTAACAGATAGGATTTTAGCTCTTTAAACAAAACAAAAAGCCCAACAAACAACAGAAGCAAAATCACTTAACAAAGTGAGTTTTAGTGGCTTTAGTATTTTACGTTTTCCTTTTAAACAGATTGTAGTGTTGTTTCCAGAAGTTGATGACAAATACAGGCCTGCATATATTTGTTTAAACCATTGCATAAAATAGAAAGATAGTGTGACTAATAAAAGTCTCTAAAGTTGTATTTTTTTATGCTTTCTGATTCCAAGCCAGGCACACCTGGAATACATGTTTAACCAAGCAGCTGATAGCTTATAGTTTTAACAATTTAGAAGATTTACTTTTTGGGCCTAAAAATTCTCATATTGTGCCTAGCTAAACTGAAATCACACATCATTTCAACCTGCTTAAAAAAAAAAAAAAAAAAAAAAAACCAAACAATGAAATCATTCTCTTTTAGCCTGTAAAATTACAAAAAGGGGACTTTTACAAATCAGATTATTCTTTGGATTTTATATGCAAACAGACAAAACTGAACTTCACTGTTGCTATGCAAACAAACAGACAAACGGAAGTTTCCTTTCATGAATCCCAGAATCTAACCCAATAGTTTGTTTTAATCTTGAAGTTCTACAGCTTTAAAGGAACATATTAGAAAAATACATAAATCTTTTTTATTATATAAATACAAAACTCAAGAAAAGTTTATTTTATAAAGGAAGGGTATATTTTAAGTGACAATATTGTGAGTTTGGGATTCCCATGGAGGACTAAAATCCTCCATTTGAAAATACAAAGCAAAATTAATTAGAAAACACAGTTTGAGTGAAATGTATTCTTGCAAAGAGTTCTTAGAAAGGATCACCTTGAATGTGTTTGATGCTGAGGAGATGCCATAACTTTTCTTCACACAAAAGCAGTCATCAACAGAGCACAACCAGATGTTCAGTTTTCTTTCCTTAGTTTCTGTAAACCTCTGTGACCTCCCTCAAATTAAAAAAAGGGAATAGCATTTTTAAAGCCACAGGAGCTATCATTAGTGAAGCATTCTAAGGATTTTCATTAATTCATAGCCAGCCAACCAGGAATTTTCCCACAGCCGTATACAAAAAAAGTCAGAGAAGTCACTGATTGCTTGGTTGGATTTGAATGTAGTCAGAAGTAAGATCAGAAATATCTAGTCCCTCCCACAGATATAAGAATGAAGAATATAGGGAAGGTCAGAAATTAAAATCCAAGTCTGCCCACCAACCACGAGGAAACTCCAGCATTGGCATATTACTGTGGGTATAGAAATGGTTATTACATACAGTTTTGTGAGTTAAGAGAATCATCCAGATATACTGAGAAAAATCAATTATTTGGACCTTTAAGCACAGAACATGTAGATCCAAGGAGAACTGCATGCCTATCATCTCCTCCACCTAACAGCCTCAGTGAAGTTGCCTAGTTAGTTTACCCACTGTTTATAGCAACTCATGACCTGGACACACATATAGTTGGGGTCCTTTGAACTCTGCATGCTCCTCATTTGTCCCTTAGAGTTTCTGTCAACCCAGGGTTCCAGCACAATAAGAGCTTGTACTTTCAATGTTAGAGCATCAGAATACAGAGGTTACAGAAAACAATGCATTTCAACAGCACTTCCTTTGAAGACATTACAATGACCCCTGCGTTACTGTGACACATTATGCTCTGTACAGAATTTGTAAGGGCAAAGCCCAGGTACAGACTCAGAGTGCTGGCTTGCAAACACCACACTGCCAGCAAGAAGGTGCATCTGTCAATACAAACATCGTCATTTCACAGCCACCTCTGTACACTGTCAGATCACCAAGTGGTACAAATTTGATTCAGATCAGTCATGGACACACAGCTCTAATTCGGTTGAATTAACCAGAATATACATTTCAGAGTTTATGCTTTCAGGCCTACACTACGACCTATGATACCCGATCTAGCATGAAATCTCCTAGGACAATGCTACCTCTCACATGTATTTGGGCACATGAGAATAAGCAGCATGAGTGATGTGCCCCAAAAGCAGATTTACCATCTTGCTGAATAACAGCCTAAGACCAGATCCATAAGAGTAAAAAAAAATATAGTGTGCTTATGCACCTATAGCTTTAAATTTAAGAGGCAACGTGAAGAAAGATCATAACATGCCTTTAACAGATTGCTATGACATATATTCCATACATTCAATATCCATTTACATACTACTGATAGATTTTGACACTTTATTGAAAATTGTTGCTTACTTGTCTTCTAGGCAGCATCAATGTGTTTTTCATGAAGCAGGTGAGCTATCAGTCTTTTTCTTCCTACCTGCCCTAGAAATACATCGCCCTCTCCCAAAAGGTCGTGATGGCTATCCAGAGGTACAGTGTCCTCCCAGTGAAATGAAAGAGCAAGGATTCTTTGGTCATCTAAAGGAAAGCAATCCCTACCCGTTACATTCTTCATCATGCACACCTGTAGGTTGATACTTAAATTAATCTTGTTGTACTCCTTATTTCATCTCTACATAAACCTATTCAAAATGTTTTGATAGCCATGATTCCAGCCCAAATTATGGATAACATACTAAGAAAAGGATTTCACACTTAAGTCTTTTAACCTGGTCACTGTAGATTAAGGAACTCATCTAGGGTCAGTAATAGACTCCGTAAATTAGGTTGAAGGAAGAACAAAGGAGTTTAATGTACAGGATATCTCTGGCAGAAGCAGACAACTATTTTTCTATGCCAGCAGAAGGAATGCATCCACCTGTTGGAAGACATTCACCACCTACTGTGTAAACAGCCTATTAAGAAATGGAGGGGGCTTAAAAAGTACAGAAGCAGTCACTTAGTATTTGTCCTTTACTAGAATATAACAGAGCATTTTGAGTTTCAAATACGTGACAAATCCTCACCAACAACCAAAAAATGAGGAAACATGCAAGTGGCCATTGAATAGGATGACAAATCAAGTTGCAGACACTTCCTACCCACAGAATTAGCTTCCTTTTGCTATCCCCTTACTATCTGAATGATGTGCCAAGAACAGAGTACCAAAAGGCAGTGCTCTGGCATACCCACGGGACTTCCGCACCATTATCAGCACAAGGAATAATGAAACAGGATGACTGGAACAATTCTTCAAAGCCATTAGTGATATGACACTGTAACAGCCTTCAAGTGAGACAGAATTCCAAAGAATACAGTATCTCCTAAAACATGTGCTGATGCCTGCTAAACCTCTAATCCGAGCTTTAATTAATCATCAAGTCAAACTTTGAGAGAAAAAAATCCCTACCTGCACATTTAATTTCCCTCACACGCTCGGAATCTATCCATACGGTGGTGAGAGGTGACAGGACTAGAACAATGATTCAAGTTCTACATGTGGCTTCATGTACTATTGCTTATATTACCTTTTAAAATGTTACTAATATAAAAACCTCCTTGCTAATCTGCAGTTTTCCTTATCTTGGTCTGGAATCTGCCTCTGTAAGGCTTCCTCAGTGGGTTCCTGAAGTGTGTTGTGTTTGTTTGGGGATTTTTTTTTTAAAAAACAAATTGCTGAAATTTGTTCTCAGGACATCCTCTAGTTGACCTGTCCAGGTAACCTGTGCTAGAACCTAATTCCAGAACCATCACCTGCACCTCAGCTTGTTCTGTTTTTACCATGACAGCCTCCTTGGGTGCCATTTCCATCTCTTCTGCCTCCAACTCTGCTCTGTTTGGAAGTCTAATGACTGTACTTTGGGCAGGGATGAGAATTTAGTCAAGCTCTGCACAGGTATGACCAACAGTTACTGCTGGACTGGCAGCTGCTCTAACTTGCCTTGTCATAAATGTTTTGCTTTTTAGTGCTCTTTCTACTAGATGGACTCTAGCTAAACTGAGGTACTGTTAAATCACAGGAAGTTTGTTTCCTCAGAATCATGTTCTTCATTGCAGTCACACCATAAATTAACCAGAAGCCCACTGCTATTCTTCAGTCAAGAAACAGTGCATTTGGACATTATCTCCTAGGGGTATTCGACCGATACTGCCAAACAGAACAGGCCCCACAAACAGAGGGGTTAATACACCAGGTATCAGCTTGGCTTCTGAGTGTCAGTGGCAGCAAAGAAATATGTAAGACAGAAAGCTTGGCAAGCAGAGACCCACTGAAAGCCGGTGTTACTAGAAGGCTTAGGAAAAACTCCAACACTGATGAAGGTTCATCAGCTGCATCTTCACTGTGAAGTCAGATAGTTCAAGCCCTTCTCAGAAACAAAACTCAGGCCCTTATTTATACACACAGTCCATTAAGAAAGGCTGTGTTCAAAGTGTTTTTAAGCCAGATGTAAAAGCACTGCTGATAGGCTAAAACCAAAACCAGTTAGGAAGCTGCATTTATACAGTATTTATAACCTTTAGAAAATACAGCATTAAGAATGCACATATTTATTAGAAATAGGTTTACTATTAGTTTTCGGAGTTTTGGTGGCAAACAAGAAGTAATTTATAAGATAGAACGCTTGATATACATAGACGCAGAGAAAACTGCACAACCACTGCAGTTTACAATTAAGAAATACTTCTTAATACTTTCTTCTGTTCCTTAATATTTACTGTGTACACAGTTTGACTCGCTTCCAAAAATTACATCTGCTTGCTTTACACCAGTACACCCATTTGATAAGGGGCATTTTCTCCAATCCATGGAGGTCACCAATATTTTTTTTAAATCTAGAAACTCTGTCTTAGATATGATGTTGAAAGTACAATTTATTAAGTAAAATAGGCTCAAGCATGTTAAAATACACATTTGTAACTTGGCTTGGCTGGCAGAATGTTGGATAACCAAAGTGATAATATATATGTTTCTGTTAAATAAGTATTGCAGTAAAACTGCAGAAATGAGTCTATCCATCACTGGTATAAGCATATATTCACTACTTCAGTAAGTGTATATCTGGTTAAAGTCTTTATGAGAAAATCATGTAGAAGTTTTAGGTGTCAAGATGGGTGATTCCTACTAAGAAGAGCTGGAAAAGACAAACAGCTGGACAATGTAACAATTGTAAAATACTGTATGCATAGAAGAATAAAATCCTTTAATTTCGACCCTTAAATAAAGTTTCACGTTACTATAACCTAAAATTAAGTACTTCATATGTACTGATCTAGCCACAGTTCCATATTTTAAGTTACTGTAACTTGCACTTCCATAAATTTTTTTCATAATTAATATAGGGAATATATAACAAATAAGCATCCATGTATTTGATATTACTTGTACGTGTTTTCCTATGTGTGCTGTATTTAAGCATGTTCATTTGCAAAAACAACACATGATATAGAAACATCATCATTAACATAAAGTTTCAGAAAAAAAATATAATTCAAACAGACTTCATTATACTGGTAGCAGTATATATGAAAACCAAAGCATTGTACTTTAAAAATAAAAATATGTTTTTACTTTTTAAAATGGTATTCAAGCTTGAAAGTTCTCTGGTAATACTTCACACTCATTTTGTTTACTTCTAAAAAAACACATTAAATTTATGGCTAATATTCTGCCTTTGAGCAGAATTAAGCAGGCAAGTTCACATCAAAGCTTTGTTTCATCATCTTCAGACTGATCTGTTGGAAAAGACAGCTGGTCCTTATTAAACACCCTTTAAATGTTGTAGTTTTAATTAAGCAACATCCATGTTATATTAACATTATCAAATAATTAACTAAAGAAAAGCTAGTATCTAATCATGAGTGCTTAACATCTTTTCATCAGTGGACTATACGGTATTAATCTATTAAAGCAGAAATTGTTCTTAAATGTCTCAAGATTTTAAATTAAGAAGTCTGATACAGTAATTACTATACTTCTACTTACTCAAAATCAGATTTTGAAGGGAAGTAACACAGTGAGTGGAATTAAACGTCTAAACTAAGGGACAGGATCTAGACAGAAAATCTGTAATAGTCCTGAAATACTTCAGTTGCAGAAACCTTGTTAAATCGACAGCTTATGAATTAGCATCATATTCAAATTTCTCCATTTCACACAAACATATAAGGAAATACACATTTTTGTTGTTAATACTGAGAGTTGGTTTCAATTACGTAAGCAGGCTTATGTTTCCATACTTTTGTTCTCTAGATTGTGTGTTTGAATGCTCATTTTGAAAACACAACACTAAATTGTATAACCTCATAGTTCATGAGGAAGCATTCATCTGCTTATTTAAATAACATACTTAAGCTACATTGTGAATTTTTAAATTAACTTAAATATGCAGACAGTCATCAATGCTTTTTGACACTGGAGTAAACATGGGGTCACAGTCTATGCTACACTACTTGATAAATGGAACTGCAAAAAAAAATCCCACAACCCTGGAGGGATCTTGAAGCCAAATTCTAAGCTAAACAAAAATAATAGAGATGCCTACCTGCATGACTGACCATGCTTGCAAAGCCTTGCACTCAACATGTTGCATTATATCTCATCAGAGAAACGCACTAAGCTTTAAATGACACATCTAATCAATTCTAAAATACTATCACATTGCTCTGCATGACAATAGAGAGAAATCTATTGATACTAAAAAAGCAGAAAAAAATGGAAGCTACAGAACTGCTGGCATCTGGTCTGCAGAGCTTTCAACCAGCTCTGGAACTGTCTATAGATTAAAGAATCCCCTGATGGCAAACATTAACACCTTCCCCCATGCTTCATCTGAAGTCTGCCTTCTGCTCCATACCCTTTAAAATTTTTCAGTACTCTGCAAGAGAAAAATCTGATTTTTGAACTGATAGAAAATAATAAGAAATAAAGGGAGGAATTTAAACCCTGGTATTTTTTTTTTTATAATTTTTTCAGGGTATTCTTCCTCCTACATAAAGTTACCAAAACATATATTTAGCTGGGAAAATTATTTCAGTATGACTTAGCTCCGTGCTTAGAAAAATCCTAGCTGTAGAGAAGAGTGAGTGTGTGTTGGGAGGAATGCTTAAGGAGACAAATGCAGGCCCATAGCAGGCATGAGCCTAAAGAATAATTAGACAGGCAGAGCTCCTGATAGCAGAATGGTAGGAAATGGGGATCTTCAGAGTCTCTGCTATGAAAGAGAAGAGGAAATAGAAAGCTCTTTAAGTAAAGAGCATAAAAGATGACACAGGGAGAATTTCAGGGGAGAATGCACGGGAACAGAGATCCCTAGTATGTCTGATCAGCTTTGCTTAGCAGAGCAAAGGAAGTTACAACTCCCTGCTAACAAGAAGGCGGGGGGGAAAGAGGTTTGTTAAAATGCTGTATTATTTATTTTTTCTCATCATACAGTCTCATTAAATTTAAGCTTTATACTGAACACGGTTCAGTGCCAGAAACTTCAGAGGAATTAAACATATGAAAAAAATTACTCATGTGTGTAGTCCCTTTAGAATGTACAAAACAACTTGAAAGTAAAGTTGCTCATGTGTTTAACACTGAATAAATGAATCTGAAATATATTCAAATCATCATCAGAGCCCAAGTCTGCCTTCTCTGTACACCTCATGGCTTGTTTCTAGGATGAAAAAAAATTCAGACACTACTTTTCCAGAATAGCTCCCCATGTGGACATACTTATTGTAGATTAAGAGGCCCTTCCCCGATTTATTTTTTCTGGATAAATGTACGCATATGATGTAGTAAGAACATCCACATGGAAAGCTACTTTGCAATACTATTCTGCTTTAAGCAAACGTTCTACCATAATCCAAAAGAACATTAGGTGTAGAAATTCATTCTGTTTAGCAGAAATTTTAATGTAAGAAATCCTAGACTTAGCAAAGTCAATCAAAATTTTAAAATCCTAGACCCACTGAAATCACTGATAAATCTTAGCGACAGTAATGTTAAGATACTCATCCTGATACTAACTGCTTTCCTGCTGCAGACAGATGTTGAGCTTGCAAGACAAATGCTCGAGTATTACTAGAGAAGGCGATTAATACAGGCATATATTTTGCAGTGGAACTTGTAAAACAAACAAACAAACAATAATCACACCCAAAGACTTTAGTTTTGAAAACATTGGCTATTAAGAATAATTTCAGGAGCTATGAACCAAAACATTAAATACTTCCTCATCACATTCTTTTAACCACAGTCCAGTAATACGCTCTCAAGTCAAGCTTTTATTGACACAAAACACTGAGGAAACTTAAAACTGTATTTTGTATAGTGAAAGGCAAATGAGCATTACTTGTATAAATGAACCAAGATGAAATGGAGATTTTCAAGAACAACACTCATACAATAAAAAAAAAAAAAAAATCATCAGGCTGGGAAGTGTACCACACATTCACAGTTTTAGCAGAGAAAAATATCTAACATTAGTCTGTATCTTAACGTACATATAAACACCCAGCTATCTACATTTTATTTCTCCTTAAACAACTATTAAAAGTTAACTGATATTTTTCTAGATTATTTACGCCATTGAGAATTACCTCAATTCAACTGCTTCATTTAATGCCATCTAGACATTTTTACTTTCTCTATATAGTTACGATTTATTCGTTCCCTTAACATACATTAATTAGACACTACTTATAAATAACCTGCAATAAGAATATCTATTTGAATAGGATACAATTACTCCAGGGCTTGTGTCTTTTCAATCAGTCAGTGTCCCTGCAGTGTTTAGAGTGGCAGAGGGGAAGTGGCCTGTGGTTAAACAGAGGAAATACCATGGAATTTTAATAGATCAAATAGTCTCCTTACTTCCTACAGGGTACTACTTCAAAGGCAACCCTGCTCCAGAGCAGACAATGTGTTAGAGGGGTCATCAGTCATTTAATAGTATGTCAAGTCTACTCAAAACTTACATGCAGACCAAGAAAAATACCACATAACTGAGACAATGGGTACTATCCTGCAGTCATAACTCTAATAAATGCTGCCCTGCCTGGATTATGTAGGCAATCATAAGCAAGTCTGGTATTACAAAATCTGACTATGAAATTATAACTGAAAAATGAGACAAAGCATCCAATAAATTGGTTAGGGAAGTCTGAACTTGAAGCTGAAAATATAACAGAAAACTAGCACAAATATTTAATGAAGTGTTACATTTCTCATAAGCAACAAAGACAAATGTTTTTTTTATCCTAATTAGAAAGAGTGTAATTTTTACTGATCTAAAAGCCAGTCAACATAGTTCTATTAAAAGAATTGTACTGTGGTACATTCAGATTTAATACACACAACGACATCAATTATGTAAGCAAAAATAAATCCAATACAAACTTCATCTGCATATTTCTGTACACATCAAAATACACTAATCAAGTGTTAGGACTTTCAACAGTGATAGTTTATTCAATACCTGATGCAAAACTTAACAGAAATACACACAGTGGTCGTTGTGGGCCTATGGAGTATCCTGCCTACATCTGGTGAAACATACAATAGACACACTGAGCCAAGAGATTTTATTCCTAATTCTCAGTTAAAAAGACCTAATAGGGGAGTCCAAACCTCCAACAGTTCCATCTAACTATCTAGGTGTTAAGCTTTATCAGGGCTTGAGCTTTGTTTTTCCATACTCTTCTACACATTTTCCAATGCTTTCGCCTTTCTAAACTACGCCCTACAAACTTCTGAACTGTGTGTTGCAGTAACGTTCTCAAAAGATCTGATCCGAAACCAAGAAAATCCTTAGTGACACTCTAACAAAAAGGAAAAGCAATGAAAGTCAGTTGTGTTCCTTCCAGTGCTGCTGGATCACCACGCTTCAAACAAATTTGTAACTAGACATCACGAGAAACGAAAAAAAAAAAAACAAAACCACACAACTCAAGTTACTTAAAAATATCAAAAAGGGAAAAGCAATCAAGAAAAGTCTGACAGCAAAACACACCAGAAACAGGAACAAAAGGCAAAGACCAGTAACAAAACGTTTATCACCTTCCTCCCCCCTTCCCCCTTTCGGAAATTTCCTACATCCTCTGTATAATGATCAGGCCTGAAGCTAAAACCCCAAGCCGGCCTCGAATCATTAAAATAACAAAGCCCAAGTGATCGCTTTTATCCTTCTCGCAGCACAGGTCGACTTAAGGAAGGGGAGAGCGCTGGTGGTAAAGGACTGTTAAGTGACTTCTTCACACTCGCTGGTTACAAGATGCCTCCCTCCCCCGGGCGAGAAACCAGTAAACATCCCTTCCCGGGAAATGTCACCCTCTCTCCTGGCCGCAAATTACCTACCAGATGCAAAGCCCTGGCGCAGCTTTATTAGTTGTAGAAGACGTTTTTCCCCTCCATGGCAGCCCGCTGCCTCCTCGCACACCCGGGGAAGTGCCCGTCCCACCTGTACCGCTCCCACGGCCGCTTGCCCACGGGGCAGCGCCCCAGACCCCGACACTTGCAAAACTCTCAGCATCTCCCCCTCAAACACTGCGGTGCGCAAAAAGCCCCGCTCCACACACACACACGCCCGCCCACGAGGGGAACCGAGGAGCAACGCTGCACTGCACTCACCCTCCCTCCGCAAGCCTCGGTCGCTGCCCCCCTCCTGCCGCCGGCTGCCGCGGCGACCCGCTGACCATCGAAACAGGCGACGAGCGCGACGAGGAAGGAGCCGAGCCCCAGCCCCGGTGCCATGGTGCGCAGCCAGCCCAGCAGCCCCGCAGCGCCCAGGCAGCGCGACGGCACCGGGGGCGGGGGGCGGCCGCTGCCACCGCCCTGTGCATGCGCGGCGCCGGCCCGGGGGCGGGGGGGCTCCTCCTCGGCCGGGCCCCGGCCCAGGGTTCGGCCCCGCCGCCGCCACCGCCCCCGCCCGGGACGGGGCGGGGGGGGGGGGGGGGAGGGCGCGGCCCCCAGCAGCCGCAATGGGCGTCGGCAGGACGCGGGGGCTGCCGCTGACGCCCCCCCCCCCCCCCGGCACCCCTCCCCCGGAGCAGCGGGGACGCGGGGCCTCCCCAACGGCGGGTTTGTGAGGCTTCCCTGAAAAATAACGGCCGGTACCTGGGATCGGCTTCCCCGGTGCTCTTCCCTGGGAGCGATACCGTAGCTGCTGATCCAGATACTGCAGCACTGGGCACAGTTCACGGTAACCCCCGCGTCTGGGCTCCCTTCTTGCTCCTGCAGGAAAGGGTAGAGGCCACCTGGCTAACGGGTCTGATCTTCATGAACCACAGTGGTACGGTCCAAGTACTTGGCAAGATCAGGGCCACAGGCCAAAGATGGATCATAAACCTTCAACAAATAAAGTGTAATGCATGAAATATTAAGAAAGACAAGCTGGAAGAATATGCTATCATAGAATTTCAATTGCAGAAAATGCAATAGAAGTTGCATGTCGCAACAAATATTTCAGCTTTTTCAATTGGAGTCTCTACAGTTAGTTTTGGTATTACAGGTTTTGACCAAAACCTCTTTCTTAAAAAGAAATCACATTACTAATATATTTCAAATGCAAGCTGCTCTGACATAGCAGTGAATTATATCAACTACAAAGCCCTTGCCTGAAATTCTCAAAATCACCTAAGAGATGAAGAAGCCCAAGGCTCCTCCAAAGCATAGAACCACAGTATAATCCAGCCTGGAAGGGACCTCTGAGGGTCATTAGGTCTAACCCTCTGCTCAAAGTAGTCCTAACTTCAGTTTTAGATCAGGTAGCTCAGGGCCACATTATATGTCACTTTTGACATCACTTGACTCCAATTATTTTTTAAATTTTTGATTTTAGCACATTCTGTTGCTATGATTAATACTAGACAAAAACATAATCCTAATGGAATAGACAAATCCACCAGCATTATAAAACACATTATGGTTTGGATTAAATCAATATGCAAACACACCGCTAAGCCAATCAGTTGAAAGGAAGCGTGACTAGTTGGTAATTTTTAAACTAGTACTGGTTTTACACCTATCACAGTGGTTTCCTTTGTGACTATTGGCAAAAATAATACAATAAAACTCTTTTAAACTGTTTGTTTAAGCTGATGAATCACAGTTCTTGCACTCACAGTTACCTTTGAAAACAGGTTTGTGATTTCAGGATGGTCATAGCCCTTCGCTGTGACATGAACAGAAATTACATTCTTGCCATTAAACATCGTTTAGCATAAATTGGAGATTAGGCCATAGTCCTTTTAAGGCTCTGGGAACCCGTGATGTTTACTTTTGATCTCCATTTCCCCTGCAGGCTGGAATTCTGAAAAAGGGAATATTAAGACTACTCATTCTACAGGTGTAATTTCACTAGTTTTATACTACAGTGTTCTCTAAGGTTGAGTATATGCCAGACTAGAAGTAAAGTCTAGCACACATTTCTTCACTATACACCATACACTTCTATCTGGGTACTCTTGCTTTACTTTCTCCTTGCATTACTCAGAAGTGACCAAACAGGCTTGAAAACTATATAAGCCTTTTTTTTTTTTTTTTTTTTTTTATTTAAGTCAGGCTGTATAAAAACTATAAAGAACTTGTCTTTTGATGTTTTAATGCATTACAAAGGACATAAAGCAACACAATATCATGGCTAAAGAAAGCAAGACATATGTACAATTTACAGGACAATAATGTCTCTGCTGCCCATAACCACCTACGACAAGCAATGACTCCCTGTTGAACACATCTCCACTGATCTGCAAACACATCTCCTAAACTATGGAGTAACCTGTTTGGCATTTTCTGTTAACAGAGATCTAAACTGCTGGATAACCTGAAATTTTTAAGTGGGAACTAAGAGGAATATTAGCATTATGTGTACTATTGATGCATTAGCCTACAATGATTTTAACATAAAGAGATATAATGAACAGTGACATTTCCTAAGTAGCAAAAAAACTGAAGAACTCTCAGCTACCACTGATAACATTGGCAGTACCCAGAAACCAGCAAATGATCTGTCTTATTTACTAAGACCTCAAACTTATTAGCACAAAGCAAAGATGCCACCTGACAAAATCAGTGTTGATGGCCCCTTCCCAATAGACCAGCTTAAGTTAATAACAAAATGACACACTTTAAAAAAAATTTCTTTCCATACTGTCACCATGTCCAACTTACTAACATAAGAACTGACTGAATACAGTAGTTTTTCATTTCTTTGCATGCATTTAGAATAATTTCAACTGAAATCTTTTGTGGAAAAGGTTAGGGGAGAGATGGGAATCAAATGACAGCAGTTAACATTTTTAGCTAGATTCTCCAAAATGCTCCTAGCTAATGTAAGGGCTAAAGTGGCTGTGGGGACTCCACTTTTATGTAGGCTCTTTTGTCCTTTTTACAACAGTCTCTTGTTTCCAAATAGTATAGGATGCATAATATCCAAGTGTCATGGGTTTCAATATCACGCATTCTACAGCTGGTTTTGGTTGCCACTCTACCTTCTTGCTTAAAGCTAAAAAACATTTTTTTTTTTCCTTCCCCTTTCTGAGCAGCTGTTCCCAGATGGAGGGGACAGTGAGAACTCAGCAGTTCCAATAAAAACTTACGTAATAAAAAATTCTGATAATATGATTAAAAATTCCCTACCAAATTTTTCTGTCATTCAGTAAAAATCCCTTCTTAAGAGTTGGAAGCTGTATGCTCTATCCATACTTTGCATTTCTAGCACTGAAATCTCTCCCAAGAAAGACCAAACTTGACCTCAAAAGGAGTTATGAAAACAGCTCGCTTTTGGGCCAGAAAGCATGCATCATGCTTGTAGAAGCATTCAGCTTAGTCAGACAATCACGACTATTGCAATATTACACTTCTGTTGTAGAGAAACACCACCCGCTGTTTGGAAATGAGGATGAGCTACAGTGAACCAAGCAAACAGTACGCTAAAAGGACAGCAGCATTTCAGAAACCTCCTACAGGTCTGGAGTCACAAAGTATCATCTCACTCTCCATAAAAGCACAAATAAGGTCCCAGAACAGAAAACCCACAATATGAGGGTCTACTGGAACTTGATCTGACAGATAACAGAAGGCAGAAAACCAGATAATTTGAAAATAACCACTTAAACTAAAGTGTCCCGCTTCCATGGGGATGGTTTACCTATGGAATGAACATCTAGCATAAAAAGGAAGAAGGAAGATCTTCTAGTATGAAACCTTAAGAATGAAATTAGAAAGTGTGAAATGGATGTGGACACTCTCAACAAGGGCATGAACATTCCCACCAGTGACAAGGGTCCCAAAAATTCTACTCTGATGGAATCTTCCATATTATAACATGCCGTAGTTTCAAAAGATCTGGCTAAACTCAAGTGAAAGCGTTTCAACTGGTAAGACAGTGACCCCAGGCCATAAAAATCAACTGAAATTTGAATCAAATCTATCAATTGTTATGAATACTTATCTTGTTCAAGGCAACTTTTAAATCATTAGGCCTTGAGAAATGTGCCAAAAATTTGTGAAAAACAGAGTTCTGAAAGGAAAATCTGCATTACTGGTCCCATTTTATAGATGGGGAAACTTGAGCACTGAGTCATAAAGATGCCTGCTTTTATGTCTTGCACACATGCTCAAGGCAAAAGCAATAATTAGATTTAGAGTCAGGAAAGACTCTGCCCCCTAGTAAGACAGGAAAAGACCCCTGGGTGTAGGTTTTCTTGTTTTTAATTTGCTGCTTTCTATAGACACACACTCTACTTCCTAAGGTCATCCAGACGTTACCAGCCTCTGCTTAAAATAGTTTGGGCCGTGGAGCCCAGATCCAGCCTCCAGAGCAATTCCATCCAAGTGGCTGCTTCTATCTTGCAAGTGGCAAAGAGCACAGCATGCTGTCCTGGCAGCCAGCTGCCTCCTGCTGTGTCCAAACATTTATTGGCACTTCTGGAGTAGCTGCTGCTGTGTCCAGATGGGACTTGAAAGTGGAATTAGATGCATGAATTCTGCTTTGACACTGGCAGCCACCACTTCTATATCCAGATGCTTTGCAACAAATTCTGAAATTGAGCACCCAGTTCTTCAATGCTGAATAAGCTACACCTTACAGAACCTCTTGTAGTGTACTAGCAGTAGTATTTCTCTCCTGCTCACTTTTTATATCACACTGTTATGTTTGATGTTTTTTCATACAAATCTCAAGTCTATCTTTAGGTGTCTGGGGATGTTTTGAGGCTTATAGAGTCCACAGAATATGGAGCGAATGGTTTTGTGACCTTTCTGGATGACTTAATGTATTCTACAGGAAATTGCACTTAATGACCAAGAAAGTTTCAGTCCTATATTCCTAAAGGCTGAAGTTAACATCAGATGTAAGTCATGGTGAAAAGGAACTGACCAAAATAAACCAAACAGTCATTATGTGAAAATTACCTCTGATCACCGTCAAAATAACAATTTATCAGTGATCCACGGATGCAAATCTTCATATAATATTACCACTCCCCAGACCTCACAGTTCTCTGTATTGTATACAGGCCAGCTTGTTCTGCTGGCAGAGAACATTTGCAGCCAAATGTCAACTCTCTGTATTTCTGTTTAGTTTTGCATCTGTTTATTCATGTGAATATAATAAAGGAGCAGACAGCTCAGTTCTCTGAGATGACTCAACTTACTGATATGCCACCAAATACACTCCTCTGTGCTCCAAAAGCATGCTGAATTGACTCCCTCTGTGGCCACATGTTGTTTCTGAGAAAAGAGGGAGCAGGGCAGGACCGCATCTTTCAGCAGCAGTCTTCTGTTATACCGGATTAGATGTAATATGAAACTGGACTTTTAGAGAAAAGTAGATTTGTGATGCAAAGAAAATTTAAAATTGCATGGAAGAGTCATTTTTCAATACAAATTCTGTTGAATATTCCAAATCAACAACTTTATCCCCAAAGTTATGTATGTTTTATTCTTTAGCAGTAATTGAATAATTTTTAATGTTCAATTTATTTTTTTCTTCAATATAGGCATTTTATCTCAATCAAATATTAAAAATGCAAATCAAGATCCCCAAAGTGCAGTTTGAATAAATGCTAGAAATGTTAATAAAGCTTTTATAAAAGTTTATCAGTTTTACTTCTAATCTCAACCTTTTCTTATTACAGCACAATACTTTCCATCCAGACATCTTGACATTTTCCTTCTGCAGGGATCTATGGGGGAGGGGGATTTGGTGGGGGGAACAACCCTAACCTGATTTAAGAGTCTACTCTGAAATTCAACAGCATCCTGTGGCAATGTCTGCAAAATTAATCCTAGCACACTAAGGGACCCCTCACTGAGCATAACCTGCCTTAAACCCTTTCCCATTTAATGGAAGGAGAGGTATTTGTTCAAACACTTCAGGATGACATCATTTGTTATTTGAGGCCAAAAGCTAAGGGTAATTAAGGCTAAAGAAAATGTTTTGAAGATTTTTGTAATTAAAATGCACAGAGACACTGGTAACAGATACCATTACAGAACAACAGGAACATGGCCAGAAGAATTTTTTAAAAATCTTGCTATTGTGTGACCATTATGGAAGAAGATTGGAAAGCACTTTGTCAATAGCACCTCATTCTACTCCCACTAAGGGAAATACACAAATGAAAGGAAATAAAAAGGCTGGAAGCCTATGGAAATTGCAATCTTTGTTTATATGATAGATACATAACAATATTTCAGAGAAGAATTTAAAAACAATTTATAGCAGATTTACAAAAGCAATTCTACAAGACTGGGCTAAAAAAAAGAGGAAGGGCCCTGTTAGGAATGACAATTGTTGCTGGCAGCTCTACCTCTCAAACAAACTCAAGGTTCTTTTTATCTACAGTCTGGCACATTCTTTTAGAACAAAAATTTGAAGCAGTTGTATACCAGGATTGAGTTAGGTGATTATTTTTGGAAAAAGTAAGATAAATATGCAGATAATAATAAACTGATCAAACACGGTGAACAAGATTTGTTAATACTAACATAGAAAGTTAATTCATGTTAATATGATGAGTTACAATAGATAATTATTATTTGTTTTGAATTACATTATAATAATAACAATCACTGAAAAGACCACTCTTACTACACTGTAATCTGTGATAAAACTTACTGCCCAGCATCATATGTTTAGAGAGGAAAGAAGGGAAAGATTGGATCAGTTTTCTCATTTAAACAAGAATGTCTAGAAGAAAAGAGGTTTTCCACTTAACTTACGTTTCACAAAAATATCTAGCCATAGCCAACTGCATTCTAAGGACAATGCTTTTGCCTCATTAGAATGCTTCCCTATGACTTCCTTTCTCTGTCAAAATGAATTAGAGCAATTTGCAATTATATTGTCAGCTAGCCACATCCTGTAGCACGGAATAAGATGCTGTTCCAACTCTGATGTGAGAGAACTGCATTTCACTGTATGCCTCATATCCAAAGATCTATCTGGTAACTTACAATTATTTGAATCAAGAAAGAAATTAAAGTGAATACTATCACATTTTTCATTATTTTACCCTGACTGAACACTTTGAAATTCAAGACAAACTGTTAAGAAATGTACAGTATTTAAACAGCACAAAACAATTTCTATCCTTCAATGTGGTAAAACAATGATAAATGAGAAGTCTGGTGGTAATAGGTGTTTCCGCATGGCAAATCCTTGCATTGTCAACATTGTATTTATTATCACAGAAGAATTATATTAGTAGATATTGTACCAGAAGTCATTCTAAGTTTTAAACTATAAGGGGTGTTTTTTCAAGAATTACTGGCCACTTTGTCAAATGCTTTCGGGAATGTAAAATGTTTCTGCTACCACAAATTGACTATGCTGGGCAGTCTTATAAACATATACTCATGAAAGCAGCCTAAACTAATTGAGAGGCAAGATTTTAGAAGGTTGTCTGCCCAAAACTGAATTCTTAAGATAATAGCTAATTATTAATGAATGTTCAGACAATCAAAAATATTAAGCACCCACCAATTTTCACTAGGTCCAGTTCAGAAAATCAGGCCCAAGCGCAAGCATCTGTATGCATGTACAGTATAAGTCTGGTCACAAAGTTTGTACAACAATTAGAATAGTTAGTCACCTGCTGGCGTTCTGTCTACCCACAGCCCAACTCACGCCTGCAGATTTTACTCAAAATGCAAACATGTAGGACTGCAGTTATAAAATCTAGCCACAAGAGGGCAAAAGCAGCCCAGCATTTTTCTAGGCATTTCAAATAGTAACTGCTCTGTTTCAAAATTTATGAATTTAAAGTCACATTGAATGTGAAAAAGGAAGGTATGTAAGATGCAGCTAATATATAGCCAACAGTCTTTAATGCAGATTATTTGATCTACTATCTTCTTAATTTGGTTAATATGACATCATTCATAGAAACTGAATCCCAAGATTTGGAGTATTGCTATAATTGATGCAATGCAATTCTAAATACTAAAGGAGTATTAAATCTATCATTAAAAAATATATATTTATTTAACATATAAACCATAATTTGATTATACATAGACAAAAGACTGTCCCAAAGTCTAGATATTCTGGACTGGCACTTCTCACCTTCAGAGTAGTAAAATGGCATGGACTAGTAAAATAAAACTTCAGTGTTAAAAGAGCAAGAAAGGATTAGAGAAAAATAAGGTACAATAACGAAGTTAGTGCCAGGTTACAGATTATTTTTTTAAAAAAGGTCACAATGAGGTAATGAGTTTGAAACACATTCTTACGTATGCAATTAAAAAATGGCAAATTCCAAAAACTGTATACTGATTAATAACCTATATAACTTTTAATGAAGGGGACTATCATATACCACCAGCTAAATTTCCAAATTGCACAACATTGAAGAAAAGAGTGATAGATACTCATTGGGTTCTCCAGCCATTACAGTGGCAGAGGAAAACCTGGTTTAGGAGCTAGGAAAAACAAAACATTGGACTGTACATCCCAAAAGTGGGAATATGTATTTCCCTCCTGATCCAGGCATGCGATCATATTTACAAGCCACACATGCAGATCCTTACAACATCCCAAGCCAGACAGATGACTGTGTTTGAAAATGGTATCATAAGCATTACTTGCGCTCAGTTTGAATCAACAGAAAGATATTCTGTTTGCTGAAGGCACTAGACTTTACACCGATTCACAACATGGATCAAAACACATCTGAAAAATCTATTATTTCACTGCTTTTTTGTTCTTCTTTTTCTTTTTTTTTTTCTCTTTCTAAATTAAGGCACAGACAATGCACCACTTGTTTTATCACTCTAATACCAGCACCATACCACACTCATATGATCAAATATAAAACATACATGGTGGTATGGGAGTCATCAGCAATTATACCACAACTACCCCAAAATCTGTATTTCCCTAAGCATTTTTGATCATGTTCTTACCTCATTGCTAATAACCACCATCCTGCAAAAACAGATATTAGAAGAAATTCAATTTATTGCTGCTTCTCAACTCAACAAATACATGATTAGTTTTCTATTTTGCTAGTCAATCTAAGAAGGCAAAACTGCAATGGTAATACTGTGCCATGCTAATACAGCACTTCATACTTTCTGAGATTCTCCTGACTTGGTCTAAGAAAATATGGCTGGTCCACGCCAATATCAGCTTTGGGTGCCCAAAATAGAAAGACTGGTCTTACACATTTTCTGTCAACCCTTTCCCCTTCATGTCATGCAAGTCAAGGGACTATTCCTCCACAGGGGAATCTATAACTGATGGTTCTTCAACAGCCCTAGATTCCTCTCCCTCACTAACAATCCTGTTTGCCCATTCTGACTGCGGGAACTTTCTTTGTAATTCAATCAGATGGGATCTTTCCCCCCCAAGGTGCTGAACAGCCCCAGCTCTTCCTCACATAGTGATCTTTAGTACTTTGTATTTTTACTGTTCCATTATCAAATAAGTATATGAGATGTTCTAAATAGTTCTAATAAAAGTAACAGAATAGGATTCTGAGACAAGATGAACCTATGACACGAATAACAGGACACAAAATAATAATCCAGGTCAATCACCATTGTTCAAAAGTATTTTTGAAAATAAAATACCTTCTATTTCCCATCCAAATATGCAATAGTAAGTCCTTTAAAACGAAGGGACAAAGAGTAACCCAACAACTGAGAGGGAAACTAAGTCAATCCAAGGAATAATTTAAAAAAAAGTTATTTAACAACCATTTCCTAAAAAGCTTTTATTTTATGATTACTCGTTAACCCTAAGAGTTAATCTCAACTGTTTAAAATTGGCTTAATTTCATGTTTAGTAAACTGAAGGTGTTTGCAAATGATTTTATGCTACTTTTGTGCAAGTCTCCTGTTAAATCCAGTCACATAAACGCTGGACGATTTTTAAAGCCACATTTCCTTTTCATATTATGAGCACAGAATTATTCTTCTTACATACAACTATAAAAAGCACACCAGGAAAATTATAACATATAGTCTCCTGGCGTGCTAGCTTGCTATTTGTAAGCACAGACTTGATGAACTAATTGCAAATTCCAAGATTTAAACAATTTAATGAATGGTATTCTAAATCTGGGCTTTCGGTGCTAACATGAGTAATTTAAAGACTAAGCTTCAAACTATGTTCTTATGTATGCTGCAAGTAACAACGGAACTTTGTAAGCATTGCCTCTTTGGTATAAATGAATTTGAATCTGGTTTTACACCATGAACATAGGTGGAGGTTCTTTTGACAGCACTGGGCATTGCTGAAGTTTGAGGTTAGAAAAATATTTTAAGATAGAGACGCTAATTAAAAGAACATCATCAATTTAAAACAAATAATTATGCAGCCCAGCATCCTGATTAGGGTCACAGGCACTGGACCTATTTCAGGAAAGCACTACTAGAATGTTTACGTGCCATTACAGCTTGTGACAGAAGCCCATTATCAACCTGATCCTAGCCTAAATTGTGGCTGTTGATGGATGCTGTGAGATGTTTTATGACTAGCCAGGTTTTTTGCTAGGCCAGTTTTTCACCATCCTGGTAAATTTATCAGTTTATCGCAGGATCAAATGATGACTGGAGCCAATGCAAAGCAACATGGCTGGATGTAAAGGAGGTTGTGACTTCACAAATCTTAAGTCAGAACAGGAACCAAGAAGACTGAGACTTTTCTGATCACAGTTCTGAAGGATAGACAGGCAAACAGAAACACTGCAAGGCAAAGTATGCAAAACTGGAGTGGGACCAGATTTCAGCATTCGTGGTGGCCTCTTCTGACAGCCTCACCCACTATCGTTATTCAGACTGGCCGTGCCTAGACAGATCACATAGAGTATATTATTATCAAGTAGCCCAGAAAGCTGTGTATTATCAGGAAGTATAAGATTAGAAAATCCTGTTAAATCCAAACTAAGATGGAAAAAAATTCAGATGTATTTGAGAAAGCGATGGCCACAAGTTAAACTCATGCTGGTCAAAGTAGGTATAAATGTAAAGTTAGAGGTTCTCCTTTAACTTGTTGATGCATTTACTCTGGAAAGAACAAGATAAACCAAGATGAAGCAAATAATGCAATTATGCCCTTAAACAATCTTAGTATCTTACATCCTTCTAGTAACATTTGCTAATTGAGAGCTGGATAGCAGGACTGGTGCTATTATTATTCTGCTACTATTCTACTGCTCTTAAATTGCTTTGTCAGACTTCCCGTCACTTGAGACAAGTTCCATTGTAAGAGACATTAGGTGTATTTAGGTATTTGCCAGATAATAGAGTAAGGTTCTTAGGCATCAATCTGTACAGATTAGTCTAATCTGTTGCTGCTGGAAACCTTGTTTCCAGCAGTAAAGGAGACAATAGTTTCAAATTACCTGCAGTAAGGTTAAACAATGGGCAATATATGTTTTGAGGTGAGAAGAAAAACAAAATAGAACTCATGCATTCCAAATATTGTCTTTACCTTTACCAGATCAGGCAGGTATCCGAATTGAGATTCCAATTTCTCTAAAAACTATTCCTAATGGATTTGGTTCCATGTAAATTGCTTTATTTGTGAATGTTCTCTTAATTATATTTGAATGAAGGATACAAGAGAAGCTTAGTTAGTACTGTTATTTCCTGAATCCAACAAAGCAAGAATAATTAACATTTTAATATTGGATAAGTTTGATATTTTCACACTAAAATTGGATTTCCAGGAGCAAAGTCAAACAATTCAAGATTTAAGGATTCTATAAAAATGAAGACAATGAGCTCAGAACGTTAAAGACAGAAAATGGCAAATACCTGTAATCTGGTTCTAAAGTAATGCAGCTTTTCAGTAATATTTTTCAGAAAACATATAGAAGTTTTTTGTTTAAATTCTTATATCTCAACCTATCATTCAAAGTATCAACTAAGAACTTAAGTTAGATCATCCCTTCCTTTAGCTTTTTCTAATACGAGTCAACATACAATTAAGTTTTTTCTATTACCCCTTTTTCTCAAACTTACCTTTCATTCTACAGGGCAGCAGATACTATGGATACAAGCATCAAGAAATTAAGAGCAATACTTGGCTTGTCCATGATATAACAAGTATGAGGTTATCTTGTAAAATCCTAAACTAACTGCATTTTGAAATGCCTTGTAAACATTCAGCAAAGCTACATTAAATCATCCATTGAAACAACTGAAATGTAGAGAGATGTCCTGAGAAAGAATACAAACTGAAAGAAAAGCAGAATGTGTTATAAGAGATGTAGAAATCAAAAAATGTCTGGAAGCAGTAGACAGGTCTTTAAAATTTTTAAGTTACCTCTTCTTCAGAATATATTGCATGGAAAGTAACATGCCAGAAAAAAAAAAAAAAAAAAAACGAACTGTTATTTTATTATTATAAAACAAGAAAGCACAAGTAAAGAATCATCTAACTGTATTTGCACTACTGAAACACAAAAATCTATGGATTTGTTTTTTTCCCCTTTTTTGCTATTTACATTTAGCTTGTATTAACAATGACACTGACCTCTATGTCCTCCATGTCTTAACTGGCTTCGTAGTAGCTGAATGTCAGATTGAATGAGCCTGGTGGCTAAGGTAAGTAGATTGAAGACTTTGGCTCAAGTTCTTCCTCCAGAGAACATCAAAGTACTTTGCATACAGCAAAACTGTTTCCACAAGAAATGTGGAAACCAACCTCATCACTCAGTAGGTAGGCATTCCTTCAGTGTGGGATAGTTAGTCTGAGATCTACACTCTGAATTAGATAAAATCAACCTGAATGTTATAAGCACTCACATAATTTCTTCTCCCTAGTTTTCATAATTTTTCCCTGTGTTCTTTTTTTTTGAAAGTCAGATTAAATGATACAGTCCAGATGTTTTTGACTACTGTAAATACAGTTTTGGTTCAAAATAAAACTTTTTTTTTTTCACATCAGCCAAGTGGGAAAACCCAATTAGCAAAGCTTTATGTCTAAATTCTTTGGGATTTACTGGTTTATTTTAATTTACAGATTGAAATATCATTTAAAGTCAGTGCTTCTGCTGAACCATGAGCCTAACACAAAACAATTTTTTGTATATACAGCTGGGCCCATGTAGAATGTATCTCTAGTAAGAAACACAGGCTGAAGCCTCACTGAAGAACACCAACACCTCAAGTAAGTCCTTAAAGCTCTGCTGAACAAGCAACAGTGTAAACCCATACTTACAATGTTTTCCTACATCATGGCCCTGAAGAGTTGTGATTTTTCACATAAGGCTCTCCTTATGCATATTGACTTCTGGCTGAATACCAAGTATAAGGATAACTTACACGTTCTGTTTGATAAAAATGAATTCAACACCCTAAAATTAATGGCAGTGATCTGGATATCTGGTCTGGTCCCAACTGATTTGATCCTGTGAAATGCTGCATTCCGTCATTAAAAGATAATAGGGCAACTTCTATAACTGGAACACTTACACTGACAAGAGAGGAGATATCCAAGTTTAAGTATTAAACAGACAAATATCCCAAATTAATTATTATATAAAAAAGATCATAATTTTCAGCTTTTTTTACCAAACAATTGTTCAAACTCTAAAGTCAGTTGAATACTAGTCCTTCTATTTGAGATACCTTTTTCTAAAAAATATGTTCTTTATGAAAACTATCATACTCTTTGTAAATAACCTATTTAAACGCCAATGAAACGCACAATCTTTTTCAGGTAGCAAAATCTATTTTGCATATTGTGTATTTCAGACTTTAAACAGAATTTTTTAAAACCATGAAGTTAAGTTGTCTTCAGTTAAGCTGCAGTAATTCACAGTAGCTGAAAATCTTCTGCAACCTAGGGTTTGGATTTTTTTTAAGCTGCAGAAATATCTAAACTTTTCTGAAAATATTTATTAAAATATATAGGAAAAGTTCACTTCTTCCACAAAAAGTAGTTTATAATAATATTTCAAGTATTTACAGTTTATTTGAATGAAAATTATAATAAACTTTCAAATCTGGGGATAAAATAATAATTAATATATCATCATTACTTAAAACAAGTTATGAAAATTTCAATAAGTCTTCGGGTTCTATTGTAGTACCATAACAGCAAACCATCCTTTCTACTCTAGCAGGCTGGAGGTGAAAGTATTTTTCACCATTAGAAACTGAGATTCTCGGTGTGATCTTTTCAGCTTTGCACGACGGTTCTGGAACCAGATCTAAAATTGAAAGAAAAGGCATGCTTTTCAGAAATACAGCACTGCAAGCAGAATAAGCTTTGAAACTTAAAAATATTCACACAACTTCACAGTATTTTGTGTAATGACTGTAGTTTGGAAGTTCAATACTACATTTAAAATCTGTAGATGGTGCCATGTAGCTACCTGCAATAATTTTAACACCACAGACGAAAATAATACCCCAACTTAACTGTAAAATGAGGACCAGCTTCACTGTAATTAATATAAAAATTAATATTAACTTCAGTGACACTGAATCAGACCCTGGAAAATCCTGAGCACATGGAATTCACACACAAGTATTTAGGTGTCATTTCTTCACCTGCTCACTTAATCACATCATCAAACTTCCCATCAACCCCAATATAATACTTTCATCAAAAGCTTAATGAACATCAAGGTGAAGCCCAAAATCTACTGTCTATGGTATGCTTCTTATCACATTGAACTACTTGGAAATCACTAATTAAAGTCCCTGAGTAGAATCTGCCTTTGGCCAGATGAAGACACAGGCTCAAACACTGGTTTAACATATGCATGCTCTACTGATAGTCTCACAAAATAATTAGACATTCATACAAATTATTTCAGTATTTGTTTCAAATTTGTTTTTCAGATATGGTGACAAGCATAATATAAGCATGACTTTAAAATGTGGAAGCAAATATCAAGTTCTGCACATGATAACTAGAGATTAACAGGGCAGATATGGAAATACTACAGTGATGAATACCTCATCAGCGGGATGGAAGAAGGTTTAAGATTTCAGAAGGAATTCAAAGGCTTCCACTTCAAAAATCATTGAAGGCATACCACGTGTATAAATGTACATTGTTTTAAATTGAAATTATTAGAATTATTGCTACTGCTGTAAAACTACTTACTTATATAACCAGAGTATATATAGATGGAATTACAGAAAAGTTCAAATAAATTTTTAATTACCTGGATCCTGTCTTCATCTAAATCTAATTTGCTAGCTAGTTCTTCTCTAATATCAATGCCAGGGTAGGAGTTCACTTTAAAAACATTTTCCAGAATTTCAATCTGAGGAGATTAAAACACACTTGTTGGATAGTTAATCACTACCTTCATAGCAGTAACAAAGAAAATAAATATAAAAAACAGTTTAGTTTGTTCAACAGGAGACTTCCAAGCAGTGTTTGCAGAATTCTGATTCCATGCATAAACACCGGTCTGCTGAAATTAGTAAAATGACTGTTAATTTACACTAGTTCCTGATTACCTTTCTCTCTGCAGAGGTACATGATACTGAATTACTCAGCTGTTATAGGCTTCTACCAACATTTTGCTAAACCACATCCTTATTCATTTATTAAATACTGAGAAAATCCCTACCTGGTTTCTAGTGAATGCAGTTCTTGGTCTTCTGCCCCTGTACCAGCTCAATTCTCGTTTGAAAGATAGCCTCTCAGTGACTGAAAAATATTTTTCACATTTCAAAACTTTTTCCTCTTGCACTGGATTACCGTTAGCACAAAATAATGGATTTTCATAGCAAACAACAGGGATTTGCAGATGGGGATTACTGTCGTCACCTAAAACTAGAAAAAGCAAGGAAATGAGAGCTTCAATTAACTGGTTTTCAGTAGAAACATGAAAATACATAAATTTTTAAAGGAGTAAAAACTTGCCCAAGTTGGTGCATGCATCCATCCATGGTCTGTGAGGCTTCACAGCTGGAATGACATCTTTTTTCTGCTCCAGTCCCAAAATACTTTCAATGGAAAACGAGCACTGTGTGGTTTTATTTTCTACAAAACCAGACACTGTACGAAGATTCTGAGATGCTGATGTACTAGCAGCACATAGCGATGTACTTGCCATGCTTTCACCTCCAGCCAGCACTGCATGTACACTGTACTTGCGTTTCTCCACAAGTCCTCCTTATAGATATGTTGACAAGGGGGTTGGATTTGCAACGTCATTAATTAAAATCTTTTATTAGAAAGTTTTAGCATGTCAATGAAAACTCTCCCACCAAGAGGCACGAGGAGTTAATTGTTTATTTGTTTGCAAGTAATTAGCAACTAATGGTGACACTAGGGGGGCCACCAAGAGGGACAAAAAGTGTTATCTCTCCTAACCAGAACATCGACTTAACTTTCTCAAAAGAAGCCGTGCACAAATATAGTACTTCTCTTTTATTTGAAATCATTAATGTATAAAATCAGTTTTTTTAAAAACTTTATACTCTAATGGACTCCACTTACCTAAACATAGCAGCATGATAGGAAACCAGTCAAGTAATAAGTAATCTCATTTAAGTGAATTTCCTTCCAAGGAAATTTAAAAAATAATCTCTTAATGCTATTAGGGTAATCCCGATGAAAATGCTTCTGTTTTTTCATATGCATATGTAATGGTGAACGTGGTCAATAAAACAACAATAGTTTTTGGCATAAGGCACTGTGCATTGGGTTGGCAATGTTGTCAAAGCTCAGTGTAATTGCCTTCCAAGTGCCTGGATTAGTTAACAGGAACAGTTGCACCAACTATTTTAAATAATTCATGCATTAATTTTTCTTATTAAAATAACTTTGGTGCAGCTTTTTTGAAACATACCATATGTGAAATTTCCTGATATTTCTTACAATTTACAGTCCAAACTGAAAGTAACAGAAGCATTACACTTGAATTTACTGGTTTAAAAACAGCCTTCTACTGCTAGATATTCCTCCCTTCTTGTAGGTTTACAGGCAATATAGAATTTATTTAAATCCTACAGAGTCAACACTTAAAATGGCCAAAAATCATGAGTAATGGGGAAAAAGGAAGTAAAGGTTTTCAAATGAAGTTCAAAGATTGAAAACAGAATTCTGATTTCATTCATTATAAAGAAAATACTGACTATAACATTTTTATATTCAACCTCATCTGTCAGCTACACAGCAGTTTACATGTCACATGTTCCAGCTTTTGGTTCAGGATAACCTTTCTACAGAGCTTCCTCCTTTTCTTATTTTGGACAAAGCTTTATTTGTTAACATGCAAAAATGAAAACAGTATTTTAGTTTCAGGATGCAAACGTTACCCCTCTTATATAAAACTTTTAATTTGGAGCACATGATGTAGGAGCACATAGGACTATACTTTCAGAGGAAAAATCTGGCCCTCTATTTTTTCTTGTTTTGCCATTTTCTTTAAGTAGTTTATTCTGTATAATCAATCATATTCACATGGCTAACAGCTAATATTATGGAAATAAACAGTACCTCCACTTTGATTTTCTGTACATTTGTGAACAACTCAACATTAATGTTTTTGAACAGACAGATTCAGGAAAACTCTTAAGGAAATGGCATAGTCTAGAATTGATAACACTGTGCTGAGGCAGATTCTACAGAGAAAAATGCAAACCATATGTGGCTTTATATCAGAAAGACATTCAGCTGAAGAATGTTGACTTACTGGCCTGACTGTGTTGTGCAATGAGATTGCTGTCAAACCAAACTACCAAAAAGAGTGACAATTTAAGAATTTAACTTACCAAGGACACCTTATCAGCATGCATCAGTGAATCCTGAAGAGGCATCAATGTAACTGCAATGACCACCTGGAAGCCAAGTGCCAACCATCATTTAACAGCCTCAGCAACCATGAAGTGTAGACATAAAAAAAAAAGCCATAAGGACCTATGAATGAAACCACTGCTTGCTGGAATATTTGGTGAACTAGAGGTGAGTGGGATACAGTGTTAAACAAAGGCCTTGCAGCCCTTTATGTTTCAGTACAGCTGTTCCCAACAGGGCAACCTGTGACCTTAACAAAGCAAGAGGACTCCTTTTCTTGACTGTTACTTTGAGTATTCAGATTGCACACCAGCACCAGAGGTTAATAAAGAGATAATGCAAAGCAGTGATTCGTAGATCAGCTTTTTGCCTCTACAGTCTCTACATGCAACAAGTTTGTTTTTTTTTTAAATTGCCACAAAACTCATTAAGTCAAAACCAAAACAGTACATCTCCTCCTGTATTGAACTTGGAGCTGGTTAATAATTTCTCTATCCCAAAGAGGTGAAAAGCAGGATCACTAATAGACAGCCTCCTGAATCCAGAAACTAAGGTGGACTTCAATAATACAAAAAAATCTCTTAATGCTTGTAATATAAACAGCTAGTTTCCAAATACAGCCCACTGATTTTTTTTAAAGAACTTAAAAATACCAACACAAGCACTGATACAATACACATTTCAGAAAATATTTATTTCTCCTGGACAAATATTAATGAAATTCACCTGGGCCACGCAGTTGAGACTCGGATTGCCACATACTTCAAGTCCCAAAGTGGTAAATACCTTCATAGGTATTCTCTTCAGGAAGCTATCAAGAAGTATCCATAAAGACAGGCATATGTGGTGGCAAGACATTTACAAGAGCCACATATCTTCCCAAAGCTAACCATTAAGTAAACCAAGTAATGATAACATATTTTTGATCTCTCTGAGAAGATGGAAAAAATTTCTTCAGGGTGGTCTGCTTTTAACTTCCAGTTGGAAACACTCATTCTTTTAGAGTTTTTAAATGACTTTTCAGGGAAAAGAGATTGAATTTTCATAAAATAGGCCAAAACCAGTTAACTCATTCCCTGGGCACAGGTCAGAGGCTCACCAAATAGTGCCATCTGGTGTTACGGCTTGCCCAGCTGTAAATTCATTCAGCAATGTTATCTGAGTAAGAAACTGTGTTATTATTCCAATTATCATATTGCATTCATTTGCTCAATGTTGAATTGAATCAGACCTGGAGACTGTCGTGCAGTCACCGAAACAGATCAATACTCTTGTTTTTAAGCAGAGTTCATGGCTGCAACCACACACAGCAACAGGAAGTACCAATTCAGAAGGTCACAAGGTAGAAGCTCACGCTATGCTCCCTAATTTCTGAGAAATTCAGTGAAACTGAAACATATCTAAGAGTCCTTCATAATGGTAATGCAAATACATTTTCCACAGGGTAATGCAATAAAAATTTCACAAGAGAAGAGAAATTATTCTAAAGATAAGTTTACATTATGCAAAATTCCATTCTACATCTGGAAGTGTCTAAGGTCAGGCTGGATGGGGCTTTGGACAATCTTATACAGTGAAAAATGTCCCAAAGGGGGTTTGGAACTAGATGATCTTTAAAGGGCCCTCCCAACCCAAACCCTTCTGTGATTCTAAAACATATATGTAGAGATGAATCTAACTGGAAAGTCAGGCTGAAGGTCTAACCTTCAAATGTTGATAGATTTCTTTGAAGAGAAGTTTGCTTAGTTACAGAAGAAAGCTATTTGTTATCAGGATAAACAGTCAACAAACCTATCCGTAAGAAATTAAGATGCAAATACATTTTCCACAGGGCAGAAAACTTAAAAAGTTTTAGATCCAAGAATATCTGGTAGTAAAGAACCGTATTAAATTTCAAGGAATTTTCACTGAAAGCATAAACACCATGAGCCTTCACTCAGAAACTACATTTAATTATTTTGGCCCATTAGAAATGATCAATACTTCCCTTGCATCCCATATGAAATTGCGTATAGAGTTTTAGCTAAATACCATTGTAGTGGCGATTAGGGCAACACAAAAACCATGAAGTTGAAAATCCTAAGTAATCAATAATAGGAGAAATCACTGCTCTTTGGATATGTAAATCCAATCCTTTTACAGCATCACAGACTTGATGAGGCAGCAAACTAATCTCCCTTTCAGATTTTGCACCACTGTTTTTTGTTCAAGGACAGCAGAATTCATCTGTTTAGTAGATGAAGCTCTCGCTCTTTAGAGATGTGAAGCCTCTAAGCACTCTGTTTATACCAGCTGAAGAGACCACACCAAGAGTTCTTGGTGGCTTTGGTCTGAGACCCCAAATACTTACTGTTGCTTCCTTTTGCTATTCTTACCCATTGCTACTCCACTGCTGGGTCACCTTTCACAATAGCCTGTGCAATATTTTCAGCTTTTTAAAAAGGTACAAATGGTATATATAATCTTTCTTGATTACTTATCACACTCAAAAAAATTGCCTTTCGTCTCACCTTTCCCACAGTTTCTTTACAGCACTGCACCACTATTTCACCACCTCAGATATTCTGTTGCATATAGCTCCCTTTCAAATATGTTTTGGATATGAATAACAAAGATTATATTAAAATCCAACTTCAAAACTCAAAAGGTTTTTTTAGGCAAGAATACCTCAAAACTGCTAGCAGCAATTTTCACAAAACATGACTAAAACCAGTTAGCTACTTCTTGGCTGAGGTAAAATCTATTTTGACCCAGGGAGATTAAGTGAATACAGATAAATTCAAGGTAAATCCAAGGGTGGCACTAGCAAAAGTCTGAGAAACAGTGTGTTAAACAGTGGGTAACATGCAAATAAAGCCTACCTTATCCAGACAGCTACTTTCACCCTCCTGCAGAGGCAAAATGTTCTCTCCATTAAGAAACACATCTGGAATGCTCTAAAAAGCCGTTGGCTCTCTTCTCCCTGTTTACATAGTGCCAAGTGTTAGTTCCCCATATTTTTAAGGCCTCTTAGTAAGTATTCTGCAGAAAGAAAAAAAACCCCAAAGCTCACAAATCTGAAAACCCAAACAAAAAAAATCACACACTAATGAAAGACTACAATGACAAAAAATTGTAACATTAAAAACACAGTTATGAAAGAGTTCAGAGAAATTTTTCAATTCATTACTAACAAATCTCATCTGTTGCTGTCACACTCGTACCTCAAATAAAACTTGTGGATGTCTTGTAACATTTGTAAAAAATGTACACAAAACGTAAAAACAAGACTAGTAATACCTTACAGAGTGTTTCAACATAAGAGATCTATTAAAAAAAGCTGACTACTAATTCAAAGAACCCCTGGTTATACTACAAAAGTATTAGAAAGCCCCCCTCTTGCACTAAACCAAACAATCATTAAACTGAATTGCTAAAATCTACAGGAGGAAGACACATTTTTATGCTACATGCCAGCTGAGATACCAAGGCACATTTCTACATATTAAAGATACATTTGTTAGTGTTTTGTTTTTTCTTCTACAAAACACTTAATTCTCAAAGAGCTGTTCTCTATTCAGAGCAGGTAAAGAAATGTTTTTTTCCTCTGCCACTTACAGCTGTAAATATACAAAGCTAACTAAAATCAATTCTGTTTAAAGTTACCAACTTCCTAAATTCTGCTAGAGAAATACATTCTACAGTACAAAACAGAGAACATTTCTTACAGAAGGCCACTGTATGTCAGTCACAAGTTAACTGATCTCAAAACCTGAAAGCTATGCACATACACATAGGTCATGAACCAACGCTAGTGTTCTGTCCCATAACAATTACAGATGCAAGACCTGGTCTTTAAAATACCTGCTGAGGTAACTGTTATTACCCACATATGACAGGGAAAGAAAGAAGTGGTGTGACTTGCTTTAGTCAGGTGAGTCATCAGCTGAGCTGGTAACTTTGAAATTTCACCATTCCCTACAAAAAAAAATCCCAAAACAAACCACTACCACACACATACCTCAAAAATCTTTAATTGTTTGTAATTTAATAGCAGCCTTTATCTGCTTTTAAAAGTAAAACATGATCTGATACAACATAAAGCAAGGACTCCATAGCAAGACTGTACAATAGTTAATCATTTGCTCTGCTGGATGACTTTGTGTACTTTCTACTCTAGTTTTATACTAAGTTCACCTGGCCCCAAAAAAGCAAAACTGGCAAGGGAACAGCCCTCTTCTTTAAAAAACAAAACAAACCCCACAACCCTCTAATAATAAAAGTATCTAAAAAGTTACTGATCATCTATTAAAATGCAGAAATGAAATATCAAGTAATTTCAGAGTGGAACCAGTTTGCAAATTCAAAGATGATATACAATTTGGTTTTGCTTTAGTTTTAAGAGAATTTTATGCAGCCTCCCGTTTGACATACAGTATATTTTAATGTTTTTAAATTAATGGAAATTTAGATGGATATTCTTGATGAAGCAATCTGTACATACTCAACACCTCCTAAGAGACCTACTCTTAAACTATGAATTGCTTAACCTGCAGGAATAATTTAAAGTACAATAACTTCAGTGAAAACATACTAATCACAGAGGCCAATTCAATAAGCTCTTTTTAAAACAGTGCACAATGATCTAGTTCAATTCCAGCAAGCCACCACAATAGTTTCAAGCTTTTAAAATTAGCCACCAACTTCCAGCACCAAGCTTATCCCGTCGAAGAAAGCAGGGAGTCCATTAGAACTGATTATACTCTTGGTTCTGAAGTGGAAAAACTATGGTCAGCAATGTTGGGGTTTTTTAAGACACGAGGCCCTCAGATGAAGCTATCACACGGTAACAAAAAATACTAGCTACTTAGGGATAGACATACATTCTTGATAAAAGCCCTGGTAGATGGTGGAGAAAGACATGACAGGGATAAAAGATGATTTCTCAAAGGGGGCGCTCCAGGTAACATCAAAAGAGTGCAAAGATGCTTCCATCATGACAGGGACACAACAGCAATAGTCTCACTGTGGCTGTGCCCCCAAGTTAACTGTCTGTTCTGAGAAGACAGAAGTCTCCAGAACAAAGACTAACACGGCTGGGACGACATACTGATGTGCAACACGGAGCACGTAACTACAAACACAAAAAGGGGAAAAAAAAAAAAAAAAAAGTTTCCTTGCTTTTTCCTGACAACCTCGCTTGACAACCACGGCCTGTCCGCGGCACCGCTGCACAAACACCTCAGCGTGGAAAGGTCCCTTGCTGTCTCCGCACCCCACTCACCTCCCCGAGCCGGGGCCGGCCCCACGCAGTGGGTGAGGGGCGCTCTCCCGAGGAGCGGGAGCCGACCTGGCCGCCAAAAGGCGCCTCTTTGCCGTCCCGCCATGGGCACCGGGGGGGGAGGCGGCGGCGGCGGGTCGCGCCGTCTCTCCTCCGCTGAGGGAGGGAGCGTGCGCGGGGCGGGCGGCGCGAGCGGAGCGGAGCAGCACATCCGCGCGCCCACGCACAGACGCGACGCGACGCTCCCCCCCCGCGCCAGCAGCCCCACGCGCGCGTGACAGGCGAACAGATCCACACGCTCACCAATAACAAACTGGGCAGGCTGAGTGGAAGAGCCAATAAGGAGACCAAGCGGGCGGTGGGGCGGGACATCCGTCGTGAAGTGGGGCGGGGGGCGCTTGTGCTGTGGCCGGGGCGGAGGGGAGCGGCAGCGGCGCAGGGTCAGCCTCGGCGGCCGCCATGCCCGGCATCGACAAGCTCCCCATCGAGGAGACGCTGGAAGACAGTCCCCAGGTAAGAGAGGCGAGACGCAGCCCGGTGGATGGAGGCCAGTCGGGCCCAAGCCGTGGGCGCCGGGCCTAAGGCGGCTTCTCGCCCGCTTTCTCCCGCCGTGTTGCCTCGGGCGGTGTTGGAGAGCCGCGGTGGCGGGGGGGGGGGGGGGGGAAGCTCTCCGCGGCAGCGGCGCCGGGACGCTGCGCGCGCGGCCGGGTGTCTTCCTCTCCTCACCCCTGTGGCGGGGCAGCGGCTTGGGGCAGCAGCGGCGGCGCTTGGGCTGTCAGCTCGGTCCCCGCGGCTGCTCCTTCCCGTTCGCCGGTTCTCCCTGGCCGTCCTGCGGGCTCCCGAGCTGTTCCTGGCGCGCCGAGCTCGGTAACGCTTTTCCAGAGGCGCTGGTCCTTCAGCGGCGGGTGGCAGGGTAGCAGCTTGCATTGGCTGCCTTGCTGCCCCACCCCCACGTTTGCCTCCATGGTTTATTTTGGAGACCTCGTGGTCATAAAACCCGTCATCACGTCTCAAGTCAATTTTTCTTATTTTTGTCTTTTATTAAAAACTCATTAAGGTTTAATAGATACGGATGAGAAGCAGTTAGTGGGTGCGGTTATCGTGGCGGTTGTTAATGCTCTGAGTAGGTGAGAAGCACACGGTGCTGAGAGGCTTGAATTGCTCGGGTATCTTCACTTCCATTTCTGCTGCTTGACCTTTGTCAGAGATGCCGTGTATTGCATTGGCATTTCTTTAATACTACTAATATGCAGGAAGTGCTTTATTCAATTGCTCTCGTTGATGCCAGCAATAGAAATCAGTGTAAGTATCTTTTATTGCTCTTCTGAGGTGAAAAAAAAAAAAGTTTATAAAATATATATTTTTTTTTTATTGCAGCCTTTTGAATTACAGCCCTTGTTTTGCTGCACTGTTTGTGTAGATGAGTAAGTCTTCCTATGTTGTAATAGCATATGCATTGGTAGTTTTGATTCATCAACCATACGAAGAAAACCTTTGACTTGCTTAATAAGGAATTTTAACCCCTAAAGTTACAACCATTTTAACAAATCTACATTACGTCGAGGGATGGCTTAGAAAAGGCGACAGAAAAAGGCCCTGCAGGCAGGGTATCATTGCGTTGTGAAGGAGAGTACCTATATAGCTCACATACTAGATGTTAGATGAGAGCTAGCCTGTAGTACGGTCTCTGTCCCAGAGAGTAAACCTGATGTAATCTTATGAAGAGGAAAAAATTTTGAAAGTGTTAAAATAATAGTAATTTAACAAAATTCTCTCTTGAAGGTCCGTTGTCTGTATACAGAAGTCAGAACTATTCATATTTATTAGAAATGTCAAATGTACGATAAACCTAGGATCCCTAAAATGTGGGATGTGGAGGGGGGGGGATGTTTCTGAGCAGTTAAGACTGTAATCTCATTCGGGAGGCACATGTGAAAAAGTTACATATTGAAATATAATTATAAATTCTAGAATCTTCTAATTAAGGTTATGTGATACAGACTAGCAAAGCCTAATTTAGCCCAATGAGTCTGATGTGCTTAAACTGTTAGATCTGTCAGTATCTTCTGTTTTGGGTAGGTACAAAATTTTACATTCTTCAGTCAACCTAATATTTCAGGTTTAGAAGAACATAACAAGGACTTTGTAGTCTTCTGTTACATTAGTTCATTTCTGTTACTTTGAAATCAGTGCAATGAAAATAACAACAATATTGCTTAAAGAAAGAAGAAACCTTGCTTTCTTCAGGAGTTGCCGTGACTCTTTGATAGATGTGTTCACACTATAATATTGAAAAAGATCATCAACCTAGGTCCTTGTTTAGTGCTGAGCTATGGGCTGGAGTTTTGCACTTTTAGACACATTTCAGATACTAACTTCATGTATATGAACATCATATCAAACTTATTCTGCATCTGAGGGAAGGAAAGGCTTTTCTAAAATGGCAAAACCCATTAATTTCCTCTTTTCCCAGGATAAAAATCTAACTACTGTGTCTTTAGACATAAACCAAATGCCAAATTTACTTTGTCTTTTGCTATGCAAAGCCGTGCAATTTAAGTATTAACTTAGGACATATATTACACACTTAGTCAGTGTTTATATATATATACATTTAGAGAGAGTTTCTGCTCAGACTTATTTGCATTCCCAAAGCAATGCACAATAAATAAGCCAAGAGACTTGATTATATAGGGTCTATGTCATGTCACTTATGTTACCATACATATGATAACGCAGAATACTTAACAGTTTACTGACTTCTAACTAGGTGGTTTCTTCGTGCAGTTTATCACTGGTAGTTTCTAGTGTACCTGCTCATATAAAGGCGTTGAAAACATCTTAAAGAACATAAAAAATGATGCAAAAGTTTACTGGAAACATGAATAAACAATTCCTCTATTTTTGTTAAGCAATAGTCTGCTAAAACTTGTTTACAGTTGTAGGTTATTTTCTTTCTATCTGTATCACACAATGTCAGTTTCAAGTCTAGACATCAATAACATATTTTTACAATAAAACAGAAATGCTTTTAATTACAGTGTTTGGTTTTAAAGAGTAAGCGTAATCTAGAAACTTTACATGATATTCCTTTAAAATTACAAGTTCAGGTTTTTTAATGTTCAGGTTTAAAGGTCATGAGTATATAAATCAGTGGTTACAGTACTATATAATTTTTTCTTTTGCATTCCTTCATGTAGGTCTCCTTTAATGGGAGAGTCACAGCTATTAAGGTGACACAACATGTTGCCACACCTGGTAAACATTTGACTTGTCCTCCAACTCCTTCCTCCTCTACCCCCCTTTTCCACTTGTTTTATAAACTAGAACCACCATGAAAGAGATTTATTGTGTTGATGATGCTGTTTGATTATATCTTTTATATTTAAATATCTTGTGGGCATTATCTGGGATGATAATATTTGTGAGACAGCCAGGCATCTAATTCAAGTTAAACAAAATAATTTAATGTCAGAAGGATGGTCAAATAATATGCTTTATACAGGTTTAATGTGTACTCCTTGATTATCATTAAAAGCTGAAGATCAGAAAAGAAGCTGAAAAAAGACCTCCATGCTTCACGGGAGATGGCTTGAAGTCTCAGTCGTTTCAAGACAAGACTTTGACATAGCAAGAACTCCTAATAATAAAACCCTTACAATTCATATGTAGTGTCATCCACTGCTTTTTGCTAATCTCATCAGAGAGGTTTTCCTGAAGTCCAGACTTCTTGTGTCAGTCTTTAAGTTTTTTTTTCCCCAGATCCCATAAATTCCTTCCCTTCTTCTTTGAGGAAACTACAATTATTTAGTCTAGGGAAGACTAAGAGAGAGAATTTCCAATGTAAAGTGTTTAACAATCATAAATGTACTTACATTTCTTTCAGTTTTCTGTCCAGATATTAACTTCACTGTAAATCTAAAAACAAAGCACACTCACCTTGATAAAATGTTACTAAAGTTAAAGGGTTTATTTTGTGGGTCTTGCAAGTAATACTCCTGTTTTAACATCCAAGCATCCCAACCAGTATTTTAGTTTAGGAAAAGCAAGTGTAGTCTGTGCAGAGTTACGGGTACATTCTCTGCTCTTCCCCCTGCTGGGTTTTTGTTTTGGTGGAAGGAAGCTATTCAATATTCTCGTGGTAAGGAGTAACATTGCTTCCAAGTGCAAAAAGGATGCAAGAACACTGAGTCAGCATCTCATTTAAGCTTAAGGGCAAATTAGGCCTGAGCAACCTGATTGCCTTCTCATCCAGAGTCAGTAATTTCATAATAGAGAAGAGCAGTGGATGTCATTTACCTTGACTTAAGCAAGAACTCTGGCACGGTCTTGGGTAACATTCTTCTGGCTAGAGAGGTACAGACTGTGACCTGGGTGGAAAAACTGGCTGGAGAGTTGGGCTTAAGGAGTAGTGATCAGTGTTTTGAAGTCTAAGGTGGACGATGATAGAGGTTGATTTTGAGGTGGATACTGTTAAGCACCTTCATCAGTGATGCAGGCAGTGCAAGAGGATGCATAGTCATCAAGCTTATGAGTGACACCAGCTAAGGAACAGGCTGACTGACAAGCTGGGCTAAGGACACAAGGACAGATGTTTTCACTCCCTTGAAGTGGTGAGGGAGAGAAACATGTATCTTAAGAACAAGATGTAGGTTATACTGTTCTGTTTTGGTTTGGCTTTTAGCTGCTCAGCCTTTTGATTACAGAATTGACTGTTACTGCACAGGTGAATTATAGGTCCAAGCACAGCCAGCAGCTGTCTTCGGGCAGAATGGGTAGCATCAGAAAGCCACAGCCTTTGTTTTGATCTCACTGCAGAAAAAATGTGTATACTTGGCATGGTATTTAATACTAGTCATCTATACCCTTTTCCTTAGGGAAGTACTATAGTGGGTCCAATTCCAGTAGTTGCCCACAGTTACAACTTCTTTATACACTTATCCATCTCCTTTGTTTTTTTCCTTTCTGAAAACGTACCTGTATTAGCCTGGAGAGAGGCACACAGCAGGAGTGAGGCTGAGCTTGGATATCTTTAAGAATCTCTGGCATGCAGTAGGTGTCATTCCTGTAAACAGTGCTGGATGGTTTATAAACCTTTCAGTAATGAAACCTGGAACAATTCTATTTAACTTTGACATTGTTACATTTAAATACTACTCTTCTAACTTGACATGTTAGTGTTTTGGCTATTTCCTTTTTACAGACCCGATCTTTGCTGGGAGTATTTGAAGAAGATGCAGCTGCAATTTCCAATTACATCAATCAGCTATTTCAAGCCATGCACAGAATATATGATGCACAGGTAGTGTTAATGAAATTCCTGAATGTATTACTAGCTTTTGAATTGCATTTAATGTCATTTGCTTTTTAAAAAAATATTATAAGCAATATTTTTTTAAAAATTCCACATTCTTTACATATTTATATACATTATTTATACACTTCAATTGTGGAAGTGAAATAAAGTAAGAATTAAATGATTATTTTTCTGCATGTTAGGGATTGGTAAAGACTTAAGTTCTCACGATTTCTTTTGCAACAGAATTTCTTAGGCCAAATAAAAATATTTTCTTGTTTTCTAGTAGTACTATTATGTTTCCCAAGTGTTTCTAAAATGTTTCCCATCATGACCTTAGTATGTACCAAGTGGGAGATTCTTTTTTACCCACAATATATTCGTGTTTCACTCATCATCTATAAGTAGCAGCACTTTTATGCCAAAGACAGAATGTCTTTTGTGTGTTTTTCTGGACAATTGAGTTTATGGCTGTATTATTAATTTGTATGTACTTGAACTGTTTGACTTTTTTACTGATTTGTTACTCTTGCTTTTCATATTTTTATTTTACTGTTGGTTTTACTGTAATGAGTAGTGTGTTTATTGTAGGTTTGCTGCTATATAGTTTTATTTCACTGCTTTTCTATTTAGCTTTTAATTTCTGTGCTTTCTCCTTCAACTGCATCATGAAAGATGCAGTTGTTCCATACTATGAATCTGCTAAACAGGTCCTGTCTGTGTACAAGTACAGAGCAGTTTGTAATCTGGTAGTACTGAGGTTCATTGTAGTCTTTTCTTTCGTTTAAAGATAACAGATTCTTAATACTGAGTAACTAGGGCAGCTAATTTGAAATAATTAAATGCAAATATGCACTACTTAACATGAAAAATACAGAAATTGGTGAACATAGTACAGGCTGTGAACTTGGTGTTTGGAAACACTGATTACTTGTAACTCAATGATGTTAGAGAATGGAAGGGCACGATGTTTAGGTTTTCCGAAAATCTGCAGTCAGATTTTAAGTTCCATGCCTGTAATAGTTTCCTCTTCAAATACATGGTTATTTTTAAATACTAATTTAAATCACAAAGTAACAAGTTTGGGTTTTTTGTTGTTTGTTTGTTTTTTTAAAATCAGAATGAATTAAGTGCAGCAACTCATCTGACTTCAAAGCTTCTGAAGGAATATGAGAAACAGGTACTGTGTAAATCATTGTTGTCTTTGTGTGGTCAGGACTATGTATTTTTGTAGTCTTTATCTCCCAGAGCACAGTGTAGAATGTGTTTAGGTTTGGTTCAGATAAAATGAAATGCTGTGGTTGGTGGCTTGAACCTTTGCCAAAAGTATCTACTGTCTTTCATACTAGTATTTCCAACTAAAACAGAATGAAGTTCCTCTTATTATGATGAATATTAGTAAGTTCTGAAATATTTTACTTTTGGATCACTGTTTTGAGGGTTGCTTAGGGTCATGGTGGTGTTTTTGTTCTATAAACCTGTTTACTATTAAGTGCTTTAATTTTACTAGTCACAAGGAGAAGAGGTTACATAGCAGTCTTCATTTAACAACCATAAATTACTTTTATTGTGAGAATAATTCCACCTCGGAAAGCGCAGGTTGTGGAATCCATAACTTTCTCCACTGGTAGCCTGTACTGTGAAGGGTTTCCTATTTGTAGCTGTGCTGCTGGGACCCCTCTTCTGAGGTGCGTGTTAAAAACAAGAAGTTGCTTCTTCTAAGGCAGCTGGTACTCCCTACCCTCATTTTCTACCTAAGGAAGTAAACTGGAAAAAGTACTGTTTACAAATTATTTTGGTTTGGTGAGTCTTTTAGAGGGGTGAGATGACACTGTTTTTCCTTCACTAGTTGTTACTGACCAATAGGTGTAATGCAGATAGAATCAAAAACTGCAGTGGTGTTGATCCAACAGACTAGTGAGTATCCATACCTACAGTAGTTCCATTAGAGAGAGATGGAGAAATGGAGAGATGTAGAGTGTCTTTTTAAATCTTATATTCCTAATGACAGACTGGAAATGCTGCCTAAGATGTCTGTGCTACTTCAAATTATAGCAGCAATTAAATTATTTCCGTGTTTTTTTTTTTTTTAAGAAGTTGCTGCAGTACTGCCATTTGAAATGTTTTAACATTGATGCAATACTGAATTGACTTTAATGACACAGCTGTTTAATGAATTGCACTGTTTCTGCCATTTTCTAGCAAAAAATATAGCATTTGCAAAATCAAAATGAAAAGAACTAGCTTCAGTTTAGAAGAACCAGTTAGGGCAAGATACTCATTCATTAGTAATTATGGATATCAAAATATACACCAAATACCCTTATTTCAATTACAGTTTGTTATATTCATTGAGAAGAAGGAGGGGGGCACATAAGCTGGAAGGAGGTGCTCAACATTTTTAATAAAGAATTTTGGTTTTTTAATATTTCCAAGTGGTTTATGTATAGCTGCTGTGAATTAAAAGAAGAATTAAATTAGCATTGGGCCTTTTAGCTTATTTTTCTGATTTGTTTTCTTTGGATTACATTTTTCCTAGTCAGGGGATTAGCTTAAAAATAAACAAATGATGTTTTAACTGGGTTATTTGTTTTTGAGATGTGACCATTTTGGTCATACTTTTGCTTCCATCAAAGTATTTTAGAAGTAAACTCTTTTGGATGGTTTAAAAATTTCACATAATCACATAATTTAAGAGCTAGAAGCTTAAGAAGAATACCAAATACTGCTTAATTTTTTAATAATTTTAAAATAATTTGCAAAGCTGAATAAAAATCTTCATAGATGTTGTCTGCATCTTTCTTGATTTTTTTTTTAAATAAAATTATTAATATATTTGTAAAATCATTAGAATAATGAATTAATATATTTTAAAAATAGGGTGTATTTTGGTATTTTTCTTAATGAGAATTGTTTATGACTTTCCCTTAACCCTCCAATATTCCTTCTTCACAGGACAATAAAGTGCTTCAGTGTATCTTAACTGTATAATATTTTAATATAATGGAATACCTAATACAATTACAGACATGATGAATACGGTTTTGTGAACAGCAGAAAACACTGCCAGTGTGCCTCCTTTTATTTTCTTTTAGCGTTTTCCACTAGGGGGAGATGATGAAGTTATGACTTCCACTCTACAGCAATTTGCAAAAGTGATAGATGAGGCAAGTACTTGTATCTGTTTCACTTACTTTGCTAATGTTGTCATGTACAGACTTTAACTTGCTTAATTATGCCAGCCATTTTAAGATAGGAGGTACAGGAATAGCTTTAATTTGTCAATAAGGTAACATTTAATTATATATTGCAGCATATGCTTAAAGTTACATAACCTGAGGATAAAGAATCGATTCAACAAAAAGAGGATACATTTTTAAGCAAGAAAGGAGTTTAACTTACTGTAGATACATTCTGTCACGTTTTATGGCTGTCAGAAACTGTTTTTCATGAGAGTATTGGTATTGCCTGATTTTTAGATACCTGACTGGCAAAGTAATGTTCTGCTGTCTGTATTGGGAGGCAGAGACTGACTCTTACAAAAGACAACTTAGCAGCAGTAAGATCTGAATCAGGATTTTTTCTGTGATCCCTCTCCCCACTTTTAACACTACTCAAACAGCATTTTGAGGGGAAGAATACAAATTTGTTCTACCTCTAACCTGTGAAAGATGGGCTGTGATGTAGCTGGAGGGAAACTGCAGAAATAAAGTCACCAGCCATCAGAACGTATGAGGCCATCTTCTGACATGATTCATTAATGTGGAATAAAGTTGGAAAAGTAGGGACAAATACTAAACTGTAAAGGTTCCTATAAAAAGCTAGTGTTGAGATCAAGAAGCTAGAAAAGAACAGCTACAAAAAACGAATGTGCAAAATTATGTTTGAGTTGTACGTGTCATCTTTGAATGAAATTGATGTCAACCTATCTTGATTTGATTTATTCTCAACACTGTTTTCCTAATATTTTCTCCTTTCTCTTGTCTTTTACAGCTCAGCTCTTGCCATGCAGTACTTTCAACTCAACTTGCAGATGCAATGATGTTTCCTATTACCCAGTTTAAAGAAAGGGATCTAAAAGGTAGAGTACTTAAAATAATACTGTTTTTTTTTTTTTCAACAGCAGCAGTAACAAAAACATAGCATTTAATCTCCATGACTGTTGACTAAATAGAATACACCATTTATTTTTCAGCTCTCAAAAGTATGCATCTCCCAATTTAAAAAAAAAAATGTAAGTTATTTCTGTTCACGAGAGTATTACAGTTGAAGAACTTAACATTATTACTGTTCCAACAAAAACATTATTTATATTATGGAAGCACTTCTATTCAGGATGAAAATTGTGCAGTTACTGTAAACATTAGGAAAGAATAATTTCAGATAATTTGTATGTTCAGGAAATACTTGTGTATATTATAATACCATGACATCAATATACTGGCTGGACTAAACCCAAAAGGCAAAGTTCCAAAGTTGTAGTACTTACTATATTATTAAGATTTAGTAAGGTGGTTCTTCAGCCCTGCTGGTAACATATGTGACTTCTTACGTGCAGGCATAAGATGCTTTCAGGTTCTTTTGTAACAGTCACATCTTATTCCGCCTGGTCTAGAAGAACATATAATGTGTCTGATTATGATATATTTTACTCAAGATCTAAAGTGAATAGACTGGTGTGGCACATGGGCTTCACATATAAATAAGAGTTAAAACCAAAATAACTTAAATCCCTAATGTGAACATCTTAGAGTACCTAACATATGATTCTTTTAAGGCTAAATTGAAAGAAAAATTACAACTCTTCCATAAGTCTTCTACTCTTTATGAATCTTGGAAAGTACTTATTTGGCAACAGTTTGCTGCAAAACTATGGATTAAGTAGATGATGCTTTTTGAGCAAGGGAACATGAGTATCTCATGGCTAGTATTATTCCTCAGAACCTGGAAAAGTCTCCCGTTAATATTTCCTGAAGAAGCATCCCTGAGGCAATAATCACATATTAAATTTTCCCACTGGGATGTTTTTGACCACCAACTGGTGTAGTATTTAATGGCACCATACTTCTTTATGGACTTCATAGGAACTTTCTGCAAAGCTTCTCTGTGCTTTTTTTTTGTCTTTGCTTTACCATGAAGTTGAACATAGCTCTCTACTTGTTTGTGTTGTAATATGACACAAAACCACAATCAAGATCAGAACAAGTGCTAAGTACTGTACTGTTTTCTGTTTCTTGACACAGTGAGGCTAAACAACCATCTAGAACATGACTGATCTTAGGTAAAAGGAACCACACTGTGGTTGGGGCTTTCCTTTGATCTTGTGATACTTCCCCATCTCCTCTGCTTCCACTTCCCCGACTCAGACCAGAACTATAGATGATGCATTTGTATTGACAGTGTCTTTCAAAGTCTTTTGAAACGAAGTTTCTCCTTAACTTACAGTATCTCTTTTTGGAAAGCCAAACAGCCACATAAATGATACTCGGGCCCTATGTAGGAACAGTCTTTCCTGTCCACATAGTGCCTGTGCTGTTAACTCAGTATGCAACAAAGTGTGGACTACAACTGTTTAGCAGTGAAACATTGCAATAGAAACTTCAATGTGTAAATGTTAATAACTTATTTAAATTGTGATATGTTGTTTTGTAGAGATACTAACTCTAAAAGAAGTTTTCCAAATTGCAAGCAATGGTAAGTATAAAATACTTAATGTTATAGATACTATGAGACAGCAATATTATTGTAGATTATTTGCTCAGAAAACTAGTGAAGATATTTGCAAGGCTTCATGTGAATAATTAACATGTAATTTTTTTCAGTGACACTTAGGCACCCAGCTTTCCTTGGTTCACTTGTAAATCCCTGCTTTGTGTACCAAAGTGTTAAGGCAAATTGACAGTATTAGTCTTTTTTACAATACTTAAAATGTATGTATAATTATTCAACAATATAGGATTACACTACCAAAATTACTAAAAGTAGTAAGGTGCTAGCTCACTTCTTCAAGTCAGGACTGGATTAATAAGCAAATTTTACCTCCCTAAAATTAGTTTGATAGTTCTCTTCCTTGTTGTCAGAAGTTACTTTGTTTTTAGCTAGCTCTACTACAGAGAATATATTCTTTAAGTAAGCATTAAGTAAGGATTCTGCTTCTCTCAATGTAAATTGCTTAATTGCTTTAGCAGTAAAAAAAATTAGATACAGCTTTTAATAATGGAAAGTTGTCTCTACTTACAAAAAGTTGCTGTCTTTGAAGAATATTACATGTTTAGGGAAATTTGTAACAATTTGGCCATATATGCATCTGGTGAAAATATTAATTCAGCCCAAGTATTTGTGGCAATGAGGTAATTATAAACAGGCAAGAACAGTTTTTAACGGTTTTAATATGACAGAACTTTGCATTCAGATGGCTGTGCAACACATAGTGATATAAAAGATTTTCTGCTCTGTTTTGTACGTCATTAATTTATCAAAATGATCATAAATTCTCTCTTGATTGCTTAGATCATGATGCTGCCATTACCAGATACAGTCGGTTGTCAAAAAGAAGGGAAAATGAGAAGGTTTGTAAAACAAAATACTTCATATAAAGATTTTGAGGAGATAAGAAATAATTTTCATCTAATATATGTATTTATGATGGAAGACAATGTGTGGCAGGTTCCACCTGAAGTTCGATAGTTGGTTTTAGCAGTCTAGACAGTTTGCTTCAGAACAGAAAAGCAGGTTTCCCCAATACACGCCTTTCTTGTAATACTGAAAATGCTGTGTAATTCAGATAGTGATAGTATATTCGGTTTATTTTTGTGAAAAAATAACCACACTTTGCAGGGAGAAAAGAATGCTGTAGTTGTTTTTCATGTATAAATTAGAGAAGTGGAATTGTAGGGTAAAATATGCAATTGCTGATGATAGTGGGTAGAACATAACTGTGGTGTTTTTCCTATGCTGGCTATAAAGCTGTCCAGAAGGCATGTGATGAATACAAAGTCTCAAACATTCCTTTTTTGCCCTCCCCTGTCTGTTTCTCTTTAGATCAAGGCTGAAGTTATAGAAGACGTATATACTTCAAGGAAAAAACAGCATCAGACTATGATGCATTATTTCTGTGCATTAAATACTCTTCAGTACAAAAAGAAAATTGCTATGCTAGAGCCCTTGCTAGGATACATGCAAGCTCAGGTAATTTCAGATTCTGAAAGCCATAGGTCTGAAAGAAGATGTAACCTTCATGAAGGTTGATGTACTGAAATCCATCCCAAGACCTCTTTTGCAATCCAAGGAAGCAAATGGAGAATAAGACATATCCCATCCTCATCCCTGTAGCTGTCATAGCTGCTGCCATGAACACTGTCATTAGCTAGCACTAGTCATTTCCCCCTCAATGTATGAATCTCATCATGACATACCCTCAGTCTTTTAGGAAAGTCTGGGTGACAAATATAAAGACCTAATTCTACCCCAAAACCCAGATGGCTAAATTTAATGCACTGCCTGAATTTTCATTGCTGGGTACTTTTTCCCCTCAGTCACTAATGGGAATAGCTGATGTGTAACTTCCATGTGCTACACATGGAAGCATACATTCTTAGAAAGTAACGTGGAGACAGTTAAACTCTTTCCTGTGGCAGCTATCCTGAGATGAGATAATCATCAGTCACATCACTACTGTTTTGAATCAAGGGTGTGGAAGAACGGAAAAGCTAAAAATCATTCTGGCTTGGTTTTGTTTAATATAAATGAGTTCACGATCGCTTTATTTTGAGGATGGGTGCAATAGAACATAAACTGTTCAAGTTCTTTGGAGACTTAATTTTTATTTCCAGAAGTATGTCATCAGGATGCATTTTTTTAGGAACAAAAAAAAAAAAAGTCAAACTTTGCAGTGTCTGGCACTGCCACAGTGTCCTGAGTAGAAATTAACTTTTACATACTCTCTGAAAGCTTTCCAAGTCCAAGAAGTCTTACTTCTTTTTGAAACTTTGTAGGTTGTATTTAAGAACTAAGCTCTGAATGTTTTCTATAACAAAGTAGCGCAAGTTGTTCAGGTGCAGGTTTTTGCTGAATCTAAGAATGAGAAGGTCAGGACCATGCCCTGTGGCTTCCTGTTATGAGATTTCATATGGCTAAACTTAATTTAGATGTGCCAGTTTTTCTGGACCAATATGGAATACACTGTGTTTAAGATAAATATTGTCAGTTCCCCTTGGCAGGGTCCACAGTTAGAGGATGGCCCTGCACAAGGTCTTACAGGTTTCCCCTCTCTCATGCCCCCCGAATAACCCCACCCATAACACAGCACTTAGCAGGCTGATGGGCTTGGAAAAGTAGACAGAGACCTTGGTGTCACTGAAAGATCAAACCTTGTTTCGTTTGCAGGACAGTTTCTACGTATTTCTATATTCCTCCAGATGAGACTGCACATCCTCTTGACACAATGAAATCCCTCTGCAATGTCAGCATCAACCTTCACTTGCAGACAAAAACATGTATTCTGCTCCTTTTATTGAAAGGCTTTGGTGGGAATGAGGGATGAAAACAGATTTATCTAAGAAAATTTAACCTCCTATGGTTTCATCTGTTAATTGTTAATGTAGTTTTATTAATGACTAAATTCTCCATTTTCCTCCTCTTATTTTTTCTTTTAAAGATAAGTTTTTTTAAAATGGGTTCAGAAAATCTTACTGAGCAATTGGAAGAATTTTTGACCAATATTGGCACAAGTGTACAGAAGTAAGTTATGTTGAATTTTGAACTATTATCAAGACAATTATTTTTTCTGTTTCTACTTACTAATAAATTAACTTTGTTCAAAACACATTATTTACCTTAGTGTTCGCAGGGAAATGGAGTGTGAAGTAGAAAACATGCAACAAACTATCGAGGACTTGGAAGTAGCTAGTGATCCACTGTATTTGCCTGATCCTGATCCTACGAAATTTCCTGTTCATAGAAATCTAACCCGGAAAGCCGGCTATCTCAATGCAAGAAAGTAAGATTAACTTGTTACTTCAAAATTCCAGAGTATTTAATTTTGGGAAAAGAAAGCTAAAAAAGTATGCAATATTCTTTTGAAGTTAGCTGTGCTGATTTTACACACTCATTTGAGTAAGTCACATAGGAGCTATTCTGTTTCTTTCTTTGGACTCCTTCAGTTAATTAATATTAAAATAATTGTTACACTGACATAGTGCCATTCAGGTGCAAAGCATAGTTATCCTGATTTTAGTCTAATTTTGCCTGAATTTTCACATCAAAAAGGAAATGTTTGAGAGTGTAATTTCACTAGATTGTAAATGGAAAACAACAAGAATGCAGCTATCAGGATTGTTCTATAAGTGTCTGTTAAAGCTTTGGGATTAAAGTTACTAATAAAATACGATGAACAAGATACACCAGGCAAAACATTCTCTGTTAACTGAAATACACTTTGAATGGCCTGCTCAATTTCGTGATGTGGTCTTATGTCCACTGGAGGGAGCCGTTACTCTAATAAAGTCTAGCAGCTGATTTTTATAGTTATTAAAAATAAATAGTAACACTCAGATTTCTTTTCTGTAATTTATATAATAAGCTCCAAGGAATTTAAAAAAAATGTAAATTCCTTATACAGTAACAGTTAGAGTAACATACTCACTGACTGAATTTCTGTAGCAGAACACAATTGCAGCAATTAATATTGAAGAGAGTATCTGAACAAAAAGGGAGGCTAAACTGCAAGTGTTATTGATTTTTGGTATCAGATTGTTCCTCTTCTGTAATGGGGGGGGGAACCAAACCAACAAACCAAAAAACAAAACAAACAAAAAAACCCAACCAACCAAACAAAAAAAAACCCACACACCAAAATTTGAACATGCTCTAAGCAAAACTTTGGAAATCTTTCTGAATGGTACGAAATGTTTGAAAAATTGAGGTATTTTACATGACTGACTAATTCTTAACACTAAGTTTTTTCAAGCTTAGTCTTTAACAATATAAGTGCAGAGTTCAGAGGTCTTAATTATATTGATAATGCATCATTTGAAGATGCATATTGTGTAAAGCAATACCATAAAAGCTGATCATTAAAACTGATGCCTTTTAATTCTAAATTGTTTCATATCATTTAAGAAAGTAATTATTATTGTATGTATTCTTTGCCCAGCAGTAGGTTCAGCATGGAAAAAACAATGGATGTGAAGAAGCAGTTTAGCTGTACAGCTGACATAAAACATTAAATGGGGACAGAAGTGCTATTAAGTGCCCAGATGGTTTGTTCCAAGTGATTTTTAGCTCAGTTGAGCTCCTAATCTACTAAGAACCTCTTTGTCTTTTAGTAAGACAGGACTGGTATCTTCCAGTTGGGAGAGACAGTTTTACTTCACTCAAGGTGGAAACCTGATGAGCCAAGCAAGAGGTGATGTCGCTGGGGGACTTGTCATGGATATAGACAATTGTTCTGTAATGGCTGTGGACTGTGAAGACAGACGCTACTGTTTTCAGATAACATCTTTTGATGGCAAAAAGTAAGTATTCTTAAATTACTGTTACCTGTAAGTAATACTGGACTCACTAATTAAGAGGAGAAAGATGGTCTGCCTTTGGCCAGATTATACCTTGATAGATTCTGGGGGTATTTAGAAGCAAAATCTGGGATGTCTTCTTAACTTTGTAATGTCTGGGTTTGGTTGTATAATGTAGCTGAGTGGTATTTCAGAATAAAATTACATAATCAGTTTATAGTCATGTATTACTGCACTTTGTGAGTTCTTAAGTATTACATGGGCACAATTAGAATTTTGTTGCTTTCTTATTTTCAAATGAAATAAAGCCATAGATTCCCCCCATGCCTCCCCAATTAAAATGTTGATTGTACTCAGCACATGCACAGAATCTTTCGCCTTGCTTAATTTGTTGTGGAGTGTACAAACATGAAAATGTAGTTTCCTGTCTGAGTGTATTTGTGAGGTGCTTTAAATAGACAAAATTGTCTTCTCCGTTTTCTTCTTTCAGGTCTTCAATCTTGCAGGCAGAGAGTAAAAAAGATTATGAAGAGGTAAGTTTATAGGAGGTTGGTGTGGAGTCAGTGATTTTCTGTTGTGCAAAAGGAATATATTTGTAACCATGGTTGGAATGCTCATTTTATGTTCTCTAGGTAGTAAGCAGTGAAGTTTTAACTCATTCTATCCATAATGACGGGTTTCAGGAAGTCTGACAAAATATTACTGTGTTTAAATCCTAGAGAAAAAAATGCATTAATGATTGCCACAAAGACCTTTTCAGTATTATGGAAGAAAGAAAGGCAAAAAGAAGAAGAAAGGGAGGAAAAAAACAAACAAACAAACCACCACAGTAAAATAGCTAGCAGTAATGGAATCTTGACAAATGCTTCTTCTCCTCCTTCCTGTTTGTGTTTTCCTGACGTTCTTTCTTCCTACCTGTCAGGATGGAAACTAAAGGAAGTGTTAGGTTAGGACACAGATCAAGATACAGGCAGTTGAGAAAAAGAGGAAAAACTGTTTTTCTGCTCTTGATGCATGATAAGAAACACGTTTATACTCCGTGAGCAAGATGAATCAAGAAATGTGAAATAATTTGCTTTTGGACTGCTTCGAAAGCTGTTTGTGATCATTGTTCCCAGCTGCGAAATCTGGAGATGGAGATTTACTTGCGGGTTCGTGGATGAATACCAGCTGGGATGTGTCAGTCTTCAAATGCTAGCTAGCAGACTTGTGTCAAATACTGATGGGGACCCCACCCAACCGGTGGGGATCTCTCTTCCCTACTTGATTTAGCATTCTGAAGAGGTGAAAACAAAAAGCTTCTCTGGACTTTTTGCAAATAGCCTAATGTTACAGGCTTGTACTGGTCAAAGGTTATAGTTATTGGAATTTGTTTTCCTTGGACAGCTTTTTACAGCATTCCAAAGGATTGCACAGATGGGCCAAACTTACAGATTCGTTATATTCATAGTGTATGAATACAGTCAGATTTGTCCAGAAACAAAGGAACAGACGTAGTAAGTGATACAAAGTATTTTTTAATGCCTGTTTGCATTATTATTCAATATAGACTTTTCAGTAAGGTGAGGGATGGGAAAGAAAATGTTTTAAAAGCACTGTTGATTTGAAATATGTTTCGGCAAGCAGCTGGATAAGGAAATGTAGAAAATGTTGTACTTCCAGCTTGCATTCAAATTCCTTTGCATTCTTCTGTGTTACAGTGATACAAAATGATCTTTTATGCCATTTCTAAGGCTTTTAGCTGTGCTGTGACAGGTTGGCCCTGGTTCTTCTGCTCTGTTGAGGTTGGCTAATATCCTAACTGCAACATTTGCACTCGGATGCCTTACTGGAGGAAGGGAGTTTACAGTCAGCTTGGGCAGCTCAAATTGATGATTTTATGGGCTGCAGCTGCTGTGCTGTCTTTTAGATAGCTCAGGTGACAGCCGTAACAACAAGCTGGGATTCAGTGGAGCAGCACTGGCAGTATGCATGCAGGTTTTTTTTTTCCTTCAGAGAAAAGTTGAAAAGCAAGGAGCAGGAGCAGATGATTTTTCATATCACAGGGAGAAAACAGATTCTAGTTTATAGATGCAAGAAATAGGCAACTTCTACAAAGGGCAGATGGAATCTTTATAATATCTTCAGGAAACAATGTCATCTGCAGTCACAGAATAATGGAATACAGAGAATCCTGATTTTTTTTTTTTTTTTTTTTTTTCCTTTTTAATTCCATAGTGTTGTGATTTAAGCTTGCTTTAGTTTTGATCTTTAGTGCGACTAATTTTTTCAAGTAAAATCTGATATTGTAAGGTGCAGTAGGCAGATAGCTAATTTAATGACAAGCTGAGTATGCAGAATTTTGGTTTCACTACCTGAATGACGAAGAAAGTGGGAAAATTGCTGTAACCAGCCAACTCGGGTATTAATCAAGCTTGTTAAAAAACTGTGAAAAATAAAATTGTTTTCTTTTTTCTTTTTCTCTCTCTTTTTCAGTGGATATGCACCATAAACAACATATCTAAACAGATATATCTAAGTGAAAACCCTGAGGTAACTTTACTAAAATTTATAGTATCAGTAATTTGTTAAGATGTAGAAACGCACAAAAATAGAGATCAACTGCATCTAATCGTTAGAATAGAATTAAGCTGAGTACTTCCTACATGATGACTAATAAGCTTTTCATGGTATGAAAGCATAGTCTGTTGTCTCCTTCATCTAAATGCTTATATAGAAAGCACTAAAAATATGTGAGTTTTATATTGGGTATAATTTTTTGACATCTTCAGGATGCTGTGCTTGTATTTTCTGTATGATGCTTTGTTACAAACTAGTATGACAAATATTCAGATGGATACATTTAATTTCTACTAGAGGGAACTGACAGTTCTATAAATATGAATCTTATGAGCACAGCAATTTTGTAGGAAAAACATATTTTCACTTCATGAAAGTTATTTCCCTTTTAAAGAGTTGGAAGTTGATTATTTGTTTCATGTAGAGAATTGGAATAAGTAAATTCATGTCATTTATAAGGTGTACATATATATTCATAGAGTAAGTTCATATTGATACAAACTGATGTAGTGACTTTTACTTGATACATTAGGGGACTTGGCCCAACAAAATCTGTTTTAGAGCATTTATCTATATATAAATTCTGTTGAAAGTGAAATTGTATTCCTTGACATCCCTGCTGAGGTCTGAAACAGGTTATTGGAAAGGAAACCTGCCAGTGATCGTATGCCAGAGATGAGAACTATAGACAGAGCAGTCAGCAGGTGGCTTGTTGAATAATACAGGAATTCATCATTCAATTATGTCACACAAGGCTCTGGCCAAATGATCTGGAAGATCGAGGTGAAATGGAAAAGTGTGTCATGCCAGTTTTTGGTTCAGGAACTAAACATAACCTTGTAGATAGCACAAGTACCTGGCTGACTAAGTTAACTATACAGATGAGATAGAAAATAGTTTTAGTGCAGAGCTCAGTGAACCTAAAGCACATGTTCTGATGAATATACAGTGGAGGTTCTGTTAGTCCTGGCATAAGTGGGTAGAGCTCCCTTCCATCACTGACGATGTGTGCATTTACACCTCGATGTTAGTGCCTTCTCCTCGCTTCCCAATGGCTTCATAGTCATTCTCATTTTCTTAGTCACATGCTTACACAAAATGTTGCTCTTGATAGTTTTGTCTGCTGCAGCTTCCCTCTCCAAAAATCCTCTTTCCTCAAGGACTGTCACTGTGGGCTTTACCCCATGAAGTGAAGCCGTCAACATTAAATACTGATACTTCAGAATTAGTGATTTCAATTAAAGATTAAAATGAAATTCTTCAACTGTAAATGGTCCGTTATTTGTTGCAATAACATTGTTACGTAGTCCTTAACTGATAGTTATTTGTGTCTTAGTTTTTCAGAAGCATTTAAGTGTTCTCAAATTTCAGGTGCAGACTTTTGAACCTTCATGTTTTTTAGTTAGGAGTTGAGGACTGCATTTTGCAAATGAGATTTTTCTTTTTCTTCCTGGCTACATTTGCTTCTTTTATTACACTTATCTTTGGGGCTTTTCTCTATTATGGCTTTTGTTAACATTCACAGTATTGTAAAGCAAGTGCATTCATTTAAATTTAGAAAGTGAACAGCAGGAAACGTGTTCCAAGTTAGAAGAAAATACTGCAACTATGTTAGTGAAAACTTAGGAATGTAGCATTCTCACAGAGGGCTTTTATAACTTCTGTCACCTGGATATAAATAAAACTGCAATCTTAAAATTTATTCTGAGGAAAATGTTTTCAGGTTTTTTTTCCCATTTCTCTATTGCAGGAAATTGCTGCACGTGTAAATCAGTCAGCTCTGGAGGCTGTTACTCCATCTCCTTCTTTTCAGCAGAGGCATGAGAGCATGCGGCCAACCGTGTAAGTTAATGAATTAATAGGTCATTTGAAAAGCACATCTACAAAGAGAATCCAGGATAAAGTTCTGGGAATTAAAAAGCACCAAACAACAAAACTTTCTGTGTTCAGAACTAAATCTTTGATTGGCTAGAGGAAAAATTCTTGAACTCACCTTTTTAGTATTGCTTAGCATCCATTGTTAAAAGTAATCTAGATTTTCAGCTGACTAGACATTTTTGTTGCTTGCATCATATGTCTGTTTTGTTGTATGAATTCATGATGAGATTTTTCTTAATGTGTCCAACTCCTGGAAGCAGTCCTGAGACTGTTTTAACATCAACAAATAATCACATATGAAATATAATACAATCTGATGCAATTATTAATTAAAGAAATAATCTTACTTAAATTTGACTAGGAATGTAGACTCCATTTTTGCTTATTATATCCTGATCATCCCCAGGTTTTTAGGTTTTGTTTTGTTTTACATCCAAGTTTTGGAATAATGTATTGGTCTCCCACATGATCTAATTTATTATGAACCAACCTGAAATGAAGGTATCTTAATTTTTATGTTTTTATTTTGTTTTAGACAATCTCGTCCTCCTGCAGCTCGTACTAGCAGCACAGGGTCACTGGGATCTGAATCAGCAGCTTTATCAGCACTTTCCTTGGATTCACTTGTTGCCCCTGACACTCCTATACAATTTGACATAATATCTCCAGTCAGTGAAGATCTGCCTGGTCAAGCAAAATCTTCAGGGCAATCGGGCAGGTAGGCAATGCAGAGAGAAGTAAAAAAAATTCCTGAAGTTCATGTTATTAGTCTAAACACAAACAAACAAGAAAACCATGTTTAGGCTGCAGCTTCAGAACACACACTGCCTTTGCCCTGACTCATGTCACAAAATATACAGTGGCCAGTGAAGCAAAACAATTTTTTAAATTGTTAGAGTTGTAAAAAAAAAAAAAAAAAACAAAACAAAACAAAGTCTTCATTACATGCACTAGATTCAAGGTACAGTTTTCTATTTAGCAGCAGCTTTTCTTGCTTTAACAGCTAATGCTTTTATATATTGATTTATTTTAATCTTTTGGTTTCACAAAGTATTTTCCTTTCCTATTGCTTGCTTACCCAGCAGCTTGGGTTATTTCCTCTTGGAAACTCAAGAGAAATTTGGTAGCCCTGCCTCCAGTTGATGATGGCATACGATGACACTCTTCTTAACCTAAAAGGTGAGTGAAAATGATCTAGGCTTCTAGAGTAATCTCATATACAGACAAGTTAAAATTGTCTAAGAGCTCTTCCCAAATAGAAAAACAATTTCTCCTACTTGTTTTTTTGTAAACCTCCCACTCAAAAATAATAATACAAACCTGTAAGTCTGCACTGTATTTCTGGAATTATATGTACAGAATTCAGATATTAAGAAAACATACTTGCAGATCCAGCTGCTCTTAACAACCACCAAAAAAGCCAAAAAGCTGAAAATTAATGTATGTGACTCTAGTCACAATAATATGTTGTATCCCACTTCCCTCTAGAAAAATACTAGAATTTTCAGTTGTACCTCACAGATTCATGAGTTAAAATTACATATACTCAAGTCTTTTTTTTTTTTTTGACAGTTTTCTTTTTGTTGTTTGATATAGCAGGATAATCAGTTGACTAGCTAAATCCTTAAGAATATATTGATATAAAATAGGCTTGAACTGTAAACCAGGAAGTGGAAAAGTTAATACTTAAAGCTAAATTCATGTCATCAGTTAGAAATCCATCCTAGAAAATCATATTTTTCATATCAGAAATATTAGTTGTGCTCAGTATTTTCAATTAACCATCACTGTCAATAAAAATCTGCAGTATTTATACAGATAGGCAACATGCTACTTCAGAAGTATTAATTACTAAAAAAAGACTTTCCTTAGTTTCTGATACTGATGACATTCTATTTAAATTTTATTTTTGCTTTTTGAGAGATCCTGTGAGATTTTGCATTTACTGTTCCAGTCCAGTCTTAAATGACAAGAAAAGTCTGAGCAATAGAAGGTGCTAATAGAATTGACCTTTAGTGTATTTATGCAGGTCAGTAAGTTAATGGGATGATTCTTGATTGAGTCCATGTTACATAAGCATTGTAGCAATGCCATCTTGACTTCAGAGTTCAATCTAGAACAAGTTTATTACTTTGAAGTAGGAGATACCTAGTTTAAAGACTTCATTGATAAAACTGGCAGTCAGCATGACATGTAAGTGAACAAGAGATTGACACTTTTTTCTCTCTAAGTTCTGAAACTTGCTTTCAGAATACTAACTATTGAGTGGTGACACCTTCACTACTCCCCCATAAAGCCTAATTTGAAGTTTATTGAACCCTTGATAATAGATTTTCAGCTACCACTTAGCCTGAGAGAAAGGGGGTTTGCCTCTTTAGAAGTTCTGAATAACATTTCCCCATTTCCCATACTCTTTTCAGCACTGCTTTACTGCTTTTGAACAACGTAGACTTGGAAGCCTAGAGTATTTTCACTTTTCGTTGTAACTGATAGCAATTCTGTCTTTTGAGAGCCAGAAATAGCCACATTTCTCTTGACCCTCTAGGAGTAAAACCCCAGTGATGTTTTCAGAAAGCTGCATTTGAAACAAAACCAGTGACTACTCCTTCAGTAAGTAATTCAACAACTTGAGACAGTGATGAGAAGTGTGGTGCTCCTATAGAGTACTGACAGGACTAGCTTTTGGTTGTACTTCCTGAAGCTGCTGTGTGAAATACATCCCCTAAAATGATACATTTTCAGATATTAACAAGGTTTTGGCTTCGCGTTAAGTCAGATATAAAAAAAATACCACGTGAGCAAAACTCTCTATGGTTAGCAATAGGACAATGATATCTAGTATTTTTTCCATAAGTTGAGCCCTTGAATATAGAAATTTGTTAAACTCCTGATTAAATTGCACGTCCTTATGATTTGTCATTCATTATTCCTCCAGATTACAAGCCTGTGAAGTCATTACGTGTTCTTATTTGATGCAATATGAGACTACTACATTATTCATTAGTGTTTTTTGTAATCTGACTCCTGGTTTAATGTTTTAATTTTTTGATAGACGCACAAATCCTTTTGGTGAATCTGGAGGCTCAAAATCTGAAACAGAAGGTAAACCAAAAATTTTATTTCAATGCAAAATAAAAACCAGAATTTGAAAATTATTTTTCTGTTTTCATCTATAGCTTCTCTCTTCTAATTTAACACCAGTTTTAGAAAGCTTAGTTACATTAGCAATGTATTAGATGAGTTAAATCAGGCTACTGTCTGAAAGTCTGTTCTAAACAGAATTCATTGCATCTTTTGTATTCATTAAACCAAATGAACAGATGTGTGATTTGCCGTTTCGTAACTGTACCTCTAATTCAGAAGTATGGGCAGTCTCTTTCCAAGTTAATAGAAGTTTGGAGTTTTCCTGACTGCAGTTCACCTCTGTCTTTGAATGGAAAATCCAAAATGAAGTCACATTTTTTCTATGCTTTTCTTTGTCTTAGATTCGATTCTTCACCAGTTATTTATTGTAAGATTTCTTGGCTCTATGGAGGTGAAATCTGATGAAAGTCCAGATGTTGTTTATGAGACAATGCGTCAAATACTAGCAGCTCGCGCCATCCATAATGTTTTCAGAATGACAGAATCACATTTATTAGTCACTTGTGACTGTTTAAAGTAAGTTTGCTTCTTGACTTCTACTGATGTTTATTTACAAAATGACAATCTTTCACTTTGGTAAAACTTACTTTCTGGTTTGTTTTTAAACACAAATTTTTAGGTTAATTGATCCACAGACACAAGTTACAAGACTACGAGTAAGTAACTTTACATTTTAAGATAAACACCCAGCAATGTCATTCTTCTATTTTAAAAATAGTAATATTAGATGTTGGCAAAAATCACTCACAGCGTGAGATTTCCAGACAAATTTCCATTGAAATTAGGAGACTAATGCATACATTTAAAATTGACAGAAAAACACTAGCAAATGAGGTTTAAGGGGAGTGATTTCAATAGGTCAAACAGGCTAATTGCATTGAGTGTTGTGTGGTCTGTGGTTTGGTTATGTTTTGGGTTTTTTTTTTTCCCAATTCTTGACTAAAAATGCACTTGAAAGAAATAAGTAGAATAATTCTTAGGATATCACATAAGGACAGTTTAATTCTTCAGTAACAGCAGTCTTTGTTTTTTGTATTTCAGAACTGTTTCCTTCTCCCCTTCTCTTTCATTATGCACTGTTTATGGCTTGTCATTTAATTTCTTTGGGTCTTCTTTTAAAAACATGCAGTTTTTTGGGGACTCTGAATTACTTTAATTTCCATAAAAGGGAATCCTAAGCATATGAAAATGGCTTGATATTTCTTCCTTTACCTTTGTGGCATTAAGTTCAAAAGTGCCCCAAAGCTGTAAGCTTTTACAGGTGAGATGTATCAACTGAATGCATGTCCAGTATTCTAAATGTGTACATTTAAGGTTAGGAAAAACTCATCCTGTCAGTTTGTAACAGCTGTAGTAGGGGCTTTCAGAATTTATAAACTTATCCTTTGGTAAGTCTTAAAAAAATACAACTGAAATTTCTAAGTCTACCCTATTTGAGGAGTAAGAATGCAAAAAAATGTAACATAATAACGAGAATAAGTGGTTTGTTCCTTTTGTTTTGTCTTTTTGTTTTCTTGCTTATGTAACTCAGAAGAGCTGAACAAACTTCCATAAACGTTTTGGAAAAGTAGTGCCTATATTGAAATCTAAGTCATAAATATAATTTGTATGAATTATGTGTCTTTAAAAAAAATAAAAAGGAGGAAGACTGTATTCACACTTAAAAAGATGACTGAATCGCATTGCAAATATGGTCCTCTTCTCTTACATGGAGTTGTTTTTTTAGAAGCTTTCCTAGCTTTTGAATAATTTAACTCTTGCCTTCTCATATACGGTTCATGTTTCATAATTACATGTTTGGTCAGGTTGTAATTCCTTCTGGTGTGGTTGTGCATTTATGATATTGAACTAACTAACGTGCAATATATTGAAACCCCTTATAGAAAATACTTGGAACAAGTTTTAATATTTTCCTATTTGATCCTTTTGGCAGTTTCCTTTGCCCAATGTAGTCTTGTGTGCTACGCACCAGGAGAATAAGCGCCTTTTTGGATTTGTGCTTAGAACTTCAGGAGGGAGAGCTGAGAGTCGCCAAACTTCCGTCTGCTATATATTTGAATCAAATAATGAAGGGGAAAAGGTATTGGTGATTGTTATATCAGTTTTGAACCTGACGTGGATTCCAAGACCTTAGATCCATTCAAGCTCTCTAGGGGTTTCTGTGGGAGAGTATTTTGTTTATTTACTGAAACACAGTTAAACCTCACAGTCTCAGTACCTGCAAGTGCTTTATTATGCTATTGTATCTAATTGGGGAATCTGGTTTAATTTTAAAGACATTTTTATTAGTCTTTTTGATTATTTCCAATCTGTTTTGTTTTTAGATTTGTGACTCTGTTGGACTGGCAAAACAGATAGCTTTTCATGCAGAACTGGTAAGAATCTTTTTGAAGCAAGAGATACTTGTAAATGGAAGGGAGAGAGTATATTTAGTACGTGTAATAGAATATATTCTGCAAGAGGCTTATAAGTGCTGTAATACAGTTGTGGTGTATTTTAAGGGATTTGTTTTCTAGAAATTTAAACTCAATATAAAAAGACTGATTAATGTCCACTGTGGAACCATATTCAAGATAGCATTCAGCTTGCCTATCTTTAACAAACATACCAGTCCTTTACATGAAGAATAATCAAAGCAGTGGTATAACAGTTTTGATCAAACTCATATAAATTGTATCAAACTGTATCAAACATCTTAGGCTGCTGTTACTTCCTTTATTTACATTTTTGCCATTTAGGATCGAAAAGCATCGGAAAAGCAGAAAGAACTAGACAGAGTCAAAGAAAAACAGCAAAAAGAACTGAATAAACAAAAACAAATTGAAAAGGTACATTTCATCATTATATCTTAGTATTCTTCTTTTTTCTGCTCACTTTCTTTTGCAGTTTTGTACTCCAAGCTCCACTATCATATCTTTAGTACAAGTTCATAGAACATTATGGAACTAATTATTAGAGGTATTTCATGTGGAAGTTTTGTACAATTTTGCATAGTCGTTTTTGAAAAGAGCTCTTCTGAGGAGGTAAACCACAAAACATCTTTATGTGAATACTTAAGAGGAATGCTTGAAGGAACACCCATCCCGGGCCCAAAATTATTTCAGTTGCTGTTGAGGGCTCAGGCTCCCAGTCAGGAGGGGGCTGTAGACAAAAATACTTTTTCTGACCTGCTGCGTTGTGTGGGTACAGGTACAGATGTGTGAATGTGTTTGCTGTTCTAATAATGCCAGTGACTGAAATGTAAATATTTTGGTTTTCTATTGTCTTTTAATTCCCTCTGTACAGAACTCTGTCCATCGATAGTATTAAAAGATAGATTAAAAATCATAACAATGTTATCCTGTTTCAGTTGTAGAAGGCTTTAAATTTAATACTCTTTTTCTGATTTCCCCCCCCCCCCCCCCCCCTTCTGAAATTAGGACTTAGAGGAACAAAGCCGGTTGATAGCTGCTTCCAGCAGATCAAACCAGAGCAGTGGAGAAGGACAGTTCGTAGTCCTTAGCAGCAGCCAGTCGGAAGACAGTGATTTAGGAGAAGATGGAAAGAAGAAGAGAGAATCGGAAGCCTAAGGTTGCCTACTTTATTAAAATTGGAATCATAGATATGTCTGGTGAAATGGCACAAATTCTACAAGAAGTGAAATGTAGGTGGAGGGTCTGTTGTATCGTAGGAAGGACTTCACAATATGTAGACCCTATTCTGCCTTGATTTTTCTTTCTTAATTAAGCGATTTCCATTTTCACGTCAGTATAATTTCTCTTCTGTATGCAGATGAAGCATGGTGATGATACCGTGTCTATTACAAAGTTATGTTTTCTCAAGGCTTCTCTGCAGTATGGGAAAAATGGTGGGCTTTTCCTCACTTACCTCTCTGTGCAATTGCCTCCTCTTGAAGACAAACTTAAAACTCGGACTGGATGTCAGCAGTACACTGAAATTTGTTCTTTACACTGCAGTGTGGAGAGCACCTTGCTGGAAACAAAAGTGCATGTCCAAATAAGACAGTGCTAAGCTTTACCTAATTTGATGCACATAACTGTTCTTAGATTTAGAAAGAAAAATCCTTATTAACATCAGTGAGATGTGCAATAGTTCTAGACAGAAAGATCCTATTTTTTTGTTTCATATTGCACTGTATGATACTGTCTTGATTTTTTTGGTGAATATAATGCTGAAAGACTTCCTTTGACAGGAGAAAAGTAGTCAAACATAGGTAAGAGCTGATGAGCTGCAGTTGCACTTTGCTGCATGAGGAATGTATGAACCATTCCTTATCAGATGATAAGAATAATGTATATATTCTTGTAGCACAAGTGCCATGTTCTTGGTTTTTCCCCAGTACATGTAATAAAATGCTGTATGCCTTTGAGTTCACTTTTTATAAAACATATTTAGAGTTGCAGGAACACCTTGAATTCCATTATTTGAAAAATCTTTGGAATATGTAAATGCCTTGCCACCAGTGTAGTACACTTCTTGAAAATGAGTTGAAGCTCTTCAAGGCTTTTTATGGAAATTGGTTTTGCAAACAGAATCTACTAGTTCTGGAGTAAGAGAGTATGCTAATCCTGCACCCCAGACTCAGTCTCGTAAAGCAGTTTTCAAAGCAGTGTCTGTTTACAGCTTGTAATCTGAACTCGGTGTTCCATACCCTGTGTAATATTTATTTTGTATAGTACTAAATGTGCATTCACCTTTTGATCAAGAAGAGAAAACTTGTTTGAAGAGAAATATTTATTTTTGCACTAATTACTATAAATACTAAAATCCAGTGGAACAGATGACATCTCTCTATAGTGGCATGAACATAACAAGAAATGTAGAAAGAGAAGGATACACTTATACTCCAAGTTGTAACACCACAGTTCTGAGTGTGTTACAGTTCGTTGCAGGGCAGGTCTGGGGGTCAGGGAGGGAAGCCATTTTCAGAATATGGCTCCCTGGGCGGGTGCTAGCCCTGCCCTTCGTCGCTGGAGTTGCTCAGTGCTGATGAAGCCACTGAGGAATCTAAGGCCCTTTCTGCCAGCTGGCTGTAGGTGCCTCGGGAGCAGCCCTGCGTTGGCAGGCTGGAGCTGCGACTTTCCAGGCCGCGTTCCCTGCGCCTGGCTCCTGGCACAGGCGGGAGTGGCGCCGGCGCTGCCCCTGCAGCAGGAGCGCTGCCGGCACCGCAGCCTCGGGAAGGGCTGAAAGGAGGTGTGGGAGGCCGAGCAGCAGAGCCTCCTGCTCCTCTTCCCAAGTTAGTTAACAACTCCCGTTCCAATACATTTTTCATCCCCAGAGTAGCCAGTCACTTGCGGAAACACCTGCTTTTGCTGTTGTCCAGTTAGACTAGATGGCATTGCCCTGTGGCCAAGCTTAGCTAGTACGCTGTCACATGGACCACACAAATCTGAGGCTTTTGTTCTAAAAGAATGGCATTTTTATTTCCTATATATTCTTCTGTTCTCAGCTTTCACCCTTAAGAGTCTGTTTTTATTCTTGCCAACAAAAACATGCGGAGGCAGCAAATCCAACTTTCTCCCTCTTTGTGCCTAAATCCAGGTTTACAGATAACTGCATGGCAGCCACTTCGTCTCTGCAAATCCTTCCAGTTCATGTTTCTTTGATTTTTGTTTGTTTGTTTTTACTTAATGATATTTCCCATGAAATAATATGACAGCATAGCTCAAGGTTGCTGTGTCTCACTGTATCTCCCTCAAGTACATGCTGAAGATGAAGTAGTTTAGAAAGAGCACATGAAGAATATGAAATCGGTGGTCTGCAGTTTCTAGAATCTAGGCCCCCAGCCTGGCAGTAGGATTAATGTGTTAACCACTTCAGCTGCAGTAGCCCCAGCTCCATAAATACATTAGCCATCTCATCAAAAAGCATTTCTGATGTGTAGCCTGTTTTGCATTACCCTTATTGAAGAAATGTCAGAAAATCAAATTATCTTTTCTTGAAACCTACCATTACTGTTTTAGACATAAATCTGTAAAGACGAGGAAGGAAGCTGGAGAATGAAGTTAGCAGCTGAGTTCACTGTCATATGGGATTTTTCAGATTTAGCAATACATGACTGGAATTATTCCATTTGCTTTTCAGGCTTTCCATCTATGCTGTTAAATGTAGTTTTCTAAACCAGACAGCATAGGAATGAAGTACATTTCATTTGTGTTGGATGATTCTCATCTTAACCACTAAAAAAAGGGGAACTGATTGAAGAGAGTAGTTAAAGGAAACAGGTTCATATGTGTGGATGAAATGAGGGAGTTGGTTTTGCTTACTTAGAGTTTTATTGGTGTAAAATTAGCAAAAAGATACTAAAGAATCTGGAAGAGTGATGAAAGCTGCAAGAGCAAAGGGCAGGTCAGAAGATATGAGGAAGTTTAAAGGGGAACAGTACAAAGAGTCGGTGGGGGGATGAGAAGGATGGAGTTTTGCTTAAGGGGAGGAACACAGGGCTCTAGTTAGAACTACCTCAAGGCAAAAAACAGCTGCTGAGGTTTTATCCATGCCCTCCCCAAAACAAAACACTTTGGTACCTTTTCTCCTGTGAGGTTTAGAACTATTTCACTGGAAAACATTTTTGTTAATTAACAAAAAAAAAAATGCTTAGTCTTTTTCTTGAGAATATGACATCTAATAGAAACACCTCAGGTTCTAGGAACTGCTGTGGTAGGATTTCACCACCTGAGCATTTTATTACTGTAAACAGATTACTGGATGGTTTCCTCCCCTGTAATTTGTTTCTCCTGGTTAACACTTCCTGTTGCCTTTACCTTACAGACTGGTATTTCAAGCACTGCCAGCTGAAGCTGTAGTTCACTTCGTGTGTGTCTACTAACTATTATTTCCGACACGCTGGAAAGTTTTCTTTCAAGTACATGATTTTAAAGTGACTCTGCATAGGTACTGAATCAGCAGTACTGTTTAGGACTAATTTTTTATGTTGCTAATTGCAGCCTCATAGTTTCTGCCACATTTTTTCCCTTAGGTAAGGGGATATTGAGTTTGTTACACTGTTTAGATTTACACTTTGCAGACCAAGCAAGTCTTGCTGTCAGCTATTTCAAGCTACATACATTCTTTGTGTATGTAATAGCATGGATAGGAAAATACATAAAGTGTGCTTATGGGTATGCATTTTATTGCATTATAGATAACACCTAGCATTCCTCTATGGCCACTAATACATTTCTCCCATTTTAAATCAAGAGAACAGGTGAAAAGTCATAGACAAGTTAGCCCTCTCTACCTGGTTATAAGCGGGTAGTGTAAACTAATTTGAATTTGATAGTCTAGTACTTCCTTAATCTGTTTAGGTTTGAAATAGATAGTAAATTGTCTTGATACAAACAGTAAAGTAACATTTAAGAGATAAAAAATATTCCCCCTGCTACAGTGCTGTCAGATTTCATCTTTGTATGGATGTAAACCCAGAGCTGAAAATCCTGTAACAGCTGAACCTATTTATGAAGATACAATTTATGTACATTGATATAAAGAAGCAAATTTGACTGTGCATATGTTTAAGGCAAATTCTGGTTAATTAGTTGCACAGAATTTAGGAGAAGCCAATAGAGAAAACTATATTATGATATAGTCTCTTGTTACTTCAGAAGTGATTTACATAGAGAAAGTAACCCTGCCTCTGCTTAGTGAATTTATTACATATTGTCTAGTCTAACAGCAAGAGCTGATATTTTATATTCTTCTGTGCTCTGTTTTACAAAACTCCTTGCAAGTCAACTAGTCTCCAAGGCTTTTTTTTTAACCAAGCAGTAAGTTGATTTTTTTTTTTTCCTGCCACAGTGGTATCTAAGTTGTCATGACAAGAATGAGTCAGTGTGTCATTGTGAATGCACTTGTATTCCTAATGAAGTTTATATTGCAAGCCAAGGATTTTGTACAATCTTTCAGGTCATTTTAATAATAGAGTGGAGTGGTCAAATTCTTACGATGGTGTTCTGGACTGGTCCTGTTCTAGTGAAGTGTAAGTGATTTTTTTCAATGTTTGAGACTGACTTGAACATTTTCCCTAAATAGCTGTATTAAAGGCCTCCCATGGCATACGTAAGTCAACTTTGATTGTTGTGTCTTAATCTTGGAAACATGCATAGTAAATATATTATGCCAGAACTTCAGTCAGCATTTTGTAGATTAAATAAAAGCTTAATCACAGTAACATTCTGGGTGGGATTTGTAGTGATGCAAAAAACTCCTGCGTTTTTCATAATACTGACTTCCAGAAAGTACTATTTTTGATGACAGGATGCATTCCCTTTCATTAAACACAGTTTTAACATGCAGTTCTACTCCTCTGTTGTCAAAGTGTATCTCCATTTTCTTAATTTCAATCATATTAGCCAGATAACCTCAGAGGAAGGTATTATACTTGGGAATGCTGGTAACTTATTTTTGCAACAAAGACTGAACATTAAAAGAAGAAACTCCTTACCATTGTAGTTGGCTGTTTCGTGCACACAGCGGTGTAGTGACACGCCAGCCTGTAGCACGCAGCAGCAGCGGGGTTATGATACTGATCGGAATTCACATGTACAGAGGCTATACCAGCACAACTGTTGACATGGGTACTGATGCAGATCTTCACGGGCTTCAATAGTTCATTATATGATAAACACCATGTAAAAATCAATGGTTCATAAGTACCTTATGGTTAAATTTGTATTTTATAAGGTTTGTAGATTTTTTCTGGGGAAAAGCAGACTTTTGAAATACGTAACTTCTGTGTTAAAGATGCATGTATAACTAGAAAAAAAAAATCTATGCTTAACTTGATAATGAAGGAATAAATACTACTAATGCCAAGTGTGTTGATGAACTTTTTTTTTTTTCTCTAAAATATTGACTGACATCTGCAGTATTTTTAGAAAGAGGAGGCATGCTTGGGGTGCTATGTAAGACTTCCTCAGACAACTGTGATGGCAGACAGGTAGTGTCCAAAAGCTTGAGCTCCAACTAGGTGAAGAGAAACTCCAAAAAGTGCAGGCATGCCTTTTGCAGTGCTGTCTGAGGGAAAAGCTAGTTCCAGAAAGAGTAATCAAAATAGGTAATGGATGAAACATACCAATAGGTGAGAATGAGATGCAGAACTAACATCTCTTTCAGCAATAGGGCTGCCGTGTGAAATACCGCTCTTTCAGTGTGAGCTGGTGTGCTAAGCAGAGGTTTCTATAGGTGCTAATCCCATTGCACTGGTTAGAATGTGGGATTGCTTAACTGAGTGAAAAAGAAGAAATCTACTTAAACTGCTCTTCAGAACTTCACTCTAGGACTTCACAAATAAAAACTACTCCATGAAAGAGAGAGGGAAGTACAAGACTAAAACAAATCCCTGACCTTTAACTAAACCCCAAGTTTATCCCTGCAATGGGGGTAGTGTTACCTGCTAGCAATAACCCAAGGTTTGCAGCCCTGCATGTTACAGTTCCTTAAATTTTTACACTAAGCATTTAAAATACTATTGCCATAACTTTCCACTAGTTTATAGTCCAGTAGATATATAGAATGGGATCACCAATACTTATATTTCGGTGTTCTCCCCATTTTCTTCAAGGGGTGAGGGGGGGAAATGCTGGCATTCCTTAATACACATAGGAGATAAAATCCCAAAAGAAGAAAGCAGCTGCACAACAGTCTTAGCCACATCAACATTCCCTTCAAAATACAGAACTAATAATTATGTGCAGTTGAAGCTGTAGGTTCCTGTGAAGTTCTCCTGTCCATAAAGATCATATTCCTTGTACAGTACATAGTCCTTCAGGCAGTTTGGCAGTGGAAGGAAGGTCATGAAGATAGGACGACGGAGACGCAACCGACCCATGCATGCCCGTATCTTCAGACGACAAAGATGCTTCAGAGAGCGAGGATTTGCTAGAAATGAGAAGGTGAGATTGATAAGTTATTTATTAAATCTTGTTCAATGTAGTTATTTAATACTCTTCTACCTTTCAAAAGCTTTGTTCCTGATTTTGCTGCATATTTTGTGAATAGACAGATGAATGGGACTGATCCTGGACAACCGGACATGTCAGGATCTAGCCTTTTTATCTCCACCCTTACATCTCAGTTATAATCATTGGCAGCTAAATCAACATACTTTGTTTCTGTCAAGTTGGCTAAATGGGAGTTAATGGAAATTTAAATAGTAAAGTTTGGGAAATGTACTTTAACCCCAAGTAACTGGTGTCAGTTTTTTGTCAACCTGAAGAAGCTACTAGAAGTAGAATTTTGAGTCACTATTTAATCTATGTACAAGCAAAAAAGACACAACATTAATCTAGACTGGAATTAAATCACTCAAAAATAGTGATTTATTATATTTGTTCCATCAACTTGAGGCAGGGGGAAAAGCTTTTCTTCTCTTGAAGAGGATCGTGGGTCTATGTTGTAATTAAAGTTTCCAAGTGCTCTACATAAATTGTGCAGTTACTATCAGAATTCTGAGAGTAACTTAGTTTGAATCCTACACAGACTGATTTTTAAGAGGTCTTTTACTGTCAAAACATAATTTTTGGCCTGCCAAGGGTCAAGAGAAGCATCAGTCTGAGGTAAAGAAAATGAAAACTGAAATGCTATCACCAAAAAGGCCTTAATCCTGAGCCAGTTTGTTTGTCATTTTTCAAATGTAAACATCAGGTACGTACTCAAAATCAAACTGATGTCTGGCCACAGTTCCTGTTCCTTGAGAACGGCTTCTAGCTTCCAGCAGATACTAACGTGATCGACATAATCCAGCATGACTCGCACTACTTTCCCAGATAAATGCTTCAACCACGACAAGGTTATCACTTCACAGAACTGATAGAAACAAAATGTTTAATAGGATAATATTCAGTACTCCTGTAAATGACTTACACCTCTGCAGGACAAGAGCAATTAAACAACTTCAGCAGAATAGCAGGAAGAGCGAGTGTTCTGTCGGTCTGAGGAGCTTTAGAGGTGCTCACAGTTTCCATTAAGGCTCACTAGTAAAATCTGAAAGTCTAAGAGATTGTTATTTTGTTATAGATCCAAAAATGAACTTAAGCAGCTGTATATTTGGTAACTGAGTGCTTAAAAAGAAGTGCTACCACTCCCTAAGTGAAATTTAGACCTGTGTCTCAGCATGCTGAACAGGAGGACCCACCAGCCCAGTGCCTACCACCCCCCACTATCTTTAGGTTCAAGAAGGGTTTATTAGGTTCGAGTGAACTCTGCAAGCGGTAAACTGATGCTGCTGATGGGTGTCTCCAGGAATCACTTTAGGTTGGCCCAGGTTTGCTAACTGCTGCTGAGTGCTGCCATAACAGCCCCAGGGGGTCCCTACAGCAGCCTGCCAGTACCAGCGTGTGGCTGCAAGCCAGCCTGCAAGTCCCTCCTTCCACAGCAGGGACAGAACTGCCCTGGAGAGCCAATTCTGCACTGGTCATTAGCCTATCATTAGCTATATTTCCACAATACAGAAATACTGTTTATTCAGTCTCATGAATCAGGCCTCATGGCAACACCTATTTAATTTTAAAGCCTTGTCTATTCTGGCCTTTATGTATAAAAACTCATATAGTTTCAAAACTTATTTTTCTGACACTGCATTAAGTACATTTTCATTTAGTTTTAGGAAGGATACTGGTAGTAAAACAACATATGAAGCCATCTGATATCTTTACCATTGTATCTTTGATAACAGTAGAAGTCCATCCATCAGTCACATACTGGGAATGTGAACTGTTTCCCTGAGGGCAATCAAAGCAGCGGTGGACATCATACCCGTAGCTCATCAGCATTCTCAGCATGACTTCATCTTTCAGAGCATACTGTAGAGCTGATGGAAAATGCGTTGTATTCACTCTGCAGAAGTAATTGACATTAGCCCCGTGTTGGAGCAGTAGATTCACTAATTCATAATTTCCCATTCTCAAGGCTATTTGGAGACAGTTGATGGGATCTTGGTTTGGCAGGGCTCCAGCATTCAACAGCAACTGTGTTGAACAGATATCCCCATTGGAAACAGCAAAGTACAACGCTGATTTCCGGTGGTCATCGTAGCCTTTGCGAACTCTTTGATCCAGCATAAAATTGGCATCAAACCCAGATTTGAGGAGAAATTCAAGGCACTGAGGATGTGCTCCTGCTGCTGCTGAGTGAACTGGACTTATCCCACTTTCTTTAATGGCGTCAAAATTAGTAACCGGAACCAAATTTTTTAGGGCTCTGAAGAATTAAAAAAAAAAAGTATCTCTCAATCTTAAACATACTGGTTCACTGAGCTGAGAATTTCAGTTTCTCTGTGTTGCTGGGCTTCAGGATCCATCATCACAGAATCATAGAGTGGTTTGGGTTGGAAGAAACCTTAAAGACCACCTAGTAGTCCCAACCGCATGGGCAGGGCCCCCTTCCCCCAGCCCAGGGGGCTCCCAGCCCTGTCCAACCTGGCCTGGAACCCTTCCAGGGAGGGGGCAGCCACAGCTGCTCTGGGCACCCTGTGCCAGTGCCTCATCACTCTCACAGTGAAGAATTTCTTTCTTCTATCTAATTAAATCTACCCTCTTTCAGTTTAAAACTGTTACCCCTCATCCTATCCCTACACTCCCTGATCAAGAGTCTCTCTCCATCTTCCCTGTACCCCCTTTAAGCCCTGCAAGGCTGCTATAAGCTCTCCCCAGAGCCTTCTCTTCTCCAGGCTGAACACCCCCAACTCGCTCAGCCTGGCCTCGCAGGTGCTCCAGCCCCTGCTCATCAATTTATATGACTGTATGCAATTGTCTTAAACTACCAAATCAGTACTGTGGCATGCTCTACCTCTGCATTGACTTTAATTGCTAACAAATTGCCAGTCAGCAGTGGATACTGACTTTACACCTATTACACATAAAATATGATTTTATTACTCTGTTATTCATGAACAACCCCATTCCTTGCTAGAGGAATAAAGATTCATTCTCAGTAGAAGCTTTTCCTGAATGTCAAGAGCACAGTGTTACTTCTTATTCTATAGGAATTAGGGAATTAACAATATATTATAACATAAATACATATACTATGTAATTTAATATATACAATATGTTTAAATATTTAATATATAAAAGTATTAACATAGGAATTAAGAATCCTCAGATTCTTAATCACAGTGCAACATTCCTAGTATTGAAGACTTGTTTATCACTTCTTGGTTATGATTTTAGCATAAATATCTTCCAGTAACTCACCTGTGTTTAAAATAGGGATAATCCTTAACTCCTCAATCAATTTCTTTATTCAGTACATTTACTTTCCTGTGATGAGGTGGAGCTGAGGCATACCCCAAAAAGAGTGAGGATGTCCCAAGAACCTCAGCATCAGACTGGACAGTGTTACTATTTGTGACAAGTGGGGAAATACTACAGGAATTAGTATATTCATCCTAAAATGATGAAGATTTTATCTTGACTGGTGTTGTACATTCAGACACAGAAAACTCATATTTACACAGTCAAAAAAGAATTCCTTCTACAAGGCTACAGATTTGCTGCCTACTTTGAATATGGTAGGATTAGCAAAATTAGTATTTCTGGTGTCACCATTATTCAATTTTTAAGTATATTAACTTACAGAAAGTGTCCTCTATATGCAGCTCTGTGGATTGGCAAATGACCAGAGTGCTTTGGTACATTGGCATCAGCCCCATATTCTAGTAAAAGACTCAGAGAATCTGGATTTCCTCCTCCTGCTGCTTCAAATAATATAGAAGCACAATCCATTGCCTGTGAAAGAACATCTGCACCTGGAAAGAAGCATCAAGGATTTTCTCAGTAGTCACTGTAAATATCCAGGAGTAATTAATATCGCCATCCCCCCAGTGACACAGTATTGTGAATTCTATTGTTCACCAACTAAAACCACTATGGGCATAAACAAGAAGGTCCAAATTGCTTTGAATTATAATACATTTGAATTATAATACAATTATACAGTAAGACTTGCTGCTAGAACTGGGCAAGCAAGGGGTTGGGTATGTATTCATATAGACAATTGTTTTTTGGCTTACATACAACACATTTTAATTCTTCTACTTTACAAAGACCATACAGATATAACTAAATGTGAGAGAACCAGTATCAAAACAGTTCATACAATCCAGTTCCAGCTCTGCTGAGCCATCATATAAAGCTCCCCACCATAAATGTCTTGTCAGGCCTTCTCTAAGGTGAGTCATCTACATGAGAAAACAATATTGCATTTAAGAACAATTACCACTACTCACTGAAACATTAATATATTATTTGAATATTATGAAAATGTAGTCTTTATCAGGCCTTTACTTAACTACATCACCTTGGTGCAGATAGCGTTTAATTTTCTTTACTAAGGAAAGCTACTTCTGCTGCTATTTCTGAAAGTGCTTCTTATAATAACCAGTTTTAATCTGATCACAGAATTTTCAGAAGACTAATAAAAATGTGTGTAAACAGGCTAACTACTTTAGAGGGAATATATCTATCTATATATATAACATAATTTAGATACTAGAACTCTTTAGGCAAATTTCAACTCTTGATTTGAGAGTCAAATTCATCAAATAAACTTAGATGTCATCCAAAAATGCAAACAAAATATCTCTTGCAATCTGCCAAATTTCACTGCAGTTTTGCAAGGCACTCACTGATGACTACTACAGTTTGCTACAAGTAACTAATATCTAAAAATCTATTTTCTATATGTTTGGATCTATTAACACTACAGGCTATATACTCAGTAACTTGGTAACAGTTCGTTTCCTTTCACTTCAGTAATAAGAAGTTTTGCCGGCTACTCTGCTAAGAACAACTTTTTGCCTCTGCATTTAGGAATAATTTTCTCTGTTTGTAGGGAGATTCACTTTGTCCTATTTGGGCTTTAAACATTTCAGTACTAACACACATGGCTTACAATTCTTACTCACTCGAAGAACACCATCACTGAACCTAACTATTACTAAATCAGTCTACTGAGCTGTCAAACAGAACCACAGAACATTTGAGGTTGAAAAGGACGTCTGGAGATCAGCCAGTCCAACCCTGTGCTCAAGCAGGGTCAGCTACAGCAGACTGCCCAGGGCAGTGTCCAGACAGGCTTTTAGTATCTCCAAGGATGGAGACTCCACAACTTCTCCGAGTGACCTGTTCCAGTGTTCAAACATCCTCATAGAAAAGTGGGGGTTTATGTTCAGACAGAATTCTCTAGGTTTCAGCTGGTACCCAATGCCTCTTGTCCTGTTACTGGACAGCACTGAGAAGAATCTAGCTCTGCCTTCTTTACACCATCCCATCAGATGTTTAGAACACTGTCAAAATAGACCCCCACCACCAGCATTTTCCTCCTGTAACGTCCTATATAATAGAGTCTCACCTTTTTGCAGTAAGAGCTCCATAATTTCTGTATGTCCGATCTGTGCAGCCAGTGCTAGAGGTGTGAGCCCATATCCGCTGCGAGGGTCAGGATCTGCTCCAGAACGAAGGAGAAGCTTCACCAGATCCTTCCTGCCTAGCCTGGCTGCCTCATGTAAAGCTGTCCTCTTGTGGACACACTGCAAATTCACATTTGCACCAGAATTTATCAGCAAGGAGGCAATCTCATACGAATCAAGTTTAATCGCTGTAAGACAATAAACCAAGTATCAGCCAGAATGTTATTCGAGACTATTCTGTGCACTATGGCTTTTGTTATGTGGCTGCCCAGGAAAGCTCAAGCTGTTCCTGGCACTGCTATTTATACAGTGAGAAATGTCACACTACACTGAAACATTTAACTAATCAACTTCCCTGTTCTTCGTTTCCAGGATAACATTAACTATACAAATTAGTATTTTTATGGTAGTCTCTTTTTCTCTCAGTAATCCTCTGTTGTGTTTGGTAGTGCAACAGAATGCCACTTTCCTTGCCACTAGATGGAGATCACAGACAGGGATTTGGTGCGGTCAGGAGCTGGGCTGCTCAAACAGCTCTATTTAATCTTCTTAAGCAGTTACTGTAATATGAAACAAAGTTTAAAATGACTGTGTCCTATGCCTTCTTAGCTTGATAAGCCTGATCTGTTAAGTCAGTCAGGATCTTAAAGGAGTAATTTGAATTGGCTCCAGTGGATGGAATGAATAGGCAACACCTCTCCCTCCTTCTCTTTGATCTTCCAAGGCTGTATAGGGTAGAACAGTGAGTGCCTTTCACCAAGACAGATTAGACAGAGAAGCTTCATGGGCCACAGCTGCTTGAAATACCATTGACAGCATGCTCTAACCTGTGATGCCCCATTATCTGTAACCTACATGGCTCCTTCAAATAAATCCCATGCATCCCCTTCTTGGGGGATGGTGCATTTTAATATAGTGCACTTCAAAAGCGCTAAGAACTCTCCACATCTTTTCTAAACAGGTGTCCCCTGATGAGAAGCTTTAGTCATTTCAAAAGGATGGACTGAGGGTCCCACAGATGGTTGGTAGGCTTTTTCCTCTAACAATAGTTAGGACTCAGTAAGAAAAATAGTATCATAGCCCAAATTGAGGGAAGCAAATTAAATGAACATAGAGCATTTTGGAAAAAACTATTGGCAAAATATGGTTCTTTACAAATCATGAATTACAGTTCTTGTGCATGATCAAATTAAAATGGCAATCCCACTAAGAGTGGTACTAGGTATGGGACCTTCTTCGTCTGCGATTAAAAAAATTCAAAGAGAATTGGACTGAGAATTTAGGCCTGTCTAGCTTCTTCACTTGTCATACTTGGATTAATGCCAGTAATGTCTGAATAGGGACAAACACTGTTTCATGCTCTATCTGATGCAGATAAATCAGGCTGGTTTGCTATAGTTTTTCAAAATCAAAACCAATTACCATGGTTTTTGGAGAAAGAGAAGCTGATGCAATGAAAGAGATATCATGTAAGCAGAGAATATAAATGTTTTATGCCTGCAGACACGAAGAACAGTAATAGCATGAAGAAGCCATGACCTGGTTATCTGGCACCACTGCATAAACGATGCCATGAAAAGCAGAGGAAAGCACTCTGCACTTCATGGAGAAAGCGATTAGATACTTTGGGGAAAAAGATGTATGTTCAACCTGAACCTCAAACTCTGCAAATGAGGGATGGAAAATAGTAGGCATCTGGAGCTACCTGCATTGGGTCAGACCCTGGGGAAAGATTTTTTAGCTTCTCCTAGTTCTATGTTTCTCATACTTCGGTACACCAACAGGATAATCCTTTAACTAACAAGTAATGCTAAGAGCTTTGTGGTGACAGTCCCTAACTTGGAATTGTCAGTTCATTAAAAGCTTTGATATCATCTAAGAAAAACAGACAGGGACAGACACAATAGTGAGATTAACATTTTTTTGCTCCTTATAGCAAAATATATTAGATACTGATTTGAAGTCAAATATGTCAAATTGAAACCTAAAATATGTAACTATAATCTCACCTCATTCCCTCACCTCTTCACCCCTAAGTAAGGTATTCACCTATAACTAAAGGAGAATCTCCCTCTTCATTCTTAACATTGGGATTGCAGCCATTGAGCAGGAGAACGCGGACATTGTCTACAAAGCAATTTCTTACTGCCACCAAGAGAGGCGTTTCCCCTTTTAGAGTGGTCTGTTCCCACGAAATGGCACAGGAGGCTGAAATACAGAAAAGTGGAACACATTTGAAGCTGGATGGTTCATCAAACCCAACTTTGTAAAACTTTTTGGTGGAAAACCATAGGGACTCTGTACCTTTCAAAGTTATTTCAAGGATGTTCTTATTTAGCTGTGCTGCAGCTTCATGCAAAGGAAGCCAGCCATGCTGATCTACTTCTTCAAAAGCAGAACTGTGCCTCACTAACTTCGCCAAGGCCTCTTCTTGGCCTGTGATCAGACAGACACTCATCATAAAACAAAATTCAGGCAACTAATACAATGAGTGCCATTTATCCCACCAGTGTATCTAGAATAAACATCTTGCTTTGTCAAAGCAGTTTTTTCTCAGAGGGTGGTTTACATGAATGGCACAGTCAGTGACTGACATGGACTCTTAAAGCATTTTGAATTATACATTGAAAAAAAACTTATGATAGTATGACTAAAATATTTCAAATACAATCCCGTCATGAGCAATAGTGAGTGAAAGTTAAATGTAGAAACAGGTGTCCTAGTGAAAGTGTAGGAAAAAATATTTAGGCTGGCAAAAGTAAAATAAAGGTGATTTAACAGGGATGAGATCTATCTCATTCTTTACACTTCTACTAACAATCTTATTGGCTCTTTAATCAACACAAGTGATTATGTTTTCAATTTTATATCTCATCAAGAAACAGCAGAACTTTCATGACTGAAAAGCCTGTTTAAGTAGTTGCCTGGTTTCTGCTCTTGTTTTTTATCTCATTGTTCCTGGGAGGAGGCAGTCTTGCCCTTCTGTTACAGTTAGAACTACAGGGTGAGGGGACAGACTGCTCTCAACCTCTGCTACTTAAGTTCTCCTACATATGGAAGAATTACATATTTATAAGGCCAGACAGCAAGTGTAACAAGTGTTCAGACACATTCCCCATGATGTATGGAACATTTATAGCATTTGCTTTTCCAGAAAAGACTTGGTTTCTTGATTCCTACTCCACTAAATATCTCTGTAAGTACTATGACACACAGAAGCACCGGACTGAAGGTTTCCCCATGGCCAGACAACTGTAGTCCTTATGCTCATTGTTTAGTTATCTCCATGACTCAGTACAAAGATTGGTTATACCACAAAAAGTAAAAGTTTCAGAGGAGCAGACTAAGAGCATCTCATATTGGAATACACTAAAGTCTGGCAGTTAAGCAACAATTCTGGAACACTCTTCAGGTAGCAAAAGGATTTTCATCTGGGTATCTCACAAAGTGGCAACTGTTTTTATGAAGTATTAATTAACTAGGGGCCTTGCCATCCTGTTGCTTATTTTACAAGAAAGGCCTGGTGTTTTCACCCAATGCCAGGAGATGAAGCACTGGAATATCTGCGAGAAGTCACCTTTGAACCCATTCCATTACCATCTTCTTATCTAATAAGTTAGCTTTTGGGTATTCCGTTTTTAGTTGCCTTACTCCTTCCAAGACTATATAAAGAAAAACTGCACTTAAATCAGGTGATCACACACCTAAAATGTAGGCACCGCTCAACAACACAATATCCAAGTGATTCCTAGGGGTATAGGCTTAGTGTGGTGTATTTGTACTTAACTGTCCGAATTGCTGCAATTATCTTTCCATGTTCTTTACTTGCAATATGCTGGAAACTGCATAAACAGAACAAAAATGAAGTGAGAAGTAAAAATAAATGTGAAGTTCAAGATACAAATATACCATAATTTAAAATATGCAAGTCTGAACTACATGCTAGATTTCTGTAAGTTACATGGGTTTTGTCAAGGTTTAACACATGAAAACACTTCTTTTCCCTATCACTATAAATATTGGATTTTTCACACAAAGGCCAACAATTAAATACTAAAATGAGGGAAAGCTACCATACCAATCTATTTTTATATCACATACTTATTCTTCATAAAACTTTGCATGCATTTAGATATTGATGTAAAATGCCACCTGAAAGTTTCATAAATTCCATATTTTTGAGGAAATAGGGATACTTTTTCAGGGAGAACTCCGAACAAGTGAGCTACCACTGGTCTCCAGTATCCATGAGACAAGGTCAGAGCAACACAACATACAGAGTCACAAAGGAAAATAAGGTTACCACACGCTTACAATAATGCCAAAAAAGAAGTAATAGCTTATTACCTTTCATCCTTTGTTGCACTGCCACTTGTTTCAATTTTATGCCTATCTCGCAAGCTTTCCTGAATAGCTTGTTGGGTGGGGATTTCATCATCAGAATCATCATCAAACATGTATGTAGAATTATACATGGCAAATCAGCACAACCTGAATTACTCTTCGTAGGGAACCACTGCTTTTTAATTGGAAGCAGATGTTAAATCTTCAGGTTAGAACTGGAGTAATACAAATAGCAATCACTGTTTAAGTATTAAGAGAAATAAAGCACAGTTCATAATAAATGAATTGGAACTTCCCCATCTCAAGCTCCAGCCTTCTCCCAAGTATTTAAGTTTGAGCTGCAAAGAGTTATTCTATTCAGAACGGAGTAAAGGTTTTCTATTCCAATAGAATGTGCTAGCTTTTATCTCCGTTCCACAGGCTGAACATACAGAATAGCTACTTGTTCTGGTATTACTTATCAGAAAGCAACAAACGTAAGTAAAACTTAGTTTTCGGAGAAATAGTCATTCCCTCTTAAGTCTTTTGGACACTCAAATATCATCACAACTGTGCTCTGATCTTTCCTTAGGAAAACATGTTCAGTAAGACTCAGGATGGTTTTTTAGTTTGTTCACAGAGGGCCTGGAAGTGAAGGGCAAGTGAAGGACATGAAATTTTTTAATAATAGCTTTTGTTCAAACTGCTTCAACAAAGATATAATTAGGGCCATATCTTGTAGTCAGGAAAGTATTGGAGATCCGCGCTATTATGTGTATCAGCCTTCCAAATGAAACATCATCAGACTCAATGCTTGAAAAAAATACCAACCTTACCATCTTGTGTACATAATCTACAGCCATTTAAAACAGATAAACTCACAATTCTGCATTCTTCATCACTGCATGCATGTTCTTCTCTAATGCTTGTAAGGGATATACATAAAAAACTGCAACAATATATATCCAAATGTAGGAAGAAATAAAACACACTGGTGCAGCCACAATGGAGTTAATAATTAAATAATTGTTTTTTAAAAGGTTAAGAATAGCACTAGTTTAAAAAAAAAGTTTGCCAAATTGAAAGGGTTCAATCAAAAATGCTTTTACCCATTTAAGATTGTAATACTAACAATGAGGCATAGCAATATATCCCACTGATACTGTCTAGGTCTAAATGTTAAAATTTAAGAAGAAATCATAAAAAATAACAACCACATCAATCACCAAGTAGAATAATGTGTGTAAATGTACACTGCAATATGCATAAGCAGTCATACTGTTCTTTTGTACATTCAGCTACGTGCTATTATAAACACAGATGCTTTGTTAGGCTCAAACCTCTCATCTGTTTTACCTTATCAAAACTACCACTTCTATTTTTCAAGAAAGTTGTCCTGAAAAGAACAACAAAAAATACAGGACAAAGTAAAATAAAGTAAGTAAGTAAAACTGAAAGCAAATAAATAAATTAGCAAAATGATTGAGCATAGCAAAATGAAGTTGTCAACATGACACTTACAAAGTCTGGAATAATTCTAGAAACATCTTAAAGTTGAGCAGCAGTAATTCACAGCAAACCTGCATCATTTAGTTACCTGATCCACCTAATGTGTGATTGCAAGGCCTTGCTCTGTAATTGCACATGTAGCAAAAAAGAGAAATATATTAACAGACAAGTACATTTTAGGATTCCATGATACCTATCGTACAATGATTATATAAACATTTTAAATCTAGACTATTTATTTTTTGTAAAAATACTACTAGTTTTCCTATGCATTGAGAAAATACACTGGTTTTCCTCACCTTATGAAAGAGGGAAGACCTCACACTTTGAAGAAGTGATTATTAAGTTGAAAGTGATATTTTCAGGAATGAAAATGATCTCAGTAGAGCCTACGTCCATTAATAGCTCACTATAAATACCCGATCATAAGATACCCTGGGACTTTCTCCATGTTTCTTTCATATAGGTTAGTTATGTTTAATAATCTGACCTGACAAATGGTGTCAGCAAAAGAAGGAATTTTATCTTTCCAGTTTCTTTGTAAAAATACTCATTAAACATTTTTGGAATGAGAATCTGAGAACTATAAGTAGTAACTATTACATTATGGAAAGAAAATTCTTTAGTGCTTTCCCAAGAGAGTAAACTGAAAATACTGTTAGGAGCTTACTTAAAAGAGTAAGACAGCATAAAACCCCTAAAATCAGTAAAAGAAGACATAAACAAGCCCACAAAATCAAGAAAGAACTCTATTACAAATTACTGTGTGTTTCTGATTGCTTAATCACAATTCACGTGTTAATGTAAGTAGAAAAGCAAACAAAAGATATATAGAGTCTTTAAAGGGAAAAGTACAATTTCAGAAAGACAGACCTATGCTGAAAGCTTATGCTGGTGTACCACGCAATAAGCAGGGAAACTAAGGACATAGATGCCTAGTTATGGAATGAGAATTTAATGTGCTTTACTCCTACTGTATTTTATGCAGGGATCCTTACAAAGAAATGATGATGACTGAGTCTGAATGCAAGGCAGAAATAGTACTTTGCTAGAGGAAATCTAGGAAGAATGCTTGAATAACTTTATTTTATTGTGCTTTGGGGTGTTTTTTTGTTGCGTTTTTTTTTTTAGGAAAACGGAAGTGCAGAATCAGTGAAAGGATAGAAACTGGACTGCCTCTCTGGAGCAGTACGGAAACAGGTAACATTTTATGGTAGGTGGTGATAAGGGAGATTTGATCATTTATTCTTCATGAAAACTATTTGGAAAAAAAAACTTACAAAAATCAGAAAATGTGAATTAGACCCTGAAGAGATTAATTTGCTGAGGAAGGCAGGCATCAGAAGTACCTACTACAGAGAGTTAAACAATTTCTCATACTGCAATCTTCGCTGTTGCTAAAACAGAACACAGACTATATATAAATCCAGACTGAAATTCCAAATCTTACTACCTACCAGCTTTCTACTCACATGATTCAGCACTCTTAATGTTCCAAGTTCATTAACTGTAATGTTTCTATCAAAGTGCAGACTATTTTAATTTTCCATTAAGATATATTTCATGATATTCAAGTTTACAAATCAGTAATATTACCAAAGGCTAAAATCCCAGCTGTATCTTTTACAGATTGTAAAGATGCTAATAGTAATACATACTTATTTAAGACAAAATATTGAGCATCATAAAACATTTGCATGCCCTCTTTTAATATAAAAAAGTCCAGATGTTTCTTTTACACAGTATGTTCCATTTCCTCTGTAAGCCAACAAAAAGAATAGGATCTTGTGAAGTCTGTATCTGAACTGCAAAGTCAGTCATCCAGCTGGCAGAGCAAAGCAACACCTCGCTTGATCCAGTGTTGAACTGGTTTATCAGTGTTAAGTGTCAAAGCAATGACGAAGTTCGTAGAAAGTCCAGTAGTAGATAAGACTCCTTTACGCTCGCTTGTCTTGTAGAGTGGGCAAACATATGCATTAGACTTCTTTATTTCTGATTTTGCAGCTTCAAAAAAAAACCCCAAAATAATATATTATAGTCAACAGATCTATTGATAGAAACATAATTTACATAGAACTATTAAGTATTTACAGTAACATCCTTAAAGCTAAATAAAAATGAAAAATTGTTTTGTGAGTAACAAAATTATCTGGCTTTTTTTTTTTATTATTTTCTTGTGTGTTTTGTTTTGTTTTTAAACCAAACTAATTTCACTGCAATTTGTTTTCAGGACTTTATGTCCTTCTGTGATTCTAACAGCTTTGTAATCATTCAAAGACACATTAAAATCTGAATAGTTAATAGTTAAAGCATAGTTTCTACATGAGCTTTTAACAGCTACACAAGAATTCTGGTCCAGCATCCACAGAACCTAACCTCAATTCAAGTCACCTGAGATCCAATGACACAACTCTGCAGGAACTCTTTGTAGCCCTGGACTGCTTACATGCAACTTGTGCAAAGTCTAAAATCATGCATATCTGAACAGATTCATCCAACCTCAAGAGAAAGCATAGGCAGAAAAGGTGAAAACTTTGTAAGACTGCCTATTAGCTAATAACATCTAAGTAGCAACAGCTGCGGTAAAAAGTCCTGCTTAAGTGAATAAATAAACACAGGTATTTAGAGCTCCTGACCAAAGAAAACAAGAATGATAGAAAATACCTTACTAGTATGACAGACAACTAGAATAGCAGCTAAAAATGACCTGATCAAACCTTGCTACATCATGTGAGGTAAAACACTGTGTCTCTATATCAATTAAAAGTTCTCCTTAACTTGAGTAGAGCCAGGAATTCAAGCACCACATTTCTCTTACCCAAATTAACTTTTGGGTTGAGTTTGGGCAGCACCCTAACATATTTATAAGTAATTCAACTAGCCCTTTCATCTAATTCATAATTACAAACATCTGTGGGAGAGAGACAGGCCTATTTCTCAGATGAGATCAAGCTAGCAGGCCCAATTTTTAATGTGAAAGTCATAGGTCAGATGCACATGAATTCTGTGCACATTTGGGTACTTGAGGGCAGGAGCATTGATCTTCTGTAAGGAAGGAATTCACTGTTGCAATTTCTTGTTGAATAGCTCACACTTCAGAGAAATTATACTCACTTGGCTTCATCCAAATGACTGGCATCATATCAAAGAGCACTTTGGGATATTGCTCAGCTAATATTCCCCTGGTGAGAGAAAGCAACAAAGTCATTATCTGTAGATTGGTGTTAAACCAAAGAGTGGTTTTGTGTGTGTTTTTTGGTTGTTGCTCGTTTGTTTTTTATTTTTTTATTTTCTTTACCATTTTCCATGCATGAAAGAGTATTTAATTTACTGTGTTACTTCAATAATATGAAAAGTATCACTTAAAATATTTAAAGAAATCTTGTTTGAGCACCCAAGAAAGCTTTCCAGAACCACAGTAAAACACTTTGTTACTGACTTGGTCCTGTCCCAGCGAGCTCCATCTAAAAATAATCCATGGATATAAACACCATCTTCTGGTGCAGTATCAGCAGTATCCTGAGGAATAACCTACAAGAAATAAGTGTTCCATGTTATTAAACACTCATAGCTGTTTGATTTTTGAGGTATTATGCCAATAGCCAATTTTTGGAAGATAATCCAAAATGAGAATAATATATTAATATATTGAGAATATATAAACTGGGAATAATATATTAATACCTTCCTTTCAGTACTACTTTTACACAAATATAAAGATAGGAGATTTCTGTGGGTTTGTTAATTACCTTTATTATAGATTATAAAATAAGGCTTTAATCACACATGTACTCTATAGGCTGTTTTCTTGAGTGGAGGTCCAGGTCCAATGATAGAACTACTTTTAATACACCTCTTTTACAGATGTTATTTAACATGCCTACCTTACCAAAGAATTAAATGTATGTCTTCAAATTGCAGCGAGTTAGTTGCAAAATGAATCTTCACTTCAGGATTTTCTGACTACATCTCATTGCAACACCAGGACTCAGATTAATAAAATATGCATTTACAATTCATCTCTACCTGAAATTCATATCCCAGAAGGTCAATAGGGATCCTGTGCTTCCTGGCATAGTTTTGCATAGCTCCAGTTAGGAAAGCTTGAGTAAAATAGAATCCCGACAGCCAGAAAACCGTGGGCTTCCCTAATTCATACCAATCCTGGAAAGAAAAAAACGACACATTTAATGGTAAGAAAGAGGCAAGTCCCATATTGCTTGACTGTTTTCTACATAACTGTACTGAGAAAATCTAAGCAAAATATATCACTCTTTTCCCAATGCTCCTATAATGGAAAGAACAAATTATATGAAAAAGTAGATTAAACAATTGGTAGTACTACCTCTTGTACCTTACCTGTAAAAATTTCAGCCTTTCTAGAAAATCTAGAATATAGCTCCCTAATGGTTTTAGACTTGGGTATGAACGTTTCGCCCAACTCTCAGGAACTCTTCCAATAAGTAGACTGCCACACAGAGCCTCCAGTTCATCATCCATAACGACCAATCCTTTAATGGCTTTCTTCAGGTTAATTAGTGTAATACGAATAGTTTGGATTAAACTAGAATTAAAAAATAAAACAAAATTTTCACGTTTTACACGATTTGTAAAACACGACATCCTCACTGGAAAAAAAGAAAAAAAAAAAAAGGATTTATAGGACTTGTATAGCTGCCATATAACGTAATTAGCCACATATATAAAGCCATGGATTTGTGCATTTGTGGTGATTTATTTAAGACTAGAAAGAGTTGAATAAATTAGTTTATTATCTCTGATACACTCTGTATTGTTTGATAAGAGGATAAATTTGGAACTCCAAAGGTACACACGGTATACTAGATGAAGGAAAAAGGTTTAGATTACAAAAGAAGAGGTGGGTTGGGTTTTCAACAAAGGAAAACTTGGAGACTGAAGGCCAGAGAGCATTATCAAAAGTTTGGGAGAAAATGAAGTAGGAGATGTGAAGAGACAAATGGAAAAGAAGGAGGAAAGAGAAGAAAGGAAGAATGGAGGAGTAGGAAAAGAAAGAAAATTAGGAAACCAAGTCAAAAGAGAGACTGGGGATCCAAAGAGAAGAATAAAAGTGATTACAGGTTTGTAATCCTAGGAGAGTAATTGTGAAAATAAGGTATAAGAAGAAAGGCATCAAGAAAGAGGGAAAAAAGGATAAATTTTAAACCAGAAGCGTATGACACAATAAAGAAATAAGCAGAAATATTTCCAACTATCAAGGAAAAGGTTTCACAAACTATACCTGTGCATGTATTACAGTTTCTAGCCCCTTTACCCTACAGCTCAGAAGTATGAAAACAATAAAATATGATCGAAGATAAAGATGGTGAAAGAGAAAGTGAAGTTAAAAAAAACCCAACATAATAATATTGTTCACATTCTCTTTTCCAAGTGCCTCCTCAGACACCCTTCTTCTATCATGTATTTTTCCCTTTCAGTTTATTTTGCCACTAGATCATTTTTCCTGACATCTATCCTACATTTTGATTTTCCACAAGGAGTAATGGTGCTTGGATTGCAGATATCACTGCAGACAATTAGAAGGAAATAAAACAAATAAATAAAATACTTCACACAATGTAGGGTTTACAGTGTATGATTTGCAGGAAAACTCTTTCTGCAAGTGGAATTACTTTAATAAAATGTAACACTCTTACTTGTTAAATCTTTCCATTTCTTGCACCAACACAGTGTTCATACTTTCTTCATATCTCACAGGATATTTACTCAGGCAATCTTCAATGTCAAAATCACTTGGAAGCTGTAAATGACAACATATTTGGAAATCATTCCATATATCACTGTGCTTCAGCATTACATTACAAGTATGCAGATGTGAAAAGCTGCAAAGATACCTTTAAACTTCCTGATAAGTATTTTAACAATACAGTATTTAGTAGTTTAATACAGTATTTAGTAGCTCAATCCAAATAAAAATGATGGTGTTTTTAAAGTAATGTTCATCTTTTAAAAACTTTCAACCAGAATATGGCTGCGGTCTGTTACAGCCAGCCACTTAAGTTCTTACTTTCATATTGCACTAAAGTCCTCCCAGGAGGTTCTTCCTCCAACCTGAAATCAATTTGACACTAAAGATTCTAGTTAAAGAATTTCTGCTTTGTAAAAAGATAAATTGGAGTCATTGGTATAATAAAATACCTTGCTGAGGATATCATCTGCAATTTCATAAAGAGTGCTGTCACCACCTCCAGAAGTTCCCTGAGTGCCGCCTCCTTGTGTTAAGAGCAGAGATTCAAAGAGGATCTTAGTTTGCTGAAGGTCTTTTGAAATATCCACATTTTCATGCAAACCAAATACCTCTGGATGCTGACTAAAGGGAAGACTCTAGGACAAAACAAAAAATAAACATATGCGTGAGATAAAGCAGCATGCTAGGGATCAGATTCAAGGCTTCTTTAAGAAGCTGAGTGAAAAACTACCACTGACTTCAATGGAAGGTAGATAAGGACCTTAGTGGTAGGTATTTGCAGATAGTATTACTGGTGATAGAGCCATCACCTCACTTATAAAAAGTCATTTCCAAGGAATTCTTGATTACCTATGCTAGGTCCTTCTATCTACATACTGATTCCATCTCCCTCTAAGAAACATTCTAGATCATAGCAAGGATACAAGGGTGTTAGGCAAGAAGCCAAGCACACACAGTTTACTGTGCTGCAAACCCACCTTTATAGCTCAGGGAAATCTTTAAGGATTGCTTTGTTAGTGTATCGTCATAACACTTCAAAATCTTGCTGCTAATGTTTACCTTAATAAACTCAATGTAGTCCTCATATGCACCTTTTGGTGGAGCACAGTAGTTGCCACTGGGAGAAAAAGTGTAATGAGGATTTTCAATTATATCTGGATTATAGAAGTCTTCCAACATCGTCAGCAGTAAACGTCTGTCCCAGTCATCTGTCACTCGACCTCCATAATTGCACTCACCAGTTAGGTAAGACAAAGCTTCAAAAGGAACGTGGCTATATTCATTTATGAATAACTGGAACAGAAGACATCAGTAATCTAGAGATCTGAAATATCTGCAGAGCAACAGTGACACCTACAGACTAAAGGGTTGGAAGCTATACTGCATGCAGAACTGCAGTTTATGGAGTTTTCTCCCCAAGTGTTGGAAATTCAAATTCTGAAAACTTTTTTTCAGGTAAAAATTGCTCTTTAAAATGAAGAGGAGTTAGTAGTAAAAGCCTCTTATGAATATCCAAATTGGTAAGTCATCCAAGTCATTCTTGAATTATTTAAAATAGATAGTTTCTCCAGTCTAAACTTTCAAGATGGACACTTTTCTGTGTGATGAAAAAAGGTGCATTTCACATAATTTTTCTTCCAATCTTTAGAACCCTCTGATCTCTTCCATTAACTTCTTGATAACTTTTCCAACTGTCCAGACTCAACTTTTGTAATTCACAGGTTTGGCTCTCCTGACTTTTCTACACAGGGACTGAAGAAGACTCAAGGTCAAGCAGTTTTCAGTATTTCATTTTAGGGAAGGATTATAGTCTTAGGCTCTGTTTAACTAACAGTATATATGTTAAAAAAAAAAAATATTCCTCCTCCTAACCGCAAAATCCACCACAGTAAGTGACTGTCACTAACATGGTATTACTTAAAGCACAGTGAGCTAACATGACAATTGTAACTCTCATTATATTCCGTATGTCTATATGAATCTAAATCTCATTAGGAACAATTTTTAATTTTATTTCATTTGTAATTTTGAAAACATTTATCATATGATTGACATTCCTTGCCTTTGTAGCTGAACTGAAGTAATGAAAATCTATGAACATTTGATGTAACTTAAGTTTATTGCTCCTTTTCACTATGCTTTGCTATGCTTTGTGAGATCAGAGTTAAAGGTAGGAATAGCTTGTTTTACCTGCAACTGCCTGATGCTTATTCGCAAGTCTGATTCATTAAATCCATAGGGTATATTCCAACCAAGAGGCCCAAATTTTCTTCTCTCCTGAACAAGAGCATGGAAAAAACAAACTCCAAAGAGCAGTTTCTCCCATACCTTTGAGGAAAACAAAACAAAAAACTATTATTAACTAGCCTATGTACTCATGCTAGTCTGTAACTTGTATAGAGAACACACCATTTGATTACCACTCTCTGCCTAGAATACTAACACAGTAAACTATTAAATATGCTGTGGTTATCTGACTTGGGAACATAGTTGTCATATATACAAGAACATTTAGCTAGTTCCTCAAGTACCATTACACATGATTTTCCTCTTCTTCCACGTAAGGGGCAGCTAACTTCATAAGAATTCTAATAGCACCAGATATTTATTTTTAAGGCTCATCAGACAAACATAAAATACAGATGCATTATTTAATACAAGTCCTTAGATGCACCCACTTATGCCTATGTATACTGATTACCATACTCATATCTCTGAGTAATCCCCCTGTTTTTTCACTTCCTTCACAAGCAATGACTAGCTAAGTGGTTCATCACTTATCAGCAAGGCATACTGGCACTGCAGTACTGCTCCCCGTTAGCAAGGAAAGATCTTAGTGCTTACCATCTCACTAATGATAGGCCTGCCCTACTATTAAATGTTCAGAGTTTACGTACCTTGTATAATATGTGTATGTAATATGTATGTAATTTAATAAAGCTTAAGAAACCATTTTAAATATTGCTACATGAAATTACCTGGCAGAGTAATTGCCAACTAATCATCTTTATCATTGCAAAACCTAAACTCACAACCGTAGTAAAAATTTTAGCTTATAATATTCACTGGGCAGAGATCAGTATATCTGTGGATAAAAAAAAAAAAAAACAAAACAAAAACAACTATCAAGAGATAGGCACATTACCAGCTCCTTTTCAGGGCATCCAGAGAAAAATGCAGGATCAGAAATAGGATCAGAAAGAAATGACTGCAGTAAGTTTAACCGGAGACCAGTAGGAGGTTCATTTGTCATCTTCACTCCATTCTGCAAAATGGTTACTGGAAACTACAAATAAAAAATAGCAAAACTGCATTCAGAAAGTGTGGAATAGATGCTATATTGTTGTAGCAACGTATTATTACTCTGTGTTTGTTATATAAACAATTATATGTAACAGATTACATTTTAAACATCAACAGCCTTTAAAAAAAATTCTCAAAGGCATCCAGAAAGTAAAGCCTTGCTATAAAGAACAACTCTATATTGTAAAATGTTTTCTTGGTATTCAACACCTTATAAATAAAATGCAAAATTAAATTTTTGAATTTATGTGAATCAAAACCTCAGTGACAGTCAAAAAAATCTCTTAATTATTATATGCTGGCAAAATGCAGTTCCAATCAGTAGTACACAAAATATTTTGGTATTGTGATGTGTGATACTACGAAGGAAGCTTGATAGCGCTATGTTTAGAATTACTTTTTTTTAATTATATTTCCTAAAAATGTCATCAACTTCTCCTTTCCCCAAATGCAGAATGTTTGACCACGCATGTACCTTTGGTGAAGGGTAACTAGTAAGCCAAAGTCTGAAGACTGGATGACATTTTTCACTGTTAAACTCTTCACATATTTTCTCCAGCATTGGCATCCAGGAGACAGATAAATGACAATTTTGTAAACAAACCCAGCTTCCTTCTTCCATTCCTTTTCGAATCATTTTTGTAGCTATAGGTCCTTGTCCTTGTCCTAATGAGATGGATTGAAATCGATTTCCAACCATCTCTTTGTCATTTGCCAATTTCAGGAGGCCTTTAACAGAAAGGATAAGATTTTAGCATTTTTTTCATTAAAAAGAAGTTATGTCAGGAAAAAAAAAAAGGGTTTATTACTATTTTCTTAAAATGTACATACAACAAGATGGTATATCTTTGATGTAGAGCATAAGATTTTTTCAGCTTAAAATACCATTCCCATTTTTTAGGGAGCGCAGAATTTTACCAGTGTGACATGATGCACTCTAATCTACTCGCCCAAAGTGCAAAATCATCCTCATTGTGTATTGAAGGGGAATTTCAGGTCTCTAATCTGAAAAGTTTACTACGCTTTTGTTTCCTCTTTCTGTGTATACTTACTAGACATGGGATCTGCTCCTGGAGACAGCACAAATATTAAAGGGATTGTAGAATTTGAATCTAAGTAACTTTTTGTTAGATCAAAAGGTGGTGGCTCTACAAATTTCTTCCCCAGTTTATCGGTTACAAATGTTGTTATAGCTGGACCAATCTGGCAAAAAAAGTAAATACTAACCGTTAACATAAATTAAACATAACTGCATATTGACAGCATCTTTTGTGTACCATATATTAGTTAAATTCCTGAGCCTACAGACACCTCTCTGATTTGCACAGTTTTGAGACTAGTCTTGCAGAATGTTCAGAAGCAAAGGTTTCACTTCCTGTTGACAAAACCTTTTCTTTTTTTTTTCTTACAAGAGGAATAATAATGCTTTTAGAAAATAAAAAATAACATACTCATATAAATAATATTAAATTACATTAAGACTTTAATTCAGGCTTTCCCTGATGTGAAGGACCTTACTTTGCTTCTTAGTAAGTATTAATGGAATTATTTTTAATTAATTCTAAGGAGAAATTGAAGTATGTATTTTAAATCCTAAAACTGATTGTTCCTGAAGTACATACAATACAAATTGCTAAGTGCACCAAAGGCAGAATGTATTAAAAATTTGCCTTGGCTGTTCAAACCAACACATTTCATCTTTTTGTCTTGAAATCCTTTGTATGAAAGCACACGGTACTAGATACTCTGTGTATTTGTTCAGGCCAATATAACCTACTCTCAAGTATGTTGGGTACACCAGCAAGCAGACTAAAATATGAACAAGCACGTGAAGGAAACTAGAACAATGATCATAGTCTGAAATATGCATTAAATCATGTCAGGCAAAAGATCTTAGCTGATGCTTGTGGTGTTTGTATTGCTCAATTGAAACGTAAGAATAGCATTTATTTTCTTAATACAATGTGATGAAGAACAGATTAGTTACTTTAACAACTAGTGCAAACTATGCTACAAGACATGGAACAATCTACAAATGCTTGATAACAGATCATTTTACCTTGTCTGGTCTTAAGCACCGAAGAATTATTATCTTTTGTAATTCATTTAATGTATTATTCAACTGTTCTGGTAATGGGAAGCTTTGAGGCTCTTTGCTGTCATAGACTTTTTGCCATTCACCTGTATTTTCAGAGATGTGACTCCTAGAGAAAAAAAGGACTTAAAATTACTGTAAAAACCTGGGGTCTGTTTTTTGATGTTCATCAAAAGCCAATTACATTCTATTGTCATGTAAACCACTGCACAGCTACATCAGCAAATAATCCTGCAGTTCAGCTTCTCCATGCTGAAGAGTGTAAAACTCTTTTCCCACCATGCTGTTGCAGACATATAAGACTCCACCTGAAAGGTTCTGACTCGACAGTAAGTTCTGCCTATTCCTCCAGCCAACACTGCTTGGACCTTCATAGGTGTAGGTGAATTTTCTGCCTCTCATATATCAGGAAAACTCTACTCTAACTGAAGAAAATTACCATGAAATACAACCAGGAATTTTTTTTTTTCCTTCACACAACATGCAGAGTATGTCCTCTCCAACAGGACAACCCTCAGACTATTTAAAAGCTGGATCATCATCCACATTGCTACTAAACCTCCAAGGGGGTAGAAACACAAACCACCCCCAAACAATTTCTTCTAACAGACCAGTGTTTCTGCAGTCAGGTCCAAATCCTCCAAATATTTGTGCTCTGTCAGTTATTTATATGCAAGACTTGTACAGCCATGCTGGCTCCAGAATTTAGGGTGAAATTTTATTTAAATCCAAGGTGAAATTCTTCTGATTTCAGAAGATTAGATTTTACCAGAAAAATTAATCTCCCAGCACTGCAGTGGAATTTTGCTACAGATACTTCCTTTGGCCTCCACTGACCTTGAAATACTGTTTCTCTACCATGGAGACATTCCAAAAGAAAAGTCTCTTTAGGGAATGCCTCAGATAAATTAGGAAAATAGTTCAATTGAGTAATACTGTAATTAGCCAACTGACTCTTTGACTTAAGTGAAGCAAACCTAATGATGAAAAAAGTGGCTGATTTCACCACATTGGCATTCTTGCACTGGCTTGGAAAGTGTGTAGGAAATACTCCTTTCAGCACATGCTTTGGTCAAAACCAATTCAGGCTAAATCACTTCAACATTTTACTATACCTCAGACCTTTCAAGGCCGGGATTTCACTTGCACGACATAACTCATCCCAGCTCTTATCTGGTAGCCAAGATGGATCTGGATTCTTGTACTTATTCTTGAGACCCACGCCCCCAGTTAGTAAGAACATAAACTCTTGGTGTTCTATTTCATTTTTAGCCCTATATTTAAAAAAAAAAAAGATGGATAATATTTAGTTATTGAGATACAATTTTGCATAGTATAAAGAGTTGTTTAAAATTACTTACATTTCACTGCCACTTAGTAATACTTCTACTGCAGTAACAGCTGAGATCAGATCTCAGTAATCTATATAGTTAAAAAAGTGTATGGTAAAAATGACTGACTAAGACTACAGTAAGAGCTTCAAGAGGTAAATGGTATATATATCTGCTTACTTAAAAAAAAAAAAAAAAAGTGCAATTATTCCTGATTTTTAAAGGTTTTATAGAAAAGAATGGATTCGGGGAATACAGTAGCCTTACAAAGTGGCCCAAAAACAATGGTTCATACACAGATGTGTACACAGTGTAATTAAATAAGTATGCACATTATGGCTGACATCGTGTTATTGGGAACTTCTCTTTCCTTTCACAATGTATTCACAGAAAATCACAAAAAAAACAGGAAGACTACACTAAAAACCCAGTCGAAGAGAGAAGACTGCAGCTGAGATTTCATGAGGTATGCAAAAGGATAAAAGAGAAAGAAGAGAGAAAATGGAAGACAAAGACAAAAGCATAGAAGTTGCAGGCATGGCACATTACTGTCTTACATTTGTTTCTAAAATCGTTCTTGACATAGGATGCTATGTAGTACTACCCAGGCCCTTTAGAGGGAGTCAAAGAGGTATCACTGACAAACTGATTTTAATAAGCATAGGAACACTCTTTTCATAACATGTCCAAAGGCTATACATAGTAGCAATACATGCACTCATATACTCTTTCACTTGCAAATATTATCAGTTCTAGAAAACCCCAAACATTCATGATCTTATACCAAAGACTATATTATCAATATGCACAAGAACATGTTCTCATCAATACCTTTTTCCATTATAAGAAAATATCTAGTTTCTTTTATTAAGAGACTTCATAAAAATAAGCTTACATGAGAAGATTACAACATAGCAAAAATGAGAAGAGCAGCTTGTCCTTTTCAAACAGTGAACGACACACATTGCAATACAAATTGTATGTAAAGTGGTCATTCAGATATCGAAGTCGCTTCTCCAAAATTTTGGATTTGTTACTGAAAAGAAGAGAGAAAACGAGACTTCAAATTGAGTAACTTAGGCAAATCAGTTAAGAAATCTAAATCTACTTAGGGTAGCAGAGGAATTACATTAGGCCCACATGCTCTGCAACGGACTTAGATGCCCATTTCACCAAAATTTCAATTATACTTGATGTTTTACAGTTCTTTTAAAAGTCCCAAGCAAAATAATGAGCTGAAATCACTTTGCTAATTAGGCAGTGGCACTCATAGTGTTCACAATGAAGCCTGGTTCAGAATCAGATTTCACCCTTTCTGTAAGTCACATTCTAAAAATATTTAAAGTATATGCTTATAGTTCATTGTTTGCTCAAACAGTAACTAAAAAGAACATTTACTTAATTAACAAATCATGTTTTCTTTCAAAAAGTTGCATTCGCAAGAGGGAAGAGGTAAGTGATTTCAAAATGGAAGGAACTGTTCATAAGAAGAGCATGAAAACACCTTATTTTACACCAGAAAGAGTGTATTTACCTGTCATTAATAGAGTTGATGAAGAGGTTAACAAACCAACTAAGGGAGTACTGGTACATGGGATCAATGTTTGCCAAGTCTGCAATGCTAAAGAACAGCACTGATGAATGCTTTGCAACAGGTCGATAACCTTCTCGAGATTCGGCTATTTTAAGTTCCGTTTTCTCTGCAATCTAAATATGAATAGTAGTTGATAAAGAAAAGCTTTAAATATTCTCTTTTGTACAAAAATATTAATACTTAATAACATTATTAAAATACTTCTGTACAACACTGCATAATGCCAGAGTAAGACAACTTTTATGTTCCAAAATGCACAATCACAGTAGGTGATAACTACAGTAAGTAAAATAAGCACCTGCCCTTAACATAGTACTGTCTGATCTATTCACCTATACTACATGATGCAATAGTCAAAACAAAGGAGGCACAACAGTTTCGATGCATCATTTAGCATCAATAGTATCAATCTTCATCTCTGCAATATTAAAAAGCATGGGCAATTTAAGACCGGTTATATATTTATTCTACTGTAAATCAGCTTTATGCAAAACAATACCTTGAATACAAAAGGGTTTTTTGAAATTTGACCATCAGACATATTCTGAGATTATATTTGATAGGCATTAACAAACAGCAGGAAGGCCAACATGAGCTTAAAGAAAACACTACTGTTGGATTTCTGTTAAGGCTATAGTAATTAAAAAAAAAAATTATGCTCTTACTAATGTTGTTTAGTTCTCACTGATTCAGCTGGTATTTTATGCAAAAAGCATGACAAAAGAATCTGGGCTTGCGTACCTACACTGGCCACTCAGATTATTAATATCTCCCTGAATATTTTCATTGTTTTAAAAAATTAGTTCCTTCCTTTATCTTAACATGTTACCTTAATTTCAGAATTTGTTAGTTTTCACTCAGTCCTTATAGATAGATAGAAATTCTTTAAAATACTTTTAATTAAAGACTGAATAAACCATCAGTGAAGATTCGAGAATGGATTCAACTTTATTTTTCTTCACATTTCACAAGTACAGAATTTCCTCCTTGTGTTTTGCATGTAATTAGGATTCCTTCTACCATCTGCAAATTGTAACATTTAATTTCTATGTATTGTTAAGGGGAACACATATGCACACTCCTTACCTGCTGTTTTTTTGTGATCTCATTAGCCATCATTTTAGCAGAATCCAAGACCTCAATAGCAGTCTCATCTTCCAGAATATTTCCTTCAGATGAATGTAAGGTTTCTAAAATTTTCTTCTCAATTTCTTTTAGATGCTTTTTATTGGCTGCAGACTGAAGGATGAGAGCATTTCTTTCCTCTTCTAATTCTGGTCTAATGAAAAAAACACATACAACAAAACCAGTCTTCCACTAACTGTAAAGGAAGTCCATGAAGATGACTCCCTCTTCCTACAATAAATATTTGTGAATGTTCTCTTCAGTTTACAGGTTGTTACTGTTCAGTAAATAAATACTGTTATAATCCTGTCATAAATACTGTTTATTAATAATGTCATAAATACTGTTTATAATCCTGAGTATAGACTTCTTTGAATAACTTCAATTCAGTATTTGGAGATGATGGTCTAAACTTCAACATTTTAGCATTTTGAACATCTCTGCTGTCTGAAAAAACACCATGTGATATGTGGAGTAAGTTTACTGCTGGAAACACGTTTTGAGTAAACAGAGTTTAGCCCAATTGCAAACAGAATTTATCCCAATTGCAGACATTTCTGTGCAACCCAGAAACTACTTCTCTTTATCTCTGTCAGGGTTCAGATAAGACCCATAAACAATCTCAGACGTACTATACATTTATTTCATATGAAATTAAAATTAAATCCCCATAGTTCTGCATCCTTGTTTGGCAGCTCAGTCAAGTTGCAAAAATCACAACAATAATTTAAACTTCAAATAATATTTAGAGAGTGTTCTAACATTCAAGGAATAATTCATGAGAAAATTGCCAGGAAAAAACAACATCCGCTATTTTAATTAATTTGGGGATACTCACCCCATAGTAAATATGAAAATCTGCTTCCCTAACAAAGTTTTTAGATATGACAACTGGGAAACAACATTTTTTTTTTTTAAGGCTGTTACTATGCAACACTTACACTATGTAACATTCATTTTTCTTTACAATAAATTAATCTCTAATTTCCTGGGAATTATGCCATGAAAAACTTAAATGGCTGCTTGTCATAAAGGGAGACTTACCTCTCTTTTGCTACAACAATACCTAGCAATTGGTCTTCAAGTCCTTCTGGTGTTATCATAAAATTGATTAAAGAAACTTTTGTGGCAATTTCAGGCATATAATGTGGATTTCTCAGTTTTGTGGTAATAAAAAACTTGAAATCACTGGAATACTCAATAATGGTCTCACCAAGCCTGATACACTCCATGCCTCCTAAAGTTAAGATGAGAAATGTCAAGAAAACCATTATCTACTTCCAATACAGAAAAAAATAATTTTATGATTAAATAAAAACAAATTTCTTGTCAATGACGAATTTCCTGAAAAGTAAAAGTCAATAAATAAATAAAAGTAAAAGTCAATAAATAAATAAATCTGATACTCTGAAAAATTCTCACAGAGTTCAGTGAGGCCACATTTTATTCTTAGCAGATAAAATCAAGTCAATCCAATTACTACCGTACTTTCACTGTGCATATACAATACTGCAGATGATAACAGAGCGCCATGGAATTAGTCTCAAATATGATATTCTTACAGCCTATTCTTTTGTTGAATTACCTGTCTGAAATAGGAAACAAAAAAAAAAAAAAACCAAACAAAAAAAACCAAACCCAAACCAAACAATAATTTCACTGCAGATCTTCCCTTTGCAGAGTCAAGTGTCTTCATTTAGTCTCCTACAGCAACATGGTAAAGGCTTTCACATAAGACCACTATCATGTGATATATGAATTGTATTTCTTAAGAAATAAAAGAAAACCTCAGGCTGTTGTGAAGTTACCTTCCTCTTACCACAGGCAATAGTAAACCAGAGAGTAATAAGAAAAACATCAGACAGTACCTGTTGGAGAATGGCTCAGAGACAAGGGTCCTGAGCCCACCGAGCAATTGTATGATCAGAGCCTGCTCTGGCTGCTGATGCTGGGCCTCACTAGGGTTTGCCTGCAGCTGCTCGCAGCTGCTGATACATGAAGAATGTCAAGGACGCTTCAGCCCTGTGTACCGTGGTGTGTCGAAAACAGGTTAAGGGGAATTAGGAATAGTGGTCTGAGAAACCTAGTGTTATGGTAACGGTGGTCTGAGAAACATTGTGTTATGGTACCGTTGTGTATCGAAAACAAGTCAAGAGGAATCAGAAATAGTAGCATGAGAAACTTAGTGTTATAAGCTTGTGCTGTAAGCTAACTGCAAGTAGGTGGACCGTGCGAATACGACCTTTAGAGTTTAAGCCAATCAGCTAGTGACTAGTAGGCATAATAATTATCATTGTCTGTATAAATATATGTACCCTGGACCAATAAAGACACACGGTTGATTGATGCTCTATCTTCCACACTGAACCCGTCTCGGCGTGTCGTTCGTCCGCGGCTCCGCAAGTACCATAGACTATAAGATGAACACTAATGTAATCTACTTCAGGGTTCAAAATTAATTTTGATTTACCTTGTTTAAAAGTCTGTTTAAGTAGCAGAGGTTCAAGTGATGGGTCTAGTTCTTCTCCAACGTTTTCCAGCAGAAGTGGAGTTCCAAACTGAATGCAGTTCTCCATTGTTCTTGCATAATCTGTGTCACTGAACTTGATAACATTCAGGCGGTTTTCCTTCTCAAAATTCTTGATCCATTTATTTGCTTGACCTTGGGGATCAATCATTAATGGCCTACAACATACAAGACAGTTTTCTCAGTGTTTGCAGGAGTTTTTCAAAATTTTAAACTATTTAAAAATGTTTCTGTGTCCAGCTGTGAAGGAAAAAGTGATACAGTTTTGATTCTGTTTTTTAAGAGATCAGTGAAAAATGGAGGTACAGACGTTTTATCGTAATTTGAAAAGTAATACCAAAAATAGTTTTAAGAGTTGCAACAGATGTCTATAACATTTCCCATAAAATACAACAGAATGCAGAATTCTTGTAAAATTTTGTTCTGCCTCTCCCATGGAATTCTCAGTATTTAGAATTTGTTTATTTTTATAAATGTTGAGTTCTTTCTCATGTATTTTTTCACTTAGAAGTAAAGTCAACAATTAGGTGAAATTAAAATCTGATATGTTGGTATATCAGTTAGTTTAAGACTGGAAATGTAAACAAGGCAGGAAAAGGTGACAATATTTTAATTTTGTTCAACACATTTGTCCCCCTCTATACTTGCTGATTTCATCTATATGTATGTATTTTAATGTCAGGCATGAATGATATCAAACACCTTCTCTAACAGCACCCTCAGAGAACTAAGTAACATTCTAAAGATGGAATTGCATACTGTAATAAGAATATAATCTGAATCTATCAAGAAGACAATTTCTTAGTAGAACACAGATCACAAGAACATCACTAGAAAGTTTTATAATCTTAAATTTCTACTGAGTGCAGATTATTTACAGACAGATACCACAAGTTTTCACATAATGTGATACCATACTTGAAATAAAATTTCAGTTGGAATAAGAAAATAAAGTTTGTTAAAGGTACTAAAAGAATCCTTTATATAGATGTGAGTTTCACACACAATAAATATCTATAAAGACATTAGAATGTCATCTGATAGCTTTATAACTGTAAGAACCTGAAGTGCACTGTGGTATATCTGGACCCTGCAATTTACATACCCTGAATCTTATAATTAAACATGTAAAGCATGAGGATTTCTGCGCATTTCTAAAACCAATTGTTACAAATGCTTCATTAGTTAGTAACAGGACAACAAGGTATAGTATTGAAAAAAAAAAAAACCACCAAACAACCCAAAACAACAACAAACAACAACCCAACAAATAACTTTATCCAAGAGCACTGCAACTCCTGAAAGGAAAGCTTTCAAGTAACTACATACACAAATCTCTAAAGTGTTATACCTCCTAAATATCACAGGAGCTGGAAAGACTCCACTCTTGCATTCAATTACACTGTCTCTACACAAGCTACATTGTCTCTAGACATTTGGTTTTGGTTTGTTTTGTTGCTTTTTTTTAAAGTGAAAACTTGTTTGGATTTGAAAATTAAACCTTTTTGTCACCTACCAACGTCTTGAATTGTCAACAATGACCCCATTGTCTACAGAAAATACATCAGTTGGCAAGCCAGCGATATTCCAGGCTCTTATTTTTATTGGGTCACCAAGAGTCTTACTCAAAGAGAAATTCTCAGAACAAGGGATATTCTTCTCCTGGGAAAAGCACAAAAGAAAAGAAAGCCCCATTTATCTTTATTCTATGTTTCTTTACATCTTTCCATTAAATGCCACTTCAATCCAAAGTGACTGTGCATTTCCTTTTAAGGTTTGAAATAGGCCAAGAATAAGTAAAATTCCTGGGAAAAATAAAATCACAGTTTCAATAGCTAACTATATTTCCCCAGTGAATATTTACTCTCTCTCCAAATTTTGTAGGATTTGCCTAGTTTTTTGTACATTCTCAATGTGGTTTTTTTTGTTACATAATGTTACGACAACACCTTACCTTAAGGAACTTACACACAGTTGCAAATAATCTAATGACTATATCTTTCATAAACTCAATACAATAATCCAATGTTGATTTGTTACTCTTTAATGTCACAGTCACAATCGGTGACTTCAAATATTTATGAATTATGGCGTTAGTATAAGTATGTTGGAACTATTCCTTTGCAAACAGTTTAATCAACCATTTAATTAACATATAAATATGTGCCAGGGTAAGTTATAGAATTTTTTTTATATTGTATATAACTGCATTTTAAAGTTAATTCATTCATTTAAAGGCAAAAAGAGTAAATTCTGAGATTTCACTTAAGTAATAATCAAGCCTTACAAAGTCAATGACTTGCTCTCATTTCTGATAAGCTACTTGAAGTCTAGAGCAAATTCACTGATTTAACTAAATTCAAATTTACAAAATATTGGATCAGAAGTATTTATTACATTGATCCTAATGAGTTTTACTAGGCTAATATTAAATAAACAACATGTGATTTTTAAGGCCTTTTGCAGTAGTCTGAAAAAAAGTAAAAACTTATTTAAATATATAAAATAACCTGCCAACCTTGCACAGTTTGGTCCAATCTTTGACACAGTCTTGTCGAAATCCAGCAGTAAAAGCTCCCAGATATGCTATCACACCAGCTGATATCAGAACATCTCCTGTCAAATTATCATATAAGTCTTGAAGATCATTTGCAGCATTATTCCACCTATGACAAGCAGACAATAATCAATGGTGCTGAAACCTCCACATTAATGATACTGATGATAAAAAACAACCTTTTCTGTTGTTATTTATCTTAACTTCAGGTAGAGAATAAGGACACTGTGTCTATGTATTTCATTCTCATTTTGGAAACTTTCCCGGCAATTCTCCTAATGTTGCTGCCCTTATTTTTACATTACAAACGATCGGGAATCTTTCAAGGGCCCAGACTGTGACACTCTTCAGCAGTACAAGCCTCAGACAGAGATACAGCATTAAAGGCTCAGAGAACTGACATTCTATTTCTACAGTGGCTGTTATATCTCACATTTGAACTTTAACCTCACCTTGATTTCTCTCCACCAAGGCCTCCAATCAACTTCTCTGCTCGTTTTAGTTTTTTAGCACACAGATCAACCTGGAATTCCAAACGAGTCTTTTCTTCAGTTTTCTCTTCGAAAGTTTGTTCCAAAGCAGCCAAACGATTTTCAACTGCTGTAAGCTCTTCTCTCTTCTGATTCAAAAGTGTCCGTGTCTCTGCTAAGGACTCCTGTGCCTCTCTTAAACGATTTTTCTTGGGTGCAACCACCTATTCAATTACAACCAATGCGCAAATGCATAAAGCACATTTTTGTGTCTTTATTATTTAATACAATGCTTAGGGTAAATATACCAAGCAAAGGAAAGATTTCATAGCACTGAAGGACTAGGATCAAAAACGCACCTTTGCAACCCTGTCATACACCTCCATTGCCATAATCCATTTACATAAACCCTCTGCTGCTGAGGAAGCTTTAGCCACCTTTTCTGGATCAAACTCAGGATTAGTCAAGTATTCAGTCCGAATCTTCCGCATGACAGCTACCTGGATAACAAAAGCATTATAGGTCATCAAAGTCTTGTGGCTGACACTTTAAAATTACACTGATTGGTCACTATTTCTCTACACAATGAAATACAGAAGAATTACTCAATATTAATGGTGGTAGAAACCATTGCTCATTTGTTTGTTTTGATTTTCCCATCATGCTTTGTAGTCTTTTCTGGTTTTCATGCTAATCCTATCCTTATCCTCTATAATCATATATTTGGTATGCTTTTCATGTGGAAGCTTCCTAACTGCTAAGAGCATTACAGTCACAGAGGAGCCTTAAATTACACTGTGCCTTGTGCAAAACATGCTAATTTCATTACTTGCTATCTTTTCCCAAGACACAACTGTTGGGGATCATTATAAAAATGTATTTCTACTAATGTAAGACAAAATCTAAATTAATTACATTGCCTGTGCCTATTTTTGCAGACTAGTTTTATAAATGGCAAAGCATACTCAGTTTCCACTGCGTGAGCAAATGACAAGAATCACACTCTTGAATAGCAAGACCTTTAGGGAAGATGGTCATATTTTAAATAAAGTTATACAGCTAGTACATTTCTGCATTTACTGTTTATCTTCTTGTATACTGAATAAAGTATTATCCATTTTGTCAGCATTCATTAAATCAAAATAATACAATTGGAAACAGCCATTAAGAGTAGCAGCACTGTGGGCAGTTATTTAAAAATAGAAAAAAGTTTATAATGCTATAGTAAACGATTTAGAAAAACTAGTACAAGAAAAAGGCATAGAAAGGTTGGATGGAGATCAAATATTCCCTGGTTACACACAAAAACCCCAAGCAAAACCCAAAACGGAATACATGAAATGAGGCTAAAAGGACCCAGGTTCAGAAAAAACATTAGGAGACAGCTCTTCGTATCACTTAAAGTAGACTTCTGGGATGCTTTGTAAAAAGATCTTGTAAATACAGGAGATTTACATGGGTTTAAGGGAACTAGAGAAATTACAGAATAGAGATCCACCAAAAGCTACTAAACACATATAAACTACATTCAGCTTTGGAAGTCCTTAATTTAAAGTGCTGTAGGCTGGAAGAATATTTGAAGAAATTATCATACCTACTATTCCTACTCCTTCCAATGCACCTGCTTATGGCCATTTCTGAGCACAGGATAATGGACAGAACAGACTGTTTACTCTGATACAGTTTTTTTTATGTGTTATTTTTACCTTTTGATGAGATATTACCTATAAACTGAAAAGTTAGAAACATTTGTGCATCGAAGGAAATTTCATTCAAACAGAAGACAGGCTGTATAGAAGCCTCAGAAATTTGCAAAAGGTATTCTAAAACTTTTTGAGATGCCACTTAGAAGGTTCACCCTGAGGAATTTTGACTCACTTGCCATGACCATATTCATCCTATGGAGATATCGTATCATTTCATAAAGATCTTTGATTATAACTGAAGTTGACTAACTTGGGATAAACGAGGCCTCTGATACAGTATTTTCTTTTATTTTTTTTCCCTGCAAGAAAGTGTCTACATGGTAAAAATCACTGAAAAATGAGACAGAAGTCTTACTGGGATATTGTCCTTGTCATACTCTTTCAAATCCTTTAAGAAATTCATGTGACCAAGCAGTTTCTTGCTTGGACCCCAGTAATCCAAAACCTACAAAACACAGTAGGAAATATTTTGTCAAGCTTTAAGACAAACACGTAAACAAAAAATTACAAATCTCTTTTAAGTGAAACTCATGCATATTTACTACTGATGACCTTGTATCTCCCTGAGACATCTATAAAAGAGAAAGGCTATCAGATCAAACATTTCCCCCAAACCATACCTGAAGCCAAAAACTGAACAGTGTCTCAGGGAAGAGTTACGTATTATCTATATACGAGTCAAGCAAATTAAATGTGTTTTCTTTGCACATCACAAAACTTAGGAAATTCAGAATTCCGCAAGTTTTCAGTAAAATAATGGATAGAGGCTGTAAGTACTTGTCTACTTTAGAGGACCTTTGGCGATCTTGTTTATTGAACAAGTGATCTGTGTTCAGAAAAACATGAATTACACTTTTATTTGAAAGTATTGTCTGCCATTTTACCTTGCCGCTTGTCTCTGAAGGATCTGCAATTTTTTCAGGTTTTATGTCTTTCATGACACAGACGGCAGCCATGACAAGTTTGACACCAGATGGAGGATTTTTCATTGATTTGACAATTGATATATCGGAAGGCTAAAATAAACATCATATTAAAAAAAATTATGACAGATGCTATGCCTTTCTCACCAAGATTCTCACTAAGATAAATGAACTAACAGAAAAAAAGGGGAGTTATAGCACCATTACCAATGAACATAATTACAGAGACATTTTAGAAGGGACGACACAGTGTTATCAAGACAATTAACAGTATCCATCAATGTATCCTGTGCTGGGGAAAAAAAAAATGAAATAAATGCTAGTAACTGTAAACTAATTATTAATTAAAATTATATTTTAAAAAGTCCAGTCAGAATAATTTTTGATACACTTCCATAAGTGTCATCTAAAGCATCTCATATACTTCGTAACTTCTACTGAACTACACCCTACTATACTAAATTCCTGCAAGACTTTCTCAATAATACTGCTTGCAGATCAGGTATAAATCATGACAAGGACAAAACCTTTAAACCAAGGATCCAGGTAATTCTTAGCCACAAATGAATCTCATGTTACACACTGAAGGTTAACATCAACTTAGCTGAAAAAGGAAATTCAGCTGGTATCACTGCTGGTAACTTCAGGTTTTGGTTACTTTTCCCATAAGTAGGCTTTCTCGCAAATAAAGATTTTTAAGTGCACACTGCCACTTTGTGTTCTGAGTACATGAAGAGGAAATACACTGAATGATGACTGTACAAGGTCCCCTCTTTTGCCAAAACTAAGGAAATTTAGCACTTTTCAAATTCTTTTCATCTTAGTGCATTCTTTCCCAAATAAATGGAAGAGTTTCATCATGTTAAATAACTCTTTGAAATGCTGAAGTTCAGATCAGCTTGCCTTCAAAGTGTCAAGAGCATCGAGTGCAGCCTCCAGGGCTGGGATTGCCTCTGCCAGGTCACTCTCACATTCATTTTTTAACATCTGAGCTTCTTCAGCTTTTTCTGTAGCAGTTTCTTCATCTACTTTTACAATTTTCCTTTTTTGTTCTACTTCCGCAGATTCTATTTCTATAGTCTAAAGAAAAACACATGGGTAAGATTCCTATTGAGCAGTGAATGATCAAATAAACCGAAATTACCTAATATAGCACTTATGGAATATGGTAAAATATAAAGAGAAAAATGAAATATCTCAATATTTTCATATATTTTCAATTTATGCTAAGGGAATAGCTTGTTAGCATAACGCAACATCATTATGGACCTTTACCAGTAGGTAAACTGCATGAAATTAGATTACTGTCAATAAAAGCTATTTAAAATATGGCTGAAGTTTGGGAGACAAGAAACTCTTCATGTTTGTGCATCAGGCTGTAACTAAAAAATTAGTAGCTTTTATAGTGAGTTTTCATAGCTTCATAGTCTATAACATTAAACACTTAAATTTATTTTCTTTTCAGTGATAAGTCAAGCCTTCATCCAAGTATTCCCTTTTTCAGTTCTACATAAGTGACATTTAGTTTTCTTAGAGGTTTGTAAGAATAGGTAGTAGAGATACCACTGTACCTGTAAAAACACTTACAAATCAGAATGAAGTGCATAAAACCATTATCAAATCTTTCTTTTTTGTGATATGACAGTAACATACTAGATAAGCGTATTTTCGCAAGTCAGAATTTTCGAAAACAACTAAGAGACTGGTTCCTACATCCCACTAAATTTCTGTGAAGTTGATCCTTTTTAGGATCCTTTTAAAAATCAAGCATACAATCCTTGTGCATGCAAAGACAGACTGTGAAAAACTGTTCTTATTTATTTTGTATGCTGAAGAACTATTTGTGGTTTTTGCAGTGTTTGTGAATGATCTTGGGAAATCCAGTCTAATCACTATTAGCATGAAAGTTCCTCTAACATCCTTCAGCACAGATCTTAGACAAGGACTGCATACCCAGAGTCTGTATCTCACATAAAGAACACAATTTTCTTCCAGTTCTAAGGATATAAACATAAATAGTCACAAGTTGCACAATAACACAAACCCCAGTAAACACTAAGTGAGCTCAAAAATCTGACCTCAACTCTTACTTTCAGAAAGTTACATATCAGTGACCTTACACAGGCATATTCTTTAGAACCTGTCTACAATCAGCTGAGATACTAAAGTAGAAGCACATCGTACAATTAAGATTCCTCATTCAGAGCTAATTATTACAAAGGTGAAATTATGGATCCCAAGTATACACATGTTTATATTAAAAAGCCCAAAATTTTATTTGTATAACTCTACCTTCATCATGTTTGCATTATCCAGTTTAGCCTCTTCCAGTTTGGGCTGCAGTTGAAATAATTCTTTTTTCATCTCACCAACCTATGCATATGCAAAAGAATCGAGCAGAATTCAGAAGTGCCAAGTACAATTTCCAACAATTTCTATAAGACCTAGAATATACCTAATGACTAATTTACTGATAGAAGGAAATAACACTCAGTTTCAAATCAAAACACTTCAGAGACTTATTTTTATCTCATATGTACAATCTCGAATTTATACATTCACCTATAGTCACCTCTTAACCATTTGGGAAAGGGAAGCTCTGGTCATACACTGCTTAGCAGTACATGCTTAAAGGTCTGTGGCCTCTAGAACAACTGCTATGTAAAAAAGAAAAGGCAAAACGCACTTTTTAGAGTTTTACTGATGAAGATCAAGCTAAACAAAATCTGAAATAATGCTTTTGACTGACTTCTCCAGTAAAAGACCTGCTTTTGCTGAACATTTTGTATTTTCAATTCTTTTTGTCCTAACTCACTTGTGATTCAGCAAAAGCTAGTTTATCCAGTCCATTCACGTATTTCTTCCTGGCTTTCATTACAGTGTCCCGTTTCTGAGTAAGAAGTTTCTGAAATGCAGCAATAAGCTCAAGATAAGAAGTAGGAGTAACATAATTATGGTGTCCCAGAGTTTGCAATAACCTATTTAAACAAAAAAAAAAAAAAACAAAAACAAAACCAAAGTACCTTTAAGATTTGTTTCCTTTTTTTAAACTATTGTTAGCAAAGTTATTTAACTGTTTGAGAAATAATAGGAGTAAACAATTTTGATAATTTTAGGTAATATTTTTATGTAGGCAGATAGTATACATTAACTTTTAAGACAGAAATGAGTAGTAACGAAACTCAATCACCTACTATTGTGTTGTTTCTTGCTTCTAAAATGTCAACTTTTTAGTTCTCTGTTGCTCATTTTACTACTTTCAACAGTATAACCTTTTCCCTCTTAATATTTCTATAAATTACTAAGTTTTTTCAAAAGAAACAGACTGACCTTACAGAAAGTGACAAGACTGAAGTATGAAAGTATTTACAGATGGGCACAACTTCCTGACGCTCACTGTCTGTGAGCTGAAGTGTTTCTAAGAACTTATTAGCCACGCATTCAAGGGCATCTTCAGGCCACGGCTGAGGGAGAAATAAGGAGAAGCACATTTGTAAAATTCAGCTGTTAGTAGTCTTCATACTTTAAAAACAGATTTTACCATTCAAAACACCAGAATGAGACATATTAGTCCCATTCTGAACTGATATAAGGGCTGGATCAGGCAGCAATGTCACTACCCATGCAATCGTTTCTGGCAACTCCTGGCTGATCTTCTAGTTAAAAGCTACATATTGCCATTTTATCCAAACATTTCTGTTTCTATGTCATCCTTTGGCAGAAAAGTTAATTGACATCAGCATCAGGCCAAGCTATACAGCTAACTGCACTTTATTGAAAGTAACACTGATTATATCAAGGATTGTTAACTACAGTATTTTTCCAAGTTTTAGTCTTTTATAAAAGATCTACTGATAAACAACAAAACTCATATTTCCTAGTCATCCCCCTGATGTATGATCTGCTTAACAGGCAGCAGCAATTATGATCATTTTACAGTCACATTGAAATGGTTTCTCTAGTCCTTTTAAACACACACATCATGCAATAAAATGACAAAACATCACCATACTAAGACTACTCACTACTTCAGAAACTTAAAATTTGTAGCAACAAAATTTAAGTTTGTTTAGTTGTAGAAATGCTGAAATTGCAAACCAAAGAACTCCCAAATTATTACAAAAAATGCCTATGCTGTTTTAAAATTTTGAAAAACATGGAGTACTTCTATACAGAAGACAAGAGAAAATCTAATGGCACATAAAAATATAAATTCTTAGAAAACTGAAGTAGTTTGTTGAGGAAACAATATAAATATCTTCACATACCTGGAACCAATCAATAGTACAGCAGTTGATAAGCGAGGGAAATTGTCTCAGACGATTGCGGAAAACATCTCCAATTGGGCTGAATGCCACCACAATATGGAGATTTTCCTTGCAGCAGTTCACAAAAAAGGCAAACAAGGCCAAGGGACTGAGTTCTTCATGTTTACTGCGAGCTTGAATTATTGCACGAACAGCCTTAGGAATAATACATAAAGTACAAACTGTTATATGATTTCTCATTAAGCACTTCTGAAGTCCTATAGCAAACCTGTTCATCAGCATGAAATAAAATTTTGTATTGAAAATTGAAACAGGTAGAAAAAAACTAGAAAAACAGAACAAGCAATAAATACTATTTGTGAACAGGATTATGATATTTATTTGTGACACTGACAACTCTTTCTAGAAATGATCATCTGTTGCTTTAGGCAACTAAGAATACATCAGAACAAAAACTAAAAATCCATCCCAAGTTGAGTTCCAGATGGAAAAGACACATTAAGATGAGACAGAGGGATAAGACACATGCTGAGAAATCAAAATCCATACTTAGCTCCCTCAAGAAATGAAGAACCAAAGCCTTCTAATGCTAAATACAACTATCAGGCTTAATTACAAGCAATCTTCAGTCACTCAAAGATTTAGGGGATACAAACAGATGAGCGAAGACATTAACTTAGAACATTTTTAGCTTTAATATTATACTAAAATACGTAGTATTTACTTAATTGGAGAGGAAGATTTAAGTTCCAAACATCAAAACATATTCCATTCATTCATTTACCAAAACAAATAATCTCTCAAGATGAGAAGAAACCTCTAGATTTGAAACTAAAGGCTACTTCATGACAATATTATTATCCTCAATTAATTAACAATCTATGAAACACTGACTATAAACCCCTAAAATTCAAATTATTCTTCCACAAAAGCATGTATACTTTACATAATCCTACAATGACAAAAAATAGTTTAGTAGCAATAGAGTAGAAGTGGAAATATTTTGATGGATCAGATTTAAATGAGTAAAAAACAGCTTTGCTCCCACTGGCATATTATGGCTAGCTACCAAGTTCTAGCATACACCAATTGAGTATGTTCCTACAAAGTGTAAAATTGTAAGAGCGCCACATGATTTTGATATTGTTATTATATACCTGACAAGAATGAAACAGTAATAAAGAAAGAAAGAATTATAGTCTAACTTCTTTGCAAAAGACATGGAATGCAAGTATCACTGTGCTCCATAACTCAAGAGCAAAAACCCCCAATACAGTAACATTTATGAAGTAATATAGCTATTTCAATAAAGAACATTTGTTTATGTACTAAGAACCACTTTGAATATCAACCAGAAGCATACCTAGGTGATTTACCACAGAGATACTAAACCAGCATAGCACACAGTTCCAAATATTGTTAGCTAACATTAAGTTTCCATCTTGATGTATACAAAGATTGATGCCCCTCCCTCCCAACTGGTGACTGCTATTTTTGAAATTCAAGCCTGATTTTAGATAGAAATTCTTTTAAAATTGCCTGAGTACATTGCATCTTTACTTCTGAGCCTGAGTTTATGGAGCACCCTTCCCCAACTTCTCTATGAGTAAAAATGTCAAGACTATGAAATTCTGTCTAACAGTGCCTTAGTGCCCTACATAGCAAGCGTCTATTGACAAAGGCAGGCTGTGTTTTCTCAAAAAATGTCTTTCTCCTTAACTGATCAATGAAAACATTATGATGTACATTCTTCTTCTGCACAACACACTGCAAAAAGTAACTGTGGACACGGGGTACTGTGAACAGTGAAAGTTCCCTATGCTCACAACTTAACGTGTTTGTGAACAGAATGCCAGGTCAGAATTAAAGCTAGTGGTAGGCATAAGCTACTCTGTAGGTTTACTAACTAGATGATTTATGTAAAGTCTCAAAAAAAGTCACAGAATTATGTGCATATAACTAAAAGCTACACTTCACACTGAACTGACAAAGCAGTTTAAAAGGAGGTGACAGTAAAGAGAATTTCTAAAGATACCTCTATAATTTCTTGTTTTTCATCTGCAGCAAAAAGATTTGGTACCTCCCCAGTGTTGAGGACACTGTCAACATCTTCTAGAAAGCTTTCTTCTTTAATTTGTGCATCTGTGATTACAAATACAGTTTTCAAGCCTTTTACACCTGCATTCTTCAGGAGACTCTAAAAATTGAAGGCAGTTAAATTATTGTATATTACAAAAAATTCTTCCTCAAAATTAAGTAAAAATGCAGACAGGTTATTAATACTCACTTTCAGATCTTCTCTCCACTCATTTGTACCATAGGTCTTTGAAATCTCTGGTTGAAAAACACACATCTTTGCCATGAATGCTGCTAGACGAGTCAAAGACTGACGTCCGCTTCCTCCCATTCCAATCAACAAAGCATTACCCCCTGGCTGCTTCAGAATACGGCTTACACGAGACAAATGTTCCAACACATACCTATATTTGAAATGTGCTGATTACCAGAATAGCAGAAATACATACACATTTGTGCATCTACAAATCTATGAAACAAGTATAGAAGTAGCATCTCCCAAACAAATTCCTGAAGGCAGGGTAGGAGGGAAGAAGAAAAAAAGCAGTGGGTTTGCACCACAAAATAAAACTCACAACTCTTCTATTATACCAATATTAGTATTTAGCTGAATTACAAATGACTACAAATCACTGAAAGGAATAGACAGTAGTGAGAATAGGAGCACTATATGGATAAAGGTGTCAAAGAAAAAGAAAACCAACAAAAATTCTCTACTGCTCTATCATAACAATATTATCAGTTTTAACTTCAGGTATAATGTTTATAAATACTTTTTAAAGAAACAACTGGGGAAAAAATGGGTTATATCAACAAACCTCTTCCTTACCTCTGTCACTGACAGTGTTTTATAATTTACATGTGAAACAGATATTGGAACAACATCTTCAGAAATCAGTATCTGCACACTACTGAGAATCCTATCTTTTGTGAAGACACAAGCATAGTTTATCTTGGAATATGCAGCAAGGTCTACAGAAGATGGCCTGTTTAACTACCCCATACTCTGCATTAAAGTAAGCTGAGCAGCAGTTAAAAATGGTCCCAAAAAAAGGTTAAAGCATTTCAAAGAACATAAATTCTTGTTTATTGTGATTGGTTAGAAAAATAAAGGGGTAAAATCCATATGTTATCCATGAGATTGGACTCTAAGGCTACAGTCAGACATGCTCTCCTGTCTGCTCTTCAGTGAGTTAACTGTGATATTGCTTCTACACTCAGCAAGTGGCCTCTGATGAGAGGCTGCCAGCTCCTCAAACTCTAGCACAGTTGTACATACAGATACACACAAATCCAGCTTATCAAAATGACCTAGACTGAAATAAACTGCTATTGTAAGTGTTTAACTCTAATCACCTTCACAAAGCATCTACGTGTCAAGTTACACTGGCAGACATGAAGAGGCAGTGATCTCTAGCAATAGGGAGGAGGAAGGAGTTGTGACCTCCTAATCTCAGTTGTAGCTCTGCCTGATCACAAATTAAGGTGACAATAGCAGCCTGCGGAGTCTAAACTTTCACAGGCTTAGGAGCAGCACGAGGCTGGGTACATGCTCCAAAGTGGGGGGCATGGCCATGCTGCGTAACAACAGAGCAGACAGCCAGCTGTGACTGTGCTGTATTTCACTCTGCACCTCACAACCTTAGAAACCTTGCCCTTGGAGAAATGGAAGTCCCTTGGCTACAGGCAAAACTGACATCCATCTTCACCAGTAACAGAGGTCTAACAAAAGTAGAGCACCCACCTGATTTGGTGCACAATGTTTCTTTAATAACCAAAGAATCTATTCAAATCCCCTTAGGGGAAAAACTTTTCATTATTTACTTTTGGACAGAAAAAGCAGGGGCACAAGAGAAAAATAAGTTCCCTTCCATCCAAAAAGGTGTAACACCACAACACTTTTGTGAATGCATAAAGGGGAGGAGACATAAAAAAAACAGCTCACAAAATTGGATCTAATGAATTATCAACTCCTGCTTAAAGCTCTTAATAATACAGATTGTATGCACCTGAAAACTACAAGGTTCATTCTTGTTTTGTGGGTTTGATTATATTCATCCAGGCACTGCTCCACAACATCACTGAACAGCTGAATGCTTGGAATTTCAACATAAAGTCTTTCATCTCCCTCAAGTTCTGGAACCATGTAGTCACCAAAAAACAAACTTCTCATGTCTTCTTCTGTTACCTATGGTAAATGTTCAACAAATTATGAAGTCAAGTTTAATATTTAATTAACATATTCCTCATTGGAATTTTAGAAAACAAAGGATAATTTTAACAAATATTCAAGACACACAAATATTCTGACTCACAGATGACTATCACCTCAAAATTCTCTATTTCTCATATTAAACAATATACTTATTCTTAATTTGTTCCTGGAACACAATTGGCTCAAATGGCCATTAACAGGATCTTAATCATGACCTTCAGATTACACTGTATTTATACAAATGTATGTTTAGCAATTTTCAATATATTATGAAATGGGTAACTAAGACCACAAAGTTCTTTCTTCTATATATTAGTGAAATGACAGGGGAAGAAAAAAGGAAAAACAGAAAAAAGGAAAACAAGGCATATAGTATAACATGATTATACAACATTTTAAATACTAAAATTTCATAAAAATTACAGAATGCTGTTTACCACACAGTAACTCAGTCACAGACTGAATTTAAAAAGGGAATGTTTTTTTATCCTATAAATCAGGTTTCTGGAAGTCCATTTAAAAGTATTCTTATTTGTATTTCCACATGCAGGCATAGTACTATGCACAGATCCCAGCTACTTTTGTGGTAGTGATTTATAAATTGCTCAGGTTGCTTCTGTTATCTCCCAGTGTTCAAAGATTCAGTAAGTGCTGATACATCACCAAGAAAAGAAACGACAAGTTGCTCTGCTGACTTGCTGATTAATTGGATGCTTTATTTCTATGTACAGACATCTAGGAGCTTTCTAAAATACTATGCTTGATAAATTAAATTTCATAAGATATAAATACCCAAGGTTTTTTAGGTAAATCTAAAAAAATGTTGCACTGTTTTTTAATTGAATAAGAAGCAAGTTTTTGTTACACTATCAGATTCACAGAATTATTTTATGGAAAAGTAATGTTTACCCACATTTTAAATTAAGCAGTTATATAAATGTTAAATAAGTTAAATAAATGAACAGTTAAACCCTTCCAAACATTTTTACAAATTTTTTTTTCCCCAAAAAAGCCATTTTGCCAAGTTCTACTCAAATTTTCAAGCACATTTGAACCAAAATTTCACCTGTAATTGAGAAACTTTCTAATCCTAAATTTATAATGAAAGCAATTGTTTTGCAACAGGCTAAACATGATACTCACAGGTGTGTTTCCTTGCTTCAGGTGTGCAAAAACAGAATCAAATGCTTCTTTGAAATGTTCTTTCACAATATCTTTCATTAAATTGAACAACCACGCTCTATCATTGTCTTCCACTAGACGGTCATAGAAGACACGAAATACCTCATGTACAAACAGTCGAATCATTACATGTCTGCTTTCAATTGATGTTCTCTTAATGAGCAAGCAGCCGTGGATAACACGTGAAAAGTCACGCAGGTTGAATGTATAATGAGATTTGGCTGGTGTGGGCAAAAGATTTTTGATGGCTTTCTTATACACCTTAAGAAAATAACAACAAAAAAGAACAAAATTAACAAAACAGTAACACTGACTATATTATTAAAATAATCCTTAAATGTCTTCTTAAATTGTATTTCTCCAAGAACAACATTTCATACTCAATAAATCCTAATAATGTGTAAAGATCTCGAAGTCCTCTGAATATATCAGATGCCCCTCATGCAGTGCTAGAACATACAGGTACTACTAACCTAACTGAAAATGGGAAAAGTAATTGTAGCAAGTGTAAAGAAATCTTCTGTAGGACCAGGAATACCACTCAAATCTCTTTATTTCTTCTAATTATATGATATCCTCATTCAAGTGAGGGACTGAATGATATGTCATGGTAACTTCCTAGATTTTCAGTTGTTTAAATCTGTTTGTTTGCATATCTACAAATTACTAAAAAACAAAAAGTCAATAAAAATGCTGAAGGAACAGGCAGATCAAGAAAAGTATCTTTTGACTATGTTTTGCTCTAATTTAGCATCCATCAGCTGTTGTTAGCTGATGTTCTGTTATGACTAGAAATAGTATAATTTCTCAATACACTGAACATAAATAACATGCTGAAGTGAATGCTGACAGAAGTAATTTTTAATCTGTCTCCGTAAACTCATAGGTGAAGAAAATGAGCAAACATCAATCTGCTAAAAAAAAATGTACAGTAAAATCAAGTCTTACAGGCTTGACTATATCCATGGTACTGAGTACACATTTCACCATACATGGGATAACTGGGACAAACATCCCAATTTCAAAGCCCAGTACTTCTATTATACTTTAATCCTAGGAGTTCAAGGGTATTGCTTACCATACAAACAAAATTTGATGCAGTCTGATGAGAAACACCTGCATGACTGTACTAAAAGACAACACTCTGAAATTGGTCTAAAATGTATCCTGACAAAAACAAATGTTTTAAATATGTAGTCAAATGTATGCAAATCACTAGTTGCTGCTACTATTATTTTCTATCTAAAGAAGTAAAATGTGCAAATTTCTTGTGAATTACTTTTTTGTTTGGTTGGTTGATTTGGAAGTATTAATTAAACCTACAAAAAGATTTCTAGTGGCAGTAGCCAGTCAGCCTTGTGATTATCTAACAATAGTTCTGAAATACCAGCTCTGTAAGTCCTTGGAATGAGATGGATTCAGTCTTGAATATGTCCTTGGGTATAAGCAGAACTAGTGGAAAAGTCTGAGAAAGGTTTCAGTTCTGCAGCAGAAAGAAGTCACATCCTCTGTGAAACTTCAGGCATTTGATTTTGCCCTTGAAGCTGACTAGATTTTCTGTCAGAATTTTTCACTGGTCAAATATTAGCTACCTAATGCATTTCCACGATGAATCCTCCTGATGGGTAATAGATTTGTTCACACTGCTAATGATTTCTGCTACGTAATAAGACAGCAAATATCTATTTTGATATTTATGTCTGTAACCTAATGCTTCTTTGCAAAAATGTCATAAATTGCCATTCCTTTTTTCATGTGTATGGCACATTGCAAATGTGATATTCACTAAAATCTCTAACATAGAACTTCACAAAACATTTAGAAATTCCCTACAGTTGGGCCTAATGGCACTCAGTTTCACAACATTTCTGTGATATCTTATGTCATGCTAGAGTCAGATTCTACAAAGCTGCATGTCCACATTGGCTTCCTTAGCCTGTTGTGACGTGCCCATAATTAGCATCAAAAATGGGAGAGGAAGGAAGGGAGTTGAGAGGGTGATTTCTTCATTCTTAGTCTCTCCGAGAAGGAATTTTGTAAGGGTTGCAATTGATATCTTAATTTTGTATTTGTGTGTTTAAATTAAATTTTTATACAGCCAGTGTAACTTTACTAAACAAATTAAAGGAAACTTCCATAAAGGTATTTGCCTCTTACCTCTAAAGTGGCAGTGACAATTTGATTTCCGATTGTGAAGAACTCAGCAGAAAATTCACTAGTCTGTAGGTAGAAAGCTACTACAGTAGAGAAGATGTGAACCATTGTTTCATCACTGAAAGAATTAATAGTGCAAATGTTGAAGTGTCGCAAAAATCGAGGAGTAACAGGATTCCTCCCACCACCTGGAGGACCCATCGCAGCAAGTAACTGCACATCAACAAGTGTAATTTTAGATGTGTCCTTCAAATCATACCTTCAAAATAAAATTGCAATGTGACATTTAGATACAGATACAACACGTGTTACTGCTTAGATGTATCTATATTACAGAGTACTCTCTGCATGTGTAACATACGTAGTTAAAAATATTACATACTATATTTTAATAAATATTTTATATTTTAAAAACCACAACAAAACAAAAACAACCAAGAAACCAAGAATAACTAGTCTTATAACTACGCCCCAGTTAATCTCAACATATTATGCTGTCATGAAAGAAAAATTATTTGTTTAAACTGGGTTTAATAAAACTTGACACAAAATTTTGAGACAAGTATTTAAAACTAATCTGGCAAGATATGTTTTCTCTATTCAAGAGCAAGAGATATTTGAGCTTGGAATCACAAAAGAAACAGTATTTGAGAAATGTCTAGAATCACAGAATTCGGGCTGGAAGGGACCTCAGGAGAGCACCTGTTCCAATCTTCCAATCTAAGCAGAGCCCAAAACCTCAAAAACAGGGAAGACCTCTAGCTTATTCTACTTCATGCCTATCACCAGATCCAATTTCATTGTTATTTAAAAAAATTATTCTGAGATGTTATTAAAAAAAATAAATTTGTGATCTTGGATGACAGTAAACCCGAATGCAATCAAGTAAAATCAAAAGCTTCTAAAAATCTGCCGATTCACTCTGAGGAGGAAGAGAAAGGAAAGAAACAAGGAACTGCACTGGAAAAAATAAGAACAATGAAAAATGCAGAAGTAAAAAATCCAGGTGTAAATGAATGATTTTATTTATATATACAAATACTGCTGAAGTTCAGCAATAAAACCTTGTAAAAAAACCAAAATGAATCAGATGATCAATTTCCTAAAATAAAAAGTCATTTGAAGAGCAACAGAGAAGTTGCTTTGACTTTAAATAACATATTTTTATATAAAAAACCAAAGCTATCTTAACATTTACAAAGCACTTGAATTTTACTTGCAAAAGTTCTATAAAGTGAATAAATAATTATTATAGTAAATGCAGTAACAAAAAAGTTTCAAATGTAGTTCAGATAATTACCAAAATCCATGGTCACAGAACTGTCTCAGAAGTTCTATAGGAGGCTGTGCACCATACTTCTCCAAAGCAGGCATATTCATATCATCTACAAAAATAATGCACTTTTTTCCCACTGGAGGGCCAAAAGCTCCTTTGTACCTCTTGTCCAGCCTGGACATAATTATGTTCTATAATATAGAGAGGAATATTAAAAACACAGATTAAATATGCATATATGTTATCTTTCTGAAACATAAATTATGTGTTCTACTAACCTGGGTCTGATTGGCACTGGTTCGAGCTGAAAAATTAATGAAGAAGGGAAAGTAGCGTTCCTTTTCTAAGTTGTTCATTAACTTGTCCTTGACATACGCAGATTTCCCAGTACCTGTTGGTCCCACTAAAAGCAGCGGTCTTCACAAAGAAAGAAATAAGGTATACAGACTGCAGAAATCTAACAAACTATGAACTAATTACAATTAGAAGTCAAAGGTTTTACTAACTTGCCCTGCTTGTATTACCTCTAAAACCGTTCTAGTTTCTTCTTAAAGCACGTAATGTTTTAACATGTTCACATAATGCTCTCATAGTTTTAGTTTGCTCCCACCAAGATGACAAAATGGACAAAGAGAAAGAGGCATTTCTCATTCTCTCATTCTACTGGCTTTGAAGTACACATGAACATACATGACAGGTCTTGCAGTAGTTTAAATTTAATAAAACTTTCAGCCTTGAAATTTAACCTGAAGCTGTTTTATATTTCATTCTCTTATGTGATCTGACTGTAGCTAATGTAACTGATTTTGTTATGACTAACCAAAGGAAAAAAAAAAATGTCATTACCAAAGAATAGAGAGGATACACAGAAGCTCCGTGGGCTGTCATAACAGCATCATCAGAATGAGCATACTAAAACTGCATTATAGTAAGGCTTCATAAAAAACAAACCAAAACTTTAAGGCAACAAATCATATTGTTCGTAGTAAATGTCTAATTTTAACAGGCCAAATAAACTTTGAAGGCTTGATAAAAACAATTGTGTCAATGGAAAGAGTAAGAAATATTTCTATCTATGACCAATATTTCAGAAATTTGCACTGAAGTGACATAACTTACTTTCCATGAGTAATGAACAGATCTATCAAGTAGGTATATCGTACTGTATCCATAGTTGGGACTATAATATCTTGAATTTTCACATTTTTATCACTGTAATTAATGTTTTTAATAAATCCATTCCAATGAACCCAACATCCTCTGCCTTTCAGCTAGGAAGAAATACAGATGTAAAAATAGAATGATATTACTTCTATACATATGGAAGGTTTTCTCTACTACTTCACTTTTGAAAAATTAAAACAATTCATCTTAATAAATTAATTAACACTAACTGTTTCAGAAGTTCATATATTTAGTTTGCTTCATCTCACTAATACAATGTTAAAGTACATAATTAATTTTAGACTCCTTTCTTTTCTTAAAGATTTTTTTCAGCCAAACAAAACAAAAACATACAGAAATCCAACAGAATAAGATATGCAAAAATTAAAAAGTGTAATCATAATCTAACATTTCTAATTGATACTATATACAAAATTGTAATATAAGCCTACTGCCTGTGGGCTCAATATTCTGCTTTCCTCCTAGACAGTCCACATCTTTCCTTCTATATGAAACCAGATTTGAGTCTGTAAGCTTAGCTTTAGCTCCAGAATTATTATAACATGGCAACATTATAAATGTGATGTCTACATCTTGGAATTTTCTAAAAAAATTTGGACATCAAATTAGTATTCAAAAGAGAAAAATAAATGAAAAATACACTTTGGGATTTAATCCAACACTAACACTACACAGCATCCAACAAGCTTTGTAAGGTTAAAATATTCATCTAGCTATATTTTCCTTCCATTTGGACTGTAAGAATCTACCTCAGTCATTGTAGAAGCAATCAATCATACCTCATACATGTAGTCATAGACTAAGCCTTTCTCTTCAAATGGACACTCCCATTTTCCCACACTCATTGGTACAGGATTTATTCCAGATTTCCCAGACAAAGTTTCCCTCAAGAAATTATCAAAAATTATCCTGCTGTCACCATCACAAGTTCCACCAATAGACCAGACTGTGGCAAAAGCAAAGCAACCCTGCAAGGGCAAAAAGATGAGCAACTGTCTAAAAGGTTGACACATTATATGAACCTTGTACAGTCTAATTAACAAACATAATTCTGAGAAATACTGTTAAGCAGATAGGTGTTATAGGTTACCTTTGAATAGCCCTGGTCTAAAGAGATTTAGAAATCTGATTAAAGACAGAGCAAACAAAAATCCATATTCAAGGATATATACATATGACAAAAAAATAAAGGCCACTGACTAAAGCATTATGTCACATGACTAAGCCTGAGAAGAGTTCAATCATGTGGTCTCAGGATTTTTCTGATCGCTAATTAGGATCCAGGAATGTTCTAATTCAATATTAAAGAAATACTTTTACATTCTGCTTTCTTCTGTTTTTTATAAGAGTCATATAAGGTCAGACAGAAAGTCCAATATAACTCACAGAAGAAAGTTTTCCCAAGAAAATTTTGCTCAAACAAGCCAATCAGTCTTACATGAACACTTATTTCCTTTCAAGGAAATGAGACACTTTGCTTTAGCTAATTACTTGGTTAGTTAAAAAGCACATTTAGCAAAGTGACTATTTATCCCAGTTATTTGGAAAAATAGTAAAATATTTCATCATATTCATTAATTGTAAGACTTGTGTCTTAGCTGGGTAGCTCCAAAATTTGGGGAGAGGAAGCAAGGAGGTAGCAAAATTGTTTTGCATGTCTCTTATCTCAAATTAAAAGTTGTTTTGATTAATCCAGTTATTTTTGAAGGCCAGAACATACAGAAACAGATACACATTCTTCTAGAGGTTAAAAAAACCAACCATAATCCATGTACGGATATTTCTGTTGGTGGGATCTTCTTGCACAGTTTGACAAATCAACATTTCAAAAATCCGTGTAAGAGCTACTACAACATTGGTATTGCTTGTAGGTACCAGTTCCTAAGAGATACAAAAGGATGGGTATTATACTTTACATGTTCAGTCAGTTTATTTTTTGGAGCTAAAGAGGCAAGGTTTACACTGATTTTTATTCACAAGCTCATTTGCCCTCCTGTATCCTTGAAATGTCAAGACATTTAGCTTGTTAATCATATTCACAGCTACCACGTGACCACTACAATCATACATCTTAAGACAAAAAAATCCCAATAAGTAAATACAGCAATACATGAGCAAAAGCTTAAGTATTATATCACACAGAGTTTACAAAGAACTAGATGTACATTTCCCCTAACACTTAAAAAAGAACTTCCTTATTCAACATGACATCTTTAAAGAAAAAAATATATGTACAAAATTCTCTTGGCAAGACTTTTCACTCAGTGCTTTAAATACATACTTTATGTTTGAAAAGAACAAGGTGAAAACAATGGTCAACTTACAATACAAGTCCTATCTACCATTCTCATTTTAACTTTCTGAACTGGACCCAAGAGTTGCCCTTCTCAAAACAACAGGAGGCTGCTATGTATTCATTATAATTGTGTTTGCCATGAGAGAATAGTCCTTGCCTACCAAGGGTGACAGAATCGAAATGGCCACCTAGCTACTGCGGAAAAAATGGCAAAAAATACCTTGCACTGTTTCTGACGGAGTCTTAATGCTGGTGGTATTAACCAATCAAAAAGTCCCTGCAAAAGATCTTGATGTTCCTTTAAGTTGAGAGGTTCAGGCAGTTTATTCAACCAAGAGGTAACAAGCGGCCTCCAACCCAGTTGAGAAGGTTCCAAATAAATCATGCCACAACGACTGACCGTAGCAGGCTAAGGAAAAATTGTAAACTAATTTTGTTATATGTTTAATATACTGAACTTTGTTTTATATTTTCATTAAATACAAAACTTACTGATGCCTGGGAAAGATCCATTGTTTCAAAAATAAGATTCATCTGAAGGGACATTTGGATGATTTCCCCACTCATCAGACAAAGCTTTAATAATAATGAAAAAAAAAAAACCACAAGCAAGATTAGAAAAAAAAAATAGCTGTAAATTACACTTCCTATCACAGAAGAGTTCTATATGAAAATCAGCAAAACCATGTATAATCAAAGGCAAGGTTAACCACATAAAATGTTTAAACATTTGAAGCAATAATTATTTTTCTCAAGCTTTAGCTAAATTCTTCACTTAAACCATAGTACTCCACATCATCCTACCAGCAGGTTCATTACAGGCAACTATCAACTTTGCATATGAAACAATAAAGAAAAGACATCAAACAGAAAGGAAAGGATATCTGCTGCTATAGTTGCTAATACTGAAGCATTCCAGTTGGAGTCTCACCACTCCTACTTCTAAAATAAAGGTCCAGTTTGAGTATTCTGACACAATATCACCCATAATTTAAACCTGAAATGTCATCTCTAATTTTATACTCACTCTGAGATTCCTAAGGCCCATTTTCAAAAGTGCTGTAAAGTTACAACTTTGACTTCAGAAGTCATTTACTTTGAAAATACAACCCTTTGTGTCTTGGGTTTCTCTTTAAATCTAAGTGCCTAAGTTTGTGCAAGTTTTGAAACTGTGGGATTTACATGAAATATAGTAAAATGTAATCTTAAAAATTCAAATTTCAATTATTTATGTTACAAACTTACAATATGGTATTAAGCAAAGACTATATATTTAATGTCTTACAGCAAGGAATTGTTGATTCTGTGATTATGATTCCAATAAATTAATGTAGAAAAAAAAAAACAAACAAAATCGAAACTGAAACAACCAAAAAAATCTTACAACTTGCTACCAAAGCCACCTTTCACTTGCTTTTTTCAAATTCCAGGCACTGCTGTTTGCATTTGTGGTTTTATATGTAGAATATTTTCAAAACATCACATTATTTTATTTAGGCATTTATTTCCACTGACTGATACCTTTTTGTTGTCATCCAGAACTGTGTTCATGCTTTCTATCCACAGAGTATCAATTGGGCCATCAAAGATAACCCATTTGCGTTCAGGAGTCTCAGATGACGCAAATTCTCTGAAAGTATTAGCAACTATACCATCTGTCCACTAGAGGGGAAGAACACAGAAATAACAAGTAAGACATAGTATACATAATTCAATTTAAACCACAAGTAACAGAAAACTCTTCCATTTCCTTTTCTTTATTCCTCTCTCTTAATTTTTCTTCTCTTGTTCTGCAGAGAGCAGAACAAAGCTTTGCAGTTTCACTGGGGGTCATGCAACATCAGCAAATTTTAAAATAGCTTTTTTTTCACTTTAAAAAATACTGTAACAAATAGAAGACTGGCAATTCAATTTAGAGAAACTTAGAAGTGCTTCTGCTCTGTCTTGCACCTGTTTTTCCCCAGAGTCCCCCTAAGTTTCACTATTTCACATTCACTTCTTCATTTCGTTTCTTCTCAAAACCTAAGTTTCACATGTGGGGACCCATGAGCTCCTAACTTTTTCCAGATACAGTTTTTGCATTACTTTGATTACACTGGTTAGGAATAGACAGAAAAACTAATGCAGTTAAGTTTGGGACAATCTCGCAGCATGGATACAACTATATTAGGACAATGATCCTCAAAATGGTATCATTTTGGGGTTTTTTTTTGCGTATTTAAACCTACATAACTGCATACACACTTGGTACTGCATTTTGTTACACATTAACTTAGAACAAGTCATAAAAGTATTAGTTAAAATAAAACTTACAATTGTGTTCTGTGTTTAAAATCATAAAATTATGAATTCGGTGGTTTACTATCCAGAATAATGGAGGTCTAACACATAGAGTTAAAGAGGGAAAAGAAGAAACCATCTGAAATACTACACAGCAGAAAAAACCCAAACAGGATTATTAGCTCCTAGCCTTCAGCCCATACTCGTACGTTTGCTTCTTTTTCTTAAAACCCAACCAGTAACTTAAGTCATAGCATAGCCCTACACACTGTCTGGAATCCAGGGAACAGATTAAGAAATGCTATCTGGAATTGGGATGTAAAAAACAGAAGCAGAAGCCTTGTAAACTGCCTCTTCTGCCCCCTGAAAAGAACTGTTAATGACACCATGAGCTAAGCTGAAGTTAGAACATACTTAGCAAATACACTCACAAACCTCATGAAAGTCGTAGCAGGTGACAGAGGAAGAAACAGATCAAGGTGGACAATTACTATACATTATTATAAAAAACATACATTACCTCATGGGATACCATATCAAACTGCCCAAAAAGCTGACCCATAGTGATTGATTTTGGATTCACAGTTCTAAAAATTACTTTTTCTTCTTCACCATAACCACGTTCTTTCATAAGACATAGTGTATCTGCCAACACATGTAGAACTTTGGTCTTCCCAGAAAAAGATTCCCCCACCAGCATAAAGCTGTTAGATGGAAAAAAAAAAAAAAGCTATTAATAAATTTCTCTTGCCATTTAGACTTCCACAGACTACATGAAGGTCAAACTACATGAAGGCCAACTGCATCATTCATATGCTTAAAGCTAATTTGCACCTAATTTTCAGAAAGCAAAGCAAGTAAATCTGATTTGTGTATATATAAAACATCATTTAGCCAAAACCAGTTTATTCGCACATGTAAACCTGATTGCACAGTCACTGTACATAAGTTGTCCTCTAAAACACAGATTTACCATCAAGCCCATTCATTTATTTGATGAATCAAAGATCACCAAGTAGCTTCTTTCCAGTCTACCACAGTTTATACCAAAGTTCTGGAAGAACACAAACAGTAGGAACATGTACTACACACTTCCGCTTCCCCCCAACACACACACACATACACCCCTGCTAAAAAAAAAAATCATCAAATTATCTTTGCTCACATCTCAAAAGAACTTTTTTAGTCATCCAGCAGAAGGATGCAACTATAACAATGTCACACTGAAAGGAGTAATTAATGAGCTGAATATTAACAATCATATGGCTAATGTTGTACTGTATATATTTTCTTCACACAGTTGCTATTTGGTAACTAAAACTAGGAATAAAATGGCAGAGATTTGATAACTAATATTTTATTATAGACAAACTTTTACAGCCTAAGTCTTTGTCATACTGATATCTGCACCTATCATTAAACAGGTGAAGCAACTTCTGATATCAAGAGTAGTACAATTCCCTAGACATGCATTCACAAGAATTTTGGTACATGTAAAACCAGTATTTGTGATCCACTGTTCCAACAGAAATACAAACATTTTGCCACCCTTATGACCTTTTATACTTGATAAAAATAACCGCTATAGTACAAGCCAAAATTACAAACAACACTGGTTGTGAAACAGTAATGAAATTCTTACCCATGTCTAACAATCATCATTTCATATGTTTGTATCATTTTCTCTAAAAAAGCTTTTATAGGTTGCACATTATGTTGAATGCAACATTCATTGGCACATTCCAGAAAATCCTAAAATTGAAACAGATCACCATCTTATCATTGCTACAATTACAGTAGAACAGTTTATGCTCATCAATAAGCGTTTCAAATTAATTAATAACTGAAATACTAGTAATCAGAATATAGCAATCATACCTGGGAAAAAAAAAATCACTCCTGTACTTCATTTGCTAAAACACGAGTTAACTACAATTTCTATCTTGAAGAGAAGCATATCATCATCAGGAAACCAACAGTGTGCTTTGGAACAATACGCTTTTAAAAAGATTCTAGTATTTATTAGAAATTTTTAAAAAGCTTATCCATTTTGTCTTTTCCAACATGCTCATCATCTACCCAACCATCCTCCTACAAAGGAGTTATGCTTTAATGATTGTTATAAATAAAAAAAAATACAAACACAAATCTTAATCTCACTTAATTACGTCCAAAAATTAGGAAAGAAATCAGTGAAAGACACTAAAATTTGGCAAATCTGCAGGTCAACTTGCAATCTGTAAGATGCCTTATACAACCCTTCTGGATGTAAGGGAACTCAAACATGGTTTACACTGAGAACATATAGAAGAATTTTCTTTGGTACTAAGTTTCATTGCAAACATTCAGCAATTTTTCTTATCTTACAGTAACTCACAAATTACTGTATTAATTACACTTGGTTAAAAACAAAATGCCACAAAACAACCCACCATGATTATGACCAAGAAAAATTACTACAGTGTACTTACACAGTAGTCTGCATCTGGAAGCTTGATTCCGGGAAATAAATCACTAGCTATACCCATGAACAGAGGTATATCATGTGACAAAAATTTGGGCTCGTTCACATCCTTAATTGATCTAAGAAGCTAGAGGAAGCAAATATATATTTTACTGTTCTTATTAAAAACACAGAATAAACTGTTTGGCAAATAAAATAATATAATATATAATAAAGATTAATTAATGAAATGATGCCTTTGATATGCAGTTAAGCACAACTGTGTAATCATCGGCATAGCACTTGAAAGCAGAGCACATATTTTATTATCTTCATTTCACAATCGAAGAAACATGGATCATCAATGTGACAAGACATGGTGGGACTGCCTTCAGAACTCAGAATTGCATGCATCTGTAAAGTTCCTTAAGAATTATTCCCTCAGGAACTCACCAATATATCTTCATCTTCTGTGGGAAATTTCAATTTTAGATTCCCAGCAGCCACCAACACGGCTTTAACTGCTCGCATACCATAGTCATAGTGATATTGAGAGGAAAGCTGTTCGGAACAAAGCCTGTAGGTCATTACTATCTTCACTGACAGTGACTTAGCATTCAAAAATCCATATGAATAGAGAGAAACTTCAGCTATCAAAGCATAGTTAGGAACCATCATGGCTACTGTTCGGAAAAGAACCTGAAATACATACCCAAAGAGATAACTTTAAATAATTAGTTGAGGAATGGAAAGTATTTCAGAACTTTTGCAGATGATGGAACAATATTCATCCCGTAACAACATTTCTAACCAAAACCAGCAGCAGCATTTTAGAATCAAATGATCCACAGCTTACCTAATCATTGAAGCAGTTACACTGTGTGAAAAGCAGTGACCTGCAGAACACTTGGGAGCCAATGAAATAGAAGAATTATCAATATTTGCATCTTAGGACTCACTAGGAAGCTAACCTAAGTGAGATGGATCTTGATGGCAACTTAGTGTACAATCCAGGGCAGAAAAGCTACTGTCTCTACCAGATCTTTTTCCGCATCACTGTCTCAAGAATGCAGTTTGCCCCTTACACTGATACATCCAACACAGCAGTAAGTGAAGGAAGGTGTTGCACATGGCAGGTGAGAGAATGCACTTCCTTTCTTTAAATAATCTGCAGTTGGTAAACTCTTCATGCTGCATTAACTTTGCTTTAAGTTAGCATTCACAGTATAGTTCCCACTGAGGCAACTGACTGTGGCCCAGTAGCTCAATGACATCTTAAGGAACAGATGTTGTTCCAAAAGGCTTCAGACTACTCTGCTAAAGCCAAACCTCCTCAATGAAACAGCTAATCTAATCAAAACAATCATCTCAAAGATTTTATTTCATCAGGTAATTTAAGTAAACTCATTACATGTATTAAGTGTAGTTCACTAGCACTTCTAAATAACACTACAATAAATGCAATGTAAAAATACTTTCTTAAAGCATTTTTTCCAACATCCCACTCCATCTTAAAAGAATTAGCATCCAGATTTTATAAACTACCCACAGGCTGACACTTGCCAGTTTACTTGATAGAGCATTACAGCTTTTTCCCTGGAAAAATAATAATGAAAACCACTAATTGACACAAGAAAACCAAAAAAATATTTAAAATTTCATCAAAAAGAACAAAGCACTTAGGGGGGAAAAAAAAACCCCAACATGTGCTTAGTATGTGTAAACTGTGTAATAAGTATGTGTTTATATTCCAGGTGGTACAGCCTGAATTACTATCAGCAATACACACATCCCTTTTTTTTTCTGAAAAATTAATTCTTAAGCAGAAGCATGTATTTTACTATTTTACCTTCAGATTATCTGGAAGTTCAGAACGTCCTGCGTAACCTGGATTCATAGTAATAGCTACAAAACAATTGGGGTTAAGCTTCAGTTCAGTTCCCTCAAAAATAAATGCTTCTAGCTTTGTTTGTATCGCTCTCTGGATGCAAAGGATCTGCTGTGCCACAACAGATAGTACTTCCAGTTCAATGCGATTGAATTCATCAAAACATGCCCATGCGCCTGATGAAGCCAAACCCTTGAAAAACTGCAAATGAAGAAAGATAGCAATAATATAGATAACAGAATCTTAGAAGATTCAAAAGAAACTGAGAGTATCATGTTGGAAGTTTAATTACATGAAAGATACACTTATGATAATAATATGTAAGCCTGTTCAGAGCAAAGATCAGTGATGTAATGAAAAACAACATCTTTTTCGATGTTCTAAAGAAAGCTAAATCAGAAGATCCTGATCATGTGAACTTGTTTCTTTCATATTTTAATTAGAAACTTAATACGATTTCATAAACCACAGAAAATTAAACATATATAAAGACAAGTATATGGTGTCCAAGGGTAGCAGACCACAGGTGCCACATTTATTTAAGTGTCTCTGCAAATTAGGGACCCTACAATTTTCATCCTATAAAATAAAATAAAAAATACATTTTATTTCTCTTTACCTTTCCCATTGCCAGGTAATCAAGACCATCAGAGCAGTTGAAGACAACACACTGAACAGCAAGAGCTTTAGCCAAATCTTTGGTGGTCTCTGTTTTACCTGTCCCTGCTGGACCCTCTGGAGCACCACCAAGGTTTAAATAAAAGGCTCCAATCTAAGAAACAGGAATAGTATATGGAAATTATTAGTACTTCATTCACATGAAATTATTCTGAATGAAAATGGTAAATTAAATTGCACGAGATAGTTTCATACTGTCAATGTATCTAAAATAAAAAGTATGGTTGTACTCATTAAAAAATAAACTGAAATTTACTTACAGCTTGGAAAAATATACAAGAGAACCAAATTTTGACTGTTAACAGAGAGTTTAGTTTTATTATGATTATGACCATGCTTAGTTACTCAAATTTTATTGGACCCATTCTTTCAGTTCTTGCTTAACTACATTTTTCAAATTAAATTTGATGCCATTATTTCGTTGCTACCCTTTCTATCTCTTTCTTCGTTAACATAACTTTTGTCACTTTTCATTTTCTTTCCCACAGTGCCCCTCTTTGTGGCATGTGTATTGCATTGACCATTCCATATTCTCTCCTATATTGCACTGAAGTAGGAGGAAAATCTGACAGCAAAAAATAAAGCTGCAGACTCTAAACAAAAACTCAGATGTACGTGCCTTCCAATTCACAGTTACAGGGCCACATCTATATTGACAAGCACTGGGAATACTGTATTAAGGCCTTGGTGGGCAAAGGGCGAGAATTCCACTTGCCACAGTGCCGGGCTTCCAACTGCTTTGCTACAAGATTCAAAGTCTGCGAGCATAAAAAAGAAACAGACTACCACATGCATCACCCTCTCACACCAATCTACCCTGATGTTTTGAAAAACAGGTACCAAGTATCAGCTACAAGCATACCATAAAAATTGAAGCTACAAAGAGGGTAAAAAATTATCTTCAGATGCATCACTCAGGTCTTTTCAGACCTTTTCTTTCTTAAGCCCTACTGAGTTTGTGATGAGGTGTCCACAGCATGAAAATTACCATTTTACAACAGGAGGAGGATTGGTGCCTAGTAAAACTCAAAATCATACTCCAACCAAATGAACTGCAGTAAATGATACTCAGAAAAGCCATACCTGAGATGACTTTGGTAACTTTCAGTTGTAAGGTTAGTTGAGGATAGACTAGTACAATAATAAACACCTCTAACCAGAACAGGGATACTTAAAAGTTGCCAAACTGTTGTACTAGTCTTAGGAACAGTGTGATCACAAGTGGATCTTTCTCCATATTATTTAGCAACCACAGAACATCAGAAAAGGATTTTGTGTTCTTGTAATCTAGATAGCAATATAAATATTGGTCATTTTTCCTGTTTGTATTTTAAAAAACCACACCTACAACAGAACAATCCACTAATGTTTCAGTCATGTCGGTGGGCTGTCCAGATTTGTTATGTCAGTTTCATGTTCAATATTCTACAGAAACAACAATCTTTGAAAAGTGCATTTTAACAGAAATACCAGAGTCTGACAGCTACTGCAAGCACTGAAAGTATGGCTGTAATGAGCAGTGTAAGGAATACTATGCTACAGTAAATACAGCGTTCAGTAGCACTGGTGGAAAATCATACCAAGGTGCGGTAACACCTGTCTGTAAGAGGAGTGATGACAAGGCGTGGTGAGTTTCCAAGGTATTCATAGGCATACTTCACATTGCAATTAATGATGCAGACACGAACATTCTCACGTTCCCAATAATATCGTAGTTGTGCAAGCCACTGAAAGTCTGTTTCACTTTGCACGCCTAATAAACACAGAATTGAAAGCAATCATGAAAAACCATTTTAGATAACTGGATTTTCTGTTATGTTTTAATTCAAAACAGCTTTGAAATTATTAATGTTGATGCTTACATCCAAATACTCAAATACATATCTTAATACTGTTGTGTTTTAGGCAGAAAAATCAGATTAGTTAACTATTTTTAATAAACTATGTATTAAGACACGTGTGAAGAAAAACATTTTAAAAGGTGACTACCATTTTCAATCATTTCCATGAGGACATCTCTAGCATGAACATCAATAGTAACCAAGGCACCCAGTGTAGTCCTTGTTTGCTTTGACAGTTTTCCTCTTACCAACTCTACAATATCATTAAGTTGAAGCTGAAGTGTATCATAATAGCCCTTCAAACCCTAGGAGAAAAAAAGCTAATTATTAAACTGATTATATGACAGTTTCAAGCGTTCCAGACTTCTTCATGTTGAATAAAATATCTTAATAGAGATTGCCTATTAAGCTATTCTTTTACATGGTAATGTTTTTGCATCAACTTCTCTTTCATTCAGTTATGCATTCATGTTGTAAAGCTACATTTCAATCTATGCTTGCACTAAACAAGAATATTCAAGTACCTGAATCAAAAGTATAAATCACTGTACATAAATTCACATATACCAAACACCTATGCTGATCCTTTTCCAATTTTATTTTAATTGTAGAAAAATATTTGATTAAGTGAAATACATTAGCTGAAATTAAAAATTAATAAAGATTTTGAAAAAAGATTGCACATTACAAAGTACCTCTGGTCCATTGTGAAGAACTTCGTGTACCTCACTTGTCCAGAACATTTGAGACACACATAATACTACTTGTCCAGGCCACTCCAGAACCCATCTTTTTCTCTCAGTCTCTAGATATGCCTAAAAGAGTTAAGTACAGTATACAATGTCAGTATGCACATATATCATCATGTAAAACAGGAATATAATGTGATCCTATTAATATTCCTTGCTAAAAAAAAAATATTATTTTCCCATTTTCAAAGTCCAAACAAACTTTTAAATGCTCTTTTCCCCTTAGATTGGCAATTTATTATCAAATAATTTTAAGAATTCTTGCAATTATCTTTCCATACTATGTAAATATTCACAACTTGCTAACTTCATACAAAGAAATATTTTCTGGCTAATGATTTTCTTTTAGGAGGGAACAAACATATTACAAGTATTGTATTTCTAACTGGTAATTAAATAAAAAGACCCGAATAATTTATTTATGTGAGGTGATACATCCTACAAACACAATATTGCTGCCAAGCTTTTAGAAGAATTTATATCCAGTGTTACAGGAAAACGACTTGATTCTTATTCGAACTAAACTTTTACCTCGCCAGCCTATAAATATTGGTCATGTTAACTTGGTCCTGGCCCCATAACTTCATCACCTCTTGTGTTCAGGAAGAATTTTAGGAAGCCAATAAACAGACTTAAAATGAAGGCCAACTTGTGCCACAGTTAATAAATTATTAAAAAACCCATACCATTCTTGATCTAGCAATAACATCACGTATACTCTTCAGCATAATATCTTCTACTTGAATTAACCACTTCTCCACTGCACCTCGAGCTTCAGACGTAGAAATGGTTGAAGTCAGTTCTACACACTCGCCTTCAGAACTATACATTGCTTTAATATCCAAATTGGGAAGGAACTGTAGCTTAGCGATGCCTTCAAAGCACTTCTTTAAGTGAGGCTGAACTCTGACAGGATCCTTAGTCTCTGACAGGATCTCCAACATTTCATCATTAGACAAGAAAAAGAATCTAAAAAAAAAAAATTAAAGAAAAAAAAGAAAGCCAGCTGTACTGTCAAGCTACTTTAAAGGCTGACCTTACTCACAACAAAATAAACATTCACAACCTTTGTGTTTTAGATAGTCAAAACTCATCATACCGGGGAAAGAAGAGACGTTTTTTCTCAAGATAAGCATTAAGTCCTTTCATGATTTTGTCAAGAAGCTCATTACAGTTCTGAAGCTTCTCCAATAACCCTACCAAGGAAGTAGCAACAAGAACCTGCAACAACAAACACATCCAAACTGTAAGTTTTAAATAAGATACTTAAACAATAGAAGTTACTCAAATAATGTACAGCACAGCTTTGTTCCTAGAAAGCTTAGGCAACTCATGTAGTAGTTCACTGTACATATTCTGAAAACAAACGCACTGGAAAAACAAACCAAAACAAACACAAACAAACAACAACAACAAAAAAACAAAACAAAACAAAACAAAACAAAACAAAACAAAAAAAAAAAAAACAAAAAAAAAACAAAGAGAAGCTACTGTTTCTTTTTAGTACTGTATATTTTCCTTACCTTTGGGTCCTTGGCACAATACTTCATAATATCTCTCCAATGTCTATCCACAGTCTGAAAGAGTTGCCCCTCTTCTGGCATCTGTTGCATAATATCCTCAGAAGAAAAAATGGGTTCCAAATAAAGCCACTGTGCTTGCACTTTCAGCCATTCATCAATAATATCCTGAATTTGAATTAAGCGATTTTCCCATTCCTGAATAAATATTTAAAGAATGTTACCTTACTGTTAGAGATAATAAATACAGCAAAGGTAGACACTGTGGTACTGTAGTTTCCAAGGATAAAATAAAAATATCTAGCAGTAGACAAAATAAAAGAAAAATATTTCAGAGTATTTAGGTTTTTCCACATATACAGATGGCCAAAGGAGTTCAGAAAGTTTAACTTAGCTGGAAATTAATTTTCCAAAATGCAGTTATCACTTTAGTGACATAATCTTTTAACAACTTAATGGTTAAGCAATATCCAGAAGGCTACCAGCGACAAATTCTGTTTCATCTCCCCACAGCAAGGAGCTCTTGGTTTGCAGCTGAATTACAGCAGGGACACAGGAGTACCAGAAAGGCTACACTAGATCACGTGAAAGATCCAGCCAGCTGAGAACCCTGTCCCTAAGGGCAACGATAGCAGACATGTCTGGAAGAGGCTGGAGAGGCTGCCTGTAAAGCGTAAATACTGCCTATGCTCACTGAGCCTGCCTGAACATGAAGATTTCCTACATAAACCGACAAAGAATTAGGGAGGGCAACTGCAGAGCAATTTCATCAGCTTTCCTCCTGTCAATAGTGATCGTGTTAGCACCACAAAGACTACTCTAGCCCTGAAAATACAAAAGCAGGTGTAAAGCAATCCCATCAATGTTCTGAGGCCTGATTAAAAAAACTTTCTCCCAGCCCTCAAGAAGTTTCCTTGCCCAGATGAAAACACTGTAGTTCAAAATTTGAGTTCGAACCTCAAGGATTAAATCACTTAATGTTCTTATTAACAGTAGTAAAAACAGAATTTCTAGTTTTTAAGAAACAAGGTTAAAGACACTAATGGAAATAGTGATTTTGCAAAGTATGTGGAAAAATTATCACATTCTCTTGGTTACACTTGAATCTGAACAGAATAAGGAAATCCAACACAAAAATAACGTAAGTAGGACTTACATGAACTCAAAAGAACCTCCCTGAAAAATCAATGAATGCATTTAATTAACAAACAATAAAGATGTAATACAATTGGCAATCTCTTGCATTATCGTTTTCCTGAAAATAAAAATGGTTAAAAAAAATAAAAAAGTATTAATCATACCCCAATTTCTTTGTTAAATGGTTTAATAAAAGGTGATCCTCTCATTGTCTGAGTTTTCATAATCTGATCATCGAGAAGAGCTTGAATCTCATCAACTGCAGACAGAATATGAACACCAGTCTCACAATACACACTTGTATTGAAGGAAATTGAACTCCAGGTTTCCACCATGGCATGCATTGCTTTCTCTAAGGAAAATTCCTGTAGTTTAAAAAGAAAGTTGTTTATTTTGGTCACTATATTATTTTTTTTCCAGCTTACTAATTCAAAATATAAGCTTATCTAGCTGAATAAGATATTTTGCTCTAACAGCATATATCAACTTGTTATTTTTCTTAGTATATAATTTTCTAGTCCACAGAAAGCAGTACACTCGAGAAATATTAATGATGTAACATGAGATACAAGTGTTCACACACTCACTGTTATCATCTAATGGGCCAAAGTCTCACCACATCTCTTGTTGCATAAGGGTAAAGACAAAAAATTCTAGCAAGCCATTGAAGCCATCACTAAGAGACCTGATATCGTATCTGTCCCTATCAAATCTCTGTGCTTACCTTGCTTGCCCCTACACTTATAGCTTCAAACTCTTCCAAATAAGGAGCTAGATTCTGCTTTAAAATTTTTCTCAGAGTAGTTCCAGAGTCTGGTGTTAAATCATATCCTACTATATTTGACATCTGCTGCCAATGACGAGCTCTCATGCCGGGATTACAAAAAATAGTCACAGTGGGAATGTATTCCTAGTTGAGGAAAAACATTTATAAGGTAAAAACTGTCACATGCATTATTGAACTTTTTAATCATCTTTGATGTGCATTTAAAGTTCTGCTGCAGTAGTGGATGACGAGAAAATTTTTCTGAAAAGCACAGATGAAGTGCATTCAGTTATCCATTCCATTTCTAAATAATTGTAGTGAATTCCTGAAGAAATATAAAACTGTTAAGCATAGTCTTAGCAGAAAAAAGGAACAATTTTTCAGTTATATTATGTTAAATTTGGCTTCCACTAACATAACATATAGTCCCATTTCAAAATTCTCAACTACATCCTTAAATGTTTCTCTGCATCCAAAAATTACTTTTCTCCTGTATGTGTCCACACCTTAACAATTCACATTCCTAAAACTACAAAGATATCCAAAATCCAATGTTATTGAAATCAATGGGACAGTACAGACTGGAAATGGTGATTCAGAGCTCACTCACTCTCTCTAATAATAGGACTCTCTGACTTTGCATCATCAACCTATACCAAGTGCTGAATTTAGCATTTGTTCCTCAGCATCAAATATTAATATCCCTTATCTTTTCTTACCTTAAAGTCTTTAATTTGCTCCAGAACTGAAGAACACAAAAGAGCTGGATTTGCCTTTGTTTCTTCTTCTTTTTTCTCTTCAAATGTTCTGCGTTGTGATGTCTTTTTCGACTCCTGTTGAATTTTCTTCTCCTTTTGTTGGAATATCCTTGACACTTTGTATATCTCTCTAAAAAACTCGTCAACTTCAGCCTCCATGCTTTCCCCATTTAGTTCCAAAAAGGTACCATCCATCCATCTCAGAAAAATGACAAAGTTAGAAAACAGAATAACAAACATAGTCCACAAATAATTACCGCTTTGTTTTGCAACAGAAACGAGATGTAGATTAATATTTAAATTAGAGCAAAGCTCTTATTCTCAGTTACTGTTATTCTATGCAAAATTCTAATGCACAACTAAACATGGCTTGATCACATTCATCTGTGTATTTGTGCAATTCTCTCAAGTCAGTGACATACTGAAACAAACTAACTGCAAGGATTGAGAAATATTTAAGTTAAGCTCTGGATAGAGATCAACATGACATCAAAATACATTAGGCCTTTGCATTTTCAGAAAAATCCATACTTTCACATTATAACTTCCAAAGAGTGCAAACTCTGTTAAACAATCTCACTTAATTTAGACTAGGACATGCTACAGTTTTCGTGGTAGGATCTAGCTACCACATAGCAATGTAATCATTTGAGCTCATGTACACGGTATTTTTGGATAGCCATCCAGTTAAAAATGGTTTTCATTACATACAGATTTTGAGCTTTCTAATTGCACTTCTTCCTTTTCTGATATCCAGAATGGCTCATAACTAACAAAATTTTTTCTTTCTAATACTTTTCTTTCACAGAGTTTGTCATACAGGTTTCACCAGCATGACCAATACAGTTATAACCCAGTATGCAATACACACCTTTGCATTACATTTAAAAAAAAAATAAAACAAAACTAGCATTTTTTTCTAGATTAATTAAAAATAACAACCTTGATATGTAGGTTATATTACTATAATACTTGGATTTCTAATAAAAAATAAATGTTTATAAGAAAACAAATCCTTATTCTACATCTGACATGAACAAAAACAGTATGAGCATTTTTCCCACTCACCCTCATTTCACTTCAAGAGATGAATTACCTTTTTTCTGTTCGTTGCCATTTCAGTATAAGATGAAAGAGTTTCCTATATGGTTCCATCTCAACTTTTAAATTGTTGAGGAGTGGGAAGTCACTCAGTTGCCATTCAAGCAGAGTCTCTTCTTTATTAATAAGAGCTACTGTTTCATCAGCATCCTGTATGCATTTCTGTAATGCCCTCAGGTCAGCCACATACTGAAATCAAATAGTAAGTCTTGAGAGATAACCAAGTTATGATCTGAACAGATATCAAAATAAGATATTAAAATATAATAAGCCTTCATATCTATTAAGATTTTAGAGAACATGCATTAAAAACTTGTCTTATCCTCAAGTAGACAAACTGTGAAGAACTCAGATTAACACTAAGAAAAATGAAGTTGGTATTATCAATACTGAATTTGAGAGTATAAAACCATTTTCAAAATGTTTGAGCATAAAAATTCACTATTCCAGGAGGCAGGCATACACATTTTTATGTATCTGACATATCATAAGGGCAAATGGGATTTTTTAGTTTAGGATTTCTTTTTTGTGCTTTGAAGTGTTTTGTTTTTAAAAAAAATATTACTAAGCACAATTGTGATATCCTCTAATTAAAGCATGAGACATGCTCTGATGATTATAAAATACTTCTAGAAAATTCCAAAGTTTTGGAGCCAGTGGTCTGCTCTTCATTTGCAGAAAAATGAAGTTTTGAGGCTCACAGGAAAAAAAAAAAAAAATCAAAACAACAAATTGCTACAAATCACTCTTTCTAACCTGCTATTTTTTCCTTCAGTTCCTCAATATATCAAAAACAGGGAAGGAAATTCTGATCCCACTGAAGTTATTTGCAAATAATGTCACTGAAGCCAGAATTCCATGCTTTATATATACCAGACTAAAAAAAATCATTCACTTTATACATCTGTAATATCTCAGTCCTTGATGGGATTATCTACCAGTCAATTTAAGCACAATTTTATAGTAAACTTTCCTTTAAATCAAATGTTATCGCCAATGTAATACAAAAGACAAAGGGGCAGGGGTCATTTTATGAGTTTGTTCATTGTGGCAAGAGGATAATAAACATTTTAGTTCACACTTGTTGAAATAACCGATTACTTTTAATTCTAAGTTTTTTCCATGATCCCTGTGTATTAAACGTACAAAACATTTCTACCCATTTTATACTTAATGTTAATCATACCTGTTGCATGCAGTCCAGTTCTGAGTATTCTTCAAACTCTGCCACAGAACGTGTCAACTTGTCTAATTCCACCATCAGTTTCTCATGTTTATATATTAGTTCTTGCTCTCTTTGACGTTTAGACTGTTCAATCAGCTACAAAACAATTTATTATTTTTTTTATGATTAAAAAAAAGCAACAAAAAAGTGGTTTAAGTCCTTCCAATGATGAATATACATAGTACCATCTAAATTAAACATTGATCACAGAGAGACAGAAAAGAAACAATACAGATTAGTTATCCTTACAAGATTTGAAATTTCAGGAAATTGAGATTTCAGGAGTTGCTTTCTCTATGTCCCACTTAAATGTGTGCAACCTCTATATGTTAACATGGAACACTTATCTCAATAAACATAGCAGTTAGGATTGCCCTAAAGGCCTCCTTCAGCAGTCAGACAAATGATAGTAAAGTATTACAGAAAAAAAATAGATCCTCATCTTTGTGATCCAGTGTTTTATTGCCAAAAGAGGACATCTGCAGCTGTTGAAAGCCAATGCTATCCCACCTCTATCTACTGTTATAAAAGGCAGAAATTCTAAAACATAAGACCCCTCTAAAGCAGAGTGTCTGCACACAGAGGGGTTATTTTTAAGGTACTAAACAAGCAATCCACTGAGGCAGAGGAGGCCTCCTAAGACAAGGAGACCTGATGCCATGCAAAAATTGTGAAGCAGACAAACAGAACTGCCCCAAAGGAGGAACCAGACTTTTCCTGCTGCATTAGAATAAGAATGGACTCATATCTGAGAGCATAAAATGCAAATATGCACACTCCTAAAAACTTGATGCAAAACTATTCTTGTCCTAAAGCTCTTGCCCAATGCATGATGACAGACAGTCGGCTACTGAGAGTCCCCTGAGGGACTCTCATTGTCAGATACACTCTGTTCTACCATTTTCATTAAAAAATAATTTGGACAGGCATCATGGACTCTCTGTGTACAAGTGGAAAATTGGTTTAATTCATTTAGTTTTCAGGATTACAAGAATAATAACATGCAAACAAAATGTTTTATAGACAATAGCAATCTCCCAAGCTGGGTATGTTTTAAGTCAGAGGCATGTTTACTACCCCTGGACATCCTCTTTAGTATCTAAATAAGACTTAGCGAAATTCTCAATTGTGATATTTAGAAGATACTGATATTTTCATTTTTTTAAATGTTAATTGTTAATTCTTAAACTTTTTTAGAATAAATTATTAAATCTATGCTGAATTACTATAAAGGCAAGGGAACACCAGAAGGCTTTACTTACTGTATCATATCCAGAGAGAAAGAATGCTAGCAAGATAAATACAGACAAGTGGGAAAAAAAGCAAGTAATCTACAGTCACACAGAGAAAATTAGATGTTGCATGTTCTTCAATTTATGATTGCTACCTAAAACCCCCAATTCCCACTGTTCTTTTCCTGACAAAATAAAATACTATTTTAACTAAATGACTTCCTGTCTGGAGCACTAACTCTGTAACTGCCAGGCCCTTGATAATTCTCAGTACTAGTCAACTGTGGAGTAGTGTATTTTCACCTCCCTATGAATTACCTAGTACTGACCACAAACAAATTAAGATAATAACACTTGCTGAAGGCTTTAAGTTACAGTGACAAGTTTTAAATTACTCCACAAAAAGCCCACTGTTGATATAAAAATCTGGAAATATATTATTTGTGCATGTCTAAACTAGTATGGTTCATATTATATGTGTACATACATTTAGACAGCTGAGGATATAAATATCTCCTGTAAGTGGAGAGTCTTAACAAGCCAAGATATACCATTAACTAAGAAAATGCTCTTACATCATCATGCTCATCAAAAATAGGGTTAATCATCTTTGGCCATAACAGAACTGTTGCATTCAGTGCAATGTCTTCGGGAGGAAATAAAAAACGATCTAAGAAGTAATTCATTTGCCGACAGCGCTCCTATAAAAAGATATTTCACAAAACTTTAGGTATCTCAGGTCTATTTAAAAAATAGGTAGGACAATATTATCTATGAAGATAAAATAGAAGTCTACTTTTCACGGATTTTTCAGCATTCAGAGCTACTTCAGACAACTGAATATTAATACTCAAAATACATATTAAAAGTTATTAAAATCCCTGCCCCATTCGTGAACTTATTTCTCTAAATATGACTCCTGTGGCCTGTAAATCCACACGCAAAAATCTTAGTATTATTAAAAATATAAAAAAAAAGTTCTTCAGAATAAATGTGTGTTATATTTACAGACCTATTACCAGAACAAAAAATCTGATACATATCATCGTAAAATATAGCAAAGAGCTTCTTATGCAGTAATGTTTTTGGCTGACCCACACCTTACACAATTTTTCATTGTTCTCCGAGCGCACGCAAAGCACTACTGCTAATGTAACATCACCTATATTCTGCTCAGAGAGTAAATTGCTTCTTGTGTGTTCAAAGTCACTGACTGTTTTTACACATAAAACTCTCTATACACGTGTGTTACATTTTCACAAATAGCTTTTTAAGCAGCCCTGAAATAAGTCTCTAGGTAGAAACAATAAACTGAGTGCCTTACCATTTGCTGTGATTTATTAAAAGCTGCATTTCCTCATTGACGTGCAGAACACATGGGAATGGGGAATAAGAAGGAAAGGCATACGGCAAAAAATGAGCTGGACTTGCTACTTCTGTCTGAAGTAACACTGAGAATACAGTTTATGTATACATGCAGCATGATCAGACAAAAGTCTCTGCACTCCAGAATGAATTCTGCATTTGTACAGGCCAGAATGTTTGGTAAGAGATTAAGAATTAAAGGATAGTCATTTACCTCAATTCTTAACAACAGGTCCTGAATACCCTCCATTTTGACCTTCTTTATGTAAGCTATTATTTCCACCATTTCTTCTGTTGTCTCAGGAACTTTTAATGCATGTTCCTTAATTGTTTCAAATTCCATGCATATCCTATAAATTTTATACAAAATATAAAAATTTTAAGATTTCAGTTTGACTGTCCTCAAGCTCAGCTTTAAGGGAATTAAGAGTTCAAATTACTTCTTTAAGTATTACCCCTGCACAAACTCCCTTACTTTGTAAAACTAAATAGTGAATATGACCAAGTCAGTCTAGAAAAATACTGTTTATTAACTTGCAATAATTAATTTGTTTGGATTTTGGGGGATTCTTTTGCAATAAATGCTTTAATTACTGTTGGTAAGTACATGAACTTAAGTACAGTATTGTTAGCATACACACACTTTACTAGTAAATATTTTGTCATTTTGGTAATGTGGATTCATTACAAAAGGACTGTAATTGTTCACTGTGACAAAACTATTTAATATGACTTCACTCGTGATTTAATCCATATCTGCAAATTAACCTCTTGATTGACTAATTTGATATCCTACGAGAAGATCAACAGCCTAGTGGGTGAAGGGAAGGCAGTGGATGTAGTTCTTCTGGATTTTAGTAAGGCTTTTGGTACCGTCCCTCACAGCATCCTTCTGGACAAGTTGTCCAGTTGCGGGATGAGTGGGTTCACAATGCGCTGGGTGAAGAACTGGCCGAAGGGCAGAGCTCAAAGGGCCGTAGTGAATGGGGATACATCTGCTGGTGACCAATCACCAGCTGTGCTCCTCAGGGTTCAGTGCCAGGGTCAGTTCTGTTCAATATATTTTATCAACAATCTGGATGTAGGAGTTGAATACACCATTAGCAAGCTTGCTGGTGATACTGAACTGGGAGGTGCTGTCAATTCTCTTGAGGGACAGAAGGCCTTGAAGAGGGTTCTACATAGATTGGAAGCACTGGGCTGTGATTAACGGGATAAAGTTTAACAAATCGAAATGCCAGATTCTGCATCTCGGACAGAGTAATGCAGGGCACAAGTATAAACTGAGAGAGGAGTGTGTGGGGAGCAGCCCTGCGGGAAGGGAACTGGGGGTGCTGGTGGGCAGCAGGCTCGGTGTGAGCCAGCAGCGTGCCCTGGCAGCCGAGAGGACAAACCCCATCCTGGGGGGGTCACACACGGCATCGCCACCCGGGGCGAAAGCGGTGACCATCCCGCTGTATTCAGCGTTGGTGCAGCCTCACCTGGAGTAGAGTGTGCAGTTCTGGGCCCCACCATTTAAGAACGGTGTTCAGGTACTGGAACGTGTCCAGATGCTGGCAACAAAGGTGGTGAAAGAGCTGGAAGGCACGTCCTGTGAGAAGCAGCTAAGGACTTTGGGCTGGTCTAGTTTGGAGAAAAGGAGACTGAGGGGTGACCTCATTGCTGCCTGCGGCTTCTTGAGGAGGGGAAGAGGGGAGGGAGGTGCTGAGCTCTTCTTCCTTATATCCAGTGGTAGGACACATGGGAATGGTTCAAAGCTGCACCTGGGCCTTAGGAAGCATTTCTTTACCTAGAGTGTGGTCAAACACAGGAAGAGGCTTCCTAGAGAGGTGGTTGATGCCCCAAGCCTGTCAGTGTTTAAGAAGCATTTGGACAACATGCTTTAGCTTTTGGCCAGTCCTGCATTGGTCAGGCAATTGAACTAGATGATTGTTGCAGGTTCCTTCCACCTGAAATAGTCTATTCTATTCTACTGTAATTGATTAGTGTTATTATCTGCCATTATCTATGAAAACCTAGAGGTATCTGTCATGTAATAAGAGAATCTATCTAGTCTTTCCTTTGACAGTGCAGTAGTACTATATTTCACACTTAAAAAGCCAGAACGGTAATGAAACCCTTTGATCTTTTAGCTTATCTGCTATCCAAGTTTATTAGTAAGTTCCCCTACTACTTTTTGAGTCTAAAACAGAGGAATAAACACATCAGCTGGTGCAACTTGAATGAGATCATTAGCTAAGCAAGGAGTCTTCATTAAACACGAGTATGGCATATCTGCATTTCTTCTACATGTTTCTACCATGAATTTAACACATATAGCATTCACAAACAGAAAATTCTACTTACTTTTTATTTTCCTCTCTGTGACTTGCAACTATTCTGTCCATTAGCCTTTCTGCAAAGGTGTTTGCATTACTAGCTAAACCTTGCTTTAAATCCTCACAATTCAAACAGATCATAGGGAAATGAGCCACCTCTGGCAAACTCAAGATTTCTTTCTTGTGGGTGAAGAATTCATCTATGAACTTCAGAAAAACATCAGATTTTACACTTCAGAGACGTTACTTAAATACTTAGTTACATGAATAAGTATTACACACTGAAGAAAATGAGTAATTTTTTCTATTTACCACAGACTTCTATGGGAAAAAACACTTGTGGATTTGTAGGTAGTCAACATAAATTTTAGCTAAAGGCTAAACACCCCTTGTCCTCTGTTCCCTTTTTATTATTGCTGTATGCATGGTAAAAATTATATATAAAATGTAGAGTAAAAACTTACAGCAGCATATTCATCAAAACTATGTTCTTCTGCTTCAAATCTTTCTATCTGTGCCTGTGCAGTTCCATCTACAAGCCAGCCATATCTTTCAACTACAATTCAATTATATTGTATTAATATTACTATAATACATGCACTGTACAGTAAGTTACTCATTACAAAAAGTAACAGTTATTTAAACACTCTTCTATCACTCACCATAGTTTTCAAAATATTCCTTTGGACCTTCTAATTTGTCTCTGATGGATTTTTTCAGTGTAGATGTGGCCCATACCATGACATGATTAGGAAGCTCAGTGTCCAGAGTTGTAGTGCCTCCCATTAGCCAAGAACGTACTGTTTGGATGTTCTAATAGAAGTGCAAGTTCTGATCATTTACATTTTAAAAAGCAATACAAGGATACAAAAATGTGAAGCTGCAATCTGCAGAAGACACTCTATCTGAAAAGTATGAAACTGTAACCAAGGCCAAGTGCTTCATACACACCTAGAACGACTCTTCCTGATTGAAAAGGTTTAACATGAAACATGTAAAACAGACAAAAAATAATTATCCAACATTAAATTAAATTCTATCCTGTGTGCAAACACACAAAACTAAACCCAAAACACTGCTCTAGAAGTACCATCATGTATGATTAAAGGCCAATACTCAAGTCCACAGTGATACATCTAAAGCCCCCAAGGAGGCTGTCTTCTGTGGAGCGACAGATTGGTTCCTAAGACATAAATCTTTAGATATAGTATATATTAGTTGTTAGAGATATGAGGCTTTTCTTTTTATAAGAAAGAAAAGTATAAACTCTTTGTTGTCTTTCTGTGGGAATCTTAATTATTAATGAAAGTTTATTGTAAATCATCATACATGTGACTAAGTTGCTAATTATATTCCTATGCAAAATGTTAGTTCTCAGAAAGTAGACACTGCAAAACTAGTTGATTTTCAATGTTAAACATAAAAACATAAATAAATTAGAACATGTGGATGCTCATACTTAAGTCACTTTGGGGTTTTCTAAATGTACCAGAGAAGAAAACAAAAAGGTTATTTTCTAGCTAGTTTTCTTTCTTGGGAAAATTATGTCTACAAATACACACAAATTTGCAGATAAAAACAGCAGACTAAAACAATCAGTAGCAGATGTACTGATTTTTTATGAATAAGAAATAATAAAATGAATTTCAGAGCTTGGAATTCTGTTGGGCATCAAGATCCATGATGTGACCTGCAGGATGTTCATGGAAAATAAATACCTCAAGTTGCATTCTGATTCCCATTACCATGGCAGTCAGAGTCCTAAATTACTAGTATTTTCATGTAGTGAGCAATTTAGCAATTACATATTTAAATAAAGATAAAAGCACACCTGAAGAGTCTGTCCTATACGATTTACTATAAACAGAATCGCTTCTTCTAGGTCTTGGAAGCTTGGATAAAACTCCATTTTATCTTCATCAAGAGTCAATTCCATCTTAAATAAAGGTAGACAATTTCTGTCTTCAGGATCAAACAGTTTCACAAAAACTTCAACCGTTCTTCTCAATAATTCTTTCAGCTAGGTAATAACACACATCACCTATTAGCTCAAATAACAGAAAGTCCCATCCCACTTTCCCTTCATTCAGTAAGCCAGGATTTCCATTCAGTTTAGTACTTTTGGCCTGATATGGATAACTGAAGTAGTGTGAATTTTTCTAATGACTTCAGTGGGTATCAGTTCCAACCCTTAAAGGATGTAAGTTAATGAACAAGTAAACAAACATTTCAGTAAAGCCCATGCATTTCTTTTTGCTACAAAAGTACATCTATTGCTAATACATACTTTAAGTATAAATTAAATATCAGGAATGAATTTTTCTCTGATTTTTTTTTAATGACCATTATTTGATTAGACTATTGTTCTACAAAGTAAATAAACGTTTAATCCTGTCTTCTTGAACTGCTGAACATTCATATTCCCACTGATTATTATATTCTTAAATGCTTTAATTGGAAGTTAAAAGATTTTTCATTTTCAGTAAACTAAGAACTGTGAAAAACATTTGACTGAGTCTGAAAACAGTAATTTCATTTGAATGTTCTTATTTTATTAGGAGATTAAAAAATTGGAAATACCTAAAAAAAAACCCAAACCAACAAATAAATTGAGAAACACTTCATGTAACTTCCATATAAATAATCAGGGAGAAAAAAAAAATAAATTAACTCACAAAGCACTGTGGTATCATTTTCCACAGAAAAAAAATTGTGTTTGGAAATTTTGCAGAACTATAGCCACTTGCATACATGTTGACAGAGCTGGACTTTCAGTCTGTGTACTTATGTTTGCTTTCAAGGGAGAAAGACCAGATTTTGTTCCTTTTGCTAACTGAAGTGCCAAGATCAGTAATAGGAAGGAAGGGTCCTGAGAATACCAAGATACTTCCTTCTTTAAGCTACATTACATTATAGATGGTAGAAAGAATAAATTTTCTGTATCAAAAAAACTAGAAGAAAAAGTAGACAAAACTGTGTATTTGTTTTAAATGAGGGAAGTTAAAAAATTTAACACTTTGTATACTTTACTGTTTTATATGCAACAGATGGATAACAATGATTAACTAAACAGGCCCCCTATCATATAATGTGTTGGCTCATTAAAATTACCTAATTTTCACATTAAGTTTACCACGGAAAGATTCTTACCTGATTAGACATAAGCGTAGCCACACAGTTATAAAAAGAGTCAACCCGATCCAACTTTACACCGTTCAATGCCCCCTTCTGAGTAAAGAGACTGATAACTCTCTGATACCATGTACTCAGTATCTTCTCTTCTGCTTTAGAACAGCTTAGAGAGACATCAGTCTTTAAAGACTGACAGTCAACTGGCCCTTTCAATCTACAAAAGAAAGTTACAGGAAACTTTGTAAACTAAATTTTAAACAAAACTAAATTTTAAAACCTATGGTACTCCAAGTAACAGTAATCTATACTGTATTACAAACCCATTCTTTTTTAGCAGAAAGCACAGTGGGAGCCTCAGCATCACGTCTGTACACTTAAACGAGAAAAAAAAAATCCCAAACCCCAGGAAATAAAGAACAAGTTACCAGAAAAAAATAATGAGAAAAAAAGATACTGAAAATTATCTTTTTGAAAATTATTAAAATTACAAGTTCCAAGATTAAAAACAAAATTCAACTGATGAAAACCAGCAAGAAACCTGATCTTTAGTGTTAGTGTAGAATTTCCTACAGATAGTAATACTACTAGAAGTCAACTTTTCAAATGCTACTTCAACCAGACTTCTACGGGGATCATGGAATTAAGATGAAATGATGAGACCTTTACAGAATTAAAGACAAAACCTAAGTCAAAAGGGCTGATATTACCAGTAATTTAAGCACCAATAAAATATTTATATATAACTGACAGAAGAAAAATTAAATGTGCCATGACACAAAGTGACCTAATCAAAGAACATTAAATGACACATTGGAGAAATATGTTATATAAAAATCCTTATGATAAATAATGGAATTGAACAAACTCTTCTTTACCAGCTTCAAAAACCTACAGAAGTTAGTATTTCACCAAAGCAGACTTTACCTGAAACTTGAAAAATCCACTATAAGAAAGGTAGAGAATGTTGCATAACCAAAATCCAGTAGAGTTTTCATTGTGGGGTGGAGAATGTGCAAGTTGGAAAGGATTTTATTTTTTGCTTCGATAAAACTGTTATGCCATGGTCTAGAAAAATCCAGGCCTCTGAAAAAAACCCAAACAATCCAACAACCTAAACAAACCAACAAATAAAAGTGAAGAGCTCAAGTAATACTTGAATAAAGCATTCTTACATATAAAACATAGTATTAAAAAGCTTATTTGCCTAAGATGAATAGTTACTTAAGTTCCATATGTGTATCTTCAACATGACGCAGCGGAAGCCATGAAGCTACTCTGATTAACCATGTTTTATACTCCAGAGTATTTTCAGATCACCTGCGCTTCCTGAAGCTCTTTCAATAGAAACTTCTAACTTTACCAACGGCTAACAGGAAGTATGTATCATCAATATTTAGACGGCACACATTCTCATGCATCAGCAAATTGTGCAATTCAGATAACTATATTCTGACTACCTGATTTCCTCTTATATTTTGGCAGAGGATAATAGTCTTTCCGTCGGTCTCAAGGCTTTACCTCATAACACCTAAGTCATATGAAACCTTGACATTAGATGCAGTTTTAGCACATTTAAGTACTGTACAATGCTGCTGTCTGCCAGCAAACTGCCCCATACACACATACTTCATTTCAGAGGTGGCTGAAACACAACTTCCTTCAGTATCTGAGCACTGAGAGCCAGAAGTCTCATTTGCAGTCATTATGTAACTGTAACAGCAATAAAACACTAGCAGTACTAAAACTTTGCAAAGCATTCAGATATATGATTTTTAAATGTAAGATCCTCTACAGACAGAAAAAAAATATCTCATTAAGGGACTCCAGCATTAATTTTGTGCCATAACTGTTCATGCAGCTCAACGAGAATTTCACACATGCAACTGTGTTATTTGTTAACTTAATCTACTCACAGAGGTAATAAAGCAAAAGGTGCCTCCTCTTCATCTTCAAGTCCTTCTATGTCTGGTTTAATAAGAACAGTTCGCACTAGGAAAAAAAATAGAAAAGGACATCAGAAGAAAATTACCTCATATTCAATAGACACTGTATTTAGTCTTTATCCAGGCTGAACCAAGCACAAAGTAGGATGGAAGAGTAACTGTATCTTCCAAGTATTTGTAACTAAAATCATAGATTCTGCTAAATATGTATGCTGATTCAGGTGGCTTAATGTCAATTCTGTCCCCTGTTCATGAAGGTTTTCAGACAGACTAGTGTTTAAACAATTAGATACTTTCTTAAGTAATTTCTTCACTGAGAGGATGGTCAGTCACTGGAACAGGCTCCCCAGGGAAGTGGCGGCAGCACCCAGCCTGGCAGAGTCAAGGAGCATCTGGACAACACTCTTAGTCATACGGCTCAGTGTGAGGTAGTCCTGTGAGGAGCAGGGAGTTGGACTCGATGAACCTTACGGGTCCCTTCCAACATGAGATATACTATGATTCAAAATATCTATGACAATTTTGTTTAATATTATTATAGTGGGACACTATAATTATCTCACAGATGATATTACAGAGAAGTTAGTCCCATGTGAAATTGTGTATTTTTTTAATCTGCATTTTTGAAAAGATCAGCCATCCACCAGAATACTGACAAAATTTGGCTCAATTTCAGACTTCAGATACTCTAAATGTAAATAAAAAGGAGATTAATATATGATTTCAAGGGAATACATTTTCAAGATTCCAGTTCATGATTCTCCTTAAAAAGTTCAAAAATCAGAGTTGTATGAGTGATATCTGAAAACAGATAATTATCTTTGCAGATTTTTATTGTCAGCTTCCTCATGCATAGAAAGCAAAATCAGAAAACTTATGGAGGTGTTTGTGGATGAAGAGCTTCAAAAAAGCTGCTCTTCCTAAAGAGGCAAAAAAAAGAATGGCTAGTGTATATAAAGTTTCTACTTTCTTTAGTATTAAATAGCAATACATTCTTGCATCAAATTAAACAGGTTAAAGACCCGATGATCATCAGCAATCCACCTTTCTCTCATGAAGTCTACAGCTGCCTTTGTCTTTGCTTGAACTATACTGTTGGCTGGTTAACTTTTTAGTAGTCCAAATAAAATCAGCAAGTTTTGCCTTAAAACATTACAGCCAATACACATCTGATGAGGCAGAAAAAGAGAAGTCAGCGGTTAATTACAAGATCATGCCTGGCCGGAAGAACAATCTAGAAAAATTATTTCCAGTGGGATAACACAGAACAGCTTATTTTATATATATATATTTTTATATATACACACACACATTAATATATTAATATTAGTACTGTGAAGTTTCTGGTACTTACCCATATATCTTCTCATGCTCATTTCATAATCCCTCACTATCTCCTGTAAGAGCTTTTCAGCTAACAGCTGTCTATCTTTGCCTTCCATAAGCGGCTGTGGCACCAATTTAAGAATGGACATTAGCCACTGCTGCTGAATGGGAACCACCGGATTACTTCGCACACAATTCTTCATAAAGAGATAGTTTGCCTGAAAGGACAATATTGTCAAAGGTCTAATAATGGGCTACGTAAATATTTTTGTGTTAGGCTTGACAATGAAGTCTCTTTATATTCACCATTTCTTATACTTATGGGCAGGCAACATAATCTAATCTTTACAGTATTCACTGACTAGTACACTAAAAGCTACTCTATGACTGGTAAAATGGTTTCCCTGTCTCAATGATTACATACAAAATACTGTACTTTTGAGTATGGCGTTTTCCTTGGTTCTTTGCTGAAGTTTATGACGGACAATAAAACAGTTCAAGGTTCCTGTTACTTTTCTTTGGACAAACATTTATCCGGCAAAAAGTATGCACAAATAGAGGGGTTTTTGGACAGTGAAATAGGTATTCATGCTTTTGAGTGATAGCGTTGTTATAAAACAAAAGGGATCTGAATCTCTATAGTCTTCAATGAGTTTACCTAACATCAGCCAGGAAAAATAGATGCTACCTTAAGCTACTTAATATCAATATTTCAATGCTAATTTGAGTTTAAAGTGGGTCTCAGAGATAAAGTCTTATTTTGAAAGCTATACACAAATTTTGGGATTTGTAAATGTTCTTCAAATCAGGTGAACAATGTCAAAGACTATTTTTTGTACAGACTAAAGTATGATCTATGACCTCAACTAAAAAAATCCTGAAGCCTGTTAGAATATTTTCTAAGCAATGACCTTTCAGGTTTAGATCAAAACTTAAATTACCAATGGACATACTTTCTGTAATAGCAAAATACCTTCCTTCTATTGGACTACAAGAAAAGATTCTGATTTTGCTTCCTATTCTTTTTCTCCAACAGGACTACTGAAAAAGCGCTTCCTATTTAACCACCATCAGTTCCCCATAACATACTCAACCTCTTTGAATAAAGACCATTCACTCTTATACTCTAAAAAAGAAGTAAGAATTTAACTCACTCTTCGTTGTTTTTGCTCACTGTTCATCTGTATAAAAAAGAACAGAAAATCGTAATGTATTAAGAACATACAAACAAAATCAGAAATATAAAATCTAACAAATATTATTCTTAAATAAAGATGTTATTCTGTAGATATACAGGTATCAATTTCAGTTGGACTACTTGAGCATATAAATACATTTATGAATTACTAAGGATTGAGATAAGTATCTTTAAGTAAATACTAGGAAGTAAGAGGCATAAATGCCCCAATAACAAAGAACAAAGCAGGTAACAATTAAAATACTAAAAAAATACTTTCTCACAGTGGGAGGCAGTTCCGGGATAGGAGGTACAGGTTCTCTGTGATATTTTTCTTCCATAGATATGTGATAGACTTTTAAAGCTCGATCAATTCTAAAGTAAAACATGGAATCAGATGTGCAGAAAAACTGCAAATAATATATTACAAATAATGACATCATTTTAACTCATGCAACCTGTTTTTTCCTGTTTACCTTATCACTAAAAGGTAAGGCTGCCTTTGCATATTCTGTCTTCTCTTATATAAAAAGCCATGTTTATCTTGACCACAATAACAATATATACATGCCTTAAAGAAGAAGGGGAAAAAAAAAAATAAAAAGGGCAGAACAAAACTCCTAAAGCTGTTTATTTTATGGCCAGCTCTTTCTTACTGCCTATGGTTATAAATTGCTAAATAACTACTGGAAAACTTTAAATGGTTAATTTTGGTATGTCCTGCTGACATTACGCGTACAAACATTTCAGACCCTCCTTTTGGGATACACTCTGTACATAACTTGCAAAGAGTATTTCAGCCTTACCTCAATATAACTCAGTTAAAAGCTCCCAAGTGGAAGTCAGACTGTCAATTTCAGCTGTACACTCAAATCATTACTTCATGAGGCCTTATTTAAAAAACAGTTCAGTTTGCACAAAAATGTAACTAAATTGTTACATTTAATGTAACTGCTGTTCCAGCAGAACATTCAGTGTTCGTCAGATGGTTGGTCGGCAGTCATCCTACTGCACACTAAGTTAGCAATACAGCATAGTTATTTTCAGCATATTGAACATCTGCATTCTTAAAACTGTACTCTGCTACTACAAGTATCCCTGAAAAGTCAGGATTTACTTTGCAAGAGCTAAAATTAAAAGACTTCTTGTTTGTTAATTTGTATTATAACAGCCTTTAACCTATTTAAAGGAAGGGAATATCCTTCTCTACTTTTAACTTCTATATAGGTTAAATGTTTTCTGTAACTGATTGTTGCTATCATTATCACTATCTAAAAAAAAAAAAAAAAAAAAAAAGCATCCCCCTACACTTATATTTGACATAAACCAGATTCCCCTCTGTGATCAACTCTTCTCAGACTTCGATCCTGCAACTTAATTTTATACCACTGCCTAGCTCTAATGAAGCCAACGATTTAGACACATAAAATTGTCTTTCAAGAAAAAACAACCTGTTAATACTTGGACACTTAAAAATTTAGTCACTGAAGTGGAACACCAAATGCACAGGAATTAGTTAGGTAACTGGTTACCATCACCAAATCTAGCCATAGCAAATGGAATCACTAAAAACCCACACCAAAAAAGTAAAATAAAATTGGTATCAGTGACAATATTTTAAATGGGTTAAATTAAGACTGTACGTAGGTCTTCAATTTCCATTTCTTCTTCTGAAGGCCAAAATAATTTTTTTCTGTGCTTTTTAATCCTATCAAATACCATTAGATGTCCTTACCTTTTAATTTTTTTACATGAAAAGGCAAGTTGCTATATATTTCACAATACTATTATAAACAGTGCAACCTTATCCCACATAACCCTGTCATATTTATGCCAAGATAATCAACATGTCTAGAGATTCTTCAGTAAGTTCCTGAAAATATGTATTTCAGGAATAGATTTCTATCAGAAAAATAAAATTTTTAAAAAATAACCTAACTTTCTATTAGATCTACAACAATTACATCAAAGCCGCCTTTTCCTATTGTCTTTCCTCCTTTGCAAATGAAAATCTTGAAAGACAATTTCATGTGACTGTACTAATCATCTTGGCAGCTGTGCTCCTCTTGCAACGACACAGATCACTAAGCTCAGCAGCAAACGCGTTACAGTAGTGACAAAGAAGCCTGTTAGAAGGCGACCCATTTTGGATCATTCATACAAAAGCAAGCAATCCAGACTTGAATTCTCTATGAAAAAGGTTTTCATAAAGGGAAAGGTTTGTTTTTTTTTTCCCAGTCTCTCATAAACAATGTTCAAAATGAGAAGGTCACTTTCTCACAACTCACCAAACATACATCAAGCAGATTTTGACTGCTATAAAATAAAAAACACCAGAGATTCCATCAAATGTTCTTCTATTATTAATGAGTTTAGAAGGAAAGTGTTCAGCACTGCAATAGTGACATCAAAACCCTCTAAAATTAACAAACACCGTTATTATTTCTTAGAATACAACTGTTTCTTTCATTTGAATTTCAACATTTTTTGAATTACATGAAACTCACAGTAGCTGATTAAGCATCTTTTGCTGTTCATTGCATCTTCGATATGTCAATAGTTTATTCTGTAATGGTGACGTATCAGATGTGACTGCCGAAGGTGAAACAGTGGGGAGAAACAAAGTTCTCAAAGTCTTTTTATTGGAAGGTGCTCCATCTGGGTGTGCCATCTAAAACCAAAAGGAAACCAAGAATCTAGAATACAACTAATCCTGTCAAGAAAGCAGTTTAACAGATGCATATATTAAGTTGAATGTACATAAGACATGAAATGAGGTAGCCTCAGGGATTTCTGCAGTCTAGGTATGAAAGTTTAGCTTTCAGAAAACAGAAAAATACTGTACACGCTCAAATGGCAAAGGTCAACAGAAAGTGGGTACATAAAGTCTGCAGTAGTAAAAATCGATGGTACGGTTCTGTTAACTCAAGATTAGCTCATTGGATAAAAGTAAAGTTTTATTGCAAATCTAAGTGCTCATCTACCAGCTGTACACAGCACAGAAGACACCAGAACAGCAGGCTATGAAACCCCCTGGCAGACTGCACCAGACTCGCCCTGATGGAGGCACGTTTCCTGTTCTGATGGGGCCTGAGGCACCGCTGCTGTTCCTGTGGCTTCCATAGGTGACTACCTACTCCTTTCTTGTCTGGTCACTAAAAAAAAGGTTACTGCCTCATTAAGTTCACCCATGCCAGATAAGGCGGAACACATTCAGACAAGGATAGCCCCTAAAGTTCTGAGGAAAAAAAATGCCCCAAACATCCTTGATGGTTGGTATTACTGTGAAGATAAAGCTGGAGTAAATTTTCAAATATGAGATCCTAGAATTCTACTGAAGTGAGAGGCAGTCTTTAAAGGAAAAGAAATCATCATAATGACATCAACGTAGATTTATAGTGAAACAAATAGGAGCAAAACGATAAGAAAGTTCTTTAGACACAGTATCACTATTAAAGCGAGGCCAAGTGCAGGAAGTTATCAAGAAAGCAATTATATTAAAACAACACCCTATTTTTCATGTTTTTAAAGAAAGAAAAAAAAGAATTAACCTTATTTTCTATGTGCAAAGTAGTCATTAAAAGTTCTATTCCATACATGGAAAAGTTAAGAAACTGCATGATCATCCTGCAAAAAGCAGTGTAAAACTGGAGACTGTTCAGAAATAATTCTGTGATGCTGAAAAGTCTTGTGGTGGACTTCGCAGGCTGCTTGAGATCACTATCTTGCATATAAACATATATTCCATCAACAAACCCCAGTGACAATGTTTTATGTGTGTACCTAAGGCAGAGCAGGGCAGTTTCTTTTCAACTGCCTGCCTGGAAATGCTTCTCTACACTACCAGAACAAGTGCCTCTAAATACCAAGCAGGTGCTTGACAGTACTTTACTCCCGTAAGCCGCAGCAACTCTGGGCTCTCTAGATATTATTGACTTAGAGTACGTCGAGTTGTGCATCTTCAGAAGCAAGGCTAAATTGAGCAAAAACTAACCTGAGACTACTAAAACAAAAAAATGAAATCAAGGTGTTAATGAGGGGATGCAGCTAGATCCTAGTTTGTGGATGTGGAATCCCAGTGAAAAGAAGGCTTGCAAACTGGTGGGGTGGATATGGGATTCTGGTTAAGCTGATGGAAGTTTTGGTTCTGACCACAGCTGTGGGTAGTTGAATTGTGCAACGGGAAAGTGGAGACAGGTATGGATTTGAAATAAGAACCCTAGTCTGGGGTCAGGATGAAAATGTGGGAAAGATAATTGGGTAACCACAGTTAAAGATACTTGGCAGCCAAAGTTTGATAATTGCCTCGTATAAAGACAGAAAATAGAAAAAAAAAAAAAAAAAAGGAAAAACCCTGCTGCGTGACTAGGCTCAGTTTCACTACAAGACTATCCTTCTACAGCGGCTTAAGTCTTGCTTGTGGCAGAGGAGCGCTACCCCGAAGGACTGACGGTAGGGTTTCCCTGGAAACACGATGCACAACCTCCCAAGTGCCTTTCAGGGGTTCTCACAGGGGACCAGAAAGCCAAGGCTACTTCCTAAATCAGCGGTATGTCCTAGAAATGAATTAAACCGGGTGGTGTCGGAGGCATCAAAGGAAAGAAATCTCAGCTAAAGAGAGCCGCGACGCTACCACCCGTTCCCGGCGCTCCCTCAGCCCAGCCGCGCCCGCGGACACAGGCCTGGCGCTGCGTGGGGAAGAGCAGCATCAACCCCCGCGGCCGCCCCCGCTCACCTCTCCCGGGGCCGCGGTCCCGCCTCACGACGAGCCCGCCGCGGGGCTGCGAAGGCCGGAGAGGCGCCGCCCCGCTCGGCTCGCCCCTACCCCGCGGCCGGGCCCCCGCAGAGCGGGCTTCGCCCTGGGAAACAAAGCGGGACGCTGCCCGCGGGAGGGAGCTGAGCTGCCGGGAGCCCGCCTGCGACCGAGGCGCGCCTGCCCCAGCAGAGTGCGCATGCAACGGCTATTTACAGAAAGGGTGCTTATTGCACTTCGCACAATACCAGACTACTAAGATGCTCTTGTGGTAAAAAAAAAAAAAAAAAAAAAAAAAAAAAAAAAAAAAAAAAAAAGGAAAAAGAATAAGAAAGGAAAAAAAAAAAAAGGGAAAAAGAAGAAAAGAAGCAGAGACTTGGAAATATCTTACCTTAACCTCCCTAGTCTGACACAGGGCTTAATACAGCCTAAGCAAGTCAGTCTCTCTGCTGCAGTATTGCGCCTGCACAAAGCAGATAAAAACTTCCTTGTTGCAGATCACAGCAAGCATGCCTAGGAAACTATAATACCCTCACGCGTCAGAGAGCTGTTGCTAAGCTTCTACGTTTTGTAAAACTCTAAGTGGAAATGTTAAGAAATTCCAGCGACTGACTATCCATTCGCTCGTATTTGACCGAGTCTTTAAAAATCCTAATTTTGTATCTGTGCCGGCAGAGCCCCGCGAGCAGCGACTGCAAAAACAGCTGGAGAGGATTTTTAGCTGCGTTTTCCAAAGCCGTGGGCGCCTCCCGGACACGTTTGCGCAGCCCGGAGTTTCAACCCAGACCCGGAATGTTTCCTCACAAACAGAACAAGCCCCAAGCCTCGCTTCACCCCCCCGCAGTTCGCACCCACTCGCGCGCTATGCGGGGGACCGACCCCCTCTCTTCGCGGGCAGCCGTTTGCAGGGCAGATGGGGAGGCCCCTTCCCCGAGGAGGCGGGACCAGCCCCCGCCCCTCCTCCCGCCGCCCTCACCTGCCCCGCCGGGAAGCGGCCGAGCGCACCCCGTGGCGGGGGGCGGGAAGGCGCTGAGGCGGCGGCGCCGCCCCGCCCCTCAGGCCGGGCGCGAGCAGCGAGGGTTGGGCGCGCGCCGCCGCTGCAGCCGCGTCGCTTCCGGGCGCGCCCCGGCGGGCAGCGGCCGGCTCCATGTGGCGCGCGCTGCGCTCCGCCCTTCGGCGGCTCCGCGGCCCGCCCGCCGCCATGGAGCGGGCCGTGGTGCGCTGCCTGCCGTCCGAGCCCAAGCTGAGCCTGCGGTTCGTGCTCCCCGACGGCAGCGCCAAGCACATGCAGCGCGACCAGGCCGAGCCGCTGGGCCGGGCGCTGGCCCGCATCGCCACCAACGCCGCCAAGGGCCGCGCCAAGGCGGCGAAGAAGAGCAAGAAGGCGCGGGCAGAGGGCGGCCCGGCGGGGGAAGCGGCGGCGGCGGCGGCGCCGGCCGTGCGGCTGTTCTCCCGCGACGGGGAGGCGGTGGGCGAGGAGGTGCCCAACGCGGCGGCCTGGCAGGACGGCGCCGTGCTGCAGATCGGGGAGGCGCAGTACCGCGTGGAGCGCAACCCGCCGGCCCTCACCGAGCTCCGGCTGCCGCGCTCGCTGCTGGCCGGCTTCCCCGTCTGCCCCAAGGTGAGCGCCGAGTTCGCCGCCCCGCAGCACTGCCTCTTCCGCTGGTTCCGCGAGCGGCGGGAGGCGGCGGCGGGCGACGGCGGCCCGGCCTGGGTGGAGGCGGCGGGCGCCGAGCGCGTCTTCACGCCGTCCAACGCGCTGGTGGGGCTGCGGCTGAAGCTGCGCTGCACGCCCGGGGACGGGGCGCAGCGCTACGGGCTGCCCCGCGAGGTGGAGAGCAGCGGCCCGGTGGAGGCCGGCCCCGGCGCCTGCACCTTCGACTCCCGGCACCTCTACACCAGGAAGGTTTGCGGGGAGGGCTCTCTGCGCGCCGTCTCATACAACATCCTGGCCGACGCCTACGCCCAGACGGAGTTCTCCCGCACCGTGCTCTACCCCTACTGCGCTCCCTACGCCCTGGAGCTCGACTACCGGCAGAACCTCCTCAAGAAGGAGCTGGCGGGCTACAGCGCCGACCTCATCTGCCTGCAAGAAGTGGACAAGTCCGTCTTCGTGGACAGCTTGGTTCCAGCCCTGGATGCTTTTGGACTCGAAGGGCTCTTCAAGATCAAGGAGAAGCAGCACGAAGGCCTGGCCACTTTCTACCGCAGGGACAAGTTCAGCCTCCTTAGCCAGCACGACGTAGCTTTCAGCGAAGCCCTGCTCTCGGACCCGCTGCACGAGGAGCTGTGTGACAAGCTGGCCAAGTACCCCGTGGTGCAGGAGAAGGTGCTGCAGCGGTCGTCTGTGCTGCAGGTACTGGCCTTTACACATATTCTTCCTCGCTCCCCTCTCCTCCTCCCACTGTCTCCAGGCAGGTGCAGCCAAGCTAGCTTTGTTGGGGGTCAGACTACAGAAGGGAGGTGAGGGATTAACAATCTGAAACGTAGAACAGTTCTGTGTTCTCTGTTAGCTTGGGTAATGAGCAGAAGAGCAACTTAGGAACAAGAACAAAACGTTGAGACTTCACTGAACGGGATAGATAGAATTACCCAAATTTGATAAAAAAAGTCAAAATTATTGTCTTTGTTTTAAGATTAAGACAGTTGTTGACATCCTGGGCCAGGTATCAATTCGTGGTTGGTGATATTGGCTGCCGAGTTTTTCACTGCATACTCTCGTATGTTAGAACATGTGTTTCATAAAACTTAAGTCTTGTAAATCAGTCCTAAATGAGATGAGGTTAATTTAGCTGGCTTTAATAATGCCGCTTCAGAAACTGATAGTAAGGGAGAGAAATAAGGTTGGGCAGGATTGTGAGCTTGTTGTTGCCAGTGGGTCTGCCAGCAGAGCTGTTGTGCAAGTACAAATGTGTAAGATAGAGGCCTGTGTCAGGAATTTCAGAAACACTGGTAAAACTTTCCTACTTGTGATCTGAGTAGGACTATCAAACTTCCCATGATAACTGAAATCACCTCAAAACTTATGTTCAACAACTGTGCAATGCTACAGTTTGCTTGCTAAAGCCAGAGCTAGAGCTCAAATTCTGTTGCAGAGGTGGCAGAATAGAAAATAAAAGTAGTTAAGAATGGTACAGCATTAGCAGTGTCTCATGAAAAAAACATGGAGTGCATTGAAGGAAAAAACACAGCCAAACCAGACACTTAGGGACAAAAGAACATTTGACAAATACCTAGATGTAGTGGTACTATATTGTCTGATACCCTTCACTTATGTAGAAGATAAATAAATACATTAGTTATAAGCATCAGATCTGTTGGACTAGATTGCCGTGAAGGCACAAGGTATTGCGTTTTTCAAAATACATAACCTCTCTATACTTACTAAAGATGGCTTTTTCTCTTGAAGGTTTCAGTTCTTCAGTCTACAACTGATCCATCCAGGAAGATTTGTGTAGCTAATACCCACCTATACTGGCACCCAAAAGGTAATTTTGTCATGTTCCTGTATGTAAGATAACTGGGTTTGTATAGGTTTTTGTCCTTCCTAGGGAGAAGAGATTTCCCTCCATTCTTTTGCAGCTATAACCTTTTTTTTTTTTCCTGGAACTGGGGGTTTCCTGCCTTGCTTCTTGTCTGGATGAATCAAGCCAGGCTCCTAGGGCTGTTTGTTTATTTTTCTCAGAATAAGATTGTTCTAGTCTGTTTGGGAGTAGAATACAGCTGAAAGTAAGCCAAGTCATGCTACATACAATTCACCCAAAGAGTAGACCATAAAATGCAGATAGCTTTGTGTATGCTCATGGCTTCCCATCCCATTGTGCCTGAAGGAGCTATACAGGGACACTGCCAGGGGAGCAACCAGATGGGGCTGCAGAAGCTTTTAGGAGAGATTCTCCTCTTTAAAATGAGTTGTCTTTTGGTTCTGTGTCTTTCAGGCACATTATTAGGGCAGATGCCATGAAAGGGAAAGCTGCTGTAATATGGGCGTTTAAGGCTGAGAGTTCTTGCATGTCTGAGTTCAAATTAAAACATTGTCTGCCTCTCTAAAACTTTCATGGTTACACACTTCAAAGGCTTTATTATGAAAACTATTCTAAAATGTAGTGCACAGAAAATTTAAAATGAGATGGCTGTTTCAGAGCTATACATGATGTATGCTTAAATGAGCAACTTGAAAAATTCCTCCAATGCTACTGTGAAGTATCGAAAGTAATACTTTCTTATATTCTTAGGTGGGAACATCCGTCTCATCCAAATCGCTGTAGCCTTGTCTCACATCAAGCACATAGCATGGGACTTGTATCCCAGTATACCAGTCATATTCTGTGGAGATTTTAATAGTACACCATCTTCGGGAACTTACAGTTTCATTAATAGTGGTGGCATTGCTGAAGATCATGAAGACTGGGTCTCAAATGGTGAAGAAGAAAAGTGCAATATGCCTCTAAGCCATCCCTTCAAACTGCTAAGTGCTTGTGGAGAACCTGCTTATACAAACTACGTTGGTGGGTTTCATGGATGCCTGGACTACATTTTCATTGACAGAAATGCTCTAGAGGTTGAACAGGTCATTCCATTGCCAAGTCATGAAGAAGTAACAACCCATCAGGCTTTGCCAAGTGTTTCACATCCTTCTGATCATATAGCACTAATATGCGACTTAAAGTGGAAATAGATCAGCTCTTACATGGTGCTTTTGGGGGTTTTCAAACAAGAAATTTAATTTACTGTTGGGGAACTGATGTTACACCCTGGCGTGTATGCTACTAAAAGGAAAGTTAGAATGATTACTGAGAAGTTCATGTGTTTCATGGTTCTACTGAGTATTATCACTCTTCAGAATGTTTGCATGACAGCTTTCCCTTTTTATATGCTAATAGGAAAAATATATTTAAGATAGGGGTTTTTGAAAATTGGATTATCATACACCTTTTTATTGGTGTTTTTAAAGGATTAAGAATTATTTTGTTAAAATTAAATATAGAATTTAATCTGATTTATAAGACACTGTACAAACTGAACCCTGCTTAATTAAGAATCCAACACAACCTGTAAACAGATGGATTTAGTTGATTCAACCTCATTGTAATTACTGTCATGAAAACACAATTTCAAAAAAATAAGTTCAGAAGTTGCAATAAGTGCAGAAGTTGCTTTTTTCACATATCAGTACTGTGTCCCAATTTTTTAGGGAGTGGCACGAACAGTGTACTTCTACTGACTGCCTTCTGAAAAGATGTTCTTAAATTACCAGTGAATAGATACTCTGTCAACCATCAACCATGTTATATTCAAGGGTATAGTTGATTTGGAAGCATTTAGCTTGCCCACTTAATAGAAGTAATGAGGGTAACTTCAGCACCTGGTAAAACTGGACTGCATACAGAGGTAGCATCTACTTTGAATATCCATTTCTTCTGTTGTTTATAGTCATAGGCACTAAAAGAAATACTGAAGTTTAGGACAGCCAGCTATGGATGGGGGGAGCTTTTTGACAATATAGTCTGGTTTTGGGTAGTGGGAGATACAGCATAGTTCATGTGGTACATTAGCTGTCTGTGCCAGAATCTCTAAAAAGAGACACAAGTGACTTGCAAACCTTCATCACAATTTTTCTGTTTTGTTCCTCTATTGCATACAAAGATGTCCTGAATTTTTAAGTGCTTTTACCTGCATTTTTTTTTCCTTCTAGAAATAGTCTAGTCTTCCCTAGTTTGTAGGAGATAATTTGGATGTGGAGAAACATATTTTATAGGTACCTTCATTAAACGGAGGGGGTTTGAATCACTTATCAAGCTAAGTCAGTAATCCATATGAAACAAAAAGCATCTGAAAACTATTTCACTTGATCTCTCTCTTTCACTTAATAAAGTTCCCTCTTCCATTGCCTGTCATTGTTGTCAGTTGATTTCCTTTCTAGTTACTGGTGTCTTTCATGGCAAAATAAGTCTAAGTCAATAAAAGCAATATACCCTATACGTGCACAACTCCTCACCTCCGCTCCAGCCTTGTGAACAGTAGGCTACAGCTGAGACTCACTGAACTGGTTATATACTACTAAAAATAGACAGTCACCTTCAAGTAGCATATTGCTGAGGGTTGTTGGTCTGTCTCTTGCCATAGTACTTGCTATACTGTGAAGTGTGATGCTTTGCAGAAGTTTGTACATACCGGCTCTTTAGCCTTTTCTGTGCTATTTCCAGTAAAATCACTACTAGTTTTTGTTCATGTAGTATCTGAGCATCTAACAAGTTGATGCTGATAAACAACTACACAAGTAAAGCTAACAGGGAGGTCTAGCCTCAGAGGTCATACAAGGCTGAAAGGATGCAGGCCCATAAATCATAAAACATATTTCAAACAATGTGATGTGAGAAGACAAATTTCTTCAATTGTCCAGAATTTTGTTACCAACTCAGCACATAAAAACACAGGTGAATGGGATGTGACAAAACTGTTCCACTAATAGGCAAGTTTGTAGAAGCCAGTATTCCTAAAGATCTTCTGATAATGTCCTTTGCAAGTATTTTTTTTCAGCAACGTAAGTGGTTAATCACCCATCTTCCTCGCAATCCAACTTCTCTTCCCTGATCCTGCTAAGCCACCTCTGAATTCTGGCTGCTTCCTGCTCAGGCCATACCACACTAAAATAGTGAAGTGATACAAGTGAAAATACAGGGCCTTTAATTTTCTTGACTGTATTACCATTTTAGTGGGTCATTATATCCTGAGCTGGTTCACCATAAAGCCTCTTGTTCCCAAAAAGCAAGATACAAGCTTGGAGGGGGCAGAATAAGTGACCAAGGCCTGGAGCAAGGCATTTACCTGCTTAAGTAGAACTACCACAAAACACAAGACCTCACTGAAAGAGCACTCTCTTTCTAATGGGCTTTGGCAGGCTTATATGTAAACCTTCAGATTTAATTTTTTGCTAAGTCAGCATTTTAGCTAAGCCAAATGATAACTAAGGGCCTTCGGATAAAAAAATGGAAGCAAAACAATGCAACAATAGAAGTGGCAATGAATGATGTTAGATCATTGCAACAGAGTGATGGACTGTACTCGCCCTGTAAAATTGGACCCTAAATACTGTAGGTGGGTCCTCGATCAGTTAGTTCTCTTGTAAGTCTAATTAAAGTCTAAAGTCTAATTAAAAAGTAAAGTGTAATTCAATCTTGCATAAAAGTACCAGTAATTCATAACTAAACTTCAAAATACAGGAGTGAGGAGAAAATCTTACAAACAATGGAGGCTATAAACCTCACAACGTGGGCAAAGAATATTTACTAATTTAGTAAATGAAGGGAAGCTTACACCTGAAGTTTTAACGCTTGCAAGCATATGGCATCTTAAAGGGCAGAAAAATTAATTGCAAGATCTGTTAAGGAAGAAAATCTAAATATTAGCATCTTGGAAAAACACTGAAAATGACTACAGTACAGCTGAGTCAGAGGCCTTCTACAGTTTGCCAGCTGTGAAAAATCTGAGGGGGGAAAAAAACCCCAAAACCAAACTCCACTGAGTAATGCAAGCCTGGAGACTGGCAAGAGATATGTCTCAGCCTCCAAATAGGATTGCAATTGCCAAGTTTGGAAATGAAATTATATTACTTACATAGGCTGAGCTCCCCTTCTAACTCTAAAAAACATTATTTTTCTCCTTTCTAATACCTATCCATCACAACGAGGTTATTTCATCTAATTTTCCAAAACCAAAACATAAAAAAATCTTTTAACTTCTCCTTAGCACCAGAAGATAGGAGCTGCTCAGAGAACAGACTTGCCTGGTATTCTGCCTCCCTTCCAGGAAGCAGCAGGTCCTTCTCATTCCCTGTACTGGTACTTGGGTTGCTGCTTCTATCTCCTTGCAGACGGAGGGAGGACTGGAAAACTGGCATCTGCAGGAAGCAAGCGGTAAGGGAGAAACACGGCACTGAAACAGAGCCGGTAAAATTAGATGGCCCTTGCACATGGCAGATAATCTTTTAGCACCTTTAGAAGGAAATTCAGCCCCACAAGGTAGTGCTGGAGATTCTCCAGTCCAAGTATTAATTGTTTTAATTAGTAAAATGCAGCAGCGTGGGCTGACTGCCAGTAGCAGCAATGGCTCAGGAACCAGTTTGACATTTCTGGAGTGTGAAAGCAGCAGTAGGGTCTCGGTTAGGAAAAAGTCACAATTCAAAAGACTTGAGATTTTTTGGGGGTGAAAAGCAACACTTAAATAAACCTTTGCCCTCCCCACCCCCATGCTTCCAAACTACATTTACATCTATGTGAGGTAACGCATGGTGCTTCCTACTCCACATAAGGTGATTTTAGCTCCCATTTTAGCTCCTCCTACACATCTGGATCTTGCCCAGCAGTTAAATCTTCCTCTCTAAATCACCTCTAGAACACAGATTTGTAGAAGCCCCATTAAGCTCATCTCCATTTTATTTCATAAACCTAGACTCACCTGTGTTCCTCCTTCAGCAACTGGAATGCTTCATATCCTTCACATCAAAAAACTGGGCAAGATTCTTTTTGCATCTTTTCAAACGTGTGGGTTGGTTCGGGTTTTGGTTTGCTTTTTGTTACTCTACTTTCCCATGCCAGCCATTAAAAAAAAAAAAAAAAAAAAGGAACATCTCTCTTTGCTCTGTGATTGACTTTCCCACCCCTGATGCAGTAAACTCCAGAGACAGCACTGCTCCAGCTCTGACTAGCTGCTGTCTCAGGAGGGAGGCGTTTCTTTCACGCTGGCTCCTGCTATGGACAAACTTGTCACTCACACCAACGTTACTAGAACTAAAGGCACTGAAAGACTGGGCTTCTGGAAGTAATAGATACTTAGCTAGTTTCTGGGTTGTTCTGGTTATTGTGCAATGTAGTTTACCTGTCTATTTGATATGTACAAAAACCAACCAAGTTCTGCCAAGTCCTTCAGACTGGTCTGGCAACTTGGAACTCAAGAGGTTTTTTTCCTGACCTTTTCCATTCTAGACAAAGGGGTTTTCCACTTGTAACAGTACTTGAGTTTTTACACATCGGTATTTCTGGTATCACTGCTATTTTTGAAGGGACTAATTGAAGCCTTTAGTAAAACGCCTTTCTCTACCATGACATGGTAAAACAAACAATAATGCAAAGTATGATTGATAGAAGGAGGAAGAAAAAAGACGGAGAAAAAAGTTAGAAGCAGCAGAAAAAATACCCAACATGCTAAGAAGTCAGATCTTTCAATACCTCAAATTGCCTCATTTCTCACATTCCTAGCATCAAAACAATTGTTCCAAGACTTTCAACTCCCACCAAGTTAAGAGCACAAAACATTTCACCATTTTTGTAGAATTTTTCTGCACAATGCACAATACATTCAGTAGCTAAGCTTTCTTCATAGGTCCAACAGCAGCATATCGAATGTAATTTCTTACTCAAGGCCCCTGTCAATACCGTTCTTGGTAAGGGCAGGAAAGACATACTGGGACAAGGTGATGTGCAAAGTTCCATCACACTGCACTCAAATGGTCTTTGCCCAGACCTTTATTACTCAGAAGAGCAAGGGACTGCAAACTGGCCTCCAAATTCGCATTACTGGCAACACCCTAAACCACTTTTTACACAAGCTAGGCCAGGGCTCTAAGCACCCTCATAGTGTTCTGTGGCCTCCAGAACATTGTTTTACTGGTGTACGTTGAAACAGTGAGAACAAACCAAGCAAGCAGAAATGTTTATAGCATTCATTAGTCCTGATGCACTTAGAACTGATTCTTGTTCTGCTTGCAGTCAAACCAAAGCCTGCAGGTCTCTAGAACTTGTTCTGAAGCTGTTTTGCAGATAATGTTGTTCATGAAGCCCTTAAAAAAAACCCAACACAACAGAAAAATGCCCAACAACAAATATCCGCTGCTGTTTATGTTGTAGGATTGAGTGATCCAGTTAAGTTATATGTGAGAAAAAAAAAAAAAAACCACAAGCTTTTTGTACTGGCTTGTATGTAGATCTCAATATTCACGCAAGACTATTCTCTGAATGTTAGAAAAAAAATGAAAAGCCAAACAATGCATCTACTGAAAATACAAGGAATAAATTGTGTCAGCATGGCCAAATAAAAGAAAAACCACTCACTCTTCAGTGTTTTGATCTCTATATTTAAGCTGGCCATCTGATAAAGTAAAATAAAACCTCTGGTATACAAATATTACTAGACTGACTCCCCAGTGCAAAAGAACGTATGTACTGAATACAGGAATTGATGCTGCACAATGAAAAATTTCACCTACTGGAACTCAGGATTTCCTGTCATTACAGAACAAATTCTTAGCAGTCCAAGATTTTTAACTTCTCGAACAACAGCTCAGTTCAGGTGTTTGACTTCTGATAGGGAAGTAACAAAGTTAGTATTGCATCTACATGGGAATTTCATCTGCCTCTGGAAAGCAGGGCTGTAATATACATTGTTATCAATATACAACATATACAGGTCACTGTTATAATTTCTTTAGCCAGCAAGTAACAATTTTAAAGTGTCAAAAAGAAAAAAAAAATTTACCTATCCACAATGTCTTAAATGAGTCAGCTTAACAGCTTCCCCAGCTTAACATTACTATGAATAAACCCCGTAACCGAGACCTTGCTTTCAAGATTACAACCTTACAGAGTACCAATATCATTTTAGTAACAGAGGTCAAGTGTGATCTTATCTATTTACAGGAAGACTGAAGTACTTGCTTCAGTTACTCTCTATTCTGATTAACACTACAGTGACTACTCAATTAAACCCAAGAATTTTACAGACTTGGCTTTACACTTCAGTGGAAGCTGTAGCCTTAACCCCTCATGCAGATTCCATCACTCTTAAATGAGGCTCAAGATCTTTACTACTTTCTGACTTTGACTTTTGGAAATTACTCCTTTTATAGTAGAATTACAGCCTACTGGTATACAAAGCCAAGCACGGTGACTCTTTAAAATACGAACTTCTATACACATACTGTAACTGAAAAACAGTGGCTACACAGAGCTCACCTAAACCGGTATTTAATTACTTAAAAGCATGTGAAATAATTAAAACAATGAAATTTTCATCTCTACCAGACCGAGTGTTTATTTCAAGATAGCAGGCCTAATTTGTTTCTAAGTATCTACTTTTTTATTTAGAGTCTACCTCTAGCTTCCTCCTTGGAAGAGGAGATGACATTTCATTTGTCACAAGCATTGTCTCACTTACAAGCACAACCCATATCACGGACAAGCCACCTCTTCTGAACAAGATGTTCCTTTTAAGCTTTATTTCAAGGAACTGCATTGCTAGAAATATGCATATTAGCAGCTTCTGATCCAATGCATGAATATATCAACTTCAGTTAATAAGTAATCAGCAACTCATTAAAGGTGCAGGCAAAACCCTACTCACCTTACGCTGTCTCCTGGGTTTCTGTTACATATTGAAGACAGTTAATGACCATAATCAAAAGCTTTGGAATTTTCTCTGGTTGGTTGTTTTCACAGTAACAGCACTTCCTAGAAACTTAAACCTCTGTTACAGCCGAAGTGCCCTGGAAGGTGCTCTTCATGTCAACTAGCTTTTTACCAGACCTTGTCACTGGGATTTCTTGTATCAAGGATAACAAGACCTGGGCTAAAAGTAAGAGAGGAGCTTATCCTGCAACTGCAATGAAATCATGCTTTGGGTTCCTGAAGACATACAACCAATAGAATACTTCAGTTAGAGGATTGAACCATACTTCCATCCATACAGCAGATGGGCAATAAAAAAATAGATTTTAAAATACCCATTAGTAGCAGCCTCAAAAATCAAGTTAATTTAAGTCTTTTGAACTACAGAGGTACAAGGTGGCAGAAATATGAGAGCAGACAGCAGCAGTTGTATAGAGCTGATTTTTTGGAATGACTATCACCATTAATATAATACTGACTATATCCCTCTTACAAGTGTTCAACTTAGCTTCCCAGCTAGCCACCAACAGAATTTCTGATTATCCTGCTGGAACCCATGTGGGTTTTTAACTGTAGATACAACTACAAAACAGCCATGCATAATTTTCAGGCAGCTTCTATTTGTTTTATTGCAATTTTAATAACTGTTAGTATTTTCATATTTGGACATCTTAAAAAGGAATTTTAGATTTACAACTTCAAAAGACCTTACAGAATTATCTAAGCCTTGATAACAGCTACTCTACTACACTGTATACAACTTTGTTGCCCACCTTCCATGTCCCGCTCTACACAGCTCCAAATAAGTGAAAATCTAAGACTGACGTTCACATTCAAGCTGCAGGAAAGCTCAGTATATGGAAAAAGATTAAGTGATAACTTGCAGTTAAACTATTTCAGGAATCAAGAAGAGCATACACAGAACCATACATTTTATCATTTTATTAGGAATAATTCCAAGTGGGTTATGAAGAAACTAATCCATTGAGTTTGATGAATTTTCCAAAATTTCTTTATGAAGATATGTTCACCAACAAACAGTAAAACTTCAGCGGAACTATTATACACTGGGCAAAAATAGTCAGGCTGATACCAAAAAGCAACATGCAACATAAAAAAAAGATACAATATAAAGGAAGACAATCTGCTGAATATTAAAAACAACCTCAACATGAGCTCTTCGCAACCAGCACAGAACTATTCTACCCATCAAATCCAATTCACACAAAGGCAAGTTGGGCTGACAGAACCCAAGGATTAATAAAATGTTCCTCAGTGCAGTAGATTTGTATAGTGTTTTAGAGCATTTCCTTGGCTGGAACAAGCAGTATTAGGAGTTCTTTTTGGCAAGGGAGAGAAATAAATACATACGGAATGCTACATTTTTAAATCAGCAGACTGTCTGAGGAATGAAACAGGGCATCAGTAAACTAAAAGTAGCAGGGAGAAAAAAAAATTAAAACATTAATTTATTGGGGCTCAAAAGAGTATTCAAAACAGATCTTTAAGATGTCACAATAACTATATTCAGGCATTTAGGCTAACAAGGGGAATAAAATCAGAAGATACACTTTTTCCAAGTTAAGGAGATTTTTACCCAAGCATATTGCTACCTTTGCAACATGTAGCTCGGTAAACAATAATTGGCAACAAAATAAGTTGAAACGCTGTAATATCCTGCCCAAATATCAGTTCCAGATACTGTAATAACCAAGATGCAAACTAATTTTGTTGTAACAAGCCTAGACCACTTATATCAAACATGTCCCTGGTGAAAGAGTCATCCAGTTTGAGTTAGCGTTTTGAGAGTTCATTTGACAGCCAGTCAAGTCCCTCATACAGACCAGTTCCTTGTGTAGCACAGGTAGCCTGGACATACCACTGTTAATGTAGAAAACAAACAAAAATTAATTTTAAATACTGACAAAGTGCTAACGAAGTTATCAGTGTTCTTTGAACACTGCTTTGTGCCATAAGTAGAGTCAATACTAAACAGACAGTATTTTTTAAAGTCTATATAAAGTAGTATATGAAGGTTCAGACATTATCCAGAAACTCATTGTTGGCCACGAAATGGTAGAACACTGGTTAGGGAATCAAGAAATAAACCAAACCCAAGTTCTGTATTTGTATGCTGAAAACGAGCTTGTTTTTGAAAGACTGCTCTTCAAGAAATAGACATGGAATTATCTAAATTAACAGACCTCTATAACATCTTCTATGGATACATCTTAGTGTGTCAACATACAGACATTAAGCGATTTTTACAGAAGGCTGGATTGTTTATGTGAAGCAACCCTATGTCTCAAAGGCTTGTGCAGATGTAATCTAACGATTTAGGGTATTTCCTCCCATCTTTGCAGTGGTGGGAATGCAGAATACAAATACTGAGAAAACAGAAAAGCCCACCACATACTTTGTCAAATACATTTGACAGTTATGTTTCAGTGGCAGACTGGAATATTTGTATTTTTCTAGGAAAGGTGAGAGATGAAACACCTGCAACACCTGACCACACTGGATAATACTTCTAAATCACTTATTTTGAACAAGGACCTTAAACTATGCGCTACAGAGTTTAATAGCAGGTATATGCATCTTTCTACAGAAAAAGGTGAAAGCTTCCCCTTCCTTTAAAGTAAAACCTACATTTATGATACATAATAAAGGAAGGCAAGAGTTCAGCAACCAGGAAGTTTAGCACTTACAGTTCTGTTACGCAGAGACTGAAGACCTAGTTTATCTGTCATTTCACTGATTGCCATGGCATTTGGCAGATCTTGTTTGTTTGCAAACAGAAGCAGCACTGCATCTCGCAGCTCATCCTCCTGAAGCTAACAGAAAAAAATGGTCATGTTATTAAATGAGCTCACTTAAGTACTTCAATTACTTCAACAAGCACTAAAAAACCCCTAAATTCTGATTTAAGGGTTGTAAGCATTTAATTCTTGATCCTGAAGTCACTAATAAGCACCGAGTGAAATTTAACTAGTAACCAACAGACCTGCTCCTACTAGTAAGGAAATAGTCTTCAATAGGCAGTTTAAATTTACTGGCACTTTGCTGCTGAAATTCTTAGCACCAATTTGTTTTTCCAAAATTATCTGCTACATTTCTATGAAAGTTTTATGAAGGAAAGAAAGGCTCAGATACATTAGTAGTTCTCAAGCTAAAGCTCTGTATAGAGTTGTAGTTACAATTCAATGCACTATGTGACCCAGAATTACCAGATGAGTAAAACACACACTGTACAAACTCCCTAAAATTTGAAAATCCTAAATGTCTTAGGGAAGCTGACAAATATACAGAATTATGACAAAGTATGACATTTATATTTCAGAAGTATTGATATTTACCATTTTCTGCAGCTCTTCTGCTGCTTCCTGGATTCTCTCTCTGTCATTGCTGTCTACCACAAAAATGAGGCCCTGCAGGAAAACAAGCAGTTTTGAAAAACCAATGTAAACATGTAGTACTATTTTAAAATCCAAAAAACCTCATACTGAAAACTGTTATCGTCCTCTCTCTTAGGTAAGTAAATTTGACAGAAATTTCTGTTTAAACAACACAATATGTATGTCTGAAAAACTACGTAATAAGTTTCAACTGCAAAATAAAGCTAGGCCTTTTAAATTAAAATAGTTAAAAGCTGGTTTGCAGATTAGTTTGGGATTCATTAGTTGTGGGAGAAAAACACCAGCAAAGTCTCTCCCCACTCCGTTTTCACCCACTGTTATTACATTAATTGAAGGAAGAAAATCGCAAGTGCCTCACTACCTCCTGTTTCACTGAAAAAACCCACAACCTTAAAGTAAGGCCTGTTTTTGTTTAAAAAAGTTTGTACTAAACAGTATTTCTAATGGCATCTCTGTTATTCAAGTGTCCTCCGTACACAGTATTTAGTCTTAAAATTTCAGTCTAAAAAAACTTAATTTTGTCATTCTCTTTAAGAAAATAGAAGTGTCTTTTAAAAATATTTAGTATCAGGGTTGAATAAGGAACTGAAATTAAGTATTATCCTATTCACAACAGTACTCTGCTAGCTCCGCTTTGTCAATCCAGACTTCTCCATTTTTTTGCACCAATCACATACATGACAGTGCACAGAAGTTTCTTGGAAACAATTCTATATTCAACACAGCAAAAAAAAAAAAAAACCAAACAAACCAATGAACCACCACTGCCAAAGTTTCCTGATACTAATAAGCAACTTAGCTTACTACTTGTGAACCAAAAGGAAAGAATCACGTTTGTGTCACCAAAAATGACAGCAGTCACATTAATATGAGGCTGACAGTTTTCCAATCAATCGATAACAAGTTCTTTTACAATATTTTCAGATAATCAGCGTACTAAATACACTGATATAGCACAGTAAAAGCTGTATATTTTAAGGATGATTATTAAAAAAGTGTGTGGAAGGGTGTTTAAACAATAATGGTTTTTATGTGTAAGCCAACGCCAGTGCAAACAGATCGAAGCATGGATACAGGAAAGCCAAAGAGTTCCTCACAAACAAACCAGCTGCTCTGGCACCTTACAGAACACTGGTAGATCCTGAAGGATTTAATCTTTGCCTGACTACACTCATGACTAGACTTGATGCCTTCAGGGTAACAAACTACCTTCAGCTAGAATAAAATCTGGATATCCCTCAGAACTCGCAGGAAGTAGTAAGGAGCCTTTCTGAAAGGAAGGGACAGAAGAAAACTTTCCATATATACTCTACAGAACGTACTGAGACTTAATGAAGCAGATCTTTAACTACTACCATCTCAGAACTCTTACCTGTGTGTTTTGGAAATAATGCCTCCAAAGAGGTCTAATTTTATCTTGACCACCAACATCCCAAACTGTGAAACAAATGTTTTTATATTCTACTGTTTCCACATTAAAACCTAAAAATAAAAGAGTTAAATAATTAGAAACAGTTAATGTTAGTGTTCATATGTAATTCTAACCATGTTCAAAATAGCTACTTCCCAAGCTACACTTCTCCCAAATATATACCTATAACATGCATTATCAGAATTGAATTGCTAGATCAAGAAGAAAATTGACTGAAAGGGGAAAAAAAAAAAATAATAACTTAAACCCAAGTACACGACCTCTGGTTCAGCAAAGCTTTCAGTCACAAACTGCTAGAGGCTCATGGTGTCTGGGGGAAGTACTGCTACTTAATTGCTTCCTATACTCCTGACCATCTGCTACTGCCCACTGTCAGACACAGGATTCCAGTCTAGATGTATCTTTGGTCTGACACAGTTATGTTGTGGCAGTACCAGAAAGCCCATGTTTGTCTTGATTCTTACTCTAACAGCAAACAGCTACATTTTTCAGAAGCCCATCTCTACAACACAAATTTAGAGTAACAGGAACGAAGACATGAGAATTAGTTATCTTACCAATAGTGGGAATTGTGGTGACAATTTCTCCTAGTTTCAGTTTATACAGAATAGTTGTCTTACCAGCAGCATCCAAACCAACTAGAATGAACAGAAAATTTGATTTAATTTACAATATGAACTACAACTTGCTAATTTAAAAATAAAACATTTTACATGCAAAGCATTAGGGTATTTTCCCAAGAAGAAACACTTTTTAAACACTCTTAAGTCACTGTTAACACACTGTTGTATGTTTCTCCCCATCTCCTTTACCCAGCACTGAGAGAGAGAACAAGCAATGCAGAAAAGAAGCTCAATAATAGACTTCCATCCACAGCCTACGGGCTCACAAGTTTCTAGCCATCTTCCTTCGTATTTGTGTTACTGAATTAAGTTTTAGCATTCTCTTTGAAAGTTTCTTCTGTGTAAGTTAGGATGGTTTTAAATGCCTAGCAACAATCTACAGGCAGCACATACATTCTAACTGATCACATGCTTACTTCAAGTTCGGGAAGGTCTCAATTACTCAACATTCAGCTGAGGCCAGTTTCACATGTACCTGAACCAAAAGGAGTTGGCACTATCAGTGGAACACACTTCAGTCTCCATTCCAGTTTCCTGTCCCTCTGCTAAAACATCTCTTTTGCACTGACAAAAACACATGCATTAGGAGACTTCTGTCATCTCTCTGCATATACCCAAAGGGTTTTAACTCTTCTTCAGGGTATCACATCTGTTAATTGAGATCCACTAGAACGCTGTTACTACGAGTCTCCACTTCTGATCTTTACACAGGACTTTCTGCACTGAAATTTCCTCTTCTGTTTCTACAACAAAACTCAAGCTTGCTGTTTTTCAATGTAAGCTATGTGGTAAATATGTGATCCTTTTAAAAACAAACAAACAAACCCAAAACCAAACAAAACACAAAACACCAAGACTGGAGCCTCAGAGACGTTTTTTGAGAAGCATTACCAACATTGCAGGTATACACTGTCTAAAACTGTGCAACTACTTACTGTTAGGCATTTCAGAAGACAAAAGAACAACTCAAAATTCTTTACATTAGAATTCAATGCCTAGCATATTAGCATCTAAAATAAACTGTAGGTGCTAAACACCACAGCAACAGTTTGAATAAAATGTCTATTTGTGAAACTTAAAATAGTCAATAAAATCTTGCCTAAACAAAAATAAAACCCCCATCAAATAATTAATTAAATTATACTTGCACAAGAAACCAAATGCGATCTTTGTTTGTTACCATCCCTGTATTCCAAGTTAACTTCCTACTTGGTGACTGAGATATATTAAGCTTTATGTGGTTTGATGACTTGACTATTAATAACTGTTTCCTTAACATTGCAATAAAATGGAATTTGAAATTACCTACTTATTCAGAATGAAACCAAACTCTTAGAAAGCCTCCTCCTCGAAACACAAACTGCTGTTAGAGCAAACTGATTAAAAAACCTATCTATAATTGTCCTATATTCTGATACTGTGAACAGGATTATACGTTCCAATGCAGTTTCTCTGGTTTTCTCACTGTGTTAAAAGTTGTTCTAATTGTTTATGTTGTAAAAAAAAAAAGGGGGGGGGGGGGAAGGGGGAAAGGGGAGTATACCATCAAAACCAAAGCTCCTTGAGGGGTAATAAACTCCCAAAATGCCCAAATTACAACTTAACAGTTTTAAGTTTGCTCATGTCTAAGCGTTGGTCTCTTTTAGAACCACACACAAGCATGAGCAAAAAAAGACTTGCTGCAGCAGAAGTTTCACAAGAGCTTGCAAGTCATGAAACTTGTAAATGTTAGCATTTTCCTACACCCATGAAGTGTCAGGTAGCCTTAGAAAACCCTTTAAATGAACTCTGAAACCTTCAAATACTCCAACTATGCTGAAAAAACAATGTTTTTAATAGCACGATAATTGAAACCCAACGCTATTCTCACATAGCTCAACTTCAAGTCAGCATTTATAGGATGCCTAGATCTTCACAAGAAAACATAATGCATGTACATGATATATATGTGATAATTTTCCAGTAAATTAAGATCATTTAGTGAATCACCAATTAAAGCTATACATACTCACAAACCCTTCTCCCACCCCCCCTACACAAAAAAAAACCCCAAATAGTTATCAGTACAACAAACACTGACAAGATTTGTTAAAATTAGCACCAAAGGAAAGATGGCATTATCTACACAAATGGTTTTAGTGTATTTAAGGGTTATACCAAAGATACAGATAACGGCAAAGAGAAGCTAATCTCATGTCAAAGAATATACACAGCGTATTGAGAACCATTTGAAGATATGACTCAGAGTTAAGAAATTAGAAACTAGTCAAGAATTTTGACCTATTTATTTTAAATGTAAGGACTTACTGCCCCAGTTCTCTACTGTTGTACCAGGACCCACCAACACCTCAGTGGCGCTGGCAAAAAGCTACATTAGGTATGTAAGTGCAAAGCCCAGAGACTTTGCTTAAATCCACTCTTACCCACAATTCTAATTAAGCTGTTGGACTTTGCACTGAGGCAGGTTCTGAGGTATGGATAGGTGTTTTCTTCTTCTGACTCCACGTTTGAGACACCAGCTTTTAACCGAAGGAAGGCAACTTCTGCAAATGACCATGACCTGATTTGCAGAAACTGCCACTTTTAGCCAAATTGCAAACGTTATGAGGTCCAAACAAGCAATTAAGATCAAAAGCATTGCCTTTTACTCCAATTTGCCATTTACCACCCTTTTTAGAACAAGAAATTTCAGAGCAGTGAATCATATTCAATCTTTTAAGCCACTAGGAAGTGTAACTAACTATTGCTTTTCGTAGTCCAAGAATAAACACTTTTACATTTGCACTGGAACACTCAGTGCACACCAACGAGAGATTTCCATGTCATAAAGTTTTAAGTTGATTTAATTATCAAGATTAAAACCTAAGTCTTAAATCCTCAAATAATATCAATTGCCAACTCTACATTTTCACTCTGTTTCCACCAGAGCCCAAGGTGTAAAAATGTCAATGTAGGGTATGACATTCAGCAGTTGTACCACAAAGCACTAAGAATAAAGTAAAAATGGGAAGCACAGACTTGCACTTGCAACCATTTATCTTTAAACTGAGTCAAACATCCTCTTCCTCTAGCTGGAGAAAAAAATATTTACAATGCTTTCAGTTGCTGTTAAAACCACTGTGGTTCTAAGCCCTTTACTCCTCGAGTGTTTTATGCACAGCCTGTCAACCATGTTTCTACACCTCACATTTGTAGTTGGTTTGTCCCTGGGAACACCATCCCTGTGGCCACACCACATTCTTCGTTTACCAATTCTCTACTTCAATCACTGGTGGCTGAATACCAAGCTGCCTCAGTTAGCACAGCACAGAAATTCATATAAACTACAGATGCAGAAAAAGTGAGAATTGACTTCTTAAATGGAACCCCCATCAAGACCAACAGATTTTGGTTGTCAGATTGAGATTTCCAAAGTTTACTACAGAATACCTTGTGTTGCTGCTTCCAAAATGAGTGTTGCCCATAATCAGTGAAAGGAAAAAAAAAAAAAAAAACAAAAACCTCCTACTGTATTTAACTGATTCATGACATCCATGTTACAATCAAAAGCCAGTTTAAAAAACGAAAATTAATGAATTTCACTTTGTTACAGTATTCCCTCATTTTTCTTTTACCTTTATACCAGTTCCCTCAAACCCTTTTTTTTTTTTTTTTTTTATCCTTTACAGACTAGTCCTCTTCCAGGTTTCGTTTCAATTGGGTAAGTCTTTGGGGGACACGAAGGGGCGATTCTCAATACAGTTTTCTCAAGAAAACACACAGATAAAAAAAAAACACAACAGCATGTAAACGAACAGTGGTTTAAAAGCAAAACAAAGCAAAACAAATAAAAACCAGCTAAGTGGTTTTGTGCTGTATGGTAACACAATTCCCAAAGAATGTGACAATTTTTTTCCGCAATCTATTTAGTAATTACCTTCGTATTCAAAGCTCCTGAATAGCTATTATCTCAGTTAACACTTGCACAACTACACCAAGACACAGAACACTAAATTATGATACTGAAGGGTGTACAATGAATCAATTACTTTTTTAATCACAAGAGACTGTTTGTGGAGAGTTTTACAGACAGGTACATGTAGTGTTAGGACTTAGGTTTGATACTCTAATGCCGCAGTTGCCTAGTCTAACTTTAAGTCATCCAATTCTATCCTACAGTTGTTTCTTTTTCCTCATGTTACTTCCATCTACAAAGAAGATGCAGAATTTTTTTACATGCATTTCCTCAGAATGTTAACCTAATTTGTCTGAAAAATACTTAATACAAGTGAATTTATTTTTAAATAAAATTTCAGTAAGAATATACCATTAAATGTGCACCTTTTATCATAAATGTAGTTTGAGCATATAAAAGATAGTGTGTGAAGTTTGCTCTTGCTCATAGTACCTGATGAGAAATATTCAAATTCTGCAGAACTCCAGAACAAAAAGTCTGTCTTAAGAGCTAAATTAATTCTACTTTATCTTGAATTCTGCAGAAACAGAAGAAAGGGAAGTCTGAATTATAATCATCTGTTCATGATCAACTCACCCACATGATATTTTTCCCCAAAATATTTTGCCATAAACACCTTACTCCATAAATATACTTCACTGGTATACTACATGCAAAAACTGAAATGCCTAGCCTTGTACAGCTCATTTCAATCCATAAACTGAAAATTATCACCTCGAGGAAAAGTTTAATTCAGCCCCAGTATTCATTCAGACATCCCTTAAAGTGGTGATACATAACACAGAATGCTATCAAAAGCTGTTTTTCCATGCTACAGATATAAATGAATTAGATCATATACAATACAACATATTCTGCTTCCAAACATTGAGTTTAGGTCCTACGATGCACTTACATCACAACATGGCAAAGATTTTACCCTCTTATACTACATAACAAAGATGGTTCAGTCTCATGCTCTGATCCAGTCCTGTATTTTAATATAATGCCTTAAAATCAAAATATTAGAAAAAAAAATGCATTTAAACCAATTGCTAGGAAGTACAGCTCCCTAACTGATATCTAACCTAAATTTGAACAGATTACCTACCAATGAAGAAACTAAAGTGTTCTAAGCTGTTGTGATCTGTAAGACATTGCTTTCCTGTTTTCATTATTTTGCAGAATGCAACAGAACTACAAATACCACAGACACTACCTCATTCTACAGTCAGTATCATCTGAAGATTTTTACTTAATTCATCTAGAATCATATGAAGAGTCTGGCTGCTAGGGAGACAGTCAAATCACTTCCTTGAAACCAACAGATGTACTAAGTTGTCTTGAAGATAAAAATTACTCAGGTTATTTTGAAATGGATGAGAGTCTCTAATTTCAAACAGAGAATATACAATAAAAATTACTGCGCATGCAATAAAGAACTCTGTCATCACAAAATGTATGGAGAACACAGAAAATCATAATTACAAAACCCCTGCATTACTGTATTTGCTGTGCCTACCCAGGCAGTGTTAAGGACGGGTAGTGTGCCAGGAAATTGCACAGTTAGGACCCAGTCCCATTGCTGGCTATATTGAAATGAGCACTTCATATAATTTCTTAGGACAATCTGCTTCAGTCAATGGGCATGAACCAAGTCTCATGCACTTTGGTAACAGAATTTGGTAAAAATTTAGGAGCTAAGATCCATTTGTACATAAAGCTTGCGGGGGTGGGTAGGTGGGTGGAAGAAGGCAGGCAGGAGTTGAAGTGTAGGAGGAAATACCAAACTCAGTGTGTGCTTGCTTTGACCTTTTGAACCATAATCTTGAAATGAGAATCAAGAACTACTGGCTTCAACTCTTACACAGTCTGTGTCAAAAGAACCACAGTCTAATTCCAAATAAGTAATTACAGTCAGACAGGAAAACTTAGCAAGCACTGGAAGAGCAACCTACAGGGTTTTATGGTCTCATCCATGAGATACAGGAAAATTAAAGTGCACAGAAACTACACCGAAACGTCTTTTCACAAGAGTCGGTGACACCGACACCATAGTTAGCAAAAATCAGCCATTATACGGCAATTTCTTAAGGTCTTGGTGTGAAACACACCCGGCTTTGTCACCCCAGGCTCGGACAGCCACGCTGCTGGGGCAGGAGCGGCGGCCCCAGGCCGGGAGCACCTCGGCACCGGCGAAAGCGGGGCGCAGACGTCCCTCGCCTCCCCGGCCGGCACCGGCTTCACCGACTGCAATTTGATCTTTGTTCTACATTTCGCTCAGGCTCAACGCAAGCGGAAACGCAGGTGGCGAGGAGCAGGGGCTGACGCTGCCAACCCCGGAGAAAGCGGGGCGCTGCCTCGCCGTGTCCCGCGCAGCCGCGACCCCCGACAGCGGGATTGGGGCGGGGGGACAAGAGGCAAGAAAACGCGAACACGGCGGAGAAAAAGGAAGGGCAGGCATAGCCCGATCCCCACCCCCTTCCTCCACCGCTCCTTCTCTCCCCTCCGCTCCTTCACTTTCCAACGACACCCCCCGCCCCCCCAAGCCCTAAGGAAAAGCGGTGGAGATGTCCCGTCCCCTACACTCCGAGCCGGGGCACGGCCCACCCCGCCCGGAGCCCGCGGCCCCGCTCCCACCGGCCTCCCCTCCCCCACCGCCTCCGTGAGGGAGCGGGCGGGCGGGCCTGGCGCCGGCCGTGGCCGGGTTGGGCGCAACGGCTGCGGCGGCACGGCTTCGGGAAAGAGGGGGGCCGCGGCCGGGCGGCGTGCCGCTGCCGCCCCTTACCCATGAGGATGCGCATCTGCTTCTTGCCGAAGAGGCGTGAGAAGAGCGAGGAGATGGTGAGGCCCATGGCGGCTCCGGCGCGGGGCTGGGCGGCGGCGCAGGCAGCGGGAGGCGAGCAGGCGGGCGGGGAGGGAGGGGGAGCGCGGCCCGGCGCCTATCTGCGCTCACGGATCCCTCCGCGAGCGAGGAGGCAGGCTGCGGGGCTCACCCGGAGGCGCCGACTTAGAAGGCGCAGGCGGCGGCGGCTGCTCTGTGACCGGGGAACCTCTCTCGCTCGTTCTCTGCCACGTCACGCTCGCCACGGCCGCCCCGGTTCCAACGCGGACAAAATCACGTCAGCGTCGCCGCCTCCCCCCCGCGCTGCACGGCCCGGGCGCCCAACGGCGGCGGAGAACTACACCTCCCGGCAGGCGCTGCGCCCGGCCCGCGGCTCGCCCGCCCTGCCGGCTGCCGCCGGTGCATGCCGGGAGATGGAGGCGAGCGCCGGCCGCCCCGCCCGCCGCAGCTCCCGGGCGAGGCCGAGCGCCGCCCGCCGGGAAATGCAGTCCGCCGGCGGAGGCCGGGCCCGGGGCCAGCGGCCAGACTCCCCGGCACCACCCGGTAGGGCCGGAGGGCCCCGGGCTTACCCCCAGCCCCGGTAATTCACCTCACTGCGACCCCTGCTCCCGCTGCGCCATGACGGCCAACAGGCTCGCCGCCCCGAGGACCGAAGGAGCCTTGAAAGCAGGGGAGGAGGGGGGGGGTGCGGGGCAAAACAAACCCTCAGAGAGCCTGCCTGTATAGCCCAGTAGCAACAGGGCTAGGTCATTTATTAAAAAACAAACGAACAAACAAAAAAACCCAAAACAACAAACAACCCACAGAAACAAAATTCTTTGGCCCAGGAACACTGATTACTGCAGACTCTTTTTCTTACATTGTGTCTATGACCTGAGCGTGATCATGGCAGCACAGCAGCGAATGGCTGCTGGGCCAGGAACCAGCTGCCATACAGGGAAGTAATACAGGAATAAAACTGAAACAAGCCATGGCTCATTGGGAACATGCCCCTTTTTTGAAACGAAGGTTTGATTTCGTAACCAGCTGTAACAACTTCCTCCACAGGTACGGTGAAAAGGCTAGAGGATGGTGATAACTGAGTTTGAGACAACATAAGATGAGCTGCATTTAATGCTTAAGTGACTGAGCACCCTACCCCAAGGGCACATTGGTCCAATTAAAAGCCCTACAAATTTTCAAGGGAGTTACAGCACAGGACCTATGCTAATTAGCAACTATGTGAGTACACAAGAGCTAACATTTTTTTCAAACAGAAGCTATTTACTTATGCTCCATTAAAGAAAAATATCTTTAATAGCCTTGATAAAGAGACGATCCTGAACCAGATCCGAACAATAGGCTACTGTGAGTGAGTCTGAACTTAAGCTGTTCTCTTCTTACATGTCATATTGAAAGTCCTACTTGTTTTAAATTATGGTCTTCTGAATCAAAAATCTGCTTTAAGTTTGAAAATTCTATTTTTATACAATTTCAGTTTCAAATAAGTTACATTTTAACTTAACCTATTTAGTGTTTAAGATGTTAATATGATCCTGATCAACTATTAGATTTCAATTTCCCAGTAGTTTTAAGGATTCTGGTTCTAGGCTTCCAATACTTACCTACTTCCTATTCAGAGCACTTGGTATCGACACCTTTTTTTTGGCCAGGAAAGTTAAGTTTCCCTGAACTTAGCTGAGGATAAGTGTGCTACAAAATATGTGAAGGGCTCTTTTTTGAAATAAATTACTTTCTAGACCTCCAAGCTGGCATCTTCTTACTATAGCAAATTCATTAATTGATCCCTTTATTTCCGTTATCTGAGTAGAATCTAACATTTGCTTTAGAAATGTTTGTCAATCATTAGTGTTTCAACATTCATGTAAGTGGTTGCTCTGTATAATCATACATAACTATTATTCACAACATACTTTTGATTCATTCTCCTCTATTCAGGTCAGAGATGTTAAGACTTAAACACTAGTTGCACCTTGACCATATCTGACTGCACTTTATCTCGTGTTTTGATACCTGGCATTACTTTTATGTTGGTTAAAAGACACATGAGATGTCCCAAAGTTTATATATGTCCAGTTTACTCTCCTGTTACACTAACTGAAGCAGTCTTAACATCTTCTGATGACCCAGTTGGTGCTTTATCTTTTGCATTTCTTTACTCAACAGCTGCTACCTCTTTTTAGGACCCTTTCTAATCACCCAGATATTCTCTCCTTCACTTAGGGACTTTTTCCCATCCTGGTCCACACAATGCATGTGTGTACATACTTATATACAATTAACAGAAAAAAAAATTTTTTTTTTTTAAAGTCGGATGAAGACTGAGGCAAAGTTAGTGCAACTTAGTAGTTTTTCTGCACTGTCCTTTAGAGATCAAGCTTCAGATGAATGAGGGTTAGTACAAGCTATTTTCCTGTATTTTAAACACACTGAGTTAAAAGAAAAACAAAAAACAGGGGTGGGAAAGTTCCAGCTCACCAAGCTGGCAACTGCCTTCTGCAGATGACAATTCCTCTGATGCAACACTACAAATAGTTGAAGCATCCCTAGTCCAAATATGCATGCTCAGTGTAAAAGGACTGCAGGGAGATGGGACAAGTTCAGAAACCTGCAATGAGGAAAGACTGTTCCTGTTTTAGTGATTACATTTTGCCTAGACTTGTAGCTATAGGTTAAGGTCCTCTTGAGCCACCATTAAGACCATTACAAGTCACTGATGAAGACAGCAAACAACCCAGTACAACTTGTCTTTTTTGTCTTTCTTTTGAACAATATTCCAATTTTGTTTAACCATCTGGTTATTCAGGGATTTAAACTAATACCAACTCCATTAAAAAAACCTGAATAGACTCCTGCTTGCAGTCTACTTCCCACAGCCTACTTCCCTGAGAAACTTCCATGTTACTCAAAGGCCTCTCAGATGTGTACAGCAAATAGAATGAAGATTGGATAAATTTTGCTTGGAAGCCAGTCCCTGCTATTTGCTTCCCTGAGGATCCTGAAGCACTATCATATTACAATCATGATGCATGATCAAACTACACCACCACTCCATTGCATCAGGCACTTCTGCTCACCTAAAGGGTACAGCTTCAACAAGTCAGACTACGCAGCAGCCTCTACAAGCTGCCAAACAGCTTTGCTTATATAGGAGAGGGGAGAAGCAAACAAACCAGACCCATCATCTAAGTCACATACCTTCCAAAGAAAAAATAAATAAAAAAATCAAACCCTTTATTTTCTTTTACAAAAATACTTATTTGCAGTCATGTGATAGTTATAGTTGTTACCAGTTTACATGGTTCCAAGAAAATACACAATGTTCCAGGTTAAATATTTAAAATGATGTAGTATAAAAATGGCCACTTAGTAACTTCTGGATTAGAAATGCTATTCATCAGGGTGTGCAAAAAAAATTTGCAAGTTAGAAATTAATGCTGAAGTGGTGTAGTTTAAGTAACATAATAGATACATTAAGCTTTTGGTCATGAGTAATTGTATACAAACCAGAACAGTATTAAAATACATTTTCATAAAAATACCATTGTGACACTTTATATCTAAATAAGACATTTTTTTTAAGATGGTATGAAATATTTATCATACAAAAGCATATTCTTATAGTAGGATTATGTCATAAGTTTTTAAAAATTCTATCCAAGCACTTAAAAGCAGGAGTTTTTTTAGAACTGTGATCTACTTGTCATATAGAAGTGTATGCTGTGCGTACACTATAGAATTAAGTTTATTCTACTTGAAACTGGTCGAAGTACGACACTGCATGTGGAACAGCTAAGTTCTTATATACCACTGAAACTTGTTCAAGATAAACGTCACATTCTTGTTGCTTAATATGCAGGAGGAATTTACTCTTTATGCATGTCTGCTATATGCACATACCGAGAATAATTTCATGCTACAATCCTTTCTTGCCACAGTTTGACCCTTCCATAGGTTTTTTTCAGCTGAAGCCAACATCTTCGCCTTCTAGCCCCATCACCTCCTCAAAAACCCTACTGGTATAGGTAAAAAAATATAAAGTGAAAAAAAAGTTATAACAGGAGCTAACTGCTATGATTTCCAACTGAAACAGATTGTGTATCAGCTAACTCTACTGAAATCACTGATTTAAAAATCCGTATTAGAACACCACTGTGTTTATTTCCCGTGATGAATACTGCATGCTTACATTTACACTAGTGATCCACTTTAAATCCTGAATGTCAGCAGTTTAAAACCACCAGTTAGTATATGATTACTTTATATTTAAGGCATATGAGTAAGAGCACCCTAATTAACTGACATTGAATGGAAGAGCCTTCTCTTCAAGAAATTTTTGTCAGCTGCCTTCTCTTCTTTAAAGATGCTAAATTAATACGGTTTGGAAAGATGCTAAGTAGAAAGGAAGTTATGAACTGATCTGATTATTTCAACTGTCCCTGAAACAGTTTTGAAAGCAATGATTTACCAGTAAAGTACCTCAACTAGCATGTAATTCTGACCAAGTCACATAACAGGTCAGTTGGATGGATCACTAGATGAAAACAAAAAGACAAAAAAAGTAATCAGATACTACATCAACAGGACAGTACAGGATCAATATTGCTTACCCCTGAGTTAACAGGACTGGGTATAGCAGCACCAATTGGAAAACATTCTGCAATGCCAGCACTGCACTGTGGTCCTATGCTGTGGTATATTTCATACGCCCACAGGTTATTCTTTAAGAGCACTTATTTCAAATACCGTTAGACACAGGAATTCCTTTAGTTGCATTGGTATTTCAGTGGAAAAAAACAGTGAAAATAGTATAGTGGGCTATACTATTAGTACAGTCCATTTGTAGTGTTAATATACTATTTACAGCTGAGTTCCAAACTTGGTAAGCCACTGTCTTCTGTGAACCTACATTTCCCTTGTGTTTTCTGCGCAAAAAAAGCCCTGTAGAAATCATGTGCCAGATTTGAGCAAGATGTCCTGTAAGTCATCTGGAAGTGCAAGTATTATATCATTGATGTGTGTCTGCAGCTTTTGCAGAGTGTCAGTTTTCACTGGAAGATGTTCTCTGTCAGCCTGCAACTGCAAAGGTACAGCGAAATGTGATTTCTACTAAAAATGCAAGTTTACCTTAAGACACACCAAAGTGACATGTCAAATCTGGAAAATTAATTCCTCATCTGCTGACTGAGTACAAATTTGGACAATAGCAAGTTTCCCCAATAACCACACAACAGCATGAGCTAACATTGATTTGGACTTTCAGTAATCACAAGAGAGCTTGGTTTCTTCTTCCCTGATGATTCAGCCTTGCTCCTACTCAGATTGGTCACAAAGTTGCAACTAGTTTTTTAAAAAAAAAAAAGATCAGCACAATGCTTCCAACATAGCTGGACAATGTTGGGAAGCTAGCTAACTTCTCAGTCATGGCTGAAATTACCTGGTTTTGTTTTAAAAATCTGAATGATTGATTCCTTGAGCTACCTATATCTTAAAAAATATTTTCATGTAAGTGCCTGTAAACACAACTATATAATACTTTCATCTAGTTAAGTCATGCAAATTTGAGCCATGTTCAACTCAGTTACTTACCAGTTTATTCTTTAACTTTAAGACAAGATCCACTGTTTCTACTTCAGTATGCTTCTGACTCCAGAAAACCAAGTTCTAAAATAATAAAAATTAAGCATTGAAATATTTATGGCAAAATATATGATTTTCAAAAGTAGTATTAATTTAACACCTATTGTTTAGAATGGGTCTTCTCCTTATTCTCATGCCATTTACTAAACTCACTTTACTCACGTACTATCTCTACGGTGAAATGCAAAATCTGCTTTATTTGCATATTTTCCCAGGACTTACTATAACACGAAACAAGCATACAAACACAGTACAGACAAATACAAACAAACAAAAATAAAACAAAAAACCACACCAAACAGGATTGGTTTCAAAAATAGCACCTACAACGCAAAAAAGGCAGTGAATGTTTACCAAATCAGATCTGCCATCACAATGAACTATTAAAATAGTGCCAGGCAGCACTTGTTTCTAGGGCTTTAAAGGAGATCACATAGTCAATAACTAGTAACATATACTCATTAAATAAATTTTCTTATGGAAGTTGTGTTCCCCTTCCCCTTTCCTATTCACCTACTAAAGACATTTGCTCATGTACAGAAAGATGTTAATGCTTGGATCAGAAGAAGCAGCTAATAAGGAGCAGAATCAGTACTAAATTTGACACAGCTCCTTTTCTTTGCAACAAGTTAGTGTCAAATATAGTTGCATAGATTCTAAGTGATATAACTGACCTCGCTATTTCGCTGCAAATTATTTGGGCTGCTCTATTTGAACAATCTATCTGGGTTGCTACCATGTACTGTCTGGAAATTGACAAAGCAAGGGATAAAAATCAAAGGCTTTTTTAAGATACCCAGTGTAATTTTTTTGCTTGTTTTAAAGCTGTGGTGTTGACTTTTTTTTTGTTCTTCCTATTCCCTCTTTAGCTGTACAATCTCTTCTCCTCTTGCAATGCCTTTATTGGTTGTTCCGACTCATGTAACAGTGGTTATACTGATACCCACTTCAGCTTTTTAAGTCAAAAATGGATCTTAAAACATAAGATGGTTTATGTGATGTTTTGCTATATTTCAACAAATAGATTTCACTTCTCAGCTTCCAATTACTATGGATCAGTTGTAGGCTAATTTACTATCCACATCTAATGAGTTGTCAATTTTCTACGGCACTCACTGAGATTATACCTTCAAAGCTACAAACTGTATCACAACTAAAACTTTGTTGTCAAGTTAAATGCCAAGGAAAGAAAGTGAATGAAATAACATCATCAAATAAGAGGAAAAGCCTTCTTTGTGTGTGTGTGTTATTCAATTTCAAAATAGACAACAAAAAAAGTACTAAAAATATATTTTACAAATGATGTCAGTTGTTATAAAAAAGTGAACTGTATTTCATATTGTTCTCTTTTGCTATGTTAGTTCTAGCTTGTACTTATTTAACAAAATCATGTTCTGATAGATCAGACTTGACAAAATTGTGAACATTTTTATGTTCAACCAATAAAAACAGCAGGAGTAAAACTGACTTGAGGGAGAATATATTTATATTACAAGATGATAAATATAATCATAAGCACACATTTTTCTAACCTCATTACAGAGTGCTTCTAAATGAAGGGCCTCCAACTTCTGTGTCATTTCCTTCTGCCGGCTCCTAAACCAACCATCGAAGTTCGGTGATTTTAAGAAATGCCTGGTAAAACACCAAAGCAAATTACATTTTATATTTTAATTACAATTTTGATAACACTGTTTTCTGTGTCATCAAATGTCAAGTAATTATATTTTCGGTTGAAGAACATATTGGGACCCTTTCTCTGTTTACTTTCAGAAAAATGTTATGTACTGAATGGGAGTATAATAGGTGCTTCTATTAATCAAGACAAAGATTAAGAAAACAAAGTAAAGAAAAGGTGTCTGAAACCCAATAAATATTAGTAATTTTGTCAGGAACAAAAGCAAGGCTCAGTATGAAATACCCCCCTTTTTATCTCTGTGTTTGATTGGAAGGAGAAATCAAATTAGAACCAGTAATAAAACTACAAATACTGGCATACAGAGACCTGTAGTGTTAGTAGCATCTCATGAAAATGTGTTTAACAGGTTACAGAGAATGGTTTAAGTGAGTAAAGTACACTAAGCACTGTCAACTCCTATTGAAACATATATTCTAAAAGTAAGTCTTATTCAAATCACTGCTAATTCTGCTCAGGAAACGAGCATTCATATTATTAATTTGTCTTCATTTACATTATTTAATTTTTTATGCTGATGAAAAAAGTGACCTGTAAAGCCCTATCCAGTCTCCTTTTAAACCTGATGTGAGCTGTGGTCCTGCTTTTTCCAGTGTCTTCATGAAGTCATCTTGGCTAAACTGCCTCAGCTGTGGTGGACTCTATGGAAACAACAACAACAAAAAAATCATTAGCATACGAACACTGTTTTCTCTAATCACCAACTTCCAGCTCATCTGAATTATATTTCCTCACCTTCCATGGTGATATGCATTTTTGCAAAGGCATTAGGCTTGCCACATAACGTTCCTATGGAAAGGAAAAAGAACGGTTGTTTGCATAACCAGTATTAAAGATATACAGTCCACGTGTATGTTTACTTATCACTTGTGACCACAGCATTTTCTCTTCTAAGTATTAGTACAGGGTGGGGTTATGCATATTTACCACATGCGAGCAGAAGGAGCTTATCTAATACCATTTGTATTTCCCAACTACAGAACTTTATGTCAGCAAGACTCAAGAAGTACATGAAGCAAACATATACATACCTATATCTGTATTTCCTAAACTCTAGCCACTAACAAATAATCTCTTTTCTTTGGTGACAGCCCACAGATACCTTCATCTCATGCGTGATTCCAGACAGTAACCCCACTCTGTATCAAGTATTTGCAACTGATTTTCAGAGTCCCTCATACAAACATTAAATACAGAACCTACAAAATGCTGTAACAGCTGTGGGCATCTCTGCAGTGTCAGTGCTTGGCAAAGGCATAGCTAGAGCCGTGCTGTCTCATGTAGGAGTAGTGGAGACATTTCTCAGCAAGGCCACTGCTGAAGCTTAAGGTCTGATGACAGAAGGCAGCTCTACCTTGCCAGCTCACACAGGCACATCAATACAAGCTGCTATACATTTTGAAAGTGTTTGTAGACAAGTGGCCATACATTTTTATCTTAAACATCATCAGCTTTGATAACATTATGAAAAGTCTAGTTCTGTCTTTTGAAGAAACAAAGGACCTCCCCATATATTTTTCTTGTGGCAGAGAACATAAAGAGTGATCTCACCCTGTAAACTAAAATGTGACAGAAGACATATTAAGTTTCTCACTTGAAGTGAAAGTTTGAGCAAAAGGGGGGAGAATGCCAGGGAAAGGTTTTAGATTCGCCCTACATGTCCATCTTGTCTCAAAAGAACAGGAAAGACAAATTTTGAGAAAAACACTCCTCTAATCATTAATACCAAAAGACAAACAAGTGGCTAGGGATGCCGCAATTCTTGCAAACAGAAGTTGAACCTGATCACGCATGCTCTAAAATGCTGAAAAGTACAGGTCATCCACAAAGTGCTCAGAGTGCTCAGAATGGGACATCTGATACATAAACATCCACGTAAAAATGCCTGAGGTTTCACTTACCAGTTTTAACCACCTGCCCAGAGAAGCGACCTAACTTCACACTGAACTTTTTGGGTTGGTGAAGTCCATAATTTCTTGGACTTCATACCTTTAAATGCTAGGTAAGAGCATATTAGAACGTATTTATCATTATCCTGCTGCACGAATTAGAAAACAGAAAGCAAATTCTGTAGCCCCGGCTACGTGGTGCTGGACATTAACGTTTTTTGACAGGAAATGAGACAGAGGTAAAGCTGAGTTTCATAATAATCCTTTTGCTAGTTGTAGATGCTATGAATTTAAGTAGAGACACTGCTTTTTTCTCAGAAGTCTCTTGTAACTTTTATTTATGCTTGACATAGGTGAAATATTTGAAAATCCTATAAATACTACAGTAATCTCAGGAAATAGCTGCTCTGAGATCATAAAACAACTGCCCAGGGAGGTCCAATTGCTGAAATTTGTCCACTGCAGGTAATGGCAAAAACTTCCAAAAAAATCAACGAACAAAAAAAAAGAAAAATCAAAACAAACCCCAAACAGTCTACCTTTGGAGACAGACATTGTTCTTTGAAAGTCAGATTGAATATAGATAAAAATGAAGTTGCAGAGATAAGTCAGTCTGCAAAAGAGTAAGAGAAGTAAATGAATTGCCTAGAGGGCAAGTCATGAAATGCTCTGTCTGGACAAGACATGAAAGGAACCAAGATGTACTAGATACAGTTTCTCACACCAAGTGTAACAGCGGTGAGTGCACAAATATGGAAAAGGGAAAAATTCTCTAAACTTTAATGATTTGCATGGAAAAGCACTACCATTAGAAGACAATAAATATTTAAGAGAAAAAATTACGCCAGTCTAATTTACCAGTTGAATTGGCTCATCTGTCACATGATAATAGAAATATTACCTTATAGTGTCCCCTCAGCTATCATAGCAAATAGGAATTTGCTACAAGAGTACACGCTTAAAGAACTCTTCTCATTACAAAGTACTTTCCAACTCTACCTTTCCAATATTGACATTTCTCAAGGTCAAGGGCAACACCCTTACACTTAAAAGGAAAAAAACCAAGACAAAACCAAACAGACTTCAGTGGACAAGTGTTGAGGAAGGATTAAAGAAAATTCCTTCTTACTCCATGTTAAAATACCCACACACAGAGTTTCGCTTTGCATAAATGCTACACAGTATAATGCAAGCAAACATCCAAAAATGCTGCCTAGCAGCACATACAAAGTAGTAATCATTTTTGAGAGCTGAACCTTTTTTCTAGGTATATAAATGTTTCATTTTTGACATTAAGCTATGGCCTTCATAATTTTTATGCTAAATATTGTAATCAAATAATTGTAAGACTACAATATTTTAGAGGAGACATCACTTAATGGTTAATTTTTGTAGCTCAAACAGTATTCACAGAATCACAAAACAGTTGGAAAGAACATCTGGAGGTCATCTGGTCCAACTCCCCTCCTTTACCCTCTGCTCAACCATACCTGAAGGCTGCCCAGGACTATGCCCAGACAGTTTTTTTAGTATCTTCAAGGATGGAGACTCCACAACCTCTCTGGTCAACCTAACTGTGCCAGTGCTCAGTCATCCTCACAGTAAAAAAGTGTTTCCTGATAGTTGACAGATTCTCCTGTGTTTCAGTTTGTGCCCATTGCCTCTTGTCCTGTCACTGGGCACCACTGAAAGGAGCCTGGATCCATCATCTTTATATCCTCCCTTCATATATAAATATGTTTATATACATTGATGAGATCCCCCCCCACCCCCAAACCTTCTCTTCCTTAGACCAAACAGTCCCAGTGCTTTCAGCCTTTCCTCATATGAAAGATGCTCCAATCCCCAAATGACTCTAGTGGCCCTTCACTAGACTCTCTCCAGTATCTCCATCTCTCTCTGGTACTGGGGAACCCAAAACTGGACATGATACTCCAGGTGTGGCCTCACCAGTGCTGAATAGAGGGGAAGGATCACCTCCCTCAACCTGCTGGCATCCCCTCCTAATGCAGCCCAGGATACCATTGGCCTTCTTTGCTTTGAGGGCATATAGCTGGCTGATGTTCAACTTCACATCCATTAGGACCCCCAGATGCTTTTCTGCAAAGCTGCCTTCCAGCCCAGTGCCTTTTAGTACATACTGGGTTTATTCCTCCCTGGGTGCAGGACTTGGCCCTTCTCTTTGCTGAACTGCAGGAGGTTTCTTAAGCCCATTTCTCCAGCCTGTCGAGGTCCCTCTGAGCAGCAGCATGACCCTCCGGTGTATCAGCTGCTCCTCCCGGTTTTGTACCATCAGCAAACTTGCTGAGGGTACACACTGCCCCATCATCCAGATCACCAATGAAGATGACGAACGGTACTGGACTCAGTGTTGACCCCAGGGGTATGCTGCTGGTTACTGAACTTGGTCAGGCTAATGCCAAAAGAACTACACCGTATTACAGATGTAAAAAGCCCATTAGTCTAAGAACTCACTAATGGAATAATGAAACTTTCTGTCAATTCCAAAAAATATCGCCGAAGAATCACACTCTGTGCTTCTGTAGGACGTTTCTGTTGTACACCCTTAAAAAAAAAGAAATAAAATATCACAATAAGTCTGTTACTTCAAAATATGTAAGTAGTTGTGAGGTTTTTTAAAGAATATTTATTCCAATGTTTCTATATTAATTTGCCATAAAACCTTCCCTACCTTGAACCATGAAAGGAAAAGAATACAGTCAAGTCCTTTTGCAGAGATATTCACCCCTTCAATTGCTAATTTTTTATTTTCATGTAAAGCAATTAAAGGAAAGAGAAACTTCTATAAACAAACTTGTGCAAATCAGTTAAAGCTTGAAAGCTCTGATTCTTACATACCTAATGCAGGAGATTACTAGACCAAAGACACTAGAGGGGGATGGTAGAGGGTGAAAAACCCAAACCAGATGAACTGATCATCACTGCAATTCTCTAAATCATTGGGCTGCCTTACTTGAGTTCTACCATTCATGTTATTACAGAAACTGCTAACAAATCAGCAGCCCTTCAACAACAAAGGTATGTATTTACCTATTCAGTTATGAACTGGGGCAAAAGAATGACAAACTTCAGTTAAATAGACAGAGCTCAGCATTAAATGAAAACACCGTATCACAGTACAGAAAATAATCCCCATTAAGAAGAGACTTGCAGTATTACCTTTTGTAACTGTTTAACAATTTCTTCATCTTTGTTCAAGTATGGTTTATAAGAGGTATAAACACCTACAGAAAAAAAGCAGCATATGGCCAAAGGAAAAACGTGGTATGCTTTTTAAAATTAAAATACTGCTAATTTAACTCTGAAGCAACTTCTTACCAGGTTTGGAGTCCAAAGTTTTTAGGTTCTTCAGTTTTTTCACTTTCACCTGCTTTGGAACTTCACCTGCAAAAACATTTAAAGCCACCTTACTTGAAATCTCCTTTCTCTATTATTAGATACTACAGTTGATGTGCTATAAATTGCAGTAAGTCTTAGAAATGGCTACTTTCACTTAGAAGACTACCTAATATTGTAAGAACCATTATAAACACTGACAAGCATCTAAGTAGGTCCAGAAACATCCAGTCAACTATCAATAACAGCATACAAGCTTTTTAGTTCATACAGGTTCCCTGTTGAAAAGAAAAAAACCCACAACAAAACCAAGTCATAAAGACAAAAGGATGACCATCTGAATCAAAGCAGCCAAAGAAAAATACTGACTATGTATCAGTGAATGACTCATCAACATCAAGTTTTATTCCATCTTCCTCTGCTCCCCTTAGGGTAAATGCTTTCAGGAACAAATCTTTACTACCTTAGCCAAAATAAAAACTGTATACAAGAAATTAAAAGAGTAGCCATATATTAAGTGTTGAAAGAAAATTAAATTCTCATTTTCCATAGGCCAAACTAAGCTTTTTTGGTTAGTTTTTCAAATATATCCTTTTCCAGCCAGAAGGTCCTAAGCCCTGTTAAGAGTCTTACAGCCTCAGCAGAACCTTCCTCTTGGATCTAGCTGGATGCTTGACTTCGGAAAACATAACAGTATAAATTACTATGGAAACTGCAGAGTGAAGAAACAAGGGAAGAGAAAAAAAAAAAACAACACCCCAACAAAAAACCACAACAAAACAAAAAAACCCACCCAACAAAACAAAACACACACAAAAGAAAAAACCCAGAACCCCACAAGCCCTCTATTTGTCTCTAAAGAAATAAAATTTAAATTTTTGAAGGCAAGTCAGACAAGATACATCTCTACAACTACATGACTAAGCATTTCACATAGCTGCACTAAAACTTCAGAATATCATACGTGAAACTGTGTATCAAATTTGAAGGCAACCTGTGTATCTGGCTTTGCAGATGTTTATCAGTTTAATTAAGATTCTATTTTCCAAACCTTAACTACACAGCAGCTAGCTAACTCCTCCCCACAGGTATTATGATGCATAAACAGGCATGATGTTAAGTAAAACAAAACCTTGTGTAATTAATTTGGTGTCTCCAGAAATTCAATGAAACTTATTCTACAAAAATGAATTTCATAGTGTATTATCATAACTGGATATTTATGAATTACCACTTTCAGAACAAAACAGTGAACCTGTCACAGCAAACAGCCACATTCAGGAATTTCATATAATAGAGTACTACAGCATTTTATTACAGGCTAGCAATTGACATGTCATCCAAAGATGTCATTAAAATTCTACTCAATCATGTAAGGAAATCATAGAACTTGAACAATTAATAATTACTGGAATATTGCCAGATTAGAAACATATTCTCAAAATACTGTCAACAAACTATTTGCTATATTATTCTAACATTCAAACTTAGCTTTCACATGGGTCTTACCTTCTGTGTACTTGCTGTGACTGATTTATTACATTCTACTTGTCATAAAATTAACATCAGTAATAAATGAAGTTTCTAATTTTAATACCTTATTGGTAGAGATACAAAACCAGGATTGGGTGAAAGGTAAAACATTATTACTAATATACTAGATTTGGCAATACAAGACATACAGTACTCAAGAGCCTAATTTCACTTGACAGATTTACATCCATAAGGATCTGGTTAGTATTAAACTAAATTAATTGAACAAAAATTACATGTGTTTGTAAATAAATAAGCACACAATTAGATCTTGTCACACAGGATTGCAGAAGATATTTGTACTTTACCTGGAAGTTTAATATCCCCAATTCGGATAATGTGAGGCCAGTGTTGAAGTGTTTTAGCAAAAAAAGGATTTGTCACCCCTAGAATGACAGATGGTCTAGAAAAATAATGACAGTGTTTAAAATATAACAGTAAGAGCTTCTGTCTTAATGAAAACATAACGTCAACTTCAAAATACATCTATCTTGCTATTTTCTAAAACTTTAAAGCTTTGATAAACATACTGTGCTCTTAAAATGTAACTTAAAATGTAACTCTTAAATACAAAAGGAAAATAATTTGAAGTTCAAAATTAAAGTCCAAATGGTAGTGGAAAATAAAAGTGACATCATCTGCTTAGACTCTTGGCTAAATTCTACTTATTTGCAATGATGAGAACAGGGTATCATCTGAATTACTGATTTTTTTTTTTTTAATGAGCAGGAATCTGACCTATATTTGAAAAACAAGTTGCTACTTTTCAAGGTTTGATTATAGCAAACTCGCAGTACTTGAATGTGCATGTCAACACGGCTGCTGTTTGTACGAGACTTCTCAGCAGAGCTACCGCTCAGATGGTATGATTAAAAAAAAAAAGAGACACTTAATATCCTACTTCCTTTACAACACTCCAGCGTTCTTTGTTAAAAAGCAGTTATCAAGTGATGAAGTACAAGCATGTTAATAGCATTGTGCCCAAACTCACTGTTAGATTTTTCTTGTGCTTAGAATCTGGCTTTGATGATGCATAGAGGCACCCAGAGAACAGGAGGCAGTAAGAGCATAGGGCTGCTGCTACAGCACAGGCCTGGAGATTTTGGGATTTATAGCACTAACATGATGAAATATCAACATACTTTCAGTATGTCCATTTTACAGCCAAACTTTAACTGAAAAGAGAGTATAACTGCAAGCCTCATTGAACTGCCATATTAAAAATGTTACCATCGCTTCTTCAGATTGGTTTTAAAAATCCCGAATTTTAACACTTTCTGTACACCATTCTTAAGTTTCCTGTTTTTCAGGGCAACATGGGGAGAAAAAACCCAAGCAGACTTCCTTTAAATTTTTATTAAATTTTTCCAGCTATATCATGATGGCAATTGGGAATTGATTTCTATGTTAACATAGAAACATTTCTGACTTTCATTCCTCCTTCTACTTCCTAATTATAACTATATATAAATATACACACACACATAAAATATTATAAATATCTAGCTATATATATATATACACATATAAAAACCTCTTTAGGCATTCACATACAGGACAAAAATCACACAGCTCTGTAGCCTAGTATAATGTCTAGGTTATGGAAATAGCAATTTTCACCTCTGCATTCCATCCTAGAATCATCATCAGCAAATTATATAAATTTCTCAGAAGTCTTTGCTTGCTTGTAATTGTCTCAACTTTCACCAGAAAAATCACTTCTTCCAAGTATGTTCACCCAAAACCATTTTATTCCAGATACTGTAACTTTTTTCCCACTCGTTAGAATTCAGTTTCATTTTTTGCTGTTTCTATAATCCTGTTAAAACTCATCTGCATTATTGATTTAAATTTACTGGTATTTGCAAATACTGTTCATGTTTTTTCAGTGTTATCATACATGATTTACAATCTGTCTTCCAAAATGGTCAAGACCAGTGTCCATAAAAAGGTCTCAACAGATTCTTTTGTTGTACACTGAAAAATCAATTTATGACCTTTTACCTTATGTTCCTCTCATGCTCATTTCATAAGACTCAACATAAGAAACAAACTGAGGCTCAAAAGAACCCAAACAAGCCTCCTCCTCCTCCCTAGGGATGTCTCAAGTCTAACCTAACCTAACTATTAAATCTTCTCATGCCTATTCTATGGGAACAAAAAAGCAAGTTTCACACAGAATTGGTTTGGACCAATGTACGCAAATTGACATTCTTTTACTGACTAGAGTGTTAAAGACCAAGAGTTAAAAGTCAAATAACACTTTCATTTATACACACACACAAAAATAATAACTCTCCAGGTCAAGGTACATGGGTAGCAAATCATGAGGAATCTCGTTTCACTGCTACTGGTGATATAATAGCAAGACTTGCTAAGCTACTTGTCACTTTTAGGAGCCTTGATCTATGATATTTACCAGAACTAGTTCTGATTTTAAAACATTGAAGTAATTCCTGAAAAGGCAGGATAAAGCAAAACATCAAGATGAAAAATAGCCCCTTGCTCCCTTCTCACTAAAGGTAATAAAATACACAGAATCTGCATCATCTGCATTCCTCCCTTTCTTAGAGCCACTGCTCTAAAAGCCTATTTCCAATCTTGGCAATTTTTTTTTCCCCCCCTAAGAAAGGCAGAGCAATTCTAGCTCTATTTCAAATACTAATGTACATACTGAACAACCTTTCTATTTTGCTACATGCCATTTTTAAACACAGGTCTCTAAAGTTTAACCAAATTCTTCTGGGAATTATTTTTCGAAAGTATATTACATACTGCATAACCATTCCCATGTAACACAGTCTGAAACATAGTGACTATGTTTATATATTTTTCCCACTGCTGTATCTCTGGCAGTACTTTTGCTGAGAAGAAAAAGACAGTAAAAGAAAACAATGAAAGAACAAAAAAATTCAACACAACAATCACTGCCTGTTCAGACATTAGAAAAAAAATTATTTATAAGAAGATCAGTGAATCTAACACATGCACTCCATTCCCAAATCAAGTTGCATTTAAGTAACATATAGTAAGAAATATTGGAGGCTTATGCTCTCAAAATAAGAAAAGGATTAAAACAAAAAAGGGGGAAAGTGTGTCCTTAAAGCAGTTTCAAACAGAATTGTTTCTGGTAGACTCACGCTCTTAAAAAAAGAATCTTAATTTCTGAATTACTTACAACTACATTTTTTTAAACAAATTTAGTGAAGAGATATTTACTTTTTAAGTTATTGTCTCAACTAGGACACAGACTGCATTAACTTTACAAAACAGCCACATCAATGTTGTATTCTGGAAGTCATTTTGTTTAGTAATTGCTTAAAAATAGAAACAGTTACAGAACAATTTCCCAAGGAGCTGTTATGGAGCTGGTGTTGCATAGATAAACCCTTACAGAAAATCAAAACTTTTCTTGCTTTTATATTATTATTTTACTTATTCCGTACACAAGTATCCTGTGGAGCTCAAAGAAAGCTTAATTATGACATTGTTTTGTAACTTCTTTATTCTAACTGGAATGAAAACTTAAAACAGCCAATTACTGCACTCCATATGATGAAACTTATTTATAAGGAGCCTAAATGTAATTCTCTAGTGATAGAAACTGAGAATAGTTAAGCAGTATCTTAAAACAAGTTTATGGTTACAAGAGGCTTTGAGCAACATCTTCACAACAAAGTTTGATTTACTTACGGGGACTGTGTGCGAGTTGTATATTCTTTGAATTCACTGTCATGTATAGTAAAGTATGGCCTGAAATCACTGCAGTACTTCAACGGTGAAATACAACTGCAAGGTAAAAAGAAGATAAACTTGTTGTATGTATACAATGCAAAATTTCATCAAAGAATCAAGCAAATCTAAAATTCTTAATGCTTTGTTATATACAGATCGAATGAAGCTGCACTCAGCTGCAATCTACAATGACTCAGTTACTAGTTATGAAGCTCCACTACATTTACCTAACAAGTGCCAACACGGTTTCTGAAGATTCTGATGGTGATGGTGCCATCACGACAAGTGGTTCTCCTAGCAGCACTAGTTCCCAAAGCATCTGAATGTGAAAGAACACTGGACAGAAACACCTAAAACCAAATTGAGGTATTTTAATACACTTAATATAATCAGTAGAAATATGCATTTGATTAAGAACTGAATAAAATGGAAGTTTGCAGCAGTACCGAATAGTCATTTGAAAACCACAAAATCCTCTTGTGAAATTACACATTTAATGAACTTGCTTATTTATTGCAGTTTCAGCCTGCATGTTGTCTGCATGGCGTTTTAGCCAGCTTTACAGGAAACTTTACAGGAAAAAGATTAAAAACGATACTGCTAAATCATAGCTTGCAAGCTAAGGGATATGTGTTATGGAACCATCATAAATCTTTGACTTGTGGGAATTCACAACTAGGAATAAATCAGTCCAAATGCCTACCTGAAAAGATCTACTTCATGAACAGTTGGTAAAGCCATGGAGATCTGGGCATCTGCCTAAAAGATATCGCAATGCTTGTTTTTTAGTCATCAGAATACCTAGGTATTAAATGAAACAGTTTCCCTTAAATGCTTACAGACAGTACATGGTATGTACCCTAATTATTTACCACTGCTGTACTATTGCAGTAGGTACTACAGTATCCCCACAACTATTTTTGTGTGCTAAAAGCAAGCTTTCCCTCAACACACACACCGTTTACAGGCATGCAATTTCTGGTCCAGAAAAGATATAAAATACTGAAGCTGTTTTAAACAACAGTAATGCAGCACACAAAGGCACAGATTTGTTATATATCCATCTTCTATAGCTAAAGATTTTTAACTCAGCTTTCATCCACAAAGAAAATTAGTTTAATATATTTTCACCCATTAAAAAGATGTTCAAGGTCAGAAATTTTGTCAGCCAATTATGCTCTTCCAGGAGCCAGACATCCCTCTTCTAAAGTACTTGGGTAACTGGGTTAGAATACCTTTAAAAAGCACTCTATACTCCTCCACTCAAAGTTTAAAAGACTGTGGATTTTATTATTATCAAAGTATACGAGGATTTGCTACCAATCTTTTATGAACAAGTCTAAAATAAAAGAACGAAGGCAGATATTTAGTTTTATCTTGGGCTTATATACAACAGAGGGATCTAATCTCTACCTGGTGCATATTCTGTACTATTGGTGTTGTTCCAGGCTTGTCACGGTATGTTGGAATCCGCAACTTGGAAAGAAAAAGAAACATTTTTTTTTTTTCCTGGTATCTAATTCAGCAGAGACTTAAAATGCTGACTTATAGACAAGATGTAACATTTAAAGAGGATATACTACAGTACGATGCTTAAATTACTCTATAGAACATGCACATAACAACAAATATATAGCTGAAGACTACAGATCATTGCTACAGAAAATCAATATGCAATACTACATAGTACTACATTGCAAACTGAGTGTTAGAACATGAAAATTATACTTTGGTTAAAAAAGACTATTGATAACATTAGTCACAACTATTACAATAATTTCAATAAATATATGTTAAAATGTTGGAGAGAACAATCTGAAATAATTATGAAGTCTTAAGGGGGGCACAGAATTACTTTCAGAAAAAAGGCATCTCATAAAACATCAGACATCCTAGTAGGTATAAGGCAGAATCCAAATAGACTGAACAACATAAATATATTTTTCTGACTTCACAGTCTGCATCTATAAGTCTTGACTACTACAAATTTAATCATAACGGAGGTTGGTGTGCACAAATGGATGTAATTTATACACAACTAAAACTGACTGCCCAAGCAGTGTAAAAAACCAGGGATAGTATCACTGAAGACAGTAATTATGGCTTTACTCAGGTTAGGAACACAATTTCAACTCTCATGGATAAGAATTACCGATGAGATAAATGCAGGCAATACCCAAACAAGACATAACTGACACTCATCATTATCACCCAGCATCCAGAACACTGCTTTATTAAATTTGAGCTTTCAGAACAGTTTCAGAAGCTTCCTCTCCCTGGTGATGTACATGTGTCTAGCCATAAACTTGAGAGTATCTGCTATGAATGTACTTCGACTGTAACCTCTGGATCCATCAATCTATTTAAGTGCATCTCATATGAAGATGCTATGGCTCCCAGAGGCCCAGTTCTTAGCCACCATTTAACCTCATCAGTTCCTCCCTGTGCACTTCTTTAATAGCTTTACTTCAGAAGTATTTCACTTGCATTGAAAATTATCAACAGACTAAAAAATTAATTTCTAGTGCATGGGCCAAAAAAAATTTTTACTTGTCAGACTTCAGAAACAAGAATGACTTTCATCAATATATTTGATTTGCTTGACTGGAGCTTAATTCTCAGTATTTTGAAGTGCTACTTACTGTTTGATTTGACATATACTTAGCATTAAAGTTAGCATTATATAGCATGAAATATACTTAGCATTAAAGTTTCCTAGAATGTGTATTCCAGAAGGATAATACAGATACTGCAATTATTAGTTGTATTGAAATATCACTTTTTAGTATCTACAAAAACTACATGTTAACCTATGCACCATAAAAGATTCTCCCCTCCTCACCCCAATCAAAGAACTTAATCAAGATCTCCCAGACCTTCACTCTGAATGGAGTACACATCTATTCCTGTTCTGAAGTATGAGACACTGAAAACAAGGCAGAATAAAGTGAGTACCTATACAGTAAATGGAGGGGAAAACACCCTCAGAGAAAAATAAGTGCAGGAGTATTTACCTTCATTATAATACCCATAATAGGCAAATGCAATATTTTCCCTGGAATTGGTGGTGGCCAACGATCAACATCGCTACAAACTTAAAGAAAAAAAAGTATAATCGATAACTAGTTTATATATGCTATAACCCATGATACTGTAATCACCTTTGTGCACACTGCAATTTTAAATTACTGCTGGTAGCCCACAACAGTTCAACTTACATCTTGATCACTCTGAACTCTAAAGAAGTTTTACAGCCTTTTTGACATTCTTAATGTATTATTTCATCAGGACTATAAAGATTTTAATTTAAAGAAAACAGTATCCTCTCATCTTCCATTTTTCTAACAACTAGACTCACAATTAGTTGAAGAAATGTTTTATGAGAAAAAAACGACACTACATATTAAGAAACTTTTAAAAGAATGCAAACATTTATGTACATTATGTACTGTAGAACAGTTAAGCACAAGTTGTTAAGGAAAAAGCTAGCTTTCTAGCTTGGCTAAGAAGTTTTCAGCATTTTGTTGTAAACAATTATGAATATCATTACTAATTCTAGTAGTTTCTGCAGAGCTTATTTTGTTCATAATATAACCTACCAAAAAACCTGTTTATCTACAAGTAATTATAAAAAATACAATTCCTTTATCAAGAATGGTTTCCACACACTCTTGCTCAGTGAAAGCAGAGAGACACAAATGTTGTACAGGACAGACACAGTACAAAGAACATAGCATTTCCAGGCAAAGAGCAAATAACTTCCCCCTTTGGCCCTCTCTGGCTCCTAAAGTTCTACAGTAAGGCTGAGGCATCTGTTACCAGTGCTGCTCTGTTGCTTTTTCCCTTTGGTCAAAACCAAAACAAACTATAACAAAACAAACAAACAAAAAAAACCCCACACAAACAAACAAAAAAAAATAAGACAAAAAAACCCCAACACCACAAAAAACCCTCACAAAGATGACATTTCTACAGTTCCCTATCAGAATCCTCAGAAGGACTCGATGTGTGAAGAGTGCGAACTAAGGAATGGCATCAGCTACTTGTGCTGAACAGCTGGTCCTGAAGCACAGAACCAAAACCCTGGATGTTTTTTCAGAACAGAACTTCAAGTCTCCCATGGAGGATCCAAAACTAGATTATCTCTGTTCAGTGATCTAGAAATCAAGCCAGTTGGCTGAAGTTTCAACTCTCTACCATGCAAGAAGTCAGAAATGCAAACTAGTATGTGACAGTGTTGTTATTTCTCCAAAAGTAGTATGCGATATTGTAAGTGCTCTTCCAAAACAACGTAATAGTAACACTACCTGCTTCCAGGAAAGCTTCACTTTTTTCAAAATATTCTGGTGCTATTTGCTTAAGCATGGTGCGAAAGAGATGGACATAAGGTAGCTTGCTGATGAGGACCAGTGACTGTAATAAAGAGCAACAAAAGTAAAATATAATTTCAAGTTAATCCCTTCCCTCAGCTCTATTGCAGCTCTACTGGTTATCCTCAGAGAAGGTCAAGTGTGATTTTTCTCACACACGCAAGCCAACCACACATTTGACTACACGCAACTACAAACAACTCCCAAAAGTTCCCAACTTTCTGTTTTTAAACACACAATAAATTTCTCCTCAGACAGTGCAGCTGGCACAGCATAGCTAATGTAAAATTAGACATATTTACTATAAATTAACAACAAACTTAGTTAAGAGAGCAAGATACTCTTCCTGATCCTCCAAGGACATTGAAAAATAATTTCCAAATTAATATTTCCCTAAAATAATTGAAATTACCTTCTGGAAATAGCCTCTTTTTAATGATTTGTCTCGAACTTGTCTGAAATATACATAGCCGTAGTAATATGCTGGATCTTTCTGCAAAAGAAAGAATTCAATGTAACAACCTGATACTGTCATTCTTTTTGAAGCATTTGATATGTATTTTAAAAGCTTATTTTAAAAGCTCCAAAGTTGATTTGATACAATAAACTAGAAGAATTGTTCTGTTTATTGGCATTATTTTTTTTAATAAATACTTCAAAGAGAAAATATCAGCATCTAGAAACAGCTGTGCTTTCTGGCTTTACTGGTTTTTTATCTACATTCTCCTGACACAACATGAAAGCAAAAACAGAATTAATTTCGTGAGGAATAAATCAACACTCGTAGTTTTGCAAAGTAGCACTAAAAAGATTTTAGCAGTTACAAACCTTAAAACCCTGACTTGAAAAGTTAAAACCTAGTTTTCAATGTATTAGTTTTAGAAAAGATTCTTGGAATATTAAGGAAGCAGGCTCTCGCATGTCAAAGATAAAGCATCAGCTTCATCCTTCCTGCAAATAGGAATTCAAGTATTTGCCACAAACAGATCTAAACTGAGTTTGAGAATCAGACTCCCACTAACATCGTTAAAGGCCTCAATATTCCATATGGACATGCTGAGAACAACTTTTTGGTCACTATCTCTTTTAGGTAATTGCTCCTTCTTCAAAAAATGAATGGTGGAAACAGAGACGCATGTCAACCTTTTTTTTTGTTGTTGTTATAAACCACTACAGATTTCCAAAAAGGTAATGGTTTTTACAATTTGATCTACAGGTTTCTAGTCAGTAACAAAATAGGTGTGGTCTTCAATTTAATTCCTTGCAGTCCAAAACCCATAGTAAGAAAACTTAAAGAATAGTTACCAGAACTAATTATTAGTTAATTATTACGATAATGACACCCTACAAAAAAACATTTTCTGAGCTTCATCTTCCAGTTCAGAGATTTTGTTTTTCAAGCATTAAATTTAAGCATGAAGACCCATAAATTAACATTACCCAGAAGAAATCAACTTCATTTTTTCTTATTTCCAACCTTTAAGTAAACTGGTAGATCTCTATCCAATTGGTCCAGAAAACAACATAATGAGACTTTCCTTCCAGGAGACCGTCGAAATCTAAAACAAAACTGCGTGTCCCCAAGACAACCTACATAGGGGGAAGAGATAAACAACAAATAGACAGTATTCTGAGTTTGAGCCTTGTTTAACATGAAGACTTGTTTACAGCCAGAGTTATAATAGTTTTGGTTCATTTACCTTGCACTGCTATTGTACCATTTATATATTTATATTTTTCTAAGAAAACAATTTGGCATCTTTGGCAACAATAAATAACTTACCTTCAACAAAGAAATAAAAAGTCACTCTGCCTCACAGAGAGTTTACTGGACTGCCATGTCCTGAAACAGCTCTTCTAATCGCCATCCTCCTGTTGTTACTACACATTTTATTGGTCTGCCTGTGTACTTCTGATCATCTTAACCACTTGTTATTTCTCTGTTGAAGGACTGTATTTGCCCTTTTTTTGACACCAAACAGTTCATACATAAGTCACACCATAAGAGTGTAATATGTTGATCTTTTACAACTCAGTATGAAGACTTTGGACTCAGTATTTTTGAAAGTCACAAAACTGCAGAAAACTGAGTACTAATTGCCAGTAATACTCCCAAGAAGTCATGTTCCCCTTAATTTCTATCAAAATTACTTTCTGAAAGAAAAATGTAACTAAGTATATTGACTATTTGCCATCTGAAAATAAATTTGGGCTAAGTTTGTATCAGGTATCAAATATACTTTCTCCAGGTGGAACATGAGAACTGCAGTATCAGAACTTGCATCACTGACCCTCTTAAGACTGTGTTGCTGCCATTACACATGCTGTTTATTGTTAAAACAGAAGCAGCTCCAAAAAACCCTTTAGTTCAAGTGGAAGCTGTATAAACTGAACACAATGTTCACATAAGTATATTACACCTTCTAGCAAACCTGTAAAAAAAAAGTCCCTTTGGAATGGAGAGTTATTAACATGAACACAATCAACTGAAAGTCAATCTCCTGAACACTGCCAACCTGTGGTAAGCAGACTGTCTTCACCATAACAATGTAAACATTCATGTAAGTGACTGCGAAGACCAAAGACCTACTACACTTCCGGGTACTGTTACCAGCAGTAAGCTTCCAGCTGGCAAAGGACGTGTCCTTCTTCACACTGAATCTAACTTCTTCATTAGTGCTTTGCTCTTACAGCTCTTGGACATAATTTGCAAAGACCTCCAAGAAAAAAATCGTTAAGTCACTACTGATCATCTGAACTTTTCACAGCCATCCTGTCTTACATAAGCCAGTGCTAACTGACTGAACAGCAAGGCAGAGCTCCATTCTCCAGGTAACTACCCTTCAGACTTAAAAGCCCAATTTCATCTTCTCTTTCAGTCACGTACATACCGCTACAGCAACCACAGACAGCCCAGACCCTCAGTCGAATTCACTGGCTGTGCAACTGGCAGTGTGGATTAATACTGGCATGTTCAGAGCATGCAGGTCTGAGTCTTGGAACCCCTTGAAGTTGCAGCAGGAAACCCACAATGCACCAAGAAAAAAGTAGCAAATCACTGTATGGTGGTGTAACTGTCCAATTCAAACAGGTAACTAAAGCAAGTGCTTAGCAATATGGATCCAGTCGTAACATGAAAAAGCACAGCACATGCCAATAACACAGTACTAAGTATCTGCTCCAAGTGTTCATACCTAGTTCCCTTCATCCAAAGCAAAAACACCAAACTATTATAAAAAGCTATACACAGAAGACCTACAAGTAAATTATCTTCAATCATTAACATTCAGAATATGACGTCTTCTTATTTAACCAGCTCTTCCGGTATGTAGAAATTTAAAAGATTGGTAAATACGTATTCTCTCTTCAACTATCCATGCAGAAATGGCAAAAGCATTATTTCAAAGATAACTGTACTAGGAAACATAGCTTAAAACCCCCAAAGGTGTGATCTAGTGCCTTATTGTATCATTCTTTTCCCCTAAATTCATAGCCACTACAAGTCCTAGAATGATATCTATTTGTAGTTGTAAAAGGAAAAAAAAAAAACAGCTGACAAGCTTTTGAGCCATGAAAACCTAGGAAAGAGTGACCTCACATTTAACTGCAAGGTAGTAATTTCCTTCACTGCTATATTACACAAAATTTTTCTTTTGATGTTACAGCCTACAATGAAAAAATAAATCGTAACAGATAGCACAGACTCCCAGCTAATTTCTAGAATGCAGGTTTTATGTAGGTAATCCCTCTACATTATTTGAAACCAGCCTACCAAGAACAATCAAGAACTTAAAGGTTCTTAGTAGGGACATTATAAAAAGCAAAAAGCTGGGATTGTTTTCCTGCTGAAACTAAACCGTCCTTACATATACCTATTCTGCCTAAAACAATTTTACTACCACTCTTACTTGGAAAAAAAAAAAAAAAAAAAGATTTAAAAATCAACCTTTGTTCTTAACAAAATATTTTGTACCTTCAATACACCTTTTGAAGGCTGAACAGGTTTATAACCATTAATGAGCATAATAAGAAGATACAGTTAACTCATCTTCTCTTCCAATAATAGAAAGCAGCTCTTCTATTTACATACAGGATATCAAGAACAGAGAAAATATCTTAATTTTAATGACATTAAGACAAAGGGGAAAAATTAGGCAAGACATTTAGTAAAATTACATGAGAGAGCACTCACACACATTAAAAGCACACACCTGCATCACCCCATACCAGAGTTGTTATGCAGCAGAGCGACCAAAATCATTAAGTAAGAGCAGTTATAGGGACAAGTCTCTTACTACAGGTTTTGACTTATGTAAAAAAAATAAGTGTGAAAGGAAGTGTTTGTACTTCTGCCATATCTTTTTGCAGGTGGTCCAAGCAATCAGCCGCATGTCTCCAATTTCTCTTTGGCAGCAGAACAGTAGAAGTTTAGATTAAAGAAGAATTTAGCAAGCAGGACCACACAGCAACAGAATCCTCAAGAACACAGAAGATACGGGACAGCCTCAGTTTTTCCTTTACAACTGTTCTTTCTAAATACTTTTGAATTTAGAAGTCAGTTTCATTGTTATGAATTTAGAAAATGTACACTTGCTTCTTTATGAGAAGAGGGTTCCATAACCCTTCCATTTGCTTTATTAAACCAGATTAAAATTCAGATTCTGTGCCTATACTCCTCTTAACAATGACAGTATTATTATTTTGTTTAGAAGCAACATTAAGATGTTAATTCTTTACTTGCAAAGTATTCTGAAACATCTGCATGTATGACATCTAGAAGGTCTTACACATTCACAATCCTGTTATTTTGCTTACATAAAATAAAGAATGAATTCTCAGACCTTTCTGCAATACAATTATAGTTTTATACTTAACCCTATTTGCATTTTTTCTCTATTGTAATATTAAGGTATTTATTTAAGTATTTAAACTAAAAACCATGAACATATATACTGTGAGATTGATTCTTAACATAGCTTAGTTCAACAACAAACAACTACAAAGTGAAAGAAGCACTTACCTGAATTAGAATCTGGAAAAGACAAATAGCAAATATTGGTTTTCTAAAGAATGGGAAGAAGAAAAGACAGCTATTATATTTCCTGAAATTATTATAACTCAAAACGAATTATATACTTATACAGTAACCACAACTTACCTCTTTATCTGTGAGTTTTGAATGTGGAGGATATATTACCTACAGGAAAAGAGTATTATTTTATTTGAAAATAAACTGGGTATCAACAGTAAGCTTCTATTAAATATTTTTATGATACAACCCCCAAATACCTGACTAGCCTTAGGCTATTTTCAATGGTAAACTAGTAATATTATGTCTCTGTTCTTATTTTTCATATGCTTTTAAGCTAACTTGATCACCCGCCTTTACAAGGTATTTTGCATGCCAGTTGGAGACCATATAGATACACTAAAAATTCAGAGTACTTGAGATTTTTGGTGCAACAGGTTTCAAAGGAGACTACGATTATATTCTTTAGATTTAAGTTGTACATACAAAATACATATGATGCCACAGAAAGCCAACACACTACTGTCTGAAATCTGTTGCAATGGATAGTTAGGTGTGAATAATCAAAATTCAGTCATAAAACACCCTCTATATTAATAGTAACTCTTGGAGGATGAACACTGGCCCCACATGAGAGCTGAGAACTGTGAAAGTTCAAGTAATATACTAAAAAAGTCATGGCTTTTCCACTGACAGAAAAAAAGTAGAATTTTTTTTTTTTAAATGCAAAAAATCAAAACAATGGAAGACAATGTAAGACACAGAAGGACCATAATTTAAAAAACCTGGATGTACAAAATCAGTGATTATGCAAGCAAATGAAGAAAGAGGATAAACCTGAGATTTATAAGTTTCAGCTAACAAGTTCCTCAAAAAAATCCCCAAACTACTGGAACAGGTGGCTAGCTTGTAAGCAAGGGAAATTAAACATAAATTCAAAGATCATTTCAAAGAAGGTTTCAGGAATTCCATAGATGAGAATTGCTATAAGAACAGAAGTTCAATGCAAGAACATTAACTTAGAGTCCTCATAATAGCACATTGACAACACCCCGTTATCTAGTTTAATCTTGTTCGACAAAATGTAAGTAAATATATTTCCTGATAATGTAACACTGTCCTACTCTATAGAAAACAACAAATATATCCACTGGCTGGTCTCTGACTAAGCAGGCTTTCTGTCTCCTGGCCACGAAGTCTCCATTTCTTATTCCCCTCAGTCTTATATCCAATGATGTTCAGCCATACAGCATACTATTAGTATTACTAAAGCTAAAAGTAGACATATGAGTGAAATATCTGCATACTGCATTTAGTAAACCTATTATCATCTTTTTTTATTCCCTTAACATTTTCCTATAGTATCTTATGCTAACCAATACACTCAGATGTAACTCTTCCAGCAGCTGAATGATGCTGAAATTATCTGCATCTAGTCAAAGATGATTGGAGTACAGACCAGACTTGAATTCATACTGCCGTTTCTAAATAGTCAGTGTATCTTCCCAGAATTCCAATCAAAACTAAAAGTTAATTACTCTTCCTTCGACAACATAACTGAAAGAACTCAATTCTTAGTTATGTAGATATTTTAAGTTTAATTTTATGCATCCTTTCAACTAAAATTAATGGGACTGTTACCAGAGTTGTTAGCATACATGACAGAGGCTACTCTGAGCTTCTCTCAGCCACAGAGCACATTAGCTGCTTAGGTCACAGGTTGTAAAGAAATGCTTGTCTTTATTACTAACAATGCCTTATAACATCAAGCAAATATAACTTAGATAATTAACGCAGTATACTGTTTTTTTATTTGCATTTCTCTTGCAGCCAGCAAGGCACATCAATTATGTATTTTAAATATTGTAACAGCTAGCTTGGTTGAATTTTAGGCCAGTCTGACATACATTTGTGCTGGGAACAATTTAACACCAAAAAAAAAAAAAAAAAAAAAGACATTTTTCCCTATACACCAACTGTTTGCTGCACAGTCATATGGTGAATATAGTAAAACAGGATGTGAAACCGATCCTAATAATTCTTCTTTCCAGTTCATTTTCTGGCCCAATCAGTTCCCTAATGCAGTTCCATATGCAAGTTCATAGATGTTTGCCTGTTGCACAAAACGGCAAAGAGCAGCAGGGAGTTAAAAAACTCGCAGTCTGTGGCAACGCCACTAATGCATCATCACAGTTTGACATTCATGTAATGGTGCATGGAAAACGCTTCAAACATTCAGGAAATGTAGTTATACATCTCAGTGATCTGAAGAAAACTCCGTATAAATGCTACTTGCGTTCACTTTATTATTAAACTCTTTTAAGATCTTTAACATCTTGGTATCATGGAAATCAGTTCTATTCACACATAAAGAAAACTGATGAGGTAGTTAATATAAATCTTGGCACGAGATGAAAACCATTCACAACGGCACACTGGCATGACAACCAGCATAATGAAAACAGTTGCTTGAAAAGAACTAAACTCACCTCGCGTTCCGTGCCAGCTGTCGCTGTGTTCCCACAGAGCCCTGCCCCTCCTCCCTCCCTCCCGCTCGCCACGCCGGGCCGGGCCCTCCCCGCAGCGGGATTTCACACAATCACGTTTCTCTCACAACGCCGCCGAGCTTCCCCCGCCGCTGTGCAACACCGGCCGCAGAGGAAGCGCCCGATTCCGGCGGGGCGCTGCGGCGGAACGGCGCGGCCCGCCCCGGGAGGGAACGGTGCCCAGGGCCGCGCCGTGGCGGGCGCGGAGCCCCCTCACGCCGCCGGCGCCAAGCGGGGACCGCGCTCACGCCGCCTCACGTACCTCCACGGCCTGGCCCAGCTCCAGGTCGAAGCCCACCACGCACACGCAGTGCACCCAGGCGGAGAAGCGGTCCCAAGGCAGCAGCGACAGGCACCGGTCCGGGCCATCCGGCTCCGGCAGCGCCACCGCCGCGTCCTCCCCGGTCTCGACGGCGCCACCCGCGCTCCGCTCCCGCAGCGACATGGCGCTGCCGGCCCCGCGCCGCTCCGGCTGAGGCTGCGGCTGCGGCCTCGACCCTGCCGCGGGGAGTCACGTGACGCCGGCGCACCGCCCTCGCCGCGCTCCCTCGAGGCCTTGGAGCCGCCACAAGTGGGAGAGTCCAAGCGGTCACCAGAGGAGGGGGCGAGCAGCGCCGGGAAGCCCGAACCATTACTGCGGGCGGGGGGGGAGGAGAGGGGCATTCCTCCGCGGCCACGGGGCGCGCCCACCCGCGGGGAAGCGCCGCGCGTTCCTGGCGCTGCGCCCACGCACTGCGCGCCCCAATAGCCCCCAGGCCCCCCTCCCCGTCACACCGCTTCCCAGCTCTGAACAGGCCATGGTGTGGCACGACCCTGCTTCGTCGGGGGGCTGCCGCGGGCAATAATCACGATTTACTTCTTCCTGTTCGGCGTGTCGCTGAACGGCGTCTGGACGAGGTTATCGCTAAATAATTCATAGGCACATCCTACATCATGTCCTACACAGCACTAAGCATCATCCAGGAGTCAGACGGAAATATCTCACAGGCTGATGGCTGGACAACTTTACCCTGCACAGGAAATTGGAATAATAAAAGTGAAAGCGTCCAAATCCCTTAAAACCTGTTTTAGTGCCTTAGCCAAAAGCCAAGCTGTTTGTTTAATAATGTAAGAGCTTTCAAGTAAATACTCTTAGCACAGTCCATGTCCCATTTATATTTCAGTAGGTAAAATTCTGTGGTGTTGGAAGTCCTAAATAGCTATTTAAAAAAAAAAAAATTAAATCATACATCCCCCCTCCTGACCAGACACTCTTGATTATTTATTTACACTAGACGTTTAGCTGACTGCTACTAGAACAGCTTCAGCATAGCAGATGCAGAGAGGCTGGTTGCCTGAATTACTTCATGCTGTTTTTTCCCCAATAGAACTTGCAAATACTAAACCCACGATACCATATCTTACATAATATAAAATTTACGACTCTTTAGATGTGCTGTTTCCTTAAGACCCATTAAGAACATCTGTTTAGCTATCAGAACTAAACTGCTAGAAATTAAAGTATGCTTTGATCATTACAGTAATTTCCTAGACAAAAGAGGAACAAACATATAATCAGTTAAAATTACAATACACAAAATTATCATTGTAACAATTTAAGATATAGCAGCCTTCAGTTATCATAAACCATTAGTGGCAAAGTGAATTTTAGATATAAATTAAGATATGCACAGACATGCACAGTGTTATGCCACGTGCAGGGGCAGTGGCTGTGCAGGAAGGCTCCTGCTGCCTCTAATTGCTTCATGAATTTACCATGATGCCATGGAAGACTCACAAACTTTTCCCACAGTTAACTCCTGAGTTCTGTAAAAAATTACTATCCCAAGTAAGACACGACTAAGACTTAGCTTCACCAGGTTAAACTCAGAGGAATGATTCTGTAGTGGTATTTCATTTGCTGTTTCCATTTAAAAGCTGAAACGGGGCCTGGCCAAAAGCTTTTATCTCTTGGTTTGAGAAAAGATATCATCTCATGGCTTCTTACAAGCCTTCCCGTGTTTATATTTTTATAACGTCTCTTGTTTACATTCTTGCTATCATGGGCAGAACAGAATTCTAGCTATTATTATCATGCATTCCCTTCTAGTTTTTGCTGGCCTCTGTAAGTTTTCATGTAATAAAAAGTATATATACAAGTAAAATAGTAAGAATGAAACGCTTACTAAGACTGCTACTGATAGTCTCTGCTCATTTTGTTAAACAAACAATAACCAGTAACTTAATTCCACTTGAAGCTTAACAAAAGTACTCTTTTGGCAGGAGAAAGTTGAGAAAATGGAGATATGATCTTTGAGAAACAAGTCACTGAGAGGATCCCCAGTTACTGGAGATACTCCTAATTACCAGGGAAACAGTTCAGGAAGAACCAGCTATTTCTAATACATGTAAGTTTTGGTAAAATGTGATCATCTTCCTTGGTTGAGAAGGGATGTCAGTTGTTTAAGAAAAAGAATAAAAATATTTCTGCATGTATTTTAAGTAATGTTTTGTATAACTGAGCCTGCTTTCTCCTTCAAGAAACGCAACAGTGCAGGACAAAACACAGACTTCAAAGTTGGGAATCTATTAATTGAGAATGCTTTGCTACAAATTGCCATAGTCTCATGAAACAGGAGGACTCAGTGTATCGAATTTGCCCTTTGCCCTTTTGCAGAAAGACAGCAATCTATTGATAAAAATATTCAGCAGGGACAATGGTATTTCCTAGAAAAAGCACCCCCTATGGTGTCAGTTGCTGGAACAAAAATGAGTACAGGACTGTGTGGGACAGCTGGATTCTGAAGAGCCAGTACTGTTCACCCTTTGAGCCTACCTTGCTTTCTTCCACCCTCTATCTTTCTCCTGCAGCCGCTAACTCTACCGTTCCATCCCCCCTCTCTCAGCGGGATGCCTTCTATCAGGTAGCAGCAAATGTCGTGTTGGCTGCTGGCTGGCCAACTTCCATCAGCCTCAGGAGGGAGTGATTGTGCAGACTGTTCATACCCACTGAGTAACCCCAAAGAATTGGATAAACATCTGCTCATTTCACATTCCCCCCTCCACCCCCAGCATTGAGATTTCAGTTTAGAGCAATACTTTATTAGTTTGAAAATTAAATCTGATCGAATAAATACATTTATTTAAAACAAACAAGCAAACAAAAACCAGAAATGTCATACTTACTTTAAAAACACTTGTTATTTTTCAAACAGCCACAGAAAACATCAAACAAAGAAGTCAACCTCGTATTAATAGAAAACCAGCTAAGAGCTGGTTACATGATTACTATGTTCTACTAAAATGATAAAGCAGTGAAAGTGCCAGATATACCAACTTAGCTAATTTCATTAGAAATGAAGAAACATTGTATGTAAATGTAGTTATATATTAGCATAATACTGTCGTCCAGGTTTTGGCTGCGATAACTTTCTTCCTAGTAGCTGGTATAGCATTGTGTTTTGGATTTAGTAAGAGAATATCAATAACAGAGTGATGTTTTTAGCTGTTGCTAAGTAGCGTTTATACCAAGTCAAGGATTTTTCAACTTCTCATGCCCTTCCAGCAAGAAGGCTTGAGGGGGCACAAGAAGCTGGAAAAGGGCACAGCCAGGACAACTGACCCAGACTGACCAAAGGAATACTCCATAACGTGTGATGTCATTCCCAGTATATAAACTGGGGGGAGTTGGCTGGGAGGGGCGGATTGCTGCTCAGAGGCTGGCTGAGCACTGGTCAGCAGGTGGTGAGCAACTGCGCTGTGAGTGACTTGTACTTCTTGGGTTTTATTTCACTCTTTTAGTTCTCTTCCTTCTCATTACTATTATTATACTTTTATCTCAATCACTAAACTGTTCTTATCTCACCTACGAATTTTACTTGTTTTCGATTCTCCTCCCCTTCCCACTGGGGTGGTGAAGGTGGCAGGGACTGAGCAAGCACCTGCGTGGTGCTTAGTTGCTGGCTGGGGTTAAACCATGACAACTATATTAACAGTATGCACATTACATTATACTTATTTATATATACCATATGCATAAATTATCAACATGCTATACAATGTATATGGTGTATATATAAATAGATAGGGTATAGAAAGTATATTTATAAATAGTATTTTATATAGAATTGTAGAAGTATATATGCATAAATTTCATATATAAATAGCATATTCAATATATGCTTACTATTTTTATTACATAAATATAATTGTCTGTTATGTAAGATACTAATTTGTATACTGGGTATGATTATCTTTAATAAGCTTAATGCAAACTAGAAATAGGAGCAGGGAAGGGTCTTAACAAAAACACGATAAATGGAAAATCTACCTGACAAGAGAGGATTAAACCACCCGAGTTGCTTATTCTTTAAAATTTAATGCTGAAAGATAATGCAGTTGTTCTTTATATAATCAGCCAGAGACTGAAAAGATCAGGAACAGAAAATAAATCTGAAACTAGGGAACAGTGATAGTGCCACAATAAAAAAAGCATAACCATGCTTCAACAATTCTGTGCTGATAATTAGAATAAATTTTCTAATCACTGGAGAAATAAGGTTTTGAACAAAGTTTTTGAACAAGAGGAGTAGGGAGTAAACTCCTGATAAGTTGTAAGGAGAAGCATGGTGAGCTTACAAAAAGGGTTTGGTGTGATCACTGCCAATTGAAGCAGAGGGACTCAGTGGTCAGACACGTACATACATATCAATGCCTGTATCTGTGCAGCTCCTTTACAAAGTGGTTTAGATACGGTGATTCAAACACTGTGTAGCGAAGTTCATAGCTAAAACTGAAGTGGAAATCAGCTCTGAGATGTATTACAGACTCCATGTTATCTGTGATCTTTATGAATCCAGGATAATTTGGCTCTTTTTCAATGTGATCGTGAAACCAGCAAATAACCTATTAGCAAATACCTGCTGTTCTCCAGTAGTGATCATCCTTCTGAGGACATGATGTTGTTCCATTTACTTCTCACGATACACCAGCATGAACAGAAACACACTATTAGAGAACACATTTGTGGAATGTGTATGTATTCAGCAGCTCCTAAAACAAGCAGGCATCCAAAAATTCAAATGGGATTGTTGCTGTCCTGACATACACTGCAACTACACCATTTACTTCTGTGACTGCCCAGCGATACACACTATCACACATGCACTGAATATTGTGAATTTTATCAAGAATTGCAACCAGAATATTTTAGCAAATTGAAGAATTGCCACAATGTCACAACAATCTTGCCATTCCTTGTTTAACTGACTCTGTGAGAACACTTTTTCTACTTAAAAAAAAGGTGACTACCTTTTCAGTCATTGCATCTCAAAAGCAACTACAGATCAGCAGATACTAGTCTGAGCTAGTTAGTCTGACATGCCATGCAGCTAGTCCTCCCTCCAGTCCTCTAGTGGACACAAAGCGATTGCTGTGAACAACATTTTTCCAGTGTTAATATTCAATTTGACACATCTATGGCTCCAGGAAAATGAACCTATTGCTCTGAAACAGTTCCTCACTTTTTCACAGTTCAGCTTGATTCTGAATGTCTCAGAAGCTACTTCTGACGCAAGTTTGTTTTGCAAAATATACATTAGGATATAAGTAACAGTTGAAACTTTGCTATATGTTTCCACATTGCTATGTGTGGCAGTAAATGGCTTTACAGAATGTCATATTTAAAAATTTGGTGTGGCTTAAAAGAGTGCATAGATTTTGTTGCATTATTGAAAATCAGTGAGAAACTGATTTAGTAAATTTCTGATGAAAAAGTCTCAGGGATGAGAACTCAGTGGAGAGCTGTGCATCTCCAACTTTCTTCTTACCTGTTTATTCCGTTTGCATCTTAATTTTTATACTACAAACTGAACTTTTGCTGTGTAACATGCCTCGTTCATTACAAATGTAATAATCTCTCCTGAGTCAGGATCTCCCACTAAGCAACCGGTTCACAACACCTGTCCACTAACAATCTTAATCTGATGTATATTAATATTTTGGTAACCTTTCAGATCATCATTGCACAATACTCAAAATCTGGCACTGAGTTGCCTATAATGATGGTCAACATTCTTCTTCTCTAATCAGTTACAGTTAACTTAGAAGTCACAACAGGCTTCCTTCAGCAGAAGATCTTATTTTTCATCAAGTCATTAAGACCAATGAATCTCTTCTGCACTTTGACACACTCAAGCCCAAATCCGGATGTTTGGCAGGTACACATAGGAACTCTACCTCTGCTGACTTGCAGCATCCTGAAACAGACACCAGCTCTTCAGAGGACAAATGTGACAGTCACCTCCCTTCCATTTCCCTTATCCAAGATGGCTGTAGAGCAGGCTGTTTCTGCCCTCACCTATGATGGCTATCATAATACTGTTATGGACTTCCTGCCCAGAAAAAGGATGGCCACCGGTAGTGGCATCTTGCTGCCCTTACCTGACATGGCTGCCACAGCTCCCTGCCGCTTTTGGTTGTGTAGCAGTGTCGTTTGCAGAAATGAAGCATTAGCTTATACATCCTCCTGACTCCTGCTGAGCACAGTAGAGTGGCTGAGCACTTTATACTGAACCTTCTTCATCCACCTGTTTCTTTTCACAGCTCTAAGATGGACACTTTCTGGTACGCGTCAAAAATACCTCATAAAATACTCATACAACAATTGTATCCTCATTTCAGAATGCAACCATTTCCTGTATTTTTAACTTAGTCTATGAGTCTGCCCCTTATAAGTTTTAAATTTATTAGGCAATTAGAAATAGCAGTAAAAAAGTCTGAGAGATAACTAAGCCCATCCAACTTCTCTGAAAGCTGGCACTCACGCCAAGAAGGCAGGCTCAATTTAATTCCCCCGCTGAAAAGTAGGTAGAACTCTCTTGTTACATGAGCCCCTTGGCTGCACCAAAATGTATTAGAAAGGCAGCTGACACGTACCATTGCTTCCCCCGTGGGACTGTCAAAATGGGCTTTCTCTAGGGGACGGAGAAGGGTTCGGGGTACCATAATATGGCAGCAGCCTACACTTTAAAGGACACAGAGCATTAGTTCATTCCATTGGTCACAAAAAGACTTGAGGAAGATACTTCACAAACAAGAGTATGAAATTTGTTTGAATCTCAGTATCTAAAAATTATAAATACTTAGAGGGAAAATCAGAAAAATATATCCACTGGTCAGTTTATCATTTTACTTTATTCTCTTAGATGCTATAGATGGTAATGGTTCTTCAATTTTACTTTCAGATTCCTATCTCCATTAAATATGCATACAAAAATATAAAGAACGCTCTCATAAACATTCTTTTCATTCCAATACCTTAAGTACCCCTTTGTTCCTACTTCCTACACCTCTGCAATTCCAAAATGTTCTCAGTTACTTATACTTTTGCAACTCTTTCCCTCAAATCTAATTCCTCATTTTCCCCACACTTTTTATATCATTCCTTCCCCATTTTGATTACTTATGGCACCTTGAGCGCTATAAGCAATAGCCATACTGAATTTCCATTTATTTCATCAACGAGTAGATTAGGAATATATTTATCACAATAGTATAATCTCATAACAAGCTGATGGAGACCATGAAGTAGTGTGCCAGATATTCTTTTGTATTTTTCCTGTCAGGAGAATTGACAACTACGGACATAGAGTCATTTTTTTGTCTTATGAAAAATTAGACTTATCTCTCATCCTGGATTTCAGTTTTTTGCTTGAAACATGTTATAGCCTGGTTTTGCTGTCTTTTTCTCATTGGGTGAAAACAGAAGAAAACTAGGCTGTAACGAATCACACACATACACCCCCCCAACCCAAATCACAGTGCAGTCAAAAAGCGAAAAAAAATGAAGACAGCCCTGAGATTTTACTGTGCTGTAACTAGTAACACAGCAATCATTCTTTCTCTCATATACTGCACTGCCTTACCTCAATTGTTGCTTACTTCCGTCACATATTGCTGGCTAAACTGCCTGGCCTGGCTCCACTTCTCTCCTCCACGGCTGCCTTGCCTTTCTGGCATCAGACATCCCATATCCCAAATCATAGCACCTTGTCACTGGGTAATAATTATAGTGCTGGCACGACTTCAACATCTATCTTATATCAAACAATCTCCACTTGTTTGCTTTATAGGGAATGTCTGACTTAAAAATTAATTTGGACAGGAGGGACCTGTTCAACACTAGCCTACCGTATGACCTTGAAAAAGTAACCACCTTTCCAGGGCTTCCAGAAAACGGCGGTACGACCACAGATGATGCTCCAAGATCTACTAAAAGAAAACGCTACACCGGTAACCCCGCCTCTGTCCTGCCCTGGGCCTGCGGTTACCCCTTCAAGGGTTCCCCCCGGCTCCAGCTGCCAACCCGTAACTAGAGATGGCAAAACAAGACAAGCATTTCTCCCTCCCCAAAAGACGTCAAATGACACTGCGGCTTCCAAAGTTTTCAACCTGGGATCGTAAAATGACAAGATCACAGGGAAAGCAGGAGAACGTCGGCGAGACTCCCGCGCTCCCTCACGAGAGCTCTACTCACGACGGGTGACCCCGATTTCTCCTCAGAGCTTCCCTACTTAACGGCAGGCGAGCCCCGCTCGCTCCTTTCCTCAGTCCCCACCCAGGGCAGAGCTGAAAACAGGGGAAGGAGATGGCACCCGGGCCCGGGCGCTCACTCACCTCAAAGACCTGCCCCTGCTCCCACCTGCTAACGCGTCCTAGCTGTGCCCTTCCGCAGCTCCCCCCCCTTTTTCCCGCTTCACCAGAGGCCGCTCGCCCCCCGCACCACCCCGCAGACTCTCGCCCCTCACAGACACCCCCTCCTCCCCAAACCCCGCGCACCCGGAAGAGGGCGGCAGCCACAACCGGGCGAGGCCTCGGCCGCTGCCGCAGCTTCACCGGGCGCAGCGCGCCGGCGCAGCCCCCCCCAACGCGCCTGCGCAGCCGCCCGCGCCGAGCCCGGCGGCGGCCGCCGCGCCTTCCCTTTGGTCAGGCCCCGCTGAGGACGGCTCCTCCCTCCGCCGCCGCCTGCCCTCCCCCCCGACCCCCGCCCCTCCCCGGCAGAGCCGCGGCTGCTACACCGGGTAGGTTTCCAGTCACTATGGCGGCCGCTGCGCTGAAGGTAAGGGAGGGAGCGGAGCGCTGGTGCGCCCCGTTCCTCGCTCGGGGCTGGGCAGCGCTAGGCCGGGGGGAGGCGCGGGGATGCGCCGGCCGAGGGACGCGCCTGACCCGGTTTGTTTTCGGCTCTGCAGGTCGGAGGAAAGTTTTCGTGGTCGGCGGCTGCCTGAAAGGCAGAGCTACCGAGCGGGAGGCGTCCGGGCCCGGCCGCCAGGCCTCTCGCCGCCGCCGGGCCAGCGGAGCCGCGCTCGGCGGGCGGAGAGCGCGGGGGGCTGAGGAGCGGGTCCCCCCCATGCGCGGCCACCTGCGGCGGGGCTGAGCCGAGGGGACGCCGCCTCTCCCGGCCCGCCGCGCCCCGCGCCGGGGGCTTCTGCAGGAGACTGCCCGAAGCAGCCCCCCGCTCGCCTCCCTTCTCCGCCGGCCCCCGCGCCCCCGCCCGCGGACCCGCCGCGGAGAGACGCTCGCCCGCTGCTGCCCGCCGGAGCCATCGCGGGCACCGCCTGGGAGCGACCTGTCAGCACACCTCGTAGGCCGTCCCCGAAGGACCCTTCCCACGCGTTAGTTTGTCCCCGAGAGGAGAGTTTGAAGCCCTCGCCATGCTTTATCAAGTTCCTTATCTGAGTGGCTGCCTGAAACTGTAGACCAGTTCAGCTCTGGTTGGTGTAGGGGAGGAAGACAGCATAGCTCTCCTACCCCATCCTAAATCAAGGAGCACCTATTCTACGTGGGTTTAATATAAGAAGATGGTGAAATGCGGATTGACGTGTGAAGCAACTAGATCCCTGTTGTGGAGTGAGGGCTTTGTATTCGCCTTCCAACTCCTCATCTGTGCGCTTTGAGAGAGGACGCTACCCCTTCTCCCTCATTGCCCTTCCCTAAACCTTTCCTTGCTTTCATGTTGCATTGGGCAGAATTTTGGTCAGTGCTGTTTACGGAAGGGGGGGGTAAAGAAGGCAGTTGAGGTCACAAACAAAAGTACTTGTATGACTCATCTACTTGGATTTAAGACACTCTATCCTTCTTTCAAGGAGCCTTTGCTTCTTTTTGAAGGCATCAGATGCTCGTTCCTATTCTTCCAGAGGAGGATGGACTGAAAGTTGTGCATTTTAGACTTCTTTTGGGCCACTGCTGATACTATTAAGAGACATAATGGGGCTTTTTCACTGGATTGCTGCCAGTATTAGTTTACACACTGAAACAATGAGTTTTTAGGCCTCTCAAACAATAATGTTTGTCCTGCTTTAATATAAAGTTGCTGTGGAGGTTTGGGTTAAAAATTGTAGAGGACAGTCTGCATCAGAAGAGGCTCTCTTCATCTCTGGTTGGTGTGGCAACCCCAATCTGTCCTCGATGCCTTCAGCCTTGGCCATCTTCACTTGCCGCCCGAACTCTCATCCATTTCAGGAACGTCATGTCTACCTGGACGAGCCCGTCAAGATCGGCCGCTCAGTGGCTCGCTGCCGGCCAGCTCAGAATAATGCAACTTTTGACTGTAAGGTGCTGTCCAGGAACCATGCTCTTGTCTGGTTTGATCACAAGACAGGCAAGGTAAGTTGTTTTCTTTACTTAAAAATAGGAACTGCACATTTGTTCTAGCAAGTCCATGTAGATTGCAGATCACTTGGGTTTTCTCGTAATAAATACGGTTTCCTGTGGAAGGAGTAAGATTTGTGTTACAGTTAATACTTTTCAGGTAAGTTGGTAATTTCTTACTAAGCAGAAACTCCATCATTAAAATCATATAAAACTAACAATTGAAAATGGTAATAAATATTAAAAAATTTGCATGTGTATTATTCACTGCTGGAAGTCGGTGATTTTGAGGTGAATAATACAAATTTGAAAGCACGGGTTTGTATGAATATAATGGTGTAATAGTATTTTTTCAAGTGCTGAGAAATTGCTGTTTTATCTGAACATGTAAATCTCATTGTGAGGAGTGTCAAAAAATGGATTTAAAAAAAATACTGGGTTTGGCACTCTTCCTATTTTCCCTTTTGAAATTTTATAAGGAGTATTTTGTTGTTTGTGTTTGATAAAAGGTTTGTTACAGGAAGCAGGAGTGTAACAAATGACATACAAGGTATTTTCTCATTGATAATGAAATTAGTTTTAGAATATATCCTGCTTTGTTTTAACTGTTCCTCTCAAAAAGTTAACTATCTTGTTAAGTGAAATTTAGGGGTTCTGTAGTGCCTATTTTGTCCACTAGGGATTGAACTGCCACAAGCAAAGTTATTTTACTTAATGACTGTCAAGTTAGTTCTAATACCCAGCAAGAAATGAAGAAAGTGCAGATTTCAGTTGCTCAGCACTGTATTTGTTTCTTTTTTGTTGTTGTTGTTGTTTTTTGTTTTGGTTTGGTTTTTTTAATATATTGATGTTATGCCCTAGAACTTCATATGCTCTAAATCAGCTCTGTTTTTTAGCTTTACAGCATGCCCTTCTATGAAATGTGATCAGTGTAGCTCTTGGTTTTAAGAATAATATGGTCTGTAATTAATACAGCATTTTTTAGTAGTATGACACAGCATGGGGAGCAGTACAATGCAGTCAAAGTTCTTAAACCTTCCATTGTTAACTATCCTATGTTATGCAATACCTGGGCATGATGGGACAAGACAAGCGTTTAATTTCTTAAGGCTGGGTTATGGCATGGCTTTCAAGTTACCTGCAAGTAATTGTGCAAACTGCTATCTGTATTAGTGTCTCATTAAGCATGTTGTTTTGGCTCTGTGTATGTGATACGCATTCTTGGACACTTAGAGCACTTAAGTGCATGAAATATTTTCAGTTTAAGCTTAGTTTTTAACCTTTTCTGTTTGACTCAGCAAAGTAAAATGTTCCAAGTTATTGTACTGTTTTTAAATGAAAACATATGCATATAGCTTTTTATCAACATTTCTCATGATTTCTAAAGGTCTTAAGACCCCCATGTGCTCTTCTATGCTTACAAATAGTCTAGCCATATTAAAGATACTTAATTTGACAAAGCGTTGAGTGATGAGCAAGTCTGATAAGTAATAGATGAGCTTAAAAGACAGTCAACTGTGGGGTTTTTTTGTTTGTTTTGAAATTTCAATTAGCTTTTCTAATAGAGGTAAAAAAATTATATGCTAATTTGTTTTATCTAGCAGATCAAAAATAGTGACCTAGTAGTAATACACACGTGGATGGTATATGATAGTTCTTGAGATACTGTCATGTGAGGATTTGATGGGGGTCTTGATGAAAATTGCCCAGGTGGGTATCTGAATCAGTAGCCATAGTGATCAACTAAAGTGGGGCTTTAAGATCATGCATAGAAATACATTACTGTAAATTTTGCACATCAGATGTTGTGATACCGTAAAAGGTTTAAAGCATTGATACATCAGTATGGAGAATTGTGGATTCTGTGTTTGTTTCTTGGCGATATGGTCTGTTTTTTCATCTGCTTGGGTATATGAATGGTAAATTGTGAGATCATTGGGGGAGAGGGGAAAAATGCATCGTTAGAGGTAATAGATACAAAATGCGGTTGTGAAAAGACAGGTAGATGATGTCGGTAAATACAGTCTTAATCTTGAATTGCAAAAACTACTTTAAAGAGTTCTGTGGTGTTTTCAAAGTACAAACAAAAATGTAAAACTGTGCCAGAACATTTGCATGCAGAAACATTTATTACCACTGTTTACAGGACGTCTAATAAGTACATCTCATTTAGGAATGTCATTATCCTATCACCTATATTTAAACATGCACAATATTTTGTTGCCTCAGTATTTCTAAAAATTTTTTAGAAGCTTATATATAGGACTGTTATAAATTCTGGGGTTTATGATAACAGAGAGAAACCTTCAGATAATTCCAAATACTTCATGCGTGATCTGGGGCCACAGTTCCGTAAGTTGTGGACTTTGGCAATACCAGTTTCTGGCATTCCCAGTCACTCAGTCTGCCTTTTGAGCTGCCTTAGTCTAATATCTTTATTTTCTTGAGGGTTTGGAGTTTACTTTTGTTTTAGTGAACCATGTGAGTGATTGTGTTTACTACATAGTCTGTAAAGAATTGTATCAGCATAATCTGTAAAGAATGGTAGAAACCAAAGGGAGGGAGCATCAGTAAGCAGTGGCAAGGAAACCAGTATACAGAGGTTTTTTGAGGCAGAGGTATGCTTAACCTGAAGTACGTCACATAAATAGATTGAGTAGAATATGACCTGTTACTTGCAGTTGAAAGATGTGAATGTTTGCTTTGTATAAAGGCAATTTATGCATGGAAAAAAGTTATGTGCTCAAAGATAATGTCTGTGTCACAACGGCATTATTAAGGATAAAAGTAGGATGAGTCAAGATCACCGGTAAATAGCAATTAAAACCAGATATTTAAAGCTGGATTTGCGTTTTAAATTATTTTTAACATAATACATAAGCATAAAGATGTCTAAGGAAGAAGATGGTGAGGAGAATATCTGTACTCAGACTTTTTGTGTGCTTAGTAATACTTTTATAGCCAACCAGTGCAATGCCTCATTTTGCTTGTGTTTGTAGAAACAGTGTTATATCTCCTTCTGGATTTTTCATACCGCAATAACATTAGAAGCTTATGCTTATAATTAATTTTGATTTTCTTTTTTTTTGAGTAATTACAAGTTAATGAATCTTTTTAAGGGATGCCTGAAAAAGTGAGTCACTGGATATGTAGGAAGTGGATGTTGTACTGAGCATGGAGTGTTCCAACAAGTGTGAATCAAAGCAAAAGAAAAAGTGAGTTATAGTTCAGAAAAATCACATAAGTTTGTTCAGCTTCTATCACTACATATGGGCAGAAACTCTGTAAAAACTGCTTAACTGAAACAGTCTCAAACTTATTTTGGGGGAGTTTGGGTTTTCTTTTGTTTGTTTTGGTTTTTTGTTTTTAAAAATAAGCAATTAGAAAACCCTTGAGAATTTGTATGTGACTTCTCCCAGGCTGAAATGCTCCTGACAGATGTGGTGAAAGCTTTTAGTAGAAACCTGAAGTTTCTGACAGATATCCAGGCTTTCAAAAACTGGAATTATTCAGTGCCTTAGATTGTTTTGAGTGGCTGTTATAAGCACCTTTGGTTTAACTGTGGCAATGGATTCTCTATAAAAGGTGCTGAGAAACTGTGAGAGAAAAACTGTTTTCTTAGAACATAAAGACTCCAAATAACTGGTCATTTTTAACAAATGAAAAAAAAGTATGTAGGCACAAGTTTTTGTGTTACGGTGGTGGCTAATACTACTGCTTTCATTTAATTCAAAGTGGATATGGATTGAATTGAGCACATTCATAATATGTTTGTAACAGAAATGTTAACTAGTAAATTGAAAGCCGGATAGTCTGCATGATGGCAAATGTAATGTATTAAGGTTGTGCTTTACGGCTTCTAGGCTTAAAATAATTTGAAATAAAAATGTTACAGAACACTTCCTGCACAGAGTGCCCCCTTTAAAGAAAACAAACCTTGCCCCCCCTTCCCTCCCCCCCCAAAAACAAAACAAAAACCAAGCAAAACCCAACCCCCCAATTCAAAAACTATCACCCCAAAGGTACAGCCAGGGAATTACAGACTGGCTAGCTTTGTCTGAGTCCCTGGGAAAATCATGGAACAAGTTTTGGAACACATTTCTGGGCACATGAAGACGATGAGTTGGTAACAGTATGGATTTAGCGGGGATAAATCACGTCTGATGAGTCTAATCGTCTTGTATGATTAATTGACTAGATTTGTGGGCAAGGGGGAGCAGGGTGTGCTATTTACCTTGCCCTTATCAGGGCTTTTGATTGTTTCCCATTATGGTCTTCTGTCTAAGTATGGGTTCTGCAGTCTGGGTGTATGAACAACTAGATGAGTAAAACAAAACTGGTTTGAGGATCAAGCTCAGTGGTAGTGGTTAATAGGTGGTGCTCTGCCTGGATGCTGGTAACAAACAGAATACTGCAGGAATCTATATTATGACCTATCCCATTTATCATTTGTATCAATGACCCGAAGGACACGGTGAAGTACACTCTAGTCAGGTTTGAAGATGACACCAAATCTGGGAGGGATGGTGTGGTAGGGAATGTGTTGGTCTGTTCAGGGCCAGGCCTGCCATCCAGAGGGACCTGGCCTTGCTGAACAAACGGGCAGATGGAAATCTTGGGAGTCTGAACAAGGATAAATGTGAAGTCATGCACTTGTGAAGGAAGAATGCCTTGTAGCTTGTTAGACCATGTCTAGGATACTGCATCTAATTTTGGACCACCAATGCAAGAAATACATTGATAAACAGGAGTTGAAGTGTTAGACGCTCTCTTTTCTTGCTGTAGTGTACTAGGGATAAAGTATATTGACCATGAAAGAAAGAAGAGAAAGAAGTTGTAAAAAGGAAATATGCCGATCACTTCACATCACACAGAATGCTTTGTGGAGATCAAGAATTTGGCAAGATTCAAGTAGTATAGGATGTCTTCTCTGAACATTCTGTTTGTTCAGAAGTATTTTAGTAAATCTGTCTTAAAAAATTGCGGGATATGAAAAATGGTATTTAGGGTTGCAAGATTTTAATGGGAGATTTTTCCTGCTGCTTCCTATTGATATTCTTGTATGATACTCTGGACTATTTGGTGCTGATCTATGTAAGGGATATATAATTTCTCATGTATCAGTAGCATTTCTTTTAGTAGATACCATGTCTGTTATTTATTTTTCCTCTATTACATCTTTTCAGCTTTCTGTTATGATTATTGTCTTTGAGAGCTGAGCAAATGTTTTATTTTTCAGTACTGGTGATGTTGCTGTATGCTTACAGTCTGCAGTGTCTGTAGAGGAGACACTTTATCTTCCAAATGTTTGTTCCAAGTGTCCTGGGAGACTGACCTGGGATCTGCTATAATGCACTAAGGTGAAATTTCAGTGCTTAGATGCTTTTGGTAAGAGGATGATGTCAGCCAGCTCTTACATACACCTGTTAATATTTTTATGTAAGTGCTTTTTCACCCTGAATGAACTATCTAATTTTATGCTGATGTGATCGTGAGAGTAGTATGGGGTAGGGAACACTAGGTTTCGGCAAACTTTACCATCATACTTTTAGAACCCGGCGTAGGAGTGTTGGTGGCTGTTTATAGTAGAGGTAAGTTACTGCTGACAAGGATTTCCCTGCAGAGATACCATCTAGAGCCACTGCTGCAGAGCTAATACTGTAATTCTTGGAGCTGATCCATTGCAGTCATGATGCATCTATCCTGAGCCAGGAACACCAACACGTTGATTTGTTTTAAAAACAAACAAAAATCCCTTTTGTCTTTGCAATGAATTTTTACAAACCTCAGATGAATCAGGTTACTTAGCAGTAATGAAGGGCCAGTAAACGTGTTTTCCTTAGGGGTTTAATGGGATGGTTTGGGTTTACTCCTGGTCCCATGATTACAAATGTAAGAGCTTGCTTCCCTAGTACATTTTCATTATGTAAAACTCTTTTTGACTTTCTTTCATATATTAGTTGTGGCAATGCATTGACCATTTGCAGATGAATTTAATTACACTGGAGAAATACTTTTGATTTGGCTTTGCCCTCTCATTTTTCTTACTGAATTTGAACAGTTTTGGTTGCTTATTTATCTAATTGAAATAATTTAATTTATATATGCTATAAAGGGCCACATGCGTTGGTAGTGTCTAACTGTGTCAGTGTGCTACTTTGGTTGTGTTGATTTGAATCTGATCTAGCCAAACTCTGCAAAATATGTAGACAAATACTCAGCTCATTTGTTGCATTTTGTTTTTTGTAACTTCTTTTAATAGAATGTATAAAGTGAAAATGATTAGTCGTAGAACCTGGCAAGTAGTGTCTCCATCCCTAAAGCTAACAATTTTACAGGCTCTTGCTACTAAATTAGGTGATTGTTTGTTGTCTCTGGATTTTCCTTTGAATTGTATCAATAATTGCTTCCTGTTAATGTTGCTCACTTGCTGAGAGTTTAGATTATCTGAGCTTTTGAGTTTTGTTAAATCTTGCTGTGACAATGCATTAAGTTCCCAAGTTGTCTATCTTTCCAGAAATATTTCTGTTTGTAGCAGGATTGTTGGAAGAAGGCTTACAGTATTGTCACATTTTTGTTCAATATAGACAAGCATTTTTTTCAGTCTGCTTTAGGAGTGGGAACATCAGGCAGAGAGATGGATTGGACTGTTCCATCTTAAGCCCCTGCAAGAAGACATATCTGTCTGCCAGAGGCCCAGAACAGTTCCTTTTTGCAAAGGAAAATCATTGTGCTGGAGCCAGACGCTTAATCTGGTACAATTTTTGTGTTATGTTGTACCAGACACACATGTATGTGATTGAGCAATGTCTTAGAGTTTATTTCAGTCTTGAGAAGGTATAAATAAATGATTAACTTCCAACAGGCTTTTAATAGAAAGTCCAAAATCCTGTAGTAACACTGTAGTTGAGTGGAAAAACACACAAAATGCTAGCAGCAGTTTGGGGTTTTGTTTTTGTTTTGTTTGGTTTGTTTTTTTTTACTTTTGTGAAAATGTAAAAAATAAAGTACTAGGGTTAGTCAAAGGTAGTTAAGGGCATGAGGTATTTATAATATCTTTGCAAAGCTAAGGAACATTTCAGTATTGATAGTTGAACTATTGTGCATAGTGAAGGAAAAATATGTGCTGTTCTTACACCTTTTTAGGTTATAAAACAGCAGTAACCAACCATTGAAAAATTTGAAGAATAGATGGTGAGATGTAACTAAATACAAAAATATTGACAGTATTGTGCAAGAACAAGTTATTAATGCTGTATATTCTCATAATTACAGTTGTAATAGTTCTTCTATAAATATAAAATCAGTGCAAGAGCTTAAGATACAAGAGTTGTGAATGCTTGTAACTGTGTATTGAGTAATAACATTTCTAAAAGAAGAAATGGAAATGCTTATGTTTCAAATCAAAGAAGAAAAGCTCTGTTACAGGCTGAGTAGATATTTGTACAGCAGGTTCTTTTGAAGACATTTGGTACTGGCTGCTGCTATTTGTATATGCCATTAATCTTGCCTGAAATGTCAGTTTATGCTCTTAACTGGCACTTCTTCAGAGTTGTTCCTTTTCTGGATGTTGAGCAAGATTAAGTTTAAACATAGATTTTTTTTTTCTAAAACTTTGTTGCAATATTATTAATGCTCCATAGGAGGTTTTTTGCTTGTTTACCACCTCCTCCGTTCCCCCCCTCCCCCCCAGCAGATTTTGATGACTGTCTTGCTTTATGCTTTTAATTACTTTTCTTGAAATGTGATAGTTAACTATACAGGGTAGAAGCCAGATCTTGTGGTTTTACAAAGCTGGGCTTTTAGCCTTGCCTACCTGTTTGACTTCTAAATTTCTGATGACCTTTCCCAGTAATTCCTGGCATAATTAACTGTCATTCTTCTCTTTCTTCGGTTGTTAGCTGTAATAGTTGAAAGGACTTATGGGCAATAGCATTGCAGATCAGTTTTCTTGGTATTAGTTGTGATTTTATTCTGGCATTGCTGTTTTCTGTACTTATGGTTTCCAGGTGTTTGAAGAATCTGGAAGCTTTCAGAAGGCATAATGAATTATTTGTAATTCTTCGCATTTTTAATTTTGTTATTAAAAGCTTTGGGGTTTTTATATCTAGTTGTAAAAGAATTAATTCTTCAGCCAAACTATTTTTTCATGTCTTTGGTCTCGGTAGGTAATTGCAACTCCTTGTTATTTTCTTGGTATCCTTACAGGGATTCCTCTTGCTGAATACCAGAGGATTTTAAGGCTGTGTGGAGTCAATATAATCACATATTATTAAGGGACAAAGAATAAGGTTGATGGAGTTTCTTTTGTTTCTATGGATTCCAGAACTGTAAGTCATTATGTATACTTAGAGTGGTATCTACTTGGAGGGAAGTTACAATACTATGGACAAGGACAGACAAATTCTATGACGTGGGTGTTTGTCAGGGGATGTTAGGTTGGTATAGACCTCTGCAGGTCGTCCAGTCCAGTCCTCTGCTTTACAGCAGGTCTATTTAGTTTAGGTTACTTGTGGACTTGGGATAGAATTTGGCGTACAAAATTAATCCTTACTAACAAATAAGCTTTGGAGGACAGGGTCAGGCATATTTGCTAGATACTCTAGGTTGTGTTTCTACTGTCTTAAGTTATGTTCTGAACTTTCAGTGTGTGTGTGTGTGTGTGTGTATATAATTTAGTATTATGAAAATACTTGGAGTACTTATATAGTGTCACTTAAAATTGCCACCAGTGTTGGACAGAATTTTTTTTTTAAATTTACCTGGAGGACAAGAAATGCTAAATGAAAGTCATAAGAATGTTCCTAGTTCCAGCCCTAATTCCATAAGGGTGGAACTAATACAGTACTTTCACTTACAGCTCTCAACCACTACTTCCTTTTTAAGAACTCAGAGGGGAAATTATTTTTTTTTTCAATCTTCCTCTTTGGGGACTTTTCCTAGACTGCATATTCTAGCAGTTGTGAGAGAAAGACAGGAATACAAATTGTCATAAAAAGGGCATATTTGTTTTTGCAATCTGTGTAACTAGTTGACATTAGGTAAAGCTAATGGTTGTCCTGTTCAAGAAGGGCTTTTGGTAGGTATGTAAATATTGTCTGTGTCATCGAAGGCCAGTGATTTGGAATACGAACAGAGGCCTTCCTAAGTCATTAAAGGAAGAACTGATAAACTGCTATTATATTAATATGTTATCTATAACATAGAAAGGCATGTGGATATTGGAAGTCTATTTGAATGTTCTTTACCACCCATGGTATCATCCTGATTTTTAGTTAAATTTATTAATCTGTTAATTAGAAAGTTAAAAGTATGTATCCTGTGTTTGGATAACTTTTAACTTTAATGTAAACAGAAGGGAAATTTTTTTTGGTGTTTTTTGTACTTGAATGAATGCATTGACACACGTGGATGCTTGCTCTCAAAACTTGCTTTTTGTTTCGGAATCTGTGTACGCATGCTATCTCACCTACTGAAATCAGCACAGGTTATACATACATCCTATTGCAGAGCACGGCCTCCTGATAAATTTAATGCAGGTCTACATTTTAGCTGCAAGTTGACTTGCTCTGACTCTGTGTTCCAGAAATGGTTTTGGACGGGGTTAGATTGGCAAAACGCTGCACCAGCACAGCTGTCCTGCTTTCTTTGAACCACTCAGGGACATCCAGATTACAATCTTTTGGGCTCTTTAGGTCATTCTGTTCAGGGATTTCAGCCTGCTTCACAGCCTGGTGTAAATGTGCCTACAATTGAACAGTTTTGTGTGCAGATAGGTGGGTTTTTTCGGTCTCCGCTGGTTGCTCAATTTTCTTCTTCCCTTTCACACATAGCTTTAAGTTGAGCTTTCCCAGTATAGGTGTTGCGAGATTAACTTTAGATGATGTTGTAAGTTTTATAAACTAACATTAAAGGATCTTGATGACTAGTTTTTCTTTTGAGATCTGTAACTTGTACTGTCTTTGATGTGTTTTATAGTTTAAACTTGGTGTACACATCTTTCTTTATAATTGCCATTTTGTATTTCCAAAAGATTTACAGAAAGAATTGCTTTGTAGTATCCTTTATGAACCTTTTATGAAGACATAGTTTTAAGTCTAATGTTAGGGTACCTGTAATCTTGTAACATTATTTCTGTGACTGGATCTTCTTGCTGGTGTTGTGCCTCAAATTAAGTCTAGAAAGTATGTTATATAGTTCTACTTTAAATACTGCTTTAGACAGTTTTCATACAGGTGAGCAAAGCTGAGTGGAAACTGTTCTTTCTTACCCAGAGCAAAAGTTTTAAGACAACAGAAGGATTTAAGAAATTGTAAGTGCTTGCTTATACTTGTGGACATTTGGGAAAGGTAATCACTTTGACTGCTGCACTCATGCTGAGGTGTCCCAAGTATTCTTTTTCACGGGACAGTTGTAGTTATGGACCAAGTCCTAGTTGTGCTACATGAACGTGCTGTTTAATTGTTGGCAATGCTCGAAGTTGGTAACTTGGATAATATTTTAGTGATCAAAAATTTAGAGGTCCATTATTGCCATCCAGAAAGGGATATCTTGCCTGGTGATGTTTAATGAGGTCGTTGTTAGTAACAAGAATACTTTTTTCGATACCATCGGGGTTAAAGCTTTTTGCTGAGACATGATGCAACTGTGACTTCTCCATTTGTGCTAAAACTGCAAGTTAATTTGCAATTATGGAATAAATATCTGGTGATCTGAATCTCTTTTGCCTTTTCTCAAGCTGGAATAAAACCTGATAAATTGTATCATGAATATCTGCTTGATGGCATATTAAAAAGGAAAAAGAACAAAAGAAAGTGGAATAACTGACCTTTCAGAATTGCGGCATTTGCCTTTTTTTGTTTTGTTTTGTTTTGGTTTTTTTGCTTTGTTTTTTTTTGACAAAAATCCTGGTGAGCTTTTTCATTTGAAATGTCTTTTCCTGCACCATGCAGGAACTAAGCATTCTTACAGCTAACAATGATTCAGTGGCTTAACAAGTGACTTGGAGCAAGAATAGCTGCCTATATGTGAATGTTCACCTCTCTGGCAAACACGGAGTATTTTGGTTTAGTCTGTAGCTGAAAGCAAGGGATGCATGTACAGGTAGTGATTATGTATGTGAGTCCCAAGCTGTTGATTAGAATTAGTAACATGACAGCACAACCCGTTTGGAGGCTGTACTATTAGCATTTAGCAACAAACCAGTAAATGCTGTTCTAGTGGGGAATTGTATCAGAGTAAGGAGCTTTTATGGCATGATCTGTTTTAGAATGCGAATCTCTTGTTATATACGGACAGAAAGTGGTTTTTATCTTAAAAATTATTGTATTTACAGACAAAGCAAACTTGTGTTTTTATTTTAAAACTGTTTCTATTTAATAGATGAGAGAGTGGAAATGAGTAAGAAGCCAAAAAAAAAAAAAAAAGGCAAATTAGCTTTCTAGGAATAGTTTCCAATCTGAAGAGAAGTTTCAGCTTTTGGAAAGCTCTGGTTGAAGTCTGAACTAACAAGTAACATGGTGAAAAGAGCACACAAGCAAAAGAAATATTTTGGAACATATTTGGAAAAATGGGCCAGCTTTTTTCATTTGAATATTACCTGTGGCTATGTAATTGCTAGGACATTAAAAGGATTTTAGTGAGTGTACTGAGACAGATATGAAAAATGGACCAATTCAGTCTTTGCTAAGGATTTCTGATTCTTCTAATTCATGCTCTAGGGTTTTCTTTCCATGAGTCTAGAGATGCTACAGTGGATAGAGGGGATCAACCTGCTACTCATCTTTCAGTAGTTTTTTTTTCCCCCATCATTGTTCCTTTCATGGTCTTGTTTTAACTTCATTGTGCTCATTAAATACTGGAATAGTTACTAACAAAATTTTGCAGATGGCAGTAGAATTTCTCAGTGTTTATACTACTTAAAATTCTTTATGAAATGTCCCATTTCAGTGGAAGAAAAGAACACCAGTAATAAATTACAACAAAATCAGATAGGTGTTAGATGCACTGCATTTGCTCATACAACTGGCCAGGAGTGCAGATTTTTTAGTAGTGTACAGAAGTAGGTCTGAGGGCCTTTTAACAATTTAACAAGGTTTTTTTGGTTTATGCATATGATCTGTGGATTTAGGCTGGTGGAGATTAGCTCCTTATTTTCTTGATGCATTGCATTTTTGAGCAATTGAAAGAGTATTAGCTATACTAGAGCTTACCTTTTTAATGCCTTTGAAGTATGAGCTTTGTTTACTGGCATCTTAAAAGAGGGAGAAGAAAGTTTATCTGCTTTGGTAAACAAGCCTTTAGGAAGGACTCCATGACCTCACTTGGAGAAGAATTATGATGGGAGGAGTATCTTGTATATTTATTTTATATAATCAGAAGTGGTAAATTCAGTTAAATGCAGCTTGTTTCGATACCTGCCTACACTTGAGGCATAGTAAGGGTATTATAATTTAAATGTATGAATTATAATAATTAACATATTCATTTAACATGCTAATAATGTACTAAGCCAAATGTACAAGCTTTGAAAACATTGTAATTTAAATACTCAAGTTTGTTTTTTCTCAAGTATTACAGCTTCAAGCTCTGGAAAACAGACATGGATGACTTCTTTATAAAATAAAGTGTTACCAATTTTTTTTAGATGTGTTGCTCTTACACTTGGGTAAAACTCTTAAAAATGTCCCATAGCAGGAAGCTTGTATGTCTTGTGTCGTCCCACAATGTTGATGAGAAATTGCATTATGAAAGCTGTGGTAGGATATGGAGTCTTTGTTACTTTCTGCAAAACTCAGTGCTGCGATAGAGAAGACTCATGCTTCCTAGTTTCCAATTCTATTCTACAGGATTTTGTTGCAACTCAAAAGGTACTTTTTTCAGTATCGATTTCCATGTTCTGCTGTGCTTTCTAGCTCCCTTGACAAAACTAAAGCAAATACCATGAAAAAAAATCTTGTTAACTTGTTCTGCATTGTCCAGTGAAAATGTCTTTTAGAAAATCCAAGGTCACTGAACCTACACATTTCTGAAAATGTGGCTGACAATGCTTATTTAGGACAAGATGCGCTTGCCAGTGTTAGGGTAGTAATCTAGTAAGTTAACAGGAAGAGTGAAATGGAGTAAGCAGCAAAAAAGCACAATGAACCACAACATTTAGAGAGTTCCTTGTTTGATTTATCTAATCCTCTTGAGACCTAAAGTCTACGTAGCAACGATTGCTTCCCTTTGTGTTGTCTTTCCTTGTGGATTTTTGGGTAGCAACTTCCTTTTATTTGTAATGTGTATGTATTACTGTTAGAAAATACGGTACTTCAGGTTGTAGAATTAAGTTTCCCTATATTTTTTTCTATTGAGAAAGTAAAAAATAAAATGTTCTTCAAAATACTTATTCTTAGCAAGGTATATGACAGAACTGAAGAAATGAGAACAAATCTGTGGCAGAAAAGGTGGTGGGTGCACAGAATATTCCCATACCAGTTCTCAAATGTTAGATGAGCCTGTCTGCGTAACTGGTCCTTCATCCATCCTATCCTCCACCTGCTAACTCTTGCACTTGGGCCACTCTTAAAATAGCTAGACTTTAGACTCCAGCTCCCTTGCCTATGCTTTATACTGTTGGTCCTGTATTCTTTGCACTCAGAGGAAAACAATTTCAAGCTTTCATAAAGAGCTACCTTATCTACCCTGTCTGGTTTTGAGCACTGCTTCCCCATTGGAGTCTATAAGGCTGTCTTCCTGAAAGGCTGGAAGAAACTTTTCTGGTTTTATGTCTCATTCCTTCAGAATACAAGCCACTGGTTCTTGAGGTCACTTGCTCTGATTTGAGCCTGCTAGCCATACTGAAAGGGGGTCTGCAGTTGCATAGGTACTGTGGGAGGCAGGAAGCAGATCTGTACAGTCAGGTTGGAGAACTGTAGAGATGAGCTTCATACCACCATTGAGGCACAGATCACTTTTCAATATTAGGGATAAACAATCAGCTGAGAAGAGCACTGAGCAGTGAAGGTAGCCCAGAGTTTGATTGCATTGGAAATTCTCCAAAGATGGGATAGAGACAAGATGATTGATGTTGCAAGTAGTTGAAGTGATGCAAAAGCAAATACTGAAACTTATGAACAATTGAAGTCACGATTACACACTTTAGATTGCGAGTTGCTCTTTTTTAAAAAAATAAAAACCAACAGGAAACATGTATTACCACTTCTCCTTTTTAAATTTACTTGTACCATTAAGCGTAGGTGCCTGAAGAGCAGAGTTGTGTGCTGTTGAAAAAAATCGTCGTAAAAATTAAAATTATCATTTAAGGTAACAAAACTTTCCCTTGAAAATTTTCTGTTAGATCTGCTATTTGAATGTTTCATTTCTAAAAAGGCATATTTTTCTCCGCTTAATTTCTGAAGTTCTGTCAAAATATTCTTAACATGTTAAAAAGAAACTTCATTATGAGCAATGCAGAAATGGCAGTTGTAATGAGCTTCATTTATAGCAAAATAACTATCTCTTGACTGGACAGAATTTTTTTCATTGAGCTACTCATACTGTTGGAAGATAGTTCGTATTCCATGAAAGATTTCAGGGAAAATAGTTTAATCTCTTGACTTGCAAATGAGAGCATTGGATATTAGAGTTTGCTTCACTTGTTTTGGTGTTTGTTTTAAATAGCAGCATGGAACTACTTACGTTCATTTCCATGGTTCTGTCACAGCTGAAATAGTTTATTTCACACTTAATGTCATTTTTGAAGTGTTGCTTCATGAAGAAATCAAGTAATTCAGTTTGCATTGTAGTCAATACTAAGTAGAGATGAATGTTTGTATCCTTGAACTGACACAATGGTTACTCTTCATGCCTGCAGAATGTAAATGTTCTAGTAGTTTTCTTTAAAAATCAATGGTAATTGTTTTGTTTTGGTTTTTTTTTTCTGAGACTGTCATAGCGAGTGATGATTTTTATCAGCTAACAATTTGAACGTCTCTGTAATACAGTATCTGAAGTGAATGAAAAGTAAAAACTCAAGTGAAGCATGAGGAGTAAAAATATGGTGACTTAAGTGAAGAGTCTTTATTTGCTCTGATAGTTATGCATTTGCAGAGTGAACTCGTAACATAATGTAAGGAGGATTAAGAATTTCTTGAGAAGAAATTTTGTGTTTACCAATACGAGCAGTCTTAGAAGCTCTTTATTAAATGCATGATTTGGTTGAATCAAGTTGGTGGATTTTTCTTTGTGTTTTTTTGTTGTTGTTTTGGCATTTTTTTGTGGGTTGTTTTTTTAATTACTATTTCTGGGTTTTTTTATTGGAATAGTTGAGGAACTGAATTCTTCTAATATTCATTGAATTTGCAGTTGAAATTATGGCTGCACATAAATCTGAGAGAAGATAAGCAGTAATCTATTGCAGTTTAAGTGGTATTGAGGTTCCAGCTGATTGACTGGCTCACCATGGGCACCCTTCTTTCTGGGTTGCAGAGCAAGATGTCTGTAAATCACACACAGTTGGTAAAACTATAGAATGAGGGGAGTAAAAGAATAAAAGTGATTGATGTTCCTGGGTTTTACAATATTTATCATCTGACTGGAAAATAAGTAAATGTATTGCTTTCTATCATAATGCACAGTGTAAGAATACTTCTATTGTAATTTATCATAGAATATTACTGGTGTGTGACTTGCTTTGCATAAATGATTAGTCTTCTCTTTAATAAGTAAAAACTTAATAATTTGCACACTGGTTATTGTATATATCAATGACTGATAAAATCTGGGCTTCCTAAATTGAGAACAATTTATGTTTGTAAATTACTTTATACAGAATTGGTATTGGTAGAATACTTAGGAATAAAGGGTTAAGTTCAGTTGGTTTGAAATAGCTACTGTATTTCTGCCAAAGTAGTATCTGTGTGAGTTCTCTTGAGATTTTTCTCCTGTACTTTGTTACTCTGGATTATTATTGTGGTTTACACATTTTTGTTTACTAGTTCACTGTTTCTGGTATTTAAATTTTCAGGCTAAGCCTTTCAAAGGGAAGTGAAGAAAACATCAACGTTCCTGATGTGGCTATTAAGAAACACTGAGGTTATAAAATTGTTGAGAAACAGAGAAGGCGAACACTGCTGGGTGGTGGTTGGTGATAAAGTGTGTCATGCTTTGAATTAGTTGTTGTTGGTGCTGGTTGAGTGGATGCTATTGGAAGTCTAGTGACATACAGCTGCTGAGTCTGGAAGTTGTCAGGCCATCCAGTTTGTGCAGTCAGCAGGTAGGTAAGCTGCTCAAGTTGTCCAGCTTTGAGTTAAGTGTGAAAAGTGCAATTTAAAAAGGTGAGGGAACTTAGTTAACAGAGCATCTTTATTTTATCTGGCTTGTACCTAATTTTAAGAGACAGAAAAGCAAGCCATGGCATTAACAAATATGGTAAAAATACAGTTTTTTGTCCCATAAGAAATTATTAAGATTTAAAGGATGTATTTGTGTTTATGTCCAGAAATGCAACACCCCTTTGTTTTTAAGGTACATTCTCTTGAACATTGAAACTATAGTATAGGATACTTTGTGGCGCGCTTCTAGTTGCTTATGTGCATTGTACACCCTGCAGCTGCCTGATGGGAGTGAACCAGTCTACACTTACTTTCTCCACGTGTCCAGGTTTTTTTCTTTCCCAAAAGAAACCAGAGCAAAGGAAGAGGGATGAAGCTAGAGGAGTTCCATGGTGCAACTCTTAAAGCAGATGTTTGGGAGAGTGAAACATCTGTATGCACTGCACAGTACATCTTCCCTGCAGTTGGGAGTACTGTGAAATAAGTGTTACTGCTCCCCAGCATAGACCTGGTGCAAAAGAACAAACTTGTTAGGATGAAAAATAGTTGAAATACATAGGGGAAAAAAGCAGGGAGCTGACTCCTGACACTTGAAAACTTAGATGGGACATACTGAGTGCTGTCAAGGAATGTGCTACCCAGTAAATCCAAGAGATATGTAAAGACTGAGGTGATGTGTACATTACTTACCAGGAACTGGCACAGAATCTCTCATTTAAGAATATCTAAAATACATCTGCTTCTTCAGCCCCTAGGAGCTACTGTCAGGTGGCAGCAGAGCAAGGAGGTAATTTTATAATCAAGCAGAAGGACTTGCTTCCTTCTTTGGAAGTCCATGGTAGACAGCCTAATTCCTAGGTACTGACAGGGACAGTGTGAAAAGGTGCTTTCACATAAGGGGATCTTACCCTTTACTTGTTACCTGTATCTGTTAGATTTTGTAGCTTCAGTGGATATTCACATGGATCTGTGTATAAACAATCAGAAGAGCTGTTACTGATCTATATACAAGTGCAAGGTCCTGCATGTGGATTGAGGCATTCCCAAGCATAAATACGAGCTGGGCGATGAGTGGATTGAGAGCAGCTCTTTGGAGAAGGTAGTGGATGGAAAGCTGACTGTGAGCCAGCGATGTGTGCTCCCAGCCCAGAAAGCCAACTGTGTCCTGGGCTGAATCGAGAGACGTGTGGCCAGCAGGTCAAGGGAGATGATTCTCCCTCTCTGCTCCGCTCTGGGGAGAACCCCCTGCAGTGCTGGGTCCAGCTCTGGGGCCCCCAATATCAGAAGGACACGGACCTGCTTGAGCGGGTCCAGCGGAGGCCACAAAGATGATCCAGGGGCTGGAGCAGCTCCCCTGGGAGGCAGGCCGAGAGAGTTGGGGGTGTTCAGCCTGGAAAAGGCTCTGGGGAGACCTTATAGCAGCCTTGCAGTGCTTAAAGTGGGCTGCAGGGAAGATGGGGAGAGACTCTTGATCAGGGGGCGTAGGGATAGGAGGAGGGGTAATGGCTATAAACGGAAAGAGGGCAGATTTAGATTAGATAGAGGAAGAAATTCTTTCCTGTGAGGGTGATGAGGCACTGGCACAGGGTGCCCAGAGCAGCTGTGGCTGCCCCCTCCCTGGAAGGGTTCCAGGCCAGGTTGGACGGGGCTGGGAGCCCCCTGGGCTGGGGGAAGGGGGCCCTGCCCATGGCAGGGGGGTTGGAACTTGATGATCTTTAGGGTTCCTTCCAACCCAAACCATTCTGTGATTCTGATTTAAATTACGTATTCTGTTTTTCTTATAACAATAACATCTTGTTTTAAGACTGGCTGGGCAGACTTTGAAGTGTATTCCCTGTTCTTGAATGGTAAACACTACTTTAAAATTGTTCTAGCAAAAGTCACAGATTTGTTTGGTGTGTTTTTTTGTTTTGTTACTGTTTTGTTTTGTTTTGTTTTGTTTTTTGACAGGGTTGCAATAATGCAAAACTGTAATAATCCAATGAAGGATTTTGACAACGTGCATCATCTGTAGGGTTTGATATGCCTCGTATTTGCATGGGACCTCAGTACACTGCTTGGCTTCAGAAGAAAACTATTTTCCAAAGAAGTTTAGAATAAAGCAGCAATGGGGACACACATATGTTTCTCTTGAATTTGTATTTAACCATGTTGCTCTTAATACTGCCAATTCCCAGTGGCCCAACCTATTTTCCTTTGAAACAAGCTATCTATGGATAGCATCTAACCCTAATTAAAGTTTATTAAAACTTCATACTAATACTAGACTAATTGTAGGTAGCGTAAAAGTCTGGCTGATTTTTCTTTAATCAAAGTATAGTCTTGTCTACAGCCAAATTAAATTTCAGCTTAGATGACAAACCTCTTGGTATGTCGAAGCCTATTACTTAACAGCAAACATGTTTTTTGTGGGAAGTCTGTGTTTGTACTGGGAGTGCAGTTTGAATTTTATGTGAACTTAATTTGAGGGTTCATCTGTTTTGGTGACATACAGTACAGATTTTGTTTTTTCATAGAGTAGATAGGCCGGTGTAGATGGGACTGATTTGATGCATAGTACCAGTGCATTGCTATTCTTGTTAAATGCCATTATCATTTTTAATGACTGGAGAAACCAAGCTGCTAGAGTTTTCCTCCATGTTTTGTTGGGACTGTAGATTTTGAAATAATTCTTTGAATGTTTTTGCTTTGAGTTACCAGTGCATAGCCTTCTGCCAGTTGTTTTTGTTCTTGTTCTTTTAGTAAATGACTCATTCTCCTGGTTTGCTTTAGTTTTTGGACTTTCTCCTTTGTTCTTCTAAGAGCCTAGATAATGAATTGTAGCAGAACTTATTATGTTAAATGTCAAGAATACATTTCAAGAAAGTGCAACCTTTATAAAGAAAAAGCCTAACTGTTCTCAGAACAGCAATATTTTTGAACTGCTGATTAGACATGGAAGAAGTCTGCATGTTAATTCCAGTTCTTTTGCAGCATATGGCCAATTTCTAGCTAGATATTTTTTGCCATTGATTAGGAAGTTCAGTTTCTATATTTAATGTGAAAAGGCTTTGACAGTATTCTGATTTTTACACATGCTTGCTTATTCTGGGTAACTTGCATAATTTCAGTAGCAGGAACACTGAAGTTGAGAAACCTAATTTTAAAATCTGAGAAGTAGGAGAATTGTTAATGTGGATACTGTAGCTTAAAAATAGCTTATGCTTGAGGCTCTACACTGTAAAGATGGAATTAATAGTATTAAGAAAACCCAAACCTTCATAATATAAACAGTTTTCAACTTTAGTTTCTCATTTGTATTTTTTTTTACCAAATCTGGGTGAGAGTGTGTATAATTATGTTGCCCTCTAGTGGTTGCAACTCAGGTTTAAATAGTAAAAAGAAAAGGCATTTTCATACTTAGGGATGGGATTCAGTGATTCTTGCTTGCAAATGATTTAGGTCTTTTCTCCAGTACCAATGTGTTCACTTGTCTGTGGAACAGCATGCTACTTTCATGACAACTGAATGACATCAGGATTTACAAAGAAAACATAATAAGATGCTATATCATTTGATAGCAAGGAATACCACCCATAATTATTATGACAAATAATTAAAAAAAAAATAAAACCCACTTGATGGATTTATTGTAGAATTTACCTTTTATGATCTTATGAGAATATCATTAGTGCCTTATTGGTGTGGTAGTTGCAGTGTTTGGGACTGTGCCTTTTGCTACTTCATGGAAAAAGTACAGTGGCATTTGTAACCATTTGATGGGGTTTTGCATTCAAATTTCAGGTGGGTGGATGTATTCAAGTCCTTCAGGCCACCTATGTGAATTTGCTCTTTTGTGATTCTTGGTAGGCAGAATGATTTTTTTTTTTGCTTCATATTTTCTCTACAAGCGCCCTTTTTTTGTCTAGTTCAAAGCATCACAACTGAGTTAATGGGAAAAATCACTTGATTACCCTTCATTCATGGGCAAACAATACACCAGCTTTCCACTTCAAGCAGGGTAAGTTCCCTGAACTGGTAGCTGTGCAGAAAAGCTTGGTAGTTAGGGGGGAATAGTCATCTTTCTATAATTTTCATGATCTTTTCAGGATGGAAACTATTTGTGCTTGGGTCATATCTCCATCTCTCTTTCCCTCTCATCCCTCCTCCTTTTTTGAATTAAGTCAATTTAGAATAAAAACTCTCTGGCTTGTCCATAACTTCTGGTGATGATACTGAAGTACAAAGAAGGACCTAAATGATTCAATGTACACAGTATCAGCAACTTAATATTGCTGCTTTTAGGAGGTGAACTGTGAAAAATTTTACTGTATGTTTCTAGCCATTAAAAATGCCTATCGTCTTGGTAAGAAAAATGTTATCTTGTGTTTTATCAGTTGGACAATGTGGCCTGAAATCTGCATATAGACGGTTAGAGATGCCTCTGGTTTTCATACCTGGAAGAATTTGCCTTCTGGAAAATGACTGGATGGCTGTTTAAAGAATTAAAACATTGATGGAGAATATTTCTTTTTAGACTGACAATCTAGAACTGTTGGTGATAGAAAGAGGTTCTTTCTGCACTTTGAAAAATGTTTTCCATGTTTTAGAGGAAAATATGGCACTTGTAGCCCAAAAAAATTGCAAGGCTTGACAGTGTATTTGAGAGGTGTGGACAACTACTCTCTCAGGCTTTACAGCTGAAATTGTGTGAGATTGCCAGTGGTACTTTGCAATTCTCTTGTCCCTGCTCCTCATGCCCACTGGCAGATTGGTCATGGGGACTTGTGTGTTCCAAGTACTTTTTTATTGACAAAGAGATTTTAAAAGGCATTTGGGTTGTTGCTGTTGATTTTTTTCAGTCTGTCTGAAGAATGAAATTCATGGGCATGTTGTTATCAGTGTAATGTCTGTGATGACTTTGTGGATATGATGGAAAATAGCTAGAAAAATTACATCAAAATACTTTTGTCTGTGTAGAAAGCTCTACTGGAATAATTACCTTGGCAAGTTTTGCCATGTAAGCAAACCTTTTAATCTTCAAATCCAAGGTACCACGTAGGTGATTTCTGCCCTCGACTAATACCAGGATGAATCATGAGTCACTGTGTTTAAAACTGATTACCATGTCCTTGAACATCTTCTCTGTGCTCTGCCTGTTCCTCTGTGTCTGCTGGGGTGGTTCTGATGTTCTGAGCTGATGAGAAGGCTGCAGCACCTGCCCCTTGTTCTGAAGCCAGTAGGACAGAGCTGAACAAATGGCTGACTAATATTGTTGAAGATCACCTGTCAAAAATCAGCTCATACAATCTCTCACATTGCTGGCAGACCTGTGTCAGTATGTGGATGCGTGCTGTAGGTACTTTTTCCCTTAAGGTTAAAAAACCCTCTCTTTTATTAAAATTGTAAAATAGTTGATCTGAGAGGAACATCAGAATAATCTGCCTTTGTTCATGAATACCATCATTTGATTCCTGCTTGTTTTGAAAGTGTTCACCCAGGAATGAGTTACAAATAAATACAGCCTCCTTCCAGACTATTTTCACTCTCACTTTGTTGGAGGTATGGCTTGGCAATGTCTTGAGTACAAATATTAAACTCCCAATTGTCAAATATCTCTGTGCTGGAAAACGAATTTTCTGTCTTTGGATGGAGCCGCACCCTTCGCTGATGGTGTCTGGTTTCCTTTTAATTGCATTTGCTCTCTGTACGGAATGCTGAAGTTCAAAACACAGAATGAAAATAAATAAAATTCAGTATTTAAAAAAAAAAAAGTTTGGGTCATTGCTAGATGCAGAGAAGTCTTCAGAAAAACATGGAGGAGCATATTGCTCTGGTAACCCCTTGTTCTCAGTATGGGGAAGTGTGCAGTGAACTCTCACTACACTATATTTTGGTAGTATTTGTGGTTTGGACCTGTTACAAAATATTTAGTTTGACATGATTAAATTTAGTACAGTGTCATTTGTACTTAGGGAGATCTTTTGAGTTCAGGCTTGTACTTCTGCATCTCTAATGGCTGCATTGAATTTATATCACCATAATGTTAAGCTTATCCTCAGTATGGTAATTTTTAACTACAGTTTAGAAATGTGCTGAACATTATTTTCCTTGTGACACCTGTCATCTTTTAATAAATAGTTCAGGAACCGATGATGTCAGAAAGTAAGAAGTTTTTGCCTTGTGCAAAGTAGAGGTGAATTAACAACGTCTGCTGCAGATTTTTAAAAACAAAAACACTGCAAAACAATAATAATTATTAAAAAACAAACAAACAAACAAGCAAAAACAACAAACCAAAACAAAAACCCCCAAACTCTAGTCACATTAGAAAAGTCCTTTTAGATGGAGTATCTCCCTTGCTAAAAAGGAGACAACTTCTTCATAAAACTTCCAGGATGTTTTTAGAGTTCTTATGTAGTGTTATTGTGATGATATCAAACCATGATTGCATTTTGAGGTGTTTGTGCAACCTGAATTTTTTTTTTTCTTTATCTGAATGTATGATCACTGGGAGTTTTCTCTACCATAAAACAGCAGTAGTATGGAATTAATGATAGTAGGTAAACACAGAAATGAGGAAAGGTTGAAATAGTTTCAACAACTTGGCCCTTTAGTCTCTATACTGTTGAAAAGTGAACATATGAGAAGACGTCCTTCTTTGAAAGGAGTAGAGGAGCTTTGATGTAATGATTAACTAATTGGAGAAACTTAGCAGTGTGTAACAAGATGGTTAAGCAGCTTTTGCGTTACTGCACCTGCCTTGAAATGTCTGGGATTATGATTGAGAGTTGGAGTTTCTCTGATAAACTAAGAAGCTGCCTCATACTTTTTGCTTTCCTATAAGTAGATCTTTTCTTCTGGCTCTTCATCTGGTGGAGAATCTGGTAATCTTGGCTTCTATTGTGCTTTTTCTCCAATTTGCTTGCAAATGAAAAATGTAATTGCTGATAGAAGTTTAATAATACAAATTTCTTAAGGAAGATTGCAGTTTTGGTTAACTTTTTGCTAATCACTTAGGTACCTCATTAATTCAAGATTTATGAGGAAGCAGAAACAATAAATAATGATAGTGTTGGATTTCTGTGCCAGATCCCGATAGTATTTAAAGATTTCCTTTTTTAAAAAACATTTTTCATTAGTCTTCTGCTTTTTTTGTCAATTCTGTCTATTCTCCAATATTTTCCCACTAAAACAATTTTAGTGTTTATTTTAGTAGATGTTATAGATCTTTGATTTAAGTTTTTATTTATGCAAGGTTTTAATAAGGTCAGGCTCTTAAAATTTAAAGACCATGAGAGATTTATGCCTTACCTCTGATCTTAAGTTAGGACAAAGCTATGTCCAAACATGACAGATCTCCCTTTTTTATGTCATACTTTTCATTCCAGTAGTTAGAGACAAGATCACAGTTTATTTTGATCTTGCACTTTATCAAGGTGGCCAAAGAATGTAACTATCAAGTTTAACCACTTCTTGATCGTGAATTTCAGAACAAAAGTGCTAGTTTTCTGAAGAGTCATAGCAGTTTTCCCTACTGCAGAATATTAGTTACAGGTGTTTTTGCCACTTGAAGGGAAGTGTAAATTACAATGTTAAATTGCAAACCTTTAGGAACATATATCTGAAAATAGAGTTATAGATTGGAAACTGCTCTTTGCTGAGCTCATAATTCTTTATTTATTTTATCTGGATACACGCATCATATAAATACAGTCTTGGGGACTTTGTATGCTTCAAGATAATGTTTACTTTCATTATTGAGAAGTTTGAGTATGTCATGTTGCCAAACTCTCATTAACTTTAACATAGTAAAGAATAGTATTTAGCTTTCAGTCTCGTTTTGGCAGAAAGTATTAATGTAAGAGCATCGGGATTGATGAGTATTTCAGCAATATTTTACACTTACCTTAAGTGATTATCCTGAAGAAGCCTGGATTTCTGGGTAATGGCCTAGTAAGACATTTTGTTTCTTTATTTTAGAGCCCTATTAAATTGCAGTATATTTCCATAATTGACTAATGTAGAGAATACAGTAACATTAAGCAAAACCTCAGAAAGTCACCTTGTCCCTATGTTTTCCCCAGGGTAAATGTTTGATGTGGTGATAGAAGTTGATGTAAATTATACAAAGTAATCACTGGTATCACAGTGATATGTGATACATGGCTGTATAAATATCTTGCGTAACAAGAGGCTGAGCTTCCTTATTGAAATAGTGCAGAACAACTTCTTTGCAACAAGTACAATTTCCTTCTAGAAACCTGTTTTCTACCTAGTTTTTATCAATCCATTCCACTCCACTAGACAAGTTTTTAATATGGAGCAGGAAAGTTTTTCGAAGTCTGTGTGTGTAGTGTCATCTATGGCAGGAATCACACAAAATAAATACTATATTGCTTATGTATTCTAATGAGTCATTTTGAGCATCTTGGGATCATGTGTGAATAATCATTCCTCACAAATCTTTCCCCTGATTACACTTCATTGTTAATATATTTTAGTTTAGCACTTAAAGCAGCAATATGCCTTAAAAGCCTCTCAGCATCTTCAGGATGAGAATTTCGCACAATTAAAATTGTACTTGGGAATTTTCATGTAGGCTGAAAATTCAAATTATTATTTGTTTTACTCAAGAAAATTTTATATAATTGGTATTGAATTGGTGGATTTTTTTATTGTAGGAAACTTTTTCATTTTATCCATACTCAGAGGTAAGTTGCATCTCCTTTTCTGAGGCTGTTAATCTCCTTAATGTATTTTGTGATTTACTTACAAAAGGAAGATTTAAAGCATAGCATATGTGAAGGGATAGACTCTGATTCAGCTGTGATGAGAATAAATAGCAAATTTTTCTAGTTGTACTGAAACTAACATTTGTAGCAGATGACTGATTTTTCAGAATTTCTTGTGAACTGTCAGGACAAAAGTTAAGTAGAAGAGGTATTCTAAAGAGTAGTAATTAGTAACTATGGTGACAGATGTAGCAAGTCAGCTATATATAAACCAAATTACTTGTAAATTAGAACTCTTTCTCTAGATCTCTTTTTAAAAATAACCTTTTGCATCAAAACTAGCAACACTGATGTGGAGAGAGATCTATTTTTGTATGATGTTGTCACATTTTGTGGTAAAACATTTTATCTCGAGATTTTTGGAGACCCTCTTGTCATCCTACTCCTTTTGATAGTGAATGCATTTCTGGATTATTTGAATAATCTACGGATAGATCAGTGCTCATGAGTAATTTTTACCTTTTTGAACTATTTCATTCCACACCTGTTTACCACAAAAAACTTTATTCAGTGGGAAGAATGAATATTCTGTACTGTGCCTAGGATTGCTTCAGGTCACATCCTTCAGCATGTATCATCTACATGAATGTATTTAATACAGAATTTTGAGGAATGAGGTGTTACATTCAAGTCAGGATTTGTTCTTCTGTGACTAGGCATTTTTGCTGCATTTTGCAATTAAAGAATGTGATTATTGGGAGGAGTTAACTCAACTGTCAAGTTATGTTACAAATTGTTGTTTCTAGAAGATAGTTTGTGAGGTTACTTGACTGGTTCTGCCAGAGGAGGGTGAGGGCAAATAGGTTAGCAAGGGTAGCCATTCTTTCTGATGTTTCTATTCATGTTGGTTGGTTCCAGGTGGGTTTTTTTTTGTTTGTTTGTTTGTTTTAAAAAAAGATGGGTCTTGGGCACCATTTTGCGAAGTTTTGGATGAGTGTACAATCACAGAGTAAAAGCACTGTTTTCAGAATAAGCTATTACTTTAATATTGATATCCTATGATGATCATCTCATATGAAATAATTTTTTCCATATAAACTACCATCACTGTAATACTACTGTATTTTTTCCATAAGTTTTGTTTTTCTAAATATTTGAGATGTTGATGGTTCCTTTTAACTAAGATAAATAAAAGAAATCTGAAAATGGGTTAGTGGTGTTTGTACAGTTCTGTATTGACCATTGGGATGTTGGGGGTTCCAGGAATTGCAATGCAGTTTGTTTACTTATGTTTTATGAGATCAAAGATGATGCAGGTTATCATGGGTTTCTTACTTGACTCCAACTTCAGACAGTATCTCCTAACACAGAGAACTCAAAATTTTGGTTGTGAAAAGTACTTTAAGGTCTTAAGATTCTGACAGCAACTGATAGAAATCAGATGGTTGACATTGTAAATACAGCCTGCTCTCTGCCATTCACTTCCCAAGTGATGCTGCTGCTGTGGGAGGTGTGAGTATATGGCTTAGGAACTAGCTTCTGAAGTATGCTCATTTTTAGCCCAGGTCACTGTTACGTACCAACCAAATTAAACAGACTGAAAATGATAGGAATTCTGAAGCCATGCTGAGTTGTTCAGCTGTCCCTGCCGTGGAGCCAACCTGCTGCTTTCTGTGATGGGTAAGCAGCAGATAACTGGGATGGTGGTGTGTTTAGCTGCCTCATTTCTTTCTTCCGTTAACACATGAGTTGAAGACCTCAGTCATGAATGGTACAGTGATTGTGAAAGATGTGTGGGACTATGATTTGAAGGCAGCAATGAATAAATACAGCAAACTTCTGGAGACAATCATCCTCATTTTTATTTATATGCACAAGCTTTAAATTGTGAGCATGGAGTTTTGCTTTTAACTAGAGAACTTGGATTGTGATATAGTTCCAGATCCTAAATTTAAACTTTTAGCCATCTTCTGCCAGTCTCTTTAATATTAATTACTTTGCAAAATGTGACAATACTGCTGGAGAATTTTATTTTATAATAAATAGCCCAAACCATTTAAGTAGACTGTTTTTAAGCTCCACATAGCTAGTTCTAAAACTGAATAAAAAGTATTGCTTAATCTTTTTAGTAGCCTTCCTGTTAATAATGACCACTTCCTAATACAAATAAAAAAATAATTTTAAAGTAAATGCCTGACATCCTGTTTCTGAATTGTCTTGATCTAAAGTAGATTATGTGGATAACTGCAAATATTGAAGAATAGTATAGAGCTACTGACTAATAGTACCTGGAGTCCTGAGCTTTTCACCTTCAGACCAGTAAGTTCAGCTACTGGGTGGGGTTTGAACAGTGGTTTAGAAAGTAAATGCTTTTGCCTAATGGGCACAACAGGTGGGAGAAGGTAGTAACTCTGCAAACATGCTTTAATGTTTGTTTTGTTTTTTGTTTTTTTTTTTTGTGAATGCATTTAATATGCTATAATTTAAAATTCTGATAGGTGTAAGTGTATCTGTAGAACTCACCAGCTAAAATAAGCATTGCAATGTCAAAGAGAAAAGTCTGTGCCAAAATGTTTGCAGGTACAATACACCTGGAAATGTTTGCTCTGTTTTGTTGAGGAAGGTGACATTTTGCTACCAAGGAACACACTAGAGCAACTCAAGGTTGTAGGCAAACGTATGTTTTGTGCACAGTTTAAGCTGTTAGTGCCTCTTGGTGTTTGGCACTGCCCCTTTACCTAAGGTGGTTCTTCCTCCCCAGAAATCTGGCACATCTTCCCATCGCTGTCATAGTCCCTGCATCCTTTTCAGGCAAATTCCACTGATTTATCTTAGACAAAAGTTAAGCTGAATGACGGGGCCTGTAGTGAACTTCAAAGCACTTCAACTATCAGTACGCTGCAAGCAGCAAAGGGTTTAATACTTTACAGCACTTCAAATAGATCCAGAAAAGGCAGAACTCTGTTTATACCCAGACGCAGTTACGGTGGCACAAAACTGCTTTTACTGACACAGTTTATTTTGCTTGACAACAAGTATAAGCAACCAGCAGGGTTGTCCTGGCAGTACAGTCAACAAAACTTCAAGGTGTAAACAGACACGGAACAACTTGGTCAGCAGAAGAGCATATTGCCTGCTGTCTTCTCTCTCCTGTCCCTTGGAGCTACTGGCATGTTTGGAAGAATAGCACTGAATTCCCGAGGGTAGCTGAGGATTTTAACTTTTTTTTATCAGAGCAGCTGGATTTACATTAGGCTTACACTTTCAGTTGAAAATTTAGGGTGAATGTTTCTTGTTCAGTGTTCTATCAAATAAGGTTAATTTTGTAGGGTTGTTCCCCTGCCCTCCCTTACTGCGTAGAAAGAGTGGTTAAGTTTATTATTTTCTGAAGAAGTTACTGAAAACTGCTAGCAAGTTGTGCTTCTCTCTGGTGACCTTGAATACTTACTGTCCCTGAATAGCCAGTTCAGTCTGACTGGAAAATCCCTTTCTTCACAGCTGGTCACTTCACGTTTCACAGCACATGCCTGCCTTAAGTTTAAAACTGTTCTAGCTACCTAACTCAAAAGTGAATGTGCTAGTTGTGTTTCTAAGTTGAAGGACCTGGAGTAAGCAAATAGCTATTAGATCCGTGTGTTTAAGAAATATAAAACTAAATAGAAAAGCAATTTTGCTTGATGTACCCCACCCTGTAAATTATGCTTGCTTATGGAGGCAAATACTTCTACTTCCTTGATAGGTGGGTGGAGTTAGGCAAGTGAGAGGAAAGGAATTTAGGATGTGTCTAAGCAAACCAGAATGAGGAACTCAATCAATTGGATCTGGAAGTAATTTAGCATTTGAACTTCTCTGTCATACAGCCAAAGGACTGACCTGGAATTCAAGATGGTTGATACAGTGTAGTCTGCTAGCAGAAGTGCTGCTCCCCAAATGAGAAAATACTCAGTGTTAACACTTCAAGGAAGATAATTTTATCTTTTAATTGTATGGGAGAAAAAACTTTCTGGCTGCGGTGTGATACCTGTTGGCCATGTTGGTTTGACACCATTATGTATTGTTTTAAAATCTTTCTGCACAATTCAGATTGTGCAAAGCCTATGTACTTTGCTTCCCAATAGAATGGTCAGTGTGAAACAATTAAATGAACACAGTTGTACTACTACTCAGTCCAATTTCTAGATCCCTATTTACTTGATGTATTTGAGTATTAGCTTTAGCACTCAGGGCGTGAATTTGTAATGCAGGCATTAATTGTTCAATGATTGATCATAGTTATCATAGATATCCTGAGTAGGGGAAGCATCTGCAGCATTTTATAGCCTAACTGCTCTAGCTGACAGCCTTGCTGCCCCTTTATGCTAATAAACGTGGCAAAAATGAAGCTGTCATCTCCCTAGTGGCTACTGTTTAGAATTTGGCAAACTGATTTAAACCTTTCTGGTTTAAACTAATGCCTCAAAGCCTGTATAACAGGGCTTAGCTGTCTACTTCTTCAATGATGGAAGTAACAGATGAGGAAAAGAATGGTAAACTAGAAGGTCCTGAAATTGGAATTCTTTTTCTACATTAGTTGTCTAGGCAGTGAAAATATATTGAATGAGTAAAATATATTAATGATTGACTTTCTGTAAAAGGCAATGGCCTACATTTTGGTGCCTATTATTTACTTAATTCAGCTGTGGAATAAAGCTGAAATATGTTTAATTGTGTGCTGTGGTCTATGTCTGCATTTTTAGATTTAGAATTTGCTCCCCTTCATGGAGTGAGTCTCATATCTCTGCAGACAAAGTGTCTTAGTTCTCCAGTAATTCTCCTCACTGTAATTCTCAGTGTAATTGTCCTGAACTGCAGTTTCAAGCTGAGTTAGATGGAGTAGCAGTAATGTGCTCTTAAAATGGAACAGGATGGCCACACGTAGTGATAGTAAGTGTTGGGTGAGTCTGTCTTGATCACCATTCTTGATTTACTGCCCTACTGCAGTAGTGGTACAGTTCTACTCTAAAAGAGACTTGAGGTTCTTTTGTTCATTGTATTGTCCTTGAAGTAGTTAGGTCATAAGAGTTTTTGAAAAAACACTATTTAAATGGCCAATAACTCATTAATAGAGCACTTAGTCTTTAAACATTGATTTTTCTGATGTCCTGTGTGTGGAGCACTTATTTTCCATCTTTACCTTGTAATGAACAGTATACAACAGAAAGATCTCGGATATCTTTGAATTTCAAGTGTGTGTGTGATTATTATGCACTGCTGTTGAGATTAACATTTTAGCTTTCTCAGAACAAAAGAACTAAGAAGTGAATTAAACAATAATTTTCAATGATGCATTTGTCCACACTTTTGGCTAATTTAGAACTTCATGTTAAATTTCTAGTTTGATCCTCAGTGAAGTGATGCCAGTGTGTTGAGAGAAATGCTGTATATCATGTAGATGAAAAAAGGTAGTGCTAAAGGCAAGTCTTGTAGTAAGATATTAAAACAAAAGCTTATCAGTTGTTTGTTCTACCATTGTGTTGTACTGTAATTAAACCACTGAAAAGATGTGCTACTTCCTGGTCGAGATTTTCTGTGCATCTCTGAGCCCATCCTTTATCTTCTCTGAGATCCTTCGGGAGTGTGTCATCCTATATCAGGACTGTATATGTCTTGGCAAACAAAACACATCATGACTTTCTCACTTGTCAGGCTAAGTAAGGAGTTCTCCTCAGCCGACCTCTTGGAAGATGTTACAGTAGTAATTGTTAAGCAGAATGGTTTTTATTGTTGTTTATTTTTATTTCTTTGAAGGAAACTGTCTACCTACATTTCATAGGTGAAGTTAAAATTAGTCCTTCAGGAGCATATCAATTTTGAAACTTATTAATATCAGCTAAGATTCATATATTTTATGTGCATAAGTTTAATGAATTATAGTCTGGGATCTCTATGGAAGTATTTTTCTATTTCACTGATCAGGAAATATTAGGAATTTGTTACAGGAGTGGGGAAATTGTAGTGATACCTAAGTGCATGAAAATAAAATGTGGACTGTGATTTAGCAGGTTGTTGGTACTCTTGTAAGTAATTGACCTAGAAAGCAATGGAGCTTAAATGGAATGAGATTTTTATACACCCGATTATGGTGTAGAGCAGAGGAGGTACTTTTGTCCAGTTTGCGTAAACCAAGTAGTAACTTGAAATATGATAAATACTACATTTGTAAAATTAATAAATAATGCCTTGAAAAGCATGGAAAAAAAAATCTGTAATTGTTTGAAACTTCTTTAATGCAGTTTCTAAAGAAGACGGACTGTGCTGGAGAAGTTTGAGTGTACTGATGAACCACAAGTTTTACTTTAGAATAAAATCTCCATAAATTTTGTGGAAGCAGCATGGCAGGATGTCTGCAGTTAACTGAATTTTATTAATGGCATATAAATGAGAGAAAATGCAGTCATGAGGACATTAATTAACAAGGTAGAAATGTGGACAGTGATTTCTTTTTCTGTCTGAGAATGTGTTATAATACTGGGGGATAAGTTTCTTAAATATCGGTATGTCTTGTATTTTAAGAAAGAGGAGAAACTACTACTTGAAGCATACATATAGTTGCTACATGAATTAAGGATGTGATAATTTTTTAACAGTTCTCAGAAGCTGACTTGTTTTGAATGTGCACGAACTACCTTCTCTGCTCTAAATTGGACTGGTTGTTAATGTGAGGCACAAGAGGGCTGGGACTTGAGTTTGATCTGGAGAGGTGTGAATTAAAAAAGCAAGTATAATTAGGTCACTATATGCTGCCCTTTTTTCTGGCAATACTGGCCTAAGCGCCTCCTCATGTAACTTGCATCAGCTCTCAGAACTGGTTTGCAGTGACTAAACAAATGCCTGAGCCTGTACAACTCAAGAGGTGGTGGTGCAACTCAGCCATGAGCTTTGAGGAGGGGAAGGATTTATAGTTACTCTTGAAGCTGGCACTGCTGCTCAAGTTGGTTGGTTTGCAGTGGAAAGGGGGGAAGAACAAATGGTGCTGGTTTCACATAAGGCGCTGTGTTACATAGCTGCTGTAAGAGGTGGTGCTTTGGGAATGGGGGAACCCACCAAGGATACTGCATAATTAATAGCATATTAAATACCAGTATACTACCATAAATGCTAGTTAATAGTTAACATATATACATGTTTGTTTCAGGGCTGGTGCTTGATTTTGTTTTCTAAAGATAACTTTTAATAATGACACAAAAGTGGTGGCTGGATTGACCTTTTGAGAAAGGTCATTTGAATTAGTGAAAACTAGTATGGAAGGAACAGTTGAATTTGTTACATGAAAAGGACCAGCACTGTGGGTTCTTGACCAATTGCTATGTTAAAGATAACTGACTTCTTTTCACTAAGTCTTAAAGTCAGTGCATTTCTCCTTAGACATCAGCTTACAAACATGCTGCTGGTATTACTTATTTCTTTATTAGATGCAGGAAGAGTATTTTCTTCCTGTTAGTAAAGAGCATCACTTTTCTAAAATTTACGTAATGAAATTCAGTTGCATGCAGTTAAATGGACATCGGTGTAATAATATTAAATTCAATGTGCATTTTCTGTGGCCATTTGTTTACAAATTATTTTTTTATTTCCACTTTTAATTTTGTGTCTGGTATTTTGTAAGTTTTGTGTTGCTGATGCTCTGTTGCACTTCCTTTCCTGTGGTCACTCTCCTGTGTTTCCTTGTGCTATCTTGTCTGTGCCCCATCTGCAGATTCTGCAGAGGTGTGTTTACAAAGGGCAGTGATTAATCAAAAAGTTGGAAGGATAAAAGGCAGATATTATGCATAAGAAAGAACAGGGTAGGGAAAAACAAATAAGCACAAGCATGTTTGTTTCTCCTTGATTGCGTCTCACTTTCATAACAGGAGGATTTTCAAATGGAGCAGAATGCTAACTGAAAACAAACAGGAAATAAAAAAATAATTATCTCTGCACTGAAACATGAGAGGGTTCAGTACTTTCACATTAGTAAATTAATGAACTAATTAATTTGGCTTTTAGCCTTTTGTTATGAAATCTATATTATATACTATTATGTTGTTATATATTAATGTATAGTGATTCATAAAATACAGAGTTTTATTTAGAGTAGGGTGGGTCTGATTGTTAATGCAGTCAATGTAGCCATAATTTCTTGATCTGTCTGTAATTTTTGTTTGCCTTCATCTTTATGAACATATGACTATTATTTTCTTTTTCTTCAATTTTAAGATCAAAGCAATATCTGTTGGGGGGAAAAAAAAGCTTTCATGTTCTGCTTTTCATTCTCTTATTACATACACCCAGCTAAGCTTTCCTGTGCTGGCGTTCCCCTTGATTACTGTATTGACTCCCATCTTCTAGACGCAGTAGCACTGAAGCTGTCAGGTTAGGGGCACTGTTTTGTGCTGTTTGGGATGAGTATGTAAGATATACATACCATCTGCTTTGTGTCATTTTCCAGTATGAGATCTGAAGAGCACTACTATTGGTGTTTCACTCCATTGTAAACCCACCTTTTCCTTCGGCACTGATTTTGAGCTATCATTTCTTTTGAAGAGTGTGACAATAGAGTTAAATAAAAGCATGGAGAATTTTGCATGGAATCCTGAAAAAAATCATTGCTTTTATAGTAAAAACATGGGAATATACTAATTTATTTGAAGGCAACATCTCTCCCTCAGCTTTATGCTTGCTTTAGGACTTGATAAGATTCCTTATGAGTGCAGGAAATCAGGGATTTCTACCATCCCATCGGGTTCCTGCAGTAACTATTGTCATCTTGACTACTGGAAGTGACTCATTTCAATAGTCACACCTGGCTGGTTAGGAACATTCCAGTCCCTGCTTTCACATGCTCTGATGATCAGGTCTCAGCCAGTGACTCTCTTCTGTCAGGTGACTCACTTGTAACCTCTTCTCAGGTGCAGAAGTTTTGACTAGAAGTCTTGTGTCATAAACACCTTCAGATTCAATAAGTTGCTATTAAAATTTAATTAACTCTACAAATGGATGTTTACGAAGTTACCTGATGTTGCAGCAATCTTGAGATTAACTTAATGGTGTGAGCTAGTATTGCTGAGAGGTAAAAACATTATTTTTTTTTTTTCCCCTTATTTTCACCATGGTTTTACATTACAATTCCCGAATTCTGTCTTCTGGCAAAACTTTTCCTTGTGCCCTCAGTGCTAGTCTTCCCTGCAGCATGTTTCTGTCGTGGAACACTGGCACCTTAAATGTACGAGCAATTAATATTTTTGTGTGTTGACCAACATAAATATAAATTCTTACCTATGTGTGGCAAAAGGTGGTGTTGCTAACAGTGGCTGATCCTTTCCATGCAGGCAGCAGGTTAAGTACAGTTTGTAGTAATTATTTGCATAATGTATGTGCTCAAATTCAATCATAGGTTAAACAACTAGAAATCAAATACAAATATTTCTTGATAATGTTAATGTGTTGAATCCTGAAGAGGGTGTTTTGAGTTTGATACATTTGTCCTTTTCCGCATTGGGAGGTCAAGCTATATTTTATAGCAAATAAAATTTTACTGGAGTTTGTTTCATCATACTTGTTCTGTTTTTCCAGATAGTTTACTATTCTTTTTGTTTATTTTTACAGTTTTATCTTCAAGACACTAAAAGTAGTAATGGTACCTTCATTAATAGTCAGAGACTGAGTAGAGGATCTGAGGAAAGCCCACCATGTGAAATAATGTCAGGTGACATCATCCAGTTTGGTGTAGATGTGACAGAGAACACGCGGAAAGGTAAGGGTATGGATCATTTTTTGTTTCTTTCAAGTATGTTTATTTAGAACATCTTCTTATAATCCATTTTTTAACAGTAAATGGTATTCCTGTTATTAGAAAATAGGTTTTTTTTCTGGTTACCTCTTCCCTCCTTTGTGCTTGCAGAGTCTTCTGGCCACACAGTAAACTGGAAATAAGAAAGGGAGCTGCTGAAAACATGGACTGCATTTCCCCTGTGTCCCCTCCTCCCCTTTCCTTCCTTCCCCCCCACTTTTTTTTTTCTTTCTGTGATTGCTACTGATTTTTATTTCTGCAGGTACTTTAAAGGAGTATAGAAAAAAGTTGCTAGCTGAAAGATGAGGTGATGGGATTTTTTTGTTTGGTTTGGTTTACTTGCAGTCCTCTTCCCATTATGCATGCTCAGGAGATCGTGTTACTGTGGTAATAGCTATGTATCTGTGTTAATCAATAAAGATGCAGCCTCAGCCTCTTTTCTTTCGCATTTATGTATGGTGTTTCAGGAGCCATTTCTTTTTCTTCTTGAAGACTGGTCTGTATGTGAATTATTAGATTGTAATCAGTGTTGTCAAGACTTTTTCAAGTTACCTCAGGGGTCTATTATTTTCTGTAAGCATTGAACTTCTGGCTGTATTCTGGAGTCCTAATCCGGTAACACATGGATTTGGCAATAAAGCAGCAGAACTGCCATCACTGCTTTTCCACTTTACTACTTTTCTGAGCAAGACCTTCATAGAGCTCATACTTAGAGGAGTATATTAAGAAAGAATGAAATGAAAGAATTGTATTAAATTTAAATGCTGATGGTAAAGTTAATTTAAGAAAACAAAGAAAAGCCCCTGAACATACACCTGTCTCCAAAACCAACCCAACACCTCCCCTGCCCCTAAACCCAACAAACCAATCTATAGTACAACAGTAGAATTTTTAAAGGGCATCAAGTGAATAAAACAAAAAGATGAAGCCTGCTCTATCTGTTACTCATGCATTCTATCCTTTAGGCAGGTAGGTTATAGTTCTCAAAGTTTGAAGTATCAGAGGAAGGTTAATGAATACATTTTTAAAGAAAATATTGTTAAGCAATGGTGGCAAGTAAGCTTCTGGAGCTATAATATTTTTGAGTGATTCATTTTAGTGAAGGTCCCATCACATTGTTTCACCTCTCTCAAAAATTATGTTGCAGAGATTTAACTCCTATATGTCCAGTTGGAATTGTCTGGGAGTTATTTAAAATGTTATTTCATGTGAAGTGATTGCAAATATTTATGAATACTAGCAGTATATATGGAATAATTCAAAGCAATACATTGCATCTAATACACCTGGAACTATTCATTTGATGAGATGCTGTACTTGCTATAAAAGAAGCTGAATTTCTTCATGTGTATTTAGATGTAAAACAATTTTTATTTTAATATTTAGTTGGAAGTAAAATTGGAGTTCGGTTTTGTTTTTTTTTTTTTCTTTTTATCAGCAGTTATTTGCGATTAATTTATGTAAAAGTTTGTGGGAAGTTCACTGTAAGCAAATTCTTGCCAGGAATGCTTGCTGGTAGCAGTTCTTCCCAGTGGTTTTATGTTGGCTTCTCAAAACACAAATCCAGTGACCTGGCATTTGTGTAATGAGTGATTATGTTGTCCAGCCTTCCTTTTCCTCTTCTCTAGCTTTGATCAGAGGAGTTGTACTCCATGTTACTGATGAATATGCTGAGCTAGCTAACGAGGAAGAACATCCAAGTTTGCTTTCCTCGCCTTCTGTGCTCTCCCAAGCAATGAATGAAGATTGTATCACCATGCTGGGGCATGAAACAGCTGCATCACAGCCAGTGTTTAGCCATGAATACAATTGGAATGCATATGAACACTTTTTTTCCAACAGTTAATTTCAGTAGTTTTAGATGTTACTGATAATCTAGTAATGAAACAGACATGAAAGGCGTTTTTAAATTAGTGATTCCCTTTAAAACCATTTTGCATTCTGGTATTTACATAATGCCTTACTTGCACAAGACATTTCAGCATTTTGCTGTGTGTAATTATAAGGTAATGACAGGAGAGTTTACTTACCTATGTAAATTCTGAATTGTGTAAATATTGCTAGAATACATTTATTTTTGTTTTATTGTTCAAGCAGTGTCTTAGTCATTTCCTTGCAAATATGATCTTGATTTGGTTCATTAAAATAGTGGCAGGTTCAGCATGATTTTTTTCAGGATGCCTTGGATGAGCACTGATTCCTCCTCTTTTTCCTGATGAGCTAAAGTTGTTAACAGGCCTCAGATAAATGTTTCCAACCCTCACGCTTCCTTACTTGTCCACTTGTTATATTACGAACAAGCACACAGGACTGCCCCTTTCCCTCTTCTTAATACAGTACTTATCTATTTATCATCTTATAGTGCTTTTCTCAGTGTTTGGGTGGATGATATTCTCTTAGCACTTAGTAAATTTCCCAGTCAGTGCCGGAGCCTTCCAAGTTAACTGATGGTGATGTCTGCCTGCCATGGAAAGGAGCAGCAGGCTTTCAAGTGGGGTCAAATAATACCAGAAGATTTAGTTCAAATACAGTTTATGCACTTTTTTCTAGTCGAGATCAGACTCGTCTTTTTATACATCTCTTTCCTCGTGTGGTGTCTGAAGGTGGCCATGCAGGGGAGGGAGCCCAGCGCGTGGTGCTCGGCAGACACGGAGCTCTGAGGGGGGAGCGAGGCCCTGCCGGAGCGCTGGTTTGGTTATCGCCACAGATGCTGTTCTCCCATTAACAAGTGGGAATTAAAATGAGAGCATCATTTGGAAATGGTCTCTCTACTAAGCTAAAACTTTGAGACAAATTGTTTCTTCATTCCTGTTTTTATGCTCCTTTGCAGCATAAACCCCGTACCAGGGTTCAGGGCAGCTCTCGCTGGTCTTCTGGAGTTGTGCGGTGAAGCGTGTGACAGTTACGTGTTCCAGAATGATGCAGCGAGTTTGTGACTGAAGTTTCGCAGAGCAAATCTAGCAGGAACGGGGTTTATTTCCCGCCCCGCCTTTGGTTGCTGTTAGCCGGGCAGCGCGGGGCCGGGGCCCGCGGCTCCCGTCGGTGGCTGCGGCCTGGGGCGCCCCCTGGCGGCGCCGCAGCTTGGCTGCCGGCCGCGCGCCTGGCCGCGCGGGGGGCGGGGCGGGGGCGGGGCGAGGGCGGAGCGCGGGGGCGGGGTCACGGGGGGGGAGGATTTTCTCAGCCCCATTCGGCAGCCAGAGGGGGTGTTACTGCTGTGGTGGTTGTTGTTTTGGTTTGGTTTTTTTATTCCCCCAAAGGAATACTGTAGACCTGAATTTGAGCAATTACTACTGTCCTGCCTAGTCATCACGATAATATCGTTTTATATCTTGCTTTACTTTTCCTTTAGGCTTTCTCATTATTTTTCCAATTATAACGAACTGACAGCTAAAGGGCAGAGTGCAGGGGTTTGGGTTTTTCCTTTTTGAATTACTTTTATGCGATGAACCTATTAATGCTTGGTATATTGTCACAGTCACTCTCTATCTGAGACTCTGCTAAATCCCTTTTATCTCTTATTTTTTTACACAAATAAAGCTCCTGCAGCTTTTGTGAGATTTTTTTTTTTTTTTTCCCCAGTCTGAGTGTTGATGGAAAAAAGTTCAGAATTATATAATCTCACAGCAGACCTGCCTAATATACGACCCAAAGGTAAAGCTGTCTGCTGGTCTTCAATTTCAGATACCCTAACACTTTCTTCTTGAAATCACTAACTTTCTCTTCATGCCTTGAAGGAAAGATTCTTCATTATCAAAGCTGTGTGAGTATTGCATGCTACAGCTAATGTTTTGGGGTTTCTTTGTTTTTTTGTTTTTTTGTTTTTTTCTTAATGTCTTTGCAAGAACTAATTCGTGAGTTCTGGAGACCTAAGTCTACAGCCAAAAAAGACCACAAACCCCATAATTTGATCTGTTTTGGGAATGAGGTCCTGGCTGTTCTTCGCTGGGATGTAAATTTAATACTTTACCAGTTCTGCCTGAAAAAACAACGTGATGTAGCCAAGAGGATACTTCTCCAGAGCATTAGCTTTTAGCACTGAATAAAGGTTAAAAGCAACTTTGTTTAGTTGGATCATTTCTCCTGTATTTTTAGATTCTATTGAGGTAGCTTCCTCGAAGACCTGTCTTGTTTCCCTGGAGTATTGGCAATGTCCTAAAACACCCTGTGCCCCCCTTTTTTTTTTCTCTTTCAGAACCAGATTAACTGTTTTTCTGATATTAATAACCATGAAAGTAGAGCAGCTATTTGTCTTTATGTTGGTGGGTGCTTTAGGTATTCTGGTAGATGACTGATGACCATATATTTATTTGTGTTTAGCTTGCAGCAGTATTTGGGAACAATGTCTATATTTCCATGTAACTGGAAAGAATTTTTACTTCCCAATTCATAGAACCATACAAGAAAATAATTGGGGAAAAAAAAAAATCATAATTTGACTGTTTGCAAGGTCATTGAAAATGGTATCAATAGCATTTTTAGGAAACATGGTGAATAGAGGTTGACCTTGATGTAAGAATCAAATATTGCATTGCATTTCCTCCTCTTATTCCTTAGGACCTTCCTTGAGTTCAGAGAATCTTGGATTTAGTCCTGGAGAAGCAAGCTTTCTCCTAATGAAATGAGGCCACCTGTCTAGGGTTGTGCATTAGGTGTGTACCACAGGCATACCAGAACAGAGATGTATTGTCTTGAAGAATGCTGCTCATAGTGTTCAGGAGGATGTACTTCTCAGTGGTTCCTATATTCTTCCTCTGTGTTCCATTTTTGATCCTTGTGTTTGTAAATAACAATCCATTGGCAAGTTCCAGGTGTTGAAGTGTGTGTCTGGTAACACAAATTGGATGTGTTACCTTTGAAGTCCCTGGATATGCTTATAGGAATCTTGACAAGAAGGTAGCTCATAATTTGGTTTGTACTTCTTATACTTTTATACTTCCCATTACCTAGCGCACCTAAAATGAATTTTTTTCCCCCTCATTTTACGATCAAAACATACAGTTAACTTTTAAAACTTGCTGCAGTAAAGACAACTTGCAGGTGTTGCAGCATGTGGAGAAATTGGAACTGGAACTGCTTCACAGCCAGGATAACCTCTTCAAGTTTCTCAAGAAGAATTTTCCTGTCTCCAGAGGAGGTCCAAGAAGGCAGACCCAGGCACTGGTGCTTGAAAGCATTCCTGCCTTTTCTTGTTTGCCTGCCTCAGAGTTTCTTATGACAGTTTACTCAGTTACTCTAACATTAACCACTGAACTTATAATTAAATAGCAATGAATCATAATGATTTAGTATTTGTTTCTTTCCAGTTACCCATGGATGTATAGTTTCCACAATCAAACTATTTCTTCCAGATGGAATGGAAGCCCGATTGCGAACAGAGTAAGAATAAGTATCTATTCATGTGTTGCAAAATTAAACTACTGTATAATGGAGATTTGATGGATATTATGTTCAAAATCAGCACAGGAACAGTTTATTTTCCCATGATCATGCAAAGAAAGTAGCTGAGAGCATGGCTCTTTTGCAGGCATTATGAAAAATACAATTTGCTTGTTGTTTTTAGAAATTAAGACAACTATGAAAGAATAAAAAAGTTCTATAATTAGTTCTTACCAAGTTGGGCTTTTCTGACTGGCTGTCATTTAGTGTACTGCAATGGGTATTATAAACAGAATATAGGAAAAGAGAAAGCAAATGAGCAAATTCTCCTTTGCTCTTTTTTTATTTGGGATTATTATTTTCACTCCTTTAAATGCATGTACACTATACTAAAGTGGAGTTAATGGTGTCTCTGTACACATCTACACAGAACACTTTATATTCTTCAGAGAAGTCATACAGTAATGTGTCTTCATGGTGCTGTTACTTGGTGCACAATGAAAGAAAGCTTTGCCTGGTATGAGGGGGAAAAAATACAATAAAATATGTCGCATGGAATAATGTTTGGAAACTCAGATGAATATTGAGAGGGTTTTCTGTGTATATGTGCACATTTTGGAGAAAATATAAAATAGTAGTAGAAACAAATTCCAGCATTTTGTTTGCAGTAACTGAGTGCCAATTACAAATAACATAATTGTAATAATCTTTCATTCTCAGCAGTTGTATATTTTTGATCAGTTATTTAAATATTCTTTTATCATTAGCATCCAAAAATATTTGCATGAAGCTTTAGGGTGTCTTTACTTATGGGAAGATAAATCAAAATAAGCCATTGTGGGAAATTTTATGTTTAATTGCATGTCTTAATAAGAAATAGTAGAACTATATATGGTGTTACATTTTTAGTTCTGATGAATATGTGCAAGTATAACACTTGTTCTAGTGAAGTGTACAAAAATCTGTAATTTACTGTGCATTATTTTACTCTGTTGAATTTGTAAACAAGAGTAGTATATCCACTGTCTTTTCATATCTATTGTTTTATGCATGCAAATCGGTTTAAATCCTAATAAATCCATTTTAAAAGGACATATAACTGCTGAAATATAAGTTGATAATGAGAGTTTTTAGAGTAGACCTTGGATGTATAATTTGAAAATAGTTCAGTAACTTCAAAAACATTGCTCAGTATAGTATTAACTGATTTTTGCATATTTGTGTATTAACTCTTCATTTTCATCTGAAGAATAAACCTAAACATACAAAGCGTCTTGATTAAATGCACAGTACTAGGGATCTTCTGAATTTTTGAACTGTTATTCTGCACTTTGTATTCACTTCTTATAAATTTTATTTTTAGTGTTATCCATGCTCCATTACCAAGTCCTGTTGACAAGGTAATTCAGTAACTTGCTGTTTTCTGTCTTATTCAGACACATGCTGTTTTCTGATTTGTTATAAAGATGAAGAATTGGTGAAGTCCAGTTATATTAGATGTTTTCTGCTGCCAGTTTTTACACAGTTTAATATTTTGAGCGATAGTTAAGGTAGAGAAGGTGATACAGTATTGCACTTTATATTTTAAGGTAGCTGTGCTTCTTATAGTGTATGGTACCTGAAACATGGCTTTGGAAAAACAAAAAAAAACAAACAGGATGTTAAGATGGTTAAATTTCCAGGTACAGGTTGACTGACTAATAAGTCTTGGGTATTGCATAATTTGATACTTGATCTGTTCCGTGGGACCCAAGAGTAGCTCATGATTTGGTGTTCCGGCGAGATCCGTTGTCCTTGTATCTTTGTCCTTGTATCTTGTGGTTTTAATGGAGGAGAAGCTGCGCTTCACAGGCTGTAAAGTTCTCTGGAATGTTCCAAAGGAAGATTGAGACCAGACCTCTCTGTTCCTCTTGTATAGCCTGAGTTTCTTACTGTAGAGTCATGGAGTCAGTAATGTCTAGTGTAATTTTTAAATTCAGTTTTGGTAATGGGTGGAGACCTGTGGAAAAGCTGTTAATAGATACACCCTTGAGACAAGTGATCAGGCATTGATTGTCTCTCTAGCCTCTAAAAAGAAGGATTAATTTAAATAGGTTTGAATCAGGGTTTTAAACATGAAGAACAAAATATCGTGAAACTGAGGAAGCTTATTTGTGAAGTCAGCAGGCTGAGGAGTTCCTAGACTCCCATAGGTTTCAAAGCAGCATACATAGCTTGAATCTAGGTCAAGGGCAGAAATTCAGAGGAGGGACTGCAGCTGTAACTCTGAAAAACAGCTTCAAAATCATGTCAGTGTAGGAAGAGCCTACAAGAATTAGTAAATAAACAAAATTGCCAGACCTCCCCCCACCCCCCCCCCCCCCCGGAAAACAAGCCCCCTTCTTCCCCTCAAGTCCAGAACATTTTCAGTTATGATTACAGATAATCCGGTCATTCCCCAAATCTGAAATAGATATTTATAAAGGGGAATGATGAAGGTGATGGCTAGCAGGTCAACAGGAAGTGTGTGAGTGAAATGTGTGTGAGATGATGACAGTGAGTTGGAATATGAGAGACTTAGTTTCATTCCAGAAGCCCCTGATTTCTGTTTGTCCTTGGGTTGAATGGTGGCTTCAACTTTGTGCACCTTGTTTCTTTTTTGTCAGTTTAATCTCAGCTGCAATAAAAGCCTTGAACTCTGTGTTAGTGGTTCAAGAACTTGGAAAGACACTAACACAGTGAGGCCTCTGTCCAGAGTTGGGAAGTTCTGTGATAAAACCAAGAATAGATAGTAGCAGAATGATAAATGATTGAAAATGCCGTTATTAGATAATCTTAGGTTTACCTTCATGACTAGATTTAGATGATGAATTTTACATATATTTAATGACAAATCCAAACCAAAACCATTTTGATTCTTAAATTCTCATGTTTTTCAGGTTGCTGCTAACACTCCCAGTATGTATTCTCAGGAATTGTTTCAGCTTTCACAGTATCTGCAGGTGGGTTTTCCCCTGACTAATTTGGCTAAATATTTAATCTTTATTCAAAACACAAATCTTATATCCTGTATGTCTTTGGCTTGTATTTTGTAAGCCAGAATGTGATAAACATTTGTCTACCTTTTCTGCTGTGAAATAATGTTAAAAAAAAAATTTTAATTGGACATAGTATGGTACTATGTAAACTTTTAGAGGTGTGCATGAGCAGTATTTTATAAAAAAAAAAAAAATGAAACCTCCCTGGTTTGTAGAGGGCTCCCTGAATGCTATATACTAGCTTTTCCTGTCCTTTTTCTTCTCTTACCTCACTGTCCTCACTTTTTTTTAAATCACCATATTTTTGTCATCCATTGCCATGGGTGTACTGTGTATGTGTATGAAAGTTTTTGAAGAACAAACAAAAGGCAAAACAAGAGTTCATTTCATGTGTCAAGTACTAGTTTGTTTCTGTGAATACAGTTTCTTAGTGTGAATATTTCTGTCCCTGTATCAATTGGGAAGTAGAAAGGAGGGGACATTGCTGGCATCTCTTCTTCCTCTTTGGTGGCATCACCAGTCTTTCTGTGTCTGCTCCTGTGTCAATTTTAATAGGTGTGTTTTTTCCTAAGATGTCGTGTTACAAAAGGGTTAGACGGCAAAATGGCAACACATTAAAATGTGTGCTAACATATAAATAAACTCTTCAGAAAGGATCATAAAATCAGCTTTCTGGAAAAGATAGGAAAACATTCTTACTGGTAAATTCTATCTAGGTTTAATTTATGTATAGTTCTACTGATTTATTTTGCCTGGTTTTGTTTGGTAATGGCAATTTTAATTTACATCAATGATGATGCTTTTGAGACAGATACTGATTTTATATGTATTTGCTGACATAGCAGGAAGCAGCTTAGGCAGATGCTCTTCCTTGGAAGGCTATATACGTACTCAGTCACCAATCTGTTCACTCTCTGTTATCCTGGAATTGTTAACAAAGATGCTTTTCTATCTACTGTCATAAAACAGAAATAGTAGTTCTTGTTTGGCATTTTTCTTTTGTGTCCTGATTTGAGGATGAACAGCTCATTGCATGGGAGCTGCCAAGCTGCCGTTTGTTGTTTACAGTTTTGTTACTGAAATTATTGACAAAAGTCAAAGTGGTTTTAAGTTTTGGAATGAATAACTTGTTATGAGATGTATTCAGCATGGGCAACGTACGCATGAAAAGCTAACGTTTTCAGGAACCCGAGGTTACAGGATAACATTTTTCTAATTAAAATACCCAAATGTGTGGATGGATAAAATGGGACGGGCTTATTACAGTTTTGAATATGCAACAATATTTGCTACTCACACTTCCTTTTATTTCTTGTATTTGGTATCTGTTCTGTTGCTTCTGTTTTTCTGAGTTTTTCTAGCTGAAGTGACTGGTGCTCTGCTCTCTTCATAGGAAGCCTTACATCGGGAACAAATGTTGGAACAGAAGCTGGCAACCCTTCAGCGACTACTTGCTGTCACGCAAGAGGCTTCAGATACTAGTTGGCAGGTATCTGCAGGCATCCTTTTCTTTATGGACTGAAATATGCAGTGGTATATAAATTTTAGCTGTTAATTTACAAACAATAGGGAAAAAAGCAGCAGAAAGAATATGGTGGTTCTCTTAAACTGTACAAAAGATAACATTCAGTAAATTTAGTGATTATGTACCAGTTTGAAATAAGTATTAGTAGTAAGTACACCAACTAAATTGAAGTCTTTAAAGCAGAACTCTACTGAAACTACATAAAGCACATGCTAATACTGAGGTGATACTTCTTTTCTGCTAGGCTTTAATAGATGAAGACAGGCTGCTGTCAAGATTAGAGGTTATGGGAAATCAATTACAGGCATGTTCCAAGGTAAGTAGTTCACTAAAAGTTGAATGCTAGGAATGCTGAAAGATAGTTCTTTTGAAGTGTTATGAAATTAGCTAGTTGTTGGAAAGCATTTGGAACATAAATGTACTGAAATGAACCTATGCAATTTTGATCATTGGAATAGCATGAAAACTGTAAATCTGTTCTGTATTTTACAGAACCACTCTAAGTCTAGATAAACAGCTATTTTCCAGCATTTTTTTTAGCCTAAACTGATTTCTTTTGTATATGCATATAAACATGCATCTAGTGAAATACGGGAAAGGAATTTATGTCATCGGTGAGAAGCAGCCATCCTGTCCTGTTTCCTATGGATGTTTCTTTCCAAATACGGATTTGAAAAAAGACAACATTAATATGTTGTCTGATATTCAGAGACACACTAATAAGTATGCCCTGCCTTGATTGTTGCTTAAGCCACCTATGCCTGCCTTAAATTTTTATTTTATTTTATTTTTAATTCCTTTCAACTACCTACATTGTAAGAACTGATTTTGCAGGCCCTGTTCCTGTTTGAGGTCTTTCAGATGGGACCTTGTAGGTGTCTGGTTGGTCAAAATGCAGGTCTCCTAGATTTGACATTGTCTTAGCAGTGTCAAAAAATAATCCCATAGTTTTTCCTATAATCAAAGCTGATCTTTGAATGTGTACTGTCATACATACACTTCAAAAAAATGACAGGCTTACATCCAGTCATGTCAAGAATCTGTGATCACTGATTTGTCCATAACATTTTCCCATCTGCCAGAAATCGCTAAACATTTTGGAATAGAACAGATCTTATAACAATCAAATATATTTAATCAGCAAAATACTAATTAATATTCTGTCTCTGTATCTGAATTATTTTATATGTACAGAATCAAACAGAAGACAGTATACGAAAAGAGCTTATAGCATTACAAGAGGACAAACACAACTATGAGACAACAGCCAAAGAGTCCCTGAGGCGGGTCCTTCAGGAGAAAATTGAAGTGGTCAGAAAACTGTCTGAAGTTGAGGTATTGATATTTTATTCCGAGTCTTCTGGAAATGCTGAAATAGTTGTAACTGCTGCTGCTTAGATCGCTGTTTTGTTGCCTGTAATACACCAGTATTTGTTGTACTGTGGTATTGTAGTATGTTAAGTAGTGGTGTTTATTTCTTCTATTGGACAACACTTAGATTGTTAAACAGTCAATGAGAAACTATTGTTTAAACTCCTTTTTCTGCCAGATTTAAAAATGCATGAAGCTGTCTTACAGAAGTTACTATGTGTGGGAAATAAATGAGGGGAAAATGATATGCATGCATCAGAGAAGATGCTGTTAGACCTTGTTTAAACTGTAAAATTTATGGAAATATAAGCTTAACCACTCATACAAATTACAGTTAAAATTGAGCTTTTAAGATTAGAAAGTGTTGGACACTTTCTTCAGATAAGATTTCTGCTCCTGTAATACCGCTCGTTGATATGTTTTCCTGTATTTTCTATTTCCATTATCATTGTTTGCTATTTTCCCTTAGGTCGAGAAATATTGTGAGACTTAAAATTAAGCGTACAAAGTCTCTACCCTTTTCTTGCTTTTTAGAAAATGAGGTGCATATAGTGCTGTAATAACCGTATGAGATTTCAGTTAAATACACCTTTATATTGTAATAATTCTTGACAGGTTTGTTAATGGTTGGAGTTTTATGTTTACTTTTAGCTTTTTTTCTCCTTTCCAATCCTATACTAAGAGAAGAATGTTCTGACCTATTTATTTTACTTTTTCCTCTTTACTTTGACTCTTGGGGGTGAAATATTAATTTAACTTCAGTAGGAGATTTGCTTGAGTGCTTCCTGCCATAGTTTTCTCGCCACACAGAAGAATCATTGGCTCCCAGTTTACAGTTGTTCTGTAATTATTATATAATATATGTTTGAATGCATTTTTGTGTAAAGGTGTTTTGGTTTGTTATGGTGGTGAAGAAGTAAGTCAGACCTTGTTACTGGGGGGGGGCACGGGGAATAGAAGAAACTAATCTTGTTATGAGGAGGAAACTCTATACACAGCTTAGCTACACTGCTGTCACCAGCTGATGCAAACTTCTGGAGCATTCCTTGCTTCCTGAAGACCCAGCTGCCTCTTGAGTAAGAGAATCTTAGTTTAGATGCCTTTCCACATTATGGACTACAGGAAAGGATTCAGAATGCGTCCTGGGAGCTATTTGTCTTGAATAACGTGTTAAATCTTCTTTTACTGGGTGAAAGGTATGATGAAATCATTCCATACATGGAATCACAAAAAACTATAATACTATATGACTTTCCCAGTTTAGCATAAACCAGAAGAGAGTGGACCACATGTTTCATTTCTGTATTCCTATGAATCACAATTAATTATATAACCTGTGGGGTTTTTTTGGTTTGGGTTTTTTTCACACATGCGTGAAGCCAATATATTGTCACATAATCTGTTCTTGAAGCAGAACTTTCCAAAGGTTTGTGTAGATAGTGTTTTTGCCAGAACTTGATTTGTTTGTTTTAGCCTTAATGATTAAGATCAAAGCAGTTAAATATGATTAGTTACATATACTGTTTGGCGAAAATAGATCAACTTCAGTGTTTGATGGATTATTGCTCTCTTTTATTTATTGCATAATAATTCTATTTTACAGAGGAGTTTAAGTAATACAGAAGATGAATGTACTCACCTGAAAGAAATGAATGAGCGGACTCAGGAAGAATTAAGAGAATTAGCTAATAAGTACAATGGAGCTGTAAATGAAATTAAAGATCTTTCTGACAAGCTAAAGGTAATAACAGAACTTCATCTGACTTACGATGATACTGTAATGCATGGAACAAATACAATTTAATTTCTAACATAGCAATCAAGTAAGGGTTAAGAAACTTTTTAAAAAAACATGTTAGTGAAACAAAGATGCATATAATCTTTTACATATTCTTTTGTTTTATGTTTAATGTACTTGAAACTGCCATAAGAAAAGTAAATTGCTAAAATGGTTCCCTTTTTATTCCCTTCAAAAGTTACCATGTTTTTGGAGCTTCAATATAAAATTATGTATGGTATAAAACTTTATATTCATCTGCTTTTATGTAGACAAATATCTTTCAACCTAAACATCTTAGAGATTATGGGAATGAAAACTAGAAGTAAATTTGCATTTCATGTTGCCTCTTTGTGCAGTTACAAACATAACTAGCCTACCACATAGTAATAATATGGCTCAGCTTCCAGGGCAAAGGAGTGTGCTGTGAAGTTTGTTATTGAACTAAACATCTAAGTATATTTATATTTAAAGGTCCTTTGTGCTGGAGAACAAAAGAATCACTGTATGATAAAGCCTGTCCCCAAAGAGTCTCCATTCTAGATAAATACATGATGTGGAAGAGGAAGGTAGTAGTGTTCTTCTAGACCCGAGACAGTTGTCACATTTGTCTTGGATAAATACTTGAATTTGAGTTTATGTTCTTCAAGTCCTAGTTCAGTTTATCAGTATGAAGATTTTTTTCTTTCCAAATTAAACTGTTAAATTGCTGGTCATTTGGTTTCTCAGTTATGAGTTAATCACTGATAATGATGAGTATATACAGAAGGATCAAAATTGAAACATTGCATAGTTTTGAGGGAAGAGAGTCTTTGAAACTGATTATCATTAAACCTGTCAAGGAAAAAGATGTGGCTTTCAATCAGGTTGGTCTGTGCAGTGTGCATTCAGTTCACAGGACTCTTGGGTTTTGATTGATTTGAGATGTTGGGAGACTTTGGGTGTTCCTTAGTTCTTGGACCCTAATGCTGTTCATGTAGAATTGAGGTTATTAGGATAATACTTACATATATTTATTATTTAAGGTATTTTTGAGACTCTCTCTTTGTTACTGTGCTTGATGAGAAATTTATAGAAAAATAACAATAGAGAATTTTTGCATTGTTACCATTTTCCTTATCAGCAAAGAAAGCTGCTTATGTACATTTAGTTATACAAAAAGCAAGGACATCTATTTCTTTACTTGTTAATTTTGATTTCTTTTTTATATTTGACTTCTTTTTTATATTTTTGAGCAGGTAGCAGAGGGACGACAAGAAGAAATCCAACAGAAAGGACTGGCTGAGAAAAAGGAATTGCAGCATAAAATAGATGAAATGGAAGAGAGAGAGCAAGAGCTTCAAGCAAAAATAGAAGCTTTGCAGGCTGATAATGACTTCACCAATGAGCGGCTAACTGCCTTACAAGGTTAGTAACTAGTGGGGAAGAAAGTTGGATTATTTGTTTTTCTTTTAATCTGTGAAATATCTTTTTCTTGGACTTCTGTTTACAGTACGGTTAGAACATCTTCAAGAGAAAACTCTTAAAGAACACAACAGCTTAGGTAGGTGTGATCAGTTTCTTGTTTCAAGCTAGTTTCCAGATTTTCTGTTCAAGTACTTTTGCTTTAATAATCTTGTAGTCTAGGTGTCTGGCAAAAGAATAGTATTTGACAGTTATCCCAGTAGTGCATTCTTCTTGGTATCACTTCTGAATATTGAAAGACATGTGGCCCCAACAGAATGCCAGTAGAGGGCACTGCTGTTGTGAGTGTTCAGGCAGTGAGGGTTCATTGCTCAATTTAGAGCTCTGTGCCCCCTTGGCTCCAAGATTTTGAAGGTTTTTATATACATATATATATTAAAAAGGATCCTTATATGTATGTAATAGGCAGTGATTCTTTGGATGATAGTAACCTCTTACACATTTGAATAAACAGGAACATGATCTGTAGTGCAGGAAAACACATTAAATTTTGCCTGCTTTGTTTGATTAGATTATATACTTAAAAGGAGGTAGTATGAAAATCAGATGCATTTCACAATGCTGTGTTTATAAAGAAACAATACCCAAAACATATTGCTTGGTTCCAGAAATAATACCCTTTCTTAATCCTAGGCATACAAGTTGACGACTTCATACCTAAAATTAATGGGAGCACAGAGAAAGGTAGTGTATCCTAAGGCTACCTTTTGTCTTATGGTTGATGTTTGAAGTTGAACAAATTCAAAATGTTCTCTAAAGTTTTACTTTGAATAATATTCTCTTAAAAAAATGAAATTGAATTTTTCCACTCCTCTGACCAGTGTTTTTGCTTAGACTTTCAGTCTAGGTTTTTTTAGAAAGGTGTGTAAGACGTAATGAATCAATTTGGAAGTCGTCTTTTTTTTTTTTTTTTGCTTGTTTTTGATGGGCTCTCACTGGAATCAGTAGGAGTCTGCTGAATTATGTCAGACTTGTGACACAAGAAAATGTAAAACTCCTTGAATTTTTTTTTTCCTCTAAATTTTGTTTTCACTTACATATAAAAAATGTATCAAAATGACTATATGAAATATATAAATAGTGGAAACTAACTTTTTAAATCTCAGGAGTGTTTTTATATAAAACAGGAATGAATACAGATTGATCTAACTGATGGGTTTTTTTAAAGACCAATTAGATAAAGCTAAGTGTTTTAACTAATGTGTTTTAACATACACGTGAAGTCTTTTGAATAAAATTGTCTGATAAGTATATGCCTAATATCCCATATAGCAAAGATTATTCCAGTTATGATACTAAATTGTTCAATTGGCTAAGATATATTTGTCCTCTTATGTTAACTTTAAATTTTTCCTTGATGTATCTTTCTTCAGCATTTGCTGTGTCTTGCTGGATAGTGAAAGCTCTGAGGAATGGTGGTATAGTATTTGTTGGAAGTTAGGGCTACTTATATAAAGAACTTGTGGTTTTAACTAACATTCAGAGTGTTTAGATTTTGGAAACAAAATTTTTAAACTCTATATGGTCTTAATCTTAGCTTTTTATCTTTATTTTACCTTTTTTTTTTTTTTTTTTTTTTTGGTATTATAAACCAAGTGCTTCTTAACTAGGGAGACCAATAGCAAAAGAAAAGTTAATTGTGGCATAACCTCACATCTAGTCGTTATTTGGAGCAGGAAGAGAGATCTGTAACACTGACAATCTGCATGAAAACCTCTCTTTAATCTAATTACTAGTTATCCCTTAATGTTTTAGCATTTTAGGCACTTCGCTGTGATGCACGCTAAGACTAGCAAGCAGGAGACTTAATGTCTGTTCCCAGTTCTCTGGGCTACCATAATTTGCTTTTAGATAGATTGAGCCATCCTGCTGATGCATAATTTTAGATTGGTCATTAATACTCTTAATGCTTGACAGAATGGTTAAGAAACAAATTTTGGGTATTTTTAAATCTTCCACCCCACAAAATAGTTAATTTCTTTACAAAGCAAAACTGAGGTAATGTGTAGGGATTGTAAATATTAATTTTAACTGTAAGCCATTAAAAGACTCTGAAAGTTAGAGTGTTGGAGATTATTAGAAAAACATGCAATACTGTGAACAAAAGTAGCTAAGAGCTCAATTGAAACATTATTAAAAGCTTTCGAGCTTCAAGTGCAAATATATACTGTTTTGTAGAGATATAGTTGATAACATCAGACTAAATATGATTTTTTTTTTAAACAAACACTTTTTATTTAAAATTGTTTGTAGGAATGTCATGTTCTTTAAATGCCGCTACCTCTTATCGGTCTGAGTTCAAAAATTGTCTGAAATAGTATTTCAGAAGTGAATTCATTATTATGTTGTTATAACGTATTGCATCACTGATATTCCCCTTTTGTCAAAGTTGAAGGAGAAATCCCTTTTTGACTGACTTTGGATTACATAAGAGTCATCAAAATGTCATCTGGATGGATGCATGAAAATACAGATTCTTCCATCCAATGAGTAATAGTAGAACTTGTGCTTAAACTTGGGAGTTTTAGGAAGTTGTCTGCCAGTTTCTTTTTCTTTATGAATATGGACAACGTACAACTGCTCATTCAAGTCGTCTTTCTGTGTGTTTATACAGTCTATCACCTTTTTCTGTCATGCATCTACCATGCTATTTTATCATTCTATATTTTAGCTTAGTTTTCCATTATTCTCTCTGTTATACCGCATTCTTGTGCATCTCTGCTATACCTGGTCTATCCACATTTCTCTGGCATTTTACAGTTTGCTGGGCTGTGTTCTCTTTATGAGTCTCTACCTTTTTGTATCTTCCTGTCCTTTATCTAGTCTTCATAATAATAACAGATGGGCAGTAAATTTTTCTGCCAGATTTTGGGTTTTGTTCCCTTGAAAGCAGCAGGAGGCAGTTACTGGTGGGTTTTTTTGCTGAGTAGTCTTGCATTGTTTTAGAGGAGCTAAGAATTTAGGGTTTATAATGTAGATTCAGCACCTTAAGCAGTGAAAGAGGATGTAGATATTTTGCATAAGGAAAAGACTTCAGAGTTGAAGGTAGAAGTCAGAAATTCCTTTTTTTTTTTTTTTCTTTGGTTTTAAATTGCCTGTTAGTGAATTAAAAAATGTTTTTATATTTATACAGAGGTATATATACCTTTTCCCTTCTGCCCCTCCCATCAGAGGAAAATGGTTAAACCATGTAAAATCAGTATGCTTTTTAAGATGCCTTTTGTCTCTGTCTCTCAAAACTTCAGGTCAAGTCCTCAAGGGTATGTTTATAGGCGTTATACCTAGCCATTGCAAGAAAGGATTTTACATTACTTTTTCAGTGGCTGTCCATAACATTAAAAGAGCTGTACTCTGAGTAGAGGAACCCATGTTATAGTCTCTCTAGAGGCTTTATATAACAAAGTGAACTAAGATGATGATGGTTAGGACTATATTTTCTCTCATTGCACACATGAAAATTCTGGTGCAAAAGAGAGTAACTTCCTTATACATCAAGCCACTGATAAAGGTTGGGTCGAATGGAGTTATCAAAGTGGTATGTTTCTCAGTGAGTTACACCACACCTGGGTTTCATATTTAAGTTTTGTAAGCCATATACTATATAAAAGAGGATATGTTAAATTTGTATACAGTCACTTAGAGGATCGTGTAAAAAGGCTAAAAAAAAAAAAAAATTTGCATGTTTCAGTAGTGTATCATCTTATGTGTCCTAAATTTATTGTAATTTAAATATGACTTTTGTGTATTAATCTTTTTCCAAAAATACGACATTGTCAATGGAGATTCAGTGGAAGTCATTTGTCACCACCAAACCTGAAAGAGCAATACAGCAAATGCCAAATACAGAATGTTTGGCCTTTTAATATTTGGTTCTTACTAAAGTTGGTTAAATAAAGCTTGGGTTCTTTTTTTTTTTTTTAATAGTTTCTATTGAGATAAGGGGCTTTTTATTATGTTTATGAACTGCTATTAGATTTTAGTATTTAAAAGTACCATTTGAAAATGCAGGTGAAGTACTTCCTTCTGATCAGTTCAAGAGCGTAATCAATTTTCTAATACCACTCAGACGTCATTTCAACTACATCTTGTCTGATTGCATATTAACTCAGATTTTAAAAGTTCACAGTAAATACACAGTTACAAATATTGTTAATATGCCTTTCAAATTTTTTGTTGCATCAATTTGAAAATAAGATGATGTAAACTTAAGTGTTTCTTTCTTTACTAGAGCACTTTCTTTCAAAGAGTGAAGGGGACTGCACTTTTATTCATCAGTTCATAGAATGTCAGAGTGAGTACAAGAGTGTTCATCACATTTGCTTTAAAAACAACCAAAAACCCAGAAAAGGTGGATGAAAACCCAGAAAAGTTGGATAAAAAACAGAATTTGTCACTACTGTTTAATAGTTCTGTAGTAGCAGAAATTTTCTAAGTATATAATTGTGGCATTGTAATATCAAGCAGATGCCTATAGTAGTAGTAAGAGACTATCTTTGCTCTTGCAAGCGGTGATCACATTGTCTCTTCTTAGCAATTAATCCATTATTGTCCTCCGACCAATAAAAGGGTGGTAATGTTGCCACATGATGTTTAAAACAGAGTGTAATTTTTCACCTGTTACAAATTAAGAAGTTGACAGCAAAACACTATCAGTTTAAGCAAATATCACAGGCAGAGCTAGGACAGAGATAAAGTGGTGATGCGTTTTCTTGATTTCATATATCTATAATTTTTTTGACAAAGGTCTTAAACATTCTCAGAGTAGTTGTTACAAAGAACAAAAAGGAAAACAAACCCTTAATTTTTATGTGCAAATCTAAGAGATTTTTAAAAGAAAAATAAAACATAAATATGCAATACCAATCTTTAGAAAGATGTGTTATTCTGGAAAAACAAACATGTTTTTCAAAGCAAATGGCTTTTGAAAATGAGTAATGAAACAGTGCCGTCTGCATGTCTATAATTAAAGAAGAACTGAAGATGTTAAAACTTTTTGTCCATTGAGACATAAGTGAGAAAAGTGCTATTAAACTTCAAAGAAAATGCCTTAGTAGCATAAATCATAATTTTTTGACTTAGGTATATAATTTCTGTAAACTCTTAAAGTTGAGCAGAGAGAAAAATTTATAAGCAGAAATAATACTGTATCTTCTTTTGACATTATGCCCATTGGATTCTTCCCGTTTAAATTTCAGTAAGGAAGTGTAACAGATTTTTACTTTATTCCCTGTGATATGGATTGCAGTGCTCCAAAATGAATGAGAGGATACTGATAATATTTGTCTGAGAAAATTTAAACTTTATTTACTTGAAAAATGTTTACTTTTAAAAGTGAATGACTGGTAGCTGTCTTCTGTCAGGTTGTAGTTTAAAATAATTTCAAATTTTGCAAAGATCTTGTACAAATCCTCTTTATTCAGTACATTAAAATGAACTGCATTTAAAAATATTTGTTGTCGAGTAAAAATGAAGAGCACATTGAGTGATGTTCAAATACAAATTGGTTGCTTGTCTTCACTATTCAGATGTTAACTTCACCTGTTTTAACAAAGTGTGTATTAGACCCACCTCTGCAAACTAAATGTGACCAGTCTTGTCAATGTTGAGAAGCAAAAGCGGCCATCAGGATCTAGTAAAAGATCCTAACATGCAACTGAAGTAGTAGTGAAATAGAGATCAATTTACTTGTACCTCCCCTTTCTTGAGAGATTGAAAGCTAGAGTAAAGACACTGTAAGGCCTTGATTGCCTCATTTTTAAAAGAATGAGTATTACTTTACAGGGTTCGGTATTCTGCATTTTTTGCAACAGTATAAGTTTTTATTATATGATGAAGAACAAAAAAGAATCCAAGTCAGCAGCTCCTATATTTATCACTGGACTGAAAGTTTGCTTTTCCAAAATTCAAATATGTTGAGTCAGGCCCCACAAAATCGTGAGGTTGAACTGCAGGCTGCAGGACCTGTTATTTTCATTTTGTATGTAAGTGCTACCCTTCAGTCCTACTCTTTGCTCTCTGCAGCAGTGAGGGTTGGGAACTAGTGGGGAGAAAAATTATAGTTCCAGAGATTGCCAAGAACTAGAGATTTAAGACATGCGGCAAATATTTCAATGTATCATAAATATTGGCAATATTGAGTAAGTTCATCATATGATACTATGCATTTTTTACCCAGAGATTTAGGTATTGGGAGAGAAGCAGATTGATTATTTAAAAAATAATAGTACAGTAAAAATCTCAGAAATAGGAGTCACTCACTGAAATTCTTTTATGTAGGGTTTGCTGTTTTGTAATGCAAGCAGAGGACTTAAAACTATAGGATCTGGAAACCATAAGAGAAATCTAAAAAGACGAGAGAATTGAGACAACTGTACAGTTTGACTGGAAGAGAAGTTTCTGAATTGTGCTGGTACAGTGGGGACCATGCGCATCTCCATAGTTCTGAGGAAGAAGCACTTAAATTGGGAAACCACAAGCAGAAAAATTAGGAAAAACAGCTTGAGTCAAGGAAGTGGAGTACGTAAGATAGCACAAGAAAGAAAATTAGATGATTAAACAATCTGGTATTCTATACAAACATTGCTACAGAGGTGGTAAGGCAGTTGAAAGTGCTTATCAGTTCAGAGCAATCGATCAAGACCTCTCAAGGTACTAAACGTAGAATTCTTTTCGTGGGGGAGAAACAACACAACACTAAAATCTTAGTTGCAATGCAGTTTGAATGCTTAACTTGAGTAGCACTGTTTGTAAAATCTGGCTTCTGTTGGTTCTTAAACATTTTTTGTTTATTTTTTAAGCACAATATGGCTCATGATACCATCCAGTAACCTGTCCTGATCTACAACATCTGTAGAATGTTATGAAATCTTACTCCGAATGATCTGGAAAGTCTGTTACTTTCTGATCATTACATTCAGTCCACTTGTTGCTCATTTCATAACGTTTTTTTTAGTAATCACTGGTGAAAACCAGTGACATCGACAACAAAAGTCATGGTGCTTCTTTTTGATTAGTTTATATGAGTTATTACCAAAAATGGTGATGATGTATAGACTAAAGAGAGATTTGGTGCCCTGCTAGCTTCCTATCTTTTGCTCCAATCTAACTCTTCTTTATTTGTGTAATTTTTTTCCTCAGGTTGTGATTTTTGCATTTACAATTTTAAATGCAAGTCAATTTTTTGCCTGTTTATTATTTTTTTTTAATTTATCTATCTAAAATGGAATAGGTTTTGGATGGATTGAATGGCTATTTTCAACTTCTCCATGAATTTATGACCTGCAGGTGGCAAGTAAAATTAAAGCTGCTTAGTATCACTTTTTTCAGATGGTTTGAAATTTGTGTATTGAGGTCTGGGTTTCCTTTCACGGATCTTCAGAACTGGCATCCTTCAAAGACTAATTTGATATAACAACATAAATGTATTGGGGGCATGTTACTTAAGTAGTCATTGTAATGTTAACAGATCTTAACTATTATTTTACACACAGTGATAACCTAAATCTAAAAGGGAGTTCTTAAATAGAAAAATAGGAAATGCTTAAAAACCTAAAGGAAAGCTACCTTTGAACTGCATTCATCAGCAAAAAGAAACATAGACTATCTTAAAGATGAACTGAAAGCTTAACTTCAAAGCAGATTCAGTAAAAATTATTTATGGTATGTGTCAGTAACTATCCTTTTTTTTAAGTAGTGAGTGGATAGCATAGAAGATATAAATTATTTGTGACAGAAATTAAAGCTAGGGTCCTCCCTCTAATTTATATTTTGCTAGCCAGAAATTCACCTCTTGATTCAGAGAAAATGTGGATTGACTTATTTAAAAAAAAAAAAAAATCAAGTTTATGAAGTTTTCTGAAATAGTAATATGAAAAGATGCAGAGATCCAAAAAAGGGAAGTTTTAAAGATACATGTATGTCTGCTTTTACTTTGTTGTCTGGTTTCTGCCATTTCTAGTGACTAGGGTGATAACAGTACAGAATAAGATTTTATGTAGTTCAGTGACATCAACACCTAATTTTCTGTTTATTTTCTAAATATACACAGTCATATAATAACTCTTAAATAAACTCTTTCTTGTTGGCTTTAAAGTATACTAATGCTAGCATTTTTTAATACACAGAGAATGATTACTTGTAAGTTCAGAGAGATGTCAGCTGCCAAGTGACAAGTGCTGGCTGTACCAGATTTTGGTCACGCTAGGCAAGGGGACTTGTGTGTTACTACTGAAATTTTTTGCTGAAGAAATACCATCAAGATGAGAACTTATGTATAAATGTTGAAATTCATAATGGACATTAGAAAACATTAAGACACCATGGAAAAGAAAAAAAAATTGCAGATTTTTTTAGTCATAGGAATTGAGAATTCTTGAAAGTGCCTAAGAGCTGCTGCAAAGATTGCAGTTTGGAAAAACACCTGGGTCAAGAAGAGTAGTTTCTCTGTTTTGTACTGTAATTATTCTGGTATTAACAGTTACCGAATTGTGAAAACTCCAAGATTAATCAATTCACAATGCTAAATTTTCTTCTGTAAACTGATTATAGAAGCCTATTTCAAGCTAACAGCTTAGCACAGGTGAGGTGTTACCAGTTCAGATCAAGCAGCTGATAGCTACTCTGCATGTATGTCTTCTGCATTCAACCGATTTTTTTCAGACATAGGAGCAGAATTCCTCTGCTGCTTTCTTCCTGTCTTCCTCCCCACCTCTCTTCCAGCCTCAGCTGAGTCATGAAATAATCACAAATGAAGACTTTTGTTTAGATTTTTTTTTTTTTTTTAATGGAAGAGGGCTCATGATATCACTCAGTAACTCTTCACTTGTGGCTGCAGTAACTTGATTCTCTCTGCGGTGCCTTCCTCAGTCTAGGCACAGTGACTCTCTCCAGCTCTGAGGAACTTGAGACTGGTCTGAGCTTGGATGATGAGTGATCTCCTACAGTTGCTTGAGTCCTGAAGCCAATCCTGAAAGTCCTGTGTGCTGTTCAGTATATTTCTGAAGCAGTATTTGTAAAATATTATAGGAATGCATGACAATATTTGTAGATAAAACTATTAGACTGGTTTGTCTGTCCGTGAGGGAGGGAAGAAGACAGGATAAGCTTTTGGCCATACAAAAATTTCTTCAGACCTCAGGGTTTTTTCATCTCAAAGCTTGTAGGGTTGAAAAAGATACCTCCCTGCAAATCTTGTCCTACCTCTGTCCTTAGCTTGCCATGGTTAGAGCAAGATGTCATCAGAGAAGTACAGAGACTTCTTAATGTTCAGAGCTACTTGAAACTGGAAATGCTGACTAAAGCTCACTATTTTTTTAATTAAAAATTTGAAAAGTATTTACTGTCATCCAGCATCCGTAATCTGAACTCTCCTGTGTATGCTGCTCGCCAGTCTTCTCTGCATCTCAGTTACCTGTTAATAGCATAGGGGGTGACCAGCAAACTCAGTTCCCTGCCTGACTGTTGGGCAGCTGGCAGAGTGGAGGCAGAGGCAGCTTCAGGCCTGGTGTTTCTGTGGGTGTTAACAGCTTTCAACATTGTCTAAATTGCAAAATCTACTGCACAGAAATTGATGATGTGATCTGTAAGAAATGTGACCCTCAATAATTTTGCATGCTGGCATCACTAGCTTGTTCTTAAGACATTTGAAAGTATGAGATCTCCTTCAAAAAATAAATTAATTAATGGTTCAGTAGTTCTTTTAGAATCTATGATTAATCCAGATGTGTTCTTCTCTTGATCTTACTGTTTGCCTTCATGTGTTCTAGCTGGAGTTAGGATGAAGGTTTTTATGCACCTGACACATGGCTAGACTTTCCTGTCAATGCTATACGTAAACTCTTGTTTGTTTTTGTGAACCTGAATGTGATGCATGCACAATTTTTTTGAATTTTGTGCAGCGCTTTGAAAGTTTTAAGCTAAGAAAGGCTATTTTTGTATACCTTTAGTAGGCACTGTTAAAGCGGTTGTGATGTGGAGGTGACTTCTCACTTGCAGTTTTACTGTGGCCTATTTGTAGATTTCTACTCCATCGGGTGGATATCTCTTTCAGGCAACTGGCTCTTAAAGTTCCTTTTTTGATAACTACAATTTAAGAAATGTATTAAATATTTATTGTTCCCAGTTACATTTAAAAAAAAAAAGTTCCTAAATATTTTCCCAACTTCTCATTAGTGAACTGAAGCATTAAAAATGTAAACTAAAAAATTGCAGAAGAAATAATTACGCACTTTTTCACAAAGTTCCAACAGGCTTGTGTGCTCTGTTTCATTATTCCATGCCAGAATAAAGTTTTTGTTCAAGCCTGAGTAGGAAGTAATATTATCAGCTTTTAATTTGGTCATGGAATGTACTCTACGTAGTTGCGTGCAGGGAAAAGCTTGCTTAATTTGAGCTTGGAAAGTAACACTTATTTTGTTTGGCAGACAAGATCATAGATGAAGGACATCTAACCAAAGTGGAAGAAACAAAGCTTTTGAAAGGTTAGACTTCTGGATTATTTAACTGTTTTTGAAGCATGTTTCTTGTGTCACTTCAGTGCATGTTCTCTCTTAAACCAGCAGTTTGAGTTCTGTTGAATACTCACTTAAGAAGAAAATAAATAAAGGGGGAGGTATATTGTTTACCGAACTCTGCTCCAAATACTGTTGTAGGGTAAAAAGATTTAAAATAAACTATTTCTGAAGACTGAGTGCATGAAATTATAGCCTCAGTTTTGATGGAGCTCTTACCTTGATGTGCATTTTTAAAAACAATTAAAATATAATAATTTTTGTAAATTTATTTAAATCTTTAGTGCCTGTGTAAATTTCAGGCAGGTTTTTGTTCTTATTATAGGACTAAATAGAAATAATGTTTGGTCTCATTTTAAGTTTTAAATAAAAGTGTATTTTAATTTTACTTTTTTCTAACTTACACCCTCATTACTTTAAAATAACTGTTAACTTCCTAAAAGTGCCTTTTCCAAGTAAAATATATCTGTACATGTCTAACTCTTTTATCTTCCGTATAAACCAAGTAAAACAGAAGGAGCTGATTCAAAAAGTTTTATCTTGTCAAGGAACAGTCATCCCTATCTTGCAGTGCCAAAATCAAGAATGCTGCAAAGTGTGTTGATCAGTATTTCCTATCTGTCTAATAATGTAAGATTGTTTGGACTTGCAGGCTGACTCTACCTTTGTAGCTTTTTTTTAATGTCTACACATATTAACTAATTTCTTTACTCTCTGTCCTTCTGCGGAGTGTTATTGGATAAATGTTAGTCTGTTAAAAGTTCTGGTATTTTAGAGACCTTTTTATTTTCTTTTACCTTAATGTATGAAATTGCACCTTTAATTTGTTTCTGTATGTAAGCTATAGACAGCCTGCCATATTTGGCAAAAGAATGCCTACAATAACTGTAACGTAACACTTGCATGCCAGTTATCTTGCAAAGTGAAGAGCTATTTTTAGTGTTTTAATATATTCTAACTCATCAAGTAAGTATGTTGTCAACACATTTTAATATAATTAATCATTTTGGCTATATTTATTTAGCTCAGTTTTATTACGGGAAATAGGGACAACTGCTGTGAAATAATATAGTACAGGAAAGAGTTTTGTGCTTATGACTCTGGTTCCAGAATAGGAAGCAGCTTTCTAAATCATTTCTCTTTTTGATTTCTCCTGTTTCAGATGTAGGCACTGATGCATCTTCCCTCTGGTGCCTAGTCTTGTTCCTTGTTTCAAGGGGAGGAGGGCAGGAGGGAGGAAGGAGCTGGTGTACCCAAGGGTGGGTGGGAGGAGAATACGAGACAGGGTGCAGGGAGAGAGAGGTAATTCAGTGGTTGGAGCTTGCACTGTTCCTCCCGTTTCGCACAGAGCAAGAAAGCTGTGTTTCCATGTATGACCAGATATGGTAAAGTTAGTCGGATACAGATATTGTTCAGCTTAAGCACTTCTGGATTGGCCACGAATATAAACAACATGGGTGAGGCTTTTAGGATATACTTGTCTTAATACTTTATAAATAATATATTACTTGGCTTAGTAGTTATTACAGTTTTAATGGCAATTGTGTGAGATTGGTTCTGTGTGATACATGCAAGATGCTTTGTGTTGTAACATCTTTTGATAATAGTTTAAAACCTTATTCATAAATACAGGGAAGTACTCTTTTTGTTGTAGCAGAGAACCACCCCCAAACATCATGTTTTTAACTGCGTCAGTCATTATGAGCTTCAAAGTCTGCTGAAGTCATGAGAGCGATGTTTGGAATAGCTGCCAGGTCCAAACCCCTAATGTGCTTTCAGTGTATGGGTGCTTTCCCCTTCCTCTCCTGTGATTTCAGTTACATTAGGATAGAAGGAGTCTGGCTCTTGATCAGCTGCTTTGTTTGTACTTGCTGCCTTCTGTTTCATGTACAAGTGGATGTTGTTCTGGCACAAGGAAACAGAAAACTTTGCATGCTACGGGAAGAAAAAAAAAATATTTTTTTTTCCTATTAACCTGCCTGTGTTTTGTCATTTTGCTAATTACCCCCTGTAGGTGCACAGATTGTCTTCCGTTTCCACTTAACTTCTTTCATTTTGGGGGTGTTTAGTTCTCTTTGTTCTTATAATTTCAAAAAACAATTACTCCTTTGTTTCTTACATATTTTCATATACTAACCCTATTGCTATAACACACTTGATTTACTTATTGCTGTGCATGTTTCTTGCCATGTCCTGGTACCTTTCTGTTTCATCTACAGTATATATATACGAAGAAGTTACTTGTGTTCACTGTGCTTTACTGCATGTATGGTAGAAGTAAAGTCTGTATACTGGGAATGTTGTAATGATGCCTTTTAATATATGTATATCTCTACCTGAAACTTGAGACTCAGAGGAAACCTCTGTTCATCTGTGGGTGGGCAGCGATGCTGTCAAAGCAAGGCCATGCATAGTTAGCCAAGAAAGACTTCATTATGTGTAACTTCACTTGCATGTCAGTGACGTGGTTCCTTGCTGACAGACTTAGTGGGTTTGCCCACACCAGTGATGGTGTGTCTTTCTTTAATGGACCCATCAGAACTAAACTGGAATGGTCAGGTTTTTTTTTTTAAAAAAAAAAAAGAAAAAAAAGAGATTACAGCCTCATAAAGTATTTAGACTCTGAGTCAGGGATAATTCTGTGTGGGAACAGGATGCACTAGTGTAATAAAGTTCCCTCACCTTTTAAAAATGTCTGGTCTCCATTGAAAATCCAGAACTGGGAAAGAAAAAAAAGGGTAAAAAACAACCAAACAAAACCGTGTGGCTTCACTAAGCTGCATGTAATAATGTGGTGAGTTGTGTATGAAGAGATATTTCATGGAGGTATTTTTCAGTGGAAAGGACATAGACTGCCTTCTCTTAATACAATTTGAACTGAAAATTCTTTCTAGAAATTAGTGTACTAATTTATGTTGCTGTAATTCTTTACTGGTTCATACAATGCTTCTTTTTAACAGTACAGTATATACAAGACTTGTTGCTATTATTTTATCTGTCCAAAACACTGAAGCACAGTTTTATTCTTAACAGCAGTTTCTTTCTGACATGTTACAGTATCTGCATTGTTCTAGTCTTCTTTTCTTATTTGTTCCCTGATTCAATCAGCTTTTGCACAGAGTTCCAACTGGCAAGAATACAGCTTTAACAAAAATTCAATCTGTGCTTGAGGCAGTTGCATCCCCTATTAGATGCTAGGCTAGATTAATGACTTCAGTGATGCTGAATCCATTTTAGCCCAGACTTAGAAAGAAATAAGCAAACACCAGGTTTTTAAGTGTTTCTTCCATTAATTTGTTTTGTATTGATACTTAGCAATAGTTAAATAAATAGATGTATAGAAGAAATTATGAGTAAGAGACCGAAAAAAGCATTTACTGATTGTAGTTGATTTTCCTTCTCTCTTACAGAGAATCAAGCAAGAGTCAAAGAATCTGATTTGTCAGACACTCTTAGTCCAAGCAAGGAAAAAAGCAGTGACGACACTACAGGTAAGTGTTTAACTGAGGTTTCTGTAACATCTAATTAGCTTGAATTACTTTATACTGAGCATTTTCTAAAAGAGTGGAGAAGGTGTGTGTTATGCAGAGCCAGATACAAGCTTAGAGCAGTATTGTCTATTTTAGGACTTCATAATTAAGTGTTGTAAAGTCAGAAGAACATAAAAGCTTGTGTTCACTTAAAGAATGCGTATATGAAAACTGTCTGCAGTCTACCTGCTCTCTGAAAGGTGTGGGGTTTTTTTTTTTAGATGCCCAAATGGATGATCAAGATCTAAATGAACCTATTGCTAAAGTAGCTCTTCTGAAAGGTAAACATTTATTTTTGTAACCTTAGATGCATAATCTATATATATATCTTCTTGTCTGCCTGGTTTTTATCAAATGTTTTTTCAAATAGAGTGCTGAAATTCAGATGTTTTAATCATGGTAGTATGGAAGAGTTGCATTTAAATATCAGTAGTGATTCCTTTGAGTGATGTGATATGAAAGCATACTTCTGAATGTTAGGATAGAACTAATTTGTGCATAAAGCTAGTTTCTGCACTCACCAACACTGTTCTAGGAATTTACATGTTATAACTTCAAGTGGAGTTGAGAAATAGTTTCAGCATACACAGAAATTAGGGCTAATAGTTGTGGGGAGGAAGAATTCTTCCATCCCTGATATGTTTTAAGCATTGCGAAAATTTACGTGTATAGTTTCCATCACTGTTAGAAATGCTTCTGTTAGTTTGCACCTAATGGGTTAAAAAGAAACCCTAAAATCTTTTTTTGGTTAACACAACCAAGATTTGAATTTCCTGTTGTAACTGTATTTAGAATGATTGCTGAGCCTTAGCTTTGAGCTTCATAGGTATAAAATGAAAATTTTTACCGTTCTTTGCACTGAAGGCATGTACTTGATTAGCAAGCTAATATTTATGTATTCGTGAGCTGAAACATTTATGGGGTATTAATTAGCTGTTATATTGATCATACTGAAAATTAATTTTATGCTTTATGTACAACTAGACATTTGTAAGGTCTGTAAAATGCTTATGTTGGGATCACAAGTAAAAAAAGTATCACAGTTCTGCATGGTTCAGAAAGGCATGAAATTATAATGAAATTTGGGAGACCTGTAAAAGAGCTTTTTTTTGTAATTGTTAACACTTCTCTAATTTTATGACAGAAAGACTTCCAAAAATTGCATGTGTTTATAATGTTTCCAAACAGTGAAACTAAACTTGAGTTTGATATTTTCCAGTGGGATATCAGTTTTAAAAGGAGCGATTGAGATATTGAGCATCTTCTATTTGGGTTTTGCTCTTACGTCTGCAGTTAATAACAAGTATATGCAATGATTTCCTATAGTAGAAGGTAGAATCTGGTAACGTTGTTCTTAGTGATTATGATAGGCTTATTTTTGGTAATAAATTTGGGTTTGACAGTAAGTTTAATTTGAAAAAAAAATTTCAGTTGAAAAGCATGATGTTCATTAAGTATAAGAACTTTTAAGTCCGGAATGGCATATGCATTAAGGAGTTTGCTTCCTGTGAGCATTGTCGCTTGCTCAGAATTCACAGATGGAACAACCCTTTGTATTTAAACAGTGTAGTAGAGAAACTGAATTCAGTTCATGTCAAAATTATTTTAATTCTAATTCTTATAACTTTAAGATAGCCAGCTGAAGACTACTTCTAATTGGCTGGATTTCTTAGTTATCTTCTGCAGACACATTAAAAGTAGTCCATGGAGCCCTTAGGCTGATAACCACAGATTCCTGAATTCTTCTTACGTGCAAGTGAAGTCTTCCTAAGTTCTGTCAGAAAGGTTTGTTTAACAGCCCAAGATCAAGATAAGGCTGCTGTGAGCATGCTACTTCCTGTATTAGAACAGTCTCGTATCACAGCAAGGGGCAGATGTAGTTATACTTTCTATATCCAGGGTATATTAAATTGGCAGGAAGGGTTTAGTGAAGCAAAGGACTAAAATCAGTTTTTCTGTAGTAACATGGAAGCAGTCTTTTCCTCATGTGGGTGTTTTCATTGCTTCATCTGACTCTACTCAGTTGAAGATTTAAACCATAACAGTTACTGAACTTCAAAGTGAATAAGTAGAAAAATACCTATTTACACAGACTGCTTTGCTATTGAACTGCATATTGCAATTAACTAAAATAATTGGAATAACTCTTTTTCTCTTGAGGCTATTTATGGCTATTCCTATTTTGCTCTCACAAAACCATTAAAAAATATCTTTACAATGAATCATTTGCCCTTGTAATTTTTATGAAGAGCCTATAAACCCGCAGTTTTGTTTGAGGTTTTGTCAGAGAGCTACTTCATATGCCAGACTTAGCCCTAAAAGGATCTTATTTGCCGCAGAAAGACTTTCAAGTGGATTTGTTATGCAGTCATATAATTAAGGAAGAGTGAGAACATTTCTGATCTGGCAGCTGTTTAGAATGCGGAAATGGTTGCTGGAAAAGGCAATGTTCCTTTTTGTTTAACTGTTGGAATTTAAAAAAACGAACTAATGGAACAAGAAAATGGTAAGACTTTTAATTGCTGTAGTTTCCTCCAAGTGTATTTACCATCAGTAAATTTTGAGTGTATTCAGTATTGGTTTCAACTTTCTGCGAGTCAGAATCTGGCAAAGGGGGGGAAGGGGAAAAGCTGACACAGATGAGAACTGCCTTTTTTTTTTCCACAAGGTAAAGGGCTTTATTAGCCATTAATAACAATTCCCTGGGCGCTTCTATTTAGACAGACTGTTTGTGACTACTTATTGAAAAGTTAAAATGGGTAAATGTTAAACAGGTGGAAGACACAATAAATGTTATTGGAAGGTTATTAATCTTGTTCTTATCAACTTATATTTTCATAGTAACTACAAAGCTGATCCATGGAATTTTAAGAAGTGTTTTCACTTAGGGTTTGCTGAATAGTGGTAGTTTACATAAGAAATTTTTAAAATCAGCAATGGTCTGTTGATTCAGAAAGTTTGGGAACCATTGTTTTATGTTACAATAGCCAGATACTGTATTTTAAATATATAATACCATTTTCTTTACGTGGATCTTATGAAGCTGAAGGAAACTTGGGGTTCACCTGAGTATAGTCACTCTGAAAATAGTCATCTGAATAATCTGAGAAATCCTGCAAAATTCTGCATGTGAATTACTGTGAGATTTGGAGAAATACCAGCCTGCCCATGAAATTGCTTCCACAGGCCAGGCACATACAGATAAGGGATCAGTTAAGACCATAGCCCATGTGTCATAGCCCTCTGTCATCTCTGTTATCAAAACAAAAGTGTAAAGGCAAACATATAAGCAGAGCTCTGTTAGTATATTCATGTTTAGAAACATTAATTTAACCTGAGCTTTGTTTTTATTCTGGTTTTATTGAAAACTTATTTTATAGATCCTAAAAATGCATAATATTCATTCGCACATCATCATATTCATAATGATTTGGAAGTGGTCATTTTTCTCAAAGTTGACCCATGGGTTAGATTCCTTTTCCTGAGCCAGATTGAAGGACAAGAAATTTTCATGTGCTTTGGGAATGATCTGTACAGATCACACAATTTTTCTTTTAAAAATTTAAAATCTACCAGTAGAGCTGATGTTAAGGGAAACCTCATTGTGTGTGTGGGGGAAACAAAGTGGTGTTAATTAAGAATGTTTCTTGTAACATGGCAAGCAATCCGATCACAGATTAAAACTTTCCATGAGCTAGAATAAATGAATTAGTATTTTGAAACTGTTGTATGTAACTTGTTTGTTGGGTTGTTTGGGGGTTTTTTGGCACCTTGTTGTAATTAATGGTAGAATTCCTTAGACTTCTCTGAGAATAGTTAGTCAAATGCTGAATACTTCTGGAAATTTCTTAAATACTTTTTTTAATTGGAGCCTTTTACATTGGTTCTCAAACCAGGTTATTGTGGTGTGAATTTGCTTCTTGAGGGATCTAATTCTAAGCCTGATGATATTTAGTAGTTTTATTATTTAGAAATAAAGCAATCCTACTCACAGAGGATTTTCAAATCTAGTTAGCAGAAAAATTACATTTGCTTTGAACTAAAAGGCACTAAAATTCTCAGTTTGGGTAGTACTGAAAAGCTGTTACTTTCTCATGCTTATATTTCTTGGCTTTTGATTTAGAAGCATGTCAGGCGTATGGAAATTCCCTTATTGCATTTGATTTGAAAAAGCTTTTACCTTGATTGTGCCTTTGCTAAACTGATTATGTTGTCCCATAAGTTGCATTCCTTATCTCCTTTGAAGCAGTATTATCTTTTATGATTTGTGTTTTCATTGATTGGAAAATACTGTCCACCAGAAAGTTCCTTTAGGGTGTCTGTTGCTGGATTTGGGACACTGCTGCTTTATCAGGCATGATTTGAGCATAATTTGTCACCTTCCTCATCCATTTCTTCTGAACTGTCTCATTAAGGAGGGTTGGAAGTCTAATTGCCCCAAGTGTTTATCCATGAGAAGCTAAGAACAAAACATGTTCAGTAAAGAGAAACTTGGATTTGGAACTCTAATAAACTATAAAAGAAAGTATTTGGATCAAATATGTAGTCCTCTTTGTTCTTTCTGCTCTCATAATTTTGTTCTGAAAAAGTCTAAAAGCCTGTGTGTGCCCTTAGCTCTGCTCGATCCCACCATTTCAGTGCTGTGAGAATAGGAAAAACATAGCCTCTTTTCTTAGAAGGATACAGTATGAATACTTTAGCATGATTTGATAAACAATTGTTTTAATTAAGGAAACAGAAAAAATACTTTATAGTTACTTTATTGGTGACATATACTGTCAGATATGAATGTTGAAAGTATAATGATGAGCTAAACTATGGCTGGTATTTATTTTTTTCTTATTAGCAAAAGGTCAAGTAATTTGTCTTCCAGGGTTTTTATTCTAAGCAGTGTGCCTTTATCTTAAATCTGTATGGTCTGTAGTGGTAGATGTTCATTAAGCAGTTATCTGTGTAACACATCTACTTTTTTGTTCTCCCTTTCCTATGATGTACAGCTGGACTTCTTTCACTGATTTCCCTCCCTTACTGTTCTCATCTAACAGGCTTTAGATAAAGTTTTAGCCCTCTACCTGGATAGTTTATTGATGATGTTTGTGTGCCTATTGAAACATCTGTTTCCGCATAGACACTACTTAAGGAAAATTTAGTGAATAGGAGTTTCCTGGATGCAGTTCCTGGCATTGCAGATGCCTACAGGCTAGAGTGTTGTCTTCTTTGTCACTACATCTAGTTTCTAGTGTGTCCATTAGAGGACACTGCTAATAGTTACAAACACTTGCTTTTCCTCTTTTAAATTCCCCAGAAAACTTCAGTTTTAAAAGTATTTGTATGTGACTGCAAGTTATCTTTTATAAGCCCAAGAGGTATTTAATGTGCATTTTAGCTAATAAAAAATTTGTGGGGAGGAGCAAATGCTTTTATTTAGAGTTTAGATAACATGTAGAGGTATCTCATTGTGTTAAAGATACCTAATATTTTAAGACATAGTGGAAAGAATTTTAAGGGCAAAATTTAGTTTAGTATTCACTAGGCCACCGAATGAAATAAGGAGGGTGGACTTTTCTTCATTTTCTTATTTTGTTTTAGAAAATTTCCCTAAATTTTTCCTTTCCTTGTAGTTATGGTCCACAGAGGGAGAGGGGGAGGCCAAGCCTGGCATAGTAACAAGCAAGGCTTGTTACTTGTGGATTGGAAGTAGCAAATCACTTAATAGCAATTCTTTGCATAATCTCTTGCAGCTGACTGGCATTAAGCAGGTTCAGTACAAGGCTGGGTCTGTACGGGTGCTGGAATGCTGCCTGCCAGGGCTGGTACGTGCTGCCAGGAGCAGGGCTGTGGGAGGGTGGGCTTGGAGGTGGGGGATGCAGGGTCATTGCTGATAAGTGTATGCTAGGAGAGAGGGTTAGAGCAACTTCCTTCTAAAAACAGACAAGTTGTAAATACAGTCAAGGATTGTCTTACGCTTGTTGTTCCTTCGTTTCTGTTAATCCAGGAATCATTGCCAGTCTATACAGTGCTTTTAAAAACTCTCATTCTTGTTTGTTATTTTGTCTTATACTGCATGTTTTATATAATGAATATTTTGAAGTTTGTGTATGTTTTCCTCTCTGTAAAAGCATATTAATATTTTTGCTAATACCTAATCCAATTTTGAGTTTGCTTTAACTAATTTAGGATAATTTGAATAAAAAGTCATCAGCATCACATGGCAGTGCAAATTAAACTGTTATACAGATTTATGATTTAAAGAAAATGTTCTTTTATCAGATGAATTGCAGGGTGCACAATCAGAGACTGAGGCTAAGCAAGAAATTCAGCAACTGCACAAGGAGCTGATTGAAGCCCAAGAGCTAGCTAGGACAAGTAAACAAAAATGCTTTGAACTTCAAGGTGAGACCCAGATCAACTTGGTTGTGTTAGGGTATCCGTTAAAATTGCATTTATCAGGTAGTCTTAAAGTGGGGTCCGGTTTGCTGACTGTCTCATATAAATTTGTTCCATAGCATTCACAAATCCTTCATGGAATGTCAGAAACCTTTGCTTTTTTTCTGAACTCTATATCATACAGTCCAATTGAGCTCTGACTTTTGGGCTCAAGATAAACCAACATGTTTTCATAGTAGTGAATACATACTTGAACTCTGTATCTGTAATCTATGTAAAATATTTTCATCTACAGATATTGATTAATCTGTATTTCAGTCAGATAATGTACATAATTTAATGTACTCAATGGTAGTTCTTTGTTTAGGTCATCCTATCAGATATGTAGCTATATCATTATCATATGTATCAGCAAAACTGGGGGTTGTTTTTGACAGGTAATAGTATAGTCGAGTTTAACTGCATATTGTTCAGTGTTCTTTATGGGATATATTTACAGCTGTTTTTTTTTTTCCTCCTCCCACACTAGTTTCCATTTAGCACACATGGAGTTTTTGGATCAGGCAGCAGATTATATTAATTTCAAATTATTTATAATACTACCACAATAATGGAATGATGTCTTAATATTAACTGTTTATTAAAATACTTACACAGTTACTAGCTTTGATAACTTACTGAAATAATATGATTGTTTTAATCTTTTAATTTAAGGGGAAGTTGTGACTAAAATTAATTACACAGCTGAAATACATCTTACTAACAGAAACTTCTGGGCACATTTTCACTTTCATTTATAGCACTATTGGAAGAAGAGAGAAAAGCATATCGAGTGCAAGTCGAAGAATCTAGCAAGCAAATAAATGTTCTGCAAGGTATGAGTTTTTTCTTTCGCCCCACTCTTTAGGGAAAATATATAGCTTTGGAAGTTTCCGTGCTATCATAAGCACTAATAAACAAAAATGTTAATTGAGTATATGTTGTAAATCTGATTTCTTTCACCATATCTTTGAATTTTATTGTGAAATGTTTCCTGTCAGTTCCTATGGTTCTGATCATAACTTGGAAATGCAAAAGGTGTAATCTGCAACAGATACCTCTTCTCCTTCCTCTCTCCTTCAGTCTTTCTCAGCTTTCAATGATCCAGGAATTCTTACTGTGACTATCTTATCTTCAGAGAACTCAGAAGGTTTAGTCTCTTTTGTTCTATTCTGTGTTTTCACTTCATTGGTAAGGTCCTCTTAAAGAATTTTTTAATCCAGATCTACATCCAACCTCGGAGCGTGCAGTAAAATTTCAGCAACATAGACACTGTCTATGCTTTTTGAAAAAACAGTATGATCAGTCATGCTCTTTTCAGCACAAAATAATTATAGCAGAATGGAATCCAGTGATTTACGCAACTTGTGTGTCACTTATTCTATTAACTTGTCAGCCTGTTCACGTGAATGAGCTCATAGAGGCAGTCTAGCCTTAAAATCAGTGAGGGTTATATTATGACTTCCCTAGAGAAACCATTACTTTGAACATTTACTTAGCCATTGATTGTTATGAAACTTGTAGGAGCTCCATACCTCAGGATCTTTGTGACCATATCATTTGGTTTGGACCAAAAAATGGTTGTAAGGCAGATCAGATCAGCAGATAGGCAGATGGACTGACAGTCCTCACTTTCTTAGGAAATCAAAATAGCTTTAGCAAATTACTTTATGGGAAGTAGTTTGTGGAATGTGGTACTTGTCATATACCAGTTACACTGAGAAGCTTATTTAATAGCACTGTTTTTATATGAATGACAGCAAAGAATATTTATGTTTTCTGCCACTGCTCCTGTAAGAAGGAGGAGCTTACATAATACTCTTCAGAACAAGAGGAGCAATTTAGTTTTTAATCTTATCCTGCCAATGAAAATTATCCAAGTAAAAAATGCTGTAGCAAAAGTTAGAAATTAGAATTTCATAGTTATTTCTATGCAGAAAAAATAAACCTTTTTTTTTTCTCAAGAGAAGAGAATCAAAAGTTTGACAGAGTCAAACTTAAGTGTAAGATGTGTCTGTGTCAGTTCAATACTTTTTTGTTTCTTGAAGCCTTATCAAGTGAGGTCTTGCTAACATTTCCTCCTCTCTTCATTGTAGTTCAAAATGTTGTGATGTTCATTGTATGCTTGCTGCTTCCCAAACTTTTACGGTATGACACATCTCACAACTTGAGGAAAAGTGGTCAGGATATCAGGATTCTCTCTTGGCAGCCTCTGCAAACTGTAGCAGAGAAAAAATCCTGGCAGCTTCAGGCATTAACATTTCTTGAAGTATGTTGGTGGAATCAGTGTTTCGTGCCAACCAGTGCTACATGGTTTTGTATGTTTGTCATAGAGAAGAGAACGTGCCAGAGAAACAACTGAGATCCTGTCTCCACATGTGAAGTTCTTTAGATGAACAGATAGGTAAAGCAAGGAAATTCAAGTAATTTGTCATTACTTTTTTTAAAAAAAGTGAAGTGTTCAGTTTAGATGAGGTAATGGCTTACATAAATAACAGATATAATGGAAGTTGCTTTTTAATTGCACTTTCAAATTATATCCAGTGTTTCAGAAACCATTCCAATTTTCTTGGTAGTAATTATCCTGTGTAAGTTATTTCTACAACTCCACCAAACTTTATAAAGGCTTGTATGCGTTTGGCTTTTCAGTCATGTCATGCTTGTTTTCACGCTGGAACATTTAAAGGGAGAATTGTTCATCAACAGTGCAGGCAGAAGCAAAAAAAGCCCACCAGATTTCTTTGACATACTGCCATTACTGAGAAGCAGGAATTTAGCTTGGCTAGATAGAGGAAATACCAGAAGGATATGGTTTGGAAAAAATCAATCCTTTGCTCATTAATGGGCACTTGCTGTGTTAGCAAGTTGTAATTCTTGATGTTTTAGAAACGTGTGGTTTCCTAGCATACAGGTTAGGTAGGTTCAAGGCTTCTAATGTAAGGATACATGAAAGGCAATTGTTAATATGCGATGTGTTGTATTACTGTCAGGTTCTTCTCATCTACTACTTTGTTTGCTATTCTGTTAGTATAACCCTGTAGAAACTATTTACAAACAAATGAGGTGGTGGTAAGCCTCATGTTGCTCATGCATATTTAAAACCCCATCATGCTGCAAATGTCTTTGTTATGGAACAGATAGACTGTTTCATTTTATACAGAACTGCTGTGAAATCTAATTTAATGTTGTCTATAGTAGCTCTTACATATAACAATATATAGTAACTATCATATTTTTTTTCTCATACTGTCTTTTTCCTCCAGAGTGTGAAATAGGGTAATTCTTAGGTTCTTTAGTTTATTTAATGAGCCAGATGTCTTGCTGGAGCCTGTTCAGAGGAGGGGGGGAAAAAAATGCATTTTTCTTCTTTACTGTACATCAACTAACAGCAAAGTTTCTAGAATGTACCTGTATATGAATTGTTCATATACAGTGATATAGGTAGTACTGAAAAACATCAAGTATAGTTGTCATGAAAGTGCAAGTCTCTTGTGAGTAGTTTTTATGCTGTATCAGTTTACGGCAAGACTCACATTCTCCTTGTCATTTGCTGTAATGGTTTGAGAGAACAAAAATAAATACAAGTAATCTATGAAGGTTACTCAGCCTTGGTTATCTTCCCCATGCTTTCTGCTGTCCTCTTTTTGCCCTTTGCTTCTGAATCATGTAACTTTAAATACGTAATTCTAATCCTCTGCGATGTCTTTTATTAGATTTTGAAGTGATGTTAAGAACTTCACACTTTTCCTGTCAGAGCAGTTCTTCATTAATTTAGTAATTGCTTTTCCCCAAGTTAGAAATAAATTAAATACTTGTGAACTCTGATATGTATTCCTTAAAAAGCAAATCAGAAACATTGAGCAAATTAAACAGTTACATCATTTAAGGATTTAATTGTAATTTTGTTCTTTATTTCATATTTCCCTTTCCTCTGTACTGTGCTTTTTTTTTCTGTTTCCATGTGTGTTTATGAAAAATAGTTGTGCTCAGAGAAGAGATGTGTTTAGTAGTAAAAGAGTTTTGAATGGGAATAATTTATAAGGTTAGCTTCATGCAGAAATGTAAAATAGCCTACTGTCTATGTGATTGCTACACATTTACAGTAAACTGTAAGTGTTAAAGGACTTCTTATAGTTCAGTATATTCTGTGCAGCTGACCCTTTCAATTAAAAATTCATTTTGCAATTTGAAAAATGCTTTTTGGAAAGAAGTAAAGTAATTTTTATTTCCTTTACTACATGTTGAGACTGGTGTAGAAATTAGACTCTGTGCCTCAAATATTTATAGACATCACAAGTTAACTGCTGAACAGGCAGACATTTCCAATGTAGCTTTGCAAATGTTTGGCTTGTCACAGAAGCTTTCTTGCTTTTTCTCTTGTCCCTGTACTCCTCCGGTGTCCTTGTTCTATAATACCTGGTTTGCTTATAATGAAGTTAAATCTAAATCTTGATTGCAGATTTTTGAGAGTTGCTTTAGTATTGCACACATAACACAACCCTGTCTAAGAAAGCTTTGTCCAACTGTAATTCTCATTTCTTTTGACTCTAATACATGACCCCACATACATGCCTCTTCAAGGGTACAGAATTTGACAAGAGTAATATCTTTTTCAATTGCATTAAGATTCTTTAATCCTATTAAATATCAACAATTGAGAAAGGGAGGGTTTTTTTTGGATTTTCTGTAAATACAGTTTTTAAAAATATTAACATTAATGTATGCTTTCCAGCTCAGTTGCGCAGGTTACAGGAAGATATTGAGAATCTTCGTGAGGAAAAGGAGAATGAGGTTTCAAGCACTCGAAATGAACTAGTCAGTGCTCAAAATGAGATTCTGTCACTTCAACAAGTAGCAGAAAAAACAGCATCAGAACGAGATACAGATATTTCTACATTGCAAGACGAGCTACAGACAGTGCGAGCGGAACTGGAACGGTGGCGGAAAGATGCCTCAGATTATGAAAAAGAAATTGTCAGTCTACAAGCTAGTTTTCAGCTGAGATGCCAGCAGTGTGAGGATCAGCAGAAGGAAGAGGCTACTCGCTTAAAAGGTACTTGTTTAAAAGGATGTCACAGACCAGTGCTAACAGTAGCATCTTTCTCAATCTAATGAATGTCAGTTATTCAAATCACTATTAGTCTGTCTCTCTGTAGTCATTTACTATGGCTATATATACACATATACGTGTGTATTTATATAGGTGTATCAAGGCTTTTAGTGTTACAAAAGCTGGTTTGTATACTGCATTAAATAGTAATTGTCAATTTTGCCTAAATAGGCTTAGGTGCCCTTTGATATCAAGAGTAGACCAAGTAGAATTCCACTTAAACAGTACAAGTTTTCCATCTTTTCTAAGGGATTGATACTGCCACAGATTTTCAAAAGGGCTTATGTTACTTCTGTACAATTCAAGCCTGGAAGCAGATAGCTTCTGACCCTTTAATTTTTCTAGTAAAACTTCATTCGAGACAAAAAACTATGCTTTATGGCTTAAAACTGTTGATACCATCTCATTTTTAACATAAAAATGTTAAAACAAATTTAAAATTAAAGCTTTATTCTGGATGCATGATGTAGAGATATACAAATACATTGTGCTGACCAAACATAGCACTTGCTTTAGGCTCATTAGTGTTCCACATTACCTGTAATACACCTGTGCCTCGTGAGGACTGGTTGAGAGCCACTGCTCCAGGTCTTGGAGAATTTGCTAATAGAGTTCAAAAGTTCATGCTGAAACTTGGTACATGCCACAGAGAAACAGGCATAGATAAAATATGCTTTAAATTCTGAGTCGGATAATCTTTGTGAAGTTGTCAGAGAAGCCTTTTTCCAGTTCATACTCCAGTCTCTGTCATTGTGTTACTAAGATGTGTAACATTTGATTTTTATTTTTTTTTTTTAATCTATTTTACCAGGCACCGATTTATTTCAAAGGTGTCATTTTCACCATTTAGTTACTGCTTTAAACATTCTGTTCCTTGTAGCAGAGGCATGGTATCTAGTGATTCTAGTTGTTTGCTATTTTCAAGTCTGGGAAATACTTCAAACACACTTTTCCGTCGCTGTTTCTAAAGTACTAGAGTAGACCCATAAATAGACTATTTTCTACTCCTTTGTGTCTTAGAAGAAGCTTTCTTTAAAAAACCCCACTAGCTTGTTTAATGGCTCACAAAGCTCATAACAGTAGAAAATATTGTAATGTTTTATAGGTACTTGTGAGAGAATTCATGTGACATGATTATCATCAAGTGTATTTGAGATTTATGACTAATATCAGCTTTTCCTCCATTTCTTAGTTGGTGATACTTGAAGCAGTCATGAAATAATTTTACTCAATTCAATTAAATTTAATTCATTGCAGGTGAACTTGAAAAGTTGAAGGCAGAGTGGAGTGCTCTGGAGGCTGAATGTGCTACACTGAGAAAGGAAAATACTTTACTTACATCTGAACTTCAGCGACAAGAGAAGGAGCTTTCTAGGTAAGGGCACAATGGATTTGTCTAGGAATGTATCATAGTAGCTGAAGAGGGATTTTTATGTTGTTGTTTTTTCTTCCCAAAAGTGGTGCTAAATATGTGGTGGTGCTTCAGTAAATGTACTGAGATGTTATTTATATCGTCATATTGGGCTGAACACACTTTCATGCCAAATTGTTAAACCAAGCTATTCTTTCTATTTTGCAAAGGCTTCTGTATTACTTATCAGTCATATCATCATAAGGTAACCTGACTTATTTTGCTGCTTTTAATAAGGACTTGGAAGCGTGCATTGTGGAAGTATTTAGATTTACGAGTTATCCTTCTGCTTAAAAGATAATAAACCACATAGATTTCCTAATGTAAAATTTTCTCAGCATTCAGGGTTGGAAAATGATACTCAGATAGTATAGTGTCTCATGGAAGCCTGTCACATTACAGATAGTGATGATGGGCAGAAACAATATTCTCTATCATGTTTTGCTTAACAGCAAAATACAGATCTTTTTATCGCAAGTGCCATAATATCGTTTGGGAGGGTTTTTAGAGTTCAGGAATATTTACGTTTTACTGTATTTCTTTAGCTGTTTGACCAAATGACATTGCTAAAGGCTATCTGAATCTTCTGCCTGGAAGTAACTTCCCCTCTTATCCCTTCATCTGCTGTTATTATACTGCTGTAGAGTTTCAGATGTTGGAATTTAATTCGCAAAGTAAATATGGGACAGCAACTTTGTCTTATTGTGGATCTTAATTTTACCATCACACTTAGATATCTGTGCTTCTTCACTGTTGTAAGATCTAATTGAAGAAAAATGGAATTTTCCAACAGTAAAACACTTCTCTAGATAAGTAATGCATCATTTTACAGGAATCAAACCTCCCTTTTTCGTTACATCATGCCCTGATTTTCGCTTGGCTTTTTTTCATATGGAAGGTCACACAAGCAAATAAAGGATTTGCATAATGGCGACATGCAAGATCTCTCCCTTATTTTTCTTTCTGTCTTGCACAGGCACAAATTAACAGTACTTGGTTATTACACTGAAGTTTGTAATGGCTTCAGTTAGAGCACTCTATGGCTATTTCACAATTGCACTAAACACTTGAAGACTATACTAGCTGTTAGCTTATGCAACTGGAGTAAGTAGAAGCATGTTTGCAAATAAGTGAAATACTTCTAATAACCTTGGACAGACTTCTTGTTCCAAATTAATTTCAGAATACTTTGGAGTATATAATAAATCATTAGTGAACAATAAAAAGTAAAATAAGAAACTAAAAATTATGAATTATTTAAATTACAGATTATGATTAATTACGCACATTAAGGTGTGCACAAATATTTAAAAGCAAGACTATGGCCTATTGTGTCAATACTTTGTATTGGGAGACAGTGATGATCTGTGCTGCTGTGATTGCTCTGAGCTGATATTCCCATATTAAATAGAAGTAATATGTGAAGCTTGGGAGGATGAAAAGTGCTTTAAAAAAAATCCGTTTGTTTAAAACACATGAGGAATCAATTGGATTTTGTTTTTCAGCTCTCAGAAACAGAGTTTAGCGTTAACCAGCGATATAAGTGTTCTTGAAATGTCTCGAAAGGAACTTGAAAATCAGATGGGATCTTTGAGAGAAAAACATCAACAGGATGCAGCTAGTCTAAAAAGCCAACTCAGTGAAGCTGAGAGTCAAGCAAAAGATGTTCAGAAAGAGGTAACATGAAACATTATTTCTGTTTTGAGATAATTATTTCTGTTTTGAAAGAATATAATGCCTGATGACTGACTTTTAAGCTAAAATAAAAGGAAAACTACAAGATTTCTAGTAAAGAAAATTTTTCATACTTTTATTGCAAGTATTCTTATGTTAGCTGACAATATATAAACGGGGGATTAAATCTGAAAAGGAAGATTTCAGATAAAATGCCTTGAACGTGTTTTCGGAGCTTCCTAAAGTTTACTTTTGTGCATTACCTTAGTGAATTTACTTTTGAACTGTTCAGGCAGGTAAACCCTTATTCAGAGTCTTCCTGAACATCATGGTATAGAGTTTCATTATCTGTTATGAGTCAAAATTAGTGCTTTTTAGTCAGTATCATCTTCCTAGTTACATTTAAAGTCTTTTACTTGACAATGGGAGTACACATTCTTTAGAGAATTCTTTCATCTTACTGGATCACTAGGCTGCTGAAGATGATTAGCAGGCACATGAGGAAAAGCTAGCAGTTTGCATGTATATTTCATCTGCCTAGCCTCTAAAGATTATGTCTGGAGGAAGGCTATAATCTCCAACAATTACTTGCTTTCTCTTATGAGCATTTTGAGTGAAATTTTCCCCAGCCACTGTTTTTGGTTTCTTCTGCAGTCCTTTTCTTTGTCATTAATTCATCCATGTCACATTCCTTACCATTTTCAGAATTTGAAAAACCCAGTTTTGTTAGTCTGTGTTTTTGCAATCAGATATATTTGTAAAGATCCCTAATATTTTCAGTTTGTGGTAAATGCCAGTACTGAAATTCATTGTTTCTGTCCTTACTAATGCCTGTCACAAGGACTACTAGAAAGCTTGTGATCTATAGAAAAAACTGAATGTGAGTTTGAAAAATAAGCTGCCTATACCATAGGAACATGAGACATATTTACCCAGTATTGTTTGTACTGGACCCACACTGAGGATATGGCATGATAGTAATAAGGCATAATATGCTATAATTACTTTCTTACTCTTATGTTTGAGTTTACTATGTGGGAATAGGGTTTGATTTACCTCATACAGAATGTTGATTTTTGTACCTATTTGATTGCTGTAGGTATTTAAGCTACAGCCTAGATGTAAGACCACTATTTAAATCTAAAGGACTCCTTGTCCCCCATTTCTTGTTTTGTCTTCATAGTTTTTACAGTCCTTTACAATATGATAATAATTGTTTGGTATGAGAGATCAGTTAAGGCCTTGCACTTACTTCATATTTCCTTGGTTTTAGTAACTCTAGCCCTTCAAAGTCAGGGACAAAAAGCTTTGTTTATTTCTAAACAAATATTTTTCTACCCTGCTTTTATGAAATTATGGTGTACTGATCCAAGGCGAGTTACTCTAGGCAGATGCCAGGGAAGGAAGCTGTGTGCTAAGCAAATGCAGTAATGTGTTGGGTGTCCAGGGGTCTGCAGACTGTTTTCTCTTTGTCTTTAGTATGAAAGAACACAGACTGTGCTCTTGGAGCTGAAGGCTAAGTATGAGATTGCTGAACAAGAAAACCAGTCACTCACAGAAGAGCTCAAACAGTGTAAAGAAAGCCTGAAGCTGCTACAAGAAAAAGGAAACAATGTAAGTCTGTATAAAATATGTGGGGAAGTCAGGTTATGATACTGACAGTTCTGTTGATTGAGGGAGTATGTAAGTGTCAAATAGAAAAGGACAGACTTTTTTTTTTTTTTAATTAATAAAAAAAGACCGTGTACCTATTATATGCAAAATTCCGTTCTGATACTACCTGTGCAAATTTTCAGGTCACTACACTGTTACAATTATGTATGCAAGTTGAATTTATAGTTGTATGACAGTTTTAAATATGGCTTTAGATAACAGCTCTCGAAAACATCTGGCTTCGATACATCTGGCTTCGAAACTAGTGAACCAGAACTAAGTAAAACTTTCTAATTTCAGAGAATGATACATGAGTAAAAACGAGAAACTGGTATCCAAATGAATTAAGCAAGCTTTTTCAAGATGCTTTTCTTTCATTAGTATTTATTACAATGGATGTTCCCTCCTTACTCTTGCTCATGCTTCTTAACAGTGGTTATCCCTGATCGGCTCATGCTTTAAATGGTGCATCTGAACTGTCCTTTCTATTCACTAATGAAAATATGCTTTTCTCTTGCAATTCATTTGAGAGGTTGTCATTAGAATTGAGTTTACAGGTAGGGACAGCTGTTTTTTTTATACTGAGACTTGTGAAATCCTCCAAACGTTAAGGGTATGGTGGACCCATAAGTTGTTCATAGCTTTATTTTAGATGCCTTACTACCCTGGGATGGTTGGTTTATTGTCTTCCTGTACTGCCTCTATGATCAGTGCAGGGTGAACAACCCCTGTAGTGGACAATACAAAACAGGAGGATAATGGATGCTCTGTAATAGCCTATTAGAAAACTGTTTCTCTGAATACAAAGAAAGTTTTACAGGTCCCACACTCTCAAAGAAGCTGAGTGGTAGATGATCAAAATTTGTATGAATACTCTTGCCATAGCAAATTACTGAGTGTAAACCTCTAATGTAGTAGAGCTGTCAAAGATGTAAAGAATTGAAAGTCCTCCTCACTTTTTTCAGCCATATTTTGAGGAATATGATGTTATAATTTTCTTGGAACCTACTTCCTGATTAGATTTTCTGCAGTGCTCAGATAATACTGAGTTACTAAAGTAGGCAGAAGTCAAAAACAAACAACCAAAAAGAAACCATTCTAATAGAAGAGATCACACTGAATAAATAATTTTGAACATGAGATTTTTCTGCTCTGTTAAAAACATTAACCTTAGGATTAAAATGATCAGTAGAAAAAGGGAAATAGTAGAGGGAATAAATGCTGTGAAGGGAATTGGAGCACCTGATGAAAGCAGAAAAGCTTGCAAGGTAAGGGAGATTTTAGTAAGAATTTGAGGTGAGTATTTAAATGAAATCAGGAACCACAGCAGCTGCCACAATCTGCTTCCAGAGGAGGAGTTAGTTATGACAGTTGAAATGTGTTGGTCACAGTATGATGACGAGCATCTAGTCATGTAAGGACTTCTGGGAGAAGCTTGCTCTTCAAGTAAGCATTACTCACAATCAGTAATGTAAAAGGTGTCTATCTTGTGGATTATTTGAAGCATTGTGGATACTGGACTGAGTTCCAAGGTCAAATTTTTCAGTTACTATTGTCCTTATGCTGGAATCACTACCTGCTACTTCATTTCTGAGGACAGGGTCCCACAGAAGGTGACTTCCCATTGTAGGCTTTGTTCCTTTTTGTGGCCCATCTGTATCTGAGTTTGTATATATTCATATTCTAATAAAAGATGCACATTTTTGATTAAGCACCTAGTTCAATACTCCTTGACACTAAGGATATTTATTATATATTGCTAAGTTCATAAGGGGGAAAATTTAATCGTTTGGAGGCAATTTCATTTAATGTGGTGGATATTTATCATCTGTTATACTTGCCAAGATGCAACAGCCATGAATGTGTATAACTTAAAAAAAAAAAATCTGTAGAATTGCTACTTCACTGAAGAAGACTTCTCTACTCCATTTAGGATATTTAAATACTGACGTTTTATACTTAAGTTTTATCTGTAAAAAAAATTGCAGTGTTGTGTTCTGAAACGCTTAGCAGTGTGGTGTACTACTTGTGCTTGCATGCTTGTGGTCACTGATTATTTTCTGATGTGCTTTATAAGACAGATTTATTTATGTGAATGGTTTGAGAACATGAGCTGCTCTGGTTGACTTAAATTTCTGGCACTTTTTTGAACACTGCTGTGATTATTTCTACCAACATGTTTTCTGTGGGAAGGTGGCACTCTGATTTGTGACACCAATGACACAAAAATAATCCTGCATGAAAATTACTTCAATAGTTACCATAATTTTTCTATTAAATATTTGCCTTGATCAAAAGAAATTTGAATTGAATGGCAGAGACTAGAATACCTTTTAAGATTCCTGTGTTTTGAACCATATTGGAGGTTCTATGATTAAGTGACTTCTACAGATTCATAACAGGATGCGATTTTATTTATCAATCACAATGTTTTAGAAAGTATTCAAACATTAATTTATTATTCATTTATTTGAACAAAATCAAGGTCACTTCGGCACAAAAATATTATTAAAATATTTAGCATGGTTTGAACTTAACCTCTGTGTGTCTTTCTGTGTGCACAAACATATAGGCTCGGATACTTCTAAGAACAGCTTAAAAGGAGTTTAGGTCCATTTTGGGTTTTAATTTATCCTATTAAGGATAGAGGCTGTCCATCCAGAATGTGAAGTAGTTTACAAGTAATTTAACGTAGCTGATAAAATGTGTAGATGTCTCTAATGAGGCCATAAGCTAAGTGAACCCTGCAATCTTGCCAGCTGGAAGTTCGGCCCAGCAGCAACATTTGATTGATTTTCAGAATTTCATTTGGTCACAAGGCTGATGACCTGCCAGAGGTGCTGATCTTTGTCATCTTTTTGTTATCTCTAATCGAAATGTACTTCCCTGCTTTATAGTAAACTTGATGTTGATTGTACACTCATGTTACAATCTCACGGGAACATCTGAACTATTGGGTTTGCCTGTGGATGTAGTCGTAATTGATTCACTAATGGAGAAAAAAGATTGTTTATCTTGGAGGCTGGTGATGGAAAATGGGAAAGGATAACTAGCAAGGAATGCAGAAGTTAGCTGAAACATTCAGTATCTGGTGTGAGTCTTTCTACCTTAAGAAATCCAGATGGGATTTCCTATCACTTAGAAAAACTAAAACCAACTTTAAATAAGATACAGGCAAATCAGTTTAAGATTTGTATTGTTTTTAAGTGCTAAATTCCAAGTTGTGACAAGAGGTTTCTTAGAACATTTTCTGCTTACTTCCCTTTATTTTTAAACATCCCTGTTCATTTTAGTAGAGTGGTGTACTAACTTTGTATACCAGATTAGATAATGCTATATTGTGTTAGATGTCTTTAATACATTTCAATTAAAACAAAACTCACTGACTTATTTTCCCCTCTCTAAATCATCTTTACCTGATTGATTTATAGCACAAAGTGATTTTTAATATCCCTTCCCTTCTTTAGCCTTCCATATTACAACCCGTCCCAGCCGTATTCATCGGCCTAATCCTGGCTTTCCTGTATTGGTGTTACGGCCCATTGTGGTAGCGAAAGGTACAAGCACTACTGTTCAGTCAATGTATGTTTGTCCCTCTCACCTGTTTGTGCCATTTCTGTATAAAATAGTGCATGGTGAAATGCTCACAGGTATTTCTTTACCTGAAGCAAACCCTTCATTTAATATGCCATTCTGTTGATACTGATGAGCTGAGCAATCAACTAATCATCTAACATCTGTATGATTTCTTTAATTCTAACAATGAATTTTGTTCTAACTGGTTCTGAATGTGCCTCTTCTAACTTGGTCTCAGTTTGTCTTTAGCACATGGGCTACCTTTTGCACAATGCTGCAATGATAGGGCCTGTAAGAAAACTTAATTGCTTCATTAACTATGAAAAATGAAGAGTTTGCCTCTAAATAATAATAAAAATCAACAAGCTTTGGTTCCTATTTGCGGACTAAGAAATTCCTGTCTGGCTCTAAACACTTTAATTTTTCTCACTCTTGCTATGAAGAAGATGGAGGAAAAAAAAAGACAAGATGAGAAATAGGTTGTTGGTTTGTATTCTGAACTCAGCTTGCATTTTCTCTAACATCTCTCCGTGTGTCCTCCTCTTAAAATGCTATTGTTGTCATGAAATGTTGTAACAGTCCATTAGAAATTATATTGTTAGGATCTGCTACAAACTACCTTCATAGATCTGGATTTAAACATTGAAAAGCTACGTTAAAGATGTCAGTACTGCATAAACCTGTGTCTAGCTATTACTTGGCACAAGTGATATTTTAAACATCTTAAGCCCTCACATGTTTAATAGCACATTTCTTTGAGGTGCGTACAGTAATGAAGCTGGAAATACGGAACTGCCAAAAGTTCTTCTGATGATCCTCAGTCGTGAAGAGTTGTGGAGTTCCCTTTGGTAGAGAAACACGGTTTACTGCGATGCTCTTAAGTCAGGACTAGCCTGCAGTAGGGCTCATGGGTAACGTTTTAGTGATGCCTATCAACAGGTACTCAAGACTTTCAGGAACCACGGGGTAAACTGATTAGTATGAATTAGAACAAATATGATATTGATTTTTTTTTTCTCTCCACACAGAGACAATGGCCTTGGATGCCTGTGATGGCAGCTTTGGTTGCTGTAACAGCCGTGGTGCTGTACCCAGGCCTAACCAGAGCTTCTCCATGAGAACTGTTGTTGAATCCATACACCGTCCTCCCTTTAGAAGCTGGCAACATTCATATACTGAGGGAAAACAGATTAATTCTCTTTCTTTTACCTCTTAATACAGCACAGCTCTGCGTGAGAACAGCAGTAGGGTCATTTGCTTTAAACTGTATAAAATGTATCTGTCTATAAAGAGGGAATAAAATTGTGATTCATCATACTGTGAGCAATATTTTTGCTTACAATTTCATGCAAGTTTTAAATTAGTATGTTGGGATTCTGAATAATATAATGGTGGCCTAAAGTAGGCTTCTTGGTACCAAATTATTTATAATGGCTAGGGTTGTGGATGCTTACTTTAGAATCTGATTGCCAGATTTAAAATAAAAAACACATTTCTGATTTGGACACCCAAGCCAAGTAACCTTTCAGATACTTGGAAAAGAGATGCAGTGTGCTCAGTGCCTTTCAGTGTGATATTTTTTTTTTTTTTTTTTTTTTTTTTTTTAATAGTATACCATTTTACTTGCTGTTAGTCACTGAGCTGTTGGGAACAAGACTTAAGAAAACTTCTCTTACCACACCTTTTGAAGGAAGCATATTTTTCTTTGATAAGGGTTGCTTTATTAATGATTTTTGGGAATAAACACAATTCATGCCCAGCCTTAAAGAGATAGAGATATTGATGGTGAAGACCAGCCTAAAGTATTTAGTGTGCGCGTGTGCGAGTGTAAGCATGTGTGTGTTCTTGAGTGAACTAAGGTATTTCTGGGAGCAAGTACTTGGTCATTTGATGGACATAGTGCAGTGATTCAACTTACGTTAACTTTAGTTTGAATGTAATTTATTAAATTTCATATATTTAAAGAGCTACATTCTTTAAAAGTATGAATACTTTCTCACATATCACATGTATCAATTTATTTTTTCAGTCATTTGATACTTTCTGACTTGAGCTGGAGAAGCTCTTAGATAAGCTTTTGTTGACGTAAATTTATTAAGAGAACTGCTATAATAAGTCTGTGATTAGCCAAAAATATATAAGATACATAAAATACTACAAAATTGGAGTCATATACCTGATGAAGTATTGTCAGGTGAAGATGATTTTAATTTGGTAGTAAAATTTTGTGCATCCTTATCACATGGCTGTAAGTATGATGCAGTGGTCCCCATTACAAAGTTTCTTTTCCTTATCAAAGTACTATAACTACTGCTATTTGCTGACTTTTGGTGGGAATCACTGTAGTTAGTGCTGAATTAAATGTAGACCATAGTTGTCTTGTTCAGCTCAACAGTTCTGTCAAAAAGGTTTATTAAAGACTTAAATAATATACTAAAGAATGGTAAAGTAAAATGGCTCTGGTAAAGGAAACTTCAAAACAGGGAGGTAATCTCAGCAATTCAATTGGCTTTAAAGAATGTTATGGCAATCGACAGATAGTTTATTTAAATAGAAATTTAGCATATAACTTACTTTGTGAGGTTTTAAGGGTCATTGTCCTTTAATTAAAGGTTCTATCTTACGTTAAATGGGATTTGCTAATGGGAGGATTATTAGTCGGAAAAAATAGTCCACAAGTGACTTGTAGAAAATATTGTCATTTAGTTCATTCATTTCATCCTTTTCAGTTGCAGGAAGTCACCCAACCACAGAACACTCGTATGCCAGTGGTACTTAGTACCTCTTGTATATAGGTTATTGCAAATATTGTTCTGAAATGCTTAACTTCAGAATTACATTTTTTAAAGTAAATAATTGTTTTAAATCTATTTTGTAAAGATATAAAATACAATAGAATTTCTGGAGTACAGATTAAACTATTTGCACTAACACACATGATGTGCATGATTTAATAAAATAACTTTACTCTCCCTATGCATGTTTGAGTTGAATGTCATTTGAAAACAAAAGATTAATGCTAAGTTTCTTTTGCTCTAGATATTGCCACAGTTACTAGGCACAATGTCTGCAGCATGTTCAGTAATAGCAAAAGACTTTTTCCCCCTTGTATTTCACATTTTCACTGGTTCAAGTATTTCATCTAGCTGATCTCTCCCATCTGTGGTTTTCAGAAAGAAGGTGGGGAGGAGAGAGCCGTGGAAAGCCTGGGAGCATATTGCCATGGGTGGGGGTGGAAAATCCTCACAGCTGAAAGGTGGATTGTGCCTGTGCCAGGGGTTGTTGGACTTGAGGAGCAGTGCCTGCACGTAGTGGGGCAGCAGTGGAAAGCCCTTCTGGGGAAAGGGAGCCTGATGCTGCCTCCTTTCTTTAGCATCTTGAGCTCCCTACGTGTCCCTCTTTCAGCTGCTGTTTCTTTTCAAATGGCTTCTGTTCCCTCCTCCCTGCAAGCAGCACGTAGAGATGGTGTGAGGAGGTGGAGTGGAGCCTGGTGGAGCAGTGTTCCCTCATGGCTGGCAGCGGGGAAGGTGCCGAGTTCCCCGGGACCAAATTTGGGGCTGGCCTGCACTGCCAGTTAGTGCCCCGTACTGAGCAGCGCTGCCTGTCACAAGTTGTTCTTGTATTAAAGATAAACGTGTTCTCAGAAATGTTGAGAGCATCAGAGAGCTGAAATTTGAGACCCAACATGGTTGTATTATAGGAGAAAGTTTTCTAATTTATTTATGTGCATGTGTGCATATTTATGTTATATACATGGGTGCATAGTACACGTTGCATGGGGGTTTGTGCTTCCAAGTATACCTGTGGTTCCCTAATACAGTGCCTTTCCAGGGAGTTCTTGACATTTGCATGTTCAAAAGGATCAGGAATGAGCTAAAATGCACCGTTCACTCTTTAGTTGTGAGAATCCCTGGAGAAGGGTTTGGATAACTGGGAAGCTGCTGTTCTTCAGTGCTTTGATACTAAAGCAGCAAGTGGAGTTATTTTGCAATCACTGTACACACAAACCTTTCTGGCTTTTTGTTGCATTTGTTTATGGTAAATGTGTGTGCTTTTTTACATTCATATTTAGGTTCTTTTTAGTTGTGAGGCTTGATTAGCTAAGCCTTAGAGTTACTGTAATGAGCAGCTTTTCACAAATGTGTAAGATTCTCTACTTGTAAAATAAGTGCTCTGAGGTTGCATTGAAGTTTGAGGGTTTTAAAAAGGTTCCTCACACTAGAAAAAGTAGTCTGAGAGTTGCTTTATCAGTTGCTAGTTCACTTTGGAAGATTTAATATAATAAAATATCTGAACAATTTTTCAGCTTTGTCCTGGTGTCCTGACTAAGGCACCTTTTTTTTTTTTAATTTGAAAAGAATTCTACATACATAGGGACTATAACAGCAGACCTTTTCTTTAAAAATATAAATATTCCATATATAAAAAATATAGAGTAATTTTCCCGTTTCTTGTAGCTGAGTTAAATGCATTCTTCCAGAGTCTTAGCCTGATCTTTCTTGAAGAATCTCTGGATTTTTTGGGTGTTAAATGGAGAATTGTAAGCCTGCACAATATATTGCAAAGTTTTCGCATAAAATAGTATGTGAGACTTAGTATCAAATGACTGATTATTGAAGCAAAGGTAACCATCTGGGCATGTATTTTGGGGGTATATTCCTAAGTTATTTTTCTTTTTCTAAATCAAATCTTCAGAAATACGTTACTTACTAAATTTTAAGTGTGCTTTACGTAAGATTTTGAATGTCTCCTGCCTTAATCTATAGGGCTCTACCACTTGCAGAAATCACTTCTTCAGCTTGAATCTCTTCCATGACATATCCACTGCCGAGATACATTTCACCAGCAGCATCAGAGTGCTTTAAAACACCAGGTCACTGCGACGCTTTTGGGAAGCTACTGGAGTTTGCACTAGCTCTGCAACTGAGGCTGGCCAGTTTTCACCAAGGACCTTTTTTCCCTCTGGCTTTTCATCCACCATTAGTGTTTCATTAGCAACTGGCTTAAGATTTTGAGTCTCCATTAATGTAGCAATTGATCATATGAAAGAATTAGAAGCCATATTCTCTCCCTCTCGCACGCGTGTACCTCTGGATGTGTTTGAAGGGTGATTGCTTCCAGCAAACAGCTGCATTGAATTCCCCAGACCTAGCTGATTTACTCAGCCCAGTCCCTCTTCATGTGTGCTTCTGGACACAGAATTCCTTTCTTTCTTCTCTGGCAGGGAATTGGGCTGCAGTATGGGTCTCCCAGTTCTTCCTGCCTTCCCAGGTTTTTACTTTGTGCTAACTGGTTCAAGGTAACGAGCAAAGGTTTTCCCACAGAGCCAAGGTGCTCTGCTTGGGGAGAGGGTTGCATCCACCACTGCTTTAAAAACAGTGTGTGCTACCAGTATTTAAATAAAGGCTCCCAGCAGTAGAAGGCAAATCAACAACTGAAACTGGTACCATTCCAGCACTGTAGTATCTGACTTTGCAGTATTGTTTGGTAAAAAACACTGTAGGCAAGCAGTCCAAGGCAACAACCTGTTCCTGTTCAGCACTTCATTGATGTTTTTCTTTCCCCTTCAGGTTTTAACAGGGATGACTACTGAACCTCTTCTGGTTTATCGATCATACACTGTTGAACACTGGTGAGCCAAAACCAGATCCCTGCAGGACAGTAGGGAAAACATTCATAGAATAATTCCTTCACTTAGTTTTTGCAATCTGTCAGCTGGTTTTTGATCTGGATTTATTAGTTACAACGATAGTAGCGTAGCAATCACCTCTACTGACATGTCAAATGATTTACAGAAGTCTTGGTTTAATAATATCAATAAAATTAAGTTTTTTAAAACTTAAAAGAGCTATTTTATTTTAAAAATGCTTTGTTACGCATGAATTATTCTACATTCTTTAATTTTGTACTGATTGCTTCCCATAAATTACTTTGTGATTTTCTTAGATATTAAAGTGAAGCAAAACCAGTCCTTTTCCCAAGATCATACATTTTACTCTCTTCCCTCAGCCCCCTCATGTTGTTGCCCATTACTGCCGCTTCCCTCTATAAGGTGTTTCTAATTTGAAATTATTGATGTGACAGTTTAAATTTTTCAGTCTACTCAATTTGGCTCAGCATTATTCCCAGTGCTGGAAATGTAACAGTTCTGACACACCGAGAGTGTGAATGCATGTGTACACATTGCTGTTCTGCGATTGTGCTTGCATGCGTTAAAACAGATTACTTGCATTTAGCAACAGTGAGACTGGAGATGTAATTGAGACTCTCAATTAAATAATTCTCAGCTGTGGAAATGGAGATGTTAGTATGGAGATGTAGTTCTTTTATTATGTCAGGTGATATATTGAAAATGCAGCTGTTCTTCCAAGCATCTCATCTCTTCATCGTATTGAATGAACAAATCCAAAGCTTGGATTAATCTAAAAGTAACTTTTTCTTACCTGATCATATTCATCGGTAGATCGAGAGAAAAGGATTAAATGATCAATTCATTCTGTTCTACTGGAATAAAATTTATCCAAAAGGTAGCCCGTATTTGTTTCAGTACCCTCTGTAAAGAAATTGATTTTTTTTTTTTTTTTTTTTTTTAATTAGAAGCACCACACATAAGCTATGAGTGGTAAAGTACTGCCTTCAGTATGGAATGGATTTACTATTTTAGTCTTTTAATGCTAGATAATTTATGAAGTTTATATTCTATTTAGATTTCATGTAAGGAGTTCTTGCTCTGGAAAATACTTTTATTGGGTATGTCATCAGTTTTGATGTGACAAAACTACTTGTTTTGAATAATACAGTGTCTCTAATTTAAAAATGTTCCAAATATGCAGTATGTCTTTTGGGATGAATAAATGGTTAAAATTACCAGAATAAATTTGCGACACAACAGAAAGCTGATTTGTATTGTACATAGTCTTTCATTCAGCCTAACTCCAAATTTCAGCACTTAACAACTTCTGAGTAACCTGCTGCACTCTGCTATATTGCAATAGAAAACAAGTTAGTAGTTCATTAAATCAGTTAAAACATATTCTAAAATTGGAATCTGTTTACCTTTTTACTTTGTACAAATGGGCTGCACAACCCTATGACCTTTCCTCCTATGCGTGATGTGGTAAAGCAGTGCTCCAACAGGTCTGCGTGCAAACCCAGGGAGAAATGGGCTGGAACGCAGGCTGCGAGGGCAGCCTCGGTTAGTGCAAGGGTTGTATGGTTTTTAGTGACCAGACACCCTCGGGACGTCATTCATAGACCATCCTTTAAGAAAACCAAAAATCCTACAGTCTTTAAGGTGCTCTGTAAATCAGATTTGATTCTGGAGCTCTGCTTCAGTGCTGACTCAGAAGGACATTTACTGAGTCGCTTAAGTAGTTTTCAGCAAGTTTGAGCAGTGTGAGGAAGGGAACTCTCCCTGTTTGCTGTGTGGTTTGGATCCACCTCAGGGTGTAGTTTAAGTAATCATGGTTCCACTCCAGGCCGTGGTTAAGTCCTGGTGTAAGAGTCTAGGTAACTTGCCTCTCTTCTACTTTGCTGTTTAAAATGTTAAAATCAGCGTTAACATTAAAACATCATACCAGATGCATTAGATGTTTGGGGTTTTTGGAGGGGGGAAAAAGAAACCTAAAAAAAGTGTTAAATAAGTCAGTCTAGCTGCCCTTCATGAGATGCTGTTGGTAGCACCTAACATCTACCAGGAACTTTGTCTCAAGTTCTTGTTGCCCTGAGTACTGATATAGAGCACTCTTCCTTAGACTGAGGAGACAAACACAGAATTAGTTCCAAGTAATGCTACTGGTGAAAAGTGGTGATAAGGTTTGCTTATTTTTAAAGATTTGGTATCAATATTACTGTATTGTTAGATGTGATATTAAAGGCGTTTGGTTTTTCTATTGTATATGTAGCAGTCACAGTTGGTTGGCGGTTTTTATGTTCCAAAACTTGACTGTAATCCAGCTGTAGCTGGCTATTGTAATAGACGTTTATTCCTCAGGTTTTTTCCACTTCATAATTATCAAAATGGCATGTAAGTGAAAATGTAGCCTGAAGCAACTTCACAATGATTTTTTTTTTTAGTTGCACTTAGGTGCAGACTTGGGTTGGCCAGGTGTTGGTGCCTCTGCTACATGTTGCAGCAATAGTACATCTTTTTTCCACAGACTCATCTGAATTGTAATTCTTCCTTAGTTTCCAATACTTTCATATTTAAAGGGCCTCCATTCATCTGTTTAAACAATAAATTTGAAGTTGCTGTCATGGTGCACCTGCAGGGTAGTATCATGTTTATACATTCCTTATGTCCCAGCCAAATGCAAATTATTAACAATCTCCCTTATTACTTCACATGAAAGACTGCTTTTGCAGTGAGCAAAGGTGTTCCTTAGCACATCCATGCCTCTCTTCAGGAGGAGACTAAGTAGACAAATAGCAAAAAAAATCTCTAGTGACTTACATGGTGTTTCTCATTTCAAATCTATAGAGAGTGGTAAAAAGTTATTTGCCCTAAACTGATGCTTCTCCCAGTAATTAAGAAACAAATACTGGAATAATTCCAGCAGAACGAGTACTTCTGGGATATTTATTTGGTGAAAACCGAATTGCTTTGTCAGATGTATAGGATGTTGCATCTGCTTGGAATGTGGGTCTGCTAGGCGTCTCTGCTACTGTCTGCCCTTAGATGGACAAGGAAATTCATCGGTGAAACCTTTGATGTAATGTATATCAAGATGGAAGATGAGACTACTGTACTGGCAGAGATCTTTCTCAACTGAGGGACCTCAGTTCCAGTCATATGTACCCGGACTCATGTAACACTGGTGTTCATTTAATGTAAATGGCTTCTAGTTTCCATGAAATACATTTCACTGAAGAATATTAAAACATGGTAAGTTTTTTTTATTCTAAAATAAAGAACAATAATTGGATATTTAGTCATATTCTGCAGCAATATGGGTTAACGTTTTAATTTTGTGGACTGTAAGTAGGGCTTCAGCCAGATCCTGCTGGCTCAGATGCTTAATCAGAAGACTACTCTTTTCAGATTTTGAGCGCATATTGGAAGTCTTCAGTCCTTTTACTTGTCCCTTTGGTTGTGAAGATACTGTGAAAATATAAAGTTAGAACTGTTTAATGTGAAGGTTGCTACCTGCAGCCTCTGAAGAGCAAGCTTGGAAAGCAGTCTGTCTGTCTTGATGAGTACTATTGTAGGTGTCTGGCCATCCAGGCACGAGCAGCCATCTCCAGCTGAGGAGAAAGAGGGTGGTGACTCATGGTGGAGTCACATCCTGCTAACACTGGTTAGGGACACCACTTCACCCTTCCTGGTTCTGACTAATGAAGCTGAAAAGAAGTGAAAAAGAGGACCCTTAAAATGTGAAGAGGGGAAAGCCAGTCCTTCAGAGATCTGGACTATCCAGATCTTGTAGACGGGTAGCTTACCTGTTCAAAAGCAGCTCAAGCTAAGCACTGCATTTATGGGGGTCTTGGAGTCAAGGGACTGCTTTTCCCTGGCTGTAGCTGTTGCTGCCCCACCACTGAGTGGCAGCTGGCTGCAGACTCGGGCAGACACCATGGCTTTGTTTGCATCTAGTTTAGAACCCTGTGGTTTTCTCTGCACTCACAAAGGCTGAGATGATTTGCTGTGGTGTGTGTTCTGGTGGGTTTGGAGAAGTGGGGTCTACAGCTGATTTCACTAAATTTGATTGCACCTGCTCCAGCATGTACAAGTGTCCAGAGTAGGAGAACTGAACCTCAGTAGTTAGCATCCACACCATCACCCTTGGAACGCTTGCCCATCAGTGAAAAGTGCTGTCTTGTTCTTCCATCTCAATGTACTACGGTCTGCCTTATGGGGTTGGCTTTCAGCTGGAGTCCAGCATTTATGTTAAGTGTATTTATGCAACTTCTATTTTACAAGCACCCGTTCAATGAGCCAGCAAAGTTATGTTTTTGTGTGGCTTCTTGAATCAAGCAAACACTGTAGCAGAAACCACTTGGTGTAGCAGAGCATTGCATAAAACTCAACTTACCCATGCAGCCTCTTAGCAGAATGAAGCTTTGTGCTTCTCAATACAGTTTTAATGGGATAGATTCAGGTAAAATTCGAACTATTTCAAGCTTTTAAAATTCAGCATGCTGAAGGGATGAAGTTGGAGTTGAGATGTGTGGCGTTTGCTGTGCACTCAAGTCTCCATTGAGGCATCTCTTAGATTGTAAGAGGGAGTTTAAAAGGCTTTCCTAAATACAACATCTGCCTCTCAATAACTTTTAAATTGGCATTGAAGCTGGGATTTTTTTTCTTTTGTTTCTGTGCTGCATTGCTTATTGCATGCAAAACTGACTTTTAAGCAAGGAGCTTCTACTAACAGCTTGAGATGTCAAAACATAAATTTTGAATACACTTCACCACACCTTTCATGATGGAAAATATTTCCCTGACAGCTTTCTGGAGGGAGTCCTTGCTGGTAGTTGCTGCTTCTGTTTTTCCTCAGATATGTCAGGCTGTTTTTGTTAAAATAAGTTACTTGTCTTTGGTATATAAAAGCCTTTGTATCTGTAGTTGTGTTGTCTTCAAATGTGTCACCCCAGCAGCCCTGTGCTGTATGTGTGATTGTTTTGGTTCCATAGACAATAAGCTGTTGCCCTGGGAAGTGGGCCTTGGCCCGTGTCACCATGAGGGGTGGCAGGAGCCTGCAGGAGGAAGTTTCAGGTGTCTTGAGAGGAAGGAAATGAGGGGAAAACAGTGTTTTGGGGAAAGTTCCCACACAGTGCAAATTTGAGGCATGGGTCGAGGGGAGCATCAGGAAGGGAAGGGCAAAGCAAGCAGATTTTAGAAGGATGGGGGTATTCCTGGGTCTTACCTCAGAGGAGAAAAGAACTTTTCAGGCCCTGAGAGAGCATCCCCCTCTCCCCTGTTCCTGTCAGCTGCCCTGCTGCCTCCCACCCTCAGCCAGCACGGTGGTGGGTGGCCTCCAGCCGCCCTGCGCAGGGAGGAGCTGGCCCTGCAGGACTTTGGACGCAGCGAGGTGGAAGGTGCTGTTCAATGCCCTGTGCAAGAGAGGGGCCTTGGAGACAATATGTGCCTTCCTGCCCTATGCCTGAACCTCGTGGGAAGCCTGCTCCATCCTTTTCCCCTTCCTGACATTGACCTGCAGGTCTGCTGTGACCCGAGGCTTCCTCTCATCCTCACAAGGCCAGCACTTTCCACCGCGGGTCCACAGGCTTCCCGCTCCCTGAGCGCAGAAGACGTGTCCTACTTTTTGCAACAACAGAGATGATGTGGAGCTTTGCTTGCAGCATTAAGCAGTTGAAAAATAAAGCAGCTGCCAGTTACATCCAGGTTTAATTAGAGACACCCTTCTAGTCACCGAGGTCTTCAGGAAGCAAAAACATTTGTCTCGGCAGTCACTGCTGCAGGAAACATTGTGGGGTGAGATTTGGTGGAGATCTTACAGAGTACAGATGTGTATGCTGCCGTGGTGGCACGGTGCCATTGCAGGTGTGAGCACAGCCCTGGTAACAGCAGCTCTGCTGGTCAGTAGTGCCAGAACTTGTAGGGCACAATGAAGGATGGACCTGTGCCTGACTACGTCAGGAGAAGGTAAGATCTGTGGACCTCTTCTGCTGTAGGAAGAACAGCTTTGGTGTCAGCACGTCCTCTGCGTGGTCTTAGTATTGCTTTGGCTAAATTGTGTATTACGAGTGAGATGCCTTTGACGCATCTGTCGCCTCATTCATTGCCTCATCTGTGGAGCTTTGCTTAAGCCATCCCTATGGCTAAGATAGACAAAGATTCTTTTGAAACTTCAAAGAATCTTTGTTCTAGTTTTGTTTTGTCTGATTCTTTCTTGTATATAATAATGTACGTAGTATATATGGAAAAAATTATCTTCACTTAAATGTTTTGTTCTCTATACACATGCAAGTGGAAAATGCTTCATAGATACTTCCTACAGTCCCAAAGATTCAGACAATGCAGTTTACAGTACTGTTTTAATATACATTTAATGTTAAGTAAAATGGGAGAGTTTGTTAATTTTACCAGAAGCAGATGTCAAGTATAGCAGCCTCAAAGCAAAAAAACCCACAAACCAACAAAGCCCCCCAAAACAAAAGAAAAAAAACTTTAGGCAATGCTCAGTGTGTGGCCTAACTGCAGCAGTCCATTTGACTCTGCAGCTCCCAGCTGTGCTGCTAATTGGGCCCTGCTTTTCACCCTCGTTAGCCCTTGAGATTGGGTACACTGCTCAGAGGGAACCTCCCGTTACAAGGCACTACAATACTTAGTTGTTAGGAAGATGTATCTCTGTGGGGAGAAAAATTCAGTTCACACCCTGTAAATCCAAACTATAAGGTAAAAATAATCCCTTTCTATTCTCTCCTAAACAGAACTGCTCCTGGAAAGCAGAAACAAACCCTAGTAATTGCTCTATGTCCCTGGAGTCCTTAACAGAGCATCTGCAGACATGACAGGAACAAGACCTGCTACGGGATCCCTGCAGTTTTCAGCAATGGCAGAGATCAGTTCATGCATTACTGTTTAAGTGCTGTGTGTGTGCTCAGTGCTGTGGCATTACAAAGAAGATGACTTAATTTTCCTGCTGCGAGGAGGTTGAAATCTTAACATCCTGAACATATGGAAGGAGAGTTTTCTCTGACTGTCCAAAATCTCATAAAATGTAAGCTGGGGGGAGAGGGGAGGCCACATGCATGCTCGGTGTTCAAGAAAAAGCTATTTGTGCTTAGTATAATGGCAATATTTTTCAGTTGCAGCTCTCCTGTGCGGAAGTTTAATCTCCCTAATATGGACAGAGTGAGAGCAATGAGAACTACATCACTTTTAACTTAGCCAGTTTTCTAAGAACAAAAGAAATGTGTCAAGTATGTGTTTTGGGTCACTTCTGCACCTTTTTCGTCTTTGTTTCTGTTATACTCTGGCCAGTTCTTACATTCTCCAACCCGGTAAGAAAGTTAACATGGTTTTTAACTTTAAGAGGGAAGAGATGGGTTTCCTAGATTTGATCTGAACACAGTTACCTTTATTAATATAAATAATGACATCATCTTTTATTACAGAATGGGAACCTGAAACGGTTACGGGAGAGCAAATTTTAGGAACAGTGTCCTTATAAGACATGTGATTCATTTCCAAGTGTGCATATTTAAGAAAGATGCTGTATCCTGAGCCAAATCAGCTCTGTGAATCTGACTTTACTCCATTTCAAACTGTAATTTATTAGCAAAAATTAGTAACTTATTTTTCTTCCAAACTATGTGAAAATTGGTGCTTGCAGCCTGCTGGGGAGTGCTAGGCAAAGCACAAGCAGCTCTTTTGTCCTCTTCCAGCTTCCTCCAGAAATCTGCTTTTGCAGTCCTCCAAAAGCCTTTTGTAAATGATGCCTGAACCATAAAGTAACAATAATCACTGTCTCATTTCTGGGATTCAGTGTGTTAGTCATTCAGAGTGGTAGTGTTCAGGGCACTGATGAACTGCCAGTAAAGTGCTTGGTTTCCTACCAGAGAAGTTTGCTGATGTCTATTAGAAAATATCACCACATTCAGGTTCAGTCTTTTCTGCATAGCACAGCGTGGAGGAAATGTGTGTCCTTCTTGGCCAGAGCTGAAAAAGCAAAAGGATACACCACAGTATGGCTGTAGTTGCTGCCAAGGGTGAACATCTGCTCTACAGCTTGTCATTCAGCTTTTAAGGATATCCTGTGAGCTGCCAAGAGCACTGGTCTGGCTGGGTTCTTGTGTCTGTTTTGTACCTGCATGGGAGATAACTTGCTCGGAAGGAGAAAGCTGCAGACTGGCAGGATCCACCTCTGTGCGAGCTGCACGTTGGCAGCAACACACTGATCTGTCTGCTGGAGAGAGAAAACTTGGTTTTCTCCTCACCTGGATTCTCTGTGCCATATTTACTGAAAAGAATTGGTCCTGTAGTGAATTGCCATGAGGAAAATGGACGTATGGTCCCCATTTCCTAGTACCTGCGTTTGTGCAAGGACATGATCTCAGTGTGCCTCTCCTCACTGTTAGTAGGCAAATTTATCTGTGCTAGCCATGCAAGAACAGAAGACTGAAAAATGCTTGGTTTTTTTGGTTTTTGTTTTTTTTTTTTGTTGGTTGGTTGGTTGGTTGGTTGGTTGGGTTTTTTTTAAAAAAATGTGTTTAGCAAGCATTAGTGATTGTTTTCAGTGAGTCTGTTTTCAAATCTGACTTCATGCCATGTAAACAGCCAATGTTACAGTGTTCCTGGGGAGGACAGAGCCAGGTGAGCCTGGAGTGATCCTTAAGCCCTTGCCTTTGCCTTTCTCCTTTCCTGAAGCTTGGGAGAAAGCTCTTCTGCTGCCCCCCTTGCCCCAGCCTCGGGGCCTTTCCCTCCTCGACAGAGGACTTTGCTCAGTGCTGTTCATGAGGAGCAGGGGCCCTGTTTGCTAGCGAAGCTGTGCAGCTACCTCTGCTGGCACACAAAGGGGGGGTGCCATCCTCCTATCCTCCAGCTGTGTCCTAAGCCTGCATACCTGGTCTTCTCTCTGAATTATTTCCTTGGTAAATTAAGACAAATACTGCATTATTTCAGGGGCAGAACAGTGTTTCCCAAATTTTTTTGTGTAGTGGCTGTTGCCATATCTCCCTGACTTTAAGTCAGGGCTGGCTCAGCAAACTTTTGAGTTAAATTCCTGATTTCTCTCATCTGGTGGTTGCCTTTTCCCATTGCCGCTTGCAGCACTGCCAAGCTGTCAGTCAGAGCAGGGGAAGCGCTCAGGGACCAACCCGTCAGCATGGTGCTTGGCCCTGTGAAGAGCTCCAGTGCTGCAGAGGTGGTTTGGAGGAGGCCACCAACTCGCTTTTTATGGCTGCTGCCATGTTTCACTTGCTCTAATGCCTGAGTCTCACACTAAAACCTGAAGGAAGACTACATCTGAAGATGTTCTGTCTTTTCAGCTCTCTGTGGGAGGGGTAACTCCCTGATGGCCCTTCATGCCTTATTTTGAACTTATCAAGTGTCTTCACTCTCATCTCAAAACAGCAGCTTTTATAAAAGCAGATGAGCCCAGCTGGCATGAGGGCAAAAATCAGATGTTTTGGGGTATCTCACAAGCATATGCCAGCTCCTCACTGGGTCCAAGATTCTCTGTCTTACAGCAGTGCCCCAAACAAATCCTCCCCAAAGGGCTCAGCGTGCCCCTCCCAGGGCTATGGGCTGGTGTCCTGCCTGACATGTAGGGCAAGAAGCAGTTTTCACTCCTCCTGCTTCCAGGAAGGTGAGGAGATGTTGACCAGTTTTGGGGAGGCTGGCCCTCATTTGGAAAAGATTTTGAGTGCCACCTTCATGTGAATCTTCTCAGGAGTACCCTTGAGATACCATTTATCTAGAAGATTTATTGTGCCTGGTAACTTTAGGGATGTGTGTTTCTTCCCTGGTTTTACTAAGGTCCTGGTTAGCCATCTGGAAATCTCATCCTGTGATTGCTCCAGAATCTGGAAGACCTTTTGTAACTACTAATCCCAGAAACAGATTTTCCCTTCATCCTGTCTGTCAACACAGTCTTTAACTTATTTTTATGGGCTTCAGCACATGTTTGAAGCATCATTGCCCTAGGATATGGTCTATGTTTTCCGGACTACTTCAGTAGTCCTTATGTCTACATGTAGCACTTTCTAAAGAAGGGCTATTCAGTGGGTATTTTAGGAGGATCTTGTGTGTCCTTCAAAACTCAAAGCATCTCCATTTGCATATCTAGAACAGGAATCAGCATGACTTAGCATGCCATGAGCATGAACTCCTGGGAAATCCTTTGCGATGCTATCTATTTTACTTCAGTAGAATTGAGTAATATTTTCTTTAGTGAGATATGATAAAGATTGTATTAAAAAGTACTGATCCAATTGAAGCAAGGGGGGTGAAGCAAAAAGAATATTCTAAACTAACGGATGTCATACTAGACTCTTAATTTTTTGCCTTTTTTTGTATGTGTCTTGCTCACTAGTTGTTTGCCCACCAAAATAACTTGTGTATGTGTCTTAACTGCTTTATGGAGGCATCAGGATATGGCAGGTAGAGATTGATCCTGAGTAGAGCAAAAGCTGTCTGATAGTGCCATCTGCGTCGGGGTAATTTAGGAAGGTCTGTGTTGTGATCTTGCCTTGAATTGTGGCCCTGTGTTCCTGGAGGAACATAAGGCCCTGAGCAGAGGTTCAGAGAAACTCACTGGATGAGGTCTGCAGGACATTTTCCCCGTGGCCAGAGCGTGCCTGTGTGGTAGAGAGGGCAGGAAGATGCCTTTGCCTGTACGCAGACCCCAGCAGTGGGCTCACTTCAGGTCCGCAATGCTTCCAGGCTTGGTGGCTTGTGCTTCTGTGTAGGAGTGAGTGGGCCTTGGACTGCGTGTGGTCTTTGAGCCCAACCTTGTGCACTTGCAGAGCATCATGCAAAGCCACCCTCTAGCAGTCAGGAGCAAAGTACGGAGAGCCGTGTCCTTCTTTCTTGTTAAGGAAGAATTCTCAATAAATGTTTCTACAGTTCTTGTGAACAACAGAGAAGCTTGACCTAATTGCTGCTCTAAATATATGCCTATGGCCCCTGAAAGGCCCAGCAGGATATAAAGCCACCAGTTCCAGTTCTCGATTTTGCCAGAACTTCAAAGTGTTTCCTTTTATGTAGTAATCTTAAAACCAGTCCAAGAAAACAGTCACACGATTACTTAGATATTCCAGTTATGCCACCAATATGGAAATTTGAATGATGAGATTTTCCACAGGCAATGCTTCCATCATTAGTTAAACGTGATGGTCTTCTGCTTGCTTGTAGGGAAGATGCAACCTCCTTTCCATGTTCTGAGAAACGGTTGCTGCTCATAAGATGAGCCAAGAGTGATGACTGATGGACTAAGAAAATGGGACCATAACAGAGTCACTGAAGTCCTATTTAGACTTTAAATGTTTTTTAATCATAGTCATAACCTTCTCTGGAAGAGAAGCTTTGTATAGACTAGTACTCTATTAAATATAAATACTTTGCTATTTTAGTATTTGAGATTACATTTACCATCTTTATCAGTCTTGCATCATGTCCAAAGTTTAAATAGAGATAAAAGCTCATGAACTCCTGTTGATTAAAAGCAAAATTAGTCGGGCAGGACCTGCTCCTATCCCCCAAGTCTTAGTCTGCTCTTGAAAGTGTTGTAAGCAGTAGTTCACCTACCTCTGCCAGAGTGGCCACATGTAATCTAGCAATGCATTTCTTTTGTTTGCAAGGCCAATGTGTAGACTTATTTTGTGCATACTCAATGAGCCACAGCTGGTCTGCTCCAGAGATTATAACTATACAATATAAATATATTGTAAAATTCAGAGGGGCATAGGGGTTTTTTGGTTGGGTTGTTCTGGGGGTTTTTTTGGTAAGTGCAGTTATGTGGGCAGGGTCTGAGATTTTTTTCTGCTGGAATGATCTCGCAGTAGCACTTGGCCTTGCAGTCAAGCTGAGGTAGGTTCATCCTGTGGCTGCTGGGCCCAGGAAAGCCACAACAGATACTCCAGGTCCTAGTCAGGAAGAATTTCTGGAACGCCAACCAGCAGCCACCAGGGTCAGCAGAGACCTGTCATACTTGAAGTGGTTTCAAGGACTACGGGAAGCGTGGTCAAAAATGAAGAGATCATTCAAAAATCGTTTAGAAGTAGAGAATTCCTCCTGGTTAAGTAAATATCCTGCTGAGTTTCTCCTGGAAAAGAATTCAGTGTGTAAGGCTGTATCTTTTCCAGATTCTGAGTGATGGGATGCAAGAGAGAGAAACTTCTATTTCTACAAACTTAGAAAGCATGTGGGCCTCAAACTCTTTTCCCAGTTGGAAAGTTTGCTGTTAAGAAACGGAAATAGATTTTTATAAGCAATATTTAATTCAAGCATTCGTCTAATTCTCCTGCTGCAAAGGCTTTAGGTCAAAGTCTGATTCACTGATGTGGAACTTGAATGAAAGGGATTAGGAAATGAAGTAGACTCTGAAGTTAGGAAAACTCTCTGGTTTCTTGTCTGCTAACCATTTTTTTCCTACCCATCAAATGTATATTTGACCTATGTTTCTAATTTAAGTGTTGTAGGGAAATTTATTCCTACACGCCTGCCTTTGCTCTTTTTCTGCCCATTGTCATCAGTTCTGCCATGGGTGTGTTTGATTTTGCTCTTTCAGGAAGGGATCCTGATCTTTCCATATTTGGGGAAGTTTCTGGACATGACATTGTTGTACAGATGCTGTGAATTTATACATTCATTCCATTAGGTTAGAGAATGGAAAATGGATGGTTTATTATTCTTATAACTCATTAAAAATATTCATTAAAATAGTGCCCTGTTCACAATAGGATGTTCTGCAGGAGTGCAGGGGTTGGGGGAATCTGTAGCCAGTATTTTCCTTTTGTTGCTACATGTATGTATATTTGCATTGGTGTGTGTGTTTCATTCAGGCTTCCTACAGGGATCTGTTTGGGGATCCATCTGAAAACTTTTTTTCTGGAAGTGAGGTCAATCTCCCTCTGTGTCTCCCCGTTGTGTGTGTGACCCCCAACTCCTGGCAGCTCCTGCTATCCACCTCCCCTCTCTCTCCCAGCCTCCAAAACCTTCCCTTTTCCCCTTGTCAGTACTCTCATTTCTAGGTCTGAGAGACCCGTCAGTCGTCAGTCTAACGTCACTTACAATATCCTGTAATATCACGAATGGTGGCGGTTGTGAGTGCTTTTCCTAAAAAATAAAGCAGCTTCATAATGTTCACAAAGCAGCTACAAAAAAGAGACTGTCAGAGGAGACAGGTCTGCATCCTGCCCTGGCTCTGTTACTGTAGAGCTGTGATGGATTTACTGCTTTCATAAATACAGCAAATGGCATTGCCAAACCCAGTGGTTTATCTCTGGCCACCCATGTGCTATGCAAAAAATAGCTCATCCTCAGAGAAAAGAATGAGGTGGGGTTTTTTCTCAGAGTTTGCAGTAATTACTTTGGGAATAATTATGTTGCTCAAAAGGAAGAGAGCTGCTTTTTGTTTTGTGAAAAAATGGAGATAAGAACAAGGGGAGGTTACACGTGACAAGTCCCCAGGCTGGCTGCAGGGCTGGGCAGCGAGGGCGGGCGGCAGCGGGGCTCCAACCCTGCCCCTGCTCAGGGGAGCGGGGAGCGCATCCGTGATGGGCTAAATTCACCTTGGGGCCAGTAATTAGTCAGGTGGGAGTTTCCCAGTAGATTGAGGGTGTCCTAGGAGGCCACTGAATAGGGAGAAAACAGGGGGCTTGGCAGTGCAGAGGACCTCATCGTTTTTCTCCTGTTCTTTACCATGTAATTCATGCTTTGCTCTGTGAAGCACTGTGATATAGTTTGTATACTTTATGTAAAATAAGTTGTATTCTATTATATTGAAGAAATACAAATATAAAATAAAGTCAAAGGATGGAGTAAAGTAGCTGTGTGGTAACTGGACCCCCAGCCCCTGGTTGCACTGGTGGTCCCATTCCCCAAGGCTGCAAAGCCTCTGGAGCAAAGACCGCGGTTGCAGGTCTTTGCCATCCTTGGAATGATTTAGGAGTTTTCCACATGAATATATGATGTTAAACACAGTCTGCTCTGGATGAAGAGGGAAGCACAGATCAAATCGTCGCACAATGCTCACCAGTAGAGCCTGTCTCCAAGATCTTGGGTTTTCCTGCTGTTTGTGGCACTGTGCAGCTCTTGTGTCTCAGGATTCTTAAGAAACAATTTTTAACTGTGCTTAAGGTTTTTGAGGCTGAAAAAGCTCTGTCATTGCTCCAGGCACAACAGATATGTGGGGCCTTTAGGGGTAGTACATGTTGCTAATGGGACAACATGTGGCAGTTTGTAATGTTGGGAAAGAAGAACAGCAAATCTCCAGGGTTTGTATGGGGGAGGGGGGAGACTGGGAGGGTGTTGAGGATGGCTACGAGCACTTCGGATAGGCAACTTGCTACTGCAGAAGGTGGAGTTTGCCGAAAACGCCAAGGTGAATCTTCTATGGGAGCAAAGATATGTGAGCTGCCGGCCTCCAAGCCGAGACCCTGCTTCTGCTTTGCATCCCCAAGACACAGACTGCAGCCTGAACCCCCATCACCCGGCATGCGTTGCAGGGGATGGGGACCCAGACTCCGAGGGCAGGCAGGAGGAAGAGCCGTAAATCCCAGGGACTCCCAAGCGCGGCTGCTGGCTCGGAGGAGTCAGATGTTTGGCTCTGCAAGGGCTGCCACGGACCTCGGCGCGGGGGGGCTGCCAGCAGCAATCCTCCTGCGCTGTGGGAATTTCCCCCCTGAGTGACTGCTGTGCTTTTTAACCAGAAGATTAATGGAAGGGGGCCGTGGAAAGGGCCAGAGTGCCGGGTATTAGTTCATTAGTCTCCAAGCAAGCATGCAGCCGGTGAGTCACCAGCGCCGCTTCCTGCGCTGACGCCGTGCCTGGAGCTCTCCCAGCGCCGGGCGACCCGGCCCAGCCCCGCCGAGGGTGGGAACTCGCAGGACCAGATCACTGCAGGCTGTTAATGCTATAAAATAAAAACTAATCTAGATTAATTGCACTGCAGATGTTATTCATCTATAATCCTGCTCCTCAGCCTCTTCCCTCCCAGCACAGCTCCCCGTTGGTTTCTGTTCTTCTCTTAAGGGGTCCATGAGTCCTTTTAGGTTTCTCCATTCCAAGGGTTGGAAAGAAGATGCCTGCCTGGTAGCAGTGTGCCTCCTCTGCCCATTCTGCTGGGGCAGATCCGTATCTGTGTATATGGAGTCATAAATCGCTCATCAGAGCTGTCGGTTGGCTTTGATGGGTCACCAGCCCCAGCAAGGGCTTGTGATGCCAGCGAGGTGCCGCAGTCCAGTACGGCGGGTGGCTGGAAGCGCTGCTGCTGCCTGACACCAGAAATGATGGTCCTGTGAGGGGACGCACGCAGGATGTGTCTGCTTCCATGGTTTCACAAAAATTCACTGCTACGTCCTACGGAAACAGGTTGAAAATTAAATTCAGTCATGCAGGGAACCAGCCTGTAGCTGCCACTGCTTCTTACTTGGAAGCAGAGTGTTGTGTCAAACCAGTCATCTTCCTCGCATAAACGGTGTGGTGCTTATGTGCAAAACTGGTGTGCTGCCACGAGCCTGCTCTGTCCCAGCTGCAGCACTTTGGCATGAGTCCGCTCTTCTCTGCCCTGCCAGGGCCAGGAGCGAGAGCTGGAGCAAAACTCCAGAATTCTTCATTCCTAAAACACATATCACACCTGCAGTGCTGCCCCATGGCCTGGAAAGAGAAACCCCAACCACAGGTCCAGGGCTGGGGCATCCCAGTTGTCCCCTCCAGCTCAGCCCACCCCCAGGGGTCCCAGCACACAGGTTTTTTAGCAGCAGGAGTGGGGTTTGAGCTCAGAGGGACCCACATCACACGTGACTGAGCATCATCTGCCTGTGCTGCAGCAGAAAGCTGTGGTCTCTCCTGCTCTACTTGTAGGAATGGTCAGCTCTGGCAAATTTATTGTTATGATAGGCACTAGGAAATTAAAAGGTGTCAGCTTGACAGATGAGCATGTAGGATAAGGTCTGGTTGCTGTCTGGAGCCTGTGGCAACATTCCCAGTGCTTCGAGTGGGAGAAGCACCAAGACCCTGATCTCCTGAGATAATGAAGAGCCAAGGCTTGCTAAATCCAGACAAAATAAGCTGTACTTCTGTTTAGCTGTGAGTTGTTTCGGGCAAGAAGAGATTTTGAAAAAATCTCTGTACCTCACAGAGGATTGTTGCACTTTCATGTGATGCCAGGGAGATCAGTGGATGTTCTGGTGGGGTCCTGGGTGAAGACCCCAGAAGTCCCCAGCCCCCCCCCCAGGGGCAGCGGTGGGTTACGGGCGTCATCCATGTATTTTCCAAAATGTTCTGAACTATTTTCTACTGCAGTCATCTCCAGCAGGTATTTTCAAATGTGGCGACCATTCATTCTTTGTCCAGCCCTTGTTTTGCTCTGCTCTTCATCTGTTTGGGCGTTGCTGCCACAAGGGAGCAGAGCAGGAGGTTTGGACTGCTGGGCTTGATTTTTTTTTTTTTTCCCTAATTTTTTTTTGTAAATAACTGTATTTTTAAGTGACATGTTTATAAGTATGGACTTTATTTTCAAAACAGAGTGCACCACTAACTTTGTAAACAGCTGTTACAAAAGAAAGCCCAGACTAGAGACCTGTCACGTCCAGAACTCTGACCGTGTCCCTGCAAAAGCAGCAGTCAGTGCAGAGGAGTTTGTTCCTGGGGTCCGTACAGGAGAGGCTTGTGACCATTGCAGGGCTAGCAACAGCTGTGTTTTGAACCAGTTGTTTTAGCCTAGTGTCCCCTCAAGGGCCCTAGCTTGAGCAGTCACTTGACTTGAAATTGGTGAAAATGCTGAACCCTTGGGGAGGTAAGGATCCCCTCAGGAGAAACCCCCAGGGACGCCCTTAGCAGGGACGGGGCTCCCCAGGAGAGGAGCTGGCAGTGCTGGTGGTGGTCGGGGTGGCGAGGGCCAACATGGGGTGGCCACATGGTGCTGGGTGTCTTGGCATAACCGGGTACCAGGGGAGTTCCCCGGCACCAGTTGCAGAGGAGGTCTCCACTCCTGCTCCCCGCATGAGGTCAAGCTCTTCCACCAGCTCAGTCACCCCCAGCACCGGCTCTTCCTCGAGACAGCGTACAGTTTCTTAAATGGTTTAAATTCTGTCATCTGGGGGATCTGCATGTCGTCTTGGTGAAACAGATCCTGTCAGCACCCGAACCCCTTCACCCTGCGCCAGCCCCCCAGCAAGCGCCCGTCTCACCCGCGCGTGCCGGGAGGTCACGGATGCGCCTGGCGTTCGACGGCAAAACCAACACGTGTGCAGGTATGTTTTCAGTGGCACTTTGTGCATCTGCTTTAAATTATAGAAAGGGGTCAGCTATGTTTGAGTGGGCTCAGAGGTGAGACCAAAGAAATGAGGCTTAAAATTCAAAGCAGTCCAACCTGCTCCGCCATGGCGTAACTGTCTGAGTAACTTGCTGGCATCAAGCCATCACCCCAACTCCTGGGAGAGATGCTTTAAAAACTCCTCACATGGGCAGTTCAAATGATGTGCACATGGGGGAAAAGAAAATACTGCTTAATTGAAGTGCTGCACATGTATATGTGTTTTTAGGATAAACAAAACAGATTGGGCAAATATTTATTTCTGCCCCTACTACTACAAAGCAAACTTTCCCACAGTTTTTGACAGAGATAATCTGGTTTTTAGCCACAATGGTGAATTTGTAATGACAAGTTTTCATTTTGAATGTTTCAGGATTTCCCGATTGGTTCTCATGCAATTATTTTGATTAACAATGAGGTTTTCAGACCAACTTGAAAGGGTCTTGGAGGCTTAGGAAGAACCTGGCTCTCTGTTACTCCTCTCTCACTGGGATTATTTTCCACAGCTTTCTAGCACTTTAATAAAATTCTTTGGAAATCAAAGAGAACTGCATCTTAGATATATTTAAAATCTCCAACCCTTTTGAGAAGGGTTTCTTTAAGTCTATAAAAATGCTTGTTCCCATACAAAAAAAAAAACCAAAAACAAAAACCAAACCAAAACATAGGGCTGTAATAAGAACGAAAAAAATGTATCTTTTTTCATGAAAAGGTGTATTTTTTAGAAAAAGAAGAATGCTTTAGATGGTCATTTCTGTGAGAAGGCAACATCTGAAAACAGAGATTGAGAATTATTCAGGGTGTTTCTGATTAACAAGCAAATGAGATCTCAAAGAACCTCTTTCATTTATAAGCATAGGAGGTGGCTTAAGAAATTAGGAAAAAAATCCATTAGTGTTGTTTGCTCAGATTTCATTGTTCTATTCTTTTTTTTTTTTTTTACCTTTTTTTTGAGATGATGTGGAAATCTCAGGCTAGCTTTAGAGTGTGCGTGCCCACAGATCCCCACGGCACTGCCTGTCTGTACCCCAGCCGATGGCATCTTTCTGCAGATGGGAACAGTCCTCTGGAGCTCCAGTTCCCCCCAGAAAATGCCATCAGGGGCAGGTAACCATGAGCAAAAGCGATGTATAATGTGCTTGGACCTAGTGTAACCTAGGCAGGGCCCAAATCAGCTGGGACTGCACCAATTTGAACTGCCCCCCCGAACGCCCGCAGCCCGTTGGGCTCCTCTTCGTGGGGAGGTGAAAAATGGGAGACCTTGCTTCTGCTCACAAGAGGTGGACGTGGAGGTAACCAGCCTCAATATTTTCAGCTGAAAAGTCACCAGCATTTACTGCAACTGCTTAATGAACATCAGCGGGGGCTATGGCCGGGGTGCCCGGGCGCTGGAGCTGCCGGTGCCCGGGGGAGGGCAGGGTCCCGCAGGGCGGCCGGCGCGGCTCCACGCTCCCCACCCCAGCACCCCCCTGGCCGCTGCCACCTCCACCCCTCGCCTGCCCACGGGGGAAGGTGGACGGTCCATCTCAACCAGGTGAGCCTGGACGTTTGCGCTGTAACACTGTGAGACGACTGTCCCTGATGGGACAGGTCCTGCGTCCACTGTTCATGTCCTGGATTCATTTGTCACCTTATAATAATTGTAATATAGCCGTGGATTTAAGCATCGTAGCAGCAGAACGCAATAAGGACTGAGAAGGGTGGTTCTGATACAAGCTGAAAAGCCTGTAAATGAAAAAAAAACCCAGTTTTAGCTCTCCATGAAAGTGAAGCTTTCTGAGTTCAAGCAATTACACAACTAAACTATCCAAGTTTAGCAAACATATTAGCTAAAGGTAAGTACATTTAGCAGCATATTTTCTTTCACACGGTGGGAAGTGGGAACATAAGCTGTGCATCTGATGTGATCTCTGTACAGATGGGTTTGAAACACTGACTCCATTCTAAAACATTGTTACTTTTACAGTAGACTTTTAAAAAGTATATTATTGCTGCTAATATTATTTGTATGTATTTTAAAAGTAATTTCCCTGGACTCCAATAAAACGTTCTAACAGAGTTTTGTTCTCTAAACAATTTTAAGCTGTGTTTTGCCTTCTGGGGAGTACTTTTGGCCCCCAGGCAATGCAGAAGAAAAATTGCTGGCTAAGTAACACCAGATGCAGGAGAGACTGCTGGCCGCTAGAGAGCTCCCAGATGAGAAGGCTTTTCAGGCTGAAATACAAATATGTTTTGTAATGAAAGCAGAAACCCTCTTTTGCTCTAGGACACAGGGACCAGCCGTGCAACACAGAAAGGTTTCTTGCTTGCGCTGCAGCAAGAGGCATCATTACCTGTAATTACATTTTTCATACTTGAAAACAAAAGCCCCAAAGCTGTCCTCCCTCCAGAGCAAGGTTTGAAAAATTATCTAAAATGTTGGCTTTTAAGTCAAATCACGTTGTAGGGCTGATCTTGGGGATGAATGAAAAGCTGCTGCAGCCCGTCGATAAGGGTGTCTGCACGGGGGTTGCGTGTCGGCCGTCGTCTCGTGCGCTGTCGACAGCGAAGCCCTGGGCATGCCGTGTGTCACCTGCAATTACAGCGCTGTGGTCGGAGCCTCCTGCTCTAGGGAAAAAGGGCAGGAAGGCACCCTTCCCATCCCTCCCCCTTGCTTGGGCTCCTCTTTCATCGAGACTCCTATTTATTGGGGACGAAAGTCACCATTTGTGTAACTCGGGGTGCCTGGGTGCTTGAGGGGGCTGGACATGGCACGTGCTGATGGTCCTTTGGGAATCACCGGGGCAGGAAGAGATGCTGATGGGAGCCTCCACCCTGCAGGGGCTGGCGAGCTGCATGTTATTTATACAGGGCTAAAATGCACTGGATTAATTCAAGGGTCCCGGCAAAGCCCGTGCTCCGGGGAGCTCTCAAGCGAAGCCCAGACGCAGGGGGTGGAGTGGTCCGGGCCGGCGTTGGAGCCACGAATTGCAGGAGCCTCGTGTTCATCGTTTGCTCTGAGCACTTCATTGCCAGCGACGAGGACCCGTATGGACTCCTGTGGACGCGTGGGCTGATGCACTGGGAAGGATGCGGTGGTTAAACAGGGGTGGGCAGCAGCCGGGCTCAGAACAGCGAGTGCCGGTGTGCCTGGGCCACTGGGCACCGTGCCCACGGGGCACTGCGACGCCCTGGGGCGCGTCAGGCCTGTGAGAAAACCTCCGCCACAGCTCAGCCCTGTCGCTTTTCTGCTGGCCCTGTGAAATGCTCCTGTCCCTGCCACGTGTGGCCTTCCCTGTGGCAACCTGCAGCCTGCCCACCCGGCACATCCTCCTGCGCAGCAGCCTGGTAAATGTTCACGCCTCTCCCTTTCCACCGACTACTGCCACAGCCAGGCGAGAGGACAACCCACGTGTGACAGCAACTCTGAGAGCAGGGTTTCATACTGAGCCGTGATTTCATGCCTAATGTGGTGCTTGAAGATGCCTTCACCAGGGCCAGAATTACCTTAGTTTTTGCTGGGGCAGGAGCCTAAAAATTCCCATCCGCCAACTGGGAACAGTCTGTGTGGGACACGTGTGGTAGCTAAAGGTGAGAACGCGCCTGCAGCAGGGGCCGGAGGACAGAAAGCAGCGCCTTGAAATGCAGAAAGTGTTTCCATCGCTCAGCAGTTGTAAAGTGCAAAAGGAACATGGAGGTTAGGGCTGACATCATCACGTAACCATTTTATGCATCTTGCTGGAAATAGCCATATTTCGACTGGCCCTACCCTGTCCTGTGCATTACGGCAGTACCACATGCAGTGGTTGGTGCACAGGGATCTGGAAATCCAGGGGGCTGCGAGGGCCGAGCAGAGACATCTTCTTCCCTGTGCTCTTGCACAAGCAAACGCCCCTTCATCTTGGGCTGGACCACCAAACCCCGGCCCCAAGGAGCCCCTCTCTGGTCACAGCAGGAGGGAGGTGGGTGTTCAGGAATGGGCACAGCCAGGCTGGGTCTGGCTGGGGGCTCCTGACGGCAGGTCTGGGGCTGGGATGTTTTAGGGTCATGTCCCAGCACGCCCTCACAGATCTGGGTTTCTCCTCTGCCAGAAGTGATTTCCATTCCCTGCAATTTCCCAGGGGCTTGGTGAGAAAGGGAAAAAAGCGCTGTCAAAGGTTTTCCCCTTCCCTTCCCAAGCATAAGCCTCTGGGGTCTCTGGCAGGGATCTGACGGCCACAAGAATGCATGGGAATATGGGAGTCTTTGGGACAGGGCTTTACGGGGTGTAAATTGTTAAGAGGGAGATCTCACCGTCAGCTTCTCTGCAGCAAATTCACCCCCAAGTCTCGGAGAAAAACCACCCACGCTGACCCCCCCACACACCCTGGTTTCACTTCAGGTGCGTGTCCTCATTTTTGGCAGCCTGGTGCAAGGGTGTGCTCAGCGTCCCCAGCAAGGGACGAGCGCAGTGGTGCAGCCAGCCCTGCTGATACTTCGCCCTCCAGGGTGTGAAGGAGTTAAACTTTTCAGATGGAAAACGAACTGAAGATCAAACCAGCAGCCTGGTGACCTCCGGCTGCCGGGCCAGCAGCAGCTCCCCAGCCCAAGCCCGGCAGTTTCATCCATCGGCTCGGGGAGCGGCAGCCGGTAGGTGCGAGGGGCGGCACGGAGGGTCGGGCACAGCGCGAGCCCCCCAGCGCCGGGGCCGGAGGGCGATGGCAGGGTGGGGAGCCACGGTCCCAGGGATGGAGGGAGCGCTGGGAGGGTCGTCCCTGATCCGCTTTCAGAGAAGGGATTGCTCAAAGCGAGCGTGTCCTCGCTACGCCCGGGGAAGTGCGATTTCTTGTCTTTTGGGACGCCCAGCTGGCGGATCCTGAGGCTTTGGGAACAACATGGTTTTGTAATTGAGCTCCTTGCGTGCAGCAAGGGAAGATGTTGTGGGTTTATTTCTCGCTTACGAGGAAGGAATGATGGCCATATTCCTCTGATGATTGGCAGCTATTTACCAGTAACTGCAAAAAGCATGGGATGTTGGTTTACAGTTTCTAAACAATGAAAGATCTTCTCGGTATAAATGGAAGTTGTTTTTTTTCCCTTGAGCTGAAAACAGCATAGTCTGATTCTAAGCAATATCGGGCATAGCCTGTTGCGCTAAGTCTGCGTTGCCTCCCTGGCTCTTCGGTTTATTGAATGAGAGCAAGCACTCACTGGTTCACAGACACCGTGTCAGTAATTTGGACATTTATTTTGCAGTAATGAAGTGGTGTAGTCTTATCTAAGGATTTGCATAAACATTTATCATATCACATTATATACATTGTAAAATGTAATCATTTTACATTATAGTAACAATTCCTCTTGTTTGGAAATCAAGGCTGAATCAAAAGTCATGATCATTTCTGGTGAAGAAGCAAGGATTACACTTAGTTCAAAGAAAACCAGAGAGAGGCGCATGCCTATAAAATTAAAACTAAAGTAGTATATATTTACCCTTACCCCAAGATTCCCCTCAACCCTTATGGTTTTCCATGTCTTTCCTTAGAAAGAAAACAGAAAATGTATTTCCCTAAAATCTGAGACTTTTTTTTTTTTTTTTAATTGAAATGATCTTGGGATGGTGTCTGAAGGAAGTTTCCAGCTGGATGGCTGCTAAGCGGTAGTTTCTGACCAGTCGGGTGGAATTGCAATCACTGCATTTCAGAGTCGGAAAAGCTCAAATTGCTCTTTACTGGCCTCCCAGTCGCTACAACCCAATTCCCACAAGGTGCTTTCTGGCCAGAGATGAGGCTCTTGATTGCAGAAATGCAGATCTCCTGGTAACTGCACTTGATTTATTCTTCTGTATCATGGAGAACAAGTCAGTGTTATTCTTTGGAAGCATGAACTCTTCCAAATGCTAACATGTGGGGAGAAAGAAAAGAGCAATTTTTATTATCTTCCTAACAACAGTGCCTGCAGGAATGTACTTTGCAGCGAGCGCAGCCTGCGAGCCCTGCCTGGCCCCGGCACCTTTGCCAGGGACCGCTGGCACAGCCGGGACCCCTCCACCGACCAGCCATAAACCAAGCAGGGAGAGGGGAGGCTGTGGGATACGTTAAGATAGGAGCTCTGAAAAGTCATTAGTAGAAATGCGGTGGGGAGCCTTGCTCCTGAGGGCACCCCAGAGACAGCCTGCGGCTGCTCAGCAAGGCTGGCGGGGGCATTGGGGGCACCTCCTGGCGCCAAGCAGCATCTGATGTAGGTGACATTGGATGGGTCCCTGGTGTTTTGTCTCTTAGGACAGCCGGGAAGGGATGCTGGATGTTACGGCTTTTACCAAGTGGCCTGCTGGCTGAAAGCCTTCCCGCGACAGTGGGGTTTGCTCTGCCAACATCCCCGTCTGCCCCTTGCTCTCTGTAACTGAAGTCAAAAAAATGCCCGTAGGCAGATGGTAATGTGTCCAAGGGGAGCAGAACCTCCTCAGGCTGGTGGGGTTTGTTCTCTGGGGACTTGATGCTACTCCCATTCAAGTGGATAATAAAATTCCCATTGAGGTTTTTCATTTACTTGTGACTTTCTATGGAGTCTCGATTATCACTGCAACCGTGCCCGGAGTGTGCGGGGGGTGCACAGTGCTGCGGCGCAGGGGAGTCTGCTGTATCCTGTTTTTGTAAAGGGCTTTTCCTCTTAGTAGTTGTAGTGAAAACAAACATGTGGGAGAACAATGGGATATTTTTTTCTGTTTTCCTCTACATTTTTAAATACAATAAAAAAGCCTATTAAAATTAAATAAAGCATGTTAACAAAAAAGGGATACCTATATGTTAATGAGGAAAATAAGTGTAACTATGTGAACACGCAATCACAAGCACAAAGGTCATTTGCCTTCCTGATCTCAGCCTGTATATTTGCAGTTGAAAGCCTATTCATTAAATACCTTGTGAAAACAGGGCACTGGTAAAGCAGAACAATGCCTGTGCCATAAAGCTGTTATCTGTAATAAAGGAGGGTCAGCTTCACACCCCAACGAAACACCCTTGCGCGCTGCTGCGGGACTTTGCAGTCTTCTGAGTCATCACCTCAGCAGGGAGCAACAGGGAGTCCGCAGAAAGGATTTCCTTTCTTCAGATAAACCTGGAGGTATTTTATTTGTTGTGTCTAAAGTATTTTGCAACAAGCAAGTTGTCTAAAGTATTTTGCAATAAGCAAGTAAGAATAATTCTAGTTGCTGTAAAAATTGAAGTAATAGTAAGATATGAATTCTTTCTAGGAGTAAAAGTTGGGGTCACTGTTCATAGGATAAAATACCCCCAGGGGAATGGGAACTGTGAAATCAGGGATGACGTGCAACATAGCAGGTGGGACACCCACCTTGAATTGTTCCTATTTAAATTACATGTGTTTTGGAGAAACGTCTTATGTTGATTTTTCTATACGAGAGGTGAAAGATCAACCATAATAGGTGGGTAAGGGCACAGTTAGTTGTTCACATGGTCAAGTTGCTCCTGTTTGAAAATGTATTTCCCTAGTGTGTGGCTGCTTCGCTGCAGCTTTCTGCCAGCCTTTTCCCTCTGGGGAGGGAGGACCCCTTGCCTCTGACATTGCTCTTCCCCGGGCAGGTGCTGCAGCCTGTGACCCCGTCTGGCCTCAACCTTCTCAGCAGCAGATCGGGCTCCCGAAGCTCTTCACTACCAGGTGAGTTTCCCTTGCCGTGGCCATCCTCTTCACCTCTTTCCCTTTCCTCGTTGTCTTTTCTGAGTGGCAAATACCACACCTGGATGCAGGTTTCCAGTATATTTGTATGAGATGAAATTATTCACTCCACTAACAAAGCCCAATATTATTCTGACAGAGAAACTCGCTCTAAACCCAGAAAAACAAGAGATAAATTTTACTTTTAAAAGAGATCACATCCAGGGCTCTCCAGATATTACAGATTTAGGTTTGCCTTGTGTTTGGGTGTCACCAGTTTGTTAAACTGCGGCTGCTTGTCACTGCTGCCGCGCGTGTGGCCGTCTGTGGGTACCAAGGTGGGGACACCTTCCCGGCTCCATCCGCCAATGGGCAGGTGAGAAAGGCTGAGGACATACTGGTGGGACCAGATTTCAACCCAGCGTGTTTCATTTCTGTTGAGATCAAAGTGCTTCATAAATTTGATATGAATTTGAAGGGAATATTTTAAGGGTGGGAGAAGGAAATAAGGTGCAATAGTGTCAAAATACCTCATTCAACGTTATTTGGGGTGTAACATTTTGGATTTATTTTGAAACAACGTATCCTTTAAAGAATTTGTTTGGTTTTATTCTGTTCTAACACTTAATACAAAGTCAAAAAGAACAGTTTTGAAGTGCTTGAAACTGAGGAGAACAGCTTTTTATCATCCTCTTCCTGAGAACTGTACACATCAGGTTTTTGGCTCCGACTTATAGCCATGCTAAATTTAAAAATCCTTTCAAAATAGGGCTCAACCTTTCTTACAGCTCTCTTCATAAAAAGCTGAATGTTGAAGTGATAATGTTCAGAACAAAGAACACTTATTATAAACATTTAGTTTGTACTAAATAAATTACAGTTGGTCTTACAGTCACGTTATTGGTGACAGCCTGCACCCTTCCCCTGTAATGCACCACAACGAAGCAAATATACATCGTTGGGAAAAATTCCTTGTCTTTTGTCAAAGAGCCCAACTGCTGTCAGCAAACATATTGTGGGAATATGAATCTGGAAACAAACAGATCATTAGAGGGTGAGTTAAGGTTTTGTGATTTAATTCTAAACATGTTGAGTGAGGGAACCAGAGATGTACAATGCCAGGAAAACTGTGCACCATAAGGGTTTTTTTTCTCTAATGAAAGCTGGTATTTTTATTGAATACAAAGTGCTTTGGGTGACAAAGATGGTTACATATGGAAAATATGAAGTTACGTTTGTTCTGGGGAATTATGAAGATCACTTGATTAGAAGTAACGTTGTGCCGATGCAAGTTTTACATTCTTTCCTTTGTGGAAATTATTCATCCACTTACAGAACTTTATTAACAAGGTACAATAATTTTCCGATGTTAAAAAGAGAATGTATACGGAGGTTCTCTGCTTGCACAGAAAGCAGTGACTTGGGCTTGTGCACTCACATCTCTGGTTGGATCACATCTGTGCTTTGCCCTATTGCAACTATAAGGGTGTTGAGAAAATAAAAGGACTGCCCTGCTCAGAGCATCCTTGGTGGGAAGAGCCTGCGCTAGGGTCACGGTGCTGCCCGGCCCCCTCTGACTGCTGGGGCTGCTTAGGCTGAGGGCTGGGGGGAAGCCAGGGAGCCAGAGGAGCTCTTTGGAGGTCATCTGAGAGGACTTGGAAATCATCTGTGGAGTCCTGAGAGGGCCGTGCCATTCCCAGAATTTGAGAGAGAAGCAGCTGGAGGTGTCGGGGTGGTGGGAGTGTCCCAGGGGAGGGAGGGAGCCAGGCCCCATCCCCCGTCCTGAGATGCTGCATCCCCTGGTGTGGACTGAGCTCCTGCGACCAGGCTTGTGCCTCTTCTGGGCTTTCATTCTTCTGCTGCATCTCAACAGTCGTGTCCCCCCCGCTGTGTCTAGGCACATCACTGTAGAACGGATATCCCAATCTGCCCCAGCCCCTGCTCTGCAGGGACAGTCACAAGGCAGTCTGTGTCCTTGTGTATTTTGGCAGATGCTGGAGCTTTGCTCTTTCAGGGAAAAGCTGCTTTGGTCTCTCCCCTTCCTATGGCCAGACAGCTACTGTCTTGGCCCTGTAGCTATTCCCATGTCAGCCTGAGCTGCTCCATTGTGCTGAAGAGGAGAAGGTTAGGGCGAGGGAGCAGCAGGACATCTCCACCTCAGAGTGCACCACCGAGCCTAGGCAGACCTGAAAGTCTTATAAAGCTGCGCCTCTGTCTGGCACCTATCCTCAGAGCGCTTCCTTCAGGCAATAGTGGCTCTGGACGCCTCTGCCATTAAAGGTTTCCTGCATGGTGCCACGCTAATGAAAAGTGAAAATCCCTTGAGGTGGTCAACCTTGTCTACCTACTGCTTCCCCTCCAGCACTGCCCAAGCACATCCTGGGTTTCTTATAAAATCAAAGGTCTGCTTCCTGTGAACCTCTGAGTGTCCCACCTGCACCATTAACATGAGCACAAATAGGATATGAGAAGAGTGGGGGAAAAAAAACATTAATTTCCCAAAGTCTTTGACAAGATAACAAAACACTTCTCTTCCTCAGGAGCAGAAAGATGCTTTTATTGGAGTAAATGCCCCTGCAAATCTGGCCGCAGCCCCCTGAGCTGCTTGTGGCTGGGGACACCCTCCCTGGGGGGACGACGGAGCTCAAACTTGGAGGTGGCTTCAGCTTCCCCTGCTACTCATGGTCCCTTTGCTGCCACATGCCAGAGTCTTTCCCCGTGCCGAGAGCGTGTATTCTCTCGCCCAGTCCCTCTGCTGTGCTGTCTGCAGCGTGGTCAGGCTTCCAGTTATTTCAATACTGAGTTTTATATGCTGTTAATTTTATAGCGAGGCAGAGGTTGATCAATACTTTCTGCTATTTCCTGCCTCGTCTCACACCGCTGGTTCAAACTGTTGTTAATAAACCACTCCCCCCACTCCAAAAAACCCCGGCCAGCTCTGTGAATCCAGCCCAGCACTCAGGGTAGTGGTTATGGGGGAGGCATGGATGCTCATCACAGGGTGAAGGAACAGCTTTTTGCTGCCCTTCTTTTCTGCCTAGGAGAGAGCATGGGAGCCCCTCCTGGAAATGTTGGGCTGTAGCAAGAAGATACCGGACAATAGTTTCAGAAAATCTGCATGTCAGGATCTGAGGCTGTGTTCAGAAGTGGTAATGGCCAGGATAATGTGTTGTTTATTGTAACCAGGCATCCGCAGTGACCTCGAAGGTCTAGATGTCTGACTGCCCTGCTGCATGCATCGAAACCCCTGTTAAGAGTTTCAGCCCCAAATTCAGTCTCCAAAGCCAAATGGTGATGGTATCACATTCGCTTTTCATTTCTGCGTGGGCACGGTGCCCATGCAGTTATAACACAGCTGATTCTGATTTTCATATAGTTCATTGTTTACTTATGACTTACTATAAAGTTGAGCTTGTCTTATTTATGAGCAGCCATGAAGATATGGGATTTCATCCACTGGGTGATGACTCATTCATTGGGTTGGACTCTTTAGCTCCTAATACGTGACATATTTTGGACTATTGGATGAACAGCATTTCTGTGTGAGCCCAAATTAAATGTGGTGAATGGAAATAATTCTTTATTTGTTTTTAAAATCATGTTTGTAGCTGGTTTTGTGCTGGTTCAGCTCCTGGCTCGTTCCACCAATGCACACAGGGGCAGGATGAGTGGCCGTACGGCTGCAGGGGAGAGGTGATGAACAGTGTTTCAGGGTCAGACAACTAAATATGTCAGGGGCGACTTTGCTTTGTTTCTGTTGCACAAGGAAAAGCTTTGCAGCACGGGAACATTCGATACTTTCTATGAACTTTGATGACTGCAACATTTCTTGTGCTGCTGCAAACAATTTGAGAAACTAATTTGTAAAATCTCTCATAAAAATCTCATGTTCTTTCTGTAATAATAAAGCTCCTTGGCTGGAAAAAGAAATACAAATCTTCAGAAAGAGCGGCTCAGCAGGAGAGTAGTGTAGCTGCTCTTGTCTCAGGCATGCTTTCCCCTCCCGTGGGTGCGTCATGCCCAGTGCGTTCAGCAGGAAGGATTCATGCACAGTCAGAAATATCGCCCCCGGCAACGCTCAACTACAGAAGGAAAATGAAAAGTTTTTTTTACAACCTTTCCCCCTTCCCCCTGCCCGCAGCTCTCACGGGTGGGACAGGTACCACAGGAAATGGCAGAGTAACGCCATCGCAGCGAGCGGTTGTTCCCGCGTACACGTCTGTGCGGGCAGGAGCCCTGCCAGCAGAAATTTCTGCCTCCATTTCGGCGGTAACGATGCTTCCCAGAGCTTGTGGCTGGCTGGGAGGCAGTGGCAGGGCGTGTGGGGGACTCGCCATGACATAACCGCATTCCTGCGGCATTAGGAGATATTCCCAGGCCGCGGCAGGGGCAGCACATCCCCTTCCCTGCCTCCCACCCAGCCACGGCCCTTCTCGAGGCTCGGCGAGAGCCAGCCAGCCCTTCGCCTGCGCTGGGCTTGGGTGACTTCCCTGCTGCGGGTTTGCGGGGATTTTTATCAAATTCAACTAATAACTCGTGTCTCTGGGGGTTGTGCGTGCCGGGAGCAGGCGAGCTGGCCGGTGCCCTGCGCCGAGCAGCCGGGATGGTGGGGCTGGTACCCACGGTGGCGGGGCCAGCCGGGACCCCGTGGGGAGCATCCCCCGCCCCGGGCCCGGTGGCAGTAGGTGGCAGCATTGTAAAATGTTTGCGTGGGGTGTACGCGGGGCGTGGGAGCCGGGCTGCCCCTTCCCACCGCCGGCTCCGCTCTCGGGGCACACAACGGGCGCCGGGACCCTGCCGGTGTGTGTTGCCAGCCCAGGTGGGGTGGTGGTGTGTATTTTCTGGTTCCCAGAGGAGCTGCTGCCACCTCTCTCCCCAGGCTTGAGCCTCAGAGAGGCCAAAAGCAAACAGGGCCCATCACGGCCACCTGCGTGGCCACTGTGCCGTGCCAGCAGCCAGTGCCTCTGAGAAGGCAGCACCGATAACCCAGAGCTTTGCCAGGCTCCTGCAGCCCTGTTGGGCACTGGTGGGGTCCCCACTGCCAGCTCCTGCGGGGCTCCCACATAACATGACTGGCCCCAGGCTGGATTGCCTCCATCCTGCTGCAACCCACGTTATCACCACAGCCGTACAGATAAAACCACTTACCTGAGGCTGCTGTATCTATATCTCACTCCTCCCCCTCCCTTCTCTAACAAAACCGTTGCAGCAATGGGGCCGCTGGGACTAAGGCACGGTGATCACCCTCAGAAAAGGGTCTCAAGCCATGCCCCAACCCTGTTCCCCTGTTACATTTTGCTCTTGCTCACTCCGATTAGCAGGCCTGGGCTTAGTAGGGCTCGTTTTTTCCCCTCTGTGTCACACCAGCCTCTCTGTTGGTGTTTAACCCGTAGGGAAGACACAGTGCATACGGCTTACAAAGTCATGGTTCCTTGCTGGGAGCGTTGTACCAGATGGCTGATGTGAAGTGCAGTGCCAGCTACTGCAGTATGGCTGAATTGCCCGTTGAAATACACTGTTCTTTGACTGAAAAGGGTCTATTTTTACTTTTTGGTCCTTTCAATCCGACAGCATGTGACTGGGCTCATTCTTGATATAATCTCCCATTTCAGGTCTCTGTCAGGCACGCAAGAAGCAAGGGGCACCAGCTGCCCAGGTAGCTCCACCAGTAACACCTTTCTGACGCCATCTTCTCCCAGTAGCATAGCTTTTATTGCCTTTTTTTCAGCAGGTGGTTTTGTAGCTGCTTCACAAAATCCAGGAATTACTGTTGCAAGACAGGCAGGAACATGGGAATTGCAGCTTTTGCCCTACAAGGGCAGAGCCAGAGCAGAGCAGGGGTCCCCACAAGCAAGTTTCACAGTTTTTAGGAAAAGTTTACAGCCAGAAAAGCTCCTGGGAAGAGGTAAGGCACTGATTGTGCCGCGGGGACGGATCTGTTCAGCTTGTTTCCTGCTCTGTTTATTCCCGTCTGGTGGCTCTGGTTTCTCTGAACAAGGCCTGCGGAGCCATCCCTGGACACCCAGCTCCCCAGTTCCTGCTGGGGGCTGTGCCAGCACATACAGCCCAGGGTTTCTCAAGCTGCCGCCTTCCCCCGCCCACCCCCGGGGTGGTGTCTCCCATTATTTTCTGGGACAGAGGCAACACCCTGCCCTTTTCCCCCCGGCTGGTGCTTCTTGCACCCACACACCCGCCTCCGCCTTTCCTCCTTGCAGGGTGTTGCTGGGCAGAGCTCAGCCACGGGACCTTGCTGTGCTGCAATGTATTAACAGCAGAACTGACTAACAACTGCACTGGGGGAACAGTGGCTTGAGGCTAGTGACTGTTGGCCAGGTCCAAGTGCTGTTCTTCCATCCTTTAGTATTCCCAATTCTCACTCAAATCAATGTGACGCTGCCCACAGAGACCTCTGCCATTCCTTCTGGTTCTGCGACGTGTTTAAAAGGTTAGCTCCCTTCTGAGTGGAGAAATGCCCCCAAATATATGACCTCACACATACAACCATTTATGGAGGAAGTTAAATGTTCTAATGGCTTGGCTGGATCAAGATTAGGCTGCTAGCCCCGCACCTGGCTGAGCCTCAGAACAGTGCACGGCCCCTGTGTCCTTATGTGCCAGCCAAGGCTTATCAGCCTGTGTAGGGGCTAATAAAGTAGCTTTCAAAATGAGTCAGGAGGCTTAAGGCTTCTTATGCAAGATTTCTGTCTGGGAATATTTTTGTGAGAAATGTTTTTAAAAAAAAAAAAAAAAAGAAAGGAGGGTGACTTCAGCCTTTTGCAGAAAGCAAGTCCACTTAAAGCATTTTTTTTTTGGTTGATTATTCACCATCATGAGAACACTGCAATGGGGACGGAAGATGTGAGCGCTGCTCAGCATCGTGCCTTTCCTCTGAAATAGCCGGGGTGTGCGTGTTTGCACTCACTCCGTGCACTGGCATTCTCACCCGCGCGCCTGCCGCAGCCCGGGGCGCACGCCAGGAGAGCCGAGCGACCTCCCCCTTTGGCTGCACGGAGGTCAACAGTTTTGTTTATGTCACACAGAAGGGCTTTGGTTTGTTTAAAAAATATACACTGTTCCCCTGGAAAGCGTTCCTTCCTATGCTTCGTCCAGCTGTCCCAAGGAGGAGCTTGGCTGCTCTTCTGCAGTCAAACACAACCATTCATCTGCACCCCAGGTTAAAACAACTCCTGAGGAGTAACTGGGGAACACCTGGAATTCTGTGCAGTCCACGAGCTCTGGCAGATGTGAGATGTTTTATTCTGATTTTACATCGTCACTCCTGTGAACTCTAACTCACGGAGTAAAAGCACAAGAAAAGGAGCTCAAGCCCCAAGAAAAATGGGCATGCCATCTTAGGAAGAGAGCCCTGGTTACTCTCAATGCAAGCATAAGCAGTAGGTAAAGCTGGGAGTAAGCACAGAAAATGTCTAACGAGGACCGTGCCTGCGGTATCTGATACGGGCAGGAAGCTGTGATTAGCTGCACACTGGAGCATTGTGTGGTTTTGTATAGGGTCTGACTTCCCAGGTCATGAAATCAGATCCTGAGTTATTTTAAAAATGAGTTGCTATTTCAAATTATTTTTCAACTTTGTGTTTGATATGTCAAGTCACATTTATTTGGGTAAGCTGTGTTTTGCTCGGACACCCACAGCGTGGCCAGCGCGGCATTCCTGGTGCTCAGTGGGGGTTCTGGCTGAAAGCAGGCGCTGCCGTGGGGGTGTTTGCGCTGCCAGGCATCGTCCTCGGGTACCAACGCAACTTTTATTTGGGTTTTGCAAAGAGAGAGATGCCTATCCATGGCTGCGAGTATACATTTTTTCACTTAAAACCACCTTCACAAATTAGAATTGGAATACTCTCCAGCAGTTTATCAATCAGAAAACTAGATGAACCTAGAAAAATAGATGAACTTTGCAGCATTTCCATAGGAACAAGCAGTGAGGGTATTTTGGATAAAGAAATTAGGTGAATTCCTTCATGAGACACACTCCTGGGAATGCCCTGTCCTTGATCTTCCAGCATTTGCTAAATGGATCCCAGTTTGGTTGTCTCCCCTGATTTCAGCTGCCACAGGGTAGCAAACAGCACGAGCAGCCTTGATCTGGGGACATTCACAGCCTGTGTCAAACCCAGTGCTTTAAATTCCAGCTGCGAGTCTTCCTCGGATCCATAGCAAGAGCAGCACTGTAAGTTCTGGCAAAGCACTGTGTTTGCCAGATGAATGGCAGCTCTTGGCACCAGTTTCAGCTTCTGGACATACATATATATAATGCAGCAAGACCTCTATGTACAGAAGAGAAATTGTATTCTTCCAGACACAGAGAGATGAAAGACATGCCCCAGACACAACTGCTACTACAAGCAACTGTTGACTAAATAGACTCTTGAATTACAAATCTCAATACAAATTCCAGGATGAGTCTTACATTTTTCAGCCTAATTCTAGAGATTTCTCTGCCTAAAGACATCCCTCTGTCCGATTTGGACTGAGCTGCTGCTGCTTGCTCTCGTATTGCTGTCTTCTCTGGATAACAGCAGTAGGAGGAGAAAGAAGATGGAAAAACTCAGAACAAGTTGTATCAAATGTCCCAGCCAATATTTGTATAATGCCTTCCATAGAGCTGCTGAATAAGGAAAATGCAGTCCATGACGCAATCCACTTAATTCATGCTTTGACTTGAACGACATGTCTTGGTTTTGCTTCACTTGGTAGAGATCATGGTAACAAAAGGAGAGGCTTAATGACTACTTCATCAATGGAGAAGAAACACTTCTATTGTCTTTTAAACCCCAGTAAATAGCATACCGGATGAATAAAATGTGTGGTGCGTTTGGAAAACTTTGATGCAGGAGGCTGGGTGCTGCCCCCGGGGACCTGGCTGTGACTGCTGAGCCAGGATCAGTGCTGCTGGCAGCACGGCAATGCCATTTATGGCCACTTAGACAGGAAATCCCATCAAGTGACGGTGTCTGTGGCTTCTGAAAAACCAAACCTTTAACTGCTTTGAGCCTCAGCTTCTCTGTCTTTAACATTACAGGCTGAGTGCTGGATTAGTGGATGAGTCTCCCCGCGGCACTGCAAGGATTAGCATCTGCACAGTGTTTTGAATCTGCTATAATTTATTTTATAGCATTTGTTGCCCATGGCTTTTGTTGCAATGTGCAATGCCATCCTGGATAAGGCTATTATGTGCCCAAAACTCATGAATATTTAAAATCTCCTGATAAATTTCTAAAGCTACTCAGGTGCTACAGCCCATGGCCCTGTTGCCCCTTTTCCAAGCCATTGCCCTGACAACTCCTAAGCTTTGACTGCCCTGGGGTACAAATCCTCAGGGTGCTGTGTCTTTGACAGAAGCCTTTGGAAAGGATGGAGGCATTTTGCTGTTTTTTCACCACATATTTCTGCTGAGATGTGATACATTGTAAAAGTAATTTATATGGGGTTAGTTGTAGTGTGGGAAAAAAAATCAGTGCTCCTTGTGTATTAGCAGCACCACTGAAAGCTTTAAAAGATGATATTTCTAGCTGCACGGATCCTCAGAGAGGTGATAACTGAACCATGATCTGCCAGTGGCAGAGAAAAGCCCTTCCACCTGCAAAGACCCAGCCCTGAATGCTCAGCCATGGCCAGTTCCTGCTCCAAGCAAACTGTGCAGATGTCAGACTAACGTTTGATGTGAATTCTGATTCTTGTCCTCTTAAGATCAAAGCAAGCTGTTGCTCAATAGCGCATCAAGCAGAGAGCACGTACAGTATCACAAATGGCCAGGGTCTCTTGTAAATAGCCCATGATTCGGAGGAATCCCAGAACATATCATCACATGGGACTGTGATAAAGTTGATTACCCTGAAGGAGACCTCAGGCTTCATTAGTCACCCCATCATGCGCTGCCTGTCCACTGATGTCAGCGAGGGCCTGCGCCGCTGCTCCCCACACCCTTCTGCTTTTGCAAGCCAGGCTTAAACAGACCTTTCCTGAATGAAACAGCTGGGGGTCAGAGCTGCTATTTCCCCCTGCTATTAGGATGCTCAAAAAAACTAACGGCAAGTGTTCACTGCAGAGTCCCACTGTATGCTTCCAGGGCCCCCAAAGATGTGATAAATAATCTGTGCTGAGATTAAATTTCCATTAAGAATTACCACTGATCCAGCAAGAGCAGCAGCAGACCTGTAAAGGCCAGCCAACTTTTATTTACCTTCACAGTTTAAACTACGCTCCTATTTTTTTTATTCCTGCCTACAAAGCAACTCCCTGTAAATTCACAGAGCCTAGTGCCATGTTCTGGTTTGAGAGACATTCTTCAATGTCTTTGCTAAAAATAGAGAAACCAAATGCCATTACAATTCATTCCATTTGTCAAGGCTGCATTTTCAAACGCAAAGTATTCTGAGCAGTTCTGTGATAAAACAGTAAGTGTGTGGCAGTGGAAGACCTCTGCTGCTGAATAAACAGGGTCTTTTTAAGTCCAGCCTTGCAGTGAAAAGGGAGAAGTTGAAAATATTCAAAGCTGTGTTTTTGCAAGTGCTTAAAAAGCACCAAAAAAGCAATGACAGTGCTCTTCCTTCCATATATCTGCATCTAGCGAGCAAAGGAAGAGCCAGGATGGAAAGATCCTCACCATACAGTACAAAGCAAAAGAAAAAAGTGTCTGCCCCAGAGTGTAGTGTTGAAATCTCCCTCCCTCTCTTCATATATACATATATTCACACAAACATCCACCCATATAAATATACACATAAGGTATTTCTGCAAGGCGTACATTAGTTCATTTGTAATAATATACAGTACTAAGATGGTATTCCAGCAAGTATGGGATTCACCAGTTAGCTTGTTTTTACTTCTCTGCCTCCTGATGAAACTTGAAACACATGTTCACTTCTGTTAAAGTGTCTTCCAACTTCATTTCAAAGGAAATCCAGTTTTTCAGGCCAAACATGACTCCAAGAACAACCTGATCACGGAGCAGCACAGGGCAACTTTCTCATCTGTAGAGGAGCTCCCAGACATGGTGGCTCTCCTGATCTCAACCACCTGCGCAAGCGATGGGGTGCACGAAGGGAGGGAGGAAGGGAGGAAGGGAGGAAGGCAGGAAGGAAGGCAGGAAGGAAGGCAGGAAGGAAGGAAGGCAGGAAGGAAGGCAGGAAGGAAGGCAGGAAGGAAGGCAGGAAGGAAGGAAGGAAGGAAGGCAGGAAGGAAGGCAGGAAGGAAGGCAGGAAGGAAGGCAGGAAGGCAGGAAGGCAGGAAGGCAGGAAGGAAGGCAGGAAGGAAGGAAGGCAGGAAGGAAGGCAGGAAGGAAGGCAGGAAGGAAGGAAGGAAGGAAGGAAGGAAGGAAGGAAGGAAGGAAGGAAGGAAGGAAGGAAGGAAGGAAGGAAGGAAGGAAGGAAGGAAGGAAGGAAGGAAGGAAGGAAGGAAGGAAGGAAGGAAGGAAGGAAGGAAGGAAGGAAGGAAGGAAGGAAGGAAGGAAGGAAGGAAGGAAGGAAGGAAGGAAGGAAGGAAGGAAGGAAGGAAGGAAGGAAGGAAGGAAGGAAGGAAGGAAGGAAGGAAGGAAGGAAGGAAGGAAGGAAGGAAGGAAGGAAGGAAGGAAGGAAGGAAGGAAGGAAGGAAGGAAGGAAGGAAGGAAGGAAGGAAGGAAGGAAGGAAGGAAGGAAGGAAGGAAGGAAGGAAGGAAGGAAGGAATGTAGGTCTGTTCCTCGGAGCAGAAATTATTCTGTTTGTTTTTCATTCTCTTTACATAAAGCAGTCTTTGTTTCCCAATAATCGTGAAGGCAATCAGGATGCAAAAGGCCGAACTGTGATGTGCAGTGGAGGGCAGCTGCAACATGGGCGGCTGCATCCAGACCACCACTGTCCCGTGATCCCGCATGGTCCCGAGCAGCAGCAGCCCCGACTGTGCTGCTGCCCTTCTCCCGAGGCTGACGGGGTGAGCCGGGCTCACAGCCTTGTGCCGGTGCTTTGCTGAGCACATCACATCTGGTTTTGTGCCTCAGTGCTTCTGGTGGGATGGATGGATGGATGGATGGATGGATGGATGGATGGATGGATGGATGGATGGATGGATGGATGGATGGATGGATGGATGGATGGATGGATGGATGGATGGATGGGTGGATGGATGAAGTGATGCAAAACCACTTGCAGAAACCACTGTCCCGTGTGCAGAACACATCGTTGTGCAATGAGTTCTTGGGATGAAAATTTTCTGTGCTGGGTCTATGGAAAAAAATTACCTTTATTGAAAATTTTAGCTAAATATTTAAGTTAAAAATTAAGGTCCTGATACTGATTCTGCCTTTTTCATGTTTACTTTTTATTCACTTCCTTTGTTACAGAAAAAAGTGACTGAAGCTTCAATTTTGATTGTGGCATAGGCACGAAATTGTATTAAAGAGAGTGTGCATTATTAGGTGTGGGAGTGGAAAGGAACTGAAATTAAAATGTTACAAGCAATCAGCTAATCCAGATGTGGAATGGTTGCTAAGGAGTCACAACCCAGGCCAAAGTGAATAAGTAATTAGCATCTATTAAAAAGATGAAGTATAGGATGATGGGAGAAAAGCCCTTGAAAAGAGGCTCAGCTCCATCTTTCCAGCCTGCTTTCCTTGTGCCAATGGCTGAGCCGCTTGTGGAGGCACAGCGGGCTGCGGCTGGGGCACCTCTATGGCCTCTCCCCAGTTTGGCTCTGTAAATAAAATCCCTTAGCTAAAGTCAGTTTTAATTCCAATTCTTCCTGATGCTTGGCTCAATAATTTGAGGAAAGGGCAGTGGCTGCTATGCCATGAGATGCACTTCATAATTTCAGTATATTAAGTCTGATCTGTGATTTCTTTGTTAGATTTAGGACAGGAGGTGATGCTGGTTGGGGGGCAATGGAAGTTTAGGCATAACTCCCACTTCACCTCACCTTCACCTTTGCTTCTTTCTTATTTTCTTGTGAACAAATTTATCTAATATAACTTGGTCTGGGGGAAGGAGCTGTTAGGTCACTAGGGAGAAATGTCAGTGCCACGGTTTAGTAAAGGCATTAGAATAAAACCCTTGAAGGGAAATAATTGGATATCTGTTTTCTAATTTTAGTGTAGAGTGGCTATGGTAATTTAATTAAATTAGACTTTATTGGTTGTGTTTTAATGGATTTGTTTTCCCTGACAGACTCCCGCATCTTTCTGTGTGACATCCCTGGTGTAAATCGGTACGCACACGTACACGGCGCTTGAAATCGGTGGAGCAGCTCCTGGTAGCAAAGCCAAGACTGTAAGTGTGCATGGGACCAGCCCCCGCGGGGAGGGCGAGCGGGTGGGCACAGGCTTCCCCCGGGCAGGGACACGCAGGGACACCCCACTGCCCCACGAAGCGTCATGAGAGGTGTCGGCAACCTGCACGAAGCCAGCAGGTAGCAACTGGAGATGGGGCAGTTCTGTTGACTCTTTGCTGTCATCCAGTGAGTCAGCGGCAAGTCACAGTCTTGGATGTCAGCAGGGAGTGGCACGCCAGGAAACCACTCACAAAAGTGGGGGGAAAAAAAGGAGAGGAAACCCCCGAGAACTCAACCCTTCCTTGATTGCTTTTTGCAGTCTCTATTTTCTTTAAACCGTTGATAAAGCCGCGTGTCCCAGCGCAGCGGGTGCTACAGCGCGCTGCATCTCCGGCCAGCACCATCCCCCCTCCCCGCCCGCAGAGCCGCCTCTGCCACGCGGGTCCGCGCCGTGGGGGCCCCCGCGCTTCTCGCCCCCACCCGTGGCTGCCTTTGCCCGCGGCTTCCACCTGGTCGGCGGTGATTCCTTTTGCCACACGGCGGGTGCAGCGCTGCGCCGGGTGGGCACCAGTGGCCCGGGGAAGGGGGGGGGGGGGGGGGGGGGGTGCGCTCCCGCTCGCACCGTGGGTGCCCGCGGTGTTTGTGGTGCGAGGGGGTGGCACGCTCAGGGCTGGTGGGGGAGCTGCGCGCCCGTCTGCGCCCACGGCCGGGGGAAGGGGGAGCCCGGGAGGGCGGGGGGGTGGGCGTCTCAGCGCAGCCCAGCGCACCCCCCCCCCGCGGGGCCGGTGCGGCGGGGCGCGGGCGGCTGATGCAGCCGAGGGCGTGGTGCCGCTGCCGGCGGATAAAGGCCGGGCGGCGGGGCCGGGCCCGCGCAGAGCGGGGGAGCAGCGCGGAGCGGGCGGGACCGCGGCGGCGGCGGCGGGACCAGGCGCAGGAGCGGGGCCGCCGCTGAGCCCCCGCGCTTCCCCCCCCCCACGCAGGCGGGCGGGGCGCGGGCGGAGCGGATCGAGGCGGAGGAGGAGGCGGAGCGGGGCCGGGCCGCGCCATGAGCACGCAGGCGCGGGGCCAGGGCGGGCGCAGAGCGGCCGATCCCGACGGCGAGATGCCGGCCACCGAGAAGGACCTGGCGGAGGACGCGCCCTGGAAGCGGATCCAGCAGAACACCTTCACCCGCTGGTGCAACGAGCACCTGCGCTGCGTCAACAAGCGCATCGGCAACCTGCAGCACGACCTGAGCGACGGGCTGCGCCTCATCGCCCTCCTGGAGGTGCTGAGCCAGAAGCGCATGTACCGCAAGTACCACCAGCGGCCCACCTTCCGCCAGATGCAGCTGGAGAACGTCTCGGTGGCCCTCGAGTTCCTGGAGCGGGAGAGCATCAAGCTGGTCTCCATCGGTGAGTGCATCCCCAGCGGGTGGTGTGTGTTTCGGTGGTTTCTTCCCCCCCCCCCCCCTTTTTTTTTTTTTTTATTTTTTTATTTTTCTTTCTCCTGTGCCTTATAGAGTGTGGATGGGTTTGGGGAGCTGGGTGGCCGTGGGGTGCTGCCAGCCGGGCTCCCCATGGCTGCAGCATCAGAAGCGGAGGGGTTGCTACTTTTTCTGTCTTTAAACATCAAGCTTTGGGGGTGCAGCATAGCGTTGGTCTAAAGCTGGGTGTGCAGAGTGTGCCGTGGGGCTGTCCCACAGCCCGGCTGGCAATGCTCTCCAACCCTCTTGAGCTTCTTTCTTAGTCACTGTTTCATAGGGGAGGCTTTGCTTTCAGGTCTATTCCTGAAGAAACCCAGTGCCAGAGCATGTTCCCTCCCTGTGCAGCCAGCCTCCCCAGGCGCTGACCCCTCCGACAGCCCCGCCAGGGGATGCAGCTGGGACGATGCTTGCCCCAGCCTGTGCTGGCCGGGGGTACCGGGGCTGTGGCAGGGTGCTGGAGCCTGTTTCCCGTGAGGCAGGGGAGCTGTGCAGAGGCAGCTGCTGCCATAGGTGGTACAGGAGAGCGAGGAGACTCTTCTTGCTTGCCAGAGCCCAGTAGATGATGCCAGTGCTCAGATTTTCATGGATGCTTACCCTTATACAGTAGCAGCTTTTGAACAGGATTGCACTTTCTTCTTAACCTTTCTGCTGTGGTAGGTTATGAGTAGAAAATGTATGAGGATGTCTGCTAACTCCAGGAGAGGTGGTTTAAGCTAATGTCCACCCTGACTAGCACTAGTTTTGACTGTCCATGCCATACTGGAGAGCGCAATTGCTAGATAACTGGTGGGCTGCTCAGGAAATTAAAGCTGTTGCAGTGCATGTCAAATCCCAGATGATCCCTCAGGAATGCATGTGGTGACCATTTTGGGAATAGCTCAGGTGTGGCTGTGGCCACAACACAGTCTGTAAAGCAATAGTTTGAATGCCTGTGAGATCTCTGGGAAGGAATGTGAATGCCTTTTCTAGCTCTTTGCCAGATATCTCTTAATTGCTGCCTCCTGATGACTCTGGCCTCAATGAATTGCACAGCTGAATTTGAGTGCAGCTCTGTGCAGTTGTCTGAAAGTCTTGGCCAAGGTGAAAGCTGTTTCCCTTCAGAGGCTTTAGCTACAATAGCAAGAAAATATAAATGGCAGTTTGGGAGAGACCTGGCCCTCTCTGGAAACCCGTGGCTGGGTGCAGTAAGTGGGTACCTTGTTGTTCCTGTCTACTAATGGGTAAAAGCAGCTTTGGACAAATGCGGACTGTTGGGTCCTGAATGGCTGATTAGCCTCTTGGGGGTAAAACAGCTATTGTATTTGCAGCTGGGAACAGAGCTGGTGCTAATTATTTACTCAGAAATGCATTCCCTTTGCACACAGTGGGTTTCGAGTTGCAACTGCTGACTCCTGGGCTGAGCTTGCTTTTGCTAATGTCTGCTCTCACCTTTCCTCTCCAGCCACAAGGCTAACACCAGGCCAGTGCTCCCTTCCTATGGTCCTATTTGCCCTCGAAAAGTGTTGCTGCTCCAGCTGCCTTTCTGTTTGTCTGTGGGACTTCCCGAGGGCTGTGGGTTTGGGAGATCAAGGTCAGTCTGGTCAGGCCTGGCTTCCAGTGATTTCCTTTCTAGAAACACTGCTGCAGCAGTACAGCTCTCTTACAGGATTAGACTGAGCTGCAGGGTGGCTGTAATCATTTAAGACATGTCTAACTGTTTTGCAGCTTACGTGCGTTGTGTTGGCTATTAAAAAAACTAAATCAAAGAAACCCAAAACCCTGAAAAAAATTGTAGTTGAAGCTTTGGGAGAATGGAATGGCAATGGCTGCTAGTGTCTTTGCCGTATCCCAGCCTCTGTGTGAAGGGGTATACAGCTCTGTCTGTGCTGTGCCACTGCAGCTGGAGCCAGGTGGTAGCACAGGAGCCCTACCGTGCAATCCTGGATCAACTGAGCCACTCCTGAAAAAACATCCTGAACTCACTTTCCAGAGAAGATGTTCAAGGCAAGCCTTGCAGTGCTGTGCTTGGTTGAGGGGCTGAAGCCCATGCCACCTCTCCCGCAGGTGCAGCGCCAGCTGGGATAGCTCCCTGCCCCTACTCTGTTTCTCCCTCCAGGTTCTGAAGAACTTGGGCTTTCTTTTTGTTTCTAGTTTTTAGTTTTTTCCTTTGTGTTGCTGAACAAAAACAGGGCCGTTATGGGGCCTGGAGCTATGTACCAGTACAGGCTTTTAGGTGAAGAACTTTTTTTACCAGGTTAGGGCCAGCTCTGAGCCAAATCATCTGGCAAAACCTGACAGCTGCAGCTGTTGGATTTCTGGCATTAATAATGCCATCAGACCTCTGGTAAGTGGACACAGTGCCTGTTCCAGTTATTATTTAACTTCCTGGAATGTTTTGGAAGCCATATATGATGGCTCAGCTACCGCTGCCATACTACAACCACAATTCTAAGCTTTTTCAGTAGCAAGCTCTTGGCATTCAATTTTTGTCCATTTAAAATAAGTCTGCCTGTACACAGAGAAATCAGTTAAACTTACAGTGTTTGACCACAACCCCTTCTGGATGCACAGTTAAGAGTCCAACCTCTCCTGCTGCTGTTATCCCTTGTTTAGTCTCTGCTCAGTCTTTTGGTAGTTTCAGGATGCTTTTCTTCTTGGCATGAAGTGCCTTCACTTCAGCACAGATCTTACTGCATGTGTGATCTACTGTAAAAGTGGCCATAAAGCACATAGGTGCTTTGTGCCATCCAGTGAAGATGGGACTGAAAAAGCTGCTGTGAGGGCAGGTGACTTCACGGAGTCTTCTGCTCAGTATGAGGTAGCTGCTCAAGTGTTAACAAGTGTTAAGTCTAGCTTTTTATGTCTGCTAGACTGAGATAATTGCAGATTCCTGGGTGCTGAGTGGCGTGCGGCGTGACAGGCGCTGGGGAGTAGGGCGCCAGGAATGCAGAGTGCAAGGGCTTTGCTCTTGGCTGAAGGAGCTGATCGACTCTGCAGATTGCTTTGTACGGGAGCCACATCGTGCCTTGGTAACAGCCGTAGCAAGTGGCAGAGAAAGGGGGGTTGAAGCTAATTTGGCACTGAGCTTGTCCCTAGAAACCCTGATACCGGGCAATAGGAGTCAACTGATTTAGCTTAGAAACAGAGGCGTTCAGTGTCTGAAGCCTGGCAGGCGGTTTCAGGCTGTGATCTGCCAAGTTGTCCCCAAGCTTGCAGCCAGCAGGTCCTAGGTGTGCGCTCCGATGCTGTTTGGTGCCTCTTGGCAGTGTCCTCGTGGCCAGCGCTCGCCCGGCAGCCCCGCTTTGCTGGCAGAGGCAGGATGGGTGCCGAGCGGCTGGCTGACTTGTTTGATAAAACTGCAGCCTTACACTGCCACAGTCAGATTGATCAAACTGGAAAATGTGTGCTTTCTCTTGGCAGGGTTGTGCTTTCACCAGATAAGTGAGTTGATCTGGCTTGCCTCACGACCGCAGGGTGTCAAGTGGCGATGCAAGTAAATGGATGGGCAGGGGCAGCCGGGGCTGCGTGGCAGCTCTGCTGCCGTAGCACTGGGATCCAGTGCCAGCCTTGGCTACAGTCGTGTGGTTGTTTTTCAGGTTTGTCTTCGGTGGTCCTGAGTCTCACTGCAGTGCCTGGAGGGAGCTGAGCCATGCCGGGTGGGAGATGGGTGAGGAGAGGATGGGGTTATAATCATGGTCTGTTGGTACTTGCCGCGTGGAGACTTTGGTGGTCTTGGGATGTCCCAGCGCAGGAGTACTTCTGGAAGGTCTGTCTCCTTCTGACGAAGCCTAAGCTGTGTATCAGATGGGGTTTTTGTTAACGACCAAGTCATTACTTGGGGGATGCAGTGTGCTCTCTAGCACAGACCTCCAGTGTGCTCTAAAGATGAAAGTGTCTTGACTTATAAGTCCGAGTACTTCATGGAAATCTCATTTTAGGAAAATAGTTGAGAACCAACTTTCTTCCCCAGGCTGTTGGTACACTGAAGGGTGACAAACAGAAACTTAAATTTCTAGAGTAAAACTCATCTCTTCTAAAACCTGTTAAATGTGTTGTCCTGTAATGCCCAGAACTAGGCGCTTGAAAACTGAAAAAAGGAAAATGTATTTTTCAGCCTGTGTACACTTAGGGTCTCTCAGTCTTACTCCAGGTGCTATTAACACATCATAAGAAGGTAGTCAAAATACACTTGCATTTTGTCTGCCACTTACCTGTGACTTCCCTCGAGGCTGTTTTCTGGAAAATATCCAGTGTGTCTTGGAAGCAGGCTTCTGCTTTTTGGAAATGCGACACTTAATCCTTCCCCTCGAAAATTATTTTTGATAGACTGGCAGTAGGCCTCACTGCTGGAGGCTGGAGGTGGCTTCAGTTTCTGAGGGTGGTTGGTCTCCGGACGTTCTGTTTCAATAGTTGGACTGCTGGTCTGAAGAAAAAGTGGCTTTGCGTGAGCTATTTGCTCCAAGTTACAGGAAATTTAAGGTAGCTTACACAGACTGTTCTTGCATTCTTTTACATATGAGCGGAAACTTGTAAAGTGATCAAACTTCAGTAAAATTACTTGGGACCAGTTACACTAATGTGCTAAACAGCTTTTTGATTTAAGGCTCTGAACACTATGCCAGCTATTCAAGAAGCACTGAAGTCTTAACTGCTCAATATTCTAATGCCATGTCCTGTATTGACTTACAATAGGGATGTTTAAATGGGTCAGGATAACTCTTTTCCTAGCCTACAACTGTAATCTAAGAACGTGGTTAGCCTTGTGTGTGGCCATGCTTCTGCACTGCCAGTATTGTTCTGTGTCTGCTCCAAGCGATGGGAAGTAAAACAATGGTCTCCGAATCCCCAGGCTGCAGACAAATTCTGTTTTCTCTCTGCCCCTCAGAAACAGACTTTCTGCAGCTAGTTTGGGACCTGAACAAGGGCCTGCCAAGTTTAGACCACTAATACATGCTAAGCAAGCAAAACAGTGTGTTGTAGGTGATGCTCTACTTGCCAGGTCTGTCACCAGCATCAGGCAGACCTGCCTGTGGACCTGTTTTCCTTTACTGCCTGGTGTGGTACACAGCTCACGAATATGGCACCTGACCTGTAAGTCACTGCATCAGTGAAGATGCAAAGCTCAGAGGCCCGGGGTTCGGCTCTGTTAGCGCTTGGTACCAGCGTGCCTGAAGAACCCGTCCCAGCGGCTGTTGCTTACAAAGCACCAAGCCTGACTGGCTCTTGGTGTAGCCAAGCTTTCTGTACAGGAAACCTGTAGGTTCCTGGGCAGTTTTCATGCTTTTTGTGTGTGTACTCTGATAGGACTGTGGGTCCTGTTCCAGACCATCCACCCGTGGGGAGGGGGAGTCACCTCCACGTGGGTGCACCAAGGTAGCGAGGGCATGCGTGGTAGGTGGAAGTAGGTGAGGATGTGTTGCTGCAGTCTGCTTGGACTTGGCAAGAAAACCAGAATCAGATGTTCCCAGTGTGTCTACGCTGGAGGAAGGAAATGCTGTGTAGCTGAATGTTAACTGTTGGGGGGAGAATCCAAAGCAAAATATGTGTAGAAAAGGCTAAGGGAAGGCACTGCCCATCCTTGTAAGGAGATCTGAGTTGTCTTTGCTACAGCCTTCACTGTACGGCACTGCTCACAAGGCTTAGTTTATTGCAGGCTGAATTCATGATAATGGTGGGAGGGAACAGGTATCTATGTGCCTTCATGTTGTGTTTGGAGAAGTAAGAGTAGCAGTTTTCATGAAATTACTGTGTCTGTGAAACCTCTGCTAGCTGCTTCTCAATCGTTTCTTGATTGCCCTAGTAGTACCTGTGTGGCAGAAGTGGATACTCACCCACCCTTCTTGCAACCACCTCCTGGGTGGGGTGAGCAGAGCTACCCTTGTTCTTCCTGGGAGCTTCACCTTGGGCTCAGAGTTGAGTCAACTGAGATCTGAGGTTATCTCTTCAATGGGCTAAGCAAGCTCTGCCTGTTGATTTGGATTACTGCAATGAACCTCAAGTTAGGTTTTCCCCTAGGTCTTGCTTCTTGGGGACTTGGCGCAGATTTTTTTTTTTTTCCCCTACAAGGCCAAGGCTTCTGTAGCTCACACTCTTGCCTGTTTGTGTTCCTCCTGAGGAAGGACCACTGCTCTGTAATCTAACAGGGAAGACACTTTCTTCCAGGTCATCTTTAGGAGATAAATTGTAGTTCCTGTATTTGAAAGCCTTGCAGTGAGTGTATGTTGTACCATAACCAGACGGTTCTCTGAGCCCTGACACAGGCTCTCATCTATCTGTGAGCCTCCCTCAGCTTTCTGTCCCTCCTGCAACTAACCTTGATTTTGGAGGTGCCTACATAATATCTGGTACATCATATTGAGGACTGGATCTACTGTGGTGGGCTTTGGGTTCAGCTAATGGATTACAATTCCTTGTGTAAACACTACTCTGCTGTAAGCAGTTGAAGTCTAACATCCGTAGTGAGATGTATGCAATGTCTAGTTCCTACTGTGCTAGTACATGGCAACTAATACAACCACTGCAAGAATAAACTGGATTTTTATTGTGTTAGCAAAAACAAGCTTGGCCACTTCAAACAACAGCCAAATGAAGCTTTGCCCAAGTTCCTGGGGAAGCGAGGGTTGCCTTGCACGTCCTCTCTTGTGCTGAGTAACACAGCAGGCACTGCCCTGGAGCTGCCTGGGGGTGGGCAGAGGATGGAGTAACTAAATCCTGTCTCCCTTGATGGGTTGGGATTGTTTGGACCTCCTCCTGATACTGCCCTTGGAAGAAAGCAGCCATGGAGCTCTAATAAACTGTGTGAGAAGAGTGGCTACGCAGCTGCACTGTCTGGTTGCTAATGGGATGTTTTCCCTGAGTCAGATAGGTGATGGTCCTCTGCTGTTCCTTACAAGTTGCAGAAGTAGATAGCTAATCTGGTGGGAAGGAACCAATAAATACCGAAGGCAGTTTCTAACTTTAAAGCATAAATTCAGCTGATATTTCAGAGTGGTCTTCTCTGGGTCATAGAAATATAGCAAGTTTTACTGATCAGGCTGGTAAGTTGGTAGTGGCAGAACTTTGAACATCCAGGCTGGGATCTTTCTTGCAAAGGGAGAAGCTGTTTTCATCTAACAGCAGCGACAGGTTGCATGAACTCTCCTGCAGATGTTACCCAATAATAGCACAGAAACGAGTGTGGGCTGCAATGACATCACGGGCTGTGGCTTCTTCCCCCTTGCTTCAGGGCATGCCGTAAATCAGGACGCATTTATTTGTCAGGGCACTGAATTACTCCGGGGTGAGCTGGCCTGGCTGCATGGCGGCACAGCTCCCAAGCCCTGGGTCCCCTGAGGGCGAGGTGGGCACAGACAGACAGACTGCCTCACTGCCACCCAGCCTGCCTGCTGCGAGGGGAAAAACTGGGCGAGGGCTGTCGCAGCATCCCATCCCACCGTCGCTGCCGACGGTGCTCGTGTGGCATGGGCGCTGTGCTGAGCGACCGGCCAGAGCCTGTGCGCAGCCCTCTGCTCCTGCCACGCTGCCGGGAAGATTTTTCACTGTCTTCTGCAAGCCTGGGTGCCGTGTGAGCATTTAACACGGACCACAGGCCCTCTGCGCTGCCGCTCTGCTGCGGGGCAGGAGCAGAGGGCAGCGGAACCACCCTTCCTGCTAGCTGGTGCGTTTCCACCCACTTTTTGTGCTGAAATCTGGGGGCACTTCACACTGTCAGCCTGCGAGGTGGGCTCTGGGCTCAGCTGCTCAGTGCTGCTCTGAAATGCCAATTTCTGTGCCTTGCATAGGTGCAGCGAGCACATCTGGACCCATGGGCTGCTCCAGCCTGCCCTGGGGGTGGGATGCTGGCGGCCAGCTCTCCTCCACGGCTCGCAGCCCCCAGCGATTTCAGGCGGCCCTGGGCTCTTGCGGCTGCTGCCTACTGGTTCTGATTAGTCTGTGGCCGCTCTTGTGAGGAGACAATGTATGTGTCTGTATTTCTGAGCCTACATGAAAGGGCACTCTCGTGGTTGGTGGGCCTAAAAGGAGCTGTAGGTGGCAAGTGGTGAGCTGTGTTACGTAAACAAGCGTTGAAAGGTCTCCTCGGGAGCCCTGCAGCAGTGTGCGGAGCTGCTCTGAGCAAACACCCGTGATATGTACATCTGAAGGTTATTCAAACACAGAAAAGGAAATTCTGTTCCCCTCGGCTAGATACTAACATGCGCTATCTGTGCTTCCTTTAATTGGCATAATTAACTGGTTTACCTTCACTTTTCTCACAACAACCTTTCAGCAGTAGGTGCAGCACTTGTTTTAGTGGACTTCCCACAGGCAAATACTGGCAAGTCAGGACTGGGAGCTACTTTAGGTCTCAGGGCTAAAACACTGACAACTATGCCTTGGAGGTGACCTTTACATTTGTGCAGCTTCTCCCTTTAATATAAGGTGAGTGGTAGCAGCAGGTCCCTGTGGGCTTGGACCACAGCAGCAAAGAGCCTGAGCTGGGGAGTATGTGCAAGGTCCTGCATTTGTCTCTGATGCATCTTCCTGGCTGGGCACTGGCAGTGTGACAAATACACCTTGTATCTGTCTCGGTGTGAGACGCAAATCTTGGATTAACCTGGCTGCTTTTGATCCTTGCTACAGAACTGGGAACACTGGCTTGCTAAACAAAGTTGGTGTCAAACTGTCATCTTGATGGTGCAAGATATCAAGGGTTACTTCACCTTCATAGCTAGACAGTGAATTTCTGCAGGGTTTCCTTTTCTCTGCAAGGCTCAGAATAAATCTGTTTGGTCTCCCAAATAATCCAAAGCCCAGACACCTTTGAGCCTGCTCCAACACCTGGATGGATGCTCCTGCAGAGCTGCTGTTTTCTGGAGTCCCTGCTAGCTGCTGTGGCGCTCTGAGCACTTGTCACTTGCTCAGACATGGCTTGTTATCAAATTTCCTTGTGGGGGAAGAGTTGGTGTCTGAGCAGACTTAACATACCGGCTGTGGGAAGACTTAGGATGCTAATCGTGTTGTTTCAGCTTTGTTCCGGCTGTTGATTAACAGTGGCTGCATGCAAATATCTGATAGCTTATGTAACTGCTTGAACGAGATCAATGATCTAATTAAAACTCAAATAGAAACAGCTTTAGTTGTCTCTGGGGATTATTTCTTTTGGTAACTTGCTTAGGCTTGTGGTAAAAATGCTGCTATGAAGAAATAGAACTAGGCTGGTGAATGCTAGGAAAATTTGTGGTGACTCTTTCAACAGTGGCGACTTCCAGTGCCACAGCTCAAGTTCAGCAGTGCCGGACGCCGCGGCTGTCAGATGTGAGGACAAAGACAAGGGTGCTTCTAAACTGGAACCACAGGACCCTCTGCAGTGGTGCTGTCTTAATGCCTTTGTGGGTATGTAGCTCCAGGTTATCTAGCGCTGAGTGAAGTGAGCTTGACACTCTTAACAGAGGATGCAGCATGTGTGCTGGACATCTGAACTGCTACAGCAAATATGGATGGCCAGAGGGAGGAGGGCAGCTCTTACCACAAGCCCAGTACAGCTGCTGTCAGGGAAGACCCTGGCTGGCAGAGGTTGACTCTGTGTTGACAAACCAGCTCCTGTACTAATAGTACTTCCCTGACCTAACTTGAATAGCGAGCAAGAGTGAAGGTTGACAGCTCAGTCAAGTTGCCAAAGACCAAGTGAGATGTCTACTTGAGGGGCCACAAAATCATGCTCCCCAAGAGTGCCTGCAGATCTCCCTGTCCCTGAGCTGCGGGGTGCCCCGGGGCTCCCTAGAGCTCTGCAGAAGCAGGCACCTGGCCAGTTAATATTTTTTGCATCCAAAAAAGTTAGAAAAGCCTGAGAGAGTCTTCCAGTGGTTCAGATTCTCCCCCCAAATGTAAGAGTGAAGAAGTGCTAATTGCATTGAGCTCACTGCTGCTGTCCTTGGGGCGGCTCAGCCCGGCCCCCCGTGCTGTCACACCCAGCAGTCCGTGGCTAAGGGAGTGTTACTGAGCATGCAGCTGACTTGCAGGAATCTGCAGTTACAGATATGGGAGCATGTGGGACTCCTGGACAAGGGTATTGCAAAGACCATGTCCCAGAGAATTAACCACATGGCCACCAGGGTCCTCACTTGAGTATATTCCAATGTACTGCTTTCTGGGAGGAAGCAGTTTGGAGCTGCTCTCTGAGGGCCAGCTCATGGAGGTGATTTGCTCTGCCTGAAAGCACCAGGGGTAGCAGCCTCCAGTGAGGAGCTGCTAGTTCAGGCCCTGGGAACAGCAGAGGTTTCCTTGGGGGGAAAGCTCTGCTGAACAACCCTGACTCAACCAGGGAAAGCCCCCTGAAGTTAGTGACATAAAACCCTAGTTCAACAAATCAACTTCAAATTTTGCTGTGATTTTGTAGCCTAGCTCTGAGTTCAGTGTTTAAAACTAAAGAAATACCTAGTCTGATATAAATAACTGAAGGAAACTATGTACCTTTAACAGGTTTTTAATTGCAAGGTGGAAAAATTAACTGCTGGACATGAAGTGTTGCAGCTATTGGTTGAAAACACTGCCTAAGGCAGAGGAAGTCTAAATATTTTAATTAACTAGCTTTATTACTTAAACATAGGCTTTAACAAGCTGCAGAATATTTCATACTCTACCTGTAAGAAATGTAGCTCAGGCTTCTGAAACTGGACAGCAGAAGTATTCAAGGTCAGAAGCTAAAGGAGCAGCCCAGTCTTCATCTAGGAGTAGGACAGCCATGTGGCTTTTGTTCTGTCTGGATGGAGGTAACAGCATGTTACTGAACACTTTTCACAGTGAAATGGAGGAACTGATAGCAAATGGGGTGGCCCAGTGCTGTACCTAACCTGGTAGGTAACTGGAAGGAGTGTGGGAGATCAGGCAGAACAATGTAGCTTGCAGTGTTGCTGCAACTATTCCAGCCCTAGCAAAACTGCCCCTATATAAAATACAATAGGCTTACAAATGTGAACAACATGAGACTGCAGATTAAAAAGGAGATCTTGCAGCTGGTGAGGATTTGGGTAATTGCCTGCACCCTGCTCAATCAGCATGTGTGTGGTGGAGTGGAGTCCCTGAAGACTAGGGAGAGAGCTGTCAGCTTGTGAAGTTTGGAAAGACTTGTACGAAGCCTTTAGTTGGAAGTCCAGCCTCCGGAGAGGGAAGGTGGTATCCCTGTGAGTCCTGGCTAGCTTGGAAATGCTGTCAGCAGCCAGAGCCTGCTATGGCTGAGCAGCTCCTGACAAAGTTGGATTAGGCTGATGGTGTCAAATGAGCAGAGCAGCTCCTGCCTCTTACTAGGAGCAGCCTGTGCAGGGGAAGAGCAGGAGGATGGCCCTGGAGCAGAGCCCGTGCATGGCTCAGGACCCACGGCATGGGAGAGCTGCGCTGGGGGCCAGGCCCAGCCAGCCCACGGCAGCCAGCGTGAGCCAGGGGGTCGCTGGGGCTGCTCGGAGCGATGCAACTCTCACATCTGAAGCAAAGCTTCACTGTGTGGTGAGCAAGTTTGGGTGGGAGGAGCAGGTATGTGGTCCACACAAGTGTGTGTCACACAGCTGTGGCTAATATGTGCTAAAGCTGTACCATTAATCCCATATGGTCCTCTTTAAGGTGCTCAGAGACCACCCGTGCAGACTGTGCCTCTGCAGATTCACCACCGTGCTCCTGCTCATGAAGGCTCCTCTCAAAAGAGGTCTGTCTGATAGTGGCTGCCACTGTCAGATGAATTACCTGGGCCTCAAGCCAAGCGTCTATTCCTTATGTTAGCGGTTTGTAGCTGAAACCATATAAACAGAGTGCTGTCCTGTGTGGGATGTTAAACACACAGGGCTTAAATCTCAACTGCAGGGGTGAGCCTTGGGCTATGTGCAGATGGAAGCGTGTTTACTGCTGGGTAGCACAAGTATACAAAAATATGTTCAAACAACTTCACTGCTCTCTCCAGAAAGAGGGGAAGGCCTCTTCCTTCAAAAATAGCTGCACAACACTGAGTATTTTTTATTTAAGGATTAATGTTCCAGGAAGCAAATGGCCACCTTCCCTTCTGGACAGGGATGGTCATGGTTTCCAGTGGAGGGGGGGAGAAGTATCTGTATTGGAAAGCTCATGAAGAATTACCATCTAGCTGGCTTACACACAAAAGCATTAAGACATCTTCATAGTGATCATGGAAAAGCAGCAGTGCCTGCCAGGACTGCAGGGATCCGCAGTGGGTGCACGTGGCTGGAGTGACGGTGCAACTGCCCCGGGCGTCCCCGCTTGGTGTGCGGCTGCGGGGAGCAGCCTGGCTCGTGCTGATCTGTCACCCCCTTCCCGACGGGCACTCGTGTGGCAGTGCTGTGGCCTGAGCTCAGAGGCAGGACCACAGCTGATTTCAGGTGGTTTGCACCATCACAGCAGTGCTGAATTGCCGTGGAGGGGCAAGACACATTCTGGTGGCAGTGTGCGGGTGTAGGGCTGTTTTTGGTGCTGTGTGCTTATGTTAAGAGTGCGTACTTATGTCTGAATATCAAAGTGAATTGTTGAAATGGCTCAGATGTTGGAGGGAGATTTTCAAAGCGGCGGTTCCTATCTGCAGTGGGGGTACAATTGCATGTTCGAGATTAATCTTTTCCCTATTGCTTCTCAGGGAAATGGTAGGACAGAGATAGCTGACCTGCTGATAAATTCTGGAATAACTTTGTTGCTAAGGTACAAAGGGCTACAGAGCTTCTGTAACAGGGTATCTGTGCTCAAGTGCTTCAAAACAAACCTGTGTGGAGCGGTTAGGTGCTCAGAGTCAGAGACTACCAAAACTGAGACAAACCACAAATCTTTTGCATAGCTAAAGTAACTGGCAGGGTATTTTCTGATGTGTCACCAACCCTGGACCACAAAGTATGCTCCAATCCTGAGCTCTCTGGTGCTGCAGCATTGCGTGGAGATGGGCTGAGCCATGCAGGGCTGCATGAATGGGGATTTCCTTCCAACAGCCCTGTGCACAGTGAATCACAGTCAGTACAGTGATTCTGGTTTCAGATGGAAAAATTGAATCTTGATGTATGTTGTGGCCAAGGATTTCCCCAAACAGTAATCACTTCTGATAATTTCCTATGTGTTGGTTTTGGCTTCAGAAACTCTATCCATTGCAGCTTTTGTGCCTGGCGTCTGCCGCACACAAGATGTTAGACAGCCCTATCTGAATGGGCTCATTTATCTCAGCAGGATTTTACATGCCATTTCTTATAACTGTCTTGACCTACCCCCAGTGTGAGTAAATATGCTTGTCAGTAATGCAGAGGTCACTCTGGCGTCTGGAAACCTCTGGATTACTCGTTGCTCTTCAGCCTTCCCAAGGCATTTTTTTTTTTTTTTTTGGCAGCTTCATCTTTTGCACCTTTTCCATCTCCAGTGCATGCTGGTGCTGGAGGTTGGACCTTCCTGTTGGTTCCCTACATGGAAGCTTAGTAACCTTCCTTCATTAATGTAAGATGCAGCACAGTGCTAATGACTTGTCACCTAATACCTCTGCCAGCTCCTGGGAGGTTTTTGCAAGAACTAGCCAGGTTTTTAATCTTGATGCAACCTGAAGTGACCTGATGAGATTTAGGATTACCTTAATCCTGCAGAGATGGTTACAGCACTCATGTTTTAAAGATGTTTCATTTTGTTGTGTTACACTTGCAGAAATTTGACTCTACAGCCGTGTTTATCAGTTCAGCCTTGCTGATCAAGGCTTGGCTTTCTAGTTGTGTAAGCACAAGATGTGTTGTGAGGAGGCGTTTTTTTGTTTGCATGCATGCATGAAATAACCTTCAGTTTATCAGACTCCTAGACAAGTATATCTTGCTAAGGTCTTGCTTTTGACTAAAATTTTCATGTCTTAAGTGGAATTTGTTTCCTGTGAATTGGGTAGTGGTGCTGCTGACTCAGGCATAGCAGCCCACTCTGATGGGAAGGCAAAGCCTTGCACTGCTGTGGCAATAAATGTACCGACCTCTGGGAGCAGAGCCCTGGCACAGGATCATTCCCCTTTCTCTCCCATCCCACGTCCAGAGGAGGGAGGTGTAGCTTGTGTTGTGTCACTTGGTTTCAAAAGCCGAGCCAAGCATTTCTCAGCAGAGCGTGGCAAAGGCAGGACGACCTCCTATCTTCCCCTCTCCCTCCATCATTTAACAGAAATCCACTTTCCAGCATGTTCGCTCCCCACTGCAGGGACTTTCCTTCACAAGTCATTCCTGAATGATTAATCAGCGCTGGGGCGGCCAGCGTTGCCTTGTCCCCACAGCTTCCTGGTGCTTCCCTCCTCCGGCGTTTGACCCTGGGGCAGTGGGGGTGAGTGGCGGTGTGGGTGCAATCCTGCAGCCCTTCCCACGGCCCCGATCCCACACTGCCTGGCCCTTTCCGGAGGCTTTCCCAAGCCGCCTGTTGCCTGTGGGGTCACTGCAACTGGTCTTCGGGGTGCTGCCAGCCATGCCGCCCTGGAGGATGGGGGGGGGGGTTGCTGTGTCACCCCAAACCAGCGGGGAGCAGGAGTGTCCCAAGCTCCTTCTGCACAGTGAGGCATGAAGGGGTTGCAAGCCTGTTCCTGCTCCTGCCGCCCGCCTTCCGCTCGTTCCTCCCCCGAAATGCAGCGCTTCGCAGCTGAGGGTGCCCATCTTCAACCGCCGCGTTCCGCAGTGGCGTGGGCTGCTGCCACCATCCCCGGCAGAGGCAACCGGGAGCCGCAGTGTCCCGGCCGCTCCCGGGGCCGGCACCGGAGGGGCGGTGGGATGAGCTCAACAGCGGGGAATGCGCTTTGCTGGGCGCGAGGGGGGCCGCGCTCACAGGGCCCATTGTCGGGGTGGTTTTGGCAGTGATGTCATGGACGGCGGCGTGCCGCGGCAGGCCCCACACACACGGGAGGGCGGCCAGAGCCCGCTTCCCCATCGGCGGGACGCGGGGAGCCGCAGGTGGGGCGTGGGGGGGGGGGCTCAGGAGAGCGGGGAGTGTTACGGTGCCCCCCGCTCCGTGGCCGCCGGGCGCTGGGCTGTGCCGGTTAACGAGCCGAGCCGGGGTTTTGGGGTCACAGCGCGGCAGTGGCATGCTGGCGGGCTGCCCCGCGGAGCTGGCGAGGGGCTCGCTCGCTGCGAACAAAGCAGCACTCATGGAAACTTGCTGCTGTACAAAGGCTGAACATTCACACTCTTTTTTTTTTTTTCTTTTTCCTTCCCTCCTCCCCCCGCCTTCTCCCTCCCCAAAAAGGATCTCAAATAATTAGCCCAGCATTCCTGTATGCGGCTTGGCTGGGTATCTGCACCGTGGTCCTGCATCTGTGAGCGGGGACCTGCTTGGCAGTGAGCAGCGGAGTCTGAAATAGCCAGTGTGAATGGCAGCTCATACTCTTCTGCGTTGCATCCTTGCTCGCTCCTAATCCTGTCCGAGCGGCATGCAGGCAGCGTGGAGCCCTCCTCGTGCTGGCGATGGGGACGCTCCCCAGGAGCACTCTCAGCAAGAGTCGGATGTGCACTGACACCTCCTGCCTGGGGTTTTATCCTGAACACAAGATCAACACACTTACCTTTTCATATCCGTAACTTGGTATATGGCTCTTAAGGCGACAGAAACCCTAGGTGTATTCAGACTGAAAATATTAAGGAATTTGATCATAAGCCACCCGCAGTTTGACTTTTTTCCCCACCCACCCGAACAATTCCTAATTTTGAAATTCTTGACTTCTTCCAGTCCCCTTGGGCGTTTTCAGTTTCTCTTGGAGAAGCTGGGTTGGTTGCTGTTGCTGTTATGCTGCTGGCTTAAACTTACTTCATGTTATGCCTTTCTCCTCTGGATGCAAGATGTAAGTGGTCTCTGGATGCCCATTAAGAAGTTGGGCAGTGCTATTTTAATCTGTATTTCACTCCTGTGAGCTCCACTGGTTTGATTCTTTTTGTTCTTTTTCTGTATTAAAAGTCTGTATTTTTTTTCTTACCAAACCTACACTGAAAGGACTGGATTTTAACTTGTTTTTACAGTTGCATATTCTCTCTCATAAGAGATCCTTTCCAGAGGCCCAACATGTACCAGTAGACAGTACAGGGGGATAGATGCAGTAGTGGCCTGAAGTTCTCTGACTGATCTGAATGGTTTCAAATTCAGTTAAAGTAAAAACTGTTGAAAACCTCTGAATTCTAATGTTTAATCTCTCAAATCCCAAAATGAGTCTCACAAAGGAATCTTATGTTGTTTTTTTATTTAATAACCAGACACCCTGGTAAGCATAGAGGGAAATGGTTTCTGTCCCCTTGCAAAAAAAAAAAAAAAAAAAACCACCACCAAAAAACAAACCCAAACCCAAGCAAATAAACCAGCATTTTTTTTTCCATCTTCCTGCCTGTGCCCAGATCAGCACTCGGTTACTGTTCTTACAACCCTCCAGGGAAATGGCATTCCTCCTCTGAAAAACTCACCTTGTAAAAAGCTTAGTGGATCTGCTGTGTACATGGTGTATCACATACACTTCCTCGGGTAACGAACGCCTGGAGGCTCGTTAGTGAAGCTGACGGCTGGCTGTGCCATGGCAGGGCGCAGGAGCCCAAAGCCGGCTGGTATGGGGGTGAGCTGGATGCCGAGGAACCGCTCTCCCTGGGCCACGGCACCCAGCCCAAACGCTGCCGGGCAGCAGAAGGGCAGTGGGGCAGGAGCCCATTGCAGTTGGAGGCTAGTGGGTCTCACAGCCGGGAATCCATGAACCTTGCCGGTGTTGTACCACGCTGGCGCCAGCCCTGGGCCATCGGCACAGCCTGGGCTTTCGTGGGGTACGTGGCCCCCCGAGGAGCCATGGGCTGAGCCTCGAGACGCAGTGAGGTGGACCTGGGCTTAAGGGTCACTGGGGGAAATAGCTGCAGCATGTTCTCAAAGCACAGAGGAACCCCTGTAATTGATTTAAAGACATACCATCCCTACAGAGGATGTTGCTAATGTCTTTAGCAGGCATGCTAAGCCTGTGAACACATACTGTATGCTTCAGCAAAGAATTTCCTTAGGTTGCTCAGCTCCGTCTCATCTGCATACTTCTGTTTGGCATGCACGGAGCAGGGCTTTGGAAGAGCTTGGTTCGATGTGGAGTTTTCACTGTTGCAGAAGATCAAGCTCGAATGAATGCTTAATTTTTCGGTTCGCTAATTGCTATAGCTGTTTAACAATAGGTGAGTATAATTAGAGGTGGAAGGTACTCAAACTTCAAGATACCAGGATTTAAAGTTTCTACAGTCTCTACGTAAATGATCTATAACTGAGATGGACTTTGTGCATTATGTAAAGTTCCTTCCATGTCTGGAAATAGGGAGTAAGGGCTGTTGAGACTGCTCCTTTGTTTTGTATTAAGGACCATGCGTTTTGGGTTCTTCCTCCATATAATGCATAAAGCAAAGTTATAAACAGGGAAGACATCAAGATTGGAGAGGTTGATAGCTTTTTTAGAGAAGCTGGATGCAGAGATCAGTGCTGGTTGTGGCAGAACTTCCGCATGTGAAGATCAAAACTTCCAAGATGACTTTGCTCAGACTGTGAGCAAGCAGTGTTGACTGTAGCCTCAGCCAAGAAACTGTCTTTTTAGAAATAAATTCATTTCTCAAAAGTGTCTTTTTCAGTCCTCCATTTGTTTCACAAGACTGCACAGTCTGTAGTGCTAGCTCGATTTAGTAAGGAAGCTGTCTGCTGCGGTAGCTTATCGTGTTTCCACTAATTGTCTAACAGAAAATGACTCGCAGCTCTGCTGTAGGGCAGAGTTCAGGGAGCATTGCTACAGTTTGGGTAATACTTGTGCTCAATCGGAATGCAAAGCAGGCTTGCACATAAGCAGAAGATACTAGTCCCAAAGTTGTTTGTAACAGTGGATTTTTTTTTTTTTTAATAGTATAATAATTAATTTTGCAGAGACCTAACGAAGGTCATACAGTTTGAGCCATGTACTCAGAGCAGACCCAACTTGATCAGGTTGTTCAAGGGTGTGTCCAGTTAAATTTGAGTAACTCAGGGGATGTAGACTGTATGGACCCCCTGGGCTTCTGTTCCAATATGTGACAGCCCTCATGGCGACGGCTTTTTACCAAAAATCTGCTTGGAATTTTCCATGTTGCAGCTTGGAAAACCTTTTTAGTAGAGGAGTGAGGGGACTCACTGTCTGCAAGATCTTACTTTGAATTTTTTTTTTTTTTTTCTTTTGGAAACAGTGCTTCCAGTATAGAGCTGACTGAAATTAAAGGTGTATACTGGGCTGGGAAAAAGCCCAAGAAGAACAAGTGAAGCAGTTCTGAAAAATGTGTGAGGTCACAGGATTTTTTCTTGCAGCACCAGATCTTAAAATCAAGTGGTGATAAATTGTAAGTCTAATAAATATTCTTACAGCTCTGAAGATGCCTAAAACTAAATTGTAATGCGCCCTAGGTGATTAGGTTAAAGGCAAAAGATGCTCAATTTACTTAGTCATAAGTATTGTGACTTAAAGGCCCTAAGCTCTGTTTAAAGAGCCAATGCCAGGTGAGATCTTACCATGCTGCTGGCTATGGCACAACACAAGTAGAGTTTAGGGATCTCATCTGGAGTAGATGAATTGGAAAACTTCAAATCAATGTCAGGTTTCAGTTCTGGTCCTTGCTTCTGGGACAGCCACAGGCACAAATACAGAGGACCAAGCTCTGCACCTCTGGCAGTTTTCCACTCGGTAGGTTGAGTTGGGAAGTTTTTTGTGGCCCAGGCTGTAAAAATGACACGTTTGTCTCGAGATTGTCACATTGCTGGCTCAGGCTAGTCACACTGCTGGCTGGAGGCTAGACACTTTAACGTCTGTCTTTGTGCTTTAAGGAGTGTGGTATTAACAATCCAAGTGTAACATATCATATTAATATTTAGTATAGAGCAACAATTATAAATCAGCTTGAGCAGTTAAAACTTGGTTCCTTTTCAAGCCTGAGGCTGGTGGTGTGTACTGCCGGGCTATGGAATTGCCATAATCTATTTTTTGGGCTGGTTGCCACTTAGTTAATAGGATAATAAAAGGGAAAGAATTATAATCTAGACTCAGAGGTGTGATGGGGGAAGCAAATGAGCTCTGGTTCAGTCTGTTTTCCTCTTCACCCTACCAAGCAGCCACTTAAATTGTAATAGCTGACTAAGAAGCAGGATACTCCTACATAAAACTTAATGTTGTGGGCTATATATAGGATTTTTTTTTTTTTTTTTTTTTACAGAAGAGGGAGTGCTTGCTTGTTCAATGCTGGTGTTGATTCTGCAGAACAGCTTAAGTCTCGCTGGCAGGTTTTCCCCAGCAGCCAGCATACAGGTCCTGTCAAGCTGCATCCTGACGCCAGGACCTCTGGGCAGCGGGCTGACTGCAGTGCCGCTGAACAGGGGCTGCATCTTGCTTCATGGCGATTGCTCTTTTGTTGACACTGGATTGCCATTGGTTCCTTTCAGAAGAGGGAGGCAAGTTAGAGTGGAGTAACTGAAGTTAAAATGCGCATTGGACAGTGTAGGTGGGAATGAAGGTTCCTGTTAAAGCTGAACTTGAGTGCTTCTGCTTCTTGCTGGTTCTGGACAGTGTATCTAGCCAATGAAAACTTGCAGACTGTCTAAAAATCTAACAGCATTCACAAATTTGGAGTCCGCAGCTGAGTATCAGCAGGACTTTCATGTAACAGCCCAAAACTTCTGAGTTCTAATGAAAACAAAAAAAAAAAGGCAAACCAAACAAAACCCCAACAACAAACCCCTCACCCGTTGGCTGTTTTAGATGGAACTTCTGAAGTTGGTTGCCTGTGTTTCTAGCTGAGCTGAAGTCCTCCTGAGTACTAGTCTGGGGCAGGTGAGAGGTCCTGTGGCACTCCAGCAGTGGATTCCTGCTTCATGCCTGGGCTCCCCATAAAAATGTGTCCTTTGAAAGTACAAGTCAAAGGGCTGTCTGCAGGTATCCTCCGCTGCTGGTGTGGTGGTGTGACTCAGCTGTGCAGGAATGTTGATCTCCAAAGTACACATCTCCTATCGGGTACAGTGACACAGTGAGTGTGCTCTGGCATACATGTAAGCGCATCTGCAGGTGTTAACATAGGCATTGTAATGTGAATAAAGCAAATTATGCAGATGACCGTGCTTTCTCCAAAAAAAGGTTGCATTAAAGCTGTCTACAGTGGTGCTGTAAAGAACTTGTTTCAGCCCTGTTAAATTATCTTGGCGGATGAGATGCGACAGCTCGCTTCCTCCCAGCCGCGGGAAGGCAGGGATCGGCGGCTGCCGCCTGCGCAGGGAGGGCTCCTTTCATCTGCGGAAACTCGCCTGGTGCCGTGGAGTAAACACACGCTCTCCATTTCAGCTGAAATCAGATGATTTGTTCCCATCTACCTAATTCATCAAAGTTGAAAGCCAAACACTGCTGCTCACGCTGCCGGCAGTAGAGGTGCATACTCAAGGGCCGGGCACTTGCGCTGTGGTTCTGAGATGTACACCGACCACAAGTGTACATCTCCATGCTCTACGTTTACTATAAGCTCCGAAGGAGTAATTGAGACGTGTGGCTTGAAAGGCTTTGTAAAGTTTCAGAGCATGGATTGTTTGAGTAGTAAGTATGCCTAAAAGTAATGTTCATAGTAGGAGAGCAGTGTTGCAAGATCTGCTGTTCATATAATCCGTTTTCCAGCCTGGGATGGCCAGAAAATGTCTTGAAGCAGACAAGGCAATGGGAGGAATCCAATGGAAAGCTAGCTGAGCTGGGGTACATGTCAGTGCCTGCAGTAATGATTGTTGGTGCTTAAGTGTCATTGGAAACACATTTTTTTTTTTCACTGTTCCAGAACCTTGGCAGTAGTACACTGGCAGTGTGCACTTGGAGCTGGGGGGGATATCTGCATATTTGGTTGTACTAAGAGGGTTTCAGGGTTTTCTGGGCCAGCTCTGTACTACTTGTGCAGGACCTGTTAATGGATGCCTGTCTTCAGGGTGCCACTTGCATCTTAATGCCTAAGAGACCTCAAGGAGAATGCACTGAATGTTTTCAGTCAGTTAATTAAAAAGGCAGCACTAAAGCACAGGCTATTCTGGAGAGGCTGAATGCTCGGTTGAAGCTGAGCTTTATGCCAGTGCTTGGAAACCAAGCCTGCTTTGGTCTGGACTCTGGTCTCTTCTTGAACAAGGAGGGTCCTTTTATATTGTGATAGAGAGTGCAAGCCAGGGCTGAGCTGCTGGTGGGATCTCCTGTAGCTGGGAGCAGGGTACCTGAGGGAAGAGCGTGCAGACAGCTCTTCTGGGTGCTGATAAGGTCTCCTGTCCTGCCCAGGAGTTCTTCTCCCTCCCTCTTCCCCACCCCAAATGAAAGCAGACAAACCCTCCTACAAGCAGGCTTGGAAAAAATTACATCATGAGATCCCTATGCCTGTCAGGAAGCTGAGAGACTGTAAGAGTTTGCTGACTTTGCAAACCAAGCGCAATCTTGAGGATGGTACCAGCCCTGGGGAGGAAGAGCTGTCCTGTTCCTGTGGTGGACCTTTTCCTGTCATCGGGGCAGTGGCCCTGTGCCCGGCCTCTCTAGATGAGACTCATGAGATGGGATATTCTTGTTTTTGATGTGAAGCTATCTTGTGCAGAGGCTCTTTTTCCTCAGGTCGAGGACCACTGCGCAGCTGTACCCCTGGAGATGGTGATGGGGTGCTGGAGAAGGCCCTGAGCATGTGGCTGGTTGCTGCAGTAGCTGCAGCGCATCCACATATAGATATTATTTATGTGGTTTAAATATGAAATGGACCATTCTTTAGTAACATGTGTAGAGCAGTGCGCCTGAGGTGATTCTGTCCTGTTGGCTTTCCTCCCTGGGAATGCTGGATGGTTTTCTGAAATGAGTTTACTTGTAGAGTACTAAATCATTGCTGTGTCCACTCTAGTAAAAATGCTGATGTCAGTATAAATCTGAAACTGAAGCTCAGAGGCGTTTCTGGCGCAGGGATGCGATGGCTGGTGGTATGCTCCAGCACTGCGGTGTGAGCGGGTGGTCTGCTGTGGGGCATGGGATGGAGGTGCTGCAGCCACGGGGAGTGGGTGGGCAGTGGGGGTTTGCACCAATGGTCTGTTTTTTGCATGCTGCAGCCCTTAATTCCAGCGTGTGGAGCTTGGGCACTGTGGTGAGCCTGTCAGCAGGGCTTCGGGTCTCTCTCTCTCTGTAAAATGCAGCTCTTCCTTCTGTTCTGATACAATTTCTTTTAAGAAAAATTTCTCTTAAGAAAACTTTCCCTAATAGGTTGTAAGGGTGCATCTTTCCTCCACTGACCAGTTTGCAGCTCAGCTGGAAAGGGAGGAAATAGGTAACAGCAGGGACTGTTTAGTTGTTGCTAGGAGACACACTACTTATGTGATGCAGACTTTTACCTTGGAACCTGTAACTAAAACCCAGTGGGGCTCAATCACCTCATAGCTATTTATTGCATATCTCAGACTGGATGTGAAATCAGCAGTGAGCAGTCAAGTGGCAGACACTTATCATAATCTTGTAAGATAAGTCAAAACTGATATGTAAAAAAATCCAATACAAATGAAATCTGAGTAGAAACCAGACGTTGACTATCCAGAAAGGCCAAACGCCATTCAAGGCCTGAAGTTACAGTATTATCTGCTCAGGACATACCGCCCTATTGTGAAACCATGTAAATATTAACCACTTTGCCTGAGCATTGGGTTAAAGGGAACACCCTGGTGCTTACTGTTCTTGGTTGCTCTTCTGTATAATCACTTGCTTTGAAAGTCAGGAGATCTTTGTGTATTAGTAAGATCGTATTGGGTTGCTGCTGGAATCTCTGTAGCTGAAGAAGAGTGAGTAAGGCATACCCAGTGGATGTTGGGCATGGTGAGGCTCAGGTTGGAGGACTCTACCTGTTAACACTCTGAATTTGAACTGGAGAATGCAATTGAAGTACTGATCATTTTTTCTTTTGTTAGCTATGACTCAGAGAGATCCCTGTACAATTATTCTGGTGTGATAAAAGTGAGTTTATACTGCTATAGTTGTCTTTACTCCAGCATCTGCTCCAGGAGATGGAGAGCAGACAAAAGCTGCCAGGTCACTTGTAACTTCTATTGACTAAAAAGGAGTTTTTGAAACAGAGGAAAGAACAGAAAAACGCTCTGCTGTAACATGCTGCTATGAGTGAAAGGATCAGTCAGGCTGAGGGCATCCCACAAAATTGCCAAAGAGCCCTGGTTTCAGTGAGCTTGAACAAACTGAAGCTGATACAAGTGTAATACAACCTGAGTAGCAACTACAAGCTCAAAGGGAATGCATCTAATCTGTGACTTGCTAAAATCAAAGTAAATTGCAAGAGTATTCAAAAAACTGTAGAGGTTTATTCGTAAGGTCAAACTGATGCAGAAAAATATCCTGCTGCTTCAGACAGCTTTTTACAACAATCTGATATTGGTACCCAGCAGCCTTAAACTTAGCTGCATGGTGTGTCTGGAAGTAGAGCTGTGGCATGACTGCTGTGGTGGTAAAATTTCGCTTAGCTAGAGTGTGACATGGAAAAGCCAGAGCTGGCTTTTCCTTTTCTTCTAACTCCAAATTTGTAGTGTGAAGGGATGACTTTTTGTGCAGTCCGGGAGTGTAATGGTGCAAAAGATGCCCGATGGACCTCCACTCCCCACTTTGCTGTTTGTACCTGGACTGTGATGTATCTGGACTTTGTTCTAACTCCAAACTTTGGCTTTGCTGGGCTTTGTAATATAGCGGGTTTTTTTGCCACCATTTTTAATGCAAACATTTGATATGTGTGGGGAGGCATGTTTCTGTTCATAAATGCAGTTTCCTAAATGGTGCTTTTAGGTATGCCCTGGGGTATTTCATCCCTGTTGGGATGCTGTTCTTGTGAACTCTATCACATGCTGTTTGGCCTCTTCCATAAGATACAAATGCCTTTAAAAATCCCAGGTGGCACTTTTCATCCAAATGCAAAATACCAGAGATCTTAAACCGCCAATTCTCCTAAGCTTAATGTTGTAAAGCTTCAAGGGCAAGTCACACCACCCTTGGAGAGCACTGAGCTCTCAAGAGAGCCAGAGGGCACAGAGTCCTTGGATTCTTCTCTTTCTTCCTGCCTAATGCAAGGCATGAAGAATGGTGTCTCTGCCTAAGCAGTGCCTGCAGTGATCTGGGTTGCTTCTCTTGTCCTTGATTACCTGGGCATGAGTGCAGGCACTGTATTTTAAAAACATGCCTATTTCCTTTAGGGTGGGAAAAAATCAGTTGTATGTCTTTTGTCTTCCAGATAGTAAAGCCATAGTTGATGGAAACTTGAAGTTGATCCTTGGCTTGATATGGACCCTTATCCTCCATTACTCCATTTCCATGCCAGTGTGGGAGGATGAAGGTGATGATGATGCAAAGAAGCAGACCCCTAAGCAAAGGCTGCTGGGCTGGATCCAGAACAAAATTCCTTACTTGCCAATCACGAACTTCAATCAAAACTGGCAAGATGGCAAAGCACTAGGGGCTCTTGTTGACAGCTGTGCTCCAGGTAAGTCCTTTGCTCTGATGGTCAGTGTTGTCCTTGCTTGCTCTGCTGTTCCTATGGGAGGTTTCCACTGCTGAGCTGGAGATGGGAAGGAGGCTTTCAAGAAAACCTGAGTCCAAAGAGGCCAGCTGTGGGAAGCAGCAGGTTGTAAACGACTTGGCCAAGAGAAATCCTGGCCTAAAGCAGAATATGTGATTCCATTATTGGAGGCGCCACGTCTGAGCTTTGTATTGGGTACAAGGGACAAAGGCGCAAATGCTGGCTCCTAAATGCAAGAAAGACTTGTTCCCACAGCGAGTGCCAACAACCTTTCAACTTCAGGGCGCAGCAGGAGGCTTCATGTGTTCTCCTGAAATAGGATTGCAGAGGGAGCACAAAGCAGCCAGAAGCTGCACTTCACCTGCAACTTCAGTGTTTAGCAGCTGAGGCTGTGCTGCTTAAGGCTAGTAATGTGATGAAGTGTGAAAAAGGCAGTTTCCTCACTGTCTTGTAAAGCCATCTTGCTAGTGCAATTGCTGGTGTTCATCGAATGCAATCTGGGATGCTGTGGCAAGCAGTTGAAATTTTCTTTTCCAAATGTGCTGCAGGAGAGCCAGTGAAACATAAAGGATGGCTAGATGTATTCATGCTGAATTTGGATGGTGCCTTGCCCAGCTTAAGTTTAAAGCAGTGCAGTTGTGTGGCTGACTGAAACGCTATACATCTTTTTTGTTGACAGGCAAGGTGGGTGGGAGTCTCTCTGAACTGGCTGTTACTGTCTGCCATAAGGGCCCATGGTGGTGCTGGTGGTTGTCTCAGAAATGTTTCAGTGAGCAGCACATTCTTGTCTTGGTTTCTTCTGCAAAGCTCTTAATGTCTTTCTGTATAGCAGCATAATTACAAATGGCTGTGGAGTTTTTGCTTGGTTTCTTTGGCTAGGGAAGCTCCTTTGCAGATAACACCTAACAACTGAAATCTGAAATGTACTTGCAGGCCTGTGCCCCGACTGGGAGGCCTGGGACCCCAAGAAACCCGTTGACAATGCTCGGGAAGCCATGCAACAGGCGGACGACTGGCTGGGTGTGCCACAGGTAAGGCTGTGCAGGCTGCCTGTGGGAAGCACAGCCGTTAGCTTTGGACTTGCCACCAGATTGAATTTAGATTGAGGAAAGCAGGTGAAATTGCTTGGACACTTTCAGAAGTTACAGTTTGCTCATGTGAAATTGCCTGAGAAAGGGCAAATTGTAATGAAACTCACCATTACATCTCAGAGCTCTGGTTGTAAGATCTTGTGTAGGTGTCTCTGCTGAAGACAGCTGGTGTTGCAGCATGTACATGGGGTAGGGGAAAAAGTGCTCGTGTAGTGGTGCCTGCTTTGTTAGTCCATGCAGTAAGTTTGCTTTGCTGCATTGAATTCCACCAAAGAAAAACCCACTGGCTTAGGAAACCACCTGCAAAGGTGACTTTAAATCAGAGAACAATGTATTTGCAAACGGAATTGTTTTCATGCTGATGAAGTTGGACAGAATTGCTGAAGTCTCTGAAGCTGTGGGAGCAGGAGAAGAGACTGGTCACAAGTTCCACTTTGCAAGCACTGCAGTTCAGATCTGTAGCACACAGGATTATGAATTACTAATTCTTTCAGTTTCAGTTATCCCTGTGTTGCTTTTCCAGGGAAACAGCTACTGTTGTGCCTTCTTACCCTTTAGTTTATCAGTCTTCTGAGAAGCCCCAATAATCAAGGCACAAAAAGCCCCCAGACCACATTGGGACCATAATGAACCTCTTGATTTTCTTGCCATGAGATAATAAATGATGTTGTGTGTATCAAAGGGACAATAAATGTAAGAAATCGCATTAGCATGTGAGAGTTCTGAAATCTGAGACTGTGTCATAGCTGTGTTTCTGTGTTGACGTGTGGTAACCAAGCACTGGTACAATATATTTAATTGTGCTGTCTTTCAGGTTATTACCCCTGAAGAAATTATCCACCCTGATGTGGATGAACATTCTGTAATGACTTACCTGTCCCAGTTCCCCAAAGCCAAGCTGAAACCAGGAGCTCCTTTAAAACCCAAACTGAATCCAAAGAAAGCAAGGGCTTATGGCAGAGGTAAGGACTTGGTGAGCTTAAGCTGCACAGAGCGTTTAACTCTTCAGAAAGCTGGGTGGGGCTTTTTGCTTATGTTGAACTCCAGGCCTACTGTAACTGACTTCAAAGTTTCACTTGTATGCTCTTGGTGTGGTGCCTAGTTTCAGAAATACGTGGATATACTCCAAAAGACACTCCTAGTTCTAACATGTAAATTCCCCAGAGTCTCTGAACCTGTTCTGCAAGCTGCCAGCCTTGCAGCCCACAACTGGAAGAAGCATGATACAGGGCTAAAACAACCTTGGTTCGAAATTTAAGCTAGCAGTATTGCTGCTGATGGTCATTGATCTAGGAGTGAATGCTTCTCATGATAAAGCCCTCCTTTAAAGAGGAGAAACATCTTTACATCTGTTGTGTCTCCATGAGCAGTCTCTCTTGTAGGGGCAGTCTCCAGTTTCCCAGGCTTGATGGCAGATGTATATTAGGGTAGGTTAATTCTAAGTTATTTTAGTTGATCTGTAGGTGTGAATACTTTGTTTGCACATGCACAAAGGTGGGTTGGTAACCTGTCAAACACTAAATAGTGCCGAGCCTTTGTTGTAAAGGCTGTATTTGATAATTGGAAAGACTTGACCGTAGATGTTTATGCAACTGTAGATCTACATAGGCATTCTTTCTTTTAACTTACCTTTTAAATGGATAATTTCCTGTCACTTCTTGATGTAGTTCTACTCCAGACTGGTATACAGTCACAACTAAATGAATAACCTTCAATATGTTTGGTATGTAGGAAGACATCACTTAAGCATCACACTTTGTTCCCCATTCCATCTTCTTTTTTTTTTTTTTTTTTCTTAGATCCGTGATCTGCTCTTGGTCCTTCAACATTTTTACAATTAGTGGGTTTCAGAATTGGGTGTACAAAAGTGAAATGGAAAGAAAGAAAACTTTCCTTATTTTTTCCATTATTCTTGTGTTTTGTTTTTTTTTTTCCTTAACTTGATTTTCCATTGAAACTTAACTAATGGAATGAATGGACATGGATACTATTTGTGCACTGAAGAGCAGTTACTATAATCAGAAGTGGGTTTCACACTTACTCTACTCAGAGTTTATGTCCTTCATTGGTGCTTTCCACAACCAACCATGATACACAGATACATTTGTCAGACCCCAAATGTATCTATACTCCACTTACTGTGTAAATGACCAATTGACCTGCCTCAATCTGTCAAGTCTGGCTTTAGTCATGTTCTTATTCTTTCAAAAACTGGAATTATTTTGTTGTCTGCTTTCATGTGTACAGTGCTCTGGAGCCATTGTAATGGAGATTATAAAGGGTGACAACTCTTCTTGAAAGATTGATGTTTTCCCAAAGTTAATTGCCAAAAAAATCACTAAATATAATTGACAATTCTGACTGCTAACATATGTCAGGACTGAAAGGTGATTCTGACAGCAAGGGACTTAATACCAAACTGGGCAGGGTCTTTTAGACAAATGTGTAACAGGTCTTCATGCTTCCAGAAAAAGTTGACTGTCAAGTGTCAAGTGGGTCAGTCTTAGCTTTTTTAATTATTGTTTTTCTGTGTAAGTTGCTCATAACATCCCAATGTGAGTCTTAGTTGTAGCACACCACCCTGGACTCTATCGTGGTTTGGTCCGAGGGCAGCTGCTGTGAAATGAGCCTGCAGAGGTGCTGTACAGAATTGTGCACATCATCAGTGATGTACTATGAGTTCTCGTTTAACCAGCCAAAGCAGATCTCTGATAAGAGAGTAAAATCTAGAAGGTGAAATGTAAGAAAGTGCTGTGACTAATGCTGTCCTGGCTGAAGCTGCCTTCTAAGGATAAGCAGCCCTTCTCGTTGTGCTTGCAGGAGGAGGGAATCTTAACTCGAATACCAAATCATAATGTTTGTGTGGTGGACTGAAGATCCACACAACGAATTTATGGCTGTTTCAACTAGATGATAATCTGGGGCTTAGTTTGAAAGAATTAATATGTCAATTGTTAACACCTTATCAGAATGCTCAGATTTCCTAGTAAAAACATGATCTTCCTTGCATTGCTCTCAAGTTATTGTTTTCTGAAGATAAACAAGTTCAGGAATTCTGTTGTTCACAACCACTTCCTTTATAATCTATCAGACGTTGCACTTTCCACTAATTGTGCTATGGAGCAGTAGTGCCCATGGTTTTATGAATAAGCTGAGGAGTAATTCCCTTGGACGGAAGGGTACATATGTTTGGGCTAGTCTGGAACCAGCAACTTCGGGAAGTTCTTCCACCCACTCAGTCTGACACCATCATGACAGGTGTCATGACCTGGGGCTATGTGTAGGGAGATGAGGAAACCCTGCGGTAAATGCGTGCTGTAGCAGGCCCAGTGCTGAGGAATAAGGAAACTGATTAAAAGTTAAGTGGAAGTGGCACTGAACTGCAGGATTTTCATGGTTTAAAGTGGTTCCTGCGTGCCATTTGTACAGTGTTCACTCTGGCAGCTTTCAAAGAATAAAAAGTCTGAGCAGTGTCTGTACAGCTGAGTTCTGAAAATGGAGTAAAATGGGACAGTTTAGGTAAGAACTGTCTTGCTTAAATAAGTCTTTCACCCTTGTCTCTAGGGTAATGCCTTTACCAAAAGGCTTCCCAAAATTTCTCTCCTGCCTCCCTTGGTTGCCCTTCCTGCAGTGCAGCACCATTGCAGCATTTCGCTGTGAGAAGCAGAGCAGCTCCTAAAGAGCAACTGATGCACATATCCCGCTCGCTGCCAGCGTCGGCTGGGCACTCGCTGGCCGTGGGGCTGACCCTCAGTACGCTGCTTGGGCAGATGGGGTAACTTGCTTTTACCTGAAGCCAGATATCAGCTGGGTTCCTGACTCGGCCAGAGATCCTGAGATGAGTTGAGTGCCAGTGATTCAACCAATTTTAAAAAAAATGGTTGTATTGTAAGAGGAGGGGTTATTGTGAGCGTGGTGCTCTGGGCAGCTGGTGAAGAGGTGTCGTGCAGCGGCCTGGGGAAACCGGTGCTGGGGCCTGTGTGGGAGGACAGCTTGGACACCCTGTGGGCAGCCTCTGCTCTACCTTTTGGGTTTTGTAGCAACAGCTCATGTGTCGCTCTGCCTTGCAGGGATTGAGCCTCATGGGAACATGGTGAAGCAGCCTGCCATCTTCACAGTAGATACCATCAGTGCTGGGCAGGGAGACCTGATGGTCTTCATAGAGGATCCAGAAGGAAACAGAGAGGAGGTATGTGTGTTAAATATTTTGTGTGGAAAAGTAAAGCTGGTCTGAATGCTGAAGTCTTTGCAGTAACCTTCATCTTTCACAGGTGAGGTCTTAACAGATATATAATCTAAAAAGGAGTTGCAAAATACCATCTGTCACAATGCAAACCTCAAGCTTTTCCTCATAATTGCCTTTCTGGATGAACTTGAAAAAAAAGTCACTATCTGCAACTAAGCAACACAACTCCAATGTCCAGTAGTTACAGTGCTTTAGTTTGACTGGCCAAGTACATTCTGACACGCTTTTAGATAACATACATCACTAAATCACTGTCTGCCCTTACTCATTCGGCAGGAATGGCTAAAGCAGCTATTTAGATGCCATGAATCACTTTGAGTTAAAATGCTGGTTTTAATGTTTATAGAAACTTCTCATCCAAGTGCTCCACTCGATCATGTTACAACATTCCAGAAAAATACAGCTGTATGTTGGACTTAATGTCTCCTCAGTTTTGGCCTGCCTTAGTAGAACAATTAACAGCAAGGGAAAGGGCTGGGGTGGGAAGAAGGTAGCTTGCTTCATCTCATGTAAAAGCAAAACCAATGTTGTTTTTTTTCTGTATGAGAAGAAGAGGTAGCAAGGGTCCCTGCTCCCACAGCAACACATCTCTGACATTGCTGACTCTGGAAGTAGCTTGCAGTACCAAGCACAACCCAGAAATGTCTTAGACTGGTGTGCGTAGACACAACTCAACGATGGATGTGTTTTCTCTCCCAGGCGAAGATAACACCATCCAGTGACAAAAACAAGACCTATTCAGTTCAGTATGTGCCAAGGGTTACTGGACCTCACAAGGTAGGTTGTGTGTCAATAACCAGTATTCTCTTGCTAAATGCACTGCTCTGCTGGTTGTTAACGTGAGCCCGAGAGCTACATGTTTACTGACTGTATAATAGCCACTTTGGGCATCCTGAAGGAAAGATAGCCTGTTGTGGCCTTAATTCTCCATCTGGGGTATTGGGCTGATCCCTCCTCAAAGGGGAAGGGGTTGTGTGCTGGGAGAAAGTGCATGGGTGTTTGTGTGTTAAGTGCTACCGCTGGCTCTCTTCTCATGTGAGGCCATTTCTTGCAGCTCATGAAGCCAGTTTTGTGGGTTGTCACAGGGACACAGAGGAAAGTACCAGGTTGTTTCTGTAAGGCATTTCTTTTCTGATGATATGGTAGGCAGTAGGGCTTTTGCAGAGAAGATTTCCCACCCAGCCCTGTCCCCAGATGACTGCAGCAGCGGGTTTATGATGGGTGATCCCATTGCTTGGCACTTGCCTGAGTTGCTGGTCCCCACAGCCAGCCTGAAAAGATAAGGACAAACTTCTGCAGCCAGTTCATTGCTGGATGATGATCTGCCTCTTACTGGCACATTCAGATTCAAGCATCCCCCCTGGTGTGGCTGACCCCGTGATGAGTAGCATTTTAAGGAGGTGGCAAGCAGTTATGCTGCATGGACAGGATGAAGGTTGTGGGATGGGTGGCCTCTTTCCCCTCTGAGGCATGGGCTCTCTCTGCTAGGAACACAGGCGCCTGACCCCACGCTTGGCTATGTGGCAGTGACACTGAGCTCTGCCTCTGCCCTGTGGATTGGAGCTGACGCTGTCTGTCTCTAGGTTTCAGTCCTGTTTGCCGGGCAGCACATCTCAAAAAGCCCATTTGAAGTGAATGTTGACAAAGCCCAGGGAGATGCGAGCAAAGTAACAGCAAAGGGACCAGGACTGGAGACGACAGGCAACATTGCCAACAAACCTACCTACTTTGACCTTTACACAGCAGGTAAGCAGGATGAATGAGTGCTGAAATGCTGCAGCTTCCTCAAATGTGAGGAGAACCCAAGCCTTGGAGAAATAAGCAAACTGAAAAGTGTATGAGGATTTCCAGTCCCATCAAGTTCAGAGGTGGAATAATATCCAGGCTGCTCTGGAGGCTTCAGCTGTGTATGAAACGTTTGAAGCATGGAGCTGAGCTGTGGCAGGAAGGTGCTAAACATTACCCAGAAATTTGCCATGAACTTGCTGAATGGCAGCAGCAAGTTCTTGGCTGACTTCTTCCCCCCAATGCAGTTTAAACAGGAATGTGGAATGCCCACCTCTAAAGGATGAACTGTGAGTAAACTGTAAACACTTGATGTGTTCTATATTTAGTTTTGCAGAAAGAATCTGCCGCAGTGCTACTTTGAGTTCATACTTCTGATGACAAACTGGTTTCAGCCTCTATTGTAATTATTAGAGGGCTCCTATCTTCATTAGGGCATCTCCATCATGTGACTTGTTGCCTTCGATTAGGCCAATGCTGTAGCCTAGAGGAATGAGTCAGTAAGATGCTACAAATGCTAATTCATTTAGAACAATGCGAAACTACTTAGAGCAGTTACTTGAAGTATTTAAACACCAAAATATGCTGAGTAGCATATTTTAAATTGCATTCTGCCTGAAGGTGCTTAGAAATAAAATTAAATGTGGCTATAGTGAGGGGAAGTGTTATGTTCAGCCTCTAATTGGGAGAAGGAGTGGTCTGCATCATGTAAAGACATGTCTGGCACCTGAAAGTGTCGGGAAAACTGTTTTTGTTGCACAATGTGTTGAATAAAACGTGAGAGGAACAGGTGTCTGAACAAAAGTGAATACATATAGTTGGCAGAGAAGGATCCTTGTCCGGACCAGCATGCCTGTTGTCCAAGCTCTTAGTCTAAGCTGCTTCAAAGCTTGAGAGATTGAACGGACTGGTAAAGTTGTGGGCTAGTCTGTGATAGAGGTGCTACAGAGTGGAAACAATAGGGTAACCAGGCTGTATGTGTGTTCAGTACTATAATACCCTGCGGCTGGAGCAGCAGAGCCCTTCCAGTTTGATGGCTTCATGGAGTTGCCACTATCCTGTCTTGCCCCCTCCCCACTTGAGTGTCTGGTTGTTGTCAGCAGAAGCTGAACATATAGGCTGAGCCTAGAATTGGTAGCAGAGGATGGCTGGCTTAGATCCTAAACACAGGGCATGTTGCTGTGGTGAAGCCAGGGCTCAGCTGGGCTTGTTTCCTTTGCAGGTGCTGGTGTGGGCGATGTGAATGTGGAAGTGGAGGATCCTCAGGGGAGAAGCCTTGCTGAAGTTGCAGTAGAAGACAAAGGCAACCAAGTCTACCGTTGCACCTACAAACCTGTTCAAGCTGGTCCTCACATAGTCAAAGTGACTTTTGCTGGGGAGACAATTCCCAAAACTCCTTGCACTGTTCTCGTTGGAGAGGGTATGCTGTTTAAAAATGCACCTAAATGTAGATGGCAGCTTTTCTCCTTGAATATGATCACAGAACATGCTTGAATCTTGCCTTGGATATTCTCTGTACCTTTCAATATCTTGGACCTGATTCAGTGGGTCACCTGGGTATTCACAGGGTAAAACAGTGCTCTCTAACAGTAATACGGCTTTTGTTGCTAGAGTTTCCTTTCTGCCTAGACCTCCAAACGTTAAGCTGCCCTTTTGTATTTTTTTTGAAGTGTTTTATGCAGCTGTGCAGTGTCTTGCAGTTTTCTACCTTTGTTCCTCAAATGACTATATTTACTGTTTTCCTCCTTAACTGACACCTAACTTGCTTTCTGTTCCATCCTTACGTGCTCCTACGCTTTTAGATCTGTGCTCATCTCTCCTGAGCTACCCTCCATTTGTGGAATTTTGGACTTCACTGCTAATGGCTTCATAGTTGGTAAGAGGTGTGCAGGATGCTCTGTCATGTTTGCTTTTCGTAAGCTTCTAGCCTGCAGCTTGACCTGGCCAAAAGGGTTTCTGGTTTTGTTGGGGTTGGGGAAGAAAGTTGCAAGTGAACTGAAGCGATGTGTGACCCAGTCAGTGAAGCTGGCTTAACCACAAGCTGCCTGACTCACTTGTCTAATGTCTCTGCGAGCCGTTCCCACCCCACGCTGGGCACGCTCCTGTATGCTCCCACCAAGTTTTTGGAGCTAGCAGATGGCATGCGATCTTCGCTTGCGCCATCCAGTGTAGGATACAGAGTGATGTTGGCTGCTGCAGGGGTGAGGGTAAAACTTGTAAGCTATTGAAACAAGTAAAAACGTAATGAGCTGCTTGGCAGACGTGTGCTCCTGCTGTCGGCACGGCGTATTTTGGGGAAGTGCATGTTGGGTTTACACTGCTGGGAAGCTGTGATTATTTGTAAGTCTCTTCAAACCCTTCAGGTCTCTGGAGTTGAAGACCACATGATAGCCAGGATTGTGTAACGAAAACTGTTCATAAGTGTGCATTCCTTATGTATGTAGCCACTCTGCAGGCCTGGAGAAGCACTTAGTGTAAAAGGGTCAAGCATATGCTTAAGTTCAGCCATATGTAACCTACTGCCCCTACCCATGGCTGCTTTGGTCTGCAGAGGGCTTGGTGGCTTTGCTTCTGAAAGTGTGAACTGCCACAAACCAGGGGGTTTTGACGTGACATCTCTTAACAAAGCACGTGCAGAACTCGGCTTTGCTAATTGTTATTCCAGTCATGTGTTTCTGAAAGAACAGCACAATAATACTGTTCACTGGGGCTTATCTGCAAAGGGAAACTTCGCCCCATGCTGCAGTGAGCCTCTCAACACGAAAGACATTAAGAAGGTTGTGCTCAGCACAGTGAATATCTGTACATGATAGCTATGTGAAAGTTTTGTATTGATAACTGGCATAAGATTGAAAAGCAACAGGGCTTCAGCGTTTGCTTTAATTCTGAAAAATGGCCCTTGTAGGGGGTCAGTGTTGCCTGGCTGCACCAAATGCTAATGTTGAAAAGCCACGGGACATAGACAACGGCTGGGCAGACTCCCGTCTGTCTGCCTTAATGCTATAACATTAAAACTTGTGCTGAAAGCTAAGCTGTGGTTGCCCTGAGTCAACATTAAACTAAAGGTTGTTCCAGGCTGCCTAGGCTACGTGTATGTTGCGAATCAAAGACGGTATTGATGTCTGAAATTCCCTTGCAGCCTGCAATCCGAATGCATGTCGTGCCACTGGAAGAGGTCTGCAGCCCAAGGGCGTCCGCATGAGGGAAACGGCTGACTTCAAGGTTGATACAAGAGCAGCAGGGAGCGGAGATCTTGGAGTGACTGTAAAGGGACCAAGTAAGTGTTCAGGTGAATTTGTGCTGTGGATGTGTTTTGGAGAAGAAGGGGAGGCAGAGACTGCAATAAGGAAGAGCAGTAAGGAGATGGTGGCCTCATGGAACTGGTGGGATCTATATCACCATAAAAAGTAAAATTTCAGAAGGGTTTTCTGTTACTTTGTGTCTGATGTGGAGGTTTCAGTCTGCAGGGCTGGGTAAGATTACACGTGATTTTAGGTCTCTCCATTTTAATGCATATTGATTAGCAAAACTGAGAAAATCCATGCATCTGCCTGCCATGGCCTACAAGCTTTATGAGTTTACATTGCATCTTCATCTGATCTGTGGGAGCAAGTCGTGCTCCAGGGTCTCTGGAAGGGTGGAAATCCTGCTCTTGTAAAGCTAGGAATGGCTCAGAGCAACACTCCTGGCTGTACCAGATGCTCGGGCACGTGAGCAGGGGAGAAGAGGGTCAAGGAAACCTGTAGGCTGACATGGAGACCTTCTGCCAGGAACCACCCACAGGTCCTTCGCCGTGTCCTGAGCTCCGGACACGGCCCGCTGCCTGGCCGGTGGCGGGCTGGGGTGACGGGGGCCGGGGCCACGGGCCCGTGCAGCGGGCTGCTGGGGCCGGGCTCTCGGGGAGCTGCCGTGCTCGTGTTGTACTTGTGAGCCGGTCACCTCCCCCCGGCCGGGACTGTTAAAAGGTGCATTGTATTGCCTTCACCTCCTCCACACACACAGTGCTCTGACTGTGTGGCCTGATGCGGTTAGGAGGGGGAAAAAAAGCAGCAGACGTATCGATGTAAATTTTAGTGTATTAAGCTTTTCTCCCTAAATTCTTCATCTTGAAGAAAATGAGAAGTAGGCATTCCCTGCATATTTGTGGTTACAAAGTCTGACAAATGTTAAGCTTTTTTGTTTTAACATATGACATGCATCATACTGCAGACTAAGAAAATAAAACACAAGGGAACCTATTAAGTCTGGTAACTTAGAATACTTTCTGCTGTATTTCTTCTGGAACTGTTTGCTCTCTTTGTCCTAGAGGGCAACTAGAGCTAACTTCCCTTATAACCTGACCTTTTTTTTTTTTTTTTTTCTGGTCGAAGAAATTTATTCTTGCAAGCTAAAATAAATACTAGAAAACATGAACTTGTCTGAGTAATTGAAGGCAGGATGGAAGCTGTTAAGTTTAATGCTGAACTGATGTTTCAACAGAGGGCTTGGAGGAGCTGGTGAAACAAAAAGGCTTTATGGATGGTCTATATGCATTTGAATATTATCCAGCTATCCCAGGGAAGTACGTTGTCACAATTACATGGGGTGGGCACAACATCCCAAAAAGGTGAGTTAATAGTAGATTTTTTTGAGTTTTTGTACCTTTTGGTGTGTTGTGTATTTGGGCTTTTAAACCAATGCTGACCTTTGAAGAAACTCTGGGGAGACAAAGTTAGTAGCAAGCAGCTGCTGTGGCAGTTTATTTACAGCCTGTTTTAGGGCTGCAGTGGCTTATATTGGGAAACCTTTGAAGGGTGGTTTGTGTAAGTCTTGCTAAACCCAAAATGATGAGTACAAAACCCAGTAAAACTTGGTGGATCATGCAGCTTGGACTTCTCTGAGTTTTGAAGGGATCTGTGAGTTTAGTGTCCAGGGCTACAGCAAGCAGTGCAAGCCAATTTTTTGACACTCAGGATTTGTGGTGCAAAACCTAAGCATGTCATGGGTTGGATGGACCTCTCTGCTAGAAAGACAGTCTGCTGGGCACTGTGCCACCACATGATAGCAGCTATGTAAAGCCTCATTAAAATGCCTGGGAAAAACCACAGATGCTGTATTTGTCCTCATTTCTAATCCCATACTTTGTTTTTCGGTTGTAGCCCCTTTGAAGTTCAAGTGGGTCATGAAGCAGGTCCTCAGAAAGTGCGAGCCTGGGGGCCAGGACTGCATGAAGGGATTGTGGGCAAGTCGGCTGACTTTGTGGTAGAGTCCATTGGCACAGAGGTTGGCTCTCTTGGTATGCTACTTCACTTAGTTTGCCTGAAATATTTATGTATTGCAATGCTAGCAATGAACTCACAAGAAACAATAGCTTTTCCAGAAGTACAAAGCCATGTCTGTAAGATGTTTTGGTCTAAACACAAACTTATATCAGAGTATCAAAGGCAATTCCTAGAGAAAGGAATGTGTGTGATGGGGAGTGTTAATCTGTGGTTTGTGGGATGAGATCCAGAAGGGAATGATGGATTATCTCCTGTATTGCTGGAGAAGGGTGATAGAGAACATCAGGCGTGGTTATGGCTAATAAAAATTGGTTTGGGGAAGTGGTGTTGAGTTAGCAGCCACCACAAACTTAACACGAGGAACCTACTTGTTTCTTTGTCAGGCTTTGCAATAGAAGGCCCTTCTCAGGCTAAAATTGAGTGTGATGACAAGAATGATGGCTCATGTGATGTGAAGTATTGGCCCAAAGAGCCTGGTGAATATGCTGTGCACATCATGTGTGATGATGAGGACATAAAAGACAGCCCTTACATGGCCTTCATCCGACCAGCTTCAGGAGACTTCAACGCGGATAAGGTGGTGTATAAAAGTTCACTCATGGCATAACACGTCTTTGATAGAACTACAGTAGAGACGTTTCTGAAGGTTTCTGGTAACAGACTTGACTCTTAAACTGCCTCTACTTAAAGCTCTGAATTTGCCATGCTCCAGCCAGGTATTACTCAGCTTTTTCTAACAACACTGTTGTGGTTTTGATTTAATGTAATGAAAATTTGCTGAATTAGTTGAAATTCTCAGCTTTCACACTAGCCTCTACTTGTATTCCATGCTTCATGGGTTTTGTGGGAAGGGGAAGGTCTTTAGAAATAAATCACTTAGTTTTACTTCTCTTTCTGAACTGCAAGCTAAGACTCTTGGGGTGTTTTTTTAGGTGAAGGCTTATGGCCCAGGCTTGGAGAGGACTGGCTGTATAGTGAACAATCCTGCTGAGTTCACGGTTGAAACCAAGGATGCTGGGAAAGCACCTCTGAAGATGTATGCACAGGTAAAAAGCCAAAGGCAGCTATATGAAACTTCAGCAAAAGGGCTTTAATACTGTTGAGAAAAATGCCTGAAGTATTTCTACTTGCTTACACACCACTTAATGCTGGGCATTTGTAATTCTCTCAAAGCTCTGTGCTTTGATCTGTGTAATGTAGTCAGGCAACAAACCTAACTCAAGACAAGGTGACTTCTCCCTGGCATATGAAATACATGGCTTTGCTTCCTTACTTGGAGTCTCCTCAGCAAAGCAAGCTGTAATTTCCTGGAGTTGTCATTTGGAAGCACATCAAGTGTCTCTGAGCCTGTGAATTTCAGGAGAGCTTGTTAAAATGTGTTGTAGGATGGTGTTAGGATGAGCAAGTGCTAGATGAGGAAGACTCACAGGAGTGTAATTTGCGTATTTCTTCAGTATTTTTGAGCTGCAGTTTCTGTGTGAAAAAAACCATGACATTTTGGAACAGTCTTGGGCTGTTCAAACTAGACAAACATTTTTAAAGTATCTGAACCTTTTGCTTGTATTACTGCTTTTTAGGATGGAGAAGGAAACCCTATCGATATCCAGATAAAGAGCAAGCCTGATGGTGTGTTTGCTTGTTCCTATGTGCCAGTTAAGCCAATCAAACATACAATTTCTGTTGTCTGGGGAGGAGCCAACGTGCCCAATAGCCCATTTAGGGTAAGTACAGAGATGGATATTACTGATTCTAGACAATTAAGACATTCATGCTCACAACTACTTGTTGTTACAACTAGGATGATAAAATTCTTCTGTGAACTTCAAGGAGGTGTGCCCTTCTTGCTTTTTTTAGGAATCTATCCACTTGAGAAGATATTTCTGTTTTTACAGGCTCACATGTCAGAGGTCTCCTGTCAGCCCAGCTGCAGCCTGGGGGTGTTGGGGCAATTTGCTCTTACCTTGGTACTGTTTTCCTGTAGCCTCTGTCCAAGCAACGCTCTGACTTGACTGTGATCTTGAGCATGACACAGATGTGTGATTCTGACCCTTGTGGATCGCTGTAGGTCCTTATAGGTCAAGGGAGTCATCCTCAGAAAGTGAAAGTGTTTGGACCTGGTGTGGAGAGAACTGGCCTGAAAGCAAACGAGCCGACCCACTTCACTGTTGACTGCACGGATGCAGGAGAAGGTAAAGGCAGGCTGGGCTGTTGCTGTGGTATCAAGAACCACAGGTCATTCAAGGGAGGGAATTAGTGTTTCATGCTGGTTTTCCTTATTTCATTGAAAAACCTTGGGAAGCAGAACATTGCAATGAATTGTGATGTGGTCTGTTACATCTGTTAACGCAGTGACTTGAACAACTACTGGAAATGGGAATGTGCTGGCTGTTTGGCTACCAATGTCTGTACTGTCCAGCAGCAAAATCTCTGTTTGCTTTTCCTAGGTGATGTCAGTGTTGGAATTAAATGTGATGCTCGTGTGGTCAGCGACGAGGAAGAAGACATAGATTTTGACATCATCCACAATGCTAATGATACGTTCACAGTGAAATACGCACCACCTGCTGCTGGGCGCTACACTATTAAAGTGCTTTTTGCAGGAGAGGTTTGTAACCTTCATTTTACAGCCTGATGTTTCTAAAGTCTGTTTATCCGCTCTTTGATCACTGAGCACGTGCCAGTTGACAGCTGGCTGTGGCAGTTTACAGCTGGCTCCTTCCATTTCAGCTCACATGCACGTTGTCTAGTCACTGTTTCTAAAAACACTTTTGTAGTACTTGAAGGAACACAAATGAGAGGGGCTGACTGGAGACACTGAAGTTCAAGCATGTCTTGTGTTGAGCTGGCATAATTAGTGTCGTCTCAGTGACCGGGCAAAGCTGCTTTCTAAAGGATAGGACCTAAGTGACTCTCCAAGAAACGTAGGAATAAGTTTTTTGGTTTTTGTTTTTTTTTTTTTTTTTTAAAAAAAAGGGGCAAGAGCCCCCTGCAAACTGTCCAGGTGTTAACTTTACTCTAGACTTTGAATGATACTATTCAGTAAAGCAGAGCAGAGTGTTTAAGTGAGGTGAAATTTTACTCAAGATGGTGCTGGAGTTAAAGCAGAAGTATCTTAAAATGATTATCTGTCTAGTTTTGGCTAGTGACGAGTGACCTGGTTATGTTTAGAGCTGTGCTTCTGTTGCAGGAAATTCCTGCCAGCCCATTCAGAGTTAAAGTGGACCCCTCACATGATGCCAGCAAAGTGAAAGCTGAAGGACCTGGGCTGAACAAGACTGGTGAGAGCTGGGTTGAAATGGTGTGGCCAGCGCTGGACTGTGAGGGGCTGTTGCAGGGTAGCCAGTGCTGGCTGAGCATTGCTGGGATGCAGCGATGCCGCCCTGGCTACAGCAGGGTGGAGTGCCAGGCAGTGGGAAATGACTCTGTTCCCTTGGCATTTTGCTTGACTGGGCTTTATAGGTACCAAGTGCTTCTTGGGAAGAGTTTCTGTGTGCGAGCTCTGCATAAATTAGAATTAACATTTTTCTTCAGGCGTGGAAAATGGCAAGCCAACACACTTCACTGTGTTCACCAAGGGAGCTGGAAAAGCACCGCTGGATGTGCAGTTCAGCAGCCCGATGCCGGGAGAGGCGGTGGCAGATCTGGATATCATTGACAACTACGACTATTCCCACACCGTTAGGTACACTCCAATACAGCAGGTAGGTCTAACTCCTGTAGGAATACAAGAGCGAATGGCTTGTACCTCCCTGGTACCTGTGCACAGAGGAACAACCAAATAAAACTTGCCAGGGTGTCCTGTTCCCCAGGATCCTTAAAGCTGGTGGGACAGTTGGGATTGGAAAGCAGTAATGCAGTTTTCTGGTGTAGTTATTGATAGCTTGTCACTGTTTTCTGGGAACAAGTGAGATATTGAAGCAGTAGCACACAGCTCATGTCATTCCACACCTTATCAGTCGAAAAGGAAAGGTGGCAAACCATTCCAGGGTCTAAACCAAAGCTGACTGGTGCACCAGGTGCTCTGGGCTGCTGCGGTCCTGCAAAGTCAGGGCTGTGGTGTGCCACCTCTCCACAAGCTGCTGGTGTCAAAGGAGCTGTAGTGCAAACCAGAGCAGGGACAAAAACCACAGCATTTGGGTGGTGGTGCAGCAGCTCTCCAGTAGGAAAGTGAATGAGTTGGTGCTGAGGAGGGAAGCTGGGCTGCAGATTAAATGCATCAAAATGTTTTTCTTTATTTGAGGTTTGCCCTTGGGTTGGAAAAAAATTCAGTCTAACTTGGTTTGGTTCACAGACAGATGCTTCCTAGCAACAGCATTAAAGAGCTGAAAGTGGAAGTTGCTAATAACTAGAAGTATTTTTCCTTATGCTGTGCTTGTGTGTTTGTAAAGGGCCATTAAACACCAAAATGCATGAATCTCATGTATTTCTGAAGACATAGGTGCTGTAGTGCTGAGATGAAAGTGTGTTGCTGTTCTTGTCCTGCTGAACAAACTCATGAGCAACTGGGTCATCTGCACCAGCTTCCTTGAATGTAGCTGCATAAAAGCAGACTGATACGGAGGACTGCGGCATTATTTATCTGATAATGCTGGATTAGCATTCTTGGAAGCACCATAAAGCTAGCATTTGTTTTTGGATGAAGCAGTTGCATGATCTCAGGATGTGGCTGGTGTGCCTGTTTGGAGAAGCTTTTGCTTGTTCAGTCAGGGTTGGTTGCAGAAGCGAGCAGTCATCTGAACTCCGTGAGTGAGTGTGTGAGCAGTACCTAATTTCTGTGTTTCATGTGAAAAGCAGTGAAGAAACAAGCTGGGATGCCCAAACCAGGTTTCCCACTTGGGTATCCCATCTGGAGGACTACCTTGGGTCATGGAGAAGCTGTGGACTTACGGGAGATGCTCGTGGATAGCAGTGGCAGGAAGGCAGTAGTTAAAAAGAGGGGAGGAAAATAGACTGCACAGTAATTAGAGTAGCTTTGCTGTCCCTCCAGGATGTGATCCAGGCACTTAAGTCGTTCCTGAATCCTGTCATTCTTGGGTTTGTAAGCAGTAGCTTACGAATAAGACTCTGGACTCTTCAGCGCAGGGGGAGGATGGACTAGGTAGTTAAATTCCTGAGGGGCCGCGTCAGCAGCTGAGGAGCCTTGGTTTAATGCTATTTACTCAGCCTTATCTATCTCGTGGTGTTGCTACAGCTACCCGTGTGTGTGTTTTCTAAAAACAACCAAGAATAATCATGGAAGCTATTCACTAGCTTGTGTGAAACTTCTATGATTATTTCACTTGGGAGCTGAGCCGGCCAAGAATGAAAAGTAAGCAAACAGTGAATATAGCTAAAATATGGACTGTGGTAGGAGAGAATAAAAGGAGCACACATAGTGGGCTGGAGCTTGCCATGGCTGTGTGGTATTCCAGCCAAAATACACAAGAGCATTAATCTTTCTGACTTGTAGAGCTTAAAACACTGGTATTTCAGATGCTATAATAATACAGCCTCTTTGCAGGCTTGGCTTTGGCCTGGCCTCTCTGTACAGTGGAAAGGGATACCTGGTCTGGAGCACTGGGACATTCATCCAGCTGTCAGGTCTGAGCACTGGGAGGGTGGGAGCCAGCCTGAGCCGGAGGTATTGCCAGGCAGCCTGAATATAGTTTAATTGAATCCTGGAAAGAACTGTCTTTTTCTCTCTTCGTGCATTAAATAAAAAACATTTAATACTTTGAAGACTTGCAGTGGGATGAGAGCTTGAGAGTCCATAAACCAGTAAGCTTGGCTGTGGTCGGCTAAAATGGATTAGGTGAAGTGGTTGTGTACTGCTCAGATGTTAGTGCGTCTGTATGAAGTGAGGAACTGAGCTAACTTGTAAATTCTCCAACTAGGGTCCAATGAAGGTTTTGGTAACTTACGGTGGTGATCCTATCCCTAAAAGCCCTTTCACCGTGGGCGTTGCTGCTCCGCTAGACCTAAGCAAAGTTAAAGTCAATGGACTCGAAAACAGTAAGTACTTCTGGGGTGGAAGCCCCATAGCCTGCCTATAAAGTGTCTCCTGAATCTGGGCGATAGTCAACATGTCCTGCTGAAACAGAAGTGGGCAAAACAATCTTCTTTTTAACTTACTACAGTTGGGGATCAACCAATCCCAACTTCATAGCTTGACCACTGTGACTTAGCTGGTACTCTTGAGGACTGAATTTCAATTTAGATTTTTTTTTTTTTTTGGCAAAGATTACATAGCGATGTGGGCAAAGAATGAGTTGGGTTTTACTCACTTGTGGTGAACAGAGCTGGACTCTTCACCAGGCTGGGCACCTGCTGATGAAATCTGATTTCCTTGGGGCTAGCTGGCTGTTTATTACAATATATGTAACTGCTACAGTGCAGAATGACATTCGTAGTCTCTTTGCTTTCTAAAAGTGGAAGAACTCAGGACTGTGAAATACTGTTGTGTTCCTGCAATGAGCCACTGATACTGTCAGGCCATGTCTTACAGGTTTGTTTAGCACTGTAACTGTAGCTTCAATTAACCAAAGCACTTGTTTATTTTTTTTGTTTGGTTTGGCAGGTTGTTTTGCATGCAGAGGGATGCAGACTGAGCAGGGTCTACCAGTCCTTGCTCCCTCGGTCGTATGTACGTGAGAGATTTCTTGGAGCACTGTCTGATGTTGAGTACTTAATGTAGCAATACGGGTTTTGTCTTTTTCAGGAGTGGAAGTAGGGAAGGATCAGGAATTTGTAATTGACACTAAAGGAGCTGGTGGGCAAGGTAAATTGGATGTTAGTATTTCCAGTCCTGTGAGAAAAGCTGTGCCATGTCTGGTGGAACCGGTTCTGGGTAAGGAGTGCAGCACTGCAAAATACATCCCAAGGGAAGAAGGACTGTACGTGGTGGATGTGAGTTATGATGGCAACCCAATCCCAGGGAGCCCCTATACTGTGGAGGCCACGCTGCCTCCAGACCCCTCCAAGGTGAGTGAATGGTTTAGGGCTCTAACAGCAACTGATACCTGAAAACTGAACTGTGGGCTATTGCATGAGACTTGGCTTGGTTTTGGCCAAACCAGACCCAGGAACATCCTTACTCAGAGCACCGAGTCATTCCTGTTGCAGGCTCCATAACTTGTGGAAGTCATTCCTTATAACACTGTATTTGAAAAAAACATTGAACTAATTAAGAATACTGCAAACATCCTGCATAGCGTGGCAAATAAGAGTATTGCTCCTAATTCTATAGAAGTTGGCCTCATGAGCATATCAACTGTATTTATTGAGATGCTTCTTTCTAAGGAAATAGATTTCAAGAAAATTGTGTGTATGGCCATCAGATATTTTAACATTTCTACCTTTTATATCCCACGGCAATATAAAAACAGCTGTGGTGAGAGTATGAATATCCTTGCCTGGAAACCTCTTTGGAGGAGAGATACCAACTTCACAGTAAAACTGGGAGGAGTGGAAAAGGAGACTTTGCTTTCTGTGCATTTTTAAGAGCTTGTTAACAGAGTTGCACATACAAACAAGTCTAACTAGGCATTCTCTGCTGGCAATAACATGAAAAAATGAGTTCAGCTCAACTGCATATTCTCTTCTAGGTAAAAGCTCATGGTCCAGGTCTTCGAGGGGGTCTCGTTGGAAAACCAGCCCAATTCATGATAGATACCAAAGGGGCAGGAACTGGAGGTTTGGGTTTGACAGTAGAAGGCCCGTGTGAAGCTAAAATTGAATGCTCAGACAATGGCGATGGAACCTGCTCCGTCTCCTACCTGCCTACAAAGCCTGGAGAGTATTTTGTAAACATCCTCTTTGAAGAAGTTCACATTCCTGGTTCACCGTTCAAGGCAGACATAGAAATGCCGTTTGATGTCTCTAAAGTCATTGCCAGTGGCCCGGGTCTGGAACGTGGGAAAGTGGGTGAGGCAGGGCTGATGAATGTCGACTGCACAGAAGCAGGTCCTGGGGACCTGCGGGTGGACATGGTGTCAGATGCTGGCTCCAAAGCAGAGATCCAGATCGATGATAACAAAGATGGGACTTACGTTGTAACATATGTGCCACTCTCGGCTGGCATGTACACAATCAAGATGAGATACGGAGGAGAGCAAGTGCCTAAATTCCCAGCCCGGGTCAAAGTGGAGCCAGCTGTGGACACAAGCAGAGTTAAAGTGTTTGGGCCAGGAGTGGAAGGGAAAGGTGAGTATAACTGTTGTTATCAGAGATTGTAAGACGTGCAGTCCTTTATCCTTCACACAGTATTCTGAGCATTAGAAGTTGTAATAGCCTTGCATGTTCCCCTGTTGACCCTCAGACAAGGGTGTTTCATTACGTTCCCAAATGAGTTGTTTATCATGCTGGTTCACAAAATGTTTTGTTGTTGGAAATATGTGTGGTTCTTGAAGTGACTCTTCAAAATGTATCCTGCAGATGTCTTCCGAGAAGCTACAACTGAGTTCACTGTGGATGCTCGACCTCTCACGAAGTCTGGTGGTGACCACATCAGGACACAGATCACGAGCCCATCCGGCTCCCTCACAGACTGTCTCATCCAAGACAATGCTGATGGAACGTATTCAGTAGAGTACACGCCGTTTGAAAAGGGTAACCTCTGGGTTTGAGGGTTTTTTTCACTTGAGAGGGGAAAACCGAGCAAGCAAATCTTCTGAAGCTTTTATTTGTCAAACTGCTGAGGTCTGCCAGTAACTTGCTGGCATCTTAGCAAGATTTTTGCCAGTAGAGGAGCTAATTCTGCAGGAAGTAGCTCTATTTTAACTTGAAGAACTGACTTTTACAGTAACTTGGCTTCAGAAGAACAGTGCGTAGATGGCATCTCAGTTACGAAACATTAGTGAATTCTTGTGAAATGCAGGAAGAAGCTCTTACCCATATACTGACGTTTAAGTTGGTAGCATCTTGTAGAAGTGATGTTAAGTGATGCGAATATTTAGGGAATTCAGGACATGTTTTCCTTCTTTTTTCAGGTCCGCACATGGTCAGTGTAACATATGATGGCGTACCTGTGCCAAACAGTCCCTTCAGAGTGAACGTGACAGAGGGCTGCCATCCATCACGTGTGAAGGCACAAGGACCTGGACTCAAAGAAGCTTTCACAAACCAGCCAAATGCCTTTTCGGTTGTCACCAGGTAACTGAGCCTATTTGATCTTGAAGGAATATCTGAGGGAGGGGGGAGTGTAGTGGGCTGTGCGATGCAGGATGCTAAACCCGGTACAGATATTTATAAAAAGGCCAAGCGATATCCTAATTACTGTGTGTGCTATCTCATTGAGCACTCTGCAGAGATTAGGGGTTGATAGTGGTTGAGGATAAAATTCTATGAAAACACGAGTGAGCTTATGCTAAACAGTTTTGCATGCCAGAGCACGCTGAAGGTTGGACATCAGAAGTCCAGTTCGTCCATTTCCAGTATGGGTAAAAATGCAGCCAGAGCACGCAAAGGCTACAACCCTGCTGTTAGAAGCAGGTAATTCTAACTGTGTGTTTCTGTCTTGCAGAGGGGCAGGAATTGGTGGCCTTGGAATAACTGTTGAAGGACCTTCAGAGTCTAAAATTAGCTGTAAAGATAACAAGGATGGGAGCTGCTGCGCCGAGTATGTTCCTTATGTTCCAGGAGACTATGATGTTAACATCACATATGGGGGAGAGCATGTTCCTGGTAAGAGCTCTTGCTCTTGGCTTTCAGGAGAGGGAAGGTGTTGAGCAAAGGTTTTGGTGCCTTGGCTGCACCTCTCATGCTGGGGGATGCTGAAGTTTTGACTTCCTGTTTTTCCTGCGAATTCAGGCAGAAACAGCGGTGGTGTTTGTTCTTGGAAGTTGTTGGAAGTGTGGAGCGCTTTGTGCTGTGGTGCAGTAGTTTTAAGGAAGGGCTGCAGTCTCTTCTCGTTTCTGAAACGGCCTCTGTGGGGTTGTGGAGGAGCCTCATCAAGGCTGTAGCAGCTGCAGGGGGGAACAAAAGGCGGGTACAGATGGGTGGGACAGGGAAAGGGACAAGAGACCTTGCTAAATAACTGGTATTATGCGCAAGTGGTACATAATACATTAGGTCAAGAAAATAACACTTTAGTCTCTGGGTGCCTTCAAGAGTCTGTTCTGCAGTAAGATGGTCTAATGGGTGAGCTTGTCATGGAGATGATAGTAAACACTGCAGGTTTTGATCACTGCAGGAAAGCATAGTAACAATGCTTTCCTGCAGTGTTCAAAACACAGATGTTTACCTGCATTTGCACCGGATGTTAAGCTGAAGTGTAGTAGGTTTAAGGAACGTTCTAGGTACATCTGGCATCCAGCAATTCACAATTAAAAGGATATTTTGCTTGATACCAAGAATTAAATGTTCCTAAATGCCAGACACATTTTGCTACAATGTATGCTGTATGACAGCACATAACTCAAACATCTAGGTATTCATTCATAGACATTGAGATGATTCCCATTGATTCCATTTTATTTGTCAACATACTAAACTTAGTAAAATATGAAACAAGTGCCTGCATGATGTATTGTTTGCACTTCTGGTTTCTTTCATGTGTGTTTTTTCTGAGGTGTGAGAAGCAGATGGATCACAACTGAATTGTTGAATAGGCAGTGAAAATATTAGAAGCACCATCATTACACTTCTGGCTTTTGCAGAAGCAAATAAGTAGTGTGGAGGCTGTGGGGTTGTCATTCCTGCCTGAGGTTCAGGGATAGTAATAAAAAAGCCGAAGGAAAAGTAGGGAAAAAGACCTTTAGTTTCCTGTAACTGTTAACTCTGTGGCATTTAACACTTGCTGCATTAACTTCCAGGCAGTCCTTTCAAGGTTCCTGTGAAGGATGTTGTGGATCCCAGCAAGGTGAAGATAGCAGGACCAGGTCTGGGAACAGCTGTTCGAGCCAAAATCCCACAGTCTTTCACTGTAGACACCAGCAAGGCAGGAGTAGCACCCCTTGAGGTGGTGGTGGCAGGACCCAGAGGTAAGAACTGAAGTACTGCATCCAACTGTGCTCCCATCTCTGTGTTTGGGTGGGTAACATGGTGGGTAACCTGGTCCAGGGCCGGCTTGCAAAGGTGGTGATACCACTTGAATATGCATTTCCCTCTTCCTGTTCAGCCAGCATGTACACCTTGACAGCTGACCTGTGTGTCATGCTCTAAAAGGAGAACTGTGCCCTAGGTAGTGCTGCTTTGGGCAGTGTCTTTGATGACTTTATCTTGATCTTCAGAGCTGGGAGAAGTGATGTGAGTAACCATCACTGGTGAACAGTTGTGGCTTAAATATAGACATCAAAAAGTAAATCCCAAGTCTCACACGTGAATAGTGACTTGGGAAACCTGTGTTACTGGGTTGCAGGAGTCTCTGAAACATGGTGGGAATCCCTCAGTGGTCCCCAGAGAGCAACAAGGCCCTCAAGCGACAGTGTTAACAATGTTTGCATTAACCAAGGAAGCTGTGTCTTGGTGGCACAGTTTCTTGACAGCGAGTACCTTTTGGCTGCAAGCCTCACCTTGAGAGGAGGCGAGAGCTGCTTCCCCACTCGAGCGTCAGGTCACACTGGTGTGGGTGCCCCTCAGGTAACCCTTCTTTAATTCTAGCGGATGAGACGGATTCCCAGGGATGGCGCTCCCCATTGAAAGCGATTTCGGATTTCTTTAAAGGTGATCCAAAGGGTGACACTGAGACAGGTTTGAACTCTCACTAACTACTGGCAATTTTGGCTCTTGGAAATCCAACTGGCAACAGCAAGAATCATCTGGAGGAGGGAGTGGGAACCAGCAGTGTTGCTTTTAAGCTTTGCATGGCAACTATACGTTTCTTTTGTGCTTGCTTTACTGCTGATCCTTCCTGTGTTTTAAAGCCAACTTGTAATTGTAGACTGCTTTGTGTGTTGATCTGAACCGATATGTCATGTAATCTGCTGTAGATTTAGCTTAATGCAAATTGAAATAATTGATCCTGCTTTCTTAGGACTTTGGCAGCTTGCAGGGCTCTACTGCCTAGGCAGCGAGCCTGCCTTTCCAAATACCTGATTGTGAAAGATTCAGTTGGTGAATGCTATGCACCAACTGGCTTCAGGGCTCAATTTTGTGCAGTGAATCCCAGGAGCAGTATGTAATCTTGTAAATGACAGTTCAGGCAATTATAATGATTACTCATTTTCTTTCTCAAAAGATCTTCAGTGTATTTTGAGCAATTGCTCTTGACCTGTACTGCACAGAAAGGTAGATTTTTCTCCAGTGTTTTCATGATAGCTTTTGTTTACAGCGAGAAGATGGGAGCCCAGAGATTGGTGGATAATACTTCAAGTCAGTGGCTCTTGAATACAAAATAAGGGAAACTAAGCACTGATCCAGGCCCATTGCCTTCATACAAAAAAAAAAAAAAAAAAAGATTTGAAATTTAGCTTGTTGCAAACTGTAAATGAGCAGTGCATCTTGGAGCTTTGCAGCAAATGGCTGGTGAGAAATTAAGTTTTAATAGCACAGCTGAGAAAATCATCTGTTGCTTTTTTAGGAGTTGTGGAGCCTGTTAATGTAGTAGACAATGGAGATGGCACCCACACAGTGGTGTACACCCCTACGCAGGAGGGACCCTATATGATCTCTGTCAAATATGCTGATGAAGAGATTCCTCGCAGGTAAGGTGATGAAGATAAACTTAAATGAACTGAAGATTTAATGACCTGATTGTGCTCTCCCAGCACATGAGCACCACTCAAGGGCTGGCTGCGGTCCTTTCTACTTAACCAGTGCAGCTCCTTGCACGACTTCAGGGTTCAGTGGTGGTTGGAGCCTGCTGCACCTACAGCAGAGACACCGCAGGGGCGGTGAATCCACACCTCAGCGTGTGCTGGAGTAACAATCAGCCGTTGACTTAGGGGGAGGAGACAATAACAGGTTTCCCTTTAAGTCCCTTCAAGGTGAAGGTGCTTCCTACGTATGATGCCAGTAAAGTGACGGCGAGCGGCCCAGGTCTCAGTTCCTATGGCATACCAGCCAGCCTGCCTGTGGAGTTCGCTGTGGATGCTAAGGATGCTGGGCAGGGACTTCTGGCTGTGCAGATCACTGTAAGTAACTACAAAACCAAGGAGGAGTGGAAACGTTGTTCTAGGTGGGCATGAGTGGCTCCTATTGGAAGTGTCCACAGCTGTACCCTGACATACCCCATGTCCTGGAGACTGGGCTGCTGGCTGGACCTTAAGCTCTGGTACAGGAAAGTCTTGCACCCTGCATTTGTGAAGCCTTTCAGGCTACTTTTGAGACTTCTGTCTTAAAGCCATCACCTATGCTATATTTAGCTCTTGGTTAACCTTACATTTTGCAAATGCCCCAAATGAGATAAATAGTTTCTTGTAAGATTATGGAATTGCTGGAATTTGAAATGGAGACAGACTTCTAGCAGTGTAGTTCAGCAAGGCCATGAGATAACATCCACACTGAGCATGTATTAACAAACAAGTCTCCCTCAAGGTTGCCAAAAGTCCTAAGCTGGTTAAGGAGATACTACAGGAATGTTTTTGACATTGTTATTGCTCTTCCTGAAGTTTCTGGTGCCTGGACTCTGTGGCCTCAGCAAAAAGGTCTCTGGTTAGTGGGCCATAAAGCACATTTCTCAGCTCTGGCATGCCTAGGTCATGGCATGGCTAGTTGTACTTGTCCTTCTGCATTCCTGCTCCTGTGCTGTTCCACTGTCTGCTCAGGTGCAGCAAAGCAGTTGCCTTCATTCTGGCACGCAGGTGTGCTTTTAAAGGATCCAAAATGCTTATCAGAGCTCCCAGCCTGGCCATGGCTTTGAAGTTCAAGTTCCACAACTCCTGCACGGTGGGAGCACATAGGTGATCCACCTCACAGCATTTGTGTAAGCAGGCCTGGAACACTTTCTAAAATACTTTGCACTTTGAAGCTGATGAATTGCACTGAAAGCTGAGACTGGGAGTAGCTCTGATGGAAATATGCGCAGTGCTGTTCTTAGTTGTAGGTATGAAAGCTTGATGCCGAAGCTCAGATCTGTGTTGTTTGTGCATCTCTTTAATTCTTTATTCCTTATTAGAAATGGTAGTTGAAGGAACTACACAGACCTGCTCTTAACTGTAGACCTTGCAGTGTGTCAGGAAATGGATGCTTCATCCAGGAGGGTTGATGGCAGACTCCAGCAATGCTTCCCTCTGACCTCAAATCTTTTAGGGAGCGTCTGGTCAATGCTACCCAGTACTTTGTTGGGACAGAGCTGCACAGTCTGGCTCTTGATCTGTGCCTCAGGGACCTGGGAAGTGTTCTTCATTTCCAGCAGCAATATGACAATAAAGCCTAAAGCTTCTTACAATTAATATAAAGTTAATTAAAATGGCTTGATGCATCTTATAAACATTCTCTTATCAAAGGGTAGTTAATGATAGCACTGATTGTTTTATAGTGGTCTGATACCTTTTTTCTCCTAATAGTCTATTCCTGGTACTAGACCTTGAGTGAAATATAGTTAACCCTCAAAAAGCCGCAGTTCTATATCTGTTTGAGTCTATATAAATATGGTTGTAAACATATTTTCTGCCCTGCTAAAGGAATTCATAACTAACTTCATAGTACCTAAATCTTCTGTCTTGCATTCCTCAGGACCAAGAGGGCAAACCCAAGAGAGTGGACATTCATGACAACAAGGATGGCACTTATGCAGTCACTTATGTCCCCGACAAAACGGGCCGCTATACGATTGGTGTGAAGTATGGTGGAGATGATATCCCGTCCTCTCCATATCGGATCCGGGCGTCTCCAGCTGGGGATGCCAGCAAGTGTTTGGCCACAGGTGAGTGTTGGCTTCTCTCTGCTGCTGTTGTTTGTACTTGGTGTAAAGCTGCTTTCTGAGGATGGTATAGTTGATGTAATGGGTGTAGAAGACGCTAGAGACTTGTGTAATCTGGCTGCTCTTACAAGAGAGGTTTCCCTAAAGGTAAAAAAGCATCCACCCTGCGGGTGAGCAGGAATCTCTTGCAGTCTCTAGCAAAATCTTCCAAACTGCCTGGGTTATTATAAACAGCCAGATGCAACCAAAGTCTGATGCTTATTTTGGCCTAGATAAATCCTGCTGAGAATTGCAGTGAGGTTGATTTAAAAATAACACATCTGTGCACATTCACTGCATCATGCTCCTTGCACTGCGAGTGTTACAAGAAGCTTTTCATTCTGAGGAAGAACAGAATTAATTCTGAGGATGTAAATAGCTGGCCATGTGCTTCTGCATTAGCAAAGCCTGTTCAGGCTGGGTATTGTTAGTGGGGATTTCTGATGGTTTTCTGTCTGGTCAAAGTTGGCTAGGGTCTGAAGAGACTTTTGGAAGGTGTGGGTGGAAGGAAAGAACCTAAAGATAAGACATTACTACAACTCAAAAAAATCATTGCCTCAGAAAGCAGTGCCTTGGTATAGGGGAGGGACTCCAAATTTGTTGCTGTAGGAGCACACTTGCAGCTTTGACCCTTACGCATTCTCAGGACAGGTGGGCATCATGTGGCTTTGGGCTGGCCACCGTGGCATGCTGCCACCTCCCAGCCAGCCAAGCTAGTTACAGGAATGCTACTGAATGTTAAAGCCCCTGATTTTAAAATAAATAAATAAAATAGGCAAGACCAGATTGAACAGGGAAACTTAATCTGTGGTTGTAGATCTGTGAGAGTGTCTGGGCATTGTGCTGACCTGCACAGTGCAGTTAGAGGTACCCAGTGCCCATCTGGCAGCTGGCTGCTTTCAAGGCTGCTTAAACAGAAATATATTCCTGACACAATGGAAAACACAGAGTGGCAGGTATCCCCTTTGCTTCAAAATTTGTTTAAAAGAGGCCTTAATGGCTGAATTTGATACTCTTCCAAGTAACTCAAGTTGCTAACTATTCAAAATAACTGTGATGGAGATTACTCCCAGATGCCAGCTTAAATTTCCCCTTTCCAAGAAGTGCCTCTGACTCTCCACTGTAAAGCTGAAATACAATCACTGTAGGAGTAGATGCTGGAATACCATCAGGGTATTAAAATGGCAGGTTTGTTGCCACTTGAAAACAAGCCATTTACCTGGTAACAAGTGCTGGTCAAAAGTGGGAGTGTTAAATATGTACTGCAAATAAGACTTAATAGTTCTCATTTAAACACTGTTCCTCAGGCTGGATCTGATTGCCACAGTTTGGGCATTGTTTCATGATTTCCTTTTTTTGGGATGTGTGGCAGAACAGTGGAAAATCATTTGTGGGTAATGTAGGAGGAAACATGGCTATGGCTGCTGCTGTGCCCTTTCATCGTTGCTTACACAGTTTACGTTAAAGCAGTGACAGCAGAGTCACTGGCTGGATAGAAGATAGTGCCTTTGGCTCTGCATAAAGGAGTATGATGATAAGAGTATGGGTTAAGGCATTGCTTTCTTCAAACTTAGCTTTTTTTCTTTTTTTCTCCGTCTGTTCTCATCCATCCTCTCATTGCAGAGGAGAAGGAAAGCTAGTGGCCAGCTCTTGCATGCCGCTGTGCTGACCAACATGATGAATGTCCCTTGCACATCTGTTCCCAGAACCACACCTCTGGGTCCCCGGAACCGGCATTTTGGTGCCGGGCTTCCCAGGTGCCTCGCGGGTGGCCTGCCTGGGAAAACTGTCCTCATAATGCTTTCTGTAATGAAAATTGCCTTGTAGGTCCTGGAATTGCACCCACTGTGAAGACTGGTGAGGAGGTTGGTTTTGTGGTAGACGCCAAATCAGCAGGGAAGGGAAAAGTGACGTGCACTGTCCTGACGCCAGATGGGACAGAAGCTGAAGCAGATGTTGTTGAAAATGAGGATGGGACTTACGATATCTTCTACACTGCTGCCAAACCAGGAACCTATGTGATTTATGTCCGCTTTGGTGGAGTGGACATTCCCAACAGTCCTTTCACCGTCATGGTAAGCCAGCTCTGCTCCGAAAATACCTCCCACTCAGATTCTTGCTGCCATGTTTTACTTAGTGATAGGTTAACTCTGTGTGTAAGTGTTTGTTGAGGCATTTATTAGACTAGGAGGAGCTAATGAATCCTTGTTACTTTCAGAGCTTATTTTGAGCAGGCAATACAGTTAAGTGAAGAGGGATAGAAGCCATCAGTGCATGAAGACTTGGCTTCTCTGAACAAGTTTTTCATTTCCTGACCGTGTAGTTCTTTTTCTAAATGATATATAAGGGTGGTTGTAATCAGCTTCCACAACTAATTACTTCGGCTGTTGTCAGATATGGTGCTCTGATTTTTCCGTCTCTTACTATTTATAATGTTGACCCCAAAATAAGGAATGGTCTGCTGACAGATCCCAGGGAAACAGGCTGTTAGCTCACACTTAAAAATGATTTGCAAGTGCTAGTTAAACTGTTATAGCCAAATCCCTCCTTTTAATTAAGTTCCTTCCAATGTGCAGTACTTCAGCATGTTTAGGTTTAAAAAGCAAACAAAACCCCAGCCTCAGAGAGGAGCAGACTAGGTGCCTCTCAGGGCTCACAGAAGCCCTTTCTGTGAAGAACAACTCTCAGTGCTGGCAAAATGAGTCTTGGTTTTGTAATCTCAGCTGAGGTGGCCTCCAGCACATCTCAGCCTCTGAAACCTCATGGCTGTACTTGTGCTGAGTCTGGCCAGAGCCCGCGGGCCGGGCACGCCGGCTCTTCCTACCTGCACCCCTGTCAGGTCACTGCTGGTCTCTTCAAAGATTTCCATGAGGAAGACGACTCCCTTGCTCACAGCTAAAAGTTCACTGCAGGAAATGCTTCTCGAGGTCAGGGAGCCTGCTCCCAGCCAGACAAAATTCCCACTTCCTAGCTGACTGATACAGTATGTGTTTGCCTTGGGTGTCTCAGCTGGGGACAGAGAACAGTGAAAGAGCAGTATTTCTGTTTTGCATTGGGTTTCTCAGCGGAGTCTTTCCATGCATAAGTTTCCAACAGGTTATTTTGTTAGGGTGGTTTGCAGTGTTGTAAATGGGCAGGAGGAGCTGGGGTGGCTGAGCCCGGTGGAGCTGCATGTGTGGGTGTCAGCCCCGGCCATGCTTGTTGGGTTAAGTGGGGGTGATGGGAATTTGCAAGTCATCCTCTTGGCATGCCTGGTGGGAAGGGAGGCTGCGCCCGGGGAAAACACATTTGGTGTCTTGACAACGCTATCCCAGCTATGAATCAGAAGAATAACTTTGCAGCTGTGACTGGTTGTGGGCTGGGTCATTCACCCAAGCTCATGAGCTGGGAGCAGCCTTCCCACGGCAGCAGGCTCCCCTGCCTCCCAGCTCGCACACCGTGCTGCGCAGCACGTGGGGACTTGCATCTCAGGGTTAAACCTTTCACCTCCCTCCCTGCACCAGTCCCATAAAAAAGCCACTCTGAAATTCAATTCTACCAGTGTTTAGGCACTGCTTTCCATCTTGGCTCCCAACAATGGCATGTACCGACTTTGTCCCTTTGTTGTGCTGCTGGTGGCTTCCCCCAGTGCCTGTGGATACAGGCAGCTTCCCAGTTCCCGTGGCTGGATCCAGGTCCTTGCAATGGTCAGAGGACTGGGAGGGGCCGCGCGGTGGGTGGAAGGTGTTGAGGAGCTGGAAGGAGCTCTGTGCTGTGAAAGATAGGAATGCCTCCGTGCCAGAATAACACCTAACCTGCCTTTACCCCTGCCCAGGCTGTAGATGCAGATGATGTCACCATGCGGTCGCAGGAGCCAGTGGGCGCCTCCCCCCCCGGATTCCGCCCTTGGGTACACAATTTTTACATTTTTCAGCTGGTTTTCCCCCATCTGTGTTCCATTTCAGATGACAGCCTGCTTCTTGGGACTGCTTGAATCGCTCTGGTCATTGTGTTCATTCTTTCTGTTTGATCAATTGTTCTTGGGATCCAAACCTTATTTTTTCTTTGCTGCTTGAAGGGAGTCTCCAAATAAACTCTCATTTAAACACGAAGAGGATCATTATACCTACAGCTTCTACGTCTGCAATGTCTGCTGTTGGCAAAAGCAAACTGAGTGCATCGCTTTGTTTTCTCAGTAAAATAGCACAGTGTCTTGAGTCCAGAGTCGCATTGTGAAACTTGTTTCTTTTGTCCATTTTGTGTTGCAATCACTCTACCCCATGCAAAAATCACTTTCTCTTCCAGGCCTTAAGAAACTAAATCCTTTCAGATGGAGCCACTTTGGGTCTTGCGTGCACTACATTGTCTTCCATCCCTTTGTATTCCATTTTTATCTCTAACTTTTTTCCAGCATGTCTTCCATTCACACCGTGTTTGATTTGCTCTGCTCTGCGGTGTGGTGGTGTCACGAAGGAGAGCTTGGCTGGACACTGCTCTGGCTGAGCCCCGGCCTGTGGCAGGCTGTGATAATCACCACACGCTCTCTTCTGCTTATGCTCACAGTGGAGCTGCTCAGTGCTTGTTCGGGTCTACCAACCTTTCTGAAGTGTCCCATCCTTTTGCTTCCTTTAGGTCACAGAAGAAGCTTATGTCCCGGTTGGAGACATGAATGGCATGGGATTCAGGCCCTTTGATATGGTTATCCCTTTTGCTGTAAGGAAAGGAGAAATAACAGGTACCTGGAGTACGCGCAGCCTCTCGGGAGGGTTTTGCTTTTTGTTAGCATGTTTATCCATTTGCAACTATCAGTCTGGGTGGTCTAGACCACAGTGTGTGTGGGAGGATTGTATCCTGCCAGCAACTTAGTTGTTTAATTTCACATCAAGTGGCACACGCTGAGGGGTGAGTAGGATATGCCCTGCTGATGGTTTGAGTTAAATGAAGGGGATTCTTGCTGCTGCTGTGGCCCTTGGTGCTAAGCAGTGAACTACTGCTCTGTAGGACCTGTTGCTGCTTTTTCCCCTCAGGAGCAGCTACGTGCATCCTTAATAAGCTCTGTTATTTATTCTGTGCAGGTGCTGCAAAACAGCCTAATCTTGCATTCCTGTCACATACCTTCTCCAAAGCAGGCAACCCCTCTTCCCCAGGTCTGGCAGCTGAGAGCGTCACCCCAGTAACACCCCCATTGCCCTAAGCTCCTGCACATGCAGGCTGCATCCCCTCCCACCTTCCCGCTCAGCAATTCCACCCCAAGTCCTGGGTCAGTTGATCTTTAATTTTTCAAAAGAGCCACAGGAGAGAGAGCGACTTGTGATGAGGTAGATTGGTGCTTTTCCTGGGGCTTGCTGTAGAAATTTCAGTGGCTGAAGCAAACAGCCCTGCTTGTAGAGTTTGTAAGGTCACAGGACTGTTTGCCAGATGTCTACTGCTGTGTTGTATTCATGTATCTGAAGTAGAAAACATGTCTGGTTAGTGTTCCCATTAGTTTCCTATTTGTGCCTGTGGGTAAGGAATTTAACAATTTAAAATGCTTGTTTAAAATGGCTAGACAATTCTTTGTGGGTGGGAGAGGGGAAGCAGACAGCTTCTCCTTCTGTAACTCCCATGGTGGCTTTTTGCAGGTGAAGTACACATGCCCTCTGGAAAGACGGATACGCCTGATATTGTGGATAACAAAGACGGCACAGTAACAGTGAGATACGCTCCTTCTGAGGTTGGGCTGCATGAAATGCACATAAAATATATGGGAAAGCACATCCCAGGTGAGTGACAAAGCAGGCGACACAAATCCGAGTGCAGTGTCCTGCTGATGCATCTGCTCCCTGTTCAGGTTTCTATAGCTTAGTTGTGTAAACTGCAGTAAGAACTGCCAGGACATTTTACTGTTCAGCATCAGTTCATCTGCAAGCAGTCCAGAAAGAAACTAAAGCAAAGGAGTAAGTGCCAGCACATGTGAGCTTCCATTGTGGTTTAATAGTACCCGCCAGGCTTAAAATGGATTACGGTTTTGGAAACTGGCTTTTGTGGCATTTTATTATGAAGAAGAAACATACAATTTTCAAACTACCATTTTTTTCAGATAGAAATTTACTGCCATGGTGCTCAACAAAACTAGTGGTTACAGTATATGTTTATCCTTAAAACTGCATTGACACAAAATCTCCCATCTGCGGGGAGGAATAAGCGGCTAAAACACTATAGTTACTCTTTCCATCTCATTGCAATAAAATAAAACACACATGCACGCTATGCTGTAATCTTTCTTTCTTCCTGGCTGCTTCTTAACAAACAGAAACCACTACCTTTCATTCCTTTTCTCTTCTTTGTCCTCACTTCACCAGCTCCCGCATCTCCCCAGCTGAAGCTCTGTCTCGCCTGGAGGCTGGGGCTGCCCCGCAGTTCTCGGAGCACGCCGGCTGCATGGGGCTGGGGCAAAAAGGGGCAGATCTGTAGAATGATGTGTAGACATGAGTCAAAATACCTTCAGCAGTGCCTGAACTGGGCTGCTGGTTCACTCGGTGTACGGAAACACGGGGCTAACTTCAACTGGAGTAGGGAGCTCAATAATGTGATGCATGGTGCTGCTTCAGTATCTTCAGTACTTTGTATGGATATAGCACCCCTGTAAGTGCCAAACTGTTGGTTCTGTTGGTTCAGTGAGACCGTTACCTGGTGCCGGGACAGAAGGATGATGTGCCATAATGCTTCCTTTTTGAAGGCTATCATGAATCAAACTTGCTACTCTTTCAGCTGCAAAATCTAGCTTTGGACTTAAGAGCTATCTCTGCCCTTTTTTTTAAAAACCATTATTGGCTTTTGGTGACTGTACTTTTTGTTCCTGTGCGCCAGCTTAGCTAATCTGAGGCTGGCAAATATGTTTTTGGATACCTTTCAAATTTGCTAGTTCAGGTTCATTGAGTCAGACAATATGCTGTGCTATTTCCTAATTCTGAGCTACCGAAATTCAGGATCTGTGCCTGAACTGAAAGCCTGCTTCTGAGTCATGTTCTGATTTAAAGTGCTAAAAATAAACTTGTAATGAATAAGACCCTTTACAATATCATTGAAGCTTATCTCTTGTAATTTGAGTAACACTTACTTTGTCATGACTGAATGTGGAACAAATAGTGGAGAAGTATCTTTTGAAGATGAAAGAGGAGGCTTATTCATTTTTTTAAGTGCATTACAGTCACATAAAGGTTCTTCAAATATCAAGTAATGAGAATGACATTGAAGAACATGGGTATCAGTAAGCATAAGAATAAGATCCTGTTGGGTCAGAGCAGCTTGATGTCTGCTTTGTTCTTGTAGTCCAGGCCCACTCATCCTTAGAAGTGCTTCTTTTGGTTTTATTTTTCCTTTAGAGAGCCCCCTGCAGTTCTATGTGAATTATCCAAACAGCGGCAGTGTGTCTGCTTATGGGCCTGGCCTCATTTATGGGGTTGCAAATAAACCAGCAACTTTCACCATTGTCACGGAAGACGCAGGAGAGGGTAAGTCTGTTCTTTAAACCCATCCTACCCTAAAGTAGGAAATACATGGAAATGTAATGCGCATCAGCATTAATTTGCATTCATCTGTCCAACTATGAATGTCTGCTGTGATACAAATGACTTGTGCAAATATCAGGCTGTAACTTGCAGTAAAAACTGTTTTATTACCTCTTCCTGAGAGCAGTAGATGTACCCTGTGGTATAGGGTGCAAATGATTTATTTAATTAAAAATTAACTGAAGGCAGCTTAGATTTAGTGGATGATGACTGGATGTGGGATCACTGTTGGCTATATCTAACAAAGCTGAATAGAGTTGTGGTCTTAGGTGCATCTAAGCTGTGTTTTCAGTACCAAGTACTGGATCTTCCTCTTTAGACCAAGTCATTGGACTTGGTGTCCATGAACATTTACAGAAGTGATGTTCTTGTTTCCTAGGTGGGCTGGACTTGGCTATAGAAGGACCTTCAAAAGCAGAGATCAGTTGCATTGATAACAAAGATGGGACGTGCACAGTCACGTACCTGCCTACTCTACCTGGGAACTACAGCATCCTGGTCAAGTACAACGACAAGCACATCCCGGGCAGTCCATTCACAGCCAAGATCACAGGTATAAAGTTTAGACTTCTGGAAGCACTTCATAATGAAAATTAACCTCTCATAACATGGGGGACCTGGTTTGTGGCAGGAGCATGCAGTTCTCTGACTTGTTCTGCACTTAACCTTGTAATATTTTCTGACTCGTTTCTCTTTATATATTCAGATGATAACAGAAGACGGTCCCAGGTTAAGCTTGGTTCTGCTGCTGACTTCTTGTTGGATATCAATGAGACTGATCTCAGTCTCCTAACAGCCAGCATTAAAGCCCCATCAGGTCGTGATGAACCTTGTCTTCTGAAGAGGCTACCCAATAACCACATTGGTAAGCTCTGACAGTCTTGATCGGAGAGAGTGGTATAGTAGCCTCTACTCCAGTTTGCTTTGCTATGTAAAATGACTGGCTTCTCTGCTCCTTCCTGGAAGAGTGTTGTCAGGCCAGGTGGTTGATATTGTTTGAAACAGTTGGCCAAAGACAGAATAGTATGAAGAATGACCTCTTGTGTTAGCTTGCATGTGATGTGCCAGGTTGCGATTAAAGTGCTTTTTGTCAGCATATGTGAATGGCTTTGTGGCCTGTTTGAGAGCAGCACTTCAATGTGTGTAAGGAGAGTGCTCTTTCAGTATTTAATTTCTTGGTGTGATTAAGGCATTTAAATCAAGTATAACATGCATAAAAAGTGAGTAACTTTGTCACATTTCTCTGCTTTGTAGGCATTTCATTCATTCCACGGGAAGTAGGAGAACATCTGGTTAGCATCAAGAAAAATGGGAGCCATGTACCAAACAGCCCTGTAACAATCATGGTGGTCCAATCTGAGATAGGAGATGCCAGACGAGCAAGAGTTTTTGGACGTGGCTTGGTAGAAGGACGAACCTTTGAAATGTGTGACTTCATTGTAGACACGAGAGACGCAGGTCAGTTCCATTGCAAAGGGACTGTGAGATGCTGTGAGATATGTGTCCTCTCTAAATGAGACCATTGTCTACCTCATAATGCAACCACCAGGTCACAAGCCACAAAGCAGCAGGTGCAAATAGTGTATTAACGGTCATTATTGTCAGCTACTAACTACAGCCAATGCTATAAACTTCTAAAATGCTTTGCATTGTCTCGGCTGATGTCTTCCATTACAGCCAACAGGGACTGTCCCTGAGGCACTGATGAAGCTGGCTCTAGTACTGTTGTGTACAGCAAGAAGAAAATGAGGAAGATATTTCGCTGCTGTTTTAATGTGGAGCCTTGACCACAGTCTTTGAAACTAACTTTGCAACATTAATGAAATAAAAGCGATATAGTCAGACTATTTCAGGAGCTGAATGCATGGTGTGCCTTTGAATATCTGCCTGAGAACTACAAAAATGTCATGAAGGCATTATGCAACTCCCATGTGCCCATTATGATACAAACCTACTGACTAGCTACTGCTATGGGTTTAGGCTATTTTATGTCAAATTTATAATAGCACTATGGAAATCTGAGGCTAACTTAGATATATTGTAGGTTACGGTGGGATCTCACTGGCAGTTGAAGGACCCAGCAAGGTAGATATCCAAACTGAAGACCTAGAAGATGGAACTTGCAAAGTGTCCTATTTTCCAACTGTACCTGGCGTGTACATTGTATCCACTAAATTTGCAGATGAACATATTCCAGGTAAGCAGAAGTGTTGGGCAACTTTTGGTTAGTACAACAGAAGGCTTACCTAGCTGGCCAGTGCACTGGAACTGCAGATGAGCTGTGTGATCTGGTTTGGGCCACAAGCCCCAAAGATTCGAGGAGGTTCTACCAGTACCCTCCACAAGCAGCAAGCATCCAGAACTGTTCTGGTTACATGGGCATCTTTCACTTGGACCTGACTGTTGGCTAACTCTAAATATTCCCCTATGATCCACTACAAGTGAGAGGAAGCTTTCACTCCTCCCCTCGATGCAATAAGTAATGAGTGGAGGAAGAATGACTTGCTGTGGTACTTACAGGCAGCCCATTTACTGTGAAGATAAGTGGTGAAGGAAGGGTTAAGGAGAGCATCACACGAACAAGACGGGCTCCTTCTGTTGCAACAGTGGGAAGCATATGTGATCTGAACCTAAAAATTCCAGGTAAGCAATGTCACCATAACTTACACTTGTATAGCATGAATGTACCTGAAGCAGTGGAAATAGGAACCTCAGTGTTGTTAAGACATCCTCATATTAAGATAGTTTAGGGAAAAAAAAACCACTGGTAGTATCTTCTCTTTGAATATTTAAAAATAAGCATAACCATGATCAAAATGTAGATAAATAAATACTAGGGGTGCCTCAATCTATTCTGTGTACAGCAGGCTGGAGAATGGGCTGCACAGCTCACCCTGTCTCCAGGGTTTTAAGACCATCATGTTGGCTGTTAAGTGTTTGTACTGCTGTCTGGCAAATGTGAATCACGTAGGCTAGCATTAGCTGGCTGCACTTATCCAGCCTCTTCATCTGCCTCCAGAGCAGCTGGTAAGCTGTAACTGGCCGAGCTCACTCCTTGGCAGCACGCATCTAGCTGAGCATACAAACTGGCACCTACGTGCCTCTTCTGTTGTTTGTACTATGTAATCACTTGACCTCAGGTCCTGCTTCCAAAAACAAAATACCAAAACCCTTGGTCACTTTCTAATCTGCATTTTTTTTCTTTCTTTTCTTGTTAGAAATTGATTGTGGGGATATGACAGCCCAAGTAACTAGTCCCTCTGGAAGAAATTTTGATGCCGAAATTGTAGAAGCGGACAAAAACACCTACTGCGTCCGCTTTGTGCCACAAGAAATGGGGGTCCACACTGTGGATGTCAAATACAGAGGGCAGCCTGTTCCAGGCAGCCCCTTCCAGTTCACCGTGGGGCCGTTGGGCGAGGGAGGAGCCCATAAAGTGAGAGCTGGAGGCCCAGGGCTGGAGCGTGGAGAGACGGGTGTCCCAGGTGAGTCCTCTGCTCTCGCTAGGCTCCAGTGCTCGCCGTGCGCAGGTCTGCAGTGCAGTGCTTTGGTTTCTCTTGGCCTCTTCCGTGAGAGCTTGAGCAGAGCTCGGTGTAACACCATGGGGTCACCCCAAGCCAGGGGTTGTCAGTGGAGAAACATGGAGAAATAATATTGCTGCATGATGTGGATGGAGAAGTCTGGAAATGCACCTTTTGGAAACTGACTGCTCTCACTGGATGAGCTTGAGGCTGTAAGGTGTGTTACTGGGGGCTGACAGTCTAATTCAAGGCTAATAGGAGCCTCTTGGGAGAAACTGCAAAGGATGATGGGACAAGGTACCGTTCCTCATCCATGTAAGTATGGGATGCTGCACAGTCTGTTAGGAAGAAACTGCAACCCAGCAACAGCAAACTTACTCTTGCGTGTGCTCTCATGTGCTTTAACAGCTGAGTTCAGTATATGGACACGGGAAGCTGGAGCTGGAGGACTGTCTATTGCTGTAGAAGGTCCAAGTAAAGCAGAAATTGCCTTTGAGGACCATAAAGATGGATCTTGTGGTGTGTCATACATAGTTCAAGAGCCAGGTATGTACCAAGACCAAATCATACTGAAATAATACTGAATGCTATTTTCAAAGAAACTAAGGACACTCACTGCTTCTTTTCTCCCTGCAGGCAACTATGAGGTGTCCATAAAGTTCAATGACGAGCACATTCCTGAAAGCCCCTACCTGGTTCCTGTCATCGCCCCCTCCGATGATGCTCGCAGGCTCACTGTCACTAGCCTTCAGGTGAGACATAAGGAAACATCTCCACAACTTGCCACAGAGACTGATTTCGTCCTTGTTCTCCAAGACCAAAATGGTTGTCCTTTCTTCTTAGTAATAGCCTTACCTTGGTTGGTGCTCGTTTTCAAGTTCAGATTGCAGTCAGAGAGTGCTTTTTGGCAGCTGGCCCCTTGGTAACTTGCGCTGGCAGAACTGGTCCAGCCCTGGCTAGCCAGAATTTGAAGGCAGAAGGCTCAACTGTGGATGTGTTACAGGTGGTAACACTTGGGAGTTAAGAACAGGAGGCTATAGAAATAGTATTGGTGGAGCCAAATCTTGCTTTCCACCCCATTGGCTAAGGGAATGCCAGGGAGAACAAACATGAACATGAACCACAGGTGATCGTGCTGGTACCAAGTCACTCGGTTGGCACGTGGGCTGACGAGCTGGGTTTCCAGGGCCGAGGTGGCGTAGGGCTGCGTGGTCGGGACGTTGCTGCAGCCTTGGCGTGGGCAGATGGAGGGGGCCCCACCATGAGGTCAGAGTGCAGATTCGCTCTGGCTGACATCATGAAACCACACAGTCGCAGCTCGGATGATTCACAAACAGTAGCGAATCTCGGAGTGAATCACAGCTTTGTAGTTGGTGTGGGCTCATCTGTTAACCTCACCATATCATTTTTGTGTGTGTGTGGTTGTGTGCATTAAAACAGAAGTAACATTAAAGGCCTGACTTAAATCTCCAAACCCAGAAACTTGGATGTGAGACTGAGAATCTGTGTCTAAATATACTGTACCTCAGTCTTCATTGACTTGTGATAAGCAAATAGTACTTTAGTCGAGGCTTTTTTTTTTGGATATGTCCCAGCTGTGGTCCTCATGAGTTTGCCTGGGCTGCAGGTCTCCTCCACCTTGGCTGTTTAAATGAATCACGACAGCCTGATCCGATAGTATCTCTTCTAACCAGGAGTTACAAGGGCGTTAATTAGTCGCTGTGGTATTGATGTTTCTCTTGTGTTTCATTTAAAGACTCTTTGACAGGAATACTCACTTCAATTAAGTCCTGCAGAGGCAGATAAAGCTGAGTATTCAGTAACGGAGCACAGTGTGCGGCATCAGCCTCCGCTAAACCTGTATCAGGGACTTGCTTTATACCTTGTACCTCAGTTCTACTCAGTTGCATTTATTTCCCTCTTCAGGATTTAGTTGAAAATAAAATCAGGTAAAGTATGTTCAGCATAAAATATTACTGCTGAATACTGCATGGGCTGCTCTGGTTGAGGACCGTTGCAGCATGGATGCTGAGCTGCCTCGCCTTCCACTGATGGCCTGACAGCACAGCAACATCTGGTTTCATGTTTTAAAATACTTTCTCATGTTAAGATGTCTTGTGGTGGTGTTCTAAATGCAGCCTCTTGTGGCAAATATAAACACGCATATTATTCTTTCAGAAAACTGGATTATCAGAGGCTTTTCACCTGAATGAATCTGGAATGAATGAATGGGCTGAAAATGGACCTATAGCTTAAACATCCTTTAAATCAAGTGCCTGAATACCAAGGGCTGACCTCAGTGACAACGGGTGACTAGTCTCTTAAACCTGCCTCTGTCTGATTTGGCAGAGTCAGCTGGCTTCCAAAAATGGTCCGTTACCATGGGAAAAGTCAGCCTAGCCAACATGGGTGACTCCTAAATCAGCCACCCACCTAAGAGGGAGAGAGCTTCTGATTTGAGAGTTAATGCAAGTCACAACATTATGCCTTTTGTTGAAATCTTTAAAAAAAAAAAAAAAAGTGCTGAAGTGGTTATTTCTGTGCCACAAATCTTGTGCTGTCTGAGACGAGAAGTTTAAATGTGATAATCTGACTGTTGCATTCTCAGGAGTCTGGATTAAAAGTTAATCAGCCGGCATCCTTTGCTATAAGGCTAAATGGGGCAAAGGGCAAGATCGATGCTAAAGTCCACAGCCCCTCCGGAGCTGTAGAAGAGTGCCATGTGTCTGAGCTGGAGCCAGGTGAGCATGGCTTTACATTGGTCAAAACAAACTGCGTGACCTCCAAACCACACTTGCTGCCCTGTAGCAAGGACGTTTAGTCCCTTTGGCTTGTGAGCAGTGTACCCAAGAGACAAGCACCTTCCTTGGAGAATGACTTCCTGGTGTCAAGAGTTGTTTGGTCAGGGTTATGTCCATGCTTTTCCTAGATAGCTCTAGAAATAATTGAGCCCTAACTTATGCAAGATACAGATATTTAATTCTTGGCTAGCCAGTGAAGGTACAGTGATATTAGTCATAAACGAAATATGATGTGGTGGTTGGATTTAGCCAGGGACGAAGTTTATTTTTCGAAGCTATGCTTCCATCTTTGACTAATAGTTTATTTTTAACTCGCACTCACTCCTTCATACAAAACGTCAAAGCAGCTGAATACAAGCAAACACTACAGAAATGTCAGCACCTGTTTCAGCAATGAGCTTTTCTTTTTCACTTGAAGTCTGAATGAGTTATGGTCTGTACTGTGGACAGACAGCAGCTGTCTGCCTGGGGAAGATTAGTCCCTCCTCTGGGTTAATGTGCAATCAAAAACGTTAGATACAAGCAAATTGCTAAATGACTTTCTTAAACAGAGGTGTAGTATCTGTGGTGTCAGAGCAGCACGCTCAGCCTGCTGGTAAGATTTGTCCTGTACTTACCAGCTGCTTTTCTTCTCTGCACTGCTCCCTCAACTGCCGACAGGTTGGGCTGTGATTAAGCTATCATGTTTAGTGCATGTGTGAGGCAAATAACCCTAAAACTCACCCGGCAGACTAGGTGACAGCTGAGATTGGGTCCTAGTAGACAAGCTGAAAATATAACCTGTGATACCTCCTGTGATAAATACAGCACTTTCCTACTTAAATATGAGCTCAGCAGCTTGTGTAGTTGAGTTTCGTGAAACTGGGACCGAAGTATGTCAAAGCATTACAGAAACCTTGCTTGGGTTGCTAACCAGCCCTTTGTTGGGTTTAATTCCTGTTTTATTGTTATTTCTGATGTATCAGAAAAGCCACTTCTCTCTTGCAGATAAGTATGCCGTTCGGTTCATCCCCCATGAAAACGGCATCCACTCAATTGACGTGAAGTTCAATGGAAGCCATGTGGTGGGCAGCCCTTTCAAAGTGCGTGTCGGTGAGCCCGGGCAGGCGGGCAATCCCGCGCTCGTCACGGCGTACGGATCCGGCCTGGAGAGCGGTACCACGGGTAACCCTTCTTTTACAGCTGTGTTTGCACTTTGGTTTTCCGAGAGAAACAGAAGCTGTCGCTAGGCATATTTTTACATGACTTTCCCTGCTAAGGCAGCTGAACTAACCCACATTCTCTGCCAACCTGAGCACAGGCTAATTTTGCTTTCTCGCATGCTCCTCAAGTCTTGTAACTATCAATTAGCAAGTCTCCAAGCTGTACTGAGGCTTAACAAACTTAAAACCTCTGCAAACCAGCAACCGCAGCACAAGTTCACTTGAACTGGTTCGTAGCTGGGCTACGACTCTGCCGGTTGGCTTAGCTCCGTGTCGGTGGTCCCTCGGGGCTCCAGAGATGCTCTGGCTCCCTTCCGTGTGTGAACAAGATGTCTGCAAAGGCCGGAGGTTTTTGTGAATGCAGATACTGAGTTGTCTGTCTAGTTGAAGGAGTCTTGTTTAACTTGCATACCCCTGTTAATTAAATGGGTACGAGAGTGTACGCCGTTACCTTTTCTTCAGTGTTTGCAGCTCTAAGAAATTTGAAGTTGAATGTAATGTGATGTGTAAACTCAAGGGAGTACGGTGGACTGTTCTGTTTGTAGTGTGCTAGACATGCTTCAGAGCCAGCGTGAACAGACTCTTGGAAATCTGACACCCAGTTATCTGCTGTGACTGTCCCATCTCATGATTCTCATCTCAAAAATGTAGGGTTTAGGGTGGTGGGGGTTTTTTAATGTGATTTATGGCCTTAGTAAGAAAGCATGGAAACATTCCAGGATATATACTTTGTGTGCTTTCTTGGGCCACACACACAGGTGAATAGCAGAGTAAAACTGATTTATTTTTTTACCCTCCTGATATGCAAGGTGATAGCTAGCTCCTCTTATCCTATCTACTGCTGTCTTTTGTGGATTCTATTTTATACCTCTTTTGCTCCCTGGAAATAAAAATACTGCAGTCATTCAGTCAAAGCTGCTGCTGTTCTGGAGAAACCAAGGAGTTGGTTTTGGAAACATGTGGATATACTATGTAAAATAAAGATATTATAGCCTGTGCTGCTTTAATAGGTGGAAACAAAAGCACTCATTAATACTAGCCACTGATGCATCAGGGACAGGGGAATTTTTCCCCATCTATAAAGGTGCTTGGGGTTGTTTTTAGTCTAAACAGACTGTTTAACTTCAGCAAAGTTCCTCTGTGCCCCCTTGTTGAATCCTGGCAGCTGCCGAAAGCTCAGTGCCCCGGGAGCTGCTGAGCAGCGTTTCCAAACAATGATCTAGTGTAGCAGTTTCAATAGCTGGTGGCTGCGCACCTGAAACGTCCCCCCAGGAGGGTGCACGTCTGCAGCCTCCAACAATGCAAGCCTTCATTTGAGGCACAAGGAAAAAGCAGTGACTTCAGAGCAAGAAGCCTTCAGTGAGGAGCTGTGAAGCTTGCTGGCTTTGGAAGTTAATTTTCCTCTGGTTGAGGGGTGCGTATTGCAAGCCGAGTGCCTCACCTCTCAGATAGGCAGTGCCAGTGAGATTTAGTGCTAAAGCGCTGAAAGATGGTACAATCCTCTGTGGGAGCTGGGTTCATCCAGCATTGCGACACAGCAGCCTCTTGTGTGCAGAGGTTAGAAACTCCCTAGTTTATCCCCACGCTTGCATGCTTCAGTCGGAGCTGTAGTAAACTTTCCCATAACCCATCCTGGTTTTGATTGAGCTCAAGCACTTTATTCCCCCTCAGCAGTGTCTGATACAACAACCCAAAGATCATAAATGTTTGAAGCCAGAGTCCGGCCATAAATTATTTGGGGGCTGAAAGCCTTGCTTAATTGTTTCTCGTGTTGCTGGCATTGTGTCATTGGCTTAGTATTAGCAGCGATAATTCAGTTGTCTTAACCAGATGCCGTAATTAAGCTTTTGTTTCCACAAACTGCTTGGAGTGCTGTTGCCGAGCAGTTCAAATACCCATCTGCTCCAGGAGATCTCCTCCCCCTCGTCTCTCTTGCTTTCTTGTGGGCTCTTCGCTGCTGATTTACAGTCCAGGCAGCAAGATGGCTCCGAGCTTTCCCGAGCTTGGCCGTGCAGGATGCTGTGTGGGCCCAGGCTCCGCCACGCAGTAGAAAGGCTCTTGTTCTAAGAGTTTTCTCTCTAAGCCAGTCTTTTGGTGCCAAAATCCTTCCATTTTGGTCCTAAAGAGCTCTCATGCCCCGTCTCCCGCCCGCCCCGCAGTCCCACGAGGCGTGCGGAGGAGGGAGCCGGGGTGCAGAGCCCCTGGTCGGGGCTGGCCCGTGCGAGGCTGCTGGGGGGAGGCGCGCGGTCCTTCCCTGCCTGCAGCCTTGGGCAGCCTCGTCTTGCACCAGATTACCCCTTCCCATTTAATAACAGGCTGCTTTTGTAACATCGGGTGTGAGCAAGAGTGTGTCTTACTGTGCTACATCTTTCTAGGATTGCAGTCGGAGTTTTTCATTAACACAACCAAGGCTGGGCCAGGTACCCTCTCTGTTACAATTGAAGGGCCATCAAAGGTGAAAATGGACTGCCAGGAAACTCCAGAAGGTTACAAAGTCATGTACACACCCATGGCTCCAGGAAACTATTTAATTGGAGTTAAATATGGTGGACCTAACCACATAGTGGGCAGCCCCTTCAAGGCAAAGGTTACAGGTAAAAAGCTAACCAGTATTTACTGTGTGCCTGAAGTAGTTTGTGTCATTCAGAAAATATGTCCCTCCGAGATAGTGCAGCATTCAAGTCTAGATGTCCAAAAACATGAGAAGCAAAACGTTTCTCCCCTTCACCTCCAAAGCCTAGATGAGGGATCTCAGGAGAGGCTACAGAAGCATTAGTCATGGAGCTTGTCAGCTTGGCTTAGCTGAGGACTGTAAAAAAACTTAAAACATGGGGAAATATTAAATCCTGACCTAGCGCTAGGGTGTTGCATTGGCAGTAGGGAAATACAACTTATTTACCCATTTCCCCCACAAAGCCTGAAACCTGGTCACCTGTAGCATAAGTGATACCCCTCTTGGTCTCATTTTGGTGCAGGTGTCACCTAACCAAAGGTCAGCAATGTCTGGGAGGCTTGTAGATGATGTGAGGAAGGCTGGTTTAGGAAGCTCTTTCTCTCTTCGGTGCTGTGTTTAAGCACATACTGGAGTTCATCTCTACTGCTGCCCCTGAGCTAGTGAACCCTCTCCTGGTGCCTGTGGCACAGTGATGTTCTTGGGAGCGGATGGCAGGGACTGCGCTCCCCCGGGCTGGGACATGCTCTGCTTTCAAAATGGGTTATTGCAAAATTGCACCTGCTTTTCTGCCAACTCGAGTCATTTTTGGCATTTGGTGATTGGAGCACAATTAACTCTTCTTAAGCGGCCAGCTTTGCTTAATGAATCCTGAAGTTCCTGTGGTCCTTTAACCACTCAAGGGCTCTGGGATGGGATTGTTGCCAATGTTGCTGGAAGATGTCAGCTTAAATACTGAAGTAGGAAATTGCTCCTCTCCAAAAATGCATTTTAGATGCAGAATGCATGCTAGTCATTAGGAGGGTTTTGACACCTCCTTGTAAATGCCTTTCAGATGGCATGAATCTGAATGTCAGAAATCTTTTCTGTTTCCAGGACAGCGACTGGTTAGCCCAGGCAGCGCCAACGAAACTTCTTCTATCCTGGTAGAGTCAGTGACAAGGTCATCGACTGAAACTTGCTATAGTGCCATTCCCAAATCCACCTCGGATGCTAGCAAAGTGGTTTCCCGGGGAGCAGGACTCTCAAAGGCTTTTGTGGGTCAGAAAAGCTCCTTCTCTGTGGACTGCAGCAAAGCAGGTACGAGTACAGGAACCAGCTGGGTGCCAGGGTTTAGCTGGATGTTTTTTTGCCCTAAACCAACTCTCAAAGTTAAAATTAGAGCTTGAAGTGATGATCTGGTTGTAAAGAAAAACTCTAAATGGTACACAGTGCTCACCAAATCAGTCTTAATAAAGAGGCTGTAAAGATGCCAGTTCCTCTCCAAGTGGCTTTATCTGAGCCACATTCACCTGTAAGAAACCACAGGGTTATGGCGTGAGAACAAATGGGTTGCTGAACTTCAGCAACCCTGATGGTGCTTTGTAGCATGTGTTGCAAGGTGTTCTCGTAAGCCCTGAGCACTGATCATCATCATCTGGGAGCTTTGTGGTGGGTGGATTCCAGGCCAGCCGCCTTCCCTGGTCTCTGTTATTAACTTCTAACCGAGTACTTGAAAAGCAGTGCCTGCTCACTTTCTGAGCAGTGTTAATGTCTCTGTGCTCTAGTTAGATAGTGGTAGCCTGTCGGGTCTGGCAAAATGCACAAATAAACCCTTGCCTCTGTGAGGTTGAAGGCTTTTTAAAGTAAAGTTCCTTCTTATACCAAATTAGCTTAGCCATGCCTCAGACTATCACTTTGTGAATTAAAAGAACAAAATCCTTGCGTTATGGAGCTAGTATATTATGGTACAGCCATGCTTGTTTATTTAAGCTTAGCAATGCTAACAGTCTGTTGTTTTGCTGTAGGTTCAAATATGTTGTTAGTTGGCGTCCACGGACCTACAATACCATGTGAAGAGGTGTCCATCAAGCATTTGGGCAGCCATCAGTACAACGTAACTTACGTCGTCAAGGAAAGGGGTGACTATATTCTGGCAGTGAAATGGGGTGACGAGCACATCCCTGGGAGTCCCTTCCATGTCACCGTTCCCTAAACTCGCCAAGCGTCAGAGTCGATCTTTACGTTTGCAGTTCAGATGTAGAGTTATACTGGGTGCAGTCCTGTTGCAAAATGCAGTATCTAGATACACACGGCTCACATTTCAATACAGTCAGAAGTAAACTCTAACTTTGTTTTTTACAAGCATTTCACTTCTATCCTACTTACCAACCTAATGTCAATCTATTTAATGTCCTCCTCAAATTGTACCTTTGCAGTACTGTCCGAGTCACTGTTAATGTTTGGAGAATCATGTGGATAACTAGACACTAATTTCCCTTGTGGATGTTAAAGACTTTAGATATTAATTGAAAACTGGAATTTGTCTTTGTAATTGGGTATATTAACTACTGATTTTATTTGACTGGAGACTTTGCGTTTTAGTTATGGAATATGACTTGGGCTGTCCCCAGTTCAAATTCTTTTCTGTAAAGAAATGAGGTAAAACTGGTACTATAATAGGTGCCTTTGTATACTTGATCAATTTTAGCGCTTAACATTATAAAAAGCTACTAAAAGTGGCTTTACCATTCAAATTTAAAATGTTTCTGAAAATGCTTTTCTAATGGTTTACATTTAGGAAAAGTTTATCTTTTATAGCAAACCAAAAGCAGACTGAAAATTACTTCCTGGGAACTTTCAGCCTTTCTATGTTAATGCTTTGTAAATCTAGACAGGTAGCTTTTTGGCCGTGATGCTAGCAATGCAGTTTTTACTTAGCTTGGGATCCTGCTGAGATTTCTGTAACTTTACAGGCAACTCCCCACATTCTTTTTGATTTATTTTAAGAACAACCCCTGGTTTGGCTGGGTTAAATAAAGTCCATAAACTTGCCGAGCCAAGTGTAACTCTCACCTGTGTGACCCAAAATTGATGCAGGTCAGAGCACAGCAGTGTATTGGGAAGATGGTCTGTGGTTTCCCTGGAGGCTGTGGGCCAGGCAAGTAGCTGAGAAGGTGCAAAGAAACCAGCCTGGGGGTGGGACCCCGCATCTGTAGTTGGGTACGGGGCAGGAGGGAGGGAGGGTGTGTGAATTTACCAATAATAGCAGTACCAATCAACAAACCCATCTTTGGTGCAAGTTGTTTTTTTATATCTCAGTCCAAGGACATGCCTGAAGCACGCTCATCTTTCCTGAAATCCCCTTCACGCTGCAAAAGGCGTTCCTGCTGAGGGTCAGGGAGTGAAAACTTCCATTTTAACTTGTCTGTCCTGGATTACTCCGTGCTACTTCTCAAGTGCGTATCTGAATTGCTGTCAGCTTCTGGGGCTTTAGTAAACTCTCCAAACGAGCTTTAACTCTGCGATTAGGAGAAGGTAGGATTTGTTGAAGACCTGCTAAAACATCACTGCCTGTCCCTAGGGAGAAGTTCATGCTTACAGTTCTGTAGTTACGTGTGGATGCACTGCTCTCCAGCACAGTCATTGGGGAAATAAAGGAAGGTTGGGGTTTTTTTACTGTGCTTTTTTTGTGCCTTAATGTGAAATGCTCACTACATTGTAAACTAGGAAGTAAAAACAAAATAAACTGGAATAAAATGCAGGATTGTAAAATTGTATCTTATAACTTATTAAATAGAACTGTTTGCTTCATTAAAATGTGCATGTTAAAAACAACATTGGGTTCTTTTCATATAGTTCAAACTAAAACTACAGCATGCAGCAGCTTCAGGCAGACCAAAAAACCTCTGGCCCACGAGGCATGCAGGTAGCTGTGAAAAACTTGGGCACAACCTCAGTGCCTTTCATTTTTTCTTTTCTCTAAAACCATTTTTTTCCTAAACCAAAACATCTGGCAGAAGTTCAAGCCATGGCCTAAACGTACTGGGCGGCCGTGGGCAGCGTGCGGACGGGACATGCCAGGGCTGCGCTGGTTTTCTCCAGGTGCGGGGGCCCCGGGAGCGGCCTGTCGTTGGTCTGATGGTGGGGTGCTGCCAGGGGCACCCCTGGGTCCCCAGGGTTCTTCGCAGAAGTTGGTTCCCAGCACTGCACCTGGGCTGGCCAGCACTGGTGCACGGCTATGGAAACCGGCAGATGTTTTCCCAAACACGGCTCCTGCTGAAACCTGAGATGCAGCAGCTGGCAAGGACTTTCCTGCCCCAGGTTTATCAGATTATTTCCTTTTTATAGTTAACTGCGTTTCATTAGCTTTGTGCTACGTCAGCCTGAACCTTCTATTTAATGTTTTTAAACAAAACAAACCAAAAAAACCTGGATACAGCTGTTGGGTTGGGTAAACCTTGAGAGCTTTGAGCCTGTGTAACTCCTATTTCCCATTAACCCTGTCTGGCCTTCTCACACCTGTTACTACTTGGTGTCTTGGTCTAATCACACTAGCTGAAATTAATGGGAGTTGTCTGTGAAGCTGAGGGACCCTGATTGCTACCTTGTCTGAGGTTACCTCCAGCAAAAGCTGAGCTTTGCTTCAAGTGAGCAAATCTGCCTTGCTTGGGTACTGACAGCTGTGGGGTGGCCACACAAAAATAACTTGCTAAGGACAGCAAGCACCTGGTGGTATTGATGAGAGCAGCTTTGGGTGCAACTTGGCTGTGTCAATTTGGCAACAATGTTCAGCCAACTCCACCAGCTCTGGCGGCTGAGGACTGACTGTGTTGGGCACAAAGCAGTGCTTTGAGTGGGCACTGTGCTCTGCTTCTGGTCTTTGGCACCTTGACCATGGTTTCCATTTGCAGTGCCCACCTTAGCAAGCGCCCGTGGGGCTGGGGTGTTGGTGTACTGGGTCACTGACATTCCAATGCCTCTTCCTGGGTAGACTTGCAATGGTACGAGATGCACTGTCTTCATTATTTACAGAAGACTGGCATGGGGTTTTTTGCCTCTAGCTGTGGAAGTGGGTTTTTTTCTGCCAATTTGGTTGTACTTCAGTTCTCTTCCTTCGTTTATAATCTCTCTCCTTGGTGGTGGTTTGGAGTAGGATTTGGCCACCTGGTACCTGTGAGTCCCCTGGGAACTTGTCCATCCCTCCTCAGCTGGCTCAAACTGTCCTGCAAGCACTTGGCTAGATCTGGCAGTGCCCTCGGTAGCCAGCTGGACCCTCGCCTGCTGGTGGCCAGTGACCCAGGACAGCCCGTAAGTCAGGGCACTACGAGGTAGGGAAGCCTGTTGGGACCCACTGCACCTCCAGGAGGTTCACCAGATGCTTTGGTGGGTGGTGGAAGGTAAGTCCCTGCAGCATACCGGTTACCTAGGGGTGGTAACTCAAGAGCATCCCATCTGCCTGTCTGGTATTGGTGGGTTTTGATGCCAGAAGCACTTGTTCATCTCAATGGGCAGGGAAAATTGGTCTTTGGAGGTGATGTCCTGGAGCTGGAGCTCTTCACAACCTGCATACTCAGACTGTCCTTCACTCCGCGCTGCTCAAGTCTGTCCTGTAGCAATCCTGTCACTGTGCTGTGCTTGTTCCTGCTGTGCCCTAGGGTCTCACCTGCATTTGCTGCCTGCTGGCCTTCTCTTTTGGTTGGGGAGTTGTTGGAAATTCCCTCTTCAGACCCCTCTGGGTGTCCTTTGCCTTGCTTCCATCAGTTTCTGATGGCTGTCACTGGAGCCAGCATGGCAAATATCTCCTATACTTGGGCGTTGCTCAAAGCTGAGAATTGCATTTGGTTGTGTGCAGCTCAACCGCAGAAATGCAATCGGAAGAGCATCCACCACTTCTCTTCTGATTGACGCCTTGGAGGTTGCTCCTGGGTGTAGGTGAGGTGGTTGATCCCTCCACGCTACTTAAACCTGCTGACAGCATGGCCCTTGCTTTCTCTACTGCTCACAAATGTGAACGGAGGCCTTTTGTTTTATTGTGCCTGATACAAAAAAGATGCAAGAGGTCTTGTGTTAGCTGGGGGAGGTAGCTTGTTACAGGCTCAGCTCTGTCAGACACTCTCTGACGGCATTAATCATCTCGGTTTTGCTGTGGGCGTCCTTCATGCTGGGTACAAAGCTGCCTTCTGCAGAGCTCAGAGGTCCTGGCTGTGCATCGTTTTGGGGGGAAAGCCCTGGGCATGGGCACTTCCAGCCCGTGGCTGGTCCACGGCTGCAGCCTACACTACAAACTTTGACCCACTTGTCCCAGCACTACCCTGGCAGCATGGGGATTTGCTTTTCAAAATAGCTTCAGCTACTTTTGAAATAAAGCATAAAAGTGCAGCTCCTTCCAAAAGGCGTAAGGTGCTGTTTCTGCTCAGCTCCTTGCCTGTCAGGGGAGAATGTGATCCATCCAGGGCTGGCCAAGAGCTGGTCAGCTCCTTCAGCGTTTGCATGCCAGTAAAATAAATCTCATGCCATTTGTCACCTGGTATATTATTCTTCTTGCAATATAATAAACCTTGGATGGTGTTGTTTGAGATGTAGCACCGAGTGCCTTGCTTTATTAATGGGCTAATCGTGTCCCCTGTGATGGGTGTGCTGAGGTGTGCTGGTGAACTCGCGGCCGCTGGGTCGTTCGGTGACCGGCCAGGCTGAGCACGGGCTGCGCAGGCACAGCGGGGCTGACGGTACCTTTTCACCCTTTCCAGTATCAGTGTGATTATCTTGAATAAATTAAAGATATATAACTTTAAATTATTAAATCTTTAAATTATTTAAAATGAATCATGAAAATATTTTTTCTATATAAATAAATGTAGAAAAGATAATCCAGTATACTTCATTTTTCTGGCAATGTTACTGCAGCAGTAAGTCCCCAGTCCATGCCAGGCCTGGGACTGCACAGAGTACTTTGTGTGTCCAAAATGGATCTCTCTTCACCCTCCAAAAAGCACTGAGCTGCTCTGACATTTGTCAGGTGTGTTAGCAGTGTGGCTGGTGGGGCTCTTGCTTAGCAGGACTCTAGTTTTGGTCAAATTATGCAAACCCTGTAATTAGTTTTCCCTTTAATTGTCTGTGGAAAGCGAGATTGTAAAGCTTCCAGTCCAGAACCTTCTTTTTTCTCTACACAGTTTTAACTTCTAAATGTATTTGTTTTAAACTGATTTTATTTTCAATTCTTTTTTTTTACCCCACATTGAAATGTACTTGCAGTACAGACAATGCACCTTTCTTTCTTAAAAAAAAAAAAAGGAAACAAACTATGTATTAATCACATTTAAAAGCCTGTCCAAAGTGGTTACATATAAACAGGTATCACTTGACAGAAACTGGGATGGAGTTGCATGAAACTCTTAATTCAGGGAAAGGCACAATGCCTGTGGTTTTTATTTGTTTGAAGAAAGAGTCTTTCCAAAGCATTTGTTATCGTGACAGCTGGCTGTGCTGCTCTCTCCCACAGGCCAAATGAAATCGCTTGCCCAGTTTGGCCTCTGCCAGGCCAGGGACAGCTCTGGACCCACTGGCACACAGGGCACGGGGTCTTGCAAAGCTGCCGTCAGCATCCCCAAGTGCTTGTTCTGTGCTCTGTGTCAGCTGGGTTGGAGGATCTTATTTTTCTTATTTTATACATCTCCTGTCTGCATCCAGGGTAGCAGAAAGGAGCATCTGAAGTTTTGCCGCGGGCAGCGGCGATGCAGGACGTGCCGCTGGAGCACACAGCCCTGCTGTATTGCTGTGGGCTGGGAGCAAACCTGCCTGGTACCGACACCTTTCAGCACCAAACTCCCCAACTTCTGTAAGCAGATGTTTATTTTTAAAAATATTTTTTCTCTGTGTTACAGTAACTTATAGATATTCCCATCCCACCGCAAGGTGCCACATCTTCATGGCTCCAGCCAAGCTGGAGAGGAAGCAGCAGGATGGGCTATAACATTTTTTTTTTTCTCTGCAGCCTGCAGTAATGGTTAATATTCAGCAGGTCCCTCTCGCAGAAGGTTATCCAAACAACCCCACTGCCAGCTCTCCCTTTTGTGCAGGGCTGTTTCCCCAGGGCCTCTTGGGAAAATGCTTTTAAACGGCTTTTCAGAATTTCTCAGACTTAATTTTCTTAGTTGTGAATTTATATTGCATACTTAGAAAAAACACTGTCACTAAATCAGGTTGGATTTATAGCTCATGTTGCTATTAATTTGACCAGGATTTAAAGTGCATTCTTTATATAACCTGAATGAAAGGCTAATATATATGATTTTTAAAGAAAAATTTGATAGGCAAAATATGATTTAGCAGGACCCAGAGGTTTGTTTGACAGCTCTTTCCTGTGATGAACTGCCTTTCTGCAGGACCTTGGTACTGCAAATATTTACATCCATGCTTAGCTGGAAGCGTGTGAATCCTTTGAGCCCTGTGGAGGAGCTGGCCTTGCTGGGAGGGTATTTCTTTCTGACAGTGATGTTCTGCTAGGGTATTTATTTTGGAGGGGTGGGATTTTGCATCTGGCTTCACTAAAAATTGCTGGGATCAGGCCCTCCTCCCAGCTGAGACACACAGAAAGCGGTCACATCTCAAATGCCAGCATTTCCAGAGCTTTTCAGGGAAGGTTTCTGGTTCCTTTGCCAATATGGAAATTAATTCCTATAAATCTGCCTCCCGACTAACAGCAAATACCCTGCAAACACTGACAGCTGAGACACTATATTTAAAATGACACATGAAGTATTTAACCTTGTTTTTTGCACTGGCTAGAAAACCAGACTGCATTGAAAGGGCGTTCATAGTTTTATACCAGGTGACAGCGGAGAGGTGGTGTCACTTTACCCTTGGGACAGCGGAGAGAAATGTGGGCTAAACCCAGCCCCGGGGGTTGCAGAAAGAGCCCTTGATCCAGATTGCAGTTTCCCCCAGCACTGGAGAAGGGAGTGGGTGGCATCAGCCACAGGCGGACACGGCAGAGAGGGGATGTTGGTGCTGGAGCAGCATTACATCGCTCCCACAACCAAGTACAAAACACCAAAGGGCAGAAGCAGAATCGCTGACAGACGTCCCAAGGGGCCAGGCAGGCTGGAAAGGCTGTGATCGCTGCTGGGTTAAACCAGCCACAGGCAGGGCAGGGGACACCAAGGAGTCCCTGGGGTAGTTGTGCCCCATAATCTGCCGGCACCTGGTCCTGGGAGCTGCTGCCTGCAAGTGGGGCCGTCTGGTAAAGGTCATTGCAGAGTGTTTCCTAGCTAAATAACTGTGGGCAATGAATAAACAGGCTTGGAACCAAAAAAAATGTGCTACCTTTTTGTTGTAAAACTCATTTACAGACACAGTGAGACCAGAGACACTTTGGGGTCAGCTGTGGGCCAGCTCTCGACAGTGAATAGAAAAGGTCTGTACAGGGACACCTATGGGAACACAGATCTGTGAGCTCCCAGCTAAGGGTGAAATCGTGTTTCCTTGACATGTCCGGGTGTGCCTGGGTCTAAATACTGTGGGACACCCCCAGTCTGATCCCGGGGTTTGTAGTGATGCCACCAGAGGGTGCACTAATAATATTTAATGTACATATAGCTCAGCATTGCAGGGCAGCCAGATGCCCTTGCAGAGGGGAGGAACCTGCGTTCTCCAGGGCAAGGGGCTGACAGAGGTTGTGGAAATACTTTCCATGACCCATAGGTAGCGAAAAAAATGTGACAATTCCAATTGTTTTCCTTTAGAATAAAGGCAGGAAAAAGATGACTGCTGTCCACCTTCTGCTCTCCATCTCCTTGGCTTGCTGGGCAGAGAAAAGCCCCACCAGGGACACTGAACACTCTGCTGCAGGAAGACGGAAAACAAGCTCCCCGCAGGTGCCGTGGGAGCACTGCCCAGGGAGCCCCTGCCCTGCTCTTGGTCCTTTTCCGTGGCAGATGCTCCATTAGTGAGTGGCCAAGTCCAGCCTGGGGCACTGAGCTGCTCCCCACGATCCCTCCAGACGCCGAGGGAGCTGTCAAGCAGCCAGGCTCAGACCAACTGCTGGTTTTGGTAGTCCCACGCCGGTAGGCTCTTTGCTTTTTCTGCCTTTGATATTGCTGTCGGTGCTACTGACCCTGTTGTGTGCCAGCACAACAGAGCCTTTCTCGGGGCTGCAGCTCGATCGCTTGCTGCACATCTGTATCTGGCTGTACATCTGTACACGTGTACACCTGTATGTTCAGACACAAGAGGTATATGGGCCTCAGCCCAAACCCCATCAGCAGTGGCTTTGACACCTGCTTCTGTCCACCCATCACCCACACGGCAGGGAAGCGGTGGGTGCTTTGAAGGGTGTTCAGGCTCAAATTGCTCATGTCTGTGTGTATTGACGCACAGTTAAACTTTCAGGAAAGGAAAACAAATGTGGATGTAAACCAAAATAAGAGAGGCTGTGCTGCACATGGGTATTTCCGTGTCAAAGGGTTTAAGATCTGGGGACACTTCCCATGGTGCAGAAGGGACAGTCCCTGGTCCTGCTGACTCCTGTTCTTCTGTGTCATTCATTAAACAGTACATCCCAGCATATATGACTGATGATGGTTTAAGCATTTTTTTTTAATATTCTCTTAATGCTGCACGTTCAGTCACAGTGCATGCTCCATTGGTCTGTGTTTGGGGCTGTACAGACCCCAAACAAACAAGTTAGGTGGGCGCCTGTGGGGTTTTGTACCAGCTCTCTTGTGTCCTTGCTGCTGCCAGTACCTAAAAGGAGGCAAAAGGAGGAATACAGAGCCTTGCCCAGGGCCAAAGTGTGTCTCACCTCATGGCACAGGTGGAGAGGTGTCGGGGCCCTCCAGAGTTAGTGGGGAGCAGTGCCAAAGCCAGGAAAAGGACATGAGCCCTGTTCATATGAGTCCAAAGTGCAGATGGACAAACCTAGCCAGTGGAGATGATGGAGGCTATGGAGAAACATCAGTCCTGTCTGTAGCTGCTGCCATAGGTTCCCGAGGGTTTCCCTGCCAAGGGACTTACTCCCCCAGGACAGCAAAAACAATATTCATGTGGGTTTCCACAGGGTGAGGGGCAGTCTGGGCTTCATCCCAGATGCAGGGAGCTCCTGTGGGGCTGGGAAAGGGGTCTCTGTGGGGCGGTGGAGACCTCGGGTCTGCGGGAAGCCAGGATGCCTCCAGCATCATGCATTGGAGGAGGGTCTTCCGAGGACCCAGACCTGAAGGACTGTGAGGGGGCGGTTCTTAGCACTTTTTGTTCAGCTGAACCCTATCTGCTCTGTGTTCTTGCCTGGGCAGGGTGGCTGTGGAGGAAACAGAGAGTTTTCAGCTTCTGAAGAGCCTCTTTGTTTCTCTCTGAGCCATGTACTGAGACCTGGCTTGCATGAGACCAAGTCTCTCCAGGCCATTTTGGATTCCCAGCATAAATCTTCTGTTTGATCATAAATAAGATCAAGAAGCCTCATTCATCGAAAGAGAAACTTTGTTCTGGTTGCAGAATATATTGAGGCTGCCGCAGACTGGAACAACTTAAAAACCCCTTTGCAAGTAGTGATCCCCTGATGGGGTAAATCTAGAGATGACATGAACTGTTAAACTTTTTAGGCTCTAATTATAATATTGTCTAATGAATGTATGGAATAAACACAGGAATATCTATAGAGACCAACTGCGTTGACTGTATGAGCTTTGGGCACCTCCTGGCCCCTATCAAACGTTATGAACCAAACACAGATGCTGTCTGTCTGCTTTGAGTCCCACAAAAGTGCATCCCAGCTCTCCATGGAGGAGCACCATTTTGCATTAAGATGACTCTCTGCCCAGCAACTGCTCAGCCTCTCTGCAATAGCATCTCCAGACCAACAGCCACCAACATCATGCCTGAGGCTGCAGCCACTGCAGCGGCTACTCTTTGGCCACGTCTCTTATCTTCAAGTGCTGGGTAAAGGATTATATTCAATGTCACAAAAAAGGGCAAAGCTTTTTTCAGTGAAACTTAGTCATATTTATGTATTTTTCATAATTGAAGGTATCTATTATTGCTTTCATGGAGCATGAGTTAATCTTTTGTGCATTCCTTCTTTCTGAAAGCCAGAAGAAATTAAGGACTTATGTAGGACTAAGATGTGAGGGCAGAGACTTAGACTGATTTCAGCCTTCACATGGACCATTGCTGCTGTCAGCCAGACAGTAGCATTTCTATAAAAATCCACATGTAAATATTTATTCTAAATCAGGCTCTTTCTCTCATTTTGCCTTGGCTGGAATATAACTGAGGGAGCTTATGAAATGCTGTGTCTTTTCCAGATTAATTGCTATTGAAAGTTGGGAGGTTTGTTGTCTGCACTGCATAACCCCCCTTGGGATAACCTCCTCTTGATTTAGTTTCTTTCCTCACATTCTTTCTCCCCAGACAGTGAGTTTTGCAAAGGCCAAACTGTTTTCCTCCCCTAAAATCCTATCTCATTTGCTACCCTGCCCCATCAGCAGACAAACCAGCAGGCGTTGATGAAGGGAGATGAATATTTTCCTCTACTAACAGTTGGATTATTCCCACTTTTCAGATGCTATCTGTGTAACAAGGTTTGGTTTGCACTAAATACAGCCTGTGGGCTGAGCTGAGAAAACAGATTGCTGCACCACTACGTTAAATAATCATCATTAAAGTCTGGTTCATCGGAGAACTTTAGGCTGGCATGGAGGATTTTGGGGGGTGAGGTGCAACTCAATTCCACATCAGGATGATGAAATCAGATCTTAATTGAAGTTTTGCTCGCACTCTCTGTTGGTAGCTCTGTCACCTGGGATCTGCAGGACTTCTCACCTGCGGTTTGCAGGCAGAGTGATGGCAGCTGGTGGGCAGGCAGGGGTGGGAACTGCCACTGCCCTGTTCCTGCTGCTCCCTGGCTGGGTTAGTGCAGAAAAGGGGCTTTTGCTGCTTGTCCCTCTCTTTTCTTTCTGTCTTTGCCCAGGCCCTCGATGCTGTGAACAGTTTCAAACTCAGACAGAGCAAATACTCTAAGTTCAGCAACATTTTACATTGTAAATCACCACGCACAGACCTGTGTCCCACTTGGTGCTGAAGCATCCATACACACACACACACAATGCAGAAAGGTCCTTTTATTCCCTCTGCCTCTGCAGAGGAATGGCAGAGCTCCAGAGCTCGCGTGAACGTGTGGAGATCCCTGCCCCTTCAGCCCTTACAGATAATACACAGAAGTATTTTATCCTTGCAGTAGCTCTTTACACTTGGGATCAGTACATTAATGTGCTACTTACAGATGATTTATTTTTGTGTACAATAAGGAAAATAACTGGAAGGTTTAATTTACCTTCTTACCCAAAATAGTTGAACAAAATATTTGGGATTTTTTCCACTAAGTATTGCACTTGCTGTGAGTATATATACACTAGTCTTCTACAAGATCTGTTGGCATCCATGTATTTCCATGTCATGTGAGAGGACTCAGCATGCTCATGAGTTTGAGCGGCGGCTCTTTCTTGGTGTCCTCTTCCTTGAAAACTGTGATTTCAGCCAGTTGAAGAAGCCACCTCTTGTTTTTAACTCAAACTCTACAGGAAAGTGGTCGCTCACCCCCAGCGCCTGCAAGACAACGGCACAGAGGGGTTGGGAGCCGGCTGCCCATGCTCTTTCCCAACCCTGTCCCAGGGGACTTCACCGCTGAGGTGGATGTGGGGAGGTGCAATATGAGCATTGCATCACTTTGGGAGGGTGCAACAGTTTTATAGACCAGATCATGTTCAAAACTGCCTAGATATCATTGGCTTTGAGCTCCTGTGTTAGCCCTTGCCCCACTGCTGCAGAAGCCATGCTGTGCCTACCTGCTCCTCGGTCATCTGGAAGTCCTTCTGGAAATCAAAGATATTGACAGAGTGTGGCACAACGGCGTGAATGAGCTTTTGCCCACTGACCACGATCCTGCAAGGAGCAAGGAAATGGGGTGCTGTTATGGGGTGCCTGACTGGTGGCAGCCATGCTGCCCTGAGGTGGTGGCCAGAGAGGTGGCCTTCATGGAGTCACAGCTGCGTATGTTTTGTTCTTTCCTATGGGATGCCTAATTAGAGATGCCAGCATGTGCTTTCTGCTAAGTTTGGTTGATTGCTTTCCTTGGCAGTGAGGCACCTAAATACCTCAGCATGTGTTGGTCTTGGAAGCCAATGTACAATTACGTGTATCTAAACCCACCCCAACAGTTGTGCAAAGTTCAAAGACATCCTTTGGATACAAAAATCATAGGACACGAGTGACTGGAATCTCAGCGAAGTCCTGCTTTGATCCAGAAGCTTGTTCTGCAAGAGGTTTAAGTCTTGATTTACTCTGGGCTCTGGTAAGCTGATGTATTTATCGTCCCTGCTGAGGGAGCTGCAGGTTGCAGCAGGACTCGCCATGTGCCCAGGGAAGGTGAGGTGTCTCACCTCCTGCGCAGAAACTGGATTTTGTATTTGTCAATCCAAATTACAAATGCAAGAGCAAAAACCATGGCACATAGCCAGCATGAAGGAGGCAGCAGCACCTTCCGCCTGGGTGTGTGCAGGGCTCTGCAGATGAGAAGTGCTGCGTAATTGCCTGTCATTTACCTCCACGTAAGCCACACTAGCTTACAACCAGGCTGGTTCCTGCACAAAATCTTGTCCTTTCTACAATACTTCTTACCAACAAGCCTGCAAAAAGTTTTTTGGGCTCCTGACTAGAAGTATTCAGATCTCATTTCTGCCTGGACAGTTTTATCTTTGAAGGCCTCACACACGTTTGCTTTATCTGACAGTCACTGTCACCTTTCCATATATACTTTTTCTCAGAAAGTCATAAATAGGGAAAGGTTTGGCAGTGAACCTTTTACCTGTCATACGGGCAGCTTGTGCTTTTCTTCACCGTTGTGTCATTTTTGTCACCAATTAGCCAGATGAATTCAGAGTAAATCCTCAGACGGATGTTCTTCCACTGCTTTTGTGGAACATAGCTACATCCAGCATTAAAGTCCCCCATAAAGATGAAGTTCTGGAAAGTGGGAAGGTTTTCAAAAGTAATCGTGAGGACAGCTCTTCAAAAGAAGACCAGCAAGGACTTTTAGGGTCAACAAATGCTCCCAATATCCCACAGAGCTCAAGTAGTGAGTGCTCATTGAGTGCAGCGGGGCTTCTCCTTTCTGCTGGGCACACCACCAAGGCACATTGATAAACCAGAAGTTTTATTGAGAGATCAAGTTTACAGATTAAAATGTGAAAAATACATCAAAGAGATACTCAAAATCTGGGGCTTGTTATCAACAGTTTTAAGGTTATCAGGCTGCGAATAGCATGCCAGGTGACTCAATACTAAAGCTGCTGTTAGTAACGTAGATGTGTCAACTAACCTCAGTTTTCCAGCGCTGTTTTACGTCTAAATACACATCGTAGAGCTCATCAATCTCCCGTACTGCCGTCTCCGGTGTGGTGTGAAGAGGGATTATAGCAAAGTCTTTGACAGCTTAAAAACAAGGCAAAAGAACAGGAAAAAATGTAGTGGTTAAACACATGCTGAATCACAAAGAAACAGAGTTTGGCTTGGAAGAAGGAGGTTTTTCTGAAGAGGAAACAGCTTCTGCTCTGGCTGCGGAGGCGCTTGCTGTGTAATTGCAGAGCGCTCCCCCTGAGCTGCCCAGCCCAGGCCGAGCTGCAGCAGGGTGAGGTGCTGTGTGAGGGCAAGGCAAGCCCTGCCCCACCACCCACGGCAATAGCTGCTCCCACGGCCGCGCCAGCAGCATGGAGCTCATCCACTAAACCACCGCCCATGCCGGCAGTGAGGCTTCCCTGGGGCTGCTGGCCACGGCGCTGCGGTGTGCGCCGAGCTGCGGGCGATGCCGGCGGCAGCAGCCCCAAAAGCCAACGCTGCTCTCGTAAGGAAATGCAGCCTGGGGTCAGGATGTGGCCCCTTTCGCCTGTCCCCACCACATGCTCAGGTCCAGCGAGCACCATCTTTCTCTGTGAGGCTCGCCAGTGGGAGAATGATTTGTTTCTGAAATGTCTCACTGGTTTTTGGAGACTGGAACCAGACAGCAAAGGGCTCTCTGGAGAAGGCGTCCTCGTCCCCAGGCTGGGTGTCAGGGTACTGGTAGGTTTGTTTCACTGATATCAGATGTTGCCTGCAGCAGAATAAAGAGGATAGGGGATGTCATGCTTGCAGCTCGGTGGGATATGTCTAACACTGACCCTGTGCTCTGACCCAGACCCTGGGCCATGGTCTGGGATGGATACAGCCACGCTGGTGCCTGTGCCAGGGATGATCCCCACACCCGAGCCCAGCCCAGCCCACCCTCACAGCCTGCACCTCTCCAGCTCCCTCGCAGCAAAGCCACCACCGTGTCCAGCCCGTCTCTCCAGTGCTGCGGCCTGGGAGAGCAGGGGAAGGGGCTGGCTCGTGACGAGGGGAGCTCGCTCACCTGTAGATGAAGGCATACTGCTCCTTGTAGCTCTTCCTTCCCAGCCTCTCGCTGACCACACAGCTGTATTCCTCCTTTGGCCCCTTCAGCTGACTGGGAGCAAAGTGGCTGTCAGTCTGGGCAGGCAATCCCCAATTTAAAGCAATTCCTAACCGTGCAGAAAGGCAGCAGCCCTGCCGCAGCCCCATGCTAGCCAGGCAAGGGCCTTTCCCTCCCTTCCGTTTTCTTTTGAGAATTAATCTTTAACAAACTGAATCTAACTTGGTTATTTTGATTTAAAAATACATGTCCTGGAGTGGTCTAGAGCTTGCTTTGCTCCTGGCCTTCAGCAAGGCTGCCAGAGCCTGGTCCTTCCTGGGACAGAACCCAGACCCTGAGATTTCACCCCAGTAAAGCGGCACTGAGCAGACCACGGGATCTTGCCAAGCATCTTTCCTAATATTTGCCTACTTTCCCGTGGCTACCCTACCTGGTGAGCTTCTCCACCAGGAGAGGACAAACCCGGTTCTTGTTCTCCTTTATTTCCATCAGCAATGTGATGTCACAGCGAGAAATGATCTGCAAGAGGAAGGAGCAGAAGCAAGTTTGCACATGATGGGTGTTGGAGGATTCGAAAGAGGTTAGAAAGAAGTGGTTACTGGTGCAGGGAAAGTCCTTTGTGGAAGAAGCGGTGCCCAGCTTGGGATCGTGGGAGGGGAGCAGCAGCTGGAGCAAAGCCCTTCTGCTTTCAGAGCTGCCTCACAGCCCCGCGGGAGCTGGGAGAGGGAACTCGGGAGCAGGGCAGTTTCGGGTTTGTTGAAAAACTTCTGTGCCTGCTTTTGAGGAAGAAGTGTGGAGGGGAAGGGACAGTGAGAGCCACTGCTGTGAGCCTGCTCTCCCCACACCATTTCTGGGGTGCTGCCCCCGGCCCCCCAAACACCTGCAGTTGGTTGTGCTTTCTCTCCTCCCTGCCCCTTGCCATGTAAGTTTTCTTCTCTGCTTTCGGCCAGCGCTGCGCACAAGCAGCCCAAATCACTGGGTGCCCAGATGGATGTGGCAGGAAGATTTGGGGGGCATCGAGGAGACCCTGTTTGCATCTATCATCAATCCACTGCAATGGTTTCCATCCTTTATCCAGTGTATACACCCCTAAGGTCCTATCGCTATGCCCTGCCTTCCAAAAGCGGTGTGTGCTGTCAGCACTTGCCAGTCCCAGCCATTTGTTGCAGACCCCTTTGAAATAGTCTCTAGAGCCCAAATCAACCCCCAGTCTGAAAACAGGGTCCCAGCTCCCATGGGCTGCAGCACCGCAGACGAGCCGCAGGGTGCTGGGGGGAGGCTGCCCCAGCCTGGCTCAGCTCCTGTGGCCGGCACTGGGGTTCCCCATGGGAAGGCCTGGCTCACCCCGCAGCCCGGCATGCTCAGGGGCTTCCTTCTGCCCCCAGTTTTGTCGCTCTTCAAATTTTGCGGGTGATATTAATGGAAAAAAGCCCCTTTTTGCCTGCTGAAACTTCTAAGAAATTAATATATTGCCCATAATTTAGTATATATTTCTTACAGTGCTGACAGTAGAAGAAGAATGATCCAGAAACGCAAACCCCAGCAAACCCCTCTTCTCTTGCAATGGAAGGATTAAAGCTCAACTGAACTGTGGTGTTTGTCGCTGCTGCCATTTGGCACATGCAGCCATCCCGCTAACACTGTGTCTTCCATTACTGTGGCATCTCGGAGGGCACTTGCAAAAACTGTAAGTCCAAAACATGGTTCTTTTAAAAATATGAGTTATCTTCCGTTGCTGCAGAGGAAGCCTGATGGTGAGAGTTTATTTACATAAATTAGCAATCAGGCTTTTCAATTTTGTTCCACACTCTAATATGATACTCTGCTGTCCTGAGGATATGTTTAATTAGACAAGAATATTTCAGAATAATTAACACATAAGCAAGGTAAATAATGTATCACAAAACAAAGCTCTGTGGATTCAAAATGAAAATTATTTTTACTGTGCACAGAGAGTTTCCTCCTTTCCTAACTCCATTTCCAAAGGAAACAGCAAACGTTGTTTCTGTTATATTCCCATGCAGGCTAAAATAACAATGAACACCCTGCTCAACCACAGGCTGATTTTGACTTTAAGAGTATTAAATTATTTAAATTATTAACTCTTTTTTTTTTAAAAAAAAAAAAACTTGAAATTCACTCTGAAAAATAAACAAAGGACAAGATTATGTAGCTAAGAACTCCTCAGACAGCTCAATGTTTGTCTCATCCAGGCAAATGAACTTACCTTTACCACGGCATCAATGACTTCAGGTCTGGCTATTTTTGTTTCTCCAAAAGACCTCACATTGAAGGAGCAGATTTTTAGGCTCAGAGATGGGTTGAAATTGAGGAGCGAAAGCAAGATGAAGAGCAACATCTTCAGGAACTTGGACAAAATGAGTCGCTGCGAGTATGGCTATAAATATATATGTGTGTGCGTGTGTTTGTGCATCCGTCCCTCTGCAGCCAGTTGGGAGGTCAAACCGAGCAGTCAGCTGTGTCGATCACAAACATGAACAGGAATCACCATTTCCTCCTTTCCCTCACTTCCATCTCCCAGCACAAAGCAGCATGGAGACGTTGAACTTCTGCCTTGGAGGAAAACTGGCTCTTCTGAATCAACCTCCCCAGCTGGAGAAGCAAATGCTCTGCCAGATCCCAGCATCCCTCCCACCAGCTGGGCCCATGGACCAGGCTCCTGGGCCACCCCAAGTGAGGGGTCAAGACCAGGAGGTGGATGGTGACGGGGTCTGAGAAACAGCAGTGGGGAGAGGGGGCTTTCTGGAGGGCACCAGTGGTGGGCATCAGAAGCCTTGGTGGGCACCAGAAGCCCCAGTGAAGGCTGATGGCAATGGGACACCCTGGACGAAGAGGTTTTGACCATGTTTTGTTCTGCTTTCACCGTGGTCAGAAAATCATGCTGTGAGAAAGCGACGAACTGTCTATCACCCCAGGCCACACGCTTTTGCCCGCTTCTCCCTCCCCCCCCAGCGGAGGTGAGCCCTGCTGTGGGACAGACACGTTTGTTTGCCCACAGCTGATGGGGCCCGCTGGCGCAGCCGCCGGGAGGTACGTGGTGCCCCCAGAGCTGTCCCCCCAAACTCCCAGCCAAGCGCCCCCAGCACGGCAGCCTCAGGCTGGTGACCCACGGTGAGTGCACGTGGGTCTGGCTCGTGCTGCGTGGCGGAAGGGGACACACGAGTTTGGGCAAGATGATGAACGAGTGAGGATGCTGCAGCTGGGACAGCGTGATCATACTGGGGCAGCTTTTGCAGGGAAACCATCCCCCTGCCCTCCCTTACTCCTCCACCATGTGCCAGCCCTTGGCCAGAGAGACATACTTGCCGGACCCCAATCAGGTATAACAGCATGAGGTATGATAAGAAGTCAGGCTAAATGGTGTTTTTAACTGTCTTGGATTTTTCTCTCCGTGCTTTCACATCCTCCTTCCTTTTTCCAAGAACAGCCATGCAGCCTGCTTGCACACCACTGCCCTGCCTCCACAGCCATCCGGGCAAATCTAGATCCAGAAGCACCAGTGCATGGCTCCCAACACTATCTGAATCAATTAAACAAGGTCAGATAGAGCTGGCACAAAACACAGCACCTGAGGGGCTCCCAAAAATGCATCATGGCTGACCACAGTGAGGTGCCAGCCTTGCTGGGGAGGTGTCTGCAGCTCCCCAGGTGTGTGCTGTGAGTGCGGGAACAGGCACCACAAATCCTTTTTGGCTAGACAGGGATTTGGAGCACTCACTGCAGGCAAGGGACACACTGCTGTGCTGCCCTGGTGCTTGCTGATGAGCACAGATACGGGGGGAGCAGGCGTGTGACCCTCCAAAATAACAGCAATTTCTCTCCGCTAGGTCTCTAATAAGCCAGCCTCAGGCAGCACAGGCTCTGGAGGAAACTTAGGAAGAGGGAGGGAAAGAACAGCCTTAGGGGTTGTAAATCACCTGCCTGACTTTGCTAAAAGTGCAGCATGAGCCAAGGGCTTGTGGTGGCGACTGCAGACTCAGGGTCAGAGTCATCAAAACCCAGAGGTCCCCCCAAAACCAGGCTTGTTTTGGATACCCTGGCATCAAAAAGCAAATGTTTGTTGTGGTGCCTATGAGGGATTTAACCCTGAACTGCAGGGACCTGCCTTCATGATTGCCATGTTTGTCCCCAGAACGGCTCGCTTATCGTCCTCCCCTTTCCCCTCCACCCTAAGCGTTATCAGCAGGACAGGCAGCAGCGAGGCGATCCACGGGGGGGGACACGGGGAGCTCACGCTCCTTTCTGCACCACCTTATCTCTCTGTTTACTGCACTTGCTGTGCATGTACTCTTTGCTCCTTATCAGACCATTAAGCCCACTCAGTGCCAGCTCACAAACCCTGCCAGTTCTGGGCTGTCCTGGTCTTGCACAAGGAGAGTTAAGCTGCTGGTGAAACCAGCCTGGGCTGCAATTTTGCCTCTGCCCTAAGAGATGCTGGGTGAGGGACACCACCTCCAGCTGAGCAGCACCTGTAGGACATGCCCTACTAAAGCCCCTCCTCAGCCTCTCCCTGCTCCCAGAGCTGAAGGGGCAGGTGATGAGGCTGTAGGCAATGCCAAAGCTGGCTTGGGCAAGCTTAGAACAGTGAGTAGGTGCTGCCAGACCCTGCAGGCTCCTCCTGATGCCCTTCAGACGAGCTTTGTTGGTAGCATGGTGGCTGTGGCTGGTGCATTGCTACTTCTGGAGCAGCGATCCAGCTCTCTGTCATCTTTCTACTCTCAGGAAGATGCTGGGGGATGGATGGGATGTGTCCCCATATTGTATGCCTGCTTAAGGTCCCCATATGACACGAGGGCGCAAGAGTCTGGCAGTGATGTAGGGGTTCCTCTTCTCCCCCCAGGCACAGCTGCTTTGTTCCAGCCTCAGCCCCAGCTTCCTCATGGGGCACCCAAAGCTTTGTTTTTGCTGGCAGAGATGGACTGAGAGGATCTCTGATGTTTCCTGTGCCTCTCTGGGAGTGCTGCAGGGAGAGACCGCAGGCAAGCCCACATCCCCTTCTTCTCAGGCAGAGGAAGCCTGTTCTGGGCTTGAGGGGCAGCGTGACTCATGGGGTGCCCCATGGGAGGGGAGAACCTGTGGGGCACGAGGTCACCCTGGGGCTTTGCTTGGTGCCTGAAAATAGTGCTGAAGCTTTGTTCCCCCTCCCATGGGCAAAATGTGGTGTCTGTACGCCGGTTGGGGACACCAGTGCTGCAAAGGCTGGCCCAACCTGCCTGAGCCCTGGCCCATTAGGGTGTCCCTGCTGCCCCATTCAGCACCCCCACAAGCCTGGCCCCCCCAAAGGGGAGCCTGTAGCTCTGGGGAAGCACTGGCAGTGTGGACAGAGGGTGGTGTTGGGGTCAAGAGGGGCATTGCAGGGACCAGGACCTCCAAGCTGGTGCTCCCCAGATGCCACCACAGCTCTGTTTTCCAGACAAGGGGCCCACATGCTCTCCCTCCCACGTGCAAAACTTTAAGGTGTTGGGTGATTCTCAATTTTTATGATTTTAACCCAAATTGCAGCTCTGTCAACATCTGCTGCACCAGGAGAAGGTGTGTCAGAGAAGCAGGAAGGGCCAGCCCCAAAGTCTCCAACGTCACCATAAAAGTAGGTTTCTCTGGGCTAATGAAATGACCTTTGGGCTCTCAGTGACCTTATCACAACCATCGGGCAAAGTATTTTATCTCAGTCTCCTGGAATTTCAAGTTAATAAGTAGCAAATCACTCAGGTCATTTTGCATTGCTAAAGTTCACAACTGGGCTGCAGACCAAATATGGTCATTTGGGAAGTGGCTTTGTTGTCAATCTAATGGTGATATAAGTGTCCTGGCATGACCCTCTGGAAATTCAGTATAATTGAGGGTAAAAATATGTGGTGCACAAGATACCTGGTATGTTTTGAATCAATAGGGTCTTCTCTGGTACTTAATCTTTGTTTATAATTCTGGAAGGTACATGTTCTACTTAATAAATTACTGTCAGATAATTTATTATCAGTAGTCCTGTCTTTTGCTGGTACAGGACTCTGATAGGGTTTTCTTTTTCAACTTCATATGTCAGTATTATTCAAGTAGTGATTTAAAGCCTGAAAGCCTGCTCACTAAAGCAGTTCAAGGAAAAATGCCTCATCATGTTTTCAGTTTCTTGAACAAGGCCACTTAGCTGAGATGTAGGAGAGCACACAGTAATCTGAAATTAAGGCTTTGATGCATGTTGATTAGACAGGGCTTTGAATTTACCCCTCCAGAAGGATATTGCAGCCACCAAATAAGGGTTTTGTGACAATAAGTACACCCTTATTGTTCTCAGTTAAAGGTGTAATTAAAATGTGTGTAATATATGCATTAACTTTGAGTAGAGTTAAGAAAGTATTATTTAAAGCTGTTAACAGGCAAGTAGGTCTTGCTTTATAACATTTTAAAAGTCAGGAGCATTTGTTCCTGTGTTTGTCCCAGGTTGTGCAACGAAGCTGCTGAAGGGTGTCAGGGCGGCTGCCCAGAGTGGTGCCCAGAGATGTTATTTACCCCTGTGCTCTTTGCAAACTGGAGTGAGATGAGATCTTATCCCTGCCCTGGGGGGTGAATTTTGGCAGGTGTATGTCATTGAAGCTGCCCTCTGCTCGGGGCATGGCGAGGTGTTTCTCAACAGCGGGTCCCATGGGTGGGCTGGGGGGCCGTGCCGGGTTAGTGGGGCACCCGCCTGCCCCGGTGCTCTCCCATGCCCACGGTCCCCTGGGGATGGCTCACAGCATCGTGCCACAGGGCCAGCACTGCGTGAGTGGAAATAGATGGGGTAGAGTCACCCTGGGAAGATGATTCACTTCGCCAAAGTGGCATGCCGTCACTTGTTATGGCTGCAAACAATCCCGCCGTGCTCCTTGGAGATTCATCACCCAGCAGTGGAAAATAACATGGAAGCCTTTCATCTGGTGGAGCAACGCTGCTCCTCAGCTTGGTGAGGTAGAGGCTTCAGTTCTCCCTGGCCTGAATCCAACCAGAGCTTCTACGTTCCTATGGAAAATAAGACAGTTTATGTGAAAGTCTCACTGCCTTGTTTCTGGGGACACAGGACAACTAATTCTGATTTTTTTTTTTTTTTTCCTGTGGCTACTCTGATTTAGAAAGATATTTTGTTTCTAACTGGATCATAAAACATCCTCCACCCTGCATCAAAGCTGTGCCCCTGAGCCAGTGGGAAGCCCAGCTCCTGACGCTGGCATTAGGAATGAGAATTTTTCAGCTGAGGGCCAGGATAGCTGGTGCTGGGCTCCAAGATGTCAGCAGCCCCAGGGGGTGACGTGGGGGTGACTCAGTCCCTGCCAGCTGCCACAGCTGTGTGATGAGTTGCGTCTGTGGGCTGAGAGGAGAAATGAAATGCATGGAACAGGTCAGTGCAGGTGTTGGCCTTGAAGTTGAGCTTGCTACTCTGCAGCCACCCCAAAAATGATTTTGCGGGGTCCTCAAGGAGGTGCCCAGGTTGCTGCTGGGGATTCCTGTCAAGCCCAGGGCTCATCTGCCCTCTGTGGGGACAGGGAGCCCAGCTGTTCCCTGCACTCCCCCCACAGCCCCCCGTGCCGCCCGGAGAGCTGGGACAGAGGAACAGCCTTGGCCCCTGCCCGGCAAAGTCATCGTGGTGCTGCCAACCACCTCGCCGGCGCCGTGACCTGTTGAAGCTGTGGCCTTGTCCCAGCAGTGCCTGGCTCAGAAGAGCCCTGAAGATCCTCCTTTCCCCATCACCACCAAAGGAGACACCTGATGACTCTTCCACGTGACTGCACGCTGAGATTGCGAGAGCAGGTTCCTTGGTTAGCTCATGCCGTGTTTCGACATAAAACCACCACAGGTCTCTGCTTCAGCTTCTCTGTTTTAAGAGCCATCCTTTGCTATGACCATTTCCAGGGGCATTCCCACCAGGCGGCCTGGCAGAACCAGGCGGTGGGCAATCCATCCCGGGCCTGAGTCAGCCCTGCCCTGCGCCTGTCCCGCCGGAGCCTGGAGCCCTGCATGAGAAAGTTCAACAAACAAATACTACTGCAAACAACATTTAAAGGCTTGTGAAATACCTCCCGTATCTGCTTAGGTCATCTTAGTGGAAGATCAGCTTTGCTTAGTCTAGCTTGACTGGGAAGCTCTTCAAACAAAACCCAAAAAAGCCTCATGAAGCTGTGCCTCGCCTTCACTGGGCCACCTATAAACCTCGATTTCAGTTATAAATCTCTTTTGACAGCTCATATTATCAAACACTTTTGATTGTAGTAAACTCTGACCTGGAAATCCCTTTACACTAGTTCTCTCAGCTCTCCCAGCCTGCCAGACCAAAGGGACACCCTTTATCAAAGCACAGATGCGGTAAGGATTTGACCCAATTTGTTTGCATTACTCAGGAGCTGATCTCATTTCCAATGTAATTCAGTTTTCTCATATTTCTGGGCATATCTTAAAGGTGCATACCAAGCTGATATGTGGTGACTCAGGGGGAATGAAAGTAATTTTGCTTATAGCAAAAGGATTTAGGTAGTGGTTTTAAGAAAAATCAGAGCAGATTGTAAATGCAGGTTGAAATGCAGATCGAGAGCAAACAGTGTCATCTGTTGGGAAGAGAGGGCAGGTAACAAGCTTGTGACCTAAGGTTTAAAAATCCTATTTCAGGTGTAACAGTATCAGTGGGATGCTCTGATTTCAACCTTTGTGCCCTTTCCACAGGAAATGTGGCAGAGCTTTGTGCTCCCTGGTCACAGCCCTGTCCCAGGACCTGGGGTAAGGACAGACGTCCCCCACCCCCAGACTTGCTCCCAGGCCTCGTGCAAGGGGGCTGTGTGAGGTGCCGCACTGCATTCCCCTTTGTATCTCTGTGGCAGTTGTGTCACAACCCCTTTACATTCTTGTTGTAACCCCTGTTGTATCCATTCTCGTGTCTCCTTCTTGTAACCCTGTTGCAGCCATATCACATTCCCTTTTTTTATCCTTGTTGCATCCCCATGGCAACCCCATTGTACAATCTCTGTAGCCTCACCGCATGCTCCTTGTATCCCTGCGGTGTCTCCTTTGCATATCCCCTTACATCCCTGTTGCAGCTGCATTGCATTTCCTACTCTACCCCCCTTGCACCCCTGTCATGTCTCCCCTTGCACCCCGTTGCAGTGTCTCTTGAACTGCTGCATTGCATCCCCATTGCAGACATGTTGCATTGCCTCCTGCACCCCCAATTGGAGTGATCTTGCACCCCTGCTGCTGCCTTGCATTCCTCTTGCACCCCTGTTGTATCCCCTTTGCACCTGTGTTGCAGCCCTTTCTCACCCTATTGTAGACCCCTTCACACTCCCTTTGCACCCCATTACAGCCCCCTTGCAGCCCTGTTGTATCCCCTTTGCAACCTGTTGTACCTCCCTCAGGGCCCCTTTGTATCTCCCCTCAGCCCCCTGTTGTATACCCCTTGTACCCCCATGGAAGCCCCATTATGTCCCCCATTGCATCCCCCCCAGCTTGCGCCTCCACTGAAGTCCCATTATACCTCCCCATTGTAGTCCCCTTGCTGCACCTTTGCACTGTATCCCTCCCTTGCACCCCACCAGAGCCCCCCTTTCCACCCCTCTTGTACCCTCATAGAAGCCCCATTATGTCCCCCCCTTGCATCCCTGTTATATCCCCCTTGCACCCCCACTTCAGCCCTATTGCATCCCCCACTTGCACCCCCATTGAATTCCCATCACATCTCCCGTTACAGCTCCACGCATCCCCCCACTGCAGCCCCCCCTCCTCCCGTTGTACCCCTCCTTGTACCCTCAAGGAAGCCCCATTATATCCCCCCTTACACCCCCACTGCAACCTACTGCATCCTCCCTTGCACCTCGCTGTACCCCCCCGCCCCCACCCCTATTGCATCCCCCTTTCACCTTCCGTTCCCCCTAGCTGTATCCCCCCTACAGCCACCCCGCTTTCGCGTCCCCCCGCCCCGCGCCCCCGCGGAGCCGCCGCGTTCCGCTGCGCCCCCGCGGAGCCGCACCGGCGCGGCCGCGGAGGGAGGGCGCAACGGAGCCGCCGCGTTCCGCCGCTCAGCGCTGCCATTGCGGCCCGGCACGGCTCGGATCGGCACGGTGAGAGGCGGGGGGGGGCGGGGGGGAGATGCGGGGCAGACGGTAGCAGTGCCAGGCTCGGGGGGGACCGAGGAGGGGCCGATCCCCTCCGGTCTCAACCCTGGCATCGCTGGGGGTGGGGAGGAAGAGTGGGCGGGAGACCGGGAGCAAAACCAAACTGCAAGAAATAATCTTTAAAAAACTGTTATTAAAATTTAATAATTTGCCTTGAAATTCCCCCCCCGCCCCAAATAATCAAAAAACAGGGCACGAAGGGGAGCAGAGCAGCGTTGCATTTCAGCTGCTGCTATGTGGAGGATGCTGTCATTTTGCCGGAGGAGGATGCTTGAGAAGAGGGGGGTTGGGGGGGAGGGGGCCTGTGTGCAAGGAGAGGGGACCTAGAGGGGGCCCTGAGTACCCCTACCCCATCCCTCCCCTCCTCTTTCCTACCCCCCAGCCCCCAGGAGAAGGCTGAGTCCGGGCACACTCGTGACATCACATGTGCCGTGCATCCTCCACTGCGTGCGTGTGCGGCAGGATGGGGATGGCGATGGGGTCCGGAAGGAGGACGGGCACGTTATGAATTTCTAAACCAACGGCTGGCTGGCAGCACAGCCAGCCCCGGTTGTGATTTTCAGCCACCTTGTCCCCAGGCCGGCTGGCGGTGACGCTGACGGCTCGTCCCTGCGTGTTCCCAGCCCGGGGTGCAGCAGCGGGCCTGGGGCCAGCCCGGACTCCCCGAGTCATATTTATGAGCAGTGTTGCACAGATACAAATGGGTCAGAGATGCATGTTTTGTGAAATGGCGCTGCAGAAATAATGATCTCATTTCTGCCTTCTATAAATAAATGAAGGTGAAAGGGCACATTTCCTACTCCCAGCCCTCCAGAGGCTGGACTAAGACCTAGCTGGCTGGCTGATGGACAGAGATCTTTCAAATATTAATAGATCTTAAATTTTTAACTTCACTGTGACTGGCATCTAAAAGATCATTTTGCAAAATATACCACTGAGGAATCATAATATTAGTTATGTCTTCGTTTATGGTCAGTATTCTTTTTCTGGCTGTTGAGGATGCCAAGGGGCAGGCAGTTTCCAAGGGAAATGGTTTACTTGCATGTTTTGGGTTTTTTTTCTTACATGGTTAGTGGTGTGAGGCAAGGTTTCTGGGGGCCCCCTCTCAGCTGCTGAGGCCCACCAAATCCCCCTGTTTCTGCAGTGAGATCTTAAAATTGCTAGATGTTTCTTCTTCAGTTCTTCAAAAAAAAATTAAAGTATGCCTCGGTGTGCTGCTTAGCTTTCAGTGATTCAGAGTTTCAAAACCTAACCTTGGTCTGGGCTCAGGGAGCAGTAAGTGAAACGCCGAGTGTAAGCAGCAGCCCTGGCTGTGCAGCCCAGTCCCAACGAGCGCAGCCTTTCTGCTTGAATTTTCCGGATGATACAACCTTTGTGCTTGTATTTTGGTCACATCTGGTCAGTGAGCACACACGTGTGATTCCTGCATTGTGAAAACCCTCCCTGCCCTTGCCTGGGGATGCCCAGCACGTTAACTGCTGCCCGCCCCTTCCCAGCTGAGCCCCTCCGCCTTGTGAAGGCTTTTGTGCCGTAGCCCCCTGACGTGCCCCCCCAGGTGCCCCCCTCCAGCTCCCACCCCATCAGAGAGGTTGGCTCTGAGAGAGATGCTGATCTTAGTGAAGAACCTGCTGTTTCCCTAGGTAACAATCCCAGCTGCTTTCACATTTCTGGGATTGCTTTTTTTTTTTTTTTTTTTGAGCTGAATGCAGATTTTTGATCCCACACACGGGGGTGTGCTGCTGCTGCTGCATCTTACATGGGGCTTGGAAAAAATCGATATATACACCTGGGCTTCACTGTTGGGTCTTCTCTAGCCTCCCTGGTGTGACCCACTGAGCTTGAAAGAGGAAAAATAACGATGCAGATTCAAATCGTGCTTACAGTATTTTGTTGTTGATTTGGCTGGTGGCTCTGAGGACTGTCACCAACATGCTGTCCTCTGTAGCAACCTGCAGCCCCCTCTTGCCTCTTGGCCCCTCTGTTTGCAGGTGATGAGGTCCCTTCTTGAATTTAGCACGGGGGGGGAGGTAGGAGACACGGAGCCCCCCCTTTAGCATCTGTCCCAGGTCCTTCCCGTTACCTGGGGTGATTGCTTGGGGGGTCCTCCCAGGTGGGACGCAGGGGCTGTGGTGGTTGGTGCCTGCAGCTCGGCTGCCGGTGTGGGAACCAGTGCTCCCCGTTTGGCATCCTGTGCCCTGTCAGGTGCACAGCCCGCTTGGCCTTACTGCTGCCCTGATCACGTAGCATTTATCAGACTTGTCTAATTGATGTTTGTGAGTTAATTTATGAGGTACAGTAGCAGTAGCAACGCTTGAGGCCGTTTGCTGCGACTCTTGATCACGGTGCACCTCGAAGTGATGGATGAGCTGTGGTCTGTGGACTTACAGCTGTTACTAGGGTGCTCGCTTTTATTTTTAAGCCCATGATGTCTCTCCAGCTGGTAGCAAAGGACCGAGCCGGGGCCTGGGATGATGCTGCCCGCTCCCATCCCTGGTACTGGTGCAGCATTGGAGGATGATCAGCCCCTGGGCAAAGCACCGGCGCAGGGGGGTTGGCACCGCATGTGCTCCTGCGTGGCTTTGGGGAGCCGGCGTCCCCGCAGCGCAGCCGGGAGCAGGGGTGGTTTGTGGGGCTGGGAGTGCTGGGGTGGGGTGACGGTGGCTGCCCCTGACCGTGGAGCTGGGTCTGCCGGCGTTTTCCTTCCCGCCGCCTCCATCGGAGGTAGCCATGGAAATCGGTTGTGGTGCTCTGCCCACGCGGGAGGAGGCCCGGCCGTGCCGCGGGGCTCCCCGAGCATCCTCCCCCCCCCCGGGCACCCACGGCCGGCGGGGGCCCCGAGCAGGGCTCGCTGGGTGCGCATGGCCGGCATTGGGTGCCGGGGCTCACGTGGTGAGCGGTGGCTGCCATGGCCCTGCCGAAACACTCCGACAGGAGCCCCCTGGGGCACTCCCAGCTCTGCAACCGTAGCAAGGGGGATCTCTCAGGGATTTTCTGGCTCAAAGCAGCCCCCGGTGCTCATCCCGGGGGGGTCTGGTGCTCCCGCTGCACCTACAGTGTGAATTTCCACGGCCAAAAGCTGCTGGTGAGTCCAGGCCGGTGTTTTCCTGCCTCTCCAGTAATTTCCTGCGGCTGTGCTACGCTTCAACCCGACTCGCACAGGGAAGGCTCGGGGCGGGGGGGGGGGGGGGGGGGACACTGAGAGCGCTTGGAAAATTACATTTAAGATGAAGAGGAAGGGGATAAGTAGCAGCTTAGCTGGCTTTGTTCTAATAGCTGCAATCACCCAAAGTGCAACCGTGAGCCCCGTTTCGCTGGGTGCCGTGCAGCCCTGCCGCGGCAGAGGCTGCTGGTGTCGGCTCTCCTCGCTGCGCCAGCTTTTGCTTCATCTCCGATGGCAGCTTGCACTTTGTCCCTGCTTGGAACAAGTGCCCTCGTTTGGCTTTATTGTACAAAAGACTATATTTACATAAACAGGGGAAAGGTTGGTCAGAAGGTGAAGATGAGGCATCTTGAAGGGAAGCTGGTGGCTTAAATACCCCAAACTCGCCGTCTTGCCCAGCTACCGAGCCTGAAAGGAGGAGAAAAAGCAGGACTGCGATTTTAACCTTTTTTTTATCCTCTTCCCACAGTGTTTCCAGACGCCGCCGCTACCCACAGCTAGCGGGACCTGTGCCGAGAGGAGGAGAGGATCTCTGCAAAGTAAGATGGGCTTTTTAAAGGCTTTCTCCTTCTTGTTTTGCTTTCCAAGAGCTGTGGAGGCGGAGGCGGTGACCCCGTGCCGGGGAGCACAGGGGCTCCCACCGCCCTGCTCTTTTCCTGTGCTTTCTCCTAGCTGCAGCCTTCTCTTGTTACAGGTCATCAATGGGAATGATGGCAATTTTTCTGTCCTTAATACCTTCCCTGTTTTAGTGACATAGCAAAAGGCAGCAAGTGCTCTCAGGTGGGCTCCCATGCAGCCCTGCTCTGATGTACAAGGCTTATCTGTGGCACAAAGTGTTTATCTATGAACAAGCTGTGCAGAGATCAAAGATCTTTCTACAAAATGTTAATTAAATGAATAACGATGTGTTGTTGAGACTTGAAGGAGGAAATGAGGTTTAGCTTTATTAAGGAGGTGCCTGGTGGAAATATTTACAGTATTCCTCAAATTTCAGTTATTCTTATTTTCCCTGGGGGAAGAGGGCAAATTTTGCTTCAGAGGTTCTGTAAACCATTTTTCTTGGTTGTGTGTAATGTGGGGGTTTGGTGTGACCCAGTGTGATGGCGTTGGAGGGGAAGAGGATGTGACTGCAGCAATCCTGTTCCTGCTTCATGGCATAGCACACAACACACCACATACTGCCGTCAGTCTTGCAGGAAGCAGATATAAATCTGCTTGTCCTGTCGTGGAGAAGTGTGGTGGTGGTGATGGAGAGGATGGCTGGTGGGAGAGCAGGCATTGAGGATGTTTCATTTTATAAATGTGTGATGAAAGAGCTAGCACCAAGGAAAAGGAGAGACATAAGTTGGTTAGCAGGGGGAATTAGAAGAGATGTGTGTGTGAGACAGTGTTTAATCTCTTAATGAGAAAAATATATCCCAGCTGCCTGTGGTGGGGCATGTTCAGGGATGAGCATGGCACTGCGTGAGAGCTCAGCCTTCTGCCCTGTGTCCTCCAACTGCTGCCCCTGAGATCTGTCCAAAGGATGTTCGGGAGCCAGGATGGGGACTTGTGATCAACAGCAAGTGCAAAACACCCCATGGGGCAGGAGCGAGGATGTGGGGAAGGGGATAAATTTGTCTCAGATAAGGGCTGGTCACCAAAGAACACCCTGCCAAGTTCTTTCCTTCAGTTCCCGAGCCCATTAATAGGCTCTGCTCCCTTGATTAGTTGGTGACTGTGCGGAGCAGTAATGAAAGCTGGGCTCAAGCAATCATCAGTTCTAGGTCAGTGGCTGTGTGCTGGGCATTTGGGATTGGGCAGGGGGAGGGGAGCTGGAGCTGGATGCCTGCCTCCAAAAAGCAGTGTGGAGCCCGCGTTAAGGCAGCCCTGCCTGCACCCATGGTGGGAAAGGGTGTCTGCACCCAACGGCGGGGCTCTGCTTCCCCCATCTGCAAAGTGCCCCAAGGGCCATGTCACACCCCTCCGCCACAGACGTGGTCTGCGTCTGCTTGCAATGTGCTCTCCTGAGAGGATAACATTGCAATAATTAGATCCATTAAGGAGCCAGAAGAAATAATCAAGTTTCAAAACTGGAAGAGACTTTGCCACACTCCTGAGTGGTATCCTTTCATCAACTTGTCATCATTTCTGGTGTTTAACTTCTGATCCATCCCTAAATACAGGCAGGTGAGGCCGGGCGGTGAAGAGCAGCATGGACCTGGATGTGCTGAACATGTTTGTCATTGCCGGTGGCACTCTGGCCATCCCCATCCTGGCCTTTGTGGCCTCCTTCCTCCTCTGGCCCTCGGCGCTCATCCGCATCTACTACTGGTGAGTTCATTAGCCTGGCTGCCCTCATTTTAGCGCAGGGGTGGCATTACTGCTGGTCCCCATGGGGTCCCTGTGCCCTGGCACACACACACACACAGAGGTGCACAAAGAGCCCCCAGGCAGCACGGCAGCGGACAGAGGTGGGTGTCCCTGCCCGTGATGGCCACAGGAGCAGGTGAGGTGGGGTTATCCACGGCCACAGCAGCTGTGTGTAGCTTTAAGCATCTCTGGGAGAAGAAAATGGCATTTTCCTATTGCTTTTTTGCTGATGAGGCTTATGTCTGTTCATATGCTGAGGCTTATGTATGTTCACAGCCTGGCAGCCCCAGCAGGCTGGTGACCTCCCGACTCATCAACGCAGCCGCTGGCGTGAGTGTCCTTGGCTCCACCACGGCTCCCTGGGCTCACACTCTCCCTCCTGGTTAACAGCCTGCTTGGCAGGCAGGGACTTCTCTCTCACTAATAGTTACAGACAAAGCTTTTCTCATTCTCACTCACTCTCCTGGGCTGGAGCATCAGAGAAGATGGAATGATGCTTTTCATTACCCCCTTGCATTTCGTGCTTTCTGATACCAGGAGGCAGGCACTACATCCTTCAGTCCTCGTCCATCCCTGGAAATCAGCGATAAGTATGCTGGCAGCTTTCCTGCCCGGGTTTGTTGCAGGGGAAAGCTGGAATAACTAACGCTCCCTTCAGAAGCCGGGGCAGCGTCCCCTTGCCTGGCGTGGCAGCAGCCAGCAGCGCGGCAGGCTGCCCTCACGTGCTCCTGGCAGATGGTGGCTCCTGCGGTTTTGCTCAAATCAAAGTGACCTCCTGTAAGAGGAGGACGTTACCCACTCAGACGCAGCAGCGTGATGAAGCCTGTTTCTAACGGCACATTTATTAGCAACCTTTTCATCACAGCACCTGAGAGCTGAGAGAGGAGGGCGGATGGGATGAAAACCCCAGCAATCGGATTGGCACGGGGAGAATTTCTTCCCGTTGTGCATCGCGTGGGGACCGGCGGGGCCAGAGGTGGCTCTGCAAGGGAGAGCGGGAGGTGTGACAGCCTCCTGCTCTGGGGACGACTGGTCCAGACGGTACCGAGTTTGTCAGTCAAAGGGATTTATTTGCCTTTGGACATACGGGTGGCAGGTGGAAGCCAGGGAGGACCCTGATGGGCTCAGGTTCAGAGGAAGATCACTGGCGAAATGCTGCTGCACCAGAGCAGAGTGAGTGTGGTCGGGGCGAAGACTTCGGAGGGCCACAGGCAGGGGTGGCCAGACCGAGCGAGGGAGGCACAAGGGGCTGATGCTGGGAGCTTTGAGGAGCCGGGTTGAGAGGGAAGTAGAGAAGACCCTGCTGCCTTGTCCCTCAGGTTTGCAGATTTGTGGTTGAGTGAAAATGTACCGTGGGTAGCTCAATCTGTGTTCAGCTGAGGGAGGGAGCGTGTGAGCAGAGATCAGCAGGGCTGTTTCCTTTTGAAGCGTTAGTGCCCCCATGTCCCTCTCTTCCGGCCTTTCTGGCAGCACTGGCATCTTGCGGGAGTGATTGCGATGCTCTGTGTTTCTTGGGCATCTCTTTTCTTAGGGACAATGGGCGAGAAGAGTGGGTTACTCTTCCTTTCCTATTTGCTTCTTTCGAAACTGGCTTTTGGGGGTGAAATCATTGTGTTTCCCCACCGGCAGAGGCAGGAGAGGGGGCAGGCAATATGCCATGCTGCTCCCCTCTTTCAGCCCCATGTGGCTCCAGCTTTGTGGCACCGCTCCTGGGAGGTCCCTAGGGATGCTTCTCCCTTCTCCCACCACTGGCTGCCCCCCCCTCCTCCTCCTCGCTGCCGGTCTGCCGGCACGGCCCAGGGTCACAACGCCAGGCCCCTGTTGCCGATGGCTTCTGCCTGCTCTGCCACTGGGGGTTAATCAGTTTAGCAGCTGCCGCTAAGAGTGTTAACACCTTGCGAGGGATCAGTTCAGCTTTGCACAGGTTATTTTGCCTTCTGCTGAACTGATCCATCAGGATCAGTTGCTAAAAATGTTACCATCTTGCCCACTGGTAGTTTACACTGGTGCCTTTGAGGCAAGGACTCTTAAGACACTTATTCAAGGAGAAATTCAACTCTCCTTGTAGGACCAGCACAGAGCTGAGATGCTGCTTAAGTCCCACTAACTCCCTCTGAAAAGGGATTATGCTAAAAGAGGATTGCACTATGCATAATCTTTGAGTGGGCAGAAAGCTAGGACAGCCCAGCAAGTGTTGGTGACCTTGCTCTTGTTTCTGAAATAAACTCTGATATCACATATAAAAATATTTGCCAGTATCTTGGCCAGCAGGAGTAGCCCGGTAGTTGTCCTGACAAAGGTTACATCTGAGCGCAGGGGAAATGCAGAGGAAGCGTGCCTGCTCCTGTCTTGGACTGCATGTACACATCATGTGTTCAAAATGTCACCGAAAATCTCTGCCCAGGTCTCCTCTGGCCAGCAGTTTCACTGCATCTCATTGAGCAGGCTGCAAGAGTGTGCTGGCAGGAGCTGTCTCCTCTGCTTTCAGAGGAATAACCCGGGTTTCCCTGGGGTTAGCTTGCTATCTTCTGCGGCATTTGACCCTGTGTAAGGATGGTCCCCTCCAGTCCTTTGAGTGTGTACAAATAAATTTTTAAGATCATCCAGTTCATGTATGGTGAATGGCTCCTTTGGTGCTCCTGAGTGCCCTGGCTATTTTGTCTGGGATCCAATGTGCTTGTCCATGATGCGATGTTGTCCCATGGCTGCAAGGGTGTGCCCAAATAAACCCGTGCCAGATCCACCTTGCCCACCTGGAACACATGCTGCCCTTGGCCTGCCCAGCCTGCACGCTGCCTTGCCATGTGTGCTGCCTTTCTCCCTTGAGCCTCTCTCCTCAATACCAACCTGAGACTGTTTTCAGTTTCAGCATTGTTATTTTGGCCCATTTCCATTGCCTTGAGGGAACCATGCAAGTTAGTTGTTTCAGGTATTTTTTGACGTTTTTAACAGGGCATCTCCACAAGCCATCTACAGTGCAGCCATGAATAGCCAGCAGCCTGTACTACACCTATAAGGGATCACATATAAGCACAGGGTCTGATCTAGGCACCAGATGCTCAGAATTAGTCCCAGTTAGGGCCATGACAGCACTGATGTGAGCCCAACCTAACTGGCCTTAGCAAATGAGCAAAACTGCAGCTGAGTTTGGACTTGTCACCTGGCTTATAGTGCTGCTGGGCCCTGGTCTTGCCTCACTCACTGGTGGTGTTTTCTCCTTGTTTCCAGGTACTGGCGCCGAGCCTTGGGTATGCAGGTTAGATATGCAAACTACGATGACTATCAGTTTTGTTATTCCTATAGAGGGAGACCTGGATACCGACCGTCCATCCTGATGTTACATGGGTTCTCAGCCCACAAAGACATGTGGCTGTCTATGGTCAAGGTGGGACTCCATCTCTATCATGTTGCAACTTAGTGAGAATCAATTATCCCGGGCTTGAGGGCGGTGTGGGGACCCAACAGTTGCATGCATGGGATATGATGATCACTGTAACGTTCTAGAAACACCCTCCTTAGCTCTGTGCTTGTTGGTTGTGGTGTCCCTTTCATCCATATGACATCCAGAGCTGCAGGGGAAGAGCAGTACATACCTGCCTCCTCCATGGGAAGTGAGTCTTGCCCATGGTTTCTCATCATGTCATCCTTGGTACATGGGCTGACTTATTCTGGTGCACAAGCAACCAGGGTCTACTGGGAGGAGAGCAGCCCCCCCGCTCCCACCCACAGTCACCAGTTTCCATCCCAGGGCTTCACAGCGGTTCCCCTGCGCCGTAACCACCCCTGGTTTGTTTCTGCAGTTCCTGCCCAAGAACCTGCACTTGGTGTGCGTTGACATGCCCGGGCACGAGGGCACGACCCGCTCAGCCTTGGACGACTACTCCATTAATGGGCAAGCTAAGAGAATACACCAGGTAATGCCCCAGCGTCACATCGCCTTTGCAGAGGGATGCAGGGATGTAAGGGGTGTGGGGACATGAGGCAAGCTAAGCCCCATGAGCCCTGCCTCACACAGCCCCGCTCCCTCCCTTCCCAGGCAGCCCCAGCCACTGACCTCAAGCTTTTGAGATCAATTTCTCTAATTGATGTGACCCACACTGTTGCTTCCTCTCCCCTAACAATGCTCTTCCTTCTCCCCTGCCAGTTTGTGGAGTGCATCAAGCTGAACAAAAGGCCCTTTCATCTGGTTGGCACTTCCATGGGAGGAAACGTTGCTGGTGTCTATGCTGCCCAGTACCCAGAAGACATTTGCAGCCTGACCCTCATCTGTCCTGCAGGTGGGCAAGGCAGGGGAGGTGAGGCAGGGAGATGGCGAGCAGGGGCCCGTGCAAAAGCCCAGAGTAGTGCTGGAGGAAAAATAGGCTTTTAGTGCAAAGCATTTTGAAATAATTTGTATGTACGGTCTTAAAATCTCTGGCGGGGCGCGCTTCCAGGACATGGGAGGAAATCACGGACTTGTCCTGACTGCTCTTCTCCAGGGCTTTGGAGCCTGCCTTGTGCTGTGGTTAAAGCTGGGACTAGGGCAAATGGGACAAGACCTGCTCTGGAGGAAAATGTGTTTCCCCTTGGGGTGGCAGCTGTTTTACATGGCACATCCATAGCGTCTTGGTCTGGAGGGGGAATCCAGACAGCAGTGGGAAAAGTCTCCCCAGTCTGGTCACTTGAGAGCCCAGGAGGGCTGGGGCTCTGGGAGCCAGCGAGCTCGCTCCTCTCACGTTTGGGTGCTCCAAGCGGGAAGAGTGCTCTGGGGGCAGGCACAGGTCAGTGGGGTGTTCCTGCACCATGCAGCACACCCCATCCCCACCGTCCCCTTGGCCGGGCAGCTCAGGGGAGCCTGGGCACGACATGCTGCGGGAGGCACGGCGGGTTTGGCAGGGAGCTTCCCTGCTGGGGAGAGCTTTGCTGCATCCCAGTTGTTATAGCAGTTCCTTCCTCCTCCCACGCAAGGAAAGCGCCTCCCAGATAAGAAATAAGGAATGAAGCAAAGCACAAGGTTACCTAGCTACCAGGCTCTGGGGGTGGCAAGGTACCCCCTCCTCCCTGGGAGAGGTGTCAGCCAACTCTCCGGGTGTTTCTGGATGTGAAACCTCTGTGTGGGGGCTGCAGAGAGGGTTGGGGTTAAGCTGCTGAGGGCTTCTTCCCCGCAGTGGTGCATGTGGATGTGGCTTCTGAAATTTTCTCTCTGACCCTTTACAGTAGCAGGCTGGGCACAGGCATTAGTATTTGCATCCACTGTCCACATAAAAATAAACACTACAGTTTTTGCCAAAGCATTCATGCCTGTAGCATATTGTGTCAGCCCATGGGGCTCAGCGGGGTCAAGCCCTGGAGCAGGAGGGAGGCTGAGGTGCCTCTGGGTACACATTAAGGTTGCTGTATCTACAGATTTTATTCTCCCCCTCTATTTCAATTTTTTTTTAATGACTGAGCAAGTGGAAGGCCAGAGGCAAGGATGATGAAGGTCAGTACAACGATGCTCTGTTGCTGGGGTTGTTGGGGTCTCACCGAGGTTTTAGCTTGTGTCTCTCTTCTCGTTCGACCCAGGCCTGCCAAGTACCACTGACAGCAAGTTCATTAAGCAGCTCCGGGAACTGCAAGAGTCCGAACGCATTGACAGGATCCCTTTAATTCCCTCGACTCCTGAGGAGATGGCGGATATGCTGAAGCTTTGCTCCTATGTTCGCTTCAAGGTGCCGCAGCAGGTGAGGAGTCTGGGCTGGCTGTGATGGCTGAGAAAGTGGGGCTCAGGGCTGGGAAAGCAGGGCTCATTGTGGGAAAAGCGGGGTTCGGGTTTGCTTCTCCCCAAGCCTGCATGGCGGCAGCTGAGGTGATGCTGGGAGCAGAGCTGGTGCTGCCATCCCCCATCACCCAGGCAGGACACCCGTGGTGGGACACCCAGGTGGGACACCCACTCCTAGCACTTTTACAGCACTTTCCCTTCAAACTCACTTTTCCCACCACACTCCAGCAGCACTCCCTGAAATTCCTTCTCCAGCAAGGTCTTTGGCATCGGGCTGGGATGTCAAAGGCCTTTTTAGTAAATATGGCTGGCAGGAAGCATTAAATAACTAACTAAGGCGGCTGTTGTCTGGCCTGGAGGGGGATTGTTTGCTGATTTTTAAGCAAAATCTATGGAAATGTTAATCACCTCATTGTCAGGCGAGAGGAACTTGGCAAGGAGCTGACCATTAAGCTGGTTTTCCTTAGGAAGTCTGGGATGAGTAGATTGGAGAGTAAGAAAAAAATGTAAGGTAACGCCAAGACCTTTATTTTTTATTTTTTTTTGGCAAAAGAATAAAAGAAGGAAGAAGAGCACAGTCATGGCTGAGGCATCCTGCTGGCTGTGGATGGCTGGCCTGTGGGAGAAATTTGGATTTGCATCATAAAAGACAAAAACACTTGTTGCTGAGATGCATGTTAATTAAGCGTGGTTGTGACAGCCAGAGGTGCTTAGGAAGGAGTTCGTGCTGGGGCCAGGCTGTGCAGGGCACGGTGGGGTGCGGGTCCCCCCCAGCAGCTCTCCTCTGCTCTCCCCACAGATCCTCCAGGGCCTCGTCGACGTTCGCATCCCACACAATGATTTTTACCGGAGACGTAAGTGTGCGGCAGCAGCCCCTCTCACGGGGCTTTCCAGCCAGACCCCCGGGGCTGTGGGGACAGTCTGTCCCCATCCACCATGTCTCCGGCTGCTGTCTGTCCCCTGCACCCCGCTCCTGCCTTCCTGAGGGTGGGGGGATGCACCTTGGTCACTGGTAACAACGCGCTGCCACCCCCACGGGCGATGGGATGGCTGCTTCACCCTCACCCACCCAGCCGGGTTAATTAGTACTGGTACCTACGAGGAGATGGGCTTGGAGGAGGGTCCCTCCGCAGCTGGGCTTGGTGGCAGTGCAAGGACAGCCCGCTGGGCTCTGCCCACCAGCCCTGCCTGGGTTTCCCAGCGAGGGGACAGGGCTGGCCCGCAGGGACCCCTGCGAGAAGGGAAGGCAAAGCGTCCCCCTTGTAGGACTGACTCTCCTCTTGCCCCCACTAGTGTTTTTAGAAATCGTGGATGAAAAGTCCAGGCACTCTCTCCATGAGAACATGAGCAAGATCAAAGCACCGACGCAGGTCATCTGGGGAAAGCAGGACCAGGTATGATGCTCCCTCCGCCTCCCCCCATGGGACCATGTCTCCATCTCCACCCGTGGGGGCACAGTGGGGGCTGTGCTGCCAAGCTGGGTGCTGCTCTGCGGCAAGCTGGCACACGTGTGTCCCTGTCCCCAGTGGGTTTGGACACAGGGGCTTGGAGGGGTGACGGGCAGAAAGCTGACGGCCAGCATGGAGCCAGGGGGAGGAGAGGAGAGCAGCAGAGCCGGGGCTGGGGAGAGCAAGGAGGCAGGCGGGGGGCAGGTGCCAGCGCTGCAGCAGGTGTAGGCTGGGAAAAGGAATGAAGTGCCAGCAAAGAGAGTTGTCCTGGTAACTGGGGAGAAATGTGCTGTTCGTGGGCAGGCGGCGAGGCAAAGGCATGGGGGTTTCACATGGCTGGTTACTGAGGAAGTGGGAGGGGGAAGGTGGTAAGCTGCAGGCATGCAAAGGGCTCTGGAAATGCAAAGGTGCAAGCATTTGCTTGCAATGACCCCTTTGCACTGAGCTGGCAGCCAAAAAGTGTCCAAGAGAGACCAGCACCATGCAGTCTCCCTGTCCTGTCCCCAGTCAGGGGTACCGCGGGATGGGGCTGGCATCACAAGGACCATGTCTGCATCCCTGCTCAGCATCTCGCTTGGACTTGCAAAGGCAGCTCCAACGGGTTTTCTACAGTGTCCAGCAAAACCTAGCTCTGCCTAGGAGAATGACTGTTTTTTCCCCTGCCATCCAGGTCCTGGACGTTTCTGGTGCCAGCGTTTTAGCAAACGCTATCCCGGACTGCCACGTGTACATCCTGGAGAACTGCGGGCACTCGGTGGTGGTGGAGCGTCCCCGCAAGACAGCCAACCTCATCCTGGAGTTCCTGGCGCTGCTGCACAGCATGGACAACAACAAGAAGCAGGCGTGAGCGTGGCGGGGAGCCAAGGACCCACGCTGGGCCTTTTAAATTGTAAAGTACTGCAGCTTTGATAAGTTCTCAGGGATCTTGTACGAATAGGGGTGAATGTGCCAAAGTCCCTGAGGAAGGCAGAATCACTGATACCTAAACCTATAGCACCGCCAGCACAGCGACCTAGGGGTCATTGAGCAACCTCCATAGATACAGGAACGGAAGCAGAATCTCTCCCTTTTCTACTTAGAGATAAAGTAGAAATGCACTGAAATCACCAAGCGCTAGCCATGCCATGTGCTGAAGCTCCTTACACAGCCACCCATCTTACCCAGGTTACTGGCACGTAGTTGTTAATGGCATTTACTTAAACTATATAAGAAGCGTAGGAAGGAGGAAGCATCCTGGACTGAGACTTACAATATTTCTACTACTTAGAGTCCGTCACATTGCATGCTGCTGTGCTGTAAGAGAACCCCAGTGCTCCAGGCGTCTGCTCGAGTGCTCTTTGTGTAGCTCCTTAACTCGTGATTTATGCAGAAAACGACAGAAAACTTCACATGTGGAAGTCCAATGACTGTATGTGCAAAAATGTTTACACTTTGAGTGGGTTTTTTTTAAATCCCCAAACAGCTCCTGCATATATGTAATGCCTTAACATTGCCCAGGGTATGGCATCCACACACAGCCCGCCTTGCCTGGAGGATGGTTCCCCCTGAGGGTGAACATAGTCGGTGAGAACTTGGGGTGCTGACAGCAGCTTCGCTGCTGTTGTGTGAACCAGAGGGATGGAAACTGCCTGGGGCGATTCAGTCCCCGAGCCCGAGTCAGCAATAAACCCGGGGACAGGGTGCGAGTCAGCAAACTTGAGCGAACTCTTGTCTCAGTTCTTCTACCACGTACGCTGCTGAACACGTTGATGTAAATAACGACTTTCTTAATGAATTCCGTGAATTCTGAGAATGCCGATGTCACCAAAACCAGGCGTGAGGGGGTGGGAGCGGGCTGTGTCTGCGAATAGGCTTGGTGGGTGGTGAGGAGGGGGACAGCTCGCCTGCGAGGCGCTGGGCGGTGGCGTGGAAAGGTACGGCGTGCTCGTGTGCCCTCTCGATGGTTTATAACTCCTGGCCATGGGAAATTATAGATAGAAATAGGCAATGCAGACAAGCTACGCTTTGCAGCCCACAAGGTGATGTACAGGGATGGATCCTGCACCTCCCCAGGTGCGACCCCTCGCCGCGCGTCCTGGGGGAAAGGGCTGGTGCTGGTCTTGGGCCGGACCCACGGCTGCTGGAGGGCAACGCCGTGCGGGCTCCTCTCAAAGGCAAAGCAGCAGGCAGCCGTCACCCCGCGGTCACCCCCAGCCCTCTCCGAGGGGTGACACCGGGTGCTGCTGGAGCCCCCCCGCAGGCTGGGTACGCATGCTCGCGGTGCTGACAGCCCTCTTCTCAACATCTTTTCGAGGTACCCCGATCTGTACATATATCTGAAACTCCCCGTCAGCTTCTCTGCTCTTTTTAAGAGAAGAAACATTGTTCTTTTAGAAAATTAGAAATTTGCTGTTAATTGCTTGATTATTGTTTCTACTACAGGAGTTGATTTAAAAAAAAAAAAAAAAATGCTGATAGTTTTATGTGGTAAAATCCAGAAAAAGTTGTTGGGTATCTATATGGTTTCTCATACACCACGGATTGCTGTATGCAAAGGATTTATATGGCTATTAAAATCTAGTGATTTAAGGAGTCCACTGTGCAATGGTTATTCTTCCCTTTGAGGAAGACGAGGGCTGTGGTGTGGGATGATGCACAGCAAAGGGGACTTGCTCTGCTTCTTCTTTCCTCCCTACATTTCTGTGGGATGCACGTTTCGCCTCAAGGTATATTTGATAATGTTAGGAGAGATCGTGAAGACCCAGAAGGCTCGAGTCTCATCTCTTCAAAGGCAATACAAATTTTGCTTTTTTCTTTTTAAGAGGATGTGGTCCTAAACACCCAATAAGCAAAATAAAACCTCAAGGGGCAGAGTAATTAGGTTTTAAGCACCAAGATCCCTCTTAAAACTCTTGAAAGTGTGTTAAATACCAATTTCAGCAGTAATTACAAGTCTTACTGAATTCATACAGTGTGCTAGGACTAGCATTATATCAATATCCAGGCAAAATAATTGTATTTCTCTTTTCTCCAGGAGGTTGTTGAGGCCTGGCAGCTGCTTTGTGTGACAGAGGAGCTGCAGGGAGGGCTGGGGAGCATCCTCCTGTCACCTCATCCTCCTGTCTGGGCCCCGCCATGGCATTCCAGCCCCACTGCTACAGTAATGAACAGGTTGAGGTGATGGTTGCTGCAGGAAATCTATTAATTACTCAGCAGCTGAGCCCACTGACCAGCTGCCTACACACAGGAACACACCTGAAAGCACGCCCCATAACGCCGGTCGCTATGCCCAATAACCCTCCTGTCCTAGGGGGAAGTTAGAAAAGCCCCGTGCCATGTAGGGGCTGCTCCTGGGTTTTTGGCTGCTGCCTCCCTGGCACTAAGCCCCCGGGGAGCCCTGGGCTCCCCACCCCAGCAGGTAAGGCTGCGATCCTGGGCTGTGTGTGGGGCTTGGGATGGGGCAGAGCCTCCTGCTCCTCCTTGCGTGTCCTGTGGGCAGAGCTGAGGGAGCCACAAGGAAACCAGTGGATCCCAGTCATGGTGAGTCTGAGCAATGGGAACCTGCACATAACCTGAGCATTCTGGCATGGCAGGAGGGAGGAGTTTGCGTTTTGGTTTGTCACCTAGTGTTTAAGTGTTGCTTTCCTTGTAATTATGTGAATAAACTAGGTCTGGGCTGGGTGGCAAGGCTCATGAAGGTAGAGGCTCATGTAAAAGCTAAGCAAGGAGTTGGCCCTTGGTTGTTATGGGTCTTGGCAAGGCTGATTCACTGTATCCTGAAAAGAGGTTGCAAAACACAACAGGGCTGGCTTGCTAATAAACCTAATGATGCCTCTGAGCAAGCTGTTTTGCTGCTGAGCATCCAGGTCCGTGGTGGTACCAGTTGCCCCACTTCCAGGGTGTTGGTGGGAGCAGGAGGGATGGAGTTGGTGGCAGCTGCTGCCGGGTACTCGGTATGTGCCCAGCTCCTGCTGAAGGGGAAGACGTGGAACCCTCGAAACATGGGCACCCAGGGAAACCTGGGCTGGGTCCCGTTCCGCACAGCTGCAGCCAGGTGTTCGTCTGCAGTGGAGAAGCATCTTTTTCCCTTTTTTTCCAGCAAATTAGAGTAATGGCGTCTGCTGCCTTGCTGGGGAGTTTTGCCAGCACAGCCCGGTGCAGAGCATCCTCTGACAGGTGGATCAATGCTTGGGGTGTCCGGCACCGTGGTTTGAGTGCTGCCGTGGGTGTCCCCTGCCCCAGGAGCTCATCGCCCAGCTGAACCTTCCCCTGACTCAATGTGTTTCACGATTCTCTTGAACACAAACCATGGTTTTCCCATAGAAGCCTGGATGGGAGCACCCAGGGCACAGCCCTTCCCACCTATTGTGGGAGGGGGCACCACAGACCCCCCACCCGTGTCCCTGCACGCTGGGGTGCAGCAGAGGCATGTGTTCCCCGTTATGCCTGCAACTGCCCCGTGATGTGGCGAGGGTCCCCTGCCTGGACCCTCCAGCTGAGACTTACAGTGAATGCAAGGAAAACATATAGGATCTGGTGGGGTTTTTTTGTTTGTTTTCCCCTCTGCGAGGCCCTTTTCTGAACACTGGCCTCGTGGGGGCGTTTGGGGATTATTCACTGAATATTTGCTGGGCCACCAGCACTGGGTGGCTTCTCTCTGCCGTTCCCTGCCCGACAGCGCTGCCTGCCTGCTGCCTCCTGCCCGCAGCTTGAGATGTGGAGAGCGAGCCTTGATTTTCGTGTCTTACAGAAAAACTTTGTCTTCAGCCATACCAACGGGGTCACTGCCTTGTTTTAATTTTTTTTAATGCCCAGCTAATAGCGGTGAACAGGTGCTCCGACAAGGGCTTTGGCTGTTGCCTGAAGCTGGGTGCCCAGCGGACGGGGGGGCATCGCACCGCTTTCTGAATCCTGCTCTTTCCCTGAAACCTCTTTTTTGCTCCAGAGAGCAGGGCCCACGCACTGCCCTTGTGTGCTGCTCTATTGATTTTATTTGTTTTCTTGAGTTCTGGGAAAAACTGTACAAGAGCATTGGGTGAGCTGGCAAGTTTCTGGTAACAGCACAGGGATTTGTGCTTCCCCCTGGGTTTGCAGGACGTTCCCTTGGCCTGGGCCCTGGACCGACAGTGTGGGTGACCTGCATTCCTCGGGTGGATAACACAAAGTCTTGAGAGATCATCCAGGCCATCCCTAGACTGACTCCTGCATCAGCTCCAAATGACCCCACTGGTCTAGGACATCCCACCACAGCTCCCTGGAAGGGGAGCTGCTGGGTTCACAGGGCAACCTAATGAGTAGCCTGAATCTCTGATTAAATTTAAACTTACTACTTCTCATGTCCCCATTAGATGCTGGGAGTGTGTTCATAACTCCCCACAGCACCCTCTTGCGTGTTTGCAGCCTTGCTGTGTCCAGTGTAAAATCCTGCAGGCTCTACCAGCTGCTCCTCCTGTACTTGAAAGAGTAATGCAGGCAGCTGGGCACAAACTCTGGGCTCAGGTTTTGCTGGCTTCGAACAGCAGGTGTCTTGCTTCATGAGTGTGTTAAGAGCAAACATCCCTGTCAGCTTGGTTTTAAAATAAATAGATAGTAATAATAACAACTGTCCCCCTAAGCCCCCCTGAATGACGTTGCTTGGCCTGTGAGTCACCCTTTCCTGCAATTATGCTCTCTAGCCTGCCTTTGCACACTGATTATTCATACAAGAGAGTAAAATCCTGCACTGGTCTTTCCAGAATTACATCCTCCTTTCTTTCCCACTCCTTTTTTTTGGTCTATTTTCCAAGATCAACTGTATCCTACCCCAGCTCTCCAGCGCACCCCGTTGGGGCCACCTCAGCTGTGTATTCATTAAGATCCCTGTCCTACAGCTCAATCAGTGAGCTACTGATGGAACTGTGGAAAACAGTGTGTCTCCTTCCACTTCCACAGGGAGCCACTGGTAATGAGCGAGAGTAATTTTGCTGCATGTTTTGCAGCCACCTTGCAGGTTGAGTTAATCTTGAGTTTCCTTATTTTTCCAGTGGGAATGACACAGTCTTGCTTGACAAAATCCCTACTAAAGAAATATAGTCCCTACTGCTCTCTCCTAGCCTTCGGGGCCTGTTACCCTATTGCAAATCAAAATTGATTTGGAGTAACATAATAATTCTTGTTACCTACCACCTTTCTGGTTTCTAGGTGCTTTGTATCCCCATTCCCAAGCTGTTCTGGGACACCATGGGGGCCACATCCAGACCTGATGACTGGAACAGCCGCCTGTCTTAGGGGAAATAACCCTCGGTGTTGTCCAGGAGGTTGGGAAATATTTGGAGACCTGGCTTTGACCCCGTAGGCAGGAGAGAGGTCACTGGCCTGTTTGGAGAACCAGGTGAAGGTTGTCCTTTGGAGGACTAGTGAGGCTGCATGGGGCCACGGGTGTCGACACCCATGGCATCCTCACTTTCAACACCCGGGGTCTCCAGCATTTGTGGTGAGGTGGCACCAGGTGGCAGCAAGTGACCAGCGTGGGGACATGATGCAGCACCCGGGGCGGGGGGGGGGGGGGGGGCAGAAGGGAGACCTGATGCTGCACCCCTCCACTCCAACCTGCACCCCGCACAGCCCAGGACCCCACAGGGGTGCTGCTCCTTGATTTGGGTTGATGTCCAGGCAGGGTCTGGCAGCTCTCTCTGTGGGACCTGTGTTTTCCATGCGTCCCCAACCTGTGTGTCACCCATCCAGGGGGCAAAACCCAGCATTCCTGTCTTGTGTTGGGAGCTGGGTGCTCTCAGGGTCAAATTCTCTCCTTCCAGAAGATGTCCAAATTTTGAAGTTTAAGGTCAAGTCACCCCTGAAAGTAGTTAAATAATTAACTTGTTTTGCAAGAGCCTTGATTTGGACTGCAAGCAAACACCTCCATGCTCCTGGGGATGCTGTCACCAGCTCCTGAGAGCTGTTTCAGAGCTCTGGCTCAGAGGGTGGATGATGTCAGGGATGCAAAAGGAGAAAACTGAGGGGTGCTGGTTAGAGCATCACTGCTGGGAGCAGTGTCAGTGCGTGCACCCCATTCCAGGGGGTGGGGGCTGGAGGAGATGGGGATGATGCATGTGAGATCAAACCCCCTCTACCCCTGGAGAAGCGATGCCAGGCTTCCCACCCCACACAGCTCAGGAGAGCCCATGCAGTATCCTCCTCTCCTCTGCACAGCTCTCTTCAGCACCCGCTCCCCTCTGCCAGCGTTTGCCATCCATGCAACCTGGGGACTGTGGCCAGGAGGGTTCCTGCAAATCTCCCCACAGTGCTTGAGAGCTACCGACCTGGATTCGGTTAGTGGGAGATGCAGCTGGCCACAGGCTACCTGGAAGTATTATCTGTCTGACTGCCTGGCTTGGGGTTGAGCTGCGTTTGAAGCCAGAGCAGGCAGCTCTGGGTGGAGGCTAGCACGGTGCCGGCACAGAGCAAATGGGATCAACAGCCTCTTCCTGTTGTGCAACTGCCATGCAGCCCACGTAGAGAATTTTTGGGAGATTTGTCAGGGCTTTTGTGTTTCCAGATAATATTGATTTCCTTGTTTCAGATCTTGCTTTCACAAGCGAGGGATTTAAATAGCACAGGCTGAGGGGGGCCACAAACCTTGCCTAGTCTTTCCTGAAGTGCCATGTCATTGCAGGGGGGGTTCCCCATGCCCACCCTGGCAGCCCTCACCTGCCCAGCCCCGGCTTTCACTGCACCCACTGGCTCTGGAGCCGGGATTCTGGCACAAATGTTATTTATGGTTTCGCCTGGCAGCCTGCACGTGTTCCTGCCCTTATGTAATAGTTCAGCCCAGAGTACGACCCCACTCATCCATCCCCCCTGCCCGTGTCAGGGACCCTGGGCTTCAGGTACTGACACCCCCATGCCAGACCTTGTGCCAGGAGCAAGGGACAGCTGAGCTCACCCCACTTGTGTGCAGGGCCCCCGGTGAGCTCTGCCCGTGGGCTTTGGCCTCCTGGCAGGGCTCGGATGTGAGGTCCTCTGCTCTGAAACCTGCCACTTTTCTGCTCCCCAGTTCCAGCTTTGTCCTCTCCGGGTTGATCCTGGGATGCAGCTGGGGCAAGAAGTAAGGTGCAGAGCTGTGTACTCTAACCAGTGTTTTCTAGCAAGACCCATATTTACTTGATTTCAGGTGTTTTGGCTGTACATACAGCTGGAGCAGGCACAGGGGTGCATGGGGGGCAGGAGAGCTGGCTGCCCCTGGGCATTGGGCTTCCCCGGGGCAAAGTGTGAGGAGGAAAGTCAGGGAAAAGTTGCAAAAACCAGGGCAGGGTCCAGGGCATGAGGTGTGGGGCTGACACATGCGGTCCGTGGTTCAGGGGGTGTCAGAGCAGGGGCAGTGTTCAGAAAAACAAACCCTGCAGAGGGTACTGCTGCTGGTGGGAGCCTGGTGCTCACTGGTATCCTGGCCCTTGTGGGATGAAGCACCACTGCTCATGGTGCAGGTGGCATGTGTGCTGTCCCCAGGCTGGGGTGCTCTGTTGGCGGAGGGGCACAGCTCAGCCCTCTCCCCAGCTCTGTGTGCCGGGCACCGAGACCTGGTGGCGTGAACACCAGCTGCTGAGAGCAGCCCCTGGGGGGCTGTGGGAGGGGGTGGGTGCTCCCCTCAGCCTCTCACTTTTGGGTTGGTGCTGTGGGCGAAGGGCTGGTCTTCTCCCACCACCTCCAGCCCCTCCACCACGCCAGCGGCCCAACAGCGAAAGGCAGTCAGCTTGTAAGAGGTATCCAGGGCTGGGGTGGGAGTGGTCTGTCAGATGAGGCAGGGAGCAGCCACCTGCAAAATATCCCTCTGCTTTTTCAGGCTGTTTTAGCTCATCCCCATGGCCCCTAGGAGCTAGGTGACCGTGCCCTTGTGCAGGGCACGCTAGAAACAACACTTGTCACTTGACTCCATCACAGTCCTGGGACGCTGCTCTCAGTGGGTTTGCCTTTAATCGAGCGAGCGAGGTGACTGCCAAAAGAGCAGCTCGGGGTCAGCTCCGGCTTTCCCAGGTGGGATCCTGTGCCAGGCATGGGAGGAGGGAGGCCAACATCTCACCCTGCTGACCAGGAGAGGCTGGCATGTGAAAGGCCACTAAGGGCTGGCAGGCGACGTGCCCAGGCAGCACCCTCCTGCCTGCCCCGAGCTGCACTGGCAGGACTGTGTATTTAAAACCGCATGTGTCATCACTGGGGTTGTGGGTCACTCCTGTAACGAGGAAGGTTGTTGTCTGTTCTGGTGGGTTCAGCTGGAGTCATTCATGTTGCTCCAAGAAACAGGGATCCCCAGGAAAGGGGGCAAAGCCACCACAGTGGCATCAGCCAACCCCTGGGATGGGAGCATCACCCTGCTCCGGGGAGGGCAAGCCCTTAGGGACACGAGCGTGAGGATATGGGTGGCATTGGGAAGCACCAGCATCTCACAGGCGGTGCTGGGAGGGACTGGAAGAGTGGCAGAAACCTTTGCGTGGTCCGTGCTGCTTTTTCCCCTCTTATAAAGAGCACAGAAAGCTTTCTTGATAAGAGCTGCTGTAATCAAAAGCTGAACCACAACCAGGAGCTTTCCTGGGATATGCCCTCATGTCCTAGACAGCAGTGATGGGATGTGACACTGGCACTCCTCCGCAGTGTGGTTGTGGCCAAATCTCACTCCATCACACTCACACCCCTTCCCAGGCCAGGACCACAGCAGGCACCCAGCCCCAAATGCCTGGAGGGACAAAGGTTGGTGAGTGGTGGGCCCTGTTCCATATACCAGGAGCGATGAGGTTCTCATAACTCCTTTGGGGAAACTGGGAGCAGTTTGTCTAAGATTTAGTCATTGGGGTGGGGATCACCTGGGACTGCCACCGTGGCTGGAGTGATTCCCCCCACTTTGTCGCTAGTGGGATCTGGTTCCCAATTTTCAGGCTCTGCGCCACCTCCCATCCTTAATGATCCCCAAGTCCTTCAGTAATCTGCTCCAAGGTAATTACACATCCTCTGCAGGCCCACCCCTGGCTGTGGGGGGGCGTGACAGAGCTGAGGGCATCCAAGAGCTGGCACTGGACACCTGCCCTGCTGCAGCACTGCCTTCAGCACAGCCAAATTTTGGCCATTAAAACCTGTCTGAGTGCTCGCAAAGCAATCTGGCTGTTGTAGGCTGGGCTGACCAGTACTGCTTAGTGTTAAAATTGCTCAGAAGTTCCCTTTCTGAACCTTTATTCGCAACTGCTTGCTGCTTTACCCTGCCTTGACTGTGGGGCTGGCAGTGTACAGGACAAGTCACCCACCCAAGGCAGCTGTTGATGAAATCATTTTAGATGTGGCCAAGCACAGTCACATCATCATCTCTGTATAATCAGAAAGGAAATATAAAATCTAAAAGAAAATATAAGGTATTATGGCACTACAGGCACTGGACCCTGTGGGGTGAGTGTGGGCACGCTGGACCTGGGGCATCCCTGCATCTCTCCCAGACCCCGTCTTGCAGGCACCCTGTGCCCCAGGTTCACACAGGGAGCTGAAACGAAGGGGAAACACAGGCATGGGGAAGCTGTCTCCCCTCCCTCCAAAGCCATGATTTCACTGGAGTGTTTTGGAGGAGTGCATGGTGGATCCGTGAGCTGTCCCGATGGGAAAAGCCTCCTGGCGCCGCTGGTTTGGTTTCTGTGGTGGCTCCCTCTGCTAAATGTCTCATTACAGGGCGAGTTAGAGTTTTTGATATTTTTAGATGCTGCTCTGCACAGCAAACATAAGCACTCTGGACTTTTTAATTAAAGCAACTGTTTTGGCAGTCAGAACTCTTTGAACCCTCCTTCCCACAGAAGGATGCACAATGATGGTGCCTCATCCCCGTGAGGGCATGGCCATGCCGGAGGGACAGGGTCCCCACGGGTACCCACCTGCCCTGCCAGGAGGGATAGAGGGGCTCAGGGAGCACAGCCAGCACGGGCTCTGTTTTTTTGAGTCCCGTGAATCTGGAGCCGGGGGCTCCCCATGCCACTGCTCCCCAAGAGGGGTGGCAGGAGTGGACCCATGGGGCAGGAAGAAGGGCACAATGGGGACCAGCACGTCAGGGCTTATCCTACTGCATCCATTGTGCCCTGAGTGTGCATCTGAGGTGCATCCCTCCTCCGTCCCCACCACGGGAGTCACTTGTCCCAGCTCCCAGCCATGCCCTGACAGGTTGAGCAGAGCCCGCCTGAGCCAGCAAAGCCTATTTCCCTCCACGGGTTGAGAGATAAACCTAAGAATAACGTTGTTATCTTCCACTTGATCCAAATCAACATCAACCCCAGCTATAAATAGCCTCGCGTGTGTCTAGGTGGATCAATGTCGGGAGAAGGGCTGTCCATAGAGGCTGTGAGAGCAGGTTGTAGGGGACGGGGGCTCGGTGGGGTCACTGTCCCCTGAGGGGGGCTGGCCTTGTTGCAGGGGGGCTTGCACCAGGCTGCAAAGTCACTGCTGTGCCCCTTCCACAGTCCCAAGGCCATGGCCGTGCTGGGAAGGGCTGTGCTCCCAAGGTAGCCACATGCCGATGGGCGAGGAGGTTCTGTCCAGTTGCAAAACAGGCCCCAAAAATAGCGTGGGATGAGCGCTGAACAAACACTGCCCCATGCACCCTTGCTGACATGGGGCCTTGTGTAACTCGTTACCTGAGAAATCCCCTGGCACGGTTACGGTGCGGGACCCTGCCCCGAGGGGCCGCTGTGGGGTCCTGCCAGGTCTCACCCTGCCCATGGTCTTGCCCCATGCCGTGCCTCCCAGGGCTCGCTGCAGCCCCTGCGGTGCCCCATGATAGCCAAGGGCAGGCTGTCGGCACCCCCTAATTTAATACCTCCATGCCAAGTTTGGGTGCTCACCCTGTGCCAGCCCCCCCCCCTCCCCAGGGAGGTGTGCCTCCTCCCGGCTGCACACACAGAGGAAGCCTTGGGATGGAGGCAGCGAAAGAAAATATTCTTCAGAGGGGAGAGCAGTGGCACTGGGTGGATCAGTGAAGAGGGATGAGCAACTGGCTGGGAAGTGGGAGTGGGAACCCACGCTGCTTCCCGCAGGTTAAGGAAGGATTACTGCACCAGTTAATCCCTTGGCTTGGTCACTGGGAACAGCTGAACTAGGACAAATCCCTGCTTTTGCAACAGCACATTCATGCTGGGAATGGGCTGCTGTCCCCTCATAGCATGACCACCCATATTCACCCCTGTCACTGGGGAGCAATGTCAAGCTGACACATTTCACACTGGTCCCAAAGTGTGGTTTCCCCTGGCTTGGCTGCAGGATGCCCAGCGGCAGTGGCAGCCATATGCCCACCCACCTGTGGCTCTCCTCAGATGCTCCAAACTGGGAAACCCCCACAGTGACTCACTGGGTGGGGAAAATGATGCAGAGATCTGCAGCATGCCAATGGGGAGCCTGGCCCTTGTCCTGGCGTCAGCAGGCACGGGTGGCAGGAAGGACAGAGCAGCCTGGCACCACACCGGCCAATGTGCTGCCCGATACCGGGTTTGGAAACCAGCACTCTAGGTGCTGCTGCTGGGGTGAGCCCCTAGCTTGGGACTGTTTGGGGGCTCGGGGGCACAAGCAGCCCTTTGCAGCAGGGCTGGGGTTGCTCTGGCTTTGCAGCAGTGGCAGGCAGGGCAGGGAGCCCACGGCATCCCCGGTGCCTGGTGCTGGGCCCTGGCCAGCACCCTTGAATTTGCTTCTCTGAGCACTGAAATTAGCCACCAACATCAAAGAGGAGTGGGGAGAAAAAAAAAAAAAAAAAAAAGAAAAAAAGAAGAGAGGTAGAGGCTTTGTTTACTTGAATCAAAAATAATTTGTGGCAATGCATCTTCTTCCAAGGCAAACAGAGCAGCAGCCTGTCCATGCTAATTTGGGAAGCTTAAAGGGAGTTAAATAAAAACATGAATCTCTGACAGGGAAACAACTGGTCTCTTGTGCTAAAATAGAGCTGCGGGACGCCTGTCAGCTTGAGCTGGGGGAGGGCAGGGAAGGTGGGGTGAAGTCCAGGGCAGCAGGAGGGAGGCACAACCGCTGCGCTCCAGCATCGCACAATAAATGACAATGTCACTCCGTGCTGAGCCCTGTGCCAGGAGCCAAGGCCAGCCTGCATCCCCGGGTGGGCAGGGCTGGGGTGCCTGCATGGGTGGGGTCTGCTTGTGTTTGTATACAAGGGTTTTATGTGTGTGTATATATATATATATATATGTGTGTGTATGTGTATATATGTGTGTGTATGTGTAAGTCTGCCCACTTTGCTTGGGACTTAGGCTGGGGACCCTTGGGCTGTTGCATGAGACACAAAAAACCCCAGGTTTATGTGCATGGTCAGGATTGAAGGAGGTGAAGTGTCACCTCCCATCATCCTGTCTCTCATGAGACCCTAAATGGCTGTTGGTGTCCCCAGCATGGATGCTGGCACTGGAAACACAGGTCACCGCCCTGGGTAGTGGGGGCCTGGGGGTCGGCGCACCCTGGGGACCTCCTTGCAAAGGCTGCAGGAGGGTGTGGGGTGGTGGCACCTCTGGCCTGGCAGAGGACATGCCGTGGGGAGGGGTCCAGGTGCTGCTGCTGCAGGACGTCCCCTTGGATGCGTTTCTGCTGCAGCTCCTCTGCGCACCCTGGGCAGCCAGGGCGAGCCCTGAGCCGGGAAATGCTGCTGCGTGATGCAGAGCAGGCGGCCGAGCTGAAGCAGAGGTGGGTCTGGCTCCCCGTGCTGCTGGGCGAGGTGGCAGAAATCCCCACCTCTGACTGGTGCTACCGAAAGGCCTCCGGTGCGTCACCAGCACCCGCCACGTGCGGAGGTGTGACTGTAGGGAGCAGGATAAGAAGAAAACCAGCTGCTTTTATGAGTGTGGTGATGCGTGTGTTTGGGCGGCAGGGAGGAGTGTGAGGGGGTGTGTGACATTTGTACCTGCCGTGGGAACGGCACGGACTGTCCTGGGCTGCAAGGACAACCTGTTCTGGCGGGTTTCCGTATGCTCCAGGGAGGGACCTGGAAAACACCCCCAGTGTCAACCCCACCAGGAGCAGAGGGACTCCCCAGTGCTGCAAAACATTGGAGGAATCCCTCCTCAGTGTGTCAGAGGGAATGGGACCCCCATTGTGTCTGCTGGGGCAGGATGGGGACAGGGGACCTGCCAGCAGCTGTGCAGCTGCAGGAACAGTCTCCGTTAGGGAGGGTGCTGGGCTCAGCCTCGCTCAGCTCCAGCCCCACTGCAGCTTTCCTGTGGCCAAAAGCAATTTAAAATTTTTCCATGGTGTCAGGCACTTAATAACAACACCCGACCTCTCCTCTGCACCTTCCCGGGAAGTGGGCACGGTCCTGCCCACGGTGCTGGCTGTCAGCAGGGCTAAGTAACCTGCCATGGTGGGGCACCAGGGTACCAAGCGCTAGGGGACTCAGAAACATCATGTCAGAAGCACTAGAAATTGTTTTCCTCCTAAGTTTTCTGAATTAATGGTGCAGCTGAGCCTTGGCTGTGCAGGGACGGGGTTCAGCTGGTGGGAGGGTTTTGAGCTATGGAGGACGAGTGTCCCCAGGAAGGTGAGAACCTCAGGCCTGTGTTTTCAAGCAGAAACGTGCTGCCTTGCTGGCCACCTTCTCACTGGCTTGGGGTTTTGTAACTCAGCATGGCTTGGCTTCACCTCCCCACCTCTGTGGAGCGGGGAAAGTCCCATCTCACAGAAAGGGATTAACTGCTTGTCAATATTTTTAGCCACCAAAGCCTGAAATTACCCAAAACTGGAGCAAAGGGGAATGTGGCGCCAGGGGAGTCAGAGCTGCAGGGGTAGCTGGCTGAGCTGGGATCCTGGGTAAGAGCCCAGCTGGAGCTGCAGGAGCAAATACCAAGGAAAACAAGTGCATGTGCAAAATCAGCAGCAAAGCCACCCACACCCCTGAAATTTGCACCTTTGCTAATGACAGGGGTGGCTGGCGCAGGTTGGTACTCCAAAGAAAGCCCATGTGCATCTGTCTGTGCCAGCTTCTTAAAATAACTGGAGAGCAAGCGTGTTTAGTGCAAGGAGACTAAACCAAAGGCAGTTTCTCTTTGTCATGATCCCGAAGGGGAGGGCTCCAGGAGAGCCGTGCCGGCATGCTGGCCCAGCTGCAGCATCACCTCACCTGCCTCACCCATCTCACCATGGACCAAGACATTTTGCGAGGCTGAACCACACACACATGCCGCTCCAACGGCTGCCCGTGCCACCCCAACTTTCTCACCTGGGGCGAATGTAGGGTGATGTCATTGTTAACAATATGACACATGGGGTTTTCCACCTAAGGATATTTCTTTAATTTAAAATTTGCGCTGAGGAGAGACTTTCCACCAAGTACAATTAATTGCTAGCAGAAGCAAAGAGTTTTGGGGTGCCAGCCTTGATGCTGGGTGGGAGGGAGCCAGGGTAATTCATCATTCCCTTCCCATCCAGGTAAATTGGCAACACTATATATAAAAAAAAAAAAAAAAAAAAAAAAAAAAAAGGAGGATGGTGGCTATGCTCTTGGAAAGGCTCTTGAAAGCTGGATTGTGGCATGAATGAGCAGGGAAATACTGCAGCTGGAGGCTGGTACCAGGGAAGGGGTAGGGGACATGGCAGAGGGGGCTGGTGGGCTGGCAGGGTGGCCAGGGGGCTGCTGAGCCCACAAAATGCATCTCTGGCCTCCAAGTAAGACTCTGCCCTGCAGCAAGCACCAGATGCCCTCTCCTCCCTGCCCTGCCAGCAGCGGGGCTGAGCCGGATGAGCCTGCAGCCACCCCTGGGGACCCCATCAGCACTTTGGTGCCAGCCCCCGGTTGGGTCCCAGCCCTGGGAGCAGCTCCCGATCTGAGCAGGGTGCTCCACCAGATTGTTCTCATGTCCCCGTTTGCCTCTGGCCAGTAACTGCCCCTGGGTCAGGAACACTGACAATATTTACCTGTGGGGCATGTTTCCTACCTGATGTCACCGGGACTGTCCCCAGACCCGTTCCACTGACAAGCCCTATCTAAATCACCAGCACTAAATCCCCATCCCTCCTCTGGCAGTGACACAGCACCTGCGTGGGGACCTGCCCGCCGTGCCAGCTGCTCAGCCTTAGGGAGCAGTTTTGCAATGCATGAGCGGGTGCACAGCACCCAAGACCCCCGGGGATGGGGAGGACACCAGATTGTGGTGCAGCCCCTCTCTGTGCCAGGCAGCCTGAGCAGCGTGGCTACCTGTCCCAGGGCACGTCTTTGGCAAGCCCTGTCACATGCGGGTGTCACCTGGCAGAGAGGGGGACAGCACCGACCCCCCCAGGGAATGGCAAAGCTGTGGGCATCCTGGGGAGGATACGCTGCAGCCCTTGTCCAGGGTGGTTACTGCAGCTGGCCTTGCCTGGGCTTGTACAGGCTGGGCTGACACAGCTCCATGGCTGCCAAAGAGCTGATGGCAGGAGTCGGGCCAGTGATCGCTCCTGTAGACCCCAAGAGGAAACCCTCCACGGTGCGGGGTGTGAGGGAGCACACCCAGGACCAGGGCTGCCTGGCAGGCCCAAGGGACAGAGATGCATCCCACAGGATGCTCTGAGGCTGCCACCGAAGTGGGAGCTGGTGTAACCCAGAGCTGCTGCCAGAGTGGTGCCACTCAGCCCTGCCCGGGACAGAGCACCCCGGGGATCCCCTCTTGGGGAAGCCATCGGCTGGCTCTGGCATCAGATGGCTGCAGGGCAGGGGGGGATCAGTGCAGGGTCTTTTCCTGGAAAATCATCATGTGTTTGACTCGAATCATTCCCTGGGGGAAGCGAGCACAGCCTGGTCCCTGCTGAGCTGTGCAGCGGGGAGGTGATGGCACATCTGTCAGGGTCACATCCCCACCCCCACCCCCCGTGCGGGACACCACTGCCTCCCCATGGCATCAGCACAGGGGGAAGACTTGTAAACCACAATTAAATGGTCCCTGCAGCCTGCTCAGCTCCCAGCGCGAAGGACAGCACGCTGGGAGGAGTCGCGAGTGTGCCTGGCCAGAGGGAAGAGGCTTCAGGTTTTGCTCCACACGTCACCAGCCCTGGAGGGTGTCTTCTCTGTGGCTTCTCCCCAGCACACTGGCAGATGATGCCCAGTTTTGCCTGTCCCCCACTGCTGAGCCCCGGGTGCTGCATGGGCAGTGGTGGCTGCTGTGGGAACTCAGGTGGGAGAGAAGGGCTGCCCTGTGCCTTGCTTCTCTCTGGATTTCTCCCTGTGCAGTTTCTGCAGAGGGATGAAGGCTCTGAATCGCTGAAACCAGCACAGTCAAACCCAGAACTTGCATCTGCCTCGCTGGGCTGCATGCACAAGTGAATACTAGTGTGGGGGCATGGACAGTTGCCTCCTCCCCCCTCCAAGAGCCCTTGCTGTTGGGCTGAGAAAGGTTCATTTCTTCAGGCATGTGATAATCTATTAATCAGGTAATAGACACCGTTGATCAAGGTTTGAGTTTCACCTGCCATGATGTCAAATGGAGGTCAGGCTCTTAGCTCATCCCCTGCCCTGTCTGTCCTCATTTAAAGGCTGTGCTCCCCGCAGCCACAATGAGGGCAGCCAGGGCATCTCGGCTGCCCGGCACGGGCACGCGTCGGTATGGTTGGTTGTGGTGCAGAAGCTTCTCCTTAGGGGCTCGGAGATGGGGAAGGAGCACAGAGGGTCTCTAGGACATCCTCCAACATTCTGGATTCAAGGTGTGGGGGGCCGCATGGAGGTCGGGGTGACCTTAGCATCACCCCATGCTTGGGGTGTTCCCAGTTTTCCTGGGAGAGGGAGGGAACGTCTGCTGCCAGCTGGCACGGTAGTGGGATGGCAGCACTGACAGCAGCCCATCCCCATTTCCAGCACAGCCACAGCTATTTTCACAGCCCAGAAACATTGTGCTCCCAATGCCATGGGTTTCCAAAGGTACTGGGATGGATCAGATTAATGACAGCAGATTCCTCATGACCTGGAAAGGTGCAGGGAGCCAAGAGCTGGTGCCTGGGTGCTCTGAGGACCTTGGGAAGGGGTCCCACATCCTCATTAGCTGATGCGGACCCAGAGCCTGTACTTGGAGCAGGGGTGACATGAAGCCAGGCTTTCCCTGGGATACAACCCAGTGAAATCCTGGCATAGGTGGCTGGGGCTCCAGCCCCAGATGGAGCAGAGCCAGCTGCCCTGTGAGGGCTCACTGCGTCACGGCCAATGCGTCTGCTTGCTGCTGCAGCTCTCCTCTCTTGCCTTAATTTGCTGCATTGTTATTTTGTTCTGACAGAGCTTTAGGAGGTTGCTTTGCATCTGACCCACTGGGAGGAAGCAGGGCCACCCCTTTGCTCTCCCTGCTCCCCGGTGTAAAGAGGCCTTTCTTTTCTCCCTTTATTTTAGCACTTTGATGTCCTTATAATTTATTTTTGCAGCAGAGTTGTTTTCATGAAAAAATGGAAATGTTTCCCGTGGGTGGCTTTAAAATGAAAGGCTGAGCGAGGAGGCTAAAAATAGCCCCTTGTGAGCCACTGGCTGCATGAGCCCCCGGGCTGGGCAGGGGCTGCCGGCTCCCTGAGCTGGGGAGGGGACCTGGTGGTCCAGGGGCTGTGACCGTGGGGACCTTCTCCAATGGTTAACCCTCCCTGCACCAGAGCACATGGGCTGGTTCACAGGCCAAGCTCTGGGTTGCTTTTCTTTGGATCTAAGCTTGGTTAGGCTGTGTTTGGGGCAGAGACATCCCCTCTCCTGGTGTGAGCCGTTGTTGGCTGGGTGGGGACATGGAGAATGCCCACAGAGCCGTTGCTAGTGGCACGGAGCACACAGGGCAGCTGGGGCAGTGTCAGCAAGGGGGCGCTGAAGCCCCCAGCCTCTCCCCACCACCAGGAAGGAGAAAGCCTGGAGCTGATGAGCGGGATGAAGCTAAAATTCTGTAAATCAGTAGCTGGGTCTGCCCAGCCCCTGCCTGGCTGCCAGCCCCAGCCTCCCTCCCCACGGGAGCTGGATGTGTCCTGGGTAGGACATGGCTGTCAGCCCTTATCCACTGGAAGTGATGCTGCTGGGGAGAGCTCTCCCGGTAATGTCTCTCTTTACACAAACAAACTGCTCTGCTAGCGGGAAAGTTCAGCCCTGTTTATTCTATTGACTCATCTTCTTCCCTTTCATCTTCTCTCAGAAGTAGCTTATTATATGGGGCTATAAATAGGGTTTGCTCCTGATTACATGTGCCCAGTAATTACCATTTCTCGCCCAGGCATGACGTGAGCAGATAGCCTCTCAGTGGGGATGTGCGATGCTTCGTTATGGCTGTGGGAATGGAAGTGAGAGGGTGGGCTTGTCTGGGGCTACCTCCTTCTTTTATTTTTGATGGCAATAGCTGTGTGAATACCTCTGACTGAATCTCATCACAGCATCCCTTTCTGCTGCTCACCTGCATCTCTTCTGTCCTCCAAGTGCTGACCCCAAAATCCTGCTGGCATGTGCCAGGGTCCTGCTACTGGTTCCCGCTGTCCTGGGGCTGCGGAGCAGAACCGTCCAGGCTGTGACCTTGCTTGGCAGTAGCTGTGAGCGTCTGGACAGTGTGGCGTGTCCCTGTCCCTGGGGGACGGGGATGATGCAGCCACTCGACATCCTGTGCTTCGGTCACATCTCAGCAGGATCCAACATACTTCCTGAGCGCAGCTTCAGAGCCCTGTACATGTGCCAGAAATGGCAGGGAGACCATCATAGGAGCTTTATTCCTGGTGTAGGTTGAGTCACCCTGCAGCCATCTCTGACGAGGAGGTGCCGGCCAGGCTGGCCCAGCACAGCAATGCTCCCGGGAGGCGGTGGCACATCACTCAAAGGGGTTCGATATAAATAGATGGGAGGCCGAAACCGAAAGCTGTAATCGTGTGCATGCCAGCACGAGACGGGAGTGGGTAAACACAGGTGGCTTCTGTGTCCGCCAAAAGGGTCCTGCCTGAAATGCAGCTCAATGACACAACCGGCGTCCCACAACTGGACCCATGACAGAAATATCCCCAGCGTGGCTGCGAGCAAGATGAAGGTGCTGGAAGAGCCTGCAGCCCTACTGGGGTGGCAGTCAGAGTCAGCAGGGCTGATTTCGGACCTTCAGCCTCCTCCTCCTCCATCAAAATCCACCCCGGGAAGTTATGGACATTGAAAATCCTGGCAGGGATTGAGCTAACCCTGACCGTGAGCCCTGCGGTGCTGGGGATGTTTGCAGGGGTAGCAGTCTCTGCGGGGTTTGGGGGCTGGGGATGCAGCCCGCATCCCCCGAGGCACAGTGAAGTCAGCCATTTACTTGGAAATTACTCTCCGCTGAAGTCAGGGGAGGTTAAATTGCAAATGCAAGTCAAATATTTACAGCATTCCAATTAGAGCTGTGATCTGCCAGGCTGGGAAACCTTTTGCACCAATTCCTATGTTGCACAGAAATGTTTGCAAGCTGGCATCTTTGCTCCACACTGGTCCTGCCACAGAGAGTGTGGACCCAGCTGGCCACGCTTCCCAGTGCTGCCCTTGAGGGATACCAGTTCCCTGCATGTTTTTGGTGTCAGTCCGCAGCGGGTGAAGGTGCTGGGGTGCGCTGCCAGGTTTACAAGGCCAGGAAGAACAATGATCTCCATTTAGTGGATCTGCTCCATAATAAGGACTATTGTGACTCTTGCATTCCTCAGTTACCATCTGGGTGGTTAATTACTCTTGCTCTTGAGTAAACAGATAATTGTGCCTTATTGAAGGGTGGATGTTGAAGAGACAAAAGATGGGGTATGGGCTCTGCTTCCCTCATTTGCAGGGGTTCCTCCTGGCCCTGCTATGCAGGATGGGGACAGATGGCTGGTGCCAAGTCTCTTGCATGGGGCTGCATCTCCAGACCATGGGCCACTACTGCAGCTCTGCCCCTCAACCTCCTCTGACACTTTGAGGAGCCTGTCTCCACAGATCTGAGGTGATTTTTCATGAACTTGTGTGACTCGGTGAATAGGGAATTGATCACTTGCCAGCAGGGCTGGCGTCACCCACCAGCATGAGGGAAATGTGATGGGAACAACCAGTATTTATTAAGGAGCTGTCACTGGAAGGGAAGCACCCTGGTGAGAGCCCCAGGGAAGCGGCTGGGACCGGAGAGGATGGGTTTCCCAGCGGATTTAGGCAGCATGATCTGGGCAATTTCAAGCTGGTGGAAGCAGAAAAACTTACTGGCCTGATTAATGCTGTGCCATGGTTTCTAGATTTTCTTTGCATTGATGGCCAGAGACTTAAAGGTTTTAACTTCAGGGCTGAGATGCTGGAAACTGCTCCAGTGATAAGGGGCCCATCAGAGCAGGGATGTGGGAGCTCATGTTGTGATGCCCCCACTTCTCCATTTCCAAAGCCCTCAGTGATAAGAAAGGCAGGAAAATGAAAGAACCCCAAGACCACACTTTGAAGAACTTTTTTGTTCACCTAAAGGGGGAAAAGAGCCTGAGCACATTTCCCATCTTCCCCGGGAGAGGCTGCCCTGAAGCTGCCCAAGTAGAGACGCAGGATTTGGGATTCTGCAGGCGGGTGATGAAAACTCCTGGGTGGGTACCTGCACATCACACGGGCACAGCCCGGCTCCTCCTGCGATGTGGACTGGCGGCGGCTCTCCCTTGTGGCACCGGCTGCAGCAGGGTGGTGCGAGCTCTGCCCCAAAAGCCCTGGATGGGGCAAGCAGGGCGGGAGCCGCTCAGAGGGGGGGCTGCAGCCCTCGCTGAGCAGCCCAGAGAGTGTCCCCGCAGGGTGACGGTGGTGACAGATGACAGTAATCCCCTGCCAGCTGTCAGCAGAGGTGCTCCGCAGGCTTCACAAGCGAGCATGAAGTGAGGCTCTTGCCGCCTTTGAGAGGATGGGAAACCAGTGCAAGCGCCGGTCGGCTCCCCACGGCACACGTGCGCGTCGTCGGCCTCAGGCCTCCCCGCCGGCACGGTGCCAGGCCGCTGGTGATGAGGGAACCAAAACGCTGCGGCCAGGAGGATTTTGCAGGCTCTTGCATTAACCTTGGCCCAGATACAGTTTGGTTTAATAATCCCTACGCAGATTGCCCAGATCAGGGCAGCATTTGCCTCAGCTCCGAGGTGAGAGCAAACAGCCAGGAATACTTTTTCAGATAACTTCTCCAGCTCTGTGGTCCCGCTGACAGATTGGCCTAGGAAGGGGGGCAGCAGCCTTTGCTCTGTGCCAGACTCAGCTCACGTTCCTCCTGCCTCCAGCGCGGCTGCTGCACCCACTCTGCTTGCGAGCCTGCCCTACTTTGGATCAGCCCACAACATCTTTGATTTTGAGGTCAGTGACAGCTGCTGGCGGGCCTGGCCTTCCGCTGCGTTTGTTTTTAAAGCAGCTCGATGCAAATACAAAATGAACAGCTTCCTTGGGCTGCTTTAACTGTTTCATTATTCCTGCTGAGGAATTCAGGATGAATTAGTATGGGGCTCGCAGCCTTCACGCAGCTGTGGCCATTAACACCAGATAAGGCTTTGGTCCTGCTACTTAATCCTGAGTTTGGTTATTGAGCCCTCATTAATAACTGCTTTATATTGAGCTCACATATAACCTGCAGCATAACTCTGTTACTCCTTTTCCCTTGGGAGATGGAGGGGATCTTTGCAGCTCTCTGGTGACCTTTTGCATCCTCTTCCCTCCGGGGGATGCAGGGCTTTTCTGGTGAGGCATTTGCCCCCTGCCACTGGCAGTGCACCCCCTGCCAGCCCTTCCCCAGGCAGAGGACCACGAATACACACACCCCCAGTTCTCCTCCATCAGCCAAAAACCATCCCACTGCCTCGCTGGGAGAGCCTTGGCCCTGCGGTGACAGGCAGCGGAGAAGTGGCAGGAGGCCAGCAAGACGTCATCTCTGTGCTGGGAGCACATGCTGTTCCCTTCTGCAAATGACTCGGGAGGAAGGAATTTTACTCAGAATTTCCTCCTTAAGAGCTCCAGCCCTTGTTCTGGGCAGAGTCTTCTGGGAGAGGGATTTTAGCCAGTTTGGGATGCAAAGGGAGGGAAGAGGGTGGCTGTGGGGACCAGTATGCCACTTGGGGAAGGGTGCTCAGCCAGCTTGGATCCCCCTGCTTTGTCATTTTTGCTAATGGCTCCTGCACGGGTTTCTGTAGCCGCAGCTCCCAGGGTGGCTCAGAGATGGAGAGGTGGGGAGGAGAGAGGTTAAAACTCATTGTGGCTCAGGCAGTCCCCGCAGGGCCCCAGAGGTGCTGGTACACGCAGTGACAGTGTCGATGTGCCTGGGGAGGCACATAAAGCAGTTGCAGCCTTGCAGGCATGCCGAGGGCTCGCTGCAGAGATCCCCTGCCTCTCCTCGCTGCCCCAGGGTTGCACTGCTTGCCCTGGGCTAGCTGCCCGCAGCTCTCCACCCAGGGACCCCCATGCCTGATGCACAGCATCTTTGCAGAGGTGCAAGGCAAACTTTCCTCTCTGCCATGTGGCTGCTTGTGCCATCTCAGGGCCTGAGCCACCCTTCCACGTGGCTGGTCAGCACGTGAGTTGCTCTTGCCCAAAAGCAAGAGCCAGTTGCCAGGCTGGAAATTATGACCTCCTTGCAGAAGAAGCTCTCTCTGTTACTTGCTCCAGAGCCATGATGTTCTGCTTTTGCTTGCTGCTGTTGTGGCTCCACAGTGGTCTGAGTGCTGGAAGCAGCCAGCATAATTAGTGCTTTCGCTGCCACTTGCTCATCATGGACATTGAAGCCCTTTGCAAATTTCTCTGTACAAAGTAGGTCAGCATAAACTCTCTCTTTGCAAAGAGAAGCACAGAGGATTAATTATCTTGCTTGGTATTGCACAGCAAAGCAATGGCAGTGCTGTTGGAAAGCATCCCCTGGTCCTGGGGGAAACCAAGGCTCTTGTGGCCAGGCCCTCCTCCTCCCGGTCGGGCACCAGCACAATCAAGATGCTTCTTTTTTGCTCTCCCAAACAAGGCTCCATCCGGAAGCTCATGAGTACAACTTGGATGTCTACTGGCTGAGTGATAAAGTTCCTGTCCTTACAGCCCTGCGGCTCGTGGTCACTGATGCCTGAATGTTCACAGCCGGTGCCTGTTTCAAAGCAGAAGAAGCTGGCAGTGATGTAACCCAGCACTAAAAATAGCCTAAGGAAGAGTCCCTGAAGCAGCAGAAGAAACCGCAGGGAAGGGATAGATGGGAGAGCTGAATTCACAAGAAATGACATTTCAAATCGATGACGATTCAGTCCCATCCTCTTGACATTGCCCAGAGCACTAGTGCTGGCAGGGGCGATGGGCCAGGAGCGCTTGCTGCTGCAGGCTCCCTGTGCCCTGGACACCTGATGGAGCATGTTCATCCCATCTGGGAAAGAGTACTACTCATTCCCATCCTTCCCAACTCTTGTGTTGGTCTTCTGGTTTGCATCCTTAGCCATGGAGAGCTGATGGGGAAAACTATAGCCAGGTGGTGGGCAGCAAGAGGCAGGAAGGTGCAGGTCCCAGCCATGGACATGCATGTTACAGCACTTTTTGGCAGAAGACAGGTCTGCTATTGAGTGGAGCAATCTGCATGGGAAGCCCCCCATGAAATAACTATGAAATCTGCAATAGCTGAGCTCGTTCCTCCATGGTGCCCGTCACATGAGGCTGAGCTTCCACGCATGGCCATGACCCGAGGGGGCTCGTAGCCCTGGAGCTTGCAGCCACTGCCATCCTGCCCTGCTGCACTGTGGGCTCTGCCATGAGCACTGTCAGGTCCTCAGTGGGGACAGCTCCATTGAGGGGAAGGATTTTACTCTTCCATGAATAAAGAGGACTTATTCTGAGGTGAGCTGGATCTCCTTGCTTAGGAGAGCCCGGTAGAGTTTTTCCCTTCAAGGTGGGATGAAGAGACTCATTTGCAAATCTGAAAGATACATGGGGGTATGTTCTGACTTGTACAGCATCATCTCCTGCCTGATGGCTGGAGTAGGGGCAGACTGGTAGGTGGCTGCTCAGAGGAAAGCTAACAGGAAGAGCAGGCAAGGGGAAGGAACAGGAGAAAAAGCACATCCAAGCTCCTCCACAGGAGATAAAATGAGAGAGCAACAGGGGGCTGCCTCCAGGGACAGACCAGAGGGTGAAAAGGAAAGGCTTTGGTTCCTGAGGCAGGGGTTTAATGATGGAGCATCTGCAGCATTAGCCTGTGGTTATTCAGTTGCAGCAGGCTTGGCAGGCAGGGAACAGAGCTGCGAGTGAGTCTGTGCCGTCACAAGCCGGAGCCACGCTTGACTTCTGTGAGGAAGCAGGTATCACAGACAGCGCCTGGCCCATCTGTGGTGAGATGGATGGTGGTGAGTGAGGCGTCACGAGCCCTTTCCTTCCTGTACAAAAGGCGCCCTGTGATGTGTGAAATACAGACAGTCCCCTCCCAATCGCTATTTTTGCCAGCATTTCTTTCTCCCATTTGACTTACTGGTGCAGAATCTTGAAATCATTAAATTTGTTGAATGGGGATGAAAAGTTTTCTGTAACCATTTCTTCACGTGGGGGGACTTGATGCGGGATGTCTGCAGCTCTTGAGCCAAAGCTTCTGACCTTCTCTCGCCTGTAGATGCCCCCTGAAAGGTCTGCTGGGACTGACCCTGATCCCACAGAAATGTAGTGGGAGCCCGATTTGTGGTGTATCTCTGGGCAAAACCAGGCTGTGCAAAGCGGCCGCAGAAGCGAAAATGGAAATCAAAGGCTGGGGGTGGCAGGTTTAAAGCATCTGAAGGACAAGCTGACTTATTTTGATTGATATTTATATCTGAACTGGCTTTCCCCTGCCCTAAATAGTCTGCATGGTTGTGCTGAGCAGTACCGGTGACATTTTGGCAGTGCCAGGCAGGTAGGTGTGGCAGGGTGTGTGACCATGGAATGCCAGCCAAGCCCCAGTATCACCCAGTTTGGGAAGTTCCCAAAATGTTCCCTGGAGGAGTATCAGCTCTGAGTCGTGCTGCTCTTTGCGTGCTGGGGCGGTGGGGCTGTTTCTCTGAATGCGAAGCCTTGAAATTGTGACGGTATAAAGGGCAGAGCGCAGTGCCTTGGGGAAAGCACACGATCTGCTTCGTGGCAAGGTCTGGGTGGTCCAACAAAGACCAAGGGTCTCCGGGCAAAGCCTGGAGTGGAAAGCACAGTCACAGGCATGAGAGGCTGGCCCCAAGCACGACCATGATAAACATAATTATTCCACAAATAATATCACAAATAGAGATAATTATTACAGTCTGCTGGAATGGCCCTCGTGCCACTGCCTGGCCCTGTGGAATGGGGAAAGGAGTGGAGGGGATTTATTCACCAAGGAGCGCCTGAGGGAGGCTCAGAAAAAGGAGAATCAGATGGCGAAGCTGCAGGAGGGCAGGCGCTGGGGGATGGAGCTGCTGCAGCCTACAAGCGCAAGAGGAAACCGAAACTGCCGGCTCTTTCCGGCTTCAGCTGTGGCTGAGACAGTTGCCCACAGAGCACGCCGGCACTGACACGGAAGGCAGGAGCAAGGGACTGACCCAAACCTGTGGATCCGGGGTTTCACTCTGGCTGCAGATTCTGCAGCAGGTCTGTGAGCTGCTCCAAACACACACTCCACCAGCCTGACAGAGCCCCAGCGCACTCTCCCAGAAGAGCTGGAAGACCATGTGTGGGTGATGCCACCGTGCCGGAGCGGCCACGGCTGCGTCCCACCGGTGTTGTCAGCACACACCAGGAGGTGGGGTCCCACAGGAAGATCTGCCTGTGCGTTGAAAGGCTCTACCTTGCCCTGCAGGAAAACTTAGAAAGACTGTATGGAAAAAAAACCCTGGCCTCTCCTAACCTTTGGGCACTTGCTATCTATGTATTGTTCTTTTCATGTGTTTTTTGGCAAGTGACTGTTTAATCCTACAATAACACACGAATTCTGCTGTGGCAGCAGTTTCACTAGGTAAGAGAGAGTCCTGCTGGAGAGTTACAGCTTCAGCAGACAGGACTGATGAAGGGACACAGCAGTAATTGCCATTTTGTTATCAGGAGCCCAAGCTGAATCTCTATTAGCAGTCCAGGGACACCATCTCCAGGGCTCAGTATGGCTGATTGGGCAAGGCAGGCTTTCTGGGGCTGGGGTGCTCATCTGGGAACCCCAGGTGTGGGTCTGGTGAGAGTCCTTGCTCTGGGAAGAGGCTGAAGATCTCCCTGGGGTGCTCCAGGGAGTGGTCTGCATGCACTGCTCACTCAGAGGCAGCTCTTTGCTGCTGTCCTCTTTTCTGATTGCTCTCCTGACTCTTCCCGGGACAGCAGAGCCTGCTGCAGCAGGACGCAGGCACACACAGTCAGTCCAGGGCTTCTGCAGAAACCCAAGCAGCTCAGGTGGGCTGGGCTGTGGCATTCAGCCCTTTCCCGGCAGGTAAGCATCCTGCCTGGCTGGGCACTGCTGCCGTCCCCACTTTCAGTGCACCATGGATCATGTGTGCTCCCCGCTTGCCTGAAGCATAGACAACAAATTAAACCTTAAACCATAAGTTCCAGATGTTTTCGCTTGTGGTTCCTGGGTCTGGTCAGATCAGTTAAAAGGAACTTGGGGTGGAGAAAAACCTTTTCATTAATCACAGCCTTTTGCAGGAAAGCACAGATCCTTCACCTGCGATCCCTCGCACCCTGGCTCATCCAGCAGCAGCTGTCAGTTCTCCATCTCTGCAGCTCTTGAGAAATCCCAGAGCTGAACTTCCATCTCAGTAAACAAAGTCCGGTTGTGTTTTTTGTCTATGACTCATCCATCAATTTGTAATTGCTCAGGAGTAATAGAAAGTGCCTGGCAAGGGACAGGCCTGCCCACCAGGTGACTGAACTGCTGGGGATCAAGCAGCTGGCTTTGCTGCTGCCCCGTGTGAAAAAAAAAAAAACATCATTATCCTTCTTCTTCCAGCTCCATTCTCATAATTATTATTTCTGACCCTAGGAGGATTGAGGATAGAGCATGGAATCTATTTCCGTGCAAGACATCTTTAAAGCATGACATTTCCCTGCTACTTCATTAAATTAAGTGTTGTCCTCCTTCAGTGGCCTGGCTTTTTGCGTCCTGAATCAGATACATTGTCTGATGAAATGTTTTGCAAGTAAATAATAGCTAGAACCATGTGCATTAATTTGAACTACCACAGACATGGTAAAAATGGCATGGATCACACCATGCTGACAGAGGATGGGATTAAGATTGTGGGTGAGGACTATGCAGTTAGAAAACTGTATTGGGTTGGAACTGGGCTGATTTGGTGATAAGTGGCTGAATCTTTGGGGGGGGTGTTTCGTTTTTTGAATCAGGGTCTCAGTTTTCATATAAATGAAATTTTGCAACCCTCATCATGGCAAGAATAATATTGAACTAGGAAACTTCGTAACAGTTCTCTGCTCCCTGTAAAAGGAACAATTCCTAGATCCTTAGCAGGACAGAAAAAAAAATTAATATGCATGAACTTTATGTTCAAGGGTATTTCTGCTAGATCATGAATTTGACACAGCCCAAGATGGAGAAGTTTGCTCTGATGTTTCTTATATTGTACCAGTTCTGTAAATAATGGGAAGTGCTTGTTCCTTTAAACTGTCAGTCTGGCACTTTTCACCAGCTCTTTAAAAATGTGTATGTATATATATATATATATATATATATATATACACACATGCACACACAGTGCACACAAGGGAGAGGAAGGTGTTTGTGGAAGCAGGATGTTTATTGCCTGTTTATTTTGCGAATGGTTTTGGCAGTGGGAGAAACTGGCACCTTTCCGACTGCCTGCGTGAGCAGATCCTCACCGGCTTAAACGCTGCATCTCCTTTGTCTTGGCGAGAAGGAGGAGGGTTGAGGAGCGTTGCTATTGCAAGCTCCTGTCCTAGAGCTAAGCATCTTATATTCAACAGCCTCACGCCATTCCTCAGGGTGAAATGCTCTCAAGAAGTGGTGCGGGGTCACCTGGAGTGCCAGGCAGCCAAAGGATCAGCCTTGCTTACGTGTCTGGGAGCACGGCTAGCTGGAGGCTCATCCTAAAGCCGATGGGATGAGGGCTGGAAGTTTAAGAAGTGACCACGTCTGGTTTGTGTGTGGGCAAGGGCAATGGGGAATGAAAGGCTTGCCAAGCCGAGCTCGATGCTGATGCCTCCTTACAGGCATGAACTGTATCAGGGAAGCTGATCACGGGGGAGGTAGGAGATGGCTGAGTGACTCGCATAGCCTGGAATTGCTCCCCCGCTAATTAAGAGGAACGGAAAGAAGCTCAGCGAGGAGCAAGGCTTGAGGAAACCTAATACTGCTGTGAGCATGTGGGAATATTCCCAGCCTCTGGAGGGATCGTGCAGCTACCCACTGGTGAGGGATCCCATGGGGTGGCACCTCAGGTCCCCTCTCCCTGTGGCTGGGGAACACAAACCAGATGTGAGCCCTGGACCAGCTCTGGGCTTGCAAAGAAAGATTAGAACTAGTAGCATGTGTCAATAATCTCCAGTCATAACTGCCAGTCTCTTGAGTAAGTTACAGACCTGCTCTCTCATGACCAGCTTCAGCCCAGAGAGGCATGGATTTAAAAAAAAAAATCTTTAAATACTCAAGGAAAGTCACCAGTTTTACAAGGTGAGAGCCACATACAAAAACAGATTTTGAAATTAAGATAATTATGATGGTGCCAGCTAGATAAATGAGGTGACTCTCAACAGGCAGCCCTGCTTGGCTTTGACTGTCAGCCTGATGGACAAGAGAGGCGTATTTTAAGCAGTGAGAGCCAAAGGGTATAATTGTTTCTTACACAAGACTGCATGAATGCTTGTAGTTCAGAACAAGGAGAAAACAGAGTTCTCTCGCCCTCTGGATCTCTTTGGTGAACCAATGTTTGCCCCACCAAACCAAGGAGCCGTTCCCGAGCCGGACAGGCCCTGGGCCCACGCAGGGGCCGGCAGTCGGGGAGCAGAGAGGGGAGGTTTGAGCAAGATGCTCTGTGTGCGCAGCCCTGCCTTGGCAGCCCATGGCCAGAAAGGCTGGGTTCCTCCTGGAAACAAAGGATGCCTTTTGCTGGGTGTGTTGTACAGCAGAATTGTGGTGGCTTGTGTGGCTTTTAGCTCTCTGACCTTTATTTAAATGAAATGCAGAGTAATTTGTATCTAAGTGGAGTTGTTCTGTCTCATTAGTGTGATTAAATAGATGGCAGAGCGTTACCAAGTTCATTGTCAGAGAGACTGTTGCTTAGTAATTTAAACTGCAATAATCTCATTATTCTATGTTTTTTCCTTACAACAGTGGTGGCTCTGTTGTTACAGGCGCCGTTCATGGGCTTGCATGCAAACCCCAACAACTGCAATGACATTTAAAATATTGGGCCACAGGGTCTGGTAAGTCGTTCAGGGTAAAGCTGAGTTAGGGGCAGCCTCTGGGATTTTTGGCTACCTATGCCTGGATGAGATTTTTGGTGGTACAGAAACAGAAAGGCAGAACTAACGGGTGAGCTCAGGCATGTGGCCCTATGAGCCTCCTCTGCTTCAGGGACTTGGCAGATGCTCCTCCTCTGCCCCCTCAGCGGGACAAGCAGCCAAAGTGACCCTGTGGCCAGACCCCTGTCACGTTCAAACCAACAGCACATGCTGCGCACCAACAACCATAAACCGTTTTTAAGCAAAGTTAATGAGAGCTCTATCGATGGCTGCTGCGGCCTGTAAGTCAAGGAGGTGCAACCCCCAAGACTGTTAAGCGCACAGGAAGGGGACATCCAGCCCACCCCGCACAGGTCGGGCGCCCGGGCAGGGGCTCGAAGCTGGGGGACACGGCAGGGCGTCACCTCGCGTTCCTCTCACAAAGCCGAGGCACGTCCCCCACGGCGGGGCCGCTGCTGCCCACGCGCGGCGACTTGCGCGTGCCCCTCCGCCCGCCCCGGCGCCCCTAGCAACAGAGGCGCTGGCAGCCGCCCAATCAGCGCGCGCCTCTGCGGGCCGAGCCAATAGGGAGGCGGGCGGGGGGGCGGGGCGTGATGGGGTTGTAAGCGGGGGGGGGGGGGAGGGGGGGGGAACCGGCGCCGCGCCGCCATTTTGACGTCTGAGGAACAAAAGAGGCGAAGCCGCCGCCGGTGCCGGCCTGACAGCAGGTAACGGGCGCGTTCCGCCTCTCCCCCGGGGCCGGCCGGCTCGCCCGCTCGGCGCCGCGGGCTTTCTCGGCGAACCTGTCGCCGGTCTCCGCATCCCCCGGGGCGGTCGGCTCTGAGGGGGCGGCCGGGGGCTGCCTCTGCAGGCCCCAGCCCCGCCCGCCGCGGGAGGTCGGTGCCCGGCCTGGCGGAGGCGGAGGGTGGGCGGCTGCCCGGGTTCCCGCTGGGGATGCTCAGCGGCGGCAGCGGGAGGGGCGTTGGGCGGGAAGGGCGGGGGGCACTGCCCGGCCTTTCCCCCTCGGGGGAGAGGGAGTGGGGCTCTGGCATCGCCCCCGGGTGATGCGGGTTTGGCCCGGGGTCGGGGAGTGGGGAAAGACAACGACCGCGAGGTTCGCGGAGCATCCCCGCTGGCTGCGGAGCCGTGCCCTCCCCCGCGGGACGGCGGCGGGGGTTACCGGGGCGGGAGGCTCCGCGGTCTTACGCGGCTGGGTGACCCCGGAGCTGGTTGTCGCCACTTGCTGTTACTCAGCAGTTCTCATCTGCCTGAATCATAAGATGTTGGTTTTCCGTTTTGCCCGAGTGGTGGATGTGCTGCCGGTTTGACGACTGTTTCATACATTCGATAATATTACAAAATTGGGGTTGTGTTGCATAATCGGACGTGCTGCTCACGAATACCCATTTTCCGTGTAAAACGGAAATACTGGGCGATGTCTTGTTACGAGCTGCTTTGAGCATCACAGATTCATAATACGTTGTTAACGTGGCTTTGGGCCCTTAGGCTCTTAAACAAAAACACAGTTGAGGTTTTGGAAATCGGCATTCAACTTAAAATAAATGTTATCGTTGTTGATAGACTAACGGCCTGTTGGTAGTTACACCCTGTTATGTTCTTGGCCTTAATTCCACTGTGAAAAGTATGTGTGTTTAACGTTGGTATCTTTCCTGATACATGCTGGAATTTAATTGCCCTCAACTTCTAGCCTGTCTTGTTATTTTTTTTAACACAGGGCATTATGAATCCCATATACTCAGGTATTTTAGAAATGCATCCAGTGCCCATATGCTTTTTTAGACTTGTGGATATCTGAGAGGTAGTTCTGTGTCAAATATTGCAATTAGAATTTTGCTTTAATATTTAGTTCTGAAACATTAAACCTAATGTGAGGTTGTCTTAACTTTTCAGTCAGATGGTGTGTTATTGATCATTACGCAACATGTAGCAGTGAAGTGAGAGCAGAACAGGTCAAATTTGACACCTGAGAATAACAAGGTCAGGGTTATTTTGGCTTTTAAGTGTCTAAGAATTGGCATCTTTGCTCATAACTTTGCTTATATAAGATAAAAGCTATTTGTAAAATGTAACATTGCCTTTAAGTTGAAATTAATTTGTATATTTTCAGGATTTACGATAACATTAAGGAATGGAAACTGCGTTTATATACGCATGCATCCACACACAAATACTTGTATTTTAAAATGGACTGATTAATTTGTTTACATTTGACCTGTTTAGTATCTTCCAGCTTGTTGTTATGATTTTTTTTCTTGATTGTATTACTAAATGATGAAGGAACCCAATGCTTTAGCGGCCAAAATTCAGGAAATTTTTTTCAAAAAAGAATAATCTTAAGTGCTCAGAAGTATCTCCTGGTTAAGGGTCATGGAAAGGGTTTCAGGGAAGGGTTACAGCCATTCATATGTACTTGTTTGTAAAAATTTCAGACCTTAACCTTGGCCAGGTGTCTTTTCATAAATTTATATTAATTAAATTGAAAAGCTGGTTTTCTGCCTTTTTTTGTCTTTGCTGTTTATACCTTTCTGAAGTAATAATCTGTTGTCTGTGGTACTTTGATCGTACAAGTAATGTAGGCTTTATGTTGCTGTTTCTTCTTGAGGAAAGGTAGGTTAGAGCCATCATAACCATGTGGTATGGTAGCTTGGGAAGGGCCTGGAAAACTAGGTAGTGGTCAGTCATGTGAATGCTGGGCTTTGTGCTCTCAAAAATTCTGTCCCTACCAGTCGCTTGCAAGGAAGACTTCAGATTTGTCAGGCAAAACGTTTTGAAAAAACAGGATGAGAAAAGATGTTAAAGGAAAAAACTCTTTGCTGCCTATCTATCAGTGGATGGACTTCCAGCCAGGTCACTGGTGTGGTGGTACTTTAATTGTTCTCTGGTCAGCTGGGGAGTGCGAGAGGATATTTAGGGGACATTTTTTCTGTTAAAAGTAGGGGAAGGTTGTGAACCTTGAGGCACTAAGGATGTCTCAGTCTGTCAGCTGCCATGCTAGGGACACAAATGTCTGCCCTTTGGCTTTAGGAATAGGTGGAGACAGGGAAGTGTATGCTGTCAGGTTGATGGTGGAAGACCGACAAAGTCCATAAGGATGTTGTATCTAAAGGGATAAGTTAAATAGCAGTCACTCTTAAAAATCTTTAATTCTTTACTGTCTGAGTACTTTCAATGAATTGAATTAGATAAAGTCTGGGGAAATTGTGGAGTAACTGATACTAAATGTCAGTTACTTTCTGAGGGTGTTTGGAAATCGGGAGACCTTTGAGGTGTTTCTCTGAGAGGTCAGGAGCACTGCTCCTGCAGCTGAGTTGGTGCTTTCCCGAGGTCGGGAGCAGTTCCAGATCCAGAATAGGCAAAACAAATGTCTCCTCGGTAACACTTCTGATGCTGTCCTGCATGGAGAGCTGTGCTTTGGATGGGAAAGGCGAGGGGCAAAGGCAGGGTTTTGAAGTGAAACATGATTTGATGTGGTTTTTAATGCCAAGCTGAGGTGTAGCTTCTTCCTTTTTGATGTAGTTCACTGTCTACTTAACATTTCTGCACCAATGCTTAAACGCACAACTTGTTTAATGGGTAGGAACGTAATCCAAAAATTCAGATACTGCATCAAAAGATTGAAAGTGCAGAAATGGAGTTATGACTAAAAATTTTGACATGGATGCACTCTATGAATGCACTCTATTGCTCTAGCTGTACCCAGAAGCATGGGGGAATAAGAGCTAAGTGCAGTCGAGTTTGAAGCTTTATTAGGCTGGCATTTTACATTCATAATAATTGTTGTGTATCTAGTGAGCATGAGCTAGAACCATTATCTGAAAGCTATCAGGTTTTTACACTGGCGTGTGGAAAAAACTTGCTGCCTCTCATTCAGTTCATCCATTTATCAGTTGTTGAATTTGCTGATGCTTAGCTCGTCCCTCTTGGCAAGAAGCTGCGTTTGGTCGCCAGGCAACACAGGTCTGGCTGAGCATCTCCCTGCCTTGCTTGAAGAGATGAAAATTTTCCATTGCGGGGAGAGGATTTTTCCTCTCGCTAATTCTTTTACCTGGCTTTCTGTCTTGTCTGAGATTATTGTATCTTTGAAACAATATTGAGATAGTTTTCAAATATTAAGAGGCTACATTATAGAGTTTTAAGGTATAACTGCAGATGTGCATTTCCATAGATTCTGTTAGAAATATCTCATTAGAATGTTATTTTTGGGCCTTTCATAATAACTATTTTGTTTCAAAATAATTATTTCCACCTTTTGCAAAAAGCTGTATGACACAATATCATGTGCAGTAAGTAGCCAGACATTTCTCCTTCCGCAGAGTGTGAAGTACTGGAAGGCATAATAGTAGCAAAATTGTTCAAATAAGGGTCTAACGTTGGTTCTGTGTAATTGGGTGTTTAGGAGCTTGAAATCATCACTGAAATATTCGGCAGCTTCTTGACCTGTGTAGCACTAAGTCTTTGAAGTCCTGACTGTGTCTCAGAAAGACAGACTATGTTAGAATAAGGTAATGGTAATCTTTGTAACAGGTACAAAAAGTACTTTCACTCTGCTGGTTATCAGATATTTAACCTGTGGTCTTTGATGACCCTGTGTCTGGATTGCTGGTGCGTATGGAAGATTGTCTACTGGAGATAGTGGGAAACAGTTAGTGCCCAGTTTTGCATTGTTTTACTGGAAAAATAAATCCTTGCTGATAAAATGGTTTTGACCACTGAGTGTCTTACTTTACACGGACAAACTGTGTGTGCCATGATGAGAGACAGGACAGGCGGTGGCTGGTTTGAAGCTGTGTACGTGCTCATCAGCCAAATAGACCAGGCAAATACTGAATTCACGCAGTAGCTTTTCAGCTGTACTGCCTCTCTTGGTCCCTGTCTTTTGTCCTCCTGTGTTGACATCCAAAAAGTTGGAAGTAACTGGGAAAAAAAAAAAAATTGGATGACTTGTTGAAAGTGGTTAATGATACCCCAGGTTGTTGAGATTTATAGTGAACAAGCTGAAGTACAGAGGCACAATTGTTTAGGTGGTTATTTATCAGAAAATCACACTTAAAAGAAGCAAGAGTTTGAGGGGTTTATGCCGCAGTCTGTGTTAGAATGAGCAAAGCAAAAATGTTGAATTTATTTTCTTGAAGCACAGAGGGCTTTCAGCATACTCAAATAGCTGTGCAGTGCTGTGATGCAGAAATTTTCTACAGTGCCTGAAACCTTATCAGGGATTGTGGGTGCTGCCTAATTTCATGCTCATTGAAGATGACTGCTTTCCTTTAACATTTGCTCTTCTCATTTTTCATGTATTTTTTCCAAAAGAACAGCAATTTATCTGCCTTGTGTTTTGGATATATTGGGGTAATGTGATGGCAATTGATTATTTCTTTTATGGTGACATCAATTAGATTAATGTAGTTCCTTGTTACAAAGGTGAGAAGTGAAACTGCTGACAGGATAGGCATCATCTCCATGTCTCTGAGGTGTTAGCTCTTTTAGAAGCCTGGTTCAATTTAACTGGAGAAAGGAGGTTAAATTGATGTGTGGGTGTGTTCCTACTGATACAACCAGCATTGTCACTGGGAATGTGTTCAAGCTAACTTAGGAAAAAAATTAGATCTGACTTAATAGAACCAATTTTCTGAAGAGACATCTGTGAATGTTGAAGTTGAGGATATAGTTCTAGATGGGGATAGAACAAAATGATTTGGAGAATCATTTCAGAATTCATGGAAATAAGGAGTCTCTCAAGGATGAGGGGTAAATGAAGTAAATGCTGATTGAGCTGCAGAGTGTTGCATGGTGAGAGGAGGACTGTATTCCAGTTGTTTTGTTCAAACAAAACCTTTCAGTTAAACAAATGCTGAATGGTTGTTTCCTGTTTTAAAGTGCAAATAATGTTTTAACATCACCACATGCAGTTTGCCTCCAAAAAAATAAAATGGACTTTTATAAGCTTGGCTTTTTGACTTTTTTCCTTTCCTGACAGCATGCTGTTTTTTAGAGATACAAAATTGGAACATGAGCAGAGTGCGGATGATGGTGCTGTATTGCAGGTTTCTGAAGAGAAATAGGTTTCTGGCAGTCATCCTGACTGAGTCTTCCCTTTTTGGTTGGTGATGATTTCTCTTTGAAGACAGTTGTGCAAACTACACTTGCTTGTGCTGGAGAATCACTGGTTGCTAGAAAAATTGCCTGTAAAGCAACAGATGCATTTAAGGGAATAAAACCATAGTTGTGTCCCATTACTGGGGTTAATAAAACTAGCTAGCTGTTTTGCATCATGAAATGTATTTCAGCCTGTGGGGGATGAGAGCAATACAGCCAAGCTCCTGCAAAAGCTTCCTTCTATAGATTACTGAGATTGATAAGATTTTTTCAAGTGGTTTTCTACTGCTGTTTGAATACATAAACTGTATGAGATTAAAACAGATTAGTTCTTTGACAGTGATTATTATGGTGAGCCTGTAATTGGCCCCAGATGGTGTACTGTGAGATCACTGAAAGATAAAACATGAAATATGTAAATAATAATTTTAAAAAAGGTATTTTGAAGTAGTATGCAGGTGTGCTTGTACAAAATGTTCTTGTCCCTTTTACTAGGGAGAAACTGTGCTTGAAATGAGTTACATTTGCCAGGGGAAGCATTCACGGCTTTCCCTTTGGTTTTGTTGTGCCACATCACAGTCTAACTTTTAAGACTCCTGTCCTTACTTGCTCAAGTCCAATCTGCTGGAGCTTAGCAAGAAGCACAGTGAAGTTATTCTTTTGTACTTTTGGCATTTGAACTTCTAGAATTGCTCAGTCATCCTGGAAGGAGCTATACATTCAAGGTCTTAGGACCCATTTATTTTCATAACTCTTTTAAGGGAAAGAGCATGTAGAGGTCACTGAATCATATAAAATCTTTCATTTAAGATGCAAGTCTGGGTTGTGTTACCTAATTGGAGATGTGTTTTCAGTAGTTTGAAATGTTTTGAAACATAAATACAATTTAAAAATATATGTTAAATGCATCTCATGGACTTGAGCTGTTCTGGAGCAAAAACTCCATCTATCATGATCATCAGAATTAAAGTCTCAGGACCTACACTTGAAGAGTTAGTTAAAAATGTGGATGGGCATGTCAAGTCTGACTATCTCCTTCTGGGCTACTTTTTAACCATTTTTTACAAAAAAGGACTAAACTTCATTTGACGTATGTTGATGGTGTAGATGAATATACACTTAAATGGGATGCATGAAATATGTAACACTGCATTTTGGACACCATTCTTCCTGCAATATATATAGATGATCTTTGCTTTGTGCTCCTGGAAATTTTTGCTCAAGGAGTTAGACTGGATTGTAGGATTTGGGTATCTAAACTTAAATTCAACAATATTGTCCTGTGGACCACCAGTGCTTATGGTTTAAAAAGTATTAGCGATTGGGATTTCTGAAGGCTATACAGGCAGAGAAAATCTTTGTGCAGTTAAGTGAATGTGACCTTTGAACAAGACTTGACAGTTGTCCTCTTGAGCACCTTCTCAATTATGGCAAATTGGTCACAACTCAAGGGCCAGTCACAAAGATACCATGTTCTTTTATTGAGTGACTAGAAATACAGTTCCTAGACTCCTAAATTCATGGTAATGAGAAAGGCATGGCCTTGGATTTATTTTAATCTTAATGCTGGAATTTCTGGGGCTTTTGGTGTCTTGAATAACACTTTCATGTATGTAATCCACACAATTTAGCTCTTGCTGTCATATTTTCAGATGATTAAAGGCTGAATGCTATTTTGGTTTCTCAACGACAAAGGGCAGTATTGTCTCTTTATAGCAACTGGTGTTTTTAGGTGCTGGTGCCAGAACACTGTTTTAAGATGGATCAGTTTCTAAATAGGAAGTTTAAGTAGCTTAGTTTTGGTGGTTCGGGTTTCTTAAGTTTCCATGGCATTTTTACTTGGAAAAGAGGCTAGTTCTTAAATTACACAATCCGTGGAAAAGCTACATGGGTCAGAATTACATGCTCTTTTCTGGCTGAATGTGCTTAGTAACCTGTAACGTCACTTTATCTTAGTTCTAGGGAGATAAAATAGCTTTACTTGAGAAGTAAAACTGGCATTTCTCCAGCGCTTTGTGTGTGTAGTTCTTAAATTTACAGATTACAAATAGTGTAGGAAAAGCTGGAAGCTGTTGCTTTTTGAGATCTTGAAATGTTAGTTGTACTGAGCTCGTAAACCTCCTCACTGAGGTTTAAGAAATTGCAACTGAGGGGCTGGTGTGCATGCTTCTGTTGAGAAAAAGCTAGAAGTTCTTGGAGACCACCTTGGTTACTTGCCTTGCTTTCCCAGACAAAAGGATTGGGGAACTGAGTTTCCCTTGGTAATGTAGAGCTGGTTTAAGAAAGATAAAGATAGTAATTGTTCATGAAGAACAATAATACAACATTATGTAACTTCAGATTTTTTTTTGTTTATAGTTTGCTTCCTTAATATGTTGTGTCTAATGTTCTGTAAGTCTTAGTTTCATCTGTAAAACTTGTATTCAAAAGTGTCTTTGATATTTGCTACAAAAGGTGGCTCTGCCAGGTGTGGTGTTAAACTTACAGGTATAAATAAATGTCTTAATCTCTATGGCAGTGTTTATTTCTCATAGTAACTACTACTGTGTTTGGGTTATATTTAAAGGAAGACAAAACTGGAACTCCATGTTTAGCAAGTAAAAGAACATGTTGCTAGTTTTAAAAAAATAGCTTTGTGCTGAAGGAGTGCATCTTTCTATGTGTTTTTCAGCATCTCGGTGCATAGTCTTTCATTTCTGTATTACAGTCAAAATTCTTACTGAGTAGAAGAGGCCTCATGCTCTTTTTACAAAAGAAGTACTCTAGGGCTACTGGTTTATACTCTTGAGAAGTCCGTAACAGAACACGGTCTTGAAGGTAGCACTTGGGAGTCCTTTGCCATTGTAGCCAGTGTTGGAGTGTCCTTCCTCCTTTCAGTGAAGGGGAGAAAAAAGACGTAGAGGAATAGTACCTTTAGGTATGACATACCTGACCTGATGTTCTCAGAAGAAGCTGGGGCATTTCAGGATGTTTTCCTGGAGTTTTAAACTGCCTAGAATTTTTAAAAAATGATTTAATGGTTTTGAAGGGATAATAAACTGTTAAATGTTTACAAAAAATTTTGGAACTTTTTTTAAAAAAAACCTAAGGACTATTTCAGCAGTGTTTGGCTTGTCATGTGCCAGTGATAGATGAGCTTTGGCACAGAGCATAAAATTTTCTTAAGATCTAATGCAAGTGGATGTTGTTCAATTTTATTGTCAAATTCCTCCAATAATAAAGTAGGAAAAACGTATACATCTTGATACAGGGAGTTCCTGTAACTAGTGTGGAGGGTGGCAAGGGCTGTTGCTTTGCTTTATGGAACTGACGAATTGATACTTTCCACCCAGTAATAAACATGCATTCTTTCTTGGTGGGAATCTCTTTTTTGCAGTCTAATGGTAAAAATAGGACTAGTTCTACCTTGATGGGCCAAGACTGCTATCCAGTTAGCTCTGTCACGTGCCCAAAGAGTTCTGCAAGTGTTTTGTAGCAACTTTGTGCATGAGTTCGTGTGTTATTGTGGGTTCCTAGATTCATTCTGGTTTGTGTGATTAAGTAAATTCATTCAAGGAAATCTTTTTTCCTTTTTATCTGATAAGGTTTTTTTTTAATTTTTCCAATTGATAGCAATGTGGTTCTGCCGTTACCAGACATTTAATGAGGACAGGGAAGAAAAAAAGAGAAAACTACACTGTATCAGCATTTCTAACAAGAACGGGTGTTTTTTTTTTTAATTGGTCTAGTCCAGGCACCCTACACTCAACATGAAGAATGTGCTCTTTTTTGGCTTTTTGTATCTGTAGGTGGCTGATAGACTAATCACTACAGTGCCTGACTCTCATCACCGTCATGATTTACCCATGAAGGCTATAGCAAAAGTATTTCTGCTTGGAAAAGGTATGCATGTGTAGTCTCAATATGTAGGTGTAGAGGAGTTGGTATTTTACTACTGGATTTGCAAGTGTTCCTGCTGAATATTTTTACAAAACCTCATGCTTACTCATGTCTGAGTACAAGGCATGTGGAGATAGCTTAATGACGGTTACATTGATTTGCTGTAGAAGAGCTTAAACAACCTTGACTGCTGTGGAAACTTACAGCTCAGCATTCTTTATTTGCTATCACAACCACTTGGTTTAAAGTTTATACTTAATGCAAAAGGATTTTTTTCCTCCACTCTAGTCTTTCTTTGAAAGTATGCTCAATAGAGTAGTTTTCTGAAATATCTTACAGGTCTGGGTATTTCCAGACACTAGCCAAATTTGTTAGCGAATGTTGCAAAGACCTACAGCATGTTGCTACCTCGTCATATTTTGTTCTTGCATTTAGGGAAAAGAAGTAAGACAACTAAAAAGCAATATGCATACCTGTGTGATGTCTTCCTCTGTTGTGGCACTGCCCCTCTTCCCCCCATGATGTTGAAAGCTATTAAGTCTGCTGTATTAAATTTGCATTACTTGCTGTTTAGGGGACATTGTTTTGTTTACAAAGAAAAAAAAAGCTGAGAATCGACAATGTCAATACATTCTTGTATTGAAGATAAACTTTTTCCTTAAAATTAGTTATCAGAATAAAATAAGTGTTTGCTTCCTGTAATCATGCAGAATTTAAGTCCGCTCTTAAGGCCTTTTCCAAAACCGTAGAGTTCACGTGAGCACATTATTATGCAGGTTCTGTGTTTCTACCTTGATGAGATAAAAAGTTAGAAACTATAGCCTTTGTTGCGTAAACTTAGTTAAATTGTTACTGTTGAAGATACAAAAGGTTTCAAAACTATCCTAGTATGGGACTTGAATTATATTTAGATGTATAGTTCATCCTTAAATTTAGGAATCTATTAAAACAGGTGTGGTAAATTAGTGCAGAGGTCTTTTTTTTCCTTTAAGAATTAAAAACATTGTACAGGGTTTCCTCCCTAATCTATATGTAGTTCATCTTTAAAAATGTAATTTTGTATTTCCAGCTGACTGGACACTAGAGGATTTGAGTATTTCCATTCTAGTCTCAAGAACTTCTGGAGCAGAACACAGCAGAGGAACTTCAGTTCATGAGCCAAGCAGCAACTATGGTGAATGTTAGAAGCAATTCCTTACCAGGCTGGGTAGACTGGGCAAATTTGTTAATAAAATAGTGTTACATGTAGAGGAATGGTATATGTGTTCATCAAAATGAATCCCAAGTTGTGCAAGAACTTTGAGCCTGAGCATGTCTAACATATTTAATGTTTTTAATACTCTCACGTTGCATCCTCTGCTTTTTATTTCGTATTCTTGAATTCAAGAAATGTACCTTGCTATTCGTAAAGTAACCATACTTGTAACAGAACATGTAGTTTGGTCACATAAGGACTTATAAAATTCCTGTTGCTATTCCAGTTTGATAGGTGTATTGTAGGTTCTTAAAGTGTGTTTGTCCTGCTTTAGTTATGAAGGGTCGTTCTCTTTGAGCGTTGTAATGACTTATCAACTCAGACCTGAGGTATGTTTTCAGTTTTGTGCACAAAACAGGTGGTGGTCTCTCACAATCTTGCAGTGCACTTTCCACATTGATACTTGCATCTTCCTATGTCCTTTCTCAGCTGGTATTCATTTCTTCCTGAGTATTCTTTGGGTTGAAGCAGCTTTCTCTTTGACTTCTCTAATAGGTTACAGATACAATTTTTTTTTTTCCTCCACGGCTGGCCGTGCTGTTCCTCTGTTTCCTGGGAACCTTGGGAAGGGGCTTAGCTTTGGTTCAGCAGAGTTATAGCATCTTTCAGCAGCTCTGCTCTACAGGTAGCTACCCTGTTGGCTTCCTCTTTGCACTACCCAGTGAACTGAAAAAAGGACAGGCAGAAAGCTTTGTCTTACTGTTACTATAAAGCTGATTTACAGCTATTTGGAAATACAGTTTTGATCACCCAAAGTAAAAGTCTACACTTGAGAAGAACACAGTTTTAACAGATTGGTTAGAAGGGCAGCTCTGCATCAGTAATTATACTATTACAAAGTTTTGGAAAGATGTGTTATTTTTTGAGATTGTTATGAAGGAAGGAGCTGCTGCTTAGTTGAGAGATGCGCTCTCCAGAGGATGTGCACTGTTCGTTAATGCAATTACATGTGGGACTAAGTCAAGAATCTGTAATAACATGAAATGCCTTCCAAAGAATGCCATCACCTGAGATTAATATTAAAAGTCTGAATACATGAGTTCATCATGGTATTCTTCTGACAGTCATTGTCACACGTGAATAAGATGTCTGTACATGCCACTTTTCTTTTACAATTTTGGGTTTTAAACATCTTTCGCTGCTTACTGTAAGAATGACATTGCTCAAGCTGTTGTTGTTGTGTCTAGACGAGTTTTTATTTGCTTCCATGTTATGTCAGATTTTTCTCTTAAAATGCTTGACACGTGAAAGAATAGTACATCTGCGTTTTTTGGCTGATGTGTCCTTTGAAAGAAAGATCTTGGCCAGAGGCACTTAGAAGCACGTGGGAGGGAAAGGGTAGGGTACACTGAGCCTGTATTTGGTATCTGGGAAAACTGCCTAAAAACATCTGTTCTGTGCTCTGTCTTGCTCAAGAGCATTGAAAACAAATCGGGTGTAGGATCAGAGGAACAGCAGTGAAGAACTGCATTGTGTTTATGCTGGTCAACATCACTGCCACTAGAAGCTGTTGGTCTTGGGTCAAAGTGTTTATTTCTGGGAAAGTGCAACAAATTTGACGTACTTGTGAGGTTGTCTATGGAAGTAAGGTATTTATAAATGAAATGGAGCAGAGCATTTCTGATGGGCATAACAATTGTGCTCCAGGTCCTATTGTTAATCTAAGTGGCAAGATTAGTGATATTAAGTAGAGCCAAAATGACAAACAAATCCTGATTGTAGTGGTAATGTTAAAGCATGCAGCGAAAAAACACTTAAGATCTCACCCAGAATTTTTTGCAAGTAAGAACTTCATTGGATGAAAATGAACAATTATTCTTATCTCGAAAGGCTAAAAGATATTAATTGTTCAAAGTGCAAACTAAAACCTGTATTCATTAAAATCTAAATTATTGACAAGATTGTGTGGGCTTGTTGCTGCCTTCTTGAGCACTGTTGCTCTGTTCAAATCATACATGCATTATAGGTTTATAAGAAGGCAGTGAATTGTTTTGCACAATTGAGGAACTTGGTTAAAGGTTTTATAGCAAGGAACTCCTTGCTGACACTGTAGCAGTGCTCTTGCACGCAGTTTTATACTGCATAGTTGTATTAATACAGCTTTTTCAGCAGGCACACATACTACAAAAATCTCATAGTAGAGACAGCACCTGTGGGAGTTGTGCTGTGGTTTTGGAAGATAAAAACTGAAGGAGAGCTCAGTAATGTGGGCACAGTAAACTCATCTTTACTGGTGTGAGTTTCCGCCTTTATCTCTGGTAGACTTGCATTTGCCTTGTGGTTATGCAGACTGGGTACGCTGTTTGACTAGGTATAGATGTTTCTAACATTTCTCTCTTAAAAAAAAACCCAACCCTGCCTAAATATTTCATAACTGATACTTTTATAATATCAGAGCTATAAAAAACTTGTTTTGTTATCCCTCCAATGGGAAGTTACACAGTGTGATGTTCTGCCAGATCTTATTTTGTCAGGAAACAGTAAAGTAGCGTGCATGGTCCTGTCCAACCGTGCTTGGCAATTCCATTGTTGAGTGATTGTGGTACACCATGTGCAAGTATTGGCCAGACCACTTGGGCATATATGAAAGCAAACAAGTTGAGCTGCCACTAATGAGCTCCCTGAAGATGTGTTGGGTAAACAAGCTGTTGGGCATTGTCTGTGTTGGAGGTGCTTTTTGCTAGAGAGTTATTTCTGTAGTGTAAACATCTACAAGGCTTAGCTCCTGATGCAGCTCTGATGCAGTAGGACTAGGACTAACTAGGTGTTTGAGGTTAAGGGATGTTGCAAGGTACTTTATTAGTTTCAATTGCTGCACCTGCCAATCAGTGTCTCTACAGGGGGGTAATTAGGAAGGCGGCCACAGGATGGTAATGTTGTCTTGGAAAGAGTGGCTCTTGTAATGCTGCTGTGCTGTGATGCTGTTAAAAGTGGCTGTGCCAGTGTAAAGCTCTGTCACCACAAGGTCATGTACGTATGTAACTGTGCCTCCCAGTGAAAGCTGGCACTCTTCTGGCTTTCCCTGGGAAATTCCAGAATACTGGAGGTATTGTTGGCTCTGGGAAACCCTGACGAAAACTCGAGACATGCAACATTACTGGTACATTATACAAACACAGACTTAAAATTTCTCTAATAGGAAATGGAAGGAACTCTCAGTCAGAGCTTACCCGAGTGCTGATGTGGCTTGCTAGGTGTGTGTTTGATGAAAGGTGGAAGTATGTTACATACCTGCTGGTAAGCCAATTTACAGTCAAGTCTTACGTGAGGAGTAGCATGGCCCTGCGTGGAGTGGGTGGTGCTGTGGGGAGCAGATCTGTGGCTCCAAAGCAGTAGCAGTGCCACCTTCCGACGGCGGCAGCTGCGGGGACGGGTTGTGCTGCCCGCTGCTCGAGGTCAGGCCAGGGCACGCGGCTTTGATGCTGCCTGGGCTCCACAGTGGTGCTCAGCTTGGTTGTAGTTAAATAGGTTGCTGGAAATGGCTTGTGTCCTGGGTGGAACTGAGAGGGTTTTACCTGTGTGTCTTCATGTCACCAAGTTGTCACAGCAGAGGAGAAACTTCTCTGGGGATGCAGCAGCTGCATTGCGAAAAATACTAGGAAAGTGGTACAAATGGACATGGAAAGTTTACTGGTTTTGCTGTAATGTTAAAATATAAATAGAATATCAGAAGAGAGTATTGTTTCTATGAAGTACTATTCCAGAGTAAATTTAACATATTCTTGGAGAGAGGGCCTGATTGTTATTTTCTGTACTAAATAATTCACTTAAAAAAAAAAAAAACAACCAACTTTTTTGTCAGCTAAGGCTCGGGAAAGAATTGATCTGTTATCCTTAGGTGCAGGTAAACATTCCAGGAGCTGGAGTTCAATTGATCGATATGTTGTTTCTTTAAACAGTTTAGTTGTTTAATTCAATTAATGCCCTTATGTACAGGGCATGCTGTCGGTGTCTGTAGTTCTGTTAGTGCTGCTGCTTTAAGCCCACAGGTCTCTGCTTTTCCAGTTACTGTAAAGCTGTTAAATATCTAAGGAGGACAAATAAAAATAGACCTGTGACCTAGAACACTTTGTAGTCTCTTTGAATTAAGTGCATTATTGTTCGTGTAATGATCTTGAGCCAAAATAAGTACGAGGTTGTTTTTAGTTTCAAAAAGTTAATCATTAAAGCTCAGATCTAAAATTAGAGCAACTCAACTTAAAAATTTACTGGAAGGTAAAGACAGTCATGGTTTGTTTTTTAGCTTTGCTCCTTCAATTGTGTATTGAAGTGTAAGTTGCATGAAACTGGAGACTGTCCAGAACTGAGCAGTGTGTAGTCACAGGGGTACATTAGCAGGTCCTTTGGATGCAGATGGATGGTACAAAACACTTCGCCTTCTGCTGCATTTATACAAAAAGAAGTTACCAGAAAATGGCTTATTAGCATTGGTTTTCGTCTGAAAAGTTAGCATCTACATAGTATTTAAAATATCTGACATGTTGTGCTGAGTAAACCGGTGAAATAAGTGTTCAGCCTGGACCTCGGCAGGTTTCTGTAATGCTGGCCGTAGTCTGGAAGGGAGGAATTGTAAACTTGGTTTTAATGACAAATTTCTCTGGCCTGGGGTGTGTGCCGTTAACCATCAGCGCGGGGGGGCAGGGATCGTTGGGAACGCTGATGCGTCTGGCTCTGAACGGACGCTGGAGGGCGTTAGGCGCAACTTACAGTAGGACTTGCCGGGGCTTACCATCAGTATTTTTAACTTAAAAAACAGAAAACCCGGGAGTTTATCGCAGCTCGCCCTCTGCCCAGCGCTGCCGAGCCGCATGCGCGGCCGGGGTGGGCGGGGCGAGCGCCCCGCGAGGCTGCCCGCCCCGCCCCCGGGGGCTCCCATTGGCTGCGGCGCGCCGAGGGGCGTGTCCGCGGCGTGTCTGCCTGGCTGCGGCCCGCGCCGGCCCGCAGTCGGCCGCGTCCCTGCAGCGAGCGGCTCCGTTCCGCTCCGCTCCGCTCCCCCCGGCGCGGCGGAGCCTTCGCGGCAGCGGCTCTCGGCCTCGTTCACCCAGGCCTCAGCGTGCAGGGAGACTGACGGCCCGGCGCTTTCTTGTGTTTGTTTTAACAGACTGTTAAATCGGAATAAACAGCTTCAGGTCTCGGAGGCTTCTGGCTCTGAACTGCCTTCACTACTGTCGCCGCCTTCTGTCTAATGTGCTACAAGGATGAGCCCAGCATTTGGAGCTATGGAAGTGGAGCACTATTCCAAGGGAGTCCTGCTCGAGCCTTTTGTCCACCAGGTTGGAGGACACTCCTGTGTCCTCCGGTTTAATGACAAGACCATCTGTAAACCCCTTATTCAGAGGGAACACCAGTTCTATGAGACTCTCCCAACAGAAATGCGTAAATTCACTCCGCAATATGAGGGTAAGTTGCCAAACCTTGGGATGGGGTTGGGCTTTTTCTTTCTGTCAATACAAGTGTGCTGTGCTCTCTGTTATCTCTGAAATCTCTTCGGTGTGGAAGAGATTTTAGGGTTTTCTTTTCATGTATTTTGATGTTGTCTGAGGCAGGCTGTGGAGATGCAGGGTGGAAATGCTTGCCAAGTTGGTGTTTGGGCTGACTAACAGCATTAGAGTAGAGCAGCTCTGCTGGTGATAGCCCATGTATCTCCCTTAGGCACAGGTAAGTAGCTAACAGCTTGTGAATGTTTTCAGTAATTCTCTGCTTTTTTTTTTTTGTGGATTTCTACACTTTTTTTTTTTCCTGCCACTTGTTTAATGTTTGTTTACAAGGATCTGGTAAAATTTGTTGACAGTGTTTTGTGTAAGCTTAGTTGTGGTCTCTCTTGTTTTTTGACTTCTGCTCTGGCTCTCATTTTGATCACAATAAATACATACCAGTAAGGTGTCTTGTTGAATATTTGTAGTGTTGTTTCTGCCATTAAGGAAATGAAAATTCATGGCATTTAGGTAGGCAAGGATCAAGTAGCCATGATGAGGCTGAGTCAGATGTTATGTAGGAGTGGAAATTCCAGTTCTCCTAAGAATTGCACTAGTTAACAGAAACACTTTTCTTTTTCTTCACTATTCCATCAACTGCTGCCTGGTGATTAACAAATAATACGTCTGAAACACCTTTTTAAATGGAGTTGCTTTTTAAAGCACATTAATTTTAACAAGCATAAGGGTGGCAAAGTTTTGCATACTGTTTGAGAAACTGGCAGAAGACTTCAGAGGAGATGTTTCAAAGTTAATACTCCCTGCATGCTTACAGAGACTTTTTGACACATCTAACTACAAGTTCTGTTGGACTGGAAGAAAATGTGATCTTTGAATGATACTTCTCAAAATGTGATAGAACAATTGTACTAGTGTATGTGGCTTTTTGGGGAGCGTGGGGTGGAATGTAGGGGTAAGGGGCCTCACTTGGTCCATCTCTGTTATTTTTTCCAGGATAAAGCCAAAGGCCATTTGCTAGCTGGCTCCCCCTTTTTTCCTGTTGTCCTTTCCTTTGTGGCAGCAGGACTGTCAGGCAGAGCTGCTGCGCTCCCTGCCCCAGCTACTGCAGGTCTCGGAGCCGCCTGCCCAGCTCAGAAGTGCCAATCTCTCGCCGAGACTTCTCCCCTCTGGCCTAGTGATGAGCTGCAAGAACTGTGCAGACTGATTGATTTGAGAATAAGGAGAGAGGACTGGAAAATAAAATTAAAAGCAATTCAGACAATTGTTACTGCTTCTTCCTTAACCACTGAAACTTGCTAATGTAGCATTGAGTGCATCTCTGTCAGAGCGCTCCACTAAGACTCTTAAAATGCAATGCAGTGCTGTAGAGATTTTTGAGGGGAGAATGAGAAAAAAAAATATGCTTTCAAGGTTCACCATGTTTCTGTACCACAAACAGATTTGTTTTGTATTGCTTTTTTGTTATTTCACCAGATTGCTGCATAACCAATATCAATAAAATATATTCCAAAAAGGATAAGAAAATGTATAATTAAACGTGGTGATTCTAAGTGGAAGCTTTTGGACTAGTTTCTGTTGTAATGTGACATTTTCCTTGTTTTGCTCTACTTGCAAATCTTTCCTTTCCCCTGGGGATCTATTAACCAAATCTTGTTTGGATAAATGCTTTTTGCTTTGCTGTCATGCAAAACTTAAAGCTTTTGGTGTGAGGTTTGGGTTTTTGTGCAGGTCACTTTTCACTGCAAGATGTTAACAAATGTTTTACATCTCACTTAGGGTCAGACCAGTCAGGTTTTTTTTAAATTAATAAAAACTTTTATTAATTGAAATTGTGTCCTGTTATTATTTGATTCTTATGTGACTGCATCAGAGAGAGAAAATAACCTTTTGTATCATTGTTTTGTCAATATGATAAATTGTCTTTTGTGAGGTGTCATTTTTGTCCAGGTCTTTTGATATTTGTTAGGTTGGCAGATGAGGTTTGGCCTGTGGCAAGATAAAAACTAAGGACCAGGGTAAGAGAAAAAAAACAAAAGTTGCTATATTCTTAGTGTAAAATCATGTGTTCTAAAAGGCTTGCTTGTTACTTCAGCAATTCATAACTGTCTGTGTCCTTTCTTTCTTCAGGTGTGGTGTCAGTGAGCTTTGAAGAGGATGAAGATGGAAACTTATGTCTAATAGCGTATCCATTAAATGGGGACCATGATAACTTAGAAAACTTAGATAATTCTGACTGTGAACCCAAAAGCAAGCTGTTGCGATGGACTAACAAAAAGACAATGTTGTTAGAAAATGAGAAGATATCTAAGGAATGGGTCCGACAGCACAGGAAAGAGGAAAAAATGAAAAGGTAGGTTTGATATGGGGAACTGGAATGCAGAGTGCTGAAGCATAACATTTTTTGCTGTCAAATTAGGATCTGGTCTCCAGAATTCCAGAGAATTCTCTAGAACTCTAACTTTCATTTTCTCTTCTCTCGTTTCCTTTGTTTTTCCTGACCTCTTCAGTGCGGACAGGTTCAGTAGTGATTTTATTATGTTATCGGCCCAGTAGCATGTTGAGTCTTTTTTTTTTCCCTGTGGTCAATTGAAAAAGGTTTCCCAATGTTATTTTTGGAGCTTCTGCAAAAAAACAAGCCCACCTGCAAAAGCACAATAGTTGTTTAAAAAAAAACAAACAAACAAACCAAACCAAAAAAACACAAAACACTCAACCAGTGTTACTATGTATGACATGCCTCTGTAGGAATCCTGCTTTATCCCTTTTAGTGACATTTTTCCCCTTACTCATTTATGTTAATTGTGCCCACAGTAAACTGTGGGCTGTGATGTATTGTGCTAAGAACAGTGACCTTAGCAAAGGATAAATCTTAAAGCATATCACTGCTTCTTGCATTACTTCTATGGAAGTAATACACACAGATAAAGAGTATATAAGTAGAATTACTGCATATTTTTTAACGTATTTGGCTATATGCTAATTAATATTAATATGGAAGTAGCTTTATAAAGGTTGAAATATTGCTGATGGGCAACTTGTTTACTTGTACAGAAAGCAAAATAAAGGTCATGCTAGCTGTCAGCGAAGGTGAGCAAAATAGTTTGTAAAGTTAAATCCACTGACAACCCCTTTAAAGTGCTTATTTTTCTACTTAACCTCTAATTTGCTGCTTTGTTCTGTTTTCTAGTCATAAATTGGAGGAAGAATTTGAGTGGCTGAAAAAATCTGAAGTCTTGTATTATACTGTAGAGAAGAAAGGAAATGTCAGTTCGCAGTTTAAACACCATAATCCTTGGAGCATGAAATGTCACCAGCAGCAGTTACAGCGGATGAAGGAAAATGCAAAACACCGGAATCAATATAGTATCCTTTCCTGAAAATACCTCATAACAATGGAATGAGTAGGGCTCTGCTTTTTATTTCTTGAACGTGCCAAATAAATGTACAGAGCAGGCTTAACTGCCATCCAGAGAGACTCTCTGAAGCTTTGATTTATTTGGTGACTTTGAAGGAATTGCCAGCACTTTCCAGAACATGGGCTTTTCCAGCATGCCATAAAGGAGCTAGGCTAGGACTTCAGATAATTTAATTCAGATCTACAAATTGTGGATTAGTTTTAGTGATCAGGTTTTACAGCATACTGTGTTTGGAATCTTCCACAAAAACTATTTACTAATGAAAGTTTTCAAAGAAGAACAGTTCTGTCATTTTCTATTACTGTTTTGATATTGGTGATCTTAAAAACTAGTGTCATCTTACCCTTTTCAGCAACTTTTTAGGTATATAGGATATCCCACTGCCTGGAGTTGTCCTCTAGTAGTCTCTTTGGAGAGAGCCTTTTTGATAAAGAAAGGCTGAATATAAACTGTCATGTAGGATTGGAGCGTGAGAAATGCAAAAACTGACTGAATCAATGAAAGCTGAAGCACACTGCTTTTGTGCTATGGAACCATAGGCAAACATCTCCCCCCTGTGCGTTCTGTGGAAGAAGGATGTTACTGTATGCAGGCTTGGATGCAACAGATACACCCTGCAAAAATATTAATACCTTTATACTTAGGTAAACAAATTCCTCATGTGTGAGGAGTTTGTGAATGGATTACTAGAAAAATCTCTTGACTAATAAACTTCAAAACGATAAAAAGCTTTTCATGGCCAATATCCTCACCACTTCATTGTAGATTATTTTAGATAAGTTACCTAAGTAAAAGTACGCGTTATCTCTGGGACAGTATTACTACAGATGTTCTGAAGTGCTTTTTAACTTGTGTCACAGAGGTGGTGTGAAAATGCCTCACTGTTTTTTGAACGGTGACTAAAGCACCCAAAATCTTAATTTTCTGAAAAAAAAAAAATGCCTCTTGCTAGGCAGGAAATACTTCATAATTCCAAGACAACTGCCGGTTTATATTTCTATAGGACCCTGGTTGCCTTTTTTTCCGCTTACTGTGGAAATTTACCTGTCTTGTCTAGAGACCAGTGAAACTAGAACTAGCTATCCACTCTGCTTTATGCCAACTTCATGTAACTGTTGTTTTTGATAGGCTGCTATATACTGGGCATGCTTAAAGTCAAGACTGTGGCACTATAAAATCTGTGATAATGGTTTTAAAACCTGTATTCCTCATTGTGAGGCTTGTTCCTTAACTAATCAGAATTCATTTTGTTGGAAAACCTAACATCTCGATACGAAGTACCATGTGTGTTGGACCTTAAGATGGGAACCCGACAGCATGGAGATGATGCGTCAGAAGAAAAGAAGGCTAATCAGATTCGCAAGTGTCAGCAGAGTACTTCAGCTGTTATTGGAGTCCGAGTTTGTGGCATGCAGGTGAGAGGAATATTAATTATGTGTAGGGCAACAAACTTGCACTCATTTCTGTTAGTGGGGTTTTTGGCTTATCTAGTCATCCCATGTGTTGCTGTGCTTCATTTCCTTCAGTGAGGGGAATGAGGCTTTTATGTATCACTAGTTGAAGGTGGCAGCATCTGCAGGAGCAACCTGCAGCACATGCTCCACATCAGTGAATGCATTCTTTGAGCATAAAAACAGTCTCCTGCATAATAGCAGGAGTTCAAAACTGTGTAATAAAAATACTGATTTGATTAACCTTTCAGGATAGTGTAGGAGAGGGTTTGCCAGTACATTCATTTTGAAAAAAGCATTTGGAAATTTGCCAGAATATTAGAAGCAATCAGTTCTGTCTTGTAGACTTTTAAAAGCCACAAACCTTTCACTGCTTAACGTAGACTTGTTGCAAAGTGCAGACAAGAAGTGGCTTGGTAAATGTGATAAGTCTCGTGGTCAAATAAGGAGATAGAGTTGTGTGGACTTTCACCTGAGTTTTTTGTTTACTTGTTTCTGTATTCCTACAGTAACAAATGAGGAACAACTTGTTTGTATTTGAGTCTTTTCCGAAGCCTCTCTCCTCCCATCCAGTAGATTCCAGGAATGCCAGCAGTGTTTGCTAGGACTTGTTCCACATCATGATTATTGGCATGTTTGGTGTTCAGCTCACTGTTTAACTTCGGAGAAAAGCACAAGGCAGAAGTGGAATTGTGGGAGCTGCATTTCTAACCACAGTGTGCTGGGATTTGAGCGGGGCCTGCACATGGTTCATTTTCCAGTATGGACCTCTGCTGGAAAACAAGGATGAACTTTGGAGGCACCTGCAGTCCTAACTTGTCCCAGATGTTGAGGCATTATCAAGCTGTGTGGTGTACAGACGACTCTCCTATAGGAAGGAGTCTTCCTACAGGAGCACCTCTGACTTCTTTAAGTACAGAGGATTATGGGGCACACCTTAGTCTTACACAGGAGTGTTTGCAGTTGGTTAGAGCTCAGCATTCTGGGAATCAACTGGTACGCCGTGAGCAGAGGCAGGTAGTGAGCTGAATGAGTGGCTGTGGTACAAGTTGCAGCTTGACTTTCGAGATCTTGGCTGCAGCTTTCCTAATCTCACTTAAACTCCTCATTCTTACTTTCCTGGTGGAAAAGCTCAAATCTAAACTGAAGAAATTTTCCATTTCCTCTGTGTCTCTGAGTTGCACAGACACTGCTGGATCTGTTGTTGTTAGCAGTTTCTGTAACTGTGTGAGAGCAACTTTAAGAGAGTAGTATGTCATCTTGTAAAAGCTTTCTGTAGCATGTCTCTTTTTTTTTTTTTTTTTTTTGTTCTTCAAGGCTGAGTTGGTATTACCAGCAATTTTAACTATTCCTTTTCTCGTCTTGTGTGTGTTTGTATATGCAGGTCTACCAGGCAGGCACTGGCCAGCTGATGTTCATGAATAAATACCACGGAAGAAAACTCTCAGTCCAAGGATTTAAAGAAGCACTTTACCAGTTCTTTCATAACGGCAAATACCTGCGCAGGGAACTCTTTGAATCTGTAATTAAAAAACTGACTGAACTCAAGTCTGTCCTAGAGAAACAGGAGTCTTACCGCTTCTATTCAAGCTCCTTGCTGATCATTTATGATGGAAAGGAAAGACAGGAAGTCGCTGTCGACTCGGACCCAGAGGACTTAGAGGACCTTTCAGAGGAGTCTTCAGATGAGTCAGCAGGAGCATATGCCTACAAACCAACTGCTAGTACTGTGGATGTCCGTATGATAGACTTTGCCCACACAACCTGCAAGTACTATGGAGAAGATAGTGTGGTACATGAGGGCCAAGACACGGGTTATGTTTTTGGACTTCAGAATTTAATAGATATTATTAAAGAAATAAGAGACGAAAGTAGTGAATAAAAAAAGTGAATGCACATCAGTAGAAAGCACTATTGTGACTCTTTGTATTCCAAAATTATTGGCCACTTTCTGGTGGTAGGAATCTTTACAGGCTCTGCAGGGATGGTCCCATCAGAGTCAGACTTGTTCAGAGGGCATTTACTTATATTGGTGCTGGACCTAGCACTGGCAAAACTTGGTATCCTTATTTATTTTAACTTTCTTAAACATTCCATATTTGATTACTCAGATACCTCTGTTATCCCTGTGTGTATATGTTCCAATAAAACTCTTTTTGTTCATTGTAAGTGATGCTTCTGTTGTTGCTAGGGACTGAGGAAGCGATGAAGCTCATATCTTTCTGGTGGTGTAAATGCAGCAGCAGTGTACAAGCAGCAAGGCTCACCTGCCCAGTGAGACCACGTGTGGATTAGCACGTCTGCTGGGTCTCCTGTTAGTTAGGATTGATGAGCAAGTCCGGCAGAGCCACCAGCCTGGCTGGGGCTGCAGCACGGGCCCTAAGAGGAGAGGCCGAGGCAGTAGGGCTCGTGTAGGTGGGGGAAGAGATGGCTCAGAGGGACCAAACAGCAGAAATTTGGATGAGACACTTCCCGAGATCCCTTCTAGCCAGAACAATGTGACTTTGATAAGTGAGAACTTGTCTCCTGAAATCTCCCAACCACCTCTTTCCTGTTTCAGGATATTGTAAACTAGATTTCTTTCTGTGTAACCCATTTCTAGAGAGCTTTTGACGTTTTTTTAATCTAAGCTGAGCCAAAACATGCGTAAGAAACTCCTACAGGATTAGTTGCAGTGGCAGCGACTAGAGGAGAGCTGCAGAGCCTGAAAAGGTATCCTAAGCAGCTTAAAAGCTTACTTGGGACAAACAGACAGGAAGGGAAGTGTCAGAAGGTGAGAGGACAGTGAATAACTGAAATAAGAGTAACTCCAAACCACTTTCTTCTTTTAAAAGGAACATATATTTATCAAACCATTGTTAGATAAATGAATTCTGCTCTTGTGAGTCTTGTAAGTCATTGTGATAGTGCGAAAGAAAACTGGGTGTGGAAGTCCTGAGGTAAGTGTGGGGATGTTGCTTGTTCCAGTTGCCCAGGATAAAGCAGCAAGTTCATGCAGAAATGAAGAGTTTGGGGAGGCGGGTGATGCCAGGATCGTCTCCCCCATCCCTTGGCTTCCCGCAGGTGTGCCAAGGGGAGCAGAGGTGAGATGTGGCTGGAAGGCTGCAGATCCGCTGGTGGAAGGTCACCCTCTTCAATCGGCTATAGTCTTGCAGCTTTAGTTGCAGCTTTAGTTTCATATTCCCCGGCTGTTGCTATCAAGTTCTCCTGATCAAAGTCTCTGATGGCTGTCCTGTGCTCTTTTGTACTTTTTGAAGAGGTTTTTTACCTTTGCTCTTACAACATTAGTTAGTGGTTGCTTTTTTCATTTGTTCCATAGTGTTTGGGCACAAACTGATGTCAGCACTAAACATGTGTGTTCACATCTTGCAGCCACCTCGCTCTTCTATGTCTGCACAGGGGGGATTTTCCCATGAGGTAGGTTTGTCCATCCTGAACTTGCCATTTGTTGCTGCCTCACGAGTCTCGGGTGCTGGGTGCAGCTTTCGAGGGCCCCGTGCGCTGTCCTGGAGCTGCCCTGGCAGTGGCTACGAAAAGCCTCGTGGGGTGGATGGGGCTGTTTTGTTCTTGGCACTTTCGATGGGAGATGCTTCGGGCAGCGGTCAGGGTCCCTGCCTGCTGTCCCCGACCTGTGCCAGGGGTGTGAGTCAGGGCTGGGCACAGGGAGAGGGGCTGCGGCTGCAAGGTGATGTTTCCTTTTCTGTTCTCCTGCTTAGGATGCAATGCCCTCTGCTAATGAGCTAATGACGAGCCTCTTGGCTGGCGCTACCCTACCATCTCCTATCACTGGCACTGCATGTGAATAAGCCTGCCTGTGCAGATTCATCTGATACACCGTTTGACTTTGTAGTCTGAAATTAGCAGGGATAAAGTCCTCTAATGTATTTGTGTTACGTAGGAACTCTGGAGGGAATTCATAAAATCCGATGAGAACAATCGCATTTGCTTTGATGCAAGCTGCCTCCAGAACAAGTCCTCTTTGTTTTGCTGCCTGCAGACGGGGCACTGGGTACAGGCAGGGAGCTGCCCTCTTAAAAATGCTGCCAGCAGTGTAAGCTTGGGTCTAGACCTCCTCTCAGCCCAGTTTGGTGTCAGCAGCCAGACTTGGAGCAGTGGAGGGTGCATATATAATAATAATAAAACTCCAGGTGGAACTGGTGCTGCAGTAGGATGGCAGGGGGCCAAACCTGGCCCTCCCAGACCCTGGCCAATGCTGCTAAAATCCTTTTGCCAATATTGTCTGAGGATTAGCAGAGGCTGTGCCAGTGTTGCAAAGCAACAAGAAAGTGGTTGGGAGCTTCCTGGGCCTGCAGCAGTGAAGGGGGAGGCAGGGACAGAGATGACATTCTTTATTAGTTGCTTTAACAGCTGAGAAAGCAGAATCTCAGGAGGAAAAATCCTCACCTGCACCTTGATCTAAACCCCAGGCATCTTGGCCCAAACCATGATCTCAGGGGTAAAGGAGGGGGTGACCCATATGGCAAGTCCCTCGAATGACATATCTTTCAAAGTTCAAGAACAGGTTTGTTTTGCTTCCATGCTGTTCTGCACAAATCTCTCCAAGCAGTTCCTTGTGCTTGTGGAAAGGCAATTGTGTAACTGCCAGCCTGGGACTTGCTGGGGTGGGAGTGGGGCTCCCGCAGCCCCGGCCTGCAACTGGCCATGCTGCCTGTCACCCCGGCGCTTGGGCTTTCGGAGGACAGGACTGGGCTGAGCAGGTTATGGGTCTGGGAGGGTGTCTGTGGTTGCTGAGGGGCGTGGGAGTCACCTGCCTGTCCGGGCATGGCAAAGGATGGAATGATGGAATAACAGGAGAACAGTAGCTGGGCTGGGGACAAGACTCGAGGGCTTTTCTGTTCTTGTTTTTCTTCCAGCGGAGCCGGGCTGCTGCTGGTAGGTGGCACCAAGCTGACCTTGGAGGCAGATGCTCTGGAGATGTCCCTTCTGGCCAGGGCTGGAAGCAGCCCACCCTCCGTGCCCCTGTGAGAGAAAACATCCAGCAAGTTCTGGCGTGTGTGAACTGTGGGAAGCCGTGCTTCTGCCTCTGCGGAAAGCGCTTCCCCTTCTGGGGATGAATTCTGCCCTCACTGTGCGTGCTCTGAGCATGGCTCCCCGCAGCTCTGGTCCTCCCTGGGCAGTAAGCTCCCTGCTAGCACTGGCCGTGCTGGCAGGAACAGGGGCAAGGGACAACCAGGCTGGCTCCTCAGTCTGTCTCGGGGAGCACTGAGCCCCCGCAGAGGCACCACTGCAGCCGGGACGGGAGCTGGGGCAGCCTGTGCCCCGGCAGCGACACCCCGCTCTGCCTCCGCTCCGTGGAAGACAATGCTGAGCCCACGTCCCTGTTCCCTGTGGCTCCCCTGTGTCTGGTCTCCTCCCTGGCCGCTTCCTGATGCTCGGAGAGGACCCACCTTTTCCTGCCGGCCCGGCCCCAGCCAGGCCAGTGCCCAGGGCGGTTGCACTGTGCTGGGCCTGGCCCTGTGCCGGGGGCTTTGCAGGGACTGGGGCAGCAGCCCACAGCCCTGCTTCCCCACAGCCTCCCCTGTACCACCCCATGCTGGCTCCGGGCCGACGGGGAGCTCACCTCCTGTAAATAGGTCACTTCCAGCCCAAAACTGGGGTGGCTGGCAGGAATCGTCACGGGTCAGCTGGCCAGAGATAAAACACATTCTTGCGGTGGCGCCAGCTTCTCCTGTGAATTGAGCTCTGCTTTGAGAGCTGGGGACCGAGATGGGGGGCTGAGCAGGGCTCTGTGGACCTGCCAGGGCAGGTTGGTAGGTGGCCCTACCTGGCGCTGGGGCTGGGCAGGGCAGGAGCAAGAAGAAGCAAGGGACAGCCCATGGCCCCCTCGGTGGAGAGGACACCTCCATCTGCATGCTGTCCCCATCCTGTGCTTCTGCCTCTTGAGTAGCCATTGACTTCCTCCCCCGAGCTGGGTCCCTGACAGCGGGGAGGGACACACAAATGGCTTTTATGGAACAAGAGCAAAATATTTCCCTGTGGCCAGGCAGCCGCATCCCTGTAGGGCAGCGGCCTGGTGTCACCTGCCCGAGGGAAAGCGGTGCACCCTGCTCACCCCATGGCCCCGGGGCTGCAAAGTGCTTGGGCACCAGCAAGACACAAGGCACGTCCTGCTGGGGACACGGGGCTCCCAGTGTGCAGGGGCAGAGGGACCTGCCCCAAGGACCACAGGTATGCCTGGGTGAGCAACTGTGCCTTTGCCCGTTTCTAGTGGTGATAGAATCAAGTTTGTGTAACTGGACACTAATAAAACTGGTTTCTATGGTGATGCCGTAACAGGGCTGGGGGTGGGCATCTGTCCATCCCACGCATGGATCCCTCCTTGGCACAGGGTGCCGAGGGTCCCGTGCTGCCACTTGGCTATCTGCAGCGGTGCCCCAGCCTGGGGCCACACAGGGCACTGGGAATGGCTTGTGTCCCCAGCTGGGAGCTGCTGGGGTCGAAGCTGCCCTCATTGAATCATATAGAAATGAGGGCTGGCTAAGGGGCCTCCCGCAGCCACCTCTCACCCAGCCTTCACTTGCAGCCCGTGACTCAGCTGCCTGGGTGAGGGCAGAGCAAACCCCATTGGGGTACCCGGAGCCAGCACCCACCATGTTAAGCACCCCGCTCCTCCAGCGGGGATCCCTGTCCTGGCACCCCTCACCTGCCTGCCCAGGGCTCCCGCTCAGGCGAGGGGTGCGAGCAGGGACACAGCCCCTGCCCCCCCCTCCATGAACGGTGTGGGAAGAAAAGGGTGACACTGGCAGACAGCCTCATGCTGGGCTGCCAGTTCTGGATGAGGCCATAGGCTCTGTCCTCTTTTCTTTCTTGGGTTTGCACCGTAACAATGCCTCCATCGGCCGAGCCATGACAGGTGGCGCTGGCTCCCCAGGGTCTTTTCAGTCTCTCTTTGAGAGGGAAGCAGGAGAGCTTCTCCAGCCCACAGGGCCAGGATCTGCCGCTGCACCCCAGGCAACCCCTGGCTTCGCAGCTCTTCCCCAGCTGACACGTGTGCAACGGGGAAAGGATGTGAGAAAGGTGATGTCGGGCAATGCAGCATTGGCTTGGTTAGAGCCATGAACCTGGGAGCGTGTCTCCTTCGCCCTGGCAGCCCTGCGGCAGGGGCAGGGAGGATGGCATGGGGAGCCCGGGGCACGGTGCTGCACATTGAAGTGCACCCTGCACTCCCGCTACCGAGCACCTTGCCCCAGGTTCCCCCGCCCTCTTCCCTCACCATGCAAATGCCTTCTGCCTGCACCCAGGTTTTACCCCACAGGCAAGGTGAGGCAAGGAGCCTGGCAGCTGAGCCGATGGTAGAAAAAGCGGTATTCCCCTGAAACGGCTGTTCCCGCAGCACGGCGTCGCAGCCTGCAGAGCTGCCCTGGCAGGGGAGAGCCGGGAAGGGGCCGTGCCGGCAGGCAGAGTGCGTGGGCCAGCAAGGGGCTCATCAGGTCAGGATGCGAGCGGAGAGCTTAATAAAGAACAGGGCGCTGCTGCGCCAAGCCAAAGAGCTTGTTTTCTCAAAGCAGAGCCGCAGGACGGGCCAGGCTGTGTGCTGCTCGCCTCACAACCTGCAACGCCTCAATCCTTCCCGCAGCATCCCCCCGGTCCCCCCGCCACCATCCCTCAACTCTCCCGACCTTCTGTCTTCTTCCTTTCCTGGAAGTACAGCTGTTGGCAGCGACGAGGCCGCTCCTTCCTCCCGGCCGCAGGAGGGGCCTGGGCCCCCCGCCAGCCCCGCTGTGGGCTTTGTGCAGGACGGGTTGCGCAAGAAGCCCTGCGGACACCCCGTCCCCGCGTGTAGGCAGAGCAGAGCAGGTCTCCGAGCCACCCACCGCCCCGACGGCTTTGCATGGGGCTCTGCGGGGGGGGCGGCCGCTGGCAGAGCAGCCCCTCGCTGATGTTTTTGGGCTCAGTGCGGAGCACCGTGTCCCCAGCCAGAGGCAGCAGCAGGGTTTGCTCCTGCCTGGCAGAGTGCCCTTCCGTGCTGGTTTGGGGGCTTCTCCCATAAAGGAGCAGATGCAGTTGGAGGGGTGAGACCTGTGCAGGCTGGATGTGGGGGTGCGCTCCCGGCCGCTAGCCCCTCTGGCTTGCTCAGGGCCGTACACGCAGCACAGGGCGCAGAGCTGCCCAAACCTGTCCCCGCGGCCCGTGTGCGAGCCCAGCTCCGCATCTCCCACGGGAGCAGGGCCTGCGGGCCAGCCGCCACGGCGCAGCCGCCCGACCCCGGGCAGTGCCCAGCTGCCACGTGTGCCGCGGTGCGAGATGGCCCGGCCGTGGGCGAGCAGGCAGAGCGCAGCCCTGTGCCACTGGCCCACGGCAGCCTGGGCAGCTCTCCCACCTGCAAACCTCCTTCCTGAGAGGAGGAGGCCGGAGCAGCTTCCAGCAGAGCTGCTGGCAGCGTCCCTGGAGCAGGCGAGGGCTTGTGGCACTGCTTTTGGAGGGGCTGGGGCTGCTCCAACCCTGCCCGTTCTGCCGTGAGATTGCAGGAGTGAGACAGGGCTGTAACACAGCCTGTAACTGCCGTGAGGCAGGCGGGGCACTGTCCCCTCCTGAGGTGGCCCTGCTCCACTCTGCAGGGTGACAGGGCTGATGCTGGTGGGGGGTGGACCTCGAGGCATCCAGTTCAGGGGGTCCCATCTACAGACTTTTAATTCAGCTTTCCAGGAGGGAGGGCTGCCAGGACAGCAGGATATAGGGGTATGGCTGAGAGACATCCCAGTGCTTCCCTGTTCCGCTCATGGACACCCACAGGCCCCACAGGATGCGCTGACGGCGCTGTCCCCGGAGCTACGGGGCTGGGGTTCCGCAGCACCTCCCACCCTGTATGACTTTTCGCCCAGAGAGCGCTGGCGAGAGTACAATAATATTTGTATACCTAAAAGTAGAACGATTGATCCCGCTGCTATTTTGCAATGTGTTGACGACCAGGCGGTGCAGAATTATATAAGTGTACATGGAGCTGGCAAGTTTGTGTTTAAATCATATGAGTGCTGTTGTGCAATGCTTCCCCTCCACAGCCCTGGAGGAAAGCGGGTGCGTGGGGGCTGCCAATGCTTCAGCAGAGGCTGACGTGCACACACCAAGCCCTTCAAGGGCTCATGGCGATCCTGGTCCCCACAGCTCTGAGGGCAAGGGATGCAAGCGTTATTATCTGAGGTCTCAAGTTCGCCTTTAAAAGTCACCCGCAAATGACGCAGCGGGATCCTTGCTCGTTGCCCCTCCCTGTCCAAGATAAATCACCCAGTGCTTGTAATTTGGAGCCAATTCCTCAGGAGCAGGAATGCATCCTGGGCTCCTAACTCCTTCAGAGACTCTTTGCCCCCAGTGCATCGTACCTGGGTGCAAGAGGGTTTGCAGAAGCCCTTTCAGGGGAAATCCAGGCCCCTTCCCATCTGCCGGCTGGCAGAGCCGGCACCCTGCGCCAAGCAGAGGACAAGGTCGGGGTGCTGCTGCCGTGTGTGGGGGAAGTGGGTGCCTGCACCCCCCTCAGCTGCCTTTGCCTGCCGGCACAGCCTGCGCTGCCGACTTCACGGAAATAAAGCACCGTTATCCAGCGCAAACAGGAGCCGGGCTCACACCAGGGAGTGGCTGGAGCTCACCTGGAGCGGGGACACGGCTGTGAGTGGACCCCGAGGCAGGGATAACACTGCAGCTGCACCAAAGGCTGGGGGGGATCCAGGTAATACCAAGACTAATAATCCCACAAGCAGGAAGGTTTGCCCTCCTGCGGTGCTGCTCCCCAGCTGCCCACCCTTTGCCCTCTGTCACGCCGTGCCCTGCTGGGCATCTGGAAAGGACCATGACCAGGCATGAAACCCAGACCCCGAAAGGCTCCTGAAGGATTCAGCACCAGTTGCACCTCACAGTTCCCGTTCAAAGCGCCCCATGGCCTTTCCAGCCCAAATGTGCCCGTCTTCAGCTCCCCGTGGCGATTCCCGGTACTGCTGCAGCGGGGGAGCCAAGGCAACCACTCACTCCCGGTCCCTCCTCCATCCTTGCCACCGTAACCAGGCTCAGCCAGAATTACCTCACCAGCAGCGCTGGGAAAACTGGGCAGCTGCAGGGGCCGTGCTGGGAACAGACAAGGGACCATGGGCAGCCGCAAGCCTGGCTTTTGTTGTAAAACCACTGGCTGGATTTGATTGTTGATGGTTTCTGGATGAATTAAACCCCGCTGTCGCTGGAAGTGGGGTCCTGCAGACTGCTTCATCTCTGCATCCCTCCATCCCTGCGTCCCAGCGAGCTGGCAGGGGCGGGCAGGATGGGTGTGGGGTGTCTCTGTGGTGGGGTCTGCAGGAGCGTGTGTACCAAACCCACTTGGACACTGTAACCAGACCCCCTCTCGCTGCTGTCAGTCCTGCGGTGATGGCTTTGCCGGGTGGAAAATTATTCTTCTCCCTCGGGGAGCACGGAGAAAGCCCTGGCTGGGGAAGGGGGGCAATGGGCTGTGGGTCTGCCACCCACCTCCCCAGGGCAACAGGAGGGGCTCAGACCCCCCGGCCGGGGCAGCAGCGGCCTGAGAGAAGCTGCTGATGCCTCGGGGGCGGGGGGCTCGCAGGGGTCTTGGGGTGGTGGCCCAAAGGGTTGTTGTCTTGGAACGGGGCGTCAAGACACAGAGCTGGACAGGGCTGGGGGCGGCTGTGCCCTCTCCGAGCGCTCCTGGCCTGACGGGCAGCGCACCCGTGTCCCCACGGCCACACGCCAGGTCACCGTGTCCGCCGTGGGGCAGAGCGTGGGTCAGGAGCCTCCTCTGGCCGTGCCCTATTTCCACGCCGGGCGTTGCGGGGGGAGCAGGGCACGGCCGTGCTCTGCAGGAGGAAGGGGCGGCGGGGAGCAGAGCTTGGCGCCCGGGGTGGGGGCTCGCCGGCCCACGGGGCCCTTGGGGACTTAATGGCCCTATTTGGTGAAATATGGGACCGCCAGAGGAGGGGGCTTCTCGGGGGGGTCCCGGCTGGGCTGGGAGGAGTTTGGGGGGGCGGGAGAGACGCGCTTGCGTCCGGTGGGAGCAGCGACCCCCTGGAGGCAGCAGCGGCCCCGGCAACGGCGTGGGGGTGGCGGGACACCGGGGCCCGGGACACCGGCCCCCCCCGCCCCCCCCGGGGGTCCGTCCGCGGCGGGCGGGGGGGGGGGCGGGGGGGGGGGGGGGGGGGGGGGCGCGGCCTGCGCACGACTCGGCCGTGCGCGAGCCGCTGGTGCCCCCTGCCGCGCGGCAGCCCGCGCGCCCGGGCGGGGCGGGGCGGGGCGGGGCCGCGAACCGGCGTTGGTGGGAGCGGTGCCGCCGCGCCGCCAGGGGGCGGTACGGCGCGGTAGGCGGGGTTTCGTGTGGGGGCGTGTCGCCGCGGTGACGCCCGGGGGGCGGGGCCCCGTCGGGGGCGGGGCGTGCCGTGCCGTGCCGTGCCGTGCCGCGGCGGGCGGAGGTGCCGGTGTCGCCGCCATGTACCGGGCCCTGTACAGCTTCCGCTCGGCCGAGCCCAACTCGCTGCCCTTCGCCGCCGGCGAGACGTTCCTGCTGCTGGAGCGCAGCAACCAGCACTGGTGGCTCGTCACCCGCGCCGGCTCCGGCGAGACGGGCTATGCGCCGGCCTCCTACCTCCAGCGGCTGCAGGTGGGCCGGGCCGGGCCGGGCGGGGCCCGGGGCTGGCGGGGGCGCGGCTGTCGTCTGCACCGCCGGGGGTCCCGGGGCTGGGCGGCTCTTCCCTCGGCCTTGGGCGCACAGAAGCCGTTTGGCCGTGGTGCTCGTAGCGGGGTCGAGAGGCGGGAGTTTACAGGGGAGCAGCAGACATCTTCTGTGGGTGTCGTGTTTGGGGAGCAGCAGCTCCGCAGGTCAGGGGCAAAATGAAAGTTGAGCGGTTTCATGCAGGGGAGGTGGGCAAGGTAAGGGTCCCCTGGGCACCGAATTGCAGGTTAGGAGCTGAGGGGCTGGCTTCATTCCTGCACAGTTGGGAGAGGAAGACCGAAAAATGCCTAGGTGATGCCTTGGGGAGATGATGAGAGGGAGCCCCCTCCCCCAGGAGCATACGTGATTACTAGATAACCCTGGACACTCGCAACTAGCAGCCCCAGTTGGTGTAAGTCAGCAGGGCTTTCGGGGCCGCCTCGGTGTGAGCTGTTCAGCCACGGGGGTTTGCATTTGTGTGGCACCCCAGCACACAAAGGGCAGTGAGGGGGTGATGGTCCTCCTTCCACCAACACGCTGTGACACTGATAGCAGAGCTGTGCCATCCCGGGGGCTGGGAGAAGACACAGCAGCTGCTTGTGCCTGTGATGATAGTAATTACAGGCAAGTCAGTGATACTGGTAATTACAGAAAGTCCAAGTGGCCTGCTGCAGCCCTAACTGGGATCAGAGGGAGGGTGTCTGTGACAGCTGCAGGTGTGAGCCTTGCACCTGCGCTGGTGTTGTGGGGAGGTGGTTGCTTATGGCTTTATATTGGAGGGGTCTATTTAGTGGAGGCTTCTGAGGGACAACATGGCTTCTGAAATTAAAATAGGTCCTTCATATAAGGCTAATTCATGGGGGTTTATACTTCTGGGCCTCGGGATATAGCTGTGTGAACTGCATGCTGCAAACTCTCTGCGTCAGTGAAGGGGTCACTGCACACAAATGCATGTGAACGGTACAAATGGGCCTTTTAATGTCTGGCTAAAAATGGTGACAACCCCCTTTATTTCAGTGTGCTGCTGATGTTCCTTCAGGTGCCGCTGAATTTCTGATTAGCGGTAATTCAGCCTGTAAGTAAGTGTGGGCGTGTGCTTTGCAGAACACTTCAGTGACACAAGTGTGTGTGTGTTACGGCAACACCAGGTCTTTCTGCCAGCTGCTTGGATCAGGAGCCATCCTGCCTGTGAGGCTGGGGCTCATCTGGGGCCTGGCAGAATGTCCCGACAGGAGGGGACATCGTGTGTATCAACAAGCCCTTAAGCTATTTAGTTACAGAGCAAAGACCTTATTAAACTACTAGATTTTAAAACCCCACGGTGGCATTGCTTCAGGCTGCTGCTCATGACTTTCTTCTCTGCAGTCCCCTGTTCCGTTTGCTTGTGTGGCACGATGCCTTTCACTGCTGTAGGTGTGGGGGCCTTCTCCCAGGCTGCCTTATGGAGCAGCCTTCCTGCATCTCTCCACCTTGCCCATATCAGTTTTAAAATCTTACCGGAAAAGCATTCCTTCTCTGACTTTACATTAATTTCACAGGTTATATTATGTTATATTTTGCTGTAGCCTTAAGATAGCTTGCAGCCTTCCAGGCTGACTCCTGACAGTCCATTGCACTAATGTTTAAGCAGCATTGCTGGTGACTTTGTGGGTGCTGTCGTCTAGTTCAGATGTAAACTTTCCCAAATGGCCTTAGACCTGATAGCAGGAGACAGAAGAGCTTTCCCTGCATACGCTCATCTTTTTTTGGCCGTTAAGTTTCCAGCACCAGAACTTTCCTGATGATGCGTAAAGCAGCAGGATCTAATTTGCTGCTCTGCAGTTGTGGTAATGCTCTGTGTCAGTGACTTTTTCTGCTGTTGCATCCTTCCAGCTCCAAAAAGCTGATCTGAAGTCAGAGCCCCCTTTTATTCGTGGCAGAAGGCATCTGAAAGCTTGCTTGAGACTGCAGAATGTCCGGGATGAGAGCGCAAACAATTTGTCACCCAGTTTTGATTTAATAAGGGCACTGAGACTAATTAATGACAGTGATTTGGGAGGCAATTAATGCTGCCCCAATCACAACAGAGAAAAAACACAGCTAATGATTAGTGTGCTTAGCAGGGAGAGAGAGTGGCCAACAGGAGTCACCATTGTAAAAGTAAGCCTTCAGCTTTGTTAGCAGTGCAGTCAGGTTCCAGGTGAGCAATAGGTTGCACAACAGTCGCAGCCAACAGCAGCAAATCTCCTGAAAGCCCCTCGCAGCAGGCTGCTGAGAGGATGCTCACGGGAGAGGCTTGGGTTGCTGTTGCTACTGCCATCCACTATTAGGAGCATTAGCTTTCTTCTGAGCTTCTCTCGATTTTCAGGTTCTTTTTCTCAGCTTTCATACATATGGCAAATTCATGCCTTGGCTTCTCTAGAGGAAAATATAATTCCCATTTATTATTTAAAGCTTATTCTTGGCTGATGTCGACTTGTTGCAAATGCGGCAGAATTTTGTACTGAAATCCTTGTGGCTCAGTGTTGCTATTTAAAGAGGGTTAGTTGTAAGGGGGAAAAAAACAACAAATCCTTCTTAGGAACATATCATGCCCCTAAGAAACAAGTTAGGACTAAGACAGGGCATCAGAAGCAGCAGATGATGTGCAGTTAATTTAGATGAATTAGAAATGCCCAACTTCAGCTGATATTCCTGCTGATTTTACTCTTCCATAGTTCCCTTCTGGGTTATTAAGAGTCATTTCCAGTTGAGTGCCATTTTGGGGATAGATAGTGAAGCCATCCAGCAGCGAGAGGGAAGGATCGGGCCGCATGCTGCTGAACGGGGGCAGGTTGCGAACCACAAGCAGAGCGAGCTGCTTGCCGAAACGCCAGCCGCGCACGCGGCTGAACCCCGGCTCCGTACGCCCGCGGCGGCGGTCTCAAGCGGCAGGTGGGGTGGTCGTGAGCAAAACCGTAACGAGCTCAGGGGCTGGCAGGTCCTGCTGCTGAGAAGTGAAAACGCGGACCCAGGGCAGCACCAGTCGGTAACAGCTCGCAGGATAATTGCCCCCAGGTATTGACGGAGCAAGAGACAGGTGCTAACACCTCATGCCAGGCAAATGCTGCTGCAGCAAAGCTGTCGGCATGAGTGCCATGCCCTCTGATTGAATGGAAAGGTGCCCATCAGCATGGTGTTGATCTTTTGTCTACAGCTGTGTGCTAATGCTTACATGATGTGGCAGAAAAATGTGGAGGTTAAATTGGAGCTTAGGGTGTCCTCTGGAGTCAGACAGTCACTCCAGAAGGCAAGCCTTTCAAAGCTTTATGTGAAGCTGTAAAAGATTCAATTTAGAAAGCTTCCTTAGGAGTAGGAGGTTCATTTGGTGTCAGGATGAGACAAATTCCAAGTCTAGAAAATAATAAGGGTCCTTCCTTCGGGTTAAATAGCCTGTATGTTGCTATCATTATGATGGGACATAAAATTTTGTAATGTGAGTCTGGAGTTATTCCAGCTTTGGATGAAGGTTTCAGGCTGTACTGCAGCAGCACTTGGAGTACAAAGCGAGGGGCTGACCCAGAGGATGCCAAACTACGGGTGGCACTTGGCCTGCCAGGAAAGCTTATCTGCTCTGCTCCCGGGAGGGCTGGGAGCAGGGCGGGGGCTGGCTGTGGTGGTTTGCTCCTGGCTGTGGGACCCATGTACACGAGCATCAGTCTGCTTCAGCTCTCGTCTTCACCAGGTACCATGGCTGGTCTTGCCTCGTCTCTTGTCTGCGCTGACCCAGGCTGTATTCCCTATCAATGGAGGTGTTAATATTACGTGCTGAGGCGGGGAATAGCAGCTGTAAAATGCTGTATTGGTAAATGCCAGGGTTGCAAAAATAAGTGCTAAGTTGCAGGGGGGTATTTTCTGGTGAACTGGGAATGGTTTAGCATGCTGGCTGCTGCAAATCTACTGCTCAGTTGTATTAAGCCCTTAAACAGCTTTGAAATTAGTATTAATAGCCTTTTCAAAATTAATTGAAATTTATTTGGAATAACTGAAAAATTGTTTGCAGTGTGGGTTTAGATTCTTTGCTCAGCTGAGGCCTTCTCCAGTTGGTGACACTTTCACGTTGTAGCTCTGGAGGGGCGAGAAAAGGGGGCTGTTGGGGTGTGAAGGTGTGTATGCTGATGGCCAAGAAGCTTTGGGCTGTCTGATGAGAAAATGGACCCATCCAACAGTATAACAAGCATTTTGAGGATGCCTTGGATTGCTACTTGCCATATCTTTTTCTACAAGAATAAACAGGCATGTGATAAAAATAAGAGACTGCTTTGTGCAGCCTAGCAACAACCGAAAGTTCTCTTGCAGCATAAGCAAATGCACAGCAGCAGAGCACAGGTAGTCCTGGCTGGGCAGGCACAGCAATGATGTTTCACCTCCCAAGCCGCAAACGGAAAAGAGGTTTCTGCAAAGGAGTGAAATTTGAGTGCTCTCTGTTTGCGGGGAAACCCCTTCATCCCGGTTCATGTTGTGGCATTGACACAGGTTCGGGGTTGGGGCGCGTTGGGTGGCGTGAGGTGGCGTAGGAGCTGCCTTCCCTTGCAGGCCAGGGCTCGAGGCACGGGTCTGACAGCTCGCGGCTGCTCCTCGAGCCCGATCCCACGTCCTGCGCCCGGCTCTGAGGTCCAGCCTTCCCCCACGTTGGCCCTGCTCTCGATTCATTCAGTTCACCCGTTTGCTGGAAAACAGTTTGTTTCTAATCTGGTTGCTTTCTGCCAGGATAGCGAATGCGCTGGTTTGGTGATGGGGCAGCACGTGCTGGGGCTGGTGCCGGAGCGGGGCCGCGGGGGAAGCGGCGAGCGGTGGTAGGTCAGGTGCTGTCAAACCTTTCACGCTAGCATGGATGGAGACGGTGATGGTTGTGGAGCAGAGAGTTGGTTGTATGGTGTCAGTCAAATGATGAGCTATTCTGATAGCAAATCCCCAGTCGCTGGAAACTAATCTTTGGCAATTTTGCTTTGCTGAAAGAGTTTCTGCTTCTGTTTGTGTAAAAATCCAGCTTTAAACTCGGTGCTCCTGACCCCTGGCAGAGTTTCTCTCGTTGCTCCCGAACAGAAGGTGATGATCGTGCAGCCTGTTGTACAGACAATCTCCTGTGCTGGAGCCTGCATCGTTACGTGTCATCTGCTGAGATGTGACAGAGATTTCAATGGGTGTGAGAGCTTAATTGCAATACTCGCACAGATCCTGAATAAGCACTTAGGCTAAAAATAAAGTTTTATTTTGGAGAATAAGCAGCTGGTAGTGCTTTGCAGCTGAGGCTGTGTTTCTTGACACATGCAAGTAACTGAAAGAACGAAGCATTTTTCTCTGGGCTGTTGTAATAGCAGAGATGCTATCATGTCAGAGCTACTAATGCTTTGAGATGTTTTATTCCTGAGACTAAATTACGCAGGGGAATTATAACCATTTCTAATTACTGTAGCTAAAGACTTGAAACTTTAGCCAAAGTTTTGCCATCTTTCACAGTTCAGAATGATTAAAGTAGAAATACACTAATGATCTTTAGCCTCTATTTTTGCTTGGCTATAAAGACATGTTCTTCTCACTTTTACTCCGATTAAAAATAATTAGGCTTTTTGATATTGGATAAAATTTGCCTTTGTGACCTGGACACCCATGTATGAAGAAGACTGGTGGCCTGGGCTTACCGTTCCTGCATCTGCGTTATGGCAGAGTATGGGTGGAGTGACACTGGTGGGCGCATGAATGGTCCTGTTGGGTTTGCTTTGGGCTGGAATCATTAATCCTGTTTCAGGGTGGAACAGCATGAAGGCTGGCTTGGTCAGGAGCGAGCAAGCAGTAGGGAGATGTCTGAGAGCCCATGTTTGCTCTTGAGTGATGCTTTGTTTGCCGTGGAAGAAGGTCAAGGTGAGGGGGCAGACTGGAAAGAAGAAATGTGCCTTTCAGGCCTTTGGAGAGGCACTTGCCCAGAGCTGATGAACACAGCCTGGTCTCCAGCTTCTCCGCGGGGTTGCAGTGTCTGCCAGGTCATTTGCACCCCGACTTCCTAGTGCTGGTCTTGCAGTGAGCGGTTATTTCACTGTGGTGCACAAGTGATCACCTGCTGTTACCCTGTGATTTTATGGTCTGCCTGCTGCGTGGTTTTTGAGTACTTTTCATCAGGAGAAGATGGCTAGACTTCCTTCCCTGGTTTACATCTGGAAGATGATCAACTTCTCGTTGCAAAGGGAAGAACTGCCAGTTTTGAGCTAGGAGCATCTGTTCAAAATAGCATGTGGAGTGCTGTCACTGGAGGACAGCAAACACAGATACCCTTCCTCTTGCCCCACTTGCAGGAAAAAGTATTTAGTAATGACTGAATTGTGTATATTTATTGAGCAAGGTGCTCCTGTGATTAACATATGGGAATCTAGATTCTGTTCAAATCTGCAACCAGCTTGCTATGGGACTCCCTCTAAGTGACTTGCTTTGCCAGACCTTGCTCCCCTGCCTGTGAGTGAGGGTACGGGTGAGAGGCCCCACTGGAGGGTTGTGGCTCAGCTGAATTTCTCATTAATACTGAAATTTAGTTGATGCAGACTTAAGCTGATCAATACTGCTGTCACCTCAAGGGAAAATAAGTTGATGACTGCCCAGCGGCGTAGGTATGTCTTTTTAAAATAACAGTGCCAACATCAAGTCAAGCTGGTGGATGTCCTAGACAGCAGGTCTGCTGAAAGGTGTCCCACCTTCAGCCATCACTGTCTTCTGATGCTTCAGAAGACCAGTTTTATGCTGTCCTCGCCTTGAGCAGGACACCAACAGCTCAGCCTCAGCTGCTCTTTCTGAGCTGAAGGGGACTAGCAGATGTCTTTGAACATGAAGTTTGAAAGTCCCTTGGCTTGCATAGCCGCATCTGCTCTGTGCTTGTGTTTGTACACCTCTTCTCATGATCCCACTCTTCTGTTTCCTTCCAGGATTTCCAGCATCCCATCAGGTGAACTCTTAGGAGAGGGGAAAAAAAAAAACAAACACACACAAAAAAAACCCAAAGCCATCCCAAAACCACAAAGCAACCCAAAAATAACAACAACAACAAAAAAAAAAAAACATGAGGAGAGATTTTTATTAAAACCAATAAACAAAGTTCATGGAAATTGACTTTTTTTTGATTATTGCTGTGTGTGAAGTACAGAGGGAGCAAGGTGCTGAAAAGCGGGGAGGAATTTGTGTTGCTTGTCCTTGAAGAAAAATGTGCTGGTGTTAATGATGGGAAAACAATGTGAAGAGTCCTTCTTGCCAGAGAATTGTAACCTCCATGCTTGGAGCAGCCTGTACACAGGAAGGGCTTTGACAAAAGCAGGCTATATCGTGGTCACTGGCTGACCTAAGAAGATCCCTTGAAGGGTCTGGGGCATATTAATGCCTGTGGAGAAGGTCAAATCCTGTGGTTTAAAATGGGTATTTACATCTGTCAGTGACTGAAACATGGCAAACAGCTGAACCTGTCTGTTGAGGTCATTATTAGGGGAGCTCTGATTCTGGAACAGAATCAGCCTCTTCTTTTTCTTCCCTTACTTGTTCAGATGTTAATAAAAACAAATAGAATTTTTAAAGTCATCCCAGCTTCACTCCCTCATGAAGGATTTGAACTTTGTCATTCCCAGCCAGGATTATATATTCAGCATATGAGCTGTCAGTGTGGGTCCTGGAAAAAGGATAGATTCCAGGAAGGATTTACAAGGAGGGAAGTACAAGCAGCCTTAGTGTTCAACTATAGCATTAGATAGTCTGCAGGAAAATTAGACTTCACAGATGCTGACATCCTCCATGGCCAATGCTATAACCCAAATTTTACAAGCCACAGGTTCTAACAGAGCTTTGTGTGCAGAGATTTTAAATTAAAATGCATGTGCATTGCCTTTCTTCCAGAGAGAAAACCTTAAATTGAGGCTTTCTTCTTGGCCATGGCAGTAACAGTTGGCTCAATTTCTTTCACTAAAGAGGCGCATTTGTATGCAGACTTGCAAGGGCTGTGAGGGCTGGAAGTGTTTGCTGTTGGACTGGGAGATCAGCCCCAGTTCACAGGCTCTTGCAGACCTGCCCTGGTTTTTCATGTCGGATCTCTTTCTAGTGATGTGCCTCGCTGAGGAGGATGGGGCAGGGCTGCCTGTGCCGCTCGCTGCCTGCACCGGACGGTGGTCGGTGATGAGTAAACGTGGTGGGGGCTGCTGCAGTGCCCCTGGGGAGAGGTGCTGGGCTGGTGATACGCTGCTGCTCAGGCTTGCAGTCGCTGCCTTTGCTGGGGCTGTGCGTGCAGGCTGCTCTGCTAACGGGTGCTAACTTCCGATGGGGAAGGAGGTCCTGTTTCCAGGGCTGGCCTGGTGAGTGGAGATGACAAAGCTGTTGTCACAAGGTCAAGGAGAAATAATTGAACTCGATGCTGGGGCTGCTCCTGAATGCTTATGCAAATGAGGTGCGAGAAGCAGTTTGGTCCCTGCGGGTGCCACGGAGAGAAATGGATGCTGGCACTATTGGAGGACCCCAGTTTGTGCTGCTTCTGTGAGTTGGCATCTGGAGCTGCAAAATCTGTGTTGTATTTAGAGGAGAAATTCTCATTGGAAATGACAGTCTGTTTAGGTCCACTGGAAATTCTGTGGACCCAGACCGCCCCCACTGCCTCTGGTCCTGAGTTGCAGTAGGAGTTGTGGTGGGTCCCAGTCCTGCTTCTGGAGGAGCATCACTTGCTTCCCCAGCCAGTGGTTCAGGAATAAAGTTTTGACCTTTACAGGAGGGACTTGATTTTATCACATGGCAAAACCTCTGATTTTAAAGAAAGGGGTTTGAAGCTTGTCATGTGAGAAGAGGAACAGAGGGCACAATTCATGACTACATCTGTTTCTATCCATTCCCCTTCTGCCCCTATCGCTTTCTGGCCGCAGGGATGTTGAGCACTATTCTGGGCAAAGCTCTGTTGATGCTGACAGAGAAATAGAGTTGTCTTAAAGACAAAACCCACCACCTTGCAGCAGGAGAGGAGGGTTAGCTTCATTTCAGCTCTTTTGTGATCATGCCCTGCGACGCAGAGCTAACTTGGCAGAGCTGTTTGCTTCCCTTGTGAGGGAACAAAGCACTAATACTTGTTCCCTTTTAGCATACGGCTTAAGCAAGAAGGGGAAATAAAATTCTGGCAGCGTGGGCTTTTTAGAATGATGTGGGAAGTTCATGGGTTTGTTTTTCCTGGTTATTTGTTTGCCTGTTGAAGTTGTTTAAAAGAAGTTGTCACTCCCTCCTTGGAAGCTGCTTACTTCTTGATTATTGAGTTGTGAAGCCTGTGTCCTTCCTCCTGTCTGTCTGGTACAGCTAAATAAGGGCAGCGTCACCCAGCTGTGAGCACAGTGAGCCCATTCCTCTGTCAGACTGCCTTTCATGTTAGCAAGATGTGCCTTTGGGCTAGGTGTCTGTCTTTGTGCCATCATGCCAATGGTGTCCCATCTACGCTGCTTCGTCCCTTTTTCCTGCTCAGGCTGTGGTGGTGTGCATGAAAACAGTCTGCAAGACGTTAAATTTTTTTTTTTTGTGCCCATGATCTGGAAATGCCACCATAGGCTGACATTTTAGTTTGTTTAGCTGCTCAAGAGGTTTAATTTAAAAAAAACAAAAAACAAAAAACAAACAAGCTGTCGGACTAAGCACACTAGATAATTCCAGGTTGTGGGTCCTTTCTGTCTAAATCAGTAGTTCCTATTTAAGATCAGATCTCTTCTAAGTAATAGCTATTAATTATTTCTTGGGTTTTTTCCTAGTACAAGTGAGGATAGTGCCTTGTAATGTGGAAATATGAGGACAGGCCCCAGTTTCAAACCTTCTATTATATTGAATAAAAACAAAGGGATGAAGGAAAAGATGAGGCAAGAGCTACAAAAATAGGCACTCACCCACGAGGAGGAGGGGATCCCCTGGAAGCTGGGATGATGCCTTGGTGAAAAGGTCTTAAATGCCTGTCCTCGGGCTTTGTGCCTGAGGCGATACCCCCACAGCTGCTAATGTGTGTGGGGGGGGTCATCTCCCACTGGTCCTGCTCCAGCTCCACTGCCCTTGAGCTCGCTGGTCGGGAGGCTGGGCTCAGCATCCTCCTCTTGAGTTGTATCCTCCTCCTCTGGACAGAGAACTGTGGCAGCTCCTATAAAAACTGGGTGGCTGCCTAAAGCTGGTGGCTGGAGCTCCCCACCGAGCAGATAATTGCAAACCTCTGTGGCCTCTCAGTCTGATGTGGTGACAATTCTTTTTGGGGTAAACTTAGTGAATTCTATGATTTTCCACAGATACCCTTTTTCCCTCTTCTTCTGAGGAAGGGTAGTGTGTTTGCAGAGGGATGGAGCGGGTACCACGGTTTGAACATCAAGTGTGCTATGCTCTGGTCATAAATTGCACCAGAGTGACGTGCTAGGTCGGGTCTGTGGTCCTTTTCCCTCAGTGCCCAGGCTTGGCTGTCCCTGAGGAATATTGGGGGAGAAGCTCAAGTGTCAGGGAAGCCCATGTTTTTCAGCATCTGAAAAGAATAATTGCTTGAAAACCCAGTACCTTGAGTAAAAATGGTGATCATAAAAATTCATTACCTACTTAATGCAGAAGCTTAGGGATTTCCCTGAGGCTGGCCAAATCAAAGTGTTTGTAGCTGAAGACTTCTTCCATTTGACATCAAAAAGCCAAAGTCCCTTGAAGTTCTGGGTTTTAAGTCATCAAGTTTTTGTCCTCCCTAGAATCACCTTTATTGTCTTAAACTGAAAAAAGTGTCCCCTTTAATTTGTTTTTTGACTTGATTTCACATCTCTGTCTTCCATTAGCTCAATGAGAAGAGATAGCAGCAGCATTGTTATCTCTTATTATCAGTTATTATCAAGGGGCCTGTACAGCATAATTCTTTGCATCAGGCATGGAAAGAAACCCTTCCAGCATCCAGTTTTGGGAAGCATCTTGTCTGTGGTCTGGGGCTCCCTTAGAAGCATTGTCCAGAGATCTGGGCTGACATGTGAAACTTTTACATGTATGAACACATGTGAACTGGCTGTATTCTTGAGGTCTCATACAGAAGCTTAAGATCTCAAAGTGATACCAATTTCAGGTCACTTCAAAAGCTTTTAAACACTATTAATATACTTTTAAACACTATTATATAATTGATGGCTGAGCAAGAAAGTCCTCTCAACAAAACCGTCTTTGGCCATATTTGGTCTCATGTGACTTCAGATGTGGAGGATGACCCAAACCTCTCATGTCTGAGCTGTGAGGAGTTACGAGTGGCAAAGAGTCATCAGCCTCAACCTGGAGGAGTTTGGCGGGGCTGGGGGTGGAAAATGGGGCAGGGGCAGGGGAGGCTGCATGCACTTAGGCTGTGCAAACCACACTGCTTGAGAGTTACCATAGCCCCTTACTTGCTGTCAGGCAGTTCCTACTGCCTTCTCTGCCCGGCGATGGCTTTGTGCACCCGAGGGGTCCTGCTCCAGACCTCCTGCATGGAGGGGCCACCAGCTGGGTCCGGTAGAGGTGAGTTGAGTCCTGGCCATCTCTTTTCCTGCAGGATTTGTCCCGCTGGAGATGGGCTGGGAAGATTTCCTGAAATACAGCACTTTGCGCTCTCTGATGCCGCTGAGTGAGGTGGATGCTGACATGGGTGAATGTGGCATGTGAAGACGTGCATGCAAGAAATTGATACTGTAATACGGCATGTGAGCTGGGTAAAAGTTTCATATGTGGGGAGTGAACAGTCCCAACAAATGCAGGTTTTCTTGTTCACTGCCTCAGGAAGTGAGGAAAACAGGATTATGGCTGTTCTGCTGCCTGTAGCACAATGTCCTGAGAGGACATTCACACTCTGTTCCCATTGCTTCGTGTTTTCTGGAAAGCCTGTGCAACTCTAAAACTGTGAAAGGAGATGGGATTATAACTTGCAGCTAGAGGAGTAGGCTATTTTTTCCCTGCAGATAGTGTGGGACACTAATGAATTGCTTTTCTTCCATGACTCACCTCTTACTTCCTTGTGGGTGAAATGTCAGCAAATCCAGTTGAACCATTTCATCTTTTTTCAAGGTAAAAAAAGCCCACTAAACAAACCCCAGAATTTGTTCTTGAACTGAAACTGGAGATAACAGCAAGTTAGCCTCATTCCTCTGATAAACATAGCTAAACTTGCAATTCTCAAGGTACTTTTGTAGGTCAATGGAAACCGTCAGTCTGTTTCAGTTTTTCAGCACAGAAAAACTGTGCTGTCCACTCCCACTGTGTGTCAGCCAGTCAAAAAGCAACTCAGGAGGCTGCAGGGTCTTTAGTTCACAGTTTTCTGGTTTTTTTTTTTTTTTGGTCTATGCTCTGACTTTATGATCATGCATGTAACAGTTGTAGTTGTAAGACAGTGATATCTTCCTTTATGAGTTGGCATGAGTTAGCATTAGCTTTATTGTTGTCCCAGTAAAGCTTGATTATGTTGACTCGCTGGATTTGGTGAGTGTCTGGGTGCTGATTGCTTCAGCAGAAACATCTGCTTTGCCAGGAATAAATGTGCTTGCAGGAGCAACTCTCAGCTAACAAGCATGTTGGCATACTTGGGTATTTTATCTATGGCCAATTAGTGTGATCTACCTCTTGACAGAGCAGCCCACATGGAGTATTTCAGCCCCTGATACCCCCTCCCTTGCTGCCCTGCACCTGCACCCTCGACAGTCTTTAAATGGCTTTGCTATAATTATCTGGCACACCTAACTTCATGTAATTTTTGTGTATAGCATTAATAAGCCAAACGCATGCATAGCATCACCTGTTCAGTAGCACTACTCTGAACGTATCAAAATACATAGCTACCAAAATCCATGTTAGGGGAGCAAGGGAGATGGGTGTTTTCTTTCAGAAGGAGGTGTTCCCTCTTGCCTTAGCTTTACAGTGGCTCACCTGAAAGCAAATGAGCATTTGAGGGTTATCTTTAACTGGGAGTCCCGCTGTCATACTTTTTGTTTAAATTCCTTAATGAGTATTTTGTACCCAGGTTAAAGTCATGAAGCCTGCTGACAGCTGGAGGGAGGCTGCTGGGACTGGATGTGTTTGAGTGGAAGGCTTGTTTGGGATTCCCATGTTGGGAAGTGCTTGCCCAGCACTGGGGAGCTGTTTCCTTCAGACTGGTGGGAACTGGTCTGTATAATCTGAAAATGTTAGGGAGGAGGTGGGTGGGTATCTTGGGGTTTCCTAGTACTGATATTTCAGATACCTTTGACCCAGAGGGGGCTGTGAACAGAAGAGAAATTGCCAGTGAGATCCGTATTATGGGAGCATTATATAGAAATGAGGTTTTTTTTTTTTTTTTGGGCGCCTACTTTGGAGAAACTTTTAAGTGTGCTTCCTCTCTTGGGTCCCTGGCCTGAAACACCATTAGCAGGAGAAGTCCTCAAGGATCTTGGTCTGCCTGATGTGCTTGGGAGTTGTGTGAAGGGATGATGGTAAAAGGACTGTTAGTGTTTCCTCTGCCTTGGAATCAGCTTTGCTCTGTGTGAATATGGAGCTGCTGTCTTTGTGCAGAGGGACAGCATAAACCCAGGCTTTCTGGTTGCTGTTACTCTGCAGTTGCTTGAAGAATTCTATTCCTGGTAACAAATACTCATTTTTTTTTCCATATGGTGGTTTGGAGATCATTTTATTATGGAGTAGGTCGCAGATATGATCTGATCACATCACTGTGATAAGCTGCATTTTGGGTAGGATACGTAAGTGACTTGAAGATAAGTGCTCATTACAGGACGAAGCACTGGGTTTTATGTATGAATTAATGTGGTTTCTGATCCTGCCGTGGTGGCTTGCTTTTTATTTTGGGGTGTGCAGGGGCAGCTTCATCCTTTTATGGCAGAAGAGGCAGTGTTTGCTCCACATGCAGAGTCCAGGACACAGGAAAATAGTTTTCTAGCCTGACCGTTAACTGATCCTGCAGCAAGCAAGCTGCCTCTGATCATTCTGACTAGAATCTTGTTTGTTTGGGGAGACCTTTCCAAGGCTTCTCTCAGGTTTGCTCATGGTAATGCAAGGCAGGTTTTCATTTTCGCAGTGGCAGCTTTGCAGGAAGGAGCACTGGCTGTGCCGGGCCTGGCAGCTGTGATCCTGATGCTGCTAAAAAGATCCTGGGGATTTGTGTCTGGTTTACAATTTTGTGCAATTTACATCTGTCCAGGAATAAAAATAGGTGATGACTTTCTTGTGTTTGCCCTGTGAGAATGGAAGCTCTTTTCCCTCATTAGTGGCTTTAATAAAGTACATACGGCTGTTCATCCAGCAGATACCAGAAAGCAGCACTTCTCTGCGTGGCAGACTCGAGTCGTTCATGCCCGAGCCCACAGGTTCTGTGCTCTCTCGGATGGTGACCTGTCCACCCTCCCTGCCTCTTCTCCTTCGCCCCTGGCTGGCGTTCCTGGGTTGTACGCCTGTGTCTGCAGCCAGGTCTGCTTTCCCATGTTCATGGCAGCTGAGGTGGCAGCTCGATATTCTTTTTCAGTCTCCCCTTTCCTGTTAAGTCAGTAAGAGATGCTTTACAGTTCGTCCATTGTTTTGGGTTTGGGTAACATGGTAATTATGCCCAAAGAGCATCATAACTGCAGTTTGCCACCTTCTGTCCCTTTCTAGGAGGATGGTTATGGGAGAGGGAGGATTTTGGAGGACACAATGATAAATCATAAATTCTCTTGCAAGATGAATAATGAGTTATTACCTCTTTCTCAAACATGTAACTGCATGCTGTTAAATCTGTGCCAATCTGTGGCATGTAGGAAGAAAGTCCCTTTCCGTTAACACGTGCATACGTGTTCTTCTCTTGCATCTGTCTGTGTCCATCAGTTGAATTGCCAACTTACCTGCAATTTTTCCTGCTTGTTTTAATTTTCAGTGTAGGTGGTAGCTGTAATACATATGTGTATGTGTATAATTTATATATACATACATGTAAGTGGAAACAAAGGTTTCCCCTGCATAGATGCAGTGTTGATCATGTCTGATACTGACTTGGTTTGACAACTGTGTGCCGAAAAGATGCTAAATAGCATCTTTTAGGCATCTGAAATGCCCCTCTCCTAAAGAGATGGGCAGCTCTGTTGTCTGGGGGCTGTTCACCTGGGACAGGCTGAGCCAGAGAAGTGTCCCCTGAAGCATTGAGAGCAGTAAGAATTCAGGCAGCAGAGAATGGCAAGATATGTAAGTATGTGTTAACAGCTTTATTTTAAAAATGTTTGTCTTTGCTTTTATCCTCTTAGAGTGTTTTGGCTTAAAAGTCATGTTCTGGTTACTGGAGGGCGCAGAATTATGAGGGAAAGGAATCGGTGGCCGATTCTGATCAGCATGGCCAGTAAACAAGGTCTGAGTATGGCTGGAGAGACCCAGGACGAAGCATTTCCACCTTGGGAAGTACAAATGTGCAGTGGTGGGTTGCGTGCGTTTCGTTGTTCGTCAGCGTGTCTCTGCCCCCCTCTTTCTGACTCTGAAGCTGCCTGTTCCTGGGAGAGAAATCGGTTGCAGTTTGGTTGCTGTGCATCCCTCTGCTGCCTTCAGGGTTTTGTTTATTCCAAATGCCACTCATGCCTGTACTGTCCCTAGTTAGTACATCTCTTTTGCCAGGAACTCTGGCTTTTGGTTTAGCATGATTTGCACAACTTAAGCCCTTTCCCTGGCTATCCTTTCTCTTAATTTCTCGTTTGTGCAGGCTGTCCGCTCAAGTGGCTGCTGTCAGCACACAGTGGAAAAACACCAATCTGTTAGAAACCCACTATAGCATATCAGCAGGAATTCCAGATCTGTTCCTGGGCTGCCTCTTTGTCAGAAGAGCTCAGCCATGTCTTTGTTCACTCACTAGCGAGTCAGAGATGCTGCAGGTTGGTTTGGAGCTTTTCTCATCGTATTCGCTCAGTAACCAGGACAGTTGCCCATTGTTTCACTTGCGTTTTTATCATGCATTTTTAAGTGCTGTAAGGCACAATATCCTCATGCTGACAAGAATAAGTTAATGCAACATCCTGGGGACTAAACATTTCTGTTTGGGGCTGTAAAAAGGGGAAGAGAAAGGAGCTGAATTTCCCACAGCAATGCTTAAAACCAAAACTCAGCCCATTTGGTTGAGCTGTGTGGTTCAGAAGGGGGAACTCATATCTGGTATATCACTCTGCTGTGGACAAAGGCTAGTTGATTTTTGTAAATTGCTGCTGTGATCATTTAAATCTGGAAGGAATACAGGGTGCAGATAGTCTGGTGGTGACTGGGGATGAATGGCATGTGACCTAAGAGGTGGCGTTTCGTCTCCGATTTGAGTAACAAAGAACCAGCCTGTGCCTGTGTATACCAGCGGGATAAATGTTGTAATTTCAGCATTGGTCCATGTCAGTGCAGCTGCGTGAAAACTGAGCTGCCACTGGAAACAAAACTTTGTCTGTCTTTTGTTGTGAGGGCTGAAGCAATGACATGGGGGTGAAAATCAGCAGCTCTGCCTGATCACTCCTATGGCTGCAAAAGCAGCCACAGAAATGAGGGCACTGATTCCTGCACATGCAGAAGACTAAACGCCCTTGATCACTAAAAACTGGGGAGGCAGGAGGAAAAAAATGTAATGTTTTCTTGGATCAGCCCCCTGCGGAGGCAAAGAAAAGCCTGCCATACGTTAATGGGCCACTTTCATAAATGTGGGAGTCTCGCACACGCAGGGTAGCTCAGCCTGTCTGTGCTGATGCAGCTGTCAGCCTGTTTGTCTAGAAAATGCTTTTCTGAAAGGTATGATTATTCTAGACTGTTGAGCAAGTTCTTCTGTGTGAGTGCATTTAAACAACACCGGCAGTACATGTGGAAGGACTCGAAACGAAGAGGGAAGGGGGTGACATTTTCCATAGCCCCAGGAGGGCAGGAGAGGAGGTCGTGCTGTTTGCACAGGAAGGACACCAACAGTGTTTTCTGAAACGCTCGGGTCTCTCACCAGCCTGTACGTGGGGAAGCAGAGCCGTGCGAAGTGTCCTGTGCACGTGTGCTCTATTTGGGGTGACTGCTTTTGGGGCAGTGAAGATCAGAGCAGTGTTAGCCACGGGGGCGAATGCATTGCTGCCTCTGAATGGCCGTGCCTCGTGCTGGCCACACTTAGGTACCCGTGAGAGATCCTGAAAGGAAAGATGCTCCTTAAAAGCCTGGCTTTGGCCCTGGGAGATGCATCCTTCCCCATCTGCCTCGGGAGGGGGGTGCAGAGCACCCCAGGGCAGTGCTGAGGTCTGGCTCTGCCCCTCATCCCCCTTCCAGCAGACAGGGACAGGAGGAAATTGGCAGCAGGCTCTGGGGAAACCCTTTGTTTGCTCGTGTTATTAGCAGGGAGGGAGGAAGTAATGATTTATTGATGCTTCTGTGATTCTCCTACACTGGGCTATGAAGGAAGAAACTCTGTTTCCTGGCTGATGTTCCTGGCCCTAATTGAGCTGTAACTTGTTCCTGCAGGGCAGCTCGCCGGCAGGGTGCCGACGGTGCTCCCAGTTCTCTGATACAGCTCCCTGTCAGCCAGTCTAGCCCGTGATCGTCAAGGGTCACTGCTCTGCTCTTCTCCCACCTCTTGGTGTAGCCAGGCTGGTTGTGGCAGGCTGTTTATAGAGCCCAGCATTTCTCCGCTGCAGCGTTTTATTTGATTAAACCAGAAATAGCCGACAGAGCGGGTGGTGGCCACTCCTTTCTGGGGTGAGATGCAATGTGAATGTGGATTGATACCTCACCAAAATCTGTCTCTTCATGGTACGTTGGGCAGAAGGTGGTGTCTCCTTGATGCCTCTTGGCTGCAGCCTACTAGCTGTGCCACCTGACCGAGACCCCCACGCTCACCCCATATAGGCTGGCACGTGCAGCTGGTACTTTCCACCACCATCGTTGCCCTGTCCCTGCTGCCTTCTCCACATATTGGGAGACACTGGCATGGCCACGCCACTGCTGAGCTGGTAACTGGTGAAGGATGTAGTTAACAGCGAGCGTGCTGCAGCGGTTGCTCCGGGCTCTGCCAGCCCCCACCCGTGCAGTTACCAGCACAGCTTCAGTAAATCCAGCTGAATTCCTGGGCTTTACGTGGTACGTCTCCTCCGACAGCATGCTGTACAGCGATTGCCCTTTGCATGCGCTCCCCTGCTTCTGTGTGAGCCTTAGCTTAGCCCCCGACGAGCAGGGTTTCATCTCAGTGTCCTGGAGCGTGGGAGGGGGCAGGGGCAGGATCGTAGCGCAGGGCCCTGCGGGGGTGAGAACGGGCTTCTGAGCACCAACCTCTCCTGCCTGAGCTCAAAGGCTCTGCTCCGTTACCTTGCAGCCGGTTTGTGACCTTTCTTTTTTGCAGGCTGAGGAGCTGTGCGTGGCCAGGATTGCCTGTGAGCGTGCGAGAAGGTGCGGGCGTGCGCTGCCTGGCTGCACCGCTCGGGATCTCTGCTTGCATCCCAGCTGCAGCATCCTCTGGAGCAGGTCTGGATGCAGGCAGGAATCCCCTGCCAGCGCTGTGGAGTGACTGGTCTCCCTAAACTCTATGGGGAGAACGGCGAGGGATGTGCATTATCCTGAACTGCTGTGAGCAGGTGATCCCTTGAATCCTAGGGAGAAAGGAGACTGTAGGTGAGACATTGGCAAAACTGACTTTTGCCCCCGCGCAACCCATGCTCCTTTTAGCTGCAACATGCTTTTTTGTCCATCCTCTTCAAACAAAGCAATACCATTTTGGTTAACCTGAGGAGCATGCGGATTCCTTCTAACCACATGATTTTTTCAGGGTACTGATTTCTGTTTATTTAGTTTATGGCTATAGTGCAGCGGATCCCCCATGCTGGGTGTCCCACGAAACCTGAATGCACGGCAGCCCCTTGTGCTGAAGATCCTAACCCCTGACCAGCTCAGCTGAGCAAGAAAGTAGATGATTTACAAGCAGCATCAACAATATCATAAAGTGCAACTGGCAAGTTAATGCTGCTTTTTTATTCCAGCCCTTTTGACAGAGCCCTGTTAATAGAGCATTGGGGAGCAGAAACAAAGGAAAAAGCACAGCAGCTAAAAGCAGGTTGTCACAGTGCTGCTGCATTAGTGCAAAAATGCTGTTTTATCAGAAAATAAGTGCCCTTTCCATAACAAATGGCATCACACAACAAGTAGCAGCTCCAGCCTGTGGATTCCTGTGGGCTGTGGACTATGTTGATGTGCCCTCTAGAAGAAGGCAGAGAGGCTGAGCCGTTCAGTGGATTCAGCACTCTCTACTGTGATCTTCCCTGGAAGATTGGACTGAAAAAGGGTTGAAACCCGTGTAGGTGAAAGCTGGCAGGCTGGGGAGGGTGAGAGGAGGCATCACGAAGGGGCGCGTCTCGTGGAGGGGATGTTTTTGGAGGGGGTGGTGGTGAATGTGGAGGGTCTACAAGCAGGGGACCAGGGAGGGTGTTTGGAGGCTGTAGCAGGAGCTGTGCTGAATTTTATGGTGGGAGCTCAGGTGGGAGCAGCCTGAGGGCGGGTGGGCTGTGCAGAGGGCGGGGGTCGCTGGCATTCCCGTGGGGACAGTGGCGCTGGAGACTTGTGCGCTGCTCCTGGTTTCCAGAGAAAGCATGCAGCTTGCCATAATTTTCTCAGAAAACAATATGCATTCTCTGAAATAACTTGCCTTTCTTTCCAATGATCCGTTAAATATATTCAAATGCACTTTGCCTCCATTTCCTTACTTAGATCTGTAAGTAGAGGTGGTGAAAAGCTCCCTAGGCAAATATGGGTCTGCTTGAAGGCTTCATCCCAAAACTGGGCTCCGAGTGTTGATTTTGTCCTTAATCTGATACTTTAACAAATTTGGTAGATCTATTAACATAACTGGTTTTATTTTTAAAGTTTCCCCAGTTGCTTTCTCTCCTATCACTCTTTCTTGGGAGAACAAACCAACAAAAAAAATGCTCCTAAATTTTTCTTTTTCAAAGCTGAATATTGCAGAGGGGGCCTCTCATCCCCACCTTGTTTGGAGGTTGTTTTTTGCTCACGGTGTGGTAGCTGTTAATTCACATTTGGTTTAGTAATTAATCAGGACATAAATAATACATAGCATGTTATCAGAAAACTGCATGCCAGTGCTATGGAGGCAGGCACTTTCAGCCCCGGCGGGGAGGGCTTGCCTTCTGCTGCTCTGCAGCCCCCTAAGGCCAATTAAGGTGCATCCTTGATGAGATTCCAGCCGCTCCTTGCCTGGATAAATGGTTGCTCTGATGCAGGGACAGGGAGGGGGGCCAAAGCAAGCAAAGATGAAGGGGGTTTTAGTGTTCAAACATCTGCAATGAGCACTGGAGGCCAAGCACCCCCTCCTCTCCTGCTCCCCCGGCGCGCGTGGGCTGAGGCTGTGGTGGTGGGGCCAGCTGGATGGTGCAGGCACCAGCAGCCCCTTATGGGGGACCTGTGGGTCCACTGGATCCGGGGAAAAGACTCAGTAGCATGTCCTTTGTCTTCAGCCTTCGTCCTGTAAAGGTTTTGTAATCTGAAGGCATGTCAATTGTTGATAAACAAAGCCTTGAAGAATGCCTCAAGTGTGGAAACTTGCTTTACCTTCCCATGCCCCTTCACTCTGCCAGCCTCCTGTGTAAGCCCAGGGAATGACTTCTTTGGTATTTCTTGTTTCAAGGCTTCTTTGGTATTTCTTGTTTCAAGGCTGGTGTTTATTTCAGCTGCAGTAACGAATGCTAAACTGGCTGGCAGGAGGAATAAATGTTGCTATGACAGTTTGGGTGGAGATTTGGAAAAGGCACTTCAAGTTGCAAAACATGTATAAAAACCATCAAGAAAAAAAAGCAAGGAAAAATGTAAATCCAAAGCCAATGGACTCTGAAGGCCACCAGGTTTCTACTCAGTCTTTAACATTCACAGCTGTGTATTTGTTCTGTAGCAGGGCAGCAAGAGCAGAAATAATTGAGCTTGGGATTATCTGGGTTTTGCAGTGGGATCTCGAAAGCTCTCTGCAGGACATGAATATTCAGGGCTGTTGCATGGTCTGGAAGGTCTGTCCCTGGTCTTCCTGTAGGGATCAGGGGACTTTGGTGCTTGTAACAGTGACTTCCTTTTCCAACCATAAACCTTGAGTGGGCAGACTCAGTTTGAAGCACAGCTTCAAGTATGTTTCCTCTGGAGGAAGGAGGGCAAGGTGAGATGGTGCTGAGATAGGGTTCTGGCTCTGGGCGCTGTTTGGCCATTTTGATTGTGCAGTCCCTGCCCTGGAGGTTTCCTGTACTGTGGTCTCTCCTGCTCTAACCTCTGGTGCAGAGGAACCGCAGCTGAAGCAGTGCAGTAACGTGTGGGATGTTGTGTTTCTCAGGTGCTGGAGCAAGATGTGGTTCTCCAGTCTATTGACCGTGCCATTGAGGCTGTGCACAACGCGGCCATGAAGAATGGGGGAAAGTACAACCTGGAGCAGAGAGATGTCCTCCAGTAAGTACGACAGGCGACTGGGAGAGCTGCTGGATGGAGGGTGGTCAGCGTGTGATACTTGTGTCTTTCTATTCTTGGGGGTCAAGTTGGACATTGTTGATTTGAGTTCCTGTGCTGCGAAGTGCTGGTGCACTCGGAGAGCTTCCCAGCGTTTGAGGTGGTAGCTGATGCTGCTCCTGCCAACCACGTCTAACAAAGCAGCGCTTTGGTCTTGCCTCTCTATCTCTCTGCGTGTAAAGAAAAGGAAACTCTCAGCTACATTGTAGGCTTGGAAGAGAAATCCAAAACCTTTCCAGCTGCATTTTCTCCTCTCTACCAGCCAGGAATTGTAGAGGTTGTTGACATGTGGCACAAGGTCCTTAATATCTTCTCAAATAATTGCTTGTGAGGAGAATTTTTGTTTTTCTCCGACACTTCACACTCTGCGCTGAGGCACACTGGTTTAATCTCAGTTGAACAGCAATTCTGAAGTGCAGGCAATTTCTGAAGCTTGCAATGCAATATGTGACTCTCCCCCGAGGAAGAGGCATTTTTCTCCAGCGAACTGATGAATAAATCATGGGCTCTTGCAAAGCCTCTTCCTTCCTCCCCCAGAAGTGCTTCCTTAGTTGTTAATGAAACTGGAGTTGGTGTTTGGAGTAATGTAACCCATTCTGGTATATATAGCCCAAATGCAATAAACCATTTAAAAATATAATTTAATGTTGCAGCACAGTCGCTCTCTTCCTTTAGCTTTGTTGTTCCTGATGTCGTCATTCCGTTTCAGAAAACTGATCCATCACCGGAAGGAAACAGTCTCCCGCAAAGGTCACTCTCCCACCCCTCAGGGGATGGTTATGACACAGTCCTCAAGCGATCACCATCTGGATGTGGCACGGCAGCCCAACGGGGTGTGCCGGACGGGATACGAGCGACATCACAGTCTTCCAAACACCGAGTTCGAGGAGGAGGATGAAGGTCTCTATCAGGTATGAGTGGCTGGACACTTTCTAGGTTCTTCCTTTGGTGGTATGATGTTGCTTGTCATGTTTAATAAAATGCCTTTGCAGATGAAGTCATGAATCAAGTGTTTGTGCTGCTTACCTGGGATTACTGCAATGTAAATAAATGCTGTCTCTGTGTAAGAAGTCTGGAACAGTCCTCTGCCATTAGCACCTGTGATGCTTTTTGGGATCCTTGAGCGTCCATGGTTTTATGGTGACATGTGAGATTCACTCTATATTGTGTGACTGCCTCTTGACAACTTGCTAAAAGAGTTGCAAGTTCCCCAGAGAATAGTTTTGAAAAGCAGTTCTGATGTGAGCAGCAGAACTCCCTCCAAGTACTCAGCACTGCTTTGTTTCCCCCTTGTTAAATCTGCACAACAAGATCTTTGGTCCTTTGAGCATTTTATCTGGAGTGGTTGCCTAGTTTTACTATTCAAAACATTAAAAAAAAAAAACAGAGATCCTGTTTTGTCTGAATGTTGCTTGTCATGATGAATTGAAGGTAAATTGCAGGAAATACAAGTTAGAGCAGATTACTTTTTTATCTCAGCAGCACACAGATCCAAGGTTACAGTGCGGCGCCAGCTAGGCTTCAGAGCAGCAGCGCAGGACGGATGCAGCAGTTGCTGGGGGTGAATGATGTGGCCAGTTACACTGTGTGGGTATAGCTGGATGGTAGGGCTAAAGGCGCCAAGCAAAGATGAGCGCAGAGATTTTTTTCCTCCTACAGATGAACATGTGCACTGTAGTTTTTCTTCATCTATCTGGGATAAGTGTTGGGAGGCGGTGTTGGCGAAGTACTGATACACTGTCACTCCTAGCAGATGAGGTTTGTTTTACACTCCAAGAACTGCGAGTCTGCAGAGATGAAAGGTAGCTCTGGCTCATGCAGAACACGGCAATCCTTACAAACCCCATTTTTCTTCCTTGTATTCATTTTCTTGTCTGGTCAGCCAAGCCAGCTCCATTCTCAAGCCTGTGCATCATGGGCGAAGCGAATGGAGCACCTTACAGCCCATTCTCTGTGCCGATTCCCTGTCTTTATCTGGTCTGTGATTTGGCTGCTTGCCAGACGGGAGCAAGACAGATTCCTTGGCTGACAAAGAACTGTTTCTGTCTGGGTGGCACTGAGGATGCAGTCAAAGGGCCTCCAGCTTAGCCCTGTGCTGAAAGGGGTCCTTGAGATTGTAACAGCTCAGTTGAGGGATTTCCTCTGTGCTTTGAAAATTCAAAATGGAGGAAGCAGCACTGCTTTCTTCCACTGGTAATGCAGCTGCCTAAGAGGAGACCTACTGAAATCTAAACTTCCTCACTAATTCCGGAGAAGCAGAGGTCTTGGGATGTGCTTTTCACTGCTTGGGATTTTCAGGTGCATTCAATGTTTACATCTGAAAACTTAAGCAAAATTTGAGGTGCAAATTTCTTGTCAGTGGTTTTGCTCCCAGGGATGACCTGTCTGAAGTACTTGGTGATGGTACCTGTGCTGAGCCTCTCTTCAGCTCCTCTGTAGTTAGCATAAGCTGGGAAGCTGGGGCAGTTACATACCAGCTGCCAGAGGAGGAGATTGATCTCTGAGTATTTTAATCAGTCTGCTTCCTTTGTGCATGTTCAGTGGGTTTGTGATGCTTGTCTCTGGAAGCTTTTGCTGCAGACTAGGGAGTCTGGCTTGGCAGAGTTTGCCTAAAGGAGGTGGTGGGCGGGGGATTGTTGGTTTGTTTATTTGTTTTGGGTTTTTTGTTTGTTTAAAGGTTCCTACTATAATAGCATTATTCCCAGGAGTTGAAGGAGTGGTGGTGGTCTCTGCCTGCCCAGCTGGGAAGGGGATGGAAGTGTTGTGGCTGTCAGCTCTTGTCTCAAGCAGAGCCTCTGCTAGCAGTCCCTGCAAAATGGAAAAGGAGAAGAAGCATATGTAAAATCTGTGGATCTGGGGAAGTTCGTAGCCCCCTTTTAGAGGCCTGGGGAAAGGGAGGCTGTCAACACATGTGTAGGTGTTTCTCTCTGAACCCTTGGTAAGGTCCCTCCTCTTCTCCCCTCTGGACAGGAGGGATCTGAGCTGCAGGGTCTCCTGCATGGGCACCTTCCCCACGGAAGCTGGACAGGGGGTGTTTTCTCCCCTTTCCTCCCCTTCCACTGGGGGCTTTTGGTGTTGTACATCATCCTCTTGGACCCAGCAGTGGCTGGGATGTGGGGCAGAGGGAGGGGATGGCTGTCGGTTACCCCTCACAACTCCCAACGGTGCAGCATTTCACAGCTTGGACAGGCATCAACACAGGGAAATTCATGTGGTGCTTCACATTCTTATCGCAGCCGCTTGGACTGTGGTATATGGCTGTCTAATGAGGCTGGCAGGACTCTGAGCTAATGTTAGCTGTACATCTATTAATTTAAACACGAGTCTGTAATAGCTGTGTTAAATTTTCATGGTAAATTTGGAAGGGCCAATGAAGCCATGGAAATACTTCAGAATGACCTAACCCTATCTATCTCTAAATAATGCCATGGGGCTGCTCTAAGCTCCGAGCCTGCCTGTCTGCTAAATCCTGCTTCTTTGGTAATCGTGGCCATGCTGTGCCAAGCAGCTCCGACTCGTGCTGTTACCTCCATCACTCTGCAGAGAGGGCTCTGCTTTTAGCACAGCTGAGCTCTCCAGATTTGGGACCAGCCTTCCAACCACGCGATGCAGAGACCCCTCCTGATCTGTTTGGCCTCTCTCAGCTGTGCAGTCTCTTTTTGGACTGACACAGATCATTTTTGAGGCTGTATGCAAGTATCATATAGCGTTTTACCCAGAGAACAATGTGGGATGGATTGACAAGAGCAGAAGAGCTCGGACTGGGAGTCTGCAGCAATACCTCATACTAAGCCACTAGCTGAAGGTGCTTGTAAAGAGACTTACGTGACACAGTAAAAGTTTGATGTATTAGGTGTAAGGTGGGAGAGAGTAACCGAGAGATCCCTTTTTAAAAATATTTGTAAGCTGTGCAGATTGCTGTGTAGCATCCAGACATGGGCCATGAGAACCGTATTGTCAGCTTTTGGTATCAAGTCTTGAACATTTGAGGTGGATCCTGAAGGTCTTACTTACAAGAGTGTCTTTGCTCCCATTTCAGAGGAGGTTTCTGCCCTTCCTGGATCCAGGGGAAAAATGTACGTTTTTCATTCTCCTCGTTCTGAGCTATTTGATAGGGACGTTCTTTGAGTCCTGTCTCAGCTTTTCACTGCAAGGACTGGTAGTGCTCTGTATCAAGTGAGGCATTATAGGGCTGTTCAGCACTGACAGGTCACAGAAAAACTTCTCATCCAGGGCTAAACAAACCTGGAAAATTGGAACTGTGTTGATGGCCTGAATGTCACTCTAGATTTTGTCTGACTTCAACCTGGGCTACCGGAGACATTCAGGCCATTGCCTCCTTTCCCTTCCTGTGCTGCCCTGGGTGGTTTTGCTGTAGGCCATGATTGCAGTATCCCATAAAAATAGAGGCATGTTTCAGGCAGCAGGTTCTTAATTGCAGAAGTCTGGAGAGACCCCAAACTGAGTCTCCTGGCCCTGAGCCACTGGGATGTGAGGATTAGAGTATTGTTGCCATGTGCTCCCACCTAGCTTGGCTGCTCTGTTCAGTGATGTCCTGCTGATCAGAGATTAACCCTGAGGTTACACCTCAGCAGAGTAATTCTGGGTGAGAGCGATGTCGGTGGTCATGGTGTTTGAACCCAACAGAAAAAGATGAGTGGAGGAATCTGGGTTTGTGGCTTGTGTGCTGCTGGCTTGGTATTCCTAGCAGAGGGGACTTACAGGAGAAGCCCCAGATGCAGAGAGTTAATTCAACTCCCTGGCAAAAGCTTCTCCCATCTGGTCTTCCTATAGGTAGCGTAGGATTGCACAGAGGGTCTAGCCCGATTTTCTCTCTGCCTGAGCAGAAATAGCTCTGAAAGCATGGAAAAGGCATTTGCATGTCTCCAGTCCTTGGCTTTGTCTTTCTGCAAGGGTATTTGTAGCTGATGTAATGGATCTCTCCAGAAGAGTGTCTAAATATGCGCTCTGTTTGCAGCCTCTGTGGAGCTATTGAGAGTAATGTGGAGTCACGGTGAGTGTGTGGGATTGCATTTGGAATAAAGGAGGAGTAAATGCTTGACAGGTCTACACGATGTGTGTGCTGTGTGCTGCTGAACACAGCAATTAAACAAGGGCTGCTTTGCCTGTCACAGGGAGGGGATGAAGCCAACTTGAGTCCTGCTTTGTTCTTCTAGGAAGCCACCTATTAATATCTGTCCTCCTGAGAAAACTTCCCCGAATGATGAGAGAGTTGTAAGGACAAATCTACACGCGCATGTGAGAAAGAAGGTTTCATAACAGAAAATATCTTTATTGTCAACCTCCTCTGATTACTCTGACATCTTTCCTTATAGATCCCACCACAGCCCCGGCGTGCTGCTCCTATCACACCCCCACCTCCAGAGAAACGCAAGAATGCACAGATTGCTGCTCCCATTAAAAGTAAGCACAAACTGCTTTCCAGATCGTGGCCACAAAACAGACACTGCGAGATATAGTTGTTGTGGTGCCCGGATACTTTTACTTTGTGCTTAGAAGAGCATCCTTATATCCTAAATTTCTATAGATTTTATATTCTTTTATATATATATATAAATATATGTATCTATCTCCTAAATTCCTATAGGTTTTAATACTAATGGTCATGAGCTGGTGTCCGGTGCTCCTTCAAGCCCTCCCTGATCTCGTGGGGTCTGGGCAACCTGGTGCCTGTGGATGGGTGCCAGGTACAGCATCCTCCTGGTCCTCTGGTGCCAGTAGCCCTGGGAAGCTTGGTGTTCTCTGAAGAGGAAACTCGATCTTCTCACATGGCTAGCCTGGCCAGTGCACAACCTCAGTGATTTAAGATCCCTGTGGGTGTTTTTGTCCCACAGACACCATGGCCTTCTCCCAGCAAGGCAGAGGAAGTTTTCCCTGGCAGTGCAGAGTGCAGTAGTTCGCCAGGGGGAGCTCACTGGTAGTGCTTTTAGGACAGGCTCAGGTCTTGCTTTTGGCTTCCAGTTTGTGAGGTGCTTTCTTTGTACAGTGCTCAGATGGGATTTCCATAAAGTCGGTGGCTGGTGCCTGTAAGGAGCAGTAATAATACCAGGGGCACAGCTGCCTATGCCCTGCCCACAGGCAGGAGAGCAGCTGGTCAGGAGCACTTCAGAGCAGGACCATGGGGCTGAGGCAGGAGCTTCTCCATCTTCAGGGTGGTTGGGCTGGCAGAGGCAGTGGTCATCCTGCCAAGTGGCTGTCAGTTTGCCCAAGTGCTCTCCTGTGCTGTGACAGTGACACCATTAGTGGCACACAGCCCATTTCTAGCCCTCTCGTGTGCCCCTGTGAGGAGCAGGGCAGAGCTGTTGACTTGCAGGTAGTTAATTGAAACTTGGGGCTGGCACCATCTTACTTAATGGTATTTACTGGTATTGAGGCATTATTCACCGTGGTACTGAGAGCTTGCAAAGGTTAGTTTCCTTCAACTCATTATCTTGATTTAACGAAGCATGGTGGGAGCTATGATTTGTGAATGCTTCGTGAGGAGGAGGAGGAAAAAAGAGGGATGCTTGAACCCCTGTGGGAGGGAAGGGCCCTGTTTTTCTGCCTAAGCTTGTGCTTGCCTTGGAGTGGAGTGGTAGATGGAGAAGTGGAAGGCTCCCAAGACCTGTGGGACAGGAGGGGTTGGGGTTGCCTGCAGAGGTGCAGCAAAGGTGTTTCACGTGTCCATCCCACTGATCCTTCCTTTGGTGTGGAGGAAACTGCTTCCCTGAGAGCTGGGCTCCCCGAGCGATGCACTGCCCCTCTTCCAGCACTAACGTCAGCTGCTCTCATGAAGCTCTAGATGAAGGTAGCCCAGTATTTGTCCAAGTTCTGTTTTCATAATCAGAGAAGGACTTGGATACATTTCTGCCTCTTAGAAACTAATGGATAAGGTTTACCAAAACTGTATACTAGGCCAGGTTAAAGGAAGGAAAAATCTTCACATCTCTGCTTGTAGTGGATTTTTTTTTGCCTTCGAATCTGAGACAGCTATCACTGTTAGAGCTAGTCAAAACTAGAGGTGGGGGGAGAAACACAGTAGAGCACACAACGTGGAGGCTTGTGAAAGTGGTGGATGATAGCAGCGCTGCAGGGCTCGTGATCAAATGTTGGAGAGTGCTGAAAGGGAGATACCAGAGGTGTTGTCAGCCAGACATTTCCTTCGCTGTCGGTGCTAACCATGGTGTGCAGTCAGTGAGGTGCCTGCAGTAGGGAGGCACGAGCTGGCGTGTGAAGCCTTTGGTGTCTTGCAGTTCTCAGGCACCATCATTCAAAAGTGAGGGCTTAGATCCTGAACACAGAAAAAGGCCCTTGCTAAGCCAGGGGGAGAAGACTTTTCTGTCTCTTAGTCCTGTCCCTCCCTTCCTTCCCCTGCATAAAACACTAAGCCCTTTGAAGGGTATTCATCTCAATAGAGTAGTTTTCCCCTTTCTAAAGAGGTGATTGTGCGGGAATGCTCCAGAGAGAACTGGTACAATTTTGCTTTGAGATAAGTGAGGCAGGAAGAGGAGTTAAACTGCTCTGGTCGCATGCACAATGAGCCTTTTAATGGTCTGTGCTGTAGCAATTTGTTTTTCTCTTTTTTCCTTTGATGCTGTTGCTAAGGCATTTTTAATTGTTCCCTTTCAGACGCTGTTGAAATTATCCCTGGGTCAGCTTCTAGTGCCTCCTCTATGAGCACGACATCTCTGGATACCCTGTACACTGCTTCCTCTGTGTCAGAGACCGCTCTCCCAACAGCCACCTCCAGCCCTGCCAACACCCCACCCCCTGTCCCGAGTCGGAGCGTCCACACCACAATAACGCGCAATTTGGACGCCGGCTCTGTGACCCACTCCCGCTATGGGACATCCCCAAAGGATGGGGCCAGCAAATCTCCCCAGACCAAGAGGGCTGCCCCAGCACCGCCGGCTGAAGGGGGGACCCAGAGGTCCCACACTGTGGATGGGGAGAAGACTTCTCAGGTGAAGAAAGCTGCCCCAGCCCCCCCTGCAAGTCTGGATGCCTTCAACTCCCTCTGCCTGGAGGATAAGAAGGCAGCTGCAGTGGAACCAGTGCCACCAGAGCCCAGTGGTCTGGTGGCATCTGTGCCCAAGACAATAGGTGCTGAACTGATTGAGCTAGTGCGCAGGAACACCCACCTCAGCTACGAGCTGTCCCGCGTGGCCATCGGCGTGGTCATCGGCCACATCCAGACCTCCATCCCAGCAACCAGCAGCATCATGGAGCAGATTCTCATCTCCGTGGTGGAGAGTAAGGTAATGCGTGTGGGGCTGGGTCAAAGGGCTGCTGCAAAACCACCTCCTAGCATCAGGCAGAAGGTGCTAAAAACTCAGTGATCTCTCCTAACATTTGGGATGAGAAGTGCGGTGAAATCCCAAAGGAAAGGGGAGAGGTGCTAGATATGGGGGTAAATGCCTAGCCAAGGGAACCAGGGGTTCAAACCAAGTCCGAGTACTGGTAGCAGGGAAGTGGAAAACAGGTGAGTTTATTCCCCAGCTGAGCCTCAATCCCCAAATGTGCAACATAACCCTGAGTTTGGAGCTGGGAGCAAGAGGTGAAACCAGCTGAGAGGGCCCTTGGTGCTGGGAAGCACTGGCAGACTGTGGTGGAAGGGTCGGTGTCTTGGATGAGACTGCGGTTTGGGGAGAGGGTGATGAGATGGATGGCAGTGAATTGAACCACATGAACACATCAAGTGGGAGATGACAACCTTCCAGGTCCCAGGGACGGTGCTGGTGACAAAACAGTGGTGGGAATGGATGCAGCAGGACTTGAGGCATGCTGAGAAGGCTTTGATGAGTTGTTGATGACTGATTGTGAATGCTCACAGAGAACCATTGTGGCAGCATAAAATTAAAGAAAGAAATGAATAGTGACTTTTTCAAGAGGTATTTTCTGTTATGAATGTGACAAATAAGAAGCTGAGGAAAATAGAGCCTTTGCAATAAGTACTTCTGTATAGAAGCCTTTTATAAAATAATGCATTTTATAAACTTGTTTTCCTCTATGGTGCTGCACATCCTCTGTAGATCCTGTATGCCTATGCATACCATAAATCTGCACGGATTCTTGTCTTTTTTGACTGTGGAGTACCCAAAACTTCTGTATGTCTGGCCTGGTCTTTCATCAAAGCGATGAAAACTAGTTTTCCTTAGATGGAAACTTCTCTATTCCGTAACACACACTTCAGCCCTGCTTTTTTTAAAGACCACAGAATTGTAGTTTTTCCAGCCGCTGGAGGAAGAACATTATCTTGAGCTTATTCTAAATAAAACTTATGCCAAAATGATTGTATATTCCTCCTTCCTTTGCTGCAAACATGCAAGGAGAGAAATGAAAGGATATTTCTTGCAGCAGTCATTGAAATGGCGAAGTGCACCTGGGCAGCCCTCTGCTTTAGTTGAAGGGATAATAAATTTCAGCTCCCACTTTCTAAATACAACCCTTGAGGAGTATGCTTCATATAAATATCTAAGATTGGAGTTCCATTGCTAATGGCAAGATTATAATGAACTGTTCAGAGGCTTTTGAATATGGAAAACTAATGGCATTCAAACTTTAGATCAAATCATAATCTGGTTAACTGTCTGCACTGAATAGAAGGTCCTATAAGCAATCATCAAGTCTGTTTGTGGCCATAACCCAACGGTTAATTGCTTCCTCCTTCAATAACAATACCATGTCAATGTGTGATCTAGATTCAGCAAAATAATTTAGCTGTTTCAAGCAAATATTCTGGCTCTGACTTGCATGCTAAAAAGTTCAGTTTTCTGTTATTTGGACCTCGGACAAGATTTGAATATTGGTTTTGTCTTTAATACCTGTTCTTGGGATACAGTAAGCTTAATTCCACAAAAATCATCTAGTGCCAGGTTTCTACATAGGGGATTTGAAAACCTCAATTTCATGGCCATTGCTGCAGACCAGCCTGAAAAAGATGGGAAGAAATTCTGATGCTGGTGCAGGGATGAGTATGGATCTACTCATAACTGATATGGTATCTGTCATCTAGGACACCTGCGGGACTTAAAAATGCCCGGTACTGTATGGAGACACAGCAGAAGGTCCTGTCCCACCTCTTAATACCTCATCTTACCCATCTGGGGTGGTACTGCTTTCAGAAGCAGAGCCTGGGTGGGCTTGCACAGTTCTCAGGTGGAGATGTTGTGGTGTGCGTTTTTCCTGAATGTCCCACGCAGAAGATGCAGCTCTGCTGATACATGGGTGCCTGGTTCCAGATGAGGTTGTTTGCTGGGTATGGAAGAGCAGCTCTAACAGTTAAAAGGGCAGTCACGTGTAGCTGTGGGGTGGCTGTACTGCTGTAGCTTCGCCAGCATAGTTTAATGGTACAAAGTGTTATTGTTGACTTTGTGGTGGTCACTATACCCAATCATTCCACCATCTCAGGTTTCTGTGTAGAACTGCTACTGAGTCATCAGCTCTAGGTCAAAGGTTTTTTTTTTTTTTCTTTAATTTGTAACTTCTGAAATCCCTCTATAGCCCGATCCATGCAAATATGTGAGCAATTATTTTGCATATTTTTCGAGGTTTTTTTCTTCCACCACCTAAAACAGAGCAAGAGATCAGCTTTGATTTAAAGCTTGGTCTGCTCATAGCAGATATCATACCTGCTTCAACTTTTTGTATAACGTTCTTTAATTAGTTATATCCTTTCTATTCCTATTGTAGTCTTAATTTGAAGTCAGATCACTGGTTTACTAAATCAATTGCAGAATCTATTTGCTTGCTTATAGCACCAGTGCCTTCTGAAGGTTGAGTTGTGGTGGCAATTCTCTCTTAATTTACCTTCCTGCTCTTCTAGCATGGAGTCTGCCCAGGCACTTGTTTTCAAGAAAGCAAGACCTTTCTGCTGCGACAGCATCATGCTCCTGCTTTTAGAGAGGTAACATAATGCTACGCTGGGGAAACAGCAAATATGAGGAGGGTGTTGAGGTGCTTCCACTTCAGGAAAGATGCTTCAGAGGTACCGTGCTACTTGGGGAAACGTGATCTGCAGGCACAAATGTGTGGAGTTGACTTCCCCGTGTCAGGATTTGGCCTGGCTTTGGAAATGACCCTTCTTCTTGTGCTTGAGCTGGTTCCCTGTGAGTGGCATGGTGACTGGGCAAGATGTGCAGAGGGAAATTAAACCTGTTTTCAAAGACATTGCTGCAGTGACTGTCTAAACTAGAACTGGATTTGATGGGAACTCATTTGAAATTTGGACGTAACTAAAGATAATATAGATGCTGCCTGATTTTCAAGCATCTAGAGAATCACTTGGATTAGTATGTATTGGTGATATGTTATTGTGTTCAGCTCTGCTGAATTATCTCCCATCTGAGAGGAGGGGGGGTAGTACTGTAGGCATCTTGTCTAGGGAGGTCGATTTGAGGATTTATTAAACTGAGTGTGAGGCAAGCAAAATTGGCTAATATACAAGCTAGCTACACCTTGGGAGGTAGTGCTTAGAAATCACCTCCTTTTTATTAAATTAGCATTGCTGTGTTGCGCTTGTGACTCAGACCCATCTCTAGTTGCCTTAAATTTAAGCTTGAAAACTGCTGGCAAAGATGTGTAATTCATTTTAGCCCTACAGATTAGCCCAGGCGGCTGGGTGGGGTTGAAACAGCTCTTGGATGTGTTGGAGGAACAAGTTAGGAAGTTGGTGTGGGAGGTGACATATTTCTGGAGGGGGTTTCCCTTGTAGTGCTGGGCTTTGACCTGCACCCAGCTGCCTGTCACCAGTGCCCGGTGGCCGCCTGTTGTCCCCAACAAGCCCTGACAAACCTCGTGGCTAATGTGGCCAAGCTCCCTCCTCTTCCCCTGAATCCCCGTGGATTCCCATCCCTCTTGCATGCGGTTCCCATTCATACACTGATTCAGCTTTGCTTAAAGGATAGTTGCTTTTGACAAGACACAAATGCTCCTCTGTTCTCCTGGGATAATGGGAAGGTCAGCAGGGTGAGCGCTTTAAGGGCTGAGTCCTTTGGGCTGTTAGCGTGCCTACGTAGGGCTCCTCCTTAGTGAAATACCGTAACAAAAGTGAGTCTGGAGGGTGGGAGGAATGCATTAGTGCTTAGGCAAGGCCCTTGCTCACTAATTGCTAGAGCAGCCTTTATGAAGGTCTGTGCCAGCCTTCACACTCAGCCATCTCACTTTAGCTGTAGATGGTCCACACTCATCCAGAGAGAGCCACTGCTGGGTACGTCCGCAGAGCAAACGTGCATTGGGCTGCAGATGGCCGGGACACCTGAGAAGTGAAGGCTGCAGAGACCTGACTGAAGCGTAGCTAAGGTGGTGGTCAAAAGCTGAGTGCTCCTCTCTCCCTGTGACTCCCCACATGTTTGTGCACAGCCGGCGTTGCCTCCCTGCAGAGCTGGCCAGCCCTGCGACAGGGCTGTATCCCGGGGTGCCCGGCCGGGAGCGGGCCTGCTGCTGCCCGGAGAGCGCCTGCGAAAGGCCTGCCGGGGGGAGCTGGGCTCAGCTCAAGTCAGGCGTGTCTCTTGCACCGTTTTCATCTGGTTTAGTGGCTGCCAAGAAGCCTGGCAGTGTGTGTTGAGGGCAGTGTTAGCAACCGGGTTTTTATAGCTGGTGCTGTGGTGGGAACGGTTTGCTGCGCAGAGGAGGGGAGAGTTTCCAGAGAAGACCCCTGAAATGTGTGTAAAAAGTTTCTGTCTGGTTGACTCAATGCAAATTTGGGCTCATCTGGAGGGAAACTGATGGTAGGTGTGTGTACCCATGGCACTGGTGATCCAGCATGCTTGCTGACATGGTGATGGGGAGGGGGGTGGGAAGGGGGAGGGAAAAATGGGAGGAAGAGCACGACAGGACGGCATCCAGATTTTCATGACAGACATGACCACCTCTTCTGAGCAGTGTGGGTGCGATGAGATTCCCCAAAATATTTTGGGCTGTTCAGGAGGAACGAAATCCCTGCAGCAGTTCATTTTGCTGGACTGGGAGGAAGGAACTATTTGAAACAATAAGATAATGCAAAGCAGCACTGTTAAAAATACTGAAACCTCCTTCTGCTTAGGGGCTCTCTGGCAGATTCCTGGAAACGATCATATCATGAGGCTGCAGGTTGAAGTAGCTGTCAAGATTAATAAGCAGAGATCTGACCCTGGTGGTGGGAGGTCTGAGAATGGTGCTGAGAGTGCATTGAGACAGTGTGCAGTGTAGTTACACTGGTCGGATTGAAGAGCTTGTTAATGGATTGATCTCATCCAATTCCATTAGGAGTCATAAGGGCTACAGATGAAGGCTTGGAGGAAGCAGATTAGTGATAAGAGGATGAAGAGAGTGATCATTAAAACGAGTACTCATTAACATGCTCATCCAAAAAGACGTCTCAGCAGTGAACTGAGGGAGGACCAGCCCTGCACTGCTCTGGTGAGGAGGATGTGAGTCAGGTACATAAATGGAGAACCCTTTCCCAAGCAGCTGGGATGCATGGGAATGGGCAGGTGACATTGCAGTGCTGTAGGTCCTCCTATGGAGAGGAGATGGCAAGACCAAGCGAGTCTCTTAATGCATTTGCTTCTGTGATAAATCACAGTTCAGTGGGAGATGCTCTTGTGTTTGTGCTCGGCCCCTGAAAGCTACTGTCCTCTCTTAGAGCTGGTTACCTGGTTTTCTTGTAGGCCATCCACAGCTTCCCAAAATTTTGAGTGCATAAGGAGGCTTGTGTTAAACCAGCATGCTCCTTCCTTTGTTACCTGTCTGACAAAAATCACGTAATGAGCAGCGACAAGAATACATTTTTATTATATAATTGAAGCACTGAATTGAAGTCCTAATTAGTTCACATGCCAAATACCCTAAAGCAAATTACTAACAATGGTCTCTAATAAAGCAGACAAGACATTACTGTTAAACCTGGAGTATTTCCTGGACAGAGCCTGGAGGGTTGAAGATGTGCAGCAAGGTGCTGCTCCTGCACTTGGCAGTCTCGCATGGCACCAACCGCTCGTGTCGTGGGTGGGTGACTGTGTGTGCATTGCCACCGACACAAAACGTGGGCGGGTGTGTCTGTACGAAATTGCTCTGCTCTGCTTGTAATGTAAAGGTCTGCTTTAAAGGCTTGCTGCCCCCAGCCGCAGAGCTGGCCTGCTGGAAGGAGCTGTGCTGGGCCAGAACCAAGCTTTCTCCAGGTTTCCAGGAGAAGTCATTGTGCAGTAGCAGGGTGTCCTGACTGGTAGCAGTAAAGCCTTTTCACACTGAATAATCGTGACTTGTCACTGCACGCTGCAACACAGCTTCATCCAAAAATTATTAAGGGCTTGGTCTCAGTGAGTGGGTTTTTCCAGTTGTTTGAATTTCTCAACTCTGTTCTGTTCCACCGTGCTGATCTCCTGCTGCTTGTTGTCACTGCTGCCAAACCCTTGTGTATATAATTGAAGTTCTTCTGCAAATTAGTCCTTACCTCTCTTAGCAGTGCCTGGGCTCATCACCTGTAATCAGCCTGGTTCCACGTGCTGGCTCCCTCTTCTTGCCCTCCTTTCAGGAAACCTGGTAGTTCATATGATAAACTTAGGTTCTAGAGGGTTATCGTAAATTGCAGACCACAGCAGCTGTTGGGGCAGGTTAACTGCTGCCTGACTACTCCCCTTGCTTAGAGAGAAGCGTAGAAAACACAACTGAAGAGTGAAGCCGCCGGTGAGGGTTATGTATGAGATGGAAGTGGTGGGATGCAGATGACAGCAATTTGAGAAAGGAGTGTGTGCAGTAAGATTCGAGTTAGTCTCCATCGTAGCTACAAGCTTCAGAGCTGCTGTGAACAGTGGCAGAGCTCTGCTGTTTTGGAAGAAAGCAGAACCAAAGCATCCCAAGATGAATTGGTTCCTGTCCTTGCTGCAGAAGATGACAGACCTGGTATTGAGCAGTTGGCATGTAGAGAACCATGCAAGCATTTGCTCCCGAGTCCTGGATTAAAGGAAGATCTGTCCCTTTCAGGCTGGAGGGAGGGGGCAGTGAAGGGAATTACTTATTCCTCGAAGCAGCTGTGCAGTGTGGTGGTTTTGTGTCCCTCTGTTTTTACTGGGGTGGAGCCTGGAGCTGTGCTCAGCCACTGCCTGGCAGTGGTCCTGGCCTATGCCAGCCTGGTTTGGCTTTCCTCATTCTCAGGGTGATTTTCAGAGTCTACAGCGTGTTCTCTGACGGGCTTCTGAACACCTGCCTGATGCCTGTACTCAGAAGGAAACCAGTGTTTTACTTGTTTTGTGGGGAGGTAATAGAGTACCTTTGTGTTCACTGAGGTGGGGTTGCCCCATGCTCTTGGAGCACTGGGCTGCCTTTGTGAAAGATGCAGCGTGTTTGGCTGCCCCGTGGGAAGGGTGAATGAAGGTTTAGCTGGCACTGAGCTTAGGACTCTGGCCAAGCATTTTGGGTTTTCCTTTAAGTGTGTTGAAACATGCAGAGGTCTGTGGTCATCTGAGTTGGCTTCTTGGCTTAAGCTCCTTTCTTAGGGGAAACGGGCATTCCCCTTGCCGCAGCGTTGGCCCTCCCCAGGGTGGGCAGGCAGCTGGTGGTGATCTGCAAACACCCTCTGGTTTGCTGCGCAGGGAAGTGGGGAAGCTTGTGGTGTGCGTGTGTGCTAAGAGGTTACAATTATGCGCTCTAGGAGAGACTTGGTACAAATACCCACGGCTTCAGGTTTGCCTGAATCAGCCTTAGGTTACTAAAAACAGTAAGAAAAAAAGGGGTGTAGCTTTGTTTGAGGGAGGTTTTGGGTTCTTCAACATCCTCAGAAGACAGTGCTCCAGCAGGATGGTGGCAGCTTGGATGTAAAGACTTTCAGATCATGCACCAGTTCTGGCACCCGTTTTGATTCATTCACTGCGTTAGCTGTGCAAGGAAAGGAGGTGGGTAGATGCCCCAAAAGTATGAGAGCTGAAATAATATCTGTCTTAAACTTTCTTTTTGCTGCCAGCTCTTGATTGAATGAGGTCAACTGCCAGACTCGAGACAAAGATTAGAGGGAACAGGCACCCAAACAACAACCAGCTGTCAGGACCCTGCTAACCACTGGTTTTGCTATCGTGCAGAATCTGAGTGCGGGGCTGCCCTCGGGACAGATCTGCCATGATGAGCAGCGGCTGGAGGTGATCTTTGCGGATCTGGCCAGGCACAAGGACGATGCTCAGCAGCGGAGCTGGGCACTCTATGAGGATGAGAATGTCATCTGCTGCTACCTGGAGGAGCTGCTTCGCATCCTGGTGAGTAAATTTCTCTCTTTGTAGGCAGAGCAGACAGTCCCAGTGAAGTTCCTTTTTTTTGACCTCCTTCACCCCTGTGTTGCCATCAGATCTGCTGTTTCAGAGGACGTAGGTTTCTTGTGCATCCTCTACTGCCAGTGTGAAGCCTTGTCCTCCTGAATGGGGTCTGCAATGCTCTTGAACTGTCTTCCGCTTCATCTTACAAAGCTGTTCTGAAAAGAGATATAGAACTGTTCTTTGTGGTAACTGTGGTATTTACCTATCACAGGAGAATATGAACCTCCAAAACTAAAAATTGTTGTCCCACATCAAGTCTAGAAGTTTGCTGTGAGTGTGAGTTGCACTCCTGGGCCCATATAAGATATCCTCCATTTAAAATGTCCTCTGTGGCTGGGAAGGACCTGCGGGGTGAGGCTCATTAAATGCAGAGAAAACTCTATGGTTGTCTTGAAAGTGAGCTTCAAAGCTATTTTTGTGAGTATCTTGCCACACCTGTGTGTACAGGAGAAGTACATCCCCATAGTGAGCAGCAGTGGGAAATACTGTCCCAGTGCTGTCGTTAGCACATACAAGCCCATCTGTGTATGGGGAGCGTGATGATATGGGAGCTGCCTCTCAGTGCAGTGACATGGTCTGCGTGCCAGTGTGGGGTTTGCTCTGGCACCTATTTTGTATTAGTCTCCAGTTCTGACAGAAGCAGAACAGATACTTTTTTGTGTTTCTTTGTGAGATGGTGGGGCTGGGGCTATTGAGATCTGAGAGCAGCTGGCCTCCCTCAAGGTCCCTGCAGCAGGAACCTGCTGCTTTGATGTGCCACTGGGCTGACCTGTTCATTCCTGCTTCCAGACAGATGCAGACCCAGAAGTTTGCAAGAAAATGTGCAAGAAGAATGAGTTTGAATCCGTCCTGTCCCTTGTGGCATATTATCAGATGGTAAGGTGGCAGAATGCATCAAATCTCTCAGATTTCACTGAAGATGCAAAAGAGCAGGGTTGCTGTGATTAATATATGTAAGATGTTCCCCCTGGATAGGGCAGTTCTGTGAACTAGATGGAGTTGCAGCACATCTTTTTGTGTGCTGGCTAATGTCAGTGCTATGCATGCAGGTTGTATGGAAGAGCAGAGGATGCTATAGACTTGGAAGAGGTAGCTAGCACTGTGAAGGGTGAAGCTTGCTGCTCTTATTAGCTCTGCTGAGGGACAGAATCGGCATTGCTAATATTTAGAGGAAGGTTTTCTGAGGATGCCTTGGGAAAGCTGACAGGCTGTGACTGCTCCTCTTTTAATTGATGTACTCCTGTGCATTAGTAAATAGCTTTGTTTAGAAAGGTAGATTGTGAGTAGAAGCCTTGGGAGTGAAGAAGGAAATCAGCATTCAGAGGAAGAAATGAAAGTTTTGCCTTCAATGTTTATGCAGTGTTGCTTTGCCCCTCTCCTTCCTGGAACGTGCTGTTGTAGGACTCTGTGGGGGTTGGAAACTTGTCCCCATCTTGTCCGTAAGTCCCCAGCTACAGCACATCAAGCCTTGTGGCATTTAGCTTTCATCTGGCACTTCTGTGTCTGAACCCAGAGCTCAGTATCAGGGGGCTGTAGCCTAGTTATGAGCAGTGGGAAGGCAGGCTGGGCACAATGGAGCCTGCTGCTTTCACTGCCTGCTCTTCTCTGACCAGGATTTCAAGGAAGCCTGACCCAGGTGGAGAGCAGTTGGATCTCCTGCCCTGGCTGCTGTTGTGCCCAGTGCCAGGGCTTGGCTCGCTTCTGTTCTCTGAACCGTGGAGTTGTTGACTGAGGCTGGAGCATGGAGGCTACCCCAGCAGCAGAGTTCCTGCGAGGAGCTGCAGCTTGTGCATTATCTTTGCTGGAATCCCTGCATGTCTCAAAACTTTCTGGTTATATCCTCTGCTCCCAGCACAAACTCAACAGCTTCACAGTGGAGGAGCTGCTCCCACCCTGTTCATTAACCATCACAGGCTTAAGAGGGTTTGCAAATACAGTGTTGTCAGGGAACCTCCTTCAGAGCAGCATTCGCAAAACTTCAGTGTGCTCAGAGAATCCTGGCTACCCAGCAAATTAAATCTCTGTTTTCTGGGGATGGGTATAGGTGGTTGATTTGTATTATATTTAGTGGATGAAGTGGGGCATTTCAGATCTGAGCTCTGGCTGCCACGTGCCTTCTGACTGCATGTGCCAGCAACCTGTAGCCAACCCAGTGGTGAACGTTACCGTAAGACGACTCCTGTGCTGCTGTTAAAAGCTCATAGAGCTTCTGGGGTCGCTGTCACCCTGGGAGGGTCTGTGCTTCCCAACAGCAGGAACTTATAGCCAGTTTTGTCTGCCTTAGAGCGAGCCCTCATCTGGGACATCGTCTCATCTAATAAATTGGTTTTACAGGAACACAGGGTGCCGTTACGGCTGCTGCTGCTGAAGTGCTTTGGAGCCATGTGCAACTTGGATGCTGCAGTCATCTCCACGCTTGTAAACTCTGTGCTGCCGATGGAGCTGGCCCGGGACATGCAGACTCACACACAAGGTGAGCCAGCAGTGCCGTACCCACGTCCCCAGGAATGAGTCTTTCCATTAGATGATTTACAGCAGCACTGGTGGCCCCTTGCTGCCTGACTGTTCTACGTGCCCAGTGCTCTGGGTTGAATGGTGTCTGTTTCTAAAGTTATTCAGGTTATTACAGGTGTAAGTGGAGAATGCACGAGAAGAGATGTTTCAGTCCAGTGGCACAAGGCTCACTAGCTCTTGAACATGCTATTAATGATCTGCATCACTTCTTGTAGATGTCTTAAAGCACATTTTAAGCTGTTCCAGTTTTGGTTTATGATGCTGACAAGACACACCTGTAGATCTCAAGGAAGATCTCTGCAGCTTCTTACAGTCAGTTTTTCTCAGCACTCTGCTCCAGATCTTTGCAGTGTTTCTTGCTGGAGAGTGCGATGTGTGCTGGTTAAAGGAAAGGACTTTCTCTCCACCACTGTACCACAGGAGAGGGTAGTGCTGTTATCAAAGTTGCAGTCTTGGTCCTCTGCAGGATGGTGCCACAGCCCTGCTTTCTCCAGAATTTTGCTTTCCATACCCAGAATTTGCTCTCACGGTCCTTCTACTTCACGTTCCTGCTCCCTTTGTTAGGGTGACCTGTCCCTGCTATGAACAGGAACATCCTTCCTGTCCTTTGAGCTCCACGTGCTCAAAAGCTTGGTGGTAGTGGTGTGGTCAGATTTTGCTAGCATTGTCCCTCCGAGCTCCTGCTTAGCCCAGTGTCCTTTATCTCCCAGCAGCCAGGAGCAGGTGCTGAGGAAGAGCCTAAGAACAAGACGAACATGCAGTAATACTCCCCTGATGCTACCTTCCAGCTCCCCATGCATTCCTGGCCCTGGGCAGTCACAGCTTTGCTCCCCGTTTTGAAGTTGCCCTGCAGGCCACCAGTGCTAGCAGTGGCATATACTACTTTTTCCTTTAAAGGGATATTGAAAATCCATTGTTTTGTACTAGTCATGACCCACAATTAAAGTAGCTGTTGAGTGGCTGTGTGGATCAAATCAAAAGAGCCCCAGTGTCTGGAGCCTTGCTTGCCTTGATTGCAGCCTGTTGGTTTGCTGCAGGTGTCATGGAGCTGTATGATTTGGTGATGAGACTGTAGGGATCGACGAGTCTGTGCAGAATAGGGACGGTCACATCCATTTCATGTGACCCAAGTAAATGTCCGAGATGACCACCTTGGACATGCACGGTAGATGTCCCTGTCCCCAGCATCCCACCACAGACTGGGCCAACCTGACTGTGTGGTGGACAGGGCTAATGGGGCTAATCTGGTGTCTGGAAAGGGGTATAAGAGGTGAAAATCAAGCCTGTTGCAGAAGGCTTTGTGCTTGTCTTTGCTTAGGTGCTTTGAAGTGTGGCCATTTCAAAGGCGAGGACTGCCTGAGAAGTAGTGTTTCAGCTCAGGGCAGGGCAAAGCACTGGTGGTGTGGTGCAGGACTGAGATCATTATGCCTGTGTTGTCTACGCTTTCTCTTTGTGCTACTGCTGCTTATCGATTCTACGCAGTGAACTTACCACACTGTTGGTGTTTTATCTGGTTATTCATGAGAAGCTTCCTCTCTAGGCTGAGGTTTTACTGCTCAAGAAGCAAATAATACTTGGTTACGGGACTACGACTGTGCTTCTGTGGCAACATTACTCCCGATTTAAGCTTTATCATGCGTTCATCACTAATTCACAAAGATTGTCTCCGGTAAAGCGTCTTCTGCACCGTGCCCAAACAGGCCTCAGTTTCCTGCTCTGTTCCTTAGTGCAGGCAGGGTGGGCTGGTTGCCCTTGTTACTCCTTGCCTGGTCGCAGCGTTGCTGTCCAGGGCATTTTGCCAGGGGCTGTGTCATCCCAGGCAGCACAGCTAACTCAGCCTCCTGACATGACAGAGCATTCAGCTCTGACCTACATGACTTCTGCACACCTTTGCTGATCTCCACGTAGCACTTCTGGTTGAAGCAAGGCCTTGTCTCCCAGCTTAGGGGACCTAAAAAGCATTGCGGTGGAAGTGGGTGAAAAGTGGTTCTGCTGTGTCCTCCAAACTGCCAACCTGCAGCCCTGCAGCATTTCTTCTTTCCCTAGCTTCATCCCAAGGTGAGGAGGTTTTTTCCCCTCTTTGCTGTAATACATAGGCAGCACAGTCAAAGTGTGAAAAGCTGTTCTTCCTTTGCTGACAGACCACTTTTGGTTACAGGAGCCTCCCAGACTGTGTCCTGACCCTGTGCTGCCTTCTTTGTGCTAAGCTTATGGCAGGTGCTTCTGCAGATGTCATCTGTGCGGCATCCAGGCCTCGTGGCCTTCGCAGCAGGGCTGCAGAGAAGTAGCCATCCTTGACCCAAACGTGTCTGTCCTTCAGAGGTGGTTTAGGGCATTAGTAATTCCCTCCTGCCCTTCTGGTGCTTACTGCTCCCTGTCCTGCCAGCAAACGGCAAGTGATACCTTGTGTGAAAATATGACCTTGAATCCTAGAACAACTTGAGCTTATTTTGGTACTAAAAACTGGGGAATAGCAGCTCATCCGTGGCATACTGTGGAATAGCTAATCCCTTCTGCGGATGGCAGGGGCCGGAGCAATCAGCGCCAGCACTAAGCAACTGGGGAGCGTTGAACTGGCTGCAGCAGCTCTGTGGGATCCCTCCTGGCTTGTTACTGAAGAGCAGCCGAGACAGCAGCTCAGTGCGTGGATGCTGGGTGCCTTTGATGAGAAGGCACTTTACCCTGAGGCTGAGGCAGGCGTGTTGGCTGCTGGCCAGTTCTTCTGCCAGATGCTTGGGTCTTATTGCTTCTGGGCAGCCACTTCCCTCTGCTGTGGCTGGCCTGCACATCTATCAGTGGTAGAAGAGCTTATAATAAGCCACAGTGAGGCAGAATTAGCCAGAACAACTCAAAAAAAAAAAAACAAAAAAAAAAAACCCACAAAAAAAAGCCAAACAACAATCGGGGATAATCCAGTCTGTAACTGTGACTTTCTCCCTTGTTGCAGCTCAGTGTACATGTGAGTCAGCTCTCAGTCTCCTTTCACTTCAGTTGTAGACAGTTGTGTCTGCTCCCTGTGCCTGGATTTTGCACTGCTGTGCTTAGAGGTTGGAAGCAAAGTCTTTGAAGGTCTCGGAGAAATATTTTTCATACATAATAGCAGCTTTCTTACCAGTACCTCTGCAGGCTTTAGAGATGCAGGCTGGTGAGCAAACTACTGCATCTCTCCTGCCCTTCACGGCCACTCAAGTGATGCTTATCAGTCTGCTGTCATCAGAGTCCCGCTGCTTCAGGAGAGTTGTATTAATGCTATTTATTTTCTTGAAGCCACTGGTGCTGCTCTGGGGGGAAAAAAAAAAAAAAAAAGTTGTGCTTTGACTGACAATGACTGTTCACCAGACATGGTGAGTCTTGGATGAGTCTTGCTGCAGCTGGGATAGTCCAAAAACTTGTGAAGTCTGTGCTGAGTGCACTGGGTTAATCTGGATTTGTCCCAAAGTCAGTGCTCTGACTGGTTTCAGCTTTTGTAGTCAAATACAACAAGATTTGCCACCTAGTACTGGAGTCTGCTGTCAAGCAAGATGAATGGACATCAGTTCATGGCAGATGGGCCAAGGACATGTAAAATACCGTCCCCCATCCCGTTTCTAATCTCTTCCTCCGTATTTGCTACAACCACATGTTTATCACTGGCTTCTGGTTCTCAGATCATTATTTCATTGATCCTGATGTGATGAGAAAAAAATGTTTTGTTCATGAAAGCCTTACTAGGAGCACGGGAACAGCATGTTGTCCCTGTGTCTACCTACTGCAGTATCCCGTCTCTGATACCCAACTCCTGAAGCTGTGGAGGAAAGAATGAAGAAATCGTGTGGTGAACAGTTTGTCAGAGCTTTGGCATCACTGACACCTTATAGCTGAGAGCTTCTTATATAAGTATGAATTATATTTAAGTCATTGAATATCCTCCCTCTCTGTTTACCAAGAGTAAACAGCAGTTTCCAGCTTTCCTTTACTGTCACATGGTCTAGAGTGCTCTTCTACAAACTCTTAATCTTGTTAATGCTGTAGTATCTCTGGTTAAACCCCATAAGATCTATTTTTACTCAAAGTATTTGCTATTTGAAAACTCCAGAATCTTGTGGAGCTGTGACAAAGTCTGCATATTCTTTGTTTATAGAGGTTTTGCTCACAGAGCCAACTTTCCAGGGGCACAAGGCTGGAATGATTCAGTAGCATTTTTTTCCCCCATGCTAACAGTATATCGAAGAGCTGCCAAGTGTTACAAGTCCTTTGGCCAAGTCCAGTAGTATGTGGTGACAGTGGAGGCATCAGCCTGTGCAGGATGCAGGAGCTTAGAGATGGATCTATTTGTGCACAGAGAAGTGAAATGTTTTAAAGGGTTTTGAGGGGGCACTGGAACCAGCATGTATCATGCAGGGAAGCAGTACTGTTGGGAGAAGCATCATATGTTGGATGGACTTTCTCCTCTAACAAAAAGTAATTTTGGTCAGTTTTTTACAAATACACCCTCAGTTTCCTTGTAACAAGTGTCCCTAGGCTCTTTCTGGCAGATATAGCTGAACTTTATTTAGCTAGTATGTGTGGTAACCTACTTTATAAAAATAATGCTCCTTTTCCTATCATCTTCAGACTTGCTGAACTGGACGGAGGCTGCACTTGATGATTACACAGATACTATTCCATGACTCTTTCTGCTTCTGCAAATATCTATTGAGGTGTATCTGTTAATTAAAATTCAGGAAAGGCACTGGCTGTGGTTCTGCGGAGCATTCATGTATAGCTGCTGCCAGCAAAAATTGTGTTGGATTAGCAGGCTGCGGGATGTATTAATGCTGGAGACACGTGTGGCCTGGGAGGTGGGCAGATGCACAGCCCGAGTCACGAGCAGTGATCTGGTCTCCCCAGAGACCTTTTATACCTCCAGGCAGAGCTGAGGTAGCGCAAGTAGAGCAGTGCAGAGACAGTAACAAGCAGCATAGCTGTCCGGGGGTGGTGTTGGTTGGAACAGGCAGTATTTTAAGGTGGCCAGATGGATGCTTTTTCTGGGTTCAGTAATTGCATAACTATGGGATGTGTCCTGGGACTGTGCAGGGGCGGTTTTTAATTATGCAGATCAAGTTTGCCCAGATCCTCTTAAGTGGAGGGGAAAAAAATGGAGAATTCTTGTGATTATTTTTAAATTGCTTTGGAAATGCATGGCACAGAAGGCGTGTGGTATGCTTAAACAGGGGGAAAAAACACCCTTATAGCTCAGTAAATACAGGAATGAGGAGCAGTCTAATCAGTGTTAAATGTCTGTATTAAATGTGTGACTTCCCAGCTGCAGCTGGGGAGCAGTGGTTTACATCCTCAGAAGAACTAATAGCAGGACCTTTATCTTGCAGATCATCAAAAGATGTGCTACTCTGCGCTGGTGCTGGCAATGATGTTCTCCATGGGGGAGCCCCTGCCATATCATCACTATGGTGAGAGCAGCTTATGCTTACAGCTTGGTAGGACAGAGCTGCTGGTGGGACATCTGGGGCATGCCAGCAGACACAGGGATGGGACCTTTTCTGGTGGCTGAGGTGGAGACAGCCAGGGGGAAAGCCCGGCATAAGCAGGGCAAGAGTAGGGTCTGCTCTTTATCAATAGAGCTTAACTACTGAAACACTGGGCTGAGATGTCAGATTTTCAGAGAGAGCAGCCCAGATCTGGGTTAGAGCAGTGGAGGACTGATGCCATGCTGCAGAAGAGGTGGATTTGCCCATCACTGTGACTAAGTGACATTTTGTTTTACCTCTGCCCTGCATGAAAACATGCGCCCCTTACTTGCCTCAGCGACATTCTGTCTGCTGATGAGGCTGAGAGCCCAGATCACTTCATGAATGCCCACTAAAACTGTCAGCTGCATAATGTGGCCTCTTCCTGGTCTCCTTTCTAACAGGACGGTGCAGCCCTGTGTGTTTCAAGCTCTTAGAGGAAGCGGAGATGATTAAGGGTATTGCGGTCAATAAGGAAGTGCAAACATTTGTGCCAGATCTGCCTGTTTCATCCTCTGTCCTTTCATTCCAACCTTCAGCCAGAAAGCCCTGCCTGCCTGCTGCTTCCCTGGGCCATGTTATGTTCCCCCTATTAGGGAAACTCCGGGCTCAATTTTCCTAGAAATGCAGTAGAGATTTTCATAAGCATCTCCTCAGCAGCTTCACCTTAACACCCTGGTAAACACATACAATATTTAAGCTGGTGCAGTAGAGACTGTGCAATGAGCCTCCACACCTCCTGCTTTTCTCTCCTCGTGTAACCCTGGCAATTATTTCCTGCAGGTGGACTTATTTGCATGAGCTCCTGAGCTTTCCTAATAGTTAAATTGAAAAATGGGTTATTACTAATGATCTGGATGATTACTTTTTTTTTTAAATAGATGGATTGAACCAGTCGTCAAGAATACAAATCTCTTCCTACCTGAAGTCTTCACTGGTGGCAGTGATGCTGCAACAACAGCTAGAGCAGGACTTGGTGTTTTATTTACTCCAAAAAATTGCCAATGGGTGTCCAACTTTAAGCATTCCCCTGCACTGTGGGTAGTTGTCTGAGCCACTTTTCTCTTGTACAAAGACACTTCAGTGGTCTGTCTAGTCCTCTTGCAGGGTTGTTAATTCCCTGGAGGCTGACACTGGCACTCCACTAATGGTTTTTAAGTGTAAAAGCACAGAGAAGTGGCTTGCGTGGTCCCTTGTTGCTTGATTTATTTTCATTGTGCTGTAAATGCCCCTCTTTCTCCTTGCACAGAACATCTCAACTCTCAGTTTGTGCAGTTCCTGCTGGATGTGATTGAGGATGGGCTGCCCTCAGACACCACCGACCAGCTGCCTGACTTATTTGTCAACGTCCTTCTGGCCTTCAATCTCCACATTCCAGGTCGGTCTGGTGCCACTCTGCCTTGGCAGGATTTCAGTGGTCTGGAGCGAGGGCGTGAAGAATGGGGAGAAATCTCACTGGGCCTTCATGGTGCTCTGATAACCTCTCCAGCTCCTGTAGCCTCTGGCAATACACTGTGTTTAAATATTGTGCAAAACCCTAGAGGAAAAAACTATCTGAGAGCCCATGTCCAAGCAACCGGCCCTCTGAGGCACAGCAGCTTTGTGAAGCCCAGCTGATTTCTCTCTCTACTTCCACACTGCCTGGATCAAAGCAGTTACTGGGCTGCACTTGCAGAACATGAGTGGGGTTAACTCGTAGGCACAGCTGAGTTAGGAGAGAAGATGCTTCGGCAGGCATCTTTCAGTATCAATCCAGAAGGAAAGTCCTCTGCCTTTTGTAGGTCTTGACAAACCTTCTGCTTGCCCATCTGCACCTCCTGAAGCTCATTCAGTGCCTGTGTTTTGGGGCCAGGCTCTTCAACGTTGGCTTGAGCTCTGCTCTCTCCTGATTGCTCTCGTTCTCTGTCCTCCCTGCCCTGCTGAGCTCCATGAGAACAGACAACCCGTCTGGTCCCTAGAGAAGGGCATTAGCCCTCTTGCTGCCTGTGAGTTTTGAAGCCTGATGGAAGATAGGAGAGCAGTTCCAAGTCCTGCCAAGAGAGGCCACTCCTTAACCCAAAATCTCCTGTTGCTCCAATTGTCTTTAGTTAATTATTTCCTCTTGTTCTGCTTCATGGCTTTATCTTTGGCTTCGTGGAGAGAGGGGAGGATAAAGCAGCAAGGATGTGTCCAGTAATTTACCTGTTATTTTGAGTTGTGCTTCATTAAAATTTATGTGAAAGTTTCTAATTTTGTGTGAAAGTTGATTGCACAGAGACTGATTGAGTATATCTCTGCTGCTTTCTTTCATTACCCCTCTCACACTTACCCATATACTTCCTGGCTGCAGTAATTAGGCAATAATGCATGACAGGCAGTGTGTTTCTGGGGGATTATTGCCCACCTGGGATGTAGCTGAGAGCAGTGACTTGTTCTCTGATGCTAAGAACATGCTAAATGATGTTCAGGTTGCCTATTAGTGAATTGAATTTTTTATTCCTCTGTCTGCAAGATTCATCTGTTACACAGTTCAGTGGTGCAGCATTAGTTCAAAAACTCTCCTGAAACCGCTTTATATTGATGCCCTTCAGTGTAAAGGATCCTAAAGCACTTTGCAGCCTGTGAAATATTATAGGGTTGCCAACCCTTTGCCACAGAAATAGCCACACCGTGCTGTTTGGGTGCTTCTGAGGGTGTACACTCACACACATGCATAAGGTCTGTTAGACTGAACATGTATTAGTTACCACAAATCACCCCAAAAGCAAGCTAGGGGACGTTTCTTAGAAGTAGTATTCAGCCCCTACCCTTGCACAGCCCAGTGCCAAGTGCTGGAAAGAATTTGTCCCTTCTGGCATGCTCCTGGGACCTGGTTATCCCTTCTTATCAGAGCTTGAAAGGCAATAAATACCAGCAGGGCACTGCTGATATGAAGTAAGAAGACACCAGAGTGGAGCCCTTAGCTTCAGAGTCTTGTGAGCAGAGATAATGTTTGACAACATAAAGCCTTCGCAAGGTATTTCACAGTATTTGGCTGGCAGGACTGGAGCCCACATCTGAATTAGATGCACATAGAAAGCACAGAGTCCCAAGTGTTTCATATGTTGTTTCCAGGTCTGTTCTACCTTCCCTCTCCCTGCCTGCCCACCCACCCTGGGGGGCTGAAACTTTTTGTAGCCCTGATAGACCGAGGTTCCCCAAAGCTCCCCAGAGCACTGCTGCAAACTAGGAGCCCTCCACTATTTTTTTTTTTTTTTTTTTTTTTAACTACCGTGGTCTTCAGGAAACAAAGGGATGTGCTGAACAGGTTTCTCCCTTAGTTCCAGAGCACAGTGTGATCATGACTACAATAAGCAAGCACTCGAATGTCAAGACTTTCACAGAAAAGCTGCTGCTGCTGCTGAACAGGGGAGGTGAGTGTCTGCGGCACTATTACATGCCTGGCAGGGGGTGCAGCTAATGGTGACTTGGGGAGACAAGCCCGGTCCTCGTTAAGGGGTGGGATGTGTCAGGGATGCAGGTAGTTGAGGAGCTGTCAGCTCAGGCAGGATGTGCTGCTTCCTGGTGAGTTTGAGGGTGATGGGCTGCACTGCTGAGGATGGAGCTGCACAAAGAATAAAGTGATGCTGATGGCATCTAGGAAGAGAAGAGAGGCCTCTGGGCTGCCATTTCCATGTACTTCTGGGTCAGATCAGCCCCATCTCGTGATGTGGCTGGCTGCAACATAGGAAAGCTGGTCCTGGGCCACTTCTGTCCTTGGACAGACAGCACTCCGTCAGGGCTGGAACACAAGCTTCAGTCCGTGCTGGCAATCATCTGCCCCAGGGGACAGATCCAGAGGGAGGTCTTGCCTTCCAAAATGCTGCTTAGAGTGGAACTTCCCATTTCAGAATCGCCGGCAGAGGGTTAGCTTTGTGTCTGCTCCAGGCGTAGAGTGAAATCCACTGTACGTGTAGAGCTTTTGCAAAGCAGATTGCTAGAAAGCTGGAGATCTCCGCAGGAAGAGCGGTGCCAGGTATTTCTGCCTGTGCTGCATGCCACTATTGTGCTTTCTAATACCTTCTGGAGCACAGGGGCTTTTCTGCCTGAGCTTCATTTTGTGGATTTGCTGGTAAATAACTCATCTGTGATGCTTGCAGCTCATCTTACTCTGGCTTTAGCTCTCTTTGGGGTTGCAAATCACTGTTTCTGCACTATATCAGCTTGAGGGCAGCCGGCATCTCAGTGCTCTTCTGTCTGGCCTCTTCCCAAAGCCTTTGTTTAGCCCTTTCCTTGCCAGATTCCCTGCAGGGATCACCTTACTGCAAGGATCTGGGGGAATAAAGAGGGGGGCCACAACCTAATGAAGATGCTTCTCTTTTGCCCGCCTTCCTGACAACTGCTGGGGGGGGCTGCAGTGTCCCAGAGCCCCTCTTGGGGTCTGCAGGGACGTGTTTTGGAAGAGAACAGGATGTGGTGGCTCATTTAAACTTGGAAGTGTTTCTTTTCTTGCTTCTGGGATGGTACTAGCCTGTTCCCTGTGGTGAAAGCTTGTTTCTGGTAGAGTCTCTGATGGGCTTTTCAGAGGGGTCGTTGGCCCAGACTTAATAAACCAGGGAGAAAATGAGTGGTAGCTCTTGAGCAAAATGGGGAGGTGCTGAGAGGCAGTGTGCTAATGAGCTCTCACCTGGGATGGTAGGTGAAACATAAACAATGATTAATGCTAATACTAATGAGTTTGGTCTCTGCTTGGTACCCTGCAGAGCTGCTGTCCTGATTACGCAGCTTTGTGAAAGGCACTAAGGTCTGCTGGCACAAAAGCTGGCCATGGGCAGGGAGCGGCTGGCCGAGGCCAGGGGCAGCCTCCTCCCCAAAACCTGTAGGGTCTGACGAAGGGCTGTGCACTGAAGGTGGAGGAGCAGGGCAACTGGGAGCACGTGGCTTAGCACAGTCTCTCTGCCTCCCCCAGATGATCCAGTTTGTATCTTCAAGCATCAGCCTCAGCCACCACACTCAGTGCTGAAGTTCCTGCAGGACATCTTTGCCAGCAAGGATACAGCCAGCATCTTCTACCACACGGACATGATGGTCCTGATAGACATCCTGGTGCGGCAGATTGCTGATCTCTCCCCAGGAGACAAGGTGCTCACAGTAACCTAAAGGCACTGGGGAAGGGAGCACAGTTCCAAAGCAACGGTGTTTCTCTTGGCCCTCGGTGGGGCCTGCTGGTACAGGCAAGAGTAGAATCCTGGGGTGGGCATGACACTCCTGGGTGCTCAAATCAACCCTGGGGGCTGAGGAGGAAGTGGGGATTTATCCTGCCTGGCACACAGCAATAGGAAGGCGTGTTTGAAGAAAGACTTACCAGGCTTCTGGCAGTCTGCACCAGGTTCTAGAGACCTTTGGGAACAAGGATCCTCTGTGAGTAGTAGAAGTAGGAGGGAACCTCTCTGTTTTGGTGTTGCAAGAGGCAGAGGATCTGCAAATGTTTGAGTGTGGGTAAAGAGCAGCACTGGGTAGCTGTGGGAAAAGCAGAGTTTTTCCATAGCTACTAATGAGCCTTAAGGAAGAGCAGGTGCCTCTGGAGTTGCTCTCTGGCTGGTGGTGCAGCAGCAGCTGTTGCTGCGCTCATGCTGTAATGGAGGCTGGCATGCTTGTTTATCTCACTTTAAATCTTTCATTGTGCTCTGTGTTTTGTCTTCCCTCCCACTTGGCAGCTGCGGATGGAGTATCTGTCTCTGATGCACGCCATCATCCGCTCCACACCCTATCTGCAGCACCAGCACCGCCTCTCCGACCTGCAGGGCATCTTGCAGCGCATCCTGGGGGAGGAGGAGGAGGGCCAGCAGTGCCAGATGGACAAACTGATCATCTTGGAGATTTATAAGGAGTTCCCAGAAATCTCTCCCGGTACCAGCTAACTGCCCCTCCGCTTGGACTGGAGTTTGAACCACTTGGATCGACGATGTCTCTTGTTGATACTTTCTCCCCGTTCCCTTCCAGTACAGCTCATACCTTATATCCCTCCGTGCGAGGCCTAAGGTTGGGACAGTGTTCACCAGCCCTTTAGAAACGCCAGCGGCAGAGAGGGCGTGGGGTACCCCCGGGGCCTGGTGCTGGGGGGAAGTCGGAGCGGGGTGGGCGCTGGCGCGTGGTTTGCCTGCAAGAGTGGGGCAGGAGATATTTGTGCAGCTGGTGTTAGCGGGAAGGGCAGAGAGCTTGCGAGGGACTTAGCAGCTGGGGTGGGGGGGTTGTTCAGCTGTGCTGGTGTCCCGAGGTCCCGAAGAGAAAGGCCTTTGCCTTAGAGTATCACTTCTTTTCCATGTGCATCTCTCTCCCTACAGTGACCAAGTGGAGTCTGCTGGTGCTTGGAAGAAGCTTTTGTAACATCTGTTTTGTTTTCTGCTGCTAGTGCCAATGTGCTGCAGCCCTGCCAAGGGGAGGTAGCTCGCTCGCTGTCTAACGCCTTGTCTAGTGAGCCTTTCACTCCCTCCTGGCCCTCAGCTTTGCCTCTGGGTAGCAGCCCACCTAGGGTCGTAGAGGTCTTACCCCAGCAGCTGCTTTTTTCAATCTGCTTTCTATAGTGATGTTTAAATCTGAATTTCGTGCACACTGGCAGCCTAGAAGTAACGGCCACACGTGTGATGCTGCCCTTAGGAAGCCTTTGGCCCGGACACCGCGCAAAGATGTGTCCTGCCAAGTGAAAGCTGCTGCTTGCCACCTCTCTCGCAGCGTGGCCCCGAGCAGACGGGCTGTGTGTGGGCAGGCGTGCTCTGTTTGTGAAGCGTGTGGATTTCTTGCCTTGAGCTTCATAGTAGCTCTGCCTCGCTGCCCTCCTCCTGCACGTGGCAGTGCTCAGAGGCAGCGTGAGCCTGGTGTCCAGTAGCTGTTTGTGACTATGCACGAGTGTGGGGAACCCTTATTTATATTTCCTCTAGGTTTCTAGCAGGCAGGATTAACCTGTTTCCCTGTTACAGATAGTCACACACACTAATGTGGGTCTCTTAGATATTTGTATGCACAGTCTGGTCGCTCCTTGTCCCCAGCTCTTCATTTGCAGTATCCAGTGTAGGAGCTATTGGAAAGTGGAACTGGAAATACTGAACACTGTAATTTTTTTTTTTTTTTTTTTTTTTTTTTTTTTTAGCTTGAGGCGATGACACGAGCTCTGCAGGCCCAGGCTCTGGGTACTGGGGCAGTGATGCTTGAGAACGGAGGGGGTTGGCCTGGCAGCCAAGGTGGGTGAGGACCTCCTGAAGTCAGCCTGGGAATGCCCGAGCTTAATAACCACCCTCATAGAGAAACCTATTTTTCCCCTGTAAAAATGTATGAATGTCGAAAGGGATCCTGTATTTTCTTAAACACTAAGTGTAACATGCAAAGGAATAAAAATGTCTTAAACTGGACTTCAGTGAACATAGCCCTGCCTGCCCCATCCTGCTGGGGGGGGGGTGGGACGACGGGCCAAAGCATTGGGGGTGACTCAGGTGCCTGCTGCCTGCTAAGGCAAAGCAGTGGGTGCTCATCTTCAACTGGGAGCAACACGGTAGTTTTCCCACACTCAGCTTCTTGCACTGTTTTCCTACCACAGTGCTGGCAGACAAGAAGTGGTGGAGGGCAGCAACCCTTGCTAGGGGCGCAGCCATCACACCCCTGGGCCTGCCCAGCATCATCACTGCTCCAGAATAAGGGTTTGGCAGAGCTGGAGTCAGCACTTTGCTTCCCGCACGGCGCACGCAGCCTCAGCTGGCTCCCAGCAGAGCTGCCAAGGCAGCAAGCCCACGTGGCGGGGGTTTAACGGTCTGTGTCGAGTGCTAATGAATCGCGCTTTGGCTGCGGATGTCTGTGTCCAAACCTCAGCCCGGGGGGTGCCTTGGGTGGCAGGGGGTGCTTGGTAAAGCACCGAGGTGGGAGCAGGGAAGTTGGTCTCTGTTCCTGGCTGTATGCTGGGGGAACCAGTGGGGCGGTGGGCTTACAGCCTTGGCCAAGAGTCGAGAGGGGTGAAGGCCGGGTGCGGGCTCTACCCCCTCCCAAGCATGGGGGCTGCATCAAGCACAGCTGCCTGCAGAACTGTGGCCAGGGCTTCTGCTTCTTTGGCCAGTGTCTCCTTGCTGTGGCCTTGCAGTGTGTCAAGCTGCACACCTGGAGAAAGAATCGCAATATGTGAGGGCTGCCAGTGCTCAGGGGTGCCCCCCACACCGTGGCTCTCCCCTGCCCTCTTGCTCTGGGCAGCGTATGGTCACACATTCCCCCGAGCTAACCTTGGCTTGCTTCTGCGTGCTGCTTGGGCTTGTTGTCAGCTCCTGCCCTGCTGCAGCAGTGGGATGTTCCTCTGGCACTTGCTGCTGTAAGCCCAGAGCCCAGGAGCAGGCAGGACTCATGGTTCTGCCAGGCAGGAGCACAGCCTGGGCAAAGCCTTTCATAAAAGCACCCTGCCTGCCATGGGGGCCTGGCAGAGCCCTGGCTGGGCTGAGCCTGGACAGGCAGAGCTGGTGCCTCCCTTCAGCATCCCTGAGGGTTGCTCAGCCCATGTTCCATCTGCCCCATCCCCAACCTGTCATCACATCCAGGGCTGGAAGAAAGTGGGGAGAGCCTCATGTGGAGGGTCCTGGGGGAGAGCTGTGCCCACTGCCCGGGAAAGGCCTTCGCACGTCGCAGGGAATCAAACCGCAGCATGTAAACTCATTATCCCCGAGCCTGCTCAGCGATTCCTGCTCTGCGTGGGGGTGACAGGCATGGATAACACACTTGTGCTGCTATTAGCCACAACAGGCTGCTACTGGAGCAGTATCACCTCGTATTGGTGTGTTTTTATTGTGGTGCAGCAGTGAGGTGTGTTGGGGGGCTGGCACAGGGGGAGTGATGCACTGCCTCTGACCTGCTTTATTGTCTGGAATGATTCAATTACTATTATTTTGTGGCAGTAATACCCCGATGATTTTCTCCTCCTCCCCTGTCAGCTGGGTAATTAGAACAAATAAACTTGAAAGCCTTCATAATTTTTTAAAAGCATCGCCTCTCTCCTGATTGGGTTTCTTGACGGGAAATCCCCAGTTTGAGGAGGTGCGATGTATAATCCAGCCTTGTGTGAAGCCGGCACGTTCCCATCGCATGTGGGTGCGATGAGGTGTCAGGGGTGAGCTGTGCCCAGGGCCGGGGCTGCTCTGCCGGTCGGTCGGTGTGAGCCTGGCAGTGCTCGGAGGGCTCGGCCGGGTGTGCAAGGGCCTGGAGGGGAGAACGTAAATCCCCACGGGGCACCGCACACGCACGGCTGGCATGGCTGCAGCCCCATCAGTGCTGCTGCCCGACCAGCCAAGCCGGAGGCGTTCTGTGGTGGCTGGGGAGTTAATCATCGCAGATTACCAGCATTCAGGAGTCCTACGGTGTTTATAAATTAACGTGCCAGCTTCTCCGGAGGCTCAGAAATCCACACCCACCAGGTGTCAGCCCGCAGCATTGTGTAAGCACCATGGGAATTTCTCTCCGGCGTGTGCTGAGCCGCGCTAGCCACCGCTTTAGGGCCAGCTTGGTATTTCCCATGGTGGTCCTGAAAGATTTGCTCAGCCCAGGCACCGGGACAAGGACAAGCCCTGCCTGCTCTGCCGCTGCCCAGGTGGTGGCCAGGCCTTGGCTTCTGCGCGGGTGATGGTGCTGGGAGGGAGGCACCAGCCCCACACAGAGAGCCACCGGCTGTGAGGATGGTGCAAGGTGGTTTGGGGACCTGCTGGGCGTGTTGTAGGCCCTGCTTTGCGTTCGCTTAGTTTCCACACTGGGACTGGGAGCCTGCCTGCAGTCAAACCCCAAATCAGCGGGCAGCACAAGCTCTTCCCACCCCCCTCGTTTACACTAACGATAATTGATAGGGGACCATCTGTCACCATCGGTGGAACCGAAGCCGGGTGGGAGCTGGTTGGTGGTCGCGGTTGGTGTGGGAGCACGGGAACACGGAGCATCGGGCAGAGGCAAAGCGCTGGTGACGCCAGGAGTCAGCACTGCAGCATGTGGGATGCCGCAGATGCCCCGTCCGCAGCTGGTGCAGGTGGCACCGCCACAGCAGCGGTGGCCGGACCCCCTCGAGGTCCCCAGACCTGCTGTGCCCAGGGGACAACACGTCTCTTCTGACCTCCTCCTTGCTGTGCAGCTGGCCTTGCACCGCCCGAAGCAGTGTGCAGCTCCGAAGCAGCCGCTCACATTTCTGCCAGGGGACCTTGCCCAGCCTCCTTCAGCTCCCCGGGGGTGTCGCAGAGCACGCGCGGCTCCTGCGGTGCTGGCAGCGAGCAGAGGAGCCCCGTCTCCGGTGTGAATCCATCCCGCTGTTAACTCATGTGTCTTTTGGGGGAGCTACATGGGGGCTGCACAAGCAGCGCCCAGCCTGGCCGCAGTGTTGGCACAGGGGCCCCCCTGCTCCCCAGCCTACCCACCCTGAACTGCAGCCCACCAGGCACAGCGGCACGGGGGGCTCTTGCAGACCCCTAGGAGCTGGGACCTGCGTAGAGGCACCGTACTCCCTGCCCTTCCATAACCCATCCTAAAGTCAAATTTACTCTATTTTCCTCCCCGACGTAGCTCTTTCTTCCCAGCACGTGCCCCAGGCTCCCTGCCTCTCCAACAGGACACTGCCAAGGATGCTGCCCCCGCTGCGGTGAACTGAACGCTAATGAGGACGTAAACCCCCGTTATTCCTAAACCTATTACAAGCTTCACTGAATTAGGCTGCGGTATTAGCTGATTGAGATCAAACCAACAGCTAAATTGCGAGGCTGATGCGCTAATGAACTATCCCGATGCAAGGTCCCCAAACTGAGTTTTCATTGGAAAAAAACAGGGTTTTTTCACGGATGCTGGAAGAAAAACCTGCAACTTTCTCTCCAGCGTTGATGGTGGGGGCAGCTGAGGTTTGTTTCGGGGCCAGGTAAATCCCTGCCACGCGTGTGGGTGCCCGTGGGCGGCGGAGCCGAGCGGCTGGGGCTGTGACGCCGCTGCGGGTGCCCGGAGGAGCCCCGGCTCCGCGCCACGGAACAAGGGGCAGCCCCTGCCCCCGCGCGCAGGAGGGGAACCCCCCCAGCCCGGCGGACGCCAGGCTCAGCGCTCCGCGCAGACGGGCGCGGGCGGGGAGCCCTCGGGGACCAGCAGTGCCCCCGGCCAAACCGCTGCCGGTAGCAGGACCGTGCTGGCTGCCCGGTGCGGGTGGGTGGGTGCAAGCGGAGGTGCGCGCTGAGGGCCGGCGCCCCCGGGCGAGCACCCCCGAGGCACCAGGCGGGACGCGGGTGGGGTGCAGCCCCTCAGCACAGCCCGACCCGGGGGGGGAGACGCGTCCCCTCCCTCGGCGCTGAGGCCGCTGCCCGCCCTCAAGATGGCGGGCGGGGGCGGGGCGGGGCGGGGCGGCGGGAGCCATGTTGGGGCTGAGGGAGGAGCCGCCGCCACCGCCACCCCCGGCACCAGCGGCGGCGGCGGCGGTGGCGTAGGGAGGAGGAGGGGGGGGGCGGCCATCGTCGCCTCTAGGAGGGGGCGGCGCCGAGCCCAGCCGCCGTGCGCCCGGGCCGGGCGGCGGCCGCCGAGGCACCATGGCGGTGGAGGAGCCGGTGGCTGCCCCGAGCCGCCGCTGCCACCACCGCCGCCACCGGGGGCCGCCTCCGCTGCTGCAGCTGCTGCTGCTGCTGCTGCTGCTGCTACCACCGCCTTTGTTCCCCCCCGGGCTGGGGGCCGCCGCGCCGCCGCCGCCGCCGCCGCCGCCGGGCTGGGGGCCGCCGGCCCGCGGGGGCTGCCCGGCCGCCGTGCCGTGCTGGGCGGCGGCGCTGCCCCCGGGGCCGCCCGCGGCGCCTCGCCGCCGGTCCCCGCCGCGCTGCCCGCCCCGCGCCGCCCCGCCGCGCCCGCTCCCCTTCCCGTCCCTATCCCCGGGGCGGCGGGGGCGGCGCGGGGCCCCCAACCGCCACCCGCTGTTCCCCCAGTACAACTACCAGGCGGAGGTGGCGGAGAACCAGCCGGCGGGGACGGCGGTGGTGGCGGTGGCGGCCCAGGACCCTGACGGGGGCGAGGCGGGGCGGCTGGTGTACTCCATGGACGCCCTGATGAACAGCCGCTCCCGGGAGCTCTTCAGCATCGACCCGCGGGCCGGTCTCATCACCACCACGCAGGCCCTGGACCGCGAGAGCATGGAGCTGCACTACTTCCGCGTGACGGCCGCCGACCACGGGGCGCCCCGGCTCTCCGCCACCACCATGGTGGCCATCGCCGTCGCCGACCGGAACGACCACGACCCCGTCTTTGAGCAGGGAGAGTACCGGGAGACCATCCGGGAGAACGTGGAGGAGGGGTACCCCATCCTGCAGCTGCGGGCCACCGACATCGACTCCCCGCCCAACGCCAACATACGCTACCGCTTCGTCAACGAGCGGGCCGCCCACGCCGTCTTTGAGATTGACCCCCGCTCCGGACTCATCACTACCAGTGGGCCGGTGGACAGGGAGAAGATGGAGAGGTACTCCTTGGTGGTGGAAGCCAACGACCAGGGGAGGGAGCCGGGGCCCCGCTCCGCCACGGTCAAGGTCTACATCACGGTCCTTGACGAGAACGACAACACCCCCCAGTTCAGCGAGAAGCGCTACATTGTCCAGGTGAGGGAGGACATACGGCCCCACACCGAGATCCTGCGCGTCACCGCCACAGACCTGGACAAGGACAACAACGCGCTGGTCCACTACAACATCATTAGCGGGAACAGCCGGGGCCAGTTCTCCATCGACAGCATCACTGGGGAGATACAGGTGGTGGCCCCGCTGGATTTTGAGGTGGAACGGGAATACGCCCTGAGGATCCGGGCTCAGGACGCAGGGCGCCCTCCCCTCTCTAACAACACTGGCATGGCCAGCATCCAGGTGGTGGACATCAATGACCACGCCCCCATTTTTGTCAGCACCCCTTTCCAAATCTCTGTCCTGGAGAACGCTCCCCTCGGCCACTCCGTCATCCATATCCAGGCTGTGGACGCAGACTACGGTGAGAACTCACGCCTGGAGTACAAACTAACGGGGGTCTCGGCCGACACACCTTTCGTGGTGAACAGTGCCACGGGGTGGATCACGGTCAGCGGGCCGTTGGACCGGGAGTCGGTTGAGCACTATTTTTTTGGGGTAGAGGCTCGGGACCATGGCTCTCCATCTTTATCGGCCTCCGCCAGTGTCACCATCACTGTCATGGATGTCAACGACAACCGTCCTGAGTTCACCCAGAAGGAGTACTTCATCCGCCTGAATGAGGACGCAGCTGTGGGGACCAGCGTCCTCAGCGTCACAGCAATCGACCGGGATGTAAACAGTGCCATCACCTACCAGATCACGGGAGGCAACACACGGAACCGCTTCTCCATCAGCACGCAAGGTGGGATGGGGCTCATCACTCTGTCTCTGCCGCTTGACTACAAGCAGGAGAGGCGCTACGTGCTCACCGTGACGGCCTCCGACCGCACCCTGCGTGACAACTGCCACGTTCACATCAACATCACTGATGCCAATACGCACCGACCCGTGTTTCAGAGTGCCCACTACTCTGTGAGCATCAATGAAGACCGTCCTGTGGGCAGCACCGTGGTGGTGATCAGTGCCACAGACGATGACGTGGGGGAAAACGCCCGCATCACATACTACCTAGAAGACAATGTCCCTCAGTTTCGCATCGATCCAGACTCCGGGGCCATCACTCTCCAGGCAGAGCTGGACTATGAGGACCAGGTCACGTACACATTGGCAATCACTGCCAAGGACAACGGGATCCCCCAGAAAGCAGACACCACCTATGTTGAAATCATGGTGAATGATGTTAATGACAACGCCCCCCAGTTCGTCAGCCCTCATTACCAGGGCATGATCTCTGAGGATGCACCTCCCTTCACCAGTGTGCTCCAGATCTCTGCCACCGACCGGGATGCCCACACCAACGGGCGAGTGCAATACACCTTCCAGAACGGGGAGGATGGGGATGGAGACTTCACCATAGAGCCCACCTCGGGGATCATTCGCACTGTCCGCAGGCTGGACCGCGAGAACGTTCCCGTCTACGAGCTGACTGCGTACGCGGTGGACAGGGGCATCCCTCCCCAGCGAACTCCTGTCCATATCCAGGTTACCATTCAGGATGTGAATGACAACGCCCCTGTCTTTCCCGCTGAAGAGTTTGAGGTCTTGGTAAAGGAGAACAGCATTGTAGGCTCTGTTGTGGCCCAAATCACAGCTGTTGACCCAGATGAGGGACCCAATGCCCAGATCATGTACCAAATTGTGGAAGGCAACATTCCTGAGATATTCCAGATGGACATCTTTTCTGGGGAGCTCACAGCCTTGATAGACCTGGATTATGAGACAAAACCTGAATACGTGATTGTAGTGCAGGCCACCTCTGCCCCTCTGGTCAGCAGAGCCACAGTCCACATCAAACTCATTGACCAGAATGACAACAGCCCTGTTCTCAAGAACTTCCAGATCCTATTCAATAACTACGTGTCCAATAAGTCCAACACCTTCCCTTCGGGGGTCATAGGGAAGGTCCCAGCTTATGACCCAGATGTGTCCGACCGCCTCTTCTACACCTTTGAGCGGGGAAATGAACTGCACTTGTTGATTGTAAATCAATCGAGCGGGGAGCTGAGGCTGAGCCGTAAGCTGGACAACAACCGTCCGCTCGTGGCCTCCATGCTGGTGACTGTCACAGGTAGGATGTGAAAATCATTAAATCATTAAACCTTTAGTGCAGTACTTTCAGGGGGCTCTGCGTGGTCCCCCTTGTGGGACAGGCTGGGGACTAGCAACAAGATTTGGATTGGGAGTCCCTTCCAGTCAGGGCATAATACTAGAGGGGCTGGGAAGGGTGACAGTGGGGAGCATGCTGCAGGGGAGCGGTCTGTAAGGGGGCCAAGGCTGGAGGTGGTCTGCAAGAACAAAGCATCGTTACTCGGCTGTGAGGATCGCTTGTAGCTGCTAGCGAGACACCTTTGGAGGTGCTGTCACCAGCGGGGCTGTGATGTGCGCCGTGGGGCGCTGGCCAGGCTAGCAGACAGTTTCTGGGGTGGCCAAGCTGCCCGCCCAGGGTCTGGCACGCCGCTTTGCTCCCAAGCCGGGGTGGCTCTTCTCCCTGCCGGGACCGAGCGCTTCCCCGGCTGTGCTCGGGAGGGAGGGATTGAACTCGGTGTCGGGGGAGCCCTCTTAAAATTACGCATCTGCTGGTAGCAAACGGTTCGGTCTGGATTCTGTCTGCGGCACCTACCGACACCTGCGCTTTGTGGTGCGGCTTCTAAAACCTGGTACCACCTTTCTGCAGCCAACTTAGCGTTGGGGGGGACAGCTGTGACCAACCTCGGAGCACGGTGCTTAAAACTCTTGCATCGTGTATGTTGCCGGAGTATCCAAATGCAGATGTAGCTGCTGGGGTGGCTTTGGGGAGTGTTGGGGTTCCCTCCGGCCCAGCTGAGGGCAGGGCAAAGATGGACCTAGAGGCTTGTCTGTAAGCAAGCGAGGTTTGGACCTGGAGCTCCCCACTGCCTGAGCTTTGCCTTCACCGTCAGCCTTTCTTTGCTCGCGGATGCGTGATCTGAAATGGAGGCATCTGTCCATCGCTGAACCGAGGAGCAGCTCTGGGGAGGGAGGGCAAGAGCCCTCTTTGGAGGGGCCAAGTGCCGAATTACCGAGAGTGCCTGGGGAGCCGTACGTTATATTGTGATGCTCCCCTGACCCTTGGCTACCAGCTGCCCTCCCTTTTTACCTCTCTCTATCCAGTTTATTCAGCGAGGGGAGGATTTCCTTCAGAAGATGGAGTGAGGGCTTTAAGAGGAGACCTGTTCAAGGCAATCCTGCATGGCCAGCACCAGCCCTTCAGTGGATTGGGGCTCTTTTTGGGGTTAATTGTAACCCCAGGGCTGGCTGAGAGCTGGTGCAGGGCACACGCTTGCCCATTGCTGGAGATGGGGGATGGTTTTGACCTTTCCAGCTTCTGCCAGAGTGTGTTTATGCAAGCCCTGCCTCCTTGCACACTTAACCCTGCACAAAGGCAGGAGACAATCACGTCCTGAAGTCCTGTGTTGAGCCGCCTCGCGGTGAGGGGGCCCTTGCAATTAGAGTGTCGTCATCTTCCAGTGGGAAGGGGGACTAGGAGAGGTGCGCTCACGAAGGAGGGGAGAAGATGGAAGGGGAAGAGCCGTAACCGGGGAGGGAGGCGAGACGCTGGAAAACAGGCCTTTTGTTGGCTTTGATATTGGCGGTGGAGGTCTGGTTTGGCTTTTCCGTCTTTATTGTTCAAAGCCCGCCGCCCAGCTGGCAGCTCCATCGGCCCCATGCTGTCGCTGTGTGCAGGGGGAGGGTGGGTTTGCAGAGCTGGTGGTCAGGACGTTCAGACCCGGCTGCATTGTTTGCCAGGGCGCAGCGCTGTGCCCGAGCACCCTCCTCCTGCAGAAAGGCAACAATAGCACCTAGGTGGGTGCCCCGAGGGTCAGCATCCAAGGAGGGAGAGGCTTGCCTGACTGCCTGTGAGCTTTATGGTCCCTTTGAGGGAGGCTGGATCCCCCTAAAACACATGGCAAGGGGCCCTTCTGCCTGCCTGTGAGCTGTGTGTGTTCTCAGCTCAGCCCCTTGTAGGAGGCAGGGAAGACTTGGGCCATCACAAACCAGTGCCTTTCCCAGGGGGACCGGCAGCCTCAAAACTGACCCCAGCTCCTTGCAAACGTATGGATACCTATGGGTGTCAAAAACTGCTCTTGGGTGCTGAGGGTGCAGGACAGTGGGGTGATGGGGCTGTGTCCGTGGCCAGCAGCACAGAGTGAAATCGGGGCGTTGTAGGAGACTGATGCATTAACTTTAAACTGTTCCAGGCTGGTTTCACTGGGCCAGGCTGGTGGTAAGGGTGGAGGCTCAGCCGCACTCGGCTGTGGCTGCTGTGTTGCCCCCATTCCCCTCGAGCTCTCTGTGCACAGCTGCCTTTGGCCTGCAGCCCAGGAACTTACCCTGGTGAGTGGACCTATTTGTCTGAGGTATCTCACCTAAAATCCCAGCCTGGCAGGGAAACCTCACCCACCCACCCACCCCCTCCAGTGCACATTTGCCCTGACTCCTGTCTGAACCATCTTTTCAAGCTGGGTCACCAGGGCTGCCCTGGACTTTCACAACTTGCATGCTTCTCCTCTCCTGAGGAGCCCACTCTCAGGAGCTTCCTCCCCTGTTAGGTCCATCACAGCTGGAGGTGCTGACCACAAAGTTAGGATGGGAGACTTTACGGATTTCTGTTCCTGGTTAGGGAACGGTTTTGGAGTGTTCTTGGTTATTATATTTTAGTCCCTGTCTTTAGAGCTACTAGGAAAGTGACACTGATACTATGTGCTGGGTGAGGGGAGTCTGATTTACTTCTGAGATCTCGTAACCTGTCAAGTATCATCAGAATCTTGAGAGGTCTGCCAAAGCCCTTCAGAAGTGGTGAGGAACGTTCACCTTACCCATACCTGTCTCCTCCCTTCCTGGCTTCTCTGTCTGGAGGTGTTTCACTGCTCTTCAGCTGCAAATGTGAAAGCTACCTGCCTGTCCCCAGAACAGCCTGGCCATCCCTGGGGTGGCTGCTCGGGGTGTTGCAGGCAGAGCAGTGGTTTTTGCTCTCTCGGAGGCTGGCTCTGCCACTCAGGAGGAGACGGATGGTGATGCACCGGAGCGTGTTTCTGAGCTCCTGGTCCCCCCATCTGAGGACGGGAGTGTGTCCCCTCCTGTCAGGGAGGCTGTTTGAGCTGAGCTGCCACCTTTCCAATCCTTGGAGCTCCCTGGGAGGCTGAAGGCCGAAATGTTGGCTGTAGGGAAAGGGGAACCTCTGCTAGTGACTCCAAGGCTCTAGGGGTGGGAGCGTCGGCTGGCACCAATGCCTCACACTGCACAGCGGGCTGGGGTGCTGCCTGGGGATCCAGAGAGCCTCTGGCAGCACGGGGGACCGGAGAGATGGGCTGTCACCCTGGCAGACCCAGGAGACTGTTGGACAGCAGTTGTCAGCCCTGCTCCCGCCAAGAGGTTTCCAGCACAGGACTGTAGCTCCATTCCCAGGCTGACAGCACAGTTTCCCAGGAGAAATCTGCTGCCCATCCCACTCTGGCCAGAGCTCTTCTTTCAGTAGCTTTGTTGCTTTTGAAGCTGGCAATTGTCAGTCTTGGAAGTGCAAACACGATGACCTGGTGCTGCCCAGCAAGGGGGTTAGAGCCCCTCGCAATCCCTTTTCCCTGCTCCTTTCCCTGTAGGTATGTTTCCAGGGCTCCTCACTCTGCTGCATGAATATTCACCAGCACCAGCTCTCCAGCCACAGGATTTAATCAGAAAGGCTGAGCATTCATGATTAAAATGCCTCCCGAGGGGGGGGGGGGGGTCAGTGCCTCCAGCCAGCTTTGGTCTTTCTTTTGGTAGCGTTGTTTTTTTTTTTTTTTTTTTTCCCCTCCTGTTTGCAGCAGGTCATTCTCTTAACCATCTGCTTCCCCTTGCACAGAACCAAGGGGGGAGGCAGACCTGGGTGTGATGCTGAGGTGGGACAGCATGTTATAAGGGAGTACTGGGAGGGCTGTGGGGCTGGGGCTGGCTCCTCATTGCTGCAGGGAACCGGGAAAGGGGCACCTGGGCTTTCCTGCCATGGGCTGGGCAATGCCAAAGGCATCAGGCACCCTGCAGCCCACCTCCTGCCCCAGCCACAGCCTCCTTGCTCCTGGGAGGTGTTGCTGGCCTCCAGCCTGCCCCAGGACTGAGCATCACATCAGCCAAGGCCTAATAGCAGCCATAAATCAGGCAGATGTCTGCCTGCCTATTGCTGGGCGCTGAGCAGCCCTCAGGGAGAGCAAGAACTATCCCCTGGGCTTTGAGGCTGCTTCTTAGTGAACCATGAGCCAGAGAGAGGAGGGCAGGAGGCAGCTGGGCTCAAACTGAGCTCATACTTGGCTTGATCAGAGAGGCAAACTGTGGGGAGGGGATAAAGGGAGAGGAGAGGGAGCGGGGACACGGCACAGCTTCCTGCTGAGAAGGGAGCTGGTGTCAAAGTGGTGGCATCCTGAGGTGCTGCTTCACCAGGTGGTCCCTCAGGGAGGGATGCCAGGCTGCTGGTGGCTTGGGGAGCATCTTCTGCCAAGTGTGGCTGGGATAGGCTTGTGGCTTTCCCCTTCCTCCTGCCTCCCTGGGCCTGGGTGATCTCAGCAGGCCATGAGCCTCTTGCAGAGAGAAGGTGCCTTGGGGGACGCAGGTGATGATGCCAGTTCCTTGTGCTGAGCCCAGGCAGGTCTAAATCCCCTGGCACATCCAGCTAGGATGCTGGACAGAGCTGTTTGGTAACTGCTGCTCGTGCTGCCCTCCATGTTAGAGCCAGCAGTGTGTCACACAGAGCGGGGGTTTCTCACCTTGCTTCCATACGGGGAAAGAGCAGTTTGATTTCAGAGAGAAGCAACCCCCCCTCTTCCTCCAGGAGATTAGCTCCTTGGTGACTGTACTGGCACTGCTGCTCCCCAGTCCGGTGCGAGCCTTATCTCCAGAGCGCCAGCCCCGGTGTGCAGGCTGGTGTTTGCATGGGAATTTGCAGGGTCGCCAGAAAGCTTTCACCTTCTGAAGAGTAGAAGAGAGAAGGAGGGAAAAAAGGGAGACATTTCAATCTTTAAGTCCTACTGCACCACAAACTTCAAACAGTGCTGAGGGAAATCAAAAGGCTTTGCAGCACGGCAGCCATGGGAAGAGAGAAACGGTAAAGGCAGCTCTGTACTTGAGGCTTGGAGTTGGGGCACAGACCGGGGGCAGGGGGCTGGCATTTACAGCCCTGGTTCTCATCGGGTCTGGGGCTGAGGGGGGTGCCAGGAAGCCTGCTGCCCCTTGTGCCACCTTGCAAGGTGATGAAGCAGTGCTGAGCAGGGTCTGCCAGGCTTGTTTCACGTGTGGCCTCGACACAGGCTGGCCAGGGCTGCCTGACGGCAGCGATCCGGTCTGTTAGTCTGTCCTGCATGTCCTGGCAGTGGTGCTCATTTTGAGCAGCTGCCCGGGTCACATCTGTGTGCGGGAGATGTGCCCCGCAGTTACGTCCCTCTTGAGTGGAAGGGCGAGTGGGGGGGGGTGCGGCGGCACGGAGCTGTGCTGCGCCTTCACACGGCTGAGAACAGGATCACCTTGGAGGCTGTGGGTCCCCTCCCTGCTCCGAACAGCACAGGGTGGCATCGTACCCAGGCCGAGAGAGGGGCAGAGATTACAGTGTGTGTGTGTGTGTGAGTAAATGGGCAGCTCTCCTGTGTTCACACCAGTAACGCACTGTGGACCCTCCGGGGCCACCGCAGGCTGGACCGGACCACGACGTCTTTGGTGCAGGGTCCCTCTAACAGGGTGGCCACGCCAGCGTGCTTGGTTATAACCCACACAGCTGCCCCTGGGGCTGTGAACAGCCAGAGCTGCTGAGGGCTTGTCCTGCAGCTTTCTGGCTGCGAGGCGAAGGGGCAGAGCGTGAGCAGCCCAGCCCCAGGCGCCTGGTTTGCCCATGCTAGAGTGTGCTGGGGCTCGGTGAGGGCTGGGGTGAGGCAGAGTGGGGGCTGCCCTCGGTGGTGCAGGGTGCATCTTTGCTTTAGCTGCTCTTCCTCTGAAGCAAGGTCCACCCTCCTGCCTGCCTTTTCACAAGCCCGTCTCCCATGTCAGCGTTTAAATGGGGGCCCAGAGTGTTGAACCTGGCATGGATGACCGGGAGAGGATGCATGAGGCGCAGCTGATTTACCTGCCAGGGGTCAGCGTGGCAGACTGGGAAAGGGAAGCATCCCAGAAAACTCCTTCCCCATCGTTTGGGTGGCCTTGCCTGCAGGGAGGCACAGGCAGTCGAACCCAATGTCCCCAGGGGAAGGGGGTGGATTGCGTTTGACACCCATTAGTCACACGTAGGGGATGTTACAGCAAGGCTTGGTACCCAGGGATAGTCCTGGGAGTCACTGTTGAGATGTGCTGATGTAAATGTTGTCTTGGTATGATGATGGAGAGCCAGGTTTCCAAGGAAACATGGGGGTTTGGGGCTCTTGGGTGGATAGGGGGGGTGGGAGGTGGGAACAGCAGGCAACAGCCATGTGCTGCCAAAGCCCATGGGGCACCAGCGTTGGGGTGCTGGCAATGGGCTGCAAGGCGGACCGACCCATTTCACCAGGAGCAGTGAGGCTCTTGATGAGCCTCATCGAGCATTTCTGGGGCCACAGAGGTTGGCATGGTCCTTGCTTCACCATGCTGAAGGCTGGCTCTACCTGCCGGAGCCTGCACTGGGGGCAGAGGCACAGAAGGAGAGGGACTGGGAGAGAGGAGGTGTCCTCGAGCAGCAGATGGGCTTCTCCCCGCTGGGTGCCCCCCTAAAGGTACCTGGGGTGGTCTGAGCAAGGGGGACATTGGCAGGCTGCTTTGTGGCATATCTCCTGGCAAAGCCACTTACTGGGGTCATGTGGAAAGGAGAGTTAATGACTGAAAAACAAAATCACTGCCCAAACTTCCGCCTGGGCAGAGTGACAGCCCCAGCAAAGGGCCAGGCAGCTTGCATTTGAGCAATATAAAGTGGCCAGGACAGGGAACGTGCTGGGGCAGTTGTGCTCTGGAAGGGACCCGTGGGAGTTTTATCTGGGCAAGGAATGGGGCTTGCTGCCTGTCAGGACCCCAGCTTGGGTAATTGCAGTCTCTGTCTTGCAGGGAGGGGTGCTGTGTGCCTGCATGTGCTTGTAGCAGGGCTTCCTGGAGGAATTAGGAACATGATCACATCTGTCTGTCTGTCCAGTTCCCATCTTGGCCAGTATTTCCTGATTTGCAGCAGTGTATGACCCTCCAAAGTAGCGGGATCTGTTGGATTTCTGGGGGCTGAGTAGGTAGGGTGAATCAGGGGGCCCCAAATCGCATAGCTGCTGGGGTGGGTGCTGTGGTGGGAGCTGCACCATTGCCTGTCCCGGCTGGTGCTGGGCTGCCTGCACCCCGAGCTGCTGACACGTGAGTGAGCTTGACGTGGGGGTGAGATCCTGCTAACAGCCGAGGTCCTGGGAGAGAGCAGGCGAGCACGCTCCTGTGTTCGCGCCTGGGAGATTGCTCGCGTGGTGCAGGGTCCCAAGGGCAGGGAGTTTGCTTCCAAGGAAAATAAAGATTAAAGAGAATTAAACAAACCAGAGATGGGCTGAGGGGAGAAGAGACGCGGAGCAGATGGTGAGAAGGGGGGGAAGCAGGGAGATCGGCACAAAAGGCTTGGAGACCCTGGAGGAGAGAGGAAGGAAACGGCAGGAGGAGAGCGCAGGGAAAGGCAGTGTGGAGGAGGCAGACAGGGCGCAGCGGGGAAGCAAAACACCCCGAGCCCTGGCATCGGCTCCTGTGTTTGCCCAGCCTCCTGCTGAGACTTCCTTCTGCCCGAATTTTACCAGCATCTTTGTTCCTGAGAGCTCAGTTTGCTGCTGAGATCCAGGACAGGGAGGAAACGTGAGAGTTATCTCAGTGGAGAGCCTAAGGGGAGGGAGAAGGTGTAGCTGCACCCGATTGTTCCCCCTCCAGCCCAGGTGGCACCCTGCTAGCTCCCGAGGCTGTGGCTTTAAGCATCCTTAGCCAAGGGCCTGGGCCTTTTGGGGGCTGCACTGGGGTGCAGAACTCTGTCCCAGGGCTGGAGGGAGGAGACCTTCCAAGCAGCAGGCGAAGACCTGCCGTGTGTCCCTGTTCCCTCCCACAGACGGTATCCACAGTGTGACAGCCCAGTGCGTCTTGCGAGTGATCATCATCACGGAGGACATGTTGGCCAACAGCATCACGGTGCGGCTGGAGAACATGTGGCAGGAGCGTTTCCTCTCCCCGCTGCTGTCCACCTTCCTGGAAGGGGTGGCCACCGTGCTCGCGACGCCCAAGGAGGACATCTTCATCTTCAACATCCAGAACGACACGGACGTGGGCGGCACGGTGCTCAATGTCAGCTTCTCGGCGCTGGCACCACGGGGCGGGCGCTACTTCAGCTCGGAGGAGCTGCAGGAGCAGCTGTACATGAAGCGCATGGCGCTGACGGGTGCCTCCATGCTGGAAGTCCTGCCCTTCGACGACAACGTCTGCCTGCGGGAGCCCTGCCAGAACTACATGAAGTGCATCTCCGTCCTCAAGTTCGACAGCTCAGCCCCCTTCATCGCCTCCCCCTCGACCCTCTTTCGGCCCATCCACCCCATCACTGGCCTGCGGTGCCGCTGCCCACAGGGTTTCACTGGGGACTACTGCGAAACAGAGATCAACCTCTGCTACTCCAACCCTTGCCTGAATGGCGGGATTTGCACCCGCAAGGAGGGGGGATACACGTGTGTTTGCCGCCAGCACTTCAGCGGTGAGTGCCTGGGGCTGGGGGCCGGGTGAGCGGGTCCCTTGATGTTGCTGTCACCATGGCAGAGTGCTCCTCCCAACAGGGCAGCGGGTGTCAGAGCCCCTCTTTGCCCACAGAGGTCCGGCTCTGCTCCTGGCTCTCCGTGTTTCCATGGTGCTGGAAGTGCAGGGCTGAGGTTGCCATAGAAATCTGTCTTGTAGGGAGGTGACATGGAGGGCTCTTGGGGACCTTGGCCACTGCCTCCCAGCCTTTTTCACAGAGCAGGAGGACCAAGCTGGACCGTGCCAGGCTGGGGCACAGGAGGCTCCTCAGCCCTCCCCCATGCCAGTGGGGTGATGGGCTCTGGGACCATTGACGGTGCTGGTTTCAGCCTGTGCCAGTCTTCAGCTGGTCTGGCAGAAAAGTGGAGCCGACGGTGGCCCCATATGCAGTGGGTGAGCTGCTGCCCACCCAAAACAGAAGGGGAGGCTGGGCCTAGCTTCTCCACCAGGCAGGATCCAATCCAGGCAGGTTTGGTCCTAGTCATGGGGAGAATCCCTGGGCTGGCCAGTGTCTTGTTGCCACAAGTCCCCAACAGGCTGTAGAGATCCATGCCTGGGCACTGGCAACCTGGGGGTGAGGGAGGGTGGCCTGTGGCTTCTGGGGAGGGAGCCCCTGCCTTGCCCTCCCTGCCAGGAGGGAGCGTGGCAGCAGATGGCTGCCTTGGAGCCGCTCTCCTGTCGGTGGCTCCTGGTGAGATAAGCAGAGTCAGTGGTAATTAACCCCCAGCATTTGAAGCATGAACAGCCATTAGCAGATGGGTTAATGAGCTCATTTCCCTGTCACTTCATGCTGTCTCTTCATCCTCCTTGCGTGCCATGGAGCAAGTAATGGGAGCAGGGCCTGGGGTGTAGGACTGCAGCTGAGCAGTTCCCTGTGTGCTGTGGGGACAGCATGAGAAAAGGGGCTGGCCAGACTCCCTGTGCTGCACCGCTGAGCTTGCTTGGGGCATCCCTGTTACTGATGCCAGCAGGGTGCAAGGGTGTTTGGTGTCCCTCATCTGGCTGTTTTCCACTTGGCTTTTGCTCCTATGTCAGACCTGCATGCAGAGTTAGGAGGCTCCTGGTGCTGTGGGTGAGACTTTCACAGCTATTGGTGGGGGAACTCAGTGGTGTTGGGCTGTCCCTGCACCCCAGAGCCAGGGATGTGATGCCTGTCCCAGGCCTGTGCAGTGGCCGTGTCCAAGGAGGCACTCTCAGCATCGCTGGGACTTCTCTGGCTTGTCCTTGCCTCTTCATCCTTAGGACTGTGCAGCCCAGCTGTGGCCAGTCCCCCTCCCGTCACATTCCCATGCCTTCCTGGGTCTAAACTTGCCCCTTTGGCCGAAGCTGGCATCCCCTCCAGCCCAGTGGCTTGAGCTGCAGGGCTGGTGGTGGTAGCTAGCTTGCTGGCTACTGTGGGGAACACCTGGCTGACACCTGGGATGTCACATCCTTTGCCTGCCCCAGCCACCCCACAAACTCCTGGCCCTTGGCTGCCTTGCCCCAAACCGGGGCTGGAGGTCTGCACTCCCGGGCCAAGGAGTGGATGGGTGGCTGCTGCGTGCGTGCCCCCTCCGCCAGCCAGGACGTGTCCCAAGCCTCTCGTCTTGTTCCCCCCCCCCCCCAGGTGAGAACTGCGAGGTGGACAGCCGCTCCGGGCGCTGCGTGCCCGGCGTGTGCCGCAACGGCGGCACCTGCACCAGCGGCGCTGACGGGGGCTTCCGCTGCCAGTGCCCGGCGGGCGGCTTCGAGACGCCCTTCTGCGAGGTGTCCACGCGCTCCTTCCCTCCGCGGTCCTTCGTCATGTTCCGGGGCCTGCGCCAGCGCTTCCATCTCACCCTCGCCCTCTCGTGAGTCCTCTCCTTCCTCTGCTGGACACCAGCACCCGCTGGTTCCCCTGGCCCTGCTCTGGTGGCTCTTGTGCACCCTGGGCCTGTCCAGGGACTCAGTGCTGCTCTCCAGACCCCTGCCTCGCCAGCTTTGCCTCGCCACGGGGCTTCCCTGGTGCCTTTAGCTCTGAATCTGCACTAGCATGTCTCCCCCGGCATCAGCTCATCCCTTCCTTCAGTGTCTCTGCCCTTCCCTGCTGCCAGCTCTCTGCCTCTGTGCCAGGTCCCCATGCTCCCAAACCATCTGCTGGATCAAGCTCCCAGCCCCTTCCCAGCTGGGCTTGCACCCAGGGCCAGGCCCGGGTCTTGCCCTGTCCCCGCGCTGGGACACTGGCGCGTGCCACCGGAGAGCAGGGATGTCCGCATGCTCCTTGCGCACACCCTGCCCTCCCGCTTCCTCCCTTGCCCCAGGTTCAGCACCGTGGAGCCCAGCGGCCTCCTGCTCTACAACGGGCGCCTGAACGAGAGGCACGACTTCCTGGCGGTGGAGATCATCCAGGGGCAGGTCCAGCTGAAATACTCCACAGGTAGGCTCAGCCCTGCCTGTTGTAGGATTTGTGCTGTGTAAGAAGGCCGGGTGCTGCTCTGGATGGAGCCCATGCTAAGGGAGACAGGGTTGAGAGAGGTGTTGGTGAGCATCAGTGGATGGCACAGGGGACGGGTGTGTGTCTCAGGACCCTCCCTAAGTTTAGGAGTGCAAGTGCAGCATAGGGGTTGTGAGGACAAACCAGAACAAACCCTTTAGGGGTCTCCAGTGCTGTTCTGCCCTGTTATATCACTACAAGCTTCACCTCCTGCCTTGTCATGAGCCAGTCTGGAGAGGAGGACTCTCCTGGAAGGTTGTTTGCTATCCTGTTGGTCTCATCCCTGCTGCTTTGTGCCGTAGCTGTGCCTCTCCTGCACCCATCCTGCCTGCCCCGAGGGGCGTCAGGATCATCTGCCTGGAACATTGGGCCCTTGCGTTAACAACTGTGGCTTCCCTCCCATCCTGGGTCCAGCACTCCTCCCTTCTGCCCTGCACCAGTGCCTGGTGGCCATCCCGCTACTGCTTGATTGTGTTGGTCTCCTCCGGGCAAGGCCCAGCAGCGAGCGGCTGGCAAGGGGCCACCTGCACGGTGCTGGGGACACCCTGGCAGTCACCCTGGGCTGCTCACTGCCAGTCCCAGGGCTGCAATTCCCCCTGCCCTGCTCCTGCTGCAAGGCTGCAGGCAGGCAGAGGCCAGCGTGCTGGGTTTGTCTGCCTGAAGCCCTTCTCCATCCCTGCGCGAGGCCGTCGGCAGGCTTGGTGCCTGCAGGAGGGGTGGGCATGTCCGAGGACTGTCAGCCTTCCCTCAGCGTGCCGTCGTCCCTGTCTCTGCAGGAGAGTCCAGCACGGTGGTGAGCCCCTACCTGCCGGGCGGCGTGAGCGATGGGCAGTGGCACACGCTGCAGCTCCGCTACTACAACAAGGTACGTGTGCCCCTACCACGCGTGTGGGGCTCTCTCCCTGCGAGGCATGAGCGAGCAGCTCTGGCTCTCCTGTTCTCTGGCTCTGCCCCGTGGTGGGGAGGCTGTGGAGAGAAGGTAGAGGTGGTTTTCAGCCCTTGGGGATGGGTGCAGTGGAGCAGACAGCCGGGTGCAGGGTGAGATTGGCACTCAGGACCGCGCCTGGAGGCTGCAGGAACGCGCTCTGTGCAGTGTCCTTGCCCGTGTCCGTCTCTGTCGCTGCTTGCTGGGCTCGGCCAGGGGTGTCCCTCCTGCTTCGCTCACGCTTCGGGCAGCGCAGCGGTGCCTGAGCCATGCTCAGGCCCTTTCCTCACTGTTGCACGAGCCCTTGGGTGCCTGGGTCTGGGGGCACATGTGCTGCTAACGCCTCGCGTTTGGTTTCAGCCCAAGGTCAGCGCCCTGGGGGTGGTGCAGGGCCCCTCCAAGGACAAGGTGGCCATCTTGACAGTGGACGAATGTGACGCCTCAGTGGCCCTGCAGTTCGGCAGCGATATCGGGAACTACTCCTGTGCTGCAGAGGGTGTGCAGACCAGCTCAAAGAAGTGAGTTCCTCGGGGACTCCTGGGCACTGCTCTGGTGGGGAGGGGAGCCAGGGCACTTGGGTCCCCTGCATCTGGGACCTTGGCTGTGTGTGCCTGTCCCTGAGGATATCTGCTTCTCAGCCCCTTGTGCTGCAGAGCCAGCTGGCTGGCCTGAGGTCACTGGGACTCTTAAAGCCCTGGGCTTCTGTCTTTTTAGGTCCCTGGACCTCACAGGTCCCTTGCTCCTCGGAGGTGTCCCCAACCTGCCAGAAAACTTCCCCGTCACTCACCGGGACTTCGTAGGATGCATGAGAGACCTATACATCGACAGCAAACGCATTGACCTGGCCTCCTACATCGCCAACAACGGAACTGCTGCAGGTACCAGTGCCTCTGCTCCTGCCAGCCCCTACCCTGGAAATGGCCTCTTCTACTCACACAGCACCACTGCCAGGCTGTAACAGCATCATGGCAGCACGGCTGGAGCTGAGCAGCTTCCCATCAGAGAATGGGGCCTCCAGATCCCCCTAAATGAGCCAGTCCCCACCCCAGCTAATGTTCTGGGAATGTCCTCTGATCCCAAGCGCAGAACCTGCAGAGCTGGCCTATCTGGGAGATGCTAAGTAGTCAGTCCGTCTGCTCAGTGTCTTCTGGCATAAGGAGCAGCAACAGCCTTGATGCTCATCCCTGAGCAGGCAGGGCCCGTGTGGAGAGGGTGAGCAGCTGGGCTTGCCCCTCTGGCAGCCGGGGAAAGGGCTGGCAGGCAGTGGTGCCTCTCCATGTGGGCTGGGGGGAGTTGGTGAGCCGGCTGGGGCTGATGTGGGTGACTTTGATACCTCCAGGCTGCCATGCCAAGCACACGTTCTGCGACTCCAGCCCCTGCAAGAATGGCGGCACCTGCTCTGTCAGCTGGGGGACCTACTCCTGCCTCTGTCCTGTTGGCTTCGGAGGCAAAGACTGCCGCCACCGTGAGTGAGCGGGCGCTGCTGGGCGTGGGCAGGGTGGGTATGTGCAAGACTGTGCTGGGGTTGCTGTGGAAGCAGAGCAAGGGGTCCACGTGAGATGAACTAGCTCTCTTGTCCCTGAATCTAGTGCTCCCTGGGTAGTGCCCATCGCTTCTCCTCACCTCCGCTTTCCTTTCCAGCCATGCACCATGCCCACTATTTCCAGGGCAACAGTGTCCTGACCTGGGACTTCAAGACAGATGTGAAGATTTCAGTGCCGTGGTACCTGGGGCTGGCGTTTCGGACACGCCAGCCAGACGGGGTGCTTCTGCAGGCCCATGCCGGCCAGTACACCACCCTGCTCTGCCAGGTAGGGCCACGGCCTCAGCCTCAGCACCATGCCTCAGCTTCCACTGCCGTCCACCTCGAGAGAGCAGGAGGACCCTGCCCTCCGTGTCGATTCCAGCCCAAGCAGGGGGTGTTTGCGGGGAGAGGTGTTGAGCAGGGCTCATGCTCAGAGGGAGGGTAGGCTGGAGGGCAGCCGGAGTCAGCAAGGCTGTTGCTCACTGCTGCCATTGCTGGTTCCCTCTCTGCAGCTGGCTGGGGGGCTGCTCTCCTTCATGGTGAGCAGGGGGTCCGGGCGCAGCACCAGCCTCCTCCTGGACCAGCTGCGGCTCAGCGATGGGAGATGGCATGACCTCCAGCTGGAGCTGCGGGATGTCCGCAGTGGGCGAGATTCACGCTACGTCATCACCCTCACACTGGACTTTGGGCTCTATCAGGTAGGCGCTGCTTGAGAGCCCGGCACTGGGACAGGAGCTGTGCAGGATGCTTGGCAGACATGGGCCGGGCTGGGCCTCTGCACCCTCAGAGAGGGCTGGGGCAGGGCTGATGCCAGTTGCCCCTTGTTACTCCCTTCTGCAGGATACAGTCGTTGTTGGGAATGAACTGCATGGCCTGAAGGTGAAACACCTGCACGTGGGGGGAGTCCTGGGCTCTGGCGAGGTGCAGAACGGGCTGAGGGGCTGCATACAGGTGAGTCTGTTGCTCTGAGCTTTCCCTTTCCAGTGAGTTTGTTATGTGGAGGAGTGGAAACACAGGCCTGGCAGCTGCTGCCGGCCGGCATCCATCCTGCTGGTGACTCTCTCTGAGCATTCAAGGCTCTGAGGTGCCACAGAGCAGCCATAAATCAATGCAGCAGGGTTGATGGGAGGGGGGGCTGTCCCTGGGGGTTCGTGGAGGGCCGGAGGACTGGAGCCTCGCGTGTCTGTCCTAGCTTCACTGTGAATTTGTCACCTGCCTTGCAGGGTGTGCGACTGGGTGACAGCATCACCGGGACCGTGCTGCCCAAGCCCAGCCATGCCCTGCGGGTGGAGGCTGGCTGCAGCGTGCCCAGCCCCTGCGACTCCAGTCCCTGCCCAGCCAACAGCGTTTGCAAGGACGAGTGGCAGAGCTACTCCTGCGTCTGCCAGCCAGGTAGGACCAGCAGTGCCCTGCCACCCCTTTGCTCTCCACGCCTGTCTGTCTTTTCTCCCTCTATGGCTCCCTCCTGTCCTGTGACTGCTCTCCTGTCCATCCCTTGGGCGAGTCACAACCCTGTCACACACTTATTAATTTTTCTGGAGGGCAGAATCCCTCCTGAGCCCACTGAATCCACTCCTTGGTGCTCTGGCACCTCTTGGGGAAGGTGTTTGTTTTACACAGTGTTCTCTGTCCATGCCTCAGGGTACTACGGAGGGGACTGTGTGGATGTGTGTCACCTCAACCCCTGCAAGAACAAGTCAGTGTGTCGCCGCAAGCCGGGCTCACCCCTGGGCTATGTATGCGAGTGCGGAGGGAACTTCTTTGGGCAGTACTGCGAGCACAGGTGAGATGCAGGGCCACGGGCTCCATCCCTGGCTTTGTGCTGCCGTCTCATCCCTTCTATATGACCCGGGACTTCTCAGTGCCTCCTGGCTCCTTGGAGCTGCTGAGCAGCTGTGCTGGTGGGAGGAGAAGGCCCCGGGGGATTTGCTTGTTGTAACAGCAAAGGTATTTCTCTCCCTAGGATGGATCAGCAGTGTCCGAAGGGCTGGTGGGGGAACCCCACCTGCGGGCCCTGTAACTGTGATGTGAACAAGGGCTTTGACCCCGACTGCAATAAAACCAACGGGCAGTGCCACTGCAAGGTGAGGGGCAGCTGTGCCCATGGGGATGGGGCCCACAGCTTGCCTGGAGCCCTGCTTGTCCTTGGTGCTGTTCTTTGTCCCCTCCAAAGGCCTGGCATCTGCCCAGGGCCTGCTTTGTGTGCCTGCTTCTGGGCTGGATCCCTGCTCAGCTCTTCTGTGTGGCCCTCCTGCCTCAGCACAGTGACAATGGGGGCAGTGGGGCTACTTGTAAATCAGGAGACCCTGGCCCCGATGGTTCTCCAGGCGCCTGCCTCGGCTGCTGTCCCGATGGGCTGTCTGATGGCTGTCCCCATCTCCCCCCAGGACTTCCACTACCGCCCCAAAGGCAGTGACACCTGCCTGCCTTGCGACTGCTACCCCGTGGGCTCCACCTCGCGCTCCTGCGACAAGGAGACGGGCCGGTGCCACTGCCGGCCCGGGGTCATCGGGCGCCAGTGCAACAGCTGCGACAGCCCCTTTGCCGAGGTGACGCCCAGCGGCTGCGAGGGTGAGTGTGAGAACGGTGGGGAGCTGGTGCTGTGGGGCTTGGCGTCAGTGTCCCGGCCCGTGACCGGCCCCTCGGGGTGCGTGTCTCCACAGTGCTCTATGACGGCTGCCCCAAAAGCCTGAAGGCGGGTGTGTGGTGGCCCCAGACCAAGTTTGGCTTCTCAGCTGTGGTGCTGTGTCCCAAAGGCTCCTTGGGTGAGTGGGGGATGCAGTGGGGAGGGGAGGGGGTGGCCTGGCTGTCCTGCCAGGGGCTGTAGCAGCTCCAGCAATATCACTTTGTTCTCGTGCTGGCACGGTCCCATTTAGCTGGGCTTGAGGGCTGGGAGAAGGAATTTGGAGAAGAAAATGCCACAGCCTGGGGGAGAGCAGAGAGGGCTGGCCACAGGGCTGGGAACAGACTGTGGGGTCTAGGCCCATCACCCAGCCCCAGGGCTGTGCTGTTCCCTCGGCCTCAGTCCCCACCTTCTCCCTGCTACTTTTTGGTTTCAGCGGGCTCGAGGCTGGGGTCAGGCCTGGCACGGCAGCTCGGTGCCCGCAGTGCCTTGCTGGGGCTCCTTTTGCACCATCCTTGTCGTGCACTGTGAGGGGAGCGGGGCACAGTGTGCCGTTAGGTGAGTGTCTCGGATAGGAGTCAACGTCCCGAGCTGGAGGAGGCTGTGCTCGGTGATGGCAAAGGCGTGAGCAGGATGTCTGGGACTGCAGGGCAGCGCAAGCCCCAGGGGACAATACAAACCCTGTCCTTCTCCAGCCGTTCGCCCCAGGAGGAGGCAGGTTCAGCTCCTAACTGTTGTCGCTTCTCTCCCTGGTTCTCTCGCCCTCCGTGCTCAGGCTTGAGGGGTGCAGGTAAGGTTGTTCCCATCCCCTTCCCCCCTGTGCTATAAGGGCTGTGCCATGCGGCTTTCCCTCCCTGCTCCCTGCCTGGCACCCTGCACACCCCTGTGCTTTCCCTGCCGCTTCTGGAGCTGCCGAGTGTCTTCCCAACGCTTTGCCTGGCCTCACCGATCCTACTCGCTCTTCCCTGCTCCCGGCACAAACCCGGCTGCAGCCGCATGCAGCCCCTGCCACCCGCTGCCCTGAGCCCCCAGCGTTGGCTCTGGGCAGGTCTGCGCTCTGCTCCCCGGCTGGGCGGGATGCCGGCTTTCCTGGGCTGGTACCTGCTTGCCTAGGCTGGGAGGGGAAGGAGCTGGTGCTGAGTAATGGGTAGTGAGGCCGGGGAGGAATGGGTGTGGGGTGGAGGAAGGGGGTGGACATGTTTGAATGGAGGGCAGTAAGACGGGTGCAGGAACTGGTGGGCATGCACAGCACAAGGTCCTGTTCCTTCTGCCTGGCTGGCAGGGAGAGGCAGAGGGACCCGGGGGCCAGATCCTGCCCAGATCTGCAGCTGAGCCAACCTCTGTTCTCTGCCGGGGAAAGACCAGAAGTGGTGAGGTTTTATTGTTCTCCCAGCTCCAGCGGCACTGATCCCTGTGCTTCTGCAGCTGGGGGAAAGGTGGCTGGGGAAGACACCTTGGAGCTGGAGATGGTGGGAGGGGACACACTAGTCACTGGGGCTTTTCTGAGCAGCAAATGGAGTGTGCTCCAGCTTCCTCTCCCCACCCTGGCCACGCTGCTGCCCTTTCCCAGCCATGGGTGGGTGAGCTCCTGTGCCCTGGTGCCATCTCCAGGAGGGCCTGGTCAACAGTCCTGATGGGTGCACTGGGATCACTTGGGTTCCTCTTGCTCAGAGTGTGCACGGTGACACTCCCAGCCCGGGGTGCTGCTCTTCGTGTCGGCTTTAGCAGCGCCTTTGGTGGTGGTCCCATTCACTGCTGGTATCTCCATTGCTGTGCAGTAGTGCTTGGGCCCCAGCCAGGGACTGGGGTCTTGTGCTGGCTGCTGAACCCACACTGCTGGAAGGGGGGGTCCTCCACCCCACTCAACTGCAGGGACCCATCTCTGGGGTGGGTTTGCCAGCCCCACAGCAGGAGTGTTGTCCTCCTGGGGTGACTTTGCCCCGTAGAAAGAGGCAGGACCTCAGCAGCCGTTGCCGGCTGTTAGCCGAGGGATGCCTAGAGCTGCGTGGGCTTCGGTAGTTTGGGGTCAGGTGTGCCCTGAGGACACAGACACATCCCCACCAGGAACCAGGGGCTTCTCCAGCCCAAGCCTTGCAAAGTCACTTACTCTTCTTTGTAATTCTGTGCAATGGTACCTGGTGTGATGCAGCCCAGAAGCACACAGAGGAGCCCAGCTCCTGGAGGTAGGGGATGGCAGCAGTTTGCCGAGGTGATGCAGACCAAGGGTGGAATGGGTTGCACTGGTCCAGGAGGATGGCCCTGGAGCGTTACAGGCCCTCCCCATCACTTGCTGTTGCTGCTCTTCAGGATTAGCTGGTGCAGAGGGTCCCTGCTAGGGGGATGCGGCAGGGGAGCCATGTATCCTGTTGAATTTCAGACATGCCCTTCCTCCCGGGTTTAGGTGCAGCCGTCAGACACTGTGATGAGGAAAAGGGCTGGCTGGAGCCAGATCTCTTCAACTGCACTTCACCTGCCTTCAAGGAGCTCTCCATGCTGGTAATCCCCTCTCAGCTCTGCAGCCCCAACAGGGCAGGAGCCATATGAGCAAGGACTCACAGCCAGGTTTCAAAGAGCTCAGCTGTCTGTGGGCACCTAGAGTAGGAAAGGGTCTTGCCACAGTGCTCAGCACCTTTCTTTTCTCATCTCCTGCCCCCAAGCCCATCCTGTGGGATCACTGGTATGAACTGAATTTCACTTTGGTTTAATCTAGTATTTTGAGTGTCCCCATCAGAAATGACCTGTGTCATGCCACACTATTTAAGAGGAAAACAAGTAACTGAAAAAGGCTGAATAGTTTGAAGCTGGCAGAATGTCTGCCCCATGAGACATCTGTAGGCCCCAGAACCTTCAGTGACAAGTCCCTTTGGAATATCCAGGCAAGTTTATTGAACGCTTGCATCCCACCAAGGCTGAATTGCTGAACTGTAGCTGAAGCCAGGAAAGTTTCCAGGGAAGTACCGCTAGATTCTTGCCCTGTCCTTTCATCTCCTTGGCATCTGTCAGGTGTGGTACTGCGTTAGCTGGGCCTGGCCCAGTGCAACCCCTGGTGTGTTGCTGGAGGCTGGTTGTCTGCCAGAGGTTCTCCCTGTTCTAGTGACCACTGCTGTGAGTGTCCCTGGCTTATGCAGTGCTTTCAGAAATCGCCTCTGGATCCAGTGGGGCATGCAGCATCCCAGCTTCCCAGTGAGGAACCTGCTCAATTGTTTAATCCCCTCCTTTCTCTTCATTGGCAGCTGGAGGGCTTGGAGAGGAACGAGACTGAACTCAACACAATTGAAGCCAAGAAGCTGGCCCACCGGCTCCGTGCCGTGACGGACCACATGGACCACTACTTTGGCAACGACGTGCACATCACTTTCCGCCTGCTGTCCCACCTCATGGCCTTTGAGAGCCGGCAGCGTGGCTTTGGCCTGACAGCCACACAGGATGCCCACTTCAATGAGGTGAGTCCTTCGCCAGATCAGGGCGGCTTCTGTTGCTGTTATCAGCCAACGTGAGCCTGGGTCTCTGTTGGGATCAAGGATGTTGTGAGACCATGTCAGGAGCACTGGAATCCCCAGTCCCACACAGACAGCTAGACCAGTGGAGGCCGCCTGCGTGGTCAGGGCTGGAGCACAGGGTTGGATGTCTCTGCAGGATGCTGGCTGATGAGCACTGAGGGTGGGGGCCCATCGTAGGAGAGAGTACCCCTCTTTCCTGAGCCCTTGTGCAGCAAGCTGGACGGGGAGCACAGTGCTGCAGCCTGGGGGTGGTCAGGATGATGGGGCCCAAAGGCTCTGCTTCCCTCACCCCCCACCCCCATGTCTCTCCCACGCAGAACCTGCTGCGTGCAGGCAGCTCCGTGCTGGCACCCGAGAACCGGGAGCACTGGGCCATGCTGCCGCACAGCGAGCACGGCAGTGCCAGCCTCATGGAGCAGCTGCGGGACTACTCGGGCACACTGGCCAGCAACATGAAACTCACCTACCTCAACCCCGTTGGTGTCGTCACCCCCAACATCAGTGAGTAGGATCCAGCTGGTGCTGGGGCGGTGCAGAGCCACTCCTCTGTCGCACCCTGTCCCCTTCTCCTCATCAAACTGCACCTCAGCAAGGGTGCTGAACAGCAAGGGTCCTTGGTGCCTCCCAAACACAGAGTTGTTTGTGGGAGACATCCTGGTCCCATCCCTGCCTGGAGCAGCAGACACACCCCCAAGGGCCAGCAGAGCCAGGAGTGTGCTGCCCTCTCCCAGTTACCCCCAGTCAAACCTGAGTCTCTAGTAACAAAGCCACTGGTCCCAGTGGCAGAAGTAGCCTGCCCTATGGCAGAGCAAGGATCTGGCCTGGGAAGGAGCACTATAGATGCTGGGATCTCACGTCGTGCCCAGCCACGGGGTATATCTAGAACCCAGCCTGTGGCTCATGTGGTCCCTTTGCTGGTGACTTCAAACCTGGGGTGTCCTGGAGCATGGTTGCTCTCCAGGTGGCCATCCTAGATCTGGTTTTTACTCCCTTGCTCCTCCACAGTGCTGAGCATTGATCGCATGGAGAACCACTCCCATATCCGCCGGCGCTACCCTCGCTACCACAGCAGCCTCTTCCGGGGCCAGCCCGCCTGGGACCCCCACACCCACGTTGTGCTGCCACTGTCGGTGCTGAGCCCCCCAAAAGCTGAAGGTGAGCGTGTGAGCATCACTTGGGGAACAGCACGGGTGGGTGTGAGAAGGAAGATGTGCCCCTGCTGAGACCTGGCTCTGTCAGAGGTCCACAAGTCACCCCTGAGAGCTCAGAGCTTCTGACTTTACCACATCCCAGAGGCTCCTGGTGGGCTCATAAGCTGCCTTCAGAGCAGCCCGTGTGTGTTCTCACCATCCCCTTGTGTGCCTCAGCTGTCCCCACAGCGGTGCCCACGCTGGCTGGGGGCGAAGGGAACTACACTGTGGAGAACTCCTCCCCGAGGCAGGCGCTGCCGGAGCCTGAGCCCGCTCTCACTGTGATCATCCTCATCATGTACCGCACCCTGGGGGGGCTGCTGCCTGCACGCTACCAGGTGGATCGCCGCAGTGTCAGGTACATCCCCCTCTGCTTTGCCCTCCACAAGGACCGGTGGAGAGAGGCTGGCTGGACTCTGCTCCCTCCAGCTGTCGCTGAGTCTGCAATGTCTTGGGCTTGGTTCCCAGTCAGATGGTCTTGCAGTGATCTGCTTGTTCCCCACCTTGGCGTCCTTCTGCCCCGTGTTTCCTGACCCCTTGGTGTGGGCTGGGCAGAGCTGTTCCTTCTGAGACAGCGCAGGGTGTTCCGGGAGTCCCCCCCCCCAGAGGGCTGCAGCTGCTGGGCACAGTGATGGTAGAGCTCCATCACTCCTTGTAGGCTCCCCAAGAATCCCGTGATGAACTCTCCCATCGTGAGCGTCTCTGTGTTCAGCAACCACACTTTCCTGCGGGGGCCCCTGGACACCCCTCTCGTGCTGGAATTTCACCTGCTGGAGACGGCCAACAGGAGCAAACCTCTCTGCGTCCAGTGGAACGATTCCAACCCGTGAGTTGAGCGCAGCTGGGCCATTCTCTTTGATACCCAGGCACCTCCTCACTCCCTGAATCTCCGTGGCCGTGACAGGTAGCACTGGGACGTGGGGGTTCCCACCCTCTCCCAGGCAGTTCGTTCCTGCTGGGAGGGCACAGCGGGGTCCCTGCAGGGCTCTGGCTCTGGTTCCTCAGCTGTAGGAGTGCAGTTGTGTCTGCTGGTAGAAAAGCCTTGTCAATCACCCCTCTTCTCTGCATTTATTTCTCCACACACCCCACTTATCTGTCTTCTCTCCTAAGTGCACTCTGCTTTTTGGTGGCTGCAGGACCAACCCCTCTGGCTTCTGGACAGCCAGGGACTGTGAGCTCGTGTACCGAAACACCACACACGTCCACTGCCAGTGCTCCCAGTTTGGCACCTTTGGGGTTCTGATGGACAGTTCACACCGAGAGGTAACCTCGGCCTGCGGGGCTGTGGGTGGTAGTGGGGGCTGTTAGCCACTGGGTCCCAGGATAAACAGTCATAGGCAGAAAATTCCCTGTGGGACACAAGTAGAATCTGAGAGCTCAGCAGGCTTCCTGCATCTCCCCCTAATGCTGCCATTTGCCTTTGGTTCTCTGCTGCTGCAGCAACTGGAAGGTGACCTGGAGACATTGGCAATTGTCACCTATTCCTTGGTGTCTCTCTCCTTGGTGGCTCTGCTGCTGACCTTCTCCTTCCTGACCTGCCTCAAAGGCCTCAAGTCCAACACACGTGGCATCCACTCCAACATATCAGTCACCCTCTTCTTTTCTGAGCTGCTCTTTCTCCTGGGCATCAACCGCACTGAGAACCAGGTCTGTGGGCTTGAACAAGCACGCCCATGGCGATGAGGGCAAGGCACAGATGATGCAGTTGGCCCAGTGGGACCATCTCTGAGTGTTTTTTTGTCTCTCCAGTTTCTTTGCACTGTGATTGCCATCCTTCTCCACTGCTTCTTCCTCTCCACCTTCGCCTGGCTCTTTGTCCAGGGCCTCCACATCTACCGTATGCAGACTGAAGCTCGCAACGTCAACTTTGGGGCCATGCGTTTCTACTATGCCATCGGTTGGGGAGTGCCTGCCATCATCACTGGTAAGAGCTGCTTGTCCTGCAGCCATGCCAAAAGCGCCGGTTCTCAGCAGCCTCCTGATCTCCTGGTGTGACCCAGCTTACTTACCCAGTGAGGAGAGCTGAGGGTGGGCTTGCCATGGCAAGTTGTGCTGGCAGCAAGCAGTGCTGTGGTGGTCAGCTGGCCAATATATATCAAAGGCTGTTGTCTTGCCCCCAGGGGAGAAGTAATTCCTCAGAACATCTCCCCATGGCTTGTTCGTTGGGCATGGGGCTTCTGCTGTACCAGGGCTTGTGGGCAAGGTCTGGTTTCCCAAGCCTGCATGCTTGGGTGACCTGTGGCTGGCAGTGAATGCCTGCTGGGCTGGGCTGTGTCAAGGACGCCTGGAGAAAAGAAAATAAAGGCCATGGTGCTGGGGCTTGCAGTCCTGGCTCTTCCCCCTGTGGCAGGGAAGCCTGTGCACAGGGCAGGGAGCAGGGGCAAGGCTCCTTCATGGCCTTCAAGGCTGGGATGAGATTGACATGGCTTGGAAAAGTCCAAGGCTGGTGGGTCTGGGCCTGACCTCTCCCTTCTTCCCTCAGGGCTGGCTGTTGGCCTGGATCCTGAGGGCTATGGGAACCCTGACTTCTGCTGGATTTCCATTCATGATAAGCTGGTCTGGAGCTTTGCAGGCCCCATTACTGTCGTCATTGTGGTAAAACCCTGTCCTGTTTCACCCACAGCCCTCTCCTGCCTCCTTTCTCCACACCATGGGCCCCTTCCTCAGCTGCCCACTGCCTGCCCTGTTCTCTGTACTCTCCTTCCTCAGTTAGAGGCCCTCTTTCTGTCCCTCCTTGCTCCAGCCACACCTGGGGGAGCCCATGGCTCGTGAGTGAAGGGGAAAGGAGGGGACGTTCACATGGGCATGGTGGACCTGGAGTCTGCCCATGCTCTGTGCTGGGGATGTCAGGTCAGAGCCAGCCCTTGGCACAGTTTCTAATCAGTGCCAACACTTTCAGATGAATGGGGTCATGTTCCTGCTTGTGGCCAAGATGTCCTGTTCCCCAGGCCAAAAGGAGACCAAGAAGAAATCGGTTCTGTGAGTATTAGTGGCCAAGCTCCCAGTAGAGCTCCTGTTGTAGCTCATGGTTTTTAGCATTTTCAGTGACCATCCTCCCTCTTCCACCATTGTAGAGTACTCAACTGTGTGTCAGTGTCAGCTTTGCAGCCACTCTCTTCTCCTATACCTGCTAGCCACATTAACCCTTCCTAAACATCCCCATCTCCACACTGCCCCGCCAGTCTGTCCCCCTTCACTGCCTGCCCTCACAGCCACCCCTCGTGTCTGGATTCAACACTCTGCCCTTGTCGACTCTCAGCACCTGCTTCCTACTCTCCTACATGCTCCTTCTGAGACATTTCCCCTCTCCCTCTTGGTCCAGCCCTGGAACTTGGCTCGGCTCTCCATGGCTCCAAAGGACCTGTGTCATTTGGGCCCCTGTGTGCGTCATGTGTGATCCAGAAGGGAAGGCTTGGGAGTCGGGGGGATAAGAACTGCTGTGCAGGAATGTGCCCACTGTGCTGGGCGCAGCAGGAAGGGCTGGGCAGGAGTGTGCTTTCCCCTCTGGATCTCTGTCTGTGAGCACTAGACTGTAGATTAACAATACGCACTAACCTCTCGGTGTGTGTCTGTGTGCCTGTCTGTCTGTCTGTCTCTCTCTCTCTCCAGCATGACGTTACGGAGCTCCTTTGTTCTGCTTCTAGTTATTAGCACTACCTGGCTCTTTGGCCTCTTGGCTGTCAACAACAGTGTCCTGGCTTTCCACTACCTCTACACTGTCCTCTGCAGCCTCCAGGTAACTGCCCGGCCTCTGTCAGGGGAGGGCACGGGTCAGCCCAGGAGAGCGTCCCTGTGGTCCCCACGGCCATCTGTGGAGAGTGGGTGCCCTGTGCTGGGAAGGGCACAGCGTTCTGCTGGGCTCCTCCTCCCTTCTGCTGTCACCACTGCAGCATTGGGTGACTCCTGCCTGTCCTCGCTGCTGTGCCCGTGGTGGGAAGTGCCACGGAGCAGGAGGTGGCTGCAAGGCGCTTGTTTCAGAGGTGACATCCAAGGGGCAGGAAGGACTGTCTTTGGAGGAGAGGGTCCTCCATGCTCTCAGAGGGCAGAGCAAGAGAGTGGCCTGCAGCGGAGGTGTTGGACACCCCAAATATGACCCACGGCAGCACCCCACAGACCTCCTGCCACCACCATGGCTGGTGTTGCTGGAGGGGACCCTGCCAGCTGCTCCTTGGCCACTGCCAGCCCGGACGACACCCCACCCTTTCCTCCCTCACCCATGACCACCACGGGAGTTAGCACCGATCAGCGTTGCGCGAGACTGGCACATCCCAGTCCTGGTGTTCACCAGGGCCGACATGCTGGGCTCTGGAGGAGCCAGGGACTGTCCCAGCGCTGCGGGCAAGCAGGTCGGCCAGCAGCGAGGGGCTACCTCTCACGGCGTCTCTCCCCACAGGGCCTGGCTGTGCTGGTCCTGTTCTGCGTGCTGAACGAGGAGGTGTGGGAGGCCTGGAAGCTGGCCTGCCTCGGCAAGAAAGGGCAGAGCGAGGAGGCTACAAGGAGCACGCAGGTGGGCGAGAGCAGGAGCAGCCCAGGGGTCTGGGGACAGGCTGCCTGCCTGGGACAGGAGCTGCCAGGGACATCCCTGCTGCCCGGGGAGGGGATGGCCGGTGCGGGTGGGAAGGCTGGGGCTGCCGCGGCACCTCCTTAACCAGGCACATGCCCCCTCTCCCCGCCTCGCCAGGGCCCCAACGCCTACAACAACACGGCGCTGTTTGAGGAGAGCGGGCTCATCCGCATCACCCTGGGGGCCTCCACCATCTCGTCGGTGAGCAGCGTGCGCTCTGCCCGCACCCACTCCAGCCAGCGGGCTTACCTCAGGTAGGGAGCGGCGGCAGGGCCCGGGGGGGCCCGGGCAGGGCCAGGGGCTCCTGCCGCTGTGACCGTGTGGGCCTCCTGCCTTTCAGAGACAATGTGACGACACGTCAGGGCTCGGCCCTCGATCACAGCCTGCTGGCCCACGCCGGCCCCACGGACATCGACGTGGCCATGTTCCACCGGGATGCTGGGGGAGGTAAGGCTTAGCCCAGTGCTTGCGTTTGGGGCCAACCCCACACATCCCAAATCAGCTCCTAGCTTAAAGAAAATCTTCCCTGTGGAGGCTCTGGCTGTACGGTTACATTCTCCACCCTGTGTTCAGCCGTGCCTTCCAAACAGGCTGTGGACAGGAAGGAGAGGCAGCAACTGTGTTGTTTAGCACAGCCTCCTCCCAGACAGATGGCAAAGAGCATAGCCAGCTAGAAATGGAGGAGGCATAGGCAGCCACAGGGACCCTGGAGACAGTGGGCTCCCCAGTACAGCGCAGACATTGAACTCACTGGAGTGAGACCGGCTGGGGCGTGGGACAGGCGAGCAGAGGCTGAGGGAGGTGGGTTTGCCCAGCCTGGAGGAAGAAGAGGTAAAGGGGATCTTACGGCTATTTGCAGTTGCCTTGTGGGGAGGTGCAGCGAGATGGAGCCAGGCTCCTCTCACAGACATCTGGTGGTAGGGCCAAGGGATGGGCAGTGAGGGGTAAGACAGGCTGTTCTCTTCATGAGGGTGGTCAGCCCTGGGGTGGTTCTGCCTTCCTGGCCCTTCCCCCGGGCGTCTCTCCCACCTTCATTCCAAACGTCTCCCCAACACACACCGTGTCCCTACAGACCAGGACTCGGACTCAGACAGCGACCTGTCTCTGGACGAAGAGCGCAGCCTCTCCATCCCATCCTCGGAGAGTGAGGAGAATGTACGCCTGCGGGGCCGCTTCCAGCGCCAGTTCAAGCGGGCGGCACACAGCGAACGCCTCCTCACTAACCCTGCCAACACCACTCCCAAAGGCGAGTCCTGGGGCTCTGGCAGGGGAAGGGGTGAGCTCAGGTCCCTGGGGGCCAGGCTGCGTCTTGTGATGGCTTCGATTGCTGCTCACAGAAACGTTCTCTCCCTCTTCCCTGGGGCCTGTTTTGCTTTGCCAGACGTGGATGGCAATGACCTCATGTCGTACTGGCCGGCTCTGGGCGAGTGTGAGGTTCACCCCTGCTCCCTGCAGAAGTGGGGCTCCGAGCGGAAGCTGGGATTTGACATCAACAAGGATGCGGCCAACAATAATCAGCCAGACCTGGCCTTGACCAGCGGGGATGAGAACTCCCTCACCCAGACCCAACGGCAAAGAAAAGGTAACGGCCTGGAGCAAGCAGGCAAGGGTGGCCTTGCCTGTCTCAGGTTGACGTGGCCCTGAAGGCTCAGCATCAGACCCATCTTGTCGTGTCCATGGGGAGGTATGGCTTATCTCCCCCAGCTTCCGTGCTCTTTCCGCTGTTATGCAAAGATTTGACTTCTCTTTCTGTCTGGTGCAGGGATTTTGAAGAACCGCCTCCAGTACCCTCCGACTCTCCAAGGCCTGCCATCCGTCGGCAGGATGACCAATGAGCTGACGTGGTACAAGACCTCCACGCTGGGTCACAGGGCTGTCCCCGCTGCCTCTTACGGCAGGATCTACTCTGGGGCAGGCAGTCTGTCACAGCCAGCCAGCCGGTACTCGTCGCGGGAGCAGCTTGACATGCTGATGAGGAGACAGATGTCCCGGGAGCAGCTGAGCAGACACAACTCAGGAGAGTGCTTGGAAGCCATGCCCAGCCGGCACGGGTCCAGAGAGGAGCTGGACACTATCCCCAGTAGACATGGGTCTACTGAACACCTGGAAAGTATCCCGAGCAGACACGGGTCTAGGGAAAACTTGGATCTACTCATTGCTAGGCCCAGTCAGAGAGATCATGGGAACACGCTGCCCCGGAGGCAGGGCTCCAGAGACCACCTTGACACTTTACCCTGCAGATTTGGGTCAAGAGAGCAGCTAGACTGTGGGCCAGTAAGAGAGGTCTCTAGAGAGTGGCTAAACACATTGCCAAGTAGGCAAGTGTCCAGAGACCAAATAGACACGTTGCCAAGTCGAGATACTTCTCGAGAACAATTGGATTTGCTTTCTAGAAGACAGCCTTCAAGGGACCAGCTAGCATCGGCTAGACAAACTTCAAGGGAGCAGCTGGACTTTCTGTCCAGAAGATCTAATTCCAGAGAGCCTCTGGACACAGTGCCTAGCAGGCATCCCTCACAGGACAACCTGGGGAGTCTCTCTAGGAGGCAGCTGTCTAGGGAAAGCCTAGAGCCGCTGTCGAGGAGACAGCCTTCTAGAGAGAACCTGGAGGCCATTCCCAGCCGACATCCTTCCACTGAACAGTTAGATATCCTTTCTTCCATCCTTGCTTCTTTTAACTCCTCCGTCCTGTCCTCGGTGCAATCTTCCAGCACGCCTTCAGGCCCCCAGACCACTGCCACCCCTTCTGCCGTGCAGACCTCCTCGACGCCCTCCGCAATGTGCCCCTCGACGCCTCGCTCTGCCACCTCCCACAGCATTTCAGAGCTGTCGCCAGACTCAGAGTAAGTGTGTCCCTTCCTCAGCCGGGCCTTGCTCAGCGGGTCTTGTGCATCGTCCTCCTGCCTGGCTTCTTCCCAAAGGGGGCTTGGTTTGGGGGGGGAGAGGGCTGTGTAGGGGTGAGCCCCTCAGGGTGAGTGGCAGGTGTAACCTGGTCCTGAATAGCAACTGGGCAGGGAGAGCCCTCAGGTGCGACAGCTCCAGGCACTCACAAGGCAGCACAAGCTGAAACACCACTGTATCCGGGTCTGCCCGCTCTGCCACCAGTGATGGCTCTCGCCTGTGGCCTGTGGGGGCTCAGGGAAGGTGCTTCGTGCAGCCAGACTGACCTCACAGCTGGCCTCCTTGCTCAGTGACAACTGCAAGTCCCAGTGAGCAGATGTGTGCGAGGGCCAGGCTAGCTGGAGAGGAGGAGGGGGCCCAAGTCCCACAGGAGCCCTGCCTGCCCCAGCCACGTTTCTCCCCAGGTGCCCTGTCCCAGTCTCATTTCTTCCTCTCCAGCTCTGCTCCCTGTTGGTACTGCTGCCATCCCATCCCAATCCTATCCCACCCCCTCTTTCCTCTTCCCTGAACTCAGGGATTTGGAGACAGTTGTTTCTGCCCTGACACAGGAGTAGGTTTCTGCCCTGTCCCCATCTGGCATAGCTGAGGGAGGCAGCTGGGGCCCAGGGCAGATGCCACAGTTTAACGCTGTATTTTTTTTTTTTTTCCTCCGAGAAGAATAACGAGAAACGAGGGCCATTCCTGAGGGGCCGAAGCTGTCCACAAGAGAGACAGAAGAAGCAGGACCCTTCGCCTAGCCAGGCGCTGCCAGCTGAGGTTTGGTGTCCCCAGGGGGCAGGGGCCAGAACTGATAGTGATCAGAGGCCCAAAACCAGCCCTGCCTTCCCCTGCCCTCCGGGCTGAGGGGCTGACAGCCCGCACCACCCACTGCCGGGAGCCTCTGGGCTCTCGGCTGCCGCCGTGCTCCCTGTCGCCTGCCCGGTGTGCCAGGTACGGCGGGAGCCTGCTTGGGCGAGGGTGGCATCACCGAGCTCTTCCTCTGCGAGCCGTCTGTGTGCGGTGTGTGCGTATGTGTGCGTGGAGGGCGGGCAGGGGCAGCGGGGACAGAAACAGCCCAGGACGTGGGGGCCGGGGAGGGTTTTCTACCTTTTTGTATCTTTGTAATCAGAGAGAAGAGAAATTTCTACGGTTATTTTTACGGATGGTCTGTTCCCAGGACCTGGAGCATTTGTTTCACCAACAGCCCTTTGCCAGCTTCCCTGGGGATCCCAGTGGACTGGAGAGGTGGTGCCAGGCAGCCCTTAGGGCTTTGCCAGTGCCGCTTTGTCCCATCCGCATTGCGGGACGGCTGGCCCCGCTGCCCCTCACCTTCCCACCGCACAGCTCCACCCGTGTCTCAGTGTGGCCTCCTGCCTGGCGTCCCTCAGCCCCTTGCAGCCAGGTCCCACTCTGTCCTCCTGTGGGACCCTCCTTGGGGTTGCCCCCCGTCCGTGAGCGGGGGCTGCGTGCCAGCAAGAGCACAAGCAAGTGGGGCAGCAAATTCGGCATTAGGGACCCACTGGGGGAGGAAGCAAGCTGTGCTCTGCAGTCCCCTCGTGTACCAGGGATGGTCCCACTCCTATACGCACTGCTTTCTTCTGCTCAGCAAATCAGCACTGTGTTTTTACCCACTGTGTGTTGTGCTCTTTAACCCACATGTTATAGAGCAAACCTCTGTTGGTTTGTGGGTCCAGGCAAGGAGCTGGGTGACTCTGGCAGCAGGCAGGCCTTTCCGAGATTTGGTGCTCGCCCTGCAGAGGATTAGCATCTGCAGGAACGTGGTGTGGCTCCGGTCTCAGGGTCCAGCGTTGCCCACACGTGTTGTATCTCGCTGGTTCCCTGTGGGCTCTGCATACATACACACATGTCCCTGTGCTCTCTGGCTGGAAGAGGTCCCCAGCTCAGAGCGGCCTAGATTTTGGGAGATGGAGATAAACAGCATTTCGCCCTCTCTGGAAATCCAGGCTCCCCTGATGGTTTTTCTGCTCCGCTGGGGGCTTGGCCCTGGGCTCCCTCTGGCCCTGGCTCGAGGCGACACTCCTCTGTGCCTAGCCCAGCCTCAGACCAGGAGCATTCGGCTCGGAGGGCCAGCACCCTCCCTTTTACCTGCCGAGCACGGTGCCTCTGCTCAGCTGCCCCCGTGGTGCTCTCGGGGCTGCGTGACAGCACGCTCCTTACTGCCTTACTACCACACCATAGCATCTTACTGCAGCCCACCCTGACGTGTTTACAGGAGAGGACTTGTGCTGCTCTCCTCCAGGCCCCCTGGGAGGCCGAGGCCTCTTGGCTCTGTCCCCAGCTCTGTGGGGAGAGGTTGGAGGGCACAGAAGGGCTGGGTGCTGGGGGTGCCATGGGCCGGGCAGGGGCTGCCCGCCCCCGGCACAGCCCCGATGAGGCAGGCTCACCGCTGCCCTTCAAGGGATGGGGAGGGAAGGGCCTGCTGATGTGTTTACATGCCATTCGGGACCAGCGTGCAGGGGGAAAGCGAGCCGGCCCCGCATGCTGTCCATCTTCGCCTTCAGAAGCAAGCTCGTTTACATGTTACTCTCCGGCTGTGCAGCACTGGCACCGGAATCCTGGGGCACTGCCCCTGCCGCGCTGTAGGGCCCATGTTTCTGCCAGGTTGGGCACGGTGGCTCTTTGTGCTGGTGCCAAATGGAGAGCAAGTGACAAGTGCCAAAAAGAAGAGAGCAGCGGAGCCAGTGGCTGTCCCCACAGAACTGGGCTGGTTAAAAAGCAGGTGTCAGTCTGTGGCTTGGTCCCTGATTGTAGTGCTGTGGCCTGGGCTCTGGGGAGCATCCTCATTGGGTTTAGGTTTGTCTTGTTGGGGGGGTTTGGTTGTTTTGTTTTTTTTTTTTTTTTCCCCCTCTCTCCATCTCCCGATTCTGTGGGCAGGGAGCAGGGAGATGCCTGTGCCCCCCCGCCCCCGGCTGTGTAAAAGTGTGTCATGAAAGCGCCAGATTTGGAAATAAAAGTCTATAAACTGGTGCTGACCTCTCTGCCGTCTCTCCCTGCGCGTGGGATCCATGGCTGGGGCTGCGGGCACAGCGTGTGGGCTGGAAGCCATCCCCTCAGCGGGGACGATCTGGGCCGTGGGCAAGGAGAGGGAAGTGCGAGGAGGAGAGGCTGAGCGTGATCCTGGTGCCCTCCGTCCCTCCCTTTCTTGCCGTTGGAGGGAAAAGAGCAGGTGAGCAAAGGGCAGTATTGATCCACAGCACCCTGAGCAAGGGTCACCATCAATTGTCATCCCTCGGTCCCTCACAGGCTCCGTCCTTAGCGCTGGCCTGAGCCTGACCCAGCCCAGGGTGACCCCTGAGCACCCGGGGGCTGGACTTGCAGCAGCCTCCTGGGAGTTGTGCTGGCATTACCGGGAGCTGCCGTCCCATCCTGTAGCCCCTTCCCGAGGCTGGCCCTGGGGGTAAGGGTCCAGGGAGAGGTGGCGGGGGGCCGGGGTGGCCGAGGGGGAACCACAAGCAGAGCGGGGGGCCCAGGGTGCGGGTGGGGGGCTGCAGGCTGGAACGCATGAAGCAGCGACGCAGGGTGGGGACAGGGAGCGGCGATAAGGAGGCAGTAAATGGCACCCGGCGCTATCAGTTGCTACCAAGCAGAAGCCCTGTGATGGCCTCTCCTTCCGTGCCAGGTGAGCAGATAAATGATGGGGAGGCAGCAGCCACGTGCGGGCACCTGTGTCGGCATCGGCGTGCCGCTACCCGGCCACAGTGATGGGTGTGAGGGTGGGACAGGGGGGGCCGGGGGTGTGGGAGAGGCGGAGGGGAGCCAGCTCAGCCCCGCTGCTGAAAGGCAGCCGAGGCGTCTGCGTGTGGCTGCTGTGGGACCCGGGTCATGCCGACCACGGGGAGAGACAGGGTGGCCACAGGTTGCCCCCCACCAAGCCGGCAGCAATGGGAATGAGTCATGCTGAGCCCGGAGAGCACGGTCCTGGGTGTCACCACTCGTGCCACTTACCAGCCCCATCCCACCACCCGGGACTCCCCGGCACCTGCCCTGCCCTGGCTTCACCTTGCACCCTGGCACCAGTCAGCCCAGCCCATGGGTGCCTGGATTTCCGCTGCTATGTCCCTGTGGGTCTGGGCCAAACATGACTCAGAAATGTTCCGAAACCAATGGCGTTATCAGGTCGTGGTGAAGCCCAGGAAGGTGTGATGGGTTCAGCGGGACTCTGATGCCCGCTGGGGACCTTTGGAACAAGATAACAGCCGGGTCTGCGCGTGCTGTGGGAGAGCGGGGCAGTCCACAGGGCACAGCACACCCGTTTCCAGCAGGTAAGCAAGGGCCGGAGCATGTGGAAAATACCCTGGATGCCATGGCTGGAGGCAGCAGGTAGCCCTCCTTGTCCCAGGCACAGCTCCGGCTCCAGGACATGGGGTGGGAGGGGATGCCCATGGGAGCCCTGTGGGCACAGGAGGGGGATGGCAGGACCCCGAGCAGTGCCCCGGGAAGGTGAGGACCCAGCAGCTCTTGGCACACCAGAATGTGCCCAGCATAAAGACCCCTGCCCTATGCTCAGCATGGGTTCTGGGGCACCGTGGCACCCCAGGCATGGTTGTGGGCCAGGAGCTGAGACTGGCCAGGGTAGTCCCCAGGATGGGATGGCGCTGGGGACAGTGATGACAGCTCTGGGCCTGCCACAGCCAGGGAACCCAGCACAACAGGGCACTGGGGGAGCGTGGTGTGTGCTGTGGAGCAGCAGGAATGGGAAGGGGGCAGCTCCTCGGCAAGGCAGGAGGGAGGGCAGGAGGCAGGGAGCGGTGTCTCAAAGATCACGGGCTGGTATTAATAAATAGGAGGGAGCAGAGCGTGCGCTTGCCTGGTGATACCTGACCAACTTGGGCACAGCAGGTAGGAGGGCTGGGGGCAACGCGGGGACTTGGCACAGTGGCTGCAAGTGGCTCGTGGGTCTGGTTCCAAGTGGGTGAGCGTCTTGGGACTGGCCACGGCCACCGGCCGGGTGATCCCGGCAGGATGGTGGCAGCTCAGCTCAAACTCCGAGCAAGGCCAGGCTGTGGATCTGTACGGAGACGCCTCAGTCCCACCGTCCCAGCCCCATGAAGGGAGAGACCCAAGCCCAGCCCTGCTTCTCCGTGCCCACAGAGCTCACCCCGGCTCTGCAGCGCAGAGGGCTGGTGAGGGTGCCAGTGGAGAGATGGCGAGCCTGCGACACTCGCCGGGCGTTGACATTCCTGCTCCCCTCATGTGTAAAGGGACAAAGTCTGCAGACGGGGTTGTGGGGTGGCTGGGGCTTTGCTCGGTGGCTGTGCTGGCCCGCTGCCCTGGCTGCGCTGCGGTACGTGGGGAAGGGAGGTTGGCACCAAGGTAGGTCCTGCGTGGGCAAGCGGAGGGGAAGGCCTCCAATGGCAGCTCTGCTGGCAGCCCCCACCCGTGCACCCCAGTGGGGCGGATGGGGCTGGTGTGGGGCAGGAGTGGGCAGCACTGATTGCCAAGGCCTTAGCCTCCCTTCCTGCCCACACCCTGGCTGCCTGCTGCTTTCTGTCGCGAGCTGCTGCCACTGCTTCAGGATTCCCAAAACTCGGCTCACCCCTGGCCTCGGGGCCAATCCTGCACGCCTGGCCGGGATGGGATGGCTCCATGGGGCAAGCAGGGCTGCAGGAGGGGTTGTGGCATGGGTAGTGTGCCGGGTGTCCCCAGCCTCAGGGACGTGTCTGTCTGAGCTGCCCCTCATCTCCCCGCAGTGGGCTGGCACGTGGGAGGGCTGGGCAGCCATGGTGGCGGAGACGGCGCTGAGCCACCGGGTGCCCCGTGAGGTGCTGAGCGAGGCCGACCTGGAGGAGGTGGCGCAGCGGAAACCTCCCGCCGAGCCCTCGCTGCGCGGTTGTCTCCGCAAGACCAGGTAGGACCCCTCTGGGCACCGTGCCCCCCAGCCCCACTGCCACGGGGAGCCCGGCTCTGGCTGTCCCAGCCCCTGGGGCAGACACAGTGCAGGCTCGAGGGTTGGTTCCCTCCAGTCCAAACACCCGTGTCCCCACGCTGTCCTCCTGCCTGGAGGGACACCTGGCTCCAGTGGCTGGAGCTGGGGGTCCCACAGGACCCATTGCTTCCCATGGGGCCCTGTCCTCCCCCCCACTGATGTCGCCAAGCCCCTGAGCTCGTGCTTAGCCCTGGCTCCTGCTTCTTTCCTGCTAGATGCTCGGCCTCCACCGCCAAGTCCCTGCTCTTCAGGTTCCTGCCCTTCCTGCACTGGCTGCCCCGCTACCCAGTCAAGGACTGGCTGCTGGGGGACATTGCCTCGGGCTTCAGCGTGGGCATCATGCACCTGCCCCAGGGTGAGTGATGGCTGGGTTGCTGGGGGCTCCCTGCAACTGAGGGGCCCAGGACTCAGCCATCTGTGACACGTCTCCCTGCTCTACCATGTCCAGGGCTTGCCTACGCACTGCTGGCCGGGCTGCCGCCCGTCACCGGTCTCTATTCCTCCTTTTACCCCGTCTTCCTCTACTTCTTCTTCGGGACATCCAGGCACAACTCCGTGGGTGAGCTGAGGGGCCAGGTGCTCCCATGGGGATGGCGGGGAGAGAGTGAGGATGAGAGGGGCAAACCTTCATCTACGGCACAGCATTGCCACATCAATGGGCGTGGGGGGATCTTCCTTGCCTTTAATTTGCCCCACCAAGAAGGTGCTTGGCCAAACCAGAGCCAAAGCACTGTGGGTGCACTCTGAGGCCGACCCGAGGGGACAGGTGACCTCAGAGAGGTCCTGGTGCTGACCTTGGGCTCCCTGCCCACACCCTGCCTGTCCCCAGGTCCCTTCGCCGTCATCTCCGTCATGATCGGGAGTCTGACAGACTCTCTGCTGCCCAGCGAGAACTTTCTGGAGTCTGTCAACGGCAGCAACGCAACCGTCAATGAGGCACAGCGGGACGCTGCCAGGGTGGAACTGGTGGCCACCATCACTGTCCTGACAGGCATCTTCCAGGTAAGGGGGCTCCAGCCTAGCCTGGCAGGGGAACAGAGAGCCACAAGCTGTGTCCCAGGGCCACAAGCTGTGGGTCACTTCTGCTGCCTCTCCTTCCAGGTGGCCCTGGGCCTCCTGCAGTTCGGCTTTGTGGTGACCTACCTCTCGGACCCGCTGGTACGCGGCTACACCACCGCTGCCTCTGTGCATGTTCTCGTCTCTCAGCTCAAGAACGTCTTTGGAGTCTCCTTGGGCGAGCACTCAGGGCCACTCTCACTGTTCGTGGTGAGTGGGGGCTCGCTGCTGCCCAGCATCCCCCTGGGCGCTCACCTGTGGGACACAAAGAGGCCCTCAAAAACCTGCCAGGCAGGCATCTGCTTTCCTGAGCCCGTTCCATCCTCCTGTGTCCTCTAGACCTTCATCGAGATCTGCCAGAAGCTGCCACAGACCAACGTGGGCACCCTAGTGACAGCCATCATTGCCATGGTGGCCATCTACATTGTGAAAGAGCTCAACCACAAGTTCGCTGCCAAGCTGCCCATGCCCATCCCCATCGAACTTATCACGGTACCCAGAGCTGCCCCAGCTCCCTGTGGGGATGCAGTCACAGGTGGTCCTGTCCCCTCCAGGGTGGGGAGGGGTGGGACGGGGTGCCTTGTTGAGTGCAACTCCAGGGCACGCGTCCCCTCCTCCTCCACCACGGTCCCTGTGCAGGAAGTCCCTGCCTCACTCCAGACATCCTCCCCCAGATCATCATCTCCACTGGCATCTCCTACGGCGTCAACCTGAACGCCAAATTTGGCATCTCCGTGGTGGGCAACATCCCCAGCGGGTGAGCAGGGCCGGGCGGTCAGGGTGGCTGTGCCAGGGCACCACATCACCCACGGGACCCCCCTTTTGAGCCCCATCTCCCTGTCTTGGCTGTAGGTTGAAGCCGCCTGTGGCCCCTAACATCAGCTACTTTGGGCAGGTGGTGGGCAACGCCTTCGCCATCGCTGTGGTGGGCTACGCCATCTGCATCTCCCTGGGCAAGATCTTTGCCCTGAAGCACGGTTACAAAGTGGACAGCAACCAGGTGATGCTCCGACACGCAGGGCCCCTTCCCTGGGCGAAAACCCAGCCTGTTCTTCCTGCAGCAGGGGGAAGGCATGGTGTGCCCCCACCGCCGCTCTGTCCCTGCAGGAGCTGATCGCACTGGGCCTCTGCAACTTCCTGGGGGGCTTCTTCCAGTGTTTCGCCATCAGCTGCTCCATGTCGCGGAGCCTGGTGCAGGAGAGCACAGGAGGCAACAGCCAGGTGGGCCTGGGCAGCGCTGCCTCCCTCCGTGGGGCTGGACAGCGGGCAAGGAGCACAGCGAGCGGTGTGGGGCTCACCTCTTGCCTCCCACTCTCCTTCCTCTCAGGTAGCCGGTGTCATCTCATCCCTGGTCATCCTGGTGACCATCCTGAAGATCGGAGAGCTCTTCCGGGACCTGCCCAAGGTACATCTGGTCCCACAGCCTCCGTGCAGCATTCCACCCCTGTGCCTGTCCCATGGCAAGGTGGTGTGGCAAGGGAACAGCCAAGGGTCCCCCCTCCCCACAGACCTGCCCTCGGCATCATCATAGCTGCAGGGACTTCTCTCCTAGGCCATCTTGGCTGCCATCATCATCATCAACCTCAAGGGCATGTTCAAGCAGTTCGATGACCTCCGCATGCTCTGGAAGTCCAACCGAGTGGACCTGGTAAGGCACTGATCAACCCCAGCGCTTTGCTCTTGTCGCTGGGGAGGGTTTCTCCCCCCTCCCTGAGGCTTGCAGGTGCTGGTGGGGAGGTCATGCCGCGGCTGACCGCATCCCCCCTACAGATGGTCTGGATTGTGACATTTGTGGCCACTCTCCTGCTGAACTTGGACATCGGCCTGGCAGCCTCGGTGGCCTTTGGGCTGCTCACCGTCATCTTCCGCACCCAGCTGTGAGTACCCCGGGGGCTGGGGCCAGTGCCACATCCCGAGGGTGGAGGAAGCTCGTGATGACCTCAGCCCCTTGCTCTGTTCCCCACAGACCCCACTACTCCATCCTGGGGCGCATCTCCGACACCGATGTCTACAGGGACGTGGCTGAATACCAGATGGTAACAGCACCAGGGGGAGGGAGAAGAGCTACCTGCAATGGGGGGGGGGGGAAGTTCAAAGCACCCCCAGGGGCTGTTCACTGGGGAAAGGAGAAGGGGGCATTTGGGGCGAGGGAGAGAAGGGGAGCAGGGGGCCCCATCCCTGGGGTAGCACCCCTCCCGTCTGCCCCCAGGCACTGGAGGTCCCTGGTGTGAAGATTTTCCGTTCCTCCTCCACCCTCTATTTTGCCAATGTGGAGCTGTACGCCGAGGCCCTGAAGAAGAAGGTAGGAGAGCCACCAACCCCCCCCCGGTTCTCCCCGTGGTGCCCCCCCTGCCTGCCAGCACTGGGGTGGCCGTGGGGCATCTGGGGACACGGGGCTGCATTGTTTTGCAGAGTGGCATCAATGTGGACCGCTTGATTGAGAAGAAGAAGAAGGCCCTCAAGAAGTTGAAAAAACAGCAGAAGAAAGCAGAGAAGGAGAAGGCAAAGAGGAAAAAGGTGCTTCCCTGTCACGGGGGATCTCCCCTCCTGGTGTCACCCTGCACACCCCCCCGCTTGGCCCCAGCCCTCCTGCCTGTGCATTCACTGGGCCCTTGGGATTCCCAGTTCAGTCTGGGGACACTGGGTGAGAAGGGGCACGGGGGCAGAGCTGGACCACAGCATCACACCCAAGGTTGTGGGGAAAGCCGAGCTGTTAATGATTAGGTGGTGCAGTCAGTGAGTCATTAGCCATTTGGTGAGTTAATCAGAATTAAGAGCAAGAGCAAAGGCTGACCTGGTGCCAGCTAATGAGCCTGGCTCTGGAGAGGGTTACTGGGGAGAGAGGTGGGTCTCAATGCATCTAGAAGGACCCCAAAAGCGAGTGAAGGAGTTAGGCACCCACCCCCCGGGGCCACCCACTGCCCATGCCTGAATGCAGCCAAAGAGCCCTGCCAAGCCCCACTGCGCTATAGGGCAGGGTGAGCCAGGGGTGGGAACACTGCCCAGCCAGGGGTGCTGCCAGCCCCCGCGCAGTGCGGCCAGCTCTCCTTCCCTCCCCCAGGAGATGGAGGATGGGCACAATGGTCCAGGCGTGGCGGTGATCGAGCTGAGCGGGACGGAAGGCAGCGCACCCCCGGAGCCCACCCTGCGCACCCTGGGGCTGCCCCAGCCTGGCTTCCACGCCATCATCTTGGACTTCAGCCCCGTCAGCTTCGTGGACACCGTCTCCATCAAGATTCTGAAGAATGTAAGGGGCCGGGGGAGCAGGCGGGCTGGCAGCCTCGCCAAGGGCATCCCTGGGGCCTTGCGGCATGGCCCCATGGCTGCTGCCTGTCCGTCTTCCCAGGCGAAACATTTTTCTGCCGTTTGCAGATCTTCAGGGATTTCCATGACATAGAAGTGGACGTCTTCATTGCCGGCTGCCCAGGTGAGGAGGCTCTGCAGAACCATCAGCCCCTGCCCAGCCCTTCGGGACACAGCCACTGGCCTGCAGCTCCCTCCACGCCGTCCCCAGCCCCAGGGTTTTCCCCGGGGAGAGGTGCTGCTCTGGCAGGCGGGGGGTGAGCTCAGCCGGGTGCCATGGCTTTGGATGTTTCTCCCTCCACACAGTGCCTGTCCTCGCACAGCTGGAACGGGGCAACTTCTTCAGCTCGGCCATCACCAAGCACTGCTTCTTCCCGTCGGTGCATGATGCCGTGGTCCACATCAGCGGGGAGCGATGCCGGGCTGCGGTAAGCACCCAGCCTCGCTGTCCCCAGCACTGCAACGGAGCGGGGGGGGGGGGGGTGGGGGGCAGCCAAGCCAACCCCTCCCCATGTCCCCCTTAGGTGGACCTCAGCACCAGGATGTAGCCCTGAAAGAGGAAGACGTCTCCCCGAGGAGCTGGGCAGGCGAAGAGGGATTTGTCACCCCGATGGCACCAACTCACCCACCCCGGGGGCCCCGCACACCCACCAGCCTCTCTGAACTCGCAGCTGGGGCCCTGCCCCGGCCGTGGGCTCCCTCTGCCACGGAGCTGCCGTGGGATGTCACACCAAGGCACCCACTGGGTGCCCCCCACCCAGCCCCAGCACAGGCCAGTCCCGCCAGGCTGGGCTCTGGTTTGGGGGGTAGGGGGGCAGCAGGGGGGCCCCCAAACACAGCTAAAAGGGGGCGGGCCCGGTCTCGGCAGCGGGTTGGCGTCGCGGATAAAACCATGTAGTGCTGCTCAGGCTTCGTTTTAACGCACATTCCTCAATAAAGGTGACCTGTGGCGGGGCTGCCCGACTGCACCCTGACACTGGTGGGCACTGCCTGTCGCTCCCTGCGTGCGGGCAAAGTGGCCCAGCCACCCCCGCTTCTCTCTGGCCCTTTTCTGCCACTTTTTCCCCCGATCGGCCCCGGGCCCGCCGGGTTTCGGCGCACGGAGTGGTACCGACCCCGCTCCACCCCCCCACCCGGGACCCCGCTCTCCCGGGCAGCCCCCCGGACCCCCCCGGCTGCCGCGCCCTCCCGCCACCAGGGGGCGCCGCCGCACGCCCGCACCACTTTGCGCATGCGCCCTCTCCACCCGCACGGACATTTCTCCCCCTCCCCGTGCGCATGCGCATCGTAGACGCGCTGGCAAACCCCATGTCGCCGCGCTCGGCCTTGTGCGCATGCGCCGCCCCGCCCACGCCGCGCCTCCTGCCCGCGCAGGCGCGCTGCGGGCGGCTCGGCCTGGCGGCGGCAGGGACAAGATGGCGGCTTCCTCTGTGTGCCGGGCCGGGCGGGCTCTGTTGTGGGGTTCTCGCCCCTCCGTGAGTCATGGCGGGCGGCGCGGGGGGTGGGCCGGGGAGAGGCCGGCAAGGGGAGCGGGAGGCCCCGCGGCGCGGTGGGGCCGCCAGGCCGGGCCGGGCCTGCCGGGAAGGTCACCGGGACGCGGCGGCCGGGGCGGGGAGGGCGGGTCGCCATGGAAACCCGCTGTCTCCGGTAGCGGGGCCGACCTGCCGCTGCGGAGGGTTCCCAGCCCTCCAGTTAACAAACGGAGTGTAGCAGGAAGTCCCCGGTATAAACGTGAAAGAGCGTGTCTGGCTAGCTTTGGTCAGTTGTGTGCCCAGCAGTCTGCGTTCCGGAGGTCTGCCCTGCAGAGGGGAGGTGCTGGTTCGTGGTGGTGATACCTTTTACATTTTTTAGGCAGCTTTGCTGACGTTGACAAGGAGCCGAGGGGCCGCTACCTATGCACAGACACTCCATAATATCCCTGAGACCCAAGTCACCACTCTAGATAATGGACTCCGTGTAGCTTCAGAGGAGTCCAATCAGCCAACGTGTACGGTAAGTTTAAGGTAGATTAAGGGCTTACGTGAAACAGCCTCACCTAGTCTGTAGCTGGTCTTCCAAAAGTAACAAACCCTTTTGAACCAATGCTTTTGACAGAGAACCTACTAGTGGTCTTTGTTAACTGGTGGGATTAGTGGAGCAGTAGAAGTCTTTGCCTGGCTTTCTATAAGTCTGTAGTCAAGTTTTCACACTCTACAAGTTTTCTTAGCCTTACAGTTTTTGTGTAAGCAGTAAGTGACCAGTAGTAGTTACATCTCTGGTAAAACTAGCAAAGGCTTTTGTGAAGCTGCTGGATAAAAAGTCAAAATGTATACAGAAGAGAGTATTTTGGTGCTACTAGTTCAATGTCTGTGAAGCAGCCTTCTTGTCCCTGCTGTTATAATGTGAGGCTTGAGCATGCTGTTTGTTTTCTATATGCCTACTTGATGCTTCTGCCGTTAGGTGGGTGTGTGGATCGGGGTGGGGAGCCGCCATGAAAACGAGAAGAACAATGGAGCCGGTTACTTCCTGGAACATCTGGCCTTTAAGGTAAGGAGGTATGCTTAGGTCTGGCACTGGACTGTGTGGAGAGCTGTTCTAAATATTCGCTTGGATATTATGCTTTTGCTTCAGAGTCTGTAGCTGTTAGAGCGTAAATCAGGTCATCTGAGTCCCAGAGACTTTGCACATGGTGTGAAAATAAACTTCAAAAGGTACCCAGCCTATATGGTGTACTTTGTTTGAATATGCAGCAACTTGCAAGGATGATGAATGAAGGCAACACTTACGAGTTGGTATTTCCTCTCAAAGGGAAAAAACTTGTAAGTAACAAGTAAGACCGAGTCTCTGATGCTGTGGTTCCAATCTCTGACTATCCCAGCCACTGTGTAGCACGCATACAGGACTATGTTATGAAGCATGTTTCTCAAAGCAGCATTTCCTGTAACCGTTTATTTTTCTTTGGTTTTCTTAGTGCACCAGGAAAGTTTAGAGGCTACAGCTCTTACTTTTCTAATAATATAAGTGTCTGCTGAACAGCCATAGGGCAGAAGGCGTTTAAGCCTGGGACTTGCTGACCCAAGTCCAGCCTGTGCTGTCATAGGCAACTGCAGCATCTGGTTTTCTCCTTAAGAGATGAGCTCTGTATTAGAAGTAGTTTTCTGCTGCTCTTCTGGCTTCTTCTGAAAATTGCTGCTTGGATAGCTAGAAACCTGCTTATTTTTGGTTTAGACTTGTTCTTGGTTTACTTCCAAAGATGTGATCTTCAGACACTGTTGTCTCTTAGCACAGGTCTGTCTCCTTCCCTGCTGGGTTTTTGTTGGTCTTTCAAAACAGACCTCAGCCATCCTTTAGTTAAGAGGAAACAAGCCAAGTTTTAAATCTCTTGCTTTCTGCGCTTGCTCTTGGCTTTTATGAATCATGTGACAAGTTTTTTTGCTTTAGGTCTTTATTGTTTTTTTCTGTGCTTTGGTTCTGCCTGAGAGGGAAATCTGTTCATTTCATAGTTGTGTTTATCTGTTTTCTTTTAGGGCACAAAGAATCGTCCTTGTGCTGCCTTTGAGAAGGAGGTGGAGAGTATGGGTGCTCACCTGAATGGGTACACCTCGCGTGAGCAGACTGCCTATTACATAAAAGCCTTGTCCAAGGACATGCCTAAAGGTAGAGTGGCCAGTAGACAAAGTCTGATTTGGAGGCTAAGCAAGTGCATGCATGTGTTTGTGTTTCTCTCCCACCAGCATCCTTGCAACAACAGACCAGGGAATGAAGTTGTAGCTGGGTGGCAAATTGGAGGTTATAGTTGGTAGTTGAAGAGAGCACTGCCATGATGTGGTGCTTCAAGGCTGCAAGTTCATGTGCTCCTAAAAAGAGTTTTGCAAAGCTCTTGTTATGTCAGGCTTCACTATATTGCCAGGAGGGAGCGGGGTTGGTTCAGTAGTCTGTGATTGTTTCATGGAGCTGAGAAACTGGGGTCAGTGACAGCTACTGTATCAGGAGTCCTCAGTGCAGCTCTTGTGGGTGTTGCTTGTGCTCTGTGCTGCCATGTGCAGTCTCCTCTTTGCCCAGAGGCAGTCATTTGAGCCAGAGCTGTGGGCCCTACTGTACATGTGGGCTATGCTGTAGATATTGCAAACTCTCTGTAAGGATTCAGCATTTCTGCAGCGGGACCCTGCTTCTGACATGCTTCACCCTCTGTGGTTGTTGCCTGCTTTCTGCTGGCAGTGATGCTTGGTAAGCTGACTTGGAGATTTCGTGCTAAAACAGTGTTGTTTGTCCCTTCCTGATGCTCTGGGGATGGGCAGTACTCATCTCTATTATGTTGCATCCTCTCCCCAGCATGGTTTGTTGATCAGTGCTCTTGAAGTGCCCCTGCTTCCTCTGCGTTTTCTCCTTTCAGCAGCACTGGGTCAGGCAGCAGGATTGCTAACATAGGAAATGTGTTGCAGTTGTAGAGCTTCTGGCTGACATTGTGCAGAACGTTGCACTGGAGGAGTCTCAGATCGAGAAGGAACGTGGTGTCATCCTTCAGGAGTTGAAAGAAATCGATAGCAACTTGACAGATGTTACCTTTGATTACCTCCATGCCACTGCTTTCCAGGGGACTGCGCTGGCCCGCACTGTGGAGGGGACCACAGAGAACATCAAGTGAGCAACAGGCTGGATGTGGTACACAGCCCATGGGTTCAGTCCTTGGAGTGCATGACTGCCACTTAGCAGTGGTGACTGGATGAGGAAACCAGTCTGTACACAGAGGTGATCTGTGCCCATGGGCTTCTTATGTCTTGACTGTGTTTTCCCCATTGATACTGGTGAAAGCGTAATGCTGCACACATTCTTTAGAATCCTCTTCATGCAAGGAGTGAGGTTGGTAGGTTGAACCTTCTCCCATACTTGTCAGTTTGACACCATTAGTGAAATTAAGAGCTAGGGGTGCTCATTAAAGCAGTGGCCCTGTGCATACACACCTGTTAGGGTACTGGTAGCCCAGTACTCTAGTCTGTATTGAAGTCTATATTTAACTTGCCATCTTGGCCACCGTTTTCCATTCTCTGTGTTTTGGAATTAGAGCACAGGGAAAACACAAACAGTGCAGTCTTGCTTCTAAAAAGATTGTTACACCCCAATTAAGAGAACAACATCACCGCTATCTCTGCACTGTAAAGTTGCTTCCCCTAAGCCTCTCATCCCTCCAGTTCAGAGATGCTGATAGGCCGTGTCCCTCTGTGTTCTTTCTAGGCATCTGACCCGAGCAGATCTAGCTTCATATGTTGATACTCACTTCAAGGCACCTCGGATGGTCCTGGCAGCTGCTGGAGGTAAGATCCTTGTGATTCTGGGAAGCCTGGGTATTTTCAAGCTGGTGATCAAACCCTTGTCACACATGTCTAATGTAAAATCAGATTATTTTGTTAAATTAAGCTGTTTAAGACTGCAAATCTCTCTCTTTCCGATTGCCAGGTATTTCCCACAAAGAGCTGGTAGATGCAGCTAGGCAACACTTCAAGGGAGTGCCTTTTACATACAAAGAGGATGCTGTGCCTCTCCTCTCACGCTGTCGCTTCACAGGAAGTGAGGTAAAGTTGTTTTGGTCCCAAACAAAACAAGCAGCTGTTGCCAAACTGTTGAATGAATGTGAAACCAGTTACAGCTGCTTCTGAGAGGAAAAATCTGTTTGTATATCACAGAGAAGCTGATGATGCAGCATCTTGGTAGTGCTCCCATGTTCTTTTCTTGGGGCTTATTGCTACAAAGTGTTGGGTTTTAGATAGGACCCAGATCCACTAGGAATGTGAGGCTGTTGCTCGCATAATCTGCTGGAAAACTCATATCGGAGCAGCTGGTTTGTGCTCAGTAGTGCCTGAGGCTATTTCATGTCACTGGGGTAATACCAAGTCCCCCAGTTTGTCAGCCTGGCATTGCAGCAGGCTTCAGTGTTAAAGGAGACTCGAACTCCGTCGTGGGTTACTCTAGGATTTTATTCAGGTCCAGCAGCGTTGGGTCACCTCCGCAGAGAGTGACAGCTTACATGAGTTCGCATACATGTATTTATGCACCTACAAAGCATTACCTAATCCAGAATACACAGAATTATACTTTATCAGTCATTATTATCTTGACAGTGGGTTTCACATCTTGTTCTGGAGTCCGACCACTTCGTTGTTTGTTTCTTCTTTCTTTTAGTCTTCAAGGGAGATTACCTCAAGTTCTGTACGTCTCAGTTCTTAGTAGTCACAATGATAGATCTCCCATTGCTTCGGTAGCTAAGGGCCAGTTTCTCATACATCAACATCCTTTGAACTGTCAGGCACATCATTACCTTTGTTACAACATTTTATTAATGCTCTATTCAGTTGACTGCGCATGCAGCCCTGGGCTGGGGCTATACAGGCGACAGAGCTGATGGAACAGCTTGTGCAGCAGCACTGCATTGCAACATTTTCCCAACAGTCCCCCCTTTTCTTTTAGGATACTCACTATCCTATCGGATACAATAGGGTCTGGTGGGAATACGAGATAAACACGAGACACAACACTGACATACAAACATTACCATGATCAAAATGATTATGACTAAAACGACTACCATTAGAATCTTCTTGATTAAAGTTGGAAAATCAGGAATCCAAGAAGTAGCCCATTGCCATAAATCACTAACATCCCAGGATACATTGTCTCGTTGCACAACTTGCATCATATGGCTTACTTCCTATTTTGGCAACATCTTATTCTTTCGTTTAAATGTTTTTACCAACACTTCATCTCCCACTTTATAATCATGAACCTGTACTTCTGGTGTCACACCTTGGTATCAATATGCATATTTTCTAATTTTCTGAAAGGAATCTTGTAAATATAATAAATATTGAGTGACATTCTCATCTCCATCCAGTAGTGCAGTTTTTGCTGAAATATACGAACCAGGTACAGCTAAAATTCGTCCAAATAGGACCTCTGCTGGGCTAATTCCTAACGGCTGCTTTGGAGTAGTTCTAAGATCCCATAAAACTAAATTTAATGCCTCTGGCCACTTTAATCCAGTTTCACTGCATACTTTCGCTAACTTCTCCTTAATTGTTCTATTCATTCTTTCTACTTGCCCTGATGAAGGTGGGTGATACGGAGTATGAAACTGTCCTTTGATGTCTAGGGTTACATAAACTTGTAATAAAATAGATGCTGTAAAATGCGGTCCACGGTCAGAGTCTATCACCTCAGGTACGCCATATCGAGGAATGATTTCCTTAAGCAAGATTTTTACAACTATTTTTGAATCATTCTTCCGGGTCGGGAAAGCTTCTACCCACCCAGAGAGTTGATCTACTATTACCAGCAAGTATTTATATCCGAGAGCGGCTGGCATTTCCGCAAAGTCAATCTGAAGTTTCTGAAAAGGACAGACTGCTGGCGGCCTCTTCCCTGGCGTTACTTTTGGCCTTATATCTCCATATCTCTTACACAAAGAGCATCCTTCAGTCAGTTTCTTAGCTGCTGAAAAGATTCCTGGTGCTGCCCATAGCTGCGTTACCTTTGAGGCTACTGCTTCGGGACCTCCATGCCCCTTCTCATGGTACCAACGCGCAAGCGGCAGCACATACCTTCCGGGCAATAGAGGTTTACCATCCAGGGTCCAGGCCCCCCTATCCCGCACGGCCTGCGTCCTCTTCCACTCTTCCATTTCGGTGGTCGGGACATCGCGATAAAGGGTATCGGGGTTTGGGACAGAAAAGAAATTAGCAACCACAACTTCAGTCATGGGGCAATTCCCAGCAGCGGCGGCTCGTGCTGCGGCACCCGCAAGAAAACTACCTGTCGCAAGCTGATCGGCGCGCCTCGCACGAGCAGGTACATAAATCACCGCAACCTCCTTCGGCCCCTGCACTGCCAACAACAAGCCATCAATCAAAGACCCATGTGCAATGGTTCCACCTGCAGATGTTAGAAAGCCTCCTTCTCTCCACAATGCACCGACCGCACGACAAATGCCATAGGCATACTTCGAGTCAGTGTAAATATTAACTCGTTTATTCTTAGCATACAATGCTGCTTTGGTTAGCGCCCTCAACTCTGCAGCTTGAGCTCCTAATGTCGGTGGCAAGGGTTCAGCAATGAGACCAAACTTTTCAGTAGCTATTGCAAAGCCCGCAAATCTCTTACCGTGAAGACAAAAGGAAGATCCGTCAGCAAAGAGACTCAAATCAGGGTGTTCCACCGGAGTGTCCCTCAAATCTTCTCTAGTCTTGCTTACGGTTCTCAAGACAGCCACACAGTCGTGCGATCCCCCAGGCCCAGCCACTGGGAGCAAGGCAGCAGGGCCAAGAGTCCCCGATCTCCCAAGTCCGACATTCTCCGCCAGCAAAAGGATCATTTCATATCCGCGCGTCCTTTGTGCAGAGAGTGCTTTTTCTGCATACCTGGCCAGCAGAAGTTCAACCTCATGGGGAACAGCAACTATGAGATAATGGCCCAGCACAACACTCCTTGCCCTTTCCACCAGCTCAGCAGCCGCGGCAATAGATCGCAGACAGCATGGAGATCCCCCGACAACTGGGTCCAAGGCGACAGAACAGTATGCTACAGGACGTTCGTAGGGTCCATGCTTCTGAATTAATACTCCCTTTGCAATTCCTCTGTTCTCTGTTACATATAATTTAAAAGGTTTTTTGTAATCTGGTAACCCAAGAGCTGGAGCATTTACCAAGGCAGTCTTCATGGACATAAAAGCTGTTTCCAATTCTTCCGTCCATGGTATGGGTTCTGGGCTCACATCTTTAGTAGTCTCTACCAAAGGTTTTGCAATCTCTGAAAAACCCAGTATCCACGGTCTACAATATCCAGCTTGTCCAAGAAAGGCTCTCATTTGTTTCTTAGTCAAAGGTCTAGCGATTTCCTGAATTGCCTGTACCCTATCTGGATCTAATTTCCTAGTACCTTCGGCTAGTATAAACCCTAAATATTTTACCTCAGGCTCACAAAACTGCAATTTGGAGAGAGATGCTTTATGTCCTTTCTCATATAATCTAAGACATACATATTTAGTATCTTTTACACAACTGTCATAATCTTTACTTGCAATTAACAAATCATCCACATATTGTATCAATTCTGACCCAGCCGGTAGTTCCAGATCTTGTAAGTCTCTCTTTAATATTTGAGAGAACAAAGTTGGTGAAGCAGTAAATCCTTGAGGAAGTCTGGTCCAGGTATACTGGCGACCTTCCCATGTAAAGGCAAATAAATTCTGGCTGTCAGGGTCAATTGGTATTGTAAAGAAAGCTCCGGTCAAATCCAAAACAGTATAGTATTTCGCCCAAATTGGTATTTTTGTAAGGATAGTAGAAGGATCGGGAACTACTGGATGTGGGGGTTCTACATATTCATTTACAGCTCGTAAATCCTGAACAAACCGATACTCAGGATTTCCATCCTCATCCTTTCGATTTTTATTTACAGGTAAAATGGGAGTATTAAAAGGACTAACAGTAGGTCTTAAAATGCCCTTATCCAAAAAATTCTGTATTTGTTTAGTGATACTAGGAATAGCTTCTGCTACGATAGGATACTGCTTAACTGCTGGGGGTATACCACCTTTAGTCTTAATTTTTACGGGGGCTGCAGATTTCAGAAGTCCCACATCTTTACTAGATTGACTTCAAGCAGAGAAGAGCAAACTGGAGATGAACCTGCAGGAGAGTGTTGATAAGGCATATTTTCACAGCAGTGGAGACAAGGGGATCGGGTGGTATCCATTGAGCAGCAGTCCTTGTGCAGATGATTCTCGAAACTGAGAAGGAATTGAAGTGTCAACAAGAACTTCTGAGCAATGAGAAGATCAAGGCTGAAGAAAGGGAAGAACTTTTGTTAAAGGTTCAGAGGCGGTCAGAGATTCTGGAGGACAGCCTAACAAACAAGATCCCTCAGATTCAAGAAGAATCTACTGAGCAAGAAATATTTCTTCTGAGAGAAGAGCTGAGCCAGGCAAAAAGGAAATGGCATGAAATGGAGGAAGTAAAGGCCAATGAATGTCAAAGAGAATCTGAAAAACTGGAGAGAAGCAATTTTATTCCAAAATTGCCTGAATGTTAGGAAGCAAGCACTCTGACAGAAAGTGGAGATGGTAATCTTACAATACAACTAGAGAATCTCCAAAATGAGAGAGAGCAGTTAAGAGAAACCATACAGGAAACAATTAGCAAGAATTCAGAGATGCAGGAGGAGTTGAAATGTGCTCATTGCTCTCTCAGACAACATCAGGAGACTATTGTGGAGCTGAAAGAAAGTATTTCAGAGAAAGAATATCAACTCTTAGAAGCGTAAGAGGCATTGAAGGAAACAACTGACGAACTGCAGCAGGAGCTCACTGAAGTCACTGAAAACCTGATTCATGTCTCTTCTGAATATGACAAGCTACTGTCAGAAAAAGAAGAAAAAAAAAAAAAAAACTTAGCGCATTTTTCAGCATTGTCCCTTAACCTCGGCATTTTTTCTTGCCACAACATTAAATCACCAGGTTTCCAGGGTTGGTGTGTGGAAACTGCAATAACTGGAGGAACTTCAGGTCCTGAGTTGGGGCCTACTCTAGGATTGGAATGAAATTCCACTACCATAGGATATTGTCCTACAACAGATTTCCCTTCTGATTGTGGATGGGAACTCTGGTTCTGATTCTTTCCCTGATGATCATCAAGGAAGGCAATTAATTCTTCTCTTTTCATAGGTTTCTTTAGAGCCATACGATTTCTCAAATCGGCCCATTCCAGCCATAAAAATAAATAATTAATCTGCTGCGGATTCCTATCTTCTAATATCAATCTCAAACATTTCAACCTAGTTTCATCGAAGGTACCTTCAGGTGGCCATACTTCTTGGGGACCTGCCCCTCTAATTCTGGTTAAAAATGGCCAGTCATCTTGACATAACACTATAATTTTACTTTTACTCAACCCTGCTGTCCCAGAAAGTTTATTCCAATTTGCTAATAATTCTGCCAAGGGGGATCCTTTAGGTACTGAAGGATATCCTCCCATTCTGCAATTTTCTTTGTGAGGGGTATTTCAGAGTGATCCTTTCCTATTCCAACCCACAAACACAGACAAGGGGAGACTTGAACTCACCTTTCTGTAGCCGGCAGTTTGTAGGATGTAATATCGGGATCCTCTTTTATTCGTCCTCCCCGTCACAGCCTAGAGTCCCATCTGGGGTGCCAAAACTGTTAAAGGAGACTCGAACTCCGTCGTGGGTTACTCTAGGATTTTATTCAGGTCCAGCAGCGTTGGGTCACCTCCGCAGAGAGTGACAGCTTACATGAGTTCGCATACATGTATTTATGCACCTACAAAGCATTACCTAATCCAGAATACACAGAATTATACTTTATCAGTCATTATTATCTTGACAGTGGGTTTCACATCTTGTTCTGGAGTCCGACCACTTCGTTGTTTGTTTCTTCTTTCTTTTAGTCTTCAAGGGAGATTACCTCAAGTTCTGTACGTCTCAGTTCTTAGTAGTCACAATGATAGATCTCCCATTGCTTCGGTAGCTAAGGGCCAGTTTCTCATACATCAACATCCTTTGAACTGTCAGGCACATCATTACCTTTGTTACAACATTTTATTAATGCTCTATTCAGTTGACTGCGCATGCAGCCCTGGGCTGGGGCTATACAGGCGACAGAGCTGATGGAACAGCTTGTGCAGCAGCACTGCATTGCAACATTTTCCCAACATCAGACAAAGCCACAGTACTCATGCAGCTCTCCCTCGCTCCTTGATGATTTTCTAGATCCGTGCCAGAGACGATGCCCTGCCCGTTGCCCATATTGCTCTTGCTGTGGAGGGGCCAGGATGGGCTGATCCAGACAACGTTGTCCTCAATGTGGCTAATGCTATCATTGGACGCTACGACCGCACTTTTGGAGGCGGTAAGGTAAGAGGCTTGTGAGTGTGATAGGGAACGACTGAGCCTTTTAGTATTATGGAGACCCTGGGTGAATGTGCTTTATGTGGGAGGCTGCTGTGGTTAGCTTCCAACTGTGAAGTGGTTAGGAGTCTGGAAAGTGGGATAGAAGTGTAATCAAGGCTAATTGAGGACAGTTCTTGAGAGGTGATGCTGGGAGATGAACTGAGCCTTCTCTGCTAAGTTTGGAAGAGGTTTAGCTGATGAATTCTCAGCAGCTTATTCCTACCCTCACAAACTCTAACCATTCAGTGGGGGTGGTGATGGAAGCAGGACAGGGTAGTCTATAGCTTCATGTTGCAAGCTTGACTTACGACTGCAGTATTGGTTTAAAACTCCAATATTGCATCCATTTTTGTCTGGAATCTGTCTGGTCTGCGTAACTGTGCTAACCCCTGCCACTGGGAGACCTTGCATGTCCCGTTTTCTCCCACTCCTACGGTGGTATGCATACCAGCTCCTCATCTGCGTCTGGGAAAGGAAATGGTTTTGCTGGATGGACTCTTAGGCCATTGTCTGTGGCTTTTCCACCAGTGAACCTCATCTGTTGACCACATGAATGGTCTAAATTAAGCTCTCCTTCAGCAAAGTGTTCCGTTCTGTCTTGTCTGTGGTCTTTGTGAAACAGCTCAGTTGGAAAGAATTTGAGCTGGGAAGACTGAAATGGCTGATGGTATCTCCTTATTTACAGAATCAGTCTAGCAGGCTGGCTACGCTTGCTGTGGAGCATAATCTCTGCCACAGTTTCCAGACGTTCAACACCTCTTATTCTGATACCGGCCTCTTTGGTTTCTATTTTGTTTCCGATCCTCTGTCCATAGATGATATGATGTATTGTGCTCAGGGGGAGTGGTAAGTACAACTTTGGCAAAGGTTCCTGATTAAGATCTGACCCTCTTGTGGGAGACAGCTGGTGGTGGGAGCATACTAGGTCTTCAGAGAGCCATGTCTCTTTATGAACTTCTTGGTAACTAGGATTCTGGTTAAGTGATCCTGTAAGTGGTTTATATAAATGGCTTAGGATGTGGCTTTTGAGGAGCTGTTTTAATCCCCTAGGGCTCTTCAGGTCTTTTGTTCATGCCTCCAAATACTAGCTCTGAGGCTTTGGGTGGTTTGTTTTTTTCTATACAGGTGAGATGGTTCCTTAGAGACGAGGCTTTCCCAGGTGCCCAAGTGATGTGTCTCCATTATCTTGTTAAGCTTGAGCAAAGCAGGCAGAGTTCCTGCCTTTCAGTCAGTTGTATTGTGTGTGCCCTGCTGCTGGAATTGTGGCAGTGTTTGGGGGCTTTCTGTCTGTCCATCTTACTGTATACGTGTATATCCCAGTAGTGGTTTGAGGCTGTACCTGAGATGCAGAGCTGAGCTGTGCTGTGTATGGAGCAGATGGAGTTATCCCTCGCCCCAGAGACATTGCAGTTGGCAGGGGAGGAAGGGATTTAGCAGCTGGAGTCCAAATAGACTCTGTGGAACTGTCTTGTTCTTTCAGCATCAGTTTCCATAGCAGCTTGCCATGAGTGGGAATAGCTGACACATCTTCCTTCTCTTGTGATAGCGTACTGCAGCCCACTCACTGCTGTACCTGATGGGCAACCTACGGCTGGCACCAGGGCTGCCGAGACCTTTGTTGGTGTAACTCAGTGTGTAACCTGTGGGCTGATGTCCCCTGCTTGTAAGCTTGAGCTCTTGCCTCTTTCTGTTCAGTGCTCCCCAGTTCTTAGCTGCTCTGTCATGATCAAGAACCAATCTCAAGCCTGAAAGACAGGTGATGTTGATAATAGTTTATTTCTGCAGAGGCTTAGGAAAGGGAGGAATTCACTTTGAGCAGACAAACATCTTTAAGAGCTTTAGTGGCCTTTCCATCTTTTCTCCAGGATGCGTCTGTGCACTAGTACCACAGAGTCAGAGGTGAAGAGAGCCAAGAACTATCTCCGGAATGCCATGGTGGCTCAACTGGATGGTATGTTCTGGTTTATGGATTAACCACTGTGCAGCTTTCAGAGGGTTACCGCTTACATCTGTCCTGGGGAGCAGGAGCTCTGCTAGACATTGCAGTACTGCTGGCAAGCACTGGTCAAAACTTCTTTTCCCCTGTTCGACGTTCCTCCTGCTGTGTTGTCAAAACAGTTGACCCCAGCCTGCTGTGCTCCAGGCCAGCTCTGACTCTGTAAGCTTCTAGTGGCTCTGTTATTAGGAGTGTATAGCGTGCTGCCTGGTGAAGTTACAATTGAGACCCTCAACCTTGTCTGCCTTGGCTGTAACACTTTGGAGGCTGGTGAAGCAATCTTTGTATTGCTTAACTCCTGCTGGAGCTGCTTAGAGTGGTGACTACAACTGGTACTTCATTAGAAGCCAGTTTAATGGCTAGAGTTTCTTCTATCTGCTCTGACTGATGATCAGGGTGTGCAATTCTGGAAGGCTTTCTGCTATGCTGACCACATGATATCTTCAACATCTAGGTACTACACCAGTGTGTGAGAATATTGGAAGCCACCTCTTAAACTACGGACGCCGTATCCCTCTGGAGGAGTGGGATGCCAGGATTGCTGTAGGTATCCATTTGTTTTGTTTGGGGTACCAAAACAAACCATGGTTGGTGTCAGCATTATCTGGCCTTAGTTTGCTGCAGTAACACAAGGCTTACTTATCTCTTAGTCAAGCTGCCCGGAGTCCAGGCGATTAGCTCACTGACACTGATATAAATATGTCAGAATCTCTGGCTTAGTTGCAGTGTATCCTGTGTCCCTGTGACTGGATTCAGTCCATCCCAGAAAGAGGGCATATGCCTGTGTTAAGCAGCACAACTTGAAATTCCTTTAACAGTTTCCCTAGAGGTGCCAGCATCTAGTTTGTATAATTCTGAAGCCACTGTATCCCTCGGAAGGCTTCAGATTTTGGTCTGCTGTGTTTGCTGTACCCTCAGAAGAATGTCCTGTGTAGAACATTAGCTGTCCTTGCACACAAGAGCTGGACAGTTGGTGCAGATGGCCTCCAAGGGCCTGACAATATTTTTTTATCGATCTTGATATGTAATGGCAACAGTAACTTCCAACTTTGAGAAATGCAGGCCTGCTAGCAGGGTCATTAATTACTTGTTTGATATTTATTAGGCTGTTGATGCCAGAATGGTGAGAGATGTCTGCAGTAAATACATTTATGACAAATGCCCGGCAATTGCAGCAGTTGGTAAGTAGTACATGGCAATTAGTACACGGTAGCTCAAAAAACGGGAAGGGGTCAAGAGCAGAGTGGAAGTGAGCTGCAGGCAGTTTGCATGTGTCAGCTCTGCCCTCCTAACCGCTCTGGTTCTTTGCTGGTATCCTCCTACCTCTGCACATCAGATGTGCCAAGGCACATTTGCCAGGAGGTCAGACCTGCAGGTGATGGAGGCACAGTGGCAGCGAGCTGCTGGCTGTCCTCCCACCTCTCTACTTGCCATGGAGCTGTGATTAGGATTGGGAGTCCCGTGGCTGGGTGCGGGCCCAGCGGAGTCTGCCAGGTGTCCTTACCCTGGGGTCATGGTGGTTTATGTAAAGGGAGTGAAGGGACCTGATTCTCTTGTGCTGCTCTGGCATGTCTGTCTGGCCAAAGACAAATTCCTCTCAGAAAACCTGCCTGAGCAGCTCAGCTCTGCTCTGCTGCCTCCTTCCTGCATGTTGTGGATTCCCCTCCTCCATGCAGCTGTTTCCTCTGGCCTTCAACGCAGAGCAACTTGGAAAAGGGAGTTGGGTTTTGAACAGGAAGTTGGAATGAACTAGCCAAAATCTCCGTGACTTGGTGGCTCCCTGTATTTCCTACCTGTATGTGGAGCTGTACTGAGCATTATGGAGCAGTGCAAGAAAAATAACCTATTCTGAGGAAATAAGTAATGTTTTTTTCTGTCAGGAGAGTGCATCTGCTGATTTTCCCGATGCAGGTTTGAGCTGTAGTTATGTGGTTTTGTGCACAGCTGCTCTGGATTGTGAGCACAGGCTGCTCTGCCACCATCTGCTTAAGACCATGGGAAACTGCCCAGGGATTTTAACCACATCTCCAGTGACTAACTCTTGTTCTGTTCACTCAGGTCCCATTGAACAGCTCTTGGATTACAACCGTATCCGCAGTGCCATGTACTGGATTCGTTTCTAAGACATGTCCCTGCAGGTTGGAAATAATGAAGCTGTGGACTGTGAGAGGTTCCCTCTGGCTCTGAATGTCTTGTGCACCAGAGGCAGGATGAGTCCCATCAAAATGGCTGTCATCTCGGTGTTAAGTGTATAAAAATAAATATATCTTACGGAGTTCTTTCTGCTGGGAGTCAACCATGTCTTCCTGGGTTGTCTATGTAGGCGTTGTTAATCTTGCCAAATTGGTGAGATATTGGACCAATCAATCTTGGTTTGTCAGAGCTCATGCTAGAATCTTGTCTGTGCGTCTGTCTGCAGCCCCACCTCCCCAGTCCTGACCTGACAGTGTCCTGGTTCAGAGGTCTTGTCTTTAGGCTGGTTGAAGGAAGTCTTTCCACTGGTACGAGGCTGCTGGGGTAGCTCTGGCTATTTCCACTGTGCCCTTCTGTGCAGGCAGTGGCACGGTCAGGCCTGGGCTGTAGCAGTGATCTTTGTGCAGACCTAAAGACAAAGGGCCCTCTGTGCTCTCCTGCTCATCAAGGAGATCAAAATGTATCTATGGAAAGTTGGTCTTCTTCCTGTCCCTGGGGTGTGGTGTGGGTGTTTCTGGCCTGGCTGTTTGGGACCCTCTCGGAGTGACTGCCTCTGTGGTAGGGGCAGTTTGTGCAACCCTTCTCCCTGATCAGTTATAGACAGACCTGGTCGACTGTTCCCACCACCTATTGAAGCTGGTGAAGGTGATCTGCCTGGCCTTGCCTCATGCTGCCTCAGTATGACTGAGGCAGTTGTCTCCAGCACAGCTGGGACGGAGTGAGGAGCTGGAGCTGTTGCTAGGCAGACGTCTTTTCAGAGCCTGTATGGGGATGTGTTACCTCTCATCTTAAGCTTCCTGGTTATCTGTAAACCAGCTCAATAATGAACAGAGATTGTTGTAGAGTATGTTGGTGTTGGTCTACACATTCCGCTTGCAGATGAGCTATCTATCCAGTCAGTCTCAGCTATGCAAAAGCTGAGAAGCTGCTGACTGAAGTATGGGGTGACCTGGCCTATACCTGGCAGATAATCCCTAGGTCTGAAATACCCAGCCCTTCCTGCTTTTTCTGGCGTTAATTTGGTTCTTGTTCCCTTGCCTTGACCGTGGGAAGCTGAAATATGGAATGGAGAAGATGAAACAGCAAGGGGGATGGAGAAAAGCTTCCCACCAGGTGGCACTAGCCTGTCACAGCTACCCATGGAAGCTGCGAGGTACTCCAGTTTAGTTTTTGTCTTTGGGATAAATCTCCCTGGGATTCTCATTTAATTTTCAGGTGCTGCCCTGACAAGTGGGATTTAAAAATAGTGTAAAAGTTTCTAGGAGTTAGTCATTACACTTGAGACTAATCCAGTGTACTAAATAATTTGTGCTGAATCTGGATTCTTGATGAGAGAGTCAGTGTGTCTGAACTCATTGCGTATACTAGGCAAGTTTGAAACTGTTAAATGTTCTTGATGCAATTTGGGTTTAACTATCGTCGCAAGCTCTGGCTCGTTACGAGTGCACCGAGGGCTGAAAAACTAAACAAACTCACTTACGCCTCAAGCCTTGTGGAACCAGTAAATGTTTCTGTCTTGGTTTAGTGACTGCAATCAGACTGTAATCTTCTTTTGTGCTCCATGGCTATATATTTTTCCCTCCCCGAGGTGAGCTTCCAGGGTGTTTTGCAGTTGGTGAGAAATACAAGGAAATGGAGACGTACATCCTTGCTTTAGCATTTCCTACAAGTTTTCTTCTCTGGAGGTATCTGCTTGGGAATGCGTGTTTTTCTTGAGTAATTCCCCAGGCCCTCCTGCACTACTTTGTACTAGGAACAGATTCAAACCCCTCTGCAACTGCTGCTTTTCAAATTGCTCTTTCTCTACAAAAGCAGCAGGCTGGCTGTGCTGAGCAGCGTGCTCCCAGCACTTCAGCAAGGACTAAAACCTGCCCCCTCCTCCTGACCAAGGGGCTCCAGCTCTGCAAGGGTGCCTGGATTATTCAGCATTAGAAGGTATTTTGTAGATGCTCTTATCCATGTAGAAATCTGAGTAGCTGGACTAGGAACCCTGTCCTGGTGAGTGGCATTGGATGCAGAGTGCTGTTGGGTGCCTGCTAGGAGTTGAGGCTGAGCCATGTCCAAGATGTTGGCATCTTCTGGCTGCAGTTCTGATGGCACTCTGCCTCGGAGTGCCTGGCGTGTTTGGGTGCTGTGGCAGTCTGTGCTTCCAGAAACACGGGCGTCTCACCAGCTCTAAGGATTAAGTGGTCTTGTGTTATCATTTTTCCTTGGTAAACAGTAAGCAGCCGGACTGGGGATTTGAAAGGTGGTGAGGGGAAACCCATTCAGGAGTCGAGAGCATTACTGCTTGGCAGACAGCTGTGCTCTGAGCCTTAGTGAGGGGCTTGGGAAGCGTAACCTGGAATCGGTGCAGTCATCAAGCATTTGGCAGCTGAATCCGTCGGTGCTGGAGGAACTGAAGCTCAAATCTCATTGGCAGGTCTCTTGCTGTTTGAGCTGTAGGGGTGTATGTCTGTTCTTCCATGGGAGCAGCCCGAGTCCAGGGGAATCCAAACTGGAAAATGTCTGGCGTGACGGAAGTGTCCTACCTCAGTGCTTTTCCCGAACCTTGAAAAAGTGAGATCTTTTGCTAGACCTCTCCCCTCCCTTCCCTGCAGTTTCCGCTGCCCAGTGAAGGACAGTGGCAGTACCAGAGGAGGGAGTTGGAACCATCCCTAGAACAGGGCAATTTCACTGAAACTGGAGATGGCCTGGGTGACCTAATAAATCTGTTTCCTGGCTCCTTGGACAATGCGGGATTGTTCAGCGGGGTTCTTTGACCAGTCTAGTTTTCAATGGCTTAAGTGTTTTATTTTGCTACTTCACTCGGAAGGTTACTTGGGATCCCATTAGACTGGGCCGATAAATTTAGTCTAGTGTATGAATTGGCCTTTGCTCCCTTCCCTTCTGCACGCTGCTGCCTTATCCTCTACTGGTAAAGTTCCCTCTTTGAAGCTCGTGCCTTCCACCTACCTCTAGGCAATTGCTTTCCTTCCTTGACACCTTGGCACTCTCTCTCTTGGCTGGAAAAGAGGAGGATTTGGAAAGGAGGATACTGTGCATTGTGTGCCCCCTATGCAAGGCTTTGCAACACCGCCTGCACAACGCTTCTGTGACTTTTTTCCACCATACAGAGCTATTCCGGGTACCGAAAATCTAGCGGGGAGAGTGGGGAGTCCTTGCTAGAATCCTGTGCTGTGCGCTCCAGGTTTCCCTGGTGTCTAGCAGGAAAAGCTGTCGGTACCCCCAGTGTGGGGCTGGGGCAGATGTACAGGGTGGATCTGCTTGTGGAGCAGGCAGCCCCTTTGATATGTGAGCTGCTTGTTTGGGATTCAGGCGCTTGCCAAGAGAGGGGCCACAGCAGCCAATTGTCAGTAGTTGCCTCACCTGAACTAATTACCCACCCTGGAAAGTACAGTTGATACTAATCATAGGTGCTGAGCCAAGCCTGTCCTCAGGGAAGCAGGGAGCAGCGGAGAGGCTTTCACAGAAATGAGAGGCTTGGAGCCGTGCCGCTCTTCGGTGCCAGAGAGCGTTTGGGAGGAGAGCCTGCAGCCCTCCGGGTCTGCTTCCCTACCCGCTCTCCTGCCGAGGCTGGTGCAAGAAATGGCAGGGGGAGCAATAGGTGAGGGGGGTTTAGAAGACGGGGCAGAAGCGCAGCTCTGCTGGTGTCTCGTGCTGCTGGAGCCCCACGCTGCTTGCACCCCTCGGTGCAGGGATTGACCGAGGCATCAGCGTGGCCGTGACCAGGGATCTTTTCCCCGGCCAGCCCCTCTGTAGTGTGGTGTGCTCAGAGGAGGGCTGACCTCTCCCAGTGATGAAGTGGCACCCATCGGGGTGAGGGTGGTACCTGTTGCTTGTCAGACTGACAGGCTTGCTCTGCGCAAGCCTCCTGTCCTTCACCTTGTCCTTCTGTGCACCGCCGGGACTTGGTACACCTGGAGAGGGAAACGGTGAGCAGCAGTATCCGGATGCATATCCAGAAATCCTGTTTCCTATTTGGAAAAGGAAACTGCTCATCTAAAGCTGTAGTGCATTCATTGTGTGGAAAAGTGACGGACAAAGGGCCCATCCAGGCCTGGCTGCCAGCTAGAGCCATCCCGGGCTGCTGTGAGACACGAGGCTGAGCGGGGCATGGTGGCAGGACTTGTCATCTTTGTCTCAGCTCTTTTCTTCAATGGTCTGTGTGGAAGGGGGTGAGTCTGAGCCCCGAACACCCTCATTAAGAGCTACTTTACCCCACACACGCCATCCAGAGAGGATCGGTGGTTCTCACTTTTCCATGCATCTCTACTTTCTGGCTCTTTTCCCTTACACATTTTCCTTCCTCGGTGCTCTGGGGTTTTTAGTGGGGCTGCCAGGCTGAGGTTCAGCTTTGCTTCCCATTGCTGGAAATGCCCAGAAAAGCTACTTAGAAGTGTGGTGCCTGAAGGAGTGCCTCTGCCCAGGAGTGGAAAATGGAGCTGCTGGCCCAGCACGAGGCTGCTGGGGGTGGCAGCCTGGGGAGGTCCCAGACCTGGTCTGTGAGAGCAGAAGGGATTTTTTTTGTACAGAGGTGTCGATGGGAGTAGTACCTGTGCTGGTTCATGCGGCAGGTGCTCTGGAGACACTGTTCCTGCTCGGTGTCTCACCATCCATCTCTGAGCCTCTGCTGCGCTCCGGGATTATTTAAGGCTCTGTACACTGCCTTGGTGTGAGAACTGCATAGCACAGACAGCGCAAGGACAGCGAAGGAAGCTGGATCGAATGCCACATGACCTGATATGAGCAAGGCTAATTATGTAATTAAGATACTGAAACAGGAGCCTGAATATCTGAGCGCTCTTCCTAGTTTCAGCAAGAGCCTGCAGTGCAACATCGAGCGTTTAGCTTTGGGCTCTGCGTTGCCCTGCCATGAATGTGAGTACTGGCACTCAGTGCAGTACACAGAACAAAGCTGCTCTGCGTGCACTGCTCATGGCACACAACGACTCAGATGTGCAAAGTGTTTTGTAAAATAGCTCCAGTACTATGCACTATTCTGTAATTTGCACGTAACTTTTATTCAGAGTAAGCACTTGGATACAGCTGAAAAAGGAACATGCTGCTTATCTCTTGTTTGTTATATTTAGGGAAGAGTAAGCTGACTCTTCGAGGGTGGCGGATTTTGTTCTTCCGTATTTGAATGTTTAATCTAGGGAATTAACGTTGTGTTGCTTTTGAGATTTAGGATTTTGTGTATACTCAGCTTCAGAAAACTGTATTCTGAGCTTCTCTGGGTACAGTCAGTCTAGCATTGTACAGATTCATATATACCAAAACCATGTCCTCTCCACTGAGACCACATCGCGCCAAAGTAGTGCTCATAACAATCAAGGAACAGACTTGGTGCTACCGATGGAACTTGGAGGATGTGATTTCCAGCTAGGGATCTGTGAAGTGATGATTGCCCGTGGACACGGCGAGTGGGGCCGGGGCCTCTCGTGAGAGGCTTGGTGAACAGTGGCTCTAGGAAGCGGAGCAGCAGGCAGAGCCCAGCAGCGGGCAGTGTGTCCGTGGCGAGTTCCTGCTGCTGCTCACCCGGCACGGAGGGTGCCCCGGTGTGCCCCGGGGCTTCCAGGGGCCGGCGGCGGGGGAGCGTGCTTGAGCCCCGGGAGTCTGGGCTCCGGGTGGTGCTTCTGCATTTATTTCTACCCCTTCCCCCTACCCAGCTGCTGCAAGGCTGGACATCCCCACTGCCCCCAGTTGCTTGCTGCTGTGGTTCTCCAGCTTCCCCTGCTTTGTTTACAGCTGTTCCAGATGTGCAGCACTTGGCAGGAGCCCCTATGACATGGGAATGCAAGTATCTCCTGTTTCTGCCTCGCACGCGCAGTGGTGACTCACGGGTGACCTTGCCCTGCTGTGATGAGGAGGATGGAGAGGGATGAGGTTCTCGTGGTCCCAGGCTGGTGCCTCCCGAAGGTGGCAGGGGGCCAGAGACAGGATCCTGCGCCCCTCTGTCCTCAACGGCAACGGGGAGGTGGGTCGACGTGCTGGAGACTTGTTTTCTTCAGGGAGCTGGAGCTCTGAGAGCCCCCGGTCACCATTCCTCTGGGGATGTGCTGCGTGGGTGCAGACTGTACCCCATCCTCTGCCGGACCTGGGCTGCTCAGCCTTCTCCCCGGAGCTCTGCAGCATCCTGCCCCATGTCCGCTGCTGCAGAGGTCCTCGCGTGAGACGTACGTGTCCACCCGCCCCGTGCCATCCTGGTGACGCATCCCTCCTGCTCGACGGAGATATGAAGTCATCCTGGGGGGGGGTCTGGGGAGGGAGGAGTTCCCATGGTGACAGACAGCGATTCACCCGGTGGGGCAGGGCGGATGCTTCGTCCTTTTTATTCTTTTCTTCTGGAGTCGGGCACCCAGCCAAGGAGCTGAAGGAGCAATGGCACAGCCTTGCGGGGGAGAGCCGTGAGGACAAGTCTGATCTCGTGAACTGCACAGATCCCTCCAGAGCCCTGTCGCCCCTGCGCCCTGGCTGCCACCCTGCAGGTAGGGGTGCTCCTGGCCCTTCCTGCAGCCTTGGTCCCCTGGGTGCTGTCCCCCCACCCCCCTCCAACGCTTCCTTATCACCCCAGCAAACTGATGACCAAACTTTGATCCTCCTTCCTGTGGACCATGGCTGCCATATAAAACATTCAGGGCAGTATCCTGCAGCTGCTGTTAGCTGGCATACCCCTGCTAGGGGAAGGCATGATGGCATCCTGCAGGTACAGAGGCTTGTGCCATCCATGTGCCTTTACCAGCACCCAAAGACCTGCAAAATCCCCTTCCCTGGAGGCTGCAGCATGGCCCTGCCTCTCCAGCGGTATGTATGCCCTTCTGTGCTCCTGCACGTCCCTGGTGCAAGCTGCGCTGTCCCCTCCCTGGCAGAGCACATCCCAGTGGCTGCCTGCAGGGCTGGGGGGCTGCTCCCCACCTCTCCCAGCAGCTCCTGGCCTGTGGCTGTGCTCCCCACGGCTCCGTCGGGCCCCGCTTGCGCAAGGAGCGGCCAAGCCCCATGAGCAGTGGGATAGGGGCTCTTTCATGAGCCCTGCCAGAAATTTATATAGAGCCGCGGGTAGTTTTTAGGGGGTGTTGGTGCAGATTGTGAAACACTTGAATAGAGGCAGGGAGGAAGCATTGAGCAACCACCCCGTCCTCCCAGCTGCCAGCGCTGTAGCTGAGATGCAAAAGTGGGGAAGTGAGAGCAGGATCGGCTGGAAGGGGAGCGAGCAAGGGGCAGCATTTTCCTGGCACAGGGCTTGCAGGAGAGCTGAGGCGGGCAAACTCCCTTTTGCGCAGCTCCAGCGTGGGTCCCTCTGGCTGCTCCGCCGGCGCCGGCTGTCCCGCTGCCCACAGCTGAGCAGGAGGGCTTGTGCACAAGCCCTTAGTGGCTCATTGTTTCCATCTCTTGGGAAGGCAGTCACTGTCCACAGCGAGCCCTGGTGCAGCAGGCAGGGTCCTAGGACAGTGGTCCATCGTGTCCTCACTCTTGTCCTTTGGGGCTGGGAGAGGGACCCCCAGGGGCCAGCTCCTCGGACTCACAGTTATTCCTCTTAGCAACACTCCTCCCCTGGGAATACAGCTGCCCTGATCTGCTGGAGCCGGGGGAGGCATCTGCTGTTGCCGTTGGAAGGAGGAACAAAATACTCCCAGCCCCATCAAGCTGTGTGAACCCCCTGTGATGAGCAGCTTCTTTGCAGCACAGCTGGCAGCATCCCGGGAATGGCTCCAGCTTCCCTGGCCCGTGTTCTGCCTGCCCACCATTCCTCCTCCCTGCCTGGCAAGCGGTTGCTGCGTGCCCCTGCCGCCCCGCTGCTCCCCCTGAGACCCTCAACCACGCTGCTGCCTGCTCCTGCAGGGTCTCCTGGGTCTGTGGGGATTCCAGTGGCCAAGTTAGCCTGCAGTTGGCCTTGTGGCTCTAGGTGCCATGCTGGGAGCCGGGCAGATGCTGTTTCCCACCCATAGGAGGGGGAAAATTTCAGCATCGGGCAGCAGAGCAGCTCCTGCGCACAGGGAAAGTGGAGAAGTCTTGCCTGTCTTCTCCTGCACTGGCTGGTCCCAGCTCTGGGGCTGGGGGAGGAGGGATGGGGCAGCCATGCCTTCATGGTGCTTATCCCGCTCTGATGGGGTGTGGAGGTGCTGTGGGGTTGGGGAGCAGGTGGGAGGCTTGTCCCTCATGTGGCAAGGGTGCCCTGGCTCCGCAGGGCTGGGTTCTGTGTCCTGCACTCCTGCTCAGCTCCTCCCTGGGTCAGTCGGATTTGAAGCAGAGAGCGGCGGTACCATCCTGTCTGCGGCGCTGGTGAATATTCCTGTGAGGTCCTCGGGAGCAGTGTCGGGGTCCCACATGCTCCCCAAGTCCCCTGAAGCCACAGTTCCCCTCCTGCCTCCCTCCTGGGTGCCAGGTTTGGTGCAGAGCGGCAGGCACTGTGCAAAGCCACCAGCAGCCCTGGTGACAGCCCCCCCGCCAAAGCATCCAGTGGGGGCTGAGCCGCCCCATCTGCCTGCACACCTTGCCCGAGGGATGCTGGTGAGGGCTCGAGGCAGCCAGAGACGTGGCACCTTGGTGTTTGCAGGTGAGACACACTCCTCACCTTGACTGGCACTGCAGGGAAGCCCTGGGGACCTGTCCTTGCCCCCACCTGCTCTCCCAGGGGACGGCTGCAGAAATGCCACCTTTCACCTCTGCGTCCCGCCGCCTGCCCCAAGGCTCTGCACTGACCATGGTGCGGGTCCCCGGGGGCCCCCCACGGCTGCGCAGGGTTGGGTGGGCAGGCTGGGCGGCACCGGTGGGTGCCGGCACCCGGTGCAGGCGGGCACGGGCTGGCTCAGCCGCCCGGCGTGTCGAGTCACGCTCTGCGCGCCGCCGGCCCAGCCCGCACATGCCCTTGGCTTCCCTTCATCTTCTCCTTCCTGCAGGCAGACGGGGGAAAGCTGCTCCCCCTGCTCTGCCCGCCTCGGCTCTCACAGGGTGATGGGTCCCTGGGTCCCTGCCTGTGCACCCTGAGCCCGGCTGCGCCCCAGGCGCTGCCCGTGGCTGCCTGCATACCCCGCACCCAGGGCTGGGCAGGGAGTGCCCTAATCCACGCTGCCCCCGAGGCAGGCAATTTGTCTGTCCTTAGGAAGAGTCAGGAGTTTCCCTTCTGTAGCAGCGCATGCTGGGCTGGTTAGGGCATCTCTAGGGCATGTGCACCCCACGGGGCTGTCAGCACAGGGAAAAGCAGCGCTGGCCCCACGCAGAGGTGCTGGGGGAGCTTTGCTGCACCCAGTCCCTGCACTTCCACCCTCTCTTGCATCCCCATCCTTGGGGCAAAGCCAGGTTGATTTCTCTGAGCCTGGTCCTTGCTGAGGGTGGGGGCTATGGGGCCAGAGGCAAAGGGGAACAGCTCATGCCTCAATCAGTTGAGAAGACAGATTCCTGCCGGATGGGCCAGCCTGCGTGAATGGTCACCTGCAGCATGGGGCACTTCAGCCCTGGCCCCCCCCGGGTCCCCAACACCCAGCCCCAGCCACCATACAGCCTCTCTGGGCATCCCCAGCATCCCCCAAAGCCCATCCGCGGGATGCAGCTGAAGAAGGTAGCTTGTTAGCTAGTGACTCTCGAGCCCCACGCAGTGCTGCTGGCTCCTCATCCCACTGCCATCGTCCCCACCGTCACCCTCCCTTTCTGGCACACTGGCCCCATGCCATCGCAAAGCGCCGCCGGCCCTCGGCAGAGCCCTGGTTGTGCCTGGCTTTCCCCTCCCTCGCTGTCCCTGAGAGCCAGCCCGGCCTCCGCGGTCAGGCTGACCAGGGCTGCCTTCTCCTGCCTGACTCAGCCTGGGGGGGGGTGTCACATCCCCGCAGTGTCACTGTTCCCTCCCCGAGCCCTGCCTGCGTGGACGGCAGGGCCTGGCCGCGGTCCAGCGGAGCTCCGTGAGATGCTGGTGTGCGGCCGCGCTGGCAGCAGCCTCCGGACACAACAGTTTACGGGCAGAAAAAACTTCCTATCCCTCTGCAGCAGCTGTGGGGGGATCTGGGGCACGCACCCACTCCACAGGGAGCCCTGGTTTGGGGGGGGCACAGAGGGCTCAGCCTGACCCCAAGCCTGCCTGCAGTGGGACCGCTTGCCCCCCTCATCCTTCACCCACCAGACACTCCCAGCTGCCCCTCTGCACCCGCTGTGGTCCCTGCAGCATCCCCCTTACTTTGGGCATCCCCAGAGCCACCGGTCAGCTCGCCGGTCACAGCTTCACCCTGATATGATATTTTGCTTCTTTTTCCCACAGGAATGTGGTTTTGGGCAGCAGCAGGGCGGGGTGTGCTGCAAGATGTTCCCTCCAGCACAGGGGAGTTGGGAGCCAACTGTCCGTTCCCTTTGTGAAGCTCAGCCTGCAGGGCTGGCACGGCCACCTCCCACCCCGAACCCCACAGGACAGGTCAGGAGGAGGTAAGGGGTGACTGGTTCCCTGCTCTGGCCCCATTTTGTGGCCCCGGGCTTGCTGGGGAGCCCCGTGGGTTCCCACAGAGGTCCCCGAGGCTGCACCACGAGTGTGATGCTGGCCCCGGGGCGCTCTCCCCGAGCTGGCTGGTGATGGTGGGGCGGGGGTCCGCGGGGCCCTTTCTCAGGATGCTGGAGGCAGGCAGCTGGGTGCCGCAGCAGGGAGCTGGTGGTGACTGGTACGGGGAGACATTCCTGGAGCATGTCCCAACCGGCCCCCGCGGCAGGCGAGGTTCCCCCTCCGGCCCCGGCCAGCTCCTCCTCCCCTCACCCGCCTCAGAGCCAGCCCTCCGCGGCTCCCCTCTGCCTGAAAGCCCCCAAATTTAAGTGGGCCATCCCTGGAGCTGCCCTGTACATCCCTGCCAGCTGGGGATGCCCACGCCATGCCGGAGCAGGGAGCGCTGCTGGGCCGCTGTAGGGCCAGGAAACTAAAATCCTATAAGGGTTTAGCTGAATCACAGCCCGTGCGGGATCAGCACCGAAGGCAGTGGCTGCGGGATGTAGAGAGGGTGGGCAGGGGATGGGGCACGGGACCCACAGCACTGCGGTCACAGCTGGCTCTGTGGCCCAGCACCCATCTCACCGTGCAATGTGACTCATCTTTCCTGCTTCCCGACAGAGCTGAAACCTCACCTGGGGCTGAAGAAAACAGATTTTCCTCTTGTTTCCCACTAAGGCAGCGGTGAGGCTGACTGCCTGGAAAGCTCAGGGCGGGGAGAGGCTCAGGTCTGATGTTTCCCACCTGCCCACTCTCAGACTGGAGGGGGTCCCATCCCTGGGGTTGGTGTGACCCTCTGCGGGGCTTGGAGCTGGTGTTCCCTCTGTGCCTGCAGCCCAGGGCAGTGCCCTGCAGGGAGCAGGGCAGATGTTTTGGGGCTTCTTGTGATCTGAGACTTATGGGGCTGTGCCACCGGTGGTGTGTGACCAGCTGGCGAGCGGCATTTAGGGACCAGGATGCCATGCACAGGGCAGGCAGGGGCGAGGGGCTGGGGTTAGGGTCAGCCCTGCAAGCTTTGATCGGTGTCAGTGGAGAGGAGTCAATGTACTTTGGGGCCAGGCCAGCTGGGAGATGGGGAACCCCAAGTCCGTGGGAATAAAGGACTGGTGGCCTGGCTGCCAGCCTGCCAGGCTTGGGAAGGGGCCGACAGCTTTTCGGGATGTTCCCGGAGGGACTGGCGTGCAGCGGCGCAGGGCGGCCGCGTGAGTCACTCGCACCTGGTGCTCTCCCTGCACGGAGGCAGCACCGTCCCGCGCCCGGGGCCGCGGATTCCTTCCCCAGCCCTGGTATGTGGGGGGCAGCTGGGAAACACCGCAGAGGAGGAGGCACTGTGGTTTTGGGGACCCAGCACCCCTTCATGCCCTGCTCCAGTGCCAGCGCAAGGGGGATGCTGCTAGTGGGATGGTCAAGATGCTCCTGGGCTAATGGGCTGCCCGTGGGGGGGAGCAGTGTTTGGGGATCACCCCACACCGGTGCCTGCCATGCTCCCGGGGGCCGAGGTGGCAGGCAGAGCACCCAGCACGGCGGCAGAGCATCGCTGCTGGGGTGCCTGCTGGGCGATGCTCGCTCCAGTGCTGCCCCCCCCGTTAGCCAGGGGTGACACTGGCTGCCCGTGTCCCGCTGCCGGCACCGTGCTGTGGGGCTGCTCCGCCAGCTCTGGGCCCGGGGCCAGCCACAGAGCCCTTGGCAGCCCCCTCCGCTCCCTGTTTAACGAAGCCCCTTGTCTAATTGGGACAGGCCGCCCTGCCTTCATTAAGTGAGCTCCAGCGGGAGGAGGCTTTGGGGACGGTCCTGACCTGGGGATGATGAACCCACGGCCAGACCCACAGAGCTGGGGCAGGCAGGGGGAAACCCGTGGCCATGGTGAACTTCAGAGCCAGCTGGCCAGGTTTGGGGGCCGGGGCTGGGGCCTAACAAGAGGAAGGCTAATGAAGAGGAGGGGATGCACTGCTTGCTGTGCCTTTAAGAAGAGTGGGGGCATCGCCGCTCCTCCCCTGCTTGGGAACAGTGTGTGCCTGGGAAAGTTGCCTGCAGCCGGCCCTGGAGCATCTTTGCTCAGTAGCAGGTGGCCCTGCCCCGGGCCCCCAGCTGTGAGGTGGCCCTGGGCCCCAGGGACCCCCACTGTCACTCCCCTCGCTGCCTGCAGGAAGATGCCCCCAGACCTGCCCGCTGCCCTGCCAGGAGCCGGAGGGGAGCCCCTGGGCCGGAGTCCGGGAGGGCACAGGTACGCAGGGCGCTGGGGACAGAGGGTGGCAGGGTGACCGAGGGGACAGCGGGGAGGTGGCATGGGGCACACGTTGGGCCCGTGAGCTGGGGGCAGCCCCGGGCGAGCACAGGCACCAGCAGGGAGGATGGGGTGCAGTGTAACGTGCCCCAAGGAGCAGTGTGGTCCCACGGGGTGCCTTGGTGGTGAGGGGCTCCCTGGGCTGAGGAGGAGCCCCAGGGGACAGTCCTGCCAGTCGCTGGGTGGGCAGGGAGTGAGGCTGGGGCGGTGCAGGGTCCCTGCCCACCTTGCTGGGCATTCGCTCCCTTTTCCCTCCTCCTCCCACAAACTGCAGCCACAACAGCAGTGCCTTTCCAGCATGATTCTCTCACTCTGGGGTAGGTCTCAGCCACCAGCCTGCTCTGGTAGCTGCTGGGAGATGATGTCTGGAGCAGGGGGGAGGATGCCCCACAGCTGGCTGTGGGGAAGTCCCCATACTTGAGCCACGGGTGCTAGGGTCCCACGGGATGGGTGCCATGAGCTGTGGGTGCAGGAAAGGTCCTGGCCAAGGCCCGGCCATCCTGCAGCCTTGTGGGAGCTGTGTTGACGCGGAGAGCAGCCCTTCTTCACCACCATCATCCTCCCCAGGGCTGGTGCTCAGAGCCAGGCTCTAGCCCAGAGGGGGCCAGGGGCTTGGGTCCCTGTGGCAGCTCTGTCCAGCTCTGCCCAGGGCCAGGCAGTGCCCTGAGCTCCCTGGGGACACATTCCCCCGAGATGGATGGAGGTGTGTGGCTAGCCCCTGGCTGGCAGGTCCCAGAGCCGCTCACCACCTTTCTGGGACATGGAGGATGGAGATGCTGGAGGGAAAACTGCCTTGAGCCCCACCGGGGCCGGCTCGACCCCGCACCAAGGTCTCCGTGGCAAGCCCAGCAGAAACCTTCCGGGGGGTCCAACCCCCTCCTGCTTCATCCCGATCTCGGCCCCCCCCCCCCCCCCCCAGCCCCTGCCCGGGGTGCAACCGGCGGGGGGAGCCAGGGGTGACACTTTGCGGGGCGGGAAACAGCCCGAAAAGCCACTTTCCACCCCTCCCCGGGCAGCGGGTGGGAAAGGCCCTTTTTGGGGGGCCGGGCTGGGCGGGGGCCGCGGCATTCCCGCTTCCCCCCCCCCCCCCCCAACCCCGGCACCGCGCTCCGGGCCGCCCTCAATAAAGAGGCGGGAGCGCCGGGGGCCGCTCCGCGCCGGCACCGCCTGCGCCCGGCTCGGCTCGGCACGGAGCGGCTCGGCACGGCGCGGCGCGGCCCCACGCGGGGGCGGTGGGTGAGTGCGTGTGGCCGGGGGGGGGCTGTCGCGGGGGTCCCGGTGCAGGCGCAAGGCGCTGCCGGGCAGGACCGAGCCTCCCACGGGGGCACCCGTGGGCGCTCGTCCGCCCACCGGGCTCGCACCGCCGGGGTTCAGCCGGGCTGGGCTTGCGCTGAGACCCGGCGTGGCCATCGCAGCGGTGTCAGGCCGCGTGCCCCCCGCGGCCGTGGCGGGGGGGGGGGGGGGTGTCGCTGGTGGGGCTCCCCTAACCCTGGCTCCCTTAGAGCACCCCGCTTTCCCCACCCTTCCTGGGGTGGCGGGGAGCCCCTGCAGGCGGGGGGACCGGTGGGCAGGAGCCGCCGGGGTGAGCCGGTGCCGAGGCGTGGGGCAGGCGGCGGGCAGGGCTGGTGGAGGCAGAGCCCCTGCACATCCCGCAGCCGGGGCTGGCAGCCTCCCACCGGCCCGGGCACGGCTCCCCCGGGCACCGGGCAGCCAGCAGGACCGCGGGTAGGCCCGGCCGGGCTGACCGGGGAGGGCTGGAGCGGGGCCAGGCGCTGGTGGGCACAGGGCACGCAGGCGACCGTGCCCTCCCACACCTGGCACCGCCGCCGGCCTGCCCCGTGGCTGTGGGACAGCCCCACCAGCAACGCTCCCCACTTGGCCAGACCGCCCGCTGCCCACCCGGCACTTTCCGGTGAGGCGGCAGAGCCGGGGCTGTTCTGCCACGGCGAGGGGATGTCTGGTAACGTGGCCCGGCAAAGCCCCGCTGCCTCCCTGCCCCGGCTCAAAGCGGGGGCACACCCCTGTGTCGTGGGGTGCCAACAGCCGTGCCCAGCTTGGCGCTGGCACCTTGCCCTCCCGAGGCTGCCAGGCATCCTGGCGCGGCGCTGGGACCTCCTGGGCACCGCCGCGCTGTCCCCGGAGGCGTGGGGCTGGTGTGGGGCGGCGCTGGCAGCATCCTCTCCCGCAGGCTCCCACGATGAGCAGCCGGCTCCTGCTCCTCGCCGTGCTCCCCACGCTCCTGGGCCCCCCGGCTGCCACGGCGCAGAAGAGGAGCCAAGGTGGGTGCTGAGCCCTGGGTGCACGTGGGGTGGGGCGAGGAGGGGCGAGAGGGGCCCAGCACCACCGTGCTGTGGTGCCGGTCGGTGCCCTGAGCGCCGTCACCTCCCCCGCAGCGGTGTGCAAGGACGTGCTGGAGGCTGACATCGCCTTCCTGGTGGACGGCTCATCCAGCATCGGCAGGAACAACTTCCGCGCCGTCCGCGCCTTCATGGAGGAGCTGGTGGGGCCCTTCGTGCCGGCGGTGGGCGAGAAGGCGGTGCGCTTCGCCGTGGCGCAGTACAGCGACGAACCGCGGTGAGCCCCGGGGAGGGGACATGCGGGGTGGCGGGGCGGCAGGGCCGGGAGGTGACCCGTCTCCCGCACCCCCCAGGGTGGAGTTCCCCTTCTCCCAGCACAGTGACGGCACAAGCGTCCGGAAGGCCATCCAGCAGCTGAGCTACAAGGGTGGCAACACGCGGACCGGTGCTGGCTTCCGCTACGTCGCTGACAACTTCTTCGGCCCCACGCAGCTCCGGCCAGGGGTCCCCCAGGTGCGTGCAGGGCGGTGGCCCTGGGGACACCTGGAGAGGGGTGCAGCGTGGTCCCCAGGCTGGGTCTCATGGCTCTCGCCCGACCCCTCAGATCTGCATCCTCATCACGGATGGCAAGTCCCAGGATGACGCCGAGGGGCCGGCAGCGAAGATGAAGAGCCAGGGCATCAAGGTCTTTGCTGTGGGTGAGCGAGGCTTCAGCGCTGGCTGAGGGGGGCTCCTGCCCGGGTTCAGGGTCCCTGCCCTCGCCCATCATCTCCATGCCTGCCAGGGATCAAGAATGCTGACCACAAGGAGCTGATCCGTGTGGCCTCGGTGCCCACCGAGGCCTTCTTCTTCTACGTCGGTGACTTCAAGCTGCTGGGGACGCTGGTGCCGCTGATGACGCGCAGAGTGTGCACGAGCGTTGGTGGCACCCTGCACCTCCTGGGTATGGGCACCCACCCTCCTCCCTGCGGGTTATGTGTGCCAGTGGTGCTGGGTGCCAGGCTGTGCTCACCCTGAGTGCACACTTAGCACCCATCCTTCCCAAAACGCCCTCGTGGCCATCCCGGTCCGCTGGGCCTGTGGCTGTGCCACCACGGCAAGCTCTCCCTGCCACCCCAAGCACCCTGAAGCTGATGGCCCCTGTGCTCCCCCCACAGATGGGCCAAGCCACACCGGCCCCTCCAACCTGGAGATCCTGGAACGGGGCCTCGACCAGGTGCGGATCCGCTGGACGGCAGCCAGTGGCCCCGTCACCGGCTACCGGGTGCACCATGTGCCGCTGACGGGGCTGGGGCAGCCGATCGTGGCAGAGAGGCAGGAGGTGAGCGCTCCCCCCAGTCCGCCCAGAGTCCCCAGGGGTGCCCGGCGGCCCCAGGAGTGGCCTGGGAATGGCGGGGGGGTGACACTGTCCCTGCCCAGGTGAGCCTGGGGCCGCGGGAGACGAGCACTGTGCTGCGGGGACTGCGCACAGGGACGGAGTACCTGGTCACCGTCACTGCCCAGTACGCCAACAGCATTGGCGAGTCGGTGTCTGGCCGAGCACGCACCCGTGAGTGTCCATGCCCACGGGGATGGGGTTGTGGGCAGCCCGCAGCACGTGGGGCTGGGGGCTCATCCCTGGCTCCCTGTGCCCCCAGAGAGCCGTGGTGGCTCCATGCTGGATTTCCGTGTGGTGGAGACTGGACCCACCTTCCTGCGGCTGGCCTGGCAGCCCGGCCCCGAGCCCCCCCTGGGCTACAGCCTCAGCTACGCCATGCAAGGTGAGGGGACAGTCCCTGCGAGGGGACGGTCCCGCCTGGATGCCTGACTTTTGCATCCATGGGCCAGGCAGGACGTGGCAGGGGGTTGTGTGGCAGGGTGCGTGCACGGGGCGGGGGGTGCGTGGGGGTGACGCTGGGGGTGCACGCCAAGAGCACGGCGGGGGCGTGCACGCCTGCCTTCACCGCGGCGGCCGCCGCTCACGCGCAGGCTGTGGGGCCCGTGTGCCTGCAGAGGTTGTGGAGGCGGCGCGTGTGTTCCTGCCCCCAGGGGCGGTGGTGCTGCACAGGGCTCAAAGTGTGCCCACGGGTGTATGCGACGGCCGGGGGCCCCGTGTGCGCCCCTGCCCACGACTGAGAGCGCGGGGTCGCTGCGTGAAGGGGGGTGGCTGGCAGACCCCCCGTCCCAGCTGGGCGCTGGGCTGGAGCCACGCACCTGGAAGCCCCTCCCTGGCTCCGGGCGCTCCGATGGGTGCCCCTGCCCTGGCCGCCATCCCAGCCTCTCCCAGCGCTCCCCACCCCTGGCACCGCCTGGCATTCCCAGGGCAGGGTGCCGGCCCGCGGACACCCCTTCCCTGCTGGGCCCGGCGTGTGCTGTGCCCCCGCGCCCACCCTTACCCCTCCACCTCCTCCCCAGGAGCAGCCCAGGGAGAGGAGAAGAGCCTGGGGGCCAGCGCGCAGTCGGCCACGCTGAGCAACCTGCGCCCCGACACCGAGTACGTGGTGACGCTCCGACCCCGCTACGCGCAGCAGCCCGGCGTCCCCGCCACCCTCACCGCCCGGACACGTAAGCACCGCACCCAGCCCTGGGCTCAGCCGGGGACAGGGATGAGTCCCCAAGCCCAGGGACACCCCTCCAGTCACCGTGCCCCCCGGGGATGCGGGTGAGCATGGCTACTGGGTGATGCTCTGAGCCCCAAAAGGTACTCCCGGAGGGGATGGACTGCTGTGTGCTCTCCCAGCTCCTTCGTAGCCTTATGGGAGTGTTTCCGCTGGAGCTTTCCCCACGTGATGTAAAAATGTCGACTGAAAAAATGCAGGTTTTTTTTTTTTTTTTTTTTTTTTATGAATTCAAGCACCGCGCTCTTTGCAGTGAAAACAGTGTTTCTGTGAGGGTGGTGGAAACCATTGCTGGGCAGGAGCGAGGGTGAGGCCCTGAGGCAGCACCTTTACAAGCCTCAAATTTTGGCAAAGCGATTCCTTCAGCTGCCCCAGGCAGCCTTAACTGGCAGAAAGTATTTAAGGCATTAAAAGGAAGGCGTTTGAGCTCCAGTTTGCTGGAGCGGGGGTGCTTTGAAGGAGCCGCCCGCGTGTAGGCTGCACTCGGTGACCTCAGTGTGGTTCAGCATCCGTGAGCAGGGGCAAGGGGGCTTCCTCCCCCCAGAGCAGGTGGGATTGCAGACAAAGGTGCTTCCTGCTGCCCCCTGCTCTTGCGTGGGGGACGAGCCGGGCACCTCTTGCCCGCAGGGCGCCTGGTGGGTGTGCAGCACTTGGCCGTCCACAATGTCTCATCGCAGAGCATGCTGCTGGCCTGGCAGCCCCTCGGCGGTGCCACTGGCTACCGGCTCTCCTGGGTGACCCTCACAGGTAGGTGCCTGTCCCAGAGCTTGCTCCCCTTCTGCTGCTGGCCCCGGGGAGGAGGGACGGGAAGGGGACGGTGGCATCCGCTGCCCAGACCCACCCCCTCTCAAGGGTCTGCTGCGCTGGCTCTCGCAGGGCAGGACAGGCACAGGGTGGACCTGGATGCTGGGCGGACATCGCACATACTGGGGGGGCTGCAGCCCAACACCGACTACGTGGTGACAGTGGCCCCGCTCTTCGGGCAGCTGGAGGGGCCCACGGCCACCGTGCGGCAGAGGACGGGTAGGTGGTGGGTACGGGTGGTGCCATCCTGCCGCTGGCCTCTGGCTCTACCCCCGGTGCCATTGCCACGTGGGGACCACCCTGCAGGGTCCCACACCATGGTGGTGCTGCCCACCCTGCTGTGTGCGGGGCCGGGGACACGCCGGGGTGGGTGGCTCGGGTGCAGAGTGGCACGTGGCAGCCCATGGCGTCCCCCCTTGCAGAGGCGGGTGTGGAGCAGACCCTGCGGACCAACATCCTGGGCCCCACGTCCATCCAGGTTCTCTGGACCGGCACCCGCGATGCCCGTGGCTACCGCCTGGAGTGGAAGAGAGCCACAGGTGGGCTCAGGGTGCCCGGTTGCCCCCTGTGGACCCCCTGTTCTGGCAACCGGTGGTCACCCTCCCCTCCCCGCAGGACCGGAGCCCCCCAGGACGGTGTCGCTGCCCAGCAGCACCAACACCTACCAGCTGACGGGGCTGCAGCCGGGCACCGAGTACCGCATCACCCTCTACACGCTGTATGATGGCGGGGAGGTGGCTACCCCCGTCACCACCTTCCAGACGGGTGAGTGACCGCTGTGGTTGTCCCCCACCCTTCCACGCCACTGGGATGGAGGGATGTCCCACATGGTATTGCTTAGACCGGGGACCCCCTTGGCCATGAGACCCCCCCCAGATCAGCACAGCCCAGGGTGAGGAGGGGGGCTGTGCTGTCCAGGCTCCAGCCCTGCCTCATCGCATCCCCTCGCAGGTGCGGAGGCACTCGTGGGTGCCGTGTCAGACCTGCGTCTCGTTGAGGAGTCGGGCAGGCGGGTGCGACTGGGCTGGACCGGCGTCCCCGGCGCCACCGAGTACAAAGTGGTGGTGCGCAACAACCAGGGTGAGTCCACAGGTGGGGGGCATGGGTGGCACCCGGGGGACCCTGGGTGGCCGGTGCTGAGCGTCCACGGCTGCCCCACTCCCAACAGACGGCACGGAGAGGACGAGGCGCGTCCCCGGCAGCCAGACGGGGCTGGAGCTGGGTGACCTCCGGGAGGGCATCGCCTACCTGGTGCGCGTCTCGGCGCTAGTGGGCAGCCGGGAGGGCAGTGCCGCCTCACTCACCGTCCGCCTCAGTAAGTCCCGTACAGCACCCGGAGTCCCCACACTGTGCTTTCCCCACCCCCGGCATGCATTTGTCCTCTGTCACCCCGTAAGCCCTCGGGGTGCCGGTGTGGCCGCGGGGCCTCTCTGGTCACCCTGAGGTGACACGGTGGGGATGGTGCAGAGTACCCGGTGGTGGGCAGCGTCTCGGAGCTGCGGGTGACGGAGGCCGGTCCCAGCCAGCTGCGGGTCACCTGGCGAGGGCTGCCAGGCGCTGGGGGCTACCTGCTGACGTGGCGGGGCAGCGACGGTGAGTGCGGGGACCGTGGGATGCTGTGGCAGCAGTGCCAGAGCCCTTCGCATCCCGGCTGTCTCTCCTAGGTATGGAGCAATCCCGCTTGCTCCCTGCCGACCCCACCGCCTTCACCATCGAGGGGCTGCGTGCCGGCATCGTCTACACCGTCGGCGTCTCGGCCGTTGTGGATGGCCGCGAGGGCAGCCCTGTCACCACCACGGGACGGATAGGTGAGGTGTCTCCCCACCCGTCAGTGCTGGCTGGTGCCGCTTGTTGCGAGCCCGGGTGACAGTGGCCCCCCCGGTATCGCAGCGCCCGAGCAGGTGGGGACGGTGTCCCGGCTGGAGGTGCAGGCGTCCAGGAGCAACGTCGCCCGCGTCACCTGGGTCGGCGTGCCGGGAGCCACAGCCTACCGTGTGGTGTGGAGCCGCAGGGATGGTACCGTGGGATGGGGATGGGGGTGGGTTGTGAGGGCGGCGGGGGTGGGGGGCTGATGTCACGGTCCTTGGCAGGGGGCTCGGAGAGCAGCCAGCGGGTCCCCGGCCACATCAGCTCCTTCGACATCCCCGACCTGGAGGGAGGTGTCTCCTACACCGTGAAGGTGACGGCGCTCATCGGCAACCGGGAGGGCAACCCCGTCTCCATCGTCGTCACCACCCGTGAGTGCTGGGCCGGGGGGGCAGCACCCCGGGGTGGCACCGAGCACCCCTTCCCCCTAACGCCTGCCCCTCTGCCCCGTAGCCGAGGCAGCCCCGCTGCCCCCCGTCAGCAGCTTCCAGGTGACGGAGGCCTCGGAGCGTCGCCTGCGCCTGGCCTGGGTGCCAGCGGCTGGCAGCGCCGGGTACCGCCTGATTTGGCGCCTGGCTGAGGGTGAGTGTGGCTGGCCAGCACCCCTGCATCCCTGCTAGCCCCCGTGCTGCACCCCCTCACCCCTCTCTCCCCCCCGGGCAGGGGGACCCCAGCGCAGCCAGCAGCTCCCAGCCACTGCCAGCTCCTACGACCTGGGGGGGCTGGAGCCAGGCCGGCGCTACCACATCACCATCACCAGCCTGGCCGGTGGCCGGGAGAGCGAGCCGGTCACTGTCACCGCCATCACTGGTAAGGGACTCTGCGGGGCCAGGCAGGCGTTGGACCCCTGGTGCGGGGCTGGAGCCCAGAGGGGCACCTGGGGGACTGGGGTCTCCCAGCCTTGGGCTGGGGAGGATGATGGTTGGGAGGCGGGAGCGGGGTGGGGGCTGCCCTGTGGGGCCGGGACACCCTTTCTCCTCCTCCTCAGCAGCTGCCCCGGGCCATGTCACCAGCCTGCGGGTGACGGAGGTGCGGAGAGACTCAGTGACGCTCACCTGGACCCCTGTCCCCGGTGCCTCCGGCTATGTCCTCTCCTGGACCCCTCCTACAGGTGAGGTGGGGGGGTGGCCCTGGGATGGGGGGCAGCATCCCTGCGGGGGCTCACCAGCACCCTGACTCTGTCCCCTGGGTGGCAGCCGGCGGGGAGACAAGGCGGACGCTGCCCGGCGCTGCCAGCTCCCAGCAGGTCTCCGGGCTGCACCTGGGCCAGCGTTACACCTTCACCCTCCGCCCGCTCCTGGGGAGCACGCCGGGTGCCGAGACCTCCGTCAGCGAGCGCACAGGTACGGTGGGGGTCACCACAGGGACGGGCTGGGCTTGTCTCCGCTCTGGTGGTGGCTTCACCCCTCCCCTGCCCGCAGTCTGCAGAGACGCCCGTGGTGACATCGTCTTCCTGGTGCATGGCACCCGCGACAGCTCCTCCGGTGCCGACGCCGTCCGCACCCTCCTCTCCAACACCGTGTCGGCCCTGGGGCGCCTGGGCCCTGAGGGCACCCAGGTAGGGTGCTGTCGTGGCGGTGGGGGATGCAGGGGGGGTGCAGGCAGGCAGTGGTGCCCACTGCTCCCCTGCACCCTCGCAGGTGGCTCTGGCCACGTACAGCTACCGCAGCCTGCCCTGGCTGCTCCTCAACCGCTCCAGCGACCTGCCCGCCGTGCTGGAGCAGATCCGCACCATGCGCTACGAGGAGCCCAGCGGCAACGCCATCGGTGAGGGGCCGTGCCAGGAGCCGGGGAAGCGGGCTGGCGGGACCCCGCTGACTGCCCCCCTCCTCCTTCTTCCTCCCCAGGAGCAGCCATCACCTTCGCCAGGACCTACCTGCTGAGCCCTGGCGCAGGGCGCCGGCCAGGCGTGCCAGCGGTGCTGGTGGTCCTGGCCGATGGCCCCTCTGGGGACGATGCCATCACCGCAGCCAGGGACGTCAAAGCTGGGGGTGAGGATGGATGGGGTCCCAGCAGGGTGTGCGGGGAGTTCTGCGGGGTGCTAAGGGTGCTCTCGGCTCAGGGGTCCGGGTGCTGGCGGTGGGCTTGGAGGGGGCAGACCGGGAGCAGCTCCGGCGCATGGTCACCGGTGAGGACCCGCGGTACATCTACCACGGTGGCGGTGCCCTGGCAGAGCTGGAGGGAGAGCTCACCGATGACCTCTGCACCATCATCTCCACCAGGGTAAGGGCAGGGGGGCCCCAGTTTCTGGGAAGGGGGCACAGCCCCACGGGGGCCGGGGTCTTCTCCTACCCCCAGTTTCACACAGGCTTCCCTTGTCTTGTCAGCCGGAGCTGGAGCCGAAGCCGAAGCCCTGCACTGTGCAGTGCCCCAGGGTGAGCACCCCCATGCCGTGCCATGCTGTGCCATGCCGTGCCGTGCCGTGCTGTGCCATGTTGTGCTGCACCACAGGGACTCGGCATGGATCAGGGGCCCCCCAGCTTGCCGATGGCAGCAGCGCAGTAGGGACACGAGCATGGGGAGGCAGCCCCTAACCCCTTCCCTCTGTCCCCTTTCAGGGTGAGAAAGGAGACCGCGGCGAGGCAGTGAGTGCTTTGGCATCCCCCCTGCCACTGGTGGCTCTGAGGGGGGGGCTGTGTCCCCCAAACTGTGCTGATGCCAGCCTGCAGGAGATGCTCACCGCTGGCTTTATCTCCACAGGGACCGCAAGGACGCACGGGGCCACCGGGCCCCCCTGGCGAGGCGGTAATATTCTGATGGGGGGCGGGGGAAGATGGGGGGCACCGCTCTGGCAGGGGGCAGTGACATGGTCCCCGTGTCCCCTTGTCCTGCCGGCAGGTGGGTGTGGGGCAGGGACCTGTCCAGCCCTTGCTGCAGGAGCTGATGAGGAACATCCCTTGGCCACCGCCTGCCACCTGGCTCATCCTCTCCACTGTCCCTCCAGGGCCGCCATGGGCTGCCTGGCCCTCCGGGACCCCCAGGGCCACAGGGCCTGCCAGGAGAGAGCGTTGAGCGGCCGGGCAAGAAAGGGGACAGAGTGAGTGCCTCCAACCCCCTCACCCAGACACCCCATGGGCCCTGGGCACAGTGACCTGGCCCTGGGGGGCCTCTTTCTGCCTCTCATCTCTCCCTTCTCCTCCTCCTCACCCAGGCTGGAGGGGGGATGCCCCTGGAGAGCCTCACACTGGTCCCTCACACCCCAGCTCACCACGCAGGGGAAAGGCACCCCGGGACCTGGCTATGCCACAGGGCTGTCCTGGGCTCCCAGTGCCGGGACCAGCACTACCCTGGGGCACTGGTGGGGTCTGGCAGTGCTGGGGAGCACCAGGTGCTGACATGATTGCTCCTCTCTCCTACAGGGATTCCCTGGAGCTGATGGGACACCAGGAAGTCCTGGCCGCCCTGGGAACCCTGGATCACCCGGTCAGCCGGTGAGTGAGGGTGTCCCTTGGGTTTTCTGCTGCATGGTGGGCTCTTCCTATCGCCTTGCCTGCCCTGCCTGCTCCCTGAGCCAGCTTCTGCCTACGCTTTCCCTGTGACGGGGGGTCTCCATAGCTGGCAGGGTCACTACTGTCCCCTGTGTGTGTGTCCCAGGCCAAGTGTACTGGGCAGGGACTGTCCATCCCTGCCTTGGCTGGAGCCTCCATCCCATCCCATCCCATCCCATCCCATCCCATCCCATCCCATCCCATCCCATCCCATCCCATCCCATCCCATCCCCGCGCCCCTGGCTGGTAGGGACATGCATTCACCTCCTGAGCTGTTGTTTTCCAGGGCACCCAGGGCATCCCTGGCCTCCGAGGGGATCCCGTGAGTATGGCCCCACTCCTCTCTAGCTCTGCTCCCCGCCCCAGACCCCTCACCTCACTCTTGTCTTTCCTTCCCAGGGGACACGGGGGCCAATGGGGCTTTCTGGCCCGAAGGGGGAGAAAGGCGAGCCGGTAGGTGATGGGCACAGGGCTGCCCCATGGGGGTCCCTGGGGGCAGCGGGGACCCTGGTGGGCACATCTCAGCCCTTGGCATCTCCTGGTACTTGGTGTCTGGGTGACCCCAGCGCCTCCCAATCTCCCTGCTGGGCTCCTGGCCTCGTGGCACTGTGGCTCTCGTCCTGCAGTGGGGACACAACAGGGCACATGGGGACACTGATTTTTCCTCCCCCTCCTCGTTCAGGGAGAGCCCAGGGTGATTGTGGATGGAGGACAGGGGCTGCCAGGCCGGAAAGGGGAGCCGGGCACACCGGTAGGTATGGGGGTGGCAATGCCAAGGGATCTCTGCCAGCACCCCCACCCCGTGCTGCTGGCCCAGCTAATGGAGTATCTCTGTCCTCCAGGGCAGCCCTGGCCCCCCCGGCAGCCCTGGCCCACGGGGGCCCTTTGGTGATCCAGGCCCTCCCGGCCCCCTTGGACCCATGGGGCCACCAGGACCTCCAGGAGAGTTTGTGAAGGTACGTCCCCACCAGTGCAGGATGGGGTCAGCTGGGGGGATGTGTGGACAGGTGGATGCAGGAACAGCCAGCCGCTTGAAGCTGCTCCCCCGTGCACTCCTCCTGGTCCTGCTCATGGGCTGTGCCCCCCACCAGCTGTGCCCCCCATCAGCTGTGCCCACGCACACATACATGTGCATGAGCTGTTGCTAGCACTGGCCAGTGTAGGGAGAGGCACATGGCATGCACGTGCCCTGATACCACTGATGATGGGCTCCATCCAGCATGTTCCCCTTCCGTTTGAGGGGAGCATGGGAAGAGCCCAGACCTACCCTTACTTGCATTTTTTTTTTTGTCCTTGCAGGGGGAGAAGGGTGACCGAGGGGAAAGGGTGAGTGGCTCTGCATTTCCCTGGCTCCTCTGCCCTCCTGGATGGAGGTCCCGTGGGTGCCCAAGGGCACTGCAGCCCCCCCAGGGCGCTGGGAAGGACTGAGCTCCCTGAGGCCATCACACAGGAGCTGACCCCTGTCTCTGCAGGGCCCCCCCGGAATTGTGGATGGGGTAGCGCCTCGAGGGGAGCCCGGCCCCCCGGTGAGTTCAGCCCTTAGGGCAGTGGGGACGGCAAAGGGGAGCAGGGCCACTGCAGCCATGTGTCCCCAAGGCTGAGCTGCATCTCCAGGGGCTGAGCTGTGCTCTCTTGCAGGGCCTGCCTGGGGACCCTGGGCCCCGGGGACCTGCCGGGCCCCCTGGACTGAAGGGAGAGAAGGTAAGGGGGTGGTGGGGACACTCTGTGATGGGGCCAGACCCTGCACCGCTCTTCAGTGGGGATGCCCATCCCCATCTCATGGGCATCCCTGTCTCACGGGCACGGCTGTTGCCTTTCCTACTCCTCAGGGCGATGGCCAAGAAGGTTTCCCAGGGCCACCCGGCCGCCCTGGGGACCCTGGAGACCGGGTGAGTTTCCCAAGAGAAGGTAAGGCGGGCAGGAGCTGGCTTTGCTGGTGAGCCAAGCCCCGAGGGCACACTGGAGGGCTCCTGCTCCAGACAGTGTGGGCATTTGTCCTGCCATGCCAGAGATAACAGCTTCTCCATCCTCTTTTGCAGGGTCCTCGAGGACTGCCGGGGGAGCAGGGCAGGAAGGTAAGTGGTGTGGGGTCTGAAGGGATGCTCTCTCCTTGCCTTCATCAGGGAAAAAAAGGGGTCTGGGTGCCATGCTGGCACTCATGCTGTCCCCTGCGGGTCCTGCTGTCCCTGACCCCATCTTTCTCCTGTGCCAGGGAGACCGTGGGGCACCGGGCGAGCTGGGAGAGATGGGTGAGAAGGTGAGACAGCGCCAGAGTGGGACCGTGCCATTTGGCAGCATCAGCGGGTCCTGGTGTCCCTGTGGCCCTGGGGTGGCTCTGCCCCAGGGTCACTGTCAGAGCCCAGAGGTCTCCGATGGGGTTCAGGGCTGGGCCTTGAAGGGCTCTGGGGCAGGGGCCAGTGTCGCGTGGAGGGAGGAAGGCTCCCTGAAACCCTCCTCTGCTTCACTCTGCAGGGGGACCGTGGCGTGCCGGGCCCCGAGGGCGAGAAGGTAGGTGGGCTGGGGTGGCTGTGGCCATGCTGGGGTGATGCCTGCCCTGTCCTGGAGCAGCCACCCCGTCACAGGGTGGGAGAATGCCCCTGACACCTTCCTCTTCCTCCCCTCCTGCAGGGCGAGGCGGGAGCCCCAGGGCGCCCGGGGCTGTCGGGCAGAGAGGTGAGCTGGGGCAATGGCAGTGGTGCTGCAGAGCCAGCACCCCGGGGGCAGGGGGCTGCCGTGCCCTGGGTTTGTGTCCCCAGGCACCGCCAGGCCCCTGAGGTCTCTTCTCTCACCACAGGGAGCTCCGGGACCAGCCGGCCCCCGGGGGGAGAAGGTGAGGGTGAAGCAGGATCCCCCATGGGCTGGTGGGGGGCTGGTGGGGAAGGGGCTGGCAATGACACCCATCTTTCTGCAGGGTGATCCGGGACCACCTGGCAAGCCGGTAAGTGATGCTGCCCGGCATGTCCACCTCTGCCTGCCCCAGCCCCGGGACAGGCAGCCCTGGGCAGCACCCAGCACGGTCCTCTCTGCTTCTCCCCCAGGCTCCCAGCGTGGCTGGTGTTGGAGGAGAGAAGGTAACCCTGCCCTGGCCATGCCCTCTGGCCCCATGCTGGCACCCCCCGGGACATGGCCATGGGCTGGGGAGAGGGGACATGGCTGGGCATCGACCTGAGGGGATGCCTGTGCTGGTCTGCAGACCTGGCTGTCCCCAGCTGCAGTGGGGTGAAGGGAGGTGGTCCGAGGGGGCTGATGGTGCTGTTTCATCTGCTCAAGGGTGACAGAGGCTTCCCAGGACCAGAAGGACCTCCTGGCCCCAAAGGCGACGTGGGAGATAAAGGTGCCCGTGTGAGTACTACTTGAGGATGGGGGACACAGGAGGCACAGCACAGCCCCCCCTTGGCTCATGGTGCCCATGCCATTACTCCAAGCAGTGTCCTTTCATGTCTAGGGTGCCCCTGGCCTGAGCATCCCGGGGCCAGCCGGTCCCAAAGGCGAGCAGGGCGATCGGGTGAGTCTGGGTGCACCCCGGGGGCTGGGGGTGGCTGGGCTCACAGCCCTGGTCCCCTCCCCTGGCATGGGGCCACCCCGGTCCCCAGTGACACATGCTCTCCCTCCCCATCAACCAGGGTATCGTTGGCCTCACAGGCAGGAGCGGCCCAAAGGTAATGTCACTGCAGGAGGCACTGCCCCTCTGTCCGTCTGTCTGTCCATCCATGCATCCCTTAGGCTCTGGAGGGGATGTCCCTACAGGCCACGCCACAGTGCTGCTCTGGGGAGTGGAGGGTGCCATGGTGAGCCCCTTCTCTCCCCGGCAGCCCCCACGCTGCCCCCATGCTGCCCTGACCCATTGCCTCTTCTCCCCCTGCCTAGGGAGACCCAGGGGAGCCGGGGGAGAAGGGCGAGCCGGGCCGAGCAGGCACCCCAGGGCAGACCGGGCTGCGTGGCAAGGAGGTAGCATGGGGCAAGCAGGGTGGCAGGACCAGGGGTTGTGGGGCACCGTGGCCCCGAGGAGGTGGGGGGCTGGCAGGGAGGCGAGGTGGACACCAGTGATTTGTGCTTTTCTCCCCCTGGCCGGTGCCCGCTGACCTGTGCCGCAGGGAGAGCGTGGAGAGAAGGGTGATGAAGGCACCCCGGTAAGTGAGTGCTCCCTGGGACCACTGTCCCCCTCCCCACTGCCCCCCACTCACCTTCTCTCTCCCCACAGGGTGAAGCGGGTCTGCCTGGCAAACCTGGAGACAGGGGCCCCCGGGTAAGTGCGGGGCTGGTAGGCACCCCAAGGCAGACAAGATGCCCAGTGGCCTCGAGGTGGCTCCCACTAACTCCCACCCTCCCTCTGCCCTCCACCCAGGGCCTCCCAGGCTACCGCGGCCCCCCCGGCGAGAAAGGTGACTCAGGGGACCCAGGTCCCGAAGGCAGGAACGTGAGTACCACATCGTGTACGCCCACTGCCTCGCGGGCACCCACCATTCCACGCACCCCATTCGCCCACACTTACACCAGGGGTACCCTCCACCCCACAGGACCCACCACCCCATGGGTCCCCCGTTCCCTCCTCCCCTCACCCTGTCCCTTTTTCCCACAGGGCAGCCCTGGAGCACCAGGGAGCAAGGGTGACCGTGGGGAGCCGGTGAGTGATGTGGGGCCACGTGCCTGGCCCATACCCTGGAGCCAGCCCTGCCCTCCCCGGGGCTGTGCCAGCTCCCCTTAACCTGCTTCCCTTGCCCTTCTTTCAGGGGCTTCCCGGACCCCCAGGACGAACCGTAAGCTCTGCCCCCATCCCTCTCCCTGCCCACGGGCTGGTGCCTATCCCTGTGTGTTCCAACAGCCCCTCTCTGCCCCACAGGTCGACGTGGGGCTTGGAGGAGCAGGGGAGAAGGGTGAGAAGGTAATGAGTGGGTCCCCTGGGATGCTGGCGGTGGGGTGCCCTGTGCTGTCCCCCGCTAGGCTCTGCCTGTGTTCTGAGATCCTGGTGCACCAAGCCCTCGCTGCCACAAAACAACCCTTGCCACGTGGAGTCAATGCACACCACAGCTGAGAACCCTGTGGGATCGGGGGGCACATGGGATCCGGGGGACACATGCGCTGCTGCTGCTGCTCAGTGCCAGGGCGGGAGGTCCCTGGAGGGCTGAGGTCCTCGAAGGACCCAGCATGCTCATGTCTCCCCAGCCCTGCAGGGATCCCACAGCCGTACCCCACACTCTGGGTGCTTTGCTTTTTACGAGCCATCTCAGACTTGGGGCAGTTTTGGCTACGGGCTGTGCTACGTGCTGCATGGCATCGTGGTCCCCAGCCGTGGCTCAGCTGGCTCCTGGCTCAGCAGCGCTGCTCATTACATTTCTTCTGCGACCGCTATCTGGCCACCCAGGAGCTGCGCTGAGCCCAGCCACCTCTTTTTTCAGCCTGTATTTTGAGACCTTTGCTATTATCCCGCCCTTAAACCATGCAGCATAAGCAGAGGTGCTCAGCATGGGCTCTGGCACGGGCTCGGCACAGGCGTTTGCGCCGGCGGCGGGGCAGTACCTCTAACAGCAGTGCCCTTCCCTGGCAGGGGGACCCTGGGGATCCTGGTGAGGACGGCACGAAGGGGGCTCGGGGCGATGCCGGCTCCCCCGGCCCACCCGGAGAGAGGGTAGGTGCTGGGTGTCTGGTGCGGGAGGTGGGAGGACATCAAGATGGGTGATGGGGAAGATCTGGGGGTTCTGGTGTGCAGGGGGCGGTGGGCGAGCACTCGGGACCCCGTTCTTTCCCCCCAGACCCCACTGCTGAGCATGTCTCTCTCTTGCAGGGCGCAGAGGGCCCCCGCGGCCCCCCCGGTGCACGGGTGAGTGCCCCCTTCCCCACAGGGGTCTGAGTGGGGGTTCTGCACTCTGATCGGCTCCCGTTCAGGGGGGACAATGCTCTCTCCTCTTCCCTCCCCACAGGGTGACCCTGGGGACAGAGGCCTACCAGGAGAGAAGGTGAGGGGGCTGGGGGGCTGGGGGCTGCCCCGCGGCAGCTCCGTCCTGTCCCACGGCTTCAGCCCTCCTGCCCTGCTTTCTTACAGGGGGACCGTGGACCACCAGGGCTGGATGGCCGTAATGGGATAGAAGGCAAACCCGGGCCCCCGGGCCCCCCCGGGCTGAGGGTGAGCATGGACCAGGGAGTGGGGCACGGCCGCCCCCAGGCACTGCGGGTGGGGGCTGCGGGATGGAGGGGTGATGGGGTGGGAGGAGCTGCCCCCCCAGACAACTCTGCTCTGGACTGGGATGCTCCTGGTGGGGCTGTGGCAGGGCAGGGATGTCCCTGCCCTCATCTCCTCCTTGTCTGCAGGGGGACTCGGGGAAGCAGGGGGACCCTGGCCGGGACGTAAGTACCTTCGGAGAAGGCAGGTTTGGGTTGTGCTCCCGCTGGGGCCATCGTGCTTGCAAGGGACCGGTGTCCTGTACCATGGTCCTTGCTCTGGGACAGCGCAGCAGGACCTGTCCCCAGCGGGGTGTCACCATTCCGGTCATGCTCCCTCCTCCCAGAGCTGGCTGGGGGAGATGGGTGCCCTGCTGCCCTGTGCTCCCCCTGTCTCCTTTCCCCACAGGGGCTGCCCGGGCTGCGTGGGGAGCAGGGACCGCCTGGCCCCATTGGCCCCCTGGGACCGCCTGGTGTCCCTGTAAGTACCAGCCACCCTGCGCCCTGGGGACGCATCCTGCCCCAGTCCGTCCCAGCTGGGGCTCACCCTGTGCCCAGCTCCCCTCTTCTCTGCACCCTGGGGCTGTGGTGGGGTGTGGGGGAGAGCCAGGGGGGGGTTCTCTCACTGCCTCTGCTTCCTCCCAGGGCAAACCCGGCGATGATGGCAAGCCTGGCCTTAGCGGCAAGAATGTGAGTAGGGGGAGTGGGGCTTGGCTTTGGTGCTCGTCCAGGGGTCTTGAGGGCCAGTGATCCTGGTACAGCACAGTGGCGAGGGGGGAATGTGGCACAGAGCCTCTGTGCTGCAAGCTGTGCTCTGGTGCCTGTGCCAGGGTGGTCGAGTCAGGCACTGACTGGCAGCCTGTGTCCTCAGGGAGAAGATGGGACACCAGGAGAGGATGGGAGAAAGGTAAGGAGCCGAACCCCAGGTGGTCCCTGCATGGTCCCCACACATCTGGTGACTCCTCCTTGCCTGGGTCCAGGAGTATCATTTTGGGGCATGAGGATGGGACAACATCCCTCTAACTCCTTTCCTTCCTGGATAGGGAGACAAAGGTGACGCAGGACCCCCTGGCAGAGAGGTGAGCACCTCCCCGCAGAGGAGCAGAGTGTTGGGGGGTGCTGGGTACATGCCCCCTGCCACTGGGGACAGACCTGGGCACCCAGATCTTGGGGGTGACACTGCTCTCTCGGCAGGGCCGCAGTGGTGCCAAGGGCGAGCAGGGGGACAGAGGTGTGCCAGGCCCCCTCGGCCCCCCCGGCCTCCCCGGTGTCCCAGGGCAGGTCGGCCCCCCAGGCCAGGTGCGTAGTCCTTGAGCCCACGGTGCCACCCAGCATTGGACCCTGGAGTCTGGACCCGCGGCTCCCTCTGGGCTCTGCCCCGTGTCCATGGGTGCCAGGTGCCATTGTGTCCCCCCTGTATCTTCCAGGGCTCACCGGGCCTCCGTGGGGTGGCTGGACCGAAGGTAGGTCTGCTTCTGCCCCTGAGCCCCCCAAGACAAAGGTCTGGGTGACTCTGTGCCAGAGGGGATGAGTCCCTTGGTGGGACTCCCTGCCCCCCGGCTGGCAGGGCTGGACCCTGGTGCTGGAGTTGGTGCCGGGCAGCCTGGCTCTGCCCCCCTTGATGCTTTTGCTCTGTTTCAGGGGGACCCAGGGGAGCCCGGACTGCGAGGGGAGCCGGTAAGTACCCAGCTCTGAGCCTGACAGTGAGCACCCCAGGGTGGTGGCAACCTGCAAGTCCTGCCTGGGCAGCACTAGCAGTGATAACTCTGAAACCTACTGAGGGCAGCACCAGCACCGCTCACCCTACCTACTGCACTTCTGTACATCTTTTCAATTCCTCCTTTTTCTGCAAATCTAGGGGCGACCTGGTAACCCTGGAGCACGCGGAGACCCCGGGACTGCAGTGGTGAGTCCCCCCCCGACCTGCTGGGCTGGGACATCAGCCCTGGGGGATGGAGGACCTTCCACAGCCCCCATGGTGGGAACAGGCCAACACTTGCTTTGGTTTTAATGTCTTTTTGTTGCAGAACATTGAACGCAGCTTGGAAGCACTTGGCATCAAGGTACATAGTCCCCAGTTGTCAGGCTGGGGGCTGTTCCTGCCACACAGCAGCAGGAGGGGGGGTGCAGGAGGTGTTGGGAGACCTGAGCAACCTGAGATGGGTTGGTGAGGCCGCGGGGTGCTGCTGTGGCTGGGTTGCACTGACCCCTTGACCGGTGGCTTTTTCCTCTCTCCCAGATTTCATCCCTGAAGGAGCTCACGGGTGCCTACGATGGGAGCTCAGACTCGTTTCTGCCGCTGTCCGAGCGGCTGCGGGGCCAGAAGGGCAGCCGGGGGGAGCCGGGAGAGAGGGGGCCTCCAGGCCGAGAGGTGAGCGGAGCTGGGCTTGATGCCATGTCCAAATATTCTGCCCTGTCCCCCAGGCTGGCGGGGGGGGGCCATGCAGCCGCCTCAGCCCTGGGATGCTCAGGGAGGGCTGACAGCCCCCGGCACGGGGCTATGCACAATGTTATGTTTTGCAGGGCTCCTTAGGCTTTCCTGGTGAGCGAGGACCCAAAGGTGACAAGGGGGACCTGGGTGCCCCCGGCCCCCAGGGCCCCATGGGCCGGGCCGTGGGCGAGCGGGGTCCCGAGGGGCCGCCTGGGCAGCCGGGGGAGCCTGGCAAGCCGGGCATCCCCGGGGTGCCTGGCCGGGCCGGGGAGCTGGGGGAGGCCGGGCGGCCCGGTGAGAAGGTGAGTGTGTGCGGAGGCGCAGGGCGAGGGCTGGGGGACCTGGTCCGGGGGCTTGGGGACAGCCCTGTGACAGCCACTGCGTTGTTTTCCCAGGGTGACCGAGGCGAGAAGGGCGACCGCGGCGAGCAGGTGAGCCGGGATGGGGACATGATCCCCCTCCGTCCCCCCTGGGCTCTGCACCTCTTGGGGGCACGGGGGGCTCTGCAGGGTGCAGGGGAATGCCCTAGGGGGTCCAGGAGTGGCTGTACTGGGACGGCTTTGCTCCCCTGTGCCCCACTGTCCCTTTGATGCTCATCCTAATTTTCTCCCCGCCTCCATCCAGGGCAGGGATGGCTCGCCCGGCCCCCCAGGGCCCCCAGGGCCCAAGGTAGGTGATGGCTGCTGCTGGGGACCATCCCCAAGGGGTGCCAGCCTGCACCGCTGGGGATGGATGGCCACATCCAGTACCCTGGCACAGGGACCTGGGGAGGACTGTGCCCCTGGGGGGACCTTCCTGGGGTCCCCCGGGTGCAGGCCCTGACTACACCCTGCCCGCAGGCAGACGTGGTGGAGGGCAGCCTGATGGGCTTCCCGGGTGAGCGTGGCCCTGCTGGACCCAAAGGAGTGAAGGTGCGTGGCCGGGCAGAAAGGAGCAGGGCAGCCAAGGCGACTGAGCTGGGGACAATGTGATGAGCTGGGCTGGGGACAGCAGCAGGATGAGTGTCCCCAGGGCGGCAGCGGGGGGTGGGGGGGCTGATGGCATTTGTCTTCTCCCTGATGCAGGGCGAGCCGGGACCTGAGGGCGAGCGGGGACCCAAAGGAGATAAGGTTGGTGGTTGTAAGTCTCCCGCTTCCAAGGAGGCGGCTCCATGGGGCAAAGCCCCAGGCAGGGGCACTGCTGGAGGCACCCCTCTTTGGGTGTCAGCAGGACAACCCGGTGGGGAATGAGAAGGTCCCTGCCTGTCCTATGACCCTGCTCCTGTCCCTGCTGCAGGGTGAGGGTGGCCCGCGGGGCGAGCGAGGCGAGCCTGGCGAGAAGGGAAGGGACGGTGCCCCGGTGAGTACCGCACTGTCCCCCTGCCTGGTGCTGGGCCCAGACACCCGCCTGGCACTGACCCCATCCCCATCTCTTGCTCCAGGGTCTCCCGGGTGAGAGAGGGCTGGCTGGCCCCGAGGGGAAGCCGGTGAGTGGGAACATGATGGGGGGGATGCGGGCTGGGATGGGGGGAAGGTCTTGTGGTCCCACATCAGCCACCACCCACAACAGCGGGACCATTCACATCTCGTTCACCTCCTTCCCACCCTGCACAGGGCCCACAGGGCCTTAGGGGGGGCCTCCCGGTCCCCCGCCCCGTAAGTACCCTGGGCTGGGTACCACACACTGGGAATGGGGATCATCCCTGGGGGACAGGTAGGACTGCTTCAGGGTGGCAGGCTCCTGTTCGCCCACCAGCTCTGACATGGTTCTTTGCAGGGCCTGCCAGGCTTCCCCGGCGTGCTGGGACGCCCGGTAAGTGTCTGTGTCCCCCTCCATGTTACTGTGCCCCCCCGCCTCAGCATGCAACCTGGGGCTCCCGGCCGTGAGTTCTGGGTGAAGCTGTGGGGGCCACCTTGCTGCCTGGGTGGGTGCTTGGCCCCAGGCGTTTTGCCAGGCACTGGCCAGGCTCGTGCTCTCTTGGCATGGGTGCTTACCAGAGCCCCTGGTACTGGCTGGGTCTCCTCTCTGGGTCCCTGCAGTGACCCCATCTCTTCCTCCCTTCAGGGTAACCAGGGAGACCCAGGACCCCCAGGACCTCCGGTAAGGAACCACCCTGTGCCACATGCAGGGCATGATCGTGCAAGGGGGACATCAGCCCGGGTGGGCATCCTCCGAGGGAACAGGGGAGGGGTGGCAGCACTGGGACTGCGCTTCCCCACTGTCCCCTCCCCAACCTGTGCCACCAGCAAGCACCACCCCAACATAATGTCCCCTTGTCCCCCCTAGGGCAGCACTGGCCCACCAGGGACCCAGGGCCCAGCTGGGACCAAGGTACGGCATCATCATTGGCATCGCCACGTCTGACCTGGCAGAGGAAAGCGGTGCCTTGCCAGATTTGGGAACTGGAAGGAGTGCCACGTTTCAGGACATTTTGGGATGGAGGGAGGGACATTTGGGGCTGGCTCCCCTCTTGGATCCAGCTGGCCCTGGGGAACACCCCGTGATGGGTGCAGGGATGTGGCCGTGACCATGGTGGCCGGTGGGTCAGGGCGGTGGGACTGACACAGACACTCTCTTCACAGGGTGATCCAGGGGAGCCTGGCTCCGGCATCCGGGTGAGCACCTGCACCTTCCCCACCAGCACCCACCTCACCCCTCAAGCCATCCAGGCCCCCCAAAGCCAACCGGCCCCACTGCCATGCACCTTCCCGTGGGGGCAGCCGAGGTCCTGGCTGTGCCACAGCAGTGCAGTGTCCCCTCTCTGATGTGGCTGTTTCCACTGCAGGGCTTGCCTGGTCCCCAGGGCAGCGTGGGGCTGCCTGGCCCCCCTGGTCCCCCTGGCCCGGGGGTAAGTATCTGCAGCTTCCCTGACCTGCCTTCTGGCTGTTCCTGGTGCCCAGCTGCCACTTGATTTTTGCTCATGTCTCCCTTGCAGGGCCCACCAGGTGTCCCTGGGCTTCCAGGACAAGTGGTGAGTATGTCATCCCTCCCTTGCCCAGCTGCCATCAGTGTGGGTGCTCAGGGCTGCTTGGGGGGTGGACGTGGGACCCCCACGTCCCAGCCCTGCTCTCACTACCCACAGGGGGAGAGTGGGAAGCCAGGCGTGCCGGGCAGGGACGGCGTGCCGGGGAAGGACGGCGAGGCGGGGTTGCCTGGGAAGATGGTACGTTGCTGCTCACCCCATCCCATCCCAGCGGGAGCCCCACGGGGCTCAGCCTGGGGTGCCTGCAGCTGAGGCTGAGAGCTGTGCTGTTTGTGCCAGGGCGTGCCGGGACCTTCGGGCCCTGCTGGTCCCAAGGGAGAGCCAGGGGATGCCGGAGCCCCAGGGCAGGTGAGTGCAGAGCTGTCTCAGCAGCCAGGAGCTTCCCTGGCATTCCCAGGCCGGGATGAGGGCGAGCATCCCCATGCAGCCCTGCTCACCTGCCCCCTCTCTCCCCTGTGCCCCAGGCCATCGCTGGCCCTCCCGGTGCCAAAGGCGAGAAGGTAAGGAGCCAAGGTGCAAGGTGGGGGGACCCCCACCCCTGGGTGCTGCCGAAGCCCCCGAGCGGACAGGGGTCTGCAGGGCACTGGCACCCGCTGCAGGCACACCTGAGCACCCCTGTGTCACTGCAGGGCGAGCCAGCGCTGCTGGAGGGCATGCTGCTGGGAGAACCCGTGAGTTGGCCCCATTAACTTCATCCCTGCCATTAACCTCATCCCTCCCTTCTGCCACCCCACGCCTTCTGAGGGGTGAGCCAGCCCTGTGGCTGCTCCCCTCCCCTAATGCTGCTCTCCCCCTGGTAGGGCTCCAAGGGCGACCGAGGCTTGCCTGGCCCCAAGGGCGAGAAGGTGAGCGCTGCCCCAGGGGACCAGTGGGGAGGGAGCCATGGAGGCCCTGGGCTCCCCAGCTGCCTGCCCATGGCGGGGTGGGGGTCCAGCTGCAGCTGGTCCCCTTACACATTGTCTCCCAACCCTGCTTTTTGCTTGTTTCCCCCTGCCAGGGGGAGCCGGGAAGATTCGGGGAGCCAGGGGATCCTGGGGAAGACGTAAGTAGGAGTCATGTGGGGGGCTGGGTGCTGGGGGCAGTGGATGCTGTCGGGCGGGGAACTGTGCCCCCACTACCCACTGCTCAGCCCTTCCTGGTGGTTTGATGTCTTCACAGGGAGCCAAGGGGTCCTCTGGAGCCAAAGGGGAGAAGGTAAGCGTACCCTGGTCCCAGGGGAGCGTGCCACTCTCCAGCCCTGTCGTGCCACTTTGGGTGGCACAGTGCCCCCGGCACCCCTGTACCCGCTGCTTTGGGTGGCACAGTGCCCCCAACACCCCTGTACCCGCTGCTTTGGGTGGCACAGTGCCCCCAGCACCCCTGTACCCGCTACTTTGGGTGGCACAGTGCCCCCAGCACCCCTGTACCCGCTGCTTTGGGTGGCACAGTGCCCCCGGCACCCCTGTACCCACCAGCCGGGGGACATGCCATGTGCTCTGCCACCACGCAGGGATCACCGGGTGTTGGTGTGCGGGGACCTCCAGGACAGGACGGGCCTCCAGGCTTGAAGGTAACCCCTGCCCTCGTGTCACCCTGGCTCTCACCGTGTCCCCAACACCCAGGTGCTGCCCTGGCTCAGCCAGCCGTGGGATAAGCACGCTCCTGGGCGCTGTTTCCGTGGGCTCCATCTTTTTCCTCCCTGGTGCAGGGTGACATCGGCTTGCCAGGACCACCAGGACCCCCAGGATTAGCAGGCATCGCTGGAACGCCAGGACAGCCAGGCCTGAGAGGGGACAACGGGCAGCCTGGCCCCCCAGGTCCCCCAGGAGAGAGGGTAAAGGCTTGGCCCCACTGGTCTGGGTGACCCAGGACCCTCAGGCAGTGCCAGCAAGGTCCCTGCAAGCCCCGCCAGCTCCCAGCAATGGCTCCTGCCTGCTCACTGTGTTTCCATGGCAGGGTTTGATCGGCTTTCCCGGGAGAGACGGCACCTCGGGACCACCGGGACCCGCAGGGCCACCAGGACCAGCTGTGAGTACGGGGTTCAGGTGCCGCAGCATCCCTGGGGGGTGCTGGCCCTGCCCTGGCTCCCCCGCCAGCTTGAGCAGGGTGTTGGAGACCCACCCTGCACCTTCCTGGCCCCAGAGCCTGGGGCTGGGGGTTGCCAAGGGCTCCAGCACAGGGCACGAGCTGCTGTGGGAGACACGGGGATGCTTTGTGGGGTGCCTGGCACTGCCTTCCTCCAAGGGTTCACTCACCCCTCTCCTTTCTTTTAGGGCATACAAGGGGCTTCTGGCTTGAAGGGTGATAAGGTAGGAAAGCGGCAGCCCTATAGTATGAGGGGTGTGGGGCTACTCCTCTCGTGGGGTGTCCCTGCTGCAGCCATACTCTGCTTGATGCCGAAACCACTCTGGATGGTGGCACATGGGATCCTGCTCTGTGCCAGGCACCTGGGGCGATGGGGAGTCTGCGGGATGTCCCCTGGCATGGGAGGGACATGGCGTGGCTGGGTGGAGTGGTGGGTAGCAAGGACAGGGATGAGCTCTTGCTTTTCCCTGACAGGGTGCCCCAGGGGCCGGGCTGCCGGGAGCCAGAGGAGAACGTGGAGACCCGGGGCCACGGGTAGGTACCACCATGGCCCCCCTGCATCCTCACCGCAGCCCCCCATGTCCCCACCACCAGGGAGGGGAAATCCCATGGCATCAGGCCTGAGGGGACAGGGAGCCAGCACCGCGCCTGTCCCCAGGGTGGGGTGATGCTGGGGGTGCCCCCATCCCAGACCCTATTCTCACATCCCTTTCTTCTCACAGGGTGAAGATGGGCGCCCAGGGCCAGAAGGCGATCGTGGGCCGGCGGTAAATACCCCCTTCCCCAGCTGCACCCCCAGCCGGGACCCTTCCTGACCACCCCTCTCCTCTCTCCCACAGGGCTTGCCTGGGAACCGGGGAGAGCGTGGGGACAAGGTAAGGGACCCTGGGGGCTGGAGAGCTGGAGAGAGAGGGAGGGGGTGAACAATGTGCCCCCAGAGATTGGAGTCCCCAGGGAGGTGCTGCCCACTCCCCGTCGCACATCCTTGAAGTGTCTCACTATCTCCCCTTCCTCTCAGGGAGACGTTGGGGCCCCGGGGCCCAAAGGAGACAAGGTGAGTCCCTGGGGTGGGGGGCAGTGGGAGGGAGGGTAGAAGCACTGGCCCCACTGCTCACACCCCCAACACACACATTTTGGGCACGCAGGGTGATACGATGGTGGTAGAGGGGCCTGCTGGAGCACGTGGCAGCAAGGGGGAGCCGGTAAGAGATATCCCTGTTCTCCCTGTCCCCCCCTCTGAGTTGTCCCTCTTGTCCTGATGGGCTGGGGCCCTCCTGTGCATCCCCCTCCCAAGGCTCTGCCTGTCTGCTCCTGGCCCAGGGCAGCTCCCAGCACTATGGGTTTGATCCTGCACCCCTTCTCCTGAGTGGCACAGGACAGCCCCCCCCACCTCTGCCTGCCATAAAAACTGGGGGTCTTGCTGCTGAGGGACCCTGTCTTGCAGAGCACGTTGTCCCCTCTCCATCAGCCACCCCACGGACCCCTGTGTCCATGCCCCAGGGGGGGTCTATCCTCCCCATCCCAATGTGCATCTGAGCATCAACATTCCCTGACCCGTCCCTGTTTCCCCCTTTGCAGGGAGAGCGTGGCCTGAAGGGCATGGAAGGGGACAAGGGGGACAAGGGGGAGCAAGGCATGCCTGGAGAGAAGGTATGAGGATGGGGGGGCTTGGTGGCATGCCTGTGTCCTGCATGCTGGTGCTTGTGGGCACCCCGGCATGGTGCTGGGCACCCTGGCAAGAGGAGCTGCCAGAGCCGGCCTCAGAGGTCACGGTGGGAGCTGGCGGCTCTCCCTCCTGCCCTGTGTCGATCTGGGTTTCTGCTTGCAGGGGGCGAGGGGCGAGCAAGGTGAGAAGGGCTCCGTAGGCTTCCCCGGGGCACGCGGCCCCGGCGGGCAGAAGGTAAGGAGCTGGGCACCCCTTGCTGCTGGCGGGGAGCTGGGGGGGTTGCTGGGGGTACCACCCGCCTCATCTGCCCTGACTGATGCTTTTGCCTTCCCCAGGGAGAGGTCGGAGTGTCGGGAGAGCCTGGTGAGCCGGTGAGGAGCCGCATCTCGGTGCCGCTGCCATCCCACCACAGGGCAGGAGCGGACCCCCGTCACGCTGTGTGCTCTCCTGCAGGGCCAGCCCGGCCGCGATGGGACCCCTGGAGCCCGGGGAGAGAAGGGGGACGCGGGACCTCTGGGCATGCGTGGCCCCAAGGTGGGTTGGCCCCTCTGCCTGCTGGTGCTCTCCTGGCCGGGATCTGCGCTGCCTCAGCGGGGCTCTAACTCCCCTCCTCATCCTCACAGGGTGACCGGGGCATGAAAGGCGCCTGCGGCCTCGATGGGGACAAGGGCGAGAAGGTAAGTGGGTGCCCACAGGGTGCCACAGGAGCTCGGACGATGCCTGGAGGCTGCAGGCCTTTGGATTTTCCCCCGCCAGCCAGCGGGAGCAGGGAGATGGCTGAGGCCAGAGCTCGGCCCCACGGCAGGGGCATGGGGTGCCCTCCTCTGCCCGCAGCTCTGGGGTGAGCACTGAGGGGCACAGGACTGACTGCCGTGCCTCTCTCCTGCCCGCTGTAGGGAGAACCGGGGATCCCAGGGCGCTCGGGGCTGCCGGGGAGGAAAGGCGAGCCGGTAAGCACTGTGCTGGCACCGGGGAGGGATGGGGACGCGCAGCCAGTGGCTGACGGATGTTTGCTTTGTCCCCCAGGGAGAGCTGGGTCTGTCGGGACCACCGGGCATCCCTGGCAAGGAGGGGCTCATGGGACCCAAGGTAGGTGAGGGCCATGCTGGGAAAAGCCATGCTGGCACTTCAGCCCCCTGGCTGGTTGCCTGCCCCCCAAGACTTGTCCCCTCCGCCTGCCTCTGGCTGCCTGTCCCCCCCTGCCTGCCCCTTCCTCTTCACAGGGCGACCGGGGATTCGACGGGCAGCAGGGAGCCAAAGGAGACCAGGGGGAGAAAGGAGACCGGGTGAGCAGGCTGGAAAGGGATGGTATGCATTGCACCGCGTTGCTTTTACCAGGATCCAGCCTCGGTCCGAAGCACGCCAGAGCTCAACGCTCCCAGAAGAGCTGTGTGGTGCTGCTTTAAATTATGCCACTAAACTATAAGTGACAACAGGTCCCCACTTTTTACGAGAAGGCACTTTTGCTGGTGCTTTGGGGAAGCCTGGCTGTGGGGTTGGAGGATGCCCATGGTGCCTGCTCTGGGGCCAGGGGCTCCGACACCCCCAGCCTCACCCTCTGCTTTCCCACAGGGCGCCCCGGGCATTATCGGTGGTCCAGGTCCCCGGGGCAGTGATGGTGCTCCTGGCCCCCCCGGGCCCCCGGGTAGTGTTGGCCCCCGAGGTCCTGAGGGCATGCAGGGACAGAAGGTGAGCCCCTCCCATCGGTGGCCTGGTTCCTGGAGTGGGAGAGGGTTTGGTGGCATCAGGAGCTGTCCCAGCTCTGTCCCTGCCCTGCCAGGTCGCTGGCTTTGGGGTCATCCCTTGTGTCGCCCTGCCTAGGGCACGAGAGCTTAGTGGGCTGGGGACCTTTTTGTCATGGGGCTGGGCTGGACCCATCCCTGTCCCCATCCCCACCTGCACAGGCATCCCCGAGATGCAGGGATGGGGAAAGCAGAACATCCACAGAACTGGGGATGGCAGAAAGGCTCTGGAGCCACCAGCCAGACCCTGAGCACGTGTCATTTTCAGGGGGAGAGAGGCCCCCCTGGACAGTCAGTGCCGGGGTCCCGCGGCGTGCCCGGCATCCCCGGCGAGAGAGGAGAGCAGGTGGGTGAGTGGGTGCCCATCCCTGGGTGGGTGATCCCCAGCCGGGGCCAGCCTCCCACCTCCCCTCTGCTTGTCCCTAGGGCAGTCCCGGCACCCAGGGGCTCCGTGGGGAGAAGGGGGAGCCGGGCATGACGGTAAGGAGCTGGGAGGGAGCTGACATGGGCTTGCGGTGCTCAGGTCACCAGGGTGGGATGGGGTGCTGGATCCGTCCCACTGCCACTGATGGAGGGGCTTCCCCCACCCCCGGGCTCTGCTCCCGCACATGAGCCTGGGGAAAGGGGTTTTCTTCCTCTCTAATCACACCGTCCCCCATTGCGACATGGGTCCTTTGCCCCTCCGCGTGCCCGGCAGGAGGAGGAGATCCGCGCCTTCGTCAGGCAGGAGATGAATCAGCACTGTGGTAAGCATCCCCCACAGCACTGCCCTGGGGCCAGGGGTCTGGCCCCCGCTGCCCCTGACCCCCTACTCCCTCTCTCCCGCAGCCTGTGGTGGCCACTTCCCGCAGCGCCTGGATTCACGTGAGCACTCAGGTTGCGGCTCTCCCTTCCTACCCCCCTGCCCCTGCCCTGCGTGTGTGGGACCAAAGGGGTCCTGGCAACCCAGGTGTGCTGCCGGTTTTGGGGGGGCTGGAGGTGGCTAGAACTCTCTGGGACCCCCTCGGTCAGGGCTGGCATCAGCGTGGGACTGTGTGAAGGGAGGAGGGATGGTGCGTGGCAGAAGTGATGGAGCAGCAGGGATCACCAGGGGCAGCCAGCTCCACATGGTGCCAGTGGGGTCTGGATGCTGCCAGGGTCTGCCCGATTGAGAAGAGACCACGGGGACTGCACCCCACCCATGCCTGGGTGCCAGAGCCAGGGCAGGAGGGCTTGCAGGGGCCAGGACTGCTGGAAGGGAGGGTGAGGAAGAGTGGGTTGGAGGGATGGAGGCAAGGGGTGGGCTGGGATGAGGTGGGTGCTTTCTCTCCAAGGAGGCTGGGGGGCTCAGGCCAGGAGCAGCCTCCACTCTGCCCAGGGAGGAGGAAGAAGAGTCCGCCAGGAGAGGGAGCATGGCCAAACAGGTGATGGAGAGCTCGGAGGACGGACAAGATCTGGCCCTGTGGGCACATGTGCCTCCCTGTGCCCATCATCACCCCCATCCCCATCCTGCTGGGTTCCCAGTGGGTGCTGTCTCACTGAGCAGCAGCTCCTCCTGCCTATCCCTCCTCCAGGAGCCCCCAGCAGCCCTGGTCTGCAGTGCAAAAAGAGGATGGGGTGCCCCCAGGTCCCCCATCCCTGGCCATGGACCCTGTCGGGCTGCAGCAGTGCCAGGGAAGTGCACCAGGCCCCCTCACCTCCTCCCTGATGCCCGCACCTTGTCCTTCCCCCCCGCAGGGCTCTTCCCCACTGAGCCATTCCCCGCTGGCAACGCTCATGCAGTCCCTGTGCTCAAGTTGTCACACGCTGAGGAAGAGGAGGGTGAGTGTCATCCCTGTGCTTTTAGACCTTCTCCCCCTTTTCCCATGCTCCATGTGTGTGGCTAGTCACATCCCTGCTCTCCGCTTGCAGGCACGGAGGGATAATCCATCAGTGGCTGTGCTGCCAGTCCCAGGGGGCTTTAATTAAAGAGCAGGGAGAGGAGAGGGCAGCAAGGAGTGTGTGTGCATGCGTGTGTGTGTGCCGTGGGCGTGCAGGCATGTGCAGAGCAGGGGCTGTGGCTGTGGGGAGCAGGACAGAGTTGGAGGCAAGGGTTGCTCACGCCTGGTGCTGTCTCCTAGGGCAGGACAGGCAGGTCATGCTCAACACCGATGACCTTGAGTACGAGAGTGTGTATGGGGAGGAGGAGGACTACGATGAGGTCCCGGAGATGGACAGCTCAGAGCAGCCCGTGATGGATGGTGAGCTTCCCTGCACCCGCCTGGCACTGAGGATGGAGCCACTGGGGGCACCCGCGAGGCTGCCCGGGCTTTGCTGGGGTGATACCTCCATATTCTGCCTGGCAGCAGGTCCCCATGACCTTTGGCTGGGGATATTTGGGATTTTCAGCCCTCTTGCTGGCACCCAGGTAGGGTGCATGTTCCTCATCGCAGCACTGTGCTGTGCACCCCATGCAAACCTTGTGCTCCTTCCCCCTCATTGAAGCCATCACTGGCAGTGATGGGTTGTTTGCTGGGCTGGTGGGACCTGCTGCCCCTGGCAGGTTCCCTGTGCTCCTGGTCATGAACTGCAGGAGGGGACCCCAAAGTCCCCAGGAGAACAGGGAAGCCCCACCAGCAGCAGCAGCACGTGGAGGGTCCCTCTGGTGTGCTTCCAAGGGATGCTGTGGCTGTCATGTCCCCATGCCACCTCCCTCCCAGCTCTATCTCCAGCCTTTGCTGGGAGCTGCCTCTGGGATAGGGCTTGCCCAGTCTTCTGCCCTCACTTCCAGCACTTGGGCAGGGCATGGAGATGTCCCCTCCAGCCAGACCCTGGCTGCACTCAGCTGGGAGCCATCCCCTGCTTTCCCCTTCTGGGGTTTCTCCTGTGCCAAGCGGGTCCGGCTGCCTCCACTGCCGGTGTGCTGCCAGCTCTTGCCTGCCCTCATCATCCCCTTTTTCCCCCCACAGCTGAGCCCTGCAGCCTGCCGCTGGACGAGGGGGACTGCCAGCGCTACACTCTGCGGTGGTACTACAACCAAAGAGTCGCCGAGTGCCGGCCCTTCGTCTACAGCGGCTGCCGGGGCAACCTCAACCGCTTCGACAGCAAGGAGGAGTGCGAGCTGCACTGCAGGCAACGTCGGGGGGCAGGTAGGCATGGCACGGCACGGCCGCTGGCACTGGAAAATCCGGCAGCATCCCCACCTGGTACCGTGGGCTCGGCCGATGAAGAGCCAGGGGGACGATGCCGGTCCCCTGCCTCGGCTCTGACACCGCCTCGCTTCTCTCCGCAGATGCCCGTGGCGCTGCCAGCAGCAAGGCGGGAGGGCAGCCAGAGGCGTAGGTGCTGAGCAGTGTCTCGGCAGGCAGGGCTGCCCGGCAGCAGGGCCCGGCTGCTGCCCCGGCCGGGGCTGGGCTGCCCGTGGGGGCCGGGTGCCCACCAGCCCCTGGCAGGAACCTGGTGCTATTTCTAACGTGTCTTTTTGCTGCTCATGGGTTTTTCTTTTCATACCAGTTTTATTGCCCGTTAAGGTGAAATTTATATCAAATGGGAAACGACACACCCACCCACCCCCCGAGGCTCTTAACCCCCTTTTCCACCTGGAGGTTTCCTGAGCTGTTCCCAGTTTGATTTTTAACTTATTTGCTGCTGACAAGATGGCACTTGGCCCTGTGCCGCCTCTCTGGTGGCCCAGGAGTGGAGATGGGACTTGGCATGGTTGGGGTCCCCTCATCTAACACCCTTGTCCCCTTCCCTGCTGCCCCCACAGACACCCAGCCCCCACCCCTGCTCCCCACTCTCTGCCAGGGGAGACTCTCTGCATCCCTGGGCCAGGCAGTGCCTCCCTGCACAGCATCCCTCACCCCCCCACCCTGCAACTAGCTCCATCTGAATAAATTTCACCTTAACCTCAACCAGGGCCCGGTTCCCCTTTTGCAGCTGTGATGGTTTGGCAAAGACCTGGGAGGAGACCGGAGGTTTTCTCTGTGCGCTACCCTCCAGCTCGCATGCCTACCAGCAGCACATCTATCTTTAACCCGGGGGGGCTCTCCTGCACTCCCCAGCCCGTTGGGGGAACCCTGAGGATGGTGCTATGTTAGAGGAGGTTCCTGCTTGCCTACGCTCGCTCTCAAAGGCTTCATGAAAGCCGTGTTGGCTCCTGCGGGTCTGCAGCCCCTGCCTCCCTCCAGCCCCAGGGCTGAGTGGGGATGTTCCTCCCCACTGCCTCGGGGCCTGGGGGGCTGAGGGCTGCTGGGCGGGCTTTGTGGCACCCATACGTGCCGCTGCTCTCTATGTATATCTGTGTACAACGAATGTATATGTGTACCAATGCTGGAGGGGGTCTGTGATATTAAAGCTGTGCTGATGGGGAGATGCCAACGCTTCTTGGTGCGCCGCCGGAGATGCCCGTGGAGTTTGGGGCCAGCTCTTGAGCCAAGCGTGCCCCCTGCCCACCCCAGCTGGGATGCCCTTCCCAGCTGCTCATTGCCGGCAGCGCCGGCTGGGGGTCCTCACCCTCTGGGGACCCCAGCGCCCTGTCCCCATCCCCAGCGCCTGCCCGGCTGACGCAAGCCAGGCCACGACCCCCCCGGCCGGGCTGTGACGTGTCGGCACGTGGGGCTGTGGTGCTGGGTGAATCAGCACCGCCGGCTAATTTTGGCTGCTAGGGTTGAGTTCCTGGCCATCCCCTGGAGGAGGAACAGAACCAGCATTATTTCTTCTCCCTGCCATCGCCGGGGAGGCTGACATGGGATGGGTCAGCCTGAGGCCATGGGTGTGGGCAAGACCCCCAGTGGTCTGATCCCTATCCCTGGACCCGCTGGCTCCTCGCCCTGGCCAGCCCTCTGGGCTGAGCACCCACCAACTTATCTCATGCAGGTGCCTGCCCAGCCTGAGAGCCCCTGGGTGCTGCCACAGCCACTAAGGGGGAAAATTTGTGACAAAACCCTTCTGTATACAGCTCACCTCACAGCAATACCTACAGGATGCTGCCCACCATGGGCAGCTGGCAGAGAGACTGGACCAGGCTGGACTGGTGCAGGTGGGCTGCAAACCAGTGACATCCCAGTTGAACTGAGTGAAGGTGAGCTGCAAACCAGTGGTGTCCTGGTTAAACTGGTACGGCTGGCTGCAAATCAGTGGGACAAGCAGCGCTCAGGGGTTAGCACAGCAAGGAGGTGACATGTCTCCAGATATGTCCCCAGCTGGCCAGGGCCAGGGAGTCTGTCAGGACGGCAGCACCAAACTGGCACTGGGAGATGTCCGGGATCCTTGTGCGGCACAATGTCTGGGGGGGTGGCACTTGCAGCCAGTGCCACAGATGCTGGCCAGCAGCGACATGCATGTGCATTTTCTCTGGTCCTTAAGAGATTAAACGAGGCTCACAGGAGCAGGAAGGCTCAATGAGATGGAGAAAAAACATCTCACGCGTCAGATGTGAGATAATTATGCCTGAGCTGTCTCAGGATCCTGGAATCCCCCCAAAATGCAGCTGATGGAGTTGCAAGGGGGCACACGCCCACCCACGGCCTGGGATGATTTCATCGCTATTAGGCACAAATGTATTAATAACATTTCCCCCCCACCGCACGTCACTGTCACCCCCTCTGTGGGTCAGAGGTGGAGCTGGGGACAGGATAAGAGCCAGTGCTTAGTGAGGATCAGGGCAAACCCCCAGCTCGTGGTCCCTGCACCCTGGGAGCATTGCCTGAACACTGTGGGGACGAGGACCTGCTGGAAATGGTGAGGCTGCGCCCTTCGGTGGTACTTTCCAGGGGGCTTTTAGCTTGGAAATGGGTTACAGGGGGTTGGATGCTTTTCATTACCTACTTCCCAGTGAGTTAAACCGCCTCTGGTTGCCCACTCTGGTACTTTCCAAAGGGTTTCACCCTGGAGAGGGGTTGCAGGAGGTTAGATAACTTTCACTGCCCTCCTTCCAGCTGGGCAAACCCTGCTGGGCAACTGATTTTGGGGGAGAGGCAGCCATACAGCAGGATTTCTGCAGTGATGCCCCTGTGCCTGCTCTGACCCCCACCCCATGGCACAGCACCCTGCATCCCCCAGGGGCCCTCCCTGGGACCAGGCTGGGGGGATGTGGCAGAGGATGATGCTGAGGCTTGGCACAACTCGGCACACGTCGCTGGACTCTTGCTCTCGTTACCCCACTGCCAACAACCCCCCGTGTGTTTTAGGCCAAGTGGCTCTCGTCCCTCCTGGTGGGGTGGCTTTTGCCCCAGAGAGCCTGGAAGCCCTATGGGGGGAGGGTGTGGAAGGAGGAAAGCCCCGCAGCCAGCACGGCCCCAAAACCCCAGACATGTCACACTTCCCTGGCCAAAGGGCAGGTCTGGGCCAGGGAGCAGTTCTGGTCCCCAGGCAGCGCCCCCTCCCCAGGCAGGAATGTCCCTTTTCTTGGGTGGCAAAGGGCTGGGGGTTGTGAAATGGAGGGGACAGCCAGCATCTGGCCAGGGGCTGTGGGAAAGGATGGAGGCACCCTGCTGATGTGCTTCCATGTCCCCTTCAGTATCCCCAAAACTCACCCCCATCCAAAAAGATTAAAATCAGGGTGGGAAACTGAAGGCTCCCCAAAAGGGAGGTGAGGCCCCACTGCCCGTCATGGCCAGCTGGTGGGAGGAGTGGGGGGGCTTTGTGCATGGCACCCCACCGGAGACACATCCTGCCTGGAGGGCTGCGGGGCCATGGCAGCATGCCGGGGGGGGGGGCGGGGGGGCGATGCTCAGTGCCAGCCGCTGCTCCCCACAGGTGCTCCCGGCCGTGCTGTGCTGCAGGATGCTGCTCACCTTCCTGGTGGTCCTCGGGGCGCCGGCGAGAGCCTGGAAGGGGCCAAGCCATGAGCAGCTCCCATCAGCCCCCCAAGCTGGGGATGGAGGCAAGCTGACGAGGAAGGAAACCGCTGGCGTTAATGAGAGGCTGGCAGGTCTCCCTGAAATGAGGAGGGGCAACCACGGATCTGAGGAAGGCACCCATTTGGATAAAGCCAGCCCGCTGCTGCTAGAGGGGTCAGCAAGAAAAGCATTGCCCTGGCCGATGAGCCCAGCCGCCAAGAGACCTGCTCCGGGGAAAAAGGCGAGAAAGGTGTCCCTGTCGCTTGATGTCCCCACCCATGTACTGAAAACCCTGCTCGAACTGGCCAGAGAGAAGGAGCTGCAGGCCAAGGCGGCCGCTAACGCGGAGCTGATGGCCCGCCTCGGGCGCAGGAGATGAACCTCCCGGGCTGGGGCACGGCTTCTGGGCCAGGGCTGGTGAGGACAGTGGGGCTGCTGGGGGGCACGGGTGGAGGAGAGCAGGGGGTGGCAGTGGTGGGACTGCGAACACGGCACCTCATCCCCCCGGTCTCAGTGCCCCTGCCACAAGCAGCCGCCATGGGAGGATTTGGTTTAATAACCGTCACCTCAGCACCACTGAAGAAGATACAGCTGAGTTTGCGTTCACTGGGGCCAGAGCTGGAGCACAGCCTGGTTGCAGCCCCAGGGCACCAAGGGGAATTCTGTGCCCTGCTTCCCTCCCCTCTCACCCGCCGCTGGGATGTCTCTAAAAGGGCTGCATCCAGCCAGGCAGGTTTTCCCATGTGCTGCCCCTCTCTCGGTGGCTGCAGCACACGAAATCCTCCGAGAACCTCGGCTGAGCGTCAAAGCTGGAGTTCGCCAGCGCGCGCAATAAACATGGCATTGAACATGACTTGCTGTGGTTTATACCAGTCCTGCAAACCTGTACACCCCCATTTTGTGTTCCCTCTCCCCGGAGCTGCAGCGAGGGCACATCCTGGGTCAGGGCCAGCACTGGAGCTCATTAAACCCCAGATGAGGGGTGTCAGCCCTTGCACCGGTGGTGGGGCCAGCCCCCAGCCCAGAGTGCCTGCAGCAGTTCTGGGCCAATGGGGACATCTCGTTGTGCTGCCAGAGCCGCCGTCTTCGCCGAGGCTGGGAGATAAGAGCAGCGCGGAGCAGAGGGTGGCCGCCCCGTGCAAAGTACAGGGCGGTGCGAGCGAGGCAGAGGCGGGGGGACACCCGCCGAGGGGGCCGCTGGAGCTGGTGGGGGACATGGCCATGCTCTTCGAGGAGTACCTGCTGCAGGGTGAGTGCAGCCCCTTTGCCTCGGAGCGGGCGCTGGCCTTGTTAAGGGGGTAGAAGTAATTGGGGTGACCCCATGCCCCATGGGAGGGATGTATTTCAGTAGCCGGCGAAGGGATGTGCCAGCAGATGGGTGGGTTGGGGTGAAGCAGCAGGGTGGGTAACGGGTCCTTTGCCTTCCCCGCCTGCCCCAGAGCCCAGGCGATGCCTGGGCAGCGCTGGACCCCGGGGGCACCCCACTGCAGCAGGTGGGTGCCGCGGGGCCGGGCCCGGAGGTTGGCGGGTGCAGAGTACAGATGGGGTGCTGGTGGCAGCAGGGACACGGGGCACTGGAGGAACTGACAGAGATGGTGCATCATAGCAGGGACGCTCCAGGACAGGCAGTCCAGGTGACAACTGCCCATCCCCAGGAGGGGGGTGTCCTTCACCACCCCCCTTGTCCCCTGGGCCACTGAGCCCCTTGCCAGAACCTCCCCCTTCTCATGTCCTAACCCACCTCCCTTCCCCGAGTCCCCAGTGTGCCCCACTTTGCTCCGGCCTCCCTCTGGCCCTGGTGCCCCGCAATCTCCTCAATGCCCCACCACACTTGCCCTGCCACCCCCAGGGTGTCCCCCTGGCCAGTGTCCCCCCAGGGATCCCAGCGCCCCCTCCCAGTCCTGCTATCCCCCCGCCCACCCTGTATCTCCTCCAGTGGGTTCCCTGGTACCAGCGTCCCCAGGACCAGCGCGCTCCCCAGCCCCAATGTCCCCCACTCCCACTGCGCGTCCCATCCCCAGTAACCCCCGTGCCACCCCAAGACCCAGACACCCCCTAGCCCCGCCCCCGACTCTCCGCCAATCAGACCGCAGTGTTTCCAGTCGGTCCCCGCCCCCTCCTCCTGTCAGTCACATCCCCCGAGACCCGCCCACGGCTCGGGCCGCCGCCGGGAGCCACGTCAGGGGAGCGGGGACGCGCCTGCGCAGTGTTTCGGGCGGCGGCGGCAGTGACAGGCTGGCAGGAAGGGGCGGGCGGCAGGAAGGGGCGGGCGGCGGTGGTGGAACCGGGACGGGCACCGGCACCGGCACCGGGGCTGTCACCGGGCGGGAAGGGAACGGAACGGCCTCGCCGAGGGGCCGCTCGGCAGCACCATGCTGAAGAAGTTCGACAAGAAGGACGAGGAGTCGGGTGAGGGGAGGCGGGGGGAACCGGGCTGTGAGGGGAGACTGTGTGGGTAAGCGGCGAGTGGTGAGGGGAGATCCCTCCTGTGGGTGAGTGTAGGGGGGAGATGTGAGGGGAGATCCCTCCTGTGGGTAAGTGTGGGGGGGAGATGTGAGGGGAGACCCCTCCTGTGGGTAAGTGTGGGGGGGAGATGTGAGGGGAGACCCCTCCTGTGGGTAAGTGTGGGGGGGAGATGTGAGGGGAGACCCCTCCTGTGGGTAAGTGTGGGGGGGAGATGTGAGGGGAGACCCCTCCTGTGGGTAAGTGTGTGGGGGGGAGGGGTCCCCCTTCGCACCCCCTGTGGGTAAGGGAGGGGGAAATGTGAGAGGAGACCCCTCCTGTGGGTTAGTGGGGGGCAGGTGTGAGGGGAGAGCCCCGAGGGAGCTGTGAGGGGAGACTTGGTGCCAGCTTTGCAGCGGGGGCTGGCTGGTGTGCACAGGAGCGCAGTGAGGAGCACTGTGGAAGCCCTCGAGCAGCCGGCTGCTGTCCTCTCGCTGCTGCAACCGGAGGCTAAACTGGTTACGTTGGCACAGCACGCCGGGGTTACCTGCTGCAGCACCAGGTCTGGAGTCTGAGACTAAATATTGAGCATGTTAGCTCTGTTTGCCGTTACCCAATTCTGAAACGAGGTGCTAAAGCAAGGTAGAATCCAGTTGGTAGTTTCTGACGCTTTCTGACGCACATGGTCTGCTCTTCCAACAAGATCACTGCCACTTTCAGTGGATCTGAAAGGCTGAGAGCACCGAAGAAACACAAAGTAGTTGCTTGACCTTTCAAAACTTTAGGCCCAAGTAGTAAGGAAGAGGTTGATGTCTTACGTGGTGTGGAATTGAAGCTAGATATGACAGTGTTTACTTTCATGGTTGTCCCTTGTGGTATCTTTTTCATCTTCCTGTGAAGCTTTCTACATAGCCTGTTGTGCATAACAAATCAGTGCATCCTGAAGTGAACCAATTCAGTGTAAATCTCAGTGACTGCTCTGTGTGTCTGTGCTTGCTTTTTATTTTAATGTGCATGAAATGCTTTGCCCTTGTTTCCTTTGTCCAAAGCCTCCAGTGACGTCTTAATAAGCAGAGAATTTAGTGAGGCAGCTGTTGGAGGGGAATCGCTCTTGGCTTTTGGTTTTGGGGCCATTCTTCATTTGCACCCGCCACACACTTCAAGGTATTGGCATTACCTTTGGCGAAGGCTGGCAGGAGATGCACTTCCTTGTATTGTGGTGCTGACTCCTGTTGATTTTGTTCATACCGAGAGCTCACAGAGCTCTCCTTCCTTCTTTCTGTCACTGTTGCTTGCATGCTTCTCAACATTTTTTCTTTGCTACTGCATTTACTTCTCATCCTATTTCTTCTGTCTTGAATGAAGACTCCTAGCATTTACTGTGCCTGCCTTTCTCCTGTGGATTGTGTCTATGTCCAAAATGTACAGCCTGAGTGCTTGTCATTCTTGGTGTTAGGTGGAGGTCATCATACCTGGATTTACAGGCCCTGTATACCCATTCTTTCCCTGTAAAGGCTAAGATGACAGTCTTTTTGTTGAGGTGTGCGTGTTCACTTAATTGGCTTGTGTCTTTGTTTTTCGTGGATGGTTTAGGTAGCCTTGGATGAGCTGCTTCCACTGGCTCTCAGAAATGTACTTCAGGATGTTATTTTGAGCATATAACTGTTCTGAGATCCTGGCTCAGACAGTGTCTGTTTCTCTGCAAATCAATACAAATTTTTGTTAGTCATCCAATATTAGGAGCTTTCTGAACACACAGCCTCTGCCTTCCCTGCATCTTTCCCCTTTTCTGATAGAAGAATACTTTGATGCAGTGTGCTGTGAGGACCAAGACCTCATGTACAATATATTTCAAGATCCTTAGTGCTATGAAAGGTGAAGAGGTGATACTCTGTTGTTCATGGCTGATTTAGGGATTGTAGACGTGCCAGACCATGGGAAATACCATGCTGCTGGACAGGTTTTTTGAAACACATTCACATGCTTATACTAGAACCGGTTCATACTCACACCAGAGACGTTTTTGTTCTTTCCCCTCGTTTTCTTCTCAACCCCACGTTAGTGTCTGTGCTTTGTTCAACCACCTACTGCATTTGCAAACTTCTCTTGAGCCAGAGGAGGGCAGTTTATTAACTGGGAAGGAGCCAGAGTGCAGATGTGTTTGCCTTTAAGTGTAAGGCTTACTCTTGCAAAGGCTTCTGGTACTGGCATAGGATGTTTCAGGCCCAGGTCAGATCGGAGATGAGGCCAGGAGCTGTGCTCTCTAGCAGATCAGGCTTGTTAAATGTTGGAACAGTGCTGGAGATGGCTGCGTTTTATCCCAGGACCAGGCTGAACATAGGTACTAATTAAAACCTGCTTATCAATAACTGGCTGCCTTTGGAAAGCTGCAGCTCACAAATGCTTAGGAGGCGAGCTAATAGAGACCGTGCAGAATGATAGTGCTTTTCCCTGTGATTATTTTATTCTTAATTGGTGAGTTTTTTAATTGCTTAATATTATTTCTCCTGATAAGTGAAACAATGAAAGTTACTCTGTGTCCAGACTCTCTAGTCCACTGTCTTGTTCTCTTAATTAGTGATAGAGCCAAAAATACTTTACCCTGACTGGTTTATAAGGGAGGGATAAAGCACCTCTGAATCACCAGTCTGGCAAGTGAGACCTCTTTTTGTCTGAGCTTTTGTTTCTGGGCCTGTCTTATTGATACTCTGTCAGCAATATCCCAGCCCAGGGTCTGGAAATTGGTCTTTGGGGGTAACATTGGAGCACAGATACTTCCCAGCTAATCAGTCTACCAAAGCTCATGACTAGTTACTTCTGGAGGGGCTGACAAATCAAAGAATGTCATGTCTGCTCTGGCTTCTCTTAACTGCTATGAGGATATCCAATTAACATTACTGATAAGAGGGAGCTCTGGTTGCTTGGTGTTCATGAAAAAAGTTACCCCAAAATGATCAGTCTGTTTTTAATGTATGAGCATGGTTAGAAAGTTGCTTTTCCATAGAGCTATCCCTGGAAAGACACTTATTTTATTTTGCAGGTGGGGGTTCCAACCCATTCCAGCACCTGGAGAAGAGTGCAGTCTTGCAAGAGGTAAATCCTCAGACAGTGTCCTTTGTGTACCCCTTTCTGGATAAAGTCTCTCCCTCTCTCAAGTAGCTCATTGGAGAACTTCAGCAAAGAAGTGGGTTTTTTTTTACAGTTCTGCTAACTCTGAAAGAAATGGGCAGCACTCCTGTTCTTATTTTATTGTTGGAGGGAGGAAGGGAGAAGGTCGAAATGGTCTCTGTAATGAATTAAAGTCTGTGAGCTATAAATAGTAGCAAAATAAATAAAATTATCTGGGAAAGCTCACCCTAAAACAGGAAGGTTGGGAAATTTGCCTTGAACACCCCAAATGTCTTGCAGATGACAAAGTTAATGAGTAGGGTGTGACTGGTTATTGAATAGTGTGTGAATTTGCCCTGAAAAAATGCCTTTCTATTCAACAGCAGGTAAACTTCTCGATCCCCAGACCCTGTTGTTTCAGTGTTATCTGTTTGCTTGCAGTGTTGTGAATGGTGTTGGCTCTCGTTAGCCTCGCAGAGCTTGCATACATCTGTCAGATGAGTAGTGTTTTAGCTAGCACACAATCCAGACTTGTGTGGGTGAAAGTGTGGTGAGGATTTGGCCTTTAAACCTTAATTGCACTTGGATTTGACTGATCCAAAGTCATTAAGAATCTTGCCATACCTTGCTCACAATGTGTTGTTTATATCAGTGGCCAAGACCAGACAGGACCATGTTTGTGAGGGAGTGTTGTTGTCAGCATCCTTGTCCTTTATTTCCAGGCACGAGTGTTTAATGAGACTCCCATAAATCCACGAAAATGTGCTCATATCCTCACCAAGATCCTGTATCTCATAAACCAGGTAAGGGAGAGAAAATTTATGCCAGTACAGAGACACCTGCAACAGGCCCAAAGCTGGTTGTCGTAACTGGGATTTCCTTTCTTTGCAAACATCTTCTAGGGGGAGCACCTTGGTGTCATGGAAGCTACCGAATCCTTCTTTGCTATGACCAAGCTGTTTCAGTCCAATGATGTAAGTCTGCTTATTGTTTTCTGCTCTATTTATCTGGTGGGACAAGTTGTCAACAGTGTCTTTTTCAGCCTTGAGATGTGTGTTTTTATACAATTGGCTTCTCCATCTTGCCTGGAGCTACCTCATCTGAGTGGGAAGAGTAGGATGAAAGTTTAGAAACAGAGATCAGATTCCTAGCCCTTCCCAGACCTTGTAGCAGCTTAACTGGTGCATTCTCTGTTCTTGAGACAGAGATTCCTCCCTCTGAATTGTTGTTTAACTCCTGAGATTGTGCTAGTCACAGATCAAGCCTATAGTCAGCTAGAATACACTATGCTTTGTTCTCAGCATTAAAAGATCCTGTTTCCTGCTGAGAGTCAATGACTGTGTGTCCTGGAGGAGGCCAGGAATTAATACCTACCTGCAGCAGTACCATCACTAGCTGTCCCCCAAACCACAAGGCATTAAAATCATGAGACTGGTGTAGAAATCCCCAGACTCAGGAATATAAATTGCTTGCTTGCTTTCTTTTGAAGTAACAGGGTACCTTCAGCTAATGATTTAAAGCTTTTCTCCTTGTTCACGTGAATGACAAGTGAAACTGTAGATCCAGCTAAATCTGGTATCTCTGCAGTTTCACCCTAAGATTGAGGGGTTTAGAAGAGGGAGAGGTGCTTTGTACATCCTTTACGCTCAGGCACTGGGGCTCTCTGAAGGTATCAGGTTCTTGATCTTCACAGTAAAATCATGGAAGCAGCGAAAATTGAGATCCCTTCCTATGCAGGATCCTCTCAGCTGATGTCTGTCTTCCCTCTTTCCTTGTCAGCCAACTCTTCGCAGGATGTGTTACCTGACTATCAAAGAGATGTCTTCTATTGCAGAAGATGTAATCATTGTTACTAGCAGGTCAGTCACTTCACTTTTCTTATTGTTACCCTCCAGTAATGCCTGTTTAACCTCTTGGACGTAACTAGTCCCTAAACAGAGTGAGAATAGGGAATGCCCTTGGTGAGGAAAAATTTTTTCCCTTACAAGAGGCCATTAAAATACAGACATTGAACTCCTAGTGCTGTATGTGAAGTATGCTGTGTCCCTGTATCCCATGCCCATGGGCGTTTGGATAGTCTCTTTTGGTTACGTGATATGGTGGCATGGCTGTTTTCCCCTTTTGCAAAAGGCTGTTTCATTAACCCGTATTTTCTTGACTGAATGCCTTGAAGCTTTTTGAAGATTTCTGGCATCAATCCCAAGGCTTTCAACAGGTAGACAAGGGTTTACTGCTCCTGTAGCAGCACAGGATGTGACTTCACTGGGGAACAAAACTCCCTCTGTGAGTCATTCCTGAATTGCTGATCATCCTGCTGAAAGGCCAGTGTGGTTTGGGGAGACAGGAGCCTGGGGCTTTAGGGTCAGCTGGGGACCAAGGCTATGCAGAAGCCAGTCCCAAGTGCTGTGATGTGATAAACCCCTGTCCCCTCATATATGGTCTTTCACTGACCAGAACCCTGGAGAAGGGGCAGGAATGAGCATGCAGTAAGGAAGTCAGATGCCTCAGGGGTATGTGTGTGTGCTCCAGCCTTGATTGTTGATCAGGAGCCCATGCAGCCTGCTGATGGTCTTGGAATCTGAGTACTGATTTTTTTCCTCCTGCCTTCCCACCGTGGAGGGACTTGCCCGGGCCCTGCAGTTGCCTGCTTGGCATTCAGCTGTGATGCTGGCTGCCTGCTGCTCTGTGTGCACTGCGTGCACCTGAGAGCTGCTGGCTCAGGAGTGCAGTATTGAAAGCTTCCTCTTTTCAACCAGCTTAACCAAAGACATGACTGGGAAGGATGACAATTACCGAGGCCCTGCTGTGAGAGCGCTCTGTCAAATCACTGATGTAAGTGCTACTTTTCCCTTGTGGCAGCCCTAGGCCCTTCACCTTTCCCTGCTTCACCCCATCCCATTTTCTCCTCTGCTTTTCATGCCTTTGCATCTCCCCTTTCCCACTCCTAACAGCTTTTCCATATTAGCTCTTGTTTCCCTCTCCCTGCAGAGTACCATGCTGCAGGCCATCGAGCGCTACATGAAGCAGGCGATTGTTGACAAAGTGCCAAGTGTATCCAGCTCTGCTCTGGTGTCCTCCTTGGTATGTACTCTCTGCAGGGCAGGCCTGAGGGACAGTCAAACTGGGAAGCAGTCGTCTCTGGTGGGACTGGACATCTTGAGAGTTTCAGGGTTTCATTGATGCTATATACCCTCTTTGTGAACTGAAGGACTGGTGCTGACTTTGCAGGAGATCATTGACCTCTTGAGGCTGTAGATGTTGTAGCCAAGTCTCTGCGTGCTGATCCCTTACTCTTCTATAAATTGCTGCCACCAGCACCCACATGGAAAACGCTCTTTGCTTCTTCAAATGAGCTGCGATTCCCAAAGTTTCCTCCATCCTTCTCTTATGGGTTGTCTCTGGCTTTGTCTCTCCCCAGCACCTGCTGAAGACCAGTTATGATGTGGTAAAACGCTGGGTGAATGAGGCTCAGGAGGCAGCTTCCAGTGACAATATCATGGTGCAGGTAGGAAACCCACTGCCAATGCAATGAATAGTAAGCAGCAGTTGAGAGTGGAGCAGACTGCTGGAGCTCAGCCAGGCACCTCTGGGCAACAGAGGGTATAAAAGTGGAAAGAACATGCCATGGGTTTGTGACCGTCTCTTTCCTTGCACAGTATCATGCTCTGGGCTTGCTCTACCATGTGCGGAAGAATGACCGCCTGGCAGTCAACAAGATGCTCAGCAAGTTCACGCGCCACGGCCTCAAGTCACCGTTTGCCTACTGCATGATGATTCGAGTAGCCAGCAAGCTGCTGGAGGAAGAGGCTGGCAGGTGAGGAGGGGCTCCTTTGCCCTGCTGGAAGAATTTCCTCAGGTCCTGCTTCCATCTCCTCTTGCAGGCTCACTTGCCATCTCATGAGGATGATTATTTCCATGCAGCTACCCTTTTATTGTTGGGTAAAAGGCAGCAGAGAACATACAGGATGCTTTCATGGTTGTTATGAAATGGCTTCTGTGAGTCGTGTGTGTGCCTGCACATTGAGTACTTTCTTATTTCTCTAGACTTTTTTGCATAGTTGTTCTTTATTGAAATAGTCTGCTTCATTTTCTCTGTCTTCTGTAATTGTTTGGCTACTGTGTATGCAGTATGGCTTCCTGGTGGATAAGTCATGTGTGTACAGTCAACTCTAGATGTGTGAGGGCTGAGGGAGAGTCCCTTTAGCCTGTAAGGCAGAGGATGTCTTCTCAGAAGGCAGCCTGACTTCCAGTCCAAGCGTGCTGGAGGTGCAGTATAATGACTGCTGCAAAATCTGGGGACAGTAGATTTACAGCTGCTTTTACCTTTCCACAGGCTATGGGACCTGCCTGTTTCTGCTGCTGGATTCTTCATTTCTGTTTGCACCTTTGTTTTAATTCATTCTTGTGGGTTTTTTTGTACCTTAGCCGTGACAGCCCCCTGTTTGATTTCATCGAGAGCTGCCTAAGAAATAAGCATGAGATGGTGGTCTACGAAGCTGCATCTGCCATCGTTAACCTGCCCAACTGCACTGCCAAAGAGCTGGCTCCAGCTGTCTCGGGTAAATGTAACGCTCGTGGCAATGGCGAGGAGATCGTGGCCCTGCAATGGTGACACCTGCTGATTACCCCGAGAAACAAGGACCTTGTGTAGTTTCAGACTTGTAATGCTGCCGTACCCTTTGTTGCTTTATGCTGCTGCTGAGAGCCTGTGGTGTGTGTGAATGGCTTTGCTCCTGTAAAGGTACTTGCCTGGTGTGTTCAAGTGTGGGTTACTGGAGGGGCCTTTTCTTTCTGTGAAATGGGGCTGAATTCTAACTGACAACTCTCCCTGCTTTAGAGTGAGTGTAACTGCACAAGAAGCCAAGGTGTTGGGGTCCTGCCTTCCCAGCTCAGTCCAATCCAAAGGTTCTGAGCTGGGACTCTTGACAGGTAGGGAGGCTGTCTGTCACCTTTCTGCACAGAGAAGGTGCCCTTCATGGACCAGCCCTGAGAAAGAGCAGGTTTTGCGTAGAAATGGAGAACAGTACTTCAGATTGACTTAATAGGAAAGATGACAAGGTGATGAAATTGGCTTTCAAGAGGAGCAAAGGATAGCAGTACCATGGAAAAAGAGGGAGGTGGGTAAGAGCTAGTTGTTAGCAGGGATGTGTGGCAAAGGGGACAACAGGGAGGGAGGGAGGAAGCTGGTAAATTCACAGTTGCTTCTTAAGCATGCTTCTAGTTATCTTGTGCTTGCAGCTATCTCTTCGTTGAAGCTCTTGTTTTAGGTATGAAACATTTCTCAATAACAGATTGCCTAAAAGTCTGCCTTTGGTTTTCCTGCCTTGCAGTTTTGCAGCTGTTCTGCAGCTCCCCAAAAGCAGCACTAAGATATGCAGCCGTACGTACCCTCAACAAGGTAGGAGCCAGTCTCTTGGGAGCTGTAATAGTTTCTCATGTACAGGGAGGTACAGAGTTCAGAAGAGAAAGAGGGAAAGAATACGTGATGATTTTGTGTGAATAACCTCTACCCTGGGCTACAGCCTTACATTCCATTGCTTTGAGTGGAATGAAACCTCAAAGAACACTTTACAGAAGGAAAAGAAAAATTTTCACGCGTCTGTATAAGAGTGTCACTGGTCTTATGTGTTACTGCTTTCCCTTCTGAGCTACCTGTGGTGAAGGAGCAGCTTGTAAAATGAGGATCAAACCCTGATGCTGCTTCTTGCCTGCTCCTTGGCAGCCTTTGCTCCAGCTTTTCCCTTGACCTTGTAAACTAAAAAAAGAAAAAAGACAGAATGGCAATGTCTGGTAACTGCTGTGCTTACAACAAACAAAGCTGTTTGCACGGCTAGGCTCACTGAATTTTTGTTGGGAGTTCCTAGCTTTCTTTTCTTAATATATAGAGTAGAATGAGAGTTAAAAATTGTAAATGATTGTTTATTACTACTGCTTTTCTTCCAGCAAGAGGTGCAATTCTGCAGGAAGAAAGAGCTTGTTACTTTAACCTCAGATTAGCTGTTTGAGATGACCCTCACGTACAGTCTGTAGCATTTTATTCTTACAGGAAGGACTGAGAACTTAGAGACTTGGTGGGTTTTGCCAGTTGGGCCTTTTGCATTTATTGAGTGATTTCCACTCTTCCTTCTCTGCTCTAGGTGGCCATGAAGCACCCATCCGCTGTGACTGCCTGTAATCTAGACCTGGAGAACCTTGTGACAGACTCCAACCGCAGCATAGCCACCCTGGCCATCACCACCCTGCTGAAAACCGGCAGTGAGAGCAGCATTGACCGGCTCATGAAGCAGATCTCCTCTTTCATGTCAGAAATCTCAGATGAGTTCAAAGTAAGGAAGTAGGAGAAGGGACACACAGGTTCCTGAAGAAACCCCTTGGTCTTTGTCCATGTTTGTATCTGCACTCTGAAACCTGCATGGAGCTGCTTCCAGGAGCTGACCGGCAGAGTATTTGCAGGGAAGAGAAAGAATCCAAGGCTGTTGGCCTAAACCATGCCTCAGTCGTACAGCACCCAGCTCCAAAGTCATATGCTCTCTTTTGGGAAGATGTCCTTTGAGAATTAAATCTCTTTTTCTTCTTTCCAGTGGGTGTGGGCTTTTCCTAGGGCATAAAGATCAATTTCTTCCAGTTCCTAGTATTGTATCTCCTGGAACTGCACTTGTTGGCTAGGTAAAGGCAAAAACTGTAGCTTCCAGGCTAGAGACCAGCACAAAATTGACAAAATTCAACTATTTTTTCTCTGTGGTGAGACATAATCCTTTTTTACTTGCCCCGCTTTTCCTCCAGGTTGTAGTGGTGCAGGCCATCAATGCACTGTGTCAGAAGTACCCTCGCAAACATGCTGTCCTCATGAACTTTCTCTTCACTATGCTTCGGGAAGAGGTAGGTTTGCAGGACAACTGCTTTGTGTTCCTTGTTTGTATGTGTGAACTGCAGGACTTCACAGTGGCCCCTGTGAGTGTCAAGCTTTTACTGATAAAGCTGTGCAGTAAGAGCCTCTCTTTAAAAGGCTTGCAGTCTAACTGACAGAACTATTGTGCACAGCTGGCCATTTATACGCATACTGTCGGGCATATTTTTAATGTGGTTTTCATTCTTTGATTTTTCTGGGGGTGTATTAACTCTCAAAGCAAATGCAGGCAACAGCAGATCTGTTGGCAGTCCATGTGTGTTTCACATTTGAACCAGCTTTCTTTTATACATTGACAGCAAATTCCAAGAAGTTTTGTCTTGTACACAAAGATTTGGTAACAACCTATTTATTGATGACACGGGACCCCTTTTGTTCTGTTCTCTGTGCTGTGGCAGTGAAGGGATCACGAGTACCTATAACCATTCTCTGCATTCAGTCAGACATAAATTGCAGAAAGACAGCTCTACAGAGGTTTGCTGAGGCCGTTTCTAGATGAGCTAACATGCCTGCAACACAGCTGGCACCACTGCTTGCTCTGACATCACTTTCTGCCAATTATAGCCTCTCGTTTGGGAACAAACCAGAGCATCTCATTTTGCTCCTGTGAAAAATGGACTGTTCTCCTTTCCCAGATTTTCTGTGGGTGGATGATATAATTTTGAATGTGGTTTTGTAGTTCAAACCATTCTGTTTTAAAGCTTTTTTTAATCCACAGTAGCTCCGGAAAGATCCCCCAGATGCCCAGCACTGTGCATGTAATTGGCAGAGGATAGTGTGCAGTTTAATCCCCTGGTGTGTATCGAGGACACTAGTAAATAATGTCTGAAGATAACCGAGCATTAGCAGCATGTCAGGTTATGGGGTGTGCCTGGGGAGGTATTGATTGCCTGTCTTCCCACACTAATGGGGCTATTTGCTGGGTCCTGCTGTGGCAGATATGATCCTTAATATATTTCTCTTGTGATTCATCCTCAGATGTCTGGTGCTAAAGGGGAGAGGGTTGGGCTTTCTCTCCTCCCATATGACTGTTCTAATGTACTAATTCTAGCAGCAGAGAATTTTGAAGGAAATGGTAAACCCTTCAGGTGGATGGATTCATTTACCCTCTTTAGGACTTGTTTTTATATGCACTGCAGCCATTCTGAAGGGAGCTGGCAAGAGACCTTGAATATTAGCTGGCCCTCTGGGTGTATAGAGGGTCAAAAGTGGGGGCATCATTTCTGCCCTTCTTCTTTCAAACACAGATTAAAAGCACTGAGTGTGAGTGACCTCTGAAGGAAATTCTTTCCTGTTTGGCTAGTTCAGAGTCTCTAACATACTGAGATTTTCAGCTGAGCAGTTCCCTTTTGCTCCTTAGGGTGGCTTTGAATATAAGCGAGCCATCGTGGACTGCATCATCAGCATCATTGAGGAGAACTCGGAGAGCAAAGAGACAGGCCTGTCTCACCTCTGTGAATTCATCGAGGACTGCGAGTTCACTGTGCTGGCCACTCGTATCCTCCACCTCTTGGGGCAGGAAGGGCCCAAAACCAACAACCCCTCCAAATACATTCGCTTCATCTACAACAGGGTTGTCCTGGAACATGAAGAAGTCCGGGCAGGTAAGAGACACACCTGGAAAACCGTCTACCCCATAACAGATCTTCACAGAAACAGTGTATGAACACCTCTGCTTTTGAGGATTGTGGTTCACTCTAGTCCTGAGCAGATCTTTTTACACAGCAAAGATCCTGCAGTAGTACTGATGGAAGAGGTGGCCTGCAGCTGAGGGATGGGGAGGGAGATGCAGTGACTCTGAAACTATACAGAGGAGGTCTCCAGGCACTTTGTTGTAATACATCTGCTTCTTTCTAGTCATAGTAATGCTTTATACTAGCACTAGAATCTCTGACGTGGCATTTGATCAAGGCCAGGAAATGGAGGAAACTTCAGCTGATTTCTTTGGTTCCTAATCCTGTTTTCATGACTGGTGCTACAGGTGCTGTAAGTGCCCTGGCCAAGTTTGGGGCCCAGAATGAGGAAATGTTACCCAGTATCCTGGTGTTACTGAAAAGGTGAGTTATAGCTCAGAGTTTCTCAACATCGTGAGTGGAAAACCCTGTTTTCTTGAGAGCTCGTTAGCTTTGCCATGCATGTCTAGTCTCTTCTAGCTGTGGATCTGAGAAGGTGCAGTGGGAACCGGGATCCTGTGATGGGATCACCACTGCATTCAGCACCACAAAGTGGGAAGAACCCATGTGGTGGGTGATTGCTTTTCTAATACAATTACCAGTAGATTGCCAGTGGTCTCCCTCCTATGACATGTTCTTTCTGACCCTGTAAGGTGGCTTAGTCACCTGGGATTCATTCATGTGGATTCTGCTGCCTTGCACTGAAGAAAGTGTTCCACTTTGCTCTCAGGTGTGTGATGGATGATGACAATGAAGTGAGAGACAGAGCCACCTTCTACCTGAATGTTCTGGAGCAGAAGCAGAAAGCCCTCAATGCTGGCTACATCCTGAATGGTAACGCAGGAAGTCCTCAAAATGAATCTGCACCTCTTTCCTGGTTTAACAGGTGACAAAGAGCTGTCATTATCTGTGGTTTCAGTGGTGTCCCTTCTGTCCCCAGGTTTGACGGTGTCCATCCCTGGCCTGGAGAGGGCTCTGCATCAGTACACCCTGGAGCCCTCTGAGAAACCCTTTGACTTGAAATCTGTTCCTTTGGCAACAGCTCCTATCATCGAGCAAAGAGCAGGTGAGGAACAGTCCCTCGAATGCTGGTCCAAACTGCTAGTAATTCCCTTGCAGCTCCAGCCCTCGGACAGCAGACTGTATTGGGCTGGCTGGGAATTGCTGAGCTCCATACTATTTGAATTTGGTGGGATTACATCTTCTGTAAAGACTAAGGCCAGCAAATCTGGTTGTTCTCACATTAATGTTTCAGTTTAGTGCAGCTGCTAATAATAGTAATAGTTGCTAATCCTCACTGGAGCTGCTGCAGTTCCAGAGGTGTTTAGGAAGCTAAATATGGATGTCTAGTCCATCGCAAGATGAGAAATGAGCTCCCTTTCTTTCCTTTGTCAAAGCCCTCTCCAGACAACGATCTGTTTTCTGATTTAGTTGCTTCTTACTCTTCAAATCTTTTGGTTTTGCTTTTTTTCCTTTGTGTATTTTCTTTATCTTTTGCAGAAAATGCCCCTGTTGCTGTAATCAAACAGCCAGAGAAGGTGGCAGCAACACGACAAGAAATATTCCAAGGTAAACTGATGCAAAGCCTCTCCTATGCCTGTGTGTGAGAACAATATAGCCACCTCTTGCTGAGCCTTCCTTCCTTAGCCCTTCTCGCTTTTTCCCATCTGTTTTCAGCGTGACATGGGCTCCCAACTTTAAGTCAGCTGTTCACTCCTGGGGGTTGAGGGGTACCAGCAGTCCTGTTCTTTCTATCTTGCAATAGATGTGGGCAAATGATAACTAATTTTAAAAATCCCTCATGAATGTTTATGGATGTTTGATGGATAGTTCCTTGGTGCAGCAGTTTCTGGCAGCCTAAACAAGGGCTTTGAAACTGCTAACACCCTCCTGTGGGTTGGGGAAGGCAGTGGTTTGTGTCCTCTGTTTCAGAGCAACTGGGGGCGATCCCAGAGTTTCGGGGACTGGGCCCTCTCTTCAAGTCTTCCCCAGAGCCTGTTGCCCTGACAGAGCTGGAGACGGAGTACGTGGTTCGTTGCACCAAGCACACATTTGTCAGCCACATGGTGTTCCAGGTGGGTAGCTATGGCATGTGATGCAGAAAGAGGATTGGAAAATAAGCTCCTGACCAGCTAAAAGCTCCACTGGGAAGAAATAGCTTGGGGATATCTGTGTTCAAAGCACGTCACTGCAATGAGAAGTTGTTAGTTTCTCATCCAGGGCAGCAGAGCCCCAGAAGAAATTAATTAGGGAGAGTGTGTGTGTGTGTGCGTGTGTGTGTGTGTGTGTGACTAAACAATGCTTACATGTACAGTCAAAATAAAGGAAGCAAGCACTAGATGGGGCTGTTCTCACTGAGCAGCTAGCAAGGGGAGCTGTTCTTTCCTGAGAGTCCCCAAGCATGTGGTTTGGCCATAAGAGTGTGAAGCTTATTGTATCTGAGAGGCTGAAAAGGGTACCCAAGAAAGGGACATGGTGAGGGAGAGCTCTTCATCCCCTGTTTTTATTTTAGCCTGTGTAGTACAAGTGTGTTTTTTTCTGTATGTCTTGGCCTTGACTGTACTACCCTGCTGCTACATGTGAGATGTTAGGATTGATGTGCCAGCATCTTTGCCTGGGCCTCAGGGACTTCAAGGCAAGTCCTACACTAGCTTGTGAGCAGCAGTGTTTTGTCCTTAGCCAGCTCCTTCCTCAAAAGCTTGAAACTGCTTACACAGCCCTCGTAGGGGTTGATCTTTGTTTCTATTGTCCATCCACCAGACGCAGTTGTATGAGGTTAAGTGACTTGTGATTGCAGCTGGAACAAAGTGTAATCATCAACTTTAGACTTGCTGAAACCATCAAGCATGCTGGAACTTGCTCAAACTATCCCTAGACTGAGCCGTGCAAGGGATCATCTTCTCATCTGTTGTGGGGCACTGTGTCCCTGTAGCATCAAGTGAGAAGATGTAGACAACACAGTACTTCTGTTTCCATATAGCAGAGAGTTAACCTGTGAATTACCATGCAGGGAGAAAGGACAGAGTACGTTTAGAGGAAAAAGTTCCCTACTAACTGGTGAACTGAAAGAGGCAGAAGCTGACACATCCCTGCCCTCGCTGAATTTGTGCTCCTGCCTGGGTGGCAGAGGGCAGGTATTGGATAGTTGTGTGCTGGTTCAGTTAGTGTAGTTTCCTTTCAGAGAAAAAAAAAAAAAAAAAAAGTTTGCTGGAGCACTGGAGTCCCCGTCAGGGTTTTGGTTGCTCCCCCAAAGCATTTAAATGAGTAGTTTTTAGTCACAGTTGCTCTGTGACTAAACCGGAATGCATGAGCTCTGTGACTAGCCAGCTGATAGTGAGGTGCATTGTTGAAACACAAAGAGCTGGGGGTTCACAGCTTGACACCACGCTCCCACTCTGCCTGAAGTGAGTCTGCTATTAGACCTATAGCGAGCAGCTTCAAGCTGTTGCTGCTTTCCCCTTCCCTGTTTAGTTTGACTGCACGAACACCCTGAACGATCAGATCCTGGAGAATGTCACGGTGCAGATGGAGCCAACAGAGGGGTATGAGGTCATTGGCTACGTACCTGCCAAAACCCTGGTGTACAACCAGCCGGGAACCTGCTACACACTGGTGGCACTGTCTGAAGAGGATCCGACAGCAGGTAAACAGTTTGCCCTCTATGTTTTCCCGATGTCCCCCAAATTAAGCGTACTGTATTGCTTACCCCCACACATTCTACCTTGCATCCTAACCAGATATTTATAGCCTGTGTGTGGGTGCAGCCCTGAGTGATGCTGAGCATGATTCTTTTTGCTGTTTGGGGGCTGTCAGACCTCCCTTCTCCTCTCCTGGTTCTTTTGTGCTGTAGCATCATCGAGTCAGGCTACGAGAGCTGGCAGATGAGCATTCAGCTCTCTGCTGAGTTACCTCCCGTGCACAGTCCCTTAGCCTGTCTATTCTTTGTGTTAGTATGTGGGGAGGCTGGCACTTGTGAAGCGCTGTGAGTGCCCAGATGCTCTGAGTAGCAAAGGGATATTTCAGACAAACCGCTGGAATTTCAGGGATGTCTATCTGAGCTGAACATCCCCTTATTTGTCACTATCCGGAACATGAACCAGGATTTACCTGGGCTTTGGTCTCCCTGGTTTGTGTTCTGGGACTGCTCACCTGTGTGTGTTGCTGCTGTTCACACGGCACTGCCCGTCGTCTTAGGGATGAGTCATCCCTTCCCCTCCCAGCCCGGTGATATTAATCATCTGCTGTGTTGCAGTGCAAGGCGGTTACATTTCAGAGGTGCATGAACCGATCCCTAGATAAGGGATCTTGCCTCTTCACATGGTGCTGGTGGGACATGTTTAGTAAGGATTCCCAACACAATTGAGGTTCATCAGGAATAGCACTTGATCAGAGGATTATGGTCTTGTACAACTGTCATGAGCCTGTCTTTATTACTGTTTGCTAGCCTTAATATTACAAATAAATAGCTTGTCCTTGAGAGACGGAAACTGTTGGAGAGCCCTCTCTAGGTCACTGGCTAAGCCTGTGATGGGGAGAACCCAGCCGCCCCAAATCTCCCAGCCCTGATCCTGCCTCAGGAGAGCGTGGATCTGGTGGTAACATGGGCTTTGCCTTTGCCTCCCCTGCCTCCAGTGGCCTGTACCTTCAGCTGCATGATGAAATTCACTGTCAAGGACTGTGATCCGAACACGGGTGAGACGGACGACGAGGGTTACGAGGATGAGTATGTGGTAAGGAGCTGGGCGTGTAGCTGGTCATGGAAACCGCTGGCATTTTGAGGGTTTTTGTGATCTGTACTCAGATCCCTGCCAGCAATCATGTGACCACTGACGCTGATGTGGGCAGCATCGTGTGAAGAGGGGGTTCTTGCTGTCTCTGTCGTGTCTGTCCCAGGATGCAGATATGGGTTTGCAGAGCTTGCTTTGTCTCATTTGGAGTATCTTCCTGTTGCTCTCCAGGCAGACACCTGACTGCAGGCTACCTACGTTTTGGGAGGCCATGGTGTGCCCTCCAGCTTTGGCTGGCTGTGCTCTGCAGGCTCCAGAAATTGCACAGTCAAGTTTGTGGAGACAGAGGGCCATCGGACATCGTTTGTTCTCATTACTTGCTCTCTGTGGTGGCACAGTTAATTGCCTAGTGGCTTGCCTGATACGGGGAGGTTGCTGTCCTTGTTCTTGCTCTGGGGAAGGTGGGCTTTTCCCTCCCCAGCACTGAGTCTGATGAAAGCACTAATACTGCAGAAGCATCTCTCTTTCAGGCTTTGTCGTTTCCAGGCAGGCTGTTTTACCACAAAGGAAGAAGCTGAACTTAATGCTTGGTCAGAAACTGAGACTTGCTTGCAGAGGGTGGTGCTTACCCTCCGGAGAGGAAGGGGTGTTGTGACACAACCTCAGCTTGCTGTGTTAGCTCCAGAGGTGTTTTCTATGCATTGCCTGTCACTGCTGCGAATCTGATCAGAGGCACTGCTGTGCAGTGAGTCACTGAGGACACAGCGTCCTCCCAGAAGGAGTGGGGAGGGTTTTTCCCAATGGAACGTGCAAGGGTATCCCCTCTCTCTGCTTCCCACCCAGGGCATTTGAGTGACATGTAAGCAAAGTCTTCCATGTGTTTCAACTAGAATCAAGAGGCGATTCCTTCCTGCAGTGATTTCTGAAATGAATACAGGCTGCTGGCCGACCAGCTCTGGCACCGATTGCCCTTTGATACATGCTCTGGAGGGACGGGCCCGGTTCTGCCTTGCCCAGACATAGTCACAGCAGCAGTTCAGCTAACCCAGCATGCAGCACTGGGTGATAGTGAGCCTCTGACAGTGCCTAACTGTACTTTACCAGCCTACAAAATGATAAGCCAGAGAGGCAAAATACAAGCTTATGTGCATTCCATAATGCTGCACCGGTGTGAGCACAAGCAGCTGTTTCTTAGCTTTTGTTTCTTCCTCTGCTTTGGGTGTTTGTTCAGTGCTTTGATCTCCACCAGGCCAAGGGCTGTGCTCAGAGTGGGAACTTGCTTTGTGAACCTTGGAAATGGCATGACCAGTGGCTTTCACAGGCCTAGCAGTTGCTCAACCAAGCAGTGTTTGCTCAAGCAAACCAGGAGGGACAGGGCTTGCTCTGATGTATCCATGAGTGGAAGTGGAGGCGTCTCCTACATTCACCTGATCTCAGGAAATCCAGTCTAAAGTTTACTCTGGAGAGAGCCCGGTTAAGAGCAACCATGTTTCACTTGAACCTCTCTACCACCAGCTTGAAGACCTGGAGGTAACAGTGGCTGATCACATCCAGCGAGTTCTGAAACCGAACTTTGGAGCAGCCTGGGATGAAGTGGGTGATGAGTATGAAAAGGAAGAGACCTTTACTTTATCTGCTATTAAAACCCTTGAAGGTAAGGAGGTGTCTGAGCCCAGCAGAGCTCTTAACATTCCCTCCAGAAGGCAGAGTCCAGAGGCACAGTCTGGCCCACTTTAGAGCTCTCACAGAAAGTCTAATGGGGAAGAACCCTTCACAAGCTATTTCAGTGTAGCTGTTAAATGCGGAGCTACGGTTACTGTGACAGTAAGTTAGTTCAGGTCTCAAAAAAATGAGTATTCTGCACCCTGTGGAGACCAGGCTGGATTGTGGGAGGCAAGAGAACATCTTGCTTTGCTCTTGCACTCTACCCTTCCAAGCAGACAGACCGTAGTTCAGCTGTGAGCTCCCACTTCCCTTCTTGAGACCAGTAAGAAAAGATGCAAAGAGCAGAAGACATGAGGTTGGTGGGCAGGTTCGTGGTGTAAACCCTCTTTTCTTTCATCATGTATTAGAGTCCTTTTATTTTTTCCTGAGAAGCCTGTAAAAACTCAGTCCTTTTGATGGCTTAAAGTGGTGTCCTTGTCCTATAGCCATCTCTGTGCTTCCTTGCACAGCTTGGGATTTGAAATACCCTCCCTGAGGCCTTTTCAGATTTCTCCTGAAGACCTGTGTCACCTGCAAGATGTTTCCTTCCTTCTGCATCTGTCCCCAGAGAAGCAAGCAGGCTGGTAGGGCTGTGCAGTAAGTGTGCAGGCAGCTGCATTCACCTACTTCCGTCGTCTGACTCATTCACCCTCTTTTTTTCTTTTGTACCTTTGCTGCATCAGATAACAGAACTACTGTGTGGCAGGGCGGTTTTTGTGCGTTGCCTTCGCCTCCCTGGTGGCCTCCAAAAGTGTGATTCTGGCCAATGCTCTGTGTCCCTCAGGACAGAGAACATGAACCCTAACATGTGGGGAGGGCTTGAGTCACCTTTAGGTGCTTTTTGTGTGTCCCTGTTAAGGTACCTATGACATGGAGCCTATTTTTTTTTTTTTTTTTTTCTTAACAGAGGCAGTTAGTAATATCGTTAAGTTCCTGGGGATGCAGCCCTGCGAGCGATCAGACAAAGTGCCCGATAACAAGAACTCTCACACTCTGTACCTGGCAGGTGAGCTGTGGGGTGAGGTCTCTCTGCTGGAGGAGCAGCTCTTTGGGAGGTCGCACAGAGCTGCTTGTTGAAAATCAGGGCAGGAGTTTCTGAAGGAGCCCACTGTGCTCCGGGTAGGATTTGGAGGCTTGTGCCTGCCATGGTTTCTGTCTCCACAAGTGGGGAGCAGCTGGTGTTGGGATGAGGGAGGGTGTGGGGGGGTGTTGGGATCAGCCCCAGGCTCAGGTGGGTGCAATCTGCAGTCTTCATGGGCTGCGACACCCCGGTTTGGCGTCAGGCTGTGGGGGAAACTACACCACTCAGCTGGGGTTTATTTTACACTTTGCTTTCATGAGTTCTGCAGTAGCAAGAGGCCCAGGTACATTATAATGAACGAGAGGTGTGCTCCTTGAGGGTCTCTGGCCCTGTGCTGGGGACTTCCCAGCCTACCTCTGGGAATCCTGTCCTTGCCAAGCAGTAGTGTTCATTTTCAGGCTTGCAGGGGAGGGTGGCCTGCGATGTGCTCACTCCTTCCTCCCCCTCTCCCTGCCAGGTGTGTTCCGGGGTGGCCATGACCTCCTGGTACGGTCTCGTCTCGTCCTGACTGACACGGTGACGATGCAGGTCACCGCCCGCAGCGGCGAGGAGCTCCCCGTGGATGTGATCATGGCCTCTGTCGGATAACCCGCCTTTCCCAGGACTGTCCCGACACCGAGCCCCCCCGGGCACTGCTTCTTCCTCTGGCAGCAGAATAGGGATCACGTTCACTACAGCAGCTTTTGTCTTCTGCGCAGTACAGCTGTATTTGGGGCTCTGCCTATAAAATAACGATGTTTCCAAGCTCTGGTGGTGCGAAGCACTTTGTCCCCGCTCCGGAGGCTTTGCTAGCGGGCGGCCAGACCGCCACAGCCGCGCCTTGGCCTTTTGATGCCGTTTCAATAAAACCATCTCGTCGCTCTCCCTGGCCTGGTTGAGGCGCGGGAGCGGCCGTACCGCGAGCGGGCCACGCCCCCTCCGGGAGCGGGCCACGCCCCCTCCGGGAGCGGGCCACGCCCCCTCCGGGAGCGGGCCACGCCCCCTCCGGGAGCGGGCCACGCCCCCTCCGGGAGCGGGCCACGCCCCCTCCGGGGCAAAGTGCGGCGCGGCGCTCGGCGTGTCCGTGTCCGTGTCCGTGTCCGTGTCCGTGTCCGTGTCCGTGTCCGTGTCCGTGTCCGTGTCCGTGTCCGTGTCCGTTCCCGCTCAGAGCCGGGCGGGATGTGCGGGCGCACGGCCTGTTCCCTGGGCGCCGACAACCTCCGCCGGGCCTGCGCCTACCGCGACCGGCGGGGCGGGCGGCGGCAGCCCGAGTGGATCCAGGCGGAGCGGTACCGACCCTCCTACAACAAAGGCCCGCAGTCCAGCGGCCCGGTGCTGCTCTCCCGCCGGCACCTCCAGCAGGTACCTCCCCCCACCCCCCCCCCACCCCTCGCCCCCCAAACCGGAGCACGGGCTCTGGCAGCCGCCCTTTGCCAGCGCGTTGCTGCCGCGGGGTGTCCCGGGGCTTACCGGGGAGGTCGGCCGGGCGGTGGGAGCGGGGCTGAGCCTCCCGCCGCGGCGCGGCTCCCCCGGCCTCTCTCTGCTCCTGTACCGGGCAGGTACTGAATTCTCCAAGTGCAGAAGCGTCTCTTCTTGTTAGCGTTTACGTGTTCCTGAGGAGAGTGGGGAGTCAGTACCGTGCTTCCAGCGTAGCGTTGTATTTTCTGCAAAAATTCATATATGAGCGATTAACCGGGGTAGAAATTTTTCCCAATTGTCTAGAATTGCTCTGCTGGTTTTATTCTGCTTTCCTAAGGCTTTTTTTTTTTTTTTTTTTTTCATAACGCTGCTAAGTGTGTCCAGCTTGCATTGATAGGGGAAGGTAGAGAAAAAAAAAAAAAAAAATCTTAACTTCAGAGCTGTAAAATAACTGTACACCTGTGGTGACCGTTATCCCGGCTAATTTAAGCTTCACCAGACCTTCCCCAGACAACCTGAGCAGCCTCTACAACCGTCTGTGCATCTCATCTGGTTTCCGTATAAGAGGGTGCCCAGCGAACTGCTGCTTTTTCGTGTTCAGTGGGGTGAAGCAGGGTGTGCTGAACCAAAACCCCCCAACCTGGGCTACCTCCCCTTCTCCTCCCCTGGCCCGTGGGGCAGCGAAAGGGGCTGCTGTGCTTCACAGCCGCTCCCAGCGCAGGGGAGGGGGGGATGCCTCGGTGGGGCCACTTTGGAGAGGTGTGGGCGATGCCATCCGACATCCTTCATGCTCTTCTTTCTGACCGAGGGGTCCCACATCCCCCCAAGAGCCACCCCTGAGCTCGTGGCGCAGGGGAGCACGGGGCTGGGAGCGTGATGCAGACACGGGCTGCGTTGTCCGTCTGTGCAAATTGTGGGGACCCCGGCATGGCCTGAGGTGCCCCTCTGTGCCGCTCCTCAGCTGTGGGAGGCTCTGGAAGACCTCACAAAACCAGGCACATACACATCCCTGTATATATACACCTATAGTAGGTATATGTAGATCTATTGCATCTTTTTGGGAGCAGATGCCCTCGGGGGCCTCGCTCGCCCCAGCTCTGTGCTGGCAGCTGCGGGCAGAAGGTGAGAGTGAGCTGGGGGAGAAGTGAAAGCCACAAGCCATTTCCATTGTCCAAAGGCAGATGGTATGCAAAGTGCAAGGAGTGAAAGTGAACCAGGAGAGTAGAAATCACATTATTAAATTAAAGGTGAGGCTTACGCCCTGCAGCGTGCTCACTGTAAAAAGAGGAATGTTCTGAGGACCTTAACACGAGCCTGATAGTTTTTTTTTACTCAAGAGCTGGGGAGCTCATGTGTCTGGGCACTGCCCATTGAAGGAAAACTGCATTTGTTCCTCTGGAGAGTTGTTGGGCAAGCCCTGGAGACACTTGGTTATTTATTCCTGCAAAATACTCTTGTGTTTTCTGTTGAAGATTAATTCTTACAGGAAAGCCGTTAAAAATATGCAAAGGGTTATAATTATTGGCTATTTCTGCATGGCTTGCGAGTGATATACCTGCAGAAGAGCAGAGGCAGATTTGGTGCTGGAGGGGCTGCGAGCCCCAGCTCAGCTCTCGGCAGAGACACCAGCCTGTTCGCCCCTTGCAAGGGGAGAAGCCGCTTTCTCGGGGCTCTGTGAAGCCCCTTTCTCAAGCTGTGGGGATGCTCATGGTTCCTGCGACGTGGCTCTGACCCGCGGTGTTTCTCTGTCTCCTTTGAAAGGATGCCGACTCCTCCGAGCGGGTCCTCATGGACATGCGCTGGGGCCTGGTTCCCTCCTGGTTCAAAAAGGATGACCCCTCCAAAATGCAGTTTAACACCTCCAACTGCCGCAGTGACACCATGCTGAAGAAGTCCTCCTACAAGGTGAGTTGCTGCTGTCTTTGTGTCCAGCTTGAAGAGATCTTGCAATCGGCAAAACCAGAGCTGAAGCATCTCCCTAGCGAGTACCCGTCACCGTTTGCCTGCTGCACAGGGGAGTAACTCCCTGTACTGCAGCGCTGGCGGATTGCATTAAAAAAAAGAACTGAAAAGGTGGTTGCTGGTGAAGCTCATCTTTCATCACAGCTCTGGTGGTGGCATTTGTGCACCCCGTGGGGCAGTTTAGGGGAGCCCCAGGAGGGAGGGAGAGGGCTGGGTGGTCCCAGGAGCCCTCGTCCTCCCTCGCAGGCTGCCCGTGGCTGCTTTTCACCTCTCGCTTGTGCTTTCTCTCCCCCAGGGTGCTCTCCTCAAGGGCAGGCGCTGCGTGGTCCTGGCGGATGGCTTCTACGAGTGGCAGCAGAACAGTGGGGGGAAGCAGCCATATTTCATTTACTTCCCTCAGACCAAGGATGCTGCGGTACGGAGTCTCTCACCGTGTCTGAACGCTCGTGCCCAGCTCTGAGCCCCTGCTCCCTCCAGCTGCCCAGGGAAAAGCCCCCTTCCCTCCAGCTGTGCCCACCTCTGGGGGTCTCTCCTTCCCAACAGGGCTCTGTTCTGTGGTGGGCTCAGTGTGCTGGCATCCCTGTGGCCGGTGGGCCCTGCCACTGCGGTCCCCTGGCTGCAAACGGTGCCGCAGCCTCCCCGCCGTCACAGTCACTGCTCCCCACATGCCAGATATTTGCATGGGTAGGCGATGTGTCTCGCAGGGGACTGGGCTGGGAGTTTCACTACCTCTTTCCTTTCGTTGGGATGTTCAGAAGGGGAGGAGAGCGCTGGCTTGCCTCAGGGAAGATGAGGCTCTCTTGGAGTTACCTCCTGGAAAGCCCTCAAATTAGTTCAGTTAATGACTTTAGATCTGAGTTGTTGACCTGCTGCAGCACTGGCAAGTCTGTGATCCTTCGTCTGCCGTGGGTCAGCACCAACCGGGGCGATGGGGCCTCTCTCCTGCAGGCTGAAGGGACGGAGGGAGATGACGAGTGGAGAGGTTGGAGGTTGCTCACCATGGCTGGGATTTTCGACTGCTGGGAGCCGCCAGCGGGAGGAGAAATGCTGTACACTTACACCATCATCACCGTGGATGCCTCCAAGGACGTGAGCTTCATCCATCACAGGCAAGTGAGAGCGGGCAAGGGGGCTGCAGGGCCGGGGAGGGGGGCAAGGGAGGAAAGCTAGGCCTTTAAACATCGGTCTGGCAGCCGGCAGACAGGGAGTCCTGCTTCCTCCCGATGTCTGGGAGAAAAATGTTAAAACATTACCGGCTTGTTTCGGGTCACTGGTTCACACACTTTCCATAAATCACCATCCCTGTACCGTGGTGGGTGGCAGCCGGAGCTGGATGGCTCCCTGCCTGGGGCCTGGCAGTCAACCCCTCTGCCTCTTCCAGCAAAGCAGATACCTGGGCAAAGCGAATGCATGCTCTGCCTTGCAGGAGAGCATCCTGCTACTTCGGTTTTCCCCGTTTCCCCCCGAGCTGCTAGCTCCTTGCTAGCTTACAAGCCTGGCTTTTGCCATCCCACTCTGCCGTACCGGTGCTGGGCTCTGGGTCTGACTGTCCTGTCCCCTAGGATGCCAGCCATCCTGGATGGGGACGAGGCCATCAGGAAGTGGCTGGACTTTGCTGAAGTGCCAACTCAAGAAGCGGTTAAACTCATCCAGCCCACAGAGAACATCGTTTTCCACCCAGTGTCCACCTTTGTCAACAGCATCCGCAACAACACGCCCGAGTGTCTCGTGCCCATTGAGCTGGGAGAAAAGAAGGCGAGTGCTGGCAGGGGCTTGGCAGGGGAGGGCTCGGCCGTGGTGACGTCCCTGAGCAGGGCTGGAGCTGCCAGGCTGCAGGAAGGGCAGCAGCAGGCAGCGTCTGCAGGGCCTGCCCGTGCTGGAGTGCAGAGCCCCAAACAGATTCCCTTCCCTCCGCTTCCAGAAATAAACTGTCACCTCGTGCCAGGATTTCTCTGCCAAATGAGGCAAATTCCATGTGAAATGGGGCTTGGAACAAGCCTGTTTGCAGCAGCCCAGGGAACCCCCTGCAGATGTACCTGATTGCAGGCCGGGCCGTTGCTCCAGCCTGCGCATCCCATTCTGGACCAGCTCTCGCAGCCGGCTCTCTGCCCGGCTCTTGCTGTGCTTCTGACTTTTCTCACACTGCCTTTTGTCTCTCCAGGAGGTCAAAGCCACCCCAAGCAGCAAAGTGATGCTGGGCTGGTTAAAAAACTCCCAAGAGGACTCTCCCCAGAAGAAAGAAAATGATTTGCCCAGGTGGACAAGTCAGTTCATCCACAGCCCTTCGCCCAAGAAAACCAGCACCAATATCCTGCAGCAGTGGCTGAGGAAGGAAGGAGAGCCCGCTGCAAAGAAACGCAAGGCATAGGCACCAGCTGGGATGGCTGGCCATCCTTTTTCCTCCTGATTTTCCTAAGCAAAATGAAGAATGGTTTTGGGTTTTTTTGGAAGGCTTTGCAGACTGGAGTTGAGATTCTCCAAGTCTCTCAGGTGTTGATCTGATGCTCTAGGTTGCTGTCTCTGTTCTCTGTGTTTTGTTAAAGGTTGGTGTTTGTCTTTAAAGGTTTTGGCTTTGTCTTGTGCTGACGGGAGTGAATATAACCTGCTGGCCTCTCCCCTGCCAGTCACTCATGCCAAGTGAAGATAAAGCCCTGAGAAGCATCTCAGCCTGCCAGGGAAGAGTAGCTTCTGCCTTCTTGACAGTATTCATAGTTCGTGTGTCCTGTTTTCTTTTCTTCACCCTTTTTTTGGTATTAAACCAATACTTCTTTTCTATTTTATTTCATACTGTTTCTGCACAAGTTCCTTTCTAATACTATCGCCCTCCAAAGATGGCTGCAGGACAGAAGAACATGCAATAATTATGAGGATGAAACCCCAGGCTGGGAAGATCTGCCAGATTCATCCCGCTCTGCACCCGTGCTGCCACACGCATTCGTGGCTCCTGAACAGGGAGATGTTTAAGCAGTGCCTGAGGGGAAATGGGCTGTGCTTGGGTTTCCCTGGGGACAGCAGCCTGGGACAGCATGTCTTGGTCACGTTGTTAGTACAGTCATTTTGTTAATGGGATTTGAAGACTTAGAGAGGATTTTCTTGATCTGTGGAGGGATGCGCTCTGCCTTGTTCATAAAGGTCATTCATTAAAGCCCAGATAACCAAAGTGCCATTACAGAACAGCACAGGGCAGTTGTTTTTGAGGTCAGAGATTTTGTAAACAGAGCCAGATGTTACAGACCAAAAGCCTTACACAGTGGGACCCTTACTGGAAAGCAGTACTTCATTTGTATTGGAAACAATAAATTGGAATTAACTGGTTGACTGCACGGTGCCCTTGTCCATGAGTGTGTCTGTGTCCCTCTGGCCACCCACATCCCTGTTGCTCCTATTTTTCAGGCAGAGCTCATACCTCCTTTCCATCTGCTGTGGGGAAAACCAGCTACCCGCTGCTGAACTCTCAGGGTACTGGCAGGGCCTTGTTGCTGAAGCATTTCTATTTGCCAGTGGAAAATATTCCCCAGGGATTGATTTTGGGGCTCCTCTCCAGTGATCTCTCCCCAAGGAGCTGCAGGGGTGGCCACAGCTGGGGCTCGTCCCTGGGGAGGGACAGCGGGGCCGGGGCAGGAGCTGCAGGACGGGCACCCCAGGATCCCCGAGCGCTCTCAGAGCCAAACCCGTCTCCAAATCCCTCACATGCCATGGAGGTGGCTGAGCCCAGAAGGTCTCCTAGTTTACAGGAAATTGGGGTGAGATTAGGATTTCCAGACAGAAACTCTGGTGCTAGCTGGCTCCTCATCCCTCCCACGGTGACTTGAGTGAGGCAAGAGAGTCCCTGCAGTAGCAGCTCCTGGCAGAATAAATGAGTCTTCAGGTGCTGGGGCCGTCACCTCCGCCTTGCAGGAGCACTAAGGGAGGTTTCTCTCCCTGCCAGGCCATCATTCCCCCAGGGTGAGCAGCTCAGCTGCCCTGGGCTGGTCGCTGCTAGCTGCAGATCAGGCTTTTCCAAAGGTCACAGGCTCATCCCAAATTCGTTTCAGGTCTCCAGTTGCTATGGAGGGAGTGAAGATGCTGAGCGTGAGTGGGGGACACTCACCTTGGCCCACTCTGGGGAACATAATCCTTTCCTTGGAGAGGCAGGGGCAATGCAAAGACACAGGGTACAGATTACCTCCCTCCAGATTGTGAGCACCAGCAACATCATCACCGAAAAAACACGCTGATGGTTTAAGGAGAAGGTGTTACTGCTGAACTACACCACCTTTAAACTGGAGCCTGGCTGCTCGCCCAACACCGTTTGCAGCAGTTGCTTCTACCTGGTGAGGAGATGACCACGCTCAACCCAGTGTGACCCGGCCCCCCCAAACTGGCTCGGGGACAGCTTTCCCCTTCGAGGTATGATGGCGCTCTGGCAGGGAGGGCAGCGCTCACTGCGGGTGGGGGGATGCTCCAGGGAGTGCAGGGGACTCCCCCCTCCTCGCAGCACCCTCCCCCCGCTCGCAGGCCCTGGCACCCTCCCAGGAGAGGCATCCCGCGGCGGGGGCTCGCCGTTTGGGCAAGGTGAAAGGGACAGCCGGTGAGGAGCAGCGCTGTCGGAATACCCACGGGGGCTCCGGGCAAATCACCCTGTCTTGGTTTGGGCTTCCCTCGGCCCCGGCGCAGCCAGGAAGGAGCTACCGGCGTGGGGGGCAGCGCTGGCCGCGGCCGGCTGCGAGCGGGGCCCCCCCCGCAGCGAGGGGCACAGCCGGGGCGCTCCCCGCCCGGCGCTGCCCTCGGCCCCGGCCCCGCGGCAGAGCCGGGGCGCTGCGAGCCCTATGCAAATCAGGGATCGAGGCGATAACCAATCAGCGCCGCGCCGGCCGCCGCGGTAACCAATGGGCGGAGGCGGGCGGCGGGGCGGGCAGGGATATCCGAGGCGCGGCGGCGGCAGCGCTGGCAGTGCGGCGGCGGGCGGCGCGCAGGGCGGAGCGGCGGCGGCGGCGGCTGCTGCGGGTAAGGGCGGTGCGGCGGCGGGCGGGGACCGGGGGGGGGGGCGTCCGGTGCGGCGACACGGTGCAACGGCACGATGTAACGGCGTTTATCTCCCTGCAGGCGCCGGGACCGTCTGTGCGCGGCGCTTCTCGGGGGGCGGCGGCGGCGAGGGGGCCGCTGCCTGCCGGCCATGTCGGGCCGGGGGAAGTCCGGCGGCAAGGCGCGGGCCAAGGCCAAGTCGCGCTCGTCGCGGGCCGGGCTGCAGTTCCCCGTAGGCCGGGTGCACCGGCTGCTGCGGAAGGGTAACTACGCGGAGCGGGTGGGCGCTGGGGCGCCGGTGTACCTGGCGGCCGTGCTGGAGTACCTCTCGGCCGAGATCCTGGAGCTGGCGGGCAACGCGGCCCGCGACAACAAGAAGACGCGCATCATCCCGCGGCACCTGCAGCTCGCCATCCGCAACGACGAGGAGCTCAACAAGCTGCTGGGCGGCGTGACCATCGCCCAGGGTGGCGTCCTGCCCAACATCCAGGCCGTGCTGCTGCCCAAGAAGACGCAGAGCTCGAAGAAGTGAGCGCTGCCTCCCCCTTCCCTCCCCCTCTGGCCCCCTTCTCACCGCTGCCCCATCTGCCCTCCCAAAGGGGCTGGGGTTCCCCTTCCTGCCCCCAGCCCGGGCTGGGTGGTGAGCCCTGGCAGCACCCTGCTAGCTCTCCACTACTCCCCCAGCCTGGGCTGCGATGGGGTGCTGGGGGAGCATGGGTGAGGTCAGGCCCTGCTTGTGCCCCCTGCCCTGCCCCTCTTTCCTGTGGAAGAAGTATTTTTGGCGGAGGCAGCTGGATCACAGCTGTCAGTAGCAGGGGTGGCATCTGGAGCTGTACGGTTGGGTTACGGTGCAGAGCTGCTGAGGATTGTTTGGGCTGACGTGGGGATGGCCGAGGGTACCACCGGCTGCCTCTCCCCTCCGCCAGCCCTGGGGCTGCGCAGGGCCCCCCTGAGCTGGCCCTGCTTGCCCTGGCGCGAGGACGGGACTCACTGCTGCTGTGCCCCCCACCCCCCCTCAGCAATGCCATCCCGGCCGCACTGCAGCGAGGGGAGCAGGGGTCTGGAAAATGTGAAAAGGAGGAAAAGTTTCTCCGTTGGCAAGAAGTGACTGTTAGTCTTAGTTTTGTTCATGGTAAAGCTAGTGCATTGCATACTGTAAAGAAGCTCTGGTCCTTGTTATTTTAAGGTCTCTTATTTTTGGGGGTGTCTCCCTGCAAAGTCACCTTCCCACAGCTCCCGGGGGCTTGGTGGGTGCTGGGGGACTCGGTGGTCCCATGCGCTGTGGGTCCCGCTAGCGGGGTGGGGTGGAGGCTGCAGTGACAAATCCCCTCGGAGAGCGTCGCAAGGTCAGGCGCCCGCCGGGAGCGGGAGCTGCCATCTTCTGCCGTGGCTCCCCTCCTCTCCAGCTGCAGAAGCCCTTCGTTTCGCTGAGAGCTACCCTGTACCCTGGTTGCACTTCTGGAAATGACATGCTGTGTCTTTTTTTTTTTTTTGTTGCTGTTTGTTTGTTCAACACTATTTCTGGTTCTAAGAAATAAAGCAATTATGATATCTGTTAACTGTAACCCTCGATGGATTAATATTTCTTTTTGAAAACAACCTAAGGTTTGTATAGAAGCCCACTCTTAGCTAGTGTTTTATTTATTTAATGGCTTTGTGGATAACGTGTGAGCATGGGGGCAGGCTAGCTGTCCCGTGACACCTGGAATAGCTGATGCAGAGACAGCTTTCCTTGCTGCCCAGAGCAGCCCGCTTCTGTGGAGGCCGATAGTCGTGTGCATGTGACAGTGTCTAGGCAATCAGACTGTAGACCTTCATAACATGTTTTCTAAGTTAAAAAAACAAAACAAAAAAAAAAAAACAATGAGCAACTTCTGTTTATGTGCTGTAAGTAGCATGCGTTCAACCTATTGAATCAGTTGTTTATCTTGTGGATGAAATAACTAACCCTGGCTCCGAGTTTATTATTATCTATAGAGTAGATGAACCTGGATGCTTGTCAGCGGGTTTTATGAAGGGGTTTTTTCGCTCTGTTGTGGAACGTGGAAGGGGTGTGTTCATTAGTGTCGTGCTAATGAGGGGTTACAGACATGTTATGCTGGGGTACCCTGGCCTCGGGTGGGTGGGGGGCAGCCGGGCACGGCTCCGCTGCTGCGGCACGGACTCCCTGGGATCTCTCGTCTTCCTGTAAAGTGACTGTTTCTGTCAGCGAGGTGGGGACGAGGGGTTTCCTTGCCACTGCCCCACGTGGAGGTCAACGTGTCTGTATCAGAGTGTCTTGTTCTCTCCCTCCTGTCTTCGCCAGGACCAGCATTCTGTACAACCCGAGAATGCTTTGTATTTCTTAGAAAAATGCAGAACTTGTGATACTGAAAAGAACAGTGCAAACCCAATATCTGATTAAACTGGTTCCCTGTTGAATGCTGTCGAATGTGCTGTGTCTTGTCACCTCACCAAACCTACTGAATCTGGTGGCAGCTTGGTGTCTGGGCTTGTTTTTTTTCCAACTGGGGAAGGACTAGTAAAACAACAGATCTGGCCTAGCAGTGGTCCTGCTGTGTCCTTCATGCAGACAAATAGTCCTTTCCTACCCTGAGAGCACATAAACCCCTTCTCTGGCTCTTCTCCCTGCTGTGGGAATGCCTGAGCTGCCCCTGGGCTGGGAGCAGCGGGGCCCAGGACCCTCAGGAGGTGCTTTTGCCATCAAGGGGCTGCCCCGGCACCCCTGGGGTGACCTGGCAGACGAGCAGGTGGAGATGGGCTACTGGAGGAGAAGCTGATGCTGGTGGGGAGGGAGGAGGCCTGGAGACATGAGGCTGTTTCTTACTCTGACACCCTCTCCCTTCTTCGCACAGCTCCCCGTTTACTGCTCTGGTTTCTGGTGTGCACGCTGGAGTTCCTCCCAGCTTGGGCTTTGAGGGAGCTTAGACAACTTCCAGGTCAGGGTTGGGTGCTGGCAGGTTCTGTGCTGGGTTGTGGAAGGCTGTAGGTGAAGGACTGGAGCTGCTGGGCTGGTCTCTACAGGGCGATACGCCGCCTTCTGCCCTACCAAACGTGCTGTCCAGGCAAACGGCAGAGAGCAGTTAGGGGTGCCCTGGGGCAGGGACCCCCGGGGCGGGGTGGCTCTGTAGCCCCCCTGGCTGTTGCGTGGCTCTGCCTGGGCTGGCGGGGGTGATGCCTGCAGCAATAACCAGGAGGTGGTGGCACACATCGTGCCCACACCACAGAGCTCCAGCTTGTTCTGAAATTCCGCTGCCAGCCGCGTGGCAGGCCGGCTGGGAAAGCTGGCCTGCTGCGAGGCAGACCAAAGGAAATCCTGTCTGTCGCGCCAAGCGTTGCTTAAGTGCTTGGCCTTTGCATCACCTCCTAAACTTCACATCCGAACGTCGTTGTGACGAGGAGAACGCAAGTCTTCGGTCTTCATTAGAAAGCTGGAACGGACTTTGTCGCCTTCAAGCCTGCAGCTCCAGAGGTGGGTCTTGTGGATTTTCGGAGCCGTGCTGCTGGTCCTGGCTCTTCTGATTGCTTCGTGGCACCAGAGCAGTTGAGCTCATAAAATGGGAAGGACTTGGCTGAGTAGAGCCTTCACAGAGGTCACACGAGCTTGAAAGGGTGTCCCTTGGGCTTGGCTTCCCTCAGGGAGAGGGCAGGGGGGCTGCAGGGCGCTTCCCCTCCTTCCTCTTGGGCACCTCAAGGTGAGATAAGCACAGACCAGGAGCTGAAGGTGGCTGCTGTGGGAGGCTGCTGTGCACCTCGCCACGTGCAGCGGAGCCTCCCCCAGCCGTGTACCGCAGCTCTGGCACTGGCTGCGTCTGTCTGGGCGATGACTCTGGAGCCGTGGGCCCTTGGAAGTCCCCGGGGCTCGGGTTTCTCTCCAGAGCCTGGCCCCCGCGGCTGGCAGAACCTGTTGGGAGCTCCCTCGGGGGCCTCAACCCGCCCGGTACGGCACTGCCAGCCCCTCTGACCGGGCGGCGAGGGCTCGGGCGCCGCGTCACGCTGCTGCCTTCCCTCGGCCAGGCAGCCGGAGGCTGGCGGCCGAGCCCTCGCCGGCCTGCAGGAATGCCTCCGGTGGCTTCCCTGCGAGGTAAAGCCCCTCGGCAGCCGAGCCATTTGCTTGGTGGGTCAGAGCTGTGCCCCCGGGGAGAATCCCCTGCCTGCAGCCCTGTGCCCTCCAGCTGGTGGCTGGATCTGAAGGGCAACCGCTGCCGACCGTGACGGTGGCCGACGCGGCGGTGGCATCCTCTCCAGCCCTTCCAGACCTGCAGTGTCATCTACTGACTAAGGAGACAACTGCAAATCCCTGCTGGAAGGCAGCAGGTCTCTTGGGGTACCCGGGGCTGCCGGCAGGCGCTCAGGCGTGGGGTGAGACTCGCGTGGGCAGCAGGATGGTGGCTGGCCTGACCTGGCGGCTGCTGCTCCTAAATTTAGCCGTGGCGGGAGGCTGCAGCCTCCCAGCTTCAGAACATGGCTGAGCTTGTCGAGGAGCAGAGCTGGCTCCTCTTGCCTAATTTAGCTGATGGACCTTTCTTCAGGGAGTAAAACTTGCTGCCCTTCTCCCTGCTTGTTCTTCCCAGGGGCGCAGGGATGGGGCGGGGGCACAGGGGCTGGGCGCTGGAGGAGGGGGCTGCTCCTTTCTCGGGAGCGCCAAAAGGGCCCTGCCCTCAGCCGGGGTTGTGGCCGTCCCCAGGCACTGGCTGGCCACTGTCCCTCTGTCCCCTCCTCACGGGGGGCCTGTGTGCCGGCCCGAGCCGTGCTGCGCTCCCCGGGCACCGGGAACACGTCGCTGCTCTGGGGACGGCAGCTTGGAGGGGCTGGCAGCAGCTCTGGGGTGATGCCCCTTCCCGACGCTCTCCTTCCCGGCTGGGGGAGGCTGTGACCGAGGGCTTGGTGACAGCCAGCCCGGCCCCAGGGCAGCGCTGCCCCGCTGCGGGCTCCGCCACAGCCCCCCCGGGGTACAGCGCAACGGCAACTCCTCCTCTCACCCCCCCCCTGCCCGGCCACGGGGGGTAAACTTGCGGCCGGGGTCCCCTTCCCTGCCCTCTCCTGCCACCCCGCTGTAAGCCGAGGGTCCCCGGCGGTCGCTGGGTGCGGAGCTGCGGGCTCATCCCTCGCCCCTGCAGAACAAGATGGCCCAGATCCCCGGCAGGGATTTACGCAACCTCGCCGGTGCGAGCTATAAATAGGCGCAGCCATGGAGGCGCGGGGTGGGCGACGGGCCCGGGCCCAGCAGGAGCCCCCGGGGGAAAAGCTGCCCACGCCCGGGGCTCTAAGCGAAGGGTGGAGGTGGGGGTGTGTGCCCTGGGGGCTGCCCGCCCCCCACCCCGCCTCTATCCCGGGTGCTGTGGCACGCCAACTGGGGGGGTGGATGTATGTAGGGTGGGGGGGGGACTGTTTCGCGGGGTGTCCGCCGTGGGTTCCCCTCCCATCTTCAGCTTCCACGCAGGGGAACCCTCGCTCCCCTCCTCCGGCATTTCCCGGCGCGCAGCTTCCCCCGGGGGCAGGGCGCAGTTCTGCCGCAGCCCCCCTGGGCCCCGCTCTGGCGCAGTAACATCTGGACGGGTGGGGGGGGGCCCCCTTATCTCCCCCACTCCACTCCCCCCATCCCTCCGCGGGGACCGGCACAGCATGGCTGGACCCGCCCGCCTCGCCCCCGGTGCTTGCAGGGAGCACAGGACAGCTCGACATTTTTTAACAATTTATTTGAAACGACGATAAATGAAAAAAACAAAAGAAACACACACAAAAAAAAAAAAAAAAAAAAACCACAAACAAAACCCCCCCCACCCTCCCAACAAAAAAAAAAAACAACCCAAAACCGATTTAAAAAAAAAAAAAAATTAAAGGCCATTGACGATGCGACCTGAACCGGCGGCCCGAGGGCCCCGCGGGCTGTCCCGCCAGGGGGCGGGCGGCCGCCCGCGAGCGCTGGCCCTTTAAGAGCGCCCCGACGCCGCGGTAGCCAATTGGCGCCCAACGGGCCGTTGCCATGGCGGCGGGGGCCGGGAGCCAATAGGGGGCGCCGTGGCTTTTCGAACTCGCGGCTGGCAGGCACGGTGCGCCCGGCGGGAGGGGCGGGGCGGGCCCGGGCGGCGGGAGCCGGCCCACGTGGCGCGGGGGGCAGCGGGGGCGCCGCCGCAAAATGGCTGCTATGGAAACCGGGCGGGAAAAAACCCTGTGAAGCACCGGGGGGGGGGGGGGGGGGGGGGTGAGGGGAGGGGGAGAAGGGGGGGGGGGTAGGGAACCGTTTACACGCGGGGAGGGGCACGGCCGAAAACAAAAGGGCGCGATCGGGGAGAAGCCGCGGGGTGGGGGGGGAGGGGAAATAAGGCGCCGGAGAAGGGGAAAGGGGGGGGGGGGGGGGGGGGCGGCCGCGGCCCCGCTCACCGCGGGCGGCGGCGGCTGCGGAGCCGAGTCAGCGACACAAAGACAAAGCGGGTCCCTGGGGTCCATCCGCGGAGCAGTCTGTGCGGCGGGGCTCGCAGTCCGGGGGGCGGCTCCCCGCGCCCCGCTCTCATGCCTTCCTGCTCTTGAGCGCCTTGGGCTTTGCGGACTTCTTCACCTTCTTGCCCCCCGGGGACGCGGCTCCCTTCTTGGTGGCCTTCTTGGCTTTGCCCTTGTCCTTCTTCGCCGCCGCGCCGCCGGCTCCCTTCTTGTGGGATTTCTTCTCGGGCTTCTTGCTCTTGGTCACTGGCTTCTTATCCGCCCGCCGGGACGTGGAGGCCGTCGCCTTCTTGTGGGACTTGTGGGCACTGCTGCCCGCGCCCCCATCGCCGCCGCCTTCCAGCTTCTTCCTGTTGAGCTTGAAGGAGCCGTTGGCGCCGGTGCCCTTGACCTGGAGCAGGGTGTCGTTCTGCACCAACGCCTTGATGGAGTACTTCAGGTAGGTCCTGCCGTTCTGCTGGTCGAACCAGGCCACCTTCTTGGCCTCGTTGTAGATCTTGGCCAGCGAGGACCCATTGCGCTCCCCCAGCTTGCGGATCGTCTCCACCACCAGCTGGCTGTATTTGCCCGGCTGGTTCTTCTTCTTGTTGTTCTTCTTCTTCTTCGACGGCGACAGCGAGGAGCCGCCGCCGCCGCCGCCTCCTCCGCCGCCGCCGCCGCCTTTCGCCTTCTTAGCGGCCGCTTTCTTCTCCGGGGCGAGCGGCACTTCCTCCGCCTCGGTCAGAGGCAGATCGGCTTCTTCCAGCTCCACCGACATGGTGCCGCCGCGGGGGCGCGGGCCGCAGGCCGATGGCGGGCAGGGGCAGCCGCGGCGTGGCGGGGGGGCCGGCGCGGCGCGCTGCTGCCTCACTCCGTTGCCGCCGCCGCCGCTCTGGCGGGGCGGGCGCCGCCGCCGCCCTTTATATGGGCGCGGGGCGGACCACGTTGAGAACAACAACAGCCTGGTCCGCCGCCAGCTCCAACTTGTGCTTCTTGGGGCCCTTTCGCGGGGCTCCCGCGCCGCCGCCCGGGCCCCCCGCGCCGCCCCCCCCGCCCCGCGCCCCGCGCCCCGCCGCCCCCCACCCCGCCGCCGCCCCCCCGCCCCCCGCCGCGCCCCGCCCGCCGCCCCCCGCCGCGATTTCGGGGGCGCGCCCGGCGCGGCGGCGGGAGCGAGGAGGGGGGCGCCCGGCGCGGCGGCGGCTGGAGCCTCGCGGCGGACCCCCCCGGCATCGCCGCCGCCGCCGCCCGCCGCCCAAGAGGGGCCGCCGCGGGGGGGGGGAGGCGGGGGGCGGCGGGGGGCGGCGGCGGCGGCGCTGGCCCCGGGTTCTCCGGAGGGAACTAACACAGGCGACGCCCTCCCGCGGCCGCCGGCAGCAGCGCGGAAGCGCCGAGACGAGGCCGGGGGTCCCCGCCCCGGCGAACGGCAGCCGACCCCCCCCACCGACCCCCCCCTCCCCCCCGCCCGGACGGGGCCCCCGAGGGGGGAGGCCTGTTTGTAGGGTGTGCCCCCCCCCCCTTCCCCCCGCCCCCGCGCGGGTATCGCCCCGCAGCGGAGGATGCGGGCAACGCGGCCGGCCCAGAGAGGGGGGACACTGGGGGGGGGGCGCCCCCAGCTTGGCACGGTGTGTGTCGGGGAGGGGGGGCAGTGAATCGCTGCAGCCCCCGCGCCCCACAGGCGGGGGTGGGCCGCGGCTCTTAGCTCAGCTGCAGGCCGCAACTATGCATGGGTTTGGGGGGGGGGGCAGAAGTGGTGCTGTGATCACCCTCCAAAGACACACACACACACACACACACACACACACGGGAAATCCTGGCATTTCCCGGGGTTGGAGGGTTGGGAGGGGGGGGCTGTGCACAATGATGCCCCACTCCCGCCCTTTGCCGCGCGCCGGGGCGTGGAGGGGCCCCCCCACACCTGAGACTGGGATCTGTGTGCCACACACACACACACAAAAATTCCCCGTGGGGGTTCGAGGGTGTGAGTGCGCAGGGGCATCCCCGCAGCCAGCACACGCGTGCCCGCCGGGGCCCGCAGGCGTGTGCGGGGACACGGTGCACGCGCACAGGCGTGTACACACACGTACCCCCGCCACACACACACACACACACACACGCACACACATGCACACGCACATACATGCACACGCACACACATGCACACGCTGTCGCACCCCGCCCCCTGCCCACGCACGCTGCGCCGAGCCCGCACAGCCCCGCCGCCTCCCCTTCCTCCTCCTCCTCCTCCTCCTCCTCCTCTCCCCATCCCCCGGCTCCTCTCCGCCATTTCCCTCGCCCGCGCCCCCGCCGCCCGCCGTGGAGGGGGGGAGGAGGGGGTGTCCGTGGGGGCCACTCGCCGGGCACCCCCCGTGCTGGGGCCGGATCCTGACCGGCCGTGTGTGTGTGTCTGTGTGTGTGTGTGTCTGTGTGTGTGTGTGTCTGTGTGTGTGTGTGTCTGTGTGTGTGTGTGTGGGGGGGTGGGGTGGGGGGGTATGGGTGTCCCCCACCCCTGAGCGACACCCCCCCCTTTCATAACTGCGAGGTTCTCCCCCCCCCCCCCAGCAGCCGTGGCCAGGCATCCCTGCGATGAGTTGCACCCGGTCTCGGGGACCTGCGAGGCCCTCGGGCAGGAGGACTGGGGCGTCGCCCGGGGCGGGGGGGGGGGCACAGGACACGGGACCCCCCCCAGCGGGAGCCCCTCGGGGCGGGCAGCATCGCACACCCACCCGTGGGCCACTGCCCCCACTGTCCCGCCTGCACGGCTGCAACGGGGTGGGGAGGGGGGAGGTGTAATGTATAGATACGTGTGCGTGTGAGATACATGCACGAATCCGAGTGGCAGCATGTGTAGGTCCAATGCTGTAACCAAATGGAAACTTACAGCGAAGCTGGCTATAGGGGTGTATAGGGGGAGTGTGCGTGTCATGTATGTAATATGTATGTGCAATATATAATAGTTATTATTTATTGTAGTAGCTTTACGTAAATTGAAAGAAATGGAAGTGCATACATGCACTTAAACACCTAGGTATATATTTTTAAAATACTGACATAGACATACCAATATTTAAATAGAACCTGCCAGGGTGGGTGGGTGGGGGCGCGGTTGAGGCGGGGCAGGGAGGAGCTCACGCGTGGTAGTGGGGGCTGTGGGCGTGCAGCGAGCCCCGGGGCCCGGCCCAGCCCCCACGGGCGCCCGGCGTGTCCCTGCCCACGGCCCCCGGCCCCGCAGCGGGGATAGGAAACAGAAGGCGCGGGTAGAGATCTGTGAAGGTATAAATATTTGAATAAAATCCAAAGGGGGAGGCTCTGTGTGTGTGTGTGTGTGTGTGTGTGCTGAGAGAGGTACACGGAGAGTGGGAGAAAACAGCCCCAACACACAGAGACACATCCTCTCCCTATATGTACATACATACTTATATAGGCACAGAGAGCCAGCTTTGTTCACATACACATCTCTCTCTCATACGCATATACAATAGAGCTGGTCACACGTACACACACACTTCCCCCTCACGTGCTCTGTATATGCATATCTACACATATACTGGGCGGGAGCGAGCTGCTCTCAGGTAGCTACTCTTGCTATATACACATATAGGCATAGATGCATACTCACACACACTGCTATCAGTATATATATACATATATACAGAGTATAGAGAGGTTCATACAGTTCTCTTACTATATATAGAGACATATATGGTCTCTATAGTGAGAGTGAGAGCATGCTGTTCAAATACACAAACAATAGTCTCACTACACACACACACAAGTATGCATAACGCATGCATATATATTGCTATGGGGCGAGAGACACGTTCTCTCCCTCTCTCTTTCTTTCTCCCCCTCCTTGACCTCTCTGTATGCACATACATATACATACACACACACACACACACTGAGAACATGTGATATTTCACACACAGAAACACACTACCCTCCCCAATATATAGAATTACATATATACATCTGTACTTAGCTGTTCATGCACAAATACATACACAGTATTCTCTCTTGCTATATACATACGTATATGCATAGATATATACATACTTAGGGTGAGAGCTGTTCACACACATTCTCTTGCTGTCTCTATATATAGATATATATATGCATCTTGAGAGAAAGAGGGAGAGTTATTCTCTCTCACACACATATTTTCTACCATTCTATCTCTCCCCACCCCATATACATAATTACTGGGGTGTCGAAATGTGTGTGTATCTCTGCGTGTGTGTGTGTGTGTGTGTATTCTCTCTTTGTATGGATATACATATGTAGAGAGTGAGAGTATTTCTAACACAGAAAATACTGTCTCTGTATAGATCCATATGTACATGTGTACTTACATATATAGACTGTGCACATAGTTCTCTATATAGGCACATTTGAATGCTTATACAAACACAAACCATCTCCATATATACTGAGCTGCTCATACACAAATGATGCTCCTTTCTCTTGCTCATGCTGTATGTATAAATATATATGCATATATACTCTCTCCATATACAGAGTTCACACACATAGGTCTTGCTATAAGCACACACATGTGTATATGGGGGGGAGAGAGCTGTTCACACATATGTAATTTGCTCACTACATATATATATATATATACATAGGAAGAGAGCTGTTCACACAAATACTCTTGTGCTGTATATATACATATACACATACACGTATGTATATGTGTGTGTGTATATGCAGAGCTGTTCTCACACGCATATACCATCTCTCCCCATATGCTGATATACATATATGTACACACACGCACATGTATATATATAGAGAGAGCTGTTCTCAAACACATAATTTACTACATAAAAAATATGCACATATAATGAAAGATCTGTTCTTTCACACACACACTTCTCTCTTGAGCAAGTATATGTACATATTTATGCACATACACACAAATATACAAAGAAGGAGTGTGAGATGTTCACACACAGAGTGTCGCTGTACACATACACACGCATATAGAGAGAAAGGCGGGGAGAACTGTTCAAACACAAGTCTCTCACTACACATACATGCACACACACACACATATATATGCATATACACGTATGTGCTGGTATGGGGAGAGATCTGCTCTCTCTGACAGACACACACTTCTCTCTCTCAATATGTACATGTATATATACACACACGGACACATGCTATAGAAAATTGCATAGCTACAGCTCTACTTAGAGCGCTGTTCACACACAAATGCAGGTACAGTGTTGTCCTCTCTCTCTCTCTGCATAGATACGTATATACAGAGCTGTTCACACACATTGTCTCTCTTGCTGTACCTGTATATTTAGACATATATATGTAACAAAATGAGTGAGAGCAATTCATACACACAAACACATTTTTCATCGCTCTTCCCCCCCACCCCCTATAATCTCTGGGGTGCATAAATATGTATCAGTATATTCTCTCGCTGTATGTAAATGCATAAGTAGAGATTGCAAGAGCCATTACACACACACTACTCCCTCTTGCTATATATATGAATACATAGATGTACAGATACATATATACACACAGAGATTGTTCACACACATAGGTCTCACTCTTTCTCTATACATACATTCATATAGAGAGTGCATACTGTTTACACAAAACCCACACTATTCTGTCCATATGTATGCATACATATGTATATACTTAGTGAGCTGTTTTCACACACAATACTCCTCTCTTGCTATATACATATATATGCCAATACACATATGCACTCTATATGGAAAGACTGCTGTTACAAACACACTTCTCTCACTAGATATATAGATATATACTTAGAGAGCTGTTAACACTCACAATTTTCTTCCTATATATACACACATATATTTATATACATACATATATACAGAGGCAGCTGTTCACTCACACACTTGCACAATTCTCTCTTGATACACACACACGTATATACACGTATATACTTAGATACTGGGGAGGGGGAGAGGTAACAGGTGTCTCTCTCTTTTCCCCCCCTCTCTCCTCTGCATATATACATATATGTTGAGAGCTGTTCAGAGAACTGTTCACACACACACACTACTTTCTTACTATATATATATACACACATATATGTGCATATATATACACAGTGACTGTTCACATGCATACAAACATATTTTTTATAGACATGTATACACACACATAGAGGCATATATACTTCCTGAGCCCTGTTCACCCCGCCCTTCTCTCTTAATCTCTATCTATATGTGCAAATGCACATGGAGGGAGAAGGCTGCTCTCACCTCCTCTCTCTCACCCCCCCTATATATTCATCTATACTTGGAGAGCTGGTCATGCACAAATACATAAACACCAAGAGCCATTCGCACACATTAGTCTCTCTGATGTGTGTCTGTGTGTGTGTATATATATATATTCAGATACATTTACCTATATACTTGAGAAAGAGAGGTTTACACACACACACACACACATACACACTTTCTATCATTCTCTCTCTCTCTCTTGCCCACCCCCACCTCACCATGTATAATCTCTGGGGTGCATAAATATATACAGATGTATGTTTATATCTTGATATATATTCTATGTATATACATATGTAGAGAGTGAGTGATAGCTGCGCTCACACACACAATACTCTTGTTATAGCTATGGCTATATAGATGGATATGTACTTATATATGCACAGACTGTTCACACATATAACCGTATGTAACTATATATACATACATAATTAGAGAAAGCACAGTTTACACACACACACACGTATATACAGAGCAAGAACCCGCAAGCAGTTCATACACATGCACAATTCTCACTACATGTATATACTTAGAAAGGGATAGAGGTCTTCATGCACACATTTTCCTGCTAGATATATATATACATATATATATATATACATACACACACATATGTATATAGAGTTGTTCTGACACACATGCACACACACATACTTCTCTCTTGCTATAAATACACACACAAACACATATATATGCATATATACCTATATACGTACATATGGAGGGGAGAGGGAATGACCCGTTCACTCACCTCTTTCTTTCTCTGCATACATACATACATAACTCATCAGGAGTGAGAGCACTGTTCACACAAACACACAATACCCTCTCTTGCTATATAGATAAATATCTATAAACATATACTTATATATTACAACATATATAATTAGAGATGTTCACACACACAGTATCCCCCAACCTATACATATACACTTAAAGACACACAACACTCTCTGTCTGCGTGTATATATACATATATATACCTGCAGAGAGTATGAGCAAGAGCTGTTCACACACATTTTCTCTTGCTATACACACATAGATGCATACATATATATGCACGTGCACTATTCACACACACACAGAGAGCACTCCACATATCCCCTGATACATACACTTTATTTAAGTGTTTACTTATATATGTAACTAACTGTGTGTGTCTGTATTTTCTATCATTGTCTTCCCCTCCCCGAGAGAAAAAGACCTACACAGAGAATGGCAAAAAATACCCCCCCACACATCCCCCCCCGCTAAAAATGCATGTGGGGTATCTGTGTGTGAGGCTGCGCTCACTCCCACCCTCTCTTTTGCTCCCATATATAATATCTAGATGCATATACAGTCATACGTGTGTGTGTCTATTGATCTCAAAATAGATATTCTCTCTGCGTGTGTGAGTATGGAGCGAGAGTGCGAGGGAGCCGGCCGTTCTCTTGCTCCCCATTCACACACAGGTATCCCCATGTCCACCTCTACATCGAATTTCTTTAAATATTTATTTACGTGTCTCTATTATCTTTCATTTTCTCTCCCTGCCTCCCTCCTTCCACCTTTCTCAAGGAAATATAAAAATAGCTAAACTACACACACACACCCCCACACATATATGACCCATTTATATAGATATATATCAACCACATATAAATATATAAATCATGTATAAAGATATAAAAAATATAAATAATATATAAAAATAGATATATAAACCACGCAAAGTGCATAAATATAAAAAGATTAAATTTGGGGGTATCTGTGTCTGTAGACAGAGAAAGAGAAAAAACACATATACAAGTATAAAATAATTTAAAATGTGTCTATGACCATCTCCCATCTTGCCATATATGAGGGTGATAGATAATACATACACACATTTCTGTATGTGTGTATATCTATACATCTATATTTAAATATCTGTATATATAAATAAAATATAGATGAGGGTAGCCATATCTATGTGTGAGAATTCTTTCTTTTGCTGAATATCTATGTAGATGAAGAAATAAATAGTGTATGCTGTGTGTGTGTACATCTCGTAAATGGGAAGCTATAACTAAACTCAGTTACACGCTCAGTCTCTGAACCTCAGGATCCGTGTCTGTGTAAGTGTAATATAGCAACACCCCCCCACACCCCCATGTGTCCGTGCTGTCGTTTGTGCTTCCCTGCTCTCTAGCTCTCCACAGCTGTGCCTTGATAAATATATACATATACACTTCACTGCTCGTGTCCATGTGTTTGAGTATGTAAACCACATACACACAGACTTTTACCTACAAATATTTCTGTATACCTATTGAACGCTGAACACATTTTTGTGCCTGTGTCACACGTTTCCCTACAAGCACCCCAGGGTGCGTGCGGGGTGGGGGTCTGTGTACACCTGGGTGCTGGGGGGGTGGCAGAGGCTATTTGGGGCTCCAGGTGTGCAGGGATGGGGCTGGCGCTCTGCTCACCCGCAGCGGCTGGACTGGCAGGGGGGGTCCCGCTGCGGGGTCAGGGCAGGTTGCAATGCAGGACACGTCCAGCCCCAAAAAGCTGGCGTGGGTGCTGCTGCCAAGGCCCCCCCCGAGCCTTACGGCCCCGGGGCTTCGCAGCTTGGCAGCTCCGTGGCTGGCACGGCAGTCGGTCTTTAATTTCTTTGATGCTACTCCCCCCGCCTCCAGCCCCAGCAGTATAGATGTGGTTGTGTGATTCCCCAGCTTTTATATTTGCACCAGCATCTTGCAAAACACAGCTGCCTTCGCCAACGGCTCCAGCCCCTCGGCAGGGAGCAGCCGCAGCTGCAGAGCCCCACACCTGCCTGCCCTGCCCCAACCTCGCACGGCTTTACCCGCTGGCAGGGGCCAGGATCACACCAGTCTGCAAATTCAGGGTTACACTTGGTGGGGACTGGGGAACTGACCCCTCCTCTCGCACCAGCCAGCCTCCTTCTTCAAGACTCTCCTGCCCCGCCAGGACCTGGGCAAAGACCAAAGCCAGCCCTTGGCTCAGCTGCCTCGGTGCACCGGCCGAACACCTTGGCCTCCTCCCAGGTGATGTTTCCTCTGCGATTTACGTCACCCTTGTCCACACCATCACTGCACCTGCAACATATCAGGCAAAAAGGTGAGCACAGAAGTGAAAGCCATGAAGCCTCATTGACTCTAGGAGTGGTTTGAACAGTGGTTTTGAGCGCACTTGTACCCTGCAGGGACAAGCGGCCCAGCCGGTTTCTCCAGAGCACAGTGATGACGAGGGATTCTTGCAGGAACACCGGTCCCCATCTGTGACACCATCAGCCCTCAGCGTAACAGCAGGGCACACATTGCCACAGCGCTTGCCTACACTGATCTTTGTACATTTGTGCACATATATACCATATTCCCACCTGCAAAAACATTGGGTTGTAGGCAGTAAATGGAGTCCTCCTCTTCAGCATCCATGACGTCCTGTGGCAGGGAGCTCCACAGCTGTCCTAGCCCCTGTGGAACACTCCCCCTGCGCCTTGTGTCACTGCCAGTTTATTTGATGGGAGAGAGATTAAACACCCTGTCTCTTCAGGGCTCATCCACAGCTGCAACATGCAGCCCTTCCAGCCTCAGCTCTGCCACCCAAGGCCAAAGCAGCAGGAGGGAAGGTACACAGTTAAGACCATCCCCTTTCCCCAAAACACCACTTTAGAGTTATTGCTCCCCCCTCCCCCAGCTTGGCTTTCTCCATCTACAGAAAACAAGTGCAGAGTGATGCATCAAATGGAGAGGAGCAGAAGGTCTGAGTCTTTCCAAAAGATGCAGACAGGAAAGTAGTCCCACCAGGACACAGTGCTATTGCAGACTAGTTATTTGAAATTGATGTGGACAGCAAAAGCCCAGTCAAGTGAAAGAAAAGCATGACAGGACAAAGCCATAAAATAGGATATAGAGCAAAGATTGTTAGAAGGCTCTTGAAATAACTGGCCTCATTTCTCTACACTTTGTTTTCCATCTTCCTGTGGGCGCAGGACTAGTGAGCTCAGCTTTGCTGAGTGCAAGCAGAGGATCATGCCCCACATCTAGAAGTTAACCTTGACTGGGCTGGACCAGTGAAGGGTCCTTAACTCACTCCAAGGTAACTGCGCACCCCCCCCCCCCCCCCAAGCTAGCTTTGCTTCTCCTCCAGCCAAAGCACCTAACTGGTAAACTGGGAAGGGACTCAGCCTCCTCTTCTCACCAGCCCCTCCCAGAGGAGGGTAGGCAAGAGCTTTAACAGCCCTGCCCTCCTCTCTCTGCTTCCACAATATGTCCAGGACAGGGCTGAAGGTCTATGCTCAGAGAAACGATCAGATCCAGCACTGTTCCTGCCACTGCAATCGGCTTCAAGAAAAGCAACTGCCCTACTACAGTCTCAGATCAGCCAAGCAAACAGGGCCTGCCCAATGTGCTCTTGAAAACCAATGCAGCAGGCATAGACTTTATCTTAATGAGGAAACACAAACATCCTTCAATTAGCAGGTACTGGCTTGCTAAAATGGTGACTACACAGAGGAAAGAAAGCATGTTAGTGAAGGGAAAAAAAAGAGAGTCAGAAACAGAAGTAAACAAGAAGGTTTGTTCTTGTTAAGTTTATTGGCATCATGTTTGTCTCTTTACATAAGAGCTCAGCCTACGTACTAGAATGTAGACCTCTGGAAAACAGGTAGAAGGGCTCCATTTAAGCAAGCTACAAACGCAAGAACAAATACCAGGAAGAAAGGAAGAGAGGAAAGGGACTAGATTGCCAAGTTTTTCCATACCAAAAATCCAGATTAGCAGTCAGTAAGAAGAAAGGGAAGATTCATAGTCCAGGTCATTCGTCAGGAAACAGCTACCACAACCCAGGTGGGAGAGGAGCTCATTCCACAGTATAAAGAGCCCCTGGGACACCTCAGCTCTGACTCCTTCTCACACTCGCTCCAGGATGTTAAGAGTTAAGCAGTAGGGGAGGTGAACAAATGAGGTCATTTCATAGCAGTATTTAATTTTAAATCCAATAATCCAGTGTGCATATCAATGCTGTTATGCAAATCTGAGAATTTAGATACAAGGAAGCCAGACAGATTTTCCAGAAGATGAAGCCTTTTTGGCCTCAAAACAAGAAGGCTTACATAGTTCATCTCTACTGTACAGAATACTGCCTCTATCTGGACTTTGTGTTGCTAGCACGCTGCAGTTCACAAGTGTCCTCCTCACTTTCTACACAATCTGTGTTTCAGTACTTGAACATGTAATTCAGGAATTTTACACTAATTTATACATTTTTAATTGGTTGCATATATTAACATGTACTATAAGATTTTTCCTAAAGAAGCATTACATAATACATGGATACTGTAAAAAGATCTGATTAGTTAAAAGTAACAAGCATTAACAGAGATACATACAAAACTCAACCTAGTTGAACTGAGTGCTGAGCTTGCAATGAACTATGGGTAATCAGCCTTTCCAGTTGCAGCCTTCACAGGGGAAAAACACAAGACAGTTAAAAATGTATGTAACTTGTTACACAGATTACCTGTAAACAGTTTCTCTCCATTGGACACCTGGAATTAGATTCAGTTCCAAACATACATAAGAGTTTCCATTTTAAACTAAGAGAAAGGTCTGTTACCATGAAGTGTGATGTGGATGGTGTGGGAACGTGAGCTCTGAAGTGCTGGACTCTCAGATGCTCATGGAAAATGGGTGGATTTTGGCAGCTGGAGATGGAAATTCTTTTTTTTAAATTTCGTTTTAAACACAGAAGAGGGGCTGTGTGTTTGAAGGCCTAAGTGTGATATTCGTTTGTGAAGGACTGTGCTCAACCCCTCCCTCTCCCCTCAGCAGCTGCAGCTCTCCGCAGAAGCCTTCACTCGGTCATTCTTATCTAGTTTGATGGGTTCAGGGAATTCATTGTAAAGCTCCACTTCGGTTTCCTGGTGGGAGAGAAGGGAGGAGTTAGTGCCATGGCTCTACAGACAGCTCCTAGCATGCAAGGAGCCATTCTCAGCTGGGGAAACCTGTCAGAGACCCAAGGCTGCCCACCACAGCTGAGCTCGGCAGGCAGGACCAGCACCAGCAGAAGGTACCCACCAGCCCCCTCCCTACCTGTTTAAGTGCATTTCGTGCAATCGTCTGGAAAGCTTGTTCCACATTAATGGCCTCCTTGGCACTGGTTTCAAAGTAGGGGATGTTGTTTTTACTGTAGCACCAGGCTTGCGCCCGTTTTGTGGTGACCTGGGTAGACAGAGAGCAGCAACACCACCTTCAGCTGGGCAGGAAGGGGAGTTTATTTCCTGGGCAAGGCCAGAGACCCCTCATATCCACCCTGAGCCAAGACGGCAGTTCTGATCTCATCAATACTACAGACTTGATACAGAGCACAGGAGACTGCTCGGCAGATACTCAGCCCCAGGGCAAGGAGCCTGAGGATGAAGACCACAGGGCACAGACTGCTCAGGCACCTGCAGAGCAAGGGACTTGCTCCCATATGGTTTTTTTCAGCAATTCTGGAGGAGGAAGATCAGCTTCTCTCCTTGCATCTACCCAGGCAGCTGCTGCAATCCTTCCACCAGTGGGCAGGAGCATACTGTGCACAGGGATTTTGACCTCTAGGCAGGAGAAACTCTGCCCCAGCAGCACACAACAGCTGAGCCATGCTCAGGCACCTCCCACTCCTGTTTCTCAGATAACCCTCCCGTGTTCCTATAAGAAACAGCAGTTTCTTAAGACGAGGCTACCAAATCCCAGTACTCACTTGTCTGTTTTCTAGGTCAATCTTGTTTCCCAGCACAACAAAAGGAAAGTTCTCAGGATCCCTTGGACTGGCCTGAATGAGGAATTCGTCCCTCCAGCTGTCTAGGGTTTTAAATGTGTTGGGGGCCGTGACATCAAACACCAGCACGCAGCAGTCTGCTCCTCTGTAGAAGGCAACTCCCAGAGACTGAAACCGTTCTTGTCCTGCTGTATCCCATATCTGCAGCAAAAGACAGGGCAGATAAGCCAGCTGTACTTGGACACAGTCAGCCCACAATTAGGGCTTTAAAAACTCCCCACCAGGCATCTACAGCCCCCAGATAGCCTGAGAGAAGCACCTGAAGGCTTGGGAATTTCTATAGGCACTAAGTATCAAGAGCCAGAAATACCCTTCTGAAGATGCTAACCCTTCTTGTGTTCAGCCTCAGCAAGGGACATATCCTTGTTCTGGGCAAGGAGGACTTGGGTATTAGGGTCAGCAGGTGACCTGTCTGCAGTGCTTGGGTGCACTTTGGTACCAGCACTGTCCAAACACTCCTCTGATGGCTGCAACAGGGCTTGCTGCCTTGCAGTTAGTCTCGCCATGGAGAGATGAGAGCTTCAGATACTGGAGACATAAGCAGACTGGCAGGTTAAGACTCTACCCAACAGGACTCATGGCAGCACAAGTAGTTGACCTGACTAAAGAGTCCTTTCTCAGCCCCTTCCAGTTCCTGAACACTAGGGAAGTGCATCTTTCTAACCAGGTCTAGTTTACTGACAGTACCACTTTTTTAAATTGGGCCTGGCAAAGCTGCTCTTAGCTGAGCCCAAACTGATCTCTGCCTTCTCTTGTTCAGCCTATGCACAGATTTGTAGAGAAGCCCAGCAGCACCTATGGCCAAGACCAGTCTGATGCAAACAAGATTCACACCCAGTATACCAACCCCTGCTCTGGGCTACACTGGAGCAGATACTTCCACACAAGTGTAGTCTAGGCAGCCTTGCAGCAGGGAGCAGAATCACTCCTTACCTGCATTGTCACTAGCCTGTCATCCACCATGACCTCTTTTGTCAGGAAGTCTGCACCTATCGTAGCCTTGTACTGGTTACTGAATTTCTTGTTCACATATTGGTTCATGAGCGATGTCTTTCCCACCCTGTACAGAAAGACAAAAAAGACTAGGTAAGCTGTTTCTACAGCATTTGAATTAACCACCCTGAATAGAACATCCCAGTGCCCTTTGCCCCCCAGCACAGTCTCCTGGCCTTTCAACCAGGGAAAATGCACCCACCTCTGCAGGAAGGGGCTTTTACAGCAACAGATGCTGAGGCAACATGCTGAGTAAGAGCATCAGCTACCTAAGGATACGAAGGATTACAATCTTGAGAAACCCTATTTCTCCATCAGTAATCTGATCCTTGGTAAGGAATATGCATCACATTACAATCATGAGGGCAATTCTGGAAGAAGATTAAGTGCCCCAGAGAAACCCACCAGTATGAGTCATCTTCAGCCTCTGCAGGAGGAGGTGGTGGATGAAAAGAACCTCAGCTGGCAACAGCTCACATATACATCTGCTAGGCACCCAGAGGTAGAGATCCTCCCCAGAGAGCCAGCTTAGAGGCTCACATGCCCCCTCTGTGGCTGAGAAACACTCCTTGATCAACAGCTTGCTGGGCAGAGTGGTATAAATAAGCCTTATGTCATGGGAGTCAGGTTACAACCTGCATGGTAAGTAACCTGTAACAGTGGCGCAGACTCCTTGCTCAACAGCACACAGCAAAGCCTTTCACTCCAAGGGGCAGGCTCCAGACAGATCAGACAAAGACAAAGCAGATGGTTCAGTATAAACTGTGTCTCTGACAGAGGCCGAATTTTAAGAAGTCACTTAAGATTGCTTACTAGAAGTTGGTTTTTGTTTTTTTTTTTTTTTTTTTTTTTTTTTTTGGTGGGGCTTTTTCCTGTTTTGTGTTTGGGTTTTTTTGTAGCTTTTGTTTTGTTTTAATTTGAGTGAAATGCTCATTTCAACACCACATGTCCTCCTTGCAGAAAGGCTATCCAGTTCTGCTACTGGAATGGCCTGCCCTCCACACTTCCCCTGTATAATATTGCAGCAGGACTTCAAGGTATGAAACTGCAGGGACACATTCAAGACAGAGGGTGGTGAAGAAGTCTTAAAGCTATAAGGTAACGCAGCTATCTGGGGCTGTAGTCTCTCCTCCTGGCACTGCTAGTTTCTTGCAGTACATCCAGGCTCCCACTAGTCAAGAGCACTGTTCCAGCCAGATGCAGAGTGGCAACTTAAAGGCTCCTCCACTTACCCAGAGTCTCCAAGGATGATGACTTTCAGTAACACTTTCTTCCTAGAAGTCATCTTTTACACTAGAAAGGAAGAACAATCCCAGACACCATTAGCACATCATTCCTCAAGGCAGAAAGCAGCAAGGTTGGAGTCTGAGAAACCTGACTCCCAGCAAGGAACCAGCAACAGGCAGGACCCAGCACTCCTGAAACCAGACTCCTTCAATTCAAGGCTACACTTGAGCACTGACCAGGTGTTTGCCCATTCCACAGGCAAGGCCATGCAGACCAGTAGTGGCAGTTTAATACAGACAGGTAGATAAGACAAGCACTTGTCCTTTACAGTACCAAGTCCATTTTGGACCCTATTTCCAGGCCATTTTGTAGGGACTAGGCTAGTATACATCTCCCTTAGCCTCACTAGAGGCAGTGCAGTAAAGCATATCAGCCAACACACACTAATTCTTACACATGCTATTAAGTGAGGTGTAAGCAGAGATGTTTCTAATACCACACTCAAGCTTTTTTATGCTGTTCAGTAGTCTCCCAGTAAAAAAAAAAAAACAAAAAAACAAAAAAACAAAAAAAAACCAAAAAAACAAAACCAAAACAACAAACAAACAAAAAAGGTTCAGCTTGAAGAAGCAATAGCCTTCTCTAGCAGCTGTGCTTTATCAAAGTGTCAAGTCCCAAGGACACCCCGTGGTTGAAGTGGTTGCAACGCAACCACACAGGCCACCTGAACAGCTGAATTACAAGACAAACTGCTACCAGACTCCACATCTTTGCTGAGAGCATATGAAGCTAGCTACTGCCACCTCACCTTCGGTGGAAGGAAGGCTTACAACATTCAATATATTGCTCTGTTAGAAAAATCAGTTGTTTGTTCAGTTGCATCCTGCCATGACTCCAGTCCACTTCGTAGGCAGATGGCTCTAACGGAGCCACTAATGGGCCATCCAATTAGCAAGAGTGAGACTTGAGAGTAAGTAAGAGTGAGACTCTTACTTGCTCTCAGGTCTCCTTCAGATTAGTGAAGAAGCTAGAAGTACATCAACTGCAGCAGGCCCAAATACACTTCTGGACATGCTTTGACACCATGAGAGCAAGTACGAAGTCTTGCTATTAGTGTCTGAGCACACCCTTCCTGCCATAAGGCCCTTCTCCCCACCTCTGGGGAAGAGATGGGACAAACCCTTCTTACGTGCTCAGGCTTTATCAGATCACAGACCCTGGTTTGGTACTGACCTGGTCCACAACACAAGGACTCCTTGGCTTTCCCTGAGGAACCCTGCAGCTTCTGTACAGCAAGAGGAGCCAGAAGATGGTTATAGCTGTATATACTTGAGTTCAAATATTCCTGACAACAGGCTTCCTGTACTAAGTGCTTATATGGGGACTTGGTTACCCTAAAATTCCCATCCTGCTACACCATATTCATTGCACCACACAACTCCTACTCTTCAGGAGCTATTCCTGACTTTCACAGCTAAGGAGGCCTTCACTTCTACAACAGCATGGATATATGCGTCTTCTGAGCAGCTCGGTCCTATTCGTTTCCTGGGATATGCAACAGCCTAAGCTGCTGGGTAACTGCAACCTGCTTCTTCCCACTACTACAGGAGGTAACGTGCTCCAAGCTGTAGATGCCTCTTACTAGATGCAGAGTCCAGCTCCAAAAGGTCTTAATCATCTCAAGCTTTGAGTGTTAAGACAACATGCAATCTTTTGGACGTTGCCATCAATGAATGCTGCAGAGGCTGAAGAAGCCCTCCTGCACCCACTGCAGGTAATGGTGCACTTACAGCCACACCTTGTTGGCCCACACTTACCTCATGCATCTAGTGATGCATCTAGATGGGAAACACTGTTGAGAAGATCAGCCAGAGGCTGTTGAGTAAACAGCAGTGATGGGCCACCTACAGAGCTCATGCTACCCACAGATGCCAGAGAGCCTGCACAGGACAATTTTTCCAAGTCTAAACACCTCTCCTTTCCAAGGCTGTCTGTGCTGGACTGCATTGCTCAACCATCCAACTTGCAGCCCAGCTATACTAGCCAACATATAGCCAGCTGAAAGCTGTCAACAACCCCAACAATTAGTCCTGCTTCTGCTCTTGCCAAGATCCACACTCTATAGCTCAGCTCCTCCATAGCCTTTGGGAGGACAGATCATGTAAGCTCCTTCAAGCAGACTGAAGCTCCTGTTTTCAAAGCATGTAGCACAAACAATACTTGTGCTAGCCAAGCCAGAGACTTCTGCAGCACAATCAGCCCAGATGAAACAAGAAGCAAGTGAGGAGAGCTTTTAAGTAACTTAAGTACAGATGTGTCCACTGAACTGTTTATGGAAAATATCTGTACAGGTTCAGGTCCAGTGAGGGAGTCACCTGTTTTCCTCAGGACAGAGGAAAACAAGTCACCCTGAAGTGACCATGCCAGAATCCAGCTTCTATTTTCCTCTGAGTGTTTTCAGTATCGCTTGCCACTGGCTATTGCAGCTCACTGTTTCCTGGTATTCAAAGCAGCTTTGGACAAGCTGGCATTAGTTCTCATGCTCGAGGTGGGATTTGCAGAGCTCTAAATTACAACACTAAAATCACACTGGATGCTTAGCACCCAAGTTCAACCCCTAAAGTCCCATTATGAAGGGAGGGGAAACTGCTCTGTCAAGTCTCATTACACTGGAGTAGCTCAGCTAAGCAGACACCTGCAGACATGGGAAGGAAATCTGAGTCAGACCTGACACTGCTGCTGTGTCACAGCTGACGGGCTACCCCATCAGTGTGCAGGGCTATTACTGCCTCATGAACACCAGTCAGGTGAGACACTCAGCTTCCATCCCAGGTGATGCAACGGATATGAGCCATGGCACAGAAGCAGCTGCCTCAGCTTGGTATTTGGTTTGGGCCATGAGACAGTGAGGAACTCCAGTCCTACCAGGGGCCAGCAGTGGATGATGCCCAGAGTTTCCCATCCCTGTTCTACTAAGCTTGATCAATGATGCTTTGAAGCCCTATCAGTTGATGGGTCAAGACATCTTAGTAATCTTCTCATTAGAGCTATAAACAGACTCAACACTTCTGAGTTATTCAATTGCCCAGTATAAGAGATCACATCTCCAGGTCTTGGAGGAAGTACCAGTGTTTGATCTCCTGGAGTCTTCCTATAGAAGGAAACCCCTCTAAGTTTAAGTAGCATCAAGTTGCTCTCTATACCACCACCTTTGTTATTTTCCTTATCACATTCTGTGCAGCTGAGCAGGTCTCCAACAGCAGCTCCAGCTTTAAAACAGCTATTTAGGCTAAATGAAGGTCTGACTGGTCCTAGTGTCTCAAACCTAGATTAAGACATCCCCATTACCTTAACCAGAGTTTCTTATGAAGCAACCCAAAGGGTCAAACTACTCCAGACAGGATAACGTACCTCCTCTGATGTTTGCTTCCAGCCACAGTGTTTTTAACAAGCTGGGATAGTGGACATTAAAGACAGCACTCTCTGAAGGTCCCGTAAGTGAACAATTACTACAGTTTCCTTACCACCATACAAAGAATTTTGGTGACTTCAGCTCATATTAAGCCAACAGCAAATACATCATCTTCATGGCAGAGGATGCTTTCACATATTGCAGTTCAAGTAAGCTCAGAAATACCCCAGTTGCTCCTGCTTACAGCACGTTATTTGCTATGTCAGTAGAACAAGGTGCAATCAACCAACCCTGGACCAGGTTCAGTACACAAAGATTTGCTTGCCTGAAGTCACAGGCAATTTATGATTATTCCCTTGTTAACACAGGCTGTTTCTCACATGGCATTGAGTAGGTTCATTACTGCCTTATGTCCCAGAAATGGAGCCCACATACATGCTCTAAGCTACACAGATCGCATTTCTGATGAACCTTGCTAGTACAAAAATCAACTAGGAGAGACCAAGAAGAATATAGCTTTAGCTTACAGATGAAGCAGTTTTGAATACCTGAAGGAGCAGTTAGTTTACATGAGAAATTTCTCCAGTCACACCCGCAAGAAACATTAAGTTACTGAGCTAAGCTGAGATGCAGGCTGTGCAGGGTTTCCCCCATGCTCTTGCAAAGAGCAAGCTCAGCTTGAGTTAAGATCAAAACTGTGATAGTGCTGAGTCAGTGCTATCCAAGTCTAAGACTATTTTGCACTAGATATGCAGCCTGTCTTGCTTTATATTTGGTATAATTACTCTACAGCAGCATCCTGTAAGAGTCACATAAGCCCTTAAGATGGCAGTGTGCAAGCTCACACAGGGCTCACAGCCAGTCCCAAGAGCATTTCTGAACAAACACTTCCTTTTTCAGAGATACCATGAAGAAAAACCTGTTTGTTAAGATTTGATCCAAGACATCAGTTCTATTTTACACAGTGTGAAGTCTCTTAGAGCTAGGTCACCTGCATGACTACTCAGAACACAGCCTACCAGCACACACTGCTGGACCTGACAGAAACCATCAGAAACTTCCCATCCGTCAGAACACCAGTCAGTATCATTCCTTCTCCTGGTTTAACTGGTGCCAAAGGGATGATACAGCTGTCTCCGATACAGGAGAGGAGTCCTTCCACTCAATTTTTAATGACTATCCCTTTAAGCAAACGAACCATTAACAGAATGTTGTCCCTCATGAGATTAAGCCTGGTATAGCATGCTCTCTCCCACAGTAGTGTACTACCTTTGTAAGGCTGGCCTGCTGGAACACCAAGGGAGAACCCCTAACATCTGACCTGCAAGCGTTACTGGCTTAGCTGATCTGAAAGGAAGAGTCAAAAAACTGTCCTATGAAGCTCCACAATGCTACAGCTCCACAGACACAAGAGCAAATAAAGCCTAAACCAGATCTAATTAGGCTTCCCTTGGTGCTTCAGAGTACATTACAACTGTTCTTTCACTTGCTATATTGAAATAGCTGCTTTAACTCAAAGCAGAAATGGATGGTTAAGGATTCCTTAGAGATGTTCACATGTGTCAAGTCACAATGCAAGCATTTTAATATTAATTAGGTTGTTATGAGCAAAGAACAGTAAGAGCTTGCATTGACGGCCCACCAGATCCCTTAGATTTGCTGTCCTTTAACAGAAGTAGGCCTTATGATAGGAACACCCTGTTAAATTGCCCATGGACCATTTTAGTATGAAAGTAGCCAGCCTGGAGCGAGGGGGTGGCATGGGGAGGGGGAAGAGGACAAGAATATCACATCCATGGAAGATAGCAGCTCCCTAAGCAGGAGCATACCCATGCCAGTTCTGAACCTGCTGACAAGCTGCTGGAACAGTCCTTACTCTTGCAGCTTTGCTATTAAACAGTACAAGTCACAATCCTAACCAAGAACAAAAGCACGTTTATGCAGAGGCTGGAAGAACTGGGACATTTGACCAGGAGTTCTCTGCTCCTACATCTACCAGCTTGCCATCTGCACCTCCGGCTAGAAACCAGCTTAACATTGAAGCAAGACTGTTGGACTGCACCTCTCATCTTGTGTTCTTTGCCAGGGATATTTAACACTATGCCAACAAGGTGCAAAGCAGTAGGTAAGCAAACAGAGCTAAACTCACTGAAGCCCTTACGAATACCTAGTTAGGCTCCCCTGTCCCAGCAGGAAGCAGAAGAGCAAGTAGGTGTTCCACAAAAAGGCACATTTGAACCTGAAGCCCTGCAGGTCTGTCCTGGGTGCTGTTGGCTGATAAGTAGAGCATTCACTCCACTATATCACAGGACCTTTAAGCAAAAACACCCAACCATGAGAAAGCCAGTCTGGCTAGATCAGTACCCCATTAAGGGATACCACACACTGCAGTGGGCTCACCACAGTGACCAGACTGAGCAGAAGACAGACACACTTGAACAATGGAAGACCCTTCTGTCCTAAAATGCAGAAAAAATGTCCTGAAATACAGCTAAGCATGTTTCCAACACAGAAACACCACCTCTGCTCACTGTTCTCTCCCATGGGGGAGCCTACAAAGCATTAAGTCTCTGTACTACACCAAAGAGCTATTTTTATCCCCCCCCCCCCCCCCGCAGTGGTTCTGCATTTCTTCAAGGAAACTGAAGCTGGAAGAATGATTCAGGACCAGCTCATTCAGACTGAACCTGTTCATTCCCAGAAGCAGCAAGTTCCCTAGTATGTTTGACACCTCAGGGGATTATGTCTGCTTAGACCTTCAGTCCCTGAAATGAGATGCACACTGGGTGTTTAGCCTGTTCTTACAGTATCAAGCACACCAGACTGGCCCATATTACTTGCCCCATAGTCACACTGTACCCTACCATGATTTATCAAGCCAAGTTTAGCCGAGACTTTGAGCAGGCACATGAATTTGTTCCAATTCGGCTACCCTGAAAACACAAGGCTTCATCATGAGGAAAGGCAGTCAGTCTGTGATTGACATTAGTTGACCAGGATCACAGCTCCCACTTGCAGAGTGCCCAAGTGGTCCAGACACCCTTTGTACTGAAGCCTCAATCTCCAATTGCAGCAGGAGCTGGAGGAGGAGCTGAACAAGTTTTACCAACACAATTTACTAACAGTAGTTTGATTCCAACTAACTGGTCACACAGTCATTGCTAACGAGGTATCTGCTAATGCAAAGCTACAAGTGACACCTGGAGCAATTCAACATGATTACCTACCTGAGACCAGCAGGTATCAACCTTTAACATCTCTCACTTGCATTCTCCTGAGAGTGACACAACAGCCCATGAGCAGAGCAGAAGCCCTGTCTTTTCAGCTGGGAAAGAGCTGAGCACTAGCCAGAGGACAATCAGCAGGGGTTGTTACTTTCAGATGAACATGGCTTGAGAGGTGCCAAGATGCCTTTAAGCAATAAACTATAAATAAGCCTGCCTTTGATTTTTTTTTTTTTGATTGCTACAGAGCCTGCATATTTTCCTTACCAAACCTGAGTGCTCTACAAGTGGAACTAGTGCCTAGCATCCTCGCGCTGAGGACTGCTACAGAAGTTTTAACAGCAAGTTGAGTCTTGCATTGGCAAGGACTGCACGAGCAGGACAGTACCCTCTTCCACTCACATGACAGGTCTACTAGTAGCCTGGCTTCTCCAGCTGGCTGGAAGATCCCATCTAGGAAAGCCAGCCTCACATTTAATGGGGGCCTGTGCTGGCTTTGTGCCTAAGAAGCAAGCTTGGAACACCTTGCCAATTGGGTTGACAATTTGCAAGGACTGCTCCCTGTAAATGGGTTGCTTTTTAGGACAACAGGCTCCTACAGTCCATACAGACAGACAGAGGTGCTTTTCAGGCCTCACTGATGCACCACAGAGAAGCAGTTTAAGTGAAGCCCACACCAAAAGCAGCTGGCAAGATATTCCTGTGACAGCTTCACAGAAGGGTACACTCTAGCTGCTGCTGTATCAGTACCATCTCAAAACTGCTTTCCACCTCCTTCCTCCCCACACATTTATGTTGCTGTTCTAACCAACATATTCCCTCCTGCTGGTACCCAGCCAAGAGCTCAAGCACAGCTCATCATTCCCTCCTCAGGAGGAGCAGCTAATACTTACTGCAGTTTCACCAAGATCAGGCTTCTGTCCAGTTGGTACCTTTCCCAGCCATCCCTGTGAGGCAGGAATTACCTCTGTTCAGGGAGCTGGGAGACTCAGCTACAAATTATTTTTTGCTATCTTGTGTAAAACAATATATTGCAGTTGTCAGGTGTAGATACACTGTCCAGTGTCTGCCACCCCCACCCGAGAGTCCTAAGCCAAAAGTTTCACCTTCCTGAAAAACAGCCTAGAGCTTTAGATGCTTGCTAGCACACTGATACGGCTCAGATCAAAATAGAATCTTAAAACTTGTTTCAGTACCCCAAAGGAATTGGCGTTTTGGACTTCAGCTGTCTGCAGTAAGTTTCTACCTCATTTTGAGGGTGGAGTTGCAGCCTCCAGTGCTGGAGAAGCTGCTCTAGGACCAAGTGCAGCTCAGGAACCAGCCAGCTGCAGCTCAGTTCATCGGCTGCTCCAATGTGAGCACCAAACTGGTGTGACATGGTACTGATAGCCACCTGACCTGGTCTGTGAGCTAGCTACCAAATGGCTGTGACACCAGGCCCACACAAAGACCCCGCTGCACCCTGTTCCTGGATAACACAATCATGCTCTTAAGACAGCTCAGTGGTAAAGTAAGAGAATGATAAGGCAACATGCAGCTTGGGGAAACAGATAGGAAACCAAACTGCAAAGCAAAAGCTTTGAAACAGTTGTGAGCACAACAGGCTCTTGGTGTGATCAAGGAATCTCCAGAGCTGGTGCTGGGGAAGACGCTCCTTTCAGTGGCAAGAAGGTTTTTGCTTGCCTCAGACATACCCTCAATCCCCAGCTCTGGGATGCATGCCTGCTGTGGGCAAGGGCTCAAAGAGCTCCTTGGAAGAGGATATGCCAATGGCCAGTCTGCCAGGAAGTCCAGATGACACAGGGAAGGCAGAAGCAATGGCAGAAGCCATACCTGCAGTGTAATCACAGGACGCGCACATAAGAAGGGGTCTGCCCTGCCTGAGGTCTCAGCTCAGCTGTAACTCTGTTAGGGCTACGAATGCTGAGATTTGGAGAGCCCTGCATTCCTGAGAGGCGCTGATGCATATGATCAGTCAAGCTCAACGCCCAAGTTCTCAAAGCCAAGTTCTCCAGTCCAAGCCTCACTGATTCTCAGCCCTGTTACACCTCCCAGCATTTCTCCAGATCAGAGCTGTTTTATGCCTGCAGTCTTTAAATACTCAATGTGAACTGAACGAGATTCTTGCTCTAAAGCTGCCATTATGAATTGTGACCCTACCCTAGAAAAGTCCAAATTACATAGGACTAGCCCCACCTGAACATCCAGGAAGGTATAAAGCTTAGAAACCGATCTCTAGCAGTTTAGATATCCCTCAAGAGAAGCTGGCTGCTGTGATATCATGTTGATCTGACTACATGGTTTGAAAGCGAGAGCAAAACAAGCATGGAAACACATTTGCTTACAGTACCAAGGCAGATGTGTTTCTGCATGTTTCGCCAGACCACCAGTGTGCTTAGGAGCTGTGGGAAGGTCTAGAGGTCATTCCTTGCTGTCTACAGGAATGCTACTTTGCCCAGACTAAGATTACAGCAGCACATGTAGGATTTTCCAGGTGATAAAAGCCCTGAGTCAAAGGGAGAGCAGAAAGTGCCCCCTACAATGTGGTCAGCTATGCTGGACTGCCACCCTGGATGGATCACTTTGCCTCTCAGCTATCTGAGGATGATCAGCATCATCTCCACAGCAGGTAGCAATATTTGGAGACCACAGCTGTGCACAGGACAGGAGTGCAGGAAGGCCCTTTTAGAGATAATATCGCACAGTACCAAGATTCCCAGACAGAAAGCCAAGGCTCTTGAAGTGGTAGTCTTCAGGTTACAGGAAAACAGCTCTGTGAGAAAGCTCAGAACCAGAAGCTTCACTGAAAGCTGGATGTTTCCAGTCATGAAGCTTCTTAGTCCACCAGTTCCTCCAGCAGCTGAAAGGCCCTTATACCACAGGATACCTTTCTCCCAGGAGAAGACAGAGGTATACAGAGCCCTAGTAGGCTGATAGCAAGTGTCTGAAGATCTTCAGCTACCCTTCTTTTGGGAGCTCAAGTTACACTGTCATTCAAGAATCAGTATTGCTGTGCCTCTACCTTCCAGGAAGAAGCAGTTCCCCTGAAATCCTACAGGATTTCAGGTGGTTCCCAGTTGATTTTCCCTAAGGATCAAACTGCTACAAGAACAGGCATGCTTGCTTTAACACCCCTCCCCCTTTATCAGATCAAGCTCAACTTCCCCTATTCTGCCCTGGGGGAGACAATCTCAGGATGTGGGAGGAGAGTTGAGCACATTGCTGGCTGCTGGGAGACACTAGGCAACAAGCCATGTGTCTTGACTAAGGGCCTTGCCTACGCAAAGCATTTCAGCTATACCAGTATAGCTTCCATGTTGCCATGCCTCTACCAGAACCATCTCTTCGGTGGAGAGCTTTCAAACCAAGCAAGACAAATCTTCTACTACTAACTGGAACTTAGCTATAGTGCCATACATCCCAGTTTATACAGTCATGTCTGTCAGCCTTTTGGCACACAGCCACACAACCAGTAAAGCCAGCCAACAGTTTCAGTAACCCTTATATGAATACCAATAGCCCAGCACAGTTCTCACATCAAGCCATCCCACTGAATATTATTCCCCCATTCCTTTCTATCAAGCACAGTGTCCAGAAGAAAAGGCTGACCAATTCAAAATACTGCAAGTTAGCCAGGCCACTAAGAAACAGTAAACTTGTTAGATCTTTACCGTATCTGACAGTATTTTTCAAGTACTCTAATTTCTAATCTGCAGCTTCCTAAGGTTTCACGCATTCTTTCCATGCTTTCAGTTTTAGAAACACAAATAGGAGGTGTTAGATAACCTTTGCAGTGGTAAGCAAAGCACAGATATTAGACCTTGTTGATGGTAACCATGCCTTGTTTATCTAGTCCTGGCTGCTAGCTTCTACCAGTTCCTAGAAGCTGGGCAGGAAACAAGTGACTGAAGGGAAACTCTGACCAAGGTTCAGGCCTTCAAGCCAAACAATGGCCCTCAGGAGGCCTGCCAGACCCTGGAGCTTACATCTGAGATTCAGATCCAAGAGTGAATATTGTCCCTCCTTCAGCACCAGGAGTTTGATAGAAGCTGATGGGAGATCGTACTGCCAGACAAGTTAGATGTGGAAAAGCACAAGACCAGCACTAATGGCAAAAACCTTACTCCCGTACATCTATTCCAGGAGGTCCTGTTCTCAGTAATGAGTCTTCTCAAGAGGCTTCCTCTAGGGACAGGTTGCAATCTAAGAACTAAACCCTGATCTGCAAGCAGAACTCCTGATCCTACACATACTCAATACCACTTACTATGCTAATGCATTTTGCAGAGCAGGAAGGACAAGTATTTTACTACCAGGACGGGAGTGTAACAGGTAGCTTGCCATGACAGCTGAGTCAGTGCTTAACAAGGAATTCCTACTGTGAAGACTCAGTTTCAGACTCATACTTCATACCCTCATACCTCTTGCACAGATCCTGCATCAATACTTCACCAGCCCAGCTATTCTCTTGAAGTTCCACAAGAGGCCAAAAAAAAAACCTCACTGGAGTGACTTGCATAGTGAGATTGAGTGCAGTGTTGGTAAACAGCATCATCTTGTTAGCAAGGAAGATCAGGCCTAGGCATGCCTCAGTTACAACCATCTCACTGTTCATGCTCAAGACACTGTTAGTACTGTGCCAGTTTGGACTTCAGCTATCACTATCTGTGTCTGGGAGCAGAGAGGAAGAGCACTACAGAGCCAAGTAACAGCCCGCTTGAAGGATACAGGCACAAAGCAGGTTACTTTTAAGAGGATGCTGCTTCCCAGCTGGAGAGAGATCAAAGGTTCAGCACAGTCCTGTTAGATAAACTGATGGTCCCAGCAACCAAGGTCCAGGTACTCCAGCCATGTAGCCCCGGCTGCCTGCCTTCACTAGTCTAGCCTGTCTACCAAGTGACCAAAGTTACAGTATGCAGTGATACAGGACAGGGTCCAGAAGAATACTGTTTTCTTAACTGACAATACAGTTAGATACAATTAGTCACCTTAAGTTGGCATTTTAAATAGTTATGGAGAGGCAAGAGCAAATCACTCACTACATCAAGTGCCTTTAAATTATACAAATAGGAATCTGTGCCACAAGTTTACACTTCAATCCTGTCTCGAAGGCAATGCACCCCTCCTGAAGTTTCACTGCCCTGTGAAAAACAGCCATGGCCTCAAGAACAGGTTCCATAGCAAGAGAAGTCAAGGCTATTTGAGATCAGCTGTAAATCAACACACTCCAGTGGCCTTGATGAGCTTGCTTCCCTCCCCATTGCTGACCATGAGTTAGCAACAGCAGTGTTGACACAGCTTCCCCCATGGACGGAGCGCTCATTGCTGGCACTGGAGAGGAGGAGCAGTCTCACAGGAACAGCGCTAACAGCAACAATGACATCACCACAGATCTCCACTGAGCAGAAAATGCAGCAGCACACCAGGTTTGAGCGCTGCGTCCCCACGAACAGAGCGCAAAAGCAACAAGCACACTGGAAGCCAGAGAGCAACCATGTGATAGAGGGGGTATCCCTTCACTGCCTGCTATTTCTGAACAGCACATGTGGAGTCACCGACCTTGGGCACTCGTTTGGAAGTCTTTTTTTCAAAGTGCATTTATAGGCAAATATGATTTTCAAAAGAATAGCTAACTGCAGAACTGAAAATGGTATATTACCTACGGTCATTCAATTAATTATCCATACCTAATTCAGTTCTGAGATGCACAGATTGTCATTGGACTGTCATTGCAGAAAGTGACCCTTTTATCCTCACAATCTCTTGTCACAACTTAACTATGTCTGAAGGCAGACTGTCACAGCAACTACAAGAGGTCATTTTAGGAGGCTACAGGGGGAAGCCAACTGAACCCCAACTCATCACACAAACTGCGATTATCAGAATAATGCTGTGCAAAGATGAAACACTTCAGCATCTGAAGGATGCCAGATTGCTGTCAGACAAGCAGCATGCAAGCATGCTAGTGCCAGCCAAGTTCAGCATTTAGGTAAGGCCTTATTTGGACTCCCTTCCACCAAGGAGACAACCTTTAAATTACTCTACAGTTCTGCTACGGAATCTTTGGTCCACCAAGCCCTAGCATCAAGGGGTTAAGAGCAGCACAGGTCACAGCCGAGGAGAAGCCCAGAAGACATTAGGGAACACTGGCAGCATGCAAGGTGAGGGTGTTGTACTTGTTTATCAGATGCTCACTTTACTTCAGTTACTGAAGCAATTGCTGTATTATAACAGCAGGGACAGCTACTGGTAAGTATGTGTGAGCCTACACATCTACCAGTTTTAGAGAATGCAAACATCCAAGTGCCCTATTCCATAGCCCTTATTCCCAAACTAGAGTTTGCCAGACACCTATCTCACGACGCAGCATTTAAAAATGCACCCTAATCAAGCACAAGCAATTTTGTTTACAGCCAAATGTTAAGTTCTGCATTAATGAGTCTCATTTTCACAGAGAAGTCAGACCAAAATCCCATACATGTTAGAAACAGCTATTTATAGTTTTGCACAGATGGTTTGATTGTAATTGTCGTGTTTCCTCAAGGACAAGCTTTGCCAGAGATTTGCTCTGACAGGTAATTCACATGACCTTCCAACACAAGAGTCTTAAAACAGGAGTTTTAAGGGGGTGCTGAAGAAATTTCATCTGGTAGCCCTCTTGCCTACAGACATTCATTTTGGGCAGTAAACGAGACAAAGTGGTATCTTCCTTAGGTGATTTCAGAGGAGAGCCTATAGCAGAGCTTGTACACTTTCCACTTTCAGCTGAGGATTCATCAATGCTATAATATGTCTGTGCTACTCAGCAGAGTTTGATTCCCTGGCTTTGATAGGAGAGCAAGGATGCCTTAGTGTAGTCTCTGCAACATAGTTATTTAAATTCTTAACTTGCCACCTTTACCTTTTAAAGGTACCACGTTTAGTGTGCCATGTTGAACTATCTGTAGGGTATTTGAGGACATGGACCACTGCATGGCACCACAGGGAAGAGGAAAGTTTAATGTAGCCACTGTCCTGCATCTTATCAATTATACTTCTCACTGCAGGTTAGGAAAACAAGGAGCTGCTATTTGATTTTAAAAATTTTCTTTACTGAGGGGTCAGATTAACCCCATCTTACAGCTTTTCTACACCAGGAGTAGAGTATTAACATAATAGCACAAAAAAAAAAAAAAGGCAACACTTGAAAGTAACAGTATTAGAGCTGCTTTGGATTCTGAGGTCTCAGGCCAGGCATGGTGGGTCTACTCATTAGTTCATGGAGGGCAAGTCATGTGTTCAGTCAGCTGTTGGAAGTCACAAGAGGGAGGGGGGAGAAAAAAAAGATACAAGTATACTTGTTCTTCCTGAATAAGTACAGCAATGAAGCCCTGATTATTTAACAAGGAATATTCAAATGACTCCACCCACTTTAACCTCAAATACAGCTACTGAGAGAACAGGGTACATTGACTCCAGCAGCCTGGCTCTACTGGAAGCACAGCCAGGCTGCACCTTCTATCACACACTACTAGTACTACTGCAGCCTCTGAACACAGTATAGCTGCAAGTAAGCCTTTAAATCATAGCCAGCCAGACACTGTGGCATAGCTGGTTAGGTACCATTCCCCTAAAAAGGGAACTCTCCACTTCCCCCAATCCCAATGCCCACACGGATACACCAAGTGCCAGGCACAGGCCAGAGCTGGCCAGACAGTGGCAAGTACTGGACGCTTTAAGGCTTCCATACTGGCAATTGTTGAAAAAAGACCAGCTTGCTTACAGTTGGGAGAACTTTGTCCTGTCATGTGTTCTCAGTTTACATCTAAAAAACCTCACAGACACATATCACAACAGCTCTGCCTACCAGCAAGTTGTTTTTTGTTTCGTTTTGTTTTCAAGGAGATAACTGTGAGAATTCCATCTCTGACTGAAAGGGTTTGGAGTTACTGGGTAAGGCATACTCATTTTAACGCTGAGGTTCCCTATCTTACTTCAAATTAAGACAGTTTTTTTACAGCTGTTTTACTACTGAAATATTCCCTCTATTAACAGGGAAGACAGTGCAGTTGTCTTAAGTACAACAATTAGGTATTTCCATATTTATTAGTCTATATATACCCAGAGACTAATAACATATCTATCGTTTAATTTACCTTATTATACACTCACAGACAAAAGTACTTCTAGCATCCACTCCAATACTTCTTAGAACTGACTCAGGCTTTACACATGCTGAGAGCTACTTTCGCAATAACTGCCAGTCTCTTCAGCCGGCTGTTTTGTCACATTAATCGCTCCCAGGGCAGCCTGCTCATCTTAAAGGCGCTACCCAACGACCACCCAGAGCAGCATTTCACCACCCCAACCCTGCGCTCCCCCCAAAGACCAGCGCTTAGCCCCCTCCGGCCGCCCGCTGCCCCGACACCTCTTCGCGCTTTGAGAAGCTGCAACGCCCGCACAAACACGTCACGGACGATCCGCTCCCCTCCCGGGGAAGCGCCGCTCCGGGCTTCTTCAAGCCTCTCAGGAGAGGAGGCTCCCACAACGGCGCGTCTCGAGAAAGGCCCGCGGGCCCCCCGCTCCCGCAGCGCTGCGCGGAGGGCCCCGTTCCCGGGAAGGCGCCCGCAGCCCTGCTCCATTGTTCCGGGGGAGGGGACGGGCCGGGCCCGGCACGGCTGCCGGGAGCCGGGCACCCGGCCGCCTGACCGCGCCACGGAGGCGAGCGAACGCCGCCCGTCCCCGGCCGCGCTGTCGGAGCCCGCCCGGGGGGAGCACGGGGGGGGGTGCACGGAGGCGGCGCCCCCCTCGCCCCCCGTGGAGATGGGCCCAAGCGGCGCCCCCCGCCCGGCGGCTGCTGCTGCGGCCAGGGCGGAGCCGCCACCCCTCCCACCCGCACGGCCCCGGGCGCGAGATCCCCCCGCAGCGGCGCGGCCCCACCTGGTGCGTGTGCCGCGGCGCCCGCCCGAGACTCGCTGCCGCCCGCCCCGCTCGCCTCGGCTCCGACGGGCCCAACCGCCTCCCCGCTTTCACTTCCGCCTCCCCCCTCCCTCTCCGACAACTTCCGGTCACGGGGGCCCGCCCGCTGTCCCTGACGTCAGCGCGCCGCCCGGCAGCCAGCGGCGGAGCCCGTGTCGCGTGACGGCTGGCGCCCGGCCGCCATCTTGAGCGGTCGAGGCCGCGCCGACGCCGCCGACCCCCCATCCCCAGCTGTGGGGCCCGGCCGCCCCCCCGCCGAAACCGGGAGCTCGGGTGGGAAGGCGGGACGCGCGGCCAGCGGCACTCCACGTGCTGCTTGTGGTACCGCGCAGGCCGCTATACCCACGCGGGAGCAGAGGCCGTGGGGAGGACGCGACCCGTCGCACCAGAGCAACAAGCAGCGCACGGGCCGTGGGCGGCTGCTGCCTGCGCGGCCCCGCTGCCGACAGCCGCCACCCGCCCTCGGAGGTCTAAGGAGAGAAGGAAAGGGATGAAGAAATTCTCCCGCTTAATGTTTTCGAAAATAAAGGACGCAAGGGCACAGATCTGGTCTGGGGAATCTTTTTATTTGCAGCTGTAATGTGGAGTGAGGTACCAGCAGCAGCATTTGTCAGGGAAAAAAAATAAAGTATGACAAGATCCATTCAGGCTGATCAGTAAGGCAATTACCAGTTCCAAGATCAATACTGCAGGCAACTAAAATGGGACTATAAACTCTCCGGCACCTTAATCTATGGGATAATAACAACCCTGGGTGGTACAAGAGAAATCCATATTTTCTGCTCTGCATGTTGGCAGTGAGTTCCTTTTACTATTCAGGAATTACTTGAATATTCTCTTGAATTCATCCAAGTCACATGATGACTGTGGGTTTAGTTAGCCTGTGAACTCAGGAAAGCAACCAAGGAAAAAATTTAGAGCTAATTAAAGAGAGAAAAGGACTGAAGCTACTTATAGCTACATTTTAAAAAAATCACTTGTGAGCAGTATACAGCAGACTGCTTCTAGCTCTGTAAGTGACAGGGACTGATTTGCAGAGATGGCAGAACTGGCAGGCAGAAGACCTTTGCTCTTCCTTCTGCCCCGAGACAAATCGCCTACCTACTATTAGGCAGATTGCTTGCCTTTTCTGTAGGGTAACAGGGTTTCTCCATGTGTCACCTGGAAACGGGAACACTCCCCTCAGGAAGATGCTGGCACGTTTGATTCATTAATGCTGGCAAAGCAGTTTGAGATCAATAGTGTGAAGGTAGCGCAGCATAGCATTTGTGCTGTCAGAGCCATCGTTGCCTGCCAGACAGGACCTGAATCCCTTCTGAGGCGTATCCCAGAGCACGCAGGGTGTCCTTACAGTGTCCTACTTCAGAAAAATCAGACAATAGTGGTGTAGGGGACTGAGCCCGCTTCAGCATCTCTGTCGCCCAGAGAAGCCCGAGTGCTGTCTGCAGTGGAACCACCTCCGCGCCAAAGGGCAGCCCAGCCCAACCCAACTCCAGGTTCTCACCGCCATGCTCTCCCTCCCATACGCCAGCTCTCAACTGAGCCTGCCCTGAGTCACTTGAGCAGTAAATCTACTGATAATTAGCAACAAAAGCAGCATGGGTAAATTTTCTGCGAGCTTTGGGCCCTGAACTGGCTTCATGCAGGGCACACCTCATGCAAGGGAAGGAGTGGGTGAGGCAGGACACAGCTGTCGGTCCTTGGGCTGATTTAAGTTGTGGAAATGCAGACTAAGAGACAGTGAATGGCAGGCATGGCTGCTGGGCCCTCCTCATATGATGCCAGCAAGGTCACTACCAGTTCTGTACCTTCATTTCTCCACCTGCAGGATTGTATCACTGTTTCTAATCCATCTTGCAAGAGAGGAGAGCCTGTGACACCTAATTTATTAGTGCTTTTAAGGTGCCCCATTAGATGCAAAGATCAGCAGAAGAACCTGGTACCAGTTAAAACACGGACTGGACAAAAGAGAGAAAGCTTTGATTAGTGAAATGATGGAGAAAACCCTCCCAAACACACAAGATTTATTTGGATGGGGAGGAAAATATCTTCTCAGCTCAGCCCCAGGACTGTAGGCCCTGGGCACATCAGCAGCTGGTGGGGCAGAGCACAGGCTTGCCCCAGCCCGTTTCCTTTAACAGGAGACCCACAGGCTGGGCTGTTAGGAACAGACCTTAATGGTGAGTTAAGTGTTCCTCAGCTCTCTTTTCCTAAAAATTTCCTTTTTTTCTTTCTTTTTACACAACATGAAAAGCAATCAAAAACAGTAGGTGAAATTTCCTCCTTCTTCCTCTACTGCAGAGCGATCCTGGAACCATCTCGCATACCTTTGTTACGCAGAGGATAATCTCACACCACATCTCCTGTGTCACTTCCTAGCTTGCTTGGCATGACCAACAGCTGTGTCATGCAATTGCTGTTCATGATGAGTTTCTGGTCCTCTGTGGGAATGCAGCATTTTCTCACACTGACAAGGCAAGAGCCTCCCTACCTCAAAGAACATACAAATCCTGGCACTTGGGAGGACCGGTATCAACAGAGAGGTCCTTGCAATCCAGGCTGGACACCTGTCTCGTGGCACAGATGAGAGCTACATTCACAGTGGCAGAATTAAAGTAGGAAGACAGTGGTAGGAAAGTGGCAAAAGTAAGTATTGAGCCATGGCTCTTGCGTTTTGCCTGGCCATATGGACACACACACATGTACACCTCCCCACCAGAATAAACTGTGGCTTGGGAGAAACCAGAGTGTGGTGCAGTGAGCAGTCCAGCATGCTTAGTTTCAGTAGCCTGTGAAGAAAACCATTCTTCATCTGACCACTTATTTGATAATATCAAAACCCATCAAAGCGGATCCATTTGAAACCCAATGCTAATCATTCCCAATCACTAACATTGCTCTAAATAAATCCATTGTCTATCCTTGAGGGACTTTCACACAGGTGAGTGGATCTCTATGGTTATAGTGACAAGTCCTAAAACATTTACCAGTGCAGAAAACTCAACCTATTTAATGCACTGATCCCTCTAAACCAAGAAGTAAGAATGTCTCCAGCTTTGATTTTCTTCCCTTTGTGACATCTAATCTCTATTTATTAATCTTCCTGATCCAATCAGAGACAATAAAACATGATAATATCTTATACCATCTCTTTGCTTTTGTCCTTGGACCGGAAGGGATCCTCCCTTTCTCTTCTTAGTCCATAAAATGGTAGAGTAACCTGCTGGTTGCTGATTTTGGAAGGGCTTGCATAGAGGTACAGGGAGCATATCACCTTAGCTGTAGTACCTGCAAATCCTTGACATTATCTGTGAACATCTGACATTCCCCGCAGTGCCTAATGCATTCACCCTCTTTTATGAATACTGAGTTTACCTCACCTCTGGCCATCTGTAACATTAAAAGCTCGAGGAGAGCCTGCTCATTCCTCTGATAATTGTCCAGCATATTTCAGCTCTTCAGAGTCCTCTGAAGTCTGTGCTCAGAAAGAGGTAGCACCAGCCCAGAGTGGTTGTACTGCTCAATGAAAACTGACCGGAGATCCCTATGTAAAGCTGTGCTCTCTCAACTAGCTATGCAAAACTTTCCTCTTGCCACCTTTGGCTTTCCAGATCAGCTTCCTCGAATTATAGTTATGATCTAACTTACTAAAATAAAAAAAAGGGAACTAAAATGCAGTAAACACACAATATCTTGCCTTTGTACTCCAAGCTTTGTCACCCTTTGATTTATCTTGTCTAAAGCAGATTCACCCTGCTTCTGATGGCATTGTGTTCCTTAGAAATCTTTTGCTATTGCATGACCATGTATGCATTTCCACTGGCAAGAGTACAGCTACAGTCTTTTGCCTGCCCTCTTCTCTAATCCCTGCCTGCAGTACAAATAGTGCCCCGGTAATCTACTAATGCTTTCACCTTTGCAATCCTCAATTGATTTCTCAGCCATACAGCAGCAACGCATGAAAGCAAAAAGCTAGCTCTGGACAAGACCTGATCACCAGATACCAACCATAGGACACAACTAAAAAATGTTATCTCATGGCAGATCTCCAACTGGACCTGCTGAGGTGCAGAAGACATTGCATATAGTGCAAGGGATTAGCAGCATCTGTACTCACTGATTAAAATGCAGTTGCTGGAGGCTGAACACCTTAAAAAAACCAAAGCACTGATAAAGGATCTAGATGCAGGTATTGAAGCCTGAGCCCCACACAGTGGGTGGGGGCCAACCTGCAGTGCTGCAAAACCTAATTCTGCCACATCCCCTCCCACCAGACAAAGGAGACACAAGCACCTGAAACAAATGGCTGTGGACTTGTTTGACAGCTTCCTGCTGCTCAGTAGTGAGAGCTACAAACCCACTGCAGAGTTGTGATCAATTTTCTGGGAGGTGGCAATGCAGGCACCTTCCCTTAGATGTGAAAGTCCAAGTCTCTTCCTTGCTCTGCTTTTGAGTCACAGCCTCCCACAGAGGCTATGGACAACATGCTGAGCACAGGGGACATCCCCTTAGAGAAGTGCCTATGCTGGCCCTGGCAAGACAGGCAGGGAGAAACAACCACATGCTGCTGGGTCATGGTGTAAGACGGGCACCACTTTGCACTTACCCATTTGGCACCACCGTAATTACCTGGAATCTGGACTGGTGGAAGCCAAAACCCATGGAAAGTTCAAGTGTCACAGAGCAAAGGGGTGTTTGATGGTCCAGACTTTCAGGTCGGGGGCAGAGAGGCACCTACATCCTATTTATGACTTTAATCCCAAGAGGCTGTCGCACAAATAGTGACGACCACATCAGTCCCCTCAAGGATTCCCAGCTGGCCTTCCCAGCTACAGAGGTTCTCCAACAACACCAGCACCTTCCCACTTTTACAGCCAGTGCTAAATACCAGCTAATTAATTTTTTTACAGCTGCGTTGGAGGTATACCGGGTTAATTTCATATTGTTCTCAGTACTCAAGTGAAGAAGATGATCCAGGGAGTGAAGTAACTTCCCTGAGGCCAGAGTGAGTCAGTTAATTTGTCAGATCTGGGTCCCTCTAAACACAGACATTTCTGAAAGTTTTTTTAAACCGCAGGAGTACAGAGGGAGGTGCACACCACCAGCACAGAACTGCACAGGTCTTTGCAGAACTGGCCTTTTTTCAGGAATCAAGATTTTATTAGAGCAATGTGTTACCAAAGCAGCAGGTTCTGCACACTGTTACTTACCAAGCTCGGAAGCCTCCACGGTGTGCCTGAAACCTCTCAGCTCATGACACTAGTGGCTTTGAAGCCACGGGGACAGGCAGGACAGGCCGATGGCTGGCAGTGCCTGGAACACTGTAGGACCCACAGGTTGCATGCCACCGCTCCTCTGCATGGGGCATTGTGTAATGGGGTGGACCAGCCACGTGAGCTCTGCAACCAGGCGTTTTGTGGCAAAGGTGGCCGTGTCATGCTGCTGTACCCAGCATGTGTCATGGGACAGCAGCCCGGTGCCACGTGAACGCTGCGAGAGGGTCACTTTATGGGACAGGTGACTCGCACGTTGCTTCTTCCTTGGCAGTGAGTCAGTGACAAACGGTGTCCCAAAGACACGGGCAGGTACCAAACTGGCTGGGTACATGCTCTCCAGGATCTGCAGGTCCGTGCTGGAAGTGAAGGGCCGGGGGTTTTCTGCAGAGGCCCAGGGAGCTCATCTAGGACCCTCCCTGGGTAGGACGCAGACATGTCCCACAGCGCGATTCCCACCTCAAATGCCAACCACCTCTCTGCAGGCACTGGGTGCTGCATATTAGCTTCAGATCTCTCTGCCTCAGCTCTTTCAAGTCACAGAATTTTGCAATCCCCTCTTGTCTGCTCTAAAAGCAGAAGTAAATTCCGTATCAATGGCAACCACGAGAAGCCTCTGTAATTTTGAGTGCATGTTTTCGAAGAGGGTGACAAAGATACTCAGCCTTGAAGGATAAGCATGTGTGGGCAGTGAGGTTTGCTTTGCTTTTATCTCGGACAACACTTTTCAATGCCTGGTGCCTCAGAAGCTGCATTTTTGACCCCAGGGAGACATGACTCACTGTTTGCAAATCCCTGAGGCACCAGATTGAAGGTATGCCCCGTGAAGCACAATTGCCGAAAACTGAAATGGTTATAGGTGGGTGTTAAAGCTTCAATTACTCTGTTCTAGCACTCACGGCTGGCTCCATATCCCTGCTTGAATTTCTGGCAAATAGAAAACAGCACCTCTTATTTTGTTTAAATTAATAGGATCTCTCTGGGTTTGTCTCCTTCAGTGAAGTCCTCAGCCAACCTGAGAGCAGTCAGTCTACAAAAGATACATTATCCCATCTACCTCAGCACACCACCAGCCTGGGGAACATCTGCTCTACCCAACCTGCACTCCTGCCCTCTGCCAAATTGCTTCAGACACCAGGGCCACCCCAACATCAAAGCCAGGGCTGGCCTGCTGGAGTACAGGGTAGAGGCTAAGGCTGCCTTTTAGCCTGATTTCTGGGTGACCTGTATGGGGCTACGTGCTCCACTGCCTGACATCCTTTTTGTTGGAGTGGATCAGTTTGCTGAGCAATACCTGCAGCTTGGGGAAAAACCACATCAGGCATTTCTTAGCAGGCAGGCAGGAGCGCTGTGTGCGAGGAGCCTGAGACCTGCCAGTAAAGAAAGGAGCAAGAAAGAATGATCTTTCATCCTCAAGTTTCTTTTTTTTTCCCTTGATCACCAGTGTTTTTCTTATCAGGAAAGAATGATTGCATTCACTGCTGCAGATCAATGATGTTCACAGAGGATTAATGCTCCCTCTTTTTGGGTCACATATCAAACAGCCTGTGGTGGGAAGGAATCACCACCAGCATCTGGCAGTGCACGATGGAATTGTCTCTGGGAAAGGGGACACTGCAGACCACCACGTACATGCATGCCTGGGGTCCATCAACAGCCAGGCTGGGGTCAGAGGTTTTGATTGAGCCTGGCAGGGGCACAGGGGCTGCCTTTGCAGGAGAAATGTAAATCCCAGCTAGATCCTTTGCAGAGCAACATCCATGGAAGTCCTCGCCCGCAGATTCCAAAATTTAGTAACCTGGTGAGAAATCTACATTATCTCACAGCAAGCACAGCACAAACATGAGGCTCTTGGAAGAAGCGGAAGGCACAGCAAGAGCTGCCAATCTGCAGATGACCCCCTCTTGCTGCTATTAGCAGGATCCTCAACTTCCCACTGTATGTGGCAGATCCTGAAAAACCTGAGGCTTTAAAATCCAGGTTTAAACTCTACGTGAACAACGGGCTTCCAATGTAAATACACCAGCAAGTGCTTTCCTTTCCAAAAACAAGCTGAGAAAGAGGATGCATGCGAAAAGGATTCCATGCAAAGATGAAAACTCAGTTATTGTACTGACAGTGGCCAGTGAGAATTCCTCGCTGGGCTTTGCTGACACTGAGGACAGGATTGTGGCCCTGGGACTGTACTGTTCTGAGGTGGCTCCAGGCACCACATTTGCAGGACCTTAAGGGGTCAAAAGGAAAAATGCATTAACGCTTCTCTGAGAAACCGGGCACTAAATCACACCACGGTCCCATGGCACCTGGGCACTGTGTTACTGCCACAGCCAGCCTTCTTTCACCTGGTGGAAACACGTACCACCTCTCCCTGTCCCTCCACTCCGCCGACAAAGGCCACCTCATGCAGCAACCCCGGGAGATGCGCTGAACACCCCAGAGCCTGGCAGGCTAACAGGACAGCGATGACACCGTGATGATGCGGAGAAGCCCGCTGATCCCTGCAGCGCACCCCCGTAAGGTGCTCCGTTACCCCCACAGACTTGGGTGACTTTTGCCCATCACAGCCAGGAGACCCAACCTCATCGGAGGTTCCTGCCAGGAGCCTGCGGGAAGGGGACCGGGCCCTCCCTTTCCCTAACTGCTGTTACGAGGGCGAGAGCTGCGGTGAGCGGGGCGGTTACCGGCCGCCCCCGGGAAGGGCTTTCCCCCCGCGCCCGGCCCCCTGCGCCACCCGCGTAGCGTACGCTATTCGCCAAAGGGCGGCGCTACGCTACCTCGCCAGCACTGGCACCGCCCCCTCGGCCCTCCCCGGCTGCCAGGCGCCCCCTGGCGGCGGCATGCGGACGCGCGGGGAGGGGACTCTGCAGGGCACTGAGGGGTGGGGAGGCATGGCAGGGTGAGGGTAGGCAGGGCTTTTTGCCACCCCACAGAGCTAAGAACTAGCTCCGTCTCCCAAACCAGGTGGGGCAAAGGGGCGAAGCTGCAGGGCCCCTTTGTTCTGGCACCGCTGCCTGCAGATACCAGCCAGGACCCCAGCACACCGAGCTCACGCTTGGGAGATCAGCGCCAGACGCATGGGGTGCCCCTACCTTGGGGCGTGTGGATTTCCACTGGATGCTCTTTCATGACATTTGTCCCCATGTTTTTCTGACAAGCACTGGTGCTGTTGCTTCCACTGTCAGCCCTGGGAGGTCACTGCCCTGGGTCAAATGAGTGGCTGGCAGAGGCGTGATCCTGTGCCAGGCCCTGGAAGGAGGAGCTGAATGCAGCCCATCTGCAGCGCAAGAGTGCAATTCAGCTGCTGCCCCAGGAGATAGCATCTCCCCTCTCTGCCCACAGCTAAGATCCCCAGCAGCCTCCTGTGGAGTGTGGAAGGACAGCAGCATCCTGGCCCCCACTGTGTGAAAGCCAGCATTTGTCTTCGCAAACCCAGATTTGCACCCCATCCTCCTTATGCCCACTCTGGCTTTGCAGACACCAAACCGCCAAAGGCATTTTCAAGCTATGGTGCGATGTGGACAGGACACTTCAGGGCTGGTTTGAAGGGGGTGTTGTACCAGGTCAGGTCTGAACTGGGAGGTACTTGAGTGGCAGCCTTGATCACAGCCTAATTTTCTGATAACAGTTAAACCAGCACTGTTCTCTCTATCCAAAAGGTGTTCTGATCCTGTAACAAAATCCAAACCCACCCAGGCTGAGGCAGGTCATCTCAAGTGGGCAACGTACCCGTTCCTTGCTCAGGCTCTGCATTTTAAATGCACAGGTGTAGCAGATTTCTTCCATTAGTAGCCCATCAGTGCCTGTCTATGGCTATTTGAGTTGCATTTCTAGTAAGATTTAAAAACAGAGTTAAAAGTACTTTTTATAGTGATGAAGTGTCCTCCTTGCTGAAATCTCTTCCTCTCTATTCCAACAGTACCTGTCTCATCCCCTTACAAGACTCACAGACGCTCTCCCATTTTCTTCCAGCAGATTTTCCTGTGTGCTTCCTAATACTTTTTACAATTGGTGTACACAGACGCTTTTCTCTGTTAGTTTTTCCAAATCTCATGGTCTAACATGGGAAGAAAAACTTTTTTTTTTTTAAAACAGAAAAAAAATACTTTTAAAAAAGTGAACACTGTAAGGGTGGCTACTGCAGATTCCTGAAGTAACTTGAAGAAACCCCAGAGAAGCAGTCCCTGAGCAGACAGTGCCCCTCAGCGCTGTCTCTGTGCGAAGGTGGGACACATTTCCAGGGCAGCTGAACAAAGCGCAGGAGCTGAGCCCCAACCTCCCCCGCTCCAGGCCCACCACTCCCATGGAAATCACAGGCGAGCCCCACGCCAGAATCACAGTGTGTTTTGCTTGGCAGAGGCTCAGCATGAGTTGTGCTGACTAGCTGAAAAATGAGGTTGTAAAAATAACGACACTGGAAGACTTTTTTTTTTTTTTTCCAGCTGCCTTTTGAGGGCCTTAGCAAGGCTAAGTAAACTCTGCCATCATTCAGCCAGGTCGTACCTTCGCTCTCATGGCTGAGAACTGTAAAACCTCGCTTGGGCTCAAATACAGAGAGCGAAGTGCCCTCTGCCTCCCACTGGCAGCCAGAAGGCTGCCTTGATTTTAGTCATCTTTAAACAGTGAAACACCAAAACCACCTAGGCATGCAGTTTTATCTCAGTCATTACAACAGCTACATGCTTGTGTTTTTTATAAGACTGCTGTTCGATTTATATTAAAATATGCAAGCTAAGGTGTTGTCAGGATGACTTCTGCTACACATGCATAGCCCTGTTTAATATCTCCTGCCCCCAGCCTAGGCTCCTCAGAGAACAACACATTATATCATGGTCCCTGCATATTCCTAGTGCATGCTCTCCGCTGGCATGAGGATCACACCAGGATAAATCGTGTTCCCTGCTGCTACAGGCTTCAGTGAGCTCCTGTGGTCACGCCAACCTTCAGGGAAACAATTTCTCCTTTCCTCCTTGACAACAAATTGCTCTGACAGATGACACAGCTCTGAGTTTGGCATCAGCCCTGTAAAAACAGAAGAGCATAGGGTTTTTCCTGGGGTGCAGTTTTGTCCATGGCTTATCCTGCCAGAGGCATTTATTAGACTGCTCTGGTCCCTCAGCCCTGGCAGACGGCTGGGCTGGCTCTGGCTCCATCACGGCTGTTTCCCTCTCACTGCATGTCCCTGAGGGTGACATCCTCTCTCCGCAGCATGTCACCAGGAACTGGGGCATTACACCAATGCTAGGATAGCAGCAGGGTCTGGTAACCTCTTCCATGGTGCTTCCCAAGCTGCAGCTCTCTGGGGTGTTACTGCTGGAGGAAGGAAGCATTCCTTGCAATGTGAGAATTTTTAAATAAAAAACAACACATAAAGAGAGAAAAATAAGCAGCTCTGGACTCCTGGCTCTTGCTGCTGCTTAATACCAGCCCTGGGTGGCTGGATCTGCATGCAGGCACCACAACGTGGCACAATGAGGAGGCAGTGGGCCCTGCAGTGCTCCTCACCTACAAAAGCAGCCTTTCCCTTCTCAAGCACAGCCTATAAACTACCTGCAGGCTATTCCAGCCACCATAACCATCGCACTGAGCCAGGGGCCTGCTGCCAGCTGTTAACTGAACCCATGGATGAAGGAACAACATCCTGGCAATGCTCGGTCCAAGCTTAAAGGTCTATATAACATGCAGGGCAGCAGCGAGAGGGGCCTGCAGAGCCAAACTCATCCTTGAAGCAAGCCTAAAGGCTGCAGCTTTTCAACCCAAAGATAAATTTAGCCTACCTGGTAGGGCTGAAGTTATGGAACAGATGCTGCACAGGCTCAGCATGACTCAATTATCGCAATTAGCAATGGATCCGAACACAAGGTTAGCATATAACAGCCTGATTCAGAGCTCGCAAAGGTCTGGGATGGGTCAGATGTTGAAACTTTTGCATTCACCAGCAAGTTCAGATCTAGGCTCTGGACTGAACCCATCAGAGAGCAACCTTTGGCCCAGGATGTAACAATTGAAGCCCAATTATCTCCAGACGCAAGGGGAATGTGCATTTATTTCTTTCTCTCCCTTTGCCAGGAGAAATTGCCCTGAGGGAGAGAGGGGAAATAAAGGCTGGAGCTGCTTGTGTTATTAGAGACGCAACCTGGAGTTCATTTATTCCCTGTGACACAGAGGCTAGGGTTGAAGGAAGGACAGTGACAGCTGCTCTTAAAAGAGGAACTTTCCACAGCAAAACCAACCTGGACAACTGAAGGGAGTCCCCAGATGCAGCACTGCTGGTCAGCCTTATATTAGAGCCAGCCATTTCGTTCAGCCCTCCATGTTTCGCAGTTGTTTCTCCCTGAACCTGCCAACCCAGTTCTGGGGCCCCAAAGCCTAGGTCTTTGGAGAAGAGGGCCAAGATAAACATGCTTTTCCTGGAGAGCAGAGGGACCTGGAACATTTCCCTAGCTGGAAGCACAAGGTCGAGGAGGTAGGCACCCGCCCCTGCGATCATCTCCTGCTGCGCTACTGGAAGATAGCCCTGCTATCATCCAAAACATGGTGACAAAACTACACGCTTGTGCTAGGATATGCTAGCAGGGCCAGCTGCCAAATTCACAGGTCTGGTGCCTAAATAAATCAAAGGGAAATTGAAGTCATTCGCCAAGAAAATTTCCATGATAAGAATTGGAGGGGCAGTAAGGGGAGACAGGGAAGGCCAGTTAAGAGGTGATGCTGTTTTGAACATAGCACACTAGGAGACATCCCATTTTATTTAGCTTTTGCCAAGGGGCTATTTGACTCCAAATCTAGACTCACAACATTTAGTAAATCTCCTCCCAATACTTGGCAATCTCAGGCCAATTCAAATTACCTCTGTGACTCATATTAGGATCTTAAAGAAAGGTCGAGTCCTGGATCACATTATGCAAACATGAAAAGTCTGTTGTCCCACAGGGCTCACAGGCGAAAGCCCTGCTCCAGCAATCACGGCAAACAACATCCGTTCCTTGCTTTTATCTGCTTTAGATGTTTGGGAATAAAGTGTCAATCACCTCTTTGCCAGTCATGTGTTAAACCACTAACATTTTCCTTTCCCCAGCTCTCTAAGTTAGATCAGGCTGGGTACTGTGCCTCAGCTGCCTGCAGCGCTTACACTCTGACATCGTTTAGCTGTCAATTATCAGTGTTTTTTAGCAGATGATTTAGATTCAACTTAAAATCTACTTGTGCCAAACATCGCCTTCCAGAGCAAGAGCAATCCATGTGCCAGGCCAGCGAGACAAACTGTCCCTGTTTGTGGCTCATTAATTCAGCAGGGTAACTAGCAGCACCGGACTCCATCTCTGCACGGTGCCGGGTGCTAAATCCTAGCGCCACCCACACTGCAGGCCCTTCTCCAACGCCATCCCACACCGGGTGCTACCACCAGGTTTTACACTTCTGGCTCCTCTAAGCCACCACTATCAGAGCCCTGGCAAGAGCTGGCTTTTGCTAAAAACAAGGAGAAAACAGAGCTGCTTTGTGCAGCGGCTGGAGAGGACACGCAAAAGTACGCCGAAAAGCCCCGTTGCAGTGAACCGGCCGCCGGGGCTGCAGGAGGCCGCAGTCAGCCCGGCCTTTCTCCTCAGGCCCTCGCGAGCCGCCCTACCCCGCGAAGGGCCTCCAGCGCCGCTGGGCGCCGCCATCACGAACCTCCTCCCCCGCTGGGTGCCGCCATCTTGTGCCCTCCCCGTACAGCGCGGGCGCCGCCATCTTGTGCCCTCCCCGTGCGGCGTGTCGGCCATGGCGGGGCTGCTGTGCCGCCTGCTCCTCTGCCTGGCGGCCGCCGGGGCCGCCGCCGACCTGCTGCTGGAGGAGGCGCGGCGCTCCGTGGACCTCAGCACCCACCTGGCTAAGGTTTCGGCTGAGCTCAGCCTCGCCAACGCGGCCGGCGGCACGGCCGCCTCCGCCTTCCTGCTGGCGCTCGAGCCCGGCCTGGAGCCCCGCCTGGCCTACCTGGGCGTGCAGGTGAGCGCGGGCCGTGAGGGGCAGCGGGGGTCGGCGCCGCGCTGCCCGGGGGAGGGCCGCGGCGTGGGGCGCTGCCCGGGCCCCGCCGCCCGCAGGGACACGTCGGCACAGCGCCGCGGCCCCGGGCGCTGATCCCTTCCAGCGGGGCTCCGCCAGCAGCCGGTAACAACGGAGCTAAGCGCGCTTCTGTCGCTCCACGGAACAAAGAGGGGCGAGTGGCTGAGGTGGCAAAGTCTGGGAAGCGACTGGGGGAGGAGAGAGAGGTGCTAATTAGCGTCGTTACTGCTGTAACGGGAGCGGCCGCAGCCCCTCGGTCGGGTGGAGCAGTGCTTGCTTGCATCCCCAGCTAGTGCATCCCCGGAACAGTCTCTTACCCCACAGTAGTAGTCCACACAGTAGTCCAGCCTCTTACCCCACAGGGTGTATGTGCAAGAGGGTTCTTCCAATCCTAGAAGCATTTGCACCGATCGCCTCTTTGCTTGCTGGCCGACCAAGATCCCTGTGACCTCGCTCCACAGCCACTGTAGAAAACATACGAGAGAAATTACAAAAGCAGTTGACCAATGTTTTCGTTTGCAGAAGTTACAATGACTGTGCTGTCCTGGCAACCAGGCTGAGTGGAACTTGAGAGTTATCAGAAATCCCTAGTATGTGTTCTTGCACAATTATCACATTGCAATTTCTATTAATAAAAAACATTATAAAAGGGCGCTTTTTTTTTTTTTTTTTAATATAGTTATCTATCAGCTTGTGCTTTCTGGGGGGACTTCCCCCTAAAAAGCAGATAGGGACTGTATGGAGTTTGCCCTGGGTATGTTAAATCTTTAAAAGAGTAGCACGTTGATTAATCTGTTGCTCTTGAACAGGTGAAGGGTGAGGAAGAGGAGGAAAACACCTTGGAAGTGAGAGAGACTAAAGTTAAGGGCAAAAGGTAAGTGTCACCCTCAAAGGTCAGTACCTAGATTTGTGCTTGGGGCTTCCACCATCATCCTCATGCTGGAGCAGAAATACTACCTCAGCCCTGCATACCTAGAGATCCTGGAGTCTTTTGTTTCAGAAAAGATCCACACTATACTTGGACTGCATCCTGGGGTGCTGCAGAGACAGGGAGCACAGTATACACAAGCAGCCAAACCCAATTCCTGCAGCCCAAGAGGCCCCAGCAGAAGTCATTCCCCTCCTTCAGATGCTCTTTCCTTGGGAAATAGCACATGTGGTTTTAGATCTCTGCACTGATCCCAGCACACACCTGCTTACCACGGCCATCCATGGCTGTTAGTGAGGGGAGAGCCTTATAAGGGAGAAATTCTCTCTCTTAAATGCAACTCAGCTGCCTTCAGAGGGGCTCAGCTGTACTTGGTCTCTTGTACTTGCTGCCTTAAGTAATGCCCTAGTCCTTTTTTAAGAGACATCAGGTAACAGAAGCATTGTAGCTATAGTCATGCTCTTGCCCATTGCTCCCTTTTGAGGTCTCAAATGACTGGCAGCGGTGATTACAGAGAGCTTGTAAGTGCTCTTTGACTGTGTCCCTGGAACACCACCACTCTTAATCTGCAATGTGTGGAGTACCACAGCGTGCTGGATGCTGTGGCCCAGCATGCAGGGAGAGAAGGTGCTGTTTTTTGCATGAGGCTCTGTGCTGTCAAGCTTGGGATATTGTGCATACACTGCAAGACTGGGCAGCTGAGCGCTTTCTGAGCCATGAGAGCTGAGAAATAAAGGGTGCCTGTAAAGTAGGTCAGAAGCACAATGCTTCTAGGTTTCAAGAGGACAGTAGCTGTGGAGTTAAGTTGCCAAGGTAGACTGATTTCTGACATATCTGGAGGCCTCATGCCCAAGGTAATCCTACCCTTGGGCCACCAGACATGACTTGAAGTCCATTCGCTTCTGTCAGCACCTTGGTCCATCTGGTGCATTGTTACAGGTTAGGTGAAATCTCAATCCTTTCTGTAGAACCTCAGTCCAAAACCACGCTTGTTTTCTGCCCGTTGCTTAGTTTCAGATCCTGTAGGCAAAAAGCTGAGAAGGAACAGACCTTGTGGGAACAGGTGCTTAAGATAGTTGTGATTTGTCTTCTGGACATGTGCACGTGCTTCCTCTGATTCAGATCATTCTTGTCATCTGGAGAAGAATGGAAAAATGCCTGCTGAAGCATGCTTTGTAAATGCAGAACTAGGGAAGGGAGTGTGTTACCATTCCCCTTCCAAAATGGGAACCAAGTGTTTTTCTGAAGCAAAAACTGTAATTGTGCCTGGGCACAGTTCACCCTGTGCTGCCTCCTGTCCTGCTTCCCCAGGCTAGAGTAAGCATACCCTCTGGGACAAGACATCTGTATGCCTTGGAGGAGCAAATAAAATATTGGCCCCAATCACACACAATATGTATGATATATGGGCCCCTATCTGCTGGGAGTGTTGCAGGAGTTGGATCTAATTGCTCTCAGAGGAGATTTCATGTGATTTACCTGTTCTTCTCCCTTTCAGTGGAAAATTCTTTTCTGTGAAGCTGCCATCTCCTTTGGTGCCAGGAGCCAGGGTCCGTGTATCTGTTGAAATGGTTTTCACGCATGTCCTGCAGCCCTACCCTACCCACATCACCCAAAGCGAGAAGCAGTTTGTGGTCTTTGAAGGAAATCACTATTTCTACTCGCCATACTTCACCAAGACCCAAACAACCCGGGTCAAACTGGCCTCTAGGAACGTGGAGAGTTACACCAAGCTGGGCAACCCTTCCCGCACTGAAGACATGATTGAATATGGTCCCTTCAAGGATATTCCTCCATACAGTCAGGTAAATGTCTGTGCAAAGAAGTTGTGGCTCTGCAGAGAGCATTTTGCAAACATAGCACCTGCATCTTGGGCTGGAGAGTGGGAAGCTTTTGTGTAAGACTTGCAGGTCAATCCTGAGTTAGCCTGTGTGCAGGCTGGGAACATGAGGTCCAACAAGGTGCTCCTCGTGCAGGTGTGATTGCTGACTGCTGCTTGGTGTCCACAGAGCAAGTCAAGCCATTTTGTACATGGCTCTGGCAGGGATCTGTTTGCAATGGGGAAGGCCCCATCGCTTGCCCTCTTACTGTTATAACTCGGCCAGATGTGCAGGGTGTGACCTATGAGTATGTCCCAGGTACCAGTGCCCTGTATGAACTGAGCTGGGGTGGCTCAAGCCTTCCTGTATAGTCAGCTTCACCTCTGCAGTCTGTCAAGGAGGTTTCTTTGTGGGACGTGGAAACATAATTGTGAGGGGAGGTTGCTCCTTACTTCAGGTCTAATAGCTTATCTTTTTCCTTGTTAGGACACTCTGAAGGTGCACTATGAAAATAACAGTCCATTCCTCACCATCACCAGTATGACCCGAGTCATCGAGGTGTCTCACTGGGGCAACATTGCAGTTGAAGAGACGGTTGATTTAAAGCACACAGGAGCAGTGCTGAAAGGGCCTTTCTCCAGATACGACTACCAGAGACAGCCAGACAGTGGGATCTCTTCTGTCAAGTCTTTTAAGGTTGACATTTTGCATATTTAGTTATTCATTTTTTTTACTGTGGCTTCCCCCTTTCTTAATCCCCCAAGGGAAAAAAAATTAGATAGTCCTTTGCCTTTTCTTTGGTAGTCATACCCAGATAATAAGGGAATATTAAAGGTCTGCTCTATTTTCAGAGAAGGCTTGTGCTAGATAGGAATAGCATTTGGAGGGAGAATTAGAAGGTTATGTACTTTACTGCATTTGTTGGCTAAACAAACTGCATACATGAGGTTGTGTAGTGTTTCTCAACACTCCTACCTCTCCAATCTCAGGGACCCTTTAATACCCTTAATCCCTGTGCTGACAGCTCTGCTTTCTGTTTTCCATCATGCAAAGGCCATTCATTCTGTCCCCACCCTCTTATTTTCAGATTTGCCTTCTCTATCATATCCTCACCATGTTGAACAGTATTAATTGGAAACTCACCCATTCATTCCTTGCTCACAAAGCAGTCAACGAGAATTGAAGCTGTGCCTCTGCTAGCCAGATGTGAAAAGTATTATGTGTTTTCATCTGAACCAAAACCTTTCTTCCTGCTTGAAGCCTCCAGGATTGATTGTTGTAATTCTCTAAGGTGGTACAGCCAAACAGAAATGTCATTTTGCTGAGCATAAAGCCAGCAAGCTCAGTGAGCTAGGGCAGCAGGCTGGAGTGAACAGGGAATTGCTGTCCTGGTGGGCATGATGAGATCCCTTGCTGTCTGGGATATTTGAAACTGGGCTGGGGAAAGCACATTCATTTAGAGGCCAAGTGATTTTAGTGCTGGCAGCCACTTCTGTGGCTGATTGCTTATAACAGCACAGTTTTACCACTCGTTGCAATTGAATGGCCATTTTGTCATGTCTCACATGGGAGCACAGTTTCTCAGTGCTTAACAGCCATTATTAGTTTTGCCAGTTTCACTGGAAATAACTCTTAGCCCATGCACTGACTTCCTTCTCTTCATACAGACCATTCTCCCAGCTGCTGCTCAGGATGTCTATTACCGAGATGAAATCGGAAACATCTCCACCAGCCACCTCCTTGTCCTGGATGATTCCGTGGAGATGGAGATTCGTCCCCGCTTCCCTCTTTTTGGAGGATGGAAAACCCATTACATCATTGGCTATAACCTGCCTAGCTACGAATACCTCTACAATCTTGGTGGGTGGCACAGGGGAAGGGAATAAGAAACCTTCTTCTCTATGTTTAAAGGTGGTTGCTGTACAGTAAAGAATTCAAACCTGCGGTATGCTGCACCTTGGCAACAACAGTTGCTAGCTATTCTTTCTAGAATATGTAGATTAACCTTTTCTGTGCTTCCCTGAGGTTTTTGTAGACATCTGGTTAAAATATACTCGAGTGAGCTAGTGCCCCCTGCAGCACAATGTATCCATCTGATTTCTGCTCTTGCTTCTGTTAAGAGCTGAGCTTCAAGGTTGCGTTGCCCCTTGTTCTTTGAGGAACTGTAACCAGCCTTTGCTGTGCATTCTCTTAGGTGATCAGTATGCCCTGAAAATGAGGTTTGTCGACCACGTGTTTGATGAGCAAGTTACAGATTCTCTGACTGTCAAGATTGTCCTGCCAGAAGGTGCCAAGTAAGTGTCATTACTCCTGGCTTGTTACTGCAGATGATGCTGTGTTGGTGGCAATTCTCCAGCCTACTCTGATGGCCTGAGGACAGTGAAACAGACCCATGAGTGTGTGTGTGGAGGAGACCTTGGAACACAGCTTTCCTTCCTTTTAGAGTGTTGCTTAAACTGTGTAATTGGCTTTGTGCTAGAGGCCACAGTTGGCCAGCCAAGTCCTAGGTTACGTCATCTCAGATACTGTAGAATCATATAAAACTGTCTTGTTTTATCCACAGGAATATCCATGTGGACAGCCCCTACGAAATCAATCGTGCTTCAGATGAGCTTCATTATACATATTTGGACACTTTTGGACGTCCAGTTATTGTGGCACACAAGAACAACCTGGTGGAGCAGCACATCCAAGACATCGTGGTGAGTGTAGCCTCTGCGCATGGCTTGCTTGAGCAGTTTTGCCTCCTCTGAATTCAGCAGCATGGTCAAAACAGCCATGCTGGGTTCCAGAAATAAATACTTGCTGGACTGCATAGTGTGTTCTGCTGATGCTTGAGGAGAAGAGTTCTCTACCATAGCAACATGGGTCACTGCTCAGTGTTTCAAACTTCTCTTCTAGGTTCATTACACCTTCAACAAAATCTTGATGCTGCAGGAGCCTCTCTTGGTGGTTGGAGCCTTTTACATCTTGTTCTTCACTGTAATTGTCTACGTGAGGCTGGATTTCTCCATCACTAAGGTGCTGTATGATGAGCCCTGTGGGAGCATTTGTGGCTTACTCAGCTGATGGTTGGAGATTTTTCACACCAGTAATTCTAGCTGAATGTTCTGCTGATTGATATTTTACTAGGTGCTTAAAGAGAACCCTGTTTTTATGCTACCTAAACACTTGATAATCCTGCAGGGTTTGAACTGGTGTGCTAAGGGTAACCAGACTTTTGTCTTGTGGATAAAAAGGAATCTCACCCCCTGAGAAGCAGGGATGTCTGCAATTCTCCTTCTGCAATGTTTTCGCTTCCTTTTTGTTAAGTTATTTGTTGAGCTAGACTGAGTACTGAAAGGTGCTTGCCCTAGTCAGTACTTCTACCATTAACCTAATTGCTGTCAGTTGACTTAATTGCAAATGGAGCAGTTTCTATAACAGTCCTGTGGTAAATTGCAAGCATGGCTTGATGCAGGTCAGAGATATGACAGCTTTGATCTTCCCTTCTGTCCTCTTGCAGGATCCAGCTGCTGAAGCTAGGATGAAGGTTGCCTGCATCACAGAGCAAGTGCTTACTCTGGTGAACAAGAGACTTGGGCTGTACCGTCACTTCGATGAAGCAGTGAATAAATACAAGCAGTCACGGGACATCTCCACCCTGAACAGTGGCAAAAAGTCTTTGGAGACGGAGCACAAGGCCCTGACAAATGAAATAGCTTCTCTGCAGTCTAAACTGAAGACAGAAGGCTCTGACTTATGTGATAAAGTAAGAAATTCTTATTTTTTTAATCTCTCCTATTCTTGGCTCTATCATGTATTCTAGGCGAATTTTAATTTGGAGTTTAGTTTCTGCAGTCCGTATATTTTATATTATTTTCCTCTGAATATGGCTTAATCCCTGCCAGGGAGTATGAAGATCAGTTTTGTTGTTTTTGCAGTAATCTTGGTTATGCAGCCCTATAAGTGTTGCTGGTAAACAGCTGCTTGTACTGTTTCTTAAACAGCCCTTCAACCAGCTGCATTAGTACAGATTAATGCTTTTGTAACACAATCCTGATGCTTCTCATTGGGCTCATGGCAGTGACACTTAGGCAAAAATGGAAACTATCAACACGTTATCAGTTCTGACTTTACTACTGACACCAGCCAAACCCAGATCTTCTCCCTCATCGCTTATTTTCTTGCACATGTGAATTTGGTGCTGACAGAATTTTGGTAACATGATGCTCCTCAGGGGGGTATTTCACTGTACCATGTTGAAAGCCATGCAACAGTGAGCACACACCCACTATCCTTTCCTTCCTCCACTGTATTTCAGCACTCCTGGAACAACCACTCAACCCCAAGTGAGGGACACTTTAGTCTCTAAGGTCCATGCAACATACAGCCACCTTGCTTAATCTGTACCTCTGTCATTACAGACCTGCTTCTCACATACCATTAAAGTTGACTGCGGGGACACAGCTTCCAGCTGTCATAGTTGTGATTTAGCTTGGAGCCTTTAAAATCTGTTGTGAAACACTCTTTTAACAGTCATTGCACCTGTCTACTGCCAGTATGGCCCCTGGGTCCTTGGAGCCCCTCTATCTGCACTGCTTAATTATCCATTCCTGAGAGATTCCTCATAATGTGATGCCAGAGAGAGGTTTCAGGAATTGGAGACTTTTCCACTTAGCACTGACTTCATCTTTTACTCCGGCTTTACCATCTCTTCTATTCCAGCATGACTGTAGGGATGTTTTTTTGTCTCCTCTAATACTCCCTTTGTTTCTGACCCTGTAAGGTGAGTGAGATTCAGAAGCTCGATGGCCAAGTCAAGGAGCTTGTTCTGAAGTCCTCGATTGAGGCCGAGAGGCTGGTAGCTGGCAAGCTCAAGAAGGACACGTACATTGAGAATGAGAAGATGCATTCCAACAAGCGCCAGGACCTGGTCACCAAAATCGACAACATTCTCGATGCACTGTAACTCTGATTTAGTGACCATGTGGAGGGGAGAGGTATGAAGGGAGATGAGAAGCCTGGGAATGGATACACTTTGAGCCAGAACTCCTTCTCAGCAAAATTAGGGGAAAAGTTGATGTGAAATGTTTGGAAGTACATTCTGGTTTTCAGATTTTTCTATAGAGCCTGTCTGCTCAGCAACACGTGCTGTGCAAGGGACCACGACATCATGCTGTTTGGCTTCGTAACAGGGTTTCTCTACCGGAGTTGAGGCTCAGCCAGTTTATAAAGCAGTCTCTCGCTTTTGGTTTTCCCTGTATATACGTGCCCTGATTAAACGCACACAAACAGCCAGTCTGAGCACAGACATGCTCATGGCAAATCTGAATGTCACATCTCCAGAAAGAATAAAAGACACCTTTGTTCTACTTTGAAATAAAACCGCCACTGCCTCGCCTTTACGTGTTGTCCTGGGCTGGGGGGGAGGCAGAGGGGCTGGGTGGCCCTATGCTGCCACGGCCAGGCAGAGCAGTTCCCCAGGGAGCGGAGTTCATCCCTGACCACTCCTGTCTTCTGTCACCTGTGTGCCTTGAAGGGATTTGCATGAACCACAGGAAATAAAAACACCACATAATGCCTCCTGTTAGCCTCTTGCTGCATTCCACGTGCTTTCTTGCTGCATGTGACAACAGTCCATACACCCCTTGCTCTGCCCAAGTGGGCCCTTGCTCATACCTGGATTCCCTGGGCTGTGCATACAATTCGCTGCTAATCTCAGTCTCGTAAGAATTTTGTTTTTTCTGTGCTTCAATTCACTGCTAAACACCCCAGAGTTGGTAGCAGGGACGGCAGTATAGGTCTTCCCTACTGCAAATGCATGACTTAGTTGTTTGCCAAAGGAGTTTGAGATCCTAATACAGAAAGAACCGGGAAAGAGTAGAATGGGCTGTGTGTCCTGCTGCCTTTTGCGCTGATGCCCTGCCCTCAGCTGTGGGTGGTTGGTTGTGCAGGACAGGGGCAGTTGAGTGGTGTGTAGCCCTTTCTACCGGGCATCTGCAGCTGTCTGCAGGAAGCACGTGCAGCAGAAGAGCTGGAGGCTGCTTACAAACTGGTCAAGAACAGGGCTACACCACAGCGATCTGAGCCACCCCTGAGCTTGCTAGTGCCAAAAGTGGCTGTGCTGGGGAGTGGTGGTGTGCCACAGTACCTGCACTGGCACTGTGTGAGGCTTGGGGCAAGCATAGCCCCCCCTGCAAGCCCTGTGCTGGACACCCACAAATGGCTGGATGCTTTCCAGCCCCTTGCCAGGCCCCCTGCACCGCCTGACCTTCTGTCCTGGGCCGATGTAGATGAGGTCTCTGTCACACACACGCTGTCTCTACCCCTTCCTTACCTTGGATAAAAATTGCCCTTATCCTCTCCTTGGATGCTTTTCTCATTTTACAGAGGATGCAGTTGGTAGGAAAGCCCTTTGCCCCAAGCCACACAGCTTCCAGAGTGGGTTTGTTAGTCAGGAGTGTTTTGCTGCAGGCCTGAGCCCAGGTGCCAGCTCTCTCCTGTGCCCACAAACCTCACCCTGCAGCAGGGTGGGCAAGCCTGGATCCCCTGCCCCTCTGCTCCCTGCACAGGACCCCCTGGGAGCCCCCAAACCTGAGTCCTGCCTGACCAGGGTGGGGATGACCAACAGCTAAAACCAAAATCATCATTAACCTGTTAGGCCAAAATTTATGTATGGTAGTCGGGGAGGTACCAGGGGCATCCAAAGCCAGAGAGGGGCTGCCTGTTGCAGCTGAGGCAACGCAGGTGGGAGGAGAAGAGGCATCAAACTGATGATCCCAGAAACAGCCTTAACTTTCCATCCACCCTGGCTGAGGAAAGGCAGTGCTACCCTTCCTTCCAAATGTCCCACTTCTGCCTGGCTTCGCAGGCAGCCCAGACCTCTAAGGATACTGTGGAGCTTTTTGTGCACATTACAAAGCCCTGTGGGGTTGATGGTGTCTTTGTGTCTTTCCCTCCCTATCCCAAGGGGCTCTGCTTGATCAGCACACACCTCAGCCCTCACGGCTTCAGATCCAGCAGCTATAAATAGGCAGGATGAATGCAGGCAGCCCCAGTAAAAAAAAGGCCCCCGGTCCCTGAGGAGAGCTGCCCCAATTCCAGAGACTGAGAATAAAACAGCCGCTGCAAAAAGAGATGCTTTTCTCCTCCCTTCTGCTGCCCTCCCTGGGTGCACACAGCCTCCCGTGCCGCACACCCTGAGCCCATTCTGCTCGCAGTGCTGATCCTTCAGGGCCAGCTCATGCACAGGGAAAGGGCAATTTGGGGCGAGTGGCCCAGGGATGTCCCCACCCTGAGGCTTAGTGCAGGTCCTCAGGGCAGGCAGGCTCTGGCTCCTACATGCTTTTCAACTGGGTTATGAAATAGGATGGAGACACACGTGCTGCGACATTCCCCAGGGTGAGTTTCAACCTCCAGAGTGGTCCCCAACCTTTGTGCCAGCATCCCCAGAACTATCAGGGAGTCACAGCGAGGAGGTATCCCACATCCCAAAGCACGCAGCCTCCCTGCCGAGCCCCTGTGAAAGGGACAGCAGGGCATCTGCTGCCTGTGACAACAGCCCACAGCAGAACATACATCAGGGAACCCTTTCAACAAACACACAGCAGCAGAGTAACCTAGAAACCAGAGCAATTTCTGGATTCCTACAAATTTACTCCTGAGAATAGACTAGAAAAGGAGGAGGAAAAACCACAGCACCTACCAGGAGCTCAGGGTCTGCAGGAACTGGAGGAAAGACAAAGCAACAGCTCCTGATGGCAGTAAATGGATCAATTAGGGCTGTAGCTGTTTGTCTCTACCAAATTTAAAGGGAGCAGCCTCCAATCTGTGGGGTGGGGGAAAAGTGGGGGCAGTCACTGGGCTAGAAAGGCAGTTAGCTGTCTATCTGCTGCCATCTTCCCCCTCAGCTCTGAGGGCTCAAGGGGATCTGACGTCAAATATCTCTCTTGTGGTTGGGTTTTACAAACTGTAAATCCACCCAAGGAGGTTTCAAAATGATCTCCCCACTCAAACCCCAGTGGCAAGCGGAGAAGCAGCCCCTTGCCAGATGTGTGTCCCAAGGTGCTCGCTGAGGACAGACTTCCGAGGAAGGAGCTATTACAGGGCAGCCTGAAAGAATCCCCATCAGCAGAGCCAGCAGGGAGCTCAGTCTTTCCACGTGTCTCAGGTTGTGTTTGCTCTGCTCCTGCAGCCACTACATCCTTCAGCCAGTGTCACCACCGGCAGCATGGCCAGCATGGCCTCTGCCACCAGAGTCAGTCCAGCAGGTCCTTGGCCAGGGCTGGACTTGCTGGCACCATTTTTGTCTGGCTTTGGGGTCTCCCTGAACTTCAGCTGCTGCTTTCCAAGGATATCCCTTATTTCTCCGAGGCTTGGCAGCTCATCAAGTGTGAGGAACCAGAGCCAGCCGGTTCCCAAAACATCACAGCCAACACTGGGCAGGGATGTAGGTGCTGCCACTAGGGAATCCAGGCACGAGGGCTCCTCTTCCCTTCATCTATGCTCATGATCATCTAACCTGAGACCTGTGGGCAGGGGGAATCGCAAGCTGATGGAGAGAACAACCTTCATCCTCCTGCTGCCTCTGAAAACAGCCAGGCCTTCAAGAGAGGGCTGAGAGCTGCAAAAGGACTGGGCTTTGTCTCTGCACAGAAGCTTTTCTAGGCTAGGAAGTTCACTTGTGATCTTGTTCAAAAAAAATAGCCTGGGGAGGCTGTGAGGGGTTGGGAGGCATCTGCTAGGGGAATTGCGGAGCAGCAGAAGCAAAAGGAAGGCTTGGCTAAAGGAGCACTTGAGACCTTCCAGCAGATTAACATCTCATGGGTAATTAAAGTTGAGCCCTGCTGGGACTCTGTGATTAGTTTTGCTCCGGTGCAGTTTGAAACCAAAAGGTTAGAAGGGCTGAAATTTGCCTCCACAGCAAAGGGAACAAAATGAAGAGAGAAGGGGAAAAAAAAAAAAAAAGTATATGTAGAAGAAGGAAAAGGAAACCACACAAATGCAAGATTTGCCGGTGAAAGCGAGCAGCCATGATTTCATGTCCCCAGCTCAGCACAGCCACCTGCCTTGCGTGGGGTGGCATGCAGCTCCCCCCTGCCTCCCTGCACCCCACAGCTCCCCTTCTCACCGGGGTGCTACCTGCACTCAAAGTTTCTCCTGGGATTCCTGGGCAGCCAAAGAACAACTTCCCCCTCTTTGACTTCTCACTTACAGTCCTCCAAGTGAAACTACAGAACTGAAGACCCACCTAGGAGGTGCAACCCATCCTCCAGTGGATGCTCGAACTCCGGAGCTGGAGAGAAAATCAGGTTTTCTAGTCAAGTGCATTGTAATTCCCTCCACACCTTCTGACACTAGCCAGCCTCCCATCCCTCCTCCATGGGTGGGGATAGCCCAGTACTATTTCTGCGCCACTGACTCTGTCTCCTCCACCTATGCTGACACCTCTCCTCTGTTCCACAGGAACCAAAGCAGCCGTGCTTTAGTGCTACCTGCTGAGTTACAGCCCCGGGGAGTGCACACCCACGTGCACACCCCACACCAGCACAGGGGTTTTCGGCGAGCTCCTGGGTTAAACAGCATCTATGGTCTGTCTCCTTCATCCGTCCACGGACCAACCCCAGCAGCGGGGCACAGCACCTTGGGTACCCCAGCCCCATCACAGACCTGGCCGTCACCCCCTGCGCGGCTCCACAGATGGACAGACAGACTTCCCCACATGCTCTTTCACCGTTTCCCTCCCTCCGTCACCAATAATGCTCCCAGTTTACCCAGTCTGGCGGCTGCCCAGCACCATCTGGTGGCTGTGAACCAGTGGGAGCACCCGGCTGGTTTGGGGTCCCCCAGGGCTGCTGCTGGCTGAGGGGTGCTGGGGTATCTCGCACCCCCTCTCGCAGCTCCCGCTCCCTCACCAGCGCAGGTGGGCCATGTCCCAGAGGATGACCACGTCCCACCGAGCGACAGCACTTGGGGGAGGACCGCGTCCCAGCGGGCGGCAGTGCCGGGAGGGATGGGAGAAGGTCCCATGGGGCCCGTGATGCCGCCGTGCCACCTCACCGCCTCCGCTGCCACTAGAGGCCGACAGCGCCCGGGGAGGCCGCCCTGCCATGCCATGCCATGCCATACCATGCCATACCATACCATGCCATGCCATGCCATGCCACGCGCTCCGGCCCGCCGGCCCTGCCGCTTGGGGAACCCATTGCCACGCCAGCCCGTGGGCCAGTCCTGGCTGAGGATGGCAGGGAGCATCTTTCTTTTTTTTTGTTGTTTGTTTTTTTTTTCCTCTTGGGGTTTAAATTTATTATTTTTTCATTCCCCCCCCCCCCCCCCTCTCGCTCCTCCTCATCCAATTTGTCTTTGAGGCTGACACGAGAGAAAACCCCAAATGACAGCGCCTGCCCGGCACGGTTTTACCACAGTATCCTGAAAAAGGCATCTGGCGAGCTGATAGTGCAGGGGGGCTCCGGGCGGGAGCCCCTGCCGGAAGCGGAGCACTGGCAGCGGTTGAAGGGCCGATGCTTCAGCGCGGGCAGCAAACAGGAAACGTCCCCCGGGCCCAGGGAGCTCCTCCGGGGCCGCCCCAGGGCCTTGAGGCACAGCCGAGGCTGTCCGCTCCACTGGGGCCGTGGCAGGCCCACCAGGACCCCTATCCACCCCGTCCAGCCCCATCTCCATCTTGCGCTGGGCCTCGTGTTGCGTCTTTGAGCTGCCTCTGCCTCCCGAGGGCACGCCGCGGCTGGAGAGGCACCGTAGGGTCGGCACAGGCCTTGCCTGCCGGGATGGGCGAGACGTGGCTTTGGTGGCTCCGGCTTCAGGGGGGTGTCCCCCATGGGTGCCACCTGCGCAGGGCTGCGTGGTGCCCAGCCTGAAGCCGCCGCTGTGCCAGGCGGTGGGGAGCGTCCTTCTCCCACGGGGACACGAGGGCTGCGCGTGGCGGTGGCCCACGTGGCACTGTCGCGAGATGCGGAGCATCGCTTGGCCAGCAGGGATGCGGCCGCGCCAGCCCTACAGCCGCCGGCTGGAGAAAGCCAGCCCAAGCCCAGAGCAACCCGAGAGCATCCCACGGCTCTGAGTTCAGCATGCAAGAGAGAGGACCCCCCCCCCCTCCTAATGCCTCTGAGAGCACAGAGGCAGGCAGCAGAGAAGTGGTGAGCTCATGGCTAAAGCAGGAGCCACACCGCACATCGTGTTGGATCCCTCCTCACTGAGAGGAGATGTTGGCCCGGGCATGCAGGCTCTGCTGGCTGCCTCCATGTCATTGTGCCTCTGATCACCCAGCCCCGCCACATCCATCCGCGGGGGATCACAACTTGGTCCTCTCTCCCCATCCTTCCCAGTTCCTGGCTGTGCAGGGCTACTGGGCAGCTCTGCAAGGCTCTGACCCAGAGCTCGTCATTAGGATGAGTCTTTGCTCTCAGCCAAGTACATAAGCATAAAGGCTCTGGGCAGTTCTTGCACTCTTACTCTAACTTGTCCAAACTGGAGTGGTCCAGGTCTTGCTGGGCTTGGACAAAAGACCAGAGATGCTGGCTTACCAAATATCCTCCCAGGGTGAAATTTTCGTGCTCACTGCCCACAGCATCATGGTGACAATGGTTCAGAGTGGGGATGGGGAAGGCGATGCTCAACACCTCTTTGGTAAACCTGCTGTGCAAAGAGAAAAAGGGACTGGTGAAGGAAATGGCAATGACGAGCTCAGGGCCAGCCCCTGGAGGATGCTGCTCCTAAAAGCCAGGCTGGTGTCCTCAGCCAGAGCCAGCTGCTCAGGGTGAGGGTCACAGGCAACTTGTCACCAAAATCCCTGGATGGATTTTTCTCTAAGGGTCATTTTCCAGCAGGTACCTGGTTCATCTGCCTGCCCTGGGGGCTGTGCAACAGAAGCACAACCCTTCCCACCCCACTGTGGAAGGGGGACTGATCTTTTTCCCCTCCTACCTCTGTTCTTTGCGTGCTGGTAAGGACTAGGACAAACCCATGGCCAGCCACTGGGAACACACCTCAGCTCCCTACTCCATGCTGCCACTGCTCCGGGGTCCCAGGCAGCCAAGACCACACTTTCCTGCTGCTTGGGGGATTGATGTTTATGCCAACACACTTCTATTGTAATCTCTGGTACCAGGGGAGATTGTACAAGCTGGAGGCATTCAGAGAGGGCTGAGAAGGAGGATTTAGGTGGTGCTGAAAGAGCAAATCCACATAGTGTGGGTTAGCGGCAGTTAGCAGGGACAAGGTGTGAGCTCAGGTATGGAGGATCAAGTGAGTAGCAGCACTGGGGAGGTGAATCACTTAGGGGCTAAAGATAAAAAAGGAGTAATAGAACCAGAGCACCCGAGCAATCATCCTAACAGAGCTCACTGTCCTGGAGAGACTGATCTCTGATACTAGAGGCTGCTGCTCAGGATATATAAAACCCAGCTTGCTTGAAAAGGAGCTGGTGGGACAGAGCTACAGGAGCTGAAGGACTCAGCATCATCTGGATAAATGAATGAGTGAGCCTCACCTCTGAGCGAGGCTGTGGATCTCCAGCAGATGGGTGGATGCTTCGCTTAAAAACTCTTTGCTTTATCCTGGCCAACAGCCCGAGAGCATCCTGGCGAAGGGAACCGCATCGCCTGTGCAGGTGCGGAGAGCAGAGCACAAGCAGCAGCCAGGAACACGGGATGTACATCCCACGGGCAGCAAGCGGGGCTTGCACGCTGCCTGCCCTCCCTCCTCAGCCCATCCCTGCTGGTTCCTGTGCCCACAGTGCCCCCTGCCTTCGCTGGCACGGGCCACTCGATGTCCCAGGCCATCTCTGCCCACAAAATCTGGTGTAGCCTCAGCCCCAGGACATCCCTATGCTGGAAGAGTAGAGCAGGCAGGAGCTTTTGCTACCTTCGAGGCACCCGTGCCACAGGGTGCCTCTGCGCAGCAGCTTTATGAACAGGCAACAAATCTGATGGAGGGCAGCGCTGAAATTTGTCATCCTTTCGCTTTGCTAATGACTTGCAAGTGGACTTTGATTTTCATCACTTGCATTCAGCATCCCTGGTTATCCAACAGATATGGGGAGGGAACAAGTGCAGCTGAGATAGATGAGCACTGCACGCACTCACTGCCCAGCTCCTAGCTCCTGCAAAATTTACTGTTCATGGCTCACAGAAGATGATTTTGATACCCATCACTGCTGTCTGTGCCTGGAACATCGGCACTGGCCATCTCCAACTTCACAAACAGGAGCAAGCATCGCCTTTTCAACAGCTCAGTCAGCACGTGAACATGTGCTTGCAGCCAGCCAGCCCATCCATCCACTCCCCCTGCAGACCTGCAAGGAGGGGAGAAGGAAACCAAACTAGAAAGGGGCTGAGATGGAAAACACCTCTCCCTGACTCTTCACCCAGCCCAGGGGGGGGAAAAGGTCTTTAGTTCCCCTTCCTCTCCTCCTTACAGCAGAAAAGAAGGAGCTGCAGCTGCTCAGGGGTTGCTGCACATAAAATAAGTCCCCAGGCCACACCTCGGGATTTCAACGTGGCGATTCCCCGCCACGGCTGCCGGGAGGCGGGCACCCACCGCGTGCCCCATCGCTGCCTTCTGCTCCCCGGGGTCCCCCCTGCCCCGCGGGGGGTCCCCCCGGCCCCGGCTCCCCGGGGCCGCAGCGAGGCTGGCAGCCACCAGGTGTCCCTGCAGGCCCGCGCTGCGCTCGCCAAAGGGCCACCGAGACCGGGGGCCACCGAGCCCCGCCGCAGGGCCGGGACCCCAGACCGGCCGCCGGGACACGGGGCAAACCGGAGTCATCTCCTGGAGGTGGGACCTTGTTCCCCCCGCCTCTGCCCACCCTGGTTTGGGGTTCTGAGGCGTTTCGCTGGGTCGGTGCAGAGCCAAACCCCACGCTCTGCACGCGGAAAGGGGTGCAAGAGGGGTGTGGGGTGAAGGTGTGAACAGGGTGGACATGGCCCCACTGAGCCCAGCTCCTGTGGCTACTTAATTAAGCCCTGGTTTGGGGCTGCCTTTTCGCTGACCTAACTTAGTGAGACTTTTGTTTGGGATGATGCCATAGGCAGGTTTTCAGGAGCTGGATACTCCCCTGGGAGAGATGTACAAAGAGCCCAGGGCACAGCAACGGATAAGGAGGGAAGGTGATGCACTGGAGACTGGGTAGGGATGTAGATTGCCTCATTCAGGTGGGAAAGAGTAAGTGACCCATCAGGCATAAACGTCTCCTGACAGCTTCTGAGAAAGGAGGGCTGGAGAGAAAACCACCACGGGGGTCACCAAAGGTGATGGAGCGAAGGAGGCCTCAGAGAGGCTCTGGTACCTGCACAGCTGGAAGCTGCAGGGTCCTGGAGAAGTCATGGTGATACCAGGGGACCAGGCAGTGTGGCACAGACTGAACAACCAGGCTTCTCCGGCAATGCAGGCAAGGCCGGAGCAGCTGATAGCAACGATGAGGGGAGCTTTGTTCCTGCGGGCAGCCATGGTGAAGCACCTTCTTGCAGCTAAGAGCTCTCTCATCACAGCCAAAGCTTTGCTGGTGGGAAACACCAGCAATCCTGGCCTGGGCAGGGACCCACAAGAGATGTGCAGCAATGTGTGAGGCAGCAAGCGCTGCTAATGTTCATGCTCAGGCTGGTATGGAGTGGCAGGTCCCCCACCTGCAGAGGTGGGAAGATTTGTGGGACAGGGATTGGCAAAGGTGATGCACATGCTTCACGCACACCCTTCATCCCTTCCTCTCTCCTCAAAGGCTGTAGGGGGGGATGCAGATCTGCAGATGCAGCAATGACGGGAAAAGCAGCATCTACCCCCTTCGCCCCCCCAGCACGCTCCAGTATCTGTTTGAGTGCTGTCCGCCTTAGTTTCCTCCCCTCTGACAATCTGACATTAATCTCCCCCGCGCCACTGTCCTGGTCACGTTCATTTTTATCACAGTTCCGTTAGTGCCAGGCTGAGCTTTCCGGGCGCCGACGGGGCCCTGCATGTGGTCCCCGTGCCAGTGCTGCCAAGCCCTCGCGGTCCCGCTGTCACCAGTCGCCCCAGTGGGGCTGCCCCCACCCTTGCCGGTCGGAGCTGCTCACCACATCAGGATACAGAGCAGTACACCAATTCCGGCCGGGCTTATTTCAGCGCTCTGGTCAACCGCAAGCGCGGCGGGTTTCACAAACACGGCACGCCAGCCCCACGCAGCCTAACGGATGCTCTGGCTGCTCCACGAGACCACACCAGCAGTGAGACCCCCACAGCCTCCCCAAAGCAAGCCCAGCCCGGGCCAGCCATCCTGGAGCCAGGTGGGTAAGAAGCCTGAGGTGTGTTGAGCCTCTTCGGTTCCCAGCCTGGTTTGCAGTGCTCCACGTAGCACGGGGCAGGCCGTGAGCAGGGCAGAGGCTCCGCGGTGGCTGTCTGCCTTCTCCTGGCAGCTCAAGTGCACCCACGGCACAGCACAGACCTGCCTCTGCCCGGCCCGGCTGTGGGAGCCAGGCTGTTGCAGAGCAGGATGGTGCCAAGCCCATGCGTGACCCACGCTGGGGGAGCTGGGCCAGGCGCATGCTCAAGTTCCTCGCCACTTAATGAGTTATCAGAGCTAATAGGTTATCACAGACGACCAAAAGCTGGTGCTGCGTGCTGCTGGGCGAAGCTGTGATTTCAGCAAGGAGCCCAGGCAATCACTGCAGCTCACTGGTGGAGCAGCCACTCACACTGCAATAAATGCCCCTGGCACTGGTTTGCCAACCTCTGCAGCTCTGCTCAGGTACATGTTTCTGCTCAGTTAAATTTGGCTCTCGGTGACTGAGACTTCAGCAAAAACCTGGTGAGAAGGAACAAAAGGGCCTGTGCAGAGCAGGAGAGCAGCTCTGGGAAATCCCACACAGACACAGGCTCCCCCCTGCCCAGGGCCTGCTCGGGGCATCACCTCACACCCCAGGAAAGCAGCACCCTGCAGGTGATAACCTCCCTGCAGCCCTGCAGCATGCAGCCCACCCATCCTCCAGACCCCTGGGGGTGCCTGGCCCCCCCCCCCCATGCCTATGGAGGACCGTTTTTGGGCAGAAGCTGCAACCCAGTGCTGGCTGCCCACACAGGTTTCAAATCCCCTTGTGACCACACTTTCTACCAAAGCAGCCTCTGCAAAGCTGGTGTGGGTCTCCAGGGAGGAAAGCCCTGGGGAGCAGCAATCCAGCAAGGCAGAGGTTTTGTCACTCTCCAGGTTTTAGCTTCTAATTGCTCCTGATTGCAAATGATTAAAAAAAAAAAACAAACAAAAAAACCCCAAACAAAACAAACAAAAAAACCCCAAACAAACAAACAAAAAACCAAACAAAAGAACCCCTATGCATGCTTTACCTGTTTACCTGCATGTCCCCCCTTTTCCCAGGATCTGCTGGTGCCTGCACATGTGTCCCATCCCACCATCCCGGGGGTCTCCAGAGATCCCAAATGGCAGCGGTGGCCCTGGGTGCCACAGAGACATGTCCTGGGAAAAAGCTGGCTGACACAGGGAATGCTCTGTGCCACGGTGGGCTCCCCCTGCCCCAAGGTACTGTCAGAGTCCCCCAGATTCAACAGTGCATTCCTCTTGAACCAAATATCATTTATAAAACCAATACTGGAGAAACAAATATCTGGCCCACAATACAGGCACCTTTGTACTCTGTGAACGGACATTGCCTGGAGGAAAGGGCTCACCCCGTGTCCGCAGTGAGGGATGGGCAGCACAGACCCTGAAGGATTCGCAGGGGTTACCTGGGCTGTCAGCAGCACCGAGATCACTCACCCGCCATCACCTCTCCTTTCTCCCACTACCACAGAGAGCCCTGCGCCCTGTGTACCTGCCTGCAGGACCAATGGTGCTGGGGAGGACCCGGGGCACACGGGAAGGGTGTCCTGGCAGAGTTGGAGCTGTGAAGCAGAAGCACCTGCCCCGAGTGCACCCCTCCTGTGTCAGGAGGCAGAGGCTGCTGAGAGACGCTCCTCTCACCTGTCATCAGTGCGGCATCTTCTCTTTAAGGTCCTATTGTGCCCCTTTGAGCACATTGGGAGGCTTTGCCAGACTAATCCTGCTCAGTATCCACCCCCTCTGGACCTCAGAAAACAATGCCAGTCCTTAACTTTCTAATCCCAGCAGGCTGGGGAGCACCCACGCTTTGCTTTGAAGGCAGCCCTACCTCAGCCCATCTGCTGGGCAGGGCTGAGCTCCTCCGTTGTCATCCCCTGACAGCTCCAGGAGGCATCTCTCACCGCTGGCCTGGTACGAGCGTGCGGGCGGGACAGCACAGCCTGTCGGAGGGGGCTCAGGGACCCCATTGTCCCCCCTTTCCCCTGCTGCAGAAAAGCCTGGCTGGAGGGGAAAGGCTCCTGCAAGCTGCAGTTGGGGGCTGCCCATTGCCTCCTCTGGAGCCCCAAGGGCCGGTGGCTTGCGGAAGCTTGCAAGGGGTTCCAGGGCTGCTCAGATGGGGGGTAATTTGCCCAGCCCAGATACTCCTCCATCCCCCTCCTGCAGGAGGTTGGGGGGATGCAGCAGGTCCCAGCGGGAGAGGAGCAGGGTTGCAGTGCCCTGCCAGCTGCAGGGACACCCTGGGGAGCGCTGCTGTCCTCGCCCCCCACCCCTGCAAGGGACAGGCTGCTGGGGAATGGCAGGGTGTAACGCAAACAGGAAAGCTGTCAGGGACCCAGCCCTTCCCAGCTGGGACAGGAAAGAGGCACGCTGGGTCGTGCTCAGGGTCCGAGCTGGGTGTATTGGTGACCACAATGGGGACACCCAAACACTGGAAAGAGCACACCCCAGGGTGGCCATCCCACCAAGCTCCTCTTAGGATCATACCATCCCTTTAGGCCCCCTTCACTACCCACCCAGGGCTGGATGGTTCCCAGACCCCCTAAAACTAAAGACAAGGGGCTGTAGCCAGCCTTTGAGATGGATCCTGCCAGGCTCGGGGTGCCGGTGGGGATCCAGGGGGTGCTGATGGGTCTGCAGGGACCCCACACCTCCGTTCCGGGGAGGGGGCTGGCTGACCAGCGCCGGAGCAGCTCGATGCCTGTGCAGCATCTCAGCTGTCCCCTGGCTGCTGTACAGAGGTGGGAGCTCAGCAGCCGGGAAGCCAGGGAAAAGCAGAGGCCGGAGGAAGGAAAACATCGCGCGACACACAAATTCAAAGAACCGAAGAGACATCCAAACTCCCCGGTCGGGGGCCTGGTTCAACCAGCCTGGGGGGTCCCCGGGCTCGGCCGTGCGCCGGGAGGGAGGCGAGCGCGGCCGCGGGGCCGCAGGAGGGCACCATCCGCCCGCCTTTGCCGGGAGCACCCGCGGCTCGGCCGGCCACCGGAGCAGCTGGGAAGTCAACCTGTGCAAAGGCACGGCGAAGCTGCTTACATCTACAGCCTGCTTTCTAATGCACGGATCCCCCTCCTCCTCCTCCTCTGCCACCAGAATCCCTAACCCCTGTTGGCGGGAGAAGTGGGCACAGACGTCCCCGCACTGGTGGCAACAAGCAGGAGGGAACAGGACCTAAGGGAGATGTTGCCCCAGCATCCCAGTTGGAGGAAGTGATCCCACAGCACGGGTGCCCCAGCTCCTGAGGGCTCCTGGTCCTCCTGGGGAGCCAGAGAAGCATCACAGGGCTACCTACGTCTCTCCCAGCAGAGGCACTGTCAGTACTTTGGGGTTAGAAGCAGTACAGCTTGGTGCATGCTGTAAGGGAAGGGCTGGGTAGTTTGCACTCATTACCTTCTGCTGATAGATACCCACCACAGCCCCATGCTGAAATCCACCAGAGTGTGGTAGGGGCAAAATGCTGAATGCCCACCTGAATTCAACCATGTTGGTTCCCGCAGCGCCCCAGCCCCACTCAGGGACTGCCTGTAAACTGCCTGTAAAAGTCCTGGCTGTAAACGTGCCCTGGACAAGACACAGAAAGTCAAGGGAACTTCATGGCTGGGGGTTCAAACACAGTCACACCTGACTAGTAGGAAAAGTAGCTGGAAACCCACAGTGGTTCCTGATTTGGGACGTCAGCAAACTTTTGGAAAGACCTGATGGATGGGCTGGGGGCTGCTGTATATTTATTAAGAAGGTGGAGATGGGGGAGCCTTTTCTGAGAGCCTCTCCAAGCCTTTGTCCAAGCCCTGGCTCCAGCCACTGCTCACACAGACCACCTATTCCTCCCACAGTGACAGAAAACAGCCTGGCCGAGACACATCCCAGCACACACCAAATTACTGCCTAGGCTTGAGCATTGCAGAGACAGAGGAGAAGCAACTGCCCGGCCTCCCCCTGTCCCCTTCACAGGGTCCCCAGCACCGTCCCCAGCCCGTGCCCATGGTGGCCTCCTTCCCCCGTGCCGTCGAGCCCAGGCTCCTGTCACCGTGCCGCTTGCCTTTATTTGAAGCACCTTGCTGCTATCTGCCAGCGACATGCCTCTGTCAGTGGCGTTATCCCCCCTGTCAGCGCCCCGGCTGCCTCGCAGGTGTGAAGACAGGACAGCCCTTTGTGCGCGAGCCTTCCCCAGCCGCCCTCAGCCCCGGTGCTGGGCTCCCTCCAGCCCTGCCACGTCTCGCCCCGGCTTTTCATCACCTCTCCTCTCACCCGTCACAAAGGGCAGCCCTGTCCTGCGTGGGAATGGGAGCCGCAGTGAGATGGCGTGTGCTGCGTATCATCTGGAGGTTGGTCTCCCTGGGGCTGGGCTCCCCAGGGAGTGAGGGAAGCAGGGAGCCAGATGCATCCATCTCCTGGGCAAGCCAGGATGGAGGACGGGAGATAAGCCTGGAGGGCAGACTCCCAGGGACGCCTGCATGCCTCTGGGCAAGGGGACACCTCCACACCCCCTGCCTGTGCCCATGCAGCCAGGAGAGGAGTGATTTTGGGTGTGCACTGCTCCATCAGCCTGCACAGGGAGCACTCATGCCCCTCACAGGTACGGCTCTCCATGGTGCTTCTCAGGGCAGGGAGAAACCTGCTCCTAGCAGAGGGGTTTGCTCTTCACTGAGCTTTGTAGCGCTAAATGCTCTTACCAATGCAAAGGAGCAAGTCTGACCTCCTCCTGTCCTCCAGTTCCTTCTCTTTGCAGTTTCTAACTCATTTCATTGTGGAATTTCCCCAGGGAGGACAGCAAGGCAGTTGCCATTACGCCTGATGGGGGGTGTTTGCCTGCAGGAGACTGGGGACGGTTTGCAAAACAGAGAGAGAAAGAAAACAGGTTACATCTAAAGTATTTGCAGCATTTCCTGTAACAGCAAAAAGTCTGCTCACAGCCCCTGACCTGACACACATCACAGCCCCTGTGTTTGTTCGATGGCCTTGAGATTTACACCTGGCCAGCAGGGATGAGCAGGGAGACCTTCAGGCCCAGCAGAAGGGCAGCCAGTGACCGCACTGCCCTGGCCGCCTGCCCTGCGCCAGGCCAGGGACTTCTGTGGGCTGGGGATATCCTGCTCTTTCTGTCCCAGGACAGCAGGTGCTGCCCAATCTCAGCAAATCCCTCACTCCTGCCTGCACGCACAGCTCCAGCTCCAGCACCAGCGACCGTGCACGTCCTCCAGCCGGGACAAGAGGCAATGGAAAGGGTCAACTCCTCTGTGCTGCGGGCTGGTGACCCTGGGTGTTTTGCAAAGCAGTTTTTCCCATCCCGTATTCCAAGTCTGCAGCGCTTGGAGGGACCATTAAGTCACAGTGATCTAAAAGTTTGTTTTGCAGCTCATCAGCCCCAGGTTGAGCCGGACTGACAGCCTAAATCCCGCAGGCTGCAGAGGTGGCTTGCAGGTGAGTTTTCCGCACATGGGATGGAGGATGGCTGGTGCTGCTTCTGAGCACCAGGAGTCCCCAGGACAGTCCCATGGTGCTGCTGGTGCTGCTCGATAAAGCCTGGGAGCAGCCCCTCCATGCCCATTCAGTGGCTTTGCCCCAGCTGGGTCTGCCAGTGCAAGAGCGTTGTGAAGAAAAGACACCGCTATGTCCTACACCCACACAGAGCACCAGGGACACATTCAGCCCTTCCAATTTTTGCTGGAGAGCATTGCCCTGGCCTTTTCCCTTGCCCCATGCCGTGCTGCACCGCACAGCCCTGCTCCGGTCCAGGATCACAGGCCCAGCAGTGCTCAGGCAAGGGGGGACAAAGCTGACACACACTGGCCAAGAGGCAGCAGGACAAGGGGCACAGGATTAGGCTGGGGAAGGCTTTCTCCACTGTGCCTCCCCCCTCTCCAAAATCAAACTAAGCAGCTCACTGCGCTCAGTTCCCTGCTGCACTCTCCACTTTCCAGAGCCCTTGCCAGACATCCCTCTGTGCCTCCTCTCCTCTGCAGGGCCCACGCTGCAAGTGCTGGCCTTTCCTGTCCCCTGTCCCGCAGATCATTAACTAGCTCTGCTCTCTCTCTTTTTATTTTTTTTCTTCTTCCCTTTTAAACATATCAGCCTCATGGAATCAAAGAGGCATTTCAGTGACTCAGGCGTTTCCCATTGCCCTATTCCAGCATCCTCTACTCTTAACGCTGAGAGCTTTTCACGTCCTATTTGGAACTGATAGGAAGCCCTTTCATTGTTTCACTACATGGATATTAACACTGATGAAGGAAATGCTCCATCTGATAACAGAACCGTTGAAAAGAGCACCATTTCCAAATGAGCAGACTCAGAGACAGTGCATTCCTGCAGCTCTAACCAGCTCAGCATATTCGCCTCAGGCAGCCCCATAATGGCCAGAACTGGCTTCCCATTATTTTCAACCCTGCAGGCTGGGATGACACATCAGGACCTCCAGAAAATGGGCTCTTCCTTGTCATGGGCACATGGCATTGCCCAGGTTTATTCTTGAGATCAATTTGGCATCTCCCAGTCTGTAAGAAAAGGCTGCGATTGCCCTGAGATGCTCTGAATTGAGTAGACCCATGGCAAACAGTGAGGTCAACCGCTGGCTGGAGGGGACATGTCTCACTCAAGAAGGAAGAAAAGGATTCCACCTAGGAGGACATCAACTGGCATTTAAGGTGTTCTCTGAGCTGGTGTCAGTTCCACCTACCAGCTTTTAATGAATTAATCCCGAGAGCTTCTCCTGGGAACAAAGCCTCTAACTGGAGCTCAGAAGAGATATAAAGCCCCTTGGGGGCTGGTTAGAGAGGAGAGCCAAAAGCTCTATCTCATGCCCCAGCGCTGGGTACAGCCACCAGCATTTTCACGGCACTTCCCAGACCAACGACAGCTCTGTCCTAATGAGGGGCCCCCACAAACAGCACAGGCAGGACTGCAGCTTCTCTTCAGGCTGCACCCCAAGTCAAGCACCATCCCAGCAAAATGCCTCTTTCCAAAACATTTTGACGGTTTCAGGACTTTCTGCTCTCTCCAAGTCCTCTCCAAAGTTGGCTGGGCACTGTATTTTTCTGTCACTCCTGAAAGTAATTTCCTCCTGCTGTGGCTGCTCTAATCAATTAGTGACCTGTAAATAGCCTCCCTGATTGCATGGTGACATCCGGAGTGCATCGTCACTGCCAGCTTCCTCCTCTCTCTACCTGGGGAGAGAGATTTTTCCAGAGCAAAGAGTGTGGGTGGGGAGCACCCCTCTGACCAGCCCTCTTCAATGGTTCCCACCACAGGGTGACTTTCCACTCTCTGCCCATCTCCTCCCACTCATGTGCAATGGGACCTATTCAGTTTTCAGCAGTTTGATGTTCTAGCAATACACAGATCAGCACGAAGGTCCCGCTCAGGAGCACTGCTCTGAACCCCTCTCTGAGCTCCCTTTGGAGTGGTGGTCCCTTCAAAAAGCCCATCCCATCCACTCCTGCTGGATGCAGCAACCATCAGGGTTGCTGCAACCATCCTGGAGGATGCTCCAGCTTCCAGAAACAATACTCAACACGGCCCCTGTTGGACAGCAAACCTCCCATTTCACTAGACTGGCCAAAAAAAGAAAGTCAGGAAGTTTTGGAGGGTCACCCAGCACAGGGACCAAGGGGGAGTCTGCAGCCGAGATCCAGCCTGGCAGCACCCACCTGGGATGAGCCTCTTCCCACGCTGGTGGCACTCCCCATGTGTCAAGCAGGAGGGCAATGTGTGGCCACCACTGCAGGCTTACTGCTGCAGCAGAGCCATCGTTAGCTGTTTCTTTCTTCCCCTGTCCTAGCAAAAATAATTAAATCCCATGTTAACAACCAAAACATTAATTGAAAGGAACATGAGACCAGGGGGAATGGGGTGATTGTGGCTGGCTGGCAGGTGCCCCCACTTTTGCCATCATTTCCTTCTCCCAACTGATATTCAAACCCCAAACCTGATGGACCCATCGGGTTTTTGCTCTACACTTCTTTGGTAGATGACCGAATGAGAGATTTTGCTTTTGAGTTACTGCAGCAACCAATCTTGCTCACAAGACTGGAAATGCAGGAATTCACATTTTTAAAAACATTTGTGTATAAGTGGAAATCCAAGGTCATCCATCAGAATATATACATATTATTTATTTTTTTTAAGAAACTATCACTCAGCTCTTGCCTGGGCTGTGCAGCAGGGCTACCCCACTGAAGCAGCTATCTGAAGAGCCAAGACACTCAGTAGTTAAAAGACTTCTTTTCTTGTATCTCGCCTCCAAAGGGCTGACTCTGGCACCACTGGAGGAAGTCACCCAGTGTTTTGTTCTCGTAAACTGCCCCTTTGATCAGCTGCGATTTGAGTGGATCAAACAGCTCTGCGGACATAACCGCAAATCCCGGGACAGCTATGACGGGCAGGGAAGTGGTGTCTCCAGCATGAGCTGGCAAAGCCACAGCCATCACAGCCGGGAAAGAGACCCCCACCCTGACCCAGCCCAAAACCCCCAGTGGGCATCTCTGAATTGCCACAACAGCCGGAGCCGGCGGCTTGGCTGGAGCAAAACTCCAGGTACCAGCAAGATAGCGGAGGGTCCTGCCCTGCCAGCGCACCGGACCAGTGCCAGGGCTGCGCTGCCGAACCCTGGGCACGAGGGGGGTTTCCTGCACCATCCTAGCCGGTGCGGACTGCTCCATGCCTGCTTCCTTTTGCCCAGGAGGTCATGGGCCCCCATACCTGCTGTCTGGGGCAATCCCCATCCCCAAGCAGTGGAGCAGCCTGCTCAGAGGTAGCCGACCCCACCCTGGGTGGGGACACTGGATGAAAGCCAACCACAAGCCTCAGAAAACCATCCATGCACATCCTCCTGGGCACACAGAGGAGGGTTTGGGTGGAAAATTAGATCCTCTAGAGATCAGGCTGTACCATAACATTGCACGTTTGACATATTTTTTTTCCACATATAAAAAGTAAGGGGCAGGAACTGAGCACACTGTTCCTCAGGAGAGACCTGAGTGGTCCCTACATCTGGTGTCCCAATAAAATACTTGAATATACACCTACCCAGCATGGTCCTTACGTCTCAAAAGCACATCGGTCTGGCAGCTGCCCTACAAAGCCAGCTTTCCAACTGTTTTGTGCCACAAAATTGCAGCCCTGTGTAGAGAGTCTCTGCTGGCTAATAAGGTGTTGAGCGCATGTTGTGCTCTTTTCCTATGTGGTAGCACTAACAGACCTTTTTCTCTATCAGGTCAGCTCTTTGCACGCACATTTTCAGTGGCCTCAGAAAGCCCAGAAAAATCCATGGGACTGGCACAACCTGAGATTTCATGACTGATGTGCAGAGAAAAGTGTGTGTAAGGGAGTCAGGTCTCTTGTGCCACAAAAAAAAAGGGAGCAGAGGGACTGCTGATGGACTAGATGACACCAGCCAGCATGGGGGACAGAGCGCAGTCCCTCTCCATTTAGTCACCATCCCCTCCATAAAAAAAAGATACCAGACTCCATGATCTGTTTGGCCCACAGATCCCCTCTCAGCCACCTTTTGTGAGCTCTCAGGCTGACCAATAGTCATGGCTGCCAGCTCACAGCTAAGGAGCTAATCTGGCTGGGTTTGGTGCTTTTCTGAAATTCCAGTTGCTGGAGTCAGGGGAGCTTTGGTTTGGTTGTGATTTATATTTTTTTCCTAAAAATTGGAGTATATTAGCCCTTGGGATTATAGGGAAAAAACTCCTCTCTGGCTCCAAAAAGCAGCAGGTGGATGAACACAACACCCAAAACATTAATTATTGGAAAATTTCTTGATTTCTGGTCATTCACACCAACCGCATGGAGCAGGGACAGGTTGAACCCCCACTGGCGGATGCTTGGGTTGGGCAGTGAAAAAAGGACATTACCCTTGGATAAAACCCTCCACAAGATAAAGGCACACAACGTATGAGCCAGGGATGGTGCTGGACCAAGCTGGGTGGAACCGGAGGACAATACCACTCCATGGTGAAGGTGGCCGCAGATGCCGGGCAGGGGGGCCACGTGCCCCAGGGCCGCCCGCTGCCACGGGCCAGGGACGAGCCCTCGCAGGCCCTTTGCCTCTCAGTGTGGACCAGCCTTAAGCATATTTCCACACAGCTGGAGGGAAGCCCCAGCTGCAGTCCTGAAAAATAACAAATAATAAAAGTGGCTGTGAGCAGCAGCAGGGCTGGCAGGAAACATTCCCAGTAGCAGCTGCTTCCTGAGTGCGACATTTATTTGATCCCCTGGCACCATCTGGGCCATGCCCCACTCTTTGTTTTCATTAAGAGTTTAGAAAAACAATTCAGCTTTGACTAATTGCTCTTTAAGGTTCCAGGCTCACCCTTTCTCTTCCCCTCACATTTCCTCTCCAACCCCTCACCCTCCATCTGTGCCATCCATCCCCTCCAGCCAGCCTCAGGCTCTCCCCATGCCATGTAACTCCCGTTGTCCCTGCATTTCCAGAGGTACCTGGTGTCCCCCAGTGCCAGGCAAGACACATCTTCATGTGCTGCCCACCGTGAGCATCCTCCTTTGCCTGCACAGGCAGCACTGGCACAAACACAGCAACACGTGCCATGATGTGCCAAACGAGCCCCAGAATGTCCTGCTGCAGTGATGTGCTGGGTTAGAGCCACGCGCCCCTTGGCAAGGAAGACAAGGCAGATCACTGACAGATCAGCAGCACCATCCAGGACTGCCGTGCTGCGTGTGGACACCTCCCAAATCCTGCAGGCTGGGAGCTGCCGGTGCCCTGCCCAGACCCCTCACAGTCCTCTTTCCACCTCCAACACAAGCATGTGGACCTGGGGGAAGCAGCCCTGCGACCCAGCCCGGGGAGGGAGCCTGTTTTGTTGAACAGCTATTTTCCACCCTGGAATAATCAGAGAGAAAAATGTCAAGCCTTGATGCGAAATCCTTGCCACGCTGGGAGGGGGGGGTTGTTATTCCACAGGACTTGCGTGTTCTCCCCTCGCCCCCCTCACCCCATGTCCTCACCTGATGGCTTTAGCAGGATTCGCAGGGAGGACAAGGAACCAGGGGAATTCCGGATCCCTAATTACACTTGCTGGGAGGAATTTGCTTTTGCAATATCCCTGCTGAGTTAACCTAACAAGCATGGAGACGAGCCTTTCTTATTTAATTAGCAGCTCCACCGTGAAGACCCCTCCACGGCACGCACACACCAGCTCCCCCCTCCTCAAGCACCACGTCGGTATTTGTCCTCTCCCCCCTCACCCTTTGCCCTTTGCAATCCTCTGCAAAAGCTCAAAGCACTTTTACGCCTTCCTACTCCCACTTTCCGGTCCTAAAAAGTGTGCTTGGGTCGAGGCAGCCGCTCCGTTTCCTCGCTCCTTCCTAACAAGTGCTTCCTGCTCCTTGCTGCCTGCGATTATATGGAGCTCACGAAGCGCTGGGATTTCCTTCCCTGGAAACACAGCCGGCTCCTCTGTGTTCTCCTCTCCTCGGAGATCTGGGTAACTCATTACTCCAGCCCTGCAATCTCGGCTGGGAAAGCAGCCATGCGGGAAACCGCAGCCGCCAGCCGCGCTCCCGCTTCCTACTGCGGCAGGTTGGCAGAGGGCTGACCCCTCTGCAGGGGGGGATCGGCCGGAGGAAAGCTGGTGGTGGGGTTTCGGGGTGTTTTTTTTTTTTTTTTTTTTTAGCAGGCGAGGCTTGCTGCTGGGCTGAGGTGGCAGGGACACGGAGACTGCGCTCGAGGCGCTTGGTGAAGTTCACAGGTAGAGCTTGGCTTTCAAACAGGGATCAGTCTGCTTCCAGGTGTGCTGTGAAAGGTAGCCAAGGCAGCAGAGAGATTGCGAGAGGGCCAGGCTTAAGCTGGCAGGTTTATGCTCCCAGCGCAAGGACTGCCCAGGAAGAAGCACTGGGCGTTTGCAGGCTGAACCAGCCTGACCCTCCCCGCGGCAGAGCTGCGCTGGAAAAACCCTACCCTGAAGAGCCTTGCCCTATTCACCAGGGTAGTTAGATTTGTACTAGAATGAGAGATAACAGAAAAATAAGTTTTCTGTGCCTAGAGAATGCCACTGGCTTCTCAATGTTGGTTGGGAATATGATATTTTCCCCTGTTGTGAACTGTGGGGCTTCAATAGCTTTGGTTTGCACCCCTAAGCCATGCTGGCATGTGTCAGCTTCAAACAGGAACACCAGTACCTTCTTTCTATACAAAAAGTTGCCCAGTGGGACTTTCTCCACCACCTGTACCCATCTGCTTTTCCACTTTGCCAGCTGTGCCAGCCCAGCTCCAAAGTGGGGGCTTCTGCACCCATCCCACTGCTCTCACTGCCACCAGCAATGCTCAGCACCATCCAGAATGGCTGTCAACAACCTCCTAACACCCTGAGAGGGAAATCTCATCCGCACACTGAAAGAAATGACAGGGCAACAGAGCAGCAACATTGCAACCGGGGGCAGCAGCGGTTTTGCATGACTTCAGGATGCCACATGAAATGCAGCCAGGACATGACCACTGGATGGGCTTTCTGGTGCAAGAGTAAACTTGGACATTAGCATCTTGCCAAGGATTGAACTCACTTAGTGGGCTGTCAGAGGAGAACAGAGTTGACAACCCTCTTGGAGACAGCGCTTGTTTCATCAGCACATTGATTAATGGAACTGTCTATGGGCATAAGCAAGGGGGAATCACAGAAATCTAGGAGGAAAGTGAAGGGAATCAAAATAATTATTAATCAGTTGAGGCCTTTCCAGCTGAAGCACAAGCACCTTAACAAAGGAAATAACCCAAAGCATAGGTGTGAAAGAGATTTTGGGGGAAGAGCTCCAAGTCCCATCCCCCTGCCTGGACTGCAGGCAACAGGATAGGCAGGAGGAAATGGGGAAATCCCATCTGGGGAGGGACATGGCAACAAGCCCCCCCTTCTTGTCCATGACCCTGCTGTGGGCCACACGTGGGTGGAGGAGATGCCATCCTTTCGGGACGGGTCTGTTGCCAGCTGTCCCAGCGCAAGGCAGCTTGGGTTTCTCCAGGGCCAAACCCCAGGAGGTGCGGAGCAGAGCGGGGGTGCACATGGAGACGGGACCCCTGTGCGCAGCGCGGGTGCACGGCGGGGGGGGCAATGTGCTGGGACAAGCCTGCGGAGGAAGAGGAGCAATGGGGCAACGAGCTCCGTCCAGGTCTCATTGCCACGGGGCACTGCTCATTTCCACACTGAGGCCACCTAAAACACTCATGGGCTCTCCACTGTTGCCGTTGGCTGTTGTCCCACCTCCCCGTCGGGGGGGTGATCATCACTAGAGGTGCCGCGGCCTGGACCTGTGCCCGGAGCATCCTCAGGATGGCCGCTGGGCCGCATCCTGCACTGATGCCACCGGGCACGGCTTTGCTCCCATCCCTGAGAGCAGGGGCCCTGCAGCCGCGGGGCCGCATCCAGCCTGGCAGCGGGCGCTGCTCGGGGCGGAGGCGCTCCCAGCACGCCGCAGGAAGCGTGACTCGGGTTTCCAGCGCGCAGGAATGCCGGGCGGCGTGGCGGCCAGCTTCCTGCTGCCTGCTGCACGCTTCCTGCCCCCGTCCCTGCCCCCCGCCACAGCCCCGGCCTTACTGGAAACCCTGAGTGCTGCCCAACGCTCCAAGCCCAGCCACCGGCACTGTCCAGGTGGCAAAGGGCTGGTGCGAGCCATGGCCTCGCTCTCCCCCTTCCCCTCGTGTTCGTGTTGCTGCTGGAGCAAAGCATTTGTATTCTTTCCATAGGGATATGAAAGGGATGCGACAGCAAAGGCAGAGGGGAGGAAAGTTGCGTGCCCTGGCCATGGGAGGCAACATCAGCTGTTGAGGTCATGGGGAGTGCAAGCCAATCCATCCCACTTGGTGCCTGTGCTTTTGGGGTAGGCAGTCTCCGCGGAGATCGTCTAGCAGGACCCCACCTGGTTTGCAGCAGCATCAGCCAAGCAGAGGGTTCACTCCTGCAGGGTTTGGGCTTGCAGAGCTGTGGGGCTGCCTGGTGGGAGCACGGCTCTTCATTCCCCTTGCCTTCCAGCCCACCCTACTTCTCATTGCCCAGGCCCCATAGCCAGGCACACCCCCAGGGGACTGGCTCAGTCTCCTCCCTTTGTACATCCATCCCAGCCTGGACTAGCAGTTTGTTGCTCTTCAACATGCACCTCCTCTTGTGCAGGTTCCTCTCTCAGTGCTGATCACTATTCCCTGGGGGATGCTGTAACCTTCTTGGGACCCCCCTTAGCCCCAAAGCTGCTTGGATCAAATCAGATCAAATCTCACTGCTTCCAGCCTAGCTTTTCACATCACCTGGCCTCACCGTGATCCCATCTCTGCAGTGGAGACATCTCCCTCTCGGGTCCCTGCAGGGTCCCCTCTTCACAGTTCAAGCCTCATCCTCAATATCAGTCCTCTCCCCACAGGGCAACCCTGAGTCTCCTTGACCTTTTCTCTTTTCACCCCATTCTGAGGGTGGGTAAACTCATCCCACCTGCCTTCTGGGCATCCCCAGCCCTTCTTTGACATCGTGAGTAGGAGTCAACGATACTCTTATAGCCCACCATGGGCATCACCCAACAGCTAATGGTCTTCCCCAGGCCAGACAGTGGCCACCCAGATCTGCCACAAAACACCAGGGATGCTGGTCCCCAGCCAGACACCAAATCAGTGTCACTTAAAATACACCTCAGCTGGCTGGGCAGGAGTGTCTCACACTGTACTAGGCAACCACCTAATCTCCCCAGAGACAGTCCTTCAAGGCTGTTCCTGTTCAGGCGCTGATAAAAATCTGACCAAGATGTTTTCAACAGTAAGCCGGGAGTGATTACAAAGCAACCGTCCCTTACCCTCCAGCTGGAAAAGCTCAGCCTGGAGTTTTCTTTAGAAACATATGGATTTTTAAAAATTTTAATCTTTGGTGCCAGCATGACCTGTTGGTGGGGGGGTTCCAAACCCAGCTCTCTGGGGCTGGGAGGAGGGAGAGGGATGGACTGGAGAGTCAGAGTTTTGCTCTTCTCCTGCCAGCTGAGCGCTGTGGTAGAAATTGGGCAGCAGCTGGGGAGGAGCAGGAACAGGACCCGGGCTCATCAACAGCAAAACCAGGCAACCTCTCTGCCTTTGGGAAGGTGGCAGAGCTCTGCCCGTGCTAATGCCCAGGGAGCAGGGTGGGGAAAGAGGGAATGGCAAGCCAAAATGAAGCAGCAACTCCTGAGGTGGGTTTTCACCTCCGGCTCCCTTTGGATGCGTGCACGGCCCATGTCTGGTTGCACTCACATCTTGGGCAATAAATAACCCGATGCAGACACAGGTATCGGGCACCGCAGCAGTGCCTGCAGCAGCTCTGCCATGTGGAGGTGACAGCAACTGCATCTGTCATGGCCCATCTTTCTTCATCGGGCCTCACATCAACAGTGTTTGCCATGGCCCCACACCCGAGTGCTGAGCCTGAAGGAGCTGCACGCAGCATTGTGCTCATCCCTACCTGCTCCTTCTCGCCATCGGCAGGACGAGAGTGCAGGAAGGGCCTGGCACCCAGAGGGGTGAGGAGTCCCGTCCTTGGATATTTGCACAACTTGACTGAGCAAAGCCAGAGCTGAGCTGATCTAGTACCGGGAACACTCCTGCTCGCTCAGTCTGGAGCCCTCCAGGAGCTGCTGCCCACCAACATCTCCAACACCGACGCTCCTCTCCTGCGGCTGTGCCAGCTGAAGCGATGTCTGCCGTGGAGCTGCAGGCAGAACTGCTTACGTGATGGATCCCAGATTCACACTGGTGAAACTCTCCAGGTTTGGCAAGGACCTGCACTGCAATAAAATTCATTAAGCCACCCCAGGTAACCTTGACCTCTTGGCCGGAGAGCTATAACGCAAACCCACCCGTACGGAGATGGGCAGGCAGGGCAGGCGGCAGCAGCCGCACGTCCACGCCAGGCACCGCGCGCTCTCCAGGGCCAGGGCTGCTGCGCACCCGTACAGCCCCCGCTGTGGCATCAGCCCCTGACAGCTCCACAGTGCCAACACCCAGCACTGCTTCTGCAGCTCATGGGATTTATGTGTGCAGTTACCCGTTAATTAAAAAAACACCACCAACCACCACCACAAAAATCCTATCACAGATAAAGTATTTGGCACGAGGGTGGAGGAGGTGACATTTTTGGCTGGAGGACTTAAATGCTTTCCCTTTATAGTGCTGCCAACCCACCCCATAAACGTGTCTGCATGAAAACCATTCTGCGAAATTCAGCAGGCTCATTAGCCAAAGGCATTAAGGGTGAAAATTGACCAAAACACCCTGGAAAGTAAATCACATCCAGGAAAAAAAAAAAAAAAAAAAAAAACCCGGACAAACATGAGTGTGACAGCAAGATCCCAAGGAGAACAGACCTAGCCCAGCACTGGGACACGAAGTCCTCCCCAAGCAGCTCTGCCATTGCCGTTGCGAGGCTGGCTCAGCCACGGGGTTGGACTCAGTGCATACCACAACTGTGGTCTGGCTAAATAAATGATTTAATTAGCACTTCAACTAGCAGAGAAAGTATCACTAGCTGATCTTGGGGAACAACAGGTACTTTAAGAAACAGCCTTTTTTATTCCTCAGAGACATAGGGAAATTACAAACCAGTCACTTGACAGTCAGAGGAAAATTAAAAGCCCAACTTCAGTGACAACAAAAATAACCCAAAGTCATGATGTGCAATAAACAGCACAGGGACCAGAAGGCTCCTTAAACAGGTTTTTTAATCTTCTCTCCCCTCTTCTCATAATACTGACTTTATTATTTTCTGATGTGGAGCCTGATTCTCACAAGTGCAGCGGATGCTGACAGCAGGGTAATGGAGCAGCAGCAATTTCTCCTGGGCAGACCTCAGGGATTTAATATGCCTGCAGAGAGGCACGTGAGAGGTGGCTCGGGAGGAGAGGGCGAGCTGGGCCAGGAGGTGCCATGCAATAAGGTGCAATAAAGCCGCACTGATAAAGAGCCTGCCACGCTGACCAGGGGTCATCAGTGATGGGTGACCGATGGCTGCTTGCACCGGTGCTGTGTCCCTGCCCAGTGCTCTGCGGTGTCTGCCACAGCCATGGGGATTGGTGGGGAAGGTGTCCTAAGGACAGGGATGGATAGGGGCTGTAAGACCCGTGTCCTGTGGCCCTTTGCCCAAGTCTGCCCTTCAAAACCGTGGTTGAAGTTTGCCAGTCCATTCTCACAGCCCTTGATGCTCTTGTCAATCCAGGAGACCCGAGGTGTTGCAGAAGTGCCCCCTTGCAGCCAAGGCTCTGCATATTTTGGAGGACAACTAGCAAAAGCCCCAGAGAACAGAGATGCAGAATGGGAGGAGGATGCCCCATCACCAGCCCAGCTGCTGCCTCCAGGACTCCTGCTCCTCATTTGGTGTTGCTCATCCAAAGGGTTCCCTTTTAGTTAAAAAAAAAAAAAAGCAGCCAGTTGTGTAGGAACAGCATGGGTGACCTTGTTCCTGCAAATGCCTGCAATCCCCTTCCCTTCTCTGGCTTCAAGTTCTTACAGCATCCTCTGTTGTGCACAACATCTGTCTCCTGCAAGGGAGATACCTGGGACCTCTGGCTGCCACAACTCCTTCTCACACATGCTTGCTGGTGTCAGATGTGGTGACACAGGCTGCCCCACGCTAGGACAGTCTGATTGAGCACACTGCACTGACTGCCACGTGGGACAGCCTGGCCCACGGAGCCCGCGGGGAGGTCTCTACTGGCTTAAGAAAAAGGAAACGTGTTGAGATCTGAACAGCCTCTTTCACGCTCCCATCCCAAGTCTAGCCTCTCAAAGCTACTAGAACCATCATCTCTGCCATGTTTCCTCGCTGAGCTTTGCATGGCCATACACAATCACCCAGATTTTGACCACTGGTGTGACATCAGCAGCACTGACAGACACTGAAGAGGAATATTTAATGGTAGGACATAAGCGGCAGCGCAACAGTTCTGGTCTGAACAGCAAAGGGTGCCGGAAGAGAGGTCATATCCCATCCGCCCCCATGCAAGAGCACCCACGGCGAGGGAAAGTTCTCCTGGTGCCTACAGTCCCTGTGCTGGCTGCCTGTGCCCTTCTGCCTGACAGCAGGACATGTGACTGCGGCTGGAGTGATGGATGGGGCCGGAGTCTCTATTTAATAGTATCTCACAGTGGTTTCCGTAAGTTGATGGAGATTGCACAACACTACCAACTGCCATGCCGGATATATTTTGCAACCAGGGCTTCTATGCCACATCTGTAGGATGATATGCCAGAGCCTTCTGAGGAGGTCTGGGGAAGTTTGATCACAGGAAGAAAAAAAGAAAGAAAAAGAAAAGGGAAAGAAAAAAGTCAACAAACCTCTTTCCATAGTAGCTATTTTGGTGAGGCACCCGGGGGTGAGGGGAGCCGGTACCAGCCAGCTTTGGAGGCACAGCAGCCCAGTGGGCTTGCTCAGAGCTCTACCCACCCCCAGCAGCTGGGAGAAGGTCCCTCTCCCATGGGTGGGTGGCAGCATGCCATGAAATGCCCGGACGGGTGCTGCAAGCACAGCCTGCGCTCACCGAGGCGTAGCTGCAAGGCAGGGCCTGAGGTGGCACCAACCTCCTTGGGGAAGAAGCTGCTGAAGTGCGACAGAGGCATTGGCCAGCTGCCGAGGGTGGCCACGGGCTGTCCCAGCTGATAGCCCTGGGAGCACCTGGTACCTCATCTGTCCTGGACACCAGGTCCCGCAGGTCCGTGGCAGATGCCCACAGCAGTGACCCAAAGAAACACTCAATCTTAACATCGACCCGCACACTGGCATCGCATCCCACAGCCCTCAGCAGTCTTAAAATACACAGCACAATCTCAAATGCAGACTAGTACACCCCACAGCAGTGTCCCTGCAAAATTACCTTCTTTGGAAAAGTTTTGGGCCCAGCAAAAGAGCCAGCATGTTAACTCCATCAGATTAAGGAGACCAAGGAAAGATGACTCCAGGATTTCTGTGTTCCTGGACTCATACATGCTACCATCAGCTCCTAATTTAGGAGGAAAGAGGTCATTTCTGACACAGGGAACCTAACGGACTCTACAGACCAAAACAGGCCATGGGGAAAGGAGCACCTTGCACGTGCAGGACACCAAAGGCATAGGCTGGCTTCCCTGTGCAACAGGCACTCATCAGCAAGGAGATGTGGGTACAGAGGGAAGCATGGAGCTTTAAAGATGCTCAGTGGTTAAGTGGCTGAAAATTAAAGTGTTGGGACACTTTTTCAGCCTGCACTTGACAGTGAGAATGCGATAATGTCAGAAATGCTGAGCAGAGAGCATCTCTTGCAGAAGATTGATTATGCCAGCAAGGAACAAAGCCAAAAACATCATGTCAGCCTCCATCCCCTTGGCTGAGCTCTGCCACATGTTAGACCCCTGCATGCTGACCAACATGGGCCCAGCCATGGGTTCCCCATCACCGATGAGCCAGACCCGGCGCTGTTCACATCACTCCCCTGCCCTGTGCTGGATCTCCCTGCTCCCGCCCCAGGACTGGCCTAGCCAGGGAACAAATAGCTCTTTTGTCCCCAAATCTGATGAGTTGAAGACCCTTCATGCACCAGATAGATCTCTTTTGTTCTTCATGAGTGTTAAGGAAACCTTATAAAAACCCAGTAACACATGACACAGTAGTAGATTTGCTAAGGACTCCCCAGGTCTTTCGCAACTCACCCATTTTCCCTAGCTTTGCCAACACATCTCAGTCCTACATGGGCTCAGACATCGGAACAACCATGGCCTGAGTATAATCAAAGAGCAGAGAGTTTATTAAGCAGAGGTGTCTCACTGACACAGGATGGGGAAGGTCTCACTGAATTACCTCTTGCCCCGGGGTAAATGCACCTGAGGAACCCTGTTCCTGTTGGTATGAAGGAGAGGAGTGCTACTCTGCTTTTTTCAGTCCCTTGTTCTAGAAGTGCTCTTTGGCAGCCGTTGGCACTCCAGCTGCAGGGCAGATGCTGGAAGCCCAGAAGAAAGCTTGGGGTCTCCCAAGGTTGCCCATTGCAGGGAAGTCCACCAGCCAGCCCAGCTGCAGACTGCCTGCCCTCCCACCAGTTAACCTGGCAATCGTCTCATCTGCCCCCCTACTCTCCTTAGAGGCAGATGGAAGAAATTCTCTTTTCCCTTTTTCAAATGGGGTCTGGACTCCCAGATGCTCACTCCAGGCAGTGGCTTCACCCACCACCTCATTCATGTCTCTTCCAGTGTCTCCCACTATTTTGCAAGGACCGTTCATGTTGTAGCACTGCCTACACTCGCCCGTGCAGCTCAGACCCAGCATCATCTCATGCTGGGTGCAGATTCGCTCACCAGCTTAAATTGGATGTGCTGGAGTCCTTGTATATTCCTGTAAACCTCAGCCACCCCAACAGTGCCTCGACGGCCTGGATAATCCTGACCACCCTGCCTCTGCCCGTGTCCTCTCATTTTAGGTGTCTTGGTGCCACCTTTGGACAAGCAGGTATCTAGATCACGGGCTGCAGTGAGGCTCCCCTCTCCCTGAATTCCATGGGTGAAATAAAAAAGGGATCATCCTCCTGCTAGCAACTTTCCGCTCATTTTGAGTCATCACTTGGGAAGATCCAGGCCGCAGAGCTGGCTGCTCCCTGCAAAAGCAAGCACCAGCTTTCCTTTGATGCCTCAGTCCAGAGCCTGATTTCATCCTGTTCAGAGGTGCAGATAAACCAAATCTTGATCACTGGTCACTCAGGACGCGTTGCCCAGCCCTTCTCAGCACCACTGTTCTAATACAGCCCATCACACTCCCCTTGCAATGCCATCAGCAATACCCACTAAGTTAGTTGTTGTTTGTTACTGCTGCTGCCTGGTGCCCTCTGAGCAGCTTAAATAGCCAAAATGCTCCCTGGGGGTCTGGGCTGAAAGCAGCAGGACTGTGCATGCCCAGAGCACAAGCATCCAGATCTACTTGAGAATGGGGACCACAGACAGGACCCATGACACAAGGAGTGAGGATGTTGGAGGAACAACATGGAAAATACTACCTGCAAATTTCCATACACACCCTCCCTCTTGGGTGGGGGGAAAAAAAAAAAAAAAAAAAAAAAAGAAATGGAAAAAAAAAAAAAAAAAAAAGGAAGGGAAGGGAAAGGGAAAAAAAGTATCCTTTTCAAAGCAAGGATGTGGTAAGGCCCAAACGGCCTCCCCTGACACACGAGCCAGGAGGCAGAGATGCTGTTTTTTCCAGGAGCAAAGGAAGGGCTTTGCTGTGTCCTCTATTTAACAAGGAATTCATCTTACCTCTGTGTGGGAGAGGGAACTTTAGCACTGCCAGCACTGCAGCTCCACACCCCTGGTCAGTGCCCTGTGCCTCAGCTTCCCCACCAGTAGGTCACGCTGATGCTCATTTGTGACAGAGCCATGTGGTAAAGCTTAACCTGTAGCTGTAAAGCCCTCGGAGGCCTTCACACCTTCTACCATCATCTAGAACATGAACGCTGTTTTTTTGCAGTATGAAGAGCAGGTCCCAGACAGGGAGAGGCTTTGCCCTTCAGGGCTCAGACCCTCTCCCTGCTCACCTCCCCTCCTACAGCAACAAGCTCCTTTCCCTCATCTCTTTCCTGCACAGGCCAGAAACAGAGACAAGCTAATAACTCAGATAACAGAATTAAACTGATCCTGATTAGAAAAAGCCTTTACCCTGAAGAGAGCAAAATCTGGCTCTGTGCTGCCTGTAATCCAATAGTCTCCCACGGCCGCACAGCAAACCCGAAACCTGCCTGCAGGCAAAACCACTTTGTCTTGAAACAAGGGAAGTTAAATGTGTCTTAATGGGAATTTTGACACGTTTTGCTTTGATTTTGCTAATGTTACAAAAGTAGCTGTTAGAAAATATTTCAGTCCCTCCATGAGGGGCCAGCTCCTCGTGTGCATGGGCGCGCTGCCCAGCCGGGCCCTTCAGAAAGGGATCATGGCTGTGGGGAGAAGAGGTCTTGGTGCCAAATCTCTCCACACTTTCTTGGGCACAACTATTTCATTACGTCCATCAGGGAGGCAGGAACCCTCCAGCTCCCCTAGTTTGCAATGACACCTGCGAGGCAGCCAGCATCATGGATGGAACCTGTTCTTGTCCACTCGTACAGCCAAAAAAAAGGGGGCTAATCCAGGTTGAGGGTCCCAGGGCTGCCAGGATGGTGGGGTCTGGCACTGGGGATACAGGGCTGTGTTGTGGGCATCCCACTGGGCCCACAGAAACAACATCACGAGGTGAAGAAAAAAACCTGGATGTATGGAAATTGCTATGAGGGGAGTCATTAAGCCAGCACCCACCTGTGGAACCTTTCAGGAGGCAAATACAAGTTGTTCCCAGCATGGCCCAGGGCAAATGAGGATCCTTCTCTGCAGGAGCAACACCAGCTCTGCATGGACATGGCATTAACCAAACAGCAGATGCTGAGCCCTACTGCTCCCATATCCACAGGCACTGCAGGAGAAACCTCAATGGGGACATGGGGACATGCCCCTGCCATGCTCTTGAGAGCAGAGACCTCCTTTACCCTCTTGGAGCCTTCTGGCAGCCCCACCTGGGGTTTTTCCCCTTGCTGTTTCCAGCCCCAGGCCTGCGTCTCTCATCTGCCCTGGAGAGAGCAGCACAAGCAGGATGGTGACACGAGCACATTAGTAATTTCCTGAGGTTTCAGCTATTTCTTTCCATTTAGCACCAAAGCAGGAGCTCGTGCTTCCCTGGTCCTCAGCAACCTGGGGCTGGGGAGACCTGCTGTATGCTAAATGAACCCCACTGACATTTCAGGTGCATTTAACCCTGAAGCACTTGGGGAAATACTCTGGGAGAGGGGCAGAGGCTTCCCACAATGAAGTATTAAGGTGTGGTTCAAACCCTGGGGCAGCAGGAGCTGGACACATTCTCCCCAGTGTGTGGGAACTCCTCCACTCCACGTTCACGGGCAGGAACATCCCTGTTTGCATCTTAACTGCCACCCCAATGAAACACAGATCCTAATCCCAGGCACTCAGTAGGCAAGAAGTAGCATTTCCTTGGCTTTGCAGCCCCAGTTGAGCCTGATACTTGCTCTGTGGGCTTGCAGTGCATCCCTGGCTGAATTTTGGGGTGAAGCACTCAGGTACCTGCTGCAAGGCTGCTGCACAGGCTGAACTAGGAAGAGGAGTGTGGAAAAAACCCCGATGCAGTCAGGACAGCACTAATTTTAGCAAGGTGGAATGTAACTACCCCAACTGGAGTAAATCAAACAAACAAACAGCCAGGGCTGTGGGGGTTGCAGGAGGGATCCCTGTGCACCTCCTCGGAGATGGTGTTTACTTGCAGCGGCTTTTCCTGTCCCTGCTCTGGTGGCCCCATCTCTACCCGGCCCGCCGCAGCCCACATTTGTAAGCTATTTTTTGTTGTTTTAACGCAATGCTGCAATTCTAACCCAGAGCCTTGGATTGTCAAATAGTTTTTCTTTTCTTTTCTTTCCTGAAGAAAAAAAATACAGCTGAACTAATTTGATGAAAGGGGAAAATAAAGCATAAGCCAGACTAAACACATGCAGTTCCTACCTACAGCCAGGGCCCAGCTTCTCCCAGGCCAAAGTCAACACACGTCAATTTTTAACATGACAGGGCTTTAAAAGGGAGGTTTGAGCCCTGGATGAGAGGCGGCTGGAAAACATTAATAGCAAGGACTGTCAATTAAAGGCAGGCATGACAAGCCACCAAGACAAGGGCGGGGGGGGGGGGGGGGGGGGGGGCTTCCCTTTCTCCCCTTCTCTTCCCTCTTAATTTGATGAAAAAAAAAAAAAAAGTGATTTATGAAGAAATCCATCCATTCGTCAAAAAAAAAAAAAATAAAAATGCAGCCACATTACCAAATGAAGGATGGGCTTTGTTTAGGAGCCTTGAGAATAGCCCAGTGGGCAAGGGTTGAAATCTACAGGTTAAGGAAAGCACTACCTTGAGGGATGTTCCCAGTGGCCCCACCAACCCCAGTGCAGTTGCTCCCAGTTCACCTGTGCATGCTGGGGAAGAGCAGCAGCCCGGCTGTTTCCTCTGGAGCACCACCATCCAGAGGGGTTTGCAGCTACAGTGCTGAACTGACTTGGTGGTGATGTGCCTGTTTCACTAGAAATTATTCACTTGGGTTCTGGCAAAAAACCCCAAACCCTGCTTTTATCAGCCCCATAGGAATCATTTCTATGGCTTTTGTGGGCTGGGCAGGTTTCTGTCCCAAACCACACAACTGGGTTCCAAAACAGATGGGAAAAACAAGGGAAAGGGGCAGAGCAGCGGCAGCCTTTGGAAATGAAGGTGAAAGTGAATGGGAAGATGGGTAAGGGGGAGTGAGTGTTTCATTAGTGGGCGGAGGGGGAAAGGGCTCTTCTCCTAAATTCTGGGAAACATCCACCCACCATGCTGGGAGGATGTTCCCGTGCTCCAGAGAAGCAGTGTTGGCTTTCAGCTGCGGGAGCAGGTAAAGATTCAGCCCAGAGGGAAGCAGCAGAGATTCATTTCACCTTCAACACCTAAATAAATACTGCATCCAGTGTCACACACTCTGCATAGTATATACCACGCTGGTGTGCATTACACATCCCCACAGCACAGGAACCGGCTGGTGGACCAGCTCCAATATCCCCTGCTGCAATATCCTGTCCCCAGCAGTGGCTCGACCAGATGCTCCAGCGGGTCTTAAGAGCCCTCAGTAGTCAAACATGACCCGCTGTGCCTCCCACCATCGGCTGCATTAGTCTCTGAAGGAGAGAGTACCTTCCTGGAAACCTGGACATCGCATCCAGCCACTGACCTGACAGCTACCTCTGGGGGGATAGAGCAACACACTTCGAGGTGCTGCTCAGACGTGCAGGGGCTTGGAGGTCCCAGGGTGTGGGATGCAGCTCTGCCTCTTTGTGTGCCACTTACTGGAGTGTGGTGGGTGAGCTGGGCTCCAGCCCTGCTCTCAGGCTGCATTTCACTTTCCCTGGTCCAGCAAACAAAATCTCCTTCCAACATGCATGGGGCTCACGCTGAAAGAACAGCAGACCCAGCCCAGGCTGATTATCCAAACAAGCCCCAGGCCTGGCCCCTGAGAGGGTGAAAGGCTCCTGGGATCTATTAGGTACCATCTCCCCTCTCTGTTGGATGGAAAACAAAGTCATTAGGTGCTCTTTTGCTCAGGGGCTTCTCACTGTAAAAGGACTGTAAGAACAGACGGAGACAAAGATGACAAGAGAAAGCAATGGGGAAGGTGAAGCTGGTGCCTTCAGCCCAGAACGGACTAAATGCACTGAGGATACAGAAACCTCACAGCAGAGCCCATTCCTGAACATCTGCACTGGGCACAGCTAAGCCAGTCTTTCCTGTTTGGGGCACACCAGTCTCACTGCCCATCTTTGGCCACCATCACATCATCATGGGCCACTATGCCAAGCACAGCCCACCCACGCTCGGCACCGGTGAGAGGGCATGATGCTCAACAAGCCAAGCCGGGTGCTCCCGTCACAAGCAAACAGCCACTTTCCTCACCAGAAAGCATTGAAGGCAGAGCTCAGAAAGCCTTCAGCTGTCGCTGCTCTGTGCCCACAGCTCCTGGAAAGTGCTTCATCGACACATCCCACAGCCGCGGTGCGGCAGCTGTTGGCAGCACCGGCAGCATCTCCACAAGCGGGCTGGGAAACGCCAGCCTGAGCAATGGGAGCACCTTGCCTGAAGTCGACAGCAGCTGCCTGTGCTCCTCAGGCTAATCGTTTAAATCATTAGCTCCAGTGACTGCTACCAAAGCCCCTCTGTCACCTGTGCTGGGTGAATGCTGGCTGTCAGCTCCCTGCCGGCCCTGCGCTTCCCAGGACAAAGCAGGAGCAGCAGCACGTGGCACGGGAGGAGCGCTGGGGCACAGGTAGATGGCACCTGGGATGATTTATGCCTTTGCAGCAGTTATACTGTTCGGGTTTTCTGAGGTACGCTGTCAGCCACATCTCAGCAGACAACAGCCCGGAAGAGACTGAACCAGGGGAGCGGATCGCTCTGCGGCCAGCAGGAACTATCCTTACATCTCAATCCCCATGGCTGCCTGCTGTCACTGCGCCCGCACTGGCCTTGAGCACACAGGTCCACCCCCAGACACATTCCACATGCTATTCTCACAGTTCTCCAAATATCCAGCACAGCCTCCCATACTGTCCTCGTTGTCATCCTCCTTCCCTTCCAGGCAGGCAAAGCAACCCCTGGTCCCCAAGGTATCACCTAGCAGGATCCCACAGCACAGAGGAAAAAAAAAAAAAAAAAAAAATTGAAGGAAAGCCCTTTTAAATCAAGTTCACACCCTGCATCAAGAAAGGTTAGTCTTCCCACTCCCCAGATAAAGGATACAGATGTTAAACTGATGCCACATTTGATCTCAACCAAAAAGCCAAGAGGGTTTAAAACATTCATCTCAGGCTATAAGCAAAGCTTATTCTCACTAATCTTGATAATTACTCCACTTCTCCCCTATCACAAGGAGCAGCCATGCAATGGCAAGGTTTCCTTCCTCCATGGGACCCTGCTCAGAGCACGGATGAGAGATTTTCAAGAAATTCCTTCTTTAAAGAGGTGCTGCTGGGAATGCTTGGATGGATTCAATTGGATTGCTCTGGACTCAGAGCAGGATCTGCCCCCTACTCTTCCCACTCCAGATGAGCGTCTTTCATCCAAGAGCACTGGGGCTGTTGGCGTCACTATAAGACCAGGAATGTACAAAGTCATGAGGGATCAATAGGACTTAAATCCTTCTCAAACTCCACAAGATCTTTTCAGACGCAGCAATGGGGGTGAGGATAAATTAAGCATCTCCAGTGTGGTATCGAGTGAACAATTAGCAAAGAAAAGCTGCCCGCGAGGGCCTGATGGAGCAGAGCAAGGAGATTTTCTTCCCAGAGACGTCTGCTAGAAACAGCCTGAAACATTTCCATTTCTGTTGCCTTTTAATAGCAAGGTCAGCTCCTTTCTTCCTACCCTGACATCCTCCGTCAGGGCCTCTTTCTGGGAACTCGCAGCAACACACCAGATGTCACTGAGAGACAGAAAAACAACCGGGGGCCAAACTGGGGCATTTCGCCACTGCCCTGAATCCCAAACCACACGGCGCCAGGCTCTCCAAGGAGGGGGAGCAGAGAGCATCCCTTCAGTGGCACCACCGGCCCCCCAAGTTTTGGAAGGAGCCCCTTCCTCCCAGGCACAAGCGGCCACCGTGCTCCTGCAAAAAACCACATGACAGCAGCCCCACATGCCTCCAGGCTTCCCCCAGCAGTAACCAGCCACTGCAAATAATCTAAATATTTAAAACCCAAAGGGGACTTGTTTGTTTTTGTTTTTTTTCCCCATTTTGCTCCGTGCTGGGTTTGAATGGCACTCAGCGTGGCACCCAGCATGGCTCCGCAGTGTTCCCGGCAGCCCCGATGGCACCGGCACACAAGCACCCCTACTTGCTGGAGGACAAGGATCCTCACAGAGAGCTCTGTCACAGCCCCCACGTAGCACCCACGCTGCCAGCACTGGGGCAGCTCAGCCTCTACCTACCCCCAGCAGCAGATTTCACAAGAAAGCTTGAGATGTGAGAGAAGGCCAACACCACTGCTCCAAGAAGAGGGTGCTGGCACTGCAGGCAGGGGAACACCCCTTTTTAGCTGAAGAACACTGTTACTCCCAAGATTTCTAGAGGCTTTCTCAGAGCTGCAGACACTGGACATGCGAACACCATGCCAGCTGCTGCCCAGGGCAGCAAGGATGAAGTATGGAACAAAAGAAGCCACAGGACTTAAAAGAGAAAACCACCTACATCTGGTGATGCTATATACTCCTTTTCAAACTTTCAGCTCAGGGCACGCATTCAGGCTTCTTCTCTTCAGTACAAATTCTGAGACTAAAATATTGCCACCTTATTTAAAAAAAAAAAAAAAAGACTCCCAGTCCCAAGATCCAAGGCTTACAAATAGATAGCTTCACATTAGCCCTGAAAACGCAGCCATTCTGCCCTCCACCAAAAGAAGCAGAAGGAAGCAGAGCCCAAAAGGAGGGGAAAGGTGCAGGTGCAGGCTTTTATGGGTGCGCAGGCACCCCAGGTGAGCTGCCCAGAGCCAGGGCTGCTGCCTGATTGCAGGGGGTGGGCACGGCTCTGGCCGCTGCTGGGCAACACCCACCTGCAAACAGCTTATTGAAAACACCTTTGGGTACATGCTGACCTCTGGTAACACCATGCGGGCGTGCGCCCTGCGCCACCCACCTCACCCAGGCTGGGAGGAAGCCGAGACAGTGGGGGATGGAGGGTCAGGGCTGGGATTTGGCTTTGCCCACACTGGCTCCTATCTGCCACTCCCACGCCACCTCTCCTCAGCAGGTACAGGTCATCTCCAGGGTCAGTCTGGGATACACCACCCCTGATAACCACCATGCCCTGCCTGGCCCACCCCAGGCTGCTCCAACGGTGTGGCCAGAGCCACTGGGACATCCCTGTGGGGCCCCCATGGGATGGAGAGATGGGGAAAAAAAGAAGAAAAAAAAAAAAAAATTCTTCAATCCTTCTGCCACTCACAAGCTTCTCCCCTTTTGCCCATGTTTCCAGAGCCTATATTTTTCCACATTAAAAGAGGCTGGAATAAATGTCACATTGCAGCAGGTACCCATGAACAAAGCCACAAGTGTGGATGGCCACATGCACAAATTCTCTCCCCTGATTTTCCAGGTTTTCAGGAGTGACCTTGGAAAAAGAGTGAGCCATAGTTCTTTGTGTCATGGGCGATAACACGTTTGTCACCATTCAAACTGTCTGAACGCTCCCCAGGTTTTATTTTATTACATTTCTAGGTGTCACCAAGACCCAACTGAATTACGTTGCTACCTCCTTCATAAAAAAAGAAAAGTGACTTTGCTTTCCCTCTTCACACCACGCTGGAGACTGGGGCTGGCGGGAACGACTCAGATGTGCTCAACACGTTTTTTTTTTTGCAAGCGTGCAATAGCTGAAACTTGCAGGTGAAAGGCTTTGAGCACCTCATCACGACACGCTAATACATAAAAATGTTTACTCATCGCAGGAATAAGCAGACACAGATTCTTGAAATGTTTGCAAGCCCGCAGCGAGATGATATTAATTCTTATGGAGGGGTGCAGAGCTGAGCAGTGCCGTCCCGTACCCTGGGGTACCTCTCGTGGGAAGCCCCACGAAGCCGCCGTGGGAGCCCCGGCTCCTGCCTGGGTCCCCGGAGCGGGCTGGGGGGTGCCGAAGCGGGGGCGGCTCCAGCAGCGCCCCTACCCCCCCGGCGCCCCGGCCCCGGCGCTGTCTCACCCGCCGCAGCCAGAAGGTGACGCCGTCCGCCTGCAAATTGCTCCCAGCCCAATTAGCCGGCCGGTATCGGCTGCAATCACGGCTGCTGATAGAGATAAATGGGGAAGGCACTATCTGCCCAACAATAGTGTGTGGATTTTTTTTTTTTTTTTTTTAAAAAAAAGGGGAAAAAAAAACCCTAGGAAAAAAGGGAAAAAAAAAAAAAAAAAACAATTGAACTTTTCATCAGCTGCTAATCATGATTTTTTTATTGCTTTGCTTAGCATTTTCTGGGGAATAAAACCTCAGAGGAGCCCAGTCTTTTGTGGAAAATGAAAGGGCATATAAAAAAATGAATGTACATGGATTCTAAATATTTCAGGTTGTATGACTTTGTGTTTGACCTTAGCAGAAGATGAACTAATCCTGCAATATAATAGACTTTCATAGAGATATGGAAAATGGCTGCTTTTTTATCTCAGTTGCCATGGGAACCATCAGAGAGAAGGCCTAGCTGAGATGCAATAGAAGGTTATTAAATGTGTGCTTGTGTATATTGGAAAAATACAGCTTTTTGTCATCTTGTGTCACTCATAGGTCTTTAATACGTAATGTTTAGGTTATTAATAAACTAACACAGGTCCATTTTTTACAGGGAACAACTGTGAATACAGCCATAAAAAAATTAGTACAAGTTGAACATTTGCAAAACTCTTGAGCACGGGAAGGGGCTGGCTGGGGCTGCTGCTTGCCCGCAACTTCCCACGAAAGTTTCTCTCCCTTTCCAGTCAGGGGAGGGATGAGCTTTGCTGGACAGGCAGAGGGGACTGCGACACTGTGGATGTCCTGTCCCCAACCCAGAATCTCGTTGGCCTCCCTGGGTTGGGGGTCCGGAGCAGTGCTGGGGACACAGGGGTGTGCTGTGGTGGTGTAAAATAAAATATCACCTTGATTGGTACCTGGGCACAGGCTCAGACGCTGTCAGGGAAAGAAGGGGTGGGTGGAAGTCGAGAGGACATGTGTCCTTAGCTCTGGTTTGGGGGATCTCCTGCTCTGGAGCAGGGGCCTGCACAGCTGGGCTGGGAGGCATTTACTATTATGCAGATGTTTTTTTGGGAAAAAAAAATAATAAAAAAGAAAACCTAGTGGGAAAAAATAAAGAGAAAGAAGGAGAGAGAGAGGGAGAAAGAGAGAAAAAGAAAGCAAGAAAGAAAGAAAAAGAAAACTTGATGCTGCTCTGACCTGGAAGAGACAGACTTCACACTAACTCCAAGAGCAAAAGATTCCTTTTCTGTGGGTTTATTTGTTACTTTTTCTCCCTCAAGATCACCAGTTGCTCCCCAAATTTGGGCTGCCCTGGGTGCCCTATTCTGCCTGTGGCTGAGATGTGGGGGGATCACCCAGCACTGACGGGGAGGGCTGGAAGCTGACCCCAGCCCCTGGGGGACCCGAGGGACTGGCTGGGGTTCATGGCTGGGCTGCCAGGATTTGAGGGCACAAGCTGGGGAGAGCACCGGGAGGTTTTACCAGACTGGTCCAGCTGAGGCTTGAGACTGCTGAGGGCTGGGGCAGGACTAGGACATGGCTGAGCCTGAAAATAGCTTTGGGGGCGGGGGGGGGGGGGGGGGCGGGGGGGGGGGGGCAGGGGTGCTGCCACGCAGCCGGGGCTCAGCACTCCCAGAGCAGCGACTGTTCGTGGTGCGGGTGACTGCAACTGTGGGTACAGGAGTGAGCAGGAGGGCGAGCAGGTGCCTGGGGTGCCCAGGATGATGCTCACACCCCTTCCCCTCTCCCTGCAAATCCATCACCTTCCCAGAGGAGCAACCCCGAATTTCCAAGTGCGCTGCATGGCAGCACCTTGCAGGGGGGGGGTTGCGGTCCCACCCTGCTCCCCCTGGGCTGGGGACAGGCAGGACACACTCTTGTCACTCCACAGAGTCCACAGCAAAGACCTGTGTGTGCTAAGAGCCTTGGGGGTGTCCCAGGCCCGGCCGGGGGGCACCCCGCATGCACAGCAGCCCCGAGTCCATGCATACTAAGTAAAGCAAGGAATACATAGATTTTGCCTATCTGCCGATCAAACGCGGAGATCTGCTCTGGTAAATGATGCATTAGATGCGGTGGCTGTATTTGTTGTGTGAGTTTTGAAAGGGTTCCGATAATCTGGAAGCGAGAGATAAGGAACACCATTTATTCAGCAGCACTTTGGAACCAATTTTCAACCCTGTTCAACCCCATTCTCCAGCAGCCTCCAGGAGCCCAGGAGATAAGGATTGGGCTATTCATTATCTTCACAAGGAACAAAGATTAGCTAGCAGAGATGAAAAATTACCCCTGGATAGTAATAATAAGGAAGCGAACCTGGAGAGTTGCTGAGCGTATATTCTCCCTGCTGCTGGTGCTGCTTCTTCTCTTTTTAAATTCTCTCCCTCTCTTTTTTGTTGAATCAATATTGAAAAGGTTGGTTCTTTTTTTTTTTTTTTTTTTTTTTTCTTAAGGGGGGCAAAAAAAAAAAAAAAAAAAAAAGCCGTTCCCACTGTCTATCATATTTTCAATATGCAGAATATGGTTGTTACCGTGGAAGAGAGCAGAGCACGGTCCCCCCTTCCTCCCAGACTTTCAGATGACATCTTTAGTACGAAAGCTAAACAGCGGAGGAAAACATCCTTCTCTTCCAGCGGGGATGAGGGGAAAATCGCAACCCCCCGCTCCTCCGCCCCCCAATGCCCCTGGTGGCACGGGGGGGGTTGGCCCCGGCCCCGGGACAGCCCGGCCGGCGAGCAGGCGGCAGCGTGGGGAGCCTCGGGTGGGCAGCCCTGACCTCCGCCGGTCTCAGCCCCCCCGAGCCCTCGGCTCCGACACCCCCGTCTGTCCCCGCTTGGGGAAAAATCTGCAGGCTTCAAAACACCACTTTTCCCGCAGTTTTTCCGTCTGAGCGACGGTTCCTCGTTTTAGAGTCGTTCCGAGCAGGGGCGATCCCAGGGCGCGGCTGGCGACAGCGTCTCCCTCTTCCTGGGCACAAGGGAAAAAAGAGGGGGATATATATGCATGTATATATTTTAATACCGCATTCTTTTGTATTTTTTTCCCCTGCATAAATCTGGCGATGTATCTCCTCTCAGAGGATGAAGGGTAATACAGGAGGAGTAATTAAAACACTTACTTTGGAAATAGGCTGCGTGGGGCTGATAAGAATTATCTGCCGCATATCAAGGACCCTTTTTCCCCCCGAACCATATCACAAAGACAGACAGAAAATGCCAGCAGAATAGGATATCCCCCCCCCCCCTTTCCCCTGTTCACATTTTTACCTCCATTATGATGATAATTCCTCTCCCGCGAAACTTTTCTCCTTCCTTTCCTGAACCGTATTTCGTTCCCCCGCTCCCGCAGGGCCCCCGCCGGACGGGCCGGCCTTTGTCTCTCTATTAATACGGTTTTCCCGCAGCCTGGGGCGGGGGTCTCGCCTGTTGTTCCCCCCCCCCCCCCCAGAATCGCGCCGCGCCCCGCGGCCCCCCACCCCGTGCAGCCAGGGGCGCCTGGCGAGGGGATCCCCCCAGCCCCGCACACACACACGCACCGGGAGGGAAATACCCAGCAGGTGAGGACTGCCAACCCGGGGCTGGGGCACACAAACATTTCCAAAAACATTCGTTCTGACTGGAATTCCTAGTGGTCTACGAGATATGTATTTTACCGTTTCTTTCCTAGCTAAAACAACGACTCGTCGGGTAATAGCTGCTTGCGCCTCTTCCAGCTTCTCTGCTGCCTTTCTTACGTGCAGGTGCACAGCCCGAAAGACTGCGTTTGGGAAGGGAGAGGAGGGGAGAAGAAACACGAGGTTATACAAAAGCTAGGCTGGCCAATGCCACTAAAAAAAAAAAAAAAATCCAACAACCCCCTAAACATGCCCTTCACTAGGGAGCGAAAACAAAATTAATACGAATAGGAATAATTTATACGAATAATTGATCCTACAAAGCGTGTGTCCCCACCCCAGCTTCCTTGGGATCCGGTGGAAGAAGAGAGCGGCTGGGGAGAGGCTGGGGCTGCGGCACCCAGCGCGTCGGAGCCCGGTTTCCCAGCGCCTGGGATGTGGGTGGGTGTTGTTGGTATAATATCAATTCATTTAAAATATGAAAGTCAAGTCGCGTAGACTGTGACAGCAACCGTAACAAAAGGTGCAAGCAACAGACAATGTGATGTGCTTGTACAGATATTGTAATGATGCAAATGAAGTGGAGGGGACGAGCTGCCTTATTATGTACATAAATACACAGTGGCTCGCTGTGCCATCCTTGAATGCAGGAGAGTGAGAGAGAGAAGGGGAGGGAAAGAAGGGAGAGAGGAAAAGAGAGGGAGGGAGGGAGGGAGGAAGGGAAGGGGGGACGGAGGGAAGGGAGAAAAAAAAAAAAAAAAAAAGGGCTCAGCTCGAAAACTGCTGCCAGTTTTAAGCAGCGCGCACCTCGGGCAGCCCCTGCGCCGCGCTGCGCGCACCCACCGCCCGCGGCAGAGCCGGCGCAGACAGGCGGGGGAGGCTCCCCGCGTCCCCTCCGCAGCCCGCGGAACGGCCCCGCGGAGGAGGAGAACCGGCGCTTTCCAGGCACCGGGCGGAAAACTGAAAGAAAAACGAGGACGGGCGAAAGGCAAGGTAAGGGGATGCGGCTGCGCGGCTCTGCGCGGCCCGGGGGCTGCGGTCCCGGCCCCGCGGCCCCGCCGCCGCCGCGCAGCGGGATGCGGGTCCCGCGGCCGGAGCGCATCGCTCGGAGCAGTTTCCCCTGGGGACGACCCTGGCAGGGTTTTGTAAAGAACGAAAAAACGCCTCCAGCACGCCCGGACCCCCCCGGGCCGCCTCCTCCCGCCCGGCCGGCCGGGGCCGGGCCGCGCTGAGCCCGGGGCAGCGTCCGCCGGCTCGGAGGCACCGCGGAGGTTCCGCGGGCTCTGCGCGGCGGCTGGGGTGTGCTCCCCGCACGGGCACCCTGCCGCCGGCTCGCGTTTGGGTTGGAGGGTTTGGTGTTTGGTTGATTTTTATTTTTTTTTTTTCCACACCCCCCCCCCCCATTGTCACCGGGGTAATTATTTAAATCTGCATCTTGGAAAGTTACATTTCACCCAGAGCGGCCAGGCAGACACTTCCCGGAGACAGAGTGTGCAGAGCCCCGTGCCCCCTCCCCGCAGCCACATCCTATCTCCTCGCTCCCATTGTTGGCAGATTTGGGCATTAAAAAAAAAAAAAAAAAGATGCGAGGGTTTGTTCTGCCCCGGAAAGCCGGCAGGGCCCGGCCCCGCTCCCCTGCACCTGCCTGCCGGGGAATCCTCCCCGTCCCAGTCCCGTGCGGCAGCTTTACGGGGCTTTGCATGATTTAAAATTACCCAGCCACATCGGGGAGCGGGCCGCTCTTCTCCGCGGGCTCTTTCACCCTCCTCTCCTCTCCTTTTTTTTTTTTCTTTTTTTTTTTGTTGTTGTTGTATGTGCAAAGTTCCCCTCTTTATCCTCCTTTTGCTTTGCGGTGCTGAGGCTGGAAGGCAAAAAAAAAAAAAAAAAAATATAGAAACAACCAGGAGCGGAGCCTGCTTGGATTTGAGGCGATTTCAATAAGAAAAGCGATTTCACTAATAGGGGTACGGGTTTCAATCGTGGGGATCGTTCTCCCCCAGAGCACGAAGCATCTTTATTAAACGCAAGTTTGTTGGGTTTTTTTTTGTTTTGTTTTGTTTTTTGTTTTTCTCGGAAGTCTAAACCCCGGCCTGGTTCAAGCCCCGCGGCTCACAGGGGAAAGGCAGCCGGGGGCGGCGGGGAGCAGCCGCGGGCGGGGCCGGGTGGGAGACGAGCCCCGCTCCCCGCTCCGGGCTCGGTCCCTCCCCAGCGAAGTTTTGCCTGCGGAGAAACAAATCAAACCTGCGGGATCGGCCTCTTTCCTCCCTCCTGCAGCAGCTGCGCCCGAAATAACCTTGCAAGGGGGAAAAAAAAAAGAAAAAAAAAATTAAAGCGAGCTCCTGCGAACGAAATCTTTCCTGGCAGAGCCTGAAAAAAATGTTTATACCTTTTTCTGGACAAAGCCGTGCATGAGCAAACTCCCCCCCGCACGCATTTTTCTTTGGGAACTTGCACAAAAGGCGTATTTGTGGGCAGGCTGGGGTCGACTTGAGGCTTTTCCTCCCTTTTATTCGCAGCCGAGCGAGCCGGGGGGCAGCGGGCACCGGGCAAATTGCGGACAAAGCGCAGGTGAAGGCGTGTGCGGGAGGCTGGGACCGAGGGTTCCCACGTCTGCGGGATGGGGGAATAGCGAGGAGGCTCCTACAGTTTTTAGGAAAAAAAAAAAAAAAAAGATTAAGTATTCTGTGATTTATTCCCCGAGCCGTCTCTCTTTTTTTTTTTTTTTTTTTTTTTTTTTTTAATGCAGCTTAAATAGGGTCTTGCGGTTAAGAGGTAACTGTGTCATTTTATAACCCTATTAGCAGCCATTAATACGTGCTAGTAACGCAGGACGGGGGGGCCGGGGGAGAAGAAAAGCAAAGCGGAGACAAGACCAGAGGGAGGAAAATCCCGAAAAAAAAAAGCAGAAAGCAAGGACTTTCCCTTCCCTCAAAAAAATCACACCTAACGAAATAAACTCACGGCGAGGGGGGGGTGCGAGGGGAAGGGGCTGCTCCCCGGGGCTCCTACCTGCGGGCGGGCGGGAGCCGCTGGCACCGGCCGGGCCGGGTCGCTGCCGCGGCCCCGGCGGGGCGGGGGGCCGGGGGGGCCGGGCAGGGCCGGGGGGGTCGGGGCGGGACGCCCACAGCCCACCGCCAGCCCTCCCAGCCCCCTCCCCGCCGCCTCCCCCGGCCCGGCCCGGCCCGAGGCTCGCACACCGGCGGCCCGGCGCGGGGCTGAGCGCTTTTCTCCTTCTTTTTCTTTCTTTTCCCGGAGTTTTTCCTGCCCTCTCTGCTTGTGGCCGCCGCGGGATGCCCTTTGGGGCGGAGAGGAGCGGGGGGGGGAAGATGCTGCGCGGCCACCCCGGGAGGTCTCGACCCCCGAGTCTCGTTTCACCGGGCGGCGAGAGGGAGCGGGGGGACGGGGGGGGGCCGCCGGCGGCTCCCCGGGAAGGGGGGTGTCTGCAGGAAAGTGCCCCGGGGGCTGCGGGTCCCACCCAGCCCAGCCCCGTTCGCTCAGGTACACTTTTTCCCAGGTCCAAGCACCCAGGATCAGGGGAAAAAAAAAAAAAAAAAAGAAAAAGAAACCCCACTCGCGCGTGTAAATAAATAGTCTGTGTGCACGGCCGGGGGGATTTGTTCTCTGCCTAGGCATAGGTGTCAACTCCATTACATGGCGCTACTAACTGTTGCTAAAACATGTTGTCTCCCCCCTCCCTTAACGATATGACATCACTTGTCAATCAAATCAAAATAACCAGTTGTGCTTCCACATCTGGGAAAAGGAAAAAAAAAAAAAAAATCAACGGCAATAACAAAATTGAGTTAATAAAGCGGAGCCCGTTATGTCGAGGAAAAAAAGAAGGAAAAAAAAAAAAAAAAAGGCAGAAAGGAGGGAAAAAGGCAAAAGGGGGGTTGGAAGGAGCGGGGTAGGGGAGCAGGGCGCGTCCCGGGCTCGGCCGGACCCGCTCCCCGGAGACTGGGCAGAAAATTGAGAGGAGCTGCCTAAGCAGCCGTGTGAAGCGGGCTGCGGAGTGGAGCTAAGCCGCTCGCCCCCAGCAGCCAGCGCAGGCTGCTGCTGCTCCCCACGGGTGAATTAATTCAATTAAAAACCCCAGCCGTGCCGCCGGGGCATTTAGCGGCGGAGAGTGGAGCCGGCAGCCGGTTCGCCGAACGCAAGCAGCGGGGACGGGATACGGCGGGGAAAAAATAAAATAAAATAAAGTGAAATCCAGCGAGCCGGCTGGCTAGGAAGTCTCCCAGCTCAGCCACGGGAATTAAATCGCTCCCTCAGCAAAAATCGTTCATCCCTGCTGGAGGGGTCATTTATTTTACAAAAGATTTTAATAGGGGGTGGCGGGGAGGGGGGGGGTGTGTGCAAACCGCGGGAGCTGGGGGGGAGGCGAGGCGCCGGCCGCGGGGCCAGCACCTCGGCGGCGGGGAGGGGGCGGCCGGAGCCCCGGGCCGGGGCCGGGGCCGGGGGGGGGGGTGGGCGCCGGGGCGGGGGCCCGGCCGGAGCCGCCGCCGCTGCCCGCTCGGCCCTTTTGTTTTGCTTCGCCGGCCGGGTAACCCGAGCCGGGGGCTTCAGGGAGCCCTGGCCGGGCAGCGCCGGGGTCTGCCTCGCCATAAATCAAGCCGCCTGATTAATCTTTACAATTTGTCTTTTAAAACAAACACGAACGAATTATCAGCTCGTTAACTGCGATTTTATCACCTGCCTAAAACAAACAGCCCACCCCACTTCCCCCCCACCCCCCCAAAAAAAAAAAAAAAAAAAAATCGCGGCCCGGTGCTGATGGCAGGCGAGTAATAATGAAAACATCCATATTAATTAATAAGAGCGTAGCGAGGCGCTGGGTTTCGCCGCCGGCCGGGAGCCGGAGGGACCGGGGTGATCCCGGCTGCAGCGGGAGGGACCCCGCGGGCCCGGTGCGCCCCGGCTCCCGCAGCCTCGGGGCTGTGGGGAGAACGAGGCGCCGAGGGGACCTACCTGCAAACGCCCGGGTTTATTTTATAGTCACCCTTCTTTAAAACAACAATAATAATTTTTTTAAAGTCCGTTTTGGGGGGATATTTGAGTGGGTTTGGTGTGTGGGTTTTTTTGTGCATGTAGAAAGAAAAGCGCTTCGGAGGGAGAAGCTGGATTTTTAGAAAGTTCGCTTGGTTCTCGCTCTGCCTTTTAACTTTCCTTTTTATTTTTTTTTTTTTTTTCCTTTTGTTTTCCTTTCCTCCCTGGCACCTCTGGCCTAAGACGCCCGGGCACGCTCCGCCGCGGGCAGCAGCCCCACGGCGCGGGGGTCACTTGCCCACCCGAGCACCGGCCCCTCTCCCCCCAAGCCCGGCCCAGCGCCTGGCCCCGGCCTGCCCGGGCCAACCAGTCCGTCCCGGGAGAAGCCGGCTCCACCGCCCCTTCCGCGCCCGGCAGCCGACGGCGGAGCTGCTGCCCGCCCCGCCGCTTGCGACCCCCCCCCCCGCCCCCCCCGGCGGCAGGAGGGGGCGAGAGGAGCTTTGGTCCCGGAGTCGCCGCGCAGCCCCGGGGGCAGGGGGCTGGGGAGGGGGGTGAGTGGGGCAACCCGGGCTTTGGGTGCAGGAGGCCGGTGGAGGAAAGGATGGGGGGGAGGGAGAGCAATGCCGGGTCCCCCTGCCCAAGCCTCCGGCGCCCCCAGCCTGGCCCCCGCTTCCCCCGCCCCGCCGGGCTGCGCTGTGGGTCCCCCCGGGGGGCTGCGCTGGGGGTCCCCTGGGGGGAGGTTTGGGGGGGGGGGGGAGACAGCGGGTGGTGGTGGGGGGAATAAGGAGGTAGGGAGCCCCGTGTCGCTCCGGCCAGACGGGCTCCGCAGCGAGGAAAGGGAGTTTTATTATTATTACCGTCATCATTATTATTATTATTGTTATTATTTGAAAAAAAAAAAAAAGTTCATTTCCTGGCGAATTTGGCAGTGACGGGTGACGTCAGAGCCCCGGCGTCGTAGTGACTGGGGCGGCCGGGCCGGGGGAGGCCGGCTGCGGCTCCCAGCCCCCAGCGCTGCCCGCCGGGGGGGGCGAACAGCAGGACCCCCAGGGCCACCCGGCTCCCCCCGCTGGGGCCCGGCCCGGCCCCCCCGGCCCCGACCGACTCCCGCGCCCCCGGCCCCGGCCGCCCCGTCGGGCTGGAGCCGCGGCCGCTGACCGGCGGGCGGAGGGGCCGCTCTCCTCCACCCCCCGCCCCGCTCCCCGGGCGAGGGGCGCTGCCCTCACCTCGTGTCCATCTCCGAGGTTTAGGGATCTGCGGGCGGTGTATCCCTTTTCCCCCGAAAGCAGCGGCTGAGGAATGGGAATGAAGGCGACCTGGGAAACGGGACCTGCAGCAGCGCCCAGCCGTGCTCTGCGGGGTTGGTTGTGTCTTTTTCCCATTATTATTATTATTCGCCCCAAAAGCGGTCGGGGTGAAAGCACCTTCGGGGGTGGCAGAGCCCGACCCGCACCCCGGCTGCTGCCGAGCTGCGCCGCGAACTCCGCCGAAAACGCCTGTTGATTTGTCTGCGCCTCCTCTCCCCGGCCTAAAGCACACAAGTAATTACAAATATTAAAACTGTGGCGGGGTTTTGTTTTGGTGTTTTTTTTTTTTTTTTGTTGTTGTTGTTGTTTGTTTGTTTTTTTTTAAAGGGGGGGAAAAGAGAAAAAAAAAAACAAACAGGGTTGCGGTGTGGCAGACCCACCGGGGAGATTGTAGCCGGTCCCCGGGCGCCTTTCTGCCCCGGCCCGGCTCGGCTCCCCGGGCCCGGCCGTTTGCTGCCGCAGTCCCCAGCGGAGCCCGGCCCGGCCCCGCTGCCCGGGTCCTCCTTTCCCTGACGGTCCCCGGGGCCGGCGCGGAGCTCTGCATTTATTTGTTTTTATTTTATTTTTTTTTTCCCCCGATTCATACAGTTATTTCAAACTACCGTGATGCGAACCACCACGCTGGGGTTTGTCCTGCTCCCGGCTGCGTGCTGCTGTGCCCGATTTAGGGGATTTTAACATATTTACCTCCCCGGTACCGATTTCCATTTCACGCCCCCCCCCCCCCCCCCCCGCCCCGAGCATCCCGGCTGCGGCGCTGGGAGCCGCGGCTCCGCGGCCGAGCAGCACCCGACAGAGCCGGCCCCAACCCCGAGCCCTTCCCGCACTCCATCCTCGCTCCCCCGCCCCTGTGTTCCCCCCCCACCCCCCATCCCCGCACACCCCAGCGGGACCCCCCTATTTTGCCGTCCCCGCCCCGCAGGGGCGTGCAGAGCCCGGGCGGGGAAAGCCCCCACGGCGCTGCCGGGCGAGGATGCTGCGGGCGGCGGGGGGGGGGGGGGAAGGGGGGCGGAGAAGGGGGTCTGCGCCGCGCTCTCCCCCCCACCCCCCCCCCCGGGCCGGCTCCGTTTGGGGCCGGGGGTGCGGTTGGGGGCGGTGTGGGGCGGCGGGATTGGCTGGCCCGGCCGCCGGCCCTGCGCGCCCCGGCCCGTCTGCGGCGCCGCGGCCAGCTGGCGCCAGCGCTCATATAGGATGCGCGGGGATGGGACCGAGCCGGCCAGAGCAGCGGCTTTGCCATCTGAGTAACACCCTCCATCCAGCCTCCTCTCCTCCTCCCGCGCTCGCTCTGCCTTTCAACCCCCCCCACCCCGTCTCCCTCCTCGGCTTTTTTTTTTTTTTTTTTTTTTTTTTTTTTTTGCATTTTCCCTTCCCCCCCCCCCCCCCGTCCCCCCCCTTTCTTCCCCTCTTTGCGGCACTCGCATCCTCCGAGCAGGCATCCATCACCACCCACCCCGCGGAGGCACCCAGCCTCCCGCGCCGGGTAAGTGTGGGGCGCGGGGGGGCTGCCGCGCCGCTGCCAGGGCGCACTCGCTGCTTTCGCTAAACACCCTTTTCCCCCCTCTTCTCCTTCTCTCTCTCTTCCCCCCCCCCCCCCCCCCCTTTTCTCCCCCTCCTTTTCCTTTTGTGTCAGTCGGAGTTCTTGCTAGGACTACGCTATATTAGATCTGCCGTTCTTCCTTTTTTACCCCGCTTTTGAAGCCAGCTGGAAAAACTCCTGTTGACGTTTGTAGCGAGAGCAGGGGGGAGAAAAAAAAAAAAAAAGGAAGCTTTTTGGCTTTTTTTTTTTTTTTTTTTTTCTCTTTTGGTAAAGAGTTTGAAATGGGATCTCTGTTTATTTTGTGGGGCAATGAGCAGGGAGGGCGCAAGGCGAGGACTTTGGGGGAGAGGATATTTTTGGAAGGGGGGAGGGGCTCTGCTTCCCCCTCCCCATCGATTTGCCGCTGGGAAAGCAGGGCGGTGGGGAGCCGGCCCGGCGGGCAGCGCACCCCGGGGCTGTCGCGCCGCTCACCCGCCCGTCTCTCCCCGCAGGTGCTGCCCCGGACCTGCCTCCGCCACCGCCTGCTGACTTCAGGACACGCTGACTTCGGGGGTCCTCCCCCACCCTTCCGAGGGCGCACTCCAGTCACCCGGCGGTTTTCTTTTTTAAGAAAAGCCACCCCATCTCTTCAAACCCACCGGTAGCGCCCAAAGCCGCCCCCCCCCCCCCCGAGCAGCAGCAGCCGCACCACCACCACCACCCCCCCCCCGCCGAGCGCCGCTCGCTCCTGGCCCGGGGGTGGGCGGGAGGGGAGGCCCGAGGCCATGGAGGTGGCCACGGACCAGCCTCGCTGGATGGCCCACCACGCCGTGCTCAACGGGCAGCACCCGGAGAGCCACCATCCCGGACTGGCTCACAACTACATGGAACCAGCGCAGCTCCTACCTCCGGATGAAGTCGACGTCTTCTTCAACCACCTGGACTCCCAGGGCAACCCCTACTACGCCAATTCCGCCCATGCCCGGGCCAGGGTCTCCTACAGCCAAGCTCACGGTAAATCCGCACCCGCTGCCCTCCTGCGCACCCCCGGCCCCGGCCCCGCCTGCGCTCCCCGGGCCCCTCCGTGCGGGCCGTCCTGCGTGGAGGAGAGCAGTTTCACTCGGGGGCCGCTTCGGTGTGTCGGAGCCGGCGGAGAAGGAGCTTTAAGAAAACGGGGTGGAAAGGGAGGCACGGGTGGATTTTAACCCTGGAGGTAACCGAGGACTGGCGGAGGGGAGGGAAAGGGGGGGAGGTGAGAGAGGAAGGGGAAATAGTTTGCGCACAGGCTAAAACTTCTCAGACACGGCTACTTCCCGGATGCAAAATACAAACCGATTCAAATGGGCGATGGATTTTATTTGGGGGTGTTTTTAGGAGCTGGAGAGAGCACGCTGCAGCAGCTCGGAAGACAAAGCAGAAGGGGGTTTGCTGCTTACTCCCAGGGGTGGGGCGGGAGCACAGGGGGTGCCTCTCATCCCGCCCCGGGTGCCTGGGTCCCCATCCCGCTGCCCGTCGCTCTTTCCGGCTGGGCTGGCCGGTGTCTCCCTCGGAGGAGACCGGGCGAAGGGGCTGTTGTGCCAGTCGGGCGGGTCTTCTCCGGGTTGTGAAATCTCCGCCCCTGCCCGGCTCCCCTCCGGCTGCCCGCAGGCTGGGGGGCTGCCTGGGCCGGGAGCTGGGGGGCTTCCCAGCGCTACTCTGGGCTGAGCCGCCCTGTGCTGATCCCAAACGCTCTTGTGTCCCCACAGCCCGCCTGACCGGGAGTCAGATGTGCCGGCCTCACCTTATCCACAGCCCCGGGATCCCTTGGCTGGACAGCAGCAAGGCGGCACTGTCTGCCCATCACCACAACCCCTGGACCGTCAACCCCTTCACCAAGACACCCCTGCACCCCTCGGCGGCCGGAGCGCCCGGAGCCATCTCGGTGTACCCAGGCAGCAGCACCTCCAGCACCGCCTCCGTCTCTTCTCTCACCCCGGCCTCGCACTCCGGCTCCCACCTCTTCGGCTTCCCCCCGACCCCTCCCAAGGAAGTGTCCCCGGACCCCAACTCCACCAGCGCTGCCTCCCCTTCATCCTCCGCCGGGGCCCGGCAGGAGGACAAAGACAGCATCAAATACCAAGTGTCGCTGTCGGAGGGGATGAAGATGGAGAGCGCCAGCCCGCTCAGGAGCAGCCTCACCAGCATGGGGGCCCAGCCCTCCACCCACCACCCCATCCCCACCTACCCCTCCTACGTGCCGGCCGCCCACGACTACAGCAGCAGCCTCTTCCACCCCGGCAGCTTCCTGGGGGGCCCTGCATCCAGCTTCACCCCCAAACCGCGAAGCAAGGCCAGATCCTGTTCGGGTAAGTGTTGCCCCCCGGGGCCCACTCCGTCCCCGGGCTGGAAGGGCCGAGGTGAGGGCTGTGCCTGCCGTGGGTGGGCTGTCTGGGGGTGAGCTTGCAGGCTGCTGCCAGGCTGGGTGCTTGTGTCAGCCCGCTGCGGGATGGAGGGGCAGGTGGCTGCTTGGTCCCGCTTTTCTGGGTTTTTAAATGGGGAGATGGAGCTTGCGCCAGGCTTCTGTGGGTGCCACCACACCCACAGCGGCCGCTGGGCCAGCGGGCAGCGGCCCCAGGGTGCTCGGATGGGGCCGAGGGACACGGGCAGCGGTGCAGTGTAAGCCGGCAGATCCAGTGTTACAAAGAGGGATTTATGTGAGAAAAAAATGTTTCCCTTGGAGAAAAAGCAGCCTCTGGCTGGCCTCGGCCACCCGAGGGGCTCAGGCCGGATCCTGCTCTCCCAAGACAGTAAAACCCCCCACGGATCACAGGAGGGGACTTTCTAGCGATAGGTACTTCTCCCTCAATAATTTCCCCGTCTCTTCGTTAATACGAACCAAGGCCCCAGCGCAGGATGAAAGCGAAACTTAGCCGGCTGGTCCGCTTCGAATTGCAGAGGGCCTTATTTCCTTCACATTTTACAGGAGCAAAAGTTCAAATACAGTTTACATACCAGTGCAAAAGACTAAGGTATCTAGTCATCACTAACTTACTCCAGTCTAACTTTAACTAGAAAATATTTTTATTTTTTTTTTTTCCCTCTGAACCAGATATATCTCTGTTTCCAAATGACTGACTGCAGACCTTGCCCGTGTTCACAACTCCTCCTTGCATTTCTTCCTAAAAGTGCAGTCCTAAATCAGCAAATTAGGTGATGGACGAAGTTTTGGTCCCACTTTGAAATCACACTAGTTGTACAACTAGACAGACAATTAAGACAATGTGTGTAATTCTACTAACCTTCCTGGTTTAACATCCTCAGCAATGGAAGGAGATGAACTACACAGTATATTGAGACTTAATTTAGATAGCCCTTTAAAAATAAATTGCTGTATATGCGCTTGTGTGTCTGTTCTTATATATCATTGCACAGATATGCTTATGAATACACTACGTGTATTTATTTTTAAAGTAGACAATAATTTAGAAATGTGATCTCTTTTGAGTTTTGCAACAAAAATATCAGCTATTTTACAAGCGCATCAGCTCTGTTTCAAATGGCTCCTCTGAGGGGAAAAATACACCCTTCCGTTATTTAAATGCAGTTGCTACTGTGTATACGTATTTTTTAGCAGTGCAGAGCGTAAAAGTAAAGGCAATTAGCAGCCCCAGCCTCCCGAGTTTGGGGAAACACATTCAAGACCCAGGTCTCTGAAGATAAAGGGATCTTGAGTAGCTTTTATATTTTTGTTCTGTAGTTGCTGATGATTTTATTAGATGGGGGAAGAGCTTCTTTTGTTTTGTTTTACGGGTTGTTTTTTTTCTGTAAGGGAGCCCCCCTGTGCAAGGAACTGGGGAAAGTTCGTGACCACTCAGTGTTTTTGTAGGAAAACTAAGACTCACGACACAACGACTCCTGCAGCTTCCTGCCCTAGGAGGGACAAAAGCTACAAATGCAGCGCAGCAGAGCTCCCCTCATTTTTCACTCTGGACTGTGTTGTTTAAAAGCCACCCACTCCCTAGATTAAAGGAGACACAAGCCCCGCTGAACTCAACATGGCCTGCTTCAGTTATTAGCAAAAAGAATTTCCTCTCCAGTTAAATACTGTAGGATTTGCATAAACTATATTAAGAGAGATTTCTATATTAAGCAGACCTGCCCTCTAACCATCAGAGGCAAATGAACTTTTAGCAGAGAGCTTTCTGAGGCAGAAACTGGTATCTAGGAGTTACATGCTGGGTTTTAATAGAGCCACTCTACAATGCCGTGTTTCCCACGTTGTGCTACTAAAACTAATAATGAAGCAGTAATAAGGTAAACTGCTCCCTACCAAATCCAAACTATTGTTGAAAAACCACATAAACAGAAAAGAACTCAAAGCCTGTTTTTTGCAGTAATTTCCAGAGTGCTTGCTGAAACTGAACTTTCTCAAAAGATCAGCATTAACAATGTTTTTCTGCCTTTAGAACAAAAATCATAACTGAGCCTTTGGCATTCTGTATCCATTCCCAGTCTGCTCAGCTTTACTTGCTCATCCCGTAGTATTTGCAACAAAAAAGAAAGCATAGAACGGGAGGTCTTTTTTGCTTAGATTTAATTCTAGAAAACCTCTTCTTTTGGCTCTTTCTTTAACACGTTGCGTGTTTGCAGGTGTGTGTGCATTTGTCTACACGTGTATGTGTGTATTTGTGGCAGGAGAGCACCCATCGGAGTGCAATAGATACGGGAGGGGAGCGGTGCCCAGCGCAGATTAAGGGAGTTCTCGTTACTGAAACGATTACTTCCATCTGACACAATAAGAGTGTCACTCTTTCTCACCTTGCAGAGAGAGCTGCCTATTTCTGATCGTGACATAAAATACTCACTGGAGTCTGGGCGTTCTCAAAACACTGAGCTCCTTGTTGCATGTGCTGTAGATGTCACTGCTGTCTGATTGTGCTTGAATTAACACGCTGTTTTGACTTCTGGAAAATGCCTAAAGGACAATGCAAAAAGCTTTTGTGAATTTGTTTTTAAAGAAAGAAATCCGGTTTCTTCGTGTTTCCATTTAGAAGGCAGAGAGTGTGTGAACTGTGGAGCAACTGCTACCCCTCTCTGGAGAAGAGACGGCACCGGGCATTACCTGTGTAACGCCTGCGGGCTCTACCACAAAATGAACGGTCAAAACCGACCTCTCATTAAACCTAAACGAAGGCTGGTAGGTGTCTCTGTTTCTCCCGGGTTTGGGGATAAATTAGGCAAAGGGACCACACGCAGGCACAAGCTCATCTCCGCTCAGCCCCTGCGTGGAGCCGAGCTGTACTGTACACGGGGGTCAGTCACGGCGAGGTCACTGCCGTGCCTCGGGGCAGATCCCCCCCTCCGCCCCCAGCCCCGGCACAGACCACCGCGCCGCCGCAGCCCGCCGAGCGCGCCTCCGTCCCGAGCCTCCCTGCCGCTCACAGTGCTCGCGGGGTATCGTGTATCCGTCTCCCCGTTTATCCTCGGATGACAGCTTTTAATTTAATTCCTCATTTATTCGGCCTCTTGGGACGTTTTGGGCACATACTGGGAGCGAAAGGGTTAGGAGTGTGAATGTCCTCCACCGTGTACTAAAAAAAAGTTCCAGCTCCAAAAAGCAAAACAAATCAGATGAGTCAAAGCTACTGCTCCCTACTTAATAATTATTTGTATAAAAGCCATGAAGTAATTTTCACTCTTATATTCTCTGGCAATATGAATATTGGTTCCCTCCCCAGACAATCCCCTACTGTTTTTAAAAAAAAAAAAAAAAAAAATCCTATTATTTTTCCATGGAGTCACCTATACTTTGTATTTTCATTTGAGTGATTTAAAAAAAATGTCCTTTCTAAGCTCCTGGTAGTAGTTTCCTATCCGGATATCTGTACGTTAAAGATAAGGAAACTTTGTGTATCTGTTTCCTGACTCTAAAAGCTTTAGAGAGTTTCTATAGGCAAGCCTTGCCAGTCATGCTTGCTGTTTTGAAATTTCTAATACACTCTACTCCACAAATAATGCGTAAAATGCTAAGAATAATAAATATATTTTTTGGAGCTTTGTGATTTATGGTGCCTAAGTCTCTTAGCTATTCATGGGCACGTTTCAATGGGCTTTGGAGAGCAGAAAATTGGCATTACTGCTCTAACACTGGGATGGGATACAGAAGATTTCTGTCCTGAGTCAGAATTTCAACTATGCAAGCTTCTTAATGACTTGCCTTCTAAAGTGACTGACATATAGAAAAATGTTAAGACAACAGTGTAACATTATCGTCTCTCAGGCTCAAGTGCTTTCCAGTCTGAATGGGACAGGCCATAGAGTTAAGCAGCATAGTTGAATATCAGTAAGCCATCTCAAATATGCAAACATAGGTCTCCACCTTCCAGTGTGCTGGGAGACTGTTACACTTAGCTCACTGGGAGGGGGTTTGGGGGGCACTAGAGTTTTTTTTAGCGTAGTTGTTCTAATGTTTTGTTTTAATTGATTTACAGCTTTGTTTATTGCCCCTTTTTCCACTGTAGTCTGCTTGTTTGCTGGGGAGGGGAGATGGCCGTCCTTGGGAATTTGTTCATCTGACATGCAATAGCAAAGCGATCATATTAATAATGTCAGTGTTTGGACGTCTGGCATTAATTGTGTTTGGGTTGCATGAGTGTACTTGCAGTAGGGGGTACCCCCTCTTTCTGCCTTTGGCCTGTTCTCACAGGCGAGTAAGGGACGGAAATATGAGTCTCTGAGGGCCTGATTCTTGCCTCAAGCTGCAGAGCCGTCCATCAGCTTTGGGAAAGTTACAGAGGGCGATGGCGTAAATCGGGAGCAAGTGAGAACAGAACCCGGTGCGTCCCTTCTGGGAGCCGGGTCGGTCCGAGCTTCGCGCGGCGCCGGCTCCCCGGCGGGGCCGGCGGCCGGGGAAGCGCCCGCGGTCCCGTCTGGGCGTCCCACCGCTGCGGGACTCTGCCCCCGGAGATGCCCCGCACGTTGACCTGGGCTTCGCCGCCGCTTCACCCCGTGGCTCTCTGTGGCTAATAGCAAAAAAATCCAGGGACCAAAGCCGCGGGGAAATTACCACGATTGATATGCACTAGCAAGTAAACTCTGCTAATTTAGGAAAAGAAAGTGTTCCTCAGCATTAATCCTATTGCACAAAATGATCTGTATTTTGACCGCTTCACCAGAGGCACGGATGAAACTTTCTAATACAAATTATTTCCCAAAATATAGGGTGCAATTAGTCTGTCCATAACACTTTATACGATTTCATGCTTGCACAAAGAACGTATTATCGTGGGGTGTGCTAGACAAGGGCCCATCCAGAAATTACTGGCTGCCTGCTGTTCTACTTTCTTATTTTCCTGTTCTTGTTTTCGGAGGTTGGTAGATGTTTGGGCATTTTTCTTTCCCCCCACCTTGGTTTCAGCAGAACAATAGTTTTAGGAAAGGGTGGTGGATTCTTTCCCTTTTTTTTTTTTTTTTTTTTTAATTTTAAGACAGTTGTTTGAGGGCTTGTCAGCCAAGGAACTGAGTAGGGACAGAGGCGGCAGACGGGTCAGCAGAATCATTGCTGCAAGGCATGAAATTTGGTTTGCTAAATATTTAAAGAAAGTTGGAGCCGGTTTTGTTTTCTCCCTTTCACTTGTAAATGGAAACTGAATTTGCAGTGATGGCTCTGATAAATACTGCACCCAGTTAAGTAATGCAGTTGGTTTTCTTTTGTGTCCATCTTTAAAGGGCCAGAGTAGGGGTAAAAATCACATTCTTCAAGATCGTTCCCTCTTTTCAAACCCAGTCCCAACATTGGCAGAAACTAAATCAGTGATTAAAAAAAACCCAAAAGTTAACTTCATTTTCATGACACGTTCTAGAATCCTGAAAAGGGAAAACCTGAACAAATCAGATGATGTTGCCCTCTAAAATTTTTGTTTGTGGAGTTAAGAGATGGATTGTTTCTGTTCTTACTTCCCCTGCACACAGGGTATTACGGGGCTTGAAGCTGCAGTTCGCATATGAGAATACTTGAATTTAAACAAAAAACTAATGGCCACAAAACGTAAAACTGACAGGAGCTTTCCTTCGGCCCTGATGCTCTGTAAAATCTTAATAACTAGTTCTGCCCAACCTAAATATTGAGTCCAATTTGACCTTTCTCATGAACTCCCTCCTCCTGCTGATACATTTTTAATTTTCTTTTTCTTTTGGTTAGTCAGCGGCTAGGAGAGCAGGGACTTGTTGTGCCAACTGTCAGACAACCACCACGACCTTATGGCGACGTAATGCAAACGGGGACCCAGTTTGTAATGCCTGCGGACTCTACTATAAATTGCACAATGTGAGTATTTACTCATCTCATATGTCGCTGCTTGCCTAGCTGGGATTGATGTCTTAACTGCATGGTGTACACTAGGCTTTTATTGGTTTCAGGGTTTTGGTTGTTGTTTTATTCCTTCCCCCGTCTCTAAGGTTCCCCTGGGAAGTGACAGCCATTCTTTGTCAGCATAGTGATGCTAAGTTCAGTGACATTACAATGTATTAGCTTGGCTTCTAACGCTTGGGCAAATCAGGCAAAATAGAGCTACCACACTTGGTTTTAACTAAGCATGTTTTGTGTGCTGTTTCCCTCCAGAAACACAGGCCATTTGGAATGGGCTCTCTGCAAAAATTAATCCTGATGGGGCATCTTCATTTTTATTAATATAATTATATCTAAGGCTTTGTTTTATTATATTAAAAAAAAAATCCTAAGCAGGAATCACTTGACATGTTTGAATGTTATTTAAACTGTAAGTAACAGAGGTTACTGGTACAAGATTGCTCATGTCTTAGGACTGAATTTGGGTCAATGTGTGCCTCCTAGTTTGATGTCTTTTATTAGGAAATGAATGAGGACTGAGGGTAAGCCTACGGGAAAGAGAGTCATCAGCTGCCAAATTCAGTTCAATTTGTTTTTCATGTCTAGGGTTTTTTTTTTGTGTGTGTGGTTTTATTAAACAAATCAATATAAACAAGTTCTGCGGAGAGAAACACCATTTTTTTTGGCCAGAAAAAGGTCTCCGTCCAGGAAAAACACATGGGGGCTGTCCAAATATTTTCATTTTTGCACAATAAGGTCATTTTGTCTGCATGAGCCTGATTTTCTCATTTCTTGCAGGTGAACAGGCCTCTGACCATGAAAAAGGAAGGAATTCAGACCAGGAATAGGAAAATGTCCAACAAATCAAAGAAAAGCAAGAAAGGCTCTGAGTGTTTTGAGGAACTGTCCAAGTGCATGCAGGAGAAATCGTCTCCCTTCAGCGCTGCTGCCCTTGCTAGCCACATGGCACCCATGGGGCACTTGCCACCTTTCAGCCACTCTGGACACATCCTACCAACACCTACCCCCATCCACCCATCTTCCAGCATCTCATTTGGACACCCACATCCATCCAGCATGGTTACAGCCATGGGATAAAACCCGATGACCAAGAGACCCACCCAGAGATTAGGAACATGGGGCTTTGCCTAAGATGACACCAAGTAAGAAAACGTTCTGCCGAGAGGAGAATGTAGGGATGGCAAAAGGGAATCTTTGCTCCCGTGCGATTTAACTCTTGATGCTGGACTAAAACCTTGCAAATGATGGGTCTTCTGCAGAAACGTGTAGCGGTGCCTGTAATGCACTTTGCCCCCTCAGGTATAAGGAAAAAGAACTCACCTGTTCGATAATGGTCCAGCAGGAAGCAAAAGATGGCAGAAGCTGAAGGAAAAGGCTTGGAACTGGCTTTCCTTTCTCTCTTTGTTATTACTGTGAATATTGTAAAGAGATATAAGCAGCCTCCCAGGACGGAATCGGCTCACTGGAAGCCAGACATGCTGGATTTCTACCGCAGACTTTGTTTGGGATGGGGAAAAAAGAAAAAGGAAAAAAAAAAAAAAGAAAAAAGAAAAGGACATCTTTATAAAAACATAATTTTTAAAATGAAATCAGACACAAAGTCATATTTATTTTGCTCTTGTTTTCCACAAAAAGCCTCAACCCCTCTGCATGTTTTTGTGCTGTTGTTTGCAATGGCTACTCTGTAAGAAAACCTGCCTTCGAAACAAGAGGGAGAGAGTGGAACATATTCAGCAGCCCCCTTGGGTTAACTCCATCTATCTACCGTACCAAAATATCTACTAGGAAGGGGGAAAAGACTGGGGAGGGGAACAAAGCAAAAATGTAGCCATAATATGGGATTTTAATGTGCCCAAGATGGTGGTTATTTTGACACAATTTCTTAATTCTTTTCCCTAACATGAAAGATTTATTTAAAAAAAAAAAACCAGCTCCCCTCCCAACTACCCTATTATTCCTCGAAACAGACAGCTACATCAGACAAACTGTTGGGAAAAAACTCGGGAAGGCAATCCTGCACTAACAAGGGGTGAGAAGCAAGCATTTACCAAACTGTGTTGCAGCTAACTTCTAGCACAGCAAAAACCATCACAGGGCATAAAAACATCCAACTTGCAGACTTTAGAGGTTGAAGCATTTTGTTCTGTTGTGTTGGCAGCTGTTGCTTAAAAATGCAGATTAGCTGCTTGGGTAAACTTACGGCCGTGGCAGTGTGGCCACCACGTCCACACGCAGCCAGCCAGCGCGTGTGCTGTCTCAGGCATCCAGGCCCCGGTGGACTTCACAGGGAGGAAGGGCAGAAATGAGGTTGAGATCACTAGAGAGGGGAAAGAGAGAGACAATCAGTTTGAGCTTCACACATCCGTCAAATCCCAGACACAGCGACAGTTTATGAGACGAGGGAAAGCATCGTTCTAAGGGGAACGTCCGTTTTCCGTAGTGTATTTTATATGAAAAAAAATAAAAAAAAAAACAAAACCAAAAAAAATTAAAATCTCCCATTATTAAACCATATTGTACGTAAATGACCGAAAACAAAGCTATTGCCAATGTGAAGTGTATTCTATTGATTGTTATGATCTGATGCCTCTCGTGAACACAAGCTCCAGTATAACATACAATGTACATATTTAGCTATACTTCTGATGAAAATGCCCCAATGAACAGAGGGGTTTGATAATGTAAACCACGTAAGCTTAACTCTGTGACAAGCTTTTTTTTTTTTTTTTTTTTTTTTTTTTTTTTTTAATTTTTAACTTTTTTGTTGTTGGGGTTTTTGTTTTTTTTTTTTGGATCAAGCCAATTGTATCTTTACTGCAAAAGCTCTGCTTTAAAGAAAAAAACGAAACATAAAAATGGATGTACGCTATTTTTTTTTTTTTTCTAAACATGTAATTCAAATATTTGATAATTAAGAACCAAGCAGCCATGAAAATCCTGCATTCCTCCTTTTTCTGGTCTGCGTAGGCATATAGGTGCACTTTGTAAAGTGGAAATAAAGAGGAAACTAAATTGGTTGGGAGAAATCATAAGAATTTTTAATCTACTGAGGTAAAAAATTAGGTCCTTTTTTACTTTTTACCTTTCACAATGGTACAGTTGTATATTATTTGTACCCAACTCAAATTTCTGTAGGATTTGGGCAGGGAGGGCGGGAAAGGGATGTGGGTGGAAGACAGGGATTACTTACTGATACAGTTGACAAAGTGCAATATATTGTCAGTCACTGCAGCATAGACAACAGCAGTTGAGATTTAAATTATTTTGTACTTGTATCAGCATAAAAAAATTCTTCAGTATTTTCTGGTTTTATTTTAATTTTTATTTTGCTTATTTTTGGATTAGTGAACTAAGTTATTGTTAATTATGTACAACATGTTTATATATTGTCTGTAAAAAGTGTATGCTTTCCTCATATTCCTTCAAGGTGAATATTGCTAAGAATAATAAAATACCTTTTTTGTGAAAGTACCTGTGCCCAGCTTCATGTCGTCATAAAGGCTGCTTTTAATAGGGAAGAGAGGAAAAATGATTGTCGTCATTGTTGCCAGTAGAATTATTAGTTTAAACTTTATGCAGAGTGGTCTATTGATATTTCAAAAACCTGCCAGGGTAGGACAAAAAAAGTAGATGGTGAATGATTTAGTATAAAAAGCACAGGTACAAAAGCTCATTCTCTAGTGTCGTTTTTGGGTGACAGGGTCACAGTTAAGTGCACTAAAGTTTCCAAACCAGTTTAAAATCTGAGGCAGCAGCTACATTGCAGATGATGAATTGCGGTTTCTCTGTTGTTTTTTGTTTGTTTGCTTGTTGTTTTTTGGGTTGTTTTCTTGAAAAGTGTTTGGAGAAATACTTTTCAATTAAAAACAAGTTTTAAAAGCACTGTAAATGCAGAAAAGCAGCCAGCTGCCTAATGGGTTTCGAGGCAGGGCCTGTGTGAGACTGGGCAAAGTTCTCAGTAGGTTCTTGTATTGCTGTAACAGGCAACACCATCAACCCGGAAACCTGTTTCTTACCATTTGGCATCATCGGCAGTGTGAAGGGAACAGGGGCGGATGCCAGCCTGGAGCTGCTCAGTGCTGCCCTGGGAACAAGGGGTGCAGCCGTGGGTGCCCAGGGGTGTGCACGCAGGCTGGCCTGTGAGGATGGAGAAGAGTGCTTACCGAGCAGCTCTCCCATGGCCAAAACCTTGCAGCTGCTTTCATCACACGGTTGAGTCTGACCCACACAAAGAACTCCTTCGGGCCTTACAAAGTGAAGCAAAGTCCCCCTGCCATGTGTGGGGAAGCGTACTGCTGCTATTAAAACAATATTTTCAAGAAAACTGATAATGAACTTTGGGTTTCCTCCTTTGACCCCCCGGGAGTTGTGTCTCACTTCTGTGGAAACCAATTTGGGCATAACTCCTTACTCATTAAGAAAAAAAAATAACCTGAGTTCCTTTTTCAGCGTGTGTGCAAATTCCAGCCCTTTCTATCTCTGCTTCTCTTTAACCGTGCAGCCTTCTCCCCAGCCCTGTTTCCAAGCCCGGCTTGCAAATCAGGAGTCGCAGCAGCTCTAGATGTGCCGAAGAAAGCACACGCAACTGAGACGAGGCCTTCCCACATCATTTCAGACGAGTTAATCATCTCTCTAACTTGTTTAGCGAGGCTTAGTGCAAACACCCATTAAAAAAAAAAAAAAAAAAAAAAAGGCAGTTTATAACATACCGTGCAAGCTTCATTTCAAAAGAAACATGTTCGTTGTTTTCAGACAGGTTTAAAACGGGGTTATGACTGAACTCAGCCACTCTCCCTCCATATTTGAATAGCTGAGTGAACAGGAGAACTCACAACATCTCTTCAAAATAATTTAGAATAATTAATCTATTTGCTTTGGTTGCACATTACACACCCGTTCAGGCTTTGATGAGGGCTTACCTCAGTGTTGTCTCTGCAGGCATTTTTCCGGGTTGGTCCAATCCACACGCAGAATCAGGGCCATAATCTATCAGTTTGTCAGGAGCGGTGCCGCGGCCCCCCAGCACCTGAGGAGCGTGCTGCTTCTGAGCAGGGTCTTCAGCGGTTCCTGCAACACAGATAACAAATAATCCTGTGTTTGTCAGGTGGCACTAATCTGTGAAAGATCAAACCATCTCTCCGCCACGTGTGTATCGTGTTTGTCTCCAGACATTTTGCATAGCGGAAGAAAAACAAACAGCAGGGAATGGAAATGGAGCAAGTGTTTAAAGTTCAACGTAAAGTGTAAGAACAGAACAGATATCAAGGCAACAAATTGGGATTTACGGTCCTTTCACTACCACCAAACACTGGGGGACAGGTTTTTGTGAAGGGGGAACCCTGACATTACTTGCCTTTGGTTCCCGTTGTTGGGATTATTGTTTTAAGCCGTGCTTAATTGTAATGTCTCCACGGCCACATCAAAAGCCAAGAAGATTAGGTTACAGGGAGTGTTTGATGTCAAAATACAAAATAAATAAAAGGAAAACTGAAAAGGTACCGTATTTTCCATGATGTCTACTGAGGTTTTTTCCTCAAACATGTCTTTTTTTTTTTATTTTTATTTTTTTTATTTTGCAAAGGTTGCACTTTTAGTGACAAGATTTCATTTACTTTCTTCCAAATGACTCTCCTACTTTCCTGCAGCAGCTCGAAATGGTTAATATCCCCTCTTTGATGGCAAACATGGTATAATTAACGCAAACTTCTTAAGTATCCTGGTGACCTGTAGATGGCCACATGAGAATTTTGTTATTTACTGAATTGCCAAACGTTTATTGCTTATAGCAGGACAAGTGGGAAGCAGACATTAATTTTGATGCTGTTATCTGTGATTGCATGTAAAGTTCATAGCAGAGAGTGCCTGTATGTCAACTGCAATTAAACATTTCCCTATTTTTTAAATGAATTTCATGTTGGTGGAGGGGGTTGGACCGGGCAGCTTTGCAAACTGAAATCTTGCCCATCCGCAGAGCAGGCATGACACAGCCAGACACAGTACAACTTCCCTTTACCTGCAGGATGCAAAAGAAAACAGTCTGGCGCCATGGAGCATTTGATCCTTGGCTTCTCCACAGAGACGGTCAAATCAGTACCAACTGTGGCAGGGCACAGAGGGAGATTTTGTGGTGTGACATCTCCCCTTGGAAATCAGCCTGAAAAACACCAAAAATGAACTTAAAAGTGGCTATCAGGTGAGTATGTTCATTTATCACCAACCTGGACTGGATTAGAATGCGTGACGTAGAAGTAAAATGCTTTGTTTAGCCCAACTCCCTGGGCCATCTGGTCCTCGCAAGTAAACATTTCTAAGTGAGATTAACTGACTGTTCCTTAAGCATGGTGATATGAGTGCAAACCAGGCTGCTCTGGATCTAACAGATCAAACCTCAGCATCAGGGCAGCCAGCTGGTGCCAATTCAGAGACACCATTTGCTTGAACAGCTTTGGGTGCAATTCTCTGTGGTGTCGGCTCTGCAGTCAATCCCGATCCAGTCTGATGTGCCTCTGTCAGATCCAGAGCTCGACCTAAATCCAGGGCTCAGATTGCACCAAGGTGCTGCTGGGAGGTCAACAGCCCCATCAGAGGAAACTTATGGGAGAAGCTGCAGTAAGAAAGAACTGCACTGCATTTGCAATAAGAACTAAGTTGCATTTTTGGGCACCAAAAGCTCAACTGAGCAAAATGCAATCGCAGGGTAGGAGATACAGCAGAAAAAACATCCATTGGGTAGTAACACAACAGAGAGCTAACCCCTCCTTCAGGGAGAGGCTTTGACATACCACTGAGGGAGGGAACTGCTACTGTTTGCTCTATAAAAACTGAATCAGAGAAGTATAATGTTAACCCAGCCTATGCAGCAATGCCAGGGAGAAAACAGCTACCTGCCTATCTCCTGCTCCTGTGCCTCTCTCTATAGTTCTGTACTCTGGGCTGCAGGGAGTTATTTGGAGGAAAGTTGGCTGGCTCAGGAAGGTCGAGAACATATGTAAATCATTTGGATTTGGGCCTATCAATGCCAGAGCGTGAACATGGACCTTTGTTTCTCCTAAACACTTCAGTGTTTCACCAAAGTTTTCCTCAGTGCTTTTATTTTCCTCTGGAGCTTGATTCTGGTCCTGCCCGTTCTCTGTCAGGCAGAGAGAACATGGCAGATTTCTCTACCTGGGACACAAGAGCATTATGTTGGCTATTTTGGTTGTGATATTTTATCTCTGGTTCTTTCATTCACTCCCACCTGCCCACATTTCCATTCTGCTAGCAGGTTATACTGCTAGAGTGATTTAAGGGTGTCTCTGTAAATCCTTACTGGATTTTGCTGTAAAAATTCAAATTAATTTACCATCTCCTGCTGCATTTCAGCCTGTCCACTAGGTTTTTTTTTCCTTTTCTTTTCTTTTTTGTACACCCTTGTAAAATTTTGAAGTAAAAACACCCTATTTTGAGAGTTAATCTGTTAGAGGAGAACTAGATGAACAAAGTGAACAGACCAAAACTATTCATGTAACCTTTGTGCCCACAGGCAATCTGGGCTGTGCACTATTTTTCTCTATTGCAGCATAACACCCACCAACACAGGGAAGATGTTCTTCATGATGAACTGCATCTCAGGAGACAGACCACCGCGTGCTTGACTGGTGCCAGGACTCACCCCAATCCCTCACACACTCACTTTCTGATAACAAGCAAAGCTACAGCCATCCATGCCTCAGTTTCCCCTTGCAAAACAGGCATAGAAAAGACATGATCTGCTCTATCAGCTATGTACAAGTATTGACTCGCTCCAGTCTAGCAGACTTCTGGGCAAGTTCTAACAAATGTCAGTGTGTGCTGTGTGCTGATAGGCACAGGGAAAGGGCACAGCACTCTCTAGGCTAGAGGCTCCTCCCTGCCTTTGCTGCGGAGCTGTTGCACTGCCGTTAGCCTCTCCGTACAGCTGTCTGTGGCAAAAATGACACATTGGAGAAATTAAGTCATTGGAGTACATCACCCTGTTGCTTCCAGCTGCTGTACACACACACACACAGAGCCCCACGCACACGCACGCACATGCACGCACTGCCTCCAGTCCAGCTCATTGTGAAGCAGCCCTTTCTCCATCTCCCATGCTGCCAGCCCCTGACCTTCCTTTCACATGCTCTAATGGTCACTATAAAACTGCAAGAGAACACAGTTGCGGTATTAAATAGCCCTAATTTGTCTCCAGGCCTTTCCCCTCCTCCCCCTTACCTCAGTCTCCCGCGACTTAACGTTTAAACCAGCTGAAGTTTACAACAAATCAAAGCCTCCCTATAGGCCCAGATTGTCTAAATACGGAAAACAGGAAGTGAGTAACCTTCAACGGGAAATTGTTCATCCGATGGAGGCCAGGACCCAGGGCCCGGCGCTTTGCAGTCCTGCCCCATCGCAGGCAGACACAGTGTACCGAACGGACACCCAGCGTTTCGCAGGAGGGAGTGGTTTAGGGAAACTTTTGCTTCTCTTTGCAGTCATGTTGCGGCTGCTTCAAGAAAGGAGATGGTGTTTGTGTCTGTGCAGAACAGTAGACGGGCAGTTTAGGAGGGTTATTTTTAAGAAGAGTGGGGATGGGATGGAGAAGCTGACAGGGATAGGAGGAGAAAACGGTGAAGATGCTTGAATCCAAACTAAAACCGCCTCTTGCTTCCTATGAAGGTGAAGATGGCAAGAGAGTACTGCAAACAGCATTGGGCTGCTTCCAGCACACAAGGGCGGGAAGAGATTCTGTGCGACAGCCCACTTGATGATGAAAAGGAGAACACTTCATTTCCTAGGTAGAGAGAATAATAATTTATTTTTGTAGAGTAACTTGCCTGCTTCCCCCTGCCAGGAAAGATCCCAAATTATTTTACCGGCTGTTTATCTAAGGCTTATATTATTCACTCCTGAATTGCAACCATTACTGGGGTGGAACACAACAGCTGTTTAACAACTCAAAACAATGCCCCTGTTTTACGGAAGGTCATATTAAGATCCTCTCTAACTGAAGGTGAACTTCTTGTTACATGCCACATCCACTGGAATAAAGCTTTCCTCACAATTACACTTCTGTCAGAATCACAAAACCGCCAAAGAAACTAGGATGCACAAACACATCCAAGCATGCCTGAGTCCTTCTACTCCATCTCTGGACAGGGCTAGTGAAACATGTACCACAAAGTGGCCTCAGGGTCATATATAACCATATTCTGACCCCCTTGGAGCCTGCACCTATGCTCATATGCCAGTTTTGCTCTGGGCAGCTCATGGGATAAGCACCAGCAACCAAGGCTATGGTCTCTGATTTGAGAAATGGACAGAGGTAAAAAAGGCACAGTCCAATTTGGAGTGTGGCACTGCTGTTGAGGAGATGTGGGTTGCCTGGTTGTTTCTGTCCTGGTTCCTTGCCCCAGGGCTGAGACGAAGGGCACTCCTGGGCAGATGTGCACACATGGGATGGTCTCCAGAGGACATTCATGCAGAAGGCATAGCTGGAATTAGACGTGCTTGACTAAGATGCTGAATCTCTGCAAAGACTGGGGCTTGAGAGAAATGGACAGCAATGGGTAACCACTGAGTCTTCTGAGGAGTAAAAATTAGAGATGAAGCTTCTAGTTAGATCTCTTTGCTGCAGCATTTCAAATATTGCTTTGAATTTACTTTTAAAAAATATACTTTAAATACTGTTTTTAGGCAGAAATATTTTATCTCTTGCTCCTACAGTCTTCTTCTGCAATGATTTCCCCAGATTTCTCATGATTTATATAGGTGAATAGAACTGCACTTGTGGCATTTGCTTCACAGAGATTTTCTCTCTTGCATAAAGATGAAGTTTAGTTGGTTGTTTTGCCAGCAAACCAGCTGGCTGAGAGAAAGATGCTCTTAATCAAACAGCCTCGCTGCCTCTCTGGGGAGAACTCTGTCTTTTTTTCCCATCACAACAGGTTTCCTCCTTGTTCTATGGTGAACAGGTGTTGTCCCACTGGGATGTGGAAAAGGGCAGGCTCTGATCCCATTAAAGATAGCCCCATTGGTAATAGATCAGAGGGGCATCCCTAGGTTGTGGGAGAGTATGTCTGTCTTGCTTCACTGGCTGGTGAATAATAGAGCTGGCTCTCAGTGACACTTGCAGGATTTTTAAAAGGAGTCCTGTTCTCCAGAGGGACAATGAAAGGGAAAGGACCCCAGAGGGTGATGGCTGTGTCTGGCATTGCCAGAAACCACAGCTGGTCCTGCAAGTGATGAGAAAGGAGACTATGCTTCTATCCAGGAAAGATGCAAAGAAATGCTCCCCTGTTGCATTATCTGCTTGCTTTACTCTCTTTCTCTATCACTTCCATGGCAGGTTGACTTTGAGGGATGTGGAATTGAATTTTGCTACAGTGGAAGGTGAGACACAGATAATCCCAGTGATGGAAATGCTACTATAACCCCTAGTCTCAGCCACCCCTTGCTCCTTCCCTCTGGAGGGTTAGAGCCCTGTCCTGACTTTCTGGGAAGAAAGACTGGGTGTGTGGGCTACAGGAGGTCAGGGAGCTCCAACCACATCCCCGGCCTGGATGAGGTGACCAGGGAACAAGGGTTGTGCCTTGCCCAGTGGGGCCCGTCTGCCTGCAGTCCAGACATAGCATGGAGTAGTTTCTCTTCTGCTGACCTTGTGCTCAGAAGAACTGAGATAGTAGCAGAGATCTCAAGACCATTTCCTTCTTATGTGCTTTCTAAAGTGATCCAGAAGGTGAGTCCACTGTGCCCACGAGCTATAAACTCCCGAGATCCAGAATAGGCTCTACAACTGCTTAACTCAGAGGCTTTAACTTAGTGTCTCTACCTGCTCAGTTAAGGCAAGATTTATCTACCTCACATAGGGTTGTGGCAATCCATCAGTCTATGTTAGTGCAAGCCTTGGACATGGTCATGTCCCAAGAATGGAAACTTGAAGCTGGATACATATAGCAGACAAAATATGCAGCTCTGACTGCAAACCATACCATAGGCACGTTCACAAAGTATGCACCAGCACTGTGGTACAGAGGCTTGTCCAAATGAAGCAACAGCTCTTGCAGACACTGTGTCCAGGCACAGGCTCCTTGAATTTCCTTTCTCTGGTGAGATTCCTTTGGCTAGTGTCATTCCAGCTCCAGCAAAGCTGTCCATGAGGGACCCACACCTGCTCAGCAGAGGCCCTGCATCCTTGAAAGAGTTAACCCGGAACTCCTGACTCAATGCACAGGAATGCAGCCACCTCAGGTAGAGTCTCACTGGGGCCAGCCTTGAACACTGCCTTCATGGGAGCCTGCACAACTCCAAACTCAAGAGTGACTGCACTCAGTTGTGTCAGGACTGACAAGAACAGAGAAGGTACCAACATGGTAGACGGCTGATTTTATTTTAACATGCTCTTTTTACTTTATTTTCCTACATTATTCCTTAGTGCCACATGGAAATTATGCTCCTTTTGGCCTATGCACCCTGCGCCAATTGGACATCTTTTCATCTGCACCCTCTTTCTTGGTACTCTCTTTCTGATATTTCACTCTCCCATGTACATCCTTGTTGAATTTACCTCTGTGGCTCACAAACCAGAGCCAGAACCCTCTACTTCTGCTGTGCTAGGGCCTGGGCAGACTGGTCATTCTCCTTGCGAAGCCACCACTGTGGGCCGCTCCTCCACGCGATCCAGCCTGCCACTGCTAGCCCTGCCTGAAATCACCGCCCCTGCTCAGCATTCTTGCAAGCTGCTTTCACTTTTAGCGCAGAAGCTGAACAAACCCAGCTCTCTCTTCACGTACACGTATGTATGTATTTATACACATACACCCCACCACAGAAAGAGACCTATTTTGCAGGGTTTAATATGCTCCGAGTTCTGCTGTGGACTCTTCCCCTTTTGTTGCAGCTGTGGTTTTAGGGCAGGCTTTGTGGGTTTCAGAGAGTCCTTGGATGCCTTGGGAAACGTTCTGCAAAAGCGGACTTTCTCTCTCTGCATTCTGCACTCCAGCCACCAGGTCCTGAAATCTCCGTGCACAGGATTTCCCCTATTTAGATGAACACAAAATCTACTTGCCTTTCAAGCATAGTTTCTGACTGATACTACTCGTTTATGCCTTTAGTGTCGGGCAAAGGAACAGGAGAGCCAGCTGGACTCCCTCCTACATCATCACCAGCTCCTAACTGAGCCACCACACCACCTCAGGATGCTCTGAATGGCCTAAGAAACACCACCTCACAGCCAGAGCGGCCCTGGGGTGGCTGGTGTAAGCTGCTTTGCCACAGCTCTGGAGGGAATAAGATCTTACCCACTATACTTAACATCTCTGTCCATGACACAGGAGAAGCAATATTACCTACCTTGTAGAAAATAAGGGAGAGCACCAAACAACTGTGAAACAGAAACACTCTCTGCCTCTCCTGTGCTTGTCCTAGTTACTCATGAGGGAAAGTAACTCTGGTTTAGGAGAGTTGAGGATTAGCCTAACACACCTGGGTACCCACCTGCTGCTTTAGTGGCTCCAACTCACAGTTCTGTGACAAGCTGGGTGCTTGACAGCAATATCCCTTTGAAATGCCATGTATACTGCTCAGGGTTTGGAAAAGCCTTGCTCCAGCACAGGGTAATTGTCAATGTGCATGAAGACAAGCTTCCTGGGGTTGGCTGGGGGCAAGAAGGGGACAGCTTGGGTGGAAAAAAATGCTTCAACCACAGCACAAGGCATGCCTGTGCTCCTAACCAGCTAAACAGCAACTTGGCCCTATAGAGTTAGAGCAGCCTTGAGGTGGCTCTGACAGGCAAAGCACACAAATGCTGTGAAAAAAAAACAACTCACGAAGCAACAGAAGTGTCTCACAAGGTTTAAAAGCACAGTTGTTCAGCCTTGCCTATTTGTATGGGAAGCGGGAGCCACAGCTCCTGAACGTGGAGCTGGCAGGCAGCATAGGAAAGGAGAGGGAGGCGAGATATGTGGCTGAGGAATTTGCAGCCTTCAAGTTCCCTCTCTCCCACCTCCTCCTCTTGCAGGAAATGAAAGAAACCTCTTTTGTCGAAGGAGGATGGTAGGTGTGCATGCGTGAGTGTGTGCTGGGGAGCAGCCTGGCCTCGTAGGCTCCTTCCCAGCGTGCAAGCCTGAATGCAGGGCCGTGTCTTTGCACGCACGCGTGTGCACGGTTATGCTGAAGCCCTCAGGGCTGTCTCAGGGACGTTTCTCAGAAGTCTCCTCATGCGTGTCTGAAAAGGTGGATCAGGCAACGGAAGCGGTGAAACCACCAGCATGCCCAGGCCCCAAATGACTGCCTTTTCACTTTTTAAAACTTTTTTTCTGTAAAGCAGCCCCCCCCAGTTCTTCCTCCTTCCCTCCCCCACTCTGCCCTGATGAACCGCAGTGCCAGAGTGACAAAGCCTGAAACTGGAGGAGCACAAAGGGCAAAAAAATGTCCGTGGCTGCTGCAAGGAGCAATACCAGGGGCCAAGGCCAGCAAAACTGGCTGTGGGCATGGCCGTCTGCAGCTGCTGCTGGCTCAGGCCTGAGCACAGCGCAGAGCGGGGCCTGCCTGGTGCGAGGGAGGGAGGCCCTGAGAAAGGAAGGCAGCCCATGTGCCACCCCTCATAAACCTTCCTGCCGCCATCCCGCTGTCCAAGCAGCACAGCCGTTTCCATGGAGGCATGGTGGGGGGGAGCATGGTGGGAATGGAAGAGGGAGCTGGTAGTGGGGTAAAACCAGTCAATTTAGTTGTCTTTCTCCCCTCTTCAAACCATGGTGAGCTGGGTGCCCTCTCCCAGGGTGAGTACCAGGGCTCAGGTGGCCCTGTCCTCTCACAGAAGATGGCCTCCTGGACACTGACACCACACAGGACAAATTCACCTGTGACTCTCCTCCAAGGGGGAGTCTCTTAGCCTCCGTCTCCACAATAACAGGGACAAAAGAATGGGCTGTTTATCCCCACCCATCAAATTACCTGATGTACCTGCATGGCTCAGTGGCCTCTATTCGGGGTGTGCAGATGGGTTTTGCAGGAGAGAGAAGAAAAACATGGCTGGAGATCCCACTTCTGGTTACGCCTCTTTGTTAGCAGTAAAAGCTTCCTCTTGTCATACTTGCTCCTAAGGTGGATGTTTGCTGCGGGCCAAGGAGCAAGAAGGTAGCCCAAGCCCTCTCCTTCTGCAGCCTAAAATGGTGGTCAGGACAGGCTGCCTCAGTGCTACAACGGCGGACAGGTCTTCACTATCCCACGTGGGCTTTTACCACCCTGGTTCACAAACACACAGCATCAGCCTGGCCCCTGGCACCTTCCCCTTGGGTAAACACAACGGATCCCCATCATGTGCCACAGGTTTGTTCCTCTGAGTGGGGAGAACATCCCATTTCCCAGCCAAGCCTCAGCAGCAGGAGCACAGCCCCCTCAGAGATATTGTTGTGGGCATGAGAGGTAAAATACATCAAAAGAAAATAAAACCTGCTCAAAGTCATCATGGTAAAGGCAAACCCAGATGAGAGGAAGGGTGGAAAAGCTGGTAATTGAGAGGAATAAAGGAAAGGGCTGTCAGGAGGTTCCCACTGGGAAGACACCAGGATGTTATAATGACCCAAACTCTGAGGACAGTTTTGGCACTGAGAGCCCAGGTCCACTTTCCTGAATAGCACTGAGCCCACGTTCAGCCCTTCTAGTTTTCTGGGTCAAAAAAAAAAAAAAAAAACAAACCAAAACCTGCACAAATAATTTTTTATAAAGACATAATTTTTACTTTGCATGTTTTCTGTAGAACAAAAGGCACTGGGTGAAAGAAAGGAACTGCCTGGGAAAGTGGGAATCTCCCAAATGGGAAGGACAAATTCAACTTTGCCAAAAAAATCACATAGTGCCAAAGGAAAAAGACGAATGCATTGAAGGGAATTAAGAAATTGAGCAAGCATGGTGCCATGTGAGATGGGCCTGAAATTTACCCATGTGTAAGGCAGATAGGGGTCCTTACAAGCACAATAAGTAAGGTGGGAGAGAAAAAGAAGAGTAAATAAAGAAGAAGAATGCAAGAAATAAGAGTGTGCAAAGCCTGCTCAGAGATCTAAGGATTAAAAAGAAAACCTTTAGTAGAAATGGAAAACAGGGAGGCAACCAAACAAGAATATTCAGTCAGTTAAGGCTTGCAGGGAAAAGATAAGGGCAGCAAAAATGCAGAATGAGTTAATTATAGCCAAAGGGATTAAGGAGAATAAGAGGCCTTTTACAAATATATCAGGGGAAACAGAAGCACTAGGTAGAAGGTGGGTCTCTTAATAATAGGTCAGAGTAGGGAAGAAAAATAACGAAACAAGGGGGACAAATCATGCCAACAGCAGTGTGGGCATCTTCCTGTTACCAGCCAGTCCAAGACCTCCAAGACAGCACAAGAGGTTCATTGACTGAGACAGACTGGTTTCAACCCAGATACTCCCCATGCACAAGGACAGATCTGAGCTGCCATCACAGTAGAGCTGGGTATGGAAATGTGTCACAAGTCTCCCCATGCAGTGCCTGACACTTTCCCTGAAGAAATCAATATATTTTCACTGATTTAATTGCCTCAGCCTGGCTTTTTGTGGTGTAGGAGGCTGGAGAAAGCACATACACAAGGTTAGGCTGCATATGTGGTGCAATAGCCTTGGAAAAAGACCTGGTTAAAACACACCAGTGGGTGATAGACTAACTGACCAGCCAAACATGGGCTTCTCATCAACTCTTGTGCCTTGGTTTGGCTATTTCCTCTTTGTCTGCTTCACTCACCCACTGAAAGCAACAAGAACAAACCCCAGTAAATCCCTTAGGGCTGGAGGCAGGGATTGGCAAGTACTAGGACTTTGCAAAACTTGCATTTCACTGATTCGTGGGCCAGATTCTCACCTCCTAAGAAATTTTGCGCAAGAATTTTAAATATTTAAGATATGCACACATTCCTTCTGTCAGGATTTTGGCTTTCTCCCTCTCCAGAAACAAAGTTTGGCTCCAAATCCCAGGTTTCCCTCTCAGTTCCTATAAAAACAAGAGGCTCAGTTAGGAAAACTACAGCCTATTTATGTTTTCGCAAAGTCAAAAAAGAACTGTCAGCCAGACAGAAACTCTTTCACCCAGCTCTTTCGCAGGAGGAAACCCATCGCTCTCCGGGGTCTGCCTGTGGGTGCCTTTTGCATACTGGAGGCTTTCCTTGAACAAGACCCCTCAGGCACCCTCCAGCCCCCATCTGCCAGGGAGTCACACAGTGAAACAAAGGGCCAGCTCCTTTGTCCCAGGACAAGGTGCCAACCTGCCTGTCTCTGTTTACCAAAGGGAGGGATGTTAGCAGGGTGAGAATGGGGGGTGGGACCACTGCTGGGGTGGGGGGCCATTTGTCCTCTATTCCCGGCTCTCAGGCGCTTTCCCCTCCCTGCAGTCTCCCTCTGATTTTCACGTCTTGCCAATTTGGCTTTTTGAAATGCTTTAGACAGTTATTTAGGAGGCTGCTGATTTAAAATAAATAAATAAATAGATAAATAGGCTCTATTTCTGCAAGGAAAACCAGGGAACTGCCTCATATCCCAAATTCCTGTGAGCTAATTCCCTACAGCTCCGTCCACCAAAGATACAGGGTACTTTGACCCATGGATAATCCCACAGTAAGGTGGATGCACACACACAACCCATACCTTGTTATTTACTCAGTATTTGCCTTTTCCTGCATCCCTACCTTTTCTCCTTACAGAAAGCAGCGAGGAGATGCTTGGGGCTGAGTCCTCGGACTACCTGGCAGTTATATCAGTAACTGAGCCATGCCAATGAACACTGGTTTGGGGGATGACAGCTGATGGCTCATGAACAGTTTTCACTAGCATGATTTTCTATCAACATGTGTCCTGGCATGGGGCTAAACCAGAAGAGTTTTGATCAGACAGAAAGGTGGATAAAAGCCCTGCACTCACAGAGGCTTTCACCTAGCATGGATCAACATGTATACCTGCTGCACATCCATAACTGCATCGTGCTCCCCCCAACCACACTTTTGCGCACTTAAACACATCAGAAATGGGCAAACTCAGCCAGCAAAATGGGACATGACACAACCCTGGAGACTTTCCTTCCATGCTCATCCTACTTACCTTGGAGACCACACAAATGACAAAAAACACTGTCAACCTTCCTCCCTTTTTACCTATGTTGTACATTACAGGGTGAAGTCAGTGCCATCTATGTCCCTGCTGCCTCTTTGCACTTTCAACCCAAGTATGTAAAACTGCACAAGGAAGGAGAGGTTAAAGTAACAGCACTCCATAACAAAAGACCAATGATATACTGTCCTTTATAGGTCTTCCCCTAACACCACTGGTTCTTTTACCAGCATGATCTCTGTTGGGTGTTATGCTAGAGGGAGTCTCCAGCAAAATGCTAAGCTGACTAGAGGAGCTACAATAAAGAAAAATATATGCTAGTGTTTTGTACTGCACCCTCAAGCTGAGAAATGACACACAGGCGATGCTGAGTGTTGCTGTCTATAGGCAGATATACATATGCTCTCCCACCTCTTGCTGTATCTGCCCAGCAGTATTACAACAGGAGCCCCCATGCTTCTGTCCACTCTGGTAGTCAGGGGCCCCAACAGGAGCAGCAGGATTGCAAGAGCATTGCTGCTTCCCTGGCTCTGCCCCTCCTGGAGCAGGGACAGAGTTTGCGGGCTCTCCTGACTCACCCAGCCTGTTCCTCCCCTACACAGAGGCTTGCTGCAGTAGACCTAACCTGTCCTTTATTTTTCTTTTCTTTCTGAGCAACTTTCCTGTGTCTCCCAGCTTCCCAGGAGATGGTCTGTAAAGTCCGGACAGAAGGAAAGGTGGTGTTGCAAGGAGCAAAAAAGAGGAAGAGCCAAAGACAAGAAGCATCAGTACCGAAAGCAGCAGCCGCAGTGGAAGGCAGTGCTTTGAATGATCTCATGAATCAGCCACGACATTATCTACAGTGAAATGCCTGGGAAGGGGTTTCCCATGTCCTACCCTGACCTGGAAGGTTGAATCCACAGCGGCCTGAAGGGCATTTTGATTGTCAAAGACAAAGGCTAAATCAGAAGGAAATGATATTTTATTTAACCTCTGCATTGGGGTGGGGGCCTGAGGGGAGTGCAGAGGCAGGGGGGCGGTGACAGGGGCGTGAGGATAATACAGGGGATTCAGAACAGATAACTCGGTAACATAAGGGCTTTCACTAAAGCAGCATGTCCCACTGAAAAGCCAATTTCCCTTGACATTCTGTCAGTCACTGCCTGGGGAGGGCAGAACCCTGCATGCAGCCCAGCCTGCTCTGTCAGGGCTGTACTCTGCCATACTATCATGCTTTCGGTGCCAATATGGAATTTCCTTTTGGGAAAGGGCTGCGATAATTGTCTCTCCTATTTACACAGTGCTTTCCAGACAACGTGCCAGAGACTGGAGCCCTTACACAGGCAAAGCTCCCAGGGACACCTTGACTTGGCCTGAAAGCCAGCCAGGGTTCTCAGTACTCAGCGTTATGTAGGATGAGGCTGCAGGACTGCAAACCTGTTGGTACAGGGACCAGCTCTCCTGTAGGTAGGTGCCCCATTCCCAAAGTGGGGCTGGTGGCCATAAAAGAAATCAACATCAGAAAGGCTTTGGAGTGGTGGTGTGGGGTGGGCTTACCTCCTTGTTTTGCATGGCATTAGAGCTACAAAGGCTTTAAATGCTTTCCTGACTTGACATTCCATAAGAAGTTGCTGTAGATGTCCTGAGGACCTAGGTGATCTGGTGGGCGGGTGGGGAAGGGCTATCTAGCAGGGAGGGACTGGGAGGGAAGGCAAGGGAATGCAACAGTGCCTCTAAGGAAAGGTGGGCTTTATGCAATAGTGCCCTGGAGGAGGGGTGGGGGCCATAGCTGGGCAGTACAACCTGTGGTGCCGGCAAGATGAGGCCTGGGTGGTAGAGTCCTTTCTGGTCTTCCTCTGATGAGTGTGAGATCCCTGCTTTCAACACAGGGAAGATAACATGCATATTTGAACATCTTCAATTCTTCTGTGAAGCTCAGCCTTTCTAGGACTGTTCTCTCTCAGCTTTCAGTCAGCCCAGAGACAAAAATAGGGTGGATCAGAGAACCAGAGGTGTGAGAAGTATCAAAGACCTTCACTCCAGATCGTTTCCTCTGGTATTTCATCAGACCAAGTAGGCATACAATGGCACTTTATCACTTCCTTTGGAAGGTAGTTTCCATACCTCTTATGCACCCAGGAACAGGTTGTATTTTGCCAAATTTCTGTTTCACTGTAAGTAAAAAATAGTCATGGATGTCAATATGAATTTTTACAAGTGCAAAGGACTTAAAAGTGACACCCCCTCCAGTCTTCCCACAGTACCAAAATATCACACGTCAAAGATCCTCCTGCTGAGAGCTGAATTCCCCCTTCACGCAAAGTTCAAGGACTGAGTCTTGTTCCAAGCATTTCTATTTCAGACTCTTGGTCTTTGACCAAACCATCACATTTCAGGCTTGTGTTGAAGACCTGAGGACAATATTTGTTTGTACTCCCTTTGCACTTAGGGGCCCAGTCACAGCCCCCTGTACTAGGAGATGTACAAAGGCAACAGGAAACCTCAGCCTGTCCCAAGCATGTTCCCCCAGATGTTTCGTTAGAGGTCCTGAATAGTTTGAGGGCAGGTCAGGCACACACCAGTTCTCCAGCTCTGCTGTGTAGGGAACCTACAGCACAAACTGATCTGTGGGGAGCATGACCCAAAGTGTCAAAACAGGGCCTTTAACATTTTCCACTGCCACCAAACCTGTTTGACTGAATTGCAGGTTAAAAAGGCATTGTGTCTATAATTGTTGGGCTTTAGAGAGCATGTCTTTTCCTTTAATGAAATACCTTGCTCATTCCATTCGAAAAGGAACCAAAGACTTCTCAGGTTTATGATAAAGTTGTAAAAATTTTATTTACCCCATATTTCCTGCTGGGTTATTTACGAGGCATTTTGTCAGCTCTCATAAAACTGCCTAGTAAAATATATTTTCTTACAAAAAAAATAAAATCATTTGTGCAGAACATCTTGAGAGCAGCGAGGACAGAGTTAATGGGATACACACACGTTCCGACCCTGGGAGAAAACAAAACAGAACGAAAGCCAGGCATTGTTGTGCTGCATTAGTTAATAATAGCTTTAGAGCTAAAATCCTGCTCCTACTGATGTTACTGGAAGTTGGTCCTTAATATAAAATAATCAGAGAACCAGCTGCCATGAATTGCAGAGCCCCAAAATTAACCTGAAATGCATCAAAACACCTAGAAAACACACTTCTCCCACTGGGATTTCACAAGAAACACCAGCTCAAAAACTTTTTCTTTAAAATATAGTGTCTTCGGTTTATGTAACTTGGGGATGGAGGCAAATCGTCACTCAGAGCTGGAACCCAAGGTTGGTTGATTGTTAACACAATAACTTTTACCTAGTTAAGGGTCAAGATGCAAGAAATGAAGCTCCTTGACATAAACCTGGAGGAAATCCCATATTGGTAGTTGCTGTCGAATAAACAGCCTGGGCACAGGAAAAGCACGACCCGCCCACTCCAGGCACAGCTGGGGTACATTTGCCTCTCTTGGAGCACAGCTTTTCAGTTTTGTGTCACATGTTTGCATCTGCTCAGTTCTCCGTGGTCTAAACTTTTGCTTTTTTTTCCAGAGGTGCTTATGCACCCAGTAATTCCAGCAGGAACCTTGAAGCACTAAGTTTGTTGTGCAGCATTACCCCTAACACCCTTCATTTCAACCCTTGCAGCTTCACTGCAGCCATGCTTACCACTTCCAGATAAGCAGGATACAGGTAAAAAGTCAGTCCCATGTGGTCGGCTTGGCCTGGCTCACTCAGGAGCTCAGCAAAGGTATTCGAGTTTGGAAGCACCAGGAATATAAAGGAAGCAAGAAAACAATGAATAAAAGACCAAAAAAAAAAAAAAAAAAAAAAAAAAAAGAGAACCAGTGAGGGTTGTTTTTAAAACAACAAGAGCTAGATGCTGGGAAGCCCAGACATCTTTTGTTCTGTGCCTGTACATCACTTAGCACAACACAACCCCAAATTACAGCTGAGGTCCTTGCTCCTGCTGCTGTGTAAAAGTAAAGAAGCAGCAGCCGTGTATGGGAAACAGGCAAGGAGCCAGGTTTGCAAAGGTATTTAAGTGTGTAAAGACACAGGGGGGATATTTATTTATGGATGCTGGTGCAGGTCCTATTTCTTGCAGGAGCCAAGGGGCATTAGGCTTACAGCTCCTGCACTTTATCAGTGCCACCAGGTGTTACCTTTAGGTACAGGTACAGCTGGGTTTACCACTCCTCTCAATAAGACTTGGTTTTTAAAAGCTACTCTTACCATAGGGTTGCTCTCCTATGTGTCTGCAAAACGCTTTTTGCCTTGTGAGGCCCTTCCTCAGTCACACAACCCATGAGAGCATTTAGCAAAATGACAGGTCCGTCCCACTTTCGGCATATGCAGATCTTGGGGTGTGCTTTCCTTTTGCACAGCTACATTTCTCAGGGGAGAAGAGGCAAGGGGGTCAAGAGGAATCTGGGTGACCCTATGGCCTGGAGCTGGCCAGAAATCACCTTTCAGCCTGCTGGGGAGGAGAAGCAGGGGGTACTGCCTGCTAAACTGAGCAGGGGTGGCTCCCAGGAAAACAGAGAGCACGTACATAAAGTGGGATGTACCAGACCTGAGCTTTAACAGCTAGTTCGGGCTGTGATTTTAACAGACAGTTTAACCAAACCAGACCAAAATTCCTCTAACTCAGCCCTGCCAGAAATGTCTGAGCCAAGAGAAAATGTGGTCTACAACTGCTATATTCTCTACCTAGGCTGAACTAAGTCCATTACAGTAACCCAGCAAGCAAATTCAAGTTGGACTCACCTGGAACATTCACAGCTGTCCAGAAATAAATGCAGAGGAGCTCTAATGCAGGGAGTCTGAAGAGGAAAGGAGAAATGTGTTTAAAGGCTCACTGGATGTGACTCTGAGTGTTGAGTAGGTAGAGATGGAGAAGGAAAGCCATTTCTGCTCCAGATATCAAACAAGCTCTCAGGGAAATTCTTTCTACAGCTTAATTCATTTAAAAAGAAAACACCTTTGCCTCCCAGCTTTCAAGAGGTTTTGGCATCCTTTAAAACCAGCACAGTCAGTTGTTCCAGAATCAACAGTTTTGGTCACTGACTGACAAGGAAGGGCTGCTTTGCCTCAGTGCACCAGGGAGAAACCAGCAGACATGCGGCAGACACCTTATTTGCACTGGTGGGACTAATGCTTTCGAGTCAGCTTGCGAAAGGTGAGCTGGCAGGATGTTAGCATACTACACGCTTTGACAAACCCCTGGTGATGAGAGAGCTGCTGGCGTCCAGAGCAGTCTGGCCCAGGGGGGAAAGTTTCTCCCCATTCCACCAGACTGTTGCTATTTATGGGGAAAATTCCAAAATTAAAACTACAAAAAGCACCTCCCTGTGCTCCAGGCAGGCGTCAGAACATATGGTGCTTAAGCTCGAAAGCTGGCATGGGTGTTGCCTTTAGGAGGGGAAACATAAAAGGAGGCAGATAGCAGAGATGAGCAATGGCCCACGCTGAGGTCTCTGAAAAGCTGCCATTGATGGGAGTCCTTGTCAAATGACTCCAATCATATGAGCAGACACGAGGTTCATAGCTGCCTTGGGTTTTTTTCCCTCCTTTGCAACAGGCTGTGTTATTTCTCTTCCCCACTGCCAACTGGCATCAGTGACCAATTTATTTGCATCAAACACAAAGATATGGGTTGTCTGAAGCCAGGCAGGACCCTCATCTAGGGAACACTCTGGAGCTATTTAATAAAGTTTAGAGACCAGAGAAGCATCCAGGCTTTCCCACCATAGTAGGAGAAGATGAAATTCTTTAATTGTTTGTGTTTGAGTGAAACTCATATAAAAAGAGGATTTGGGATTCTGGGGAAGCTTTAGAGCTGAGTCTGACCTTAAGCCGTGTTTCTGCACAGCATCGCACGCTCTCACACTGTGCTCCCAGCACCCACTCTGGGAACTCAGCCCTCACTCACATCCCCCTTATTTAGGCTCATGGAGGGATTCAGGGAGGTAACAGTTATTTTATCCTATAGTTAAAACAAGATCTTTTGGGGCCTGTGGTCCTGGCAACTTAAAAGAAACTGTGCCTCTCATGGGCAGACAAACACACAGACACTCTGCATCCCATTACGGCTCAATTCTCCAATTATGCAGAAATCACAAAGTGGTTTGAATCCCAGACTACTTCTCCCATTGGGTTCTCTCCCTAACCCCAATTTGAGCATATCTGCAATGTTTCACCTATTTTTTTCTCACTGTACTCCACATAGTCCTATCAAAGTCTTCAGACTTTTCCAAAGAGCTGTAAAAGGAATAGACAAATCAAGTTTAGCACGTGGATTTGGCTTTGAATGACAGAAAGCTCACAGGACAAGCAATTTTCATAATTTTGTCCTCATTCAGGTTTGAAGTTCTTTGAGCCCGGTAAATTGGCTGCTATTTGGACCTGAACAAGGTCCTACCTGCTTGAGATTCAACCCAAATTTGGAACTAGCAGTGACAACATGAGATCTAGGAATACAAGAAGAGCAACCAACAGTCCGATGCATACTGGAAATGACAGGTGAAGGATCTGAATTTCCCAAACCACAGACAAGCTCATGAGTGCTGTAGTCAGCTTGTGTGGCATCTCTCAGTCTTGATAAAAACAAACTGGGTTTGGGTGCTGTTGTTTTTTTTTTTAAAACAATAGATATGGGGGCCATGGGGGGCTATTTTAATTTTTTTAAATCTTGAAAATCCATACAGGGTGTGAACTCTGCCTTCTACCCTTTTCCACCTCACATTCACAAGTCACTCATAGAGATGATAAGATGCCTTTCCCTTACAGGCTCCATGAATTTTGGTGTCATCCTAGGTATCGTAGCTTTGAGTAGAGGATATCATCAAAGCTGTGGCACAAGCACAGTCATGAAGGCGAAACACAGAACAATTCCTTTGGTTCAAAATATGCCAAGATGGTTGGCCTCAAATGCCATCTGGCACAGTGTAAATCTCACTGCCAATGAGACCATGTAACCAAACTGACAATCAAGATAAAAAAAAAATGACAGGACTAACTGGTTACTTCTTTTCCTCAAATCATCCTATTTTTACCTACTATATATCTATGAGGAATAAATAAAGAGATGGCAGCATTTCAGTCTGGGAAGTAAACGAGAGAGAATATAATAAGAAGTCTATAAATTGCTGTATGGCACTGGCAAAGGTGGATCAGGAAGAACTGTTTACCACCTTTTCCGGCAGAGGTAGGGAGCAACTAGGGAAGCTTGGAGAAGGCAGAGTCAGAACAAACAGAAGGCAGAATCTGGGCAGCGTACACTACAGCCTGGCCCTACCAAGTCTGTTTTTAAAAATAAGCCTAAAAAGGGTTACCAGCACTGATGAGGCCTGGCTGACAAAGCACCAAATCTCTGCATGCTTAACTGAAGTGCAGGTCTGGTTAATGGCAGGGAACCTTTGTGAGAGGTTGCCTTAAGTGTAGGGAAGGCAGATGCTTTCAGTCAACCCTAAAAAAATAATTTTAGCCTTTTTGTTTCCTGGAAGTGACATACGAGTGGGTTATGAGCCTTCCACCTTCTGCTAATCCTGGATGTCAGTAATGTTTAGCAGTCAGATCATGGCACAGGTTGGTTCAAATTCTCATGCTGCAATCCTGGTTTTACCACTAGTTTATCGCATGGCATTACAAAACACATCTAAGGTCTTGGCATATGATGGGCCTCAAATCAGCAACAGCCAGGGGCCTGTAGTCTAAAATTCAGATCAACTTGTCAACTTCTAGATGAGAATGACAGCCTTTGCATGCTGGTATCTCAGGAGGATGGGACTTTACCTAACGCTGCAGAGGTTTAGGGGTGCCCAAGTGTTAATTGTGCATATTTGAGTCAGACTGAGTAGATTAACCTCCAGCTTTTCAGAGTAAGTTGGCAGAAGGCAGAACCATCTGCAAACTGAGAAATGCAAACAAGGAGGGAAAAAGTTCACTTTTGCATTCTGAAAGAAAATGCAAATCTTAATTTTTTTTTTTTTTTTTTTTTTTTTTTTTTTTACTAGAGCTTCAGTGCCAGTCTTCTCTGATTCTACACCTTCTAACACAGGAATGAAACCAGTCTAATCTCAGTAACTGGCTAAGGAATGTTCAGGCTTTCTGAAGTCCCAGCCCACTTGGTTAGCTGTATTTCTGAGACAGAAACAGCAATCTTTCTACTTTTAACATCAATAACACCAGTTATTCTCCCAAAGAATTATTATCAACAATTCTTTTGCTATATTTACAAAGAAGCGGGGCTATTCTTAGAGAAAACACTAAAAAAGCCATTTTATTTAGCTTTCTTGGCAGTTATACAAAAATGTAAGGAATGTAGTCAGTTAAAAACATCAAATCCCTAGCACGAGCCTATAAGAGCTTTCTAATGCATATTTACAGTATAGAAAGCAACCACTTTCCTGTTTTGTAGAACAAACAGGGAACCTTCTCTTTTCCTCTTAGCTGTTCCTGAAGACCAAACATTAAATTAGACACAAAATGCTGCTTTTAATGGTGCGGGTTGTAAACTTTTAATGCCTAGAAAATGGGACTTTATACTACAGCCTTCTTTTCCTAAAAAGGAATTGGAGGCAAATTTTACTGCTGGTTTTAGGAAAGTTCTAAATTGGCAGCCCAGGGTATCCAAATACTCCTTTAGCCACAGCTTGGTTTGCCATAGGGAACAGCAGTGCAAACTTCATCTATGCTGCTCCTTGCTGAGGCAAGGACGTGCACCCCACAGTGGGGGGGTTCTGCTCACGGCCCACAGTACCACTAGTGGGACTGGGGAAAAACACTGTATTCCCATAGGGACACAGCTCAGTGTGGGGACACTGGGATTTGGGAACACAAGCAGGGGACCACACCACTGTTCCCATACATGCAACAGCACCTCAATACTTTGCTCCAGCCTCTGAATACCATCAGGAAAAATGTCTGGTTTTGGGACATTACTTACTGCTTAGGAAGGAAACTGTGTGGCACATCCAGGTCACAGCTTTCTTGATGATGCTGAAAATGAACAAACAGAAGACGTGGATTATTGCCTCAGGTTTGGGGGCTTAATTGGTTTGGCTTTTACCTGGTAAAAATGGACAAATGCTAGCAATGTTACTTGTGTTGCACAAAGCCCCAGAGATTTCCAAATGGACATGACAATACTTCCTTTAAAGAATAGTCTATTCCATGGGGAAATGAAGAAACTCAGTCTTCTGGGATTTTGTAAATTAACTGGTATAGACAAGATACTGCAAGGAACAATCCTCTACAGGTAGGGATGTAGGTATTCAACTTCTCTGTCTTTTTCAGCTATAACTCAAAAAACCACCTCTATTTCTCCCTTAAGTTTGCCTGTGTGGAGGCCTCCTGGTCCCCTGAACCAGCTTGAAATTGAAGATCTGGAAAGACTCCTATTCAAATTATCTCAGGTCTCCCAGGTTAGGGGGAGACTGGAATCATACTCCTCTATACCCTGTCCTCTGAACCATATCACTGTTTGTTGCTATTCTGTTGCTATCAAGCCTGTTGTTTGAGATATATGTTTTCAGTGGGTTCCCTCCTGAACCTTCCTCAGGGAGGTGGTAAAACTGCCTTTAAAGCACTCTTCAAGTTTTTGTTTTCATAGACAATCTTCATGGCATTCATTGAATTTCTCCAAATTACTGAGTATTTCCCAATTTTTTTCTTCCTATCCTTATACAAGAGCATGACCAAAAAGGACAAAATCCTTCCTTGTCCTACACTGAATCAGTTGCTCTGGAACTGGAAATGAGTTTGGCTTCCTTTGCCCAAATAGCGTTGGCCACAGCCCTGACAGTTTCATCCTCCTCCCAACCAAGAGGGCAGCCTCCCTCTCATCAGGCCATTCAAATGTGCCACAGCCCTGACACTGTGGTGGGAAACAAACATGTCATGCAATCATTTTGCAGCACAACATGCCAGCGTCTGACAAATTAGCCCATCGCAGTGTCTTGCCGCTCTGCTGGCACGTGCCAAAAACAGCGGGAGAGCAGTTTGGCTCCTGCTACCCTGCCATGGCACAAGGTAATGCCAGGTCTGAACGAATCCTAAAATGGCCCATAATCATACTGCAGTGAAGGAACACGGCCTAGGGGAGTAATCGCTCCTTGTGGCAAATGATGCAACCCCAACCAGGATTTCTATGGGCTTTTGTGATTTGTACCATAACCATATGCTTCTCTTTTTATTTCAGAGCGATCAGAACTGAGCAAGCCCTCATCCAGAGAAAACCAGGCAAGAAAATGACCGCACTTGAAGTGAGCGAGAGGAAACGAGAGACCCGTTCAGCCTTTGGCTGCCATTTGCTGTCATGTAACAGTTTCATCATTGTAGGAAGTGTCAATAAGATACCAACAGGGTAAACAATTGTCAGACAGATTTTCACAGAGCCAGTTGACTGGACCATGGCTGCTTTGTACACAATGCCAATGCAGTGTCATTCTAATGGGGGAATTTATACAGTGTAATTATGTCAGAATTTGCTTCAGGCTACACACTATTGCATTATAAACCTGGCCATTGCCATGTGATTAGTCAGAGCTTTAAATAACACTGAAAGTAATTATATCAAGCAAGAAGAAGAAAAGTGGTGCATTCTCGTGCTTGCCACATACCAGCCCCTGAAGGGGGTTAGCTAAGGATGATGTCCCCTTTATTGCTGGAAGTTTTGATACCTTAGGCCACATCCCGATCACCTGACTCACAAACAGTTTAAGGACCCTCTTAGTTTGGCCCCTGTAATTAGGGAACAGAGGAGACTTTATTCGAGTTCTGACGATAAGATTCCCAGATGATTGGATGTAGATGCATGTGATTGAAATGCAAAGAGTGTGGAGGCTACCTCACATAGCAGCACAGGGCCAAAGGGGCTTTGCATCAGAGAGATCTCACTTCGTGCTTGTAGGCATACCTGGATGTCAGGCATCCTGCCACTCATGGCCTGAGGGCTGAGGGTTCCTCCAGGGCTGCTCTGGCTGCAGCAAAAGGACACATTTTCCTCCTGATGGCGGCACTGGAATGAGCAAGGTTCCTCCAGGTCTGCATGAGCATGGTATCACATCACCAGCACCCTGCAAGAGTGAGGGCTCCAATCCAGGAGGGACAGAAGAAGGATCTAAAAGAGAAAGTGATCACTGTATTAAGGGTGAGCAGAACACAGGGTTATGCATTACTCCTATTTTGCACTTTCCATCAGAAGAGCCCTAATCAGCTGGCATCCTTAGATCCCCATTTCCCAGAGAGAAAGAACAGATCCTTTGCTTTCCAAGTCATGCTGAGCTTCAGTCCTGTGAGGGGGACAAAGCTGGCTGATACCTCTCTTGCTCTAGCCCTGGACCCTCAGGGCTGTTACAAGCTATTCCAGTTCATAGCAGCTCTCCTGAGGGCTGTTACAATGGTTGGGAATTGCTGTCATGCAGCATCTTTTAGTTTCAGTCCTGCTTTTCTTCCTTGCTCTGGGTCACATAGGGTGTTTCCCCTTTGCTTTACCTTCTCTTTCCAATAAATGCTCAGTCGGACCTGAAGCAATGCATGGAGGTTATTTGACATCTGAGATGTCGCAGCCAAATTAGAGTGAATCACAGTCATAAATCCTGCTATTGCTGGTTTGTTACAATATCTGCTCTAAAAGAGGCTGAGATACTCAAGACTGTACAGATACACTTTTAGAAACCGGCTGGATAATTCATGAGAAATCACCGCTACTTCTGCTTCTACCTGGCCTGAAGAGCTACAGAGACCAACAACTACTTGTGGTATCCCGGCATTTCTGCTTTTGTCTGGGATGGGAATTCAACCAGGCACTAGGTCGACAACAGAACTAACAGAATGGTGGGAGATTAACCAAATCTTTTCAAATCTCAGCAAAAAAATTCCCTTTAGTTTTATGAACAGGCATTCAGAATAGTTTTCATTTGCTCTGGACTGATTCACCCTGCCCTTTCCTTTGACCTGATGAAATGGTGACTGAAGCCCTAGATTGTACATCCTGTTTCAGCTGCAGCTGAGCTCCGTGCAGAGGTGTTAGCCCACAGCTGCTTTTCATGGCTCCCATCCAGAGGTTGCCACCTCTTCTGATCTGCCAGCGTAATTATTTGTGTTGTCAACTATTTGTGTCATCACTTCCACAGCTCTATCAAAATAGTCCTGCTTTACAGAAGACCTAAATTAAATGGGCTTTAAAATACAGAAGCCTCATAGGTCTTCACTGGGAAGGGATAAGTGGAGAACTGCTGTTAAATAGTATGTTCAGGTCAATGCCTTGACCAAGAACCAGGATAAACATCCATACAAGATATATAATGTACCAGCATTAAAAAAAATGGGGCTGGAGGCAGTAGCTCTGCAGTATCCCTAGCCAACCTCTCTGCTGAGCACTGCTGTCCTATATGGTCTCCCTCTTTTACACTCCCTTTCTCATTTGACCTTGTAAAGAATTGCCTCAACATATTGAACTGGGATGATATTAACCCAACCAAAAATTACTTTATTTTTCCTGCTCAGCATCCTGAGCCAGTTCAGAGCAGGATCCAGTGAGCCCCAGAGCCAGTGAAAGGTTGGAGGCTGCTGTGCAGCCAGAGCCTAGATACATTGCTGTGACAAGGTGTCTCTCTCTAGGTCTTAGTCTCAACATCTGCATTGCCAAGCTGCTGTGAAAATAAAAGATGCTGTGGGCAACAGAGCGGGAACTGAACAGAGATAAATTTGAGTTTCAAATGAGAGAAAGAAGGGGGTGGGGTGAAGAATGAAGGACTGTGAGAAGAGATGCATTTTTTGAACAAAGCACCAGTGTTTTATAGGACAGGACTGTTCCTGAGTTTCTTGAAGTCTGACAATTTTACATCCACTTCTGGATGGTAATTCCTAGTCATTTTAGCTCATGTCATCAACTGTTCTAATGGAGCCAACCTTGTAAAACTGCTGCTCTATTTATCAAACGTATAGTCATATATGTGCACACGTTGTGTGTATCAACTGTGAAAAAGGAAGTAAAAACCAATACTCCAATTGAATTTTCCATCTGAGATGCTTTGCCTCAGTGTAAGTAGTTCAAAAGTATAAAAAAAAATCTTAGGTGACAAATAAACTGATATGTGGCTGGTTAGCTTGCTGTGATTTACCTTCAGCACCACTCTGGTCTGGAATACCCAGACTTGGTTTTCATTTCGAACGGGGAGAGGATTTTGACAGTAGGGGTGCTTTTCACTAAGGGCTCCCTGTTGTTTGTTCACAAGTTTGTTGTACGGGTGGAAATATCACTCAGCACTGCGCTCGCGATCTGGGAGCACACAAGAGCCAGTTCTGACTAGAGCTATCTGTGGCTGTGCTGCTCTTGTTCTGACCACTGGAGTGGTGAACTCACAGATCTGGCCTTTAGTAGCCGCGCATTTGGCTGGCTCCTTACCGAAGCAGAGCATGGAGAGGTGGTGTTGGCTTCATATTGTCAGTGCCCCAGAGTATCCAGCCAATCTCACCTAACAAAAAGGGTAAACCAAGCAAGGCTTCACTCTAAGCTGTTTCCCTGCTCCACCCCACAGCATTGCTGGGCATAACAGGCGGGGGACGTCCCAAACTGTGCTGGTGACCTGTGGCTCTGAGGGCCTTTGGGCTGGTCCAGTCCCTGTTCTGAGACAGCTCAGGGAAGATTTCAGGGATCTTCCCACTTCTTCCAGCTCCTCTGCTTGAAGAAGAAAGAGAAGTAACTTTTCTTACATCTTCAAGCTTCTATTAATAGTTGCAGAAGTCGCTGTGCTACAGCAGCCTGGGTGAAGGCAAAACTCCACTGCACAGAACCTTGTACTTGCAAGAGCAAGTAGAACAAAAGACAAGCCAAAAATGTGTGTGGGCACAGACGTCCCACGTTACAGCCCTGTATTCCTCTTCAAAACACCTCAGCAATGTGTTGGTGACCATGGCTCACAGACAAGAGAGGGAAGTTTTGCTCTAGGGAGTGACCAAAAGGCCTGTGAAGGCTGTCCCCAACCCCGGAGGGCTGCTGGGCTCTCACCGAACCCCTGGGTCCCTCTGGTTCCTCCAGCAGTGTACAACCCCAGCACAGCTCTGCAGGGGAGTGAGCAAGGCCAGCCAGCCTCTGGCTCTGGGATATGCCAATTGATTTTGGTCCCTTTGACACAGAGTTGGAATGAACAGGTCTCAGCAAAGCTGGGGGAAGCGTGGGCTGTCAGAAGCATCAGTTGGTGCCAGATGGAGACTTGGGGACTTTGAACCTCAGAGGTAATAAGACCCACATCATGGACTGCACCAGAGTTCTGAAGCCCCAGAAAAGATGGGCTCAACCAAATATAGAAAGGACACAGCTTCCCTTTTTCTTTCCCTTCTTTAATATCTCTGTCACCTCTCCAGTACCAAATTTCTTGTGATGCAGAGATGGCAGTGATTTTCAGGAGCAGCAAGAGGTGGTCAGCACTTTTGGGGTGGGAATCTCATGTGTGTGCAGCTGCAGCCCCACAGCCACCTGCACCGCAGTCACTGAGCTCAGGGGGTCTGCAGGATCTGGGAGGTGGCACTGAACATCCTCATGGAGCCTGTGTGCTGGTGAGGGGACAGAGCCGGTCCTTGCACTGGATCCAAGAAAGAAAAAATAAACGGAGAAAAATAATTGTTATACTCTCCTATACTAAAATGGTCTAAAATGTTCACTGAAGTGGCTTTGCCCCTTCTCTTGAGCTTTTCTGAAATCTGTGGTTTTGAGTGTTAAAAATGAAAATGATGAAGTGATGAACGAGATGTCGGGATGAACATCTTGTTGATGGGATGGCCAGGCAAGATGAGCAGAAGGGATGTGCCAAGAGGAGAAGGAGAGCAAGGAGAAGGCACTCTGGAGAAAAAGGAAGAAAGATTGGAGGAGGGAGAAGTCTGTGGTGTGGCAAAGAAACCCTTGCAGCAACAGCATCCTGGGAGCTGCCACCAGCCAGCACGGCTCGCTCCCGGCCCCCAGCCTGGTCCAACTGCAGCAACATCTGTTACACTTGAGCTCTGCTTGGTTAGTGGCATGTTTGTTTAATTGTGGGCCTGGTTTGTTATTTTGCTTCCAATTAGGAAGCTGAAGAAAGGAGGAGGAGGGTGTTTTCATTCTGGGGAGCATTTCTCCAGGACAATGAGGTTTTTTTCCATGGCACTGGGTAGTCAGAACTAGCTGTACTGCTCCTCACGACAAGGCAGACGCCTCCAAAGCCCATTGTTCAACCTGATGCATTAAGGGCTCACACTTGTAATTTTGGCGCTGATCCCCCTCTCCCATTGTGTGAGCAGAATGGGCTGTAAAAGGAGAGTCTGTCCTCTTTATCTGGCAGCAAGAAAAGGAGGCAGCGGCAATGGCAGCGGCTCCTCTGCCCGCCAAGGTTTTTGCTCTCCTGTGGCAGTGATGGGGAAGGGGAGGGTGGCTTTGAAAGCTTCCCTGGTCACGCCCAGGAAAGTCACCCAACTTTCCCTCTCTGCCATAGCTCCTTGGCTTCACTCCAATTTTCCCAAATTCATCACTGAGTATTTTGGAAAAATGACTCCTTCCTGCCTGACCATTCAGGCTTTTTTTGTTTTAATAAAAAGAGAATTGTTGAAAGGGAAATTTTCTAGTGCTGGACTGACAGCCTTGAAGACCACTATCCTCTGCTGCTCCATGCACTGCCATCAGAGCACAGCAGGAGTGAACTCCCATGCCACTGTTCCCTATCATCAAGGTGTTTTTTTTCTCCAGATCTGACCAAGATGGTGCTATCAAAGGGCTTCCATGACATGGACATCTCCTTCCTATGCCACGGTGATGCTCTGGCTTTGTCCAAGCCCCCAGAAAGGCTTTGGACTTTTAAGAGCAGCTGGCACAGGCAGGCATGTCCTGTTGTACTTGTCTTGCACAAGGGCATGACAGATGACCAGCTTTCTGACTGAGCACCAAGCACAGACCGATATGGCTGTCTGACATGAGAAATCATGTCCTAGCAGCAACCAGGACAAAAGAGTGTCAGGAATGGGAATGGGTCCATGAGGCTTCGTACAGTATGGTTCTCGTGCTCTTTCATCATTGCTCAAAACTAGAGACCCCAACTCAAACCACTGGACCCAGACTTTGTATCTACTGCAGCAACATGCTGAGCTCGCATGAAACATTTCAGACATGTGCTTAAAAAGCAAAACAAAAACTCCTTTCCTTAAAATGATGGATGAATTAAAAAAAAAAAAAAAAAAAGAACTGAGTATCAGAAGCTTAAGTATAAACTTAAATTGGTAAACAGTCAATACAAACAGAGCCCTGACTTTGCAAACATTTACATATGCAAGAATCCTAGGTACTCTGAGCTAGAGGGAAAGGATCATATGTCTAAACATGCTTATGTGGACCAGCATCTACCAGGACTGGGCCTGACACTGTAAATGCTTCAGGGTGTGCTCTGTCCTCTCTTACAGCTGTACAGCAGGGATCCACTGCTGAACTCCAGTAAGAGCCCATATCTGACCAGACCCTCATTAGCAGAAATAAAATGCCTTGGATCCTAAGCAAGCTGGACAGAAATATCAGAAAAATCCAGGAAAAATGCACAGTTTAGTCAAGAGAGAGATGCAGATGCTGAAGAGAACTACAAAAATGCTTCCCACTTCCAGTTATGCAGACTCCAGAGTGTCCAGCCCTGCTTTGGTGGGGCTGTGCTCCCTGTGCCTAGCCCATCCTCCAAAGGATGACCCAGCCTTGCCTAGGTGCATCATGTAGACCCCAAACCTCAACCCCAAGCCTGTTGGCTCCACGTTACCTTTAGAAAAGGACTTTCCTTGGCTGCCGTTGCAGGACTGCTGGTGATCCTCTGGCTGAAGCCTGCACTCTGATCACACCTGGGAACTTCTCCATGCCAGCAGCATTCAGACCTTGGTGTTTCGGGTGAGCTGGGTCTGACCTGGGGAGGAAAGGGGGAACACTTTGACAGACTTTCCCCAGCACCTCAAAGCCAGTTACAAATCGCCAAATTATGGTGGGAGCTTCACACAAGTAGGAGTCTTGCTGCCAAGTATTAAGACTTGCTTTACCAAGCTAATTTAATTCGCCTTCAACTCTATTTAGATGCCTTGACCATTAGAAACTACAGCTTCCAGCCCCTCAGATCAAGAAATATCCATGGACAACGGAGGACTTGTGAGATTTTCCTGTTTCTAAGGGCCCATCTCTGCTGGCTTCAGCTATGATTTAAAAGCCATGATGGTAGGGCAGGACTCTTGTCTGCCTTCCAAACATGTGCCTTTTACACTGCAATCGCCATCTTTCCATGCCTCTCAGCACATGACCTTGAGGGAGAGGAGGCATCATCATGCCAGATACTTTTGCAGAGCAGTAAGTTCTCCTCCACCACTGTTGACCTCCACTAGCGTCAGCCAGGTGAAAACAGCAGTGCCTTTTCCTCGCTGGAGCCACAAGTGGACAGACTGACCTGATACAAAATTCCCCTCTACAAGGCAGAAATCCAGCCTTAGCTTTTGTCAGCCATAGCTTGCTTGATTTTCTATACAATGTGAGATGTAGTTTGCTAACCTATTCCAAGTCAGCAGAAGTCTGTGGGTGCTGCCTGCATGAATAATCTAAGACATGGAAGGTAAACTTATTTGGAATCTGGTACTAAAAAGACTTTACGGGACACGCTGCAGCTCCCAGCTGCTTGGGCACAAGCCTCAATCTCAGCTGGTGACAAGACCACCGTTGGCACAACAACCCTTGCTCAGAGGCTTGACAGAACTGTAACTTAACTTGATTTTAAGGTCTGCACAGAGTGAATATTAAAGCGAGATCTCCATGCTGCAGGGCTAACTGAGCCGGGAGACTCGGTTACGGAACAACTGTCCATTAGTGCAGGAGGCAGTGCAGATGCTATCTAGCTTCGGTATTATCCATTGCTGCTCTAACTTAGCTTTGGACAGTTAAGATCTTGATGACATTATGAGTGAGGCTAGGGGCAAACTGTGGCCACAGCCAGATTAATAGCACACACAGGGCCTTACTCAGGAAGCGTTGTCTGCTAATACGGTTGCTCACTGCTATTGCTGCCCCTCTCCTGGACTTTCCTATTCTTGCTCTGCAGTGCAGTGCCCTGTAGCCATACCAGAGCAATCGCTTGCAAACCACCATGCTGAAAAAAAGGTGAATTTAAATAAAACCACTAGGGAAAACACATTGCTAAGTTACAACCCCAGCCGTAGTGAGCAAGAGGCAGAGAGACGTTCGCCACTTTGTCAGGTGAAGAGTGAGATGGCAGGATAACCTCATCTGTGGCTTCAACCCCGCACCTCCCAGCAAAGTATTTACCACCCTCCAGCCGAGGGGCGTGTGATGTTTGCTTAAGCTCAGGCTGGTTTCACATTTTCGCAGTGATATGATAATTGCATTTAGATAGCCCTGTCTCTTTCTGCTGGGCTTTTCACAGGGCTCTCCTGGCCCCCAGCCGGGCTAATTTAAAAGTGGCTCCACTCTCAATGACATGCCACAATGTTTTCAAAAAGAAAGAACCAGCAGTGGCTCTCTGGAAAAATAACAAAGGGACCCAATTACAAGCAAATGTGTTGAAGGGTCCCAGGGCCGTCTGTGGGCAAATTAGGGCCAATTAAAGGTCAAAATGATTTAAGGTATAAGGACAAGAGAGAGAAGGGAAACAATTGGTCAGATTCCTGCACAGAATAAGCGTCTGCTGCTCAGTTTGAGTATGTTTTAGCGCCCAAACAGTAGATAAACTTCTGAGTTGGTAACCCCAACTCTGAAGTTTACCAGACAACAATATCTGATTTTTGAAGTGGGTGGTTCATACTTGCTGTTCCATCCATGGTTGGGAAAGTGCTTGATGTGCTCACAGTCAGCGATCCACCTCCAATGAGCCCTGCTGGGACCGGGCACACGGCAGCCTGCATGGCCCCCATGCAAGCTCGAGCCCTTGGGCAGTGGCAAGCGGACAAGTTTTATTGTCACTCGCGAGCTGTGTGGAGAGTGTGCTCTGGTGAGGGGCAGACGGGTCTCAACATGACGCTCCAGGTCCCCACTGGCCAAGTCATGGCTGGGGCTTGGCCCAGCACTTCTACCAGGTTTACTCAACTCAGCCCAAAGTTGGGCATTTTCTTTGGAGAGTCGGATGGCTCCCGAGGGGAAACGGTGACCTGCTGTGCTGTGACAGCCCTGTCCCATCCCCTATCTCCCCTCCTGTTGCACCGCTGCAGCTCTGACCTCTGCCTGTACTCCCGTCAGCTCTGACCCTCTGGCACGTCTGCGGGCAAGTTGGCCATGGTTGTTTTGGGCAGATGCACTGCTGAGCCTTTGCATGCACTTTCCTGCAAAGGTGGATTGAAATGCAGGAATGGACATAACCCTGAGTCGCAAAGGCTGAGAGGTAATGCTTGACCACATAATTTTTTTGTATTTTCAGCATTAGTAGAGAAGACTCTTTGGGCTGATAGTCTGTAAACATTTAAACAGTTGTACTCAACTGAGGTTCACAACCCTCCTATTTGAAACTGTCTTCTCTTCTGCTACCCCAGGCATCAAAGCAAAGGGAAAAGCAACTTTCCCCTGACGCAGTGGCAGAAGCTCCCTCACTGGGAGCTCCATTCCCATTCCCTCATAGGCAAGATCACCTTCACCCACCTGAGAAAGCTGAAATGTCATCCAGAAATGGTCTGGCGCATGAATCTGTAAATAGGCTGGGGACTTGACACCAAGTTTCCTTCCAGGATCAGTCCCTCTGCCTGCAGCCAGCACAAATATCCCAGAAATACTGCAACAAATACAACATGATAAATACTTTCACCAGATCTATTTAAAACCAGAAAACCTGTTCAGGCTGCTTTCTGTTGAATTTCAAATGAACATTATGGAGGAGATAGATAGTTTTTTCACTGTCATCTTTATCCGGAAGCAAAGAAAACTGGTACAAGTTTGAACTCCTGATTGCTCCCCTGCATCTCTCCTGGTTCAGTGTGGAGATACATATTGACACTCAAGATATAAACTGCAAAGCGAGGAGCACTCTGCCAGCTGCAGGAGGGGGGGATGGCAGGGGGTGGCTGCCCTCCGAGTACAATGAAGTGGGCACTGTGTGGTACAAACTCTCACAAGGGGATCCAGGTTTCATTTCAGATTCATCTACCCATTGCTGTCACATTTTAATAACAGATAGAAATGTAGACCTAAAGCTCTTTTTTTTTTTAATTTTTTTTTTGTCTTTTATTTTTTTCCCCATACAAAGAACAGAGGGGCCATTTGAAAAAAGTAACCTGGATTTAGGTTTCACACATCCCTTGGTGAAGAAGTGCTGAAATTCAGGAAAAGAAGTCCTGACATAACGTTTTAATAGCCCATGCTGTTGGTTGGCTTTTTATAAGAAAGTAAATAAAACCATTCAGGGAGAAATAGCACCACAAACGCTCTTACCCAATTATTTATCATCCAGTGACATCTTCATCATCCCCTACCTGAACTGTTTGGAAACTGCTGATTATTGGTGACGCATTTCCATGCAGACTTGCTTAAAAAAATGCACAAACAAACCTTAAAAAAAAGAAAGGTGGTTTAAATCCATCTTACAAATGGCTGTAAAACATCCAACCCTGTCCCATCTCATCCTGCCCCCTTCCTACTGTCTCCAGCTGGAAAAAGAGACCATAAAGCAGTTTTATGCAGTCACATGTAAATCCCCTGTCTCTGTTAAAGCAAGAGATTAGCCTGTTAACAAAGTTACCTTGTCACCTACCCTGCTTAATCCTTGCATTTCAAAGTGTAATTTTATTGAGCGCCTTGGAGCTGAAATCTGGTGTGTGTTATTTATTTATTTATGCAGTTTAATCGTTCCCTACTTTTTTTTTTTTTTTTAATTTACCTGGTGCTCAAAAGATTTTTATTTTTTTTTCCCTTGCTGAAACCAGAGACTTTGGAAAGGCAGCACCTCTGCCATTTGTATTAACTTTAATGCATTTATTTAACCCTTCGGGGGCTGAGGTAGTGCAAAGACACACCCCCCTCCCCAAACCTTTCTGAGACGACAGTCAGACAGTCTCCACACAGTGCCGTACGGCTGGTGGGGCAGTGGAGTATCCTGGTCATAAATCTGTCAATACAAAGAGAACAACACACACACAAAAAATGTGGCTAAAACCAAGAAATGTAGCATAATTACAGGTTCATTACTGCAAACAAAAGCATCCCCCGATCCCACCCTTTTGGCAGGGACGGGAGCAATTCAAACAGGCTAATTATGTAGTTACCTAGCCAGGGTCAGAGCCTCCTGAATAGCTGCTGTGGCTCTGCTTATTATCCGGCCCCGGACGCTGGGAATGCGCCTGTTCGAGCCACAGAGGTGGAAGAGCACTGGGAGCAGCGAGGCTCCAGGGCTGCTCTCCTCTCCCTTCCTACCTATTGTTATCTCCATCCTCAGAAGAAGATCTGCCTTTGTACTCGTTTTAAAGCATGTTTAGCCATGGCAAAAGGTGCCACGTTGACAGCCTTGGAGACTGAAGTCTTGTGCTTATCTGCACAGTGGGTACAGTTTGAAAAGGGGAGATTGGGTACAGTAGCAGGCATGGGAAGGGGGACAACAGTTTCATCTCTATTGCTCTCTCCATTTTCCCTCCGAAACCGCCTGCCCCAAGGCTGGATGCCGGCTGGCTGAGGCACACAGCTCCTGCAGCTGATCCAGCAAACACCTCTCTGCTTGGAAACAGCTCGCACCTAACGCCGGCTGGAAAAATCCCAACTTCCCAATGCATCCTCAATTTCCCAGAAGTTTGAGTGAATTCACAACACACCAAACCAGCATGCTACCTTGGGCCAGCAGCCAAAATGTTTGCCCAAGACAACTCTTCTAGCCTTGCGCAAGCCCATGCTCCATCCCATCCCTCCTTCCCTGCGCCCAGCCGCTGGCAGATACACAAACAGCCCTGGGATGCAGCCGGTGCTTTTTGGATGTTCCCAGCCTGGGCTCCCTTTCTCACCGGGCCTGGAAGCGACGTGAAGTCCCCTTAGACACCACACGCCCCTTCCAGAGCCACAGCTTCCCTCTCTGGTGGCTGAAGAATTGAGGAACTCCAAACGGCACCGCTGAATATTCAGGGAACCTGACAGCCCCCTTCCCCTCCGCCTGCAGCGGCGGTGAGCGCCGCTAGTGCGCCCACGCCAAGCCTGCCTCCATCTATAACCCAAATGTCAAAACATTTCCTCTTGCAGCCCCATTCGGCTCGTGGTAGCCCCGATCCTGGGTCCTAGTCACGCTGCTTTTAGGGTCTGCTTCACTGAGCCATTACTGTCACCGCCCCACTGTGTGCAGATAAGAATAGGCTGCTTCTTCTGACTCATTTAGCTAAAACAATGGAGCCACCAGAGGCCAAATTAATCCCTGGTGACTTCAACAGAGTTACACCAGGCTAAATTTGGTCCCAAGCGTACAATTAGCACAGGGGAAAGCGCAGTGTCATGACAGTCTCTTGGCTCTTCCTCCGGGCTCCCTTCACCAGGCTCACCCCCTCTGCCGAGCTGGGTGCTCCCTCTTGGCCACCTCACTGCTCATCTCTTTGCCATTTCTGGGCACTGGGAAGGGCACCCTGCACGGGGAAAAGGCAAGTCATCACCAGCAGTTTTTGCCTGGGGAAGGGCAGATCCCGTTTCCCTCAGTGGGTAGGAAGAAATAGCTGGTCCTCCCCACATTGGGCTAGCAAGGAAATGAAACCCATTCCCTGCAGAGATGTGCCTGCAGGTTCCCCTCCAGTGCTGGACATCTTCTTGATGTCTTCAACTGACTGAAAGCCTATCCCAGGTCTAGTGTCAAGCCCCTTTACGGGCACGCAACAGGTCTTTGAACTCAGCCCTGACCAGCCTTCCATCATCAAGATCAATTTTGCAGCAACCAGATTCCCTTTGATAATAGCTAAGCCACCAAACCGCACTTTTTCAGCATATTTTTATTCCAAATGCTGAGAAAATGTGTTGGAAATCATACAGGAATTTTCTTTGGTGACTCTTGGCTGACCATGTGCTCCTGGAAGGGAAGGCATTGCCCCTCTGCTCCTGCAGCCACACAGAAGTGCCTTGCCCAAAAAATAGGAGGGGCAGGGAAAAAAAAAAAAAAAGAAAAAAAAAGAAAAGGCAGCTAACCAGACCTTTTCAAACTCCAGAAACACTTCCTCAAAAAAATGGTTTTGTGCGTCAGGCATGAACAGAGCCTGGATTGCAGAGCTACTTCCACTCACCACTCTGCAGCAAGGTGTGGGCAAAGCCACGCCAGCAACAGCCCGATGTAGGATCGGGGCTTTGCTCTAACTCTAAAAAAACTTCTGCTAACCTCAAAGAGCGCATGTGTGTGTGACAGAAAAAAAATTAAGCAATGAAAAAGCATCAAATAATTTAAGAAAAAAATAAAAGGGGAACAAAGAGCAGAGTGTGGGACTGGAAAAGGTCTGTGCTTGGTGCCTCCCTCCCCATGTCCCCCTGCCCCCTCTGGCTCCACAACCCAGAGCCTTTTCAAACATACAGACTTCTCATTCCTTTGACAATTCTTCAAAGGCTCCAGGATTCGAGGGAACTTCCTGTTTCATCGCAAAACCTCGCTTTCTTTTCCTTTTCTAGACTATTAAAACCCCGTGCTACCGAAGTGGTGTTTGCCGCATGTCCGACGACCCTGCCTGCTGCGTGACATTAAAGTTATGCCGCTCAAGGTGTTTTGGTCCTTATATCCCCCTTCTGACCCCCAAGTTTACTGCAGAACAAAGTCTTGCTAAGCTTGACACTGGAAAATATATTTCCTTCCTCACATGCTCATAGCAGTTGTTTCAGCGTTGCATGGGGTTGTGTGTATTATTTTGTTATTGTAGGGTTGCTGGTGACAACTGATCTGCACACACTGCTTTGTTATTGTAGGGTTGCTTTAAAATCCTAGGCTCCCGGTCTTAGTTTCATTTATTTATTTTAGGAAAAGGTAGTTTTTAAAGGTTGAAAAATAAACATGTTTAAAGACATACCAAGACACGGTAAAGAGATGGCGCGGAGAGGAAATCCTGTCAAATCCGGGGCCTCGCCTGCCTGCACTGTGCCCCTCGAGCGTGGCTGTGTCCTCGCTCCTGCTCCCCCATGGCTGCCATGACCTGCAGTCTCCCGGCAGCAATGACCGGCTTTTGATACTTGGCATTTTTGCAGTGCATATTAATGTCACTGTGAAAACAGCACGGCATTAACAATTCTCAAAGGCTTGAGTTACTGTAAAAATCTGCACCAGACGTGGAGTTTAAAAGTTCAGATAAAGGAAGAGGTGGAAGGAGAAGAAAAAGGGGAGGGAAAAGAGGGGCAAAGCGCTGATTTGAATGATGGCACATGCTGATGGCTTTCAGTGTGACAGGCAGGCATCATCCCTATGCATCATCCCCAGTGCTGCTGGGGAGCGCCTAGAAAGGCTGAGGGAAACCTCTTCTCTGGTTGCCGGCGGGAAACCAAGAAGCAGAAAGGACTTTAGAAATCACAAAAATTCATCCCAGCATCCAGCTCACCTGCAGCATCCCCACAGCCTCCTAAATCTGCTCATTTAGGACTGGTGGCAGGGTCCAGTCCCCAACACACCTCAAGGGCAGAGCACAGCAGCGCTGGTGCATGGGCCCAGACCCTTGCCTTGCCCTGGAGTCACGTCGGGGGCTTATATTCCCCAGCCACTAAGGGAAGGGGGAAACAGATGAGTTTGGGCAATACTGGGAAGGAGCAGAAACATGCGACAATGCAGCCTTCCCCACAGAGCATCCACGGCTCTGTTGTGAAAGGGGAGACAGAGAAGACAATGAAATTAAGGGGAGGGACTCCTGTCAAGCTAAATAATTAAGTCCCAGGGTACATAATTGATGTGCTCTTGATGTGGACCCTAAATCATTTACAAGGCGGGTGTGTAAACCAACATGTGCAGCTCTGGTATTACAACAGCGAGGGATGAGCATCCCCCACAGCAGGGCAAATGAAGTGAGGCACCTCTGGTGTGGGTCACACCGCCCAGGGACACCCCCAAAGAAGCTTGGCTGAGTCGGGGTGCTCCTGCTGCCTGCTCCCACCCTTCCCCAGCTGCTGTAAGTGGGTTGCTCACCACCGCGCCATCCCACTTTCCTGGCGTTATGCTTTGATAGAGGAGAGGAGCTCCACCAACTCACAAAAGAGGTTCACACGGCAGGACAGGGTGGTACGAGAGGGAGATGCTGCTGTTTCTCTGATGACATTTTTCAATCCACTTCAACTGAGCCCTACCTCAGCTGAATCCTAAACATCAGCATGAGCTACCCAGCACCATATGTAACACATCCACAGGTTTTTTCCCACCATCAGAGAGTCAAGCTGGGGCTCGCCTGCAGCGTGTGCACATGTTCTGCCGAACACAGGCGTCCCTGGCCAGTGCTGCTTGGGAACAGCTCTTTCAAACCACTTCTCTCCCCGCAGCTATGCTGATCCATGTCCCTAACCCAGAGAGATGGAGCAATCAATATACAAACAAACCTCTGGACAAAACAAGGCCACTGTGGATGGGGCTGAGCCGTGGATATGGTCCCCGGGGGTTTGCTGCCTGGGCCGAGGTGGAGGATGCAGACCCCACAGCTGACTATCCCATAAGAAAGACATCAATCTCAAGGGCTTTTTCCACTGTCAGTTATCCACAATGCTCTTTCCTGCCCCATCAGTTGCAGAAGTCAAATGGCACTGTGCATCCCTACTCTGGTCTTTTTTCTTTTTTTTTTTTTTTATTTCCCTTGGTTTTTTTACACTCCATCATCAAGGAAAGCAGTTTCTGCCCTTCTCATGCCCTCCTGTGACCATGGCACCTGCCTTGCAGGAGCACCAAACGCACCAAAAATCTCCTGGGCATCACCACCTGCCCAGCCTGGTGACAAGGCACCCCGAGCATGGAGCAAGAGCACAGCCCAGGGCTGTCTGCTGTCGCAAGGACTGGCCTGGAGACCAGCATGCTGGCTTCATGCTGAAAAATATCACTATCCCTCCTAGTTGCCCCCCGCTCCCAGCATTTTGTCAGTCGGCCTGATGGGTTGAGTGCGTTAGCAGGGTCACCCAGAGCCCCCACCAGCTCCCCTCCACCCGGTGCCCACCCCAGGCATGCGCCGTCTGCTTGACACTGCCTACAAACTCTATTAGCTTTGTAATTAAAAACAGCTGTAATCTGATCAGGTGGAGATCACGGTTACAAAATGAAGGAAGCCATTAGCAGGAAATGTTGTGGTTCAGGCAGACATCAAATCAGTTTAAAGAGATTGGATTTCATTGTTTTTATACAGTTACTCCATTACTATAATGCACTAGGTCCATTTAACCGGCTGGCTCGGAGGAGTGCTCATAAGGCAGTAGTGACATCTATGTGAAATGAACGGCATAAACGGCAAACTCTGAGGAGATAGCAGTGAATTTACACCCCTTGCTCTGCAGTGAATATTAATGCACCGTGAGCTGCTGGAGTGCGGTTTGTTGGGGTACTGGTTTTCTCTGCTCTTTCTCCAACCCCCATCAGCATTGCCAGCGCCTCTGCGAGGCTGGGAGAGCCTCCCCAGCAGGGATCATATCCAAGGACCTTTCCTCTTCCCGCCTAGCCACAAACCAAACCACGGGTCCAGTTTCTCAGTAGCAAGGTGGAGTGAGAACTGAAACCACAGCAGCCACATCGCTTCGTTTCCTCCCGGCCTCTTCGCCCCTGTGTAAACACCAGCCAGTCAAGACAAAAGCTAGAGAGTAAAATATTTATGTTCTCACAAGGGATGTCGCCTTTTTCCTCTATTTCGCTCCCCTCCAAGAACAGGGGGAAGCAACCTGTATTTGAAAGCACCAGACTCTGACCCAAGTGCTCACAGCCCAGCAAGGTGCGTGATGTGACCCAAAAGCTTTGCCATCAGGAGGGGCTCTTTGCAAAAGCTGCTGGCTCCTACTTCTAATTCAGTCCTGCCCTGAAGCCTATAGCAAGACACACCTTAGGAACCTCTAGAAAAACCTCCATCAAGAGGCACATGATGGACCCTGACTTTTCCAAGACTGATGGTGGTCTCTAGAGGAGTGGGAAGGGTAGAGGGTGGGGGTTTTTACAGTATTTTGGGGTTTGCACAACACCAGCGAGGACAGGGCTGGTGACACGATCTGGACCAGCTTGCTGTGAAAAAGCACAGCCAGAAGCAACGTGAGGTAAGGGCTGTGCTCTGCTGATTTCAGCCCGTCCTCAGTATCTGTGAGCTCCCCATGCTCTGAGCATAAGCTAGGCAATTGGTACCTCCAGTTGCTCTCTCTGAGAAAGCCACTTGTGGTACCACGTGGGTTCTCTTACCTGTTCTGTGTCTTGCAACCTCCTTCCAGCAGGAAAATGGGCAGAGGGGCTTTATGAAGCAGCTGGTAAAGGGTTCTAAGATGAGGAGGGTGCAAACATGATGAGAGCTGGCTTCCAGGGAGGAAACTGTGACTGAGCAGTGAAAGGACTCTGCAGGCAATACAGAATACAAACACCCTTTCCCCTTGCTAGTTGTCTCCAAATTGGAGAAAGAGATAAAAAGGGGTCTGCAGACAAATGCTCAGGCTGCCTCCTACCCACCACACTGATCTGAGCATGCAGAGCCCCCCACTCCAGTCAAAACGCTCTTGGTTATCGCTAAGTGCCTCTTGGCTAGAAAATGGCTCTGTCATCTTCATACTAATCCAGTTCCCATACAAACACGCAAACTCCTTCCTTCCTTGCCACCGCTTATCCCCTCCGTCTCCTGTCCTCCCCCTCTCCCTTTTCACCCCAAACTGTATCAAATGCATCAAAGCCCAAGTAAATTATGTTCCTTTTGACCTGCTGGCAGCAAGTTCAGCCACAGTACATTAAAAGAGCAGAGGCTGAGGTTTCACGGTCAGTGGCGGCAGAGGCAGAACTGCAAGCCTTGTCTGGTGTTGCTTTTGCCTTTAGAAGTGACATTTTCAGCCAAGTTCAGTGGCACTAAAGGCTGAGGTTTGGGGCAGGCGGGCAGCTGTGAAGCTGGGAGGTGATTTCTGAGCAGCCCCTGAAGCTGCCCGCCTGTCCCGGCCGGGTGGTCTGTGTCCAGCACTGTGGTTGCCATCGCCTCCCAGTAACCATCTCTGGGGATAATGGGCTGGACAGAGATCACAGAGACCCACGGGAGGTGGCAGAGGCAAGAGGAGTGAAACAGCCAGGATGGCCGAATCTCTGCAAACCCCTGCATGGGTGCAGGCTTGCCTGCTGGGTTCTGCAGCCCACACCAGGCTGATTGTGACCTCCCAATACACTCCCCGTCCTGGCTGGTTTCCCCAGGCATGGTCTGCACTTTTTGTTCATTACACTATGTGTGCAACCTGGGCGACTTCACGTGGTTTTGGGTTTGGTTGCAGACAATGCCCATATCTTTGCTGATGATGGCTGTGTAGACTGTGGTTTACTGCAGGGAGGAGACCTGGAGCTGGCGAGGCCCAGCAGGTCATGGAGAGGTTTTGGGGGAACATTGTGGACTCAAGCTGGATAAGACCACCAGTTCGTTCTCCCAGTTTCCTGGCAGTTGTCCCTGATGTCATGATGCAGAGGGTGCACAGTATCAGTTCAAGCCTTAGGGGCAGCAACCTCAGCACCCCGTGCGCAGGGACTTATGTCAAGAAAGGGAATGAAACTGGAGAAAAGTGCCTGCAGCATCTCTGGCTTTTACATGCTAGCTCCAAAAAGAATGATGGACCTAAACTGACAGTGAAACACCCTGTTGTTCTTAGAGAAACAGAGATGTACAGGGACTGGCCATCATCTCACAGTGCTGAGGCAGTTTGTGCTCTTGCATCTTGGCTGTGGGGCTGTTTCTGCTGTGGTTCTGGGCATCACGCAGAGTTTGGAGCACCCTCCTCTGAAATCGCTGCAACGGCCATGCCAATCCCCAAAGAAGCAGCATCGAATCTGGAGCCTGTGAAGCCATTGCCAGCAAAATAAATATTCGGGAATATTTTTAGCCTGCTCTTGTTCAGAGAGAATTTCTTTGTGTCCTTCTGAGGAGCTCGCCGGATCTTTCATCGGTTTGTTTTTCTCATTAGCCGGCATAAGCTTTGTTCTTATTTAATAAAGATTAGGATCTGCTGCCTCCAGCCCTCTCTTTTTGCTCCTCCATCAGGCCCGTGGGGGCTCAGGCTGCAGTGACATGTTTGATGTCGGGCCGCGGAAGTTGAAATGCGGGACAGAAGCTGTCTGGGGTCCTGCGTTCACTTCCCCAAAGCGCCCCGACCCACATCGCTTCGCCCTGGCACCGCTGCCCTCCGCAGAGAGCTGCCCTGCGGGGGGAAGAGGGGAAGGGGATGGGACAGAGGGATTGGAAACCGCTGCCTGGATCTTCCAGAGGTTTCCAGGCTCAGCTGGCTTGAAGCACTGCAAAGGTCTTTGTCTGAGCCGTCAACAAACAGCGTGGGGGGAAACCAAGATGACTGATACAGGCAAACACAGCTCATGCATAAGCCTAATAAAACAGGAGATGTGCCACAGATGGGGGAACAGCTTCTTCCAGCTTCAGAGGTCAGCGAGATGTAACGGATCTCCCATCCCTTTACATATCATTGGATTCTCCTAGTTAGCCAAAAAATAACCCCTAGCTTTGCTTTTTTGAGCTGAGTCATTCCTCGGAAAGAAATGGGTTTAAAACTGCAACAGGTGTGGACCAGAAGGAATTTTATGAACTCCCAGAAGGCGGCAGTGGGGTCTTCTGGGCTCTGAAAGTCTGATCTCTGCTGACAGCCCCCACCACTGCCTGCTGCTCCGGTAGGAGCATCACCGCACCCAGCCGGGGTGGGGGCTGCTGCGTGCCAGCGTGGCCGGCTGCAGAGTGCTGCGGGGGCAGGACCTGGTGCCACATCCCTGGGACGGGGACGGCGAGGGGCCGAGGGGGGCTGAGTTGTGCCTGCGATGAAGGCAGGACCTGTGTCCCAACTCAAGTTCCTGTATGTCAATTCTCACATATTCTCTCCACTGCCAACTGCATGGACCAGCTGGGCCATTGCTCTGCACTTTGATTTAGCCATCCGTGGAGCAAGAGCATATTTACCTTGTAAGAAATTCTGTGGTTATTTACTTGTGGTAACATATATAATTAGGTCTATACAGACCCAGTGCTATTAACATCTCTACATGCTAATGCACTTCTTTCTTAGAGATTTTTATTAAAAAAAAAAAATTAAAATCTTTAAACACTCACACTTGGTAAGAAAGATCCCATTTCTAGCAGGAGAGCCTACTTTGCATATGCGTAACTTTGAAGGGGGGATGAATAACTTCATGGCCAATAACATTTATAGCTTTGCCTTGCGCATGGAGATAAGGGCAGAGGAACGCAGGGCTCCGGGGCAGGAGCTGTTTGCCGAGAGGGGCCGGGAAGGAATCCAGTCCCCACCCTGCCGAGCCTTACCTGCGCCCAGGTGCACGCCGGCTGCGGCGCCTATCCCCGCCAGCCCAGCACCAGCCGCTGCGTAAGGCTGGATACCAAACCTCCTAGCTCACTCCGGCATAGCTGGAAGGGGAGGAGGAAGGGGGGACAGGGGAGGAACAGCAGGGAAGGCAAATTTTAGAAATACTTTTTGAACAGTCACAGTTGTAAATGAACTCACCCTCACCATGTTTGTGTCACTTGTGTTTGCTGCCTGGGGCTATGTGAGAGCACAAGTTTTCCTGGCACGACTGCTCTTGGAAAATCAGCTTCCAATCCATATATGATAGTATTCATGGAAACCACAGTTCTAATTTACATGCACTGATTTCCCTGCCAGAAACCGTGCTGCCGTCCAACCGAGGGATAAAAATGCCGCCCTGTGACTTCCCTGCCCAATCACGGCCAACCGATGCACTTCAAAACTCAAATATTTTCCAGGGAATATTTGCAACCCACAGTTTAAAAAAAGAAAATCTTCCCCAAATTCATGCAGTGGATCAGCATCATGACTGCATTCAGGGAGGTTTCTTTATAGGTATTTCCCAAGACAGATATTTACCCCCATGAAGAAAGAACAAACAAACCCTTGAGAACTAAATCTTTCAGATACAAAACTTCTTCAATATTCTTCATTCAAAATTTCTCCCTTGTTTTCTCAAGTGCTTTACACCATGCTATGGAGATGTACTCACAGGTCACCAATGCACAGGGAGGAACGAGCCCTTTTAAACCCCTTCTGTCCTGGCTAAAACCAGGGAGAGGTTCTCCTTCCTCTCCCTGTGCTGAGTTCAGCGCAGCGACCTGCTTCCTCTGCTCCAGCCACTGCCGTGCTTGGTTCAATGGAGCAAAGGTTGGGGAGGTGGAGAGTGAGCCCTTAATAAAGATAAAATCTATTTCTAATGTCTATAAAAACCAAACCCAAATTCCCAGTTACTTCAACGTGAGCTGTGGAGATGGGGTAATGGAGAATGGAGTTATTTATTAATAGAAGGGCATTTCAATAGAGATTGGAGGAGGCGATACAGACCAAATGGAGGCATTTACAGAAATAATGCTCAGGAGGTTTTACCCAGTTTTTCCAGGTGTCTCAACACAGTGTCCTGAGGACAGTTGTCTCCTATTCCCTGAAAGGGTGTTTTTGGGGAGCTGCATGCTCACAGAGCCCTGCTATCACTCAACTCACTTCCTCCAGACCTGGCTCTCATTTCCACCTGGAAGTGGAACCAGAAGAACAAGCACAGAGGGGGGTCCTGTTCTTGCTGAATTTTTTGGGGAAGCGGTGTGATGCTGATACACCCCACCCCAGCTGAGACCCTCCCACCCAACACCCAGCCCAGAGGGAGCTGCAGCCCCCTCCAATACGCTCCCTGCCTTCACTCCCTGACTGTGGTTTTAAACCTCCAAAGCCAGGAGCCTTAAAAATTGCATGAGTCCTCACTCCTATTCCTATCACTGCCTCCCACAAAATGCAAAATTTGCCTCCCTAAATTCCTCGCCGACTCCTTTTTAACACACACCTCTGCCTTTGCTTGGCAAGCAAACAGTGCCGAAATTCCCACCTGCCGCTCCCTTGCAGCCCCTTCTGGAGGGGCTCATTAGCTATGCAAATAAAAAATGCTCCGGGAGCCAATTCCCCCCCTGCACCGTCAAGAAATGACAATTCACGGGGGTCTTCAGGGAGCCGGGATGGAGGGAGGGAGGAGCGCGGTGCAGCGTGGCTGCGTGTGGCAATCAAGCTTTCCCACCGCCACTCGTCCCCGGGGAGCATCCCTGCTCCTGTTGTGGAGAAGCAGCGGCGTCTCTCCCTCCACCTTGTTAATCCCCCTTCGCTGTACTCCCGCGCTCGGCTCTCAACCCCGACCCCCCGGGAGCCCTGGGAAAGCAGCGCCTGGTCCCCGCTGCCCCTTCTCCCCTCTGCCTTGCTGCAAAGCGGCGCGGGAAGGGGAGCGAGGGAGAGGGGAAAATGTGCCTTTCCTTAATTGATTTTGGTGAAAAAGGCAGGCAGCCGACGCACTGTCAAATTAATTAGTTCCAGAGCTATTTGCAGTTATGAGCCACGTAAGATTAGTGGTCATTGCATTTTGGTGCTAGGGAGTGGTGGTGGGGAAGAAGGTTTTATAAGCTTTTTTTGCACTTGCAGCCTTCCTTAAAACCTCAGAAATAGAAAAGGCCCCCAGCTGCCAGCACTGCCCCCAGGGCTGGCTGGCTCCTGTGCCTGCCGAAGCACAGGGGAGGGTGGCAAGATGGCCAATTTGGCCCCTCTGACATTATCTGCCCCACACCGATGTTTTGCTGCAGTTCTGAGCAGACTCTCCTCCTGGCAAGGGCTGGCCAGGTCCTCAGGGTCACCCCATTGCTGTCCCTGCCAAAGCACGATGGCAGCACCAGCTCCTGCATCCCTGCTGAGGTGTGAAGCCAGGCAGCCAGACATGCTGGGTATCACCTCCGGAGATGCTTGGCCCCTTCTGTCCCCTCTTGCCCTCCCTCCTCGGCGAGGCAAAGCTGGCTGAAGGCTGGAGGAGAAGCTTTGAAAGCCCCTGGGTGCGGCTCACGGGGCTCAGATCCCCGATTAGATGGGAATGCCTGCTGCAACCTGATAACACAGCAGCATCTGACAGGGAGGCTCCAGCAGTGCTCCCTGAGTCGAGTAGTGCCTATTGTTTCAAGAGATACTACTCTGCACACATGCTTACATCTGGATATCGATAAGCATGCCTGTTTATGCATAAACACAGTACAACATGCAGACACATACCTCTGCATTCCTCCTCCCCTCCCTCCTTTTGCTTTTTTTTTTTTTTTTTAGTTTCCCCCGCTTATTCCTTTATCTCCTTTTCATCTGCTCTTGCCTGTTAAACGTTATCTCTGCTCCTTGTTCAGAACTGAGTCCCGGGAAAGGGCAGTTATGGTGGGTCACATAAGTGGGGTGCTGAGGAATGACAGACCTTATGGGTGAATTTGCAAAGTTTTCAAGGGTCTGGGTGGAGGGAAGCAAGGGAAGACACTATCATCAGACCAAAACACTGCCAAATAGACTTCAGTGAAGACAGGAAAATGCAGCATGGCTTGGCCACTGTATGCAGTGTGCTCCTGAGTAAGCTCAAGCAGGACCACCACCTCTGGGCACGAACCCCGAGCCCTGTCTGCCCAGCCATGCACACAAGCAGACGGCTGTAAACCTGCACGTGCAGCCCTACATTCGCACATGCTCTTGTGCCATCAACGCCACATTTACTGCAAGTCAGATTGAAAAACAAAACAGCAGGAAGGCCATTTTTACACTGCTTAAAAATGATTTAAAAAATATAACCCCCTCCTTTGCTGTTGCTTATTCGGTAAAAGGTCTGCAAAACGAGCAAACGTCAGCTGTAGCCAACGCAACCCTCAGCAACTACACTGCCCCAAGGGACTGGTGCCACGCAGCCACCTCTGAGCCAAAACACTGCCAAAATTGCCTTCTTTGAGCCTGGACCCTGGGAGAGGGAAACCTTGAGCAACGCCGCCTGGAAGGCCCAACCCACTTTCTTCAGAGAAACGTGGCAGGAGCTTGGGGACTTGGCTTTGCTGAGAGAAGCTGGCATGTATTTTTGCAAGCGCTGCCACTGGCCCCCATTGTGGACCCTGAAAGCGAACCCTGGCACCCAAAGGAGTGACGCATGCCATCGCAGCTGGGGCCTGTGCCCAGGGGGCTGCAGGGCTCTGTTTTTCAAAAAGCAGGCTGGGGCTTTGCCTGCCCCAATTGCTGACCCCTGGGCACTTGCACAAGAATGGGGAGATACAAGGTCTATGGCAACCTCCCCTCCACACTTACTGTGTGCTGGGGGCTTGGTCCACTTGACTGGGGAGAAAGGCATCCCACAGCATCTTCTGGTGTTCCTCCTGGATTTATCCCCAGATCTTCTTGTTCAGACAGTGTCATAAGCTCTGCTCCCAGCAGGACAGTAGGTTGGCACTGGATGCATTCTCACCTTGGCTTCAGTTAGGGCTCCCAGTCTATAAGCTACATCCTTGGCATGGGCTGGACCAATTCTAGGAGCAGGCTCTCCATCTTCCTAGGAAAAATCACATAATTCCAAAGGTGTTTACTCCTAAGCAATGTACTTGAGGAACTTTGTCCTGGATAAATGCAGTGACAGCCACCACCCAGCTGTAGCAACCTCCTCGCAACTCACCCCAGAAAAAGCCTGGAACATTAACGACTCATGCAAGAAGCTCTCCTCTGCCCTCTGCTCACAGGTGTTGCCCAGCTTCAGGGTGGGGGACACAAGTGGGATAAGCAGAAAACTGGGGGAGGGACTTGTGCACTGGTTGAAAGCTCCATCATTCCCACTCTGGCCGTCTCCACCACAGCTCAGAGGCAATGCTACTTCAGCTGACTCCCTGTATATCACCAGTTCACCCAGGTAGTTCATGATGTCCACACTCAAGAACATGGGAAAGACCATAGAGCTCCTTTGCAAGCAACTAGGCAAAGACAGTTGGAACCCAGGTAAATGCAAATAGCTCTCCAGCTAGGGGGGACTGTCCCTCCTCCCAGGGGATGCAACATCATCTTCAAGCCCTTCACTTGCTCCCTCACTGCACTCAGACAGGGGCAAATGCTGCTCCAGCACTACCACTGGTTTCTGGGCTGAAACAGCAGCATGGAGTCCATGTCTGTATGTAAGCAAGCAAACCCACAGCATGCGCAGAAAGAACAGCATCCCTGGCCAATGTGGATATGCATTTCCAAGCATCCGTGCACACACACACACTCACAGTCTCGGGAGCCAGGGCAGGGCAGAAGGGCTCCTTGGGGAGTGTGGGTTTGAGCAGTGGGAGCAAGGGCTACTCATGAGCCCAAGGCAGCGTGGCTGCACTGCACACAAGCTCTCTAGAATGGGGCTGTATACTGAATTTATGAGCTCCTAAGTCATCACATTTACAATTTATATTCTCCAGTCTTTTAATCTTAACAATAAACTCGGACTAAACCTTTGCTAAGGCAGTGTGGAAATTTCGCTCTTCTCGGCATCCCCCCATGTACGAGGTGCCCATAGGCAGGACCAGAACATGATTCTTGATGCCTTCAGTGTGGGGTGTCTTCTCCTATTCTACACTCCTAGTAAAGTCATCATCAATCAATCAATCCCCCACCTGCTACCTTGATTACCCAGACCCCCTTCTTGGACATAGGTATAATACACTGGCAAATAGCGGGGGACAAACACAATCTCCTGCAATCCCTCCTACCTTCTAGAGAAGGGGGATGCTTCTTTTAATCAGTGGGCTTCAGGTCTATGTGCACACCACCAGGACCCTCACCTTCATTTTGAACCACTTGGGACACCCTTGTCCCCTGCAAGAAAACCCTATTGGTGCATTTTTACCCACCTAGGATTGCTTTATTTCAGAGGTCCACATCCAAATAACCATCTCCAGAAGGTTTCCTGCTGGAGCAGTGACTCTCAACAGGAACCAGTCTCCAAAGTGGGCACCCCTTTTGCAAACTGAGACTTAAGTCAGATGGAATTGGCACTGATAAACCTACTAACGGAGGCAGGCCCTCCCTGCTTGGATGAACCCCACAGTTTCAGAAGAGGGTAGCATCATTTCTGCAGAATGCTTGAGTGGCCTCAAATAACACACTGAACTGTCAGGCACAAACCCAAGCGATGGCGTGAGCCAGCACTGAAATAATGAGAAGCTGATCTACAGCTTTTCCCCTCTGGTTTATTAAATGAATGCTCCACATACCACTTCCCACTGACTGGAGACAGAGAGAAAATCCCAGGACAGTAACTCATCATCCTTTCTTCCCCTGAGAAGATTCAAGGCTGTGGCTATGTATGGATGTTGTGAAGTGATAAAGTTGCTGCGGCTTCGCGAGTTACCACGCATCAGCTGAACTGTGCCATCTGACCGCACGCGCGCTCCCGGCTCCCTGCAACTGGGTGGTAAAACATGTTCACTCACGATGGGGCTGGAGCAGGTACACTGTCGGCAGGCTCCAGATAAGCACGCTCTGCTGATAAGCAGTGCCTCATTAAGCCCCAGGACTCAACGGCTTGCAACGCAACCCTTGGCCTTGAAGTCCCTCCTCTTTTCAAGTTGTAGCCCTCAGTCATGCAACTAGCAACGGGAAACCGCTCTGGTAAAGTGGTCAATGTTGAATTAATTCCTGTGCATAGCATGGAGAGGAAGGAGGGTCAGGGAGGAATAGTAGAAGGACCAGCCAACCGTGTTGCTGAGTACAACCTCAGCATATCCTGGAAGAGGATAGTGCAGATGACACATGGAGATGACCCAGGCAGTGAAACCAGAGTGCTCTGAATTCTGCTGGGGTTGTAGTTCAAGGACACAAGTTACAGCACCATTTGGGCTTTCCAAGACTGGAGTAAGGCCTTGCCCCAGGCATGGGGCATGAGGTAACATAAAAAACATCAGGCCCACCGTTGACTCCACTAAGCAGGACCAGGCTTCCTCTTTGGCTTCATACCTCAAAAAAGAGTGATTTCATGAGGTTCCTGCTCCTTACCACCACCCAGAAGCTGGTTGTCTTCTTGCCTGAACCTTGGTTTAGCCTCAAGCCCCAACCTGAGGCTCAGAAAAGCTGGATACAGACCCAGCTTTCTAGATCCTCCTTCTGCTCTTTTCCCCAGCCCCTGGGGGCTCCCTCCCAGCCAGCACTCCCCAGAGCCACCCCATTTACTATCCCATAGCCAACCTCTGTGCTGAGCCTGACACACTGGTTCAATGCATGGGACACACTGACCCTCTCTCCTGCCCATGGAGATGGGAATCCATGTAATTTAAGTCTTTCCTGCTCAACATTCACAGCTGCAAAAACAGCAGGCAAACTCCTGACTTCCCAAAACTAATGACCAGGCACCTACCCCCTCTCTGCTTTGGCCCACCCAGACACTATTGGGGTGGCAGCTACACCCATTTAGGACAGGTTCTCCTTATCAAGTCATTGCCCTTTTATTTTAAGAGGTGAGGAGACATTCTTTGGGGCAAATTTTCTGTTTATTTTTCAAAGTTCTTCTGAAGTCAGGCAGGTGCCTCTGTTGCCCTCCCCAGCAGGAGGTCAGCCCAATGTGCCCATCCCTGGCTGTGCTCCCCAGGAACATGGCTCCGGCGGTGAGCACAGCATCCCCTCCAACAGGTCTGCCCCGGGGAGAGGCATCTGATGACAGTCTGACTGGTGGAGGAAAGCGTGACTTGTGTTTGTTTGGATAGTCAAAGGACTTGGAACAAATGTCTCCGACTTATGTTGGTTTAGATAAAAGGACCCTGGCCTTGTCACGGGATCAATGGGGCTGGTGAGAAACCACTCATGTAGACCCCCTCTGCCCCCAGACCCTTTTAAAACAGAAAAAAATCATCATCATAAGAACAACAATAATTGTTATTTAGGTTGGAAAAGACCTTTAAGATCAAGTCCAGCTGTAAACCTAACACTGCCAAGTCTACCACTAAACTACATCCCTAAGTGCCACAACTATACATCCTTCAAAAACCTCCAGGGATAGTGACTCAACCACTTCCCTGGGCAGCTTGCTCCAATGTTTGACAATCCTTTCTTTTCAGAGAAGAAATTTTTCCTAATAGCCAAAATAATAATAATAATGATAACGATAATGATAATAATAATAATAAAAACAATAATAATCAACAACAACAACAACAACAACAATAATAATAATAGAAGAAAGTTTTCACAACTCAGAGATGCTCACTCCTTTCTGGACCAGGGTGCATTGGGGTGCCAAGAACAAGGTCAGGGATTGGGGTTGCAAGTTTGGGGTGACCTGTGGTCTGGGTGACCAAAAGCCTGGGGCATTTTCCTTCTTGGTACCTTGTGTTTTGCTTCCCATCCTGACCTGGCTGATAGACCCAATGCCTGGCTGGGAGTGAAGAGCAGGCTGGATGTGGTGGTGCCTGGAGCAGGGGACCAGGGGGACAGGGACCGCCACATCCGCATCCATCTGGCATACTGAAACAGCGAATGAAGGAAAAGGAAGGAGGGGGTGGGTAGGAGAGAAAATCCCAAAGATCCTCGGATAATAAGCACCATTAAGGTTAGTCTGTCTCATGATTGTTTCTTATTAAAAAGAGACTGTACTTTATCTGTGCAGGATATGCTGTTTGGATGAGGGAATTAGCAGAGTGACTGCCTCCATATCATCTAATTAGCAAAAATGTTGATAAGCAGATACAATCACATATGATTAGGATCCTTTTAAAAAGCCACTCCATTAATTAAATAGACAGAAAGGCCGCCTCCAGCCCTCGCGTGCCACTGATTAGAATACAAATATTTACACTAATCTCACCTCCATCAGCCATGGGACACTTTTGAGTATTTTTAGTGACATCAGATTACTATTGATTTTCATCCCCAATGTCAGACCATTTTGTTAGTATCTGAAAGTGCTGCCTTCAGTTTCGGATGCTTTAAATCATGTTAAGGGTTTATCTTAATGACGCTGCTGATAACCACTGTTCAGGTCACTCGTACTTTCTCTTCAAAGAACACAGTCTGGGCTGGTTTTTATTGTTTGTACTTGAGATTTAAGATACGAAAAACATTTCTCATTTCAAAGCCTTGGTTTCTAGGGATGGGGCTGCCAGGCTAGTTTGGGTCTAGTTACTTGATGTGTGCACATCTTGCTCATTTCCCTTTCTCCCTGCCTCTCCTCAACCCTTTATTTTTTCCTTGCAAACCCTTTTGGCTCACAGCAGTAGCCTCTCATGAATGGCTGCTAATCTCTGACGCCTGCTGCAGGCAGCAGACAGACAGGCAGTGAGCGTCCTCCATTCAGGGATGACAGGAGAAAAACACTCCCTACTTTTCAGATGGGTAGGACGCACTAAATCCAATACAGATAATCCAGTGCGCCAGCCAGTCTGAGATGGGCTCTCATCATCAAAAGCAAGTACGGGAGGAGATGCTTTGCAAAGAGACAGAACAAGGCAGAGTCACCTCTTCCCTTCCATACACAGCCCCACTCCCTGCAGTAGATAACTGGCCTGGAACCCTCCAACAGAGTTGTATGACATCCTATTTTCCCTTCTGGGTAACAGAGTAGGAACAGCAATTGCTTTTGAAATTTCTGCCATGCATCTTCAAATGGACCACACTGGCAGTGGCTAGGAGCTGTTGGTACCTTTTGGTGGCTTGTGGGTGGTAAGCTTGGATCACCCTCAAGTCCAATGGACAATCATAAAAAAACCACTAGCCCAAATAAATGATTCCCCTTGATCAAGATTTCAAACAAAGCACCACAGCGTGAGCAAGCCATGAAACCTCAGCACTCCCCTCAGTGTGGAAAAGTGTTTTAGGATGCTTTGGGAGTGCAAAGAGCTCTCTAAGTTCAAATGGGCAGCATCAGTTTGCTGCTGTGCCTAGATTAACTTTTACCATTGTTATAGCACAAACATCACCCATCAGAAAAATCATTCATGTGGCACAACCACCCTGTAGTTAAGAAGACCTCCTCTGTGCAAAGGAGGCAAAAGACAAGATCTCTCCCATGAGGGGAGCCCATGGGACTATGAGCTGCTTCATTGCTTTGCACTTCTTTTAGCTCCAGCCTTCAGACCAGCACTGTGCTGCCTTACAGCAACTTTTACTGCCAGAATATGATAAGTACTGCCATACAACTGACCCATCACTGACCAGTGAGAAAACCAGCAAAACAAAGCCCTTCCTCAAATGCACCAACTCTGTTGCCTGCCTTCCTCTGCCACATTGATTTCTACAGGCTGACATGGATGCCCCTTGGCCTCATGGCCCCACATGTATGATGTATGTTAGGACAGCAGCCAGCTCATACGCTGCACATATGCTCTTTGGTCTGGCCGGCTCTTGATTCCTTCCCAAAGTGTGGGATAATGGAAACGAGGGCAGTGATCCGCAACACATGCTGCCATTAGTAGGTGTTTACGACAGTGTGTTACAGACAGATGAGTTCCCATTACTAGCACTTCCTTGGAGACCTCCTTCATGCAACGATTGCCTGTGAGGATATTGCATTTCCCACAGGAATGGCAAATCCAGGGAAAAGAAACAGATGCAGGATCATCAAAGTTCAGCTTCTCAGGCTGAACTTGTCTGTGATGAGTTCATGTGGTATCCCTGTTGTACACGCATCCACCTTAGGACAGAATCGTGCAGATAAGAGGCTAAGGATGTTAATGAGCTTCATTCTGGGCATTTATTTTGGTACCAGCATGAGAGCTGGGCTCCTCTAGACACACTAGGTTTGGCTATAAACTCAGAAGAGATCATGATGGTCATCTAATCATGATTTTAGGAAAAAGGCCCACCCTGGATTAAAAATGCCCGCATGAGGAGGTTCCAATGATTCATTACGCTCATAACCAAGGACGTGCAACTTATCTGGAATTTAAATTTGGCTAATGCCACCTTCCAACTGCTTTGTCCAGGAGCCTGAAGATCCCTGTGCCATTGAATTTCTGTCCCCATGGGGGTTCTTACAGACTATAATGAAGCTGGCACAGAACTTCCTCTTAATATTAAGACACTTTCTCTGAGTATCTCCCTCCAGAGAATATTTTCCAAACCCTTAATCACATTTTATGGCTCTTCCCTGAGGCTTCTCCAATTTATCAATGCTTTTCCCAAACTGTGGAAAGCCAAACTGCAAACAGCTTTCCTATAGCTGCTGCTGTAGCACAATATGTCTCATAGGGGTAATATGACATCACTACACCACACTTTGCTGGACTGCACGTGAAACCACACGGAGGATCTGAGAATCCCACCTTTGGGCAGGTATAGGCAAAACCTAATCTGACAAAGTCATATGTCACAGCTGTGACATCACAGCTCCATCAGGCAACTACAACATCACGTGGATGATATACATTTAAAAACATAAGGCCAGTGACAACCAACTCCACCCTAGAATGAAGTCAGGTCAACTGAGCACTGATTGGCTGAGGCCCCTCTGAGGTCACAATCTCACGGTTTCTGAACAACAGGCTTAAAAAGAAAGGACATCGTCGAGCAGCACTGTGTGGCCTTGGGATTCAAAAGGACAGAGCAGACCAAGGGATGAACTGAGCACCCTGAGAAGCACAGCAGCATTAGGTGTCCAGGAGCCTCTGCATGCTGGTCATCCTTGGCCTTCACATCCTTGGTGGGAGAGGGTTACCAGGCATCTTCCAAACAGACGCACCTTTGCTTTGAGATGGTGGATTATTACAAAGTCCTTGGACTGCAAAAAAGTGCCTCCCAGGATGATGTTAAGAAATCCTACCACAAACTAGCACTAAAATGGCATCCTGATAAGAATCCCAGAAACAAGGAGGAAGCCGAAAAGAAATTCAAAGCAGTTGCTGAGGCATATAAGGTTTTGTCTGACCCTCAGAAACGACTGCTCTATGACAAGTCTGTTAAGGAGAGCAGATCTCACAGAGGAAGAAGTGCCACGGAGGGTCGTAACAGCTCCTTTGATTCCCCTTATGTATTACATGACCTTGAGGAGACCTTTAAGGAAATCTTTGGAGGGATGGATCCCTTTGTGCATGCTTTCTGTGACCCCTTCGACAACATCAGAAACAATGGTGAAAACTGGCACAGGACAAGTGGAAGAGGAAGAAGCTCCAGCCTGTTTTCTGACTTTATGGAGCCATTTACAGCATGGAATTCATTCATCCCCAGTGAGCAGCCCACTTCCTCCTTTGCTGAGGACATAGCTGGGCCACAGAGTGTCAGATCAGTGTTAACCACTACTGAAGTGATCAACGGCAAAAAGATCACCACTCGGAAAATCATTGAGAATGGGCAGGAGATAATAGAAGTGGAAGAAGACGGCCAGCTGAAGTCTGTGACAATAAATGGGAGAGACTACCTGAAATTATAATGTCCGCCAGCACAAGCATTAACTGCAAACTGTGGGACATGCTCTCATTTCTCAATGGATGGGATCTACCACGAGCAGTATTAATAAATGCTCAGTTCATGACACAACCAATGCAGTCTCCTCAATGGCTGAGAACAAATACTTCACAGGTAAAGATATAGAGTTATGCTAAACTAATGAGTGGGACTCCACTAACCCTGTGTAAGGTGATAGATAGTGCTTGTTCAGTAAATAGCTATAGTAGATACATGTGAAAACAACTTTGCCAGTTTGCCAAAGAGATCAAGTTGATTTTTACAGCAAGAGGAGACAGGCTGGTTGATGGACAGGTAAGAGAGCTTTATGACAAGCTATAGGTCCTCTTCCCACTCCTTGAAATGCTAACCTTGAAATCTACTAGCTGGAAGAATAAAGACTTGTGTGACCCTCATACACAACCCTGAGGCTGAGAGAATATCCTACCCTTGGTGTATAAGAAGATGCATATTAATTGAAAAAAGTTTTTGTACACAGGCAAGAAGGTGGAGTAGGTTCGGTGGGTCATGTGGAGTCTAGAGAAGAGGAACTGGCACACAAAAAGCCAAAGGAGGGAAGAAAATGTCATTCCTCAGACTGTGGAAGAGAATGGGGACTTTCTTGAAAATGCTCTGCAGATTATGACCAGAGGCCCTGATGGAAGCACTGTGTAACTAGGGGTTTGAAAGTGTGTAGGGAGAAGGTGAATTTGGCTCTTGGACTGGGACAACCTATGGTCCCTTTCTGCTTGGAGTCGTTCAAACAAAAAGAGCTAAATTCAAACCATGAGCAAATAGATTCCAGGGGGCTGAGTTTAGCTCCCTCTTTGTGCAAAACTGGATGCAGGGACTTAGATGGTGCTTTACCATCCTTATTGTCTTGCTCACAGCTGCAAGAGCCAGTTCACAATGCATTTCTTGCACAGCCTGCCAGCATGCTGCTTTCGTCCTCCACTGAGCTAAGGAACGCGCTCCCCACATTTCCGCCCTCCCCTGTGCTGACGTGAACTGCTGAGCCTTGTTTTTTCTTGGCCAGATCACCTTAGGCATTTAAAATCTTACACGCCTCTTATTTTCGGTCCCACGCTACATCCCCTTGAGTTTCCCAGCTTGCCCTGCCCACTGATGTCTCCCTGGAGACTGGAACTAGCTTTCAGGGACATTTTCACTCTAATTCAGATTGCAAGTGCTGCCTGCATTTGGGCAGGTCTTTGCATCTGTTTCCTCTGCTGTAAAATGGGAATAACAGGCTCCCATGCTTTCAAGGAGACTGTGAGGTAGTGATACTTGTAAAGGACTCCAAACATTAAGTAGTAAGTTAAATTAGCCAGAATACTGCCACCCCTTAATCAAAACCTTTTACTTCTGAAAAGAAACATGTAGCTTAAATCACCTTCCTTAGCAACTGATGCCATGCCAGGCTTGGAAAAACAGACCCAAACTGTATTTGTTATGTTGAGGGCTGTTAAGTCTCTCTCCCAGTAAGAAAAAGACCCAGCACTAGGAGGCAAGTAGAAGTCGAAGTGCAAACTGGGTTCATGGAGGGAGGCCAGCAGTGATAGGAGCAGGGAAAACCTCAGTGCAGGGACAAACTACATCTGCTGCTCCTCCACAGTTTGGGAGCCATCAGCAGTCCTGCAGGCATTGGGACTCAGGTTTGCAAAGATTTAAGGGGCTTGGTACAGAAAGATGATTCTGGTCAGAGCAAACACAAGTAAATATTTTTACCAATACACTCTGTGGTTACCATGTTCATGTGGGATGGTTTCTTGAATTTACCTTGTGCTACTTCAGAAAAAGTCCAAGGTACAAAAACCAACCAATCAACCAAAAAAACCCCAAACAAACTGCACAGTTTGGATGGGAAGGTGCAATGGTCTTTGAAAAAATAACATGTTTTGAAATCAGGACCGGAGTTGAATTCCCAGCTCTTCAATATTTTCATCTTGCTAGGGCTAAAACTTTGCTTCAGCCTCTTCTCTAATGGGCTATTTTTATGTATGCATGTATTATTTCTTGATCTGAGATCAAGATATGCAGATCTACACGCATCTTAGACCTCTCCTGCCTTGGGCCAGCAACTCACTCTGTTGTATCAATGTCTAAGGCACCATCTAAGACCAAGTGCTTCCTTTTCCCATCCCTGCATCAGAACATTTCCATTGCCTCTTGCAGCAGCAGCAAGCTCCTGGGGAAGCTCTGGCAGCACGTACCAAAACTTGCTGTTGGAAAACAGGAACATGGATTGAGAAGGGACCCAGCTCACCCAGTAAGTGTCAAGTCCAGGAGGACCTGCAGTTCCTTTTCCACATCTCCCTGTGCACTGCAGGCCACAAAACACCTTGCAGCACTTTCTGTGAGCAAAAGATCTGAGATTAAAAAAAAAAAAAAAGACAACCATAAAGGTCTGGTGGTAAGAGAGCAGGTCAGACTATGTTAGCAAAGTCCACCATTCCTGCAACAGCAAGAAATCTGCCAGATGTGTCCAAACCACCCGTGGAAATGGATTGTGTCTCCATTACAGAGAAAGATAAACGAGCACCAGAAAACTTTGACTTGGAAGAAAACCCTTGCCTGTCCCAGGACATGAGATCAGACTAACACTAACATCTTCAAGGAGTTTTTAAAAGCTTTTTCTCATGCCACTTAGCAGCTGCAGTGCCAGAAGAGGCAGCACCAAATGTCTACCCCACAGCACAACCCGGAAGCCTTTTCCTTGCCCAGTTCCAGCTCTCTGTTTGTCTTCCAGAAATGCATATTCCCTCTAAAAAGCTGTATTTTGGGACCTTGCCTGCTCAATGATGTGTCTTCCAGGTGTGCTCATGGCTGAAGGTGCTTGCATGCACCTGCATGTGCAGTTGATCCACCTACGAGGACAACAGGTACCAGCGGCAGAGCGTTTTGCTCAGCTGTGATGGAAACCAGCCCCTCATCCCTCCAGTCACCGCTGGACATGACGGGCTCCTTTCAAGCACCAGCTCTGCTTGAACACATCACACTGGGGAGCAGTTTGTAGCTTCCCTTTTGACTGCAGCACCAAACCCAAGCATGTGGCCCTGGCTGGCCCGCGGCACCGGGAAGAGCAGGGAGCGAAGGCGGCTCGAGCACCGCCACCGAGCCCGGCCGGCAGCCTGCATGGAGAGGCTGAGTCATTATTTTATTAGCAGGCCCCACAACTACTTTAATGTGGGCTTAGGCTGCAAAAACAAAAACATACATAAAAGCATTTGGAATTACTTCATAAAATACTAAATCACAATATTAACCAACTGACCTTTGCTCTATGCAGACCTGCTAATTTTAGCAATTACAGCCAACAACTTGAACATATCAAGTGGGCAACTGTTTAACAATAATGACATCTGCTTGGAAAATCCAATTACGTCTAAACATCTTTAAATCCCCACTAGGGGATACCTGCTTTCTTTTTGCAACTGTTAGTCTCTGCCTAATAGGATTTTAAACTCACAGCCTGCTGCACACTGTGGTGGCAGTGGCCCCTCTCCCTGGAGTGGCAACAACAGGACCGCCATCCCATTAAGCAGGGAGCGAGAGTCTCTCCTCGGACAGTGATGGAAGTGGTTTGGTTTTTTGACAGCCTAATCTGATAGACGGGTGCATTAGCTGGATCTCTTCTCTCCCCCGTCCCCCCCCGTCGATACTGCTCCTCTCTGCAGCCCCCCAAGGTTACATGTGCTGGGCACAGGCAAGGCTGATCTCTGCAGGCTGTTTCTCAGGAAGGACCTTTCTACCAAGATGGGCTTTGCAGATATTTGTTCCTTTTGTGGGGCAACCAACATGAGATTTCCCCCTGCACTGTCCTCAGACACAAACTAGTTTTGTTTTCTGGGTTGACCTCTGTTTCTTTCCTTCTACACATCTCTTTAATCTCTTCTTTCCTCCTCTACCCTCAGCTACTTAGATCACTCCCTGTGGCTCCCTGCTTTGCGAGTGAAACTCCAACACAGATCTGTTCCTCTCTATAACAGGAACCCCTAAAAGACAACAGCTATGCAGTGGTTTTTGCAGCCATATTTCAGGCCTGTAGGCTCTTCTTGCCAGGAAAAGTGACGTTAGAAGTAACTGGGACCAGTGGGGAAGAGTGAACACAACAAGACCACCCAACTCTCCATTAAAGCACCCCAATGCAGACCAAGATCCTCCACCATAAAATCAAAGGTCCTTATTCAGCCCCCAGTTAGGTTGCCACAAAGCCCCAAGCTCCATTGATCTGGCAGCAGTCTTCTCTCCACAGTCCCACTCCTGATCACTCAGCACCCTGGGCTGCAAGGCTATTGTCAGATATTTGAATTGAGATACAAGAACAGAATATTTCTGTCCCTTTTCCTCCCTCCCTCTCCCTCCCCGGCCAGTCTGGCTCTTTTCTGATGGAGCGTGCAGCAAAATCACAATCACATGTTTGCAGCAGTAGGAGGCCATTGGCATGGAAGTGGCTGTGATGTCACTACAAACATTTCCACCCTATCCCATTTCTCCAGAACAGTCTCCGTTTTTATGACCCCATCCTGAGATCTGCAGGAAATCAAATTGTCCTGATTCTATTTTCAGCACTGGTGTCATGGCATCAATATATAACGATGTGGTGTCAAGCCGGAGAGGCTCAAGCGCTCTGCCGTGGTGTCATAGCTGGTTTGTTTTGCGCAGCTCCACGGACTGGATCGCAGCCCTGCGGGTGCCACACTTGCCGTGCTGGGACTGCTCGGGACACGTATGCCGTGCTCACGGGATGAGCTGCAGGGGCAGGCCACAGGGCAGGTCTGGCTTTCATCCACCGGCAGCTCCCATGCCCTGTTAGAGGTTACCAGCTGGGGCACGACCGTACCAGAGGGCAAACACACAGGCATGAGACATGCGGTTCCTGCAGAAAGGTGCATTGGATGCCAACCAGCCCCAGGGGCTGCATGCAAGGGAAGGGATGAGTATGGTTACAAGGTGCTTGTGCAGGGCAAGGGGAGCTGCAAGCAAGGGAGAAAGAGATTTGCGGGCAGACAGACACTGGCAAGGTGTCTGGGACAAGAAACCAAGTGTTAATCTGACCAAACCAGGTAGAAGCAACACCCAGCATATACAGTTTTAGGTAAACTATGATTACCACCTAAACAGAATGAGCCATGGGTTAAACCCCCTTGAGATTCAAACAAGGGTTTAGATCTCACTGTGCTCATGAAACACTTCTCTGATGCTTTCCACCAACATGTGAACTCCTGCAGACTGGAGTTCTCCCTCGTGCCTGTGTCTCACAGGGAAGAATCAGGCCCTGAGATCTTGGCAATTAAGCACCAGTACTGTCCCTACCTGATTTATCTCCTGCACCCAAATCCCAAATCTTATCTTCTCCTCAAAGAACATCAGATCTAACACACAACATACACAAAACACGCCTGAACTGAGATCTCCAACAGAAGCAACAACATCTACAGCAAAATTTTATCTGTTGGCCAGAGAGCTTTTTCTGGAAGAACTTAAGACAGCCCACAGAGTCCCCTGGAGCAGAGCAGGAAAAAGCATTGGTTTGACTAAAAAAGCAGTGGGAGAGACGTGGTGGTGGCCCATAGCTTCTAGTGAGCAAAAAAATAGGGGCTGCTTTTCAGAAAGTGTAGTGGAAGCTTCTCTATTACTTAATGCAAGGGACAGAACAATCCCATATATTTAAAGATTTTGCAGAAGGCTGTAGGTTTGAATCTTACTTTAACATCAGAGCTGCTCCAGGAGAAACATCTTCTAGCAGGCTATGTTACAGAAAGTTAGAGCCTCTGCAAAGGCAAAAGAGGGCTTAGTGACAGTTTGAGTATCTTAAGGCTCGTATGAAGCATACCAAGTGCTCACGGGTGTTCGTTTTCCACAGTACCAAAAAATATGCATGCTACAACCCCAGACAGGAAAGGGTATTAACCCTTGAGACACTTTATTTCTGATGAAACTCCACCATCCCAGCTGAACCTCACAAAGACTGAATGTGACCCTTTATTTGCCTTTAGCCATAACTGCTAAACTCACTGCATCCAGAGGAGACAGCGCTGAGACCAGACAGCCACTTTCTAAACTCCTGTATGGGGAACATTAGTAATTGGAGATAGCAGTCCAGCAGACTTGCAGCCTGAGACAACGCGTCAGTTCCCATGAAATTGCTGGGTCATTAGTCATCTCCTCTCTACAGCTTTCATTTTCAAGCCCTCTTTTATCTTTGGCTATGATTAGCACTCAGTTGCATTCACCTTTGGTCACCCTCCAAAAAGCACCAGGCAAGGGAGCTCATGGGACTTGAATACCACCCACTTCTGAAGCATTCAAGAAAGTTCTTTACTGTTTGAATTCAATATCTACTTTCCCATCTTCCATGGGGCTATGCCCTGTAACTCTCTCTTCGTGGCTGGCAGAACTTTGCGCCCTTCCTTCCCCAGGCTCAGACCTCCCTGGTGCCATTACAGACAGCTCCTCACTTTCCCATGCCCTTGATCACTTGGCATCTTGGCTCGGTGATGCCATCCACTCTTTCCAGCTCCTCCGCTTCCCCACTTTACCCTGAATTCCTCTCACCTCCCTCCAACGCCTTCCAGGAGCAGCTTGCTTTCCTTCTTCCTGCTGCTTGCTAATGCTTTCCTTCCCAGTTTGGACACTGCACCCCCATAAATAAACAGTTGCTTGAATTGCTCAGCTAAGAACCTGGCCTCTTCCCACCACCCATGACATCAGGAAAACCCTCAGTAGTGCTTAAGCAGCTGCAGAATGAGGCCCAGCAGCACCAAGTGACTTGGCAAGGAGTGACATCGGTGTTACAGAGACACACTCTCCAGCATGGTCAGAGTGAGGAGCCCATGTGGGGTGATAACATTTTTTTTAATCTTATTTTTTAATTTTATTATTCCCTCTCTTGTCGTTCCTCCTGCTCCTGGAATGAACAGGGGTTTTTATTGCTGGGGTTAAAAAACGCGAATTTGCATTACATCCTGGCTCCCGCTGTAATACTTCAGTCTTGTTTCTCTCTCGTCCCCTCTCCAGAACAACTGATGCTATCACAGCCTGATTTAATTTCAAAGACGGATTGTGATTTGGCAGTCGGGGGGAAAAAAAAAAAAAGCCAAGCTAATCAAAAGTCACCATCTGCTGCGTTGCCATGGGGATATTCCTCCCCAATAAATGTGCTCTTTGCCAAAATCACAGATAACAGCACTATAAAGGGTGGGAGGTGGAGGGGGGGAATCAAAGAAAGAAGTTCCGACACTAGGGGGGAAAAACGAAAGAGAGAAACGAGAGAGAAACAAGAGACAGAAGAAGTGGGAGAGAAAGGAGCATGGACTACTGAGGAAAAATGACGAATGGACCAACTAGGGAGAAGAAGGAGGAAATCAGAGAGACTAACAAGTAGCTGAGGGTGACAAAGTGATGGAGGGAGACAGGCAACTGTAAAGGAGGAAAGAGGAGAGACACCTCGAGACACTCTGCTGCATAAGATACCAAAACAAAACAAGGCAGAGATAAGAGAATTGCCCTCAAAGCCTTGTCTCAGGGGAAGAGGAGAAAACTGAAGCATCAGTGAGAACTCCCAGGGATGCTGGTTGGAACTCAAGGAGAGATCTTACTGCTATGCGCATCACAGTTACTGAAAATAAATCCCTGAGTGGGATGGACGGTGACACGTGGGGATGAGCAGGGTGAGGTCCCTGGTGCTCCATCAGCCCCGATGCTGCCAGGGCCCCATGGTGAGCTGGCAAAACTTGTCATGCTGCAACACAGCACCGAGACCTGGTGGGTTAAAATACAAATTATCTAGAATTAAGCACCTTTAAGCTGTTCTGTTTGAGATGGCAGAGGGGCAGGGGCCAGTTGTTCAACAGCCTCTGTCACTTTTCATTTCCCCTTGTGATACTGGGTAGCAATTTGGGATGTGGAATATAAGGGCAAAGAGTGCATCTGTGCTGGGGTGATTGCTGTCCCCAGTGCTCAGAGGGGACTGTCCAAGCTCCGGCAGCACCATGTACCCCAGGCATGGGCAAGGCAGTTGGCCAAAGAGAAATGGGGTCACCTAACATGAAATGAGTAAAAGCTGTCAAATTTTAGGTCACAATGTGCTGGCTGACCCCTGACCCTGCTTAGAGCGTGCTTGTGTGTGTTGAGTGCCCCTATTAACCCCCAGCAGCTAACGAAGATATGGGAGGCATCCCACACTCCTCTCCAACCCTAACAGGAGCTAAGCAAAGGGGTCATCTAGCACCCACACTAGTAGGATAGGATGAATTATTCACAACAGAGGCACCACCAGCCTTTTTCTTCCTCCTCCCGTTGGAGAACAATCACAGAAAAGATCACGGGTTGTGCGAATTCTTCACTCAAAAAATAACTGAATGACTTCTGCATGAACTTGTTTTGCAATTCAATACTAGCACTGATAAGAAACGATCGCAGCACATTGACTAGAGGAGCGCAACACCATGTTGCCCATACCCAGGAGTCAGAAACTTGGGATCTCTCTTCCCTTTGCTCCCACCTCCTCCCCACATCAAGAGGTGCTATAAAAATCACAAGTCTTAAAACACAGTGTTGGATGTTTTTCTCTGTATAATCATTTCAGAACACTGGGGTCTCACTTCAATCCTTCTCTGCTCAACCGCTAAATGTTTTGTTTTGAAGGAAAGCTAAAAAGCCACCCGTCACATGGCTCCAGGAGCCGGGGTTTAAAAAGTACACTAGCATATGTCCCACAAGAGTATTAATGCCAGTTGAATCTATGTACATGGAAAGAGATAGGCAGTTGGAGTGAATTAATTTAAAAATCAGAATGGGATCTATTGAGTAATATTTTTCAGAGTAGCTTTAGTGAAGACCAAAGTCATTGGATCCTCTGAGCTCATATGGCCTCACCTGTGTGAACGGAGCTGAATGGGCTGTCAGAGCAGAAGAGTTTCTGTACTCCAGATCCCATCCTCCCCCCATACCACTACCTCCAAGACCCCCAAAACATCTCTCCTGAGCCAGACAACATCTAGGGAAGCAGAAATGGCCATGGCAGTAATGGGGCTCCTCCAGACCAGACACCCTCCCTCTGTTGGCATGGTGGAACTCACCCATGGATGAAGCTGAGAGAAGGTCCATCAGGTTGTTTAAAAGCCTCTCTATCTACTGCAGATGCAGGATGGTGCCCGGGGAGTCCTTTGGGATGTTATCCATACAGGATGGCTCTAGCACTTGGGCTAATGATAGCCCCTAGCTGTGTCACCTTCCCGACAGGGTGCCTGCACAGAGTGGATGGAAGAAATGAGCTGAGAGTGAACATACCTAAAGATCCCGACAGGGTGCCTGCACAGAGCGGATGGAAGAAATGAGCTGAGAGTGAACATACCTAAAGATCGAAGAGAGAAGACATTGATGTGGGAACTAGAGAACTTGGAGAAAAAAAAAAAAAAAAAAAAAAAAAGGGAAAACTCAAACAATGCAAGTGGGAGAAGGAGGGAAAGCTATCTGGAATGGGGACTGCAGGGAGGGCTTGTGGGAGAGACAGGAAGTAGATAAAACTGCACAAAATGGAGAAATGCTTCTGGGTAGGATAAGCAAAACCACCCACATTTACATCCTGCTAGCATGGAGAGTAGCACATGGGGTTAGATGGCAGAGGGATGGGGCCAAGAAAGCTTCCTGGAGGAAAGGTCCCTTAAAAACAACCTGGTGCATGGACGTGAAAGACAAACTCCAACAGCACCGTGTGAGGGATGCCCTGTTGGCAGCACCACAAGGTAATGTCCACAGCACCCACTGTGAGAGCCGAGAGGACCCCAAAGGGAGATGGGGCAACAGCACTGACTGCTGGTGTCAGAGACCATCAGGGAGGGCTTCTGTGGGGAGCTGCACTGGGAAGAGGTTTCTAGCACATATAATATGAATGCACAAAGGGTCTGACACTCACGGGACATCCCCCGGCCAGTCTGTATCACTCAGCCCCAGTGCCCAGGGGTTGCTTATGGTGAGTGGAGAGTGCTGCTGGGCAGCGTGGATGCACAAGCAGCCTCCCTCGGATCCACTGTCGCTCACCTTGGCCCAGCCAAGCAGAGCAATGTTGGGCCACCGTTCCTAACGGAGCAGGGGCTTAGTCCCAGATCAGCTCCCAGAGGGAAAATGAGATGTGGGGACAGGAACATTAGCAAAGTGAAGGGCTAAGCCAAGCAGCGTAGTGAAGAGCACAGCCCCCATCACATGTCTCACTTCCCTGTCCTGCCTCCCCCTTTCCTCTCACTGGACTGTTACAACATTTTACAGTGCGGGAAGGAGGGGAGCTCCAGCAAGAGAAGGGACAAAAATAGGGAAACAATGAAGATTTGTTTAAAATTAGAGAATTTTGTTAAACAAAACCTCGTCCTATGCAGTCAGCCTATTGCTACTACCACTTTTCTCCCCTCCCTCCCCAATTAAACAGCAAATTATACTTATCAAAGAAAAGAAGGTAAAGAGAAATCTGAAAGGCTATGAGAAACCTTTAATTATTAGTATAGTGGCATGAAAAGCTGTTGAGCCCCTTAGAAACGTACATGGCCAATTATCAAAAAATATAAGAGATGCAGAAAGAAAGGTTTGTCTAATAAGTATGAATCGCAGGGCCATTTAGAACATCAGTGTTAAAGCATTAGAGTTAAATGGAAAAGTAAAAAGGGGCTGATGGTTTTAACTATTTCACAGGAGGACAAGAGGTTGATACTGATAAGACAAGCAGTATAGTGAAGTTAATTATCTGCGGCCCTTGGTGCACAAAGCTTTTTGAGCTGGTGATTAATAGAGATAAACCATTCAAACTCCACATTTCTAAGGTGAATGAAGATGGCAGAGGAACTGCACAGCCCTGGCATACTAACTACTCTGACAGCAACGGGCCCGGCTGCTGCGGAGGGTGCTGGGTGGGTTTATCGCTCCCGATCTGCTCCCCCTCCTCTAATGGCAGGGAGGTGGGGGAGGTATGGAGAAGGGGTGGCCAAACCTCTGGATGTTTGCTTCTTTGGAGGTGGCTGGAGCAGCTTACCTCTCTGAGAGTAATGCAGTCTGGGGGATGCTTATATGCGATTATTTAATGCCATGCTGATCCTTCTTGTACAGTATTACCTGTTTGTCCCAAGCGTACTTGCTCTTAGGTCCATGCAGAGGACCTCTCCTTCAGCTCCTCGTCCCACCCCTCAGCTCAGGTAGAAGTATTGCAACCTCCTTGGTCCAGGGGTCAGTGGAGTAGATAGGGGTTAAAAGTGCTTGAAGAAAGCACATGTCCCAGACATGAATTCTGTTTTATAGTCACAGAGTACCTGCATGGAGGATGGGGATAAATTAAATGGTCTGGTGCTTTTGTGGGAACTGGGAAACAAAGATGTGAATGCAGGACAGACTCAGCCCTTCATCTTTCTGAGACAGATAAATCAGGCACCATGAGGTTTATCATGCTTGAGTCTGGCAGATAAGACCTAAAAAATGGAGAGCCTGGATGGACAATCAAGAGAGACAGAACCTGATCTTACAAGATTTCCAGCCAGATCTCCAGACCAAAGCAATTTATACATGCTCCCATGACAGTGCTAACCTCCGAACTCTGGGATTTGGGTCAGACATTTCTCCAAATCTCCTAGAACTGAAAAATTCCCAGGAGATTTCCAATGACTCCTGCTGGGACCCTGCAGATGCCGCAAATGCTGGTTTTCTTCTTCTGATGTTTCAGTGTTTCTGTCTAGAGCCCAACTAGAACAATGAAGTTCAGAGACAGCAGTGAAAATTAAAGTAATCAGAAAAAATGGACACCGTTTCTAAGCTTCACAAACTACTTGGTGTGTAGGTTTCCATTTCAATTTGAATTCTAGGATGACTTTGGGGTTGGCTGTTATTTTCTCCAAAGTGGTTCCCTTGTCCTTGATAAGTTTGGAAAGGCATCTAAACTTCAGCATCTGCAAACAAAAGAATCTTATATTTTTGGCCAAACTAAATTGAATAAATTTTGTGTTTGTTAATTGCATCCAGGCCAACCTTGTGCAGGGCCAAGTTTCAGCCCAGTGGGATTTGCACATGGCCTGGATACAAGCTATTGTAAATGGGGATCCCTGAAGGAAAAGCTGACAGATGGTGATTCTAAAAATGTTTGTCAGAGCCAGCCTTTGTGACACAGAAAACCCATAGCCAAGGGGGTCCCTGAGTTGGAGAGATGGTTCTGAACTATATGGAAGGCCAGGAGAGTTTGTTGGTACCGGAGAAGTTTGACTGGGCCTCTTCTTGTTGTCTGCCAAACCCGTTTCCGTTACAACCCTTCTCTCTAAGATCTGGCTATTTGGATAAAATTGAAATTGGATCAATGCTGCACCTGGTTTTCCAGCTACATATTCCAAAACCACTCTGATTTCCATGCTATAAAATGGGACCAAGATGGACAGTTTATCTGAGCTGCATGGAAATTCTCCTCAGCCAGTCCCACAAGCAGGGTTACAGTCTGACTTGTGCATCAGCATTTTGATGATGGGATCAATGCCCAAACTCATTGGCCCATCATCCTATTAGTACCACTACTTTTCTTTAAGTAAAAGTCTGGACCAGGAAAGGTCCCATCCAGCACACATAAGCAGTGTGCAAGGAAGAATTTTTCCTTGTGATTTTCTGGTTGAGGGCTGCAAACCCAAATGTTTCCAAGCAAGGAAGACAAGACCCAGGAACAAATTTCCAAGCTGGCCCCATTAATAACAGCAGCATCCCAAGATACCAACAGGGCTGTGCAGCAAACATCAAGTTTTTTGCAGTTAAGATTCAGGTCTCTCCCTTCCCTTGCTCATCCTTATCAGTGTCAAGTTTCAGTGGTTGTCAAACAAATGGGCTCCATGAAAAGCAGTGGGAGAGGAGTTAAAACAGGATAATGTGCCATGAGTCATCTCTGCCCCATGACTCCCCCGGTTGGGACTGGGAGGCTGGAGCATACCTGGACCAAGTCTGGGGCACGCCAGAGCCCAGCTTTACAAAAAGCCCGGCCACCTGGGGGAGAGGGGAGCTGGCTCCAGCATGGCAGCACCAGCTCCAGGAGAGGTTACAAGGCCCTTGCAATCAAGTTCAAATTACGTATCAGACACACGCTCCCACGAGCAGACTCCAGACACCAGCTGCTTATTTTTAGACTGGAAAAGCCTTTTCTTACTGACACAGGTGGTGAGGCTGGAGCACGCACAGCACCAGCGGCCTCATGGCCGTTCCAAAAAGAGCAGCACCAACAACCCTCCAAGCACTTTCCACCATCCCTTTCCCCTCTCACGGTGGAAAAGGATCAGAGTCATTTGCTGTACTGCAGCAGAGGGGAACACGAGAAGCTCTCAACACCCTCGCACAGGGTGTGCGCAGCCCCAGCTCTGTGCTGCAGCACGCCTTGCCCCACTGTGTTGACCAGCCCCTTTGCTCTCTGCCAAGTGCATCGGCCCAAATGTTCGGCAACGCTGGTTCGGAAATTTCAAGAAAAGAATCTGGCATCTTGGGAACTGCTTGTGCTTCCTTCTAAAAAAACCCCAGCTTTTCTGCATTGTGCTCTTTGTCACTATAGCTGTAACCAAACTAGTACACAAGTCCAGACACCCTGTTAGCTCCTTCAGCAACTGGACAAATCATTTGGATCGAATTATTTATTTAATGAATTTTGCTTTCTCCCTGAAAACAGCAAGTAAAGAGTCTGCAGTGGTTTTGGATACATTTTTAAATTTTCTGCAACTAATTTTCATCACTTGCATTACTCATTGCAGCATTTGTCATCTGAAAACTGAAATTTAAAGCCTTCATCTGGCTCTGTGTGAACATACCTGGCATGTGCTTGTTTATACCCACTTAGGTGGTCAAAAAGTTTAGAAAAACATGTTAAAGAGTTTAAAACTTGCCCTCACCCCTCAATGTTCTCTACCATTAGGCTATTTTATCTGTTGCCAGTCATATTAATATACATATATATATGTGTGTAAGTGTATGCCAGGATATTAATGGAAAGTCAATATAAAGAGGGAACAGGCAGAGCAAATATATTTACCATAACTTCATGTCAGATGACTGCTTTATGAAAATGCACATTCTTTCTCTTACATCTCTGCAACTATAGATGGAAAACACAAGAAACAAGAACTTACCTAAAAGATAGCCTTTACATGGAGAGAAAAACAAAGTTCACAAAATATTTCAGACATGAACATAAACATATTTAGAAAAAAAAAGAAAAGAGAAATAGGCCATTCAAATCCCTAAGTTTAAACAAGAGACAGCATTAAACAAGAAAACCAATCTTTCCTTCTCAGGGGAACTCACCTTTTTGAACTCTGACTGCAACACAAGACTCCGCACAGTCCTTTGGCTCCTGCCATCTTGCAAGACCCTGCAAAAGAGCATATTTTCTAAAAATCAGTATGAATTCACTGGAGGCAAGGGGGTCTTTCTTCAGAAAAAAAATCAAATAATTAGGGCTTCTTCTAGAAGCTTAAATTTTATTTAATCCTCTATCTGCATAAGACATCTATTCCAGAGACTTTTACAAGGAAGGCTAGAGATGTGCGCAGCCCTGCAGCGACAGTCACTGCTGTGTTCGGGCTGCGCACTTTTGGGGTTTGCACAGGGGCTGGCCGGCAGCAGAGGAGGGCACCCGCACAGCGGGTGCTTGGCAGGGAACGGGGCTTAGCAGCAGCTTGTGCAGGGCTAGCAGAGCACAGGATGGGGGACCCTGAAGGAGCTCAGGCCCCCTAGGAGCAGAGTCACTTCTGCATATGTATTGCAAAAAAGTGCCTAAAAGTTTGGGAGATGTATCCAGCCTAAAGCATTTTATTTGGAGCAAAAATATCTAAATGCTGGGATTTTGGCAGAGCAGTAATGGAAGAGCAGAGATTGAGCCAGGCTAAATGTCCAGCAGAGCCATTATGCCCCAAATACCAATGAGATTTTTATCAAGGATAACACAAGCCCTCCAAAAAAATCCAGTGTTGCAAGTTTGCTCCTATCTACCTAACTGCTTGGTTATACCCTTCGGGCAGGACACAGCTCCTGAACAAACTCTTACCTCACCTATCATTTTTTGGTGGGTTTGACTTGATTGCTCTACTGCAAAGGTCATTTATTAGCTCTTCTCCCTGCCTTACACCTCCTGGCCTGAGTCTTTGCTGTGTTACTGCTGATGGCAGTCCCAAGGCAGCTATAAAAACTATCCCAACTGCTGGTGTTGTCCCATTATGAGAAGGTCTTGCTCTTCCATGGCCATGTCTGGAGAGGAAATGATATAACACAGTGGTGACATCTCTGTGAAGATAAAGTGTTTCTCAAAGTAAAATCAGGCTGCTTCATGTTTCTGCTATTTATCTCCCCTGCCAGCCATTTGTTAGGAATTTATGCATGGTCTTTAGTCACTCTTGACTCACCTTCTCTCCTTTGCTTTTAATTGCTCTTCTTACAGCACAGGAAAGGTGAAAATCTGCTCACACCTAGAGCAAGATTGGTTAGGAAAGCAAACTGATTAGGAAAACACTGGGTGCACATTCCTCCTGCGAGCCATAGCTCAGACACCCTCCTTAGAGGGTCTGCAGGCACATAGGATAGTCTTCATCTTCCCCTCTTCCATCTCATTTTATTAATGACTCGTTTATGGCAGTGCAACAGGGGCTTTCCAGTTTTTCAAAGTAGAACAGTCCCAAAGTACTAATGCAGACTGGAGAAACCCTTCCCAAGCATGTTTTTGTTGTGATAAAACCCCTTGATTCAAAGGAATGACCTGGGCACCCAAAGGGCAGGTTTTGAGCACCCTGACTCACACCAATGCCATCGAGCAGCGCGTGGTTTCCCAGTACCTTTCAGGATGAAAGGCTTTCAGAGAACAATTCATAGATGGTTTTGGAAGTTATGGAAGGCTGTAAATTACCAAGCAAAGACAAGACACACAAAAATCCTATTCCATCATGAAGTCTCTGCTATGGAGTCTTTTTTCTGAGTTGTATTTTAGTGCAACTACAGATGATAACTCACTATAAAGCCCTAATAAATTTGCTGAATGGTATTTTTTATTTTACATAGCCATATGCTCAACTCCGCTCCTTCTCACATAAGTAAAGTTAGGCACGTATTTGGCATCTCCAGACTCTGGGTCTGAATTCAGACATGACAAAATACAAATGTGCAAGTAACAGCACAAATGGGTAAGCGGCTGCTGAAAAGAAGGTGGACATCAAACAGATTATACAGTTACTTGGCAAAAGCTGAGGGATATCCTGGTGAATTTTTACATACAAAGAAAAAGAAATCTTAGTCACAGCTCAGTGGGACATTTTAATAAAAATAATAAAGTTTAGAAATGGGAAAACTTTAAAACAGCAACTCTAACTTTCTTTGTGGTAGATGTGAGAGCAACCGTTATTGGGGGCAGGTTGTAAAATACGTAGATTGGAAAGATGTGGATTGCAACATGAATGGTTTTCAAGTTAATGGTGGGTTTCAGGTTATAATAGAGATTAACTTAACCACTGTTCAGGAGGGATTTTATGGGATAACCTCAAATTGAAATGATTAACTGCTTGATTATTTCTGAAGCACCTAAAGAAAAATTATTTTTTGCTCCAGGTCTTCATTTTCTGTGATGAAATTAGAATGATCAAATTTCTCCTGCTTCACAATACTATTTCTATTGCTAAAAACCAAAGAATCTTTTCAGCCTATAATCAAGTTAATTTGGTTCTTGCTGTAACACCCTGAACTTGCATTGAGTCACACAAAATGGATGAATTTGATCATATCTGTTTGGTACCCACAACTACTCTGTCTTTCACACATGCACTCATAAGTACTATTTTTACCTACAGGTGTGCATACATATACACAAACATATGTATGTATACAAATATAATATCTTCTTGTCTGCTCAAACCAAGTAGGTGGCTCTTTGAATTCTAATAGTTTCTGCTTGTAAAGTTTTCCCATAAGATCCAGCAATACATTTCAGAATAAGAGAAAAAAGGAGAGACAAAAGAGAGAGAAACCAGCACGGCTGAATGTATACGGAGCCTGGACTACTTCATTTCTGTGTGTTGAAACTAATTTGTTGCATTATGTTTCTATCTCTTGCATGTCCACATTGCCACAAGGTCTTATTTTTACAAAACAGACCCATCATTCTTTCCCACAGGATGAAAACACAGTTAAATACTTGCTGTAAAAAAACCATTATGTGATGTGCTAGCCAAATGATACACTAATACTCCGACGTAAGTGCTTTTTTGGCAACTACTCAAAGGAGCAAAAATTACATCGTTTTCAACCCCAGTGATGATAAGATTACACAAAAGAAAGCAAAATATACAAAACGGGTTGATGATAAATATTGTACAATAAATGGAGAATAAGCCGGTTTTCTTGCTGTCACACCCTTTGCAGTTTTCTGCAATTTTTCCATCACTTGAGGCAGCCACACCAATTATTTCCATCATATTGGGTGTCCCCTGAAAAAAAACTGACAAAAATAAGGATTTGAAAGATTCCTTTTCAGGAACTTCCTCCACCAACTATTTCCTCCTTTTCAAATGGGGCTTTCAGAAAGGAAGTGGTGGCCAGCAGTAACATTCCCCACGGGAGGGACCCATCTTCCCTTCACATGTGGAGAAGCGAGAATATCCTCTTAAGAGGCAGAGCAGGAAAAGAAATCATCCTTTCATCGACGGTGTATTCCGACCGGATAGGTGTCTGATGCTGTGTCCATGATGGTACCTTCTGAGGAGTCATTTCCAATTGGCTTCAAGCCCCACATTGCAAAATGACAGTCAAGAGCCCATTGGCTTATCCTTTACCCTACTTATTTCAGTTGGAAACAAATCAAGACATTAACAACAACAGTCGAAAGCAATTCTTAATCTTCACTCAGATCCTCCACCGCAGCAGAAAGATTTTCTTACATCCTCAGTGAGGTGCTCAAAGATTTCTCCTTGTTATTAGGAGGCACAGGGGTGGTGGAAATGTTTCTTGCAGCCTTTCACCTTTTTTTCCCAGTTTGCAAGCCCAGTTTCCTGCCTTCTGCATATTTCTTTGCTCCTTGTAAGTTCTTACTAGGTAGGTGGAAGGAACCATCCCAAACGCCAAGGCTGCACAGGAGCTGCTTGCTTCAAGTCTCTTTTGTTGTACTTAGGTACATAAATCACAGCTGAGCAATCTAAGTGATTTTTTAAACAGAGGGAAAAAATAAAGGAGCACACTTAGAATGAGGCACGGGCTTGGTGGATGGGAAAGTCTGCAGCAAAGAAGCCATCAGCTCACTCATTATTCTCATTCGATGAAGTGTGTATATTCGTGATTTCCACATGTCAAGTACTCAACAAAAGTGGCAGCCAGTGGACCAGGTAGCTGCCACGACTCCAGCACCACAGCATCTGATTGCAAGCACCCCTAGAAAGCGTCCCAATCATGTGGGGGCCCTATGCACCCGCTGCCATCCCGTGCTGCACGGGCGCAGCCACCACATGTGGCTGCGAGCTGGGGCTGCCCTGGGGAGCCAGACGAAAAGCAGGCGCTCGCCGGCAGCCCTGCAGCCAGATCCTTTTTGCACAGATGTTTGCAAGGGCAGACTCATTGGGGGTGGGGGGGGTGGGGGGGTGCACAGAGAGGGGCACCAATCCGGAGGTGTGATACCGTCATGCACGTTTGCAAACACCATTTAGCGGAAGTCAGATGCCTATTTATCGCTTTCAAAGAGAGACGAGATCGGCTGTTAGTGCTTGCAGGATCAAATGGGTAATTTAGAGGCAGAAAAGATCGCCATTCAGGCTAATGGGATTTACACTCTCAAATCAAGTTACATGGATGCATTATAGGGAGTTCACATTGAGGGGAGCCAATTACCCCATTAGCACTAATAGGAATTGCACTAAGGCATCATGTGAGAAGACACATGCAAAATGATCACAGCTTTCCCTCACTTATTGAGGATTGTTTTGCTGAAATAAGGCAATAACTGATGGATGTCTCTCCCCTCAACACAGGCAGAGTTTAAATGCTTAGTCCTGGCTTCATCCAGCCACTATGTTCATAAGTGTGGGAAGGACCTTCTTCCCAAAGAGTTGTTATGAGGAGGGCTCGGCTCTCCTATACCCATTGCTGCCTCTTTTAACGAGCGCATAAACCCAGGTAGGCCTTCTGTGGCTGAGAAGGCCAGGTATGCGCCATTTATCTGTGGTTTCTTCTGACTCTCTGAAGTTGCACACCAGCTTTGTCTCCAGTTGCTGCTGTTTATCACGGGCTCTTCACTGGCTAGTGCCCAGCGGACACATTTATTCCCTGTGCAGTGCACAGAGGCATTTTAAATAGATACCTGTAACCCTAACGATGGTTCTTTAATGAAGAAAAGGCAGCAAAATTAAATGCGAGTGGCATATTACCACACTTGTTTTAAATTGATATTTAATTAAAAAGTTAATTATTAATTAAGTTTATCAATTGCACATCAGTTGTTCAATAGAAAAGGGCTCATTCATTTAATTATCTGCGTGCAACCGATAGTATATGCTTTTTAGCCAGGCAAGGTTATCTCTGCATCTGTTCTAATTTAGATCAGTTTAGCTTCTAATCTATCGAGAGTGCTTCCTTTTGCAAGCTTTTGATTTGATCTATAAATGTTTACTTACAAAACTGTTAGGTATTAGAAGCTGATCAAATAAAGGGAAGAGCTGCTCAGGGTTGCATTACACTCTGGTGGTGCTTTCTTGCAAAAAGCTTCTTGGGGTTTTCTTTAACAATGCGCCTGCCGTAAAAGTTTCAAAAAAGATAAACATCCACTCCGAAAGTATGTTAATAGCCCAAACAATGGGGAATCTTCAAAGGGCAAGAGAGGCCTGAGAGCAGAACACAGCGACAGACACCACCACCGCCGGGTGAACCCCTCGCTGCTTTTGCTGCAGAGAGGACTGCAGGGCATGGGCCGTGGTGAGGGCTGGGGCAGCCTTGCTGCACAGAGGTGCCCGCTCTGGCCCGGGGTGCTGGGGAACCACTGACGTTCCTAAGGGTCCCTGTGATCACAGAATCACCCTAAGGGTCCTGCTCTCCTTTCTCCCTAAAATGATTCCTAGGTGCTAATCAACAACTATTTATAGAGGGGTTTTGGATGCCACGTAGTAAACCATGCCATAAAGTCCTCCAGTACTTGGATAGTGTAACAGAGAGAAATACCCTGTGGAGGCTGTGACTCCAATAGTGTAATATAATAAATTATCTTGTATTTATTTTAACTGCAAATCATGGTCCTGCTCAGTTTCCATTAAAAGTAACATTCAGTGCATATATGTAAAATGCTAAAAGGTGCTGGTACATTAGTATGTTATTGGAGACCAGACCTGCCTGGTACTGAGGATGCTGAACACCAGTAAAGTTAATAACAAACTGAGGGTACCCAGACCTTGGAGCATTGTAAGAGGCTACAGATAGGCACTGTGTAACTAATTAGAAACAATCACCAGTTCAACCTCTGGGGCTTCAGCCACAAAATGGGCTGCAGCACTTGCATGTCCCTAAATAGTTCTCATATCCATTGTATGATAGATGGCTTTTCACAGGCAACCACCATGACACAATCCCTGCCCCAGGAGTCTTACACAAATCATGAACACGAAACAAAAAATGCAGCAGACCACAGAGGGTAAGGCGAGGAAAAGGTGAGAGAAAAAGATGCTACAAAACAGGGCTGATGGACTGACTGCCTTGAGGGGGCAATGCTGGAACAGCTGTGTCTTTTCAGAGCTTAGTTAATCAAGAAAAGGAAATGTATCACAACAGGTAAATAGTTACAGCACAGAGGTTCATATAATTCAGGTGAATACCCAGAGTCTGCAGCTTGTATTTGATCTGAAGACAACAAGCCCAGGGCTGTCTCCCATCTCCTGAATGAAAAGCACTAAGGGGAGAGGGCTTTTAAAAGGAAGCTAATTTACAATGCAATATTGCCGGGGGTGGTGGTGGTGGTGTGTTTGTACAACTGGAAAGATGATAAAAGAAATCTCCATGAATAGTAACTGTATGTTTATAGATGGGTGCCTCTTTGCCAACTCTGCATGCAATGTGCATTCATCTTCACCAGATATTCAAGTGGCAGGATTTTTTCAAGCAACAGTGTTTATAGAAAATGATTATTTTGGAGCTTTACACACTAGAATTTGAGGAAACTTAAAATTTACATTTACAAACATCATCAGTCACCCTATCTGATAAATCAGAACAGAGGCATCTGGCTTAACTACTATAGATGGGCAGCAAACAGCAGTCGGTTTCTCCAGAGATTTGCTAACATTGGTTAAAATGAGAAACTTATCATGCATCTGCTCACAGATACTCTGAAAGAAGCCAAACATATCAAAGCACTGATTTGTGAGGAATTATTTACACCAGTCCTCTTTTTTGACTAAAGGACAAAACTGGAAAGTTTCCTTTCTGTTGTATCACACCATCCAATGTATCATCAAGCCCTGGGATACTCCTTTCCTTCAGTGACAGGACTAAAGTGAAGATAAAGAAGGACTTCCACATGGACATAAGTTATCAGTGAAAATGCCATATTAGCAAGCAGCTCTGAAAGGCTGTGAATAAATAAAGCTGGTTTGTTTGTTCTTTAAGGTGCCACTGCACAATGAGATGGTTGATAAAGTGAGAGTTTTGGCTGGAGCTTTTCCACAGCTGGGGGACATCAGAAAGCCCTTTGCCTTCCCTTGACCCAGCCTCAGTTTAGGATCTTCTGCTGTATGATAAGGAGTGAATTAACACTGCAACCTTTCCCTAATAGGGATGCTATTCCCTAATTTAGTTTGTTAACCCCATTCAACCAGCTATTCTCACAAAACTTGGAAGAATTTAATCTTTCTGAGCTTTTTAGGCTTTGAGGCCAAGTGAGGTTGAAAAAGTTACCTGGGGAGGGGTTCAGAGACGCTGCCCTGATGTAGGACCTCACACCATTTGTCTTTTAATTCTTGGGTTGAAAAAAACACCTTGAATAATTTAAACAATTTCTGCATGTATTTAGCAGTAGGGCTTTTAGGATGAGACTATTTCTTTGTAAGTTACAAGATAGCAATCAACCCCTTCCTCCCACCCCCAGCAGATGCAGAAATTAATTTAAAAGAACATATGGGCCAAGAGGGTCAGCACTTGCCTCTCTGAGTGTTAACTCTGGGTTTCTGCCCCAAAGGGTGAACCCCTCCAGCTGTCAGCAAGCAAGCCATCAGTCAAGACAGGACCAGGCCTTCACCCAACACTTTGATTAAACCTTTGGTTTCAAAGCTGGATCTTCTGGGCCCTTCTGTAGTCCCCGGGCTCCACTGGCAAACAAATGCAGAAAGGCCGCTGGGGAAAGCATGTTTGTGTGAGATTTCCAACCCAATTTTGCAGACTCAGATGTTAGGCAGTTTAGATAAGGGGATGATTAGAGGTCTAAGCCTAAGGTTTGAAATACCCAGACTTCCTGGAACCACTGGTGCAAATCCCAGTGGGGCTGACTCAGCCCTCCAACCTCCTGATGAAGATAAACTGAGCTCCATGCAGAAGTGTGACTTGTGAGTCTCCACCCACCAACACCCCACTGGAGTGGAGATAACGATGGTGGTGGCTACAGCATAGAAGGGGATTCGTTATGGGGCAGAGGCGTAGTGCCCCAAGTCTGTCCACACCATAGCTCCTGCTGGTGCTCTCACTCCTGGGCTCCACCAAAAGTGATTTATGGTTCCTAAACTTTTCTAGAGTTTTGCTCCTGCATGTCTTGGTGTGCGTGTCCAGAGTCTTGCAGTGCTTCTGGCAAAACTATGGCCCCTCTTATCTCTCTGTTGTGCTACATATTGACCCCTTCAGAAGAGCACTGTATCAGTACCAGTTGTTACCTACTCAAGAGAAAAGCCCTTCATAAACATATTACATTGCTTTTCTATCAATCAGTGCTGTAATCCAATTGGTTTTATTTTAGAAATAAACCAAACTCCCAAATCTCTGGTATGCTCTTCACGTTAACATTTGGTTTGCCAAGCACAACTACCCAAAAGTTATCAGCAAAAGACTTTCTATAAACAAGCTGAACTAGTTGATTTAGCCTTTCTTTTCCTTCTGCTACTGGACAATTAGCCAACATCACACAAAATTCTAGCACACATTTCCTCTTTTAAGTCATTAATAATATTCTCCTTTAATAATTCACAGAGTATTTGCGATTTATTCTTTTGCCTTGTGTTTTGGAAATTAAGTCATTTGATCAAGGGATCTTCAGAAAAAAAGATAAAACCACATAATTTCTGTAACCATCAAACACAGCATCAATGACTGATTTCACAACTAAGTGTATGATTTGAAATGCACTTTAGGAAAGTGTTGAAACAGCAGATCTAATTAAACCTTTGCTTTCCAGTAGCATTCACCTCGTTACAGCTCAGACATTCACAGGGCAGCAGATCTGCACAGGACACATACATTTAAATATTCTCAAGTAAAATTCCACAAGTGGACATTGTTACAGAACTAATACCAGATTTTGTCATTTCTCATCCCATACTGAGACCAACAGACTGATCAAATTGACCAAATGGGGTAGCAGATAGTTCTATTACTTAGTCCAACATAAAAACAGTGGTAAGAAAATGGTAATTTAATCCTCCCTCTAGCTCCTGTTTGCACTGTGGCCAACTGGATGATGACCCATCAGCATCTCCGCACCCAAAATGCTCTCTAGCAGAGGGAGGAGATGGTGTACTCATTCATGGTTCTTTGAGCCAAAAGAAGCATCCCCAAACTGCCATCCACCAAATGCATATGAGTAAATTAAAAACAAACCAGTAACTTCAAGAGAGGTAGAAATAAAGATCCTGTTTTCCTGGACTTTGTGTTCCCATGGTTGAATTTTCCTGTGTCTTATAAGGTACAACTCTCACATATCATGCTGTGATGGAAACTTCTCCAGTAACTGCAACAATGGCTGCAAGAAAGCATCTATCCTTTTTCTCTCTCAGATTTTTTGAAGACTAGCAATACTGTCTCTGCATGCGCAGAAGCTTTTCTTTCAGGTCAAATACTGGTTTGGTTGCCTCTCCTCCACCTGGTTTTTTATTTTCATAAATCAGGAAGGCAGTACCTTTGAGACCTCTGCCCTCCTGCCACCTTTCACTGAACCTCACAGATAGGCTCCAATGTTATCGGGGGAAGGAGTGAGACCCATTCCTTTTAAGACAAGGCTAAAAATGGCTCCAAAAGCCATGCATGCACACAATAAAACTAAACAACTTAGTGGAATCCTTGGCTTTCCAAATAAAAGTGCCTACCTTCTGGTTTTTAATACCATGCAGCCAGCATTTTCACTCTGCTTTGGTCTGACTCAAGTTGTAACTCCCTTGAGGCAGTATCTTTGCCTTTCTATTTGCTTTTAAAATGCCTTCGTGCCCAGCACCTTCAAGCATAAAATAATCTCTAGAGCTGCAAGGAGAAAAGTCTCCACAAAGACGCGTCTGAATTTTGTAATGAAATTGTCTCCGTGTTGAGATGTCCTGGTGCACAAACATTTCCTCGACAGGGTTTCACTAGCACAAATACTTGTTTTTTTTTGTCATTTCATGTTTGAATACACATGGAGACTGCATCTGAGCTTGGGTAAGCATTCACATCAGAAGCAGCTTTGTAAGTGAAACTCCCACTCAGAGAACAGAAAGAGTGATTTTTCTTGACCCATCCCAATTCGGCAGTAAAATTCAAATGTGGCAAACCAGACCATCCAGGCTTTTATTTTTCTTTTCTTTCTTTCTTTTCTCCATCCCTCACCCCTCCCTTTTTTTTTTTTTTTTTTTTCAAAGCAACAAACATTTTGTTGAATTGTTCTAAATAATGACAACATTTGAAACCACTTCAGTCTGTTTAAGATCTCAGGGGGAAAATTTGGTGAATAAATGACTTGGGATAAATCAAATCATTCTGTGCTAATAACTGTGTCTCTCACTCTCCTTATCTCAATTGCTGTCCCTACTTCTGTGTGCTTCCGTGCCTCCCTTGCCAACTCCTGGGCATCACCCCTTGCTCTGAAGCCACCCTCTCTGCTCCTGTCTCCAGCTCTGCGATGGTCACTATCTTACCCCCTCTCGCCAAGCTGTCTGTCTTCTCCTGTCTCATCTTCTATTGCAACCCTTTTCTCCATGTGGTCCCCAGCCTCCATCCACCAGCCCCACACACCCTGCTGCCAGGCATCTCCTCTCACCACTCTGTCCATCAAGCCCACTGTGTGTTGCACAGCTCTCTCCAGTGAAGAGCCCTGGCTCCTCTTCTCCCCTAAAAACAACTTCTCACACAGGCATGACCCTGCCATCGAGACCAGACTCCAGTAACTCTCCATACCTCATTGCAAAAATAAGCTAACATCCTCCACTTCTTCCTTTCCCCGTGCACCTCCATCCCCTTCCCATGCTGTCATTCTCCACCATATGATGTAAAACCTACAGCAGTCCTTTTCGATGGCCTTTGGATACAGTTTGCACGGGAAACACTACACGCTGCCTCCGTGCACCAGTGCTGGTGTTGTGTGGCAAAGTCTGAGGAGTCAGAAGAGGTCAACCGTTGGCTTGACCTCCTAAGCCCATCTGCCTTCATGCAAGCGAAGACACATGCTCTAAACATGTATTATCTTTTCAGGACATTTGTTTCAGGAGCAAGTTGTGTTAAGCAAAGGTACGTCAATTGATAATAAACCTGCTCCACACTGTCATTTGTGGGTGATTTGAAGAAAAACAGACCATGTAATCAGGTCTAAGGGGTCCCTAGTACCAGAGACGCTGGTGCTGTCAGCTATAGAAAATAATTAGAACGTTATCCCTGTGGCAAGGAGAATGTAAATACATCTAAAATACGACATAATGACATTCTCCTCTGTAAGCCAGGGGATCTGCTTCAAATAAAAGGGCCATTAACACAACAATTAAAGCCAAGGGGGCCGGTGAAGTAGGGAGCCCGCCTGGTGCAGGGCGAGGCGAGTGAGCGCCCGGCGTAAATCTTTCGCCATCCCAGCCAGGAATGTGACTATTAGCCCTCTCATGACCCGAGGGCTTCCCAATAATGCATCTGCTCTCTGTCAGGGCCAGGATTTCGTAACGTCCTCCAGCTCCAGCCCAAGGCCGGCTCCACGGTGCGGCGCCAAAGAGGGAGTCGGCGGGAGCAGGGTGGCTCCGTGCTGGACCTTGGCCCCTGTTCAGCAAAGCACTTAACCACGCACTGGAGGGACACGTCTCCTCCCGGGGCTCCCCGGGCGCTCGGAGGTGAGCTTCCCTGAATCGGGACTGTCCAGGCTCTCCTGGAGCAGAGCTGGACCCGTCGTCACCTCCAGCACTTCTCCTCCCCATCTCCCCTGGGGGGATGCGCCCCACAGGGGGGGCTGTCCTGAGGTGCTCTGCCAACGTCCTTGTTGTGAAACTCCACCTCAGGGAACCCATGAGAACCAAGGCTCAGAGAGCACGGCAGAAATTCAGGCAAGATTCAAAGCAAATAATGACGCTGCTTTCACCGTCCAGGCAGCCCTCTGAATGTGCTTCAGGCAACATGGAGATACTATTTTCTATAAGCTCTATATCAGACTTACAGAAATGATGGACAAGTGCTTGGAGAGGGCAGAAGTTCCCGCCTTTCATACACTCTGAAGTAGGTGATGATAAATGTCCCAAAGACATCAGGAACTTTGATTCCAGGCAAAATGCATCCAGCACATCCCTGCAGGTTCTTGGCAAAGGAAAGATATCACTGATCAGGCAAAATCAGCTTCCACAATACCATCAGGCTCAGACATAAGTTTGCTTAAAGCTGACAAGTTAGGTCACAAACGCAGATTTTATTTGTTTCCTTGTAGAGATAAAGGCCACATAAGACTCAAACACTTTTTTTTTTTTTTAATTGGTGTTTTTTTGTGGTAAATGTAAAATTTTATGTGTCCCGTGGAAGTTTGTGAATGCCAGAAAACAGGAAATGATACCAACCTGCCTGGTTGAGTCACAGAGGAAGAGAACAGTACCAAATCCAGCTCATTGGGAAGATCTGTCAAAAGTCAGCTTTATTACATCAATCCTCTTTCAGTTCTACTAACCTTTTTAAGACAATGACATAGCAGGGACTTCAAAACAACAATAACAAAAATTCTCCTAATTTTACTTTTAAGCCCCAATGTATCAAAATCCAAAGGTAACATGCTTTCCATGTTCTGCTTTGGGCATATGAACGTTAACACCTGCCCCCCCCCCCCCCCCCCCCATTTAAATAATTGTAAGACATACAGAAACTTGTGAAGCTATTTAAAGATGACCTTTAAGTCTTCAAAGAAGACAACACATACCCTTTCAACCTTTATAAGTAAGGAAGATCTGAAAATAACAACTACAGAAGCCACCTTTCTCTTACAAAACTGTATCATAGACTGAGAAAACTATTTAGAAAGGCACACAGAAAAAATCTATCCCTACAGTGCATTAATGAATTCCACAAAAGGAGCACTTGTTTAAGAACTGAGGAACTGAATAACTCAAGATATGCTAACTGAAAACCAGGGCTCAACATCCAGAAACACTTGCATCTAGTGAAACAAGGCAGGGCTCTGGTTGACAAGAAGTCCAGAAAATCAGACCCATTTTCAGAGGAAAGAGAAAACATCTCATGGACAGCCTGGGCTGTGTGGGCACTCAGTCCATCCCCTGCTGATGGATGCAGGATCACCAGCCTCCAGAGGATGGACACCTGGGCTAACAGAGAATTATGTATGTCAAGCACAGCACACATCACAGTAGTATCTTTGTATGGAAAAAAGCAAAAAATTAGCTGCATGTCCAATATAGAATAATATTTGAAGATTCCCATTACAAGTAAACACAAGGATAATAGCTAATGGATAAGCTAATTAGTCACGCAAATCTGATGGATTTTCACTGCCTCCTTCCAGCCACTTACTTCTTTAGAAGGCATTTCATTTTCTGAGTAGTGCACAGTTCAGCATCCAATTCTTATTAGTTGGGCAAAAAGACAGTCCTTTAGTCTTTTGACACTTTGGTCCTCAGTGTGAAGCACATGGAAACTTTCCAACAGAGAAACAAAAAGAGTGATAATATAAAAGAAAATATTAGCAAAAACTCCCATGGAACAAAATGAGGTGGTGTTCTCTGGCAGATCTTATGCCTGAGCATTGTGGACAGCAGTAACTTATAACCTGCACATGCAAGGACAGCAACCAACACATTTGTCTCTTTCAATTATATGAGCTGCCTTATATATAATAGATCTAGTAAAAATGATCTGAAATAAACAACATCCAGCCTTTATAACTAAGGTCACACTGGCCAAAAGGGTTGTGAGTGTTCCAGCAAGCTAAGAACAAGTTTCTAGACAGCTGGAGATATTTTGAGCAAACATGGGCCAAATTAAACCGACGTGGGAAGCCAAAGTGAAACCAGTAAAAGCTTGCCTACTCAGATGACTTTTGTTTGAGCTGGAAACTAAATTCAAACAAAATTCTTAGGATGATACTGCTTCAACCGCGACAGCAGTCACCTGAGTCATGTGATAAACATTTTGCTTTAAAAAAAAACTCGGTGTGTCACTCCTGAGAACACTTGCACATCAGATCCATGAGAAGCAAAAAGAAGGGGGAGGAAAAAGGAAAATAAAAGCTTTTGTACAAACCCTGTGAACCAAGTCCCCTATGTGTCTTCCCTTCCAGACATTTCTGAAAAAACAGCTCACTGGAACCACAAGGAACAACAAAAACTGAGCAGCATTCTAATATGGGACATCCTGCTGGACCAGCCCGAGCCAAAGGAAAAAAGAAAGCCACAAAAGTCAGAACTCAGATTGGACACTCAAACCCAAAGCCTTACGTTTTGGGGCATTTTTTTAATTTAAACTAATCTAATCAATTGGTCACCATAATAGAGGGTCCAAGCAGCTGGCTTACTTAGGTCCATCTGTGACGTACCTTGGAACCAAAGCCACGTGTTCAGATGCACACACATTTGAAAATACGAACAAAGGATCAACTATTGTGTCTTAAAATATCTACAGTTGACTTTGTGCATCACCACTAGTAAGTATCATAGCACACAATATAGTCCTAATGCTGTTTGTGGAGCCTCCAATCAGTTCCCTAGAAATACAGTTTATACATTATTAAGTCCCAGGGACGGATTTCCTCTCATACTGACTTACAAACCATGGGTGAAGGTTTATCAAGGGTCATTGCCTTGTGCTGATGACCCTATCTTGGGAATGGCTGCAGATCAGAGGGCACAAGAAATAATATGAAATGATTATCAAGAAAAGGAAGACTATAAAGCAAGATAGGAACCCGGGAAGAGTGCACTTTTTTCCAGGAAGCAGTAAATATCTGGAAAACTGGAAGGACATGCCCTTCCCCCAATTAACCATTAAAAGAATTCCATAAAAGCAGAACCCTTAAAATAAGATTAGTGGCGAAGGTTACAAGTATGGTAATATCCAGTTATTATCTTCATCTACGAGGTGGTATCTACTTTGCTTCCTTCCTACCAGCTGGGGAATAAGATTTCGTGGCTCTCCCAAGCAGAGCTGGGGCACTGTGTAACACACCCCACCGCACCAGTCCCCTGTTGCCTGGAAAGCAAAGGCTGTGGGGATGAAGCACAACTGAGCCTAGTCCCAGCACAGCGTCAGATCATGGCTGGACCACGACTCCCAGCACAGAGTCCAGCTTGGACCCAGGAGTTGGAAAATGCTCCTTGGCCCCTATTCAGCCCCTGGGATGTTTTCCAGAAGTGAACCGGCTCCAGAGCCAAGGTCTGATAAAATGGAGCCCGGGACTGGACCAGGCCTGTTTTTTGGATCCACCACCTCAAAACCCAACAGCCAAGACACTACAGATCCAGCACTGTTTGACAGGCTGGACCACTGCAGGCACCATGCACCTGAGGTTCACCTTTGGGTCTATTGAATGTTCCAGTGTGGTGCAACTTTCCCTTCGATGGCCATTTACCTCAAATAAGACCTTTGTGTGCTTGGTTTTGCTAGCTCAGAGCTAGCAAACTTTGCTCTACTCTCCACTACCACTGACTTTTTTCATATTTTGCAGCCCCACAGAGGTAAACTCAGTGAGTAAATGTCCAAGGGATGTTGAGGCTGCTGCAAGAACAAAACCAACCACTGACTTTCTTTTTATCTAGTAAGGCAAAGGCTTAAATTCTCCTAAGAATAAACTGTTTTTTATTGCAAAAGAAAGAAAAATTCCTAGCAACAACAACAAAAGACATAAATGTCCTAAGAGACCATCATGGAACTGGGGTAAATTACTTTAAAATAAGAAATCCAGGGTGAAAGGGAAACTCCCCAAAAGTGAACAAGTGCTCTTCACATTTTAAACAAGGGATGGATTTTTTTTTCCTTTTTTTTCTTCCTTTCTTTCCAGCAGCTAGAAGTCCCATCTGGTTCCTGTTTCTATTCGTCTGATCTCCCAGAAACTTCTAAAAGCCATAAGCATCAGCCAAAAATTCCCCAGGCATGGACTCCTTTCCAAAATAGCCCACAAAACGGCATTTTTTAGGTGGGTTGGTTTGGAAGGAGCAGAGGGGGGGAATTTGATTTCTGTAACATTCTAAGGAATTTCTTGCATCTATCCTTCTCTCTAGAATTTCTTCTTTGCTTGAATCCCCCCCCTCCCACTTTCCGCAGGCACGCTGGCCAGCACAGGGACTACCCACTCCCATGCAGCAGGACTCAGCTCTTCTTGTGGGAGCTCACAACAAGCTGCTGAGAGGCTTTTATCCCCAAGGAAGTCAAATGAACTTGCAATTCCTTCACATATGAGGTCTCCTCTGTTGGGCTGGTGACTGTTTCATCTGGAGGCTGCATAACTGGACATTTTTCCCTGCTAAGGCTTTGTCAAGACAGGAGTTTTGGAGATAGCCACTTGGTGTATATACCGAGATATAGTATATGGTATATCAAAGTATAGTATATAGTAAGATAGATGAGACAAGGACAAGTGGAGGAGCTTGAACATTTCCAACAGATTCCCAGCTCCCATCTGGCCTGGAAGCGGAAGCAGTGACATGTGGCACCACGGGCTCTAATGCCTAAAGGGAATGATGGCTTTGCCATCAGCTGGAAAGGGGTGAGGGCTGGTTGAGATGGAGACACTCACCCAGTGTTCCTTTATGACAGTTTTTCTCCACAGACATTTGGATGATCAATAATTGGTCTCCCTGAAAAGCAACCAGTGTGTCCAACTTCTGTATATTTAGGATCTGATTCAAGCAAGCTTTAATAAAGGTGGTATACTTAAAAGCTTCCCTGGACACTTTACACAGCTAAGAACAGACAAATGCCCAAACAAAAGCAGTTCCATTTAATTTGTTATGGGCACACCTCTCAGTTTCACCAGTGCTTCTTGCAGAGGTAAATAGACATGTACCATGGACACTCCAAACATCTTGGTGTCCTCTGCTTTTGAAGCCTCATAATCCTTCACTGGATCAAAACAAACATAAAGTACAAACTTTAAGATAGTGATTCAGAAACACAGGGAGAATGGGACAGCTCCAGAGATGGAAGACAGACACTATAGATCTACCCCCCACAAGAAAGCAGTTCAGGTCACTGATGACTAAAGGTTGCTACTTTTAGACATCTGAATTAATGAGATTAATTTAACCTCACAAAAGAACTCAGCTGCCTGGCTGGACCTATCCAGCATTTGTAGTAGAGCAACAGAATAATCTAAAAGGTCACAGCCTTATCTCCACACCCTGCACTTGCTTGTGCTGCTTGCCTTGCTTAAGAAAAAAGTCAGAGGCATAACAGAGAGCAAGCAGGCTCTAAGGCTCTGTGGCACAGCTCCATGACACAACGTGATGCCATGCAGAGTTTGGCACATGAGCTTCAGCAAGCATCCCAGAAACAGCACAGCAATGGCAGTGTGGCAGCAGCATCGAAGTTAACCTACCTTCCTCTGCAGGGTCATTTCAGCACTAGCTCAGGTATCTGTACATGTTGCAGCAGCTCAGCAGATGATCTCTGGTGTGGCCTGCTTTGCTGGCAGGCTCTGTATTTAGACTAAAGGCCAAACAGACCACAGAGATCAAAACCACTGCCTGGGTAAGCCTGTCCAGCCAGTTGAAGTATACTGGCCAGGGGAAATGGGCAGAGACTTTCTCTTCTCCTGTCAGATGCATCTACTCAACAAGCCTTCATGTCATCTTAGCATCTAGTCCAGTTTGAGATGATACCAGTGTTCTCTGGCTCTCATGAGAACTGTGGCATGTTAGAGATCACCAAAAAATCCTGTCATCCCCTTGCCTTTCTCTGCCACAAAACAGGTGAGTTCAAGCTAGTGAGGTATTTGTACCAAAGACCAACTGGCATTTCTAGTCAACGCACAGTCTGAGATGTTGCTAAGAACATCTCTCAAACCCTCAGCACAATTAAATACTTCATCAATAAAAAGTAAACACACTTCATTTTCTATTTATAAAAGAATTTCTCCCTCCCCCCCAATGTTTTATTTTAGCAAGTGCACTCAACCATGTTCTCAATCTGCACTTCATTTCCTGCTATTCAGTTTTCTGTGGTTCACAGACAAAAATACCTGGGGGAAAAAAAAGCACAATACCAGATCCCAGGGGGCTCTGATTTACCACAGGAGAAAAATGTGGCATGCTGTATAACAGGAGCCTGCTGCCCAGACTGGGAGTGGGAGGTACGATGGATGGGACAGAGAGCGTTAAGCTCAGAGGTAGTGGTGCCAAAAGCTTCTTAGGTTCTCTCTCAGCCAAGATAGTGGAGGGCAACCCTGTCTTCCTCATCTGTCATTGATGACTCTAGAAGCAGCGAAGAAAGCAAGGGGGTCTTTCTGTGAAGGGCAATCCTCCAGCCCAAGCGAAAGAGCAACCAAGAGCTTCAGTCCCTGTTCCTGCCAGACCAGGACCTTTCATCATCATGGAATAAAAACAGAGAAATGCATTTCTGCAGCCAAGCAGATCCATGAGGATCCTAGAGCACTTAGTCTTCTGCAACTGTGGTTGGCATAAGGCATGACAGCAGGCACAACCTGGCAGTAGATCACAACAGGATTTATAGACCGAGATGTACAGGTCTATAAATGTCCCCAGGGCTGCAGGTAGGAGGTGACCATTCTCCTTGCGATATGGGCTGAAGAATGAGGAATGGGAAGAGAGGTGGAAAGGAGGGTTTCTGTTCTTGGAGATGAGGTCCTCCCCCATCCACTTGAAGCACAGTCTTTCCTCACCCTGCAGTTGTTTCTGGTGCTTCTCCCTGCCAGAGAGAAAACATGGGACACAGGTGAACCAAGCCCAAAAAATAATACACCAAAAGAGCCAGCAGATCCACCTCCACCATTGCAGCAGGTCAGGGCAGCCAAGGGAAAGCAGGCGAGGCTGGAGATGGAGCAGTGACCATTCCAGCAGGCACAGTCCCGCCTCAGCTGCCCCACTGGTCACAGCAATGATGGAAACCAACCGATGAGTAGGGAGCTCACTCACACGTTTTGCCATGTCCCCTCACCCCAAGCAATGTGAAACAAGACACTAAATAGGTGACACGGTGTTAGAAAAATCAAGTCTTGTCTGTGCTCCAGCTTCCTCTGCTATCCCCAGTGGAGAACTGCAGCTACAGTGTTTGCTGGGGTTGATGTAGCAAAGGGGAAGGAGGGGGATAAAGCCAGGCCAGAGGACATGGCGAGGGAAGAAACAGAGAAAGGAAAGACCAGAGAAAGGAGGGGGCTTAGGGCTAAATACAAGTGTTAGGGAACAGAGAAGAGTTTGTAAGCACAGAGATGGGAAGGCTGAGAGGGAGAGCCAAGCATAAATTGTTTTGATGAGTGCTCCAACCCTGAAATAAATATAACCACCCAAGGGGGCTCTGTGACTCAGTCTGACATTTTGGCTATTTTTTTTCATGCCACCAGATGTAATCAATTTAGCTGGGGGGGGGGTGAGGGGGGAAAGCACATACATATTTTTATTGCATTCTAATGTCCGCAAAAAAAAAAAAAAAAAAAAAAAAGGACGTGTTTGGGTTTTTTTTCTAACCATAGTATATGGCACTTTGTGCAAAACTGAGCACAAGTAGAACTTCCACCTGCCCTTCACCATCACAGAAATAGGAGTTCTGGGGACTGGGGGCAGATCAGTCTGTCCATGGGTAGCCAGAGCAGCCCCCTCATCTCCACTGCAGCAGGGAGAAAACCTCTGAGCTGAAGGAGGATGTAAAGGATAGCTGTGCGACTCTGTTCACATTCGCTTCAATATGCACGAGGGAACAAATATGGCCAATAACATCCTAAGATATTGTCGTGCTGAAATTCTTTGTTTACCAAGAAACGACATGTTGAAAGCCCTTGGCATTTATGAAGCAGATGATTTCTATTCATTTATTTGAAGCATTTTACAGTACTTACCCAGACGCTTGGAGCAATTATCTTGCCAGATCTCATGTGGAGGACTGGGTCAGATGGGCGAGCTCCAGAACAATCTCTTAGTGTCCTAGAGGAAGTGGTGTGGTACTTGGGTAGGTGGTGCTCACCCCTCAGAGCCCATCCAGTACCAAGGCAATCTTATTGCTTATTGCTTTCAGTTGTAGTTTCAACGGGGCATACACAAACCCTCAACTCCTGTCCAAACCTGCGGGGAAACGTTTTTGCGCACTGTTAAACAGCTCCTGCATTCCACCCAGAGGCTGATGCTGTTCTGTGGTAGGTGAATAATACTTATATTTACTCTCTGCAAAATATTTTGGACTCTGGAGAGTTCTTGCTCAGGCAGACTCCTCCTGAATTAATAACAGCTTTGCCTGAGCAACAGCTAAGAAATTAAAAGAGTGCGCTGCAGAAATCAGTATTTTTTAATTCATTCTGGTGATGGGCTCTGCAGATAAAAGTGCTGTCGAGAAATACCCATTTTCACTTTCTGCAGTACAACTGTCCACCTCTAGCTCCTGCCCCCATATCTTTGGAGGAGCTACAGGAATTTAGCCCAACACAGGACCTAAGACGACACATCCAAAAACTAAGCAAAACTATTCACTGAACCAGCTACCAAGTCTTCATCAAATGACCAACATAATGTCCATTATATCTAACATCTAACCCATCATTGGCCCTGCATTTTATTTTAAAATCTGCAAGGAGGTAACATTTCTCAGGAGTTCCTTGAACCATAGCTAGATATCTGGATGTCTTCTACTTGCATGGACAATTGGCATGGAAAAGAAGTCCTAGTTAAACCTTCCCTTGTAGGGCCTCCCTTTTGTCAGCTCTCTTTTAATTAGATCTACTCCCATTTCTGAAGAGGCTCTGTGCTGAAGGCCATTAGGAACAGGAGAGTTCTGTGAGGTTGTTCAGTTTTTAATGATGATCTGTAGTATCTCTTAATTTTCAACTCTGAGCACATATTTTTTCTTCCTTGAACACATCCCCAGAATCTTAAACTCTACTTCAAAATCAAATACATCGCATTTATTTAAAGTGTCACAGTTGCTCTTATCTGTCGTGTTAATTACAAAGACTTTTTCCCCCCTCTTTAAGTGGGAGTAATTTGAAATATATATAAATGATTCTATAGCATGACTTTCTTATCACCTATTCTAACATTTTAAATCAAGTCATCTACCATGATGCATTCTGGACATTTTGCAAATTAGCCATTTTGAATGCACTATGCATTCAAGGAACTATTTCATATGTTCCGTGCACAGACTACACCAATTTTGTACATGTATGTGCATGTCTGAAAGTACCAAATTGATATCTACTTGTGGGGACAATCTCTGAACATTCAAGAAGTTGCCCCATCACACTGGGGTAGAAAAGGGAATAGAGAAAACTCTACATTTGAGCAATGACCTTGTATTAACTTTGTAGTGCCATTAATCCTTAGACTGGGAAGATTTAATTAGTTAAGCTTAGTATTTGGTTATCTATGAAAAATAAGGCTAAGGAAAACAATCTTTAAGTTTTAAAATCCAGAGGAAAATATATTAAACCACAGACTCCCATAAATGATAAATTTGACCCTGGAATTGCTGTTAGAGAATCATCATGAATGGAGGTCTCCCAGTTCCCAGAGGTAATTTTCAGTCCTTCAGACCTAAACAGATTTTTCTGTATTTCAGCTGTCCATAAAAAAACCCCAACCAACCAAACAAAAAACCATACCAACAAACCAAAAGCCTCCTACCAGATATACTCTTAACTAAGTTAACACCAGGTTTTTAAGTCCAGTGTCCTCAGACCCATATAGGAAGAAAGGCAAGCTGCAAATGCAGTACTTGCGCTAAGATACCCGTTTTAAATTTCCACAACTTTATAACTGATAAAATGCTTTTCCTTAAGCTGAATAATTTTTCTAGCTTCCTCGCTAAGGAGATGGAATTGAAGTCATGCTAAAAAAAAAAAAAAATGTTGATATATTAGACATAGAAAGTGGAGATTTTTGCCTTTATGTTTTTAAGTCATCCTTAAAAAGTAGAGCAGATCAAAAACTAATGATCAAAATATTTTTTTTTCAATAGAAAGTGTAGTTTTCAAAAAATCTGAATGTTCCATGGAAAAACTTTAATTTTGCCAGAGCTATTCAGTTTTCCACTGGGGGAGGTCTAAATAAAAGATTTCCTTTTAAGTTCCAGTCGATTGAAATGTAAACTTTTAAGTCACTTTTCCAAATAAATAAACAAGTAAATAAATCAGAATCCATCCTCTGGAGATTTTCTTCAGATTGACATCTCCTTGGATGTGAAAGATGGACATTCACCATGGGGCAGAGATTAGCAAGGAGCTCCACAAAGAGGAGTCCAACCAGCACAATCCATACCTTCAGCAAAAACGTGTTACCGGGCTAAGATGAAGCATGGAAAATTTCAACCCAAAAGGAATGAGTCTGAGAAAGATATGAGCGCAAGTGAAGGAGGACAGGCAGGAATAGCAGTTGGAGCTCAACCTCCGTTCCAGCAGCTCTTGCCAATGATTGCGAGCGCTAATAAGTAACAGTCCCCTTGTGCATGCCACGTGCAGCCAAGGCAAGATAGACGTATTAATTTCTCTGTTAAACAGCCTGGAGTAGATACTGGCTGTGGTTGTACTAGTGGAGATCCACACCATCATCCTTACACCCTAGGGCCAACATCCCTTGGGATGCAATATGTTAAGAGAAATGTCCTACTTTGCTGATTTAATGATCTCTGCAGCTTCCAATGGCTCAGGAGTCTTGCAAGCACCAGAGCTGGGGTTGGGTACCACCATCCCATGCACATCTCCAGCACAGACTTATGGCCTTCTGCATGTCTTCCTTGAACATGGGGGCATTTCAGAATTTCCATGACTTCCAGATGACCAGCAGGGAGGGGGCCTGGGGGTAATGGCAACCTTCACCACCTGCCAGGACTGGTTCTGGCCAGCTGGGACTTCTGCTGCAGATGTTGCTCCTATGGAGATGAAGGGTTTCATGGAGTCTTTCCTCCGCACACCCAGCCTCTCCTTACCCTCCTTGAGGAGCTGGCACTGCTGAGACCCCAGCATGACCAGAGGCAACTGCAACCTGAGTCCTGTCCCAGCCCGAAAGCCCCACACAGCTTCTCCCCACACACATCTCTTTGCGCTCCCTCCTCAGAGCAGGACATCTGTCCCCAGAAGGCAGCTCTCGGGACAATTCTCAAATTAATGGACTTTGCAGACCTATTTCTTCACAGTTTCTTCCTGCCCTGAAGCACCTTTTCCCTCTGTTCACCCTGCTGGGGCTCAGCAAAATGGGGGGTGTTTTCTTTTTCTCTGGAAAATTGAAAGAAAAAAAAAATCAGTGTTGCCAGTTCTTGCAATTCTAGTCCCATAGTACTAGATGTTTTTTTTCACCCCCTCCCCAGCTTCTTGCTTCAATGTATTATGCAAAAATCTCAGATTTCATTTTAGAAAGAGAAGAAAAAGAAACAAGCAGCTCATGGGCTTCCAGGTTCTAGAGAAAAGCTAAGAATCAAGCTCAGCATACACTGAAGCACTCTCCAAATCAAAAAAACAAGCATGGGGGAACCAATAGTTATAATTTTTTTTTTTTTTGTGAGGGTGATTAAAAAACCCTCATAGGCTGAAGGACCCAATTGATTTTTGAGCCCCTGGGGGTTACGTGAAAGGTCAAGCTAATTCCATAGGTACCACCAATGGCTTGCATTGGCTATATTTCAGCTCCCAGTGTAGCGACATGGACATGAGAAGAGAATGACATTTCCCTGGGACACAGTGGGCTTGGAACCATACGCTGCTCTGCTCATCCACCCCAGTGCGGGACCACAAATGGTCTGGCCATGCCCACAGCCACGGCACTAAGAGAGGATCAAGGACTACTTCAAGCTGCTCAATCTCTCCATCTCCTGAGCTCATGCTCACCACTTCCCACAGCCTGGTCAGGGTTTCTCCCTATGTCTGTGAGATGCCTGGTGCAGGCGGTCCCAAGGCTGGAGCTGATCCATGGACATGGACCCCCACCACAGATCCTGGTGTGTGGGATCTCGGGCACCTGGCTGAGACAAAAAGGGTGAGGACTGACATTTCTAAACAGGGCATTAGGACAGACCTACCTGCTGCATCAGTGCCTCAAGGGAATATTCTTGCTCCCCACTTGCTGCAAGCCTCTACCGGTTTGGAAAGCCTTGCAGAGCAAGAGCTCATGCATGGGTGCTTTTACAGTACTTTTCAGGCACACACCTCGGTCAGATGCTTTTTCCAAAGCTGCTTGCTCCCTGCCTGGCCCAAGGGTTGGCAGCATTGCAGCCCCACGCCTGCTCCATTCCTGCCTGGCATGGGGTGCCCCCACCGCTGATGTTTGCCGCAGTTGTCCCTCCCAGGAAAGGCTCCGTGTGTAACCACAGAGCATGATGTCAGGCCTAGCTGGCTGTCCCCCCGTTGTTAGGAGCAGGGCCGAGTTTCCACACCACACCTCAGCTGTCAGGAAGCAAAGGGCATAAATTTCTACTGGAAGAGAAGGCAGCCTGCAGCTCAGTGGGGTTTCAAAGTTGCTCTAAGATTTGGTCCTGGGGGGTCTGTCCTTAGGGGAAAACAAGTGCCAACATGAGCCATGGGCTTTTCTGGGTAAAACAGAAGATCTGAGGAGGTTAAAACACTCCATGTAGGTACTGACAGAGAGCCAAACAATGCTTAGAAGTGCGGGGTGCACACAGAGAACGTGGGCTGTCTTCTCATGCACCCCATCACATGCTCATTCACAGACCCCAAGGATGGGTCCTTCTGTGTTTGCTGGGTCTTTCTTTTGCACTTTTAAGAAATCTGCCAAGGGAGGCCACTTAATCCCTGTCTCAGGAACCTGTTTTGGAAGGAGGAGACACACTCGGATCAAGAGACTAACTGGACCACTTGGAGATTTTGTTTCTTTCTGTCTTGTTTTGGCATTTATTTTTTTTAAAACCTAAACCACAAGTCATCCAACCTGAAATTTTGTGGCTGCTGTCTATGTATGGAAAATATTTAACAGTTCAAGTCAGAAAGGCCAAAATTCAGAAACTTAAGGGCAATCCAAAACTCCTAGGGTCTTCCAAATCAGACTAAAAATACCATGAGAACAGGCTCCCTTGGACCAGTTACTAATTCTCTGCAGCAGTGTGAAGGAATTAAAGCTGTCCTAAAGCACCAGCTGGGAACTGCCCTGACATTTTCATGTCATCTGCTCCCTGGTCCTCCTGTGTAGGCCACGCAGGGGTGGGTTGGAGGCTTTCAGGGCCCTGCTGTAATCCAGCAAACCTTGGCTGGTAGAACCAGCCCCAGAAGAGATTCCAGCTGGCTTAAGTTAGAGCAGCCACGGGGCTGCTCTAACTTAAACCACCTGCTTGTTCAGTCCTGGGCCAGCTCTAGGATCTGGGAGGTATAAGCACGGCTGAAAGCCAACTTTGCCTGCACTCTTCCTCATCTGTCCCAATAGGAGCTAGAGGTCCAGTCCAAACCCCATTTAGAGATGTCTCTAGAGTAAGGCTTCAGAGAGTCACCTTTAAACTCCTAGTTACATTTAAAATCCAAGTCCGGGGATGCCACCATTTAGCCCCATCTTCCTTCCTTACCTTCTCTCATCACAGTGCTTGCAATCATAATATTGAAGCCCAAACATGAGGAAATGTGCAAGGACAGGTTATTTCCTGGAACGGCTGATGCTTTCTGCTCTTATTTGACTTCCTGGACAGCCTTTCTCCTGCAGCTTTGGTGTCTCCACTCCTGTAGGGAACCAAGCAATATAGACCGGATAGAGGTTGTTTTTTCCCCCTCTTTCTAAAGAATGGAAAAGAAAGTAAATTTAAAACAAACAAACAAAACTTTCCCCAAACATTTCCAGAGCTGCTGATTTTGGTTTGAGCTTTGGCCATAAGATCACAACTGATTTAAACAGCCCTGGTTCACCCATACACAGACACACACATAACCATGTGCAGTGGTAGGAATTACCCTGATAATACAGCCTGAATTGTCCTGCCCCTGCCCTTCCTCCTTGCCTTTTGCCCTGCAGCTAGCAAAGATAATGAGTAACAGTGATATTAAACAGGGATTTGGGTTTTTTTACCTTTTTTTTCCCAGAAAGTGGATAACACACTACAGTAGATAGAAAAATCCATCCAACTTTATTTAACTGTAACATTTATTAAGAACAGTGAAAAGGTCAGCACGGAGCTCCCAGCGTATGGGCTAAACTCCTTTCCCAGCCTTGAATGCGACAAGCAAGCAGATCCTTTAAGATGCAACTATCTTAAGCTCCCCTCCGATGGTTAAACTCTTAGTAATTCTAGGTTTTGGAGACAAACGTCAAAGCAGAGGGCTCTTCCCTTCATTATTCAAGTAAAGGCCCCATCAATATTATCTGTAATAAGAATCTGCTGTTGACATGGCTCACCCTGCAGTTCCTGTTCCAGGCAGTAGTCCCTGTCAATAGGATTAAAGTGGAGGAATGCCTTTGACAAGTCCACCAGCTGCTGATTCATTGCTGCCATCAGGCTGCCGGCTGGGAAAGGCACCGGGCACCATAAGCCAGTCCTGCCATGGCCAGTCAGAGGCAAGTGGCCCCGAAGCTTTGATTTCTGGTTCTGGAGGGGAGCTCCCTGGAGCCGCAAGAGGAAAAGGGGAGAGGGAAAGTCTGCGAGTGGTTTGCACTGCTCATGTCCTACCATGTTGCTGTTGGCTGAGTAATGGGCACATCAGCTGATGGGAAGTTCTGAGGTGGTCTGATGAGCGATGCCAAACCGAATGGCACAGGGAAGCCATTCACCATGCGTGGGATGGTAGGGAGTGTTCCTCAGCCTCTGCCACCATCACCTCCGCGTCAGCCTGGGAGACCACATTACACATGGAGATGAAAGAGGAACTTGCTGCTCTCGCACTGGAGCCACTCTCAGCATGGAGCAGCCCACGGAAAGCCAAAAGCAGTGATGCCTGAGCAGCGCAGCCCCAGGTGCAGTGGCGGCAGCTGCCAGACCCAAGCACCACGGCACCAGGAACCCACAGTGAGAGGCACAAGCAGATGACTCTGACTCTACTTTTTCCAGGAGCTTGGCTTTGCTTCCTTGGTCATGAGGATGCAGGGATGTGCTCGAGAGACCGGGAGTTACACCATGGTCAAAATGAAACAGCATGGATAAAATCTCTAGAAGGAAAGCTCTAGGCACCAAGAGCTGCAGACCGCTGGTGCATACTTGGGCACATCTAGCCCCTGACAATACTGACTTGCATTTTCCTTCTCCTTTGCCTCCTTTTTAAATGCAGCTCCCAATACAAAGGCTCTATCATTACCCACTGGCTTGCACCACCCAGGGTTTGCAAAGCCACCCGCTCCCCCTCCCCTGCAGGCTGGTGACTGAGGTGGAGGAGCCAGAAAAGGGACCCTGCAGCCCTGCTTCCAGCCCCTTTAGAGCCCTCTGGGTCTGATGCTGGCTAAAAACCAGCTCCAAAACACAAAAGTAAGGAAAAAAGTCAGCTGCCAGGGAAAATCCGAGCCTCCTAACCTTCTACCTCTCAACTCTTCAAGTGGAGCATGCGGGACACATGTGCACACACACATACACATTAACACCCTCATCTTTTCCAGTGACTAAGCCCCTGTCTAATTCATTCTGTTCCTGTCCCCTCAGGTGCTGAGGCCAGGTCAGGAAGCAGGCAGCCCAGAGTAAATAGATTAGCTCTTTTTTAAAATAAAACCTCTATTATTATCCTTAGGAAAAAAATAACAACCCTCATTTTCAGGAATTGTTACATTTAATTAGGCTGCAGGTTCCACTGGGCTCTACAAGTGGAGCCAAGAAAGCACGAATGTCAAAATATTCTGCATGCAAGATGAAAAGCCCTGAGCTGGGCGATCTGGTGAAAGGGAGCCCTGTCAGACCGCCTGTCGACTCTGCCGCAGATTTTTCAAACCTAATTAAAATGATCTTTAATTTTTTTTCTCTTCTGTTTCTAAAGAAACACATTTTTCCTTTTTTTTTTTTTTTTTTTTTTTTTTTTTTTTTCCCCCTTTAGTTTTCAATCAGCCTGATTTCCTGCATTGAGCCAGCCAGGAGGAAAGTGAAAGGGAGACCCGCGCAGGCATCCAGGGCTGGAAAACAGGAGGACCAGTGGCTATTCAGGCAGCAAAGCCTTTGCTGCTGCTCACCACGCACCCGCTGTTTACTCACATGTGAGATCAGCCCTAACAGGAAGAACAAGGTACCAAATTCTGTCCCTGCCTGTTTCCTGCCACCTTTGGGGGGAACAGGACCTTTCAGGCTTTTTGTAAATAAACAGGAGCGCATCAAAGGGACACCTGACCTCTGCGCACCCATTTTCAGCAAAACTAGAACAACTCACAGGCACTTGAATTTTTGGCTGACAGCTCAGACCAAAAGGGCCTTTACTGCCCTGGGATTAGCAGCTCTGATGCTTTGGAGCTGATAGAGTAAGCCAGTTTGCCAATCCTGAAATGGGAGCTTTATAGGAGAGCTTGAGCCACCAATTCATTTTGCTTTTCCTTGCCTTCACAGTGCCCTGCCACTCACTCTCCCTTGCTGTGTTCATTGTTTGTATGTGTAAAATTATTTGGATGGGCTGATCTCAGCAAAGTGGTTTGTGGAGACCTGCAGCAAAATGGGAGGTTGCTGAGATGGAGGTGGCAGCACAGGGCAGAGCACGTCATTAGAACTAATAACCAACATGATAAAAATGGGCATAAGTAGGGATAAAGAGGTTTAAAACAAGAAACTAATGGCTCAGCGGAGGTTGGGTCAACAGCTATATAAACACACATTTCCCCTACCACCTCCCCTGCTCTAGTGTCTCCAAGAAACATATTTGCTTACTTAAACAACCATTATTTTTTTTCAGCCTAGTTTCCTAGAGAAACAACTCTTTTGTGATTGTGCTGTGGGTGTGTCTGTCTGTCTCTCCCTAATAAAACTTCTGAACTCACTGGCCAATTTCAGCCAAGTTTGCCAGAAGGGCAGAGTCCTCAGAGAAACTAACTGCTTACAAGTCTTCCTGGGGCTGGGTAGACAAGAGAAAGCTGAGCCCATGCTGAGAGAAAGGCTGCAGCATGCACTCACTTGATATTAAAAACCAGAGCATCCAACCTTGAGCTGCTTCATGCGTTTCTCTGTGGGAAGCCACGCTTCACTGAATCACCCTGACTAAATGTGCTGTAGAAACAGCAGCATCCGAGCTGCTCTGTGCTGAGAATTTAAAATCATGGCAACTGACAGCCCCTCTTTCTGAGAAATGCCAGTGGAGTAGTGTCAGTGAGGGAAGGAGTCCCAGCCACGTAAAACGAGGTGTCTGCAGTCACAGGGTAGCACCAGCACCAGAACCATTTCTCTGGCCACCAGCCAGGGTGGTCCTCAGCCCTTGCTGCACCAAGGTCACCTCTTGGGCACTAAGGGGAGGCAAGGCCAGGAGCAGAGACGGGGTCACCTTCTGCTTCGTGCAACATCCCAGCTGTGGGGTCTTTCCTGCTGCTCAGGCGAGGAGAAGTGGAGGCAGGAGCAGCCCGGCTACCGTGGGAGTCAGTGACTTGTAAACTGAGAACGTTTGACCTGGGATCGGCCAGAGGGAAGGATGCTCCCACAAGGTCAGTCTCCTACAGCATCAATTTGCAGCCTCAACTTGCACTTTAAAAGCATGTTGGGAACGGCCTGCTGCTGATGCCTCTTTCTCATGCAAGGGCATGGGGATGCTCCTGGCTGGGGTGGGAGCATGGAGGTTATCTGGGTGCTCCTACGGAGCTCAGGTGCTGGTGGGGAGGAGGGTTTGGAAAGCACAATGGGGTATATTAATAACCCTGGCAAGGCTGCTCAGTGCCGGCACAAGCAAAAATTCTAATTGAGAGTTTCTTTTTCTCCAGGTTGGATTTAGGATGGTTTAGTGCAGCCAGATTTAGGATGCACTAAATGAAGGAAAAAAGCCAAGAGAGTTACCAAAGGTTTGGATGCAGCCACAAGCTCCTGTTCTCCAAGCCAGAGAAGAAGGCAGCAGAGGGGGAAGGAAAAAGGACATTTCAAATCAGGGGAAATCTCAGTTTCAACAATCTCACTCCCACTCCTACATAATTTAAATTTGGGAAGCTCCTCAAAACATCATAACAATCCATTTCACTGTGATGTCCTGGCACTTTCCCTTCCCTCTCATCAACCCCCTATCTCATTGGAAACACCCTCTCATCTGCTGAAAAAAATAAAGCATCTCCTGGAGCAACAAAACCCCACAGCTGGAGCCAAAGGAAGCCTGGCAGGTTTTACCCTGTGATTGCTCAGGGAAAGTTCACCTGTGTGACCTTCGTGTCCCACGGAAGAGATGAAATCGAGACTTGCGCAAGGCGCTGCAGGGGAGGGATGGACAGATGGGTTTGCCCTCCCGGTGACCAAGCCAGGATCTTGCGTGCCTGGGAATCATGTCCGTAGGGGAATAGATGGAGCTGGCATTTTTGGGACCCTGTGACTGGCTGTCCAGCCAGTAATTTAGCAAAGGGTGAGCAGATAATTTCCTGTTGGACTGGTCTGTTGGAAGGGCCTTTCGCCTCCGGGGAGCTGGTGGCTACGCAGCCAAGCCTGAAGACGCGCAGGAGCAAAGCGTGCTCCCTCCTTTTATAGTGGGGCTGGTTTCCCTGCGTTGCCGTCATCCCTGGGGTGAGCGGTGCCGTAAGACATTTGAGGCTCTCCCCTACAGAGGGTAAAAAGTCAAAAGGGTATTAAGCTGTCAGATTGGGGCAATTTATGCGTATAAACAGAGCCCTGTTTTTCTGATTTACACCCTGATAGCACATGGCCCACAGGTAACGAATGCAGCACATCCCCACATCTGCCAGTGGAAGCAGTTTGGATTGACTGACCCATAAAACTACAAGGCCTGAAGTTATCTGGCTTCACATCTACATATACACACGCAAACAGCCACAGCCAGCAAGTGCTCATGGAGTAACATGATATAAGCAATAAACGCTTTCCCCCAGCAAAAGTTAGGAAGGAGATTAGATAAGGCAGCTAAAACAAACTTTAACTGCCATGGTGGGAGCTCAGCTGGCCTGTCCCTTTACTCGGCTGAATAAGCCATGGCGTAGGGAGCCCGCAGCACTGGTCACCCTGCAGTGCTGGTTTCCCATCAGGTGCAGATGGCCCAAATTAGCCCGGCACACTGTCCCCTACCCTGTGAAAGCAATCTCGCCTCCATTGTTACAAGAGAGCTGTGCTTCTCTCCTGAGCTCGGGGTCCAGTTAAGACTTGCCTCCCCTTCGGAAGGGCCCCAAACCCTTTTTTCCCTTTGGAAATGCTCCTGTTGGGAGCCAGGGAGGCCGCTGGCCTCCGTGGGCGTGGGGAGAGGGAAGCAGCTCTGGCGCCATTGCTCCCCTCCCAGGTGGTGCAATACAGCTCCCTCGACTACATTGCATAACCAAACCCCGCTCCCTCCCTCCCACCTTCCCAGGGAAAAATCACAGCTGCAACTGCCCTAGAAACCTCCATCCTTCCCCCTCTGATGGCACCAAGAAAGCAGGTTAACCCCCGACTGCTGACACCCAAGGGTGGGACTGAGGGACGGTGCCTGTCTCTGACATACGCCATGGGGCAGCGTTTGCTTCCCATCATCACAATTCATGCCTTCACATCGTCGTGCCGCTGCGGGGATGTGAGCAGCCGCTACATTCCCATTCTGCCCAGCAGACTTCAGTGTCAATTGCATGCTTTGGGCAAAAATAACAATTGGAAAAAATAATTGCATTTATCATGTTGGCGACTCGGCCGGCTACATAAGAATGCTACATAGCAAAACCGCAGAGTTCAGCCTGTTTCCACACAGGCAGCAGAACAATGACTGGCAGGAGTCCCCTGACATCAGATGCTCATCTTTAACTCAAACAATTCTTCCACCAGCATCTCCACTCCACCAACCTGGGATGCCACATCAGCCCAACCTTCAGGTGACCCTGAAGTTGATGGGGATACTGCCTGCCAGAGGACAACTTCCAACAACAGCTAAGCAGGCAAGAGTACCATGGCAGACTTATTCAACTATTTTGTCAATAGAGGCTCAGAAAGATGTAGGATTAAACTTCACAAATGATGCCGCAATTCATAGGAAATAAAACTTCCTATGCTTCAGGCATCAGTGATGGGTGACAGACTATAGAAGAGGCAAATGTTGGCTCTTCAGGTGTCACCGCAGACCACACAGGTGAATTGCAGCTGTGCCTCTTACAGTGACTTTCCACCCTGCGTAGCACTGCATGTTATTCCAGCTTAGACTTGCCTTCTTTGCTTAGCCTGCTAACTCTGCTCCCATGAAACCTGGCCACTATACTTGCACACTGCTTTTAGCTCATTAGAACAGGCTACTAACTTGCTTTGCTGATATGTCAAGGGATTTAAGATAATGCAGTTCTCATCTCAAAGCGTCCAAGTAAGAAAAGCAACTGAGAGCCCAATGTTATGAAAGGCTCCATCTCTTCTAACCAGTGGCTGCCACAAGAAATCCTGCTCACCCCTGTGGACTGTAGTTACTGGGAAGCCACTCTGAAAGTTATACTGGTTCAGGGATCCAAGCAGAAAACATCTCACTGAAACAGAGTCTGTCCAAGCACCAAGCAAATCCAGCTCCTCAAGTGGTTGCATTGTCACTTCATCCAACATGAGACAAGATGGGGCAGGAAGGGGAAGAGCAATGCTGTCCCTTTTGGGTACAGCGCCCAGCTAGATAGATGAGCCAAAACATGAATTTGTCCCCAAAAGCCTTGTAAGCAAATGTAAGTTAAAACAGGTTCCTCTTGGATACAGCGTTCAATGTATTCTGACTCTTTGCTGTGTAAATTATGTCAGTTGTAGACTCCCGTGGACCACATTGTATTGGCATAAAACCCACCCAAATGAATCTGCCCAAGGCATTCCTTTACTCACAAGATATAAACTGTCAGCAGTGATTGATCTGTCACTTGTCAATGCATTATCCTAGCCTGATCCTGCAAAAGAAAATGTGTTATTCTAAGCTATCTTCAAGCTGCAATAAAGCCATCCCTGGCAATAGCCCGTTCTTCTCAACAAAACTTGAACTGCTTAGATCTTGTTTAACAAACAACTTAAATGCAAAGGAACAGCAGTGCAACCATGCTTAAATTGGTCCTAAGTGTTGATTCATGCTATGAATACAGGTTGTGGTGGACATCCATATCCTTCAGGTCTTTCAGTGCTAGCTGATGATATGACCACAAGATGCTCAATGCCACCTCCCTGGAGAGGCTGACACCCTACAACCCCACTGATGGATATAATCTTTTCAAGCTGAGATGGACAAGAACCACTTGGCTGGCAACGCTATGGGTAAGGTAACATTTCAGCTAGCACAGTTGCTTGCATAGTGAACAACTATCTAAAGCCTTGGAGTTGCAACCAACACCACCTACGGAAGTTTTTAATCAATTTTGAGATGTTCATCTAGGAAGTAGTACTACATTGGTTTAAAAATCACTTTTTGAATTTTTTTTTTACCTTTGTGTATAGACCTGGATAAAAAAGTGTTTAAGAACTCTAGGGGTAGTTCTACATCCCCCAGACCGCTGGTACTTTTGATACCGACTTCAACATGAGTAGGACTTCAGCTTTTACTTACATGCAGATGTCAGTCTGGCCACACCACTGCAGCAATGATGGTTTACCCCTGCTGAGATACTGATACTCTGCAAGCAGGTATGCCATGAGTTACTGAGCCTGGCCAAAGCTCCCAGGTGACACAAGTTAATACCTGGTGAAGCAGACTCCTTGAAGCCTTAAGTTGAAGCTGTTCTCTCCATCTGAATGCCTCCACACTCAGCTTCTAGTTGCTGCACAGCGCTCTGTTAGACAAAAAAAATCCTAGTATCTACTTCACTCCCCACATCTGCAAACGGGGCCCAACTCTATCCTCAACTTTGCTCTGGTGGCTAAATGCATGGGGTCGCTCAGGGCTTTGTCACCCTTCCAAAACTTTCCCTGGTCATTCCTGAACCCTCTCCAACATACTGATATTTTTACTTACCACAGCTTCACTGCCATCAGGAGTAAATGTATTAGAGATCCTCTTCTGCTCTTTCTACCTCCAAGTGTCCTCCTGCTCAGTTGCAGACCAGCAACAGGACCATCCGTTCAGTTGACTTTTGCCCTGCTTCCTGGAGTCCACTGTCCTATACATGCAGCTTTTATTCTTTGTTCTTGCATTCACCTACATCACCATATTTGTTGTTTGCTTGAGCTTGGCTCCCCAAGTGCTCTATATTCCTCCCTATCAGTGACCTCTCCTCTTCATTATTTACCGCTTCCTGGCTCGTTATACCATCAGCAGACCACATCAGTGGTGATTTTACATTTTCTTCCATGTCATTGATAAAGATATTAAATGCAAGAATACTGGAGGGACTTTGCTACAAACACAGCTGGCAGATGATTTACAGTTACATTTGGAGACCTGTCAGGGAGCCAGGTTTTAATCCATTTAATGCACACCCTCTTGGTTTTATACTGCTCTAGATCCTTCATCAAAATGTCATGTGGTACCCAGTCAAATGTCTCACAGAAGTCTTGTACACTACTATCGCTTTTATCAGCTAAACCAAAGAGAGACATCACATTCTATTTTCCATGAACTCATGCTGATTGGCATTAATTACAATTTTCTTTCTTTAATTGCTTATGGACTCCCACAAAAAAGGACTAACTTGTACCACCCAGCGCACTGCTAACAGCATCCCTCTGACTCATCCTTGGCCACAGAGCACGTGTATTTTGAGAACAGCAATTCTGCAAAACCCAAAGCTGGAGCTGGGCACAAGCAAAGTTGGCTGCTGTCTGAAGTGGTGCAATATGGAAATCACAAAACCAATCAGGGTCTTACTGAGGGCTTTGCCTTCTCCAGAGGGCTGGAAGGGCAGGTGAGCTGCTCCTGTCTCAAACACTAAAGAAAGGATGTGAAGAATGACTCTGCCAGGGAGGGGAATCAGCCATCAGCAGTCTTTTGCGATAACACTGAGTTTCACACTGAAATGCCTCCCCAGCTTAAAATTTAGATGTGGTCAGGACAGTCTTTTTCATGGGAGAATGGGTGATACAAAATGTTTGTACCATTGCAAAGAGGACAAAGCTGTTTGATTCAGCGTACAGATGAGAGCGTAGAGTGCTTCTAGCAATAACATAGTGGATATTATCTTGGTATCACAACTATTTGGTTTTGCTCCTTGAAGGTTGGAAGTAATTCATTAGCTCATGCCTGAGTCAATGCCTTGATTCTTTCCACAGGAAGTTTAGAGAGCAGTCCCACAGCACCTACCCCTGATACTGAAACTTCTATAACCCTGCGTTTTTTTTTGTTTTTGTTTTTTTTTTTGTTTTGTTTGTTTTTTTGTTTTTTGTTTTTTGTTTTTTTTTTTGTCTGCAAATCATTGTCTAACTGTCCCAAGTGGAAGTAATTCTTCACAGAGGAACTACAGAGAATGGAACGAAACAAGAATTTTGCTATTTTGCTTCGAACATCCAAAACATGTTGGTTTTCATTTTGATGTAGTTGGTATTTTTAAATAATTTGGAGTAGAAGAAAGAGTTTTGTTTTTAACTCAAGACTATTTTTTGAGGGAGTTACTTTTTTTTTTTTTAATTGATTTAAATAAAACTGAAGGAAATATCTAGGAAAAAATATATCATGTTTTGTGGAAGGAGGACAGAAAGTATAAGTTGAGGTCCTTCCAATGCAATAGCTCAGACACATCAAGATGAAGTCACTAAACATTTCAGTGTCATTAAAACTGCATTTGTTTATTTCCTACAAATATTTCAGCTGAGGGATCTTCACAGTCACCAGTCCTGGACAGGTATTACTGGAATTCACCTGCAGCCTGTCTCATTTTGGGTGTGCAATCTTTAGTTAAGAGTAGAGATGAAAACCTCATTAGTACTACAGAAAATAATTCCTCTAAGATGTGCTTGGATGAAATAGAAGTATCCACTGTAACTAGCTAGAAAGTCCTTCTGAAGTTTGAGTTTAGCAATCCCATACATCCAAGCTTCAGAAGCAGAGGAAGGTGGGGGACATAAGACTGCATCTCCCCAGACAGAACCATTCTCTGTGATTTTTTTCATTTTTTCACTTGTCCAACACCAAAGAAAATGACTGTGCTGCACAGTAGAGATGTTTCCCTGCTCAGTGCTGATTATACATGGGCTCTTCTCTGTCCCAGAGAACAGCACAGCAGACGGTGGTTTTCAGTTGTAAGAGACTCTCTGGCCCTGCGTTTTTCATCTTTCCTCTGCTTAAGGCGAAATCTTGGCAGAACATGCTGGAAAAACACAAAGGATATTGTAATCTCGGGGTTAATGGCTGTGCTGCTGAAAACTTCGCAGAGCCTTTGACTTATCTCATTAGTGAGCCAGAGAACTGCTTTGGCATTAGATGTCACCTATGCATTTGTAACAATGCCCAACATCAATAAATCTCAGCAAACATCCCCTCACTGCAACCCAAGTGCCTGCAAGGGTGCTAATCCCCGGCCAACATTCACTTGACTAAATTATTTTTAAAAGATGATGCAGCTAATACTTCTTATTCTGGAGAATCCTGCATTGTTTTCCTTGCAAATTGCTCCTCCAAACGGATAAAAGCTACAGCTTCTCACTTTCCGCTCCAAAATAACCCTTCTCGGCTGGAGCAGCAGCCTCCTGCAAACTTCCCCAGGAAAAGTGAGATGCATCTGGTGAGTCACAGCCCGGTCCCCAGCCATGGCCAAGCCTGGTGCTACTGGTTGGTGTGACAGTCCGGGGGACACGTCTGTGCCTAATCACGCATAGCTCTTTGTGCGGTGCCTTGTGTTTATGGCCGTATCCCTCCGTGGATTAGGACGTCCCTCTTGCTGTGGGTGCTGGGGGAGCAGGAACGAGGCCACGCAGGAGTCAGCAGCATTGAAGGGCTCTGCGCTGGCAGAACAATGGGTTTGCTCCAGGCACAGCTACTGACTTTTAACAGCTCTTTGCCAGTAACCCCATACGGGCTTGCATCATGGAAAATCCTAGTGGAAAGCCAGGAACAAAGGAAAGATGTCAGGCTGCTTTTAAAAGGGACTTGTTCCCAGGGCAGAGGAAGCCCTTTGTTGGCCAGGGTGGGAAGGCTCAGCCAGAGGAACCTGGGCTCCCTTAAAGACTGGAGGCAAATCTGGAGACATACGCCAGACTGGAGAGCCTGAGAAAAGGGCAACAGTCAGGAGGCAGCAGCTTTGCCTCCCTCTGCAGCACTCCTGCGTTGTCTAGGGATGAAGTGCATGTGTCTGTGGAAAAAATTCCTATGCAGACGCTGTGTCCCTTTATTGAATTGTCCCCATGGTCCCTAAAGAGTCCGGAGTGCCCATCAGGACAGAGGATGTGACAATGCCCATAAGCTACTGAGCTCTCATCTCTGATCCAACATCCCTAGAAAGGGAGCCAGGCAAGGAGTGTGTCCCTGAGAGCCGGGGCTGGGGACACTGCCTGGACTCTGTCCAGGCACGGCTAGCTGGAAAGCACCCAGGGCTGGTTTTATAATGGCCTGTGGCACCATACTCAAGGAATAACACAGGCAGAGCTATGACAGGAGGTTTTGGTCAAGAGAGGCTCTGCTCTTCAATAGAGAAGCACAGCAAAAGATGCAGAGCTACCATTCCATTTCTGTGGGGATCAAAGCTGTAAGCAATATCACATTGCAAGACTGATGAGAAACATTTTTATGGGGAATTAGAGAAGCAACACTAATGCTGCAAGTATGGAAAAGAAGAGCTATGAGTGATGGTGAGAAGGAGGAAAATTGCCAAGCAGAGCCCAGCAAAGAAGCCCTACACTGCCCAACCATAGGCTTATTGCAGTAGGCACTAGGGACAGATGTGCGACTCCAGCTCTGATGTGGTATCTAACTTACAAAGAAAGATCTGCTTCGTGCCTGCTTTTCTAATTCTAAACTGGTCTTTCTTTAACCCTCCAGGGACAGTGTGTGGAAGTATAGTGCAGAGCAGGTGTTTGAGAGACCCCAGTTCCTCCTTTGGGGGTTCCACCCAAAACGCTCCATTTCTCACTGGCAACACGAGGCCAAACCCAGTAGCCGGTGAGATATATTTAGATCTCATGGCAAGAGGAATGGCACTTAGGTACCATACATAGAAAGGAAGCAGCAGAGTTTGTAAGCAAGCCTGGAAACCCACCACATTTGCATTCTCATTAGCTATATGGAAAACAGCTAGGAAGGTTTTTTTTGTCAATAAAGCTAGCCATTGACTTGCTCACTTGGCTGAAAGACTGATGCCAAGGAGCAGCAAAGCAAAGCAAGAGAGATGGCCTGGAACCAAGGGATTTTGCGGAGCTCTCATTTTGCATTCATTGCCCTTAGTCCAGGGGTCTTAAGTGTTGCCAGTTTTAGGGCATGAGCGAGAAGCTAGATTGCAAAAGGAACTCTTCCCTATTTGCATACAGGCATCTCTGCCTTCCCCTTCCGCTCCACCCTTGGCCAAACAGTTTGGATCTTGGGCAGAAAATCCCTCCAAAACTCCAATGCTCCCATGCTTGTGAGCATAGGGGGCCAGCTGGCTGGAGCAGGGAGGGGCGCGGTGGCTGGCCGGGCTCCAGCAGCACGGCCGTGCCCGCAGTGCCCGGGCAGCGCTCACGGCTGCTGGCAGGCGATGGCTCCGCTGCAGCGCCGCGGAGCAGAAGCGCATCAGCAAGGCCGGGCCAGCCAGCACCAGACGCTGCTCCGGGCCGCCTCGCTCTCGGTAATACTGGCAGCACCGCCGGCTGATACCTAACTGAAAGGGCGGCTCGCTCACGTGAGAGCCCCAGCACGGGCTGGACATCTCAATTGCGTTGTTCCAGTCGTCTCCAAAGATGAGAGCCTGAGCGGGAGGAGCACACCCCGCTCCTGCCTGTACCACACACCGTGCTGGGGGACACCGCGAACGCCACGGAGTAAAAGCAGTTTGTCACAGAGTGTGAGAGGACTGGGAGCACTGCTGCTCTGTGGGATTTTATTTGTTAAGTTTTGCTACTACAGGTTGCAAGAAGAAAAAAAATTTTTTTTTTTTTCCTTCATGCCCTGAAAAATCCTGACAAGAAATTGGAAAAGACTGAATCCGATGTCAACTAGGAAGAGGGACCCTTCTCCCAGCAGCTTATGCTACATGTCTCAGAAACTTTTTTCCCCTCCAACTATCAATTCAAACAAATGGCTCAAATTTTGTCTGACTTCATTCACACACTTTTATGTTTGCTTTACCAATAATATTCTAACAAAGGCATTTACTGTCAGGAACACTTACCGAAATGGCAAATAATAGAGACCTCATAAACACAGCAATTCAGACCAGAATCTGGTTCTGAAAGTCACGTACTAGTATTTAAGAGAAGAAACAATGCCGTGTGAACGTTCACCCAAGCCAAAGTCACCAGCACAGCTGAGATTTCAACAATTCAGTAGCAACGGGTTCATTATCAAGATATATTGGCTGAATTATTCCTAGATGTTATTCAGAGAATTATTTCAAATAATTAATATATGTAAGAAAATCACTGGCTCTGAACAGAAGAATTGAACTTGTCACATTAGAGCTGAATAAATACCCTGCAACTATTCACTGCCCTGCTTTTGGATACACTAATTGCACCAGATCCAATCTTTAACCCCATTGGGGTTGAAGGAAACATTCTCCCGTGGCTCTGCCTGCTGTGGCTTGGGACACAATCCCCAGGGACGCCATCCCTCTCTCTGTAGGGGGACTGTGACCTTATCTCACAAGCTCTCTATTGTATTTCAGGAAGGAGACTCATAGTTTCACCTTTCACTTCTCCTGGGTTAATTCCTGTGGTCTTCAGCTGGAGCCGTGGTTACACCTCTGTGCACAGGAGAAGAATTGCACCAGGTTTAATCTTGTCCCCAGTTCATTGTTTCAGCATCTCAGAGGAGGTGCAGGAAACACTGTGAGTGGAGGGAGGTGCTGGCAGGAGCAGGCAGGACCCGGTGCCCCACGGCCAGGCGGTGGGGACAGCCAGGGAGCAGCTCTCCCAAAACCAGGGCAGGCTGGAGCCTGGGCTCAGCACTCCAAGAAACACAGGAATCTCGATGCATTTTGTGCGGGTCTCAGGAAGAGAAAAGTGAGCATGAGCAATATGTCCAAGCATAGAAGATGCAGGAGGAATCAGATCCAGAACGTGAAAGGCCCCATTTTGCACCCTTGCAGACAAATGCAGTGTCCCTGCCTGGAACCAGGACCCCAGAGCATGCTGTCAGTAGTCTTGGGCCATCGTTAGCCAGGGCCCCTCCTACTGTCCTGTAGTGGGGTTGGGAAGGGCCAGTTCAAGGCTCCAGAGAGACAACAAGAACCACAGATCCACAGTAGCCATCCATTTTGGTAACACCTTCACCAAGTGGGTTTTTTTCTGTTGCTTATTTGTTTGTTTTACATGCCTACAGTACCTAACAGACACCAGAAACTGGTGTATCTCTCTGTGCCCACAGTGCAACACACCAGCATCAACCTGCATTTGCACCACAGGTGACTTGTGTCCCACAGCCCCTGTCCTCCACAGTCACACGATGTATCTCCATTACCTGTATGTGCAGCCTGGGCCCAATGATCCCTCCAGCTCGTGTGATGAAGCTCAAGGAGTAACGGTGCAGGATCAGGCTTCAGGTGGAGAAGAAAAGCTATATAGAGACACATAAGACAAGTGGAATAACTAAGGGAAGAGATATGCTTACTTGGAAATTGCTGAATAGGCGACTTGTTAGATGCATTGTGGCCAGGACATTCATTGTTCCTTGTCTTGTTATTACCAAGGGCTTGATTCCTTCTTGTGTAAGTCCAGGGCACTCTTAACATGACTGAGGGCTGGACCAAGCACTGAGCAGGTCTGGGTTTTAGCTAGCAACAGAGGTCATTTTGGGGAAAGAGTTAACAAAAACAGGGTTTGAAGAGGGATTTGGGTGAGGAAGGGGCCCGGGGGTCACAGGGGGCTCTTTGGGAAGGCCCTGACCATGTTGCTCATGGACTGGGAGCATCCTGGCTGCCCCCAAAACAAGCAGAGCCCCAAGAGCCAGGACAACTTCTCTGACATCAATTGTACCAACAATCAACACAAAAAGTAATAGCAATAACTGGGAGGATCTGAAAAAGGTTCTTTGCTGTCCCACCCCCCCCTCCCCCGTCCCCCCCCTTCGCTTTTTTATTTGCCTGAGTGACAGAGGATTTAAATGCAAAGTGGATCTAATGCACACCCTGAAGTCGGCTGGCAGTATGCAAATGACCTGTCAGATTAAAATCTGAATGAAAGAGATAACAAGCTTATCTTCATAACAAAAGACTCTTACGGGCAAACTATTTGACACAGTGTTGATGTTTGTTTTAACCCATGGACTTTGGACAGTGCAATATTTCAGGGGCTGTGCTCCCCTCCGATTTTCGACTCCCACGTGTGTATGTGTGTGTGTGTGTGTTTGTATTTGCACTGGCAACAAAAGGCAAGTGCTATGATAATAAGAAGTGGGGGAGCAAAAAAAGAAGCCTACTGAGGGCTCTAACAGTTGATTTCAAAGTCTTTTTTTGGGGGGTGGCTCTGCAGAGCCAGTGCCAAACAAACCAGCAATAGGTCAACTCACGCTTGCGACCAGCACTACAGCTGCAGTGAGAATAAGCAAACACAGCAGCAGGGGAAAGAATTAAAGGAGGGGGCTGGTGGTGAGGCGGACAATTTATTCTTCTGGCACGTGCAGAGGGGCTGGAGATGGATCAGCTGTATTTATTCTGTGAAAAGGGGAAATAAAAGGAGGCAAAAGAGCAAAGCAAGTTTCATCGCACCAGAGAAAACAAAGATTTTCAATAAACTCCCCATTGCCACCCCCTCCCTGGAAAAAGAGGGAGAAGAAAAAAATAAGCTGCAGGTGTTTGTGAGGGGTCTGTATAGAAGCCACACTGGGAATTAGTAACTGAGGCAAGTAGCCTTTGGAAAAGGAATCTGCCCTGAATAGATTTGCATTTCTTAATTTAGGGATCATCAGCAAACAAGAGCCAAAGAAAGCACCCCTCTCGCAGCACCGGGGGCTTCAAAGTGAGGAGGGACGTGTGTTCGGGAGGCCTGCGAGGCAGCCGAGCTGGCTATTCAGGCTGGCGGGGGTCCCGCTGGGGCTGGGCTCCCTCCGTGCTGGCGCCGACCGGACCCCAGCCCCAAGTCCCTCTGGCCGCCCCGCTTTATCCTCCCGATACAATGAGAAGCGTGCGAGCATTGAACGCCACGTTCCTTGCCCAGAGGAAACACCACTAAATCCTCCCTCTTTCAGATTCTTCCCAATCCTCTAAACTCCATTAATGCCCTGCTGTTCTGCTCTCTCCCTGCTGGGAAGTGAAAGCCCATTGAGAGGGAGAAAGTCTTCTCCCAAAGCCCTCCAGCCAGTCCTCAAGCCACCAAGCAGAATTTACAAGCTTTTCTGCATGCTGCATTTCACCTCGATGTTGACCCCCTTACTGCAGGGGACAGCAGAGATGTGCCCATGCCACAAGGACAGCGGCAGGAGCAGAGCTCCAGCCCTGAACACTTTGGCAAGGGCTGGCTTCATGCCCTCCCACAAAGCCTCACCGCCCTTGTTTCCCTGGCTGACACTTGCCTGGTCTGCTTGGCTCGGCCCAGCTGGTATGGGATGGACCCTGCACCTGCATCGCCAAACCAAGGCAGTGCCACCAAACCAAGGCAGTGCCCTCCACTCCTTGGAGTGGTAATGAATCCCAGCTGCATCTCACACCCAAACAATTTCCTAATGTTCAGATGAAAACACCCCCCCTTACATTTGCTTTCAGTATTTTGGCAACCAACTCTGAAATATGTTCTAAGTCCCATTAAGATACTTCAGATTAATCAAAATGTCATTTCCCCCTTCTCTACGGTACCTTGTTGAATCAAGAAAGTCAAAAGAAGCAAGGCTTAGATGGTATATGAAAGGTCCTCAACTAAATTAACTTCACTGAGTAACTACAACCCCTCTTGTCTAAAAAGGCAAGATTTAATCAAGTTCTCTTATTGATATCCTGGAGACAGAAGAAGGGTTCACCAAAGCCCCTGCCACCTTCCAGCTTTACCTACCACACAGCTATTCCTTGAAGGAACATCTGTTCTTCAAGCCCAGATAATTAATGGGTTAAAATGTTCTGTGGCTTTCAGCAAGTCGGACTGTCACCTCTCAAATACCATGCACTGGGCTGACCTGTGCAACCTGGTGCTGAAGGCATGGCAGGGTTCTCTGCCAGGATTCATCACAGCACATACTCAGGCATACTCATAGCAGAAAGGAGAGCAGATCCTACAATCTCAGACAGTGGATTACCATAAAAAACACACAGTGAGACCAAATGCATTGCTCTGCCCACTATGCGATGCTCTTAAGGAAGCACAGACCAATCACGTATCATTTGCAATGAAGCAGGAGTCCTCCTCAGAGCAGAAAGACTCTGAGACACATCCCATTTTAGAATGTCAACTGTACCTGAGAGCAAGTAATGAACTCCCTGGATAACCGAAGAACAAGATGGGATTCCAGGACTGCAACATCCAGAAGGACAGGGAAGGGCTGGGTAAGGGATGATTTACGTAGGATATTGGCAGGAGCATATTTAGAAAGTGTTGGCACGCTTCACAACAGGAGACCTGGTGCCTTTGCTGCTGTGAGGAAAAAGACACACTAATGCCAATGTAATTGGTTAAGATCTATTTCAGTTTATGTACATTATGCAAATACAAAACATCATGAACTGCAGGCTGAGGAGCAGTGCATAAGGGCAATCTTTGCACAGGACACCTTCCCACACATGCTCTGCAGTGCTCCCCAGGCTCAGTCCTGCACTACAGAAACGTACCCGCTCCGAAGCGCTCTGTGGGAGACAGGCTGGAAGGGAAACTCCAAACGCAGTTGTCTTGGATGAGATTGCAGAGCATGAAACCACAGGCCAGGGAGAGCCCTCCAGGGCAGGTCCATGCGCTCCATGAAACGGCCTTTCAATTCTGGAAGGGAAAAGCAGAAAGAAATGTTACATAGATGTTAAAACAATGAAGGAGGGATTTGGGCACTGTAAAACTTAGCCATTAGCTCACTCCCAATCCCACTCAACAGCTCTGGCTGAGCATAAGATGGGACTCCAGCAGATAAACCTGAAGATGGAAGAGAACAGCTTGAGTGAAGTATGCGAGAGAGACAGAATCACAGAATAATTTAGGTTGGAAAAGACCTTTAAGAGCATTGAGTCCAAATGTAAACCTAACACTGCCAAGTCCACCACTAAACCACATCCCTAAGTGCCACATCTACACATCTATTAAATACCTCCAGGGACAGTAATGAAACCACTTCCCTGGGCAGCCTAATCCAATGTTTGATAACTCTTTCAGTGAAGAAATTTTTCCTAATATCCAATTTAAACCTCCCCTGGTGCAACTTGAGGCCATTTCCTCTTGTTCTATTGCTTGTAACTTGGGAAAAGAGACCGACATCCATCTGACTACAACCTCCTTTTATATAAACCAGAGTCTTTAGACAAACAGCTTTGTAGAAGGAGAAAAACCTCTGCCAACCTGATGGTCCTTTTGGCGATGTTGTTATTGTGCCCTGGTGTTCTAGGGCCACTCTGGATTTGGATCCAGATCTCACTTCAAGAGTTAGTTTGATCTGTAGCACTCAGCCACATGAGTGCAGAAGGCAGCAGCCTGTGGTAACAGATCTGCAACCTCAGAAACCAGTGGGTATGTCCATTGTGGTGATAAAGTAGAAGAGTAGATCGAATAGCTTGGGAGGAGTAATTGATTCAACAACTCTCACCAACTTCCATGGGTATGGAGCATCTATGGGTGAACTGTGATTCCTTCAAATCTTTTTAAGGCTATTTCCTATTCTCACTCATATTGCGGCTATTGCTGTACTGCTTAGCTGCGATCAAGGGTAACACAGGCACGTGAAATGGTTTCTGAGCTGGATAAGCAGAATGAACTCTCAATTCTCGGGGAAGGGGTGAATACTCACCCATGTCAAATCTACTTGGCACAAACAGTAAATGCCAGTGAAATGTGTTGGCACAGACAGACATGGGAACCAGACAAGGGCAAGAAGGCAGCCAAAGAGGCTGGTGTAAAAATCAAATTTCCAGTCCTAGAACACTTGCTGCAGCATTTTGCACGTTCCAGGAAACAGCTCTGCTGGGCCCTCTCTCCCACACCTAGGTTTTCATAGCTGGCTTGAGAGCACAACTTCGCAGTGCTGCCAGCTCTTGTGTTGTTGTCATGAAACTTATATTATAACAAGGCTTTCCTGCAGCTTCAGTTTTAGCTCCCAGAGGCAACCTATGAGATGAAACTGGAGGCAAGGGGTTCTCACACAAACCGTGACCTGGGTGCCTAACTTTGGGAGGCTGGTCCCTAAATGCTTGTTCCAGGGGAGAATTGACAAATTAGGAAAAGCACCTTCACCACTCAGGTGTCTAAGATAGGAGTCTTAAAGTGAGAAGCACAAATTGCCTCACATTTCTCAGCTGGAAAAAAAGAGCATCTGTCCTTCATAGCTTTGGGGAAAGCCTGAAAATTAATTTTTAAGTACCCTTATGGTTTGAAACAGAAAGCGGGAAAAAACCTCCAACAATTCAATCAACCTTTCAAAAACCTTCTTGCTTGCAAGCCAAGGTCATTGTTTTGGCTGATGTGTTGGATTGTGACCTCTAAATCTTGGACAACACCACAGCAAGGAAATAACACATTTTTAGTGACTCAATCGAAGGATTTGCAGAAAGCATAGTTCACTCTCTTCTGAACAGGAATCCTGGAATATTCACTGCCAAGATTAAACTTGGAACAAAGAAATAAGTAGGAATGTACAGAAAATTTAGGTCCCGGTTGTAAGGAGCCCATTTTTGCTATGATATTCCAACAGTATGAATAACAAGTATTTAACCAGCATGTCTGATTAGTTGTAGGTCCATTAGGACATGCCCTCAGTAAAGAGGGGCACCCCCCTTCAGCACACCTCTGCAGTGTTTAGGGATCATTCTCACCATCTGGGGCTCCTCCAGGCCAAGACTTCACCCAGCAGATCCAAACCCATCATGTTGCCTGCTGAACCTCTTTTCAAGGCAAGGACTACCCTTAAAACAGGAACTTCTTGGGAAAGGGAAATCCTGAGTCTACCAAAATAAACACCAAAGATCTATCTGGCTCAGTTAGGTTCAGGATTTCATGCCATCATGCCTGTTAAATGCCTTTAGAGTGCCTTACCCAACTTTGGTGCTACATAAACAGTAATAAGCCATGAACACAGCATTTCTGCCCTTCTCCGTTACATCATTTGCTTGTTAGCGGTTTTGGTTTTAAGAAATAGCAGTGAACAAAAATCTGTATGCTAATTAAGCCTATGGGGCACATAAGACAGAACCTCCCTTGTGCTGGGTATTCACTTTTGATCTTTCGCAGCAATAAATCCAGCCAGCGGGATCCTCAGCTGGCATGACTCAACACAGCTCATTTGAACTCACACAGTGACACGCTGCTTTTCTGCAGCAGAGATCCTGGCTCCATCTACATAAGCAAGAGACTGTTTGCTCCAGAAAGGTAAGATAGTATCTAGAGAGACTACACTACCAAAATAAGGGTGGGAAGGTAAAACCAGACAGCTGAGACAAGGCAGACTGTCTGTGTCAAGCTGGAACTAATATACATCTATCTATCTATTTTATTATTATTATTATTATTACTATTACTTTTTTTAAAAAAAAGGAAAAGACTCCACTGATGGGAAATATCTTCCCGGACATTGGTGTGCAGAGCCCACGTGGAGAGCCCCTTAAGTTTTTGGCTGTGCTCATCCAAGGGAAGTTTTTAAGCTGAGCTGCTTCCATCCATTTTTTTTCTGAGAAACAAACAAAGTGTGGAGCATCCTGCTCCACCAGAGACCAAGCTACCAAACCTTAACTCATGAGACATGTTGTCTTCTTCCAGTCCTTAGCTCCCTGGGCCAAAAATGCTGCTGTAGTGTGTGGGCAAACTCCCTCAGTTGAAGATCCTTTGAGCTGTTCTCCCGTGATACTTGTGCACAGGGACCATCTCCTGCCGGCGCCGTGGCGTGGGAGTCCCAGGCTCTCTTCCTGACTCCCCTACTGCTTTGCTGGCTTTCTTCACCCGTGAACCTCCAAGGACCTCTCTATGCCTCAGTGTCCCTGGCTATAAAGATGACAAAAAAGAAACTCCTACTTCCCCAGGCTTTTTCTTCAAATTATTATGATTTCTTCCTTTTACAATGGCAATGAACAGACACAGCCAAGATTAAAATCACACAGTAAAAATATACAAGAAAAGTCAGTCCTGCTCCAGACACAGCACTGAATGTAGACTGCAATCAATTTGAACTGGGTCTGTTCATGTTTTTTGCCAAAGCATCAGCACTTTATAAATAATACTGTGATTCCCTGTTTCATAGAGTTGTTTTAAACCCTTGGTCATTTCAGATCTTAATAGCAGTATGAATATCAGCCTTTCCCACGCAAGGCAGTTTATACTGTTAAACCGGGGCACGTGGGAATAGGCTCACAAGTATTTTACCTGTAGCTTCCAACCAGTTGTGTCATTTACAGTCAATGCGTATTTTCCCCCTTTGGTTACACAAGAATAGTGGTCAAAAGAAGGTTGGTGGCAATGTAGAAATAACTAATATACAAAGCCAGAAATGAAGAGCTTTATGAAATAAAAAGCAACACAGAAAATCCCCTTGCATTCCCAAATCATCAGGAATTGACTGACTTACACTGTTGGCCATTTAAGTATGAAATAAATAAAGAAGATGTTGTTCATTTTGTGTGTGTGTCTAATCCCACATTCTCAATACAAATGCATTTAACCTTGTCCCTTTAAAAGAGCTCTGGACAATCAGAATCATCTTTACAGAACACTGCGCCTGCTTTTAAATTAGCTTTTTAAAAAGCAGCCATTCTCTTTTTCCCCTTTTCCAATTCCCATTCACACTTGCTACAGATAAACACAGGCAGACCAGAGCGAGGAGCCCTCCGAAAGTTTACATGGAAACCATGCTTGAGAAAACAGCAAGTACACACTTTTCTGCCTGCCCAAGACCATCAGAGATTCAGAGATTTTGTTTAAGTGTGTCAATAGCCCCTCAAATCACAAAAGTTTAGACAAACCAGCTTGCAAAACAACTACACCAATTCGTGGGACCACTCATAACTCACCTGGGAGATGGTTTTATACTCCAATAATACCACGGAAAACACCTAATTCCCACAGAACTGTTCCTATCAGGTGCAGGTCAAATCTATTTAACCTAATTGTTACCTATCCTGGCTTTACATCCAAGCGTCCAGCCCAGCTCCCAGGCACATGGGGACTGACCTCCGTGTCAAGCACAAACTTGGGAACCGATACAAAATTTGACCTGTGGCATTCATTAATAACCTCCTTGATTAATCATCTTTGTCACTTCTCCAGTGCCTCCCATCTGTGGATCCAGAGGCACTTTGCGAGCTGCAGTGAACTAAAGCGAGGGCGTCGGTTAAGAAGGGTATCTCCATTTTACAGCTGGGAACTGAGGAGCGCACGGGGCAATGTAATTAATGCTTGGGAGATGTGGGCTTCTGGCAGAACACATTCCCACAGCTGCAGATAAGTCTCACCACTGCCATCCTGAGCACACGGGGAAACCTCCTCCCATCGCGGGGCTGTGGCGTGGGAAAGGGGCCACAGTGCCGCCGCAGTGCTGTGCTGCATGGCTGAAAATGATACGGAAAAATGACCACGTTTGTGGTCGAGGATGGCATGTGCTGGGTGGGGGAATGACAACAGAGAAATCATCAGGGAAAAAGCTTCCATCCTGCAAATGCTGGAATTGAACCACCCTTATCAACACCAAGGCTGCATAACGGCGCGCTCGAACGATCAAATTGCTGTTCTGTCTGTGAGCTTGGGTAAAAATCCCAGCAGAGATGGCGTTTAGCTTTAGCACGGGGTTTTGCTCTACTTACAGGGTAGCTCGGCTCAGGCAGGCACTGCTGTGCAGCTCTGCTCTCAGTGATACTGGCACATCTGATGAGACTTCGATGGGGAGGGACATCTCTGTGGTGACGTGAGCAAGGAGCCAGCAGCCAGGACGCCGGTGGCCAGGGCCCCTCCTGGGGTCAAGTCTCTGAAGCCCCAGAGCCAGTGGGTTTGAGCTGGAGCCCTAGACACAGATAAAAGGCAATGTTACATCTGAGTCTGTAATCCCAATTTTGCCACAGTGATATCCCAGCCTAACCCCTTTCAGTCCCTTGTAACTGGAAAATAAGCATTATGCACTTGACCTATTCCATCCTCATGTACAACAGCAAAGCAAGATCCACAGGGTGAGGTATTCACTTTTATTAGACCAGCTAGAAGCACTGGAGGGGAAAAAATAGACAAGTTACTAATACATAAGCTTCTCCTCATCCGGTGTGTGTAAGAATATACACACTGTGGTCTGCAACTCAATTTTCTGCTGATTTAGTAATATCTTAAATGAGTCTCCTACAATCTTAATTGAACATTCATAGATCAGTACTGGTTTATATGTCTCAAGAAAACAACTCTGCAAATTAGCCAAAAGAAAAGTGTAGAAGGAGCCCTCAGTGGTCCTTCTACGTTACACTGCACAAAACCCTACTGGGAGCAGGGAAAAAAACTTCTTACATGACAAAAATGGCTTTTCAAATAAAAATGCTTTTTGAACAGAAACTTTTCAGTTATATATTGCTGCCTTTTCACCCCACAAAAAATTAAAAATGAAATTTAGAGTGATTTTTCAGTACCAACTCTAGTTTTTAATCAATAATTTTTCTTCAGTACTGAAGTCTGGCTTTGCTCTCTTCTGAAGCACTGGAAAAATAAACATCCCCTTTAAACTTTTAGGGCAAACTCCATATCTTCCTCACCCCCCCGCTGGAGTTTCCAGTACAACTCATTTTTAAAATGGGAAGAAAAGCATCAGCATATTTCAGTGGTGTGTATTTCCAGTAACGCTCGCTTTGTAGTTAACCTTGGTAACCTCGAACTGCGGTTCAGGCAAGCCCGGATTGCAGAGATCTGACAGGAAAGGTGCAACTTGGTGAAGACAGGCTGGATCACGTATCAATAAAATTGGTCTAAGTGTTCAGATTGAAACATATATTATAAGATAGGACAGGGAGGAAAAAAGCTCCTAATAGCCCCCTATGTTTGAGAAAGGGCAGGTGATCTCGCAGGGAAGATGAGGCAGAGTACGGGCAGGGCTCCGCGACTGTTTGCTCCGCCAGCTCCTGCCCAGCGCTGCTTTAAGGTGGAGTTTTTCCACCCCGAGAGGTGCTTTTAATACAGCAGGGCTCGCAGAAACCCACATTGTGGAAAATGGGTTCAGCTGTCTATTTTTAAGGGTTGTTGTGATAACGCTGGGGCGACTGGAAGGGTTTGATGAGCAGGGTGCTGGAGAGGCGTTCGGAGACCTGGGCTTCACGGCTGACTGCCCTCCCGGCTCAGAGGGATCCCAGCCAAGTGCACACACTATCTCTGTATCTCACTTTCTGCAGCAGTAAAACAAGGCTGTTTCTCAAGAGCGTTAAGAGGCTAAATTCATAAATATTTGAAATTTGCTTTGAGATCTCCGAGGGACAGGAATGCAGCGTGCCAAACCACGGCAGCGCTGTGCACCTTGGAGGCACGGTGAATGTTAGCCAATTAACTGCAAATTATTATGTTTAGAGGAATTAAAATAAACTCCCGGATTCTTACTTGGTGAAGACAGGAGGGTGTAACGGTCCCTCCACTGTGTAAATATCACAAAGCCCATTAGCGAAGGGTCTTCGTGGCTCAGAGAAGCTGAGCCATGCACCAACACCGCTCAACAATTGGTTATTGCCTTTTTTTGTCCCCACTAGAGGCTGTTTGGGGAGGGGAATTTGCCTCTTATCCGACCTTAGTCTGAGGCTCTCATTTCTCCTTACCCCCAGCATTTCCCTTCAACACTTTGTACTGTGGGAGGGGGGAACGTAGCAAACAGCAGGACCGATTAAGAACTCTGTTGCCCCTGAATACTTGCTCTCCAGGCTGCCCAGCCGTAATGGGAGCAGTGGTCACTTTCTGAAGGACTGGATATCTCCGGCTCCGGGAGCGGGAATCAGAGCCATGCAGATAAGGCTGTCATCAGAGATAACAGCAGTCAACAACCCTCAGCGTCATTATCTCAGCAAAGGGAAAAAGCAGGCAGCTCCCCTTAATATACAAAGTGCAGCGGTTATATATGTCTCCTTTACAATGATAGATGGTAAGGGATAAAGGGGGAAATCTAACAGAGAGCCTTCAAAGCCAGCCTGCTTCACATCCTCATGCTCCCAAATTGCGAATATGTTTTCATAAAGGCAGTAAACAGCCTCCCCCCAGCCCGCACCCACACTCGCCGAGCGAGGTGGCTTCAGCAAAACAATTTCGCTGACATGGATCTGAGCGAGGTCTTTTTTTTTCTCCTTTGGTTAATGGAATTTCTTAAGATGGAATAATGAAGCAGTAATTGTCAAACACGCCTAACTGGAAGGCAAACAAATTGGCTGGATCAGGCCTTTTTAATTTGAAAAAATAAATAGAATAAACGTGAATTTATTTGCAATGGTTTGATTGCTCTCTGAAACCATTACACTGTTAAGCCCCTTTTTACCTTATAATCAAACTCCAGGAGCATAACACACTCCAGCGTGTCACCACGGCGTGTGAGCTGCCCCGGGATTTAACAGTCTTCATCCTCCGCACCGCACACACGCGCTGTAAGCGACCCAGCGCTTCCCTGCCACAGCCTGCTGCTTCCAAACAGGGACCCGTGTGTCAGCACCACCACACCGAAACACCAGCACAAATGTGACAACGCTGTAATTGCCTTTTTCAAACATGCAGGCCGGTTTGCGAAGACCCAGATGAGCCCATCTCTAATGAAACACCTTGATCAAAGCCCGAGAGGAAGCAGAGCAAATAAATAAGTAAAGACATAGGGAAAAGGAAAGTGGCAAAACCCTAAATAAAATGTCCGGGTCTGATTTCTTTCTGCGCATTTCTGAAGTGAGAAGAAGCACACAGAAGGGCATTTAATTAAATCAAAGGGTAAAGGAGGGGGTTGCCATGCAGCCTGCTATTATGTTACAGTTCACTAAAATGAAAACTTATTTTTAAACCTCTGGTATTAATTTGAGATTATTCAGATACTTAATTAAAAGTGCAGCATGTGTTAAATATTATTTCAACAAAGATTATCATCAAAACCCTATGTAATAAGATCCTTCAATGCTTAGAGCGATATTTTATGCAAATTTTCTATGCCACCAAATGAAGGTCTCTTCCATTTTTTTTTCTCCCCTTCTTCATTTGATGCAGCAAAATGTTTCAGGCAGTGGAAAAGTTTCTAGAATAACAAGGATACTACACATAATGCAGTGCAACAAATAGCAGCTCAGTGGTAGTCACGTTTCTGTGCTCAGCTCCCTTCCTGATAGCACTTGGGCAATAAAGGACTAGATCAAACAGGCTCCCATTAGAGCTAAAGGGCTGAATTTTGCTCCCACGGAGGCTACAGATGGTGTAAGCCAGGAGTAAATTTGCCCTGGCAAAACCCTGACAGGGTAAGAAAGGCAGCAGTTCGCCCTTTGTGCATCAGGAATGAACAAACTGTTTATACCTGGATCATATAAGATAATGAGGTTTCCAGAGCAAAGAATATATTTTTCTGTGTGGGATTTCTCCTGTGGCCTTTACTCCTTTGAATGGAGTCAGTGAAGTTGATGGGAACTAATCCTGTAAGATCAAGGTTCAGTGCTAAGTTTTCAGTGTCGTTTTCACAGTTAGATTTTTTTTTTTTAGAAAAAAGAAAAAAAGAGATTAATTACTTTCTCTAAGTGACACTATTTTGCCTGAAAACAAGCAAATAAAAACCCTAGAAAAATCAAATACTTATATGGATTCCCCTCTTATACGATGGCTTCATCAGTCCTGCCACAAACAAACTTCATTTATTGATTGGGGCCAGTGCTACACTTATTCTCTAATGACTGCAGGACTGTTCCTGAGCAAAGACTTCATTGTTTAAAATGAACGTAATAGTCGCAAGGAATTGCACGTACTGTTTTTAACATAAAAAGCATTGATACTCCACAATACAGAAGAACTTCAAAAAGAATCTTGCTTGCTACTCAGCATGTATTCAATACACTGATTTTCTAAACACTGGGAAGGGCTTCCATTTATTAGAAGCTGCTGTCAAAATATAGAAAAAGCAACTACTTTCAGTTTGGGGAACAGTTCAAGCCATCATCAAAAAATAGGACAAAAAGCTTCCAGAGCACCAGTGATCAGAAAAAATGTTTTCAGTGTATTAAAGAATCTGCCCATATCTAACACCCCCAGTGTCACACAAGCACGCAGCCTCTCTCATGGATTCTTCACTTTGAATTTACGGCTGTCTCACAGTTTGAGAGCCCCGGCTGAAATGACAAGCCATATATTCTGCTGAAATCACAAACCCTGAAAATATAGCGATGGAAAACGCTGAAGCTAGATTATAGCAACTGTTACTCAGTCTCAGATTGCGGTTGGAGGTAAACTGCACCAGCAACTTGAGCAAGAGCTAATATGGAATAATAATTAAAAAATATCAAAGTCAACAAATCAGAGCAGCAGAATGCCAGCCACGGCTTCAAGCTGAGAGCCAGGAGGAGGATTCCTCTGCGTCGGATAAGAATTATTAGTGTGGCTGTCCTCGGAACGAACTGCGGGAAAGGTGCAATAAAGTGCAGTTAAGACGAACAGAAAATTGTGGAACTGAGGAGCAGCGCTCATTTGTAACCATTTGCTCCGTGCTTTCTGCCACTCGCCTCGGTGTGCTTGGGCAGCATCGCGTTTGGCTGCAAACTTGCTGGGGCAAGCAGCTCGCCCTTGTACTTGCCTGCAAAGTTCAGAGCTGGGCACTGATGCTACCGACACTGGAGTAACAAATCCACATGGGATCTCAAAGGTTTTTGTTTTGCTTTGTTTTTTAAAGGATCTTGTTAACAGGCAAAGAGAGTGCTGAAAAAAAATTAAATGTCATTGGCTTTTAATACTGAATATGCATGTACTGAAAATAGGAGAGTAAAAAGTGCTGAAATAATAACTAAAGGACAATCCATCATGTAATCTACCCATAGCTATATCTTGAAACAAAGATCTAAGCATAACATGATATATCATCTTGGGTTTCGTATGTACCCACACACAAATAAAAAGCTACTTTTACAGGAGCTTCTATGTTCTCTACACACATTTACTCAGTTGTTCTTCAGGGGACATTTTTACCGCAGCAACACAATAACGTTTCTAGGTGTTTGGTGTTTTGGCTTGGTTTTTTCTTTTTGTTTTTTGAATTATGGGGAAAGTTATATAGGAAATCATGCCAGAAGCCTCCCCCTATACATCTGCAATCATACACACGCAAAGGCAAAAAAAAAAAAAAAAAAAAGAAAAAAAAGAAAAGAAAGAAAAAAAAAGAAAAAAAAAGAAAAAAAAAGAAAAAAAAGAAAAAAAAAAAAGAAAAAAAAGAAAAAAAAGAAAAAAAGAAAAAAAGAAAAAAAAAAGAAAAAAAAAAGAAAAAAAAAAGAAAAAAAAAAAAGAAAAAACACAAACACACACCCTCCCAAACCCCCCTTATTGCAGCGGACTGTTACCATAAAGACAACAGATAAGCGGGACTTTGATCCCCTCTGAGGGGAAAAAGGGGGTTTGAGCGGTGAAACCTGTGAGCGCGTCCCCGGAGCGGAGCGCTGCCCAAGGCGCCCACCCAGTCCCCTGCCCACGGAGCCCATCGTGCCCGCTCAGCCCACTCTGTCCCCTGCCCACGGAGCCCCCCCTGCGCGCTCCCTGTCCCCGGAGCCCCTCCCGTCCCCCTGCCCGCTCCCTGTCCCCGAAGCCCCCCCTGCCCCCGGAGCCTCCCCTGTCCCCCTGCCCGCTCCCTGCCCCCGGAGCCCCCCCTGTCCCCTGCGCGCTCCCTGCCCCCTGCGCCCCCCCCTGCCCCCTGCGCCCCCCCCTGTCCCCGGAGCCCCCCCCTGTCCCCTCCCTGTTCCCGGAGCCCCCCCTGCCCCCTGCGCCCCCCCCTGCCCCCTGCGCCCCCCCCTGTCCCCGGAGCCCCCCCTGTCCCCTCCCTGTTCCCGGAGCCCCCCCTGCCCCCTGCGCCCCCCCCTGCCCCCTGCGCCCCCCCCTGTCCCCGGAGCCCCCCCTGTCCCCTCCCTGTTCCCGGAGCCCCCCCTGTCCCCCTGCCCGCTCCCTGCTCCCTGCGCCCCCCCTGCCCCCTGCCCCCCCGCCCCCGCCCGCCGGCCGCCCCAGCGCAGGAGGCTGCTGCCCTCTGTCGGCACCAGCAGCCGGAGCCCGGCGGCCGCCGGCCGGGGAGCAGCCAGGCGCCTCCTCCCGCCGCCCAGGCCCCGCTGCCGGGGGATGAATGACTTCTTGGACTGTCAAATCCCCCACGGAATCGCTGATACTTCTCCTTATGTCATTCGCAGCCCTCCGACAACACGGCCCGAAGGACAACACAAATATACAGCTTGATGAAGCTGTTAAACAAATATGAAATGCCCGTGTTTTGGCCCACCAGTCTAAACAATGTGATAATGGCAATAATAGCTCTATTCACGGCATAGCCTTCCCAGTACAGCTCTTGTAAACTTTCGCTATCTGAACTGCTAAACAAAACTCCGGGCTTTATCACGGGCCCTTTGTGCTTTATCTCGCTCCTTTATGTGCTACAAAATGATCCCCAAAATGGATCGAGACAATCTGGGGGAAAAAAGAGGGAGCACAAGATTCCCACAAAAGCAGCTGACCAGATATTGAAAAAAAAAAAAAATTAGATGGGACTTGCGGCAACTAAAGCACTGGAAAAAATTGCTTAGCAAGAGAAAAGGTACAAAAATTGAACTGTAAAAGCACGGTGCTTTGGTGCAGTCATTTCTCACACTGGGACCGAAAGCTGCGTGCTTACCCGGCCCCTTATTGCAGCTAACATGCGAGTGTGTCTACATGAACGCTCACCTTCAAGGAGCACAAATGTTCCTCTCGATCCTGTCCTCACTTCCACTGGTGATGAAAATCTGGAGAAAAGCCACAAAATTAAGTTAAACCAGCATGAGTTTAGAATCAGACTTCCAAATATAGTCATTTTAAAGAGTGAACTGTTGCTCCTCCTAGTAATGCATAAAATGTTGGGGTCAGTCCTGTTTCCACTGAAGCCCTCAAATACACATATATAGCCTGGTGCCTAAATAGAATTATACATATGTACATCCAGACTGTATTAAAGGTAATAAATATGCACATTCTCTCTGCACAAACATGCGTATTAGGGTAAACACTGAAGCACACAAGAAAACATATTTATTTTTCAGGCGTTTAAAGTAGATGATGAGACTAGGCACTGTAAATTTACAGGGAAAAAGTTAATATTATAATTTAGAGCAACTAAGATTGGACTGATCTTTTCAAAAAAGAAGTCGGACATCGGGTCCCAGATATCAACATATCCTATCTCTCAGGTAATAGCTGAGAAAAAATAAACCAAACTGTGGTTTTGGTACTAATCTGAACATGTGTGCGTGCTTCTGTGATGGGGGGCACGTAACTACCATGATCTCAGAATAGATTAATGCTTCAGGATGAACTGTGAGGCTGGTCAATGCTGACCACCTAAAACTGTATTTCATAAAAAACAAACCAAGTTAATCCCTTCCTGAAGGTCTTTCAGCCATACCTGCACCCATCTGTTAGTTCATAACAGCTTCAAGAGTAAAGGCTGCTCTTAATTTCTGCGTCTGGTGTGAGGCAGAGGACAGAGCTGGTTTTAAAAAGCAAGTTGTGAGAGTGTGTGGTGCGATGAAAACTGAACAGGGTCAGTAATGCTTCCTGCTACACTTCGCAAACTTTATCCCATCTTTTTACTCTGTTGCTTTTAGAAACAGATTAGCTTGTAGAGAAAGCAAGCGGTGATGTGAGGCTTGCCTAGATGGCATGATGAAATTTATTACAAAGTCACACTAGTAAAGATGCTCGTCACAGGGAGGTCAGCTTTCAGGGTAAAGACGCTATGTGAGCAGTTACCAGGTCCTGCGGATCCTGTTTTAGCTTCATAAATGAATGAGTCTCTACAGTAACCGTACATTTGTTTGCCTGTATGGAGCTCATTAACAGCTGGGTCATACTTGAAATCCTAGAGTTTACGGCATATGCAGGGGAAATTATTTTTCAGATGATCTCTGGTCCTACTTCTCTGCAGACATTCAGAGCCACCCACATAGCCCACACCCCGCTGCTGTCCGGGCTGCATAATGCCTATCGATTGGTATTTTTAACTATCCACGTCTATAAGCGGATTTCCATTAAGCAACAGGATGGTTGTTGGCATTTACCAACCTTAAAGAGATGCCAGCAACACGTCTGAAATGCATTTGTCCTTTTTCTTTTTTTTTTTTTTTTCTCTGAAACAAAGCAAGGAAGAGACGCACCTCCTTTTAGAAAAAAGAAAACCAAAAAAATATCTCAAACGGCAGCATGTTGGTTATTAACTGACTGCACAGTTCAGCACCAGCTATTCAAACCTGCTCTCCAAAACATGCCGTGTCCCCACAATGTTTATTAATTACACTGAAAACTCCTTCAATTATTTGAAATCTCGATTATCCAAAATTCTCCCCTTCCCCCCCCCCCCCCATTATGTTCAGATAATTGAGGTTGTATGGAGCACACTCGCAGCCAGTTAGAAGAGCAAGCATTATCTTTCAGCTGATACAACTATCAATAGCAAGTGTACAGCATATACTACAAAGGCTTTATTGTGCATATGTAGGGAGATAGAGATGAGATACGGTTCCGGGAGGCAGTTTGTCTAGTGGTTACAGTACAGAGTTGGGTGTCATGAGACCGAAGTTTTAATTACTACCTCTGCTACCGACTCTGTTACTCAGATAAACCGCTCGCTGTCTCTGCATGCCAGCATCCCACCCTGCAAGAAAAGGGCACTGTGAGAATTACCCACCTTTGTCAAGTACTTTGATATCCTTAGATAAACAGCTTTTTATGCGTAACTGCTGAGTATTACTGTCCATTTAATTGCATTTTTAAAACTCTTTGGAAAGAAAGGACTGAAAAAAATAGCTGAAAACATTTGAGAGCCAGAACTTTGGTTGGCAGAGGCTGGCACAGAGTTCAGTAGAGCTGTGCTGATTTAAGGCAGACCTGGCCCTTTAAACAGAGTTTGCCAAATGTAACGTGACCAGTATGAACACTCTGTACCTGTGCTAGGTAGAAACTACCCTCTACAGATTCATACTTATTGCTGCAAAATCTTTAAGCCCTACCACAAACTGGTACCCGTACTTGGTATTTGAATAATACAGATTTCACTAAGGCAATAATCTCTGTTTGTGCTCAGTATACTCTGACCAAAGTAATTTTGTTTGGAGTCCCAAAACCTTCCGTATAGAAGAATCGGCATTAGCGTATGTCCTCCTCTCGGGTGAAGCCAAGCGATGTACAGCACACCGCACGCCGTTACCGGGAAGGGTGCCAGGCTCAAAAAGCACATTTTAAAATGTGGTGCCATTAATGCTTGCACCACATAAAATGCACAAAGATAATAGAAAATAAAAGTCTTTGAATAATGATAAGCCTCCCGATTGCAGGTGAGGGAGTACACAAGCTCGCTATACAAAGCTGTAACTGCATGTACAATACACCCGGATACTACGCAGACATATTTGTAATCGCCATCCACCAAACTCCTTAAAAGCAGGCAGAACACAACCCTGTGAGGTAAGGAGATGGCACCTGCCACTCTGCTATCTTTCTGCTTCGTCTTATAAGCATCTGAAATACTGTTTTAAGGCTTTTCCATGTGGCAATTTCTGTAAATCACCCTTCTTGGCTGGAGTGATGAGGTGAGGGGAAAAAATCCCGTGCTCACTTAAAGCCTTTTATTTCTCTTGTAACATGGACATCTTGGAGAGCAGATTAGCCAAAGGAGAAAAAAATAAAAAAGCAAATGGTATTAGTGGTGACCTAATCCTTCCTCTCAGAAAAAGAAAGGGGAGAGAAAGCCTCTTGTGATCTCCAAGGAGGAACTTGCCTTGTAAACTAGTCTCCTGTTTGAAACGGAAACAAGAATGTGAATCCTGATACAGAGAGGCTACCAAAGGCAGGGAACAGCTTAACAGACCAGAGATTTTCCCTTTCAGTGCAATGCAGGGTATTACACAGGTCCTGCCTACTTTAGAAAAACAGGCAGCGAAAACTTAACAGGTTATAAGATCCTTTGGCCACAAAGGCATCCAAATGTGGTTATTTTTATACATTAGGCAGGAGCGTAATCTGTGTCCAAGTTTATAAACTGTGGGCTTGTCGTTCATTAAAAGGATTCTGTTACTGGCTCCTCTCTCTTTGGTTATTGTATCCAACCCCCGTGACATGCATTTACAGCCCTTTCAAACCTGCCCCTCTATAAAACCAGGAATGCTGCCCCTGCTCCCTCCTCCCCTTAGGGAATGGGGGCAATCAGTGTTAAATTAATTAAATATTTGAAGAAGGGACCCATTTTTACTGGCAAACATTATTTGGAACAGAAGTTTGCACTTCCTCAAGTGCTTAGATAAAAGAGCATGAAGGCAGGCATGCTGGCTGCCACTATGGTTCTCTTTTCAGGTAAGAAAACTGAGGTTTGGGGTAAGTCCATGGCAAAATTGAGAACAATCCCCCAGACCTCTTGATTTCAATCCCACCCAGCCCCCTTTGCTGCACCAGTGCAGACAATTGACTCAGTGAGCCCTGTCTCCGCTCCAGCTTCAACCAGCTAAATCACTTCTAATAGCCAATTTACCAGATGAATTTAGCTTCCCTCCTTGCATGCAAATGCCCATGACCAGGCTGGTGCTCCTTTCATTTTTCATTGTCCAGAAATATTCAGAGAGGGGAGGTTTTTTGCACTTCCTTCGACCTTCTCCTTCTGTTCTCGAGGAGCAATGTAGATATGCTCAGAGCACCATGGTGGCATCACTTCTGCTCCCACCGAGCAGAGGCTCCAAGTGCCCCTGGCCCCAACACAGGCACAGCTGTCATGAAAAGCTTCCAGGAATACTCACGCATTTACGTACTTTTTTTACTCTCCAGGAGCACAAGCACCAGTGAAAACCTGAATGGTGAGGAACATACGCAAACAGAATGTCATCATGGCAACAGCTAATTCATTTTTTAAATTCCAGGCAGTATCTTCAGACTTCTTTTTTGGCATCGTTCCCCAGCTCCTATCCAAGTATCCAATGTCCATGGCTTCCTAAAACATGATGGCAGATGCCATTCTGATAGGAAACCAGAAATTCCTTCCTGACCCAGCAGATTACATCATGCCTCTGAAATGCAAGATCAAACCCAATACAGCTACCTGTCCATCTCCAGACTCCCTATCAATTAGCATTAGACACTAATTTGATTAAATCAGTATGTTGAAATTTTATTTGATTCTACCTAAGGAGTATAATTCCCCCTGCGTGTTCTCTGTAACCCACTAATTTTCCAATGGAATGGGAAACACAGGTTGGGATTTGGAGGATATTTCTTCTACTTGTTAACATGTGAGCTTAAAACCGCAGTAAAAAATAAATCCATGCAACTTGGTAGAATGAGACTTGCCAGTTTAAGAGAAAACGGCTTTTTACAGAATAACCCAGATGGAAAAAAAAAAAAGTATACATTTAACTCTGAAACCTGAAGTGTTCTTTGAGGGAAAACGAATACATTTTAGCCTTAAAGGGATCACAGACTGCAATTATATAATTCTTGTCAACTGATGTTAAAGATAGGCTGGAAAGAATGTATGCTGAGGCCCTGCAATAAAACGAGCTCCTTTACTCCTTTCAAATGTTTGCAAGCCTTGGAGGTTATCCAAAGGTCGAATACAGGAAAAGTCTTGGTGAACAGAAAACATAATCATGAGCTTTTTTAATATGGACTCTTTTTGTAATAAAATAAAATTATGGTAAGGGAAGGGAGGGTGGGCTCTGTCTCCTCAGATCTAGGGCCAGGGGGGGCTGAGTTTTAATCAGACGCTGCTGTTCTTCCCTCCTCTCTCCTCCCCAGCCTGTCACTACACTGAGGGAAGCCAGTGGAGGTGCACGGAGTGTGCTGCAGAGGTGCAAAGACCCAAGCCTGGCACTGCAACCCCTTGACTTTGCTGCAATAAAGGACACCTTTCCTGAGAGGGAGATGGAGAGCTATCTTCATCACCAGCCAGCTGGGCGCAGGGTAGCATCAGATCCTGGACACCCTCCCCTCCTGGTACATCATGCAGAGAACAGCTCCATACGATGCTGTAGCTGTTACCAGTGCGCTGCCACTTCTGGGGTGCACCAGAACAAATGCTGTGTCTCCCACAGAAACACCACTGGAAGCACAATATATGGAGAATATCACATCCAGCTGCAATTACACAGGAGTTTAGAGATGGGTTGTCAATACTCACATGGATTCTGAGGCAGAATCCAGGGCTGCAACCTTTCCTCTTTCCAAAAGTGCTATGGCTTTGCTCATGACCATCTGTGGTCAGGAAGCTGTTCTCTGTCTCACCTGGAGTACTTGGTGGCAATGCCAAGACACCCCACCTGGGCTGCAGCAACAAATCACACACAGGCACTCACACTAGCACCTGCATTTGGTTCAGAAAGTTTCTATCCAACTACAGGTTTGACCCCATCTCCCCAGGCTGCTAAACACAAGCCTGGAGCAGCAAACCATGAAGTATTTGGAAGGAATTAATGAAGCAGACATTTGCTGAAGGCATCAGGCGTTTCTGAGTTGTGATCATCCTTCACAGGAAAACCTGGGAGACACACACTAAGACTGGCTTTGTTCTAATTCCATACTCACTGTAACACTTTATCACCATTTACCTCTTACGATGACTGCCCCATCATCCAGTTCTTACTACAACACAGACTTAACTATACCTCACAGGCTAAGAAAATAATCTTACAAACAATAATGTTTTGTCCTCCCAAAAATCAGAAGCCTGTTCTACCAATCAATCTGCACTGCCTGGGGAGTGTCATTCATGCTGACAAGTTCACCACTGTTCTGAAGGTGTTATTTCCCAATTCTTGAATTTCTTCTGGACGATTTCTGTCCTGCGTTTCATCATTATCAATCTGGACGGAGAGACCTCTCCCATTCCCTGCTCCACATGAATACGAAAAATTAGAGGAAAAAAACCCAACCAACCAAACCAAACAACAAAAACCCAAAACAAAACAGAAAGAAGATCATACTTACCATTCCCATCTAGGCAAGAAGCACACTTCAGAGCTGGAGCAAGTTGGATAGACAGGTAAACGCACCTGCTCTGCTGGGATGTGAAACTAATTCACACTAGATGTGCTCCCATGGACCATCTCTTGGCCTACAGGCATGAAAATGCCACCCCATATTTAGAGTATTTCTTTTTCATAATTTCATGCCAATAGCATGTTTTCTAACATGAACAGCACACTTTGCTCTCCCTCATCTTTGAGGAAGAGGTACAGAGCTGCCATTTCACAAAACCAGCAGACAAGGGCCTTCAAAAGACCATGAACACTACTGTGTGCAGAATATAACATATCTTTATTTTTAATAGTAGTCACAAGAGAGATGCAATTTGCAGCCCTATTGCATTCCAGGAGCAGTCACAGTGTCAGGGTGCCAGTCCCCCACCAGGTATGACCCAGAATACCACCTCTCCTTCATTCCATTCCATTCCATTCCATTCCATTCCATTCCATTCCATTCCATTCCATTCCATTCCATTCCATTCCATTTCAATTCACCTCTCCCTCTTTCAGCCAATCCTCCTCCTCTTTCTGAGTGGCACTCCTTGGCTTTAACCATGTGCTCTTCTTCTTCTCTTTGAGCTGAAAAGTCAAGAGAATAAATACATGAATGCTGGAAAGTAAGCTGCTGATATTTATTTTTAAATAAAGGTCCCTATTCACAGGCTAATTTAGAGAATTGTTTCGGCATGTGCCTAAATCCAGCTGATACCCACAAGACATAAAAACACACTGAAACTCAAACACACATTGAAGAGCCCTTCCTGAGAGAAGCTACTTGTCCAAATGGGGGACTAAGTTAAAAGAAGATAACCTACAGTAATGCCATGTACTTAGGACAGCTCTGGGGCCCAGGAAACAGTGATAGCAGTAAGCTGACCCTTGCAAACCAGAATGAAGTCAGAGCCCAGGGAGATGAGATCCAGATTTTCCTGCAAGCAGAAGGTGGATGCTCAGTGGTGCGGCAGGCAGGCAGCTTTTCAAACGAGCTCCACACATGGGAACAAACATGTCCAAGGGCCTCACACCCAACGGGGAGCTGCTGGGTGCCGAACACATCTGAAAATCTGGTGCTTGGAGTGGGCACTGAGCCCTGGCAAATCTGACTCCCAGCCCTGCTGAAAATCTGTCACCACATCGTCAATGTTAAAAGACAGGTTTTTCAAATGGGAAAAGTGTGTTTATCACCCTCAGCAAACTCACGAACAACACAAGGCATAATTGCTCAAATGTCAAATAAAAATTCTCGGCTGAGTAAACACCACGCGTGGACCTTTTTTGATCCCCTAATATGAATGCCTTAGAACAGGATGAGCATGTGGTCAGTGGGGCTGTAACTGAGAGTGCTTTGTATCCTTCACTATACCAGGCGTGATAAAGTGCCCGCTATCATGAAAAAAAAGCTCATCTGAAAGACAGAGGGAAACCAGATGGGAAAAAGAGGAGAGACTCTCAGCAGGAATTTCAGGGATTGATTTTTTTATTTTCAATTTTTCCAAAATAAAGATCTCTCCCCATAGCTGGAGGCTAAGGAAAAATATGGTCCCATCCACCTGAGGCATTCAGAGGGCAAGGCTGAAAGGCCAGGGTTAGCTTCGGTGCTGGAGCTGCAGCCTCCAATGTCATCAGGTACCTGTGAGCCCAGCCAAGGGGTGCCTGCACCCACAGCCCCTTCACCCCAGTGGGAACCCGAGCCTGCTGGGGTCTCCTACCTCAGCTATTGCCGACTGCAACACCTTGTCTACTTCTGATATTGCAATCCTTTCTGCTGCCCGGGCAAATGCTTCAGCAACTTTTTCTGCCTTTGGGTTTTCCGATGCTTCCACCCCTATAGCTATCGATCCTTCAGGAGTGACCACATTTCCATCTGGACCTGCTCCCTCTGGGCTTTCCAACTTCCCCACTGCTGCTGCTTTTTCTACTTGTTCCACCTTGGCTCGTGATGCTGTTACATGCTTCTCTGCTCCCGCTGGTGCTGTGGCAGCCAGCGGTTCCACGTCCCCTGCGAGGTCACCAGCAGTCGGTGTAGCGGGAGGACCCTTCCCAGGGGACAGCACAGGCCTGCGGAGTTGGAGAGCTGGCCTGGATCCTGTTGGTAGAAATGGAGAGTGTGAAGCAGCACAACTATAAATGAGTGCATTTCCTAGCACTGCTGCAAGCGGACTGGTGACAAGTCTTGGAGCCGGCAAGGGCTGCTTTTCAACAGTCTGTCTTTTCTGTAGAGACACAGAACAAGAGGCTGAGACCCAGAGTATCTGTGCGGTAGCACAGCTTTGGCTCTCACACACCAGCTCCATGTTCTCCTGTGGGTGGCAGCCACTTTTGCAGCCTGAACTGAGGACAAGCACACAACTGTATACCAAAACATCTTCAGTGCCTCATATCAGGTGGTTTGTGGAACATTCAGAGACAAAGAGAAGAATAAATGGAAGGCTAGCTCCTTCCCAAGATCTGTTTGCTTAATATCCCAGGATAAAAACATAAATGTTTTCTCTACAGAGAAACCAACATGGATTCCAGGGAACATACAAGTGAAATGTATTTTTTCAAAATGCCATCCCCTGGTGAACTTCCTAGAAAAATAATTCAAGGGACATCCCCACAGGCAGGGAATAACAGGCCCAAGTCAGACAGACATGGTGTGTCTTCTCACAAAGTTTCTGCCAATGCAACTCACTTCTGACCTGCAACATCCTTCCTGCTGCAGTCTGCTCTCCCCATTCATACCTAGGCTGTTGTGCTTCAACATCTCTGCTGTCACACTAAGTTTTCAATTGGCATGTTCCTCCCAATACCATGGGAGGACCATCTGCTCAGGTTATATTTTGACAATCAAATTATCATTTCTGGTAAATACACAAGGGACATTGTTAGAGGAGATCCATAACTGTGTAATATATATATATATTAATCAACTTTTGTATTAGAAAGATCCCCTGTTAAATGTAGCTCTGTTGTCAGGTCAAAGCATAGGTTGCAGTGAAGTAAATGAGTAGTTCTCAAACTTTGAGAGGAGTCATACCATAAGTGCTACTCTCCTCAGTAATAATTACTCCAGTCTAGAAGTCAGGACAAGTTTGAGAGGTAATACTGGATGGAGTAAATTCTATGAATTCAGAGTATGAGTTTAGGAGTCAAAAAGAGCCACTGGGTCTGCCCATACCCTCTTGTTTGGGGAAAAAAAAAAAAAATATCACCATTTGATTAACTCCCTTGTGTTTTGTCCCATCTCTCCCACAGAGACCAGTGCAAGCACTGCGTTAACACATAACTAACTTTTGGGCATATGACTACACAGCAATACAAAGGGATTCCTGTAGCATGGAGGCATCCTCACACTCACTGTAACCCCGCCAGCACAACACCAGGGTTTGGCACAGCTCACCAACCCCCTGCACACCTCCACGGGCAGTCCTAAGAAAAGGACAAGTAACACTTGTCAGATGTGCTGAGCAACTGTGATCGGCGGGGGACCCTGATGCAAGCACACAGAGGATACTGGCTGTTACCAGCTCACACATGCTCCACAAACCACTAGCAGGGAACTGGGGCAGGCCTGATGAAATTGTGATGACACCACTGTTCAATGCCATTTAGCATCAGTAATTGAAAAGGAGGAGGAAAAATAAGGTGGAAAGCTATGAAAAGATGAAATGGAATAAATAAGAGGTGCTGGGGTAGGAAAAGGGGGAAAATAGTAGAGAAGAAAGGGAAAAGGAGAGCTGAGAAGGAAGAGAGAAAAAATTGGAGAAGAGGAAAGCAGGCTGCTGATCAGTAGTGCTAAGAGAAGGAGAGTCGTGCCCAACTACGCTTAGAGACAAGACCAGGGGTTGAAAGCCACCTGAAGCACCCTGCCATGCACACCTACACCCTTGTGGACACAAGTCAGTCACTCACTCATGCCATTGAACAAGCTACCTGGATATCTGCTTCATTAAATAGTAACCCTGTAGGTCTGCTGACAAGAACATACTTCTCTCTCCTTTGGTAATTAGCCCTGAAGGCTGGTCACGCTCACTGGCCATGAAACGCTGCAACAAGCAGCCTTTTCATGCCACAAGCTTTACCTTTGTCCCTGTCTGTTCCCATCAGCCGGGTAAAGGCAGGCACCATGCCTGCCTGACACTGGCGCTCCTTGGCGCATTCATGCTCTCCCCCTGCCCAGACGGGTGCAGATGTCTCTCAACAGGGCAGATATGAGCTCGTGGGGACAGTCGGCCAGTGACCGCAGAAACCAGGAACTTTCAGCCTTTTCCTCCTGCTTGGGAAAAAACAAGGGCAGACACAGGAGTGGCAATGTGCTGGCAGTCAGCTTGAGACAGCTGCAATTCGATATGCTGGGAAGAGGAAGGGTCTTACGAGGCTCCAGAGATGCAGGAGAGGAAGCACAGGGTTTTGTGTAAGGAGCTGGACAGGAACTGAAGGCTCAGCCCTTCTGCAGAAGGCTGGGCGCACTGTTTGCTCAGCAAACCTCACCACAGGGTCGAGCGCCTTTCTCTCATTTACACCATCAAGGACAGGATTTCTCTACCCACTGCATATGCCAGCCATGACAAGGCTCTAGCCCCAGTTAGTGATACAGTCATAAAAGCAATAAGACCCAAATCTATTTTAACAAACATAAAGCGCCTCCTGAAATTCCTGCAATGTGGGCTGAGTTAAGCTAAAGCTGACATGACCTCAATGTAAGGGATTAAAATGTTTTGGGTTTGTTTTGTTTTTGTTTTTGTTTTTTTTTTTTTAAATTACTCTCCTTGTCAAAAAACAAAGGAGGTAGGTTAGTAACACTTACCCCTTTCAAAGACATTAGGAGCCTGAAAAGAAGCATGCATAGCCCAAAGCTCTAGCTTTATGATCACATTTCCCCTCCAAAATGTTTTGGAGATAAATTCCAGGCACCTCAGCAAGGAGAACAGTGCAAAGATTAAAAGCAAACATATTGCCAGTAATTCTGGGCAGCCTGTTCCAACAGTGAGACCATGGACCTGGGAATGAACCTTCATCTGTGCTCTGACTTGAGTAAGTCCCACCTGCCTCACTGACCTGCGGTCCCTCAACTGTAATGCTCCACAGTGGTGACGACTGAGAATTAGCAAAGGTTATTCCTTATTTTATGGTGTCTGAGGTCTGGTCACAGCAAGTATGATTTTTCAAGAAGCTTGCTGCCTGCACAGGCAGTATTTTGTATATGTATATATCAGCAATTTAACCTACATTTGCATGGGGGCCAATTTAACCTGATGACCTCAAGTTTAACCTCATAAATTGCCTCTAAACCACAAGAATATTACCCTGGCTGTCCTCAAGAGAGCAGGCTGGCAGGCTTTGGATTAAGCCACCACTCAGCTGCGCCGCATTGCCAAAATCCACCACCTTCCTGCCCGGATGACTCCAATGCCAGGCCTGCACATTAAGAGCATTTCAACCTGACCTGCTTTTTCTGAGCGCTCGCACACCTTGCTCAAGACTGTGCAGTTTAGGTGCCTCTCATCTGCTGTACAAGCCCTGCTTCTTTCCATCAGAGCCCAGGCTGAGGTCTATTTTTTGCTCTGCAGCAATTTAATTCATTCAGGGAAGCAGTTTGCAAAGCCCCTTGTTAAAATCTCTCCCACCACTTGGCAGTTGTGTAGTTTGCCCCCAGCCCATTTGTTTATGTCTGACTAATGTTCACTGCTTCAAAATGAGTTTGAAGCTAATGCTGTGTCTCCCAATTAAATGTTTGATGGAATGACATCAAAACCAAAACAGACAGAAGAAAATATTTCCCTTTGATAGCCTTACCATATTGTACAAAACTCGCTATTAAAAAGACTCTGGTTGGTTAGAATTTTGCCAGACTTTAATCTTTTGAATTAAAGCTTTCCATGCTGGTTGTCTGCCCCAGCTGGAATTTGGGGTGAAAATTTCAGCTAATGCAGTTCATTCACTGCAGGAAAACTTTTTACCCAAGTTAAAAAACAAAACAAAACGCCAAACAACTGATATCTCTTGCAAGCATTTGGTTGAACAGTCTCAGCACTATAGTTTGCAGCATTGCTTTAAAATTTGTCAGGAAGGTCACAATGGCGCCAGGGACTAATTTTTTACAGGGACAGTAACGCACATTCTGGCCAAGCTATGAGCCCCTGAAAAAAAATCAGTTTGCACATGGTCTGTAGCCATTTGTGATAGCTTGGCAGCAAAAATATTTTTTAAAGTCCTTACTTCACAATCTGAAAATTCTTTTTGTGCAGTTTTGGTTTTCTTTAAAGTAATCTATAAAAATAGCCAGTGACCTTTAGTGACACCTAAATGAGCTCCCGGTTTCCTCCCATGGTTTGAAGATTTAAACAATAGCCCCAAATAATTGACTCCATACTACACACACATGTACTTGATGCCTGGGAAATTGCTGGTTGTTGGTCAGCAGGAACAAGAAGGAGATTCACATAGTTCCAGTGTGTGGCAGATTCAGGCAAATGAAAGGCCAGAGATGAAGCAAGCCAACTTCCCCTAGCCACTGCTCTACACATCAAGCAGTGTGAGGATGCCCGTAAGTTTTGGGAGAAAGACAACATGTGGAAAAAAAGTTCTGGGTTGCCAGGGGACCTTGTGGCCATCCTCATCAAGCTCTTGGCGTAATGCTTTCCATGCACCAAGCCTTCCAGCTTCTTAGCACAAGCTGCTAAAATCTTTCAGCATGGCAGACTGGAGGTTTTGTGCTCCCAAACCAGCATATTCCTATAGGTAGGGTAGGAGCATTAAATTACACTCATTCTTAAAGCAGGAGGAAAATTTCAGAATCCTATTAGACAAAGTTCACCTGACACCAGCTTTTAACATGTGTCCATAACCTCAGCCAGAAAGAAACCTTCAACAGCTCAGCTGGTGGAACTGTTGGTTTTAGACCACAAGCAATGTGTTTGAAACCTGAGAGAAGAAATATGCAGTTTTCTGAATAAATTAGGATTTTGGAAGTGGGGTCAAACTCCTGGCTGGCAGTCACAATATGACAACTGCCAGTGTTCAGGGAAAGTGGACAGTTTTCAAGTGAGTTATGTTGTTGTTCTGAAACCCTGTCTCCTAAGAACTTCGTTTCTATATACCTGCAAAAGCTGCTATTTACCCAACACAGCCATAGCACTTGGGTCATTAAACAATACTGATGGCAATGCCCAGAGAACTCCAAGCACCTATTGTAGTATCACTGAATTCCTCCTTTGATCACCATGGTCAGAAATATCTGATTTTTATCACTCTTTAATAGCTCCCAATCAACTTCAAGAAGTTACCACAATGCTCATGGTAGAACCTTTGTCAGGACAAGGTAATCATTGACAAAACCAGAACAGCAGATCTCACTAGCTCAGCACTGTCAGTCATAGGTGACCTTCTCCATGGACTTGCTACCCCAGGGACAGGGTTTCAACTTCCATGTTGAAGACTGCCTGTGTCAGAGCAGAAAAGGCTGTAAACGTAAAAGCCATTTTCCAAGCTCCCTGCAAAAGCCTGCAGAAGTTAAAAGAGAAGATTTGAAGCACATCTGAGTAATTTCTGGAGGACACACTCCTAAGTATAAAATAAGAACTTTCACCATCATATGTTGCTACCAGATTGATCATTCAAGAGAAACACATCTTTCCCACACCTAAGACACAGGAAGACTCTTCCTCATAAAATTCTGGCACACTTCATCTGTATCCCATTCAATGCTTACAAATAATCTAGCAATATTTTTTAGTCACTGTTATGATCTAGAGATGCCCATACTATCTTCCCCCCCCCCAAGATGGTCTAATGGACACGTATCTAACTAAACTCCAAGCAGCTGCTTATTCAGCATGTGCTTAGCACTGAAAGTTTCTGTTTCAGTCCTGAAGGGCTCATATACCTCAAAGCTTGCCTAAGCTCTCCAGCCATACTAGTTTGTCTAATAAAAGACATTATCTTTACCTATAAGCCTTGTCCAGCAGTAATCAGAGAGATTTATCTTGACTGATTCAAAAATTTGTCAGTCGAAAGGAAATGAAAATCCAGTGCTTTGATGAATGCTTCTGAAAAAAAGGATGGTCAAAAGAAAGTAATCTGGAATTAAGTTTATAAACCCCAAGAAATTATAGAAGTGAATATTATTTTACAAATTTCTGTTTTCTATATGCCAATATGTTGCTCTCAAGAGGCTTTCTTATTCTTGACAACTCCTAAGAAACTCTCAAGAACGAAAAACATTGGAAGCGGGCTTTAGGATCAAGACTTCTCTAGGTGAGGGAGACACACATCAACACCCCTGACAGCTTTTTTCAGTGAAAACAAAAAAAGATTATCCTTGGTTTTGGATGCATTCTGTAAAACTAGTGATGGTTATAACTCAGTTGCAACATATTTAATGAATCACAATGAGCAGCTGACAGGTCACTTCAGCAGAGGAAAGATCAAATTTGCAATGGTCATTTGAAGAGGGAGCATTTTTAGATAATCATAAGTTACATAATTACATGATTAATGCCCTAGTTTGTAGGTAGTCAAAACCCAGTAATAATACATATAATAACCCATCTAATCCAACTCTTTAATGTGTAGTTATAATCCCATGTTTAGATAAGAATTTCTCTCTTTATTACCTAGCTGGTGATGTATGCCCTGGGAGCTTTTGGACTGGCACCAAAGCACCAGGCATTATCTAGAGGCAATATTCAAGGATTTGAGGGGCAGCTGTACAGTGTATCGGCCGACTTAGGTGACTTTCTAAAGGGTTAAACAATAATCGGAATTTACAAGACCTGCATATTCCTGAGGAGTGAGAAAAAGGGAAAAATCACATACTTCTAAATGAAGCACTTAGAGTAGGCAGGTTGGTATAAGCAACCTAAGAAAGATGAAGCAAAACCCAAAGAGCATCCCCACTTCACCTAAGATAGCAGCTGTGTATTCTGATGGAACTGTTGGTTTCCTACCTCTAACATGTGCACACATTCATGTCTCTCAACTACAGATCACAAATCTATTAGTTCAGTTACTTCATCCTGTATAGTTTATGAAATTGAAAGGACTTTCATTCTCTGGTGCATTTGGGAATTTTGCAGACTTCCAGTGCTCCTACTCAAGTCAGCCACACAACCAGATGATTAAGCTAAATTCCCTTAAAAGAAAATCTTTATTTAATACCTAAAAAACCCCCCACTGAGTTCTAAAGCATTAAAGTGTTATTTAATGACCATTATGGCAGTATGAGAGCCAGATGCAAGCTGCTCTGTGCTGTCCAAGCTCAGCTTCCCAGGAGTGATGCTCTGCACGACATAAACCCTCCCAGCAACAAGTCCAACAGCACAGAGCAGCTCCACAGAGTTTATCTGTTCACTGGAGGTTGAGTGCTCGACCCAACAAACAGCCAGAGAGAATATCCATCTCCTCTTGCTCTGGGTGGGACAGAGGGACCAAAACTCCCCTTCATTAACTCCTTAACAAAAGCACCTTATGTTACATCAGCCACTAAATTGCATCAGCCTCTCATTGCATCAATCTCAGTGACTCTCATTTTGGGCTCTGTCTTTTCCCATCGAAGCCACTGGGCATCTTGCTAAGTAGCAAATGGGAAAAGGCCTTGGATCATACATATGCTGTATGGCAACAAAGTCCATATAGAATAACTGATCCTTTTCCAGAAAGCAGCTATCTCGCGGTTAAAATGCAATGTCTGTTTTCTAGTTAGCCAATAAAATAATTTAGGAATAAAAAAGAATGAACACCCATTCTCTCAGAAGAAGCTTTATGAATCAATAATATATATGGGTGTACCAAGCTTTTCATTCACTAAGCTTTAATTACTGAAAAACATACAAAAGCAAGTGGCCAGACCACTCTCAGGCTCTCGGACACCTGAAAAGGAGGGGCACCTGACCACACTGCATCAGAGAAGTAGAATTGGAAAAATTCAAGCAAATCCTTACTGGATTGTTAAAGGAATCTCTAATCTGATCCTACCGGCTACTGAGAATTTATACTTTTGAAGGAAAAGGATCTGTCAACCATCACGGAAATTTCATCCAGCATCTGAGCTGAGCCAAGTGCAAATGAAACCTTGAACCTATGCTCAGCATGATCATCAAGAATTGAAACTTCCAAATTAGGACAATACAAAAGATGACAATAAAAATTTCTCCACTGCAAGCCCTGTTCTGATGCATACATCTTGCCCCACTTCCCTTCCTGCCCAGCTGAAAATCTGGGCTATGTTAAAACCCCAGGGAGACCCCACTCATGATATTTCTTGACACAAGTCAGGGAGCAGTTGAAATTACAAAAGACAGTTCTCATGAGAATCTCAGATCAAAGAAACCCACCTCCATTTGCATGAACTCTTAGCTAAACATCAAAAAAAATTTAAAGTTCACTGAGGGACTGACCCTTTTCTGCAGTCATCCTCACACAAATCCTGTATTTGCCATTTGTCTTTATGGGTGGTAAGGTCTTTAGGGCAGGCACCAGGACTTCCCATGCATTAGTAAAATGCCATCACCATCAACCTCTGGTTCTAAATGAAGCCTGTGTGTCCTGTTACAGTATAAATAAAATTCATAACCCGTCCAGCTTTAACACATATCTTCATGATGACACTCCCCTCGTCTACCCTTGCTACTCCAGGTTATTGAGGTCAAATTTAGTGAGGTTTAACATGTGGAAGTGAATCATACATGGTACATCTAAATGATCAGAGACTGGGAAACAAGACACATGATCAGGTCATATCAGGACAAAATTGAAAGATTTATAACAAAACTCATCTAATCTATCTCTCATTCTTCCTTTGCTTTAGCCACCACATGTTCTCTATTCAACTACCTGTTACCTTTTCTGAGATTCAAATTAGATCCAAAGTACTCCCAGAGACACAATTGCAGCACAGAAAGGTCATGGGAGTAATACACTTTTGCCTTGGCATTCTATGTTTGGTAAAATATATAAGAAGAACTAAAAATTCTGTGACGACAAGCTAGGTTTGGGCAGCCTAAGAGCTCAAAATCTCACTCTTTCCCTTTTATTAAAGTGAGCAGCTTCACAAAGACTCAAACTGTAGATTATCTTCAGGGTTACTGTGATGTGACTATGAAGCTTTCTCGTCAGACTGCCAGTGGGGGGAAAAAAAAATAAAAGCTTTCTGAATCAGGCCCTTATCATTTATACCACATTACAATCCAAAATGAAAAATTACTTGCTCCAGATTTGATAGAATAAAGCATCTTGAGATGCCATAGAAGTACCCAATTTTCAATAAAGACATTAAACCTAAGCTTCAAAAAAAGGGAATAATTACATCGTTTTTTGCTTTGAGTTTTAATGTTAAAAGTGTCAATTTATATAACTAGGTGAACATCCACAATTCCTAAGCAGACTGCAGCTAATTAGACCCCTTTTGATCTTTTATTTTGCCTAGAAGCTTATTTAACAACTTTACACAAAAGTCAGGGTTTTGACACACTAGTGGACTGGGGGAGGGGGGAAGACCTCAGAAAAGAAATATTTTCTCTGCTGCTTGGTAAGGTAGGAGACTTGTCCCACCCCCAAGTACACATGCTGTCAGCAAACCTGGGAAACTCTTTCTAGTGATGAGAGTGACTGCCTCTTATTTGAACTGTTTGGATGGAGACATGACAGAGTACTAAATATTAAAAACTAAATCGAAGCACAAAGAGAGTTGTTACTAATGCTCCAGCTTTACATACACAATTTGAATGTATCAGTCACTGTTTCAGGTGAAGGATGACAACGCAAGAGACTAATCAGAATGTCTCCGGACGAATGGGATGGGTTGCATTTAACTGCTGCTGCAAATAAACTGGGCGCTGACTTTGAAGAGTTCTCCAAAACAACTGTGTGGTGCAGAGGGAAGAGGGACCGCAGTTTTCTACCTGAGCAGCATCCACTGGCATTGCAGCGGGCTGTCCAACAGGGTCTGGTGGGAGTGGGACAGGCAAAGCTGGTCAGAGAAGCAGAACCCATATTATTGTACTATGCTGCACCAAAACAAATCTTTGAGTGAGTTGACTCCATCTTGGGGCAGTGGGAAGGACTAGACAATTTCTCCAGGCCGCTTCCAGCCCTCCTTCCCACAAAGGACTGACATTAAAATAACTGTGAGGACCAGATGACACAGAAGCCCCTAGGCCTTTGGCACTTGTCATTTCTGTGACCACATCACAACATCTCTCCTTTTTGTAGCAGGAGAGACAGGTGTCCCAGGAACTCACCACAGCAGTGAAGTCAGGATTTCTAAGGGCAAAAAGCTCCTTGTCCTGTTCTGAAATGACACGTTATTATTAGACCTGAAGGACCCAGGTCATTGGGCTCGTGCACGCAGACCCTGAGGACCAGGGAGCCAGGCTGAGCCAAGAATGACTAATCACAGCCTGGGAAAGCAATGATTGACTTCAGGACCTGGAAGTTTATTTTTGCCCTATGTCATTGGTTCATCCCTTGTAATAAAGCATGGGGGACTTTATCAACGCTACCAACTGCTGTGCAGCAAACAGGAGGGGGGTGTTGCATGCAATCTGAAAGGGAACAACCTTCAGCAGCCTTTGGACTTCCTGCAACTGCAGATAGGCAGGAACAGGACAGGGCTGGGTCCTGCCCCAGCCAGTGGGAGACAGCTAGAATCTCGAAGTCTTGTACGAAACAGCTTTCAGGTGGTTTGGCAAAAGTAGCAGTACTGTTGGATAGGGGCTTGTGGCCCATTACACTGAATAACATCTAGGGTCAAGCATAACTATGTGAAGGTCAGATGTGCTCTGCTAGATGGTTGCCTGGCATATGTGAAACCTCTGTTTGTCCATGGAGAATGGAGAACAACCACATTCTTCCACTGGGAAGCAGCAGGAAGACTGGCACACAGGAGTTTCTAAAGTCCTTTGAGCTCCTGGGACAAAGTTGTTTAGCGACAGCAGTGATGCTGTGCAGAGGTTGAGAAACAGACAACAGCAAATGGAAACAGTCAAGATGCAAGCCAGCCCCTCTGCCCCTTCTTTTCTCCAGGGCAAGAGAGCTGGTACCACCACCCTCTCCCTGCAACATAGGTGCAAGAGCAAACCATTCCCACTATGAATAATCCCCACACTGCCTGGGCATCCTGGTGGGTGCCTCTGCAACCTTTGGCAGAGGATAACAGTTTTGCAGCATTCACCTATGTTGCAGTATCCCTCCCACTCCCCTGGGGTGAGGGACAGCCCTGAAAGCAGGAAGCCAGACTAGGAAGCAGGACACGGAGAAGAAGGAGTGACAGAGGATGGAGGGAATGAGCTGCTTCAAACAGCATAGCTCTGTCTGCAGTAATGTGCTCCTGTCTGCAAGCAGTTCCTATCAGACAGGGAGCTGGATAGATTTGAAACAACCATAATCATCTGGATTTACTGATACAGCTGTATTAATCTTTCAAACAGTAACAAACCTGAGACCTGGTCTAAACCTCAGTCTAATGTGAGTAACAGCCCTCTAATCCTGCCCTGTCACCCCTTAACTATCTTCAGTCTTGAGGTGGGAAAGTTTAAGTTTCTGATAATTAAGCTTACATAAGATTTTTTTGTTCATGCAGGAATAAACCCACTGATGACAGGTCTCGGCCCCCACTGAGCTGTTGCAGCCACCCCACATCCATTCTATGCAACCACGTACCCACCCAGAGGACCCCAACCACAGTCCTAGGCTGTGCTCCGACTCCCCCACCCCTGACTCACCACCACAAAGAAAGATTAAACAATTGCCCTCAGTTTCTTGAAAAATTGGTCTTCCTCACCAAGTTCAGAGGTCATCCTGGCTTGCAACTTTACTTCCTTTCCTCATCACTCTCCTCCAGGTGCATCAGCTGAACGGGGCTTCAACAGAGGAAGGGAAGAAGGAAGTGATCACAGACAGTACCTACACAACAGCAGCAGAGCTATTTCACCTTCATGCTGCGCACTGCAATATTAATGATTTGAAAGAAAACCATTTGCAAAGCTAAAAGCTTAATGTAGCAACAAAAATCAATACTGTGCTCAAGAAAATCCCCTGATGCTGGAGACTTTAAAATATCATTCAGGTAGACAGCACTGGGGCATTCCCTCTGGTAATGGTGGCCCGTCAGACCATTAGAGAGGGAAGGCTGCTTTAATTTATTCTCTTTTTCATCCTAATATAGATCTTCCCTTTTCAAATGGTGTTCATACCTTCCTACTACAATCTGGGTTCATAAATAGAACAAGTCCTAAAAGCTAGGATCAGTGTATCCCACACTGACTTTCAGATGGGAGGCAGAGAGCATAGCAAGCAGGAGAGGGACAAATGCCCTGCTGGCATAAGCAGCAAGTTCCTTGACACTGCAGTTCTACCATTTAATTATGAGTTCAAGTATGGACTCAAAGTTAGTTAACTAAAAAAAAAAAAAAAAAAAAAAACAACAAAAAAACCCAACACAAACCAAAACAGCTAGTCACCCTTGCACTCCCAGAGAAGTTCTCTGCAAATAAATCCAAGTCTTTTCCAAATGTTAAGAATTTATCATGTATCATTATTAATAATACTGGTAAACAGTACTGTTTGGATGCAGGAACTGAGCAGGGAGGCTGAGGTACTCAAGATGACAAGCCATAGAGAGGAGCCAGCTCACCTGCCTGCTGCCCATGCTGCCTTTGGCACAGAAGCACCCCTCCTCCTTTCCCAACGCTCCATGCTTTCCAGACACCTGAGAATTGTAAGTAATTTACCTGTAACTATCCACAGGCAGACAGTAATCCTACAGGATCCTTCTGCCTGCAAAGGAAAATGCTGTTTTAAGGTACAAAAGCAGTTCTGTGAATCCTTGGAAATTATGATCCCTGGTTTTAGAAGAAAACTGCAAATGCTGTGAGTCTGGTCTGTCTCTCTTTAAGAAAGGGTTATTCCCAAGGTTTACTTGTTTGTTTTTGTATGCCAAACTCCTGCCCTCTAAGCAGAGGTGGAGCATAGGAAGGCATTTCCCTGCCTTGGCCACAGTGGGCTTGAAAATATTTCTAAAGGAAGCAAGTTTAATAAACAACAGCAAACAGCCCAAGAGGCCTCCTCCTTGGCTCCCAATAAACAAGGAGCAGAAGGAAGTGGATTGAAAAAACAGCACCACCACCCCAAAGAAATAGCGAAGAGAAGATTTTGAAAAAGTGACCTGTCAGTGTTCCATTTTCCCCCTATATGTCAATGACATTTGAAAGAATTTGCATGTTGTGGAGAAATTTCAGAATAAAAACTGATCCATGCATGTAAGTGTCATGCAACTTTAACAGTCAAACAAGAACTAGCTATAGACACTTTATAGACATTGGAATGATGTTTGGGTACAGAAGATGATCTTCAAAAGTTGCAGGGACAAGTGACAGGTTAGTGCACAAGGTTATGAAGTGCATGGGTCACCCCTGGGTGCTCTGAGGTGTCCCTGTACCCCAGAATCATTCATACATCCTTAGAGGAGAGTGTGAAGCAGGCACAGAAACTTGTCCATATATATTTTTTTTTTCTGATCTAATTGATATGGGTTTCTCAATTTGACATTGTCCTGAAGGACAGAGATACTCTCTGCTACCTTGACATACACTTGCCAGATCCATATAGCTCTATTCTGCAAGAAATCAATACCCAGGGATTCCAATTGTTTTAAATAAAAAGCCTAAGGAAATGAAAAACAAATCCTCTCCTACCACCTACTCAACAAGCACGTGCAACCCTACCAAAACACATGGCCTCTAATGCTTCGCAGCAACACTTGCTCAACACCAAACAAAAGCACATATAAGTCACCAAGTCAGTTGGTAAAATCATATCCAATATGTCAAAATATTTCAGTTTCACCCAAACACTCTTAGTTAGTGCTAAATATTCACTCCATCTCTTAATCGTTCTGCCAAGCAAGCCAGATTTCCTGATAGAAAACAAAGTTAACTAACACGTCTAAGATCATAGAGGAGCGTTGCCTGAACCGAAATAATAACTAACATCTCATCCCTCAGTCTGCTCTCCTCCAAAGAATGAGGCTCCACTTCTTCCACTTCAGTACATTTCACCTTGGCTTTTATCCACTGCTTATTCCTCTTACTTCCTCTCTCCTAGAATCCAAATAAATCTGCATGGTGCTAACTGAGCTCCTACAAAGCAAACGGTGGAAGAAAGGCATCTTATCCCCTTATTCACTAAACAGCTCAGGCAGCCCATGACACTGTGCTGCCACGTGTCCCCCGGGGCCATGCATGGCTCTCGAGGTGACTTGCTGGGGGAGCACCCACTGTTTCCCCAGGGAAGCCCCCTTCTGCAGCACACTCGCTCTTTCTGATACTTCACAGAGCAGCTGCTTTAGCACTGGGGCTGGAGCCTTCAATTCTGGCTTGCTGCACTGTCTCCTGGGCTTGTTCCAGTCCCTCAACCCTTCCACCCGTTCTTTGGAGCCAAGAGGCACCAAGGAGCATCAGGACACGTTTACAAAGCGATGGCTGAGAGTTTGTCCAGAAAGCTCTATGAGCACAAGTGCTTTTGTTTTTACAAGAGAAATGTCTACAGCGCTCCATTTAGGAAAAGGGCAAAGAAACATCTGTGTACACACAACAGCAGCACAGGCACAAGCTGCAGCTGTGAAGCCCCTCTAACTCAGCTGATGCTGTCTGCTAACTGCTGGCGTAAATATAGTAACAGTGTTGCACATATGGCAGGCTGTTTAATTTTAGAAATCAAAACTACCAAGTGATTAAGTTAGTCATCCTTCCTCAATTTGGGACCAATACAACAGTACCAGAGGCAGCGGTCACAACCACTGTGGTTTGCGAGAGAGAAAGAGAGCGCATGTGCTTGCTCCCATGGTGGCAGGGAACACCAGAAACCCTGTCCTGCTCTGCCCAGCCTTGTTTTGCAAAGCAGGATTGGACAGAAGGAAAAATAACAACGTAAAACAGCCTTCAAATGAAAACCAAGTGCCTGCAGATCTGCATGCATATACACACACAGCCTGCAATACAATCTGGACACCGTGTAGCAGAACCACTGCCCTGAACACACACTTTCAAGTGAGATGAAAATAATGGGCCAATTGGCTTCTGGCCGCTGGGAGTGGAATACACTCAAATCACAGTCAGGGATTTGAATTTCCCTAGGGAAGCTGATGAAGAGGGAAATGGGTGTTCATTTCCAGCAGTTCAGCCAGCACAGCTGCCATGGTGCAAACACGTCTGGGTCAGGAGTGAGAGCGAGCCGTGCGCTTGGACATCACACAGATCCTTATTGCCAGTTGACCGAGTCCTGCTGTGCCCAGCAGCCCAGCCGGGGCCAATGCTCACACACCTTGCCCTGGCCAGGAGAGGCCTCGATGCGCTGCAGCAGCAGCAGCTTCCTTCGCAGAGCCCCACGGCTTATCCTCAGATGCAGCACCAGTCGCATCAGGAGGAGGCAACCCTGCAAAACTCACTGGTATCTTTCCCTTCCAGTGAAAACCAATGAATGAAGAAAGCAAACAAGTCATGGAGGGATTTTCTGTTTCTCTAGACAAACACACTAAGAACAGTTCAGAAGAGGCTAATTAAATTCCAAAATCCCTGTGCAAATACATTAATAATGATTTTGAAATGAGCAGTTAACCAAGGAAGTTTTCAAGGTGGGAAGTGTTTGATACAGAAGAGTGCGTGAGGAAAAGCTGCTCAGCCTACGTTAGAGACAATCTCTCTGGCTAGCACACGTGTTTGGGGGAGTGGGCAAAAGCAAAGGCTCCTAGGCCCAGGAACAGCAGTGTCTCCAGGCTGCAGGGGGACAGAGAAAGCAATCACCTTCCTTCCCAATCACTGGGAAGCCAAGCAAACACTAAATGATGTGGCCATGAGCCTGAACGATCACTGCATAGCCCCACTGAAGAGCTCTTCTTACATATTCCAGGATGGAGGAAAAGCAAAAGACATTTTTTCCCTCCTGCTGTTACTACAGGAAATTTCCAAACACCAGATAAAACTTTTTTCTCTTCCCACACAATCCCAAAAAAAGAAGAAAAAAAAAAAAAAAGAAATCAGTTGCCTCTAGCAGATGTATAACAGTTATTTGTGGGGAAGAGGTTGTCCCAACAGTCACAAAGACCTTTTGCCTTATTTTTCTTGTTTCTGCAGCTTGCATCAATAACTGCACCGATGGAAAATGTGTATGAAATGCTACTATTCTAATAGGAACCAGAGTCTGCCTCCTTTGTGCATGATGCATGAAATGATGAGAAATAGATAATTTCTTATAATTGCTTATATGGTAGGGTGGAAAAATCTGATGTTGTTACATGGTTTCCACTCCTACAGTTCGTGGAACCTCTCAATTTTAAATGCTATCGTTCTCACAAGCAAGAATTGGAATAGTACCGTTCTTCATTTAATAATGACAAAACAAGATCCACAGAAAAGAAGTGATGTGCCCTTATGAAGTCCTTGGCAGAGCAAGGAATTAAATCCATTGGATGAGGCACTGAAAACCAGTCCACCCCATCTTAGTCAAATCTCCAACCATCGTCACAAGATTACCCCCCCCGTTCTTTCACTATATTCTCTTTCCCTTATTCTCTGCATGTCCTTGCTCAGTCAAATACAATTACATTTTTTTCAGGGAAGATCTCATGAGATACCGATTCATATGCTTGTTAAAATCCAGACCCATTATACTTCTCTTTTTGCTTTCATTCACTAATTTTATTGTCCTATAAAATAAAAGATTTTCTGATGAGATATATTCACCATGCCGCCACTACTGCTACAGGCATAGAGCTGCCATCATCTTCCGGAAACATGCTTGTTTGGTTCATAAATCCTTGTTTCAATATTTTGCTAAATACAAAAATTACGCATACAGGATAATAAATTCCAGGATCGTTCTTCCTTTGGATCTGATAAATAGAACTACAGTTATTTCCCCAGCCCTGAAGTACCTCTTTTAAAGAGCAGTCAGCAGTCTGATAACTTTAGATAAACCATTTAATTTCCAGAAGGAGCCTTGTCTGTATACACATGCAAGTTATATAGTCCGCTGGGTGTTTTCCTGCTCTCCCTGATTACTCCCTTTTGGAAAGCAGAGGTTTTGGGTGAGTGTGTAACTGTCAGTCTCTGCTTTCTGTATCCCACGGTTGATTCTTTCAAAATTTAAGAATCACTTTCATGAGCCATAAGAAACTATATTTGTTACTTACCTCAGCAGAAATGAGTATGCTGTTCTGCAGTTTCAACAACTACAAGAGGCTCAACAATTGTTTTACAACTGCATTATTTGTAGGAAACTAAGAGAAAGTGGGAAATAAAGATAGAATAAAAAATTATCAAGAACGGTGAACAACTGATTTAGGAGGGAAAATAGTGAAAGAGTGGAAAAACTATGCAGCTTTAACTCATGTTTAAATACTCCAAGAAAGGAGAATTACTTAGAGGTAAATCCAATTGGTAGAACCAGAAGACAAGGAAGTTAACTATAAAATTCAACTAGACCACCAGAAAAAGCCTCCAAGCAGTTCAATTTGTTGTGCCATAGTGAATTATGCCTAGGAAAGGGATAGAATTCACATTTAAAAGCAGCTCAGACAAAACAAATCAGAAGTGTGTTTACCATATGTGAGCGCACATAAGTTACCTTTCATCTAGCTAAAACTTGCACACCAGTAGCAGCAGAGACATAGACAGAACATCGGCGCAAGCTGCTCATCTACATCTCCATGACTTCAGACAGAAGCAGCCTTTGCTGATACACACATTTCTGTGAGAGCTCTGTGTAACAAAATGCATGAAAGAGCTGAGGTGTCCAGAGATGGCAGAACTCCAGAACGTCAAAATTTATCTCCTTGTAACCATCTAATTCCCTTCCAAGCTTGCCCTGGGCCTGAGGCAGCAGAACCCGTGAATGAGTGCTCCTCACAGCACGCAGGACAGCCATTCCCACCCAGACCACTTGTGTCCCCTTGTGAAATTTCACACAGGTGAATCAGCCTTTTCGCACAACTGCTGCAGCACATGTGTGTTCTGCTAATGTGGAGCTGCTGGTCATCCGACCAGGGAGGACGGTCACCCGGTAAGGGGCCTGTTTGCACCAGGGCCCACATGTGGCCCCTTGCCCAGCCAGCACAGGGTCCAGAGACCCTCTGCAGACCACAGCCCTGGCTGCTGAGCACAGCAGCTCACCGTCACTGGTGGGGCGGTGGGCAGCAGCATTTCCAAGGGCAGGAATCTGTCATGATGGCAACAGGATGTTTTGCCCATGCTAATGCTCTAGGGACTACTCCAAGAACATAAGTTCTCTTGGGCAAAACCACTGAACATTGTTATTTTTTTTTTTTTGTATGCATTTTTTTATGCATCCTGGGTTAAGGATTTTGCCACGCTGCTCTCAATGGAAATAACAGTACTGAGCTCATGAGAAGGAACAGTCACAGACTGTAGAGATTTTACAGTCTTTTTAAAATCAATGACTGTAGACATGTCAGGCTAATCCTGATTAGTAACAAACACCATCACTGTGATTATATTGATAATAACCACTTCAGGCTCTTTATGTCAGGTGGATCTCATTTCATTCTCACAGCTGTGTCCGATGTTTTAGCCATTTGTCCTTTTTCTCTCTTGTCCGCTCTTCCACATACTGGGTATAATTAAGAAAAAAAGGAAAAAAGCTAGGAGCTATTATCAGAATTGTAGACTCCAACCACCACTGTTTCTTGCTCCAACCGAGGACTGCATTCCTGTTGACGCTCCCTTTCACTACCCAAGCTTGGAAGTGCCAAGGCACCTTTAAAATCCTTCTTGTTAGTACAGGTCTATCACATGACATTGTCTGGGATATGACAGGGTCAAAAAAAAAAAAAAGCCACGGCTGGGTTGCTTGGAGAAAGGTGCTACATAAACATTTCAGGTATCTGCACTGCACAAGTATTTGAACACCTTACAGGATGCTCTTAGGGACAACAACGCCTGGTTAAGTGCCACTATGCAAGTGGTGAGATGACAGCGAGCCAGAATGATCTAGCAGTATGGCAAGTATGCAAGTACTCAGATAAACACTTTGAGATAGCAATGGAAAGAGCTGGCACATGCAGAGCATTAGTTATTTGGGAACAGAGACACCTCCTTGGCTGTGCTAAAGTATGCCATACATTAGTAAGCCCATTTCCAAGGTAGATTTTGTCGTAATCAATACAGCAGTGTCAAATCCCAAGAAACATTTAATTTGTCTGCAACATACTGTAATATGAAAGAACACAGAGGTTACTTGCACCAGACACTGAGCATAAACAAGTATTGACTTTAAGCAGTTGTCCTTTTTGTCAAGAGAGGCATGACATCAGAGCCCGGATGCCTGAAGGTCAGCCAAGTTGGTCAGTGGGCCAAAGCAGGGCATCCTGGCTCCTAATTCCCTGCTCAGAACGGTGCTGTCTGATAGTCAAAAGCAGGTGAACCAGGATCAAGATTTTTTTCCTTGTTCAATGTTGACTCACTACATATCCTCAAACCAGATGCTACACCACACCTCCTCCACGTGGAAATGGTAGAATTCAGCCATTTCCCTGTGCTTCGGTGTACGGTGCAACTGGTGCCCATAAGGTACCTTCAGGTCACTGACTCAAGGGTGACAGACAGGAGCAGAGCCTGACTGTTGTAATATGTCCTGGGCTTACCCTGCATGATGTTAAGAGCCTGGGTCAACGTATGTGAATTTTTTCCAGCACTCAGTGAGTTCTTCTGTATAGCAAAGTTAATGCAAGCGAGAGAAAGAGAGACGTTCCCATTTGATTGGCTGTGACTAGCTGCAATTAAAAACTATAATTTATTACCCTGGATTACGAGTATAATTTCAATGCAGAGAATTAAGGTTTTCTTCTGAGATGGAAATAAAGATTAATTTTTAATTTCCTTTCTCACTGCACATTTAAGAGCAATGGACTCCATAGAAAACTACAGGTCAAAACAGTTTTATGGAGGAATGACAATGTTCCATTGCCGAATAATTTAATGCTCTTGCCGCCTTTTTAATATTTGACTGCAGCTCCCTCATGCGAAACAATGGCAGCAGATGCTATACACGTTTGCTGCAGCACTCAGGTCAATGTGACTTTGAAACAACAAAGTTTCACTGCTCAGGACTCAGGCAGCTCTTGGAGTTCCCTGACGCAGGCAGCTGCCTGCCATGAGAAGGGCACAGGCAGCCTTTCCATCAGGGCAGGCAGCTGGTCTAGGGGTGGGAAGAGCAAGAATGAAATGAAAGCTTGGGGAAAGCAGAGGGCACCAGGATGGACAGACACCCAGGGAGAATAGGTGCACAGCGGGTGCAGACAGGTATATCCAGATAAAGGAGGAGAAGCATTTCCATATGGGAAATGCTGCTGTAGGACAGTGGGACCCAGTGGTTTTTCTTGCAGGCAGAATGTGATATTCCAGTTTCCACAGCACATCAGCAGAACACAGGGAAAAAAATGTGAAGCACGAGGTCATGAATTCACTTGGTCCCTGGCACCACAACTAGGTCACTGCTTGCCAAAACTGCTCCCAGCCCCTGCAGAAAACAGTCTGGGAAAAGCTGGGAAATCCACACCACTACATAGCACTTCTGGGTGACCTGTAAAGAAGAATCCAATGCAGCACGAGAAAGGAAAGGAGGTCTGTGTGCATCCATTCCTCTTAGAAGGAGCATCTCTCAGAACAGGATTTTCTGTTGCTGTTCACAGCAGGAGGACGCCATCACATGCCTTAGGCCCAATATTTGACCCTGGGCAACTGCAGTGAACGGAAATGTCACTGAAATTCAGAAATGCTTTAAATCATTGCTCTGGTAGTAGCAATTAACAAAAAAAACCCTGCCATACTAATGACTTGGATCCCAGTTAATTGAATAATCCTGTGCTGACAGAACTTCATCCTAGATGGCCTAATAATAGGCCTTTCCCTTGTAGGGTTTTTAAAATTTATTGGCATATTTTAACTGATATTTTAGGTTATAAATGGGATTAGATGCCTAAGTGATACAACTGCTGCTCACATCGGGGTTAAGCTGAGCGCTGTGCAGGATCACAAGGGGGAACATCCCCCAGGGACACAGTGGTGACAGTACTTTCAATGGAAACCAAATCTTTGAGTGCTGAAGATCTCCAGCTCTCTTGGCAGCTTTTAGTGGAAATCAGTTTGAGGATGGGAAAGAAGATTTTTCTGTTAAATCTGTTCATATAGGGATCTCAGAGGAGGTTCAGACAATAATGAAGCCAGTTCTCAATGTTTCAGCAGTCCCCCTCCCTCCAGGACTCCTAGGAGGCATCTCAAGTGCATCCATTATCAGTGTAGAACATAAGAAAAATTAGGCACCCAGTTCAGGACAGGCCAACACCAGTCTGCTACTGTTATCCTGGTGTATAAACTGACCCTGTGTGAGATGGCAGTTTCATGAGGGATCTCCTCAGAAGTGGTTCACGGTTCTTTTTGCTCCTCAGGCTGTACACTCAGCTCTACCAAATCCAGGCCTCGTGCTGCAAGGGGCTAGTCCTGAATTAGGAAGCAGGGCTGCACACCATGGCATGACTAAGTTTAACCCTATTATTTTCATTCTGAAAAACAAAACCATTAGGAAATCCCTCACACAAATGCCAAATGATGCCACTTTCTTCCTGTAGTTCCTCCCAGCCAATATTGACATATTTTCTCATCTCCACCAAGGCTAACTGAATCAGCCTCCCATTAGGCTGAGCACAGAGTGGCAGACTGGCAGCATGAGTTATAAAATGGAGATTTTATGGGGATAAGGGACCTCAGAAGGTCATTCATGGTGGGTAGCACACTGTGAGGATATGCTTCATCAGAGGTCAGGAGAACAAGACAAGCATTTTTCAGCTTGCTGCTGTTCAACTTGAGAATTATTCCTCTGCTGAGGAATTGAGTCTTTTCTGGGGTGTGGAGGTTTGTTAGATGTATTTACTTCCTTAGCTGGCCAGGAGAAGGCAAAAGCTTGATTGCTTCTTGCCCAACTAAGAGATGCCACAAATCATACAAGCAGAATGTATTCAGACCTATTACAATGCCTCTGAAACCCACAGGTCTCTACACAAACTCAGCTGTTTTGTGTTGAGTCTCAAAATAGAAAATATAACACCCTCAGACACAGCTTCCCATAACCCTCGCTGCCCCAGGCAGCATCACCACTCTGATTCTTCTTCTCCTGCTGAAGCAGGACAGCTCTAGTCATTTGATGTATATCTGCCCATACCAACTCAGGCAAAGACTTCTTAGAGCGCACAGGTAAAAGCAAGATGAGTAATTTTTTGGGAGCCACCTACACAAAGCATAGAAGCTGAAAAACATCGGGCAACTGAATGGGGAGTGCTTCTTCCTTCTAGACAGGACTGGTGCCCAAAGCAAGTCTCTTATTTTACATGAGACTTTTAGAAAGAAGCTCCAGTCAATTGCAGTTACAAGAGCCTCCCCCCAGCACTTCTTGCAGCAGGGGTGCTAAGTAACACCCGGACTGATTTCTACCTCAGGCATTTATCATGTCCTGACACCTTATAAAATTCTCTGCAGATTTCCAGTTGTCTACGTTATTTTCCTGCACTGTCCTAAACAATTGTATCCAGACATTGTTTGCTTTTTCCAATCATGTTTCTATTCCCTTGTGGCTGCCTTTCAGCAGTGACTGAAGCACTCACTAACTACAACAAGTTTTCTTCTGATAGCTGAGGACTTGCAAATCCTGTGAAGGGGACATACATTGGTCTGGATGTGACTGAACTTTGGGAGGGCCCAGTTTTGTTCAGCCCAAAGCACACAGAATTTTGGTGAGTTTTTCAGAAGTACTTCCCCCTCTGCTGCTCAGATACTTGTGGCCACCTCTGCCAAACAGCCCAGATCTTTGAACCGCTTGGAAAGGCTGGACTCCAGTTTTGGAGCTCTGGGGAAGCAAAGGAGACACAGAACCACCAGCTACAAATGGAGCATCCTTCTAGCAGGCATTCAACATCAGTCCTGTCTCTAGTAGCCCACCCCTGGTATAACCATTGCCTGAGTGCAAAGACTGGTATGTGTCTCCGGAAATGGAGTTTAGATGTTTGTCTTATCTGAACAAGTTCAGTGACTGAACATGCTGCACAAAAGAGCGTGAGCAACCCTGACAAAGCAACTGCCGCCTCCTTATCACGGTCTCCAAAAGGACTGAAAAGAATCAAGCGTCAGAGACTTATCTCTTGAGAGATGTTCAGTGCCCATGCCTGGCTTACCGATCAGCTCTAACTCCCTTTTTCACTAGAGTTTTTCTGCCTTGTTTTTGGCCACACAGTACAGCCTTGCCACTTCCTGAGTGTGGAGGAGTCGCGAGGGGAAGGGGGGTGTGGAGGATGGGCCCTCTTTGCCAATGCTATTGTCTTGTATTTCTGGACAATGGGATGTTTTTACCTATGACAATTTTACCGTTGTGATAACTGTAACAAATGGCCATCCTGGTATCACAGGAAGGTTCTGAAGTTTTGAGTGCCGACAATGAAACAGAGGCTGACGACAGGTTTTCTTGAAGCCACATTAACCTGGGGTCCCTCTGTATAGCCTTCCCCCCCACTCAAAGCTCAGTTTGGGGTCCTGCTGCCAATGCACTAGCTGCATCAGTGAGAAGTGCTCACCCTGAGATGGGACAGGGCTCTTGGTTGTGGCCTACTGCTGGCCCCAGAAAACAGCGGCTTGGCACATGTCCTGTGCATTGCAATGACTGCTCCAGTCCCTGAACAGCTGGTGCAGCTTTAAGACTTGTGGGAATAAGTACTCAAGAAAAGGGATGTTTCAGCGTTAAGAGAAAACTCAATATATTCTGAAGTGTTAAAAAAAGTCAATCAGAGGAATAGACCAGGCAGAAGGAAACACAGGAACAAATTTTTCAGGATTTTTCAAATTGTTTCAGGAACAAATATATCCCCACTGACTCCTCTGCTTCTTCCAGATGCACTGGGCTGTGGGTCCTACACCTGCCACATCGCAAAAAAATTACCTTTTGCGGCAGTTTTCTTAATGGCCCTCCAAAACACTGGATCTGCCATGAAACATACCAGATCCTTCAAGCCCCTTCCCCACCTGCTCGGTCAGCTGGCATGGGATTTGCAACAGCACCAAGCCCTGCTCTAACAGCTCCCAATAAAGTCAGTGGAAAAACACCTTTAGGTTTCAGTAAGAGCAGAGTTTGGCCAATCCTTCACCAAAGGACAAAAAGAACAAACACAGAGATACTTGATCCTGGGACATAAGAGATCAGGCCAAAAGCACCAGTGAGTAAGAAGAATGACAGTAACAACTTAGACAGGACAAAGCATACAAAGCAAATCACACTTTACTCCAAGAATAGCCTCTGGAAACTTTTGTAGTATGAGCCTTTTGGGTTATGTCACTCCATGTAGTGGGACACACCTGCCAACTGGCATTCCTACATTTTTGGTGTCTGAAAATAATGGCTTAACTCTCTAGATCAGAATCTGTCTGCAAGAAACAGGTTGGGGATGGTCCCACAGCAGCCCTGCTTGGGATGCAGTTATGATGGCTATATCCTTCAACTGATCTCCCGAGGTTTCCCATGTTCAAGATGGTAGAAATTCAAATGCACTAAACATCAGCTCCAGCAAAAGAGGATTTAGATTCTCACTCACACCCAAAGCCTCAACCGAAGTATCTTAAAACAGGTTAGAATGGCTTGTGTCTCCACTTACATCTGATCTCCCTTCACTGCCTCATCCCACTTTTTCAAATTTAGACAAGCAAATATATTGATTTATACAGACCTATAAACTAATATACATACTTCTAAGACCACTCTTTGAATTTTTATATTACTTAAACAACAAGAACTTTTTTCTTATCGTCTCTGGCACTGCAGAAAAAGTGTAAAACTAGCATCGTTCCTTATTCTCAAGAAAACCAGCCCCTCTCCCCTCAAAAGCTCAGGGTCTAAGGCCAAACATATCATGAGAAGGATGGTAAAAACACCACAGAGAGAGGTATAGCAATATCATCACTTGTTCCCATGACTATTCTTATTTGTTGCTTGCCCACATAAGCTTGGGGGGACAGCAGTGTTTAAGGGCTGGGCAGAGCCAGAAGACCTGCAGCCTGGCCCAGCTTTGCTCCTGCCTCCCTGCACACAGCCCCGAGCAGGTCACCTTACCCCTTGTGCCTGCCCTCCCTCTGCCCAACTGTCTGCCCTGGTGAGGACTGTCTCATTTGTAGCAAGGTGTATCTCCCACAGGCATAATCTGTGCTTTGTTCAGTGAAGCCCTACTATAATCTAAGGTGTCTTGGCACTTCTGCAATACATATATTCAATAATAATATGAAATGGATGCTAACCAGTTGTGTAAATATCTCCATTCATTTCCATATTTAAAAATCTCTCCTCCAGAAAATACACATAATCAACACAAATGTCTGTCTGTAAGCATGCAAGGCTGAATTAACAGCAGCTGATGTTTACAGAGAAGTCTCACCAATGGAGCTTTACCGCTGAAGTTCTTTTATCAGACATTCCCCAAACAGCCCCCCTCTCATGCTGTGCTCAGCTTAACAGATACAACAGAGGTTGGAGGGGAGGTTTCATCTTTCAGATAATAACTAATACTTGAACTCCTTTTTGCATACTGCAGAGTTTGGAGGTTTGGCACACTGGTCATCACAAGCTCCACTTAGCTCATGGCCTCACCTCAAACCATGCAGAACAGATTGCACAGGACAGAGAGTGGAGCTCCACAACAGTTGTTTAAATCCCTCCGGTAACAGTACTAGAACCTGAGCTATCATAAAAAGCTTCTCAGCTATTTTTCATTGGGCTTTTTCTGTGGGAGGATACGGACAAGGACCCACTGGGCAAGATGGTGCTCCTTTCCATCGTTGCCCATTAGGGCTGCTGGTTTAAATCACAGCCTGCCATTTCTCAGGCTTGGCTGAAACAGGGTAACTTAAGGAAAGGCCCCAGTCCCTCACTCACAGGATTCATGCCACAGGGCATGCTTCAACAAAAACAGACTATACAGAAGCCTTTGCAGCATGGCCCTGAAGTACTGTTTTGAGACTGGGGGCAACTGAGAACTTCTACCAAAAAAAGGAGGATTCATCAGAGGCTGTAGGTAGTCCTGGCTGACCACTGCCCACAAGGCACCAATGTTCCTTAGCAGTCAACATGAGAAGAAACTTTATCACAGCTCAGGCCTACTGAACAGAGCTCTGAAAAAAAAGGACATTTTGTTTTCAAATATTTTCCTCTTACAGGCACTGAATGAAGAGAGCAAAAAGAGACAACAAAAAACCCAAGCTCTGATGAGAAAGATAAATTCTCAAAAACAGTGACAGACGCCCAGAGCAGATACCAGAGGAAAAACGCCACTAAGATCCGATTAGCCCAGTGAATCAGCGCTGCGGACAGTATCTCTAAACCAAACTACTCTTCCCTTTTCCCCTCCCACACTCTTCTTCCCATCATTGCAAAGCTCTCCCAGCCCACAGCTCCTCTGCCCACTGCTCACACACACGAACCCTGACCAGAGGCCTGATGCTGTCAATGTTGGCTCACGCAACACCCTCTGTTGATGCTGATGAAGTCAATGCTGGTGTAAGCATTAGGCCCTCAGCCCTGGATAGCATCCCTCACCACAAGCACGGTTTCTGTGCCCTGCTTCCAATGTTACTGTTATCCTTTCACCACTTCTGCATTTGGGACAATTTCTGGGCTCATGCAATTGGAAGCGATTGGGTCAGAAGGTAGGGAAAAATCTTTTTGTGAAAGAGGAGGAATGTTTTGTTTTTATTAAAGGAGGGGACACAGTTATCAGATGGGTGATGCTCTCATGCATTTGCAGCCCTGATGCACTGTCTATATCAACACAACTGGTTTCTTCCAGGGGCTCTTTGAAGTGCCTTAAGAAGAATGAGATAAACCTTCTAGAAGGCTTCTTGGCTTCATGATCATAGAGTCTGCAGGCTTGAGTGAAGAAGTGTCCTGTTCCCCACTCCACTGATCCGGCCCTGTGCACTGGCCAGTGATTGCAACTCAAGACTTCACTAAGGTATCTTTATACCATCCCATCTGCCATGGTCTGCACACAAACGCACGGTTGTTGCTTGGATGAGGAACCTGCAGTGACCTCCACACAGCCAGAAGTACACAGGCAGACTGGCTCAGGCAAAATGACATAATTCAGTCACAGCTAGGCTGATGTACCTCAAGTGCCCTCCATCAGTCGAAGCAAGAGAGGACAGAAGCATCCGAGCCAAGCAGCACTGGACAGGATGCCTCTGCTCTCAAGCCAGTGTCCCCGGGGCATTTCCCTAGGAAAAGGAAAAACTACACAAAGGACGTGAAGGGGACTGAGGGGATACTGCTCTTCCACAGCACTGAGCTATTAGTTGCCTATAGGAAAAGGAGCAACATCCACAGAGTTTGCAGTAGCGACTGGAACAGCAACCGTGAGGAAAAATTATCTCCAGAGTAACTGACTATGGTCAAAGAGTGAAGAGGCAGGAAGAGGAGTGGCAGGAGGATCCTGCCCTGAGTTGACAGAGGAATTCAGTCAGGTTTGAGCTATTTACAATCGCTCTGCTAATTAACTAGGAGACCTTTCAGTGACTCTTCCCAGCAGTGAGACTATTCCCATATGACTGACTGTAAGCAGCGTCATATCGCTCCTGTGCCGGCCAGATCGAGTCATAGTTTCCAGACCAAAGAGGTACCATTTTGGTCTCCTCAAACTCAAGAGGCAAACCCAGGAACAAAGCCTGGAGCAGATGAATACCTCAGCCTTGCCAAACCACTGGCAGCAGCTTTACCATGTAAGCATAAAGCCAGCCTCTCCTTGCCAAGCTGCGAGGGGGCTGCGCGAGCCCCCAGCCGCAGAGCGAGCCGAGTGCCACTAAGCACAGCGGCTCTCCCAGGCCTCCTTCTTCTCTGTTCTGGGGCCAGGATCAGCAATATCTCTATGGAAATAAGCTTTAATAGTTGCTCTGGATCCAGCAGGAGGAGCTGGCTAAACACACATTTTTGTCTTAATGTAGGGCCTAAATAAACATTCAAATAAGAACTCAATTTAAAAAATCCTGTAGTTTAAAGGATTCCCTCAATTCTCAGTATTCCTTTTATTCCCATGGCAACTGATATAGGCCTGATCTGCAGCCCAAGTATTTTCTCCTGACTACTTTTCTAGTATAAGTGGAAACACGCACACATAAAAATACATACAAATTTGATGTTGGCCTGTACATTTTTTGCAAATACTGTAATGCCTTTAGCCTAAGTAATTGGTGAAAACATATTGCATTCTTTAAATACACCCATCAACCCCACTGATATGCAGGCAGAACATCTACATAGCTGAGGGATCCAGAGCTACCCAAGGCTTGCTATCCATCCAGCTGCTGCCTGCAGGGCAAGGCCTCAGTTAACTCTTCGCTTCCAGCCACGGCAGAGCCCACTCGCACAGACATCCCTGCAAGTGGTGGTGAACAGACCAGCCCGTTGGTCGCCCACACTGATCCAGCAGTAGCCCAGCTACTTCTATACACTGACTGAAGAGCCAGTAGAGTTCAACCAAATGTCACTGACACCAGCTTTCCTAATAATCATCCTCCTTTAAGGCCTTGCTGCTACAGCCATGTCATTTGGTGGGAACATCAGCTTGTGTTCATCCAGATTGGGTTCTGATCCTGTGGCTAATGAAGGCCAGGTTCAACCACAGTTCACTTGCCACTTAGGAGCTGGAAGCAAACAGAAAGACCCTAAAGACCTTCACTTTAATTATTTGGTTTAAACAATCATCTCAGTCTTTGGGTCTTCCCTTATGATTGTCATCTGCTGGCAAAACTGCCATGCTGAGCCCTCTTGCATTCCTACCTCATGATAACAACAATCTTGCAGGACTAGCTCTTTATTTGACACACCTTCTGACTTATTTAGCAGAGTTTGGATCACTTTTCAAAGGGCCCATATCCTTGTCACTAAAATGTACATTTCCTGAGACCGTTTAAAAACTTTGTAAAATATTTTGCACCTCAGCACCTCCAGCCCTTGTGTGAGTTCCACATCCATTAAGTAACAATAAACCAGCCTGCTCCCAAGTGGTGAGCATGCTTTTTCAGAGGCTAGGACGCAAGCAGTAAGGATTGCAAAATTGTCAGATGTATGCACCTGCTTATGAGTGAATATTTTGTCCCATATTTTTGTAGTAGGAAAAGAAACCTGAGGTTTTACCTGACAGCTTCTTACAATCCGGCCAGTGTAAGGTATAATACAGTCTTTTTTTCCCTTGCTTCTCAGATCTCAGGAGCGTGTGCCAAAAGACTGTCAACTTGTTAAAAGTACATTAATGCAAATTCCAGAGCTTTCAGTTATGTTTATGCTAATAGAAAGCCTCCCGCTCTGTGACAGGCCCAAGTGAAGAGTCAGTAACAGGAAAATTAATTCCAGCTGTTGAAATTGATTTAAAACTAGCTTATTCATAATAATAATAATAAGAAAAAAAATATTCCTGAAATAAAAATAAAAAAGGGAAATACAGAAAGCACAAAATCATGTTTACTGCATGAAAGCAGAAAGGGTTCTCCTGTTGGGAAGAAATCTTCCAAATTTAATCAAGCCTGGTTAGAAGAAAGCTCTAGCTTGTTATCGGGTTGTAAGTGTAGATTAACATGAAAAGAATTAGCTATGTGCACAGTCTGATTTTGCAAAGGAAACACAAGGGTTTTGTGCATGTATTTTGTTTTATATTCCTTATGTCTAATCCACAGGCAAGGAGACCAAATCCAGGCTGCAATAGGACAGGTAGTATTTTTGATGATAATGTTTGCGTACTGAGAATACCAGAGCTCCTGGGTGGGAAGATTAGCTACTCATGACCGCTGCATTTATTCAGTGCCTTTACATACATTTTTGCTGACTTGAGTTCTGAGTGATTTTCATGTTTAGACAACCCCAGTCTTGGGATCATATACCCCAACTTTGCTAGGGTTTCAGAGTTCAAATCAAGATCTAGTTGTGAAATTGCTGGCTGGTCTGCCATTTCTAAAATGATCTCAAATGTTCATATCCTTGATCTAAATATCCAATTTTTATTTTTTTAAAATTTCCCAACAGTGATCCTCCTAAAGTCCTTGGCTGACTATACATGTAGCCCTACAAGCTGAAGGAACACAACACCTTGCAAAATTCAGTTTTGAAATAGAAGGAGAAGCAGTCTTTAAAAATTGTTCAGATATAGATTTTCAAGCATTCAGTACCTACAACTGGAAACAGATTTGAAAATACATGGTGTTCTCATTTAACCAAACAAAGGAGCTGATTTTCCAAAGCACACAACATCCACTGGCCTCTGCTATAATACCCCCTGAGTATAAGATCTGTCCCTTTCCTAATGAGTACTTCCGAAATACCTGAAGGCTTATTTAGGGTCCCACATAGATTCTAAGCCCTATTTTTAGCCCCATGGTATCCAGCTGCCAGTAAGTGAGTAATTAGCTACAACTGTATCGTCTGATCAGGACCATATTCCTTGCTGCTTTTAAAAGGACTGATCCAGAGTTCACTGAAATCAATACAAATCTCTCCACTGACTTCAGCAGACTTCACATCCAGCTTTAGGGGACAGTCTTGCATTTCATTACAGAAAAGTCTTCACACCCTTCCACAGAGTATGTCTTTGCTGCCCTAATTTCTTAGTTACGTATCACTAAGGCTCCCCACCTTGTATGTATTTGCATTTGCCTCCACTTACAACGCCGTACATTTTTCAGAGGGGTGGACGAAGGGGCAAAAACGGAGAGATGCCATGACTTAAATGGATCTTAACCAACTTATGACACCGAGGAATTCATGTGTGTGGGTGGATGCGAGGATAAAGCGTTGGACCAATTTCAGCAAGAACCTCGAGAGAAGCCAAGTCAAACCCACGGTTATGCAGGAAGCTAATAAAGGACGCCAGCTCTAACCCTGTAAGAAACGAAGGGGGCTGGTGAGTTTGCAGGAGGTTGCTTCCTTTTGAGGGGGAAAAGAGGGAAGGAAGTTTCTCTAGAAATCCCAGTAGAATTTCAGAAATTTGCCCCTTTATTGTCAACTACACAGAGTCAAGATAAATCTTATAGCATGCCACAGCTTAGTCAAACAATGAAATGGGCAGACTAACTGCTAAAATGGAGACACTGTCGGTTCAGAGACTGACAGTACCCCTGACTCATGCCATCAGAGGAAGGAAAGAACAACAATAAAGAAAGCAGGGGCTATTTCTCAGAGCACACCCCAAGGCTTCTGCTAGCACATGCCAGGAAAGAAGGATACTGCACATTTTTAACAGGAATGTGCAGCTAGAACCATCATTTGAACTTAAAAGGGCCATTCACAGCTTTATCTACCAACTATAGTCAATTCATGTGGGGAAACGAAGCATTGCAAATTAAATGAAAACCTGAATAATAACGGAGGAGGAGGGGATATCACCCTTTGCAGGACTGATACTTGTCTTCTAAAAAATTAGGCTTTATGGGTGGAAACAGGAGGGATTTTCTCTACGGGCTGGTATGTCCCTCTATGGCACTCAGTTTGTTCTTGCTCACCCCATTTTGCAGGCACTTGTTCAGCAGACTTAACAGGCTCAGGCCATTCTCAAGCAAATTGCCACGTTCCTGCTTCTGATCTAATGCAAGTCAGGCTTCTACCTGCCTTCAGTTCCCTTGGCCCAAAATCAGCAATGCAAGCCCAGGAATTCAAATACCATCAGTTTGGGGAGGAGGTGGTGGTGTTTGTTTTTAATAACAATCAGCTTTGGATTATTTTTCTCTGCCTTATGGATCCTGAGTCTTTCAGGCATAACCAAGACACACTTTCAATTTACATGGAGGGGTGGAGTTCACACAAACATAAGGGCTAGAAACACCCCTTGAAACGAAGCTAAAATTCTCAAGCAGTTATTTAATTCCCAAAGACAGGGCACTAAACAACCAAAAAATATCACTATCCGTACCAGGAAATGCTGGTGCTGCAAATCCCCTCCTCCTCCATATTTCTTATTCACATAAAGGAAGTTTGACTTGAGAGCTGAGTAAAGACAAACGGGATTTAGCCCTATGACTTAAAGAAACTGTTACTATCCAAAATCTGTAACAGAGAACAAAATCATGCATCTATTTCCACCCAAACAAATGGGGTTTGCTCAAAGCAGGCAGGAATCACATGCTGTAAAAAAAAAAAAAAAAAAAAAAAAAAAAAAAAAATCTGGACCAAAGCCCAGAAGGAATACGCACACAGGCAAGGTTAGAAAGACCCCTCCACCTCGCTTTTGCAGGGCTTTTGAGCTCACCACTCTAGTTGGAACAATGGTGAAACACAGGGATTTGAGAATAGAGGAAAAAAGTAACCATCACCTCAGCAGCTTCCTGGCTGGACTAGTCTGAAGTGATTCCTGCGCCTGCAGGGATGACCAGAATACGCAGGATCCCACACGCACAGGGTCGAGGTCAAACTCTCCATGTGCTGCCCTGTTCCACATCCTCCTGCAGAAGTCTGGGCTGGCCAAAAAAGCCAGAACAGTTCAAACAACATTAACACTGTCCACAGCTAATCAGATGTTTCCTAAAACGCTATTTAAGCTGTGCAGCACACATACACCTCCTGCTGGATCAGGCCTTTATTTCAAAAAGCTGTAGCTATGAAAGAGAGGAGCTAAACTCTTTTACAAGGCATTAAGTTTCATTTGCAATTACTCTGGATTTTACTGCACTACTGAATGTAACAGGTTCATTAACTGGGCCAGCAACATTGTATCCATATGCCTTTTTAATAGAGCTTTTTTGTTATTGTTTCCTTATTGGTCTTTTCCCTTTTGCTACATGCAACTGGATTTTACTGGCATCCAGCTTTTGCAATAGGTCCCAGGTGGCTCCTCCAAGATCCTTATTTGTTAATTTGATGGCTGAACTGGTGTATGAGGAATGGAAAACACTTGATGAAATGCCCAGGATGCTACTTCACAGCAGCGGCAACAACCCAGCAAATGTTCCCCAGAGTTCTTGCTGGGTGAAGCGGTATCTTGTCCAGTTCATCCCTGGAATCAAGATACTCTTTGCCAACACACCCACTTTTCTCTGCAACCAAGCATGACTTCAGTAGGGTGGAGAAGAGCCACAATAAATCACCCCACGACAGTCAGTGTGCTGCGCAAGGATGAAGCCACAGGGACAGAAGACAGGGCTCCTGCTCCTGCCAATGTAAGGGTCAGAGCATCTGCAAGACTTCAGTGTGCCTGGACGACGGTCAACAAGTGAAAGAATTGGGCCCTTAATTTCACAAGCCAGAGTTTCTGTAGATAATTTTTTTTTCAGGGAAAAGCCTCAAAAAAATCTGGTTCAGTCCAACAGTTTCCACTAGGAATGTGATGACCAGGTTTTCAAAACTGAGCACCCACTAGTATCCACTCTGCCAAGGGCTTTCAAGAACTTGAGCTCCTTTGAAAACCTGATTCCCCAAACAAGATATCAGCAGCTGATTGTTAAATGTGAGGGCACACACTGTTCTCTTGCTCCTGTCTTGTTAAATAATACATTTCTTTCTATACTGGATAAGCACTGAAAAGCCTCATGGAAAAAAAATACATCTAAAGGAGGGTTTGGAATAGAGAGATAAGCTGAGGGTGGACAAGGGAGTTCCACTTGTGGAATTCCGTGTCAAGATATTTTTTCATTAAAAATACTCCACCCCCCATCAGAAGTGCCAAATTTTCACAAGGAAAACACTGTGTGTAAGAAAGGGTTGATTCCAACAGATATTCCTGATATTGAGCGAAAATGAGGAAAAGTTTTCAGGTTTTTGTTTGCCATGACCCATCATTTCAATGTCCTGTTTAATTGACAGTTGGACAAGAGTTGAAAATAAAAATAGTAAAAATTGAAATGAGATGTTTCAATTGGTCAGATCATATGTCGCCTGTGATTTTGGTTGGTTTTGAGGCGGGGAGGGCTATTTTGTTTTAAGATTTTTGAGAAGAGACATCCCTATCTTGATTTAGGAGATTACTTGATTTTGGCTATTTTTCTTGTCCTAAGAAATTCTCTTGAGATGGGAAATCATGGTGAGTTCTGTTCTAGACCCAAGTACAAGGAACAATATCAAAAGGCATCACCACCCGAGAGTACTTCCTTTTGCTGAAATAGAATCCCAAAACATTTGCTTTGCCAAGAATAAGAGAAAAGAATAGAAACAGGATGCTCTTGCTGGGGTTACAAGCCACCATTAACAAATGCAACGTCCTCATCTCCCAAAAGAGAGCATCTCACGCAGGCTTATTGACTCAGGACTGCTCGAGTTGAGCAGAAGATGCAATCCTGATAAACCACAGCACAGATGAGAAACCTTTACTTCTCCTCAGCACCTTCTTGCCTCTTACCTTCTCGAGTTTTCCCTTACATTATGTCACAGATAACAGTGAAACACAGAAAAGGTTTGATCCAAGGAAGCCCTTCTCTGATATACCCTCTTAGCCCTCCCCACAAAACCCCTTTGTGAAACTCCTCACCTCTCCCCCTTCTCAAAGCCCAGTGGAGCCCTGTCACCAGCATCTCCACTGGTGCTCTACTGGTACCCCGGACACTGGAAGCAGTGCAGGTATCTCCACATGAAATTCAGCACCAAATCTGAACCCTTCAGTGCTTTCTGGAACACCCAGAGCTATCTTCAGAATCCCAAATAAATACATTAATTGCTTTCAATTTATCAGCCTCAAATCATTCTGTCTAATTACCATTCATCTAGAGTTTGTGTTTTTAATGGTTTATGGGTATTGTTGGTAATCTTTTAATTTCTCATTAAAAACAATATCTTGTACGCACTGTGTGAAAAGCCCTAATCCGATAAATCAAGCAAGAGTAACACAGTTAAAAGGAAATCAGTGGAACAATATTTGGGTTTATATATTTCTGCCAGTCAATTTGTAATTAAAAGTTGCTACTTTAAAAAACACAGTTGTTGCTGTGAAAGCCATTATCAGTCGGCATTTTCATATGAATACTGCTTTAATTAATTAGCAAAAGTAAATACATTATATATCAAAAACCGCTTTCCCACTGAACCCATGCGTTCCAGAACAAAAGGCTTAATAAACCATACAAAAGAGAGACAAATTAGCTGATCCCACCCTCCCTTTTCAGGTTTAGAGTCTTTTAAAGTTCTCCAAGGTTTTTTCCCCCCACACTTGCCTTTTTTTTTTTTTTTTAATACATTGTTTGTTTTTCTTTAGAAGTGCATATGGAAGAGATGCTGCTACACAAACACAAAACATGCCATTCAAACTAAATGATTTGGAAATCAGTTTTGCTGGGTCTTAGAAGACAGGAGTGTTTATGATTATTAAAAAACAAATGTAATTACGATCACATACAACACAGTCCCTTTGGAACAAATTATTTGCTGAACGTTAAGGGGTTAGAGTTTGATTCACAAAAGAAAATGATGTGTCTGAAAAATTCTTTTGTCTAGGGGCTTTCCAGAGAATGGAGACAGCAGGAGAAAATTCTGTTTTCATCAATAAACTGGAGAGAAAGTGTGGACGAACAGTGTCGTTTCAGACTAAAGCCTATGATAAGAACACCTTGAAACATCAATGGCATCTCTTATCTCATGTGCCTTTAACAAGAAACAAGAGTCCCTCCATCCCACTAGCAAACAAATCTCTCACCTCACCCTGGCCCTCTCTTGCTGAAGTGCTGCAGGCAGGGTCCACCCGTGGGTGAGGAGCAGAGCGAGCAGTGAGCACCTCAGCAGCCTGATGACTGGCCAGGGCTGGGCTCCCACAGGACAGCAGGCTGGGAAAGGCGACCCAATGGTGAGACCACACACACAGATGGAGAACCTGACCTGAGCAAAGAAACCCATCTGAATAACGCTCTGTCTGTTGGATAAGGCAGACGAATTCCTCCAATTTCATTAGACTTACCTAGAGAGCTGGAATTCACTGCATGGTGATGAACAGCAACCTGGGTAGGCTGAGCCCCACCACCTTTTCAACAGCGTAAACACAAATCGGTCAACAGGTAAAGCCAAGGAGTGTGAATACCAGACTGAAAGAAGCACAAGTGGACTTAGTGGGAAAAAGAAATTGCCCAAGGGACAATCTTTTGCATACCCTTCCCATGACATTACTGGAGGTTTTTGACCAAATGATACCTCTGAAAATAAAGACCAACACTAGGAAGATGATGATATTGGACTGGCTAATTATATGGCTATTAAGAACCCATGCAGACATCCAAAACTTCACTAACATAGGAAATCCAATTGTGCACTCAGCTAAAGGCAGTTTGTAGTCACCAACTACAACCCTCTCCAGCAAAATTCCTTTCTCACCAGATATTTAATCTCTCCACTCAGTCCTGACTCCTAGCCATCTTCCCCCTTGCATCAGATACTCAGCATGCTTCCTCGTAAAGTACATGCCAAGCAAGCTTCCTTCTTGAAGGAATTACTGAATCCTTCTCTATTCTTGGATGCATACAAAGATCATTCCCAATCCCATATGTTCTGCCTTTCTTATGCTCTCTCTTCCCTTTTATGCCTAGACCGCAATGCCTTTGGAGAAGGTACAGAGTTTCTTGTTCTGACTCATAACTGTGCAGTGCCATGCACATCAACAGGGCTCTAAGTGATCAGAATTAATACTTCAGGATGACTTAAGAACCCAAATGATTTTGAAGGCTGTCTCCCTGCTCAGTCAGTTCCTTTGCATCGTCATGTTGCAACAGCAAATTTCTTCAGACTGTTCAGGCAGGAAGTGCTCATCCTTACACCTTGCTTTTCATCCAAGGGCTTCCATGCAACCCGTCTGATAGTCTGTGTCCCAATCTTGATCCCTCATGAACCAATTCTGGCTGAGGCACAATTTGACAAGAGACACATTGGCTTCTTTGGAGTCCCAGCATGACCTGGACATCATAACAGTGCAGCCTTTCCGGGGAGACAAAAGTCATACTGCGAATCAGTTGTTGGCTTCTTGCATGGGCTGAGAGACCAGCCCTGCTATAGTCTCACTAGAGCAGGATGACATCTCATTGTATTTAGGTAATTACTCTCCCAGCCATGTTTTAAGTAGGATAAGGTATCTACTTCTCAATTACTCCTCAATCATTGCCGAGTCTTGTTAGGTAGGTACTGTTAAATCCAGCCAGGATCCCTCCAGTAAAGGGCACATTTCAGCAGACACAGAGCAGGTGTCTGTGCAACACACGGGGATGAAACAGCACAGGGTGGGATGCCACGAGCAGCACCGTGCTAAGGGATGTTTCAGCACAAAGTGTGTGCCTCATGCAATCCTTCAGTGCAGGCATTCTTTTCCCTTCACATAACTGCATTGATTTTTATCATTGTTATATTTGGTTCAGCCGCCCATCTGGAAAGTTCTTGCCTCCCCCAGCCCCCATAAATAACCAAACCCAGCTCTAACCAAAGGCAGTTGACAGAATCAGCCCCATTGCCCTTTGGCAGTTCTTCCAGAAATTTTTAGGGTTTTTACCAGTCAGGAAAAGGCTTTGATGCTTTGGAATCAGGATTTTATGAAGATCATTTTGTAGGGTTCAGCCAACTCATGAAGTGTCAAATGGGGGGCACTCTTTCATCTCATCGCTGGATGGGGAAAAGATCCTCCCTCTTACCAGAATGACGACTGGAGAGGGGGGAAACAGAGATGAAGGTTCATCCATAGAGGGGAGGGTTTCCTTTCTCTTGGTAAAGTCCACCCACCACATTCCCATCATACTGATTGCTGCAGTCCTATCTGTCTGCTTTCCAGGCTACATCAGATAAGAGGAGAACTGCCTGTTCACTCTGGTTCTAATCCTGTGCTGCAGGGGCCTCCCAGCCGCAGAGCCGGGCTCTTCTTCACTCTCCTTTCCAGCTGCCTTTTTCAACAACTGCTGCATTGGTAGGGATGCTGTCAGGAAACCTGCCACATACAAAGAATGAGATGGTAATCAAGACCAGCCTAAAGAAATTTCATCTTCCACTTTGCACTTATAAACACCCGCTACAAAGGAGAGCAAGGAAATCCCTGTGCTTTCTCAAAATTTATGTGCAAATTCCTATCCAAGCATGCCTGGGCTGTTGAGGGCTTCGTTGCCATTTCCCACTGACCTAGTTCCTCTGTGGATGGCACTCACACACACTGATGGTCTGTTTCTGAAATTTGCACCTCCATTGCCTCAATAACTGCAGATATCACTTGTTCAGAATCTGCAGACACCAACTAATGTTGATTTGGCAGAATTCAAAAAGGCTTCTGCAGGGCTGTGAGTTACATAGCCCATCTTCATCTAGCAGCTAATATCATCCCACCTGGTTCAGAGCAGCTGAGTTGCACAGAAATTGCTTTTGTGGATGGGCATGGCTGCCTTGTCCCATTTCACCTCAGTGCAAACACCAACTTCTTTGTCTGGGTACTTTGCTCAGGTCAGACTACTCCCAAACTATTCCTTTGCTGATTGTCCTGTTTGCTATGACCTGTCATATGTAATACGGTTTTTGTGCACAGCAGGTCCACAATCAGGTATATGAGATTTGCAAATGCCAATCTCTCTACCACCAAACACACTGAAGACCATTCTGACTAGTGAAAACACTGAAATGCTTCATCATTAAACTCAGATTCAGTTTATGTGAGATTGTTGCTCCAAGTCAGACACCCCAGATTTAATCCAGACTATTTAATAGCCCAAGCAGCCAAGAAAGATGTTTGTGGGAGGAAGTCTGAGCAAGTCAAAAACCCAAGTTATCTTGCTGTCATGCCCACTGGTTTAAGCTACCCCCCAATCTAGCATGTTAGTATGCACAGACACCTCTTCATGTACCTGTGGGAACTATGATGATATATTAGACAAAATGCTTAAACTGCTTTTGATTTCTTACAGAAGGACAGCAAGCAGTAACACCACAGTGCTCTGGCAGACATGCAGACATCAGACACATCCTACATGAGGAGTGAAAACAGCAAGCAGGACACATCCAGAATTTTCACTCCTCTTCTGCAAAGTAGAAGCCAAAGGCAATGTCAGCAACAGTCCCGAGGGAAATTACAGCAAAAAGGCTAACTCTGACAATATCCTTCACCTTGCTTCATTCATGTTCTTGCCACAGCCAAACACAAATGGAGGCCACTCCAGAGTTCATCAAAATCATGATCCAATATGAGGCACGCAGACAGCATGATCACACACACGCTGCTGGCATGAGGTCTGCTGCTGTATCTGCACCATGTTGCTGAGGCTTAAGTGGGGAGACATAGCAGAAAGTATAAGACAATCACATGCCTCCAGTACATTGCCTTCCAGGGCCACAGACTCCACCACACCTGAGAACATGAAACAACTACTGAGAACAGCCAACCAGTCTCACAGCCAATTCCCAGATAACCAAATACCAGTGAGTTTCAGTGTGAAACTGCCCTTTGGTGCTGTTGCATCGAACAGATTTCTACGTATTACGTCTTCTGGGTCTACTGCTAAAGGTGGAAGACTCAGGTACTTGCAGTGCTGGAGATGTGCCTCCAATTTCCAGCTCTGAACATATGACCTTGAAAAAGTCATTCAACTCTTCACTGACTGAGCTGTTTAACTGCAAAACAAGGCTTTTTCAGCTTTTGGCTGTCTTGTCTGTTTAGACTGTAAACTCTTCAGGGCAGGGACTGTCTCATATTAAACAATCATAACTCTCACTTAATTAGGATCTTCTACACATCCAGGGCCCTCACAAAAATGTTATAAAACAAAGGTTTTCTAATAAATTCTGGGGAATTCCAGATTCTGATCCAAAACTGGTTAGTGGTTTTCCTTGCTGAATATGGTGCCGAATCCCTTGTTAAGAGTGTGTGTATAAGGGGGGAGGAGGGACACTTCTTATAATTTAAAGAGATTGCATAAAAGACAGTTTAAGTCCTTGTGGCTGTATATTTCTTTTAATTAGTTTATGCACAGTGCATTTGTATGGGAAGATGCACAGCGTGTGGACGGACTTAATTAGGAGAACAATACATTCCCTCTTAAGATAATGACTTGAGGATTATGAAAATTATTATTCCAGATCCATCCATGGGTCATTCGAGGTTCAGTATCAAGCGAACTTTTAAAATGCATTGAGGTCAGCAGTTTGGATACTGTCAGTAAAGTCACTTGATTTTACTGTTGCTTAAATGATTAATTATGAGCAGCGGCTGCAGGCATCCCCCAAGTTACACAATAGCCTGAAACTTGCTGCATTTTACATATGCCACCAGCTACTCTGGTGAGACAGATGCGCTAAATGGGGCTGTAAGATCCACCGTAGTCATCTGCCAGCAGAGTCTCCTTTTGAGCTCTCCCCCCTCCCTTTCCTGAGTCCTTTGCCTTCTTCTTCCTGGCTGTGGAGGCAAGAAATTTCTGTCTCTGCTAATGAATCTTTGTAGCTGGAGAACCAAGACAATTAGGTCAGTGTTTGAGGACAGAGGTCAGTAGCCCATGTGAAATGGGACACTGCATGTCCCATTTTAGAGCAAAACACCTATAGGCAACTCAGCTGGAGACACCACCTAAATGTACCTCAGATTTAACTCATAGTTTGGTGGGTCTCAAAGACATCTTTTCTGCTTCTCTTTGAACTACTCTGAGGAAAGCATGATTGTTTAAAAAGTGCTCCTGCATCTTATCATGACAGATAGCAAAACAGTCCTCTTCGAAAGTTTCTGTAAAGACTATGTTTGACAGCCATCTGAGTTCAAATAAGCTGAGAGCCCATCCTGCTGCTCCTCTTCAAAAATGGCTGCACTAGGGTAAACAGCCTCCCCACTGCAACAGGGCATCCCGGTGTGGGGCAGCCCTCTATCCCAAAGTTGTACAATGCCAACTGTCAAGACTATGGAAGCTATTATCCTCAAATCTGAACTACTAGGTGCAGAACAGACAGAAACCTATTTTTTTTACCTTAAAGCGCAGAGCCGCATACACAGTTTAGTAGGGACAGCTCTTTCAATGTAGAATCATACAGCAGTTTAGGTTGGAAGGGACCCTAAAGACCGTCTGGTTCCAACACCCCTGCCATGGGCAGGGACATTTTCCACTAGACCAGGTTGCTCCCAGCCCCGTCCAACCTGGACTTGAGCCCTTCCAGGGAGGGGGCAGCCACAGCTTCTCTGGGCACCCTGTGCCAGTGTCTCACAGTAAAGAATTTTTTCCTTACATCTAATCTAAATCTACCCTCTTTCAGTTTAAAGCCATTACCCTTTGTCCTATCCCTACATTCCCCAGTAAAGAGTCCCTCTCCGTCTTTCCTGTAGGCTCTCTAAGTACTGGAAGGCTGCTATAAGGTCTCCCTGGAGCCTTCTCTTCTCCAGAATGAACAATCCCAAATCTTTCAGCCTCAAAACCCACGACCCGTTTAGGAATCACAGCAATCTCACCTTAAGTATCCTTTGCCTTCCTTTTGCCCTGCGATGATAAGGCAAGTTTTCCACTAAAATGTAATGACTGTGAATTAAACCAGGCTTTTTAGTAACAGTGACAGCAAAAGCTTAGTGAAACCATTATGCATGGTGTTGCTTTTAGAGCTGAGGAAAGAGCAGTTCTGGAGGGAAAGGGGAAAAAATCAGTGACTAGTCCCAGCACCTCCCTGCATGTGGCCATTCTACTGCAGGGCTCCCCTTGGGATTCCTGTCAGGGCTGGCTTTCCAGAGGGGAAGGACATTTTCATCCTAAATTACTCAAGTATTCACCAAGCAAAGTTACAGATCCCTTTTAAGAATTGAGGCTTTGTTGCAAAGAGCAACAAAGAGGCTCTCAGGAGCTCGTGGGAATTCTTCATCTTTATAAGAATACACTAAACCAACAGATACTCAGGTCCTTTTCTGCAGTAATGTTCCTTTACAGCAAACCAGAAGCAGCAGCATGCCTGGGAACTGAGCTCTTGGTGAGGACAGCCTCGGAGGAACCGAAAGGCTGGGCCAAAGGACTGCTGGCCTCCTCTCAGATGCAAACACACCCTGTGCTTTTCCTTGCTATCTTTGCCATTTTAAGGCTTCCTGAGTCTCCAGAGGGTGCTCAGGGACAACCACGGGTAGCAAGTACCAGAGATGAGCCTTGGCAGCTGGCATTGCTCGCGCAGGAGGAGCAGAGGCTGTGCGGAGCTGAGGGGCAGGCCTGACCAGATGTCAGCAAAACAAAACCCCAGGCAACGGCTAGGCAGCGGATCCATCCCACCACTCCTATGATCAGAGAGCCCAGCAAAGTCCAGTTACTGTGGAGATGAGGAATACGGGAAAGAAATCAAAACATACTATTTGTTATAGGATGAGTAGAGAACAGCCTCTCAACTCTTCAGGGTCAATAGATACAGTCTGTGAGCACTGCTCATTACTCAACCTCTTATTGTTGATAACGTAGCACCCAAAGCACGCTAGGCACTGTACAGGGCAAATGAAGATGTCCCTGCCCCAAAGAGATTATAATCTAATTTTGATTTTACAGTAATATTTCAAAAGCACAGTGAGATCAAAGCCCTGCTCTCCTCCCCCCGGGCACTCATTCTCTCTGGTGGAATATATCTCGATTCATAAATCAGAGAAGCGGCATGTCTCAGTGAATATTGCCATTCAGGACACAAAAGAGAATACAGAGATGCCAAAGGTAGTCCTAACATCATGTTCGTGCTCAAGAGAGTAATCCTGGGGTGCAAGAGAAAGGGAAGCCTACAATGATTATTATTTTTCCATTACCAAAGCAGAGTTTTGCTTGGCTGCAGTACAGCTAGCAGTGACAGCATGTGACAATAATCCACAACACTTTAGAACAGAAAATTTTTAGAAAGAGCTCATTCTGGAAGTTAAATGAAGCTTCAGTAGACATTAGGTAAGATGGTCTGAAAATACCTTAAAAATTGGGAGAAACATCAGAATAGAGTAGCCCTCATTTGGAAGAGGACACCCTGAATTAGATTAGCAATCCCAAATGTTCACTGCTTTCTGATTCATTTGCAGATAGTACTAGCAGCATCAGGGCACACTTAAGCACACAGGAGTAAAGACAGTTGTCTCCCAAGCACTATCCCCACTGCAACACCTAAGGGTTTCCCCCCCAGAAAAATCTGCAATTCAAACATCAAATTTGCCCCTGAACTGCTTAATCTGCAAGCTCCAGCGATCTCCCTGCAGCGGGATGCACAGTCAACAGATGTTCAGAAACGGAGCTGGCAGTTTGCACCACCTGAACGTGTGACTGGGAGCAAGACAGAAAGGATGCACATTGCCTGGGAACATCTGATAATGCCGTGCCCTTCAGAGTCTGCACGTCGGTGACGGGGCAGGAGCGAGGCTTAGAAATAACCAGAAGCTTTCTTCTTCTTCCATGAGTCACTCCTGCTTCAAGGAGCTGCAGCTTTGATTATTAACTGGGCTAGTCAGCTAGATATTTAAATGATTCCCAAAAGTCATTAAGAGCCCAATCAGATATGCAGTGCTTGACTCTAGCACAGGAATGCAGAGAGGGAATTATTTGCATAAACTATGCTTTAGAGAAAACCTCCATGTATTTTATATTTCAGGGTACAGGGGAATCTGATTTAACTGAGTTAAAGAGAAGAAAAAGAAGCTTAAGCAATTTAAGGGACCACATTAAACATGGAAGAGAGTTAAAAAAAAAAAGAAATAAAAACATCGGCTACCATAAGGATTAGGAATAACAAAATGTAATGTCAAAGTGCTATTCCTTTCTATTCTCTTAGCCACAGGCAGCTCCTTTAGATTTCCTCTGAATTTTCAGAGGGAAAATTCAGCCTTAAAGTCAAAACACTGCCTGAAGATGTATGTCTGATCAGAAGATCTCAAATCCCTCTGTCCCAGCTTGAGATCACAGAGGTGAGCTAATGCAAGAACTGAAGGAGTGAATAGACACCCACCTAAAAGTAGCTTTACGTTCACCTGGCCTCTGCTCCAGAGCCACAACACAGATTTTCCCCCATCAAAAACTCAAAGCAAATCTTCTGTGGAATTGTTTTTATGGGAAATGTGGGCTGGCAAGAAACCTACAGGGTTTGGTACATCTGAAGACAATACCAGAACAGAAAGTAATACCAGACTAGGGGCCATCTTCAGAGATAGACAGAGGGTTACCTAATTTGGCTGTAGCTTTTCTGGTGGTTTGTAACCCACCTCACATCTGTGTTACACCCAACCTAGCAGGTAGTTTCTGCCCCATCCCGCGCAGCCCGAGCTGGAACCCAGCCCTTAGGGGTCAGCTCCCGGGACGGGGAAGCAGTGCAGGGCACCGCACAGGGGCTCATTCGGAGGAATCATACCCAGTTAACTGCATTCTTCCCACTCTAGGTTAAAATCAGAGCCACAGCAAGAAAATCTCTCCCATGTCTGGGAAAAAAAAAAAAAAAAAAAAAACCAACAACAAAAAAAAAAAAAAAAAACAAAACAAAAAAAAAAAAAAAAAAAAAAACAACCCACTCAGATTCAGAGTGACTGGGAAGCTGGACTAAGCCTGAAATTTGAAACAAAACAAGAAGGGAGGTGAAAGTGTCTCTTACAAGGCTCCATAGAGGACTATCTCTTTAGAAGCAAAAAGCAATCAGCAACACACACTAACTTCCTAGCCCTGCTTTTCAGGCAGAAAGCTAAGAGTTCTCATAAGAAGTCAGTAACCAGAGTAACCTGGGGCTGGTCACTGAAACTCTTTACCTGACAGTCCCCTCATCTGTACAACGGGAGTTAAAATATTTTACTTTCCTCTTTCTATCAAGGGATGAGAACTGACGGATTAAATGCATTTGTGCCTACAAAGTCTTCCTCAGAAAGAAACTGCCATAAGGAGGGCAAAACTGTTATTGTTATTGTGATTAGAAACCAAAGTCCTCCCGTGCAGTTATTTAATTAAACCATAAATACAAACGGCTAAGTGTCTAATGAGCCAGCTCTACACAGTGTATTTATATTCCTCTGAAAAAGAACAATGCTTAAACTAGTTGCAAATAATAGTCCTCTCTCCCAGCCTGGTTTTCTCTGCAATCAGGAATCAGGCCGCACAGTAGTTTGCTGACAAATTGGTTCATGTTATGAAGATAATGAAGGCATCAAATTACTTTGCACTCCTTCCCCCTGGAAGCAGCAAGGCTCTTGCAGAAAGAGATTGCCAGGGTTTTATTTGTGCATGCATGTGTGTGTCATTTGTGAAAAGACAAGCCCCAGAGGCCTGTCAGCCAAGGCAGGATGGCTCGAACTGCTGCTTCCTGGCAAACTCACACTGTTGCACTGACCTTCTGGCTGTGCACTTGTCAGTGCTGCGAGGGAGGTGAATATGGCAAAGATCCACAGCCCCTGAAAGGTGTTTTCTTCCTCCAGTACCCACAGACATGCCCCAGGTTGGTCTATGAGAGATTGCATGGGTACCAGAAGCCATTCAGCCACATTAGGGCAGCTTTTCTCTAGATCTGTTATACTCTGCTTTCCAGAAGCAAAGCCTAAAGCAGCAGATTCAGCAAAGCATTTAACCAAGGAGTTGAGCAAGGTCATCTTCTGAAGAACTTAAATAACTGGCTAGATCACAGTCATTCTGGATAGTGGCTCTGGGAGTTTTTCCTGCCTCTCTTTCCCTTTCTGCCTGGTAAAAGGAGGTTTAACTCCTCCTTTGGAGGTGGTTCCTGAAACTCAGGGGTAGGATAGGAGAGAGAAAAATATTCCCACACTGAGCTGTTATTAATAAATAACGTATTCTGAACAGGTAAGATTCCAGTAAACTGGATCCAAACAGCTTTTTAAAGCCCCTCCAGCCACTATAAGCACCAACAAGCCCAGCAAAGCTCTTTAGTGATCATAACAAATGTGTCAGGCTTTACCCTGCGATTGATTCACTTTTGGGAACATAAGTTAAGCTTTAAATCTATATTTCATATATAATCAAGCAGCCAAATCGGCCTTTTGATATAGAACCCAGACCAGCCGCTGTGCCTTTATCTCAGAAAGCAGGAGGGTCAACAAAGCTACAGCCAGGGAAGTGACAGTTCTTTATTATCCTCCCTGATCGTGCCCATCTTCTCATCTCCTCTATCAAATTTCTGGGCCTTTTTGATAAAAAATAATTTAAGAGCATGCTCCGCAGGAAGTGCACGAAGGTTAGAGATTGAGCAATGCCTGGGAACCCCTCTTTAAAAGGTGCAACCGTAAAAAGGGCCTGCGACAGGAGCAGCACGCCAGTCCTGCAGGCAGCCCCTTCTAGCGGCACGGGAGAGGATGCCGGGGTCAGGCACCAGGGGACAGCTCTGCTCCCTTCACGGTCACTCACATCCCCCTGCTGCTGCTAAAATCCTCGTGAGGGAGGATTTTTAAACCTCACTGACTGTGCACTTCTTGATGTTGCTTGTTTTCTCCCCTCTTTCCCTTTTGCAGTGCAGGCTTCCTGAAACAGTCCCTCTTTCCACTGTGGGGTCAGGCAGAACGCTGCTCCTGAGCTGTTTCTTATGAAAAAGGACTTAGTTTGGGCTTGCTTTTTGTTTTGGTTTGTTTTGTTTGTTTTTTAAAGTACTCTCTCTACTAAAGCAGCTTTCCATGTTAGTTGTTTTTTTTTTTTTCCCTTTTTTTTTTTGTTTAAACTGTTCACACACTTTCTCTCTTCTCCTTTGCTGGGGTTACAGTTTCACATTACAAATTCGGGAGCATTACCAGTTTCAGGGATTCCCTTCCCACTGCCTCTGCCCTGCAGCATGCCATCCCTTCCGTGTGCTGCTGCAGTGGTCCATGACATCAGCCTGGCTGGGGAACTGGTCCACCATAACAAGAAACACACGGGACCCTAAAGCAGGATTTTTCTTTTTCTTCTGCAGCCGGCTCAGTTCCCTGAAATGTTTCACTGCACCACCTCGCAAAGCTGCACGGTCAGCGTCACCGGGATGGCTGCTGCAGGGTGGGAATGCCTCCAGGCCATGACGCCACTGAGCAGTTTTGCAGATGAAACCATGGTTTGCCTTGGCTGGCTCTTGCCTCACTCCATTCTTCTGCAAGTGAACTGGAGTGTAGTGTCTTTGGATCAGCCTAATTACAAAGAGCTTAATAAAACATAGCCATTTCACAAACCTAGGTTTTAACTTTAGCTCCTTGTGGGACATCTCAGATTTAAGCTTCCCACAAGGACCAAGGAAATTTGAGGATTTGGTTTACATGCATTTCAAAGCCAGCTACAGACAGAAGTGACAAAGGATTCCACCCACCTATGAAAGGTAAAATGGATTTATGTTCAAATTCACTGTTTAGCCCTCTGTGAATGCTCCACAAATCAATGTGATTTTCACTTGCATGAATATCCCACAAATCAACATGCAACAGGAAATTTAAAGTTGAGGCTGGCACCTCCATCCATAAATCTTGCTGTCAAGGGGGAAGAATAGGAGGAAAAGACCTAAAGGGCATATTTTGTGTATCTGGAAAAAATTGGACAGAAGGTTCTGCCAGTTATCCACAACCTTATCCCATGTGGGCCACGTCTCTGTTACAGACCAACATGCTACAGTACTCACAATTCAATGGGCTGCATTCACAGATGCCAGCCCCTGAAAGCTAGATCAGCAGAAAGACAAGGATTTCTGAACTTATCTATCAATTCTCATGCCAATTTCCCACCAGTGTAATTTGCTTCCAGGCCAGCACTTAACATTTTATTTTACAAACTTTTTACCTTAGAATAGCGATGCAGTGCTGGGGTAGACACCTTGCCTTGAGATACCAGGTGTCAACACTGTAATGCCCTTCCCCTGTGTTGCTGTGTCCTGCCACAAAGATATGAGAAAAAAAGTAATTTTTCCTCTATGAGAAAATTACAGATAATTATGTTGCAAAGGAACTATGTTACAGTTTGAGCTTTGTGAAATTGAGCTTGGATTCTTTAGTTTAACAAGTTTCACAAGATGTGACAGTTTCAGCACTTTTTACACCCCAAGCAAAACTTCCTCACCTGATACTTGCAAAAAAAGTGGAGTTTGCTTGACTGTTGGTTTTAGGCGTTTTTGGGGTCAAAGTGGGTAATCTGGCTGATGGCTAATACCTGTGAGATGGGGTGGTGGTTCTGAGATTTTTACAGTTCAATCTGAATCAGTTCCTAAAAGATATAAGCCATGGCCATCACAAATGTATGAAGAAAATTAGTAATGTACAGTTTTTAGAAGTGAGCTGGGATTCAAGGAACCTCCATTTTTAGGTTACTAATTTCAAACATTTTGAAATAACCTAAGTTGCTTAGAAAGGGCTATTTTATACCACCCTCTGAATCCATGCCAAGAACTCAAAGACTGAGTATCCAAAATCCCCAGGCATTGCTTAGAACCTCAGAATGATTACAGGGGAGATTTTGTGTTCCTTTTTAAATAGTACTTATGGGCCATATATTTTTGTGTTTCCTACGATTCTACACACTCACCCAACGCACCTCCATTCTGTCCCTGAAGGATATTTCACTTTCCCAGCTCCAGCAGCCTCTCCTCACTGCACCAGCACTGCTTCAGGTCAGGTATATTCATGCAAAAGTCTGCAAACTTTTTGGGAGCAATACGCTGAGGAGTTTTTGCAATGTGACCAATAGTGTACAGGACTGTGAAATTCACATCAGCTGAAATAAAACAAGAAAAGTTTAACCCTGAGGCTTCTGAGAGTAAAACAGAGAGGGAAAGGCAAAAAAAAAAAAAAAAAAATGGAAAGAAAGAAAAAGCCTAAAAGCAAGAAATCCTTCCTTGGTCTTGCTGTTTACATGTAACCAGCATAGGACTGCCCTGTCCATGCTTTATCTGAGACTTTCTGAAAGAGCTGAGCACTCAGAATCATTATACACTGTATTTGGTGCAGCATTAATTCCTCTCCTATGCAGATGATTAAAAGGTACGAGGGCCATTTAATTAGCACCTCATGTCACGCCTTGTAACTTGTAGTCATCATCTGGTAGCAACCAGAGACACAAATGCACATACACATACACCCACCACAGAGGCACACCATCACCCCCTCCAATAACAGAAGTTCCTCCTATGCAATTATAGCTGGGTGCCCCCTAATTCTGATCTCTTGAGCATTTAATGCGTTTGCTCTGGGGTCTGCACAATCCTGCTCTAATTTTGCCAGGGGCCTTTGTATCAAAGGCCTGAGCTGTGTGAAAGGTGATTTAGCAGAGATGGTGTCGGTGATTATTTTCAAAGGAACTGCTGCAGCCCCACCACGAGGGACACTGCAGCCTCCAGATAGGGGGCCCTTATCATATTTTCTATTCTCAGATAAGATTATGTTTCCTTTTTTCATCCTCCTTCCTGAATCTTCTTGATAACAATTGGGGGCCAGTTTAATCACGAAGGTTGAAATAACCAAAAAGGTTCCTAGGGTAGTGGTGGGGAGGGCAGGGAACAGGGCCAGGTGGGTGGGGAGGAGGGAGAAGCCTTACTGGTCGGAAAAGTTGGGTAACAGCAGCTAAGCCAGCAGAAACGGGGTTATTTCAAAGGGAACAGCTGTTAAACTGCAACCAAACGAAAAGCACATGCAGCCAATGTTCTTGTGGTCGCCCGTCAAAAACAAAAACAAAACGAGTTGTTCACGCGCCCATTCTGCGGTCTAAACAAATTAGAGTGAAAACAGGACCAGGACAGGGAGATGGATGACCTCAAAACAATAGGGACAGGCCCTTTGTGAAACAGCCTTTTCTGCTGCTGGTGGGGGGTTTCTAAACACTAATAATATCTTTGCGATAAGACGAATCACTTAGGCATGATGTGAATTGGTTCCAGGGAGCCAACCCCGACCCCTGGGGTTTGAATCTACTTGGACTGAGCATCAGAGACAGAAGGGAGCAGTGAGTGCACTGTGTTACTGCCCCCAAAAAAGGATTTAGACATGGAGTTTGAGGGGTGCAGGGCATTCTGTAGCTCTGGCCAAGTCTGCCCATTCCAGGACAACATAGTAATGTTACAGCATACGTTCAGGGTGGGGGTAAAAGCCCAGTTCGTACTTGAATGAGATTTTCTAAAAAACATCAGGCTGAGCTAGTCCACAATGACACCATGTCCTCTGAGTCCTTTCTGAATCAGCACCCTAAATGTTGCATCAGAAGGTGCCAGGCTTTGAGAGTGGCAGTTAAGGGGCAGGAGGTGGGGTGGGGAGATAACACATTTCAGATGGGTTATAAATCAGAACTGTTCATCGCCTGTTGTTGTTAAGCACCCCCCCTCCCATCTTGCCTGTTGCAAAAAAACTGAAAAATCCCATTCTGCTTTGGCAGCGTTACCTCCAAACAACCCCTCAATCACCAGTGTGTCTGTTGTGTCAGTACTAACGTTCCCACATGCCAAACCACAAGGGACTGTTGATCCATCTTTGTGTAAAGGAAACCCTTCCGCCCTTAAGGACTGTTTGTAGCGAGAGGCAAAGTGTATCTAAGACACCAAAGCAACTCTAGAGGCATGTCCTGATTTCCTGAGCTTGAAAACTTTCCCTAGGGGCAGGCTGGAGAAGAAGAAACCTTTGAGACATTACCACTCCAATATGACACCGTCAGGGAGTGGGCCAGCAAGAGGCATCCTGGCCGTGGTCCCCACTCAGACCTAGCAAAAATGTCTGCGTTTCCAACTGCAACATTTGGAGACACCTAGACCTGCCCAGGGATCAGGTCACACCCAAGGCTCCCAAATACCAGTGTTGGCTTGTGACCTCCCTTCTGGAGTCGCGCACGGCTGCGTTGCAGGTGCCCATCAGCAGGCTTTTGGCCACTCATGGTCAAAGCCATGCTTCCACCTGAGCCTGGCCTTCGAGGCTGGAACCAAACCAAGGACCCACCTCCTTCCAGTGACGGCCGGTCCCAACCGAGCTGCCAGAGCTGAGCACTTGTCCTCGAAGGTACTCGCATGCGGAGTTCAAAGCCAGGCCTGTCTGACTGTAAGGCAGCGGATGGCAGCTTACCACAGAGTTCCTGGTAATAAAGTCTATTTGAAGACTCTCAGTAAAAAGTGTGTTCCTAATAAAGGATAACATTTCATGGTCATTATGCGATACACTTAACTTTAAAAGGAACAAAAATGCTGAGAAAGTCATTTTCTGAAAAGGGCTCTCGGATTTCATTACTATGGGTCAAGTGCCTGGGGAGAAGAATTAAAGAAAAACACGAACTTGTGCACAAATTAATTAAAGATATTTCCACTAATAAATTGTCCCCGTATCCCAAGGCAGAGCCTCAGTTTGCAAAATGTGGTAATATTCAAGTTGTGGTTTTCTCCACCAGGCAAGTGGTTCAGCAACATTTAAAATCAAATGGACAGAGTTGGGGATGTCAAGTTTGGGAATGGGAGGGGGTCGCTTCCTTCTTCAGCCCATAGAAAATTTCTGGTATTTTAACGCATTTCTAAGAAAAAGAAAAAATGCCTTGTTATCCTCCAAGAGACCAAAACTGTGATGACCTTTTAACTTATTTTAGCTTGATACATCCAATTTCTCCAAGCAAGGTCCCCTCCTCCACATTCTTCCACCAAAATTGTGAAGGGCTCTCTTCCTTTTGATGCAAAGACAGTGCCAGTTGCTGTAATATGAGGAAATTGCACCACAAGGGGAAAGAAAACAAAACAAAAATCCCAGAAGGAAAGACAGAATTCACTGTCAGCAGCTTTCTGAGTAGTGGGCCTGACACAGCCTAATGTTAATGACCCCCCTCCAACTACGGGAACAGCTACCACAAGAGGGGTTATATTTAAGTGGCTAAGAGCAACATTGGGATGGCAGCTGAGAGCCTTGGGTCTGAGCTGTTTTCAATACATGGCTAAAGCTTTTTGGCCTTCTTGAGAGGCTTTATAGTCTACAGGTCCACTGTCAGGGCAAGGCACCTTCAGCCCTTAGGTCCTGAGTTGTGCTGAAGCCAGCATGCATTGCTGCATGAAAATTATTGCCTTGTAAGGTGGTTTGCACAAGGGGTAACAGCTGCATGCTCAGGCCTGTCTTCTCATTGTTCCCTGCTACTCACCAAAGAAAACTGAGGCTGAACTTAATTTTCTTTCACTGCTTTGAAATTCTCCCATTTTATTGTCTGCCTGCTTGCAGGCATTGGAAAGCACTTGCGGTGTTTTTCATTTGGAGGAAAGGGAGGTGGGAAGATTTGCAATCCTTCTGCAGCCTATCTTTTGCAAAGATTACCACTGTCTTAGGATCACTACTGGTCTATTCACAGATTGGAAGAATTCACTCTCCAAATGTAACTAACAAATCAGAAGAATAAACATCCCAGATACACAAATGCAGCTAAATAGCCCTGTCCTAAGAGCAAGGATAATTTGTTTGGTTTGTATTGACCTGATCCCATTTGAACATCCCTGTTCTCACACTGATCAGGGGCTGAAACAGAAGGAAACTGCTTCAAGCTTCTCTTTTCCTTTATTTTTTTTTCTCTCTCTATCCCCACCACTTAAATTTCACAGGCACCTGAATCTGATCACAACTTCCTCTGTCCAGTGTAAAGTTTAGTCTGAGAGCGCACACATACCACAATACGTTGGGATAATATTAATGTATAGTATTTGAAGCCCCAGGGCCTGTATGTTTCATTAATTTCCTCCCCATTAAAGTAAAATGAGGATATCCTGTAGAGAATTGCAGTGAACCATTCGGACTGTGAAACTCGTCCTGACCCTGCTAAGAAAAACAGACAAAAGAGGAAAGAGCAGCTGATCGCAATATACAGCCACCCAAATGAAACACAGGGGTTCCTTGCTCAGCCCTCTTTGCACTACTACCGTGCAAATATTTAGCTTAACAGGATGTGAAGAGCTGGTCAGCAAGCATTAAAAAAATACGCACTGATTTTTATTTGTTTAAAATGCGAAACATTTCCCGTACATTCTTTGCAGTACATTAACCTCAGGCGCAATTTCCACTCTGGGATTGAGCAAACCAGGGACCTGGATTGCACACGAATAATGAATAATTCGGATTACTGAAACTGTTTGTGTGTGGTTGGGGCATGCATACCAATCCTTGCTCTTTAACCCAGTGCATCCAAGGTCTGCCAAACCCTGAAGGGCTGGCATCCAAAAGAAACCAGCTCTTCCAACACAGCTGGCCATTGTGGTGGTCAATGCCAGCCCACGAGTGGCTCTGTCAGGTTTAGGATAGATCCAGCAGAGCCCAAGGCCTTTGAAAGCACAATGATATATCCCCTCCTCTCTGTCCTAGCATCTTGTCTTGGTTTTGTTCCTCACCTAGACCCCTCTGACCCCCTCTATCCAGTAACCCTAGTACTCACACCACACCACAGCTCACCTTTCCCCTTGACTCACTAGGCAATGACTAGAGGAGGAAATTTTCCACTTTGGACTTGAAAGCACAGGTGTAAGCACATGGATTTTTATAAGGAGGAATGGTTTCTTTGTGGAAGACAAGGGCAGCCATTCACAGCCAAGGCTCAAGTTCCACCAGTTCCCTTGTTTCAACCAACTCTACCCAAATGCCTGAGCTCCGCTGCTCCACGGCAGCTGGCGCGACACGCAAAGTGGGAGGCAGAGGTGTAACCCCTCTGAATATCACTGAACAAGTGAAGAGACTCAAATGGAGCTTGCTTCCTTCATTTTTTGGCAGGCGCCTACCTTGCTCTGCAGGTTTTCCTATTTGTCCAGCAATCTTCAATTCATGCCAGAAGCGATCCCCAGGAAGACAGGGTGAAGCACAGGGAGCCTGTGGACCAGTCCTGCTCAGGAAACCTGCCACAGACTTCACAGCTAAGGTACCTGCACACAAACTTGCAGTTGTTCTGAGAAATCCAGCACCCAGACTGGTCTCAATTACCTTCCACTGACATGAGACATGCTTCAAAAACACAGCTGGGAAATGAATTTCCTCTTCTGTAGCCCCCTCCAACAGGAACCCTTTGAAGACCTAATTTCAATCCCAAATAATGGCTCTGCCCTGGGTCTCAAGGCTGCAGGTTAAAAATCTATGTTGGAGGCAGTGGGTTGCCTGCCCTGGGGGGGAAGAGGCAGTTTGAATTACCCTGCACCAGCCTCTCTGGATTGTTAACAGACCTGTGTGGCCAGGCTGCAGAGGATGCCCTGCCCATGCCTGGGAGCACATCGGTTTTGTGATGCAAGGTATGGGGTGAAACCAGATATGGGCAAATCTCAGCAGGACTGGAAAGGTGTCCCCTGCCCTCCCTACAAAGAATGAGAAAAATTCCTCTCCATGCCCCTTCCCCAGCTGCTGACTTTGTACTGTGGTACAGTCCCAGAGAACTGGACCTCTGTATAACTGATGCAAATGGTGCTGGGATTCAGGAACAGAATGATGACAGAACTGCAGGGTAATATGTCCCTCCAAGACAACAGCCAGTTAAAATCATCCCCAACATGCAACCCCCCCGAGATAAAAATCAAAGACTCACCTGGATCGGATGACTAGAGAATTTGGTTAACTACGCCCCAAAATCTTTACCTCAGCACCTCATATCCTCCCCACAAAGCCCTAACACTAATTCATGGTCTTTACTTTCAAAAGCCATTGTCAACGCACCTCTCGTGATAGAGGTTCATAAGAAATATCCATTTGTATTTGCTTGAACCTTAAAAATAATGCTCATTCCAGATAAAGCCTTGTTCCCTCGTTTTCCAAGCTCCATGACAGTAGCTGCCATTGACTTCTCTCCTGAGCTTCCTACCAGCTCCTTCCAACAAACACCAGCATATTCTTCTCCCATTTTACTTTATGTTTCCCCTTTAGTAAGCAACTTCCTTCCTCCTCCTATCTCAGAAGCACCTTCTCTTACCCATTTTCCATCACACAATTCTAATGCTTCCTTAAATTAGAGGTGGGTCTGAAGAAAGAAGGTTAAATCCAGATTTTGCAATGTTTCTGTGGTGTTTGGCTCCTAGGCAGTCATTTGGGCCTGTCTCTGCTTCCAATGCCCTAAACTGCATGAAGAATTTGGCCTCTGGGCATTACAGGAATGCATACAATAATTAATCACAAAAGGCTCCAAGTACCATATATATGCCAGTGATCACATTTGCACCATTTAGATTTGAAACAAGGACTTTTATGCTCGTATTCGCTTGTAAAGTGCCAAGCCCCCATTTGAGACCACGTACATATCATTTTCCCATTCTGCACAGACCCATGTCTTCAGCCAGCTCTCAGCAGGGGGGGAGGACATACTCATGATATAATATGCAATAGCCTGATGATTACTAATATTTCTTAATAAAAAAGCATATATAAAAAAAAGCTAAAACCACCACAGCCCCCAGCTCATTATTTGAATAAGGGGGAGGGGAGAAGGTGTGGGGGGGAAATTGTCTTAATTAAAATTCTCCCTTTCATCCTGGTAATTACATTCAAACAGGCAACAGCAGCAGCATCGCTGCTTGTCACCGTGCCAAAAAAAGAAATTGATTTGATCACCGGGACATCGTGTTGCATTAAATAAAATTCTTAAAAATCTGCCAACTTTTTTTTTTTTTTTTAAACTGTAATTACTTCTAGAACACTGCAAAGAAGAGTGAAAACAGAGAAAAAAGAGAAGAGGAGGAGGAGGAGGAGGAAGGGGACCCAGTGGCAGATAATACGCCAGTAATGATGGAAACACCTGTAAGCCAGTGGAGATCTAGCAGCTATCAGCTCTGGCTGCATTCCATATCCATTAGCTACAAGAGGCTGCTTGGGCTCCAGGAAAGGAGGGTGTTAGCTCTGACAACTGGTGAAAAGCTGATGAAAACGTACCAAAGGGGCAGTCACGGCGCTGCCATTCGATAAAGAGAAAAAAAAAAAATAAAAGAGAGAGGAAAGGGAGAAGGGGAAGAAAAAGCCAGGAGTAAATCAGTCTAATTAATGGCTTTGCTCATTTATCGGGGGCAAATGCTAATTATTCTTTTTAATCACTTTTCTGCCGCAGTTGCTCATTCTTTTTTTTTTTTTTTTTTTTTTTTTTTTTCTCCTCCCTGCCAGCTCTGCTTAGTGAGAGAGGCTGGTAGAAAAGCAATCCAAACCCCAGGCTTATAAATAAGGAAAGCACAAGAGAAAAATGAAAGAATGGATGAAATTGTTCCATGAAATCCAAGCAGGCTTCTCTCCATGTAGAAACTCCCAGCACCCTTGCTGGTGTCCTACCTCCCTTCATGACCTACAGGCTAACAACCAAAATGAAGAGCAGCCCTTGGCAGAGAGGCTGAAATAGCCCGCAAGACAGCTTTTAAGACCATCCCTTCAAACTTGTAACTGCTGCTCTCATAAACCACGTTTCTGTCCCTTATTCACCAACACCCTCATGAACAGCTTTTGTTCATGCCAGTCTATAGGAAACAACTCTCTACTGGTAAACCCGAGAGCTCCTGTGTGTGAAAACCAGTGTTTAACTTCCCAGTCTGTTGCTTATCCTCAACATGCAGGGCAGGGCTGTCAAAAGCAGCAAGCAATGTTGGTTGCACATCTCCAACACCTCAAGAGCTTGGCTTTGAGAAGACAGCGAATGTGTAATTTTCTCAAGCCTCTCCAAGATGGTTACCCAAAAAAGCCACTAATTACCACCATAAATCTTGTTCTCATTCATCAGGTGGTGAACAGAAACTTGGGGTTTGGTGACCAAAGAGACCATAAACAGAGGGACTAAATCTGCAAACAAACCCACAGTTTCAAAACAATTCAACAAAACCACCCAGCAAATTGTCAAAAAAAGAAAACCCAAAAACCTACATGCAGAAGAAAAAGCCAGTTTGCACACAAGTCTCAACAGAAAAAGACTCCATTCATAGCAGTCTATTTGGAGTAAGACATGTGATGAGCATCAGCAAAGAGACAAAGAAGAAACACAACTGTCAGACTAGACAGACAGTATTTGGGAGCTTATGTGAGCAGAGCTGCTCCACCAACACAGCCAAGATCTGAGTTCCTGTTTTTTCTTACCTTGAATTTGCAGCAGAAATCAGTTGCTCACGCCAGTGAGCCAGGAGGATCCACGTAACCTACCTTCCCTTAGGAGCAAAACTACCCATGGCAGCAGATCCAGGAGGACACAGGCAAGCTGCTAGAGGAAACTCCGGCTGCAGAGCAGCTTTCTTTGGTCACAGTTTAAAGGTCTCCAATAAGAATTTAATTCAACAATCCAGTTACTGCATAGTAAATCCCCTGAGTACTAGATGTGTGTCTTGATAGCTGCTAAACCTCAGTAAACAAGTCTTTAATCATCCATTGGTAATTAATTAGCAAACAAGAACTAATTGCAACTAGATAGCTTCTTAGATTCAAGACAGCTGTTTTACGTTAATTAAATATAGAGGTCCATGAGCTACACAAATACATTCTAACCAACATATACTCAGGTTTCTAAAATGCATTTGGTTCCTAATGGCAGATCTTTACCAGGAAATACTGTTCAAGGGAAGATAATTCCAAGATGGTGCAAATATTGACACCCATGACAGGTGCTCACAAGCACTGATTCTCCTCTTAGCTGGGCGAGTGTAACACCACCAGTGTGACCACAGCCAGGGATAAGTAAGCTCAGGAAGTCAGAGCCAACAGCCTAACACTCAGTGAAAGGTTGAAATAAAACATAAGTGATAACTACATGAGGAATTTGTGCTCTACTACAGTTGTAGCCTGTTCCATGAAAAATTACTCCTTGAAAAATTGTCTCTGGCATTGATGCCAGTTCTAATGGCATTAGTCAGACTTCTGCCACCAATTCTGAAAAGAATCAAAGCTTTTGCCCCAAGAGTCTCATTTTCAGAGCTGATTTATAACCTCTTAAAAAACAAGCAAAGCCCCAAACCAAGCTGAAGAGATCTTATTACAATAAGAGAAATCAAAGCCCTAATTTGGCAAAGCCACACTAAAGATTTGGTGAAATCAAATGAAAATGTGTGCGTCTTGCTCTCCTAGGTTGATCTGAACTACATGTTTTTCAGGCCCACTAATCCTTTTGTCTGTCTTCAAAGACCCTGGAATCTTCCCCTCCCAGCTGTGCCATTCACTTGCCAAGCAACATTTACCCACAGTTAGACATGATGCTCTTGCAGCAATTTGCAGTAATGTTTTGTAAGATCTGGTAAAATGCTGGGGCTATGTCAGTGCATCCTGAGAGGGAGAGATCATTTTGAGTCCACGTGGGTTAGAGATGAAACAATAAGTTTGGACACTTGCAAAGACGTTACATTTTTGTGAGTACAGGACCCGATTCCATCTGTCCTCCAGATTATGTGGATTTGGGCCTGATTAATGCCCAGCTTTCCATTTGCTTTTCTTCTTTCTCCATAATGGAAATTACTGATCATAATGTCTTAGATCACTGTTTGGGAGATAGGAACAACAGCTATTGCCTCTGCCACTATATCCCAGCCTTTCATGCAGTTCCTCGTACTATGTTCACCAGGATGGACATGTATCCATACATACCCATCCACAGCTGAATGCTCTTTGCCTTTCTAGAGCTTTTCCTCCTCCCTCACCTCTCCCCCCAACTCCACACAATTCCACTAAATCCACCTGGCTTTCTCTTATAATTTCCCCTAAAGGTACAATGGCAAACTTGCCTCTCCTCCCAGAAGCTAACTTTGCATGTCACCATAGAGCTGTACTGCAGTATTAGAGGTTTCCCCTCTGCTTTCTTCCCTAGATCAGCATTGCAGTGTGACAAGGCTTCTTCTTCTTTCCTCTGCCTCCCTATCATATCTGCTTGAACAGCTCAGGTGGCTGGAGCTGCAGCACAGGAATTCCTGGGGAGGAAGAGGAAGAGAAGAGGAAGAGAAGAGGAAGAGAAGAGGAAGAGAAGAGGAAGAGAAGAGGAAGAGAAGAGGAAGAGAAGAGGAAGAGAAGAGGAAGAGAAGAGGAAGAGAAGAGGAAGAGAAGAGGAAGAGAAGAGGAAGAGAAGAGGAAGAGAAGAGGAAGAGAAGAGGAAGAGAAGAGGAAGAGAAGAGGAAGAGAAGAGGAAGAGAAGAGGAAGAGAAGAGGAAGAGAAGAGGAAGAGAAGAGGAAGAGAAGAGGAAGAGAAGAGGAAGAGAAGAGGAAGAGAAGAGGAAGAGAAGAGGAAGAGAAGAGGAAGAGAAGAGGAAGAGAAGAGGAAGAGAAGAGGAAGAGAAGAGGAAGAGAAGAGGAAGAGAAGAGGAAGAGAAGAGGAAGAGAAGAGGAAGAGAAGAGGAAGAGAAGAGGAAGAGAAGAGGAAGAGAAGAGGAAGAGAAGAGGAAGAGAAGAGGAAGAGAAGAGGAAGAGAAGAGGAAGAGAAGAGGAAGAGAAGAGGAAGAGAAGAGGAAGAGAAGAGGAAGAGAAGAGGAAGAGAAGAGGAAGAGAAGAGGAAGAGAAGAGGAAGAGAAGAGGAAGAGAAGAGGAAGAGAAGAGGAAGAGAAAGATGACTCCTAATTGAAGAGGTATAAAAAAGGTGGAGGCTGCATAGATAGAATTCAACAACTGATTTACATACACAACTGAAGAGCAGCAACCAAATGGTCTGTGATTCAAGCTCCAGATGCTGCAGCTCTTCGCTGCAAGGAGACTGTATCCCTTTGGCATGGCCTTCCCAGACACTGTACTACGCACGGTTGCGGGATAATTTCATCCAAATGTGCAAATATACAAAACAGATCATACAATGGGCTTGAGCTGAAAAGCATTAATGACTATGACATCCCGAACTCCCCCTGTGCAACTCAACCAACAGAACTTTACTGCCCAAACTCCTCCAAGGGGCCGGCACGCAACTCTTTTTCCATGACAGAGAAGCAGGAGGCAAAATCTATGCTACACTCTAACCTCTTATCTGCTCACATTTACCCACCTGACAATAGCTGGACTTGAACGGAAGTGGAGGGAGAGAGGGTGAGATTTTTCATCTCAACGGGAAGGCAGCAGCAGATTTCATCTCACTCAGCTGCCTCTTACACAAGTAACACCCCTTTTAGGCCCCCACATCCCCCCCAAAACACATGCACTGTGTGTTTACAAACACACCATTTATATATGCATGTCAAGCACTCGCACAAAGATAGCGTGAGAGGAGAGAGATTTAAAAGAAAAATATGTCTTTCTCCATATACTGTATGTTCTCCTCGTCTTTCCATTTCATTCTGCTTTATCTATCAAAAATATATTAACCCAAAAGCCTGTTTCCATCAAAGTCTCGATTCCATGAACATTTAAAGATAAGCCTTATCTTATTACTGGTGCATTAACAACAGAAATCTAAAGGGCTACTGTCAATCATCTCCTTTTCTCTGTTTCTTTTTCCCCTCTTCTCAAAACAGCTTTGCAAAGAGCGTGACTGGGACCATGCAGGGGTTCTGGCGAACACAAATGCACACAAACACCAACAAGCACAAAAATTCCACTCCCACCCCAGTGAAAAGTATCATGGAAAGACCTGAGGTTTGGCCAGGGCCAAGCACGCACCCACAGGAAATGCAAGAGCAGCATCAAGCAGCATCCACTCAAACGGGGAAGGAGCCTGTATGAATTTCTACAAATACATACCTTCTTCCCCTACAGCACAGAGCCTACCAGCAGATGATCTCAAAGCAATTTTCAATAAATTCGCACAGAGGAAACAAAACACTTGAAAAATCCAAGGTCATAGAGGTCATCTGCATTTCTATTTCCATTGCATCTACTTTTTAATACAACATTTCCCTTGCCATCCTTAACCACTAATTTCTCACGGTATCTCATCCTCCCCACATCATATGTGTAAATTTTAAATGGCTCTTATTAGCACATTTGCATTAACTGCGGCACCATCCAGGTATTCTGGCAGATATGCTTGTCTGAGGTTTTAAAATGAAAAGGTTCTGGATTACTTACGGAAAGCAGTGACTATCTTCTGTAGTGATCTTCTGGGGCAGAGCAAACTCTACAGTGGACCTGAACTCCATGCCTCTGGGGCAATTAAAATATCCACCTTAATTTTGCAGCAATGTGTTTTCCTTCCCTTGACTTTTTTTTTTTGCTTTCTAATTAGAAGTTTTAATCCTGCAATGAGTGTCGCTAAGAGCCCAAGCCAAAAATAACACAGCCTGTTCCAAAGGCCCTTTGAAAAGCTTTTATTTTTAAAAGCCCGAACACGACAGACGATCCAAGAGTGATAAATCTAAGGTTTTTGAAAAGAGCTGAGGATAGCAGGAGGGCAAAGAGGCGGCTAGGGATGAACAGCACGCACAATGCAGCTTGTAGTAAAACCAAACTACTTCTCACAGACAATATTGTCAACTGCACATGTAAGTCTCTACCAGAGATTCTACCAAGTCTTTCTACATGCTAAAATGGTTGCCACTGAGAGGACTTTCAGTCTCCAAGCCTGATCCCCCCCTAACTGCAGCCTCTGAACTGGGCTTGCCATCTGCTTTCCCAGATATAGGAGAAAGCACAAACTTTGAAGGTCTTTGTCACAAGGTCTGTCCCTTGAGTAACATGGGAGAGCACATACCTTCCTGTCGTGAAACAGAGTACACTTCTGGAAACACGACTCTGGGATGCTCCATCATGTCTCTCCTCTAAGATCAGATGAGCACAGTGAAACCACCACATATAGTCAGTAACTTTCCAGCCATGGTTGTTGTGGAACCAGACCACAATTACTCCAAATTACGCCTCTAAAAGTTTCACTGCACCTTCCAGATACACCTTTTTCAACAACTTATCTGTTAGTCTTCCCTCAGTTCCTGAAAACACCTGGCCTTCAGGTCATAAATCTTACTGCAGGAGTCTAGCACAGAGAAGCTGGCAATGAAAAGGACATCTAAGGATTATGCTAGAGCACACTCCTGGCCTTCCATGTTGTTCCTATGCATACACATCTATTATTTAGGCCCATATAATCTTTTCCCAAGGACTTCCAGTTCATTCTTTTCCAGATCCTGAGAGTTGCACAGTTGGATTCCCATCGCAGGGAATCAGCTTCCAAACACCCCTAAAAAGAAGTGTGATGTGTTGTGAAGGTCCTCACGCTTCAGATGTTCTCTGGCAGAATAAGAGACTAACTCCAAATCTGAAGAGCTCCCAGGGGACAAACTGACAGCTGCTGCTGCTGCTTTTCTTTTAGGCTACAGGAATTTTAGCATGAACACACCTGATCTCAACTGTGGCTACACACAAACTAACAGATTCATGAAACCACTCAGACTGGGAAAGAGATTGGGAGATCATCATCTAGCACCAACCTCTGCTGAAAGCAAAGTTAGTTCAGACCAGGTTGCTCAGGGATTTATCCAGTTGGGTCTTGGAAAAATTGCAAGAATAGAGATTTCAAAGGTTGAAATGACAACCTGGTCCTACCTCCATGGCTTTCTAGACTGAAACACTGTCCTTTCCCCTCGGGTGTATTGAGGGGGAGAGACCAAACTTAAATTAAGATGTGTCAAATGGTTTAACAGGTCACTGCTGGAAAGAGAAAAGCATTTAAGTATTTCCTTGAAGTACTGTTTGTTATATCACATAAACTTGCATTCAGGTAAACTTGTCTACAGCAGAAATCAAGTCACAGACAGCAGCATGAAGTAGAATTAAAACCAGGTTATATTTTATGGATAGTGGGAAAATTAAAGAATGAACTGTAGGTCTCAAAAAAGTACAGCACAGGGACACAAAATTTTAACCAGAAAAACATATCAGATGTTTATGCATGTTAGGTGTTTATTTTTCATCAAGTACATGTGCCCAGATCATGACAGGATGTTTGAACTGTGCACATCAGGTCTTTTACCCACTGTTTATATGAATGTCATTCACTATCAGGCCACTGCGGAAGACAAACAGATTGAAGAGAGATGGGGACATATCAGAGTTTTGCATTGCTTCCGCCTCTAACTCTGCTTTTGGTGCTATAAGAAACAAAACCTCTTGACCAGAAGAATGTCAGAAAAACCCGGGAAGGGTAGAAAAAGAATTGGACACAAACCAGGAGGCACAGAAGAGTAGAAACCAAAGGCATCTACCAAAATGCTTAGAGGTGGGCATTCCTGAGACCATGAGACACTCAGATCAATTTTTCTGGAGTCTGAAGATGACAGACACAAAGTAGCTGAAACTAAGACCAAAAAGACACATGATTCACTTACCTAGCAGACAATATTCAACATACATGCCAGAGAGACTTTCTAAGGGGGCTGCAGGACTGCCAAATCCTGAAATTCAGTTACTGACATTCAGATCATCTGTCTTCTTCCTCACTCCAACTCTGAAGTCTCAGAAGTCACAAAGCCAAGCAGTAGGCTTGGACCTACACACGGTGCAGGAAGAAGGGCTTAAAAGCTAAAGTTAATCACAAATCAACCAAAAGTGCCTGTATAGTTCTGCTGTCCCCCATTCCTACCACCCTCTTCAGCACAAACCTTTAACCAATTTGAGAAACCTCTATGAAAAGGTAAGACCTTAAGCATCTACTGCTATCTCAGGCTAGCTAGAGACCAGGGAAGACTCTGAAATCTTCAAGACTTCTGTGTTAAGTGATACATACCAGTAAAGCACATCCACAAATCCCTTCCAGCACGATCGTGTACTGCTTCATTCAACATACAACTGCTTCAGATTATTCTTTGATACAGCACATCATCATGGTCAAATTGACATAAAACATGGGTACAAGCTCTATACCAGAAGTATTTTCTTGCAGAGACATCCTTGGCCCTGTTTTTGCAGTGGGTTATCCTTAGGTTTCACACACTGTTATAACCAAAAGACAATATCCAAAACAATATCCAAATGCATTCAGTGGTCTGTGCGCATGTGCTACCCTCCCCAAATATTTTCCCTTTATTTTCCTTCTCTGCAGGGATACCAGAATTTACTATGTGTCAGGAGGCTTAGAGGCCATTGTACAGGCATTGGAGTACATCCTACAAATAAGAGGTTAAATTCCTGTAATTTGGGGGAAAATGCCCTAATTCTACCAGAGATCACCAAGGTGACTCATGCAGCCATGCAGCGTAGCAGCTTGGTTTAGGCCCTCAGCCACATGCTGTGGGCACACCCATCCCACTGAAGTTATCCACAAAACTCACTTTGACTGTTGTAAAACAGGTTTAGGGCTACTGCTTCTGAAAATCCCATTCATGGGATACCACCTTTACCTTCAAAAGGTAATTAGAATAATACTTCAACCTACATACCCAACACAGGGTGGAAAGCTAAAAGCGAAAGGGTATTTGCAGTGTTCATTTCTACGTTCAAGCTTTTAGAGCACAAACTACTATCTGGATTGTCATCAAAAGGTCACTCACACTGACTACAGATTAAGATGAACAAAAGGCAGCTGGTTAGGGGAACTCTCCCTTTACACACTTTCTAACAGTGTCTGATTGAAATAACAAGTAAAAGGATAGCAGGATTATGCATAAAACCCCAACAACCCCAAAACTCCAGTGTTACTACTGAATAGCTCACATACCCAGACTACAAAACAAAATGGCAAGTAACAAAACAACAGCATTTAGTAAAAAAACAGGGCCTTTCAGCCTATGAGAAACAGCAACTTGCTGGCTGTACCAAAGAGATTTATTAATGAAAACAGTCAGTGGAACAAAGGGACAGAGGGATGGGGTAAAGGTATATTCTTCTGCATAGGAGAACTGATGAATTTACCATTCAAAGATCTGCAAACTCAAGAGTGGAAAGACCACTTCCCTTGTATTCGGAGTAGTATTATCCATTTCCTTTCAGACTATGATACCATCAGAGCCCAGCGTACTTCAGCCAAGGGAGAGTGTGCCACGCAGGAAGTGTTGTCTTTTTAAAAGATAAACCCATGTAATTCTATGTATTTTCACATGAATCATCCCTAACCCCATGTGTTTGAGGTGCAATGTAATACTCTTGCACCATGGGGGACAAAGACAGATATACCCCTACCTCCTGTTTTGTGAGCAGCCAGAGCATCAAGGCATCATTTGAGCAGCCACATTTTCTGCAAGATAATGCTATAGGACAGCATAGGTTTGAGCCTCCTTAGGGTGGGTGAGAGGGTGCTAAACTGCTGCTTAAGGCATTAATCCATAGGAATAGTTGAAAGAGTAGACATTATAATAGATTATTGTCTCCATCATCTTTGTGAGTGGTAACTTACCCATGCAATCCCCGAGGCTTTCAAATGAAGATTTTCAGATGTGCACACCCCGGCCACTCTCTGGGGCCCACACCAGCACCATGCATTATTCCCCATTCCTAGCAGCACCCCCAGATGAACCCCAATCCTCACTTCATGTGTTGCACTCAGTGTATTTCCCACATGGCCCTGAAAGGCAACCTCATGTCACTACTCCTCCTTGGTACAACAGCTGCAGGGTAGGAGTACCGAGTCCTACTTTCAAGCTTTTTGTTTGAGTCTCATCATTTCCCATCGTGAGCTGGGTGGGGGGAGATAAAGCCGTCAGTCTGTCTGCAGAACAGGCTGGCTCTGTTTGCCCCGTGCCCCAGCGAACAGAGGTTGTTGACTTTTAATGGAGCACTCAGGTTTCCGCCGATGCCAGCTGCAGATAGAACGGCCCAGCGGCAAACAAATTCAGGTCCCTGGGGGCCGCTCAGATTCTCCTCTTATTTGTTAGTTTACCTGTAAAATACAGTTGGGCTAATTCCTGCTTGCGTGGTTGCAAAGATATGTTCCCCTCCTCTTTTGAGCTAGTAGGGGGTAAAAACGTGCAAGTGCAGCAAGGCTAATGGAGTAAGAGAGCATTTCCCATGGCTTAGGCAATAGCAAGCGTTTTCTGCTGGGGATTGTTTGCCTAACAGAGATGGAGCTGTGCAGTACTTCATAATAAGACCCATTTCTTACACACAAAGGTGCAGAAGGCATCCTAATATCTACATGTTCAGTAGGGCTTAACTCCAATAGCTCCTCACAAAATCAGCTGTTGAATTTATTATATGCTTATTACAAGGCCAAGAAAGGAGAAGAAATTATCAGCAAACGTCTTAATTGATTTTCAACTATTAACAAAAACATTTTAATCACACCTGAAAGCATTGTGTTACTGGACCAGAATACTCACCTGTAATTCCAATCTCCACTTATTTCATACATGGAAATGAGCCTGAATGTCTCCTCAGATTCTTTTTAGGATTCATCCTTGTCACCAAACTGTTGTTCGATTCAGCAGCAAAATTTGGGGCTTCTTAGCCTCAAATACATAGTGGGGTTCAGACAAGAGCCATGAGAGCAAAAAGCTGCAGTGCTGAAACTGGATTCATTCTGGGTTTGCATGCTTGGCACCTGTTTGATGATGGCTCTGATTTAGTGCTGTGACTACAGCATACTTTAATGACAAAATCAAGGCCGTGAAGATTGAGTCTTGCAGGTCAAGATTAAAATGTACCTACAGAACCAGGAGAATTTACGTATCACCTGTGTACAGCATATCTTGCACCAAAGAGGTCCACATTCCTGAGCATCCTCTCACACATTAAAAAAATTTTACTTCACTCTGAAAAATGGATTCTAGTAAAAACCAAAAATAAACACATGCCTTGTGGACAGCGGGCTCCACACAGGTCCAGTTTTGCAGCTGAAGCTGAATGAAAGCAGAATGAAGAAGTTAGAAAAAGTCATATAGAATACAGGTGTACACAGCTTGATTTAGAAAAAACTTTTGACACTTTTCCACAAGACATTCACATAAGCAAGCTAGGGAAAAATCACCTAAAGAAACTCATTATAGGCTGAGCATGACACTAGAGGACATTAAGAGAATAGCTATCAATGGTATGCTGTTTGGGAGGATATATTAAGCATGGTTCACAGAGGTCTGTCCTCAAGCTAATTCTATTCAATATTTTCATTAATGATCTTGACAACTGGATAGATCAGGTGGGAATGAGTATGCTGGAGGAAAGGACTGGAATTTAAGTGATCGCAGCAAATTGGGTAAGTAGTCTGAAAAAAATAGGAAGCTATTTAAGAGGGGACATAGAAATGTGTAAGTACAGAACGGAAAATGAAAGCCCATATAACAGACCTATAGACAGGCAGTGTGATATTCAGCTCCAACATTAAACTTAAGGCAACAGACTCCTGATTCTGCAGAACCTACAGATGGGGAACCATAAATAAGTAGGTGGCCTGAGACACACCCGAAGTTAAAATCCTGCTTTATTCAGTCAGAACTCGTGAGGCCTTAGCTAGAGAACTGCCTAGCTGAGACAAATGCACTTAGGGAAAGACATTGGCCATTTGGAGAAACTCAGGAAGACAGAGACAATGCCAGATTTAGGAAACATGGCCCCCAAGGGGAAAGACAGTACAAACTAAGAACATTTAGTCTAGAGGAAAGAAGACTGAGCATGGATGTGATGAGTCTTCAAGTACATAAAAGTGTGTTGCAAGAAGAAAAGGAGTAGTCTTGTTCTCTGTACCACATTAGATAAGGATTTTTTTTTTTTTTTTAAAAAAAAAAGGCTTACACTGTAACATGAAAGATTCAAGTATGATACCAGGAAGAAAGAATGTGTTCCCTCTTTCTCCCAAACAACCCTAATGATAGTAAAATCCTATGACAGCTAGTGACAAAATTCTCTAAAAACAAGTTAGCCGGACACCTTAAAAGAACATACATAATATACATACAGTTGATCATTCTTTTGGGTAGTGAGAGGGACAAGATGACCTTAGGATTTCCTTTGAGAAGCAACAACCCCTGTCATTCTATTTGTATCTAACAGATGACAACTCTTTACTGAAAAGGCACAGAAATGCTTATCAATGACATATTCAGAAGAGATCTTGCCAACAGACAGGACAAAAGAGGGTTTGCTTTCTTAATATCTTTGTATCGATCCTAAATTGGACGCAGTTGCTCCAAGACTCACTGAGAAGTTCTAAAACAAAAAAATGCTTCTTTTTTTGAACAGCACTGCTAAGTTCACATGACTAAAAAAAGCCAGAGTATTCCAATGAAAAAAGAGATGTCAGAAACAGACTGGAAGCTCAATTGACGCTACTTTCCACCTGATCTGGTACAATCTTAGAATGAGACACTACTGTATTGTCCTTCACATCATGCATGTAACAGAGCTCCTTCTCTTAACACACAAATGCCACAGGTTGGAATGAAGGCAGCATTGCTGCACTGTAACTTGTGCTGCTGATCACCCCTCCAAGAGAGGCTGCACACCCGTGGTTAAGTGAAGAGATTCTCCTACTTGAACACAGGCACTTACATGGATTCAATATTCTGAGCTCAGAGTGACAGAAACTCTGTTACTGCAGACACAAACAGCTAGATTAGCCACAAAGAGAAAGACACCTAATTTGCAAGCCAGGAGCCACAGGCTGTTTACACCAGAACATCCCAGCCATAAATGTTTAATTAAATCAGCCTTTTTTCAATCATGGCATATTTTCTACATCACTGCTCACTTTTGACTTGTTGCAAAGACTCTTCTGATGTTCCTTTTCTTAAGGCACTGAAATGCTGGACTTGGATGTTACTGCAGTGGGCAAAAGCCAGGCGTAGCCAAGTGCAGAGTGGTAACACTGGGCTTGCTCAACCACTCCTCAAGGGTTGCCTGGCTCAAGACGTATGATACCTGCAGAAGTCCTTTCAGCAAAAAAATCATTCCATGATGCTTTCTGACAGTGCTAGTTTAAATTTCAGACGAATAATGAAAACTTCAGTTTTACTAATTTAAAACAGAAGCTGCTTTCACAATCAAGTGAGGAACACAAGAACTTGTGCTGATGCCCAGGCCAATTTTTCTGACCAACTTTGGATTAGAACTGCTCAGCAAAAAGGGAAGAAGCTCGATTGCATTCAGTAATTATCAACTGTTGATTTGGGTTATTCTACTACTGTATGGCAAAAAAACCCAAACTAACCAACCAGGAAAGTGCTTCTGAGCTACACCAAAACGTTTTCTCTTCTTTAGTGTGTTTTTTTTTTTGGGGGGGGGTTGGTTTTTTTTGTTTGTTTGTTTTTGTTTTTAAAGTAGCCAGACTACCCTTACTCACTTCTATTGACTGGCATAAAAACAGCCAAGTCCACCAAGTGAACAATCAGCAGAAAATGACTATTAAATGCTTTGCTGCATTATTAACAGCATTATTAAATGATTCACACACTAGAATAAATACATGTCTTAACTGCATTCAATTACCAGTGTTATCACTTTCTTTAAAACAGAAGTAAAAAGTTCTCCTAGGAATTACAGACCAGTGTGAGCTTACTTCAATGACAGGTAAAACCACAATCAACACCAGGCTGGCTAGTCATCCTGATCAATGTGATTCATTAAGCACCAAAAAAGCAAAGGAAAATTGGACATCTCCACTATATGGGATTGTCCACACACATTCATAAACAACTGGCTTACCAAAGACCTTCAGCAAAAAAAGCAAAGAAAGAAAATGACAGAAGTAAAATAACAATCTGGCTTTAACTGAATGAAAGATTCAGAGTGCTGAAAAACTCCATGCTAACCTCAGCGTTGCTTAACCTTAATGACCTTCCAGAAAGGGAAGAACTGTAACTGGGAGAGATTTGCAAATAGCCCAACGTTAATTTAGCTGGCAGGAAGAGGAGGAGGAACTTAAGTCCCACCAAAGCTAGGTTGAAATTGAGTATTGACAAGTGAAAGGCAACCACAAAGAATGTATAAATTGAACTACACTGATACATTAACAGAAGCATCCAAGATAAAAGATTTGGGCATCACTGTGAACAGCTCAATAGAACACGGACCCTGCACAGCAGGACTCTGGGGGATAGATGCTTAAGAAAAGGGACAGATTACTGAAATTATTAAAATGCCACTGATCAATCTTCATTTTGAAGACCATATTGATTTAATAAAACCATTAGAAGCATGGATAGTTTTCTATACTAACAGAGGTTGCAAAGATTTGCACTTCCGAAGACAGATGACATCTGATAAAGGTAAACAAACTAACAGCAAGAATGAAGGGAAATCATGACTTCTGTTCCAGCAGAACATGAAATCAACTGAAAATATCAAATTAAAACTGCAGCCTCATAATTAGCTTGTGGGTTAGAGTGCCACAAGATATCTTGGAAAATGCATTTCAGCGATTTTTTTAAATGATTGGGTATTTGTCTGGATAACAGAAAAACCCACACTTACACTAGACAGAACAAAAATACAAATCTTCAGGCTCAAAGGACATAAGATATCTACCAAGTGTGAGGAGTCTGGGGAAACGGTTCCTCTACAAGTAGGTTATTCCATAATTATCCATGGCAGAAGTTTTTGTACTTTCCAAGAGTATGATGCTGGAAACATTAAATGCTAATGTTTTAGAATCCACCCCTATCTTCCCACAAATCTGCTTTAAAGCAGGAGAGAAGAAAAATGAGGATAAAGAGCTTGAGCAACTCAAAATACATCAGCCCGCAAGGCTCCCTCACACCCAGCAACATGCTGTGTTATAGACAGCTGACATCAGCAGATCAAAGATGGTAAAGACTCTTCAGGCAGCATCACAACTGAAGTAAGCAGACAAAGAGGCAAGGGTGATCCAACACCATGGTGAAATAGCCCAACGATTCACCTATCTGTTATGCAGTTTTGAGACTTTGTCTTTTCACCTTATTATGATCAGTGAATCTGCAGATCTCCTCTAAACTCAGGTCCCTTGGAATAGACAAGGTTTGATCAGGAGTTGAATCCTACCTTGAAGAACATTTTCTGATGATCCAACTCAAGAAGCAAAATATACCTGCAGGCAGAAGGGTGTGAGCTAATCCCTGTTGTGCTACAGCCCTACAGAGACAGTTGATCCTTCTGCAATTCCAAACTGCCAGTCAAAGCTTTAACATCTTAATACACAGCATGCTCTAATTAAAATTTCTAATTAAGGTGGGGGGAAAAAAAAAAAACACTAACCAGCAAAACTAATGTTGCAAATTAGCAAGTCTTATGTACAAATTGAAGGTGGTCTTTGTTGCTCTTTGCTTAAAATACTAACATTAATGTGATTTATGAAATAATTCTGGACAAAGTTACCATGAGTTCACTTGTGCCCATCTTAGTAGTGGGACACAAGTAACTTTTTCTAGACAAGCCTCTTTTGTTAGGGCCCATGGCACACAACAGACAATCCATCTTGTCATCTACCTTTGGAAGACAGACCAAATCAAAAAAGACCAAGGAACAAATAGACAAATTCTGTCTGCATTGCCTCAGTGAAAGGTAAAGTTCTCTCAGACTTTCTCTTACTTCTGTCCCAGGGAAGACAGGAAATGTTCTGAGGAGTCTGGACTAACTATCCTCACAGCTAGTAACAGCAGACTCGGAAGCAGCCTTCAGATGGCAGGAGAGTGAAATGTGGGAAGAAAAGCAGCAGGAGCCACAGTCTGAAGATTCAGCTCCAATCTCTGCAACAGCCCACATGTGGCAGTGGACAACTCATTAAACTAATTCTTCCAATTCTGTACCCATTCAGCTGGGCATGGATTTACTGCAACAAACATATCAGTGAGTGTGAATTGTACATAATGTTTTGACAGACAGCAAATGAGATTTACAACTCAACTTAGAACTGGTTGGAGACCAAACTAACCGAGGGGGGCTGTAAGCACAGATCAGTCTTCAGAGTTAAAACAGAAAACGCCACACAAGTTCTTCCTCCAAACAAAATGCTTCCCTTGCAATAGCTCCCCATCTACTTTTTAGAAAAGGTAAGATGACATAACATCATCACTTCCTTTTCTCTTCTACATTCTACATTCATTAACAATTGAAATCTACCTTCATTCATCTAAAAAAAAAAAAAGAAACAAGAAAGATGTACATGAGAAAACACATCTTGTGCTCTATCACACACAAGCCATAGGCAACTTTCCACTTCCACGCCAAAACACTGTCTATGCCATCCCCCCCTTTCCCTTCAGCCGCAACAGGGTACCTTTGGCAAGAAAAGCAGCCAACAGTTTGACACCCCTCACCCTTCTTGTATCTTAAGATGCAAAATGAAGAGAAAAAAGCTCCCCAGTGAGACTTCCCAATTAGTCTAACATTTCACATCATCTCCATAGGTATGATACTCTACAATAATCTTTGTCAGGAAGCAGCTGAGGATGAGACATAAGAAACACAGGCTTTGATACACTGAGCGACACTCGATGAAATTCAATTGTCTCACTCTCAAATTAAAACTATGTCATATACAGAACATTGAGTCTCCCTAAATCTCACAGTATGAAAAGAATCAGTTAAAGAAACTAAAAGCATGCATGCTTACCCTTCTGCATGAGCTGCATTCTGGTTTTGGTGCACGTGCACTCCCTATGCAAAAGTCACTTTTGAAGGTGTCTATCTAAGCCACGCATACATTACAGGTCACTCAAGCACTTTCACTCCAAAGAATGCAGAAGTCACTCTACATGGTAAGGAATTCCAGAAGAACCAGGCAAAATAACAGAGGCAAACAAGTTTCAGAATAGATAAGTACAAATTAATGCACATGAGCAAAAATTACATGATGCTAAGCTTAGAATTGACAGTTACAACTCAGGAAAGAGATTTTGGAGTATTCACTTGATTCTCTACAATAATTGGCTCAGTGCGTAGTAACAACAAAGAAGTCAATCATCAGAAAGCATATTGTTGGCAAGACAGAAATCATTCCTATTCTATAATATAAAAATGGGTACTTCATATATCCTGCAGAAATAAGAAAGGATGGGAAATTACAGAATACATGTAGGCAACAAAAACATCTCAGGTGCCTAATTTTTTTGGGGGAGTAATTTTGGTTATTTCTGATTCCTGCACAGTAAGCAACTTTTATTTTTTCCAGCAATTATCTCTAGATACCCATTTCCATTTCTAACGTCCTTATAGAGAGTATGACCCACAGTCTGCAGAAAAGAAATCACATACACATTAATGCAGGTGGACACCAATGTAGATAATATTTCAGTAACTTGACAGTGTCTAGAAGAGCTTCTGAGAGACCTTTATCTTTCCAGGTAATAAAACAGAATTCTCAGAGGATGCAGAGTTCAACACAGCTTTGGTTGAAGTGAAGCTTAAGAAAGAAAACTAGACGATGGATTGCTTACTTTAGCAAAAAGGAAGAAATTTAGGCAAAACCACTGTGTGGGATCTAAGTTTCAGCTTGTCCTTACGGAATGATGTTTTGGGAATGAATTCACCATGAGGGCATGGATTACTCCTAACTGTCAGACTGAAGTTGTAGGCACTAAAATATCAGTTTTCACAGAAAATCATATAAAAGAACTGGTTCCTACACGTCTGAATGGGGGCCATATATAGCCTAATAAAAGTAATTTTACAGTTCAAGAAGGATGGAGTCTCTCTGATTGACATGAATGAGACCCTTGAGAAATCTAAAAATGATCAAGCAAAACACAAAAAGACTGCATGACTTCCAATCAAAGGAGAAGAAACTGATCTAAACAGAACCTTCTAGAGCTGATGAACAGCCTAGGTTTCTTAAAGGATCATACGTAATCAGATCAGTTTAGCTAAAATGTCAACACAGTTACTACCGGGGCCGTTAGTTTAGCAGCTCTTGATCCAGACATCAAATTACCTTTTGAACTAGAACAGGCAGGAGTGGCAAGGACTCAGTAGTCAGAGACAGGTTTTAAGAATAAGCATTGTAGGGCAGGGTAGGGCTGAGATTTACCAAAGACCTTGCAGGGTTTTTCTGATCCTGTTTGATGAGTTCCTTTCACTGCTGATCTTGAGCATGATCTCAGAAAAGAGTTAGACAGGATTCCCTCTCCTGTCACTTATTAGAAAAAGCATAGAAATGCGTATCAGAAATGCGTGGCTCTGAGACAAAGGGGTCCCTTAGAGCATCCACCTTTGTCAAACAACCGTTACCTTGAGGCAGGGAAAAGAAGATACGAGTCTCGCAGACTGATTATACCATCTTGGAAAAGCACTCAGACACACAAATAAAGATCAGTAATACTTACTGAGGAATGGAAAACCCATTCTATGCTAAACTCTAAGTCCACTGACAACCGGAACTAAAAAGAGCACTGCATGCATAGCAGCAGATGTGGGAAAGATTCCATGTTCTATCATTGGCAACAGGAAATAAGCAGACCCGTGGTACTCTTTCTCCTCTTACATACTGACCACCATGGAGCTACAACTGTATCAAATGATCTTTTTAACCTATTTTTGCACAGAACAGCAGGAGAATTTGTGGGGAATCCCAGAAGACTACTGCCCTTTTTCCACTATCTTGTTTAAACACAACCTCCCCAAGCCCTTGAATTACTTCTGGAAGCCCATCATCTAGCAAGACTGGCCTCACCACAGACTTCAGTCATACACAGTTCTTCCCTTTCTCCCAGTCTTGGCAGGTTAGCAACCTTTGCTAGGCTCTATTAGAATTATTCTATTTACATCCTCAGTAAGTTTAAAACTCATGTGTTTGTAAATGAAGAGCTTTCCAGCTCACTGTGAATACTGAACTAAAAGGAAAACACAAAGAATTTCTGAAATTGCTAATAAGGTAGCATTACCCTGCTGCTTTTTATCCTTCATTTCACAAGATCCCAGAGCACTTTGCAGATATAAATACAGAGCTGCTCTCCCAGCAGTAAGATGCAGACAGTCCTGGGGTGGAACATGGCTGCTCCAGGACATGACAGCATCATTACAACTCATCGTGCTGGGCTCTCACTTTTGCTCTGCCACCCTGTGGCTGTTCAACTGCAGAGCTCCAACATGCAAGTAAAGTGCCTACTGCCCAGAAAGAGACATTTCATACACACCAAGAACTCCGCCAGTACAGATGGCTCATTTTTCCATAGTCAGGTACTTGCAACCAATTAACACAACTAGTAGGATTTGAGAAAGAGAGCTATTTTCAACTGAGCTAAAAACACACCCTGAAAGGACACTGGTACTTCAGGGTTTGGTCAACAGATCAGAGTTAATGGCTCTGCCCCAGTCATTAAATGCACTGTAGTTTTTAAATAGAGACTGTTCTTTGAGAGATGGGTTGCGAGCTTGCTTCAAAATCTTCATTATCAAAGCCAGAGCACACCCCATTTTTAGGTGGGGAGATTTAGTTTTGATTCCAAGTAAAGGATGCCACCTACTGAATCCTTGCTACCACGACTGCATGCTTTGACCCTCACGGCTCAAGACCTCTGGCAGGATCACAAGCCAGACTGCAGTCCTAAAATAAATTCCAAGGAAAAGCACAAAACAGGCTTATAAAAACAAAGCTTTTCTCACTGTTACTATCCCCACAACCCAAAGATGTATTACTCACTGAACATCTGCACAACCGTAATAATTTCTAGTTTTGCAACACTGACAACCTTAGCAGTATTAAAAACCTCCTTACATCTTCATTTCATTTTGGATTCATTATAATACAGTCTGACAATATATGCTGGTACAGTACATTTTGCAACATTTAACCCCTGCTCCCAGTTGCCGTTCTTAACTTCACGGCTTAATGACAGAGAGTCAGTAGATCACAATATGACCCTGTTAATATTTTTTTAATGCCATTTTTACAAATTACAGCATAATGCACTGATTATGAGGATGAAAGGAAAGTCTCTACGTCTGTCTGGAAACCAAATAAAAGAATGTTTGAACATCTGTTCATCCTACAAATGTCTTTAAAAGCTTTGATTTTCCCATAATCATTTTGTTCCACCATTTCACCCTTTTTCGAATGTGTATCCAACAGCCTCAGGACAGCAGCCAGAGATCTGCAGTAATAGCACATTATAATCAAAGTTCCTGGACATACTTAAGTTCTCCCTTTTGGAATTAAAAATGGGAAAACAAAAAAACCAAACCCCAGTCTTCAACAGGTATCTTTGCAGCTGTCTATCCTACACAAACCTCTGCTAGGGGAGCAAAATCAAAGGACGAGGCTTTGCGACAGGGGCTTTACGCAGAGGATTACGAAGCACGAGGACAGGGTATGGCGGCAGATGAAGGGACTCGCACGAGGCATGGCATGCATGCCTCTGCACAGCCTGCTCCTCCTGGGTCAGGAGTGGCTGCCCACAAGACTCTGCCCAAGTCACAGCCCCCAGTGCCTGAACACAGGCAGTCACTCACCACACACAAGAGCAGGTATAAGCTGCAGGGCAGGAGCCTTCCTCACCATGCTGGGATCCCAACACCCGCCACGGGAGCCCTGACAGCACCCAGATTTACATCTCCTCCTCAAGAGGCAAGAGCAGAGCCAGAACAAGGAGAAGCAATGAGCAAAGATTAGAAACAGAAGCACTGAGGAGGAGGTTGTGTCTTGGACTGAGAGGGTAGAAGAAAGGCGCTGAGTTAGTATGCTAGTCTGGAAATGAGACAGAAGATGGAGGGAAGAGTTAAAATGTATATTACAGGAGACAAAATGAGAAAGAGATGGGGGTCCAACTCTGGAACCTGTTGCTTCTCCCTCCCCCTCAGAGTACACCCCAAGCAAATAAACCATGGGATCCTCAGCACTAGAAGACCTTTCAGCCAAGCAGAGGGCTGAAAAACTAAGAATTCAGGACTAAGGAGTTTTCAAATAGATGAAGTCCCATAACAACTGACTCACTGATCCTGCTATGGGCAATCCACAGTGTAGAGGTGAAAACATTCATCAGATAGTGCTCAGTAAAAATACATAACACTATTTACACTGACAGCCTCCTCTCCAGAAATATTCAAAAATGTCTTAGAAATGAGAAAGACAAAAAACTGTAAGTGCAAGGCTAACAACTCTAAAGCAGCCAACAATATCCTACAGCAGGACACCTCTCCTGATGACCTGATGACTGCCCCTTTCTTTCCAAAACCCCACGCAGAGTTGACAGAATTTAGTCACCCATTTAAAATTTGTCAAAGACATTAAAACTATACAGATTAAAAAAAAACCAAAACAAAAAAACAACAAAAAAACCCCCACCAAACAAAAACAAAACCAAAACCAAGTTCCTTAATAAATCACTTCTGATTTTTTTTTTTTATTAGAAGATTTTTTTAATACCAGTAATTCTTAGACTAACCTGGGATGGTAACAGCATTCCTTATGTCATCTGTTTCTCTAGCTTCCATCACAGCAGTATCTCAAGCGAAGGTAACAGTGCAGGGTAAAAACAGGATTTGATAAAGGCTTAAAAGAAAGATAACATAAATATTCTTTCTAAAGACTGCCTTTGGGGGTGTCTGGGAAGAGGAGAGAAATGGGGAAGGAGAGATGACAGGGGTGTGAAATACATTTTTTTCATTATAGAAGGATACATTTTCCAGCAAGGCTGGCAGCACAAGTCACATTAAGCCACAGTTGAAGTTGCCTGCCTAATTCCTCTGGGATCACACTGAAAGCATACCCCATAATCTTAAGGGATGTACTAAAGCTTTGCTGGGACTCACTCAGCAGAAACTGTTTGGGATTATTCGCAAAGCACTAATTCTGTTCTGATTTAAAGGGGCACCATCAACCTAGTTTAGACACCAGACACCCTGTCTCATGACTGTCCAGATGTAAGTATCTTCTCAACAGCTGATATTTTTGTCATTTGCATCCACCACTTAGGTTACCTGGAAATTAAAAGGAAAAGAAAAACTGAAAAAAACCCAGGATCATGTTAGCCCATCAATGGATATTTGATTAATAACACTTTGAGTGTTATTGATAATATCATTATAATATGATTAATGAGTGTATCAATCTATTACAGTTACTTACTTCCACATGCAACTAATGCATTTACATTACACATGTGGTCATCTTCTATGGCTGGCTTCAGCAAATGGGTCACAACCTGCTATTTAATATCAACAAGCAGAAGTACTCCTTTTGTTCAAAAGGCAGGAACTAACATTTTCCATGCTGCCAAGCCTGAGTCCAATTTCTGTTATAGGCTGCAGTTTTCATACCTGTAGAATTATTGTTAGTTTTCATGTTAAAGTGTCCTAAGCTTTGTAAATAACAAAGATGGGATATTACCAGTGTTTTCCTTTTTATGCACCTAAGACATGAAATTGAGAGGAAGAACTAAAGCAGCCATGAAATCCCTATTAAACAACTAATGGTTCCTAAAGCATCTTGGAGATATTAATTTTACAAGGCTTATGCTGCAATCTTCTATCATTATTTTAATGAAATAAAGCCCTTGACTATTTCCAGAGGCAACTTTCACACACAAAGACATTTTGGTTACATAAAAAGAAAACAATTCTGGAATAGGATTCACTGCAAAAGAGGGAGGAAATTCAGAAAAGCTATATAAAATGTCACTGAAGATATGTTCTGAACCTTTAGAAGAGCAAACACAACAATTAAGACTCTCAGTTACACACATTATGTTTAATATGAAAAACATTTCTAGATATAAATCATATTTATAAAAAAGATCCATACCATCTCTCAGATAGCATCTTACATAGTTGCAGCTGAATGAATGTGAAACATCCATTTTAGGTTTCACCTATTATATTGCATGCTTTCTGCCCCCCACTTTGCTTGGGGAAGTAAACCTAAACTAATCAGCTTCACTTTGTAGGTCACATGAAATTCACATCTTGACTAGATTTAGACTAATATTGGTGGCAAACTTTTAAATCAAGAGGAACTTCAAAACAATTCTCCAGAAAAACATTGCTATTAGAACGCACACCCAAATGCGCTCATCTGGCAGGTAACATTCTCCAAGAGGCCATAATGATTCACACCACAAACATGACAAAATAAGCAGAGTCTAATCAGAACAAAACCAGGTTGCAGAGATTTTGGAAGGGGGAATATAAGTCAGCAGGAGCTTCCAGACTGTGTTTGCGAGGAAGGAACAGGTCTAATGTGTTCAGACAAGAAACACATTCCACCTGAGTTTATTTCAGAGTCTGGTCTTTCAGGTGCAATCAGAGGCCTCTCTTGCTTTCTCAGGATTGAATCATTTTCTTCTGCATGTCAAAGACATATCTTTTGAAGAGAAGAGAGATGGTAACAGGTTGAACTGAATCATTCTTGCTGCTTTCATCCTCTTTGGCTGTATCCCCCTTCCCTGCCTTAGATTTCTTCTTGGAGGCAACAGTAAGAAGCATCTTGGTATCTGGCTTCAGCCCATCTGTAAAAAACAAGAACATGCATGACAAACATGCTCAACATCACATTTCAGTGTAACTGGAAAAAATGAACAGGCAAGTTTACTTCTGAAAACAACCAAAGAAACTAATGAAATAAGTCAGATGCATTAGGAAAGTCCCATTTCTGCATCACACTTCTGGAATATGGTAACTCACATGAAAGACACGAGAAGGCTTCAAACAGTTCACAAAAGTGATACCCCAAATCCAGTGCAGTAGCCTGGCTGTATCCTTCTACAGCTTTTACAGTATTAAATACAGGCAAAAATTTAAACAAGCCAGAGAATTTGCCATGTCTAAACCTTTTAGCTCAGCAGACCTAGTATTTACATACACCTATCAAAGTCTTTCTCATCACTAAGAATACTTATGAAAGTATAAGTCATAAATGAAAAATAACTGGTAAAATACTAAAATTATATAGAGTCCTAAAGTCAGAGGGTTCCTACTTCCCAGACTTGACAGAAGCACGCTGCTTAGGTTTTAACAAATTACACAGTTCTGTGTTTGTTTGGGGTTTTTTGTTTGTTTGGCTAAAATACAGTATTTGTTAGGGTTTCAACTGTCACTTTTTAGGGGAACTAGAATTAACCTGTGTAGGATTCTGGGAATCTAACTTAAGCCTTCCTCCAGACATTTGTGCCAAACAAAAATATTTGTCCCTTTCTTCCTAAATGGCTAGAGTTTATTACATTTTTATATTTTCTCTTAACTCGACACATTGGTGACATTTTAGATAAGAAAAGCAAGATAGCAAAGTCTAAAAAAATTCTGTAAAACAAGAGAGATGCAGCTTCTAAAAGACCACTCCTGAAGAATTGCTTTCTTAAAGCAGAAGACAGCAAAATCCTTGAAAGCTTATTCTGCGCCACCCAAATACACTACAATGTGGTTCTCGGGCATTTGGCCAAATTCAGTTCAGGTATTTTTAACCTGTGGTGTCATATAACCTTATCTCAAACACTTAATCAGCTTCTCTCCCCTCATACTGAAATTCAGATGTGGATTCTCATATCACAGCCTGACAAAAAGATTGAGATGCTTATGATTTACTGGAGACAGGAGGTCTACAAGCACAGGTGATTTGCTCCAGCACAGACACATCTAGAGGCACTTACAGCTGATTGCAGGGGGACACGGCACCAGAGCCCACCTTCTCATCTTGCTGTGTCAGGGAGCAAATTGTTCCCGGCGGCATCCCCACCGCACGGCAAAGGGAAGGGAGGAAACGAGGAAGTGTTGAAGCAAAACCAGGAAATCGTCCATTTGCCATTTCATAACCAGGGGCTGTAAAACAGCCCTAACACCCCACAACGCAGCCACAGGGAGACTTTTTGAGGTAGAGGGATCTTGCTTTTTTAAAAAAATATGCAAGAGCACAAGAGAAAAGCAACACATTGTATTGATAACTACATAAACTACTACACTGAGGCTGCAGAAGTCCAGCATCAAGTGGAATCAACATTGCACAGTTCTGCAAGATCTTGCATTTTAGTCAATGCAGCAGCCATTTTCTCTTTTCAGATGGCAGAATACAAAAACAAAGTAATGATTATTTCATCGTGAAAATAATTGAGACTGGTTTTCCTTGATGGGTGAGAAGTCTGATAATGACTATCTTTGCACATGTAAGGTTCAATTAACCAAACTAGATACTATGGTGTGGCCTGACCACATATTTATTATATGGTTTTATTACACTGTATAGTCATGTTTGATGCAGCTGTTTCAATTAATTGGATGCTTTCATATAAATCCCATTAATATCATTAGCCTTACAATCACTCCATCTTCATTATTAAGAATAGTTTATCATTACATGAAAAGCAACTTATTTTCTATTTGGAAAGCTCTGAGAACATCCTGGGTGCATCTAGAAAAAAAAAAATAGCCAACAGTCAAAAAAAGAGTAAAACAAAATAAAAACAGAAAAAAGAGTGATCTCATGCAGTCCCGCTCTCTACCTTTGCAGGATTTATTTTACATTGTATGCTTTCTACTGCTTTGACCAACCTAATTGTAAGTGTCCCTGAACAGGGTTTCCTCCACTTTCCTGGGAAGACCATTTATTTTTTGGACAAAGAAACATTTCATTTTGCTTTCCCTTTCTAGGTCTTATCACTATTACTAATGTTGCTGTTAATGGCACATTATAGTTTAAGAAAGATGTTTAACTAAATCCTTTCAGAAAGACACACTTTAAATTAATTAAAGCAAACAAATCCTAAAACACTTCTATTTATATTAGTAGGCTTTGCAAGACTAATTTCCAAAAAATGCTAATTGTCGGAAAGGAGAGAGGAAGGGAGGAGATGTGGCATTAAAATCGCAGCCAAAATTTTCCCTCGTGGGTATCTGAAGTGAGGCACCTCAGCTGCTACTGCAAGGCCTTGCTGGGGCGATGCCCCCGGGCACGTCGGCCTCTCGCCCCGGGGCGACCCGCGGCTGCAGCAGCACGGGGGGGGGGGGGGGGGACTCCCAGCCACGAGGACAAAATAATCCACTTAGGATAAACTGAGCTTCAAAAACTGCCAGTGACATCAGGGAGCACTCGGACGGCTCAACACATCTGAAACCTGGTACGTCATCTTAGGTGTTTAAATAAAGAATCTCATGTTTGAAAAATTTCAAGAAAAATTGATATGCTGCATGTGGAACTGTACTGGGGAAAACCTATTTAAAAGTGAGCAACCTCACCTCCTCCACCCTACCACTAGCTTCCCCATAAGGAGAAGTAAAGATACACTTCACCTGCAGCTCTTAACACCTATTGGGACTCAAATAAGGTATTACAGGTAAGAAGTTTACAGAAGAAATGGAAGAACATGGTAGTTCCTACTAGTGAAATGACGGGCTGACAGCCAAAGGCAGCTCAGGTATTATTAAATTCACAAGGTATCTAAATTACCTAATCAGATCCCATGGCCTTCATTCTGCAAACAGATTAGGTGGCTGGCATCGTACCCTAACAAATGGCATTTTCTGTTTTTCTGCTCTGGTGCCAGGAGGTCTAAGGGCTGAAGAGGCTCTGTGATAGGGAACAGCACAAAGGAGCAGGCAGGGAGAGACAGGCGGGGAGGCACAATCGGGGTTTCATCTACCTCCACGGATTTCTCGCGTTACACACAATGCATACTTTACATTTTACAAAACCAAGGAAATGAAGGGAAATATATCTGTCACCGAAGAAGACATCAGACCTTTAATAGCTGAAATGACGGATATTTTTAGATGGAGGTCTAGTTTAACTTACTTACATTAAGGGTCTAATCTCTCCTGAACAATAGCTATGTTAGCTTGAATACATAGTGAGAAATCTGTTCCATTAATTAAGTGCTGCCTGTACTACTCGGATTTGTAGCAAATGTTAATAGATTTTTTTTCTTCTTCCTCTGTTGGACAATTACTTTATTTTGCCAAGTTGCTAATGGATTAAATTGAAAAGGTCCATGTGTTAAAAAAAGACTTTAGCTTCAAAGTTCTAAGAAATGCCTTGCATACAAGAATGGAAAATACCTATATATTAATATTATTAATGGGCAGTCCTCAGAGGCACATAAGATATCTGAAAGCTTAGCAAATTCATTCCCACCCATCATAACCACGTCTGTAACAAGAAGCGCCCAGTAAAATGTACTTGTACCATCAACTAACTCAGGTTAGATATGAAAAATCTAGTTGTAAAATAGTTTAATCCACTTCATTCTTTTAGTTTTAACTACTGTTAATAATTAACAAATAAGAATACAGACTCTTAACATAATATCCTTTGTCTCAGCATGGCCTCGAGGATTTAGTCTAAACTGAGCCATTTATAAATGCAAAAAAAAAGTAGTAAATTTTCAAATTCAAATGAGAAGTGATACCTCACCATGAAAATATTTGCCAAGCCGAAGAACAGCTCCACATGCACAAAATAATGAATAAATGCAGTATTTCACACACTTTTCAGAAATAAAAGCTAGCTTCTTAGTGATTTGCAGTATCTTACACAGTTAAATGCACTGCAGCCTCAAGTTTTACAATTACTCATGCAAGAAATTTGCATAGAAGCATGCAGATTTCAGTAACTTCGTATAGAAATTTCACACTGTAGAATTCTGGACCCCTTCTTGTGTATAAATACAGGAAATAAATTCTGCTTCCCCCCCCAAATATGCCTATCTACCCAAGTTTTAAGGTTTCTCTAACGTTTCAATTTCATCTTACGTTAATCAGGCCCCAGTAAAGCCCCACACCAAACTCCCCGCTGCCGCCCCTGGCACCTGCGGGACAGTCTCCATTCCAGACTGCTGGGGAGCACCAGTCAGAACACAAATCACAACAAACACGTAAAAGCGTATATCAACAGGGTTTACTTTTGCTTTGTTTCTACTACAACTACTTCAGCTGGAAGGAGGACAAAAGCTGACAGAATACAGCCTCTAATTGCTTTTGCTAATTGAACGGCAGGGTGAAGGAGCACTGCGGGGCTTTTTCCCCATACAGATTTTTATTTCAACTGTTAGCTGTAAGCTTGGATCCTACTTTACCTTTTACATAACTTCCCCACTTTACGTCCTCCTTCACTCAATATTGCCATTCCTTAGCACCATCCTATGTTATCTTTGTCCCTCTTTTTTTTCTTTTTTTTTTTTAGCTTATTATTCTTCTGCTCCTTGAAAAGGTCTCCAAGGGTGGTCTCTGCTCTTTCTCCTGAAGTCCAGCTCCATCTTCCTTGACTCCCAATTCCACTTGCTATTCTGCCCTTCAGGAGTTTTATCTCTTTCTTTTTCCAACTTTATTTTTCAGATTTTCCAACTCTGTATTTCTATTTCCACAGATCTCTTCAATACTTAGGAATAGCCCTGCCTTCTTCAAAGCTAATGAAACATTGTGTTTGAATGGAAGATTTTAAAGACTGAATGCTAGACACGTCGTAGATGAGAAGCAAGATAATATAGTATCTCCTTGTAGCCCAGAGACAGGAGTAATTTTTAAGCAACTGATAAAACACATCATTGAAAACAGGTGTAATAATACAGGTGCACAGCCAAGGAGAATAATTTATTTTGCTGAACTTCAACTCCCTTCTCATATGCACACTTGTGAAAAAAGCCTACCACTAGCTATCCTAGCTAGCACTGATGAACATGGAGGTATTAGCATGAATGATCACACAGTTTTCTTATGACACTGAAAATTTTATCGGGGGGAAAAAAGAAAGATTTCAAGTTTTCTGATTCATCAGAACTTGGCTTTCAGGTCAGAATTAAAAGTTCATCCTACCAACAGCAAAATCAGCAACTGTATTACACCAGCAACCTGCAATGGTACTTGCCATAGTTTGCTGTGAAAGTGGTGACTTGGGATTCTTACCACCGTGTTAGGAAAAAGCACATTGAGGCTACTCCAGTAGCTACCACAGAAACAGAAAATATTAATTTTTGCACTCAACACTAAGAAATTCCTAGACTATTATTGACCTGCTAATATTATCTCCAAACTTCCCATTCCATTCAGGAACTTGTGAGCAGAGTTTCAGTGGAAGACTGACCTTTGTTTTTGCATTCTGTAAACAAAATATCCCATTCACTTCCTTTGAATACTGCAAGTAAAAGACCCAACCACCTCCAATTTCTTGTTTCCTGTCAACATGCAATGTTAAAAAAATGAGTGAACATCAGAGAACAAGTTAACATAGCACATTTGAGGTCAGAAATAATTTTTATCTGAGGCAAATGTAACCTTTTAATATGACAGGCAGACATTTTTCTTTCTTCCTGAGGGAAGGAAAAAAAGAGCAAAACTTGAAAGAGGCAAAGGGTTGGGGATAATCCTCACTCACAATGGATTATTCGTAACAGCTGGTTTTCACAATTTCAGGATTTCCTTAAATTGAACCCTCAGAGCCTGAACCCTAATTACACAGTTGAGGAGTGTGTGCTTGCATCAACTCTGCTGCTAACAGAGAGTACAAAAGCCAGTTGACCTGAAAATCAGAAATAATTAATAACCCTGGATGGAGACATCCATGCCACAGTCTGATGCAGAGGGGCTGCACTTGAGAGTGGACAAAGATCAGGCTCTCCCCCCGCTTACTGTAATCACAGAGAGTAGAAACTTTCTGCCAGTATTGTAGGACTCGAGAATCCAGTACTTCAGCACAACACAATTATAAACTAATTAGTAGGGGGTTTTTGTGGTGTTTGTTTGTTTGTTTTCTTCCTTTGAAACAGCTATGCATACTCATCCGAGACTTAAAACCCCACATGTTTACCTATGCTCAAAGAGGGGTAACAAGGTTCAAATACAGCACTCTTATCTGCTTCAGATTCTGATCAACTTTAAAACACTAATAATAAATCTGTTGCTGTTTTTCGGCAAAATTAAGATACCAGCAATACAACTGTTGGCTCTCAGAGTCCCAAGATACACTAGCAAGCACACACTTGTTCTCCACCTAGTCTCAAAACGTGTCAGCAGTTCTACAAAAAAAAAAAGTTATCATTAATTTGTTCCCTTAAACATTAAAAGCTCATGCAATTGAATCAAAGCTTTAGGAATAAACAAAAAGCAGCAGCATCCCAAAATCAGGTCAATTTGCACAACCCCTCCTGTTACAGTTATCTCTCTTCAGTCAGACAGAAAGGACAAGAATAACAGAAAATGTAACATCCTGTTGCTTGAACTCTTTACATTAAGTTATTAGGTAGCAACTCTGCTTCTCTTCTCTGCTAAAGATACCCAAAATCCCACCTTTTTATTTTATTCAAGCTAAGGTGGTAACTTTTCTCCTTCAATATCCCACCAAAGAAACCTTGAGCTGATTGGGAAAAATGACATGTTTATAAGCCTTCCAAGAAAAAAAAAGTACTATGTTATTCTTCCCATAAACACTATAATAGGAACATCAGATGCACCACAGCACATCTAGTAGACTGGACAACTGGTCATCTAGAGACTGCTTGTTCTATCTAATTTGACATTCCATTTGCCCGTCATTAATATATGGTTCTTCAGAAAGAATAGGGATGAAAACTGTGTCCTGAGCTAACTAGGGCCCAGGATCAGGTCGGAATTCCCTACCTGACATCTGGGTCAGTATGTCAACACCTACGAATCTTTCTAGCCAAAAGATTTAAGTAGACTGCTCCTGCAGGAGCCCATCTATTCTGCTCCTAGGTGTTCATCACCATGATAACAAGTATAGTATGATTACCTAGACAATTTCAATGTAATAGTTGACCAGAGATTCACTCAAGAAACAAGGGATACTACTTTCCTTGCTACCCTCAGGAGCTCAGGATTTGAACTTCAACCATTTTCACAGATCAGGCAATGAATTTTACTTATGTAAATCCCTTCACAATTCTCCAGTAATTCTATTTTGAATTCACACCACCTTTTCCCACATCTCTTGTCAGTTCTCTCAAATATTCTGCTAGAGTTTCAAACTCCAGAGTAGATCCATTTTCTCTTCTGGTTGGTACAAGATCTGCTATTATCACCTTGTCTAGTTTGTGAAAATTAACAGGACTACAGCATGAAGTTGGCTTGGGAGAACAATCAACCTCCAAGGAGACCGGAAAGTAGACTCCTCCTTCCAAACGGGAATTACCCTAATGCCTCAGTGTGGTACTTGGGATCTGTGAAGAATACCCATAATTCACTGTTTGATGACAGAGACAAGAAAAAAAACCATCTTACAGCCAACTTTGAAAAGAAGTAGACTGACCCATGTCCTGACCAAACACAGTTGTGACAGCCAGCCTGCATCAGCAGTTATTCCTGCAGTCTCAGCTTGGTAGACTGTTTGGAAATCCTTAACTACTAAAACATTTTCCCATAAATTAGGGAACAGCTGCCCTGTACCACATCAGAGAAGGCTGCAGTTCAGTAGTGAAGTGAATTGAGTCTTGTGTATCAATTTGTTAAGTTTATACAGGCTTTTGGACTGAAAGACGTTATTATAAGAGGTAGTACTACTGGAAATAACATGGATTTCATTATGGGTTCCTACATAGCAGGGAAAGAGCTAATCTTCCTTGATGAGGAAGACAGAAGCTGTTTTAATTCAAGAGGCTGACCTAGGTGAAGTTCAGGCCGAAGCTGTATTTGGAAAACTCTCACATCAAGCTGGACACAATCCTTTCAAGCCCAGTGCCAATTCTACACAATGGCTTGAACTGCACTCTCCGGCAGTCCTTAAAGGCACATTTTGTATCTTGGCTTTTGCTGCAAGCAATCAAGAAAGAATGCAAGAAAACAAAACTGTTTCCCAAGCACTGTTTGCTGGTGCCATAATTAATATAATCAAACAATTCCACAAATTGCTTCCAATTGCTGGCGTCACTTTCATGTGCAGAGCCAGACTTTCAAAGAAGGGCCCTTCTTGTCCTGTATCCTTACACTGGTAACCCTCGCTTCACACAATAGTAAACAAGACCTCACTAAATAGTATAGGGTAATTTGTACTGTAATAGGTCCCCAAGGCACCATGGACACAATTTGAAATGCCATCTAATTTTTCTTTTTAATTAAAAAAGCAGTTACTATATTTAAACAACAACACAAAAAAGTTCAGAGGGGACAGACTGGAGTTTCCCACAGCTCTCTGGGAGTTTTCTCAAGGTCAGGAAGAGTTTTATAGGCTCAATTGGTACACATTTTTTTCTTTAATTAGTCTACCATACCCTCTGCATGAAGTCAGCGTCTTGATTTTCAGTCTGATATTTTTCATATTGCTAAATGAAGCACAGACTCTAGTACCACACAATATCTACCAGCTGCTGAATGGTTACTGATGCCATAATTCCCTATACATGCCTTGCCTGCCCCTTCCCTCTCCGCTCTTTGTCCTAAACTTATCATCTACACAAAGGACACCCAGTATACCATACTGCATTAAAGGTGTGCGATTCTTTCACGGTTTTATACTTCCCAATTTCCAACAAGATGTTCAGGATATATTATCCTATTTGCCAAATTTATATAACATAGCCACATTTCAACCTTTTTTTTTTTTTTTTTGGTGGGGTGGTGGAGGGCAAAAATGAAATGTAATAATTCAACACCAGATACAACTGGACCACGGTTATCTGAAGCCATGTAGCAGCCCAGACTTCTGCACTTGACAAATCCCTGCCATGCATACCGTTGCTCTGCAACTATCTCATTATTTAAAGTAGTTTACACAAGTCCACACACACCTTAGAAAGTCATCTGCAGTTCTCACAGTGGGTTTTCCACAAAACACACTAACCCAACATATCCTTCAACCCCACATAATAGCTGTGAAATGAAGCGACCTACTTGAGATCTTAATTTCTTGGCTAGTTGGCCATACTTCAGCATAAACAGGTTGAGAGTACCACACCTGACCTCGTCTTATAGGCCGACATATGTTTTACCTGCCAGTATGTTGTGTGCCATAACCGCTTGTCGGCTAAGCCTTCCTAGGGCAACTCTCCTAAAGAGAGGACAACTTACACTTTGCACTCCTGGAACATAACCATGATTTATATGCTCTACACAATTTTTTGTTTCTGTATGCCAGAGACTAGCTTTAATATGTGTTACATGGGAGACTCCAGTGCACCATGATTACTAGGTCTAGACTACACAGATTAAGTGTACGCACAGTACAGTGGATCAACTTGCAGAGCTACAATACAACCACTAAAGTAATCTTTTTGGCCTCAAATCCAACACTGTCCCACTAGCCTAAAGGAAAGGATTTTCAAATTAATTTCTGCATGGGCTATATATGTGCTTTCAGTACATTAACAAGGCTGCAATTATGCCAGCTGATATACCATACCAGCAATTATTTGTAAACTCTGTTTTAACTTGATGGCCCCTCAAGGTCTACAGAGTCACTGAGATCACATTAAGTGCTATACTCATTCTCCCAGCATACCTACAGGGAGGGGCAACTCTCAGACCGATGCTGTGCTTTTAGTCTGCACATTCAAATTCCCTGAAGCAAAAATAGTGCCTGGAAAATGCCCAGTGCACAGCCGGAGCAACTGTGAACAAATAATGGAATTAATAAGGACATCAAATTATTAATACAGATATATGCAATGTAGTTGGAAGCCTAGGAACGTGGACAGGCTCTTGTTACAATTCAACAATAGAAGAATTACAGGCAGGTCAGCATGAAATATCGAAGACGATTCAAAACAGTCAAAGACAGAACAGTGTCTTAAAATCGTAATTATTGCCACTGGATCTCTAAGTAGCACTCTCCCAGGAAGGGAGAGAAGAAAAGGAACATGCAGACATCAACACAATGAGTAAAATTTGGGAGAGCCTATGACAACTGCAGTAAAGGACAGATTTTCACAAGTTTTACTGTTGAGGTGATCCTTGTTAACTGAATCCTCGAATCAAGAGGAACAAAATCACAAAAATGTCCCAAAGGGTACAGTTAAGTATGTAAAAACAGATCAAGGATCCACTAACCATAGAAGCTTTCATAATTTTAAAACCCATATAATACATTGTTGAGACTAAATTTAGAGCCAGTGAGGGAGTTCTCAGCCCACAGCCACTCAGCCGTGGGCCAGAAGATACTTTTGTTTGTGTTTTTGTCAGCACCTATAAAATAGTAAGTAAACAATCCAAACAATGCTCACACTCTGTGCACTAAGGTGAGAAGAAACAACTGAAAATACATTTCGAATTCAACACAAGGGACTCAAATTTCACTAGCCTAGTGAAAAGGCAGCAACAACATAAACAGAACCAATACACAATCTCTCCTACAATTACCTTTCAGAAATGCATACGATGTGGAAAAAGTTCAGGCTAGCAGATCTGACACAGAATCAAAGGCAATTCATTACAAAGCAGCTTCAAATCAAAGTGCTAGGTCCGCAGGCCTGCCTGTAATCCCCCCATCTCGCCTGCAACTCTTGATGTGGTAGACACCACAGAAGCCAGTTAAGCTGGACCAACTCTGCTGACATGGCCCAGGCATCTGCTGCTCAGCACTGGTCCAGAGTTTAAGTTTGGCGATATTCATCTTTCCCTGGGCTGCCTTTATAAAGCAATCCTGAACAATGGGACTTCAGAATAAAGAATAAAACGTTTACATTTTTTAAAAACTTCTAGGCAAGGGCCTTTAATGCGATTAGAAGGGGAGGGGGATTGGATAGCAGCTTTTTCTTTTTTATGTTATGTATATTGTGTGTAAACAAATATGCAATTTGCTTTAAAAAGATAAGGTGATTAAATTTTTATCGGGCTTGTACTCTGTTGTCACCACAACAAAGAGAATTAGGAGGAGGAAAGAAAGGCCTTTTTATTTGAATTATGCTCTTACCAGAGGTTCTCTACAGCACAGCTGTAAAGCCACTCAATGTTCTCCAAACAGGCCCTTTGATTGCATTTTATTCAACTTGTTTGCATTTGGAGCAATCGAAAGGAAAAGAACGCTCCACATTTTGATGTCTTAATGTTCCTTAATACCTTCTTTAATTTATATTAAGCTTCTTAACTAGGGTGATGAATTCTTCAAAAACAATAAAGACCTAGTGCAGAAATCTTTCACACACCATGAAAATTGAAATTATAATGTATTCATGGCTATTTTTTTTGGTAAGAAAAAAATTATTTAGAAGAAAGATTTAAAGCATATTAAAAAAAATCCTGAAGTTGTATGAAAATTACTTGATCCACAGAAATAGATGAAAGTTCAAACTAATTATTACAAGGGAAATAAAATGTTGTGGGAGGTGGGGAATAAACAGCATGAGAATGTTGGGTTATTATGAAGTTTCCAGTCTTTTCATAACCTATAAATACCCTCTCTATGGCTTTCTACAAAAAAAGACACTGGAAATTTGAGTAATTTTGGTTTACCAAGACAAATTCAAATATTTGCCAGCTCTTCCTCCTTTATTATTTGCATACTACTTCCCTAAAATGGTTCTTCAAGTTCATGGTTCCACAGTGTATTGCCCTCTCAATGTCTTTTACAGTCTGCCAAGACCAACTGCACACACGAAATCGGTGAGGATTGGAACGGAGCACGCAAACACCCACAGATGCAGCAGCTTCACGGGGCGTATGTTCCCGGGTGGGATTTCCCGACTGAAACGCCATTCACAGGTGGATCTCGGTGAAATGGAGGCGGGCTGCATGAGGAAAGCAAGGGTCACGTAATAAAATGTACAGAAGAGGCCACCCAAGGGACGAGACTGGATGGATTTGTTTTTGCAGGCACTGCATGTTTTCCAGTTATAGTTACAGGATGCTCAGTCTGGTTAAGCTTCAAGCACTAATTATCTGGCCCACGTAACAAAATGCACTCTCAACGATTCCCGTGTCCTTAAAGATCCTTCCTGCAAAAATGACCACAGCTTTCAGTGAAAGTCCATTATAGTAAAAATCAGTCTTAGTAAGGAATATCCAAAAGAGCATATTCTAGCTTTGCTTCCCAATTTGTCTACTATGTTTTGTTTTTTTGGTTTTTTTTTTTTTGTTTTGTTTTTTGTTTTTTTTTTTTTGTGTTTTTTTTTTTTTTTTTTTTTACACTTAGCAATTTTATGTCTCAATGCAACTTCTTTAGTGCTCAGCAATATGCGTGCATGTGCACATGCATAGCTATAAACACCTCACCTTGCTCCTCTTTTGCTTCTGCAAAGAAAGTCCAGAGAAGAAACAAGCAAGCCACAGCTGGCACTTCTTCCACAAACACCAACAGAGTGTCTAGCGCTGTGCTACAGCAGCTGGGTCCACGGGTTTTACAGCGGTGGAGAAACGAGCTTCCTAAACAGATCCTGAGCTGCATCAAATAATTTGAAATATCATTGAAATAATGTATTTGAAAAAGAATGCACATTTTCACCTGGAATGGCTGTTATTTTCTGTCAACATCCACTGACTGCTCACCTACCTTCCTTGAGTCACGTTTTAAAGCAAATTCCAGGAAAGCTCATTAAAACATCATGATAAAACCTGCCACATTTACTAAATGCTTGTGAAAAAAGCTCACTTAGCTGTACCAGCAATCAACTGGCCAGAATAATTAAAGCAATTAAAAAAATTCATATGCTGCATTTACCAGGGAGTAAAACAATGCTGATCTTAATCTAATATGCATGCACCCTGGGTGAAGTGACACCTCTCCCTCCTGAACAGGGTCACACCATACAATTGCAGAAGCATCAAAAGCTTAGAGTTTAAGAGCATATATAGATCACTACAGCAAAACTGAAAAACATCTCTCAACAAGTACCAAGAAATCACAGACTCTGTCAAAGGCAGCACAAAACAGTTTTACAAACTGTGCTGTCACCCTCTGCCATGATATCATCTTTTCTTCACATCTGTCCTATAAACTAATCACTGCTTTTGCGGGGAAACAGTACAGAGAGACAAAGCAATGCTAAAAGAGAATTATTCACAATAATTATAACAGGCAACACATCTACTATATTACACCTATTCAAACTTTCCTCCACATTTTTTTAAGGGAGCAAGTACAAAATGTACATATCCAAAACAGTATTTATGTATGTAACCACTTAGAAGTCTTAACTGTTGTATCTATGAAAGCTTGTGCCTTTAAGCAGAAATGATTCAAGAATTTTAATTTGTTTTAAATGTTGAAAAATTCCATCCAAGTAAATTGAGTCAACAAGCCAGCAAAGTATGAAGACATGTATCTGTTTTTTATTTAAAAAATAAAAACCTCAAGTCTATACATTTCTTAGTCACCCACAAATACTCCAGCAGTGAAAAAATACTTTGCAATAATTAAGTTTCCTGCATTTCTTTTAATTAAGACACTATGCTTTTCCCCATTCAGCACATGCTGGTTGAACATTATTGAGCCTTAACTGATTCTCTCTGTATTATTTACATAAGTACTATTTTAAAATGTTGTTATAGAAATAAATTAGGCACTCATTTTGGAAACTGGGGAAGGGAAGAAAGATTTGCAGAATGCGACTCTTCCTCTAAGCTGCTTCAATATCATTAATTTCAAAAATGCAAAGTCATCAGCCCACCCTCCAAATAAAAATGAATATAAACACTATTTTTAAAGGTATAATTTATTTATATTCCGCTTCTGAATATCAAGATTTCAGTTCAATCTTTTCATGCTAAGGCCAGAAATAAACCTTTGAATCCAAAGTTAATGTTTCCTAATAATTACTTTATAGTACTTGGGCTCCAAATAAACAGCAACACTGACAAAGTCAAACACAGTCAAACAGTGATATGCTTATAAAGGGCAGGCACACTAAATCAGACTTTAAATGAGACAGCACAAGTTGCAGAGATACAGTGACACAGATCTAGCACATATTAATAACTTGATACCTCTATCCATGGCACAGTGATACTTCCATTTTTCTAGGCAAGCACCCAAGGGCTGGGTTTCCTTCCTCGCTACACTCTTCCTGGGGCACAGACTGTTCTAAAACCTAGTCAAATAAAGTATCGGAAAATGCAGGTACAGCCTCTGTCCAAGTCCACGGCAAGCAGCTCATATTTAGGGCTGAAGGAGATTAGCTTTCCTAAGCCATCCCCCGAAAAGGCTCTTTTCATCTTTCTGAAATTTCCAGGTGCTGATATTGTTTAGAAATAAGATGTAGGCAATTCACAAGGCTCAGATGCAGAAATTCACAACAAGTGTCCTGATGCCAAGTGGCTGGCTGGAAGACAACAAATTACAGCAACCTAATTTACAAGATTCCCACTGCCAATGCCAATCTGTTTGAGTGTCTGGGTCCAAATCCGGCAGCGAGAGGAAAAAGGTTCACAACTAATATTTCAGGGTTACAACAGCCAACTCAGCCCTGTGGACTGATGACCTGGATTGAGGAGTCACCGCACATTTCCAACACACCAACTCACTTTGACTTGCACTGCAAAAAAAATCCAACCCTCACAAATAAATTCGGTGTTTCTAGGGAATGCAGTAAAAGGCAGTATTGAAGGAGAGGAAAATTAGATTACGGAAGAGGTAATACGACCAGCCAAAACACACAAACAAGTTAAAAATAAATTAGCCCCATTACCAAAACCACAAAGGCAGCATCTTATGTGATGACTGTTGATTTCATTAAGTTTGGGTTCTAGTACAGTCCATTTCAGGAGTTCTCACATCTCAAGATTTATTTTTCTTGACAAATAATTGTTAAACATTTGCCTTGTACTAACATATCAAAGATAACACAAGAACATAGTTTAGCGTATCCACATAAATGACTCGTGAGTGACCCTATCAAAGCATGGAGTATCTTTTGCCCACAGAGTTTTGCTAGAATATTGGATTTTTGAGGGGGGGAATTAAAGGATAAGACAGATTCACACTCAAATTACATTTTCTCTGAAACCTCTTCTACATCTTCCTCCTAGGTCCCATTATGATACTGCTCCAGCCAATTTTGCACTTCACAGCATCTAAAAAGACATCCCATAAAAGGAAACAGTGTCCCTTCCAATACCCATCTGTGCCTGTGTTCTCTATTTAGACCCTTGCCTCAGGGTTTTAATTCCCTCCACCCTTACTCCCAAGTTAGCCTCAGTGGTCCTGATGTCTCCACTTATTGCTCAGGGCAGAGCTGATCAACTGCAGGTTCTGTGACGGCAACCAAGAAGCCATTTACAATTTCAACAGCTGTTACTGATTTTGCAGCAGAATCATGGCAAATCTGTGGTTCAAACCCTCCCTCCTTATGAGGAAAGAGAAAACAAAAAGAACAATCAAAAAACCCAAGAAAAGGGAAGGACTGGGAAAATGTCATGGATAAAGGCACAGCTCTAGCTGACAACCATTCTGCAAAGGTAGCAACATAGAGACTATTATACCATATTAAGTCAACCCTGAGGTCCTGTCTTATCCAGGCTCCTTCCTTACCAGCAGACACTGGAGGAGGAGGTCTGCAGCACACCACAATATTACACATTCTCCTTTTAACGACCTACATGCCCCGCAGACAGCAGCACAGTCCAGCACCATCTCAGGCAACACCAGAAGCAGCACATCTCAGTGAAGGTTAATATGCCAACCCCACCCCTCCACTTCATTAAGCTATTTCTGCCTTCACAGATAGAAATGGAAGCAGCAGCATTCCCTCATCCTGCATAATGATAATGAGGGAATTCATAAAAGTGTTCACAAAAGTGTTTGCTTTACAGGCAGTTCATCCAGGCTATGGATCTACAGTAAGTTTACATTAATACTTACACTGCTAAAATTCAACCTCTAGTAAAAACTCTGACTAGAAAGAAAAATCTGAGTCTTTACAAAATCTACCAGATGCACACCCTTCCAAATCGGTTCAAACAATAAACCTTACCAAGATTTTCCTCAGGACAGCCACCCTTTCATCCTTTGGAAGAAATATGGGATACTATGAGAAAGATAAGAGCCTAGCTTTTTGGAAGGACACCAGGTAGTTTGCACAAGAGACATGCAGGTGGTTAGAATGAAGCAGCATCTCCAACACCCTCCTCCTCAAACAAAATCATGTCTCAAATACGCATACTGGAGACAACCTATTTGGTACATGAGTTCTGCTCTAGGTGTGAGAAAAATTACCAGTTTGCAGACAAATGAACCAGTCTTATTTCCTGTATTGGGCAAAAAGATACTGAGCAAGGAGTTCACCACGATAATTTCTGCATCAAGTCAGAAGTGAGAATTATTTAGCAATTATTTTTAGGATTTTGTTTCATGTTTACATGCATCAGCTTTGATCTAACAACTTTTTATTAAAAAAGACAGCAGAAATAAAACAAACACTCAGATGAGACCCACTCAGCTTGTAACTTCAAAGTATACTTTCAGTGAATTTCACTGGAACAAAAGGAAAAAAAAAGGCAAAAGCCTTAACATTAGAAGAACTTCTGTCGACTGTGCCGACTTCTAATGAGGGTTAGTTTGTGCTCTGTAATCTAAAATTATAATGGACAGGCCACTCTATTCCCACCTTTTATTCAGTCCTATTTTACTACTCCAAATATATACTACCTAAATTTGTATACTCTTTAACAGTAGTTAATCTTCAATTAAAATACCTAGAGCAGAAACTAAGATAACTGGTTTAAAAGGTAAAAGCTTATTGACAAAAACGTATTCTTCATATTGCCTTTTTTTAATTCTGCATATTAAAAATGTCATTTTTATGACTTGAAAAAAATCTTCAGGAATAATGAAGGCTAACAAAAGACTGAAGAGCAGTAATTTAAAAAGCTCCATATGTAGCATCCTGATTACTGTATCAGTCCCATTTCCATAACGAAGGGAGAAGTCACCAAACTGCTGCCTGTCCTTTCTGGTGACAAGGAAAGGGCAAAGAGGACAGCGTGTTTCCAAAGCATCATCCTTCAGGCTCTAAGGGAAGAACAAGAAGTCTCCTGCAGTACAATATGTGGGTGTCAGTGTCCGGCACTTTTCTGGAATACGGTAACCCCAGCTTTGGTGGTCCCTGCACATGTACTTAATTTGGAAGCAGCTGGGTTCAAAAGTTTATCCTCACTTTTTGACCTGCAAAGGTTTCATGTGTGGGCGTGCACATGAGTGTGTACATCATACCACACAAGCTGAAGATGTGCAGCCACAATATACAGCGTCTGAGTGTTTATGTGTATGGTTTTGCATGCAGAACATATTGCGTACTTTTAAATACCAAAATGTTATCTAGTATACATAGGAGTGATGTGCACTGCGTGAGCGTTCAGCCTTCCCAAGCCAAACATGGCCAGTCTGCATTTCAGAATTCAGTAAGCTTCTGGAATTTGAGGGCATAATTTCAAAAGGACAGATTAATGAAAGAATTCCTTAATTGCAATACTACCTATTTAGACAGCTTCAACATGCTTCATAGAAAGTGCAACAACCAAATCTGCAAGTTTGACCAGATTAATGTCACTAACACGACTACCACAGGTACACCTGAGTAATGGATTCCACAGCCAAATCTTCACATTTATAGCTTTTCATCACAGACGCAGCAAGCTAAAAATGTAGGAGAAGCAGGGGTTAAGTAAGAGAGGCAGGAAGACTAGAAAGTACGAGGAGGCTGGGAGCCTCTGAGCACAGTAAGTTTATGAGTACCAGTGACAAAAGTATAGTCACAGACTGGTAGAACAGTCACACTCAGAAGAATTAATGTATTCTCCAGACAACATCTGAATGTTTTCTTGAATTGCTCTAAAGCACTTTACAATTGCAGGCAGAAATCCCTGATATTGGCACAAAGGATATATTTTTCAACCATTTGTCATTTTACAGCTCAGTCACAGAAGGAAGTTAGTGCCTATCAGCTGAGCTTCGGTAACTGCGAATATGCTCCTCAGCACATCATATGCATGACAGAACATCTTCACTAGGATTTAAAGAGAGATCTAAGGTTATGAATTTATAGCACATTTGTGATGGGGTTTGAGCATTCAGACAGTCACTACCACTGAGATAACAAACAGCAACTCATTAATCCACAGAAATGTGACAGTAGAGTGCAATAGTTTTCTCAGCACTTGTGTTATTTTGAAATCTTGAATCAATTGTTTACAGAAGCTCTTCACTTGTGTTCACAGCAGTAAGTGCTCTATATACCAGTGAATCCTTAATAATTCCTAATGTGCGGCATGTATGAAATAGAGGTTTGTTTTATTTGAACGATAAACCCCAGCACACATAATGGATAAATAGTTCATGATGAGTGGAAAACACAAATTTTCAAACAGAACAAGCACTTTGTGTTTGTTGATAAAGTTGTAACTTTCAGTCAGAATTACACAACAGTAACTCTATTACAAACCAGTTCCAAAGACAACAGGGGGAAAACACTTTGTATGCAACACAAATCAAGTAAAGTATGTAGGCATAATGACACAGAAAATAAAAATTATTTAACAGAAGAGCCCATACATCAGCAACTGAAACTGCGAATTAAAACATAAGATGGTGCCCCAGGGGGAACACAGAGCACAAAGACACTACAGACAGCAAGTCTATGAAGACCAGACTATTTGACCAATGCCAAGAAATGCAAGTCTCTCTTCAAAAGTTCCAGGGACATAAAATGAAAAGTTAATGTTCAGAGCCATTGTGCATTTCAAACTTTCTTGTGAGCTAAAAACCTATCCAGCTTTCCAGGGAAATTTCCAGTTTTCAATTGAAAGGTTTTATACATTGCTTTAGCATCAGATCTGATCCCCTAAAAGGTGAAAAATAAGGGTAAAAGCCCTCCAAGAAAACAAAATCTGTAATTTCGTTGTTATACAGTAATCATGACATCTAGTGCAACAGTCAAAGGAAACACTTCCTATTTTTGTTTTAGCACAGTAGTACCCAGCTACTTTAAAATAAACCCAACAAAATAACAAATAATAATAATTCCAATGTATTACTAAAGCAGACAAAACAAAACTCACTGACCAATTAAGGAGAGAAGAATAGGCTCTCTAATGCCATGAAAGCCCCGAGGCTGACAGCGCTTGCTGCTGTGTGTAGCAGGGACAGCACATGTATTCTCTCATAAGTAAACCAGATTCTACCTGTTTTGTAAGTATAAATTGAGAGTAACTCTAGACATTCAGTGGTTGAAATGAGAATACAATTGAACCAATAACTGTTGCTCATACCAAGGAAAGCAGAGGAACAAGTACTGCCTTACAGAAGCCCCAAAACTATAATACAACTTGCTCTCAAGTTATTATAGTCCTAATGGGTAGACATTGGATTAGAAGTTAAAAAACCCAGCCCTAGGCAGTTTTGCTTGTTTGGCTTCTATAATTTCACAGTATTATTTCACCTCTGTCATCACTTAAAAAATGGGGTTGATAATGCTACAATCCTTTATACAATACCTTGAACAGCCCTTTTATAACCTGAAGAAAAGCTACATATTATTTATTAAGTTTACAAAATGTCATTGTTGATGAAACAGCCTGTTCCTTTAAATTTCATGTTTAAACAACTCCACTGAGGTTTGAAGATCTTGATTTATTTCCGATTTTACAAATTTTAAAAAAAGGCTTGTCGTAGAGAGGTAATTCATGAGTTTAACATTTCATCAAATATGCTTTTGTTAAGTGCAGTTGAGCAGGCACATTACTCAAGGTCATAAACTTTAAGTCAAATCACAGGCAACTGAGCAGCTCCTGTCCTTTTTCTATGGTCTCCGTGCCTACCACAGAAGGCTAATTATTTTACAACAAAACTTGAGAAGTGTATTTTTTCCCCTAAAGCTGTATTTGTTCATTGTTTCACTAGCTCTGTTTCCAGAGCATGAATTCATGTCTGCAGTTCATATTTTCCCATCAGAACCACAGTACTAGATCCATCCATACACCAGCAAGAATCATGTTGAAGGTAAATTACATCCTTAAGAAGCATTAACTTTTGATTGATGGGAAATTTAAACCACAACAAAAGACAACGTAGATATGAAGTTCAAAAGACAAATAAGAACGAGAAGTATCTCTCAGCTTGCTTAGGCTGTGGGTCTTCCAAGTTTGCTGGTAAAAAAAAAAAAGCTCTAAATTATTTGTATTTAATAAAAAATTAAGAATAATGTCGACTACCAATTTCTGTAAATGCACCCTCAACATGGCTATTTTTTGGCCAATAGTGTATTGAGAAAGTAATTAATAGCTATCTGTATCCATTTCTTATATAATGTAGATTGAGAAATTTTCCACCTTTTGTCTGTTATTTTTGGAAAGAGTCTATAAGAATCTCTGGAATACAAACATTCACTATTCCAATATTTTTCTCCAAAATTGTTCACAAGGATAAAATCTTGACACTAGCTTATCTTTGTTCTTTAAACTTTAACCAAAAGAAGGCTTAATATAAAATTGCACATGACATGAGCCAACACCTACTACTGCCATTGCGTTAAAAGTTCGAAAAAAAGGATGTAGTCTACAGAACATCTTCCTTTGTACAGTTCTGTAAGGTATCCTCAACTTACACAAAGATTGACTGTCACTAAGGCCAATGGAGAACAGCTTGTGGAACTTTTCCAGTTACACTATCTTGCTGTGGCAGAACACTGATGTATATCAAGTGCTTTGAAATCAGGAAAGTCTTGTCACAATGTGATCTTCAGAAGGTACCAGAAGGAAAAAATGAAAAAAGAAAAGATGTATTTGTTAAAGGCTCAATCTTTTTACATCCTGTAACTATAAAATGCTAGAAATTAAGACTTATTAGACTATCCAGGGAACATCTCAATCTAATATGAGATACTTCATAACAGTAAATTTTCAGTTATGTTTCCAGAGTGTGTTAAAAGTCTTAGAAATTAAGTAATCACCAGCTTTCTTCTGAAGATTAATCCCCATCCAAGAATGAACACAAAGAATCAAAAGACACCACTGTGACAAGCAATTAAAAAAAAATAAATACACCTAAAAAATCAAACACACTGGATCAAAACCTCCAGGAGATGGCCTTATACTGGTGGTAAACAAAACCACTACAGTTCTCTTCACTGCACTGCCATAAACATACTGGCAATTTATTTAATCTCTCTAGATCTCTTTTCCATGTCTTTGAAACATAGGTGATACCTTCCTTCACTGAGGTAGAAAAGGATAAACTCCATCTGCTTGTGAAACATTCAGGCACTAGCAGGAGAACTACCAATACAAAATGTCAGGGAAAAGGACTTGAAACAGTTACCATCCATTACCACTCATACTTACACAATAATATAGCAATAAAATTCACATATGAATAATGTACAAAAATTCAAACTGACCAGCTTTGCCCAGAATTATGCCAGACAAGAACTCTGCATGTAACGGATACATTGCCAGAGCCCAACAGTCTTCTGCAAAAAAACATGCCTTAACCTCTTTGCCTTGTACTGAGATAGGCAGGTTGTGGTGAGTTGTTTAAGCATGTAAGCTGTTTTAATTAATTATTACATTGAATATATTACCTTTGTCAGTTCTACTTTTTTTTCTTCAATTATCAGTGTAAGATTTGCAGAAAAAGTGTCCTGCAAAAGTAAACAGTTTCCCCATCTAAGCAACAGATTAGATAGTTATGAGGAGTGAGGATTCTAGATGTCCAGAAAGCCAATATTATTACATAAGATCCGTTTTTAAGAGTCCCAAGATGTGCTGACATAAAGAACAGAAGTCATAGAAATATAGAAATAAAAGTCTCAAGTCACTCTTTTGGACCAAAATAGATATTTCTACTTTTAGGAAAAAACAAACAAACCAGCACATGTATTGCTGAACTGTGACTGGTCTGGAAAAGGGAGTTCCCCTACTATGTAAGATTTGTCAACCTCACCCAAAATAAAGCAAGTGGGGCTGGTTGTTTTTGAACTCTGTTAGAACCAAGCAACTCTGTTAAAGGAGTTATGAGTTTATTCTAGTCTCTTCTGCTGTCCTGAAGCTCCTATTTTATCTTAGTCATTTCTACAGTCTAGTCTTTCACAAGAAACTCTAATTCCAACCTTTAAGTCGTTTGCCTACCCCATGCACTTTTTTGAGTATGTCTGAGGGACCAGCACTCACACATACTGGAAAACGGGTTCCTGCACTGTGCACTGCACAAAAAAAGCCTCATCACCCCTGAAAAACTTGGGGTGAGACAAAGGATGCCATATACAATCCTGTATGTCACAAGTTTGCTCTTCAGGAAATCAGTGATTGAAACTTAGTGTCATAATATACAGCTGAGCAAATGAAAAAAGTACACTTTCCTTCTAGATATTAACAACCATGTCTGGTAAGAAAAGAGGGCAGATCAGCAACTGCACTGGGATACAAAGAGCCAATAACATGGACTACTGTTCCAGGTGCTAGAAACATTCACCTTTCAGGACGTGGAACACGCAGGGATCATACATGGCACTTCCAAGGGCAGCCAAAACGCACACATTGTCTTGGGTCAGTGTTGAGCAAAAGCCCACACTGAAATTCATGAAACCTCTTCGGGCACACCACAGTGAAATCAAAAGGCATAGATGTTCAAAAACTGCAGCTCCATCTTCCTCCAAGCACTACATACAGCATTCCTTTGTATAGCCTTGGCTGCAAGCCCACTGGTTTTACCACTGAATGCTGCGACGCACTGTAAAGCTTTTATATTTGTGGATGCACATTGAGAAAGTGCCTGAGAAGTGCCAGTACATGTCTGAAATGCCACCAGCCTGTACCATCTTAAAATCACATGCAGCATTAAGAAAAAGATTGATAATTAAGACACAAATGAAACAGGTCTAACAAATCCAATTTAATAAAGAAAATTAATTTATAACTACTGCAATCTTTCTCCTTTCATGATGACCAAATACGGTACACTGGATCAGCTTTCAGCTCTCAGCAAGGCTGGGGGAAGGGGAAAGACTCGTTTAACAGTTGGTCCCATTTAGTCATACAAAGCTGGAAGGAGGCAAAAGGGTAATAATTTAGCAATGAAGAAAACTCCAAAGACCTAGAAAAGCATGGCAGCCTCCAGAGATGGGGCCTGCCAAAAAGCTATTTTGGGGACGGATAGGGCTACAAAGCTGCTATTAAGCTTCAATCCTTAAAATAAGCCCATAAACTCAGAAAATATTTATCTGGAAGGGTGGCAGCCCAATAAAAGTTTTATGAATGTTTTAAAACTGCCCTGTCAAGGGGCTAGCCGCTCAGTCACCTCCCTCCCTCTTAAAAAACAACACATGCAAGAAAGCGGGCCCACGTGTCAGGTTCCCAAGCAGGAATGACAGGGCAGCCTGAAAAATGGTTCCATGCCTCCTGCACCCCCCCACGAAGCCAGCAGAGCACACACACCTCCCCATCTCGCCCTGCATCAGCCCTCCCTCCGCTACCGCACGAGACAGGCTTCTCTAGCCATCGCCTGCCTCCACCCATTTCCTCCAAGACCTTTTTCTGTTCCCTGTTAGCTATCACCTGTTGGGGAAAGGGGAAAAAAACCAAACAGTATATAACACTATGGGGAAACACAAAACCAAGCTGGTTTTAAAGTTCGTATTTCTAAAGGCATCTTGGATCCAGAGGCTGTAAGAACATATGGTTCGTGCTCCTCAAATGAACCAGTCACTGTTAATTTGGCACTGGCTTACAGAGAAGGACAGCGGGCCAAGTGCAAAGGGACAAGAAAAGTCCACTCTGAACTTACACGCATCCCATTTTTGTTAAGACTTAAGAGGAAAATCAAGCTGAAGTAATGCAAAGACTGTGAATTTGAAGTCTGGAAATGCCAGAAGAGGGATGCTGCTTCTCCCCCCGCCACACATTTTTTTCTCCCCACCATCACCAAATCTAAAACTCCACACAAAGTTCAGCCAAAGGAAGCTTGGGACCTTCCTCAAAATCCAGGGTGCGTGTGTAATAAATGCAGGCAGCAAAATCAAAATGGGATGAAAGAGAAGAGCTAGTGACCAACAAAAAACTCGCCAACCACACTCTCGCAGCTCACATGCAGAATTGTTTCTACAGTCATCAGGTCCAGTTATTAGGATCAACTGTTAGAAAAATGAACTTCAATTTGTTCACAGTCATTTCACTCTTCCCAGGCAGGGTCATCCTACTTGGCTCCTTTAATTTCTTGTTCAAGTAAAATCTAAGTAGACCTAAAAGCAACACAAAATCCCCAAAGAAAAATGCCCCAACCTTCGGGGAAAACAGAGCCACCCACTCTTGAGGCTGAGGGTCGGACCTTCACTCACGCAGTGGAGCACACATAACTCCCCAGGCTGGTGGAGATGTGAGGCCGAGGCCACTCCAGGGATGGCTGGCAAGACAGATGTTTCCTGTCACCAGTGTCATGCTTGCACTGTTACAGATGATTCCTTTTTTTTTTTTTTTTTTTAAATGTATTGTGTTACTCCATCTATCTTAATGAATTGTCTATCTTGTAAAACTCCTAATTATGTTATTTTCTTCTTGTTATCTGCATTATCTAAAATTATTTATACTATTATAACCTTGGTTTCAAACACTGGCTATAAACATTGTTGCAACAGTTATTAGACAGGGATTCATACACACACACAGACAAATAATTTACTTTACAATCACTCTGAAATGCTGTAACATGATTTTGTTTCCCCAACACACTTCTCTACCAACAAGGAAAAAAAGATTAGAGGGACAAGATCCAATCTGCCTTCACCCAGGATCTCAAAGCAGCAATTTTTCTGAAGATGGCACAACACTGCCTTGTATTTGAAGCCTTCTTGGCCACTTCTTTCTGGGGGAGCAGAGCAGTTGCTGAGCCAGAGTTTGGCAGGAATAAGTGCTCTGTTAGATTAAGTTTCAGCATAATGTTCTCGATAGGAATCGGAGCACCATCCCTAAAGTGCAACGGGAGGGTAAAACGCCAACCATCAAGATGGATGGTTTGTTTTTATTTTTATAGAGATTTTCTAAACCTCAACTTTCACCTCATAGCCCCCTCCCCCTCCTGTTCTCAGTCACCTCCAGTGGCCCATCTGTCTGCTTCATTTAATAGAAACCTATATTTCCTAGCTAATGGATGCATTTGGCTGAGAAGATAATCTCTTTGTGTTCGCTTCAGTTATCACATTCCTGTTATCATATTAATACTGATTAAATACGAAACCCAACATTTAAGTCAGACCCCCCACATTATTTAAAAGCGACAAGACATTCATATTTTGGCACTTTGAAACCTCAGCCAGCATGGAAGTGGCCTCCCCCTCCCCTTCTGAACACCTCACCTTTCAGCTGGGATGCCACCCATACGGATTTTTACAGGATCAGATTCTTTAATAGAAACATCCTATCTGAGACCACCGGCCAAAGTTCAGGTTTCCTGAAAAGCTCTAGGACTGCTGCAAACATATCCCCAGAAACTATGACATTGCAGGTGAAGCAGCATGACACTGGGGGTTACAAAAAAGGAGGGGTCAGTGCAGATCTTAGTGCCCTCAGAAACATCCAGTAGCGATTCACAGCTCACATTTCTGCCTCAGTTTCCCCTGTCTGTATGCAAGGATATTTCACAAGCCATGACTGTAGGTGTGCGGCTAGTTTATTAACGTCTGTTTGTGTCTGCATGGCTACAGACTGGAGGTGCTATAGAAAAATGAAGTACGAACCGCCAGACATCAAATCAGCGAAAACTAATTCAACAAATTCTGGGATTTAAGCCAACTTCATAACATGTCACATTTAAAAAGCAGCCAGTTACACACATGATAAAGCACACTTCTAACCCTGAGCAAAGTTGTCCTCAAATTTCAGAACAGCTCCACTCATCAGAGCTGTACTGCAACAAGGCCCAGATGAATTTGCACCGTTCCTTCCTCACTTCTCATGCAACCATCACTGGCCTCTGTGGAGGAGGAAGACTGTGGTATGATAGCCATGAAAATGAACCTCATGAGACACACGCTCTAACTCACCATATTGTTCAACACATAACCATCATTAATTTTTAAATAAGAATTATTAATATGGCTACTTATTTATTCAGGGTTAATCCTATTCAATTTAATGGACTACCACTGCCAAGTCAATGGAAGCACAAATTAGTAAGACTTAACCTCGAAGTTCTGGTGAAATGAGTCATGCATGTCACTGATTTTTCAAAACTGCAATTCAATAAGAGCCTAAATTGTACGTTCTAGTCATCTTTGTGTACAAATATCAAGGCTGAGAATGGAAGCACAGTAGTTACATACACTACACGTGCAAAATATTTATGAGTTGCTGAAGACAGACCCAGTGTTCCAACCACTCTGATTACGTTCACCTTGCTTAGATACTAGGTACGAGCCGCAGACACTCCACTCAGCCAGTACCTTTCTTAAAAAGGGATGTGACGCCTCCTCAGCAACTTTGGAGCAGATGAGGTTATACCATGGTCAGGAAAGCACCCCTGGGATGTCAAGAAGGCTAACCTAACCTCCTGAGATCCGTATAAACAAACAACTGAACATGGAGAGCCTTGAACCGAGGGACTGCTGTTTACCTAACCCCTGAACTGCAAAAGACATCAATCCCTGCCTTATTAAAGAAATGCATACGCTAGCCAGGCATGCCTGCTTGATCAGCTCTCTCCCGTTCACAGCTTCTCTGGGGTCGGAGGAAGTTCCAACAGGCCCCGTTCCATAAATAAAATCCTTCTGGCTAGCGATAACTAAATTGTATTAAGACTGGCTCAGACAGCTTCAATTAGAAATAATCAGCAGGGGTGGACTGAAATACCCTCCCATCAATTTGCTTTCAGCTGGTCTTTTCCTCTTTTTCCGTCCCAAACGAATTCTAACTACCTGGTTCAATGAAAGTAGCAGGGAATCCATAACATCCTTCCTCTTATTAAATGTGTAATCCATATGTATGTGTGTCCTGAAATCAAAATCACATCTAATATGAGAGTAAAAGCTTTAAGTATAGAGAGAACCAACAGGTCTTTAACAGAAGATTCCCAACCATCAGCAAGCAAAACCAGGAAACTTCAGATTCTGAATAAAACAGACCCTTCCTCCACGTTTATAGGACTTCTCTTTCTCCTTAGCCACCCCAAAAGCAACCATTCGTGTATATTACAAATCCAGCCGCTCTTTATGAAAATTAGAGAAAATAAGGTTATTCAACCAAACTCATTTGCAAAACTCTACAACAGTCTCCTTACAAGTATCAGTATTTTTTCTGTATGATTTTCAGCTTTAAAGATGCTTAAAATCTGTTGTTAATCTACCTATAATTTTTCCCAAATGCCAAATATATTTTTTTCCTGTGCTTATAAGAAACAAGTTCTAAATGAGAATCACTCCTACTTTTGCTCCAGCATACATTTACTCTGAAACCTAATCACATATTTAAGAGTAAACACTAGTGAAATACATGATGATCAACTATACAGAAATAGTCAATTTATTCTATTTTCACAGGTGTGAGAAATAATTTTCATTTTTCATAGTAATAAAATGGCAAATATTAAGGTATACATATTTCAGGATCTTCTCCAAAAACTTTCATTTTCTATTTGGCCTTCATATGGAAATGGAAAAGGTCTCTTAAAATACTCAACTACTCTTAAAAAGAAGAGCAACTCAAGACAAAGCCTGGGTCATTAAACCCAAGCTTAAGTTTCACTTAAAAAATAAAAATCATGATAATTTACTGAATAAGTCAATCTTGCTCTGAACGTGCACAACTTCAAGACAGAAAAATAAAAAACACAATTAAAACCAATTACATTATGTCCTCAGTCTACCTGGAGCACAACAAGGAAAATACGAAGAAAAACTAGAGAAAAGAGTCAGGGATTGGGGAACCAGGCATCAATTTCCACATGAACTCCAGGGAGACCATAATCTTCGTACATCTTCTGAGGAGGTACTTGTGAGAACAGTTGATTGTAATGAGCCATGAAAAGAAAATCCTCAGTTCATGATATACAGCCTGCTCCTGTCAGCAGGAACTTGCATTCTTTAGCACATTTTCAGTCCTCGAAAATGTCTTCTTTCTCTTGTGCCTGTAGTGCTACCTGGCACATGCTCCTTGGCACAGCCCAACAGCCCATGTTACCATTGTGCTAGCTTGAAAAGATAATTCATTGCAATCATAAAGAAAACAAATGCATATTCTTTGTGTTGTATTCATATTCTAATAGCAATCCTGATGAGCTGATACTTTAGGAGCACTAATGCAAACAGTCTCTTGCCTAACACATCCATACATTAACTGGTCAAATTAGAAGAGGGAATTTCTTTCACAAATGGAAACCTGAGAAGGTGAACAAATGCATTCAGAAGTAAATATGTCTCTGGCATCAAAACCATGTACTGAATTGAAAATCCTCAGGTGCACAGCAGAAGGCTGTACCATACAATGTTCTTCATTTATATACAAAGAGACACCTCAGGATGAAAGGACAAAGTAATTGAAGGGATGCCACAGGTCCATTTTCTTGGTTGAGGGTTCTATAGTCGTTAATGCATTTACTTTATAAAAAAAAATAACAAAAAGCAGATGAAGCTGGTCAGGGTTGTGTGGGCAAGGATGGTTGGCAGAGGAAGGGGCTTGTAGGAGTAAGAAAAGGTAAATGTCCAAAAAGAAAGGGAATTGAATGAGGAGAGTAGAGAGAGATTGGAGTAAGAAGTCAGAAGAATGAATCCAGGTAGCTCATCAGTTCTAACAGGGAAGAATGGGTTCTCTAAATTACCAAATTTTCCCAATTTCCTAATCTTGACTAGTTGGGGGGGGGGGGGATGAGGGGGAAAAGGGGAGGGAGAATTGAGGCCTCAGAGGTATAAAAAACTATTATGATAAAACCCACAGCACAAAAGTACGCAATATGGAATTCTTGTGATCGAAGTTACAACCTCAGATATTAGACAAAAGACTTTTCTAAAGCAGGATGGTGGTTTTCTGTACTTTACCTATACCAGGTATTAAGTACTTCTAAAGTATTTTCTGCAGCTTTTTTTTTTTTAAATGAAGTAACACTGAAGTTAAGGCAGGAAATGCTTTTGTTGCTTATGCTTAACATTATACAAAATCATGTTACAGCAGACCCCCCCTTATCAAAACAGGTCTATTGAAGCTCCAGTTATTTCCTATTCTTTATTAAACACTGAAATCCCTTTGTGAAAACACAAACCAAAGACTGCTTTACACAGACTTCCTTGAAATCAATGCATACTATTAAGAACAACTGTTTTTTTGTCCCCAAACTAAAAACATGGATCAGCCTCTCAAGGTTAATGTCCTTGTCACACAAGGGTTCTCATCCAGTAAGCACTGGCCACTGTTGCTAGTCAATACTTCAAATAGCCTACAATTTGCAAACCACAAAGCTCTATGCCTCCTGGAAGCCCCCATGGTGTATGTTTTTACTCAGACTTCAAAAAGGTATCAGAACAAACACTGGTGGAAAGGGAAGGTGAAAGGCCCAAGGGATGAACGATCAAAATCAAGTAAATAGCACAGTTTACAGAAAGGGAGAGAAATTTCATTGCAAGAGGGCAAACTGAATGCATGAGCTACCCTTGTGGAGACATTTAATAAGATCAAAGTTAAATTACATAAAGGCTTGGAACGTAAGTACTTTCCACACAAACGCTGCAAAGCCATGAGAGAGGATTGTAACATCTAAAGACAGTAGCATCCCCCTTTGCACACAAGAAAGCAGAAATAAAGATGAAGGAAATAATTCCTTCTTCGGTATTGTAATAAACAAACTGCAGACCCAAGAACACAATCTAGATCTCATAGCCTCCACTTCCTCGCTCTACATAAACAAGAGTGCTCTTGGAGAAAGCTTCCCACTAGCAGCAGGACAGTGAGCTCCTCATGAACAGGTCGCCCTGAAATCCCAGTGCTCCACACGTGCCCAGAGTTCTTCAGTCATCTCTCACCAAAACAAGTCACACCTCAAGATAAAATTTCACCTGAAACACCTAAAGAAGTAACTATAATATGTGCAAGTCCCCAGCACAATTTTTGTAGCATTTCACAATCACTTTAAAAAGTAGCATGTTTTGGCAGTTTAGACCCTTAGCTGAATCCACAGGGACCTGCTGAATCCCCCACACTTAGCTGTACTGACATCAATTAAGTCCTCAACAAGAAAAAGGTCCTTTCCTTCCCAGAAGCACAACGCTTTACTGAGAAGCAGTGAAATTACACAAATTTGTCAGACATATATATTTTGTTACTCTTCAGAAAAAATTGAAACAAATACTGAAGGGACCAAGTACAAGGCACACACTAAAGCATCCCAAAACTGTAGCGGAAAGTGTAAGGGTTCTTATGTTGAACTACATGAGAATTAAATTAAAAAAATGGATATTCCCATTTGCTCTAGGAGATATGAGATATTACAGGATTATTACTATTTTTGGTGCTCTAAGGTTGCTCAGGCAAACTGTAGAGACACATAATAAAAAACTGTTAGCTATATTCTTTCTCAAGAAAAAAATGTTTTCACACTTGAAATTACAGCAAGAGTGTATTGAATTTGCAAAATGAAACACCTAAAAGGGACAACAAAAAAAATCAAACAGAAGGTAGCACATGCATCCTGCTCTTGTGTGCAGGACGTGTAGTACACTAAACTTCTGTGGTATTTCATGAAAGTAGGAGCAATTGTGCTGTTCCATGCCATGTTCCATGCCAATTGTTTGCAATTTCAGCAGCATAAACCCAGTGAAGTCAAAATTAAATGCAGAATTTTCTCTGTAAGGAACAGGATATTTGGTCCATCCTGAGTGTAGCAAGGCATCTCCACTTAAAGTGAAACATATCCAAAATGACAACGCAGCAAAAATTCTGAAACTTGAATATAGTTCTATTCAGCAGTTGTATCTTTATGGAACTTTGCAACCGTCACATATGCAAAACAGGGTAGGATTACTTTTATATGGGAAACAAGTTCATGTCCTCATTTCTCATATTTAATTTTGCCACCCAACAACATGGTTCTTTTTTCCCCTCCTTTTTGCTTCAAAGAGGTAATCTTCAGTAAAAGAACCCCACTAAAGGATTTCCTAAGCACATTAGGCAAGGTTCATGAAAGCCTGATGGGGCGATTTATACAACAGCAGTATGAAGCCAAAAGGGATTCGATAATTTGGAAGAGGTCACTGGGCTAAGTTAGTGGTGATGTGACGGCAAGTAGGAGCTCAGAACACAGCAGCCTGCTCAGCTACACCAGTTACAGACACATCCCACCAGTCATCTGGACTGGGCAATAGGGTCCAAGCAGCTCACAGTTGCTGTTGTAATTATTCAAAATTCAGCAAAGTAGCAGCCCTAAATACGTAAGATGCTTCTTTTCTCCCAGGGACCGCAACTTTCCACAATAACTACATTCCCCCAAAATAACAAAGCCTGGATTAACTAGAAAGACTTACAACCACAAGAGACCCTACACAGAAGTAAGGTTATAATACACAGCAGCACTACCAGCTCTCAGTTTTACCACAAATCTCAAGATAAGTGCACTTCTTATGAAATCCCAGATCCTAAAAACATGCAACTAAGTGCAAATCTCAGTTTAATTTACGTATCTAGCTCTTGTGGCTTAGGAGAATCTTACATATATGATCTGAACTTCTCTAAGAAAAGAAACAATCTTTACAAATTTTTATTTTTTTAAATAAAAGAAAAATAATTTTGGGAGGGCTTACCATTGTGAGCACTTTGGACAGATGACTACCAACTTCACTGCCAACTGAAATAACAACTGTTCAGTTTCAAAATACTTGTAAAAACCCACAGTCATCTCCCAAGTTCTCACCAACCTATCAGATCCACATTTTACCCTCAAATCAAGATAAACAAATTCTAACTATAGTATCTATTTTTCAACAGGGATTTGAAACTTAACTTTAAGATAGTAGTAGAACAATTGCTGTTCTTGGAGGCAAACAAGGAAACTGATAATTAGCATGGATTTGGCAAAGACTATTTTGGCAGCTGAATTCTCGACAGCCTCCATCTACAGAGGGCAACCTCGAGCAGAGACTGGATTTTCCTTTCAGCCCTTCCTTTCAAGAGCTCACAGCAACAGTTGAGCATCCACAGGTCAGAAACAAATCCCCTCTACCCTGCACACCCCTACAGCAGCCTGAAACTGCTGGCAGAAATATTCGAGGGCAAAATATGCTGTTACCAGTATAAGACTTCAGGGACCAAGAAAGATGGGCGGGGGGACAGCAGCAGACTGGAATAATGAACAGCAACAAATGGGAGAGAGATAAAAGCATTAGAAGAAACTAGTCAAAGTGAAGGGGGGAAACCAGAACCTAATATTAAAAGAAGAAAATGTATATAAGTGATTGCCAGGTGGGTGGTTTTGTTGGTTTTTTTTTTTGGTTGTTTTTTTTTTTTTTTTTGTTTTTTTTTTTTGTTTTTTTTTTGTTGTTGTTGTTGTTGTTGTTGTTTTTTTGTTTGTTTTTTTTCAGTTGTGGGGTTCATTTTTTTTCCCCCCCTTTCTCAAGTCATAGAAGTTCTGTAAAACTAAAGATAGCCATGCTATGGTCAAACAAATCCCATCTGTTGGAATTATTTTTCTTTTCTTAATAGTATTTTTTTTCCTGAAAATGCACAAATCACTAATTTCATATTTTCAGCAGGACTCCAGTGAAGTGTAAAAAAATAAAGGAGTTGATTACTCACTGAGGAGGAAAAAAAAAAAGTACAGGACAATAGGTCAATTACAAAGCATCTCCTCAAATCAGCCAAAATGTTCTCCTTGTGTGTGTCAGCGTGGGGAATGTAATCACATAATTATACCTGGTATCAGAATACATCTCACAATGGAGAGCTAATTAAAATATATTTTTTTTTCAATATATTCTTAAGTTTTAAATGCTTAACTTCACCACTTTAATACTTTTGTCTTTTCAAAGTAATTTTCTTTAGATTGAGGCAGCATCTATACTTTATTTTCAGAATACAAACAAAATGCTCACAAAATCATGCCCTGAAGAGTAGAAGTAATAGAAATAAAAACCTAAATATGAACACAAAATCCAGCAAAGCCCAGAGTTAAAGCTGGCTTTGCTTTGAGGCTAAGCTCACAAGTGCAAGGTGCTTTGCTATTCAGGGTAGGGAAGAGGGTTCAGTACACACTGCTCTTTACCACTGCTGAACGATTGGTGAGAGACCAATACGACTTTTTCCTGAAGACCATCCATAGCCCTACCTTCAAGGGGAGTGTGATGGTCACTGGTGTATGTGATTACATCATATGGTGGAGAAAGACCAGTGGTCCTTCCATTGTGTTAATGACACCTTCCTGCAGCTCTTCTTGCACAGAAATAAAAAGGGTGCGTGGGAGATCAAAAAAGGCTCCATCTCATTCTTTTTAATTACCCAGAAGGCCACTGTGTAGCTTACACTATACCCAACACAAGGGACTACACAGGAGCTGGACCTTTGTCTTCCATAGCAGCACTCAAACACTGCTACACCACCTGATGCCTGATAATTCTGTAATCCACATCTGCTTGAGCCCAGAAGAGCAACCTGCTGAACAGACACTCCAATGGCAACTTGAAATCCAAAGAAGAGTCTTAACCTCCTTTGGGCACAGCATCTACTCCAGTGTGCAGTGACAGGCTGCCTCTGAAAGCAATCTTATAATCAACATGTCACCCTTCAAAGCTCTACATTTAGAGACTCAGTCCTGCAATTCTGTCGTTAGTCAAGACTAGAATCTACTAACATGAATGAGGCAGACAGCCAGTTAATAAGTTAACACTTCCTTGACTTCTGTTTTCATTCAGAAGGCACATGCACAAATTTTGACTTTCTTCCACAAAAAGAACACTGTAAGGTCAATAAATCTGGATATTCAGCCCCAAAGATCAATATGGGCTTACAGGATGTCACCACTTAAAAGGCAGGCATGATTCCTTCAGGCCAACCTTGTATAAATGCAATACAAACTCCTAGTTCCTATGTGGTCACCAGGACTTTCACATCGCTACAGTTTAATCCGCTCAAGAGGGGATCGTACAGTGAAGTGATGCTTCCCTGGCAACAATCCTCTCCCAGCCTTTGTCCATACTACACTAGCCAACTTCCACAAAAAGGAAAAAAGGAGATTATGCTTGAAGTACCCCTTAAGGATTTTAGGTTTTGTTTGTTTTAGAGGGTAAGGGAAGAGAGACTGTGAAAGAACAAGCAGAGCTAATCTCCAGCTTTTAAATAAAACACTGGCTACACAGATTTCTTTGCCCTCTGGCTTTTGTTTTTTCTCTTGACTGAAATCCTGCTCAGCCTCACCTGATACCAACAGGGATAGCAACCCACCAGACCATCACAGCCAACAACTTTTTATTTTCTTTTATTAAATGAGAAGCCAGCCTGGGCAAATATGGACATTAATTGTGCCTAAATTTCATTTGGCCCAAGAGAAGAAGATTATCCTACTTTAATGCAACACAAGCAAAGAAATCCAAGTGTCAGGATCTCCCACAAAAAAATATGCTGCTTAGTGACAGGTTGTTTACTTATTCTCAGTGCAATGAGAAGGTTTAGACTGCCCCATTCCTGCTGATGTCAGTAAGGACTCCCCTCCAAATTACAAAATTGGGAATATGACATTTATGTACAGTCAACTATTTAAAGCTTGTCTCCTACAGTTGTTTAAAAAACTCCTGTAAGTAATACTCCACAAATGCCAGCTACATTGGTGTGTTGAGAGCTACCTGAAGAAAGTGAGACACTCCTTGAATAATAATAAAAAAAAAAAATTTAAAAAGAACACAAGAGGGAATTTATAGAAAACAATGCAAGGGACAGATTATTTTACAGTTGCATTCTATCTTTGCATAACTCCAATTTCCCTCATGTCATTTAATCTCTATTCAACCTCCTTGCTTAAGTGGAGTGCTAAAAAATAACTAATTTGAATCCCACTTTTAAAACCCACAATTTTTAACTGGAATTGAAACGATGCAGAGTAATGCTGTTCACCTGCAGCTCTTGTATCAAAATTTTCCCACTATGTCACTAACAACTTCGCAAGCAGGTGTGGGATCCCACCCAATGAAAAAAGTATGTAGCATAATATAAAAACACCAAAGACACACCATCTCCACAGTACGCTAAGGAGGAAACACACGGCATTTCTACTCTTAATTTCATACATAAGAATACAAGGGATTCTCAAGAATAAGGTACATTATTTAATTCTTAACACTTTATGTCACCTTGTACCAACACTGTAGGATCCCAGAGGCATTGTGCCCCCGGAACTAGGGAACACATCTGTGCCAGTGCTTCAGAACAGACTTTTACAGTGCATTCAACCCCTATACCATGACAAGCAGTGGAAACAGTGAAAACAGACTTGCTCTCTCATATGCAATAAACCCTTACAAATGCAAGGCAAAAAGTTACTGGCAACAAAAGACAAGGTCACAAACAGGTTTGTCTTCACCTGTTGTAAGAAACTTAAAACTACTGTTGTCCTGTACAGGTAAAAAGAACAACAAAGTAAAAAAGCTTGTATTCCAATATTCTCATTTGTATCTCTTCTTATGAAAAGTGTGCCTTTTATTACATATAAATTTGCTCAATTCAGAAATGAGTTCAGCTGTTATGCGGGTTAGACATGCACTGCTTTTTCTGCATTAAGAAATATGGCAGCTTTTAACTCATCTTACATATAGCAATTTTTACTGTATCAAGTCAAAAAGAGAAGAAAAGAATTGCAGTCAAACACTTTGTACTGCCTCAGAAAGGATGAACACTTTACTAGCAGCTAGACAGTCAAGACAGAAAGGAAAGTGAACTGTGCCTGAGATATCACATATGCCTCCATTAGATTTAAAAAGTCACTACACTTTACAATAATTAAGCACAAGAGAAATGCAACATGCCAAAACCAATGAAATGGACATACCTACAGCAAATCTTTTAAAAGATGTCATGAGAAACATCAACAGATCACGATTTTGCAAACCAAACAGTTTTACAGGTTCAATTCTTGGGTGAGAGACAGTTAAACAAAATCCACAATTAGCACTAAGTTATTCAAACGATTCACTGAACTTTCCTCTGAATTTCTTATCAACTGGCATGACATTCCTAGGTGCAACATATGTTGAAATAAGCATTTCCAAAGACTGTCATTGCTAGCTCTTGTCTTCTTTAGAATAAGACTCTTAAATATACAGTTCCTGACTCGAAAACTTCTACTTGACTTCAAAGGTGAACAATACTTTTCACTCATTTACCTTGACTATGTAATGCCATGTTTCCATTTACAACTGAAACAGCTGCCACACATCACCCACCTCAGCAAGAAGCACTTCATCAGTAGCTCGCTCCCTCATACACACACACAATAGCATAACTTACAAAGCACTATAGTTTAAATTGCCTTTCAAATCCTGTTTGTTTTTTAAGCAGCTTGTTAAACTAAGCAAAACTCCCTTGTGAGTTTAGAGATTATGTCCCCCTTTTTATGTATTTGATCATACAACCAGTCTGGAAAGTAAGCATCATCCTGTCAATTAACATGCCTTGAAACTTTTTCCTCAATTAAAACACAAACAGCTCCACAACCTAGCACTACAAAATAGCAGATCTGACAGAAAATATTTTTTTTTCTTTTTTAACCTAGATGCTGCTGCAAATGGTCTAGAAAGTAGGTTATACCTTATCATTCAAGCAATAAAAGCATGCTTGAACACAAAAACAGAAACAAGATGAAAAACACATTGTCCTACTTTCCACTGCCCTGCTGCCTGTCCCTTTTACCCTAACACTGGCACTAGCAAACATCCAGCCAAATTACACAAGTATTTTCAAAATGGAACTACATCATCTGCAAAAATGATCTGGCAGTGCAAGAAATCTCTGCTAAATAACACCTCTCCATAGTCAAGTTACACTTTGCTTTATATCATATTATTAGCTTTACTTCTACCTCCTTGGACCACCCTAAGGGATTCTTCTCTATTATGTTCTTCAAATACTTGCAGATAATCATATCTCCCACTTAGACATCATTTAGCCAAGTTTCATGCATTTCTTTTCATCTTCTTTCCCTCATAAATCAATCCCTTCAGCCTCTCCAGCATTCTTGCTGCTCTTCCCTGAATTTCTTCCAAACTGCTGACATCTTTCAGCGACTGAGGAACTTCCAATTGCATGCTGTACTCTAAATGTGTTTTTTGTACTCTAAAGAAAGATAATTAAGCCTTTTCAAGAAATATTAATGCTCCAAGTCTGGAATAAATCTAAATCAGAGATTTCTTTTTTTTTTTTTTTTCTCCTTCCAAAATGGATAGTAATTATCCCCATTTCACAGAGCAGAACTGCAGAGAGAAGTATCTGACTTATTGCTGCACACAAGCAGTGCCAGAATAAGAAACAGATCCATGTTCTGCCATTCCCAGTTGTGAGGTCTGCCAAGTTTCAGCCCACAGACAACGTAAGACAACGTTCCCAGGCTGTGATATACGGGCAAACATAAGCCATTTCCAAGTGACTACAGAAAACACTTGGGGAACTCAACACTTGCTCGCGTGAGTGGGCACGGTGCTGGAGGCAGTTGGCACCAGCAGGACCATGTAACACCCTACAATATCCCATGGTCTGCTATTACCTTAAGTAGTCAGGGCACAAGTCTCTGATATATCTACCTGATTTTTATTGCTATATATAGGTTTGTTTCTAAAACCAGCCCTCAGCTATCATCAGATTAAGATACCTGAACAAGATATTCAACTCCAGAGATTAAAACTGGTTTTAAATAAAAGAGGACTGACTGACTGCCAGGCTGAGGCAGTCCAAGGCAGTTTTCAACTTGCACATTTCCTTCCGTTCCCTCCCACTCCCCGATACATTTGTGACAGAATCGTGGGGAAATAACTTCAGAAAAATTAAAAAGAGCTCTTCACAAAAGAAATCTAAGAGAGATTATATGAGGGGAGGCAAGGCTGAAGAATGGGGGGGGGGGGGAAGGGAGAATAGTCTGATCAGTTAAATTTAATAAAAAAAGAAACAAAAAACCAAAACCAAACCAAACAAAACCCCCACAAACAGGATGCAGACACATTAAAAAAGCAACACTGACCTAACAAAGGAATGTGAACTGCAGTTGACTTAAACAGCATCACAGCAATATCCCTCCCCCTACATACAAATCTCTGCAACTCTTAAAGACACAGGTTTTTAGGCCCTTCCAAATTCTGTGGTTCTTTCCCCTGCTAGTCACATGTTCAATACTCTTAGCTTGAGCTAATATACCCTATTGTCTCTTCTTTCCAGACAAGAGTACCCAAGTTTGACCCAGGATAAAGCAAAGCAGACTAAGTATTATTCTGCCTACCTTAGAGAGGTATTAAATTCTAGTATTCTGCTACATATTATTCTCATTGAAAGAACAAACTATAAAGGGTCCTCTGTTTCATGGTCTGCTGTTAAATATCAGAAGAGTATAACCAAGATTAGATAATGAACACCTTGGTGAAAGGTATCATTTATTCCCACTAACTCAATACACTGAGCAAAAAGCAATTTTCTAAATCTGTGTACGATTTTCTTAACGAGACTGCTGGTTCACAATTATAGTTCCTGCTTACATCCACAACTGTGACAAAGAATCTTTATTAGGCTTCTCCATATCCCATGAAGAACCATTTCCTCCATCCAAAATGTGGAAATGGCAATGTAAATGCCATCCTCCTGTTGTTGTTCATCATATTTTTGCCTCCAGGAGAGAAAAGCTAGTAAGAACACTAAATTTTTAAGCATGATATAATCTTGATTTTCAGCTTGAACCCTTTTCAGCATTAAGGTCATTTACACATCAGTTCACCACCTACCAAAAGGTATCTCAGTAAACGCTTAAAAGCTTTTCTATAATAGAAAATGCAAAACATACATATATCTGATGCAACTTCTTTCTTTAAATATGTACTGTGCTTGCTAATTAGGCTCTCAGACCTATTTTCAAAGTCTAGCATTTGGTGGCAACACTGGATTTACAGCTAGGACAGAATACAGGAGGCTTTTTTGTCTAGTCAGAAATTTCAATCTTGTGATAGGAAGAAGAAAAGTTTCCTGAGGGTCAAAATTAGTGCAGTTGCATCAAGCCTTCAATTAAATGGAAAATAGTCCATCTTCAGCAAGAAATCAGGAAACTTCAGTTTTCTCTGTAGATCAGTCGCTATGTGATTGTTTGCTGTCATAGAACATCATGATTTCCTTTCTCCGCTTGTACAACACAACTAATCTCACTCATCTCCCTAAAGAGGGCAGAGGATTACCTAGTGACAAATGGACTGAAGACACTACAGAAATAAAAAAGTACTCCTAGTATCGCTAAAATCTTATCTCCCAATCTGAGTTAAATGCAGCACCTATTACTGCCTTTTGAAAAAGCTCAGAACAACTTTCCTACCTTAAAGGAAGGACAGAAAAAAAAACCAAAACAGTAATGACACTTAAAAACTCTAGCACCCATCATTCCCCAATACTCTAACCTAAGGAGGCATAAATCCTTGCTGTAATTCACAGAGGATGAAAAATACAGTAATATATAATATCATAAAACCAGGAGACACAAGCAATAAAAGAACCTCAAGATCTCCAAAAGCTCATTTATCAAGCAGTTTTTGCTTGAAGGCAAGTTAGGTAATAGCATGCAGAACAGAGACCGTTTAAGGAACTTGCATCCACTATATTTAATAAGTAGCTACAGGTAAGAATAATTGCAGGTTTGCTTTCCTTTATTTTTCAGAAGGGCTCTGGTGCAAATCATACGTGTATTAAGAGAGGAGAGATTTCCACAAATATTTCTGGACAGAGCATGATTTCTATGTTACTGATACTTAACAAGAAGTCATTTTGAGGACTGAGTTTGTTGACACGGGAGATCCAGCTTCAGGCCATTCAGTCTCACAATATAAGCCACAGTCGCCACCACTTAATTTGAAGAGGTAGAACCCACCAAATCATCAGTGGTCCAGCTGGGTATAAGCTGATTACAAAACTTCACGAGGCTACTGGTAACGTTTAGACTTCCAATATGGAGAGATCCTCTACACTTGACATAGACTAGTGTTTGTTAGCTGATAAGCACCTACCTGGAATTCGTATTTTAAATTTGCCACTTTGTCCAAAACCACCATCTATTATTCCATCTTCTCCTGTAGACAGCTTGACTTTTAGACCCACGAAAATCTGGATGTTTGTTTCCTTTTTAAACAACGAACGACCAATCACACTGTAATCATCCATCACCTGCAAAAGAAACAGGACTTCATGAGTCCACAACCTAATGTGGCAATAAAAATTATACCTCTGAGATTCACTATGGTGACTTCTATCACCCTGCTGTTGGAAAACTACTTACCCCAAATGAACAAAACTAAGTAATCTAAAGTGCTGAGTTTAAGGCAATTTGTGTCTAAACCCATAGAAGACTGTGCAAATGAATATATTTCTGCTTTCACCTCCTTTCTTATAACATAGGGAGAACAAAACCTACATCAGAATATGCTGTAAAGATCGGTTAATTAAAATCTCCTTTCTGCTTGGAAACCTTTCCATGAAACTCACTTAAGTACCTATGCTCATAAAAAGTTTATTCCATTACTTATTCTGCAGCTAAATACATTATCACCTACATAAACATCCTCTGTCTCTTAGCTCCAGACCTGCACTCCAACAGCTACACTTCCAAAGAAATGACAGAATTACTCAGAGTTTCTAAATAGAGTCATTTAAATATTCACCTTTACATACACATTGATTTGCTAAACTAAAAGCCTTATGACCATTGTATCCAATGTTAATTTCAAGGTTTGTAACCCAGTGGGAAGAAACATACCAAGTTGAATTCTTAATTAAGCTATCAGGAACAAGAGGCAGGGAGGTTGGTGGGTAAAGCAAGATAAACAACCCTCCCTTAGGCATTACAAAGTATAAGGTGCAGTCAAGTGAGCCTAATCCTGTAGGTGTGAATATCCTTGTATACCTAATGCCTGGAGTTACTCTACCTCGCAGCTGTGGCAAGAACCTTTATTTACTTATCAGAAGAAATATGGGGATATTACTTAAATCTTTTCAAGATATATTTTTTTTGGTGGCAAAAGTTACAGCTCTTCTTCATATCTTAGGAGCAATTTTTGGATAAACCTAAGGATTTCAGAGACCAAAGTGACTTAGAACGGTTAAGAATTATAAACCATTTTGAACACTCCCCTTGATTCAGTTTAAATGACAACTCAAAGTATTACTGGTTTATTAAGCTGAAGCCTCCTCCATGAACAGTAGTGCATTGGCAGACTCAAATCCCCAGCATTGTTGTTCATTATTTTGTTACATAAGTATACCTCTACTTTAATGCCAATCTCTCTACAGCAGTAAATCTAGCATCAGAAATTTAATTTTTGTTGTATTTTAAATGGGGTTTACTTGCTCAGCTAATCTATAAACAGCCTTGGAAGGGCTGTGCAGTATTAGAGAGCACTGGCAGGACTTCACCCTGTCCCAGACCACAGGCACATGCAGGATGAGAAATGTCCACAGCTGCTCTTCCTTCTTTCACATGGAGATGACAACAGTACAGGCTGCTCTGCTCCCAGCTGGGTGTGGAGTCAAGGCTGTAGGCAGAAGCATTCAGATGTCTCAACATTTGCTGCCTGAATATGCACTCCTCATCTTTTACCAAAAGTTCACGTTTCTGGGGTTTGTGTGTCTGTCCTCTCCCACCCCCTCAACAAGCACTGATTCAAAATAGCTTGTGAACCATTAATGGTAGCATCACTACTTGGCAACCTCTGGCTTAAATTTAAAACTGAACAATGTCTTTTATTAGAGTCACTGATAATAGGTTGTAGTAGAGAGGGAAGATAAGCTTTCAGGCAAACTTGCCTTTCTTCAGGTCTGAAATAGAAGACTGGCAGAAAACGCAGCTGTTAACTCCAACCTGAAGAAGCACTCATTCTCAAAACCTCTTCATTCTTCCAGTTGCACTAGCTAGTGCAATAAAAATATTACTTTTTCCTTTAAGTATTTTATTCCTAAAACAAGAATTTCAAAACTGAACATCCCTCTCCACCACCAGTGGCTATGTGCTTCCTCCCCCTGTGTTTGAAATAGCCTCTCACACTCCAGTACCTTCCACATATCTATTATTTTTGTAGTTATTATCCCAAAATGACACCGCAGGACAACTTTAAAGACAACACAGAAATCTTTTATTTTTCCAAGAGCACTTCAAAGTTATCTTTAGCTTAATTAAAAGTGGAATTAGAGGGCGAGCAATCATACTAGGCTAGCATGGTTCAGTTTAGAGCCGCCCCGACAAGGCTGTCAGAAAAAACACAGAATGATTTCTGTGAACAAGTGTTACAGGCATCATGTACCTTTGAGTAAACTGGTAACGATAACAGCAACAAAATCCATCACCATTTACATGTGACATACTAATTTAATACCTTTTGATTTTAAAACCCCTCATCTTTTATAAGTAAATGTGCTTTGCACACACAGTCTAAGAAACTAACCAAGGGCTCCAGCTACACTGTACCTTTCACTCCAATGGTCAACTTGTCAAAAAAAAAGAAAAATCTCTCCTTTAGCTGATTGATATGTTCTGCCCATAACACCATTATTCCTTGGGCGTCTCTATAAGCCATTAGAAACACAACTGCGTTAGCAGTGCTTAGATGGTAAGTGATCAGTGACTTGTCTGAGTGGCCATTTAGGAATAAAGCCTTTATGACCCAAAGTTGAAGTCTCACACACCAAATACTATACATTCTAACCTGTGTCATCCATCCTCCCCAGTTAGCCTGTCACCAACTGATCCCTGAAGAAGACTAAATAATAAGAGAATGCCTGATGTAACAAGAACTAAGATAACTGATCGGTCTTTGCAATAATATAAATGGATGGAGGGAACTGCAACACAGAAAACCTATTTTTCTAACATGGTTTTAAAGTTGAGAAAAATAGAAGAAAAAATAAATTTTTGGTTTAGTCTTGCTTTGTAAAAAGACACAAAAATGCATGTTGTTCTCTCCAACTGAAACTCAACACTTCCAATTACTTTACCAGCAATTTACCTCCAATGGCTGGGTTTTAAGTTAATCCCCTTTGAGTTCTGAGAACATCTACAATGGCAATCACTTTGCCTATTAGCTGAACAGCCTTTTGGGAGAGCTTTCTGCTTTTCTCTCAAACACTCTTTTTTGTTATAAAATATTATTAACTTAAAAAGCCAAATGCCGCAAAGACAGTAAGGGATATGCAGTCCACTCTGAAGCAGCAGCAAGGGGCCTAGCAATGAGGGCAGACTAATTTTATTAACTTCAGGGAAACTTCAAAAAGCTTTAGGGCTTTAATGCCAGACAGAGACGACCCCAAAAGTCAGTTTAAGTGCTGCATAAACAAAGGATTAGGGCAAGAAAAAGCTGAAGGCTCCTTGCATTTCTTGTTTATATTGTCATATGACCTAGTAGGAGTGGGAGAGGGCTGCCTCTCTGACTTTAATCCCCCATGGTGTACAGTGGCGTTTCAGTTCACTGACCTACATTACGATAATATTTTTTTAAATTTATAGGCAGAGGTGCAGCATCAAACTCACTTAAGGACTTTAAAAAAAGAAAAAGGGTGGGTGGGGGAGGGAGGAGATATACCCAGAAGAAAAAAATTTTCTGGCTGGAATAGTCTCCCCCTCTCACTTAGGTTAGATCAGCAGCTTAGAAAGGGATTTCAAGTTCAAAGGAAACGTCTCTGTTACTCTTGTTTTATGGCTTAGACCAGAGGACACAATAGCTCTGAGTTTATGAAATATCCCTTCCCACTTGGCTTTTGTGTTTGCAGGAAAAAAGTAAACAGCACTTCATAACCATAGGTGAAGTATGTGCATCTCTGACACATAGCACTTTTGCTAATACCAAGAAGTTCATGGAAAAAATTAACCACCTCACACTCTCCATCTAAGCGGTACTTAAGCCACCATGTATTGTTTGCAAAACCACAGTTAACGTTACATGCTTTGGCATTCGGTGCAAACTATAGTATAACCGAGAAAAAATAACTCTGTGATTTCCCTTTGAGCAAGCTATACTGTCCAGCCCAGACTTCAAAACTACTGCCATCTGAACTCCCTCTCAAACAATCCATCACACAGATTTTGAGAGCAAATAACTCAGTGTCTTAACATATCTGTAAGAAAAAAAAAAAACAAAAACAAGGGGATCAGAACAGAAACACAGGAGGAAACAAAGCAGTGCCAGAATGAAATGGGAAATAAGAAACGGTTTGAGACACAGCAAGTAAAAGTACTGAATATTAAATACTAGAAAGAGACAAAAAAGGAATAACCTCTTCTGATTTAATCTAAAATTATGTGGTTCTAAATAGAAATAAAATAATTTTTAAAAAAGGATAAAACCAGCTCTGAGGACTATTCTCAACAAACTGATAAATGGCCCACTGAAACCAAAGCAGAAAACAGGAGAGTAAAACGAACAAAAAGAACCCATGACTAACACTGAAAATACGAAGTATTTTTATTACCTTTTTGTACTTTAGAAAAAGTACACTTGAGACACCTTCATCATGATCAGTGACAGCTCATTTATTTCTAGAAAACAGTTTTGAGAACTTTCCATTTCTGTGTCAGAAATGGGAATATTTTGGAAGCTGCAAATTCCTGTTCTTTTTTAAAACATGGCTTCACGCATTGAGAACATGATGGTACATGAGGCTGCAAAACGGATGAAGGAAAAAGGAACTGAGAGGATTTCACTGGTGATTTGGTTTACAGCTTTTTTGACTCTCCAAATGTTGTTCCAGCTTATAGTTTGTTACTGAGAACTACGTGAACTTGGTACAAAGGAAGAATGATTTGGTCAGCCACGCCATTTCCTCAAGAATTTACGTCAGCATAAGACTATTAAAGGCTTTTCTTTCTGCAATTCCCTCCAGCACTAGAAACTTCTGATTGTGTGCTGGGCTCTAAAGACCTCCTTTCTCACCATCCTCCAAGCAAACCAAACTAAACTTCTGCCTCTGAATATCCATCCAGGAGGAAGGAACAGAGATGAACAGTTCATCTCCTTCACTACTTCATGTCTCATTAGTGCTGTTTCAGTAGAACAAGAAGCCACTACACAGACATCTCCGCAATTTCACTAATGTTGTTTTTCAGATATTTGTCCCATCTCTACCCAGGCTATGTTTCTTGCATCCAAGAAACACCTTCCTTTCTCTGCCCTTCTCTTCCTTCCTCAGTAGAGAGACAATTGCATTTGAGAATATCTAACAAGCAGCCATAAATGCCCTCTTTTTTGGTGAGCATTTTGCCATCACCATAGCCTGGTTAAAACCAGTACAGTAGTGGAAAAGGGATTTTGTGTATTGAATCAGGATGATGAGTAGTAATTTCATAACCAGACTAGTTTAGATTTTAAAAGCTCTATAGATGCCCACTGGCGTTCTCCAGGCACACACAGGGTACAAACCTGGCACTAATTTAATTATGCACCTTCATAGTACAAGTTTCCTGCACCTCTATTTAAAGTTTAAAAGGGCAGAATCCCAAAAAAAACACAGGCACTGAATTTCTGACACAGCCTAGTTAAGAACATGTTGATTTTACCAAGTGAGAAGGAACTGGTTGATATCATGATTTTATTAATCTCTACACCAATCTATGCTATATTCCCTTTATGTAAGAAAAGCAACATCAGAGGAAAGAGAGGAGGCTACAGACTGTTACTACATACTATACTGCTCAGGACCTCCATCTCCAGACCAGCCAGCCCTGGCTTGAAAAACTATAAAGGTTAAAAACTAATGCCTACTATCCAAGCACAAATCAAAAAAGAGGCTGTTCTGTAAAGTAGATCTGTAGCTGCAGAAGTCCTGACCTGGCCTTGATGCGGAGAGGATTGCCAAGCTGAAGGTGGCTCCTCCCAGGCGGTGGTTCTCTGGTGCTATCTCCATGACTTAAGAACGCTCAAGTGCTTTCCTCAGCTATTGTCACAGTTAAAATACTTTGAAATCTCAGGTTCTGAGATCTTAAACATCCAAAAGGAAACATCAGTGAAACCCTGCAAGTTTCATTTGGAACAGTGAACAGACCTGACACATAGCAGTAGGTCAAGGTATAGTGACAGTAAGTTAACTTGTTTCTAAAGGAAAATGCCCACAAATAGCTTGGGGAGATGTTATGGTCACAGAGAGGAATAATGAAGGCTTACAAAATCCTCACTGGAAATGAAGCAGGCAACGAGGACAGGCCTGCAAAGAGCTGCCTGAAGCAACTGATGCCAAGGGAGATGAGAGAGTTGACTCTTGACACAGACTTGCATCCCCTTCTGAAGACACACACAGACATACAAACATCCCAAGTCTGTCCCCTCCCATAATGATCTCCAACTCCAGCGTGTGGATCCTCTGCCCAAAGCCCAACAAGTCCACCATCTCTCTGGGATAACAGTTTCCTTCTGTCATTTGGTTAACAATGTCTGTAGTATAAGCAACACAAGTATGTACTACACTGCTGAATAAACTCAAATCCTAGTGAAGGTATACAGTAGAGGGATGGTTACAGTTCAATAATATGTAGGTTTAGTTTTACTTTAAAAATGCCTAGGAAATTATATTTATATAAAACTTAAATAACTTAAGTTGCAGAAGTGGGCATTTAGGAAGTTAAGAAATGCCAGATGTCCATACGACCTTATTCCTGTCCCTCTTTGATATGCCCCATGATATAGTCTTTACATGACTATATTCAAAAAAATTTCACAGGAACCCTGCCTTATTAAGTGCACAGGGTAGAGTCACAGGGGAACAGAATTAATGTTGCATAGGCAACTGTAAACCTGGTATTTCCTAACTTTCAAGTGCTTGATTTTGCAATCTAAGTAACATAATTTATTTTTGTATCCAATAAATAAAATGGTGCATTGGTTGCCTTGCTGACAAACCGATTCCCCCACAGGTGACTCTTACACAACCTCAGAAAAATCAAGACCAGCTGTCCATACACTTGTAAGACCCAAAAGTATGTCTGCATTTTAAATTTAATAATATAAATAATAACCATAGGTGTTACTCAAACCTTGCAAAATTCTACTACCCAGTCATGTGGAGCAAGCCATTCTTTTGTTGGTGAGTGCATAACACACCAATCTTTTCATATGAGTAAGCAAGCAGATTCTGCGACTTGGCTGGTACACTTTTATGACAAACTTATTCTACTGTGTTAAGCCATATGTTGTGTGTGTCAGTAAACATCACCATTCTTTTCTCAGTACTGTTTAACAGAAATGGTATTTCTGTTTAATGAGCAGACAGCCTTCCTTTTCCCTTCCCCCTATCCCCACTAAGCTTCTCAGACCCTTTTACTCAAAAACTAAACAGGAACCAATAAATAAATGCATCTTTTTATATTCCTATTTTACAGTGCATTTTAACTAGTGAATGTGCTGTGCACTTTTATTCACCTGATTGCCTTCATCTCTGTATTATTACTGTATTTAGCATACCATCAGCAGCCAAGCAGAACCAAACAAACTCATGTTCAGACTTCAAAGTAGGAAAAATATTAATTGTGGCGTCTGCATGTTTACAGTAGATGGAGTGACATCCACCACTTCTCCCAGATAGAGTCACAGAAGGTTCTGCAGACAGCCCAGGTCACTGCCTGTGCCTGCAGGCAGCACTCAATCAGTTTTCACTGTACAGCCTGGCCTTGTTACTCACTTTGTGCCCACATTAGTCTGCACACCATATCAGTCATCCAGAAAGCCTGGCTGATGTGGTGTTTTACTTGCTATCCTGCTGGAACTACAGTGCCATTGTAAGAAAATAGCAAATGAAACATTAGCCCTAGTAAAGCCAATGAGACATCCTCTAGAAAGAAGTTAGATGGAAGAATCTAACTATCTGAGCAGGTAAAATGTACTTCATTCCTAGTGGCACTGCAACCACACAACAGAAAATTCAAGGAATGGTATTTCAGTGGCAAATATTTAAAATACAGTGCACAAGCACAACTCCGCAAAACAAATTCTGGTATTACTGATAAGATATCTGGAAAAAATTCAGTGAAAAAAGTAGCAGTGTTGCTCACCCATGATCCGCTACTTGGGAATCTTTCCACACAAGGGATACTCTGGCACTCCCATAGTAACTTACAGCCTCCCCATGCAAAGACAGCTTCCCCAGAAGTCTGGCCTCATTCCCTGAGTGAACCATGTTGGATGTTCCTATTCACTCATAGGTGAGTTCATTTTTCTGCCTTTTTACCCTCCTTTGGCAGTTCGGTTAAGTGTGTGGCTGGATCTACTATAAATGTGACTCTGTAAATGAAATGTTGGTGTTTTCACCCATAAACAGTAAGGAAAAGACAAAATATGGCTGATAATTGTTAAAAAAAAATGCCATTTTCACAGTCACTGCTTTTCAAAATGTCTAGCTCTCTAAAGGGTAGTCTAGGTCATTGCTGGTCATCAACAAATTTAAATACTATTTTCTCAAACTTCCCATCGTTGCTTATTAGTACCCATCTCCACAATATCTCATCCTTCTGAAGGGCCAGAAAGAGCTGTTAAGCAATGGTGACAAAGACCTTCCCTTTGACCACTCAGGTAATGCACTTGTTCTGACACATTTCTTGTTACCATACTCTAACAGGACAGAAAACCCAGCACTTAAAAGATGCTGAAAGATAAGCTTTTTCTCTTCCATTCCAGCTTCAAAAGAGATGCTCTGATAGAAATCTTGATAGCTTACCCTGCTTTCACATCTTCCTCGTGTAGCAATACTTTTTTCCTTGGGGACACTTAGATCACACCAAAATTCAAACAATTAGTAACATGTTATTAAGCAGTAAGTGATTCTTCCACACTCCAGAAACTAAGCATGCTAGCTACATGATGGCCTCAGTCCCCATGAGAATGAGTTCATTAAGAAAACTTATTATCCAGCAGCCCACAAAACTTGTGAACATAGTGTCTATGAATACTGGGACATCCCACAGCTGTGATACATGAAAGGAAACTGCTGAAGAAACAAGTGCAATGTGATTACCATCAAGTAAGTAAGCCTAAGAGCAAGGCAAATAATAAGAAAAATACATTAAAATCTTTGAAATACAAAGAGAATTAACTCTTCTTAATGTCAGAATAACACAGAGAAAGCATCTGTAGGAAGGACAAGCCCATTCTCATAGAAAAATGTTCTGCTATGTTTAAAATGGGAAACAATCACATCTGAGACATACATATATTTTTCACTACACAAGCTTGAAAGTGTAGAAGGTGCAGCTTGCGCTATATAAGGCAGAGTTTTCCTCCTTTTGTTTCTGTCACAGAGCTACTGATTTACGAGCATCCTCAAGAACAGGACCCTGTGGCAACCATCCTGCTTGTGCAAACACTTTCAAAACAGACAGAATATCTGAGTCACGCAGGAAAGCATGATGTACTGCTACAGTTCACCTTTCAGTTGAAACTCTGCACTCAACCTGTATGTCCGTGGAAGCCAAAAAGCAACTAACATGACAAATATAAAGGATTTATCCCAGGAACCGAGTAACTGCTTCATGAGTCAGACTGGAATTAATCTGCAATGTTGTGTAGAGGTAAAATTCAGAGAGGAAGATATTTCAGAGATGGTGCTAGGATTGATGCAAGTCTCTGCCCACAGAACTGCAAAGAGCTGGCTGGTGAGAAGCCCGTCTCCAGCAGCACAAGACCAAGGACAACAGTTGCTGTTTATCTTCATAATTTGCTTGTCTCCAGCTCCAGGGGCTACTGACCTGCCACCATTTAGCAAGCCCACATTCACAGCCACCACACCCATGCCAATTCCCAGGGACTAACTTTCTTCACAGCATCTCATACGCCCTTTTTTCACCAAGATGCCCACATTGCTCTCCTTAAAGTCACACTGGTGTTCACAATATCACTCCTAGCCTGCTTTTACCTTTTTATCAATACAAGCTACTTGTTGCCAGCCTAGCTCTTTATGTCAAAAGTACATTTGTCAGGCAGCCAAGGTTTTGCAAAAATGAAGTGTCCAGAGGGCAACAGTCTCTGCCTCCACATAACCACACCAGACAGATGCTCTTGACAGAAACTTCCCTCCACTGAACTTATCCCCTCCCTCAAGACCTCTTTGCAAGAGAAAATTGGACTAGTATTTCACATAATTTTAAAGTTACCAAGATAAGCTAATACAAATCTTTGCCAGTGCCCTCCTAGTTCTGAGGGTATGGCAGATTTTGATTTTCCTTAAAACTAACCACTGAAGACTTACTCTAACCCCAAACCTAATCTGGTCTAAAGCAAAACAGGACCGTTCACACACTTTTACAATGGTTCAAAAACATCAGATAAAAATCATACCTGCAGTTTGAATCATGCAAGTTTTTCATGACCAAGATGCAATCCCAGCATGGTGAGAAGCAAGTTTCTTGCACTATGCAGCATCTCAGACAACACTAACTTAGCCAAAAAGGTAGATGATAAATGTTTTACAGTCAAATTTCTCGGATACTACAGTAATATATATACATTAAAAAAAAAAAAGCAGCAGATAAATAAGCAAGCATGTGAAAAAAAAAAAAAAAAAGGCCCAAGGATATGCTGCACACTAGTAAATTCAAAGATCCTGGTGAACAACCGTAGTCAGGATTTGATTCTTTCACTCCCAGTGCTCCACTCAGTCTTAGCATTCAAGAGCAAGATACCAAAAGGAAACAGGGAGCAGTACAAAAAGAAGTGCAAGGGTACCTGAATTTTTGTAGAACATTTATCATCACTTGAGCAGATGAGAAAGAATAGGAAGTTTAGGTGTGTATTTTAACTAAAACTAGTAAACAGTCTTCAATTAGTACGTTTAAGTATGATTTTTTACTTTGTCCTGGGTTTGAGTGAGTGGTGGGGTTTTTTGGTGGCAGGGGAGGGGGCTATAGGGGCGGCCCCCTGTAAGAAGCTTCTCAAAGCTCCCTCAGCTCCAAGTCAGCTCCACCTCTGCTTTGAAACCGAGCCCATCAGCTGAGCCTCTGAAATAACGTATTTAAGAAGAGACGTGGTGACAAGCAGGGGGACTTGTGAGGAGGAGCTGCAGCAGCTGCGTGAACACCAAGGTCAGTGGAGGAACGGAGGAAGAAAGGAGGGGGGAGGTGTGCCAGAGCAGAGTCCCCCTGTATCCTGTGGTGAGATGGCAGGGCGGCCCCCCATGCCACCCATGAAGAGCTGCAGTGGAGCAGACACTGATTTATGGCCTGTGGCTTCCGCCTTATTGATCAAGGTGCTGTGAGTAAAGCAGGCCGGGGTCTTGTGGGAAAAGCTAGCCCCACTGCTGTAATTCAGTGCTGGGAGGATTGCAGTATGCGGGGGTGTCCCACGCTGGAGCAGCTTGGAAAGGGCTGCAGCCCGTGGGAAGGACTCCAGTTGGATAAAGTTGGTGACCCATGACAGAGCAGTGTGGGGAACGCTGCAGCCTGTGGGAGGGACTCATGTTGGAGAAAGTTTGTGGAGGACTGTCTCCTGTGAGAGGGAGACCACGATGGAGCAGGGGGAAGAAGTTCCAGAAGCTCCCCCCACCAAAGATGGAGAAAGTGGCAGCACTGACTGCACCCCCTATTCCCTGCCCCTGCACCACTGGGGGAGGAGGTAGAGATATTGGGAGCAGAACTGAGCCCAGGAAGAAGGGAGGGGTGGGGGGAAGGTGTTTTCAAGATGCGGCAATGCTTCTCACTGTCCTACTCTGTTACATGTTGTTAGTGTCTGTAATAAATGTATGTTCTTTTTTTTTCTTCTCCTAACAAGTCTGCCTTTTGCTCGTGCCCATAAAAGGGGACTTTTTCCCCATCCCAGTCCTATCTCAAACCCCAAGCCTGGCTCTCTGTCCCTTCTTATTGCTGGAAGAGAAGGGAGAGAGAATGGCTGCATGGTGGTTGGCTGCCGACCAGGCTCAAACCACAACACACTTTTTAAAAATATGGTGTTTACCCAGTTCATGAATTGGATTTCTATGTGAAACAGCAAAAAATGTCACACTTGTTCTGAGAGGGGCAAAAAAATCTTTGAGAATAAATGTTGTTCTTTTATTAAAAAAAAAATTAAACCTTAAAATCCAGGAGGATGCTATGCACAAGGGGCACAAAATAAAAGTACTGTGATACTGAAACGTAATGAATTTACAATTCTTACTATTCCATTAGTGCTCTGAAATTAATCAGAATAGGAACAAAAAGCCAAACCGTAAATGCCTGATTTCTCGTGGGTAAGCAGGTAGTTAACTGCAGGGAATTTATTTTAATTCTAGCAGCAAGTGGGGGGGTCTTGGGAGAGCCCATATCAGATTAATAGCAACATTTTACAGATAGGCACTACTGAATTCCACTACAACCCAGTGATGGGACCGTGTTTCCACCCCATGCTGAACCCGGGAAGGCGGACATTACATGCCCCTGCCTCCCTCTCTCCCAGCCTTTCAGGAAGCTGTGAAGCTAATTTTCACCAGCAGTATTCTCTGGAGGAAAAATTCACTTCTTGTGAAGGTAACATGTATTTTTTAATTATTATTTTTTATGCCTCCCCAGGGAAGGTGAGGAAGGGGGAGCTTCCTTGCTCAACAGAGAAGGAAATTTTCCTGTATCATTGCCAAGAATAGACACCCTAAATTCAGCGATCCTAATCTCCAGCCATCCATCAGCAGTAGGGTGGGACCAGCTGATTCAGATTTTCTATTAGCTAGAGACTCTGTGTACTAAAATAAGTCACTGTACCACCCAGTTGTTCCTGCTGCTCTCTGCTCTGCAAAAGCACGGATTTTACAGCAGCTACCTCAACTAGGGCTGTAAGTCCTTCCCCAGAAGTCCCTTTAAAACTGGCACGATCCTCTTGCCACCAACTCTCCCAAGTCCCTGCATGCCCCTGTGACTTTACACCATAAGCATTTCTTACAGCATCTGCTCTGCTATCCTTTCAGCATGCGTCAGGGAAAATGCCAACTCCCAGTAGCTATAGTGCCACAGGATGTAGAATCCAAGAACAAAGCTAATCCGCAGACAATTTGATGGCAACTGTTCATTTACAGAGCTAATTAGTATTCATACAGACAGTGGTCAAGGCCCATATATAGGGCACACTGTGTGACAGATGAAGACAGGACAAAGTAATAAAACCCCCAGCTCTATATTTTAAAAAGCATGGGAGTATATCAAAACAGTTCACTCATATATCAGCCTAAATAAATTGCTCTGTTGTCCAAATATTAAGTAACCCACATTCCATGGTTATTTTCTGGACCAGAAAATAAAATATGCATAATTTGATTAATATTATTCCATTATTTTACACAGTAAAATCAATAGCAGAATACATAAACTGGCAAAGGATTTGAAAATAACACTAAATAAAACCAATTAAAAATGCATGACCAAGGCTAACAGCAAACTCCATTAACCCGGTCAGACAACCCACATGGTACTCTGCAAGTTTTCAACTCCCATCGACTAGTGCCATGCATTGGATGCAAAAATTAAGAAAGAATCTGTGATCGATTCATTTCAGTTAAACAAAACACAGCAGCAGAGGTCTCCATGGGTCACACAAACTTCTGTTCTCATTCGTATTCCTACAGCCACAGAGAAACAAAAGGAGTTGGTAAACCAGGTCTCACTGGATACTAACAGCACAGGCCACACGCAAGTGTGTAAATTTTTAGCAAAGATAAAAGCAAATGTTTCATAAGTTCAGGCAGCTCTAGAGCATTGGAAGAACTGGTATCCAGACACACGCATCTGGTCAGAGATTCTTTGAAACTTAGGAGACAGAATACTCTGGATTCCTTGTTCCAGTTCAGCATCACCATCAGCCACAGAGAAAGGTAGCCAGCCATTTCAAACAAAGGAAACAACGCACCTGCTAGCAAAATTTTGCAGAATGACTACTGATTTGGGGTGTCCTATATAACCCATATTAAAGATAAGATTTTCAGAAAACTAGATATCCTCACCTCATACTTTCTTTCCTAGTGACAAAATTGTCATCCAAAAAACCAACACACCACCACAGGTCTGTAGTTACTTTGAAAAGAAATGGCCTCCAAAGTCAGTAGTGGAAATTCAAAGGAGAAACTTCCCCTCCTTTCTACAAAGGTAAGCCAGCAACAAGGAAACCTCAGAGAAAAGCAGGAAATACAGATTACACATTTGATCAATCTGTAAGGTGTTTAAAAAAAGAATGTCACCAATTCAAAATCATGCCCTGACAGGGATCATGGTTTGTTTTTTACTATTAAATTAGTAAAGCAAGCAAACAAAAAAGTTTTCAAGAAGTCTGCATTATGAATTGCAAACATGATAAGGTATGTTAGGTGTTTAGTCTTCTGTAGTAAACTTGACTAAAGATATTATTCAGTAATCAACACAACATTACGGAATTTTGAAAAGAAGCAAGAACTCTAAACGTTTTGTTCAAACAATCATGTTTTGGATTAAGAAAATAAAAATTAATAGTTCTTTACCCAAAAGATTATAAAATACCTACCACACTAATACATCAAGTAAACGTTTGTTAAAGTTTGTATCTGCTCATTTAGGGGTAAGCAATTAAATTATTTATATATTGGACATCTCCACCTAAACCATTCATCATGAAAAATTCCACTATGGGAGTATAAACAAATGAATCTGCCCTGATTACTGAAAGGTAACCACCACCAATACCTAATTTATGACAGCAATACAGTAATACCAACCACTACAGACAGTGCATCTATCCATACTGAAGGGACAGTAAAAAAATCCTGATTAATTTTTACTGTAGATGCCAGCTCCTCCAGAAAGCACCTCTAAGTTTCTGCCACAGTGAGGTGGTGTCAAGAACATACACTATAGCAGAGTAACAGCTCTGCAACATGAAAACAACATGCATTAATCAAGGCTCCAAATTCTGTGTCCCAACTTCAATGTACTATAGCTCTGTAAGGCATCTTGTAGGAGATTCTTTCTGCCTACTGAAATAAATGTTATTAATTGAGGTCCTTATTTAACAAAAGGTGAAAATGCATTTAAAAAATGATAGCATTGTGTTATTTAATCTAATGCTACTTTCTATTTGTTTTACACTGTCTTCACATTTTCAATGTACTGCAGAGTAACTGTGCAAAACATGTCAATGGAAAGCTGGAAGCTTTGTCAACTGGGAAGAGAACAGATGAGCCACTTAGGAAGGTACACAAACAAAGCAAGTTTGCAGGAAAAACAAAGTGGCTAGACATCAAAAGGATCAGTGAAAAAAACAGCATCAAATTACTCAACACTGCATTGAACTGTATAAACTAGTCCCTTTTAAGCAGTGATTGCTGATTGCAAGCAGCCAAGATGTAATACGCTAAGTATACAAACATAAGAAAAATGTATATAAATACTCTGGAACATAACAGTGAAAATTCTATAGCCCACCAGTATATGCAATTATGCAGAACAAATATTTCCCATTCTTATGTATAGCTTTAAAGAGACAGCTTACCCTTTCCACTTGTCCTTCTTTGTGCTTCAGTTTGTACACTTTCAGCTTTGGAAGGGAAGTCTCTGTGTAGTTCTTGTCTTCCATGCCTTCGAGCAGTACCCCATGGAATGCCAACCTGCAGGTATTTGCGTGAATATCTGTATCCAGCTTGGAGCCAATCACAAGGCACAGTTTAGGACAAGTGACTGGTTTTTCAAATTCTAGCAAAGCCCACTGTTGTTTTGGGAGCTGGACTTCTCCTGCCTGGTCATTTTCTTTGTTCTCCTCTGAAGAATTTGAGTCTTTGGACAAATATTCCTCTTGATAAAGATAATCTTTTTCAAAATCAAAAACATTTTCTTGAATTTCTTCAGTGAAGTCAGCAGGGGCTGGACTGAAAAACATCACTCTTCCCATAACTGTTTCATGACCAACTGTGATATGGAACTTGGCCTTGGTCTGAAGAGCTCCACGAAAATACTGGATTTTCTTCAGGGAAATTATTGCAGCATGGATAGTGTGAAGAGATTCTGGGGTGCAAATCAGGCCTCGTTCTAGCAGTTTGGGATCAAACTGGGTTACACAGATACCTACTCTGTCACCCTGCACAGCGTAAGTCACAGGAGTATGGAACATCTGCATGGACTTGACTTTCTTTGTTACCTGTTTATGAAAAAGGGGAAAAAAAGGCAATTAATTGCACATGAGTGCATCAGAAGCAGAAAGCCATGTAACACACCCTGCTCTCTTGTAAGATGAGTGACCTTCTGAAGATTCCACAATTCAGAAAGTAGAAAGTGAATAGGCTGAGAACATACCCCATCATTTAGTATTACCACAGGTTTGAGCCTCTTAGCTTATTCTACCTCTTTTCTTAAGACTATCATGGCCACAATTATATTGATATTTGCATCATCTGTGCTCCAGTACTCACATACTATTTGCAAATCAACAGATAAACCCACATCATGGAATAGCTTACTTAATGTACTCCCTCTTAAGCACCAGCAGCATCAAAAGTGTAGAACTACAACACCCATCCATGCACCTAATGTGACTGTTTTTCTACTCCTCCTATGAAAATCATTTCATACACTTGATTTGAATTCAACTGTAAAATGTTCAGAACAAAAAAACCTTTCCTTATAATCTATTTGTACAATACTAAGCACAATGAAATCTTGTAAACCATCACTGCAAAATAATTAGTAATACAAAAATCTACCACCTCCTAGTCTATGACATTCCAAATATTAAAAAGAAGTCCTCAAAGCTTTCTTGCAAATATTTGAATGTTCATAAATATATGGCTAGCATTACTGTCACCAAAATGTGAGGTTCCACCTGTTAGGCTTATCATAGAAGTACAGAACTGGCCACCACTTAATTTATTTAACTCTTCCCAGATGCTATAGAAGTTTGACAGAGCTTGCTATTGTATTACTTATTTCAAGGAGTTCTCAAGGAGGAGAGAAGAATGAAATAAGCTTTTAAACATCAGTCTAGGCTCAGCTTGATCAGACTAAATCAGTTTAGTTTAACAAGCCTTCATTTTGGCTCTTTCAGTTCAGCAAATCATAATTTAATAAGATTTTCCACCTCCCCAGTTTGCATGTAACCAAATGTTTTTTCTGATAACATGTTTATGTTGCCACCTGTTGCATTCACATTAATGCTGGATGCTTGGATAGGTAATCACTTTGCTTGATGTCCCCATATTAGATAGCTTTTAATATTGGAATTATATTTTTGGCAATTAAAAGTAAGTTATATCCTAAATAAACATTACGTACTTGGACAAGAGTCCTTAGCAGAAAAAAGTTATACACAATGTATTTTTGAAGGGCCAAAACCTCAAAATTCAAATCCAAGACCTGAACTCTCCATGAGCATGCTCCATTCCAGAGATAACTTTTTTAGCATGTCTTTATCAATATACAATAAACAAAAAAAAGCATACAGAACAACATTGCTAGAATTTGTCAATTCTCAGCATAATTTCTTCTTCTTCTCTATCCCTTTTCTTAGTACCAAATCTACAGCTATCGAAAAAGCTCACGTCAAATGCTGCTGTGCAATTCTCAGCATTCAAGTCATCGGTATCTGTCTTACTCAGCTGGAACTGTTCTCAAATCCATCTCCAACCACTGCATGTCTCTTAGTAGCCCATCTTCTAATCCTGGCCCACCCCATTTATCTGTTAACTCCCAAAAGTAAACCGAAATACGCAAGCACTGATGAAAAGAATCCCAAACCAAAGGATTGGGCTGGGCAGATGTGGGCCTCCTTCTCAGTGTGTCACAGAGCTTAGAGAACATCATTTAGGTTAGACAGCTTGGAACAGACTAGAGAAGTTAGCCGTATTAATTTTAATCACAGAATTGTTTACTCATACAATAATACTCAAAATAACAGCTTTTTTCCCTGCATCTTGGATGGAATACATAAATGAAAACAAAATTACATTCTTCATCTTTTCCTCTTCTGTAAAGCCTGCTGCCCTGTATGAAGGACATAGTACTTGGCTTCAGACAAATCTCTGTATACCTACTCCCAATGTCACCAAACTAAGCAATACTAAGACTGCAGGGGGAAAAAAAATAAAAAGAATAAAAACTTAGAGGGAAAGAAATTGCAGAAAGTTAGATCAAAATAGAGGAGTAGATGAAAAGTCTGCTGGCTGAACTGAAAAATTAGATCAAAATAGAGGAGTAAACGAAAAGTCTGTTGGCTGAACTAAAACCTTCAGTAACTGCAATATAAAGATCTCTCCAAATAAGTCAGCAAAACACAGTTACAGGCAACATACAGAAAGCTGATTTTAAAAGGGAAAAAAAAATCTAGCAGCTGCACAGCTTCTGGAAAACAACAAAAATACCATATTCCTTGAAATCATATTTATACAAATAACAATGGCTATGAGCTTCACCACTACAAATATTGTCTGGGTTCCCTCAATCTCTGGCTGCTAAGCAAAACCGCAAGAAACGTTCTTTTTCAGATTATAAATTATTATTGCAACATTTCTCAAATCAAATGCCACATCAGTGGCTGTGGATTCTTGAAGAATCCACAGAATATTTTGAGAAAGAAGATCAAGAGGTGTGTTCACATAAGAGAAAAACCCCTCAACTAAAAAGCCTGGACCAAAATAGTTTGGTATGATCTTAACTATTGTCAAAACAGACTTAAAAGGCCATTCTAAATACTCACTAGTATTTCAGTTTCAAGACTTTTTGTACTGCGATATATATTCATTATCCCTTTAGCCAAACCTCCTAGAGAGTACTACCCATCTAGATGAATTGGAGAGAAACCATTTAGCTTTTACCTCCACCTCTGTATTCACCTCCTTGGTTGTACTTTTGAAGGCTGGAAGTACAGGGGCTTGAATCAAATCTTCCTTCTTTTATTGACTATAACCTACCCCGCCTCCTCCAGTTTCAATCACCGTGATAGTTGCAACACTGGTGATACAAGTAATGTTTAAGGACTTCAAAAAATGATAGAAGGTTTTCTAAACATATGTGTTTCAAAGAAATAAACAACCACTACAAGACTGAACTTGCCATATGAAAAGTATCAGCCCAAACTATTTTGAAAGACTCCTGTGATTTCAGATGTGATAATACTGGCAGTAAATATTTAATCTTTTACAATGATGGACAGGGTGAATAAACTGGCAAGAACTAAGGAATCTTCCAGCACTGTCACTCCTCAGCACAAAACTGGAACTGGAAGATGCACAGGAGATCTATGCAGTTTTCCATCTTAAATGGAAGCCACAACACAAAGATTTTTTTTTCTTTATTATTAATAGTCTAGTTTATAACATTACTTTTTAGAAACTACACACCTAAGCAGTCGGGTGAAATTATTATGGAAAATATTTGAGCATCTCTAAAACAGTCTACATAAATTAATCCAAAATATTTTTCACAGAAGTCAGATAACATTAAAGACTAAAAATTGTGTTTAAAAATACCTATCCTTGTGTGCATACACTCAGAATACCCAAAGCAGACCATCTGTGTTGCCCCCAACTCTCTCACAGGAGGCAAGCTCCACACATCCTGTCTGCACTCACCCAAAACTTCAAGAATCACCCGATTTCTTTATAGCTGGATCTGGCTTTCCAACAGGTCCTGCTTGTCCTCGGACACGTGAAGGGAAAGGTACTGCATTACTCAACCTACTGAAAATCAGTACTTCATGCTGACCTATCCAGTACCTTGCAGATGATTTAATCAGCCATCTATATTTGTTCTAAATGTAAGCACTTTTTCCACTTTTATTCAAAGTATCTATTCTTGTATCTAAAGTTCCCACAGACACATCAGAGTACAGAAGAAAAGTAAATGGGAAGAACACATTCAAGTCTGTTACGTTTCTTCCTACACGTTCTCAGTACCAGAATCAACTGTAAAAGCATTACACAGCACAGTATCTTAATCAACTACAAATGCTGTTCCAAGAACATAAGGTACATAGGAATTAGAATCTGACCAGAAAAACACCAGAGTGCGTTTAGGTGATTGGGGGGGGTGGATTAGATCACACAAGAACTGAGTTGGAATTGCATCTCCTTCAAAAGGTCAGACATGGAACCAGCAGAGAAGTGAATCAGCGAGTTGATCTGCACCCACTGGATCAAATAACAAGAGCCAGAGTAGCTTTAAATCACTGACTTCCTGTTTTCTGGGCAGACCATGAACATCAGTACAGTATTTCATTCCGTTTCACTCTGACCCCAACTGACAGAGACATTTGTCTCTGGTTTAAAATACCCCAAATATAGGGTTTTTCTTCAAGAGACTAAAGTACATAACTAAAAATCATCTTTGTTTCATCTGGCCTTTAAGATACAAACCTGGAAGCACTGCAAAGGATGCAACTGGCCCTTAGTATTAGATTTGTTTCTCTTATGCATATCTAGTTTCCCTATGTAAAAGATCCCCACAAGTTCTAAACTTTCATATATTTTCTTTAGCTTTACAACAATAGAAATTTCAAGTAGGGAGTTGGGGCTGGATCACTCAGTCTACCCATCTACCAACAGAATGACGTTAAATACTTCAGAGCATTCTGTCCTGAGCAATAGGACTGTATAATGAGACCAGCTATGACCAGTATCTTTCGCATTTCTTTGCATTTAATTTGAGCTCCCAATTTTTGTCCTCAAAATAAGGTCTGTAAAACAACTTCTGTCTCCTCATGTCCATGAAAACAGCACAAAACCCACTTTAGCAATACACAAATAAAGACATACTTTACTCTTCTTTTGGGGAAATAGACATTTAGACACAGAAAGTGAACAATATTGAGTGTATCTTTGAAGAGAGAGACTTTGTTGCATGTGAGCAATGTAGGTAGACATGGGAAACTTCGATAGCATTATAAAACTTGATACAAACTTTGCAAAGAAATTCACCCATGTTTTGTTCTCTAACAACGGCACAAGGGAATTGATTAGATCTCATCACATAAATCAAGAGCCACGTGTTGAAATCTTACATCATTTGCAAAAGGATTTGCTTCACTTTTGAAATTTTATTTGTATAATCACATTAATGTTCCTAAAGCATTATGTAAAGGTCTATAAAAAGGGTGAGAAAAGTTTATGTGTTCAAATGCAGATTAAAAAATGCAAAACAGAAATCAAAAGCACCCAAACAGTTCAGCCCTTGAGATAAACGAATGTATTCAGTATAAGAGAACCCGTTATTTGAAGACCAAAGGAAAAATCCACTAAGATTTTCAAAGCAGTTTAGTATAGCCTAATAGAAAGCAGGATACAGAAGACTTTTTCACCTGACATGGCAGAGCTTCTTTTCCTTTATTTATCCAACTTCCATCAAGTTATCAACCATATGCCATTGCTCATAGCTTCTTCAGATAAGATCCTAGCCATCCCACTGCCTCCCAATGCTGTGAGTGCATCTTTCTGCTATGAAAGATACAGCAACCATATTTCCCTGTAATACTGATGAGAAACTGCAAAGTTAAAATAATTAGTTTCAACAATCTCTTAGTGAAAATACTGATTAGAAATGCAGTATTTATAAAAGGAGTATTACATATGTATTACAAAAAGAGACCTCACTTCAAATGCAGAAGACTACAAGCAGTTCAAAATAGAGATCACATCTCAGAGCCCAGCTGCTAAGAGCTGCATCTTTAAACTTACATCCAAGAAGGAAAAGGAATTGATAAATGAAGAAAGCACTGTTTCAGTACTGAGGTTTAGAAATACCAAGAGCAAGCCTGCTTGAATCATCATCCAAACAAGAAAAAACAACAAACACTTGAGAGGCATAAACTGACCATACATATCAGTAAAGTAATAAATACTAGAAACAACACCCTAATATCATCAAGTAGAACTGCCTCCTTACAGCTGAAGAGGAATAGCAAAATAAGGCCCAACTGCACAACCAAAACGCACCCTATATCCGCTGCTTTTGGAAGCAAGGACTGCCTTCCTCTCTATTGTTCTGCTACAAACCCAAATAAAGAATGAGGCATCTCATCTTCCTGCTTTTAGGATCATCTCTTGCTGGTCAGAGGATATCAAGCTACATTGCCAACAAAATGCAGCCCACCTGTCTGAAAGGCTACCACAATTTTTAGTTTTCAGCCAACCCTTGTCTAAGCTCATATACCAAAACTAAACAAAGCTCTAAGACTGCTCTTAGATGTAAGCAGATCTTTTAATAAATTCTCTTCTAAACATGAAGGAAGTTGAATTATTTGCTCTATGAGGGATGAGCATTCACAAGCAAAGCTAAATCCTATAGATGAATAATCAACCAACATGTTTAGCTGAGACAGCAAACTGCTCCTGCTTGAAAGCGTCAAAAGGACACCTAGGCTGTGAAAGCACAAGACAGCACCAATGAGCATTCAGAAATCATGAGTCAAGGCCTCTGCCCTACTCCATCCACATCTTCCATCCAAATAAAAAAATCTTTTATTGTAAAAATTAAGATCTGGAATATTTTCTTAATTCTCTGAGATGCCTTTGTAGTTCACATCATATCTTAACAAGCATTGAGAAACATTAGTTCCAAATCTTTAACCAGGATTTCAGAACAACATAAAATGGAGATAAAACAGAAACTGTTAATAGTACATTGCTGAACAGCAATCACACAATGCAAACTTTGCCCACTACTCATGTTGTGGAAAGCCATCTCTTCTGAGTCAACATCAAAACAGCATCCAGGACCAACAACAAAGAGTAGAAACCTTAAAGAGTCAGAAATAATTCCAAGTTTGCAGGTGCCACCAAGATCATGTATGTGGGCTTTGTAACAATTTTCTAAAATATCTTCAATATTTCTAGAATCCGTTATTTGTCCATAACCTTACTTCACCTCCAGATGGGAAAGGAATATAGCATCTGGAAGAAAAACTGCTTCACATAGAATGATTCTTCTAACTTAATTTTTTAAAGTGAAATTTATAAGGGCATTTACCATTTGACCAATGTGGTGCTTATGTAATGCCACACACATGCTATCTGATTTTATTTAATATACTGCTCCCCCTGATAAAATAACACCATAGCCTGAAGAGCCTGTACTGCAACTCTGGAATAAAGCAATATAAAAGGGGATACTGATGTCCCTTTAGGTTATTTCCTTTCACAGCATCTAAAATATGGCTGTGCACCTAGTAAATAAAGCAGCAGGTCAGCGATCTTACTCTCATGCTGCTCTGCTTTAATCCTGTAATTTTAATTTAAATTACATGTACACTATATTCATGCACAAAATCACAAACCAAAAATTAGCAAATGTTAAGATTTTGCATATAAAGTTAAATGACCTTCTGTGCCTATGCATTCCCCTGTAGCCTTTAAGGATATAAACTTAAATTTTTTTCCAACAGAATCTAATCAATCCCATGCACAGTCTGGACAAAGCTAACTGAATAAGAAAACTATCCTCTGTTTATTTTCCTCTCGTGACTGAACTGCCCTGAACTCATTATTTACTGTAAACCATCAAATTCACACTGTATTGCATGTATGCTATCCTACTGGAGTATCTATTTGGTAAACTTGAGTAATCTTTTCACCTTTGTAATATAACATGGCATTACGCCTCACTGAATATAGGAAATTCAACCACGTAATTTGTTACAATCCAAATTCTCAAGAAAAGCCCAATATCTAGGCTTTGGAAGTAAAAGGCTGATTTTTTAGAATATTTGTCATTTCATATCAATTTTCCTTGTTCACAGCAAGGCTTCCAATAGCCTCAACCTGTTCAGCCAATTTTCAACTCACCCCAAAACCTCCAAATCCAAACCACAGCTCCTGGGCTTCCACTTGAAAACGCTCTAAGAGATGTTACCCAAGCTGTAGCTGAAGTCATGACTCTTCCTGTCTCTACATTTTGCCACAGAAGGCAGGCAGGCTGGTCAAGTATGATTTTGCCTTTGCAGTATTTCCCAGGAATTACAGGTTCTTAATATTCCCTTCGGCTTCCACCCCTTACACCTTCCCTTCTACCTGGGATTCACAAGGGGAAAACCAAGAGCACCAAGCCCCGCTGCACCTTTATTTTCTCTGCACTGCCTCTTCTAGATTTGGGTCATTCTGAAGGGGAGGACCACATCCCCTTCTAGTCCTCCGGTCAAAAGAGCGTAACAGCCATATATGTTGAACACTTGGGGCTGTAGGTAGGGAAGAGATCTCCACACTCCAAGGATGTGTGGAAGGAGACAGAAGCCAGACACCCACTGTATGTCCTTTCATCTCCAAATGATTAAAATATCTCATTGTTTTTTTGTAACCAAAAAAGGATTCCTAAGGTGTCAAGTATCCTTAAATTAAGTGGTACTGCTTGTGCCATCTATCACTACAGATGACAAAGTATGCATTTTAAAAGCATAATATAATGCCAGTGAGCTTAGCCAGCATGTATGTAGGCAGAGAATGTCAGACCCCTAGTAAAACTATGACATAAAATAAGCTTAACATTTACATACCAATTAAAATTTCAGCAACTTATCAAAAAATATTTCAATAAAACATTTTTCAAAGAAAAAAAATCCAAAAAGAAGTCAAAACCAATAGGTTAAAGAAAGGCTGTTTGGAATTTTCTTCTTCCAACAGAATGAACTGATTTCTTTTTTCCCCAATAGATTTAAGTTTAGAACAATAATACTACTTTTATCTGAAGACTTCAAAGTCACATGCAAAAGAATATATCACAGTAAACACAGGGTTGAAGGTTTTATAGAAGAACTTCTACTGGAATTTTTTTCTTCTTCTTTAGAAGAAATTTGTTTACTACCAGTCTTTGAAAAGCATGAAAGGGAGGAAACTATAGGGTAAAGAAGTAAAACTTTTACGTGTAAGGAACATTTGCAGCTTTGTGAGAAGGCTGGTTTTGGTAGAATGTGCGACATGGAGCCCAATGTGAGTAATATTATATCTCAAATAAAAATCAGCCCATGAATATACATAATCCAAAAGGTAATTCTCCCAATCTCTGAAATGTAATGGAGCCACTCTAGATCACTGAGGCATGAATATTTACCGTATTCAGGCTTTACTGCTCTCGATCTGGGTTCAATTTTGCAAATTAAAATGAAGGCTCTGTGGATAGAGAGATTAAAGAAGAGCATCCCAAAGCCTGCCTGTTTCCTTGGTGTGGTAGCAGTGATCTGGTTACCCTTCTGTTAGGTTATTTCTTTTTACTTAATGGAGTAGGTCAAAAGCAATTGAGAGTGGAAAGAGGAGGTCATTATTGGGTCACAACCTTGGAGTTAAAGGCTCACTAAGGAAAACAAACACAGAGTGAATATAAAGCTGCATTTAAAAATAAAACCTGTAATGAAAAATAATATTTTCAGCTCTTTTCACTTCTATTTTGACAGGTTGAGGGAAATAATAAGAATAAAGTTATTTTGCTCATTTCTTTCTTGTGAGCAAAATTCTCCTGTCCCTTCTATAAAATAAGCTCGTTAGTAGAAGCCATGATTTATACAAAATGAAACAAAGGTGATGAATAATTACTGAGAGATCTGGTAGGCTTCATTAGCTGTGGCAAACATTAACATTAATTGTGATGATTTGTACATTTTCTAGGAAATACTTGGAATATAAACACAACATCACTCTAGTGCAATGCAGCAAGCAAACAAACACAAGTATGCACATCAGTACAAATCAAATGATATGGTATGACTCCTAGTGAATTCCTTGTACTAATTTGAATGAAAACAAATGCTACTTCTGCTATGAGAAGAAAAGAAAAAGGAATTAATTACTACAGACAAGTATTTTTCACAATATTTCTTTTCAGTTTATGAAATAATTTATAAACAAAAGCCTTATAGCTGCTTCCTTGAGGTAGGAGTTTTTTAGTGGCAAATTTTAAAGAGTTCAACTGGTAAGAAATTTCTAATACAAGTAACAGTGATTAAGATTAGAAAAATAAATTTATATCCTCTGCATTGTATGGTATTTTCAAAATCTAAGCAGTTACGTCTAGGTAAAGTACAAATGGATTTATCCTTACCACCTTGGCAAATAATACTAAGCTATTAAATGAATAAAGCAGTATGGTGCAAAGTTTGATACAGCAAAACCGAATTATAATGCACAGATACATGTTAGAATAGGTAAGTGTTTACTGTAATGATTCTAATTAATCCATTCACATGCAGCTGCGGGAAGAAAGGGGGTGAAAGGGCAGAAAAACAAAGGGGAAAAATTGGGGAAAGAATGAAGAGACTGCATCTTATGAAACTGGAAATAAAGTCAAAACGTAGTGGTCATCAGCTAGCAAAAACAGCATTTACCATATAGACATGCCATGTGATATCTTATGAAATAAGAAAGTCACACTTTTTTGCCTCTGAGCTACATCCTGGTACCAAAGGGTTACTGTGCTTTGAAACCTTCACCAACGGCCTTACTAAACATTTAATATTTTTCTTTCTGCTTTCTTAAAGGCCCCAGATGTGTTCTTGCAGATCAAAAGAGAGCAACTTATAAAGTTAAACGAAATCAAGGGCTTTTGTTCCGAGGCATCGTTGCTGAACTAATTATTCCTGGATGTTGTTTAATGAAATAGCGGTGCCATATATTAAAACAGTTAACAGGATGAGTTGCGTGAGTTATAGGAAAGGTCTGATCCAGGATTATAAATTTAGGGTTTTCTTCAAAGGAGATGAAACAAACTGCTCACAACTCCCCAGTCCTTTCTGTCACTGGAAGACTGAAATAAAGGAACCCAAAAATGTATGAAAGCTGAAATATCATTCTACATATTTACCCTTCCCTGAACAATAGAGAACTAAAGATGGGGGAGTTCAAAAAACTCCTGAGATTCTTTGAGATGGGGAAATGAAGATCTAAGTTATCCTGTCTATTCCCTGGATGCTACAAAGAACAAATTAAAATAAATATTGGTAAAGCCTTAGGAGAAGCTTAATTTTGGATGTACCTACACAAAACAAGAAAGGACTCCCATCTTTACCCAGTGCAAATAGTTATCAGAGCACTTAAGCATTTTTATCAACAGGGAAGATGGGGGGACTTGGCAAGGGGGAAAGGAAGGTAAGCAAAAGAACTATTCCAACATCAAATCACTAGTAGAGTTGGAGCTTTTACATTGTTCTGCAGCCTCCAACCACACCAATATTTTTGGTACAATGCTTATTTAACTATACATTTACCTTACTGAGAGAAACAAAGGACTCTCAAGATCCTTAAGGATCTCAGACTAGGAAGGCAACTTTTAGAACTGATGGCTCTTATACATTCAGACAATAAACACTTCACCTCCCTACTGATAGTCTCTTCTGTGTTTGTATTTTACAGCCTGACACCGGCCAATGCAACACTTGACACCTAATTAACAGACCTAGGAGCTGGAGGTCCATATATTGATCACACTAAATGGGATTAGTGCGAAATAAAAAGTTCAAAGGGTCTTGACCAAACTTCACCACAGCCCAGCTGTGACAGCTGCTATGAATTTGTGTATCCAGTGCCTCACATTTTTATTAAGAGGGGTCTGGCACACTAGAGTATGCAGTAGCCTATGAGATCACAAAGGTTCACCTAACAATGTCAGGCTCTGTAACTGTAGTGACTGACTGAGGAAAAAAATCCTCTTGCTTGTTTGCATAGGTCTTTTTGATTAACTCATGAAAAGGGTCCCTCACCTCTAATACAACAAGCATTTACAATAGGCGTAAAATTGTGACTTCTTTGCCTCTTAAGGATTTGTTAACTTGCTATGGAAGAGCTGTCCAATTTGGAAAAACCCTAGGTTTGATTATAAAAAGAAATAATTCCAGATACATGCTGCAAGCATACCTAGTATATTCTGACAATGACAGCCAGGAGCTGTATTCAAATGATAGAACTCCAAACTATTATCTTCTAAAGACACTTTCTATTTGCCTAAACCTCTCAGCTATCATTAGGTGAATAAATATTTCTACATTTTACACACATCCTTTTTAGTGACAGTCCTACTGACATTATTTTTTAAACCTTCATCAAGATCCAAAGAAATTACAACTATCACCAACACATTTCAGTATTTCCGAGTACCCATGTAAATTCATTTCTTACTTAAAACAAACTACCTAATATTCCAGTATCAACTATCACAGACACCTGTAACAGAAACATGGGAAACCTACTACAACTCAGGGAAGGGAATAAGCCCATCACGCAGATGTTCAAGTACTACTGAGGCACAGTGAATGCTCAACAGGATTCTCTTGGTTAATGTAATGTTTACCAAAATATTCAAGATAAACTATGAACAAAAAGCAATTTTGTTTTTGTTGGTGCTTCTTTTGTTTTATGATTCACTCTGTTGGAATATTTTCCAAAAAAGTGGAGGATGATCTGCTCTGGGAGTTTATATAATCAGTGATAAGGAAGTGGTCATCAGTCAGGAGGAAGAGATAGAAAACAGCTATCAATTTATAAATAATTTTAATCCATTATGGACCTTTTAAAAGGAAGCTAAATCTGGTCCATGAAGGGACTTTAAAATTGGCTCACTGGGGTTACAACATGCACAGGTAACAGATGAGACAGCACTGGAGCCATCACACAAAAATACCTGACAGCAGATCAACAACAATAGAAGCTTGGTAGAAGAAAGGAGGGTCAACCTGAAGCCTATGGAAGAAGAGCTGACTGTTAATGCTGGCATGTAAAGTCATAGCAAAGAACACATAGCAAACACATTGAAAAGATCAATCTTTGAATACTTTACAGAGTATTGCAGCACACCAAAAACAGCTTTTCTTGCCTTCCATGTATCTTTTTCTATCTATGTATCTCTCCTGCTAGATTTCTTTCTTTGCAGAATCTTCCCCTTCCTATCCTTTGGGTCTCAGGGCTGGGGCATGCCCAGTCACACCTGCTGAGACAACCTTCACTCAAACAGCCAGTGACATTTCCAAGTACCACAATTAGGCTTCAAAGTTCACATTCCAAGATTGGAAAGGTTCACATGTCTCTGCTCTGTCTTCAGTCAGGACCAGAAAACTGCAGCTGTTGCTCCCTCAGTCTTGAAAACTAGAACCTTTTATTTTTACATTAAAGCTGAAATTACTTGTAATCCAAAGCGTGCAGGCTACAAGAAATTATTTGAGATGACTGGACCCAGTCCAAAGGAAGCTTATCTAGCCTATCCACCAATGCAAAACTTTTTATTCACTATATTATTTAGGATTTTTTTTTTTTTTTTTTTGGCCAGTGTAGCTTGAAAAGTTCCATCAGATTTTGTAGAAGTACTTCTTCATGACGACGTTTCCTCATTTGCAGATTTTGGAGACAAAGGCAACAACTTGTGATTGAAAATGCACACCACTAATTCCAGGAAGTTACCACTGCTTTTTGTACAATGTGTCTGCTAAGGAGACACTACGGCACTTGCCACCATATCTACTGACTGTTCTTCATCAGTCAGAACATTCTTCTCTCAAAAATCAAAACAGCATTGCTCTCATCCATAAGGGTCAATGTTACACAGAGGATATCGGCATTTATCTCAGTGCACATTGATGCAGAACTTGGACCGTATATCCAGAAGTCCCTTAAACGTAGCAAAAAACACTATGTCTTCTTATGCTACAAGTTTATATTCTCTTTATTCTAAAATATGCATTAATATTCTTCTACAGCAAATATAAATATAGAAGATACTCACCACAGTGAGACTGCAAGATTTGGTTACTTGCAATTTTAGGAGACTGTTCTAAGATATAATTGGGGATGCTCCCTCCAGTCCTGTATTTTATGTGTTTTTTGGCACGATTCAAGTAGCTTAGAAAGAAAATATAATTTTATTGGAAGTGACTGAGTACCTTTATTTAGGAAGAAAAATGTCTAACTAGAAAAGCCTATAGTAAGTCAAGAGTGAATCTTGAAACTAAGAACTTATCATTCAAAAGAAAAACGTCAATGTTAGAAACCTTTGCTACTACAGCCAGTGTCGATTAGAGGAAATTAAGCCAGCAAGCTGGTCCAACTGGTTGAAGTTTTACCACTGTCTCTCAACAGAAGGAATGGGGGGAAAATAATTTCAACACAGATAAGGCCAAATATAAACAGAAAAATAAGAAAAACTTTTAATTTGGCCAGTAAGCCAAGTTTCCAAGGTCACTCTAAGTAGATCCTTGCTCCAAACTAACAATACCTAGCTTCAAGAATCAGTAAGACAAAAATGAGGAAAAAATACACATGCCATACTTACACATACATTTAAATACCACTTACTCTATATTTTATGTGTAACATATATACATTTCATAATTCTTTAGGAAGATTAGATTTAGGGGAGAAAGAATTTTTAAAATGACAAAAACACCTGCCGTTAGCCACTTAACATTTTATTTTTTTTGTCTTTAACAAAAGGTAAAACAATACAATACCACTGGAATATTCTCTGTTCAGTCTGCATCACCATTTCTTGAATCCTCTTTAGATATCACATTTTATGACAGTTTTTTCTCCCTTTTCCTGCAAAAGTTAGGTACCACTTATTGCCTATGGTATTTTATTAAAATGAGATAAATTGCACAGCATTTGGAAAACATTCTATCTCCTTTTTTTCGAAAGATATTATTTATAATCCCAAAAGGATGTTAATATTTAAGAAAAGCACAGGGTTAGCCTATTAGAATATCAAGTCTGACATATTATTTAAGGTAAAGGCTCATTTCAGTTGCTTCAGAAGAAAAACATGAAATCCCAGCGCCTTACCAACTGTGCAATAATGAAAATGAGGTTGTAATGAATTCCAATCTAACCCTCAATAGCGGATTCCAATTACTGTGCTCACAGGAGAAGTAAAAATATTGACAAAATATAACACCATTTTTTGAGAAAGTGGTGAACAATGCTGCAGAAAACTATCCACAGATGTAAATCTACAAAGAAAATTAGATTCCCACTCAAACTTCACTCTTTTTAGTCTTATTAGAGTCCCCAGCATACGAAAGGGTGAGCTCCCTCTGCACAGACAAAAGGGAATGAAAAAGGGATGTGAGTATGAGGTTTAGCAGCAAATAAATAGCTTTGCTATTGTAAATTTCAGTAGAAACATTATTAGTTAAGCATAGTGGGCTTTGTGGCTTAATATAGATTCAGCACAAGTAATTTTTCTACAAGCCTTTGGCTCCATCTGCTGACTTTTAATATTAAAAATAACTGATGAGGCTGAAAACATTCATGCTTTTGGAACACTTAAGTCTACATTTTTGTAAGTGTGGTTCAAAAGTTGTAACTAAGTATAACAGGTATTTGGTATGGTAATTTTGTCAGTTAAAATTATCTTGAAGTAACAATATACTAGCTCAGAGGAGGAGGTACCTGAGTGAGCCTGGGATGCACAAGAGGTAAACAAATCTTACTTGGAAGACTGACTAGAATCAGATTTAAGCAACAGATACTCATCTGGATGCTTATGTCACAGAATCAATCAGCAATTAAGTTCAAATCTGAGTAGTGAGGTTCTGAACAGATTAATAAAAAGAACTGAAGATCTATAATCTCCCTTGTGAGAGAGCTCATCAGATACATTTGCTCAACACCCGCCTGCACTGGTTTCAGTTTCTCCCATTTTCACTGAGATGTCTGCTTCACCGAAACTAAAGCTTGTTGTATTCATGAACAAAAAATGTCATTAAAAAAATTATTCTGAAGGTTCAAGAGCCCCAATATTTTCCTGTTCCAGCTCTGATTTATTTTTCATTACTGCAGAATTCTGATCATTATCAGAGCACTATGAACTCAAACTAGATAAAATTCCCAAACAAAAAAATTGCATGAGAAATGCATCTAATATGCTCTTTACATATAGCATAGGAAAGTCTTAGACCCCAAAATAAAAAACAGTTACAGTACTTAATTGGCCATTTTTTATAGTTAGTAACTAAATCTATCATTAAATAAAAGTATCCTGATTTACTGGAACACTAAGCTCTCATTACTACAAATTATTTGAGTGGTAATTGGGATCATCAGCATCTGATGATCTGTTTTCCTTTATGACTCTGGCAATACCGGTATTAGAAAAATCTAACAAAACCACACACATACAAAAAACCCAACACATTCAACTTTCAAGACTTTCAGAGTGCACAGAGATGGCACAGAAAAAGTACTCTCCTCTTATTATCAGTGTAGGAGACATGGTCAACCTCTCAAACCAAATCCTATTTGTTACAGTTGCTACATACGGGGATGAATTTTTTTTTTAAATGTGCCATTCATAGCTTCTGTATCAACCTACCAAAGTCTTAATATTTGACTTAGAAACACAAGTGAAAAACAATAGATGGAATCAATTATTTTTGTGAAGGGATTTCAACACAGAATGAAGTCTTAACTATGTTAAAGCTAAGATTAAACAGAATCTGAACCAGACCCTAAAACTCTATCAGAGGTGTGAAAAAAGGTCATCTTCATAGCTCTGTAGAAAAAAACCACTTTTCTAAAATTAAAATATTAAAAACCCACAGATACTGTAGTTTCCAAAAAGCTTCTTTCAAAGCTATTAAATGTCTTTAACTTCTCCTTCAGATTTGAGACTGAGGCTAAGGAATCCCTTATAAAAGCCATTACTTTCAAAACCTGAAAACACATGAAAGCAAATTCTGAACAAATATTCCCCAAAAATTTTAACAGTGCATGAAACATTAAGATACAAGACTCATTTCTACATGGTCATGCTCAGATAGAGGTGTATGTCCAATAGGTTCAAAACTATACTTATGCAAAAGTTCACATCAGGGAAAATTATCTCCACACAATTTGAGATTTAGACACACATTAAGGAAAACTTAAAAATATAACAACATTTAAACATAAATCTAGCCTTCTGCAAATTTGATTTTCCATATACAGGGAAACAGCAAGAAAACAAGCATGCCTATTGTAAAGCACTCTGCATAATTATAGAAGTTTTAATCACATCAGTGTATTCTTCTCTCTGTCAAAGTCTGTCTAAATCCTGTCTCAAGTAAAAAGCCCTGGCTGGTATCATCGTAGCTAGATGACATCAAACAAACGAAAGGCAGGATTAAAACTTCACTTCTGAGCTGATCAGAAGGGACCTTGTCCATCAGGGACAACAATATAATGTAAACCAAAAAGCAATAATACATCATTTGATTTGTGGAGTTACACTCGTTATGCCAGAAAACTTTAACATTATGGATTCAAAATAACATTAACTCAGCTCACTACACATTGTGGATATCTAATGGTATGTTTTTACAACTGTTTGTAATGTACATGTCAGATGGCCTACGTCTTTCTTGTGAGTCACACCATAACCACAAAACTATGCCTAAAAGTTAAATAGGATGGGGAAGAAAGAAAAGTTAAGTCTGACGTAAAAATTTCTTTGCCCATCTCTCTTCCCATATATGAACTTTCAAAACATCTTGCCAATATTAATTAACTTCATGCAACCCTCAGACAAGAATTAATCACCCTTATTAAAAAAAAAAAAAAAAAACATCCACAAAAAGAAGTTTATCATGCTTTTGCTTTTTCTAATCAAAATTAAAACAGGAAGTTTCTGTAAAAAAACCCAAGGAAAAAAAAAAAAAAACACCAAACAAAAAAAACCCCAAACCCACACCACACAAAAATGCCCCCACACACCCAAAAATTAAAAAAAAAAATAAAAAATTGAACAGAACCCTTACTTTCACATAGTCATTTGTGTGTTTTTACTACAAAATTAGTGTCATTTTTTAAAAAATACTGTTTACCTTCCTGCCAAAAACATCCCTTAAAAAAAAAATTCCTCAATGTTTCTGGTAATCCACCAAATCAGTTCAGCACATACGTGATTTAAAGATGCAGAGGCTACTGAAGCCTCAAGTTGTCTTCCCTAAACATGTTCTTGTTACTCTTATTACCTCTATTATCTCTATTCCTAACAGTAAATACGAAGTTTGCAAACTTTTTTTCTCCACAGATTTTACAATCTTTAAGAGCCTCTCTAAAACTGGGGATAGAGCCTGTGATCTCAGAGAAGACAACCACTTACATGCTGTCTCCACATGAAACATCTGGAAAGCGGATTTAAAAATGGAAGTTCAACAACCTGCACAGATCAGATGTGTGGGCAGTAAAAGTAAAGATGAAACAAAGCAAGAACACAAGTAAAGGGAAAGACTTGAAAAAATGTTGAACTTTTTGTACTACAAAAACATTTGACTCCAAATGTATCTTAAAACTTTTGACAAATCTGTTAGCACTTGCTGCAAGAAGGAAAAGCAGACGCCTCACAATTTGTACCAACTCTGAGATTTCCACCATTTTCGCACTATTTAGGGGACTGCATGCCTGAGAAATATTAACACATCAGAATAAATTATGTTAAACTTCAATCTTATATAGCATCTCACGCTCACAGGAAGTCTCAGAGCAAGTTAGGACCCCACCCTGTATCACTACATTGGAGAACTTCCTCCACCTTCATCCATAAGACATTAAAGTCCTACCCTGGGGCAAAGATAGTTAATAACCTCCTCTGAAGCCCAAGCAATCAAGTAGCCTTTGACAAAACTGGAATAAAACATTAATTTGACAGTCCTTGCCTCCTTAATACCTTTTGTACAAATAACTGTTCCTCCCCAAACAAGCACATCATGCCAACAACAGAAAAGGAACATTTGAAATGGAAATACTTGTCATACAAAACATTATTCTTACTCAATCACCACCTGACTCCAATTCTCTCCTAAAACTCAATGCAAAATAGTCCAGGGGAGACTTTGTGTTTTATGTTATATTTACAAACATTTGTATACTATTTTGCATTTAGACTAAACTAACTGTCATTGCTTTGTGTTGATTCAAGGCCAAACTGGACATTTATTTTAGTCTTATTGGATATTTATTTCAATCCTTTACTAAAAATAAGTATTTTCAAGTTTCCCCATACAATCCTTTTTTCTGTCGTTTTGAGTGTTTGTGGTATACCTCCATATTCCTCACTCCCTGAAGACTTCAAATTATTGTCAACTAATCTCGACAAGCAGGATCAATGTCTTCAGCTAGGCAAAGGAAATACCACACGAATAACACCCATATTTCAATACTATAATAGCATATATTTTTGTCTCAGCCACCATTTAATTTGCAGTCCTATGTACCAGGTGTTGCACATCAGATGAATGCATCTTCTAGAGACACTTAGCATAAGCCCATTGAAATTCATTATATAACGAGTATTAAGTAAAAACAACAACATAGTAACTGAAATGAAGAAAACAAGAAGTGGTTAGATGAATACTAAGAGAGCAGAAAAACGTCAAGAGGTTCTGAAACCTCACACAGAACTTGTGACAAACTTCAGAATCATTTCCAATACCTCTATCTCTTTCCTGTTGAAGAAAAAAAAAATGTATCTGTATATATAAACAAGGCCATTGCTTTCAATGATTTAATCTGTTCTCATGGCTGATTTCTGCCACCTAAACTGAATAGGGAGTGAGGCCGTCTCTGCAATTCTTTTACAGAATCTATTACACATCCCCATGCATAAACTATATCTTATAAACAGGTTGCCTAGACAGAAGACAGGTCAACTACTGAATCTAACTTTCACAAAGGTCTGATAGTTTTTAAGTCTACAATTTATGTATTTAAAGATGTATTAGCTACAACGACTCTTTAAAAATGCTATTTGACCTTTTCCTTGTGATTTCTAAAGGGTGAAACATTTATTCTTGATTATTTATTCATTAGAGAAGAAAAAGAAAAGCCAACTGAATTTTATGGCATATGCTTTTCAGCTAATCTTTATAACCATGAAGAGCCTGGGAGTTTGTAGCTTTTATTTCAGACAGTTGCGAATAAAAATCCGTATCTAGGCATTCATATCATGTTCATCACAGTACTAACTGGGCAACTTAATTATAATATTCCAGCTGATACTGTAAATATTGGTTTTCTTTAGTATTACTTATTCTTTCTTTTCAAACTGCAACAGCTATTGTAATATAAAGTAATAGGAATACTCTAGTGAAGAGATGTATCTTGCATTTAGTTTCAACAATACACATTATTGTCACAGGCACATGACAACAGATTCAGGTGATGAGCTGAACAAACGTTTAAAAAGCAAAGTCAATTCTCATGTAATTTTCATAGTAGTAATAAAATTTAAAGTTTTATAAATGGTGTTATCTCAGGAACACACAGTACAAGACATGAAATCCAGAGGACTTTCTATGGTGTTATACTAATACTTCAAGAAAACACTCTGGTAATAGACTAATTATAGATTCCTGGGCACTTACTCACTAGTCTGTTTTCTTCTGTGTTTTGTTCAAATTTAGAAGTTTATGTTCAACAGTCTTGGTTAAATGACATTTTCAATATTCAGGCCCCTTTTTTGTTAGTGCCCAGATCTGAGCAGAACTTTATAACGTACAGACCATGGCTTAGTTAATGCTGTACTTGCTGAATTATTCTGCTTCTTAAAAGCCTGATCAAATGAGGAATTGTACTGTATATGGATGATCAAGGAAGAACAAAAAGTGACATTCCCTTCCTTCATTCTGGTTACTGAAATTTTGCCAAAGCCTCCAGCACTTGAACTTAAATATTTAAAACATGATAGTTACTCACTGCTCTAACAGCCTACTCATACTGAAGTTACATTCACAGCAGGAATGCAATGTGAAAGCTATGTTTACCATATAGGAGGCTACCTTTCCAATTACAATTCAAGCGTCTCACTAAGATTCCTGTTCATACGGTATGTGTACGTGCATGTGGGTCTGTTTTCAATTGAACTGAGAACAATTCTACCTGATAAATTAAAATAAATAAAAATAAAGTTAATGACCTGGCAGCAGCAATGCTTAAGCAAACAAGTTATGCAAACACACACCAGCCATACTTTGCTTTAAAAAGTTACCATAAATTTTAAACAAAAAGGCATTTGGATGAAAGTTTATGATTACTATAGCAATGTCCATTAACTTAGTTTCAAACTAATCTTGAACTCTGGGGCACACAAACCCAAAATCACAACACGATCACTGAAGCAGCAACTGTTCAACAGGAAATATGTTACCTACTAAGTCCCAGGACATGTTTTTGTTCAGTTGCATCCCAGTCGTGGCTCAAGTCATCTTAAAACCTTTCTCCTCCTGTATACAGCTAACAGGATCACTAGAGTACCCACTCTAGATGGCTCCAGGACTTATTTTCAAACTATAAATGCTAGGAAAACAATAGCTGGCAAGCTGGCATATCCTGTAGAGGAGGTATCAGAACCTGCTTATTCATCTTCAGAAACCGACCCTGAGAGGTTAACGCCACTCAAAGTTTATCAGGTCTTGTCCTTTCTCTCATCAGACCCACTCTTGCTTCAGCCTTTGGAAACAAGTTCAAAAATACCATCCCAAGGTTTCTGATCTGACCCTGACTGATGCTGGTTTCAAGTACCAGAGGTTTCAAGCCAAGATGTACTCAAGGGGAGGAAGCATACACAGCTGCATTGTTACCCAAGATTGCAACAGCAGCTGAGAAAAAGGAGGGAGAAAAAAGTTTCTTCAATCTATCATGTAAATCAAAAACATCAGTTACTTTGAAGAGCAAACTTTGAGACTGAAAAAGAAGCTAGAGATGGAGAAAGATTGAAATAGGCAGGAGAAAAAGTAGAACGAGCAGATGAGGTAAGTAAAATCAATAAAGATAAATCTAAATGTCAGCTGTCATCTTAATAGCTTATTAGATGTCTGGTTTTCTTTTCAACTTTGTTTTGGAGTTGCCAACCTACATATCTGTTTATCCCTAAATATGTTGCTGTACTGAAGCCAAACTGCTCACTAATATAACATACAAGAATATATTCCATTTCTCCAGTTGAGGCACTCTTTTGTACTGGGATACTGAGTTTTTCCATCAGATCCAGCAACCCGCTACACTGGTAATTCCCAAAGAGCTACAGAATACTGAGCATCACAGACTACACATGGAAGTCACATCCACCAGCAGTCTAAACTAGTCAGGAGAGCACACTAATGTGTCACACTAATGGGGAGAACACCTACAGACCTGGGAAAGCGAATGCAGTCACTAATGAAACTATTACACTTCAGTGCCAAGATCAACCTCAGAACAACTCTACCTGTATAATTTTCCTGTGAGTCCACTGGTTCCCTATTCTTCAGCTAAGTCTCTTTCTCACCTTGTATTTCTGTAACAACTTTCTTTAGCTCTTCTAACAGTTCTCATAAGACAAATGATTTAGTGAAATCTGGACCAAAAAAAAAAATTTTGATATATTTAAGAAAATCGGTTGCATCAAAAATATGATGTTAATCTCGCAGTATTTTCATCTACTCAGAGTCAAGATGATGCTACATTTCATTTTCATTTTGAACCCTATTAAACAGGGTACCAGTTCATAGGCAATGATAACTCTCTGCACTGTCTATTAAGCCAAAATTATCTGTGTGGTGATAGCACAAAATGCACACTTTAAATTATCTCATGCATTAACCACAACCAGTCAGTATTGCAGATAACCCTGAACAAGCAATCAGTATCACAGAAATACTGCAGAAGTTAAAATCTACCTTGGAGAACAATACTGTTTCCAGCAATATTGCACCTCCATGGGAGCCTAGATCCTAGACAGTCATTTAAAGATGGTTTAAATGGATAGAGGCAATGAAGAAATTGAATGCAAATCTCTTCAGATCCACTGTAGGAAGAACCCTGTATACTTCAAGTAATTTTTCTAAGCCATTATACTACAATCAGTCTCTAGGCTGACAGAGAGCACAGGGTACATCTATCTAGACCTCCAGCTAAAAAAAAAAAGCTGCAGATGAATTTCAGTATTTGAAGAGTTAATTGGCCAGCACTGACAAGGCTACTTTTCTGCCTACAGAGATCACATTAGACACACAAGCTCCAAAAATACAGTGTATGGTTTGGATTAGCACTGCTGAGGCTGGCTGCTCTCCCCTGGCTTCCTTCCCTTCTGCTCTGACCAAGTAGAAAAAAAAAATTTAAACCCCGTAATACATATTCGGCTCCCTTTCTACTGTGTCTTATCCCTGGTCCTGAATAAAACAAAACTCAACGCACAAAGTCGTTTACCTTGCTCCCTCTTTTTACTGTCCCTACATGATACTTAATAAAAAATTGCAAGAGATGTGAACTAAACCACTGTAATTCAGTAACAGGTAGTGAAAGAATAGCAACATACAAATCTCTTCCTGAGTGTTTTTATTCCTAAGCCTCTTTAAAGTCTAAAGTTAACTACAATTTTTTAAATACAAAATTGAAGTGGATTCTGTTCCTTGGGGGTTTGGGTTTGTTTTGGGGGATTTTTTTGAGGGCACAGTGTTGGTTTGTTTTTTTAAAGTGTGAACTAAAACAGAAATAAAAAGCAAAAAAACCACACAGTAAAAAGTTAAACCAATACACTGAAAATGAGGGAACCAATCTTTAGAAAGAGTTTAGCATCTGCTACTCTTACTCTCTCAAGAGATGGAGCCAAAAAGATTTGAGAAGTTTTTATTGCCAGATCTAAATTTCATTCCACAGGCACCGGATCAAGTCTTTAATCCTTTACTTAACCACAAAGAACTGTGCTTAGGAGTTTAATTCTTCCAAAATAACTGATAATATCCTAAATGTTGAAAGCAGAGTACTTTCTAGTATAAGCCAAATCCTGCATGTTTTGCTTTTAAGTAAATGCCACAGCAAATGCAAACCCAGTAGGATTCACACTGATGTTTTCTAGGAAAGGAGAAAATCTCAAAAAAACACAACCCATGCTTTAGAAGTGGCAGACAATTAAACAGTTTAATACTTGTACTGAACTAAACCGCATGTATAACATTATGTGTTATGTTTAATTTATTGATTTAGGATTTAAGATTCTTGTATTTTTTAATATGTATTATGAACTGCCTTTTCACAGTTTTATCAGTCACATTTAATTGATTCTCCCCCCCAACCCAATTTTCTGAACTGCCCTTCACAGAATTTCAATAAAAAGATAATGCTTAGGGCAAGCTGGACTTCTTCCCCAGCAGATGAACCATATCATTTTAAATGCTGTTTATATCAGTATTGCGCAAGAAAAATCCAAGCAGCACTGGAAAAAACAGATGTAAAAACAGCAGACGTACTCTCAGAAAACTTAGCAAGGATTCTATCTATTTGCAGTGCAAAAACCAGCCGAGATATCCTGAAATTTGGAAGAGATATATTATGAGGTCCAAAGAACTCAAAAGGGTAGTGGTGAAAATTTATTTAAGATTTCACCATGAAAGTGAATACATACAAGAGTCTTCGCAATCCTATTCAGTGCAGTTTGATTCAACTTAATTTTCTGGGATTTAAATGTTCTCTGGCAAGACTTAACTGCGCAACTCTGTGCAAAAAGTCCTTAAATACACTGAAATTTGTTCTTACTACATTTATATACAAAAGCTTACTAATCAGAGGTCTTGGGACATCAGATATGCTAAAATACCCATGTGGGCAAAAGCAGATCTATCTGTTTAGATTTGAACAACTACAGCGGTTTGAAGGAAATAGTCTTGAAAATACTATTTGGGTTATGCTAGCAGACACTGGAGAATTTTTTTGTTGGATGAGCCAGAATGTTTGCCAAAAAACAGACAAAGGTTATCTAGCCAGCAAAGAAGCTTAAAAAAAAAAAAAAAAAACCAAAAAAAAAAACCACAAATCCTCTTTTGATATGGTGGAAGTACATGAAGCATCGCAGTGTCACACTTACAAAATGATGCTTCTTATAAGTTCATAAAGTCAATATAATTTGACATCAAATAGTCCCTTGCCAGGACAGAATCCATTACTGATTTAAATTGACACTCATTTACTAGGAGACTTGACAAGATTAACAGAAGCAAGTTTCTCGCATTTTTCATATTTGATGTCTCAGGTGACCTCTAAAACACCTGGATGACTTCTCTCCAACTACAAGAGAATCATTTCATAAACATACTTGCAACTTTTGGGATTGAAATGCTCAACATTAGTAACAGCAATTGTCTACTGCAAACCTCAGGGATGGTGAAGGCTGGACCCAGTATGAATATTCCTCTTCCCCTTTAATGATAGCAGCTCAACCACACCTAGCAAATCAAAAATCTGACAATGTCTGAAGAGGCACCTCCCAAGGCCAGTCTTATGACTGGGTGTCCACATGATTTATTACATAAGAAATAACTTTGTACTATATTACACCAGATGCATTATTGGCTTCAGCACACAAAAATCCCCACATGATTCCCTACAGAAAAACACCAATGTAACCATTTACCAGTAGCAGAGCTACTCAGCCTTCAAGGCACTCATGAACTTCTGACAAAATGCTGTACAAAATAGCAACATACTGTACTTTTATATAGGATCCAATGAAGCTATTAACCTCCACCAGCCATTCAGCTTGCATCAACTTGCTCTAACATTTGTCAGTAATTACATTAAGCAGAACAGAGAGGAACTTGAATATAAAGCAAGAAGAAAAGTTTCTACTTCTTACAAGCCCTGAGAAAAACAACAGTGGTCTTTGCACTTGACTGGCACGTATATGCTTTGTGGCTGATATATACCTGCAGCACTTGATCACAGGTAAGGCAATGCTGAGTCAACACTTTCAGGATGACCAGATTTATATCCACTAACTGTGTACATCTATCTCTGCCTCCTCACTCAATTCAGACTTGACCTCTTCTATGATCTTTCACAACTCTTAAGACAGAGAGTGATTCTTATTAACCAACCTGGAACATCTGCTGTGTCCTAAAACATCTTTAAAGGAATATTAATATATTATCATCTGTTTTACCCAATCTTCCCGTATTTCTGATGTGCTTGCAACTACACAATCCAAAGCCAGAATCACTAACACCGGGCAGAAGGAAGACCACATGCTATATAACAGTTTGCACTACTTCTCACACAAGGAGTTTTTTTGTTTTGAGACAATAAGAACAAAAGTCCTGATCCATGCCTGTTTTTTTGCCTTTTAAGTAGCTACTGTTCTTAAGCTACTAGGATTTTTTTTCACCTGGCTACGGAAGGCAAAGATACTTCACCCTCACTGAAAAAAACACTTTCCTTTTTCAATTAAAGCATGCTTTAAAAAGACACAGCAGCACTAGAATTTGTCATTCGTGCTCACTTAAACAAAATTCACTAAACAAAATATAATTAAGACAAATATTTTGAAGTGTTATCACCAAACCTATCAGTAAAATAAAATTAATCCATATTGAAAAACTCCTTACTATTCAAACTCCAAGATTTTTTACAAAGCAAAAATAAAAATGTCACAAGTTGTCACAGTTTATAAACTGGAAGACTACAGAGATTGAAAGACCACTGAAATAATATTAAAAGACATTCAGAATTCTGCCAACACTACATTTTTCTGCAGAAAACCTCGGTTCATGCTCTTCAAGGTGGATTTCAATTGCTGGTGAGCAAACAGTACTAACTCAATTGGATAGCGAACTGTTTGCTGTGTCAAAGCTTTTTGCCAAACACATATATATATTTTTTCTTTTCACTATACGGATAATCAACCCCAGATGGCAATTTACATAGGCAACAGCATAAAGGAATCCATGCACTGCCGGTGCTCTCACCCTCAATCAGAGCAAGCATGGGCGTTTGAGAATGTCACTGTTTATTTTTAATTGCTGTGTCCCTCCTTTGTGCAGGTTCAAGCGGTCAAAGATGTCGAAGTCCATTAGTAGAACTGGAAGGTGATGCCACTTCATTTGGTGAGAGGGTTCTTCAATTTTAAAAGGCAGCTGGTTTGTAATGTCCCTAAATGCCCAGTGGGTACCAGCTGTCAATCTCTGTTACCATGGGGTCAGGGCAAAAAAAGGTCAGAGAGAGTCATAAACCACAATGTGTTGTGAAATGTGCTTCCTCTGTTACCTTGTAGGCCTGAGAAAGGTTTGACCTTTTATAGGTATCCTAACCCAACTCTGCATGATGCTAGCAGGGGTAAGTACAACACACAATTCAAACTTACAAAAGGTGCTTCCTTTTACAGTGCCTTGATTTTCGTACCTGTACAATATGAACATGAACATTCACAATCTGCTAGTGACAAAAAAAACAAAATGCAAAACTCTCCCCACCACTATTACCACTCAGACGTATGGATATGTCATCTATTTCACACAAGGCAGTGGAAGGATTAATTCATTAACAGCAACTGAAAATAACTAAAATTTTAAGGGAAGTTGTTAATGCCATAAAAGCCAAGCGATCTTGCTTCTCTTTGCCAGTGACCTACCTGCTACTTGCCTTTCACTTCACTACTCTCTCAGCCATCTGGGAAGAAAGTATCTTTTGAAATCCCACTTAAAGCCTTTCCTACTGTCCTTTTTAAAACTCATTTGCCACAGGCAAGCTATTCACCATATTTTTGTCATTTTCCCCTTCATATGGATCCTCAAAGGGCAGACTAATTCCTAAACGTATTTCTCCAAAACATTCTTGGACTGCACATGAAGAGCTGAACAGCCATTTCCAGATATAATCTAGTTATGCATTCTTTCTTTGCAAGAAATAATTACTCTGCTCTGTCTCAACCCCATCTCCCAGAGCACAGGAAGTTTGGCCAGTGCTGTGCCAAAAGGGCAGTAGCTAACTAGCTATGCCAGGCCTGTGCTGGGCAGGAGCCACTCAGCAGCCTCATACTCCTCACTACTCATCCCTCCCTGGACCCCTTGGGCAGGCAGGCCCAGGACAGCAAGCAGGACACAACAGAAAGGGGAACACTGGCAAAGGTTGAAACAGAGCTACAATCCCAGAAAAGCATCTTCCCTGCAGGAATTACAAGCATGGCTCCCAGAATGGGCTGCATGCTGCAAATGAGAATATGGGCAGTGAGGAACCCCACTGGGAAAGCAGACATGATGGGGTACATATCATGCAAATCACTTTTATGCAAAGGACAATATGATATAAGCTAGATAGCCACAGGTATCACAGAAGAAGCTGACCAAAAATTAGTTTTCAGCTATCAGCAGAGTATTTCAGGTGAATTCAGAATGCTTTCCTTAGCCCCTCACCTGCCCGCAAAGTACAGGCAAAAATGAGAAAGAAGCATGTTTGCTTGTTGAAATAAGGTCCTTATAGTAACACAACTTGGGAAAATACTGACAGCACCAAAAGGGTGTCATCCAGGCTTGTTCAGCCAAAAGGTGCCTTCTCTCAGAATGTAACCACTGGGTCCACTTTAAGGGGCAGCTGCAAAATGCTCCACAGTCTTGACTCATTTTGGGCAATTAATAAACAGTCCAAATCAGCATCTGTGAAATAGGCTTCATCTGTTCCAAGTATAAAGTCATCTTGTTTTCTTTTAAAGGATTAATATATTTTAAGAAAATAAAATAGTAACAACAGGTAAGCAGTTCAAAGGCCACTGAAGGGCCTCTTGAATTTCTACAGGCTCTCTAAAATACCCAACGGCAGCACGCTACCTACTGCATCCCAGCAGTTCTCCCAGAACACACTGACATCAATTAAAGCCTCAGCAAACAGAATGTGCATCGAGCAATTCAATGCCCTCCTCTTGTAATTTCCTTCACTCCCAGACATCTCAGAAAGCCTACCTACTCAGACTCTTTTGCAAGCCTTCACTGTAGCACATCTCAAATGAAAGTAACCTCACTCAAACCTTGTTCAGTCCTTGAGCATATCCTATCTTGGAAACATGGCCACATTGCTTTTCTGAATTCAGAAGTCTAACATTCTAACATAGGTCAGTCTTCTCTCCTCTTCATTCACATAAAATTCAGCAGGTAACTTCACTGGCTGGCTTATTTAAAAACCTCTATGTCTTCTTCCTATTATAAACTGGCTTACAGTAGAGTACAAAAAAAAAAAAAAGACACTGAAAATAATTGAATAATTTCAGATTGAAAGAGAACACTCTCATCTTTGTTGATTGTCTCTTTCTACCAGAAAAATAGGGGAAGTGAAAATGAGAGACTCACCTTCAGGGCAGGAATCTCCACATTGTCACCAAGGCTAACAGAGCCAGAAAGAATAGTCCCTGTCATCACTGTGCCTTGACCCTTGATAGAGAAACAGTGGTCGACTGCCATAAGGAAGTGTCCCGAGGGGTCTCTTGATGGCAGGTAAGCCTGGGACTTCAGGACCTGAAAAAAAAGATAAAAGCAGCACCATGCCTGGGTGAAAAGTCATGACAACCATACAGCAAAAGGAAGGCAAGCAGATGATTGATTGAGCAAGCTTGTGGTTTTACTGATTTCAGGCATCTCCCAATGAGCTTAGAATGCACCAATGTCAAATTAACTGTGTGCGCCATAGAGGAGACGCACAGTTAACAGCAGGAACAGTTCGATTTTCTGCCTTAGAAAGATTTGGTGCTGCACATTTAGCTTGGTTAGCAAAACTGCACTGGCAATACAGTTGCTGCCAAACTCAATATAAACACTGCAGCAAAGCAAAAGAAAAAAAATCCTGTACGTGTTCTTCCACACCTCCCCCCCCCCCCCCCCCCTTTTTTTTTTCCTATCTCAAAAATACAGTTTTACAGTGTGTTTTGCTACTTCAGCTTTTTTGGATTTTGTGAAAACAAACTTATATACAGATATTAGTGCCCCATAAAGCCCATCCCTGCCTCCCTCCCAGAAAAACTGTTATACTGCGTTAAGTTTTCAAAGTCAACTTCCCCTTCAGATTTCTGTTAACATTTCTTGGGGGATCAAACCACTAAGAAAAATATCTACATAAGTACAATTTCCTAGAGAAATTACCAAATCTTAGGATTTCTGTTTTGCTGATAAATACTACGTTTCTTAAAATATATAATTGTATACAGAAGACCTTAATTACAGAAATGCAGTCATGTACCCAACAGTGCTTCAAAGGAACTGGTTCACTCCTGTCTCAAATCACTTTTGATCTCTGACTCTGTTATAACATCAGCATATAAACTTGGCACTGCCTTTAATGTCTGCTTTTAAAGTCAGAAACTGCAGGTTAAGCCTGCAGTTGTAATAGCAGAACAATGGAGAGGGTCTCTTATCAAGGACAGAAAGGATAATACCTTGAAGCTCAATGGCAGGGCTCACACAGCATTTGCCAGATCTTCTAGTATCAGCTCTCAGAGGTGACAAGCAGCTGCAACATGGACATTTCCTTCAAAGGTTTTAACCCTGGGGAACATCCCAGTAAATCTACCCAGAACCAAATGAATGTAGAATTAAGGACTTGCCTATCTTCACCTCTCTAGACATTGCTGTGGGCAACAAGGTTCTTGCTAAGTCTGTTTTAAGGCAATACCACACCACATCATTGGCCTCTATACAAGCCAGGCTGCCCTGGGCCCTAGATTTCTGATGACTGGTGCTGCATCCTAACTTCAGCAATTACAAGTATTTTAAACCTGGCAGAATCCAAAGCATCCAAATCAGACCTTTACAAGTCTGCAAAGAATGATGCCTTTGTTTCAGGACTACTTTCTGCAAATAACAGTGGCACCCCTTCAGGACAAAGATGCTAGTTTTCCCTAAAGCTTGCTCACAGAAAGGGTGACAAGTCTACTACAAGTTACAAACTGCTTTCAAACAGCTATTTTAAGTGTCCTGCCCTTCACAGTATAAGCTTCATGCCATATAACTTATTGCATAACTTAGTTTTTTGAAGACCTGAGAACTTATTCTCTCCCCACAAGAAAAACAACCGAAAAACAAAACAAACAAACAAAAAAAAAAAAAAAAAAAAAAAAACAAAAGCACCCATATTGCTGGAACTAAGGATACCTGTGAAGCATCAGTTTGCTTTAAGTCTTCTCTTGATCATATGGGCCTGATATATTGATAGTTATACAATCATATAGCTTTATTCAGGTTCTACCTCATTCAGGGTGCAGGGTAAATCCAGGCTATGCTTTTTATTTTTTGCAGATGTGCAAGGCATGCAGTAAGCAAGACATAGTAGCACAAAGAAAGATGGTGTTCTAGAGAATGGATTCTAAGGTTCCTTATGCCAGAACTCCCATGTATTGTCATTCTCTTAAAAATAAAACTTTCCACATGTAATCACTAGCTATACACCTCAGACTGTCCAAACAGAAACCCCAAAGCTTAACGGAAGTGCTATGCACTCACAACAGCAATCAAAATTGGCAGGTACTATGATCTGAACACAAGCATGTTCCAAAAGAGTTTTAGTTTCCTTAAATTTGGCAACCAAAATTAGTAAGCTCAGTAGACTTAACTCCTTTGTGCCTCAGATTCCCAATCTAAATGTGGATTAAAGTCACCTCTACACTTCCTATAGGTCTTTTGGAAGTAAATTAACTGTTTGCCAAGTGCTCAAGACCACAGTGATGTGTGCCAAAGAAAAGTCCAGGAGGAAATTAATCATTCTGAATGCAGAGCAGTATTTGAATGGAGTCGTGAGGCCACACAGAGAATAACGAGAATTAAAACAAAATACGGACTACCTGCTCACTAGTTGAGCCCTGTCCATCCTGTGCAAGGAATGAGGTAAGGGTTGTTTAGAATAAAAAAATCATGCCCTTAAAGACTGAATCATAATACACACACAAAGGAAGGAAACAATTCCCAATGTGTAACTTTTGAGAGCTTGACTTTGCTTTACTGTTGTCTTAACTGTGGTGCAATTATAAAACAACACCTACCAAGGGTTTGGCAGAATTTTAAAGCTATTTTTATTCATTATGCTTCACAATTCTTTCAACTTTAAAAGCAATTTCACCACATGTGATAGCTGTTTCTGAAGACACAGCTATTGCAAGGCATTGAAGCCTAGCAGTTGAAAAAGGAGATCCACTTTTGGGGCATGCAACCTCAGCTTCTCCACTCACAGGAAGGAATCCCTGAAGAATCACATTCCTTAAAACTGACATTAGTGCAGGAGTTCCTCAGGTCTAGATACTAATACAGTGTACTCCAAAAGACTTAGAGAAAAGTTTGAGCACATTTTACATTATTATGTTCTTCATCAGGTACCTCAATTAATTCAGAAACACCTAGCGGGTTCTCAGACTCTGGGGCTTCTGGTCCACCGGGTTTTGCTGCAACAGCAACAATAGGACACCCACAGAACCTGAAAGAGAGAAAGACTCCCACCATTAGAGTACAGATCTCCTATATGTGTCAATGTAAAGTAGTTCCAGGCTCATCTGACAATAAAGGCAAGGAAACTCCCTCAAATTCTCCCTCAAATATCTGCTCTTCCCCCATAGTGAATAACTGACGATGTTTTTTCTTGAATTACTAGCATATGCACTATTGGACTTCACTGTGAAATCTTCAGTCCTTGTTTAGTATTATCTACTGATTCAACCCCATAGCAGTCAGCCAAAAGCAAGACTTCCATTTATTTCAGAAGCAAAAGTCTGTTACTGAGTCTTACTGCAGTAGCTTTGCATTCAGGCCATTTCACCTGGAGACTAGCACTGTTTTCAACTTTCATTAAAACAATTATAACCCTATCTGTGTAGAGTCATAAACTTCAAAATGGGAGCCAAATGCAAGATGGCACATGATGTCTACATGAGTCTGCAGGCAGACTGCAAGATCTGCAGACAACAGAAAGATCTAAATCAGCTGAAACCAAAGTTCATGAAACGCACAAATCTCAGACATGGAAAGGCTCAGAGAAGAGCAGTACCTCCACAGCTGACCTCAGTTTAGCTTTTCCCTTACAATGACTTTTACTCTTCAAGTCCTTAATCATCATCTTTTTTTACAAATTCAGTCAGCAGACTTAACTTTTGCTCCCTGAAATGAAACCTCTTGTTTGAATCACCTGATAGATTGTTTTGACTACATTTTGGAAAGGGAAGTTAGACTATAAGTGAAATTATTACTGAATTTTTGCAAACATCAGGATTAACCATGTAAAATACATACATATTAAAGCAATGGAGTAATAATCAGCAATAACACAAAAAATTTATTGGTTCTCAAACACTTGATTCTTATGCAACAGATTCAGACCAAAAGTAGTTATTGTGGTCATCCTTCTGACACCCACCCCTCAGATTTTATCTCAAAAAGGGAGTGAACTGGAAGAAAAAGACAGTGCCTTGACAAAGAAAAAAATGCTAAATCCTATGGAGGGAGCTCATTTAGTGACCAAACAGTAATCAAGCATATAAAGGATTTTCTTTGTTTATATTCCATAGGTCTGAGGCATTTAAGGACAAAGGGTAATAACACATGTGCACTGAAAAGTCCTGTGATTAAGCATAAAACTTCTAGAAATTTATTTTCCTACAAATACTTTAGGGCATTGTATTGCAATAAATAGAAGTTCACGCCAAACCAGGTGCTCTACTCCTTTTGCTATATACCAGAATAAACTGCAGTAATCATATACTGCCTTTGGAGGCACTTCCAAATATGAATCAGTCCTACTAAAACTCTTACTCCATCACACCAATATATTGCCAGCAGAGTTTAGACCCTGCTGAACAAGATAAAAGCTGGCATGCGCAAAGAATTATGAAAAAAAATATAAGTTCCATTCATAGGGACAGTTTGCTTTTACTTCAGGTATCACTCCATGGAACAAGTTTTGGTTAGGTCAAATTTACAAGTATCAAACTACTCAAATATACAACAATTAGTTTCCTCTGATTATTTTTTTTACCTTCCATGGAATCTCCTAACACTACAATAATTTCGCTAGCATCAATGGCAACACCTACTCTGTAGATGCAACAGACTTCAGATTTGCTTACTACTATGGAATTTTGCATGCATGCCTGTGTGTGTAGGAAAATAATAATCAACAAGTAAACTATTCCTAGAAAAACACTCATTGCCAAGTGTTTGGGGTCAGAGGCAACTGGTCAAATGGTCTGAGCCTATGTCCCACTAATAAGAGCAGTTTAGAAATACAAAAACAGTTAAAAATCATGCATTTGGAAATTCAAAGTCAAGCGGGAAAGAGGCTGTCAAGAAACAACACATTCCTGAGATACAACAGGACAAGCACCTTACAGTCAAGCCCAGGTCAGCAGTGCTTTCAAAGCTGTGCTTTAGCACTGACCGCACATGCGAAAACTGAATTTTTGTTACAAGAACAATACACAGACACATCCAATAAAAGAGCATTTCTAGGATCCAAAATTCCAATGAGTAATTAAAACATTATCACAGGACCACTTCTCTCCTGGTAGAATCACAGCTGTTGTGATCAGCTGATACACATCCTTGTATTCAAAGTGGGCTAGAGGTAAGGACCTCACAGCTAGTATGTCAACTGTTTCATAAACTCACTTCCCCTCCAGTTTTTACAGTCTGTTAATTTCCAAGACACGTTGGAAAGACCCATCTGTACTCCAGGACATAAAGAAAAGATTTAATTCAGAGTACATAAAAAGTGTTTCTGAACATCAGTTTCCTTACAAAAAATTGTCTTCCTTTCATGAATATAGAATTAGAAAGGTCTTTTTCCAATCATTCTCAATATGATCTTGGACTAAACCAAGAATGAAATACCAGCTGCAGCAGGAATTACTGCCATTCAAGAAAAATAAACAAATTTTAAAAGAAGGATAAAATAAAACTGATCAGTATAGTAAGATAAACTCTCTGAAAAATTATTAGCTTTTTGGCAAAGATGAGAAACAGATAAAAGATAACTATTAATTGTAATACTGCTTAATTCACATTCTCTATATCAACCTTTCAAACAGACAAATAAAATCATAAGACAGACATTAGATAATTATCTCTAAATTCTCCTAACTTTATTATCTCAATTCTACCCCATTGGGATTACCTGAGAATTTGATGAACAAATTCACAGCTATAAAAACTGTTGATCCAAAATGCTTTGATATACTGCAGGTGTCCCCTTTCTCTAACTCCCCTGAAATGAGAGGCAGCAACCTACAGAGAAAACCAAGCCACCCTGTATTTATTTGCCCTTAAATCAACAGCTGCCAGAGCAAAACAAAAGTTGTACGATTCTAAGTTCACAAGAGAGAATTTCACTTTCTTGGTGACCTCCATACCATTCCCAGCACAATGAATGGACCCAAGAATAACAGAGGAGCTGGAAAGACACCAAGATCTTCATAGTCACTACTGTGGCAAAAAGGGACATTGCTCTGCCATCACGAATAAGCTAAGGCCATGAACTGACATATCCAACTAAGTTTTCCTTTTTTCATCCTGGTGAAATGCTTTCCTCTGTACACTGAAACATATCCCTTTGATTCTTCAAATCAAAATGTGACCTAACAGCTATAAAACATGGAAGTCAATGTCCCCTTATGACCCTGGGCAAAGCAAGCTGTGCTTCAGTTTGTGTAACTACTCAATAAATATTGTGCCTGTATTCTATCTTCCCACTTCATAACAGCCGCATTTCCACTCATGAATCTCACTGCCCTTCACTAATTATGTACTTCAATTAATTTACCTAAACAGGACTGACCAACATCATCCCAGCCAGAGCAACAGTGCATTATATAAGCTTCCATCATTCTGCTCTCCCTAGCTGGGGCAATCACATTTTTCACCCTCAGTTAAGGAAGAGCCCTCAGTTAAGGAGTGAGAGACTTGCAGATCACAACAAAAGTTGCAAGCCCATAAGCTAAAAAAACCCCAAACAAACAAAAACCCAAAACAAACACAACCAACAGTTTTTCACCTGGATATTCTGGTTTTGTTTTATCCAATCTGACCTCCAAGCAGCCCTTTAAACTGAAAAGCTTCATTATAGGAAAATATTTCTCTACACATGATACCTGCAAGATGAAAATTCAGGACTGCATTTGAGTTTCTGGTAATCTTTCCACTCTTCTCATCATCTTTGCTAGATGCCTTGGTATGTTCAGAAGCATGTTGGAAGAGAAATGCGAGTGAAGTATTTTTTGGTAAACACTTCATTACAGGTTAGCTGTTAATATTACTGTAAACTTACTTAGTATTTTCCAAGGTCTTCTGCATTTTCTTAGTCATCTTCTCAATGGCACTTTGTCTCTTCCCCTCTGGAAGGAGATCTATTTTGTTCAGAACTACCACCATCTTCTGGCAGGCAATTTGCCCAATTACCAAGCACTCTGCTGACTGCGTCTGCATCCCTTTTGTCACATCTATTACAAGCATCATCAAATCAATAATCTGGGCACCTAGAGGAGAATTCACAGTCAGTACTGCAGTGGCATAAAAAGATTAAGGATCATTTTCTCAAATAGTTTCCATAAAAACTATACAAATATAGGTACAAATGCATAGAAATATAAACAAAACACAAGTCAGAGCAAGCACTGAATGTACAGCTGTGTGTGAAAATAAGACCCCAGGAACTTAAGCTATTATATGCTACCACAGGATCATAAAAAATATGGAAGCATCTGACAGTTTACATCTTCCTCCACATTAACAGTTCAAGTTTAAGGACATTATGACTGTCTTTAAAAAAAAAAAAAAAAATTACCCTTGCAGCAACACAACTATGACATTTGTCCCAATTAAAAGAGATCATTTAAGAAGCTAAGCAAAAATACGATGCAGTCAAAGGAACACAACATTGCAAACAGTTCCACACTCAGAGCAACCCCAGTAAGAGCCAACTACACGCCCCATAACTATGTCTGCAACACTCAGTCCCCACCTGCTTCCCACCATTTCTTCTTTCAGAGTCCAAAATCTGATAAAAGTGAAAACAAGATGAGCACCCCTAGAAGTTTATCCAAAGTCTAAAGAAATTCCTACAATCCCTCAATGTGAGGAAGAGGTGATTTAAACCCTGCAATATATTATCATTCACTCCCAATTCAGATCTACGTAACTTGAACACACACTTCATATACAGCCACAAACAGATCTGACTCTTAGATCTCTTCAAGAAAAAGTGCCTATATTTTAGGCTAAAGTTACCCATCATGCTTATGGATTGTTTTTATTTTCTTTTTCAAAGTATTGTTGTCATGATCACTTACATTCTTTCACTGAAGCAACCCGATTCCAATGGACTTAAATTAGTTTTCAAGGAAACTTTTGATGAGCATTGGGCCTTCCACTAATTACATTCAGAATTTTCCTGTCTCATTCCAGGTAACTGAAATATTTTGAATACCACAAAAGTAAAGTGCAACAGACTTTAATGTTCAGAAAATTTAAATATAAAAAACTAAAACAAAATCTGAAGTTGAACTACCAGAAAGTTATATGTTAAAAAACACATTCTGAAAGAAGATAAAAGCTAGAAATTATGCAAAATTACATAATTCTAAATTTAAGTACTTTTAATATTTGCCTTAAGCTTTTGATCAGATGAACAAGAAATCAATACAACTGTTCCTTGTTCCTTTGCCCTTTCCAACCTTCCCCTCCCCACGTTTTTTTATTTTTTTTAAAGCTTTTACAATGGCTATGACAACAGCTACCCTTGTTCGTAATTCCCATGAACTCAGGATAGGAAATCATTCTGAGGTTGAAGTGCAGGGGTGAATGAGTGGGTGGGAGCTACAACAGGAAAAAAAAAAAATTATGGTTACAAATGACTATTTTCAACCTACCAAAGCTTTCATCTTGTAATAATGAATGTTAAACCCTTCCGAGTGCTAGTTGGATAATTACATTTCCAAAGCTCCTGCAGAATTTTCACCAATACTTTCAAATATCTCTTCTTGACAAACTGAAAATAGACTTTCTATCTTCAAAAGTATTTTTCATTTTTATTGTTTCAATAATTGTATTTATTTAGAACTTGCTTAAATTATAACACAAGCACCATCGGGGCTGTACAAAAAGCTCAGACTTTATATCCCATACAGAAGTGCACACCTAAGGGATGGGAAGCAAGGGGAATGAACACCATGAAAATAGGGCAAAACACTTAATCGGAATGCATGCATTTGTGAGTACATGCACCACAGGTTTTTTTAAACTTAATGCAATACCCGTATTTTGTATTAAACTATTGTACAGTAGTTCTTACTATACAGGTGACATCCTTAAAATGAATGTGCATTAGTAATTAAAACCAGACCACCAAACCAAATTCTTTACCAATAATATAAAAAGTACATCTAGTAAAATAACAACACTGTATCTTAAGTTTTAGCTAACTCTGTCATGACTACATGATAAGGATTGTCATGGCAATCCTTATACTCCATAATTAAGCCAAAATAATAAGATCCAAATCCAGCCATCAAAAGGGTGGCTGGTAAAATGCATTATATATGGTGTGGTATCTCTTCCCTCCAAGAGGAGACAAAATCTGCACGGAAACCGTTATATGCAGTTTCAGTACAAGGGTCACTTTATCTTGAAACACCAAATCAATTGCTTTGAATACATTTGTTATAAAGCAGGAACTTGTAATTGCTGTATTTATGAATTAGCAACACTTTTAAAGAGCCATAAAAATCATCAGCCCAGTTGCGAGGTCAAGATTGTCTACCTCAGAGAATTTCATAGCAAAGAGAAGATGAACAAAGGAAAAATAACTGTACAGTCCATGGAAAGACTCCAGAACATATATCACAACACTACAGACAAAAATATATTACAAGTCAAGGAAACAGCAGCATACCCAAGTCTGCAAATATGCACCCCAGTACAACTATTGTGCCTCCTCCAAAGCTTTAAGGTGCTAACTGGCCACAGTTCATAAGAGATGTTGCAAGATGGAAGAGAAAGCATGGCAGGGGGAGAGCTGGCACCCAGGCCCCGTGGGAAGCTGCTGCCCTTCAAGAGAGTCATGGAACCGAGGAAAGATCAGGACAGCATTGACAGAAATATTTTAACTGCATTTTCTGCATGAGGATGTTTTGTACATGTCTACTCATGCACATCAAGACATGAATGCTCCAATTACAGGACCCTTGGGTAACAAGGCAAAAAAATAAGGCTGAAATTTAGTTCCTTAGCTTTCGTCTTTGAGCTGTTTAACAAACCATCTTCAACAATTCACCTTCTTCCCTATCTCTCAATCTTCTCCTAGAGTTCCACATTTTGTTTATTCTAGAAGCCATTTTCTTAGTTGCCCTTCATACATGCATAATACTTCATCAAATACTAAAATGAAGTTATTTAGCAAAGCCAAAAGAAGGTGCACAGGGATTCACAAATGTAACATTATTAATCAAGAAAAAAGGTGACAAAAATTATAACACACACGCACACCTACCCACCCACCCACCCACCCACCCCCACTGAACCTGGAACCTCATTCAGGACCTTTTCCTCAGAGCATGTAAACAGTAATAGCTGACTTACAATATGTTTAACTTCATATTCACTATTTAAATAATCTCCATTGCACTAGTGATCAATCAACTCGCTACCATGTTGGATTTCAGTCAAAAGGACCAACATTCCTAAAAAATTTTCTACAGCAGGGCAAGATTTAACTAGGAAGGGTGAAGTGAGTATGGATTATAAGAGTATTCTCATGTATGTCATTTCATTTGGAAAGACCTTTAATTGAGGTATAAAAATATTATGGTCATACCAAGCAGAAACTCCAAAAATATCAAGAACAAAACAATGTGACAATATCACTCAATAAACCTGCACTATCTGAACACAGAATGCCTGTCATGGACTCTGTGTGAAATGTAACAAAAAAGAACTGAGACACCTTGCTTTTGCTCAAAAAAAAGGAGACAGGATATAGTCCCACACAGTTAAGAGTAATATGGAAGAGATGAGCATTCCTCAAGCCCTCAAAGCAGGCAAATGGCTTGAAATTACTCTGAACTAAGTAGAGACACATGCAAATGACAGGTCTGCATATAAGGAAGCACAACATTCAAGGAAAGTATTCTATCTGCATTGAAGGAGATCATATACTACCAATGATAAACGTATTCAAATTATTTCCCCTATAGAAAACACAGAGGTGTAACCTTTTATTTACTGTTTCATCTATGAAAGAGGTGTTCAAGAACATTCAGAAAGATAGAGAGTCCTCCTGACATGCAATTTCTCACTATGCTTGAAAATGCAAGATCAACAGTATCCTTTGTGTGATGACATAGAGCTCAGATGTAGCCCTGTAAAAAGCAAATGAAATAAACTAGTAGTCATCAGAAAACACAAGGGGGTGGGGAAAGATAGGAATTATATTGCAAGATAAGCAGCTAAACCACAGCAAAACCAAAGTGAAGTAGATAGTCCAAGTGAAGAAAAACAAACAAGATAGATAACAGGTGAACAGAGAGAATCTGGATGACAGCCAGATACAGGAAAAACACAAGACCAGCACCACAGAGAAAAAAGACTGCAAGAAGCACCAGCTAAACCTAGAGGCAGCAGCACTCATTCGCAAAAGTGACAGAGAACAGAGAATTCATAGATACTAAGAAAAATACCTTCACAGAAAAGAGAAAGAAAAAGTCCAGTCCCTGCTTTGAACAATCACATCCAACCCACTACTGTTTCTGAATTTTGGGGAGTATGTAATTACGAACAGCCATCAGGGAAGCAATTTACTACTCTTTACTCGTCGGACTAACTGAATCAGAGATGTCATAGATTACAAGTTTCAAAAGTGCAGAAAGTTTCCCTAAACTGGCTATCAGCTCCATCTCTCCAACGGAAGAGCAAAATGATATCATTTATATCACATCATTCATAGCTAGCTCTCACTCTTGATCCTGAAATAACTCAGCAGCTGCTGAGTACACTAAAAGAAACAAATAACCCAGAAGAATAGTATGCATTAAAAAGAAGTATTTATTGATGAAGTTTTAATCTCTAGGAGAAAATTCACCACATTCCCTGCATTTATGTTATTTAGTATATTATATTTTCAAACCTTTACTGAAATAGAAAGAAAGTCTTACCCAGAGTTCTGGGCAACAAGGTTGCATACCTTGATCCCCTGCATTAATGTGTTAATTAATGTCACATCCACCTTTGATTTCTACACAGCTTATATAAGTAAAGCACACTTGATTCTGCTCACTGAAGCTAAAGTAGACAACTTCTGCAATGTTTACATGCTACTGTCTCACATCCTTATGCAAAAGCATACAATTAGCAAAGCCAGATCTATTATACCAGTATTCACAAGGAAACACCATGTGAGTAGCCAACCTACAGGCTGCATTTTTAAAAACTGTAAAGCACTATAATTACCATGTTTATTTTGGAACAGAACATTACATCTGAAATAACAAATCCCCTTCAACCTTGACCGCAGAAGTTGTTGCAGTTCTGCATGTACATGAACTCAAAACACCTTCTATTTGTGCAACCTGTTGCATGCCTGTAAATTATATACTCAAACTCCCAGAATGAGCTGTGTGTAGATGGAGCCATACAGCAAAGCGCAACATTTAAAGTTAGCAGGCATTATTAGATCGGGGGGGGGGAAACAACACAAAAAAAAACCCAAACATTTCAGCCTCTCATATTACTTTATCAGTTCCAAAAGCTTATTATTATTTTATTATATGTTCACTGTGGCCACTTTCAGAGCCATTTGGTCATAAACTCCAAGCACTAAACTAGCTAGCAATTTCATCTGTACTGAAAAGCAAAATGAAAAAGCATTTTCAATAAACAAGCAGAATCTTAATTGTTCTCTCTTCAACAAATGTAAATCAATAGTAGAGCATTTACAAGTACTACTATTTTGGCAAGCATAAGTTTAGTATTGCATTAAATCCCCCCAAATCCATCAGCATAGAGCTGACTTGGCTCCAAACTGTAAAACCTGGGCTAGTGGAGGGAAGACGAGGGGGTCAGGTCCCCGTGTGAATGAGGGGGAGGTTTTGCATGCCATGCGAGCACAGAACATCAGCACGGATTCTGACTAGTGGCTTCTTTAAGCTACTGTGTCTTGTCCTGTTTGTGGTAATCTTTTTAGCTGACTTTGCACAAAGAGTACCACTCTTGTTCACAGGCACCGAAAGGAAGCAGAAAATGGAATCTGAAATGTAAAAATAAAATAATTGTGGGCTATGGGCTATAATTTGATTTCACGCTTTACAGGGAAATGAAAGAGGACTTCCTTAAACATACTTTCTTTTTTAAAAATATGCTTTTTACCATGTTAGGATTTCCTCTGGTGCAGAAGAGAAAATAGGATTGTAGAAAATGTACCGTTCTCAAGTATCATTGCTACTCAGGGGCAAAGCTCTGTTTTAATGTGCACTTCCCATTCTAGGGAAGAGGAAATTCTTCAATTAATAAACCGGGTGGACTGAGGCGAGTTTTTAAGGTTTAATCAATTTCATCTGCACATAGGATAAAAAGACTGACTATTCTACCATTTTTGCCTCCCCTATTCCCCTTTCAAAAAAATAATAAAATCAATGTTTTATTTTAAATTCTTTGAGGTTAGTATCTCCTGTCTCAGGAAATATTGTCTATATCATGCAGTGAGTATGAAACTTCCCCCTTCCCAGTCCACCCCCCCCCCTTTTTTTTAGTTAAAAGTCTTTATCCAGAAACAACTAAATTATTCTCTGCTTTCATATACAGTAACACCTTGGGAGATGCTACAAGTCCCAGAGGATTTTACTAGGTACCTCAGAGGAGGCATTGTGATGAATAAGGAAGATGTTTTACATGATAGGAATTCTCCCAAAATTTAAACAGAAATAAGAGGTATGAGGGGGGAAAAGAGACATGCACACAACTGGAGCGCATGAATTACACATGAAGAAACCCTCTGTAATGCAATGCAAATCATGGATCAAAACTGATACCACAACTTTCGTTAGGAAACACTTTGAAAAGAACAGGAACTCACAGAGTTCAAGCATCCCACCGCTGTTTCTCAGGCATGCCATTCCTAAATATTTCAGCAGCTATACGCATAAACAGAGAGCTGTGCAGCTTCAAAATCTGGATAGATTGGAATATGTCCGATAGTGAGGGTCAGACTGGCAACCCACAAGACTTCTTTCTGAATGCATAGTAAATCTTCAAATTATATGCATTATATTTGATTTTTGATCAATAAAGCAACAGCTGGTTGCACAAATTCCCTTTAAATGAAAACCGGCTACTAAGGTCTTTCCTAAACCAAGAGCTACAAATAGAAATCAGGATGACCATAAGGGCATACCGCTAATTCCATTTTTTATATATCAAATAACCTGTCTTTTACAGTTATTTATTTGTCATCCTAAGTTTAACTCAAGCAGTAGGTGATGGAAAGAGATAATTGCTAATAAGGAATAAAGAGGTTCTTTTGCAAAAGACCTCACACAAGAATCTACCTGGAACATACTTTATAGTTCATCTCCCAGACGAAACAGTGTGCAACATCGTCCCAAATAAGATAAAGGCAATGAGGGTGTCTACCTTGCCTTTGTCAAGTCATCCAAGGACCTTACTTGAGTATGCTCTAACTGTGTGTCAGAAACAAGACTGTGTTCTTCAAAGGCAGGAAATTCCTATAATGATTAGAAGTATGTCAATAAGCTTGATTGGCCATGCTGAAGTAGCATGGACAAAGCTGATAAGGCCTCCATGAAGGTCATGCTAAGAAAGACGGAGGCATATCTTCCAATAATTTATTACTATATGTTGATCTAGCTGCTACAATACTGCACATGGGAATAAGCTTATATTAAACTGATGACTTATTGAGAAAAAACTCCAAACCAACCTTGAAGTGAAAACTCTCTCAAAAAAAGTGATCCTTTGCAAAACTCCACAGAATGTAAGGAGTCCTGTGTTGCCTTTATCCTCTTCAGGAGTGGTATACACTGGGTCATCCATGAAGCCCTAAATGATCCTGGCAAACATGATCTAGCTTAAAGGTGGCCCGCTTAGAGATGGCTAGCCCACCTTTAAGGGTTGAAACCGGATGACTGACAGAGGTTGCTTCCAACCTGAACTATTTTCTGAGGAGACAATGCTATAAGAGGGAAGACACTTTGAAAAACTGTAAGAGTGTAGAATGAGACTTGCCCATATGCGTTTTGTAGGCACACCTTGAGATCTTAAGCATAAATAATTATATGGGAAGGTAAGCATTGGGCAGAACAACTGTGCAGACAGATTATTTTGAAGTTCATTTCCTCCCCCTCTCCAAGTGTTTTATTTTTACTACAAAGTAAATAATACTTTGAATAAGCTTTCTCACTGCATTATTTTAGTTATAGGCTCTGAAACATGTGTAAACTCTGTCACACTTCTGAGTCAAGAGCTGCAGTGCAAGGGGAGCAGAGAAGCATTCCAGCCAACAACAGGCAAGCGCAGGAGGTCTGGGAGCTGAGGTAGAGTACTCTGAAAACATGAGAAAAAAAGGATACACTTGACCCTGTGACAGACAAAAATTTTGCATTGAGCTGTTGACTTGGCATCTCTCACGGTATTATTTTCCATTGACTCCCTGAGCTACTTACTTGAAGAACAGTAAGTGCTCACGCTGCTCAGCCAGAAGCAATGGTTAGAGAGAAGATATATTCTGATGTCTTTACTCTTCTTTGACTGTGGGACATCAAAAGAACCAGTCTAAGAAATGTCTGAACATTTCTGCAGTTTCCACCACCGTAGAAAAGAGACCATTCCAAAACATGGGAAGTACAAGAAGCCCTTGTTACAATCTGATTAAATTTACTGATAAAACGTACGTTAAAGTTACATTTAGTTTTGTAAAAAAATACACACAATAAAACAGAAACCTTCCTTCAAAGTCTCCCATGTAGAAATCACTCCCAAAGAGATTGCTATGAACCTTTTTAATTTAGGTAACAGAATAATTTCCTACACTTTTCCTCCCCTCTCCCCAATGCAAACAGAAGCACACCGAACCTTCTCTCAGCTTGCGCATAAGTGAGAGTCGCAGAAGTAACAGACACAGCTAAGGATACATGCTTCTACAGACAAGGAGAGGCTCAATTTCACTTTAAGCATACTCTTAGAAGCACAACAGTAGATTTTTCTTTTCCTTCACTTCCATTGTAAAGACAAAACATGCAAACCAAAAAGGCATTTCTACCCATGTAGTTTCAAGCCAGGGCAATCACACACTTCGTTATAGCATTAATCCACACAGCTATTTGTATATAGTCAGCTACCTAGAAGCAGTCATCAGTGAAGTGGAGCATACTGAAAAGGTATTCACTCTGGCACATCCTGGTGATGGAAGCCACAGTTCTGCAAGCTAGGATGTTCCTGCTCCCAGCTACACTTCCCCAACGCAATGCTTATTCAGGTCTCCCACTGCTCACGGAGGGTTTGATGAAAGGCAAAGTTGAAGCTCAGACCAGTCTAGTTCAACCCAGCAACACCAGACAGCTCTCCTCTGGATTAGTGAGGTGGCCCAGCAGACACAGGGCTCCAGGGAGGGCCAAGGGAGGCAGCAGGACCAAACAGACAGGAGCTGCAAAGAGAAGAAAAGGAAAGAGCAAAGCAAACCTCTGCTTCTAGAGACAGGATGCTGCTGCAGGCCAAACTGTTCATAAAAATAGCAGCCTGACAACTTTCAAAGAAACTTAAAAGCTGAAAAAATCATCAATGTATTGTCAGGAAGTGTTGGAAGAAACCTATTAAGTACACATGTATTTACACAAAATTAGTGCTATTACTTTAGAAAATTACAAAAAAGACAGAGTCATTATATTCTGTTCAATGCAAAATTGTTTTGTTTAGAAGCAGTCAAAAAAAGTAAAGTATTAGAGCATATATGTGATGTGATATTGAAATAAAATAATGCATTTAGATCTAATCACTTTCTGAAAAAGGAATCTGAAAGATAAATTAGCTTCAAAAAAAGGAAATGAGACAAATGCAGTTAAGCTCTTTACATACAACTTCATTTACAAAGAGAAATCCACATTAACAATGACAAAAGCACACACAGCTAAGCAAGAGAAGGGAAACAAAACACCTCTAAAAAAAGAACACAGTCAATTATATAAAAGGTAAATCACACAATCCCAAAATCACTGCTGCTAGATACATCTGACTTCAGACAAATGAAAACATAGATTTGATATTTACACAGTTAAGATTCTTAAAGCTACATCCAAGCTGGATGAAGTTTCACTGTTTATAAAACATTCATGTTTTTATCCTGTGTAAGAGGCATTAGGATGAAACTTAAAGCAAGGGATACTTCATTCCATCATTGACTTTCTTGCTTTGATCCTCTGAAACATTCACTTTAACTGTTTCCAAAGAAAAATTAGCAAACTATATGAGCAACTACTAGGGTCTGGCATTTCAATTCCTGTTCAAAATATTTCTGAAGAAAACCAGAAAATCACAACAAATGAGAATGCTCTCCCCTTATCGTCTATAGGAAAGTAAACAATCCTTGCCTTGTAACAAGAAATACCATATAATATATCACATGTGTAAAAATGGAGGTAAAGCACCATATAAGAGAAGACATCATCCTTCTATACGAAGCAAAGCCCTTTTCTGTAATATGACCTATTACTATATCTGAATTTCTATATTGACAAGGTACAAAATGGACAGAGATCAAGAGAGACCTCTACTTATTTTAAGGCTGAAAATATTAACTGTGTAGGGTTCAAAAAAGCCTATGTATCTTGAAAAAGCAACAATCATTCTGAGTAGACACAGATGAGAGCTACAAAAAAAGTTAGCATTTGCTGAATTACACAACACCATGGTATTTCAGCTGCATTAATTTCTTTCTTGGCTTGAAGTCGAAAGTGCATAAATTTTGAATTAGTTAGCAAACATTAACTTTTTAAAGTGTCATTCATATATATATGTATATGCAAATACAGATACCAGTAAAGCTGGAAAGTAAAATATTTAGGATACTGCACAAAACTAGAGTAAAAGTTACCTAATATTTTAGGCTGAACGTCATTATAGAGCTCATTATTCTTGGAGTACAATCCATGGCATATAGTAGGAAAAATGGTTATTTCATAGACTCGAAAGCAAAACAAAGCACAGCAGAAAACGACTGGGTTGTTACCATTTGGGTTGTAACTTTTTTTTTTGTGCTACATGCCTGTATTATACCTATCACAAAAAGGTTCAGCTCCATAATTTGGCATCCAGGCTAGAAAACATCTCAACACGAAAAAGTCATGTCAAACTTCTGGGTTCCCAAATTACATTAAAAAATGGCACCTATAATTCCACTGATTAGTATTAGACTCAAACTTAGAGGTTCGCTACACAGCACCCTGTTCTTTCTGTCTAGAGTTGTTGAGTTCATAAAACAAAGCTTCTGAAACAATGTTGCAATAAGTTGTACAGTAAATCAACACTATATGTTCATGATTCAGGAAAAAGAAAGATCCAAAATAAAAAACATGGGTACTTCTAAAACTCCACTTTGAACTCCTCAGATGATATTGTGCACTCAAGGTCCTAGTAAGTTTTCCTGTGGCCTGGTGAGTGATTAGTTCAAGTTTCAGACTTCTTATGTAGAGGTATTTTGCTTTGGTATCACACATGTGTTTTTGTACTGCTCTGAAGAATTAAGCATAATGTAATATCACACTTGGGCCTTACATAGTGACCATAAATGGTCCCTGAAGGTCCAATAATGGTCAGAAGAAATGAGATCTAAAAAAAAAAACAAAACAAAACACTTTTTTTATAGTCTTGACTCACGTAAGCTTTACATTTGCTCTCTACAAGATCTTCCACCAGGTTTCAAAGAACAAAAAGTAAATATATTTGCATATGATAATACTAAGTATGTGGCAAAAAATATTACAAGATATGACCGTTCTGCCCACTCCATCTCTCAAAAAGTACAGACAGACATAGTCTTTGACACTATTTCCAAGACCAGAAAGAGAAAATAGTGGCTAAACAGTACAAAAGCATCAAGCATCCAGAAGAACTGCCAAGGCACTGAACCTGCATGAACGAGGTTATGAGCCCATCCCCAGTTCTGCAAGACTTCCACACATCTGGAGTCTTCTGCTCTATCTCTAAACACTCAGTTCACGCCAGACAGACAGATTACTCCCAGAGTCAGCAGTATCTACAAAATGAAAACCCAGTTTCCATGTAAAGCTGAAAATAAGTTAATGTGATTCTACTCTTAAAGCATTTCAAACCCTAAGCTACCTTGTCTCTGACTTTGAAATAAAGCATCCAAAGGTCATGGACCCGACAACAAGGAGCTTGTTTTGCACTAAAATCCAGTACAGTTATGCTTTTTTACAACACTGCACGCAACACACTGTCTCAACAGAAGAGTTTTGGTAGGCTATGGGAAGATTCATGCACAGCTCTCATATGTTCCATCTGAGGATGCTGAACAAGATTTATTTTTAAATAAAAGAAATTAAGAGTTTACATTTTTCTTTTTCTTCCCTCCCCCTCACAAAAAAAAAAAAAAAAAAAACACAAACAAACAACAAAATACTAAGAGGAAAGAAAAAAAAAAGTGTGGCTTAATTTTCTCTTCACCCTCCACAATACTGAAATAACATCAGTCAGGGCTATAAACATCTGTAATTGCCAGGGGAATGTACAATACATTCAGAAACTCCAGGCCCACATATCCTGTAGCTCTGCACTTCACAAACAAAAGGTTGGGGAAAGAAAGAGGGGGTGGGGTACAGGGAATAAAGGCTTAAAGATTAAAGTCACAGGCAGAGACAGACGGCTCCGTTTTTTAATAACTGAAAACACGAGTTGTGCCTGAATGTGCTCATTGTTTTATGGCGGGGGGGAGAGTCTACGCATGCTGGACTGGCTGGCGACAGAACTGCCTTTGCATCAAAAATAAGATTTACAAAAAGGAAAGAAAGAAAAAAAAAAAAGACACTAAATTCATGCCCTAATTTCCCCTCTTGTAAAGGTTAATGATGCATTCAGGTAGAAATCAACAAATTATCTCACCTTGCCTTTATTAAATTGAGGAAAAATTCATGTCTAGAAGTACCACCTGATTATAACAACCTAACAGACATGACTGAAGAGATGTCTGAAGGCTTTACGCTGTGAAGGAATACAGACTACAAGGACAGTTATACATAGTAAACAGGCACATCTATGAAACAACTAGCTTATAAATCAATTTCTGATAGTTTATTTGCACAATAAAACCAGTGCTTTGAGGCTAAATTACGTGATCTAAGCAGATTTTTATACGGATTCAAGTAGTTTAGCTCTTATGAGGAAGTTCTTAAATCCATTTAAAAACTATCTGCTATACTTTTAGTGAATGAAAAGGTTCTCAAGTTGCATTCACTTCAGTCACTAAAAAAGTAGTTGTTAGCTTAAAATGTTGCACACAGTATTAAAAATTGAAAAGTCTTGTTTACATTTTAAAAACAATTTTTCTCTCAAAAATTTAATAGTACAAGGATGCTTATAGCTACTCAATATCCATGATTACATATGTATATTATTTTAAAACTCCATAATAAGCAATTTGTATAAGGACAATTTTTAATCTGGAGGGGGAAATACGTACAATGATTTATTCCAGTGAATGGATTTTTGTGGGTTAGATCCCACCAGTGCCCAGGAACCCATGTGAAGTTGAGTTCAGCCCCATTGCCAAGTTTCAATGGGCTACAGATAAACAGTCTAAACAAACATGTAAAAATAAAAAACATTAGATTATTCTTTCAGTTTTATTCTAATCTAGCCTAAGATGTTACTATAACAGGGCTCTTGTTTTACTGCATCTTTCTTTTTTAACTTACCTGCCAGCTTTGCTTTAAATATAGACAGAAAGGAGATAATTCAACAAGACAACAGGCTCTTTCATCTAAAACCATGAGACTCCCAGTCATAACTTCTTGGGGAAGCCTAAAATAAGGAGCAGGGAGGCACACAACAGGAGTCAATGAAATGTAGTCTCCTGCCCAAAGCAAGCATGCTGTGCAGGGAGGAATCAGTGGCCACAACACACTGCTCCTTGGCCAAAAATGTCAGATGTGGAATGCTCCAACTATCATCTCCTCTTTGTTGATGCAACACTTTTGCATCATCAGCCACTGGACGTCTTGTTGAGATGAAAAATATTGTGGAGAGTTACTGTCTGTTTAGCAAAGAAAAAAAAAGACAGAGTCCATGTCAGAAAGGGAGGGGAAAGTAAAAGCCGAAATATGAGCTCATAGGCCTGTTATGGAGGATAAAGGCAGGCTTTGTTTTACTTTATTCATACCAAGTCAGAACAAGAGACTCATCACTGTTTTGAGCAGAATTTGTTTTGTATGCAGTACTGCCAACTTTTTTTTCTTCATGTAACTAAACTACCCCTTTTTCTCAGAAATAGCTTGTTGATGCTCCAATCAAGTGTCTAAACCTAGATGAAACCCATGTAATAGCAGAGATTATCATTCTGCCCATGCTATAAATTTTGACACTTCACAAGCACATACTAAGGCATTCTTATGCAGTCAAGACAGACTTTGGTTATATGACTGATTCTGTCCTGAAGTTCCCACATGCACAAAGTAGTAAACTAAAATATATGAACACTTAAAAATTAATAACAATCACTTAGAGCACACATTGGATATATAGCCACACTGAGAGTTAGGCAACAGTTATTAAATTGGAGATACTTCTTTAGACAAGTAGTATTAATTCTTTTTTGACTTTCAAATGCAGAAGTCAGTTCAAGAATACAATGTGATGTTTAAAAAGTACAGTCTTTGGGAGATAAGAGGAAAAGCCCACTAGTAAAAAAGGTCTGTCCTCTGACAGTAACACTACCCACCAGTGCTGTCTCTAACAGAGCTCAGGGGCAATAGTAAAAGACAGCAATGGAAAGCACAGTCTTGATTCTAGTTTCTTGTTCTTAGGAAAAGGCGAGGAGGGTGGTAATTTACCGTGTACAACCAAATTGTACATGAAAGTTTAAAAACAGCCAATTAAAGCTAACATTATGGAATGGAACTGAGGGTCCGAGTGGAAAGCATTAGACACGCATTCCAGACAATGGCTCCAGAGTCCGCCAGCGAGGCGGATACGGTACAAAGTACAAAGGGTCAAGAAGTTCTTCTCAGAGAGAACCCCAGCTTTAACCGAGAGCCAAGAAGAGGAACGCAGTGCCCAGGCCACAGAACGAGATCAAGGCTGTAGAGCCAAGTAACACTTGGTCATCACCTGCATTGACAGCATGCCATGGATAGAGTTTGAAAAGTGTGTCAGTCAATGAAGGGCAAATCTCACTATGATTAAGAATCAAACTGAGAGGGAAACCATGAAACAAAGAAGAGACCCACTACAACTAACAGTAATAAACATGCCTATTTCAATTTAAATCTCCTACACATATCCCTCATACATCCAACTAGAGCTTTGCTTCTCTGTCAAGCAGTTCAATCTAAAAATGACTAAAAAAGCTACCAATATCTATTGGGAAGTTAGAAACGGAAGTCTACCTCAAATTACCAGGACTATAGTATATTTAGCCTTCAGAATCTTCTGTACTTTGGAGCATGGTGTACCCCAATTTTTATGCAAGTTTCACAACTCCTGTGACAGTAATGCAGAAAACTGTTGCACTGGTATTCCTACTGTAACATGTAAGCAGATGGAAAAATAAGGATAGAAGAACAATTGTATTACTCCTTGTATTGTGTAATTCAACATACAACTCCATCCATATGCAAACTGGGAAATTAACTCAACTTTACAAGACACAATTCCATGAGACTTCTAACACTAACACTGATTTCCAAACCTTCACCATCCCCAAAAGCCAACAAGAGTTCTAAACCTTACAAGAATAGCAGTGTTGGATCAAGGATGAAAAATATATCCATATAAAAAAAGGTGGTCCTCAAAAAAGACACCCTGAAAACAACCTGTTTTTATGCCAAGTTTTATTTCAAGCACCTGTGTTACTACACAGCTATAGCAGTACGGCACATGGAAAGAAAGAAATCTCTAAAACAGATCAGTCCCAAACAATTAAAGATGCCAGCTATGGGAAATATGATACTTTCATTCTCTGCACTGTGCACAGATAACCAGAGCCAAAGTAAACAAACATTTTGGAAGACAAATTTTTTCTGGACACAGTCTAGCCAGCAGTCAGTTGTCAGTTAACCTGACCCGTTGAGTATTAGGTGCTATGTTAACTTCTGAAGAGTCCAAACTTCAGAAGAATAGGCGAGTAGCTAAAGAGTTAATGTTGCCATTAAATTGTTCTTGCTAAGGTTTTAAGAGTTAATACTGCACCATCAAGGAAAGTTTTTAAATGTAAAACCACTGAAAACTTATAACTTGAAACCAAACTCAAAGCAGTGATCTGTTAGTTTATTGTCACTTCAACGGAGTTTTCAACATTCACAAAAGCTGTAACTTCTTTTGTTTTAAAAGACAAATTTGACTCACCACTCAAATTCCAAAAGAGAGATTTGTTTTGCACTCCGTTCTCTGGCCTTCAGTCTATGGCAGACATCAGACCCTGCCTAACAATTCAATATCAAATCATGACAATAACAAGCATTCTGCATAGCCCACCATTTCCACTAAGTCACATCACATTGTGCCAGAGAATCTTCTCTGCAGAAGCTGTTATGGAGCATATGGTACTATTTCATACTTCCTGCCAGACCAACAGAAGGGCTTTTGACAGTGTATTTATTTTTATTTAAATTTTTGCTGACTGGGATTGCACAAGATACACACCTCATTTCAGAGTAGTCCCAAGGGGTCAACAGTCATGTAAATCTCACATCCCAGTACTTCAGGACAAAACAAACTATATCATGCTGGATACGCTATCTAAATTGCCAATGTTACAAAGCACTCTAGATATTGCAGGTTGTATGGTATGTGTGCTTCACATTAATACATTCTCTATATAATTAATAAAAGTCCACTGTAACATAAAAGGTGATGCTCACTGTAAAGGAAGAAGACAGTGCAGACTTTAATTACTAAATAAAACTAGACGCAATACTTGCCAAGGTTAGAATTTATACTGTTTTAAGAGAGGATGGAATTCAATGATCTATAACCACACAGAGATAAGAGACAGTAGCAATGTTTGAGTAAATGTTTTCAACAGTACTAATAGGAGGGAATGTGAAAAAAATAAGGCATCACAATTTAAATTGATGACTTTTAAAAATTTGACAGCAGAATAAGCGTCATAAGATATTCAAAATTTCACTGGTAGAATATTAATTAAAAAAAAATTACTTAGAATGCTTTGAATTATTTACTTAATAGGAGATACTAATGTGAATGAAGTTTTGCAGCCAACTAAGGAGGAAGATATAGACCTGGTCTGAGTTTGTACTGTTTTGAACCTTAATCCTGCAAACTCCCTTACAGAGTTCATTCCTACAAAGCTGCATGGATGCAGACGGCCCAACTGGGCTCTGAATTGTTACTTCTACAAAGCCTTGTGCATGGCACTTCACAGATAAACACAAAACAAGGCTCCAGCTTTATAGAAAGCTCACGGGCTAAATTTAGACCAGCTTCTCCCTACAATAATGAAAACATTTTCATCTTGGACACAACCAGGTTCTTTTATTGCTTTAAGTTCTATAACTAGAAAAACATAGATCTTGAGGTGAACATACAGAAGCCATCAACATACAAACCCAGTCCTTTTATGTCTAAACGCCCTCATAATTAAAGAAAAAAGGTATTTGAAGAATCTCAAAAGGTGAAGATGTCCAACACAACCCTGCATAGTAATTCCATAGTACTGCTCAAATACTATATAAAACAAAACATGTTTGGATTATCATAGATATTTCAGAACAATTCAGATCAAGTCCTCCAGCATTTTCTCTAGGATGAATGAGCAATTGAATAAAATACAAATGTTGACTCAGAGGTACAGGCATTTAACAAGCAGTAGTCGCAGTTTGTGTAAACTAAGTTTGAGAGCAGTAACATCTGTTGGTTAAGTAAAATATTACTCAAGTACCAAACCTTCATCAAGACCAGAGCTGTGCTTCTGTGACCAAGAAGGGTCATCAGAAGAAAAAGTACAACAGGTCTCCCCAGCTCTGCAACCCATACTCACCCTCCCATGTTTCATTTGATAATTAAGAACCACTTCTCTCTGAAATATAAATCTAAATTTTCAAGCTAAAACAGAGGCTGACATCCCCAGGGAAGTGGGAAGAAAGCCTACAGAAAACAAAGTCTGCTCAGAATAGACATCGCTCTGCCAAGCTCATGTGACTAGCTCTCAGGAATGCTGGCACTGCTCAAGCTATTCAATGGAAATACACAAACAGACTAAGAATCCTAAATAAACATGAAAATAATATGGAGTGCAAAGCAGTAATGCTTCTACTCCAAAGTATGCCATACCTGTAAATTTGTATTTCACTGTTTAAAAATGGAACAACATAACCAGCACATTTCAAGAGATCACTAGTTGCAGCAAAAATTCAAAGAGCAGCAGCTACTGGCACTGAGCCAGCACTATCCAGCTTGGATGGGATTCTAGAAATGAAGTGCCCCGAAGCCCAGCAAAATCATCTCTGACCTCCAGGATACAATTTCTCAGGTGACTAAGAGAAGAAATTCCTAAGCAACAATACAAAACAGTATCAAAAGTACAAGAAGAATATATAAAGATTACACACTTCCCTGTTCACAGAAACACATTCTTAGATGCTTTTGCCTTGTTATGCTTTTTTTTTTTTTATATTCTTAACTATTATCTTTTACATTTTGTTAGGTCTTGTTTCCCATATCTTGTAGACTCAGAGAGAACAATAGATTCTAAATTAAATTTTCTGACAGTAAGAACTAGTATTACAGAACAAGAGATGGAAAAATCAGAATGAGAATGTAATTTCAAATGAATTTAAGTAAATATGCTTCATTTATTATCTAGCTACTTCAGTCTTCACAAACGATGGAGACCACTGCTGTTGAAGAGCCATATAATAATAACAGAAGAGAAATATAAAAGAACTTTATTAAGTATATCTTTACCGACAATTTATTATACACTTAAATTAAATTTTGTTAGAATAGTTTCTTAAAGTACTTCCAATAAATTATTTTTTATTAATTATGTTTAAAATGTCACAGTTAATCTGCTTTTGAAGAAAAAATTACCCAGCCATTTTGTAAAAATATAAATTGAAATTAAGTGTATGAAGAGGAAGAAAGGTAAGTAATGTAGATACCAAAAATGAGAGTCTTCAATGACTTCTCTACATGGAAGTGGGAAAAAAAAAAAAAAAAAAAAAAAACCAAAAACCAAAAAACCACATAAATGGCTATTTAATTTTTCTCCTCCCTTAATAAAGCAATACTAGCATCCATTTACATGATTGTTACCTCCAGAGTGTCCTGTTAAACAAGGTACCCATTGAGGGTGGGGGGAAGAAGACACAAGAGACCAGATGTGGAAAAAAAAGAAAAAAATGTGCTCATTTGTAGTCACCATGTTTTAAACATAAATAATGTTCTCTGTCACTCAGAAAAATAAGTTATGTATACAATGAGAAGATTTGCCTCTCTCAAAGGACTAGATTCTATTGGCCCAAAGAAAATTAAATCACATCTCAGAGTACAGAAGTTTAAGGAAGGGCTTTACCAGCAAAACGGAAGCTTTGAAGTTTTCAGTACCAAGAGTTAGCAGCAACAACCCATTACTTCTGCAGCAGCACCAGGCAGGCAAAGAAGCCCATTTAATTTCAGTCCTGTTAATAAACTAGAACTCAAGCTTGCATACTGCTAAATCTGGAAGTAAACCAAATACATAATTTTTTAAAATGTAAACAAAAGCCATCTAGCAAATAGAAATGAAGCAAAGGTGAGTTATCAGCAACCCTACTCCCCCTGCCACAACCCATTCTACCTCACAGTCCACCAGTGCCCATCTAAACTTAATCCTTCTCCAGTCACGACAGAAAAAAAGGGCAGCTTTTAACAGTATTTATATCCTTTTTTCTTCTCCCTCTTACTCATACAGAGAAGGACAACATGTAAGTATAAAGAAATTGCTCTTCAATCCCATTTCCCACTGCACTGTCCCTCCTCTTTTACTTTTCCCCTTACTCCCTCTTAAGAACAGGCAAAAAGATCTTTTCATTCATTTGTAGAACTGCCAGTTTATGAACAAGGAGAAAAATCCATTCCAACTACTAGCTTCAAGATCAGACTGCTACACTGCTTACTCCCCTGCACCTGAAAGGGGTGTATCACGAACCGCTGATGACCAGCAGACAAGGGCAAACCCTGGAGATGGACTACAGAAAATTCTAATTTCTGAAAGTTCTAAGGGGGGGCAGGATGGACCACCCTTGTATTTTCCACTTTTCTTCAAAAAAATCAGGTCAGATTATCATTAAAAACAATGCCAAGGCTATAAAAACCTCTCTACTGCTTTCTTGCATGTTCTTACATGGCAAAAATAATAATCTGCTGAAATTGCTAGGCATCAGCCAAATTCAATAAACCAACACTATCTCCAACTGTAAATGCATCACTAAGATAAACGAATGCATAATTGAAGAGTACTAATCACTCCTAATGAAACGCTGAAATCCCCAAGAAAGAATACAGCCTTGGTAATTAAAGCTCAATTTTTTCAGTTGCTCAGAGCTAACAGAAGTAGAAAGAGAGATTACAACTCAGGCATTTAAAATATTTTGCAGTGATCATTACCACTTAGCAGCAAACCATATTCTCCAGAATATATTTAGTTTTGGAAAATTAGCTTGATGGGCTCTTTTACTGACCTACTACAAAGTCATGTTTGCTAGTGCCTCAGCATCCTGTATTTCAATCATTACTGTTAACCTCATGACTCTGATTCTTATGACAAGTTCTCATAAATGTATTGTTTCAGCTGAGCTGATCTTGGCTGCTTTTATTGCATCTATACTGTATCATGCTTATGACCCCTAAATGAATATTTATTTTTTTAGGGAACATCAGACCCCATTTTAGCATCCTCTTAGTAGAAACACATTTCTCATTCACAGAATTTATTTATTCCACTTCCAAACAAACAGTGTGTAAATGGGAGCTTACACAGATTGGAACAAAAGTACAAATTTTTCACAGAGAGCATAACAGCTTCCAAATAGAATATCATCCCCAAAATGCATGTATTTTGATTATTTCAACCTAGTGTCCTGAAAATACTCAGCGTCCAATAAAAACAGTAAATACAGGTGGCACCTGAGATGCTACGAAGCTGTTAGCTCTCCAAAGCAAAGTGAAAATGCCACTGAAATATCATACGCTACTAAAATGAATATTAGACAGCTTAACCTCAAACATTCTTGTAACTATTTTGCTCCAACTGTTCTTGTATGAGCCCACAAGTTACTGCAAAAAGGTTTAAAACAGCATGCATAAGCCTTGAAAGGATACCATTGACTAATTTAAATTTCACATTAGTCAATTCTGGTTTTACCTAGGATTGACTCAATTATATGCAAGAACACACACACACACAGAAAAAATTCCATAAACCTGGTATCACTTTACAAGTGGTCTACAGTATTCCTAGCTACAGCCTACCATTTTATTAATGGGACAAAAATAAAGATCTCTAAAAATTCAAAGGGAAAAGAAACGAGTCAAGTAACTAAAATAACTTTTAACCACTGCATCAATTTGACTACATTGCTAAAAAAAACAGTGTTCTTTTAAAATAAGTTAAGGACTTCTGTTTCTTGATGCAGGGTAGGTAAAGAAATTCATAGTAGGACTTGCATTTAAAAAAACCCCAAAAGTTAAATTTATCTTCATATTTTATTTGTTTGGCTTTAAATTACAACAAAGAAAACACTGAGCCCCACAAAAGCAGTGCTGGCTATTACTAATCAACTGTTTCATACAGTAAATAAAGCTTCAAAACAACAAAGAACACACATTTAAGGACACAATGACAAAACACCCAAACACCCACCCACGTACAATTTGTTAGTGAATACAGTTCAGTAATGAAAGCAAATCAGGAGATGAACCTTCTGTAAAGACCAGATTTTCAGCCACTGGTTTGGGGGTTTTTTGTTTGTTTTCGGTTTGGTGGTTTGTGGGGTTTTTTTGGTTGGTGGTTTTTTTTTTTTTTTTTTTTTTTTTTTTTAATTTAGCTTCAGTTCAAAACTCTTTCCTTCCCTAATCAAAAGAGTATTTTCTCCATGCAAAGTGTGGTACAGTTCAATTTAATCAAATATGATTTCGGTGTATATATATATATATATATATATATATATATATATATATATATGTACGTACTGCCCCTAGATGCACTATACAACACCACAGACAAGAGAAACTCTTCCCACAAGAGATCCAGTTAAATAGCAATTTTGGACAGAGAAAGCTAGCTTTACTGGATATCATAACACACAACAGAGAGAGTAAAGGGAGAGCTCCATTACAAACACATGGGTAAACATCACCAGCCACCACAATTGTATCACAGCACTTGAAATAATGTGAGGATCTCAGTTGTTAGTCAGGTGAAAAGTCTACTCAGGGAAAGAAACGCACATTGGTCCCTACCACGGGATGAAAACCTACCACACAGCAAGCAAACTGAAAGAACAAAACTATTTCCTTAACTTCCTTAAGGATGCCCAACTAGTGACTTTTGAATGTTTAGCAATACTGTTATGCCATACACAAGGATAAATATTATCAACAGTTATCTCAAGTTTATTTATTATTGGTTTTATTTATATGTACATAAACACACATGTACAATTTTGGCGTAAAACCTTGCTTTTCAGACTTTAAGGAATTTTTAAAATGAGGCATATTATCATATTATTTGACATTATACTATTGCCAGGCAGCAGCAGAAGTTTCAATGTTATACACTCAAGCTGGTCCCTTCATGGACCTTCATGGCTGGTGAATAGCACTGTTGACACTTGGGATTTACTTTTTTTTGTTGTACTCTTCAACACTCTAAATGGAATACTCATTGTCTCACTGAGATCAGGGAAGGATTCTGATGACGAGTGTTTAAGAATCACAACGTTTTGGGGTTCCATTAGCCTTTAAATGGAGCCTAGACACAAAATTAAGTACCACTTGAACCATTTCCCTTATTCTCTGATGAATTGCCTCTTGGTCAGTTACTCTGACAACTTCAAAGGATACTTCATACACAAGAGTACAAACTCCAAAAATTTTGGACTTAAAGCACAGTACATGATTTTTTCATAAATCTTCAAAGAAATTAGGGGAGAATATGGCTCCAAAGTTGCATACATACAGAACTGCACAACAAAGTCATCTAACACAAAAAACTTACCTGAGTTTTTCTATTACACAGCAACTCTGATGCACATGTATATTCCAAGTTTGCAGGATCAAGTAAGCTGCCTCTATAAAACTGTGTGTAATTTTTTTTCATATCCACATTCAGACACATGTTCAGTTCTTCCACAACCAGCACTACCCATACTGGTGCAATCCTCCAAGATGCTGAACACCTTCAATAAACACTGAAGTGTGAGGGTTAACAGTAACACTTGCTGATCAATCCTAAGCCCTTTGCAATCGGGGGGGAGACAAGCCCAGCGCTATTTCATGGCTGCACTAGGGTAGGAGCTTACCCTTGAAACTGATCATTCACAGAAACCGACCTCATGACACGTTTACTACTTTTTTTTCTCCCCAATTCCAACAGATGACCAAAACACAAGAACTGCTACCGCTTCCCCGATTGAGGGGTAGCAGTCATCCAACAGTGGGTGACAGCCAAACGAGAGCAGCACAAACCCCAGAGAGGACTGAGGCATGCCACTATGGCTTTACATACATACCCTAAGCCACACTTTAAATCATTTCACATACTAGAATGTCAGCGTGGATAACCACTGCCAGAACACGACACAGAATCCCCCGAAGTCAACCACAGGTTCAGGTAATCATGACCTCCCTTTTTACAACATAAATGCATAATTTCCGCACCACTCTTTGATGAGGGGACCACAGACTTAAAAAGAGGAAACAATTACAGTCATTAGAATTTCACCCAAGCATGAGATTTAATCTCAGGCCATGGTCTTGCCAATGGCTGTGGGGGTCTCAATGGAGACAAAATTGCTCTGTGGGAGAAAAAAATGCCTCGATGATGACATTAGTCAGCAAGAGAGACTGAGCTTTGTCTTCCATCCAACAGCACGGTCAAATACAAGGAAACCATTTTCCCTCCCCCTCTTCTTATCCTAAAAAAGACGACTACAATAATTTTGTTTCTTTCTCTGAAATGCAGTTTTTGCATGCTTTGGAAACTTTCTCCTCCAAAGCAATACTGCTGGAAGGGAAGTCTTCAGTATTAAAAAAGTACATTTAAACATGAATAAACATCAGTGACAAAAGACATTTCCCCTTGCCTATCCTGGTTAATATAATTGGATAGTTCCATCAACAATTTTGAAACATTTCTATAGCTTTTCCTTACCCAATAGGTTCTCAAATATCATTTCAATTTTTACATACACAAGTCACCTCTAAAATATGCTCACCTGCTCTACAATACATTTAATGGAAATAAAACACAGGTGAAACTTTGCCAAACAAATTGAGGCAAAGTTCCACAATTAAAAAAATAGTGCCTGAGATCTGAGAGTACCAACTACTCTTATATGCCAACTATACATTTCATCCCAAATAAGACACAGAATAAAGGAAAACTTTGGCACAGAAGGCAAGAAAGTGCTAGAGGGGATTAGATTAAATTCACTTTTCTAGCACTGCAGAAAAAGCAGATCTGCAGCAGACAAAACAACCATCATGATCCTTCTACGGCATGAAGTAAAAGAAAATAAGTAGTTTTTGAATAAAATCATAAACACCCAAATAAATCATCTACTTCTCTGGAACCTGGAGTAAGAGGCCTGCATTCTTACTGAGGTCAACTTCTATAAATATCAATATTCAATCTTTGATTTTTACTCCCCCTTATCATCCTTCACCCCCATGATTTTCCTGAATACAACTTATTCATTTTTGTTTAAGCTATCCTCTCTATTCCATTTCCTTTTTTTCCACTATTCACCAACTCATTCTGCTGCTACATTCAACATATATATATATATTTATTTGTTTGCCTGGCCACAACCACCCCTAGTGCTGGTAACGCTGATAATTACAATCTAATGTAGAATTAATCAGCTTAAGTTTGAAACACAGATCATAATTCAAATTGGAAGCCAACACTAACCATTTCATGTTCACTTGAAGAGATTAGATAGGCTGTGCAAGAACATTTTGGTAGACTAACTGATAAGGAGATGGGAAATAAGAATTATTGGTATTTACTTAGCCTGCAATGCTTTTTGGAAGCAAACAGTTTAAAAGGAAGCACTTCAGAATGGCTATTTAATCTGAATTTTACAGATAGCACAGAGAATATTTTCTCACAGAACGCACGATATCTGTGCAATCATAGCTATCGTATGAGCTGTTCAAGTCTTTCTTTGCTGGAGCTCTCACTCAATTTTGCTCTGTTATGAGCTGTGACCCACAGAACACAAAGCATTCAAGAATCCAGCTGGAAATTACCACCACAGAACATCCGACCTTGCTCTTCATCTTGCCAGCCAAACCTTAGGGTTCCCACTGAGAAAACAACTAGCTGCTACATAGAGAAGTAACTTTTTATTCTACTACTTAACGGACTTTAACAATTACAATGTGCGGGTTTGGTTTGCTCATTTAGCTAGAAGATGTATCGCATGTCTGCTTTACAATTTTAACCTAGATTTTTCCATCTGCATTTTGTTTTTCTAAGGGTTTTGATAAACAGTATTTTACAGTAGTTATCCAAGAAAATACATTATTACTTCTAGTACAAATAAAAAAAAGAGAAACATATCAATGAAACTAAGTTCATGGCTCCATCAAGCTAAACCAGCTATTAGAAGTAGGTTCTATATATAAGCAACGTATCATTCAACTTATATCTAACATCTACTAATTGACAACGACTTCTAAATCAAGCTGTAGAACAAATACAGTGGAACCTTATTAAGCCAGTTTGTTGATTAGTAGACCACTGAATTGCTAAACTGGAATATTTAGCAAGCAAACATATCCATCATCAGTAAAAAATACTATTTCAAAAAATGTGCTTTGAATTTATTTTGACAAGGGTAATTTTAACAATAAACATCCTTCATATTTTACAGTAAGTTGTTCTAGATTGTATGAAGGTATTTATAAGACGTTGCTACATTAGCTGATATTTAAAAACATCTAAGAATGGATTAATAAAGCTTGATCACGCTCCCAAACATCTTACAAAATAATTTCAAGAAAGGAGAAACATGAAGAAGTAAAATGAAAGGGCATGTGGTTATTTGATGAATGCTTGCACACAGTATGATGGAACAAAGAAATTCTGTTTTTAAATCAATAGGAAGAATGATCAAACAGACTCAGTCAGCACCATTACAGCCCTTGGTTATGTTTTCCTGAGAAGCTGTCAAGTTTTTGTGTCAAATAATGAAGTGTGAATTAGCACAATTTTGTTGTACACAAGCAAGTATGCACACAACCACTCAAAAGCTTTGTAGAAAAATTGTCCTATATTAGCAAGGGATAATTTAACATTCAAACAAGGTTCAATAAAGCCACTCCTGTTTGCAGTCTACATTTAAGATTGAAAATTCAATCATAAATCACATCTTCCAAACAAGATATGCACAATTATTTTTTTTAACCAAACACAGGAAATAGAATCCTGTCAGAAATGTACCAACAAGTAGAAGAGAATATGATTATTCACTAACTTCTGAGATAAGAAGACAGTGCCTCTCTCGCTCCTTTTAAACTTTTCAACCCATAAAAGGAAAAGAAGACTCTTCCTGCTTTGCTCTCTAATACTACTGAAGAGTTGATGCATAGTTTAGAAGCTTGCTGAACCTGTGTGACTTGAACAGGGAAATCAGCTTCAAGTCAAAAAAGCAGAAGAGGTCTTAGGATAGAAATCATAGTAGCCAAGTAGACTAGTCTCACTCTCACAGCAATCAAAAAACATTAATACACACAGAAATGAAAAGTGATGCATAATAATTGAAATGGTTCTAACTTTCCACTTATGATACCGACAGACAAAAATTCCACATGAAGATCGCTATTTTAAAGTGCCTTAGTACACACACACAAAAGTTTCATTCTACGCAATCTCACACAACAAACCCTATATAGCACAAAAGTGGTTCAAAACAGATTTAGTACAACTACCTTGCTTTTGCTCAGTTATTGATGACATTGGGAAATGGGGAAAGAAATAGAATAATTGTGTGCACTTAATTTCAAAATACCCACATCACCAATCGCTTTACAGGTTAAACTTTCCATAAATGTAAAATAAAAGCCCAGCTCTATGTGGATGAAGAGTCATACTGCTCACGTGCAACTTCAGTGAAAACCAGTTGTTTTGTCTCACCTGCATTACTTGCATATCATGTAATGTGTAAGACAACACCCCATATGTTTTTATTGCTTAAGGTATAAAAAGCACTATCCAAACTGTAGATTAAATAAGACTAACCTTCCTTAAAACACAGAGAATATTTTCTTTAGGAATAGGAAAATTAAGCCACAGTTGTGTTCTGAATCTTCTACTTCATTTTGTTTCGATTCAATGTAAGGTCACGCCATCCATACTGACCTGTTACCCTATGTACTTATCATTAAGATCCTACATTGTAAGCAAATACTGCCCTCTTGTGCACTGTAATATCCAGTAGACAAAGTTGCACTTTGGGGGCTGGGGAGAGAGGGGATTTTGGAGCAGCAGTGTTTTTATACCAGATGCCTCTCTTCTTTACACATAGTTCCTTAATTTAAAAAGTGGCTTTCACTTTAAAATGTCAATAAAAATACTCCTTTAATTCATCCAACAAGTATCATACAGCAGCTAAATTACTTAAAGTTAATTTAAAAATACATTGTTTCAATTTCAAGAGAAAACTGTTTTCAGGTACAGAAATAAAGCTTATTCACTTGCATTTTTAATACAAGGCAGTGTCAGCAAGTAACAAGCACCATAAACCCAAGTCAATAGGGTTTGGAACACACACACATTAGTGCTAGCTGAACTCTCTTGACCCATGAGTACTTCAGCATAACTCAACTGTATTCATCAACTAACTACATAAAGGCTTATGAATATGAATTATATGAGTTCTATTTTGTATTTTTTCACCAGAGCAAGGTTCATTATTATATTACTCTCACTTCAAGCCAGTTGCTAAAGTCCTCAAGACTTCAGTGACTTCTCTCTAACCAGAATGGTATCCATTGAACAACACAAGGCACTCTTACCTCCAAAGAACATGTTTCCTTTCAACATACACACTCAACAGCAAGAGGCCTCCACATAAACTTAAGTCATCCATATATACACTCTATAGCTATAAAACTCTACTTGTTCAGTCGCCTGGAATGGAAAATGCAAGAGCTGTCATATCTTCACAAAGGTGTCAACAAGCAAAAGTTGACACTGACAGAAGTGTATTTTCAAAACAGTAATGCAAAGGTAACCCTGAGTTTACAAATCCTCTTAAAAGCTTACAACAAACTCAGCAAAACAACTAATCTGTGATAAAAATACTTTTTTGTGCGTGCTGTGTTAATCTTACAAATAATCTGCATCTGACTGAATTTGAATGCTGGTAGCAAGACCACATTTCCCTTGATCTCCCAAGACTGTTTTCATTGTACTCATTTGCATCAGCAAGACATGCTTTTGCTATGCTCATTTCCCCCTCCCCAAGCTCTTGTGTAAGTTCAAAAGTCTTGGCCCCTCCGATGTATCAGGTATGAATTAATACCCTTCCTTAACAGAACACAGCAGCAAAGTGGAAACAGACACTTGCAAGGCAGTTTTCTTTGAAAGGAACTGCAGGGACAAATGGTGACAATGAAGCTCTAGTTATAAAGGAAAAAGGTCAAAGGTTCAGACAGGCATAAGGATTACAAAACTACAAGTTTGTCAGAATTTCCACCCTCCCAGGTTTAGACAACCAGGGTCAAGCAGTAGCTTTCCAATTAAAATCCTATAAGGCTACCCTGTCCTTTGAACTTCATAGGGGAAAAAAAGACAACTTCCTTTTTTAGAAGCTCTTTCGAGGACCCATCTCAAAATCCAACAGATAAAGGGCATCTGACAACAGCTCACCTAAAACAACCACTGAAGTACCCCTTCCCTGACTGCGTGGGGGGGAAGCAAGGATGAGGTAATCATGTTCTTCTGTATTAGTGTGCTGACCCTTTGTAGGGCATGAAATTAACCATCAGCAAGTAAAAAAATCTGCTACTGGTTAAACTACTTTGCTACGCAAAGTGGTCTTAAAATGAAATATGGGGATTGAATTTCTTCTGGCAGATTAACTCTTCTAACCTCTCTGCAGGCATCCCTTACTGCTGAACTCATTGGAGAAACCATTCCAGACCCTACTGGATGCAGAGGTCTGCAACAAACTACTGTAAAAGCAACTCTTGTTTTACTTTGACATTAACATCAGCTTTGTAGGAGATCAGAGAGCTGAAATTTAACAAAAGAACGGAAGCTTAAAAAGATCCCATAGGACCGTGACAGAAACTACCCCAGCTCAGTGTGAAATGTTAACAAAATACCACTCAATCTCTACAGCAATAAAAGAAAGCAGTAATGGTAAAAATAGCATTATTGCATTTTGCAGTCATTCCTTCAGTGCACAAAGCAAGTGTAAGGCTGATGCAAGTGCTTCTTATTGCTTGTGACAAACTGAAGAATTGACCCTCAAAATTCAGTTATTCGGGTTTGTTTTCTCTGTTTAGTAAGTCAACTACAAACAGCTATAAATACAGTATTTGTTGCATTGCTCAATACTTGATAGATAGACAAGATCCTGCTAGAGCACAGGAGAAGTCTTGAAATTACTGTAAAATAAAGAGTTCTGTTCTTGCTGTCCGTAAGGATAAGGCAAAAAGAAATACATGACACAGTCCAAGCCATACAGCTATCCACAATAGGTTAATACCTTCCTGCCACATCAGACACACAGGAGTCCGCTGTTGAAGAATAAACCAGTATGGTTTGAACACAAGTGAAAGCCATGATGCAGTAAACCAAGTGCCTATCATTTATTCCATTCCAACCTTGACTATCACCTTCCAGCTAAAACTTTAAGAAAGCATCTTGGGTGGAACTGTCTGCAACATTTCCAATTCCCAGCATGCAGGTTAAAAAAAAAATAATCTTTTGATTTAACATTTGATATGTTCTGTTTTCAAGGACAAGCTTTGCAAGAAAAATGTAGCCACACAGAATGAAATATGACTTCCATTTTCCATTCCATTTGGTTACTGCTCAAATATTCTGCATTCATTTAATCTTACGGTATTGTCTCTAAATAAGCGTCTTGTGAATGACTGTGAGAAGTATTTGCAAGGTCAAGTACCACCTGACATAGCATGACAAAAATGCAATACTAGACTCAGCTGTGAAAGAATCCACCTCAAGAATTACCTGGATACAGAAATACGTTAAAGAATGGTAACTAGTATCACTTAATCCGTAGGCAGATTTATCAACTTTCTACAGTAAAGGAATTAACCCTTAGAGCACTTTGGGAGCACAGAAAAAAATGCCAGTTAGAAAGGATGGAATTGGTCTAGAAGATAGCCTGGGACACCACTGATGAAAATGGTACCCTGGAAGAGAAGAGCTGAGATGATAACAAAAGACTACTGGCTTCCCTTGTGAAGGGAAGGAGCTCCTCAGAAGCAATCCCTCCAACTAACCGCCTCATGGGAGACCCAACTGAATAACGCTGGTGCTACCAGCCACAGCAGACAGTGTTTCCATAAGATCAGGTCACTCAAGGGGGAGCCAACTAATTTACACCATCTTCAGTGAAAAGGAGAACTTCAAACAATAAGAGCACGCAATAACATATTTTCACACCTGTAGCTTCTACTGCAAAAGCTGCATGCACATGACTGACATACACAATAAGGCTGCTGCAGAGCCCCCTGTTGTCATCCCACCCATGAAGCTCCCACTCCCACAGCCCTTCTGTAGGTCAACTCACATCTACAGCTATCACAGGACTTAATTTCAGAAAAGCAATACTTTAAAAGGGTATGAGAAATCTGAGGTGCAGAATAAACACAGGAAGATTATGTACTTTTCTACATATAAGGTTTTTGAATAAAAGTCTGCAGTAACACAGAAATCACAGATTCCATTAGAAAGAAAAAAGTAGCAGCATTTCTGGTTGCAAGGAAAATGCTTGAAATGGTGAACCCTGAACACTCATGATTAGGAAGCAGATGAAAACAATCTAAACTTTTAAAGTATCATTATATGGGAGGCCTGGCTTTCCATTTCTGAAGAGCTGGAAGAGTTGGCAATACTAACACCTAAACACTGAAGGATGCATTCTGTTACACAAGATATGCTATACTTCAGTTTGAGTTTCACCAAACCATACTAAAACTGTAAGCACCTAAATAGTCCCACAGGCACAGATCAGGTTTCATCATCAAGGTTTCATCTTCTAAACCTGGTAGTTAAAAAAAAAAAAAAAAAAAAAAAAGAAAAAAGCACCCACTATCAAGATACATGTATCCTATCAAGCAGAAAACTAGAAATTCTAACTCATTAAGTATTAACCCAATACTGCATTTTCCCTACAACTCTTCCTTAATACATAGTATTGCAGGAAGTCCCACTAATCAAATGTTCTCACTAAGAAACACAGCCTGGTATAACTAGAACTAAGCGAGTCTGATGTGCTTCTGTGTCTGAATTGCTACCTGTAAAGATTTATTTTTGCTGGGAAGAAAACTCTATCATGTCACCTAGTCTAGTCCACTGTCCCCATCTCTTCTTCTCCCAGCTTGGCCTGTCACTAAGGAAATCTGAGTAACTGAGCCAATGTGGATAGCTGTGACTAAACGCTTTGAAGTTGTTCATAATAATGACAGGAAGCAACAAGAAGTCTATGTATTAAACAACCACTCCAGAGAAGTGTTAAAGTGATAAAAAATTAAGTTTTTCCATCTCCTCTTCATGAGGAAATTTACCCCACTCAGATTAGTTGTTTCTAGCAGAAAGGAATGTCTAACTCTAAGTCACTCCAATACCTCCAAGAGAAGTTACCACTTGCCAAAGTAAACTTTGTTCTTTAGAAAACAATCAGGTGCTTACAATTAATTAAGAATGACAGCTGATTGTAAAGTATAAAATAAGACTAAAAGACCACAGGTTTCTGGAATTCAGCACACAGCCACTCCATCCTTGCAGCTGTAGAGCACATATTAATGGTACAGAGCACTACTGCTGGTGAAATTGATAAATAAGTAAATGTTTATTATCTTGTCCAAAATAAATACAAACAATACAGTGCAGTTACTGCTAACACCATTTATGAATAATACATCTGTTCAAGAGAGGGTTAATTCATACATCATGAAAAGTAGCTTGGTCTGAACCTCAGTCTAGCTGAGAAGAAACATACACTGCGTTACAGAACTACCACCTAGTTGATACTAACAAGACACTAGCAGAGGAAATCTACAGGAACTGAACTTTCAGACTTCCCTATAGCTGCAGTTTATCAACCTGTAACTACTTCAAACAGCCTGCAGCTGCAACTCCATTATGTCCTTAGTCAAGCACCAACCACCTCTTAAGCTCTTTACACAAGAGATGGAAGGGGGACATATTATTTCTCATAGAGGAAGGTGAACTAATTTTTTAAAAAATATAATGCAAACCAAGTTAACCTTCTGATATCATCTACAAAGACTAAAATGAAAGGTTACTATAATCCACAAAGTTATTTCTAAACATAAGATTATCATGTCAGAATTCCCCAGTCTCTCCAAGGCAAAAGTTTGGTGACATGAACACTTCCAGCAAGTACACCACAGCTCTCGACCTCAGAGAACATCAAACTCTGACAGTTTTAAGAAGCAAGAAGAGAGCCATTAATATTACCCTTGAACGCCACAAGCAAGGTCTCCGTAGACAATAAGGAATACCTTTTTTTCAGGTAAGCCTAAGAAAACCGAGCAGGCCTGACTGTCCAGAGAGCACCCAAAGAAGTCACACTTACAAATCGCTTTCCTACGAGTACCGGTGCTTTATTGGAGGGGCAATTACGACGTCGTGTCTGTTAACAGAGTCATGAGGCCCGTGAAACACTCGACACCCCACCCACGCCTTCCGCTTCGTGGGCACGGGCAGGCAGCCAGAGACCCCGCGGCCCCGACTCGCACCCGACCTCCCGGCACAGCGAGGCTCGGGCGGGCAGGATCGGCCCTGCTCGCCTCACCGCGGGCGGCCGGGACCCTGCCGAGGGCTGGGACCCCTGGGCGGGCAGGGGCGGCCGCCCCCGCTGCCCCCCTTACCGCCGATGATGGTGCGGATGAGGGAGGCGTGCCCCGGGCAGTCGACCAGCGTGAACTGGAGCTCGCCGGGCCCCGGGCCCAGCTGCGGCGGCAGGGCGGTGCGCAGGCAGGAGAAGCCCAGGTCCAGCGTGATGCCCCGCGCCCGGCTCTGCGGCGCCCGGTCGAAGGCGGCGGTGGAGCCAGTGGTGCTCAGCGCCCGCGCCAGCGCCGTCTTCCCGCTGTCGATGTGGCCCAGGACGCCCACGTTCACGTTGAGGACGCGGGGGGCGGCGGACCCGGCGGCCATGACGGCGCTGCACCCCCGGCCGGTCCGTCCCAACAGCGCCCCTGCGGCAACGCGGGCCCCGCCGCCGCCGTTCCGTTCCGCGCCGCTCCGTTCCGTTCCGCTCGCGGCCGCCTCAGCCCCGGGCGGCGGGAAAGGCCGTCCCCGCCCCGCCGGGGGCACGGCGCGGGGAACGCGGCCCCCCCACGCGAAAACGGGCTGAAACAGGGTGACCCAGAAGGGAGAAGGAAAAAAAAAAAAAAAAAAGGGGGGGTGGGGTGTGCCAAATTAATCTCTGTCCTGCAGGGGTGAAAACCCCGACAGCCAGCCCGGGGTCACCCCGCGGCACCTGCCTGCCCCCGCCAGGCCGCCTCTCCTCGGAGAGGCAATTAAAGCAGTTTAGTTTGATGACCACACACCTGCCAGCTTGTGCCCCTTCCCCAGGTGTGCGCCTGGGGCTCATCAGGGCCAGCGCTAATTGCAGGAAGAGGGCGCCGAGAGCCCCGGCTGCAGCGAGCCCCTGGGGCACCGGCACTTTGCTCTGTCTTGCCCCCACGCAGGAGCCGCTGCAGGGCTGCTTCGCTCAGCACAACGGCTGGCACAGCACACCTTCGCTCTGCCTGCAAGGATACCCCCACCCTGGCACAGCTGGAGGTATGGTGCTAAGATTTGATTTCAAAGTTGCAAGGACATTGCAAATTCGGAAGAAAAAGCAGGTCAAGATTTGGATCATTTGCTCTCCTTATGCTTAATCACCAATTCCTGGGTTCACACAACTCGTTTTCCTGTGAAAGTGTATTTATGCTTTGTAGGATGCTTCCTAAAAATCATACTTTAAGGGATTAAGAATAATCAAGATTATTAACAGTGATTAACAGCTCTCCTGTAAACAAACAACAACAAAAAACAAACAAACCAATAAGCACAAAAACAACAGGTAGATGAGCATTGGAGAGGCCTGAAAGCGTTTGAGATGCTAAAGGCAGAAGCACATCTCACTGGTTTAAGTCACTTGGCTTTAGTGATAAGCCAGGAGGCACACAGGGCCAAATTCATTACACAATGAAGCTTAACACATGTGCTCTGCATTTTCAATTGTGACTACTAAGTATCCTCAGTACCATTTCAAATTACAACAGCTGTTTGTAAATCAAGAAAGCAATACTGTGTTATTGACCTCCCATAAGTATCCAAGCAGAATACACTTGCACTATATTCTACAGATTTTTTTTGTTTCAGAACAGTGCTGTTGCTTTTTTGCTCTCCCTATACAGCAGGATATATACTGCTAATACTATTTAGCATTCATATCTCAATAACTAATGAGCTAGAAATCGAGGATGACTTGCCTCAGCATCATGGATTTGGGTTTTAGGCTTTGACTCCAAACTTCAGGCTTTCTCTTACAAAGAAAGTTGCTTCATATAACAACAGTTTCTATATGAAAGAGTTTGCAGAGCTTTGAAGCTGGCTAACGAGTACCCCTCCTTCCCAAAAACATGAAAGTCAAGATGAGAGAATCAATGACTCTGCGACAAGGGAAGAAAAAAGAAAGCAGACATTCCTAGCACTCAGTGCTATTTGGGAGACACCTATCTAAAGGAAAGAAATTAACTCAGAAGGAGTACTGCCAATGCACTGAGCTAGCCTGGCTAATCAGCTTTTTAAGCAGAATAGTTCAGTTTGATGGGAGTTCTGTCATGGGAGCCAAATTAAGCATACTGTCACTTTTCAGACCAAGTTCCCAGGCTTTGAATAGTTTCCTGTTAAACCATAACGCTCATGTACACTTCACTGCCCTGAACGTCTCAATCTGTTATATCAATACATACTTGCAAAGTGAAGGGAAAGTATTCATCTATTCCCATAAGAAAAGGCCCTACGCAGCTATAATCCACACAGATATCCCTGTATCATGTTACCTTGTATTTAATTGTTTAGCTTTAATTATTAGATGAGTTCAGAAGGAAAAGGTGGAAAAAGCTCTGATTCCAGATTCGCATTCTGAATTCAGAATTCCATTATCTAACAGTCCTCACAAAACATCTAAAATACCTGCCATTTTCAACAAGCTTGACAAAGCATAAAGGTCTAAGCTTCTACAACTCTTGTGAAAACTGGCAATGAAGGAAAGGAGATGCCCATTTCAATGGCCCACACAGCGTTAGAGCTGCAGCAGGAGCTCAAGTGTGACCCATTTTGCTTGGACTGCCCATTTACCAACGAAACAGAGCTGCATTTTGCTCAGACAATAACTAGAGGGATACTGGATAGAACTTATGGGTCAAAAAAATATAAAAGAACCAACTTTTTTTTTTTTGTTAAGGAGATATAAGGAAGAAGGATTAGAAAAACTATAAGAAAATTGATTTAATTCCACTGCTTACATAAAAATAGTAGCATTTCTTCTATAACCCTATGCTCGTAAGTGACCTGTAAGAAGGACAGGTATCAGATAGAAACGTGGGTTTGTTCTTATTTTTCTTCCTTTAGACACAGAAAAGACTCTAGATTGGGAAGGCAGTTGTCCTTGTATAAGGAGAAGGAAAAAACAAAACACACAAATTTGCAACAATGTCTACAGTTTTGTTGTTACCACTCAGAACATACATCTATCTCCGAGATTTTATAGTCTCTGGATCTGATTTTGCAACATACCACTTTAAGGAACAGCTCTTTGTAAGATCAGGGTGCATGAGATACCTGTGAAATGAATACACTTATATCACCAATAACAAGAAGGAGAAATTTGATAAATAGATATAAGCACTTCTATTAGGTGTTTAGAGAGGTCCATTCTGTTAGCTTACAAAGCCTTAGAATTAATTACAGATGTGGAAAATAAGAGATGACGTTCGTTAAGATTCATCACTCCTATTGCTTTGACGAAGAGTGGTAAAAATCAGCTTCTTTTGCAGGAAGAAAAACAGAACAACATGCACCCCCTGGTCTCGATATTACTAAGACGGAGAAGGGAACATGGCAAAATGAGAGAATCCCAACTTCTCCAGATTTTTCTATATCCCTCATGAAGCAAGCAGTTTATACCATTAGCTGTTTTCCTTGTTTCCCCCTTAATAGAACATTCCCCTTCCCAGTTGTTCTCTCCTATACTGAGTTTCTTCCTTAAAAAGTGTTCACTTTAATTACTAAAGTTTATGGACTCATGGGAGAAAGGGCAGGAAGTCAGACTTCTGGGATAGGGTAAAAATGTAAAGGTCATTCACACACTCACACACACGTACTCTCTCTCTCTCCAAAAATAATACACTATTTGACAGTTTCAGGATTCAGCATGTCCCACTGAAATTTGAAAGCTTATGTGAAACTAGGCCACGTCCTGTAACCTCAAACATTTAGTCTAGGAAAACAGCTCTCAAGTCTCCAGCTCCCACACCGGGTATCGCATGACGTCTGTGCCAAATAGGAGACCTCAAACAGGGGGGCAAAAGAAACGTTGGTAAAATTAGTTGATTAAACCTGGGGAATAACGGTTCAGATGGTTAGTCACAGATATTTTTTTCTGGTTAGCTGGCTGGTGAAATACTAAATTATACTCATAGCATCCAGAAGACGAGATGGGCAGAATGGTCAAACAACCTGTTTATGTTCCATCTGATGGCATGGACAAAGATGACTCATGCTCTGCAATTAAATTATTTTACACTCCCACTCTAATGTGTTAACTATTCAAAAGTCACAAAAATCATGTTAAGGTTGAGGTTCCTCATACTGTTGCATCATAACACAACAGACATCAATTAGAGAAGATCATTTAAGCTATTTAAATTCAGTTCTAAACTTTCCAGTAGTTCCAGTTGTACTCTGTTCTTTCTGGGGAATAAACAATTAATCCTGTGTGGTCTAAATGATAATTGTTTATTTTCCCTCATCCAAATGTACTTTTCTCTCTTTCTTTAATTGCAATTTCAGTATGATGCTCAAACAACATATGGAATGAGTAAAACAATCAATACAATGAGCTATGCCAAACCATGCATAGCTTATAAATGATAATAAACCCTGTTAAGTAATACTAAGTTGAACAAGTAAGAGGGAGAAGCCAGCCTCACATCTATCAAGCAAACAATTGTTTATTGGTTCTTTTTCATATTTAAATATCCTCTTCTACTGCAAACACAAGCCTGAATTATTTTAATAACATTTTCTCTAAGTCAATACTAAAAGTGTACCTTCATCATGGCAGTATATTTTATTTACTGAACAGCAATGGTCGCTAGCAGACTGAAGTTTTAGGCTCTACTCCAATTCTATTTTTGAGATATAATATTGCTGTAGACAAGCAATTAACATTTCTGTTTGCTAACCACTGTTATAAAAAAAAAAAAATCTCTAACTGAATTAGTATTTCTAAAGTTAAAGAACCTTATGTAGTATATCTGATTTTTACCTAGAGGACAGATAAAAACATTCCATTTAAGTTATAATAAAGATTAACTGCAAATCTCTATTCCTGCTATCTACATTCCTATATATTGAATTTCACAAAAAAGAAATAAGCAAATATTATTAGTCTTTGAAATGCCATAATCTCAAAAATAGGCCTAGCTACAACATCAAACAAGGTAACATGGAACATATGGACAGATTTCAGACTAAGTTAACAAATTACTATGTATTTCAACCATTTCTAGCCCTTCTTAAAAGGAAGGCCATGCCTAGACAGGACCTCTTGTTAACAATATCACTGCCTTCAGAGCTCTTAGAAGACTTGCTAATTATTCCTCCAGTGCTGGCAGAAACTTGAACTCTGACCAGACTTGCCCACAACACTTGTGGCAGTTTAATGCACTAGAGAAATCAAAGTTGTATATTTGCTCTTTTTCAAAGAAAAAAGTCTGCAGTTCAGTGTGTATTAAGCATTTGTATTCTGTGACTAATATAACCCTGAAAGGATGTATAGAGTCCAATAGTATACATGTTTTTTTAATTATTTAAAGAATAGCTCATACTTGTTAGATTAAAAAAATTTTAGCTAAACAATTGTATAATATGATACCCTTAAAAAGGTGTTGAACTACATATGTGTGCAATTATATTGTAATTACAATTTTAAACTAGATTATAAACTGACAGAACAATTAACAGAAAAAGAAAGCAACAAATAGCAGTCTTTGCTGAATGACATTTGTAACAGAACTAGTGGAAGCTCTTAGACAAAAAGGAAATGAATAGCATATATATTGTTCACTAGGCTTCTGCAAATTGAACCAGAACTCCCATCCTTCCTAAAAGCCACTCTCCTAGCTCATGCCATCACAGGACTGCTTTTGCAATTCTCCCTAAATACGCATGAGAAAGCCAAGTTGCCACCATCCTTTTGCACAGATAGCATTCCTGCATCATACCATGTTAATTCCTTGGCCTCGAACATTGCAGGCAGCCAGAGTTTTACAATCAAACACTGAAAACACTATATACCCATGGGAAGAGAGTCTCTTCTGTTTTGGGGGAGATCTCAGTATCTACAAACAAGGAGAAGTCACTGGAGCTGCTAGTTCCCTGATTCCATCTAAAATGTCACTGTGAGTGACCTCCTTCTCAAACATGTAAACACTATGTAAGAGGTACAGCAGAATTACAGCTGAACCACTGTTAGGAGTTACAACAGCCTAAAAGCTGTAGTGTCACAGACCTGACGAAATGAGGGCAAGGTCTGTGAGTCCAGGAATCTACCTGCTGAGAAAGTGGTGTAGTTTTCCCTCATTTCAGTAGGTCAAAGCTCAGGAAGAACACATGCTTTAAGTACAGCACGTGTTAAAGCCTCAGATGCTTACATAAAGGCTTTGGACACATGGAATAGAATTATTTTGCAGTGACAACAAGCAGGTAAGAGATCACCCCTTTCTTTGACAAAGATTTAGAAAACACCCTCGGAATGCCTCACCTTACTTTTGTAAGCTAAACTCAGCAGAGGCTTTTCGGAAAGCATTGCCCACGGTTCCCGGCCCGCTGCCAGTCGGCCGTGGGCAGCCCGAGCGCCCAGGACGGGGACAAGGCACCCAGCACCGCACCCGGGGCTCTGGCAGCGGGGAGAAGCACCGGCTCCAGCCCCAACCCAGGTTCAACGAAGGCAGAAGGTGTTCAAGAAGATGTAGGGCCGAGACGTGCCGACCAAGAACAAGCTGCCTTCCCGCTCCAGGAGGGCCTGGGCTCGCGCCCTGCCGACTCCGTGCTCCCGGCCCCATTCCTCCAGCAGTGCCCGCGCCCGGCCGGGCTCTCTAGAGGCGTCGCACACGGAAGCGGGTGGACGGACCTTATAAAAAACGCACCCCGGTCGGTGACAGGCGTGCGCCGCGCCCAATAGCCACCAAGGCCGCCGCCACAAGGGCCAATGGCGCGGCGGGGTGGGCGGAGGCAGCCGCGGGCTGGGCGCCGTGGTAACGCGCGGGCCGCGTGTGGCGAGCGTGGGCGGTTGGGGCCGGTTCTGCCCCGCCATGAAGATCGAGGAGGTGAAGAGCACCTCGAAGACGCAGCGCATCGCTGCCCACAGCCATGTCAAGGGGCTGGGGCTGGACGAGAGCGGCACCGCCAAGCCGGCGGGGGCCGGGCTTGTGGGGCAGGAGAACGCGCGGGAGGTGAGCGAGGGGCGCCGGGGCTCCCCGGGGCTCGGCAGCCTCCGCCCCGGGCGGGGGGGAAGCCTGAGGGGCCCCGGTCGGCGGCGGGGCCAGGGCTGGGCTGCGCTGGGCGTTCTTACAAGTCCCGTTAGGGAGTGAAATCCTTTACCTGAGCTCCTCCGCAGCTTCCGCCCCTGTGTGGGGAGCGGTGGGGGTAATCGCGGCTGTTGCGCCTCTGCTTTTTCGCGTTAGGGAGCGGCAAGGGTAGGTGGTTGTCTTAGGGGTTTTAGGAGTAGAAATTGGTGTATTGAAGGCAACAAAATCCGTCAAAAGTCGAGAGATTTGGTACGAGTGGGGATTGGAGCTCCTGTTTGAGTCCGATGTCTGGCCCTGGGCCGATCTGACGTTCTGAAAGTCAAGAGATTAATTGCCTGTGTTATTTTTAAACGTACGTATATGCATGCAACTGCAGGAGCGGGAAAGTAGTCCGTACTCTTAGGTTGAGTTTTGTCGTCTGTGTTTTTCTTTTTTAATGCGTGTGCCAGGTTGTATCAGATGATTGAATCAAATCAGAATCAGATGGAATCAAATGATTGTAGGAAGTAGGTTTTTCTGATCTCACCTCCCTTTTTGTGTGCATGAAATTGAAATCCTCATTTTTAGTGCGCTAACAAAACTTAATAGTTCTAAACATTATTAGTAATACTGGAACAAAATGTATTACAGCAATACTTGTGTTAACAGTGTAAATACTTATTTAATTTACAGGCTTGTGGGGTTATAGTGGAACTAATCAAAAGCAAGAAAATGGCTGGCAGAGCAGTGCTGTTGGCAGGACCTCCTGGAACTGGCAAGGTATTATTTGTCTCTTTGATATGAAATAAAGTATTCCCTCATCTATTTTATTTTAATTTGTTGTCAAAAACATTTGCAGGTAGTGGTTGCATAATGTTTTCATCTACTCGATTTTTTTCCATCAATGTATTGACATGGTTTCCTGCTTTATATTTTGACTTTTTCCATGTCATCAACATTGGCAGTATCCAGTGCTGTGTTTAGGCATCATTAGCATGAAACCACCTCTTGTAGGCTACCAAACACATAGGTAACATGGTTTCTGAAGAAGAGTCTTAGAAGCTAATTTTATATTAAAAGCCTAAATAATTTTGCTTTTTATTTTTTTTTCTCCATGCTATTTAAGGCTTTTTGTATTTGTATCAGATGTCAAATTCAAATTCCCAGTACTGTTTCTTTAAGGTGTTTTGTAAGTCTTTGATAAAAGTCACTTTATATTTGTCTAACTTGTTTTGGGGGGAGGAAGGTTATCTGAGAGAACTGTATGTCAAGCAGAATAGTCTTAAATTAATGGTTGATGTATGGAAGGTGATATGATGAGGAAAGTTAACTTTGTGCAGAAAGAATCATTTGTTAATTCTTATAAAAATTAATGTGTGGATTTTTTTTTTAATTTTTTTTTTTTGAAGACTGCTTTGGCTTTAGCTATTGCTCAGGAACTGGGAAGTAAAGTTCCCTTTTGTCCTATGGTTGGAAGTGAGGTCTATTCCACTGAGATCAAGAAAACAGAAGTACTGATGGAGAACTTCCGACGTGCAATTGGTAAGTTTCAGAAAAACAGATAAATTAAGTATTTGCATGACACTTATTTTGCTTTTCTCCAGTCATCTAAAAAGGAAAAACTTTTAAGTGATCATGGTGGTTTTCAGATTATTGTATGTTCTTTCAGTGCTGATCCTAATTTAGTGAATCTCTTCCACACTTAGGTTTTCTGTTTACAACAATTAAATTATGTTTTATATTATGGTTTATTCTACTTACCCGGGTTCTCCTTTCATCCTCCAGGTTAACCTCCTGGTTTTGTCTGTGACTCGGAATATCGAAGCTGAAAGAAAAATCATTTTAGTTTCTTATATTAGCAAAAATACTTGTAGACAGAAGAATGCTCTTTGTAATGTTAGTGATTTCACCGTACTAAGCAAACAGTCTTAATCAAGAACTCCCAGGTAGTATTGTTAGCCTGACTTAGTATTCCAGTGAGCACATAGAAAGTCCATGCCAGCAAAATAAATACTTAATGTGTTCGTCAATTCTAGCGTACTTTTACAAGCTTGATGCAAACTGATTAAATTTGCAACACAATCTCAATAAGTATCTAAAATCTGATATATGATCACTGCTGACAGCTGATAAATGCAGTTAAAAGTGGCCCTTGTTTGTATGAGGGTTGGCTAAAGATAGCCTAACCGATTTTACTACTGAACATATTAGCAGTTAATTTTCCTGGTTTCTGTACCATGTTTCCCCTTGGACTTCATCTCAGTGTTTGGTGGCAGTAAGGTGAAGAAGTCTCTCAGTTCTGCAATGAAACAAAAGTATGCCATTGACTTTCATAAGAAAGCAACTCTCAGTAGTCTCTGGTCTTCTGGTTACCATGAATCTGGCAGGGCCTGGGGGAGGGAAGCCAGAGACTGAGCAGTCTGCAAAATTTCCTTGACGTGATGAAGTTCCCTGTCAGAGATTTGGAAACCTGAACCAAGAGGTGAAACTTATGCCGTCCATGTTGTCATTTATAGAGATAGCAGTATTTTAACTCTCTGAGGTTTAACAGCCAGCTACATTGTTAGGTCCCTGCATTCCCTGAATGTCAATAGAGAGACACTTCTAAACAAATATTAGTGTTAATGAAAGATGGAACTTCTGTTATTCCTTTCTGTTGAATTCCATGTCACATTTTCATAACACAACCTTGATTGAATATTTTTATCAGCGTAAAAAAAAAACCCTGAAATATTTTAAAGGACTAGTAACCACCATTTCTCATAATGGAACACTTTCCAAATGTGTTTAAATGTCAGGTATGTTTTAGCTTCCCTGCTTGGTAAATAAATAATTTACAAGGGTGAATTTAAAAAAAAAATGGTTCTGTATCCACAGTGCAGCGTCAACTGTGACTGGGTGCAAGAGAAGCTTCAGCTCACATGTCAACCAGTACTTAAAGTATTCATTCAAGTTTTCTGTTTTTTGTGTATGATTCCTTGTTAGCAGGTTCTGTATACATCATCTGTTACTCAAATTATGCATTTTACTTTCAGGGTGTTTAGCCACCTCAATTTATAAAAATGATCAGAGATATTACCATCAATTTTTTACTTTTTTTTTTTTTTTTTTCTTGGAAACAACAGAGTCTGGTTTGGACCCATCACCATATAACGAAACAAGAGTGACTGAGTTTACAGAATTCTTAGTGTTGAGAGTCTTTTAGTAACAGACTTTATACCGTCTCATGGCCGACTACTGTTTGGGGTATAGTAAAGAGTTTATAATATGTAAGAAACATAAAAGGGCAGAGTGGGAAATGGCAGAATGGAATTGTATGTGTTGCAAAAACTTCAGCTGAGAGAGATTAATCCTGTCTAGAGTTTATTAGGAGCTGGCAAGGATGATGACAGTAGCTAATGTTAGAGCTCAGTTGCAGTAAAAAATGACTGCTGGAATAGCCCCTGAAATAGTGTATCTGTTCCTCTGTCTCCAAATTGTAACTGCCAGTAAATCAAACAAGCACTGTTTAACTCCATATAGTGCTATTGAACCAAAACATGAAATAGCCCACAACTGCCTTCTTAGGCTCTTGTGTCTGATTTGTAAGTAGATGTCTCTGCTTAAGAACTCTTTTGAGAACTAAGTTCATAGTTGATACATGCAGATTAATTTGAAACCAAAGTATAATCAGAAACAAGTTCAAGGAATCGGTTACCTTTGTTCAGATCATGTTCACCTAATTATTTTCTACAGACATATCTATATGAGCACATTAGTTTAGATTAGAGGCATGCTTTTGAAGCAAATCTCTAGGTTGTCCTCGATGACTCAGCTTTGATTTTTGTTGTGGAACAGACTCTGAGCATGTGAATTGGATTATTTTCAGATGAAATGGAATTGGAAGATGTGCTTTATCAGCACACAAAATATAACCCAAACACAAATGGGCTTACAGTTTTTCGGAGCAGAATAGAGCTTGTGGTGAAAGTTTCAACACAAAACAAAATGGAATACCAAACCTGTTAATGTCCAGTTCTTGGCACCAGGAGTTCTACTGTACACATTCCCATATTGCTTCCCATTCCTTGCATATGTAACCTATGTGATGCAGCCTTGTCTAGGTCAGTTTTATAACTCAAAGGTTCATAACTTTTTTTGTAGGATGTTTTGGTATACCTGAAACATTTTTTAAAATTACTGAAATTAACTTTATATGGAACTTTTAATGTAGTGCTAGATAAGAGAAAGCAGATATTTCTTACCAAGAAATTATCATGTTATCCCCAATTAACCCATTTCTCACATTTAAAATCCTAGTCTTAATTTGGGTCCAGTAGAGGGAGACAGACTCGTATTTGTCAGTTCTTTATATTCCCCTATCAGCAACTCAAGATTCCTGGTGAAGTGTCTGATCTATTTCAAAGCAAAATGAAAAGTTATGAAACAGGGAAAGTTCTATAAAGTCCTAATAGCCTCAGACTGGGCAGGATGACTTCCTTATATCTTGTTACAGCCCATTCATTATTTTTGGTATGGCATGTGTGTCTCATAAAATACTTTATAGAGCCTCTTCAGATGTGGGTTCTTTGAACTTTTATGTAGTTAGAACATATGCATAATTGTAGTGGTGGTGGTGATGATGGTGATTTTTCTTTGGAGCAGCCTTACCATAAAACTCTTCAGCTCTGTATTATTCACCAATTCAAAATAACTTAGTTAATTACAGTAGCTGTGACTAGAACAGAAGATGCCCAGATCCTATGATGATTGCTCAGCTGGCTGAAAAACAACAAAGTAAGGATGTCATTGTCAGCTAATTTGAAATAGTTTTAAATTTGCATTATAGCAGTTTCTGCTAAATTTTATCTAGCTCACCTTTCACTATTAACTTGAAAAATATTTTAAATTATTTATTAACATTTTCTTAATTTGCTGATGTTCTAGCACAATAACTGTTAATCGATTTAGGTTATTTTTAATTCAGCTGCTAAAATGTAAAGTTTTTTATGAAGTTATTTTTTTCTCCTGTCTTTTTCTTTACTATGCAGGGCTTTTCTAATGGTCCAAAAATTGTGTAAAACTCGCAGTCATAATAGTGTCACTAGTTTCGGAAGATACGTTTCTCTGACTTTAGCACAGGGGAACAAATCGAGCAAATCCCCTCTTTGTGGGAGAGAAAAGAGAGGATAGTGACATTTGCTTCAAGAACTAATAATAATGAACAGAAGAAAATAATTTCTTAGAGTTTAATAAACTTCTTTGCAGGTCGAAACTTGGGCTGAACTTTCATTCTCATGACACAGGATGAATATTCTCACTTAATATTGAAGAAGAGCGCAGTAATTAATCTTTCTACTTTTAAAAGTAAAAAATTACCATTAAATGTAATGTAGCCTAGTAATATGTTACATTCTGTTGGCAGTAATGCAGCAGGCTCTTGAGTGTATACGGCCATTGATTTGTGTACTGAAACTATTCTAAACAATTTCTTGCAGGGTTGAGGATTAAAGAGACCAAGGAAGTTTATGAAGGAGAAGTCACAGAACTAACTCCATGTGAGACTGAAAATCCTATGGGGGGGTATGGCAAAACCATCAGCCACGTAATTATAGGACTCAAAACTGCAAAGGGAACCAAACAGTTGAAGGTATGTATGGTAGAGTCTTAAAAACTTCCTTAGAGTATTTCAGGTCTGCATCTTTGACTTTTAGCACTTCTTATTTCCATTTCAAGCTCTTGATCCCCATTTCTGTAGAGTGAGGATGCCAGAAGGCTGTTTTCTTTTGCTAGACAAGTTTATTCTACTCCTGAGCATGTATGTTTATTTGCTTCATGTAGAATATTTAGATGTTAGTCTTGTTCCCTACTAATTGAAATTGGGGCTAAAGCCATCGCTCAGCAGCCCCTGTTATTTTTCTGTTTGGCAGCACACACTTGTATGTCTTAAACAAGTTAAAGGCAAGTTTAAACAGGAAGACATCGTGATGCAGTTTTGCAGCATTACTAGTACCACAGAAAAATGGACTGAGATGGGAATCTGAACTATGATCTATCTCGGTCTGTGATATGCTCGGTCTGACCCTGGCTGTAAATTCATGTTCATGATAAGAAACATATAATAAAGGTCTTGTTTGGTTTTGTTTTCCTGAATTTTAACCAAATTTTTGAGGATAGTTTTGGGAAATGTTGCCTGCTATGGTATAAATTGTTCTTTCTGTTACATCCCTTCTTTCTATGTAGGGAGGTATGCTCTAGTGAATGTTTGATAGAGAACTGGAAATTGAGCTGGTGTGTTGCCAGCTCAGACCCACTCTCCCTTTGTTTTCTTCCACAAGTCTCTGTCCATGTTGTCCAATTTCCCTGTCAGTTAGAGTATGAAAGAACTGAAAGCTGTCCCTGTTGTTAAGTATCATCTTGCATTTGTTCACTCTGAAAACAAGAAAATGCAGAGCAAAAGCGAATAAACATGTACTGAGAGAAACAAAAGCATCTAATGTATTCCACATCCACTCTCCCTCACACAGCTCTGCAGAGGATAAAGACTCAGGAAATCAAGTAGCACAATTCAATGCTATAGCCAGATTTTTTTTTTTTAAAGTTTTGCTAGAAAGCAAGAGAAGTACTGCTTCCTAGGTATAAACATACTGTCACATTACACAAAGGCTTATTTTGTGATAGTAACTGGTATCATTATGTTTCTGGCACTTACCATCATCTTCCTTCAGATAGCAGGTTTTTTTTGGTAAGAAAATAAGTTTTGTGCATCATCTTTCAGATTTTTTCGCTATCACTACTCCAAGTGTTACAAGCTTTATAAAATCTTACAAGTATTGTTGGGGGAAGTTGCAGTTTAATTTTGTCTGGTGGGAGTGAGTTTTAGACTCAATTTATTTTCCTTGATTAACATAACAATATGGAACTGTTTTGACCAACTGTGATGTTTGCTTGTCTCTAGTTGGACCCAAGCATATTTGAAAGCTTGCAGAAGGAGCGAGTGGAAACTGGTGATGTTATTTATATTGAAGCAAACAGTGGAGCCGTAAAGGTAAAAGAAAAGTTCCGCACTTTTATTCAGGTGTATGTATTCTTGCAGACCTTTCTCTGCCTTTGTCAGAAGGCTTTGTGATTTATTAACCTTAACTGACATGAAATGGTTACATGGAAGTTTTAAGAAGAGCCCAGTGTTTTGCTTATCTAGAGAGAAAATACTCTTGCACTGAAAGAACATGGTCATCTGGTTCACAATTAAGGTCATCTGGCAAGGAAGCTATCACTGATGCTGTCTGGATGAGTTTTCTTTTCTGTAAGAGCAAGACATCTTTAAGGCAAGGGGGGGAAAAGCAAGCAACTTTAGTCATTTTCAGGCTGACATGTGCAGTGTATTTAATCTTTCTTTTATCGCTCTGGTATTTTCTCCACAAGATATATACACGTAGAAGGGAATACTGCATTAGTTAGCATTCTTTTCATATCTGATTTAGAAAGTAGTGTACAGCGATACTTGCTGTTTAATGGATGAGCATAATATTTTGTATCATATAATAAATCACCCACCTACAAAGGAGTCTTGAACAGTTCTCCCAATCTCTAGTTAATCTGCTGGATTTGTCCTTTAGCAAGAATTGCATACGGTTAAAAGAAGGGGAGAGAGGAGTGGAATATTCTTACCACTGAAAATATCAGGTATTTTTCAACAGAGTTTTTGAGCTTTGATCAGTAGATAGGGTATGCCTGTTGCTAAGCAGGGAGTGGGATGTCTGAATTGTCAGCTGAAGCTTGTCAGGACTGGAATTGTGAACTAAGCCCTTTATCTTTATCAAGTTCATGTCACTCAAGGTTTTGGCACAGAAACTAATTCTATACCTGGGTTTCTCTTTGCTTTTCCTCAGAGGCAAGGCAGGTGTGATATCTATGCTACGGAATTTGACCTTGAAGCTGAAGAGTATGTTCCCTTGCCAAAGGGTGATGTGCACAAGAAAAAGGAAATTATTCAGGATGTCACCCTGCATGACTTGGATGTGGCCAATGCTCGACCTCAGGTATCCAACTCCACAGATGACATCTTTACAGAAAAATTATTTGATATAGATGTGATGGTTTCTAGAATAATCAAGAAGATGTAGAAAGTTGAGCTGTCCTAAATCACCCTCAAAGATTCAACTGGGAAAAGCAGTAGGTGTTACGCCCTGAAGGCCAGTCTACCTCTCCTCTCTTCAGGGAGGTCATGCTGCAGTTGTCTGCCGCAGTGGCCCTGCCATACAGGTTAAAGAGGTGGTTTCTAGTTTAGGATTCATGCACCTGGTCATGGGATGTTCGTCAGAGTACATTTCCTAACACCACAGAGAACTGCCTTACAGCCACAGCAGAGCTTCCACGTGGATATTTGGGCCCTATCTCCTGCAGAAAAAGAGCAGTGTAGGCTGTTCCTCTTGACCAGGAAAAGAGATTATTACTTTCTCGCCAGAAGGAAAGTTGCCTACAGATGTGAGGCAGCAGCAGCCAGATCTGCATCATTTTATTTATTGAAAGTTCGGAATGCAGATCAGTATATTCTGCTGTGTGTTTATGGTTTTGTGGCCATGAAATGGAAACTGCAAGCGCTGTGATAAAAGGTGACTAAATATTTTTGACTGCTATGGAGTCTGTTGATGTTCCTGCTTCCTTCAGAAATGTTTCATAACCTCTTGTTAAACTTCCTCGTGACTTTCAGTAGAGTTCTGAACATACTGCAAAAAAAGACACTGAAAACAGGAGAACTACTCCTTGCTGTATCTTAACATAAAACCGTATTGGGGGAATTCCATCTGTTCCATAAACAAAAGCCACAGACAGTACAGTATCTTTGTTTAAAGGCTGGCATCCCTACAGTATGATACTACAACCCCTTAACCTACTAAATTTTGAAATAAACATAATTTTTTCCAACAAAATAATTTCTCTGGTAAAAATAATGGTATATAAAAGTATTAAAAATCAGAATAATTGTTCCTGTGTTGACAGCTTGAACACCTACTGTGCGCGCAGACAATCTTTGTCTCTGTGTTCCCTGACAATTTCAGTCCACATGAGCTTCTCTGTGACAATTTTTTTAAGAGAGGATATCTCGTTTCAGTTGGTTTATGTTTTGCAAATGAACAAGGCTAAAGAAGGGGTGAGAAGGTAGCTTAATAATTGTGTTTAGAATACCGCTGTGGTGAAGCAGCCTAACCTTTGACAGACTTTAACTGCAGAGCTGTTTAACTGCAAGAAACAACTTCTTCAACCAATTCCTGATTTACAAAATTCTGAAGGTGTGTGTTCAGTATGAGACCTCATAGCTGATCTGTAACTTTCTTTTCATAGGGTGGGCAAGACATCCTTTCTATGATGGGACAATTGATGAAGCCCAAGAAAACTGAAATTACTGGTATGAATCCTGCATGGTATTTTTAGGCCAATGTAACCTATGTTTGCCAGTTAGAAAAGGATTAAAAATAGGGTTACTCATGCAGCATCCCTAAATTAATACTTAAATAATATTTATTACTCAATATTCAGATTTTAAAGAGCAGTGATCAGCTCCTAGAATTGCAGTGGCTGGAAACAGTACAACACATTACTGGTTTGCACATATAGTGATCAAGTATATACTGTACTCTGCACCCATCTTCCTGCAGAGAAAGAGGTCAGAACACTAGTGGCATCCCCCTTCCCAAAACGTTCCTTCCAGAGAGTGTGAAGGTCACACTTTGGACAAAGAGCCAAACTGAACAGTAGCAACAACAAAATCTAAAAAATGTTATTAGGATGCATTCTTATGTGAAGCAACCATACTGAATTTCTGTGGAGTAGAAAAATGTCTTCTAAGGACTAACCTGGGTCTGGTTTAGACACCTCTAGAGCAGCTGTCTGTTGACTTGATGCTCTAAGTGCACTGCTGCTCTTCCTACATACAGATCATTGGAGGAAAAAAGTATCTACAGAAAGACCTATTCTCCTTTTTGCTTTGAAAGAAATGATGTTTCAGTAAATGACTATCTAAATTTAGATCAAAGTCTGTTTCAATACCTAACTTGAATGGCAGTCTTTTGAAGTATTTCGTCTGTTCCAGAGGTCACTTTGCTTATTCTGATGTCAGATTTATCGATGTAACATCTTGCATAGCTTTGAGATCCATATGTTCACAGAAATTTATATAGCCCTATCTTTTTTTTTGTTTGTTTGTTAAACACAACTTCTTTGCTGAAATACAGTAGCAATATTTTATTCTTTCAGTGGTGTTCTTTTCAGCCATGCTTGGAAACTTAACCTAAGTTTCATATTTTAAACTGAGGTTTGACTGACTTGCACCCCACCAAACTCCCCAAACCCACAAAAATCGTTTTTTTAAAAGCGCTGTGAGGGATCAGACTACCCCAGTTAGGTGCGAGAAGTTCAGTTTATAAATATTTTCTTGCAGAGATGTCTCCCCCAATACAGGACTGAATGCTACAGAATTTTAGTGTCACAGAGATTTTCCCTGTGGTGGTAACATACCAAACCATAAAAAAATTAAAGGAGAATTTTACTTGCTTTAAGCCTTCCATACAGACCTGTAGCTCACTAGCAGAACAACTAACCGTTTCTTTTTGTTCTCAGACAAACTTCGAGGAGAGATAAATAAGGTGGTAAATAAATATATTGATCAAGGCATCGCAGAGCTAGTCCCAGGTGTACTATTTGTAGATGAAGTTCACATGCTGGATATTGAATGTTTCACATACCTGCACCGAGCACTGGAATCTTCTATTTCCCCCATTGTCATATTTGCTTCCAATCGAGGAAACTGTGTTATCAGGTATGATGTCTAATCTTGAATTTTCCAGTTTGCATTGGTCCATAAATCTTGTAATTAGCTGCATCAGTAGAGTTACAATCTTTGAAGGCTTTTGTCTCTGACAGTGACACCTGTGATAATCTCCTGCACGGGTTGCAAGCTGCATCAGTGCTCAAGAACTGCTTGTGAGCTTCATGATGGGACGATCATTTAATGCCAGGCTGACTGAGTTAAAGCAGAATGGAATTCCTCCTTTTGTTTCCACTGACACATCCCTCTTTCTCTAACAATTTCTGAATTGTCTTAACTCCCTGTGTGATCTGTAACAATGACCTTTCTCATTGGATACCTCAACGCATCTGTTGCATGTTAAGGACGTCAAAACCACCAGGGCTACAAACCTCCAATATCCTAGTTTCCTGCTTCTGGATTATTCTGCTGTTTGCTATCCTCATTGCATCAGACTTCAGCTTCCTGTTCTTTCTGCTAATGCATGTCACAGTTCAGCTCCTCCCTATTCTTCATTATTTCCTACTATGTTGGTCTGGCTTTTTGTGATTCTTCAGTCTTGCCAACTAACTTGTATTTCATCTCCAGTCCAGTTCGTGCCTCCACTTCAATATTTTGCACCCACACAATGCATTCTTTGCATGTTCAGTAAAAGTGCTCTCCTCTTTCAGATTCTTCCGTAAGTTCTACTGCTAATTTGTGGTCTAGGTCTAATTATGTCTAAACAAGCTGTCATTAGCAATGATTGCTACTCTTTAAATTTATTTAATTCAGCTGTGTAATCAGCTATTCCTTTCACTGTTAGTGGCTCATCTGGTATTAATCTTTCTCTGTTTGCATTGCTTAAAAGTGAAGGTGATAAGCCCTTCAAAAAAGTTTAAGGTGGATGTTGCAGCTCTCTTTTTGCAGTGGCATAAAAAGGCTGTCTTGTAAAAGTAGAGCAAATAGACATCTGTTGGCATGGATTTACTTCTGATCTTGTTACGAAAAAACTGATTTAAGAAAGCAAGTTTTCCATATATTAGTTGCATCTAATATTGCTGAATTAAGTCCTTAAAAGCAAGCTCTTAACTGTATACTGCTATCTCAAGTAGCTAGCAGTGCTCCGATTTGCCTGCTGATGGCTCTTAAAAGGGTAAGGGAAAAAATAATTATGTAGGTAGTATATTTGTTTCTGTAACCTCATAAGAGAAGGAATCATTTCAGAGTGGAGAACACCATCTTTTCAAGAGTACAGCAGATGATTGCAGGGCATTTTGATTCATTTCCCAGGGAGGACCAGCGCCAAAGCTGCACTGCCTGAATACTAGCACTGAACGTAGAAATGTAGATCTCTACCAGCACTTTACTATTTTTACTTGCAATCTCTATAGATCTCATGAAATCTGGATATATTTCACTCTTGACTTCACATCAAATCATGGTGGTCTTTGAAAACCAAGAGTAGATGTGTCTTCAGCCTTTGCTGTTGGGTGTTTTACATCAAACAAGCAAAAAAGTTGGGGGTCTAGATCCTGGTCTGTCCTTCACACACAGACCTCCACTTCTCAGTTTGCTGGATTGCAGGTACGGAATGTACTGCAGTACTCACTGGAGGGACTGGGGGAAGGATTAAACAGAGTAATGGCTTGCTCAGCAAGAGGGGATGTTCTCCAAATCAATGACAGCATATAAAATTTCTACTGATACTGCTAAACAACCTAGTAAGAATGATTTGTTCCTTGCTGGAAGATACCCTGGAACATTAGATAAGACTTAATTGTAAGATACAATGCAAGAAAGCATGAAAGAAAGCACCACCTCTGCCTATTTTTGAGTGGCATATTTAAGAGCTCGAGAAGTAGTATCTGTTTCCCTTGGGCTGTCCAGTATGAATTCCAGACTGGAATGTTTCCTGTCTCTGTCTGGGGAGTGTGCCTCTGTAGGAAGACAGAAGAATTGTAAACTAGCAGATATGTAGTCACTTAAAACTGATTTTAGTCAAATCAGTGTACTGAACACAGAATAGTATCTGATCTCTTTCTGTTTGGTTTCTTGTTTAGAGGCACAGAAGATGTAGTGTCTCCTCATGGAATACCACTGGACCTGCTGGATAGAGTGATGATTATCCGAACCATGCTGTATACACCCCAAGAAATGAAGCAGGTATGCACAACATTTTAAGAGAAATTTTAAAATGTCCCTGGAGTTCCAGTCATCAGGATGACTGCTATGTCTCTGTGTATTCTGTTACTATAGAGCTGTTTGACATTTTGTGGTTGCCAGGGTTTGTGCTAGAAAGCTTACCACTTCCTAAAGGCATGCTGCTTTAGTAACCATTTACACTAAGCTGGTTAAAATTGTGCAAGCAATTTCTCTCTCTGATTTCCACGCACTGAGCTGTACTGGTCAGCATATCCAGAGCTGAAAGCGACATCTCACTTGCATGAGATAGCATGAATTGTGAGCTGACCTTCTCTCTCACACAGATGTGCTTTCCAGAGTTTGCAGGTTCCAGCAGGTAGTGCTTTTTCAGTTGGTAGGAGATGAAGTGTCACATTTTGGGACCTTTGGTCCCAGATCTCAGGCTGTTCCTCTACATAAGATGTGAGAGGGACTGAGGAATGCAACTTCATGCACTGCATTTTTGTCTCTGTGCCCTGTACTGTAGCTTTAACCTACCAGGACTGTCTCCTGAAACTGGGAGGATTTTCATGCTCCTAGTCAAGTTTGGAAATGTAAGCACAGTAAGTGTTGCAGAGATATGCTTCTGAGTGCTTGAAACTTTTCCTGTGGGGCCATCACAATGTATTGTGTATTGATTATAATGCTTGGGTGCCATTATGATGCATCATGTCAAAGATCCCCCTCATTAGCGTCTCAATGCTGTGAAGTGACACAATGCAGAAGACATTACGGTTTATCATGTCAATTCTTTGTATTATTTAAGAGATAGTGTCAAAGGAGGAGAGCGTTGTCATGAGATAATAGTCTCCTGCTGCTGGATAAGTGCCAAGGTGAAGCTCAGGCATTTATCGAATGTAAACGTAGAGGCAAAGCTTCATTTCACTTCATTTGAGGAGCTTTTCACATACGACTGTTATGAGCCATTTTCAGGATTATTTTTTTGTACCTAAAAGGACACTTTAAAGCACTATGGTATAGATTACAGTAGAAGCAGCCCAGTGATTTAATAATACAATTATGTTTTGTCCATATGCAAAACAAATTTTAAAGCATGACTTTTACTCTGTCTGGAGATGCTGAAGACTGTTATCTGGACTTCCTTATACTGCATGTGCATTTTGTGTAGTTAGGGTAGTAGAAATAGTTACTTTTTGTTAAGGTTGCTACATATACCTGCCTAATGTGCTGTATTATCATGCACCCAGCTCCTTTCTGAACTGTTGATTTTCAGAAGAGCTGGGTAAGTGCTGTGATTTCCACTCTCCCCAGGAGTGAGGAAGTGTTTACAGTAGCATTTCTTAAGCCTAAAAATAGAGTCCAGACACTATGTCCCATAAATCATGTTCCCATAGTCAGGTAATCTCATCTTCCCTTAAATTAAGGCTTTTGAATGACCTCTCATTTTGGGAGGAGGAGCTACTACACTTAACTTTGGTTTCTAACTGAATGCAGTTGAGGGGGTTTAAAAATAAGACATCCATAAATTTATTTCTCTATTTTTGCTCCCATTTTTCTTTCGTGCTAGAAAGAAGTTTTCACTGTTGATGTTTCTATGTGAGTCTCTTTGCCTTGACCTTTCATAATTGATTTATCACCATAAGAATTGTCCGTTTATCTATGAAAGTTTGTTTGTAACCAGTTCAAAATATTTCTCTTTGTGCTGATAAAGTAGAAAGCCCATTGTGTAGCTCTGCTCTGAGAGCAAGACCCACAGTTACCTTAGTAACTTAGCAATCAAAATAGGAAGAAAATTAACTTTTATGCATATTCTAATCAAGGATTGTTGTAATCAGCTGGTTTTGCCTATCTGCCTGATGTTAGGTAGTAGAGCTTATAACTGGGACTTTTTGTTCCTAATGCATTTTACCTGATAAACAGTTCTTTTCCTGTTTCATAGCAACTTATATATGTGTTTGCTGGGTTAATGGCTTGAGCCCTGATCCTTCAGTAAGGTTCTACCAAGTTGCTAGATAAAACATTCTCTTTAAAAGTTGTTAAAGATGTGACATTCAAGATACCTTGTTTCTAGAAGGGGAAGAGCAAAGTAGCAGTATTTGAATGAATGGAAATTGAATGATCTAAAAGAAAACAAATCTTCAATTTGAAATTTCAATTTGCAGCAGCATTGCCAATATTCAGTATTAATATCTTAGCGCAACTTCCTGCTGTTTCAGGCCCTTCTCTTTTACTCTGCTCCCTATCCTGACTCCCTTAGCGCATTTTTATGGCTTTAATTTAAACGAGTGCTTCTTGATATCTTGTTTACAAAGCTGCCAAAGTGAAAAATACCTGTATTATATGAGGCTTGCAGTTCCAGAGTTATCTCAGCACCACAACACAACATCATTATCCAGTCTGCCCCTTATCACTCAGCTGGTAATACAGACTACCGAAAGACTTGTGCCACTTTTGTTACAGCTTTATATGCTCAGGCTTATTGGTGATATCTTGCTCTCCAACTTTGTAAAGATCTTCAAACTGGTACAAGCCTGAGACTGTTCTTGAAAGATTAGATTCTTCGTAGTGATTTTTTTTCTTCTTGCAGGAATAGGTGAATCATGGAAAGTAACTTTTTGATTTATTTTACTATCTTCTTGTCAATTGAATAAAAAGGGTGTTGTGAGCTGCTAAAGAAAGGGCGTAGCTTTCTGTAGGGCTTTTTGGAGGGCTCTGCTATATAGTGGCAGTGATACACTGCAAAATACAGTAACTGGTATAGCTGTCCACAAGATTCCAGCTGTCACTTCCAGCATACTTCTTCTGGTTTCTTGCATAAGTTCTCATATTCTGCTCCTTATTAGTAGATACACTTTGCTAACCATGCAGAACTATCACGAAGAGTTAAGAGTCCAGACATGTTACTTTACCTACCTTTTATGATAATTGCTTTTTCAACATATTTGCCTATTCAGAGACTTAGAAGTCTACAAATTCTACTTTACTGGTAAGTTACACTAGGATAACTCTCCACACTATCTTGGTTTATAGTATGTCTCATCTAAGCTGACAGTTTCCAGATACTAAGCTAAGTATCTTAGCATGCTAATCGTTTGGGCTGGTACCTCACTTACTCATTCATCCCAACAGATCATAAAACTTCGTGCTCAGACAGAAGGAATTAATATTAGTGAAGAAGCTCTAAACCATTTAGGGGAAATTGGTACCAAGACAACCTTAAGGTAAGTTGAGCACAGTTGGCTTTTCTCTTAAGTGTGACTGGGTCTAAAACCACTGCAGGTTAACTCACTTGTGGAAGTGAGACAAACCTCTCCCATACAATAACATGATCTGTTAAGAACAGTGCTAACATTAAAAAAGAGTGGTAACCCTCCTCTTTCCTCCTTTAAGGAATGTATGTGCTGGAGGATCTTGCAGACTTTTCATAGTGCTGGTAGACCTGTGTTTTCTAACAAATCTCTCACCCCTACATATATTCAGTTCCCTGGGATGCACTGAATTGTAATTATTCATCTGTCTCTGATCACAGGTATGCTGTGCAGTTACTGACCCCAGCTAACCTGCTTGCCAAGATTAATGGGAAAGACAGCATTGAGAAAGAGCATATCGAAGAAATAAATGAACTTTTCTATGATGCCAAATCCTCAGCAAAAATCTTGGCTGATCAACAGGAGAAGTACATGAAATGAAGAGCTTATGTTAGATGCTTTGAAGTGGCTTTAACCCTTATCCAGGGCTGGCTTAATTATTGAATAAGAAATGTTAATGGTTTGTCTCTTTTGGGACTGAAAAATATTTAAACGTTGGACTGCTTTGTCAGGCCAGAATTAACTATCAAGTGTTTCTATTTCATTATCAACAATAAGATGCTCCATGATGTTTGTGTAACATCTTAGTCTCCCTTTTATGAGTGTATATGAAATGAATAGCTCTTGACCCATCCGTTTTGTCTTTAGATTTCATTACAGAAGAGCTCTAACTGAAGTTGATGCTTAAGAACAGTCTATTTTCTTTATGAATGTTGTTTTAAAATAGTTTCCTTTTACAGATGAGAAATTTTTTTTTTGAATTAAAGTTTGTTTGAAGTGCTTTATAATAAAATATTTCAAGAATACTGGAAGCTTGTATGTGTTTTCCCTCAGTGTTGACCTGCCTAAAGAAACAGTCAAAATAAGATGGAATTAACAAAACTGGGTATGAGTAAAGTGGATCTGCAACACAAAAATAGATCTACAGCAAAGGAAAGAAATAGTAATGGGACCTTTTTAAAGTGTTTACTCTTTTTGTAGGTCTTGGGTTTTATTTTCCAAAGACATGCAGAAATACATAATAGTAATTATCTTTGCCCTATTTACAGTTTTTCTTCCAGAGTAACTTAGCCTGTCTTTAGGTTTTCTTAAAGCAGATTAAATTAAAATTGCTTCTCATCATGGTTAGCTATTTTTTCACTATGTTCTGTCCTCACTTTCTTGATCACCTAGGATCAGGAAAAATTTGAAAATTAAAAATGAAATCCTGTTCTGCAGAGACTTTGTATGAACTTAGCATTAGTCTCTTGTTCGCAAAGTATGCTTCCTTGTTTTGTAAAGCATGGATACTTGATTGCTTCACAGCAATCCCTGAGGATAAATGATTTAAAGATTAAGATCCGTGTAACACAGAAATACAAATCTATGTAACCACGTAAATGGATGAACTAGGAAAAAAAATGTAGAAGCTTTATAAAGTGACTAACCTCACATTCCTTATTAGAACCTTTAGTGATTTAAAACCCTTTATGTACCCTTACTTAAATAAGCATAGGGTGGGAAGGGAAGAAGTAATAACTTGTCACTGGAGCCCAGTTTTAAATACCCTGTTTTCTTTTAGCAGCTGCAAAGTGGAGAAAAGTTTGAAATTAATACTTTGAGCTCATCAAAAATTTTAATCCACGTTCTTAAATTAGAAGCCCTCTGACAAGTACCAAACATACACCCTTCCATGAATCCTTCACAGAAAGTCATCAGTACCTCACACTGGGAGAATCTCAGTAGTATTACATCAGGCAGACACTGGCACTTCTTCCATTTTTTTTTTAAAGGGTAAAAAGCACCTTTGTTACTCATTTTGCTTTCCTAAGAGGTTTTCTTTTAGGAGTTCCTGGTAGTTAGAGAAGCTAAAATGATCATGGGGCCATAGTATCCATGTTTGTACAAAATACATTTACATGGCTTAATTGCTACGTAACAAAGCTTCCTTGTTAAATTCTAGAATTCTCACTTGTAAAATTAATGTGTGAGCTCAGTCATCATCTTGGGAAAAGAGTCCAGCTGCTAAAAACCTCTGTCCTCACCCGCATATGCTCTAGAGGTTTGTCTCCTTGTGCTGAAGTGCTGTTTGTGGAAATTGCTAATGATTTTTCAGCTCTCAAAACCATGGACTGGACAGCAGAGACTGCTGGGGGAAAAAAAAGGCAGAGCTGGAATGAAGCTGGATGGTTTGGATTTAATAATGTTTTGATCACATTCTACCATCTCAGTCATGTAAAAACCTGTCCCATTCTTCAAAGTAAAATTCAGTACTCTGTCAGCCAACCCTAATTAGCTTTTGTACTTTAAATAATCTATCTACTCCTTTCGCTACATCTGAAACTAAACAGTAGTGACAGAGATATTTAATGAATGATTTTTGGTTTATCTGTGAATATTTTTGGCCAAGGAGCAATCCTCCTTTCAAACTCAAAAATCCTTTCTCTTACTGACTCCCAATGAAAAAGGATTGCAATTACACCATCAGACTAATTTTCACAGCACTTCCAAAATCTTTCTACTGTGGTAGGAGGGCACGTTCTGTTTTAGTGCTACGGCACAATAGAACGAGACCCAGCGAATTAAGCCACTGCATGGTCAAAATTGAACCTTTTTTTTTCTGTTGCAGTTTGAAAGTCCTTCTTTGCAATGATGAATGTAGTTATTTAAGAATGTAAGTACTGTTTTTCTTTGAGTTTTCTGAAATACCTAACTGATCAATTTAGAAAGAAGTTTGAATAAGCCCTAAATAGTTGTGAATGCCAGAGCTGTTTGAAGACCCAATCAACATCTGATCGCATTGGCTTTTTACTGATAAACTCAGCTCTGTTCACATAGCAGGAAAAGACCTACTGGGACTTCCTGGAATACTGAAATCCTAAAACCACTGTTCCCACTGCCTACCATTGACAGGAGAGGGCAGGAACTCTTGCTCCTCATTTGGCAAACCAATGATTTCTTTGCTTACAAAGTGTTATAAAAATTCAAGCTCTGTAAAACTGGGAAGAAGTATCTTTTCTTGCAAGTAGTAAAAAAAGTGATCCTCTGTAAAACTCAAGCTGGATAGCCTACCAGACCTCAAATATCAAGCGAAGACCTAGGAAGAAGTGAACTCTGTGCCACACACCGAAAATAAGCACTTCCATTCGACCCTAGTTTCATAGCTGACTTCATGACTGATGGTACCTGTCACTTGAGACTGACTGCAGGTACAGAAGTGTGCTTTAGGAAGAAAACAAGATCTCAAAATACACATGGGGGGAAAGCAGCAGCGATCAATCTAAATCAGCATTTTTCCCAAACCTTGAGCATTTAAAAAAAAAAAAAACAAAAAAAAAACCACAAACCAACACTCATTACTTCATGATGTAAGACCATCCTTACATCTGCCAAGTTAGCCACAGCCACTGCTCTGCAGCAGAGCGGTGGCTGGCACCAAACAGTCCCCGGAAAGGAGCCAGAACCCTCCTGATGGGCAACAGCAGAAATGGGCGCAGGGCGTGCTCAGGAGGGGTCACCGCTACCCGCTGCTCTGCTCCTCTAAACCCGCCGTCCGGCTGCTGCAGGACTCGACTCGGTGCAAATCCCCCCGTGACAAGAAGGGCCTCGCTTTTCTGCTCGGCACGTTAATGTTCGTCCAGCAGCAAATAAGCCCCTGCCTCATCTCCGACCGTGCACCAGCTCTGGAGAGCTCTCTCCCAAGGGTGCCATCTCTCTAACGGCCGTTAAGTGTCTACAAAAGACGTAAAGCTGTGATATAAAGGGAAAACCCTTCTACGCTAAATGGTGAGCGAATGTTTATCTAACCTATTAAGTGACGTCCAGCAGACTTATTGGTGTCAAAGCTTTGCCCATGAAAATAGTCTTTCATATTACCGATAAAAATAGTTCTGTTGAAAGAATCACTGCACCATATACAATAGCTACTGATGAAGGATCTTTAAAAAAAATTAGAAATACTTACTTGACACAAAGCTGCCCCTTGAAGTAGGACGGCACGTACAGCAAGGAACATTCCCACCAAATAAGTTTGGTTATTAATATTAAACATGAAAGAACAAACTATTATTTTAATTCTTTTCTTTCTCTTTTCCACAAAGGTTGAGCTTAATGCATTAATCTTCTAAGCGAAGTTTTTACGACCGATTGCCTGCACACTATGAGAAGTTTCTCCATCCATTACTCGCAGGGAAACGGGCCCTGCTGTGTAGGAAAATATTTGTTACATCTTATCAGGATGACACATAATCTAACAACAATTACAGCAAGCCCATATTTTGTACTATTTCGGTTTCAACGTGAAAAATAGTTCTAATATTAAACCTGGGGTGGGTGGGGGTTATAGTAACCAGTTGAATATTATAAGCTGTGATTTCCTTTCGACACAGAGCAGTGCCACACAGATCCCTCCACTCGCCAACAGCCCCACAACTCTGCCAGCAGCCACTGGTGCTTGTGACATTTTTCTGGTGTAAAACCAGGCAAACAAGGAGAAAGAATTAAAACTTGAGCATGTTTCAGATCAGAAACCAGGTGTAGGAAGGGGCGCAGGGACAGCGGGAAGCAAAGAGCACGCTCACATCTGCCTCTCAACCTCTGCAGCTGACGCTTTTTGTTTCTTTCCAAAAGAAAGAAAACTCAGGTTCCTGAGTCTCCAATGAAAAGCAGGAAACTGCACATTCTGAGATTTTACTGCCTGCTCACCACAACCCCAATCCCACAGCCCTGCGTGGATCCTCTCTCCCATGGGAAGGTAGAAGCCACAGGGGCTGTTGAAGGCAGCTGCAATAAAAACACGTTAGCCCCTCAACTTTCAGCCCAAGCTCGTGCAGTACAGGAGATGGTCAGCAAGCTGGTACAGCAGGAAGGTGAAAGCTTGGAAGGATCTGTGCCAACCTTTGCTGGGGAGGAAAAGTAGGCAAGAACTCTGGCCCGCTGAAGTATTTCAGACTGGGCCAGGAAAAATTCAACCATTTTTTTCCCATTGACTTATTTCCCATATATTTTAAGTTATTTCCCATTGTCTCACAGGGAATTAGTGCTTCTCTCCAGCAGAGAGGGAGCAAGAGCAACACCCCATTGTGCAACAGTGAACACAGCAGTTGTAGTAACACCCTGCACACAGTTCAGGTCCTGCTACATCAAGAGCCAGAGAGAAGCAGAGACAATCACTTTGGGATCTCTCAGCCCTAGCAGTGTCTAGGAGATGTGGTAGGGTTCAAGGGCTCTGCTTGCTGCTGGGGAGCAGAGGAAGAACACTAGACAGTGCATGGCAAGGGTGGAGGTGGGCTTGCTGTCCTGTGAACTTCAGTGATTTAAGAAGTTATAAGAGCCAGAAGATTAGTGTTTTCTAGTGGTAAGAGCAGGAGACCAAACACTGAGTCATTTCTACACTGCAAATTCAGCTACATTGAGTAGTTTCCCCCTTTTATTAAGATGTTTGCAGACAGGACCAAATTGTTCATAATAATTTTAGTGGAATGGTGCTACAGCAGCCAGATCATAACCTGATTTCTTTAATGTTATTGAGAGACAATTTGATCCCATCTCCAAAAGCAATCACAACACTGCAACTAATCCGTGCTCTGCCATAACCATAAATATGATGTAACTATGACCTCATTTCACATTTTGCCCAAGGTGACAACTCTTTGGTTAGACTTCATGCGGTGCCTAGTTCTTTGGTGCAATACTTCAGAATTAGAATTAGCAAGAGATTAACCACATGCCAAGAAAGCACTTTGAAACCTGCTTTGTTTTATAATTCACCATATTTACATAATGAATGGAGCCCTGGCTCCAATTACAAACCTGCACCGATTGCAGTGAGGCTACTGAGGGTCTAGACAGTGAGGATGGACTCTGTGTAATGTCATTTTGTTCATTTTCAGCTGAGTCCATTGGACCTGGCTCTGCCTCCCACACTCTCTACCTGCCCAAGTATCACGACAATATTAAATAACAGCTTCTTAGCATGCAGGTTGCACTGCACATGTGGCATGTCAGCATCATCATACATTCTAGGAGTGTAGTTTTGAGGTTGATTCATAAAAGGGATGGGGCACTGTTTCCCCAGCAGCATGCAGGATGTTTGCGCAGGATTCCCTAACACATCTGGTTTTCTAGTCCCAAAAGGTTGGTGTTCAGGCCGAGTCTAGAGACTAATGTCAGCATGATAACTGTTTGCACTGGAAAAGAACTTGCTCCCCAGGTTCCTGCCAATTTAGGCGCAATCACCTGGCAGAGGTTTGTTGCCAGTTCTGCATCTCCCTGCTCGCAAGCTCCTGTAGATGCAGTAACTCCAGAGATGCAGCCAATTACTCATGACAAGCTCTGAAAGCATGAAACCAAGCCTGTGTTGCACATACAGCACATCCTTCCACCGGAGAAGTAATGGCTGAAATGAATTCAGCAGTCACATCCCGATATCTCAAGCCCCAAATCTATTCCTGATTTACTTTTCAGAGAGTCATTCTCTTATATAACAATTTCCCAGCATCCATTACTTTGGGCAGTTAAGTTTTAGAGTTCATTGGCACTTTGGACTTAAAAATGTACAGTACACCTGCAAAACCCAGACTTCAGATGTATAGACGCTCTCATGCTGAGGTTGATAAGATTAGTGGAAATTTAGTAACACAGCTATTGGGTTCGCATTTTCCCAAAGCAACCTCAGTGTCTAGAAGTAGCCCAAGTCTCAGTTAAGCTCAGGGTTCGGTTGTTTCCTTTTCAAAATAATCTCAGGCAATGAAGTTACAGAGGTCCCTGTTCTTACAGCTCCAAGCTGTGGAGACACTGGCCTACAGACCACAGAAAACATTACCAGACAAAAGCATTATTTCCTCATTTTAGCACCAGCAAACTACATTTGTATCATCTTTGCAGAGGATACAGGAAGGGTTCATCCTTTAAACACATGGCTCAGAAGCTCCTGGGTGGACAGTGCATCCAAGTCAACTGCCCAGGACCTACTTTCTTTTCTGTGTGTTCTTGCTAAGGAGGTCTGTATGGAGCCCAGCTCTCTGCTTCCCTGCCTGAGCTGTGCTTTTCCACTCTGGCTTTAACATTTCTGTACGGATGAGGGAAATGTTCCTCAAAGACGATTTTCACCACAGCTTGTTAACAACATTTATCCCAGCCATATGGTTCACACACCCACCAGCTACTGTCTGCAGAAGTTATCTGCTTTCATGGAGAAAGCAGAAAGTAATCACCACTCAATTTTTGGAAACCATATAGAGAAAACTACTTCTTTCGGAGATGCTGCCTAACTCTCCCTGCTTTCTTTCTGATCCTCTGAGATTTGAGACAACAGGCCTCAGAGACAGGCACCCCCAGCTCCTACAGACAAACCTGTTTGATCCAGATCTCCTTATAATCCCTACTTTTATTAGGATAAAAACAAAAACAGATGCAGATTAGCAAATCTGTTGTAGGTACAAGAGAGCGAATACACAGAATGAGAGAACAGACTGCCAAATGCTAATGCTAAAGAATTCAAGCCCAAGGGCTTTATCCCAGGGAGGGACTGACAACGCAGAGCAGAGCCGGGCAGCCTGGAAAGCTGCTAAAAACCACAGGAGATAACCGCATTTGAGGACATCGCTGCTTAAATTAAAATAGACATGTTCCTTAAATACAACAAACATGAGCCCCCCTCTGTGCCTCCCATGGACGTACGCGCCTGCTGCTCTCCCCAGCCCTCTGGCATGGGGCTGGCAGTGTCTCTTTTACACCAGAGGTGGAATGTATCACCCCAAGCTTCCCCAGCTGACCTCCCACAGGCACAATTGCTCAGAGGGGCTGACAATGGGCAAATTCGGGGGGGGTGGGGGTGGTGATGAGGGGCTGCAAGAAGAGCTCTCAGATTCTGCCTGCGATGGCCCTGGGTGTAGCAACGCAGGGCTGGGTGCTGGTGGGCAGCAGCTCTGAGTAATGCAACCCCGTGACTCAGTCTGTAACTCTGGGCTTTGGGGTTTAGACTAACACACAAGTATCTTTCTTCCATGCCTGTGGAGCTGTAAGGGCATGATGGGCCAGGGGCCAGCCACACCACAGCCCAGAGATGCAGGCGTCGTGCCTTGGAAGGCAAAACTTCTCCTTTGGCGAAATAAGGCAGTTTCCACACAGCGCTGCTAGGAAGTGGAATGGGGATTGAGTCTGGCTGGATCGAAAGGATGGAGTCCTGATTACCCAGAGCAAGACACAAGTAGCTCTCCACTGCAAGGAAACTCAAAGGACTTGTAACCATGTCTGTCTTTTTCCAGGTTGAGGAAGCAAAAAGAGACTTCTCTCCCTTTGCGCTTACTCCGGTGTAAATCCATTGCACAGAACAGAGTCGTGCTGGTTTACACCAAGGACTCCCCACCCAAGGGGCTACTCTGGTCCCTCCTGCCATGACCAGCTCTGCCGTGCAGGAGAATTGTGCCTTTCCAAGTTGCTCCTCTCCAAGGGTGGGCAAAGGATCCCTCTCCTCCTGCCGAGGGCACCCCGAAATGCTGCGGGCCAGGGAACATGACAGGAGCTTCAAACCCGACACCGGCTCCCCGCTGGAGGCACGTCGAGCAGCCGGCATCACCTCCAGCTTCACTTTTTGATTAATGTTCTTCCAAACTTTCCCTGGCTCCCCACGCTCCCACTTTCTGTCACCCTTCTCATTACAGATGTATCTTTGCATCGAGGAAAGCGGGAGGAAAAATTGTTCTTTCAGGGTGACAGCTGAGCGAGGGCTATATTATTAAAGGTACCAATCATAGGTGCCGAGCTATCATCGCACGATGAATGCACTTGTCAGGAGCCCGCAGCGGCCGGGGGAGAGAGGGAGGGAGAGAGGTGGCGGGACGGCGGCACTCGCTTCCTCGCTCCTCTCCTCCCGCCTCCCGCTCTCCCTCTCCTTTAATGTTGGCCACCTCCGCTCGCCTGAACTTGGACCTTCAGCGGCGACAATTTCTCTGGCCTCGACAGCACGATTAATTTCTCCTGCCCTCGGCAGGGCCTCCGAGTGCGGTGGAAGTCCAGCTGGCCTGCTGCTGATAAGATGTACCTTTTGATTTGTTTTGTCTTTGATTGCCTTTTCTGTCACCTACAATGGCTGGCCGCCTGGAGACCTCCACATCGCCTGACTGACGGATCTATTTATCTATAGGCTGCTCCCCGGCTTCTCCTCCCCCTCGCTCCCCTCCTCCCCCAAACCACCACCTTGTACCACTGAAGTCCCAGTCTAATAGAAGCCGTGAAGGCTCATCCACCATAAAATACATCTGCCATCCTCCTTCTCTCCAAGATAAAAGCCTGTCAGTGTTACTTTCCAATTCCAGGCAGCTTGATTAATGGTGAAAAGCCACTGCAAGATCGACTTCTGGTTTTTACAAGCGCTGTCAGCCGGCCCAGGGTTATGCGAAACACACACTCATAGAAAACAAAACAAAATGAGAAAAGGTTGGGTGGGGAGGGAGGAGAGGGATGGGAAGGAGGGGGCGAGGGTAACCAAATCATATTAGGCTCAAGACTAAATAAAATAGGAACCTGGAGCCATCAAATCCCTGTCAGCCGAGTGCAGAAATACGCTCCGCAGCTCATTGTACCAAGGCAAATTATGGCAATAATAAATCATTGTTGAAGGAAGATTGTTGATAAATTTTTTTTTTGGATGGTGGCATTCAATAGGGGCGCTGGGACACCTGCCACTGGGCTTGGAGTGAGAGCTGGAGCAGGTTATTAGCCTGTCACTCAGCCCTTCTCCCCTCACCCCGCAGGGATCGCAGGCAGTGGGGCTGGAATAAAAAGTCTGGGAAGAGAGATATTAAAAAAAAAAATAATAATTAAATAGAGGAAATATTCCTGCACGGGGGGAAAAAAAAAAGGGGGGGGGGAGGGGGTCAAAAGAATTACAGCACTCTTTGCAATGCTCATTTTTGATAAAGAATATTTTACAGTGGCCCAGCCTAGTAGTGCTTCAACTACTCCACTTCATCTGCCACCAAGAGGCAGCCATCTCTGGGGGGAGAGACAACTGTCCCATGGAGCAGAGTAACACAGCACACTCTGGAAAAGTCTGGAAAAACATACAGCCTGAAAAAGAAAGTAGGGAATATTCCTGAACCACCGAGACTGGGCTTGACCAGTCAGGAATGAGGTTTCTTCAGGCTCAATCATATGACAAGTGACTCCAGGGTGCGTGGGGCTGTGAGTGCCGTGATGTTGGATCCCAGCTGGCCCACAGCAGCTCTGGCCGGGCCGGACCCTGACTGCTGTACGGGAGCACTGCCCACTCCCAGCAGGAACAAAGACTGCCCTCAGCTAAATCACTCACTGCGGCGTCTCTGCATCTGTGGCAGGGTTCCCATCCGAGCTGATTAATCCCAACATTTCTTGGTGACAAGGTCTGACTGGATCATAGGAGAAGGTGCAGGTTGCCTAAAAAAATAAACCCATGTCCCAGCTTCCGCCACACCAGCATGGGCAGGGCTCAACATTGCTCCTTCCAAACTGGAAGCTCGGGCTGCTCTTATGTCTACCAGTGCAAGAATGCCGGCAAGGTAGAGGTAAGTTTTAATGACCTCACACAGATAACTCTTCTGTTCATTTGTAGAGATGGTGTGAAGACCAACACATTGTATTTGGCCATTTAGAGCACATGAAGTTGCCAGCCCAGTTCTTGAAGCCCATCATGCTGGGCAGCACCTCTGGCCTGGCCATGGTACTTCAAGTTTACCTCTGTTGCTTCTTGAGAGACCACCCAGAGACTTGCTTGAGCATCAACCGAATCCTTCGATTCATACCTGCAATCCAATCACCCAGTATCTCACAGGATAACAGCAGCCAAACTCATATCTTACACCTCAGCTGGACGAGCTATTTAAATGAATAAAGGAGGGATATCTCACATGCCCTGACTCCGTCCTTCACTATTGCAGCATTTGTCAGGAGTTGCACAAGTGAAATTTTGCCCCACAGAGAATTCAACACCCAACTTCTCCAGCCTCCGGTGATGCTCCACAAGGGACCACCACACTCCCGTGGCGCAGGTGGGTTGCTGAGCCATCAAGGAGAGCGCCTGGTGATCTGCTGCTGCTAAGGAGGAGCCCAAGCACAGTAGGTCTACAAGGGAGCAACACGGCAACCCTGTTTGCAACTTGCTGTCCCCTGAGCTGGACCATCTCACTTCAGAGATACAGCACTGGGGGGATAAGGAGGTGGCAGAAGGGACTGATAAGCAAAGAGCAGATGCTACAAGGAAGGATGGCAAGCCAGTGAGGGAAGAGGAAGAAGAGAATGGAAAAGAAAATTCCCCAAAACAGGAGAAGAAAGCGTGAAGAAGAAAGAAAATCTAGACAGGGGGGAAGAAAAATGGAGAGGTGGCAGTGTGATAACAAAAGGCAAGAGAAAGCACAACCAGAGAGGAGGAATAAACCCTCTGTATAGTAGATGCAATCCCAGAGAAAGCAAGAAGAGAAACAGAAGAGAGACGGGGTGTTTGAAAGAAGGCTATGCGTTACAAGAGAACAGAAAAGGGAGAGAGACAGAGGAACAGAAACGCAAAATGGAAAAGGCAAAAGAAAGAAAAGGACCCCTGAGAGGACACAGCAGGCTCCCTGGCAATGCTCTTCCCAGGAAGCTGATGCCAGTAAAAGAAAAGAAGGAATTAAAACAGTGTTGAGTATAGAAGCAAATCCACCAAAACCCCAAGCAGAGGTTTTACTTCAAGTTATGAATTAAATCATGTATTCAATTTGTATTAGGGAGACCTCCCTGGCCACACGCTTTCCAAATCAGTGTGCACAGGGGAACGCAAACCCTGCACCCCCCTTTTATCACATCGCTTGCTCAAACAGCTTTGTTCCCCTCAATTACCTTTACTAGCCAAAAGCCATCACAATTCACTCCCCGCAAAGCCTCTCTCCTGCACCTCGTCCGCACATCTGCGGCATCAGACCTGCGGCATCCAGCCAACCGACCGCCAGGCAGCGGGGGTACGGGGCTCTCGCTACGGGGAGGCAGGCTTGTTTCCCCAGCCAGGGTGCAGAAACCTGGGTACAATGTCCCCATTGTCCGAGCGCTCCTTGATCTTCCCGACGCGCATATCAACGATGAGAGAGCCTCGGCAAGAGCCGTCAGCGGGGCCCGCGCCCGACCCCGCGCTGCGCAGATGTGAGGGATCGCAAATGAGAGATGACAGAAGAGCCCGGCGCGGGAGGGTAGAGCGGAGACGGGAGGAAGGAGCCAGCAGGTCAGGGAGCGGCAGCAGGTAGGGCCACCACCGAGTCCGTTGGTCGTGCAGAGGAAGCCATCGTAGACTCCCTTTGGAGCGGGAGCACAAGACAATTTTTCCATCTGGGTGAAGTTAATAACTTCCACGCTTGATGGACTAGCTGACGAGACTAGCTGAAGCAGACACATCCAAAGCCCACAGAGGTCAGAGGGAGGCATGGCCTCCCATTCCCACCCCAGTCCTACCAGTAACCAGACACGGGGGGCTGCACCCTGACAGCAGCAATTCCTGGTGCCCAGGTTGGGAGCTCTGCCTTGGCATCATCCCCAGCTCAGGCTCCTCCTGCCCTTGCTCAGGGGACACCCCTCGCACCCCGGTTTCCAAAGCTTCCTGGACCCAGCACAGCCAGAGCTTCTGCCGAGCGCGGGGCTGAGTCCCTGGATCCAGACGGACGACCCCCATCCTCCTCTTCCCCAACAGCAGGATTGGGAACGGGAGATGTCAGAAACAGGGAAGGCCCATTTAAAAAAATAATTAGGAAAACATGATAACATCATTTTACACACGTTAATTTTTAAAGTGATAGTGTTGCTTCTGTATTCCATTGGTTTTTTTTTTAAAAAAAAAGCTTTCTATAAAATGAGTAGGTATTTCAATTTGAGTTATTTTAAGTCAAAACAGTAGGTAACTATAATTCCCACTTATTGCTGGCCAATTTTCCTATCACCCCTTAATACTGCACTCTGTTAACCACATTATAATGAATCTATTTTGAAATCTCATATCCTTTTCCCCCAGCTAGTTCTTTAAAACAGAAGTTTCTTGTGTATCGGCATTATTATGATTGGATTTAAGCTCTACTTCAGAGCCACAAGTTATAACCTTCTTTTCCGTATGCACATTATCAATATTGATGGCTTTTATTTTCAATATCTTATTTCCTCCTATTTTAAGGATAGAAGTATTTAATTTCTCTGTCAGTGCAAGAATCTTTGCACGCGATGCACATTTCTAATGTGAGCTATATTTTGGATATAACACAGTGAAAGAAATAACAAGCATTTAATAAATATTACTATTTTCATATGCTATTGAATTGTACCAAACACCATTTTTCATTGTTAGAAAAGCAAAGTTTAGCTCAAACAACAACTACAGGAGATATTTCACTTCTAAGAAACTGAGGGGCTTTCATCCAGAACCAAGATTCTCTCATTCTTTAGCTGCATTCATTTTTTTTTTTTTAATTGCTATAAAATCTGGCATCTTTGTCTGTGATAATCTCCCACACAGGGCTCAAATGCCACGTGCATTCAAACCTGGCCAACTGTTCCCTGCTAAACTAGAACATGGGAGCAAGTTCACCATCGGCTTTGAATTTGGCATAGAGCGAGTCGGCCGAGTCTGTCACACGTCACACCACATTCACACAGCAACGCGCGTATTCATGTGGCAAGAAAGAAGAAAGGATCTGCAAGTCTGTACTCGCTGCTATCGCACCTTTTTTTCCTCCCAGCGAGTGCAACTCGCTGTGCCAGCCTGATGTAGCGCAGCAGCTTTGCAGTGTCACTGCAACCACAAACTCGCTGTCTTGAGAGGCAGACAGAGATGGATAGCGAGAACCGCCTGATCAATGGACCTTTTGTCCAACCCTTTATCACAAACAATAGGAGCTGCAACAATCCAAAATATATTTCGGTAAATACTGGGAATTAGCAAGCCAACTGCTGCCACAGAGGCCAAAGACAGTTCCCCAACACCAGAGAAACATCTTTTCCAAGTCCCAAGCGGTGACTGTCAGGATCCCCAGCCCTGCTTCAGCCTGTCCCTTCTTTTATTATCCCAAATGCTCTCTGGGTCTGAGAGCTGCATGTAGTTTTCCAGACCACTGACCTCAGGAGTGATGCGCTCAAGCTCAGTATTAATGTAAAGAACTATAGCAGCAGCTTTATTGAATAGCTCTGGCCCCTCTGGACATCTATATTGTACAACTTGGACACAGGTGATAGGCACCTAAGATTAGAGAGACTGATAACTATACATTCCTAAAGTGTCCTGTCCATCCAGATAGATTTTTTCAGAGGATGAATTTGCTTTGTCCAATCCAGAAGGCAGGACCTTGCCAGGAGTATCTACACATATCATCACTTGTCTTCAGAAACACCAGCCACCCTCCCTCACCCAGAATCACAGCAGGGTAACCCCATCCCACCCAGGCTGTGACAGGCAGTAAGTGGTCATCAAATGGCAATTAAAGACCCATGGAACACGTACATAGGAGAAAGTGAGAAATTTAAAAATGTACATTCAAGAACTGCTAAGCCTTTTAGACAGAAATAGAGCAAAACAGTTTTACAAAGTTAAGTGCTCTTGCTGTTGTTGTAAGATGAAAACAAATTGTGTGAAACTCATCTCACCCTTTAAAAGGTCACGCTGGACAAGCTCACAAAGCTCCTGTGCCCCATCTGACTTAGGGCATTGGGATCTCGTGCCTTCCAGCAGACATCTGTGGGAGCACAAAGCTCTGATACACAGTGAAGAAAGGCCCTCTCTGACCTCCGCTGCCCACCTCTCTGGGCATTCATCCTGCTCCTGAAGCCCCTTGGGTCTTCTTACCACTTACAGAGGTATTTGGCAAGAATCACATCAGGCTCCTGCCAGAGGATTTACAAGAGAAAGGCAAAGCCCTGTCAGATCTGCACTTTATTGCTGCAGTAATGGCTCTGCTGGGTACTGGAACAAAGCAGCCTCTTTCCAGATGACAGAGGTACCCGCTGGGAGGGCTCTGGGCTAGGGGATGTCGACTTGGAGCACCTGCATGTGCAGGAGAGCACCAGCCTCATGGATGAATGCCAGTGGGCTAGGAGAAGAGGTGATTTTTTGAGGTATTTAACCTTTAACGTGCTTGTGCTTGGCTCTTACAGGCTTACAGGTTGTACAAAACCCACATACTTTCTGAAAACGGGGCAGTAGGCTGCACACCCTAGCTTAGCCTCCTGCACATGCTTCAGGGCTCTGTTTAGCACAGGCAGTTTTGATCTGGTTGGGTCTTCTCAATGCATTTGTGAGACAGATCACACAAGAAACGCAGCGGCCAGCAGGATGCTATCCACTGTTCAAAGTAGCAGGTAGCTTAAGGAGAGTTATTAGTAAGAGAAACACTCAACAGAAGAGGTGCAAAATCCATAGAAGTGATTCACTATAGATTGCACCACTTTTCTGTGACTGTCTTTCCCCATACAACTGCTTCAGAGCATTTCACAAAACCTGATACGAGAAAGATGAAATCTAACAGGTAGTCAGAGGGAGATGAACCAATACCCAACCATAAGGTAACACACTGTCTCTGTGGTAGGGACAGAACACGTTCTTGCTTGCACTCTTCCCATGCCAAGCCCCTCATAACAGCATCTTCCTGTTACTTCAGAAACACCAAACAAGTTCCTTTTCCAGCTATCAGGGAACACTGGACACCATCCATCAGTCGACTACATGCAGATGAGAGGGTTTCCCTTCTCACCTCCCCTCCACCTCAGTCTCACATTTAAATGCTGGATGGTTCTACATACACCTCAGTTCACATAAGGGATGCCCTGGTAAACTACAACTACAGGAATAAATTCAATTCTGTCCTGTTTAATCCCTCCTTCCTCCCCTACTACCCCATCCTCACAGACACAGAGTGCTCTTCAATGTGTTTGCCTTTGCTGCAGCACACTATCAGGGAGAAATGTGAGGTGTGGATAGTCCAGGGGTCACTTCCACAGAAGGACTGAAGCTCTGACATGAGCAATGCCTGTTTCGTGCAAGAACCTCCCACCAGACCCACCCATGGAACACATGAAAGTAGGGCGGAGGCTTTTACTCAGATCTTTCAAGTTGTGGGCTAGAGCCCAGGCTAAACGATGATCCCTTCTCCCGAGTTCTAGAGGGTGCTTCTACTTCAGTATGCTTATATAAAGCTCCCTGGGATGTAGCAATGTAACAGCCTTCAGGCAATTTCATTATTTCTCCAATAACACCTTCTAGAACCCCAATAGCATCAATCTGTCACCTCTGCTTAGGGAGATGATCCAGATTTGAGTTGATTTTATAGCAATTACTTTTAACAACGAAAAACATAGAGAAATGGTTTTGCCTTCTCTTATATTAAATGCAAAGTGTTAAACTTGATGAACTGCAGGCACTCAGAGCTCTGATCATCACTTAATGGTCTATGCATAAAGGAAACACTCTGGAGAAGTAGAGATATTTCTACAAGGATGAAATAACATCAAGGCTGTGATCTCTCAGCAATTCTGCTAGAACAAAGGAAAATATGACCATGCTGGCACAAAGACCACTTGATTCTTTCACCCTCTTTTTCCTACAGGCATGAGCTCACTGCTGACACACTGATTTGGGGATTAAGGACAGAACAAAGTGTTCTACTTCATTAACTATATTCTCACAGTTATGTTTTAAAGACACCTACTTTATACACATACATGTGTGCAATTTAGATCTGCATTTCAATTTCTACAGAGTTAATATTTCTTGCTGGTGCTTCAAGAACAGACAAGATCAATGAAGAGTTAAGTACAGAGATGGCATGGTACAGACACTGTATTTGAGTCAGGACTGTTGCAGTGACCAGCTGTATGACTGGGGACAAGTCCTGTCCTTCCCTGCAGCATTTCCTTTGGGGTTTGTTTCTTTTTTTTTTTTTTTTTTTTAAAAAAAAAAAAAAGTGTTGTGGTACAGGGTTTTTTTGTTTGTTTTGTTTTTTTCCATTCACACTGCACAATCTTTGGAGCCAAAAATCTCTTTCATGTTGTAATTACAGCCAGTACCCACCAAAACGGGTGCTCTCATGCAAAACGAGCAACTGCTGCAATACAAGTAACAGCTAAGAATCCACTTCAAAAAATGGAAAACCTTCTAGTTTATTTGCTCTACAACTAGGGCTCTTTTCACACATGAGATACCCCTGTCACCATTCCAGATTAAAGGATCATGCAAGCTTCCACTACAAAAAGGCAGATACAAGTGTTTAAAGATAAATAAAAATGACAGCAATGTACCTCAATTGCAGAAAGTTGTGTTAGACCCCCTGGCTCGTGTCACTGTGTTCCGTCATTAAATTAGATAAGCCTTATCCCAAATGTTGGCTTGTTTCCACTAGCCTATACTACTTAAGAAATGGGAGGCACTGAGATAAAAGGCAGCTCTTTTCTACCTCCCTAAAGAAGTTAAACCTTCCCCCCTTCCCTCCGTAAATGTCTCTTCCTTTCAAGAGTTACTCAAAGCAAGAGGGGCCAGGTTAAAAAAAAAATGCTACTCTTATAACTTAAAGATCACCAGTTCAAGCTCCATCCTCAAACATTTGAGATAAATTAATTCCTTTTCTAAGCACTTTTAACACACGCACACACATCCCTATCTTACAAGTTTCAACATCTGCAGAATATGAAGAAAACTTTGCATAGTGGAAAGGGAACACCAGGTCAAGCTGGGCTATCAGGGATAAACAAAATATCGATTTCTACAGAATGCAGGTATTCTGGGCTTTCTCTTCCTGGGGAGATCTGGTAGGCAGCTATCCCTTTGCAATTTTAATCCCCATCAGCACAATGCACTCACGATTTGTTGTCGGCAGCCATCAAAATCCTGGAGCTCAGAATCATTCTTAGATACACTCATCTTAAGTACAGGCACGTCATACCGCTGCATCCCGGCTTCACAAGGAAACATCTCCTCACTGCCTTCCCTGCTGCGTTACTTCTTCCCACCATTCCTCCATGGAGCTATGGCTTCTCACCACACGCCCACCAGTTACTCTAGTGTATAGAGTTATACCAGGTCATTGCACAGATGACTGCATTTGTGGTCCTGGTGAGCCCTTGCTCTAGATGCCTTAGGCATAGTTCAGCAGTCCCTGGGAATCCAGCAGCAGCGACAATTCCTTGTTCTTGCACTGTCAAAAGACAAAGCTATTTAAACAAAAATAAAATTCACATATACAAAGTGAAGTTAATAATACAAAATGCTTTGCTTGCTTTTCCTGCTCCCATATGCCTGGAGCTGCCTTTTTCTTTTATAAAGCTTCATACCACAGGTATATAGAAGAGACATCAGAGCTGTAAGTACATCAAATGGCTCTAGATATGCTGAAGATTAAAGTGGATAATACCTATCTTGGAATTCAGATAGTTAATATTCCCCCAACAGTGCTCACATAATTTTTGGAACCATCCACTTTAGCCCTAATATATAAGAAGGGGATTGCGGGAGTTTTGCATATGCCATGTACCCTGCTTTTCTCCAAAGCAATACAAAAAGGTCTGAAACAACTCTTTAAGAATTTATATCCCAACTGTTCTTCTGTTTTATTTGTTCCCTCTATTTTAAGCTCTCAGGTATTCATATTGCTGGAGAACTGACTGGCCCAGTCTCCTTGTTCTCCCAACAAGAAATATCTCAGAGCAGGCATCCAATCTCTGACCTTGACAGCCCACTCTGTGATGACAAAGTATATCATGTCTGTGCTCATTCAGTCTCTAGCCCCTCTGATACAGCTGCCAAAGGAGGTGCCAATTGTCAGGGTATTTCCTTTCTGCCAAGCGCTGCCAGCTTGGCTAGCATCGTGTTAGCAATAGCCAGAGGATTTCTAGAACCTGGCCCACAGAAGAGTTTCAATTTTAGCAGATCCATCCAGTAGCACATTATAAAACATCAGCTTAAAGTCTAGCTGACTAATTAGGTCCCCAGTTTAGAATATTGATTTTGGTTTTACATGCTTTTTTTTTTTGTCTTCTTTCCAATCCCACAGACTGTCTGTGTCTAGGCTTAAATTGCATAGCGATATTAGAAAGACTAAGTGGCTGCAACAGCAACTGCCCCTTGACACCTACTGCTTAAAAAATATTAGAAAATATTATAAACTCTCAAAAATGAGATGACCATTTTCAGCGTTTCAGCTTAGACCAACCTCAATCCTGGCCCTGATTTTAGGAAGTACAAATAAGTATTGGCAAACTCTGCTCCCAACTTTTTACATTGTACAACACCCATCAGCGTAGCCGTGCAGGGAAAGAAAGAACACACATTTGGAACAGATTTAATACACATTTCAGTGATCCAAGTCACCTTGAATCGCAGTGTAACATTGCCACCAGGCGGGCAAACGCTCCCCTTTGGCGTGCCAGCATCCGTCCTTCAGGGAGGTTCGGCGAGGCTGGCGGGGCCCGCGTTTCACAGACCCAGACCCCCCTAAACAAGCAGGCATTGTTTGAACACCTGCACTTCTCCCTGTACAGCTGGGAGGGTGCCAGCGGAGCCGCTCGCCGCTGGCTGCAGTTCAAACCGTGACCTTTTTCGGCAGGAAGCCGGCGAAGGCTGGGGTTTCATGTCAGAAAGCTGGCAGAGGGAGCAACAAGAGAAAGGGAGACAGCAGGCCGTCCAAGCCGCATACCAAGTGAAACAGAGTTTCAGAAATGTCATTGGTGTCCCTCCCCTGCACACTTTGACTGAAAGCACTCTTCTCTACTGGTGATAACGCCCTGCAGCCATCGCGTCTCTGGAAAGACGTGCACTCGCTGCGGGAAAGGCTCGAACACTCGCTCAGCGCGCAGCACTACATCAGGAACCAGTTTTCATACTCCAGGCAGCAGGGGCTGATTGAGAACCCATCAGTTGTGTCACACCACATCGGTAAGCAAACAACAGCTTACAAAAACCTGCACAAAACTCCCCCAAACTGTGATAAACGTGAAGGCCACCTAGAACTTATTATTCCTTGCTGCAAGAGAGAACAATTAGGAAAAGCTGTTACTAGGCCACTCACTCCTCCTTTACAGCAAGCTGGCGGAGAAATCTATTTCACAAATCAGTCTGTTTACAGTATAGGGACAGGGTTATCCCCAGAAGTAATCATGGGAGCACAGCCATGAAATGTTTCACATAGTAAAGCAACAACCTTTATAGTTGCAGCCAAAAGGATTTTTTTTTAAAACAAAAAACCCTCCAACAATGAACAAAATGTTCAACTAATTAGGAAAAAAAGTCCCTTTGCCATCTCAAAATTATATGGATATGCTCTAGGCATAAGTGAACTAGAATTATTTTTAAGGCTTCCTAAATAATGGTGATAGGGACAAAAATCAAACATCCCGTACTTAAGTGCTATAGCACAAGCTTTCACATGAAACCTGCAGTGGAGAAGAAAAGTCTACGCAAAGAATTTTGTGCTTAAAATATTACCAGCAGAAAGAGATCTCAAACTTTGCCTTGGCGTTGGCATTTCATCTAGCAGTCTTGTGGAGAACTCATCACATCTACAGTGACTTCAATTATTTCTGTGGTCACATGTGATAACATAATATTCCTACAGCAGTTATTATTAATGCAAGTTGCCTGGGGAGAAATAAAACAGCAAGAAAGAAATCAAGCTGTTGCTTAAAACTACTTCATACACAACCAAAATCTTGGCCAAACGTCTTGCATCCAGTACCAGTATTTTAAATAAATTTGCTTTTAAGTATTAGTATATTTCTGTTCAGGAGGAAGGTAGTTTTTCCTTCCTACCGCCAAGTGAAGTTTAAAAACCTCAGAGGGCAAAACAATATTGGGAATATCAGCAGCTTTGAGTTTTGCCGTTTCGATTAATAGCCTGTTACTACTATCATGCTACAAAAAGATTGGCAATGTATTTCATATGGAAATACGGTTTTTGTTAAACTGATGCAGCATTACCTCACTCTCCCACTATTTACTTGGGCAGCGCCTTTTGAATTGCAACCCTTGAGGAACAGGAAAGCCCGAAGGAACGGTTAAGGTTCCGTTATTTTGACAACCTATTGTTGAGAGATCTTGGAGCAAACACAATTTGTCTTCATTTTACACCGACACTCTAAACAGCTGTTTTGAGAGGGAACACTTTCACAGTCTCAAAGGCAGGTAATGTTATGCTACAAGCGTTAGAATTATAACAGTATTCAAAGCACCGAAAGCCAAGCATTAGCTCCAAAGATGTACTTTATTTCATTATAAAGCAGACTGTTGAGGCATTATTTCTTTTTGTGAACATCCACCGTATGATCAGCAGGTCCTGCTTTGAGGACATAGCTGCTTGATAATAGACAAAGATTTTTTTCATCACTAAACAACAAAAATACAGATGCATAGAACAAGTGCTGCTTAGACACTAAAGAGCTAACGGTCTAAACTGCAACCAGTTCAAACAGATGATATGACCAAAAATACACGGACAGCTCCAGCCCAGCCAGAGCTGCATGCCCAAAAGTGGAGTCCTTTTTATTTCAAAACAAAATTTGTATTGGGCTTCCTGGAAAAACAACACAACAAAAAAAAAAAATCCCCAAAGCAGAACCACCACACCACGCTCCTCTCTCCTTTTAAAGTCACTTAACTGTCCCTTACTTCACATCGAAATTGTGCTGTGGCACACTTATCCTTAATGAAAGACAGAAAAATTATTGAATGTAGTGTGAAGTAACAGTGAATGGTTGGCAGTGAACATTACACAGACACTTTATCCCAGTACTTTTTTTCCTTTTACAATTGTGATCCCCACCCCAGGAGTTTCACTTTTATTGACAGGTATACCTCATTCCATATTTGCAGATTTCTCAAGCATTTGGTATTTGAGCTCAGTGCATTAACAAGGGTTTCTAGGTGTCAATTGTGCTCCTTGGGTACGTAAACAGGAGTCCCATCACTCAAAGCAGGAACAGTAATTCATATACTGTCAGCCCAATATACAAAAATGCACAGAAGGCATGTTGATGCAGTATAGAGAATCATTACAACTCCTCATTCTGGCTTCCATGTTGTCCAATACTGATTGAGGAAAAGTGTATTTACAAGATTCATACACAAATATTTGCATTTGGTCCTAGGCACCTGATTAGTACTGACAGTCTAAATTAAAATGGAGAATTAAGTATTATTCTGGTCCATTAAAGCCTTTTACTGTAACTTCTCCAATTTGGAGGTGTCATCTTCAAAAAAAAGGAGGAGTCCCGATACCTTCTGAAAAAGTACTTTTCTATGCACCATTCAAGTCAGTGAGATTACAGGATGGAAAAGCCTTCTACATCAGCAGCCAACAAGTTATCTGACAAGGGTCTCATCTCTAGATCTATAGACAGACAAGTACCATACAACCTCTTCACACTCCCTTGTGATGAGACTCAAAGTTCACTAGATATGAGTAGTCAGATAACATCCTGATTACTACGAGACCAGAATTTATTATCAATAAGAGAAATTTAGCTTCAGCAAAGAGCACAAGCAGATTTGCATCTAAGCAGCTATAACATCCATTTCTTTCAGCTAGCATCAGAACTAGAAGTACTACCACTAATGGCAATGAAAACTAATCAGAAAGATTTACAAAGCTGCCAGTATGACCAAGTTTCAAAGTTGCAAAGTCTTAGGCACAGACTCTGGCAGAATCTCCATTGACCTGAGTTTTCTGCTTATGGAGGAGGGGTGGTGGGAAAGAACACATTCCTACCTTGTATAGAAACTTGACAACAGTCTCAAGCCAATATTGAATATCTGACAAGGTCTAGCATAGTAATTACAAGACAAAACATTTGGAATTAGAGATATCATTCAGTAAAAAGAAACAACTGCCTTCCAAATCTGCCATACTGAAAAACAAACAAAAAAACAACAAAAAACCCCACAAAACTGAACATATCAAACACTGTTTGTGCTTACAACCATAATTATGGAACTTGAGCATTAGAGGGAGAAATTTTTCTCACCACTACTGCAAAGGAGCTGCAAAACCAAGTTAAATGGAAAAAAAAATCCCTTCCAAACATTAATTTAACAAACATTTATTAAAACCTGTAAAGGCTTCAGGTATATTAAATTTGAAAGGGGCTCAAAAAATTTTTTAAGTCATTGAACTAAATCCAATTCAGAAAGCTGATTCTCCTAACACATAATTAAAAAATTATTTTATTAAAAACATTTTTTGCACATTTTTTCTCATCAATTTATAAAATGAAAACAATATGCTAGAAAAGTTTGAACATAAGGGAATGCACTTTGAAAACATTATTAAAATATGTGATCCTATAGAATGACGTTATCAAGTTTATGTTACTTCTTTTCACCTGACTGGCTATATTTTGAGAATCTTCCCCCCCTCTTTCCTGGGTCCATGAGAAGCTAGGTTTAGAAAAGAAGAGCTCCCATACTGCCAACTTCACTCTGTTCCTTTACAAAGATTTCAAAGTACTGATAAATGATAGTGACAGCCAGCAAAATTCCAGTTCCAGACCCAATTGCCCCAAGGAAGTCTGCCAACACAGAGAGGGCACCAATACAGAGACCACCAAATGCAGCAGCTGTAGGGATGTACCTGTAAAACACAAAACGAGCATGGAAAAGGTGCCATTAGAGTTTGCTCAGGATATTCATAAATATACTAGGGTTAGTGGTATATGGGATCTATGGAAAGCTTCTAAATCAGAGGCAGTTGTTTTTTCTAGAAAACCAGTCCCACTGGGAAAAGAAAGAACACTACAGGGATAATAGAATTGGGTGGTTGAAAAAGCAAGAATGAAATTACACAAACAGAAAAGTCAATGGCAGATTACTCTCTTCTCTCATGGGTCTACAATTCAAGACAAGGAACATGCAATAGTGCCAGTATACTAGGTAAGGAAATAAAATTCTCAACCTTACTGGAGGGGAAAAAATGCTAAAGAAGAGGTTTTACAGTCTCTCATGCAATTAAGCACAAAGATGACTTAAATCTAAAGTTATTATAACCTTTCTGTAACATGAAAGGTGCACAGGTCCTATCCTGCAATTAGAAAATCTAGAGACCAACCCCTGCTTACCTCTGCACCCAGTAAGTTTAAGTAACTACTTGTTTTAAAAGCAAGGTCTGCATGAAAACTGTACTTGAGACATAATACATTAAAAACTACAGCAATAAAAAAATACTTGTGCATCAGTTTGAAGTAGAAAAATACACTCAAATACTCATTATTAGCTATCCTATAAAGAGTGTAAAAATGAAAAAAATAACAGTAAAATACAAGCTCCAGAATTTAAGGCACATTCTCTAATTGTAAAGCAAGAATATGCTGCACTATACAAATCTTCCATTAATGAGACAATATTCATGCATGTAACACTGAGGCTGAAAGAATGTGTTCTAGGATCTAGAAAATGGAAGTCAAAGCCCAATTTGCCACGTGTTTTCCCCTAACACTTTGCATAAATAACCTGTGAAACGTGTAGCTCACCTGTTTAGTTCATGTACCATTGAAGTTTCTCTGTGGCCTCGCATTACCATTTGTTGTTCTTTCAATTGTTTGGCAACCTGTATTGAATCAAGGAATGGAACAACTAAGTTTAGTGTCATTTGCCAAAGCCACTGAACTTAGTACTATGGGAAAACAGAAGCAAGACATTTCAGTAAATGGTGGTGGGTTTGGGGTTTTTTGGTATTGTTTTGGTTTTGGGGTTTTGTTTTTTTATATTATTCATCTGAGTTTGAAATATCCAGCATTTTAACTTCAGATAGATTGCAGTCACAGGCACCTTTCTATGCTGTCAATTACACGAAGCTTTTTGGATAATTCTAGTCCTATTGAGAAAAGGAAAATTTGGCAATTGGTAGCTACTCATGTCCATAATTCAAGTCCTGTTTTGCCATCTACCCTTCTCCTGGTTAGGGTTTAGTAGATGTTAGCAAAACCATCCTAAGAAGAGTCCACTCCATTTCAGTTTTCTATATTCAGCTGAGCTATTTATTTGTGGAGTCAGATTAGAAACTATATGACTTTAAAGAATCCCTTCTTGGAACATTATTCTTAAATTATATTTCTACAATTGCACAGGGTGACAATAGAGCCCTGTAAACATTTTACTAACAACTGAGGGGAACTGAAACTCTAGCAGGGGAACTTCTGAAAGCGCTTGCCACTGAATCTAATGTACTAAGAAAACACACTTTCCGATGATTAAGGTACCAGTTGTTCACTATATAGTGAACATTTAAGCAATGATTTACTGATTTTTATTTCTGACCTTGTTCACATGAACTTTATTCAGTATCAGGAAAGTACATTAAAAGTTGTATGCTGGTTTATACCGAAATAAAAATCTGGCTATACATGGCTGCAAATGCCTCCAAGCGCCTGACAACAAGCAGCTAGATGCAAGTCCAAAACAAGACTGCTCACACTGCTACAGTAACTGTGTAACTATTACATATTTGTTGAAGAATGGATTAAACCATTCCATATGGCTGCCAAACTTGATTTCCTACCCAAAACCACACAATACGAGCATACCACAGTGACAACTATTTTCCATCTTGTTTTCCAATCCTGATTTCAGAATGATATAGCTGCTGAATATCAAATATCCTCTAGCAAATGGAAATTAAGAAGCTAGGCTCAGGTACATTAATGCACTGCACTATATTCTCTGTTATCAGTGCTTTCGAGTTAAAAATAACAACCTCTAGTTAATCTTCGCCCAAAAGAAAAACTTTCTATGCCAGGCATAGGTATTCAAGCTTTACCTGCAAGTTCGTAAGTGGCAACTAACTTGCACACGGTACATCAGTCATTTGGCACTGAAAGAGTTTCTACCTTTCCTGCCCTCACACTGATCAGATGTCATATAGCAATGTTCAAAGTTTCCTAATATCAATAAAAACAATTGAGTTTTGTTGTTGTTTTTGAAAAAGCAGTAAAAAAAAAAAACAGGGAAAAAAACTACCCCCATTCTGCACTCATACTCCCCTCTTATAAAACAGACATAGCCACTATTTATACAAACAATAAAATATTACCAACAAGATTACCAGCATAATAGCCATTTCAGAAGTCTGTTTTCATCATGTAAGCTTATATATTTTGTCATTTTTTAACTTACATCTTTGGCAGAGGAGCCAGATACTTCAATCCATGTCTTGGAGAAGAAAGCACAGGAGCCCAACATAAATACAATATAAACTACTGCATGTACAGGGTCTTCTAACACTGAAGAAAAGGACTCTGGAGGTGACAGATAATAACAAAGCCCACCAACTGGATAAGCACGAGCAGGGCCTCCAGACGACGTGTCCTAGAAAAAAGAAGCAAGCAGTCACCAACCTTCTCACTATTTCTTGGCCATTAAGCTAAGCCTGGGTTTATATCACCCTCACGTCACTGCGTATCATTACCACAAGCAGCTTCTAAAGCAGAAATTGAAAACAGCAAAAATACTTACCGCCTGTAGAACTGTGCCTAAGTATTTAGAGACCACCTCTTCAACCATGCATTTTAATGGTGCTCTTTATAAAGCTGTATGCAAGATTAGAAGGAATACTCACAGACCAAGTGCCCAGCAGGCTAACCAGTAAGTTGCCACTGAAGCGAGCAGAAAGCATCTGGGAGATGACGTACAAGTTTGACACGAGGGCGGACTGAAGAATAATGGGAATGTTGGAAGTATAGAACAGCTTGATGGGGTAGGTGTTGTACTGGCCACGGTAGCGAGCAGATTTGATGGGAAGATCCACTCTGAAGCCCTGAAAAGTTTTCAAAAGAAAGTCCCCCATTATATCTGGACATGAACCCATTTCACAGGTCATAAATTGCAAGTGCAAGGCCTTGACAGCAACTGAAAAAAACTTGCAATCATTTTGTGCAAGTACACATACTCTACCCAGAGGGCTATCCATGCGAAGGCTTCTGCAAAGAGCCTGGAAATCTGAAGGGTTGTCTAAACACACACATATTAGAAAGTATGAAAGATGTAGAATCAGAAGAAATGAAAAGTTTCAAGAAGGCTGAACATAGCATCCAGGAAAAGAAACATTAAAACTTTCTATATTCTTCCACAGTTTGCTCCAATAAACAGTAAGAGACACTCATGCTTAAAGACTTGAAAGTATTTTCCAGCAAAAAGCAATAGCATTTGGGTTAGGCAGCATTACATGTACACATTCATCTGGGTTTTGATTCAGAGACCCAAATCTTGTGTGTAGCTACAGTAAGCATGGAAACTGATTAAGCAAAGCTAGTGTGAAATGAACATCCAGATGTTGCATGTACAAAAATGAGTCTTCTGAAGGCACTAGAAAGTAAAAATACAGCTTTCTGTAGAAGGAAGCTGATTACAGATCTACTTCCACACAAACAGTTTTACAGGCCTTTTTTCCAACTGACCTGGAAATAAATTACAATAGCAAAGACAAAGATGGTGGCAATCAGATTCATAAGGTTGGGGAGATTCTGACGGTAAAAGGCCTCACGAAGAGCTCTGACTTTGTCTGTACGAGTAGCCAGAAGATGAAACAGCGCAATGATGGCTCCCTCAAATTCCATGCCTTGGAAAGGAAAAGAAAAAACAAGTTAGGTGTGCTGTAATCCTCTCTAAACTTCAGTGCTTTGTCCCATTCGGCATACTTCTGGACTACAGGATCCAAAATGGGATTTCTCCAAGTCTTTTGCATCTTGAGTATGCTCTGAGACTTTTACTACTGTCATTCTTCATACCAGCTGTGCTATTTCCAAGATTTTTTTAAAATCATGCTGAGGTGGCTAAAAACTAAATCATAACCCAACAGTCAAACAGGATAACTTTATTGGTCTCTAAAAACATTGACAGTTCACCAGGTTCTTTCCCCCTTTCCTCCTTCCCACCAAAAAAAAAAAAAAAAAAAAAAAAAATGTCAGAGGCAGCATACTTTCTAGTATCATTCATGGTGAGACACTAGTTATTGTTTGTATGACAGCAAATATGATAACCTCACTTATGTTTTCTATTATACAGCAGCAAACAAGATTGCCTCTTCTCAGGTTTGAAGACTAAGGTGTTTGGGACAAAGAAGAAGAAATGCAAGGAGCAGAAAGAAAAGATTATATATGTCAGTAAGCTGGGCAGCAACCATAATACAATGGCAGTCTATCATTATGGAGTTTTAACTGAGGTACTGTAAGGAATTAATGAGATACCACAAAATGAAAAAGAAATGTCTTGGCATTTTCACCTTGCCTAGAAGCACTTGCTGTATTAACAAGATTCACTGCATGGCAACCACACAGCTAAGATGCTAGTAACAGCATTCGCTGTTTCAGTTAACATACTACAAAAAAATAATATTTTGCCTTTTTGTACAAAATTTTTGTAAATAAAACAGACTATGCCATATTACCTCGTCCTGTGTTCACCGTGGTGGGGCTGAATGCTTTCCACACAATAGTCTCACAGATATTGGTAGCAATGAAGAGAGAGATGCCAGAACCGAGACCATATCCTTTCTGTAGGAGCTCATCTAAGAGCAGAACTATCAATCCAGCAACAAAAAGCTAGAGTAAAAAAGAAATACAGCATTAGTCCCATCTCTTTTTCATTTTTGTAAAAGAAAAACCCGCACACCTTTTTATATATATACACACATATAGTCTTTTTTATATATATATATACACACACACACACACATATGGTCTTTCCTTATTTTTATATATATATGAGGAAGCAAGGCACACTTTTATCTTTTTTTTCTCTGCACGTGGGGCAGGCAGTCAATAAGACTGATTTTTTGATCCTTTCAGAGGGAGAGACCCTTTCAGAGTAGAGAGGACTAGAAATTACCTGAATTGTGATAAGCAAGCAGATACCAGCACCCATCTCAGATGGGTCTCCATACATTCCAGTCATTACATAGACAATAGACTGTCCAATGGTAATGATCATTCCAAACACTGTAGAATAAAAAGAAAAAAGTATGTATTTGTTCTGGAGACTTATGTCAGTAGGCAATTAGAGAAACATAAATCCCTTATTGGTAGAGAAAGTTGGGAAGGAATACATCAGCTACAGGACATTTAAAATCAAGAGCAATTTAAGTTTGTTGTATAGAATCTGGCACTGAAAATACAAAGACACACAGACACTTCAGAAACAAATACACTTAGAAGCAAGTGGCTTTGGTTACTGAAGATTGCTTTAGATATTGAAAACTCTGAGGGTGTTAAGATATTATAGCAATTTATGATTCTTTTTTCCAGTAAGCAGATCATTAAGTACTGTAGTACAGCATCAAATAGCTAAAGAATATTCAAATTCTTCTCTAAGTCATATATCAAATAAGCACAGAGATCTCTTATTGCCTAGAAAGAGCCATGCCTGAAACTGCAAGGTAAAAATGACTACAACAAACGTCTTAATATTAACTTATTAGGGTTTTTTAGGTTAACACTGACCAACACCATTCAAAGGTTGGGTCCCCACAGTTTAGACACTGCTCTGATTATCCGATAAGATTACAGCAGCAATGTCAGTTGCACAGACACTTTTTCTTTTCAAACATTTCTGAAGCTTAACAGCTGACAAGCCAGAGAGCAGCTAGTAAAAGACTGATGAAATACAGAAATCTGTAGCACAACATGAACACGTAGTATGACAGAAACCTGTACATCTGACTCCAACATTCATCACATGGTAAGTTTACCCCTTCTATTGTTAGGGTTAGATACTCTAAAACATCAGCCCTTAATATCAGCAGTTACTCACATTTCTGTGCTCCATTGAAGAGAGCTCTGTCTTTTGGGGTGTCACCAACTTCAATTATCTTAGCACCTGCCAAGAGCTGCATGATGAGCCCAGAAGTGACAATAGGTGAAATGCCCAGCTCCATCAACGTACCTGCCAGACACAGGAAGAATGAAAGAAAATAATGGGGTGTACCATACCCAGGCATCTTTGAAGTTCAAAGTTTATTTTTTCCACTCTTTACATCACAATGGACAAGATATAAAACTGCAAAAGTCCATAAATGTAAAAGGTTTCAATGATAACAGAAACTTGTTAAAAGACAGTCTGATAAGTAATGCCATACTCCTCAGTACCTTAAATCTGTGTTCGCTGAAAAAGACTTTTGCTGTCAGGAACAGACTTACTCTGCATTAAACAAGGTAAGAATTTGCCTTCTGCCTTTGACAATCAGTCACTTTATTATTTGTAATTTTACACAGGGAAACCCAAACTTTTTTCATGAGTGCACCAAGTTGCATGCATGCATATATGGACATCTCCTAGGATATGAACTGATGGATAGCCCAAATGACATATAACAACAAAGTGAATTCAGAAAGCTGTCAGTATTTTTAATTCATACCTGGATTAGAAAGCCTCTACAAGAAACTGAAATTTATACAAACTATTTCATTTTAATCTTCTGTGACAGAGATGTAGAGATGTGATCCAGAAAATCACAACACATGTATAATATGGTTTGAAACACAAATCAAAAAGCTTGAAATATATACAGAAGATTGCAACAGCAGTGATGCAGGTAATTATTAACTACCTCTTCCCTAATCCTTTTCCCTCCAAAATGCTCCTTGGTTTTTGCACATGTAATAAATTGTGCATAGCCAGCCATAAACTCATTTTGTCCACAAAGTTGTGCCTTCCCGGATGCCACACTGGTTTATGATATGCATAACATATAAAAATTACTTTTCACCCTCTACTTCAGTTTTTATCTACGTTAAAATAGAGTGCAATGTAAGAATGAATCCAAAACCATTTTGATTCAAGCTAAAGAAATGCTCTCCTGAAAGACTGACCATACCTCTATTTGATGCCAAAATCACTCTCATCCAGTAGAACGGATCTGCTGAGTCTGATGACATGATACCAAACAAGGGAATCTGCATTTCCAACCAACAGAGAAAAACAGGATTAAATTAGACACTCCATATCATCCTTTAAACATTTCAGCTCTTCCTTAAAAACAAGAGAAACAAAACATACCTGGCAGCATACCAAGAAGATGAAGAGTGTGATAGCTGTCCATAATACCTTTTCTTTAAACTGAATCTAAAGGAAGAAAAATAAAAGCAAAACCAAAAACCAACAGTCAAAGATGATAAAGCTGTCAAGATAACAAGATCTAGTCTATCAGGCAAACTTTCATAGTATCTAAAACACACTTGATAGCCTTGAAGGGACAAAGTACAGGACATCCTAAAGAAAATAACTCACTGTTCATCCCTTTTATACTATATAAGGCCAAGGAAAATTACAAAACTTTATTGAAACTTTAACCCAAATAAACAAGCTTATGCTGATGGAAGGTAATTCTAGTACTTTCACAGAAATGAATCTTACATTTTCATAAGAAACAGCTTCTGGTGAGAAAAAAAATAGTAATACAGAGAAGCTTATTTTAGCAAATAATTTTAGATTAAAACTTAAAAGGCAAAGCTTTTCAAGTTACTATTTTAAACTATTCTAGTTTATGCTCCAACATGTACTGCTTTCAACATCTCGCCACTAGCTGCTACAGGATAATCATATTTGCACAACTGCATTTACCAGCAAATGCATTCTTGTACAACCATATCTACATTACAAGATGTGGCAGACAAGCACTCCACTAAAAACAATTGTGTCTAAAGCTGCCATTCTCCCAACAGGAAAAAAAAAAAAAAAAAAACAAAAAACCACACCAAATCCCACAATGAAAACTAAGCTGTAAACATTTTATATTACACAAATACAAACGTATGAAGAAAATTTTATCAGCTTACTTTCCGTTCCGGCTTTTGGATTTCAGGCAAGATAACACAGAAGGGCTTGATTACTTCAAGAAATTTTACTGTATGGAAATTAATTAAAAGTGAACACACAGATACAAAGAACACTGAGAAAAGCTCAAGTAACATTTAATTTGGATGTGTATTTTATACATTAAAAGTCCCAGCTAAGGACAAAGGGGTTTTTGTTCTTTACTTAAATTCTTATCTGTTCTAAATATACAGAGATTCAGCTAATATGTTGTAAGTGCAGTATGAACTGGAAACAGAAGAAAAAAAATATCAAGAGTTTCCCCATTTTACTGAGTAGATTGGCAGCGCAAAACCACAACTCCTTCCCACTGTCTTGCATGAGTTTATCAATACCCTTGAATTTTTATTTCATAATAGATTCTCCCCTAGCCTGATATTGGAGAAATACAATACTCAAGATAACTTAAAGTCAGGGGTTACTTTGGGGCCACACAACTTAAGAATTCCTCCTACACACTGTTCATAAGCTACAATTCAAGTTACTTTACAGAATGTCTCATGCAATGATATCCTCCTAGTCAAAAAGACATATCCTTAGATCAGAAAAGTCTCAGACTTAGAATAAGCATGCAAAAGAAAAGGGTATCTGCAGAGTCACAGGTTCTCCTAGGAGCAGAGATCTGATTTTGAACAATTAATGCTAAACTTCTTAAGCCAAATCTCTGACTGCACATGTATTTTGGACTGATTTGAACTAAAAAGCATACAACGATGCAGAAGAACTGAAACCACCAGTGGCATCTGATTTCTTTGTCTTCACTATCAGTTCTGTGACACTTTAAGACCAGCCCATAAAAATTATTCACTTTATTTCGAATGATTAATTACCTGAAAAGTTACACTGGATTGCAGTTTTGAACTTAAAGCGAATTGTGATTCCCTCCTATATCTACAATAATATACCAATTAACTAAGATGCTTTTCAAGCATCTCTTTCCAAAGGTGTCAGAGTGTGAAGTCTTCCATTCACTCATGATTACTTCTAGACTGCAGATCACTGCTCATAGTTTACTCTGACAATGTAATTGGAAGCGTTATGACGAATCTCCAACTTGACAGCCCGTCTCTCCCTGCCTCGGTACCGCAGCAGGCACACTCGAGCCGGGGATGGCCGGGCTCCAGGGTGCCTGCCAGGCGCAGTGGCCCGGCCACCGGGCACCACACAGCAAGCCTCCTCCCCCGGGAAGATCTGCCATTACCAGGCAATGGGTCTTCCACCGCAAGAGGAGAGAAAAAACAAAAAACCAAAAAAATCCAGAGGGATCCTCTAAAACAGAGGAAAGGAAACCCGCGCAGGGCTGGCCACAGAAGGAGTGCCGCCGCCGCCGCCGGGCAGCCCCGAGGGCCGTGGGCCCAGACTGGGGGCCTGCAGTCTCGGGGCAGGAGCGGACAGAGCGGCGGCCCCTCAGAGGGGGCTCCCCGCCACCCCCGAGGGGAGCGGGGGGAAGGGGCCGCCGCGCCGCCCGTGAGGGGGGGCCCGTCCCAGGGAGCCAGTGAGCGAGCCGCAGCCCCTTGGGCGCCCCGCAGCCACTCCACTCCACTCCACTCCCTTCCCGCCCCGCCGCCGCCCAGGCCGAGGCGCCCCGGTACTCACTGCCCATGGCGGCCGCCGGTCGGTAACGCGGAGCGGACGGCGGCGGCGGCCTCGGAGAGACACGTCAGGGCTGGATCCCGGCCGCCCCCTTCCGCTTCCTGCCACGCGCCGGGTTCGCCGCCCGACGCCGCCGCCACCGCGCAGGCGCCGCCCCCCAGCACGGTCCCACCGCCGCGACGGCGAAGCGCCTACAACGCCCATCATGCACTGCTGCCAGAGCAACACACGCGCTCCAAGGGGGGCTGAAGACTCCTAATGCTTATTGGGTCTCCGCCGGTCTAGGCAACCAATCAGATGGCGGGATGGCGCGCGGCTTGCTGGGAGTTGTAGTCTTGGTCTCCCTGACCGCCATCTTAACGAGGTGCAGCGGGGGTACCGGGGGAGGCCCGTGGTGTCGTGTTGAGATCGTAGGTTATTTTGAGGAACGCATGTTTTAGCTAGCAGAAATCGTAACGTTGGTTTAAGAGTTTTCGACCAATAAATACATAAGTAAACACTTAACATTTGTTTTCTGCTTTTGTGGGGTTTTTATGTGGAATATTTTAGGCCTTTTTCTGTAGTAAGAAACTCCCTGCACCCTCCCCCCCCCCCCCCCCCCCCAAAAAAAAATGGCAACGAGTGGCGTCACATAGTCACTGTGCACCTGAGGCTGGTTTTAACACACCCTGATAGGTAGGCTTCTAATAAAATCCAAAACGGTGAAAATGTGAAGCACAGTTCCGTGTGTCAGAGAAGTCATGGTACATCAACATGTCACTGAATCACCCAGGAGCACCAACAACCAAAATGTGCTTGCAGTGAGTTAATGCTGAAGGTGTATCCTTCTGAGAGTCACATTAAGTCCTGCGTGCTTTCCAGGCCCTTATAGAGGGAGTTTTCAACATTCTGAAACCAAAAGGTAAGCAGAAATTAAAGAGAAAAGCAAATAGAGGTGTTAATAAAAAGCAATTAGAGTCAGTGTATAGGCTCTATGAAACCCATAATGGCTTCCATAAATCTCCCTGTTATTTTCTAGGGGGTTAGGTATGCTTTGTTTGATTATTTGATCCCTACATTTCTGACATTAACATTAAAAGACTAGTCCTAATTCCCATTTCTGTTTTTTTTCTTCCTTTTTTTTTTTTGTTGTTTTTGTTTTGGTTTGGTTTGGTTTGTTTTTTTTTTTGTTTTGTTTTATTTTATTAGTGGATAGTATATTTACCCTTCTTCAGACTTCTGAAACCAGGAGTTACTGAAGACATCTACCAATGGGTCTGAGAATGTTTTAGTCCTTGTCCAGAGGAGCTTATTTCAAACCACCCAGCTTATCAAAACTGGTTTTAACCCAACCATTTCTAATTGGTGATAAAGCAACTGCTTTTTAACTGATATGCTGTCCTGCAGAGGTGATTTAATAAGAGTGTTTTGATGTACTAACATGGGCACTGTGCCCACTTTACCAGAGCCAGTAGGTGGAAAAGAAGGAAGAACTAGCAGTGGTTGTGTGGAAGTCTGGGCATGGAAACAATGATCCAGGGGATAGATGGTAGAAGCATGCAATGAAATGCTAGAATTTGCTGAATGTATTAAAATAAGGCAAACTATTGTGAGAGGTGCTGATAACATCACTACACCAGATCACTGCTATGTTAGAAAAGGGTAACATGGCTCTGTCCTTATCTAAATGGCTCATTTGCTTTTAGTCCTGTAGAAATCAAGTGTCTAGGTACTTGTCTAGGCTCTTCGTGGTCATTAGAGATACAAGTGGACACCTCTGGAGATATACTCACTCTAGCTATTTTACACATCTGTTTTTAGATTAGATGAATCATTCCCCAGAGGTATCTATCTCTATTGATTATAGAGGGAACTAAGGTGACCATTTCAGATGAGATACTTATGTTTTAGACATCTGATGTTAGAAGAGGTGAATTCCACCCATGAAGACTAAAGGTGTCTTCTCAAAGATGTTATCTCCCAATCAAGCTCAGGCATTTTTGAAAGAGTCTGAGGGAAACCTTGTAAATCTACTGTTCCTATTGTAAGTGCTCTTTTGACAAATAGGTAATGTCAATCTTCTCCATCTATTTCCCCTCCACTGTGATGTCTATCCTTAAAAATTATCTTTGTAGGATATAGTCACACATGCTTTTTATGCTAGTAGCCTTTATCTGTGTCATAAGAATAGGTAAAAAAATTCAGTAGACTGTTATTCTTTGCATGGCCCAGCTGTCAGACTTCTTGGGTTCCTGTTGTTTCTAAAAATTATTTTAGACAATAAGATAGTTTGATTATTTATAGTTTGATAATTACATAGAATTGTCTACTTATACTTAGACATGGAAGCTGAAAACTCAGTTTTTTTATTTTGTCCATTCTGGATATGAAAAACTTTACATTTGGTACAGTCCTGTAGCTGAAATTTGCCACTGAAGTTCAATTCTATGTTGAAAAAAATGGTTGATGAAAACTAGCTTTCTTAGGAACTTACAGCGAAAAAGAACCTGTTTTAACAACTGAAGTAAAAAAAATAGAGAGGAGCCAAGTTCAGCTCCTTTGTCTTATCAGTTGTCATTCTTCAGAACAAAAGAGCAAATGAAACTGAAGATACAGTTATTGGGGAATTATTACAGTAAAGCCATGTGAGACACTGGGTCCAAATTTGGCCTGATGTGACTCCCTGACTTTGACAGTTTATCTTGCAGAACTATTTTGGCAGCCAATTACAGACTGAGTGACAAAAATGGAATTTGATACAGCAGGACTGATTTTTACACTGTGTTTAGGAAGCACTTACTACTGCAAGAGAACTCAGTTTAGAGTAGTGCCAGCTGGTACAACTGGAATGATGATTAGGAGTAGGATAGCATGTAATCAATAAACTGCTCTTTAGACAACAGCAACATCTGAGAAGCAGACATAGATTTTAAACAGCTTGTTCTTTTCATGTTTTGCTATTCTTCTTTGAACCAAATCAGTCCCTCTTATATAACCAAGCTAATCCTGCTTCGGAAATAGTGTAATTTAGGACCATTAAAAACATTAATATTCACTTACTGGCTCTGAAGTTTGTTAGCCAGTGCGTTCCACTGTTTCGCACAGTACAAATCTCAGCATTTACTGCAAAATTATATATCTCAATATACCTCTGTTGCATTAGTACAAAGTTGACATTTAATTGCTGCTTTTCAAATTGGGCTTCATTCTGTGGCGACTGACTACAAATTCTGGACCCAATCGTGTTGAATTGTACCCTGATGCGAACAACAAAGACTATATGATTGCTTCAATAGCCAGAGGTGAACAGCAGGAAATAGGGGCAGAGAGTAGAAATGGGGAGAGAAGCATGGGTGACTTTTTCACTGCCTCCAAATGGTTCCTTTTAGTTCTAGCAGAATTTCTCCCAGAAACTGGCTACAATCTCTATTTGGAGAGATCACATTTCCCATGTCTGTGACATGTTCACTCTCTCTTCCCACACCGGTACATTTTATCAGTGTGTCAAAGCTTGCATGTTGCATTGAATAAAGGCCTTTTTTCACCAAGGAGGATAAAGGAGGCACCCTAGCTGTTATTGTTACACCATGTCTCAGCATCTGTGGGCTGGGATCGCTAGAGGGCATTACACATCTATTCATCTGTACACATGTGTGTAAGTGTACACACACACACACACAAATATTCACCTTACAGGACAGGGCTAGTGAATATTTGTAGCATTGATCTGCAAGAGGGCCCCTGGGACAGCAATAGCTTTTTGTACACTGGGTCTGTTTAATGGCAGTATTCATATGCAGTCTGTGATTTTTGATGTACAAACTCTGCCAGTAGTAGACTGTCTAACCACAAGGTGGAAGAACTGCTTTACTTATGGTGCCGTCTCAGCTTGCATGAAGTGTGCACAACTGCATAGGCAAGTTTTATTACTGTCATTATTTAATTGTTATAGTGCATCAGTGCCCACGGGTCCCATTCAGGACCAGAAGTCCTTGTGCTAAGTGTAATATAGATCCAGTCTGCAGTCCTGCAAGGAACTTCATGCAGCTAGATCCCACTGCTCCACACAGTGCTTAGGTCTGCCATACTTCAGGAGGTCACTATGATCTCTTTTTCTGCATAGTGTAACTATACTGTTATAGATCCCTTTGCTTCAGTGAGGCTCCCCAAAGAGATCGGCAGTTGGGGAGCTCCATGCAGTCGTGCTCAGATGCAGCAGCTGTATCTCCAATTCTCTGAGAGAACATTCCAGGGAGCAGCCACAACTGTGACATGCCTCACCTCCCCTTTGCCTGGCACCCCCATGCTGTCTCTCGAGCTGTTTGACAGTTGCTCGTCAGATGGCCTTACCAATTTATCTGCCCAGGTTGATAGGCTCTAGAGGCAGTAGCATGTGTGAAACAATTCAGGTCACAAGTGGAAGCTAATGGTCTGAATGTCTACTGAGCACGGACATAAGGATGACCTTCAGGGAGCCCTGAGGAGACAACACTTTTAAAACAAAGTGTTTACTGTGCTGGTAACCTAAAAGAGACTTAGCTGCTAGCTCCTTTAATGCCAACAGCCAAACTCCATTGATTTCAACAGAGCTAGAGTTTCCCTTGTAGTCTGTACTCAGGAGATAATCTCCCAGCTTGCCTGAGAAACCTGAAGCAGCGTGCCAAAAGGCAGACAGGAATCTTCTGTAGTGGCGAGATGTTGAAAGCCACATTTCTAGTTGAAGAATCATGGAATAACATTTTCTGTCATAGATTTGAACTTTATTATAGGGCAATGAGAAGTATAGGGCAATGGGAGATGCTGTGTGAAAATGCTTTCAAATTAAAACAAATAAATGAATGAATTACTTTTTTTTTCTAACCAATCAAATCCTCTGATTCCTTAATAGGAGGCTTTAAAAAAATCTAAATTCCTTCTAGCCTACCTGATTTCCAGATGAAGAAAAGCATTCTAAACGATGAAATGTGCAATTTCTATAAGGCATGAAATTAATCTCTTGTAAGTCCAGATGGGTAAGAAATGCAAAATTTTATCCTATCCTGAAGATCATAGGGTGTTTCATAACTGTGGCTATTTGCAAAAATTTCCAATTTAGATATCTAAAATGAGATGCCTAAACCAGTGATTAAATAGAATTGCCCTAGATACATTAAAAAAAGTAAGCATAGCTTCCTCGCAAGGCATAAGACCAATATTGCAATGCACAAAAGAATTTCCAACATCATTATCAGGACATGAGAGGTTAACTGAATGTCTTCGTACTGCTTTGCATTAAATGTTGTGAATCCTGAACTCCTGTTATGACTCACACCCCTATTTCTTCAATTTGTTCACCCAGGCACTCCTAGAACATCACTTTATTCCATGCATTGATGGCAATACTTAATAAGGTATCTAAAATACTTTATAATACTGTAACTTTAATCAGCCGTGCTCTTAGCTGGCAATATTACAGCAGTGCTTTCTCAATAACTAGGATCCTGATTTCTGGCTCTGATAAGGCAGACCTTGTGTATGACACGCACTTTTGTAACAGAAAGAGGCAGTGGCTAAACCCTGATCTTGTCAAAGAACAACAACAAATCTTCAATAGGACCAGCATTTCATTCTGTAGCTTCAAGTGAAGCCTCAATATTTTAAGTAGAAACAAAATATAACATGTAGTTTTGCAATGATAGCACTACTATTAATTCAGAAAAAGCTCTGTAATAAAGCTACCTTCTGTTTGCTAAAATGTGCCATGAGGGGGAAAAAATATGGTAAAATTATGCAGATCAGCAAACAAGATCAGGCAGATGCTTGCCACTGTGAGTACATGCAATACAGCCTGTTGAAACATATGCAAGAAGAATGAAGAGGTTTTACATCCTTCCTCGAGGGATGCACTCTTGGCTGTTGCTGGCCACAGTACTCCAGACTAGATTGATAATGGCTGATTCTTAACTGACAGCCTACAAATTATACCATTTCATGGTGAACTAACAGGTGAATATTTCAGCAAGACTGAAAGGCCCATAGCTAAGACAAAGTTAAAGTCTCCTTTTTTTTAACAATCTAAATGCTTCCCATGTTTTCTCTTCCTGCCTTTTTTAAGGTTTTTGAAATCTCCAACATACTTTTTTATGTAATATCCCCCTCTCCCCCAAATGGTTATTTTTCATGCCCTACTTGTTTTACTGTCGCTTATCTAACTGGATTCTGTAAAAAATTATAATAGAGTTAACTAACCCAAACGTTCATATTTCTAGGGATTAAGAACTAGCTTTCACTTTTATGATCTGTTTTTTAATCATCAAACTATTGACCTGGAACCATTGTTTAGAATAAAAAAAACCCATACAACAGTGTTGGGAACATTAAAGAAAAAAGTGCTTGTCTTGGAAATACTGATACCAGTTTCCCCTAAGTCCCTATAGTCACTAGATGCATAGAGTTCAGATAATGGACTCATTTATATAAAAATCACTACTAACTTGACTGTAACAGTCACTGTGTGGAAGTTGGCCAGGACTAGAAATCATCACTATTAACCTTCAGAGAGACCCTTTACACCTTTATGGAGACAGCTTTTGGCACAGAGCATTAATTTCATCTAGAATTTAATGGGGCATCAGCAAAAATACCTTTCATGCTAAAACCTCATTGGACCTATATTTGGGAATGGAAAAGTACCAATAAGAAAAGGCTGTCTGGTTTTCAAGTCATCAAATCTTAAATGATGCTGGATCCCTCTAGTCCTGCTAGAATGTTCTGACAGCAGTCAAAAAAATAACAGCATGGACATTTGACTTCTGCATCTGCACAGGCTATCGTTTTTCAAATCAGTGTTTGGATATTGAGTTTGAATAACCTCATGCACACTATGACATAGAGTTATACTCTTCATTTGTACATGAATGTGTACTGTTGTGGTACACACAAAGTGGGGGCTGAGCTTTGCTTGTAATTGCATAACTTTTTCATGCAAATGAAACATGTAATACATTAATATTTTTGCATGTGGTAATTATCATATGCATACTTGAAAACAAAATGCTGTACATATAAAATTATGCTATTGATCCTGGAATAGAACTGAATTCTGTTTATGGATATTTGCAGCTTGTTGAATAATTCTTTGTGTCTTTCACTTTTGATGTCTAGATAACATCAGCTTTTAAATCCAAATTGTTTAAAAATTACCTTTTGAGCTATTGCCTTTTACTTTTTGGGAATTATGAGCAGCAGCAGAAATTCATCAAGTAAATTCTCTTCCCTGGCTTTAAAACCAAAGCTTAAACCTGAGCTGTTCTGTTTGGTATACAGTGAATGAGCTTTGATTTGATTTTTATTGTATTTCATTCAAACTTTATTATAAAACATCTCCCAGGGACACTTGCATGAGAAACACTTTGCAAGTAAAAACAGCATTGTATTTGCAGTCTCCCATTTTTAAAGGTTATTATAACATTTTTATCATGCTTGCTTATCTCCATAATATTCCACTGTATGGCAGAGAACTGCAGATGTTAGGTAATAGAGCTAGATGTCTCTGTAGGTTTTTCTAATGGATTTTATTTTCCCGTACTACAAAAGGGTTTCACTGAGTCATTAACCCAGTGACCAGCACTTCTGCAATCTGACTGTGGGCAGTCCCCAGGCAGCTATATTTCCATTATTCTTTGACTCTAGTTTTGTCTCAACTGTTTTGTTGACATGAAATTTGGTGTAGATTTTTCAACAAATGCCCCTCAAAGACCTACTGTAATTTATATAGAGCAGATGATTTTTGTGAATGGTTCAACAGTGGGTTTTCTGTTATGTTCTCTATACTGTTCCCAGTTGCTGGTTCCTTCTCTAGAATTGATCCACCAGTATTTTTCAGTGGAACAACGGTGACTTTCAGCAGCTGGATAATTTCAGGTTTGTGTTCAAGTTGGGCATACAAAGTGTTTTATTGATAGCTTTGTTTCCTTCTAAAAATTGCAGTTTAAATCCAAACTAGATATAAATTACTCAACAACATATCACTTCTTTTTTAATCAACTTTTGATTACTTTTAATCTCTTGATCTCAGAGAATGCTTTTGTAAATTCTAACAGGATGACAGGCTTGGTTTGATCCTGCTCCTATTGGAATCATTGGACAAAAATCCTGTTGGATCACATCCTCTGAGTGGATCACATCCCTCTGGATCTCCTCATGCACTTTATAAAATGTATCCAGTAAATCAAATAAAAACAGAAATATGATTAAATACATAGTGCATGTATGGTTCAAAAAAAAAACAAGCTGCAGCTTCACTTTGATTTTTTTGCTTATAAAGATTTACTTTCAATATAAAAGTAACCCATATAAGTCTTTATCAATATTTAACTAGCTCAGCTAGGAAAATGAAACAGTAACTACAAGCTGATCTGTTCAATATCATAGTAGTACAAGCACACTGAAGTCCTACTTAAATGCAAGAAATCAGGATCCTGGCCAGCTGGGAACAGCAAGAGAATGGTTAACACGCCTGGGTTTTATAGACATGCCAAGTAGCTTATCAGTCTTTACTGAACATTTCTGTTACAGCAGCTTGCCTGAAATAAGAAACAAAGAAATCAGATTAAAGACTGAGCTTCTTAGGACAGCAGCATTAGTACAGCAAATTTCCTGGCAAGATAACTGTTACTTTGTGCATCAGATGACTGCTCCATGCTGCAATGCTGAGCAGGGGTGGATTCTTAATCCATTTTGAAAAGTACTTAACAAGAACCTTTAGGAAGGTTTTATCAGCTATGAATACTGGAAAGAGGGTGAACTTCCTATCCCATGGTTTTGTTCATATGCTATTTGGCATCTTTGTATAAGAGCATGAGAAGCCATCAAGCAGTAAGCTATTAAGGCATGAGTCATGACAAGGCTTTGCAGCAATTATCGATCTTTGTACAGTCTTGGACTATTTGTCCCCTTAAAGCTCTCCAAGGAGCAGGCTTTACAGTGGGCTAGCTTCAGAGCTGAGGTGAATGAATGCTGGTGCATTAAGGCACTGTTTGATGAGTGAATTTTCAAGTGGCAGCGCTGGCACAAGCAGCTGCCATACCATACACCATTAACCGGCACTTGTTCCTGCCTCTATGCCTCTCTTTGTGTTGTGCCAGTATAGGCAATTTTGTAGCTTCATGGCAACCATGGACTACAAAATGATCTGCCTGCAGAAGACTTTTTCAAGTTCTGCAGCTGAACTACAGACTTAGTCTTTTTCATTCTGCTTCAGGAGTTCTGACTGCAATGTAAGTGACTACCTTAGCTTTAGTTGAGACTGATAATTAATGAGAGCAGTGAGCACATAACAGCTTGGGCTTCAGCATGGGCTGTCTAAGCCATACTGAATTCCTAGGGCAGCAGACACCCAGACTATTGAATCTTAATTGCTCATCATTAGATCTGGCTTGGGTACATCTATTCAGTTTACAATCACATCTCATAACTGCAATATGGCTATAGCTTTGCTACCAACATACACCTAAGTGCAGGTGTGTGCCGGCTGACAGAAGAGAGGAGCTGGAATCTATCAGACACCTTTAAAGGCCACTTTTCTTCTTACTCTTTTATCTTCTTACGTTTCCCTGTGCACCTTGCGTTGTTGTAGATTGTTTAAGTAGTTAAGTGAGCAACACAACATTAAAAGGCATTATTACTGAAGGATGCTGCAAGAAATAAGCATATTCAAAACCCTTTAACCTTTGTATCTTCTGAATATAAGCTAAAATTTAAGACTTCAATGAACTCTGGAAAGACCTGTCCTGTAAATAGCACACAGCGTAGTACAATTCTGTGGGACAAGATCCATGTGGAGTCTTTTGCTCTGATCCTTCTTAAAGGCAAAAAGGAAGATTGAGCCAATGCCACCAACTGTCACAGTGTACAATATTTACCATTGCAATTTTAATCTTGGCTACTTAAGGGGACTATGGATTTAGATATGTTATTATTTCTGTATGCATTAAACTAGTCATAGCTATCTCTGACCTTAGCAAGATCAGTCCTTCCACGGGTTTACCTTCTAGGAAATGCAAAGGGGAGATGCATGGCAACCATGGACTATGAAATGATCTGGCAATCAAATGCAATATTTTGGGGGGGAACATGGTTAGGGAGATGCTGTCCTATTCTGGGTGACTGTCATTGTAATCAGGAGTAGAATTCGAAGACTTTATCTCAGAGAGACCTTACAGAGATAGCAGTCTGAGCACCTAGCCTGTCATTCTGGGTGCATGTAGAAAAATATACACAAATCACAGACACTGAAATGTCTGATATGATATTTGGGACCTAGATTAAATATGGGCTTTCTTCCTGAGGGATTTGAACTGACCTTAACTAAAGAACTGCTCCCTTTTTTTTTTTTTTTTTTTTTAAATGAGATACTGCTGCAGTGAATTAACTGAGAGTGCAGGCAGAATGAAGAATAAATGGAACAGACACACCTGAAATGGTTTTTAAGATGAGGCTGATTTAGGAGTTCTTCCCCTTCTCTTCACCACTGTCTAGGTTTGTCTTCCCTTAAATCTTTGTGGTATCCCTCTTATGGGTGTAGACAAAACTAGTGCAAAATTCCCATGCCTTGTATCTTTAATGCTGCTAACAAGAATCACCTGGAAACTAGAAGGTGAGAATTACAGGTTATTTAGACCTTGACCTTGCTATTCCAGGAGGTCCCAGGAGGGAGGCCAGCTGTGATGATGGAGATTTTTTTTAGCCATTTGATTCTCTGCCCATTAGATATGGGATTGCCATATAGTAACATGCTTAGCAGTGGTCAGTAGACAGCCATCTACAGGGAGTCATTTTCAGCAGTCCTCTACCTGCACTATATCTGACCTTATAGCTAAAAAGGTCTAGGTCTCCATTACCAGTCTCTCGCATCTCATCTTTCACTTCATTGCCTTTTCATCCCCACTAGAAGGGTGAAATCCTAACACTGTGAGCCTCTCCCTGAGTGGAGAGATATTTTTAGGTATGAGAAGATGCTCAGGCCTTTGTTTCATCAATGACTTAAAAATAGTTATAACTGACTTATACTAGTGTCTGTGAGAGAAGTGTCTGTCCTATTTTTTATTTTTATTGTGTAACTCTCTCCCAACTGATTTTTTTAAAGGTTGCCAACTAGCTGTTGCATACAGGCTTCCAGTCTAACATATTAAAAGGAAGCAAAGCAATTAGGCACCTTTCTGATCAGTGCTGTTCTACAAAAAATTGCATTTATTTATTTTGTTGTTTTGTTGGGGCTTTTTAACTGGGAGGAAATGCCAGTATATCTCACTATCTACTTAGTAACAAACATTCTCTACCCTGCAAAACTTGTCATGACCTACAAGATATTTGGAATCTTAGGCCTTATGTATTATAAATTACCTGTCAGTAAGTATTATAAATTGTTTGTCAGTTCAACTAAGATTTGGTGGGAAAGGCAACACAATCCCTAGTATCAATTCAGTAACTCAGCAAGTAGATCCCACATTGTTTACATTTTAGTAATATCATTAAAAAAACCCTCTAAAATGTATTCTGCAGGTGATTCCTTGGATGCAACAGTGCTTTTTAGTGGCTAGTTAATTGCTTCACCAGTTCGTTGTGGGAATCCCTGGAGAGTTTAAGGTTTCCTATCAAAGCTGTGGTAGATCATTTAAATTTAGGTCTCAGTCATCCAGTAAATCTACTACACTTCTGTAAAGCACCTTTTATTTTTTGCTTTGTAGCAACTGTGACTAAGTGGCATAATTTATTAAATTAAATCTGCCCTGAGAAAAATACAGTTCACTCATTCTTCTAATTACTACTGTTCAAATTTAGCCTCAATTAGTGACCTCTCTATTTGCTGAGATTAGTTCTGCCTGTGTAGAAGTGTGACTAGCTATGAAGGTACATGCAATAAGCCTTAAATTTCTTCTTCTACTTAACGTATTACACAATTAGATATCTCTTGTTGCTTGACTATGAAGAAGTAAACAAAATACTCTTGTTAGCAGCAAACATCCAGTCTCTCCTTTCCCAGGAAGGCTCAGTTTCTGAATGCTATGGCCAACCATGTTACCAAAAATCAGGGTGATGACAGCAGTGCAATAATGTTATTATTCTACCATTTTATAACACTTTTTGATCTCTGGATCTCAACATAACATTACAAACATCTGTGAGCCACCCTCTCTAAAAACACAGCAAGGCAGACCCACAAAACAAGTAGAGATGTATTATTATAACTATTTTGCATGGGTGAACCTAGGAGCAGAGATGAGATGCTCAAGACTAGTAAACAGAGTAGTTGGAGTAATTGAACTGGAAACAAACCCCAGAGGTTCAAATTTCCAATCTGTGCTCTAGTTACAAGACATCTCCCTGTGATCCTCCTCCTCATACTGGAAAGCCTGGAAAAGCCTATTGAATGGGTATCATAGCTTTTAATGTTAGGATTCAGCAGTTGTTTCAGCCACGTTTGAAAGGAATGAGTCAGGAATTTGTGTATGTGGGAAGTGGTTTCCTCTCACATTACTGTATGTATGGATGAAATACATTTCCTCTACTGTGAAGTTGCTGAATGAGAAAATAAAGTAGTGCAGCTGACTGGCACTTTAGTGGCTGTACTTCGAACCTGATAAGGAAAAGTCAGCAGCCTCGGGAGGCCAGTTTGCATAATGCATTTCATAGAAAACCTGGTGAAGTCACTTGCATTCTTATAAAGAATGACTAGAAAAGGACAAAATGGAGAAAAAATACCAAGATGAAAACCTGATAAATTAGAGACCAGGTTCTTCAGTGAAACCTGGCCTGACTGAAACTGCAGGAGAAAATGTGGCTTTAGGACATGAGCTGTAATGCAATAATGAAGACGCCTCCCTCTGTGCTTCAGACAGTTTTTGTAGCAACCAGTGTTCAGGAATCAGAGATAATGATAATGTCTTGTGCCTGCAATCATTACAGCTATGGCACAGTATGCAAGGCATTTAATGTCAAACTTAGCAGATCACACAGCGAGACAGTGGCAAGACTAAGCAGAATACAGGTCATCTACCTTCCTGCCCTGGTCATAGCCAGAGGACCAGCAACTTTGCAGAGCAGGCAGGTTTTATTTGCAATGAGACTGAACCACAGAATTTGGGTTGGGACTAGAAACCTCCTCAAAGATGAGTGTCCTCAAATCCAGGGAGCTGGTATGGTCTTCCTTCTGTCCTTCAAAACTGATCTGTTGCTCAAGCAATAGGCTTCTGAGAAGTCTGGAGCCTGGTGAACACCCCGAGTGGCTGTTCTCATCTTCTGGGGAACTGAAGGGGAAAAAAAGGTGTTTAAGGGCTGGTCAGACAAGTGGGTTGAGGGAGAAATGGGGTTAGGGCAAGAGAAACAGAACAGACTTGCACAAAGCTTTCAAGAGGACACTGAGCTTCTGAGGGGAGCCCTACAGCCAGCAAAAAATTGGAGAAGGAAGGAGACATAGGTTAAGACTGAAAGATTTCCCCAGTTGTTCCTTAGCTCAGCAAGGAATTTAAGTTTCTTTTTGAATTGAAGCCTGGAACAGTTCCATATATTTAAAGACCAGCACTTTTTTTTGAAGTACTTTGATGAGCTATGCAGAAGACAAGAGTTGCCAGGTATGTGTTAAAAAATGGGTCTTATTGATGTCAGTAAAGAATTTCTAAAAATAATGTTATACATATGTATATAAACCACATAGGAGTATACATCCTGGAACACTTAAATGCATTTTTGTTTGAAGGTAATTTCTTATGGCAAGGCAGGCCAGCCTGTCAGGAGCCACGGCTCTGCACCATGCTGGTTCTCTCTGCTCTTGCAGCACAAACACGTAGCCCCATCATGGCCTTCACCATGGCTGCAGTCATAGGTTATTAGTAAATCATTCCATCAGACACCCAGGCAGGGCAGTAAACACAGAGGAAACATTCACCAAGAAAAGAAGGAAAGTGTTCTTTGAGTATAGCCTGTGTATACTTTAGCTATTTTCCAATATTTCCTTTGCTTTCAACCTCTACATGTCAAATGATAGTAAATTGCAAATGTGCTGGTTCCAGCTGAGCACGACTGGGGGTGAAATAGCTTTTCTTTGAAATTGAAGGTAGAGTCCACTTGAAACACTGTAGGGAGAGTCACAGAAATTTGCAAAAGAGTAACTGAAATTCTGACCTGGTGATTCAAAGCACTGTGATTCATGAAACAAATTTTCAGAGGAGCAACATAATCCACTGGGAGATCAGCCTGTGAAAGACCATCACTGTAGCTAAGATAGCAACCAGTAGCTAAACAGCTTATTAAAAGAATGTCATTGTCTTCCAAATCAGCAGAAAACCAATATAGATCATAATTAATATATTTTAATATTTTAAAAAAATATGTATTCTTTTTGTTGCTTTTCAGGTGATCAAGGATCTCGTTACACATTTCAAGTAGAGCAAAAAATATAAGATGAAGATCCAGAGCCAAACCCTTTTACGTCTGAACACTCCCTAGAAAGAGATGGGGAGGATCATTCTGCCCACCTTGGCTTTGCTGCATGTTGCAACATTCTAGGAGCATCTCTTATCTTTGTTGCCAGTCTCTCAGTTTTGATGCTCCCTCAGCCTCTTACCTGGAGCATATTTGGGAGTGCTGGTAGAGGAACTGACAGCTCTGTGTGCACCAAGGAAATTTCCTGTTGTCAAATACATCTGGAACACAATACAGAAACTGCCCCATAAATTTCAGTATTGTATACATGCAAAATGTATATGTGTGTTTTCCTGGCACAGGCAGGGACTGAGCCACAGACAGTCACAGTGGTGGTATGTGAGGTGGGTAGTCATATGCTTGATGCTTTACATACATGGGCAGTTCCTTGTGACCACATGGATGAAAACAGATGAGAGATCTACAGAGATCCTTATGAAATCAGCTGTACATGGACATTTATTTATCAAAATACAACATTATCTGGGAATAAAAACGGAGAGCTTCAATTATCTTCTTATAGCATTTCATTTTTTGCTTTACTCCCTGTGTGCCACGTGACCAGCTACCTCCAACATTTTTCTTCATATTTGGCAACCAGTGGTGTACTTCAGCATTTTAAGTGAAACTGAAGTGTATGCCTTTGCTTAATAATCCCCCCATTCATTTAAATAGTCGTTAGGTTGCCAGCACTGCTTTGTTTGCATTTTACAATTACGGATGATGGCAAGACAGCCTTGATTAAATGCTCAGCTAACCACTGCTCAGACGAAAAGGGGCTGAAGTAAACTATTATTTCAGTGAAACTCACAAGGTTGGAGAATGCATATTATGTAATATTATTTTTTTTTAGCATCAGGATTTGTAATAGAAGAAATTAAGGTTCTTAAGGACTTTCTCAGCAATGTGAGACTACCCATGGACATATCAGACATGCAGTATTCATATACTCTCAGAAGGGTTTTGGCTGAGACCTATACCTCTCAATAAGCATGCCTTCTGCTTCTTCCTTCCTCAGTTAAGCTTTCATTTCCAAATATTGGTTTAGAAATTGTAGTCAGCCCAAGCCTAAACCACAAACTACATGGGGCCCCCACAAAATTCAGGAGCTAGTGCTCCTATTCTAGATATTAAATCCAGAAGAAAACAATTCCCTGCTTGATATATAGTTCTGGACATTCAGGCTTGGGCAGAAACTGACAGACACAGACACACAAGAGTCCCAGCTAACAGTCAGACCCCATGGGCAGCAGGAAACCCAATGCTTGGTACATGCAAGGGCAGAGCACTTGCCAGCAGTCCACAAAGAACAACCTGTTAACTGCCCACTACAGCTCAAGCTAGCCAAGTGCAAGGCCAGTATATAAAACATACGCAATTACTCTTCTTGGTTATCAAGACAGACCTTCCCAGAGTACATACTTTCCTTCCATCCGGCTCATTAAATAGCAGTTTAAAAAGCAAAACATATGAAGTGGGAAAGAAACAGCCAACTCACTACTGGAATAAATGTTTAATAGAGGAGTCTCGTCTGTGTTCCATATATATGTTCAAATATGACTAATGAAAGCCAGCAAAAGTCTCCCTTCTCCCCTTGAAATAAGTGTGAAATCCAGTAGGTTAACTCAGGCTTTAAACCACAGCAGGATTTGAATTGTCAGGAATAGACCACAGATCAGAGACCGAAGACAAGAAAAACCTTTAAAACATTCTTTCTTAAAACAAAAAAAGGTGAAAGAAGCAAAATCAGTAGATACAGTTGCAGGATTTGGACCTTCACACGGAAACACTTAACTGATGCTCAGGAACATTGCTTCCAGCTGCCTTGAGAGCTCTGTAGAGAAATTAGAATAAGATTACTTTTACTTTGCAGTAACAATGAAAGTTTAAAAAAGAGTTTCCAATATTGAATGGTTAATTGGAAGAACCTTCTAATGATTTTATTTTAAAACATATTAAAGCAGAGTTTGCCTCCTTGATCTTATACCTACAACTGTGTTTAGTGACCAGAGTGGTTACTAGGTTACAGCAGTTACTCTAGGAACCGGTTGCTGATTTGTACCACTGAAGTTCATGCTTGTCACACCTCTGTGTTAGATGGATGATGACCTACATATGAACAATGGAAAGAAAAAAGAATGACTGGATGATACAGAAATGATACAAGAGTATATGTTTAGACTGTGACAGTCATTCTGCTTGGGAAACAGGGATACGAGATTAGCTGTAAGGCTCACAGATTTACTCCTTTTCTACATGTTTTCCTTAGTTTTGCCCCCATGAACTCCCTTACTATCTGAGCAGTCTTGTGTCCTACTGTAGTTATCAGTTAAACTTTAGTGACCTTACTGCTAATTGTTTTTATATGACAGTTTACTTTTCCCACTGGATATTTTAGAGAATAGTTTATGAATCAAAAGAGTCAGAATTGGGAAAGGGCTTTTGGGTCATCCTCTCCATCTCTCTCTGCCATAAGCATTGCAGGCAAAAAACACCCAAGAATCAGCTGACATTTTTACAGCCTAAAACACAATTGAAAAAGAAAATGGAGATGCTCTGAAGTGCAAGTCCTTCAAGTAACTACAGATGAACTACCTGATGGATTCCTTCATTTCTTTGCCGATTATTTCCTTCCGGTTTTGTTGCTGCTTTTGTAGACTCAAAAGCAACTTCTTGCTGACAATAGTTCTTGTACTATCTTGTAGTTTACTCTTAGTGTTTGCCTCTGACATTCGCTCTGCATTGCAGCATACTACCATTTGAAATTCTGGCCCAAGAGCACAACTGAAATTTCCAGTTCTCTTTGCCATACTGCCCAGGCAGTGACAGACAGATACACTATAAGGTAGGCACCAGAGAACTGATGAATAGTTATTGGTAATTCAAATGGGAAGGCAGTACTGGTAACAATTTCCTCTCTGACCTACTGTCTTCAATCCCTATAAAGGCTAGCACTGCCTTAAGAAACACTGTTGGAATTATTTCTCTTCCCTATGATGATATCCAATTCTATTGGTAAAAAATTTACCTTATGCTACTTCATTAAAGCTACTTCTATAAAAACTACTGTTATATAAACATTTATTGTTTACCCCATCTATCCTTTCCTGTAGCTGCACAGCTGATACGCAGATAATACTGGTCTCATTCATTACTTTTTATTTTACATCCCCTTCTCTATTTCTTAAAGGAAGAGCATTTTATAACTGATATTTAAGGTTCTGGTCACACCAGACCTCGTAACAGCTAAGATCTATGTGAAAGTTTAGGATTCTTCTTGTCTTTGGTACAGACTGCCTACTAACCCTGGTGGAAGACTCGCTTATGACTTCTTGCCAAAAGACTAGTTTTCTACTAGCACAGGCTCAGCTCTGTTGGCAAAGACAGGATGTCTTGACTGTCCTGTCTGTGAGCTAGATAATGTTTGCAGTAGCTGGTGTACTTGACTAATGAACCTTGGCTAATGTTTTTTTGTTTAAAACAAACAAAGGCTCTTCTCTGTTTTCCCTCTGCTCCTGCATCAGTCTGGCCCTTTGGTACAGCTGGACTGTTTTTTATCAGAAGACTTAATATATTTCTTAGCCTCCTTGGTAGCTTAGTAGAACCAGGTGGGATGAACAGCAAAGGAGGGATTTCCCTGGCTATAGAGCCTTCCTTCATCTGTCACACTGCTGTGAAATGAGCCCTGGGCTGACGCTGTGCCTGAGGCAAAGGGTCCCAGAAGCCCAGGCCGCACCCAACACCGGAGCTTGCACAGCCAGATGGAAGATGAAGAGCCACACACAAAGGCTGGGCAACCTCGACTTTCAGTCACAGAAGTCCAGAGTACCAGTACTAGCAAATTAAGCATCGTCTGAGAAGCGCAGCTCAAAGGCAATCCTGTCCTAAGCATGTGTTGCCAGCTCCTCTGCATGGGACTCAGCTGTCACCCAGAGCCAATGCAGCATTTGTCTCTCCAAATTCTTCAGTTTCTGCAGAATCTGGAAGCACTGAGCATCACTGAACTTCTATTGGTCCACTAAATCAGGGGGAGGAGGAATAAGATCCCGAGGGTTCAGCCTAGCAACAAGGCAAACATCATAGCTGTCGTGCATGAGGACGTTGATGGCCACCACGTTCCACTGGTTCTCCCACGTATCCAGCTCGAGGATCTCTTTGGTGATAACTTCGTGACGAGCTGAAAAACAGAAGCAACAACAGCAGGCATCAGGAGCCAGGTCAAACAGGATCAAAGAGGTTTGTGCAGTTATTATTATGACCCCTCTGTAAGGTGGCAATGAAAAGGTAATTTCTGTGGTACTAACAGCTACAGTGTTCAAAGAACACGCGAGTTGTCAACTATAGCAAATGAAATAGTGCAGATGGAGATCTGCACAGTGTATTCAGTCCTCACACTCTGGGCTCCAGGTGCAGCTTCAGGGACAAAAGCATGAAGTGCTCCATCTTGGTATAAGTATGCAGGTGGCATTTCATTGTGCAGTCAATTGTCAGATGCTCATCTTTTAGAGACAGAGTATTGCCTACTGTTAATGGGTATGCCTACATGCAGTATGTTGTCTTTTCTTTGCCCCAACTAAAATGCAGCTCCTGGAAACACTCCAATACTATGGCTGTTCTTGGATGCGAAATCTCAGCATCCAGTAATTTGGGGAGAAATACAGAAAGAAACCTCCAGGGCTTTAAATGTACTTTAGCTGTTCTGAAGTGCTGAGGAGTTTGTCATGAAGTCAGGTTAGAAGAATGCCATTAAATCACAACCAATCTCAAGACAAGAAGCTTTTTACTGAAACTAACAAAAAGTAATGGAAGAATCACCATGCAGCAAACATAGTTGTCAACCAGCAGTGCTATATTAAACTTCTTATAAGAACTCAGACCCTTTCTTTTCTAACAAAAGTCCTGAACTCTCCAGCAATTGTTACTCAAAGCCAAGTTCTCTCCTAAAAATAAAAAGTATATTTCATTTCTGCTTACTTTTTCTTTTCATCTTACAGTTGCTTTCTCACAGCAAGTAACTTTAGTCTAAACTTTTCTTACTTTGCACGTGTTTTGCTGTCAGCTTCCTTCTGATGTGTTAGAAGCCAGGTTTCAGAGATTTCCAAGCACAGACACTTCACAGGTACCAGGATAAGAACCACCATAGCAAGAAACATTGAATACTCAACACTGTTATTTTGAGTCTTAAAAGACTGGCAACAGGCTAAACTTTACAGGGTCCAGACTGAGGTTCCCATCTGTTGGTTGCATCTCATTGTTTGGACACTGCTCTTCTGTGGAACCAACAGCAAAGGATTGAAGAAGAGGAAAAGAGTGAAATACAGAAGAGCATCCAGAGTCATATATTGTTTCTTTTGTTGGAAACACAGACTAAGTATTCCTCCAGAGGACAGCAGCTCTGGGGGTTTAGTACCCCCTAAGACAGTGCTGTTGAGGTTTAGGTTCCATGAAAAATTGGCGTTGATGTCATGATGATGTAGTGTCATGGGATTTAAAATACCCCTCTGGCTCCTCTGCAAGTAGCTTCAGAATGCAGGGAGGTCAGATGGAAACAAGACTTCGTCCCCTCCCAGGATTGGTTTCCTTGCTGAGTTGACTTGGGACAGTTCTGTTTACTGCAGGTCCTGCTCATGCACGGGAGTTGTGGATGTCTCAGCTTTATGGAAATTTCTGCACATTTTTGTCATTTTTAACTTAAGGAAAGCACTCACCAACCATTCACCACCTCTGCCCCCTCTCACCTGATAAAGGAGTGCAGCACAGTGTTTCTACCCCAGAGTCCACAGCCCATACTCATTTTCCCCTCAGTTGTGTCACAATTAATTGTGGCATAATTTTTGTTAGTCCAAACCCAGACCTCTGGGACTTTCATAGATCTCTAGGAGTTTGCTTGAGTAAAACTTGGGTAAGATTTCAGGATTTAGCCTCATCTGAATAGTCCTTGTTCCATTCCTTTCTGCTGTTCACAGAAAGTGAAACAATAGTCATGATGATTTGCTTATTGAACCTGGATGTTAAGGGATAATAATAATAATATGTAGGAAAGCTGTACCCATCCAAGAAAGACAGCAAACTGCTAAAAAAAAAAACAACAGTTACAGGTGAAGAGAGAAGGCATCAGTGACAAACTGGAAACAAATAACACATTCCAGTACCAGCAAAGAGCTTATTTCTGTATGACCCTACAAGAGTGAACAGGTTATTTATTCCTAGGAAGCAAATACAGAGACACAAACAGACTTAAGCTCTGACATGGGAGGCTCCTGTATTTATTATTAGATCATCTCCTTTATGCAATAAATTTTTATGCCTGTATTTTCTTTGGCATGGATGATGACAAAAATGAGACAATCAGAGGGAAAAAAAGTTAAGCACTAGAACTGAAACATTCTGTGGGTGATTGCAACACTTCAGGAAAAAAAAATCATAATTAAAACATCAAAGGCAGATTCAGCAACCTTTCCTTCCAAGCCTCGCTGTGTCTTTTCCTGACCCTGGTGACTCACAACCTTTAGTGTCCCTTGTTTCCCTTTTCTATGGGATGTTGTAACTGGTTTTGTTCCACTCCATGGATTCTGCTTTCCAGCACATGTAGTGTTAGTTAACTCTTAACCCTTGGGAGATAAAAAGAGTATGTTGGAATAAGGGAAGTAATCATTTCTCTATTCTTATCTTGTTTAATATAAAAGGAAGCAGCACCCTTTGGATGAGAAAGTTCATGTGAGGAAAAGCACTGCTCAAAATACAATCATACTTCAGAAAAGAAAAATACATCCCCCTTTCCTTTTAAAAGAGAAAAAAGTTAAAATACATCAATTCTTATACTTTTTCTTTTTTTTTTTTTTTTTTTTCCCCTCTTGGTTAGGACAATAGAAAAGGTAATGTTTTTCAAAGAGAATAACACCTTGTATTCCAGGCTGTAATGCTGGGTTTGGGCTTTAATCCCAATGAACAGTTTTAAGCCTGAAGGTGCAAATAATTCCAGATTCTGCCTCGTTGGTTCACCTTATTTAATTGCATTTTTTTTTTTTTTAAAGGCAACATCTTAGCAGCCAATTTTACTTACAGGAGAATAAAGTGACATCTACAAAAAGAAATTGGCTGTATTACATAGATTACCTCCTTAAAAAGCCACCCCACAGAACTCCCTGTCATACATAGCATTATTCTGCATCACTTACCAGACAACCACCTTAGATAATGAAAGGATTTCACTCCTTTCTAAATGCTTTCATTTTTTTCTGCAAAATGAGGCAGTGTTTTTTTGCACATTCTTGTTTAACCATGAGAAGTTTTAAGAAACTTTCATTACATTATATTTTTCTGCATAGAAGTTAAACTCCTTTATATTAGAATTATTCAGGTAGTACAAACCTAACTGTAATGCAAATCCTTTTAAAGCAGTAAAACAGTGTTTATAGCAGCATGATTTATTCTTTTCCAGGAAAGAAAAAGCATAGGGAGCACATTAATTCCATCATAAATTTATCCACATGCGAAACTTGTATGTTAAAAGAAAGTCAGAGCTCTTTTGGTATAGTTAGGCCTTTTTGATGTACAAGTGCAGACTGAACCTACAAACTCATCTTTTCCCAGTGAAAGAGTTTGAGTTATACCTAAAAATGTTTAATTTATAAATGCTAAAATCATACTTCATATATGCAAAAATAGTAGTCTGAAAGCACGAGTCTAATCTTTAAATTCTATTTTATATTCTGGTCTGTAAATACTTTCCCACAATTTTTCATGTGAAATTTCTCTTTGAATGTGCAGAAAAAACAACAAAAATAAAAATTTTCAGTAAGTGGTTGCCTGCACTCCATATACACAATCATGTTTTCTCTTTAAAAGGTTTATTTTCAAGTATTATTCACTCCTCAAATATGGCCAGACTTCATTTTATGCTGTAAGTTTTCTCATGTCATTTGAATCAGGACTGACCGTAAATCAGGATGAGCCATTCTTGGAAAGACCCCCAGTATGACTCCAGGCAACATAAATATTTGATCTGCTTTTTCTTCTTTTTTTTTTTTTTTTTTTTTTTTTTTTTTAACTGCATTCCATCTCTGATTTGGAGGTTGGGGGAGGAACAACTTTCTGTGTGAATATAGTATTTATTACCACTTTTTGTCTTTTATGACCTTGCTTTCTCTTTCCTATTTGGAACTGAACATTCAGATACAATTATTAGGTTTGGGGTTGAGAGGGTTAAAGGGAGGCAAATGAAGAAGAATTAAGCAACATACTTAACAGGTGGAAAATCTATAGGTCATCCAGGACTATTAACCATGCAGCTATTAGTTTTGTAAGCCAGTACAAATAAATTCACTCTACTATAGCCTGTTTAGTGCCCAGAGCACTGAACTCAAAAAAAATCATGCTGAATTTTAGTTCACTGGAGTTAAATCTACAGCAAGTTTGCTGAAATGTGGTCAATATTTCATTATTTCTTATAGAAGCCCATTGACATCAGCTGGCGTATTTACCTCCATCATATGGATGAGGAAACAGAGTTATGGAGAACGTGAGAGCATGTGCTAAGTCATGAGCCGTGATGCCTCTGCATCGGTGCAGGGCAGAAATATCCAAAGTGGTTTTGGACAAGCTCACCTGCCTGCTAGCTGTGGCACAGCTACACCGACGTACCGTTATGTGGCAGCGGTACCTAAGCAGATTTATCCCAAGCAGGGCTAGGTACCTTGTCACAGAACCCCACTGTGTAGTGGGGGGTTGTCCCAGTGTCACTTCTGTCCTTGCCCATGAGCTCTGTGCCCTGGGACATCCTCTCCCAGGCTGCTTGCCTGAGCTCCTGCTGGTGGCGGTTCTCAGGTTGTCACAGCACCTTTTCCTTTCCAGTTTGCAGTTTCCTAATATCCTCTACCTTCTTTTGCCATAAATCAGTTTATAAAAAAAGGACACCAAACCTGTAGTGGTTAAACTGTTAACTGTCTGCTCTGCTCTTCCCATGGAAAAAAGCACTTGAACATCATGAGGAGCTTGACAGTTCCCCAGCAGTCCCCAAAACATTTACACAGTTGTTTCTTTGGATTCCCAGTTCTTGTCACCAAACGGCCACCCCAGAGCTACCTTGAAGCAGTTCAGCCTGCACTGCTGGTTTGTACCTGGTTTTGCATGCCATTATCTGTAGCAGACCAAAGAATGATTTTAAACATATGGGACTAGCCTCTGCTGCTTATCTTCCTTGCTGCTAATAGCTGCTTTCATAATTACATGATGTGGAGTTAGGTGACTTGGGAATTCATGTTTGTGTTGCAATGGGATAAAAGTGCATTTAGATCATTACCACCAGATGTCCTGGCTCCTCATTTGCAGTAGGAAAAAGAATAAGTTCACCAAGTCTGTGGCCTTCAATCCCATTTGTGTATGTGAGCTGCCCCCTAACTCCACCAGCCTTGCTAGCGTAACACAGCAAACACCCCTTGTGGGGTCAAGTACATCCATCACCTCTGCCTGTGGGCAGAAGCAGGCAGAGAATACACAGGAGAGGGAACTTGGCTTGGCTGTTTAACATGCTGGCCAGCCTTCGTGATGTTAAGTATCAAGGCAGTGTATCCCACCAGACACAGCGAAAGCTGGGAGGCAGGTTGGGGCTTGAATTTACGACTGTGGCAGCTTACTGTTTTCAGAGCACCTGCGTGGAGTAAGGTAAGATATTCACTCTCATAGACAGGACCTCTATCCTCTTGCTCTGCTGTGTAATTCTTCAGGACCATAGTTTCATGAACCACCTATTCACTCACAAATCAATATATATTAAATATATATAAGGAATGGGATGGTCTACATGAAGGAATTTCTAATTCAGTTACTTCAACTGTTTTTTGGGGTTCCAGCTACTTCATTCTTTTATAACCTTTCCAGATTTTGCCTGTTGTTCACAGGCAAGGCCACTTTCAGACATAATCTTGCAAGCGCTGGTCCTGCTTGCACTGCAGTTGATAGCAGGATCACAGATTACAGTGGTAGCAGGATCAGCACTCCTGAAGTCAATGCACCATTCACATGGGTAAAAACTGCAAGATCAGAACAAGAATTATTGGTCTCAGACCATCCTGAGATACTGTTTCTAAATGCCTTTCAATGGGTTAATACATTATTAATAGAGAATATAAAGCATGTTTAGACTGTATGCATGACAGGCAGTTATAAACACAATAGAAGATGTCATACATGGCTACGAGCCATGTTTCTAAACAACCTATTGACCTCTTCAGCAATTAATTAAAACGCATTAAAATATCTATTAATCATTCATTAACCCTTTGTAAACTATACATAAGCCTTAGTAAGAAGCAGAACTGAATTACTAATACCATGCTGTCAGATACTGAATCAAATTTAGGTCTGAAACGAGCAGGTGCTGCTCCCCAGCAATTCCCCTGACCTGTATTGGCCTTATTTACGGTAGCGAGTTTCTCGCTAACGAGCAGGGGGTAAATGGGCAGCCCTCCCCGGGAAGGCAGCAAGCTGAAGAAGTCTCTCCCCCACGCCGGTTCCTGGCAGCAGCCTGGCAGCTCACACCGGTGCTGGGGGAGAATTAGGCAAAAGGTCAAGTAGCATTTTTCGGGGTGGACTCTGCACAGAGGCTGGAGAGATGTGGCAGCGCCTGAGGCATGGCGGGCAGCCACGAGCTGATTTCTATCCTGAGTGAAACGCAGGGACCCCGAAACCCTTCCATTGGTGGGAATATTTATTCAAATGGTAACAACTGTGGGCAGGAGAACTTTAATTATTCATCCCTGCCCAGTAAATTCTAACAGAGGGAAGCAAACAGTGCTGCAGATAGTCAGCCCAGGGCTTGCCCCTCTGCTTTATTTAGCTGGGAACATGGGAAGGTGCTGGAGAAACAGGTTTTGTTCCAATCCCTCAACCCCCAAACTTCACAAGTGCAGTATTTACTGTGCCAGACTCCTTAATACGTCTAAATTTAATTTGATTCCAGTAATGTTCCATAACGACTATAATAAAAAACAAGCACTAGAATGATTCTCCATCTAAATCACATAATGGAGCAGACTAGGGGGAACAGCCTTTATGGGAGATTAGTCAAAATAAATAACTATTAAAGTAGTCCACTGTCAGGAGAGGATGGCATGGAGATACAAACTCATTAGCTCAGCTGGAATACAGTAATTACTACACAATTCTGCACTGCCACAAACAGCACCTCTTCTATTGCAATATATGGATTGCAATTTATGTAAATGAGGAAGAAGAGGCCAGAAAATTAATCTAGTGTAAGCATATATCTTTTTTTTTTTTTTTGTAGAATCAGACTTATACAGCTAGTAGGACTTTGTGTCACTATCACCTGTCTTGGCTAACAGTTGCAAACACGAAATTGAGATTCTTGCATGCCAAGTTCATAGATATTTCTTCTCTTTCCTCTTCCTCTGACTGTAACACCACTTAAGTGAAAAATTAATTTGTACTTGATATCAGTAAGTAAATAACAAAACTGGGTTGAGCAGCTCTGGTCCCACACATGATGCTAAACACAGTACAGAATTTTTCAACATGCATAGTAGAGAAGTAGTACATTTACCTTCTCTGCTACAAACTGCATTGGAGGGAGATGGCAAAACTTCCAGTTCAGAGAAAGACAGTTCCATATCAGGTGCCATTAGCTGATGAAATCATAAGACCTTTTCAGTGATATGTCCTGCTAATAGCAGACCCATTAAACATTTTGTTATTTGCATTGAGGTGGTTGTCCCTTTACTTTGCACATCAGCTGATGTCACATGGGTGTACAGTAAAGATGGCATTCTAATCAAAATACAGAATCATAGAATTGTTTAGATTGGAAAAGAACTTTAAGGCTGAGTCCAACCATTAACATAGCACTGCCAAGTCCACCACTAAACCACATCCTTAAGAGCCACATCTACAGATCTTTTAAACACCTCCAGGGATGGTGACTCAACCATTTCTTTGGGAAGCCTGTTTCAATGCTTGACAACCCTTTTGGTGAAGAAATTTTTCCTAATATCCGAACTAAATCTCCCCTGGTGCAATTTGGGGTCATTTCCTCTTGTTCTATCGCTTGTTACTTGGGAGAAGAGACCAGCCCCCACCTTGCTACAACCTACTCTCAGGCAGTTGTAGAGAGCGATAAGGTATCCCCTGAGCCTCCTTTTCTCTAGGATACAACCCCAGTTCCCTCAGACGCTCTTCATAAGGCTTGTGCTCGAGACCCTGCACCAGCTTCATTGCCCTTCTCTGGACATGCTCCATCACCTCAATGTCTTTCTTGTAGTGAGGGGCCCAAAACTGAACCCAGTATTTGAGGTGCAGCCTCACCAAGTACAGGGGGACAATCACTGCCCTAGTCTTGCTGGCCACACTATTTCTGATACAAGCCAGGATGCATCCAGTTAAAAAAATCAACTCTGGATTTGAATTTATTAATTCAAATCTGTCATACAGGCAGTTGGACCAATGTCTATAATCTGAAACTAAAGCTACAACCCCCCAAGCCCCCTGAAACAGGCTACGAGATCTGTATTTGTGCAGCAACAATGCAAAGTCAACAAACATGTGCCTCCATGAGCTGACAGTGACAGCAGATGACACAGTCCTGGCAAACAGGCACACCCCCCTGCCTTCATTATTTTCACCAGAAAAAATATTATAATACTGAGAAGCAATCAAAAAGAAAGGGAACCCAATCTGGCAGGCATTTTATGAGTGCGTAATGCTGCATACCTGAAGAGCTGCTTACCACCTCCTTTGGTGAGGCATGCTAATGAGGCTGCTTCTGCCGTGCATGGGCTAATGCTAATAGCTGTCAGCCTGCGCAGGCGGCAGGGTTTGGTTCTATGTAAAGGCAGAGGAAATAAAGCATATTTTAACAACTGTTAGAAAGCTGGCTGGCTACTGCACACTGAGTATTCATACTATGGCTAATGTTTTCACTCTGTGCAGAACTATAAACTGATGAACAAACTCAACCATTTTAAACATTTCTGAATATCTTGATGAATGCTGTAACACTGCTGACAAATGACAGGCAACATTCATGACACTAGGCTACATGAGCTGGAGCTGAATGTCAGAGACAAGCAGACTAATGGTTCTTATTTGACATAGTAGTTTTAGTAGAAAGTGAGCTAATTCATATGAACTACTGGCTAACAGATGAAGTTTTGCAAGGGTTGCTAAGGAGGAAACAAATTTAAAACAAGCAGAAGTGATTTTTTTGGTTACTTATCATGATTGTAAGAACACGCAACATTTGTCAGCTAGTGATACAACACAGAGGTCTCAGAGTGGTTTGTACCATTTAACCATAGACACCAAGCTCCTGATGTGTTTGCCTGAGGTAAACCAGGTTAGAATCCCTCATATCCTGATTGAAACACAAAGCGTTAAGAGGCAAAATAGGTCCTCAGGGTTCTGAATTGCTTTCTGGTCTTTCAGAGCAGATGTGAAGTACCACGGACCTGAATCTCCCTCTGGAAGCATCTGTGCTTCTCCATATGCTGCAGGGAGTCTGGGGGCACTAAGGACTTAGTGTAAGCACTCCAGATAAGCATCTAAACTTCATCAGAATTAATCCCCTTTCATGGCAAGGCTTTGAGAAAGCTTCTAACTTGTGGAAGGCTCAGCAGGGGAAGTCTACAAGCTGTGTTTACCAACACAGCTCAACACTGAACAGCAATTCTTGCAGTTCAGAGGATCTTTCTCTTGAAAATCATGGACACATTTTGGAGTCCACTCAACCTTTAGAGAGGCTGTGCTCTGCATTGCTACTCTCAGCTGGCCAAGCTGACTTCCCTCTGGAGTCTCTAAGTAGCTGCAGTTTCTCTTCCTCTGCTCCTGAGGATGCAGTTAGGGCCCCTCTTCAAGCAGACAAAGATTTGTGGGAGGCAAATATATATGGGATGGGAAACCTGCCATCACAAAACTTCAAATGTCACATGGGACTCAGAAGAGATGGTAACTGAGCAGTATTCATCTTTTCATCCAAATTTAAGGCCCTTTGAGCAGTTGACAGCTGCTTTTCAGCTTTGTGCACAATATCTCTGGTCTCTAATTATCCATTTAGGTCAATACTTGTGTGGAAAGCCATACAGAGCTCCAACACATACAAGTAAAATTAAGATGCAACAATGTCCCTAGTAGGTCAACTTTCATGCTGCTGGATCAAGAGTAGTTTTAAGCAAATTCAAAGGCAAGTTGAGGCTGGGGAGATGCAGACAGATCAATATTATAAAGGGGGTTGGTTGCAGCCCCTTATATACATTGGCTAAGACTTTCCATTGCAGCAGTGATTTTAGCTTATTTTCTTTTTCCATTTTTTTTTTTTTTGAGAAGTGCTCATTCTTGAATGTTCACAGCAGCCCTTTAGCGTTCAGCAGGCGGAAAACCCAGAGACTACAGCTGTGCTTCCAGCTTGTTCCAAAAACTCCACTTGGTTGAAACTAAATTACAATATTTTGTAAAATTGGAATATCCTCTCTTGGTTGCATCCCTCACAAAAGCCAAAGTGACATGCCAAGAAACCCAAAAGACTAAAATCAAACAAGCACATTCTAAAATAACCGTATCTGCTACTAAAGCAGCAGCAGCACGTGCTGTTCCATTAATATCTCGAAGCCACTGAGCAGCTGTAATTGTGAAAGAGCAGAGTCAAGCCACCCTGTCCAAGTTCCTATATAACAACAATAACTCTTTCACTCCACCCTTCACCCCCCAAAAGTGGATCAGACAAGAGCTCTTTCCCATGTGCAGAGAAGACAGGGCAAGGGAGAAAGGCCAGCTAGATAACCTTCAAGTTCAGCATATGGTCTCCACCCATCTTTTTCTTGATGATGGTAGCTAGAAATTGTTATTGTTATAAAGATTTAGAAAGTCTTTTTCCTTTAATAACTTGTAAGTCACATTAAGAAGCCTGTCTTTAAGGCACAGCTTCCTCTCAACTCCTCAAACACGTGGATACATCTGATTTTCATTTGACAGTGAGAATCCTATTTTGGCTCCCTTGTTAATAGACATCATAACAATGTCTAACAACACAATCACATACTATTTCTTCACTGGTATACAAAATGCACATGTAGGGGGGTCAGAATTCAGGTTACACAGGTAACTGCAAAACTGGCATTTTCTAACATTGACTTCTTGTTTTCCAATCTAAATAACACTTTTAGTGCAGGGGTGTTCTATACATAATTATATAGTTTGCAATAGTACATTCAGGAAGCTGGCATTTTAGAAACATATAAAAGATGGCCATCTTTAAATCCACAGGGGGACTTTCAACCCCTCCCAGAACTACCACTCTTTATACATGACTCAGTGACAGAACATGGTGTTATTGTACAGAGAGTGTTTTTATGGCTCCGAAGCTACCTTATTCAGAAAGTCTTATACTAATCTGTTAGTCATCTTGAATGAAAGTGCTTCATTTGACAGTGCAAATGATCAGCCTTTTGAGATTTGTACCCACTAACTTTAGGCTTTTTCATAATACTGCTGAGAAAAAGGCAAATAAGATGGCACAATGTTTGCTATGGAAACACAGTGATGTACCATAACCATATCTGCTCTGCAGTCACAGAACTTCCATCAGAGATGACACGAGAACATGCCTTTTAGAGAGTTGCCATACAATCGTTTTCAGGAAGCAGATTCCTCAAACATTAGCAAATAAAGGGAAGGGAAAGGTGAGTTGTCAACTAGCTGGTGAAAATCATAATTCTAAAATAAGAGCAGCATTAAGTTTAGAGTTTGTTATACAAGTAAAAGATGATGCAACTGGAGTCAGTGCAATGTGAAGGACATGTCACCCGGTGATACCATGTGGCCGTTCCTGGGCAACAGTGAGCCTGACGTGACATTTATTAGCAGTGGATAATGCATCTGTGTTACTGCTTTCTCCTAGAAAGGAAATGGGAGTAGCAGTTGTATGTAGCAGAAGAGTTTAAGTGTTGGTGTTTTTAGACTCTGCATTTATAATGAAAAACATAATGGTTAGCAGTACTGAAGATTTAGATAGAGCTAAGCACAGTTGGAAGGAAGAAGACTTAAAAGAGGAAAGGTGGCCATTGGGCTAGGATTATTTAAAATCACCAAATCTGGAATTTTAGACTCTTTGTATCTCAGTTCCCTACACAGAGTACTCATTAAATACACACACTTTTTCAACACTGATTATGAAAAGCATGTAAGTAAATAGGCAGAGCCAGATAGCTTGGCTAAGGACAGATGGATAGTGCCTTAATCTTCCACAAATATGCCCAAGTTCTTTAATGTCCATAACACACTAAGCTCCTGATCTCAGTAGCTCTGGTTGTAAATCTAGAAGAATTCTGCTGGGATTGTAGATTTGGAGAGGTTTAGCACAGATTGGACACATTCCGAATTTTTCATGTTTTGTTAAGGCAAAAAGCAAAGGGCAAACAGAACACAATTCATGTTGACATTAGGAGTTGGCAGTCCAAAGGGCTGAATCAGCTCTGTGGTTCCAGGTCCTGCCAGTGCCACCTGATAGGGTTGGTCGGTCATCACGTCAGTCTGTGTACAGCAAAGCTGATTTCAACTATGTAGGGAATGTCAGTGTCAATTTTAGTACCTGTTCCATGAAATCCTCCGCAGAGGTACAGCTTCCCTTCCACAGAGCCTGCGCTGGTAGAGTTGGTTCGTAAGGAGAGGAGGGGAGAAGGCATAGGAGGACCATCCCTCCAAAAGTCTCCATCAGGGTTATAAATCTCCACTGCATCAAGACATTTCCGTGTCTGTCCTCTGTCTTGACCAAGGCACCCAATTCCTCCTGCAAAAAATACGTAGGTCAGATGTAGCAGTCCAAGCTTTTGCTGAAGAATACATTGCTGGCTGCGTAATTTTTTGTTTACATGTTCTCATCTCCCTCCCTTTCTTTTCCCTTTTGCAGTTTCAGAAATCTGTTAGAAAGTAAACTCAAAGCAGAAGCTACTGCACGTCATCTACAGACATCAAAGCAAGATCCTTTCTGAAGTCTTGTAGCAAAGGAAGGACGAGCAGCATGTCTTCAAAATGCAAAGGTATTTTGTCTTGTTTTCTGTCTGTATAGTAGAAATTGTCATAATTACTTGTTCTGTGTGCTGGACAAAATGTTTTATCATTAAGTTGCAATGGATCTAAATCTGTTCTCCAATTACTGTTAGTGGATTTGACCCTCACATGTGTTAACCAGCAATCATTTGGATTTGTTGGTTAGTTGTCTTCAATAAAAGAAAAAGATTACACCCGTTTAAGGGAAATCAACTTCCAGAAACAAAACCATTCAGTATGCAGGAGTGCCAGCCGAGTTATCTGTGCCAAGCCCTACTGTTGAAGGGTTAATGAGGACACTTGAAGTTGGTGTGCAGGGTTGAAACAGATCCCAGTTTTCATTTGCTGGGACACACTGCAACAGGCTGCAGACATACTTGAAATCTCAGTGTGCACTGGAAACACTGTACACTGAACTCACAGTGTAAACACTACCTTTCCAAATCCTTTCCAGTGATAAAATCCAGATTTTCAGTTCACAGCCTTTGGTTCTAGAGAATTAATACACTGATGTACCCTCACAGGTTTTCCATCTGTGCCAATGGACACAATACCCTGTAATGAGCACTGATGGCTGAAGCAGTTCTTTTGTGTATATGTGTGTCTGTGACCGCTTTTAAATATAAAATGACTGCAATATGCAATCAACTTCCAAGTGAGGGATAGCTTTCCAGATATACATGTAGGACAGCTCAATTGTACAAATCCAAAATGCATTGTATGGCATGTAATTATACCCTTGCATATGCAAAGGGAAAGAACTGCAGGTATAACCTGTGCAAGGTTGGTGCAGCTGCTTTTAAAATATATTGCCCCTAGTGATGTTAAGCTGGTCTATCAGAAAAATGAGCCCCTACAGCTCGAACTTTTACTTGCATATGGGTTTCCATCTACCTCAATGTGGACTGCGTTATTTTTTCAACCTTTTGTACATTCCCCAAAGGTATTTGCAAAAGGCAACTACATGTAAATGGGGGCCACAATGCTCCAAATTTGCTACCACTGTATTCCTGATCTATATTTTAGAGTCAGGTAAAGATAAGATTTGTTATACCTGCATCAGAGCAGCAAAATTAGAACTAAATTCAGTGTCTGTTATCATCAGCAGGAAGTTTTTCTTCAGCTGAACTTAGCAGCATTTGATTTGGTTCAATATTTGAATTTGAAAACCTTCACTGAGTTTTGTTTTGAGCTCCTTTTCCATGCACAACAAATCTTTACTTACTCTAATACCTACCAGCAAGGTCCTAGCAGCTTGTATTAGGTTCCCCTCAGTGTGTGCTTAAATAAGGCTAGCATCCAAATGCTTTCATTACTAGCTTAACACCCCCAGCTAAGCAGCGTTTGCTCTGGTGGGCTCCTCCTCTGAGACTTGATTCACCTAAGAAAGCTGAGGTAGGGAATAATTTTGGTCATGGAAAAAGGAAGTTGTATGCATCACCATGCAGAGCCTTTCTCACGATGGAATCTTACTGAGCTATTCCTTAGGACTATTTAGAAACAATAATAAATTCCAGAATTCAAACATTTACTTATTGTATTGTTCTTTATGCCAGGAGCATTATCCTATTCTATGCAGTGTTCTCCAGTACTCTTTAATGGCTTATAAGAGAGGTGCCACTCTAAGGACAGGACACTATTCCCCTAAATTTATCACCAGAAGTTTTAAGGGCTAATCAAAAATTTTAACTGATAAGGGTATTTAATTGATTGCTTTTCATGTAGTCTTTCTGATTCTATAGCGTCCTACAGTAGAATCACAGAGTACAGTGTGCAAGACCATTTGCTACTGGGGTATGTGCAGTCTACAGAGTGCAGTATAATGTAGAAAGAGATACTCAAGGCAGTTTTAACCAGGAATCAATAATATTAAAGTTCTCCACAGACTAATTTGATCTGTTCAAAAGACAGCTTTGTGGCACCAAAGACAGACTGCTGCTGGCTATCAAGCTAGCCTTTTTTAAAATTAGCCCAGGTGTTACTGTACACTACTGAAGAATATACACTCACCCATAAGAAAAGTCTTCATATGGAGAATGAAAGAGCATCTTGTTCAATCAGAGGAATGAATGATACCAGTTAGGGAATGCATGCAGCGTGTCAGAGTCAAACAATATCTTTGCTGTTTGACTCAATATTTCAAGGTGGGACAGTGAACAAAATGCCCCAGAACTCTTCTAGAAGCATAATCGCTGTTTATTTCTTAGTGCATTTTTATTGTCATTTTCTAAATTGAGTAACTGTGGGGCATGATAACTTCAGAAAGAACAGAAATAATCAGGTACAGAACTGATACAGCACAGTGAGTGACTTTTTGCAAACAATCACAACCATTACCAGTTAATGAAGACATTCAGCTACCAATCCAGGGGATTGGCCACCAAACAATTTTCTTGCATAGTTTTTAGAAAAGCAATTTTTCATGACTTATTGGAGCATCTTTTTGAATGTTTAAGAACTACCATATACTTTCAAGCATTTATGAAACCTTCATTGGATAGTTTAAACAACTTAAATTTAACCTCCTTTAATCCTGTCATTATCAGAGACAGTCATGAAGGTACAAAATATCTCCATTTTATTTACACCCTCCACAGCCATTTCATATAAATCCAATTTCATGTTCAATTTACAATATGGGCAAAGCTAAGTTCTCAGCAAACAGAAAGTAAGAAGGCAAAATCAGAGGGGAGTAAAGTTTAATTTTCAAGCTTAGAAAAATAGTATTCTGAAAAACAAGAAATCAAGAATTTCAATCTCCTCTTCTAAAGCAATGCTAACACTGAAATATTGCTAACAAAGGAATCTGAGGATATTAGAATCTACCAGCATTGCTTTGCCATGTTCCCAGATGCGGTAGTTGAGAAATACGCCTGTGAGATAATACCTTTTTTCCTCTATGGAAATTGATGTTTCAGGCCTCTTCCCAAAGAACTGAATACGCAAATCAGCCCCAAAAAAATAATTCTCAAATTTAAATCAATTCACATCTGCAACTGAGTGGAGGCATCTCATGTTAACCAGGCTATTCATCATCTACAATGTATATACCATGCAAGACTTCAAATTGGCAGAAAAAAAGAAACTTGCTGTAACAGACAATTCACGTTTCTTTGTGCTTCATCACTCATGACCCCAGATCATCCTGTCCCACTGCCTTCTTCGTTCAGATTTATGAAACCATTAGGAGTGCGAGTGGAGACATACAGAATTACAGTTAAGACCATGAAGATTGTTTTTATTTCATGTTCTCTCGGTAGAGCAGCTGAACAACCGAGTTCATGATCTGCTCCTACAGGATCCTCTACATAAAATGGGGGTAACCTCCAAGAGGCTAAGGCAGAGTGCAGTAAAGAGGGCAAAGGGGTTTAGGTCATCTGGGGGAGACTCTTGTGCCAAGTGACGCGCCAACAGCACATGGATCTGTACTTGCAATTGTACCTTAAGCCACCCAGAACTATAGATTGGGTCCTTAAAACACATATGCTGGGGTCACAGCTTCCTGGGGGAGTCCCAACAGGTGTGAAAGGGGCAGCAATTGCTATTTCTGTGCCCACTGTCTGGAATGGGTGCTGGGGAGAGTCCTTCATTAAGCGACACTCACCTATCTCATCGTGAACAGAGCGGGTGAATTCAACATCAACTGGCTCAGTCCTCTGCATAAAGCCCCGTTATCTGTCCTTTGTGCAGGCAGAGTTGGGTTTCTCACTGGGAGCTTTGAACATTTCTGTCATTTTCACATTCATCACACAAGAGGATTTAATGCCAGAACGCAGTCTTCCCCCCACCCCTTACAAATACACCCTTTCAACACTTTAGGCTTTTTACATTATGCGCTTTCCCTAGGAGATATTTCAGATGCCACTGAAGTGAGTGAAGCCACCTTTGCGTTCCCAAACCCATTAATGATTGAGAGCTTTCCGTATCACGCTTGGATGATTCTGCAATCAAACATACTTTCAAGGGTACTCTCTAAGCAGTGGTTCTAATGGACTTTAAATTTAACATGAAGCTCCATTAGTAAAATAAATATATAAATAAAATACATGATCTTTATTAGGAAATCAGGATAGAGAAGACAGGCCTTTGATGCAAGAAGGCAGAGCAGGGTAGGTGATGTGATTAGTACGTTTTTGGAATTTCAATGAGGTACAGTACTGTGCCTTGCTATACCCACATGCTGCTCATAGCTGGCTGAAGGCAAACATACTGCCTTGGCTGAGGTCAAGTGCCTCCCCCTTACCCCATGCTCATGTGAGAAAACCGAATGCAATGAGTCACATCAGTTCTAATAACAGAACTGTCCTCCAGAACTTGAGGAGAAACATCTGTAACAGCAAACAAGTGGTAAAGAGTCACTGGTAATAATTAGTTCAGTGAGTGCAAAAGAAATAAGTGCCTTAGATAGAGCTATATGTATCTATAGAAGTGAGACTGATGCATAGTTAAGTTTCAAGAGGTTTCTCACAATGAGGACAGTCAGTCACTGGAATAATCTCCCCAGGGAAGTGGTGGATTCCCCAACACTGAACACTTCTAAGATTCAGCTGAACAGGGTGCTGGGCTGTCTTGTCTAGACTGTGCTTTTGCCAGAAAGGTTGGATCAGGTGATCCTTGAGGTCCCTTCCAACCTGGTATACTCTATGTTTCTGTGAAGAGATAGGGAGCTTTCCTACCTACACACACACAGTGACCTCATCCCCATCACTGATACTCGTAAAAGCAGGCACTGGTGCAGAGCAGTTGTACTGCCAAGTCTCACCCACACCAAGCTCTTATGCAGATAGATCTGCCAGGCAGCTGAGTCCAACAGGGACAATTTTTCCCCCCCCAGGATAGCCACTCAGATCCAAGTCTAGATTGCTCATTGCACAGACAGGATGGCTGACCAAAATGAAACCAGAAAATGGTTGGTGGTCCAGATAGGACTGAAAACAGCTTATATACTCCTTCAAGAGGGACAGGGAGAACGTAACATCTGAATATCAGACTTCATACCACTTAATTTGGTTCCCTCACTATCAGACAGCTGAAATTAGACACGAGCTACAGTCTCTCATACAGGGCAGTATATCAGGGAAGCAACAAGAACAGAGCTGCTCCCAAAGGGAAGATGACCCAGGTAATGAGCTCACCGTCAGGACACAGATCTGTAGAAACAGAGGCAGGGGATTGCAGAAGGTCCTACCAGCAGTTGTCAGGCAAAGGCAAGGTAACAAGAAGCAGTTAGTACCCCCAGGCCTGCATTTAAATTATGTTCCTGGACCTGTGGGCAGAGGATGTGGGTGGAGGCCCCAGGTGATGCTGGTCAGGATGATTGAGACCTATTAGTGCCCTCAGGGCACTGACATTGTAATTCTTTATCATGTAATTAAGTCCTCACATCACAATACTGAGCAACATGTATTCTTACCAGTGCGTCTTTGAATTTTTATCAAAGGAACCTAGAAAATGGGTGAAAAAAAAAAAAAGTAATTCTCCAACAAGCAAGTGAAATCTAACATTTGCCTCCCATAAAATAATTCACTATTAAATTGATCTCTGGAATACACAATGGATTTAATAGCGCTAATCTCTTACATAACATTTCCCTTTATTACTCTTTAACAGCACTCAAGCTGAGCGTCTCAGCACTTACGTTGCTCTCTCACTCTCTGCAAAGCAGGGTGCATAGCTGGTTTCTCAGAGAAATAAGGCAGCATTAAAGCTAGCCCTGGTGGGCACTTCCACAGATGAAACTGAGAAGCACTGTCATTCTTTACTAACACAGAGCACAGCAGATGAGGTAATGCAGATTGTAGAAGACATGAGGGCAAAAGATTGATTAGAAACAGGGCTGAAAAAATAGGTGATTGTCTTCCTAAACACTGTCAATGTTTCCGTTCCAGTGCCGCCTTTACTTCTGTAATGCCTTGGTCTCATTTCCTTTGGTAATTCTTAAGTGAGTAGGGAGTATTTCTGTTGCCATCTATCATACCAAATTTTTGTCTTTTTTATTCCTCCCTGCACACAGGCAGTCCAGAGGCTGCTGCACAGGTATAACAGTGCAGAATTAGGCCCATAAGCTGCTACTTGTCAGAAGTCAAAAGCATATCTATAAATAGACATGTTTATTTTAGAAGAAGGTGTTATTCAAATGCACGGTTAATACTAAAGCATGAAAGCTAAAATGTCTCCTTCCAGCCCCTCCTACACAAACTTTCCTTTCCAGAGAGACCCCAAAATACATATTCAAATAATTATTTTATGATCAAGATAGTCAGTATTTAATTGAACCTTATTTAACTGCTTAAAACTTTTAAAAGAAGCTCTCAGGAAGAACTCAGGGAAAAAAAACAAGTTGTAAGAGGTGGGATGCCAGGCTAAGGAGGATAAACAAAAATTCTCTGATTCCTAAATCTTCCCTAATAGGATTTCTTATTTAAGTGCTTATATATGTTCTTATTTATAAAGCAGGAATTACATAACATAAAAGCAACACATGATTAAAGCTCTCGTGGTGATTGAACAGTTTTTACCAGTGACCTGTATTTCAGAGACAGTAGTTCTACTGAGTGTGTTTTAATATAAGCTAATGAATATGGCATTAAAATGGATTCATTTGGATAAATCTTCCTAATTCATCGATTGACTGTTATGAGTTTTCAGAGACTTAACTGAAAAGGGTATTTTTTTAAGGAAGAGATTAAAATGCATGACCTTAAATAGAGCCCTCCCATCTGGTTTTCTTCCAAGTGTCTCAATTGCCTCTGTCATTAAGAACACAATACTGCTCTTTCTTAGACTTTCCAACGAATATAGTTATTTTCCTGGGAAAACATGGAGAGAAAGAGCTAAGAGCAGTCAAATGAGATGAATAAGAGAAAGGATTTTGAGCCTTAGGAAATTCTGTTCATTTACGTATGAGGATTATGTACACTGTATAAATAGCAAAAGATTCTCTAGGAACCTTACACAACAAACAGACAATTATATTGCAGGATTGCTGATTAAGACACATGGTACAGGTTCCTGAACAATGCTATTACTCAGACCAAAAACTCCAATCTATTTCTCATTTTCCTTCCATCGGTGGGACTCTAGGATAATTCCACTTAAGTCATTAGGGTTTTACACGCTGGAGCTGGCAATTAGGCTGGGAAGAGGTTTTTGGACAGTGACTATGTATGCTTTCTTCTGTGCCAATAGGACTTTTCAGAAATTAACACTTCAAAGGCTAAGCATCATATTCTGATCTGGGCTAGAACAAAATGAGTCTGACACAACACAACTGAGATCAGCAGACTACTTACTACAGATTTACACCTACATGGATGATAACAAAAATTAGATTTGTATATCAAAGAGACTGCTACAACATCTTATTCAAAGCCAGTGCTCCAGCTCTGCTTTTTGCTTCATATTTATGTAGAAATTGCATTTGCACAGCAGAGACATTAGAGATGATCAACTTCTAGTGCAGTGATTTTTCACTTATGCTCTAGAGCCCCACCTAACCCTGAAAGTGCTGACGCCTGTATGAACTGGACAGGAAGACAGACATCCTGCCTGAAAGAGCTGACAAACTTACCTCATTTAAGGATTTTGTTTTCAAGAGTTGCTTGAAAGAAGTCTCATCTCTCTGCAACACTACTTTATGTACCCAGTTAGAGCTATATATTTATTTCATGTTTTTATTTCTGGGAAGTGGGGCTTGGTCCTCGCGGCATACAGAAGATATCTTGCATTTACTTGTTTCCACCTTGCCTCCCTCTCTCTCCTTCCTCTGCACCCAGCAGTCTCCAGTGGCACTTTTTAGGTGGGTTCAGACTGCAGTAGGCCCACAGAGACAGTGCACCACATAAGGAACAATTATGATGTGGAAAGCAGGTGATGCTTGTGGGAATCCAAGCAATGCCGTCAAGTATGCTTCTGAATTGTCCCTTCCCTGAGTGTCCCATGACTGGGACTGCATGGGAGCCTGTTAGATGGTCAAGTTCTGTGCAGGCAGACTTCACCATGGGGAACCCCCATTTGGAGTAAGGAGGGGTAAAAATGGCAGTGGTAGAGACTCCACAAAAGTGTCTCTCTCATCTGTAGCACAAAAGTTCAGTCATTATGCCTGAACATAGATGTGTCTGAGGTCATGACATGAGGACAACCTACAAGCTGTGTTCCTCTTCAGAATGTATCTTTTTGCACAAATCGCCCTTGACAGCATCTTTCTAGACTCCCAGAGTGCCTGACATTCCTTATGAAGCAGGGTGATGTCCAAGGGATCTACAGCTTTGAAGAGCCTGCAATGGTTTTTCCATCCTCATGACAGTTGCTATTCTTTGGTCTGTCACAATCAACCTCCATTCCTTCCATTCCCATTCTCTCCTGAATGTCATCTGCATGATCAAGTACCACATCAGCCAGATTAAGAACGCTTTCACTGCTTCCCTTTCAATGCCATGAATTGCCCGTTCACTCAGACGGGGCTACCACTGCAATTGTTTCCAAAGGAAAACTGAACCCACCTCGCAGCCCAACAGCCTGAGAACTCACAAGGTAACAAGAACTTGTCACCACGAATAAACCGTGGAATGTAGCTTTTCTGTGTGAAGTTTTAATTACAGTTGGCGAGTGTGAGTTTACAGCTGGAGATGAGGCCGTGTGTGATATCAGCAGAATAAGATGCCAGTATCAGTGACTGTATCACTGTTTCCAAACAGAATTCATTTGGAAATTGCTTCATCATTTTGAGAGGTCTTGGAAAATGCTTTAATCTCTTTCACAGAGTTTCTAGATTGTGATGGTTAACATTTATCAATCACATTGTCTTCTCAATTTTAACAGATAAATCTTTATTTCCACCTGCAATGTTAAAGGTGGATTTAAACCAGCATATTCAAAGGCAGAATTTGTTGTCAAATCATTTTTGGCTCAGTGTCAAGTTTGTCTTTCAATTTAAAAATTAGTTCTAATATTATTTGATTTCCTAAGGAAACGAGACTTATGCAATTACCCTCACTACATCTGTGTTCTGTATCTGCATTTATATTATTTTTTCTGTCTCTCATAGCTTTTGCACCTGTTGGCCAGTTTCAACCAAATTTTACAGATTTATGGATGTTAAAGTCCTTGCAAGGTTTGTGAAAATAGGCAATCAGGAGTTTGTGAAAAAAGCCCAGACCTAGGTCAAAACATCTTCCCTGCAATCAATATTCACACTACCTGATGGTAACTCATTTGTGTCTACTCTTGCTGCATTTACACCTTGAGTGGATGGACTATCACAACAGAGACAGGCTCAGAAACACAACAGTAAAAATAGCACAGTCTTTCTCAAAAATGTGCTCCCTGGAGCAGCATGTGAGCTTAAATTCCTTTGGTAAAAATCACAAGCAAGTTTGTTCATTACAGTGAAATTACCCCAGATTTACACTGTCAAGACTGAGAACAAACACTGCCTTTACACACATTTAGTTACATTTAGTGGCAAGAGTGAAGGGTCCAGTGCAGCAAATTGTTAATCTCAGGATCAAGTGTGTTGGTTCCATTAGGACTGCTCGAATAAGGACTGCTCATGGGAGGGTGTGTGAACCAACAAAGAGATGGAGACAGAACAAGAGCCTGTTCTGGCCCACACACTGATCTGATTGTTAGCAAAGATTTTATCACAAAAAAAAATTATTGGTACTGGCTAGCACGTTAGAAAGAATTCAAGTCAATGTACAGGTCCCTGGGTACTGCATCACTGGCAGCTATAGATAATAAAATGATGCTTTTTATTTTTTTACATTAGGAAAATGATTGTGAAGGTCTGTGAGACTGTGAACTTTCCTCAACACCATTTAAACAGGCCCCTTCCAGATTTAATACTGTGCTTTGTGTTCGATCTTTACATTTCATTACTGTAATCACTCAGATATGCTTCTTGCTTTGTGAGATTTTGAGGGAAGAAAAGGGATGCAGTTTTCCTTATTAGCCACTCCTTTTCCTCATCTCAGTGTCAGGCTTGCTGTGAAGAAGACTGTCAGTTTGTTTTATCACATGCATCCCAAGGCAGCTCCTTTTTTTTTCTCCCTGACTCTCTTGTGTCATCACAGCATTTGTGGTCTTGATCTCAGAGCACTTCTTACTGAAATGCATGAATACAGCTTTTCTCTTCCCAACTATTATGGCTGCTTCTGATGCCCCATTACAGCATCAGTGTCAGTATAAATAATTATTTAAGCTTTTACAAAAGGTGGAGTTTCCACATTTTCGAAGCACCTTTGAGCCTGGACAGCCAACACTAACAGCATACTGACGTTCTCTATCACTAACTTTTGACAATAATTAACCGATTTTCTGTTTGAAAAACAGAAAGGGCTTCTTTCACTCTTTTTTAAAAGGGCTTCTTTCACCCTTTCTCCTAGTTATGCCTATGGGCCTGTCTCAAACCACTTCAAAGAAAGAAGTTTCTCTAAAAGAAGACAAATGCAGTGTTAAAGTAATTTTCCTCTCTGACTTCAAAGACACCTTTCTTAGATACACCCCTGCAAAACACTTTCTGTATTTCATGCCAGGAACAAACTCTCCTTTATCAATGGTATATAACAATCCAGACAAAACCAGAACATCCCTTATACAGGAGGTGTATCAGGTAGATAAGACCATATTTATTGTGTTCAATTTGATAATCTTGTAAGCAGAAGTAGTTTGAAGCAGAAGGGACTGAGAGGTCCTGAGGTACTGATGTGATCACTACCTTCATGTCTGATGCTAACCACGGGACCATGGAAGGGCATAAATATCTCAGAGCCCGCTTGTGGATTAATTGACTTTATGAACTTTTTTCCCACTTCTTCAAGAACTTTCCAGTCATACACCTATCTATAATCCTTCTCTCTATCACTTAGATACATTTCTGGCTCCTATTCTGCTTCCAAGATGCCCCTTTCCATTTTTTCCCCATATCATTTCCAATGCCCACAATGTGTTTCTTGTCCATCTGCTTTTCCCTGCCTTACATCACCATTTTTTCTTCAGAAAAATTCTTTTCTTGCCTCCTTCTGAGGTGTTTTCTAGTGTTCAGAAATAGGTGATATTCTTTCTGTTGGCTTGGACACAGGTTGGGATGGAACCATGAAGGATGGTCTTTGGGAAAAGAGTTATGTTACAGAGGAACTATGGAACTGGGACTGTGAATAGGGATCATTTTGGGACAAAAGACTCTTCTTCTTCACACAAGTCTTAAAAGTTTTGGTCAAAATACAGTTTTGAAACAAAAAATTGAAAAGGTTCGATCAAAAAATGACAAAATTAAAGTTACAGTTTTTCAAAAAAATACACCGCATTGAGATGGGTGAGAAAGAATGTTTCACTGATTTTTGTCAGAATCCACAAATAATACTGGTTTTGACTGGGAGATCCAAATTCTCTTTTCCTTAACAATTCCTTCATGATGCTTGGTATGTTCCTTAGCTTTTCACTGCTCGCCTGTGAAATGGTGCTAACAAGGCTTCTATACCCACCTATTAAAATTCATTATTATTTATAGCACACACTGATACTCCAAAGAAAAGTAGTTTAAAAAGCAAAGTATCTTTGTTATGTTAATCCAGAACACTAAACATTCACTTAATTTAACCTACATAAATTAAGGAAGAAAGAAATGATGTGGGGAAAAAAATAACTCTAGAAAAATATTGTCCACTTAGTCCAACATACTTGCTCCTATGTACATAACAAAGGGTGAGGTATTTCATTTCGCAGAGGCAAATTGCTGGAAAGAAGAAAAAGTCATGGTACTATCTGGTAAGAATCTGTTTCTTCTTACCCAAGACATAAATCTCGCTGTTGACTACAGCTGTGCTGAAGCGGTATTTGGAGTACTTCATTGGCGCGCCTTCTGTCCATTTGTCTTGGCCTGGGTCGTACCAAAACGTTCTGTTACTTAATCGATCCGGCTCATCGTCAGGCAGATCCATCTGTATGAAATATGACAGCCATATAATAATACAACATTTGGAGCCCTCTGCACACGCCTGCATGCAATTAATCACAGCAGACAGCTCAGCAGATAAATAACATAAACACATCAATTATAGCTGTGAAGTGATTCATACTCACTAGGGTTTAACAGCACCCATGACTTGTGGCTGGGAGTACACTGTAGAAGGCAAATGAATAAGAGGGCATCTATATTCTGCAGCGATAAAGCTGAAGGTTTGGGTAATAACAATACATTCATGGGCCCAGCTCTGGCAGAACGTACCTCTTTCACAAGGCTGCTGTAAAGTCCTAATAATAATAGAGGGGAAAACATTCTATCTGACATTTTTTCTTCCTGCTAAAGGTTGAAATCTAGTCCCACTGTTACTCAGACCGTACTGCGAGTCTCAGTGAGGCACTTTGCTGCCCTTTCTCAGGCCTGTATATATACATAACTTACTCTCAAGTCGTTTGCACATTTATTTAGTCAGCCTAACCAAGTAATGTTGTTCAGCTGCCATAACTTCTCCTTCAATAGTTTTCACAATAAGCTCCTAACCCCCGCTATATCTTTGCTGCCATAATACTCTTTTTATACTCACTCCTACTCCTCTTGTTCTCTCTAATCTTCTTCCCCTTTCCCTGCCTGTCTCGTATGATGTAGGGAACTCAGATTATGTTTTCTGGGTACAACACCCTTGAATGTAAGCAGTAGGCTGTGGGGGGAGGATCCTGAAATATTTTGGGATGAAAGGTTTCACATAGAAAGAGTGAGAAGGAGAGAACTACTTTGCTTACTTGTGATGGTGTTATATGTGTTCTTGCTTTGCTTGTTATTTTTCATTCCCAAAAGACCTTTCCAACACAAGTGTCATGGACAAGATAGGAGGACACAAGATAGAGAGTAAATATAAAGCCCCATGGTTACTCCCTGTAAGTGACCAGGGGTGTGCTCTTTCTCCATGATAAGTGTGAAACACTAATTTATTCACTGAAAGTGGGGTAAGATGTGTATTTTCAACACAGAGTAAGCATATATTTAGGAGCAGGCACCATCTGACATGCTGTAAATTCACATCCTACCTCATTTTTGTGGTAACATTCACCTCAAAGTGCACTCTGTGCTCTTTATGTACAGAAAACGTATCATCCAGCAGCCCTTCTCTCTGTCCGAAGGGTCTGAAACCTTCCTCTCAGCCTTACCAAATGCCTTTTTCCATTTTAAGAGCCCCCAGTTACCAAGGCTGGAGTCACTTGGGTTTTTAACTCCGCTGGTGTCGGTGAGGCCAGACCAATGCTGACCTGGAGCAGTGCTGCTGTGAGTTGAGCCCTTGCCCTCCTAAGCTGTCATTTTATGTCCTGGCTTGACTTTGTCTTGTCTTGTTTCAATTGCAAAGCCCGAGTGGGAAGGGAACGTGTATTTATCTCTGTTCTGTAATGGACACATGCATTTAGGGCATTCTGTCAACGATGCGTCGTTAGTATTTGTTCAGGATTGACAGAACATTCAGTGCTGCTTGAGCATAGGGACAGCTCCTGGCTTGATGAACTAATTTGCTTTCACAGTGCAGCTGTGGTAGCCCTACATATACAATCACTGCATCTGACAGGTGAGTGTGGGAGCTATACAGTACCAGAAGAATTCAGCACTCTGCAGTGCTGGCCTTAAAGCACTTCTTTGAAAGCTTTAGCTAAGTTGTTCTGACCTGCTCTGGCATGCCCTAATCCTACAAAGCTATGGGTTTTAATCAATTACTGTTAATCTGCTCATCTCAAGCCTATTTATATATAAACTCAGACTCCCATGTATTGTTACTGATAGTACTGGTTTGCAGGTATCCATTCCAGGTATTTTCGAGGTGCCTATACTTTTTAAAAAACCATTTTTGGCTCAATATTCCTGACTTGTGCTTCTAAGACACTTTTCCCTTTACAGTCTGTTCTGGAGAACTATTAAGACAAAGCTGGTTGTCTGAGTTCAACATTGATCTTTGTAATACAACATATCTTTCAGTTCAAGTTTTTTTACAGACAGATTGTTTCTACATTAAGTATTTTCACATTTTAATCCTTTAAATAGTGGGATATCCTTGCTCAGTTGTTTCAGTACTAGAAATACTCTCTGATCTTTCTGTTGTCTCCTTTGGGGACTCCTGCACTCAAAATATCCAAAGAGGTGGAAATCTTGTGTTTTCTGAATGCATCTCACTTTTAAACACTTTAAACAGTAATTTATTTCAAGAGAACACAAACCAGTGAGATGTGATGACAGTCTGAACATATTGCTGTCGGCAGTAAGGATTACAGATGCTCTACTTCATTGTCAAGTAAATGTGGGGCTTTACCTTGAATGCTCAAATTTAAACTGCAGAGCAGTAAATAAGAATGGGCTATGCTCTTTAAAAAGATGTTTCACACTGGGAGGAACAGGAGAAGGCAAGCACTGTTCCTGACATCCATCCTCCTTGTAGCATAGTTCTGTACAGTCCCTGTAGTACTGAATATGGTATCTGTGGCCCAGTTGAAAATTCCTGGTAAAACTTTACATTCCCAAGCAATGCAACTGAAACAAATAAATGGATTGATTGGAGGAATCTGTTTTCCAGAGAATGCTTTGACTTTTAATTCAAAATATAATATAATTCAAATAAATGAACTTCAGATAACCAAAAAAATTTCCTGAGAAATTGAGGTGAACTTTAAATTCCAGATATAAATCTCTCCCTGAAATTTGTCTGTGTACATGCTTTTCAAATACAGGACTCAGTCAAGGGCTCCTGTATGATTTAAATACCTTTATTTACTGATACCTAGAAAAATAAAGAGGATGGTATCTAAGGAAAGGCTGAAGTTAATCCATTTTTCACAGCCTGTCATGACAAAAAGGTGCCAAATATGTACTAAATATCATTCTGGTTATTTCAAGTTTTTTTGCAAAAATAAGGTGTTTAACACAGTAGCTATTTAAAATGGAACCCGTGTTGACACAGAAGATGTATTTTAAACTCTTGCTCACTGTGCACATCTCTATGAAATAGCTGCACTTCCTGAAATTGGTATTTACAGTGAGGATGGCATAAGATGGATATTATTCTTCTTCACCCTGTTTGGTTTTCCTGTGGAACATGTTTAATTAGAGGAGAGTGAGCAATTTATTCTTCTGTTATCACTGATGTATTTTTCCTATGCAAGAAGCATCACAAAATTACACATCATATAAACCAAGCATAGATCTACTTGTTAGTAAACAAACAAAACAAAATAACTGGCACATTTCTTTACCTGTGGTGTCCAGCCACCCAGCACATAGAGCTTGTTCTTCACCGTCACCACCACATGGCAGGCTAACGGTACTGGAAGAGGCGCGGTGCTTCTCCAGGTACCTTGCTCCATGGAATACTTCTCCACACAGTTTGTGACCAGAAACTGATTTTTCACTTTCATTTGCCCTCCTATTACATAGAGATCATTATGGGTAGTGCCCAAAGCGTACAGTTCACGGAGCTGAGTGGTACACAGGCTGTGCCAAAACTGGTTTCCTTGTGGGTAGTATCTGTAGGAAAATCCAAAGTTGTAAATGCCCTGGTTCACTGAGGTTCTATCAGCTTGTTTTGAAACATTACCCCCCTCATCACCAATGTTTATTCAGACAATGGTACAATGACAAGAAGAGCTTTCTCCTTCACAGAGAAGTTGTAAAATTGAGCCCTATGTTTGCAAGAACAAGCATTTTTAGTATGAGGAATCCTAGGCACCCTTTCAAAGATATATGACCCTAATTAAGGTAAGAAGTCCCTTACTTCTTCATGTCCTGCTCAATCACAGTTTCCACTGAAGTTAGTGGGAAGAGTGAGAGCTCAACACTGCTGAAAATAAGGCCACTTCATCTGTCTCGGTATGGATTTGCTTCCTTAAATTTAGGCATCTGTATTTGAAAATGCTGTCACCATTTTTCAATTTCAACTTTAATCCAGAAAATGTCTGGTTTTCTTTAAAAAGGGGACATCTGAAAAAGACATTAATAAAAACAGAATGATAGTTCACAGTTATCAGTCATTATCCTTTCATCACTGAAGTACTATCATTGACAGAGAAGTGTGTTTTCTCTGTCTTACTGGTTTCCTGGGGTCATTTGCTTGACTCATTTCCCCCTGCTAATGACCTAGAAAAGAGTATCCTAGGAAAACGTTGAGATTTGAGTGATGAGAACATAAAATCCACATACATTGATGTAGGATCTAATCAAACTTATTTACACAGAGATGCCACTAGAGTTAATCCTCCTTTTTTCAGGAGAAAAGGCATCAAGATTTGGTTGTATGTATATAATTCAGTGCTATGAAGATAAATTGTGACAAATTGATCAGAGTAATAAAAATCTCTGGGAAAACTTTCAAGTAAAGAATTCTTTGTCTAATGTGTTTTTTTTTTTTTTTGTCCCCAGAAACATTATTTGGATTTAAAATTTTTGAATAATTAGGAATTTTCTGACAGAGGTTACACACCTATAAATTTCGATGTTCCTGGTCTTTTGTCTAGACATTTTGACAGCACTTGCCTCGCCTGCCACAATAATATCATTTTTCTCAGTGACAACACCAGTGCAAACACATCCTAAACCCTCTCCATACTTTGGAGAGGAGATGAAGTAAGTCTTCTGTGTCGCAGGAGCATAACAAAAACTGGCATCTGCATAGCTACCATGTCTTGACCTAATGCCGAGAGAATTGTTGCCAATGCAGAGTAAGAGATCAGTAGTCTCCATGCCGTATCGCAGGCTGAGAGAAGGGAGGCTGGATAGTCTGATGGTTTTCAGTGCTTCCTCAAACATATCATTGCATTCTGAATTGCACAGGATTATTGTGTTCCTCTTCCGGGCTTCCATGAGAAAGGAAGGGCTGACAAGTACCAGTCTCACTTGCTTCAGGAGCTCAACCAGGTGCTCTACACGTGATTTTCTGCTGTGCTTGACCCATCTAATGACGAGGTCCAGAATGGTCTCCTCCCTGGAAATATTCAGATCATCTGATTTTATGAGAGTCAACAGCTGCTGGAATTCAATCTCTAATATTTCTTCCTGTAAGCTCACCTCAGCGAAATGCTGGTATAAGTATTTCCTCGCTTGATCACATAAATCTTCTACCCCAATGTGGTTTGCAAAGTAGTAGATGCCCACACAGTTGGAAGTATCCATATGGTCCATCATGTACTTCTCACACATACTGAAAACATCTTCCATCTGCATGAAATATGCAGCAAGTGCAACAGTCTGCACATTCTGATTAGTGAGGTGCAAATCTGCACTGTACATGTAATTGAGTATTACTGACACACTCTCTGCAGAGATGTCATACAGTACCACTTCTCTTTGTGTGCATTCAGCCAAGCCACAGGTAAACATGGCTTTGAAATAAGGACTGAAGGCAGCCAGCACCACCTTATGGCAGGGGAATTTCTCACCTTCTGCAACTAGGACAACATCAATTATCTCTGTTGATTCTTTCATTCTCTTTACTTGTTCCAATAAAGTCAAGCTATGGCGCTGCTTTCTTTTCTCCTCAGGCTTATGATCCATGGTTGATCTCCAAACTTCCTGGTTTTAAATCTCCTCAGAATTCAAGGTCTTCATCAGGAATGTTTCTAGAGATAGAAGCATAACATAGTCCAATAAGAACAAATTACCGGGCAAATGAAAATTACTGTTAAAATGTAAAGACAATCATTCTATAGGGTGTGATCTAAATCAGTAATGCATAAAATGTATGTAAAATTACAGTGAGGTCTCAGGCTCAAGATCTCCAAGACAGAATAAAATAAAAATCAACAGTTCAAATGATCTTCAATATTCAATAACTTCCCCACATGTTTTGTGATTATTTAAAGAAAACTACAGACTTCCCTTCAAAACAGGCTTTTTCAGCTGCCTTCTCCCTCCTTTCCCTGATCCTGAACCAGAGCCTATTAAAATCGAGGGAAAGATTTCCACTGACTTTAATAAACTCTAGGTCAGGCCCTTAGTCCCTTGGCTATTCAAGTTTTGTCTCTCGTGCACCTGAAGGACCTCAGCCTTTGCTTAGATGCTGAAAGTACCCTATATTTTCAACATCCCCTTAGGTTAGGCAGCTACAATGGAGTAGTGCCTTTCCAGTGCTCACAGCTCCTCTCAAACTAGGAGTTATGCCTAAGCAGACTTCAGAAAAGGGTGTTACAAGACTAAAAAAGTGGAAAAACATTGCACTTGCTTCTCTCGTTAGTTTTTACAGTGAACTACACCTCTGCAAAGAGGGTGGGAAATAAAGCCACTAGTACAACCCAGTTCAATGCCATTTTACAGAGGCATGAGAATGTGTGGATGTGTTTAATACTCTGCTTTACCACCAGACGGCTACCAGTTTGCAGACCAGTTTTAATTCAAAAGCCCCGTGCAAAGCAGTTAGGAAGCTGCCGTCTCGTTACTCTACCAATGGATTTGACTCTCTTCTATTACTCCCCGCTTTACCAGTAGCTTTCTCCCCAGGCTTCAAGCTGTTGTCAAGACAATGTTGTGGGCAGAGACAGCTTCCACCCCTGAAGTGTGGTGGTACAACTGGCAGGAAGCAACTCAGTCTAATTTGCCAGATTCTTTACTCTTTCACGCCAAAGTGTAGGTCACTGGTTTTTACTGAGTTGTTACTGGTTTGCTTTGGGATAAAGAAAGGGTTAGCAAATAGGGGCCAGATTTTGAGCTGTCCGCCCACTTCTCAGCATGCTGCTTAAGTGCTGCAGATTCACAGAGTTTTGGTTCCACTTACTGTAACCTCAAATGGGGTTTTTAATTAAATTGTAATTATTCACACACTCTAGTTTCATTTATGGGGAAAACAGAAGGAATTTAATAGTCCTATTTCTGGGGGGTTTGGCGGGGCCCCTTTACTGAACCTCTCAGGCTTTCAGATCAGCAAGCTGCAGAATGTGAGGTACAGTGGTAGAGCTGTCAATGGGAGAATGATGTCTATGTATCACTTGAGGAATAGCAGTCCTTAACACAGTTTTTGTCTCTAATGTGGTAGTGAGACAGTTCTGTTGTGGAAATGCATTAACGACTCATGTCATGAATCACCAATACACAAACAAGTCCTAAAGCTGTGGTATAGCCATGTTTGAAGCACATTGTAGACAGGCTATGATTTGCTTTATGAGACTATTCAAATTAGTAACATTCCTCACCAGCTTAAATATTTGCAGGATCAGGATCTTGTATGACAGATTGAACTGTTTTTCTCAAATCCTGGAAGTACAAAGAGTTGCCTTAATTTCATTAAAGAAATACGTATCAACATAAAATATGTGAAATTATTTGAAATCCACCTGAAGGTGTTTTCACAAACAGTCCAAACTTCCCTATAGATCTAGATAGATGGAATTTTAAAAAATATTATAGTTATTTCCCAGGTAAAAAGGAAATCTACAGCTATATCATCAATTTCAGACCTACTCTTTCTGTTCAGTTGTTTTTGGAAGTAGTCATCATTCTGTTTTAGCAAATTACATAGATTCCTCACTTTGAGTGCTAAATTAAAAGCTAGGCATGCTTGAAGACTAGCATTTCTTTGATTTTATCAATTCTTTCCATATTCCAAATCTGGAACTAGAAGCAACACATCTGAGAAATGAATCTGGGTTATTACCAGATTTTAAAAATGGATTTGGAAGACAAAACATTAACTTCATAGTCTGAATGTGGGCCAAACTCTGAGCTCTTCTTATGGTACTTTTAAAAATCAATCAAAGGCAGTAAGTTTAGTACAAATCATAAAGCAATGGTATTTCCAAAACCTATAACTTTTTTTTTTTTTGATAGCTACAGTGAAATGAAATACTGCATTTGAGAAAATGTAGGTCTCAATCCTGCATCAACGGCATCTGGGGCAGTCTTTACAGTCAGTAGAAAAGAAGCCTTTTATGAGATAAAAAACATTATTTTTTTCTAAGCCTACATGATGATTAGGTGGCCAGTTTATTGTTTTTTCCTCATGCTGTTTTATTACCTTGTAATATTTGATCTTCACTGCATTTTGATAAAGGAACCATACCATATCTCAAAGATCATGTCTTGTAAGCACACATATCTTAAAGCAGATGACCTATAGTGTCTTTAACCAGATTGTTCACTCTCCAACTGGATGAAGATGTTAAAAACTACCAACAAGACCGCAATCCTGTTTAGCAACCTGACTAAACATGGTTTCTCCTCCAAAATGATCAACTTCTCTCCTTTCTCCTTTGTGATGTCAGAGCTTCACACATCCTCCAGCTTTTCCATAATGGACAAAATGTGCATTTTTAATGTGAAGAACAAGTGAGATGATTAATCATCATCATCTTTCCCAGACTTTTGTACAGATCAGGAAGAAGCCATGTGTACAACTGAGTTATGATTTCACTTCCTTTACTGGTCACTTTTAAGTTTTCTTTCACTGTTAAAGAAAACACTTTGTCTTTGATTGCACCGTTCATCAGATTTGTGAATTTTATGTGTTCATTTACCACTGATTAGGATATCTGGCACAACATGCTCACAGCCGTTCTCTCCTCTCATCATTAAGGCATTAGCAATAGGAATCTTAAAGCACAATGTAGCTCATGTCATTTATGTATTACTTTAGGCACAAATTATCTGATGGAGAAGTCCTACACCCACCACCCAGATGACGAAGGGCGCTGCCCATCTGCACCCAGTGCCGGGTGGTCTCCTCTGCTGCCCACAAAGCTGGTGGGTCAGCTCTGGGCATCCTCCCCGGGAGCAGCAGGTACAGCCCGTGAGTGGTAGATGGTGTGGCCTCCCTTCTCCTGGAGCTGGTCCATATCCCACCATCACCTCGCTCTTGGACACTCCTTGCACAATGCAGCCCACCTTGCAGCCAGGATCACCCACCAGCCTCCTCTTCACCCACCTCACTGAGCTATGCAGATCAACACTGCTTCCCCAGCCAGAACTGCAGTCCAGCTTAGCTACCACACACTTGCAAGAAGGCAGTATTTGCCTTCCCTTGTAAGAATGCACCTTCTTCATCTCCTTGCTCTGACAGCACATCAAGCTCCTGACTGAACTGTACTCAATAAAATCATGCTGTTGACTTGTATGTAAGTCTACTTCCTCCATCTTACAGCTGAGGAAACTGAAGCTAAAAGGTTAAAAAAGAAAAAAAAAAAAAAAAAGAAAAAAAAAAAAAAACAACAACCAAAAAACAGTATTAAATCCCAGAGGTGAAATCCTTTCATTAACTTCAGAAATTCATCCCTGTGCCTGAGCTACAAACTTGTCACTCCCCTCCTGGCTTTTAGCAGTGTTTAGGTGAGGTCATTGGAAGGATATTAATATTCTCCTTTATACCACTGGAAAGACTATTAAAGGGTAATAATGAAACGGTGCTGCTTTGCTCTCCCCTCTGGGTTACAGAGGAAAAAAGATGGTACATTGATATTAAAAGAAAGGATAAATGTGATACAAATATAATTTGCAGTGAGACACTATACTAAGATTATGCCAGAGGCTGGGTTGTCATTATAAAACCTCCCGTGCAAGGCTCAAATCCTCTGTAATGTCACCAGGAGCTGAAATCAGAGTTATTGCCTTATTCAGAGTTGTTGGATATTTTTTTCTTCTATTGTGAAAAATTGATTCAGGTGCAAATCTGCATTTGATGTTACTTTATTTCAGAGCCAAGCTGTTAATTTTCCTCCAATTCTGGCTACTACTTTAATTTTTATATCAGCTATTTTGTTAGTCTAATTTCACTTTTTTTTTTTTTGCCTTTGTGTCATGAACCGTATGAAGAGTCATATATAATTTTATGCAGGAGCTACAGCATACGTTTTGCAAGGCAGTAGGGTGCTGCATGAGCAGTTCAAAACATAAATAAGTGCACTGCTGTGAGCTCAGCTCTACAGCTTTTATGAGGCTATCAAACTATAAATAAATGCTGTCCTCATTTCTCAGTTACACTGCAGCCTCTTTGAACTGCCCCAGCACAAAGGGACTGTGAACCAGATGGAAGTATCTCATCAGGAATTTCCCTTAACCTCTGAAAAAAAAACAAACTACCTTGTAATTGGAGACATTATTTTGTCTGTATTTTTGCCTGGGACATAGATTTTTCTTGTCTTTTCTCCCAGCCCCAAGGAATCTCCTCTTTCCTGCACCGTGGTGGGAGGGTGGGAGCTGCAGGACCTGGCCCAAAAGAGGTCACAGCACCCAGCATGGGGCAGCGGGCTGCAGCGGGGGGGGGGCACCTCCTGTGTCCTCATCTCCCTCCTCTGCTTTTTTTTTTTTTTTTTTTTTCTTCTTTGCCTTAATGAGGCTGCCCTGTCTTCAGCCTGCCTCCCTTCAGGTGCTGAAAGGATCAGAGTTCAGTCACATCAAAGAACCAGTGCCTTTGCCTATGAATTATTTGTGCTTCCTTTATTATCAGTAAGCTGAGAAGCAAATCTGTTAATTGTATGCATTATGACATTTGGCTGACAGCCACAGTGAGGCAGAAATCAGTACCCAGATGATAATAATGTTATAATCTTAGGGTTTAATTATGAAGGCTGTGCTGGCATTTAAGATCAAGATTTTAAACCGTGCAAAAGTTCTTGCAGTGTTCAAGAAGGGCAAGTAATAATGTTAATCTTGATATAAGGAGCAGATATCATAAGAATAAGATATAGAAAAGAAGCTTCCAGGGAATTACAGATGTTCCTATATCTATAGGATTATAAGAACTATTCTCTTCATTCTGATACCTGGAAAGGTGCCAGAAGAAATTATTACAGGATTGAATTCTAGGAATTTAGAGGGTAATAAGGTGATAAAAGCAGCTATAGCACCTATTTATCAAGAACAACTTGTGTCAATCCAATCTAATATTCTTCATTTTTTCAAGGATAATAGGGGATAAATTAGGTACTTTGTCTTGAGTGAAGTTACTGATATGGTCCTACATGCTATCATTAGAAAGAGATTGTGATGAAATCAGCTGACTAAATCAATGTAAATTAGATGCCCAACTGACTGAAAAATCAGATTCAAACAATAGTTACCTGTGGTCAGACTGGGAAGTATTTCTCATCTGTGGCTAGAGATCTGTGCTGAAAAGTTCTGTTTCAGGGAACACTTACTTTCTTGCTTTGACTTAGATATGATTTCTTGGATTAATTTAATCCATGCTGTCCAGATAAAATATACAAACTTGTGGCAGAGCATTAAGTGGGAGAACATGCAATTATATGGGGGAAATTTATGCCTATATGGTTTGAGAGGGCATACAGGTAAGTGTCTCTAATAAATGGTTCCCTGTGACAGTTAGACATTTAGCGTTTGGATGTGTCTCAAGTATCACCATAACTACTAGCAGCCAGGCTGCCTTTTCTGAAGTTTTCTGTATTCTGTCAGTTGCTAGTTACTTGGGTATTCAGGATTTTCAGGTTTTCGAAGGCATCTAATTAAGTTAAAAGTCCAAGTCCTACTTAGGTTCACTGTGCAATTTAGGAACTGAAGCATCTTCAGCACTCTTAAAGGTAAAACTTCAAACTTCAGTCTTAAATTGCTTAAGGCAGTTTTGAAATGTATACTAGATGATGTGATCTTCCCATTAAAGTCAGAAGAGGAACTCTCCTTGATCAGCCCTATCAATCTCCCAGGATCAGGCCCATGGCAGGTACATTTCAGGTGATCGGAATTGATTTATTGCTGGCAGGGAAGGAGGAATTTTGAGGTTTTGAAACCCTGAACACTACAAATCAAGTTATGCCATTGGTCTATATAAGATAATGTATGACTTCTGAGAGAGATTTTAACCATTTTTCTCCCTCAGTCCCTGTGGCACCCTGTCTATTTTCACATGCCAACTGATACTGAGGATCCTGAGCCAAGGCAGTCTGAGGGCTGATATCCAGGCATGGGCCAGCTCCTGCTGGGACGAGCGCTGCTAGGCATGCCTATGGGAGCTTTCTTAGCAGGTTACAGTCTGCAAGGGGTGCAAAAGGAGGCTCTTAGTGCAGAAAGACAGGCTGCTGACCTACAAGCTGCTACTATAGATGTAGACAGTTGTGGCAGTGTTGTGTTCCCGTGTGTGCATCCCTGCTGCTGTAAGCACCCTGCTGCCAGCAGAGACTGCAGTCACCTCCACTCAGATTGCTACAGGCCTGTCTTTTCTGCAGTAGCTTACTTGTTTTCTTTCTCATTTTGCTGCTCTTAATTTAAAATAAAAATAAAATGGGACTTAACAAGGCTCTTTGGGCTAGGAGAAGCTTGATACCTACCAGTGAGATTTGAAGCATCCTGCAAAACTTCAGAAACTGTATTTGGGAACATGTTTGTCTATCGGAAGGAGACCTGAAGATGCTTTGATCACTTTTCAAAGCCTTTGGGTAGTTTATGATTCTGGAAAGATTTGACAGTTTGAGCTCCGTTTACTGCCAAGACAGAGACCTAGATGTGGGATTGGATTAATATTGATCCTATCTCAGCAAATACCAGGCATACTTTTTTTTTTCTTTAAACTGTTATAGATTCATGAAAAAAAATCAAAGCAGTTGAAAATGAAAGAGCCTGTGGGCCATCTTTTCAAATATGCCTTCACCCGACCTTAATCTTACTCTGATTCAAAGCTCAGTGAAGTTGCTCAAAAGAATCCCCCAATTTAAGTAGAAAATGAATGTGGCTCTGTTCACAAACAAATGCCTACAAACAAATCCCAGACTGAGCCAATTATGTGCGTTAATTGCATGAGAAGAATAGAAGCTAAATATATACATACAGACCCCATTTCTTTTACAGTTCACATGTGCAGATAATTTTTCTTACATATCAAAACTAATTGAAATGGCAAAGTGCTCATTCACAGAAGGAGGATGCACAAGTTTTTTTACATATCCAATGACAGATGCCGGAAGAATGAAAATGTATTTCAGTAGCTCTTTAAGCAGTCTGGCAAAGGTCTTGGAGGTCTCTCTTTTTGCGTTTATCTAAACATACTGGTGAGTATAAGAAGGGTTTACTTTGTGGAACAATTATATCATACAATGTAAATTGGACTGCATCACAATTAGAAGATATGTAATTTAATAACTTGGTACAAACTAGGTTCTACTTGCATTTTTACAACAGAAAAGATTGTGAACACTAATTGCTAATATTTATATAAAACTCTGATGTATGTATCCATTTGGTGAGCAAATGCTATTATGTAAAAGCTTAAATATCCCTGTCACTCAGACGAGAAATGAAAATAAATTGCAAGTTGTAAACCCTTACAGCTTTACGTCAGCATTCCATTAGTTACCATTCAAAACCAGCCTTCCGCATAAATTTATCTAGTTTCAGTTTCAATTACTACCAAGCAAATATCTGGGTACGTCCATACCCACAGAAGAAAAGGTTCATAGCAACCCATGGCAACAACACAGCACCACCTCCAAAATGGCCCCTGCACTAACACATATATTCGTTACCTGCTGCATTTTCAATCCCCACTGAACCCTCATATCAAAAGTGTTCGGCCTCTTGATGGTTCAGATCAGCCCTAGGCACATATAGATACCTTGTACGGGAGACGCAAGAGTTTCTCTGAGCTTCCTTACTGGAAGCAAGTGTAGATGTTTGCAGGCTTGTGGAGTGTGCAAAACCTCCCTCCATGCACAGACGTCAGACACTGAAATTTCTGGATCTGCAGGATTCCGCACTGCTGACAAACCCCATATAGCTGCAAACACACCCCAGGTTTGATAGTGTTCAGGGGTTCCCATCCTAACTTTGAAATTAATCTCTTACATTTCCTTTATGAACTGGATAACAGGCACTGTAAGAAACTGAGAGGGCTTAAATTTTGGCACCACCAATGGGTCCTACAGCCTCCTCCCCACGTAGCTGTCCTGCAGCTGACTCTGCATCACCGTCTATAGGCCCCCACTCCAGCATCTTTAAGGGTTCCTCAAGATATACGTTCAAGCACCCCTGCCCACGAATTCCCCAGGCACCCGGCAACCCAAAGCAGCCTGACCCTGGCATTTCCACATTGCCCATCCATCTCAGCACCAAACTCCCTTCTCCCTCCTGCTCTGAGTGTGGAAAGGATTCAAATGTACCTTTCCGACGCCGGGAGCGGCAGGTGTCTGTGAGAGTGCGTGGGAGTGGGAAACAGAGATCTCACCCAGCAGCACAGAGCTTCTGGTGAGCAGCGAGGTGCCAGGGCTATAAATAGCTCGTGCTGGGCTCCTGGCTGGGACAAGGAGCTGCTTTAATGTCATGCACAGGGGCACGTTAGGACACAGCTGACCGGCAGCAGTGTCCTGCCCCCAGCCCGCCTTGGTGCTGGAAGGCAGCAGGCTCCTCTGTGGGGTGGCACAGCCACCGCTTGTGTCGGTGGCCCACCTAAAGGGTGGTTATTTTCCACCCCCCCACCCCAGACCTTGGCACGTCACTGTGTGGCGGTTGTTCTGGGCAGCTGGAGCAGTTCCAGCGTGGGCGATGATCTGACGGACTCCCACCTGCCACTGAGGTCTGGGTTCCAAACCAGAGGAGATGCTGGTGACCCCACCCAAGGCACTCTCAAAACCAGGGCCACTCTCTCTACAGCTGAGAGGAGTTTCCCCAAACTGTTTCTCCTGCCCTTGCTAGATCACTAAGAGCTGAAGTTGTATATAAAGTAAGGAGTCCTGACTGAATATGTGTTATCTGTTTATTTTAATCACACATAAGGCCTGATAATCTTCTTGCTTGTGTTGATGTAAATCAGAAACAGATCCACTAAATTGGTCCAGAATAGTGGGGCTGCACTGATTTACATCAGCTGCAGATGTTGTACTCTGTAAATTAAAGGCCAATAGAGAAGGCTATAACACACCCCATATATCTCCATACTTTTAAGCAAAGATGGAAAAAAGATTAAGCAAAATTTAGGGTTATAAAATTGATTAATGTTGAGCCTATACTTTTAGTTGACAAAGACATTAAGGGGGTTTCAGAATGTTCTTTTTTAAATGGCATTAATTTATTTATTCACTGTACTAATTGCTTGATTGATCATAATAGCTTCTCAGAAAATTGAAACTGAAATGTATTTCCTTATCTAGATATTTAGTCTGATGGTTTTATTACGGAGTTTTTCCCAAAGCCATAGAGGGAGTGTTCAGGAATGTTCAACTGTTAAGAGCGGTTTGCTGGCTTTAGGGGGAAAATTAAGATGTACATCATTTCAAAAAGCATATTTCATATCATTTGTGAACAAAACTAGGAAAAAAAATCCAAGTGATTAAAGTTTACTCATGTCAGAAAATTCAATTGATCAGATTATGAAGATATATATTGTCTAAACTTGCAGATTGTTCTTATTAAAAGTTCAGTTTATTTTAGAAATGAATATATCCAATCTGATACTATAGCTTTCACAGAAGCCAAGATGGAACAGTGAACTGATGAAATGCCACAGCTGTGATAAAAATGGACCATATCCCCTAAAATGCCTTGTTCTCCTGTTATGTGGAGTTATATATAGTATGGTGATGCTTAATATGGAGTGTTTATGTAATGAATTTTATTTATATGAAAACTTCTCCACTACCATTATAATAATAATCATATTTCCTTTATGGGGGTGTTTCTTCAGCTAATTTCTATAATGAGCCTGTTTCACAAAAACACTAACTAATGCTTTTAAGACAAATTCCTTCTCATCGCTCATGAAATTCTGAATATTTCTCTTGCACTTCATTGAATTAACTGGGACACCCCGTCTTGCAGCAGGGCGACCGCTGGGCGGCTCTCAGTAGCACTTTGTAATTATACAAATGGAGTAACACAGCAGTGAATCAGGCCCCCGATATTTTTGCTAGAATTAAAAGCTTTCTCTGCTGTAAGCCAAGTCTGTTTTCACCTTCTTCATGTAATTAAGTCGTAATCCTTTCGTTCTGATATCATTATCTGTTGTCATGGTGATTTTAATTATAAAAATGAATGGCTGAGAAGTGGGCGAAGACAAAAGTTTTTGCTGAACTTAGTTAAGTTAATGGCAAAGGGAAGAATATCTGTGGTAATACAATAAATGGGTGATTTTTTTAACACAGTGTATTTTAAAACAATGATAAGAAGTAGGTGTCAGAGACAGAAGAGACACATTTGATGCCAATATATCAGTGTTTAGGAAATATGTGTTGAATTTAATGTTTTAGAACAATTTTTGCACGGCACCGGTCATACAGTATGTTCTGGTGTTGCATGAACAAAGACATTCCCTTCTAAAGCTCAACCGCTAGTGATTTACCTATTGGGAAAACACCCTCTTTTTACAAAAACATCTGACCAGTTTCTAAGAGTGTGTTTTTCTGAGTATAGACATCGGGAACAGCTACGCAACTTTTACAGTTCATTTGGAAGCAGAAAACCTGTTTTGACAGATGGGTGCCTGCTAATTGTCCATAGGTGAAGCTATGCCATGGTTTGCAATGAGCAGACCCACGAACCACAGGCAGTTTAAGCTGAACTTTAGAAGAGACCTACAGCAGCTCAGTTATAGTCTGGGTGGTAGCAGGATGTGGTTTGTCTCTGCCACCACAGAAACATTGCAGCCAACGTGCTGAACTAAACTCATCTCCTCTGCCAGTCTTGCCGTGGTTCTGCAGTTTTGCTCTGGCTCATTCTCTGCTGACAAATACATAGTTTTACACAGATGTGTCATTTATATGGTGGCACAACATCGGAAGAGGAGAGCCTCACGCCTGACTCCATGCCCACGGGCGACTCCCCAGCGCAGCCGCTGCTCCTCGCTCCTCCCGGCTCAGCAATCCTCCAGGGCTCCTCTGCCTCTTTTCCAGGACAGTGAGGCAGCTCCTGGTTTGGGGACTGGTACCTCACAGTGGCTTTCCTGCCCACACATGAGTAGTCCTGGGGTGTGGGTTCACCAGCGTGGCAGCAGCCGTGTGTGGAAGCACCTCCAGGCCGGCTGCAGCGGTGATGGCACTGGCACCGCTGGTGCCCACCGCTGCTCCCTCCTCCCAGCACAGCCCACACAGCAGCTCCAGCATCCTCCCGCTTGGGCCCGGATAGTGGGCTTGGACCACATCACATGAGGTGCTCTGCAAATGGTGAATATTCTGTTTGTATTATATTAGGACCAGTAATGGTGTTTTGGTTATCGTATCAGTATACACAGTGCCAGTTTGGACACACAGAGAGAGAAAAAACAGGAACAGAGAGATTTCCAGTGTAATCCTATTATCTTTTCTCTTATGTCAGTCCAAATACAACATTGTTTTTTTTTTTTTTTCCTTAGGGTAAGTGTTGACCTTTAGAGCAGACCAAGGGCAATCTTGAGCTCACCTGTGACCACCAGTCCAGGGGCCAGCACCCCTGCAGTCCCTCTGAATTGAAATCTCTTTCTGGCTCTGTCAACCTGATTCCCAGGTTGCCTGACAGATAATGTGGCATGCCAGCCACCCGCTGCTTTTTCATTTAAATAAATGAGAAAGTTGTGGCTAAATTAACACTCCAGCGGAGGTAATAAGGACCTACTCAGCTGCTGCCATGATGTATGCAAATTGCAGTTTCACACATTAGGAGCTAGATGTTGCTTAATTTGTAGGTCTTTCTATCTTTTAAATGAAAGAGCCTCCGTCAAATTCAGGTGATCTTAAAAAAAAAAAAAAAAAACAAAACAAAAAGGGCAGAAGAAAGTCCCCAAATTCACCTACTTGCCAGTGCTTCTAACTGCACCTACAGCCTTTCTTCTGAGGTTTCCCTCCTGATCCCCTGATAAGCAGTTATTACTGAGTTATACTGCACTGCCAGATGCTTTTAGGCAAAATATCTGCTGATTTCCAATGAACAGACGGCCTGATTAAGGAGGTACTGCCGGCCCTTTGGTATTAACAGAAACCTGTTTTTTTTTGCAGTGGTGCCACAATTCAGAAGCTCAACATCCATCAGGTTTTTTTTTTCTCTGGAAATGAAACTGTAATAGTGCAAAGGAAGACCTGTGATAGCTGCCAGTTAATCAGACAGAAGGAATGGGCTGATAGGAGAGAATTTTTCTTCCTTTTAGATCAGTAGAGATGGCAATGAAGATGCAAAGAAGCATGTAACTGGAAAGGCTGTTCTGTACATTAGTTTTAGTGCTTTTTAATCTCTCTAAGCAAATTATAGATATAACTGTGTTAGGGTCAAAAAGATTTCTAAATGAACACCAAAACTGAAGCTCAGGAAGGGAAGTGCATACTCAGAATAGCAGAACTTGGGGCCATTATGGCCACAGAAAGTAGAAATAACTCTAATGTTTCTCAGGGTTTTTTTCTGTGAGAAGAAGCAAAATATTAAAACCATTTTAAATCAGATTTTAGCTGCCTCAAAAATGCTGCAGCCACAGGATATCAGGCTAAAAAAAATGCTGGAAAGTCACCTCATCTATTCCAGGTTTTATTCAGAAAGGCAGAGGTTTCATTCTACAATAAATCCCATTCAAATGATTTGGGATTTGCTTGTCTGTTTTTTTTTGTTTTTTTTCTCTCTTGACCTACATGGTCAGTCCTTAAGAGCTATTGCCACAGGTCTTTGAATGCCTTTGGAGGAGATACTCTTTCCACTGTTCTGGTCACCAATTCCTCCATGCTCAATTCCTGTTCCTGGATGTCATCTTCTTAGCCTTCACTTACCCCTTTCATAACCCAGAGCTACCTTAGTGACCCCTGGCATGCTGTTAGCAAAGAAATAACATGAACTTGCCCTGCCTAGTCATTATTTGGCTGCATGTGTTGAAACAAACTGTCACATGAAAATGCAAGATAAATAGCCACAATGAATTTGTGGGCAAGAAACACTCAGATTATAACCAAAACTCAGGGTCTGAGAGTGCCTCCCAATTCCCAGAAGTGAATTCATACCTGGGCTGGTTTCCAGCTCCCTGCTGAAGGCAGAGCTGGCATATACCTCCTCTCCATTGCTCTTATTCCTTCTCAAGGAAACCTGAGCACTTGGGTGGGATGAGAGCTGCAGCCTGCCCTGAAATGAGCTACTGGGGACAGGGATTGAGGGAAAAGTACCAAAGTGTTGCCTCCATCCTGCTGTTCAGAAGCAGCCTTGGCAAACTTGGGTGATTTACTATTCAGGACACCAAAGAAGACCGTAATTCTGGCTGCTGTGACTTTATCTGTCACTCCATACAAGCCCCTGCCCCTCTCTTTGGTCTTTGTTCTTCATAGCTAAACCAGGATGACGATGCTTTTCTACCAGTCAGAGATTAATTAGTATTCACTAAACTGCAGGGCCTGTGTGCCAATTGTGCAAATTAAGAAGGGTATCCATGTTTGTGTATTCCAATAAATTCTGCATTTGCTGCAGCCCCCCCAACCTGGCACACAACTATCCCACAAAAAATGCATTTTAAAATAATTTCTTACGCAGTGGTCATGGTGAATGAATTAGCAAATATGAAGAAAACTATGCATCACTTTTCTGACAGAGGTAATAAATCTGAGAGACACAGACCTCTCCCATCATGAGGCATCTGTCCCTGATGTGGTGTGAAGACAATGCCAGTTTGTACATGTCTAGTCCTGAGCATTAAGCTGGAGGTAGCTCCTCTCTCCCATGCCCTGCTGCCCTAAACGTGGCTGGCATTTGTAGTTTAGTGCCAGAGCTCCAATCTACATGATGAAACTATGTCCCAGAGGCAGAAAACCAGCCTGAACTGTCTATCCATCCATGGGTGTCAAGGTATGAGGAGACAGATGGTCCCAGGAGAGCAAGGATGGACCACCTAGCAGGGCCTTATCCTCAAAGACCTCAGTAAGTGGCACACATCCTGACTTAGGCCTGGCACCAGATATCCTCCTTTACTCCATGATCTGAGTCAACAGACTGTAGCTTTGTGAATTCATCTGCAAGGGGTCTCATGAATTAGGAGGCAAAAACTTGGAAAGATCTGCAATACTGTCACCCTTCTTATTACCCATCTGCAGTTGCCCCTAAATGTGCAGCTGATTTTGCTCAAACCTTGCAACTGAGCATGGTGGTTTTTTTCTAGAGCAGCAGGACAGCATAGAAAAGGAACTGTGAATTAGGATCCTTCAAAAAGTAAAATTTCTTCCACTTCTGTCCACAAAAAAAGGATGAAGAAGTGTAGTATCTTCCAAGTTACACCTCATGTGGAATCTTCCAAACCTCTTTCCATATGTTCCTAAGTGTCGAAAGCCCAAATGTTCCATTTCTTGCTGCCAAATTCTCTGGCTCAGTTCCAACAGCTCTTACAATACAGTCGGGTATTGTCTAGTGGAAAAAAAAAAATCACCTCAGATTGATAATTAAAAATATATTTGATCATCAGATAGATATGAATGGCCAAGGGATGCTGTACTGAATGAATCATTCATGCTCACAGATTTCAAAGCAGCAGAAAGGTATTTTTCTGGTCTTACTTAAGTTGTCCCAGAAATCCTTGTTTGTTGCAGAATGTGTTGCTGAAGATATCTGAAACTGGGGCAGAGGTGGAGGCAGATGAGCCATGGCAGAGACCTATATTGCCAGGCTGCAGTCTGGGGTATGTGTCTGAACTGGACTGCAGAAGGAGGTTTTGGACTCAGGCAGACATTGCTGGATTGGTTTCACCCCTGCTTCGTTTCAGACTGAGTGCCACAACATTAAAGGCTAGGAGTTTTTCCTTGACTTAAACCCAAGCGTAGGTGCTGCTGTGATCCCATCCCTGCAGGTGCCATGGCTTTGGGCACAGGTCTTGGGATGGGACTGAGGACACACACGTTGCTCAGCGTGTCTCATATACATTTCGCAGCACAGGAGAGGAAGAGATGCTTTGTGCTCTCTGGCTCAGGTACTGGATGTTGCAACCTTCCCTCTGCTGTCCTCTTCCTCAAAACCTCCCAAGGTCTGGGAGTGAGAGAGTTTCATGCAGATATCTACATCCACGAGCTGAGTGTTTCCTCTTGTTCCTGAAAGGGTAGCATCTCTAAACCTTAGATTTCTATTTAAAAAGTTACTGTAACTTCAGAGAAGATTCAGTAATGTACTAGGAAAAGTCAACAAGTAAGAATAACCAACACATGCTGGTATCAAAGCATAGTACTGTGAACTGGAAGGTTCCTTTGTGCAGGAGTTCAGGAAGCCCCATCAGCAGGTCTGTAGGAGGAATCTGAACTGACATTACCAGCCCACAGCAACTGCAGATGCCTGTGACTCCAAAGCACAAACAAAACCACAGATACCTTTGCTACATGGGAATCATTGACCGTAGCCAAGATATAATAGATATCTTGTGCTGGAGGAAACAGGATGAGGGTTGGGGGGCTGAACTCTCAGATACCATAACTTTTGATGTTATTAACAGCACATGATGCTCATTTACAATAAGGTCGAATACAAAGGGTGTTAAAGGCCTCAAGGATTGAAGATGTCCAGCTCTAGAGCACATGAGGCTCTGGTAACAGCCCTTTGCTGTCCTGAGATATAACATTGTCATCTTACATAGGAAATACTTTGCCTATGGATTTTCTGTCCCCTTTTCCACTGCAGTGCTCCTCATTTGACATCCCCTTTCTCAAAGTGTACTTCTGGATTAATTATTATATGCATTAATTCAGCCTAGGAGGAAAACCGGTGAGTGTGTTTTCCTGCACCAGAAGGTATACAGTGCATTGTAGCAGATACTGTAAAAACTAAATAACTGCGAGGGAACGGCTATGAACCAGATGCAAACAATAACAAATGTGGTGCTTACTACAGAGCAAGTCCCATGTGAATTCATGGTATTAGGGTGCAACACTGAGCATGACTGGGCCTTAATTTTGTTGCCCAGTTGGTGCTGCCACGGTATCTATACAGCAGGAACGCTCCCAGGAGTGAGCAGTGCGTTTGGCGCAAGGTTTCTGTAAGGCATAAAAATACTGCCTAACACCTATACCAGGATAGCAGAGTATCTATTAGAATTCTCTTGTTGTTCCATACCATAACGCTTACTTTTTCTCCAATATGCATTTTGCAACAGGGATATTCTTTATTTTCTCTAGTATTACTCCTGATTTACATCAGTGTGATCCAGAGCAGAATCCGGCCTCCAGCTAAATAACTAATGCAGCTGTTTTGCTGAACCAGCTTCCTGGCTGGGAATGAATCCAGTCAGCTGTGGATAACAAACCCCAGTAATAGAGATTTCAAAGATTTCATACATTAATTTTTTTCTTAATATTTGCAGAATTACTTTTCTTACAAAATCTGCTAGGCAGATGTTAGGAAGTAATTACTGTACATGAATCGGAAAGAAAATGCATGTCTTACACTCAACTTGTGTGAGTGGACTGAGGAAAGAAACAGAAGAAAAAAAGCTGAAATATATCTGAGCAGAATCTGCCAGAATTTGCTATGGAGTTGTGAGGAAGAAATAGCACAAGGCAAGTTCTTCTCATGAGCCATACGCTCATTGTATATCCAAAACAACAAGGCAACCTTTTCTAGCAACAACAGAATTATACTCACCATTCATGGATAGACGATGACGTTAGTCCTGGCCAGGCAGGTACAGTTTTCATCAACACCTAAGAGCCTTTCAGGCAATTATGTCAGTAACCAATGTGGTGGACAGAACTAAAACATTGCTATGTACACCCTCGTGCTCAAATATCCCAAAGTATCCTTAGATCATGGCATATACAGATGTAAATAGTGTTGATCATACGAGTTAAAACTTGTTTCCGTGTACAGAATTATTGTAATTTTTATATATAAATACAACCAATCTTCAAGTGATGGTGGCAGCAGTAATAACGTCTAGGAGATTAGGATAGAAAGCAAAACTGTAGTGAAAATTTTGACCTGAAGAATGTAGCTACCCAGGTTTTGTCCAGGACACAATATTCGCTATAGGTGCAAATCTTGGTAATCTTTAACAAATGAAAAAGCTCCTGCTTCAGTTGTTCACAGTGCTCTGATGGATAGATTTCGAGATGAGATGTGAGTTAGTAACGGTATAATTGGGTAAACAAATTCAGAAGCATTAGGAATGGATTCTGCCCTCAGCTTGCCTCCAGCATTAAGCCCTAATTTTCTCTGTCCTGATTTCCCCCCCATATAATAAAAATTTTATTCTTACTTTCCAAAGTACTTGGAAATCTCAGGCTCAAAGTACCAAATTAGAGTTAATTAAAATATCTCAGTAAGAAATAATAAAAATACTGTGTGTCTTTTACTGCATTTTCTGTCATTAGCTGTTAATGTACTTCATAGGCCAGGTTGGTATAATTACCTTTATATTGCAGTGTGGCTGGACCAACTGAGGCTAAGTAAGGAAATGATTCACCTGTATCACGATAGCTCCCTTAAAATGCCTTTTAGGAGCATGAAGTAGACCTCCAGATTGTGCTGATTTTCACACATAAAATCAATTTAGTTCAAAATCAGTGACTATGGCCCTCTAAAATTCCATCTCAGTGTTTATGAACCTATAAACACTATAAAAAGAAATGTTACAAAAGAAGCCTTTAAAATTACAAACCAGCCAGGATGTTTGATATTTCAAGTCTAAATTGCAATACAAAACCTCATTTTGATAAATGCTATGAAAGCATCAGGGTTGGGTGCATTTTAGAACAGCAGTTGTCATAAGAAAGAGCTTGAACATTTGGGTTGCCAAGGCAGAAACAAGCACCACAGACACATTTTACCCTTATGGGGATTCATCAAGGTTGTGCAGTGCAGCTGTTGTCTTAGTAAAAGAAAGTATCGGCCCCTGGCTGGAAGAAACAGAAACATAATTATGTTATGATGAGCTGGAAAACATGCAAAGAAAAATTGGAATGCAAAGCATGATAAATGATGCTTTGTCAATTGCAATGCAGCAAGAAAACCAGGCAGCACAATAATAACTCTTCTCCAGTCAATGCTTCCAGTTTGGCTACCAAAATAAAGCACCACTCTAACCACGACAGAATGGCTGTATCCTTTGGCTGTATTATTTAGTGCTGATACAATGATGATGGGCTTGTAAAGTGGATTATGCAGTCATCCTTAGTAATAGAAATGAGAGAAGGAAAGCTTAGGTACTTCTCAAAATTGAGACCATAATTCCATCTGGAGAGAATTTATAATGTTGTCTTATTCTGATTTTTATGCATATTAAAATTCAAAGCTTAGAACCTTTTCCTTTAAGATGCCTTTTAATTTAATTATGTTTTCAGCTATAAAAACCCTGTTTCTACTGAGATGACCAACATTTTACGAATAGTAATATGGCTACAAGCAGTCATATCGCAGTAAAATAGGAAATGCCATCCCATAAGAGACTCATTAATCTGTCTGTCCTCACAGTGACAAGGACAGGATTTCCCTTCAAGTGCTGCAGCAATGTGCTTGTCCAGGGTATAAACTGCTGAAGTTTATTCTCGTGATGTGAGTGAATCCAGAGGGAAAATTGGACTAATTATATACCAGCACAGGAAACTTTTATTTAGAAACCAATACTGGGCCGCAGAAATAAAAAGGAACAAATGTTTAAAGAAAATATTCTCATGATAAAGCAGAAAATGATTAAAAAAAAAAAATTTTTGAGGAGGAAGGGGAATGTGATAGGGCTACCCCATCCCCACGCTCCCAGAGGAGCTGTGGCTGTGCTCTCTAGCACTGAGCCCTGCAACACAAACTGCAGCTTCTAGAAACGGGCTTGTGCACCTGAGAAAACCCACCCGTGAGCCGTTTTCTGCAGCACCCAGTGCGCATCAGCTCCCTTGCTGGGACACTGCTAAGGTTACACAGCTCCAGACTTTTACAAAAAACTTATTTATTCACGAGGCAGTTATTCTCAAGCAAGAGGGTTGCTAGAATAACTCTATCAACTTCCCCTCTGCAGACAAAACTTTACGGCAGAATTTCCACCTTTCTTTTTGCATTTCTCACCTTTGGAGGTTTCCTTTCATATATTTCATACTAAGAATGCCTCAGAATCTGGTATTAATATTCTTCTGGGTTTTTTAATTAAAAAAATGAACCACCAAACAAAACATGTATTGCTTCTGTAATTAAAAGCAACCAGCTCTCAAATTAGCATCTATGTAGGATGGGTCATCTTTTATACATCAGTTTAAAGGACTGAAACCTATATTCAAAGAGTGTATTTTTAAGTGTGTATTTTTGGTCTTGTCAGATAAGAAGCACAGGCAAGATACTAATCACTTCACTCATATAGCTACTGTTCGCAGTCACAGCTTTGTAAGCAACTTCTAATGGCAGCATGATTTGCAGAATTTTTATTACCTACAAAAAAAATAGGACTATTTTTACCACTTATTATCTTCATTTACATGGTAAAAATACTTCATTACTTGACTACAGTTTGCATCTAGAGGTATTAAACCACTTGTAGCTTAATATAATAATTCTATTCCCACTGATTAGGGAAAGTGAAAGTACTGATGGGCAACAAATCAGTGGAAGCCTGCAAACAATTTCTGTGGTGCTCAGATGCAGTAACCCTCCAGCCTTTCTCCATTTCACTTGGCTCTAATTTGTGAAGAGGTACATGAGACTGTGGCATTGCAGACCAATGCCAAACTAGTTATAATTTCTCCTGATACTGTTAAACTTAACCTGATCAGTAAAATGTAGTCTTTTAACATCTTCTATCTCAACCCTGTTTGCCTGACACCAAGTTTATTTTTTTGGATGCAAGGCATTAAAATTGTTATTTTACAGGAAAACAAAAGTATTTTATCCCAGCCCCCGTGCCTGTCTCATCCCTGTACTTGTCTTATTCAGGAATACCAACAGGCAAGCAAAAGCAGATTACACAAATAAGTAAAGATGAATGAATAGACTCTGTCTTGGGATAAATTAAAAAAAAAAAAAAAAATAGCCAAAGAGAAGGACAAATCCAAAATAATTACTCTAAACTGACAGCTTTAGTGGCATTGGGTTCTTTTATTTCCACTAGATTTTAATTCTTCCTCTTCATGCTTCATCTCCCATTGTTTCCCATGTGCTCTCTTGCTTGTGCTGTTACTGTCTCCAGCTGCTCCCTGACTACTGTAACTTCCAGCATTTTTCTGTTGGAGCAGATTCTTCCATAATCACACATACTTCTTAGATATTTTATTATTGTGTCCTCCTCCTCTATTATTTTTTTCCTTCTTCTTGTCGACTGAGGTTCTCTTTGTGGTCTTGGTGAGGACCAAATGGTTTAGCATCCACACCCCATCAAATCCACTTCTCAAATAAAAATACTCCTTTGCAATTTAAGAGTGTGGTATAGTCAACCAGAGCAGAAGGATCTCATACAGTCTATTTACCTTTGTATGCCAACAGGATACAATCCATTGAAAACTCATTTTGTGAATGAAAGCCTAATGACAAAGAAGATCCTCCCTCATTCCCTTACCCCACCATCAGAATTACACACCAGCCTGCTATGCTGCCTCCCATCCATCCAACTCTCTTCCTTCTCTTCTCTATAGCCCGTTCTCTCTCTCCCTTTGCTGTGATAGCAAGTTTTCATTATATGTGTTTTCTCTGCCATTTCAGCAATTTATTCTTTTCCTAAAATTTGCCTTATTTCTCTATACTCCTGTGGGTACCTTGGAAGTCAACGGAGATGCTTAAACTAAGCAGGGCTCAGCCTTTAATAACTCGAACACCTTACTGAGTCAGTGTAAAGATTCACCAAGTATATTTCTATTTTTTATTAGGAAGTTACTTTACCTTAAACTGTATTTCCAAAATGTATTTCACTCCACTGAGACAAGGGAAGATGTTACAGTCTCATAAATACTGCATGCTCAGACATCCCTTTGATTTCTCACAGGGAGCTAGTATGCAGTAATTGCTCTGCTAAAGCCCTGTATATTGTTCAGATATCAGCTAGGTGAGTTCTGCAGACCCAATCCAGTTTTCTCAGGTGGCGTTTCATTCATGGCTTCAACTCCACAAAATAATAAGGCAACTAGTCAGCAGTTGCTTCTTATTCATTTGTATGATGCTATCATGAGATGGGGGAGGGTGTGCTACCTGTGAGAAGAAATGTCCTCAAATTCCTGAGGGCTCAGGGAAGCTGGGGAGAAGGGAAGGAGGGGTCGGCTGCTCCTCTGCTCCTGTGCAGTGGTGAGAATCTGGGCCTGGCAGAGTGTGTAGGTTGGACCACAGTGCTGCTGCCTCCAATATTAGCTACACGGAGGTTAACGGGGTATCAAGGGAATCGTATATCTGCACTGACCAGAGCAGGGTCTCACAGACAGGATCTCGCCCTCATGTCCCAACAAAGGTCATTTTCTTTGACATGCTATTTTTATCCTGAATTTTAGACAGAGATTTTTCCTTGTCTCCCCCTACCTCTCTGTGGCCCTGGGAACTCAGATATTCCCAGCACCACAGCAGGAGAGGAGCCTGCTCCCTGGCATCAGGTTTCATGGATGGCTGTAGGGAAACAGCAAAATGTTCCTGGCAGATAAACTGTGAGCAGGGGAAGAGGCTTCTTTCCTTCTTTCTTTCTTCTTAATCCAGTTATTATCTGATCTATATCCTTTAAATAAATATATATGCCCTTGCTTCCTCCAACTCTGGAGCTGGCTTGTGATAGCTCTTTAATTCCACCCATCTGTGCTTAGACAGTAGCTGGCCTAGCAAATTGTACACCTCCAAGTACAGCTCCCAGGGCTCTGGTTAAGACCCCATCTGACCTAAATCTCGCTCATTATAAACAACTATAAATGTTGGGTTGGGTATTTTTCAAACAATAGCAGTTACAGGAATATGTAATTTTGCTTTTGCCATTTATGACTAACACCTCCCCCCCCCAGGGCATTTAATATAAATGACATTGAAAGAGGAAAAAATCTGGTTTTAATTTCCTTTTTATTTTTATATGGGTCATCTCTGATGTTTTGCATTTACTGTTATTATTGTTAGCATATATTTCTTTCCTTTCCTCAGCCTTTGTTCCCAGGTTTGGACTCAGTAAGCACATTGCTTAGATTTAGAAAGTATTGTTAATAGCTGTCTCTTCTTAAAAAGGTCCAAGACCTCTAAATATATGTAGGCATGTAACAATTAAAGTTGATGTTATTATCCTGACAAAATGTAAAGGGCCTGAATCTGTGCTCTTAATACAAGCAATTTTAAAGTGCTCAATAAATACTAAGCACTTACCAGTATTAAATGACAGAACTCAGTATTGGGATGCCTTACAGCTGGGAAGCTATTTTAACTTTGGGGAACCTTGCTGTGACAATTTTTACAAGCAGGTATCATATGCCATCAAGCAGATCTCAAATTACACAGTTGCAACACATATAATCTACAGTGATTAGGTGCACTATTAGATCTTGTGTGTATAAATTATATACTGTATTTATAAATTGCCTTTCCCGTGAATGAGGGCGCAAAGTGAGGGGCTTGGGTGCTCCTCTGAACTAGTATCTGAAAGACTCAATCTTCCCGGCGTGGCTTCGAAGTCCGAAGAGCCGCACACCTGAACTCAAACCGTGAAGTTTGGGTTTGGGACTACCCAGGGCGGGCCAGACCGGGGAAGCCCCGAAATCCAGAGTCTCCCCTCCCCGGCTTCGGCGTGTAAACGCCCTCCACCCTCCTAGAGTGCCTCTCGTGGCCACCCGCGGCCGCTCCCGTGGCGAGAGCCCGCGGGGGGGGAGGTTCGCCAGCCACGGGAGCCGGCGGGGGGGCAGAGGGAGGCTCCGCCGGTGAGGACCCACCCGCGGGACGGGCAGCCCCGCACCGCCACTGCCGTGGGGCGGCCGTTTCTCCCCACCCGGGGTGGGCACCGCGGGGGCTCCCCCCCCTTCCTCTGGGCACCACTGCTCGCTCGCCCGGCGCCCACCCCGGGGGGGGCAGCACCCCCCACCGCTGCCTCCGGGAGCTGCCGGTGCCCACCCCGCGGGGGGGGGGGCGGGGGGAGGCTGCACCCCCCCCGCCGCGGCCGGAGGATGCGTGTGCGGGGCGTGCGACCTGGGACCGCGGCGGTGCTTGGATCCTCCTCCTCTTCCCTCTTCCCTCCTCCTCCTCCTCCTCCTCCCCTCCCTCCCGCTCCCCGCCTGGCAGCGAGGGGCTGGAGAAGTTGCGCTTACACGCGAGATGGCTTCGCAGCGGGGATCGCTTTGAGAAAAAGGTCTCCCCCCTCCCTCGCCTCCCCCCCGTCGCCGTGGCCTCCGAACAGTAAGTGGCAGGAAGGAAGTAAAGTTGCAAACAACCTGCAGCGGCAGGAACTTTCTGAGCTGCTCCAGCTGCATGTGTTCATGTGTTCAAGGTGCCTTTGATGTGTGTGCAGCAGCTTCTGGCAAGCGGACTGCAGCTTTCCCACTCGTCAGCCCTCCCTCTCCCCCACCCTTCCCAACCTCCCCTCCCACCACCGCCACTTCAGCCCACACACGCAATTTGTTTGAGAAGGAGGAAAAAAAAAAAAAAAAAAAAAAAAAAAAGTGATGAACAAGAAGTGGTGAATTACCCAAGCGACTTTTTCTCAAAGAGCGAGCGAGCCGGGAAGAGGCGCCGCGGCGAGCCCCGCGCAGCCCGCCCGGAGCTGCCCGGGAGGGACCCGCCGGGCACCCACCGGGGACCGTGGGGGCTGCGTGGTTGGCGGAGTGTGAATGCATCTCCGCAGCGAGATGCCAAAAGCTTTATCTGTCTGCATTTGACTTGCGATGCCGTCTCCTCACTAGAATGCAAACCCTTGCACAGGATGAAAACAGGTTTGTTGCAAATTCTCCTGGAAATGTTTCGTTCCCCACCGCCGCCACCTTGCTCTCTGAGATGCCAGAGAAGATCTTAATGATGACACGGTGGCAGATACCTCTGCTGCGTACCCTCCGCTGTTCTTTGGAGATGTTAAGGCAGAGATAAATCTTTTATGCAGCTGTCTTTTCATATCTGTAGCGATTGCTGCACAATCTGCACTTGATTGCAGCTAAAATACTCTTTTTAGGAGCCGTTTCACAAAATGATGCAAAATAAACACAGATGGGAGAAGTGGGGGAGAGAAGGCTGTAATGAAGTAGTGATGGTGGATTGATCTTCCCTCCTTCCCCCCCTCCAGTGCCCTCAAACAAAACGTGAGCCTTTTCTGAACACAAAATGCTACATTTCTGGTGTAAAGCAGTAAAGATTTGGGGGGGCTCTTTGGCTGGGGTTTTGGAGGGAGACTTCCATCAGTGGTGCTTGCCTTACTGACTGACTTTCTTGATACTCTGTGGCTACCAAGCCTGTCAGCCTCTATCTTGCCTTCACCTGTTTTAAATTATGTCTTTTTTCTCCCAACACCTTGCAGGTCATTCTTCCAGAATGCCAGAGGAAAGTTCGCCAAAGCGGAGTCCTCAGAACATCCCGTACAAGGACCTGCCCCATATCATCAATGCTGATGGGCAGTATCTCTTCTGCAGGTATTGGAAGCCAGCAGCAACTCCCAGGTGAGCACTTTCAAGCAAATGTCCTTTTTTGCTATCAGTAAATAAGACTCTATTCACATTATTATTATTTATAGCTTGACTGGTGTTTCAGGGCTGTGTGCATGGAGCTTTACAGAGCCTCTAAAAGAGATTTCTCTCATCTGAGAGAGCCCCTCCTGTAAAGACTCTATTCTCCAACCTTTCCTCACTCAAGTTTACAGATGTAAAACATGGAGTTACTGTCATTTCATGCACAGCTGCCTTGGTTGGCAGTTCAGTATGCTGCCGAGTGGCACATGCAGGTGGCTGGTGCCTACTGCCAATAAACAACTATCTTCAAACTAATAGCACAGGCAATCAGGGAGGGGTGGGATACTGGCGTAGGGATGTCTACTCTTGCTGATTATCTCAGTGTCAACAAATTAAACATCAGCATCTGCCTTCAGTTTCAACAGCAGTAGCCAAAATCTCAACAAGCAGAATACAGTTTGAATGCATTGCTTTTTGACTGTTGTTTGTTGTTTTATTTTTAATTATTTATAGTTAGTAAATGATTTAGGGAGTTCTTTCACTGGCAACTGTAATTTCAAAGCTGACCTCAGTAATAAACACAGAGGAGGAACCAGATAGAGAAATTTCTCCAATGTTTTTGTCATAATTTAAATAATCCCTTTCTGCAATAGCTTTCTGTGCTGATTGTGTGCTGATTATGATCTGCTATAGAAAGCTGTTTCTTTTCCTCCCATAGTTATGATCTTTCTTCTTCCTCCCAGTATCTGCTGACTTGGAATATGTTTATGCTACCAATAGTATATAGGTAGTTACTTCATAAAAATCTGAATATTGTTTTCTTTTTCTGCAAGCCAACAGGAAAAGCTATGTTGATTTTATGCAGCTAGAAAACAGTCACAGGAAAAAGTTGTTCAAGCTGTAGTAGGGAGTTAAACTTTTTCCGTGACCACCCAAGAGGTTAGACATCATCCTGTGTCCAAATCAGCCTGCAACTGTGCTGAGATGGATACGGCTCCAAGTTAGCTGGCTTTGGGTTTTATGCCTGCCAAACTAAGGGGCAATGGGAACAACACAGAACTGGGAGGTGGGCGAGCACCCAAATACACTGGCCCCAGAGGGGAGGGTGGTGCAGCCACCCCACTGTAGCTCCATTGCCCTGGTTGGGCTCTAGGACATGGGACTTGGTTTACAATCACCTGGTCCGCAGAGCATTTTATAGTTATTTCTTCTCACTGCCTTTCAGAAACAAGGAGGAAAGTTTTTGGCACTGATGCTTTACATAGGCTTTGCACCACCCTGAAGATTTCCTCTACAGAAAAAAAAAATGCTACCAAAACAAGGTTCTACTGTGAAACCTGGCTGTCTTGTATTATAATCCTAATTAATCAATAACTGCCCACAATGTTCTTCACCCCGTTGTGGAATTGCTTTCATTTTTCATGTTTAATTTCTTAGCAAATTAGTAGTGGGTGGGTCGGTCTTTGATCCAGAAACGAAAGGGTGGTAAAGAAATGAGAGTTAAAACTTGGTGTCTGAGTCCTCTGGGTAGTTAATTTTTTTCAGGGCTCTGTGCACCAAGCAGTTAATTGAGAGTGAGCTTGCCCTAGTTTTGTGACAACAAAAGTGGATGGGGATCAGTGTTGCTCATTTACAAGTGGTTCCTAAGTACGTGCGTGTGTGTGTTTGCGTTTGCGTGTTTGTGTATAAGGAGGGGGCGTACTGTTTATTATTAGCTCGTTTTGCATTGTTATGTATGAGAGAGATGGTAAGTGACTGAATAACAAGTTAGTGCCTGGATCTTACAGTCAAGAATGCTCCTGAAGTGCTTTGATAGGCAAACCAAAAATATATATTTTTTTTTTTCCCCTCTCACTTTTTGTAAGTAGCTCAGCTTTTTCTGCTTCATATGTAGAAGCTCAGCAACTTTCATCTAATTTTAAATGTTCAGCAAAAGTGATCTATATATATATGTATAGGGAGAGAAAGAGAGACACCTCAGGGGACTTTTACAGGCCTGTTACCACTTACTCTGTTTCAGATACTAAAGGCGATTCTTTCAATCTTCTAACTCAATTGTTGATTCAGGTTCAAACCTTAACGCTAATGAATGATGCTATAACTGTCAAACGGTGGGATCTTTCATTGATCCATTATGCATCTAATCCCAGCTAGGGCTATAGAAATACCCCTCCAGTGCAGATGCCCAAAGGTTATCATTGACTTGTCTTCTATTAGAATAGAACTTATCATCCTTGATCCCTCCCCCAGGAAGGGGAAAAAGCCAAGGTATCTGCCAAAGGAAAAATTAAAAAGTATCCCTAGCCTGGGGTTGAAGAGCAAACAATGGCTAGGCAGTTTCTGAGAGTGGGGCTGACCGACAGACATCACCCCTTGGAGCCAGTGCTTCTCTTTTATCTCATGAAACAGACCCACAAAAGTGGATAAAGACTGTGGCAGACTAATGTGCTGTAGTGTGGGGTTTTTTTTTAAAAAAAAAAAAAAAGTGTTGTCAGGAAGATGGGGACATTTTGTGGGGCTCTTTTGCTTGGTGCTCACAAATATCAAGGCTCTGATCCTGTGTGGTGTTGATCTGACTGATCAGCCCATACTAGTGCACATATGGGAGCTTTGTTGTAAGTGCCACGGAGGCCAAGGTTGTCCTGTGAGTGAAAGGCACCTATTGTGATTTCCTCAGCAGGGTCCGCTTTGTTTCGAAGGGGGATTTAGGTGATTACTTCACAGGAAGCTGACACACAAAGGCACTCAGATGTCATAATGATTAGATGGGGTAGATAGAGTAGGTAGAAATGGGACTAAGGCAAGAGGGCGACAGTGTTTTCCACTTGTTTTTTGGGTGGGAAGTCACTCCCAACAGCAGAGCTGGGGACTGTCTTCTTCTATTGCTGTCTGCTGGCAGCAATGCAGGTGGGACTTCTCTGGCCAGCAGCCCTGCAAGCTGCCCAACTTGTTGAGCCAGTTTCATCTTGAGATATAATTAAGTGGTCTTGTTGAATGCAGCAGAGAAGAAAAAGCAGTATGTTCTGGTGTCGTTTTCATGTATTGTGCCAACAGTCGGATTTGTGGAGCACAAAGCCAGGTAACTTTTTGGCACTGAACGCTCACTACTGAGTGCAAAGCTTAAGGTCTGGGCAAGGCAGGGCATTTTCAGGACCATGTCATGTTGTCTGGAGGAAGTAAATCGTTGGTACCAAACCAGATTGCCTTTAGCATGCCCCAGCAGCCAACATAAATCCTTCTAATGGGAAAGCAGTCTTTGCGTAAACAAAAGCAACAACAAGGTTAAAACCTCTGCCACCACCCTGAGTGGTCTGAGTCAAAATATGAGGTAATAGGAGGTGAGGAATTAAGAAACTATGCTCTGTTCCCCGCTCTCAGACAAAGCTGCTAAGAATAGAGGTGGGATGAGGAAGGGGAAGGAAAGTTGGGAGGAGAAGTCAAGACATTTCCTTTGAGGCCCCTAAAGGGCCTGGAGAAGTTTAGAGATAACCTTCTTTTCCTCTCTGTTCTGTATCCCTGTAGCCTATTCTGGATGCTTCAGCTGTTCCTGTCACTGCCTAGATAAGCACAAACATTTTTTTCTGGGACACTTTTGGTTCCTCTGCTTGACCTCAAATAAACCCTGTAAGATTTAATGACCCCAGCAGGTTTTTCAGAGGTGCTAATAGCCTGCAGACACCATTGACTTCAGATAGAGAAAGTGATGCTCATCTCTCTCCCTCTGGATCAGCCACTCTAGGCAGGACACTTGGAGCTTGGGACACTTGTAGTTAGAGGATGCTTCTGAAAATTTGGGTTCCAGACATCCTTGTATCTGAGCTTCCTCATCTGTCAAACAGAAGTCATTATTTGGTGGTTAGTATGATGCTTGTATGTCTCTCCACGGAGTGGTCTCGAGGTGCACTTAGATGATTGCCAGGAACTGAAGTGGTCTGCCTGAGGAGGCTGCCTGAAGCTGAGACGTGTGGGTCACAGATGTGTTCCTGAATGATTGTTAATGTACACTAAAATGGGTTGGCTGAACTTTAGACATCATAACCACGTTTAAGTGAACAGAGTTGCAACTGTCTGAGAAAACAGTGTCTTTGTAGGAGTTCTGTCAGTTCTACACCTGACAAATGTGATTAAAAATACAAACTTAAACAAAAACCACCCGCTTTTCTATTACTTTTAAAATTTGTTTTACTCTATGAAAAATGCCTGCCATTCGTTCTCACTTGTTAGTAATGAAAGGCCAAGCCAAAAAGGAGAAAATATATTTCTCTCTTCTCCAAGGGCTTTGCAGAAGTCCCCGTGGTGCAGAAATACAAACTGCCTTTATATTTGAACTTGCCCTTAAATTGTGAATATTGCTTGCTGATTTTGGCACTTCATTACCAGCATTTCCATGGCATTTCCAGAAGAACAGCACAGCCCCCAGCATGAGCAGTTGACAAAGTTGAATTTGACTTTCAGACCCTTCCAGAATGAATAAATAAATAAATAAATAAGCAAAGTGAGGTCAAAGCAAAGGGAATGAAGTCACAAATTATAATGTATTTAATTATACTGTGTGGTGTTAATCTCTAGAAATACTTAAAGGAATTTCTAATTCAGTGTCACTCTTGGAGAACACTTTTGTTTGTACTAATGAGGTCAACTTCAAACTAATGCACAAGGACCAAATTTGTATGGTGCAAAGTGACTTATGTCAGCACAGTTTGTCAGAAGATTAATTCAGCTCTCTTTTTGTGTCTGATCACATTGTACACGGTGCAAAGGGGAATTACAATTATCAGTGTTGAATCAACATTCTAGACTTCGCTTGCTGTATTGCTATTGCCTGAGTTTCTAAAGCCTCCCTTCTATTCATCAGCCATGGATATGTTCCTTTAATGCCTATATTCTCTTTGCTCCATGTGACTGTCTTATTCACTGTGAATGGAAGCATCCTTTTATGATTTCTTACGCCATTTCAAGTGGATGTGCAAATTAGCAAACCAGCTTCACGTAAGAGGGACTCTGACAGACAGGAGAGCAGCTTTGGTTCTTGCTGTAGATGTTTCCAACAGGCTTTTTTAGTAGGATAATTTTTTTCAGTCCCCACAGGAATGTTAGACAGAAGCAAATCTGCCTTTTATTTCACAGAACCCAAGGAAAAAGGCAAATGACAAAGGGAATAACAATTGTAATTTGCTCTTTGCCCTGTTAGGATCAGCTTCTGAGCACAAGTGTACAACTTCATGACATTGGTGTGTGGGAGCAAGGTGGCTTTAGGAGTTCCCTGTTGTGAATCTCAAACAAAATCAAATCTGGTCCTGAGACAGCAGCAAAGGAAGCAAAATCAATGTTGGTTCTTAGTGTGACAACTGATGAACTCTTGGAAACAGTGCTGTCCAGCATGGTGAATATTGGAGGTAGAGGTAGAAACAGGAGAAAAGAAGAAAAATAGTCTTGAGATTGTGTTGAAAAGCTGCATTTCTGCTCATGATTCTGCCAGAGACTGAAGGCTAAGAAGACCTTGCTTCTCTTATGCAAATAGTACATTTGCTTTTCATGGGCTTACAAGTGTGATGGTCAGTACTGGCTTTGTACCATGATCCTGATGGATCCCCTAGCTGGTCGCTCAGCAGTTAGAGCCCTGCCTGTCCCTCCAACTCTCTTTATCCTGAGCAGACCCTGCACTGGCTCTCCTCTCAGATTCTAATACCTAAGTTTTCTTCAGCTCATCAAACTGGGAGCACTCTAAACCAGTTATTTGTTGACAGTGACACAATAGTTGAAGCACACGAACTCATCAACCTTATCAGGGTTCCAGATTGTAAGAATTCTTTATTTCACTAGCACAAGAAATGTGTAGGTTTAGACAAAAAAATAAAACCAGCTGCACACAGTTCCTTGCCTCAATTTCTTCAGCATCTTGAACATCTGTTGGGAACACACAGCAGCTCTTCTAGATTGCCATGAATACATCTACAAGAGTTGGCTAGTATTGTTGTACTGGCTAGAAGAGGGTATTTTTTCTAGATGCCTGTTGCCAGAGGAGTTGGCCTGTGTTTCCTTGCAAGTTCCCTTCAAGCTGCTGTGGCTTTGTGCTTTTCAGAGCCAGGATGAACATCTGATCTCTTTGTTCTTCTAGGGAAATTGCACTGTTCTAAGAGCTGTCCCTACAGACACATTTGGCTGAGCTGCCTTCCCTAGGTTCAGGCATGCCATTGTCCTAATGTGCTTCCATTTGAATGGAAGACTTCCTATTGTCCCTTATCCAAGAGATGTGACACAACCCTGATAGCAAATGGCTGATTCTTCTAAGTATCCTAGGAGATAGTATTGCATCCTGCCCATGAGCTTTCTTAAGATGTGCTTAGGCAGGTCCCTTACATCATCACACCCCAATTATATCCTTAACTATATCCATACATCCCTGCTCTGTACCCTACCAGTACAGACATTCTGATGCTGTATCAGTACAGTTTATAGGAAGGAAATTAGCAGCACCAGGAACACCAGGGTAAGTGAAGTTTTTTGACATCATTAAAATTGTATCTCTGCTAGGGTTTCTTCTTGCAGACCAATAAAATTTCACTTATGTTAACTGGAAGAGAAATACTGGTACAATCCCAGATACCAACCTTGGGCTCCCAAGTAGCCCAACCATAAACATCTTCTAAAGCAACCAGATCTGAGGGGGTCACTGGGTGGTGATGTCAGGAAGGCATCTCAAAGCTGACCAAACTCCCTGTCCAGAGAGTGGTACCAAGGTGTGGCCTTGGGGACAAGCAGGGAACAGCCCATGGAAGCAGTCTCGGGGGGCAGAGCGCTCTGGTCAGATTTGCCTGCCTCAAGCACACTCCTACGGGCCGTCCACAGCAGCTGAGGGCAGGAGAGGGGATGGCTTTTGGACTGTGCTCTACTTGGGGATGTGTATGTCTCCCCTAGACAAATGAAGTATATTTGTGTCCAAAGGGATTAATTATTTTTGCAGTAGCGGCCATGTAGTCGTTTTCAATGTCCCAAGACTTTGACTAACACCAAACTTCATGAGTACTTCCACTGGAATGAAAGAGACTCCCTTTCTGCATGACAGACACTTGCTCTCTAGCCAGGAGCTATCTTAATTTCTGTTTGGCAGGCGCTCACTTGATGACGGGAGCTTCTGAATTCTCCCATACTAAGTGATGGCAAAGGCAGCTTGCTAGACCTAGAAAATTCAGTGTCAGAAAACAGAATAAGGAAGTCAATGAGGAGCAGAGAGCAGGCAAAATAAATGGTCAAGACAGTCACTAGGCAGGGACACAATGACCAGTGGTTTACAGAATCAGACTCTTAATTTCTCTGTGCTTTTGTTTCTGCATCTAAAATTGGGTGTAAACATCCAGGTGAGTGATATAAATTGGGTCTGGAGTCCCTAGATGAAAGTTGCCAGAGAAAGTAAGTTATTCCATGAGGTTGATGTGCTTGATGTTTGAAGAGAGGTTTTTTAAAAAAAAAAATCTACTAAGTGATGCATTAGTTGTTCTCTGCTGTTCAGCTACAAGTAAATTGTCTCAGCAGCAATCCATTAAAAGAAATAAAAGAGAGAAAATTAAAAAAAAAAAGAGACAAAATATTGACAACTGGGCTAAAGCCAAACTTTCAGTGGTAATAGTGTAGTAATCGTTTGTTCCAGTGTTGTGTATAGATGAGTAAGGAGAAAATGTACAAACTACTATAGATTTGGTAGGCAAGAAAGATTACTGATGTTTTTCAGCAATCTATCTGACCTATGATAAAAAGGGCTTGCTCTGTATGTTTTCCTTCTTCCTTGATCAAACTTGAAGCTTGCAGAATGGGAGAATAAAACTTAAATCTTTGGTCTTTTTTTAGAACAGAAAGTTGGTTTCATTTGCTGTAGGTGTCAGCAGGTTAGCTAGTTCACCAGCTGGCAAGATGAGCTTATTTTTATAATTTTTCAACATAGTTTTGAAAAATAAAAGTGAAAAATATCTCAGTGAGGTTTCAAATCCAACTGTCAAATTTCAGAAATCTGCAGTGGCTTAATTTGCTGGGATAAAGGCATGAGGAGTGATGAGGAAGCAGTCAGTAATTAAATTGCTGCAGAGATAACATCTAGCTGACTTAGTGCTTAAGCTTTTTCTTCATTTTTTCAATTTTGTGTGAGAGCTAGTCTACAATATTTGCAATATTAAAAACTGTATTCGGAGCAGCATTCATAATCTCATTTTATTAAAAGGATATTCAAGCGATCAGCATTCAGTCATCCTCTGGCCCTCCACAAATGATTTTAACAAGGACCACCAAGCATCTCAACCCAGGTTGTCTTGAAAATGCACAAATCTTCTCCCTGACATTATTAGCTGCCCGCAAGTTGATTAGGACAGAAAGCTTTTCAAAAATTTACTTTTTCTTTTCAGGTTCACTGTGGCCTCATGCCTGTAGCACAAGGCTGGAGCTCAGGGAACCCATGGTGACATTTTGACTCTGCTGTTAAACCCCTGCTGATGGCTGTAGGGTCAGGTTTAGCCTTATGCTGTGTGTCCATCCTTGCCTCTGGCATGCTGTCTTGCCACGGGGTAAGGCTTTTTACCTCTTGTGCTTCGGTTTACATGGCCGTGGGAGGAAGGGTTGATCCTTGTCTGGAACAGGGCGATGGGTCTTTGGACCTCTTGAGGTCCCATTCATCTCTGCGTTATGTGACTACAGCAAGCCTAGCTGCACCCTTTGTAAAACATTTTGGGTTTTGTGAATGAAGAATGTTGTACAAAAGCCAGCTGTTGTTATTATTTATGCTATTTATTTACTGGTCACGTTTCTGGGAGCTGGGAAATGGAAAAAAAAAAAATCAATCAGCAATTTCACTTTGTTTATATTTAGTGTCGCTTTCAGTGTTTGGGGAATGTTGATTTGTTAAACACTACTTCCTCTAAACCCCCTAGTTTTACACAGCCAATGGAAACATTGTGTCATGCTTACACATAGGTGTACATTTCTCTTTTGAAGCATCATTTAAGGATTCTGAGCATCAAAGTTTTGCTTCCTGCTGTGCGTGTTCTCCTGTTGCACTAGGAGAGATGGTTGGATCCCGCCGCACAGCTAAACATAGCAGCAAGGCTTGTTTACAGTTTGCTAAGTCTGGAACATTTTCAGATGTGGCTCCACAGCTCTTTGTTACCCCACAGCAGTTCCCAAACCCCTGCTGCCCCACGCTCAGGCACCGCGCAGGGCACGGGCATGGGTGCTCCAGTGCCCCCGAGCCCCGTCGCTGTCTCACAGCTGCAGAACCGAGGTCTCTCTTGCTCCCCATGTCCCGCACGGCACGGGCAATGGGTCACCCCTCACCTGGGAGCTCCGTGTCTCCGATGCCGGGAGCAGCCCCGGTGGTGTGCCGTAGCCATAGAGCTGATGAAGCTCTTCCCATTGCAGGCTGTGGCAGATGCACCCCTCACATGTGATCCAACAAATGGTGTCTCGTAAATTGGCAGAAGAGAAACTTGGGAGGAAAGACAAAACATCTTCCCTGCTGCTAGCTCAGACATCAGCTCTGACTCTTTCTTTGCTGGCAGTTGAGGAGTTGGAGCTGGCCTGGCAGTGGTGGGGTTGATAACTGTGGTATTGACAGTATTTGCTCTTAATATTGCTGAGGCTTTTTAAAAATGGTCAGCAATATGCGGTACTTCTCAGTTTCTGGTGAAGCGCTCCACATAAAACACAGCGTTCCTGCAGCAGAATAACAGCTTGTGGTTTAAATAAATGTTGTTATTTCTGCTCTGCTGTAGGTGTACATGTATGTTTTGGTTTAGTGACTGCCAGATACTGTAAATGAGTATTGATTTCCTTTTCTATTTTAAGCTTTTCTGCAGAAAAGGCATCCCACATGCCTTTAGCTTTCTTTGCCTGTTCCTGAAGTAGTTGCAGCCAAGGATTTATCTAACTAAATACTCTTTCATTTTATTGTTATCACTCATTCCTATTTTAGTAGTCACACCCCAAGTTAGTCAGGTCAGGTCCCCATTCACCTTCTGGAGTTAAAAGCTATTACATCTATCCCTTTTTGAGAGCAAATCAACAAGACAGTGTTTAAACTTATGGCAAGTAGTTCCTTATTTACATTAGCATGGCAGCCCTCACTGCCATAGGTGAAGCTGCCTTGGTGTTAGAAATGGAAGAACTTTTGGGTAGCAAGCCTGCCGTAGCTAAAGTCTTTGGACAGCCAGATTAGCTCAGTCTGGCCAAGAAATAACACAGACCTGGATTTGGCAATGATAGGCTGAAATCTCCATCTGTTTGTTAACTGTTAAATCATCTGTATGTAAACCATTACATCTCAGCAGTGGTTCAAATTTACTTTGTTTCAAAACATGAATAAACATTTCAGCCTTTAAAGCACACCTTGCAGCGATCACTGTTTTAGCAGGATTCCTGTGTCTCACATTTAACTGCTTACATTCAACTTTCTCTCCTACCTCAGGTCTACAGCAAACGTGGAATAGTAAATTAATTGCAACATGCTCAAAGCCTTGGCAAATGCTTTGCCTGTGACATTACGGATTTCCCAGAGGAATAGCTGCTGATATTGATTTTGACAGAGCCTACAAAGCCTCTCACTGCAAAGATTCCTCTCATAGCTGGGCAGGTCTGAAGTGCAGCTCTGGGATGTGCCGAGATAGGATTATTCATTGGGAATGAATGTGCTTAATCTCAAAGTATGTTAAAATATATGTGATTTATGATTAAGAAATCAATCCTTGAGTTTCTGTCTCTGTTTATGGGATAATTCCACCCTGACTTTTGGAAAATCGCACAGAAAAAGATTGGCTATTTGGAGACTCATGTTATCTGTGACATCTGAACTTTTTATGAGTTCATCAGTTTGTTAAAGATAACCAATTAAGATCTCTGCCAACACAGAGACTGGAGACAAAATTGGATCAGAAAGGTAAAAGTGAGGATGGGTAATTGAGTCAGTGGAGGAAGTAATCAAGAGTTCCACATTATGGGTGGAATTGCCTGGTTACAAACCATACTATCAGGTCTAAGTATTTCAGAGAAATGAAGTTTTATGTTTTGCTTTAAACCATTTTCATACAATTGGAAATTGCAGAGTCAGTGCTTTATTAAAAAGTAATAGTATCATACTATCTTGAGTTCACAGAACAGGTAAAGTGTCATCTGCCTTCTTGCTCCTTACTTATTCACAGCTCTCTTCCAAGCTAGTGAAGATTTTCCCAAGTAAGACCAAAATGCCTGATCAAATTAGTTCAGATGTGCAGTTTCTATTGCAAGGAATGGCTTGGAAATGCTCTGACCCCCATGTGCCAGATGTGCACTTTTCAGCGTCTTCCCTGCACAAGTGCAAGGGCGATGAGCTGAATTCTTCCTTTAATAACTTTTTCAATATTGCTTGTCATGAGTTGTTTGTATCATCCATTCCCCAAAATAACAGGTTGAGACTAGAAGTGATTAGAACCATGACTAGAGTCTAAAACATTGACAATCCCATTTTTAAGAACCATTGATTTTGTGGGCAGACTGACCATAAAGAATGCCTAATGAGCCCAGGTTCTGACTACTAGTGATGTCCAGCTCCTTCATGAAAAATACCTTGTGAAAAAAGTGAAGTGAGAAAGTCTGCAGACTAGTCTTAAAGGACTTTAAGAAACACTGCTTAACATTTAGATGTAGCGTCCTCTACACCACTTTATGATTTGTTTCAAACTATAAGCATTTCTTAGCAAACATCTGAAAATAACTGACCAAACAAGCATGTTACTGAGGACTTAAAAGTCATCAAGTACTTGTGTGGACCTAACTAGAGGGATGGCTTTACTAAATAATTTCCAGCACTTCAGACCTACAGAGGCTCAACTAAAACTCCACACCTTGATACAGGGATACTGCTGTCTAATTCCATCTTTCGTACTGTGCAGAAGGGTGAGATTAAATGGTCACAATGGGGCCATTCTTGCATGACTTGAGCTGATCCCTTATCAAGCACACTTTGTTCCTTTCTAGGAAGCCTGCTTGGTCTTTTGGGGTTGAGCTGGGCTTGAAAGGCTATGAGCTTATAGCAGCAGTAAGTAGTGACTTGTCACTGGAACAGACACCAGTGTTCCGAGTATGCTGAGACTGCAAGTGGGTTCAGTAAGAAGGAATTGTTTTTGCACAGCTACATTGAAACAGAGATATACTCTTATATAAAAAAAAATCTCCATTCAGTGAACGGATTTAGTCCTGAACTAGTAAGTAGTGCTGAGTTTAAGCAATAGTGACTGCAGGAAAAAGCTTCTGGCCCTTTAATTGGAGCTTTCTTGTGCTTTGGAAGGACCATTCGTCAAGTTGCACAAGCCTTTCTTTTTCCAAGGCTTTCACTCACCAGGCAGTGCCTGCATTTTGATTTCCAGAAGAAACTGCTACAGGACTGGCTAAATGGTAATTTTGTAATTTTTGTCCCTTTGGAAATCATTAGAGGTTCAGTACAAGTCTGTGAAAGAGAAGGGGGAGGTTTGCGAAAACTTTTCTTGTTCTTACTACCCGTTTGTTGGTTCTCCACTGGGAATCGTGGTCCTGCAGCCATCTTCCACTTGTGGTGTCTTTGCTTCCAAGTGAAAGTTAATTTTTAATAAAATTAACAAGAAGTATCTTATTTTTCTTTATGTCCAAGGGGATCTGTGGAAGAAACTCTTTTGCTTCTTTGAATATTCCTCCTCCACACCTTAAAGCTAATCTAAAAATTTTTGGTGCCATTTTAGATCGACTTGAATTTTGCAGCTGATGTCTTCTATTCAAATAACGCTTTGCCCAGTTTTCCTAGAAAGACAGTGGCTGCTTTGTGCATTCATCCTTGTAGCTCCCCTTGTGAGATACAACCTCCATTTCATTTCTTTTGTAGCCCTGGTACAGAGGAAAGGCTGAAGCAGAGCAAAGTGCAGAGCCTGGATGTCCAACTCCAGCCTTGTTCCCAGCCAGGTCAGGGGGGAATTCTTCCCAGGCTCCCCCCAAATCATCCCTTCCTCAGTCCTGTGTGTGTGGCAATGCCTACACATTGCCTTTTTGGAAAGAGAAGTCGTAATTCCTCTTTCAAGGATTCCTGTGCTCTGTGGGAGGGCAGCAGCAAGAGGAAAGAGCAGCTCCAAGCCCTGAGTTGCCCATGTCTCCAGAGCGTTTGTTTGCCTTGCAGATTCAGAGCAGCAGGTCTGGCAGTTCAGCCGAGGAAAATCCCATCTCTGATATCAAAGTGGAGGAGTGTCTCCCTGAGGTAGTCTGTGTAACCCTAGAATCCCTCCTCCTTAGTTTTATCCAAGAAAGGGGTGGGGAGATCCGGCCCATGAATTTTAAGCTACACACCACGCATTTCATGTCTGATCTCAGCCTTGTGTCCCCTGAAATATTACTTCAAAGCTTCCTTGAAAAAAAATACAGCTGGTCTCAAATGTTAACTTTGCACAGATTTGTCCAGAGCTGTGCAGTTGCAAGGTTCCAATAATTCCTTCCCTCCCACTCCCACCTGAAATTTCCTTCATCTCTTTTCCCAATATTAGACCACTCATGAGTTATTCTCAGTGAGGGCTTGCTTTTCAAAGAGCTACAATAAATCAGCGTAAGATATTTCTCCACATTGTTTTGTGCTGGCTCTAGCTAGATCCTGTTGAACCTTTTTTTTTTTTTTTTTTTTTTTTTAAATATATCTGTACTACCCAGTTCTGTCTCTGCCCCATTGATTTATGGTGTCTACACTTTCTGGTGTTATTGAATAACTTACCAGTGTTACTCCTCCCAAGGTCATGGCAATTCTCAAATGTCCTCTTAACCCTATGCTGATGCGGAATTGTGATTTTGACATTTCTGGTGAGACCAGGCTTGCAGACATGTTGCAAGAGAGTTGCTCATAGAAGCGAGAACAGGTTTTAAGACTGAGCGCTAAGTGTCTATGATGTTAGACAGTAGGATGCTGCTTAACCTAACAGCAGCCCCTTTGAACAGGCTTGAATGGGAACTTCCAAGCCTGAGTAGATGGGGAAAGAAAGTAGGAATCAGAGTTTGCTGGAGAGGCTTACTTTTTTAATTGCCAGTTTAGGATCTGAACAGGAATGAAGCTAGTGATTCTACTAGACTAGACCAAACAGCATCAAACACAAATGTGCAGAATCCTCAATCCCCACAAGCTCTATAAAATCAAGAAGAAATTTTCTAGTGTGAGCATAGTGCATGGTCCTTTGACATATTCTGTGGTGCTTAAAGGTTTTTCACAGGTTAAACTACTATATTTTTGAGCTATTGCTTACCTCAGTCTGTCTAGAAGAGGTTAATTCCTCCAGATTTGGAACTCTGTGAGACATCCATGCCAATGTTACAAAGTCTGTGATATTGAGAGAAAGTTGATTGAGACTCAACTCCAGGCTATTGCCATTCTGACTTGCTTTTTCTCCTGAGTTGGGAAAAATAGCTATAGAACTGCTAGTTTAGCATAACATTGCTCAGCTTCAATGACAGCTGAAAAAAGCGGCAGCTACCCAGATTATGGACCTACATGGCAAAGCTATGGGCCGGTAGAACAGAAGCTAAGAATGCTTTTCTCAAAAAAACTGAGCAAGAGAGCAAGCAAAGCTCTTGGCTGTAATGCCTTCTTGAAACATGGCTTGGAATTGGGAGCAATGGCCTTTTGCACCTTCAGAGAGACATAACTCTGCATCTTTCCTTGAGACAGAAGGACAGCATGAAGGTACACACCTGACCCCACCATAAATATTCCTGTCTAACCAGAGTCACCAGGCTAAACTCTTGACTAACTGCTTAGGTCACAAGCATGCACAGCATGACAGAAATTGCCAGAACTATTTGCAATCCCTGCCCATGGCCCAAGTTTTGTCAGGGTTGGTTCAGGACACAGATCACATATGGAGAGAAAATAAGTGCAAAAGCTCACTCAAAAAGCAGATACAGAGACATACTGCTTCAGGTCTTAAACCCAGAGCAAGAGTCTTCCAGAGAAAAGGTCACCAACAGTGAACAAAACAATTCATTCTTCATTATGTGTTCTTGGAAATGATTAGCTGGAATTTTTTTTTTTTTTTAAAAAAGGTAATCTTTAACAAAATACCAAGGGTAGAAAATTGGAATGACAGTTAAAGCTCAACAAAGTTATAAGCTGCTTAATGCATAATCTTATTATGTGAAAGATAACTAATCTTCATAATCAGCCAGGACCACTGACCCAGTTAACCCAAGAATGCATACCTTTAATTGATTTTCCATTATAATATACTTTGGAAGAAAAATATACATACATGACATTACATTTTTAGAAAGTTAAAAAGGTCTGTGAGCAACTATCCAGTTGCTTGTCAAAAAATGCCATCACTGAAATGTTTTTGATAAATAAAGGTTAATTGTTGACTGTGGTTCTAAGACTCGGACTGATTCCAGCTACAAAGGAGCTGATAAATCAGCTCAAACAACACAACAAGATGTAATACTTAATTTCAGTGAGCCAGTCATTTTTCTGGCAGCCTACCTAACTCAGAGCTTTTCTATCAGTTTTTAAAAACTACTTTAGGAATTTAGTGTCAAGTATTCAAAACTCTCAAGTCAGATGTTCTTTGTTAGAGCTGATCCGGTTCTGGTAACAACATTCATAATACCAAATGAAAAGCGTAGTTGCCTTACATAGAATAACATGGTTACTAGCTTAAGTTGGAAGGGCTTGATTCAGGAAATAATTTCTGCGTGTGATTAAATCAGTCCTTATTCAGGACAGCATTTATAAATCCTTTTTTAACTTTCATCTTGTGCTTTGTAAGTCCTGCTGACTTTCATGAGTTCAATAAAGTTACCTGAGGTTAGGCAAGTACTTAAATATTGTTCTGAAGAGGGGTGCTTTTGAATGGGGTAAAAAAGATTGCATTTTTCATATATGCAGTCATAGGAAGCTTGTCTTCAGTTCTTTAGTCTAGTCACAGTGTTTTGGGTTATTTTCTGGCAATAAAAGAGCATGAACGTGGTGCCACAGAAGTGTCTCTGTCCCCAGTGGACACAAGATGTTAAAAATCATACCATCCCACTCACAACCTTCCTTGCCTACCTAGTTCAGTTTCAACATGATTTTTGTTGAAAATAAATCAAGAACATGGGTCTTATGCTCAGGAGGACCCATGTCCCAAGTTGTGTTTCTGGCCTGGCAGATTTCATAGCACAACAGCTTTCTGACTGTTATTTCAAGGTATGTTTTTTCTCATGACAGAGCCCTGGTTTAAGAGGGCTCTTGCTTGTTTTGTGAGCCAGGTGCTGCAATTTCTTTCCCTACAATTGTTCTCCTGCAATTGATTGTGGAATTTCATCTCTAAACAATTGTCCTGGTACAGCAGAGAGGGCTGAGGTGGCAACATGTGTCTGGCAATAAAGAAAGTGAGAACCTTCTAAAACTGGTTCTGCTCTTGCACTGAAAGCTGAATTCCTGCCCTGCAAAGGTGCTCCCCCCACAAGAAGTGAAATACTAGAGTTACACTGAAAAATATGAAAGGGTTGCCAACAGCTAAAGCTTAGATCAGCTGGTGACCTCTCGGAGAGTCAGGACAGAAAGACAGTGTGTTTATATGGGTTGTGCACACCGATTTTGTGTTACAGCCTGGCCTCTACTACTCCCAACCTCCCTGATTCAGGAAAAAAAGTCTGCATGTGCCTTGTACCAACTACTTTCATGGCATCGCTGTGTATTGCTTACTTAGCAAGCTGCAACTGCAACACTGGAGGGACTGATACCAGTCATGGGTGACCAGCACAGTGGAGATGTGAGAGCAGGGACTGGACACTGGTATATACCATCACCTTCTAATGGGAGATGAGTAAACACAACCAGTAGTTGATTTGAACAGTAAAGACAAATACTGTCCAGCCTTCTTGTTGTAATAAGTAACTGCATCTGTTTGCCAAGCTGAGGAGTACCAGGAGGCAGAAACCTGAAGTGGGGAGGGAGGGAGGAGGAGGTGGTAAAGGCTATGGGAAGGGCAGGGACCTGTGAAAACTAACTTGCTTTTGCAAACAGCAGTCAGTAAACTGGTTTCCTTTAATAACCATGATTGGTTTTGCACTAGTTAGGTGGGAGCAAGCACGTGGATGCTTGCTCACGCTCAGCTCGCACCTTGGCTTTGTGTGGAGACACACCTGCCGAGTGTGGGGAAATCGTGCTGTTGTGTGATTAGGTGCCCTCTTGAGCAGATGCCAAAGCAATGCTATTTTGAGTTGGTCAGCAATTACAGTTCCACCAGCGAACGCCAACTGAAGCATCCAAAGAAACATCATGTTTCCCTGCCTGCAGTTAGAGAGATGGGGGTTAGCATGGGTTCAGGCACAGGCCAGTCTCCGCCAGAAGGCTTTGCAGGCTGTGCACAATGTTTTCTACCTGAGGTGTGTGAGTTTCCAAGGACTTCACCAGTGCAATTGCAAGAACTGGAGATGAAGAAATTTCTCACTAGGATCAGTTTGATATATGGCAAATACACAAATCTTCTTTAAACAAAATTTCCATTGAGATGGCACTCAGAGGCACCGCAGTCCTGCAAAATCTTAAAGCCTGCAGGGTTTCTGTATTAATTTTGAATTACTCTGTTGAAAGTAGTCTCTGATATTCTGTTATTCCAACCATTGTGGTAGGAGAGAGCAGGCTGTGATTTAAGAGCAGGGGTTTCAGCAAAAATGTTTACATACAGTAAAGAACTTCTGTCAGTCAATCTAATCACTCGTCGTGTTTTCATGCCAGCTTGCTAGTGAAAATATTTTGAACCGTGTATTTTTTACACTGCCTTCAGGTATTATTTGCCAAATCTGAAATTGTTTTGTAATGGAAAATGGGAGATTAGGTGCAAGAGCCAAATCCTTCAATCCTTGATCAGATGACACTCATACTAATTTCAATTTTTCAAGCTGTTGTGTTTGATGTATGGCCCCTGTGTTTACACCTAAAAGCTGGACCTAAAGAGCTGTGTAGATGTGAACTAGTTTTTAGTCAGTAATGCCACTCTCACTGTTTACTGAACAACAAAATGAGCTACCTCTGTTTCGACATAACAATTTGGAAATTTTACTCCTTGTTTATGACTATTGATAAGACAAAACTTTCAAAAGTATCTAAGTCTTCTTAACAGCTACTGCCATTAGGTCTTTTAAAGGCACAAACAGTCTCAGGAGTTTTATTCAGTATTTTGCAGACAAATAACCCAGGTCTCTTCCCCATGGTGTCCAAAGGCTCAGTTCTGCAACGCCTGGTAACTGTTGTGCTAGATAAGAGGAGAGGTTACAGGAACACCTTGCTTCTCTGAAGCATTGAGGTTTTTTTTTTCTCACTGGTTTCACAGAAGATGAGGGGTTTGAGCATCTAGCAGGATGCTGTTGGGCAAAGTTGTGGTGCTGCATCAGTGTGAATTAAAGCAAAATTAGGGCTTTGCTATCAGGGGAGATGAAATAACAGCAAGAATTTCCTGGCAGAGATTTCTTTGCCAGCTTCCCATTAGGTTTCACTCACTTGATGCCTTTCAGTGCATACATTCAAATAATATTTCTCCGAGGAATGAAGGGCTGTATTCAGTCAGCCAAGTTGCACCTTAATCTCTGTGCCTAGTCAGCTTAAAAAAATACAGGTCCTCTAAAGAGTAACCTATGGCTTAAGTAAGACACCAAGCAGGGAAGCTGTCAAGGTCCAGGTAATAGAAGATATATGGCAGAGACATAGCCTGGCTGAGTCTGCTGGGTATCAAGGTGATGTGTACACAGGAATTTTCTCTCACATTTCCTTAGTTTCTGCATCAGCATCCTGTACATGCAGGGGACTGTGCAAGACAGACTTGGGGACTGTGATGTCCCCTTAGGTGACCCGGGACCAGGGCTGAGGTACTGGGTGGAGCCTGAAGCATTTGGGTGGGGCCTCCAATTTTCAGGTGCATGTATAGAATGACTTGCTCTTCCAGCACTGGCTGCAGTGTCTCTGCTGGGCTGCCTGCATCTGGGAAGGGGAGAACATGTAAAGCCATGATGCCTCTGCTGCATAAAGTTAATATTCTCGCTGTGGAATGAGAAATGTCTCAATTTCTTCCGTATTTGGAGCTATAATAATAGACCCTGTACTCTGAAAATCAGACTGTCTGGCAAGTGCATTGATAACTTGACAAATCCATTGACTGGAGAAGATGACAAAGGAAGAAATGACTGCGCCATACTGATTGTTTTGAAACCTGCAGTGATACTAAAGAATATTTGTAAGGCACAGCAAGTTAAATATTCTACATTACCCAACCTCACCCTTGCTAAATTAGTATTGGGCAGATAGCAGAGCATCTTTGCATTACTCCTTTCGTGTTTGCAATATGCTCTGTAAAATCCTTCTGGTTTCGACGGATGCTCTTTCAAGTTGTCTACATGAGCAAATACTTTGAAGCAGGTGCTAATCAAAGAGCTAGAGCAGGAGTTTCTACATCATCCAACATCTTTTTAAAGTTTAAATATATTAAGATCAAAGCAGTTTATTGCAGTGAATACACTGTCTAAAAAGATATTCAAAACCTCAATCAAAATAAGTTGAGGAATTCACTAGCTGTAAACTGCTGTCTTTATTTTATGTTGTCAGTTCATTTAATACTTCACTGCTAATGTGCTGAAAATGCCTAACTTGTAGCCTTCAAACTGTTTTGTGGTTGCTGATGTTGCAATGACAGATGGTACTTTTAAATGAGCAAGTTATGTTTATGTTGCTAAAGCTGGATTTTAAATAGTCACCTGTCAAATTCAACAGAACTTCTGTAATTTCATTGCTACTTCTGCTACAGCTCTAGTCTAATTCTATACAAACTTTGCTCAGTAAAAACACTGGGAAGGTTCATTCAACTTCAGTCATGCTCACTTGATGCCATTCCAGGGAAAGTAAAATATCATTGGTAAAACTGGAGTCTTCAAAGGTAAGTATTTGCATATCTTTCAAAAAGAAGCATTTATCAGACTGTTTTTTAATGATCCCTGTCTGTAGTGATACGGTGGCTATGTAAGAGTCATTTTAATCACCAAAGTGAAGCAACTGTTTTGGGGCAGAAACTGGAATGGTAAAATTACCAGAATTGGGGGCAAAAGATAAAATTTGAAACTCCAAACCAAAGTTCTGGACTCTGCTTGAGACTCATCCTTAAGCTAAAATTTCATCTTTAAGAGTGTGCTGTATCATCAGGCAATGTTGCAAGTTATAAAGCTAAGGACAATATTTGTATTTGAAACCACCCAAAAGAAATCAATGGTGACACATAGACTGTAGAAGCCGTGTAGACGCCTCAAGCTCAAGACAGTTACCCAGCTCAAGGACTGATGCTGATGCCTGTCTGTATCTTCAACTTGCAGCAGACCATAGTGGCAGACAAATGGAAAAGAGCAGTGTCTGTCCCATCAGCAACTGACTTTTGTGTGGTCTGTCCTACCATCCCCTGGTGAAGACCAGGTTTATGGTGGGTCAGGATGGCAATTGCTTCCCCTCTGTTCAAACCCACCTCAGCCATTATACACTTGCTGTGTATTTGCTAATGTCTGAAATGCTGTTGCTAAATTGAATATGCTGCTTTTACTTGCAGCTCTGAAGCCTTTGTGTGTTGATTGCCAAGTTAATGATTTATACCTTAATGCTTTATTTAGGGCCCTCGTGTTTATCGCTCATGGCGCTGGGGAACACTGCGGCCGCTATGACGACTTGGCCCAGAGGCTGACAGGACTTAACTTGTTTGTTTTTGCCCATGACCATGGTGAGTAGCCTAAAACAGTACTTGATTTACAGCAGCTCAGGACTTTACTGAAGTAAATGGCATTAAAGCTACTCAGCAGTGAGAGAAGAGTCAATAAAATATTTATACCTCGGCATAAATGAGAAAGGGATCATCTGTTGCTTTGTAAAGATCTTCATATTGAAACTGTAAAAAGCTATCCCTGTTTACATTGAGTTTTCCTCAGCCGTGTCCTTGACATTACTGCTGGTGCTATTTTAACCTCTCTGTAATTAATTATTTCTCTTTCACCTATCTCTTGTGGGGTGAAGAGGTATTGTACACACTGGAAATGGGACTAGGAGCCATTTCTGCTGGATTCACGGTCGATGTCCTGAATGACCCCAGAGGGTAGGCTGAAAAGACAGCATAGCTTTCATACACAGATACAAGTAGACAGCTGCGCCCTTGGGACATGGAGAGGCGTGGAGACATCACAGACCTTTCTTTGGACACACCTCAGTCCAGCAGAGACACCAGAGCTGTCTGTACACCCCTCAGCTCAGACAAGAAAGCGGCTTGAGTGGCTGAAAGGCTGTGGTAGCACACCAGCACCACTTCAGTCCTCAGTCAGTAGGTCTGGGCAAGGCTGTGTCATGTAGACTTACTGTCCCAGCCTCTTCTGGCTTGAAGATCTCTGCTCTGTGCTCCATTCTGTAACATAGACGTACTGGGTATTACCAGATCTGCAGCGCATGAGCTGCGACATCCCAATAACATATTTGAACTATCTATCCTTTTTTTTTGATAGCCTCCTGTCACACCTGACTCTTGCAGCTTCATGACTTCCTTATGCTTGGAAGTCTTTGCTTTGTTTTTTGCAGATCACTGCCAGATTTTAGAAAAATTAATCAATGGGATTAATGATGGCAGCGGATAAAAGGCAAGGCCAAATTCTGACCTGACAGGTTGAAATGCGATGAATCTCACTGTAAATATGATCTCCTTCTGGCAGATCACCCACTGACATTGGAAAGTATACTACAAGACATTGGAAAGTATACTGCAAGTTACTTGGCTGAAGCTGAGACTCAGACCTGCCCCTAGATCTCCTCAAAGACAGGACTGCTTAACTTGAGCTTGAAGATCCTGAGTGCATGTGAGGCATTGCACCATTTAGTGTGCAAGAGGAAAGGCAAAACCTTACTGAATTCAAGCAACCAAGGCGTTCCCTTGCACTTGCTCTTGTGACTCCCTTTCAGTCACAGTGCTGCACTTGATGTGCAAAAATGAACTCTATATTTTCCCTGAAAAAGAGAACAGATAGTCCTCAGGACAGCTTGCAAGGAAAATAACTAAAACCAATGTGATTTTTCTAGACAACTGAACACATGCCGTATTCAGGGCTGGCTTTACAAAGACAGTTGACCCATGCAGAAGTATCATTGCTGACCACGTGAGTCTCCTTCTCACTATATAGGCACAGTATTTCTAAGTGTTCATACATTCATTTTTATATACTTCCTTCTGAGTTGGATGTAGACTAGCAGGAGGCTGCAGTAATCCTTGTAGAAAGTGTCTCCAATCCTCTCTGTCTGTATGGCATAAAGTTCATGAGAAAGGCGATGCAATAGGCCACATGCTGTCCACTCTGCAGCTGCTGTTAGTAAACCGTGGACAACATATACAAAATTTACTGAACTTCAGGACACACAAGCAATTTGTTCAGAGCCACCGTGGGCCTGCGAGAGACTGCCAGTGGCTCACTGTGCAAGCTTAATGTTGTGCCTTAGTTCCTCATTCCCTGAAAACTTGATAAAGGTTTTAAGAAGTAGAGTTAAAATAACAATATTTGAAGCAACAAACCCAGAAGAAATGATAAAACATTGTATTTATTGCATGGATTTGATATGGAGAATGCTTCTTCTGTTGATGGAGAAGGGCCTTTGGGGTGAAGGTTCCTGTCAGGCATGTTTTGTGCTTTATAATGAGATAGCAATTTGCTCTCTTTTTCCTTTAGTATCTTTTTGACTAGAGAAGCATACATATTTTGTGTGTTTTTTTCTATAGACTGATGTTGCTGGATGAATTAGTTCAGTTAGTACAAATCTTGTTGCTCAGGCCAGTTAACAACTTCATTCTTCCTGTCAAATCTACAGTTTTCTTTGTAAATTCAGTTTGGTTTTCTTCATCAGCAATGGGAAGAGGGTAAAGAGGAACCTGAAAGCAGAACAATGGAAACACAGTTGTGTTACATGAAGAGCTAATTTAACTGAGCCTAGATTCACTGTAAATTAGAAAGACAATTAGCATATTTTAGGCTTGTGAAATAATATTTGCACCTAAAGAGTTAAGTGGTGAAGATAAACTTTGTTTGATGGAATAGAGATTACAGCCTGAGCTAGATGCCAGTGAGAGCTGAAGGACATAAACACCTCCGTTGCCAAATTTGCTCAGATCAGTTTGGGAAGTTTATAGCTTTCCTCTACCGTTTTATCTATTACAAATCACCTCAGCAGTGTGTTCCCTCTTTGCATCCTGTTCTTTGGATATATCTGGGTAATATTAATTATTCAATTGTGTTAGCAAAATAATTGCTTTCTGTTCCCCATCGCTTACAGTGGCCCTTAGTCTTATGAGCTTGGCGTAGATTTCCTGACCTGGACAATTGTTCCGGTTCTGGTATTCTTGTGGATAAAATTCCCAATATAGGCACATTATTCGTGAGATTATTAATGCAGTTCCACAGCATGGCTAGCATGATTTCCCAAATGAGTTGGGAAGTTACTAGGGCTGTAGTATGCGTGACTTGACTGATTTATGTCGTGTCTATCCTTCAGTCAAAAGAAGGAAAAATAATTTCCATTTATATTGCTGAGCCTGTAGGAGTTTACGCACTGGCTCTAAATCTTGCCGAAGGCTGCTCTGCACCACTGTTTCCTGTTATGCAAGGCTTCAGCAAAAAGGTTGGCTCTTCACAGAGTAACAGTATTCACACAAATTTGCATCTTAGTATTGCCCTGTATAAGGCTCAGTCCTCTTAGTATGTCATGATTTGTATATTTACTCTTTGTGGTATTTCATAGTAATCCCAAGACTGCTGGACCTCATATATATGTATTAGAAATTTTCCATGGTGGTGGCGAAAATTTAATTCCAGAAGACCTCCTAACCCTTCCTTACATCTAATATTATTAAATTGCTTTCTTTTATATCAGTCCCATGAAAGAGGAAAATGGTATTTCTTTGTAATACATCATTTTTTCCTATGGTCTCTTATATGCTGTTTCTAATAGGCAGGTAACTGTTTCCCATGATTTCTTGGTTTACTTGGAGTGCAGCTTCATGAAGGCAGAGTTAAGGCTGCTGGGATGACCTTGCTATGCATTTCTGCAAGCTTTAGGTATTTTGAAATGACATCTCACTTTTTAAATTTCTTTCCTTTTATTACTATTATTTTATTATGGCAACATCCTAATGACAGAAAGAGACAGACAAACATATTAGGTTACTGGCAATCAATTTAGGAAAACCCTCTTAGAAGGAATACCTGTGGGAAATTCATCAAACTGGAGTGATACTGTAATTCTTCAGTCAGTCGCAGGCAGATTGCAGCTCCTTTAGTTATAATGCAGTATTTTTAGGGATCTGTAAAGCTGAGAGCCAAGGAAAATTAGAATAAAGGATAGAGAATGTGGCTTTGTTTTCTCATACCAAGCGTTTTCAGTTGGTAAAGCACATGATGTTCCAGCTATCCTCATCTCTCTTCCTATAACATCTCATTTGCTGAGATCTTATCCTCTATGGTTGCATTACGTGGCCAGAACCCAGAACAACCGCAATTTCACCTTCAAAAGTACATGACAACTAATAGCAGTTACAAAAACATTTCTAAGATGCAAGGGCCACAAAGATGTATTTACTTCTCTCTTAACGCTTCTTAAGAATAGTGGCACTGGCCTTCTTTTTCACGTGGACTTGCTGGTGATTCTTACAGGTAACATGGCAGTCTTATGTGAGGATGAGGAAGGTGAAGTACTTAGCCCTAACCTGGTAGCAGCTCCTAGCCCTTAGATTTCCTTGAGGACAGCCCCTCCAACCTCCCTCTCTCTCCAGGCGGAATAAACCCTCTACCTGTCCCGCTACATGGAGACCTCTGACTTTTTGACCCTCTTTGAAGCTGTTGAATTTCCCACTCTCCAGTTATGTGTAAGGTCAGATCAAAGTGAAGGGGAAGGTTGCAGCTGTAACAGCTTATTCATATTCCTTAGATGTTTCTAACTGAAGTTCAGCTTTCTTTTTCAGCCCCACTGCTACTTTGTGTGTGGTGAACATTTCTGATGGGCTAGCAGGTCCCTCTCAGACACCTACTGCTGCTTGTGCTCCTCATTAATTTTCTCACTGTTTTCTCTATTTAACGAAGCACTTATTTCTAAAAAGTATAAAATAGCTGGAGCAGAGATTTTTAAAGGCATCAAATCTTAGCTGGTTTTGGTTTGTTTTGTTTTTCTAAGTGATTGCTATGTTGTTACTGCAACTGTTAAAAGACCATTTTGTTGATGAGAACAGAAGGCTTTTATTTATTCATAGCACTGTGAAGGATTGATCTACACAGAAAGGTTAAAAAGGACTAAACATGGTCAAACTGGGAGGGGGGAAATAGCTAAGAGGGATGTCATCATTAATAAGAGCAAGAATTAGGGTAGCACTGCGAGTGAGAAGTAACAGCTCATGCACAGCAGCATGAGGGAATGTTCCTGGAGAGCAGCGTGCCCTGATGATGTGATCAGTCAGGCTGCGGGGCGATCTCCAGGGATGGAGTCAGGAAAGCCTTGGCAAGTGTCGTCTGGAGCTGGTTTGCTCGCAGAGCAGCACAACTGTTCCTTGGTGACTGTGAGAAAGGCTGGGTGTGGGCCTGCTTACCCATAGCAATCTGTTATCTTTCTGCTTCCTCTGATTGAGTCTACCTCACTAGAGCAGGAAAAGTTTAAACTGCTTTTCTGCAGAAACATAGGAAAGAACGGCACTCGTTGTTTGCATTTCCTTTGACAAGTGGCATTCGATGGGTTGTGGGCATTTTTATTGATTTTTTTCCAGAGAGGGGCTCCTGGCCTTCAGCATAATACATGAACATTGCTCGGAAATAAAATCTCCTCCATGCACTACTGGAAATATCCATGGGTTAGCATTTGCAAGAGTGCAAAATGACTGTTCTCCCCATGAATCCTGTTCTCATTTGTGCCCCCCCCGCAGCACGAAGCACCTCACACAGAACTGGGGCTTGCACACGAAGCTGTACTACCTGAACCATACCAGCAGCCATGCTCTGAGCTGTTGGACACATGATGCACTCATCCTTAGACAGATGCTCTCCTTGGCTAGGAAAGAGAATATAACACTAGCTGTGTACCTATATTAGTGCATCCTCTTCTGAGCTTTTCCTGAAGTGATGAAAGTTGTTCTTCCAGGAGAAATTCATAGTTCTGCCCAGCCCCATGCATAAAGACAGGTCCTGAACCTACTGCATGCTGTAGGCAGAGCTCCCGTAGTAGGGTAGAATGGCAAGCAGTGAGATCTGCAGTTGTGCAAAACCAGAGTGTTTCCACACATAAGTGTCATGGGGAGGGGTGGAACATGCTGTTAGAGTTCACAGGCTGGAGTGGTGACTGGAAGTGCAGGAGGAGAGTCAGAGCCCAGCTGTCGAGTTCCCCTCTCTTCCTACGTGTTTCCTCTTCGTAAAACCCCATTCTTAAGAGTCAGGAAAACTCTTAATATTTTTACTAATGGTTCCAAACTGAAGACTCCTGGCTCATTTGCATTTGTCAGATGAGGACTGCTGCGGGGGCATTTGTTGCTGACAGTTTGTTAGAATAGCCAAGCAAAGAAGGAAGTTCTTCAGACCTTCAAATTAAATTTTGCAAGTACATTCCCTATGGGGAAATTAGCCCTTTTGTTCTTCAAATTATCTCAACTTGTCTGTCTTTCAGTCTTTTACGATAATTCATTTGGAGTGGAGAGAGAGCTCTAAGGGGTGATTAATCTGTCCCACCACGATACAAGTGTATGGACATAAAACTTTGTGCATATAGCTCTGAAAACTGCTAGATTGAAAGCTCATGACAGAGCAAAACTAACAGGAATATAAGGGAACACTTAAATGATTCTTTGACCCTTGATCTATGTTAAGTGTCATATGGACTTGTGAGCCCTGTCTGGAATTCATCCAATCTCCCCTTTTAACCCAAGGGAAGATTGAGTCGTAAACACGGCTGCGATGTCAAAAGCAGGCAGAGATGTCTGCTGCGTGACGTGCAGGCAGAGATGGAAACTGAGGGGATTTACCAGAGGAGAGTGATGCTGGTCTGCCCCACCTCTGATGTTCTCTCTTGTAAGCATCCGCTATAGGTTCCTTTTAGCAAGGGGATCCTGGAGGAGATGGATCTTTGGGCTGGCTGGCAGAGCACTGCCAGTGCTGTTTTATCCTTGTTTTGACTCCGTATTTGTTACAATCCCAAACCAGCCTAGCTGTCCCTAGCCTTTCCTTCTCCAGATGTTGAACAAAGGTAGCAAGCAGGCTTATCTGCCTTCCAGGGCAGCAGTGAGGAATGCTTAGCATGTGTGGGGCACACAGGAGGTGAAACCATAGCACGTAATTACAGTGTGAGAGTTCAGATAGTTCAGTACACCATGTAATTCCTTAGGCTGTGAGAAAACTATAGGAACCTGAAGCAAAGTCCTTCTATAAAACAAGTAGCTAATGAGTAAACTTACTTCTGCCACCCTTTTCTAACTGTGTTTCGGATGTGGGGATTCTCATGTGAAGTGGGGCTACAGTGTGCACTTCTCCCAACACAGACATGAATTATGAACTTGAAAATCAAACAGGAAGATTAACTCAAGGTGAACTGGGAGACCAACCTGCCAGCTACTGGTGAGCTCCAGCCAAAGTGAAGCCAGTCACTTCTCACCTCCAGCTCTTTCAGGGTGACGACTGGTCTTGTAGCACTGGATCTCAGAGTAGCAGTGACAGCTTGCTAAGGAAAACCGGTCATTCAGTTTGAGCCTGTTTGAAATTGTAGGCAAAATGATTCATACTGCTAAGATGCAACTTTTCCCATAGTTTGGACAAGCTCTTGAGCACAGTCTTTCAACTGGATAGTGTATTTTCTCTTGCTTTCTCCCATATTGCTGCATGGAGTTGGGCTCTCTTGGAGATCATGAGATAGTATGTCCCAGAGTAGCCACAATTAGTATAGGAAAGTCTGGATACACACCCTGCAACACAATGATGCTGAAATGTGCCTGTAAATGTGTCAGAATACAGTGTAGCCCAAGGGGTGTATCCTGTGGCACAACAGGTAACTGTAAGTACTTTGAGATAGGTTTTATTAAATGGAGGTGTGCACACTATTATTGTTATACATGAGAAGCTCATTACAGACTTCTGCAGCCCAGTCTTGCTCTGGTGAAGTCATCTCAGCAGTGATTCTGCCACTTTAGTGCTTGCTCTTCATTCACACTGGGATCATACAGTCCCAAATCTGCCTCCACCACATGGCATCTTTCAGGGTAGCAGGCATTGTTTCCGTTTGAGGAGAGCAACTACGGGACAGCAAGAAAACACAAGGTGAACCATGAAAGCAAAAACCTAGAGCAGCTCATGCTCTAGAGGAAGCCACAAGCTGGTACTTGGAAATGCAAGTGTGGCTTTTATTTTGTTTGTCTTGTGAAGGCAGATGAAACAACACTGTTGAGTCAGGAAGCAGCCAGACCACAGCAAACTAAAAATAAAGAGACAGTAAGGCTGCACACAGCTGATGTATCTGACAGTGCACACATAAACTGCAGTGGAGTGTTTTGCTTAAAATGTTTGGGTTAGGAAAGAGGTAGGGCATACTTGGAGGTGTTCCCCTTCCACTCCACTCAGGGGATGAGACTTTGTTTCGTGGACTTCCCGAGAGTAATACTGGAACCATGCTGATGTAAAAGTGGAGAAAACATCGTCCTGCACCTGTCTCTTAGGCAAGGGGGCTCAGGAGATGTGAGGACTGGATACAACTTTAGCACAGACATAGAGGAGCCAGAGCACATGAAATCAAGACATGTAGTATCATCTAATGTGTTCTATGAAAACATGCCAAACCAGAACTGGGCTGCTCAAAGCAACCTATTTGTTCATCTGAACTTTTTTTTTAGGTCAGATTTAATTGTGGTATAATCAGTGATATAAGACGGGCAGATAAATTCTGTGCTATAACCCAGAGCTGGATGCAGGCATTGTTTGGATGGGGGGGGGGAAGGCAATGCAGATGCTCCTTCATCACTTTCCCTCTATGTGGACATCACTAGATGATAATGTTGGAATGCAGTAAAGATTGCAAAAGAATGGTTATGGTTTCCTCAGTTCCCCCAATTACTCTGCTCCTTCCCACTGCTCAACTATTTCCTCATTGCTGTAGATCCACCCTATAGCGACAGATTATTGAATGAACAACAACATATCATCGTCAGACCAGATCTTTGGCTCAGGTCCTGGCTGAGCCGAGCTTGTTCTTCATGCAGCAGAGGTGTGGTTTGAGCTCGAAGTAAAGCGGAGCTGGAACACCCTTTACTCCAGCCTTGTCCCATCCCCCTTCTGGCATGAGCTGTTCTCTTTCCTCACTCCATCAAGTGACAAGAAGAAGGTGCCACAGATCCAGGTCCCCTGGCTTTGCTGCAAGCCTACTTTACAAGGGAATCCCTTTTGGGGCACACTGGAATCTGAGGAGCTGGCTTTTTACTCTGAAAGAAATGGGCCGTGCAATCCACCCTTGTTCTCATAATTATTCACTGCTTACTGATGAGCAGAGGGAGAAATGTCAGTGGGTCATTCCATGAGATAGTACATCTTCTCAGCAGCTGCTTCTTGAACAAAGCCTCGCTGTTGGCCTTCACACAAGGAGGCGTGAGGCTGTAACAACGGGCCCCACTGAGAGGAGAGACAGCAGTAGAAGGAACAGAGTGCTCCCTTCTGAGCACAACGACTTTGAGCATGGAGCTGTTGGCACTGGCCACTTTCCAGGCTGTGCTCCTCAACCTGTCACTGTTAACTGTTAACAGACAGACTGCGTGACAGAGGAAAGACATGTCATTCATTTGGACAACTTAAAAGGCTTCCTTCTTCCCATGAGAGTTGAACCCTTCTGGCTTCCCTTCCATGATTCTGCCTCTCAGATGAGAGATACCCTCTGTGATAAAGAAGAGTGGGCCACTAAATTGTGAGGAGTGCCGATAATGTTGGAACTACGTGGTTGGAGTTTTGGACAAGTAGTCCTGATAATCAGGTATAAAACATTCTTTATTTGGACAAAGGGTTCACTTTGGTGAGTAAGAGAAACTAAAGAGGAAATAGCCTTGACTGAACTAAGCTCATTTTGTTTTACAACCTGTTGTTTTGCTTCCGTGGTAGCAAAGATCTGTGCAATTGTCATCTGTACTCAGTCTTTACATATATAAATTAATCCTCACATCAAGGGTCAAATTCTACTTTCACAGATGCTTAGGTAAATCCAGGATAACTCTGTCACGATGTCAGAAAACAGGTTCAGGCATGTAAATTGTAACTGCATTTCGTATTAGCAAAGAAGGGTTGGCAACCTTGTGTAATGTTTTCAACAGCTTACTTGCTCTCCCATAACCAGCTTTGCTAGCTGTAGGCGTACGTCTGCTTGCAAGATGGTTGAGGGTGGAAGGACAAGGACCAGATGGTTATTACAGAGATAAGACTGAGAAAACAGATCATTTCATACTGCTAGCTATGTCTATTATCTGGGGCTACTGGACAGACATTAAACTTGCTTCAAACTTTGTTCCAGGGGTCATTTCCTTTACTGACTTCCATGGCAGGACATTAGTTCATATCAGCAAGGACTTTGGCCCCAAGAAGCATCAGAGGAGTCTGTATTCTTCAAGGAAAAAAATAATAAATAGATGTTGCATATACTATCAGTGGACCTTTTTCATTAATGGTGTGGACGACAGGATGGAGAGCACTTTCAGCCAGCTTACAGGGGTACCAGATTGTGGAAAAGTAAGCATATGCTGGAAGGCTGCTATTCACAGGGACCTTGACAGGCTGAAGAAATGGACTGGCAGGGACCTCCTGAAGTTTCAGAAAAGGCATTTGTGAAGGTCTGCATTAAAAGTTGGGTACTGAATGAATAGAAAGCAGCTTGGCAGAAAAGGACCTGGGGATCCTTGCAGACAAGTTGAACATGGTTCAACAGTGTGACCTTGTGGTGAAGGAGGCCACCACCTACTGAGCTATATTGGAAAGATTATAGCCAGCAACTCAAGAGAAGTGATTATTCTCTGCCATTCGGCATTTTTAAGACCACATCTAAAGCGCTGGGTCCAATTTGCTCCCCAGTAAAAGGAAAACATTGACATACTGGAGCAAGGCCGGAGAAGGGCGGTCAAAACAACTGGGGAACTGGAGAACAAGATGTATGAGGAGAGGCTGATAAACCTGAGTTTACTTAGCCTTAGAAGAGAAGGCAAAGAGGGAATCTTACTAATGTCTACAAGTCCCCAGCAGGAGGGTATGGAGACAGCTGAGCCAGACTCTTCTTAGGGGTGCATGGTGATGGGATGAAAGGGAACTGACACAAGTCACAGCATGAGAAATCCCAATTATATACAATGACAAATGTTTTCACCATGAGGATAGTCAAATGCTGGAGCAGGACCCAGAGAGGTGGGGAAATCTCTAGCTTTGGAGATATTTAAAGCTAAACTCAACAAGGCTCTGAACAACCTGATTGAATGGGAAACTCTCTGAGTAGGGACTTGAACTAGATAATCTCCATTATTCTAGATAATCTCAGTTATTCCTTATGAACTAAAGAGCGTCCTAGCTGCTATCATTTGGGGTGTTGCTTCCAACATTAATGCACAGAAGGCTTTGAAATGGGTGAAGAAATTACCCTCTTAAAAGCAGGCTTCAATGGTGTCTACAATTAGGAACAACCTCATCTTCAGGGAGATGTTTTTTGATGTCTTTTGATGTCTTTGCACAGTGGAAAAAGGAAGCGTGTTTATTTTCACCTTTACAGGGACAATTTTTCCATAGCAACGGCATTTCATTAATGTGATTAGCTTTCCTATTGTTTATTTGTCAGATGTGTCTAATTTGGAGGAGGTTGTTTCAGAAGCTAATTACTGATGATTCTTCACTTATAAATATATCTTCATACAGATGTGAAGTTTGTCATCCTTTTGAATTACAAATGACTGTTCCAAGTTACTGAACACCACTTGAAAAGTACAGAAGAAAATCTATTTTGTGTATATAACTCCTATTGAATTAAAACATAGCCTGATTTCCTTCAATACCTTTTTAGATAGCTAACAGGAGTCAAAGAAATACAGTCCATCCCAGGTTAGTGTTTAGTTCAGCACTAGCCTGGAGGAACATCCTTATTAAGGAGTGCAGTATTCAAGAGACCTCTTGTTTGCACTGAACAAAGACAAAGGACAGGCAGCTTTACAAAGAGAAGTAAAAGGTACAACCAGTCAATAAATGGCCTAAAACTGTCATTTCATCTTCATTTTTAATGCACTTTGTGCCCTACCTACATTGGAAACTACTAAATAAAATTGCTCTTGCTGAACTGAACAGCTATGGTATTGGGGGAAATTATTCACAAAAGCAAGCAAAACTTTTCAGAACTTTGAACGAGAGAATTTATTTTCCTTATAAGTAGCAGTCTGAAGTCATGCGACGGCTCACTTAAGCTGCATGCATTTGTGTGTTTTGATCAAGACTGTGGCAGTCTCTTTTTTTTTTTTTTTGCCAAAGGTTGCTATTATCAGATTCCCTGGGCCCGCCCCAGGCAAACTTACTTCACTGTGTTTGTTAGCACAGTGTAAAATGCCATGAGCTAATACAGGGTGTAAGCCAACAACAGGCTCCTTGAGAGTGAGGCATCAGCCCCTCACAGCTTCACAGCCCTTTCATGGCCCATGCTCTTAGATCAGGTAGAGTGTTGGGGCCAGAGTTATGCTTGCCAAAATAAAGATGCAGAAGCAGCCTGTGTACTGCTTTTCATACTTCGTAGTTCTAATGTTCATTGTTTGAGCCTTTATTTGCTCATTCATAAAGTGTGGCATGTTGTTATAGAGCTGGTATGCCTGATTCAAATTGATGGATTTCGTCCATAAATAACTAGCCCTGTTTATTTTCCTGGGAGTAGCTCTGTTACAGACCATGAGCCCTTTTAAGGGACTCTCTCACAAGTCCTAAAACTAATAGTCAGCTTTCTTATTACAAAAGATGCAGGGACTTTTTAAAAAATGAAAATGTTGTCTAGCAGTGACTGCAAACAAGACACTGAATATTGCAGCAACAAGCCCCAGAAGCAAAATAGGCAGTGAACGAAGGGAAAATTCATCCTTTTTCAGTTCACATATTCAGTCTTCCTCTTTAATCAGTCTGAGTGTTGCAGAGAAACATATTTGGTTACAGTGTCTGGTGTTTTCCGTTAATCATGTTCCTCCTACTGCACATTCATTTGAATATGAAACAGGACATGTATTTGTTTATTAAAACATACTCTTACTAGCAGCGCAGACAGGAAGACATTCCCTGGGTTATCTAGGCTTTTGTTCCTGCCAATAGCATCCCTCTGTCTTCTTTACAGATGGTCAGAGTTCAGTTTTTAACTGAGTTTCGTAGCTAGCAAATGGTGTTCTGGCTGAGCAGGCTGCTCCAGGCTCTTGCTCCTCTGACTCATAGAAACTTCTCACTTTTTGTCCCAGTGTATTTCTACCCACTATAGGGCTATATGTTTCAGTGTCAAAGTTTTTCTCTTCACCTATTAGTTACCCACAACATGTTAGTTAAGAGCTTTTTTTTTTTTTTTGGTCTCACACCACATTGTCTGCAAAGCCTGGCAGATCATTAACTGACATCTGTCACTTACATACTACACAGCCCTTGGACCTTTCCTGGTTCTGCCTTTGCTGCCCACCTTGAGGCATCAGGCCCAGCCCATATGTGCCGGACACCCTCAGCTTTGCCTTTTGCTCCTTCAGGGATAGTGCCAGTGTGTGCGCACCCAGCTCAGCACTGCAGCTTCTCTTTAATTTCAGAATGACTTTAATTTAAAACCATGTTTATAATGTGATTCTTACGTGGCTTGGGGGTTTATTTCTTAATTGCTTGAGCTCTGTGTCTCTACACCCAGAATACATGCTTGCACCCTCTGAAGGACATAGCTAAATGTCACTAACTTCAGTGGGACCAGGATTTGACTCATGGGTTTTAAGGCTGTTTTTCCTGTTAGTAAGAAGCTAACATGTCTTGTACTATTATTTTAGAGAATAAAAGATCATTTTAGCTGATAAAGGGATATACAGGGAACTAGGAGAATCATGGTTGGTGATTTGGAAAAATTATTTCAGAATTTTAAAAAAATTAATCTTCATAGTTGAAAGCGTCTGGCAGTGTGATCCTCTTCATTTCCAAGCCTGTTAGTAAAGTAAAGCAGCACATCTAGTTAGTCTCTGGTTCACTCTCCCACCCAGATGAGATTTTCCAGCACCACAGTAACATGCCTTTCAGCCTTGAGCATCTTCCTTTATAGTAACAAAATGAGGATTGCAAAAGATCTCACAAAACCTAAGGCCATCTGGAAGAAGTCTTAGCTGAAGGTGTGTGTGGAGCCCACTTTGAAGTCTTTTGTGCATTCTGGCAGTCAGGGAGCCAGTTGCAGTGGAGGTGTTTCAGTTTCATAATGCACTAAGACATCAAATTTGTCAACCCATTGTCAACTTGTCAACTCATTTCTGTAAGCAACAGCCAGTCCTCATATGACAGCATATCTTGGTCTGTGCCAGCTGTGGCCAAATTTTAGTGACCTGTACTAGAAAAGCTCTTTTGCTTGGTATTCTGAAGACTTCCCTGGATTTCACATAGCTTTGGGTCTGGTCCACAACCTGTTATGTTTCAACAGAGCAGCAGTTTTAGTAGCCATGGCTATCTCTTGCAGTTAGTCCTTCCCATTAATCATATGATCGATCCTGTGTGATTCAGATCAGGATATGGCTCATTCTGTATTGCAGTAGTAGACTATGCAAGAAGGTGTCTCGAAACCCCCACCCGGCTCTGCCACAGGTTCATCATGGATCTCAGGGAAAACACTTCACCTCACTGTATCTCAGGTTACCCATGGCAAAATCTGAACATACCAGCCCACTTCCAGAGAGCTTGCAGATGAAAAGCCCTGAGCTCCAAGACTGCAAAACTGTTACTGTAAATGGCTCTTCACAGGCTGAGGGGAAGATTCAGCCAGTGAAGAGAGCAGCTTGGAATGGAATATCTCACCAATATTTAAAGGGATGAAGCAGAAAAATAAGAAAAGTTAAATTGCAACTGTATAGCATTTTCTTATGTCCAAATGCTAAGCATTTGCTTTCAGAACTGCTAAGGAATGGGGCTGTGGATGGAAAACAATCATGTCAGATAATTAATGACAGTTGACTAGTTTGGTAGTTACATGTCTTTTGATTGAATTTGTATTCAGGATTGTGCCTGAAAACTTGACCACTTCACAAGCAATGCAGAAAAGTTATTCTGCACCAGCTAACCCAGTCTTCACTCCACCCTCCACCAGTATTGCCCCATGAATGGGAATAACCTGTTTTAATCACAAGGAGAGATTTCCTAGGGCATTACAACCGATGCCACAGAGCCTGTCCTGTGGCACTCGGGGGTTAATTTCTCTGAAGATACCGTCTGCAGATTCAATTCATGGGAAAAGCTGTTATATCCCCAGCATCTCTAATGCTGGGATTTATTCAAGGCTTGGCAGTACTCTCCAATTTGAAAATCCTTGTTTAGCTTCAAAAATAATTTTAAAAAGAAGTGCTGAATTGTAGATGGTACAAAGACTAATGCTCTCAACCCAGATCCCTTAAAATTGACGTTCTCCACACTGCACTTATTTTCTGGTTCTGAATTTATCAAAGACAAAGCGTGCTGGGAGACCCTGGCAGTTTGTCTAATGCTGTGGAGCAGGCAGCCTGATCCGTAGTGGTGCCAAGTTCATGCTCAGTATTGCAGAGGACTGGGAGAAGGGGGAGGAGGTTGGGGGCTTTTCTGAACTAAGACTGGCTGATACAACCTGTTATTTTGATTATAGTCTCATACCTTTTCATGAACCTTGCACCTATCCTGCCCAGGTTCTGAAGGCAGCTTGCTCTGAGCTACAAATAAGCCCTCTCTGACTGATTGCAAAGTAACTTGTATAGCCCAAAAGTGACACACAGGTCCATAACCTTCAACAACTCAACACTTGTACCTGTGTGTTGTTTACTGAAGTGCAGACCTGCCAGCTAGCATTCATTGTCTACTGTCAACCAGCCACGGTTTGAAATGAGTAATAGAGCACAGAAAGCAATAACCTGCCTGTTTGATCCTGGCTTATTTGGTAAATACATATGTAGTGAGGATTTCAGAGTTGCAGGGAGGAGAGCTACAGAGGGAAGGGTATCAAGTGCTACAAAGCAGCTGCAACAATAACACTGAAATCAATCTGTACCACGAAAGGACAACAGCTTTGCTGCAAGACGAATTTAGTAAAGCTATTTTCTGCCATGCTACTTTCCCCGTGACTTTCCCCGTGCACCATCTAAATACCACCCAGCCATGAGCCAACTGGCAGCCATGGGACTCTGGCACACTGGGCAGCTTTGTCCCACCCAGGAATGCTCCCTGCCAGACCTGCTTAATCAGAAGGTTTTTTCTTAATTGTGTTGCTCCCAGTCAGTTTGAGTGAGCTCTAGCTCTGTGCGGATGTACTTGTTAAAAAAAAACAAAAAACAAAAAACAAAAAACCAAACCAAACAAAAAAAGCCTACCCTTATTTCAAATAATCCACCTGCTGCTCACCCATTGAGCTTGTGCAAAGTGGGTATAAAAAGCTATCAGCGCTGGAAGAGTGGTATTTCCTTCATGCCTTGCCAGGAACAGGGACAAATCCACTCTAATGAGGGTGGCACTGCCATGTGGCAATGCGAATGAGTACGGCAAAAAGCAAAAATCTCTTTAACTCTGTGGGAAAGCTCCCTTTGGACAGGTTGATTGAGAACTGGAAGTGCAACCTGTGGGGAAAACTGACCCTGAATGCAGGAGTTTGGAAGCTCTGGTTTGCTGATGATCTTCTGGCAAATTAACTAGTAAAACACCTTGCTGGTGTCTTAGAATATGATTCTCACTTTTTATAAATAATAATAATAATATATTTATTATATTATATTTTATATTATATTATATTTGTTATATTCTATTTGTTATATTCTATTTATTATATTATATTTATTATATTATATTATATTTATTATATTATATTATATTATATTATTAATTTGCTGGTTGCTGAAAAAATTATATAACCAAAAAAAAAATCTATGCCAAGATTGCTTTGGAATAGAGAAATGCTGTACTCCAGCGCCAAGAATCTCTTAGACTAAACAGAACCCACTGGGAGCCCTTGCTCTATGTGGAAACTCATGCTTATTTTAACATGTAAATAAATTGGGTGAAAAATGGGTATTTTAAATTCTTTTTTTTGTTATTGATGTGGGTTCCCAATGGGTGGTCTGCATCAAGGGGAACCTTTTGAAGATAGCTTGAAAGGAAGTCGTGCCTGTCCCCCAAGACATTTGTCAGCAGCATGGAGGGAGTTCCTACATGATCCAGCTTTCATCTTCTGTTCTTGATGCCCAAACTACTATTAGCAGAGAAGAATTAGGACTGTCTTCCCTGAGATAAACTGATTCAAAAGTTTTCTCAAGCATAAAAATATTCAAGGCACACATATGGATTTTGCAATGTAACTGGCTTGCTTGATGATGCTGCAGTGTGCTGGGCAAGGCTCCCTGCTCAGAGATCAAGAGGTGGGTCATTAACTTGCAGCGCTATTTGGAGGGGAACAATCAGGCGGGTTGTGCAAACTCTCAGGCAGGGCAAATGAAACCGTCTTTAAGCAAATAGAAGAGCAAGAAATGAATGGCCTTTGTTAAGGAAAAAATGGAAATGTTTTCTAGTTAAACAAGCTGTCATTTAGGACTTAATAGCATGTGCGTGTTGGAGAGCCAACCCACATGCCAGCCATGCTTCGGAATAAATGGGCAGGGAAGGGAAAGGGGAGTGTGCAGTTCCACTCCAGCACAGGCTTTTTTCATTGAAAACCCTGACATTTTGAATTGATGCCCCAGCTGTTTTAAAGCTGGAACTTGGATCAGAAAGTTAATGCAAGTGGACTTTCATCCTTGCTTTCATCTGGGGAAAAAATAAAGTTTGCACCCTTTTTTTTTTGGATTTTATGGAACTAAAACAAGAGAAGAAAATTATATATATGTTTTTAAAGCTAAATTCAAATAACAGGGAGATTGTCCTTGGCTGCTCTCCTCTTCCAGTAAGTGTGAAACTCTAGCTACCATTAGTGATATCTTAAGTCATATGTGGAGAGTAGAAAAGAGGCCCTTCTCTGTTCTTAAAAGATCAGCAGCATATATGTCAAGTGAACTAGCGAGACCTTGGATTAACTCCACCAAAATCCATGCATTTTTTTTCTGCAGTGTCTGAGCACTGTTACTGGTTCTATGTCATGCCAGAATATGTCTTTGAAGACCAGCTCTGATGCTAAATAAAGTCACCTCAGTGATATTTCAGGAAATAATCTGCTCCTCATGAAAGAGGGCAAAATCTCAGTGCAACATTGCAAGAAGGACTGTTAAAAATTATTATAGAGCCTTAAATAAAATAATTTAGTGCCAGATTATAAGACTCCTTAGAAGCACCATAAATTGTGCCTCGCTGATATCTTACATTTATACTGGGATTTTCATCCCATGGGAAAAGAGATTAGATAGGAATCGTTTCACGCATCACCAAAAGAAGCTATTTTGTAGAGGAACTCAACAGCTGCTTGACCATCTACGCCAGTTTTGCGTAGCATTTCCAAATCATTGGTCCCAGTTGCCTGGCAGAAAAGGGCATTCCTCTCAGCTGTCTTTTGCTTTAATATTCTTGAGGGCTGGCCTGGGAGGTGGCATCGCAGAAGGGGCTGAGAAAGAAAGTGGAATACTGTTGTGTATGAGCTTTGTGGAAAAGGAGCTGGGCTCCATGTATGTCTTTCATGGGCCTTAGCTTCCACCAGCCGTGCCACAGCACTATCCTGATTTTGTAATAGGAATGACAAAGCTACCCTGCTCCAGGGAGCATGGGAAGTGACTATGGTATGTGCAGGTTTTCATACTGTCTTGCCCCCCTTCATTACAAGACATACCAGGAGACACTTATATTTCTAGTCTGCCCACAGTGACTGCTGTTTGTAAATGCAGCCTATGAAGAGCTTATTATTTTGCAACACACTCAGATGGGTTTTTTCAGCATGTTTTCATGAGCAACATGATGTTCCAGGAAGACTTCTAAGGAACTGCAATTCAGAGCCAAATTCAGCAACATTGTAAGAAATGGGCAAGTCTTCTAAAGCCAGAAGGACCGTGCTTGTATCCATTAGAGATGAATTGGCTCTTAACATTGACAGAAACAGTTTATGTTATTGGACAGAATTAATAACTGCTCTGATATGTACCAGGTCATTTTGTTTGTCATCTCTGGCGTACAGAAAAGATTTTAAAAGGCTTCAGCAAGACGACTGGTTCTCTGCTCCCCAACAATAAGGCACAAATAATTTTAGTATAGAAAATTGCCTGTTTCTTTTTTTTTTCCTAACCAAGACAACAAACAATATAACTCTGTGTGTGCACTATTCTAAAAATATCTCAGCTCTGAAAATGTGTCTCTGATGTGAGAGGAGGCGGCTTTCAGATTGCTGCACTCTTTGTGAGAGGCAAGTGAACAAAAACTATCCAGCAAATGCTGAAGGAAAAATTATTTTCCTAACACCAAGAAGGATGAGGGAAGCTGATGGACTTGTGCATTCAGGACAAAGCTCCCTTCTGGTAAGAGAGAAGCGGAATCCATCTGTAATTCTTAGTTACATATTCCATATGTAAAATATCAAGGCTGGAGAGATACTTCTGTTGGGTACCATATCTAGTGGGTTTATAAGGTGCCTATTGCCATAGAAAACCCAGTGTACTCACTGTATCTATACAGGTGGTGTGAAAGAAGGGATGCTGAGGACTACTCAGACAGAGAAGAGTGCTCAAAAGTTACTAAGGATAAGCATGTGTTGAGCTGTATTTCAGATCCTCGAGGTACATAATGATGGAAGTAGTGGTAAGAGTGAACCCTCTCCATTTAGTTCCTAAGGCTTCCCATCTGATGTGGAAGTAGTCCTCCTGGAAAATCCTTAGACCATGGGCTTGTATCAAATATTCACAGTGTAAAGTTTGTCAATACTGCAGAGCAGATTTACTCTGCACTGTGCCCCATGGTCCTGTTTCATGATGGTCCAGATCACAGGCTTAGGTGGAGCACCCCACAGCTCCCTTCCAGCCTAAGCAATGCTTTTTTTTCTTGTGGAAACCAGAGCTGTCAGAGAGAATGAGAGAGATGGTGCGCAGCTAAGGCTGGGTCAGATGGGCATTGGAAAGCTCACCTCCAAGGTTTAGCTACAAAATACACTGCAGCACAGCAGCTGACCTCAGTGGCAACTTGATCAGAGTCAAGGTAGCATGGCAAATCCTAGGACAGCTTACCCTGCCTCTCCTAGCTCAGGTGTCTCTGTCCTGCCTTTGCTCTCCACCTGCATGCAAAATGCAGAGTATGTACATGTGGAGGGCAGCCACTACTGAATGCCCTCCGTGCATCAGACTTAATTTGGTGGGGGAATGGAAAAAGATAGGGGAAATAAAACCAGAACAGGCTCCCTTGCTGTGATAAATCTGTTCTCAGGGCAAGGAAGCTGCTTTGTTGAGTAGGAATCTGCAGGATGAACTCAGAGGTACTTCCTGTGTGTATTTGTTCTGCGAGTGGAACATTTGCTTTACATGTTACTGACAATACAGGCACAGTCTGTTGACTTTCCCAGATGTTGACTGTCCTGCTTTGAAGCGTCTTCCTGTTGTTTTAGTTGTTTGTGTGTCTGAATGGCAGATTAGATGTACTGTGTATTAAACAAATAATTAAACATTGAGAGCTTTGAAATCCAGTATGTTTAATTAATGAGCTTTACTCACTAGATGAAAAGGATGTGTACTTGATTCATTACAAAACAAGTATAGTTTTTTCAGTAGTGAACTGTTATGACAATTGGAAGTGTTTACTAGTTCATTATTTTTTTTCATGAAACCTTAAAAAAACACCCAAGCAGAAAATCAAGTCTTCACACAACATTTGCTATGTAAACCCATTATTAGTGTCGTCTTGTGTATTGTCTCACCCACATTCTCTCACCCACATTCTCCATCTATGTGCTTTCTCCCATCTCCTCCTCTGCAAAACCGTGCTGCCGTACAGTCTGGGATTAGAGTTAATTATTACTTTTAGATCTTGAAGTACCTTGGACCAAGGTTTGTGATGATGCCCTGCGGTGCTGGGTGCTGTACAAGTGCAAAAAATACTCAGACGAGTTTCAATAGATCTCATAAATACAAGCATCAGCCATAATGACTTGTGACACCACTTAATTAACTGCTGAACCATCTTCCAAAACCAAAACACTCCTGGAAACTGTACCTACTTCATCTTGTGCTTTAAGTATAAGATTTACCTCCAAGTCTGAAGCATTTTGTATAGGGCAGAGAGGAAAGCAGGGGTGGACAAGGGTCAAGATATTAAAATGAGCAACTGAAGCGGTCCCTTCCCATAGCAGCAGGATTGCAGGGTAGGTTGTGGACCACCACAGCGAGGTCCCCACCTGAGCAAGCTGCCACAAGCTTGGGAAGATTGCGGGAGAGGGATTAGGTTGGCACATTTGCACCTTCCGCTCCAGAAGAGCCAGCCAAATTTCTGTCACTGGTATCTCCCTCCTGTGGGCTCGAGACCCAGCATTGCTCCTGCGTGTGTGCTGCCTGCAGAGTGAAAGCAGCTATGAGGTCTTTTAATTATGGGGTTTTTTCCCTAACCCAGACAGTTTAGCAGCAGGGAGGACATACTATTTTCATGTCTCTCTCCAGCAGCATCACCTGGAGTGTGAAAGCAAAAAAGGGTGAGATGGGGTCACCTTCCCATGTGCTGCAGTGTCCACCACCAGTGAGGAGCCCATACTATCGCCAACTGGGGCAGAAAACAGAGGCAGAGGCCTTCAGGAATAAAACAGATCTTTCAGAGAGCTAATAAACACATAATACTAATGTAAATACCTCATTTTCCGAAACACACTTAGGCATTTTCTTCAAATAGACTTGTCAGACTCCAGTATAGCTTATTGACGGAGGGAGTGAAAGAAGAGGGACTTTGGCCTGAGCTTGGTTGTGGGCTCTAACAAAATCCTTCCTTTGCACACCACTGTCTGCGCCGTAATGTGCTGCTGCCTGCTGCTACTGTGGATCTGGTGCTGAAGCAGTAAAATCACCTTTCCTGGCCTCCAGCAGCCCCTTTGGGAATTGAATCGCATCCATGGTTCAGCTTATTAAATCAGACACTACCACTACGGTGCTGAGCCTCGGCAGTGGTCCCCTCTGGCATAATGAAGAAGAGTCCTTTCAATGTGGGACTCTTGGCTGTGTCTGGTGAATCATTGACTTCACAGTGGTGACAGTTCTCACCTTTAACTACTTCTGAAAACTCCTGGTGCTCCTGTGTTAGTGCCATTGCAATTCAAAATGTATTTATGCAGAGGGATTGGTAAACCTGGAGTGCCTTATCTTCTCCTAACTCACCCTGCTCCTGGTTCTCCCACTTCAAAATCTTGGAGCTACATATCTAGAGAGGAAAACAGACACAAAGTGTGATGGATCCTGAGGCAGGAGTCGAGCCTTGCATTCCTTCTGATTTTTTCTACCGTCAGTTGGTTAGGGAGAGCATTTCAGCCCACAGCTGTCTGTGATGGTGTCCTCACTACAATTAAAATGGACCCAAACCATTCCCTTTCCCCCAAAGTTGGAAACATCAAAATATGTAAAAAGTCAAGGTCCAGATTCTGCCTAGAGACTTACTGCTCCCCAGGCAGATTTCTCATGTCCTCAATCTCTGTTTTATGGCTTTTCCATAATAAATAGGGAGCAAAGGCTGAAAAAACAACATAGCCCATAATTTCTGTTCTCCTATGACTGTAAACTTTAAGGAACAGCTCTGAAATCGGTAAATTTACAGCAACATAGCTGAAGTCAACATTTGACCCTGCATTTCCCCTGTCACCTCATCTTCCGTAGCAAAATGTTCCCACTGAAGCTCCGAGGAGCAATTCAGTCCATACCTGAGCATGCAGGGTCGGGCCATGCCTTTGTCAGGAGGGTTTAACACTAGGAAGGAGAAAGAAATATGTATAGTGCATGGGTTATATAAAAGTTGGTGTTTAGAACGAAAATTTTGCAAATACCTGAGGGTGGACAAGGTGTGCTGCTGTGCTCATCCATCCCTGCAGTGCCCTGGGGGGCTGGGTGCTAACGCGCCCTAGGGTGTGCAGAGGCGGGCACTGCCAGGCTCTCCTCTTTGCCTAATGCTCTGTTGGTCCTACTTAGTGTATTTAAGGTTGTTTTTTTTCAGCTATGATATGGCCCCACAGCCCCAGGAAAAAAGCATCGTGCCGGTGGAGACCCAGCACAGCTCCCCTTGTTGGAATGAATCTGCCCAGCAAGCCCAGAGCTGGGGTGCTTGTTTCTTTGGGCGATTGCCATTTGGCCTTTACTGAAGGGAAGGGAGTGTTGTGGTGCACTGTGATTTTTGTTTACTTTTTTTCAACATGTCTCCAATCTGACCAGGATGTAACATTTTTTGAGGCGTGTGAGCCGATGTCAGCTGAAGAGTCTGGCTGTTTGGGAGTGAGTTTCAAAAGCAGGCCCCACAGCACAAGAGAATATGGAATATGAGGAGTGGATGAACTTGTAGAAGTATGAATTTGCGGGGCCACAGGATCCGTGATGCAGGCAGAGTGATACATACATGGTGATAACACACTCTGCAGAGCCCTCACACCCTCAAATATTTCATTGATGAACCCTCAGTTTTGTCTTCTTGCACAGCCAGTCAGCATTCTTCCATCCAGAGAGGTGTGTAGCTTTGGAGGATGTATAATCGTAGATGAAATCATGCTCTGAAGTCATGCTTTCCAACAGGACTGATTGATCATGAGTTACTGTTCTCTCTACAATGGCAGAGCTGCAGTCTGAGCAAGCTCATGCAGAAAACACAGTGAGAAGAACTTAATAGCTGTTACATATTGGGTCAGATCATCGCAGCCTTTATTCAGACTCTGTTTGAGCAAAAAGTATGTTATTTTGCAGTGGTGTGTTTGGTTGGAAGTGGAGGCTTAGACCTCCCAATTCTAGATTTGCAATTTGAAAAGATGTGGTTTGGATTCTCATTTTTAAAGGATCATATCTAGCAAAGGGTGCCCACAATTATCTCAGTACACACAACCTGAAATGGTTGATCACTGAGCCACTGCACATACACAATACTAGCAGTGAACCATGGAAACTGGATGTGAAGCCAGATAGATGTGAAACCTATTTGACAGTTTTTGAAAACCAAGTGTGTCATGTGGATGTGCAGTGGCAATCACAGCTCTTTGCAAATGAGCATCTCATGACTATAACCTCACATTGCCCTGTTGAAGCCAGGGGCCCCAGGGGGAGTGTTGTGATGAGGAACTCATGGAGCTGTGATTCTCATGACACTTCTCTGCTGCCTCCCTTGGGTGTTGTGTCACCTCTGGTTAGTTTCAATTCCTGGGTGCAGGCAGTTCCCCTCCTCCTGCACCCACTGTCTTGCTACTGGAACTGTGGAACCACTATGTCAGATTAATTCCCAGCAAAACCCAAAGCAAATAGCTTTACATCAAGGATGAACTTGACCTTTCATTCTTAATAGCTATAAAGGCAAAAGATCAGAGAAAAACATGTAAATATTCTTGACTCTATTGATGTTTGGTTGTGCACGTGTCTTTCATCTAATAGAATAGGTCTTAGTTCCTCACCCTGAAGCTTTCTTAGCTGGGAGATTCAAACTTGCAATAAACTCACTCTCTGGTGGAGCAAGTTTGATTTCTTGGAGGGAAAGAGGGAAAAAATAGTGAGAATGAAACAACACAACATAGCAGTGCCATCTGGCTAACCTTGCACAAGGGGGCAGGGATAGTATCAAAGCAAAGACTTGCACGGCCTTCCTTTACCATACATGCAGACAAACTGCTCCTCAAGCATTGCTGCGTGCCTTCTGAGTGGGAAACAGTAGTTTAGTAGTTAAATGCCGGGTCAAAATGTGGATCCATTAAGCTATTAATAAAAAACCTCAAACCCTGCAGAAATCCAATGAGATGCTTGTCACAGCTATTGCACAGGTATTTCTTGGCTTCCACAATCATAACTCTGACTGTTATGAGCAGTATCATTGTTATGTGGTAGGACCAGGGGATTTTCTCCACACTGAGGACCAAGGAGGCTTTGCAGACCTGCCTCTGTCACATCCAAAAATAGAGCAAAGCCTCACAGCTCCACAGCAGGGAGTCATGGCCCATATATGGACTGAGGCCACAGGCGTTTGCTATTTCTGCTTGCTCAGCTGTCTTCCACAGACACTGTGGAGAAGGAGATACTAGAAGCAAGTGCAAGCAGCACCGGAGAAAAAATAAGTGGAAGCGCAGAGCTCTGCTAAGAGAAAATGTTCTTCTCTCTGGGCTTTTCAACTCATATTAACTTGCTAAATTTGAAGCTTAAATAATAGATAATACATTTGAGGTCCACAAAATGATTGGACTGGACATATATAAACTGGGGAAAAGCTCACTTTCCATCTGTAATAAAAATCAGTTTAAAGTTAATGGAGCCACTAGCCACACACATGGCTTCACTTCTGCAGATTATTGCAACGTGTATTTTAACTGGCTCTTCAATTTTGTTTCTGGTCACTGATCCACAGAGGATGCTTGCTATATCGTATTTTGGCAGGAATTGGAGTGTGTGCATGGAAAGCAGAACCGGTAATATGTCATTTATAATTGACCAGCATGACATCTATGGGTTTATCTGGCAGACAGCATGGCTGAATGCAGTCTTCACTGCCAAGAGACCCAGCTCTGGAGAGCACCTGGCAGGATAAAAGAAGTTTTTTTCAGTTTTTCTTAGATGGAATGTATTTAGTCCAGCTTTTTATTAGAAGTTCTTCCTAATTTGCAAAGTGAATTTTTTGGATGGCTTGCAAGAAAATTAAGTTTAGACATACTAATTTACCATTCAGGCTGGGTAGGCAATGCTTTTCTTTGCTGATCACTAGAGGGTGTACCGTCCAGCATGTAAACAATTATCAGGCACTTCACATCCTTTGACAAGTCATTGCCCCTTTGTGCCTTCAAGTGTGCCCAAGTGCCCACTGGAGAAGGCCTAGGGAGACACACAGCAGGAGGGAGATGTTGTTAGAGACTCCCTATACCCTACTCCATATGCATGGCTGTGTTTTCATCTTCACCGTTTTCCTTAACAACCTGCATGGAACAGAAGCAAGCAAGGAGACTGGTTTTAAGGAAGAATCCTATTTGTGATAGATAACAACATGTATGTGTGGTCAGGTAAACATGGAAGCTGCTTCCCCAAGGTGATACTAATTTCAAGGCTTTGCAAGCTCAAAATTGCCTGGGACTGCGTTTGCAGCGATGCTGGCTCCACCTCTGCCAGGGATGCCGCTGTTCCCATAGCAACTCACCATCTCCCGTTTCAGTCTTGTCTTTCCTTTCCTTTCCTTTGCCTTCCCTTCCCCAAGGTAATTCCCAGATACACAATGAGCTAACAGCACCCAGGTGCACTACCGTTTCCATTAACACTTGTTTAGGAGGAGCATCCTACTTGATACTTTCCCACTGCAGGCTGCTGCAACCACTGTCACTTGGCTGCCGCTGCTGAGGGCGCTTCACCTCGGAGCAGGGAAGGTTTCCAGCCCACCAAGTGCTCCAGGGTATCAGTGAGAAAAGGCAGGATTCTGCAAAGCTCACCCACACCCAGGCACTGGAAAAGGCTGTGTCCATGGCCCATTAAGTTTATAGTGACCATACCTAATCAGAATTTTTCTGTTTCTTGACAAGACACAGCAGTTACTGCTGCACAGTGAGCCATCAGACCCCAGCAGCTATATCCCTGGGGAAAAAAACCATTCTCCAGGGTGCAGTGACCGGCCATCTTTACAGCAAGGCAAGACAGCCCCTCTGCTCTCTTCACCTTGATGTTGACAGTTGCAAGAGATTGGATTGGTACTCCTAGTTTTGAGAACCAGGCAGAAGCACAGGGGGGGATATAAGATTTTTTTTTTTTTTTTAATCAGATCATGGCCAGTATAGCGCTTTTTAAACAGCTCTGTGCAGCTTCCTTTGTATTTCTGCAGCACTCTTTCTGTTGAGAGACGACTGCGGGGAAAGGTCAAGTTAGGACAGTGCCAGTCCAACAGTCATGTTTCTACTAAAGCCTTTCTCACTGCAACCACTGCTTCAAATGACTTAGATGCATGCTCTCCTTTTCCCCTACAGTTGGCCATGGGCAGAGCGAGGGTGATCGCATGGTTGTCTCAGATTTCCAAGTCTTCATCAGGGACAGCTTGCAGCACATTGATCTCATGAAGAAAGAGCACCCTGAGCTGCCCATTCTCATTCTGGGGCACTCCATGGTAAGCACCATCCCCTACCCCTCCTGGCAGCACCCAGGACACGTGCTGTAGCACGGTGCTACTCTTGCGGGTGGCAGGAAATAACTGAGCCCACAGCAGGAAAAACAAAACTACAAGCAACCGTCCCTTCCGCTTCATTCACTGACTGATTTACCAGCACGCCTTACCCCACGAGATCCTTCTTGAGTAGAGTCAGTCCTTAACTTTTCTACCCAGATCATGACCCTAATTAGTGCCATTTGCAACAATGGGCCTATTTTTTAATAGGACCATTCATTTACACTGGGTGTATGGTAAGTCCCACCACCTCCCTGCAGCACTGGCCTTCTCCTTTCATTTTAACCAGTAACCAGGAGGTTAAGCCCTCCAAAGCTTTGTGAGCTGCTAGGGGATGAAGGACAAAAATACCCTGTAGCCTCATTCTGTTAAACAACCTAACAAGAAAATGTACCAGGGATTAGGGCTGCAAAAACAAAGGCACTGATTTGGTGAACAGATCTGAAGTCTGATTCTGACAGCACGGGCCAAATCCCTTTATTCAAGCTAGCAATATTCCCACTGATGTCATTGATCTGCTCTCCCTGCCTTCCCGGAGGAGAGGAAAATGAATAAGTACTTTGGGATTCAGCCCATGCTCAGATAAACAGGCATTCTTGCATAAGAAGGCATGGCATGCTCTGAAGTGCTCACTGCGCTCCAAAGCCGCTGTAACAAGGAGCTAATTTCCCAGCGAGGTCTTTGAGATGCTTCTTGCTGTTACTCCGTTTAACAAGCCCCTGGTTCTCCGGCAGTGTGGAAGTTCACCAAATATTTCCCTTGGCAACTAATCCTCTGCAAACTTTCCCGAGCCAGCCAGCTAGACCCCTCGTGTCCCCCACCCCTCACACCATCAGCCCCTGTCCTCATGCAGGAGGGCTCAGCCCGGCTGGCGTTGTGCTCTCAGCCACGGGCCGGGGGCTCACTGCCAGGCCCTGGGCACAGCGCTGCGGGGCTGGGGACACTGAGAGGAGAATATTTAACTTCCAGCAATTAGTGAAGATTTTCGCACGCCGGATGGCAGCACTGCTGTTGCCCGGGTTACCAGTGCCACAAGCGCAGAGCGAGTGCCCGGCTTCACGGCATCTTCCCGATGCAGCACCAGTCTGTCACGCTGACAGAGCCTCAACTTCTTTTTCAAGTCCCACCTGAACTACCACTTCAGCCGTTTTCTTCCTAGTCCTTTTGACAGAGGAGGACACAAGGCATCCCGGGGAGCTGATGAACGCTGCACGGAGAGTTTTCAGTGTGGCGTGAGGGTTTATAGCATGAGAACAGAAACCAGGTCTCTTCTCCCCCACAAAAAAACAGGTACTTCTAGTACCCCTACTCCTCCAGCCTTCCTTGCTGGCCACACTGGACCCTCACTGGGGCAGGCATAATTTGATTGTTTGGACTCCAACCCTTCCAGTAACAGGATTACTATGCAAACGAGATGTTGGCACCTGTATTAAGCTGTGGGCTGTTATTTTGCATTGCAGGGGGGAGCCATCTCCATTCTGACAGCTAGTGAGAGACCCAGTGAGTTTTCAGGCATGCTGTTAATCTCTCCTTTAGTGGTAGCCAGCCCAGAAGTCGCTACTCCCATCAAGGTAAGAGCAAACCCGCGTTGCACTTAGTCACTTTGTTCTTCTGATGAAGGAAATGAGTTAAGACCTTTAGCCTTAAAATGCAAACCCCCTCTGCCATCTGTGCCACCTGGATGCCAGTCAATACTTCTCTTCTAAGTAAGTGCCTCCCCCACAGTCCCACCTACTTTTCAAAGGGGAAGTGAATCCTGAACTTGCCCAGAGAAGCTTATTTAAATGAGAGTCAGAACGATGCTACCTCAGGAGGTGGTAGCAGACTGTGCTTTCTTCACCACACCCTGTGGCAGCCCACACAGTGCCATCCTTTCCCTTCCTCTCCTACAGTTTTCTTCCTGACTCATAGAGAGTCTGGTATAGTTGCAACACAGGCTGCTGGCTAAGTCAGGCCAGGGTTATTTTTGGTGTTTGGGGGATGACCAATTTCTAAACAAAACTAGAGCTGTTGTGTCCCAGGAATTCTTCTTGAGCCACAAAGGAGGCTTCCAGCTAAAGCATCACTGCCCCAGCAGCATCCTGTTTGGCTTGGTACCATAGCTGGTGCTTGTCCAGACCATCTCGTTCGGTTGGCATTTAGGTTTTACCCCCCTCCCATTCCCATCTCCCTTCCAGAGCTTCTTCTGATTCAAATTTGCACTGCCCAGTTTGTCATTCCCTAGGGAGGCTCTGCAAGGCAACTGATCCTCAGCTCTCCCTTCCTTTCTTGATTTTTAAAAGAATAAACAACAATCCTAAAAGAAGCTGGAAGCAAAGGGAAGGACCAGCTAAGCCAGCAGGGAGGGTAGACCATCTCATTCTCACAGAACTTGTTCCTTTATCCTTTCTCCCTGGACTCTTCTCCTAGGGCTAGATTCTTGTTTTAATCTATTTATAAGCTATTTTTTCCTGCCTTTTTTTTTTTTTTCTTCTGAGAGAAAGGAAACAAATTGGCTCACCTTTCAGTATAATCCTGTCACACCTTCTGCTGTAGCCAAAGACATCTACTGACTTCAAAAATCATTACAAGCACCAAAGGGTGCTTTTTAATCACCTCACTCTTCCAACTGAGGGAAATGTGTTAAGACCTCTAGCCTTAAAATGGAAAACCCTGCTGAGATCTGCACCACCTGGATGCCAGTCAATATTTTCCTTCTAAGTGCCTCCCCCACAGTCCCACCTACTTTTCAGAGAGGAAGTGAATTCTGAAGTCATGCAGTTTGGGAAAACTTATTTAAATAGGAGTCAGAGCACCAAAGCGTGATTTTAGGGGGCTGGTAGCTGATTCTTCACAGGTGAGGCCATACCTGACCCAGCATAAGGGTTCTATAAGCACCAGCGCCCTTGTTTTTTCTTACTTTGGAAAGGGAAAAACAATAAATATTAAGGGAAAAAAAAATATAGGGTCTGAATCTGGCAGACACTGTTAGCCTTCTGTTTCTCACTGAGTCAAGGAAAATATGGAAAGATTTTCCTTCTTCTAGAGCTGTACCTTTTGCTAGATACTAAACCCTTTCTGAAATAAGAATTCACCAGTGCTGCGGGAACTAGTATTACCATAGTCTGGTTTCCTGCAGATCTGTGCCAGATTGTTGCTTTATTTCATTGTAGGAAATCCTAATCTCTAAGTGAAGTATTTTGGAGGTGTTTATATGGTCTCTCACTTGCAGTAATACAGTGCACAGGGAGTTTCTTTCTCTTTAAAATCTATTGTTACATCTCAGAACCCATAAAAAAATAATTATTCCTGAAATATCTCTGCTCTGCCAAATTTAGTTGAAATCAGTCCTGAAGTTGAAAAGGTATTTGCAAGAGGGAGGAGTGAAAACAGGCAGAGTATTCCTGTGTAAGTCACATTTTCCCATAAAGCTAAGCTGAAAACACTTGTGTGCTTTTTTTTTTTCCTTCTGAGAGACAAAAAACATTTCATTGGTGTTTGTGCCTCTGAGGCACAAAGGCTTTGATTTTTCCTTAGAAGTGGTACGACTCCTCGGCCCTGGGCCATTTCCCAAGGACCACTGCATTCATCCCTTTGCTGGGGAATTTTCCAGCTGAGCACGAATTTACCTTGGCCTAAACAAACACTGGTTCAAGGCAACAATAACAGTGATCCAGATTACACACTGGGTCCTTCAGACTGTCATAGAAATACCTTCCCTTGCTGCTGAACCAACCTGGCAGCAGCAGAAATGCAGCGTGTATGCAGACTATGTGCAGGAAAATAAAATTCTGCTCTATGCAGAAACACAATTTCATCAATGCCCTATAAATACTGTGTCCTGATAGAAGCATCCAGTTGCAAATTCAGTGGAGAGAGGGAGTTTGCTGCCTTCCCCCATTTCTTCTCAACTAATCTGCACAAAATTCAGATCTGAATCTTTAAAATTTCAAAGGATGCAAAGAGATGGGAGCCACATATGATGTCAAAGAGCAGAATAAAAGTAAAAGAGTATTTCCCACTACATTTCTGCTCTTGAATGCTTCAAAATCAGGTGGGCAGGACAACCCCCTAGGAAGTACTCCCTAGTGATTATTCCTGTACTAACCTTCAGCATATTCCTTAAGGACTCAGTACACAATATTCTCTCTTTATTTTTTGTGTTTTCCATTTCACCGCTTGCTGACTTATTGCTTTCCAACCCATCTGGACATCATGTTGTTCCAGTACCTGAGAGTCGCCCAGTCACTCAGCCTGAATCTGCACGCAGTAACAGTGCAGAGGACTGTTTCTAAAGATAGTCAAACTGGAAGAAAAGTACTGCATTAAAACCTCTTGTTTTGGCTTTGCTCTGGTCTGTCTGGTTTAGCAGATATGATGTTAGTCATCAAGTCCAGACAAACATATATGAACTGGTTTGTTATCCAGGTATGGAGACACTGTATCTAATATATATCATATCATACCCCTGATACCATATCTCCCTGATAGCACGGTCCAGTTGCTTTTAACCTGATCTCTGTAGCTCATCAGAGTGTCTCTTCCAGAGACTTTTCAGCTCAGTCAAATGATCCTGGCTACCTTAACCAGTTCAAACATCACATTTTTGTAAATCCAGCTCATTTGTAGCTGAAATGAACTAAAGAACATTCACACAATCAGTTTGGCAAGCAGAGATCACGGGAGAGAGAAATGAGCACATCAAGGTGTGGAAGGAACAAGGATTTCTCCATTCAGAAGAAAAGTGTCTACACTGCAAAGCATCCATATAGTTAAACTAATGCAAAAAACATGAAATCAGCTTTCAATCTTATTCTGAGATGTTTTTCATAGACAGGGAAGGGCTGGATTTGAATGCTGTTAGTATTTTGCAGACCTGCAGTGACCTTGAGCAGCTCTGATGGCCACTGCACCATAGCACCACCCTCAGCCCAACCAGTAATAGCCCCATCATTGCATTACCTGTTCTTGATCATTTGGGAGCTGTTCTCACAAGAACTGACACTGCGACTGAACCAACAGGGAGATAAACTCTTCATGTATCAAATATAGTCATCATTACAACAACACAGCTTTTAATTAAAGTCTGGCATGTCAAACTATCATAGTGCTCACAAAGTCTGCGAAGACCCAGGGGAACCTTCTGAGTTTTTTATTATAACATAAAACTCAATTTTTGTGGCCATAACCTTGCCTCCAAGAGTCATCAAAATGACATCCGAATCTTGAGGGTGTACTACATGTTGGAGGAAATGGAGCATTTCCTGCAGATCTGAAGACCCTTTGAAGGATGGTGGCAGAATCCTTTCACAATCAGTCCTGTAGACCAAGGTTAGTTCTATCTGTGCATAAATAAGAGGTTTTATGCATCCAGGGAGTATATAGTGTGTGTAAGTACATCTGACATGTCTATGTACAGTGTCTGGTGCTTCTCTTGTACAGCTGAACACCAGAAATTTCTTCACTGATATTGCCAACTGTACACACTGCTATACTTGTGGTCAGAAGCCAGCCATATCTTTGTAGCAGCTTAGCAGTCAGCTTGTGACTCGGTTTGGCAAAACTCCAGATACATGCAAAAACTTCAAGAACATTTCCAAATAGTGTCACAGAGGCAAGGTCATCAGTAGGCTGTGGGATTGGGATGATAAGCATATATCACTTGAACAGAAAAATGGCCATACTGAATCTGATAAAAGCCTGTCTAGCCTGTCTCCAACAAGGAAGAGCCTGAGAAAGAGCATACATGCAGTTCTCCTTTCCTTGTCACACCTTCCCCGCCTTCAGCACATCATTAGGCTGGTGTATTGTTGCTTATATGAGAGGAAGATTCAAATTTCTGCTCCTTCTGCAAAATCCCTATTGCAGATGCTTGGGAATGTAAATACTCATACCCATACCAAGCAGACACACAGCAGAATCCCCATCAAACTCATGGCTTCTTCTGGAATTTTAGAGTATGTCAACTAACTTCCTTCTTTGGCCAAATTAGAAGTAAGCAAAGCACCCATCTTCCAAAAAACATGCCATCATTTATGTATCATCTTGGACTTAAATATCTGTGACCTTAACACCAACATACTGATCTTGTGGCCAATACTCTGAATAGATCTTGAGAGAGTATCAGCTAACCTCTCATGCCAAGGTATTTCCTCCTGAATAAGCAATCATTAGGCATAAGAACTCACCCTAGCTCTTAACTCAGGCTCTAATTTTAGGGTAGCTTAGTTGCCTGAGGTTGTCACGATAATGTTTGGAGACAGACATTTCCAGACCATTATTCAGATGTTAGAGGTGTTTTCAGGGGTGTTTCTCTCACTCCCCATACTCTTTAAAGAAAGCCTAGGACAATTACACTTCTTCTAAGTTAAAGACCTCTGATAGAGGTCTACAGTTACTTGTCATATATCTCGAACATTGTAAGTGGTTGGAGAGAAGCAAAACTGTTGACAGTGTTGTCAGCACAGAGAGTCCTTAACTTTGCCTAGGATTCATGAAAGTGCATTTGTCACATCGTCACTGGAATTAACACAAAACAAAGAAAATGCCATTCCTGCTTGTTTGCATTGTAAGCTCATACTTGCATTGGTGTGGATATGTTACTTTACTAGTCTAACTCCAGAGGCCCCAGTAGAAATTAATTTTGCTGACACAGTGTCATAGCCAGTGAGGGGCTCAATATACCGGCCAAGAGTGACACTGGTTCCCAGTCATATCCACCCCAAGGTACAGATGTGTTCCCAAATCTGCTGTGAGTCTTTACTGCTTCCCACTCCTGAGTGACTTTGACTTCAACCTTGCGTTATTCCTCTAATATCATAATTACTTTGTCATGTATCATCTGTGATCTGAAATGTCAGGGAGTGCTTCAGAAGTGATTACATAGCAGCAGAAACAGAGAACATAGGTGACAGCCTACCTGCAGGTGTTAGCTGTGAACACGAAAGGGCCGTAAAACAGACCTACAAACACTAATCGCATGTTTTCTGACTTAAGTGGTGATCACTTAATTAAAGACAGCTATCAACATTCAGAGCTGAACCCTGGTATCCATGTGCTTGTAGTGCTATTGAAATGAATGATGTTACCTTTTCTTCTGCCAGCAGGTTTGAGCCTGGGCTGCTGAATGCATTTGTGTTTCATTCCCAGGAGACAAGTGAGCAATGGATTGCCTTAGCCCATGCATGCACATTTTGCTGTTGTTTATTTACAGGTTCCCTGGAGAATATGCTTATGAAAAAGAGTGCAGCCTAGGCAACTACTGCAAATTTCACCGAACATCGCTTATGCACTGCAGGATGAAATCAGAGCTGTGACAACAAGGAAAGGGCAGTAAAACAACAAAACCCAGCCCTTCCAAGGGCTGGAAATGGCTTTTTCCTATCAAAGTGTTTAACAGGCCTTTTTAGAAATTGAGAATGACAAAAAGGCAAGGTACAATGAAGTTGTGAGGTTGCATGTGGACAGACAGCTGACAGCATTTCAGACTGGCACACCCACTCCCTGATCCCAGGAGCAGTTTAAACACTTTAAGAGAAATGTTTTCAGTATAGGACAGATCTTTCTCCAGTGTCAGCTGACATATCTCAACTATTTAACTTATGCTCAGGATTTGGCCCTCTATGTTATCTCTTTTGCTCTAACTAGCCCTTTAACTTCTTGCTTTCCTCTCCCACAGGTTTTTGCAGCAAAAGTGCTCAACTTTGTTCTCCCAAACCTGTCACTGGGATCAATAGATCCAAATGCAATTTCCCGGAACAAGAAGGAGGTAAGAACCTTAAAGCCATTTAAAGTCATTGCATAGTCAGTATCTTGTCCCAGTCCTGTCATTTCTCTTTAAAAAAATACCCAAGTGTTTTGTTAAATCACGAGGGCAAGATCTATGCTGGTGTAAAAAGGTAAAACATACCTGAAGTCAGTGGAACTGACTGCACATAGCAGAAAACTGTGGGAAATCAGCTGTTCTTCCCTTTGGTGTGCCTTGTGCCCGTAGCCACTCTGATTACAGGACATTACAGAGACCTGCACTACGGCTGTGGGGGGAAGCACCTGGGAACCATGTTTGTCTCTGCTGCACCACCACCACTTAATACAGTGGCAAAATTCAACTCATACATGCTAAAGTAATTTTTTCCAACCCTGCTCTTCAGTGAAACTGTGCAAACCCCTGTAGTCCTGGAGATTAATTTTTCTGCTTACAAACAGGATCACGTTGTGCTGAATGCATTCGAACAGAGAAAAAAAGCATGCTTGCCCCAAAGACCTTGCTACAAGGTCTCCTCTATCACGCTCTGGCTCTGCTAGGCCTTTCCAAACAAACGATGTATTATTGCTGCACCCAGAATAACACTTAAAGGAGCTGCAATTGAAGCAGCTGTTGTAACAACTCAGTTCCAGCTCCACCACCATGACTGCACAGAACTGTTCCCCGGGTGAAATTTTTGTAGTGTCACCATAGCTTGGGACTCTTGTCCTGTTCATACCCACTGTTAGTAATAATTGTTGCCATCACTGGCAAAACCAGACATCAATGCAACTGCTGCAACAACACGTAACAAGGGTTTTTCCTTCTCACTGTTGTGGGAGGAATAAAAGGAGGGAGATATGAACTGTAAGTGAATGAAGTGCTTTGTCTGGACCCAGAACTTTGTGCATTTCAGAAATCAACTTGAATGATAGAAAATGGCATCCAAAGGTGTCTCAAAAGCAGGAGAGCTCCAGTGATGTAGTGGTCAGTTGTTCTAGTGCTCCCACGTCAGCTCACATCTCACTGACAGATGATGTAATTTTTTCTGCTGTTCATGCAATGGTTCATATCTTCAGTAGAAGTTAATAAATTGCCTTCCTCTGGGGAGGCAGCTCGACTGGCATTAGAATTGCAGCTGAAAGGATCATGAGCAAAGCCCATGTCAGCAGCTGTATGAGTGCAGTGCATTCAGCCTCTGCATATGCCACCTCTCTGACTCACCCATTCAGTAAACTGGAAAGCAGGGAGTCTCCCCAGAATAGCCTCAAGGCTTTCAGGGTTGTTTCTTGGCTCTGCCAGAGTTTTTTTGGTCAAACGACTTTGAGTTGACTTATCTGTGAACATAGCACTGGGTTGAAGGCAGAAAGATTCAAGGGGCTGAGCAAAGGAAGACAGAATAGGTCCTAGGAAGCTGTCAGGACTAGCATGGAGCGAGTTCTTGTGCATCCACTGATGCACCATATGACATATGCTCTTAAGTACCATATAAGGCTGCACAAAATATATACTTGGGAAGAAGGCCGATTCCAGTCAAGCTATAGAAACCTGTTCTTAATTACATTCAGCTGCCATAACTTGTTGCATATAATTCAGAGAAAAGGTTTAAATTAGGCAACCAATTCACTAAAATCACACAGAGTTTTCACTTCTGCATTCGTATTTAGAGGATAAAAGCCATCAGTGCTCTGGAGGAGGAGAGGAATTTGAGAGTGTTACCCGCTACCTGAAGAGTGAGCATGGCTGGGACATGTGGGTCTTTGCCTGCTTCTGCACTGATCTGTTTTGTGACACTTGAACTCTGTGCTGCAGCTGGTCCTTAAGGGTAGCAGTTTTAAATACACCTCCGACAGCTGGATCCTCTGCTGGAAGATGCTAGTGCTGCACTAAATAACCTTAAAATAGAAAAGTGATGATGTGGGGATATCCTGGATAATAATGCATTTAGAAAAGTGTCAGTGACCTCCCTTAATTTGGAGCACCATACTGACAGAATTTCCATGTTGGGGTGATGTTTGAAATCACCACAGCAACCATGGGACATAGTTTATAATAAATGCTACTGTGTTGTCTTTCTACCCAAATGTTTGCTGCTGCTCCCTCTGCTCTATGATGCTCCAAGTCTCAAGAGCTTCCTTGGAGCATTGTTTTTCCTCTGCCCTTTCCATGGAACAAGGGAAAGCTTTTTGCAGTGGCTAAAAATGTAGGTCTGCTTCATTAGAATCTCCTTATAATGGAGTAGTCTTCAAAATGGGACAACAAACCCTTCCTTGCTGTGCTGCCTGCCCACCTGCAAGTGAACACAAAGCTGACATGGCAGCTGTGGATTTCCCATGTAAAGTGCTTTCCTGACCATCTCCAAACGGCAAGATTTGAGGCTCCAGGCACTTACTGGAGACAACAGCATCTCGGTCCTCTGGCTGCCTTTAACACACACTCCACCCTCCTTTTGGACTCAAGATGTGCAGCTTCAAAGCACACAATGTGCTGGAAACATCCATTATTTATATGTTAAACACATTCTCCTGCCAGACCAACTTTCTATTCTCTAGAAATATTTTTGGGACATCATCCAAGAATTTCCTGATGAGTTTGTGTTCCCAGCAGGCTGTCCTCAGGGTCTAGGGACTGAAACACAGGATGGTATGGAGCTGTTTGTTTGATCTGCTTGCTATATCAAATGCACGAGACACAAAAGAGACTAAGAAGCAACTTTAAAAATCTAGTCCTGTTATTTCAAGGAGCAATAACATCACAGAGGTGGGAAACCCCTTTACGCCATTACTCTTTGTTAGCTGCTGTTGATTTCCATGGGGTAGTCCCCCTGACTTTAGTCTTGTTCCTGCAGAGTCCACATAGGATGAGGCTGCAATTACCTTATAATGAATTTTTTGTTCTGCAAAATGCAAAGGGAAGATGCAGACCTCTGAGCAGGGGAATGTAGTGCAGCAGGAGCCTTGATGGTTGCTTCTGTCTCAGAATGACATAAAGAAAAAAAAGAGCTGTTGTGATGGACGCTGTAGAGCCTTCTCTGGATTGCAGCTGGAGAGAGTTGCAGGCTCTCCTGCGGTCACCCTCACTGTCTTGCCCCTGCTGTCCCAGAGCTTGGTGTGCCAGCAGGAGCTCTGGGCTTGCAGGGCTTGCAGTTTATAGTTTGCAGAATAAAAAACCCATTCCCTATCTTGCCCTCTTTCCCCAGCAAGCTGCTGCTTTGCACTCACCCCATGCACTGACGGTTAACCAGGTCTGACCAGGGTTCCTGTTCATTGACTGGGAACAGCACACTCCCCCTGCAGTCCTGATCAATCTGGGTTGGGATTAGGTTATGTTTTTTTTCCCCTCCTATCTACACAAAAATATTTGTTGGCTGCTCAGTAGCTAAAAAATCCCTGCTCTTTCAGAAAAGAACAGGAGAAAGAAAAACACCCATTAGGTCATTCTCATAGCATTTATGGGGCTGGGGAGGGGGCCAGCTCACATGAATTCATCAACATTGTTTTACTCCATGGGAAGGGAACTTCTGTCAATCCATCCGCCCACTCCTCCTGATTTCTGCACCCCCCCCACAAGTTCCCTCATTTGTTGCCTTCAATTAAAAAAAAAAAAAAAAGCACCCTAAACAATAATAATTAAAAAAAAAAATCTCAAAGCTATGTTGCTCTAGCACAGCGCTGTGACATAGATCCAGACAAGTAACTCCCAAATTATGTTGAAGCCAGTTGCAAAGTAGCCAGTGCAACATGGTGGTTTTGCTTGAAATGCTGTTGAAAAGTCAACACGTTTCACTGAAAATATCAGTGCACACCCAGCTGTCAACGGGAGAGCTAGCAACACCACACTGGGTGGTTGGTGTTTTGGAAGCCAAAGCTGAACTTTTTCCATGAGCACGTTCACGACAGGATGCTTCTTTCTAAACACAGGCAGCTTCTTGCCCTTTTGAAGCACTTAGAGCAGGGAAGGGATGGCAGACAGATGGGCTGAGTGGTATAGGTGATGAAGGATGCAGGTGGAGGTTTCTGCACCAACAAGCTGGTTGGGCACTGGGAAGGTCCATGTGGAGCCAAGAGGACCACATGTCATTCAGCAGGAGCAGAGGATGCTCAGCATGTCCACAGAGTGGATCCTTTTACCTTAGCCACAAGTTCATCTGTGCAGTAGCCTCTTTTTAGTAGTGTTTTCCAAACCCTCATCATGCACGGGCACTTGCTTGTTTGAAAGGGAGATACTATGCATAAGATCCTAGTATGTGATGAGAGACCTCTATCTTTGTCTCCCTGCCAAAAACTACCCCTCATTTCAGAGTAGCCATGATCTTGCACTGAAGCCAAAACACAACGATGGCCTTAATCAAATACTCGAAACATCTGCTGCATGTGAGGGTCCCTAAATGAGTGCTACAACAACTTGAATTTCTTTGGTCCAGCTCCAGCACAAATTAAAGTGGCTCTACAGCTGTCACTCCCATGACCATCCTCAGCACTGTGTGCTGGGACTGAAGGGTACCAGCCACTAATAGTCCCAAATTCCCACCTAATCCTTCCCCTCGCTGCACTCAGGGACAGGAACCATGGGTTCAAGCAGCAGGAGATGGTGGGGACTGGAAGCAAGAAGGTGATGGGGAAGGATTTGTGAGCACCAACATGCCTCACTGCCATCTCTGTTTTCCAGTGCTTTGTGCTCCAACACATTTGAGATGACGAGGAAGGAAACTGGCTTTAGGCTTTCTGGCAAATGAATGCCCCCAGCTGGGAAAGCCCCGCCATGTTAGTGCCTTTCTGCCAGCCCGATAATCTCATCTCACGTGGAGATGAATGCAGAACCCACCCCAAAACCTTTATGGCTTCTTGGTGGGGACCAGCCAGGCCACGCTGTCCTGCTACAGTGCGTGTCTGTGCCTACGCCTACACAGAGCTGCGTGCCCCTGGGGTGGCCTTGTGGGTCATCTCCCACCCGTGGTCCCCTCAGGCCAGGTGCGTGCAGCAGCAAGAGGGCCTCAAGTTTCTGTAAAGCGAGGGAGGATCTGAACAGACCTCTCTGCCTGCAAGGAGAGAAGGAGACTCTTTTTGGCTAACCTATAAATAACCATCATTTCTATAAACATCTGCCAGGGTTGAGAGAAACTGGAGACTGTGCCAGAGACCAACCCATAATCAAAGCATTCTGGCAAATATTGAGATGGCAGTGGCTGTGTGGGCCGTCTCCATGTACAGTATACAAATATTTACTGTAGATTTGCCTGCTGCGGTAGCTATTTGTTCCTAGCAACTTTCTGCACCAGCTCTTGTACATTTGTATCCTCTCACAGTCTGGCTGAGCAAGTTGTTGACTTTGGTTTTTTGCCTACCACCTAATACCATCATTTGCTGCCTCATATGTGCACACTTGCATCCAGAGAGGACTCCTCAGCATAAAAGTGCTTTGCGGTCAGATGTGTCAGTTGTCTGTAGGTGCAGGTCATGGTCTTCATCCTCAGGGAGGGAAAGTGAGAGAGAAGAGCATCTGAGCCCTCAGCAGAGAAGATAAGGACCCAGAGAACATAAGCTTTCAAGCAATGCAGTCTGAAGAACCCTCTGCAGAAGAGATGACACATTTGAGTGACAGAAGGACGTGGCAGAGGAGAGAAAAGCAGGCAGGTGCCTCCACAGGAACAGTCTGTCCAGCACGGGTTGTTTGCCTGCAGAAAGAGCTTTGGCTTGAATGTTTTCTAGTGATGTAGGAGAGAAACATGCAGCAAGGAGCAAGCCAAGTTGTTTGAGCAGTTCTGGGCAGCCACAGTAAAGACCTTGACCTTGACTCTGATGGCAGGATGTCCTGACAGAGCAGGAAATGACCGTGCAAGACAAGGGAAGGGACTCTTCACCACCAGGCTGATCTGCTTTGACTTTTCTGCATGAAATATTGCTAACCTTAAATTACCTCTTTCTCCCTGCCAGATGGAGTCTTACACATCCGATCCCTTGGTCTACCATGGCGGCATGAAGGTCTCCTTTGTCATCCAGCTGATGAATGCCATTGCCAGAATTGAGCGAGCTCTCCCCAAGCTGACTTTGCCCATCCTGGTGCTACACGGCTCTTCCGACAAGCTCTGCGATATCAAAGGGTCATATTTACTGATGGACACAGTGCAGAGTCAGGACAAAACACTCAAGGTCATCTTACTTTCTTGACTTTTAGGGTATTATCCTGTCATTGTTGGCCTGAGCATGAGTGACTATGAGGAGCCTGATGAGCTCCAGCGAGCTGGAGGCAAAGCAGGGCTGATGCATTGGTGAAACCGAGCCGGTTATGGCCCCTTTGACCAAGAGGTAGCCCAAGTGCAGCCCTCCCTGCACGGTGTGGTGGCCTTTCACCAGCTACAGCTGGGCTGCAGGCCGGGGATGGTGGAAGATCTCAAGACCTGACCCAGCAGTGGCTGTGTACCTGGAGGGTCTCTTGGACATAAGGCAGCTTGGTGTAGAAATAGAGCAAGGCTCATAAGCAAGTAAAGTGCCGACCCCAAAAGCTCTTCTGAACAATGCCAACAGTATGAGCACCAACCTTACCTCATGCCTCAGCATGTAAAGGTACAGAGGGGGCCTTTCCAAAGCGCCCCACAACAAAAGCCACTTCACATCTGCTCATTTCAAGAGAGCCACAGCTGATTAACCAATTGTTAGCACATGAATGAGCCTGAAAGAGAGACAGGGAGACCAAGGGAAAGCTTTTGTCACTGGAAAAATAACTGGATAGTTTCGGCATAAAAGGAGTAAAATTGCACAAGGCATGATGGGAACATCCCCCATTGTCCTTTAAACTCCAAGGGCATGATAAGTATTTCCTCCTTCTTAGTAGGATAAGAAGCAAGAAATGGATGGGGCTGGGACATGATTGTCTTCCTAAAGGGCAGCAGGGTGCTTGGCTAATGGGCTGCTGTCAAGCTGCAATGCCAGTGCCTTCCTGCTTGCAGAGGGCCAGCACTACCAATGGCATCTCTTTGATTTTGTAACCTGCCACATCTAGGAAAAAAGCCTGACAAGGTGTGGGCAGGATGTGTTGGACCTGTGGGTGTTGACGAGAGGGGACTGAAGGCTGTTTTGTTCATGCAGATTTTTTTTTCTATGCTAATCTCTGCTCTCTCCCTGGTTGCAGGTATATGAGGAAGCCTATCATGCCCTCCACAAAGAGCTGCCTGAGGTTTCTACCTCTGTCTTCACAGAAATACTAACATGGATTGGCCAGAAGGTCTCAGCAGATGGGGAAACCAGCCATACTTAAGAGCAATTGGTTTTGCAGCTCTTACTGGGGTTTTCTGGGAATAGATGCTTTTCTTAATAGAAGTCTCTCTGAAAAAGACATAATGTGGAGGGGTATTTTATCATGCACAGCATAAGGGAGGGTGGGGGGAGAGCCACATGGTGGGGCATTTTACATTTGCTGAGGTAAATGGCCGTTGTCCTACTCTGGAGAATAACTGATAGCTGCGGGAGCAGCCATCAAAGCTTTCCAGATCGGGTGACTTTACTGAAATACCCCTCACCCATCAAACTTCCCCTACCACTTCCCCTTCTCTGCTTTTGCTGGGGTGACAGGGGTGTATTTATACTGCAATAATTTTTGGTATGTTAAAGAAGTCAGTATCTTCCACTTCGTGGTTTTTATTCCAGGTGCATACAGTCCCTTCCCTGTCCCAGCCATCCAGTACCTTAAAAGCCCTGGTCCTTGAGAGGAGAGCAGTGACGAAGGTGCTGGGTAACAAGGCGAGGCTAAAGATGGAGCTGACAGCTCCCTGGAGGTGAAAGGCTGTTTTTTTTTCAAGGTCAGACCCTTTTGGATACTGCCTTTATAAACAGGCCAGGCCAAGGGAGACCATAAAGACAGCCTCCCCCACCGCCCTGCACAGCCTCTGCGAGTTTGCACTCAGTGAAAGCGTGTTGAACAGCTCTTTAATTTTCATCAGATCAGGATCCCAGAGAGGAGAGGAGGAATGTGGAATCAAACCCACTTAGCACATTCAAAACCCATGCTTTTCCCAATGCCAAGCCTCATCTCCTCTGCAAAATGAACTATTCTGTAAATATTCTTAGGGGCTGCTTTTTTTCCTTCCTTCCTTGTTTTTTTCCCCCCTTTTTGTTTTTTTATTCTTTTGGAATTAATCATTTGCTCTACTGAAACTGAAAAAGCAAAGTCAAAGTTATAAAAGAATATAGTAATATAATATATGATGTATATAGAGGTGGCTGGGAGCTGGGGAAGAAATGGGAGGAGAGTCTAAGGAAAGGGTTAATTGTTATTTCTCTTGGCAAGGAATAATGTTGTCTTACCAGGATCCAGTCCTCTCACCATAACTTTACAGTCATAATCTGTTGTTTTCCTTCATCAGTTGGAAAATATCCTGAAAATAATGCTAGCGAGAAGCGCAGAGCATCTGGTGGGTGGGGATTAGCCGTGGGTGTCCTCATGGTCCACTGGTTTAGCAGGAGACCCACAGTGTGAACAGGGATCCCTGTCCAAGCTCCTCCCAACCTTCTCCTAATCAGCACAGCCACCTCTGGGGCAGATCGCTGAGGAGGGGGGCCGAGCTCACCCCTTTAGGCAACGTGGGGAGCTGAAGGCAAAGTATAGGGTGCAATCATCCATCCAATACCTGGGGGGCATCCGGGGGCACTGGTGTACAAGCAGCCATGGAGGAGCTTGTGGACTGGTCCAGTGGTGTAGACAAGCCAAATCCTAGAGCTGCCTGGGTCTCTGGTAGCAGCAGAGTGAAAGCAAGGGCTTTAGACCCAGTTATGGAGCAGAGGCATTGTATTGATACAGCAAAAGCTGTGTAGTGATCACAGCGTGGCTGTGCAGGTCAGTTTGTCCAGGGTGATGGCCCTGATAATGAATATGCTTCTTGGCACTAGCCGAAGGGAGAGGGTTTAACCTGTGCCTCTCCCTCCAATTTTGCATGAAGATTTTTTCCAATTTTGCAAATGTTGCACTAAGAGAGTGAGGCATCTCCCCTAGTGACAGACCAGCCCCCTTATTGCCTTCCCTAGCAGCAGTGGGAACCACTGCTATGTCTTGAGCCACCGTGCCCAGGGCTGGATCCCACCTGCGACAGTCACAGGGGGTCACCCACCTCTCCTCCCTTTGAAACCAGTTCTGGAAAGATTCAGGAAAGGGACCTCTGTGCAATAACTTTCAGAATCAGGGCTCAGTCCCATTCGGTCCCAGCAGCGCAGATGGATGAAGGATGTGTGGATGCAGGTTATGTCCTTGCAATTGCCCTAAGGGGCCCAAGTCAGGAAAACTCTTTTATACAGGTTGATCCAGGCACTTTCACACTTGTATTTTCTTGACTTTAAAGAGAGGAATGAGCTGTAGTTCTCCCAGCAACACCAGCTTTTGATTCAAATACTATTCCAGAGCAATCAGCAGTTCTCGCAACCCCCTGCTAAACCTCTGGTGACACTTGCTATGGGAAGGAGGAGATGCGCAGGTCGCCTGCTCTGCATCTTCCAGCAGCCTGGCTTGTTGCAACTTTTTTTCCCTGAGTGGGATCCCTCTTTGCCAGATGCTATTATGGAAAGACAGCAAGGAGAGAAACACTACAGCGGTGATACACTTCACCTGCTTCTTGAGCTGGAAGGGGAATCAAGTGGGCGTGATCCAGCTGTGACAGACGTTGCGGGGGTGGTAGCAAGATGATGACTTAAGGATGGGATTTTTGAAAGCACTTTTCCCGAGGAAGTCAGGAGGAGTAAATCAATGCTCACATTCTTTACATCCCTTCCCAAATCGACAAGCACTTTGCGGGGGTGGGGAGGGAAGTGACCCTCCAGCAGGAAGGTCAAAACCCGTCTGCTCCCCCCAACCTGGCTTCAGGCAGAGGAAGGTCGGTGGTCAGTACCTTTGCTAAAACGTGTCCTTTCACCCAAGAAACATCTGCAGCTCAGCAGAAATAAAAGAAAACCAGTTAAATTGATCTGGGGAAGACTTGCCCCTCTGTCTGGCTAAGCTCAGCGATGGCATGTGACCTGAGGAAGATGTGTTTGAAAATCAGGTTAACAAACAAAAAGTTGAAAGAACAACAACAACAAAGCCAAATAAGCCCCAAGCCCCCTGGCACAGCAGGGGTTATTGCCACCCTCAGCCAGTTTTCTGAAGAGTTACCTTCTGAGGCGATGAACACAGGGAAATCTACCGAAAAAAAGCCCCAGGTGCTGCGGGTCCCTGGCAGTGCACCCCTCCAGGGAGGCTGCTGTGCCCCTGAAGAAATGAGCCCAGAGGGACGGAGCCAGGAGCAAATCAGCCTGGGGCAGCTGAGATGCTGATTTGCACCAGCTGCAGCTCAGCCTGCACATTTCAGCTCTCACCGCTGTTGCTGATCCCTTACCCTGCCTGTAAGCTGCTTTATATTGACCCAGTTAGGTTTCACCATGCCCTGGAGGAATTCTTCCTTCGCTGACCAGATTAGCAATGAGCAGAGCTGCTGCCAAGGGAAATGTAATTAAACTCTATTTTCAGTGGCAGGTACCATTTGCAGGGAGCACAGCTGGCCTTATGAATGTTGCTGTGCGGAGCGGCACCAGAGACCAGTCTGCCTTTCAGAATAGGTGGCACTCATGACTGAGCAATAGCAACGTGTAACTACTGTATATATCACCACCTGTAGCACTGAGAGACCGTTCCCCACTGCCTAACCCATCACATTTTCTATTTAGCCTGTTCTTTTTATACCACTCACCTTAGCACACTGCCAGCACAAACCCATTGAGATCACATTTACTTTTCCAAGTAATTTCTGAGCTTGTCTCTCTTGTTCCGTTGTGTTCCAGTTCAATAAAAGACATTTATATATATATACATATATAAAAACATATATACATACACATGTATTTTCAGTGGGAAAAACCATATACAAGTTTAGGATTCTTAAAGGAATACAATGTATATTGCAACTAATAATAAAGTTATGTTTTCTGAACAGAGTGTGTTTCAGGGCATCATTGGTAACTATCATCCCTCAGGAGGGTGAGAAGGAAAAGGTAGATATTAAATTGCTGTGAAGCCTGTGGAGGAGGGGACTGCAGGCACTGGGCACTGCTGAATTGCTGACGGCATCTGCTCCCCAGCCGCTGCAGACTGGAGGTCGGGGGGGCAGCCCAGTCTCATGGAGTCCTGAGGTTCCCCTCCTGCTTCAAGGTCAGCTTTTCTAAGATCCCTGAAATCCATGGCCTCAGGCCAATATTTGCTATAACCCAGAGCAGCACAATAAAAAATCAGCTTGGGGCAATGCAGGTGTAAGATGTCTTTCTGTCTTACTTTGACCTAGCAGGGCTCTCTGGCTGGGTAATCCCAAGAAAAGCTAGCTCTACTCTCCCCGGAGTCAAAGCTTGGTTTGTTTGTTTGGTTTTTTGGGTTTTTTTTGTGTTTTTTTTTTTGTTGGTTTTTTGTTTTGTGTTTGTTTTTTTGTTTGTTTGTTTGTTTGTTTAATTGTAACTGAGGTGCTAACTTAAAAAAAAAAAAAATAGAAAAAAAAAATAGAAAACAAAAAAAATTCCCTGGCCCAATTGTTTCCTCCACTGCAGACACAACAGCAGCCTGGAGCTGGTAGAGGAGCCTGGAGTAAGAGGTAAGCTCAGCCTGCTTCAAGACCTGGTTCCCATGCTTTTACAAACCTGTTAAAATATTATGTTGGTCCTGAACTGTACCCAACTCAAACAGGAAGCATCTGCACCATGGCCAGGAGCAGCAGCTGTTTAAACCCTACCTTTTGCCTCCAGCTGTGATTAGAGGGCTGGAGAGCAGGTTTGTTCCCCTCTCAGCCCCCCCCCCCGCAGTGCCCAGGTGCCGAAAGAGCCCCCGCTCCATCCACACCCAGGGCTGGTGCTGTCGGGGGGCCCCGTGCTGCAGAAATGTCTCTCCTGCCTGGAGAGCGGGGCTGGGGCACAGCCCAGCCGCAGGGTCCCCTCCTGCCTCCTTCCCCATGCAGGCTTCAGCACAAGTGGCTGCGTTTGCGAGGGCTCCCCAGCCACTCGCTTGCACCCCGAAATGGGTGACAACTATGGCAGCAGGGGACAGACAGGGCAGCTCGTCCACATGCCAGCCCCCCGGCTGGAATCATTAGCAGCACCCAACCCGCAATCTCCAGCAACTCGTTTCATCCTTCTCACTCCTCGAACAGCTAAATCAAGAGAATAATATTCTCTTTCTGCAGCCCCGCGCGGGCTGTACGTCTGATCACACCCCAGCTTGCCGGGTCAGAAGCTCTGGCCGAGGACTTTGATGCACATCAACACCATGAGCTGAGCCAGGGCTTTTTGCTGAGCCAGCAGGCACACTGTGGTAGTATGGAACATCATTGTGTAACAAAATTTGCTTTAATACCGGCAAGTCCCCAGCTCTTTCCCCTGGGATTTTAGTGGCTCATTAAGCTCCTTGCAGGTTTGAGGGCCGCTGGAGGTTCCACACCACAGTGCTGGGACAGGGAGGGAGGGGACGGTCCTGTGCAAGGCCAGGAGCAGCACTGGCACAAAGGAGCTGTTTTGGCAGTGCAGTTTTCCTGGTGTCACCACCCGGTGCCCAGCGAGCTGTCACAGCCATAGGTGGCCTTTCTGTTTTTAGCATATGCTTCTCGACTGATCCTGTGAGTCTGCGGGAACCATGAAGCTTTTTGCCTTTTTCTCTTCCCACAGCCTGTGCTCAGTCTTGTGTTATCCAAAGCTGGCACTTGGGGTTGGTGCAAGGTGGGGATCAGCTGATGGTAACGCAGGAGCCAGAGCCGTGCCATGGCGGGGGCAGAGGGGAAGAATGCTCCTAAGGAGCCTTCTCCAGCCACCCCAGCAGGGCTGGCAGGGACGGGCAGCCTGCTCCATTAGCGCACGGGACAAGAGGTGTCACGCTCGGTCACACTGCTGCAGCGACCGTGCCTCTGTCAGCTGTCCTGCAACCACACAGCTCCCCACCTGGGCCAGGCTCGGGCACCGGAAAAGAGCCAAATGCTGCAGCTTCGGTGAGTGGTGAGGAATTTTAATTCAGAAGATCTGCTCGACATATAAACCGGCAGCGCTTGCGGTTGCATTTGCTGCCGGGAAACGGTTAAGCATGGGATTCGCAGAGCATGGGAGGAGGGAGAAGCGGGGCTGTAATTCACTCCAGAGCTGCTGGTGGGGGCGAGCAGGACTTGCAGCTCTCTGGCTGCCACCAGCCTTGGGCAGATCTCCATCACGGGGAAAGGGGAATGGAGCTGACGGGGTTGTGCAGGTGCCACCGTACCATCAGAGACCACCGCTACCGCCCACCCCGGGGGCAGCCTGACTGCCTACTGCCGCTCCTGCACGCTCCAGGCTTTCAAAAGTGGGGGTTTTTTGAGCAGTCATTTGCTCTTCTCTCCACATAGGAGCACAACAGGCTTCCTTTGCACACAGAAATAGGGCAATGCTCTCCAGATTATCAGTCTGGGATGCTCTCTTTTCCTTCCGATGGGGAAGCTGCTGATGTGGAGCTACCACTCACCCTCCTGCTGCTCTCCTAACAGCTGCCTTTTTAAACCAAACACTGCAGAGCCGGCATCTCCCAGCAGGAGCAAGACAAACAACCAGCTTTCCTGTAGCCACCACACCTCAGGAGGGAGGGACGCAGGATTAACTTGCCTTCCCTCCAGAGGAAACTCTTCAGTGTATGGAAACATTCCAGGAATTCAGAGGAAAAACAATTCCTAAGAGATCAATTAAGAGTTTGGATAGATTGCATGATATGCACGGATGCCTAACCAGAGGAAATTTGGCAAAGCAAGCTGCTTGGCCTGGGGAGGAGCCGAGGGGAGGGCAAGATGTCCAGCATGGAAAATTCTTGTCTTGTAAGCAAACACACAGAGATGAGAATAGCAAAGGCAAAGCCATGGCGGCTCGGGTGCAAAGGATGAGCAGTACCTTCCCTGCATGAGTTTAGAAAGGGTCCATGACCAAAGGCAAGCAAGCCCCTGCCAGACCACAGGAAACTGTGCCATGAAGCAGTCCCAGGAAAAGCAGGGCCTTCCAGCCTTCCCAAGAGCAGCTTTTGTATCAGAGCCATGCCTTCATTTAGATGAAAAACTGTGCAGTGGCAACACCAGCAAAGCTCTCCTCCGGCCAACGCAGTGAGCCCTGGAGGAGATATCCATGAGCTGGAAATAAAAAACTCCCATCCAGAGAACAAAAATCAGCTTTTCCCTCACGCTGGCCTGCAGGGCCAGCCCCATGCTGCAGTGACACCATGAAGCCGCCTGCCCACAGCACAGGGCAGCCCACCCTGTCCGCTTTCAACACCAAATCCTTTCTTCCTGCTACAAGCGTACGTCCATCCCACGCTGCAGCTGCTCCAGCCCGGGGGCACTTGCGTGACTGGTGAGTCCCGGATCCCCGGTAAACGCTGGCCTCTGCACGCAAGACTGATCTGCCCTGTTATTGCACTGTGGGTAGTGCAAAAGAAAGTACTTTCTCCTCCTGTGCTTTCAGACCTGGAAGACTGTTGTTTAATTGCAGGCATGATTGGAAAAGGTCACATAAAATCAGGAAACAAGCAATACCATCTCTCCCAGCCCCGGGAAGGGAAGGCGCAGTCACCCCAGGAGCAGCGTGGCCAGAGCCAGCAGCTTGAGGGGCTCTGAAGATGCTGTGCCTGACAGGCACTCAGACTGGAGAAGCAGCACAGCAGAAAAAGCTTTCTGGACAACTTGGCTGAACCATTTTCAGCTTCTCAATGAGAGCCTTTGGGAAAGGGAAGGAGATTGAACTTGCCGCCAACAAACTTGTTTTAAAACTCCTGGATAAAAGTTCAGTTTTAGATCCAGGGAGGAGGGGGGAGGAAGGAGTTAGAGAGCAGATTGCTGGCTCCCGTTATGGAAGCAAGCTTAATAAAATTCATCGAAATATTGGTGGTTCTGCTATGCTGTGCCAAGAATATGTTAGAATAAAACCTTCTGAGCAGAAGGGAGAGATATAATGTCATCTTAGCCTTGATATGAAAGATCAGCCTTCATCTCCTAAAGCATATCTCAAGGAACAGTAACTAACACATTTACTTGCCTTCCCTCCAGAGCACAGTCTCACTAGCACAGTTCACCACTGTCGCAGCCTTGTACAAATGGTACTGGGATGACCCCAGCTCCCAAAGAAGTGATAAGATAAAAGAATAAAGAGGGAGGCATTTTTTCTTACTGGGGCTTTAATGATATCCCCATGCAATGCAGACCAGCTCAGTTTCCTCCATGGGAAAGCTACATCAAGTTACTTTGGATTTCTTACAGATGACCAACCCCACCCCTGTGCCCATGAACTGATGCATCTGGCCACACCACAGCTCTCCCTTCACCACTCTCTTTCCTAACCCACCATGCCAAAGCAACAGCCTTGTGTTTTGCCATACCAGCAAACAGAGCAGGGAGCAAAATAGACCCACTGGCAGAGAGCTGCAGCCAGGAGGGAGCATATCTCACTTTCCAATCCTGTTCTCTTTCACCTCGAGCTTGCTCTGCCAGTAACAGGAGGGAGAGGAAAGCTCTCTCACTCATTTCTCAGAGCTTATTTTGGGAACCAAGCAGCCAGACCCTTGGGACCAGAGTTAGCTCTCTGCATGGTACTGAACCTCTTCCAAGGCTTTCTTTAGTCTCCTGAAATGCCCTTCAAACCTTGCCCTGAACTCGTAGGCTTACAAAGTTAACCACAAGTAGGAAAAGTGGAAAGCATGTGTGCGTGCTTGCCCCCTTCCCCAGATGCTGATCATACACAGCTTGAAGCCTGTAGTTTAGCTTTGGCTTTGAGGGCCTGCATGCCCATAGCTGCACCCAGAAGTGGCTGCTGTCCCCTAATTAATAGTCTGCCTCTCTGTAGCCCTTGCCTTGGTTACTGCCAATAGCCCACCTCCAATTTCCAACCTAAAACCCTAGAAACCATTTGCAACCCTAGAAAAGGATTTCTCTGCCCTTCTCCCTCAGCACTTCAAGGCAGGCAGCAACCTCAGCAGAGCCAGCACCTTTATTCAAAACAGGACCCAACTCTGACAAACGGGTTTGCCAGTGTGGTCTCTCATATCTTAATACATTCATTATGTCAAATCTGCTTTAGGTTTAGAAGGTAAAATGAAAACCTGCTGTGCCAGCACGCCCATCCCCTGTGAGCAGAGCCATGCCAAGCCTTTGTTTCCCACCACCAGCCCCAGGTAGGTTGGTTCATCCCCGGGAGCTGAGCACAGACAGACACAATCCTGCTCCCCAGGCTGTGATGGGCTTCGCCAGGCTGCCCACAGCAAGAGAAAAACTCAGTGTCACCCTGAGCAGACAAGTCTGTCAGCACACACCGGCTGTGAGCTGGTACGTGGGAAGGTGCCATCTCCACAGTTTGACCATGACTGTACCAACACGAACAGCTCAAGCATAAGAGGCTCGTCGTTTACTCCAGGCTCTCACAGCACAATGATACTCCTTGTAAGCACTATTTGCTGAGTTCCAAAAGCCTGATGAGTGCTTGAACTTTTCTAAGCCCAGTCCCTCCCTTCAACAGCATTAGTCATTCAGTTGCTATTAGTATCCCCCCCAAAAAAACATGTTTCTCCATGGAGCTACAGGGACAAGCTTGGAAGCTCGTTCCCTGAATGCTGGTCATGCTCTGAAGTCAACAGGGGCGGCACACAGGCAGCTCAGTTATCGCCACCAAAACCACTGCAGTCACCCAGACATACGAGAAGGCAGAAGAAAAAGTAAGTGCCTGTATCCTCAGAGAGAAGAGGAAGGACTGCCCAAGCACTTCAGCACACTCAAAATTTTGGAGAAAACACATACTCCAGAGGCTCCGTGAGTGCACTGAACAAGTCAGAATAGTTAAGCACAGAGGCTGAGAAATCTCCATCCTTGGATTTAATGGACAGCCAGTGATGACAGAGGCAGAGGGTGACGAGAGAGGGAAGGACAACTTACCTGTCAGAGACTGCCCAGAGCAACTTCCAAGATAAACATCACCTCCCTGCCACACCAGCACCACACTGACCAAGCCTGTGCCACGGTGCTGCTAATGAAACAGAATAATCCTGGGAGAAAGGAGCCGGTAAAAACAAGGTGGTGCTTTACACCCGTGTTCTGGCAGGACTGTACTAACAGGTCACCAAGAGAGGAGCAGAGTCATACTTTCCTCACTGCTTGGAAGCCAGGCGGTGCAGAGCCAGCCCTTGGCTCAGGTGCGGGAAAATAAGCTGAAGGAGCCCACCGAGTCCTTTCAGAAATAAAGCCATGCTGATGTTGTCAGTTGGTAGCAAAGAAGCCACACCAGGAACAGATATAGTGAAATATACTATTTTATTGCTGCACACATGATTACACATTTCTTCAATATAATGTTGCTCTCATAAGTTTTACAGTCCTCTTAATTCAACATGTGGCTAGTAGTAAATAAAAAGGACAGAGGCAACAGAACACAAAAAGGACACCGGCAACAGAAGAAAAATCAAAAGGTTTTTATTTTGTGATAAAATTATTTGCAGCAAGAATAAAGTGAATTCAAATCTAAGTTTTGACCTAGCTCATCTTAATTAGAGAGCTTGCCTGCATGCTGACCATCTGCTTATGCATGCTTTTTCATAGCCCTATTTTGCCAAAAGAGATGGGGAGGTTAAAGGACCCCAAGTAATTGGACAATCTGACGGGCCTCACAGATGTGACCACTAAGTGCACACAGACAGATGAGGCTTTTGCTTGGCAGCCCACGTGGAACTGCACTACTGGGGAGGCAGATCAAAAGGCCACACTGACCTTTCCCCCCACATGTACAACTGCAGCCTCACTTGCTCCACACTTAAGGATGCAGGAATGGAATTATTCAAGAGCAGCCATATGGAAAACACTTCCCAGCACTGCTGCCCCTCCTCTGCCTTCCTCCTGCTTTGCCCACTACCAGCGTCCATTTGCCTTAGCAGCTGAGGGATCTGCAGAGAAAGCATTAGCACATTCCTTGGCAATCCTGTTTCTGCATCTCACTGAGTACAAGCAGAAGGCAAAGGCCATGTTCTGTTCTCTGGTGGCTCCATGCAAGCCTTGTGCAGGGCTGTCACAACCACTGCTGGGGAAAGACTACTACTAAGATGTCAGATGCCGAATTTATGCAGGAGGAGAGGGGATGTGATGAACTAAACATCCTGCGTATGTTCGGTGTCATCTTCAGCCATATAGGGAGGAGAAACACAGGGGAACTGAACCAGCTAGGTTAAACTGTCTGTTTCTGTAGCAGGCTTTCATGAGCCTGACACTCCACTGAGCAAGAAAACAGGCAGTTCTGCTTTCACTTTTCTTTCTCCAAAATATGCGACACTTCACATTAAAGCTTTCTCAATAGCCCTTCCCCTCCTCAAGTTTACTGAGATGACTTTATCAGTTCAAGTTGTGCTGGGCTCTTTGGTGGTCCTGTCAAAGCTACACTAGGCTTAAAGATGAATGTGGAGGCACATTCCACAAATCACACAACAAATGCACAGCTCCCCTCCGTGTCACCACCCCAAAGAGAAGCGCACTCCTGCTCCCTGCTTCCATACAGCAACACACCCCTGCAGGGACACATCCTCCTCCCTCACCCTAATAAGGCTGCAGAAAACAAACCACAAGAACTCCTTGCATTTCATCACAAGCATTTTGAAACAGAAGAATTGAAGCACAGTCTGCTTGACTAGCCCTTGCTGCCACCATCCCCTGTCCCACAGACTTGTTCTGCAAGAGGCACCAGTTAAACACAGATGACAAAGTGCACAAGCATTCGGGGTGCAGTTTCGTCAATGCACCTCATTCCTGCTCCCCCAGCTCTGTTCCCAGCTTCTGTTAAGTGCAACCTGATCCTGACACGTGATTTTTGCTGAAGTCCAGCTTCTCCCACGTACAGAAGCCAAACCCCTGTGCCCCCTCCTCAGTGCAACCGAACCCAGCCTGCCTAGTGCAAGTGATGCCCAAAGCCTGCACACATACCTGCAAACAGCTTCAACACGTGCCAGACACCGGCAGATGCTCTGAGCAGGGGCAGCGAGGCTGCAGTTCTCACATGGTGTGGGAGCACCAGTCTGTCACCTAGTGAGACTAGCAAAGAAGAGAAAGCCATCCTCCCAGCACATCCACACCTGAAGCAAGTCCCTGCCAAATGCTGGATCTCTAAACTCTTTCTTTATCCAAGTGAAGCACCACCACCATTATAGAAAACAACACCCTGAAGCTGCAGGGGATCCGTGCCCAGTTCCCACCTCAAACAATAAAAGCACACCTAACACGGATTATTTCAAGCCCTTGACTCAGAATGTAACTGAAATGACAATATGCATTAGTAATGGCAGCCCACTGCCTGTGCAAGATTCTCTATGTGCTTCACACAACGCCTCTTCTCCCTCCCAGCTCACAGCACAGCAACGTGTGCCTGGCCTGTGCCTGCGAGACGAGACCCCAGCCTCTCGTCTGGTAACATGCCATTCGGGAGATGAACAGCTCTGAGGGCAGCTTATTTGGCAAGGCAAGCTCTATTCAGGGGTATTGCCTGCTGATCAGTGCCAAGGAGAAAGAACATCATTACCCTCATTAAGAGTCTAGGGAGACAACAGAGATAACAGACCTACTGCAGAACACAGATTCAGAAACATTCATTAGTACAAACAGTGAATTTCCTGGAGAACAATGAAGCTACAATGCTCAAGGCTGAGCAAAGCCAGAAGGTTGACAAGTGGGACAGTTGCACTGCAAGAGACCCAAAAAGGTCCCTTTTCCTTTTAAAAAAGATTTCTGATGACCCTTCTTCCTTGACCCACCAGCAAGTTGGTTTTGCTCTACCACAATGGACAAAAAGAAAAGAAAAAGTGCTGTTTCCAAGGTGTTTCCTTCCCCTGTTAGGAAGAAAAGGGCTGCTCTCCTTTTTTCATGCATTGAAAGTTACTGCTTTCTAAGAACTGAAGGACTCTGGTCTGTATTGCATTGCCAAAAATGTTTGTTCAGAAAGCAAAGCTTTTAAATTCTGAGCACTTCAAAGCAATGTAAAACTAGGGAAGACTTAGAAATCTTTTTTTTTTTTTTTTTTTTTTCATTTAAGAACTAGAATAGCAGGTCAAGACAGTGCCTTCCACATAGCCAAGTACGCCCGTGTCCCTGCTAGGGAAGCACTGCCAATCTTTGCCAATCTTATGATACTGACAGTGAAAGCAAGGCCACCTCCCTTCCAGTATACTTATTTGCAGAGTTTAATCCAGTTTTCCTCTGCAGGTGGCGATTCAACAAATATCCTGGCATGAACCAGTTTCAGAAATGTGTTGTTGGGCAACAGAATGGGATGGGTCCTAACACCAGGCAGTAGCAAGTCCCCCAGAACAGCTCCCTTACCACCCCCAACAGCTTGCAGTCTCCTATCCGCACTGTATTGTACAAAACAGCAGCTAATGACTTGGGCTGAGCTTTGGGAGCTATTTCTGAAAGGAGAAACAAAAAACAAAATAAAACCAAACACAAACCAGACATGCAAATGTCCAGACATAAATAAATTAAAAAGAAACCATGTCTGAAAGTGGTTGGGGAGGAGAACAAAGGAAGGGCCAGAGAGACATTCAGAGACTCGGATGTTCTTGTGCTCCAAGCCAACCCAGTGGGGGCTACGCAGGCTGCATACGACAGGCAGGGTTTGCACACATCAGCACTCAAGCCCTATACTGGCCAGGAGGTTCTCCAGAGCTTCAAGTTTCTGGTTGGCTTCCTCGATGGCACTGTAAGTCTGCACGTTGCTGGTGATGTGGAAGCGGATGTCATCGACCAGAGGAATGGAGTCAGTCTCCTGTCGTTCCTCCACAGCCTCCGCATTCTCTTTCACAGCAGCCACAAACTCCTCCAACTCCACCAGCTGGATGGGGTGGACAAGAGAACCATTAGGAAGACAAGAAGACAGATAAAGGGAAGGAAAGTGTTGGGATAATGGGCTCAGCCACTGTTGAGAGATACCACAGAAGAAAAAGGAATGCTAAGGGTACATGGAGACCCAAAACTTCCTGTCTCCTGCAGACACTGCTTGGAGATGCATCCTGCCAGTCATCCTAAGGAAGCAGTAATATTCCAACAATAAATGGTCACAACTGTAAGAAATCTGCACTTCAAACAGTTCACTGCAATACTCACTAAGCATCCATAGTTCTGGTCCTGGGTCACATGCATATACATAATATTCCCTCCAGAAAGGCTCTGCAGCAAGAACCAGGAGATGCTGCCAGACACTTCTGGGAAATGTCCTGCAACAGGCAAGCGAGCGGGTGCTTGTGCCCAGTCCAGAACCAGGAGCCACAGCTGACTATCCCCACCATGGCTCTCAGTCCCACCATCAACAGCCGACCAGCAGATCACAGCAAGGCAGCTGCTCCGTTCTGTGCCCAACCTGACAGAATCAGGTCACCCATGAATGATTTTGCATCAAGTTCCCCAGGAACATGTGGTGTGCTGAAGGGTGAGAGGCAGCTTCCGTCTGTCTACACTACTGAACTGTGCCTGGGCACGACAGGTTGCTGAGCCCTGCTCTATGCTACACACACTGCCAAAATCTCTCCCTGTTGCCATCATCAGTGCATCTCCACAAGATGCTGGCAGCTGCTGATGTTTGAACAGCTGGGGTGGCTCCATTTGTGCCAACACTCTTAGGAAGGCACATTGCCAATGCTGGGTCCGGGGACTCCCACTCAGGCTAGAGAAGGGGAATGCAAGGGGAACACACAATCTTGCCCAATTACTACTTGAGATATCCCTCAGCTTTCAGACCAAATCCCTTTTTCAGAAGCCAGAATCTGGGTGCATGCTGATGTGTCTATCATCCCCCAGCCATACACTGAATAAAATAACAGCCCCATAATCATTTCCTTCGCTGTTTTCACATGCCAAAAAGAATTTCACACCTTTCAAGCTGCAGGTGAAAATGTTACATTCCCATGTGAACTGCACAAGCCATTTATAAAGATCCATCTCAGGATAAAAACACCCCATAGATTCTAGTTTATCCTTCCATATGGCAACTTTCTCCATGAGTCCTGAAACTTATAATCACTCCGGATAACACTTAAATGGAGTCCCATAAGGAAAACTTCAATGTTAGATTCATTACTTCTGGCTGTTGAACAGCCACATTTCCCCTGTGGAAACCCCTACTGTTAGATTTGTCATGCTAGAGGAGAGTAGAGATCACACTGATTTCTCCTTTCTATAGCATTACGCCAGGCAGAACCCCCCCCCCAGCAAACACTGAAAAACATGTCCTGCACAGAGCTCCCCTGCACACCCCTTGGGTTCTCCAGGCTGTAGCCGGTGTATTCAGGCAACACTGTTGTTGCTCTGGGCAAGGTGGCTGAAAGCTCAGTGAAAGTCACTTGCTCATGGCACTTGAAGAACTTTTTGGGCAGGTTTTTCACTCCATAGTCCACACGGATGTGCTAGACAGCCACCAGCATCTGCCTTACTGCAGTTACTGCCACACTCATCCTTTGTCCTAACTCACCATGTGCTTTGCTACTTAATCGCTGCTCATTTTCAGGAAGCACGTTAAAACAGAGAGGGCAACCATTTATTACAGACCAAAGTACAACCATTAAATCTGCTGTATCTATGGCTCACTGCACAGTTAAGATTTATGGGCACATTAGGTAAGTTCAGTGGGGAGTGTTTCTGCTACCTTCTCAATGATCTTTGCCATGTACTCCGTGCACTGGTCCTCCAGACGGGTCAGCTGGAACAGCTTTGCAATCCTCCAGATGCTGACAATGTTGTCCTCATCGAGGATCTGAGCCAAGGTCCTGCCGCAAAGGCGCTTGAGCCCAGGCAGCAGGTACATGTCTGCCACGCACAGCACATCGTAAGCGTTTTCCGGGGACAACTGGCAATGGAGAGAAGGAAATTACTGTCCAGTCCTACCCCACTTTACTTGTTTCTGGCATCCTGACTTCTCCTGTGTTTTAGCAGAGATTCCCTAAAGTGTCGTCTGGCCCATTACTAAACAAGTGTTAGCAGTACTATGGAGACACAGGAGCTCAATCTTTGAGGGCTAGGTCTTCTACTCAGTTACCACAGAGGAGTCTGAAGTGCTGCAGAGGCAGCTTGCTCAGCACAAAGCAAGAAGTTTGCCATGCTGCAGCTAACCTCTAGCTAAGCACAAAGCAATGCTGAAACACTGAAGTGCACCTGAAAGCTGGCTGCTAAGGAATGTTCAGTGTGGCAGTGGAAGGAGGTAGTTTTTACCAGAGGTACTGAAAGCGCTTCAAAGAGACGGAACAGGCTGGCAGAACAGAGCACCTTGTCCCCACTAGGACTTTTCCTCCTGTTTTGTACTGCTGGACTCGCATTTTGTGAGAAATGTGCAAAATTCTCTTAAGTTCCTTCCTCAAACTGGCTTTGCTAACTCAGCCAGCACAACCTTCCTGGCACAGGGATACATCCAGGATAGAAAACTGCACCCCAAATAAACTGCAGGTGAGGTCCAACTAGGTGAGGAACAGACTCATCACATCAAATACTACTAGAGCTTTAACAGGCATTCAAACTGAACTAAGTTCATGCACCAGATGCTCAAGCTTACAATGTTATGAATGGCCTTTAACATTTTCATGCTCGTGCTAGAGAACCTCCCTCCCATTTCTCTCTTGGGTACTTTTGTTCCTTGCAAGTGATCTGAGGATAAAAAATGCTGTAGAGAATGTTGGAGACACCACCTCCAGCTTCACTCAGTCTCTTCCCCCTGGCTGGGCAAATCCTATTTTAGTCAGCCATCTGCGTCACTAACCTGGAACTAGAGCCTCTCTGCACCGTTCTGTTCCTGCTAATGTGAAGTGCAAAGAGCACAGTTACCCACATTCATTTTAACAGCAAATCTGCAGGATGCAGCATACCCTGGCTGTGAAGGAGGAAAGATCCCTTGCATTTAGAGACCAAGCCACACTGGTCTAGATTGAGGAATGGTAACTCTGGTGCACTGTGGTCCACTGCCCTGATAACTAGTCAGCAGCAAAAATGCGATGTCCACATCTACACATGTGGTTGCTCACTCTGACAACTGCAAAAGGCTGATTATTTCTTCCCCCACAGCTGTCCACACCAGTGTTTGCTGAAACTACTCACAACAAATGTCTCAGCTCTGTAATACCCTGCAACAGCTGTGCAGAAGGATGCAACACGTATTAGAGGCAGGCCATGAGTGCTGTAGTGCCACAGTGGTGTAACAAAGCTCTCGGGGTCATTAATCAAGTGCTGCTTTGTCCTTTCATAAGCTCCAGGAACCTCAAGAAGTAGAGGTGTTTGAGTCAGTAGTATTGATGGCAGCAGCTCCCAACTGCTTGATCAAGGACAAACCTGCCAAATGTTCCTCCAAAAGCTCCCCTTAAGCCCACACAAGTATTCTGATCAGCAGCTTCTCTTTCTGCCTGGAACCCTTTCTATCCTCTGCACACACTCTTCCCTCCAGCTGCAAACAGTGTCACTACTACATGGCAGAGACACATACAAATCCTATGGAAAAAGGAACATGGAATTTGGAGTGCTGATACTTTGCTGGAAAAACCCAGGGCAGGCAGAACACTCCACAGGTAAGTGTGGAAATTGAGCTATATTCCTGTTTTCCTGATAATTTTTCCTGGTAGCTTTTCATGACAGATGAACTGTCTGCAAAAGCTCATATCTTAGCTGCTCAGTTTGAAATCCAAGCTAGTTTCTGCGACGGCACCATTCTGCATAGAAAACATATGAGCAAGATCCTTTTAACTCCTACACATTGTTGGTCTGTCCTCCTGCTCCAAGTGCAGACAGGGCAGCTCAGGCACCCCTTGGAAAGGGCTGGCTGCTTGGGAAACACCCTTCCTGTGAGCCATCTCCAGGAGGGCAGGCAGACCGGAGGGGTGCAAGGGAACAGGGTCATGCTGCAGTGCAGTCACAAGGTCAGGAGGATCTTCACAACACCGACACGCTGCTTTCCCTCTCTGCCTGCCCTTTCAGAGCGTGACTGAGGGAAGAGTGCAGACAAGTGAAGCATCTGCTCTCTGGCATACCAATGGCAATCCTGCCCTTGCTGCCTGCTAAATACATCTCTCCCTACCACACATTCCCTGCTGCTACCCAGAGGTGAACAGATCAGCAGAAACAAGGTCACAGCTGTGTGCACTCTCTGTATGTGGCACCTAACCCAGAGCACAAACACTGCTTGGGAGAAGTGACACTTCCAGGTGCAGCAGTGTCTCTGATCACTGCCCTAATGCCAGAATGTGTTTTGGCATCTTGTAGCGGGACCTGCTGAAAGCATTTGCCACAAAACCAAAGCAGGAAGCTGCTTAAATGCTGAAATTTGCTGCACCTTCCGTTAGGTTGAAAGCTAGGTGGGTTAGGGCCATTTTGCTATTGCTTGCAATACTGAGCACAGCAAGGTGTTGGTGTCCCAGTGGAACCTTTGCACATCCCAGCAATAAATAACTGGATATAATGACTTGCTACAAATGGAAAAGTGGGCTATGATGCCAAGAGTAAATAAGCAGAATCTCTCAACCTTTCCACATCTCCAAATGTGTTCAATCTGCCATCTACTGGCAGCTGCTCGCCTTATCCTGCCACAGAGCCCAAGGGCGAAATCTGCAAAGCCCTGCATTTATCACATCAACATATAATGTGCAACCTAGTTTCCAAATTTTTATGATGGAATGAAAGACTAGGGATTTGCTTCCTGAGTGTCATCCACAAACGAGACCCCTGCCTGGCTAACAGCGAGTCCCAGTATGTGGGTTCCTGAGACAGAAGTGAGGTAGCACAGTAGGGCAGTGGGATTTAAGAAACTACACACACACACACACACACACACACACACCCCTCCAGATGCTATAGGAAAACACTGCTGTGAACACCTCCAGAATTAACCAGCACAGGAGGAAAGGCTCCATGGCTGGCCTCACCTCTGTATCATCACTGTAGATGTAATAGAGGACCCGGATGAAGATGTCTTCTGAGATGTTGTGGAGAGTCACCACAGGGATGCTGGGCTGCGTCTGCAGCTCCTCACTCTCACTGAAATGGTCTTCAAGAAGGGCTTTGAAATAATCACTGCGACCACAGAAGAATGCCTGGGGAGGGAATAAAGATCAACTCACTGCACCAAACCAAAGAGCACTACCAACCAGCTGTCAGAGCAGCTCAAAGATGTTTCAGAAGTTCAGCCTCTGTAACTCTGATTCTTCCTATATTTTGAAGCTGCATCATTTTCCCATACCTTATTCCTATCTGTGCCTACTCTCAGAACAAAAAACCCCCAATTTATAAATTTAAGAGATTCAAAAATAGCATGGCATTAGGGCAGAAGTTTGAGTTAAGGATGAGTCTCAAAATCCATTCTTACTACTCTTTACTTGCAGATCAAACATCTCCCTCTCCAGACACAGAGTTTACAAGCCAGCAGTAGGAGATTTTGCAGCTGTGAGTGCTGTAGCCAAATCCATAAATTTAATCTCCTCACCTCTGCAAGAAAGGCAGTGTTTGCTGTTTTCTTAAGTACTTTAAATGTAATTTCCAGCTGCACTAAGACTTTTTGTTTTCCAGCTGATTAGGCAATGCTGCTTCTGCAGTATATCCAGCACTAGATGAGTGGCGAAGACAGGTAGACTAGACTTACAGCAAAAAGGAAGGAGAATGAAATATATAACACAAGCACATACCTTATGGCACAAAAAGTTGTAATCTGCCACCCGGAAACACACGTCGGGACAACTGTTAAAGTTGTCGGTGCTGTCAAATGGCAACTCTCCAAAACCAACCTAGGAAGAGAAACCAGAAAACCCTACCTTTAATATTCATGCTTTAAATGTGCTCAGGGTCCCAATTTTGGATTTCTTGGTCTTCCCAGAAGCAACCATCCATCCATTCCCTCATCACAGTGCAGAGCACCAGAGATGCTCTGAACAGATTTCAGTGTGAGGAACTGAAGTCCTTGCACTCTTGATAGAGATATTCCTGGTACAAGTTACAGCTGCCTCCCTTATCCTTGGAAATTCCCTGACCCTCCATACACCACTGGAAAGCATTTCTGTGCCACCTAACAAGGCACATAACCAAGTGGAGGCAAAATTTACTTCATGCAGTGAATATTGTAAGCATGCTAGATCTTAGGACTAGCCCTTTATCGTGTAGGTGTACAGGTAGATGTAGTAACGTATAGATTACATAGATATATACATCAGTTTGAAATGGTTTGGCTACAATTACTGCCTCTCTTGAATAATCCAAGATTTCTAAAGCACATTTTAAATTTCTGATTTGATTTGCAGCCAAAGATAGTGTTGTTGCGGTATTAATACTCTAGTGAATTATTTTAACACCAACACACCTCCTCCCAGTCCCACATGCCAACAAAGACAGCACACACACACACACACACAAAACATAAAATCTGTTGGCCTTATGTTATTTTAAAGTGACACTTCCAAATATTTTCACTTTCACCTTACCCTGTATACAAGGTAATTCAACTGTAAAAGACAGTTTATATTCACAGTCAGGTAACCAAGACAATTAATCTCTGGAAACAAAAGTTTCTGCTGGTTCTTGCTTTCCAAACACATGCCCCTGAGCTGCCTGGGCTGAGGTGTTTATTACTTCTGTCTCTCATCCAGAAAAGTTGCATCTCAAGTTTGCAGCTGGGGAAAGCCTGGGCTGACCCTGAACATCAGTCTCCCAATCTCAGACTACCTAAGCAGCATTTCCAACACGCCTGCCTCCATTCTAACTGAAAGCAACTGACCTCCAGCTTTACTGAGGAGCCAGACAACTCCTCCACCCCGAATGAAACAAAGATACAGCCTGCAGCACACCCGGCTGGTGCTTTCAGCCCAGCTCAGCTTGCACGCAGTGAGGTTTCTCTCACAAAACAGATTCTAGGATGTGGCAAGGCACCACATTGGTAAAAGCTCACACCACCACTGAACATGGCAATCTGGACCCATTTGCCAAGGTCTTTGTCTGTCCCTCAGCAACATTTGGCAGCTTCCGATTCCTAATCACAGCAGTGAGCCCAGTGACATTTAGATTGTGCACGTGGCTCTCGCAGTAATGCTGCCTCTCCATAGCACCTCTCTCCCGTGAGTCCTTTCCCATCAGGAACTCCTCTCCCAGAGATGCAGCAATTCGAGAAACACTCCCCACCTGATCTATTACTCTCTTTTCATACAGCTGTAATACAAAGGGTACCTCCAGCACTGAAGATGAGATCAGATTGTCCCATTTGCAGATTCCCCAGGCTGCTATTTTACTGCTGTGTTTCATGTTTCAAGGCACAGCTTCCATGTCCTCTCCTATAAATTCTGACATGACTTTGCAGCACATTACAGGTAAAACAAACCTAGAAGCAGGCATTGATCAGATGACACGCTTTGCAGCACAAGAATTTTAATCGAGACATAAACTCCACATATCCTATGTGCATCTGTTCTTTGCTCCCCTTTCAGTGTCCAAAGGTAAATCTTTAAAAGGAACCCATCCCTCTGGAATGGACATGGGAGTTTTGTTTGTCTCAGAGTTTGTCTCCTGAATAACAAACTCCTCCGGGCTCAAATTCCTGCTTCTAGCCTTGCCTGGTCCCTAACTCTGATGCTCAGGTTTACAAGGTCATTTCCAATTCCTACTACAAAAGCAGGTTGATGTCTTTGTCTCTCCTATTCAGCATGAAGTGGCTTTACAGAATTTTCCCTTTTACTCCAATTTTAAGTCTCTACTACTTCTATTCTCCTCCCTTATAACACTTGAGGAATTTAATCTCCCTTTCAGGGCCTCCCTGCAGAAAACTGGCTTATTCCTCCCACCCCCCATTCAGGCAACTCCCTTAGCATACCTCTGTCCAGGCAAAGCATAGCTGCCAAAGTTAAGTATGCTGCCCAGGAAGCACAAAACAGTCTAGCCTACAAGGTGCAAACACATCCACAGTAACTCATTCACCACACAGAAATATTCTCAACACCTTTATAGGGTAATCTTTCAGCCATCACAACATGTGGAGGACCAAGTCTTCGCCGCTATGAATTTGCTATTAGTGCTTAAATAGAAATGATGCTGGAGACAAAACCGTACAAAACAAATCAGTGGAAGCAATTTGTACCTTGGCCAGATTATCTCGGCAAGAAAACTGTAAATAAATTACTGAACAAAACACGGGGGTTAGTGATCCAAGAGATTACCAGCCCATAACCAGATGCAAGTGGATTGGATAAAAAAAAAAAAAAAAAAAATTGGAAGCATGATTTAAATTGTTCAGTTAATCTGCCTCTGCCAAATGGGCAAAGCACAGGAATAACTGCCATGGACAACCACACTACACAGATGCAGAGACAGACTAGATGGAACGCATCTACTTGTTTCAAACTGTTATTTCTACATATAACAAGATTTAGCTTTACCCCAAAAGTGACAAATGGTCCTATTTTTTTGCAGCCATGCCAAATGTCAATACAGATGGAGAGAACAGTATTTATTTCATGGCAAACTCTGATGCGTTTAAGTCTGATTTCATCTTGGTTTGGAAAATAAGATTTCAGTTAAAAGGTAATGAAAAACCAGCTACAAGGAAATGATGTGCCTACAGTCTCACACACTGGAAGCCCTAGAGTCTCCAACTCAGATGTCACCTGGCAGACAGGAGATGAAGAGCTAGGCAGACAGACAGTGGAGAGCCACATGGTTTTTGACAGTTGCCTGGCTTTTGATGGCCTTTTACTTAAATTTGTCACTCCCAAATTTTATTTCAACACATCAAAGCAGTAGCTGTTGTGGTCAGAAAACTCTGGCCACTACTAGTTTAAAACAAAGTAAGAGACAACAACTACACTTCTAAAAATAAACAATGAAAGAGAAAAGGCTTTCAAGTATAAACAGCAATGAGAAATAGGATACAAAGATTATAAACATGTTTAAGAGCTCAAAGAAAAGATCCTTCTCACTCTAATAACTAATAATGAACTGTGATTGGATATTACATCTCAATTATTGTTTAATTCATATAGCATATCACTGAACTATGAAATTGGCATGCATAGAGTTTCCTGAATCATTCAAATACGAAAGACATTACATGCACATTATTTGTTTATAGCGAAATATATTTGCATACATCCTCATTTTATGTAATATGGCATTACATGACATGCACCAGCTCAGAATGTCTCTTCTCAAATTCTGGAAATGCTGGCTTTTACCCAGAAGCCAAATACCTATTTTGTTCTGCAAAGGCTGGAAAAAAAAACGTGTTTCTCTCAAGAATCTCTCACAGATGTCTGTATATGACTATTCCACTGTCCCTGACATTTTAGGTTACATGGTTTGTATACTGTTCCTTGTATAGCAACAAACCCTGTAAGAATGAGGATGTGCAATTCCTCTGTCCCAGAGCAAAGATGCCTAATTCACAGAATTTAACAATTTGCAAACATTAGGATGAGATATAAATGACAATAGGATGAAGATCTTTGTTCATATATTCTTTGTAAGTCAACAAAAAAAAGACCTAGAGAGAGAAAACCAGAAATCTCTTAGAGTTTATTTGGCTTAAACAAAGCACCCACATTCGTGCATGGAATACAAATTCTCTTGTGAACAGGCATGTGCCCATGCCCTCTTCGCTTTTACAGCCGTAACAAGTCTAATGCTCTTGTAACTGCCTTCATTCTCATCTATGAACATAGCAAGAAAATCACAGCTCACAGAGGTATTCACAGTGCTGTCATCATTATATTATTCCGAGTTCCATATTTTCCTTCCAGCTCCTATTCTGCATGAAAGAATTAAAAGGGAAATGTTTCTAACCCTTGCAAAGAAAGGCTTACCATGACAGAAGCATGCCAGCAAGGTCTGGGAACAAGCAATCAAACAGAAAACATTCTTTATATTTGTGAAGTGACTTAAAATTCATGTAAATGTCTCTGTTTTGGGGCCCACAATTCTTTTTTTAATTCTCTGGGAGGCAAATCTGAGGCTTACTTATAGTATTACCTCCCTTTAAAGCCTGAAAACACACAGAAAATCATATTGAAAGCCACAAATAAATGCAGCTATTTGCGGGAGGCAGGTTACATAGGAAAGATTTCTGCACTGGTAGATGGAAAACTGATGGAGAAAAACTCCCTCTACAAAGCGCTCAATACTCAGAGAAATATGTCTGCCAAAAGCCAGCACAAAACATGCTGGCTTACTACAGGTAATAAACCTTACCCACGCACATGCACACACAAATGTTCTCTGTACCAGGCAGGTATATATGGCAGGGAACAAAAAGAAAAAAGAAAATAAACTCTGGGCACAGCAGCCACCTAAAATGAGTTCATGTTATTAAACTCAGTGGTTGATATGAGAAAGAGGAAAAAAAGGACAGATATAAGAGCAAAGTGAATCTGCTGATATTGCAGACAACAACAGGTGCAGGGAGAATGAAGACCACTAATAATTATCCTGTTCTCCTGCAACTGGGAGCAAAGATCCACATATATGAGCCCAACTAATAATACTGATGGCATTTTAACATAGTGACCATCAGCCTGTGGTCTGTGGGCTATCCCTAAGGGTCAGCAAGATGTAGTTATGAATAGCAAATCTATTGCCAGGCAAGTTAATTTGCTTCAGAGGGACTCACGTTTCTGCTGAAAATATTTTCAGGGTTTGAAAGCACCTCTCCATGGCAGGGTGTCAGTTCCTAGCAAGTAAGCCCAGCAAGCCATCTTCCATCTATATGTCCCCTCAGGTACCAACATCTGCTGATAAAACATTTCTGATACTCAAGAAAGATGGCAGAGAGGAAGAGAACAAGAGTCCAACTCTTGTCCCTTTGTAGTCAATGGGGAAGTCCCCACCAACCACATGGCAAGGGTTTTGTTTACCACGATCCCTTATGGGGGAAAAAATCCAAGGGAAGGACGAGCATCAACAGCCTCATTAAAAAAATTTACAGCACTTCCAAGTAATAAAAGGCTTTCAGCAAACAAGCAAGCACTAAACTCAAATGGAAAGAATGCGACTGAACACACGGGAACACGTACCACAGACCCACAGAGACCAGGAGTAGTATAAATGCTCCCTACCCGCAGTTCGGCTGGCAGGGCGCAGTCTGCTAGAAGAGCCAGATCTTCCTGCAGCCGGCAGTTACCTGTGGGCTCAATCGTCAGCACTTTCACACAGGTCCCTGGCTTGGAAGAGACTGGAAGAAGCAAAAAAAAAAAGAGCAGAGATGCCTAAATTCCTCTATAAATATTCTCTCCTGTTTAGAGAAAACACTCCAGGAAAAAACAGTATTATTGCTGTTTAGCTTTTACTGCAAAACACATGTGATTCTTCTATGTAAACATGCATACAGCACCCCTCAGTACAGCTGGTGAACAGGGCTGGAAGGAGATGCATGTATTGTCTCTACTCCAACCACTCAATTCCTTGTGCTAGAATATCAACTGTGGCAAACATGAAGTTGCCACAGGCGTATTTCAAGTCCAGCTTACTCTCTGCAATCCTTGTCATCAATTCCAGCTGAGGATCGCTGATCAGGCTGCCCTTGATCCCTTAGGAGCTACTCATACAATGCCTTCCCCAGCCACCCACCCCTACCACTGACATGTCACCTAAGGTGAAGCCCATGCCAAGAAGTAATAGTTAAAATAAAGCTGCTTCCATGCCCCTCTGCTCTGTCACATGCTCTCATGGGTCCCATTTCATCTGTGGCATCCTACCTTCACTCCAGGGAACAAAGTGATTTGTTCTTGTTTAGGTAATAAGTTCTGTGCAGCTGAGTCTGTCCTCTACTCTCTACATGTAGATCCCCAAAGCACAAAAAAACCCAAAACACCTGGACTCCTGAGTGTGCTCTTTGTATGTGTTCTTTGAAAACATTAAATAAGCATCACTACCACCAAAGAGATCAAATAAACCATACAGAGATGGCACCATCATTTGCTTTTTTCAGATCTAGTGTGTCTTCCTGTCTTGCCCTACCAGCCTATAAAATTAAACAGCCTAATAAAGGGGAAGTAAAATACACAATCATACACTTTTGCGGTCTTGCTATGACCAAAGTTGCTGTGGAGCTCACTGAAACCAACCGCCTTAACTTCAAATGAGCCGCAGCCCAAAGTACGCCCAGCTGTTGTGCTGCCATAGTGCTGCCAGCGCAGCCTTTCCTCTTTCTGGTCACCTCCCTCCCGCAACTCACTCTTCTCAAGTTTGTTTGCAGCTCAGCACGCTTTCGGGTGAGGACTGGAGCATGTAAGATGTTTGAGAGTCCCTAGCATATAGGGAAGCATGTGAAAAAACAGGGAGAACCACTGGAAAATGCAAAGTTCTGGTGAGGAAGGATCAGATGCTGTTGGGAGCCAGAGATGCAGAATTAACTCTCAAGGACAAAAGAGTTAAGAGGCCCCACGCTGAAACATTCAGAAGAATTTCTGACAGGTATGAGTCACCGCATTAAAACCCCTCGCAGGTGAATCACGCCACCTTGAGACCTCATTTTTCCTGACATTTTGCGCAGCATGAGCTCCATCAGATGACTCCATTGGGCCGTGGGCGAAACAAGACCATGATGTACCACAAAACAAGTCTTCCACCCCCTCCTCCAGGTTACTGCTGCACCTTTCAGATATGCCACCACTGTACCTCAGATAGGCTGAATATCCCAGAAAGATACTGGAAAAGGAAGGATAATCTACCAGTACAAGACAGTCAGGTACCATCATTGCTACACACAGAGATACACCAGCAAGGAGACAGGCTGCTCTATTAGCACTAAAGACTGCCTTCAGACAGATTACCGTCAGGGTAAATAAGCCAAGAGGAGATCTGGCATCAACACAAACAAGACTGAGTGCATTTTCTAAGAGCCCTGTCCACTTACAGACCAGCATGAGAGAAGGAGATTTCTCACTGTGCAATTAGAAATTCTTTATGGCAGAAAGAATCATTTATATTTGTGCAGTGCCTATTATAACAGTCGCCAAATCAGTCAGGCTCTGTAATCGCTAATGGACCCAGCAAGTTTTAAGCAGTAGTCAAGGGAAAGAGTTCTTCTCTTGGGATCTACAAAGCATCTGTGCACTTTCACAGTGACATGAAAGAACAGTGATTTGTCTGAGAAGCAAATCTATTATGAGACATTTCAGACACTGCATCTCTCAAATCCAAGAGCACAGCATTTGGTATCGCAAGCAACTGTCCCCTAACATAAACAATCAAAGTGACAGAAGAGGAATAAGCTGTTGGCTGCAAGCAATCAGCAGGGACCATCACCTTCTTGCGAGAAGTAGGAATGAAGGGTTTTCTGAAAAGAGCAACATAACCAATGGAATGAGCTGCAGGGAAGAACCCAACTACTGTTGAGAATGGAGGATTCTGTCTTTCTTCCCAGTCTAGCCCAGCTATATAGCACTGAACATCACCTACCACTTCAGCAGCTGCCTTTGTTTTACTACTCAGTACCTCTTTGTAGTCTTTTGTTCCAAATGAGCCAGTTCACTACAAAAAAAATAAGACCCATAAAAACCCCCACCAAACTCCCAAACGTTTCCAAAACGATACCACACTCAGATACCTGCCTTATACATTCTCCTCCCAATGCCATGATTAGCTATAACCACAGATTCTGTAACTCCACTATGAAGGCAAGCATCACAAACCTTCCTCTCAACCTTTTTGCCCTAAAACTCGTAGAAATAACTGGCAGAACATTTATTTTCAAATACCTCCACTTCTAAAGCAAGGATTATGGCTTAATTTGGACAAATGCTGCCTGAGATCTTCCAAACACTGCAACAGTTTTTTCTTGTTATAGCCACAATATACACACAGGGGAAAATATGCAAGCCTTCACACTGAAGTCTATCTCAGGTGCAACAGAAGACACTGGGTCACCCTTTTCAGGGTTTTCCTAAACTATTGTCTGTTGGTGGCAAGACTCTAAGTGCTTTTGAAATGCTGATTAACTCTAGATGGTGAGATTGCAGAGACTGTCATTATCCACTGGAGCTGCACAGGATTGAGTTCATGTTGTTTTATTAGGCACGTTTCAACTTCATAATACAGACACAAGACATGACCCTGCTCTGTAGACCTGAGTCAGATGTCTATTCCACAGAAAGAACTTTGAACAAGCAGAGATTCTTAACACACTAGAAGGGACAATAATGCTTTATCAAATGCCAGACACGATGTGATCGAAGATCTTTCCCAATTTTTAACTTCTATAATTCTTATAATTATTACTTCCCAGAGAATCAAGTTTTCCTGGCTTCCACATGAGAGTTGATACAAGAAACAAACTTTTAACAGACCTATCAGCGGTTCTGTCTATTCATTCGACTCCAACCTGTCACAAATAAAAATCAAGCTTAGTATTTCCATCCGTGCTTTACACCACCCATTGATTATGTCTTCTGTCAGGCCTTAGAAGTGAAGAACAACTGATCCCTCCCAAAGAACACAGAAATTAAATTATTTGTCTGGTGCCATCCAGGAAGTTTGTATTATATTTTCAAGTGGAGCTTGTATCTGAAACTGAAAAGTTACTTCACCATTTCCCATTTTTACACCCCACCAAGAAGTCAGCTTTTTTGCTGTTCACAAATTTAACCACTGGACTTCACGATCCTTAAGCTGCCAGTGACATACTATGCAATGGCTTTAGACTGCTAGCAAGCTATCCAACTTATTTTCCTCCCACAATCTAATACGAGTTTTTAACTTGATGCGTTAAGGTACAGTGGTTGCCTCCAGGGCCCCAGCTAGACCCTGGGAGAAAAATATAAAAAGGAAAAAACAGGGGGGAAAAACAAGATCTCCAGCATCTCACTGGATTACTCTGATATCAAAAGATGTCACAAGATAATTTTATTACCTGATTGTCTGAGTAGTTTTTATTTTCTATTGATTGTATTCACCACAACTCCCCTTTTCCACATTTAATACACAAATTGGTATCTTACACTATTTGTAGCAAGGAACCAAGAAACACATTTCTAATCTCTTCAGATGCATGTTTACATTTGTATTTACACAGCTGAGGTAAGACTTATGACACAGCTTCCGTAAGGACTTGCACCCTGGTCTACATAGGAACAGCTGTACTGTGATAACCTTGTATCTCACCACACAATTGCACATGCCTAACGGGAGACATACACATGGTAGTATCTTCCATGTGACTTGCAGATGAAGAATTTCTTGAGCCAGAAGTATTGTCTCTGGCTGTTAAGCTCTTCAAACTTTAGGAGGCTGAATAATCAGAGCTCCTAATTCAAAAGGGAAGGGTGGAATAGCTACACCCTTAACTCTTAGATCAAGGAAGAAGATGCTGTTGACTTAAAAGCTACAAACTAGATTCTCTTCTCAAACCAAAACTAACTTGACTGAAGCAGTTAACTCAGAGCATGAGATGAGAATCAGATGTTTTCAGCCTGAAGGTTTTGTTACCAGATTTTTTTTTTCACTTAATGACTAACACCGCTTTGCCCTACTTGTGCTGTTTTGATTCTTCTTCACGTGTCCTTTAGCTTGAACTAAGGAGATGAATGATAATCTCCAACTGTTGGTTTTCATGCAGTAATCTGATGTCATAATGAGATCACAAGCTCTTCGGATACCAAAGAGCTGTTAAATCGAGGATTGTGTCATTTAAGGTTTGGCACATACATGTGTTATAAATACACACATGCTTTCAGAAATACTTCTCTGCTTTTAAAAAAAGGTGTTATATCTTGCTCTGCATCCATTTTGAGCCAGTTATCAAACATTTTACTTTGGTTAGAGGTCAGATAAACGCAGAAAAGGACTTTTAATTGTACATATTTTATCTCCCCAGGGATTTAAACGAGCTTTCTGCTAAAAGGCACTTCCCAATATATCCCACAGTGCTCCACTGAATGTCTGGCAACCACCACAAAGTCCTGCTGCCATGGCTGCTCTACTATAATGAAAACATTCAGCGTAAGTGATAAAATGCATGTGTCAGAAACCACTACAGCTTCCCTACAGAGAGCCCATGACTGAAAACTACCATGCAAACATGGGAATTCCACAATGGAATAATTTTCTAGAAGTCCCAAGTGCACCATGAAACATCTACCATCACACTCTCCACTTTCTCCCTGAAAGGGCACACAGGCACAGCAGAGACAACAGCAAGTAAAACGCTTACCAAATTCATAGACTTTTTTACATTTGGTCTCCAAATCATCTATGAGGTCCTGAAGCCGACACTGCTTGGCTAACCTCTTGCAATCATTTACATATTCTACGTCGATATCAAGACGACCTGCCAAGAAGAAATGCAGGCAGCTCTTTTAACCCATACCACTTAGGTGTAAAAACGGCAAAAATTAAGGACCGAAGTCTTGATGGCACAGAAATTCAGTAGACACACTGCTTCACTTTTCAGCATCCAGTTACAACTCTGTCTAATAAGTTAAGACTCTGTTGGTACCCACCACCCATCACTGTGATGAATCTCAGTTTGGCATCTAATTCACATTCCCACTTTCCAGTGACTATCACTATAACTTCAAGGGACCAAAGACTGAACAGGTCTATATAAAAGATGTCTAATTCTCTCAGAAAACCAAAAACAGCAGCACAAGAGCCGCATGCATGATTGTTACCATTGGCTACCTGGCTTTGGGTAAGAAAAGACTTTAGGCTCACAAGCTGTCATCCCATACTCTTACCATCACTGAAAATGTGGCAAGGAACATTTCTGAAAACACTAGACTGGGGAAGAAGAGCCTTGAAAATAAGGTTATTTTCTGGCACCACCTCCTGGCCTGAAATAGTTCAGCACTTAGCATGACTACAACACAACATTTGGCATTTTCATAGAAGGTTTATGATCAACTTCTGTTCAAAAAATATTAGAAAAACTGTCAAAGCATTCAGCACATGCTGCTCAGGTCTGCCAGACTGAAAATGTCCTATGTGGGAACTTGGCTTTTCATAACCTTTGGGGATGTTATGCCTGAGAGATTTACCTACCTTAGGTTAAAAACACAATCAACCTAAGTTGTTTTTTTTTTTGACTGTATAGTTATTGGCAGAACAACAACTGGCAAAAGGTACAAACAAATTGGAAGATCTGGGGATTGCTCACATTCTCCCGTCTGCCAGCACAGAGGATGTGTTGGCAACTCAGGCACCCAAATACGGCTGTCTGCAAGCCTGTGCCACCCCAACAGTGCTATAGCAGAGGCACTGAGAGCTGCCCACCAGCCATGTATACATACACTAGACAGCAAGTCATTTACCTGTGTATAGATACTGCAGAAGAGAGCCAAAGGCTGCTGGATTAATCTGAAATAAAGTATGAGAAAATTACCTTTAGATTTCCCAGGAACTTAATAACAAGCTTGAAACTTGCCTGGATACAAACATGACCCTGAACAAGTCAGAAAACCCCCACTTAAATAGCAACTCATACACTCACTGCACCCAATTTCCTTGCTCCTCACATAACTAACGCCGTCACTCCACCTGGCTTACATAGCTCTTTAAATGGATCAACTGATACTAAGCCATGTGCCTAGGGGGACACGACCTGACTAATGGAGGTGCTCCAAAGACACAGATGTAACACAGGCTCTGTAAAATCCAGTCTTTCACTGGTCACAGGCATTTCCAACTCTTAATTTGAGAGGAAAGATGCGCTCTTATACAAAGAGAAAGGAGAGACATTAAGCAATGTCCTGAGAAACTGGAAGTATGTTTGTCAGAAGAGGTTTTGCACAGCCACAATCAAGCTATAGAAACATATGCCAGAGTATGGGGTGATTAATGGATGGAATGCACTTATGGCCTATTATAGTTCTTGCCGCAAAGGCAACAAAAGGGACTCAATTAGTGCCAATTATGGAGGTCTTCACGATAGACCACCTGTCCACCAGGAATTAGACAGACTCAACTCATCCCACAGAGGAGTCGTGACACAGCTGGCAGATGGTAACAGCTACCTGCTACTGCAATTAATTAAGATGTGCTTGAGTCCATGACAGAGGGAACAAAGGGGACGTACACAGTCTACAGCCTTTTGTTATCTGAATAAGTTGCTATTTTACTGCATAAAGTGCCTCCACAAGCCCCTCTCCTTGACTAGGGTCATTCTGAGCTCCAGGAGCTATTCACTGTGGAAGTTTACCCTCCAACTGTCCTTCCTACTCACTTTTCTCACCCAGTTGAAACAGAAAGGAAAGAGCTGGAAGCACAGCCTTGCTCACCAGTGGATGCTTCAACACTATCATGTTCTTCCCCTTCCATTTGGTCTCAAACATTTCTGCAAAGTAGGCGCTGCGAGCACTGAGAATGCAGCGGTGGGCACAGAACGATTTCCCATGAACAATGAAAACAATGTCGCTTTGGTAACCCTGCTCCAGCAATCTGTAAGGAACAAAGAGGGAGAAAATTCAATACAGAACAAGAAAGGAGAGAACGGAGAAAGCTGGTGTGGGACGTAGTGCAATTAGGTCTAAATGAACAAATGCCTCCGGACATTGCAGTCTCTCCCTGCCCAGTTAGGAAGCCAGCACAAGGGCTGGTACTTCACATACTACATTGGGATCTCTCATTCCCTAATGACCCAAAGAAGTTTCATTAGTGCAAGAGGGAGGCTGGAGAATGAAACCTTCCTGCCTCAGGTGAACTCCTCAAAATAGGGAACAGATTTTAAAGAGGAACTAGTTGCCCCCAAACACATCTCTAAAGGTTAATCCTGCTTTTAAATTGATAGATGATAAAAAGCCTTACAGAAGCACATGCTTTCAAAAAGAATTACTCCACTGCAAAGCCAGGTGCAACTTTCCTGCTCTCTGGACATTGTCAGCATGCACACTTTAACCATGCAGCAAACAGGAGGGGACTTGATGTCATCCACCCTCAGAAGAAGGAAGGATGTTACAGGCATGAAATGCAGGCAATTACCACATCAGAGATGAAACCTTGTGTATGACTGCATGCCCATACCCTCATTCTTTAAAAAGAGAAAACCTAAGATTGCTACTTCTAGAGTTTACGGTAACCATTACCAGTGTTTCCTAATGCCCATCACCCCTTGTGTGTACATCCTCACAAACATCCTCAAGAGGTCAAATCAGACAGACATGAGGCACCATACTCCTGGAGAGCAGGACTGGTACACAGAAAGGTGTGGGGTCACACAAGGAGATGATGTCAGAGCAGGGTCTTTAATGCTGATCTCAATCTCCTGCCACTAGAACATCCTTCCTATTAGTGTCTTGCCCAAAACAAAATAGAAGTCATTAAATGATTAATTTTTGCCCCCTGTTGTTGCCTTTTATTTCAATTTTAATGCAAGGTCTGTTTGGAATGAGAAATGGAACACAGCACATTTTAGTTTTCACGTGCATTCAACCCTGCATCATCTGAGCCACAAACTCACCAGGGAAGTGATAAATCACCTTGCAAAATTCTACTTCCCTGAAAGGCAGAATCTGATTTTACTTAGATAAATGAGTTTCCTTCCTCCCCTCTTTCCCCATAGCTTCAAAAATTAGAACTCTGTTGTAATGGGAAGATTGTCAGGTCCTTCTATGATTTATTTGCTCTCCAATTCTGAAGATAAAGCTGCTGAAAGCTTGTTGTTTTGGTCTTTTTTTAAGTCAGTCCAATGGGAAGAAAAAAAACAAACAAACAAACAACAAAAAAACAAGTCTGTGTAATAACATCAGAACTACCAGGGTAGAAAAACACCAAGAAGGAAAGATTGACACTATTCCTCTACTCCTAGAGCAAGTTAGGCTTCTTCTCAAGCTCTAGGCTAAGACTACAAGGTGTAACAGGCAACTTTCAGAAACGTCTTAAAATTAATACATTTTAATGAACAAAAAGAAAGAACTGAGCACTGTCCCTATAAGTCAGAGCACCTTAAGAAGCCTCAATCTCAGAAATGAGATACCTATTATCACTGCTAGAAACCTTGGCTTGCAGGTCATAGCACTTCAGGCCTGAAACTTAATTTCAGTTGACATCCTAAATCACTGATGTGGTTTTAGTGATCAAATTTGGTTTGACATCCAGAGATGACATTCTAATGCTTCTGCATTATAAAGACCAGCTTTCTGTTGGCTCTGGAGTCTGTACCTAAGTCACCGGAGGCTATATTGTAAATGCACATATGCCTGGAAGTCAACCTTTAGGGCACAATGGAACATCCCTTAGAAAGCTCGACACACCCAGGAATGAGACAGGGTACTGATCAGTTGCCTTTCAAACCCGGCCCCGTAACAGAGAGCTTGACTGTCCAGATAACAGCTGCCTCATCTGCTTACCGCTGTAGGAAGACATCATAGTAGTCTCTCTTCATGCACTTTGCCGTGATCTGTTTGTATTCCTTCAACAGACGTCGGATGGCATCACTCAAAGCTCCATACAAACAACGTTCCCCATCAAAAGTGTTTGCTTCGCATTTCGCTCCTGCAAAATTATCACAGGTACATGCCAGCAGGCAGTTAAATCTTCCTCGAGCGTCCCCTAAATGAGTATGACTTTTGGCTGGTGACATGTTTCACTGATCCTCTATGCTACTGAGCATATTTACAAAAACTAAGCTCCCCTTATGAGTGCATAACCTAAAGCCATTCTCCCACAGCAAAATCCCTTTCTGAAGAAGTCATGACTCATTTAAACTGACCCTGGTAATAAGCCTCTCAGCATGGCTCCAGCAGCATTCTGGGAAGAAGAATCTCACTGTACAAAGAACACGATCACTTATTGGACTTTTAACAGCTCCTCCTAAAAAGCACTTATGCCTTGCACGAGGCAAGAAATGCCTCTTTAGGCTAGACTCTTCTAGAAATTTGAACAGCACTTGCATTTTGCTATTTCAGAATTACACAAGTAGATGATTAAGATGCTCTGAATGCAGTGGAAGAGACAAACCTTTTGAGATCTGACTCTGCATTCTGATTCCTCTGCCAGAACACAGAACATCAGCACTACCTGAAGGAATTTGGGTGCTGGGAACCAAATGGGCAGGCACTTTGCCTGGAGAGCTTGTCTTGCTTTGTGTGAGGTTAGTAAATGCTCTTGCATTTCACCTTTAAGTCCTATTCACAAAGCAAGGTTATCAGAAGAGTACAACAAAGTTTTACAGAGACAGTTCTTTAGATTAAGTAAAATTCTTACATCAGCATACTCCCAACAGCAATGCATCCTCACAAAACATCAGCTGTGATTTCAGAAAATCATGCTGCCTCAGTCATCACAGAAAGCTTCCTGTAGCAAATTCAAACAGTAAATGGCCTGCAAAAGGGACTGTGAAAGCAGGTCCAGGGCTCCCACTGCAGCCTGAGATCACTGATCAGATGGTTGGTTGTAACAGAAGTTTCCACAAGGGACAGCTAGAAAGATATACAATCCCTGCAGACCAGTATGGAGAAAGATACTGCACACATAACCAGGCCACTTTTGCTCACCATTGGCCAGAAGATAGCGTACAAGTTCCTCATGTCCACACAGGCAAGCATAATACCTGACAATGACAAGAGAAAGAAAATTAGACATACACTAGGAAGCAGAATTCAGTATTTGAGCACACCACAGCATGCAGAACTCAGCACTGAGCTATCTCTGGTAAGTTTAGAAGATGACTCCTCATAGGAGTGAGGAATTGCTACCAAATAGCACAGAATTCTGACCCCAACAATAGATTAAGCAGGATCTGTTCTCAGCACTCCTAGGCACTACTGCCCTGCAAGGAGATCTCAAGGTCCCAATCTGGATTCAGCATCTTCTGTTGTACCACCAGCTGCCAAATCCATCCTTATTTTAATGGAGTTCATTTTATGGGCACTCAGCAATTCCACTGAATTCTCAAAAACACTCCTTGCTCCTTCTGTTGTCAGGCTGACTTGCACGCTATGATAACAAGGGAATAGCACACACACCGGATGTACAGCAAATCCACCCCTTAAAGTCCTACTTACAATGAGTTTTGTTTTCTCTTTTGCAATCTAAGCCTTTCATAATCCCCTTCACAAGGACCTCAGATTGTCCTACAAACTAGGAGGTCCCTGTAACATGCACTGAAGCAGGCAGATGTCTACCTTTACTCTGGGAAGCTATTCTGTACTCTAAATATATTGCAGATGGCTAAATGCACTTTGGAACTGGTATGTGGGGAGATAGAAAGCTCACACCACCCTTCTCAGCACCAGCATGGGGATTCTCCACTACCTACTGCATGTTCACAGACTTGCCAGACAGACTGTGATCACATAGTCACTTTGCATTTCACCAAGCCAAGCCTTCACCTAAAAAGACATATTAGAATGCCAGAGACTTTGAAGGGGAAAAAGCCTAATCAGGCCAAGAACAGACTGCTTAATCCAGGTAATTTGGTCACAGAATTAACCACCCTTCTAAGTAGTACTACAGCAAGCGTCAGTCAGATGGGGAGACAAAGACATATTTAGCACAGCACCCGTAGAGAAAAAAAGCAAAAATATGTAGCTGAGCCTCCCAAAAAGCAGAACCTAAGGCATTTTGTGACAGCGTTCCTAGCTGCTGATGCAGAAAGAGAAAGAGAGCTCTGAAAGCCCTCCCCTCCCACCCACCCAGTGCTCTAGACTGCAGGACTCACAGAGGTGTACTGTCCCATTTATCACGGACATTAATTTCCACATCTCGCTGTTCAAGAAGGTATCTGGAAGAAAAGGGAGAGCAAAGTTGTAACTTTATGCAGCTGCTCACTCCATCACATTCTCCTCTTTAAAAAGATGCAACTTTGAGTTTGTAGAGTAACTTCCAAAGGCATGACAGGATCTTGTGTTCAACCTGGGGAGCTGTCAGCTATGGCTGAAAGGACATCAGTCAAATCTTCACTCCAAAGAACAGCACTCTGCAGCACAGCTTGACAGCTCCCTTCAATCTTAAGTGGTGCATGGGAGAAGAGTGAGATCAAACCCACCTCCTGCTGACACCTAACAGGGCAGCAATCACAAAAGAAGCCTGAGCATTTCAGCAGTATCTGCACATTCTCCTACAACATTAACAATTTGGACGTTTACAACTAAGTGGCTAAGCTTATAATGCCAAAGGTAGACTCCCATCCTACTTGTGGCTTTTCTTGCCACAAGTAACAACATCGGTGTCACTCCAGACTGCTCTTAATTCCTGCCACTTCTTTATCCTGCACATTTAATCTATATCAAATGCTGGCAACACTCCCTCATTGGCACCTCTAGTAGCCACCCTTTGCCACACACACAAATCTCCTTCACAGCCTGGTTCTTGCTATAGTCTGTCCCCAAATACTGCAACAACCATCTCTCCTGACGACAAGTAAAAGTCCCTCCCAGTCTTCACAAAGATTCTCAAGTTGTTTTTCTCATCTATTACATCAGTCCCCCCATTCACTCTCTCCATCTTTCCTATCTCAAACTTCAGCTTCCTCTGACCGCATTCAAAATGCCAAGCAACTCGGCTCCTTTCTACTCAGTCCCATGCGGTTAACTTGTCCCCTCTGCTTTGACAGCATTCTCAGACCGATCATTTCTCCACTATCGCTTCTACATTGGTCATCTTAAACCTCTGTAAGGTCACCTACAGGGCCCCTCCTTCTACAATTTACTGCTTGCAATAAATTAATCTATATGTGACTACAACGACCAGTAACAATGATCCCCAGACCTCATATATCTGCCTATTTATCCTTCTTTAGTGAGCGTCTTGAAACAGAGAAGCTTTTTCTGATTATCTGGGAAGATTGACATGTTGGGACCCAGAAGAATCAAATAGGATCAAAAGGTGAAGAGCATTCTTAAGACTCAAATCATGAGATGCCACAGAAGAGCCTGCTGTAAACTCAGAGCCTTTGTGTCACAACATCCAATATTCACCCGGCAGACAACAAGCCCAGCTGACTCCTGATTTGAAATCACTGCAGCTAAGCCACGGCACTTCAGTGTGAGCAAGGAGACTTGACCTGGCATTTAGCAGCCTGGTACTTCTCAGAGATACTACCACAGCCTACAGCACAAAGCGCCTAAACATCTCCATGATGATTATTTCCCCGGGATCTAGCTTCCTACCAGTGCAAATACAGATTCCAATGGTAGAGAAGGAGCGGCTGAAGAGGTCTGTGAGGAGGCGAGGGCATTTGCTATAGACAACATCCATACCAATGACAACCATCTGATATTCAGATGCTTGAATTTTAAGAAAACAGGCAAACCTCATACAAAGCTAAGAGCACTAGCAAAGGCTCACTGTACACCCGATTCCCTGGGGGAGAAGCAAAGGTGCGTTTATTTATGAAGAAATAAATCCTCCTTTTCAACCCCAGCCTGGTACCGCGGCTGCCCCAGAGGGGCCCCAGCCGGTTTAGCGGCCGGGCAGGGCTGCCGGTAAGCAGGGCCCCGGGGCGGCCGCAAGCCCGTGAAGCGGCACGGGGAGGCCAAGCTGCCCCCCAGGGGGGCCACCGCGGCTCAAGGCAGCGGCTCCTGCGGGGGAGACGCCGCGAACGGCTCCGCTCCCCTCCCCGCCCCGCAGCTCGGCCCCGACCCGGCTCACCGGACGCGGCTCACGTCCCCCTTCTTGCAGCTGGTGAACAGGTCGCTGGTGTCCATGGCCGGGGCAGGCCGCGGGGCGGCGGCGCCGCATGGGCGCGGAGCAGGGAGGGCAGCGGCGGGGGAGCGGAGCGGGCCGGGGCGGGGGGGGGCGGCGGGACGGAAGCGGCGGCGGATGTAAACATGGCGCGGGGCGGGGCGGCGGGAGCGGAGAGACACGGCGCTCCGCGCAGCGCCCCCCGGCGGGCTGGAGGAGCCGGGGGGGAGCCCGGGGGTGGGGGGCGCGGCTCCGGGACACCCGTGGAACTGGGCGGGGCGGGGCTGGAACAAACATGGGGGGCTGCTCTGCAAGACAATTTTGGCGGGGGTGGGGGTGGGTAGGGTTTGGAACACATGGCAGGGCTCTGGACCACGTGTAGCTGCGTGGGGTCCAGCTGTGGGATGGCGGGGAGGTGGTTGGGGGCACCTGCTCTGGAATAGCATGGCACAGGGGTGTGCACACGTGGAGGGGGGCTGTGCTGGCGCAGAGGCTTGCGCTGAACCACCCTGGCAGGGAACAGGGGTCCTGGGCTGGTCCTGTGGGGAAGGGGCAGGGGGCACCTCCTGGGGCCAGGACTGTCACCCCACGGGGGGAAGCCAGTTCCCCACAGCCCGGGCACCTGGCACGGCTCAGGGCTTCTGCAGCAACCTGCAACTGGAGAAGTGAGTGTTCTGTGGGGCAGGGGGGCCAGGCTGACCGAGCCCCCATCTCTGCAGAGACACCCTGGCCAACACTGTGCTAACAGATGGGGCAGATGTGAATTCAGGCAGATGCAACCAAGCAAAGGACGGCGCTCAGGTCAGTGTTCACACACCCAGGAGGTGCATTTTATTGCAAAGGAAAAAAAAAAAAAAACACAACCCTGTCGCTTCCAGGGCCAGACGCGAGTGTTTCTAAGTGTTCTCCGGCAGCAATCCCAAGCAGCGGCCAAAGCTTGCAGACAGTTTCAGTCCAGCAGGAATGAGGGTGTTGAGAAGGGCTGGGAGCCTGGCTGTCAGCCGAGATGAGCCCACAAGGCTCTCGTGAGCCAGCACAGATGAAGGTGGTTGTTGTCTCTTGACTGTCCAAACTGCCCCAAACCCTCTGTGAAGGAGAGAGGCGTTCCTGCGTGGCTGCGAAGGTGGATGGGAACAGACGAGCTGCTGACAGCAGTGGCTGCGCTGGGATCCTGCTGCGATGCTCTATGGTCATGCTGCGATAATCCATACGATAACATACTGCCACTTCACACTGCATCCTTGGGCTGGCAGGATCCTTAAGGTGGTATCTTCAGCTGTATATTCTCAACCTGCATTACATACTCCACAGCATAGTTACCGAGTCACTTCACATCGTTTCTTTACACCCTCCATACCACGAGGCGGTCTGCAGGATGCCAAGTCCTAGCACACGTTGGACTCCACATCACAGATGCTGTTCCAGGCATCAGGGAGTAATCTGCAGCTTGGCCATCCCAGACCACATCTGGCTACTGTTCCACAGAGATGGAGAACCACTCTGACCTTGGCCATGCATCCAGCTGCTGCCATCACCAGTGTTCCCCGGGGCAGAGCTCCTCACACCAGCACCCGATGCTCTCTCTGAAGAACCACCTCCATTTCAAGCTGGAGCCTCTGCTTTCTGGATGTGCTCCCCAGGACGAGAGGGGGCAAGTGGAGGAGCAAGCAGGGAGATGGAGCTGAGACACTATTGCTACGCAGGGCCTCTAGACCGGTGACTCCAGGGAATATCCCATTTCATTGCTTTGCAGATGGGAATGTCCTCACACAAACCATCCCTTACGTGCCTGGCACAAGCCCCTCTGCTCACAGGTGAGTCCAACAGCACCTCGTGAATAAAGCAGGTGACTGTCCTAGGCTAGTCACAGGAAACAAATACCCAGAGCTAAGAGGGGGGAAAAGTCCTTTTTTATTATTTTTCCTCTCCAACTCCCAGCAGCCACTAGGTGTCAGTGCGATCGAACGTTTGGCAGATGGGACTACAGTGAAGTCCGAGTAAGCAGAAAACAGTTTTCCAGGAATCATTTTGTCTCCTGCATCTGCTGTGCTGCCTGGCGCACTGCTCTGAGAAGTCCAGCTTTGACAGTTTTTGTTAAAAACAAGTTTAACTACGTTAAGGTGATAGAAAAGCTTCCCGTTACAAATGCTAAGACAAAGTTTCTCTTCCTCTAAATCCTCCCTGTGTAGAGCTGGAAACCCAAGCACTGACCAGTAGAGTAAGTGGGCTATCAACAGCCTCCCTACAGTGCTCCCCAGCACACAGGTCCCCAGAGATGACCCATCTCTGCAAGGCTGAGGGGGAGAGGGACAACAGTGCAATCGACTTAACAAGATCAGCCTAGTGCAAAAAAATGATACAGAGGAAAAACAGACGGTAAAGGTATAAAAAGTATCACCAGACTAAAGTGAAATCCTATTAACCAGTAAATTTCTGGAGCTAAACTGAGATCATACAGTCAGGTACACCCTGTCAGAGACAGCAGAAGATTGTTCTCAGCCTGGAAAACCTTCAGACCATAAGAAGCCAGAAGATCAAATCAGGGGAACTTGCTAGCTTATTAGTAAGCCCATATAGCCCCCTTGGTTTCTTTACAGTTTGAAGACTTTACACCAGTTCAGGAGGTGCTGAGCCCAGCCAGCACCTTTCGTTTCTCTGAATTAGTAAAGTGGAGAGAAAACAGGGCAGCAAAGCAGGTCCTAGCAACAATGTGCACCAAGGAAATGTTTTGTCAGTGAACTAATTCACATCTGATTGGTGATGTTACCATTTTAATAGCCACTGGGCATTAAAAACTTATTTAATGATTATAGAGACATTTATACGGTGAAACTGCCTAAAGGCCATGGCCATGCCACGTCCTGTTACGCTAAGTGCTATACAAACTCAAATTTTAACTCCATGCTTTAAATTTACTCACCATATCATAACAACAACTTGCATTTAATCGTGTGAGCTCCAAAGTGCCATCAACACAGCCACTGAACTTGTGCAGTTTCACTGCACAGACCCATCAAACTCAGAAGGAGCCATCAGCAAGGAGTGGTTGGAGAAGGACCACACGTACATGGACTGTCCCCCATTGTCAACTGCTGGGGCAGGAGAGGGAACTCCTCTGAGCATCTCTGCAACCCTACCAACAAAATACAAAAGGAGCCGATGATCACCATCTCCTACATAATACAGGGAAAGATTTGGAGGCAGCATAAAAAACACTGAAAACTGGAATCTGGGTAGGAAACCAACAGCTATCACCTTTCTTGAATCCCTAACAGACTGATCTCAACGTGGTCCTACATCAAGGTGATCTGCGATTCAGTTTGTATGCAAAGGGCTATGCAAAATGAAACAACAGACTCTCGTACCTTGGCTTAGGCACTCACATCAGGGATGAACATGCTAAAATATCTGTACATACAGGGATAGATTTACAGGCTTGGCATCAGGCTGCATATCTGGGGTCTTTCTGTACAAAGGTTCCCTTAAAGACCAAATGCAAAGCTGCACCTTTCAGTAAGCAAGCATGCAGATCACCGTAACAGAGAGGAATACTGTTGACTCTGACAGAAGCAAGTCCCTCAATCCCTTGATGACAGAAGAAACAACTGTTCTGGGATTTCAGGCTTGACAGTAGTTCTGAGTCTCAGTTTAGGCAGGGCTCAGAGAACAATTATGCATATTCACGTGCCTTTTATCACACATCTTCAGGGAGCTGGAGCCTCATAGTTGCCTGAGGCATGCCTGAGAAACGTTCATTAGGGAGCTCTTAGATCTGATCCTCATCTCATCTGAACTGGCTTTTACACTTGCTTAAAAATGCAGTGATTTTAAAGATGTTACCCCGATTTACACCTGTGGGACACTTCCCCCCCTCAGGGCAGGATGCTGAAAAGGAAACAAAAGGACCAAAAAATTATGTTTTCAAGTTCTTACTTTTCTCCTTGTTTAAAAAGTCTCACATAGTCTTTACATTTACCTCAAAAAGACCCAACAGAAACTAAACTATCCTGGAAAATAGGCATGGAGAAGGCCTGCCACTCTAAAACTGATACTTAGACAAGGGACACTGCTGCTGCTTTCACAGGTGTTGTGTGAAAGAGGCATGTAAATGTCCTTTTTGAGCAACTCTCCAACCTAAAGCAAATTTTCAGCTAAGATGCTGCACCATGGCACTGAATTCTCTGCAATCAGTCAAGCAAGGATAAAGTGCTCAAACTTTGCAAACTCAGCTTGGAGCTGTGGAGCTGAAAAAGGGAGCAGGGCTGTTTGTGGTTTGAGGGGGGAAATGAGATGACAGTGGGATTTTTTTCCCCCCGGAATGTAAACATCAGCCCATCTAATTAGCAGCTGAATGCTAGAGCACTGGAAAACCTCTTTTCACATGAGGAATGCAAACACTGCCCAGGATATCAACTCAGTCTTGGCTCCCCTCCATCCAGAATGCACAGGTTTTACTTCACCTGCAGGGACTGAATGTGATCTCAAGGTCAGGATGTGGCTGCCATAGCTCCAGCTGGACTCCCAAAGTGAATTTACTCTCCAAAGCTGGACTCTTGGCGGCAGACTTAGCCTCACTGCCTTGCTTGTCAAGCCCAGCCACTCTCAGCCACTACCAGAGAGCTACAGTAAGTGCATTTAAAGGTGATAAAAGCATTGGTGCTACTGATAGGAACACACACACAGAGACCTACAAACCCACCCCTCCCGCTTCCCTCTGTTCAGTGATCCTCCTGGCTCCAAGCCGCAGATGCAGGCTCAGGACTTCTATTGGGAAAACTTGCACAAAGACTTGTCCCATTCCAAGCCTTTAAGAAGTTCCTGAGAAGCCATCTGATCCCATGGTCCATCAGTCAAGATAGGAGAGAGACAAGTGTGTTTAAGGGGGTGGTTCCCTCCCTTCTTTTCCTAAAGATGCGTGTCTTCCTCAAACACATCCACATCCTCGCTCGCCTGCTTATTGATCAGGACATCCCAGCTGTCAGGGCCATTGATGGTGTTTCCACCATTCACGCTTGGTTTCTTCTCCTGCATTTCTGACTGGCTGTCACTGGCCACATCCAAGGTGGGGTTGTCATGGCAGCCGTTCTCAACAAAGCGCAGCTCCTCGCCGTGCGACTGCAAAGGACGAGAGGAACACAAATGGAGACAAAAGAGGACAGGTCTTAATGCTGCTGAGAAGTACAATCAGACCAGGCTACAAAGGTCACTGAGGACTTCGCAGGGTCAGTGGGAAAAGGTAAATTTACTTCTAGCCCAGCCCTCACAGTAGAAACGAGCTGTCCCCAGCACAGCAAGAGACAGGTTTGCATCTCTCTTATGCCTGAGTAGGTTTCCTTGCTGCTCTAGCAGTGTATCCAGCTACCTCCAGTAAGGTGACAGGGGAAAACAATCTCACTAACTTTCCAATCCCCTCCATCCCAAGGGCTAAGAGTCTAGCCACCTTCTCCACCCATTCAGTGCTCACCACGTTCTTCATCTTGGGCAGGCGTCTCTGCCAGCAGTTGTATATGAGCCCCAATACGATGATGATGGCACAGATGGAGCCAATGATCACCAGTACCACAAAGAGTTTCCCATAATCACTGCGTGTCTGGTTGGGGTGTGACTGGCAGCTTGTTGTGGTTGAGTAATTCTGGATGCCAATCTGGAAGGAAGAAAGGAGTACACTAAACCCCCTGGCCTGCAGTCAGGTGGGATCTTATTCAGACTTTCCAGGGTCCAAATATGAGACCACCACTGTGGACAAAGGAACCAGAAGTCAGGGTTGGAGAGTCAGGATGTACACTATCTTACATGACTAGAAGGCGCATGACTAAATTTAACACTACATTCCATGAAAGGTGACACATCAGCAAATGACAGTAGGCACAATCTTACCTTGATTACCTGCACAAGGATCACACCTATGTGGAAGATGAGGATGCTTTCACGGGAGAAAGTGCCCAAGATTAAGAGCACCCAAAACAAACTACAGACCATTGATGGGTGCTAAGGCTTTGGTGACTGTGTGACAGAGAATGAAACCGTAATAAATAGGTTTCCATTAAAGCTCTGGTCCTAAGAGGACATAGTAGTCTTTCTGATGTCTTGAAAGTGGACAGCTGCCCACCAATTCAAAAAGCTGCCCTAGAAATGGGCCCCTATGGTTGTCAAAGCCCAACGTCAGTCCCAGAGACCTGGCAGATTTCAAGGGGATTACATATCAATTCAACAGTGAGTATGATGTGTGTAAGAGAATATCCTCCCTCCTCCTTCCACGCTTATGCTAGCACAAGGTCAGTGCAATGAGCAGTGTTTCATTATTGATAGAGCTGGAGGCAGGTGGTGAGGTGCTGCTCTGATAGGATGTACGTTAAGGTAGGGTCACAGTTGCACAAAGAAGTCAAACCTTGCACAGACACGAATCCTCCTTTCTGGACAGATCTAGCTGCTGATACTTCAGTCACAATTTCTAGAGGGTTGTTTTTTCACGCTTTCTCTGGTGTAAGCCAATCAATACAGCACTGAGCACTTAATTTGCTTTGTCTGACTTCACCAGTTTGTTAGGTCAGGGAAAAACTTGAAAGCAGACAGCCAGCGAGGCAGTGGCCCAAGTCTGCTGCTAAAGTCAGCAGAATTACTCCAGTAGTGTAAAAAACCCAAGCAGAATCAGGCGCTCGGTGCCTACGCATCTCATAGGCCTAAGGGGCAAAGTCAGAGATTGTGGGATTAATTTGTCCTCATCTCTACCCTCTTCCAAGCCACCCAGGATTAGAGGGGAATATATAAGGTCTAGAGGCAGCTGGCAGTAAAGTTTGGCATCCATCCCCTCTGGTCCTCTGCCTGCCCTTGGGTAGGCAGATGTCTAAAGGAATGAAATGCAGACCCTGAGATTGCAAGAAGGTGGTGTGTGAACATGTCCCATCTAGCACAGGCACCCCTCTCACATCCTTCAGCAAAGCTTGAGCTATTGAGAGCAGCCAATGTTTGTAAGTCAGCTGTAGGGTGAGCAGGGCCAGATCTGGGGCTCTGCACCACCCGCATTGCTGCAGGCAATAGTGTAGAAGCCATGAGACCAAGTATCCCAGCAAAACAAATGTGCGAAAAGCAGCTTCACAAGCAAGACAGAAAAGCAGGGAGAGAATAACTCACAGTTACTCTCTTAATGGGAGCAGACATTTGATGGCCTGGCAACTACCAGAGAGGGGAGAAAGGAGTTTGCCAAGTGTCTGACTCATCTGTTTGCCTGCTGTGGGTTCAGCACTTGGTTAGACTCAGATATGCTCCCAGTTTTCAAGGTGCTTATTTTAATTGTATAGCTAGTCTTAACAAATGGATGCAGGCAGACAGGCTCTTACCTCGGCTAAGCTCCTCTTAACATCCCCCAGTGCCATGAGAACATCTTTTGTAGGGATGATGCCTGTAAAGGAGAGGAAGAGATCAGTGCTGCTCTCAGCTCAGGTTAGTTCATATAGATGTATTCATCACTGTGAAATCCCCAACAGAATGGAGGCATGGGAAAGCATGTTTTTGTTCATTGGTACTTTATATTAGGAGGCTGAAAGAATGCAAGGACCACAACCAAGGATCACTCCAAATGTTCTTTAGAGGGGGGAAGAAATCCAGGCATGAATTGATACCAGAAGCACCTAGGTGCCCTCCCCACAGCATCTCTCAAGATCTGTTTCTGCTCTAGGAGTGAGCAGCAATGTACAAAAAGTCATGGAAGCAGGTATCTATGCCTCCTGATCCAGCCTCCCTGTCCCAGCACAACTTGATCCTGAGCTGCAGCACTCAAGATGTTCCCCCAGAGCTCCATGCTCACCCATCACAACCTTTAGCAAGCATGTTTTGCTCTGCAGAGCACGCTGGCAACATGGTGTGCCTGGCACAACAGCAGAGGCTGAAGCAGATGTGCTGTGACAGCTCCACTCCCAGCACAACTTGATCCTGAGCTGCAGCACTCAAGATGTTCCCCCAGAGCTCCATGCTCACCCATCACAACCTTTAGCAAGCATGTTTTGCTCTGCAGAGCACCCTGGCAAAGTGGTGTGCCTGGCACAACAGCAGAGACTGAAGCAGATGTGCTGTGACAACTCCACTCCCAGCAGGAGACAGCTTCAGCCAGAGAGCCACCAGCCCACACTGAGCCACCCCTGCCTGGGACCCTCCTTCCCTAACAGCTCCCAGGATGCTCTCCAAGCCAGGACAACAGGAGCAGTCAGGGAGGGTTTAGAGGCTGAGGCCCATTTCTCCCTTCACTTACAACAGCAGTAAATAGAGGAACTGAACAAAAGCTTGATTATTCAGAGCAGAAAATACTTTGGTTCCTGAGGTTTCTAAGCTTGGGGATATCTCCCAGCCTGTCTGTGCTTCTGGAGTTCAGAACTGTTTTATTCTCCAGAAAGAAGGATGTCCCCTCTCAGGATGACATGAATGTTTTAGTTTAGAAGACCAAAGGTTCACTGAAGTCTTTTCACTGGCACATGCTCCAGCCCAAGGGTTTGGGAGACATGTAATGATTTAAGGCATCAGTACAGCAAATACCACTTAAATGTTAGCTCTATTTTCCTATCACTGTGGGGCATTTCATAATACTGTTGGGTCTTTTTCTTATAGGCCATAATGTCAACATTATCATTAGCTGTCTGCTAAGCAGGCAGCAGCAGCACAGGAAAAGCACCCCCCCTACCAAAAGGGGATTAAAAGGGATGAGAAAATGTTCCAGCCCACCTTTCACTGTCAGCTTTTGTTTCTTTGGGGATGCAGGGGAAGCACCATCAGGACTGGCCCAGTTCAGACAAGACTTAAGAAGTGTTAAGAAGTGAACTAAGAGCAGGCTGTCATGTCCTGCCATTGCAGTGGCCTACCCACGGAGGAGAGTATACAAGCACTGGGAGAAAGCTGATGGATGCTCGAGTGAAGGCAATCCAGAGAGTGAACAAAGCAGGAGGCAAAGTGCAGAAGATGGAGCTCTGTAAAAGCAGTGAGGGACAAGCCAGAAGGTGGATGTGAAGAAAAAGAGTCTTATATCCACAGTCCCTCTCCATCCCTCAAACCCAGTTAACACTGAGAACTGATGGGATTGAAACGGACTGGAGAGCGAAAGCTCCAACGTGGCTGAGCATCTCTATTTGAGCGCCCCTTAAATACAGCCATCCATCACGGGAAGGCTCCTTCTCTCAGCACTTACCCTGTTCCCCTGCCAACGTCATTAGCAAGTGCTTGTCGTTCTCATTGGGTTTGCTCAGAGAGATCAGCCAGCGGTCCTGCAGTCCGTCCGCCTGCCTGGAGAAGGCATCCTCCACCAGTGCCAAGAGCTGGGGACCCCTCTCCAGCCGAAACTCCTCCTGCCACAGGAAAGGAACCTTGGTGAGCACATGGTGGGAACAGGGCAGATGTAGCACTGCAGAGCTGGCATGGCTGCACGGTTGGGACCCCTGAACCACGGGTACCCAAAAGCTGGCTATGCTAAATCTGGTGCAACACTCCCCACACAGCCCCAGTGTCCCAGGCTGGACCCACACATGTCTCCTGATGCACCAACCCTCCCTCCTGGGCTCCGGCGGCTGCCATACACCCCACACTATGCCAAGCCCAGCTCCCCCAGCACACAGAGATCCTGAAACCTGAAATGGTGTCAGGCAAAGAGGAAGCAGCCAGGCGCTCCCCCGCAGCCAGCGCTGGGTCAGCGGGTGCCGCTCAGCCTGACATGCTCCAGCCATCCCTCGGCGGGCTCCTTTGCTGCTTTCTCACTCCTGTGTTTCTATTCTTATCTCTGGTTGCCATGCCAACCTGAAGGCCACACAGATGATTAATAAAATGGAGAGCTCCTGTTTCCATAGCAATTTGAAGCGCTCAGGGCAGGCACAGGCCTGTGCCGAAAATGGCCTAATTGGAAAAGACACTGATGACTGAGGCCTGAATCACAAGGGCCTGCCAGTGCTTCCTCTCATCAGGTTATGGGTTTCGGCACGGGGAGGCAGGAGCAGCAGCACGGGGATGCAGTGCCATGCTGCTCAGCTGCAGCTCCAGCTCACAGCCCCGCTGCCAGCCTGCTGTTCTGTTTTGGGGGATGCGGAGGAAGGGGGAGCAGCTGAGCCCAGGAGCAGATGGAAGACAGAGGTGAGATGTTTCTAATGATGGGGAAAGCAGAAGTTGCATAGCACTGACAAATTCTCTGTGGTGGAGAAAAGGGACCTTTGAAGGAACCTAAATGCACATGCACCGAGATGGAGGTCAGCTCCCAATACATAGCCAGGTACCACTGTTGGGTCAGATCCTGCAGTCCTCACTTGGGCAAAATTCCCAGGTATATTGAGTGGGCGATGTGTCCAGAGAGAGACTGAAGTGACCGTCTTGCCCAGAGCCCATTAGGAAGTTACATGGGCTGCCAGCTTAACCCAGCAATACAGACATCATCCCTACAGCAGGTAAAAGCTTGGTGCTGTGGAGAATATTAAAGCTCAAGGTGCAACCCTCTGGAAGGGGCTAAGCATCCTCCATGTCGCTCAGCTTTTCAGTGGGACTCGGTACCACACCAGATCAGTGCATCAAAACATAGGAAATATATGAGGAATCCCCATTCGCACTAATTTAAACCACAGCATCTGCAATGCAGGTTCTTCCTTGTAACCCTGGAAATCCAAACACTACAGGGTTTGGTTACAGAAACCAAAAAACAAAAGGGACAGGCAAAGGGTAGGTGAGTTGCCCAAACTGAGCAAATTACTACGGCTAGGAAACAAACTGCATCAACATCAGTGGAAAGGAGAAGAGCTTGATTCCAGCTCCAGCCATGCAAAGTGGTAATGGGAGGCAGGGAATGAAGCAATGTTCATGCTGAATATGTATGTTGACAAGTGTCCCTTTGAATAAAGGGGAGGACAGCACAAATGATTCACTGGGAAATATGTTTTGAAACATGAAATCAAGTAGAAAAACAGTTAATTCCTGCCCATCCCATGGCACTGTCTCCTTTCAACAAGGTAGAACTGAGGATTCAACAGTAAAGACACGATTCGGTCAACAGACATCTGCACATTTGCTCTTCAGTTCTCACCCTTCCAGTGGCTTAAAGAACACAAGTGCAAGTGACCACAGGAAGGAAGCTACTACATAGTACAAAATTCACCGGCATTTAAACTCCACAGAGATGGGAGAAATAGCAAGGGGGACTAGGACATGGAGGAAACAGGACAGCAGGACTCCTCTTTTCAGGACTGATTTTCTGAGTTGCAATTGTGAACTGTAGCAGAGATACTTTAAATCTTCCAAAGAGCAAACTGGTTTGCCTAAATCAGGAAGAAAGAGACTGACTTTTTATCTACTCTTAAAGCAGTCAGCATGCTTTATTGTGTATAGGAATTCCCCTGTTTTCCCTGTCCCTAAAAAGTTCACCTTAAAAAACTAAAAAAAAACCCAAAAACACACAAACAAACAAAAAACCCAACAACTCATCAGTAGTGGAAATAGGTCAGTGCCACAGAACCACCCTGCAGTAACAAAACCAGCCGGCTCTGCCCAAAGCAAGAGCCACAGAAAGTAAGAGTGCAGACATGTGAGGCCAGAACACCATTCCCCGATGAAACATTTCTGTCTTGGGCTGTCAGGCTCGTAATCATTTCTTAAAATTATGAAAGGCACCTTGACCCCAGGCCTTTCACAACTGATTTTAAAGTGCCTGATAAAAGGCCCAGCAGAGGTGAACAAGCCCTTTTACCAGAGATCCACAAGAGGCTCTGGGCTCGTGAATTAACTTCAGCTTTATGGGGATGGATGGACAGGCATTGGATTAGCAGAGCATGGCTGGTTAACAGACCCAGATAACACACAAGATAACAGGGTGGGGAGAAGAGGCACTTAAGGAAGATTTAGTGACAGCTGCTTGACATGGAACCATTCACACAGAAAATGGGGAGTCCTCTGAGCCATCAGAGAAATGTTACTATACCCTGGAAGGGGGGGGAAGGAAAAGGAAGAGAGGGAAGGAGAATCACACTTCAATCCTGCCACCTTTCCTACCAGTAAGAGGTGCAATGTTAAAAGCTCTCATGTCTCATGACAATCCAGGTACTGACTGGCACAGATTAGCAAACAGAAGTTAGTCAAAACCCAATATAGGACTGTCACGTTCTAGACTTTGAACAAAATCTTCTCTCTCGATCCACTCTTTTCCCTTTTAGAGAAGAGGAATATTTTTGTCCTCCCCTTCTCTCCACAGCCTCTCTAGGGAAGTTGAAATTTAGCGCTTTTAAAACGTTTTGTAGTGAAAGCAGACAGCAAGATCTATGCCTGCCTCCACTTCCCTGGGCCCGCCTTGACATCAAATCTCTTTGGACTGACTTACACAGTCAATGTTATCCGACATATTCAGGATGATGTAGTTTTTCCCCGCAAGGTTGCTCCAGTCTTTGCAGATCACCTGGAGAGACAAGACAAAGACAGTTGGGTTCAGGTAGCAAATGCAGCTCTCCTGCTGAAAGCACAGGGTACACAAGGGACAGGAGCAAGGGGCTGTGCCATACCCCTGAGAAGTGCTTCTCAAAGGACGTAACTGTCCTCTAACTCTCTGTATTAATGAAGAATCACCATTTCAGTACTAGCACATGGAGCAGGGACAAGGTTACTGCACCACAGCCAAGCTTACCTCTATCTAGACTCCAGGAGGACTCAGGTACTCAGGGGAAAGCTCTCTAGCCTGCAGCCTTATTCTGTATGTGATCAGCACTTAACACAAAACTTAACCAGGAGCCTCTGTGGTCCTTAAACTGGTGACACAGGGTAGCACTTTGCAGGCAGGACTGGCTGCACAGAGGGACTAAGTCACTTGCTCAGGGTCCTGAGTACTGTGGGGCAGAAAGCAAAGTAAAAAGCTTTCCCCACCACTTTCTGATCAGTCAGCTCCTGCTACCTATCATCCTTTAACCAGCTGCTAGTTTGCTGGATTTAGGAACTGCAGTTCACCTCACACCTCCTCTCCCACAGGCTCTTCCAGACCAACATCCTCACAGCCCACTGTACCCTGCTCCACCTGTTCTGCATCTGGTCCCTGCAGGCAGCAGCAAAAATAGCACTTCCTTCTCACTCCTTTTCCAGAAATCCTTGCGGCTGATTTTGTCCTGACACTTCCAATAATGCAGGCTGAGGAAACAAGCTTTCACTGCTGTGCATGCCCCAGAGGGCAGGTGTTTATTAGAAGCAGGATTTTGTACAGCAGTCTGCTGGGGAAGATGTGAGGGGGCAGGGCTTTCACCAAGGATGATGGATACCCTTAAGAAGTTCAGTGAAAAACTCTCCCCATAATTCAGTTTTGTCTGGGTGAACAGAAGCAGCTACTTCCAGTCAGACGTATGGACATGGGTGAAGTTAAGGGGTTAAACACCTCCCCAAGAGAAAAAGTATCCAAGTATCTCCAGTGCAAGCTCCCACCCACCCCCCTACTCCCAGTGCTACCTGTGCTGAGTCCCAGGGCAGCTCTGTTGGCAGCATGGGCATGCGGGCATCCCCAGCCTGTGGTGACAAGCTCCTCTCTGCTGCCACAGTCTCAGTGGCCGACTCGGTGTCATTCCAAATGGGATCCAGCGCAGGTTCAACAGCCCTGTCCCACGGAGACGCAGAAGCAGTGGGGTGTTGCTCACTCCCAGAAAGAGTCTGGGTGCCTGGGGAACTGCCTCCAGAAAAGGATGTCCCCACAGACATTTCCACTGTCTGTTCCATTTCAGTTAGCAGTGTGGGCTCCAGCATCTCCCACCCCACCATGGTCTCTGAGACCTCCTCTCTGGCCGAATGCTCTTCCCCACCAGCCTCCACTGTGGTCTCCACAAGCTCTGCTCTTGTTGTAGCCACAGTCAGCTCCGAATCTGCTCCCCCAACAGCCCATATGTCCCCGGCTGTCACCTCAAATGGCTCTTCTGAAACACTGGGAGACTTTGCAGCAATAGTAGTAGAAAAAATAGAGGACACAGGCAGAAGACCTGGTCCCATGCTGCTCCCAAGGTCTAAGCCTGGTGGAACAGAGTCCTCTTCTTGCCCTCCTACGGATGCCTCGGTCACAATACCTGGCCTGGCAGAAGCTGTGGAAAACAGAAGGAAGGAGTCCTCTTGGCCCACTGGCTCAGAAGATGTAACCTCTGGCTCAGAGGTCTGGAGGCTCTCCACTCCTCTTGAGTGGTCTATAGGGAGCAGGCCCTCCTCTTCCTCCAGTGTGCTGGAGAAAGGCGTGTGCAAGTCAGGCTCAACAAATTCTGCCGGTGGCTGGACAGTGGCTGTTTCCCAGTTCTCTTTCACCTGTGTCCCATTCCTCTTCAGCAGGGCCTTCTGAGATGCAGCAGGAAAGTTGTAATCTAAAAAGATCCAAAAGACTTCATGTCACATCCCAAGTAACAATGAACTCTGAAAGGCAGACAGTTGGACCCATTATATGTGTCTAGCCACAGATGGGGTCAAGTGGCAGAGACTCTCTAAGAGCAGGTAGCCTGCCACTGAAAAGAACAATCCCATCTGACAAGTGCAGTGCAAGCTCCTGCACTTCCCCAGCTCCCTCTCCCATCCCAGTAAACCCACTTGCTCTAAGGGTAATTCACATGTTCATTCTCCCTACTCCTTTCTGTCCGGAAGCATTTTCACAGCCAATAATAAATAATAGTTTTGACACCTGGCAACTTTAAGGTGAGGTTGTGAGTGTTCGCAATCAGGCTGGGACCCAGAGGTTCATTTCAGATGGGATTCAGAAAGATACAAGGTGGTAGAAGCAGTCAGCTCCAAGCTAAATGGGAAATACTAGGAAGAGAAACAAAAGCACAGCAAACCAAATCCTACTCCCTGGCACATCGAAGTAATACCACCAAAACCTGAATCAACCTGGGCATCTTTGAAATTAAGAACTTCAGTTTGTACAGCACTTCACAGCAGAAGAGTCATCCCACAAACACCTGCATTATGAGACTCCCGTGTCATTAAGGAACAGTTTTGCTGCAGGGAAACAGAAGCCAGAAACGGGCGCAAAAATCTAACTCCCCTCCCTCCAACTTCAGCCCCTGATCGCTCTGTGTGGCTCTGACCATGAATGAACATGATGCTGCTAGACAACTGTAGATGCTGAAGGAGAAGATGCACCTCACAAATGTAAAGTCAGAGCAGGCAGTGGCTTCTAGAAGCCCAGCAAGGAGCTCAGATCCCAGGATAAGGAGAGTCTCTGTAAGATCAGATATGTTAAGCTCAGAGTGGCAGTCACAAATCCAGCAGGCATAAATCAACCTTCATCTTTCTTGAGAAATCGCCTGTAATCGAGGAGCTCCGTTTCAGGAATTTGCATGCCAGTTAACTCTCTTCCTCCCCAAGATGAGCACAGCTCATATTCTGATTGAGAAAGGGAAGATGATCCTTCCACTGCCAGAAGCAAGCACCCTGCCCTGTCTATGGTTACTGTTAAGTGACTCTTTGAAATCCCCAAGGCCCCCACCTCCACTCCTGCCTGCCAAAGCAGATGTTCCACTGAGCATAGTGGGCAGCAGCTGTCTGGATGCCTTACAGAGGAATATCTGCACAAGGAATCTCCATGCATCCCCGATTCCAATCCATCGCTTGCTGCTGCCAGAGTGGGTGTGAGCTCCCAGGCAGGGAGGGTCATGTCAGCAAACACATCCATTGCCTTGGATATTCCCTGGCAAGCAGGACTGCCCGTGCTGCTCCTGCATGCTCCTCCCCATCCCTCCTGAGCAGAGAACCACGCTGCTCCCTCCATCCCGAGCAGGAGGTAAAGAGATGCTCCTGTTCAGCTGGCAAGTGGCTTTGCTAACCCACAGCTCATTCACTTCATGCTGTCAGCAGCTCCCTCCAGGTCCTGCCCAAAGATGACCGTGATCCAGCTGCCGACCTTTGGAATCATGATGCAGTGACTGTCTCCCAGTTCTGGCTGCAAACAGGCCACTGAGAACTACTGACCACCGCAGGCGGAAGCAATGTCTGCTTTGTCACTGTGTTTCAATAGAGAGAACCCATCCTGACTGAGACTCTACCCAAGGACCTTGAGGATTAAAAGATTTTTGCTACCCAACAGCCTACCTGCTGATGCTCCCTCAGAGGCCAAGGAGGCTGGTAAGAGCAATCAGCAGCAGCACATACAAAAAAAAAAAAAAACAGCTCCCCTCCACTGCCTGGCACCAGTCTTCCCAAAGGTCCTTACCAACAGCTGTACATCCCAGTGTCTGCAGACACAGTCACCGCCTTGCTCGATAGATAATCATTAACAGCAGCAACAGCCACAGACCACAGGATTGAGGACGTTAGGTCAGGACCCTCTTCAGACAGATGGTGAAGGTTTAGTGCATCTCCCAGGGCTCTGCTGTTCTTTCTGCTGCAGGGATACTCAGGGTTTGCACCAAAACCACTAACCTCAGCAGAAACCCTGCCTGCCCTGATGTGCTGTGGGCAAAAAGTGAGAGGTTTGCCCCTTAAAACAAGGCCTGTCAGATGAGATGTTATTTTCAAGGATCAGTGATCCAATCTGCCATCTCCTTTGCCTAAAGACACTCTCAGATATTCTCAACTCCTCTGCATCTCCTCTCTTCCCACCTGGAGGAGGGCAAGAACTGACAGATGGGCACAGCAGAAAAAACAGGAAAAAGCAGAATGAGGTTTGCCCCACAGGAGCTAGAAATGCTCTTGGCCTGTCAGCTCTCCTTTGAAGTCATACATTCGCCCTTTTCTTAAGGTGCTCTGTCACAGATTAGCTAACTCTCATGGGGGAAAGCCCTGCCTGGTGCAGCCATGCCGCCTTTCCACCAACAAGATCTAAGGATGCTGGAAGGACTGCTGCCTCTGCCATCTCTCCCGGGCGATGAAATCTCAGGAGAACCCATCCCACTCTCTCCCAGCAGGTTTCTGTCTTACAAGGCAGACAAAGACTGAAACCTGGGCTGCTTCTCTGGGCCAACAGATCAACAAGGTAGAAGCAGACACAGGAATCCTCACACTCACTACTAATTAATATCCCCACTTGCCACCAGTCTCTCCACTATCCTGCATGCTAAGCTGGGAGCATTTTGGTCAGAATTGTGCTGGTTTGTGCTCCTTAAAACAAGAAGCTCTCCATACAACCCAGTTCCCAAAGGGGTTCAATCACTTCCCAGGTTCAGAGGTTCATGGATGGTGAGTCAATTCTTCCTTCCACCTAGACACTTAGTTCCTGTCTGGAATCACCTCCCACTGTCTCACTACCAGGGGCGTCTGTCCACTTCTCAAGATCAGGTCTCTTTAATATACTCATATTTTCTTTTAGTTTACATCCCTCTTCTATGATTTGAAGGAATTTTTGCACACTGTCCATCTCCTTGGTATGATCCCAGCATCTTCTTCCCAAGGCTTCTTCCAGACAAGGTGGTTTCTGTCAACTCATCTGTGCAATGCATAGCTAAGAGCTTTCCCGTGCAAAGAGTCTTCTCAGTATTTCTCTTGACTCCCCCTTTCCCCAGCCCCAAGGGAACTCAAAGGGCATCTCCCATTTTTAGTGGTTCCTTCCAACATTCATCCAGCAGTTCTCCTTCAGCAAGTGGTCTTCTAGATCCAATAACCCACTGGCCCACTTGGTTGTCCTCTACCTTCAGCAGACCCTCTACACCTGGCTCCACTGCCCTGGGCACATGGAAGTGCACCCACAAACCTTCCCACGTAGCTATGCCAGTGCTATCTACTTCCAGCCCCACCAGCTTTTGCAGAGAGAAACAGCAACTGTGGAACAGAGAGGCGAGACTCAGGTGACCTGTGCTCCTGCTGCAGAAGTGGGGCAGGGTCTTCTGTTAAAGGAGACAGGTATTATGGAGCTGGCTGTAATGCCAGATTCATCAGGCTCATTTATCAGCTCATCAAATGTCAGCGAGGAAGCAGAGCACTGACAACGAGAAGGGTGCCTGAGCAGGGAGGAGGCAGTAGCTGCAAACACCATCAGAGCCTTCCGCGCCAGGGTCTGGTAAGTCTCCTATCAAGATCAGCAGTAGGTTGGAGCACAAGAGGAACCTGTGGCCACACACAGAGGTGGCATGTGCCATGTACACCTTCCAGACACATGCCACAATGTAGGCAGCCTGATCACTGAGGGGGACAGCTCAAGAGGACTGCCTGGCGGAGCCATGAAACTGTCCCAGCATCTCTGGCCAAACAGTCTAGCAGGGATGGACCAGATGAGCAAAGCGGGCAGCCACAGCTCCATATCATGTACTCTCCCGGAGCTTCTCAGTCACACCATCCCCTTGGGAGTCTGGTTCACCTATATGAAATTCCACACCTCCACCTCACCTCTTTGCCACCACATCCTTAGCTATGCCCTTTAATGCTTTCCATCAGTAGCAATATTACTCACACTGCAGCATCCAGCTGTTTTCACCTCCCCCAACCTCCCCAGCTTTTCCCTTCCAAGCTCTCTTGCAAAGACCCTCAGGCACTATTTTCTGAAGAAACCATCTCGCACAGACCTCCTGCCACTCCAAGTCCTGCCCTTTGCATGTCCCGGCAGACCTAGGTCTGGGTCGCACAGATTAATTTCCTTTGCCTGGGGCGATGATTTGTCCTGGGAGAGGTGAACATGAGCTCCAAACCTCTGCAAGAGCTGCCATTTATGCGATGTCCTGCTTCCTCTGAAATCAATACCAAAACTTCCCTGACACCAGATGGGCCAAGACTTGGCACTGTGCCAAAGCACAATTCCCCAGCCAGACATTTAATTCATTATATTTCTGGTTCTCCTTCATTCAGAAAAGCTGGTCTCAGTTACCGCCCTACAAGGTTCCCTACCCTGTATTTGCCACTATTAGATGTTTAAAGCAACTATGACAGCTCAGAAAAAGGATGACCTTCATTGTTTTTAGTACATATAACCTGACCATAAGGTCTTTATTGGATTAAACTGGAAGATCATGTTAACCAGTGATTGAATTACTGATAACTAGAAGGCACTGTAATAAAGACAAGAACATTCCTGGGCTTCCACCACAACACCACAGCCTGACAGCATCATTCATACTAAAGTATTTGCTAACTTTGGGAAGTGCAAGGTGCTCTCTACTCACTACTTAAAATGCAGCCAGGTCTGAGGGGGTATCTGCTCATCATTTTGCAGTATAGAGCAGTGAGGCTTACTGCAAAAATGCATACTCCATCTGATTGAAACTGCAGGGGGATTTCAAAGAGGCAAAATGCAATTACTAGTGCTGGAATTGAGCCAATTGGGGCTAATATCCTAATCTTCCAGAAGAGGTTGGAGAAGTTACTACCTACAACTCCAAGACAGGCCCACACACACAAAAGAGATCATAGTTAAAGGAGAGACCCAGGGTAGCACAGTGGTTAGGTCTCACTGTGCTTGGAATTGGCTTCAGGTAGAGACTGGGCAGCAAGTGCTACAGCTGTTCCCAAATAGCCCCGTGTGCCTTTTTCCTGCTCAGTGTATGAACTCCAATAAGGCTAGAATAAGCCATCCTCACCCAAACAGAGTTGGTCAGGTATAGCTGCACCAGAATAACACTATGCACAGAGGAACCCTCATTGTCACAGGTCAGCCTTCTCCAGCAACATGTTGGTTGAGATGGCTTGTCCTGAGATAGATCACCTAATGTGTCAGTGTACACTAAACCAGGGTGTAAACAAGAGGCACCCTGGGAGCTGAGCTCAGGCAGGGAGCTGCTCAGCACTAAGCTTCTTATGTAGATAGTCTTTACCAGGTGCTTCATTTCATTAATACTTGGGTTGAACACAGTACTAAGAACTGCAGATTTGCTGTCAGTCTGGATGAAGACCCAGCAGATTTCAGTAAGGCTGAGAGAGACTGGGATCTCTCTGGCCAGTGGCGAGTAATTAATCATGGAAGGAAGTGAATCTCACTGTCAGAGAAGAATTAGGGATGGAAGATATTTTATCCCATTTTTTTTTTTTTTCTTCAAATACAGTCCTTCTAACTTGTCTGTCTTGCTATCCCTCATTCTAACTCTCCTAGGCGTCCCTTCTGCTAATTACTACGAATAATTAAAAGATTACAATTCCCCCTCCTCCCCCCCCAAAGTGCCACATGCCATCCTAGTGAATCACCAACCTATAAGACTAGATTTGATAGCTCCAAGCACAGTCATGCCTTGGCCTTCATATGCACAGCCTTGGAGCTAAAAAAAAGCAGACCCTGGCTGTAACAAAGTGAGCTTCGTGCCAGCCCACCATCATCCTGGAAGATGTGAGGATGCACTCCAATCCTTGGAGGTTCAGCTGTTGGACAGGGGAGGAAAGGGACTAAGTGCCTTCATTCACCAGACATTCACAAGTCTTGCATAAGTTTTTGGGAGCCTGTACTTCCCAGCAAATAATGATTAAGCTTGCTCAACATAGAGCCTTCATGGGAAAGGGAACACATGGGGCACTGCATTCTGAACCAAAGGAGAACAGTGAGAGGTGCAAACCAGGGAGCGCTCCAGGATGGATACACCAACATATAAGCCCTTCACTAAAAATCAGGGAATTAAAGGGACCTGCAGCCCTAATGCTCCCATCATCTAGCCCTAAAGCTAGAAGAGAGGTTGCATCTGTTGCCCAGAAAATCCAGTGTGACGGTAGGATAACATGGGGAACTGGAAGTCTCCAGGCAAAACAAGATGGGGAAGGTGGGAAGAAGGGAGAAGAGGACAGGAAGGGCCAGATGCAAGTCCCTGCAGGCCCACTCTATCTTCAGGGTTGATCTGTGGCTCAGGCCAATTTGATACCAAAGGTGAAACAAAGCAGCCAAACCCAAACTACAACCTGAGAAGCTTCTGGGTTCTCTGGATGCCTGAAGGCAGTGAGATGCAGAAGTAACAGGTTCATAGCTCCACTGACTTGCCTCTTGGCTGAAATACGAGTCACAGGCTGCTTCTTTCCATAAGGATATGGCATCTACATTCCCACCAGATCTAATCCATCTCTTTTAGATGCAGCTCCACTGGGTAGCAGCTGTGCATGGGTTAGTACACATGCAAGCGTGCACTTCTGTGCACACTCAGAATGAGACAAATATCAGGGCCTTTCCCCAGGCTGGTGCTCACTATTGTCAATATAGATTTACTGTTCTGTAGCATAAATCAGCAAAAGCACATTATTGAGGAGAATCAGAGCCCCAGGCTGAGCTGTGCTCTGCCAGTGGGAGTTTGTTCTCACTTTTTAATGGACTAACAGGTGGCCTTAGATGCCACATGTTTTCCAGAAATATTTTTAAAGGATGTTTGAGTGCACTTAAAAAAAAAGAGCAGCAGCTGCAGATTGTTATTACTTTTTATCTCTTGCAGTCTCAAAGTCGCACAAAGGCAGAGGATTCTCCCCACACAGACTTCAGAAGGACATTTGGAAAAAAAAAAAAAAAAAAAAAAAAAGAGAAAAAAAAGAGAGATGACTAACACATCTTTGAAATCTCAGGAGATCTGGCCTATCTGCAAGACCAGTTCCAGGCCCAATATCTTTACATCAAACAAAGGAAGAAGCCAGCACAGGTCTCCTTTCATAGCAGGGAATTTTATCTCTCCAGTAGTATAACAATCCTGGTTTGTGCCTTGATTGATACCAGGTCTCAAATCTGTGCCTGGGACAGAACTACCATATATGCCAGGCTACACTTCACTGTTGTTCAGACAGAAATCTCACATAAGGAAAACTTATACCATAAACTTTTTTTTTCCTTAAACAACAGCTGTTTGAAACGGTTTAATGGATTTATATGTTGAAAATAACCTAACAGATGTCATCACACAGTTCCACAAGGTATCACATGGCATCTGTCACACATGGAGCATGTAAGATCCATTGATTGTGTGCATCTCATGCACAGGCTTTGCATGACAGGAGAAGGCTGCCCAATTTAGGGATGCTATTACAATATCCTTTATTGTAAAATGACACACAGCAGGTTTCTAATTAAATTTTAAGTTGAAATGCGCTCCCAGCTCTTGAATAATTCAAGTTTCTCTATTAACCAAGGTTCTGAAATGCCACCGAGACACAAGCTCTGGACACAGCAATGGCCAGGGGAAAAAGCAGTGCTTGGAAGCACAGAAGCGGTTAGCTGGGCAGTGGATAGGGCAGGGTACGTGTAAAGGACAGCTGAAAGAGCACATCTGTTCATGGAGGAAAGCACTGCAGGCAAGAACGGAAGGAGAGGGGAGCGTGTTCTGCATACAAATGGGGCGAGGCACGTGCAAGAGGCGAGGCTGGGTTCGGTACCCAGCGCATCTCACTCTCAATGCACAAGCACACGCTGTTCTCCAAGTCACGTCCAGATCTGTGAGTACATGCAGGTGCCCGTTGGCATGCAAATAAAAGCGCCGCTGAGCACGCTGCCAGCGCGTGAGAGCGGCTAAGCCAGAGCACGTCCCAAGGATGCGCTGGTAGGAACACGCACCACCCACCCCCGGCATGGCTGCGGAGGCAGCATCTGCACAGCTTCCCCACGGCCAGGCCTGCACGAGCCACAGGGCAACAAGAGCACAGCCAGATGAGTTTAGCAGCAATGCTGGTGAGCAAAGGGCTCTGGAGACCTCGACTGGGTTGGCCCCTTGTCCCGCATCACGTGCACTGTGCCCCAGTGGGCAGCCTGAGCCACAGCACTGCGGCAGCCCTCAGTGGGCACAGGTCTTTTTTAAGATCACAGAAATAGAAGTAAAGATAAAACAAGACTTGTGTTTTCTAATTGCAGACCTCAGTCAGACCTGCTGAGAGGAAGGTAGCGATATCGGATAAGGGAGGAGGGACAAGGCTGAAGCCTGGCCCCTGGGTAACACTTAATACATGCCCCACATGACACCTAAGAGCAGGAACATGTGAAATAATCTCCTAAGCTACTGGAAACCCTTCAGTGCTCCTCCTCCTTCCTCCCATCTCTCTCCCTGACAGCATCTCAAAGCCAATGAGGGGCTCCATGATCTCAAAAAACACTCCACAGAAGGCAACAAGCTCAAACGCTAATGAAACTCGTTTTGGCCATGACTCCCCAGAAAGAAGGCAAGACAGGGTAGGCAACAGGACAACTGCCCACGGGAAAAAACCTGCTGTCTTCTCTTGGACCAAATCTCCACTGCATTCAGAATGAGGAACCCAGAACTTGGCCCAGGGAACCCAGCTTTGACTCAAACCCCAAAATGGCCTTGATCCCTGAGCTGAGGTCTTGAGACCTTTAGGTTGTGCTTAACTGACAGCAACAGAAAGAAGGAACAGAAAAGTGAGCATAAAGGGAGGAAGGAGACAGAAAGAAGGGCACAAGGTAATGGGAAACTAGGTGGAGACAATACTCTTCCCAGCTCTTAACAGCTCAGAAACAAAGGCTCAGCTGTAACTTGGTTTCTAAAGCCTGTACTTGCTCAGGGTTCGCTGGGGACACATCAAGCACTGAGGTGAGAAAATAGAGCTGACGTTTAATCTCAAGCCCTCTTAGTGACAGTTGTGTCAAAGCAGGAAAACAGATCCCTGCATCCTTCCACTTCCCCAGAGTCCCTGCAGAGTGAGGAGGAAGAATGGGGTAAAAACAACCTACCTGTTGCTGGTCCCAAGTCCAGGCTGGAGTCGTTGAGCTCTCCCCCATCTTCCCAGAAGTACTGCGGGGGCTGTAAGATCTTGGACTCCTCATTCTCCTCGCTGGCAAAGCCCGATCCTGGAGCAGCGTGCAGAGAGCCAGGGGCAAGATCAGGCTCTGCAGCCTCTGGGCTGGCTTGCTCATGGGAATTCACAGCCTCCAGGTGGGACATCATGGCAAACTCCAGCAGAGAAGTTGATGTGAGGCCATCAGCAGTTGGCTCTGAGGAGGAGGCAAGGCAGAGGCACAAGGTCCCTGTATAATGACAGTAAACCCAAATCAGAGATAGGGCTGACACCCACTGGGCTTGTCCTCTCCTTGCAGCTGGCTCCTGCCAGGCCAACCTGCTGCACACACCAGCCTTTGGGGTGGCCTGCCCCTCTCTCAGGCTGTGCTCTCAGCTGATGAGGAAAATGAGGGTATTTTGGGAAACATCCACAACCATGCAGAGGAGCATTCACATCCAGGAGTCATCAGTGGCAAGCAGTCATCCAGCCTAAGGCACCTCTCTTCAACCAGGCAGGGATGGTTCACCCTCTCTGAGGTTTTTTGCCTCTCTGAAAGGACAGGGTGCCTTGTTAATCACCCATCCTGGAGAGGAGGTGGAACATCTTATACTTAAGCCATGAAATCCTGGCCTGCTGAAGTCAATTACAGTTTCCTATCAGACTGTCACCCAGGGAAGATTTCACCCCAGTGCTCCTGATCTGCAGCTATATTATATGCAGGGGGACCAATTTAAGCCAAAATTATTTATATCACCAATTTAAGCCAAAATTATTTATATCTCCAATATTAATCATGTTTTAAAAATAGATTTTCAGCTTGCTGATTTAAGTCATTGATTTGAACTTCATTTTGCATTCACATTTTTTGTTTTCATAGGGAAGGGCTGACTGCCACAGGTAAGAATTAAAATGTACCAACAGCAAACATCTACCTAACACTAAGCAGGGAGGCCGGTTGCATTTTATACTTTTCTTTCAACAATTATACCCTTGTTATTTCCATTTTATCTATTAGAAGGTTTGACTGACACTTCTTGATTCCTAGATGAGACTTTAATTGCGATTTGTGTCAAGGTACATTCACATGTATATTGAACTTCAATCAAAATGCAAGGAAACAGCACCTGGAACTTGGCTTTATTCAATCGATAAATAACATGAGAAATACGGAGACATAAGGAAAAAATGTAATTACCAAAACATGTTTTACATTTAAAACAGTTTTGTTAAGCAAGCAAAGTAACTAATTTGGGTGAACTGAACCAATTGCTTCCTAGTCCTTTGTTCTTCAGCACATTAAAACCAGAAGATCTCATCCTCTCACAGCTGATTTTTATTCATAGATTAGAAGAAAAAAAGGACAAGTTTTCCTGCTTTCTCAGCTCATACTCAGTTTCTTAATTCTTAATGAACTCGTCACTGAACTGAACTAATTGAATAAGCTGAAATTAAGACTAATTTGGTATTTTTCTTTGATAACTGATTTTCTAGGCAAGAGAAATGCAGCCAATCTAATCCATCTGGACTTCAGTAAAATATCCAATACAGTGCCTCATGCAGAATTACAAGAGGCAAGAAAAGACAACGATTAGCAGGAAAACTATAAGGCAACTGTAAGGCATTGGGTGTATGAAAAGTGACAGAGGCTTGTGCTGGATGGAGGCTATTAGTGGAATTCCTCAAGGTCTGCCCTTGGATCTGCTGTTCTTTAACATTTTCCTAAGTGACCTTGGAACAAAAATCAGGAACATGATAATGAAATTAGCCAAGGACACAAAGAGAGGAGACATCCTCACTGCACAGAAAGACTGTAGGTACAGCTAGGTGATCTTGAGAATGGAAATATCAGAAATATTATGAAAATAAATAGTACAAACTGGTAAGTCACAACCTTGAGAACTAGCACTGAACATTTCTGATACAAGACAGAAAACCACCCATTAGAAATGTCTTAAGAGGAGAAACTCCTGTATTAGAAACAGCTCTGAGATATCACTGGAATGCAGATGTAAAAATGTTTGCACGGTCCTGAAGTATTAGAAATAGATTTTACAAAGCACTGCTGAGACATCACCTGGATGCTGCATGCAGCTCTGGATACATGTGGCCTGAAATGATTTAAGCAGAGCTGAACTGCCTTCAGGCAAGGGCACAGACTAGCCAGCCTCCTGAGGTTCCTTCTCACCACTATATCCTATGACTCTATGTCCCAGAAGGACAAATTCAAATAAGGGCAAGTGCCAGGATGAGCTATGGGGCAATGGCAGGTAAGTTGGCCCTGGTGTGTTCACTGAAAACACTGGCTTCTTAGCACAAAAAGTTTGGGAGTTGCTGCTCACTTGACAGGCTGATTACCAAACCTGCCCTGGGAACGCTGGAATCCAGAAATGCATTTCTCAAGCCTTCTGCCTGCTCCAACCCTCTCCACCTTCCTCCACTATTCTCTGAACTGAGCAAAATCCAATATTGGTTACTCTTTCCCATATACACTTGGGCTAGGCTTCAGCACTTCTCAATCATCCCATTTATTTTGTTCTATTGATCCAAGGCAAGATCGGCTGAGGCCAGCGCAGCAACGGCAACAGAGGCAGATTATCGAAGGGGGAGGAAGCTACTGCAGCATCAGGGAGCCAACGAAAGTGCCTCTGGGCATCCCTGGGGATGGGCCGGCTCCCCGCAAGTTTTGCACGCGCAGTGAAGTCCACAGGTGGAAATGAGAGTTTGCACGTCTCTTGTGTGCGAGCACAGATGCAGAGGGACCTGGCCAGGCCAGCCCCAGTGCCAAATTCAGTGGTGCTCACCAGGCTCCAACGTGATGGTGCCTAGCCTGAGCTTCCCCAGGCTGACACAAAACACCTGCATCACTAACGGAGAGCACTGCTGAGCCCTGTGCAGCTCAGTGAAGTGAGCACTTGTCTTGAGGATCTTACAGCTTACGCAAACGTGACAGAGAGCAGTGAGGGGGAGAAAGGGAACATTATTCTCAAAGTTATCCAGAAAAGGGGAGCAGAAGGATGGGGAGAGACCACGGTAAGTCCAAGGGCGCATGGAAAATTTGGTGTAGTTGGGACTGCAACTGACTGCCTGGATCCTACATCAGCTCTTCATCCACTCCAATGCCTCAGTTTCCCCCAACTCCCATTAGCAGAAACGTGGCTGGAAAGTCAACACATCACAATACACACCCAGGTCTCCCTGCCTCAAAATGTAGCCCTGCACGAGCTCCAAAGGACAGCTCAAGCCTCCCTGTTCCGATCTGCTACACTCCCTTTGGGCTGCCTCCAGAGCCCAGCCACAGCCACAGCCCACCCCTCTGCAACAGGCATCTTGCAGCAGGTGAACCTGGGCACCCATAGAGTTAATCCCATCCATGAAGGAAGCTCAGATCCTGGGAGTTTGTTTACCCTCATTTAACTCTGAAGTGTTTACCCAGTTAAAACCCCCTAAGCTGCATTATCTTGTTTACTGGGATGCTCTGCCCAAGATAAAACTATACCACCTCATCCCTAAGAATGAGTCAATAATAGATACAGCCTGAGCAAGACAGGTTTCTCCTGGGGCGCGGATCTGGAGCAAGGCAACACCTTGGGGCCTGATCCACAGGCACAGGTTGCAGAGGCTGGCTTGGGGGAACCCTCTCTGCCAGCACCAGCCCAAATATCACAGGCTAACAGCACCATTGCACCAGCATACAAATCAGTACCTCTCCAGACAGCACCTTGACACTTCATACCTTTTGCACCAGCAGAAAAAACTCAAAGGCTTGGGGTACCAAACAGCAGACCCAAGATTTGCCACCTTCCCCCTCTCTTCCAAGCATCTCATAAAGGAGCTCAAGGCAGCTGTCAACTCCAAGGCAAAGAAAGAATCAAAGCACAAGCTGAGCTGAGGAAGGGGAGAACAGCTGAGAGAAGAAATCTAATGCCCAGGACATTGGTGGCTAGCCATTTTCTTCCTAGGATGGGGAGCATGATTAGACAATTTTCTATCAGCCATCAGTCTCCCAGTTTTGTATTCTGAAAGGCATATCAAGTGATAGGAATAAAGAAACACAAACGAATAAAGCCCTGCGACTGTAGATGGGAGGGAGCAGGGAACGGAGCCAGGGCTCACCAGCTGCTTCAATGGGGCGTTTGTCTCTCATTTCTATTTTTGCGGCACCTCTGCGTAACCTGGAGGAGATGAGGCTCTGCATGCTAAAGAGGGCAGCCAGCCTTCGGGGAAACAGCAGGGCTGTGAGCACGGGAGGAAAAACCCTCCCCAGCTCAGACAGAGGAGGGGTGAGAAAGGAAAGTGGGAGAGGTAGGTGGAAGGGGAAGAGGGAACAAAGGCGGAGAGAGCACCAAAACCAGAATGGGAGCTCCCGCACTGGCTGCGAGCTGTCCAGCTGCTAGCACCCCCAAAGGTGACATGTGGAGGTAACACTGACCTTGCAAAGGATGCTTCACCTCTGTAAGGAGCAGAATAGGGCAATTTCAACAACAGGAAATAATACTGCAGTGTTACCTTTCCAAGGCCGCTGGAAAAGAGCCAGCCAGGATACACAGATAAAGTTAATTTGCTAGTTGCTGACCCCACTGACCCCTCAGAAAATGGTTCCAAGTCAAAGTGGTGAAGCTTGCTCTGTTCAGCTCAGCAGAGGATTTGTTGCAACAGCCCTGGACAAGGCAGATGGGGGAGTTTCACTCAATAGCAGGAAAAAAAAAAAAAAACAAAAAACAAAACAACAACTGAGGAACCAACATCTGCCATCTCTCTCCCAGGCTGCTGTGAATAAGAGCAGTTTCACATTTCTAAACAATTCTAAAAGAACCCCAAAGCATTTTCTATGTTAGTCAACCAAGAACCACTTTATCCCTTTGCCACAAGGCAAGCCACCTCTCCATGGGACAGGGCAGCTGTTTAAAAGCTCCCAACTGGCCTACTGAATAGAAGTATATGTGAAAGAGAAAATAAGTCATTTCTGTACCCAGTTGATATAAGAGGAAGCATCTGGGGAGATGAAATGGAAAATCTTGCTGTGACTATGTCAAACAGCCTTTAAAATTTTCTTGCTTTTTAATTAACGACAAGCAAACCTCCATCTTCTCTCCAAGGAAACACACAAACATCCCTCAAGATGTCATCACATTGGCTTGACCTATAGAGGGGCTGGTGTGCTCTTCAGATTACCCAACTGAAGGTTGGGTTTACCTCTCCTTCCTGAGTGCTGTGGCTACACCACCATGCCACAGAGGTAGGATCAGCCTGCTGAAGGGAAGAGCACTCGCCTGGCACACACGCTCTGACTTACCTACCTCTCACCACCAACTAGCAGAGCCTGTACAACACCACCGAAACACAGTGACCCAATGGGTACCCAGGGACAGGGGTCAGAGCATCTTTGGTATTGCCAATGCAGCAGCCGCAACAATATCCATCTGGCCCTGCTACCATTGACCTTCCTTTCAAGCCCACCCCAAACCCAGGAGTTACCCAACAATGTAATTTCCTAGGAGAGCTGGGTCAGGAATGGGTCATTTACTGATAATCAGTTAGGACAGAAACACAATGACCAGATGAGGGAAGCATCTGCCAGGGATATTCCCTCCCCCAGACCATCGTGCACGGAAAAGCTGGAGAGCAAGGCCCAAGGGCAGAGAGAGACACTCCAGGGCAGAACAGCCAATGGCACAAACCACTTCCAGAACATAATAAAACACCGAATAATTTAAATAACAAAAAAGGATCCCAACTACAGCAGAGGAAGAGCAGACAATGGTGCTCAGCTGAGAGATGTCCAAGCTGATCCCCCCCATGCTTACCTGGAGTCTCTGCACCCCAGACCCTCAATAGCTTGCAGAGGGAAGCATACAGGATGACTGCGTATCAGACCAAGTCCCTTTGGTGCTAATTCAGAGTTATGGGCCATACACATACTGGGATGCTTCACCTAAGAGACCTCTCCCAGCGCAGCTCCCATACACTGCTCTCCCAGACTGCACTAGACCACTTCCAAATCCAGCCAGGTCACTAATCTCTGAGATCATTTCCAACTAGGGCTTCAGAAAACAAGATCAGATTGCCATCCTCCTCTGTACTGCCAGCAACCAGGTCCCTCATCAAGTGTCCCTCTAAGATCATCCACCCTCCCATGGCCCCAGTACATTTGACAAAGCAATGGGAAAAGCACTTGGGTCTGCAGGGAGCATATACCCTTACCAACCTGCACCAAGAGGGACAAGGCACAGGTGAAGAACTCCTACAGCGGGACAACTCTGCAGGGGGAGATCCTAGAGCATACAGTAGCTGTGCCAGCATCTTTAAGGTTTTCCAGATCTTTACAGCTAGCATAATCAGAGAGCTCAAACACAGGGTGTGCATGTCGGCACGTACTGAGTGGGTGCTACCTTGCAAAGGACTGCCAACATTTGCTCCCTTGACATTTCAGCAGAGAACATCTACAGCATGCAGACCCAGGTATATCCACGGGAAATGGCAAGGCATTGCCAGAAGATGCACCTGCTTTTGCAAATAATTGCAGATGTGTCCTTTGTCAGCACATGTACACCAGGGGCCTGACCTCCAGGGGTGCTGGGCACCCTCAGCCCAGCGCTGAGAAGAGTCAGGTCTCCTGTTGTTACGATCAGTAACATCAGGACTGCTGTAAGCACCACCACCCATCTCCGCAGAAGAAACTCCATGCAAGCAGGTCACAGCAACTCAGACAAGCCTGTCTGTCCTTCCCCCTTTGCTCAACCACTCATGCCGGGAGTCACAATCTTGCTTGGTTTCAGTCTCCCAGACTGTTTGCCTTCACTCCCTCCCCAGATTGTCTCGTAGCCTTCACACCTCCCTCCTCTGATGCTGCAACGTCTGCTCTCCTCCGCGCTTCTCTCTATTGACAGTGGCAGTTCCCGGCTCGGGGAGGGGGGCAGATGCAGCCCCTGGGGAAACAGCACTAGGTAGACAGTTATATACAGCAGAAGTGAATTTTCTTTCCCCAGTTACCTTTCATAGGCCTCCTCAAAGCGGTCCACAGGTCCCCAGGGGTTAACAGGCCACAAGATGAAAGCCACTGATCTAAGAAAAACCACAGCCCACATATTCCTTTGCCCTCTTGAAGGCCCAAAGCATTTAATCTGTCTGCTAAAAATCACCTTGTCGGGCCTGTGCTTCCCCTTCTCGCTCTGTCCCAACCTTGACCATGCACTCCACAGCACTCAATCCGATTTCCAGCACACCAAATAAAGGCTCGTGGCTGCTTCATCTTCAAGGCCTCCCTGCCTGGGCAGAGCAAGCACTACCACAAATGCAGGAGGGACTTCCCTCAAGACACAAAATAAAGCTGAATATAACAGAAGCCTTTTAAACTCCAAAAGGTGTTTAAAACTCACCAGACACACCACTAAGCGCAAAATGGTTACACCCTGCTCCAGCCCCTGCAGCAGAGCAGTGACGACCACCCTGCCACACGCTGGCATGCCGCTCAGCAGTCTCGCCCCCAAGAGGCTCTGCTCTCCAAACAACCTCAGGCATCCTAGGCAAAAAAACTCATGCAAAGGTTTGGTAGTCCTGAAGCACCTGTACGAGTCCTGACTACCTTTACAACAAATCAGGCAGGATAGGAAGACCAGAGAGTGGCTGCAGTTGTCATACAGAAGGAGGGCTGCAAAGCTGGCTTCCCAACAGTAAAAAATTATTGCCAAAACAAGAACGTACATCAAAACCGTGGTAACCACAATGGGGCTTAACCAAGCACGGGGATGGGGGGGCTGATCTAAGCCCCAGCAGGGCGCATCTTCCTTGCCAACATCCTTGGCCCTCTGAACAAACCAACGCACGTGTTTGCTTTGCCTCTGTACGGGCTGCACTCGTGTGGCTGACAAATAGCTTCTCTCCATTCTTTTGGGATTACGTGTTTAAACAGCCAGCGAGAACGGGAAGCAAGTTCACCCGATTGCCAGCTGCAGCTGTGACGCACCTTCCCCGCAGCCCCTCTGCCCCTGGCCCTGCAGCAGGGCTGCCAGGGCTGCTCACTCAGGTACCCACAAAATGCCGGAGCTTCTTCCCATGCTGAGCAAGTGGAAAAACTTTTGTGCGCTCTGATCTGCAGCTCGTCCCCCGCAGCTTCCCCTTGAGGGCTTAATGTAGTTATTTCTACCCCTGATGCCTATAATTAAATGAACATTTCCTTATGGCACTGAAGAGGCCAAGGAAAAACTGACTACGGGGAATTTTCATCCATTCTGATTTATACTCCCTCATCTCAGGCTCGCTGACACAATGCTAACAAGGAATCTTCTAAGCAGGCAGAAGGGGGGAAAAAAAAAAAAAACAACTTAAATAGCCCCCGTGCAGACAAGCACCTGGGGAGACAACAATAGGGAAGAGACCAATTCCCTCCCTTCTCCCCTTGCTTTTAAACACATCATTTTCCTACTTGCAAAAGCAAAGGGGCTTAGATACCCTAGAGCGTGGAGAAATGCTTCCACACACTGCCAGCAGACCTGTGCTGCCCAGCAGTCAGGTGAGGTGCACAACCCATTCCAGCCCATCCCACAGGTTTGTGGAGGCTCCTGATCCTGGGAAGCACAGGGGAATTGCACTCAGTCCCTCCAGCTCTCTCTCAGGTTTTAACTATTCCTGTCCTGAAGGACTGGAAGAGCACGGCCAGAACACACTGAATTATTCCAGACTGGAACAGATCCTAAACTGGTGAGCAAAGCTACTAAGTAAAAAAGGGCTTGATTTATAAATTCCCACAATCTGCATCCCACTTCTGACCTCCCATCTAGGTAGGAGTCCAGGTGCCCAGAGATGCCTGCTCAACTGAGTCCAGACCCCCAGAGCTGCCACAACCCACCAGGATTACCAGTTTCACTAGGTTAGGAACTGACCTGTCCCTCAGAGCTCTGGCTCACCTTCCACCCCTACACCTCTCCCTGCTAGGACAGCAGAGAGGATCACAGGGAAAGCCAAGGATCCAAATCCTCCATATCACCACGAGCTGGACAGCAATACCAGAAAGTTTTCAGCGGCCTTCTGATAGGAAACACACCCTCCCCTCAGCACAGGCACTATCAGCTATGGTCCTTTTGGCCAACAGATTTTAAAACCACCACGAGGTCCATCTCCTTCCTCCGCAGAGAAAATGCAGCTTTCAAGCGATGGGGATGGGGCCAACCCTTGCTGGCAGATCGACAGGGTGGGAATACAGCAGTTCCCCCTGCCATGCATTCTGCCCTCTGTGGAGAAGGTGGAGGTCTGGCTGAATTTGGGGACACGGGTCTCCTGCTGAGACACAGCTAAAGAACATTTGCCAGCTGTGCCTGAGGTTTTCCCTAACACGGACAACCTGCCTGGAGAAAGCCACAAAACTGGCTCCCAGCTCAGCTCTGGAAAGGCTTACTGCTTCTGTGCCACAGAGTATTGGCACAAAACCCCAACAGGTTTTCTGATCCATTTTGCTCTTTAAGCTCACTATTGTTTGCAAACCTAAAAGGCTTTATCCCTTCTCTTTAGGGAGCCCCAGACGACAGGGGCGAGGCACTGTACATACAGCTCGTGAACAGAGCGGCTCCACAGATGACACATTCCCCCATGAACATTTTCGGGAGATCGGGGTAATGAGAGATGTGCCAGGGGGGCTGGATGTCACCGTATCACAGCTCAGTCATGCTGGAAGACAGCGACTGGTTGGGAAACCAGCCCTTCCCTCCCTGCCAGAATGACTCAAGACAAAGACTCCCCCACTCTTTAAATGTCCCTGTTCAGAACTCCTGTTCCACACTAACCAGATTTCTGCACAAAAGGGATGGGGGTAGGGAGGAAGAAGGCAATCTCAGCCTCAGAGGTCTTTGGGGGAGATCCCTTTGTTGGGAAATTTCCCCAGACTATTCAAAAATAGAAGCAGACCCTTCATAACTATTCCAAGTATAATTATTCCTGCACTTAATTGCCTTTCCCTGGCACCCTACCTCTCCTCCAAATTTCAAGAGGCGGCTCTTGGGGAAACGTGGAGCAATTTGTGGTTCCCTCTTCCTTTGTGCCAGTTTCGCGGTAGTTAGCAAAATTACCGCGACGCCAGACGAATCCATCAATACAAGAGGAGGCGGTTTTGGGGCAGCCCTGGCATAGCAGGGTCTCCCCCGCCGAAGGGCCGCAGCAGGCTATGTGTCCCATCGAGGGCAATGTCCATCCTCTCCCCGCACCGCAAGCGCTGCCGGTGCTGGCCACGGTGTGCGGGGTCCCTGCAGGGACCAGCGCTGTGTACCCCGCCTCTGAGACGGGAGACCCCGGGTGAGCCCCGGTCCCCGCGGGGTGAAACCCACTTGCATCCAGCCCCCCACGCCAGCAGCCTGGCGGTTCCCTGTCACCCCTCGGGGGTCCCGGGGCAGAGACCAGACGCTCCAAAGGGCTCTGATGCCCGGGTGGGGAGCAGTGCCCGGTACCCAAGGAGAGCTCCGGGGTGAGGGACAGGGACCTGACACTGGTCGCGGTAACTGGGGGTCAACAGGGCTTGCGGCAGAGGGGGGTGATGGGGACCTGCCTCCCACAGAGATCCCGGTGGCCCAGGGAACTGGGCTACATCGCGGGCCGCGGTTACCGGGGTTTGGGGGGGGGGGGGGGGGGGGAGGAGGGAAGGGGTGCAGGCCCGCACCCCGCCGGGGGTCCCGGTGCCCGGGGAGGGGACCGACACCCACCCGCTGCCCAGCCCCGCCTCAGGGGTCCCGGCGGCCGGCCCCTCGGGATGGCGGTAACCCCCGCTCCCCCAGCCCTCCTCACTCACTCACCGGCGGCCAGAAGCAGCAGCAGCAGCAACGCCGGGGCCCGGTGCAACGGCTGCATGGCGGCGGCCGCTGCCCTGCCGCGCCGCCTCTTCACGGGGAGCGGGGCCGCCCCGCCGCCCGCCGGGCTCTGCCCCTCGCCGCCGCGCCCGCCCGCCGCCCGGCCCCGCACTGCATCCCGCCGCCCGGCGCCGCCTCCTCCCGCCGCCGCTGCCCGCCGCTCCGGGGGCGGGGGAAGCGGCGGGGTGGGGGTGAGACGGGGGAGGGGGGGGGGTCCTAACCGCCCACCGGGGCAAAGGCAGAGGGCAGCCGCCGATTTGCACCAAATTTCTGGCTGCGGAGCCGCCGCCGCCCCCCCGGCCCGGCCCCCCCACCCTGCTGCAGGGCCCCGGCACGCGGCCGCCCCCGGGCGCCCCCAACGAGTGCCGGCGGCGCGGCTGCATGCGCCAGCGGTGGGTGATCAGCCCCCGCGGCGGGAAGGCGGGAGCCGCCGAACCCCGCCGGCGACGCCCCCCTCCGCCGGGTGTGGTGAGGGCAGGAGCAAAGCCCCGACAGCACCGCTGCGGGGCAGGAGGGGGACGGTTCTGGGACCACAGAACCCTTAACATCCGTCGTCTGACCTTTCCTCAGTTGTCCGTTTCCCACAGAGCCGCTCTGTCACCCTCACCGCTCAGCTACCGCCTCACTTCACAACCTGGAAAAACTTCTCCCCCCAGGGCAACTTCATTTCAACCTCTGGAAGTCATCTGGTCCAGCCTCCCTTCTGAACCAGGTTACCTACAGCAAGCCGCCCAGGACCAGATGTCTTCTGAGTATGTCCAAGGTTGGAGACTCCACAACCTCTCTTGGCAACCTGTGCCAGTGCTCAGGCATCCTCACAGTAAAAAACTGTTTCCTGATGTTTAGAGGGAACCTCCTGTGTTTCATTTTGTGCTCATTGCCTCTGGTCCTATCACTGGGCACCACTGAAGAGAGCCTGGATCCACCTTCTTTGCACTCTCCCTGCAGGTATTTGTATGTGTTGATAAGATCCCTCTCGACCCTTCTCTTCTCCAAGCTCAAAAACAGTCTGTTTTCTCAGCCTTTTCTGGGACATGAGATGCTTCAGTTCCTCGATTATCTTTGGGGCCCTTTTTTGGACTCTCTCCAATATGTCCATGTCTCTTTTACTGGGGAGCCCAGCACCAGATGCAGCACTCCAGGTGTGGCCTCACCAACACTGAATAGAGGGGAAGGATCCCCTCCCTCAACCTGCTGGCAGTACTTCGCCCAATGCAGCCCAAGACGCCATTAGCCTTCTTTGTGGCAAAGGCACGTGTCTGGCTCATGTTCAATCTGGTGTCCTCCATGACCTCCAGGTCCTTTTCTGCCAAGCTGCTTTCCAACTGGGTGGTCCCCAGCATATTTTGGTGCATGAGACTGGTCCTCTCCAGGTGCAACACTTTGAACGCCTTGTTGAACTTCATGAGGTTCCTGTTAGCCCATTTCTCCAGCCTGTCAAGGTCCCTCTGGATTACAGCTTGACCCTCTGGTTTATCAGCCATTCCTCCCAGTTTTGCATCATCAACAGACTTGCTGAGGGTACACTCTATCCCACCATCCAGATCATTAATGAAGATGTTAAACTGGACTGGACCTCCTGGGGTACACTGCTAGTTACTGGCCTTCAAATAGACTTTGTGCCACCACCCTCTGGGCCTAGACATTCAGCCAATTTTCAATCCACCTTACTGTCTTCTCATCCAGTCCATACTTCAACAGCTTGTCTATGAGGATGTTGTGGGACACAGTGCCAAAGGCCTTCCAGAAGCCCAGGTAAACAATATCCACTGCTCTCCCCTCATCTACTAACCCAGTCATTTCATCATAGCAGTTTATCAAGTTCATCCCTTGGTGAAGTAATGCAGACTACTCCTGTTGATTTTCTTGTTGTTTGTGTGTCTGGAAATGGTGTCCAGGATTAACTGCTCCATCACATTCCTAGGGATTGATGTGGAGATGACTGACCTGTAGTTCCCTGTGACCTCCTCCTTGCCCTTCTTAAACATAGGAGTGATATTTGCTTTCCTTCAGTCTTTGGCCACTTCTCCCAGTCACGATGATTGACCAAAGATTATTGAGAGTGGCCTTGCAATGACACTTGCCAGATCCCTCTGCACTCATGGGTGCTTTTCGAAGAGCCCAAGATCTTTGAAAAGGCCAAAGTCCACTCTCCTGAAGTCCAAGGTTGTGAGCTTTCTTTCTACCCTCCTTCATCACTTCAGGATCCTGAACTCCACACCTCATGGTCACTGCAGCCAAGGCTGCCTTTGACCTTCACATCCCCAATGAGCCCCTCGTTGGTGAGTATGAGGTCCAGCAGAGCACCTCATCTCATTAGCTCCTTTATTGTCCTCCACTTACTGGACAAGTTATTGTCAATACACTCCAAGAACCTCCTGGATTGCTTATGTCCTGCTGTGTTGTCACTCCAGCAGGTGTCAGGGTGGAGCACATCTGGCTCCTGTTCAGTCTTGAGGAAGGTGAACTTACTTTGTAGTTGTAAGTCCTTCTGGGGATCAGGAGCCTTCCTCCTGGTGTCAGAAACTTCCATCCTTCACCTTCTCCAGAGATTGCACATACTTTAATATTGGGGTGGACACTGCCTGCTTCTCTACTTCATTTGGGGTTGAGAGCTCTTCAAGGTGTTCTGCCTCAGAGAAGAACTTGTTTATCTTCCTTCATCTTCTCTGATGCTGCGCAGCCTGCTCACTTCCTCCTGTAACTCCTGCGCTCGGTGGCAGAACTCCTGCAGGATGGAGCACAATTTCCCCTTGTCATGTCCCACACTCCTGGCACCACAGAGAAGTCCCAGGCACTCGCTGCAGCCTGGGGCTTGGAGGTCTGCATCGTTATCTGAAGTTGGGTCTGTGTTGGAGCCTCTGCCCTAGCAGAGACAGCAGCTTCAACACCTGCTGGGGAAACCATTCTGTGGTGTGTCACCACCATATCTGAGACTGTCACAGTGATACTAATTCAGTTGATGGCCCCTTCTTCGTGCCCTTCTGTGAAAACTGCTGTGCAAACTGCTGCGCAAACTGCTGCATCTGTAAAAAAAAAAAAAAAAAAGAGAGAAAAAAATAAAATATTTTATAGTGCAGCAGTTCTTGGATTTGTAGCTCTTGGTGCAGTTCTCTGTTTTGGTGGAGAGCACTGCAGAGAAACATGCTGAATATCATGCTGAAAATCATTATTACAGCAACAAGGCCAACTGCTCCAATTACATTCAGTTTCAAATTAAACACATCTTTAGTGGCCTCAGGGAACAACATTACAGTAAATGACTCAAGCAAGGTCTTAGTCAGACAGGTATCCAAGAAATAAGGCTCAACAGGTCCTATAATATCACAGCAGCTGAGAGTGACCACCTGCCCACTCCCTGCACTTCAGTCCCTCTCACCTTCCCAGCTCCCTCTCTCGGACCTCCAGCACGTGCCACCTCAGAGGAGCTGTGCAACCCCCAGCCTGGGCCTGGCCAAATAGTGGAGACCTGGTCAAGCCCCAAGCATCACAAAGCTGCAAACATGGTATGACTCCAAGCTGAAGGATTCAGAAACGTATTGGTCTCTTCCTGTTAGGCATTCAGCTCATGTTTTCAAGCTTTCCTCAGCAGCAGTGACTAGGAGCCTTTTTCTCTGGTTTCAAAACAATTTTCTCTTGTCACACAACTCTAGGAAGACAGGAGATGCTAAAATCCAACATTGCAGGCCCAGAGTGAGTGCAGGCCACACTGTCATGGTCTTACCAAGTGTCTGTGTGCCTGCAATGCTTGCACTGGGTGCCCAGTGCTCTCTATCTCCCACATGGTATGTTGCTGAGACGACAGGATGTACGTATGAAGGTGATCAGGATTTTTAAATTCAAACGTTCTTATTCCTCAAATAAGTGTTCATTAAAAATATCCCAGAGTGTTTTGGTTTGTTTTTTTTTTTTTTTCCTGTAAGAATTTAACCTTTTTTTTTTTTGTTTGAAGTGTGAATCTCCTGAAAAATATATTGATGGTATTATTTTCTGGCATGAACTTTTTGGTCTTCAACAACTAAAGAAAGGCGTCATGTGCCAAAGGCCACTGAACCCTCCAATGAATCAAACAGCTGGTCGAAGTTACTTGGTATTACCAATACTGACCTTTACAGCTCCTACCAGACCAACACTGGCACACGTCACCCCTTTGTGCAATTGCTTGCCTCTTTTTGCCAGCTCTTTCCTTCTATCATCTGCTCCCATGCATCAGCTACCCCAAGTGTGACAAGGGCAGGTAACAGACTGGCTGCACCCGTTACCCAGAGCAGCAAGGCAAAGCCAACAGGCTTGAACCAAAGTACTCGCTTTTGACTTCTTTTGGACCACATCCTTCCAGTGCTCTGAAAGTCCTTTTTATCCCAGAATCAATGCAGCCCCCAGCCCCCACCGAGCAGGAAATGCAGCAGGAACTACTGAGCTGTCCCTTACCCATTAGATGAGATAAAAACACTTCAGTGCGCTCAGATTCTAGTCCAGGCATGGCATTTAATGAATGCTCTTGTCATTTTTCGCTTAGTTGCTGGCAATTTGGCTGTTTTAGCACGCAGGTGGCTTACTACAAGTGGGTAACTAAAAGCCTTTCAGATCTCCTGACCCTGCCACATCCAGCTCCCAAATCTTAGAAACTGAATCCAGTGTCTGAAGCAGCCTAATGGCATCAAAGAAAGCGCAAAAACACCCTCATGTGTTACATGGCCTCGAATCAGAGGGAAGAAAGCCACACAGGCACGGCAGTGAGCACACTTTCTATGAAGCTCATGGTGCTCCCTGAATTTATTTTGACGTTATACATCAATCTCAGACTGAGCAACAAAGGGGGAGTATGAAAGGAGGAGATACATCTCAGCAAGAAAATTAAATAAAATTAGTGGCAACATCGATCAGCCAGGTCAGTGCTGCCAGCAGAGCAGAAAACAGCCAGCAGAGATGGGCAACACCAGTTCTCTTCAAGAACAGCATGAACTTAAACCCAGCACAGCCCTTGTGTCTTCATTTTACGCTCCCTGGAATAGGTACGGCTGGCTTGGCTCTCTTCTGAGCTATTGACAGCTTTATAGTCAAAGGCTTGTAATTTCTCATTTGATCTCCTCCAGCCTCCCTACCTGGTGTATATTCTCCCAACAATGTCCAGAGCACTGGTAAAAGGGGCTTTACAATTGCACTAAATGCTTTTTTATAGCTGCTTGAAAGCTGCTGAGAAATTTTTCTCAGTATTACCATTATCTGTGCTTTTCTGTTCTTCCCCAGAATTGTTCAATTTCACAGTTACGTCTGTTAGGCAGAATCAGAAAGAAAGTGTGTATTTTAGTCTGGCAAAACTGAAAATTCTTCTGCCCTCTCCCGTTGTAAGTTACCGTAACAGCTTTAGCCTTCAGGAAATTCAGCCAGTTTTCTGATTTCAATTTAAGGGTCACATTTTGTTCCAAGATACTTGCAAACAAATACTACTGAGGTAGAGGAATGAGGTGATATCTAAGGGAAAGAATTTGGTGCCTAGGACTTGTTAATTTAAAATAAATTAACCACAAACTCTAATCTCAATAGAAATGTAAATTATTTTTAAACTCTAGTTAAAAAAAAAAAAAAAGGCAAGACATTAACTTGAAATATGCTGGTGAGATATTTTATTCTCCTAAATACAGCAAAACTGAATTCACCCACAAAGGTGAAAGTGATCTATTGCCCTTGCTCAGCAGAGCAAGAAAGTAAACAATAAGCAAAACAAATAAGCAGTCAAATGTTAAGTTCTTACAGTGTTAGAAAATGCAAGATGTCACTAGTACCAGGAAAAAGGTTTAACCCTTCTTCCTTTGCACGCTGACAATTGTCCAAACAGCAGAAGGTGATCTGTGCCCATTCTGAGATCAGAAGGAGAAAACCTACTCTCAGACTCTGTCCCGTTACCTCAATTGCTGGCTCTTTGGGACAGAGACTAGGTGACACAGCAGGCTTGTGGCACACCATGCAATTTAACTCCAGCATCTGTGAAGCTGTGCAGCCTTTTGGCATCTCATCCCCCCATAAGAGGAAAGCTTATGAATTCCCCTGCCTTGCCCAGCCCCTCCTTCCTTAGGCACAAGGAAAGGTTTAACCTCTCCCGTGTTTCAGCATATGTGAATCTACTTCAGAGCCTCCAACAAGCTTTATATAAGCTTATTTGCTGAATTAGCCTTTTTAATGCTGTGACACAGAGAAACATTTTGACTGTACCAAGCAGGGGCAGGTACCTGCTCTATTCTTGCATAGCTCAGGCATGCAGCCATTCTCTGGGCAAAACACACAGTTTCTGCTCTCATCCAATATCCTCCTGGGGAAGACATATAATAAACACTTCAAGAGGAGTGACCTGGAGCAATTAATACCTTCCACGATACGCCGTAATTAGAAGGGAACAGAATCTGCTCTATTTAGAGCCCAGAAGTGGGAGCAGCATTTTCTGTATTGCTTTGAGCCCTTCTTCATCTCTTTGCCTCAGTTTGCTCCCCTGACGGGAAGGCACGCTGCCCACCGGGGACACAGTGCTGTCACCAGCCCTGTTTGTTTCCCATCTCCTGCTGTAAGGTGCAGTGGAAGAGCAAGCACAAGTTGTGCTTTACTTTTCCAGTTTTCACGTGCCCCTGCTGCTTCCCATCCCCAAAGCTGTACATTTCTCTCCTCACTAAAGCGGTGTTGATTGCTGCATTAATAGCCGTGCCATTCTCCTGCAGCAGGCTCTGACAGCAAACCTCAGCAGACTCCTAGAGGGCAGAGGAAAACAAAGCTACATTGAATTTGATTAAGGGGCCAGAATAACCTTTAACTGAGCCACCTGGGGCAAGGAAGCAGGCAACTCTGCAGCTGAAAACCCATGCAGTTTTCTTCACAGCCCAGGGGTCAGGGCTCCTCACTCCAGGGGAAGAGCAACCCAGTCATATTGCCCTGTTGGAGCTAGCATGCAGAGGGATTGTCACAGCCTTCCATTTGCCTGAGGGGTGACTACTGAGCTCCCAACCAGGAAGGAGAAAGGACTACACCTCTCCTGGATTATTCACATCATTTAAGTTGGGCTTCTGTACAGCACAAATTGGAGAGCCCTCTTATCTCTATGTTGAGCTCATCAACTCAGACCCTAAGCAGAGACCAAATGCCCTTCTGAAAGGGGATGGAAATGTAGATGTCACGAAGGCAGGTAAATGTCAGACCTTCTGAAGCTTGCTACTGGAGCAGAAGAATAAGGCACCTAAAGCCCAGAAGAGCCAGAAGGTTGGTGACAAATTGCAGGAGTTTTGGTCTTAGCTCTGCATGTTTAAGAGCCCAAATAAATGACTGTTAAGCCCTTGCTATGTAGTCTGAGGAGTGCACCTCAGGGAGCTGAGCACAATAACAGCCAGCAGGACAGGGACCCCCCAGTACCCAAGACAGATGAGCAGAGCAGCTCAGAATTGACAGTCAGATTCAGCCAGAAGTCCAGATCCTCAGAGAGGCTCATGGTGATGAAGCCAGTCCAACATCAAACCAGAAAGTCAATCCATAGGTCAGAGTTAAAGTTTGCTAGTGGCAACCATGGTCAGACACCATCCAGTGATCACTGGACAGTTCTATAGCAGCAGAAGAGAACCAAGGTAAATAAAATGGCCTATAGGCCACAGCCCAAAGCACTAGGAACCGCAACCAGACACAGCAAATGAGAAACCAGTACTCCCACCTCATAGCTCAAGCAGGAACTGAGGGTCCCAGGCTGAGCTTCAATAGAGCACCAGGGCCATGGGGGTGGGTGGAGGCCCCAGGTGAGCCCAGTTAGGGCAATTAAGGCCTATTAGTACTCTCAGGGCCCGGACAACATAAGCCTCTCTCCTTGCCCAGTGACTTGAGACAGGGGAAGGGAGTTTTTATCCATCAATGAGCAAAATATCTTTATTGGGAAGAACCCAGAGGTGATTTATACATTTCCTGGCTAAATCAAAAAGGTTAATGTTAGCTTTAGAGAAACTACTGGTTCTTTAATAGCTGGCTAAACTGGGACATGGGCATCTTCAGAGCAGAGGGAGCTGCCTGTATCTGAAGAGAGCTGGTGTCTGTTGGCTCTAAGGGGAGCCATGCATGGGCTTGTGGGGACTACTGGCACTTCTACATATATGTTTCCATGTGGTTTGATGGGACTGAAGCTCCTTGTCATCTTTTACACAGAACAGTTACTTTCAGTTCTCCCTGAGCACTAGAGATAACCCAGAGAAGAAACTTGGTACCTCCCCTGGGTTCCCCCCACAGCTTTACCTTGCCTTTAGAAGGAAGTGACTTGCAAGATGAGTAGAAAGGAGCATAGCCCTCTTCCAAGGAGCTTTTGCTCTAAAGATGCAGTGCTCAGCAGCCCCTCGAGGCTCCTTGCATATGTTTAGTTGTGGCCAAGGAGTATGCTAGATGGCTGGAGTCGTTGGCAGACCAGTGCTTCATGATAATGGAGACATTAAATCAGTCATGGCAGCAAGAACTGCATAATAGATGCAAAATACAGCAGAAGCCTGATCCAATTTTGGCTCTGCCTTGTTAAGTGGAAAAGTATTTTAGGAGATGGAAAAACACTAGGAAGTTGAGTGCATCCTCCCTGCAGCATGGCATGAGGGGTAACTGTCTGCAGTGACACCTGTATCTGTAGATACACATCTTTTGTAAACATATTCTCATACTGTCTTCACAGCTCAGCGATCACATCCTGGAATTCAGGTATTCAGTCAAGGTCAACAAGGACAGAGCCGTAAACACCTGAAATGGCCCTTTTGGTTGAACTGCAGCTGGTTGGCCTTCTCTAGGACAGGAAGATGACACTGTCCAACACAACTCAGCACAGTTACACTGGGTAAGTTCTTGTCAACCAGTTTCCAGGCAGCTCTTTAGTAAAAACACAGGAGATGGACAAGTGGGTTTCAGCCAAGGTTTGGCATGGGAGAAAGTGAAACACTGCTGGTCCAGAAATGCTGCATATGCTAATTTTTCCAAGTGGCTTTGGCATTATTTTGAGGGAAAAAAAAAAATGTATTACTGGAGGTAGAGCTTCCCCGACTCAAGGGGCATCTGCCATTTGACAAGCAGACTCAGAAACGGCTGCTAATACACTGGATATAACCCAAGACTTGCAGATGTAGTGTGTTCATTTATGACCAGAATAAAGGCAGAAGCTATCAAGGCTCTAAACCCTTGCAGGAGGTAGGAAAAAGCTTGCAGGAAGGGGAGGGGGCTTACTTGCCCCTTTTTCCCAGATCACATACCCTCACGTGTTAGCTGGTTATCTGTAGGTACCTGCTCACGTACCCTGCGCAGGCATGTAGGCATTGTTTGTATGTGTGTGTGTATATATATGCTCTGTGCTGAGCTAAGGTCAAACAGCTTTTTATGAGATGCAGAGAGCCATGCTGTTCTCTCAGGAGTGTGCACACAGCATGTTCAAATTAAACTGGATCAGGATCTGGCTCAGCACGCCCTTTTCAAATCAAGATGCTCTTCCAAACCAGTCTCACCCAGTATTTGCCAGCAGCCACAATCCCAATGGGGGAATGACCCCTAGAAGGGTCACTGCCTGGCTTTGAAAAGCTCTGTCTGCTTTGCAAAGAAACACCCTCATCATCTTCCACCTGAGGCCAGGAACAGCCTGTTGTGGACAAACCTCACCTCCTCAAGATTCTTGCTCTTGCCCCAGGTTGTCAGAGGCGCTGTGCAATGTTTGAATCACAGCACCAAGAAGCCCAGTGCTCGAGCTTGGTTAAATTATAGGTTGTCAGGGGAGCAACTCCTAGTTTCATGAGCGTGCGGCTTGGCTTGTGGATCTCCAGAGCCCTGCAGTAAAATCCTTGCTCCGTTCAGCTGGAACGTGCCCCCTGGCAAGGCAGTTCCTGTTTAAAGCAGCATCTGTTTTCATCCCTGTTTGCACCCCTGTCCAGACCAGGCACCTGATGCTGTCAACAGCCAAAACTTGCTCCAGGGAACCTGGAAAGCTCAGTGGCTGTGGGAGGAAAAACATGCCTTCAGACTGGCATTAACACTCCTCTGCACGGCTGATGCCAACATTAGCAAGGGCACAGCTGCAAGAATTCATTGCTCTGCTGGATGCTGGCAACACAACAAGGTGGGAGGGCATAGCTGCCTTTGTAGTACGGATTCAGGAGGAGGCAGAGTGAGCAAAGTGACAAACAAGTGACTCCAACAATGGCATCTCTCTGTCGCCACTACTCACACTGTGTGCCAAGTGAGGTGGGACCAGAGCACAGGAGGCAGAAGTAAGTTGTAGGACAAAACTGAAGGTGACTGTCAACAGCCCTGTCCAGGAGCAGGGCAAGGAGCTGGGAAAATCAGGAGTCCCACTCCATTGCTGTGTGTTGTCTCATGGTTTGTGGTGACATGCTTGGTCACATATTTAACTCTGTGTGGGTCACTACAGGTATAGCAGAGGCTTCACAAGGTTGCAAGTGTTTAGGAAGCATTTTGTTTCTAAAGTGCAACACAAAACCTCTTTCTCCTCCCACACCCAACATTCATCCCCACAACACACAAGTTCAGGTTGCTTGACAAGCTTGTTCCATCTCTGGTTTTGCCATCTCTGGGCCAGCACTTTCCCCAGCAAGGTATGTGGGTTCCCAGAGCTGGACAGAGCGCGCAAGTACTGGCAGTTGCTCTCCTGATGGATGGCCTCTGCCCATGGCTGCTGGCATTAGGAGGTGAGGTGCTAACAGCTCTGTGCCCAGCCCTGAAGAGCCAAGCTGGGCCTCACCCTGTGGTTCCAGGTATACAGCAGCTCTCCCATCTCCAGCACACACCCTACCCAGGCACACATGCAGGGGGCAAAGGACTAGCTCAGGCAGGGAAGGCATGCCAGAAAAGTGTCTTTATAGGCTGCCTACAAAAGCCCTGCTAGACAGAAACCCAGTGGGAAGGAAAAAAAAAAAACAGCCAAAACAGTTAAACAAATACACAGGAGGGAGCTGGCAGACAGAAAAGGCAACACACAGAGCCAGTTTCAGGCTGAGAGTCATGTGCTAAGCCCCCAGCAGGGTTCAAGCACTGCTAGCTCCGGAGCAGCAACCAGGCTGAGGACACACACATGCACACACATCACCATGACAAACCCCACCGTGCTGGCAGCCAGGGACACAACTGGTTGGCCAGCACAGAATTGCAGCAGCCAGCTTACGAATTCTCTAGAGTCCAGGCAGGAGAAGGCTGGCGATGCCTTATGGCCCTGTAAGTCTAGCCAGGCAAAGCACATTCACTGCAGACCTCAGCTGTGTCTTGGAGAGGGTTTACTGCTTCTCCCAGACTGGAATTCAAGTGGCAGCCAAGACATGAGATCAAGGCCCTTTAACCCAGGAGTGGGAAAGAAGGGAGGTGGGAGATATGTACTGTGATGGGACAGCCTCAAGGGGATACAAACGTTTACAGGAGAGAGTCGCAGCGAGGCATCAGAGCTCCAATAAGCCAGCAAGACAGGGAAGGAGCCACTGCAGGCAGGCCCTCGGTGGGAAAGGCAGCATTCGTGACACTGTCCTGCAGACAACCCTGTCCTGGTACCTATTCACGGTAAAGATGTGCAATAGCTGAGATCCCAGCACTGGCAGTTCTTATTAACTTGAAGAAGAGACACAGTATGTGTTTGTACCCAAACCCAACCCCACAAACTGCTGAGCAGCTGCTCAGCACCCAGGTTGCTCACTTACGCTCTTCTTTCCCCCTCTTGCGGCAGGAGTTCCCAAAAGGGGAGGAAACACCAAAGTATTGGGAAAAAAAAAATGTATTTAAAATGCACACAGTAAGAAAATTGGATGTGAACACTGAGCCCATCCTGTCCTCCCTGAACACCTCCAGCTCAGGACTGCTCCACTGCTACACCCAAAACCAGCACCACTGGTATTTCATCCTCAACAAATGGGTGTGAGAGCACTTTGATCCAGCCATAAAATTCCTATCTGCTGACAGCTGCACAGAGATAACACCCAGTAAGGCAGGAGAAGCCCCTTCCCTAAGGATTCTGGACACTGCCCAATACTTACTCAAGGAGCTTTCATTGCCCACACAGATATTAGAAATAGTTATGTTTTATTTCAGTTCTCATCTTCCTCTGCAACCCACCCTCTCTGGCAGAAACCAAGCACAAGGTCAACACATGTGGGCACCTGGGGAAATGTCAAGTGTCAGGCAGAAAGGCCTGGAGCTGAGAGGCTGGCTGGTTCACAGAGAGTTGAAAGCAGTCTCAGTTATCACCCAGCAGGCTGCACAGTCGCCAGAGATGGGAAAAGAGAATCCCTGTGGGTGCTTGCAATCCAAGAGGCATGGACAAGGCAGACAAATGATTTTTGAATGCTCCCACTTGGTCCCTCCTGCAGACGAACGCCTAACAACTAGCAACAAACAAACAGCAAACATGCTATTTATGTGGCCAGCAATTGTCTCCCTGTTGTGCAGAACAGTGAACGAAGCTGCTAAACAGACTTGGCTGGGCATTTAACTACTTAACTCTGTTCTATTTCCAAGGTCTTCAGCAGCTCAGCGTTCCCTTAATCCATAAGGCACAAAGCAAGCAAGAGAACGTGCAGCTTAGTTCCTCTTGATCGTGATCTTTGTAGTGCTCCTGGGAGGGCTGCAAGACAGAGGTCTCATCTCACAGGAGCATGTGGTGAACTCTGCTGCCAGCCTCAGAACTGCTGGACAATCAGCTTCCGCTTCACATCCCGGCTGAATCTGTTCATCTTGAACACTTCGCTGTCGTAGAAGGCAGAGAGGTTGTGGATGTTGATCTGCCGAGCCTGGGAGGAGGAGGAGGAGGGAGGGGAGAGATAAATGTTTATTTAAGAAAAATAAGAACAGTGTAGTTTTCCATAGCAGAGGCCACATAAAATCTGACAGTCAGCAATCTCTACTCTGCTCAGCAGGAACCAGAACTGCAGTAGCAGGGGAGGCCGCAGGTCAGGAGGAAGGGAGCACTGGCAGAGCTGAGCTGAGCAAAGAGAGGATGCTGGCTCAGCATCTGCCTGCTCTCAGCTTGTCCTTTTACTTCCACTAGAGCTAGAACATCACTACTATCCAAAAGCCCCTAATACCTCACCCAGTGGGAGACAGTTTTGCAGGACACCTCTGACTGGGGGTGGTCACACCAGCAGCACAAAGCTGGTGGCTCTGAAGTAATTACTCTGCACATTTGATGCAAGGAGCAGAAAAGCAGCAACCCAGGAATCAGATACTGCTTTAGTGCCAAGCAAGGTCAATACATTGCACGGAAAGGCAGAGCCAGGAGCGCAGCCTCTGGACCAGGATGAGGATGTATTAAGGAGGAGGAGGGTAAGCCTCAGGGGAGATTGGGAAAGTTCACATAAGCAGAGATTTTTCTGCTCATTGCTTCTTCAAACAAAGGTGCCAAGGGAACTTGTGTCTTCATTCACTTGCAAAGCACCAGCCGAACTGCAGGATTTACCACTCCAGCCCGAATGAAAACTGAGGAAGAAGAATATGGTGCTCGTAGAGAAGAGAGGACCACGGACAGATATGACAGTCCTGATTCTGGGTTAAATTGATTAACACCATTTTTTTCTGGAACCATAACTCAGGGAGAACAGTTACAAGTTGAGAACACCTCTGGTTTAGAGGCTGCAGAGAGCAAGAACCAAACCCAGAGGCAGCTTGTTACAATAAGCCTGTACCTTATCCAACAGGTCCTTCTCTGGGACTTCTACGGTGTCTTGCTGGGCCCCATAGCGGTTTCTCTGGTACATCACCTGCTCTGCCACCAGCTGCTTTAGGATGAACAGCAGCAACTCATTGTTGTCTCGCTTGAATGAAAGGTAGCGGGAGAACGTCTGGGAGGGAGGATAAGATGGGCCAAGAGGGTCAGAAACCAAGTGACACACTGCAGTCTGCCATGCCCAACAGGAACCAACCCCCTCCTCCCACAGAGCACAAGGGGAACCAAATGGCAGCGCTGTCACCTGCGCCCTTTGTGTCTCTCAAAGGACTTTGGCCTTGCCACCAGCAAGGGACTGTGGCATGTGCCACCAGCACATGCAGTTAATGCACAGCCCTGTTGCAGCCATGACATTCCTCTGACAGCTGCTCTTACACCCGTTAAACATCTCTGGAGGGGCCCCATTACCAGCCCTGGAGCCTCTCGGGGGCTGGCTGTGCACTGCTGTGGAGGTGTGCTGCCTGTGGGAAGGCTGGCTCTAGGGAAGGCACAGAGCACCTTCCCTTAACCCAGACTGTCCTGTGCCTCCCTGGCAGACACTCATGCGTGGATGGATGTTTGCAGCCAAAGAGAGGCCACGAGTTGTCCAGACTGAGGGCAGACACTTGGAGTGGATAAATGCCAGGCTGTGTCCAGCCAAGAGCTGATCAGAGCCAGCCCCTGCCACGCAGAGAAAAGGGCAGACTGTGCACTAAACCACAGTGAGTACTGCCCTGTGGTTAACTGTCCCCTGAGGAACCCTAGAAAAAACATGAAGAAACTGCCTGCTCGGGCTCAATCACCTGGCAGCAGCCACAGGAGTCCTGTGCCAAAACAGCAGGGAAGGTGTCAAAAAAGAGGAGTGACATGACAGTGCTTTCGATACAGAGGTTCAGGGCACACTTCCTTCTCAGCCCCAACTAAAACATTGCCCTGCCACAGGCTAACGAAGGGCAGTCACGTAGCAGTGCTTTCAGACTCACAGTACTCCATTTACACGGGCTCAGTGCCTGACTCTGCAGCACAGACCCCTGCAGAGCCTGAAAGTCTCTTCCCGCAGCCAGGGCAGTGCACAGAGGCTGCAGTCAAACTCACAGATTCTGGGGGGCAGCTACAGCCCTCAGCCCAGCCGGCGCTCACCTTGCGCATGCTCCGCATGACGCTGAATTTCTGCGTGTCGATGAAGCTCTCCAGCATCACCCGGATGGCCATGTTGACATCATCTTCCACCACATAGTCCCGCAGGTGCATGCGGGCGTGAGCCTCGGCCATCCGGATCATGGACTCAATGTGACGCACTGTGATGGGGATGCTGCCGGTTGCCTAAGAGGGGAGAGGAGGAGGCAGCTCCTTACTGAAGGATAAAAGACATGGGGCAAACAGGTGGCTTCTGGCCCAGGACCCACTTCGCACTGCTGGGAGCTGATCCTGGACCTCCGAGGATGTGCAGGCTAAGGAGGCTCTGCCACCTGCCGGCACACTCTGCATGGGGTGGTGCAGGCTCCCCACTCAACATTTTAACTCAGCAGGGTGCGAGGGGATGCTACGTGGGGTCCCTCTTTGCCATAATTCTGTGCCTTTCCAGGAACAGTAGTCTGTTTCCTCCAGCAACTTTTAGGAGGGGTTAAAGAAACAAAAAGTCAATTAAAAAAGAAAATACAGTTTTCCCAAGCTCCAAAAATCTCCCTCTAACCTCAACAAATTCCTTCTCCACTTGGAGACAATGATATGAGCCTGAGAAATCACACAAACAAAAAAGAAGGGCATTTCTACACAGAACGGCTCCCTGTAATGTACCAGGAGCATATGGGTCTGAGTGAATGCAAACATCTCCTGTGGGCCTGCTAGACTGGGTGACAAGAGGACTTTGTCATGACAGGCACTATGCATGTGTCCAGTCCCTCAGTCCACAGATCACCAACAGGCAAGACTCTGCATTTCAATGAAGAATCATCTGTTGAGCAGACACTGCAGGATCTGCCTGTCTCTCACAAACAGTGGCACAGACTTTTGTGATGGGAATGTGTCAACATATGCTGGAGCAGTCTCAGGCTGATTTGCAGTTTAGATACTTCTTCCCCACCTTCCTTAGTATTCTCACCATAGACTCTTTCCTGAGGTCACTGTACATCCGGGCCACCTTGTCCTGGTCCATCTGGTTGAGTTTGGGGTGGACCTTTTCTTTGGCGTAGACGATGTATTTCCTCAGAATCTCCTGGGGAATGGGCTCAACCCCGTATGTGTTGGGAAGAGTGACCTCATCGGCGTCCCCATTCACTGCCTCCTTGCTACCTGGGTGGTGCTTGACATGGCTGCCAACAACGAACCGGGCAAGCATTTCATCCTACAAGAAAGCAGTGGAAAAAACAGACACTGTAAACACTCACTGGATAGCAAAGCTCAGTGGGATGCTCAGCTGCAGTTGCCCAACAGCAGCATGACAAGCCCTGCACATGCTCAGATTCACAGCACAGCTTGTACCTGCACAGGGTCCACTGTGTCTCTCACCACACACAGGATATCGAATCGAGAAATGATGGGCTCAGACAGGTCTACATTCTCTGAGAAAGTCAACGATGGGTCATATCTCCCACCTGGAACACAGAGACAAGCAAAGTCAGACACAGGCTCTAGGGCTGAAGCTTTGAAGCAAGCATAGATGCCCCTGTGCAGAGAGACTTTACTGCTCGCTTGATCTGGAGAAACCAGGTGGAGGGAGGGGAAGTTGTGCCACAGTTCTCAAGACAGCAGGACTCATTCTAGAGGCCTGCGATGGTCCTGTGATCACTCAGCACTTACCTATGGGATTGGCAGCAGCAATAACGGTGCAGCGGGCTTGCAAGGATGTAACAATGCCTGCTTTGGAGATGGAAATGCTTTGCTGCTCCATGGCTTCGTGGATGCTGGTCCTATCTTGGTCATTCATCTATGACAAAGCAAGAATGACTTAAACTGAATCTATGTCTATACCCACTGCCCAATACACCAAGTGGAACCAGCTCCTCATGCTCTGGAAAGGTAGCAGATTGCACTAGAGACTAGTAAGAGCCTAAGCAAACTACAGGAATCTCAGTCAACTGGGAGATGGCACCCTGAGTTATAGTGTCTCCTCATCACAGACGTCACAGATGGTCCCTCCACAGCTAAGCCTCCCCACAAAAATGAAGGTAGGACTCACCTTATCGAATTCATCAATCAGACAGACACCTCTGTCAGCCAGCACAAGGGCTCCTGCCTCCAAAGTCCATTCCTTGCTGACCGGGTGCCTCTGGACATAGGCTGTGAGACCCACAGCAGAAGCACCCTGGCCAGTGGTGAAGATTGCTCTGCTAGACACCTTCTCTATGTACTTAAGAAACTGTGATTTCGCAGTACCGGGGTCTCCACACAGAAGCACATTGATGTCACCACGGACTTTATGCTTGCCACCTACAACAGTAATGGGAGAGACACATTGGCAGCTGAGCACACGGCTTGATAGCAACCTTGCCCTGAACACCACAAAGCTGAAGGGAAGGAAAAGAGTAGGCGGGGAAACCACTTTACAGGGAAGTTGAGGGAAAAAGAGTCAGCTTGGGAGGCAGTCATGTGTAAAATAGCATTTCTAACCTTGCTGAACATATCCTTCTAAGGAGACAGTGACATATCAGGACACCAAAAGGTCAAACCTCTGAAGGGGCATCAAACACAACCTCCTAGAGGAGGAGGGATAAAAACTTGCCCAGGTTTGCAGCAGGAGCTGTTTTCAATCTTACGTGTTTCTACTGTCACACCAGAGTTTTCAGTGTGATAAAAAAGCCACTTCCATCAGATATCCCACAGTCTGTTACCTCATATGTCACCAAGACACACAGGCAACTCTAACCACTCTCACTGCAACAGTGCAGACAAATCCAGATCTATGTGCCTTCAGCTGAGTGAAGGAGCCCCAAGTAACACAAGCGACACTCACCTGGGTTTTTGGGCTCTCCACCAAAGAGGGCTAAAGCCAAGCCCCTCTTTATATCTTCATGCCCATAAATAGATGGGGCAATGCTGGCAAAAATCTGAAAGGAAAACCAGAGGAGTTGTCCAGGGAATACCATTTCCTACTCTGGACAGAATTTGTCATGAACATCAGCAAGGTGCTGTATCTATGGTTACCCCTATGATACTGCTGTCTCCAAATTGTCTTTTATTATCCAAGGTGAGGGGGATTTTTCAAAGGTAACTACCCACCCACAGTCCCCTAAAGGAGCTTCACAAAAATGGTGCTGTTGGGACATGGCAGATTGTGTAGTCTGGTACTGGAAGCTGCTGTCACTGCCTCCACACTCCTGTTGTACTCAAAGCACATCACAGTGACTGGTATCAGCTGTTGCAAAGCTGGAGACCTTGATTTGAGACTTACTCCCTACACATGATAATGGTTAAATGGGCTACACCGCATACCAGTTGTCATCATGGTCAAATACTATGAACAACTGGCTTATTCTCTCAAGGGTATTCTGATAATAGCCTCATGCTGGAGAATCCTGATGTGACATTAGTCCTGGATCAACTGAAGCTGCTCCACCCACTGGGAGCAGGAGTCAATACAAAACGAGCGTGACCAAGGTAACAGAGTGAAGTCCCCCTATTACAGAGCTTAAATCTGACCCAAGAGAGGTTGATCATGCACCAATCCAGGAGCTTTGTTCTTTAAAGTACTGGATTCAGGTCTTGGCATGCAGAGAAAAGCAAAGCTAAGATCTCTACCACAGCTTAAGCTAGGTAATAACATCTCCTTATGGGGACTGGAGATGCAAGCATTGGCCCCTGAGAATACTTCCCCCACTTTTTCAAGATATGGGGAGAGAAAACAATGACCGGATATAAGCAGTGTCTGGGTGCCTCTCACTCATCTTCCAGCTCTGTTGTGATGTGGAAGGCTCAGAGAAGGAAGGGGAGAAACAGAAAATGTAACCCCCAAAAGTACAATGAAAGTTTCTTATTTACTTGCCTCCTATAACTCACTCTCATCAACAGCTCTCTGAGAGCTACAGAAGACCAGAAGACCATTCAGAAGGAACTGAGATTTCTAAAACTTTCTTTAACCACTGTTTACCCAACTGATACCTTTCATCACCTTCTGATCCAGCTGCCAGATGATGGCAAGCTATCAACAGGCAAAGAAGGGATGTCTGAGGCTGACCCACCTTCTCCCCAATTTGCTCATCCTTGGACAGACCCACAATCACTTTCACATCTTCATCAGTCAGTTCTCCAATAGCCAGCTTGTTGTCCTTCTTGGTGATGTGGTTGGCCAGGATCACAGTAGCAAACACTGGGAACCCGTTGGCAGTGTTCAAGGAGCCGTCATAGTTGTTGTGGTAGATCCCTGTTAGCTCCTGGGAATCAGGAGGTGGTATGTCAGTGCCTGCACAGTATGAAACAGCCCCCTCTCCATTTTAAAATACCAGTCTCAAAAGTAGCTGCCGAAGTGCATCTGAGGACAATCCCTCCCCACACCGCCAGAGGTGTACCCGTGATGTCATTGTCAGAGTTTAAAAACGCTCTGTGCTCACCCTGTACTTAAGTTCAACAATGTACTCACAATCTCATCCCCTGGCTTGCAGCAGTCAACCAAATCAGCGAGGAGAATGGCATCTTTGGAGCGGGGCAGCCTGCCGGCAGCTACCTTCCCAGGGCTCTCCTGGATTTTGATGCGCTGGTAGTTTTGATAGACTGTCTGCAGCAAGAAAACAGAAGTTACCCAGCAAGTCTGGTGGGCATCAGTACGGCTGATGCTTTTCAAAGGCACCTCACCAAAGAGGATCCATTCAAAGATTTACTATGCTTTGATTAGAAAACTATGGGCATGAGAGGATGGAGGTTGTGAGGAGCAATTCCAGGGTGTGATAGACAACAATGGGGACAGGAAAGCACTTTGCCACATCTCACCGCTGTGTTTCAGTCTCCACATTGTTTGTCCACACAAATACTGGAGCAGTTCCTGGGAGGAGAATGCTCCACTTGTGATGGTTAATGATATCAAAGCAAAAAATGAAAGCGAGGAAGCTCCACATCAATGATTTTGCTACTGTCCTCTAGTTTCCTTAGCTGGCAGATCAAGAAATACTGACCTAACTTGGGAAGGGGGAGAGCTGGGCAGTCTATGTCTGCATTTCTACAATATGGATATATAACTGTGTAGTACAGAGATAATTGTGGCGAAATATTCAACCCAAACACTTACAATGAGGCAATAAATGACTTTTGGCTGATAAATTGGGCAGATTCAGGTCAAGAGCTCAAACAAGACAAGATCTATCTTCACAGATCCCTGGGTATAGCACTAGACCCCACTCCCAGCACTGTTCCCAGAACTGAAGCCTGTTCAAAGGGTGGGAGCCAAGCACAGCTCTTACCTCTTCCATGTTGATTTCAAAGGGGCCAAGAGACTGACACTCTGGACAGGAACCAGGTTTCACCTCCTGATTCTGGGACTGGAAAAAGGGTCCCAGGATGAAGCTACACTTGCTGCAGTTGTATTTGACCATGCTGAGCTGTGGCAGGACCCCTGTGCAACTCGTCACCACTCCACTGGTCCGGATCAACTGATTCAAGTGCAGTTGCCTGAGGAAAGACAGAGATGCTGGATGCCTGCAGGGCACAGAAGGTGGAACACCCTACAGAAATACTCTTGCTACAAGGCACAACTCCCAGTAGGAGTTTTCTACCAAGGTTTGTATTTTACCTTGGGGACACTGAAAGTTCATCCTTAATATGACTTTTTTCCTGTAATAAGCTCAGTCACTCTGTTGGACTTATCCAGAGTTTTAGCTAGCAGATGAGTCATCCTGAGCACCCCAAAGCCTGCTGCTGGCCCCACAGCCACTGCTGGTAATTCTGCTCCTTACCTGAGTGACCGCAACTCTTCCACCAGAGGGAGGTAGGAGATACGGACATGAATCTCCTGAGCAATACGATCATATTTGGGGTACATGGACAACACCACTTCCTTGGCTGCCTCATCAAAGATCTTCAGCATTTCTGCAGGGGCCTCGGGCAGAAAGTAGGCAAGGACATGTTCCTGGGCTGCTAGATCCTCATAGTTCACCACCAAACTCTCTCTGTTCTCTAAGAAAAAGATAGGGTGAATTGTATTTTCAACCTGCTCACTCCTCAAGGATTGCAGAAGAGAGCCAGAACAGACAACCCTGTATCCTGCAGGCTGCAGTTTATAGATGCTGCACCTTCCCTGAAAAATGTTTAGAGCTCGACAATTTGAAAAATGGGTGGAAAACTTTTTGTCTGACAAATTCTTCATCAGTACCACACTCGTGATTGTTCTTCTCCAGTTCAGCACATATACTTCCCAGGCTCAGTGTTCCTGAGACTCAAAAGCCTCAGCCCAACACACAACTCTCCCACAGACCTCCAGGAAACAGAAGTTAATGGGAGAGACAACTGTGCTGAATGGCTGGCAAAAAAACTTGTGTGTCTTATGTTCCTGGAAAGGGACAAGACAAATGCCCTTTATCTCCTAGCTGTGTAACACTGACGCTGATCCATCACTCAGGCTTCTGGAGCTTCTGCCCCAATATATAGAAGAAATATGAACACCTGCAGTTACATGAGCTGCATGTGACAATTTCTGCTTTTAAAATTTATCAGTGACAGCCTTAATGACTGCTGCTTCTGGCAGCGCCTAGTCAGAATTCAAGGCTGCAACACTGACATGGTTTTCAAAGTCACAAGGTCTGTTTGTCCCCTCGCTGGATAATCCAGTTTCCAGTGTGAGAAAGTAACTGGCACAGACAGCAAGCAATTGTTGTCTCCTTCAGATCGCAAACTTGCAGACCACTGTCTGCTGCCCCACACATTCTTTTGCTAGCATTTCTATGATATGAATATTAATGAGCAGCAGACGCCAGGGGCCTTCTAATTAGTCAGGCAGAATCAAAGAAGACCACAGACATGTCTCCGTTATTCATTTATCTCCACCAGCATCCGAGCTTCTTAAAGTGCTGACTCAATGTCTGGGACAAACAGGGCAGGCAGAAAAAAATCCACCTATGGACTGGATCACTGCAAAGTACTGTGACCCACATAAGGAAGAGAAAGACTATTCTCTAATCACAGAGCCCTACCTTTGCACATGTCGCTGATCCTCTCCTTGAAGACATTGTGCCCATGGTCATCCACATGGGTCTTCAAGAAGTTCTTGAAGCGGTGGTAGATCTCAAGCCGGGGAGCTGCCATGGAAACCCACTCTCTTACTGAGTGCCCCTTCATGTCTTCCAGATTCTCAATGCTCTCAATCATGTCTTCATCTTCCTCTTCCATGCCATCGGCAGCCCGTTCTGCCAGCCTTCTCTTCCGTGAAGGACGCTCTTCATCTTCATCGTCACTATCTAAGGATTGGGAGGAAAAATCATGCAAGAGTTGGGATTCCCATTCCCACTCTTTGCATTAGTCATGTGGAAGCAAAGAGGTCGGAGCCTGGGATACAAACATAGAGCCATTCACGTCCAGCCTAAATCCAGTTCTAGTCTGGCTCCTACATGTACCACAACAAAAAGACTTTATGGGTGTGAATAAGAAGATTTGGATGCAGCAGGACACAGTCATGTCCATTAATGCACTGAGGTTGGAAGGCCAAGGAATGGGCTTCCAAGTACATCAAAGGCCCTCCCATCCAGCCCACAAAAGTCTCTACAGGAACATCAACGCTGACAAACTCCACAGGATACATACACTTGGTAGAATCCAAACCCTTGATACAGGCCCAGGATCCTGACTTTGTTCAGCAGTGAACATGCAACCAGAAGAACACACCAAATGAGCACCTAAGAAGCCCAAATCAAAGGGATTGTGCACTGTGGAGTCCAGCCAAGACTACAGCCAGAGATTTCACTGAGAGCCCAAATACCCTGAAGGTCCAGGGACCTCGCTGCTACTCTGAGGGTGAGAGTCCAGCCCCCCAAGGGCTGGCTTACAGTCAACCACACATAGATCAGCAGCCCGCTTGGTACAGCTCATCTGCACCTACCGTAAAGCAGCCCCCTCCTCATGCGGCCCATGCCCTGCTCCAGCTCACGGTCTCGCTGCCTCATCTCTCGCTCTGCGGCTTCCCGCTGGCTGGCAGTCAGCTCCTCCACATCTTCATCGTCCAGGGCCAGGCCCTCTGCTTCATAGACATCCAGCTCGGGGATAGGGCGGTAATCCCTAGCGCGCACACACAGCATGGAATCAGACAAGGTTCCAGAAAGCATTTCTCCAGCCCTTCTCTGGCTGCTGCTGGGTGGGTGTCAGGACGGTTGCTCTGCAGCAGGACTGAACAGTGTTGGGCAGGAAGGCACTTCACAACAGAAGATGCCCTGCAGCACAAAGGGCTCCAGCGCCAGGGTTATGAATGCCAGCATTCAAGCCTTTGTACTATAAAGTTCACCACCTTGCCAGCAGGCCTGGCTGAGTAGAAAAATGTTAAAATTTACACTTGCAAGAGTAAGGAGCTGGGCTGGATGCACATCACACAGCCAGGGAGATCCTGCTTTACCCACACCGGATCACGATGGCACTTCGCTCGCAGCTTGCAATATGCGTGTTTCTCCCAGGACTCAAGTTACACCATGCCCTGACCTTTCTCCACTGGCCAGCAGCTTTCTGGCTCCCTCGCCCCAGCTACCAGCCCAGCAAAGGGACCCCACCACGGCTGAGAGCCCCCGCCGTGTCGCTGCCTGCACTGACGCCCCGTTAGCAAAACCCCATCCCCAGACACAACGCCCCAGAAACTAGCTCCCATCGGTTTCCTTACCTTTCCATCCCTTCCCCGATGAGCTCTTCTCCTTCCTCCTCCTCTTCGGGGAGCCCCTCAGTCCCCAGGAGCCCTTCGGACTCATCCTCGAAGGGGGGCAGGTCCCGGCCGGGGCTGGATGTGAAGGGATCGCCCCGCCGTGAGCTGCGCGGGGGGCTGGTGGCCGCCGTCTGCGCCTCGGAGGAGTCCTGCAAGGACAGGGAGGAGAGGGTGAGGGTGGGGGATCCGGGGCACCCCCCTCCCCGGCACCGGGGACGCAGTGCCTCCGGGAGCCTCCGCCGCGGGGGCGGCGGTCAGAAGGGACCCGCGGATCATCGATGAGTCCCTCCGGGGGGGGTGTGTGTGGGGGGGTGTGTGTGGGGGGGGGGAGGGGAAGGCTAAAATAATTAGCTCTCATTGTAAATGACAACGGAAACGCTGGGGAGAGTGGTGGGGAAATCCTTCCTCCGAGCCCCGAGCAGCCGGAGCGGAGGCCGAGGGCTCCGATCCCCCCCGGCCCGGCTCTCTTCGCTGCAGGGCACATGGGAAACGTCCCTCGGCATTTCGGGTGTCCCCGGCGAGCGCACCCCCATTCGCCGCCCCATCGAAATCCCCTCCGCGCCCCGCGGGGGTGGCGCCCCCAAACCCGCTCGGCTGCCCCGGCCCCGCCGCTCACCGCCATCACCGCCGCCTCTTCCTGCCCAGCCGGATTCCGCGCGAAAACAGCCCCACGTGGTCGGCAAAAGCGCGCGAAACCTCATGAATAAGGGATAGGCTCGGGGGCGAGCCCCGCCCCTCTACATGAATATGGATGAGGGGGTGGGCGGGAACCTGGAGCGGGCGGTGGCCACGGCCGCGGCCAAGGGGGCTCAGGCGCCTGCTGGGCAGCAGTGGCAAACTTTGTCAAATATTTGGGCATTTCCCTCCGGGCTCGAGGGGGTTGCCTCCTGCCCGGACCCCGAGCCACGGGAGAGATCCCACTGGGAATTCCTGTGTTCATGTTCCCGTGTCTGCCTCTTCTGCAGCGAAAATCAAGTCTGCTTGACCAGGTTTGCCACTGACCCATGGGACAGCTGCTTGAGTCACCTTTATTCAGGTTCACTGTAAAACTGCAAGAGGTGGGAAGGGGGTTTTTGGCGTTCAGGTTTTTTTTTTTTTTTTTTTTGTGTGTGTGAGTCTGTAGGAAATAACAATATGGGGAGCTAATCAGAGCAGTTCTGAAGAACAGACACATCTGTCTGCAGCTGCTTGGTGCAGTGAGCAATGCCATTTAGAAGAGAAATTGAAGAAGAACAACTGCCCCATAGAAACTGGAAATGGAATTTAGAGAGGCAAAACAAGCAATGGACTGAAGCTTGGTGGTGAAACACTTCCGTTCCAGGCCACAGGTTCTTTCATAACAGTAGGTGGCTTGGATTTTGGAGATCTGTCTTCTCTGAAGGGTTTCTGACCACTATTTAGTAGCAGGCTATTTCTGCTCTTGGCTGCACTCAAGCGTGGGACAGTAACCCTAAAACAGGAGACACCAGAAGCAAAAGTGACTAAAGAGGCAGCTGACAACCATAGACCCGAATCGGCTCTTCCAGGAGACCAGCAAGATGATTCAGTCTGGTACTAATATAGCAAAGCAGGAGCATCGCGATATAAATAGGAGCGTGGCTCAGCCTCTTCTCTGTGACACATGATGGGGAGCTGGTGGGTGCTTGGCGTGACACAGGCACAGGGACCCCACCAGAGATTTCCCCACCTGTAAGCTACTAGGGACCACCATGGCTTTAAAGGAAGGCAGCCCAGGACTGGTACGGTGGTGCTGGTCCCAGGTGACACACTGTGATGAACCAGTCTCACCACAGGGTGCCACTGTCCCTCCAGGCATGGGACAGCTGGATGGACAGACAGAAAAGCTGGGGGCCATGTCCATGTTTTCACTGCTCTCTTTGAGTACCAGCTACAAGTGGTCCTGTGCTTGAGCTGGGGTGCTCAGTCTCTTTGGGAAGAGCTGAGGTTGGGCAGCTAAAACCGTCCCTGAAATCAGGTGGCTGTTGTGCATGGAACAAAATCAGGTGGCTGTTGTGCATGGGAGAAAATCAGGTGGCCATTCTGCATGGGACAGGGCTCCTTCTGCTGTGCTAGAGGGGATGCACTGCGGCGTGCCAGAGGGCTGAGATGCAGACAGGGCCCAGACTGCTTGCTGGGGTGAGCTCTGCTGAGCACCGAACTCCTGAGTATCAAAACACGACACTAGAATTTTGCAGACTGGTGGCTCACAGCAGAGGAGGAGCCCTGGGGACTGAATTCCCTGTGAAAAGAAGGGTAGAGACACAGGAGTACAGCCCAGGTGGTATCCCATGGTGATAATTTATGCCCAATACTAGATATCAGTAGAATTTCAGCTCTGAAACAAGACAGGCACATCTGTCTCTACAGTTGCTCAGCACCTGAAGAGCAAAGCAGTTTTGGATGAGAAGTAATATCCTGTCCAGAAGACTGATCTAATAAAATCTGAACGAGTATTTTAGAGAGAGAAACTGTCATAGAAGAGTGGAATTCAGTGATGACACGAGGGTGTAATGCTGTCCTGGAAACCATGACTGCACCTTCTGCCTTCGACACCTGCAAGTCAGGTGAGATTGCCAAAGGACAGCAGACTGCAACAGGTACAGCGCCAAATGCCAGCTTTCCTTGGGGCCCCCGAGGCTGCTAAATATCACCTCTTGTCTTGCTTCAGCCTGGCAACACCGAGTGACACAGCAAGACAAAGGGAGTGAGCCCTGCCATCTTTATGCACTGGATGGAGGAGATGGCAGAGAGCAGCGGTTCTCTGCTGAAGTGGGAGGATGTGTGCAGGTAAGGAGATGGGACAGTCCTCGGAGGCGGGAAGAGCAGAGTTATGTTTGTACACACCATGTCTGGGCTGAAAGGCACGGCTTGTTAATACAAAGGAACCATAAGTGTGGATTTTCCACCTCCTCTGTTTCACATAAGCAGTGAGGAAGGCAGGATCTAAAGTCCTTGCAGTGGTACCCAGCAGTCTTCTGCCTGAGAGACAGCTTTTGGATCTGATGTCCCAAGTGCTGGGCTCTAGCCGCAGTGTGAATCAGATGGCAAGAGCAGGTGGATTGGAAAGCAAAATCTCTCCCTCTGACACAGTTATGTGGGAGGTAACATGTTCAATTAGTTAGTGCCTGAGGCTACAAGTGAGAAGACATGGATTTTACTCCTGGCTCCGTTACCAAGGCACTTTTCAGGCAGAAGCACTCCACCTCTCTTTAAACAGAAGTGTCCCTTCTATAACTCAGGGATGTTGGTGCCTGCCAAGCCTTCGAGCTTGGATCCCTAAATAGAACATGTAAAAATATTGCAACATATCATTAACCTGAATGACAGTGTGAGAAGAGACAAGCTAAGGACCGGCTTCTCCACGTGTCATTCCAAAGGCATGACACCAGCATAAAAACCTGTTTCAACTCAGTGGAAAATCAGAGGAATAGGGCTGAGGCAGGCAACATGGTCTCAGGGTACATCCCCTCCATAAAGCTTGCTGCAGCGAAGCTGGAAAATTAAACCTGGGAAGATCAAGCAGACTTAAGTTGAGAAAGATGTGTGTGTGGGCTGGACCTGAAATGCTCTGTGCGTGCTGTTTGCTGGAGCAGGTGTGTGAACTTGATCAATATAGGGATCTTCTAAAGAGGTGTGGGCTTTGTACAGCAAATTTCAGCTTAGCAAAAGCCTTGCATTCCTATAGAAGCAATCCCTAGAGCCCCAGGTGAACCACAGTTAGAAGACCATGACAGAATTTATCCTCCAGCCCTTGAAATGACTCCAATAACACGCATCCCTCTTGAAACTCTGTTTAGTCAGACAGCTCTTGCTACTGAGAATAACCTGCTGATATTTTGCCAGTTATTTCCTTCAATTTGCTTTTTAGATCTTGGCTCATTTGTCCCAGTTATTTTCCACTTTACTGAACTTTTTTTCTCTGTCTGGTGTTTGCACCTCCAAATCCTGCTAATTATTTATTGTGTTTCCCTTTAGCTGCTATTCTCCAAGCTATGCCAAGTTAGTTCAGTCGGAGTTAAACTTTATATAAAAGCCAAACTCTCCAAGTTGTTAACCATTCGCCCTGTTAGGGACTTCATTATAGGGTCTGGGCCATGGAAGAAAATTGTTAACTGCCCTGCCTTGCAGTCAAGGCTCCTTCTACTAGGCAACCTATTTCTCCTTGCCTTGGAGGTGCACAAGGATTCGGGTGCTGGATCAGCCGAGCGTTAGCCGTTGGGTGTGACGCCGGGTTGTGCGGACTGGCCTGAGCGATACGATACAGGCGATAGAGCGATACAGGCAAAGCCCCCACGTTACCGGCAGCGCCTACCGCACCCCCACCCACCCCCACCCGCCTGCGGGGGAGCCCCAGCCCAGCCCGGGGGAGGGCGAGGAGCGTGGCTAGGGTAGACCTGGCCCCCACGCTGTGCGATTCAGCACTGGGGCTCGCAGGGCGGTTCTGTTCCTCCCACCCGTTTCAGAGCAGAGCTCGGGAAACGCGCTCAGCGCCCCGGCGGGTCCCAGGCCGCCCGCATCCTGCGCTCACTGTCCCGCAGGGGAACGCATGGGGGACAGAGCGCCTTTAAAATGCGGCAGGCCCGCTCCTCGAGTCCCGCCTCCCGTCGCTGCCCATTGGCTCTCGCTGCTATTTATTTTGGTCTCTGTGCCAGAACTGGTCTCTGATTGGTCCAAGCGGCACCCGGCTCAGGGACTCTCTAGTAGTGCCGACTCTGGCCCCGGCTGCAAAGGCGTCGGCTGGTCTGCCTTGGCGCTGGCGGCGCGGTGCTCCGCTTGAGCCGTTCTTTAGCGACGCTCCCTGGATGAGGGGAGAGGCGGGGCCGGGGCCTGGGATGGCGGGGCCGGGCCCCCGCGGCTGAGCGCCGTCTCCGGGGAGGCAGGGCCGGGCGGGCCGGGCCCGCGGCGGGTACGAGCGGGGCTCGGGGGGAAAGGCGCACCGGCCCACGTCAACCCGGCGGGACTGGCACGGCCCGGCCGCGGCGGGGGCCGCGGGCCTCTGAGGGGAGCGGCGGGGCCGCGCTCCGGGGCGGTGCGAGTGCCCGCGGGGTCGGCGGGCGGCCCGGGTGAGCGCGGAGCCTGGCCGTGCCTCCGGGCTTCAGCAACCCGCGCCTCGATATCCAGCTGCCTTTTTTTTTTTTCTTTTTCTTTTCTGCATATGGGGATTCCGGCAGGAAAAGCTTCGTCCCTTGCCGGGGGCGCTGCGGTTCCTCGGCTGCAGTCGGCATCAGCTCCGAGGTTACCGGCGGCCCTCGCTGCTCCCTGCGTTTCTGCCGTGCCTTTCGCAAACGCTTCCGCGGGTCCCTGGAAGGCAGCTTTATGCCTCCTTTTGCAGCCGGGGAGCCCTCCTATGGCAGGAGTGTCCAGAGGCACCTTTGCCAAGCCTAAAGGGCAGAAAGTCACTTAAGATTTTCTCCAGCTCTCTGGTTCCTTTAGCGGCTTTTAAAATAGACAGTGCTTCCTTGCCAGCATAGCATGAAGTGACTGTGTCGTGCTCCTTTGCTTCACTTGCCGCTGCTTTGCTTGTTTGTGCACCTGCCTTCTCGAGGAAAGAAAACCAAAACCGAAACAACAAAAAACTTGAGATACTTATTTCTGAAAGACGCCCCTGAACTGGGGTTCTCTGTCTGATGACTTTGCACTGTTGTTGATACTTCTGCTTTTAGTATTTTTGGTTGGTTGTTTTTAGCATTGCAGTTCCTTTCTTTTACAGTTTAGTTCAGAATAAGATGTGAAAATGAAACTTGGAGGAAAGAGATGTCCTTGATCACTGGTGGAAAATCCCTGTATTGTGATTTCTAAGGGTGAAATGCAAAATGCAATTTGTTGTGACCAAGAGCAAGGTTTGAAGAGCCATCTTAAAGAGAAGAAAGAAAAACGTGGGGTTTTTTTGTTTGTTTTCTTTTTAAGCATTTAAGTTATTGAGGTAACAGTTGTATTTAAGCAGGGATCTGGACAGTGACTTTTTTCTTGCATAAATACAGTATTTTAAGGAGCGATCTTAACCCTTGTATCATCTGTACTTGCAAGATTTTCTGATACTGCTTTCAGAAAGGAAGAAAGCTTTCATTTTATTTATTAGAGCTGAAACTCTGGTAGTGTGTAATTCACCTTTATGTAGTTGGGCTTTGAGAGCACAGAGAATTGCCAGTGATTTGAGCACTGAATTTCAGAGAGCTCTGGTATGGTTACAGAGCCATGAATCAAGAAACAACATCCCCTCAGTGAGATGCCATCATTTTCACTGAAGGCACAGCTGAGCCTTTCCCAGCACGCTGTCACAGCAACCTTGGAGTCATGCGGGGGTTCTTGACCCGAGTGCAACCTGTGAGTCCTGCGCCCGGACAGAGGAATAGGCCTCCCCCAAGTCAGGCTGACTGCGGTGTTGAAAACCATTTTATTTTGTTTTCTGGTGTATGGTGAATAGAGGTGCCTGCTAGAAGAAAAAAGGAGACCAGGACTGCAGCACTGGTTTCCTCTTATGTGGCTACAGAGTGATTTTGCCCTATTGCATAGGTTGGGCTGGCTGAAGTGAACAGCCCTGCGGCGGCAGGGTGTGGTGAGTGATCTCTTAGATATGCTCAGCTGACTGGATTTATTCTGGACTAGACAGGCCAGGGTTTTGGACAGTGTGCTGTAAGGAGCAGTGTTGCTGGGGATGATGAAGCCTAGACGGATCCTTGCTATCAGTTCCTGGTCCTGTTGCCGTGGAATTTTTGCTGGTGACTTGGACAGCAACGGGCCAGTTCTCCACATCCTTGCTGAAGGCCTTAGCTATTAGAAAAGCATGTTGATCGTCTTGTCTGGCTGATGGCTTTAGGTGCCTTTTCTTACCATGTTGGACGTTCTGTTGCTCTGCTTTGTGTGTACTTCATCTTGGGAAGAAGAATAGGATACTAATACCAGGCCTTAGCGAGCAGCCTGGCTGAGAGGTAAACTTGATTCTGTTTTGCCCTTTGAAACCTTGTGACTGGAGCTGTTACATGTGGCCAACTCCTCTCCTTATCAGTAGCTTGCTGCTGTTGTGTGATAGTGGTGGCTTCTAGGGAAAAAGAATGGTTCCTGTTCTTATGAGGAAGGTTGTTTTTTTCCCTTGTAATTCTCTCACAGCTTTATACTCAAGCTCTTTTCAGTGTGACAGGCAGATCGAATTCTTTGTCCCAGAAGAGATATTAGGAGGTTGTGATGGTTCACACTTGATGGTGTTATTTTGCCAAGGCTCTCTGAGGTTTTTCTCTACCCTTTCCCAGATTTTAAAAAAATTAGATAGAATTTTTTCAGTATTGGCAAATGTGAACGTACTTGTCTTTGCTGCTAGTGAGATGCAGTGATGTTTTAGAGGAAGAGAATGAAGCAAAATTATTAACAGAAAATCATTCTCAACAGTGTCAGTTCAGAGAAGTGAGAAGCTATATGGAAGAGAGGACACTTGTAGCGATGTTTGGAATGTGAAGGTTGCTGGAACCTCTACTAGAACTAGGATTTTTTGGCACAGATTTTGCCATCTCAGCACAAAGTTGATCCTTCCAGGTCTGCATGTGTTTATTTAATGTGACGTGTCTTGTGTAGCACAGCATACGGCAGTCGCAAAAGAAAAATCCCATCTCAGCAAGTATCTGTCAGCATGGATGAATCAGAGGGAGGGTTTGTTAGCTGAGGGTGGGATGATCCCTTTACCCCTCAGAAGACCTGGGAAGAGTCCCAGCCTCTGAAGAGAAAGACAGGTCTGTGGATGACAGTCTTGAGCAGTTTGTCGGGAAGGTGCTACTGAACTCTAGAAGCTTAACAGATGACACAGGGCTGTACTGATTCTTTCCGACTTGTGAGTCACCCAGAACCTTGCAGGGAAAATACCTTCTGAGGCCTGTCATGGGGGCTGTCAGTTTTTGCCATGCCAGCCAGGGCTAAAGTCAAACAGGGAGAATTGTTTTGAGATAAATCCTGGATTAACTGTATCACACAGACTGCTAGAGTGCTGTCTCTGGTGATGTGCATCTTGTAAGATGCCAGCTGATGGAGATGGGTTTTTCTGAATCAGTGTCATCTGTGACCACTTCTTTGGGGAGTGCCAGGAGAGGTGGTAGGACCTGATGTTTGTATGCAACTTGCAGCTGGTCAAGTGCCTTAGTGGTGACGGTTGCTGTTGTAGGATGGGAAGAGGAAAGGATTTGCACAAGGTGATCCATTGAATCAGGAGCAGGCTTAGTAAGGTAAATCAGATCAAAACTCCAGTATATAATATCTCCTGATTTAAAGTATTTTGTGCCATAGTCCGCTTAAGGTTCCAAGGTGATCATAGAACCAACAGAAGGATAAACTGCTGCTGGTGTGGTTTCTGCCAAAGCCACTGGCACGAGTGTGAAGCACATGGGAGTTTTAGGGATGGCAGAGTTTTCCTTTAACTTCTGGAGGGACAGTTAATATCACATCACTGTAAGGCCTGGGAGATGGTCAGATGGTGGAAAAGATGTAAATGTTCTCTCAAGGAAGGCAGTACAAAAATGTTGCATCAAGGGAGTGGGAAGTTCTGTCTTGTCATCTTCCTGAGGGGCAGGAGAGGTGTAAGGTAGGGCAGGCAAAAGACCTGAATGCCATGACTCTTCTGGTTCTGATCATAGCTCTCTGCTGCATGAGAGTTTGACCTTAGGAAACCCACGAGAGAGGACTCTGTCTTGTTCTGGGTTTGTAAACTACCAGTTGTGATGCTGACTTGTGTCTGAGAAGGGCCATGGAATTGAGACTGGTGGATGTAAAGAAGCTGGAGAACTTTATGCCAACAGGGTTTTAGGTGCTGTCTTTTCATAGCCTTACTGTTGTACTTAAAATCAGAATCATTTTGGTGCCTTGCAGAGGGTTAGAAGAAAAATGCTGAATGTTGGCTTTTGCCAGTGTTGGCTTTGGAAGATAAAACCATCTGTACAGTCCCTTTAGGTAAAAGTGTGTGAGGCACTCCCTGCTCTCAGACTGCAGGGCTGGTAACAGCAACAGGTTTTAGGTAGGGCCCTTAATTTTTTCTTTTCAATAGTTGAAATAAAATCACTCAGTGTAACTTCTTGATCTTGGGAGCTAGAATGATAATGTTCTGGTACAGCAGGGTTTTCTCCATCTGATGATGCCATGTATTGCTGCTGAGTCTTGATTTCTTCTGTGAATCTACCAAAGCTCAAAAAACACGCAAAATTTAATCCAATGTAGTATTACACTATTTTGAAGGTATTTGTTACTCTGATAACAGTGTTTTTGTACTGTCCACCCTAATGGCTGTGTGCAGAGTAAGGGCAGGTGGCATTTCATTGTGTAATACAGTCTTTCAGATGATGATAATTTGCTGTAACAAGCAGGAAGCACTTGTGCAGGGGCCTAATGGCAGGGATGTGTTTCTTAGCGCTGACTCACAACTGATTTAATGTTGCTTTTTGTCTCTGCTCTGGTTGTCGTGTGCTGTGTTTGACCTGGACCAGAGGGAAGGCAGGATGTTCCCGTCCATGATGTCTGTGATGAGTTTCTCCGTGTCTGACAACATCACACATTCAACTACCCTGGTGACAGCACTGGATAATGTGACAACTTTGTCCCCAACAACAACGCAGGCCATCAATGACACCAACATCACTGTGCCGCACAAGTGCCTGTTGTTGCTCTATGAGGACATTGGGAAGTCCAGGTGAGATGGAGGATATGGGACCATGGTCTGACTCTGGGCTGGGGGAAAGAGCTTTCTTAGAATTTGGTTGAGAAGGGACAGGGGCTGGTGCTTTCCCTTCTAGATGCCGAAGAATAGGAAAAAAACCTGTTTTATTTACTTTTTGCAGAGTCCGCTATTGGGATCTTCTGCTCCTGGTTCCCAATGTGCTTTTCTTTATGTTTCTCCTCTGGAAGCTGCCCTCTGCCAGGGCCAAAATCCGGGTCACTTCCAGCCCAATCTTCACTACATTCTACATACTAGTGAGTACCGCTCTGTGCTTTTGAACTGATGAGGGAGTGTTTTTTTTTGTTACCCCTCTTGAGCAATATCACTGAATTAATGGAGAGAGAGGCTAGACCATATTTTGCAGGGATAAGAATTATTTTTAGTTGAAGGTGTACTACAAGAAGTAGACACAGATTATTAATTTTATTTCACTGTCTGAATTCTGCTTTTCACATATTCTGGTACCATATCTGCTGGATTTGAGTGGGTTTTGTTTTCCTGTGGTGATTTTTTTTTTCTTTTCCTTTTTTTTCTTTTGTTGTTTTCTTGTCTTGGAAATTAGTATCTTATACTTTCTTTGCTCCTTGCAGTAAGTAGCATGTGACACAAAACCAGCTTCTCACTGAGGTTGTGAGAAGTGAAACACTGGAAGATAATTTGTGTGAAGCTGTTGAAAAGCTTGGTCATCTGCTGTAGAAAATGGTGATGTGAGAGGGTTTTGGTTAGTCTGAGAATGTAGAAACCCAACCCTGTTAATTTCTTTCCCATCATATCAACGTGGCTGCTGACTCGATGTTCTTGATACTTGCTAAGGTGGAAACAGAATATATAGGCAGTACAGTTATAGTTCACAAACATCTAAGATCTTGTCTGTTCTCCTCTTCCCAGTTTAGAGGCATAGGCAACTTCTGATCACATTAAGGTAGCCTTAATTTCCGAACATCATACCTGTTAACTGTGATATTGCTCACAGGGCATGGTAAACACAGCTAAGAACATATGTGAATTTGTTTAAAAATATAATTCAGAAGCTTTATCATAAGTGCTTTCTGAGATCCTGGCTTGCCTCAGTGTGTAGCGTAATGTGCTTGCTCTTCCTCAGTGAGATTAGTACAGGTTGTAGAAGTAAATGTGTGTTTGACTTGGGTTAGATGGGAGGCATCCTTCTTTGGGCTGCATACAGGTACTGGCATGGCAAAACCCAAGAAGCATCAAAACCACATCTGACCTAGTAGCCTCAACTGAATTTTTGGTGGGATGTCTTTTTAGCTCTTTCAGGTATGGACTGTGGGCACTGGGCTTGTGTGCAGTTTTAGATAACCATGTATACACACAAATGCTCCAAACTTAAAAATATTACCAGCCATTTCCAGTCTGAATTTAAATTGTCCTTTAAGCTTCCGGTAGTGCATGTGGCTCAGTAGGGAGTTCATGCCAAAGGCTTTGAAAAGCGAAACTCCCGATAAACCAAAGGGAAGAAAAAAGTAAACTGACTCTGCTGTTGACTTTTTCAGAACAGAGTGAGAAGCAGAAAGTGAAACAGCCTTAGAGGAAAACACTTTCATTCAGTTTGATCTTCTGGAGTATGTTATTGGGAAATGAGGATGGAGGTGTGTTCTGTGAGGATTTCCTTTCAAATAGCTGTTTGTCATGTCTTGAAGGAATGCTTTCTTGCAGAGTCAGTGATTCAAGCAAAGTTAATAGATTGAGAAAAGTCTCCTCCTACCCGGAGGGTAAGCAAAAAGGGTGTTTGTTCCTCTCCAGTGAGTTGTTGCTGCTCTAGAACACCATTATTTTCAGGGATCCTTTTTTGTCAGTGTTTTCTTCCAGAGTTTTCTACCCCAGAAGGGAGTGTTGTATTATTATTCTTTTATGCCGTTTGCCTCCCTTCTAAGGAGGAAATATTCAGATGTAGGTGTCTTATTGGTCATTTCTGTTCTCCAGCCACCTTAGAATCAGCTTGGACTGTCTTGGTTCTCTGATAGATTTATCTGTCTCATACCTGCATTATTAGAATTAGCTTGCGACTCGGATAATTTTATCTGGAAAAATCTGCTTTCTTGGAGCGTAAGTCTGCACAGCGGAGGGTAGATATATCCAACTGAGCTCTTAATTGCATAGTAAGGCTGTGACAGCACAGGAGTTGGTAAATTAGCCTTGCTGAGCTCCATGCTGTCATACTTAAATGGTACATGAGCTGACTTGGGTATCTCTGTGTTGCACTGTGTGGCAGGGTGAGGTGTTTTAAAGCTGTTGCTTGCAGCTGACTTTTTCCTCTGCATTCCTGAACATTTACACTGTTGAGAGAACTGCAGATGTTAGTTTTATCACAGATCTGAAGTGTGGTAGTTGGTATTGAGTGGCTTCTGTTATCTGGTGTGATTGGTTTATTCAGTCATACCAAGCACTTGATCTTGTAATTTGGAGGGATATGTTTTGTCTGGTCTTTCTCCTCCCCTCCTCCAGTTGATTGAAAGGTGGGAAGACTGTTTGCTGTAAAGATACTGTTGTAAGGAGTGGATAAGACCTCTTCAGAGGTCTTTAATCTGACAGTTAAGGAAATTTGTTTCTTCCTAAATTCTAAGCCAGTACTCCTACCTCTAACAGGCCTGAGGAATCTTCTTCAGAAAATTAACTCTAATCTGCTACAGGAAATCCTTAGCACACATTACCAGGATTGAAAGATTACCTGGAAATGGTATTCCAAAAGCGTGTCTGGTCACTACTGCGTATGTGCCTTTTGATATGAGCTCACTTTGGTATCTTTTTGTGTAGGTATTTGTGGTGGCTTTAGTTGGTATTGCCCGTGCTGTTGTCTCCATGACTGTGAGTGCCTCCGATGCTGCCACAGTTGCTGACAAGGTAGGTACAACACTAATTTTAGAGGCTCTGCTTGTGCAGTTCTGATCACAGCAATCTGTTATGGCTTCCCTTCTATGTGTCTACAAGAAGAATGTCATTTTTTTCAGTACTCGTAGCTATGTGCACTATGGAATCCTGTTCTGATAGCTGTATCTAAATGATCACAACATCCAGGGCTGTAAAACAATGGACTTCCTAAAATAGACACACAAATAACGGCAGCAACACTTTCCTGTTGCAAGGATGAAATGACTCTACTTTGCAAGAGCTAAACATTCAGATACCTTTAGTGGATAGGCAAGACATGGCCTTTGTTACTCTTGCAATATTTGAATGGCTCTTTGAAAAATATTTAATTCTTATGTATTGAAAGCAAATAAAACCGAATTCCCTTTTGAGACTGATATCTGAACGTCCTTGCAGCCACTCTGAGTACAGGGCAAACCCTTAGCAAACAGGAAATAGCTGTGTATGTGCTGTTCCTTTGTAGTCGTTTGACTTGTAGCAGAATATTACCTCAACCAAAAAGCTCTGTAGTTCTTGAACTGTTAGAGGAAGAAGAGCCACCCACAGAGTATAGGTCTTCTGGCTTTATTCCCTGGGAGCAGTGTGGTTCTTTTGCTTTTCCCTTTAGTGTTACCTGTCAGAGCATTCTAATGCACTGCTTGTTGTGAGTGGCTGGATGTTTGTAGCATTTTCATTCACCTCTGTTGAATAGATGTAGGTCCAGAACTTGAAAAATGAAGAAGAGGAGAGAAGGTGCTTTTCTTCAGCTCTGTTGGTGTTGCTGCTAAGTGCACCTTGCTGGGAAGTCATGCAGTAAGACAGATACTCTGTCAATTTTTCCTGTACACATGTTCCATCATGTCTATTATGTTTCTTTTGTTTTCTCTCATATACGTACATATCTATATGTACACATATGCACACTGTGTGTTTTCTGAGATTAGAAGTGTCTCATCAAGTGCCTCTTAAAATATTGCGTATCTTCAAGAGAGAGTGCCATTCAGTGTTCAGAGGAGACGCGTTTAATAAGCCAGAATCTGGATTCTTGTTCTAGGTTTGGCACTGATTTATTGCATGACTACCTGGAAAGTTGCCTCACCTGCTGTTATTTTCGTCTTGTTTCATCAAATGAAACACAGGAATGAAAATAACAAGCTAGAAGTGGGAGGGCTTTAGAGTTGAATATGCCTTAGATTTAGGGACCAGTAGCTTTGGAAAAGTGCAGAATACAGAGTTTGTTCAGTTATAACTGTACTGCAGAATCTACTGCTTTAAGAACTGGCCCTGTTTCATATTTTACTTTTGAGGTTTGTGTTTGTACTTCTTGGGAGTACAGCAGAAAGGACACATCCGAGACAAGTGACATATCCTCAAGTGCGGAAAACCATGGTCACTTCCTCTCTCCGTAGGCATGCTATTTCCTCGCTCCCACACGACTGTTTTGTTTCACAGGCCTGTTTTGTTTCACAGGCATGGACGTGTCTTGGAACAAGCATTTAATTAGTGTCCCTACAAAGCATGAGGGGGGTTTGTGGAAATTACTTGGTCCATTCAGAGGCTGCCATCCCTTGGAGCAGAGTAGAGTTTTGCTATATTAACTTTGAACTGATTCCTGGCTTCATCTAATCATGTTTGTCTGGTTTCTGTTATCCCTTAGATCCTGTGGGAGATCACAAGGTTCTTCCTTCTGGCGATTGAACTCAGTGTGGTGATTTTAGGCCTTGCTTTCGGTATGTGTCAGGGGGTTTTTGCGTGCTTTGAATGTTTCCTATTCCTTTTCTTTCCACAGAGACTGCATCTGTAAGTTTGTGGAGATGCTGATTTTATGAAGTGAAGGAGCTCTAGAATAAAGACAAAGGACAAACTGGGGATTTTTAGTTAGAAATGGCTGAAAGCCCGATTACATGTGATACATGATTATGTGGTGATGGAGTGCACAGCTTAGGTGAAGAAGGCTTATGTAAAGATCAACAGTCTGATCTTTGTTTCAACTCCATTTTATTCAAGGTGATTCCTTTGAGGGTCTTTCCATCCCTTCCTTGGCTGGTTTGATTCCATCCTGGCTTCATTCAAGTGCTTTAACCTTACTTTTTTCAGTTGTACGAGTGAAAATGTTGTTTGGAGCACCTCTTTCTGTGGGTCAGAGGTAGAGGAGAGGGGTTAGCGGGTGACACTCCATCTGCCAGCAGGACACCTGAGCACTAGCTCTTTCAGCTTTTCAGGGCTCATAGATTAATTTAAATTGGAAGGAGCTTCTGGAGATTGCCTGCTCCAGCATTTTCCAGGTCAGATTTCTGTAAATTATGTAAGCCCTTCTCCCCTTTTCTAACCCAGTCTCCTGTCAATTTTTTTTCCTGAGAAGAAACTTTACAATATCTCAGTGTACATGACACCAGAATCATTCCTGACATTTGTTGTTTTTTGGGAACCCCAGTGGAAGGACTTAGTTGCTTTCTATATTAATGTGGGCAGGAGAAAAGCAAGTTAAAACCTGTTGTTTTGTAATTATTATTTTGTCTGTGAAAGGGTCAACTCTCCAAAGAGGGAAGCAGTTTCCAGTGGTTAAGTGACCTTTAACCTTCCCTTGAATGCCTCTGGAAATACAGAGATTTTCCTGTGTTGGTTTTGGAGGGAGCTGATTTTTACCAGGGCTGGGATCACATCCTGAGTCACTTCTGTGTGCCTTATTTCTAGGTCACCTGGAGAGCAAGTCGAGTGTGAAACGTGTTCTTGCAATCACTACGGTGCTGTCACTGGCATATTCTATCACCCAGGTGAGTACACTGGAGCAGAAGAATTAGTCTTTGCAAAAGAGGGGACTTTGCTTTGAGTTAGGTGTGGGATTCCTATCTGGAAAGTGGCAGCTTTGCTCCTTGGATGAGGTTTTGGGTAAAGACTGGATGCTTGTGGCGTGTGAGGATCCCCAGAGCACACACCAGACTCTATCTCCTTGTCCTCTTCGTGGCATGAATGGCTCAGCCAAGGTGTAGAAATTGGTTGAGGTTTAGATGGGTTGCCTTGTTTAGTGAAACTTGGAACAGGAGTGAGAAGTTTTTCACAACTGAGCCACAAGTTCTGAACCTAGCCTCAAGTGCCATGAAAACTAGATGGAGACACCTGAGGTGTGCTTGCCAGATAAGGGCAGTGCAGAGTGGGCCTCTTGTCTGGTGATTCTGAGGGCTGAGAGCCCTTGCTTCCCTTCAGACTGGCAGCTGGCTTGCTAGCTCAGTTTATTAGCTGTGTCTCCATCTCTCTGAACAATGCGGTATGTGTCTAGGTTTCTTCTTTTTGGTATGTAAGTAGTCAGCCCTGTGTCTCTATACTTGGGGCAGCGCCAGAATGACACAGAGATCTTTGTTCTGTGACCAGGCTCTTGCTTGTGTAGGCAGTGAGCTGATCATTACCACACGATAAAGCTGGAGGAGCCTCATTAAATATCAAGTGTTTGAGCTGTAACTGGGTTCAGTATTGTTTACAAGCACTTTTTTCTCTCCACTGTCTGTATGTTAGCTTCTGTTCATACCGTTTTTCAGGAATTCAAGTGAATGAGACAGTGCCCTTTCCCAACTCTTGCACAAGTGTGGGCTTCTGTATTCTGGATGTTTCAGCAGGAAAGGTCTAATTTAGAGATGGAAATGGAACTCTCAGTCTATTTCAAACAGACAACTGCTTGCATACCCTATCCCTTCATTCAGTCTCACTTCTGGAATGTCATTGATGCCAGTTGCCTTTGGAAGCAGATTCCTGCCATTTTTTCCCCCCCTCACTTCTTGTCTTCAGTTTCTTCCTCTTTTCCTGTGTCAGCTTAACTTGGTCTAAGCACAGCAATGGTTGGGTCTTAGGTGGCAGGGAGAGATGCTGTCTGAACTTCTTTAAACACAGTCTCCCTTGTCCAGACACCCGCCCTAGTGAGCATGCTGCCTATAACAGAATCATGCTAGTGCCACTTCTCTCCTAGGGCACCCTGGAAATCCTGTACCCTGATGCCCACCTCTCAGCAGAAGACTTCAACATCTACGGCCATGGAGGGAGACACTTTTGGCTTGCCAGCTCCTGTTTCTTCTTTCTGGTAAGTACTGGTCATGTGTTACACACTCTGATAGCTTTTTTATATTTTCTACATGGGGCAAGGAGGATGATTTGTGTATGATAAGGCCTTAGTCCCCCTCCTGCCTGATACAGTGCAGCATTGATGCTTCTCATGTGGTAGGGAAGCTGAAGCAATAAAGGTGTGGTGGGAGTTGTGTAAGCTGTGGCAGCTGAATTCAGATGTTCTTCATTCCCTTGTTTCTCAGTGATCAGCCTTTTTGTGCTGATGGGGGTGAGGTGTGGGCCTTCACATCTGCACCATCTGAGCTGGGTTTAATACCAGGGGTCTGTGCCTCTGTCCTGAGACACCTAGGGAGTGTGTGACACCACATACCATCCCTGCAAAGATTGTTTAGTTCAGTTGCCAAGGAGCTGTGGAACAGTTAGTTCTTTGTTTCAACAGGTCTATTCCTTGGTGGTGATTCTTCCAAAAACTCCTCTGAAAGACCGGATTTCTTTGCCCTGTAAGTGACCTGTGTTCCATAGTACAGATGGAGACAGTGTCAGGATAAAACATAGGTGGGAGTAAGAGGTTCCTGTACATGGCTGTGTTGCAGATACATCTCACTGTCTCAGGGTACAGATACATGGCAAGGGACTGATAAGTTATCCCTGGAAAAATAGGATGTTGTGCCTTTTGGAGTGCAGAGTAAGAGCAATTACACTGCTACTTCAGTAGCTAAACAATTACATTAAGAAAACAAAATCTACTGCTCTGTTAATGATACAGATGTAATGCAAATATATAATCTTCAGAGAGCTGTAACAAATGGTTTCTTAATAATAGCTTCCTTTGAAATGCATGTATGATGTTAAAGTGTACGTGCTGGTCATCCCCTGGGAAAGAAAGGCTAATTGGGAACTGTTTAATTTTTATCTGAGCATTTACTCTATTAAGATGCTTCTCTGGTTTTTCTTTTTGTTGCAGAACAACTGCAGTTCTTGAATAAGGAGAGAAGCTGTTACTAAGATGTTTGCACTGGGCTGTTCTCTCTCTAAGTAGTGTTGGTGTCTGTATGGGTACCCTGAGGGAGTGGATGTGTGTGGCACATGCCACAGGCAGGTGGTCCTGAGCCTGATCTGCCTAGTGTCCAGCACACCCTGCTGCTCCTGTCCAGGTTTTCTGAGTAGTTTTGTTAGTTGTACGTTGGAAGGGCACAGCTTCTGGTTCAGCTGTGGGCTGTTTGGTTTTCTTACGTTCAATTATGTGACTGATACTGGTTCCAGATGCTTGCCTATAAAATCTTTGCAAATGTTGCCATGATTATGTGTTTTCAAAACCCATCTTGTGTGTGTGTGTATGTGCATCCAGGGGGGTATGGTTTAGTCTACTCTACCTCCATCAATCCTGCCAGCATGAGACAGGAAAATGCAGTCTTAATTCTTCAGAAGTTCTTAAACAGATAAGATTGTGAGACTCTTGTGTTGGGTTTGCCATCTCCCTCAGACAGATTTGAACTGTGCTGGTGCTTATGAGGTTGAGCTTCATCTGTGTCTATGTCTTTCCCACAGCCAGGAAGAGTTTTTATGTTTATGCTGGAATCCTGGCACTGCTGAACCTGGTGCAGGGCCTGGGCAGTGCCCTCCTCTGTGTGGATATCATAGAAGGACTGTGGTATGTATGCTGGGGAAGGAGGTCTGCAGCCCTGTTTCTCATGTTGCATCTCAGTGTCCTTCAACACTACCTCTTCCAAGAAAACAAACTTGTGCTGTGAACCTAAGAAGCAGTAAAGCTGTTGGTTCTGTTTTATGCTGAAAGACCTCAAAGTGATCAGGGGTCAGGAAACTAACAGCGGAGAGGTCTGTGGAGCTGTATGCTCTGCAGTGGTCTTGAGGTGGTGGGTGAGAGTAATTGTTTGAATCTGTTGACTCGTGTTTCATAGGTAATAAGGGAGGAAACAGTCTGTTTGCTAGAAGTAGCACAGAGATACACTTACTCAACTCTGGAGTCTCGTTCTGCAGGGATCAATGTCACTTCTGTGAATCAAAATTGGGAGCACTGAGACTGTTCCTGGTCAGACCTTAGGTCTTGGCATGGTTCCCTCTGAGTATCTAGGAGCAGTGACACGTTGATGGCAATGTCTGTTACTTTGCATTGGTTTGAATTTGTTTAGCACTTTTCTTGTCCTCTGCTTGGACACTGGAGGAAAACTGGATAATTCTGGGGGGATGTGACTGGTGTTAGCTAGCTGTATTGTGCTTCAGTGCTAAATTTCTTCATGTTTCCTTTTGCCATTGACAGCTGTGTTGATGCTACCACGTTCCTTTACTTCAGCTTCTTTGCACCTCTCATCTACGTGGCATTCCTGAAAGGCTTCTTTGGGTGAGTAGCCAGGAGCAGGAGCTTAGAGGGTATATATTGTCATTTAATTGTTTTGCACTCAAGTTCTCTCCATCTGCAGAATAAAGGCAGTGACTAGAATGCCAGTTAGGGAACCAGTTTTTAATTTCTGGCCTTGAAGTTTCTCTTGTGTGACCCAGGGCTGCTCGCTCCTATCCAGGACTCCTCTGTATGCAGAGTAGAGCTGATGGCTATATTCCTCTCAAACATTTATGAGGATTACGGACTACTTCAGTGTCTGCATCCTGTTTAGTACAAAGTTTATCTGCTGAAGTTGTTAACTAAGTGGTTAGTGATAGATTGAGTCCCGGAAGGTTAAGTGGTCTTCTAAGTGGGTTTTGGTATAGGTTTGTAGAAAGGATCTAGGTGTTAGGTAACTCTTCAGCTGATGACTCCTCTACAATGGCCCAAGTCACCAGTTCTAAGCACTTGGGAGTGTGATTCTTGGGTCGGGGTTGCCACCGTGTGGTCACTCCGAGGAGATGCATCTTGGCAAGAAAACCGCAGTGTTTAGTGTAGGTTTTAGCTTTTACTGTCTACAGGCAAGAAATATCAGACTTTAAAATAACTAAGAACATAAGGTACTCCTAAAATATCAAAATGTGCCTCTGCTGCCTTCTGAAATCAGCAGAGAACAGTGTATGGAAGTAGAGATGGAAACTTCTGATCCACAAGTGTTTGCGTTCTGGTTTTCCTGATGTACACAGATGGAACTTGAGGCCAGCTCCTGTTCTGTTGGTGTCAGTAATCAGGCTGCTGTGGCATCCAGTGGTTTGGATGCTGTTTCCCTCAGTAATTTAGAACTCCCAAAGATGAGAACACCTTTCTCCTACTAGTCAGGGTTCTGCCATTTTTATTTCTCTTAGATGACTCAGGCCAAAGCCACGTTTAGCATTAATTTATGATGATTACTCTGTTAGGTATTTTTCAGGACTGAAAGCTAGTGTGAAGAGTTTTTAGGGTCTGAATACACAATTTCTTAGTGCTGCTGAGTTTCAGTTAAGTGGCTGTGATACTAGGTTCCTTAAGCATGTATTTTAAATCTTTAATCACTCCAGGTCTGAACCGAAGATCCTTTTCTCCTACAAGTGTCAGGTGGATGAACCTGAGGATGTGGATGTGCACCTACCCCACCCTTATGCTGTTGCCAAGAAGGAAGGAATGGATTCTGGGTTCTACTCGAGCACTCAGATTGACACCACAGCCTACCTGGATGACGTGGCCTCTATGCCATATCACGTGGGCAGCATCAACAGCATAGACAGTGACCGCTGGAAAGCCATCAATGCCTAAGGCACAGCTACCCGCTTCACACGATGCCTCATTCCTTTCCTTCCTAACTCCCCGATACCACAGCTGTTAAGATGTCCTTTGGAAATCTGTCCTTGGCTATCTGCCATGGCTCTCTTCTCTTCCTTAGGATTTCTGCAACCTATAGTGGAACTAAGTCGGCAGCCCAAATCCTGTTGGAAAGAACATTTTCTGTTGCTACCTGAGAACAATGTAGAACAGTTGTGTTCATAAACCTATAAACTGAACCTTCCTGATCCTCTGTGTTTCAGATGTGAATATGACCCAGAAGACAGGTCTGACTGGCACCTTTCCTTTTCAGTGACTGAAAGCACTTGTCTGCCAATTAGGGGAATGGCGTTGAGGGATGAGGGTGTTGATTTGACTGCTGTATTGTACATATATAGAAAGAGTTTGGTGGTTGAAACCAAAGATGGTCTTCCTGGGATTTTTCAAGAAGCACGGCTGCCTAGTTCTTGTCATAATGCAACAGCATAGGTGGTGATAGCAGTGTCTGAAGAGGGAAGCTGGTCAGCTGGGCTTGTATCTGGTTTCAGCTAATACTGCTGAAAATCATGAATTGCAGTTGTTAGGGGTTAAAAGAAGTGTTCTGAGTGTGTGGGAAGAGAGGTATGAAGAGGAATGAACTGTTCTTTGAGCCCTGAGAGCATTTTGGAGGACTAGTAGCTGGCAGCATGGACATGAACTGACTGAACAATAGGGAGCCAGAAGGACAGACTGTGCTGCTGTTTAGCTGAGCTGAAGTAGCTGTGAAACAGTCTGTGGAGGCTGTACTACTGTGCATCGGAGCTCACAGGAAAAATATAAGTTAATAACACTGAATCAGGGCTGAGTTTTAAAAAGCAGCCCCATGAGGTAGGTGCATTTTCCATCTGCACCCTGCTTCATGGCTCTGGCAGGGTTTTGGAGAGTGCTGTGAAGGAGGAAGCTGACTGCAGATGAAGGTTCCAGAGATGTTCAGGTGATTGAGGCAGAGCAGAAGCCCATGATGAATCCGAGCTGTCAGTATTTAGTAACTGGAGACTCTCAAACACCATAGGTGTGCTAGAATCAAGCTGGCTGTTGTTCTAAGTTGGGAGGCAAGTGGGAGACAGATGTGTTTCTCTGGCCGTGTATTAGTCTTACGTTGCAGGTCAGATCTGCAGACTTCTGCTGGTCTGAATAGGTTTTATGGCTTGATATATTGAAAATACTTAGGTGCCTGCAGTGCGTGGTTCATTTAAAGACTGCCTGGAACTTCTTATTAACCTCTTCCATGCTGGAAAAGGGAATACTGTTGTCTAAGCTGTCTGGCATGCAGTTTCAAGACATTGTGTTCCAATCCAGGGACTGCTCAGCTGAAAGCTGTGTCAGGCTGGTTTCTGGGATGTACTGTGCTCTGCAAGGATGAAGAGGTATTCCTCTAGCTTTGGGGGTGCTTTCCTACCTGAGTCCTCCAGGTAGGTGGAGATCTGCTATAAACAATAGTAACTTTCCACTAGGGATGGTAGAAAGAGAGAATTTGTAATGTTTGGGGACTGTGTAAATCCCTTGCTCCAACTCACTGCTGTTCCTGAAGGATATTGAGGTAAGAGTTTCTGGGGAATCATCATTCAGGGTGCAGTGTGGAGGTGCTAGTTTGGATCATGAGCAGGCAGGGGAAAGCATTTGCTACCAGGTGTTCCCACTATAGAGAAAGAAAGTTTGGGTAAGAACATGAAGTTCATATTGATTGCCAAAACTATGCAGGCCCTTTGCTTATCTCTTTTTGTTAATGAGCAATGCAGCCTCTGTTTTGCCTGTGGACTTTGCCCTGCAGGACTCTAAGTAGCACTGGCACCTTAAAAACAAACACCTGCCTCCCCCTCCCTTTTTTTTTTTTTTTTTTTTTCTTTAATTTACTTTTGAGGAAAAAGTCTTCTGCTTGTCTGTGCAAGAGCTGAATTATCTGATGTAGGTCAACAGCCTTTCACATTTCCCTTCCATGCATTGACTGTGTAAGGGCTGGACAAGCAACGGGCCAAGTCAGCCCTTGCCACGTTAGAGAAATGTTCCATGCTCCTCCCATCACTTGCTGTGAATCGGCCTGAGCCACGCTTGCTTACTCTAAAAGGGATGGATGACATGGTGCCTGCATTGCCCTGCTGCTGCTCCTAATGCTGCTTACAACACCGACCCCGAGCTGCTGTTAGAAAGTGTGGGGAAATCTGCAAAGCTTCCCTGGAGTTGGTGAGCCTTGGACAGAGCCAAGAAATATGAAGATCTTAAAGCAGTTGAGAAATAACGGAGCAACTGCTTTTCCGTCCCAAGGAGTATTTGCTGTCTCTCAACACCCTGACCGAGGGGACTTACCTGCCCTCCTTGGTGATGTGAAGAACACGTTATGAATTTGCCTTTTTATCAGCTGAATTCAGTGCTGAAGGATCACCTGTGCTGGTGGTCGACATGTCCATCCTGTCCTTTGCTGGCAGGACTCCAGTATTTCTGGAGCGTCCCACATTCTGCTGCTGAGGAGCTTCTGCGCTAGGTCATGGACTGACCTTCCTCCTGTTGTATTTTTCTGTATATATATAATGCTTTGGGCCATATTCAAAATGGTCCTTGAGCAGAAGTGTGTTATGTGGGGGGGAGGGGGGTAAAAAGAGAGAAAATACAGAATAAATGTATATTTTTGTTTGTAAAAAATAAAAAATTAAAATTGTTTGGCATAAATGGTCATATTTTTTCTCAAATGATTTCTCAAATGATTATGGAGGAAAAAAGATCTTTCAGCTTATTTTTTTTAAATCCATGAAGAAATATGGTAGCTAGTAACAGAATAACATGTCCTTTTGTCAGAGATGGATTTTTTTCCTTCTTGGAAGGCTATTACTAGGACAGGAGATGACTCTGCAGAGAGTGGTCTCCAGGCCCTATATAATTGTCAGTGAAGCCTTCGATTCTTTTCTTGGTAACTAGATCTTGCTGCTCCTGGGCCTGTCTAGCACCAGGGGTCTTTGCTATAGGATGTCTTTCTCTGCTGTTTGGGAAAAGGCTTATGTGGAAGTTGGAATTGACTCTTGCTTATTTCTTGTTTGGGCTTTGAAAGGAACCCTGTGTGTCAGGGCTGATTTTCTGGCTGCAGGCAGGTTGTGATAGCTGCTGAGTAACAATTAAGTGTGCTGGCAGTAATCGGCACCCGTCAGGTTCTCTTAGGCAGGGGTGTACAGGCTGGGGAAGCGGGGTGAGCTATGTCATCTCTACCTTGGGCTTGGGTCTTGCCCTTGTGCAATAAAACCTTTCAGAGCTCCTTCGAGGCTCCCTGCAGAGAACTGGGGATTGCCCTTGGGGATGCTACTGCTGGAATTAACTTCAGCGTCCTCTGCTCCTGCGTAGGTGGAGAGGCACTTAAGTTGCTGTACAGCTCCTCCACCGTTACCATGGCTGCTTCTACATCAGTGACCTGCAGGGAGTGGGCGCTGTTGGGTGTCCCTAGGCTCTTGGGGATCACAGGAAGGCACGGCTGTAGGTGTGATGTGCAGTTTTATTTGTCTTTGCTCACTCTCCCTCCTGGATCTTTGCAGCTGATGCTTGCCACCTGGCTGCAGTCACACCTGAAAAAGGCCTAAGGAAGGATGACAGGAATAATCAAAATTATGGGAAGACTTCCAGGGGAGTAATTGCAGGGTTGAGAACTCGGCAGCCTGGAAGCGCAATGGTGCAGGTCTGTGAAACCCTGAGAGCACAGAGGAGGCAAATCAGGAGTGACTGTTCATAGGCTGCTTCAGTACAAAAACTAGGTGCCATCAAATGAAGTTAAAAGGTGGCAGGTGAGAAACAAGAGGCTGGTGAGAGTGTTCTGGGAGGGATCATGGTTTCACTTTAGCCAGACCTTTGCTATTGTACTGGGTGTGTGCAGTGCTTCTGTACTGCAGCGCAAACAGCTGATGGTACCATGATGCAGTGCCCTTGCCTTGAACTCACGCAATGGGCAAGTCTCCAGCATCCAAGGTATTATACAAATAACAAAAATATTCCCTGCTTCCAGGAAGATGATATAGAAGAGGCCTGGATATCTTGCAGGGGTAGAGTGTTCTAAATACTCCCTTAAAGCTGGCCAGAGTCCCACTGCTGAGTCGAAGCTGTGGTTGCCACATTAATTGCAATGAAGAATAAGCATTAAATGGTTAAAACTGCTCTGATGCACTACTAAGTAGTAGATAAGCAGTGTGGTGATACCAAGGTTTTGTCAACTGTCTAGTCACAAATGCACAGAATTGTACAGGTCATCATGTGGACTGTATTTCTGGGAACGCAGAAAGTTTGGAAATGATCCTTCAGAGCTGCCAGCTGCTTGTGTGTTCTGTTATCTTCTTTCTCATTCCGTCAGTTTGGGCTGGGGATGGGCCATACCCGGCATCGGGGACCGTGTCTGCGGTGGCCTGACCCACGCAGGGCCCACGCGTGTGCCTGTCGTGGCCGGTAACGGCACAGTCAGTAGGTCTTGCTGGAACAGGGTGGCTGAAAGGGGCAGGGGCGAATTCTGCCCCGTAGAGCAGCTGCTGTAAAAGCGATTGGAAGTTGTGGACCGTAATTTTGTTTTTCATCACCAGAGAAACATGAGCTGATGCGTTGGGGTGGTGAGCTCCCTCCAGGACCGTGGAGGGAAGTGGCGTGTGCGCAGGTGGGCAAGGGGGTTCCTGGTGGGTGAGGGGGATGCCCTGGCTCGGCTGCCTTGGGGGTGCGATTGTCCCTGAGGGGGAATTGCCTTGGACACCCACGGGGGCTCATCAGCCCATGATGGACAATGCCTGGCTGGCTCCTCAGTCTTGGAGCTAGGAGGTAAGCTTCCTGCCTGCCTGGTTTATCTTCTGCGTGGTTACCTGTGGTTTGGTTTTCCCTCTCCCATAATTTTAACCCAGTAAAAGGAACCCCGTGGGCTGGGCATATCGCAGTGGAAATTGACGCGGTTTGAAGGCGTGGAGGGTGGGCGCAGCCCTCGCCGCGGGAGGGGAGGAGGAAGGCTAGCGCGCCCGGGGACGCTCCGGTGCCGCCGCGGGTACTTCGCAGGGCGGGGATAAAGAGGAAATCTGTCCCGGAGCTCAGCTTTCCCCGGGCCGGGCCAGGCCGCCCGCGCCGCTGCCGCCGCTAGCCTACAATCCCCAGCCTGCCCCGCGGCCCGCCGCCAGCACCACGCCGCGCTATTGGCCGCCGCGGACCCGGCCGCCAATGGGGCGCCGGTATGTTGGCAGGCGGCGGAAGGGGAGAGGCGCTCTTGGCGGCCGTAGCCCGGTGTGAGTGGGGGGCGGGGAGGGAGCGGCGTCCCCAGCGCCCGCCCCGGCGGCATGGGGGGCAGCGAGAGCAGCCACGGCGGCAGGAAGGTCTCCTTCGGGCTGGACGAGCGGGAGCAAGTCCGGGTGCTGCAGGGCATCAGGGTGAGGCGGCCCGAGGGCGTGCGGGGGCCGGGGATGGGGGCAGGGAGGCTGCGGGGGGGCTGGGCGGGGGAGCGCGGTGCGGGGCTGGAAGGGATGAGTGGGGAGAACCAGCGAGGAGGAGGGGAGGAAAAACTGGGAGCTGAAGGAGGAGGGGGTTGGAGAAGCGATGGGGTGACTGGAGAGTGGTGGGAAAGAGGGCTGAGTGCCTGAGCAGGGCTTCTGTTGAGCGGTGACACACCAGCCCTTTATCTCCCCTTCCCAACTCTGCTCTCGACCCTCTTTCCCTCCTCGCTGCTTGATGACCCCAGCTTGCCCCTGCCTTGTGCCTTGCAAGCAGTTTGATGCTAAAGGCACTGCCTGGCTCTGAGGGCATCCGAGAGGAGACACCTCTGCCCTTAATGGTACCGAGAGCGTTGGCAAAGCACCACTGTCTGAGCATGCAGGGAGATAAGAGACTGTGGGGATTAGCGAGGATGAGGGGTGTTTCCAGGAGGGGCGGTGGGAAGCTGCTTCTTGAATTTTGATCAGAAATCTATATGTATGTGTTGTGAAAACAAGCCCTGGAGAGTGATGGTGGTATCGTTAAGGAACATTTTTTTCCCCATCAAGATTTCTCTCCCTGTTTTTTTTTTGTCAGTTACTTAAGGTTTTTTTGGTTTTTTTTTTTTTTGTATTACTACCATAATTTTTGTTGCTGTTGCTTCGTAGTTTTATCTGTTTTCCCCCAAAGATTTGTCAGAGATGAGATGAGCTTGCAGAGTGTTTTGCAGTGGTTACTTATTTTTCATCCCATTTTGACTAATCGCTTAACAAAAGTTAACTAAGATTATGCCAGTCTCCTCTTCAAAGTGTTTGATGGAGGTAAAGTTGTTCTTCTCTCATTTATCTTTACAGGATATAGGCAGGGACCTCTTGAGGACTCACCCTCACCTACTATAGATGTAATTTTTTCTGGTGCATTATTTTAGTTAGCTGCTTCATCAGCTAGATGCAAAAATGTGGGTTCATTGTTACTGGTCTGTTTATGACCTCTAGGAGGTCAAGATGAAGATGCTCTGTATACCTCATGATAGCTGATTAGGTTAAATGAGCTAGAGTCTTTGTAGACCTTTCTGTTTGACTTCCTGAACTCAAAGTTTTTATTTTCCTACTTTTTTTGTTTTTTTTTTTTTTCTTTTTTTTTGCTGAGCCTACCCTTAACTAAGTCTGGCTTTTTACACATTTGTGTTTTTAAAAAACAGTTCCCATAAACAGGAATTCATCATGATAGCAATGTATAAATAAGATGTTAAAAATGATATTAAATTGGGTAGCAGTGGCATAGCTAAAAATACGTTTTCTACTGTGACCAGCCTGGGTGGGGAAACATCCTCATTTCATTTTGTTCTGGAGCCAGAACAGTCAGCACAGAATCTCTGTTCTTGGGGGGACGAAGGGTTTAGTCTTGAAAGTGTTGTGAGAAGCCCCTTGGGCTGGATTGCCAGAAAACTTCAAGCTAACTTTTCTTTCTTTGCCATGGGTTTGGACCCAAGTAAGGGAGTGAGAATGAAGTTGAGATTGCAAAAAATGTTTGCAGCCTTAGGTGAACGGGAGGGCTGTGCAGCTGTTTGCTGCTGTATGGTTTGCTTCTGCCACGCTGAGCTGGGGTAGCAAGCACGGGGGGAGAAGGAGGATGGATGGGATGGATTTACAGCCTGCTCAGTTCCCTTCCTTCCACTTCTGGTAAACGTGTCCCTGCTCAAGGAGATGGCTTGTTTGGTAGTGCTCTCCACCTTCATTATGATTTGTGGAAGATTGTCATTGTCCAGTGAAGCCTTTAGGGTCAGTAGATTAGAGGTTTTATCACTTACTGATAGGGTGCATTTTTTTTTAAATGTAAAGTAAATGTACAGTTGTTGACCATCTGGATTCAAAGGACCATGGCATTGAAGTGAGGTAACTGGCAATACTTTTGCAGTAGCATGGAAACTAGCAAATGGGAAGCTTTTATGATGAAATATACATACATTAAGAATTGACTTGATTGATTCTTTCCTGTGTATGTATGTTTCAGCTTTCTGAAGATGTAGTGAACCGAATGAAAGAATCTCCTCAAAGTAAAAGGGACAACCAGAGATCACCCCGTTCATCCAATGGCACAGCTTCATCTTTACCAGCTGCAGAAGGGAAACCCAAATCTCCTACAGGTACTGTCAGTCCCTGTCAGGTCTACTGACTGTTTCGACATACTTCTCGGAAGTGCTGCCACTGGATGTTATATGTATGCCTGTTTTTTCAGGACTATCTTATTGGGAGAGGAGCACTTTGATTAGCCTGTAACATTTTAATGCCTGTAGATATAGACATCACTGAATGCCTTGGATATTATAGTCCTGTGATGTCCACTTTATGTTTCTGAAATGTAGCTGTGTAATCTGGCAGTTGGAACAGTTGAAATGTTATGGTTCTAGTTCTGTCACTGTGTGACCCTAATAAAGACAACTTGTTTTTTAGGTCCTTTCCTTCTCCATCTTTGGATTACCACCCTTCTCAGATACTTTAATGAACTTGTATCACTTTGTGAACATTCTAGGATTTCAGATGAACATGCATTAAGCAAGACAGAAATTTCTTATTTTATCTTTCATTCCTGGCAAGATGCCTTGTTGTTCTTTGCATTCACAGGGAGTATATTGTGGATGGGTGGGGGAAATACTGATTTTTGTTCTTTTAAAATAAACTCATAGGGAAGGATAGACTGACTAAGCACAGCTTGCCAAATGGATGATGATAACTTAATTTCTGAATTGATCTTTCTTTACAGGTCAGAATACTATTTGATTTCTCTTGGTTCTCAAATACACTTTATTGATACATGCTATTAGTGTGGATTTGTTTAAGGCATCCAGACTAACATGAAGTTAGGGAACCAGGCCTTTGCTTTTAAAGATTTGCTTGCTGTTAGCCTACATCTTTCTTGAAAGTGGATTCAGCCTTTTGGAGCCTGAACTCCATCAAATAATTTAATCTCCACTTGTGTGATCCCTTGTAATTACAAGGAAAGCAGGAGATCAAGGGGAAGACTTAATGGAACTAGAGGAAGGAAGTGGAAAGTACATCTAAAACCATGCTTATGTTTCAGTATAAACCAGGGTTTGAGGAGTTAACGTTCTTACCTAAAAGTTTTTGTAGCATGCCTTGTTGAAGATGATGCTGTCAGTGTCTCTGTTTCATGAATTCAAACTCCATCCATCAATGGAAAACTTAAATTTTCTTGAGACTTTTCAAGGTGTATTGTTTTTTTCTCTTGGTGGAATAACACTTGAATATTAAATTTTCCTCTTCTCAAAGAATTTATGGTGTGATGAAGGACTATGTTTTGTACTATAGTTTTCACAGGTTTCTATTCTTCTTTTTAGGAATCCAGCCACCAATGGCAAGTGACTCTGATCAGAAGTCTTCTGCTGCAGAGCAGGAACTCTATAGGAGGTAAGGTGAAGATCTTGAAAAAGACAGTAGTTTGGCACCTTTTGGACTATAGAAACATAAAATGTTTAACTTCAGTCCAAGTGCAATGATTGTATGTTTTAATGCCTGAGAATCCCCTTTGAAGACTTTTTCAGTTAAGGGCCATGTAATGCATTTTTTTTAGGGAAGCCTGTTCCTTAACCAAAAGGAGCAGTTAGGGGAACTGTGTGCAATTGGAGTGATGGTTGGAAAAACAGGAAGGACCAGTATAATGAGTTGGTAACTACAGAAAACTTGTATGATGTGCATTGCGAGACACAGAGGATAAACGAGTATAGTTGCCTTTTCAGGGACAATGAAGGAGCCTAAGTGTTTGATACTTCCCATAGGGATTTTGGAATCTCAGACATGGTAATGGGTTTAATTCAGTTTGTAACTAAAATAATCAGATCTGATATACCTGATTCCATTCTTTCTTCTTTTCCTAGACTAGATGTAATGCCTGTCAGCCAGTACTAGAGTGCTATGAATTTTTCATCCAAGGGTATTTTAATTTATTAAGATAGAAATACCTGTGAAGATGAGCGCAAGGGTGAGGAAAAAGAAAAAATTGCAAAAGAAAACTGTCCTCCTCTCTGACGGAACCACAGCAGTCTCCTAGTTTTAGGCATTGCAGAGCAGTGAGAACTTCAGTTCTGTGTAACGCAGTAGCTTTCTGTTCTGTTTGTTGGCCTGATCTGTCTGTGCGTCCTTAACGATGCTGTAAAGATTGGTCTTCTGCTGCTCTGATGGTGTCCTTACTGTGCTTATAGCCTAGGTAACAATGAAAATCAGTCTCTATGTGTATGGTGTTTTTTGAGTATTGCAACTGACTGACCAAACCTGTTAAAACCCTGTTGCATCAATCACACACCCTTACAAAAGTCAGAGATGCAACCAAGGAAAGTCTCTGGAGAGCTGTTTCACTTTCTTGGGCACTGTGGAATTGAAATTGTTGGCAGTTTTCAGTGCTGAGCTACTGAACTGCATCCCAAATGCCTGGGAAAAGGAGAGGTTGGGGCAGAAATGAAGTGGAAATGTAGGCAGGGAAGACAAGCTTGTATTTTTGTGTCTCAGCTGTGGAACCAGAACCAGGTCTGAATGGGCTGAAATGCAGCCTGAGAAAGTTTGGAGATGACACCAAATTGAAGGAAGGGTCACTGTGCTGGGGAGCAACATTGCTGCTCAGAGGGACCTTGGCAAGCTCAAGGCATGGGAGAAGAGAGGCTGAGGGAACTGCATTGACTTAGCCTGGCAAAGAAGGGGGATCCAGTTGTTTTCAACTTCCTAAAGTAGTAAAATAGGGACAGTGCCAGACTGTTCTCAGAGATGCACACTGAAAGGGCAAGAGGCAAGGGATGTATATCACAGCAAGGAAATTCTGCATAGATGTTGGGGTGGGGGGAAACCCCAAACAGTCAGTGAGTACAGTAGAGCACTGGAACAGGTCGCACTGAAAGGATATAGAATCTTCAGCCTTGGGGATAGTCAGAGATTGACTGGAGAAGGCCCTGAGTGACCTGATCTAACCTTGAAGTTAGTTCTGTCTTGAGTAGGAGCCTGCAATAGATAACCTTCAAAGGTCCTGTCTAACCTAATTTATTCTGTAATTCACTTCAAGTTAATCTCTCTGCTTGCATGTGGAATTTCTAAGGCTTGAATTGGATGAAATTTCCTTCATGGCAGTCTGAGATTTGGGTGTCCAGGCTATGGATGTGACAAGGCTGCTTCTCTCAGTGCCGGTGCTGCATGCATTTTATGTGATTTTTCTTTCCCTTGCAGAGCAGAAGGGCAGCATTGTCAGATAAGTTAACTCCTTCTATTGTTGTATGTTCCTTGATCTCTTCCAAAGCAGTATGTATTTATCTAGCTAACCACTTTCTATTCTCACTGTTTTCAAGTGATAATTACATAGTTGAGAGCTACGTATAACTGAAGTATAAGCTTATATGGTGCTAAGTTTGCTGTTGTTACCAGAGCTTTACCTCACTGAAGTTGCAGGTCATGTTTAAAGTTTGTTGAACTTCTGAATTCCTGCTGATATGAAGGAGCTGTGAGCAGACTTTGTATCTCATACATTATGGATTTGTGTTTCAGCTCTAGGCAGGGATAGTCCACGCTAAGCCATAACCCTGTTGCCAAAAGTCTGCTGATCACCTTCTCTCTCTGCCTTTGGTGCTCATACAGGTATGAACAAGAACAGGCGCTGGTCCAAGAGGAGTTGCTCCGGCTGGCCAAAAGAGAAAGGGAAGCAGCCAGTGAGGCCTTGAATACTGCCCTTCAGCGGGAAAGGAACAACACTAATGAAGAGAGGCAGAGAGTGGCCCAGCTGGTGAGTAACAAAAAAACCCAGTATGTTTCCATGCAGGACAGGCTAAAATATCTCTGCTTGAGAGACTGCATTAAATGTCATTTGTGTGATGAGCTTGGAAACTTCGATTTAGGCAGAAACACTCATCACCTCTTAATTCATTACTTTTGGCTTACAGTGTAGCTGGCAAGCTACAATTGCAGTGTGTTGTGCAGAGATGCTAAGGCCAGTCTGGCAGGGAAAGGCATAAACAATGACTGTACTGGGAACAACTTCACCTGTAGCAGGTCAGTGTGGTGTGTGTGTATATGGGGTCACTGTCTGAGTTAGAGATCTCTCTTCTAAATATCAAGTCTATGAAGTGGATGTTTTGATATATACAAGATCAGATTCTACTGACCTGATCTATCATGAAACTTTGCTCTGTTTTTCTGGAGTATAATTGTTCAAATACCGAAATTAATAAAAAGTAATAATGAGTTCTGTTGTTTGAGTATTTTATGATTCTGGTAACAGAAGAACCGTTATAAAGCTGTCACGTATTGTAACATATTGAAGAAGGCCTAAAATTGATTTTTAGGGACCAGGAACCATAAACCCCTTTTGTATGTACCCCTGACTCTCAAACCAAGTCTGCCTATTGGGCAAGAACAGATTATTTTTGGAGACATCTTGATGCAGGTCAGGCAAGTTGGTGTTGCTGAGATAACCTGTTTGGGTTATTGTCATACCAGTGCTGAAGAGGCAGAAGTACCACGAGAAGAGACTGAGTAGAGCAAAAGGCTTATATCACTACAGTAGATTGGGGTTGTCACTGGTGCTTAATATTCACAATACTATTTTATATTGTGGTTTTTTTTTTTTTTTTTTTTTTTTTTAACTAGTAATGTTACTATGGCAATGGTGTACTGCCCTTAATGCAGAATTTTAGTGGAACTGCCACTTTTTCCTGACCTGCAGTGATATGAGTTGTTAGAGTGTGACAGTAAGGTGGGACTATGCTTGCCACGGTAAGATCAAACTGCCTGTTCAGTTAGACTGTGAAGTTGAAACTTTGAGAGAAATAGACAAAGAGTAATCCTCCTTGCCAGGTACATACTGCAAAGATGGTTTAGGGAGAGGACCAACTTGAGTAATGGTCTTTATTGTGTTTCTTCCATCCTACTGATCGGTTGCATGCAGTTGATTTAAATAAAGAATCCTCCTATGAGCATGTTTTTTTATATGTTGAATGCTAACAGGCTTGGCTTACCCAGGCACGTGTCTTCTCTGTGAAGCATTTTGAGGTTATAATATGAGGAAATTTTGCAGGGCTGAATAAATAAATTTTATATAGGAATGGCAATAGTGGTTCAGACAGAAGGTCCTTCTAGCAATTGCCCATCTCTGATAGTGATTCATAGCAGCTGCTTGTGGGGAGCAGAAGAACAGAGCAGGTGTATACCAGTATTTCCCACCAGTATACCCTTGCAACTTCTGTCCTCCTGGGGCTTAGAGGCTTCTTCAGGAAGGTTGCATTTTCACCTTGGTGGTTAACAGTCCTTAGTGAAATTGTCTTCCGTTAATTTGTCCATTTGTGTTTTTGGATGTGTTTGTGCTTTTTGACTCCATGATAATGTTTGTATGTGGTTGGATTGGTAGGTCTCTGGGACTGCTTTCCTGGATATAGCCTGTGAATGGCTGCTGTGTCACAGGAAATGTCCTCTGGGCAGGTTGTACCCTGACCACAGGGCGTTGCATGGCTGCTGGGCTTTAGAATAGTGGTGTCTTAGACAGGTGACTGCTGCTCCTCTGCACAGGACATCTGGGTCAGCAAATGCAACATTAACTCTCTTTCCACTAGAAAGACAATATTCTCTTTATGAATGCAATTAATGGACTTCTGTAAAGAGGGAGGGAGGAAGCTAGTGAGTTTGTTGTCCAATCTAAAGATACGGCCTGTCTGAGAAGTAGAGCCCTGCCTTCCTGCAGTGAAATGTAGAGTAATCCTGGAGAAATGCAATTAGCAATCAGGCAATATTTGTGAAGTGTAGGGAGGGCACCTCCAAAATGAGTTGGGCCTGACCGCTAACATACAAAAACTGTTCTCTTATCTGAGTTAGTTTTTAATCCTGCAGCGTCGCATAGCCAGATACTGCATACTTGATGCTCTGCAAAAATCTGATCAGGATCTCCTTGTGTAACCCGTAAAAGATAAACGGGGACCATGGAATGTTAGCCCAGAATGTGGTGCAAGAATGAGAAACTGTTAGATTTCATTGCTCTTTAACTATCTCCTGATCAGTCATAAATTTAAGATCTTTAAAAATGGAATAGTCTGGCCTGTCCTTGTAAAGATGAGGTCAAAGCTATTGTCTATCAGCTTCTAGCTGTCTTCCTAAGCCAGGAAGTGGTTTTGCCAGCCTTTTAAATTATTGGGATACCTATCAGACTTTCTTTATCTCAGCTACAGTTTCCTTCTGGGCATGGTTATCTTATTGTATTGACTCAATCCTACCCAAATTGTATCTGTCCATTGTCTTCCAGTATTGTTTTTTTCCTTTATTTGGAATAGAGCTTAAATGTTTCTTGCTCACTCTTCTGTGTTTTAGACCTAGTGTATGAGGCAAATAATGGGTGTGAGCTGCTCTTCCATCTCTTCTGTGTCGGTCTTTCAGGTAGAAGATAGTAGTGGAACTCTAGGTACCTAGTGGTAGGCCAGGTGCAGATGGTTCTGGAAATTATCTGCTTAAATTATTAAGGGAACATATTCCAGGGTTGTTTTTCTGGTGGTTGTTGTGACCTACTAGGGAAGCCAGAGATAAATGGGGCAACTCCTATGAAAGAAATAACAAATGAATAATTTTCTTCTAGCAGCACTTAATTTACTAAAAATTGAAAATCATGCCACATATAATTAGAAAAGTTTAGTTTATTTATTTGTTTATTTAATATTTGCAGTAAGATCTTGAGCTGTCCTGTGCCCTTAACGTATCAATGGTTTGGTGATTAATAGCCTTCTCTTGTACAGTTGTCTCCAGTAGTGCTGCAATATTATCCTTTAACCTTACCACTTGTAGACCATAAATCCAAATATGATAGCTGTATTTTGAGATGATTTAATTTTCATTGTGTTGAATGTCGCTTGTCATTTAATCTGTTCTTTGTGATTTTTTGATTCACTGACTGTTATTATTGACAGTATTGCTATGAAACACTTCATCAGTCTTATTATATAGTGCACATTCCTGAAGAGAGGATGGACTAGTGCTAACATTTGATGGGGAACTTGCTGTCAGCTTCTGGGGCCAGTTACTTCATCATTTATGGGATAGGGTGCAGATTAAAATTTACTGTTGTTTTTTTGTTGTAGTTTGTGTGGGTTTTTATTTTTTTCTTTTTTTTCCTCTTTTCTTGAAGTGGTGCACTGGTTACAAGAGGGATTTAGAGTTAAGTGCTTGGATCTTGTTCTTCATCTTTGTCTTAATCCTTTTTTATGACTTTGAACAAGGTACTTAAAACCTAAGGTATCTAGAAGCTGAGTAAAACTCCTTAAAGTTTTAGTTTAAGCAGCAAAACAACTCGGTAAGTAGAAACACTGCAGCATTCACTTCTCTCTTTGAATGAATATGGCTTTTGATTAACCATGGGGGACAGACTCAGATGGAAATAGTCTGCTAAGATGCTGCAGAAGAACTCTCACCAGTTTGTATTAAAGATAAAATGTTTTGTTTGTTTGTACAGCACTGCAGGATTGTGGTGCTGACTGGACTCTCTGAATAATTTAATGCTGTGGGCACTTACAATACAACAAGGATTATATGTACAGTACTTCACAGCAGGGCCTAGGGTGTTTAACTAATGCTTGTAACATACCTTAAGTCTCATGTGAAATATCCAAGAACTAATACAGCTATCTGTAAATCCTTTTATATTTCTAGCATGAGGAGCTTCCGAAGTTGTCATAGTCAAGTTATTTAATTGCTGTACTGTGTTGTGAATAGTCTCACCTTTCCCCTGCACCAGGAGTCTTTCCTTTTTCATTTCTAAAACCTCTTCTCTCAACTTCTCAGTTCTTTTGGCTTTCTTTTTTTGCCAACAAAAGAAACTTTGCAAGCAAAGCTGCTCTTTTTTTATCCTTTCTGCTTTTATAATCTCCTAACGCTGTGCAGCATGTGCAGCATATGTATCATGAGCCTCTTGGAGCCAGTGACTCCCTGCCTGATGTTTTTTGCTGAAACCTTTGAGACAAATCAATGTGGAATGGGGATGGATAAAAGCAGAAGCTGGGGGGGGGAAATAAACGCGATTAAGCGAAGACATCTCATTACTACTCTAGAAAGGGAGGATTATAACTTATAAAATAGGAGGATCTCATTTAGGGGCCATGTGTGCCTGTGTTATCAGGACAGAGGGAGAGCAAATAGAATAAATGAAATTAATACTTTGAAAAGAAGCATTACCCGGATTTGAGAATAGAACTAATATGATTTGTGCAAAGCCCTGAAGTTCTTATCTCCCCACTTAATACCCCTAGGATAATGGTGCTGTCAGAATTATTGACCAAAAGTCATCGTCTTCCTTCCCACTTGGAAAGAATGAGTTCAGAAATGGGGTGATGGTAGGACAAACTTTGCACCATGATCTGCTTTTTCAGACAAGGCTGATGGGCATTGGTTGTGTGAAAACAGACTGGACACAGAATTCCTAGATTGCTGGGAAAGCGTTTCTCCAGCTTATTGATGATTGATGGCTTACTATTCCCACTGTTCCTGGTCATGCCCAGCTCACAGGCTTGTTGGATGGCAACTTTTGCTTTCTGATGGCTCCAGCATTGCATAGTTTTGATTAATGTGGTCTGGAATATAAGCATGGGAGGAAATACAAGGATTTGGAGTTTGTCTCTGGTTGCTCCAGTAGCTGATGATAACTGGTCATAGGCTGTTGGATTCTTTCAGATAATTTCTTCCCCGGAAATGTCTTTGCTCTTGAGATCCTCTCATCTCCTCATCTTGATTCAAGAGAGAAGGGCTGAAGGAAGAATGCATGACGGAATGCCTTTGATCAGGGCAGTGGTTTTTGATTTGATATTGGTGTTGTCTTGTGAGTGTGGGATTCTGAACTCTTGGGCTTTGCCTGTGGCATACTTCAGACACTTATACCCTTGGTTTAGTGTATATTGGTCTGCTGACATTTTAACTGATATATTCTCCATTTCAAATAACATGGAGGTAAAATTGCTTAAAATTGCTGAAAGCAGCATAAACAACCCATTCATAGATTGATACAATGGGGGAGAGTTTTGTTGGTAGTAGGGGAGTGATTAGGTGGAGCAGTGTTTTCTTTTTGGCCCTGTAGGGTTGGAGGAATGATCTAATTGGCTCATTCATTGAAAGTTTTCTTTAGATTTCTGGTAATTGATGAAACTTCAAGCCAATCTTGCTTATGTTTTGTGTTGTTTTTTTTTTTTTTTTCTCTCCTGTGAATTGACCACTGTTGTTGAGCAGGATCAGCTGTAGATACAGCTGAGCTCGTACTGAAGATGGCTTTAGAAATGGTGCTGAACATGATTTAGTTTTGTTAAGGCTTTCATTTACTTTGTGATAAGCTGGAGATCAGCTTCATCCTGGCTGATTAACCATAGGTAAGCATATCTAGATAAGTCTGGGTTTTTGTTGTGCATAATCTCCTATCATTGTGGTAAGCTGGAGTGGCTGGCTCTGTGTTTGAAACTGTGACAGCGTGAGGCCATCGGTAAAGTGAGACTGCTGTTTTTGAGGTCTGGCCTCTATCGTCAAAACTTACAATTTTTCCCTCCCTATCTGAGTTGATATAATGTCTCTGTGATCTTTGCATTGTGGTTTGGTTACTGGTCACATCAGGGCCAGTTTTGTTGGTCCTGTTTGCTCTGCAGCTAAAATGTAGCACACTCCTTTTCTTTCTAAAGGTGCAAGCCTATATGTAGAAAATAAGTTGGTTCTGGGAGTAGACATTGCTAACACAAATCTTGGGGTTTAGGGTTTAGTGGCTCTTTAATTTCTCTAAATATTCCCTGATTGATGCTTTTTGTGAGTGAAGCAGAAAACATTGGTTTAAATCAGAAAGTATGGAGGCTTGTTTTAAACGATAGTGCAAAATGAAGAATAAGCCCATTCATTTATTTTTCTCCAAGTTTGACTTGCATTGATGTTACAGTGATTATCAACGAGTACCTACATGTGTTTACTAAAGGAATGACACTTCTTTTTTTCAGATTTTTATGTTTTCTTTAGAAAATTGCTGCTGCATTTGGTTACTACAACATTAATTCCTATGTAGAGTGTGGGTACCACTAGCTGTGAGGGCAGTGCCTCCTGATGAGTGTTGTTCCCTGCAGCCTGGCTATTTGCAGAGCACTCACATACCTCCCCTGGCGCGTGGAAAGCCAACTAGGGAACTCTGACTAGGTTAGCAGGAGTGGTATTATCTTTAGCTAGAAGTTGCAATACAATTGTTTTCACTTGCTTTCACTAATGGAATAAAACTGCATTTTAAATGTGTTGATGCAAATGGAAAGATTTTTTTTTTTTTTTTTTTGTTTAAGCCTTAATGATTTATTAAAAAACGTCGCAAGCTATTGGTAGGGGGATTTAAATAGCTCAGCTGAGTAGCTTGTTCCTTCTATCCCTCTTGTTCTTGCCATCTGAGCTACAAGATACTTTTCTAGATTTTTCTTTGAAGAAAATGTATTCATGTATGGAGTCTTAGTGATCTGTTATTCTATAGTCTCTGGCCAGAACATCACTCCTTTTCCCCCACTGCTGGGTTCCTCTTTGACTGCTACCTTCTACTAAAGAAGTGGGTGCATTTCTGCAGTGCAGGGATTACTTCTTTCTGTGAAACCATTAAACATTTAAGGGGTCATTTAAGCAGTCCCTATAGAAAGTAGTCTTGCAGTATTAAATGGTAGACTTTGGAAAAGTTTGCATTAAATTTAAGCTTGGGGTGGTGAGGATCTACATGTCTTTTACATCCAGCAAGCTAATAACTTCCGGTCTCTGGAGCATCAGTGAGGTCTAAATTTAACTAAAGCAATTTTGGGGAATGTGTATTAAAACAAAGCCAGACCAAAAGAAAACCTCCTCTTCATCTTCTCTTGAGGGAAGGCAAAGCTGTTATCTGGCTAAGGGTAAGATGCTACGTATGTACTCCTTATTTTCCCTGCTACTGCTGCTATGATTTGTCAGACTTTTACAGCATTTTTTTTTTTTTAACAACTTCCAATTTCTGCAGCTAGTCTTTTATCTCCTGACTGAAGGTTAATTTGTGTTTGGAGAGCTTTTGCAGATTTCAGCAGCTGATGGTCGTTTGAGCTTCTCATTTTTGTAGTCTCTTCAGCTAAGGGACCTTATCACAAGGTTGGCCTCTTTAAATCCTACAGCTGCAACAAATTAAAGTTGTCTGTGGTGCTGCCTACTTCCCCGGTCTTGCCTTCAATTCTCCTGTGTCCATGCTTCACACTTTTTTTTTTTGTCTACCAAGTTCATATACTCCACAGGAACTTCTTCCAGATTCATTTGTTCTGGCTTAGGGTTACTATAAAGCCATTCCATTGTTTAAGAAAAAAAAGATAAGATTAGCCTTCCTTTCCTCCTCTCTATAACTATAAAATATTCAAATCATAAAGAGAATAATATATTGCTATTTTTCCATGAATGGTCTGGCAAAGCTAGTAGTGCATCTTTGTTATTTTACTGTCAGACTGCTGTGGAATAGTAGAATTCTGCTCTAAGTTTGTAGCTAATTTTTAGGGTATAAGCAACAGAGATTTGGTAATGCATCATGGTGTTTCAGTGGGCTTTCCTTTGCTGTGAACCAGTATTAGTCAAATGCGGTGTGGTTTGTGGTATGAGATTGTCATAGGTATAAAGGCTGAGAGAATGTACATAAGAATGTAGTTGCCACTAGCTTAGTTAAACTTTATTTTTGGATTATGACTTTGCTTGTCTGTGTTTTGAGTATTTGGAATGTAACATGTATCTAACTTAGTATTTGGTGATAGCTTTCCGGTATTCATTGTGCTCTATCTAAAAAATGGCAGTGTTTGAATCTTGAATCAGTGATCCTTCATCACTGAAAATTTTCTTGATGTTTCTGACTGGAAAGTGTTACTTAAAAAGAGAGCAAGATTATGAATTTGAAGGATTAATATAATAGCTAGGAAATAAGTTTGCACTGAATGGAATAACTAGATGCTCTTGTACTCTCAGGTGATGGGGATGTGAAGCAGGTGACCTGACATGATGTAATTGCTGCCATATTCCCTATATGCCATGATAACTAACTTCAGTACTTTGGCCACCTTTACTTGGAATCTTAATGTGTATGTCTTGATATGATCCTTGTTGACAGCAGGGGGATGGTGAAGAAGATACCTGAGATGGGCAAAGTGTTCTGCATCGGATGGCAGTGAAAGAGAGAAATGGTACATGGCTCTCTCAGGGTCTCAATAAGGAAGGCTGACAAGTGGCATAATAAAATAGCTGTTTTAATAAGGTAGAATAGAAAGAGAACTATAGATAGCAAGTAAATCATAGAATCAGAATGTTTTGGGTTGGATGTGACTTTAAAGATCATCTAGTCCCACCCCCTGCCATGGGCAGGGACACCTTCCGCTAGACCAGGTTGGTCAAAGCCCCGTCCAACCTGGCCTTGAACCCTGCCAGGGAGGGGGCAGCCACAGCTGCCCTGGGAAACCTGTGCCAGTGCCTCACCACCCTCACAGGAAAGAATTTGATCCTTGTATCTAATCTCTACCCTCTTTCAGTTTAAAACCATTACCCCTCGTCCTATCCCCACACTCCCTGATAAAGAATCCTTCCCCACCTTTCCTGTAGTCCCCTGTAAGGTCTCCCTGGTGCCTTCTCTCCTCCAGGCTGAACAACCCCAACCCTCAGCCTGTTCTGACAGGGGAGGTGCTCCAGCCCCTGACCATCTTCACAGCCTCCTCTGGACTCGCTCGAGCAGGTCCGTGTCCATGTCTTTCTTACGCTGGGAGACCCAGAGCTGGACACAGTACCCCAGGTGGGGTCTCACGAGAGTGGAGCAGAGGGGGAGAATCCCCTCCCTCGACCTGCTGGCCACACTGCTCTTGATGCAGCCCAGGACACGGCTGGCGTTCTGGGCTGTGAGCGCACACTGCTGGCTCACAGTCAGTTTTCCATCCACTAATAACCCTAAGTCCTGCTCTGCAGGGCTGCTCTCAATCCACTCCTCACCCAGCCTGGATTTGTGCTTGGGAATGCCCTGGCCCATGTGCAGGACCTTGCACTTGGCCTTGTTGAACTTCATGAGGTTTGCATGAGCCCACCTCTCCAGCCTGTCCAGGTCCCTCGGGATGGCATCCCTGCCCTCCAGCGTGTCACCACACCACACAGCTTGGGTGTCATCAGGGATCTTGCTGAGGGTGCATTGATCCCACTGTCTGTGTCGCTGACGAGGATGTTAAGCAGCACCAGTCCCAACACCAACCCCTGAGAGACACCACTCATCAGTGCTCTCCACATTTTATGTCCCTTCAGGTACTGGGAGCCCTGCTTTCATGCAGCACTGAAAAAAGCTGGCTGGATTTTCCCATAGCGTGCTGTGCAGATAGAGATGGTCCTCCTTTTTCATCAGTTGAGCAATTATATTCTTACAAGAAAACAACTCTGTTCGTAAAGGATGTTCACATGAGAACATCTTGCTGCTCTTTTAGATAAAGGGAAGGTCCTGCAGGGGCCAGTACTGAGGAGCAGCTGCCTTCGTGCTGCTCTGCTACCATGCCGAGGAGCCTGTGCAGGAGAAGGGCAGGCGGGGAGGCTGTGCTGTAGCTGTGTGTGCAGCACAGCGCAGGCTGTGCTTGCCCAGGGTAACTCTTCTGTGGATCATCACCTCCTCGATGCACAGGGTTTGCCCGGTCAGGAGCACTACGTTCCACCTTTTCATCCGTATAGAGTTTACCTTTCTCAAAGATAGGTGAGTTACAGATTATATTTGCAAGCTGTTCAGATAATAGGAAGTTTTCTGGTGGGCTGGAATGTTATCTGTGTGATAACACCTGTCAGTGCACGGCACAGACTGGCATGGGGCTTTCCAGTGGGTTCCCATACAGCAGCTGCTCATGGTAACATATGGGCTTCTCACGCCTGAAGTACCGGGCCCAACAGAGCAGATGTGTCCTGTTCAAGATCACATTTCCTCAAATACAATGTCTTCTACAAGTCTACTATTACAAATAGCTTTGTTGGATCACATTAGAAGATGAAACTGAGTATGTGGTATGATGGGAGTAATTAAAATAAGCACTGATGTTATTTCTTTATTTCTCACCTTAAAAGTTAAAGCAAGCTGATACAAAGCGTAAGTTTCACTGAGGCTTTTTCCAGTTTGTTTATACCCTCTGCTACAATTGGGCATCCTCAAACCTGCTTCTATTTGCTGACAAAGTTTATTTTCATTCTTATTTGCTTCCCTCTCCCTACCTCTTTCTTTATCTTTTTACTTTCCCAAAACTGCAGGATGGTTTGCTCCTGCCGCCTCCTTGTTGGTGGTGTTATCAGGCACGTGTGCAGCGGGTGAGATTGCAAACGCCACTGTTCTCTGGGATTCTAAGCATCAGACAATGTTTTACACGGCGTCCCATTCTCTAGCTGGCTGGTTGGACATGATGTTGGTACCTTATCTTCATGCTGACACACACTGGACATTAATAGAAATACATTGCTGAGGCACATGTGTGGAATTTCAAGCAGCCTTTCTAGCTGTGCTTTAGATAGTCTATTGTGTGCTTAACCTCTTGGAAGAGGTTTTGATGAGAAACACAATGTTAACTCTTGGGCGGCTGGGTGGACTCTTAGAGTTTCTTACTATAGTCAGCATAATAGCTTCCTAATTGCATGTTGCTTATGTATTTTGGAGTTTCAGCAGTTTTAAGCCTATCTTTCCATGGGCAATATTCCTCTTTCCTAATGCAAATTTTTTAAAGAAGAAATAGGTATGTGTATTGCACGTGGGGAGGAGGTAGGAAATATGTGCTGCAAAGGGAAGTGAGCTGCCAGCACCCTTGTTTAGCTTTGTCTAAAGTCTGCTCCTGTATTATTTTTTGCTCTTTGATTGCCTTACATCAACTGAAAAAATGACCTGGATGCAACTGCTGCTGTTTGCCAGGAATTCCTTTTGCTTTTGGAGCACATCAGAATTTTTATTGTTTCCTTTGTACTATATATGTATACTTTCTCTACTTGTTTGTTATGACCATCTGCAATTATGTGTATTATTTATGGTACTGAGTAAAACATGATGGAAAGTAGCTACTTAAAAGGACTCTACTAAGGAAGAGGAAATGAGCTGATCACTTTCTCTTTGATTTTTAGACAATGAAAATAGAACACCTGCAAGCTTATGAGGGAAGGAATTAGAGAGTTAGCTGGCTTTCTTTTTCCTGTCTGTGTGTTACATTGGGGGTTTAGAGCCTTTTTAGCCTTGAAGACTTTGTGATAATGGGCAAACTTGAAGGATGATGCAGTAGGAGTCGAGAGTAAAAATTGATCAAACAGACAGATAGAGCAGGGCTATGTATAATTACTGTCCAAAAGACAAAAGCTCTATAGTTTAATACCTACTTGAATAGTACATTAGACTAAGGATACATTTGTTAAATAACCAGTGCTCTTCCAATTAGGACTGAGAGCTTGACACGTACATTCACTGAATCTTCAGCCTAATGCTTTTGCCATGGAAAAAGTGGTTCACTGTCTAGCTAGATGACTTAAAGCCCCTTTCTTTTTCTAAACATATAGACTCGTATCTCTTCTCTCTCCTTTCCCATTCTCTCCAGCCTCTGAGCAGAATGGATATGTTCCCGTGTTCATCTTGCTATAGCTGTAATTGGCACTGTCAGGCTGAAACTGTGACTCCCCTCTGTAGCTTCCGAACTTCCAATACACAAATGGTTCCTTACAAAAGCTGTTCTTTTCCCAGCTGAGGACCTGAGCAATCAGTCATTTTTTGTATTTTCATATGATAAGCTCTCTTAGTTTAACTGCTAAATGTGGAAAAAGGGGGATTGGGAATAAGGGTGTGTTTATAAAAAACAAAGCCAAAACAAAAAACAACAAACTACCACAAAAAAAAGCAAGCACCTCAAAAAACAATAACACTAACAAGGAGGTTGTTGTTGAAGGCTAATGTGTCTTTACTATGGGTAAATGGTGGCTGACAAATTTGGTGGCCTTCTATGACGGGTTTGCAGCATTGGTGGATAAAGGAAGAGCAACTGCTATCGTCTACCTGGTCTTATGCAAAGCATTTGACACTGTCCTGCACGACATCCTTGTCTCTAAATTGGTGAGAATGGATTTGACCGATGCACCACTCCGTGGATAAGGAAATGGCTGGGTGGTGGCACTCAAACAGTTGTGCTCAGTGGCTTGATGTCCAAGTAGAGAACAGTGATGAGTGGTGTCTCTGAGGGGTTGGTGTTGGGACTGGTGCTGTTTCCCACTGTCCGTGTCGCTGACGAAGATCTTATCGATGCACCCTCAGCAAGATCCCTGATGACACCCAAGCTGTGTGGTGTGGTGACACGCTGGAGGGCAGGGATGCCATCCCGAGGGACCTGGACAGGCTGGAGAGGTGGGCTCATGCAAACCTCATGAAGTTCAACAAGGCCAAGTGCAAGGTCCTGCACATGGGCCAGGGCATTCCCAAGCACAAATCCAGGCTGGGTGAGGAGTGGATTGAGAGCAGCCCTGCAGAGCAGAATTTCGGGCTATTAGTGGATGGAAAACTGACTGTGAGCCAGCTGTGTGCGCTCACAGCCCAGAAAGCCAGCCGTGTCCTGGGCTGCCTCAAGAGCAGTGTGGCCAGCAGGTTGAGGGAGGGGATTCTCCCCCTCTGCTCCACTCTCGTGAGACCCCACCTGGGGTACTGTGTCCAGCTCTGGGTCTCCCAGCATAAGAAAGACATGGACACGGACCTGAGCAGCTGTGGCTGCCCCTTCCCTGGAAGGGTTCAAGGCCAGGTTGGATGGGGCTTTGAGAAGCTTGGTCTAGTGGAAGGTGTCCCTGCCCATGTCAGGAGGGTTGGAATCAGATGGTCTTTAAGCCCCTTCCAATCCAAAACATTCTGTGGTTCTGTGATGATATATCTAGGGTGAAGCTGGTTCCAGGCAAGTTACAAAGATATTGCTCTTCCTAAGGCGAAGTGGAAGGTGTCCCTGCCCATGGCAGGAGAGGGTGGGACTAGATGATCTTTAAGGTCCCTTCCAACTCAAACCATTCTGTGATTCTAACAGCAAAAACTCATGTCACCTGCAGATGAACTTGCATGTTTCTTAAATCCTATTCCTTAATTTTTCAGGTAGGAAGAACTTTGTTTCAGGTACAAAACTTGAAACAGCATGAACATTAAACTGCAAAACCAATTACAATTTTAAAGATAATGCATGTTGGTCCAGCATATTGTTTTCTATCATTTAAAAAGTTGTTCCTCCAGCCTGTGTGCCATTTCCTGTTCGGAGCTTGGCAATTTGCAGTGTAGTGTTTCTAAGCTTTGTGCTACTGTAAGGTTTTCTCAGAGTTCTGTTAAAAAACTACTTGGGTGTGATTTCCTGTTATACAGTGACCTGCAAAAAGAGGTGGTTTTCTGGTCAAGTAAGAATTTGACACTGTTCCTTTACTGGTAACAGAAGTGGGATGCATCAGCACCTTTTCCCATCTGATGGCTCTTCAGACGCCTGTGTTCAGAAGCTGGCTCTCAGGTCACTCTGCCCTTGTAGATTGTGATGAAGGGCTAAATGCAATTTTGAAGCTGTTGCCATTCACTTGCATTTTCTTTTCTTTAGAACAGTTTAGAAGTAGTTCATCAAATTTTATGCGTTTGGGGTAAAAATAAGAGTAAAAATAATTAATCTAGATAGAGTAGCAGTTTGTGCCCAAATTAAGTGGGGACTGTTAGTTGTGCTCCTGCTCCAAGAATGTCATTCTGCCATAGCAGACTTATTTTCTAAGGTTAATAAGGGCTGTGTTAAGGTACCTGGAGGGAAGAGAGCTCTAATGGTTTTAGCTGCCATTCTTCTCTGTGTAGATGGGACTAGTGTGGTTGATAAATACTTTGTTGCCTCAGGCCTTTGCAAATGCAGGTTGCTCCCTTAGGAAAGAAAGTAGTTCAAGGGGTACCATGGGTGTTCTTCAGATGGGATTGTTGCAGCTAGGCAGAAGAGATTTCCTCCAGCCTAGTCTCACTAACACGAATTGTAACCCTTCTTAATTTCAGTGTTTTGCTGTCAAGTATCTTGGTGGGTGGGTAATGGTAGATGATATTTTTCTGGCTATATGTGTGTGCAAGTGTAGGCAAAATTTTGCCTTGTTGTTTGCACACGTTTAGAAGTTATATCTGCTTCCAGCATGAGAAATACACCTTACTGGGCATTCTTAAATTGCAGTAAAAATTCACATCTGTGTAAGAATGAATAATAAACTTCCATATAGATAGACTAATTTCATATTGTTGCTCATTGGCCAGCAGATGTTGCTGTTGAGCTTGGTTAGGCTTCACTGTACAGTTCAGCAAGTCATTTGCCTATTTTAAGAGCTATGATGCAGACTGATTTGGAACTAAGTTTCTTCCTTGATAATTCATGTCATCTTCTGGTAAGTCAATATACTGTCTAGAGACTTAGGGTTCATCTTGTGCACATGTGTGTGTAAATAAATAAATGACGTTAGAATATCTTTTTTGACCTGTGCATTTTTTACTTCATTACTGACTCTGAATTCTTTCCATTTTCATTAGCAAAACAGTTTTGATTTGCTTATTTTTTAAATGATTTCTGAGGGAGGGAGTTTGGCTTTTCAAGTGTGCCTTTAAAATGTGATGGTGCAAATGGAGTCTAATAATCCATAAACAGCATATCCTCATTATTACCCCTTTGAATTTAGGATCTGGGAAAATCTATTACCTGCTTCATGTGCAGAATCTGGGAGATGAATTATGTATCTTATTTGGGGTCAAAACCACTGCTCAGCCCGGCGGCTGCTCTATGTATTGATTTTGCAGACTCTGCTCTGCTCTGCAGTTCTTTGGGATGTGATTCTAGCTGTAGTACTCTTATTTTGGAACTAAAGATTTTTAATGTTCATCTCGGTTGCATGCCAGTGATGACGCCTTCGCTGAGTTCATACTTTTTTCCTGCAGTGTTGAAAGCACTTTCAAAGCAGCAGTGAGTATTTCCTGAAGGTGGCAGTGAAGGGACACCCATGAAGAGTCCTTTCCAGGGGTGGACCAGGAACTGCTGAGCCCTCAAATTGTTTGCATACCAATGAAATGTCATAAAGTTTTTGCTTATTTCTTTTCATTCTGATTCTAGCTTCTCCAGGAGTTACCATAATATTTTTCAGGATGAGTTTACCCTAAGTTTTTGAAGTTCATCAGTTTCTATAAAAATACATAATTTGGAGTTGAGGCCACTTTATACTGACATAATTTACAAACTGGAGCTCTATGTTGAATCAGCCTGCCTCTGTCTTTCATCCTCTCACCATGCTTCCTGGGGCTTGCTTTCATACCTAAGTGCATGCACCCAGCACTTGTGAAGTTACTGTGTATTCAGGCTACAGAGGGGAGGACAATGTTGTTGTGAAGACAGTGCAGGTTTGCACACAAATTATGCGGTATGCTCTCAGCAACCTCATATTTCTCTTTGGTCTTCAGCTCTCTAGTTGGTTTCCAGTAGTACTTCTTGGAGGGGTAGATAACTACTGCTGAGAGCAAGTTTGGTTTTGGAGTGGCAGGAGGAGAGTGGCAGATGCTGTCCTAATGACATCTCATGCTTGTTACCAAAACTGATGTTGCTGCCTCTGTTCCTCAGATCCTCTTTAAGATTCACTGTTTTGATATACATCTTTGCTTTCTAATTAGATACTACCTACAAAACCTGGTCTGTAAAATTGACTATAATATCTGTGTTCCTTTGACTATCTGCAGTCAGACTATGTATACTGTCTTAAGAAGGCCTATACTGGAAAACCACTTAAGTTTCTTTCAGCAGAAGGCTGAGAAGTATATGCTGTGCTTTTGTAATGGCAGTATTTCAGGTCAGTCTTCACTGATACCGTAAGCTTCTGAGTGATTTGGGTTTTAAAACATAAAAGTGATCTAGCTGGCCTTGTATGAAATGAATTGTTGCTTTGAGGGCAGAATCTTGTCTTGAGGGAGAAGTTGGTGGTTGGCTGGAATCCTTGCAGATTTTTAGGGAGGAGATTTGTATCTTTTCATCTGTTTTCAAGAAGGAGAAATGAGTTATAAAAACCACTTTAAGGTTCAGTTAAGATTTATTCTGGCTGCATAACTGCCTCCCATAATAACTTTAATATGCATCATCCTGAAACTCCTAATTGGCCCTGGTGTTGGCAGGGCTTTCAGACCCAGCAGAATCTCCAACATTCAGCAGCTTTTAGGAAGAAATGTAGCCAGAGAAGCACAAAAGATGAAATGACTGCCTTATAAATTCTGATTGACCTTGAGAGTCCTTGTTTAAACAGTCAGGAGGATGCTGTTGAGAGCCATCTAGATGAGAGCAGTGGTGGGAGTGTGTATAGGTGTGCAATTGCTGAGGCAAGAGGAGAGGACAGGGGAAGACCTCGTGGGCTCGGTGGAAGGAGATGGTTTTGTTGTGGGCCATGTACCTACTTACCCTGTTGTTTGTCATTGGTTGGAGTCTTACCTGTACTGACAGTGATTAAAAATGTTTCAGTTTTTTTTTTTTTGTTTGTTTGTGTTTTTTTTTTTTTTTTTTTTTTTTGTTTTTTTTGTTTTCCTGATGGATGCTTGTGGGGGTGGGCCATGGAATATCGGTGGGTTGAATGAATCCATTTTATCAGAGCTGGTATCTTTATTTAGGAAATGATCCCTGTCAGTTGTTCCTCTCTACTTAGTGAGTAACTTGTCTTCGTGTGAGTGCTCCTCAGATGGATCAGAGCCTGAATGACCAGGGAGGCTCCAATTTTCTTTAGATTCTCCCCTGCTCCCCCTGTGCCTGGGTGAGAGGTGGAAACCTGCCAGGCTGTTGCGGTGGTATATAATTTTTGTGAATGATGGAGGACTGTCATTCTCGCTGTCTGGGGCTGTCAGTTGGGCACCTTTTGCAGACCCTAAATTCCCTTTAAAACAAAACATTTGGCTTAGTTTATTTCATTCCATTAAGTAATTTCACTGCTAATGCATAATTATCTACAGCAGTGACACTTGTCTATGCTTTAATTATTGCAAAGCTGCACAATTCCCCCTCCCTTCTTCCTGGAAGTTGTCACTTGTGCAGAGTGGTTTTGCAGAGATAAGTGTGTAATACACGGCAGTGCTTTGGGTCTCACACAATACTCAGGCAGTTGCTGATTGCTAAATGAAGGCAGTATACGAGGCAAGGATTTTGGTCTCCATCTTCTATTAGTGGCTCTTACCCATGTGGAGTGAGAGATGTTGAGGAGGAAGAAACTTATCAAAACTTCATGATATAGGCTTGAAGATAAAGATGTGAGCAAGTGCTGATTGGAGGCATTAAGTTTACAGGTGTTAGGAACATTTATAAGCACACGTATTTGGTATTTGTTTTTCTTCAGAAGAAATGTAAGAAATGAAGCATCTGTGATCCAGGAGCCCTTATTGTATTTCTTTTTTTTTCCTCTGCCTGCCCCTCACCTCCACCAGCTTTGTTACCAACTCTGAGTGCAGAAGAGCCTGTAAAAGTCTTTGATCCAGCCAGTCACTATGAGCAAATGCAGCTGAGTTACAGGGTATTTACTCCTAAGTTGGGGGAAGATACATACTTGACTGAAATATCTGCTGTTTCTTAACACCACACTCCTATGTGTTAAGGAGTGATTTTGTTAATGGCAGACAAGGTCAGTCCTACCCAGACAGAGGGCATGTGGGCAACATGATACTTGTTCTTGGAAGGTAAAGGACGGTTTGGGAATAAAATGTTCTTTAAGAGATTTCTAAAACCTTGCAAAATCTGAACGAGGAAAAAGCTGGAGGGGGCTCATAATTGCATTTGTCTGGTTTCACAAAGCTGAAAGGAGTGGGTTGTAGACACCTCATTTAACTTGCAGTGATGCACTGAGGTTTGTGGATGAACACCTGGAGCATGTGTCAAAAAGATAGCAAATCTTGAGGAACCTGATAGAAATGAGGACAGTATGAGGAAGAAAAGCATGTTTATTATCTTATAATAGATGGAAATGAGGCCATTTATTGGTGTTATCTGCTGGCGGAGACGTTCTGCCAAGTACCTTTGTTTGGAACGCTGACCAAGATGTGCAATCCGTAATTGTGTTCCAGCTTCCATCCTGACTTAATTCTTAGGATTGAAATTATTCCTTTTCACATACAAAAGCACTGAATTCTTTTCCTGTATTGCTGTGAAGAAGGCAATTTCTAGTTGCTGACTGGCAGGAACAAGGAGAGTAGGACTATACAGCTTGTGTTACAACATGCATCCTCAGTCCCTACATATCTGCTGCACTTGGCTGCCCGCAGTGGCACCTGTCTCAGTGAGATTTCTTAGGCCTGAAATTATGTTGTATATTTTCTTTGGCCCAAGGATGTAGTCTCAAGTATGTCACTTGAAGACCTCACAGTTTGCTGAGCTCTAAATCTTTCCATCAGTCTCATACTTATTTTCTATGGTATTTATCACCATAGTGTTTTATGTACTTCCCAGATAAGTAGACTGGCATAATATGGTGGTCAGTTTGATGGCTTGCTTCCTCTCAGGAAAGGATGTTATATTAAGAATTGTACTTCCAATGGGAGGTTATATGCTAACCCCACAGTAATTTAGTTTTAGAACTTTTTTTCCTGGGAACTTGAACACCATTGACAAATTTCCAAATACCTGTTCTCTAAATACTGTTGGTTGAAATACCTTTCACATCTGACAATGGATACTCACATAGAAAGATTTTAAAGTGGCACAACTGATACCCAGAACAATTGCTTGGGTTTTTGGTTTTGTTTAAAGCATTCTTGAATACCTTCCTATAACAGCATGGAAGTAAATACTGCCTTAGTGGCTCTTTTGACTCATCTTATAAAATCTATTTACCAGGTTTGAAGTTTCCATGAGGCTATGTTAGTTGCTTCTCTGGAGCTGTACTCTCACCTTTGTAATATATTTTCCAAGTAGGAATGGGATGAGATATCACTCTTTAAAATATTAGTTCATGCAAAGATACAAAGGAGAGTGGAGAGACAAGGAGAACTCCATAATGGAGGTGATGGAGCTCATTGCCTCAATTCTCTTGGCTTCTGTGACATACAGCATGGAGAAAGCATTCTTCATCCACATGGCAAGGGAGATTGGTTGGGCGTCACGGGGGAGCTGCTGGAGGAAAGGGTGGGTGAATGATCCCAGTGGGGCACACGTAGGAGAAAAAACAGTAACAAACCCCATAGCATATGCTGTGGAGTCTGGGGTTGGGGGTAGAAGGGTGAATGTCACTTCTGGCTCTGTGTGCACATGTGATGCTTTTGCCTCCTGTGAGTTTGCTGGCAGGTGTGGAGAGAGAGGATTCCAGCCTGGCAAGTCAGCCACCAGTATAGCTGATGATTAATTGCCCTTTTAAAATTTGCAATTATGTCAGTCATAGAACCTGTGAATATTAATTCCCTATTTGCTGATGGTGAGATGGGTCCATTTTACTGATGTCTCAGAAATGAGCTAAGTACTGCAGCCAATAGATACAACTGAAAAGAAAGGCTGCTGTGACTCTTTGCATTGTTTTGTGTCTGTCTTGCCTCTTCTTTTTCAGTGTTTTTGTTCCCTTCTTAAGAATCCTCTCGGTGCTTACAGCGAATTTTCCACACTGACAGTAGTAGGTGTCAGGCTGACACCTAGAGCGAGTTAATCACTGCAAGCAATATTAGTTACCTGGATTTGGTGGATGGCTTTCCACCATTCATTGCTGCTTTCTGAGTCCCTTAGAGACTTAAGAATGAAATAGGGATTGCTTTTTTGCTGCTCCAGCTCTTTCCCTTCATCTGAAATGGGTGTCGCCTTTCATTCCATTATATTTAGATCTTTTGCGATAATTTTCTGATTGTGCCATCTTGGAAGGATATTAACAGGCAAGCATCAGTACACTGTGACTGTTTTCCTTTCAGTGTTCTGCACAAATACATGGATGATGAAAATCTTGGTTTCTTCTGTGGTTTGGGTCTCTGTTATCAGTCATGATCCTGTCTAGTATTTTCTGCATGAATCAGGACAAATTACTGCATCTTGCTTGTGCTTTAGTTTTCTTGGAATAGTAGTTATCTCAAGAAGTGTTGTCATGATGTGTTGACACTGATATCTTTGAAGGTGCATTTTTAGAAAACAAAAATAAAACCCCTTAGAACCCTGAGGTTGTTTAGTTCTTGATGCTTTTTGGATTTTTAAAACTTTGTGTTTCTTTTAAAGCTTTTCCAAGCTTTCAGTAAGAAGTGACTTAAAGTACCTATGTATTTCATTGTTTGCTTGTGGGGTTGGTATGTGCTGAGTTGTCAAACTGACTTACGATTTTAAAGAAACAGAATTAGATGGTGCAAGTCACACAGAAATTGTCTCCACTGTTTGTTCTTCTTCTTTTAGTTGTGCATTTTGTGTGGCTGGTAAAAGTTAACTGTTTCCTGAAAAAATTTCAGAATGGAGGCACTAAAAAGCTGAAAGTGTTTGGCCTGTGAATGCAAATGAATTATTTGCTATTTGTAGAGAAAGAGACTCTATTACCTGGTGAACACTCTGAAATTAGAGTGCCTTTTTTTTTTTTTGGCTGAAGTGATACTGCTCCATTCTGACATTCTTGGTGTTCTGTGTACAAGAGAAGAGGGCCTCGCAGGACGATTGTATCTTATCCCATGAAGTATATGAAAAAGATGTGGACAGGTTGGAGAGGGTCCAAAGGAGGGCCCCCAGAGTGATTAAAGGACTGGAAAAGTTGAGAGAATTGGATTTGTTCAGCCCTGAGAAGAGAAGGCTTAGGGGAGACCTCGTCACCATGTTCCAGTATTTAAAGAGTGGCTACAAAGAAGATGAAGACTCCCTTTTTACGAGGAGTCACATGGAAAAAATGAGGGGTAATGGGTACAAGTTACCCCTGGGGAGATTCTGATTGGGTGTGAAAGGAAAACTTTCCAATTTGAGAACAACCGTTAGAATAGTCTCCCCAGGGAAGTGGTAGATTTTAAGATTCAGCTGGACAGGGAGCTGGGCTGTCTTGTCTGGTTGTTGGTTTTGCCAATAAAGGTTGGACCAGATGATCCTTGAGGTCATTTCCAACCTGCTATTCTATGAACTAATGCATTTATATTTAGAGGTATCAGTTTATTAGTTTTGATCATTATGTTTAGTGCTTAACTTTGTAAGCCCCTGTTATTATAATTCTGTTTAGACATCCATCATTATAGTTACTGTCCCACTGAATTAAAGGCGCTATGTGATAACCTCTACAAAAGCAAGGGATGGGACTTCCAGGCAATGGGAGGCCAATGCTAGTTCTGTGTCAGACTGCTAGGGAAAGGCTAGAAGAAAAGTAGATGCAGCAGAGAACGGGAAAAAATGTTTTCAGTTTTTGCTTAGTGTTCTCTCCTGTAAGAAAAACATGTAGCAGACAGTTAAGTGTATTTCAATAAAGACTTCTTCCTGGCTAGAAGAGGCATTGAGGACAACCCTAGGACAGCAGGTTCAGTACTTCATTCTGGCTTTTCCGTTTTCCCCATTTTTCAGCTTTTATAATTGAGTGGTAAATTGCTCATTATCATCAGATACTTTCATTTTGGAAGGCTCCAAGCAGTCTTGTATTGCTACTGTTGCCCTTTGAGGTAAAAATGAAGCATTTTATTTTATGAAACAAGGATGTTGAATAGGTAGCCCTTTAACAACCAAGTTAGCTTTTTGTCACTAGTTCTTGTGGGAGTTATTTTTATCCTCCTTCTTCCTGTTTTCCTGGTGCACTTTGTCTTAACTCTGGTGCAGGAACTACTTTGTCCAGTACTTAGTTAATGGCACCTAAGCATGGCTGTCAGATGAGGAAGTGGTCACTTATTACAGCCCTGAAGAGGTATCAGAACTGCCAGCAACCCTGGCTCCTCAGAGTGCTGTTCTATTGGTACAGAGACTCTGTGCTTGGAAACCTGTCTGCAAATTGCAGAGTTTTCAGTAGTGTCTGGCTGATACAGAAATTTCCATTGCGTGGTAGGACTAGATCAATCAAAAGCTTCAGCCTCCGTTTCTGTTGGAGTAGTGTCTGTTTTGCCCAAAAATGGTTTGAAAACTTTATTTTGTCATCAGAAATTGAGCTTCAGTTTCATAGCACTTGCCCTTAGGGTAATATTCCTTATCTACATGGGTACTCTAAACATTTATTTTAATTAATTGAAATAATTTTAAAATATATATATCTTTTTTTGTACTTAAATTGTTTTAGTAGGATTTGTTTCTGTAGGACTCCTTAGCAGCCCACATTACAAACTCTCCCTACAAGATACTGCCAAGACAGTCTTTGTTCTAGGTGGCATCTGAGCAGTCAAGTATGTAGCCTGCTGCACAATGGTGTAAGGTGTGTACACACTCATTCTGTTGACACAAGGTGCAAATATCAACTTTTATTCAAGATATGCCAAAGGAAGGTCATGTTTAAAGATTGCGCAGGCTCAGAGATGACTTCTGGCTTTAACAACATGTCTAATTATCCAGCGAGGGGGAATGGTATGATACACCAGTGATTTATGTTGAAAAGGAGTTTAAGGATATTTGGCCAGGAACTGGAGGTTCACATTCAGAAAGTTAAGGTGTTTTGGAACAGAATATTCTGATTGTCACCATCGTGTCTGTAATTGTGATTACTGGGGACTGAGAATAGAAGCTAAAACTTGAAATGGCTCTTTGCCTTCTTGTAAGAAGTAGAGAATTGACTGTAACTTGTAACATGACTTGAGAGAACAACCAGTGTTGTAGAAAGCTTGTGAGGAGAAGGGAGTCTGCTTTTGTGTGTTAATATGCTTTTGTGTGCGTGTGTGTTTTTCCCCCAACGTTACGTTAATAGACCTTGTCCTTTTTACTTGGCAATTCCAGTGCTTGTGCGTTTAAGGTAAGCTCTGCTTCCTCTGGGGCTGTGGTTTGAAAAGGATCCTGCTCTTACTGCTCAAGCACTGTGACCAGCATGAAGAGGGAGGTGGGAGCAGAGGAAGATGACTTCAACTGCTGCCTGTCTCATTTCTGTCAATGTAAAGAGCTTTACGGAAATGAGTAATATTTTGCAATTGAGTTTCTCTTTTAAAGACACTCTGATGCTAATGTTGATTTAATAAGTTTCTCTCATTCTCTCTCCTTGCTTAATTTGAAACGTCTAATTTTGTGCTTCACAGTTCTGAACATAGAATTAGTGAGGGAAGAAGAGCCGGAGGCAGGGGGAGCGGAGAGCCACACCAGAAGTTGCCAGGGGAGATTGATTCAATAGAGTGAAAAGGTGCGAAAGGTTATATGACCACAGTTAAGAACAACGTGATGGTGTTACTAATGAGAAGGAAGGCTTGATCCTTTAAAATGTTTTAAGGTCTCTGTGGGTGTATAACCAACACTAAATGGAAAAGGGACCACTGGAGTGTTGGCTTCTTTGAGTGGATTTTTCTTTTGATTTCGTATGTATGTAATACATATATGACAGGCAGGAAGGAGAATATTATGAGATAAATAAGCTTTTAAAGGTTTTTATTTTAAAGGTTGTTTTGATAAGTGTGGCATTTATTTTCAAAAATGCTGAGAGGCTATAAGAGATTGTGAATTTGATCTTGCTAATTTATTTTGTCGGCACCTGAATGTTGTTTTTTCCTGCTTTCATTTTATGCTTGTGGATAAAGCTATTGACATCATTGGGCATTTAATTCCTTTGTTGTCTTGGGGATAAATGTAAACTCCCCAAAACCATGATGCCAAAAGATTATCTAAAATATTGTACAAATAATAGTAGTAACTCAAGCTTTTTCCTTTGCCTCCTGCTTTGTTTAGTGTACCTTTCCTCTGCCTCTCAGGTAACTGCTCCTGTGCAACACAGTTGAATCCTAATTTGCCTTTTACTTGAGTTGGATGGCTGTTCTTGACACAATCGAGCGGACAGTGTAACAGGAGTACAAGTTATGTTCAGCTTAGTTTTGTTATAAGCTGCCATCACGTTTCATTCAAGGCCTCATTAAATCACAATTAAATGCACGGAAAAAAAATAGGCCATCTCAGTGAATACTTGGTAGATGAGGTTTATGGTCTTCAGTGTGGGCCAGGGACATAATCTGCTCCTTGCTGCTGGAGCTTAGCGAAAGCTGCGGTGAAGTCCCACCGTAGAATCGCCAGAAAACTGTCCCAAGCTGACTGTGGATGATGATCTCTGCCAGTGTTTCTTCCGTCCCATGGCCTTGGTCAGATAGAAGCCTGCCTCAAACTCTTGTATAACACCCACCCAGTTGCCCCACCCCATGCTTCTCACATTGTTCCTGGTAATAGGAACTGAACTTCTGCCAGTTGCTTCTGCAGAATTTGATAACTAATACTGGATTGTACAGTTATCCCAAACATATGTTTGGGGAGTACACTTGACCGAGCAGGCCTACATAAGGAATGAAGTTTTAGGGTCAACTGTTAACACAGGTTCTAAAAAAAAGCCTGAACCTACCTTCTGGGGTTTCTTTTTCCCTGACTTTGAGTGCCCGCAGTGACTAGTGTCCAGCAATATTTATCAAATCACTTACCTGTCTGGTTATTTCTAGTTTACTGCACTGGTCAACTTAGTTGATCAATAAATCAATCAACAGGTTCTTAAAATTACTTTCATTGACTTTGGAGATGTAGCATATGAAAGGAGCTCACAGAGTAAATGATTGTATGTGCCCAACTATAATTAGAGGACAAACAGTGTGGAGATATGTTTGTAAATAATAACTACTACAGTAAATACAGCAATCTGTCTTTAGGGTTCTGTGATACACTGAGCTGGATTGACTCTCAGTTTACAAACTCATGAAGCATGAATCTTAGCTTGGTCAGGTCATCTGACTGCTATATTTAGAGCATACACTATTTTAAAGCTAAATTTCAAGATTCTTGCTTTTGATCAAAAGGTCCAGGAGTAAATACTTCTCTGGTTCTCTAGCATGTGACATAATTTTGGGGCTTCAGAAGCTCCACTGAGAGTGAAATTTTGGGGTGTTTTCCTAAGGAAAATTCCTCAAACTGCTTTAACTCTTCCTGTGGCACCCAGTCTATACTATTCTTCTCAACAGCAGCAACACCTGGTTTGTGATCCTTGCTGAGAGACTACAAGGTAGTGCTCCTTCATAGAAAGAGAGAATCCTCTCCCTCCACCTCTGATTTTTTTCAAGCCGTCTGCCTTAAGCAAGAGTGTCTTGCATTGCCCATTAAATGGGCATTGAATCAGCATTGAATTCTTGTAGTTCTTACAAACACTAAGCACTTGCTCAATGTGGAAAACCGCTGTTTGCAAATTGTCCTGTCAAATGGAAATCAAAATTTTGCTGGCAGTGACATAGATTTGCAAGTTGCTCTTGATACAATCATGCCCTGAAGATTGCAATGTGCAAATAAAGAATACACTTTTGCAATAGCCCAAAATCCTTGTTGTTGCTGAATCTACACTCTTCTTTTTGCAGATGGTTTCATTATGATGTACTCGGACTTCATGAAAAGATGCAACCTTGCAGCATTTTCTCTGATCACAGCCTTCTGAGGAGCCGAGAGTGCATGTATTTGAGAACCAGTATATTCTCTTCCTAAAACACACCGTGGGTTGCAAGTGCTTTGGAAGCAAGAATCAGAGTCTCTGGTGGACATTTTGTCTATAGCTCAAAACCACAACTTATTTGGCAGCCTTTTCATAACACTGTGGCCAAGGATGTAGGGAATGCCGCAGGCAAAGACCAAGGTACATTTTCAGAACTGGTTGTAGGAAAATTTAGTGCTGACTGCCTATCTCTTGTTAGTGGTAATAGAAATGAGGGAGATTGCGGTGAAGTTCCCCACTTTTAGTTGTGTGTTTTTTTTTTTTTTCCTGTCAGTCTGATTAATCTTTCTACATATTTTGACTCCATTTTACTCCATAGGCAACACCTTATTACAGGCATGATTGTGTATATGTACTAGTTCAGACCATTTATTTTGACTTGAGTCCCCTATACTTTTTGTGTTTTTTTTCTGTAAGGCTTTGGAATCCACTTGATTTATACTAAACATTGATTACTGTCTTTCCCGCATATATCTTGGAAAACTGGTAGGTTGGATTCAGCCCCCAGAAAGATACTGACCCTTGTAACACTGTGTAAAGTGTGCTTTGCATACATCTGGGATGAAATAGCAGGGAGAACAGGAAAATTTATAAGACTGTCAAAGTGGGTAAAAATATAAACTGTGATGTTTGAAAGTGCACCTGACTGTGCACCTGCAGAAAGATTCAGAGACAGACAGGGGATGCATGACCATGACTGAAGGCTTTTGAGAATCTTCTTACTCAAGCATGTGATTAAGACAGTCTTTGCTGTATTAAAAAGCCGCCCCAAAATCTACTGTATTTCTCTTAAATTGTATAGTATTAGAGATTATATTTTTTTTTAAATAAAAAGAAATTAGATTTCTAATCTTATGGCAGGAACTTTGTATTCACTATGCCATACTAAACCTGTATCACTTGGCTGGTGCCTATAAATATCTGTTTTGTTCAGAGGCAGGTAAAAATTGCAGGTAGTATATGGGAGCAAATGTGGGAAGGGAATTCCTTCTCAACTCACATGGTTCATCATTTTTAGCTCTTTGAGGCGCACGGGTTGATTATACAAGTTGTCATGATTTTTTTTTTTTTTTTTTTTTTTTTTGCAAAACAGTGGTTGTGTTTGAAGTACTATGTTTGACTCGGAAGCTAATATATTTGGTATTTAAGAATCTGGCGAGAGAAAGCTATGTCCCCATATGCATGCCCAGAAATGAGATTGGGATGTAGGCATGCGTAACTGTTATTTCTCCCCGTCTGTCCTATCCCTAGAAAGCCATATGCCACCCTTAGGCTAGTATAATGGGAGTCTGTATTAATGATTATGAGCTAGAAATAATCCAAGAAAAGTTGAGTGGCCTTTGATTCTTCTAGCTTTATGAGAAAATACCTCATCAACTTGGTAGAGTCTGAAATATGTTCTGGGATAGAAAGTCATAATTGATATAAAATTTCATAATGCCCTCTCTTGAGTTGTGTGTGTGTTGTTTTTTTTTTTTTTTTGGCTAAATTGGTCTGGGACTTGGGGATTCTTATGTCTAACAGGGAGAGTGGGAATTTAAGCAAGGAGGTAAAAATTTAGAGGGAGTTGTTCACTCACCTTCTATCAGAAATAAATATCTTGAGCATACAGCTCTAGAGAGCCTACGCTCTGCAAGATTTCTATAGACATTGAATGCCTTGTCTGTTGGCAGCCTACAAAATGAAAACTGTATGTATGTATGCATGTATAGAAGTGGTGATGGGAAAAGGAGAATGTGGGAATGGGCTGAAGTATTAAAGCAAGCAATGAAAGCAGATGGTTTACTTTGGATTTTATAAAATAGATTTCTCTTCATTTTGTTTTAAATGAAAACTATCAACTGTCAACATTGCAAACCTATTTGCAGCATTGCCGTAAGTATTAGAAGTGCAGTTGTCCCTGAATCATAAAAGGACAGAGGATTTTTCTGCTGCTTCCCATCTTCATGTTTATAGAACTGTGTATGCTCTGTATACATTAGAGTTGAGCAATTTCATCACAGCCTTTCCTCAAAGTTGATTGCTGTTCAGTGTCTCTTCCTGCTTCCTCTCCCTTGTCAGTTGGTTACATCTCTGACTCTCATTACATTTAATATTGGTACTGGTTCAATTTTCCACTAAACTGGAAGCGTTTAAGGGTCTGGAGTGGATACTGAATGTCTAGATAAATTCTTTAAATGCTTTAATTCCTATCATTGTGGAAAAGTTTAGAGCTGGATTATTGCTTTAAGAAGAAATGACTCTGCTCATTCGGTGATGAAGTCTGGTCATCAAGATGTTAGAATATGTGCTGCAGAGCTCTTCAGATACTGACACGAGTGCAGAAGTTGTTGCCAGCAGCTGTCTTGGGTTTTGGACACCTGCTGCCTCTCATTTCTCGCATCTCCCACTCTATCTTCCACTTCCAAAGTTAGAAGTGCCCCTAAAAATACTCTGTATTGAGTTCTTAAGTAGGAGATGTCTCCCAAGCTGGTAGTCTGGATTCCTAAGTCATTGGTCACACTGTAGTGAAATTATTTATATGGCAGAGTTATTGACTCTGGCAATGTAATGGACATTTCCTGTGCGGATGGCGAGGCGCTGGCCCAGGGTGCTCAGAGCAGCTGTGGCTGCCCCCTCCCTGGAAGGGTTCCAGGCCAGGTTGGATGGGCTTTGAGCAGCCTGGTCTAGTGGAAAGTGTCCCTGCCCGTGGTAGGGGGGTTGGAATTAGATGGTCTTTAAGGCCCTTCCAATCCAAAACATTCTGTGGTTCTGTGATGATATATCTAGGGTGAAGCTGGTTCCAGGCAGGTTACAAAGGCATTGCCCTTCCTAAGGCCACTGTTTTGTCATGATGATCCCTTCCTCCCTCACCACCAATTGCAGAACTATGTTTTGATTGTTCACTGCCATTTTTACATTTGCCCAGGCCATGACAGACATGAGTGTTGTGCCCATTATGGCAGTCATGTATGGGTTGGAGAAAAGATGCTGGAAAATGTCCTTGTGTGTGAAATACTTATTTGGCGGTGTATTCTTGATTTAATTTGAAGTTGGACTGTTGATATGTATGTGGGAAAGCATCCTCTGCCTGAATAATCAGTGCTCAAACACAAAATTTTCAGAAGCACAGATGCATTACATACGTAGTTCCTATATCTAGCTAGAGTCTTTTCCAAGTGGACAGTGTTATCTTTTCCTGCCATATAAATACCTAGGACAGGGGTTGCCAGTTAGGCCTGAGATCCTGTTTCAATAACCTTTTGCTTCTGATACACTTGAGGAATATCTTGATTTGTTTTTGATCCCAAATGATTAAGTCCAATATTTATTCAGCTTCCTGTGATTGCTATCCAGTGGGTTACCTGGAAGAGAAATAAACCCTTCTTTTAGCAGAAGAGTTTAGCACTATTGACCAAGGGTGCTAAAAGATGGCTTGTGTCCCAGGGCTGGGATTAGAAAACTCACAAGTCCCCAGCTGGGAGCTGGAAGTGAAACTCACTCAGTTAGGAAGCAAGGAACCCAGATGTTGCTCATTTCTTAAACAGTTTACTTAAACTTTGAAAATATTGGTGGACACATTGTTTCTGGCAAAGTTGGTAAATGCAGGTCTACAAAGACATCTTGGCACATGTTTAGGAGGTAACAAAACTTAAACCAGTAGCTTTTTGTATTATTTTATTATTATATTTTATTTAGTCTGTGCTTCACTCCAAATGTAGTTATTTTTTCCCAATGCAGCAATATGTCCTACTGCATCTACACCTGTTTTAGTTTTCCTGTTTCCATTCAATTGAGTGTATTTGTCTCTTCTTGGAGTAATAATTTTCCCCGCTCCTGAAAGGTGACAAAATTAAAGCCTTTTGCAGTACCTGCGGAAGAGTTGCCTTGTGGTTAGTAACAGTGTTATCTTCCCTAAAACCATAATTCTACTACTGTGCATTGTATCTTATAGTTGTATAAGAGGGACCACCTCTTGCTGATGGGGCTGGTTCCTTCTCCTTGCTCTCTTCTCAGCAACTGTCCAGTGCCACTGAGTTAGTACCTTGTGTTCATTTTGTCATGCAAGTGTTTCCCCACCAGGAATGTGACAGTTAATGATTTAGACACCCCAGGGAGGACAGATGGAAATCCAGTAAAGAGCTACTACCAGTGTGCATGACCTACCTGCTGGAATAGTAACATGCACCATAAAGAGGCCTGTGTTCCTCCTGTCCATCTGCTGAGGACGGACAGCCTTGCAATTGCTAAAATATAAAACCAAAACTAAGCACATCTGTCTTGACTGTAAAAATCAGCAGAAAGAGAAATGTTATTCAAATCAGGCTTTTGTCAAGATGGGTCAGTGATTACCGGTGAACACCTGTTGTGTATTGGTTTTTTTTGGCAAAACTTGATGCTGCTACATCAAACCTGTCTGCAGAAAGGGGGGAATTGTCTTCCCCCAGCTGAACTGTAGATGTCCGGTTCCAGCCCTCTCATCTGTTGCAAAGGATGAGGATGGACGACACACATAACTGATGACGCCTCGTCCCTCAGTTACCTAAAGTAGTCACTCTGTGCCATTAAAACGATGACAGATCCCATAAACATACTGCACTTCACTGTCCGTTCCCTCTGGAACTGAACTATGACCAAGAGGAAAGTTCCTCCTGCCCTGTCAACTCCCCTCAAATAAATAATCATAATAAAGAAGGCCAGCCTTTCTGAAGTTCCTGCTTAGCGAATGTTCTGCTGATTGAATGTAGCCCTGAGAGGCAGGGAAGGCTTGTAGCCCGACAACAAATGAGAGCAGTGGCTGCCTCATAAATGCCTTGGCTTCAGAAGGAGGTGGTTATGGGCATGAAATGTTTATCATCTTGTACTTGCTTCGCTGCTGCTGGATTACTGTGTAAGTAAAAGGTAGTTATAAGTAAATAAGAGGTGGTACTGCAGCCTGCTTCATCTACTTGTCTTCATACTTAAATAGGCTTGCCAACAAAAGAAGGAGCAGGTGAAGGCAGCTTGAATTTGGCAGAGGTTTGGACTGTGCACTAAGGATGTGTTCAGTTGCCTATGAAGGGGCATCTGGTTGGAAAGCTGATCAGACAACTGGTTTTCTGTTAGGAAGCACTCTTTGAAATTGTCCAGTAAAGAAAATTACTTGGTATGTAGGTCAGCTTGTGCATTCAAAAATGCCCTTGCAAAAGGATACTTTTGTTCTTTTCAGGTAATTTAGAAACAGCACAGTTGTTGGCCACCTCCTTTTGAGTATGCTCAGCATTGCCACGTTCATGGGTGCATGTTGTGGGTATTAGCATCTCTAACATTGTGCAGCACCCTGCATGACTCCGTGAAACTGGCTGTTTCACAGCTGCCTTTGCTTAGCTTCCACCCTACTGGGGAATCCTGCAGCAATGTTTGGGCGCTTTGCTTTGTTTTTATTTTTGGGGGTGAGCATGTGCTTTTGTTTTGCTTTAATAGCACAGTTCCCAACAGGGGACAGTACTGCACTGCTTAAGATGCTTGTCATTTTTAAGGAACTTTTCTAAACTTGTCATCCTAAAAGCTATATTGTGCAGCAGCAGGCGGCCTCCATAAATCACTGATTTCTCTTTTTCTTCTCTTTCCCTTCCTTTCTCTCTTGCACTCTCTTTATTCCAAGCCTGTGGATTTGGACGCCTGGGTAAGCTCTCTTTTTTTGTCTGGATCTTGCTTATTCCAAGTGTCATGTTGTTACTGCGCACGTACAGATTGTTATTGCTGAGCACAGATGCAGGATTTTATTTTCTGTCATTACATTTTAAAAGGTGTTCAGCTAGAAAATTGCATATTATTTCCTCCATAAAGATTTTCACTGGTTCCTTTTGTGTAGCTTACAGCTGCTGAAACCAAACTTGATCTGGTGATATGTGTTGTTGGCTAAGAGAGTAGCAGAAACAGGAGGAAATGAAGGTTACACCAATACTGCTTTTTAAGGCCATGAGTCTGCATCTGGGTCCTAAAACAAAACAAAACCTAGTCACCTGCCTTCAACAGAATGAGATAAAGGACAAACAGCAAGTGGTTTTGTAGGCCCTGCATGTCTGGAATAGTGACTGCAGGCACCTCCGCAGTAGTGGTGATATTTCTGCTGATACAAGCGGAGGTTGAGTCAAGGCTCCCCCATGGTTACTTGTCCAGTACAAGCCTCCCTGTAAAGTTCTGCTGTTCAGTCTCAGGCATGATGTGTGCAAGCTGCCTCTTGCTGTTTCAGTGTTGTCCTTTCAGCTCCCTTTAGGCTTGGTGAGGAACACGCCAGCTAGCTAATTTTGGAACTAGTTCTGTTCTTCAGTGCATTGCTGTCAATTCCTTCTTCTAGACTTGGAGCCTTTAATAGCATTTGTTTTTCTCCTCTGCCACCTGGACTGCTACCAGGACTGGAAGAGACATGGGAAAGCATGAGGTATAAGAATTTACAGTTGTGAAGTGTGGCAAGCTGAGGTACCCAGCCAAAACATCTCTGCTGTGCTGCTGCAGAGATGTTACAGGATACCTTTGGGGGGAAGCTGATAACTCCTCTCAGCAAAGACAGGATGATGTAGAAACAAGCCATTTGGTAGAGACTTAAGGACCTTTCCTTCATCCTTGTAGCTTCTTTCTCTGGATTGCCTCCGACTGATTCTCTAGGCGTCATCTCACTAGTTCGTCTGTGACTGGTGAATGTGTTTTGCCAAGAAGATAAATATTTTTGCAATAATCTTGCCAAGTGCTGTGACTTGCCTGTAAGGAAGTTCTTGATAGATTGAGGTATGGACCTTTCCTTCTAGCTCGACTTGCCCTTTGCAGAGAGGGGTGTTTTTTTTTCCTCCAGTAGGGTCTTATCCTTGCCCTCTCCCCAAATCCCAGATCTCCAACAGCAGAGAGAGACAGCCTGATGGTAGCCATCAGCAGTGGGCTGTGCTATTGCTGCACTTTATTCCTGGGTGTCACATTCCCTACTGTAATCTGACTCTGCCAAGAAGCCCTTTTTTCCAAGCAGATTTCCTTCCTAGTTTTTGTGTTTAACAAGGTGATGAGAAGGGACTGTGATTAAAAATAATAAAAATCTGGTGGTATTTCATGGGGGGCAAAGCCAAAGCTGATCTGTGAATGGATATATCTAGAGCGAAGTGCAGCTCTAGAAGCTCAGTTGCACAGTCTGATGTGTTGCATGTTGGTGTCAGTTCAGGACGAGGCTGAGTGTCTGGCTTTGTTCATAGAGAATCAACCAATAATATTTCATTACCTCAATCAAGAGGCTTGTAAAATATTTCTTTTGGCCTGCCTGTCAGCTATCAGGCCAGTGCTTGAATTCTTTAGTTAAGCCAGTATGTAGTGCATAGCTTTAGAAATATGCTTTCACAGTTTGTTTCTAAATGAGTTACTTGATAAAGGGAGAGGAGGAGGCAGGGAATTGCACGTGGCTCTGCCCTAGCTCTTTGTCACTGTTCAAAGCAGCACCGAGATAACCTGAAAAACTTTGGGCTGTGGAAAAAGTGTAAAGTTAAAACATAGGAAGAATTTGAAAAAGCCCCCAACCAGCCTGTGGATCCATGCCCATGGAAGCTGTAGTAGCATGCTGGTAGTATACCTTCACTGACCTTCTGTAAGAAGGTAATGCTTGTAACTTCTGACACATTGCAGGGAATTCTTGAACATCATTTCCTGAATATATCTTATACTTAGTTTTTGTACAGAGGGAAATTGCCTATTGCATACATTCTCTTTTGCGAATACATGCTGTCCCATGCTACTTTTCTAAGTTTTGGCTGTGTTTGTGTGTTCTACAACTAACTGTGCTCTTTCTCCCCTCCCTCTGATTTGTTTCTGTCTTCATGCTCTTGGACATCACATTCTACTGTTTCTTAGATGTCATCTCTGAGCTTTGGTCATCTCTTGCATGATATGTTCAATCTCAGATGTAGCTTCTGCAGTGTGGATGTGAAATGTGACTTTCTGATACGTGATTTTCAAACCACTGTGTTGTCATGCATGTCTTCCCTTCTCCTTCCTTCTTTGCTTCTGAAGGCCTTTATGTGAAAGGTGTATCTGAGGCTTTGTTTGGCACCTGCAATTTCAATTCCCTATGTAATTGTAATCATCTCCATAGCAGCCAGTTCTGTCTGGGACATCACAGGCTTCTGACTCCAGGTAGGGAATAAGCAGCAAGAGTAGAGGAACTCTTAATAAATATCCTGTATTCATACAAAATGTCCCTTTTTGCCTAACCCAGTTTGGAACAGTGAATATTTCAAGTGACACATGCTCTGACTGTACCATTCATACTTCAAACATCATCATAAAGTGTACTAAAGTTTCTAGTAATAACAGCTGGGGATAGAGGGAAACAGAAAGCAACTTTCAAGCAGATCTGTCACAAATAGAATGTTTCTTAGTATACTTCAATGCACTGAAACAGCAGCTCTTGAAAACAAACAAGGCATTGAAAATATGTTTGAATTGAGAGTAAAAGTTTTCTGTGCAACCTCTGGTTCATCATACAACTTATGGGCAAGAAGTGCGAGATAATGGGAGATAGTATGGCAAAAATTACTTAGAGGGAAGAATCACCTGTATACTGAAGTTGTAGTCTGCAATTGGGAGATCCAATTTTGCAAGATCCTAGGGAAGTCTAACAGAATGTCTGCTGCAGGGTGTGTTTATGTAGGGGCATTATTCACTGTGGGCACCCCAGCTCCAGTCAGGTAAGCTTGGAAGTCCGTGGGTCACCATTATGTAGATCAGCACACCTCCAATGTGTCTGCATTTCAGCACCCCACTTGAGAGATTAGATATTTGGTTTGTGTTCCCTTCCAGGGATGTCATATCCATGTCTTGCCTGAAACAGAATAAAGCCCCTTTTCCACCAGTATTGTTACAGGTATTGATTTTGTGCTCCCAGAGCAGTCTGCTACCCCAGAAAAGTAGCACTGCCACATAATTGATTTATTTAAATTAAGAAGAAACTTTCTTGCATTTTTAAGAGTTGATCTTCTGAATCTTTTTTTTTTTTCTTTTTACTTTTTTTTTCTTGAAATACACATCAAAAGCACCTTCCATCTGAATTGTGCAGAGGGGTCATTACTTCTCTCTCTTCCTTATTTACTTTCTCCTTAAGGAAATACAAATCACTTGTTTAGTAATCTGATTTTATGGGTGTTATGCAGAAAATCAGCAGGAGAATCAGGTTCCTTTGGTCATTCACCAGACCACCCTGCCTTCTTACATCTGTTTCATTTCAGTTGAAATTGCTTATTCCTTTTCTCTATAAATGATGGATATTGGTTCAGAAGGATAGCTTTGGTTCTCTTATCACAGAAACGGTGATAATTTTGGTACCGAAAAAGTGCCCATCAGTGCCCCTATTGTTGCTGTGATATCTCTTTGGTCAGGCTACATGTATGGGACAGCTAATTCTCATCCCCCTTCCCATCCTGTTTCAGCTGATTTGTGGTCTGGAAGATATATAGCAGCTCTGGTCAAACCAAAGCCACAGATTTTGCCTTTAATCAAGTGTCTTTGAGAGCAAGGGGATTTAGATGTGAGTCTATAGTGCTTGTGCCTTACCCTGGGCCTGTTGGCTGGATGACAAACATGGGAATCAAAATATTTCTTTTTCCTTTACAAACAAAACACCACCACCACACCCCCGCAAACCCCCTATTTCATGTACTCCTACTTCTTTTCTTGCTTGCTTATCAACTGTCCCTCACTGCCTAGTTTAAAATCTCTTCTAAGCCCAATTATACCACTGTATTTCCATCAGCAGGGGAGTAGAAAGAGGGAAATGCACAGCAACTGGCTTTCAGATGTAATTTTTCTCATTAACAATGGCTGTTGGCCGTAAAATGACAGTTCTGAGCCCATGAGGATGTTTCTGTCCCAGCTGCTTAATCATACTGGACCAGCATTTTCTGTGATTGTACCATCATCATTAATAGTTAAGAGCAATGCTGCTGGGATGCTGTAGATTAGCAGGGTTTGTGTTCATGTTAAACAGACTAATAATTGCAGTTTTGAAAGGTCTTCTTGCCTCGTGATTACTTATGTGGCCCCAGAGATTTTGGGGTGGGATGGGGAAAGAAAAACAAGTGCCATTCTTCTTGGTGTTCTTGCTTGTTATATTTAAGCTTAAAAAGTTTGGTTCAGGTCAGTCAATGCCATGTTTTCTTAATGCTAGTTCAATTTAGGGGGGGGAATGCAGTGAAGTGCTACTGGTTGTGAAGAGATAAAAGGTAGAAGGTGTTGCTGTAACCACACGATTGATCATTGCTTAGTTGATGACCAGGTTATGCTTAAGCATGTGCTTGTATACCGAGTTTGCTGTTCTGGAAGTGTCGTTCTTATACTTTGGAGATGAAAGAGGAATTTTCTGATGCCCATCTCCCCTTCAGATCTGCAGCACTCAACCGGAGGAACTCTGGAGGTGCTGGTGGAGTCTGCACAGAGAGTGTGTGGACAGTGTACTTAATAATCAGGGTGGTCCTATGTATGTGTGTAAAAGCAAATGCATGGCAGTAGGAATGTGTGTTGCTATAAAAATGTTACAACATAGGCTTGTATTTTGGATTTTCCTAATGATTGTAGGAATCTGTTAAATCTATAGAAGTTTTCTGACACTCCAAGGGACAAGTGTTTGTAAAGTGGAGTAATAAACATCATGGTTTGTGAAAAACAAAGACTTGGATAAGGTGGAGTTCTGAATAATGCAATAGAAAGGTGCTGCCTTTCTGTAATTATATGTTTTCATTTAATAAGGAGAAATAAAATCAAGGGTATGAGTTTGAGTATGATGCTAGTAAGAGTGTTTCCAACTTGGGAGGATGATCCAAAATGAACTGCAATACTGAAGATTTGTAGTTCCACTGAGAGGGATCCCATACACCAGTCCTGAGCAATGATTTTTTTAATCCCTTCCAGTCTGCATCTCGTGTGCTTAACTTGCACTCACTCTTCTTGTTTTTAATTTCTTCTTCTTCTGATGTTATTTTGTTCCTCTTCCCAGGCCGTGGAGCTACAAGGCAGGGAGGCAGAGTTGAAGCGGCAAGAGGCCTTCTACAAAGAGCAGTTGGCCCGCATTGAGAGGAAGGTGAGGCTGAATTGTCTTTTTTTTGAGGCCTCTGAACACTAATGGGATTGGATGTAGATCTGTGTGGATCTAAAGAGTAGAGAAACAAGAAGCATTGTGCTGAAATCTGGAACTGTCAGCTTCCAGTATCTGTCTGCCCCCCACCCCTTACATAGTTAAGTGATGAAAAAGCTGTATAAACCGAATCTTTTGAACAACTTGCATTTAAAAGGTAAGGGGTTTTTTAACTGGATGATTTTTTATTAAAATAATTCAAACTTTTTCTTTTTCACCACGGGGTTTAGGTGAAAGCTAAGTTCAAAACAAGTGCCTTCTATTTTTTTTTTTTTCATTCCTTTTGTTAAAAATCCTTTCCTAAATTAAAAAAAAAAAAAAAAAAGCAACCAAAAAAACCCAAACACCACAAATCTTGCTATAAATATGAATTAAAATTGTATTATTAATTTTTCTCTTGGGAGCCTAACAGTTCAAAGGGTGGTGCTTCAGTGCATTGCCTGCTTCTTGCTGGATAAGCCTTTGAAATGAACATGATTTAAAGAGACACTGGCAAGCATCTTTTAAGCCTGAAATGACCTTTGAAAATCCATTTAGGGATTTGAATCTCTCCCCTAAACATGGGATTTGGTTCTCTGTTTAAATGTTTACCATGATGAGTTTTTAAAAATTGATGCCATAAAAATTAGGAGCAGCCATGCTGTTCCTTATGAACTAATATGTTTTTCACTTCCTGGCAAAATGAAATGATGTTATCAGTAGTCTTTATTTTTTAATAAATACGGAGAATAATCTTCTCCAATTTGAAGCAATTAGACCTCCTGACAGGGACTTGCATACATCTGACCTGTAGTTGTGTTATGTGACTAAAAAGAAATGCAAACAATGAAAAAGGTGAGTTGTAAAGAGAGAGAGATCAGCTGTACTACCAACATGTAGCATGATGGTGAATATGGAACATGGGAAAACTGCAGATTATAGAAATGGTAGGAAACTATTGGCACAGCTATTCCCCTTCTCATTCCCTGCTACTGCATGATTGTCCATACAGCATTTTTTTTTAAGCCATTGATGGTAAAACATGCCCATGAGCAATTTCGCATGATACAATTTTGCAACGCTCTAATCCATACAGTTCATTAAAAAATAAACTATTAAAACTACCACTCAGTGTTGCATTCAGATTTTTAAATTCTATTTCTAGATAATGGGGATTGTTCAGTGAAATTGCAAACAATCTAGCAGCTATCGTTCTAATTATCACAGTTGTCCATATGTTCATCCGCAAAGGGAATTTTTGCAATTTCTTGGTCTCATGCTGTGTGCTTCTATTATATTCTTCTCTCTGGATCTCGTTTCATGAAGCGGAAACTGCAGGGAAAATTTGTATGTGTGTCTGTCCTTTATGGACAGTGGAGTGGAGAGAAGTTTGTGTCCAGGCTGCATTGTCCTCTTTTTGAAGTCTTTTGTTGTGTTTTGTGTTTCCCTTTTCAGGTCCGTGTCCCTTGCTACACGGTAACTTTTTAAACAAGGTGGTAGATATTTTAGTGCAGGATCTTCTCGGGGGAGTAAGGTAGCTTGCCCATAGTCTTATCGAAATTGCAGAGGTGCATAGAAACTATCTTCTAGTTCTTACATGTACAAAAGCAAGTAGATAAAAAGGACAGGTTTTCTTTCCTCTCTTGAAACACTAGATAGTTTCTGACCCTTAAACACTAGCATTTTGCTGGTAATAAAATAGAAGTATGCCTCCAACCGTTTGGATTGGAGTGGGAGGTGGTGGGGGCTAGAAAGGAGAGGAGAGAAATGTACTTGAAACAGTGTAATAAAGCTTAATTGTATTAGTTTTGAAAAAGGTTTTTGATCTTCTCTGTGGATAATTTTATTCCTATAATGGTTGGAAAGATGGAAAACACAGCACAGAACAATCTTTTTTTATTAGCTGTTGCTTTTATATAATTCTACTTTTATTTGTTGAATACACGCAAACCTTGTCATTTATTTATTTATATTTTATTCCATTGTGCTAAAACCTTCCAACTCAGGCTTAGATATATTTTTTATATATCTGTGTATATATGTGTGTGTCTGTGTTAGAAAAAAGCTATTGGTAAGGGGATGAGGTGGGGAGGAGCACTGAAATAGAAGTTTGCTTTTTCTGCTGTTTTCAGAGGGGATGGTCATTTGGAATGTGGTCACTGGTAATTCAGAGGTCGTGTTCTGGGAGTAAGTCAATGTGATGGCTCAGTGTGAAGTTAGAAAGCTGAAATTTCTCCTTCTAAGGAGCAGGCTGTCAGGAATTCCCCCTTCTCCTCCCCTGCTGTGCCTATCTGTAACCTCAGATTGGCTTTGCCCCCACTTATGCATGATAACAGAATTCAGTAGTAGGAGACTTAAAGATTTGTTTTTGAAGGATGGTTTGAACTGTTAATGTTGAGAACTAAGTACCTTCCCGGTAGGATGCTAAGAATAATTGTGTTGTGTACTCCTTACAATGTAGTAGCTGCTGCACTGAATCACACACAGAGACTGTCCTGTTTCTTCTGACAGTGGTCAGTTTTCGAAGACTTTGAAGGAAGATGTAAAAAAGCCTCATCAAAACAAAACAGCAAAAAAACCCCGCTTTTGGAGAACAACTTTGAGAAGAGTCTTCCTAAGTGTTGTCAGTTGAAGGCTGACACATGCCCTGCTGCAAAAGAGTTTATTTTCATTCAGTATTTTTATTCACTGTAATGGAACTTGGACTACTGCCATCGTTCTTCTATGTGTCTCAGGCATTTTTCCTGAAGCCTTGTTTAGCTCTTTGCCTCCAATATCATGTGGCAGTGTGTGCCACAGGTTAACTTTTATACTCTATAAATTCTCTGTTACCAGTTTCAAATACTTTTTTTCATTTAATATCCTTTATGTGAAAGAGATAAAAGGAATTCTCTTTTATTCATTATCTGTAGACTTCTGTTCCCCCTTTTACCTTCCCATTAAACTGAGCAGTCCTCACCTTTTCAGCCTTTGCTTGTGTGAATGACTTTTTCCAGGTTTCTCATTCTACTTGTTTGTCTTTGGGCCCTTTCTCCCTTGCTGCTCAGTCTTTGAGATGTATTGACCAGAATTGAACTCAGTAGTTCCTTTGAATGCAGCAGATTGTGTGAATAACATTATCCTTTTATTTTGTAATCTCTGAAAGAGTACTGTAATCTGCTGGACAGAGCACAGAAATGGAAGCAAAAAACTGCTCATTTTCTAATAGCTGTTTCTCTTTTGGGAGTTTGAAACAATTACTTAGTCCATCTATCTCAGTTATTCCATCTATATGATGGAATAGCTTATAATGGGAGGGCAAAATGTTGTGAAACAGCAAAGCTATAAAAATGCTAAAAAGGCTTTGCCTTCAGTTTTGCATGAGATGAACTATCAGTGTACCTTATTTCAAATAGATCTTGAGAAACTCAGTTTCTCTAGACAGTCTTATTAAAATTTTCACAGGAAAGGGCATGTATGAAAAAATAATTTCAGTGTTTCATCTTTTGGGATTTTCCCTACATCATCTACTAAAGCACTGGAAGAAGTAAGGTGATGAGTGCAGCAGTGCTGTGTCACACTGAAGATCTGTCTAGTTCAATATGCTGGTGGTCCTGAGTGTGACCAAAAGTGGATGTCCAGGGATGAGCATAAGATAAGTATATGGGATACTTGCCCCAAATGCATTTATCATCCTGGCTGGTCATCTTTGAACCTTTTCCACATCTATTTAATCCTCTAAGAGGTGTGAACCAGAGCTGTGCACAGAGCTCAAGGTGTGGGTGAGCCATGAATATATATGGTAGCTGTGTCAGAATCGCTGTTTGGTTCTCTGTTTCACTGTAGTGCCTAACACATGATTTGCACTTCTGACTTGTGTTGAGCAAATGCCACACACTACTGCTACTAGGAGCAGTCAGCTATTTTGAGTGCTGATTTGAATACATGAAGTGATTGTACTGGGATTAAACCAATGCTGTGACTTTTTGTTGGGAGATATTCTTCCAACTGCACCCTTCATTATTAGTTTGTCAAGGGTTGTGTGTGTGTGAAGGGGTGGTAGGTTTTGTTATTGACCTATTTTTCACAGGTTTTGTTATTATTTTGATCTAATAATCTGTAAGGAAAACCTTGAAAACACTCAAATTAAGAAGTTTAAGCTGATGTTCTTTCATGCATTTGTATGTTACTGAGAAGCTGGGAGGGAGATGGAGGGAGCTTGCTGTAAATAGTTAACATATACACTGCTCAGAACTGGGATTTTTATTACGGATTCTGTCTATGCATTGTTCTGCTTCCTCCAAATTATAGAAACATCCTTCAAAAGGTATGCTAAGAAAGAAATGCAGTCTTTCCTGGAGCACTTCAGATGCCAGGAGATTTCACTTAGCATATTAGTTGTATTCTTTCTCCAAAGTAAGTATTTGCTTGACTCTTTTTGCTATTTGGCCTCTTGCTGGGTTTAACCTGCTACAGTGTAGTAAAACATGGGGAAGCTATTTGGAGTAGTGTAACAGCAGAGAAAGGCTGAAGGTAATCTCGGCAGATGAAGTGAAACTCCTTGCTATAGATGATGTCTCTTCTTTGTTCGGATTTTCCTAAGCTCCAGCTCCCATGTTATCTTTTATTAGGTGTCTCTGGACTACTGTGAGCAGTGGGTACATTAATATGCAATGTTTTTCTGCTTGTAGTTTTTCAGAACAGTAAGTAGCACAAGAGGTATTCATAAACTGTAGAGTATTTATGCAAGTGGAAAAGGAATCCATTAAACCAACACATTTTTTTTTTTATTAATAAGGTAGACTCAACCTTTTTCTCTGCTTAGCTTCACAAGTCTTGTAATTTTCTGTGTGGCATTCACCTTGTTTGTTTTGTTTAAATTAATCTCCTTTTGCCCTTGCACTAACCGTTTAATTCACGTTTGTAAAGCATTTAGGATGTGTAAAGAATGGGAAGAGAACTTATTTTTGTTTGTTATTCTTATTGGCCATGATCCTTCTTTTTGGAGCAATATCCCATTTCTGGTGCACCAAGGTCACCCCAACATTTGAGTCCAGTGTAATTTCTATGCGTTTTGTCCAGAAACTCATCTCAATGAAAATCTCTGCTGAGAAAGTGGCAGCAGCTTGGAGAAAAAAAAACGCCTTCTAGAATAATATGTTCATGTTGGGTCTTCATGATCAATTCTAAAGCAGATTCTGTGGGGCTGAACAAACTAATGTCACCTGGCAAAAGTGGCAGGGGATTTCTCTTGAAGGGGACGAGGAATCCGTTCCCTGAGTTGGGATTCCAGGCTGTGTCTGTATCTGGAGACCTACAGAGCTCTCACCTACCTTTGAAAAAGCAAGCTGTGTTGAGGTGTTGCCTTCAACCAAACCCTCTGCCCTCTCACGGGGAGTTAAAGATTCAGCACCCTTTTCTAAATGAGTTGATATGTCTCAGCAGGTGTCACCGACACCATTTACTTTCTCAATAAAATGGCCTGTAATGTCTTAGGGCTGCATGTGAGCTATTGCGGTGTGTGTAAGGGCTGCCTTGTTGGCTTCCAGGCACTGTGTTGCCAGCCACTAGCTTACTGCTCCAGCCAGTGCTGTGGGGTACTGTGACAAAGAACAGCTAGTGTGAAACCAAGTTCTGATCTCAAAAAATGTGTTTCCCTTTCAGAAGTATTTCTTGTCCCTACCTTCGTAATTGAGCCTTACAATATTCTTTACAATTTCAATTTTTTTTTTTTCTTACCTAATTTGTTCAGTTCTCTTCTCATCCCCTGCCCCTGCTGCAAACCCTTCCTCCCACAAACCCAGCAGTGCTTCATGTGAACCTACAACAGCTGTGATCCAAAAAAGCAGTTTGCCTTTCAGGCCAGTGGAGCAATATAACGAAGCACCCAGTTCATAGAACTGTTGATTTAATCTTCTGAACACAAGAAGAATAATCCCCAGTACGGTTTTCTGAACTAGGCTGATAAGATCAGCCCTAATCATCCAGATCACTTCCCAGTCTCTCTGGCTGTCTGTCCGAGGCTGCGTGGACGTTGTCTTTCAGGCGGCAGTGACTCTAGCAGTCTCTTAGGGCACAGCCTTTGATATTTAGAGAACTGAAGATTTTGTTCTGTGTGTGCGTTAAATTTCTGAATGGGAACAAAATGAAAAAAGAAGGAACCTGAAATTGTCATCTGAACCAGTTCTGACCTCTCATCCTCATCCTCTTTTTAGTTATTCACAGACATTAAATGTCATGCCGGGGGAGGAGGAGGGAGTATGGCATCCCTAATTTCTTCTTTCCGCCAGTATCTGTTAGGGCTGAACAGCATGTGGAGGAGGCTGCCTTCCTAATGCTTCTCCCGTCTCCCTGCCTGCCGGGAGAGGTTGCTTTGTTGTTGCTGTTGGCCAACTCACAAACCGACTTCCAGTACCCTGTGCTCAGTTCACCCATTTAATGGCTGTTTTGCTGAAAGCTTGTAAAGTTTAGTAGTTAATATACCTCAGTACACCAGCTTTTAGAGATCAGATAAATTGATTGGTAATTTGATGAACTCAAAGAACATCTATAACAGGGTAAATAAAATGTGTTAGATGTCAGCACTGCCTCTGCCTTCTCTGCAGTGTGTATGTTCTCTCTTCAATATGTGTTGACTGATGTACAGTACATTACATCAAATTACAAGCAGTCTCTATGCAAACAGCAACTAAGTGTTTGCTTCCTCTTCAGTCTGGATGATTAGTGTAGAGATGCGTTTGCAGTCTGTGTGCTGAAGGGTGAACTGTCAGAGCCTTACAGTGATTTTGTTTCCCTGGCATTTAGAGTACCTTTGCAGCGGGAGAGAATGATGCTTATGGGCTGCTTCATCTTGGAGGAATCCATCCTCAGGCTCGACTTGTGAAATAAATGTGGCAATGTGTGGTTTGAACTTAGTGTCTTAACACTGAATTTAGCAGCTGAATTTAGATAACAATCTGGTATCTGGTCTCATCAGTGTATCACTATGAAGACTCGTTAAAGGCAGAACAAAAAGACCTAGAATGTGATCTTGTCTCTTTGTTAGAACTCAACACCAGAATATTTGTCAAGTCTAGTCCAAAAAGAGCAAAATAAGGGGTGCTTGTCTTACTTTTGAGAGCTTTCCCCATTATCTAGTATTTCTGACACCATCCCTTGCTATTTTTTATTCAACCCAATTTTCCCTTAATTTCATTTATTTTCTTATTGTGTAATAATTTAAATTTATGTTTTCTCCCTCTTTGTGCTGTTTATATGCTTGTTTACAAGCAGAATGGTATTTATAAATATGTGTATATCCAAATAGCACTGTTACCAGTAAAACCAGTGCTACTTTTCTAATGGAAAGCAGCGCTCGCATGCACGTACATATGTACACATGCATGCACACACACACTGTCTCTCACCTGTTTTTACTGTGTTGTAGATGTACCTTAGCACCAACTACATTATACTGCTGCAATAAATACCAGTGCTGCCTGTTATTTCCGTGTAATTCGCCAACCAGTGTACAATTAATTTTTGGCCCTGTTATTGCAGTATTGGCTGTTTATGAAACTGTAGAGAGTTAGCACAGTGAATTGATTAAATATGTTCCAGACCTTAGGCTGGAGTCTGTGTGTCTGCTGGGATTTGGATGATTGAAGCTTGTGCTTCTCTTGGGATATTCCAGATTTAGACTTAGTCTTGGAAATTGTTTCAGGTAGACAAAACTTCCCTGTGTATGTGGAATCCACTTGCATAAGAGCCTGACTTTGGGGAATCTGAGATTTCTATTTCAGCCCACAGCAGTCCTTCCACATGTGGCAGGAAAAAAGTCATCACTGTTGTGACTTAAAAATAAAGCCAAGGCCTGGGTTCATTTTTAAAAGGTCCTTAAAATTATGGCTGTGCCCTCACAGAATATGCTGTCATCATGTTAATGGAAAATATAGCTAATAATGACTCTGTGAATTGGGCAGACTCCACAGAACATCTCAAATTTGTGCTGAATTAAGTAGTCCAGAGATCAGACTTTAAAAAGGGACTACTGTGTATTTACAGTGGCTGAACCTTCTGAAGCGAGTATGTTTAGTAGTTTACTGTGGGTGTGTTAAATACATGTTTCATGACAGCCTAGGGCCACTTCTCTGAAGGTTTTTCCCCATCTGCCAGTCATTTTAAAGAAACATAAATAAAAGAGCTACTCCAATTTCTTGAACATATAATGCACATTCCCAAGAGACCAGAGTGACTCAGAAGTAGCTTGTAAATAACATGTTTTAATGTTCTTAAATATATGTGCACCATCAGGCTCGCCTTGAGGTCTTGAGCCACTGCAAATGGTATTTGCTTCATCTGTCACAGAATCTCCTGATCCCAGGATGATGAGTGGTGGGTTTTTTGTTTGCTTGTTTTGGGGGTTAGCTGGTGGCTTGGCTATATATTCTGCTGCACCAAGAATGATGCCAATTGCAGTTTGCCATTGAGCACCTTGACTCTGATGAGGACTACCTGGCTCACCCATGCTCAGTCCAGCCCCATTGTAAATAAATATGAAATAATGACTAAATTTTTGTTTTGTTTTCAATAAAAATACTAAACATACATCTCATGTGCACTAGAACTGCCTGGGAGTTGAACCCTGACAAGTATGAAGAGGAGGGGTTTGCCCTGGTAGGTATTCACCACTGGAGTAGCCATCAGATAACAGATGCTGCCCCATGCAGAGGGCAGTGGCAGCAAGGAACAGTTACAGAGCCAGAAAACACAGAGAGGCCACTTAATCTGTGCCAGTTTCCAAGAGGCCACAGAGGAGCGAGAGATGGGAGAAGGAAATGCAGGAGCTAAGATAAAACTCTCAGCCTCTGATTTGAGAAGACTTGTAATAACTAGGTTATTTTACAAGAAGAGCCAGGTTTTCTTTTCCTTCCCAATTACTGCATTTCAGCTCTTTTTTTAAAAAAAGAGGCTTAATTCCTTCTCCTTCCTTCTCCCTCCACATTCTTCTGAACAGAAGCCAAATTTTTGCTTACATAATTTCAAGCTGCAAGGTTGCTGTGAGCTTACATGCCTGGGTCAGTTGAGGAGCACCTGGATTCCCCCCTGCCCAAGGTGTCTTATGATGTATTGGATGATATACAGAAATCATCTAATTTGCCCTGACATGCAGCAAACCTTGTACTATCTGGACAGTGGTTCTTGAAACAGAGAAGACTCATACAGGCATGTAAAAATGCTGTATTGTGTGTCCGCCTGGGCATGCATATGAATTTTTTAACTTAATTTTTTTATAATAGTTACATATACCACAAAATTTCCTTTGGCTGTTTAGGGAATTAAGTGTAGTATATGAGACCTTTCACCTTTAGGTCATTTGTTGAGATACGGCTTCCGTTAGCAGCAGCAAAAAGCCATTACTTCCTGATGGCTAATCACTCATTCGTGTGGCACCAAGATAAGACACTAGTGTCCCAGTGAGGGACACAGAGTTTGTCCTTGCTAGCTCAAAACAGGACAGTGCTGGGTTATAAGTCTGTTTTGTGTTCACTCATTCTGTGGAGAGAGGATTCGGCTCCAGTGTTTGTGGTGGTTTTTCTCCCTCCTATTGTTCCCCAGCAAAAGTATAGTTCTGTCCCTTCTTTGTGTTCCTGTTGTCTGATATCTGAGCCCAAGCTGTCCCCAGTTGAAGGGCTAGTATTTTTCGTTTGGTCTTGTGGAGTAGATACAGGTGAAAAACTGATGACTGTTTTTATGAGCCTGAAAAAAATCCACCTTTAACACTGTTTCTGAAGCCTTTTTTTGTTACAAAGTTTATCAGCTACAGCAACAACCCCCCTATAATTACAATGTTTATACCAAAATATTTCTCTTGGAGCTTTAAGCCTACTTTTATTTCTTCGACCTTTAGTCCCAAAGTCAAGGTCTATTGTTGTTTGCATATAGTACTCCTTACTTTTAGAGACAGTGTTTAGATATTAAATTATGACAATAGATTTAGTTTGCATCTACAGGTGTATGGTACACCATACATGTGACATTATTCCATTTATGTTCCTGAGATGCCTTTGCAGCAAGACTTTATGAGATTTTTCTGGTTTAATGTTAATAAAGTAATTATTCCTATTATTCTGTAATGGGCTAAAAGTGAGAAATGCCTTGTTCCCTTTCCTCTGCCTGAATTCTGTAATGAAAGTACAGTACTAAGCTGGTGGTGACCAAAAGCTATTGAAGGCTGCGGGTGACATTGCGCACCAGGGTTGTGACAGTCATCGACTGAAGGAGTGGTCTCTGCTGGAATATGGGAATGAAGCATTTGTGTGGCTGCCTCTGCTCTCTGTGGGTGTTTGATTTTCATGTTAATACTTATGTCTCAATAGCCCTGCTGTGAAAATGCCTCTCTCCGCCTGATTGGTGGTCTGTGGTCCTTCTGGGCTTGTCTTTAGAGACTTCACAAGCTCTTTGCCAGCTACAGAGATGCCTCTTCAATGCCTTGTCCTCTTTAGAGGAGGCAAAACTACTCTGTTAAAAAACGTGTGAAAAAGAAGATCACTAAAAGCAGAGAGAATGAGACTGTCAAATGATGGAAAGGAAATTGCTTTACAAATATTTTCTGATTTCTTTCTTATCCCTTTTACCATCCTTTCTCCTTTGTCCTCCTTGGCTTTTTTATCTTAGGATAAACATTGTATTTATTTTCTGTTTATTGTGTGGAGAATTTCAATCTATTTTGAATAGCAAAATAAATATAAAAAGATACTGGTGTTCTTTTCTCTGGCATAACTGATGCCTTGCAGGGAGAACTGGAGGTTACCTGACAGTCCTATTGTAAAGGCAGGCCAAAAGAATCTGTGTTAATCTATTTTCTTTTTCTTGTTATCAGTGTTTCATTTTATATTTTACTTTCCTTTTAAAGTAATAATCAATACTTCTTGGTAGAAATAGCCTAATAACTTTTTTTTGCCAGATGTGAAATAAATGTACCGTTGCTTTATAATGTTTGTCCAAGTATTACTAATAAAGGGGAATAACAAGTTATCCTTGTAAAACTGCTTTTGAGCTGTGGAGCTGGGAACTTTTTCCAGGTTTTCATTAACTGAGGTTTCTAGCTCACTGGAAGATAAGTGAACATTGTCCTCATTTAAAAAGTGAGACCCTAATGCTTAAGGTTAGTATTTTCTATAATAGCTTTTGTTACTTCACTTTTTCGCTGTCCAGGTATGGTATATTTCTTCAGTTGTGCTGATTACCTATATCTTGAGCTTGAAGTTTTGAATAATGAGCTCCTGAGCATCTCCAGACAGAGCCACGAGCCAGCGGGCACTTCTGAAAGTATGGATTTGTCTGTGTCATTAACTGTGTACAGTGACCTGTAAAGTCCTAGCGGTCTTTTTGGCTGTAATCATTAAACCAGCCTCTCCTACAGGATAAAATGGGAAGAGAAGCTGCAAGCGTAGTGAGAGAACCCTGACTGAAAATACAAATATCTGCAGAAAATGCTCTGGGAATAATAATAATAAAGAAAAAGTATGGTGGGCAAAATAAATTGCTGCTGATATAATTTTTCTTCCTTTCCCAAGTTTGCCTGGAGTATGGCAGTTTTTCTCCCTTTGATAAATAAATGCAAAGATGCGAATCACTGCCAAAAACTGTCACATTTCTGGAACTTTCAGCCCCTGATTATTCACATTAAGCCTCCCCCCCCAGCAGTACAGTATTCTGAATATGTACACCCACCATTCTGTCAGATCTGTGCAGTCTGCGTCTGGTTCATCTTCTGTGTCTTTGATGTGCTCCATAACGTAGGCAAAGAGAGGTCTGATAGTCTCTCTAAAAACCTGACAGTTTGTGTGACAATCTGTCCACGAATCCACAGGCTCCTTGTCAACCAAATGAGCCTTTGAATATCAGAGGTTTTCGGAACAGTGCTTGCAGCGTTGCATATGCACTAAAGGGAGAGTACAACAGGCTTCCTTGTAACCTGAGAGATGTCTGCATTTTTCCTTAATCATTCCAGGGACATCTCATCATTGCTTGTTGGCTGCTTCTCAGCCCCGCACATGTCGGGGTTATTTAGCAAAGCTTGATTTACTGGAAACTGCACATGGAGAATAATTTGCAGTTGGGGGTAGAGGAAAAACCCTGGGAGGGAGTGGAACTTGCAGGCTTCGGTATACTTCTGTTTCTTGGTGTTTTTTTTTGTTTGTTTGTTTCTTATGGTGACTCTCTTCCTTGCATTCCATTTTCCCACACAAGTGCATGGATGTGATGCGTTTTCTTCAGTGTTCTCCAGTCCTCTAGCACATCCCGCTGCCTTGGGTCCCTCCTAGTCTGGCTTCCTCTGGGAATCCAGTGGATTGCATTCCTTAGCTACCTGTTGTAGAAAAGGATGGGGTCATGATAACTGCAGCGTGCCTGTCTGAGGTGGTGGGAGTTCTGTTGGAAGCTATGTCAAATAATGAATTTGGCATGATGGCATCAAACCTTAGCTGTAATGTTCCTCCCATCCTGAAATAAGCTCCTGTGATGGGCCTGACAGGGGAGCGTACTTAATATCTTTTTAAATGTATGACAAGTACCTCATGACTGCCAATTTTCTGTTGTGTTTTTATATATATTATTTTTTTCTTTTTTCCCTCTGAAGTGCTGGTCAGCCTCCTAGTGAAACTTTCAGCTGCATACCTTGGCACTCCTGATATTCTGGCAATTCCCTTCTTTTTCTCTTCTCCTCTTCCCTTAACACTGATTCTCTTCACACCTGTCAGTCTTTTGCACACTGCCCAGTTGTTAGAGGCAGTGCCCTGTGATCTGGGAGTTCATCTTGGTTGTGTGATGGATCGGCTGGTAGGACCCCGGTATCAGTACAGGACTAGCTGTGCAGCTGCCCAGCATGGGTGCCGGGATTTAGCAGGCATTGCCATGCCCTTAAAGTCATGGACACTGCGTTATCTGTGCAGGTCAGCCAGGTGCAGGACTTCTCTGAAGCAAATGCTGAAAACCCTTGATGTTTAATCAATGCCCAGGAAGCCTGTTTACCTGCACTTGTCAAGTATAATTGATTCGGGCATTTACTGTGAATTCCTCACCTAAGACTTCTTGCTCCTATATTAAATTTCCAGCTAGGAGGAGAGCAGAGTGATACTCTCCTACAACAGTTTCAGCGTTAATCTGGGCCTTTCACGTTGCTATTGCTGTCCTTGTCAGAAAGCCTGGCTTGCCTGCTGGCATTTTATGGCCTTTCTCTTTGAAGGTGCTTTTACTTTCTAGAGTTTGTGTTTAAAGAATTACTAATGCTTTATTTTCAGTCTTTCAGAACAGTGTGCTTTAAAACAACCTCACAGAAATGTAGTGTTTAAATCTTTCTGGGTTTTTTTTTTTTTTTTTTTGCTCCTTCTTCCCCTTTTAATTGCCTTTGTAGTAATAATTTCTTTGTTGCTGGCTGTCTTTCTGACTTGAAGATAACATGAAGCTTTTCTGCATGTTCCCAGTTGAGGCACTTGCAACTCTTCAGAGAAGTTCTTTTTGTGGGGTACCTGTTTTAACTGGACTGTTCCGAGGGTACCTTCATAGAGACAGTCTGACTCTGGTGTGCAATCTCAGTCTGGGTATGTAAACCTGTTTTCACCCAGATGGGGTGTCTTGGTGTGGGACCTGGTTCTGGGAAGTCCTGTGGTGTGTAGCTATGTTTGATTCACTGTGTGCTTTAGGGGCTGTAGCTTAACCTTTTTGTGCCAAGCTTGTTATCCATAGGATAAACCCAGCTGTGGTCCTTCTCCACAGCAGTGGCCTCCCTTAGGTTTTATGGAGGTTGGTATTTTGTGGGATTTTATCTTTGAGAAGCTGCCTAGATATGCTACAAAATTAATATTTTGCTTTCAACTCAGGATAATATTGCAGTCGTGAGAAGATCTGTTCAAACAGGAATATATTTCTGCCCTGTGACTAGTCTAACTTTCCTGTGTTGTTACTGTGGACATTGCTCTTTTTCTATCTTCTCTGAATCTTAATCCAAAATTTATGATCTCACAGCTTATTGCTGAAGGAAAGAATAGAATGACACAAATTCAATGCTCTCATTTCATTATTGGTCTCAGCGGGAGGAGTGGATGAACCCACACATGAACAGCAAACAACAGAGCTGTGTTTAGAAGTTGGCTTTGGCTGAAAAAAATCTTTTTTCTCTATCAGCAAGCTGTTTGTAGTTGCTTGCATCTTTCCTCTATTACCTTTTGAGAAAAAAACATTTGAATTGCATGAAAGCAGTTTAACCCTTGGCTTCTATGCTCTCATGATATGCTTTATATGCATATTTTTCTTCCTTGTTAATCAGCTTCTATATGTGTGTGCACTTGTGCTTGACAGAAAGGAGAAAATGTGAATGATGTCTTTTAGCTAAATGCTAGCTGATACCAACAAACAGGCTGAGCAGAAACTCAAGAGGAGTGAGCTCAGGAGGTGAAGAAATTGCTTCTTGTAGTGTGTCCTGAAATTTCCAAACTCCCTGTTTTGGGCCAAAGCTGATAGCAGTGATTGATTGTATAGGTTGATTTTAACAGATCCAAAGGGTCGTCCAGTGAACAGATCGGTTCGGCTCATCTGCCTCTGTACCTGCGGGAGGGGTGCAGTTGGATGGGGTAATTTTTCAAATCTGTTAGGAGCCATTTGCACGTGACTTCTGAGAGATGAGGATGAGCAACCTGATTTATAGTGCGTGTGAGCTGGCGACCCAGTGAGGTGTGCGGTGCCCGAGTGTGCCCTTGCTTCCCCTAGGCACTGCTGTAAGCAAAGGCGGTTCCTGAAGCCTGCACTAACCTAAATTTTTCTGTAGCTTCCCACTGTTCCTCGTGGCAGCAGCTGTATCCAGGAGCTGTATCCAGGGCACATGAGTGTTCCCCGGTCCCCAAGTGTGTGCAGGCAGGCGACAGTCGTGCTGTTTTGCCAGGACGGTGTGCGCTCTTATTTTTGGCTTCAGAAGCAGCTGGAAGCAGGAATTGGAACGCTGACATTTGCTACATGAGGAGTAACCTCTGCTTTCCTTTCCCCTCTCTCTCCCAAATCTGTGGCGCTTCCTACTCGGGGGGCACATCCACACCCCCCCTCCCAGAGCTGCCTCTCGTGCTCCTTTCAGCGGTTTGCTGGAAGCGCGGTCATCAGGAGAGGGGATCGAAGCAACGCGTCTGTCAGGTGCGAGGCAGATTGTACCATCTAATCCCCCGGCTGTCGTCTGCAGCATTTGTCAGGGCCTCCGCTGGCCGGCTCCATTTCATCAGAGGTATCACTAGCATTCATCTAGGCTGGCAGCATTTCAACAGCTGTTAATCCTCTTTGTATCTTTAAGCACTGTGACCACTGACAAGCTTCTATACTCTGAGGTGTCAAAATATCTCAAGATAGCTGTGGTGATGGTGGTTGGGTTTTGTTTCTTTTTTCTTTTTTTTTTTTTTTTAATCCAAACACCTTCTGATCTATTGACCCAGACTGAACCTGATGGAGAATTCTGTGTCCCAGTGTCAGGTTTTTGCTGCTGCTGCTTGATGTTCACAAGGAATTTTGCCTGAAGTCTGATTAATTTCTAGTTCCTCACGCTTGCATTGCTTGGTTTTCTGTTTTACATGTTACCACAAGTAGTGCATGTTTCACTGAAGTTGTAAGGAATGTGGTTTAATGTCAACGTGAGAATGAGCTGGCAGTGTTTTCTCTATATGCTTCAATTACTTTCCCTCCTGAAATAACCCTGAGAATTCTGTCTTCTGCTACATTGTTTTCTTACTTTCTTCACTATATGTTGTGGAAAGGTCCTGGGCAGCGTAGCGAGGTGTAGTAGTGAGTGTTGGAGTTTCTCTGCATGTTTGGAGCCAAGGAGGAATGTTGAATTAAATTTACTCCAAATTTAGCTCTGAGTTTTAAAATTGATTCCCTTTGGAAGGGGAATTTTTAGTGCAAGGGTGTTTTGGGAAGAGTGAGGAGCAAGATTATAGCAGTAAATCTGTTGTAGAGAAGCAGTAGGGTAAAGGAAAGTGGTTCTGTTGATCTTTAGGCGCTAGTTATGTATTTTTATAACTTCTTGGTGTTTTTATTATTTGCTACGAACCATCATTTAATAGCAGGGGAAAATCTTTCAAACTAACATTTTTTTGTTTAGTTTGTTTGTCCTCTCTGGAGAGCGCTCTTCCCATATGACAAAGCTCTGATGTTCTGAAGTTGGCTCCCCTAAGGCTCAGCTTTATTGAGAGAAGTGAAACATTTTAGGTGGTTCATTCATTCTTTCCATGTCTGTTGTTATTTGAGCCCTTATGGTGTCCTTTGGTCATGTTTTTAAACTTATTTCTGCAACTAACACTGCCAGAAGCTTTATTTAATAATAGTTGAGGTCTCATGTTCAACTTTTTCTTTGTGAGCTGCCATTTTATCTCAAGCATCAAATATTGTGAGAGTAAATTAAAAGCAGTGTTGATGCCTTGTAATTTTGTGTTGAATGTTCTCGTTTACTGTGGAACTGAATATTGTTTTATGAAGCTAAAGGACTTCACTAAGACGATGAGCAGCTCAGACTTTGTTTCAAGTGCAAATGCCACAGGTTGATGCTGCTGAGTAGCCCCTGTGTGTGGGTGTCGCTGCTGAAGTCGTTGGAGGTGCACAGGTGGTTCCTGACTTGGTTTCTCATTTTCAACCTTATAATAAAGTCCTAGATTTTTGTAGGACATTGGAAGGTTATTCCCTGCCACAGTGTGGTAGGTAAAATACTGAAACTGAAGCAGATCTTGCATCTGAAGTTGAATAGATGAGGATACTTGGAAAATTATTGTCTGTGAGGAGAAGCCCCAAATCACAGAAGCTGCCATGACTGCCCGTGCTGAAAGGACTGTCTGTTACCCACTGAGCCCATTTGTTGCTCATTTAGTGTTTAGGACAAAAGTGAACCACACGTTCCCAAGGTAGGAGAGGGCCTAGAGGCCAAGGAAAACCTGTTTAACAAGTCTGCTTGTTGAACTAACTTCGGCTTAAATGGTAAAACTCCATTTTTCTTACTTGGGTAAGCATTTAAAGATACTGATTCATAGCACTGGAAATACTGCTTCATTGGCTTTTAGGGATTTTGGTGGAGAGGGGGGAAGAAGGTGGCAGAGAGATCAGATCCAAGGGCAAGAGGTCCAGTTGGATCACATGCAAAGATGCTTCCTTTTAATTTTTAAAACTCAGCAGCTTTCATCATCAGGTTGAAGGTCTTCTGTGCCCCTCCTTGATCTTTGCATTGTGCCATGTTTCTTGTGGTTTCTTTGAGGCCAGATCTCTCCTTTCCCTCACCAAAGTTCTTGCCTCTCTGTTCAGGATCTCACTTGTCTGCTTATATCAGCTTTAGGATCCAGAGCTATTTCATACTGGTTTCTTTCCCAGCTATTTTTGTCCATGTTTGTAGTTGATGATGTTGCAGATGGGTCTGACCATAGTACTGGGAAGTTGAACTCTCTCTCTAATAAACTAGGCAAGGTTGTGCCCCAACCACTTTAATCGACAATGCATCCAGTAAATGAATCTGTTGGCTATTTTTTCTTTCTTTAGGTAGGTTAAATGCCAGCCTCATGCTGGGTCTCACGTACAACATATTTGTTCCTGTTTTCCTCTCCTGCTGCTGTTTCACTGCAGAGTGCTGCAGGCTAATAGTATCTGATGGGGCTACTTCCTATTGCCTGAAAAATGTTTAATTTTACTACCTTGCTTTCTCTCTTTCCCACTTTCTCTCATTTTGATCTCTCAAATCCAGTCCCTTTGAGAAATCAGACAGTATGAAATAAAAAAATTGCTTGGGTAGTAATTGGAGAAACGGTGAGACTTATGAAACCCATGGAGATAATGCTTATATCTACTTATTCACATTATTTAATTTTTAATGGCAAATTTAATTAATGAAGCACAGGTCTTGTGGTTTCATGTGTGAATAAAGAACAGCAGGGAGCTGAGAGCCATGAGGTCTGTTTACAGGACAGAGAAAAAGGCTCCATTAAAAGCTGAACTTTTCATTATAGGAAGGAGTATATGGGTTTAATAGCATAGAAGTTTGACCATTATATAACAAGTAAGTAAATGAAAACTTTAATGACAATTTGCTGGCAAAATGCATTTTGAAGTGGTTACTCATCCATGATTTCTCAGTTTAAGTCTGTCTCCTAGGTCAAAGTTTGGAAAAGCAAAGTCTGTTCTGTGGGTTTTTTGGTATGTGACATAAATTCAGGCACCAGAGATAAAATGCTTAAATATAGCACCTTGAAGCCTGGGCTCTGAAAACCTGTATAAACCTTCCAATTAGCTAAGCTTCACACAACTTCAGTGATACAGGCAGCTGTTATCCTTCGCTTGCAGATGGAAAATGGTGACTTGCCCAAGATTGCACAAGTGGCAGAACCGCTAATAGAACTTGAGTTATATCTGTCCTTTCCTTTTTCTAACCACTGAACAATATGTGTCGTCTCATCATGCGCAGGACCACAGCTGCATTTATGGGAAAATAAATGAAGAAGGGCAAGAATAGTATTCTATATAAAATGACCAAATTTGGGGAGAGATGAGATAGCAGCTAGAACCAGCTCTAAATGAATAGCTGTCCTCGCTTTCAAAACCATTTTGTCACTTTTTTGATTGATTATTGCATATTTTCTACATGTGCCTTTTCAGACTAAGGGCCTTGCAGATGAGCTTTGAGTGAGGCAATTGCAGCTATTTCAGTATAAAGTCCAGAGGCTTTGCCTAAAGCAGCTTTATCAGCAGTTTAGTGACACAAGACCTTGCAGTGAAGTCGCTGGGGGTGCGCAGCCATTCCCTTCTGCTGTTTGTGCTTGGGAGGCTTGTAAGTGCAGCCAGGAGGAGGAATTCATCCTCTGTGTTCAGTGGCTGAGCAGTTGTGAACTAAAACTTTCTGTGCAAGCTCAGGAGAATTTAATGCAAACCTCTTAAGCCCTGCAGCAAGACACTCCAGACTCTGTTTGGCAGTGCCTTAACTGATACCTGATATGCCTCCCTATGTTGTTAAAAGGGAAACAGGCTGCATAATTTTCTTTTAAAGAATAAGTAACATAAGTAGACGCACTGAAATGTAAAATGGATTTTCCAGTGCTAGCAGCCAATTTTGATACTTTCACGTCAGTAACTTACCAAGATCCTTCACAGCAATTAATGAAAGAGAACAAAACACAACCTAACTCAAAATAACTTGGTGCTGTGGTTACATGGAATAATCAAAGCAGATGGTTGGTTGTTAGCAACCTTTTCCCCCTCTTCCCCTTCACAAACGTGAAACACGGAATGGAGGACGTGTTATGGCCTTGATGCATTTTGCTGAAAATCAACTTTTATACATTTTTTTTTGTGTTCTTTGAGCTGAATATGCTCTTCATTGTTGGAAATAGTTATTAGTTATAGAAGATAACTTTGTGATGGGTTAAGATCTAAAATGCCTTTGATTTGTAGACCTGAGCATTATATTCTTTGTTTCAGAACGCAGAGATCTACAAGCTGACATCTGAGCAGTACCAGGAGGCAGCCACGAAGGCAGAGGAGTGGATAAAGTGAGGAGATATTTTTGTTCTTTTCAGCAGTTCCAGTTGCATTTCATAATGCTCTGTGTGTAGCTTGTGGGTATTTCTGTAAATGGCATGTGAAGTTATCTACTGTCAGGTATTTAGGGGGCTGAGAAGTTGGAAGCTAGCATCCCCTCTTTCTGTGTCAAGCTTGACAGAATTTCGTATAAAGTTGTTTGATCTTGAAAGGGAGAATGAGGGAGAAGACATGGACTTAGAAAATTCACATTAGATAAGAATATTTACTAGGATTTTCAAAATGGAAATGGAACATGTTTAATCGGCTCCAACTTTGACCCAGTGTATTTAACCTACACATTGCAGCATCGGGTTAGTGCATGGGAGCAGGGGGAATGGCACCGCTTCTAAAGTTTTCATTGTCCAGGGAAGAAAAAGGTAAACAGTATAAATCTTAGCCCTGTAAATTTCAATCAAACCAGAGCTGTAATTATCATGAATGTTTTCTTAGAATGGGTGCAGTGATTTTTCTGGCCTTTTTTATTGGCCTTGGCACAATTAGTGGACCTTTAATGTTGTCATTTTACCATGAGCTTATTTAGTGTCTAAATTGCACTTTTATTTGCCAGTAGTGCTACACAGCTTATTGTTCCACATTCACTAACAGCTGTCCAAGAAAAAATATTTTCTATAATTCTTTAATATTAATGAGTCCAAAGCAATTACACTGTCAAGAGCAGCACTCGGATCTCAGTTGGGTAAACAGTTGGCCAACATGCAGTAAACTGGAGTAGCAACATATGTAGTCCAGTTGGGTCCAGTCCAGACTGTATGATACTTAATTGCATAAATAGATAATATAGTAGTGATGAATATGTTAGTGGGGTGTGCAGTATATTGTGCTGTCTTTATTTAAAATCATATTTGGCTGCCAAAGCATCACATAACCTGTTGTAATTTCACATTTTTGTTTGGACAGTCAAGCAATAAGTTGCTAAAGAAGCCAAAACAGGGCAGCTAACACATTGCGTACATTTTCATGCAGTTTTCCATAGTAGAATTCTAAATTCTGTTTTTAAATAAAATTTTTAAAATTCATAGGATATAAAGTTCTGACAGTCTTTGATCAGTTCAGTCTTTTCCTGGATTTGCTTCTGCAGATGTGTGATTAGTTGTTGGGAACACAGGTAGCAATGATTTATCCTTGTGACTTTGTAAAGGAAGAGATTATGACCTTGAACTATGTTCTTTACTTGCTATTACAGACTGTAACTAACCTATTTTTTATAGTAGTCCTAAATTTGGTTCCTGAAATTTCAGTTCCATTTGGTCTCTTCTGTTTCTTGTGGAGATAAAGACTGGTAATGTAGGAAACTCAGGAATGCAACCTTTTTTCATAAAGGTGAGTGGCTGAGACCAATGCAAATGCTAATGACTTCTTTCAAGATTCAGAAAGTGTGTTTATGGTCTCTTAGGGGTTCCTTCCCTTTTTTTTTGAACCTTCATCATCTGCCAGTCCCTGGCTTCTGGCCTTATTGTGCATTGCCCTTCTATTTGATGGCCATATGAACTTGAGCCATCATAAAGGAACAGATTCCTTAGGCTGTCTTCCTTGCAGCCAAAAGAGTTGCCTTCCCTAATATGAATTTTGTGTGAAAAGACAACGTAGCTGGTGCCTTGAGAAGGGACAAGCTGTGTGGCACTAGTGGAACTGAGGGAAAAGGTAAACTTCATACTTTATATTTCTTTAAGTTAGAAATTGCCAGCAATAGCCAGGATTGCACTGAGCGGCATGTTGGAGTGCGCCATCTGGGATTGATAATGCCTTTTGATAATTGTACACGCAGGAAGAATCATTGCTTTATCCCATCAGCCTGCAGTGTACACATCCCTTACAGCAGTATGCAGTGATACTTTTTGGGATTGTTGCCTCAGTGTACAACACGCTGTACAAACACTCTTTAAGAGTGCACATGCATCGTGTGTGGGTCATAAGGCTGGGACAGGGTCAGGTAAACTGCCTGTATACATTGGGATTCATGCTTAATTGGTAGGACTTGAAGTCTGCATGTTGTGAGGTCCTCTTGTTAGGTGTTGTATGTTCAAGTCTTTCTACAGCCTGTTTATGGCAATAAATTACAAGATCCTGTGACTTCAGTGGGAAGAATAGTTTGCGCATCCTGTTTTGCACTTTCATACTAGACATACAAGTGCAGTAAGCGCTAAGATAGGTAAGACTGATTTATACAGATCTAGTAGCTTGGTTGGCAGGAATAAACTGACACTCCAACAAAATTACATGAACTGGAATATAGCCGAAGTATGAATGAAGCACAGGTCTGCCTGTTTCCAGTGCTGGACTATGACAGCTCCAGTAACAAAGGAAACTAGGAGTGTCACTTTTTCCATCTGCATAGGAGATCTCCTTCCTGTAGTTTCTTTTCCCTAGCTTATATTATCCCTGTTTCACTGTGAGGTCTTCGACTTGCCCTTGGCACTTGTGCCCTTTGAGACCAGTCTACCTTGTATTTGTTGTCTTCAGCCATTGTGTATCAGCATAGCTGATGGAGGAAGACAGGAATAGAGCTGTGGCTCTTTCCACAGTAAGTACTCTGTTTTTGGAAATCCATGTTGAAACAAAGATAAGAAATATCTGAAATAAAACCCCAATGTTTTCTTGGCACTTACTGACTTTTGTAATTCTGTTATCAACACTGACAGCTCTGCACGAGTGGTCAAGTGTTCCATGGACTATTTCCTCAGTGATTATCAAGCATTGCAGGATTTAGGAATATTGTACAAGTTTTCCACCAGTGACCCTTCACAGCATGCCTGTGAGTTAGGTAAACCTTCCTATCTCCCTTTGTATAGAAACATAAGTGAAGTGCTTAGTGCTGACCTTCATATTAAATCACTGACATGGTTGTTAGCTCTTGGTTTCTACTTCAAGGTGGGACGCTAGGCTTGATGCCTGCGTGGCCTGACCCGTGCAAGGGACTTCATTCCTCATCTTCTCACCTGAACCCAGCCTGCTTCCGTCTCTGCGTTCCTTATGCCACAGTGTCTCCTTCTTTGTTCTGGGCTCTGTCCAACCTGTTTCTTTCTCCCAGGAAGATCATCCTAGCAACAAGAAACCACTGAGCACAGCTTTCAGCACCTTAAGCAGCTTGCCCTTGTTGCTTACATGCTGTGGTGAATTGGACAGTTACCACGGACATATTGTCTCAATGATGTTATTATAATTGGTGCATTATTATTTTTCCTTTTTGTTAACCAACACAATTGAAGTCTGGGGACCTAGAACTTCTTTCCCCCTTCCTTCCCTGTTTAGCAAACTGTGCACATCAGTAACCACCCACAAAGGAAGAAGCGTGTAAATAAAAAGCCAGTGCTCCCCACCCTTCACTTCGTTCCACATCCTTTTCTCAGTGTTCATAGAGCCATGACTCAGACTGGGTTTAGAGAAGACAACTTGCTAATCCCCTCCCTGCTACAGAGAATAAAATGGCATTTCATTCCAAGCTCTATTAATGTGCTCGCTCCGGGGATAAAGCAGCACTCCCAAAAGGCAGTGGCCAAATTTTTTTTCTGTTGCATTGTCTTTGTCTTCTTTTGAGTGTTACATTTAGATTAGCTTCTGAGGATTAAATGTTATTACAGTCCCTGAATCTGTTAAGAGGAAGGAAAAAAACATCAGTAAAGAGGTTATGGCTTAGTGCAGGCACTCTAGATTTATCCTCAAAATGCTGTTTTTTTAAAACTTGATTTATTTTATTTTGTGAAGGTTGTCTTATCGCGTTTTTATTTTATTTTTGTAGTTGTTAAATTTGGATGCAAGAATTGGCATGGGTAGGGGTGTGACTTTCTCTAAAAGGTAAAGCTGCAGGAGTGGGGTGAGGGGATTAGGAAGCTGTTAAAAGATAAAATTGTTTTGAAGCTGAGTTTCCCTCCGAGATCTCCTTATAGTTTACAGAACTGTTTCTGAAGCTGCTTACTGATGGCTGTGTGGCTTTGCATGTTGTGCTGAGAGGACTGCATGTGCTTTGCACTGTTATCAAGGAGTGCATAAAGAATGTTGGTATCTTATCCTGATAGAGATCAGCCTTGAATCCAAGGAGAAGCTTTCCAATGGAGAAGCTGCCAAAGAGATTTACTCTGTATGGGACTTAGTATCTAAGAGTTCCATTTAATGGTCCTAAGATATTTAAACTTAATGGACATGAGTATTTAAGGTGATTACGTTAAAGAAACCGACAAGTAGTAAGAATCCTCCTGGGCTGGATGTGGAGTAGAAAACCACACTGACTCAATGGGAGTAGGGGCAGAAAGTTCATAGATGGACTGTCTGCTGGGAACAGGGAATTTATGTCTTGCTTTCAGTACTCATGGAAATGAAAGTTTTATTGAATTGCACAAGATTTTATGAGGCTGATGACCCCTCAGTTAAAATGGCAATGCTAACTGGAACCTAGAGGAACTAACTGTTCTTTTTTTCTTTTTTATTTGCTTGTGTGGATCTGGAAAGTTTATAAGGTAGTTATGTGGTAATACTTGAGTTTATTAGTCTTGAAATCTACTATGAGGACTCAGGTGTTTCAACAGGGGGCTGTGCCCAGGAGTGAAGCCCAAAGAGAAGGGTAAAGACATAGTTTTCAAACAAAATTGCTCTGGGATTTCTCCTATCATTAGATTAGATAAATGATTAATTTAGGGTTGAAATTAAGAGCCTCTGGAATACGGATTTAAGAGTTTTCAGAAATAAAAGACTAATTACTGCTGGGAACTCATCACCAGCCTTATCTCAACATAGTGCTTTTTTTGTGCCCTGCAATGATGGTACCTTCACAAAAAATGGTTTGGCTCCATCCCAGTCCTGTTCTTCCCTCAGAGGTGGGTTTGTGCTCTTAGTTCCTACTTCTGTCTGTGCTGATTCTGTTTCATGTAGACTTTAAATAGAGAGGCGCGTTATTAGTCAAAGCTTTGCTTTTTCTCACATTTATAAAGTCGTTCTTAGTAGGAAATTGGAATATTGCTGTAAGATTCTATGAGGCATGAGTTTCCCCAGAATTATTTCAGGAGGGCAAAAGAGTAGGTGGGTCAATTTTGATTTTGTGTCATTTTACGTGTTGTGAATTTTACTGAAAGAAAAACCTTCTGATCATTTTCAGTTCTACTTCACAAAGATTTTCAGTCATTTACGTTAGCATGTAAACATTTTCTTTATGAATTCTGGAGGGCCCATTTTTAGGCAACTGTTTGTACCGGTGCAGTGATTTCCAAGCAAGGTATGTTCCCCTACTATTTTAGGAATATAGTATGTGGTAATAGAAGTCAAATACATGTAATGGATTTGTGTAAATGTTTCAGATGGGCCAGATTATTTTTTGGAGAATATTAATTATATAATAATAATAATAAAATTAACTTAATTTTAAATATTGAAAAGGTATTAGATCGTATACTTTATCCAAGTTGTTGAATCTTCTTTCTGAAGTTCAGGTTTCGGATATTACTAAGATGCTGGTTCTAAATCAGACTGTCCTTTAGCCCAGTTAGTAAAATAATATTCTAATCTAGTGTTCACTGTATCGCCTTTCATCTCATGCATGATGAAGGATGACTAATAAATCAGTCCAATGAACTCAGATTGCAACTCTGTTAGTGCAGAAAAACTGGTGTAAAATATTAATATATCTTTTCAAAATTGCAAGAACATTTCTTCAAAGGTACCTTGGTAGAACTTGGGAATTTATAAAATAAGACCTGAATAGCAAAGACTGGAACAGCAAAGGAAGAGGTGCCAAAGACTCCATGTAGCTTATTAGGGATGTTTCTATTGCTATCGATTTTTACATGGAAAGCACTTGTATTCTGTAGTAATGTTGCCATTATAAAACCCTTAGATCAGGGTTTGTTGGCAGGCCAAATCCAGATTGTTTTCAAAAGCATGGATATTTGTGCAGCTGTTAAAACAAACCTCAGACATACTTTGTGCATCAGAGTACGTGAAATATTTCAGTTCAAAGCTCTTTTATCATGGAGAATGCAGTGAAAATAGAAACAGATCTCTCCCCTTAGATTGGGAGTTACATATTCCACTGTGTACCATGGTGGAAGTGGGGTTCCTCCAGGCTTCATAGTATTTTATTGTTTATTTAGATGTAATGAGAGGTCCACACCAAAGTCCAGAACTTCTTGTGCCTTTGGTGCCCACCTCCCCTTGGCTTGAGTTGGGAAAATATGATGAATATTAATTAGTGACCCAGCTCAGCTTATTCCTGCTGTGATTTCCCACCTCTGTTTTCCATCACATGTGTTATATAGTGAGTGGGTGCTAGTGGCACGGGGTTGATTTGTAGAGGATTGAGGTTAAAGTTGTCTGGGGAAGCTTTCCAAAAAGAGTGGTGAATTAAAGATGTCAGAAGCAATAATGCCTGAGAAACCACTTGTTACCAGTGAATTAATGGCTTGTTTGCTAATTAGCAGCCTAAGGCAAAGTTGAGGTAACACACCTAACAATCTGATCATTAATTCAGTAGCAATTGATTTCAAGGGCAATGTTGCTATTTTGAACATTAATTGTATTCCTGATTCTGGATTATATGCACTGTGCAAAGTGTCTTTACTTACTGTTGAGTCAGAGTCTCCTGCTGGAGTCATGAATAAGAGAGACCAAAGGCAAGTACTGTTGGGGGAAATTTGAGGAGAGAAATAGTTTGTTCTGTGCGTCAGAGCTTCTGTATCTCCACCTTCTGAGGAAATAAGGACTGTGGCAGGACAGCTGTGGACACCTTCCATCATGGTGGTCCATCTGCACAGAGGAAATTAGTAGTGTGTGATGTTGTGAGTGACTGAGGTCCCTTCCTCCCTTACAAAGGGAGTGAAAAACCAGCTCTGCCATCAGGCCAGGCTTCAGTGACTTAATTTATTTTATTCTTTATTTATTTGGTGTGATTTTAATAGTTCATGAAGTTACTCTGATAAAAGAGGTTTCTATGGAGTCCCGTCAGCTGTTGGAGTCTCAAGATCAGTTGATACTCAGCCTACTGTGAGAGGACCTTGCTGGGGTTGGTTCTTCCCATCCTTTTGTTTTCCTTGTTAGTGCTGGAAGTGTCCCTTGCCTGCCTGTCTGGGACATACACGTACCACACCAACCACAATTGTAACTGATTTGGCCCAAAAAAGTGGCATTTGGAAGACAGGAGCACTTGCTTGTTCAGGGATGAATAATGTTTCTTCAGAGAGAAGTTTTCAGCAGTGTGTTGACTGCGAGTGCCACTAACAGCAGGATAGAGCAGCCTTAAGTAGGCATGGGTCTCGTTAACTCACCTGAGACATTTCATGTGCTCTTCTCCAAACTTAAAACCATGTTATCTAAATTATTTTCTATAAGGATTTTTACAATTATCTGAGGACTTCTTGAAATTATAATATTTATTTAACAACAAAAAAGAAAAAAATCCCAACCTTCCCCCAAAAACAGACTTCAAGGCTTTGCATGTGTTCTTTGAAAACACCATTATTGATGTTCTCTGGGGGATGAGTAGCTGCTTAATAGGGATCTTGCAGAGTTAGTACTCAGCAAATTGCACAGCATGGTAAAAGGGGGCACTGTGGTTTTGAAGATTAGAACATGTAGTCAGAAGCAAGGGGATTTTTTTAATAAGGTGAATGTTTAGCTTCAGATCCCACCTGAACTTTAATGCTGGCAGCTTCATTCTGCTCTCAAAATTTGTTTCCGCATCTTTATCAGGACATGCCACTCTGGCAGTGCAGAATATACTAATGGACTCCCATTTTTGTCAGTCATTGATACCCCTTTGTGTAGTCTGGTGTAAACTGCAGGGATTTAGTACGGTGCTTAGTGGCATTTTAGAAGCGTAACTGCTGTTCAAATGAGTGGTCAGGGTTTTCTTTTAAAAAGAAAATTTTGTTAGCAGTCTGACATCATTACGAGATCATCTCACATAGGAAAAATTTACGGAACCTGTCTGTCCCTCATGTCTTACGGTTATATGAAATCAGCATCTCACATCTTCAGTTACTTTCTTTAGAATACTTCTTGGGGAGAGGTTTAATAGACCAACAAAGAATATGGGCCTAGGATTCTCCCAGCAGGCAGTTCCCCAACTAACTCCCAGACATTATAGCACTACCATGACCCATATGTTCTTAGGACCAGTGCTGCATACGCTCTGTAAACTGCATGCATTCCCTTCCTGACCTGAGATCTTAACCAGTTTTTAGATGTTTTTTATCTGAAGAAGGAAAATCCCTATTCGGGTCACTTGTTGGTCTGTGTGTTGTTTTCAGATTCAGTTATTGCTTGCTATATTGCTTTTCTGCCTTGTGGGAGCTGAGCCAGCTTCCTTTCTGATTCAGAGAACTCCTTCCAGCAACAAGATTCTGACTCATTCCTGCTTGGCTTCCAGAGACCATTTTGCTGCTAACTTTAGGCTCTTCATCTTTGCTAGTCAACTTTTAGTAGCTTGGCATCTTTGGAAAAAATGGTTCATGGCTTTGTGGGCAGGAGATCCAGTTCTGTTAACTTCTGTATCTCTTGGCAAGTGAAGGAAGAGGCAGTAGTTTTCCTTTCATCTTCCAAACTGGCAGTTTCTCATAACTCAGTATTCTACCATCATAATCAGTAAAGAATTTACATCCAAATGTACATTGGAATTATCCACTTGTGGGGAAAATTCTCTCATTATTTCAAACCACTTGCCATCTGCCATGCAGAATGCTAATAGGGATGATTAGTTACTGCATTTGCAGGTTCAGTAGGATAAGGATCATTTAACTTTATATGGTTTTATACAGTTTTTTTGTGTATTGCTATTTTCCTCTTCCCTCAAAGACCACCACCAAAACCCCAGTGCCTGCAGCTTATGGGGTGCTAAGGAGAAGCCAGTTAAATTTGGTTGAAACTGCACCTGGCAAAGCACAATGAATTATAAAATCAAAGTCTTTTGGGATGATCCGTTGGTCAAATGGAAAGTGGCATCTTCTGTGTGAGGATAAACAGTGTAGGACAGGAGAGTTTGTGATACGTTGAAGAAAGACAGCTGAAACCAGCATTGGATGGGTCACACAATCTCTTTGCATCAGTTTCATTACTGAAATGGAGAGATTGTTGTTGGATTTCCAAAATTAGAGGTTGTTACAGAAAACTGCTAAATTTTAGTTATTTTCTGCTTCAATCTGTCTGTTTTAGAGTTTGGGCTTTTGTTTTTCTTTTGTTTGATGAAGAAAATGTGTTTGGGTTAGTCTGTTTTCACTGAATGCAGTACAGTGACACAAGTTGCTGACACTTGAGATTTGGACATTTGTGTTAACTTTTGTTCTCAGTGATAGAATCTAATTACTTACACAGGAGAAGATTTCAGAACAGCTTCTGCATATCTGTGATTGGAAGGAAAAGAGATCTCTGCCCTGGAAAGGACAAGGGTGCAATGAATGCACAAATTGCAGTGGGGAATTGTATGGCAGTTTCAAACAAGCTGTCAAAGCAGGCATGGAGATTGAGAAGTACTTGAGTGACAAATTTTGTAGGATCACAGAATTGCCCAGAAGCTCGTAGTACTTTATAAATATGTGTTCGTTAGGCACTTCCATGGACAAGGTAGGGAAAAAGAGAATAGGGGGACCTATTATTGAAATGCACCTGTCAGAGGGGAGAAAGAGAGAGGGGAAATACTGCAGCTGTGCAGTGGCGTGCTGCAGTGTGGCAAGGTATATGGGAAGGGTTTAGAAAGATAGGAATGCAACTGCTTCAGCTGAAATTTTGAGGTAGTACTCCTTCTGAAAATTGTCACGAGGTTTCACCTTTTCTTTTAGTCCGTCTCCTCTTGCTCTACACAATATGTTACTTCTACAAGCCTTGTACTCCATCCAGATCAGTAGCAAAGCCTGATGAGTAGTGTTTTGAATACATGAGGCTGATCAGAAATATTTCCTTCCTGATCACTTTAGTTTATCCTCATGAGGCATGCAGTTTGTTTACACTGTACTAGGTTATGTAGCTTAAATATTACTGAATTTTTAGTAGACATTTGGATTATCTATTAAGCTTCTTCCATCTCTTGTTGCAGCTGTCTGGCAAAAGAAATATGACTCTTCCCTCTTTCATTCAAGCCACGTTATCAAGCTGATGTGCAGGATGAGGGAATCCCATAGGTTGCAGTGAGGCCAAAGTGTTTGCTTTGTGATAGTGCAGCATCCTGCAGCCTATGCTGAAAGTTAGCTTTCCTGGCTGTTCTGTGCTGAGTCTGTTATATGTGAATGAAATGCTTCAATTGTGTTTAATTTTCTGCTGTAAATGTCAAGGATGCAATAATGAGAGAGGATGGAACCTTTCTATGTGCTGTGTATTGCATCTGTCTAGAGTTATTTTTCTGACATGTTAAAGAGAAGCCATCAGAGGCAACTGCTACCCAAGGGAGAATGCAGTTTTACAGGTCAGTTAGCCACTTATCGTTTTTTATGTACGTACAGTACAGCATGGCAGCACACCACATTTATGTGACCAAAGCATCACTCAGCTTGGTCTGAAACGCGTGTGATGTACCCTGGATATATAAACATGCTAACCAACTATATGACACATCTCTGGTTCCTTCCTGATGTACAGAAACTGCTGCTGTGTGCCCTGGGTTTTGCTCGCAGTGCTGCCCATGCACCTCATGGCTGACCTGAGGCTGGCTGTGCTGTAGTGACAGTGGTGACTCGTGTGGTTTGCTCAAGTTAGCTCAGACACTGGTCTTAGTCAAACAATGCAGCAGAAAGTAGCTGATCCAGTTGTTGAGTTTTGCAGCCCATAGTAGATTCCAGGTTGCTGTCCCACTTAGGTTGCTGCCTGCAGCTGTGTACTGGAACTAGCTATCTGAAGTTGGCTTATATGAAGGACCCTGCATGTCTTTGTTTTTCACTTTCTGAGCAGAGGTATTGAAATATCTAGGCTTAGATACTATCTTGAATTTTTTCTCAGCTTGAATGGTTTCCCAGAGTTAAAAGGTAAAAAGAGGATCTTGCTCCTAACTCCATCTGGAATTGCTGCTCTACTTGGTAGAGCCAAGTGATGGTGTGCTACTCACTGTGGAGTTACTGATTTTGCACTAGTCTAAAAGCTGCCAAGTCCTAAAGCATTAAAGTTGTATCTCCGCTTGGCTAGTCTGATTTTTCAGTTGGGTGGAAGGACTAGCAAATACACATACATCTTCCAGATTTCCCTTGCTTTCCAATATTGAGTCCATAATTCTTCTTCCAAAAAGGAAACCTGTTAGCAGCAACTAGCTAGCAGACATTGTGCTGTGTTTGAAACCTTCTCTCTATGGGGTCTGTATCCTGACGATACTGCCTTAATCGCTGCTTGCAGTAGGTTTGTGTGTTTGTCTTTGGAAGCTGTGTTGCTTCTTGATTAATTGATGGACATTTAGACCAGCATTCTTCCTTCTGTCATAGAGCTTATGATGGGAATTCTCAAAGAACCTTGCTTTAACCTCCTAGACACTTAGCACTTCTTCATGGGGTTTATATCCATGTAGAAATGAATTTGTCAAGACAAGTGAATGCAGTTATTGACTGGAGCAGCTGTTACCTGCTGCTATTGAACAGTTAGGAGAGGGTTAAGAAGAAAACCTCTTCTGAGCCACTAGATTGGCCCTGACTAAGATGAATGTCTAATTCACTCCCAGCGTCCTTACTGCTGCCAGTAATAAAAAGCTTGCTTCACATATTCACCCCACTGCAGACGTTTCTCTTAAATTAAATATCAAGAGGACATATAATAGCACGATTCCAGACCAAGCCAATATTATCAGATTGATGTCAGCAGTGATAATAGAAGAAGGATAAGTTGATGAGATTTCATTTATTAAATAAAGTAAGGGGAATATGCAGTGATAGAGAGGATTTGGTAACTCTCGATGTGTCAAAATGCAGAAAGATCATGCTCGTTCTGTCTTACCTTAAGGGATAGCAGAGAGAAGGATGCCCTTTGTTTCATTTTAAGAAAACCTCTCCCTTCTTTTCCAGACAAAGACCTGATTTTGATCCCTCCATGAGAGGGGGAGAGGAAGATCTGAAATAATGGATTTTGTGTGTAGTCGTCCTTCCCATAGAGCAGTGGTGAGGCAAAGGTTTCTTTCCCCACTATGATGGGGGAGGCACTGCAAATGAGTTTTATGTCTACATTCCTACTTTCCTTTTTCCCACCTGTCATCTTTTCTCCTCCCTTTAAACAGATGAGAGCATGTGTTATTGGTTTAATCTTTCATATTCCTTATGTCCTGCGTTTATTTCCGAGGTATTGTTAGAGCTCATCTCTCATACTTCCCTGTCCACAGGTATTGTCCTAGCCCCTCCTAGCCTAGCCTTCCTCTCTTGCCTTTTTCCTAGCTGCTATAAATGACTCTCAGGCTTTTCGTGTTTAATTCCTTTTCCTTTCAGATATGTACAAGTAAAGCCAGTCAATGGTAAGGTGTATAGGGCTGTAGTTCCCCCTTGTGTGGAAATGTTGCAACCTGAAGTCAAGAGACTTAACGTGAGCAGGAGAGTGGCATCCATTTGCGTCAGATAGGACAGGAGTGGTGATTGCTGTGCTGGGAGGAAAGCTCCGCAAGCAGTTGTTCACCAGAGCACTTCAAATACCCCTTTTCAGTCCAGACAGGTACCAGAACTGGTCTGCTGGACATGGGTGTCCTGTGTACTCCTGGCCTCTGCAGGATACGGCTCCTTATGGTGAGCTCGCATTTACTTCTTGTCCCTCCGGTTCATAGATCACGCTGCATGGTGGGGCACAGTGACAGTTATCTCCTGAGCAGCGCTAGCTTCCCACTCCAACGGGAAATGTCATTCTCAGTGGGATTTAACCGGTTCTGCTGACTTTCCAGTTCACTTGTGAATGCACTAATATATTGGTTTGTGTAATCTGTATTGATAATTACCTTAACCAACTTTGTGTTCTGTTGATTAGTTTCTCTAAATCTGTTTTGAGAAGCTGGTGCAATGGATGCGTAACCACAGTTAGATTTTATTTTGAAGAAATAAAGGAGAATATTCTTGCTATGATTCTGGGCATCTGGTACCCAATAAAGCCTCTCTGTGTTGTGGGAGGTGGCGTGTATGAACGCTGATTTAGGTACTTGCTGGGCAATGCACACCATTCTGTTCTGATTGATCCCTTGCCTCTGGTAGGCTTTAGGCAACAACGCTCCCTCTGTGGTTTCTCTCTCACCACTGTGCCTTTTAAATAGCCCTGTGTGCTATGGGCAGAGCATCAGAGGGGCTCCTAAAGAAGGGGGGCCACAGACTTTGCAGTACTGTATGAGCCTGCAGATGGGTCCTAGCTTTATATTTAGTCTGCAATGAAGACTGATGCTGTAGGAGAGACAGTGAAGGAACAGACACACACAGGAAAAGCACAATTCCTATAGCTCTCTATGCCAACAATGGCAACCTCAAGCATTCTTCTGAATATTTCTGAGATATTTGTACCATATTCAGTTCAGATGAATACAGACTTTGTGGCATGCTGTACTTTTTTGCTCTTCCAGTTCTCTGCATGAAGTGACCTTCAGTTTAACATGGCTGAGTTTAAAAAAACCTGATTTTAAAAGTTTTAACTTTTTCAGTGAATTGAGGGATTTGGTGGTATTTCCGGACCTGGTATTGTTTGGTATCCTCTCCACAGTCTCACTGATTTGATTAGAGTGATATTAAAGTTAGTGACAAAGCAAAATGCCAATGTTATGAATTTGTGAAGCTCTCCCTGGGTTCTTTTCCAAAATTTGAAGATTTTTTTAGATTATGGATTTTTAGGGGCTTTAAATGTGATTTGCTATAGAACATAGAAATTAGAAATGCACGCTAGCCTCTAGGGACCATGCATAGAATAAGTTTCTTCTAAAAGCTGTAAGATTAGTGAAGAAGCGGAAAAAGAAATCTGTACAGTATCTTTGGTGGTTTCTGAGGCAAACCTCAATGTTTTAGAGTGTGGCTGTCATACTGTTACTGATAAATTTTTGGTCTGTCCATGTATGTTGGCAGTAAGACTGAGGACTGAAGAAGTATCATTTGGAGTATGTCTCAGCCAAACTATTTTGAGAGAGCAACCGGGTTGCTGATACAGAAAGGACAGAATTTTTTTCTTCCTATTTTGGCCCTTCCATTTGCCTTCCTGAGCACCTTACAAAAATGAGCATGATTTGGAATCTGATATCTGAGCTCCCCAAAAGCTTTTCGAAGATTTTGTTTTTTATGAAACCAGGACACTTAGAAATCTGTTCCACTTGAGAGAATGAGACATGCCCAGGAACAGGTCATGTTTTCTCTCTGCCTCTCTATGAAGCCCTGTTGCTGAATGAGTGCCTGTTGTCACTGTGGAAATGAATACATCATAGCATGGCATTAATGCCTGCCTGTAGCATCAAGTGCTTTGAAAGGAAAAGGTGCATTTGGTATTTGGGCACAGACCTCTCTAAGCATATTGGGGCAGAAAATGCAAGGAATTAAATGGATTTATGGTTTAGGAGGTAGCATCTGAGCATTGCTATACCTAAGCATATGTTCTCTTGTTCTCTGGTAAAACATACCATGGCAATTATGCTGCAAATTCCTGCAATTTGTGTCTGCCTGTCTGTGCAGCTGATGACACTGTCGTTACTGTGTTTGTGCCATTGTTGCTGGTATTGTTTTACAACGACCTTCCCCTTTATTGGTACTGTTGCTGATGATGTGCCATATGTACACATGCACATTAGAGTATAAGAACATCATCCCTAATTGTTCTTGGGTAGCTGTCAATGCCATTTACAGGGTATGAGTGCTAATTGCTTCAGAAATACAAAGAAACAGATATCTGGTCTTGCTATTATTCCGCTTTTCCTAGTCACTAGGAGCATTGCAGTGCTTCCAACCATGTTGGATTTTTTTGAAGTGTTTAAATAGATGAGAATTCAATAGATCGAGGTGGCTTATTCAACAAGTCTATTCAGTTCCTTGTCAGACTGTTACAGATCTAGCTCTGGCCCAGCCATGATTCCTGAATTCTGCCAAAGATTTCCAGTGTGAGTTGGGGAAATCATTGAACCTACTGGAATCAATTCTTTTTTTTGCTCCTGACTGCAGAGGAGAGGTGATGTTTTATCTAAGGGTAAAACAGCCTTCCACGTTAACCTAGAAAGAGCATGTTACTTCCTTCTGATGAGTACCCTGGATTTTTCAGCTGAAAGACACCGTTGGTCATTTGACCCACTTTGGTGATTGCTGCTCCCGCCATTTTCTCTATTAGGACTAAATGACTCCCAACACAAGATTAGTATGTGTGTCACTGGTAAAGTGGTAGTAAGTGGGTGAAAACTCTTCACACATCTTTCTGTGCTTGTTTTCCCTGCAGGAGGAGGAACACTGATCCTGTCTGTGCAAGCCTGCAGTCTGAAATTCTGAAGTGCTACCAGGAAAACAGACATGAAGTGCTCAAATGCTCGGAGCTGGCTAAGGAATATCAGCGCTGCGTTAGTGCAGCTCAGAAGGTAACAGAAACTTCCCTGCTGTACTTGCTGGCTTTGCTGTCTTGTTTTGCATGGTGTTTTCTTCTGGGGAGTGTTCCTGAGAGCTGTGGTATCTGTTAGTCAAATTGCAATTTTTGTAGGAGACAAATTTTCCTTGGGATCCATTTTCCCACATTCATTCCACATTTCCCGGTCTCACTATGGTATGTCCCAACTTCACTCCCATCAGTGGGTCCTGTTGAACTGAGCTGCCACCAAAACTGTAGCACCGATGCCCCTAGGTTTCAAAGTCAGTCACAGTGATTTTCCCAAGTTTTGTCATCTTGGATGCTGTGTACTGCAAATGGTAGGCAAATCCATTTTGCCAATGTCGGCAACATTTTGAACAGGCTTTAAACATTCTCCCATTATGGGTCTTCACAGTTGGAGGTCTTGCTTCCATTTGTTGCTGCATGAGGAAAGCTTCTTTACTGGGTAAAACTGCTGCCTCTTAAGAAAACTGTACACTCCTAAAAGCTGTTCATCTTCTGCACGGGTCCAGCAAGCCTTGTGGCTCTTCCTTCAGGGGTGTGGAGCCCTAGTAGCTTCTGTTGATGCCTTAGGACAGTGGCTGCTCAGTACCTTGAAAGAATTTCTGGATATCGAAACAAGTGAAGGAGAAGGGAAAAATGTAGTATTTGGACATTACAATTAGGATATGGTCTTGGGAAAAGTGAGTGGTACGACATAAACTGCTGCTTGGGATGTCTGGAGTGTAAAAGATGCTGTTCCCCAGTGGGTCAGGTGTCCCTCAAGGGTAGGCTTTTTTTTTGGGGGGTGGGGCTGGTGATGGTGGTAGAAAATTCTCCAAAAGGTGCTGAGACAACAGTAAGGTGGATTTGGGGAAAGGATGGAGCCTTCTCTGAATAGAAAACTGAGACTCCTCTCATGGGATTACTAATGCAAAGGGTGGGGGGAGAGGTGGAGATTTCATCGACGCAGTCCTTCTCTGTCGCATTAGCATTGTGAGGGGAAGCTGTATGCCTGATTTAAGTATAACATGAAACAATCTGCCAGCCGGCTCCCAGAAGAAGCCCGACAGAAGGAGATGGGAAAATTGTCAGGATATATTAGACCAAATGTTGTTGCTAGTCCTAGTGGAATTTTTTTCCTTCCTGTTTACAAAGAAGGTCTTTGTATGTCTGCAAATCAGCAAGGTTAAAGCTGCCAGGAAAAGGGCTTTTCTCTGATATCTTTAAAGTCCCCAGCTCCCAAAACATGTGGTTTCTTTTTCTTTCTCAGCTTTAAAGTAAAGCGGTGCCTGTGTTGCCGCCGCACAATCCGTGCCCTCTGTTGCTGTGCTTGGGGCATTGTGCATCTATTGCCAGCCTCCGTTACCTGATGCTTCCTCCTTGCCTCCTGTAAATCAGGCTTGTAGCCTTTTCAGTGGAGTATATCTTTAGCAAATGCATTTACCAATACATCTTTATTGCATGCAGTGCGGGCGGAATGTGATTACCAAAGAAGACAGATTGCATTAAACTTCAGCATATTTGCAAGCTGCGGCTCCAACCCGCCTGAGAAAGGGGCTGGGATGCTGCCAGCCCTGAGCCCCAGCCCGACATTATTAAAGAGTAAATTGGAAGCTAAATGACTGGTAACAGCAGAGGGCAGTGAAAGATCCTATTAACTTGGATTGTTTTTGGAGTTGGGTGGTGGAGGAATTTTTTGGTAGATTTTCTTTATAAACCAAAAACTGGGGATCATCTTGGTTCCTAGAGTGGTCAGTCAACTTCAGAAATTTTTTTGCCACTGTTATAGAAACTTCCTGAAAGGAGCAATGCATAGGACATTAATTTGATGTGGATGATGACAATATGACAGAAAATCTCCTTGCTATGTTTTAAGAAGGGATGAGAGAGACTAAGGAATGGGTAACTAAACCTTACAGATAGATACAGGTGCTAGAGGGTTCTGCAACTACAAATTCAAATAAAACTTGTGTAAGGCAGTACATTTCTGTAGTTTCCTTTGTCCCAGGATAGCTCAAGCCCTGACAGTTTGCCTTACTGCTCTTACTGAGTCCTCTGACTCCTGCGATATATGTAGCGATCACAAGCTGTTGTAGTTTTTTATGAAGGATTAAAACTCCCTCCTCCCTTCCCCTTTTAAGCTGTTATTTTTCTTTAAGTTTAAATTAGCATCTTCTACCAAATGGCTTTGTCTCACGCACTCCTCATTCAGGAAATTCAGGTTGGAGGAATGTGGGAAAGAAAGGCCAGAATCTCTTGATTTCTTGGGTGTTATTTTCCTTTTTTTTTTAAACGCAATTTGTTTTCCAGTACAGGAGGTTGTAATCAAAGCTGGATGTGTGACTTCAGCTCACTTGCATGCTGGTGATTTGTTGTTCTGCTTTTTACTAAAGATTTTATAAGGCTTGGTGAATATTCTTTAATGAAGCATCTGGTTCTCTGCAAGTTCCTTTTGATGGCTGGTAAAAATGTCTCCAGGGCATGGTATACATTAGACTCAGAGAAAGCAAGCTCTAGATTTCTAGACTGAAAATTACAGCTTACAGTGGATGAGAATAATTCTTTGCATCTTCCTCCTTTCTGTGTTGGTTTGAGACTGTTCCTCTGGGCATCTATTTCCCTTTGCCTATTGCTGTGCACATTTCTGAGCTGGGAGCTGAGATGCACCCCCGGTTACTTTTGCCCCACAGACAAATATATCAGATAATCATTTAAGGAGTTTGGAAATTTATTTTCTACTCATTTTCTGTATGGTCCCTCTTACTGAAACAGGTTACTTTATTGTAGTGCATGGAAGGGATATAGCTGACATTACCTGTTTTGTATGTTTTGCGACCATCAGGGCTTCCTTTGTAGCTAAGGAAGAGAAATAGGCACTGCTAAAGCACGACGCATCTGATCCTAAAACAGTCATCTGACACAGGGCAGCTGGATTGCCATCCACAAGCGAATATTTCTCTCTGCCACTACGGAGGCACATCCAGACCACAAAGACCAAAGTTAATGACTGTAGTGGGATGGTCATGGAGTTATGGGAGAAGGATCCTGCTCCAGTTGTCTGCCTTTGTAGCTAGTGTGCCCTGCCTAACCTGCTCACTAATTTTGCTGTTTGTACCATCCTGAACATTAAGTTTTGGTAGCGTTGCCATTGGCTGGCTGCGGCGGCATCAGCCCACTTGGGCTCTGGGTTGCTTGCTGCATCCTGTGCTTTGCTTATGTGCAAGCTCTCCGACTTCAGAGTATGTTACTGTAATGTCTCCTGTTTAATTTGGGAATGTTTTATCTTTTCTGGTGGTCTGTTTTCATGGCTCTGCAGAACTTCAGCTACAGCACAAAAATTGCTGGCTTTAAATCTAATAAAAGCTGGGATAATGGGACAGCTGTGGGAGGGGCAGTTCCCATTGTGTCTTTTAAAATTGCCTGTAGTTTATTGACCGCAAGTTTCACCAAGAGCTACTGCTGCCGTTAGATAATGAGAATTGAAAATTGCTGCTGCTGTTTCCCCAAGGTTTTATCTCGTGCCAATGAGAAGAGGGTGTGGAAGGAAAAGGAGAGTGGGCAGTGGAAATCTGTGTAATTTCTTACTTTGAGTACAGATGGAAGGGAAAAACAAATGATTTTTTTTTTTTTTTTTAAAGTCTGAGTTCTATTAGTGAATTCCTTCCCTCCCCCTGAAAATATGCACTCATGTGCAAGCTTTTCAGAATATTTGTGGCCCATTCTGCTTCCCTTATGTCCTGTTCACATCAGTAGGCAAATCTGAATTTCCATCATTTTAGTTGGTTAATTTGTTACGTAATTGGTGGTTATACTAGGGAATCTCTGACCAGCTGCCACTTGAAAAATACAGCCTCTGGTGACCATATATTAATGTGATTTGAGATTTCAAACAGAACCTCTTTCATGTGACTGTGTGCAGAGAACTGTCTGTTAGTGAAAAGCATGTATCCCTTTCTTTCCAAGTGTTTTCTTACTGTCTCTAGGTGCCTGTCTTTCACAGAAGGACCAAGGTGAAATTTTTGCGCTCTAGCTCCTGGCCAAACCAAGCTATAAAGAGCTGCATACTCAGACACATGTATTCCCTTGTCAATAGGAGCTGTATACATTGAGCTAGAAGCCATTCATAATTCTGTGCTCTTTCTCCCTATTCTGCGTCCAGCTTCTCACGAGTTTGCTATTTATAACAGACAAAGGTAAACCTACTTCTATGAAGGCTTTAGGGCTTGCCTACATAAGGAAATTACAATGCAATAAACTGGTGAGTGAGTTTATGGTACAGCAACTTCTCTGTATATGAACATTCTGGGTTTGTAATGGAAGTGCAGGGAAAACTCACACTCATTTACCATGAGTCACTCTGCTATGCAAACAAGCCCTAGCAAAACACTGATTGACTGGATTCCAGTGGTGGTAGACTTTTAACATAATCTCAAGTCAACTGCATTCCCCTGACTGTAATAAAAAGGAATGTGGTCAATTTACTGCGCCTGCTTTTCCAAGTGATCCCTGTGAAAGTCCACTTCCCATTTGGCACACACAGCAAAGTGTTGCAACTGTGCTGGAAGTTTGTCTCTAATCTGTGGGCAGTGACCTAGATTGCTGAGAAGATGCCACAGGTAGTTGTGCAGTGTCCCATCTTGATGGAGCAGTTCTGCTCAAGCATATCGGATCCTGCTGAAGTATAGCCTGCTGGGAGCTGTCGTTTCTGAAACCTGAATATCTCTCTCTCTGCTTAAGAGAAACAGCTTCGGGATGCATTGGATGCCACAGGCTGCACTGCAGGTGTCTCTGATCATTCTGGATCATTAGGCTCTTGTTAAAGAGTTGTTTCCATTCTGATGGATTGCAAAATGCTTTATAGATTGTTTATGTACTTACTGAGGTAGAGAGCAGCAGTTGGTGTGTGTGGCTGGGGGGACAAAATTTGGACAGGTATAGTAAGGTCCATGTGTGTACTTGAGAAACACCAGGATTTCTCCTCCCCTGGGATTCTGCAGAGGTGTAGATCTTAGCTGTTGAAGACTCATCGAGGAGATATAAATACATCACACGGTATGCTACTTGAAATGCAATATATGTAACTTGGAAGACTTTAAGGTTGTTTGAGCTTTCTGAAATTCAGCTGTGTAGTTTCAGATAAATCTGTGTGTTTCATACCTGGAGGATGATATGCCCAGCCAGGTATATGCTTGCCCTGCCTTTTGTCAGTCAGTCCTTGCTCAAAGCAAACATATCTCTAAAGTGTTTTTCTTGCCTTCTCTGTATAGTCAATTCTCTTTTTTAATCTTTCTCTCTTCAAACCTCTATTTGTGCAAATGTTGTGGTGATAACACTATTGGAGGAGTTTATGACTCAATAAATGGCCCCCACAAGGGAGTCAGTGGAGAGGCCACAAGCTGCAGGCAGCTGCTGTTTGTTTAGTCATAAATACAGAGGAGAGTAGCAGTGGATTAACTGTACCCAAGCATACCCTGACCTGTTATTTGCAAAGGTGAAAAGGATCCATATTTTGCTTCTAATTGTAAAGGATGGAAACAGGTATTGCTTTGATTTTTAAGACAGCAGTTCTTGGTTTGGGTGAGTCTTTCAGCTATACACACCACTTCATATCCTCAAGAGTTCATCAGTGGATAAACTAAAAATATAGAGCTGCCTGAAAGGACATAAACTGCCATCTTAATATATGAGGCATGTCCCAGAATAAAATGCTGGCCTACTTAAAATGGAAATGGCTGCTGCCTATACCTGGTATTTACGAAACTGGAGGCATAAGTTCTTTATTTGCTTTGTGTCTTGGCACTTCACAAAGCCCTGATGTTCCCTGCAGCCTGGTATGTCATCAGCACTTATTAACCCACACGAACAAGTACCTTTCTCTGTCTGCTGTTTGCAGTCCACATAAAGCCCAAACATGGCACCTCCCGGAGTCTGTAATTTTTGAAGAAAACAAGAGCATAAATAAGCTTAAAACTTTTCTGCTCACTTGGCTGTGCTTCAAGGCTCCTCTTCCAGAGGTACTTAGTCCATACCCTGCATCATCTTCTCCTCTCAAGTTCTTGTAGCTGTTGCCTGTTCTGGAAGGAGGACTTCTGACCCCATTTCTCTTCTTAAAAACAGTCGGTTGTCTACCAGTTCGACTCACAGTCCATGTGCATTTATTTTTGGCTTTCTGGTTTTTGTTTGCTTTTTTTGACATTGTTACAGTGAGGCAGAATTGCCTTTGGGTCTAATTTCTCACTTGATGGTTCTGATCTTAGATATACTTACAGGTAAAGTTAATCTAAATATGCATGTTTCACAGATGGTTTTGAAGGCAACTTTGTTAAAAGAGGGAAAGAAGTCAGAATACCATTACAATTTCTGAAGTTGAACTATTTGGTATTATGTTACTTCTAAAATGGTGTCTGTGCTACATTTGTTCTTGTTTTAAAACTTAGTTTGCCTGAACTTGTTTAAAAGCAGTCTAAAAAATTTTCTATAATAACAATACCGTAAGAGCTAGCCAGTCAGGCAAGAGAAGTCATAGCTGACTTGATGCTGTGATGTCTTTGAGTGGGTGAATCTGAAAAGGATCATCTGAAGTTGTGTATCAAAATTTCAAGCAAAGTAGGGCCAAGCATTACCAGGAAGAGAATGTGTTTCTCTGATGTATTGTTTTTTCTCTCACTCTCTTAAAAAAAACCCCAACTTTTTATTTTGGATTAATTTGGTGGGAACTACATGGATCTACTGTATCTAACAGGTTTCTCTAGTTCTGTGCTCTCTCTATGGTGTGTTAGGCAGCGTTTTCCTGCAAACTGTAGCCTGTAATCAATTGGGCTTATCTAGTATGGGAAACAGTTGCTTGGGGGTGAGAGTGTGTTGTGATACATCATGCTGTTTTAATGCCAGATTTTTTCACAAAAGATTTGTAGCACTCTGTTGGCAAGTTGGAAGTGGAAATTCTTACTCAGATTAATTCTGGGAGACTGATGACCAAGCAGTCTTGGACAGAAAGAAGTTGATTTCCAATTTTTAAACTATGTGTTTTGCTGCTGAAGTTAGATTGAAACAGATCCACAAAAATTGCTGTCTATAGCAACTGCTGGTTAGAAGCACAAGGTCAGTGGTCAAATGCCTCCAGACTCCCAAGAAGTTCCAAAATAGCCCTGACTTCCATAACTTCTGTGCTAATGTTAGATCCATTCTCTGACAACTTGGCTATAACTTGGGAAATTGTATCAGTGATGCCAAAGTCTTCATGACAAACTGGAGAAACCAAAGATTTGTTAAGCTTCTTGTTGGTTGTAGTCTGTACAGGATGGTTTCCTGCTACATGCAGTTTACAGTTTCCATGCACCATCCATCAGCTGTTTTTGTTAGCAGATCTTGGGGCTGAATACCTTGAGGACTAATAGGATTTAAAGCCTTCACCAATCAGCTGAATGTGTCTCTGTAGATAGCATGTAGAAGGGCTATTCTGGTGGCATTGGTCCCAATCCAGTGATGAGTTGCTACCAAGCAAGCAGGACTGCTCTAGCTAGCCCTTCTTTGCAGTGCCAAAGAGAACTTGGGAAGTTAATAAATGATGAATAAGCCCTCCTATTAGAAGGAAGCTAATATTTTTCTCTTCAGAGCTGTGTCATATTAGAGGAGAAGGCTTGCAGAAGTTGCCCTGGTGCTGCTTGCTAGTGTTTGTTCTCTCCACAGAGCCTCTCTGTCCAAGGCTGTGGAGCATTCATCTGTTACAAAATCTAAACTTTGGGGGGATGTTTCTTTCTGCATCATGTCTGCATTAATTGTTTGTGGTTTTCACCCCTCTGTGACACTGTCTGTCTGCCCACCAGGCCTCCTTGTCTGGAGATATTTCCTAGTATACTTGTGATGCTTCCAAAGCAATTTAAAGCTATCAGTCCTAGCTAGACTTTCTCAAGCCAGTTTAAGTAACCTTTCTGGAAACCAGAGCTTCAAGTACAGGAACAAGACATGTTGAAGATAGCGTGTTACAGTGATCTGAATATAGTGATAGAGTTAGCTCTGCTGCTGTTACTTTCATCTGTTGGCAAGAAACTTTCTATTGGCTATAACATCTTTTTTGGCTAGAGGCATTTATTGGGGGCCTTTAAGAGTTGGTGAAAGGCTCTTAAAAGACCTCTGCCTTCAGAGAAGCCGTCCAGAAAGCTAACGCTTGTTATAATTAGTTTGTTACCTTTGTAATGTGAGGGAAGCAGGTAGCAAAGCCTTGAGTTAGGATGGTGCTGCAATGTCTCATGATCTTCCTGTTTCTGAAGTTGGAGAAGTGTGCTGCTCTACTGTGTTAAGCCTGAGTGTGCATCCAGAAACACAGACAAAATTAATTTGACAGTGTGTTCACTCTTTGTCCCTGCTGAATGCCTGTTTGTCCTCTATAAAAGGATTTCAGGATCAGCCAACCTCCAGCTCTGAATTAGTCTAATAAGGTATGGTAGGTGGGGTTTAAAGGTCATTTTGCAAGCAGCTGGTTTCCTGCATATATTAGGGGGGGAATGATTTTTAAAATAATGCTATTGGAAAGCTGTTGATTTAACTTTTCAAATATCTGTATGCTGTAAAATCTCAGCTCTTCTGCCTCTGTCCTTCAAGCTCTCTGCTTGCCCTCTCCCTGCTTATCTTTCTGTCATTTCAGATTACCTCTACCCATCTGCCTCGACATTCTCTCCCACTCAGTTTATCAGTCCACGTTTGCTGCCCACAAGGACTGGGTTTATTTTTCTGAGCAGCTCATCTGTTGCGCTACTTCACTGAGCTGTGTAACAGAAAGCTAGGGGTTACTTGGTTCAGTCTATTGGTAACGCATTATTCCACTGTTCTTTTATTGGGGGACTGGGAGCTCTGAACAATCACCACCACATCTGCAGCATTTTTGTGTCTTTGAAGGTACATAGTTCCCTTCTCAGAATTATTTTAACATTGATGAAAGAAGATAATGAGATTTATTTATTAACTCCTGAACAGGTTGAAGTGCACACACTGATCATTCCAGCTTCCTCTCTGTGGAGTGTGTGCTTCAATCCTGACCAGATTTAAGTTTCACATGGAAATGGACAATGTTTTTTCTTCATTTACTTGTTCCCTGGATTCCTTTTTGAGTTTGCCCATGAGGGTGATTTCAAGTGTTCTGGTGATTTACATGTTGTCGACACCGTCTTAAAGACTGAAAGGAGCACCCACTTATCCAAGTCATGCAAGCCTTTGCCAGGTCTGAGGTGGTACCTTTCCCTTACAGTTACTTGCACCTGTACAGACTCCTGGATCTTGAAGTCTCCTTTCTGCTTGTTTGAAGTTTCATTCACAATGTATAACCTCATGAAATCAGACAACTGAACAAAAAGGAAGCTTAAAAATTTGTGATATGGTGGCAGCTGCAACTTTTTTTCCCCTTTCATTCAGACCTTTATATAACTATGGAACTTTTACATTTGTCTTATACTCTAAATGATGTTTCCTACTCATGACTTGCAATTATTTTGCATTTATTCTCTTCTTTAGTACTGTGCAGTGCGCCAACCCAGCTACTTAAGCAATTACATTTCTGTCTAGGACACACCTTTCTTCTTTAGATGTTGTATTAACAACAAGCACCTTCTTTCTGTTCTTGAGGTTCTTCTATGTAGCGATCCCTTGACTATCGTGGAAATAGGTAAGTGACACTGGACTGAAGTGATTTGTGGGTTCAGTATGGCTGCTTGGTAGGGGATCAGACATGCAGTGCCCAGCTACATGATGGGTCCCTACACTTCTGTTCTTTAAAAGACACTCTTCTATGAGAGTCTCTTTGCTGATAGGTCTGTAAGCCTTTGGATCAAGGGTTGAAATTATAGTTGGCAAAGTGATTATCTGCATGTATCCAGATCAGAGAGAGGTTCATAAGAAAAGTAAAAGTAAACACATCTTTGTGGAATAAACTTCAGGAAGAACTGTGTAATTTAGAGCAGTATATTTGCATAAGATTAAAACAAAATCAGAAAGTTTCTAAATATCAAAGAATTGAGTTTTTTATCTTCTGGGTGAGGCAGCAGGGCAAGTAATATAGTCTGTTTCAATTATGTACTTGATAACTTTATGAAAGAAGTTCTTTGACAGAATAAGAGAATTTCTGTTTATAGATATGATATGGAGACTTGTTGATCTCTCCAAAGGAATTGGAAAGGAGGCTGAATTACTGTTTGTTTGTCTCATCTCAATGCCATCTTAATTCCATGTTTGAGCACTTCTGCTGATTCCTTTTCATGGGCAAAAGAAGGGAGAAGATTTATACTACTTTTGAGGCACTGGCTGCAGCTAGATATGGTATGTTGGTAAATTATATGGCTACTTCTAATGACCCTCTGGGCTCTCTGACACATGACTACTGTGTCTTCTCATGGATTCATGTGTACACCAATTGCTGAGTTTGAACACAGGAGATTCCCTCAAGCTATATCAGCCAGAACAGTTGAAAGCTTTTGTCTTCAGTAGTGCTGAAGGTGGCCTACTTAGGATTATCATCATTTAACAAGCGCCATAATATCTCTGTGCCCTAGGATGTTGGCAGTACTGTTTAACTTCCTGTGGTACATCAAAGTTGTATTTTGTCTTTTAGTACCAAGTTGAAGTGTGTTCAGGAGAGTCCTGAGGCTCAGGAAATCTTCTGAAGTCTTGTAGAAGTAGACAGCCATTGAAAAATGTATTGGATACTGTGATCCAGGTAGGATTCTTCCCAGCTGTGTGTACCTTGAGCTGACATGACAAAGGCACTGTGATAGGGCTGGAGTGCACTAGAGAAATTTTTGTGGATAGCTTGTACTACACCAGTGACCACCATATTGTTCTGCAAAAGACAGCCTTAAAACATCTGTACAGACTCCAGATTGACCCCTCTGGAGCCAGAAGCAGGTTCATTGCTGAGAATAAACAGGATGTAATGTTCTAATGAGTTCCTCTCTTTCCTGCCTTGAGCAAATGCCTTGAGGCACATGGGGTGACACGTTGTTCAAGAAGAACAAGCGTTTTGGAAGCTATTAAATATGAAAGTCATACTTTGTTCTAGCTTGTGCTGATAGGGGCGTTATGTGCACACAATGTTATGCATGAACTTGAGACAACAGAATGCTCTCATGTTCCTTGTTTAATGTAGTATCAAATGTATGCTGGTTGGGAGATGAGCAGGAGAGATCCCAGGCTATGTGAGACAGTTCCTAGTGCCTTCTTGTTTTGCTGAGCCTTGACTTTTACTGCAGTAGAGCCCCATAAAATTCAGGAAGGTCTCTCCAATCGTGTAGGTGTATTAGCAGGTTTCTTGCACTGATGGATTAGAGCCAGGCTGTGTTCAGTAAATGTGGATAAATAATAAAAGGTGAGATTGTGTGCAGTGATCCCAGGTCTCCTTTCTCCAACTGCCACCTCCTGTCTGTTTGCGGGGAACCTTTGCACAGGCAAATGGCTTTGCTTGAGAGAACAGGCAATGCACTATTTTCTGACATAGTCAAAGGTGGCTGACACAAAGCCAAAGGAGAGCTTCTCTCTCAGGGACTAAAATGTCAACAAAGATGTTGTGCTGCCTTGCAGGGCCCTGATTGCTTTTGTATAAGAACAGAACAGATGTTGGAAGGTTAGGAGCTTTGTCATATACAGAGCAGCCCCTGGAGAGAAGGGCAGAGCTTGATAAGGTGTCATGGGTAACAGTGTTCTGAGTTTGATGTGCCAGCACCTCCCCTGAATGTATGACTTCCCCCTAGCTGTGTCTGGGGTTTTACTCTGATTAAGGAATCAGGACTCACATAACCATGTTGTGTGTCCATGAACCTGGTTTCTGTCCCACTCTCTGCTTGCTCTGAACCTGCTGGTGTGTTGTAGTGATGCTTCTCAGAAGGCACAAAGGCTCTGAAGTAATAAGTTCCTGTATATCTTGTGAAAGCAGGCAATTAGGTGGAGGGAAGGGACCCCAGCGGTGCTTGTGCAGGAGGGAATGGTATTGACTCACCCTTTATTAGACATCACTTTGGTCATAAGGAACTTAACTTTGAGGCACGGATCTGTAGTGACTAAGTGACTTCAGTTCTGCTGCTCATGAAATGGCCTATTTCTGCTTGAAGAGACTGGCTTGCTAAAGTGTACAAGAGGCTAACTTGTGCTTACCACTATAATCAGCTTACTTGGAGAGACTCAACAAGGGTGACATTGCAGCAACTCAGGAAAGAGAGCAGCCTTGTTTTTAGGGATTGTCCTTTGGAATATGCATTCTTTGTCCGAGTATTGATTTCATTCTTTGCTTTTGAGAAATGGAAGCAAACCCCTTGTTGCAAGAGAGGGCTACGGAAAGAGCCCAGTTTCAGAAGTTAATAACCTGATCCTTTAATGCATGTTGTTTTATTTTAGGATGAGATAAAAGATACAGTACTATCTGTGAGCAACCTGGAAGAAGAAAAGAGCTCATGGATTTAAGGTAGCTTGTTGTCTTGCTTCCTACACCTCTTTTTGAGTTGTTCAGTCAAAAGTTTCACACTTGGGAAATTTAAGCTCTGAGGACCAGAGCAACTGCTGATCCTCACTGGCCTCAGCACCTTCTCCTGCTGATCAGCAGGCAGGCTGTTGTCAGTTCCTCTGTAGCTTGGTTTTGCTGCTGCGTGTTGAGGCAGGACAGCTATTGAGGTGAGGGAAGAGAAAACTTTGCAGTGTTGTGCTCCTATGTCCAAGAACTAGTGTGACAGACAACTGTGTTTGAGTGGATAGCCCAAGATGTGTCAACTCACAGGTGGGTACTCACTGTGGTTGCCTGCTGTGATGTGGGTGGCTATTATGTGTACCAGTCCTTGTTCAGAGCTTGGTCACAGGGTCACTGACTTTTGACCATCTTTTTCAGTCCCTGCTGGTCATCCTTGTCCATCTATCGTTAAGCCCACTTTGACATGACTGACAGGAGCTTATTCCAAAGCTTAATGGGAGCAGGGTGTAGTAGTTGTGGAGTGTGGCCACCGAGGAACCGATCATGTCAGCAGGTCCACATGTAGGCTTTGGACAATATAGCAGGGGATTGTATTTATAAGGTTTTCACAGGCCCTGCGAGTGATGGGCTTTGAAGCGTGGTTTCCTCTGTGCTCTGCTTTCCCACAAAATCTTCAGGCATGATCCATCAAGGAGTCTGAAATATATTCAGAATCCCACTGCTGCTTTTTTCTCACAGTCAGCAGGGTTGTGCTTTCTTCTCCGGTGTGGAGTTGTTTGCTGTTGAGAATAAGCAGTCTCTTTTCTTGTGATTCCTTACCTCTCTTTGGGACATGATGCCATCAAGAAAACCAGCTGTTCCAATCTGAGAGTTTGCCTCTGCCTTCATGCTCTCTTGTTGATTGTGTTGAATCAATGAAGTGTTGCAATACTACAGAGAAAAGGGGGGTGTGAAGAAATTAAGAGTGAGCTCACACAGCAGGATTATGTAGAAGAGTATTCATATCCTGTCACATAGTTCACAGTGGCAGTGTCTGGAACCAGATCTGCTATAATAACAGAAATCCCATCGTGGAAACTGGAATCTCAGATCCAAATCGTTGCTTCACTGAATTCTGGGATCTGAGAGTTCCCACATGGAGAAGAGAGCTAGCTAATCTGAGCATCTGGGGAGACCTGACAGCAAGTCCTGGCTGCTCCGACTGGGAAGATGGTGACTTTGATAGGTGTAGTGGAAAAAATTATATAAGGAGAGAAGTAAGGGAGATAATCTCTGGATGCCAGCTGTAGCAGAAGGATAAGGTTGAAAATACTCTTCTTGTAAATTCTACAAATTGCAGTTCTGACTCTCTTAATATCTTAAACCACTGTCTCAAACCTTTGTCAATATGGGCTTTTTGCCTGTGACGCTCAGATTCAATGGCACCTCTGTTCAGCCAAGAAAACTGCCAGGTTGTGCTTTGACTTTGGTTCCAGCTGTTCAGTGCAAAAAGCTTTCATTGCTGCTATGAAAAGCTTTTCTTAAGGGACAACATAAAACAGTAGGAGTGTTGTGGTGCTTGAAGGTTGAAGTAGGCATCTTCCCTTGAGAAGAGTCTTCCAAAGCACAGCGGTCTAGTACACTGTCAAGTGGATAAAAGGTTGTAAGGATTGTGTGTTAATCCGTAGCTGTCTGCAATCAATCTCCCCAGCAGGTTTGGATCCGACTGAAGTTTGGATGCACCAGCCAGGTATGTAAGGGAATTTCTTCAGTGGCTCTGAACTGCTCCACAAGCCTCTCGGCTGTAGCTGTGCATCTGGGTCCTTCCTGCTCTTACTCATGCTCCTTGGTTCTTTCTCCATCTTTGTTCTTGCTTTGCTCTCTCTGTTGGTAGTTTCCTTGGCTTCATCAGTTTTGATTTGTACTTCATCACGGTACCTGGTCCATCCTGACAGCGGGATGGTAAGTTCACACTATACTGCATGTTTCACCTCAGGCAAACTTGCATTCTTCCTGATAATTGCCTCAGACTCAACAGTTGGAAGCGCTTCTCAGTCTTGGCACAAAATTCTCAAGTGCCACTGAAGTTTTGGCGAACTTCTGGAATTGTGTGTTGTAGAGCTGTAAGAACATGTCCTCTTGATTTCTCATTTCACATTTCTTATTTGCAAGTTTACTTCTAGGTATGCATTTGATTCTCTCTCTCTCTCTCATTTTATTTTTTAAATAGACCAACAGTATCTTAAGGCTTTCAAAACCATTTCCCTGAGGTTAACTATCTGGAATCCTTCTCTTAAGCTTAAAAACACTAGAAATTTGCCAACCCTCTGGGGCAGGATCTAGAAACATGAAGATGGAGGAATCCCCATTTTGACCATCTGGCACTAGAATCAAGTGCTGTACAGCATTGCCAAATTATTTTCTCCATTGCATTTTTTGTTTGTTTTATTTTGTTTCATGATGTGCCAAATACAAGATCATTACGAATGCTATGCTAGCACTGGGATGGGGTCTCCATTAGGTCAGGACAGTGCATAGCAAATGTTTGAGCTGTAGACAAGAGTAAATTGTTCTAGGGCTCTTCTGTGATGTTCTATGATTGAAACTCAAGCTGTGGGTAGTGAATGATGTCTTCCTCTCTACTTAGCATGAGCAGTTCTAGCCATCTATGGGATATTTCTTGTAGTATGTGCAAGCAAGCTAGAGATATGCTGTTGCCTGGTTTTGCTACCTCCTCTCCTATCTCTTTATTTATTCACCTCTTTCTAGAGTCTGGGCTCAGATTTTTCCTTTCCCCTCTGTCTTAATTTTTTCATCTACTTCCTTCCAGTGTTTCTGCACTTTCTTCCTCCCTCCTTTCTTTCCCCTCCTCTCCTCTCCTCTCTTCTGTCCCCTTCGTATGCATTTCTTTCATTTAAAAATCTGTATTGAAGCTGACACCAGCCTGCCTGTTCCCTGCAGCACGGAACTGCTGGTTTGGAAAGAGGAGGCTGAAGTTCCCTCAGGGGGGCAAGACTGAGTTCAGTGTCTGTCTTATTTTTAAATATGCATCTGAACATGGCTGATCAGAGGAGCAAAAGAAGTCTTTGGGTTCTGTGTACCGGAAGCTCATAACGACATAGAGTAATCCTCTGCATCCTCCTGTGTTCCTCACTGAACATGAAAGCTGCTTGGCACAGGGGAGTTTGACTCCAGGAAACATGGGTAAGATTCGGAGACTCCGTGGAAGGAGGGTAGAAAGGTGTGGGTGCTGGTGTAAGACTCACACCTTCTTTTTCTGCTTCAGCTTCTTTCTCATCCTGTCAGATTTATGCACTTTTTTTTTTTTTTTTAACCCTGACGGATCCCAAATTACATTACTTAGCTATACATCAACCTTGCAGAATGCTGTTTGCCTTGGGCAAGTAAAAGACTGATGACTGATCATCACACTGATGCGATGAGGGGTCAAGTTGGGATATCCCAGTTCCTCATTCTTATCACAACCAGTGCCACGACAAGGCACCAGAGAAGAATTTGCAGGTCTCCCAATAGGAGTAGCAGCTCTGCTAAGGCAGGTTGTGTACCCAGCTGGTGAATTTCCTAAATGTTTGTGCTGTGGAACTCTAGCTGCTGGCATCTGTTCAGGCAGCACAATGACGTAGTCACGTAAAGGGCAAAAAAAAAGGCAGGTGCTTACCAGTCCAACAGCTCTTGCCAGCAGATGAGGATCAGAAGTGAAGGAGAGCATGTTGAATTAAAGCTGCAGTCACAATTTTAGTTTAGACAAAATATATGTAGTTTGGCAGAATACCAGGTCCTAATTCTTGTAAAAATGTGTCACAGGGTCTCTCAGGACCATGGGAAGGTCAAGACCTCTGTTGGAAACCTTCTGTCAGCCCTGTTGCTTTCTGTGACCCAGGCTACTTTGGTTTGGCATAGATACAGGGTAAGAACTACTCCTTTCTGCAACGTGTTGCATGTTTCTGATCCTTAAAGTGTTCAGACCTGGTCTGTGTAGCTGGGGGTGTTCAAGGTGATTTCAGCAAGAACTGTGAGGGAGGCTGCAGGCTCATCTTCTTCGTGTTTTCTTTTAACATCATTGACTAGTGAGCAGCCTAGCCCATCAGAGGAGATACCCGACATCACCAGGAGTCGATACCAGATGTTTGTTAACTGGAAATGTACAATGACCATGTTCAGAGAAGGCCGAAGTAGGGTCTACTCTGGAGAGAGAAAAAACATACAGGTTGAGGAAGCTACATCTTAGTTAAATTCTTTTGATTGGAGAAGTCATCCTCTTCTAAGAGGATCTCAGTGTTTATGCTGTCTAATTTCTTTCTTTGACTTAAAAAAAAAGGTGGTAGTTAAGACTTTCCAGTTGGAGACTGGTGAAATGATATGTGTGAATGATAGAAGAATTGACTGCTGGGGTGGATGGTTTTGGACTTCTGTTCCAATTCTGCCTTTTGCTGTCAAAGGATCCGTGTTTTTGGACTCTGAGGTATGTTCAGTTGCTGTCCTTGTAACAGTTTGCTCAGTATTTATGTGGAAGAGGTGCATTTGAAGTGGGTGAGGAGTGGAAACAAGAGCTGGCACTGTGCAGCTGACTTCTCTGCAGTGCTGCATATTCAGTTGTCAATTTTTTCTCTACTTTCTGAAAATCTTTGGTTTCTGGTTTTAAAATAGCTAGTAGAGAAAGAGGATTCATTGCCCACAAGAAGGATAACTGGAGCCAGGTGGCAGATAGACCCTCCTTGGCTGTGTTCTTTCAGCTCCTCCCTGCCCTGAAGATGTCTCTGCTGGAGCTTTGGGTCCCCTGGATATGTCTGTCCATGTACCCTGTCCTGATGAGCAGCATGGTGTACACCATAGCTTATACACTGCAATCCTGACTGGCATTATTCTTCCTCACAGAACTTTCCTGAATAGTCAAACTGCTCATTGCAGACTGTCATTTTTTTCTGAAAAATTACATACCGCCACATTCTTACTAGAGCAAGGTTGTGTGTATGGGGGAGCCCTGGATAACGGGGTAGTAAAATCGCCTGAACTGGCTGCTCTGATTGCACCAGTTGCTGCAGCCGTTTGAGGCTGTGCCCATGCTGGGAGAATTCCTTAGGAAAGCAAACAAACTGCTACAACAATTCCAGTGTGATCCTATGTGACCTTGCTTTTGCTGTGGTGGGGAACAGTTTCCAAAAAAGCATTAGAAAGGATATGCCCAGAGTCGCTTTCATGTGTAACTTAAAGCATTCAGGATTTGACCCTGGGTCCCTAGAGGTAAAAGGCTGCTGTGTCAACCCCACTGCTTTATCTTTTGCCAAGTCTGAAATTCCAGGTTCTTAAGAGGAGCTGTTACTTGTATGACCTTCATGCGTGAAACAGTTTCTCTTTTAAAATGTTTTTTCCCCTTTATCAGTTATTCATTGAAGAGTCTCTTTGCATTTGTAGAATTTTGAAGGGTAGCTATTATTTTACCATTTTAATTTTCCCAGCTGTTCAAATAATTGTTTTAACCTCTCAGTGCCTGGAAATGCTTTTCACATCCTGGTTGCTCTGCATTGTATTTCTTTGGTTTTGTGTTTTAAATTACCAACAAATATTTTTTCCCCATTCCAGATGGTTATTCTATGACTTTCTTCTCTGTAGCTTAAGGGCTATATTGGTCTGAACAACACTCTGACTGCAAGGAACTTGTGAACTTTCATTTGGTGATACTGGGCTCTTACATCCTATTTTGGGGGGTGGTGATGGTGGTGTTCTTCCCAAGAGGAGCTCAGTACTCAGTTTTCCCCAAGAGGAACTCAGATCCCGTTAAGACCAGAACAAGCTGTGGTTATTCTGAAAGATCTTGCCACTGGCCTCTCTGGAGTTATATTTCACTATATATAAGGCAGAGACAATGAAACCAGCACAGAATACAGTGTCTTCACACATTATAGGTATTAAAGTCAAAGCATTAAATATGATAGTGGTTTCTCTAGCCCTGAGAGAAGGCTGTGACAGCTGAGGATGAGGCAAAACTTCCTGCTGGTCTGACAGGGGAGGTTGCTTATTGAGCTGTGTGAGGCACTCAATACCAGTATGGTATTCCCAGCCTAGGGTGATGCTTGGAGGAGGAGGGCTGCACCTTTTGTGTCCTGTCTAGGGCAAAACATTTCCATGTGAGAGTATCTCCAGAGCAGCAGTGTCTCATTTCATAGCATGTTTTCTTTTTATATATCTGTATCTCTATATATATATTTTTTTTTTTTTGGTCAATGAGCATTGCTTTTCTTGAGTATGTCTTTAACAGTCTTGCCATAGGGACAGAGGTGAAATTTGAAAATAAGTAATTATATTGTGATATTTTGGACATATTACTGTAGTATCTCTTGCATGCTCTTCTCACGTATTCCAAAAGTTGCAAAAGGTGATTTATAATTCATCAAACTAAGCGTAAAACATCTGACTGCAAAACCTATCAATCTGATCCCATCTCTTTCTAGCCCTTTAATTAAGGAAGCCCTGCTGAAAAATGTACCCATCAGCTACTGAGAAATGGTGCATTCCTGGACCCTCAGTATAGATCTTGAGTTATCCAGGTGCCAAAATGCTGTCAGAACTGACAGATCTTAGAAAATACACCCACAGGCAGAACATTATCCATTATACTAGCACTGAGCAGTGGGCAGTAAGGAAAAATCAGCAGAGAATGTGTCTTTATCAACTTTAATTGGCTTTTCCCGTTGATAAAAATCAGTGTACCCGGCAAGGAAGAGAACCTATCTAGCAGTTTGATCTTTCCATCCCAGAGCTGAAGGGTGCAGTCCATCTCCACTGACGTGTGACGTGGACTTGTCTCAGCACAGTTCCGAGCAGTGTGGTGGAGTCTACAACCCACAGAGAAGGCTGCCAGTCTGTCCTCGGTGAGTGACCATGTTTAAACAAGCGTGAAGAATGAATTACTCTGGATAAGTTGGATTTCATCTGTGCTCTAGTTGCTCGAAATTTGCTTCAGAGAGAACCAAACTTAGTTGAACTTTTGCTCGGTCCTCGCTTGTAAGTGCTCTTGGATTACTACTGGCTGGGCTGTGAAATCAAGGATCTGGGCAATGGATATGCTGGTGTGAAAAGGAGACAGCGGACAAAGGAAGCAGCAACTTTGCAAGAGCTACAGAAAATGGCACATGTAGAGGTTTGGGGAAGAGAACAAGCTTCTTGTGGGTCATTTGTCACTGCAGGTTTATATGTAGCTTTACATCAAAGGCAAATGAGACAGCAACTGTGTGTGGATTTCTCCTGGGAAGGCTGTTTTGATGCCTTGTTGCAGCATCTTGCATTTACTGAACTATGTAAAATGTTGCAGTTCTTCCTTGGTGCTGCTTACGTCTATTGCTATTAGATTTATGACAGTTTTATTAGAGTAAATAATATAGGAAAGATGATTGCAAATCTATTACTATACTAGGTGTTTTTCTAGTTGATTAATGAGAACAACTAATTTCTTTATTTTTGATCGATTTGGCAATGTGTAACACTTTTCTTGCTAAATTCCGCAGGGTTTCTGAGCATGGCTTTATTTTAAGCTTCTATTCTGCTAAGTCAAACTTCTCTATCTTATTTCCATAAATAATGGAAAACAGAAGTGCATCCACTCGGAGAAGATAGTTTGGTATCGGACTTTTATTGCAAAACTTTCCTTTCTACAGTCCCCGACGGTCTTAAAAACCATACTGTAAGACCATCACAGGGTCGCAATCCTATAAATATCAGTTTAACCCATATATTTAAAACTTTTCTATAAACCAAAATCTGTAAAGATCTGTTGTTCAGACAAATGCAGGAACGGCCCCGTGTCCAAAGCCCGCGGCACAGGGAACCACGCTGCCATCGGCGCGGATCCCTGCGACCTTTCAGAGCGTATCTGCCGTGCCACGGCAGCACAAGTCGGTCTTCGGGAGACGCTCCTGGCTTAGCCGCCTGGGCAGCGGGGGTGCAGGTCTGTGCCGGGGTACACTCTAGAGCCTGACACTGTACCAGCTGTGAAAATATGATGGACCTTATGGAAAAAAAAAAAAAAAAAAAGTGTTGATTGCGTGGTTTTTAATTTTTTCTTTTCGCGTATCATATGGCTAGGAGAAACATAGTAACTTCTTGTGTTCAGAAGGTTTCTTAGAATCTTGAAGCAAGTGGGAGGGAGGGAGGGATAACAAAGTCCATTCTGTTCCTCTAATTCAATCTGCCTATTTACAAGCCCAACCCGTCAAGTATGTTGTCACTGTTCTTTGCAGCAAGGGGAAGACTGAGGCTTTAAAAGGCTTCTGGAGAACATATACAGATCCACGTGAATAGCCTAAAACATCATAATTCACGTGGTTTCCATGGATGCTGGCCATACTGCAGTCAGGGCAATTCTGTTGTGTTGATCCAAATGCCACAGCAGCTTCACCAGGATGCAATATTTTTGACTGCTGGCCCTAAACTCTGGTGTGATGTTCCTTCCTGTCTGCTGTTAAATAGCTGCCCCGTGCCTGTGTGAATGAAGGGATTCCTGCATGTGTGGCCCAAAGAGATGGTAAAGAATTGTAAGGTTTATTATGCATTATAAAATAATAATTCCAGATGAAATAAAATGGGGAAAAGAGATCAGGATTTTGACCTCTTATTTTGAGATGGCAAAATGCTTTTTTGGTGGCCTAGAGTTATTAAAGGTGTTGCTATCCTAGATGCTCTGTTTGCCAAGTGTGCAGTGTAAATGTGGATGGATAGTGCCTGGCTCTGGCTCTATGTCAATCATTCCCTAAATTCTTGATGGTACCTGAGTGACCAGCTCCTCAGCTGCCTCCTGATTAAAAGCAAGGCTGCATGATTTTTCTATTTTTCTAAACCATTTGCTCTCTTTAATTGAGGACTGTGAGCCATTGTGTGCATAGTGCCGCAGGATCCTTGTCATGTAAGGCCTTGATAAATATGTATTGTGTTGTCAAGTGTTTGTAGCTACTCTGCAGGTAGCAGTGGAGAAACAAGCTGCATACAGTTAAGAGTTGTCGTGTCTCTGGGGTCAATGAAAACAAGGTGGCATGGGGGATTGTGGGAAGGGGAGCCAGGATAGCTGCTTTCAGCATCACCTGCTAATAAACCAGCTATTTATAGATCAGTTGAGGCTTTGTCAACTAGATTGTTAAATTAATATTTACATATGGGCTTCATTGTCTTTCACTGAAAATCTCATTTACGTTAGTGCTTGGACTGAAGTGCAGCTTCCTGTGCTCCAGATACACAAGTGTGTTTGATCAGAGTCCGTGGTTTGTAGTGTGTGTGAGAAACCATTCCTGATAGATTCTTGCCATGCAAATCCTCTTCTTCCCGTAGCAGCAGTTTCCCATCTTTCTGTGTGTCTCATTTCTTGCAGGAAAGCTCACCTTTGTTCCTAAATATCTGCAACTCATCATGAGGCTGATCTCGCTAGAGAAGAGATGAGCAGCATTTCTGCATAGCAATTCCTAGTTAATCTCTGCCTCTCAGAGAGAGACTTGAATTGTTGATGACTTGTGGGTAATTTAATAACTAGCAGACAAATAGGATGTGTAGATTGTAGTAACTTAGCCCAGATGCAAAATCCCCCATCCCTATTTGCATCTGTTTGAATGAATTTTGTTCTGAAGGTTTGCTTTTTACGTTTTAGCACCGGCGAAACAGCAGCAAGAGGAGCTGCTGCTCAGTGAAGCTGTGTTGATCACAGCAGGCTCCACACCTGGCTAAGCAGTTTCAATCCCCTGTGTGTGCGAGTGTGTGTGTGCCTTTCAAAAGGGAAGAGTAATCTACTTGCTAGAAGTGTGTGTCTCTCTCTCGTAGTCCTTGGACGACCTTGAACAGTCATTTAACTTGTGTTTATTTGCCCATCTCTACCTGGGCAGATATTACTTCTGTGTTTTGGAGTGTTGAGGTTGAACGGATGTCTCAGAAATACTGTGGATGAAAAGTGTTACTGAAACACAAGGTATTCATACCATCTCTTCAGACAGCTGATTGGAGTTCAGATTCACCTGCCTGTCTTTCTCTTTCTTGCTTCAAAGCTGTTTGGACACTTGGATTGTGTGGGAAGTCGGAAGGCAGCGATAGCAGGGCTGCGATGCAGACAGGTGTCACAGCCTTCGCTCAGCCTCCACTTCTTAGCACTTGCAAGGCTGTTGATAAGGTGCTGTTATGCTGGTATTGTGTTATTCTTAATCTGTTTTTGGCCTCCAAGGGGTCTAACCGCGTCTGTTTCTCTGACACCTCTGCAGGCTCTCTGGGCACCTCATTACTCTTTTTGGGAAGAGAACGTTGCAATCCAGTTATTCTGTCTGCAGAGAGCAGAGCTCATCTTCCCATGCCAGCCCAGTTGCCATAAAGTTAGACCTCAGAGAGCAGGTTGCAGTTTATCTCTCCAGGTGCATGAGGCACATAACATTGCAATGATAATACAGTATATGCTGAAACCATTTATCTTTTATTTATCCTTTTTAAGATAGCAAAGCCTCAATTTCTTCCCCTTCCGAATATCTCTTCTCTTGGCTCACGAAAGAGGGAGTGGGACAGGCTGGCTGTGGACATGGGTCTGGGAAACCTGGAAGTCGGTTCCTTGGTACTGCAAGTCCAGTGACTCAGCCAGTGCTTATTTCACCACCTCTTCCATTTTGACTTTAATTCTTGCTGAAGGCAGCACCTGATTCTTGCATTTTCAGATCTACCAGGTTTTTCTGCCTTCTGCTGATATTCAGGGGAGATGGGGGTGTGGTTTTCTGCAAAATGTCAAGGTCTCTTCCTGGAGAGCCGACAGCATAGGTGTTTTATATGTACACAGGCTATCGGGATGAGACATTCTTACTCAGAAACACTGGCTGAGACAGACAGCCATTCCTCCTGCCACAGAGAGACAGGCAGGCACTCACTATTGCCAAGCCTTGAAGTATTTGGCATGTTTTCTGTTGCCCTAGTTTTGTGGAGTTGTTCCTGAAGTTTTACAAGTACATGAGAATCTTAGTGCTGTTTTTTTATTATTTAAAAAAAATATGAAGGAATAAATAAAAATAATCTAGCCCTCCTGCTTAGGTAGCAGTGGTGTGAGAATAGGACTCGGGTGCTTAAAACCAGAAGGCAAACGAAGTAACCCCAGTGCACTGCTAAACAGTTTGACAAGTCAACCTTGTGGTTTTGTGGGAGTTTCAGACTTCTCTCGGGTTTTGAATATGTGAAGAGCGTGCAGCATGGCTCACTTTGAGTGAGGAAGTATTTACCGCTCTGTAAGAGTTCACACGTCTGCAATGTCCCCTGCAAGCAATAACAAAACGACCAAAACAATCAGTCTCCCCAAACTGGAAGAGCCCTGCATTTTTCAAATCTCATTTGCATTCCAATTTGTGCTTTTTTGGTTGTTCCACCTTTCAAGCCGTCCTTGCAAACAGGAGGATCTCAGGCTCTTTAGTTCTAAGTGGAAGCCAAGGTTTCACGTCAGAACATGATTTGGGGAAGTGGAGCTTTGACATTTTCATAGTTATATCATATATCATCAGACTTCCATATGAGCCGGCAACACCATTTATTCAGAGATGAACGTAATTATTCACGGAGGGGCCTTGTTCAGCTTCTTACTCCCTGATTGATCTACAGAGACTGACTGGCTCTGCAGGCCGGTATCTCCGTCCTTCCGTAGGCTCGCAGGAACACGCCAGGCTTGCTGGCAGCTGCTTTCATGTGGGTTCTGTAGGCAGCCCCAGAGGCACGTGCTCCTGAAATCACCAATGAATTCGTAGGCACACGCTCGCACCTCTGCGTTGCCTGAGCAGAGGGACACACGCGGTCAGACTCCCACAACAGAAAGGTTTCCAATAAAGCTGAAACACAGAAGTATTGTTTGTCCAACCGCTGGCAAATGCACAGAGCCATTGTGTGGGTCCTGAAAGCCTTGGCGCTTTATTCTCTTCAGACTGAATAGCAGCCGCAGGTAATAATAACACAAGATTAAAAAAGCCAACATTATAGGGGCATTTACAACCCGCTGAGAGAGTGAAATCTCAGCAAGGCTGAGCTGTGTCTCTAGTGATCCTACGTTTTTACTGCTTGATACGGAAATGATGGGCAGCTCTGGAGAAACGGCCACCGCAGAGCAGATGAAAGGGGGGTGGGTTGTCTGTTCAAATGCTGCAGTAAGTAGAGTGGGACAAATGGAAAATCAAGTGACTGGCCTGTGCCCCCGGTGCTGGTTGGGCTGGAGGGTGTGTATGTGTCCTTACATGCCTGTGTTTCCTTCCCAGGCTGGTTGAAAAGCTAAGCCTGGCTGGCGTCAGTGGGGCTGGACTCAAGTTTGCATAATTCAGAGCCTTGTGCTTGGAGGCCTTTGCTCAGCATCCCCCTGGGGTGGTGCTTTGGTAGCTGTCAGCAGATCCACGCAGGACCATTTGTGTGTGAGTGTAAGCTGTGAACAGATCGTGGATAAGAGATGATGGGATGACCCTTCCGCCTGCTGTGGACTTGAATTTTGGGGGACAATAAATATTGAACTTTCTGAATGCAAGTCTCGGTTTTAAGTCACAATAATGATAACTGCCTTACACAATTCAAGTTCAACTGACTGATACCATCTTACATGTGGAATTTCATTATTTTCAAAACAAAGAAACCCCACCCCACAAAAAAAAAAAAAAAAAAAGGACATCTTTTTAAGGGATGGTTCCTTATCTTAGAAGTCAAGTATTTAATTCAGTGCTGGTTCTAACAATTCTTTAACATAACTTATAATGTTCTCTGTGTACGTGTAACTATCTGAACAGCTTTGAAAGCCCCAGGTTTCCTCTGCACACACATGGAAGCTGTATTTGCTAAGCTGGAGGCAGAGTATCAGCCCATAGCAACGTCCTCCTCAGGATATGCCTAGGCTGCAGAATAGTGATGACATATCAAAGCCAGCCCAAACCTTGCTCGCTTGGGCATTACCAGCAGGCTAACCCTGGCAGTGCTGAGCCGCTGGGATACGTACCCGCCTGCTCAGACAGGTTTTGCAGCTCTCTGCTACTCGGCAGGTTTCTGAGGCAGCGTCTTACAGATGTGACCTTGGTCTTTGCTATTAACGATGCAATGAGTGAAATTGTGGGAGGTATTTTAAAGTAATAAAGCATTTTTTAATAAGAACTCATGCTACATGGCTAGGGCAGGTGTGGTTTAATGACTGTACTTTTCCTTTCTAAAAATGTTCTCATCTGTTCATGTGACTTGGTTTGCTTGTGCCAGGCAGCATGGCATGGAAATTGCTGGGCCTTGGGTGCTGTTTCTTGTGTGGGACATTATGGGGATTCGGAAATCCAGACTGCTTCACAGATTAATTTACTTGGATTAATGAATCTGTCCCTGCCTCCGTTTCCCCAAGAGTAATGTGAAGTTACTTACGTCACAGGGATTTATGAGCTTCTTTCTATATTGGCCATTTTGCAGAGAGTGAAATTCAGCTCAGAGGGCCTTGCAGAAGGACGAAGTATTTGAGTCTGTTCTGTTCTAATCCTGGTTACAGAAAATTGGCAAGTTCCTGCATAAAGTGTCTTTAAACACAAAATATAAATACCCTTGATTGCTGCGCTTTTTTTTTTTTTCTTTTTTTTTTGTCTTTCTCTCTCCCCTTTTCTCTCTCTCCTTCCTTTATGTGTTTTGTTTCTCTGTTAAATGTTACCTGTCTTAAACTGCAGACTGTTCAGGTTGGGACCTGAGAGCTCCTCTGCTCTGGCACAGAACTGTGGAAGAAGACTGTGGGCTGGCTTTGTTTCCACAGGTTGCAAGTATGAAATTAAATGTATGTTAGTGGTAAGGTCTTTGTGGGAAGAGGGTGTAAAGAGGTGTTGAGTGACACAAGAAAAGAATGGTCTAGGAGGGGGGAAGAGAGGATGTAGCTAAAACCAAATATGATGCTTGCTTTTTGCCAGAACCTTTGCAGCAGAAGCATGGAGGTATTCCCAGATGACAGCTCCCTTGTCTCTCTTTCCCCCTCCCTTTTCTCTCTCCTCCTCTGGGGCTACTGTTTTAGGATGAGTTGGTTCCAAATAGACAATACTTTTCTAGTAGATAAACGGACACCTAAGCAGCTGCGCTGGTATCTATCATGAACAGACATGCTGCACAGTGAGGGAAATTACAAGATGGGACCAGCATCATTTGTCATATTTAAAAAAAAGAAAACTTCCCCTCCACTTGAGCAGCATCCACAAGACAAGCGAACAGCACGCTTATAAACTGTCGCTTTCTTTTCCAGTCTCTTAATACGTTTTCAGATGCTCCCATTAAACATTCGATCTTTAGGTCCTCTTTGTAAAGGATGTGTTTTAGACAGATGGAAGCAGGTCTCTGTCCTGACACAGATGCAGGACTATAAATTTTCAGTGGAGGAGATGGAAGATAATTATTTAGGAGGCTTTTGTGGCTTATTCCAGCATCTGGTGTTTTACTAAGGTGCCCTCTGAAGAGGGAAAGGGACAGGAAGGAGATAGAGAAATGCAGAGCTTGTTTTTTACTTCATAAAGGTTTTTAATCTTGACAGAAGGATTTGGAATTTATGCAGGAGGAGACATTGATTGAGAAATAAAGATGCATCTTCTGGCGTTCATCATTCAGCCTTTGTTTGCTCAGATCCATGTTTCAGGTTGTAGGGCATCTTATCTGCTGTTCTCTTAATTGCATTGGTTATGCTGGGCTTCGGTGGGCAGTTGCTCAGAACAAATCCGTCTTGCTGAGGTGCTGACTACGACGGCTTCTGCATTCAGGGCTGAGCATGCACCTTCACGCAGGTTGCTGCCTGGGTGTGCCTGTGGTTGGGCATCCACACGTAATTGCATGACTGAACGTCTCTGTGGCCTCCCAGTCCGTCCACAGCTTCTCCGTTCCGGTCCGTGCGCCGTGCCCGACGGGAACAGGCAGCAGGCAGGGCTTCCCTGCTCCTCAGCTCCTTGATGTTGTAAAAAGGGAGTCAGAGTGAAATGTTTAGGGTTTCCTGGGTGACACTGGAAACCTCTGTCTAAGAGGTGTGGCTCAGTCATTTGACTGTCTCAGTTTAGGTCATTAACATTTCAAAACGCCTGTTATTTTTCTGTCTGGTTGCCTGAACTTGGTAGAGGATTGTCTAATTGGGGCTTGGTGCAGGCCAACTAACCAGACTTCTCTTCCTTGTGATCTAATCGGATCTTGCAGCTCCTGGGACCAGATATTTCAAGATACTTAAAGATTGGCAAGAGTTAGACATGTAATTAATTCTTTAAAACCTGATACTCAAATACCGTAAACGCTCAGTCAGCAATAAGCTTCTGGTACAGAAGAGTTGCAGTGCTGAGTCAAATGGGCTGATTCTGCTGAAAGATACTTCAGTTTCTGCTTTTGTACCTGGGCAGTGGAGGTAGTCTCCTAATACCATTTTTTTTTTTTTTTTTGTAGTTTACCTGTAGGCTCTTTCCTGTGACCCTAGTCTTTGGGACATGTTTCACAAAAACAGGTAGAAGTTATCTCCCACGTCTATCTGCAAACAGACATAAGAATTCCCAGTCCTCCTTTGGCTCTATCATTGCTGATTTTTGCTTCTTCAGCCAGAAGAAAAGGAGAGAGACATCTACACCCATATGGGTGAGATGAATACGGCTATCACACAAATAAAATTACTGGCTGCCGAATAGCAACAGCTTAATGAAAATGTGAACTGTTAAACAAATAAAGCCAGTCAAGCTCATAATACTTCTGCATGGAATTTCACTGTATCACTGAGCAGAAATAGAATTAGGCATAGAAAAAGGATATCTGGAGAAGTCTCTGCCTGCCTCTGTGCTTGGTATATGAAGCTGGACTAGATAGGAGTGAGCCATACCTTAAATGTGGACATGCAACCCAGACCTGGAGAGGAAATCTCTCTATCCAGTGCAAGAGCTTGCTAAAGCAAGGCAGAAAGGGGCAAGATAAAGCACTAGATTTCCTCTGAAGCTGAAATGCAAATTGTAGAGAGAGATGGATCCCTGGAGAACTGTGTGAGTTTTTTGCATTTCTTTAGCAACTTCTGCTGGTGAATAATTATGGTACCTCTGTGTGGTTGATGAGTAGCATTACTCTTATGTGCAGAAAGGGAAACAGAGATGGGGATTTATCTACAGCTGGGAGGAGTCTGACAACAGAGCCTAGGGCTCTGGCTCATGCCCTCGGGGCAGTGCTTACCTTCCTGTAGTGCATGGGAAACCTGCAGGCTTCTGTAACTCACAAGTGGCAGGTGAAATCCCTGGGATGAGAATTTAACAAGCACTATTGAGGTCCTATCTCAAAGGCACAGTGCTGTATCTGAGGGGTTGTGAAATGTTTTCAGCAGCTCTTTGCACTCTACCCAAGGACTGGACTTTCCTGTGCTTCCATCTTCATGAAAATTCCAGGAGTTAAAGACATGCTTATTAAAACTAGTGCAGGTTAATAATCTGTTCCAGGATGAGATCTGGGAAGGCAAAATGCAGTATATAAAGTTGGGATCAGCTTATGAAGAAGCCCTGCAGCCAAGGAGCTGCTCTATCTGCCTCCAGAGAAAATTACATCCTCTCTCCCTGGCTTCTCCCAGCTGTCTGTGTTTGGCTGTGAACAGTCAGAGGCAAGGGATGGGATGAGGTGATCTCTAGGAGTTCAGAGGACAACTGGGGTTGCTCTTTCTATCTTCTATCTTTTCCTCCACCCCCACCCTGATGGCATTTCTTTACAAGAAAGCATGTCTCAGCTAGGCTTGGTCTCAGACTTGTGTGGTGTGTTGAAGGTGTATTGTGTCTGGGTTATGTGAAGCTGTAATGTGCTGTGGAATTAGAGACGCTGTAAGAGTTTATATTCTAAGTGTCTTTACCTTTCTGGATGACCTTGTGAAATTTCTTTGCACCAGATCTGTATCTTGCTGTCCTGCTGCCTTTATCTAATTTGTTTTCTTGTGTATGTTACTGACATCCAGTGAAGTGTAATTTGTTTGAGAAGTGGCACTTATAACAAGGATTCTGCTAGTAATCCCTGCCTTGAATCCCTATATACACAATGTTCCAGGAATAATTAAAGTCACAAACTTCAATCTTGAGGGATGCACAGGGGAAACCTATCCTGAAATGAGGCTTGGCATATCTGACTTTTCTACTTCCAGTGCTTTTTAACAGTGGGATTTGCTATTTTCATTCCAGGACTGAAGTACATTTAAGTGGAAGTCTGACATCCTGAATTTACACGTCCTAACAACAGTGTTCATCAGTCAGTATTCTTACTGTATCCTTTCTCTATCCTTCTTTCTATTAATTTTCCTCAATAGTCTGCAGGGATCATTTGCCAGCCTGATTCAAATTCCTGCACTTCCCTGGCGTCTTGTTTTATAACATCTTGCATCATGTACTTTCCATTTCTGTAATCCATTTAATCCAAAATACTGGAATGGCTTTGCAGGTATTTATTGCATTTCTTTCTTCCTTGTATTAGGAGGTAACAGGTCATTTATACATCTTAATCCAAAGTCTCTTGGCTTCTGGGATTATTTTTTCCTTTTATTTTCCCACTGATTATACAGGGGTCCGGTAGCAAGAACAGGAATGAGAGTATGGAGAAGTTTCCTTTATTTGTGTATACTGTTTCATCACGTTGTGCTCAGAGCACGACTTGTTGGCAGTTTAGCAGTTAAATCCCCGCAGCCAATGTCACCCAGCAATAACATTACTGTTGCCTGTCCTTAATTTTTGGAAGCATTGGGTTTAGGATTTGAAATAATGAAATGCTGTTGCATCAGTAAGTGGTTTTCCATTCCTTTTGGCTCTGGAAACGGATATTCACAGTTGGGTGAAGTTCATTTTAATCCTCACAAAACCAGAGCTGGATTTGTACAAGTTGTCGTTGTTCTGCTTTAGAAACATTCTGTGCCTTCTGGATCCCTTTATCCCTCCTGGGGGCTAATCCATGAGCTTGCAAAACACTCGGGGTGACTCCAGTTGCAGGATAGAGGGGCATCCACTGTTATCTTCTTTTTCTTCTGCATTGCCTTCTCTCACTTGTTTCAGGAAGGCACAGTAGTGTTTGTAGTGTATACTTTCTGATGTGTATAGATAGTGAGATGTAATTATCTTCCCCTGAGGTGGAGTCATTATGCTGTCTGTAAAGAGAGAGGGTCACAGTCCTAATAGGAAATGATTTTAAAGCAATCTTGACCAAGTCTAGTGGAGCCATTTCAGACCACTTAAAACTCAGCTAGTCCTTCACAGCACTTGTGATATGTCCACTTTATGTGGTGAGAGGCAATGGGACTAACACTTGTCGAAGGATAAAGAAAATCTGTGATAAACGGCAGCATCGGCTTTGGGCGAGCGTTGTGTGCTGCCCCAGGGGAAAGGCACCGACAGAGCCCCATCTTGATTATTATTTTTCTTGATACTTATTTGGAAAAATGCAAGGCGCTTGCAGGAGTAATAAGCCAGTAGTCACGAAATCCACCACCGTGGGCTTCCTGCGCTACAAAAGCTGCCCCGCTGCCCCCAGGCTTGATTCCTGCAGAGGTGAGAGAATCGCTCACGTTTCCCAAGCAGGTGGCTGGGCAGATAGTGGCACAGTCCCCAGATGAGAGCCAAATCGCTGGTTGGATGCACCAGTGGTTTACCTGGGAAGTCCAGGCTTCAAACATGCTCTGACTTATTTGGTCAGAGGTTGTTTAATAGCAAATGCTACTTTGTGTTCTAAGACGTCAAAGGAAGATAGGCGTCAGCATGCTTTGGCACGTGGTGGAGTTGTGGTCAGTAGCACGGTGTGGAGAAAGACTTTGGCCGAGCTGATGGAAGGTGGCAGTCAGCAGTTGTAGGTCATACTGAGGGGCACTGGCAGGTCTGTTGGGACCAGCCCAGGACTGAAAACCAGACACCACTTCATGTAAGTGATTTTCTGTATTTCATTCCTTTTACAGAAGCACAATAACCAGAGATGTGCCGGTTAGCAAAGCTCTAAGCTAGTACCCAGGAGAGCAAGAATAACTAGTAGTGAAATGCTCCATGTCTGATTTTCATCCTTTGAGCTCCTCTGTAACATTATTGAAAAACAAAAATTGTTTAAATAATGGAACAGACCCGATGAAATTGTGCAGTGATGCAGAAGGGGTGAGGAAGGGTTATTTCCTTTCTTTCCATTACTTTTCTCCTCCTGCCTTGTCTCCAAAACGTGGGTGGAATCTGCATGTTAGGCACTAGCAACATCAGCCTGGCCTGGTGGCTTTTCTTAATGGTGAGAACGAGATTAAATGCAATTAACATTGATTGAACAAAAACTGCCCTCAGTTTGTATGCCGATTAATTAACAGCCATCCTTTCAGCAGTGACCCTTTGTAGAGCTGTGTTTGTTCCTCCTGGCCCCGGTATTTTCTAGTACATGTCCAAAATCAAAAGCACTGAGCATGTTCCCTACTGTGATGTCTGGGGCTACCAGCTCAGTGGGGGGATGCAGCCCCCCAACCAGGATGATTTTTTGTGCAGTCTAGTAACTGCAGAGCTGCTCAGTCAGTGGCAAAACATTTCCTGTTAAGCAAGGCTAATGATGAGAGCTCTCTGCGAGTTAGAACAATGATCAGAACAATTGTCTGGAGGAAATCAATGATAGGATGCATGAACAAGCGGGTGAGTCTCAGAACAGCTAGAGATTAGTTGTGCTGGTAAATAACTTCATATTTGGGTGATGCAGAGCAATGGGGAGGTGTCAAGGCAGAGCAAAGCAAACAGTGTGCCAGCTCTTGTGAGTCAAAGGAGACTGAGGAGTGGGGGAGAGGAAACCAGAAAGACTCTTTCAGTTCCTTGCGCTCTGTTGGTGGGGTATGCAAACCAGGGGACTTCCACGTGAAAGCACTTTCCAGGGTGTTCTGACAATGCGTCTGGTGAGTTTTTGAAAAGCATCTTTTCTGCTGTCAAACCAGCTTTGAAGGCACCATCTGGGGAAGTAGCCAAGAAGTCATCGGGTGAACTTCTCTGCTTTGCAAAGCTATTAACACCAGTACAGAGAAAAGGGAAAACAAAACTCTCTTCATAGCTTTTTGAATTAATGTTTTTTGTTGCTGCCAGGCATACTCCTGCCCCTTCTTATTCCAAACCCAAGGACAGCAACTGTTGGACTCCTGAAGGATGAGAGAGACAGAGAGGCTTTTCTGTGCAATAACTGTATGGCACAGAAGTGCTGTGATCCATTAGTCAGCACAGCTGCTCCACAAAATAGCCAATACCCGGAATGTAACAGAACAAATTGCACATAACCAAAAAATACCTACAGCATACATCAAACCAAAGTGACTCAAATGTCCCTGGCAGTGCTTTGGGGTGCTAATAGCCCCACAACAAATGCCTTATCCAGTGGAAAGGCCTTGAACACCCATCTTAGGACAGGTCAGGATTTTTATATTTTGTTAGTGCCTCTTCCCAGACTAACTGAGATGAAAAAGTTGTGCGGGCACATTACTGAAGTCTGCTGTGTGCCAACAGGTATTCTGGTTTTGAGAGCTGCCTGCTCATGGCAGGGAACTAGGAACTCTGGAGATTAATTTCTACTTTGTCACTGACACTCCAAATGCACCGATTCATTTATCATGGGGATCTGCTTTCTGATTTCTTCATAGCTACACGGTGCCCATATGTGTGAGCACCGTGGTGCGACTGCTTAAAGGAATATTAGAACAAAGGTAAGGCACTCACTGGAGGAAACTTGCAGGGTTTACCCTGTGAGACTAAAGTCTGGTTAAATAAATATGTCTTAGCACAGCTGAGGCTTGGCAAACAGCATCTCTGGCAAACACTGAGGGAGGAAGTTCTTCAGGGTCTGGGCTTTCAAAGAGGGAGATTCCTCCACTGGCCGTGAGCCTCTGGCGAGGCCGAGAGCCGAGGCGCAGAGCTAGCCAGCGACTGCGGGAGGCGGGGAGGATGCTGTGGGCTCGCCAGGCAGCCCCAAGCTCCTACGCTGGGATGCAGACTGACAAAGAAGAAAGAGGAGGAAGATGAGAGCAGTTCATTACAAGATCTTGCTGAGACTTTCTTTCCCTGATGCCGGTACCAAGGCCTCGGCTCTCTGTTACAGGAGAAGGACCGTGTTGGACATTGACTGGACTCAGTAGGGGTGAGATTTGTGGAGCAGATCTCAAATCTACTTGCAGAGCTTGACCCCCTTTCTCCTCACTCAACTGGAATAAGTACTGGAAAGCTACTGGCTTCGCCACAGGTGCTGCAAAGTGGTGGGCTGTGTCAGCTGAGCGGCCAGCCAGTTTTGACCGCTGTTAGTTCCCAGGCAGAGTCTCAGGGTGGTGGAAGAACATGGGTTAGTGGCTCAGGGTCCTGCTGGCCAGGAGGAGAGGCATGGAGGAGAGTGCTGCATACCCTCCAGATGGATTTGCTGTCAGGACCAAACCGATTGGCATTCTGTTTGTGCTGCAGCCACAGCCGTGAGGAATTGCCTTTGTATGGACACTATTCATATGTAGAAGTGCTGGGTAGGAGCTCATTGAGACTGGAACCTGGTGTCTACCTGACATAGTCTTGGCAGTGGCATTGGAAATAATCTACTTTCCCTGAGCAAGAAGGGCACTGTCCCTTCTCAAGAGGTGAGTGTGCAGTGCACTCTCCAACACTGCTTGTTTCCTGGGTTGTTGTTCTGCTGAGACTGCAGCAGAGACCAGCTAATGCCAATTGTGGGGCAGTTATTTTGTGACGAGGCACCAAACTTCTTCTGACCGAGCCTCAACTCCATTTCTTGGGAGTATTCTGTCATGTGGAAGCAGCTTGTGATTGCAAGCTGCCTGGATTTGTTGCATATGCAATAAGGGCATGTAGGAGAGGTAAGGTTTTTCCTTCCCTTTCCTGGCTCCTTCTGCTCAAGGTAAGTGTTGTAGCAGCCTGGTAGCATCTTGCAGGGAGGATTCCAGGTTGGAAGGAAATGGAAGGGATGCCAAATCTGTATCAACGTGGTTGCAGTGCTAGGTGAAATTAAAATGCTGGTGTAAATGGTTAGCTTAGCAAAGAGTGGGTTTAGTCTTAGAGATACCGTGTCCTTCCGTGCTATTACACAGCATGTGAGGCATGAAATTGATGCAACTGTGCTTTTAAGTAGTTAGCCACAGGTTTATAAACTGATGGCCTAGGAACAGTAAAAACAATTATATGCCTCTTCTAACAAGCACAGGCTTACATGATGGGTGAGCAGACCATGAGGCCTACAGAGCTTCCAGCGTGCAGGGGCTGTGTGACCTCTGCAGTCACTGGCAGAGGAGACCTCTGGCCTCCAGCATCATTAGCTGTTAATCGTGCCTGCTCCGCACGGCGTGTTCTGCAGAGGAGCCAGAGGAGCATGGGTTCACAGCCAGCCAGAGATTGTACTCTGGGTTCACTTTCTTTGTAAATCGAACCTTAGCAATATTAGCGGGGTTCAGGGTGGTAGTGGTCTACACTGGTGTGGCAAATGCTGTGAGATATGGATTGGCATGTGAGTGGGAAAGTCTGAAACAGCTGGGAAAGTCTTCCCTCTGTGCAGGCTGTTGTGTACTAGGAGTGCTTCAGTTCCCCCAGAATGCCAACTCCATCATCTTCATGAGCACTCCATGGCCCTGATGAGGGAGGGGACATTAATTAGTGGCTCCATCCAGCACAGGCTGGTCTTAGCTGTAATTATATCAGGCCACTGTTGGGAGCAGCGTGGGCTGGTGGACGGTATCATTACCTGCATCCTTTGTTGACAGAAGCTTCCCTTGGTGAGAGCTGCACAGCAGGAAATTGGTGTCTGGTCTGCCTGGCAGCCCACCAGTTCTGGGTCCAGTGCTTATGTGCAAAGGATTTTGAGAATGTTTAGTCATCCAGAGTGAGATGGAACCTGATGTTTTTGCCCAAGGAGTGTTTGTGAGCCTCCAGCTCCATGCGTCCCCGGTATGTGGGTAGGATAGGCTGGAAAGAATTGACTGAGGTTAAGTGCTGGCTGTTTGCATTTTCTCCTGAAATGAGTAAAAATATATAGTTATGATTTTGAACATGAAATTCTGTAACCATGATGTTCTTTAAAATTACTTGAAAGCAAAAGGTTTTACTCTCTTCCATAAAGGTTAGCCACAGAGTGGCCACATCAGTGGCTTTTTCACAAAATGTAGCATTCCTCGACACTTCACTGAAGTGTTACAGTGTGAATACAGCAAATTACTTTATTGCAAAATTGATTGCTAGTTGTTGCTGCTTCGCTCATTACAATTTGTGTGAGTGCTATTGGAGTTTTTAAAATGTATTGCTCTGTGCAAAACTTTTAAGTCACTAATGATGAGAAAAATTACCTGGGAAATTAGAGCCAGTCGAGTAATATTGATGGTTCATTTGTCAGATTTCTGGATAAGCTTTGTCTAAATAATTTGGCAAACAATTTTCTCTTTATTCTTGAGTCCTTTGAAGCTTTTTCAGTTCATTGTTGTTAGAGATGGGGCTGTCTTTGGAGACGCATGGTCAATGTAGACTGAATGTGCTGACCTTGCAGGTGTTAGGCAGCAAATATCAGCCTGCTATGCAGAAGTAGCCCAAATGACATCCTGGCCTTCTGACAGATATTGCCAAGAGATTGCCAAGCATCATTATTTTGTGATGTTCTTTCTGATTCACATTCAAGGAAGCACAGGTTCTCTCCTAAGAAGGGCTAGAGAGTAGAACCGAGCTCAAATCCAGCCCTAGTAAAAATGGGTGGTGAGACCACGTGCAGCTAACTATTCAGCTGTCTTTCTGTAGTTGGCTTTAGCAGCATCTTCTAGACATGCTATCTACTCTGCAAAATGGAACTGCACCTCTCCAGAGCATGAGGAAAAAATCAATGTGCTGATGGGCTCACCCTGAGCAGTTCTGCTGTTCGTGTAGCTACACAAGCAGTTAGTTCATTGCTGATGCATGAGAGCTGATGACCTGGGTGTTGAAGTGGGTCCAGTGTCGATAGCCCAGATCCTCAGAGGGAGAGGTGTTACAGGTGGTGCCAGGCGTGTTCTCATCCACTGCTGATGGCATTGTTGCTTTGATTTCTTTGACTTTGTATGAGTGATGAAGTAAAAATAGGAAGAGACCATAGCAGGCTCTGCAATCTCCATCCTATGGCTCAGAAGCCTCCTATTTTTTCTGTCCCTCCGAAGTCCATAGCTCATATGCTGCAGGATCTGAGGATGTATCAGTTGGACAACAGGAGGTTGCTGTAGGATCAAAGCAGGCATGATTTTGCTTTGAATTTTAGGAGGGTTTGGGTCTTAATAGGCTAAAGGCTGTCAGACATGTCAGGACTTAGAGCAGTCCGAGTCCCCCTCTTTCTTCCTCTTGACTCCCTAGCACTCACTCTTATGTTGATCCTGTTCCAGGATGAGCGAGTGATGTTTGCACGTTTGGTGGCAGCTAATCAAAGTGCTTCCCTGTCCTGCTGAGGCTGGGATGTAGCGTGATGCTACACTTACTCCTGTGACCCAGCTGCTCTGAGGCTTACCTGAGACCGTGGCCTTTCTCTCCTGCTGTAGAGCATTGGATTCATAAGCATGAATTATTTGCAACTGACCATATATTCTTGTTCACTGAATCAGTCTCACCATTGATATCTTTACCTTCTGTCTTGTTTCTACAGTTCTCTGTCCGCTTGAGTGTCTTGTGTTTTACAGCAGGCAAAATCTGATGGTTTTTCTGTGAGATTTTCACCCTGCCAACATTACTTCTTAATTTTTGAAGGAAACAGTCCCATGTTAACAGCTGCGTAACTAACTTGCTGCCTTTTCCTTTGTCTCGTTTTTCCTCCAGGAGCTGTTAGTTAATTCTAGATAAACATCAGCCACCAAAGAGCAGAGGACAGGGACCACAGACGCCCTTGGAAGCCCCAGCATCCTTCTGGATAGACACTGACCAAAACTGGTGCCTTCTGCCCTTCGCGGTCCAAGACGACATGATTCCTCTTCTAATTGCCTGCATGTATCAGTCTCAGTGGATGTTCCTGGAGTTAGGAGGAGTGTCCAGGGAGAGGGGGACACTACTGTTTCCTTTTTTATTGTATTGCAATGTAAAGAAACATATTGACTCCAGGTGCTTCCATCATGGTTTGTAGGTTGAAGGCTTGCCCAACACAAACCTGGTTTCACCAATCCACATCTCAGTTTCAAGAGCTGTTATCTTTGTCCGTTTGCTCTGGAGAAAGGGGTCCAAAGTATTTGGAAGTAACCCTGACTAGCTTGTTAGGATTAACTGTTCCTAGCATGCTCCCCTTGGTTACACCAGTGGGCGCGTTTCTTCCTTTCCAAGGTTCCCTCATAAACAATAAAGTGTTTAATGGTCACTGTGTGCTGTGAGATACTTTCAGTCCCATGAGTTTGTAAACTGCTGTTTTCTGCCTAATACACATGCCAACAAAAACGCCAAACAAGTGTGAGGAATAGAAATATTTCAAGTCACAGTTTATAAATCACAAAACTTGTTCGTTTTGGTCCTGGGCTGAATGACTTTGGCTTATTTGAAAGTACTTGGAGGAGTGCAAAGTCTTGGCTGAGGGGAGCTGGTGTTGGTGAATCATACTGAAAAAACCTTTGCCTGCTGAATGCAGAGCCCAAGTTATCTTTCTTTGTACCAGCTCTTGTGTGCGGTTCCTGCTTCATCTGCCATAAACCACCATCCCTTTCAGCCTTGTGCTCTGTTTTGAGCCCTCTCCTTGTGAAGCCGAGGGACGGTGGGAGCTGTGTGTGGCTGGCATTTCATCCTCGTAGAGGTGGGTGCGGCAGATTTGCAAAAGACCTGCCAGCAAACCAGGGGAGCAGGTCTAGCTTGGTAACTTGATTCCACTTCTTTGGCTAAAGCTTCTCCTCTGGCAGTGTATGTTGCTCGTGTCCTTTCTGACTGAATCTGACAGTTTCTGAAGAATGTGAACATGGATTTTTGGAGGTCATGTCAGAGTTTAATGTAGTGTTTATGAAAATGAATGAGGAGGGCTGAGAATTGTTTTCTGTGTTATACTCTGCTTCGTCTCTTTTTCTTTAGGCAGCAACTTGGTGCTTTATATCTTCATTAAAGCAACAAAATGCCTTTCCTTCTTGTGGAGAGCTGATGCCACAGTTCTCTTACTCCTCAGAAGCAGTGTTTGCTTATTCATGGCTCATCTCTGTTAGTCTTGGATCTTGCAAAAATTCCAGCTTTTAATCACTGTGCAGGTGAAACTTGCTGTCCCCAAGGGAGGAAGGGCAAGTTTTCCAAAACAGAGTAGGATACTTGGTGCCCTCAGATCTGTTTGTAGCAGTACTGGGTGGGCTTTAGCTGCTGCTGCTGTGCTGACTTGGATCTGCTTGGGATAGCTGGGTTCTACAGAGCTGCAAAACTACTGACTCTACATGCGGAAATTTGGTGCACCTAGGTCTGTCCCTGACTAGATTTTAAATTATTGTTGGTCTGAAGAGAAAAGTACTTATTTTGTCTCTTGCTCATTTTCCTCTTGCCCCTATCCAGCGTTGCCTTGGCATGAGTAATTTGCATGTCATTATTTCAGCTGCCCTAAATTGGGGGGAGACTATGATGCCAGGGCTGATTATTTGGCGGCACCGGACAATTTTCTCTGTTAGGCAACTGTAATACATTTTCATGTTCTTTTATAATGAGCTTTATTTACCAAATTGGCAATTCCTCTGTTGAGAAATAACTGATTACAGCATTCAGGGAGTTGCTGTCATCTCAAGATATGCAGGTGTCTGTGGAACATAAACAGATGTGATCATGCAGACAGTGAACTCAATTGATAGAGGGTAGGGGGGAAAAAATCAGCCATAAAATCATAAATGTAACGTCTCCAGCTAATGTTGGCCAGGTGCATTGCGGCTGTTTTGCAGCCCAATAAGGACAAAGTGGCACTCTAAGGCCATCCAGTACCTCCAGATGAGGGACTGCTTGATTATTAGCTGAAAATACACCTCTTGTGTGTCATCGGACTTTAGTACTGCCTTGCCTAACTCTCGGCCTCCAGTAGTCTCTGAGGACAGATGTTAGTTCATCGTGCAGCCTTTTAGTAGGAACTCCTCCATCCTGCTGTGTTGCGTTAGATTTTAGCTTACTCTGTGATGAATGTCTACAAACTTCTTGGTGATTGTGTGTGTGGGGATTGTGGTCCCATCTGACTTTCAGGCAGTCCTTTCCTTTGGTGTTTCCTAGTGCCCAGGAGCAGTTTGCTGCTGTTGCCTGAATCATTAGCTTGGGTATCTGAGACTGGGGAAAAAAAAAAAGATGAGCAGAGATGTTGATAGGAAGTTGCCAGAGATGAAGTTCAGTTTGCAGAGCCTGGGGTCTGAGTGAAAAATGTATAGATAACATAGCTTCTCGAGTGTTTTCTCTCCTTCTCCCCCAGCTCCCCATCTTTGCTGCTCCTGTACTACTGAGGCCCTTACATCTTCTCTTAGACTTCCTCTCCTTATGTTTCTCCTTGACTGCTTGTTGGATATTCAGAGCATGAATTTTTTTTCATGCAAGATTGTGACAGCAGGTGTCAGTTACGCTCCAAAGTGGCAGAGATCATTATTCCTGGAGCCTGGTGTCCAGTGTTGAATAGATGTCCTTATCACACAGCTACCATCGCAGTTGCCATTAATGGGCAACTAGGACAGCAGGATAAACAAGGTCTGAATCTATTGTAGTAGCTGAATGGGAGGCAGTTTCCTCCAAAGACAAGTTTGAGGTAGGGTGGGGGCAGCCAGCCATGCTGCTCTCTGTGCTGCATGTGCTGGATAAAAAGCAGCTGTTTGGTGTCCAGGAATATCTGCGACCTGTTTCACCTACTAAAACCAAACCTGCCCAATGCCAGATGCAGTTGAGGCGCGGTGCTCCATTCAGCTGAACAGCTGCGTGTCCATTTTGCCTGCCTGGTTATTGCAGTTCTGTGTGCAAATTGGGTAATTGTGTGTACAAATGCATCCGGTAATTCGGATGCAATGTGCACAATTGTGGTAATTTCATGTGAAAATACAGGCTTGCAGAGTGCCCACTTTATGAGTATGAATTGTTTTAAAACTGGCCAGATGAATGGAAGGAACAACCTTTTTATTCATGCATAATTTCTTAGTGTTGCAGGAAGGAAAAAGAACAAAAACAACAAAGTTAGAGAAGATAGAGCAAATAACGGAACCGATAGAAATTTTCCAGTAGGCTTCAAGAGCTTTTTAAATGAAACATTCGACTAGCACTGTGAGATTCCAGTGTGCAAGAACATCTCAGACTCTCTAAGCACCAAATTTGTGATCTTGCATAAAAACACAACCCATTGCCTCCTGTTGTTAATATTTCACACTTGGCTTTGCAAGATGCTTTATCTAATATCCTCTCTGCATTCAATCTTCTACCAGCCCTGCCTTGTCCATAATGGGAGAGGCTGGAGGAGGAAGGCAATTGCCAAGCATGTCTGTAATCTATGTAGGAGGGTTTTGTGTAGCTGTAGGGGAAGAGTAAGTCTCATTTCCTATTTTATAGTCTGCTGAATCCTGTGATCTCATGCTGTGTGCTCCTTTTCCAGGCAGAATTTTTCAATTTGTCTTTCAAGTTGTTGTTATTTTTTATTTCCAAACTGGTTAAAAGTATTTGTCTGTAGCTTGTTTATAAATTGTTTATGTCTGATTCCCTAAAACGCTTCATTGCCAGTCTTGTACACATCTCAGGACCATGTTGTTCTCTTTGCAGGTGACTTGATCTTTTGGGGTTAGGAGCAGTATAGGTACAATGACTCTCCTCTTGTCCCTTCCCACTCCCTCTAAGAGTTGCTTTAACTAGATGCACCTGGATAAAATACAGCCTACAACTGCAACACCTCTTTTTGCCACCCCAGGGAGCCGTTGTACTCAGCACTGTGGAGTTACCAACCCTTTTCCAGAAACCCATGGGAGCGTGAAGGGCCATGCAGAGTCCTGTGGGGTTGTAGCCCCACACCTGCTCCCTTTCTCTCTTACTCTTTTTTTTTTTTTTCTTAAATCCTTGGAGAAGATAGATGTGATATTCCTGAACTGACTCACCTGCCCTCCTTATCTGTCAGCCTTATCACGCTGCTCTTGGTATGTGTCGTGGTTTCTCGTCACTTCCCCAGTTCTCCTGGGTTGGTGCCGTGGGAGGGTGAAGGGTGATGCAGACTGAAGTGATTAGCCTGGACCAGTAGTCACCTTCGTGCTGAGGTTGTTTCGGGGAAGTACCGACGCCTCTCCATCTCCCACTCTGGTGTGTAATTATGCTGGCAGAGCCGTAGTTGTGCAGCCTGGGGCAAAGCCAGAGGGAGCAAATGGAGCAGCCACCCGTCGAGGGAGGGATCTGTGTCAAAAATGTAGCTTGGATTTAATGACACATGTGCTCTTTTCAGACTTTTTATTGAGGTCAGCACATGGCAGAGAAGTTTCCTTGGTCATCTTCCTAGGGAGAGCAGCAAACGAACTTTTGTTTCTGAGTTGAAGATTAAATCAACCGCTCCCTCTGGGGTACGTAACAAAGTGCTCCTGAAGCTGTTTTTCCCTTGTGAATGGCCTAAATTAGATGCTCTTCCTAGCTTGTGCTTGATCCAGACATTTCATCTGTGCAATGTGCTATGAGTTGTTGGTAGTATTCCTGCTGCCCTGTATTGTTTTGTGTGAGAGCTGTTGCATGGAAGACTTGCTGTCCCAGGGAGTGTAGGAAAAGGGACAGTAGGGACCTGGAGTCTCCTTTTGATTCATACTTTGCATCCTCCTTTGTTTTCAGAAAGTTTGTTTAGAAATAAATACCATTTCTGATAATTTTGGAGCAGGTTTGCTAATTAGCATGAGCCCAAACAAAGCCCTTTGGCTCGCATGGCTCTTTTGGAAGAGTTGGGATCTGCTCACCTTCTTATGGATCCCTTAAACCTTTAATTTCAAAATTAATATTCAGTTGACAGCTGCGGGATAAGTTGTCTTCACTGTCATCTACTGCTAACATTTATGGCAGACTGGTGCAGGCAGTTCAGTCCTATACACTTCCTATTTCCTTCTCTACAGAATAATAATAAAAAACCCAGTTATCTTCACTGTTTAAGACCAGGAAAGATGATTGCGTCACCCAGACTGCAAAGTGGGAGGTGACCAAGGAAGAGGAGCAGCTATAGGAGGCCTCACCGTGGTTAGCAGCTTTCTGAGCATCATGCTAGAAACTCAGAGTCCTTTTGCGTCCTCTGCATTTGGTGTTTACCAATTATTTCTGTAATAAAAAGAGCTTGTTCTACTTGAGCTGTACCTGCTCTGAGCTCTTCTGAGCTCTTCTGCTGTCTTCTGAGCTGTGTGCTAGGAGTCTCTCAGCCCGTCGCTCTCGCAGGGACGCGCGGCACTGGGAGATGGACCCGGCGGGGCACGGAGCTGCTTGCCCCCGCCCCAGCGCCATCCTGCTGCAGCTACTGCTCGCTGCGGGCCCGCCCTTGGCCAGCACTCCCCTGCGTGGGTGGGCGAGATGGCTGAGAGCACCCTGTGCCCACGCTCCGGCCGTGCCCTCCTCACGCGTGTCTCTGGTGGGCAGCTCCCGGCCGAGCTGCTCGAGCTCGCCAGGCTCACTGCTCGCTGAACGGGAGAATTGAAGGCTGCTGTTCCCGGGATCCATCTCAGATCTAAGGGGGCTCATTTTTGACCTAGTTGCATCGTTAACCTGGGTGCGTGCCCTCACGTGTGTGAAAGGGTAACTTAGACCTTACAGGTAAGGAGAATATCACCAACTTTCAGCCTCTGACCACTGAGCCGTCCAAGGGGTTGCTTTCTCACAGGGGCAGGAGGGGAGGTTCTCCCTGTGTTTCAGTACCTTGTGCTGAGGTGCTAGAGGAGCTGGAATAGGCCTATCTGGCAATTACTGAGTTTTTTTCTTATGGCTTTAGATCAGTTTTGTATTATTTAGTCCTTGAACTGCCTGAGCTAATGTCTCTAATGGGCACCCGCTGAGGCACATGAGTGACACTCCCTCAGAAGTAATGAGGAGGGTGTTTTTCCCTCCTACGACCTCTTGAACATCCCTCCATAGCCATTCTCTCAGTGATGGAGTCCATCACCACAGTGAGTTTGATTTCTATTTTCTATGAATGGGGAGTGCCACTGTAAGTCAGGATTAGCTAAACATAACATTAAAAATAAAGCATGGCTATTAATTTAATGGGTTCCTTGTAATAACCATCATAAAACAAGTAAACAGGAACTCTGCCAGTGCTGCCATGCATTCCCCCTCCGAACATCTGAACCAAGGGAAAGATTTGAATTTTTGCCATTTGATAAAGCTGTGTGCGAACATGGCTTTTTAAAAATTAATTCTTTACTTTTCCTTCAGTAGCCTTTCAACTGCTGAAGAAGTCTGGCTGGTGACTGCAATGAAGCTTCGTGGCTCTTAATGAGACAGAGGGGAAATGCCAGTTCAGGGTTTAGCTTAAATCATATCAGCCAAAATAAAAGCTTACAAAGGGCAGAGAAATTGCTCTTTATGGGCTGCTTCAATGAAACAGCCTTCATAGCCCCTTTAATCCTTATTTACTTTTTTTTTTTTTTTTGCAAGCCTTTGTGCTGGGACTTTTCCCCTCTATTCCTTACCTTCCAGTGCACTGTTGCCAGCTAATGATAACTTCCTTGGATTGCAATTTATTGGATTAAATGAATCAGTGCTGTGCATCTGTGACAGCCACGAAGACTTGAGCCTGGCATCCACGTGCTTTGCAGGAGTCTGCAGCCAACTTTTGCCGTGAGGTTTGTGCCTGCTCCCAAGCAAGGCTCTGCGACCGCATCGCGGGGCTCTGCCGTGGGATGGCAGACGGGGCTGTCCAAACAGTATAAGCTGAGACCAGCAGACTTATCTGTGTGCTAGGCTTGTTCCAAACTTAAATCAGGTGCTTGTGCAGTGCGGTGGGATCTTTAAGTTAAAGAGGTTACAAAAAGAGAAAATGCTCATCCATTTATTTCAAGACTACATTCTAATTATTTTATATAGTGCCTTCGGGTACCCTGAAGTATACATTCCCAGGCTGGAGGGTGGTTTAGAAAATGGAATATCCGCAGTAATATATTGAATATGTTCGTGGCTGCTTTCCCTAAGATCCTAATGAAACCCAGCCATGAAACCTCAGTTCCAGCTGTCAGTTCCACCCAGCCGCTGGTCGGCCTGACCCCCACATGGCCAGGAAAAATGAACTGTGCTCTCTGAACGAGAGGGTGGCAATTTAGTCTGTGGCCATGCGTCAAAGCCTAAGCTGATAATTTTCTTGGAAGCACCCTCAGACAGCAGGGTCTGGTTCTTCAGCTCCTCCAAGAACAAAGCAGATGTCCTCTTCAGAGGCTGCAGGTGATCCCACATTACTTGTTGCTGATACAAAGTGCAAGTAGTTTTATTTGAGACTATTTTCAGCCAGTGAATGGGGTTAGATCTATATAGGTTATAGGAATCTGATGTCAAGGTGACAATATAGAAGTGTGGCATCAGGAGAAAGAGGTGCATCTGCTCCTTCTTTGTGACTGATGGGCAGATGTTTCAGTGATTCTTCTGCTGGGTAAAACTCTCCTTTCAACAGTGCAAAGGAATTGCACAGAAAAACGAGACCCATGTGCACCCTGTAATTTTAAAGCAATCGGTATCGTCCTTCTGACTGTGAACTTGGTCACTTGCAACCAGTGCTTACCTCGTGGGATTGCTTGGGAGGTCCAAACTCGGACAGCTCTCTGGGAAAGCCAAGCACACCCATTAATGGGAAGATTTTAGTAAGTTGTACTCAAGAGAATTGTGCTCTAGAACGCTTTCTAGTCACCCCTGGGACTGGAAGTTGTTGCTCTAACACGGCTACAGACCTCGCAGCACTTCTGGGTTAGTAGATGACAATATAATCACAGCTGATCTCAGGAGGGCAGAATTCTCTCATTCTCAACTTGAAAGAAAATTAGATTTTAATGAGGAGTACAAGGTCAAAAGTTCTGACACTCGGAAGCCTTTAGCATCCATTGAGAATGTTGACAGTGGAGCAAAAAGTATGAAATGTGTCTCAGCCCTGCTACTGCCCACGGGGCCACCCTGTGAGCAAGGCTCCTCGGGGAGAGCGCCTGGTTCTTGCTTCATCTGGGCCAAAGTAATTATTTCCATCCAGCCTTAGATTTTAGGTTAAGTAATTTATAAACCGGTCTGTAAGATTTCCTCTTGTTGTTCCACACCCCCGCATATCCTCCCAAACACCCTTTCCAGGTTTTCAAGTTAAATCAAAGCTCTACCTGAGGACTGCAAGAGAGGCACCTTTCATCTCAGTGTTTGTATGTCCAAAAAGGCTGGGCCTGGCCCAGGGTTGTCTCGCCCATGCTGAACCTGGGGGCTGAGTAGTTTATGGGAGCGGAGGGGAAAGGCTCATGGAAAAGGGAGTGGTTGAAAATGTACCTTTGACTGTTAATTTGAGGAAGACGATTAGCCTTGGCTCTGGTTTCCTACGGGTCCTCCAAGTCCTGAAAATTTGGGTGGGTGAGTGAGTAATGGCAGGTGAGTCTAAGCTGTGCAAAAAATTCATGGACTTTTCCGTACTCATGGCCCTGTGTGCAGTGAATTAAGTAGTGTAATGGTGCCCTTAGTCTAAACTCCTTAATTGTGAAGTCATCAGTGATTCTGTAGCCCCTTACTGTTAATGGAGATATTCCTTACCCCAGGAGTGAGACAGGGACTTCTGCAGAAGGCTCAGGTAACAGTTTCTGTCCTTCCTGAAGCACTCTGCGGAGCACTGACTACGGGGATTTCTGTGCAAACTGAAAAGCAAACAGGTTCTTCTGCCTCTGCCTTGTTTTTTCCCCCCTGACAAGCAATTGAGTGGTTGCACTTTGTTAATGCCAATAACTTTCTAGTTTGAGCTGTTAGTATACAGTTTGATATTTATATTTATTTATTTGTAACATCCAGACTTTGTACTGTCTGGATTAATCCTCAAGCTAATCTGATGCTGAGCTATTATTGTGACAATTGAGTATACAATTTGACATTCATGCTGTACCTTGTGTAGCTAATTTATGTAACTCAATTTATAAATTACATAAATTGGTTACATAATTTACCACATACCTTGTACACTTCACAGTAATATTCCCAGCTTGCAATTTAAACAATCTTTATACCGAGAATAATTTAGACTGAAGACTCTTGAATAATTTTGCAATCTATTCCTGGACAGATAAGGAGCTGTGTTTGCTAAATAAACACTTGCTGGTGTTGGTTTTAACTTATTAATCACCCCGTCCTGATTCCCAGGTAATCTGTTGCCCGTGTGTGTGTCCTCCTGGGCGATGCCGTGCTGGCAGGGCCAGACCCATGCAGAGACCCAGGTCTTCAGCTTGTTCCTTTCAGAAGCCTCTTGCCTGGGAAAGATTAATTTCTCCCTCCGTCGCTGGGTGGAAACCGGGCTTCAGTGCAGCCGATCCTGCCTGGAAAACCAGCTCTGCTGCCTGTGGCCTCCTCCAGAGCGTGGACCCCGGCTTCTCCACCGCCCACTCGAGCACATCCGTGCTGGGTGGTGGTATGATCACGGTGAGCAGGGTTGGAGAGAGAGGAAGGTGCTTTGTGCGTACCTGGGAGAGCTTTTGGTGCAGGGGTAGAGAACACCTCCGTGGGCGGTGGCCCAAGGAAATCACGTGTGACAGGTCCTCAGGAAATCTCTGCTTCACTCAGCTGGGGGTTAGAGGGAGGCAGGTCCTGCTCCTGTCCTCATGGCACCGAGGTGTCGAAAGGATGCAGTGAAGGGCTCTGGGAAACCCACGGCGCTGCCTGTTCACGGCTGCCCCAGGCAGGCAGCACCTCGGCCCCGAAGCTCCGGGCTTCCCTCCGGGGATCTGCTCCCCGCGAGCGGCCCCGGTGCTGAGACCCAGAGGAGGAGGAGGATGGTGCTGTTCATCGCCCCTTGTTCAGGTGGCCCATGGCACACTGACTGACCCATTCCCATCTCTGGTGTTACGTGAGTTGCCACAAATGTTATTGCGGGGCTTGCAGGTGTAAGCCTAGGTGTCCAGCAGTGCCCGTAGTTGCACCCTGTCGCTCCTTAGAGCTGGGCACAATGTTGACCTGCTGCTAAAGTTGCCAGAGCTCTGGTTCTCCAGGTCTGGCTTTGTCCCCTTCCCCTCTTTTGGGGTCCCTGCTGCAGGGAAACGGCTCCCGCACAGGCAGCAGCAAAGAAGAGGCACCAGGGCAAGGAGCAAGGACTCGGCAGGCAGGCGTTCATGTTAGCATTGGCATCACCTTTCCCTTCCTTGTCCTGTTGCTTTTCATCCTGCTGTCACTGCCTGGCCCGTGGCTTTCCCCGGGAGGGGACAGTGGTGACAAAGACCATTAATTTGGCATCCAGCTGCTCCAAAACCCCGTCCTATCCCCAAGCTGTCGCCCTGTGACTGATGCTTTTGAGCACTGCGGATACCAAACCTGCAAACAAGACGTTTGGGAGTGTGGGGACGGAGGTTGTCTCACAGCCCTGTTAGCCACCGTGGCCACCAGCCACCTCCCACTGATGCCCAAGTCTCCCCTTCCGCATGGCACCCACCTCGAGCTCGCTGGCATTTGGGGGTGCCACAGCTCTTCCCAGCTCTGCCTTTGCTCCTCCCGATCGACCTACCAGTTCGGGTCAACAAATGAGTTATTTTACTCACATGGTCCTGGCACGTGCATGAGCTGGACCCACGCACCCCAAACCTGTGTGGGCAGACCCTGACCCGGCTGGCTCCCATAATTATCTCCTGCAAGGCAAAACAATTAGGAGTCTTTGCTCTCCTTTCCCTCCCTTCCCCCTTCCTCTTCATTGTTCTTGGCAAAAAAAGGTTAATTAAACTCGGAAAATATCCCTTTTCTCCCCCCTCCTAAGCATGAGACTGTTAATTTTCTCTTTATATTTGTATTTAATTAATTCCTGCAAAGGCTCTGACTATATTTTTTTGGTATAATTTCTTCCTTTGTCTCTCTCTCTCATTGTTAATCCTTGCATATTCAGTTTTTCCCCTCCCTTTTCCCCTAGATTTGAAATTCTATTACCATTCCAGAAGGCAGGCGTTTGAAGAGAAAATTGAATACCCGTCCAGTCTTGATAAGAAGGGACATTTGGTACTAACGGTAATTTGTGAAGCAGATTTTCCCCCCACCCTGCAGTCGGTCCCCCCCTTGCTCTCCATGCTTGTGGTGGGGGATGCGCGTGTGCCACGGGGACGTGGGGAGGATGTCGCGTCATTGCCTGCAGCTTTTGCAGCACCTCTGTCCCCGGGTCGCTGCACCAGGGCATGGGGTGACATGGTGACACGCTGTGCCCGACACCTCCCATGCGCCTTCACACCCCCTGGGAGCCCACCCTGCACCCCCACTTGGCTCTTTTTGCACAGGGGTGATGCCCTGCCGTGTTGCCTCCCGGTTTTTAGGGGAAGTTGGTCTGTGCTCGCAGGGGTACCTACTGTTTTGGGGGAGAGCTCCTCTCCGCAGCCCCTCCAGCAGCCACTGTGCCAGCAGGGCTGAGCCCTGAACCCCTCTGTGTGGATCACAGGGGGTTTCTTTTGGGATGTCCCCACGTGAAGTTGCGTGGCCTGTGCCTGTGTGGGTTATCCACCTGCATCGGGGGCTCTGGTTTTTTGGGCACAGCGTCCTGCAGCTCCTGTGTTCAGGATGTGGCCGTGGACACAGCCGTCCCCGTGTGCCTGTTCCCACCTCGTCCTCCCACCCTGCTGTGGGTGCGGGGCTGCTGGGGCACCGGGGCTGAGGTACCTGCTGGCCGTGGAAAATACAGGTCTGGGGGTTTATGCTGAATTTCTCACCCTCCCCACATCCCCCCCAACATCCCACCCCCCCCCCCCAGCTCGTTGCCACCTTCCTGCCCCTTCCCTCGGCACAAGGCACCCTGCGCCGGACCCCCACCGCCCCGTGCTGCTGAGGAGCGCGGAGCACCCACCCTGCGGCACCCACCCGCGGGGCACCCACGGCCCCGTGGGGCCGGGCATCCCTTCTGGCAGGCAGCACCAGGTGGCACTGTCGGTCCGCGCTTCTGCCGCGGCTGCGCCCCGGCTGCCGCTCGGCTCCGGGCCGGGGGAAGCGCGGGGGTCCCGGGGCTGCTGCGGGCCGGGGCCGGGGCCGGGGCCGGGTGATGCTCCCAGGCAGCTCTTGGCGGAGATCTGAGCTTGTCGGAAGCCGAGACACACCTCTGTGAGCATCCCAGGCGCCGTGTGCGCAGTACGAGAGAGGTAAAAGTCCGGCTGTGCCCAGCTGCTGGACTTGGGCTGAGGCCTGTGCAAACTCGCGTCACTTGTGACCCTCAGGGGATCTGATTACTGCTTACGGCTCCAGGCTCCTGGGGCAGAAGCATTAACCAAGTGGCCCGAGGGGCAGGAACTGGCCACTGCTGCTGGTCCAGAGTTCAGGAGAAGGTCCCTTAGCCCTGGGTGGGGGCTGCAGCCCCCCCGGCAGATGCAGGAGCCTCCCCGGCGGGACGGGGGCCACGGTCACGGCGTCGCTCCCCGGTGCGGACGCCCACCCGAGCTGGATGGCAGCCGCCACGGCCACCGGCATTCCTGTGATCCCAGACAGCCCCCACGAGTTACGCTGCTGTGGGGCTCTGCGCCCCGCTGGGCCGGGGGGTCCTGGGACCAGGCAGGGCCGGGGCGTGCTGTGCCCGTGGGTGCTGGGGGTTAAACAGGAGCCCCGGGGAGAACCCCCCTGCCCTGGCACAGCCGTGGCCCTAAAGCCGAGCTGGTGGGATGTCATGGGGAGCTGATGCGGGACGTGGGAGCCCGGAGAAACTTTTAAGTTCCAGCGATAGCAGCCCGGGGAGGGCGGGCAGGGGGATGGCTGCCGGAGCTGCAGAGCGCCCGGGGAGCATCAGTCTCCCCACCTCCCTCACTGCTGTGTAAATCATGACGGCTTGGACTGAGCTGAAGTGAAATATTCCCTGTTTCCTTGCCCAAATCTGTAGTTCCCTTCTGGCTCCGAGGCTCTGGGCCATATTGCACATTTGAATTTAAAAGCAGACTTGTCCTTGTTATTTATTTATTTATTCTAGATTTTTTTTTTTTTTTTTTTAATCAAGGTCCTTTTTTGCTTCAGTTCAATGCTTCCTCCTAGAGCAGTGTCTGATGGACCTGGGTTCACGGGGCCAGGTCGCAGGAGGCAGAGGTTGGTCCCTTGTCCTGGGGGGTGTCCTTGGGGACATCTGGAGCCGGGGAGAGGAGGGTGGTGGAAGGGAGAGCCTGGGAGCCCGGTGCTGGCTCCCAGCCCTGAAAAGGGAGGTGCAGAGTTAAGGCGATAACTGGGGGTGCTGATGGGCACCCTGCTTCCCCCCCCTGCTGTAGGATTTGCCATCTGCTGTGTGAGAAACAGCATTTGCTTGCTTCAGGGATGTCACACTGGGGATGACACGTCCCTGCGCAGCGTCGTTGGGCTGCCCTGGCCAGGCTGTGCTCTGCCCTTGCCCAGTGAGCCTCGTGTCCTCAGGAGCTGGGACGCAGCAGTGCAGGTCTGGGCCCTGGAGGTGGTTTGGTGCATTTTGGTTTTATCTTCTTTCCCAGAAATCCAGGAGGTCGGTGGCTGAGACTGTGGCACGGGATGCCCAAGTCCCAGCAGCTGCCCCATTACAAGGGCTCCTGTGCACCTGCTGGGAGCCAAGCGTGGCAGGCAGGGACCAGCCTCCTCTTTGCTTTGGGGATGGAGCAGCGCTGCAGGAGCATCTTTGGGGTGAGGTGGGAAGAAAGGATGGAGAGAGGCAGGAGGAAACAAGGGCAATGGGGGAGAGGTAGGAGAGGATGCAGGGGTGGGACAGGGGAAGAGGAAGTTGGGCAGAGAGGAGAACATTGGGGAAGGAGGGGTACAGAAGGAGGAGTGTGGGTGCAGGCAACTGTGCTGGAGGAGTGAGACCTGCTGCAGGAGCAGCTGCCCTGTGCCGCATGCCTGGCAAGCCCACCTCCCCGTCAGGCTGCTAACGAGGATTAATTGCTTGTGCTGGGCTCCTGCGCGGGGCCGCATGCCGCTGCCGCCTGCCCTGCAGCACGGGTCCCCCATGGCTCCGCGAGTAATTTATGACCACGTTGATGCAGGCGGCTGTTTGCAGGTTGGCAGCGTTGCTGCTGGGCACCTGTGCCTGAGTTGAGGCAGTAAATAATCCCATCGGCTCCGCTCCCCATCCCGGCCAGGATACCCCAGCTGAGCCGCAGGTAGGAGGGCAGCAGGGCAGGAGTCCCCCACCCAGCCCCCAGCCCCAGAAATCACTGGGTCGTCCCCGGGCCAGAGGAGCAGATGGCTGCAGCCAGCTCACGGTGGCCTTGTCAGAGCAGCCAGTGGGGTCCCTTAAATACCGATGCCGCAATTAAGTGGGATTCACTGATCACTGCTAAGTCTTGCTACCTCACTGCACACGGGGCAGGAGAGCGCAGGCAGCCGGTGTCTTTCCCGGCAGAGGCTGGAAGTGCTGCTGGCACCTCACTCCGTGCCCTGGGAAATGTGTGGAGACATATGCTGACCCAATCTACTCGAGCTTTAGTGCATTTTGACCATCCCCTGGAAGTGGCCTTAGAGGGTTTTAGCTGGGGAAGGAGGTACCAAGGCAGTGAGGTGGTGGCTGCCCTGCAGCCCCATCATGCTGAAACGGAAAAGGCCAGAAGGGGCAGGGAGAAGTTGGGGGTGGAAGGAAAGCCCCGGGGCTGTGTTCTGGTTATTTCTGGGGATGTGGGCTCTGCTAGAGCTGGATCTCTGCCCTAGGGTGAACCAAGTCACCCTGAACTCAGGCGAGAGGTGTAAGCCCAATTTATAATCCTTTGTCTTCAAGGATTTAACGTCTCTTGAGCCTTGTCCTGGCTCAAGACAGCTGGAAAAATGGAGCAGAGCTTACAACTGCCTCCCCGGGGTCTCCTGGCTGCACTGAGCACTTCCAGCATCATCTCACCAGTTTTCAAGACGGGAGGATGTGACCTGACCCTGGTGTCTGCAGCCAGCATCACATTCCCAGGTGAGATGGCCTTAGGGATGGGTGGCTGGCTGTGGAGTGCTGGGGTCCCCCCAGCTGCATGCAGGGCAGGCCAGGGGGCTGTGCTGGCTGCTGGCCTCGGCCATCGATGTTTCAGGGTCCCTGGGGGAGCACCTCACTCGCAGCCTGCCTCGTGGCTCCACACCCTGGCACTGGAGCAGAGAGATGGTGTGTTTCCAGTGTGCTGCTTCTCGCGAGCAGTAATTGCTTTCTGAGGAGTTTGCTCCATGTTCCCGAGCACCTGCTACGTGGGGAAATGTGCGCTCTTCCCCTCCTCAAGCTCCTCAAGCGCTTCTGCCTTCAGGTAAATCCAAGTCCTCTGGGATGTGGTTGAGGTATGTGGGGAAATCAGAAGCTCAAAGGATGGGAAAGAGTCATTTGGGGGGGTCCTGCCAGGGTTGGGGGAGTGGGCAGAGCCCCCCGGGGACACAGGGGTTTTGGGAAGTGGCAGCAAAACCCCTGCCCTGGTCCGGAGAGGTGCTGGGGCAGTGGAAGTGGTGCGTACCTGCACGATGGAGGTGTCCTCCCTACTGGCGTGAGGGTTTATGGCCCGGAGCCCAGCGGGATTGCAGCGCGTACAGCGTTGTGCTGCGCTTTATTACAAGCCAGTTAATAACTCTGTACTGGATGGTTTGTTAAAGGAGTTAATTTACCCTGGGCTGTTCTCTAATTTGGGCTGCAAGGCTCAGCCGCGGCTGCGTCAGGCTGAGCCTCTCCTGCTTCGCTGTCCTGGCAGAGTTTGCCCTTCGGCCTCGCTCCTCGTACCCAGCAGCGGGGCTGGCACGGTGAGGAGGTGCCCGGCATGTACGGGTCCCCATGGATGCCCCCTGGCATCGCCCTCCTTGTGCACCCCGAGCCCTGGCTGGGACATGCAGCACCCCCTCCCTGGCTGGGTGCTCCCCAGGGGTCCCCGTTCCTGCAATGGGGCGCCAGCAAAACCCCGTGACTCGACTCGGGCACCTGCCCCTCCCCAGGCACACCCAGGTAGCTGAGCCTCCTCATGGCACCACATTGGGAACCGTCTTTAAGAATACATATTGACATTAAAAAAGGCCCCTCTGTACCTATTAATTGAAGTCATTAAATTTAATGGGATGGTTATTGCATGTTAAATAAATACCAGCTAATTATGAAAAACATATTTGCCAAGGTTTAACTATAGAAAAGATGCCTCAATTACATGGTTATTAAACCTCAAAAAATATACACTTTTAATAATGAAGTGACATTTAAATAACATACATTAACTGTCTTATTAAATGTTGATTCTTTTCATATTTGAGGACTTCAATTTAGAGCATTTTCCCTGGCACTAACCATACGATGCATCATTAACTGTCTTTCACTCATCATTTTGTAAACTTTCTTTACAAATAGGCTGAAGTGTTTGTATTTGTTTTTGTTTTTCCAGCTCCCAGCTCTCCCTTCGGGCAGCAGGGATGTGCCAGGGGAGCGCACAAGGAGAGCAGGAACTTCCAGGCGGCTTCTTCAAATCACTAAGCTCTTCCTAAGGATGGTAAAACCCTTCCTAAATCTGTTGTCCTAAAAGAGGCGGGCAGCCGAGCTTTTCAGGATTTCTGGTGTGTCCTTACAGAAAGAACCACTATGCCTCACTCTTGGTTTTCCAGATTAAATAAATTTGTAAGAAGTAGCTGGGAGATGGGGAGCAGGGGAAGAGGAGGAGCTCAAGGCTGCAGTGGAAACAGCAGCCAGGTATGACAGAGGGATGCTTATTTCTATCTCCCCCACAAAACCATGGCACCAAACCTTGAAGTAATCAGTATTTTGGGGTGCCTGCTCCATGGGGCACATCCCCAGCTGCTGCAGTGCCCAGCCCCGCTGCTCACGGGGGATTCCTCTGCAGCCCCGGCGGGGCACGGGCTGCGGGGATGGTGTGAGGCAGCACAACCGAAGGCTTGCAGGCTCCTTCTGTTTTAATACATTTATTGATTGTGGCGTACACACCAGGATATAATTTAGAAATCACTCTCCCAGAATCAATTAAAGACCTTGCTAGTAATATAGGCACCTCTTTTTGTTAAAGCCTTCACCCTTCCCACAAATTCACACCCCACCGTCCCTGCTCGACTCTTGGGGAATGCCCATCTCCCTCCCAGCAGAGGCTGGGTCCCTCTCCATCCAGGAGCACTGGTGCCAGCATCTCCTGCCAGCAGACCTGCTGCTTTTCTGGGCACTAGTGCTGCCCCAGCTGCCTCTCAAACCAGCCGTCGGTTACGGGCTGTCACAGAAACAAGATCTATAATCTCCTGGACCCCCTCATAACGTTCCCTGTGTCCACAGCAAGGTGGGTAATACGTGCTCGGGAGGTGCCAGTGGCCAGCTCTGTGCCCTTACATTAATTATGAAGAAGTCCTGGGGGGGGGTGGTCCTGGGGGAGTGGGGCTGCAGGCTGGGCACAGAGGCAGTCGGCTGTGCTGCCTGGTTTGGGCAGGGGCAGAGCTAAGGGGGTAAAAGCTCTTCCAGCCTTGCCCTGTGGCTGCTCCATCGGTGTGATGAGTTGCCCTGGCGTTAGACCACAGCCCCGGGGGGGTCAGGTGGAGGGGGATCCTTAAAGAGGGGAAGTGGGGACGGCGCTGCGGGGACGCGGCGCATCCTCTGGCTTTCAAATCAAATGGCAATTGCCACCACGGGCCAGCAGCGTGCCAGCCGGGTCCGTGCTGACTCTCGAGGGGTGGATGTGATGGACCTTCAGCTGATCGCCCCCGCGGTGGCTTTCTGTGGGGACACAGCCCGGGCTGCCCGGGCCACAGGGACGGTGTTGGCGCTGGAGGCAAACGGCTTCTCGAGCCCATCAGCTCCTCCTTTTCCCTCCGATCCTCTCGTGCAGTGCGAGTCGGGCGCAGCTTCCAGGCGAGGGGGGCTCGGACCCGACGATGTCTCCAATGCAGCGAAGCGTGGAGGTGGGGGTGGCTGACGCGGCGTGAGCCCGGCTGCCTGCGCCCGTCCAGCTGGGTCACGGTGCAGGTCCTGCAAAGCGGAGGCTGGACTGTTTGTCTGGGGGGAGAACCTGAGATTTCAAAATATATCTTGCTCCACAGCAGGGTGATATACCCCACTTGTTACTCAAACAGTTTGTTACTTGGTATTCCTGTGCAGTAAGATACGGGGTGGCCGGAGCAGGCTGCTGTGGTAGGCATTAATCTTTGTATTCTGATTTTGGCTTTGTTAACATTATGGAGTTTATTCACAAAATGGAACTATTACATCCTTTTATGATGGTAATATCTCTTCCAAGATGTAGAGCTTTGACCATGCCTAAAGAATTTCTGTGTTCTTCTATTTTTTTTTTTTTTCACTTTCTTACTGTAGTGATGAACTTTCATCAAAATAATTGCAGATTGTTTTTTTTGGTTTTGGTTATTTTTTTTTTTTTGTGTTTTTTTTTTTTTTTTTTTTAATCTGTAAAACCTCTTTAGTCAATCAACACTGTCGCATGGAAAAGAAGTTGAGGAGAAGGGGAAAGGAAGTCTCCAGGGACAGGAATACTGGGATTTGGTTCTTGTCTTTGCTTTCTGTCTCCTGCCCACTGTTAGAGGTGCATGGACTAAAGTCAGAGCTGGGGTGAAGCATCCCTGCCCTGTCCAGGCAACGTTACACCCGCAGTGGTGATGCCAGGAGTTCTCTGGCATGAGGAATAAACCCAGCTCAGCTCTTCCTGGGGAGCGGCCTGGTGGATACCCGGCTCTCCAGTTCCTCCCATCCCACCAGCAGAAGAAACACAGTGACTACAAAACCACCTTGGGAGGGCTCGTGGCCGGGAAGCTAAAGCCAAGGGGCTGTGGATGCACTGCAGGCTGCAGACGTCCCGCTGCCCTGGGGCGAAGCTTGCGGGAGCTCGGTATTTCACAGGGCTGGACAGTTCTTCCTCGCCGAGGTTTGTGATGCTCCTCAAGGGATCTCTGTGCTGCAGTATAACATCCCTGTATAGGGAAATTGCCTTAAGTAATGGTTTCTGTGGGTTTTTTTTAAGGTATATTTATGATATCTTTTATTGGAATAGAATTAAAGTGAAATTAGAAACTAAAATAACTTTAATTACGAACTTCATGATTCAGTATGTTGTAAATCCTTCAACATAATATTGTGCCATAAAAATGCTATTTTGTGATAATTATTATTATTATAATTAATGTTCCTTAATTGCTAATGTCGCAGGCATGTGTTATCTCCCAGGTTTTCTTGCAGTGTCTCTGGAGGAGCTCCACCACGGGGGGATGCGGAGGATCCAGGCGGGTGCCTGGGCGGGCACAGGCTGTGTGTGGGGCGGTGGGTGGGTGTCCGTGCGTCCGAGCGATGCTGCCAGCTTATCCCACCCTGCGGTTTGCCTCTGGCTGGCCAGCGGCTCAGCTCTTCCCAGAGAGGAGGTGGCAGTGAGCAGCGAGCAGGGATAAACGTGATAAGCTGTGACTAATGCCTCTGAGCCAGGCTTTGCTGTGGTCTCAGGGGCGCTTGCAGTCGGCCATGGGCTCCCTCCAACCGGCCGAGATGAGCTGAGTGCCGTTTGATGGCTCTGCCTTTGGTTGGGGTGGGAGCACCCCAGCCACCCGTCTGTCCTTGCAGGATGGGTGCGGGTATGTTAGTCATGGCCTGGCTAAGGGGTGAGAGCGCTGCTTGGAGCTGGAAACCCCCTGGGCTTCCCCCTGACTCCCTGCAGAGCCTCTGCTGTGCCAGGGCTGGCTGGTGGATGTCTGGAGGTGCTCATCTGTGCGCGGTCCCATGCCGGCGGTGCCCAGCGTAGGTGGCCTGGCTGCTTCAGGAGTCGCTGGAGCTGCCCTGCTCCTGCAGCCAAGGGCCACAGGGCTTGTTCCGGGGCACTGTGCGTGCCAGGGGCACAGGGTCTCAGCACGGGGTTCCTCCTGGCCACCCTCCTCGCTGCCCTGCCTCGGTTCAGCCCATAAGCCATGGATCCTCATCCTTAACGAGCTGCCATTGCTTCAGCTGTGTTATCCAAAGCGCTGCCCCATTTAATGAGACATTTGGGCTTGTGGCTGGCTGGTTGTTGAACGGCAAATTTCAGTCAAGCATTGGGCGACTTCACCTTCCTCTCCTCATTCCTTGGGTCTAGCCTCTCCTCCTCACCCCCAGCCACTGTTTCGAGAGCGCCAAAGGAGAATTAAATTCCCTCCAGTGCCTGCCAGGAGCTGTACAAGATGCCAGCACCGCGTTGCTGGAATGAAAACGGAGAGCAAACATGCCGCTGCAGCCAGCGAGGCAGGAGGATGCTGTAGGGAACCTGCCTCACTGCGGGCTTGGCTCCCACCGGCTGTTAACACTCGGCCAAGAGCCGGGGAGCCCACAGCATGGTGAGCTGTGGGTGTGGAGGGAGATGCAGGGTGTGAGCAAGGGGAACAGGCCGTGGAGAATAAAGACTGGCCCACAGGGAGGTGAGGAGAAAGCAGCAGGATGGAAAAGCGGTGGTATTGATGCTGTGGCCAGACTGGCGCTTAGCAGTTCTTGTTAGCATCCTTTATTCGCTTGGAGGATGCTGCTGGGGTCTGGGAGGCGGTGGCAGAGAGCGGGTCCTCAGACCCAGGTGTGAGGGAGGAGCAGGGAGCCGAGGGATGGAAAACGCCTGATGCCAAGCGCGTGAATTTTTCATGTGACCCGGAGGCCTCGCTTGTACCATCATGGGGCTGCCTGGGACCAGCTGAGAGTGGGAAGGCATGAAAACAGCCACTGAGCCACCTGCTTCACAGTGGTGAGTGTTTATGGGATGAAGCTGAAACCAGGATGCATTTTTAATGACGCAGGCAGGGCTGGGTTTCTTTAAATAAGACTAGACAATGAATATGTGCTCCTGAAGCTGTGTAGTGCACCACAAATGCATTATTTACAGCAGCTTCTTCCTTGTCTATTTTAATTTTACATGGGCACTGGAGAAAGGGAAGGGACTCCTTGGTGTCTCATGGCCGCCCACTTGTTCCGTGTGACAGAGGTGAATTTCTCAGCTGCTGAAGGATTTGGTGTTGAGCTATCCACTGACTTGAGTCGTGAGGGAAACAGCCAGCCTGGGAATGGAGCCTGGCACCTGGACGTAGGGGCAGCTATAGCCTGGGGTTTAGTGTGGCTGATGCATCACCAGGTCTTAATTGTGTCATTTTCTGTCTTCTCCCCATGCATGAAATGGAGGGGTGATGCTCTTAGATCGCTGCAACCCCTCCTTGTCCCTTTGCACACTGAGCACAGCATCTCTCCTGCTGGCACTTGTGGAGGACCAGAAAGCCTTTGGGAAGTGGACGATGGCACATGTCAACCTGATGGTGAGGGAGGAGGTGAATTGCTCCATGAAAGGGGTCCTCAGCTGGCCCTGGCGAGGGAGGGCAGGGAGGATTAAGCAGCAGTACGGTGGGCTATGGCGGGGGGCGGGGATGGAGGGGTGCTCCAAAGGACACGGCGTTTCCCCAGAAGGGATGCTCTGCCTGTTTCCAGCTGGTGACAGGCCAGCCAAGGTGGTGAGCACTGACTTCAGGCTGCTATTCAGCCCTCAACCATTGTGTTTCAGAGGTAACACCTTTTGCAATTAACAGAGGATCTCCTTATACCTCAATTAGAACCGTCGGGTCAATCTGTCCTGCCTTTTCCCGTCTCCGCAAGACTGGCTGCAAACCTTGCCCAGGTAAGCTGCCACAGGACCCAGCACTGCGGCCACGGCGCTCCGCTGCGTCACGAAATGCCATCGGCACTAAACCTTCCGGCGATGGCACCGCACCCTTCTGCTGGCTGCCGTAAATCAAAGCAGCCCGTGTAGCCGTGGCTCCCGGCGGGGGGGTGGGTGTCCCCAGGCCACGGCTGGGGCGGCGATGCCACATCCGTGGTAGCAGAGATCCACATCTTGGAGACTCTCTGCAGAGCTGGGGAGTCGGGCAGTGACTTTCTCTCCTACTTTCAAAGTTGCCCCGACGCAAAGTCTGTGTTTGCACGCTGTGCAGGGACGCCGGGGTTTGGCTCATCAAGGGCTGCTTGATTTCCTCGGTGGGGAGCCCTCAGGCTGCTGGGGGGAAGCACAAAGCAGTTCCAGCACTCATGAGTGGCTGCAAAGGTGGGATTGGAGTCCAGGAGCTGACGGACACGAGGCCGCTTTCCCCGACACTGCTGGGCCTGGGAGGGTTGAGATGGCAGCTTGACGGCTTGGAAAATAGGCTGAGATGAAGGAATATCAATATGGAGAGCGAGCTGTTCCTGCTGAACAGCCCCGGGGCAGCTAACGTGAAATGCTGGTTGTCTCAGAGGAGTTGACAGGTGTCTGCATCAGGCTTCCTGCTAATTAAGCGCCGTTGTGAGTCACGGGGCTGAGGGAAGAAGGAGCAGAGGAGGAGCTCAGCGGGTGCAGGTATGGCCAGGGGGAGTCTCTGCAGGAGCTCCCTGCCCATCGGGGAAGGACCGGTGCACGCGTGGCTTGTCGGCTAGTGGATACGCACTCATCGGGGCAGGCAAGCCTTTTGGGAGCTGGGGATTGGCTTTGGGAAGAGCAGAGCGAGCTGTCCCACTGAGTGTTCGTCCTCTCCCATTGCGGCTGTGTGCCTTCCCCTGGGTCCCACGTGCTGGCAGCGATGCCCAGATCTCCTGTTACAGACCCAGCAGGATCCCCCGGAGCATCTCCAACGACCCCAGCTCCCATCCCACCAAACCTCCTCCCAAATCAAAGGGTGCATCACTGCTGGGGAAACAAGGATGCTCCTAGACCCCTCTTTCTCCCGATCCCCCTCAAGACGACCCATTTTGCCCACAGACCTCTTCCTTCCCAGCCCTGTCTGGGGAGGGAGATTCTTCCTGTAATTAATGGTGGTGCTGCCTGCCCACTGAGGCCTTTAACAGAAAATTCCCCATTTTGAGGAACACAAGCATGGTGGGGGTGAGGAGGGGGCGTCTCACCAACAATGCTTTGTGGACCCCACTGATCTGGAGGGTGCCTGTAGCAGCAGGAGCAGGATAAAAGCCATGCTGGCAGACAACAAAGTGCCTTCCTTCTCTGGCAGAGCTGGGAGGGGAGGGGCACACACTGCCCTGGTGATAGCCCCTGTGCCACCCCAGGTCCCTTCCCCATGTGCCTCTTCAACACCTTTTGCCCGCTGGCCCCTCTTGCCTCTGCAGCTGCGATCCCCTGAAAAATGGCTCTATTCATTACCCATTTTAATTTCACCCTAGATCCCCAGAGCTCCGCAGACACAGTTTATTATCCTGGCTGTCAAGAAGCTTAAAGAGCTTCTGGAAAACTTCGACAAACCCTCTGGTTGAACCCAGCGCTGGGTCCCCAGCCTTTCTGTTCCTGGGTCCTGAGGCAAGGATGGGAGGAGGGAAAAAAAACCCATTGCTGACATCTGGGCAGACCTGATCCCCTCCTGGAGACCATGCCCTTTGGGACGGGGCCCTGGGACTGGCTGGGCAGAGCTGAGCTGCAGAGTTTGGGTGTGAAGGTCCCCAAAGCCCACGTCTGGGTTGCAGGCTGTTCTCTGGGCCAGCCAGATTTCACAGATTTCACAGCCCCAAAGGCCTCTGGGCTGAGGCCACTGGATTATCTCTCATCCCTAAATTCTGCTGTTCAGCGCAGGGGGTTTAAATCCTGGTTGCAGGTTCTGGGGAGTTCCTTTTGCGATGGTCCATGGGTGATAACCAAGGGAGGTGGTGTGTGCTTGAGGACCTGGGCATACTGTGCAGGAGTCTGCCTTTTAGCAGAAATTTTTAGCAGACAAAAATTGCGAACAGTTGAAAAATAGCAAATTTAGCTGGTTGGTTTTAGCCCCTCACCACTTGGGTTGGGTTAACCCAGTGAGATGAGCAGAAGAGCCTCCCCATCTCTTCAGGCTCTCTTCAGCGACCTCATCCTCTCCCAACTAGTTTCTTTTTTACAAAGTAGTTGTCAGGCTGCTTTTAGAGAACAAAATGCCCCTCGGTCTCTTTGTTAACATAGGGAAAGAGCATCAGACACACCAAGAACAGATTGTCTCTTGATGTAGTTTTGATCCAGGTTGCGGATAGAAGTGCTGAGTCAGCTTTTAGCATAATGAGAAGAAGCTGAGTGAACCCCTCACCTCCGGACTTTGGGTCCAGCTGCCATCGGAGCCATCTTCTGCCTCCAGCCCTTCCTCCCAGCACCCTGCCGAGCGTGGAGCTTTGGAGTGCCTTTGAGGTGCCACTCAATCCGGCCGTCCTCGGGGCACAGCGAGGCTGTCAGCCCGCGGGGCTTGTCAGGGAAGCGGGGTGAGGATGCGCAGGGAGGTTGGGGAATGAACAGAGCAATTAAAGCCCCATGGGAGGCAGGATGAAAGGCCAAGCTTCCTGAGATAACAAGGGTGTCTCTGTGGGAGTGAGGTGCCCAGCCCCGGGGAGAAGCCATGTGAGTGACAAGCGTGTCCCAGTGCCCGGCGGGGACGGGGCTGGACGAGCCGGCGGACTGGCTGTGTGAGCTCTGCGGGTCACTGTGAGCCTGGGGCTGCTTCCCACCCGCTACAAACCCGGGATGCTCCCCTGCCAGGTCCCTCCCTGACCCTGCGCTGGGTTCCTGGCATGAGGGATGCTTGGGTTTTCTTGCTGTCTTTTTTTATTCCCCTCTCTCAGATCTGGACCCTCCTTGGTGGCTCAGGAAGGGGCTGGCGGTGCACCCGCAGCCGGGATGCCCGCTCTTTTCTCAGCTCCGCCACCTTGGTTTCCCTCATTGCGGGATGGACGTTGATAATCCATCTTTCAGCAAAAATAAATCTCTCCAGTTTCCTTCCCACTGGTGCTGAGCGGGGGAACACGGGAGCAGCAGTGGTGGCCCGGGGGTTGGTGCTGCCGCATTGCTTGGTCCTGCCCTGGGGAGGAAGAATTCTTTCCTCTCCTCTTGCCTCTGCAGCAGGAGATGGCAGCTGTGGGACCAAGGGGCCTGTGCACTGGTCCTGGGAGAGAGCAGATTTAAAAGCAGTGGTGGGAGATTGCCTGAATATCTCTCCCTTCTTCTTTATACGTTTAAGAGGTTTTGCTGTCTTGCTAACTCCCCTGAGAGACCTGAGCAGCAGCCTCTTTGGATGTGAATACCTGACAAGTTTTTAATGTGAAAGGAATTCACTAAATTTAGTCTCCTGGAGGAAGGAAAAAAAGGGAAAAAAAAAAAAAAAAAAAGGAAAGGGGAAAGTGTTTCTTTCAAATCAGGGGAAGCAATCCAAACCCCAGCCACTTCCCTGCCGGCAGAGCGTGCTGATTTCTTCTCCTCCATCTAGAAAGCTTTTAAGGCTGGGCCACGTGTGTGTCTGTGCATGAACAAGCGGTGGGAGAACGGCAGGCAGCGACGCCGTGTCCCGGGGGAACGCGCCAGTTACCGGCTCCTCCCAGCCTCCAGGAGAGGGATGCTGGTGAGGGCACGCTGGGATAAATGAGCAGAACCCCCCTGTTTGTGTCAGCAGGGACCTGTTGTTCTAGTCGTGTCTCTGCTCTCAGGTGGGCTTTGAGCAAGGTGTGAACATCGGAGTGCTGAGGGTTGGAAGCAAAGAGCCAAATCACCTATTTTCCCCTTCCTACTATCACTGGAGCCTCTGAGGGCTCCTTTCCTTCTCCGTTCTGGTGCTTGATATTCAGCAGGAGCCCCCAGCCCTCCTCCCTTGTCCTCTCCCAAGGGACCTGCAGTGGCCTCTGCGCTGCTCTTGCTGAATGAGGCTTCCCGGGCTCCTGGCCGTCAGGACTCGGTTCCTCCCATCTGGCAGGGCCAGGAGCTGCCTCCGTGCCCGTGGCTTGGCCCAGGCAGGGGCCCGCACGCCTGCCGGGACACCGGCAGAGGAGGTCTGCGGGTGTGTGCCCGAGCAAGGTGAGCATGAGCTTCCTATCCCTGCTGCAGGCAACTCCCAAATCCCAACGGCGTGTCCCCACCTGAAGGGCAAAGTGTGTCCCAGTGCTGGGGGTTGGTGGGGATAAAGATCTGGCTGGTTTTACCTGTGAAAAGCTGGGTGAACAGGCCACCCTACGCTGATTGCCCATTGAGGGGTGGTCCCCGGGCCACAGCACATGGTGGGGTCCTGGTAAACCATAGTGCATCTCCATCTCTTCGTGGGCAGGTCTGGATAGAGCGGCTGTCTGCCCTTTCCATCCCAAAGGTGTTGCTCATGAAGTCAGTGGGAGTCCTGATTATAAACCCTGTATTTGTTTCTGTTGGTCTTTATAAAGATCCCTTCCCAACAGAGAGGAGATGGAGCGTTTCTGTAGGGCCTACACAAACAAGCAGGACCAAGAGGTGTGCTGTGCCGGGGGCAGGCGGGGGGGCACTGCTGCCTCCAGGAGGGAAAAGCAAGGGAGAGCAAAAGGGTGGAGGAACGGAGGTGACAAAAGTGGCTGGCACCCAGTGTGCTTATAAAAGACAATCACCTCAGCCCCCGACTGATCTTTTTTTATGGCTTTTGTTATTTTTTCCCCCCCCTTTGTAAACGTTTAGGTGGGGTGGATGCGGTGCCAGCAGAGGATGCTGAATGGAGACCCCTGGGGAACTCAGTCCTGCCGCGGGCTGCAGTGAGATGGGGGGGGGGGGAAGGTCGAGAGGAGCACCCTCCGCGCCTCTCAGGTGGGTTCTCGGCCGCCGGTTGCCCCACAGCCCGGTGGCTTTGCGTGGAGGGGGTGGGGGGGGAAGTCTGTCGGTCCCCACCGCTCCGTGGCCGCTTTTAGCGCCCCTCCTCTCTAGACATCGCCCTTTTAAGGGCAGGCGGGGAGGCTCCGCCCACACTCCCCCTCCCCTTCTCCTCCTGGGCGCCCCCTGGAGGCCGCGCGCGGGCGCTACCGCCTCCCCCCCCCCCCCCGCCCCTTTCCCTCGCGCCGCCGGTGCGGGCGTGCGCGTGCGCGCGGCGGCGGGGGCGCGCGGCGGGCGGCGTTCCGTCGGGGCCCCGCGCCGCCGTCCCATTCATGCGGGGCAGCGGCGGCGGCGGCGGCGGCGGGAGCGAGGCGGGCGCGGAGCCCCGGGCGGCGGCGGCGGCGGCGGGAGGGGGGGGGCGCGGAGGAGGAGGAGGAGGTGGCGGCGGCGGAGGAGGAGGAGGAGACGGCGGCGGCGGCGGCGGGGGCCCGGCGGGCGGCTCGGTGTGGAATGCAATTATGGCTGGCACGGCGGAGGCGAGCGGGGACCGGAGCCGTGAGTAACCCGCTTGCAACTTTCCTCCGCGGGCGCGGCGCGTGCCTTTAGGTGCCCGGTGCGTTGGTGTGTTAAAAAGACCCGGGCTTTGCTTTGATTACCCACTCCCCCCCCCCCCCTCACCGCACCCCACCCCCCCACCCCCCCCCCCAAAAAAAAAAAAAAAAAAATAAATTACGCGGCGGCGGCGGAACGGGGCTGGCCCGGGCAGGGCAGCGGCGGCCCGTCGTGGGGCCGCGGAGGCCGGGCCGGGCTGGGCTGGGCCGAGCCGGGGCCGCGCTGCTGCCGCCCGGGGCCAGCCCGCATTGCGCCCCGCGGCTCCGGGAGCGCGGCCGCGGGAACCGCCTCCCGCGGGGGGACAAAAACCCGCCGCGGAACCGAACCTTTTTCTTTATCCTCTCGCCCCACACGGGTTTCGCAGCGGGGTGCTGGGGACCGGGCAGGTGCGGGCTGGACCGGGCCGGGGGGGTGGGGGTACCTCCCTGCTCGGAGCCGCTCGGGCCGGGGCGGGGGGTGCCGGGGCCGGGGGTGCCTCCCTGCCCGGCGCAGCGGCGGGGCTGGCCGCCTCCCTCCCTCCCGCAGCCCGCTCGCCTGCCTCGAATTCTCGGCGGGGTTTGCTTCCTTAGTGTCCGCGCCGCGGGGAGCCCACCGCCCCGCTGCCCACCCGAGTCCGGCACCGCTGGAGACGTGAGCGGGGCGCAGCCTTTTCCCGGGCTCGCCTCCTCGGATCCCCGCAGCCATCCTCACGTCGTGCTGTCCCGCTTCCCCGCTGCTATTCCTCCGTCCACGCATCCCCGCATCCGTGCTCGCATCTCCGCTGCCATCCCCGCATCCCCGCCGCTTCACATCCCCGCTCTTGCATCCCCGCATCCTGGCTGGGGCGCGGTGTGCGGCACCGGGGCTGGGCTCGCCCCAAAACCCGCAGAGCCGCCGTTCCCCCCGGCATCCCTCTGCCGTGGGGAGCGAGCCGGCTTTACCCAGCGAGGCAGGGCGCCCTGCGGGATGGCTGCCGTCGCTCTCCTTATAATCATTACTATTGTGATGGTGGTGTAGTTTTGCAGCGCCCGGGCACCTATCCGACCGCGGCGTGGGAGGCTGCGATACCTGTGTGAGGGGCTGCGTGCCGGTGCGTGCCTCCGGTATTGATGTGGAAGGTGGCAAATAAAGCTGGCTGCCCGCTTGGTGCCCCTTACGCCTCTCGCTTTCCCATTTCTGCCCTGCAATCCCACACGGCAGCTCCGGCGTGCGAGCAGGGAGGGATTTGCAAAATCTCTGTGGCATGCTGAAATAAATCCCGAAATCCCTTCTTCTTCCTTGTCCTCCTTGCAGGGAAATTCTTCCTTCTGCCCCTGGCTGAGCGCGGGTGTGGGGGGAGCCAGGGGAGGGGGGCTGGTGTGTAAACAGGGCTTAACATGAAGGTCACTGGTTAAAGAGGAGATGGATGGAAGAGAAAAGACAGGCATTTAACCTCACTTGTTAGCTCCCCCTTTCCTCCTGCTTTGGGGAGAACAAAACAAAAGCAGAACCTGCTAACGGAGGGATGAATATTCATGATCCTTCTCCTATGCTTTGGGAAGTGGAGGGGAGAAAAGTTGGGCAGATGAGCTGCCTTTCCCAAGCTGCTGCTCCTCTGGCTTGCGAGAAAATCCCTTTTTGCTGAGCGAGGGCCGCGTCAGGGGGAATTACCAGCTTTTTGCTGGATTTCTTTTTATTTTTTTATTTCTTTTGTGTGTGGCTGCAAGAAAGAGAAAAAAAAAAAAAAAAAAAGAGGAGCCCAGGCTATTGACTACATCAAAGGTTATCCATTTGAAAACACCATTTTCCTCTGAACAGCGGCTAATTGCTTCCTGAACAATCTCAGGGTCTTTTGTATGTACTCAGTGGGTAAAATGAGTGACTCGATGTCTTTCTCTCAAGACACCGGTGACCGAAAAGGGTGGAAAGGTGGAGAAGCCAAGGAAAAGCAGCGGGGCAGAAGCCTCTGGGAGGACGCACGGATAATTTCTTAAGCAGCTGCGAGAGGGGAAGGTTTTTGCTTCTGCCCGCTTTCTGCGGTGCGGTCAGCTGGTGCTGGTGGATGCCGGCGCTGGCAGCGGCGTGGCGGCATGGGGCCGTGAGGAAGGCTGGTAAGGAAGTTTGGATTCAAAATAACCCGATCGGGCGTGTGATCCGGCGCTCCCCATCCGCCCGCGGCTTTGGCTGCCGGTGCCGCTCCTCTGGGAGCGGTGAGCCGGGATGTGCTGCTTCCCGGGGGGCTGCGGGGAGGCAGCGCCGGGGGCTGGCTGGCTCCTGCTCCGCTGGGCTTTCTGCAGCCGGTATCCCGCACAGTAAAGTTTTGGTAGTGTTGTTTTTGCTAGCACGGTGATAGCGGCACCAGCAAGAGTTTTCCCCTCCTGGCTTATTTTTTTTTTGTTTCGGTAGCTGCATCGGATTCGGAGCAGAGCAGAGGCATCTGCCTTCGTGCACGCTCGAGCTGTGCACGGAGCCGTGGAGAAGAGCCCTTGTGCCTCTCTGTAACACAAAGCCCTTTTCCCGAGCGAGGCAGAGTGCCTTGCGAGAGGTAAACAAACTCCGCTGAACTCCGGCGGAGACGAGGCTGAGGGCCACACCGGCGGCTCTGGGTGAGCGCTGTTTCGCCGGAGCTTTGCGCAGCCGAAATGGAAGAGGGTAATAAAAGCGGCGCTGCTGCGTGCTGGCAGGGCTGCCTCCCCTCCTCCATCCCAGCAGCAGCCGGGGCTGGCCCCTGCCCTGCTCCCCGGGTGTAAATGTCACGCCAGGCAATTTATTGCGGTGGGTTTGCTGCGTTTGACATCCGTTGAACAAAGGGAAGGATCCGGCCCTGGGATCGGACTTAATGAAGGAAACTTGTACATGTTTATTCTCTAGGCTGAGCGTGGGTCAGGGCCTTTGTTTCCAGGCTGTAGCACTAGCCACCGGCGAGAGCCGGGCTCGGCCCTGAGCTGGGAATTTCCGAGCAGGAATAGCTGGTGCCGGCACTGCCTGCAAACGGGGGGAGCCTTGCCTGCAGCATCGGGCTTCTGCCGAGTTCCACGGGGCTTTGTTGTGACCTCCTTGCGTGTTTCGGTGCTGTGGTCGTTTGTGTCTGCAGTGAGGGGTCGGTCATGTTTTTTGGCACCCCCGGCACGCCAGAGGGAAGGGGGATTTTGGAAGAGGCAGGGCGGCAGAGGTGTAGCGACAGGAAGGTGGGCATGGGTCACCCCGATGCCCATATGCCATCCTCGCTGCCCGCAAGCTCAGATTTTAGATTGACTGGGGCTGGTGGGATATATGCGTGGAGACCGTGGGTCTCTCTGATCCATTGGTGTCTCCTCCAAATTGTGGCATTAGATACTCAGGTGCTGTATGGAAGAAAGCAGTGGGCAGAGGGCTCCTGTCTAGTGTTTGACTGGTGAATGGCTCGGTGGTTTGCCATGTGTGTGGAGGAGGGCCCAAGGCTGGGAATCATGAGTGACCGAGAGCTTGGTTCAGCGTGGTCCACGATCCTTTACCTCTCCCGGGTTTGGGCTGGGGCCCCTTTTCCCAGCCAGGCGCTGAGTGCTGTGGCTTCATGCAAAATAGGGAGGAGTGAGCGCTTGCCACCGTCCAGTGCTGGGGTGGCTGTTTGGGCTTCAGGCTGGAGACAGCCAGCTGCTTCTCTGGCCATAGCCCATGACATGTTCTGGGCAGTGCTTTGGGAAACATCCCACTACAGATAGATGATATGTGGTGAGAACGTGTGTGCTCTGACCCAGTCTCTGACCCGCAGCCTCAGCCGTGTCCCTCTTAGTCCTGGCCAGGATGCAGCATGGAAGCCCTGTAGATACCCCAGTGTGGTTCTCCAGCTATGCTTGGAAGCCAAGTTTGAGCAAACATCTTGTGCATCACGGGGGAGAAAAGCTCCGGCCAATAAATAAATCTTGATGGTGTCCATGCCAGGCATGGGCAGACGTGGCTCCTCTCCCCTCTACTCAGCACACCACGTAGCCAAAACACACATCTGCCCACCGGCTTGTCAGAGTGCGGCCGGGCTCGGGGTGGTGTCCTCGTTTGCTTCCCTGAGCATCCCGTGGCTGCCTCCATCCCTTGTTCCAGGTGGAAGCCACCACTTAAAACCCTGAATTAAAAACATTTAAAAGTTTATTTTCCCTTTAGCCAAGGCTTGGCAGACCTCCTCCTTGTTGCTGGTGTGCTGAGATGTTTGAGCCTGGAGAAAAGCTGCATGTCCAGACTGTCGGGCTCACGCTTCACAAACACTTTTGTTCCTTTTTCCTCTGAAATCTCCTCGCGAGGTGCACTGTTTTGGGTGATCCCTCTGTCCCTGTGGTTGGGGTGCCTTGACGTGATGGGGGCCGAGTCCACCCCTGCCCTGTGGGCTGCTGCATGCTGGTTTGTGCCCGGGGGCTGAGACCCTCCTGAGCCGCCTGAGGAGATCTGTTATCACTGGGATTGATTCAGGACCTGGCGCGATATCCTCTTTGCTGCTTGAGCTGAGCTTTTGAGGGATTTCACTGGAGAAAGTGCCCAGGGTGAGAGCATGGCAGGGGTGCTGGGGATGGGCTGCGTGGCTCTGGGGGACTTGCTGTGCAGGGACCGTCTCCTCCCCATCTCTCTTCCTTCTCGCTGGCAACCTGTGGATCAGCCCTGGGGCTCAGCGCCCGCCTGCCCATCTCAAGCATCCCGCAGTCCGCTGGCCAACTTGGCACGGAGACTCAGGCGCGGTAGTAATCCAATTTGGGCAGTTTAGCTGGACTTTGCTCTCCGTGCTGCTGGCTGGAGCTCGAGAGCTTTAATCCGGCTAATGACCTCGGCTTCGGGGGTTGAGTAACCGACAACCATTTGCTTGATTTGGTTTTCCTTTCTGTCGGTGATGGAGGATGGAAGCTGAGGCTGTTTCCAAGTCCTGCCCCTGGTATCAGGGATGGTTTCCAGGTGTAGGTATGTTTAGGGACCGGAGGGTGAGGGCAGTGTGGAGGGGCACTGCAATCTCTGCTTTCCCTTTGGGAGATCCCTCCTTCCCCCTTCCCATTTTCCATCTGCTCTCCCTCTTTCTCTGGTAAAGATAAGCCCTTCTGCTGGAGCTGTTTTGCAACATACTATTATTTTCAGAAAGGCGAAGCCAAGAAAAATAAAGCCTCTCTTTTCCTTCAGTTGCCTACTGTTTAATGTACAAAATACAGGGGTGGTAATTGCATTAAAATGTATATAATTATACTGGAGGGAGAAAAAAAAAATCTTGCTAATTGCACGGGTGTTTTGAACTGATAAATGTTGAGCGATTCATATTTTCTTGGGAGTTTGGTGGAGCAGAGCTGCAGTCTGGCGTGTGAGGGGTTAGGAGCAGGGCTGGTTTCCCACCGTTACCAGGGAGGTGGCTGGGATGCTCACCCTCCAGGGATGCTCCGGCCCCTCGGGGGTAGCACCGGAGCAATAGCAGAGGATCAGGCCCTGGACACAACCAACGCTACCTCCATCCAGGCAAATCCTGGCGTCATTGTAGGAGCCCTGTGAGTCCCTTTGCTTTACGTGCTTAGTTAAGCAACTGCTTGTGTGTCAAAATATTCAGGCTCTTGCAGAAGTAAATCCCCGGTGAGAGGAAAGGCAGATTCCCGTCGGTGCTTGTGTCGGGGGAAGAAATTTCCTGCGTGATGTAGCCCCGTGTCCGGGGCTGTTCGCCCCCTTTAATGTCATGTTGGTGCGAGTGGGTAATGCTGGTGGCTGACCCCTTGGTCAGGGTGGGAGTAAGGATGGTCTCACGTTTTAAATGACACAATTTGAAAAATCACATATCCTTCTGCGAATGCTGACCCCATCAGAGCTACCGATAACATCGCAGGTAATTATAATGGCGATAAGTTGTTTGTTTTGTGTGTGCGGCCACGCTCTGTGTACGGGCAGCTGCTTCGCTCTTCCTGTGCAGACTGTTAGTTTCAACAGGGCAAGAGGAAAACCCAAAAATATTTTAGGAGGAGTTTAAAAATAATCTTTGAGCTTGGCCGGTGGGCAGGATGTTTCGTAGAATCATGTTCCCTGCTGGTCCAAGTCCAGCCCTGTGGCCCTCGGAAGGATTTGCTGCGCGGTGTTAAGTCCCGTCTTGTCATTTTGGCCAGCCTGAAGACTTGCTGTTGGTCTCTGGGGGCTGGAGGGGGCTGGGAGCCAGCCCTGGGTTTCGGCTTTTGCGCAGGGTGGGTCAGGCTGCCCTGTCCCTGAGCAGTGTCAGAGCTGGGGGTGATCCCAAGCTCAGGCTTACAGCTGCCCAGGCCTCTGTAAAACATTTAAAATCTGTTCCCCACCGTTGCACTCCCTCCACCCCCACCTCCTCCTCGGTGGTTTTTATTCCCAGAAGTGCTGGCATGTCGGCAGGGTCCGTGCCTGCCCGCTGCTGCTTATCTCAGGGTCCGGCTCCTGGATGGCTGCATCCTTTCTGGAGTCAGGAGGGGCTCTCCCCTCTCTGGTGGGACCCAAATCTCGGCCGATGAACCCTTCTGAAGTCAAGAACCTGTTTTTCAGGCTGATGTCATCGGGAAGAAATGGGGGAGGAGGAAGGCAGGAAGGCAGCGCTGCTTCCGAAAGAGCCGCCACACCGCCGAGCCCCTGACGCCGCCGGCAGCCCCGGCTTCCACCGACACCCACTATTATTCCTTATTATCGGCACGACGGCCGTGCCCGTGGGCCTGCCGGCACACGTGGGAGAGGTCCTGCTCCGCACGGCCTCGTGCCTGCGTGGGTGAGAGGAGGGAGGGAGGGATGTGCCCGTGCCAGGGGTGCACGTCAGCTTGCACCGGGACTCTGAAGAGCATGTCTTTTGGCTGGCCGGGTGTGCCTTGCACGGCTCCCTGGCCCTCTGCGGGGTGGCAGCACTCTCTGGAGCCTCCATCCAGCCACCTTCATTAGCCGAATGTGGATTTTTGGCGGAGGCGATTGGACAACCCTCACAGTGCAGTCGGGCAGCTGCCGTCTCTTGGTTTCGCAGCGAACGAGCAGACCCAGTACGCCGATGCCTGTTGGGGTCTCGGCCCCTCATGCACAGTGTCAGGCCTTGGTGGCGCACCCGTGTCCTGCGTGGGTTGGGGCTGCGGCTGGGATCTGCAGGGAGAGAAGCAGCCTTGCTCTGCTCTGTCTCCCAGCCAGCGCTGCACCCATGCTTCGAAGTTTGCTGTGCCCGGGTGGGCTGGGTGGGACCCCCGGGTGGGCTGGGGTGCGGGTGTGCTGGAGTGGGGGGCTGCGCTGGCAGTCAGGGTGGCACTGGCAGTGGGAGAGCAGCAAGGGGGCACAGCCCCTGCTGCGGTGTGCGTGGTGCCTGCCTGTCTTTATGGGATGCCCTGTGCCTGTCGTGCTGCAAATGAAGCCCCCGTTAGTCTCTCGGAGCAGTTTCCCCTGCGGTTGTGTTGCTGCATGGGGGGGCTTTTGGGCTGTTCCTCTTCCCCTCCCTGCCTGTCCCGCTGCCCAGCAAGGCTCCGCTAGCTGTGTGGCTGTCTTGCTGCTCCTGGGTCAGCTCCACCTCGGGCAAGTGAAATCTGGGGCTGTGCTGAGCTGGGACCTGCGCAGGGGAAGCGGAGCTGGGGCTTGAGCTGATTCCAGCTGCAGTGCTCGGGACAGCACGGCTGGGATGGCAGAGAGGGAAGGACGAGAGGTTGTAGGGAAGGGAAACCTCGTTTGGAGAAATTTTGTGGTCTGTTTTAATCAGACCTAACTCTGGCAGTGGCTGTGCTTAGCTCACCACATGATGGCATGAGCGCTGGTGTCAGCACGGGGCCTGGCAGAAGCATGGGAATTTTCAGCTCATCTGGGATTAAACCAGCCCCAGAGCGACCTCCCTTTGCTGGGTGCAGAGGGGGTCCAGCAACCAAGAATCCTTCTGTGGCAGTGCTTTGTTGCAAAGCTGGAGCTCCTTGGATTCCCTCTGAGATCTGGGGGAAGTGCAGCTCTCCCGCTGGCCTTGCAGAGGTGGTTGGCAGGTGCGGAGATGTGTGCGTGTGTTGGAGGGAGAAAAACCCAGCCTGGAGAGCCTGGCTGGAAGAGGGGTGTTGTTCTGGGGAGGGTCAGGTCATTGTCTTGGGTTTGTGGCTGCCCTGGCCTGGGGAAGGATGTGGAGCAGTGGGTTTGGGAGCAAGGAGTGATGTGTTATGCCACAGGGAGTGACATCAGACAAGGGAAGGATGCTGATGGCCAGAGGACCTCGTGTTGGATTTCTCTGCTGGCTGTTCGGAGACCTGGCTTGTAGGTGACCTTCTGGGTCCAGCTGGACTGAGATGACCTCTGCCAGCAGGGTTGGTTTTCAGGATGTTTATGTGGGGCAGTGGACTGATGGGATGTGAGAACCAGTGTCTGGAGCGTGTGGGCCAGAACCAAGGTGGAAAGTGGCTTCCAGAGAACTTGGTCTGGACTTCTTTACTCTGAAGCTGGGGACAAAATGTTAATTGATCCTGCTGGAGGTGGCAGAATTCACATCAGTCTGGGGTTTGAAGCCTTGAATTGGCTTGGCTGTTGATAGTAGGAAGCCACAGTCCCATAGCTGGGGTGCTGGTGCCTTGGGTCAGGGTCTGCAGTGTGACGAGGGGTGTAGAGGGATTTGGGGTGAGGTGTTTTGCTCCGTGTATGTTGATGGATAAACTTCCTGAAGCAGGATGGGGAGGCAACAGGCTGTGTCCTGTGTGGGCAGTCAGCTGTGGGCTGTGCATTGGCCTCCATCCCAGGCACCGTTCGTTCTGTCCAGGTCTTTGTATTGCTCCCTTGGCTGCACGAGCTCAAGGGAATGACAGGATGAACTCTCCTGGGATGTACACATCCAGCATGTGGGCTGCATATAGAAAGCCTGTCGGCAGCTCTTATAGGGTCCTTATATAGGTACTTTGATACCCAGATGAATTGTGAGAATAAAGGAGAGGGCAGCCATCGGTTTTTTCACTTTCAGCGTTGCTGAACAGAGTTGGAGAATATGTGTAAGGTCTCAGGCCATGCCCGGCTTCTGTGACAGAGACAGGCAGTCCTGGCAGGACCTGCTGAGACTGTCCTTGCATGTGTCTCTGCTTTGGGACGTTGTGGTTGGGGGAAGCCTGTGTTGCCATCTCGGAAATGCCCGTGAGCCTGTTTGGGAACAGCTCTCTGCAGGGCAGCCTGCAGTCTCTTGATGGTCAGAGCACATGGTGGCTCCAGAGCCGTTCCCCTTGGCATGACGTGTCTTTGTGCAAAGGACCAGGGAATGGGAATTGCTCACTTGAGAAATGCTGTTTAATTTCCTTGCTACTTGTTCTTTTATGCCCTCTTTTGCTGAGGTTCAAGCTTCTTCTTGAAGCCCTTGGGCACTAGATGGCTGCTTCTCCTTGTCGTGTTTCTCAAGACAGAAGAGGTCGAATTCCTTGCCCAGAAGATTCTTGCAGGGCAGGAGTGGAAGCTGCTGTGCCCAGGTGTGGGGCAGTGGCAGGGCAGGATGGGGTCCTCAGCCCCTGCCTGGGAGGGATGGCAGGAGCCTGGGAAGAAACTGGAGATGCTAAAGATATTCCTGATGTGGGTGATAGTAATGGAGATTGGAGGGGCCAGCTTCAGAGCTTGCCGTTGATTTCATCAAGGTGTGGTTTGAGCCAGGGATAAGATTTGTAATGATTTAACTCGATTGCTAGGGAGACACTCGAGCCAAATAGTTTTTAATGACTGTGTGCAGTGAAGGAAGGAGTTAAAGTTTAGCTCTGTTGCAGACGATTGCATATGTAGTGCAGCTCTAACTCGGTACCACCACCAGCCTTTCCTCATTGTTGCAAGGCTTTTCCCAGGCAGACAAACCTAAAAATACACCAGCTGTATGGTGAGGCTGACTCTCCTGTGGCCTGCGGGCTTTTCTCTCCCCCGGATAATCTCCCTTCTCTCTCCTTTGCTAATTACTGGCAGCTCAGCAGCTCGTGTGTTTGAAAATGGAGCCGGTCCCTTCCTCAGACTGTTTCCTATTGCTGAGAGCAGCAAGCGACTTGGAGAGATTGCAGGTAAAGACCCATTAGATGCCATTTCCCCTTTCGGGGTCAGTTATATGGGGGTTTTTAATCCCATTGCTTCACTCTTGCAGCCTCCCTTGCAAAGTGCAAGGCTGTAAAGCTCTTGGGGCAGTTTGCAGCCTCACCCCGTTCCTTGTCTCCAAGACAAATGATGCTTTCCCTAGCCCTGGGGGTGCAGACCTGCCTGGGACCCCAGTAATAATGCAGAGCTCCTCCTTGGTGTTGCATGGTGGCAGAGAGCACCCACCGGAGTGGGGATGGCAGGCGGGTCTGTGGGTGCACCTCTGTGCTCGTTGGCATGTTTTAAACCCCAGTTTAGGCTATTTCCGCGAGGGCTGCCGTTTTGTAGCCTAGCTGCCCGTGCTGACTCGGCATCCGTCAGCGCTCTGGACTCGCTGCCTGCGTGAGTGGAGAGCTGGTCCTTAATGCTCTGTCCAGTCTTTGCCTTTTAAGGTTAGTTTTTCCATTCCGGTGTTCCTGCTTTGTGCTATCAAAAGTGATGATGACTTTCCCAAAGCATGATCCCCCATCCCAAACCCAAGTTTCTGGCCACACTGCAGGACCACGGGGCTTGCAGCCTCCGGGGATGAATTTCATGGCCCCTTGCTACCTCCTTAGCAGTGAGCAAGTGGGATGAAGGCATTTGTGGGGCACGTCAGTGGCTTTTTGATGAAAGGGTCTTTTGAAGCCAAGGAGCGTGAGCGGTGGCCACAGCAAGGTGGGCATCCCCATGCAGGTCATGCAGCAGCTGTGGCCATCGCAGCATGGACACTTTTGAGGTGAAACCGTGAGCAAATGTCCTCTGCGGCGTGGGATGAAAGGGGCCGGGGCGGATTTGGTGCTTGTGTGATTGCTTCGCCGGCTTTGTTTCCGATGGCAGGTTTCCTGCTATATATATGGGGTGTGTATATGTATACATGTGTGCGTGTAGATGGAAAGCAAAACACAAGCCTGGGGTGCTGTCTCGTCGGCAGTGTGGCCCCGCTGTGGAGCGAGCCAGCCCTGCGTGTGGGGATGCTCTGTGCTGCGGGATGCTCTGCGCTGCATCACTTGCTGCCCAGGCAGCGTAACGGGGTGTATTTTTGGTCCTGCTCTCCCGGTTGGCACGCGTGCATCCAGAATGTGGTGTGTTATTTTATTGCAGCCTGTTTCAGGGCTGGGATTGACTCCAGGGTGTCTGCTTGGGGTTTTCTGTGCTTCTGGGCCGTGGTGGCAGTGTGTGCAGTGCAGGTCTCTGGTGTGGTACTCCCGGGCTGGGTCCTCCCCGGGGTGAGATGCTGCTTGAGTGCAGCCCCATAAGGTTTGGGTGCTGCGTGGTTTAAAGCCTGTGCTGGCAGAGGAGTTGCCCTGCCATTATCCATACCATGACCTTTCGGTGGGGGTTGGAGGTGGTGTGACAGGAGGGAGATGCCCTTTATCCCCCATGCTGCTCCTCCCTGGCTGCTCCCGTGGGCAGGGAGCTGAGACTGTGCAGGTGCTTGTGCTCTGGGGCAGGGCTGCCTGCTGCCCGCACTGCAGTGGGCTCAGACCCTGCTTTAATTTGATCCAAGTCTCAGGAACCCAAATTATTTAATCCCAAAAAAGGCAGAAAAACTAACCATTCCTTTTTTTTTTTTTTTTTTTAAATTATCCCTGCTGATGGGTTTAAGCAGAACTGATCAAAACCCCCACTGGTGTTAGGTCACTAGGACGAGGTGTTGCTGCTAAAGAATATTTAGGAGCAGAAATCTCGGAGGAGCTCTGCAGTGTCATCTCTCTGCTCACCCCAGCTCTGCCTTGCTTTGCTCTTGTTCCAGCTCCTGAGTAGCAGTTCCCTACGTTAATTTGGGAATCTCCTGTTGGGCTTTCTAGCCCTACTTTGTGGCAGCAGCCCAGCCTCCTGCTCTCCTGCCCGCTTCCTGAAATAGAAGCGATGAATCATAGAAACGCACCAAGAAAGTGACTTCCCTGTCCCGCTGACCCTTCATGGCAGGACGATGCTCCGGCTGGCATCCCCACGCTACACTGAGCTCCTGCTTTCATCTCCACCACCCTCCCCGCTCCTCCTTCTCTCTGTGGCGTGCTGCTGGTCCGTGAGTTTCGTGTCGATGGTGACCTCTTTGCAAGGCAGCTGGCTGTACTGTTCCTGGAGGGGCTCAGCCTCTTAATTTTTGGCAGCTTGGTGAGAGCTGTGCCGGTTTCTTGGGGTGGGAAGTCTCCCTCTGGCAACCTGGCAGGAAACCGTGCTGCCTGCGGCTGCTGGGCTGGCGGCTTTCTGAGCTAACGGGCGGGTTTGTGCTGGCGGTGTGGTTTGGGGCTAATAAGCTCAGATCTGGGGTGCTTGTGGTTATGCTCTTACCAACAAACTCATAAAAATGAAGACGCTGGGCAGGGTGGCTGTCCCCTAGGAGCATGCTTGCCCCGACAGTGGTGTGTCTGTGTGCTGTTAGCTAGCAGGCTCCCAATGTTGGAAGAGATGGTAGGAATGGAGGATTAGGACCATGGGGATGTTTTCCAGGGCTGGTGGCTTCACGCTTGGGTTGTCTCCACACCCACAGAGCTTCATGGCACCTGGCTTTGGTCTCAGTGTTGCTTGTATGCTGTTGCCCAAACCTCCCTTGAGCCTATGGCCTTGGAAGGTGGATGTGCTTGGGGATGGAAGGGAGCAGGGTGGCAAGCGAGTGGGTAGGGGAGAGCTCTGTTGGAGATGGCCGATCTGCACAGGGGGGTTTGGAAGTGGTGCAGAAGCTTTGCCCAAAGCACCGGGGTCCCAGTGGAACTGGCAGGGCTGCGGGGGTGGCTGGGGCTTGCCCTGGCAAGGGAGAGAGGGGGCGGGTTGTGTTTGCTGGGAGCAGGAGAAAGGGGGAAAAAGTCTCTCTTTTCCCTCAGACCTCCTGGCTGGCTCTGTGTCTTGGGAAGGGAGCAGCAAAATTGCAGGATGCTATATGGACTGTCGAGGTACCCGTATGGCCCAGCTGCTGGCCCAGTGACGATGCAGCACCCCAAGGTTTGTGTGGGTGATGGGTCCCACAGCCCTGCTAAGAGCAGGCTGCCGAGCTCTGGGGTAGCCGTTCGGCCCCACGCAGCCCTGCCGTTACGGCGTGCGCAGCCGGCTGCCCTCTGATGACACCCTGCCCGGCCGGGGATGCCGGCAGAGCCGCGCCGTCACCGCGGGCAATGTTTCCTACCCGCGCCACTCCCTGGTGGGGATCTTCCTGCAGGTTATGCTGGGCTGAGTCAGAGATGGGTGATAAGGGGAGGGAGGCTCTCCTCCTCCTCCCCACTTCCAGAATTGCTTATCTGCAGCGGCTGGGGTGGGGAACTGAGGGCGCTGAGGTCGTGTCCCCGGCTGAGGACTTTGGGAACGATGGTCCCATCCTGGGTGGGTGGGTTGTAATGATGTCAGTGGGACAGGCGGTGTGCTGTCAGGGGGGGTTTGTACAACCCCACGTTAGCCCAGGGGTGCTTGTGACTGTGGGGGGGTTGGAGAAGACAGGGTGGGGGGTGTAACTGAGGGGGCTTCTCAGCAGACACAGAGAGCAGTGTTGTCTGCTTTGGCTACCTGCAGCCATCTCCTCCCCACTGCTGGGGGGATGCAAATACCACGCTGGTGTGGGTTTTTTGTCTGGCTCCTTGCTTCTTTGCTGCTCCTTGTTGGTGAGCTCCAGCCGTGGCACAGCAGCGTACAGCACTCTCCATCCTCCCTGCCTGTGCCCCCTTGTCCCTCTGGAGCCTCTCAAGCCAACTGCCTGATGGCTGGCCCTGTGTTTCTTAATGCATATAAATGCCAGAAGGACGAGCTCCTCCTTACCATTCCTGCTTGCTCTCCCTCCTGCCCACAGCCCTCCTGGGGTTTGTCAGGCAGGCAGGTGGCAGGGACGGCAGGCAGTGTGCCAGGGCTCTCGGCTCTCCCAGCTCCTTTAAAAGGTGCTTTTCAGACCCCACTCTGTGTAGGGGCTTGAGCTGTCCTTGCTGCAAACTGGGTGTTTTTGCATCTGTTGCCGGTGCCACAGTGGAGCGGGGCAGGGGCAGCAGGTCGGGGGGACTCCTCTTGAGGCTTGTTAGCAGCCATCGCCGGCTAACACTTCGATGCTGCTGGTGGTCTTAAGAGCAGTTTGGGACCAGCTATGCCCTGCTGCAGCATTTGTATGTGGTAGGTGTGCCGGAGCGCATCGCCGGGCCGCTGCCTGAGGGGACGTGCCGTGCTGGTCCTGAGCTGCGGGCACGTTCAGGCGGATGCTGCTCTTCCCGAGGGGGCTTGGGTGGGCACGAGGGCAGGGTGATGCCCCTCGGAGGGGGCTGCTGGCTGGTGGGGCTGGGGGTTGAGGCTGGGGTGGTGTGACAAAGTGCATGGCAGCTCCTTGGTTGGGATGTGCTGTCCGCGGCGGTGTGCGGCCGGGGGGGGTTCTCCTTGAGCGTCTCGCAGGCTCCCTCGGTCCCTGCACTGCGGACACGTCTTCCTCCGGGGCAGGAGGTGGTGGGGGGTGTTTTATCAGGCTGCCTCTAGAAAAGTATGAAGCAGCAGAGTCTCTGCTGGTTGGGGTGGAACAGGCTTGACACTGTTCAGGAAAGCCTAACCCTGCTCTTCTTGTCTTTCTCCATCTAGGGCTGACCGGACTGGCTGTGCCCATGATGCCCTGAATGCCGAGCGCAGTGGAAGCAGAGGAGACTGTGTCCCGTTAGCTGCTCCTCCCTCCCTCATCCCCTTAGTTTGGGTTTGTTTCTATTTATTTTGTGGCTGGGTTTGGGCATGGCCTTGGCTGGATGTGAGGCTGCTGCAATGTGGCTCCTTTGGCTCAAGCACCACTTGTTCATCAACGTTTGGACCTTGCTGCTCTTGGGGAGCACCTGGCTACCGCTGGCGGAAGGCAGCCCCAAGTCTCCCTTTAGGACTTTCCCGGTTACAGACTGGAGCTTGACGCACTTGGTGGTCCACAACAAAACCGGGGAGGTCTACGTGGGGGCTGTCAATCGGATCTACAAGCTCTCCAATAACCTCACACTCCTGCGGACCCACGTGACGGGGCCCGTGGAGGACAATGAGAAGTGTTACCCTCCGCCCAGCGTTCAGTCCTGCCCGCACGGGCTGGTCACCACCAACAACGTGAACAAACTGCTGCTGGTGGACTACTCGGGGAACCGGCTGATTGCCTGTGGCAGTGCCTCCCAGGGTATTTGCCAGTTCCTGCGGCTGGATGACCTCTTCAAGTTGGGTGAGCCCCACCACCGCAAGGAGCACTACCTCTCCAGCGTCAATGAGTCAGGCACCATGTCCGGGGTCATCATCGAGGTGCTGAATGGGCAGAACAAGCTCTTCATTGGGACGCCCATTGATGGGAAGTCAGAGTACTTCCCCACCCTCTCCAGCCGCAAGCTGATGGCCAACGAGGAGAATGCGGAGATGTTTGGCTTTGTCTACCAGGATGAGTTTGTCTCCTCTCAGCTCAAGATCCCCTCGGATACGCTCTCCAAGTTCCCCACCTTTGACATCTACTACATCTACAGCTTCAGCAGTGAGCAATTTGTTTACTACCTGACCCTGCAGCTGGACACCCAGCTCACCTCGCCCGACTCCACTGGGGAGCAGTTTTTCACCTCCAAGATCGTCCGCCTCTGTGTGGATGACCCCAAGTTCTACTCCTATGTGGAGTTCCCCATCGGCTGCGTGCAGGATGGCATCGAGTACCGCCTGATCCAGGACGCCTACCTGACCAAACCTGGCAAGGCTTTGGCCAAGTACCTGGGCATCTCAGAGCGGGAGGATATCCTCTTCACCATCTTCTCCCAGGGCCAGAAAAACAGGGTTAAGCCTCCCAAGGAGTCTGTGCTCTGCCTCTTCACGTTGAAGAAGATCAAGGATAAGATCAAGGAGCGTATCCAGTCGTGCTACAGAGGGGAAGGGAAACTCTCGCTGCCCTGGCTCTTGAATAAGGAGCTGGGCTGCATCAACTCGGTAAGTTCCCGCTTGTCTCCACCCAAGCCAGGCTGTTTCTGGCTCCTGGTGGTGCTTTCTGGCCGGACCCTTCCCGGTGACCTGACCCGAGCCATGTTTTCCCGGTGGCAGGACTGGCACTGTTAGGGCTGGGCACTCGGCTTGCTCAGTAGCATTCCTTACAGGGATCATGGCTTCACTGTGGGGTGGCCATCTGGGTTTGAGTTGCACTGGTGCCTGTGGAGGGCCCCAAGCAAGAGGCCCCATGCCAATGCAGGTGGCTGCTTCTGGTGCCCCTGCCCTGTGGATTTGGTGAGTGTCTGTGATTTGGGCTGGAAAGGCAGGATGCTCAGTCCTCAGGGCATCTGCTGCAGCTCTGCTGGGAAGTCCCTTGCAGATGGCACGGGTGAATTTGCGAGTGTCGCGTAACCTGGGGCTTGTTGGTGGCCGAGCAGGTGTTGGGGGCAGTAGGATGTGGGGTACGGGGAGCGCAGACCTGATGGAGGGAAGCAGGGAGGTTGGTGGTCCTGGTAGAAGTTGGTCAGATGCTCAGCGCGGAGGGACCACATCCTTTCCATGGGGTGCTGGAGAGGAGGACCAAGGGCACAAGGCGTCATCAGTGAGGTGGGTTTTGAGCATGGCCAGAGCAAACTGTTGTCCAGAAGTGCAGGAGATGAGTGTTGACATCCCAAAGCAGTGATTTCCAACCGAGGGAGCACTCTCCTCTGTCCCCATAGATGTGTCCTCCTGCCTGGTGCTCACGTGGGTGCATCTGGCCCTTGCTTGTGGCTCAGCTGCTCTCTGTGGGGCTTATGAGCATTGGGGAGTGGGGGACCTCCCCCCATGGCTCTTTGTGTTTGTTTTCCAGCTGAATGATTACTATTGTTACTTTTTTTTTCCCAGGCAATGTTATAAACCACGAGCGGTCTCAGGAAGATTACAGCTCTGGATGATGGGGAGGTGTTACACTGGGCATCACCAAACTGGGCTGGGTAGTCCTCAAGCAGGGTCAGATACCTGTCAGAGGGGGCTTTTGGGGTGCTGGTGAATGTTTGGGGAGGGTCTGGTGGAGGTGCCGACACCCCTGCTATTGTCCACCTCCCCACAGCCCCGCTTGCTGGTGCTTGGCACCTATCACCAAGCCCCCAGCTCTGCCCGAGCAGGATTTTGGGTGCCTGGCAGTGTAGGCAGGTGGGTAGGGGATCCCTGTGGAGCAGCCTTGCCTTCCCTCCCACCGTCCTCCCCGCAGCTCCGGAGGAGACAGCTAACAGCTGCCTGACAAAGTAAAGGGTTTGCTGTCAAGAGCGCTGGGCTCGCAAATCAGATTTTGGCTTTGAACTAATTCAATTTTGCTGGAAAATGATGAAATCGTTACACTGCTGCCTGTTGGGTCGCGCAGCTGCTGGCTCTGGTGGAGGAGATGCTCGCTGCTTCTTCCTGCAGTCCCAGCTCGCCTCTCCTGGTGCCCCATGGCAGTGCTGTGCCCCCCAGATTTGGGGAGGGAGCTCTGCCCCCCCTTCACTTTGGGAGCAGTTTCATGCTAGGAGGGTCCTGGGATTGCTACCTGGTATCCAGCCTGCATCAGTAGGTGGATTTCAAGGTGCTCTTTAGGTCCTGCAGATGTGGCTTTTGTGGGGTGGAAGGATGTGTGCCACGATAGGGTGGCTCCTGCTTTCACATGGGTTGGGTTGGGGGTGCCGCCCTCCCCCAGGGGTGCCAGGTGGTGTTTTCTGTCCCATTCCTGCTCCAGCTGCCAAGCAGAGCTGGGAAAGGCATGACTGGATCACGAGTCAAGCCCTCAGCCCCTTGCTGTGCTGAGCGCAAGCCAAACCAGATCCCGTGGAGCATGTAACCTCTTTCTGGCAGGAATTTCTGTGTCCTTAATGAAATACAGCCACCTCTGGGGTGGGTTGTAGCAGTGACGGATCTCTCATTGGTGAGGGCTGGCCAGAAAATAAAGGGCATTTTTTTTTATTTTTAAGGAGGCAGAATGTAATTGCTCAAGTCAGTAGTTGCTTGGGATTTACACCCCATCCATATGGAAACTGTCCCAGGAGCTCTTGCTCCACTCCTTTGTGGTGGCAAGGGGCTGAGGCTGGTCCATGCTGGAGGAGGCTTTGCTGGCACCCCACTCCCAGACCTTGAGTAGTGCAGGGCCAAGGGATGCTCGTCCCCTGGTGCTGCAGGGCAGCTCTGATTCTCTGGTGCTGGTGCTGGAGCCAGGGGAAGAGGCTGCCAGGCTTGGCAGCCAGCTCAGGAGATATTAGTGGTCCCTCCTCAGCGCTGGTGAACGGAGCAGATTCCTGTCTCCTGTTTCTTTCTCTCCCCTTCTGGGATCCAGCGATCTGGCAGTGGGAAGGGGAGTGGAACCAACTCGGGAGCAAGACCCTCATGCTTGTGCTCTGAGGCACGAACTCACACACAGTGAAGGTACCTTGTGGGACTGTCTGGTCCATTCCCCCGCACCAGCCCCACTGCCTAAATCTCTTCTGAGCCCATCCAGGGGTTTTGCTGTTCATGGTATTTTACTAAAGAGGGGGTTGGTGTTGTGTAGCCTGGCTCTTTGCTTCCCCCGTGCAGTTCAGGGACTGGGGGTCACCGTGCCCATGGCCAGATGTGCTCAGCGCATCAACCCAGTGTGCCCATCCCCAAAATGGGGGGGAGGTGGTGAGGGGCTGATGCAGCAGGTTTGGGAAAGGGCAGCAGATTGGAGCTGGAGCGGAGGTGTTGCAGCAGTGAGTGATTCAGGGTTCCTGTTGTCCTTGACCCCTGGGCTGGCAGCACTAGTGCCCAGAGCAGACAGGACGTGGGCAGCAGCTTTCCCTGGGCTGCCCCACGGAGAAAGTGAGTTTTGAGTCCTTGGTGGGGTTTGCTGCCCAGCCTGCTGGCACAGGACAATGGCTGATGACAAACTGGCCCAAATTGGGCCAGGATAAGCCAGATCCTTCCTGGGGGCAGCCAGGGAAATGCAAGTGTTAATGAACCATACCACACTGGGATTATTCCTGGGTGGCTTTTAATGTGCAAAAAGCCTGGCATCCCAGCCTGGCACTTGGTACCTGCCTCCTTCCCTGGCTCTTTGTGTCCTGTCCTGTCCCTCCTGTCAGCATCCTCCGCTGCAGCCTCTGATGGGGACACAGGGGGACGGGGTGAGCCTGTAATGGTGTTAACTGGTGAATTACTGGATAATTAATAATGCTGAGTGGCGTGAGCCTCGCCTCTGCTGTCTGCTCCCTCATTGCTCTCCTAAGTGGGCTTGAAGGGAGTCAATGAGACAAGGCACATCAAGGAGACACCCGCTACCGCTCTCTTGGTGCTGCGGGCCTGCTTTCCCCGCTCCTGCAGGCGGCTTCCCCCAGGAAATTTGAGCTTCCTGACCCTATTTTGAGGAGGCGGGTTAGTGGTGGGAGAGAAGAGAAGGCTGCCACGCTATGGAGATGAGGGCCTGAGAGCCAGGGGCGGCTGAGAGAGGAGCCAAAGGAAAGCACTGAAATAAAAACAAAAGAAAAAAAAAATTAAAAAAAAACACACGCACACAAAACCCCAAAACAAACAGCCCCCCTGCTTGCAGTGGGCTGAGGCCATGGTCCCTGCAAACACCCATGCAAATGGGAGAGCAGGCAGAGCTCGATGCCTCCTGCAGATCCCAGCATCTGCAAGCTGAAACGCTGCAAGGTCACTGGCCCTCGCGTGCCGTGGTGCGTGTCGGTCCCTGCCGGCACTGGCCGGGGGACAGCTGTCCCTCTGTCCTTCCGTCCTTCCATCCCTCTGCTTCGCCTCTCCCCGCATCTGCCAGGGATGTCGGTTGGTGCTGTAACCCCCGTGCTGCCGCCCTTGGCCCGACCTCGCCATGCTGCCTGCCTGCGCTTCTCTAACGAGGCAGTTTGCTGTTAATGAGCTAATTGTCGGCGTAATTATTTATCGAGGTGGTGTCGGCATCGCGGCAGCGGCGGGCGCTCCTCATGGTCCCGGAGCGCAGCTGTATTTGTCGTTTCCCAGAGAGTTTGTTGAGACAAAGCAGAGAGGAGTAAACACCGTAAACATCTTTCCTCTTGCATATTCAGCAGCTGAGGGGTTGGGGAAGCTGCAGATTGAGTTGAGTTTAGAGAGCAGAAGCTGCACCCAGGGGCTTCTGGCGCTTAAATACCTTCACATGGCGTTGCCCTTAACCCCTCTGCTACTGCTGGCATTTTGGTGGAAAGTGCTGGGGTGCTTTACCAGGGCAGAGGGCCTGTTGGGGCCAGAGAGTGTTTTTTCCCAGCAAAACGCCTGAAGGATCCCAGGTATGCAGATGGGAGGTGGGTATCGGCTGGAGCATCACTTCCATCTCACTCCGTGGTTGGGAAGATAATTTTCTTGGATCTGCTGTTTTAAAATGTCTAGCTTGGTGATGCAGAGGATGCTTAGTGCTGTGTGCTGGCTGATGGATAGGAGAGGACACTTGCAAGGCTTGGGATTCAGAGGGTGGGTGGAGAGGCCCTGATTCTGTTTCCCCTCCTTTTCCTGTGGTTACAGAACCACACTACTTTTTTTGGGATCCCCACATCTCTCACGCCTGGCTGTAGAAGTTCCCCCAGTTTAGGGAAGGACGAGCAAAGGTCAGGCAGGGAAGGGTGTCGGTCATTGGCTGTATGCTAACTCAGACACCTAACAAAAACAGAAGTTAGAGTAATTGAGGAAGCAGCCCAGCATCCCCAAACTGCCTGGGGAGGCCGAACGTGACCGGCTGGAGTCATTCCTGTCCTTCCCCTCCTAGAAGGCTGGCGTGGCGCTGCATCCCCACTGCAGCCGGGAGCGGGACCGGCAGGGCGAGGGGGGCGAGCAGGGGCACAGAAAGGCACTGTGTTTTCCCTCCTCCCCATAGGTGACTGCAGGTTGCTGCTGGGAGCTGGTCTGGGTTGACCCTCGCTTCCCGGGCAGCGGTGAGCGGGAATCGTGGAGCTATATCCTGCCCTTGCATATGTGGAGCTTGGGAGCTCGGCATTTTCCCATATGCTCCATGCACGTGCTGTATGGATTTTAAAACCCCTTGGGGACTGGCATGCATTTGGAGGCCACTGCTTGCCAAAAAAAAATCTCTCTCTTTAAAATCAAAGTTACGTAAGGAGCCTTGTGAAGTGGAAGAATCCCATGGGCGGAGCGGGCTGTCTCTCCGTCGGCTGTGTCTGCCTTGCTGCCCTAACCTCCTGTGCCCCTCACTGCCACCCTTGGGGATTTGGCCCGAGCCCCTCGTTTCCTGGGACAGGAGGGGCCTGCTGGGGGTGGATTTTTGCTGGTGCTGTGTGACCACGTGAGGCCATTGCCTAGAGTGGGACCTCTGGGAGGCCCATGTACCCCCCAGGCAAGATACCCATGGTCAGGGTCTGTTCTGCTCAGCTGATCAGGGCAGCGTGGTGAGGATGCTTAATGGACGGGGCGAGTGCTGTGGAGCTGGTCCTGCTCCCCCGCCTGCATCCTGGCTTTCACAGAGGGCATCCTTCTGGCTTTGCCTTGCCCATCGGTGTGACCATCCTCACTGGAGGTCCCTGCCTTCACAGCCCTGAGGGTGGAAAGGGGCTGGTGCAGCCCTGTCTCTGGCTCTTCATGGGCAGAGATTGTAAAAGCTTCTCCCAGACCCGTGGGCGAGCGCTGAACCGAAGAGGCAGCTGGCTGAGCCAGGCGCCTTGTCTGGGGCCAGGCAGCATGAAAAAAATGTGGGGATTTCCCCAAGACGTTCCTGCGGGAGAAGGGAAGAGGGTTGGCAGGTGGGTAGCGTGTTTGCTGGAGGCTCTGCTATGTGAAGTGAGGCTCCTTCAGGAACTCTGACCTGTTTGTCTTGGCACGGCCTTGGCTGGGAAGTGTTTTGTCTCTGGGGGAAGGCTGGGGTGCAGGATTCAGCCCCTCCTGCCTTACTGCCAAGCCATTTTATTTTTGAAGCTAGTGTCAGGGTGAGGAGGAGAGGGGGGTGTGTGTGTGCTGGGGAGCTCGTGCCAGTACCCCACGTGTTTGAGGTGGCAGTGGCGCGGGGCTGGAGGGGGAGCAGGGGTGCTGTGCTGGCTCCCGCTGGGTTTGTAAATGCTGCTCTGTAAGATGCAGAGGTCCGAGAGCGTTAGTCTTGGTCTGCAAATCTTGTGCAGATGCAGAGTGGGGCTGCATGCCTTGGATGTGTCCCAAGTGCCTTACATCAGTGCATAGGGAATTTTAGGGAAGCATCAGCTCATCCTTTCCCTCGACTGGTGAGGTGGTGTGGCAGGGGCGGGAGAGGCAAGGGATGGGGCTGCCAAAGCGGATGGAGTGGAGGTGGGAGATGGCTGATGGCCATCTGGGAGATCCGTCATGTCAAGGCATTGGCAAAAAGCTCATCTCTCCTCTGTTTTCTTCCAACAGCCGCTGCAGATTGACGACAATTTCTGTGGCCAGGATTTTAACCAGCCGCTGGGTGGGACGGTCACCATTGAGGGGACACCGCTCTTTGTGGATAAGGAGGATGGGATGACCTCGGTGGCTGCCTACGACTACAGAGGACAAACCGTCGTCTTTGCTGGCACACGGAGCGGGAAGATCAAAAAGGTAGGAAACCCCTCAGTGACGCTGATGGGGAGCAATGATGGCTCGTGTTGTTGGCCCTTTGGGGGGTATAGGAAGGTCTTGTGCCTGTGCCATAGAATGACATATTGGGGGTAACGTGCAAGGGGCCAGTGAGGGACAATTTCCCCTTGCTCTTCTCTGCCAACCAAATTTACAAAACCTCTGTCTTTTGGAAGAGTTAGAACCTAGGGAAGTTGAGTCCTGGTTGCTGGTGGATCAGAGCCCATCCCGTTGTGTCTCGGGGTGGGTGGGTTTGCCCTGTAGCTGCCACAGGGTGGGCTCTGTCTGTCCAGGTCTGTATGGTTTTGCCATTGACTTGGGCAGAGTGGGCAGAGGTGGGTGCTGATGGCTTCAGCCCGGTGTGGGGGAGACTTCTCTTCCCCTACCCGGCCACGGCACAAAAGGCTGCTTGTTGGTGGCAATTAGCAAATAGCTCCGTGTGTGCCTTTCTCTGCCTGCATCTCCACAGGGCACGGATTTCCTGTTATCATAACATCGTGCCTATAATTACAGCTGTACATGCCCTGTATAAACACAGCTTGCGTTAACTGCATCCTTAGCCAGGGAAAGGCAGTGTGAAGGTCCTGTTATGGTCCCTGCCAGGGGCAGGAGGACCAGGGCTTGGCCAGGGGGTCTGGCCCCTTGCTCTGCGGCTTGTGAGGTGCTCCAGCACCCTCACCCTGCATTTTTGTTGCTTCTCCTGATCTGTGCTGGTCAGGGTGACCTGGAGCAGGCAGGGTGGCTTCCCTGGCAGGAATCAGGAGCAGGGTGCCGTTGCGGGTGATAGTCCAGTCCCCAAACGTCCTGCTTGCCCTGTCTGTGTTCCCCCTGGACCCCTGACCTGCCTGCAGCCCTGCCTATTAGCAGTGTGTTTAGGGGTGGGAGGAACATGAGCAGCGTGTGTTGGGGTGGGGGGGCAGGATGCTTGTGATCGTCTCCAGCCCCACATCCTCTGCTTGGCTTTCTGCAGTCCTCAGGGGGGGGACACGGCGGCGCCAGGGCTGAGCAGGGCTGCGGGGAGCTGACGGAGGCAGCTCGTCCTCCCTTCCGGATCGATGAGGGATCCGGAGGGACTGGTGTCGCATTGCTGGCGGCTTCTCCTGCCGCTGGGCTCCAGATGGGAGGTTTTAAATGGGGATGGGAAGGAAAGAACATGTGGGAGGAGGGTTCACAGAGCCATGGGGACAGTGTTACACCTCTAGTTCCTTATTTATCTAGAGGGGCTGGCAGTTACGCTTTACACAGCAGATTTGTTTTTTCCTCTTCCTCCTTTTTTCAGTTTTTCTCTGGTCTTTGTATCTTCAGTGCCACTCGCAAGCAGTGATCTAGAGTGGGTGCCTGGCCAGGCAGTGGGTTGCATGCTACAAAGTCGTGGCTGAGGGTGTTGTTTGGGCATCGTCCTCTCCTGCAGGGCCTTCCCCAGCTTTCTTTTTGCTAGTTTCTAAACTCGGTGCCTCAAAGAGCAGGAGCTCCATGGGGAATGAAGAGGTGGGTCTCAGTCCTGTGTCAGCACAGGGATGCTGGGCAGGTTTTGTAGGCTTGTCATGCCTGAAGCCCCCAAAACCCCTGGGGTCTCTGAGCTCTCTTGACAGCAGCATGGGGAGCACTTTGCAGGCTCCAAGACCTGCACTGCCAGGTCCCCCCCTTGTCCCCTGCTGTGACCTTGGGGTGGGCAGCCCAGCCTTTCTGCGGCAGCCCCTGCCTAGCCTGCCTGGCAAAGCGCTGCCTCAGCAGCTACCTGATCCTGCTGCCTGGCTGCCAGTGGGGCGGGAGGGAGGAGAGGGCTCCCCCCTGCCTGGGGACCACGAGAGGGGGGCTGCTGACCTGTCCTTGAGTGGTGCTGACACGTCCCCAACTAGGGGATGAGGTGCCTGGCAGGGGTACAGCAGAGCGTGGCCAAGGTGGCTCTTCCAGGCAGAGGGTGCAGGAGGGGTGAATCTCTCAGCAGTAGTTGTAATCCCTCTGCCTTTAAGCCACCAGCGTTTCCCCTTGGCAAGCACCTCTGTTAGGCTTGGTGCAGCCTGGTGGCTTCTCTGCTCTCCTGCTGGTCCCCCCTGCCCTTACCATCACCTCCTGGCATCTCCTTTGGGGAGGGAGGGCTGCACTGACAGCTGGGTGCTCCCCTCCCCATCCCCAGGAGCCCTGTAATGGATGCTGCTCTGCTGAGGGGGCACCAGTCTCGCCATCTGGGATAGGGTAAGGTCAGGGCAGAGTCACTGCTGCGTCTGGATTTTCCTTGGATGGCAGCTCCTATGCCCAGCATTTGTCCAGGCTGTTGCGTGCAGACAGAGCCTCCCTTTGTCCCCCCCAAAAAAGCCACACGAGCCTCTGGCTGCCTTGCAGCCTCTCCCCAGCCCTGCCGCCAACAGTTGCCGGGGTGCTGGGCAGCACCTGCTGCTACCGCAGCTGCAGGGAGACCCTAAAATTGGGGGGGGGGGGGAGCGGGATGTGTGTGTGTAAGGAGGATATTGCAAACAAGGTCAGATTTGCAAAACTGGCTGTGGGACAGGGGCTGGTGGGGGATGGAGGTACAGGGCCCCTGGGATGCTGTGTGTGGGTCACAGCAGGGAAGCCTGTGGCAGCCCGCTCTCAGCTTGTCCCTGCGGGGTTACCAGGCAGGTGGTTATCTTTGGCTGGCCCCGAGTTCTGCAGAGAGGCCAGGCTTGGAAAGCCCTCTGCACCGCGTGCTCGCTGTCCTCTGTGCCAGCAGTCATGGGACTGGGCCTCTTGGGGAATTCCTGCCGCTGCCCGGGTGAGCCGTGCCGGGATGACTTCCTGTGCTGCTGGGTCTGGCGGCGAGCCACGTCCTCCGCGATGGTGTGTCCAGACCCGGCCTTGCACCCTGTGGTCTGAGGGTGCTGCGGATGGGGAAGTGACAGGGGGACTTGAGCCATGAGCATGATGCAGCAGGAATGTCCAGGGGATATTTGCGCAAGGGAAGCAAGGCTTGCTTCGTAATGCTTGGGCTTTTCCTGGAAACCACCTGTCCTTGCTTGATAATCTTTTTATTGGGCGGTTGTCATTTTCTCAGGGTGTCTTTCCTATTTTTCGGGTGAACAGAAAGCTGCATGTGTAATTACAATGGGAGTGCTCAGTCACATGCTGGAAAGGCATGTTGGACGCTGCACCCATAGTCACCCCTTAACCTGTGTGTGCCAAGGACTCAGTTTTGGGTGTGTTTGCAGTGTTGTCTGGAGAGATGGAAGAAGGATGATGCTGGAGGGGGTGTGATGATGGTGCAACCTCCTCCCAGTAACAGCACCGTGCTCGGCTGGCCGCTCTGGAGCTGGGGCAATGGGGCATCCTGGGAGGTGCAGTGCAGAGATGGGGCTGCCCTCTTAGCTTGCCATCTGCCCCTTGTTATGCAAACAAGGCATTGCCTTAGGGCTCTGCTGAGCTCTGGTGTGGCCCTTGTGGGTTGACCCAGTTTTGGGTGCCGCCTGGTTATTTTTGGGGTTGAGCTGAGCTCCTCCTCTGAAGCAGCTGGTGGCTCCCTGACCACTGCCATCCCTGGCTGCTGCTGCAGAAGGATGCTGCGAGCTGTCCCTGCTGCCATAGCCCCTCATGATATATCCAGCACCACCTGGGATCCAGGCACTGGAGATCCCCAAGGTGGGCATGGTCGTGGGATGGTGCAGCCAGTGCCTCTGAGCCAGGGTAGCATTGGACTACACATCCCTCACAGCCAGCTGAGCTCTTGCCTTTCCTGAGGATTATCTGGCTGCCCAGTTGCCACCATAATCCCTGCAGCTCCCTGCCCTGTCCTGAAACAGGCTGGCCTCAGGCACGAACGCATCAGGACGTGTCTCTGTTGGGAATCTGCTCCCCCCCCTGGGGCTCACACTTGCTTCAGCTTGTTTATTCTCTCCCACGGAAAGCACAGCTGAGTTGGCCCTATGTCTGGCTGTGTTGGCTTCTCCACTTTAATAATAATAATAATAGTAATAAATAAACTGTTCACACTAAATGGGTCATCCCCATCCCAACACAGTGGGACACGGTGCTCCTCTCCTGTCCTGGGGAGGGTTGAGGGGCTCCCCTGCAGCCCCTTGTCCTGCCGAGGGCAGGAAGATGGGGGTGCTTTGGGGGACCAGATTTGGTAGCCTGAAGAGACACCCCCATTGAGTAGGTTTATCTTAAAAGCTTTGGTGAAGGGTGTTTTGGTGCATTCACAACCTGTAGTGTGTCTGGACAGTATGACCCAAAAATAGGTGCTGTGGGAAGGGGGAGCTGCTGACCTGGAGGCTTTTCAGGAATTTTCCTGTTGCCTGCTGGCCCTCCTCCCATCACAGAAGCCCCCATGTCAGCCTCTTGGGTATGATGCATGACCCGATCATGGTCCACGTGAGCTGGAAGGAGAAGCCGTCAGATGCTCTGCTGGTTCCCATCCCCGTGGGTCCTTTCGCACTGCCCTCTGCTTAGTGCTCAGGGTAAGTGGCTCTGGCTGAAAAGCCCTTTGTGTCTCGGCGCGTGAAATCTGGCTCCCAGAGTGCACAGGAGGGCTCGGTCCCCCTTGTGACCCTGCTGCCGGCTACCCTACTTACTGCCTGTGCCTTGGCGGGCTTTTTTTTGGGGGGTGGGGAGGGGGGCAGATTTGGGGCATGAAGCCTGCCCTGGCCCCAGCGGTGTCAGCCAGTGACCCTTGAGGGACTCCCCAAGCATCGACCCTGGCGCAGCCCCTGGAAATCCTCGCCTGCCCATGTTGCTGCCTCTCCCCAGCTGGCCACCCAGCACAAGGGCCTTTTGTTCCTCTTGCCTCTTCCCTCTGCCCTCTCCCGCTCCATCCCCATCCCCTGGGGACCCCTCGCCCCCTCCCCACATGCACACAGCCCCCGTGGGTGCCTGTGCCCAGCTCTGGGAGGGAGATCTGCTCCTCAGAGCATGCGTCCACGCCTCTCCCCAATCAATGGCAATAATTTTATTGACATGACAAGGTAGCTGACGGTTGCCAAAGTGAATCCATCAAATACCTCTCGGCAGCTCCCGCCCCCTTGAGAGCTCTCGCCAGAGTCGTTAAGCTGTTTTAATCAAGGTGGAGGCTGGAGAGCTGGTGTGTTAAGTGAATGGGGTGGTGGGAAGGGGGTAGTGAAGCCTTGCCTGTCCCCCTGCTCGTGGCGGGGAGCGCTCGGCATCGCCCCGTTCCTGCTCAGCAGGAAGGGGCCCCGCTTGCCGGCGTCGGGCTTTGTTGAGCCGCCTGGCTCCGAACAGGATGTCTCATTGTTGGAGGAAACAATTAGAAATTCATCGTGAACCGTTGGCCTCCGGGACCGGCCCGGGCAGCAGGGCTGGGGCTGCAGGCAGCTGCCAGCTCCGTCCTCGAGTGACTCCTGGGGGGGGATGCCACCAGGGTTCATGCTCCGGCCTCGTGCAGGATGGATGGGGATGAACTTTTCCACGTTCTTCGCTCTCTGAAGGATGCTCCAGCGTGCTCATGCAGCCTTGAGGAAGGACAGGAGGTGTCAAGGGGCTCCCTCCCTCAAAACCCCGCTCCTTCTACCCTTGGTGCCTCCAGGCTTTTTGACTCACAAGCCAATAACCCTCTTCTTTTCTTTCCCCCCCCCCCGCATCTGCTCTGTTCTCCGCACAAAGCCAGCAGGTGAGCGAGGCCTGGGAGCCTGGCGCCCAGCCAGCCAGGGAGGCAGCAGCAGCCAGCCCTGCTCCGACCTTCCCCGCCGAAAACGCTGACGGTGCACGTCTCGCCCCTCCCCGGCTCCGGCGCCGGGCGCCCGCAGGCAGCGCGCTGCCTAACCCCCATCCATCAGCCCGCTCCGGCTGCCGCGGAGCCACCGACGGGCAAGGCAGCGTTGCTGCCGGGCTTTGCCGGTGTTGGGGCAAGGTGACTTTTTGGGGAGCAGTGCGTCGTAGAAACTGGAGGAGGCTCAGGGATGGAGGTGGACCCCGAAGACCCTGTGTCGTCAGAAGGGCTGCTGGGTGCAAACCTGGCTTCTGTGATCGCCCCGAAAAAGGGGATTGAGGGCAAAATGCCTCTTGACAGCCCTGGCAGGTCTGTACCAGCCAAACGCAGCAGTGTCACCTTCCCAGCCGGTCCCTGCAGACCGTCCTGTGCCCCGACATGGGCTGCCACCCTGGAAAGAGGGTGGAAATAGAGGTGGGAAAGGAAAAAGCAAGAACCTGCGGGTTTGTGCCTGCATGCTGTTGCTGGTCCTGCTCTTGCTGTTGCTGGGCTGTGTAAGGCATTGGTGGCTGTGGCTCAGCAGTTCTGGGAGAGCAAGGCAGAAGGGTGATGCTTTGGGGTCACTGGTGGGGATGCTGAGCCCCCTATAAACCTCTGGGCTAGGGTTGCTAGAGGCCTGTGTTAGGAAAAGGGGTGTGTGGCCGTGCCCATTGCTGGGGGCGTGCGGTCCCAGTAGCGAGCACTGGGTTTTCCCTGCAGTTGGTTTGGTTGATGAAATGTGAAGCTGCGGAGCGTTTTCATCTGCATCTCTCTGCTGCCAAATGCGGGGCTGTGGCCCCTGCCCGTGACCCCTCTTCTGCTGGGAAAGGCAGGAGAGCGACTCTTGCTGAGGACCTCTGTGGTGGTCCTGCCAGGAGAGGGCAGGGTGAAAAGCCAGCCCATTGAGATGGAAATTATCTGGAGGCCCCATCTCTGTTGGGTCCCTTCTGTTGGAGACATTGTGCCTATTCACTAGCATAAACACTGACTAATTTTGGCTTTTCAGGTGGGAGAATAGCACTGGCCTCCCACTAAAGGCAGCAGGGAAGAGGGAGGATGCCTGGAGCCTCACACTCATGAGGAAGGCAGTGGTTTGAGAGGCAGGGGGGCTGCGGGTACGCCTGGGTGGGAAGGAGAAGTGCTGGTGTCCTGCCTTGCCTTTGTGCAGCCCCATTAACCCAGATTTAATGGTGCCTGAGGAATTTACCCTGAGCCTATGGCCAGCTGCAATAGGGAAGTTGCAGGGGCCAAACTGGTTTTGATGTTGTCTGCGTCCCTGCATGTCCCAGCACTGCCTCAGGTGGAGATGCGACAGTGGAGAAGGTCAGCCATCCCCAGACCCCGTGGGCTGACCTCCCCGCTTCTCCCCCCTGGACTGGGAGGAAAATCTGTCATAAATCAAGAGTGAGGTGGAGGTGGGGTATGGCTCTTGGGGATGCAGGATGTGGATGCCAGCTGCCCCTTGATGGCTGCTGGAGCCCATCATCCATCTCTGAGGATTTGATACACATGGAGGTCATTCATCTCCACTGCAGGTCCAGGCGGGGATGGCGCTCAGCCCCAGGCTGCTCGGAAGAGCTGCTGTTCGGCCTCTGTTATCCCCTGCCTTTGTTAATTACGGGCTTTTCTGAAGTGGAGCAGGAGAATGGATGCTAATGGCAGCCCGTACTGACAGGGAAGGCAGCAGGAAGGTGCCCCGTGGGATTGGCATTGTGGAGTGAAATACGGAGGTGGAGGAGCCAGGGTGAGTGCTGGGTGGTGGTAAGGGTTCAGACCCCCGAGACTGCAACCCTGTTTCTCCCAGGCACTGACCTTGTTGGGTGGCAGGCGGGTGGGACAGGAGTTAAACCCAGTCCCATCAAGTACCCAAGAAGCAGCAGGGGTGGGACTGGAGTGCTCAGCCTGCATCTTGCCTGGGTCATACTTAATTACGGTAATTCTGCTGTGCCTCACGGATGAGCAAATACCTGGGAGCTCTGCTCATCAAAGGGTGGTGGAGTGGGAGCATGGGGGTTTAGATGTGCCATCCAGCTAAGGAAAGGGCTCTCCCAGCCTTGGGGGTGTGTGTGCTAATCCTGGTTTAGGCCACCACAATAAGGATAATGTTTAGCATTTTATATGATGGTGCTTCGGATGAAATGAGTTTGATGAGTGAATTCGTGCTTTAGTCTCTCGATTGGATGCAGTTGTGTGGCTGAGGGTGGTTTGGAGTAGGCTGGTGGGCAGAGATGGGGCAGAGCATCTCAGGAGGGGCAGGAGGAGCCTCAGAGCCCCAAGTCCGTGGGATGGACTGCAGGTACCACAGCCACTTTCCATTCCCTTTCTACCCAGAATGGAAACGTTTCCCATTCTTACGTTTTTCCTCCATTTTGCCTTTCTCTTTTATCTCTCCTACCCTGACCAGTGCTCAAAATAGCTCTGACTGCTGCACACCAGCCCCACATTCTTCCTCTCCTGCCCTTTGGTGGGTCCTCGAGGTCCCCATATCTCACCTCTGACTGATCGGAGGAGTGGTGTTGAAGGGATTTGCACTGAATAAACTTTCCTGAACCCTCCCCAGTTGCTTCCAAGCTGGGAAGTTTCCACATAACCCCCCCATCCCTTTCCTTAGCTGTTGCAATGAGAGGAGGAGAGCAGGGCTGCAGCAAGGCGCAGCAGGGGACATGATGGGCAGGGGGAGTGCCATTGTTTGGGGTTTGGCGCTGGATTTTGGGGCCCCTGGGCGCTTTCCCTGGGTGGCCAGCGCTATACCAGAGCTGATCCTGGCACCTTCCCCACTCTTTGTGCGCCTACGGACCAGCCACCGGCACAAAACCTCCTCGTGGCAGCGAGAGCAATTGTCTATGTGGGAAGCAATAGTGGGAAAGTTTTATTTAATGGATGCTTAGTTCTTCTAATGCCATTTAGCAGCTGGAGAGAAAGAAGAGAGCCAGCGCTCTGTGACAAGCCGGCTCTCTGCAGACTGAGGATGGGCCGACATGGTGAGGAGCATCCCTACAGTCTGGCAGAGGAAGGCAGGATAATGTGATAGCGCTTTAATTTTGCCATGCTTTGTGCCCTTGAGGGCAGCATTGGTTGATTGCTATGTGCCGGGACAGATCTGGCATGTCCAGGGTGCTCAGTGTGGGGATCCAAGGAGGGGCCGTGCCGGTAGAGTCAGCACTGGGGGAAGCATCTACCTCTTGCCGTAATCCTCTTATGGGCAAAGGAAACGATGCTAGGCTGAAAAAAGCCTGCGTGGTTTTTATTAGCTACAACCCTAATGATGTATTTTGGATTGCTCTCCTGCGTGGATAAAAATTACCAGACCTTGAACAAAGGGGGAAAAAAAAAGTCTCTCTGACCTTGAAGCTGTTCGTTCACTTGTCTTCATTTCATTCCCCACGGCTGGGGATGCGGGTCAGTTTTGGGTGCTATTTATAGTCCGCTTCGCTTGATGGTTTTCTTTACAAAGCGAAAGGTTGTCACCTTTGTTTCTGATACTGCAGAGAGGAGCTGCTCAAGGGAAAAGGAAGAATAAATGAGAAATTTTTCAGAGTGTTCCAGTATGCGGCAAAGCTTTGTAATCTGGAAAGATCAAAAAGCCCCAGACTGCCACGCTGAGCTCCTTGTGTGGACGTAGCCAGGGTCTCTGCTGCAGGGTACGGGATGATGCTCTGCCGTGCTGGCCGGTGGCTGCTGGGACCAGTTGGAGCCTTTATCTGCTTCAAAACGGTGATGCTTTCCCTTCCTGGGCAGCTTGGCTCACTTCTCCACATCTGGCATGATTGGCTTTGGTTGAAACAGCACATTAGCTTAATTCTTCCCTTCTCCCTCCCCCGTGAAGGAAGCTGCGGCTGTTTCCCACCTTCACTGGAGCTGCCTGCCCGCAGGAGCCCCGCTACTGAAATGGCATCGCCCGCCTGTGCCTGCATCCCCTCCTCTGGCCCCATCCCTAACTGACAGACTCATTGAAACAACAAATGTTGCTGTAATTTAATTTTCAGGCAAACAATAGTCCAGGGACAATGTTAAATTCATGAAACTGGTTTAATGTGACGACATTTAATGAAGCAATTTGTGTGCTAGTGTGGCTGTGCGCGGCTCCGGGGTAGCGGGGATGCCGCTCCATCCTGCTGGGCAGTCCCTCTTTGGGGATGAGCTGAGGAAAGGTTGATGCTTTGTGGGGAGAGGGGGGGTGTGTTGTCCTGCTGCTCCCCAGGTGGTGTGTGCTCTGGGGGGTGCAGCTTTCCTATTCTGCTTCCCAGTGCTGCTGCAGTGCGGACTGAGAGCCAGTGGGTCCAAGCTCTGTGGTTTGGCTGGGAGGGGAAGGGTTAATGAGAGTGTTTTGGGACAGGAGGGGGCTTGCTCTCTGCAGGCTCTGCCTTCCCTACTCCTTTCCTCTGTTTGCCTTGAGCCCCCGGGAAGGTCCCTTCACTCCCTTAGCTGGGGGTGTGGGATATGGGGGGGTGTTGTCGTCCCTGCTGGGGGGGCCTTTAGCTGAGGGCAGGGCCAGGGTATTGTGCATTTGGCAATGGGACGGGTCCAGGCAAAGGGTTCCTGACCATCCTGCTGCTGATCTCCAGCTGCTCCTGGAGATCTTCCTTCGGGGATACCACTGGCAAGGGCAGGCAGCGTGGGGAGAGGAGCCGTTTCCTTGTGCTGGATCTGCGTCCTGGAGCGCTGGTCCTTGGGGTGAGGAGACCTGTGCAAACACGCCCTCCTCCCCCAGCCCCTGCTTTGGGGGTGCCAGATTGAAACCTCAAATGCTGTAGCACCCCATCTCCCATGCACAGGGTGATGGCTCTTCACTACAGTAACTGCCTCCAGGACTGCCCTGGGTTGCAGTATTGCAATATCCACAGTGCTGTTAACTGAGGCTGTTCCCTTTGGAGCAGGAGTTAGGAGCGCTGGTGCACTGGGAGAGCACAGGCTTGTCTTTGGGAGGGGTTATGGTTTGCAAAGCAGGTGAGAAGAGGCAGTTTGGAGGATGGAGAGCCTGACTGCTTGCTCCAGGGGTGGATTGGATTTGTGCCACCCCACCAGCATCCCTCAGGCACCCTGGCACCAGCAGTGCGTAGGCTTCTGCTGTGTAGCAGGAGAGGTTTCCCTGCCATTTCTTTCCCCTTGGTGATTGACAGAGCCCCGTAGATCTTAATTATGTGCCAGCATCCACTGCACAAACCTGGTGTTGCTGTAGCTGGAGGCTTAATGCTGGCAATGCTGCTTGCTGGGCAGGGCTTCCTTTGCATTTTGGGGGACAAATTGTTGTCCTCGCTGGATGCGACAGACCCCTGGAGCTGCGTGGGTGGGAGCTGGAGCAGTGGCGATTGAAGCGATGAAGTTAAAGGTACCTATGGATGATTTTGCTGTTTTCCAGTGAAGCTTGGGGAAGAAGGGAGCTGGAGACACACGGATGCTGTCTCCTTTGGGGTTGGACAAGAGACCCCCCTGGTCCCACCCTGAAGGAGGTGACATCCACGTATCTCCAGCAGAGCTTTTCTCACCTGCAGAAGTCCTACCTGGCCCTCTCACATCCTCCCAATCCTCTCAGCAGCAACCCCTACCAAACCTGAGCTCCACCAAACTTGTGTCACTGGTGGTACTCTTCCCAGCTGGGACTTAAAGCTAAATTTTCACTGAAAGATGAAGCAAAATCTTTCCAAGGGTGGATTTTGGACTCAGCAGGGATGCTCACAGGCTAGCTTGGGTTCTGTAGAGCAGTTTGCGGTCCTGGAAGCTGTGAAGGCAGCAGGTTTGCTGGTCTTGGAGGCTGTGTGAGTGACTGTCTGTTCCCTGCTGCCTCTGGCATTTTGCTTTCCATTGATGGTCAACAATTAACCTGTAGCTGTTGAGCAAAATGCAACTGAAAAAATTCATAGAGGAAAAATATGCAGTTTTGATGTGCATGTGTGAATGTGTATTTTTCTTTAAAAGCATCCAAAAATAGGCCTGTGTCTTGGCCAGGGTGACTATATCTGTAATTAGCTATGGAAAGTGGGTGTTTTAGCGAGGCTGGTACACGTGCAGCCATGCTGAAAGGGTCAGCATCCCTGGCGAGGAGGTCGGGATGTGGGACCTCGGGGATAGTGGGCACGGCTGGAGGGTTGGGGGTTTCAGGCAGTGGGTTCCCACAGTGTGCTCTGTACCTGCAGGTTTCGTGGCAGAGGGAGGGGAACAGCCTCTGTCCCCTGGATGGAGATGCTGGATAGGGTTGGGCTCACTGCCGCTGTGCTTGGTTTCCTGTGGGGGGTGATGCATATGATGTTTTTTGTGAGAAATGAGCAAAGTCCTATAAAAAGACCCAAAAGCCTGAAAACTGCACCTCTCCTGCATGGCCCGTGCCAGCTGATTCCCACCCCACACGAGCAATGGGAACTTCCCAAATTGAATTCTCCATTTATTTCCCCCGGGGTTTCTTGGAGTTACTCTCCCTCTCTTTCTGGTATGTTTATGAGCCTCGAGGGATCTGTTTTTACACTCAACATTTAAAATTAAAGATGTGTTTCTCTTCTAGCAGGTGAGATAAACACTCCCTGTCTCAGCTGGGGGTTTCCTTCCTGCCTCTCCTTACCCCCTCCTCCCCCGCCTCGAATCTGCTGGTGGGAAATTGCATGCCCACGTCTGGAGCAAATAACCTGGGAATGAGATGCCTGGGCTCTCCTCCCTGGGGGACAAGTCAGCTTTGGTGCGGGATGTACGAGGTTTGGCTTCTTCCTCCAGTGGTTTCTTGTTTTAAGAGGGCAAAATTTGCTACCTTTGGCATGGGGATGGAGGAGGAGGGAATGAGGCGGGGGGCAAATGTGCTTGCTCCACCTTCAAAGTGTGGTTCATCTGGGCGACTAAGGGCATGCCATGTGACGATGCAGTTCGGCTGCTCATCTGCAGGAGGGCTCCTTAAGTTGCAGTAACTTTGTTGTCTGGCAGCATTGGTGTTTCTGGCTGGGGGCTGTGTGGGGGCTGGCACAGCCAGGGGTGGCACCTACTGCCCGTGGTCCCTGTGAGGTGTGCTGCTTGGGGTGCCTCGAGCATGTACCCCTGCACCTCATCCCCTCTTTAGTTACTGATCCCAGAGGCGGAGAGCAACTGTGTCCCACTGGCTTAAGGAGAGGTGGAGGGGCTTCCTCCGTGCCCCTTCATGGAGTCCAGCATCACAGCTCGCTGCCCCCTCTGCAGCCTCGTCCTTTCAGACCGCAGTTAGGGATGCCTTTCTGCCCCACGCCTGCTCTCCTGGGCTGCCGAAACGAGACCTGGGCTTCATTTTGGAAATGGAAGCAATTAAAGAGCACGCAAGCAGCTCTGGTCCTCCCCAACACCATATCCGCCCAGGTGGCTGTCGGTGCCTCCCTCCTGGGATGGAAGCATCTCCTCTCACCTCTGTTCGGCTTTGTTTCCCCCTCACCATGTGCTGCTGCACTTGCGTGAACATCTTCACTGCTGTGCTGTGAAAGCCTTGGCTATAAACGCAGACCCAGACCCCCAAGAACATGACTCTTTAGCTGAGACTTATTCCACTGTGTGTTTCTGAGACAGTGCCGGAGGTGGTACTGCGTACCTACAGAGTTGGGGTGTTTTTGCAAGCATGTAGGTGAGCTCCAAATCTTGCCCTTGGTGTCCCTGCCGTGGGTGGCAGCTCTCGCTGGCCAAGGCCGTTGAGTCAAAACTGTAGTTTCTCACCCCCCTAACCTCCCTAATTCTGTTTATGCTCATGAGCAGGGAGAAACAGAGAGGGAGAGCGAGCATTTTTCTAATGGCTTGTGAGTTTCTGGTGGTGTTTTTCATCAGGAAAATGATAGTTGTATAGAAGCAATTAATGGGAGGAAGAGTTTGTGGTAATAAATGTCAAGAATGTTTCAAGGATGGTTTGGATGAAATAAATTTTTTTTAAAGCCTTGCAGCAAAAACAAAAACCTTGCCCTATTTTGAACCTTGCCAAAGAGCAACAACTTCAAAACTTCAGGTTTTTTTTTTGTTTTTTTTTTTTTTTTTGTCTCTGGTGTGTGTGTGTGTGTAATGTTTAAGTGCTTTTTTTTTCCCTCTCAGCCTGTGTTCCTTAAACAAAAGCATGTGTTTTCCTGGCGCGGCTCCCCAGAGGCAGCTCTGCCGGAGAGGAGGGCAGGGGCTGCAGAGGTGACGGCCGCACGAGTCCAGGCAAGTCCTGTTTTTTGGCAGGAGATGGAGTCCTCCCATTTTTTTTTTTTGGTGGGGGGTGTGTGGGGGCAGACTGTGGTCAGTTCACTTCTCCTGCCTGCGCTGCCCATTTCTTCTCTGTGCCATCTGTGGATGGTGATGCCAGCAGCCAAAAGGAGGAGCAAGCTGGAGGCATGCACGGAACACTTCAATATCCCAGGGCAGAAGGTGATAAAAGAAAGAATTAGTGCTTCAAAGTGATGTTAGAGCCTTGGCTGCCTGTCCCCATGCAGCCATCGTCTGTGGCTCGTGGGCTGTCGGTGACCCTGCTGTGTCTCTTGCTCCCTGGAGTGAGTGAGGGCTTGGGGAGGTTGGCATGAAAAAAATGACATTTTGTGGGGGAGATGGTTTCCTAGGGGGGGGATGTCTGCCTCCATGCATGCTCTGAAACATCCCTGGGATGCTGTGGTGGTGTGAATCTGCCTGGGAGCTCTGCTCACTCCAGCGCTGCCGAGCCCTGCTGCGCGCTGCCTTCCAGCCGCAGCCGCACCTTCGGCCCCAGCTGCGGGGCTCAGTGCTGGTGTGTTTTTCATAAAGGCTCTTGATCACATACAGGATGTTTCTGTTTGTTCAAGCAATGAAATCACACAAACAACCCACCCCCAGTTTGGCTTTCGCAGAGCATCAGCTGCTCGACCCAAGTCCTCGGCAGAGCCGGAGCAATCCTCCCCTCTCCTCCTCCGGCTCTTGACCCAGCAGCGCGGCGAGAGCGCGCCTTTCATGTTGCGGACATGCCCTGGAAAGTTGCCCGGCACTGGGGACGGGATTAGATTAGGGCTGGGAGCCGGGGCTGACTCATCGCTGGGGCTCGCGCCTGGCCGAGGCGGCGGCAGCATCTCGCGAGGAGGCTCAGAGACCTTGAGCTGGGACCAGGCGGGACCAGCCCCACGTTTTGGGGGCTGGGTTGCAGGCAGGCTCAGGGCGAGTAGCGATGCCAGCTCAGACCCTCTCCTAAGAAGAGCATGGTTGTTTTTTGGGTGGGTTGGGGGGTAGGTTGCAGGTGCTGTCTTGTTCCTGGGTGCTGGGGTTGTGTGCTTTTGCGTTACCCCAAGCACCCGGTCCCGGATGAGGAAGTTGCAGGTCTGCCACTGCGTTGTTGTCTTTTGCTTTGAGCTTCATCCTTCAGGGTATTAAGCGGAAGGAGAGCAGGAATGCGTCAGGATGGATTGAAATAAAAATAAAAAAAAAAACCCTGACTTTTCTCGCCCCTGTTGCGCGCATTGGTCCCATTGCTGCCGTTTCCATGGCAAAGCAGCGGGCCCATAACCCAGCCCGCCCCGAGCTCCTCGCTGTTTGGAGGAGCAAAAATCCTTAGAGACGATGAGAATAATTTAACAAGCTATTAATGAGAGCGGGGGAAAACACCGGAGGAGCTGGAGCAGGGTCGAGGTGGGGGCGTGGGGAGGCAGGGCTGGTTTTTGGCAGGGAGTGGGTCACGTTGGCAGCCAGCTCGCCTCGCCTTAGATGTGTTACGAAGTTTTGGAGGTTGCTTGAAAAGTGTCTGGGGAGCGGTGGCGAGCCAAGCGGGCTGCGGGCCAGCTCGCAGCTAAACATGTTGTTGTGTAAAATTGCAGTCAATTAATTTAAGACCTGCCAATTTCAACTGCAAAGCGCTAGGAGGTTCTGTCAAGTTTTCAATGGGATAAAAAGGGGGAAGGGGGGGGATTAGTTTTCAGCACTTGGAAGGGCAAATAGTGTGATCCTGTGCTCGATCCTGCAAAGCGCCACCTCCTCTCTGCTTCTTTTGGTTGCAGTAAGCTCGCTGCCACCGATGTTCAAAGTCCTTCTGGTGTGTGCCATCGGGGCTGGGGCAGCTGAAGGACAGCAGCCAGAGCTCAGTGAGGCGGCGATGGCTCTTTCAGGGCCTGGGGAAGCCCTGGCTGCCTGAGGATGACCCAGTCCCCTTTGGCTTTTCAGTGCTTCCCCACCGTAGCCCCATGGGGAGCACCCCCCCTCCTGCATCCCAAGGCGGTCGTTCCCCAACTTGTCTGATCCTGCAAGGCTGGCCTGATCTTGGCGTGTCGGATAGAGTGCTGGCTGTCTGAAACAGAGGAAGAGGTGAAGAATGTTCAGGATAAGCCCAGGAGGCGCCTCAGGTACCCTGCTTGCTGCCCTGGCAGAGCGGTGGTGGAGAGGACAACCCGCCCTGGGGAGCTGGCAGCCAGTTGGGCACAGCACCTGAACCCCAGAAAGGCTCATCCCCTTGTTTCCTGGTGGCAGCAACCGTGGTGCTCTCTCTGCATGTGTCAGGCTTAGCCCTGTGTCCCCCTGCCAGCTCCTGCCCGTGCCCATCGGCCTCTCGTGCTGCAGGAGCCTCTGTCAAGGGACCCTGGCTGGAAGCTTCGGCTGGTGTTGCGTTATGTTTACTGCAGCCTTCATTACAAACGTGATTCCTGGGTTTTGGAGAGCAGTGTTTGTACGTGCATCTGCGAGCTGGCTTTTTGTTGGGGCTCGGGTTTTTTTGCTTGTTGTTTTTTCTTGTTTTATAGCTTAATGAAACTTCTGAGAAAGCGCAGCTCCGCTTGTGAGTAACAGTCATGAGACTGGCGGGGCGAGCCGGCTTCGGCTGTTTGTCTTGGGCTGCTCGCAGCCGGCGGCAGGGCTGAGTGAGAAGGGGAGCTTGTTCTCCTTGGGACTTGTGCCTCTCTGGATGTGGCTCAGCCCTCCCCTGTCCTTATCCCGTCTTGTTTTTCCATCTTTGAAAACACCATAGCTAAGATTTACACACATGTGTGCATGCGTGTGTGTGTCCTTTCTGTGCTCCCATCCCTGGGCTTTCACCATAGCCTCAGCCACTATGTCTCCGTGTCCCCAGGACACCTTCTCCAACCGCTGTTGCTTTCTAACTCACCACCGAAGGGTATAAAACCATGTCCCGGTGTTTGTGCGTTTCCGTGCAAGGGCTCTGCTCCGGCTTCGGCGCTTTTTTGTGTGATGGGGCTGCTGCACGTCCCCACGGGGCTGCAGCCTCACTGCTCCTCATTGCTGGGAGGAGAAGAGATTGGAGGTAGGACCCTCTAGAGCCGGGCTCTGCTGCGTAAGCACTGCTGTCTGCGCCCTTCCCCGGAATATATTAAGCGTAATTTCCTCCTGCTTTGCCGGGAGCTTGTTAATGTTTCACTGGGACACAGGGGCAGCCTGCAAAGCCTGTGCTTCAAAGGAGGGAAGATTTCAGCAGCTCTGAGGTTAGCTTTTGGTTTCCTCAGCTCTTACTATAACTTGTTCTGTGGTTTTAGAAATAGGTAAAAAAAACACTCAGCAGGGAAGAAAGCCTGGGCAAAGCCCACCAGGCAGGCCATCACCTGCATGCCACTGAGCCAGGTTGTAGCTCTGGTGTGTGCTCAGCTCCACTCTTCTTGCACTGGCATTTGGGGAGAAAAAAATAAATTCAATATAGTTAAGGGGGAAGGACTATCTGTATGCCTTGTGAGCCTGCTTGGGTTTGAAATGGCCGGGAGAGACCTCGTGCAGCCTGGCTGTGTCCCACTGCTGCTGGCTTGACACTTAGGCAGGGCTTGCAGGTGGGCTGAGGTGGGTTTCCCTTCCCAGTGGGGAGCTTTTTGGGAATGACATTGGGGCATTTTGGGGAATTACTTTTGCCTGATCCCGGACTCCACAAATCGGAGCAGGATTGGCCCTCCAGGAGCAATAACAGAAGAATTAATGCATTGCATGGGCGTCTTTATGTGTTTTTTAAACCGTGCCTCCTAATTATAAATAATGGCTGCGATACGAGATATGATTATGATGGATGGTGATTCTGTATTCTGTGTGCATTAGTGGCTTTAACCTTGCCGGGGTAATTATGTCTCATTTCAAATTCTGATACTATTTATTTGAGGTAGGGGACTGGGAGTTTAATTTCTACTGCTTTGTCTTTTAGTATTATTATTATTTGAAAAGGATACCTTTGCAAAATTGTTTTTTAATCATTCCCTCCAGTTGGCAGCACCAGTTCATTAATATTTTCAGGGCCCATGTGGGGTTGTTTTGGAGATGTTTGTAAAGGTAGATGTTTTGGGGGAATGTGAAGCGGAGGGCCAATGTATAAGAGAGGAGCTTCTCCTTCAAGACACCTGTGTGCATCCTGCCAGCTTCAGTCTTACCACAGCAGCTATCTTTGGCCTATCTTCTGCACTAGTTGCAGCTCTTGACCTTCGTGTCTCTGCCAGCCTGGGCTCCTTCCTTGCAGGAGGCCGTGGCGGGGTCCAGGCAGGAGCAGGCAGGGCTGAGCCATCGTCCTGCCCGCCCCTCTCACCGCCTTTGACGGCAGGTTTAATTAAAAACCACATCAACCCAAAGATTGTGCACGTGGTCCTTAATCAGTTTGAAGTCTCTGTGAGAATAAAGTAATTATGCTACTCGTTTGGTTACAGTAATTAAAACTTTAATTAACATCATTTCCCACCCCTTGGTCTCCCTCTGCAGATATTCAGGCATGCAATGGGTGCCTGGCAGGGTTGCATCTTGGGATAAAGCTATTTATCTGGGGGCTATCTGCCTGTCCCCATCTTTACTCCCTCCAGCATCAGGCTGGTGAGGTCTGGCTGTCCTTGGCACTTGCCCAACTCTTGCTGGGCTGCTGGTACCAACCTGCAGCTGTGGCTGGGAGCAGCTCCTTGGCTGCTGGCAAGTCACAGCGGGTGGCATCTCTGCTTGGGGTCTCCTGGGAGCGGTGGGAATGGTGGGGAGGAGGGTGGTAGGTGTTCCTCAAAGATCTTCTGAGAACTTGGTTTTGAATGCGACGTGTGCTCTGGTCTGCTGTTAGCAAGCGCTGGGCTTTCAGAGCAGCTCCGCATCCCTAGGAGTAATATATTAAGAAGTTATCTGGGCTCTTCATTTCCCAGTGGATAGACCTGCAAAGCCGAGGTTACAACCATTTGTGGTGAAGTGCTGTCGCACCTGGAAAGCTCAAGGTGGGCTCCAGCCCCCCCTGCACCCCAATTTACCTCCTAGGTGAGCCCTGCGGTCACCGATGGGCTCTGCATTAGCCCACGAGACCCGGCGCTCCCCGACAGCCTGAAGAATGGATTGCTGTCTGGGGAAGCGGGGCAGGGAGTTCTGCATCGGTGCCAAAGGAGATCCATGCTGTGTAAAACCTGAGCTCTTAAATATCTCGAGCAGCATCCTTAGGGAAAGCAATCTCTATATTTAAATCATCTCAATCTCTCCTTTGAAATTGCTCCTATCTGCAGACTGAAGAGCCTTATTTTCATTGTGGTTTTGAACAGGGAGGCTACTGCAGAGAAGTGGTTTTCATTGCTCCGGGTTCTGTGTGGTGGGGAGCCATGGCCCCATAGCTTTCCCCTGGCTTTATGGAGACACAGAGGAGGGTGTAGTGTAGCCAGGGATGTGCAGCTCTTGGGGTTGGAGATGCTGTAGAAGGGCCAGAGGTTTAGGGTGTGGGGATGAAGCCTTAAAGTGCAAATGAAAGGTAAGAGCAGGGAATTTAGCAAACATGTCAAGAGCTCAAGGTGGAGTGAGCGAGTGAGAGGGTCTGAGTGTATTTGAAGAAAAATATTTGCAGGCACTCTCCGGTGCTCTCAGCCCGAAGCCAGGCTTAGCTGGCTGTTATCGCTGGGAACACTGGGCATGGAACGGCAGAAGATTTCTTCTCTAATCTCGGAGGTGCTTATGTTTGAAGCAGGCACTGTTTCAGGGGAAAGGCAGAGCCTGGAGTTTTGATCATGGTGTGTCAATAGTGAAGATGTTGATCTAAAAAAAAGAAAAAAAACCAAACTGTGGCTGTGTAACTTTCTGTCTCCTCCTGATGCCATGGGTTAAGTTCCCATGAAGTATATCATGTGATGTATGGTTTTGTCATTGAATTTGTAAGAGATTTTGCATGTCCAGTGCTGCTGCCTGAGCTGGCTGTTAATATTTAATGTTGTTGCTGTGCTCTGCGATATTTAGACCCTGATCATTTATTGCTTATCAGCTTCTCCTGGGCAGTCTGGTGTGATTTGTCCATAGAGATAAAACAACAGCACAGCCCAGAGCTGTGGTAACAAAAGGCCTGATCGGTAGGAAGGGATCAAAGCAGTGTTAAACGGGTGAAGCTGAATCCCCCCCCCGTGCAGTCAGTGTTGTCCTCCCTGGGTGGAGGTAAACGGGCAGTGGATTTAGTTCCTATTGTATCTCCCTTGCTGCAATGTATTGTTGCAGCAAACAGCTTTCAGCTCACACGCTGTGGAAATAACGGCTGGTGAACTTACACGGCTGGAGCTGAATGGATTGGGAGCTGCTAAGATGGGGTTGCAGAAGGCTTTAGAGTCTAATGGATGGATAAATCCAGATGCAAGCCATGGTGCCCTTGCACAGGCAGCCCCACTAAAATGGGGGCTTGGCTGGTGCTGAATCTGTGCGTGGGGCTGCTGGTGTGGGTGCTGCCGTGGGAGGGGACCCGACTGGGGGGGGGGTACCTTGGGGCACATCCCCGCCTTGGGGTCTGTCCCTCCGCAGCCTCCCCTATGTGGGCTTTTCCGGCTGCTGGCTCCTCTGTTTGCAAGACCGATAGCCCTTGCTTTGTCCTCAGGCAGCTCCTCTCTTGCTGCTGTGTTGTTTTAGGGACCAGGAAGGAAACAGCTATTTTCCTGGAGCCGAGGGAGGAGGAAGGATCCAGCTGATCTCCAGCTGTGCTGCAGCCCCGGGAGCCTGTCCTTCCTCCTCGCTGCATCCCTGATGAAGCCCCACTGCCTCCTCCCTGCCTTTTGGGATTGCCTGATGGAGATCGGGAAAGGGGAGCATCCCCATCACTGCTGGCAGGCATGTCCCAAGAGGCCAGAGGGGCAAGGGTGGTGGGACAAGCTCTTGGTGTTTGTGCTGGGATTATCTTGGCCTGGTTGCACGGTCAGAAGTGTGGTGAGGCTCAGGAAAGGGGGGGCTTGTGTTGCCCTGTTGAGTTAAGCAACATTATTGGGAGGAAGATAAGTGGTGCTTCAGATTTGCACGAGAAATAACTTCTAAGCTGTGGAGAGGCTGGGGATGGCGACTCTGGGTCTGTTCTGCTCATCAGCCAGGGCAGTGGCCTGTGCATCGCAGGAGACTGGTAGCCACGGGTCAGGGCTGGTCCCCGTGGGACAGGAGGATGCAGCCTCCTTGGAGGAGCCGATGCCTTGGCAATAAAGAGTTGGCTTTGGTTTGGAAAACTGAGTACTGAGTCCTTCAGGCGAGAGCTTTCTTCCCAGACTTCTCTGGGCCGTTTAGGTATTAACTCACCCCAGGCTGGTCATGTGCAGTCTGCTCCCACGGGAGCCAGGAGGGTGACACATTGCCACGTCTTCAGTGTGCCCGGGGCGTGCTGGGATGCTTGGGATGCCTACAGTAATTAATAAAGAGGAAGAAATAATCCTGTGTCTCTGTGATGTGCTCTGCCCTTCACTGCTGTCACCCAGGGCTTTCTCCTACACAGAGGGGAACAGTGGGACTCAGTGAGAAAGTCCCCATCCTATTTTGCTGTGTGCTTTTCTTGCCCTCACCTTTCATTTTGCAGGGCTGAAATTCCTTCCCCATCCGTTACCAGGCTCTCATACCTCCGCAGCTCCCTCCTCTCTTCCCATGGCTTGAGAAACCGCGGGACCTGCTCACCTGCCTGTGTTAGCCTCCCTCGAGGGGGACGTGTCCGCGGTGAGGTGCGGTGCTGGGGTTTCGTTGTGCATTTACGATGGAGGGTCCACAGCCAGAGGGGTAGTTTTGGGTTGTGCCTCGGCAGTAAAGGCCTTGCATCGCAGCCAGAGAGCGTGGGGTCGGTGGATGCATGCACGTTCCATGCACGGGTTTTTTTGCATCACTGTTGCTTGGCTGAAGGTCATCAAAGACCAGGGACTGCCGCCCTGCCGGGCCTCGGCATCACACAGAGGGGTCCTTGGGGACCCCCGTCCTCTGCCTGCCCTTCCCTGTGACGCTCGGCAGCTGCCAGCACCTCCTGCCCCATCCTTGGCCGCCCCCAGGGCAGAGGCTGCCCATTGATTTGCTTGTTGGGGGCCCTCCCTCTGACCGCCGCAGCCCTGAGCAATGCTGATTGGGAAATAATTGCAATAATAATAGAGATATTTTGCTCCTGAGTGACTAGATGATACAAACCGGGCACTGAGCCAGGAGAGTTTTGAAGGGCAAAGCTGGGAAATCAATGGCTCGAGACCGTTGGAGAAACCATGGGGCTGGGGGGGACAGGACCTGGGGCTTTGCTGGGGAGGGGAGCAGGGCAAGTGCCTTTACCTGCTCCATGTCGTGTGGCTTCTGATGGGGGAGTGCCTGTAACTCCTTTCCCTTATTCGTTGTCTCCATCAGTCCCTCCTGCACCCTGGTTTGACGTTGGTGAAGGTGCTGCTCCCACACGGTGTCCTGGCACTTGCTCCCTCTTTCCAGCAGTTCAGTTTTAGTACAGAGAGATCAAAAAGATTTTTCTGACAGTGTTTCAGTTCTGTCAGAATTACTGGAATGGTGTGTTGGGCTGTACTTCCCCGTCCTGCTGATGGAGCAATGCGGGAATACCTGAGGTTTTGGGGAGGTTTGCAGGCGATGGGCACGGGGCCGGTCAGTGCTGTGCCGTGCCGTGCCATGCCATGCTGTGCCATGTGGGCTGGTGCTGGGCTGGCTGGCTCTGCCGAGGCTGCTCAGCATGCGGGAGCACCACTCATGGGGGTGATTGAACAAGAGGAAATGATGGAAATGAGTTTGAGTGAAAGAAAAAGGTGATTGAGGAGTTTTGGGGAAGGTGGTGCTGTGTTTTGGAGTCCTGCTGGGCAGGGTCACCCCCCTCTCTCCTCTGGCAAACCTCAGAGCCTTTGCACAGTTCCCACCCCACCTCCCCAGAGATGTGCAGCGAGCGCATCTGTCCTCAGCCTACGTGGCCGAGCTCGGGATATCACCCAGAGATGATGCACCAGCAATAATGTACACTTCAAAACCGGTTAGATGAACCGGTGTCATGTCTGAAAGTGTCGGCAAGTCGCTGGCATTCGTTGCTGTTATGAGCATTGACTTAGATTAAGTATCTTCTTGGGTTTTTGCTTTATTATACTGATATAATTAAAGTCTCAATATTCTCCAGTTCAGGGCAGTGTTGGGCCCAGGATGAAAGTCTTGCTTGTGTTCATCTTTATAAAGTGAATGGGTTTCACTGAGTGGAATGAAGCAGTTCATCTCGCCGCTTTCCCTTGGTGGGTTAGTGATGAGGCAGGAGCATCCCAGCCCCGTGTGAGGGGCTTGGCAAAGCCTCCTCCCCGCAGAGGAGGTCAGGAGGCTGGCACCCACCTCTGCAGGGGCCTGGGGCGCCGGGTTCGGGCAGCAGGCAGCTGCCTGCCCGCCTGGGAGGAGGCCTGTGCCTGATCCCGGCTGGTGCATTCCTGCACGGGCAGCTGCTGGGGCCGGCGGGGAGGGTGGCAGGCCAGGGGGGAGCGGTGGTAGCAGGGGTGCTGGCTGCCAGCCCACCTCGCATAGTTGGGATGCTTCTGCAGGGCCATCCTGTCACCAGTCCCGGGTGCGAGCCCGTGGGAGATGCATCCCCAAAGATGTGCCCCTGCCCCCAGCTGCCTGGGCCCTTCTGGCTGGGTGCGCGGCTCCTGCCCTGCGGCACAGGGTAGCCATATGGTGAGCCCTGGTAAAGCACGGCTAGATGGTGACAATTTCCTTGATGCCTGAGCAAAACCAGAAACGAATCCTCATCACTCTGGATGCCAGAGTTTGGTAACCTGCAGTACAGCGGGAAGGAGCAGGAGCAACTGCCTACTCCTCCCTGCTCTTGTCCCCCTGCATGCTAGTGCTCCCCTCTCCAGCAGTATGCAGCCCCCTGTCCCCACCAGCTGTGGCCCCCACCCCAGGACAGATGGTGCCACGGCCCCACAGCTGCTCTCAGCCCCATATTTTGCTGGGCAGCCCCTGCACCTTCCTGTGGTGGGGGGGAAGAGGCATGTGTGTGTGTCCCTGGAGCAGCTGATCTGGGAACCTCATTTTAAACCCCTCGCCTTCCTTTGGGAACCAGAGGGGGGGGTGTGGGTGGCAGCTGCTGGCGCTGCTGGTCCCTGGGGAGCGGCTGGTGGGGAAGGAATGTGGAGGGGCAGCTGGTGTCCCTGTCACCATGCTGCCTGCTGCCTCGGGGTGAGCCTGGGCCACGTGCCAGGAGGGGCCACACAGGCTGGCACCCCCGGCAAGGTCCCTGTACCCTGCCAGCCCCCCTGACTGGACACAGGATACTCCCTTTCCGGCTGTAGGCTTGTTGGCACGGTGTTGTGTGACACCACCTGGCAGCTGTCACCTCCATCCTTCGGTGGCTGGGCTGCATGGGTCTTCTATTGCATCTGGGGGGTGGTCCTGTGGTTTGGGGGGGTCAGTTCTGCCTCCTCTCCAGGTTGTTCTGTCCTGTGCCCTTTGGGTGGATGGTGCCAAATTCAAAGCAGAATGCTGGGACTGTTGGCATGGCCCTGCTCTTGCAGAGGGGGTGTGCACTCGCTGGTTTGGGTGCAGGAGCCTGGGGCTTTGGTGGTGCCTAAGCCATGAGCACCAGTGGCATGGGGTGGAGAAGGTTTTGGTCCCAGGGCTGGGCTCTCCCCTCCACACGTCAAAGGTTTTTCCTCCTCCCAGATCAGGGGTGTGCCATGGAGCTGCTCACTGTCAAGAGGAGGAGTGGACCAGGACACTGGTGAAGGTGGGATAGGGACCTTGATCCATCATCTTCTCACAGCCCTGTCTTGTCCCCTCCCTGCTCAGTCTCTGTCCCCAGTGGACATCCCCGGGGCTGCAGGACTCTCTGCTTCCCCCAGCAAGTGTTGAGAGGTAAATGGGGAGGCTTTGAAATGCACTCCTGTAAATAAGCCTTTCTTTCACATTGCCCGTCAGCACTGCGCGAGCCCCGTGGAACTGGAAAGGGTCCCCGTGAAAAGGCTGCGGAGTGTGTTTCAGGCAGATAAGTCCCTGCCTTTGAAGTGTGGCAGGCGGGCAAAAGCACCCTCCTCTTGTAGCTGCTGCCAGCCGCTGCGAATTAATCACAGCCCGGTACAGATAAGAGTACAAAGCGTGGCTGAACACTTCTCCTGCCCAGAGGAGGGGTCTGTGGGGGACCGCTTGGGACCCAGGATGGGGACTTGAGAGCCTGGAGAGGGGGAGATGGAGGGCTGGGGTGGGAGAACCCTGCGAGGGGACTGGCTGTGGGGTGCTGAAGAGCACCCTCTTCCCAGCGATGGGCTTGGGGTGTCCCCCCTGCAGTGAGACCGGGTCTCTTGAGTACCCCCAAACATGTGGCTTTGGTCCTGTGGGGAGCTGGTGGCCCACCCCAGCACGTCCTGGGCCCCGGCCAGGCCCCTGATGACACGTGTTAAATCCAAAAGCAGCCTTGGCATGTCTGCAGCTGCCTTCCCTCTCCGGCTGTGCTTCCTCCCTCCCTGCCTGGCGTCCCTGGCCCAGGCTGAGCTGTAAAGCCCTGTCCCCTGCCACCATCCTCCTCCGGACCCACTGCCAGCGCTGGGTGGCCGCCAGGTCACGGCTGCTGCCCTTCGTTCCTCTCATCGCCTGTCTTTCCAAACAGCCGCCCTGGGAAGATGCTCCTCTCCGCCTTGTGCCCATTGCTGGTGGCCTTAAGGACAGGGGGAGGTTTTTCCCCTCGGCGGTTTGGTGAGCGGCAGTCCGGCAGCCGTTATGGCAGTGGGGAGGTGCCTCCTCACCTGGGCAGGCCTGGAGGGCATTCTGCCCAGGGGAGCAAGCATGCTGCGATGGAAGGAGCCATCTCTCTGTTTTATCTCTGCCCTCCTGGTGCTTGTGCTTCCCTTTGCTTTTCCCGTGGGTTTCAGGTCCCAGCCTTTGTCTTATACAGCTCCTCAGGGCAGCAGCTCTTCACTACCGCTGGCTGTGGTATGGCCTGGGCCCTGCAGAAGCTTCTGGATGCTCCAGCATCATGGATTGTAAAGGAGAGGTGAGCTTTGGAGGGAGCAGAGGGCTCAAGACAGCAGCAGGACCGGCCAGTGCTGTTGTCCAGCTATGACCCTGCACGGCTGCATGGTTCTTAGCAAGGCGATGTGCTCTCCTCCTCCAAGTCCTGTGCGGGATGGCAACTCCCTTCTCCAGCCAAGACAAGACCATCCCCAAGAACCCTCTCTGGGCCTCCTGGGAGAGGACTTGACTTCTGTACTGTCACTCATTACACTGAGGTGTCTGGGCGTTGAAGTGTTGCATGCTGTCCCTTCCCTCATCATTCCTTCGCTGAGGTTCTCCGTGGCTGGCCTGGGGGGCGAGGAGCCTCTTGGTAAGGTGAGACACCTTTGCATCTCCTGGCCTTGCCCTGCCTCCACCAGCCTGCTCAGCTTCTGGGGGACCAGGTCTTAAAACCTTCCCTCTTCAGAGTGAAAGTGTGCTGGGTGCTCGCCCCGTGGGTGAGCTCCTTGCTTGGGTGGGGAGGGCATGCACATGGGTTTCTGGCAGAGCAGCCTCCCGGCTTCCTTTAAGGTAATTCACCCCAGCAGGGAACTTGTAATTTCTTGCCTCTGGTCTCCTCCGTTTACTTCACGAGGCAGCAGCCCAACAAGCCGACCCTTGCTTCTGCTCCTCCACCTCAGCATGGCCCCACGGTCCAGCTGCCCCCCCCGGGGCTCCTGCCAGCCCCCCCGCAGGAGGCAGCACCGCTGAGCTGCTGCATGAAGCCAGCCTGAGGCAGGCAAGAGCAAGGGCAGGAATCCTGAGCGAGAAATTAGTGTGAGTAATTATTAGTATTGGGTAATTATATCAGCGTCAGGATGAGGAGGAAAGGTTAATAGGTTTATTTATTTATTTATTTGTTGTAAATGTCTTTTCCCCCGGGTGGAAAGGCAAGCAGGGTGGGCAGGAAGGAACGTGTTTCCGAGGGGGGCTGTTCTGATTAAACTGCATCCTCTCCCCCTTCCCCTGCCCCCAGCTACCCTGCGGGTGTGGGGAAAGAGGGGAAAATGATCCCTCCCAGTGTCTGTAAGAGGTAGAAGGCAGCTCGTGCATCCCATGTACCACTCTGCTGTGTTATGGTCCATACACCCTGTCCCCTTCCCGCCAGCTGGGGTGGGTGGGTTCTCGTTGGGCAAATCCTGCTGGAAAGGCCCTGATGCCAGCTTCCCACCTCTACCTGCTCCGCAGTGGGTGCTGTGGGCAATCAGGTCCTCCTGGCATGGGATGATGTTGGGGTCTATCTGCTGATGATCTCCTCGTGCTGGCAAAGAGCAGCGGGATGGATTTGCCTACCACGAGCTAACTCTCAAACTCCCTCTGTGCCATGCCTTTTGGCCAACCAGGAAACAGCTTGTTTGCCAGGTCTTCCAAATTTAATTTTCCCGAATCCCAAATCCACCTATAGAGCATCCTTAGTGGGAAGAGAGGTGCCAGAGAGAGGGGTTCCCGCATGGGCATGCCTGAGGTGGCCCCGTGCCCCTCACCAGAACACCCTGATGTGTGGCAGGCTGGGCTTCACCCCCGTTTGACTACCAGCAGTATTTTTAGGTTCTTCCTGGAGCCTGAAATTAACTGGAAGTGCTTCATGTCTGTTGGGTTTTTTTAATACATCTCTTTCTCTTTCCCAGCACTGCACAGTGTAATAATGTAATGGGGAAATTACCCCGCTAGTTAAAAATTACTGCCAGCGCGACATCCAGCCATAGATCTATTTTAGAACCAGGGTAAAACTATATCGATTCTTCTGTGCCGCAACTGCGGCCCATAAAAGGGTTGGAAAGGTGCATTTGTCACGTTGCCGTAGTGGGGAGGGGAGATGATACCTTGTTGGTGAGGGGGGGATGCTCCCCATTACCGTCCTCCGGAGAGCCAGCTTGGACAGGACTTTGTAGGGGAGAAGCTGAGAGCCAGGAAGGGAGAGACCTGCGAGGGGGTGTGGGGAGGCAGGGTTGGGCTGTGGGGGTGATGCTGGGTACCACTGAGCAAGGGGCACCGCAGGGCAGGGGGTCCTACATGACACTGTACCACACGTGTCTGGGGCTTCGCCTCTTCAGGTGTTTGGAGTGGAAGCAAATGTGATCCTGGACCTGGGCAGAAAGACTCCCCCTCACATCAAAAGGGCAGGCAGAGGTTTTAGGATGGGCTTTTGGCACCTCTGCGTTCCGCAGCACACGGTGGTACCTTGGCTGGGGGTGATAGGGACCAGAGTCTGTGTGGGGGTCTGGCAAAGGATGCTGAGAAGGCAGGTAAGTACCAGCACCAGTGTGGTTTATGGCAAAAACTCTTCAGTCCTGCGGCAGGACATACAAGGGGGTTTTGGGGGTTTTGGCTGTGCTGTGGGCTCCCAAGCGTTAGCCTGGCTCTGCAAGCCCGATCACCACATCCCCGGGGAGAGGGCGGCCCCTTTGCTCACTGCTGTGCAGGACTTGTCGCTCTCTGGTTGCTCAGGGGTCTCTTTCTTAATTAAATACATTTGTTTTGTAAAACTGCCTAAAAATAATCCGGAGCTGGTGCATGCAGGAGGCTGGCAGTGAATCAAAGGCGCCGCTCTAATTAAACGGGCCCCGGTTTGTTTGTGAGCCGCATACATTTCCATGCTAATCAGCTGCACACCGGGATCCTGCTTTCCTGGCCCCGTATACTCCTGATTGAGAACTATGCAAATGCCAGTGGCGATTTATTGCAGGAGGGGGATGAGATGGCTGGGGTGCTAGGGCAGCTGCTATGGGGGGCACAAGGACTTGGGCATGGCTCTGCCGGGATGTGGGAGTGGGTGCGATGATCAGGGCGGGGCTGTGGGATGCATTTTCGGGGGTGCTTCAAAGCAGAGGGTTTGGACCCATGCGATGGGGAGATCCTGAGTCCGGAGGGGTGTGCCAAACTGGCTCCCCACGTGTGCTGGCAGCAGCGTGGAGCTGATCCCAGGCAGCGTTTGCTCTATCTCACTGGGCACGCTGCTTCTCTGCTTGCCTCTGGGTTTTTTGAAGAATGTGCTGCTGGCGTGGCTCCCATCCCATCCCATCCCATCCCATCCCATCCCATCCCCTTGAGCCATTTCTCTGGCACTGTCCCCCTGAGCCTGCCCTGTGCCAGGGTACGGCCTGAATCTGGAGGTATCATAAGCTATGGCATTAACAGGAATTGTCTCGCTTGTGGAGGTGACAATCAGGTTATGGCAAGTAGCACAGCTGAGTTTAGATACTGCTTGATGGGTGCCTACAGCCCCGTGGTGCCTCCTGATGTGGTTATCACCGGTACAGCCAGAAACTGGTGTACTTAGGAAAAGCCTTAATGTAATTGCGAGCTGTAAGGGGATTAGAGCCTTCGGCACGTTCCTGCTCAGGGAACAAAGGCACTTTCTGAACCTCTGTTGACCCTCAGCTTCCTTGAGACCCTCTTGACTTCCCCGGTCGTAAGCCCAAGCGTTTCCTCTGATGGATGGGGAGATGGGAGCCTTGCGTGCTTGCACCGCAGCGTCCTGCCCAGCTGGGGCTCAGTGCGGTGCAGCATACAAGCTGCTTTTGGTATCACTACGACAAGATGGGGTTTGCTGCTTTGCTGCAAGCTGGGGGCTCGCCTGTGCTATGCTGCAGGTTGGAGGGGCTTTGAGGCTGAGCAGCAGTGGGGGAAGCAGGGCAGCTCAGAGGCGGGTGCAGCATGAAAACCGTGGATGTGGTGGCTTCCATCCCTGGAGAGAGGTAAACGCTGTCAGCATAAACGTGGTGCAAATGCACCAGACATGCAAAAAAGGGAAGAAAACATTGCAGTTTGGTCTTATGGAAAGGGTCAGGATGTTTGCAGAGTGGTTCTTACTTTGCCGTGCTGCAGTGGCCGTGGTGTGGCCATGCTGGTGTGGGATGGAGAGGAGGAATCCCCCATCCCATTCCCTGGGCGGGGGCTGAGGTGCACGTGGCACAGTGCTCACCCTCTCCCTTGCTCTCCCCACAGATCCTGGTGGACTTGCCAGCTGAGAGGAAGCACCAAGCGCTGCAGTACGAGAATGTCGTGGCCCACGAGGGCAGCTCCATCCTGCGAGACCTGGTGCTGAGTCCCGACCGCCAGCACATCTACGCCATGACCGAGAAACAGGTAAGGGGAGGGGATGGCAGCCCCTCTGCTCTCCTGATTTGGCAGCCCACTTTGCCACCCCAGCCTGTAGTCAGTGCGCTGGGAAGCCTTTTGGGCAGCTCCCTGGTGGCATCTGGCGTTTGCTTCCTGGCATCAGGGCTGCCTGGGGACTTATGTCCCAGGGGACCAGCAGCAGCTCCTCCCTGCTCCCCTCTGCAAAAACACTGCCCCAAATCGTTGCTCATTAGCAGCAGCTGCTTGAAATCTCTGTGGTCCCTCAGGACTGAGGGCTTCCTGACCCTTCCTTGCTGCAAGAGGCTGGCCATAAACCTCCTCCGTGTTCTGGCTATTCCTTCCTGAGCAGGGTTTTGCAGGTTAGCAGACACGTCTTGCTCCAAACAGCTTTTTCTCCTCTGGGGCAGTTGCTTTTGCACCTCAGGGCAGCGGGGACATGGGGCTGGTGTGCCTCTAGGCACTGACATGTGCCCCTAGGTCCCTTCCTCTGCTCATGCTGAGCCAATCAGAGGTACAGACCTGATCCGGATCCGGTGCTGCTGTCCTGGCAATGCAGTCAGGGCTCACAATAAGGAAGTTTTCATTGGCTGTATGAGCATTTGTGTGATCCCTGATGTTTGGGAGAGCTTGCTGGTATGAGTTCATTCATCCACAGGCTGCACTGGAGAGGGTGAAGGAGGTTCATGCCGCAGTGGTGGCACTTTTTGGATCCGGTGTCAGCAGGGACACATGCCATGCCCGGTGGGGTGACGCAGGGTGGCTGTGCTGGGACGTGGTGTGCCTGTGTCTCGTAGCATCTCCGCTCCTCTGCCCAGCAGAGGTGTGTGTGAGTGGGACCGCAGTGGAGCTCAGAGCCTAACAGGTCTGGCCGCCAGCCGGGGGGCTTGGGAGAGGGAAGGATGCTGGAGTAGGGCCGTGGGTTTGTCTAGACAGCCCGGTGGGGACAGCGGAGCCCTTTCCCTCCGCCTCTCAGTGCCTTTCTCTGGTTTCTGCCCTGCTGCAGGAAACCTGTGATTTTCCAGATGAGGCAGAAACTGCATTTAGGCTCCTCTGTGCAGCTTTCCCTGTGTGTGTTTCTGTTCTTGGCTGTTTGTATCCCAGGTCTGGCTCAGCTAAGCCTCCCCTCTGCAGGGGAGATGTTGGAATTGTGGATGCTGGGGAGGTGGTTACGCTGACCTGGACTGGGGATCTCCCCCAAGGGCCACTATGATTGCTGGGAGCCAGCACACGCCTGTGCGGGGTCTGCTTTAGGGGGGACCCACTGCTGACCCCCTCACTACCACCTGCCTGAAGCAATGTCAGGGACAAACAAATAGGAATACTACAGGTATCTTCACTGGTGTGCAAACCAGAGGGTACTGGTTGGCCAGCCTTATCCCAGCCCTGTGGGCATCTCACTGAGCCCATGCCCTGCCCTGCTGGGCTGGAAGGAGGGATAGCACCATGGATTTAGCCTTCAGTAGAGAAGTTTGTAAATCTTAATTAATGAGTGAGTCCTGCCCTGTGGGAGCAGCGGGAAACTGAGGCATGAGCGCATCAGGGGTGGGCGGCTGCTTGGTGCTGCTGGCTCCTTGCAGCAGGCGAGCAGGCAGCTCCCTGCACCCCCTCCTCGCCCCCCCCCCTCTCCTCCCCTCTCCTTAATAAAACCCACTCTCTTCCCTATGATGGCTCGGTGTTATCGGAGTGCTGGTGGAAAGTAATTAAATGAACAGTTGTAACAGAGCTCGAAGGGCTCGGAGAACGAGGGGATTTTAATCAAATCTGGAGGAGCAATTAATAAAGGACTGGTAACCCTTTCGGAGCAGGGCTGTGGCAGCTGCAGGGCGCCTGGCCGGCGCTGGGAGCCGGCACAGCCCAATCCCACAGCCCTGCGGAGATGCAGTGGTGGAAGGAGCTTGGCTGAAGTAAAAGCCTCCCTAGGGTGGAAGTGTTGCTTTCAAATGTGCTGCTCGGGAGAGGAGCGGGTGATGGTGGGGGCTCAACCTGCTCCTCACCGCTGCCTTTGCTTTAATGAGGTGGGAGCCGTGGGCCAGCGTGAGTCCCATCTCTGGTGGGATACAGGTGTGGACACAGCAGGGAAACACACAGCCTGTCCCCCTTCACTCCCTGCCTGCTCCCCGCAGGTGACACGGGTGCCGGTGGAGAGCTGCGAGCAGTACGAGAGCTGCGAGCTGTGCCTGGGCTCCCGGGACCCCCACTGTGGCTGGTGCGTCCTCCACAACATGTGAGTACTGCAGGCTCAGCCCCGGGGCTACGCCAGCAAACTGTGGTTTGCAAACCGTGTCCGTCCCCACTGCTGGTGTCCATGGGGACGTATCTCCTGGACTTCAGTCCTGAGCCGTGGGGGGATGGAGTGGCCCAGGGGGTCTGTCATCCCTTCCTGCGGCACCCAGGCAGTGCTCATGAGCACCCATGTGTGGCGCAGCCACTGGCAGGGCCCTTCTAATCCTGCCCACGGGCTCTTGGGTTTGGCATCTTTGTGCCAATAAGAAAAGCTGAATGTAAAAGACCCCCAGAAGTTCCCAGTGCTGGCACCAGGGGAAAGCAAAGCTCCTGTACGGGCCTCAGGCACCCAAGGTCCCTAGCTGGGCATCACCCCCGTGCCAAAGGGTCTGTCTGCTGCGGCGTCAGGCCGGAGCAGTGCAGGGCCTGGTGGGATTCTCCTCCTCACCGTGGTGGTTTCATCCCCCTCCAGATGCTCGCGCAAGGACCGGTGCGAGCGGGCGGATGAGCCCCAGCGCTTCGCCTCCGACCTGCGGCAGTGCGTCCAGCTCACCGTCCAGCCGAAGAACATCTCGGTCACCATGTCGGAGGTCCCGGTAAGCCACCTCTGCTGCCCGCAGAGCCAGCCTAGCCAGCTCCCAACTCTCTGGAAGCCATGGCTGGGGAGGTGGTGATTAAAAATAATGAGTGTACAACAAATAGGGAGAAAGGGGACGAGAGGTCCGAGACAAATAAAACGTAGCAAAATGCAGGGCACTGATGGGGGCTGGCCTGTCGATGGAGATAATAAACCAGTTGATGATTATTCAGAAAAGACATAACCAAGCAATAAATAATCTCTCCATAGTACAAACACCAGCATCAGAGATGCCATTCGTAGGCTAGAGGTCTGTCTAGCTCAATAGCCTGTCTCTGACCCTGGCCTTTAGTAGATATTTTGGGATGAGACTTCGATGCACAACTTGCTGCTCTCTCTGTGCAGACAGAAAGGATGATGGACTTCCCCAAAGTATTTTCCAGGCCATTAGTGCTGTGAAGAGAATATGAAACAGCGTATACTAGCAATAAAGTTTTGAAAAGTGCCATGTCTGGTTATCTGACACTCAAGAGTCCTAAAAGATCTGGCCACAGAGTTCTGTGGCCTGCAGATATTTGTTATAATATGACTTTGTAATAAATAAGTGAATGTTGAGAAAATCCCCGGAAACAGAAAAGGTGCTCATGTTTTGCCCAGATGCAGAAAGGACCAAATGGTCAGAGGCTGCTTAGTTTGACATCAGATTTAGTAAAACTAAAGGAAAGAAACTGGTGCAGGATACAACTGATAAAGGTTTAAGGATGGGAATATAATTAATGCCAGTCAACATGGTTTTATGTCAAACAAACCACATTTTGTTCTTTGATGAAATTATGACTTGAATTAGAAGAGGGACTGCAGGGATGTGATGTCTCTAGGCTTCTACAAGGCATTTGACTTGGTACAACACAATGTTCTGATTAAAAATTAGCATTATACAATATTGATAAAGCACATGTTAAGTGGATTAAGAACTGGCTCCGTGACAGATCTCAAAAAGTCCTTGTCAGAAGGGAATTGTCACCGGATGGAAATGCTTTGGAAAGCACTTCTGCAGGGGCTAACGTTCACTGGTAACATGGAGATAAGTGTGAGATGGCTGAGGATGGGACCTGCTGGGACTGAGGGGTTGGCATGGGATGAGATTTCCTTCAGAGCAGTTGGGTTTGGGTAGGGCTAGTTTAGCAGAGATATTCGGGTTTGATATTGCCAAGTCTAAAGTTAGACATGGAGGACAAGACAGGCATTCAGCCCGTGTTCTGGAAAGTGGTGTGAGGGCTGAGCCCTTGCTGCGGGGCTCTCGAGGCTCCCTGGGCAAAGCCAGGAGCTGGATGGTGTTCTCACCTCTTGGGTGGTTATCCCCCTGACCGATGGCAGGATGCTGTGTGGAGGTCTGGTGTGGTCGACACAGGGACACTGTGCTCAGGCTGGAGTCCAGCTTTTAAAAGGAGAGGCTGAAAACCTCCCGTAAACATCATGCAAATGAGTTGAAGGCTGGAGAAAATGCCTTGCAGTGAGAGACTTCCAGAGCTCAATCTGCTTAGCTTATCAAAAAGAAGATTAAGAGGTGACTTGATTACAGAGTATAAGTGCCTTTACAAGGAGCAAATATCAGGGACTAAAGGGCTTTTTAATCTATCAAGGAAAGGCATAACAAGAACTAATGGCTGGAAGCTGTGAAAAATTCAAATTAGAAATAAGGCAAGCGTTTTGTAAAGTGAGAACTGCTGACCCTGGGAATGATTTTGTGAAGGAAGAGGTGGATTCCTCCCCTCCTTGGCTCTGCTGGAGTGAACGCCTTTCCGCGAAACACTCTTTAGCCCCAGTGCTGTGCTTGGTCTCTGTAGAGAGGTGAGGCCTAATAGCTTGTGGTATGGTGAGGGCAGAGGATGGGAGTCTGTGAGTCATTCCATCTTTTAACCCATTTAAATCTGCACTCCTTGCTTGCGTGGAGAGGTCCATGGATGGGGCTCTCTGGCAAAAGCCCGGAGCAGGTCTCCCCACCATGTGTGGGTTGCAGAGGAGGGATTGCACCCTTGGTCTTCTCTGTTGGCTGGACTTACACATAGCAGACACAGAGGAGTCTGTTTTACTAGTTATCTGTGTTGACACTCTTGCCTCTCCTCTCCAGCTGGTCTTGCAGGCCTGGAATGTCCCGGACCTCTCGGCAGGAGTCAACTGCTCCTTTGAAGACTTTACCGAGTCTGAGAGCCGCATTGAAGATGGGAAGATCTACTGCAGCTCTCCCTCTGCCAAGGATGTCATCCCCATCACGAGGGGCCGTGGTGAGCTTGTGCCCTGGGGTGGGAAGAAAGCCTGAGACAAACCTTCTCCCACTTATTGCCCCACAGGGAAGATGTGGAGGACAGTCCTCCTGTGACAGTGACCCCCAGCCCCCGAGCAGGATGCAAGTTGGGTTCTTGGGGTGTAGGAGAAGGGCATTACTGCTCATGGAGGACTGGTCATTGGTCTCCTCCAAGCCATGGGCACAGCTGCTTGATGACACTGTAGTGGTCTGGGCACCCTGGCCTTGTTCCCACCTCTGGACCATTCCTGGGCAGATGTTCTGTAGGTGGCCACAGGCTCTAGGACATTCTGCTCACCCCAGAACTGTTAGGCTCTCCTTCTGTACCACCAGTACAACCCAAGGCACCTGCCTCCATGCCAGCAGGTTGTAGATAGCTGTGGGGGCTCAGAGCTGCACTTGGGCTCTGCTGGCCTGTTTGGTGGCTGCGTAGGGGTGAGTGAGCACTCTTTTTATTGCCAGATTTGGGGGATTTTGTTAGTTAACTGGGCTGAGTGGTGATGCCCAGCTCCGTACAGCCCATCACAAGCCTTGGACTGAATGCTGGGCTGTACACTGTGTCCTTTCTGATGTCTTTTTCTGCCTGGGTCTCTCCCAGGGGACAAGCGAGTGGTGAAGCTCTACCTGAAATCTAAGGAGACGGGGAAGAAGTTTGCCTCTGTGGATTTTGTTTTCTACAACTGCAGCGTCCATCAGTCGTAAGTGGCCTGGGCTTCGCGAGAGTGCTTCGGGAACAGATTGGGGGGGCAATGTGTGACTGGGCAAGATCTCAGCTTTGTGGGTGCTGGTGTTGCAGGAGGAAAGGGCAGTCAAGTATACCGGTGTTTGCAGTGAAAAACCTCCTCCTTTTGCCCTTGTAAACTGGAATGGTGACCAGAGCACCCACAGTTAGTTTGGATATGTAGGAATGTGTAACATCAAGGCAGAACCTCACTTAAAACCAGGGGTTTGGATTTGGCAAAGCTTTGGAAGAAAAAGCAAGTTTACTGCATTGCAGACTGTAGCAATCCATGTGACCAAAAATGCCAAGTATCTTGTTATTCCTGGAAACAGTTAATAGGAGTGACTTGGTGATGCAAAAGGAGAAGCCTGTGTTTTCCTGCAACGGTACCTGCTTCCCAGGCTTGCTGGAGAGTGAGCTGGAAAGTTACAGCAACATGGGGATGGAACATGCTGCATGTCCTGGGGCGTTTACCCAAGAATTTCCTAACTGGAAGTAATTGTGAATTTGCTTTCTTGTCAGGCTGCTGTGAAATCTACTCCACGTAGACATTTTCAGGCATTTTGAGATATGCATGTGATAAAATAGAGGAGGTGCGGATTATTGATGTGCTGTCTAAGCAGTGTGTCTAAAGCCTCTAACAGTGAGTTCCTGATGAGGAGCTGCGGGTGGTGTGCTTGAGCAGCGGGGAGATGGCTCTGCTGTGGGCACGTCGGAGGAGATGCTGGGGTGTGTTTGGGCAAAGAATTTGGAGCTCAAGAATGCAAGCTATTTCATTACCCTGCCAGAAACCTCCCATGGATGGTGGCGCTCCAGCTGATCAGTAATTATAGATAAGCAAATGCAGTGATCTCTTTCGGATGACTTTTTGCAAAGTGTCTAGCCTGGCTTTGGGAGCTCTGCTGCAGGTTGCTCCTCCAAAGCCTGTTCGGATTTTCCACTTTGAGCGGGGAAAAGCAGGTGAGATGTGGGTGCCCCAGCTGGTACCTGTGGTGAGCTGCGAGGGGGTTGTGTCGGAGGAGAGCCCCTTCAAACCATGCGCCTCCGGGATTTCTGCCCTGCCTGCTCTTCACACAGCGAGTGGGTCTTGGCTCCTGGGAGTGTTGTGCCAGCGAGGCAGGAGAGAGTTTGCAAACTTGACTTTATCCCTCACCTTGACTCCTGAGATGAGCTTTGTCTCCCTTCACGTCGTGTGGTTTCAATAACATTAGCTCAGCTTTGGCTCGGGCTGGCTGCATATCATTATTTTGCAAATCAAAAAGCAGATGTGACTTTTATTTTTCTAAATGAAAGAAAGAAGACTTTTAAGTATAATTGGCATCGGATTTGGTCCAATTGGGGCTCCAGCATTTTGGTCCAGCGGGAAGAGGTGGTGAGGGAATTGGCATTTTATTTTATGTGCCTGACACAGGAGTGGGCAAATAAAAAAAACCCACCACCCACCCCCCCCCACCACCCCCAGCCAAACAAACCTACAACAAAGAACTCTGACTGATTTATTACTGCGTTGATGTTTAATTTTGGATGCATTATTTAAAAAGGCTAATTATGGATGCATTAATATTTATGGGCTCCGGTTGGAGTTGATAGAAAAGTCCATGTTCTAGGCTGGTGAACATTATTATTATTATTTCCTTTACATCAAGAATTTTAGGGTATGGAGGCAGTTTTAGCTGTGACCTGCAGTCGAGTCATAGCCAAAGAACATGACAATACCTAGGATGATGCAATACTTTTAAATACCATTTGCAGACAGGCGTCTTTAATGGATCTCTTTGGAGTTAATAGCCTTTCAGATCCAGGTTTCATATTTTGTGGAGGAAAATCTATACATCAGCCTGATAAATTCTGTATTAGGAACAATATGCTTTTCCATGAGGCTAATGTTTTTCCTGTGGAGATCTTTGATCACTGTGCATTACGTTTTCTTTTTATATTTGGGTGGCTTTGCTTAGGCTGGAAGCCAGAGGCTTGTGTGTCAAATCATTTCTCAGCTGAGGACAAAACGTTTAGGTGAGATTTTTCAGATGGTTGTGGAGAGATGGGAGGATTATAAGTCAGCGCTTCACTGGTGTCAGCTGGGGTAGCTCCAGGGAAGCCGATGCAGCTCCACCGTGTACACCGGGGAGAGTCTGATCCTTCTTATTTTCAGCAGACATCTGGAAAGGCATCAGCAAGACACACCACTAAAGCCCTTTTGCAAGCGGCAGAGCCGATGCTGCCTCTGTGTGCGCATCCTGGCTCTCTTGTTTCTCAGTGCCTTGCAAAACTCTTCTTCCCGTGCATTTTCAAGGACTGCTGGAACCAGCCTGGTCCAGGGAGGGATTGCAGAAGGGAAGATACATCTAATCCCTTCTCCTGCAGGGAAGGAGAGGTGTGGAGGAGGTTGCGCTGCCTGTAAGTTTGGCTTGTGATGGTCAAGGCCAAGGGGGTGCCTTCTGGGTGCCCGTTGCTGTTTTGTCTGTTATTTCAGGGCTTTATAGTGTCACCCAGGGCAGTAGGACGGTCCCCACTGCAGACCAGCATCCCTTGCTCCCAGGGTACTTCTTCATGAGGGGCCCGTGGGAGCACTGGTCTGGGACTCACACCTTCTCTAGGGCACAGCAGGTCCCAGCCTGGTGTACTGCACCCCGGCAGCCTCAGGGCTCCCAGGGAATTCAGGCAGGCATTTCCAGGCAGTGGCATCTTTTGGGCTTCTTGCCCCAGAAGGCTTGAGCATCAAGCAGGGGATGTTTCTGGCTGAGCTGAGAGGTGCATTGAGTGGGGGAGTGGAAACCTGGAGGTCGATGCAGAAAAACGGGTCCCTTGCAGAGGGGGATGTGGGTGACTGAGGGTCACTGCCAGCCCATGGTGGGGGGAGCAGGTCTGCCCGTGCAAGCTTACCTGCAGCTTCTGGGGACAGGCTCTGGTTCCTGCGGTGGAGGATGGAATGGAAAACCCCATGGCAGGGACCGGGGTGGGTTCCCTTGGGGGTTTCCTATGGGCATCAATCAAGAGCAGGCGTTTAAAAACTGCTTGGTGCTTTTTACCATCCAATGAATTAGCCCGTGTCTAGCATGTATGCAGGCAGATGTTGAGGTTGTCTTTGTCAGTGTTAAACTCCCTTTTCAAAGCATTCGTGGGGAAATGAGTCCACTTTCAAGATACAGATGGTGACACCGGACTCCCTGCCTGCCTCCAGCAGAGCCCATGCTTGCTGGCAAGGTGGGTGAGTGGGTAATCCTCCTGGAAAGCCAGCGAGCAGTTTCAGGGAATATGAAGATGTATTTTTTCCCACTATTTCCATATTTGCTCTCTGGGTTTCTCTCCTGGAATCTCTGCTCCGTAAATCCTGTTGCAGTTTGGATTTTTGGAGAGCATGGCTGCAGGGAGCGGGCTGGCAAGTGGAGGGGGGCAGAGAAGCTTCAATGCTTCCTTCAATGCTATGGGTAGGTTTTTCAGCGCTGCTGTTTTTTTGAGCACTGGTGTGCCGAGCGCATCACCGGACTGCCCGCCAGCATGACCAGCTATTGCAGCATGGAAGCAGAAATCCAGATGGTGGCACAAGGGGAAGGGGGAAAATCACATGTCAGTGGGTCTGATGCCGAGAGGGGATCTGAGCAGCCTGGAAACCTGTGCTGGTGCACACCCGTGCTGTGTGTCCTATCCAGGAGGTGGTCATGATGCTACCAGCCTCGTGGTTGTGCCTCGCTGCAGTGACACCCGGGTCCCATCAGCTGTGGGGTGCTGAATTTCTCCGAGGCTGGAGCCAAGGGGAAGACATGCCAAGCGGCTCTAATTTCTCCTGGCTGGAGAGATGTGACTCTGCCATGGCCCTGCCCCACAGGTCAGGCTCTCCCTCTAAGCCTCCATTAAGCAAATGGGATTTTAATGCATGTCCCAGGGGCTGGGAGCAGCAGGACTGGGCTGCTTTGGTGGCCGAGGCACCTGTTGGCACCCGTGGGCCGATGCCAGCCCTCACGCCGCTGGGCTCCTCGCTGCAGCCTTTCCAGCTGCCCGCACCACCGAGCTGCCCGCACGTGGCGTGGCCGCTTCTCCGCTGGCCCAGCGCTGCTCATTTCCAGATGCTTACAGATGCTTTATTTTCAAAGGCATGGACAGATGGCTGCAAGCAGTTCAGTGAGTGTATCTGAGTTTGCACGGCTGAGCTGCGAGGTGGTAACAGATCCCTGTGTATTCCTGGAGTGGGGCAGGTGGAAAATCCTATAGGATGGCCTCAGAGACCACTTGGGATAACCTGGTTTATGTAGTGTTTGCTGTGAATGAGGAGGGCTGGTACAGCCTGGTGTTGTGTTTCAGTGAGGGGAGGCAGCTGAAAGTATTTCAAGTGAATTACCTTAAAAGCTGGGGCCTGATTCTGCGTCCTCCAGCCAGTGTGATGGTGGATGCCCTGGATCACCCTGCAGCGGGTCAGCGTGCCCAACCCCTACCCTGTGAGTAAGGCCCTTGGCAGAACCCAGCAGGGATGGAAAAACATTGGGCTGGCATGAAATTAAGGGCAGAAACAGATTGAGATGGGCAGGGTTGGAGGGAGGGGAGAGCTGATCTCCCACTGTGGCAATCCTGGCTTTGGGTTTGGGCACCGGTCGGGAAGGGCAAGGCTACCCGTAGGGGCTTGTGGGCACTGATTGTCTGTTCCCACTGCTCTTCAGGATTTCCCTCTCCCCCTGGGGCAGAGAGATGGATCTAAATCCCAAAGAATTGCAGTTCAGCCCCTCACCCCTGACAGCTGCTGCTCCAGATGCAGGCTATGCCAGAGCTGCGTATTTGCTAAAGATGCATCCTCCTCCTGCCAAGAGGAGGTCTGAGGAGCAGTCGGGGGGCTCGCAGGCGGGCTGTGCTGTGTGTGTGCAGATGCTGTTTCCGTCATCACTGTGTTTATAATTTCTCTCCTCGGTGGACCTCCCCAGCTCTGCTCTTAGTGCTGTTCAACTTGCCCCTGTCCCTCCTCCCTGCCCTTCCCTCCGTGTCCTTTCCCCAGGAATGTGCTGCTCCATGGAAATAGACCGGATGTCTGTGTGTGTGCGTGCACGCGTGCGTGTAGCGCTTGCACCCCCGGTCCCTCTCCTGTTTGCTGCTCAGGCTTATCTCACTCCTGTGGACACCGGTTTTGTTTTCTGCCTTCCCTCCTCAGCGTGCTGAAGCGCTCTGGGCTCCTTCGGGCACGTGGCTCTCCTGGGGCTGGGAGTGCGGGAAGGAGAGCGAGCGAGGAGCCGGGGCCCGGCACCGCTGGCTTCCCGTGCTTCCCATCCGCTGTGATCGCTTCGGATCAGGTGTGGAGACAGCCGTGACCTCCCCATGGTGGCCGGAGGTGCCTTCTGCAGAGCAACCTGTGCACCCAGGGAGGAGCGGGTCCCCAAAGCCACCCCCGGGTCTGGGCTTGTCTTGCAGCGATGCTGGTGGCCCAACACCCACCCTGGAGATGCACCCAGCTCTGACATGGTCCTTCTCTGTCCTGCCACACTCTCCAAACTACGCCTGTTCTGCAGCCCTATCAGGCGTTTCCCTAGCGTGGCCTTAACCAGTTTGGGCTCAGTTATGAAAGTGGAGGAAAGCAGTGTTGGGAGGTCTTGACCCCAGCTGTACAGTGAGTTGGGGGCAGGCGTGGAGGCTGTGGGCAGGCTCCGGCTTCACCCCCAAGTCACTTGGAGGTGGGCAGAGCTGCCCTGCTTCCTGCAAGGCTGCCTGCTCTTTCTGGGGGAGGTTGCAGGCTGGTAGCAAGCTTGGACTTGTTTTAAGATGGGGCACTTTGCACAGTTATTCTGAAATGCGGTTCTGAGGCTGGTGCAACTCCTCTTGCACAAGAACATTAGGAGGCAAGGGGGGCACTGCTGGTGTCTGACCCCCTTCCCAGCCTGGGCTTCGACTCCACCTGGCCCCTGGCAGGGCTGAGGAGGAGGCAGATGGGGAGCAAGCTGTGGGTCTGTGTCTGTGCTGCACCCCCAGCATCGTTTTTCTGCCTGACTGGGCTTCTTGCACTCCTGGCACGCTTTGGGAGGTGGGGGGTGGGGGGGGACTTCAGCACATGAAGGAGAGCCTCCCTCTAATTATCAGGAGTGATGAAAGCCTCTTAGGCAAGAAGTGATGAGGGAAGAGTGCCTGACCGTGGGAAGGAGAGAGACAGCACAGATGGCATCATGCTGCCGAGCAACCTGCTCCTGTGCCGGGAACAGACAGCAGCGACACACGGACACACCGGGGATACGGCCCTGGCCATGCCGCCCAGCCTGACCTGCCGCCGGGGAGCCCCACCACGGCTCCTGCCCTGGGCTTTGGGCAGCCTCGCGGGGAGCTGGGGCGGTCACACGGGCATTCCGAGGCCAGAAGGACCGAGGCAGGTTGGAAATGGGGTTTCACCGTGTTACTGGCACCTGGGCGCTGACTTGCTCGCCACTTTACAGAGTCTTTGGCCAGCCCAGGGTTGTGACCCAGCCAGGCTCTAAATGCAGCAGAAATGTTGTGGAGCGAGACGTATGGAGGTGAACACTCTTACGACAGCGTTTGATGTCCTTATGGCAGATGGAGAACCTCGGCAGAAGGGAAAGCGTGAAAACCATCTCCAAGGATGGGGCTTTAGAAGTGGCTCGATTAAGTTAGAAGCAGCTGGGAGGGCTGAAGTGGGAGGTAGGGAACCACCTCAGGGCGTACGTGGAGGATAACCTTGAGATGCTTTAGGTCCTTTGACGAGTGGAGACCAGCAAACCATCTGGGACCTGCAGTAGTTAAATGGCAAAAGGAGACCCTCAGGTGAGGAAGGTCCCAAAATAGCCAATATTTGACTTTGGCCCTGAAGAGCTACGGAGCAGAGCTGCAACTCTGGGTGCCGGAGTGCCTGGGGCAAGGTTGTGCTGGGTGTTTCACCTGACTGCTTTGAGGTGCCTCACGAGGTGGCGGAGAGAGGACTGGGGAGTCTTTTTGCAAACCCTGAAAGACCTGGTGGCTGTAAAATCTCTCCTTTGCAGAGGGCCGATTTCGTTTGAGGGTTGGTGGTTATGCCCCAGCATGTGACTTGTGACTGCTTGGACCATGCTGCTCTTACCCGACCTCTCTGTGGTCGCTCTGCTTCCATGAGGATTAACCTGGGCTTTCCATGCCCTGATGCCTCCACATCTTGAATTTACCTGCTCACCAGTCGCTGCTTGAGCCCTTATTGGGAGGGCAGGAGCCATCCTTTCGCTTTGCTTGTGTCCCCCACTCCCCCCACCCTCTGCACCTCCCTCCATCAAAGCAACCAGAGATAGCAGGCTATGGCTTTGCTTTTAAGTTGAATCTCTGCAGCTGAAATAAAATTGCATATATTTGCATAAGGAGCATCTCAATTAGCATATTTGTGGGTAAAGCTAAAAGGGCTGTTCATTTGGAAGTGAAAATGTGAGCGAAACATGGAAATGACTTCCAGCCCCCTTTGCAAGCAGCTTAATTAAATATTTCCTTAGTGTGTGCGCATGGATTTGGGAAGCTCTTGCTGTATATGTAATGGTGTGTGAAACCCCAGGGCGGGCAGGGAGCAGTGGCCCTGCAAAGCCCCGGGTGTGTGTTTGCACCCTGTGCTGCGTGCTGCTGCGGCCCCCTCGTGCACCGTCCCCACACCTCCAAAGTGAGAAGTCTGCTGGAGGGCGAGGGATTCGGCATGCCAGGCCCTGCCGCCCTCTCAGGGAAGGCTGTCTTTCTGCCACCTCGCACGGTGATGCTGTGTTTTCCCCGTCATTTCCTGGGGGGGTAGAGGCAGAGAGGGAGCTGTGATTTAGGAGTGGGATCAGGCTGGGCAAGGCTGCCTGCCTCCTGACAGAGCTGTGTTCAGGGGAAGATCCTGCCTTTGTTTAAATATAATTGCTTTGGGCCCGATCCTGTTCATGCTTGGATCAGTGACAGCAGGTATGAGCCTTCTAGGGAGAAAAATAGTGCTGCTGCCTTTTTTTTTTTTTTTTCCTCCTTTTTTTTTTTTTTTTTTTTTTGAAGCCAGGCTCATTATTTTTCTTGCCTTTGAGCTTATGCCTCAGCAGCTCTCCTGTCTCCTCCTCAGGAGGGCAGCTTGGGCTGCACGGGGCATGCCTGGTTCAGACCTGCCCTGTGAAGGCTCGCTGCATTAATGTGGGACCTTGCTGCTGCTCCGGGACAGTGTGATGGCGAGGGCTCAGCCCTTTCCTTTCACACAGGGGTGAGGGCCCCAAAAGCCGCCCTCAGGCTGTGGGGGTCCGTGGGATCCCCTGTGCTTGCAAATAGGGAATGCCTCATGGTGCTGGGAGGGGTGTGCTTTTTGGGGGGGGCAAGAGGCATCAGGTCTCTGGGGCTTGTTTCTTTGGTAAGAGGGGTGCAGAACAGAGCATGGGGCTCCCAACATTGCTGGGTGCCTGAGCGCATCCCCCAGGAGAGGCGGGGAGAGGGGGGATGCGCGATCCCACCGCACAAAGAGCCGGGAGAGGAGGGTGGGGAGAGAGACTGAAATGTCTTGGGCTGGAGGGAGGGGGTGGAAGTACACACACACGCACACACACACACGCACGCGCGGCTGCGGAGGGCTGGGGCCGAGGGAGGGGGTCACACACAACCTATTGTGAGCGGCTGAAAGGCGCTACAGTCCCGAAATGTTAATCTGACCCAACCGTTCGCCAGTTATAATTTTCCTCTCAATGAGCGTGCATTAATCTGGCCCTTTCTCCCCCGTTCCCCCGCGGTGCAGAGCTCTTGTTCTGCTGCCTCTTGCTAAAATCGCCTTTCAGCGAACCCAAATAAAGCTCCCAAAGTCTGGAGCTCAGTCCCCGCCCAGGAGCGGGGAGGGCAGGGTCAGTTTGCCAAGCGGAGGAGGGAGCGTGGCTGCACCAGCCGGGGCACGAACCCTGCGGTGCTGGAAAGGCCCTTTCCCCTCACCCTGCCACGGGCACAGCCCGGGGGTGCGGGGCATGCAGGCATGCCCCCTCCCAGCCTGCCAGCGCTCAGCCCACGTCCCACACACGGGGGTCCTTGCCACCCAGACATATGGGATCCCCTATGGATGCTGTCCTGCTGAAGCACCCCAAAAAGTGCCCCAGTGGATCCGTTGCCCTGACGCTGCCCTCTTCACTCTCTCCACAGCTGCCTGTCCTGCGTGAACGGCTCCTTCCCCTGCCACTGGTGCAAGTACCGCCACATCTGCACCCACAACGCCGCCGACTGCTCCTTCCTGGAGGGACGCGTCAAGCTCTCCGAGGTAAGGTGATGCGAGCCAGCTTCCTTCTCCTGTCCTGATGCTGTCGTGGTCCCGTGCCCTATGGGGGAGTGTTTAGAAAAGGGAAAACTGCTTTGGAAACCTCTCCGGCTGCCTGGGAAGCAGTGAGGGAGGAGTGGGAAGTGCTGCTGGGACCGTGTGTTGGTGGGAAGAGGCTGCTTGGGAAGCCAAGTGCACTTTAGGCTGAATGAAGGGAATAACAAAGGCAGATACGCTAAAGCATTTCTCTTTTGATGTTTTTGAAGGGAGCAAGCTTGAACTGTCATTGCAGAACACCTTGTTTTCAGAGAGGGGAAGGTTGAAATCTGCAAAACAAACTGTTTAGCTCTACCTCATGCCTTCTTCATCTCAAATGCTTTTCTAAGAAACATGTTATTTTGTGGGGGTTCATCCTGCGCAGTATCTGTGCCACCCACCGGGGAAACCTGCCACTGGCAGGGTGCTTGCAGGAGGTCCTGGTGTCCCCAGCCTGTGGTGGCATTGCTGGCTGCTGGATTTGGGTCTGAACATCTGGCAGGCAACCGCTGGCTCTACAGTAAATGCTGATTCGGGTCCTGAAGGGAGAGTTTTGGGATGGGGAGTTTTTCCTTTGTCCCTGTCCTGAAAAGGGGCTCCAGTTGAACTGACTCGGGTTTCCAGTTGCCTGTTCAGGGGCCCAGTGGGAAGTGTCCTCCTGCCTGATGGTTGCTGCTGGGAGCAAAGCCACGCACTGTTCTTATGGGAATGGCTCAAATTGATGTTGTCCTGGAGAAAGCGTTTGCCCAGATCATTTCAGATGAAGTTCTGTCTCTGAGCTCTGGCAGAGCTCACATCCCAGCAGCCTTCCAGGCCAGGACTGGTCCCCAGGAGCAGAGGCGAACAAGAAGGGCTTGTCTTCACTTCACAGATCATGTGTGAAGGCAAGCAACCAGGATGTCCCCCAAGGTTTCTGATGTCCTGGCTGGCACTGAGAGGAAACCTGCCTCTGCACGTCCCCACTCAGGAGGAGCAGTGTCTCTGAGTTAATCTCCATCCCCTATAACTCTGAGGTCTGACCTCATCCTTGGTGGGAACTGGTGGGCTTGTGGGTTTTCTAGATCAGGGCTGTTGTCCTCGCTGTGTCCCCCTGCTTCTGTGCTGGGCTGGGAGCATGCGTGGAGTCAGATAAATCCCACTGCAACTGAGATGTCACATTTAATTTTTTTCCTCTTCCTCCCTCATCACTCTAAGAGGTCTCTCACAGGGGAGAATGGGAGAGCTGGACCATTACCCAACAATTGCCCAGCCACTAGCAGCACCATTGCTTTTGTGCCAGGGATGGGATGGGTGGAGGAGCATCTTCCCATGTACTGGGACTGAGCCCCCTGTATGGCTTCCCTGCTCCCTTGGGGCAGGTTGACCTTGGCTGGATGCTGGGTGCCCCCCTAACCAACTTGGTGGGCACCCAGTGTCCAGCCAAGCTCAACCCACCACATCCCTGTGGAAAGCCAGAGTGCCTGGTCCTGCTGCCTCTCCTAGGGGAGCTGCTGTGTCTATGGGGTAACATTTGGGCTTTGCAGCCTGCAAAGAGAACTGCTGGGGTCTCATACTTGGGTGCTCCCCAGTTTGGACCCTCCAAGGACGTGAGGAGTGGATGGACTTGCAGAAGATGGTGGTGTCCCTGCACAGGGCTGTGCTGGGTTCTTGTTGTGATCCTTACTCCGAGCGTGGAGCTGAGTGAAGCTGCCTCTCAGCCAAGTGCATCAAGAAACCTGGAAAATCCCATCCATCGCTCCCGCGCGTGGGCAGGCGGGGTTGGTGCTTGCCATTTCTGCAAGGCAGCAGGCAAGCTCTGGGAACGAGACTCCGCTTGTCAAACAGCCCCTCCTTGCCCCCGTGCTGCTGGTGAGCGTGCAGCTGCCTGGGCCGTGCCGTGGCCCCTCCGCCAGCCTCGCGGACGGCACGGCCACGGCTTTGCACCGTGCCTCCCACCACACAGCCAAACTCCAGGCTCTGACACCGTCCCTCACCTCCCTGGAGGTATCATCCAAGTGCAAGGGGCTTGCACTGTGTTCATGTGTGCTGGAGAGTGTCTGGCATGGGCCAGAAGGAGCCCAGCCTGGTGGCCTCGCGCAAGGTGGGATTTGGTAATGTGAGAAGATCAGAAAAAGCTGTTTTCTCCTTGCTTGTGCCCTGAAGAAATCTGGCGAGGAATTGGCTTGTCCCAGGCATCCCAGAAGCCTGCTCTTGAGGTTGTGCTTCCAGCCAGCCCTGGCGTTGCTTCTGCAAACACGATGCGTGGTGTCCAGACCGCTGGAGCCCGGCGGCTCTCGTCTGCCCATTCCCCTCGCTGAGGGCATGGTGGGGCTGCTGGGCTCTTCCCCCTTCCCTGCCAGGAGAACCCAAAACCATCTGGCTGTACCCTCCAAGGGGTGTTGTCTCTGGGAGGCATGCAGCTCTCCCATGGACCGGCTGCTTGGGAGCTCGTGTCACTCCTGAGCACGGGCAGGCTGTCCCCCAGCAGACCTTTTGGCCGCAGTGGAACCTGGAGCGGTGCCCGGCTTGAGGTTTGGAGCGCCTGGCTCAGCCTGTTTGCACGTTGGTGTGGCCTCAGCAGTTCCCGGCGGGGATGGTGAGACACCCTCAGACTGGCTGCTGCTGTGGGCTGTGTGTCCGGCCTGGGATGAGACATCCCGTCCCCATTGCTGGCCATCCCAGTCCCGAGCCAGGTGGTGTGGTGGGTGGGGGGACTCGGTGCTGGCCTGTGGCACCGCTGGATGAATTAATGGTAGATGTCCAGCCCCATCCTCTCTGTGGGAGGATGTCTTAACTGGAGGGTTATTTTAAGCAGAATTTAGTCTGTCTATGTTGGCTGGAGTGTGGTGGGCACTGGTCAGGAGGGGCAGGGACTCAGGTTAACAGCAGCACTTAACTCCATCTCTGCTGGGTCGCACAGGTGGTTCACCATGGTCTTCAGGATGGAAAAGTGGCTGTTTTGTAGGAGAATGTCCTGGGCATTCTGGGGATGTTCACTTGGATTTCTGGCAGTGGCAGGGCAGGAACAGGGCGTGGGTAGGAGCCACCACTCACGTAACTGTGCCTGGGAACAGCAGCAGCAGGAAGGATGTCCCTGCCCGCTGGCTGCGGTGGCTTTGAAGCCTGGGCTCCGGAGATTGCCCTCCTCTGTGGCTTGCTCTGGAGTGCAGGGCTGGGGAAGGGGTGATGAAGCAACACAGGCTGCTTGCTTTTCCCCACTTGTGGTGCCCAGTGGTGGCTGCAGGGTGATCAGTGATGGACGCTGGAGTCTCCCATCCCAAAAAGCTGCTCTCCTGCGGTGGTCCCGGTCCCTGCTGCTGCAGAGCTGCTGCAGAGGGTGGAAGGCTCCTGGCCTGTGGAGACCAAGTGTGTTGGTTCAATCTAAGCAGGTTCAGCTTGTATTTGTTCTTCAGTCCCGACCAGTGGGAGTGGCTGAGGATTTTGTGACGGACCCTCAAACCGGGGTCAAGCCCAGCCTCGGACTGCCTTCATCCCCATCTCTGCTGATGGCACAGCCTTGGAGCTGGAGCTGGGAGCTGCCATAAAAACCCAAACCACGGCATTTGCAGCGTGACTAAAGCTCTTACCTCTCCAAGCAAACCTGGACACCCTTGTCATACTCTCATTCAGCTAGAAAAACAGTTTTAATGAAGAAAATCCGAGTTGTGCGATGTTTAGGAATGTGTGTGTGTTGGCGGTCTTGCTTTTCGGCTCATCCCATCCCTTTGTAGCTCCCTGCTCCTGGGAGCCGGGACTCTGCCGGGGCGGGGGGGGTGGGGCTGGTTTTGGAATGACAGCTCAGTGGGCTGTGCAGAGCATTCCCAAGGGATGCAAGTGCTGGCCGACGCTGGGGGGAGATTTGTCAGCAGTTAGAATTGCTCATAGGGGAAATGTGTTGTCCCAGTGCCCCCACCCCTCCGGGCACCCTGGGCGCCCACCAGCACCAGGTGCTTCCTGTTTGGGCGCAGGCTGACATTTTTGCTGGATGAGACACTTCTGCCGGCAGATGCGGAACATGTGACGTCGTCGCGGGGGGACTCGGCTCAAACCTCGAGTCAGCAAAACGAGCCGGCCTGCCTGCGCGGGGAGAGGGACGCACAGACCCGCCGCGCTTTCCAGACACTGGTTTTGTGAGCATCCCTAGTGAGCCTCACCCGCCGCCCCAGCCAGTTTGGCAGTGATAATTACAGAGAAATGAGGAGGTGGAGGTGTGCTGGAGAACGAGCCAGGAGCTAGTCCTTGCTGTGTGCATGCCCTGCGAGGAAGGCATGTGCCACCCGTGGGGTCCCCCTGCAATGCGGAGGGGAATCAAGCAGGCGGGGACTTCTCCCTCCGTCAGCACTTCTGAGCCAGGAGCTGGTGGGGAGCAACTGCCTTGCAACGGTGGGGGCCACTCATTATAAATGGCAGCGAGCATGTGGGATCTCCCTGCTGTGAGCCTCCAGCTGATTCTGAAAGGGGGAGCAACTGAAGCCCCACTTTGCAGAGGGCAGCTGTGGTACAGAGCAGGGAGGTGGCAGAGCAGCACCGAGGGTCCCCAAACTGTCCCAGCCCTGTCACCATCTCCAGGTTGGGGCTGGCACTGCTGTTCCTCTCTGCTGTCATTTTGTTCAGCAATTCTGTTTTGGGGATAAATAGTTTCTTCCCTTAAAAATTGTGCTTTTGGGGAATACAGGCTTGTAAAGGACAGGAAACGTAGAGTAAAATGAGTTGGGGTTTTCTGTCAATATTTGCTAAATGAAACAATTTCTTCTTCATTTCTTTACATGGTTTGAAAGTTAGATTAATCCTAAAGCCTGGCGCCGTGCGGGGTCCATCCTGGCTCATGGCAGGAGGCAGCTGGGCAGCGTTGGCCGTGCGTGGCTGCCGGTGGCTTTGTGGTGAGAGCTGCCCCCGCAGCCGTGCCGCGGCCTTCGGCAGCCTTGCGAGAGCAGCGGTGCGGCTCTGTCCACCCCCAGCGCTGCTGCTGCTGCTGTTACTGTTTTCGGAGCAGCTTGATTCAGCACATGTTATTCCCCCTTGACGTTATTTCAAGCCGACACTACCAGGAGTCGTTACTGTAGGTGCGAGACCTGCACCCGGCTCGGCAAAGCCAGCGTGGGATTGCATCAGGCTGCTGTTGCCGAAGCAGCACCCACCGGGGCTGTGGAGCTGTTTTGCTGCCTGAGCTCATTTATTTTTGTACCCTCCTGCTCCCCTGTGCTTTGCACGCAAGGCTCACTGGCTCCCCCAGAGCAGCTGGGAGCCCATGGCTTTTAAAAGTTGAGTGCTTTGCCCTCCCGACGGCTCTTTCCCTGGGGAGCACGGGAGGCTGACAGGGTGGTGCTGAGCCCCTCTTCCTTGCTTTCCTCCCCAGCTTGGACTCAGCAGCATCCCCTGGCAAGAGGCACTGTCTTCTGGGCAGCAGCAGCAAAATTCCCTGCAGGGCAGGTTCTCTGCAATACTGCAGAAGCACATTGCAGTGTCAAAGGGAGAAAAGGCTTTTCTGTCCACTTGTGAAGGAAGAGGGATGGAGGCTTTCAGGGAAACAGGATGGCTGAGAGGGTAGCCTGACAATGCACAGTGGGCGTTGACTCTGAAACCTACTGACTGCAGTGGTGGCACTAAAGCCCATCTCTTTATCAGCCATTTCATGCAAACGTGTGCTGCTGTCGCACTGCCAGCTTGCAGGCCCCATAGCTGAATCCTTTTCCCCACCTCCGGCCTGGATCAACCTGAGATGTGGAAAACATTCCCTGCCCCGCCACCAGATTCCTCTGTGGTCTCCTTTTCTGTCTTCAGGGCTTTGGTCAGAGCATCCATGAGATGCTGGTTTGGGGTTGACTGCACATAAGGATTTACTTCAGTGTGTGCTCAGGGTGGTGTTTTCACAGGACATTGCCCAGCCTCCCAGCCAAGAGAGGGTGATGGGGGTGCTGGGGGAGGCTGTATGGCATTTCCCTCTCATCGTCTGCCCCTTGTTCCCCTTACAGGACTGCCCCCAGATCCTGCCCTCCACCCAGATCTACATCCCTGTGGGCGTGGTGAAACCCATCACCCTGACGGCCAAGAACCTGCCCCAGCCACAGTCCGGCCAGCGCAACTACGAGTGCATCTTCCACATCCCGGGCAGCACCACCCGCGTCACCGCCCTGCGCTTCAACAGCACCAGCATCCAGTGCCAGAACACCTCGGTGAGTGGGCGGCTCGCCTCGGCACGGGCTTTGTTTGCGGGCTGCTCGTTCCTGCCCTGCCTCGGGACCTTCCCGCCTCGTTGCATGGCCAGGTTTGCTCTCCCGTGGACAGGTAACGGGGGTTTCTGGTGCCTGTGGGGTGCAAGGTGGGCTCCCGCTTCCCCCAGGTGCATGGGGGAGCTGCTGTTTGGGGTTGTTCCGGATAGGATCAGCGCCGGAGCCACCCCAGGGGACCTGCCAGGCTTTAGGAGCGCTTCTAAGGCTTTGGAAAGCTGAAGGAAGTTGCCTGGGCTGGAGCCAGCTGGCCCGGACGTGCCGGAGCCTTGCCTCCCCCTTCTCTCTGCCTGCTCTTGCTTCCCCCTGACACCAAGCCATCCCACTTTACAGGCGGAACGGAGCTAACACCATCTCTGTGTCCTGCTGCACACACGCTCTCTGGTGTGCAGCCATGCCTGCCAGCCCTGCAGGCTCTTCCCCTCCTCCCCTGCAGCCCCTGTCCGTCCCCTGCAGCCCCTGCCCATCCCCAGCTCTGACTGGCAGCTACCTCATCCCCCTGCCTGCCCTCCATCCTGGCCTTGCAAGTGCATTGCTCCCTCCTTCTCTGTCCTTGTTCCCTACAGCTCTGTCACTTAAGCTCTCTCCTGCAGGCAGCTCTGCCCTCTCTGGTTGCCTTGCCCCTAAGCAAGAGGGTGTTTTGTGGCCCCTCGGTGAGCTGTGTGTGTGCCCCTTGCCGTGCAGCAATCCTGTGCAGGGAGCACCAAACCCATGAGCAAATGTACCCAGGGTGTTTATAGCCCTGCTGGGAGCCAGCGTGGCTCAGCTCCTCAGCTGCCTCGCTGGGCTCTACACAGACCTGCCCTCATCTGCATGGAGCTGGCCCCTCCTGTCTCCCTCCCATTTAATCCTTTTAAAATTTGTTTTCCATCACTCACGCTGAAAGCTCATTTGCAGCCTAACACCACTGCTGATCCCTACTCCCTTGTCCTTTGGTGGCACGAGTGACATTTAGAGGCCATTGAAGATAAGCCTTGGCTCCCTCCCTCCTTCGGCGCTCCTGGGGCTGTGGAGGAGCAGTAATGCTCCCCATCCTGAGCTGCCGACTGGAAATGTTGTCAGTGGGTCTGTGCTTGGCCTGGAGGCGAACGCAGGCAGTGGCACAAAGTGCAAGCTCAAGGGAGCAGCAGGACCAGGGCAGTGTCTGGAGGGTTCTGCTGCAAGAACCTGTTAGCGAGGCAGCTTGAGCTGAGGTTTGTCATCTTGCTTCTGCGTTCGGGGGAGAAAAGGAGCCAGGCGGAGTGCTGCCCATTGGAGCTGGCTTGGCTGCTGGTCCCTGGTATTGATTGTGACCCTCACCAGGGCTTTGTCACACAGATCTGCCCCCAGACCCAGTCTTGCCTGTGGCCTGTATGGCTCAGTGTTAGTGCTTTAAGGGGAATGTGATGGATGTGTGTGTGAAAAGACACCATGGTCGTGGGGGTCCCTTCGCTGGGGTCTTGTTGCTCCTGGTAGCCAAACTTGATGCTGCTCTGTCTCCATCACAGCCATGTGGGAGGTTTCTTGGGGGTCAGCCAAGCTACTCTTGTCCCAGCAGAAGGCTGGTTACGTCGGGTACCTGCTTGGTTGTCTGAGGGCTGTTCTTCAGCGCGTCCATGCCTGGCCCCACTGCCGGGTTGCGTGCAGCTGGAAATGGGCTGGAGAAACCATTGCCCTGTTGCAGCGTGGGAGAAATGCAGCCTCTTTGTCCCAAAGAGAGAGCCTAGCCTGCAGGGACCCCGGCCGGGCACGGTGCTGCATCAGCACCTGGGATCTGAAACTGTGTCTGCCGGGGGCGTGGGAAGTCCTTGGGGGAAGCAGATGTTGGCTCGCAGACCTTCATCCCTCACGGTGATTTTCTGGTCCCCAGCTTTGTGGGGACACCCTGTGAGCCCCTGCCTGGCCAGAGCCCCTTGACCAGCCCAGCCTCCTGCCAGGTCTCCTTTGCCTGCAGCAAGCAGAGCTGGCAGCTCCCTCTTGCCCAGTTCTTTAGTGTGCAGTTTGGCTTAGTTCATTCAGAAGCAGTTTGGGACAGTGTGTGCTGCAGGATGCTCTCTGTAGAGAAGTGCCGCGGCTGCACAGCATTGGGGTGTTGGGGGAGAGGTGCCTGCACCAGAGCAGAGCCTTTACCTAACAGAGGTGGGGCTTGGAGAGGGGATCTGAATCTTTTGGACTCGTTTCTCCCCGGTAAGTTTGAGTTTGCAAGGCAGGAGGGAGAGGCAGAAGCAAATTCCACTGCCTTTCCCAAAGGGTGGCGTGGCTATCGGCACCAGTGTCACGAGTTTCACGGCCTCTGCAGCTTTTCTCCAAAGGGGTAGGACAGCTTGAGGTGTGCCTGCCTGCCCCGTGGTCCCCACAAAGAGCTGAGGTGACCGACATCTTCTCCTGGGCTGACAGTGATGGATGTTTGACCTGAAAATTGCCAGGGATACCCTGAAAACAAAGCAAATTGTCTGGAGAGTGCATGGGATGCACTGTGGGCTGTGTGGGCGCAGGAACGGGCAGCAGCAGCTCCGCAGGGTCGTGGTCGCAGGCAAGAGACCTGGCTTTCAGGCGCAGGGTGGCTTCGCAGACGGAAGAAGAGTTTTGGCTTGAAAGAAGCTGTCTTGCTTTCAGGGTCTGCTCGCCTGCTTTAATGTTTGAGGGCATTTAGCCAGGCTGCTTTATGGTGTGGGGGATTCAGATTCACACTTCTGTGATGCTTGTCTCCTCCCTGTCTTTTTTTGCGGTCCATCTGGCTGGTTGATAGCACTTCAGGCTCCTGCGCAGTTCCCCACCCATGACCCGCTGGGTTTTTCCGTTGCAATTCATCCTTTGGGTTAGGATTTTGGGTTTTGTCTCCTGGTGTGGATGACACTGGGGAGTGGAGGAATAGGGGAAGGATGACATCCTCCCAGCCAGCAAGTGAGGAATGGATGTCCTCTCCCCCGGAAGGCATTTAAGCACACTTTTTGTTTCCAGGAGTTCAATGGGATCTAAACAAGAGGTTAATTACTCTGTGGAATTAGGGATGCTTTCCTGAATCATGGATGAATGGAAGGGATAATAAGTCAAGCCTGCTTAAAACGATTTGTCTTTTGTTTAGTTTTAGTGCTTGTCAAACTCCAATGACTTGTTAGCACTTTGAAGAAAGGACATCTTGGTTAAATATTCAGCAGTCTATTCATTAAGGTTTGATTGTGACTATAAACATCATTTGAGACACCCAATAGATCTTCAGCAAACTCAAGGGAGACCAGGCCTGGTGTTCCCCACGTATCCCAGGGCAAAAAGCAAGCAGGAAAAACCCTTTTCTGCCTCCTCACTTTGGTCTCTTTCTGCTCTTCAAAAGGAAAGCAACCCTAAAGGTTTTCCACATGCCTTGTTAAAGAAGCAAAAAGGAAAGACAAGCCTAACAAAGAAAATGGTATTCTTGGCCAGTAAACTATTTTTTTTTTTTGTTAATTGGTTGCTTTTAATCTTCTGGAGGCAGACATTTCCAGGCTTTCTTCTTGCAGCAGAGGATGGAGAGATGGTTACCTGTCTTAATGTGTGCAGGTAATGCCACTGAGTTGCGTTTTTCAGACATCCCTGCCTTTGCCATCTGCCATCCCTCAGCGGAGCTCATCCTTCTGATTGCTGCAAAAAATAGACAGTTTTGTTGTTGGAAAGTACCACAGTCCCATATCTGCAGTACTGCTTGTAACATTTGACTTTGTCCGATTTGGTCCTGGCCTTGGCAAAATGGTTACAGTTATTTCTCACTGACAAGGGTTTGGCTTTTTCTCTCCAGACTGTTACTCTTAAGGCTGAAATAGCCCCAGAACTGCTCTTTCCCTTTAAATGTAAAAATAGGAAGAACCCCTGATCTCCTTTCCACGCACATTTGAGTTTGTCATCTCAGCACTTTAAATTAAGCCTCATGCCTCAATTATTTCCCTTTCTTTTTAACCAAAGCCCCGCGTGGCGATGAGCAGCTGTGTCACCTTCCTGGCTCCCTTTCGGCTCCGTCCTCGCCGATTCCCCTGGCACGGACAGCCCCCTCCTCCCCACTCGTTTTGGCTGCGGCTCTGGAGGTCGCTCCCCTCCGGCCAGGTTCAGGTCGGGATGTTCACCCAGGAGCAGTTTATTCCCGTAACAAAGTGATGTGGGTGCAGAGCAGCTGAGCTGGCTGGGTGGGCGTGCAAGTGGTACCCAGCGTGGATGCTGAGGCTGGGGTGCCCAGCCCCAGGCGTGGTTGCTGAGAAGGCAGACAAGACCTAGTGGATTTACATTTTCTGGGTATTTTTTCATTGCAGTGGAGCCTGGGTGTTGCTCTGACATATTCCCAGGGTCTCGGGTTCTCACTTACACCCTGCCAAATTTCGGGCAGGAGGAATTCAGGCGAAGAAGCTTGTGTGCGATGGGGGAGGAAAGGAGATTTATGTGAAAAGAGCAAAAGGAGATCCAGAATCAGAGGCCAAGTGTTACCGTCAAGTTGTGCTGTTGTGTGGATGACGGTATTTTACTAGGCCTGGGGTGTATTTATAGAGGAACATAAATCATACACACATGCCCTGTTCTGAGCGCCGCACACCTCCAGTATATGTATCTCTAATTAACCAGCCATGGAGAGGGAAATCGGGATTGGAGCCCACAACCCCAGCACCGTTCGCCAACAAAGCCGTGCTCTCCATGCTAGTGGTGCCTACATTTATCTTTCCTGCAGCAGTGTTTAAAGTGAAAAGGGAGTATCAGGAGAGTTTGATAGGATCCAATTAAATTCCAGCAGATAAAATAATGATGAATTGCAGTTGAGCCCTGGCGAGACGCGATGTACATTACTGCTGTCCCCGTAGTGCGGGGAAGGAGTTGAGGTCATCAACTACAGAAAAATAGGACACAGCTGCAGCCCAAGCGCTCCTCCAGAAATGCAGCCCTGGGGGATAGTGTGTGTGGGAGGGGGGTTGCAGGGGAAGTTTGAATATGTGGGTTTGATGGCAGAGGGCAGAGGAGCAGCCCCTCGCTGTCTTCCGCGGGGCTAGGTTGTGCAAGCTGTGGCTGGAGTGGGATGGATGCCCTGTGGCAAGGGTTGTGATGGCTGTGGGGCATTGTCTGGGCTGGAAAGGGCTAGCGCCTTGGCTAGTTGGCATGGTGCTTGCAGGAGCATCCCAAAGTGCATCTCAGTGTGATCTGTGCCCAGATTTGGGGTGCCCCCTCACTGGCTGTGGCTTTGTCCCCTGGGAGTGCAGCTCCCTGGAGGCATCTTCCTGGAGTTCTGGATCCCTCACCCCAAGGGGAGCTGGGTGGCTCTTGGTGCCCGTTGCTGCTAGCTGGTGGGTGAGCACTGGGCTTGCTGGAACCAAAAGTGAGACCTTCAGGGGAGGTGGCACCCACAGCTCTTGCAGCGTGTTGGGCTGGTGGGCATCCCCCACATGGGAACAGAGCTGGTGTGAGAATTGGAGACTTAGAAGTGCATGAGGTTGTTGGCTGTTACTTGGGAAGGTGCCTGAGATAGATTTTTGGGTGAAGAACATTGAGAAAGTCTTAGCAAGGAGTTATCTTCCCTGAACCACATCCCTGCAGAATGAGACCTTGCTAGGAATAGCTGTATCCAGGTTGGAGGGGCTGGTGTGTCCTCGGTCAGCCCTTCCATGCTTGACTTGTAGGCTCTTCTAGAGAGGAACTGAAAGGCTGGTTGGTTTAGGTAAGGAGCCAAGCAGCTCACATCTTTGTTGCTGATTTACTCGATTACGTCGTTTCTCCCATCCCCTTCTGTGGACCATCCCCAGGTGAGAATGTTTCTCTTTTGGGTGCCGTTGGTTTGCTCTCAGGGCTGTGCCTGTCGTTTTTTGCTCCCATAGCAAATGTCCTTTTCTCGTAATTTGGCCTCAGTGCCGTATCATCCTTTGGCACAGCCCAGGGTGTCCCGGGTGCCTTTGTAGAGTGAGGGGTGATCTGATAGCAGGACTGCCTGGGTGTCCGGCATCCCCCTACTCACACCCGCCCTGGCCTCCCCTCCCGTGGCTCATCCCAGATCCCTGCCAGCCAGAGTGATTGATTAACCAGGAAGTTAATATCAGTTAAGTGTTTAGTGGACGTTTAGCACCGTGTTAGCTAGAAGCAGGGAGGAGCCAGAGTGATGGGACCTGCTGACTGTCCATGGGATGGACAGATTGGTAAGCATCTCCCCCCAGATCCCCACCGGTTGTGGGACCTTCAGGGCTGGAAAGTGGCTGCTGCTTTGCTCTGCTGCTGCCGCCTGCCTGGCTGTGGCTGTGCCCGTGGCGGGAGAGGGCAGCTTCCTGCCTGTGCTACAGCCAGAGCAGCTCCAAGGGGGCCTTTCCAAAATGTCCTTCAAAATAAGAGGTGCTTGGGAAGTTAGAGGGTGATCTGATGGACCTTGCCATCCCAGGAGGCTGAGCCCTGAGCCCCTGCTGCTGCAGCTCCTGCCCGCACGTGGCTGAGCCATGGCTTCTGCTCCAGCATCCTACAGGGACCAGTAACCCCATCCCAGCCACAGGCCAGCTGCCCATCTCTGCAGGGCAAGTGAGGGGTTGCTGGTGGACACGCAGATGCCAAAGACACGTTTTTCATTGATATTCGTGTTCCCTTGGTGTTCCCACACCACGAACACCAGCCGGGGCGATGACTCCTGCTCCTGCCTGCTGCTTCCCTCCACACAGTCCTGCGCTCCCAGCTGCTCCCCGCTGCCCACTCCAGCTCCGCGCCACCGCAGATTCAGCATCCTCAGCACGGTGTCCTTTCCCAGAGGGACATTGTCTCTTGTGCAGTTCTCAGGGCTGGCGCATGAAGAGTTAATGCTCTCCCTCCCTCTCTCCCTATTCTTCTTCCTCCAGCCCACCTCCCAGAAGAACTAATTTCCAAAAGCAGCCGGGGCAGAGAGATGCAAATAAGTGTTTTGGACAGCTGCAGGCTGGATGCCTTCCCGAGATGCCAGGGCCCCAAATGAGACATGTCAGAGTACAAATTGAAAATGCCAATTTCACTTACGCTGCCACGTGGCTCGTCACAGCTAAATTCTGCTCCGGAGCTGCCACTTCCCTCCCAGCACGTGCTCCCTCCTGGTGCCAGGGGATGGTCTCTGCTTGCTGCTGCGGGTCTGGTCAGCTCCTCCTCACCATTGTCCTGTTGGAGATGTCCTTGGGTGGGTGTAGGGTAGGGGAAGCTGAATGGATCTGGACTCCCAGCCCAGTTCAGGCTTCATCTTCCCAGGCCTGGTGACAGAAGTGTTGCTCTGCTTGCAGATGGTGCATGGTGGAGATGTCCTCTGAGCAAACACCGTGAGAGCTTCTGTGTCTGAGAGGCTCTGCATGGTGGGGGGTGATGGGGCTCATTTTTTATGGTGGAGATGGTGGTGGAGATGTTGGGCACTCAAGAAAGGGTTGAGTTTGCAGTTGAATGTCTTATGCTTTATAGCTGCTGCGTACGGTTGATCAGCAGCAGCCTTCCTCCCCAGGGAGGGCTGTGTTTTGGGGTCCTCCACCCTGTGTTTGGTGGGGTGGTCCCTGGACATAAGACCACTAACTGAAAGCAGTGGAGGTGTAACCGAGAACCAGGCTTGGCCTCCCATTTGCACCTTGTAGGGGTGAGGCAGGAGTGCGTTGCTGTGGCCATGTCTGACATCAGGTGTGCACCCCGTTTTGGTGCTGTGTCTGATGCTGGACTGTGGCTGGCGATGCTGCCTGCTTGGGAGGGACTCAGCATGGAAGGGACCAGTTTGGATGGTGAGGTGAGAAGGACCAAAGCATCTCTTGCTTCCCACACCACCTGGGCACACTGGCTTTCCTTCGTGGGCCACGTCCCTGCCTCTCATGGAGGGGCTCGAGCAGAGCAGACCCGCTGGAGTGGTCCCTGGCCCTGGCAGGGGATGAGTGTGCTCTGTGGGGCAGCAACTGAGGAAGTGCTGGAGAAGATGCTGAGGCCACCTCCTCCAGCTGTGGCACCGGGGCTGCAAAGGGTGACGCTCGGGCTGGCTGGAGGTGGTGACAGGGCTGCAGCCAGCCCGTGGCCGAGTGAGCCACTGCTGGCGCGTCTGCCGCTCCCTAACAAACTCCAGCAACCCATGAATCATTCATTTAATCTCTCCTGACACGCCTGTCATTTTCTCAGGCGAGGAGCAGGGAATCTCTTGCCGAAGGAGGTCATTAGCTGTCAGGGACGGTTCCGACTGCCTTCCTGCCTCTGTATCGATTAAACCTCTCCGCCTGCGTGCAGGGGCTGTGCGGGGAATATTGATGGGGCTGCTGGGACTGGGGCTCGTCTGTTGAGACAGGGGAGAGGGGTTTGGGTGGGGAGGAGGCACTGGCTGGGCTGGAAGGAGCAACAGAAGTGGGTATGTGTGGGCAGCAGTGGTTGCTGGGACATGAGTTTGGGATTCCCTGGAGCTGGGGGGAGGGATCCCCTGGTGTCACCTTCATACATGGGAGCTTAGGGGATCAGGGTGGTGGTGCTGGTCCTGGAGTGGGGTACAGCTGATGGCTGAGCACGGTGTGGGGCTGGGAGCTGGGCAGCTGAGGGTGCGGTGTGGAGGGGAGGGATGCTCTCCCCAGATCTTTCTGAGGGCTGATGTGGTACCAGGCTGGTGCCTGGCTCTGTCCCACCCACGGCTGTGTGGCCACAGCTTTATGTCATTGCGTTATGGGCGTTGGGGCTGGGGGGGACCACGGGGGACATCCTTCCACCGGGTGTTGGGAGCGGCTCTACTGAATCTGCTCCTGCTGTATGCCCAGCCCTCCCTGAGCATCACTAGTAACAAACGCGATCCCAAATGTGATCTCAAACATTTGACTGGGCTTCCCTGGAGTGAGGAGGACATGGGGGAGGGCTTGGGTGCCTGGCAGGGAGAGGTACATGTGTGCTGCAGAGACACCATCTATTTCTTCCTCTCTCAGCAGCAGCAGCTTCAGACCTTTGGGTTAATGGGTTTTGGGCCTATTTAGAAACCCTCTATTTTGTTTATCTTTTTTTGCCAGACCAGCCTACTGGTTTGCGTGTGCTGTGTCTGATGCTTTGACCAGTGGCTGTTAGACCTGTCGGTTCCTAGCCAGCGAGTCTGAGCTAGGCCCCCAACCCTCTCCTCTGGGTTGATGAGAGATATCCATGTAACAGGGTTGTACACCTCTCTGTGCCCCTCACTGGTGTGTTTTGCCTCAACGATTCATGGGCTCTGCCTCCTTCTGTCTCCTCCTGCAGTATTTCTACGAAGGGAATGACATCAGCGACCTACCAGTCAACTTATCCGTGGTCTGGAATGGGAACTTTGTCATCGACAATCCCCAGAACATCCAGGGTGAGTGAGGGACAGGTCTGGGGTGGGAAAGCAGCCTGGTTCCCCCCCTCAGCCTCCAGCCCACCCCTCTCCACCACCACGACCGCAGTTTGCACCAGTGCCTTGGGGGAGTGAGCGATGCTCCAGCCGCAGCGGTCAGGCGGGTTTCTAAGCAAGAGGCTTTTCTCCAAGAAGCTTTGGGAGAAAGCCCAGAGCTCTGCCTTGGCATTGAGTCCAGGGTGCTGGTGCCTCCTGCCCATGGGGGTTTGTCCCCCCGGGAGCTGGTGGCATGCACGCAGCGGATAGGGGTGAGAGCGGGTGCCCTTCTCCCCAAAAACCCTGTGCTCCTGGGCTGGGGGGGGGGGGGGGGGGCCGTGCTGACCCCCGCACTCCTCCTGCCATTGCAGCCCACCTGTACAAGTGCTCGGCCCTGCGGGAGAGCTGCGGTCTGTGCCTCAAGGCCGACCCGCGCTTCGAGTGCGGCTGGTGCGTGTCGGAGAAGCGCTGCTCACTGCGGCAGCACTGCCTGGCCTACGAGAGCAGCTGGATGCACGCCAGCAGCGGCAACAGCCGCTGCACCGACCCCAAGATCACCAAGGTACGCGGGGACAGACGGGAGGTGATGCCCCATGCTGGGGGACTGCGGTGGGAGATGGAAGATGGGGTGGGGCTCTCCGGTGGCACCTCACAGCAGCCACATCCACTTGGTGTTTAGGGCTGAGCATCTCTCGTTGCCACTTTCATTTCCAAGGCTAAAATACTCTTTCCACCAGCCCCGTGTACTGGGGTTTCTGGCCCATCTCTGAGATTCCCACCGCTCCTGCATGTGACTGGAGGATCCAGGGAAAGCCGTGGCTCGAGGTTGCTCCTCCTCATGTCACCATGCTCACCAGGGCCAGTAGTTAATCATCATCTCCCTTTCCTGACAGCTTTTATGACCTTCATTTAATAAGACTGTGTATATTAATGTTCACCTGCCTGTCAGGCCAGGCTCCGAGTGCACGAGGAGGGACTATTGGTATTTCTGCTGGATGCCTTCTGTTTACCCATGGCTGGCTGGGTCTCACTGGTGTTAATTACTGGAGTCTTAGCACAGGATCTGATCTGTTTGGGTTTCAGTGTCTTATCTGATGGAAGCTGGAAATGAGAGTCGTGCCTTTTCCCCGCACTACCTGGCCTCTCACAGGGTACTGGCGCTGCAGTGGGCTGGGTGACAGCCATGTGGGGAGAGGGGGGTGCCCCCCCACCAGGCACGTCCTTGCCCCTCCCTGTGAGAAGTGCTGCCTGCAGAGAGTTGCCTGGGGCTGGTGGAGTGCTGGCAAGAGAAGGGAGTGGGGTCGAGCCCCAGAGCCTGCATCCCAACTAGTTGATCTGCTGCTGTGTGTGGGACTGCAACGCTCCTCGTCCCAAATACCTTCCTGAACGCCCCAAATCTGGACCCCTGGGGGTGGTGGGAGTGGAGACTGCAGTGGCTGGGTCATGCCCAGGGTGGCCTTGCTGGAGGCTGGTCCCTGTCCTCTTGTGCTCGTGTGGCCAGGGCTGCAGGCATTCACACACACACTGCTCACAGCAGCTGATGGTGTCCTGCCTCAGTAGCAGCTCTCCCACCCTGAATAGTTATGAAATTTTTCAGTAGTTGCAGGTGCAGCAGAAACAGATCTGTTAGCAGGTGGGCTTGACCTTGGTGCTGCTCTGCAGTAGTGCCCTGCACGCTGGCGGTCGGTGTGTCTGTGCACAGCTGCCCGTGTGATGCTCCTCTGGCAGCCTGCTGGTTGCCTGCTTCTTCCCACAACCCCTGCCCTGCGCTCCAGGCTGTGGGCAGGATTGGAAATGGTCCAGAGAGCAGCCTGGTGCAGAGAGGGCATCATGGGGTGGTGGGGGAAACGAGTCTTGTACAGAGATTCCAGGAGGAGCAGAAGCCTCCTTCTTGCCCAGCCTACCGAGGTGCAGGTGTCTTCACAGGTGGTGGGGCTGGGCTGGGAGGTGACCACCCAAGCCCACTCCAAGGTTCTTCACCCTTGGAGTGAAGAATCACTTGCCCATTGCTTGGTGGTGGGGACAGGCTCCCTTCCAAACCTCTGCAGGGTCCTGCCAGGTGCTGTCTGTGACCCTCAGAGCAATATCCCTTCCCCTGGGAAGGGGGAACCCCTTGGCCTTGGCACCTCCTGGCCCTGCTGCAGCCTCCGGAGCTGGAAGCGAGCCTGCTGCTTGCGCCCACTGGAGCCATTTATTTCTTGATGTAGAAGGACCCTGTGAAACCAATTAGCAGAAAACCAGCAGTGTTTGTCAGGGCCAGGGGTTTGGAGGTGGAGGTGGGGAAAGGGGGGACTTGAGAAGCCCCCGTTCTCATCAGCTCCCTCCTTCTGCACACCTTGTTTAGCCATGACCTCCTCACACTGGGTGACCAACAATGTTATTTCATTCCTGGGCTCATTTCTTCCCGAATGCGTGGCCCTTGTCAGCTTTGTCGCAGAGGTGGAGGAATCGAACATGCTGGAGCAGCTTTTAACACTCATTTAGAAACACCAAACAAACAGCCACTTATTGCCAGCCACCCCGGTGGAGCTTGATTTAGGGGGAAGACCCAACCTGATGCTGGCTGCAGCTGCCATAATGAGCTCCAATCCTGGACTTGGGCAGGGGCTGAGCTGGATTTAGGCAAAGAGCAGTTCCTGCAGCCCTGGAGGGTTTTGTTGCTGTGTAAATTGTGAGTTGTGGTGCCTCAGCAGGAGCTGGGGCCCCAGATGCCGGTCCCAGCACTAATGCTGTCCCTTGACATGTCCCAAAGTGGGGGACTGGCTGCCCCCGTTTGATTAGCCGGGTGTGAATCTGGAGGACAGTGGTTAACCCCAGAGGCGATGGCTGTGGTGGGACTGTGCAGAAACAGCCCCTGGCTCCATGTGGCCCCTCGGGGCTGGGGATGTGGAGTATGTCTGCTGCTGCATGTTTCCCACCCTCTGCTCATCCACATTTCCTCACTGCAGGGGTGATGTCCAGGAGTGAGCCCTGTGCGGGGAGGAGGGGGGAAAGGAGGAGGAGGCTCCAGCTGGCTCAGGCCCCAGGGTTGCAGCCGCCCAGATTTGCCAGGAATGCAAAGAGCTCGCACGTGCTTGGTCGCGGCGTGAGCATGGCCGGTGCTGGAGGGGATCTCTGCCAGCGCCGCGGGGGCACGAGCAGAGGAGGGCATCACCTGCAACAAAATGGTCCCTTTTCCTGGGTCAGGGTGCATCTTCCTCCCGGACCAACCCAGCCTGCATTACTCTCTCCCTCGCCTGCTGCCTGCAGCTGCCTTTTCCCCTTCTCTTGTCTCAGTGTCACTGCGGACCCAGCCCTGTCCCTGGTCCCAGCCAGGACGTGCAGCCCTGACATTCATCCCAGTTAGTGCTGCAGGTGGGCACTGGGCCCCGGGGCTGGCAAGTGCTGATGTAAAACTGCCTGTAATTGCCTGGTTGGACACAGCAGTGGGCCCATGCCTCCATTCATCCCTCATTCCACCGCTGTCTGTCAGGCCACACCTGCCCGCTTTATTTGGCATCATTCTGGTAAATGAGGCATATTGCCAGGGTGATGTCCCCTCCCTTCCCAGCCAGGCTCAGCACAGGGTTTGCCAGCAGAGAGAAACCCTTTTCCCCCCCTGCCTGCAGTGTGCAGGGACCTGGTGGAGATGCTTTCTCCTCTGAAGACATCTTGGACATAGGGACCTCATCCTTGTGTATGTGGTACCTGGCTAAAAGCCAGGCAGATCCACGTGCTTTCGCACCAGCTCAGCTGGAGCCATGGCTGATGCTGCCCTGTCTCCTTCCTATCTGTGTCCTTGTCACCTATGAGGCAGCTCCATCTGCAGCGGGGTGTCCAAATCCCAACCCTCTGCTTGGACACATCTGGCATCTCCTGGCTTGTTCCTGGGGGGGATTTGTGGATGCGGCTGTCACTTGGGAGGTCTTTCCTGCTCTGTGGGCTCCTTACAGATGTGTTGGTGTTTATTATCACCCATCTGCTCCTCGCTGCTCGTTGGGGAGTAACACACGTCCCACAGCTTCCCAGGTGACTGTTCTGTGGCTCTGCTCCCTTGGCTCACGGGCCCTGCTCTTTCCTAGCTGTCCCCTGAGACCGGCCCCAGGCAAGGAGGGACCCGTTTGACCATCACGGGCGAGAACCTTGGCCTGAAGTTTGAGGATGTCCGCTGGGGCGTTCGAGTCGGCAAAGTGATGTGCATTCCCATCGAGAGCGAGTACATCAGCGCTGAGCAGTAAGTGCCTGGCGAGGGGTGGGTGTGCTCCAGATCACCTCGGCAGGTCAGGGACAGGGGTGCTGGTGTTCAGATGCTGCCTGTGACTGCAGAAGACATGGAGCTGACCGGGCCGAACTGGGAGAGAGGAACCTGCTGGTTGTGGTTGCTCTAGGAGGAGCCCCAAAGGCTTTGGGAGAGCTTCCCACAGGCAAGGCCACTGCCTGCTGACACCTGGGACCTTTGCTTGGTGTCAGATCTGTCCCTTCCTGAAGCCGGCCCATCCCCACCATGGCACAGGGAGCATCTTGGTGCTGGGACACTGAGGGCTCCTTCCTCGCATCCCTTTAGGATCGTGTGTGAAATTGGAGATGCCAGCCCAAACAAGGTCCACGAGGCACGGGTAGAAGTGTGCATCCGCAATTGCTCGCCCAGCTACCGGGCCGTGTCCCCCAAGAGCTTCACCTTCGTGGTAAGCGCAGTACTGGGGAATAGGTCTGGCACAGTGGGAGGGAGGTGATGGTGGGTGGTTTTCCAGACAAGTTGGAAAATTGGCCATCATTTCCCTGGGGGACAGGTGGGGATGCTCTGGGCAGGCATTGGGTCATGCAGTTTGAATTTCTCCAAGGCTGCCAGTGCTTTGCCTCTCTGCAGTCCTGCTGGCACTGCCAGCCCTTAGCACTGTGCCCTGCTGCTGTCCTACAGCTGCCTCTCCTCTGAGGCCCTGTCACCTGCTCAGGGCTGCCTGGGGTCATGGGTTTCTGTCCCCATCCCATCTGACACCAGGGATGCTCTTTTCCTTTGACAGACGCCCACTTTCTCCCGCGTGGTCCCAGCCCGGGGCCCTCTCTCCGGTGGCACCTGGATCGCCATCGAAGGCAGCCACCTCAATGCCGGCAGCGATGTCTCTGTGACCATTGGGGGACGGCCCTGCGCTTTTTCATGGTGAGGAGCACGGAAGGTAGTGGAGGACAGGTGACAGGCAGCTCCAGAGGCAGCAGCACCCCCAGATAGAGCAGCAGCCAGGAGCCCATGCTGGGGAACCGGGAGGGACCCCGGGAGACAAACCGCCAAACCTTGCGGGTGGCTGGAGACATCTTCCCCCGAAACCTCTCTGTGTCAGAGGCTTCAGGAAGAGCAGATTTTTCTCTAAAAGCACAAAGCCCTGAGGCATGAAGTGGATAATTTTTAGATTAGGGATGATAATGGAGCGGCTCTTTAAATATTTTCCTGCGGTAATTACTGGTTATCAGCCCTAATCGCTGCTGTTTGCAGCAGCCGCGCGATGGGAACTCTGAGGAGCTGCTCAGCCTTTCCTGGCTGCCTTTTGTTCATTTCTTGTTTTGTGTTTTTTTTGTTCCCCTTTTTTTCCACCTTTCTTTCTTTGGCCCCCTGCCCCTGGCAGTTTCAGAAGGGGAGAGGGGCCGGGGCAGGGGCTCATGGGCAGCATCACTGCCCTCCCCTCCCTCCTGCCCAGGTGCTGACAGCTTATATGTTTCTGCCCCAGGAGAAGCGCCCGTGAAATTCGGTGCAGGACCCCCCCTGGGCACACCCCCGGCGGCTCTCCCATCCTTATCAACATCAACCGGGCAGAGCTGAGCAACCCGGAGGTGAAGTACAACTACACGGAGGACCCCACCATCCAGAAGATCGATCCCGAATGGAGCATCAACAGGTAAATGGTGGGATGCCTGCAGGGAGGTTGTGGGACGCATCGGGGGGTATTTTCCACATGGATCCCCGCCTCCTGATGTGTATGTCCTAGTGGTGCTGTGATAGCCACCAGGCCATGCTCTAGAGACGTGGCAAGAGAAGTGTGAGCAATGGCTTGGCACTCCTGGCCTGCAGTGCTCAGCCTGGCAGGGGGCAAGAGCAGTGAGCGCTTTGGATCTGCTTAATTTCAGCTTGACATTTGGCGGTGGCAAATAAAATTAAAATATTTCCCATCGGGGGATTTTTTTAAATGTTTACATATTTTTCTAAAAGGTTTGAATTGGCTGGAGAGGAGGCGAAGGAATCTGTAAAGAGCTAGCGCCAGGGGAAACCTTCCCCAGGGTGTTGATGAGGAGCAAAGCTCCCCAGGGGCATGGCCGAGCTCTCCAGGACTGCCAGGCTTTTAACACAAGGCCGTGGAGAAAACCCGGCGGGGCTCATCCTGCCTTCCACCCACTGCCTGCGTGGTGAAGGAGGGGGAGGCAGAGAGGGCCTCCTTCTCCTCAAGATGCTTTCCCATTGCAGATAGCTGGTCTTTAGCTTGAGAGCTACCTTCAGATCCCAAACCTGTCACAGGATGGGATGTTAGTGTTAATTAGCAGATTTCATATCTCTAGTTGGTCAGCTGAGATGATTTGGCAGTGATGCATGCCAGATTCTGCCAGCTGTGGTGACATCTGGGTGGGATAAGAGGTCCCTGGGGCATTGTGGTTCACACAGGCTGGGGCAGATGGGCATTTGGCTGGTGAGGATGGGTGTTTCCCTTGCAGAAGTGGGGACCCAGGGCCAAGCTGCCTTTCCTAACCCATGGTCTGCATGTCTCTAGTGGTGGGACGCTGCTGACTGTGACCGGCACCAACCTGGCCACCATCAAAGAACCCAGGATCCGGGCCAAGTACTGCAGCTCTGAAAGGGAGAACGTAAGTGGTGCTGGCTGGGGCTGGGGGCAGAGCACAAGGAGGAGGGATGCTGTACCTATGCAACGCAGGGCAGAAAGTGCATTTCTTGGCCATCAGGTGCGATGGTTCAGAAAGGCTGAGGTCCATGGGCTGCCACCCAAAGACAGGCACTGGTCTCCCTGCAGAGCCTTTGGCCAGGTGCTGCCAGGAGTGGGTTGAGACCTGAGCATTCAAAACTGATAGGACATTTGTGGGATGTCTGCAGGATAGTGATAGAAAAAGCCCATCCCCAACGGGCCCCCACCTGCCACCCCTCACACACCCATTGCAGACCCAAGTTTGTCTCTGCCCCAGGGTGGGGTGTGGCACCTGTTGATGTAACAGCACAGGACAGGAGATCCCAAGTCTAAACCCTGTGGCTGGAGCTTCTGCTTCCAGGAGATCCCTGTGGGATCCGATCCTGACCTCCCTTTCGGGAGCTGAGTCTGACCCCCATCCTTGCCTCCTGCAGAACTGCACCGTCTACAACGACACCACCATGGTGTGCTACGCGCCCTCCATCGACAACCCCGAGCGGAGCCCTCCCGAGGTTGGCGACCGCCCGGATGAGATTGGCTTTGTCATGGATAACGTCCAGGCCCTGCTAATCATCAACACCACCAACTTTGTCTACTACCCAGACCCTGTCTTCGAGCCGCTCAGCCCCACGGGGATGCTGGAGCTGAAGCCCAGCTCTCCCCTCATCCTCAAGGTAAGACAGCGTGCACCTGGGAGCGAAGGGGTAAGGACGTGTCCCTCTGTGAAGGTGGCTTTTTGTCTCCTTTGGGGCAAAGCTCTGCATTGTGAGAGCAGGAACTTGCTTTACGTTGGGTTTTTTTAAGTGTTCCCCATTGCACGAGAACTGACAGTCTCGTTCTTTGTACCCTCAAAGGGCAGGAACCTGCTTCCACCGGCTGCTGGTAACTCCCGCCTGAATTACACCGTGCTGATCGGAGACACTCCCTGCACCCTGACCGTCTCCGAGACCCAGCTCCTCTGCGAGTCCCCCAACCTCACTGGCCAGCACAAAGTCACGGTAAACGCTGACACCAGTGCCTTTGCTTTTCATGTCCCATGTGTCACAGAGGTTCAGTCTTTAATCCCGGCACTGGCCCTGCTGTGTGCTTGACCCAGCTGAAGACCAGGCAGTCAGTGCACATACAGGAGCATCCTCAGGAGACATCTTCCTGCTCCCTGGGCATTGCTCTCCCTAATTACATGTTTGGTAGGACCAAATACTTTTTCCCCTCAATAGCATGCTCAGCTGAGCGTTCCTGTGCCCTGGGTGGCCCTGGCTGGCCCTGCCAACAACCTCCCTTCCCCGCTGGGTGCCAAGGCAAAACCTATGCCAAGGCGGAGAGGGGGGTTCCCACCCCTTCCCCCCGGTGCTGGCTAACACTGTAAGGACGGCTCCTTTGTTTGTGGGGTTGTAGCGCAGCAGTACTCACACTCCAGGATCCTGCCAGGTTGAAAGGGACCCAGCACGGTGCCCCCCCCAGGCTCCCCACCCATGAGGGAACTGGCTTCACATCCCATCTGTTACTGTAATGTTGTCTGAATGAGACATCAAACTCTCTGCCCGCTCTGCGTGCGCACTGGCAGCGTGTGTCCTGCATCCCATTAAAGCGTGCTGCACTGCTCTGGACAAGCTCCTGCCATCCCTGTTTTAGTCCCCATCCTTCCTCCCTCGCGCTGGGAGTCATCCCCCAGTTCCCAGCACAGTGGGCATGGTGGGGAGGGCTGCCCCGGGCTCCTGCCCCCCTGACGCCAGGTCCATTTTTTCCCCCCATGACGGTGCAGATCAAGGCTGGAGGGTTCGAATTCTCCCCAGGGACGCTGCAGATCTACTCAGACAGCCTGCTCACCCTGCCCGCCATCATCGGGATCGGGGGCGGGGGAGGTCTGCTCCTCCTCATCATCATCATCGTCCTTATCGCCTACAAGCGCAAGTCCCGAGATGCCGACCGGACCCTGAAACGCCTCCAGCTGCAGATGGACAACCTGGAGTCCCGGGTGGCCCTGGAGTGCAAAGAGGGTGAGAGATCCCTGTGCCGTTAACGTGGGGGTCTTGGAGGGCCTTGTACCGTCCTGAGGCTCAGTGTGCTCCCACCCTTTCCCCGCTGCCTTCCAGAGGGCAAATGGGAATGAGCAAAACTGCTTTGTCAGAAGAAGTGAACTCATTTTGGGTGGAATTTGGGGATTTTTCCAGTTAAGAAATTCCCCTCTGTTTCTCCAAACAGGAGAAAAGAGAGCAAGGAGGGTAGTGAGAGCTGCCTGTGAGCGGGCAGTCGGTCTCTCATTATGTGACAGACGGATGCTGTGAAATTGGACAGAATTCCTTGTATGATCCTGCTGATAAAACCTAATTGCCCATTATCCCCCTGAGCTGGTTCCCAAGGCCCCGACCCTGCCAGCCACAGCCACAACCAGCCTGGGTGCTGCGGATGGAGCAGGCACCGAAACCAAGATAATAAAAAGGAGAAAGAAAGAAAAACCCTTTGCTCCCCAAAATCCCCATCCCTGCACATGCCTGTGGATGGCACTGGTGACAGGGAGAGGGGAGGGAGCTGGTGGAGGGGATGGTGTCTTGTCTTCCACAGCTGGCAGATAAAAGGATCTGCTTTTAATTAAAAGGCACAATCTCTTCCCTGCCTTTTCTCTTTTCTAGTCCCACTAGTTACAGATAAGATAGCACGCCTTTCAAGCTGACGGTTTGTTTTTTCTCATCAGGCTGACGAGCCTGCAGTCCTCTGCTTGGCTTTCAGCTCCCTTTAAAGTGCTGTTAATTTGATTTTTCTGAGGGTTTTCTCCTCTCCCCCCACCCCCCACCCTCCCCACCCCCTTTCCCTGGTGCATCTCCAAGACTCCTCTCCCGTCAGCTTTTCCCTGTAGGTGCAATTAAAGGTTCAGGACCCCCTCTGCATCGTGTTCCCCTGGGAATCACGGCTGCCTCTGCTTGGATTGGGAGGTGCTGGGGTGGGTGTGTTCAAGCTCTTCTCTCCAGTAGTATTTAGGTCAAAAAGAAATGAGTGCATTCTTGTGGTTTAGGCTAACATTTTCCCCCAGAAGCTCTGGCTTTGTTCAAGCCTTGCTGTTCTCCGCTACCCTCAGCATCCCTGGGAGGCTGCTAGTGCTGAGCGGGGGGGATTTGAGCCTTCCGGGACCTGCCAATCCTGTTCCCAATTCTGTCACTTAATTTATTCTGGGGAAGTCATCTCCACCCTCCACAGCTCAGTTTCTCCATCTGTGAGACGGGGGCCATGGTCACAGCCTGCTGGGGGGAGCCGATTCACGCCTGGGGGTCCCCGCTCATGGGGTGCCGGGGGGTGTGCCGGAGGCTGGGTGCTGATGTTGTGTGCTGGGACTCCGGGATATGTTGCTTAATTCTGCTTTTCCCACCACAGCCTTTGCTGAGCTGCAGACTGACATTAACGAGCTGACCAACGACCTGGACGGAGCTGGCATCCCCTTTCTGGATTACCGCACCTACGCCATGCGGGTTCTCTTCCCAGGGATAGAAGATCACCCTGTGCTGAAGGAGATGGAGGTGTGGTTCTGTCTGTCTGTCTCTGTAGTGTTTCACGCTGGGGATGTGCCCCTGTGTATTGTCCTGCACAAGTCCTCGTGCTCCAGGCATAGGGCTGGAGAGATGCTTTGGTTGGATGCTGGCTCAGCCTGGTGCGGCAAAGAGCATCTCGCTGCGTGGCAGCCAACGCGATTGCAGACCGGCTGCCAAATGGTTACTGCACTCTCTGACATTAATATCAATATTTATATTAATATCATTGCTGCTGTCATTTTCTACAGCACTTGCTTTATTCAATTGCGTTTGATGCCTGACCAGCCGCTCGTTCCTAGCAGGCTTGTCCAACATCGCCTGCTTGCTTGGATCCATTTCCCCATGCAGAACCCATCTTTGGCATCCTTCCCCTGCTCCCCAAACCAGCTCCCTCTCCTCTCCCGGCCTCCCCACCTCTGTATAATTTAGTGCGTGCAATTGCACAGCAATTGGCTTCTCGTTTGCTGGGCTGCTGAGGCTGCTCTTGATTAGAGAAAGGAGGGGGGTGACCTTAGCTTCCCCTCGCTGCTGACCCAGCACAGTAATTAATGTCGACGTGGGCTTCACAATGTATTTAGGAGAAGTAATTGGCCCTGGTGCAAGATGCATGGTCACTAATTACAGCACAACAAGCTCTTACCAACTGCAAGTGCACGTGCTGGTGTTGTACTCCAGCATGGCTACAGCACGGGGCCCTGGCTCTCTGCCTGCTCTCTTTCCCTGGTCCCTAATCCCAGCTCCGGAGGGTGGTGGGGACCCCATTTCCATGGATTTCCCTTTGCTGCTTGGTTTCCAGATGCTCAGCAGGCATGAGCGTAGCCCTGCCTGGGTCTCAGCCCTACCTGTCTGTGCAAACGCCTGGCTCTCCTCTCACCTCTGCTCTTGTTCTTAATGATTTTCCCTAAAGAGAGAGGGGTGGAAAGGGTATCAAAAAGGGTATCGAAGGAGGAATTTTGTATTGGCTGTGACAGGCTTGAGTGGAAGTTTGTCTGCTTCCAGCTCCTAATTCAAAACGTCCCACTCGAGAGAGCACACCAGCTCAGCATGGCCTGGGAAGCAAGGGGTTAAAGTTGCAAAGGAGCAAAAAAAAAAAAAATATCCCCAAAAGAGATTAAATAAAGCAACTACAGTTGTGTAAGCTTCATATAATTTAATCAGGTTTGCTTTTATTTGTCTCTTTACTCAGAGTGTAACATTAGCTATTGCAAGTGACGGGGAAGGAAATGACACTTGCTCACGCACACGCTAATCCGCAGCCAGCATCAGACTGTCAGTACCAGCTCCCTTTCTCTTTAGGTTTGGGGGGTGAGGTTTGTTGTTTTGTGTGAATTTAAGCCTGATTAAATATTTAATTCAGTACTGTTCATTTATTTCTGCTAATGATCAGCGAGTTAAACATGGGGGCCCAGGTGAGGTGGCAGGCATGTGGGGTCCTCAGGCATTGCCATGCTGCTTGTGCCAGGGGGTTAGTGTCCTCCCGTGCTCCCTGCCAAAGCTCCAGTGGTCTGGTCACTGTTGGGCAGGACCCGTTTCCCATCTTAATGAGATCCTGCTGCTCCACTGAAGGGAGAAAGCCTCTTGTCCCGTGGTCTCCTTTGCCTGGCTTCAGCTGCAAAAGCACCAGCAACACACAGGTGTGGGGATGCAACACATCTCCCTCTGCCCCGGTTCTGCGGGTAGGTCTTGTAGGTCTCCAGCGCAGCCGCTGCGCTCCAGCTGGCTCTTGGGTCTTCCCATGCTGAGGAATCAACTGGCATCTCTGTGTCCCCGTAGGGAGCAGCTGATGCTGCTGAACCTCAGGCATCTGCCTGTGTTACCAGCATCATTGCATCAAGGTCCCCACATAGTCTGGAGGGAGGGACTCCAGGAAAATGTATTTTAAAGCATTTCTGTTCCTAGCAGGACATTACCCTCTGACCTGTGTTAAGGGAAATTGAGCCATGTGCTTGCTCATGTGGTGCCTGTGAGAAGAATCCAAAGACGGGTCAGAGAGGGTCTGTCACTCCCCCATCACCCTTCTGGGCTGCTCTGGGGCAGGTGTCCCCACTTGCCTGGGTGATGAGGGTGACAGTGGCTCCTAGGAGCTAGTATCACAGAATTAATAAAGACTGGGTGAGAAACAGGGGTTTTGTCCAGGGGGAAGAGTATTTTGGAGGGGGAGGTTAGAACCGTGAGGAGTTTCGCTGAACTGAAGAGCGCTGATCCAAGTTTTGATTGAAGTGAAATGATTTGATGTGTCAAAACCCTGTTCTTCATTTCGAGTTGGTGTTTTGAAATGAAAAGTGTTGTTTTGTCTGCAAATATCGACATGAAATGAAATTTTTCACTTACTCTCCCAATCAGGAAGACAAGGAGGGGGGGAATAATTAAAATTGATGTTTTACCACAGCAAGGCTTTTATTCAGAGGAAATCATCTTTTCTAATGGGAAAAGGTTGTGTTGTAAAAATGTTCATTTCTGATAAGAATTGTGGTCAGGGCTCACCAGACCTGGGCTGCTGATGGTAGCATGGGGATGAAAGCATCCCAGCCCAATCCCTGCTGGATCCTAAGTGGCCAAGTACGGACAGAATACAGCTGCAAATGTCTTGAGGAAAGGCAATATTTCAGGCTGTGTCTGGAGTGGGGCAGAACCAGGTTTCTGCTATTTGCTTCTCTTTCTGAAATCCAGCCCCCCAAAACCAGGTGGGTTTGCTGCTGGCGGAGCTCAGGGTTGTGGCTTTATTTGCTTTCTGTGCAATACCCAAAGCGCGTGTTGCAGTGACTTGGGTGGGAATTGAGCTGCTTGTTAGCTGAAATTGAAAATTATAATTTGTGTGTGTGTTTGGGAGAGAAAGAGTGTTTGTTTATGGGAGGGAAGTGCGTGTATGTGCCTGCACATGCGTGGGAGAATCTTTATATGGAAGTGTGTGTGTATATATATACATAAATATACATTGATGCCCTGAGACTGTGTTAACTTGATGCTGAGATACTACAACCTAGATAATACTTCTGGAGGGAACTGAGGCTGATCACCAAAGAGGAAGCTTGGTAGTACAGAGAGTGCATATCCAGCTGCTTTTTGACCCTTTTTCATCCTTTCCTCTTGGGGAATGAGGGTGAAGCCAGGGTCTTGTGTAGCCCAGCCACTTTCTTCTCATTGCCCTCCCGCTCATGCCCACCTCCCAGCTTTGCTCTATCTTTGCAGGTCCAGGCGAATGTAGAGAAGTCCTTGACCCTTTTTGGGCAGCTTCTGAACAAGAAGCACTTCTTGCTGACCTTCATCCGCACTCTGGAGGCTCAACGGAGCTTTTCCATGCGGGACCGGGGCAATGTGGCCTCCCTCATCATGACAGCGCTGCAGGGTGAGATGGAGTATGCCACGGGGGTGCTGAAGCAGCTTCTCTCCGACCTCATTGAGAAGAACCTGGAGAGTAAGAACCACCCCAAGCTGCTCTTGCGGAGGTGAGTGGCTATCTGAGAGGTCGGAGCTGTGGGACGGTGCCCAGGCTCTTCTGAGCGTGTGGACACGAGCTGGTGTCCTTTAGGGATGCCATCAGTGATGGCTTTGGGTGGTGGCTGTGGCAGTGGCGGCTCTGGGTCTGTGGTCAAGCCTCTCCTTGACTGTCTGCCTGCAAGTACGAGAGGGATGTGGGACCACCCAGACCCAGCGACTCAGGAACTGCCCATGGGACATTCTTGCCCTGGCTTGGCCCATGTGGGTTCATGTTGTCTGGGAAGGAGGGAGCAAGTTGTTCAGCATCTGCCAGCGGTGTAGGCTGGTGCGGGGAGGATGCCCACTGGTGTCAGGCACAGTTGCCTATTGCTGCAGCAATGCTCCCACCTTCCTTCCCTTCTCCAGGTGACCAGGTGGCCCCCCACACCTCTCATCATGTGGGGCAGCTCTTGCCTTGCCCGGTGGCTGCCTCTGCGGGCTGGAAGCAGGCGGGAGCCCTCCTTTCCCTGCTGCCTCCTTAGGGCTTTCCCACCTTGCCAGGCACATGGGGGTTTTCCTGGGAAAGCCAAGCGGATCTTCGCAAGCTGGGAGTCTCGCCGGGGCCGGGGGGGGGAAGCGCGAGTGGGAGGCAGCCTGCCAAGCCCTGCCGTGAGCCTGCCTGGCCCATCAATATTTAACAATAGCTCTGAGCTCTCCTTCATCACGGGCTGATGAATATTGAAAGATACACCAAGTGCTGAACAAAAACAATTAATAAGCTCTACCAGCCCAGCTCGAGGCCCTCTGTGCCATCTTCTCCCTTCACACGCCGTGCTGCGCCTCCCCATCTCTGCCTCCGCCAGCCCAGTGCCACCAGCCTCCAGCGGAGATGCAGGGATGGCAGAGCCACAGGGCTGGCACGTCACCAGAAAGGTTCGAGAAAGCCAGAGCATCTTTCTAACATCAAGCAGTGTTCATGACATGGCCAGACTGGACAAAGGCTTTTGGGTTTTGAGTGCCTGGCCCTGGGGAAACACCTGGAGAAGAAGCAGATGTGAGGTGGTCCCAGTTACATCCCTGCTACCTTCCCTTGGCCGGTCTCTTTAGGTGCATTGCTTTCTCATTCTCTTTGCTTCATTTATTACATTACAAGGGTGCCCTTAATTTCTCAAAGTACCTCATTAGCAGTGTGCCAGAGAGGGGGTGTGGTGCAGACCTGTGGCTGGCTGGGAGAGGGGTGAATCTTGGAGGTGCCAACCCCTGTCCCCCATCCCTGTTCCCAGGGTGCATCCTTAGCCTCTTCCCTTCTTACTGCCCCTCCATGACACCAGGCTTCACTGAAATATTTAAAGAAGCTCCTGGGTCTTTCAGAGCATCACGAAGCTGCTGCCATCGGAGCAAAACTCCAGAATGAAGTCAATCAATAAAACATAAATAAAAGGCAAAGCCTGGAGGCCAGCAGCAGCAGTGGCTGAGCCGTGGGAGCGGCACAGGGGCAGAGCCCAGCCCGTGCCAGCACGGTGAGAGCCAGCAGCCCGAGGACTCTCAGTCCCCAGCCACGGAGCTCGAGGGCCCATTGCAGGTGGAGCTGCAGGAGGCTTAGGACAGAGCCAGAACTTTTCTTGTGCCTCCCCAAGTGATATTTAACAAACAGACTTTGTTCTTCCTGCAGCCACGGCACAGAGCGGCGGTGCTGAGGGCTTTGCTTCTCCATCCTTTTGATTAGCCCTGCTGTTGGGCGTGAGACTGTGCTTACTGCCCAGGGCAACTGGATTAACATGGATCTAACTGGGGAGAGGCGCTATTTATTTATTTTGTTATTGGATAATCCCCCTGTTGCTGTGGCATCTGGATCTATCACAGATAAAGACAAACATTCGCTGGAGCCCGGGTGGTGGCACTTCAGATGAATGTTACAGGCTTGTCAGCAAAGGACCTGGTCTGGGGCCAGAGAGGATGTCTGCTGAATAGCTTCAGTCCACTCCTCCCTCTCCCTACATCCATTTCCTTCTCCCTGTTTTCTTCTCCTTGATAGATCAGTCTTTCCTGGCAGGCACAGGAAGGATTCCCTCCCCTGGAGGCTCAGGTATTGCCATCACCTAATGGTCTAAGGAGGGCTGTGCTGTTCCAGGGAGGGCAAAAAGGGCTAAGCCCCATTAGCGTAAGAGAAAGCCTTGGAAGGGAACCATACAACCCTGACTCAGCTTGAATAAACTCTGGGAAAGTGGATTTCCTAACCCAGCCATCTGGCCGTTGGGAGCTGCTCCTGGTCCATCTGCCAGGCATGTCAGTTCATGGCATTAGGCAGTGGGACTCCTTCTGAGGTTCGGGTTCCTTTTGGGTTTTGTTTCTTGAGTCAACCCATTTGTATCCATTCCCCCGGAGCAGCAGGAATGCAGCCATATCTCTGTGGTTTTTAGTATTGCTTGTGCTTTCAGGAGCATCTGTGTTTGCAAACGGCTGATCTGATGATTAATGGATGGATAAACCGAAGAAGCCTAACTGGAGAGGGTCGAGGGGCCAGTTAGCATTTTTATCTTAAAGGGAGTGAAAACACTTTAAAAATAATGGGCATGTTAAGAGGAATTTTAATCTTATGGCAGGAAGACCAGGCTGTGGTGCACAGACAGGCACATTAAACTGCCCTTGCAGGGCTTCACAGTTCACCTGTGTCACCTTCAGCTCTCTGCATGCCAGGCTGTCTCTCTCTGCCGGAGCAGCATGTTCTGGCTGCAGAACCACCATCCCGGGGGCCCCACATCCTATTCAGACCCACCATGTCTCACACCTGTCCTGTGGGATCCTGCTCTCCCTCCTGTGCACATGGTGGTGGTCCCAGACAGACACAAGTGACTCCCCTGGACTTCCCCTGCCACACTGCTTTGGAGCATGATGGCATCTGGATTTGAACTGTGCTTTAGCAAACTAGGGTCATTATACAGGTTCTCTCAAGGTAGTTATGGCTGCTTCTTTCAACTGCATCTCCAAAAACTGAGAGGCACAGCTCCATTTTTAAACTTCTGGAGCAGGTGGTTGCAGCGTTGATCACTGCAGACTCTTACATCACCATCCCACTCTGAGGAGACACACAGAGACCCAGGATTTCCTCCATGCAGGCAGGGAAGGGTTAAATCCCAAGCCTGGCAGTGTGTCTTTGCACAGCGCTCCAAAGGTACATGGAAAACAGCTTAAGCTTCCAGCCACTGCTCTTACTCCTTCCTTCGTTAATCCCCTTGTTTTCGGCTGATTAGTACTGGGGATAAGTTTGACCAAAACCATATTGGGATCAATGTCTCCAGACCGAAATTCCGCAGTGGCTTTAGCCAAGCCACATGCCAGTGGACTGGAGCCCTCCCTGTGTTGCAGGGCTCTGCATCCCTGCCTGAGAGCCACCCAGATCCAGGCCCAAGGGTAGGGGCATGGAGAGAAGTGAAGGTGCAGAGCCTGGCCTCCTAAAGCTTCACTGTCACCACCGTTGCGAGCCAAGAACCAGGTGTCCTCTCCTCCAGCAGTTCTTCTGAGCAGACCTTGCACAGACTGCTGCGGAAAACTCTCTTTATCCCTCTCCAGTATGGGTAGTGATTGTCCTCTTGCCCTACTGTGGGTCCTGGGCTTTGAGGCTGTAGAGATCAAGGGCTTCTTTGGGGGTTGCAAGGAAGTCCCTTGTCACTCAGTAGTGGTGGGCCTGAATTGGGGCAATAGTGGTATGGAGTGCGCTGCAGGAGCAAAAGTCAGCAGCAGCTCCCAGGTGGAGAGGGGCTTCCAGCTAGATCAGGCACACAGGGATGCGGGAGGAGGTGCTCCTGTCATGGGAACGTGGGTCAGGGTCTGACTTTGCCTTGCAACCTCAGCTCTTCCCTTCAGGTTGTGGTTTAACTGGAGAGCTTGAGGTAGATATGGTGACGTTTTACCTGGCTTAGGTGTCTCATACAATCCTCCTGTGGAGGGAGCTGCCTGGTTCCAGTGGGACACAATGGAAGAAACAAACTTCACTGAAGTAGGACATACGAGGGAGAAGCAGAAAGCTGGTCATCCCCTTGGCGAGACTCCCCATGGGAGAAGGTCATGCTCGGCTCTCTCTGCTTCCCCAAATACACTGGAGACCAATTTGCTTCCCCCTCCTGGGGGGCTGCTGTGGCTCAGCATTATGGATGGGTAGGCTTTCTACTAGAGCTTTCGCTGTCTGCTTGTGCCCCTTTGCTTTGAGGCTCCGGCCTTTCCAGATGTCATCTTTTAAAGCCCAAAATAATTTAGCTGCAGTTCAAGGCTGAGGTGGCAATGGGTAAGATCAGAGACCTTCTAATATCCTCTGCTGACAGCTTTGCTCTCTGCCTTCCCTACAGAACGGAGTCAGTGGCAGAGAAGATGCTGACAAATTGGTTCACGTTTCTGCTGTACAAGTTTCTGAAGGTGAGTTTGGGAAAGGATGGCAACTTCACGAGGGCAGGGAGGTGGTTCCTGCCTCACCGGGATGGGCAGCGTGGTACCCAAAGGCTGGGCTGATGTGCTCCTGTGCACTGCCGCTCCCTCCTGGAGCAGAGATCATTTCCCAGGCCTTCATTCCCATCCTGGGTTTCTGAAATATGATTAGTGATTCTGAGTCTCCTTTTGGGAAAATAGCTAAAATTGAGAAATGAAATCTAGACTGGGATTGCTTAATGTGCATTGGGTTTGAGATCTTAAAAACGGTGCCCAAAGAAATGATAAATCTGAAGCAACTTATCTGAGTCTTGAATCCCTTCATAGTGGTCCCCATTCCTCCCTCCTTGCCTCTGCTTGTGTAACTCAGAAGTAAAAAGCCCAGAAGCTGGTCCTTCTGTAGGCATGACTGTGATCAGAGGATATTTCTGCTTGTTTGGGCTGTAGTTTGATGTGCTGCACTCTTCATGTAACACCGCTGCTTTTCCTTTCTCTGACACTGAAGCTCTGTGGAGGGGAATTGATTCCCCCAGGCATCTCCGCCGCTGCTTCCCCTCTGTAGGTGCCCTGGTGGGATGGACGCCCCATGGGGCATGTTGGCAGCTGGGGACACAGCTCTCTCCACGTGCATGAGGCTGCAGAGCCTGTTAACTTGAATTTGCCTTTTTTCCAATTTCATTGGGGTAGCAGAAGAGGATGCCAAAGTGCAAGGGCTGTTTTTACCACTGGTTCATTGAACCCATATAGAGAACAATTATTTTGTCAGCACTGGTTCCTCCACTTGCTAGAGCCACACCACTGGCTGTGGGGGTTACACAGCTGGAGCTTCAGCCCACGGACCCCCGGCTCAGTCCTGCTGCTGTTTTGGGATGGCACCAGCGGGGTGAACGGCGCCTGCGGTCCTGCCACTGGTTTGTCAGTCAGCAGAAGCATTTCTTGGGATCCTGCCTGGCGTCAGTGCAGCGAGGCTGGGTGGCACGCAGCCGTTTTTGTGGGATTTCATTCCTCATTAAGATAAAGAGGGTTTGAACCATTTCCAGCCAAGAGATGAGAGCGAGCAGGAGTCTGTGCAGAACTCAAGTGATCGTCAACGAGAGGTGATTTATAATATCACTTACATGCACTTGGCTTTTTGCCTCCGTCGAGGGATAGCCTGTATCTATAAAAATCTAGCTGTAGCGTGCAGTGGAGATTGCTTTCCAGGGGTGGGGGGGAGGAAAGCTGTGCTGTTCGTGGGGAAATGTCAAAACTTCTAACACTTCTTTGGGCTGGGGCTTTGCTCAGTGGGGCCACGCTCTGCCCTTCCAGTGACAGTGCCCAGTGGGATGAGGTAGGACACCGGCAGACAGCCCTTTTTGCTCGGTGGGCTCAGTGCGACTGGCAGGAGTAGCTCTCGCTATGGATAAGCTCCCTCAGGGCTCCTTGAAGTAGGCAAGGTTGTGCTTTGGCCAAGCAAAGCACAGTGTACGGCCTTCAGACGCCCACAGCAGTGCCTGGGGACATGGTGTTCATGTGCGTTAAGTTGATGCCCTTGACCTGTCCCTGGCTGGGCTGGGCCATGTGGGCAGGTGATGGGGGCATGTTCCCCTGGTTCAGAAGCTGCTTTGGATCAGCTCATGTGCCACCACTGTCCTGCATCTGTCCTTGTACAATCCTGTCGTCATTCGGAGAGGCTTCCGGGCACATTGCCAGTGCAGGGCAGGTCTGAGGATAAGGAGTATCAGGAGAGAGAGATGTGGGGTTGGGACCAGAGCAATGCCTTTTTATAAAGTCCTTGGCTATACTGTGGCTTTGTCAGGGGAAAATGCCTCCAGTCTCTGGGTGATAGCAAGAGAGAAAAGTCTGGATGCACCATTACAGGAGGAATATATGTGGAGGGCCTGGATAAACCCGTTGGCTGTGAGATTTGTTACACCGGGGATCATCTCCCTGGGGAAGTGGTTGAAACTCCATCACTTGGCTCACTGGAGTTAGACTGGAAAAGATGTGAGGATGCGCTCAGGGCCTCTCCTGAGTTGGTGCCACCAGAGGAGACCCGCAAGGTCATTTCTGCCTGTCTCCCGGCAGCGAGGATCACGGGTGGCATCAAAAGCAGGAAAAGGCCGTGGAGTAGATGGAGAGGTATCACAGCAGACAGTTTGCCAGCAGGGAAACTGCACCAAACTGCGGTAATCGGGCGTGTAAATGAGGCAGGCGGATGTGTGCCCAGCTGCCAAATCTGCTCTCAGCAAACCTGCCTGGAGCAGGGCTGGGCGGTCAGCGTCGTGCAGCCGTGATGTGCTGGGGTGAGGGATAGGGACAAGGGACAGGACAGCCCCATCCCAGCAGGGCCAGCAGCGTGGAGAGCCAGTGAGGGCTGGCGCTTTCACAGGGACCCTGTAGTAGCATTTATCAGACTCTTAATGAGACACCCCAGGGAAAGGGAGAAGGATAAATCGAGACAAGTGCTGAAAAATGCACGATATTAGGTGCCTGATGAGCTAGATCTAGTCAATAAGACAGTCTGAGTGTTAGCTGGCTCGCCTCAGCCTGCTCCCAGCGTACCGATGCATGCATGCACAGGGGTGTTTGCAGCCACCCTCCTCCAGCTCGGCTCGCACGGAGAGCCCCCGCAAAGCCCCCCTCACTCAGGCCCCCAGCAGCGAGCAATCTGTCCGGGCTGGCAGCATGGGCACGGCCGTGTTTGGTGGGCAGGCTGCCCTCGGTCAACCTTGGGGCCGCCCAACCCCATCTCAGCGGTCCTCTTCTGTATCTCACCTGATGGAGATCATCTTGGGGCAACTGCCCGGTGCCAGTTCCTGCGGTCCTCAAGAGCTGGTGGGGACAGTCAGGTTGGGAGCAAAGTTTTGGATTTTAAGGGTAGGATGCATGTTTGGAACAGGTGGGGAAGCCAAGCTGCAAAAAGCAGAGGATGCACAGGGGGACAGGACAGAGGGGCTGTGTCAGTTGATGTTAGGGTGCCTGACAGGGCAGGAGGAGACCAAGATCCTGGGATGCACAGGAGCCCCCAAAAGCCGGCATGGTGCTGGAGGAGTGACGTACCCATCACCAGGACCACTGATGCCTCCATAGGGCCAGCTCTAATCCACGCATCCAAAAAGAGATTTTATTCCCCATCAGCCTGGCTGACGTCTGAGGAGCAGAGGAGGCGATGCTGTGATGCCTGGAGTGCCACCGAGCCACCAGTGATGGGAAGGGCTGAACCCACCTCTCTTGGTGAGGATCCCCAGAGGTGGGTGTGGAGCTGCAGACGAGGGGGCAGCAACCATGCCTTGCTGGAGCAGGGAGATCTGTGGGCTGAGATGGGAGCAGCTGTGCCAGATGAGGGCAGGAGTCCCACTCCAAGCTGTCCTCCATCCACACCGCTTCCGCAGACTTGGAAGTTTTATGAGGAGTTTTTACAAGCAACTGAAAGAAGCAACTCAGATCTTTCCAGTGTGGCCAGAGGGGTGGTCTTGGGGTGCTGTGGGAGCCCCTGGGGGGTCACTGCTCTGCAGCCAGCCTGGCACTCCCGTCTTGCCGGGCAGCTGGCAGTGCGCCGCGTAGCACCCACCTTGGGTCTCTCACGTTTCCAGGCTGACTTAATGAAGCCAACTTTGGAAATGAAACATAATTTCAAAGACAGGCGTGTTGTCGGAAGGTCTGGGGATGATGTATGCCTGTTCCTGCTCGTTAGCAGCTGTCTCTTTAATTACCGCAGATGCTAACGAGATGCTAACAGCATATGGTGACAGGGAGAGCAGCCGCACTTTGCACCAAAGTACAATTTATTTGTGAGGCGGCCGGGAGGGAGGGGCGAGAGCTGGTGGTGTGAAATCTGCTGGGACTTCCCCTCTGCTTCCATCGTACCCTTTTTTCTCCTTTAGGACTAATGCCTGTATCTGGAAGGGCTCATTGGGATACAGCTCAGTGGAGAGGTTTGGACCCTAGGTGATAAAGGGGTGTCCACTTCCAGCCCCCCTACACCAACTCATGTCTCCAGGCTGGCTGGTGCCTCCAAACTTGGCAGGACCTTTGCTGTTCCTGGATTGCTGCAGTTACAGCATCTTTGGAGGAAGTGTGTCATCCAGTTTCCCTTTCCCTCCCTCCCTCCCTCCCACATATGAGATAGATGCTGATGTGGCTCTGGCTGGTGGCTAAAGCTGGCTCTGACTGTAGGGGTTTGGCAGTGGGGACACATAGGTGGGAAATAGTTTAACTGCAGGAAAGCTCATTGCCTGGTCCCCTTCATCGGCTGGAGACTCGAGGTAGGGCTGTCTGTGAGTTGCTGTCTTGCTTTTCCTTCCCAGTGGATCTGGCTGGCTGGGTTCAGCTGTCATATGGAGAAACGTCCCTTGACCTTCTCCCATGTGAGACTGGGCAGATGCCAGAACTGAATCACGATACCTGGTCAAGAACCCCAAGGCTGTCCCGCTGCAGCTTGCCCTTTCCAGTCCTCAGGTGCTTCTCTTGGCTGGGTGAGCTCAAAAGATAGGCTATATCCAATACAGAGTCCCCAGACCCAACCTGCTCTTCACTAGCCTGTAATTTAACATTTTAGCTCGTTTTTTCCCTGTAGAATGAGCAGAATTCACCGAGGAATGTCTGGAAACTCTGGGAAGCTGAGCCTAGGGGTTGGTAGACAAGGGAACAACCTCCAGTGGGCTTGGAAGGAGAGAACGAGTTCCTCCATAGGATGAATTTTACCATATGCCCCTTTCCTTGCAGTCTTGAGCAAGGGCTGGAGACTATAAAGCCATGTATGAGGCTCGATGCTGCAGGGCCACAGCAGGCTTCTGACATGGTGGTGGTTCTTGAAAGGCAAAGCTGGTGTCTGACACCTTCTCACACCTCTCTCTTCCTCTCCTCTATCCCATCCCACAGGAGTGTGCTGGGGAACCGCTTTTCATGCTCTACTGTGCCATCAAGCAGCAAATGGAGAAGGGACCCATTGATGCCATCACTGGAGAGGCTCGCTACTCCCTCAGCGAAGACAAGCTTATCCGTCAGCAGATTGACTACAAAATGCTGGTTAGTGCAAGCGGAAGACTTATGGTGCTGGTGCTTGACAGGACTGCTAGGTCCAGCTATTTAACAAGATCTTGGAGGCACGCAAAGTACTTTGCAGAGAGTGGTTTGTCTCTTGTTCTCTCTGGCATCCCTGGTGTGCCTCTTGCCCTGTCTCAGTGGTGCCCATCTCAGCTATGATCAGAAACAGGGCCTTTGCATGGGAAGGTTCACTCTTGCCATGGAGCTGAGAAAGCCAAACATGAACTGAATCCACACCTCTCCCAGAAAACCCCATGGCCCTGACAGATACGGGGCCAGAGATGCTGTTGAGCACATGCTGCCTGGAGCAACCAGCGGCTCCTGTTGGGTGGGGTTCAAAGTTAGAGCCATGAGATTACTGCAGGAGATGGAGAGATACTTCTCTTCCTCTGTATGAGTCATCTCCTCTGTCTAGCTAAATGATAAGCCAGGCCCTTCCCCTGGCTGAACCTGCAGCTGGTTCTTCACCGCTTCCATCTCCACTGGGGTGTGGTTGGGAGGGGAGTGGATTGTGACTAGGCATCGCTCAGGCTAGGCAAGTTTTGGTGAGTTGGGCATAGTTTGCTGGCTCAGGATTCCTTCGCTGACACTGTGCTGCCTTTCTGGGATTAGTTGGAGATTTGAGGGTGGTGGGAAGAGGTGGGGAGAAAGGGGGGAGCGGGAATATGCCATGTGGCTGCAACCCAGCAGTGGCCCGGGAGGGAGATGTGGCCTGTAGACGGCTGTAGCCCCATGTCCTTGGACCTGCCTTTGCAGCCAGTGTGTCACAAGCTCTCACTTGAGTCTTTCTGACCCCTGTGCTATGCAGACCCTCAACTGCGTGAACCCCGAGAATGAGAACGCTCCAGAGATCCCCGTCAAAGTGCTGAACTGTGACACCATCACACAGGTGAAAGAGAAGCTGCTGGATGCTGTCTACAAGGGAGTGCCCTATTCCCAGCGACCCAAAGCTGGGGACATGGACCTGGGTAAGAGAAAGGCCAAGCACTTCCCTGTGGGGAGCGGGGATGTGATTAAGATCAGAAGTACCAAAAAAACTGTTCGAGGCAGGAAAATCCACATCTTCTGCAGAAAAGGAGATGTGGCAGGACCAGAGTATGTGAGAGAGTGCTTGTCCAGTCTGCTTTTGCTGTGCTGGTGGCACTGAGTGTGTGTGGGGACGTCTGGCATGAGAGTGTGGGTTCTGCCAGTAGAGAAGATGGGGAGAGGAGCCTCTTCAGCTCTGGGTGTCGTCTAGATTGCAGGCTTGAGGTGGCTGAGGACCAAGGAGGCAAGCAATAGTTGAGAACAGTGTTAATAGTCCTGTTCTTAAAGGAGAGCCAGGAGAATGAAGAGGGGAGGAACAAAGGAAACAGTCACCAGGGTCAGATCTACGCTATCCTTCAGTACACAGAAACAGTTTGCCCAACACCATATGGCTAATCATCAGTCCTGGGGTTCAGAAGGTGGTAGGAGGGCTCTTTTATTAATGTCCAGACAGTGCTCCTACCCTTGTTTTGGCTTTGTGCTCCTATTGCCTCCTAACCATAAGCCCTTCTCCCTGATGGGGACAGAGTGGCGGCAGGGCAGGATGGCCCGGATCATACTGCAGGACGAAGATGTCACCACGAAGATCGACAATGACTGGAAGAGGCTAAACACCCTGGCCCACTACCAGGTAAGGCTGTCCATGGTAGAGAGCACTAAGCAGTCACCAGCTGGTTTGAGCTCGAGCATCTTTTCTCCCTCCTCAGCTTGGTCAGGGCCTGGGCTCAGCCTTCCAGACCATGCTGCTCATGCAGGGGCATGGCCAGGAGATCTGCAGTCACTTTGCTACCCGAGCCCCATGTTTGTGTTCCTTCTGTTTGAGGAAGCACTAAATGGGGCATCTGCGGGACTCACAGGGGCTGTTTCACGCTCTGAGCTTACTTTGCCATTTTCATGCCAAGCTTTCTGGTGTGTTCCCATTCTGACCCCTTCGCCCAAGCTGTTGCAGAGGTAGATACGTAGGTCTCCTTTGCTGGAGGTGGGTGTCCCTGGGGTGGGGTGCAGTGCAGCATCATCCCTCCTGGGCTGGTTTCTCCCTGCTGCGGGGCTGTTCCTCCTGTGCCTCTCTGGTATCGCAGCCTGCTCACGCCATCTCTGCCCCCAGGTGACAGATGGCTCCTCGGTAGCCCTGGTGCCCAAGCAGAACTCGGCGTACAACATCTCCAACTCCTCCACCTTCACCAAGTCCCTCAGCAGATACGGTGAGCGCGCAGGGGCATCCTCCGCTGTGCTGGCAGGGGAGGCAGCACTGGGCTGGACTTGCAGACCAAGGCACAGGGCAAGTGATCGTAACTGTGGCTCACGTGAACAAGGTCCTCCAAACCCCCAGCTCTCTCCTGCACCATGCTATTTATTCTGGTGTTGGAGAAGGAGCAGATGCCCTTAGAGCCATCTCTCTTTGCAATGTGTCAGACTTGGGAGAGAAAGACACGTATCAGATGGCTGCTGCTGAGGGATCCCCTTCCTTTTATTCCCCTGAAATCTAATTAAAATAGTCACAGAGGCACTTTGCACTTAAATGAGCGGAGTTGAGGACTCCAGCGAACGTGCTGGCAAGAGTACTTCAGCCTGGGTTTGGAATGGAGTGGTGTGGTCAGCTCAGGCTGACACGGGAGGCTTCTGTGATCCTGGCACCAGCGTGCTGGGAGCAGGACAGGCCTCTGCAGAATCCCTTCCACAACGGCCCTGGCCCCTGGATGTCAGCTAGGCTTGCACGTAGCCTGTCAGGAGGGTCCCAGCAGAGCTCCCAGTCCTTGGTGGCTGCAGGGGCTGGATCTCAAAGCTCCTGTTTCACAGCTGCGTTGTACCCCAAAGCCACAGTGGAGGGAAGGGGGACGCAGGGGCTGGCGGCGAGGCGGAGGTGGGCAGGGTACGAGTGTCCCCCTCTGCTTGGCGCTTGCAGAGAGCATGCTGAGGACAGCCAGCAGCCCCGACAGCCTGCGCTCACGGACCCCCATGATCACCCCCGACCTGGAGAGCGGCACCAAGCTTTGGCACCTGGTGAAAAACCACGACCACATGGACCAGCGGGAGGGCGACCGGGGCAGCAAGATGGTCTCTGAAATCTACCTGACCCGCCTGTTAGCCACCAAGGTATGGCCCAGAGATGCAGAGCTGCTGCCTGGTTTTTTAAATCTGAGTGGGAAAGGGTAGTGATTTGGATTGTCCAAAAGTCATAAGCACTGTTTTTTTATTAGCCTTCTGTTTCAGCACTTGAGGAGCGACTCTCTTGGTTTCTTTCCTGAGCTGGAGGTGATGTTTTTGTGTGTCAGAACCCTCAGTGAATCTCCCTTGAGTGGATTTTTCTATTTGGTTTTTACACCCTTTGGTGTTTTTACTGTTCCCTGTATCCCTGAACAGCTGCTGGGCTGCAAAGCAGAGATGCCCTGGGGCACATGCCTCATCCCCTTGGGTGTTTGGGCTAAAGCTGCAAAATCAGTGATGTGGGAAGGGTAATTACCCAGGGCGTTTGGAATCACAGTGGGTTCCCCTTCCCTCGGAACATACATCTCTAGTGCCATGCGGGTGCTGTGTGTCTGAGATGTCCCTAGAGAGGAGTGGACAGCTGTGCTGAAGATACTGGCTCAGGATTGCAGAGACTGGGCTCAGTCATCTCCCCTGTGACTTGGCTCCCTGCCTCACGGGACAAAGGCTTGTTCAGAGATGTCTGTCATCAGGTCTTGGGTACCTTAATGGGACCCAAAAAAGACTGTGATATGACATACATTCACTTGGTGTTTTTATTTGCGTGCATTTAGCATGCCAGATCACGCAGTGAAGGAGATATCGCTGCAGTGTCTGTTGCCCAGTATAAACCACTGAGAACCAGTAGGGTTGCACAGACTGTACTGTGCTTCTCTTCCAGGTGTTAGGAATAGAATTTAAATTGGTTTAAAGGCTGACCTTTAGTTAAAGGCTTATCTCTCTGCTGGTGCTGGGCACTGCTGAGCAGCCCTTGTCTTTCTCCTCTTCAGGGTACCCTGCAGAAATTCGTGGATGACCTGTTTGAGACCATCTTCAGCACAGCACATCGTGGGAGCGCGCTGCCCCTCGCCATCAAATACATGTTTGATTTCCTGGATGAACAAGCTGATAAGCATCAGATCAACGATTACGATGTCAGGCACACCTGGAAGAGTAACTGGTAATGGAGAGGGACAGTGGGAAGGGGGACTAATGATATCACAGCTAATGATACTTCCAACCCCCTCCCACAGGGAGCAGAAATATGTCCCTGGAAATGATCCAGAACAAGAGAGGCCCATATCTTTGTATTTCGGGTGTGGGTAAATCCCTTGCATGCCTTCCTGCAGCAGAAAAAATCCCAGGAATGCAATGCTCCCTCAGCTCTTCCATTCCCAAATCTCAGGCACCACGCTCACCCTGAGGGCTGGATTCGACTGAGGACCTCAGTGGTCCTGTTCCCACCTCACCTTGGGCAAACGTCACTCAGGCTTCTCCATGCTCTGGGCTCCTCCAGAGATGCCAGCCCCACTTCTCACCTTTGCTGTCCTGAAGGTGTTTCCACAGTCCCTCCCATCACTCAGCTGAGCATGCCCTAACAAAGTCAGCATAAAGCCCTGTACGCATCTTCTCTGTTGTGGTTTAGCCCCAGCCAGCAACTAAGCACCACCCAGGCGCTCGCTCACTCCTCCTCCCTGGTGTGATGGGGCAGAGAATTGAAAGGGTAAAAGTAAGAAAACTTATGGGTTGAGATAAGGACAGTTTAATAATTTAAATAAAATAATAATAAAAAAAAATAATGATAATAATAATAAATGTAATTAAAATGAAGATAGCAAAAAGAGAAATAAAACCCAAGAAAAACAAGTGATGCAAATGAAAGACAATTGCTCATCTCCAACTGACTGATGCCCATCCTGTTCCCAAGCAGTGATCCCCCAGCCAGCTTTCCCCCTAGTTTATATTTGGAGCATGATGTCCTGTGCTATGGAATATCTCTTTGGCTCGTTTGGGTCATCTGTCCCGGCTGCGTCCCCTCCCAGCTCCTTGTGCACCCCGGGCCTGCTCGCTGGCAGGGGAGCATGAGAAGCTGAAAAATCGACTTAGTGGAAGCACTGCTCAGCAACAACTGAAACGTCAGTGTGTTATCAACATTATTCTCATCCTAAATCCAAAACACAGCACTATACCAGCTACTAGGAAGAAAATTAACTCTACCCCAGCCAAAACCAGGACACCTGAGACCCCTGTAAGTGCCCTGCTGCGGCCGGGGCTCAAGCAGGCGTTGGCTCCTGCTCTGCATCCCCCACTCCACGTTTTCCTTTTCTGCTGCCTCACTGATTTCATCTCTCTGATCTTGCTGTTACTGGAGACGGGTACGTACATTCCCGTGTCTGGCATTTGTTAAATGGCAGCCAAATTGCTTTTGTGTAGTTCAGTAACTGTTGGCAATTAGCAGGGCAGGAAAAGAAACATTTTTAAATGGAGATGTGAGAGCGCAGAAGCACTTGGAACTGATTTATAACTCAGCTTTCTATATTAAAAGAAGGAGCAAAAGGCAAGGGAGGAAAAAAAAGCCCCACTCCGCAGGGGTTGGGCATGCAGGCTCCTGCATACTAATGCCTGTACTTATCTCTGGGCGCTAATTCGATGTGTGGAGCTAATTTCTTGAGGCCATTCCCTTCACAAATGAAATATGTACATGCACCCGGTACCCTCATTAGGAAAGTCCTGGGGAACGAAGTCTGTTTTGTCTAAGATAAAAGCATTCACTGGGTGTTGGTGCTGAGGGATGACAGAGCAGAGACACTTTCTGATAGGGGGAGGCCCTCAGATGTTCCCAGGAGAGGAGAGGGGCAGCAGGATTGGGAAGTGGAGCCACGGAGGGTGACGTGTGTCGGTATGCAGCAAACCTCCAGTCAGTGGCTGACCAGGAGACCTGCTGCCTCTACAGCCGAGAGCTTTATTTCCAGCATCTGAGGCTGCCTAAATTCTCTGGTGTTAAATGTGCTAATGAATCCCTTGAGGAGTCCAGTTAACTCCGTCCTCCGACATGGGAGACGTGTGAAAAGCCACACGGCGCCTTCAAAGGGATTATTGATGCAAGAGAAGGGGACAGTGCCTGGTTTGACCCATGGGCTCAAGAATGGCTCTTCAGTGTGAGTGGATCCTTGGAGAAACTTCATGCCTGCCCTACCCTGCTTTGCCTTTAGAGACATTGGCAATGCTGAGGAATTTCTCCATGGAGAGCTGTGGCCATGTTGGGGTGGGCAGAGGGGAACAGGCATTTTCCCCAGGATGTTTGCATCCCTGGGGTGCTGGGAAAAGCAGCCTGCCCAATTCTGGGTCACAGGGAGCTCCTTCTCCACGACCGGAGGTGCGTGTGTGTGCCAGCTGTAAGGCTTGGGTCAGGTGCTGACTCCTGTTTCCTTCATCCCTCAGTCTACCTCTACGTTTTTGGGTGAATGTGATTAAGAACCCCCAGTTTGTGTTCGACATTCACAAGAACAGTATTACTGATGCCTGCCTATCCGTGGTGGCTCAGACATTCATGGACTCCTGCTCAACTTCTGAGCACAAGCTAGGAAAAGACTCTCCCTCCAACAAACTACTGTACGCCAAGGACATCCCCAACTACAAGAGCTGGGTAGAAAGGTAAGTAGACTTGGCAATAGCTCCTTGCTTCACCCAGATGACTTACAGTGGGCATATGTGGGTGTGGGGACTTGGGTCCTTGAGAGGACCTATCTTGGCAGCTGTCTGAAGAGGGATGGTACTGAAGCTTGCAGAAAATGATCCTCTCATTTGGGAGATGATGCTTTCTCATGATTGTTTACTGGAATGAGTTTGCAATGATTGTTTGACAGAGCTGTTTATGACTTGCTTAAGGAGTGCTAAAAGCAACCTCCACTTTTAGGTTGTCTGATGTTTTCTGTTGTAAACCTTGGTCTGTGCTAGGGAATTGCTGACACCTCCCTTGATTGCTTTCAAAGAGCAGTGAGAAGTCAGCCTTGGACTAGAGAAGTGCCTTTTTTTGTACCACAACAATACACGCAGGTTTTGCTGAAATAGTTGAAAATTCCCATTTCCCATCTCTCATCCATCAGAACATCTCACCTGGGATCCTGATGAGAGCACATGCTCTGAGGCAGTGCTCAGGATGCTGTCGCTGTGCCGAGGAGCAGGGAGAGGAGCAGGTCCCCTGACTCCTTCTGACACCCTCCACCTTCACTGTTAGCTGATGAGAGACATCTTTCTGTCCCGCTGAATTAATGCAGTGTTAAGGGTTCAGGGTTTGAATGCTACTGATTGCGAATTGATGCGCTCAGACATAATGCTGTGTTTAGCTTTATCCTTTTGGGAGTGACTGCTAGGAGATGTCCTCCAAAGCCCTCCAAATAGAGCTACTGTTAAAATGTTTCTGTCTTGTGAAGTGGGACTTCATCGAGCTTAAAAAATGGCAGATTTCAGGTTGCTGATGCAACTTTCCCCTTGTGCTGATACGCTGTGCTATAGATCATGCTCTTTTTTTTTTTTTTTTTTTTTTTAACTGCGGACCCTTTACTTTTTCAGCATGTAGACCAGATACAGAATGAACCAAATGAAAGATATCCAGGCAACAATAAGCATTATGTTCTCTAGTTTGCAAGCATGGGACTTTGTAGCCTAAATCATCATTTGGATGCTTGCTTGTACACAGTTATTTTTGTCGCACCGTTGGCATGCCTGGTGCTTTGCAGGCAGGTACAAAGACAAACTTCTTCCCTTGAGGAAGATAGGGCTTGGATCAGAAGAAGAGGTGGCCCTGAAATGTGATGGCTGAGATAAGAGATGAGCTGCACTGTAATAGAAGAAAGTTCTTTGTGGGAGGCTGGAGGGGTCTTTGGAGTGGGCTGCTGTAGGAACATCACGAACTTCATAAGGTGAATTTCTCTGACCTTGCTATCTCTATGACAAAAATATTCAGCCCTGCATGTGCCCGGAGAAAAAAAAAGGTATAAAACCATTCCAGAGTTAAGCATTGATCCAGACATGCTATGTCCCTGGGGAGGAGGTGGGAGATCTCACTGGTGACAGATGTTCTGCCATCGCTTACTACCAGTACGGTCCCAGAGGCAGCTGAGCAGGGGGCCAAGCTGCCCTGTGTCTCCTACCACTCCTCTGCTGTGGGGATTTATGGCGTAATCAGCATTTCTGGCTTTTGGCATGGTTATTGTTGCAAAGCTTTGCAGAGGCAGGAGGGGAGCAATGCGAGGGCGGCTGAGTGGAACTGCCGGTCCCAACAGCAGGTCTGTCTGTTGCCGTGGTTCATGCACCAGCTGAAAAAAGTGCATCCTGCCAGTCTGAGGCAGGAATAGCACAGGGAAGGGCTTGAGAGGTAGGGGAGCCTGGGGAACCCCAAAGGGACTGCTGTGGGGTCACGGCTGTGGTAGGTATCCTCTGGAAATGGGAGGCGTGACTGGGATATTGGTCCACACAAGCCATGCACACTTCCATTGAAAAACGATGGTTTTCTGACATCCTTTGTGTCATGGTAAAACCCAGAACGTAGAACTGCTGCACATTATCTGGATGTCTCCTTGTGACAGCCACAAAAGCTTTATTCTTCAGCAGATGTCCCTTGTACATTCATCTCCCACGAGTCCCTTCCCACAGGGGCCTTCACCTACGGGGTTAAAGGGTGGCCAGGAGGATCTCTACGGGTTTTCTTTGCTAATCAAAGCTGGCTGGAACTGAGAAGGTTTGGCATATTGTCCTCGATACTCCTCAACACAGGCAGAAGTAACGTCAGCTTTAGGAGATGTCACTCTGGGGCTGATCTCTCCAGCGGTGTAACAGATCTCTTGATGCCTGGTTTAGTCAGGGGTCCTCACCTCAGACCGCTGCTCTCTTGGCAGTATCTAGGAAATCTCTTGCATCACTTTCTGGGTGTGAATGAGCCTCCTTGTAAAAACTGCCCGAGTCTTTTATCACTAGCTGAGTTCAGCACTGTGGGATGGAGTGGATCCTCATATTCATCTCCTCAAGTGGTCTTGCTGCCATCTGCTCCTACCCAAGTGCTTCAGCCATGTTCTATCTCAGCGTTCGGCTGATGATGCTAATGATGCTAATCACTGTACCAGAAACTTCACTGAGCGAGAAGTCATGAGGAGTAAAGCAAACCTGGGAGACACTGGCACTCTGTATTTCAGGGTGGTGGGAGCAGCCAGGGTTTGTTTGCTGTGGGTATGGCTTCTTTTTTGTTAAAGGCCTGTGGACACAACTCTGGCTTCCAAAAGGACCTCGGCAACCAGTCCGCAGCGGTGCATCTGCTTGGTGTAACTCTCCTGCTGCAATGTGATGCTGTGGCTTTGATCTCCCTGGGTTTTGATGAATATTGTATTGGATATTCTGTTCTTCCACTACGATTCTGGACCGTATAAGCTGTGTCTGGGTTTCCCTGTATTTGATGAGCATATCAGTGAGGCAGCTGTGGGATAGGACTGCAAATCTTAAGGTGTCCTAGGAATTGTAAGGTAGTATCCTGCTGGTAGCAACCATCAGAGAAGCACAAGGAAGGCAGGAAAGCACCAAGTTGTTTGACCCAGGCATGCCCTAAGACATCAGCTACTTCCTCTGCTGTCCACGACCCTCTGAGTTCACAGACATGTCTGTAGAACCTCGGTTTTCACTGAAAACAAAAGTTTCTCGTAGCCTTTTGGCGAGCTTTAACTTCTGAGCATGGCCAGCAGCAGTCGTAGGCTGTCTTGAATGCCTGTTACTGAGGAAGATGTAACTACACAGGCGTATATCACTGCAAGGGCTGGATGTGAACTTGGCTTGTGTTCATGCACCAAGTGTTTAATTAAATGCAAATGGGCATCGCTGGCTTTAGCGACGCGGTGACCTTAGGAGAATGGTAGCAAAGCCTTATGTGTTGCTGCAGGCATGGAGGATTCTGGTGGCTGCAGCTTAGTGACAAAACATGCCAATGGGATGGGAAAGAGGAAAAATGTGTGGTTTAGGAGAGAGTGGGAAATCCCTGAGAGCAGCAGCTCCTGGCTTCCCAGCACAGTGAGCAGGGCTGGGTTCGGTGCTGCTCCATCAGGAGCGTGCTGCTAATGATGCTGAGTGCTTGGAGACCTCTTGATGAGCAACGGCACTATAATGGGTGACCGTGGTATGTCACCGCTCAGAGGCAAGATGCTCTTTGCTTTGCCTCTCCAGTGGATGTTCTCAGCAAGTGTCTTGGTGGGGACCTATCCTCTTCTGTCTGTCCCTATTTCTGACCCACTCTTCCATTTCTCCTGTGCAGATATTATGCAGATATAGCTAAAATGCCAGCGATCAGTGACCAGGACATGAGCGCGTACCTGGCGGAGCAGTCGCGGTTACACCTCAGCCAGTTCAACAGTATGAGTGCGCTGCATGAGATCTACTCCTACATCACCAAGTACAAGGATGAGGTAAGATGCAGCCATGGGGAGCCAAGCCTGGGCTGCAAGCTGTGTCACTTTGCCCACATTTCTGCAGTCCCCTGCTTTTTCCTATAGAAAAACACCCCGTGAAATACAGGAGAACAATGTAGTCTGTGTCTGTGCTTGGACTGGCAGGGATGGAAAGGTCTGAGGGGCGTGGAGCCAGGCACTGATGTAGACAGCACTCTGTTCCCCATATTTTCTGCAGTGAGTAATGTGGGAAACACCTATTTTTCTACACGTTTGGCACATGATCTCTGCGGGGCGGCAGAGTTTGCGGCATTATCTCAGTGTGCTTCCCCTGTCTGCCACCACCAACCCGGCGCCGCGGTAGTACTGACGCCGTGTGACCGTACAGGCGGTGTCCGGCCCACTCCCCGGGGATGCTGGAGGATGTGGTGGCCTCTTCAGTGCTTGCTTGGTAAACATCAGTAAGAATGGTTAAAACCCCCTCTGCTGTAATTTATACAAATTAACTTCGTAAAGTGCCGCTCAAATCCACACCCTGCATCTTTTTATTAAAGCAATAAAAATATGTAACTACAGTAAAATATGGATCTATACATATAACATGATAGTATGGATTTTATTGTCCCAATAAAGGGGATTGACGACTATTTGAACGGTGGCTTATTTAGGTAACAGAGTGCCAGAACATCTCCTGTTCAGAGAGAGCTGGGAGAACCAGCCTCGTGCTCTGCAAGGAGAGGAAATGGGGTCCCTGTCGTACCCTGCAGCAATCCCGAGAGGCATCTCTCAGTGCCTCTTTGAGGTGTGAATTTAGGGAGTCTGCGGACAGGTCGTCACAGACCTGGCCCCTAAGTCTAAGGTTCAGCACTTGGGACTGTGGTGGCCGAAATCTTTGTGGAGCTAGGTACTTTGCAGGAGTGGGGAGGAGGAAGAGGAGGAGGAGGAGGGCCTGGCTTGCCTGCAGGGATGGGAGGAAACCCTGGTGTGGTGGTCACCATGCAACTGGTGGTCATGTACTGATGACCATGCTGGTGGGGCCTCTGTGCCACTCCCTAAACTACTTAGGATGGCACATCCAGAAGGCCCCCATGGCTCTGTGTGATGAGTTGGATGTAAAGGGCTTTTGGGGTTTTATAGTTTGTACAACATCTCTGTGGCTACCACAAGAGTGGAGGAGGAGCAGTCTGGAGGGTCTAGATCTGCTGTGGGGCAGCCGTCATCAAGTGCTCACTTCCTTCAGGCTAAAGGTCCTTCAAGGCTTAAATAAATCCTCCAAGCCCTGGGCAAGAGCAGGGAGGGGATGATGTGACATTAATGAGCTGCTCTTTAGGGGCACAGGTCCTCTTCTTGCCCATTAATGGCAGCCTGACATCTGTTGAGTGTCTTGCTGTTGCCTGCTCTCCAAGCATCACAAGTGTGTTCACAGCTCTCAGGAACTTCTTTTATTGTTTGTAATGGGATTAATAAATCGCAGCTGTTCCCTTTGTTTGTTTTCATTCATTAAGCACAATTATATGCAGCCCGATTGCACCCTCTTTGATGCAAAATGGGAGAGAATAATTTTTCCTGTTGTTCAGTGCAATAATATGCTGTCATTGGCTGTGAATGAAAATCATAATTAATTTTCATTTGGGTACTTGCATCTTGGTAATCAGTGGTCCTGGCTCCTTACAGCAGGTGACAAACCTGGGTCTCTCTCTACACTCGGCACAGGTTTCCTTTGACTGCATTCTTTCTGTAAGGCTGAGATAAAAGAGGAGCAAATAAATGCAGAGGCAGGTTGTGAATCTTTTGACATCTCAGCATCCCAGGATACACAACTGTCTTATCGAGAGAGGCGGAGGAGGCTGGTGGGGGGGAATAGGCTCCTCTTCTACTTCTTGGACCAATCTCATTTCGTTCCAGTTCAGCCACCTTTCAGGCACGTGGGGTTTTGATTTCTGCGTGAGCGTTATTATAGTTATTTTATTCTGAGTATAGCATGATGGCCGACAGCGGCTGTGGAGATGGATGGTGGGGGAGTGTCACTGGTAGCAGGTTTGTGGCAGAATCTATGAGTTCTCATGAGTCTGGCTGCAGCCCAGGGTCGTTGCTGCCAGGGGAGGTAAATCAGATATGCCTGGCTCTCACTGACAGATTTTCCCCTCCTCGGGAGCTGATGCTGGTGTCGAGATGCAACTCTCCCCTTTCCTTTGGGAAGAAATTCTCCAGTGGGCATCTCTTAACTGCCCCAGCAGACAGGGACCAGCCTGGTGCTGTCCCAAAAAGCCCGGCGGGGAGCCAGAGCCTGTCGGCCGGAGGCTGCTGCACGGCACCGTGGTGGATGCTGCACAGCACGCCCCGCACGCCGCTCCACAACCCGCCGGCGCTGCAGCAGCTCTTAATCAAAGGGAGCTGATTCCCCATTAAGAAGTTACCTGTAGGGCTCCTGATGGACTTTGCCTGCCTCCTAGTAAGTCTATTAATTATACAACAGTTTGTTTCCAATTATGCGGCCAATGAAATGGTTAATCAAGTCCCCTTTGACGGATGCCTTGATATTTAATTGCAAAAAATTTGCTCTCTCAACTAGCTCACCCGAGGAGATGAGATTTCTGTCAGGTTTGTTTTTTTAAATCGGCTTTTCTGCTCTGCTGGCATGATGTTAGTGAGACGAGACTCCTGGCTGCTGGGAGGGCAACTGCCCCTTCATTTTATGCTTCATTACTCCCTTCTCCCTACTCTGAGCCTTGTCTTCTACCCTCCCACTGCCGCCAGACCTTCCCCGGCCCTGGGGGCACGGCCACATCCAGCCCAGGGCAGGGGACTGTCCCTCCACCCTGTGGTCTGTCATCACAGCCAGGAACTTGTTCAGAGAAAGGGGATTTCTAGGGAGGAAAGTCATCCTCGTATGTCTGTGGGTGCAGCCCTTGCACTGGGCTGAGTGCTCCCAGCCAGGCAGGCTTTGCTGGTGCATCCATCTGGTGTCCCCCCCCATCACCCCAGTGCCCCCCAGTTGTCCATTTTGGGGAGAGATGAGTGGGATTTTATCACTGGTGGCAGCTGAAACCAGATTTGGTCTTTTTGTGTGCTCGTGGAGCCAGCTCGTGGCTTGATGGTGGTCTCTGAAACGCAGCCCCGGCTTCCCCAGGGCGTTACAGGTTTGCTGGAGTCACAGACGTGGTGGGAAGGCGTTGTGGTCTCGGTTTTGGTGCTCACCCTCCACTTGATGATGGATGTTAGTTTTCTTCATTTCCCAACGTGCACGCTGGCTTCTCGTTAGCATCGAGCACCTCTGAGGTGTTACTGCAGCCCTTGGGGGTCCCGGGAGGCTCAGCCTGCGGGGTGGCAGCACTCAGAGCGGCGTCCTCCACCTCGCGCCTCCTTTGGCCCTTTCCTGGCCCCGTTAGGGACCGAAACGACCAGGTGCTGCTTCGCATGGAGTCACGGCCCCGCGCCCTGGTGCCGTCGACGAGCCAGCGTGGCCACGGGCAGCAAAGAGCCGCTTTGGGTAGGAGGGGTGTCGCCTCACCTTCTCTTCTCCCCTCTCTCCCCCAGATTTTAGCCGCGTTGGAGAAGGACGAGCAGGCCCGGAGGCAGCGGCTGAGGAGTAAGCTGGAGCAGGCGATCGACACAATGGCCTTAAGCAGCTGAGGAGGCGGCGGCGCGGTGCCAGCGTCCCGGGCGGCAGGAGGGAGGGCCGGCCAGCGGCAGCCGCGGGCAGAAGACGACTTTGGGGCTGGGGCCGGCGGGACCCACGGGAGCCACCGTGCCCCCGCGCGCTTCCCACGGACAAACAAGGAAACCTCGCGCTTCAGCGGAAGAAAGAAAAAAAAAAAAACAAAAACAAAACAAAAACAAAAAAAACACAAAACAAACCCAAATCCCGATGACAGCAGCGACATGGATAAAACCCCCCCGACACACACACACACACACAAACCACACACCCCTCCTCCCCGCGATCCAGCCGGGATGCAGCAGGGACCTCGCAGAGAGGCGATGCCGTCGGGGGAGAAGGGGGTCGCCTGCCCCATGGACCCGCTGGGCAGCCCCTGCCCGGGCAGAGCCCCTGAGCCCGGAAGGAGGGTCGGGACCGCAGGGCTTTCTAGGACGGCGTTTGGATGTTGTTGTTACTTTGGTGGAGGGGGGGGGGTGGGTGGGCTCCTATTTTTACTGTACTTGACTTGCTCTCCCCTCCTTCCCCCCAGCTGGCCTCCCCCTCTCCTCTTCCTCCTTTCTCTTTTTCTGTCTCTTCCCTCTTCTCTCTCTCTCTGGCCTTCTGCCACTAGTGTTAACTGCTATATTTGCACAATTTACACGAGACAAACAAAATTTTTAATTTAAAGAAAAAAAAATTTAAAAATGGGAGGGGAAAAAAAAAAAAAGGTTCGAAATTTTTGAAACAAACTAACAAAAATGGTTTTAAAAATAAGCTAAAGGATTGATGCTGGGGAGATTTGGGGGTGGGGGCAGTAGGGGTGGGCAGGAAAGGGAGAAATCCCTGAGCTTTGATATTTCTAAAATACGTCCTGTGCCATGTTTTATTTGAATGTTGTTTAGTGCGAACAAAAAAAAAAAAAATCAAAAAAAAAAAAAAGTGGGAGTTATGTTAGCTGAATAGGTGATCTTATTTAAATGCTGCTGGAGTGGTTCTGGAGGTCACGATAGGAGAGGAAGGGAGATCCCAAGGTTGATTTTTCTTTTCCTGGGAGATTGCTGAGGGATGGCCGGTGTTTTGTTGAGCTCATCCTCGTTTTCCCGGTCCGGTGGCTGTGGGGAGGTCTGGGCAGCCTGCCCGCCCCTGCCTGTCCCGGGACGATGTGGGGCGGAGGATGGCTGCGGGGGCTTGGGGGCTGTCAGGAGGGTTCGTGAAGAGCCAGCCTGGAGTTTTTTTTAGCAAGTCCCCTGGCGCTGGAGCAGCCTTAACAAAGCCCCTCTAGATATTTTCCCCCCTCCCCATCATCTTTTTGTGTTGATTCAGGGGAAGGGACCAGATCCTTGGTGAAGGGGGAGGCATCTCCTCCATGTCTCCTGACCGGGATGTCCCCCCCCACCCCACAAACCCCGCTGGGTGACCAGCCCGCAGAGGGACCGGGATGCTTGGCCGTCACCGGGCTGTCGCCTGCTCCTCCACCTGGGAAGCCCAATCATGTGCAGGACTTTCCACCCAAGATTGACCTTTCTTTCTCTGTCTTTTCCTTCTTTCTCCCCCTTTCTCTCCTTGCTGTCACCCCATCTCCCCTCCGCCGCCTCCGCCCTGCCAGGAGGTTCGCTGGAAGCCTGAGGTCTCTCCCTCAGCCGCCCCCTTCGAAACGTCAGATCCTCGTGGGTTTGTGCTTTCCAGAGATGAAAAGGTGCCGAATGCTGCCCCAAATGGTAGCAGGTGACCAAAACTTCCAAAAAAATGAGCAAAACCCTTTCCTTTTCTGTACCAAGAGCTCCCGGTGCTGCCCGGGCCACGGCAGACAGGGCCAAACTCTGCCAGGAGCGGGTGGCTGTCGAAATCCAAGTGGAAAGAAGCCCAGCTGATTTCTGTCCATTCCCTTAAATCACAAGTTTAAGGGGGGGAGAGGGAGAAATAATGAAGTTTTTAATTAAAAAAAAAAATAAAAGTGTGTATATATATATATGTGGTTACAATCTAATTCTCGTGCCCCAGTGGGGTGCTGTATAGTTAACTGAAGGAGAATCGAACCAATATAAATATGAAATTAATTTACACAGCCAGTTAAAACAAAACAAACAACTACAAAAAAAAAAGATACCAAATGGTCTGGAAGAAATTTCCAAGCCTTTCTCACCATGCAGAACAATCGTTTGAAGCCTGCACATCTCTCATTATGTTGTAATTTTGTTTGGTTTTGTTTTGTTTTAATAAAGAGGGAAAGGAGAAGTTGCTGATTAAAAAAAAAAACCAAAAAACAAAACAACAACAACATAAAACCCAACCACAACAGCAAAACTATGTTTGAAAAAGAAGTAATAATTGTTTCCCAAACCTACGAACCCTGAGCTGTCACTGGATTTCTGAGAGCTGTGGGCTGTTGCATGACTGTGCTAGATTTTAGTCTGAGTTGATCTTTTTAAGAAACAGAAGAAAAAAACCCCATAAAACAGAAAAATTGCAAGTGTTGAATATTAGAGGTTTGTTTAGACCTGTTATCTATTTTTTTTTATTTGAAATTAATTTGTCACTTTATCGTCCGAAAGAAAAAAAAAAAAATAGCAAAAAGAAAGACTTCCTAAGTTCACACCTCAAATGTGGTACTCGGAGAGCCTTAAAGGACAGCTGTGTGCCTGCCTGCCCCGTGCCAGGGCCGCGGCTGGCCGCCAGCATCTCCCTGGGCGCTCCCATGGGACAAAAATCCTCCCGGGGGGGGGTCCCTCGGGGGGAGCCTTTGCAGAACCCGCTGCGCTGGGGCGGAGGGGTGCCCGCGGCTCCCTTTGGTGCAAGGTTGGCCCAAAGCTGCCTCTTCACGGCACTGCTGGCCGGGCGGCGTTGGCGGAGGTCCTGGAAATCGCCCGGAGGCTGGCGGCCGTGCGTCGGTGGCCGTTGCGATCCGGTGGAAGGGGAGAGGTTGCTCTGAAGTGTCCGTCTGGATGTGCGCGGGCCCTGCCCGTTGCCGTGGTAAGAGCGTCTCGGGGAGCTTCGGCTGCTGTTGAGGGAGCCAAGCGCGTAGTTTTCATGGTGATTGAGAGGGGATGGTGGGACCCTCCCTGTTGCTTGTTGGAGGGGATATATTTCTGAGATCATCTCCCTGGAAATTTCCTTGTTGACAGATGAGGGCTGGAAGCACCGTTAAGAGCGGAGGGTTTGTTAGCCTGTTGCTTTCCCAATAGCAATGCTGCGGGTGCTCCCTTGCCCAGACAGGAGAGTTTTTTGGCTGTGGTGGGCCTGGATCAGATTTTGGCAGCAGAGAGTTTCCCAGGGGGGTCGTGCCGGGCAGGCTGGCGGTGCCATGGTGTGGCTGTGCTCTCTGGGTTCCCCTTGTGCTGTGGCCTGGCTCTTCCCATCCCATGGCGATGCCAGGAGCCCAAGGTGTAGACCCAGGGATGGGTTCCCATTGTCTTCCTCCTGGGGAGCGTGGGGGTGTCTGCGGTTTGCTCCACCAAAGGATCCCCCCCAGCATCTCCCCACCCCTCCAGGATCCCCTTGCTGCCTCTGAAGGGGAGGGTGGCTGTCGGTGAGGCATTGCGATGTTGCCTGCAGCCTCCGGCGCTTCTTGGTGCTACCTTTGCCTTTCGCATGATGCCCAGCGTCCTTAACCGTGCCAGGCAGCCCGGCTTTCCTCCCTCGCCCTGGCCTAGCGGGGGGCAGAGCTGGGTGGGCCGTCCCGTCTAACCCTGCCTGGGAACGGGGAAAGGCAGGGAGAGGCTGGGAAGCATTTGCAGGACGCCTCTTACCGGTGGTATTGCCTGTGCCCCAAAATGGGGTGAGGCAGAGGAGCATCCCGTGCCCTGAGCCTGCGTTTTGGGGAGCTCCCGCTCTGCCCCCCACTGTCAGAGGCATCTCAACCCCGGGGGCTGATCCCCCACGGCTGCAGCAAGTGGGTCCCTCCCTGCCCCTGTGCTCACATTGCCTTTTCTCTTCAGTTTGGGGTTGAAAACAAAGTGCGGTCCAGCCTGGAAGTGTCCCCTGTGCCTGGCCCTGGTGTCCCCCTCTGGCAGGAGCCCTGTGCCTCCCCTGGGTCTGGCCCCAGCCTGGGGGACAGGGAACAGGGGGATGGGTGGTGGGACACCTCCCCCCCCCACCCTGGGCTCACCTGCTCCCAATCAAAGCGCACAATGAGCTGTCCTTTAAGAAAGCAGGGGGAAACCTTACATGGACCCAGCGAAAGGCAGAGAATTTTAATAGTTTTAAAAAATTAAATGGGGAAAAACTAAAATAAATCTGGAGTCCTAATTACCTTTCTGTGATTGTTTCAGACTTGAAGCAACAGGCCAGCATGGCTGGTCAAACACCCTTTGATCGTGTAAATATCCTGCTATTTCCTATTTTAATGTTCTTCAGATTTAGTACTTGTAAATAAACACACGCATCAAGGAGAGATTAAACATTTTTGCTAAAGTCGGTGTCTTGCCTGTGTTTTTGGGGGTGATGCAGGCAGGAGGAGTGGGTGGCATGGGGAAAGGGCTGTTCCTGGGAGCAGCGGCCAAATTGGTGGCCATGCCAGGGTGGAATGATGCAAAACGGCATCGGGATGGGCCAGCATCACCGGGGCTGCTGGGTGCACCTGTGGGTATGGGCAACCGGAGCTGTGGGTGTTCACAGCCCCAAAGTATCTCTGGGGGCTGCTCTGGGAACTCACGGGGCGGGGGGGGGGGGGTTTGGACAGCTGATGTATGCAGGGTGAGAGGGGGCTTTTAATCTATCGGCCACTTCCCCGGGTGGCTAACCTTAAATTGTTTTAAACCTTTTGATTTCACTCTTCGCTTTTCAAAGCGCTCAGAGCTGCTGGTCAGATGCAGAGGAGCTGAATCTGTTACGTTGCAAGCAAGAAGAGGTAAATACCTGCCTGGCTGCACTGCCACTCGCTGGGTCGAGAGGAGCCGACCGGGGCTGGGACAGCTTCACTTCTTCCTCTCAGCCATCCTAGACCTTCCTCCCACGGGGACACGGTGGGGTGACAGCACAAGTGCTTGGGGATGGGGGGAAGGAGCTACACGAGGGTGGGGGGTGACACTGCAGCTGTGTCTCTGCAGGCTCTGCACGCTGTAGGGTGTCCTCTTTTCCAGTTCCTGGTCCTTGTCTTTAAGCTTTGCAAAGCCGCTGTGTCACCCCGTAACTCTGGGTACCTCCAAACTGCGTTGTAGGGTGTGCAGGATCCTGAAGCAAAGCACCAAGGAGAGGAAGCCCAGGACCACCACAGCACCCTCTTCACGGTGGTGACCTTCCCCAGTGATGCTGGGTGGCCGCAGTGGACGTGGAGGGACATTCCCAGGCACAAGGAGGTGAGTTTGGGGGGGTGCACCCCAGGGGTCTAGGGTCAAGGCTGGGGCTCTGCCCAGCATGCAGACCGAAATCACACAAATTAAGTTTCTTTTTCTTTTTTTTTTTTTTTTTTTTTTTTCCTTCTTTTCTTAGTGTCTTCTTCCTGGGGCCAATCTCCTGATGGTGTGGGCTGGCAGGGCTGGCTCTGTGTTGTGGATCCTAAATGTATCTTTTCTCTGCACTTAGTGTATATATATATAAACTGGATGTTTTTTCTGTTTTCTCCTGCAGTTTTCTGACTCTCCAGCAAGAACATCAGCATCAAGTGTTAAGCATCCACTATTTTAGCCATAATGCCATTAAAGATTGATTTGATCATTTTTTCCTATCTTAAAAAAAAAAAGAAGTTTTCTTTTGCCAACCTTTCAAATGTTTAAGAAAATCAAATTTGAACTGAATTTTGTTCAGGTTTCTGGAAGGATTTAACTGAGAGCAATGGGAAAAAGACCCTCATCTTGCCAGATTTTGTGGGTGTAAACACTGTCCTGGTGGCCACGTGGGAGCTGGTGGCAGCTGAGCATCAGGCAAGTGAGCGCTGTGCTGAGTATGGAAACTGTATTTAAATTGCACTTTCCAGAAGTTTTCAGTCCCACATGTAGTGGGGCTTTCATTGCTTTCAGGGCCTTTTAAGGGCATATGGGTGAGGATCTTTCCCCAAAGAGTTGGGCTGGGTTTCCATGGTGGCATGTCCTCGTTGGATGTGTTGGAGGGGACCCCACACTCCTGCCTGTAGCAGCCCCCCCACCAGTGCAAGAAGCAGAGCTGACCCCCGCTTTGTCCCCTCGGTGACTCACCTCCTCAGGGCCTCAGTGCTGTTGGGGCTCCCTGTCTTCCCTGGGGACAACAGCCATGGATTCTCTCCTGCTCTGGGATGAAATTTCTTGCTGGAGGACACCTGTGTGCCACAACAGGGTGCAGAGAGGGGAAGGGGTGACCTTGACACCCGCTGGGACTTGCTGTTGTCTCCATAAACCCTCTTGCTGGACCTTGTTGCTTTACTCTGAGTCCTTTGTAGGCAGGATTTTTTCGTTTTTTCCTCCTTCTTAATATTGTCTCTATCGTTTCACCAGGGAACAAAAGCTCAAAAACCTCCTGGTTGGCAAAATAAATAAATATCTAGTATTTCACAATTTCCAGGATGCTCTCCAATACAAATCGCACCAGTTTTCCCAAGGAGTAAGAGCTCCTGGCATGAAGCCAGGGCCTCCAACGACAGCTACAAATGTCTTTGTTTGCCTCCTCAGTTCTAGTGCAGAGCTAAGCAGAAAAAGATTATCAAGGCCTGCAAATGATTGTGTAATCCACAAATGCACTTTATTTGATTAAATGATAAAATGTGAACCTTCCAGCAATAACATGCACTACTGCTGCCCGAGACGGCGGCAATTCAGCCAATCTGCAGCAGCCACAGGGTGCCCGGGGCCGGCCGGCGCTCAGCGGAGAAGGCAGCCTGCTCCCCGCAGCCACCCTGGCTGACCCGGGGGGGTGTGGAGGCCCCCGTGCCACCACCTCGCCCAAACTTGGGCTCCAGGTGAGTGGCACGTCCCAGCGCACTCATGTGAGGTCTGAAGGTCTTGTCCAGGGCTCCTTGCACAAGATCTGTAACCCTGCACTGTCGCTGTGGCCTTGCGCTTTCCCTGTGCACTCCCTTGTCCTCTCCAGCCCATGGAGATGCTTTCCTGCCGTTGGGTCTCTCCATATCACCCTTCCTTTGTTTCTCTTACACGTGCAGCGGGGACCAGGACGCGCATCTGGTAGTGCTGCTCCTGCAGAAAGCACTGTGTGCTCAGTGCCGTGTGTCACCTCGGGGTAAGGTGGGTGCAGGACACGGGGTCCCACAGGCTGCAGCACAGGGATGTGTCATGTCCCTGGGCACACAGTCACACACATGCTCACGGTGCGAGTGTCAGTCACCAGTAAAGCTCTAGAAAGACAAGAGGGTTTGTCTTGGGGGTTTAACACCTCCTTTATCTGCCACTGATGTCCCCCCAGTAGGTGTTCTGGTGTTGCCTCAGAGGCTGAGCTGTGAAAGATGCTGTTAGGCTCGTTCTCTTCTTCAGGCTTAGCTGAAAGGTTGCTGGGAACATCTCCCTCACCCACTGGCCCTAAGTTCCTGCCCTGGGACCCAGCAGTGGGTGCTTTATATATATTTATACATATATATAAAAAATATATTTAAGAATAAATATAAACATATTAAACACAAATACATAACTATATATTTATATATAAATATATATAATAAATATGTGTTTATTATTTATATATAAAGCACTTATCACCATATTGATAAACATTCTTTGGAACCACTCTGATGGCAGAAGTAAGAGCAGGAGTCAGCCTGTTAGTACCTTAGCACTTCTGGGAGCGGTGCTGCTCTTCCAGCTGATAAGTCTGTGACTCATTAACAGCCAGATCCATCCGTGGATGCACAGAGAGCACCAGCCTGCTCCTTCCCCTCCCCTCCCGCAGAGTCACCCAGGGCAGCTCCGGTCCTTCCTATGACGCTGCTGACCCATGTCTCAGGGACTCGCAAATGAAGAGAGTAACTGGGCTATTTGGGGTGTCCCAGGTATCTCACTGGCCCTCGAGTTCCATAATCCTGAAGGAAAGGGACCTGCCACACCTCCGGGGGGCACGGGGGGCCCTTGAACAGCCACTTCCCACAGGAGAAAGGGTTTTGGCTTTCACACCTAAGAGATATATCAATATATATAATACATATAATACGTATATAAAATCTGTAGCTATATATATCATCATATCATATCATATCATATCATATCATATCATATCATATCATATCATATCATATCATATCATATCATATCATATCATATCATATCATATCATATCATCTAAAACCCAGCTAGAATATTAATATAGGTTGTGAATGCCAGGCCATGTGCTGGGTTCAGATATCGCATGGGAAAGGCCAGAACAGCATCACATGGCCTTGCATGTTGAAGGATACAACAGGGGGTTTCTTCCCACTCAGAGGTGATGATTAAGTTTCTTCTGAGCTGCTGGGAAGAGAAAAAAAAAAAAAAATCAAATCCATAAATTGTGAAGGCAGCAAGGGCCGAGCAGAGCAACACCCCCTTTCTCTCCCTGCCTGGACTAATGAAAATCGCAGACATGCTGGGATGCGGCTGGTTTATGTTTGTTCTTTGCTTTAAATGTAGTGGTAAAAAGCCCACAGTTTGGGGCTTGGATCGGAGGTGGGATCATTAGGAGGTGACAAGTGACAGCTGATACACATTAATGTGCCATGAGCAGTCAAAGCTTCACTATTTTTTCTCTTTTAAACTGAGGCAAATTATTGCTCCAGGAAAACGACTGTGTCCCTTGGTGGAATTAGAGCGAGGGGAAGGGGGAAAATTGATTTATCTTGAATTTTATGGCATTAGATTGATAGTTCCGGAGACACGAGCCACCCCCCTTGCACAGCCATGGGGCCGTGGGCAGGTGACGTGATTCTGGGCACCGCCAGCTGCCCCTTTTTGGATGCTCCCCCTTGGAGGGGCTGGATGTGGGGTGCAGTGGCTGGGCTGGAGACCGTGACCGGGAATCTCAGCCATGACTGTCAAGAGCAATTTTTTCATGTGGTGAAGTCAGTTGAGAAACATCGCTGTAGGTGTCTTGCCCATCCCTCTGGTCTCCAGTGACTTGGGGCCTCACCACCACGTGCCTGGCACGGGTGGCCAACAAGGTCACCCCACACTGGCAAACCCTGGGGTGATGTTATGGCTGGGGGAGCCCTACTTCTCCAGCAGCTTTTAAGGTGGTGACTGGTCTCACTTTGCACATGCTATGTCTAGGTGTTCTTCCCAGCACTAATACCATTGTGACGTGCTTGAACTGGACTTCCCCTCCCTCTGCTGGAAAAAAGCAGAAATGTGCAGTGTCCATCCTTGGGACCTGGATGGCGGCCAGGGGCCTCTTGCTGTCCCTTGGCTGCAGGCAGTGTCCCTCAGCAGCTGTGGTCCCACCAGCAAGGTAGCTCCTGGTAAGTGATGGGGACCGGGTGGGTTATTTCAATGTTCACCTTGCCCATATCACAAAGGTTCACAATGCATATTGTAAAATAAGTCATTAGCTCACAGACCATCCAGATCAGTCCTCTCGGGGGAAACTGAGGCACAAGAGCAGAGCTGCTTCGCCCAAGGTCGTGCAGGAGGTTGCAGAGGAGAAGAAACCGCTCACAACCCATGTGGAAATCCCTAGGAAACACACTTTTGTTATGGTCCCAGATGCCTGGGCTGCTTTGACTGTCACACTGTCTTGATCTGGAGTTTTATTTCTTCCCCAAGTCGACTTACATTTTTTTTCCTTTTTTATGAACGAAATTGTCCCTTTGCAGCTCCTATTCTCTCAGGGGCTCTTCCACTCAGCAGTAGCCCAATTTCCTTTTATAGCTCGTACAATGACTGTCCTAATTACAATTAAAACCGGGAACGCTCTAATCAAATCTTTTACTATTCTAGACAAACTCAGAAAATGAGTAAAATTAGTGACACATGGTGCAAAAAAAGAAAAAAAAAAAAGTGCGTGAGCTGGTGTTAATGCAGAGAGAGAGTTAAAGAGGGCAGCGGGATTTCGGTGCTCATCTGCAGTAATTGGCAGTGGGAAGGAGGCACGAGCATGGCTGCGGAGCAGGACTCGAGCATCCCTGGGGGCTCCTCCATCCTACTGACCCTGTGCTAGCTGGATGCGTTGGTTTGACTAATCCCCCCCAGGAGTTACCATGGTAACAAAGCCTTTTGATGGTGAAAACCGTCAGCATCAAGAGTTAATCAGACCCTAAACCAAAATGGGGTTAAAGGCAGAGCAGGGATGTGTGAACAGTGGGGTCACTGGGGCAGAAGAAAGACAGTGAGTGGAGAGTAAATAACAAGCAAGGGAGAGGGGGCTGATGTCTGCTTGGGCTTGAGAGGACTGCCAGAGGGGGTTTCACCGTGATGGGAAATTGCAAGGGTAAATTCATAGGCTGGATAATTATTTTTAATTTTCTCAAGGGCTAGCTGGATGATTTTACCCCCCTGCTCCGTCACACCTTGCAGCTCTGTGTGCTGCTTTAGTAGGGGAAACACCGTGTGCTGTGGTGTGGAAGGTTGGGCATGTGTCCCACCCGGGTGGAAATGTGGCCCTCAGCTGGTGTCCTACCAAGGGATGGGGCTCATGGCCAAGCGGGGCTTGCTAGAGCTAGAGGGCTGTATGTGCCATGGGCTGACTCAACACATGTTGTCATTTTGGGTGAGTATGTGAGCACACCACTCCAGATATACCAGACGGAAATCCATGATGTGGAGATGTGGGCTCCCATGTGTTTGGGAGGAGACAGAGGAGGACTCACAGCTCCATTTCTTGGATTAATGCTCCTGGATCATGTAAAGTTTGCAGAGGTAGGAAGGAGGCAGAGCCAAGGAGTTAAACCCCTTCTGTAGTTTGCTGCTAATTTGGGGTTACAGATCCTGTTTGGATTATCACATCTGATGGCTGTTCCCAGCATTGCCTCATTCACAGGTGGTTTGCCTTCGGTGCTGACGTGCTTTGCAATTGGCTGGTGGAGGGCAGGGAGGGAGCTGGGATTCAGGAAAGCAAAACCTGGAGCACTGTTCCTGCCATCGGATACCAAACAATAAAAACTGGCACTGGCAGGATGGGGATGTCTTTTTATGCTAGAGAGAGCAGATGCTTGCAGCTAGTCCCAGTGTCCTGATGTTACAGCGGCCAGGATCTGGGAGGTCCCTCTGAATGTAGAGTCTCACAGAGGTAAGGGGAAGGACAGCACACCATTGTGGGGAACCTGTGTTAATTTTTAATAGTAGGATGTATGGGAAGAGTCTGCCCAAGGTGAGGGTTAGTGTTACAGTCAGGGACAGGGTTAAAAAAAAAGGAGCTTTGGAGTGTCTGCAGAAGTGGGTGGAGCAGAAGAGCTCCCAAAGAGCCAGGGTTGTTTCTGTGTCTCACATAGCCTTGTACTCCAGTTTTCAAACGATTTAGTGTCATGAAAGACCTCATGTTGGACCTGCCCAATGCACCAGCATTCTCCCTGTCCCAAACTATGGCGCGATACCCCCCTAACTGCTTCTTTGAAACAACTGCAGGTTTGCAGTCTCCACCAGCAACATACAACAGGGCTTCCCCATGTCTCCCACTCCCTAAGTTTTTCCCACTGACCAGGCTAAATCTTCGTTGTTACAATTTAATCTCCTTCCTACTGGTCCTGCTCAGCAGAGAGGTGAAGACCAGGTTGCTCACAGATGCTGTTTTTGGAAGGATGTCTAACTCCTATCAGGTCCCCTCCAAGGTCTCAGTTATCTCCAAATCCCCCCTCAGGTCTAGTTTTTGGAGAGATCTGGAGGTTCAGCAGTAAGGGGAACAGTCTTGTCCAAAATGAGTGATCAAACAACCTTATTATATCTTAAAGTTTTTCTGATTTTCATCCAGATTGTGCAGTCTCACAGCTGGATGCACCCCGGCAGCTCCCATGATGGAGAGGTACCTTGGAGCTGGACGTCAATTAGGTTTGGTTACAACACATTAACAAAGAGCTGGTTGCTCTCCTCACTCCTTTCATTCACTCTCCATCTTTATTACTTTGTCAAAGTACTTTCAAGTATAATACTTATATTTTATAGGTCTGAAGCACGAGATTATTCAATTTGCTTTATAGACCCAGTTTGATAAATCCACTTGGAAGGCTGCGCTGTGGTAATTGAAACGCACTGCCTGGGGAGGAGGGAATCTCTTCACTGGCTTCAGTCTTCCCTTCTGACCACTGTCAGGCAGTTGCATGGGCAGGAGTCAGTGAAACCTGATGGGATTTACAGGGCAAGGAACTGCATGGGGGCCCAGGTGGGTCTGGGTGAGATGGGAGCTGGGAAAGCTTCTGGGACAAAGCACTGTGAAAATGTTAATTTCTTGTTCTTCCTCTTGTTCTGATCTTTCTGACCCAACCAAGCCCCAAGGGCCATTGAACTGTTGGGGCCCAAATTGAAATTACAAATTATACTGCAAGGAAAAAGGATGGCCAGGAGTTCAGTGTGACCACAGCTAGGTTATTTTACATGCCTTCTGGAACAGCATGTGATAATTCATCCCTGCCTTTGCTGGGCCAGCAGCAGCTGAATTTCTCAGCTGCCTCCAAATGAACTGGGGCTGAAAGCAGGATTTCTGGTGCAGAAAAATCCTCTTTAAAGGCATTGGATACCTTCCTACTGGAAGGAATGAGGCACCCAGGGAACTTCCACCTTCAGCACAGTAGCAGGGGATGACTGTGCCTTGAGGAAAGTTTTGATGCTTGACGATGGATCTGAAGTAGGAAGGAGGGCTTGGATATGAATCTCAGGTTCACAAGGCACTGGGGAGCCAGTCAGTCTCTCTCACAGCTACTCCACCCTCCTTTTGGGGGATTTGAACCAAAACTTTGAGCTTTATGTTTATTAAGGAATAATATATCACGGTGCCTGTGACACAGGGATTTGGTACAGTGACCCAAGCAGCCATTCCCAGCCTCATGTTACAGATGTCCTTGATGTCCAGCTCTTCATCTGAAGTCTGTTAATTGGTCTTGGTTGCTGGCATTAGATGAACCTACTTGTGGCAGATCAGTTTTTTTCCAATCCAGCATTAGCTCTCAGAGGGGCAGCAGTCTCCAAAACCACATGGTTTGAAAGCTGAAGTCAGTTTTCTCAATAAAGAAAGGCTTATCTGCTGACAAACCTCTCCTCAGGTATTGGTCTTATGATGCAGTAGTGCTTGAGGCTCCAGGGAAAGTGGTTGAAACATTGCAAGTGCAGGGACCTTGCAAACATCTCGGTCATATCTCTGAGAGTACCTTGGCTAAAGGTTGCTGTGCTGTATGTCAATCCAAATGTTGTTAGAAATTTCCTCACTGTTCAACAAAAAAAGTCAACGTTACACTGAAAGTGATATTGATCCTACATGACACCAAATATTTTGTAAAGACTTGGAAAATGTCGGGAATGTTGGTTATTGGTTTATTGCTTGAAAGATTTGGTTTTGGGTAAAAAGGTGCTAGTTTTTTCAAATGAAAAGTTTGAAAAATGTCACAGCCAGGTCTAGTAAAGACCTCACTAGATGGAACTGATTGGGTGTGAAGAGGCACCAGTCTCCAGATTTTCTGCCTGCCCTTAGGGCAAAAAGCTGTGTGCAGAAAGTGTGTTTTGAAGGCAGTTTTTAGGAGAGATCCCTGTCTGCTCCATCCATCCCACAGACACAGGGGACAACCCTTTCTGCTTGTTCCCTGCTGGCTGTGATGAAGGGAGGTAGCATTAGATGTAGCTGGGAGGTGCACCCCATAGCTTTGCCTCTTCACTTTCCCACCATAGCCAGGCTTTGTAAGGCAGTTGGAGGAGGGATGAGACTGTCAGCTCATTGTTTCTGCTAGAGAAGTTGCCCTTCTTTTCCTCTTTTAGATTTCATCCCCCAGGGCTGTTAATACAGCATTTCCCAGAAGGGCTAAATTTAAAGCAAATGGAAGCATAATATATTTTTGGCTCCAGTAGGTAGAACTGTATAAGACTCTGCCTTCATTTTTGCTTTCTCTCTGTGCAGAGTGTATATCACAGGCTGTCATTGTATTTAAATAATAAAGCAGAACCAGGATTATTTTGTACACTTTTTTCTCCTCTCTGATCTCCCCATTGAAAAATGCACAGAAAGCAACAGATGTTTCGACTTTGTAGCTTGAACCTTCTCAGCTGTTTGAAGATTTGATGTAAAGTTCTTTGAACATCGGTTTCAGAGGAGATTCTCTTAGTAACGGTTGCCATGCAAAATTCATAATTAATGAAGATTTCAGGGTTATGGTGGGGTTTAAAAATGTTATTTCATTATTAGTGTTATTATTTTGTACTATTCTTAATCAGGTTGGAGGAGTGGCATCCTGGAAGAAACAGATTCACAACTGCACCCCAGCGTGTGGCATTGAATCAGGGTGCCTTTCCCGGGTTGTGCAGCTCAGCGGTAGCCAGAAGGGCTCTCTGGCTAGCCGTGGGGGGCACGGATGCTGATTTAGGCAGGGGCTGTTAAAAGGCACCTGGTAATTAGTTGCTGGGGTTCAGGCACTTACCTGCTGCCCACTGTACCAAAGCAAGGAGCTAATCTAACTCGGAGGACTGGATTACCCTCTAGTGGCTGCAGTTTAAATAAGAGGAGGGAAGTGTGTTTCTTGCAGGAGTGGTTGCGATGCGCGAAATGCTCCTGTCCAGGGATGCTGGCTGCAGTGTAGAGGGCGAGCCAGGAGGCTGTAGGGGAGCAGATGTCAGTGCTATGGGGAATACCGGGGCCCAGAGCCCCCCAGGAAGATCATCTGCTGCAGCATGATGCAGATGCCCAGGTTAGCCATGGCACGATGCATGCTGCATGATTGCCAGCACCAGAAGGACTGTTTTTGGAAGTGCTTGCTGCTGGGGATGCTGTGGCCAGGCTGCCTGGCACAGCATCGTGCTGTTGTGGCTATCGCACCAGTGCAACTCTTCAGAGTCATCTTTGGGATGTCTAAAGCAGATGGCAGCATCACTGTGGGTAGGCAAGATAAAACTGTGGCTCAGGGATGGGCTGTGGGTTTTCTCTTGACTGTCCCATCTTGTCACCCAACAGCTGCTCTAGATACCTCTGGCATGGGGTGATCTTGCTCTCTGTCATGTCAAGGGATGTGGCAGGACCTTTGCTGGGCTGGCCCTGGCTGTAGCATCCTATTTAGCAATAGCAGACATGCTCCTACCCGTGCTAGTCCAGATTCTGGGAAACCTAAATGGGATTTTTTCCACTGGGTCCACCCACTGTTAATGCTTCAGGGAGATCTGAGCTCACAGTAAAGTGATGATCCCCTGTTTTTAAGGCAGAACATGAGTGACTTTATGATGTGCTTGGCAATAAGCTAGCTGGTACACAGGCATGTATCGCACTGGTGAGACTGACTGTCCTTGGCATCCCCTGGGAGAGGCAGAGGCTCAGCAGTGTCAGCCGTGACCGGTGATACTCTGCTGCCACCAGCAAGCCACCACTGGCTGCTGTGGCAGAGAGAGTCAAGTCATGCATTTAATTGGTGTCTATTGGATTTTTTTCCTGCAGCTACAGTTTGTGCTACTTATTGTGACATCCATGAGAAGGGCTGATTCGGGTTTGTTTGTGTGTCTGACTCGGAGGATTTCTCCCCACTGACCCCTTCCCCCCATCCTGAAGGCTGTTTTTCTGTGTCACTGGACTGAAATAAGAGGAGGCTTTTGGATCATGGGGTTGTGGGCTGGGCAGAGTTGAAGGAGCAGAGGAATGAGAGCGCAGCCAGGCCAGCCGTCAGGGCAGCTGGAGGGACGTGCCACTCCTCAGTGCTGATGCCCCAGGACGTGGTGGCAAGGCTGTCCTTCAGCATGGAGCTGCAGCCAGGCCTCCGTCCTGTCACCACGCTCCTCAGCTGCTGGCTGAGCTTCAGTGGCCGTGGGGACAGAGCAGACAGGCTGGGCAGCGGTGGAGCTGCGAAGCTTCGGGGTGGCATGCGTTCATCCGCGGTTGCACTGGGTTTTCTGCCTGCAGAGCTGTAACTCTGGAGCAGGTGGTGGCTTCTCCCCTTTGAGAGTGGGTGGAATGTGGATTCTCCTCACCCTGTCAGACCCGTCACGTCTCCAGCCTGGTTAGGGCTTCCTCTTGGATTTGCACCTAGGAACGATTAGCAACGTGTCTGAGGGTCAGTGACTCTGAACTGGGTGAGGCACATAGTGAGAGAAAATGATGAAGAAGTGATAAAATGCACCTCCTGCAAGAGATGTACATCTTAACCACAGCTTACACATTTGTAACATGCCCTTGTTGCTGGATGGGGCAAATTCTTGGAAGTTCTGGGCATGGATAAACCAGCTGGAACTTAGCAGAGCTTCTCCCCCTAGCACTGATACATCTCCTCACCAGGGAGGACTGGGCTGGAAATGCCTGACTTAAGCACCTGAGATTCTGAGGCATTTCAGAAACTAAATCTATGTTTCTTAGCTGACCCTGGTCTGCAGAGTAAGTGGAATCCCACCCACACCATGAACCCCATAGCCATCAGTTATGGGCTTGGTCAGGGGTTGAATATCACTGTTCCGGCCCAGCACTGTGTTAACAAGCTGTTGTGGTGCAGGACACACTGGTGCAAGTGTGAAGGCTACAACCTTCATCCTGCAGTGAAGGTTCATGTCCCCAGGGTATTGACCACTGTGATGCCGGACCTGATGGTCCCTCCTGAAGCTCAGGTTTTGATACAGTCAGAAATGGCTGTAAGGGGTCGGATGCTGCCAGCAGACTTCTCCTCTGACCAGGGGAAAACACTTTTGCTGATGTTTCTAAAAGCAAGAGAGTAGAGAGGTGTGTGCCGCTGGGGACAGTTCTTGACTGTGCCAGGCTGTCTGGTAGCCCATGTGTCGGGGCTCTGGGTATTGTGTTTGCCCCACCGTTCTTCAAGGAATGCAACGCAATATGTGGTGACAGCACGCAGAGCTGTCAGACCTGGACTGTCATCTTCAACCAACACAATGGAGGCCTCCAGGGCTTGCTGCCCTTCTCTCTTGACCAGTTTGCTGAGCTGTGTGCACGTGAGGGGCATCACGGCAGCTGTCATCCTTCTTTCGAGACCAACCAGTCAGCTCCTTGTGCAAATGTCTCTGCCCTTTTTGTCCACCTGGGAATGAAGGACACCTTCCCCCTCCCTCTGATCCTTACTTTGGATTCAGCTCTGCTGTGATGCTGGGCTTCAGCCTGAGCAGAATGTGCTGGCGGCATGGGGCAGGGTGAAGTGAAAGTCAAAGGGGCTTCTTGTGGGTGCTCATCTCCTGTCCAGGCAGTTTTTAGGAATGTCATGGTCTAGCAATGGCTCCCAGAGAGGAGTTTGGGTGAGGTCTCTCTGATTTTGGGAACAAGGAATTGATTGCAGCTGGTTTGAGCCATGTTGTGTCACTTGCCTTGGGCCAAAGTCTGGGTCCTGCTGCATTTTATATACTTACCTTTTTATTTACTTTTATTTGTAGGTGTCTCTGCAATACTAAGAAGAAACACTCCTGTAAACCCAAAGGACCCATATTCCTGCAGGTGGGGCTCAGTCCATGCACCCACCTCCACTCAGATATAGTAAGAATTCCCCACTCCTCCGTCACCTCTTAACCCTTTCTGTCTGACCTCCACCTCTCAGGCAAGCTAAGCTTTGCAGGACGGTGCCTCTCCCTGCTCGCAGCCGGGACTGGTGGCTCTGGCACGGTGCAGCCAGCACTGCCCCTTCTCGCCTCCGTGTCCCCTGATGCCCTGTGAGGGTGGCCGCCCTGGCTGAACCCCCTCTTGAATAACCCGCTGTGGCAGATGTGGCCTCGCAGCCCTGATGGGGCTCTGTGCTCGGCAGAGGGGAACGGCTCCGGACTCTAATCCAAGCAGACAGATTGAGGTCAAACGCGCCCTTCATGCAACAAGCGGAGAAGGGGAGGGGGCACGTGTGCGGTGGGCAGCGAGGAGGGTGAGAGCCCCGTGGGGACCCGCCAGGTGCCCGGTGAGGGCTGGGATCGGGCAGCCTGGCCCCATCCCGTCCCCTCTCCCGTGGGGGCTGTGGGAGGCTGAGGACAGCAAGGGATGGCAGGCAGCGTGCGTGGCACGAGGCGCAGCAACGGCAGCTTGGTTTGGGCAAGTCAGGGTGCAAGTGCAAAGGGCGGGCTGGCTGTGGGGTGGGATGTAACAGCACTGGGCATGTTTCCACCAGCATCTCATACAGTTTGCTTGGCCCTTCTCTCTTGTGGTTTAGGCTCCTGAGACCCTGCTGAACCTGAGGAAGGTGGAAAGGTGTCTCCTTTGGACAAGGAGCAGGGGATATAGGTGCCAACTGTGTCTCACTTTGCTAGCAGCCTTAGGATTCACAATGCTGGGGACTGACCTGCCCACTCTCGTGCCAAGCTACAGGCTCAGAGGAGTGGGAGGTTTTATTGCTGTTTCTGTGAACCAGCCACTCTGGCTGCTCCTGTTCACCTCTCTGCACAGTTGCATGTAAATGCCTGTGGGTAGAAGAGCCACGCTGCCCACCACAGAGCACCTTTCTGCCTCCTGCCCCACTCCCAGCACCTAGGCTTCCCTCTTGGCTCAGCCCTGCTGCCAAACTGAGCAGCAAGAGATGGGCGACAAGGAGTTGAGCAGCTGGAGGAGGATTAAGGCTGCTCAAGTTTGCTCTTTTGTGGTGCTTTGGCATTTGAGTGCTATGTTGTGGACACTGCTTGCTGCTAGCAGGGCAGGACTTGCAACACTCCTTGGTTCATGTCCAGGCTTTGGTGTGGAGGCTTTCACCAATATCATTGAGCAGATGGCACAAATAATAAGGAGTACCAGAAGGGACAGGGATATAAAAAAATAAAATAATCCCCCTGGAAATGGAGAGGTGTGGCAGTGCAGTCTCTTTTTCTAGGATCAGGTGGTTGTTGCAAGAAAACGGTACACTAAGCTCATAAAAAATATACCTGGACATTGGGATACCTGGATCTCCCAGTGGCTGTTCCCCATAACATGTGCATAAGAACATGGTGCATGTTAAGATGAGCTCTTTGCTCCCTGGGAACCACCGAGCGTGCTGATACCTTCTCATTTGGCTTAGGATGGACGTGGCTTAGTTTTCTTTTATTCCAGGTAAGTTTATGTTATTAAGAAACTCTTGAGTGGCTCTGAAAGTATCTGCTCCTAACTGGTATTTCTTGGGCATGTCTAAACTGTGCAATACCCCACGGTACCCAAACTCTTTCCCTGTTTGCCAGGAGGCGCACAGAGGTGTGTGTCTTGTGGCCAAAGTCCCCCCTGCCTGGCTGGGACCCTGGTCCTCATGCTTGAATGTCCAAAGGTGATGTCTCCACGGTGTGACAAGCTCAGGGAGAGCGGTTGGGAGCTGCATGGCTCTGAGGGCTGGGCAGCTCTGATGCAAATCCTGTTAGTGGTGAAGAGGGATGAGAGGGAGAGAAGTGTGGAAAGAGAATCAGCTCCAGACAGAATATATGTATTTTTTTGCCTGCTCCCCGGGAGACTTTTGAGAGTCTCAGAGCAGCATTTCACATAGTTGCTCAAGTGGAACTGCTCTGAATAAATAGTTGCATTTCAGCAGTGGAGATTTAAAACCCAGGTCTTGGCAATTTCTGGCTGCTGAAAATCCCTTGGTACTTTTTAGAGTAGTGGGTGTGTTAACCCCAGTACCTTGGCCAAATTCCCAGTTGGGAACCACCTCATAAAATCCTTTTCATACGCTTAGGAGGCACCATCTTAAAAGTCTTTCCTCTTTTTTTTTTTTTTTTTTTTTTCATTGTTTGCCCTAGCTGCCTCCCTGCTCTGGTGAGGCATAATTTTGAGCTTAGATATGTTCCTAGCTAGTTTATGTATTTTTAGTACCCATGTAATCCTTCCACTTCCATTGCTTTTTCTCTTGTTTACTAACTACAGTTGGGATGGAGACAGCAATCATATCTCCTTCATCCAAATAAACCAAAAATTCATATGCCTCCCCTTCTTGGGCCACGTCCTATCTTCTGGTTATCCTGGCAGCTTTTCTCTGCATCTATTGCTGCTCTTAAACTAGTCATCCACTCATCTCGTGAATTGGGTGATATCATCCTCTGCTGGAAACCCTCCCATGCATACACCTTAAGATCAAATTTGCCTGCTTTGTGGCTATGTCACTAATCATCCTGTAATTGCCTCCTACAAACAGGGTCTTTTCAGTCATTTTCAACTTATGAAGTCCCCATTTGCAGTAGAAATTCTTGCAAAATACACAGTTTGCTTCGGGGATTGAGCCATTCTTCAGCTGTGCTTCCAGAGTGAAGTCCACACTGTCTTCCCTGGTTTTCTCCTGCTTCTTATGGGATAGTTTAATTAAGATGAGCTCACTAGGGAAATTATTGACTAAGGCAAGTCCTGAGACCGCTCTGCAAGGAACTCTGTTGCCACCCTCCATGCAGCTGAACTGTCTCCTTCCCTCCCTGTCCACCAAATCCCAGTCTGCATCTACATTGCCTGGGCCAAGCCTCATCCCCTTTACCATAACAAATCACTTCCCTTCATGGCACTGTATTGAACGATTCACTAAAGTGCATATTTTCCTTTATCTAGAAGATCAGTTATTGACACAAAAGGTGAGACAAAAATGAAAATGATCCTGAACAGGATAGTCTGACATCCCCAATGTTTCACAACCCTCCCCAGTCTTTGATTCTTCCCTTGCATACTGGGTTAGCAGCAGCTACTCAGATTGCTTTTTCATCCTTCTTACTTAAAGGTGCTGTATTTTATGTTCTCTACCTCCTTACTGGTGGTTTTATTGAAGCCCTTGCACCCAGTCCTGTCATTTCATGGAGTAGTTCCTCCAGGAATTTGGGCTGGGAGCTACCTGGCCCCATGACTTGAGCACAGGAAGATCTTGGATCTCCACTTCCATCTCAGCTGCTATAAGTACATTTTCCACATTGGTCACCCATTTAAGTTCATATAATTATTGTCCCTGTCCAGAGCTGCTGAGAAGAATTCATTTAGCCTTGGGACCTCACCTAGATGTTCTGTGAACTCTCTTCCTACATCCTGCATCACAGCACTACTTGCTCTGTCTTTATTATCTTTGTGTTTGTATGGCCAGAGAACCTTTCTCTATTTGTTTTAATATCTTTTCCCAGGTCTAACTCAGTATGACTTCCGGCATTTCTCACTCCATCTCTTCTATTTCCCAGCCACTAAAAAAAATGCTGTGTTTCCTGCTTAGTCATTTCCCTTTCTATGCTCTCTTCTTATTCCTTTTATCCCCATTACTCTACTCATTCCAGCAAGTTAAGAGCTGCCTAGGAGCTGTTCCTTCAATATTTGTTCCATGTTTGGGATGCAGTCTCCAGGGAGTTTTGCCTTTGATTCAAAGACATCTGAACCGCCCTTTTATATCCAAGTCTGGGTTTGCCCTTTTGAAACCAGGAACCTTTAGGCAACACTCTGCTGTTTATCTGTCTGTTCTGTTTAAAATAAGTCAAAATAAGGCAAGAGTTTTAAATAAATCACTCTGCCTGGGTATTTTCCAGTTCCAGCTCTTCCACAGTGCTCTTACTATTCAACGATATTGAGTCTAAAACATTACCATGTCTTGGTGATGCATCTACAGTTGGTGTTCAATCTTTAACTGTTGCAGCTAGAATATGTGAGCTTTTCTACTGCAGTTTTTTGTTTTGTTTTGGTTTTGTTTGTTTTTTTTTTTGGGAAGTTAGACCCCCAAACTATTTTTGTAGTATTTTTTGTAGTTTCTCTCTCTTTGTTAATAATGTTAACAGAAATCTCAGTGTCCATCTGAACCCATCCCTGCTGCTCCAGGGAGGACTTTCAGCACTCTCCTAATAGAGTTATTTTTATTTCTTTTGTCCAAGTGGTGGTGGCCCCAAATGATCTTCTTCCATCCTGCCATAAGTCTTCATCCATCACATTAGTGAAGGCATTGCTGCCTTGCCACGTCCTCTTTCTCACCTTTCCTGAGGGAAGCAGAACCATTGGCACATTTGCTCCACTAGATTTGTTACTCCTGGTTTCTGTCACCTTTCCAGCACCTAGGATCATGCTATGGTGCTGTCCCACTGGGTATGTCCATCCCTCTGAACCACCTCTGTCCTTTGCCTAAGGGAGTCTGTGATGGAGTGAGCGATGTGAATGTAAGCGCTGAGCAAGTACCCTACATAATGGTCCACCTGCCCAGCTCTTTCCCTCTGTGTGACCTGTGCAGCCCAGATCTCTTTGGCTGTGTACCTTGCAACAGAGTCTTTCTCTCTTCTTCAGCCTTTGTGTAGATGAGGTTGTTGAGGCCGAATCACTGGAGCTGCCCATCCCACTACCAGCCTCAGCCCTGGCTCTGCCTCTCCGGTGCAGTCATCTGATGACCAGGAGTGGGGAGCCAGCAGCTCCTGCTGCATGTACAACTCCTGCTCTCCCTCAGCAGCTGTGCAGAAATGTGTTTTCATCTGAAACTTTTCCATAATTACATTCCACATTTTTTTTTTCTCTGTAGCATATTGTCAGTGCCTTTTGGTCTCTGAGCCTCCTGGGACCCTCAGGAGAAAACATGAGCTGATTTCTTCTGGAGAGTCAATGAGCAGCCTCCAACTTGCCAGCCTGGGTGGATTATCTTGTCCTCTTGGTTTTAATAAGATGAACAAGATTAAAGAATGACTGTGGATTAGGTGTTTGGGTTTTTGTTGTTTGGTTGTTTTTTGTTTTGTTTTTTTTTTTTTTTTCCTTGAGTTTTAACTTGGCACATAATTGGAAGCATTGGAAGCAGAACAGAGGATTCTTGGTCCTCTTGCACCAATGCCTTTCACACTGGCATTGGCAGTAAACCTATTAGTGAATCTGGCCAGTGGATAGGGACCAAGGGGTTTGTGGCTTTGAAGGACTTACATGTTGTTAAACATTTTGCAGTGTTTGAACTCTTTGTATGTGTTGGTTTTGTTTTCTCTTCCCCCTCCCTTCCACTTCATCTTCAACAGCTCCCTCACCACAGACCTGATTTTAAAAATACATGCACTTATTAATTTATGAGCTGTGGTCAGTGCTGTGGGAAGAGAGATCTGTAGAGAAAAGGATTTTGTGCAGGCGGCAGGCCCGTAATGAGATCAGGGATGCGGGAGCCTCTGTGTTTGGACTCTGCTCCTGCTTACGCTGAGACACTTGATCCTCAAGTGAATGAATGTAACACATGACAGTGTCAGCTCTCCAACAGCTTAATACTTCTGTGGATGATTGATAGCACAGTGTACAGGACCTTCAGACATAAGGATGGGAAAGTTTAGACCACAAATATCCTGTGTTTATGGCTGATAGCAGTTCCTAGAGGAGAGCACAGGAGGACAGCAAGCTTCCTGATGCTCTCCTCCGCTTCCCAGGGCAGCAGTGGACATAGCTGGGGCAGACTGTCCAGCTGTTCATCTCCGTGCGGGACAAGGAACCGTCTGTTTCTGTTTCTTTCATACTTTATAGCAACATATCCACAGATGATCTTACCTGGTGTGTTAAAAGTCCTGTCTCCCTCTGCTAGGGATGGAAAAAATGGAGTCAAAGGAGGGTACCAGCTCCTTCTGACATAGGAAGGATCAAGGCAAGGCTTTCCAGTGTGGTGGTGACCTGCTGGCATTACCTTCTGCCCAGTGCCTGTGACTGATACCTGGGCAGGGGCAGTGACAGCTCAGGGGCAGCTCCCAGATGCCATCCTGTAGAGGTACGTTTGGGAAGTGGTGCCTTCAAAGGGAGCATCTGTGAGAGGTGGTAACTCCCTGCTCCTCCTGCCGCTCCAGCCAACCTCTTGTGGGGAGAAGGAGCCTGGCACAGTGCGTGCCTTGAAAGAGCACTGGCCTGGAGCTAGAATACCATCCTGGATGCTTCAGGCACCTCACACAGCAGCTCACAGGAGTGTGACAGGTATCCCACCATGCTGGTGTGAGTGAGGAGGGTCTCTGCACCGTGAGCACCTGGCTGAGGAGCATGGTGCCCTGTTTCCCATTCTCCATATTTCATGTTCTAAATCACCACAGGGAGCTGGATGGGCGGTGGGGCAGGGAACAGACCTGTTAACATCATTGTCCTTAAGTCTTTAGGGACTGACCCATGCTAATGCAATGCTAATACTTCGCAGTGCCAGGGCTCACCAGTCATCTGCCTGTACTTTTCCCCCCACTGTCTCCCAGCTAACCACACTAACTATTCAAATGTTATTAAGGACATATAGATTCATGTCAAGGAAGGATGGGGCCAGAGGGAAGTGGTCTGTGAGCTGAGTCTTAATGTTGGACCCGACATAGTATATAGCAGAACTGTCTCTTGTTATTTCCACTAAGCTGATGCAACTTCAGTCTGTTGTGGGTGACCTGGCAGGGGAGGTAAGTCCCTTCTGTTCCTTCTGCTCCTGGCTAGAGACCACAATGCTGGAAGGTACAGGTACTGCCTCCTGTGTTGTTAATTGCATTTGCCTCAGCTAAAAAGCAAAAGATGTGAAATACAATGGAAGGTGGAACTGTTTTCCTGATTTTAAGCACTGTTTGCATTTGGTGGCATTTTTACTGTAGTCCTACTGGAATATTGCAAACGAGATTGATTTTCTCTCTTAACCCTTTGCTCTCACTCCCATCACAGAAACAGATTTTGCTTCTCGCAAGCCCCACAGTGCCCCAGTTTCCAGCATCCTCTGAATATGCAGTTTGTGACTAAAGAGGTGTTCGTGCTGGGTTGGTGGTGGTGGCTCATCCAAGAGCTGAGCTCACCAGCCTGTTACTGCAAAGCTGTTCAGGAACGTGGCAGTGCTGGACAAACAGGGCTTGTGGTTGAAGGGCTTCTCAGGGGAGTTTAGCAGCCTCTAGTAGAAAAAGCGCAATTAGTGCTGAGGCATCTGGGATGTATTATGACTCTTTTGACACACAGAGAGTCATATGGATTTTTCCAAAGGGATGTAAAAACAAAAAGACAGGTCATCATTTGGCCCTTCTGATCTCAACATGCATCCCATTAACGAAGGGAAAAAATACTGCAGGAAATTCGTGAGTTGGCTCAGTTGTGTGTGGGAAAAGATAGAAGGAGGGGGGAAAGTACTACTTTAAATGTAACGTCCATATGCCCATTTAGGATTTAATAAGAGAGTTACCACATTGCTGGTAAGTGACAGCTGGTTATTAGAAGCATACGCTGAAGCTGCGGATCATCTAAAGGCAAAGCTGATGCTTAGCTATTCATACACTAGTACAGCTGCCTTTAATAATGACTTTTAATTTTGTTAACATGCATTAACTAGCTTATTAAATCAAAATAAAATGGGAATCTTATTCTTAATGCAACCGCACAAAAAGGACCCAACCCCAAACATTGCCTCCCTGGCTGAATCCCATGGTGTCCTGGATAAAAATGTGTCCAAGGTTAGGTTTAACCCAGCATGTTATTCTGGCAGAGACACAGCAATATTGTATTTCCCCTCTCTACCCATTCTTCCTTTTTTTTTGACTTCTGCATTTCCATGTGTGGCACCCTCTAGAGTTACTGTATATGGTGTGTAGCATGGGCAGGAAGTTCAGCCTGGTTCAAAGTTGTTCGATCTAAAAAATTGGCAGCAAGTGTAGTTTCTCCTGACTCTCCCAGCAGAGGTGGCATTTCTGGCCTCTCTAGATGAGTGAGGGTTCTGAATCAACTCTTCAGAGTGCAACATCCTAGGCTTGCGAGGGAGAAAAACCCTGGACTTGGTGGCACAGGCTCCATCTGTTGTGTTTTCTGCTTTAATAATGACAGACCGTGATGCTTTTAGAGTGGTGGGAGTGTCCGTTAGCCCATCATGCTGGATGAGCACTGCCAGCACATCATTGCTGCTCTCCGCATTTGCAAACAGATTTGCTTGGATTGGGCTCACCCTATATTTTTCTATGCCAGCCTTGGTGTTTGAGCCAATGTGCTCTCATGGCACGGAGGCAGTGTGTTGAGATGGCTCCTGGTGGCTACCATGTGGGCAAGAGGCAGGCAGTTGCCCTCCCTGCAATCTGTGCCGGTGACAGAGAGGGAAGGAGGGCAGCCCAGCCTTTGGTTATGCCAGTGCCTTCATCTTCCTCTCCCACCATATCCTCTGCCTCTCCCTGTTAATTCATGTGGCCTTTCTTAGTCCCTGCCTGGGGAGATGCGCCAGTGTGAAATGTGCTCCTTGTGTCCATGGTAAAAGGGCAGAAGCATGGTGTTGCATAGTGCCTCCAGTCCCATCCAGGCATGCTCTGGGTTTGGCTTAAAAGAAGAGATGAATATTTGGCATCAGGTTTTTGGGTTGTCTGGAGCAGATGCGTGTCTGTGTCCAGCCTGGAGTGGTTCGTCCAGTGGCTCCCCACTCATAGGGCAGGACATATGGACCAGAGGCCAGGGTGTTGCCTTATAATCATCTATGTGTTTAAGTGTGTCTACTCTCTTTCAACCAGTTTGTTACTTTACATATACAAATGCCTCCCAATTAACAGAATATTTATGGGAAGAAAGAATAGGATGCCATCCTCAACTCTTCTTTGTCCTCATTCTGAGTCTGTGCCCCATAGCAGGTGTCTTTCTACTGCCTTGCTCCATCCTTCTGTCTGGTGAGAGCTGCTAACATGACAGTGTTCCCCGGCAGACCGGGCACTGCTGAGGTGAGTGTGCTCAGAGATGCTGGCCTCATTGGTCCCTACTTCCGTCTAACCAGCAGAGCGGAGAAATTGCCTGTTACCTCGGGTCGATTTTTCATGCACTCCTAAATTGCTTTGTATTGACACGCTGTCAGAAATGGATTGTCACATTAACCCAGCCAGAACCGGGCCGGGGTTTGCAAGTATGTGCTGTCGGACTGATATCTTTACAGGCTGAGGGCAGGCTGGGGGGAGTGGTGGGGTGCCTGGGGTCTTTCCCTCGGTCCTCTCTTGGGTTTGCAGAGATATTTTGCAACACTTTCTAATTATGATGCAGACGAGCCAGTAAAAGGCAAGGCTCACTGTATCTTCCTTTCTATAACCACTTCTTCCTTTGTTGAATCAGAAAAGTGACTTGCAAGACTGCTGGCTCCTCACCCCAGTTATGGGGCCTAATGGTGTGACCCATGAGCTCTCTTCCCTGGTGAAGTTAGGTGACTGAGTGTAGGATCCCAAGGCTTAAAGCATTTGGGTCTTGCACTACTCTGCTTCCCTGTCTGGATTTCCTTCCATGTTCTTCGTTTTATTGCTACCTTTTCCATCTGCCATGTGACAGATGCACCAAGGGACCAGATGTAGCACTCAGCCAAGGAGCTGGAGTTGGGTTGTATTGCATCAGAGGAAAACCATCAGTGATTGTGAAGGTGGTGAATAAAAAGAAGCTGGAGGGATAGACTCACATTTCCCCATGAGCCAGTTTGCACAGAGACTCCCATTTCTTCCCGTCAATTTTCTAGGTGATGTGTAATTTCTAGAGCTTCCCATCCCTACCCCTAATGACCTCTTCCATTTCTCTAATAAGATTCCTCCTTAGAGTTTAGCAAATGCCTCCTGAAGTCATAGTGTACACCACCCTCTTCATTTCCCTTGTCTGTCATGCAGCTAAAACAAAAATTCAGTGCAACCCTCTGTGAGCTGGCTAAACACAGCCCATGAAGCCAGAGCTGCAGACAGTCCTCATGCCAGGGGATCTGTCCATCAGTGATGAAGGACTTGAGATTGTTCCTGGGCTGTGCCTCGGCATCGTCTATCTGAGCTCGAGAAGAAACAGTGCCTCCTTGTAGACAGGAGACTGATACAGCATGCTGAGGTTCACATGGGAACAGTTTGGCTGGGCAGCAGGTTTCTCATGTGCTTCCTTCCTTTGTATCTTCTTCCCCTCTCATAGATTTGTGGAGAAACAAATGTGTTCGACAGAGTTATGCTGTGCCCCAAGCATAAAGCAATTTTAGAGGTCTAGTTTGGATTCTCAGAGCCCCTGCTCAGCTGCCTCTCAATGTAGCTGCCATATTTCTGTGTTCCCTATCCTCCCTGAGGATCTGCCTCTGCTCTTTGCCAGACCCACCTCTGTTTTCAGTGTGCTGAACAGGTCAGTGCTTATCTTATGCCTAAGCAACACCAGGTTACTTTGGGCATGTCTCTCTTTCTGGCAAAGCTCAATCTGAGGTATCTTCTGGGTATGGCTCAGGGTCTGCACAGACTGAGAAATGATGACCACTTACAAAATAAAACAGTGTAGTGGCTAGAGCCCTCTCCTCTCTAATCTTTTCTCTCTCTGAAAGAGACTTGAACCCACCTGAAAAAACCCTCCTGTTTATCAGGGAATTCTGGTTTTGAGGTGGCAGGAGAGTCCATTCAATCCTACCATTTCAACTTTTCCACTTTGTGAGAAATGATTAAATATTATTTAAACCCTGAGCTGCAGTGAGAGAGTAAAGAAAAGCAGGACTTCCAGCCTAGCAGCTAGGGGAACTCACCTAGGAGTGGGGGAGATGTGGGTTCCTGTTCAAGCTCCAGTGAATACTTATATAAATTATGCTGTGGAGTCATCTCTCCTCACTCCTCTCCTCTTTCTCTTCAGCCCAATTAATATTTACTCATTTAATGCATGGTAGAAGAGATGGAAATTTATAACATGAGCATACTTGATTAATCTCAAACTTTCATGCAGTGTTTGAGATCTTCTCTCCATGTCCTTCATCTTCAGAATGGGGAGGTACCCCCTATCTCTCCACTGCAGGACCCTTTCATAGGCAGATATCTCCTCTGAACCCTTGCCTAAATTTATTCACCTTTGTCTTCAAATGAGCACAGCTTTGGCTGCTTCCTCAGTTATTCTTATTTTGCCCAGCTTTGTCTTTCTTGACGGTTAGGATTGCAGGTCTCTGCCTATGCAGGAAAACATCTGAGTGATGGCAGAACTGCCCCAAGTCATTCCTGCAGTGACCCTTCCCTGCACCCCGTGAACTCCTCTGTGGCACAGGAGAGACAGTCTCGGTGCCATGGCCATTTGGTCGTTCTTGGCTGAGGCTGCCGATACCAGAGCCAACTCCAAAGTGGCATTTAGGCAGGCACACACTTTATCTGGTAGCTTTGTCCCTACAGCCCACTTTACATTAATTGCCATGCTGTTGATGTGGCAGCAAGTTTCAGTCCCTGCTGCCCGAAGCCACGCGGATGAGAGACGGGTGGCTTCAGACCAGGAGCCCCTCCAGGGGCTTCCTCTGCTCTCCTCCCTGCAACTCTGTTCTGAACATCTTTGTCTTTTTTGGTGCCTGACACTGCTGCTGTATCACAGATGAAAAATATCCTTGCTGTATGGAATAGTTCCTGCCATTTTCCTGCTTGATTTTCTTTCTCCACAGGTTTTTTTTTTTTTTTTTTTTTCTGTTCAGGCTTTTCTTCTCATTTCCATGCTCCCTCCCCCCTTGCCCCGATCAGTCAGACTTCTCCTAAGACCTGATGTGTTGTGACTGGGGCTGACTGACAGCACTTCATGCCTGACACACATCTCTGGGATGCAGCCCAGGATGTGTATTTGAGAGCAAAGCTGGATTGTAATGTGCCACGTGGGAGTCTCTGAGAAGGGAGTCAAAACACCATCAAGCTTATTCTTCCTAGGAGGAATGGTGATGTTGTGTGGAGTCTGCTGATGCCAGAAGTGACTCTGCAGCTCGCAGGCTGGGCAGGGGTCATCCTGTCCCATAAACACTGAAATCTGTCCTCAGCCTCTTTGAAGAGCTAGGGCAAGGGTTGAGAGGAGCCATGGAGGGCCACCCCCCTTGTTCTGCACTGACAGTGCTACTTTAAAGCTCAAATTGGGTCTATATGGATGATACGGAGCAAGCAGAGGAGTCACCTTCCACTGCACATGTCCTGTGTACAGGCACGGTACCCCGTGGTGGCTGTTTCTGGTGATTTGGCAGGGGAAGGCGAGAAAACTGGGCCTGCAACTGAAAAGTGGTAGTTGACTCATGAGACTTCTTTCCATCCCCTCTTCATCAGTGAACCTTCAGAAAAGATGTTTCCCACCTTCACAAAGGTTGTTTCTTTCCCCCCCCAAACCTGGAGTGGGTGGAGATGTGCTGGTGAAGCTCTGGCAGGAGCTACAGGTCTGAACTGCTTTGTTCAGCCACCACATTCATCTTGTTTTATCCCTGCCTGGGCTTTCAGGTTATTATTGGTGTGTGTGAGAGCATTTTCAGAAGAATGGGCTCTGATGAGTCTGCAGAGAGCTGAGGCTCTGCTGGGGATGAGGGAAGGGTGGCCTGGCATGGAAGACCTGGGTAAAGTAGAAACAGCTGTTGTCCTCTTCTCTCTCAGCCCACCTGCAGCCTTGAGACCACTTGCCCAAGCTCAGTGATTATCTGGTGGGGCTTGGAACCAGTCTGTTTTGCTTTCCCCCAGCCAATGCATGCTTTAGACAAGCTGGCTGGGCTTGAGGGTCTAATCTGCACTTGGAGGAGGCCTGTCATTATGAGGGCCATACTCTGCACCATCATGTCACCATCAGTTGTTTGCCACCTCTCTAGTTTTCTGAGTGCAGAATCATTCCTGCACTCTGAGCACCTCCTGTGTTTATGCTCCCTGCCTTACGCAAAGTCACCTAAAAATCCTTTTTGCTGGCACCTCGGAGACCCCAGGTGCTGCTTGGAAATCTCTTAGAGAAGTAATCATCCCCTTTGGATTGCACCATCACTCACCTTCAGTCCCTCTGACAGTGCCAATTTACTTGTGTGTTCGGCTGTAGAGCACCAAAAGCAAAACACTGTAGGCTTCTGGTTTGTAGAGTTTTCTTCACCCGGGAGTAAAGCAGCAGGGTCACAGCTTGCCCTTCAATCTCCCCACCTGCTGCCCTGTCCCCTGCTCTTCTGGTGCCTTTTGCCACTACGGTGGAAGGGAAGGTTAATAACTCGGTGTAGCTGACACTGCTCTTAGCTGGTGGGAGGTGTTCTCACGTCTGTATGTGGGGGCAGAAGCACATGGTGGTGATACTGAGAAACAGAGATTGGTTTTGTGGTCTGTGCCTCCTCTCATATAGCATTAGTGTTCCCCTGTCCTGCCATGGGACCACAGAAAGGTATGGGTTGGAAGAGACCTCGGGACCTGCTTGGAGCAGGCCAGCTTAGATTAGATCACTCAGGGCCTTCTTGACTTGACTTGACTACCATGTCAGTTTTCCTGCTGTTTCTTAATGCTCCATCTTCTTTCACCTGAATCCTATTCATCTCCATCCTTTCATGGTATTTTTTTATTCCTATTTTCCATTTGTCTGGCTTTCTACAACACTGGTCCATGGTAGAAGGGGGGTCATTGGAGCTGGCCCTGCGTTACCCCTTACGCACACAACCCACCATTCACACTGCAGCAGGCACCTCCTCAGCAGGGTGTCAGATGTGTATCAGCAAGAATGAACTTTTCCAAGAGAGACCTGGACGGAGCTATGAAAATGTTCCCAACTGACATTATATCTTGGTTAAAACTCACTTCAGGAGCTAGCCTGGAACCTGCTATTGAGGTCCATCCCTTCAGAGAGAGGGGGCAATTCCTGTGCAGGAATTAGCAGTCAGCACACCTGTTACTACAAGAGACTCCAGCTGAAAAGAGAAGAAGACAGTGGGGAGGGGGAAAGGAAAAAAGAGGTTCTTCAATTTGGCGCAATTATCTCAATTTTCCCACGATAAGGATCCTTGAGATATTTATCTGATTTACAAGGGTGTGCTGCGAGGCGGCAGACACGGGGCCTTAAAGAGACATTCATCAATTCCTTATGATTAGTGAGGGGAGAAGAAAGAAAAAAATAAGTGAGAAGGAGACACAGAAAGGAGAACCTTTTGAAGGTGGGAAGGGAGGAAGGATGCCTGCCTCCCCTGTGTGCTTTCACCTGTGATGAATAATTTGTGCAAAACTGTGTTGGCCACAAAGAATGTCAAAGGCTGCTTCAGAGAGGTGTCTGGGCAGAAGCAGGATGGGGTTGGCAAGGGTTGGGGCAGTGGCAGAAATCCTCCTGTGGACTAGGATACCATCAAACCTTCAGCAGACGATATTCTGGGATATGTGAGTTAAGTATGTCCTGAATAATTTCTTTTGCTTACTTTTCTGCCGCGGAAATGATGAAGGTTATATTTATACCAGACGTGGAGAACTTGCCTGACAGTAGAGCAGGACTCTGATGATGCATTAGTTTGGTGGCAGTGAGACAGTTTTTGCAGGATTCATCTTGTCTAAGTGTAGATGTTCTGGGCTCAGGAAATGCACAATTGTCTACACCCCCTTTTAGGAAAAGAGAGAAGAATTCACCTGACACACCCGAATGTCTGCCTTTGGAGAGAATGTACTCCTCTCCATTAAAAAGCCTTCAGTTTTTCTCATGCAAAGCCATCAGACCTTCTGGTTTTCCCCTCTTGCCTGGAGCACTGCCCTGTCCCTTAATTGTCCTCCTCTGTACCAAATCCTGATGCCTCTTCCTCCACTTACACTCTGCAACTCCCATTGTTTTCTCCTCACCTTAGTAGCTAAAATGATTCTGGAGGCCTTCTGCATCTTGGAGGCGCTGGCTTTGCTCTCACCCTCATCCTTGTCTTCACGTTATCTGTACAGGGAAGCAAGTATGAAAATCCTCATCTTTCCCAAAAGTATAGCTGTCTTACTGCCATCCCTGCAGTTCTTCACACCACCCTTTCCCCTCCATCACGTTCAGGCTTCTCGGCTTCCCTTCTCAGCCCTTTTGCCTCTCTGTTGCTCCTTCATGTCTACATCCCTTATTGTTCAGCCAACACTGTCTTGTCACATCGTACCCTACTCCTCTGATTTGACAATAGAGAGAAAAAAAAGAAGGGATTCAGTGGAGAGGCAAATGAAACGGGAAGTGGAAGAGGAGGAGGAGAGAAAGAGAAGATCAGAGGGAATGAGAGCAAATGCTTGTAGCTTAACGTGGCTCAGGAAGTCACCTGGGGGAGTCATTGACTGAGGGGTCACTGACCCTTGTGAGTAAATTTCTGTAATAAACTGGTGAAAGTACTGGCAGGCCCAAGTGATTTAGTTTAGAAATTGCTGTAGTTCAGCTCCCCTCAAATGCAATTCAGCAGGACTGTTAGCAGGCACAAAGCCCCTGCCAGCCTTAATATGGATTACTTTTCTTTGTCCCTTAAGTTCATCTCTTTACAGCATGGTTATGTTCTCATAAATTTGTTGCAGTATGTTTGCCAGCAGCTGGACCATTGGAAAGGATTTGTGTCCACTGGAAAAGCCTCTTGGATAAAGCTCTTTTTGGCAATATGCCTTTTTAAGGCCCTTCTGCAGCCATGTTGCTCTGTGAAATAACAGCTTTGTCAAGGACCAACCAACTTCACTATCAAATTCTGACTGAGGCAGCAACCCTTTGCCGTTGCACGTGGGCAGCTGCTTGTCACTGTTTGCTGTGGATCTTCCATCTCCTGTCCTCTTTTGTAATAGATGACTTCGATAAACGAGGGGCAGCCTTAATATGAGGGAAGACGTTTTCAGATCCCCAATTTCAATGCAGTTCCTCACGTCATTAGAAAGTCAGAGGTGCTTACCTGGCTATGGTACTTAAAAATCATCTCCTCTGGGATCTGTATATGTATAAACTTCACTTACCCAGTTCTATGGGTGGACCTTGCTGGGGTTATAAGGGAATTCATAAGTCTTTCCTGGACTGCAGAAGTCCAGTGGTTCAGCTATATATACTAGTATTGTATTGCATATTGCATGGTATAGGTATCGGTTTCATATATTGGTACTAAGAGTGTGACCTGTTGCTTGTTAAAGGCCCTGTTGTGATGGTGAATGTGTAATGTATCTCTGCTCTGTAGAACAGAGTAGGTGGCAAGTAACATAGGGAAGCTTGTTTAGTGCTGGTATTTGTGTAGTGGGATCCTGCTCCATGGGTAGGGGACAAAATATTATAAGTGGGAGTACAGTCATGTGCCGGGAGTCTACATATATCCCTGTTATCTTCATCTTGCCCCATCTGCCCACTATATACCACTCCAGTATAGACTGAAGTACCCACGTGGGTACTCATTTCTGTATATTCTCATGTTTAGGACTACACAGTCCTGGCAGCCAGTGTCTTGCACTGTCCTTCCCACCGCACATCTCTCTCCAAGCAGCTCACCATCTGCAGCGGCTGCTCTGTGGAAGAGTCGCGGTTCCCAGAGGTAGGTAACACTCACGCTGGAGGCACTGCACTCGCTGCAGAAATGACATCTGGGGCATCCTGGTGAGTTGTGTTGTGTGCCCGCTGTGATTTCATGTTACTCTGGATCTGTAGGGGTGGAGATGGTACCCTTAGTCTCTTTGGGTACCCTTAGTCTCTCTAGGCCCCCAGTGGATGTGGGAAAGGCTTGTTCGGCATGCATGGGAAGGTTGAAGAGAAGAAAAGTCTCTTTGCAGGAGAAGCAGCCTTGCAGAACTTCCTTGGTGTACCCTAGTAGGGGAGGATAATGTGAGGAGCATTTCCAGCCCTGGGACCAGCAGTCTGTTTCTACCTGCCTGACCATTTCCCATCGAACTGCCTTTAGTCATGAACTGTACTGTGCATTTAGGAAAAAAAAAGAAAAAAGAAAAAGAAAGAAAACCAGGGGAGAGAAAAAAATAATCAGTACATTTCTTGTTGTTTGATCTTTGAGGAATGTTGAAGAAATCTCTTAGGCCTCTGTCTCTCCAGTTGTACTCGTAAGGAGATTATGGACCTCGTGTTTTCACAGGAAAACACCCAGCCGCTGGGTCTGGCACACTAATCCAGACAAAGGATAACAGCGGCCTAATTAATTCTCATGTCTCTGAATCTGATAACGGCACAGTACACAGACGAGTCCGTAAGGACTTAATGAGTTTAATCGACTGCACTTGATGATTTTATTTGAAACCTTGTGCCACAAATTAAACTATTAAAAATGCACTTGAACTTGATTGGCAGCTGTAATCCAGGCAAAATTTACTTAATCTGCATGGGTGGGGAGCAGTGATGCAAAGGGCTGGAGATGAGGAGGGTGGAGGGGAGTCTCTGGTAGGTAAGGGGATTTTGGGGTGAGTTTAAGGGAAAACTAGAAAGAAGGGCAGAGCCTTGTTGGAGCTGGGGGTGGGACAGGGAGGGTGGGGGGATAAGGGATTTATCTGTGCTGACCCAGATGGGGGTTGAGCTGTGGGATGAAGGAAGGGTCTGTGCCTGTTCTGCCTGCAGGGCTCTCCGAGTGGCTATGGGGGTGTTTGGCTGTTAGCTGGTCAGAGCTAATTAGCTGCTGGCTCTGGTGCGAGGTGTAACACCAAGGTTTTGCACAACTGAAGTGAGGAGGGTATGCATCTTGGATCCAACCTCACAAGCTTGTACACACCGGCTTGGTGAAAGGCTGTGGAAATGCACACAGGGATGTACACTGACGTGTGTCCACAGGCAACAGTATGACCAGTGAGCAGGCAGGCATGCAAATACTCAGTTGCTCATCGTCTGTAAAAGCTGCCCAGGTGAAAAGCAGCCTGCAAAAAGGTGCCTTTGCCCACATGGGCTGTCCAGGGTGTCTGTGCAGAGACAGATGCACCCTCCTATGTGCTCTCTGCTAACTGCTGTCACTCACATGTGTCTGCTCATGCTCATCCAGTTTATTCCCATACATACCCATACACAGACATGCACAAGCAGTGACTTGGCTCAAAATGGGGCGTTAGCTGATGAAGGAAATAGCATGGAAGTCTGCTTTGGAAGTCCCTTGCCCCCCACCCTCTTCTATTTAAAGTAATTTACAAAAGATTTTCAAAATTATAAACCAATTGGCAAATAAATGATCATGATTAATGGCATATTCCTTAAAAGGTGACAGAACTGTAATAGGTAATCCCCCTTATTATGCAGGAGCCATTAACAGCAGTAGGCGTTAAGAGACTACATTAAAGCTAGAATAGGCTTCAGCTATGCCTCTGGAGTGGAGCAGGTCAAATTTTGTTGCCATGGCTTCTTTACCTATAGTTGTGCTTGTAATTGGTAGAAAGCAACGTATCTCACTGCCACTTGGGTTTCACAGCTTACCTCACTTATCCTATGCTAAAACACGTGCTCTTTGGCAGCAGAGGCAAAGCCTTCATCAGATGATTAGTGAAGGCAGCGCGCAGCACGGTGGCTGGAGGGGCGAGCGGCTCATCTCATTTCCAGCTTCCCTGATGCTTTCTGTGGGATATAAACTGTGGTGCTCCTGGCTGCATGTTGGTGGCTCACAGAGGTGTGTGGAGTGACTGGGATTTTTTGGAAAGCAACTCTTGAGGCTGTGTGTGGTGTGGGAGGCTTTGGTGCAAGGGAGGAGAGGAGCGGGAGGGACCACACAGGGTGTTTGCTGGGGAGGGCTCTGCAGCATACCTGCACCCCATGCCAGAGACTAAACCCCACCACCTAAAGTACTTGTCGGAGACACCAAGAGATCAAGAGCAGTGCCAGGGTCTTTGATCTCTGAAATAGCAGGGATTTGCTACGTGGAAATAAGCAGATGATCCAACAGCCCAAAGCACACACCTTGCTGTGAAGGAGTGTAAAAGCCCACTCCAGTGATTCCCTTCACTCAGAGAAAATCCCTTCCTGACCTTACACCTTGCGAGGGGTTTAATGCATTGTATGTGAACAGGATGGGCCATGCAGCTGCCTGAGAAATTTTCTATATCCTGCTGAATACCAACCCAGGGCAGAGGGCAAGCTAGCCTTGCTCTTTCTTGCACACGCTTTGAATGTGACACTGTGATTTTGGTGTATTGACAAACAGCTGAAATGTTTTGATTTGGTAGGTCAGAGCTTTAATTTTTTCCCCATTTTTTGCACTTAACACAAAACCTTCAGCAGCTGCTGGGCAGTGCCACAGCACACTGTCATCTTGTGAGGCCTGCGCTGGTTTGCATCTGTACCACTCTGGGACAGGAATGTGAGTGAGTAAATGGGTGCTGCTAGCAAAGTTCTTAATTAGTGAGTTGCTGATGCTTTTTCTAGGGAAAAAGTGTGTTGGGGGAGTTTTTTTCAGGCAAGTTAACACCAAGATCCTGCTTATTTCTCCTTCTGAAGCCTGGTACTTCTGGGAAATACAAAGATAATAATTTAAGGTGTTGCACATCTTGACATTGGTCCTGTCCATAGCCATCTTTTGCATTTCTCACCTTAAAATGGACTGTAAAGTTGCTATTCACTGTTAACAAATGCTGTATATTTTCCCAATAGTGGCTACATTTTAATTTTTTTACTGAAAGGAAAATAATTGGCATATCTTTGACAAAAGAATGCTTGAGGATCTTAATGGAGGACATCAGCTATGGAATGGTAAAATATTTTCATCTATTTGGTGTTGTTAGCACTTTGTTTAAACAGACTAATATTTCTGAGTCTGTCACTTAGCATGAACAGCAGGGTATTTTGTTATCAGGTAATTCCCTTCCTACAGTGGCTACAGAAATGGTTGTCTGTAAATCATGCGGTTATTAATACTTCAGTATAGAAGGCAGATGCAAGTGCTAATTGTGGAGCATGGGATGCTCAGTGAAATCACGACAACTGATCAGCCCCTGTCAGGTCACTGGGGCTCTCCCCCAACCTTGCGACTTCTGCTGGGCAGGATGCTGGGGCTGATGGCACGAGGGTTTTCCTCGGACCCTCTGCTGCCCTCACAGCCGAATCTCGGGGTGCTGGCGGGCTGGGGGAGCAGCACGGCCTGCCCACGGCCGTCCCTGTGGGGGGAAGTGTGGGCAGCACTGGCACAGTCGGCAAACAGCCCTCCAGCCTGCACACGCAGTGCGCTCGTCAAATATTTACCCTTTGTTTCAATCCTGACCTCTTCGCCTCTCAAGATAAATAATTTAGTGTGGAAGCCTTGAAGGTTAATCTTGCATTTATTTAATGTTACAGGACACTTGGCTCACTTACAGCTAAAAGCCCTGAGTGCTGGTTGTTAGTTTATTTAATCCAAGTGCCATTTTCTTCACCCTCTTCTCTTTGAATTGCTGAAAGGAAGGAAGGAAGTGGGGGGAAGGAAGAGTTATCTGTATGCAGCTTTTAGCTCCCACTGCAAACTCCATCAGGAGCAGCACCCTGGGGAAGTGTCGATCTGAGTGTCTCAGCCCATCCAGGCATGTCATCTGCCCGCCGATCCGAGAGGCTGGCTCCAAGCACCGGTGAGAAAAAATGGGGAAAAGGAGGGGATCTGACATCTCTGGCACACTGGCTGTGAAAGAGCTGCTTGCCTTTGCCCAAATCTGACAGAAATTGCTAGTGTGCCAAAAAAGCCGAAACAGCACTATGTGGGCAAGGAGGAGGAAGAGGTGAGGTGGGGGGAGGAAGAGTGGCTTTGCCCTCATTGTTGAGATGTTTTTTCTCTCCTTTGCCCAAAAGCATCAGGTGGTCCTTTCCAGGAGACCTCTGCAGTGTTGCTGGGTAACTAATGCAGAGGGGAGAGTGTCTGAAAGGGTGTGGGATCTGATCTACCTTGCTTGAATGATGTTCTTAATTAGTTATTAATTTCTGGCAGACCAGACAAAAACATTCAGGAGATCTGCAGGTGGTTTGGCACTTGGGTGCTCAGCACCTCTCCCTGCTGCCAGAGCCAGCAATGAGCAAATGGCCAGGAGCTTCCAGGCTTCAGCAGAGGCAGAAACCAGCTTGTTGCCCAAGAATTTCACAATGATGGATGTGAAGAGAGTTGTAAACTTATTTGACAGTGACTTGCAGTGGCTGGAGGAGGCATTTCAGCATCATCTCTTTGCTTCTCATTTCTGGAAATGCACAAAAACAAATGCACAGTCCTTCTTGAGACTTTGTCAGTATATCTACGCTCTTTAGATGTATTGGGCAAAGCAGCTGGAAAAAAAAGTCAAGCACATGGAGCAGACTGACTGCTGAAGTTGGTCTGGCTGTTACAGCCCAGCCCATCATTTTGGATTAGAAACTTGGCACTAGCTGCTCCCTCCCAACTGGGGTTTATAGTCAGTAACTCACGATGGGGGCAAACTCCACGATTTCAGAACAGTGTATCTTTATGCATTCAAGAGCAGACCTGCTTGGACAGCAGGCAGTGAGGAAGCCAGTTTTTCTGATCCTCATTGCAAAGCCCAGTGGCAATGTCACTCCCAGATTGTGGCCCCCGGCTGCCCTCCCGAGCTCTGGCTGAAGAAACCTCCCTCCTAGCCTCAGCTTGTGCCTCACTAGCTCTCTACAGCCTCTTCGGCAAGCTCTGCATTTGTCTGGATGTACTCCTCACGTCTTGCAATGATAGCTACACTCATCCACCACTTCAGAGCATCTTGTTAACTTCCTTCCCACCCCTGTTTTTAAAGGCCTCCTAAGGAGAAATCGCTCTGATCTCTCTAAAGCAAATAACCCCTACATTTGGTAGCATTAGGGCCAGCTAGGGAAGAGAAGTGTCAGAGGATGCTGGCAGTGCGATCACACCCTAGCATAGTCACATTTTCACCTGCTCATGTGGTCCAGCACAGCTGTGACTTGCTGGTAATTACTTGCTTGTAGCTGGTGCGAGACTCCCAGTTCTAAAAGCCATCTGCTTACCTCCAGGTCCCTGTTGTGTGATCTTTCATTTGGAGTTCACCTCTACAGTTTATGGCGGTTTCCAGGATAATGGTCCAGCTGGAGATCCTCTCGACTCCATCCTGTGCTGGCTTTTTCTCATTTTAAAGGACATTTTGCATCTTTCAGCAAACACCAACAGGATGTTCAATGTAGCCTGGCAGGGTTTGACCCAAAAGGAATAGCTATGTGTGGCAGGTGGGAGACTTGAGCGTCTGGGTGTTCATTTGTGCAATCCAAATCTCCTCAGGTAGAGATGTGATCAGAATGACCTTTCCCATCAGCTTCAAGTGCTTCAATATTAAATGGGAAATAGCACAAGATCAATGTGCCTCATGGCTTTTCAATGTCTTAGTCTGAACCAGGAGAGACAGTAATAAGAAAAAGTCAGAATAATTTAATAAATGGTGTGTGCTTTTTTTTTCCTTCTAGAGAGGGTGCTCAGATGTGTTTGGATTGGTGAATAGGCTTAGTTTTGTTCAGGATAGTAATTCAGTTTAATTTCGATTTCATTTCGGTTCCTGTTGGCATGTACTGGTTAAGATACAATTATGAGATCTCTGGGAAGAGCTTTAGGGCACCTAAGTTTGACCCCTGCCTGAATTACCTTCTGCAGGAATTGCTTTACCCACGTCATAGAGGAAGATCAGTCTCAGCTCAGGCATCTGATGCTGGGGCAGGAGAATAATTTTCCCTCTTCGATTCTCCATCCACATACCTGCTTCTTGGAGATGCCCTGCATGTGCAACCAGTCTCTGGAGGTAAGACCACCTGGGGAAATAGCATATTGCAATCTGTGGTTGCTTAATAAATCCCCTTGGGTTGGAAGAGGTTTGAGCTGAAGGTTTTCTAAGGGCAGCTGGGAATTCACAACCATGAGCTGTGTTTGTCTCCCCAGACCTTTGAACACATGCACGTGGAAGTGTTCTTCAGATCCTTTCATGTCATCCTTTATATACCACTTCCAAGGTTTAATGCTTTAAATCATGACAAACACACTCTAACACCCTCACAATCTAAACAGCTCCTATCAAACTGGCACTCACTCTCATAACACCCTGCCACCTACATGGGTGTGAGTATTGCTGCCAACCTTTTGGCAAGCTCTTAGCTTTTGTACTAGGACAAGGTGATTGACATTGCTTTGTGCGTCTTGATAATGGAGAAATGCACCATTTAGAGAGATAAAAATTCACATCAGTGTCTCCCCACAAACATGATCTGCCAACTGCCTTTTGCTTTTTTTTCCCCATATTTAAAAAATATATCAAGCCAGACAGCTGCAGTGGCTAAAGGAAGCAGCTAATTCCACTAACAAGCCTCTTGTGCAGAGAAGTGTTGGGCAGCCCAGCTCTGAACATGGGACTGGAAGTGTGTGTAGGATTAGGGGCATATCTGGTGGCCCAGATTCCCCAAAGCCAATTAAAGACTGTTACAAAAAGAGGATTTTCTTTCTGAGGTTAGAAATGCATCCTTGAGTCTGGAGGGGGAAGAAAAAGAAAAAACATTAAAAAACTAGAAGAGCTCAGGACTCAAAGGGAAAGTTCAAAGGGTTGGGGTTTTTTTGCAGTTGGAGTTCAGAAGAGAGGGATTTGTGTGTGCATGTGTGTTTCTGTACAACTCTCTTCCTTCTTCCAGCTCTGCTTTTCCTTAGTGATCCCACTCGTAATATGATTTCCCTCTTGTATAAGTGATGAAAAAATAACTGAGAGTAAAGTCTTGTAGATATGCTCCTGAGTGAGCATTAGCCTTGTCCCACACGGGCCAGAAACCAGCACAGATGCCAAGTGCTGTCCCACGGAGCCCCACGGCAGCTTTGAAGCAGCTGTATGAACACAGATGTTGGGGGTCGGGGCTACTCAGCAGAGTGGTGAAACATGTCCGATTTTCCTCAATTCCTTTTTTTTTTTTTTTTTTTTCCTTAATAATCTGAAAGTGGAGTTCCCAGAGAGCAGTAAGATTTGCTGGGATGCTCCATGTGACCATGCACCCACGTTGTGGCACTGGTGGGATGTGCATGTGCCGGACCCAAGCATGGCTCTGGAGCATCTGTGCAGGAGACCAGCTCCCACCTCGCACAGCATCTTTGTCTCTATATACTAAGAGCTTTGAGATTGTCTGCAATGAAGGCATGCAAGCAATTATCACTGGAGTTAGGGCAGAAAGCGGAGGGCTTGTTTGTTTTTTTGGATCCAGGGCTGTTTGCTCAGCTGCATCTGTATCACTGCTAATTATTAAGACATTTATTACCATCCTTTATTTATGTGTGTGGGTGCTTGTTTACCTTTCTCTGAACCCTCTGGCTTTAGTTGCTCTTGGCGAATAGTTTTTGGATCCTCAGCAGGATGGCTGGTGATCCTCAATGCTTCCATCAAGGAGACAGGAGAGCAGGATATATTTGGCAGTTCAGGAGTTATCCATTTAATTTCTATTCCTTTCTTCCCAATACCTGAGATTTTTGAAGTTCCCTGGAAGAGCGTGTGTCTAGAAAACAAGCCCCACTGAGCCTACAGGACATCTGCTCTGCTATTCATATTTGATGTGTCCCTCACCCTATCTATTTTAATCAGGAAGTCCTGTGTTCAAGGGGCTTCTCTCATCTCTAAATCCAGCTTGAAGTGCTGGAGCAAGGGGAAGATGGATGGTGCTGAGAAGCTCACTGAGGGCCAGGGGAAGGCAGGGGATTAATGAAAGAGATTTGTTCATACACACCATTATGAAAAGTGAAGTTGAGGCTTCACAGGTGCTATGTGAGGATGAGGAGATTAGTCCCTGATGGGGTTTATGGCTTGGATCAGGGCAGGTGTGGCTGGCAGTAGGTAAACAGAAAATATGTGAGCTTGATATTAAAAAGGGGCTCCTTATGTGGAGAAATCCTTGAAAGCTGTTCACCTCTGCCCCAGCCCTGCTGCAGCTCAGAATGGAAGCAGGAGAAGGGAAGGGTGTTTTTCTTTGGGGCTTATGTACTATTTTTGCTGGACCATTTCAGTGATGTCCTGGTAAGGAATGGGTGGCATTAAAATAATCTCCATGGAGGGCATAGATGGAGTGGTTAGGACAAGGATGTGGGACTGACGAGGAGTCAGGACTCCTGGCTTCTTTTTCCAGGACTCATGGTGTGATCTTGGGAAGATGGCTCAATGTCTGTAACCCAACATTTACCATCCCATCCCTGTATGAAGTGGTTAGAGATTGTGAGGATTAAAGGTGTTTGCAGGCAGAGCAGGAAAGCAGCTCTTGAAACTCCCACTGACATCCGTGGGCTTGGGATCCAGATACGTTTAAGACAGGCTCTGGGGGGCACAGCTGAAACTGGGGGTCTCTGAGGGAGGAAGGGAAGCCTAGGAGGTCTGGAAGGCTTTACCCAAGGACAGTGGCTCTTAGTGTTTGTGAATGCAGCAGATTACACCTGTGATGTGAACAGAAGTGGCAAATACCCCGTGTTGATGGGGTGGGGACAAGGGCTGAAACTCCCATTGTCTTTCTAGTAAACCCACCTCTGGCCTCTGTGCAGGGCAGCTGGACCCAAAAGGCACCTCTCTGTGTGCATCTGAAGGTCAGAGGTGCTTCCAGTGAGGTTCCTTCAATGCACACAGTAACCTCCTGTTCTGCTTCCTCCATCCTCTCTTTTTTTCCCTTACCTATTAGTATCCATCACAGAGAAACCCATTAGTATCTCCTGCCTGTGTGTGACGTGTCCCTTACAAATGCAAGAGGCAGCAGGATGCTCAGCCTGTGGGCTCCTAGAAACCAGCAGCTCCAATCTGGAGCTGGGAGGTCCTGCTGCCAGGTGGGACCGTGTTTAACTTAATGATGAGTTGTCGTCTTCCCTCATTCTTCTCTCACTCTTTTGCCTGGTGTTTTTCCAGTGTCTTTCCCCTGATTTGAATGGATCTAACTGGCTTGGCCTCGCTAGAGCGCTCAGAGCCTTTGCGGCTGCAAGGCAACATTATGCAGGAGGGATGGGATAATTTCATGCGTGTTTACATACATCTGCATTCTGTATCAGCCCCAATTTGTGCATTTGTCAAAACCAGCATGCTGGTATTTCTCAGAAATTTCACTAGCTCTTTCCCTTAACCTTTTCTGTGCAGAGGAGAGAAGGGCCTCTGTCCCCCAGGCAAAAGCAGAGCTCACATGCTGAAGCTGCCTGCCTGTCCCAGCAGCTGGAGGGGTGCCCTTTGATAAACTCTCAGCTGGATGCAGAAAGATGGTCTCTGGGCTCCCCCACTGGGGTTTCTCAGCTCCTGAAACAAGAAAAATACTATGGCCATCCCTGCTTCATCGCTTACATGAACATATGGTACAAATTGCAGCTGCAGCAGAGCCCAAGTGCCCCATGCAGTGAGGAAGGTGATGCCGGCTGGTCCCTCCATTTACGCATCCTGCTCCATCTTGGTCATTTACAGCACAGCAACCAGGGGACTAAGCAGGCAGAAATTTGTCAGGTAGCAGCAAATAATTTTAGCTGAGCTTTTTAAAGCAGGTGGTGTTTAGTGGCAGCTTGCCTTGCCTTTCTTTGTTTAATTGATTTCCAGGTGCTGCAGATTTGTTAGGGTTAAAAAAAAAAAAAAAAAAAAAGGAAAAAATAGACAACACAGACAGACCTGGGGATCTTGGGGCTGGTGCAAATGCCTTGTCTGAATTCTCTGCCTAAAGGCTCTATGCATCATGAAAGGAAACTTGCTATACTGTTCTGGTTGTGGCTCTGTTGGGGAATGATCCTGCAGTGAGGGAAGATGCAAGGGAACGGTGTGATGCAAAAAGAGATGATGTTCAGCCACATCCTGCAAGTACCTTCAAGTTTGAAACCTGCTGTGACCACACACCCTTTTTGAGCTTAAAGGCGAGCAGTGGCCAGGCCAGGGCAGCTGAGCTGCGTGTTGTTCACAAAGGGGGAACCTGCACTCCCCAAGCCAGAACTAAATCACCCAACAGGTTGGCAACGCTCAGCTGGGTGAGGAAGCAAGACCAGGGTGCTTGCAAATTCAGAGGCTGGTGGTGTAGTTGGGGCCAAGGGCTGGAAACAGCCACTTCACTTACAGGTAACCTGGAAACATCTGGCCTGGGCTGTGACTTCTTGTGCTCCATTGAAGAGCTTCACTGAGATTTAAGATGTCCTTATAGGAAGGCAGGGCACCCCAAAATCATAGGCATCCTTATTTGAGGTGTGAAGTTTAATGAGGAAGCATGTGAGCCTAGGCAAGTATCACAAATCCTTTGGAGTCAGCTCTGCTCAGGTGGCAAGATGAGCCTGCCAAAGAGCTAATCTGTCAGGTAAGGAGGTGGGAATGGGCCCAGCAAAGCAATGAGACTAGTCAGAGATCTGATTACAGGAAAAATGACTTTGACTGGTAAAACCAATCTATCATTATAGGGTGGCTGTTTCTCACTGCAGGGGGTGGGTACTGGAGAAGATGCAAAGCAAATGCAAATGCAGAGACTAGACATTAGTTCTTATTTATCAAGGTGTAACCCTGAGATTTAAAAACTAAAATAAAAGTTGGCCAATTCCCAGCAAACAGTGGTTTGGGAGGGATAAGAACAGCCTTTCCTTTCAGGCCAGGAAACAGAGGAAAATAGATCTTCTCTTATCTCTTCCTCTAGAGAGCAGAGATGAAACGACATGCCTCTTCTTTCCCCTCATTGTGGGATTGCTCTGATTGTTGTGTTGATTACCTCAATCCATAAGAATTTTAAGGAAAATACCTTTGATTAGTCATCCCAGCCTATCGCAAGAAAACCAGGTACCCCTCATTCAGCCAGGTAAGCATCAGCTTTCCCAGCCTGTTAAGAGAGGAAGGTGATCTGTGGAGCCAGCCCCATGGTTTGGGGTAGAGCTGGCTTTGCTGCAAATCACTCAAGAAGGTGCGAGCATTAGGAAGAGAAAAAAAGGTGAGTGTGAAAAGGAACACAAACTATACAGGTGATAGCAGCAGCCATATTCAGGTACTGCTCTCTAAATGAGCCCTTTCTGGGAAGAAAGTTGCATCAGCAAATAAGTGTTGGCATTTACCTAAAGCCTTTCCTAGCTGCCTTTCAGTTGCACATGTTATTTCTTCTTCACTGTTGTGAGGTGTGCTGGAGCCGTCCTTTCATATGTCTGACCAGTAATTAATTAGGAGGGGATCACGGCTGATAATTCCCTATAATCCCTTCTCTCTCATCATTCTGCTCAGTAATCCTTTTACTGCTAGGAACTTGTGGGGTGCAGGGTGGCAGGGGCAGCAGAGGAAGCCTGAGCTGTGGTGTGGTGCTGGTGTTGGCAGAGCTCGGCTGTGTGATGCCAGAGCATCCCTCTGCTTCCCTCCAATGGTTTCCCCCCAGGGGAGGCATCCCAAACTGGGGGGAAGCTCACAGGGTAGCATGAGAGGGGAGAATTTCTGTGTAGTGAGGACAGGTTTGGGGGGGCGATGAAGCAGGGACAGAGCAGACAGCAGAATCTCTCATTTTCCAAATGCTGACAGATTTTAGTTTAACCTCAAGGTCTCCACTGAGCACCATGGCATTTCTATTATAACAAAAGGTTTCTAACAGCCAGGTCTCTGCAATGACCCTGGTGAGGAGATCCCTGATTTTCATCCAGCTCCAGCTCCATGCTCTCTTTCCTGTGGCACCAGTGATGACACTTGACCAGTGCTCCCCATCACCATGTGACCTGGAAAGGGACACCACCATCTGAGGAGATCTGATGTCTGCAGTGGTCCTGGTGTCGGCAGCACGGAGAAGGTAGGGAAAGAAGCCCTGGGTATGGAGGCAAGTGGGAGAACTTGGATATGGGTAGATGTAGAGCTGCTGGTGAGTTTCCATGTGTAGGAGAGGGGTGGTCAGAGATGGTGGGTTTTGGGCAGAAGAGGTTTAGGAAATGAGAAAGCTGGTGTTTGATGTGTCAGTGTCAGCTGTAATAGCCCTACACTTCCATATGAATTAGCCAACATGAGTGCTGCTAACACTGACCCTCCTCTCCTGCCAGGTCAGGAGGAAAATGGAGGGTGTTGCCAGCCTGCACAACAAAGTGTTTGGGCGTTGAAAAAGCCCAGGGCTGCCAGCACTACATCAACCTCCAATCTACAGTAAAGTCTTTCACATTCCACAGACCAACATCCTCATCTCTCTCTGACTCAACCTCTTTAAATACTTTCTTCACGACAGCTGGAAGCGGTGATGTGAACCTGCCGATTACAGGGACTAAGTGGGTCTGAAGGGCCTTTTGTTTGATCAGAGCCATGGTTATTACCCCTGACAGTCACAGGCAAGGAAGTCTCCAATGTGTGTTTGACTGAGTTAAGGTGCCTTTGATGCAAACTTCTCTTCATTCCATTTAAACTGCAGATCATTTCCATTCACAGTGAGAGGAAGCTAAATAATTCAGTGCCAGGCAGCAGCATCTTTTCAGCTGGAGAAATGGGATGCCTTCACCTAGCAGGCAGCATGGCCTCATCTGCTTGAGGGGAGGGAGTTTTGGGAGATGCAATGTCTCTCTGGGCTGAGTGGAGGTTTGACCTACAGCAACGTGTCTCGATGGAGCAGCTAGAAAAATGCACATGATGCTTTATAGACTGAACGAGGGCCATTTGCTATCACAATCCCTAAATCCCCCCTCTCTGTGTGTTTAATAACACAGATGTCTATAAAGTAAATGCCAGCTGATTATCAGAAAACATATTTGCTGAGCATGAACAACTTTGAAATAATCAAACACCACAGATAAACACTGACTATATGGTTTTGTAACTTCAGAGACTGGGTTTATAATTTGCTGTGTACCAAAGCAGTAAATACACATAGAGTAAACCCTTCTGCCTCCAGATCACAGTGCAAATCCAAGCTGAGTCCCTGGAGTTGTTGATATCTAGTGGCTCCTACCTTGCTCCTGTTGGGGATGAAGATGGAAATCTGTTTTCTGGGTGTCATCCCTCCTGTGGTTAGGGAGGGTCTTCCACCCAATTTACAGCCTAGCTACCAGCCCACAGGACAGCCAGAAACACATGGTACCCACAACGTCCAGCAGCTGTGAGCCTTTCTCCATCCCTTTCCTCACCTCGCAGTGATGTAGTACATAGTGTTTGGAGATGAGCATGGGTATATACTGACCTGCAAAAGAAACCTGAGAAAGCCTCTTGCAGGTTTGCAATTGTTCCCAGCTGAATGGCTATCTTCTGTACCAAACCAGGCCATTTTCTTCAAAACAGTCACCTGTGGAACCCTGTTGCCAGGATCCTTCTGTACACAGGTAGGAGCACATGGGGTTCAGCTCGCCCAGTCTTTGTGCTAAACTGCAGCTCTGCTGCGGGCTTTTTTCCTATGCATCATTTAAAATAGCACAGAGAGTTAATCATCTGTTTTAAAATAGCTTTGTTAAAAAAAGAAAAGCTTACTCCCCGTGACAATCAAAGAAAGAAAGAATAACCTCCCTGCAGCACCCGCTAAGTTATAGGCGAAGGGGACTGTGTGAGGAATAAATGTGGTGCCTCGGCTTGACACTTCCGACAGGGTCAAGTTTTCCCTGCACCGTAATGAGGTCTTGTTAGGAAAGTGGGAGCGGTGAGTGATGCTCTTTTCTCTTGGATCTCTGCATTTCAAGCTACCTACGGAAGGAGTGTGATTGGGGATGGGAAGGAAAAAAAAAAAAAAAAAGACTTGTTAGATATTTCTACCTTGAGCTTGGATGTTCTGAGGATACAGCAGTGGAGGAAGAAAAAATGGGGGCAGGGGTAGCAGGAGGCCAGGCAAGCTCTGCAAACAACGTTCATCTTTTCCCACTTTCTTTTTGTACCAATCTTTCTTGGTGCCTCCGTTAGATGTTTTAGCTTCAGTTTCTGTGATGAGGAACCTGGGAGATATGTTGGCAAAAGCTTTGCTTTCCTGGCAATAAGAAGGCTATACAGATTTGGGGGCTCTTGTGGCATCTAAGTGGATGGGGAGGGGGAAGGACTCCAAACTTTCAATCAAGCCCTGCCAGCTCTTTTTCATTTGAGAGGAATGAGGCTTGCCTTGTTAAAGGCAAAACACGAGTGAGAACGGGCAGCATGCCAAGATCCATTTGAGAGGCAGGTGAGACTTTCTGAAGTAAGAAATATCCATTCCACTCTAAATTGAAGTGTGTTAAATAAGGATGCTGTTTAGCGCTAATAAGGCAGGCAGCGAGCTGGAGAGCACAGCTGGGGTTACGGCTCTCGGCTAGCACAGAGGCCTTGGATTCGGATTCGGCCAGGGCTCTCGCTGCGTGCAGGGAAATGAGCTCCAGGCAGGTGTTGCCCTAGTTCCTGAGGATGCACATCGGTCAGTGAAGGCATGATTTGCTTGATTTAGCTTTTTTTTTTTTGGAGCATTTGAGCCCTAGGGTAGGAGTGATGGGAGTTGTGGAGGTCAGGGCTGAGCGTGCAGTGGGATGGGGCTGGGTTTGGGTCCGGCGTGATGTGGAAAGCTGCAGTGATGGATTGCAGCATTTGGGCTTTCCACATAGGGATGGGAAAAGCTGACACAGCACCTGCTTTTTTTAGGGTTTTCTCTACCTGCAGGCCCTAACCCTCCACAGAAGAACTGCTCTCTCTCTCTTTTTTTTTTTTTTTTTTTTTTTTTTGTAATTTCTCTGCTTTTCTAAAATGCTGGAACATAGAAGAACAGATGGAAATTAACACATAAATCCAGGTTGGAGAGTGTCACCAAAGGGACAGGTATTGCATAGTGATTAAAGAGCATGAAATTCTCCATGAGATGTTTGTTAGTGTGTTCAATAGCCAATTGCTGTTTCTTAAATATTCAGTAATTACTGTAACTGGGCACAGTTTGGCTTGGAGTTTAATAAGACCTTACTGGAGAGTCCATTAGATCACCAGGAGGTCAGTGGGATAATTTAACAGTGGTGCCTGTCTCTGCTTATTGACTGCACTTAAGAAGCCAGCGCAGCGGTGTCCAGTCAATAGGGCATGAGAAGGGGGTACGAGGCACGACCTGGCCTCCCTGCTCCGCTGCCAAGGGGGCCAACAGCTCTGGGGCTGCTCCCCAGAGCCCTCTACTGATTTTATAGGCACAGCAGCAAGGCACAGGGGTGGGGTTGTGTCGTTCCCTGGGTTCGTGTAGCTCTGCCTGAGCTGAGCCTGGCTCTCTGATGAGCTCCATGCTCTTTGTGTGTGCTGCACGGTGGGAGCATGCAGTGACCCAGCAGTTGGTTTAACTCTGTTATCCTGATATACTGTGTCCTTGAGGTCTCTTGCCCAACTCTCCTACCATCTTTGTATGCAGCAGCTTTTCGTATTAAGGGTGAGGAAACACACCCTGGATATTTATGTCATGACATAGTAGAGAAAGACTCTTTGGAAAAAAACCGTTGTTTCCATCCTTGATGGTGTGCTGGAAAACATTAGCTGCCAGATATGTGTTTCCCCGAAACAATACAGGGCCTAGGAAATTACCCATGAGAAGGGGATGCTGCCTGGGCATTACTGGGCTGTGAGTCAGCTCCCGGGACGAGGGAGGCTGGTGGGGCACAGGGCGGCTCTGCTGGGCTGCTGCAGGAAGGGGCCAGGGAGGGCCCTGGAGAAGGGGCCCCCATTGTCTGTGCTGCTCCTTCGTTAAGTTGTTTCCGGGCTTTGTCTTGGATTGTCTCCAGGAGGTCCCTGGACACCTTCTGGAGGTTAGCTCAGCCTAGGACCCATGCCCAAAAGGCAGCAGGGATTAGAATGCATGGTCCTAGGCAGACCATTCTGGCTGGCCCTGCACTTTCGAGCATCTCCATGTGTTTTTTTGCTGTACCTCAGAGCATACAACTCACATCCATGTTGGATGCAGCAGAAGATATTCCTCTAGTAGGCTGCTGTACAGCCCTCACATTATCTTAGATATTTTGGATTGAAAAGTTTACTAGCATATTTGACTGGTGTGTCTTGCACAGTGCTTTGAGGTCACATAATATAAAGCACTACAGAAGGACTGGTAGGTCATCTGCCAAAGGCTGAGCTCACTGCTTGTGCAGTCCTGGTCACCCTTAAAAGGTATACTAGGGAGAACTGCTCTGCTCTCAGTCAGGAAGGAGAGAAATGCCTTTATCAAAGTTCAGACCTGTCCAGCCAGCTTGCAGCACCAGCCAGGTTAAGACTGTTATGTCTAAGTGATGGTTGCAGTATCTCTTTATGCCTGGCAGTGATAAGCCCTGGTTTAAGACCATGACATGCTATTGGATTTGAGATTTGTATTTCCAAGCATTGCTTCTACAATTAGGTGGTTTTATATTGTCAGCCTCTCCCCCAGGAATGGAAAAAAAAGCCCGTGGGATATTTTTGCAGAAGTTCCTGCCCTCCAAAATGGAAAAACAGACTTGGGGGTTGAAATAACTTCAGCTGCTCAGTTAATTCCATTGTGTGCAAGTGAGGAACAGGCACTTTAGAAGAAATGCTTCTTTTAATTGCAAACCAACTTTCCATAATTTATTTCTTTTTCCTCCTGAACAAGATTTCATTCTGCCCTCAAAACCACAGCCTTTTGGATCGCACAGGCAGGATGTCACAGGATTATTTTTGCTCAGGGACGGAGGCTCGCTTCTCCAAGAATACTTCTATCTTCCCACTGCTTGAGCTACACTTGCCTGATCTTTCAGACACATAATCTAAGTGGCCCTGCATCACTGGAGCCCAATTTAATGCCAAGCTATAAATTGAAGGATCAGAAGTGCCTAGCCACAATGAAATCCTGTTCACAGATTAGGGAGTCCTGGACGAGCAGCCCTAGAAATTGAACTAGGGGACTGGACTAAATCAATTTGATTCACCCAAAGAGCAGAGCCACTACAGAAATGCATAAAACAGAGAAGGGCAGGATCTCCCATTACCATGCACCTAAACAGGGGGATGAGCCATTCAAAAGTGCAGCCTGACCTTTTCTAGCTGAAATGTCCCAAGTGCCTACTGTATTCTCTGTCTGCTTCCTTTATTCCTTTTTCTTTTCCTCCTCCTCCTTTTCCTCAGCTTGGGTGGTAATTTTAGTCTCTAGGCTAAAAAGAAGTAATGATGGTCCTGAAAAGGGAATTGGCTTCTGTACAAACCCTAGAGTGGAGTTGGACCAGCTGCACATCCGTTCCTTGGCATGGAACCCGGATATATTAATGCAACGTAGGTACTCTTGGGAAAGGGAGGGAGTTGTCTAGACTGGTGCTCTCCTGGAGGAGTATGGCATGTATGGGACCTCACTGGGACCTCATGGTTGGAGAAGAAGGGCATTGGGTTGAAAGAGAATTCATTGTGCCACCCTTCTGCCTAGTGCTTTGTGGATTATCTCCCTCTCACAGGAGAAATCGGTAATGTGGAGCTTGAACATGTGCTCATTTCATGCTCCATGTAGCAGCTCCAGAGCAGAGGGGGGACGAGAAGGAAAGGAGATGATGCTGCAAGCCATGAGCCTTGCACTCGTAACTCCAGAGTTTGCTCATGGGGAAAGATTCTACTTAGTGTAGGGGGGAAAAGCAAGCTCCTGTGCAGCTTGTAGTGTCTCCACAGGAACAAAAGCACTTTGGAAACATGGGCAATGTGGCTCTTTTTTCAAGAAGAGCAGTTCGTGCAAGAGGACAAAGAATACAGCGATGAGGAAATACCTCCAGCATCGGTTGGTCTTCTCCTACTGCTCAGCAAGGCGTTGCCTGCACCCCTCCTCTGCTGCCAAACTGTGTCAATGGCTGGACTGTCAGGTATGTGCAGGCTGGCTCAGGGATGCCCTAATGCAGCAGGAAATATGGTGGATTCTGCAAGTGGGTTCAATGGGGCTTAGAAATCCTTAGCCTGTGGAAGACCCTGGAAAGCAGTGCTATTCCTGCTCCTAAACATAACCCTACAGCTAGATCTTTGATGGAGGAAGCACAGGGAATTTACCAAACAAATTGTGTGTACGTGCACTTTCATACCCCACACTTTGGAAAATGATCTTCAGAGGAATATCTCCCACCCACAATATCCTTGGAAATTGCCCCTTTGCCTGGAGAGTTTGCAAACAATAATGACTGGCCCTTGTTCAAAACATTAACCATAGCTGGTAGGAGATGGTTCACCACAAGGAAGTCAGAAAAGCAGACTATCACAATTCGGATGTGGCTTAATCAAATTCAAGGCAGTATAAGATGTGGAACAGATTATAGACTGGATCACATAAGCCAAAAGCCACATTAAAAGTACAGGGACTACAATAGATATTCTGCTCTCACACTTAAACATGATCCTGAATGAAAGGACTTCCCCTGCCTCCAGCCTTTTTTTAAAAAAAAATTCTATCTCCAGAAAATGCAATCCAGTTGCGTGAAGCACCTCAGGTACCGTGAGCATCTTTGCATAACAATGTCACGTCAAACAAATTCCTGCCTGCTCCTTGTCTACAGCCTGATGTATTGTGCCCCAAAATGGTTTTGACTACCTGCCACCTCAGCAACACCTGATGGCTATGAAATTAGCAATTGCAGAGGCAGCTGTGAAAATGAAAAGTAAAATGTGGTGGGAGAAGGAGGGGAAAAGCCAACCAACTGGGTGCTGATGTGCTGGGAGGATGGAGGGAAGAGGAAGGCCAGCTGGGGACAGGTTTTGTCCTCCACTTGAGGAATGATGTCTCTCAAGTGCAATACAAATGAGCAATGGTGTGGCAGGGCTTTCTAATTATTAATGATTGTTAATCAGTTCATTAACAGTGACGGTCAGCACTTTGTAAGAGGGATGATTTGCTTTCCTCTAGAGAGTAGAACCCTCTGCAGCCCTACCATTAGCTGTGGATGTGTGTGTGGAGGGGCAGAAGGAGGAAAAAGGGGATATTTTGGTGCTCAATGCCTGATGCTGAGGCACCATTATGGTTCTGGCAGCACCCGGATCCCCACGGGTGCTGTGTTGGGTCCCTGGGAGACTGGGAATCAGTGCTCCCCAGCATGTCTAGAGCAGATGTAATTAAAGCCTTCCCTGCCTGCCACAGAGCATATGGGACATGTTAGCAGAGTAATTAAATTTTGTGAAGTGAGTCTTTGCTGGAAAGCTGGAGGGTGGGTCGGTGGGAGGCAGGGGGAGCAGTAGTACTGCCATACGCCTGCCTTCGGGAGGGAGCGCACTGCCCCTTGCCACCTTGGGTCCTCACTCCAAATTGCTCCTTGTGCGACAAGCTGAGAAAATAATTAAGTGGTGGCTCATTTGCATTATTTATTGAGTTTGTACATATGAAAAAATACTGAGGAAGCTGGTTAGACTGTACAGATGTTACAGATGAAAAAGAAGCGTATTTGTGTGCGTGTGGGAAATGCTGAGAAGGACTTCTGAGCAGAAAGGCAGATGTGGGGGACTGGGGAGCAGAAGGGGCAGGGAAGAAGGGAATGGGGAGAACAGAAATGCCTGGTTCCTGCAGATGTGGGTAAAATGCATGTAGTGCACAATAAATTTGCTAATTAGTGGAATTGCAGGAGGATGGGAACTGCTCATGAATTGGAGTCAGTGCATGTCTCCGGTGAGATGGAGGGAGGGGGGTCAGAGAGGCTGGAAGTTTTGGTTTGCCGGTTTCAGGATGGGATGTGTCTTTTCTTTACTAGGTGAAACTTTCACAGAGAAAATCTTTAGACGTTAAACTTCCATTTTGACATAGTCTTTTTCACTTAAAATGAAAAAGAAGACCTCATTTTTTTTAAAAGAAAATAAAAGGGTCAAATAATAACCCAGTTTAAACAAAATTCCCTCCAGGTTTGAATGAGTTATTTGTAGTTGCTCCACACTGAATATTGTTTTAGTTTGCTTCCTCCAAAACTGAGATTTGCCTCAAATCTCAGCTTATGCATCATACTGTTTTCCTTCTTCAAATCTTTTGGTTCACCTATTGAATCTGGTATTCACCCCGCATTGTGTTTGTGCAACTCTTACAAAGGAGCCAGTTCTCATAAACACCCAGTTTCACGCAGTGATGATTGTAGAGGTTATTAATACATGTAATAGGTTTATCTCTTCCTGAGCACACATCTATAATGACCCACCCTTTTCCCTCTGTTCAAGATGCTCGTAGAGCAAATTGTGGGTTGGGAAGGCTGGAAAGTGGTGACCGACCACCGACCTCTCTGAAATGATTGCTGGCTCCAAAGCCTTCATTTGGGGCAGCGGTGAGGGAAGGGGGTGGTTTTGCTTCTGCGCTGGTGGGCCACGACGTTCTCTGTTCAGAGCAAGCATGTGGCAGCTTTCAAATAGCACAGGCAGCTGTGTTTGAAGAAGTGCTCCCTAATTACCCTCCCGCTTGACGAGAGTGACAGCCCATTGTGCTGGCCCCAGCTGTATGGCTGCTGGTCTCCCGCCGTCCCTTGCAAGCTGAACAGGGCAGTGGGGTGCAGGTTCCTCTGGAAGCCCCTTCTCCCTCCTTTAGGGCACTGCCCCCGTGGTGCATTCCAGCAGCCTCGACTGGCATTTCTGCAAGTTAGGTACGACACTGTACCTCTGTAAGCATTTTGGGTTGTGAAACACAGCTGAGAAATGCAAGGGAAGGGAGAGGGGGGTTGGATTTGGGCTTTGCTTTGGGTAAATCCTCTTGTAGTACAGAATCCTCAGAACTGCTGAGACATGGAAAAATATGTCTATGACAGCAAAGCTTACTTGGTGCACTGGAAAAAAATAGTCTACCAAGTTGTCCACAGGAGTCAGGATCATCACAGCTAGTCCAGAGAGATAAACCCACAACATACAGGCAACCCTCCTTTTTTACCTTATTCTGAAAATGCTGATGAAGGAGGAGCAGGGCTTTAAATGAGCGAGTGATGCTGAAAAGTGAGGTCACAGCAACCGTTTACAAAATGAACTCTGCCTGGCTTCATATTTGTTAAGCATCTGCCTCAGCATCCGTGCCACTCCTTTTCTGGAGATCCCTTGTTTCAGCTGGAGGGGGTAGCTGTGACTGACAACATGAATCTCCTCACAATCACCCCCAAATCTCCCCCTGTCAAAGCATTTTTTTATTGAGGATGAGACACGAACATCTCAAAAATACTCCTGTGTCAAAAAAACCCCTGTCAGTAGTTTTGCATGGTGGAAAGTTCAGAAGGTTTCAGTGTTCTTTTCCCCTCATTTCTAGTTAGAAGTTACAGACTGAAGACTCCCCACAAGTCATTAGAGCTCCTACATTTAGCATCGATTCCTCCAAAGTACTTTCTTCCCCAAAGGGCTTGCTCATCTTTTGGGAATGCTTCCCTTGGTAGTTTCTTTTGCTTCTCCTGACAGCTGCTCCTTTATCTAATTGCTCATCAAGAGCAAAGCTTTCCCTGCACCCCATCTCAACTGGCTGGGTTATGGTTTCAGGTTGTCAGTCTTGTAAGTCTGCAGTAATGGTGGATGCTTTGGAGATCTGGGGTGAAGGGTTCCAGCTCTTGGGTGCTTCTCTAAACCTCCTGGCCTCCAGAGACTCACTGGCTCGGTGTGCACAGGTATCCTTGGCCATCCTTGGGGTACAAAAGGGACCAAACCCCACAATCCTGCCTGGGATCCCTGGCAGCCTGCTGGCCTCCAGTGCCTATGATAGGAACACAGTGGGATTTGTGCCAACTCAGCCTGACGTGTGTCCTGCATGCCATAGACAGATAAACTCTACCACATGGTGGGAAAATCCAGGTGCAGTTTGGGAGTTGACTTTGCAGGGACACTATACCCAAATGAAGAGAGAAGCAGGGCCTCACCATGGCCAAAAAGTTGTTCTTACTGGCCTTCTCCAGTAGCTCGTGTGTGCACCTGAGAATGAAGGTTAAGGCTATCAGAGGGCTCCTGGCTGTGGCAATGTACTCAGCGAGTGAAAGACACTGTCCCCTCTCCTCCCTATTCCCAGCTTTATCAGAATTAAGGGTATCAGCAGCACTTTGTATATGGCATGTCCATACCGATGATGATGTGTCACCTCTATATTTGCTGGCTTTTTAACAGTACAGGGCAGCACTCTTGTGCAGCACCTCTCGAGCAGCTGGGGTCTGCAGGACTCTCCCAGACAGACTCCCTTGTTTGAACTGCAGACCAGAAATATGGAGAATCTGTTTAATTAGCATGTGCCTCTGCTGTGTGCTCCAGAGGATGGAGCGGCAAATGTCACCAGGTTGTGGGCCATTCTCCTACTGTGCCAAAAGTGACATGCAGTTGTTGACACGCAAAGGAAACATGGATATAATGGGGAGAGCCACCTCAGATGGAGTGATGTGGCACAGGCAAGTGCCTTTCCTCCAAATGGGCCTGAGATGATGCTGCTTGAGATGCCCACATCTATAGAGCTCCTGCTTTCTCCTTTGCTCAGCTTGGGTGGCAGAAACTTAATTTACAATTAGGTTCGCATCATCCCAGCATGGCAACTGCAGCAGTGAGAGAGGGAAAGGGAAGAAGAAATATGTAACTAGGTCAGGCTGCTCCACATTACAGCTTCATCTTTTACCCAGGGAGGAGTTGTGGTCTTTGCCCGCCTCTTGCTGTTCCCATTCAGTCACTTGATGGGGTTTTTAGCTAGTTTGAGCCTGTAACATTCAGATCAAGACTTTTTATTTTTTTTTTTTTTTTTCTTAACTTGGTTTCCACGTTCGACTCTGCTTCTTTCAACCTGGGTTCAGAGGCTCACAGTGGAAGAAACCTTTTGCTGTATCTAATTGTAAAAGTTCCTTCCCTATAAAAGTCTTGGCAAACTGGGCTGGCTCAGTGGTTAGTGCTTTGCTCTCCTCCTTGCAGGGGCAAAGTTCAGTTACTTAGCGTCTGTCTGCTTGTTCCCTTGTCCAAGAAGGAGTTTTTAATCACAGTAGGACTGGATGGCTTGGCTTATTCACAGCAGGGCTACAATTCCAATTGCCATTAGGTCTCTTGTTCAAATATGGCCTGGATCTTTAGTGAAGTTTTAACTGTTTTATGGCCAGTGTATGAGGAGTTGCTGGACTCAGCCTCTTTGCTGGTGGGTGGATATGTCTGTTCTGTAAATGCATTGATGCAATGAGCACCAGGTGATTTCCCATTGCTCTTTTTGCTCCCCCCCCCGCCATGTTTGTGCTATTTGCCAAACACCAAGGTATGCATGGGTGTTTGAGGCCAAGCCCATGTTGATGTCCTTGAAGGCAGAGGGAAGCAGACAGGGACTGGTGTGTCTTCCCTGTGCATCCAGAGGTAGAGACCATCCTGCCTCCCTCATCCCTTGTTGCATTCCTCTAAGGGCAGATGAACAGAGCTGTCCTACTATATACCTTTTCCACCTCCCTTATGACAAGCCCTCCACCCACATCATCTTGGCTATCCCCCCAGTTATGCACTTTCTCTTCCTCATGGTGATCCTCACTGATGCCTTCTTTCATTGTGCCCCTCTTCTTCTGCCTCTTTGGACCAAAGCTGGAGAGACAAAGTTGCCCAGAGAGGCTGCCTTCATTGGCTTTGAAAACACTGCTGGTTTGGTATCATTAATACTATCAGTATGAAAGTAAATAGGGGTGGCACATATGGGCCATTGTTAAGCATCGTGTTAATTATGGTGAGGTGCCTCATTACTCACTCTGGGCTAGATCCTGCCTCTGGCAAGTAGCACTGTCATCACGCTGTCCTCCCTGAAAAATGGGAGGGCTGGAGATGGGTGCTGCAGGCAGAGCACGTCCTTAAGTCACTTTGTATGTACCTGTGACTGTGCAGGGAAGCTTTTCCCTTCACAGGGACTGAATATGCAAGCAAAAGGCAGTGATGGTTGGGGTGAGGAAACAGGGATCATCTGGAAGGGGCTCTGCTCATCAAATATTAGTGAGCATTTTAAAAACAAAACCGATTTTTTCTTGTTCTTGTACAACTTGGGCTTAGACAGTATTTGCAAACCATGGGGAGAAAAAGATTTAAAAACAACAACAACAGAAGAGCATTAGCAGGAAATAATCTCATCAACCCCAACTCTCCAGCAGCGCTGGAGACAGGAAAATGAAGCCTTTTTATTAGCCTTATTGTCTTTAATTAAAGCATTCAGCAGAACCCTCTGATAATGGACTGCAAGTTAGGTCGGCAGCATTTGTAATAACACAATACAGGGTTCAATTAAGTTGTACTTCTGTAGCTTTTCATCTTCAGTTTAAACAAGCTAGTGATATATACAGAATGATTACCTTTCTGAGCTGGGGGAAAAGGCGGGGGGCACAGGGGCTTGGGAAGACAAATCACTTGTTGCTGTATAACTGATGCTATAAAACCACTCCATGTCCACACAGCATTTCCATGTGTTGAGCCAGCTTGTAGGGTACCCCATCATCGCCACCTCGACAGGCTGGCTGTAATTTGGCTGCTATACTGCAGCCATTAGGAATGTTTTTTTATATCACATTTTCCTATCGTTGTGGGTAATCACTGCAGGTTTCCTAAACCTGAACCTTTAAAAAATATATTTTTGATGGTTGCAGTACCTAAAGAACTCCAAACAAACAAGGGGATCAGAGACGGCAGAAGAAAAGATCAGAGGTCCAGGTATAACCATGTGAGCTGAAAGACTGTGGATGATTGACAAGCAGTTGATATTTGCTGCTCCTTCTTTTCCCTGCTCTTTTGAATTATTGGTCATAAAACACCCTGCAGTCGCACTCTTGCTATGTCAGAGAGAGAGAGAAGCCAAGAAAAAACCCACACAGCTAACACTTAACTTTATGTTCACCATTAAGTAATGCTAAATTAGAATGAAATCGGTCTGGTAATACAGGTGACAGCTATATGAAGACCAAATGAATTCCCTATGATCAGTGCCGTTAAGAAGAGCACATTGGCAGAATTCATGATGACGGGACACTTACCGTGCATATAACTCATGTGCACGTACAGGAAACTCATGGTAAATCTGGCCAGTGTTTTATATCAAGCTTTAAAAAAAGGAAAAGAAGTGGCTTTTAAAGCTTCTGCTCAGATTCTCATCTCCAGATGATGTAAATTTGCAATAACTTAATTGCACTGCTAAACCACTGTGGAGGGAGTGGAAGAGATGTGAATGGAAAGCAGGGGCTTTACTGAGGCTTCTGGACAGAGATGCTGGGTGCTTCCATCGTTTACGCTGATGTTGCTTGGGCTGTGCAGCATTGTGCTGCCACCCAGACATGCTCCTTCATGGCCTGGAGCAGCAGCCACCACCAGTGGGACTGTGCTCCACGGATGGCAGTGCTGGCTCGCGGCAGCAAATAGATCCCTTTGTTCACCCAAAGAGCTGTAATCTGCCCTGAGATGCCTACAGACATTGCTTGCCACGAAGTTAATGTGGGACTGTTTCTGTGACACCGCTCCTATTGATTGCTGAGCCCTTATATAAAAGAGAGGGTTGAACTGTGCTTAATCTCGGGCACAGCTTTCCCCATAATGATACCAGGGCTGTGTCACTTGCTACTTCCATTCTGTCAAATTAATCAGTTTTTGGAGAGGAGTCTATGCCTACGTAGCTTTAGCACACGGGTTTTCCTTGCCAGGATGCTCAGGGCTGCAGGGATGGTATTATTCTCTCCATGTTAATGGCACAAGAAGGTGCTATGGGGGAAGGTAAAACCAAGGTCCCCCTCCCCTGTGCTGACTGTCATGCTGTGGTACACCGTCCTGGCATGCTTTGTCACACAAGGATACTACCCTCTGCATACAGGCAAAAATTAGTTCGAGATAATTATCTTCTGCCTCCTTACAGCCCAGCTGTACCTGAATACAGTTAATTTTGTATGTTTTTACTTTCTCTCATGTAGTGCAGCTCTGCACTGTTAAACAGCTGTTCAGCTCCACCCTAGAAAAATAGCTTCAATAAAATGCATTTCCCATACAGGTCATATATTGGTTAATTCATCCATTTGGGAGAACTTCCAGACAGGAAATGTGGAGGCAGAGGAAACTGTCCCAGCAGAGCACAACAACTGTTAAATTAAATCCAACCCTGGCTCCCACTACCTGCCATTGTTACTGAAATAAAAAGAGTAAGCAAAGGACTGAACTTCACTGGGGCTGTGTCACTGCCACTGCCGAGTGCTCCATCTCGTGGGGTAGCTGTCAACATTTTTTACCTGGAGAAGGTGAGTCAAGTTTTATATGGTAACTTCTTAACTTCTGTGATTCAACAGCCAGTCTTTTTTGCCTTTTTTTTTTTTTTTTTTCATCTAAAATAGTAGGGCAGTGCCATACTTACGCTATATTCTAGCCAAGGTGTGAAAGGCAGGTAAAGGTGTACCCTGATGTGCCCAGCCCCCTTAATTCATGATATTAAAGTCTGTTGAAAAGGGAAAACACATTGGAGCTATGTACAAGTTGAATTGACCTCTGGTAGATTTTACGGTTTGAGGAGATGCAAAAGGAACTGCCTTTGACCGTTCCCCTTGGATCACGTACTCCACCAAATCTGCTTGGGCTTGTGGATATAATTTTGTATGGTCATGGCAGGAGTCACTTCTGTGCAGACCCAGTCTGTTGTGTGCTCCACATGGTTTTGCTATTATTGCACCCTGACTGCTGCTGAGACAATTTCTTGCCTATTAAAATGCAGTTACAGCTTGGAAAGCGATAGTGTAAGAATGGCTTATCAGTGCTCTATAGCTATTTGCTCTAATCATCCATACCAAAGGCCTGAGAATGCTCCCACAGAAGCCAATAAGACTTTTACCATTGACTTCAAAGGCAGCAGAGAGCAATTTAGCTGCTGCCACCAGACAAAGCAGGTTAGGCTACAGCTGGTACTTCCACTGCTAACTTGGCTCTGAAATCCTGACAATCTAAATGTATTTTTGCTACATGGAATGTTTAAAAATAGACAAGACAAAGTAGCAGGGAAAACAGATTGCTGGGAATATTCCTTCCCTGGTAGGAGAAATGGACTAGCTGAACCTAGCAGGGCTTTTCCATCTCCAATGTGTATAAGTCTATGATTTTTGTCAGCAAACTAAGCACTTCTGAGCTGGAGGCAGCAGAGAAAGCCGCTAAAAGCAATTTAGAGGTGCTGGTATCATAATTTTTCAATCCAAGAGGAGCTTCTGGTTTTGCATATATTGTAGGGCTCTGGAAGATTCCCCTGAATCCAGTGAGATACAGTGCCTAAGTTGAGACAATCTCATGGACATGAATCATAAGTCAAAATAATGCGAATGTCTTGATAGGGCTGTCCTCCCAGCTGCCTCATGGGAGGAGGATATTGAGTGCACAACGTTGGAGAAGATCAAAGAGGCACCTACAGCTAATAAATCACCAATAATGGGTGACTTTGCCTGCCCACATAGAATCAGGCCAACGATGTTTAGTAAATCAATGTCTCAATACTTTAAATTATCCTTGGAACAGTTACTTCGAAGGCATGCAAGACAAGGGGGTTTTTTCGATTTTGCCTTGGGTGACATGGAAGATGTGGTTCAGAACAAATAGCTTCCTATGCACAAGTGACCATAGTCTAGCTATGTTTGTCACTCTCATGGACTGCATCAAAACTTGGTCAGGAACTCTGATCTTTGGAAAGGAGAAGCTAAAAGAAATTGAAGAGTAATAAATGACACTCAAAGTCTACCCACTCAGACTCTATAAAGATAGTTTACTCATCCTATCTGTATTCCCAGAGGAAAGCAAGAGAGCTGCATAAATGGTACAAGGAAGGGAATAAATGCCCTTTACTAGAAACAGAGCCAGTCCTGTCAAGCCAGAAGGAAGGAGCACAGACCTGGGCAGGGCTGGTGTAGAGGCAGGGGCTCCCTGTGCTCCCTGCAATGTGGGATTAGGCAAGAGAATCCCCTGGCTGAAAACTGGAGGTATCCCATCATTTCAGTGGGTGGCTGCGGAGAAGCCTCTGCTCACTAATGCTGGCTGCTGTGCCTGCTCAGCCCCACTCCTGCAGCCCAGGCTGGGGACTCACCCTTGCGGAAGAAGGGCCAGGGCACCCACCTCAGCTCCTCAAAATGCTCGGCTGGCTCTTCGAAGTGGACTCAATACAAACCTGAGTGTTTCATTAGCCAGGTTTTCCACCCGGGAGGAGAAGCTATGACTGGATTGACCTTAATGTGAAATTAAAGCTGTTTAAGCAGGTAACAGCCAGACAGCTGGGTGCAACCATGCGATAGAGGCGTTTGTCTCTATTTGCAGACAAGCTGTGTATGTGTTTCCATTTCGCTCAACTTTTGCTGCTTGTTTATTTAGCTAATAGGAGACAGCAATCTGCCTCATACAGCCGTGCAAACAGCAGAGCAGAGGGTACCCAAAGAAGGGCTTTTGTTAAACGCTTGCTGGCCTTATGGTGCTAGCTGTTTTTCACCTGCTGCAGGAGAGAGCTGGAGGGAACACACTTGCCTCTAACAAAGCTTTTCCCCTGGTGGGGCATGTCCTGTCTCTCTCCATCAGTCTGGATTCAGGACGAATGTGTTCCCGTCCCTGGGTTGGGGTTATGTCACTACCAAGAGCCTGGGCAGTGGGTCACCATCTCCCTGCATCTCACATCCGACTCGTGGCAGCTGGCCTGGTGCTGCCAAAATGTTTGTGTGGCTGTCCCTCAAGAGACACACAGGAGGAGGTGACCAGACCTTTCTGTCCATGTTAGTGCTTTAGAGAAAGAAAGGAGAAAGAAGGCCGCGTGGACAGCTGCTGCAAAACTTCTCCCTCATCCATCTCTACAGAAGGACTAATGTTGCATTTCAGGAAAATGCTCTGCCACTGTCTTGTCTTTTGCTTCTTCACCCAGCAGTCCTTTCTGAATTTTTAAGTGTTTGTCTTACTGCCTCCTGCTTTTGTCACTCAGCCTTAGGTGTCGTAGATGCTACTTGGGAGTGAAACACAGCTGCTGCCTTCGTGAGTTACCAATCTTCCCCTTTTGTGCCAAAGATGTTGAACACTAGCAACACCGGCTGTCCTGCTATGGCCTTGTGCTTCAGGCATTTACTAAAAAAAAAGATGGACTGAGATGCATGAGCTCATTTTAGGGGGCCATGAGGCAGGGAAGAGATGCTGACGTCTGATTCTGCACCTGTATTGCAGACATATGCTAAAGAACCCTCTCTGACTCTGCTTCCTCATTGCGGTGTGAACTGTCATCACAATACCTCCAGTGCCACGTTTTACAGCATGCACTTTGGCTGTCTGAATTGCTGACCCAGGTATATAATTTCTAGCACTCTTCCCAGAAATTCTGTTCTTTTTACAGAACAGATCTTTGCATCAGGTTCTTCAACACATCTGTGTTTTCTTTCCCAACCCCTTTGCTGCTCATATCTGGACCATTTCTTTCCACCGTGCTCTGAGTACCTTCCTGTGGTGCAAGGGACTTAGATGATAAATGAAAGAGCAAAGAGAGGGATTTTCCTTGGGAGCCCTCTGGAAGTAAACGGGGGAGGCAATAGCGAATACCTTCCAGAGGGTCCTGACCCAGAGACCACTAGAGGCAGCAGAATTCTCCTGGAAAATGCTATCTGTAGTTCTTAGATTGGGTCCCATTGTCTAGAGAATGCATTAGGGACCCCAGTCCCATCATGCTAGGTGTTGTACGGACACAGAACAAGAAAGAACATGCACATATATACAGGCATCGCTTCTTGCATATATACACATTAAATCGGATGCTTTTAGGTCTTAAGTTTAGCTGTGTATTATGAATTCACAGGTCCTCTTGGAGCACAAAGGAACAAATGCTACCTAGTTTATCCTGTATTTAGTTGCTAATTAGGATTTTTTTAGGACATACAATTTGAGGTGTTACCAATTAACTCAATTGTGGACCAAGACCAAAGCTGTTATTTGCTTTGTCATAGCAGTTGAAAGCCAAATAAACAAATAGTACTGTCTTTTTACTCTTTCCCCTGCGCTTTAGCACAGCTGTGCAGCAAAATAATAATAATTTCATTGTCTACTTTCCAAAACTCTACATTTAAAGCAGATTGTAAAAAATTTCCACATGGTTTACTTTGCCTAATTATTACAAAATTGGGCTGTAAATCCCAGAAGAAAGACAATATCTTACTTTAAAAAAATCCAAACACACAAAAGAAACCCAACCAAAAGAAAGCAGATGAATAAATGAAATATGCTAGTTCGTCTGTCTGTTGTTTATGATCAGGAGTTTTGAAGGAAGCCATGGGAGAGAGGTCCTTGATGTGCACAGGACTTCAGTGGGGCTTAGAATTAATTTCACTGTGGCTCTTCTGAAAACTGAGTGTAAAAAAACATTTTAACTGCGAGAAAGAGTAGAAATTTGAAGAACAGTTTGTTGGTTTTGTTTTTTTTTTTTTTTTTAATCTATTTTTTAAACTTTGGAAGTTTCTTTTCCAGTTTCCCATGGCTTGGGATAGCTTGCTTGTGTTGTAAACTCTTCTGGTGACCAGCTCCAACTTGAGATGGCCTGGCCCCTCAAAGGCCTCTGCTGAGCAGGAGGAGCGAAGGACTGGAAGAACAAGAACCAACCTGATGGGCATGAAGTGGAGCAGGAAAAGCAAAGTGAAGCATCTCAAGTGCCAGACAGAGGATCAACACTGGAGCTGTAGCTGTGGAATGTCTAGTGGAGACTTCACAGATTTGCCTTCCTCCTCTTCCTTCTCTTCTGTGAGCCTGTTTTCCTCCACCTCGGTAGTACAAACCTGAGATAAAAGGCAACAATTGAAAGCACAAATGCACAGGGTCCTGGTGTCCTCCTGTCAGGCAGTGGTAAGCCCACAGAATCAGGTGAGCTCTCAGTCTTCAGCAGTTCCCTTCAAAGTTCACATCTAATTAGGAGGATCCTGGATTTTGACATTACTGATGTTTTTAGCAAGTTGGTCTCTTCCAAGACAGCAAAAAAGTCCAGCTGGGAACCCATATGGGAAAAAATATATATATTCTATAAACTTGTTATCCCTAGAAAACTTCTTGTATGCACTATGTGTGAGCTCACTCTATACACCTACTCTTTACCACAACCTGATTTTAGACATTGCATGACAGATAGTCCCACTGATACCTGTCAGCATTTCTATATATCTACTTGGAGTCCACTATAAAGCAGTTGGTGCTCTTTTTTAGACAGAAGAGGTTTTTCTGGTTTTTCCATAAGTTTTTGATCACCCATAGCAGCCCCAGTCATCACTGATTTCAGCGTGGCCTCTATGGGTAGATGATCAATCTCACCCTTCTCCGATTACTTGTTGGAAAATGCAGCCTGGTTACTTGGAGACTATCACCAGTGGCTTCCTTTAACCTGGCATGTGGCACTACCCTGGCAGTGGCAATACCTAGGCATAGTCCAAGATTCAGTGTTATGTTGGACTGATTTGCAACTTCAACACAATTTAATTTAACACAGCAGATATGTGTCCAGTCACTGCAGTACAGATGGCGGGGGGTAATTTTTAAAGGTATTGGAAGCCTGCTTGTGGTATTTACCCATATCTTCAGAAACACAGATTAGGCGTAGTGGATGGGTCTTTTTCTCCTTTCACTTCTGTTATAAACAGACTAATGGTAGTCATGGTGGCACATCCTGACACCAGGAAAGGCTTCATCCTTAGCTCAGGTGAACCTACAGCTGTAGGCACATGCACTTTAGCTAAGCTATGGGTGTTAAAAGGATGGCAAAACTGCATTTTAAGCCTACCTCAAGACTGCTCATGGGAAGAAGCATGTATACATCGATAGCACTGCATGAATGTGCATCTTGGTTTCAGACCACGCCAATGCAGGCATGTACTGATGTGCTCCAAGCTGAGGTCGCCAACATCCGAAGGCGGGTGTCTCCATCCCATGAGAGATGCTGTTACACTGTCAGTTGGGTGCTCTCCTTGGTAAAACTGTATCCCCTCACTTCCTACATTCATTCAGTTGTCAAGAGCAGACTCGTTTTAACACTGTGGATTCTACGTTTTCTCTGATGTAATTATTGTTTGACACTGCAGCCCTTCCAAGCACCTTACATAAGGAAAAAGAGAGAATTAAATATGAGAAGCCTAAAAATAAAACTATTAAAAGGAGAGAGAAGCTGTTTTGAGAGCAGCAGGAATGATGTGGTGCCTCTGGGAGAGGATATGTTGAGTCAAAGGAGATGTTCTGCTTTTAGGCAGTGCCTTTTATTGTATTTCAGTGAAGTTCTGTGCTTTTCTGAAGTTCTTAGGTGCAGCACTTTTAGAAATGAGCCTGTTCTTTCTCTTTGCTCTTGCAAAACCCGTGACTTTCATACCATTTCCCAAGCCAATCTTCTTGTACAGACTGCAGCCAAAATTTCCCTTCTCTAATTAACCTGAAATGGTTTTTGAAGAAGTTTTAGCCGCAGAGAACATCAAATTTAGCTCTTAGCCTGGAGCCAAGCTCTGGGCTAAAGAACACATGTCTTTTTACGAATTCATGCAAATGCACCTTGACATCTGGGATGTGATACGTCGCCTGCACACTCCCCTGTTGAGATAACGAGCAGTAGCGGGCACTGCTGCTGCTGCAGGTGGGATGCAAAAGGTTTTTCCCATTCATTCCAACACTTTTGCCCAAGCTATGTAAATAATTGCAGACTTCTTTGACACAGGCAAACCTCTTCTGTTGATATTTGTCCATGTGATAACTCAATCACATTTCCCCTTTGAATTGATTCTGAGGGTAGCATGCCACAGTGTTTCCTGAGTTATGACCCTGTAAGGGATGGAGTTCTCTGTTGACCCTCTGTTTACCACAGCTAACTCCTCTGTCATGTGAAAAGGCAGCCAAAAATCTACAACACATACATTTTTCTAGTGGGATTTTGCAATGCCCTTTGTAGGGCCTGGTTTACACACATCTGGTGACCAATGTATGCTGAAATTCAGGTATGGAGAATGGGGCTGGAAGGAACCTTCAGAGATCATATGCATCAAGTCAGGGTCAGCTAGGTTTCTGTCTTTGCAATGACTGTAGAAAAACTCTGGCTGACCGCATTAGGCAAGAACAGATGAACATGCATGGAATGTCTCATTTACATCAGGTCCCTTTATGATTTCATGAGTTGGGCACTCAGCAGCTGAGGCATCAGTATCATAGTGCTGTGATGGTCAATGTGTTCTTGAGTTTTCTCTTCTGCACAGCTGTGACTCATTTTCTCTGTGTTGTAAGTGATGGTGTTTGGAAGAGGTGTGGAACAGCAACCAAGAGAGATGGGTCCATGATGTTATCTTTCACAAAATCTAGTCCAGACTGAACAAAGGTAAAGCCTTGATCAGGTACATGTGCATCCTGTCCAGAACATCTGTGGGAATAATTGAATGTGGGTAGGTGAGTACTCTGAAATGCTGAACCATCACCATTCACTCCAGATGCCTCATGATGAGCCCATTCAGAACCAAAGCAGAAACAATGATGTGAAGCCTAGATACTTTGAACCCTCAAAATTATTTTTTTTTGTGAAACTGCCTGTTGTCCAAGAAATACTTGTAGAAAATAGCTTGGAGAATAATTTAGACTAGCAATATCTTGTGGAAAATTGTAAACAGCTGGGGCACCATTCCTGAGCAGGAGAAAGTAGACAAATCCATTATTTTCTATGACATCCTACTTCAGCTCTGGTAGCTGCATTGCTTTCGGTTTGATGGGGGCTTTTCTCTTTTTTTTTTGAAAGAACTTACTCAACAAAGAAAACATATTTTCCCTCTGGGATAAGTAACCTCCTGTAATTGCACAACTCCACTGGTTTTTAATCCAGTCTGTGTGCCCACAGTAAGTGGTCTTTGGTTTTCTGGCCAAACACCAGTATTTGCAAGCTTCATGGAAAACCTTTCCTTTTGAGCTATAGAGAACCATAAGGTTTGTAGTTCCACAGAGGCTGACTTGAGCCAGCAAGCAGCAGGGCATCGTGTCAAATTCTGCAGAGTATAAACTTTCACCCATAGGAATACAACATGTTTTTTCTTGCCATTCTGTAAAGAAACCCCTCTGAATACAAAGTGAGACTGGCTTGATTTCCTGAACTGCCGAGAGAGAGAGAGGAAAGGAAGGAAGAGTGCTGCTTCTGTGCTTGCTTGCCTGTTGATTCTTAAACCTACTGAGGACCAGTTAAACCAGCTACCCTGCTTGACTCTTCTTTTTGCCAATGAACTCCAGCTACTCGCAAAATGTGGTAGTTTACAGTTACATGTGGGACATCAATAGTGTATTTAAAACCTGACAAAGTCCAGAAAGCTTCCTCATTAATTGCTACATGAACACAACACAGGAGCCCTGTTGCTATAAGCAGCATGAAGTTTCCACCCCAAAGCCTGTTGCACAAGGTGGAGCCAAGCTGTCATCTCTCACTTAACCTAAGATGACCCTGGTAGGGCTGCTCTGTGCCAAACATTCAGGTCACAGCGCTTCTGATGGTCGTAACCCACACACCGAACTGCTCTCATAGTAGGGAAAGGGCATAAGAGGAGCACAGAGAAGAACCCTGTCCTACGCTTTTGTCTTTTCCAATTAGGTTCTAAAGTGATAATGCAGAGATTATTTTTGCCCCTGCATCAGTAAAGTGGAGAAGTTTTGGCCTGAAATTTCCTAAAGTGCTATTTTTACTCTGACTTGCTCATAATTTTAAGGTTTTGCATTTTTTCTTAATTGCCAGTCAGCCACTCTCCAGCTGCAATATTAACATGTGGGATGGTGGTTACCTCCAGTGGCTATTTAAATTAGACACAGATCTACTGAATAGACACAGAATGCTAGGAGATCTCTTTTGGAGGGAGTAAGGGTTAGGGGAGAAACTGCTTTCCAGTTAACATTGCCAATGCATTTCTGAAGCAAAGGATGACACCTTTCTGACTTCAGGACTTTATTCATGTCTTTCTCTTACAGAACATGTGTTCTGAAAGCAGATAGCCATGTCATCTTCAAGCTGTCATTTCACTGGGATACTGCAAGCAAGGTACAGCCAGCCTGGCTTGGGACTGCATAGGATTGTGTCTATCCAAGGCATTACAGGTAATTGAGCTGATATTACAACCTCCCCGGAGACAAGGCTGACTCCAGGACCAGCAAAGTGCCAGCCACTGCTCAGTGCAGATTTGCAGGTAAAGCCAACCAACCTCGTGAATGATGCACAGCCATGGAAGACCCTGGGAAGCATCTGCTGGGGGCTGTGTTTTTAAATACAGCCAAGCTGTGCCAGTGACCCCCTTGGATATGTGTCATGGTAAGTTTGAACCAGGCAAGGGAAGGTGAGCTGCACCCATGCCAGTGTCTCTGTAGACTGCACATACAGATTGTCCTGAGGTTCAGCAACAGCGGTGCAATAACAAGCCAATATTTCATTGTCCTGTGCCTCGTCCAAGCATTCCTGCAGCAGCACAAATAGCAACCAGGGAGTTAGCAGAGAGAAGGCTTTGGAAAGGCTGAAGAGGCTGAGGGGCTTTGGGAGGAGGAAGGTCAAGCTGTGCCCAGCAGCAGGTTTGTGCTCATCATAGTTTGTCTGCATGGCCACCTCCTAGCTCAGCAGGATGGATAGGCTCAGCTCCTCAAATGGGTGCAAGTAGGCTGTTAGCCACGCACTGGAGGCTGTTTCAACACCGAGATTTATGGTGAGCACAGGAAGGTTTGGATGGGGTTGTGGCTGGGAGAGAGTGGTCCCTGAAGAGAGCAGCAGGGGCATTGTGCAGCCCTTGCTGTTCTGTGCCAACATCCCCTTTCCTCACCTATGCTGGGAGGATGCCACAGAGCAGGAAGCATCAGTCAAACTTGCTCCCTCACACATCCATACCACCCCCTCCATGCATGCCTTAACCTGCGCTGGAGCACAATTCCACCACTTTATTCATCCCTCAGGCTGACAATTCAAGTAGCGTTTCCTAGCCTGGACCCAAAGGGTTAAGGTGGGATGTTAACTTCAAAGCTGGGCTCTCTGGTCACTATAGGGGTCTGAGCAGTGTGGGCCATGGAGGTCCTTGCAGGCAGGTCCTTTCTCTCCGTGCTGTGAAGAGCAGATGTGGCATGAAAGCTTCCTTTCGGAGAGGGCATGATTAATCTTTGCTTCTTGGAGGATGACAAATATATTATATTCGCCGACATGCACATGCATTCTCTTCTCCTGATGGGTGACCCTTGTCTTAATGCCAAGCATTCGAGGTCCAGCTCTGTAAACTAAGAGGAGAGCTTTGCAAGCTCATTAATGCTTTGAAGTCGCTCATTAGGAGCAGATTCCTCTGGAGCTGGCGAGCGCAACACCCTTTGTGAGCATGGCTTCATTTGATATTAATGCGGGTGCTGCAGCTGGAGGCATCCAGGGATGCTGAGCTGCGATTCTGCACACACAGACCAGCACGGCAGACTGCTGTGACTATGATGCAAAGGGTAAAAGGGAAACAGGGAGAGTTGATGTCCCATCTTGGCATCTAAGGGGGGTGAATTTTCCTCCTGGCAACATTTCTGCATGTGATTAGGTTGACCCAGTCCTCTGCTGAGATGAGGACCTTCAGCATCCTCCTGTGGGATGACTGGGGTCCTTCTACCTTGCTTCCTAGCACCTGTGAATTGTCCCTGGAGGCCAGGGTGACCCGTCCTGACTGAGGAGCTCTGTGTCACCCTCTTTTGAGACCTGGAAACATCCCTTTTTCTTGTCAGTGCCTCTCACCTCTGCAGCAGTCAACCACAAGCCCTCCAAAGAGCTCAGCTACCCTAGGGCACAGTTGTGAGCAGTCCCTGGGAAGTGAGGAGGGAATTGCTCTCATCTTCAAGCAGGACAGGGCCAGGACAGCCTGGCCAAACATGTGTCCAGCAGACAGGTTTCTCTGGTAAAAGGGCCTGGCCAGGTTTCTCTGTGTGATAGTATTTCTGTGTGAAGGTGATGGACTAGGGAGAGTGGTGGTGGCTGAAATCAGAGACAGAAATTATGAGGCTCCTGTGGCTTAAAGGCTAGAGACCTCCTGCACATAGGTACTTGGGGACTGTGGGTTTGAATCTCATGTGATTCCGTGATGAGAGGGTTTTGTGTTTTGTTTTGTTTTCTTTTTTTTTTCCCCAGATGGCAGAAAAAAAAGCTGTACCTTACCTAAAGGAAAAAGAAAGACACTCCGGCCCCACTGTCTTTCCCAGATAAATGCCCTAGTAGAGACCCAGATGTGGACTGGAGGGGATGAGAAGGGGGACCTGAGGTGCAAGGACAGTGCTTTAACCATGTGTTGAGTCTGGCTGCGTGCTGTCAGACTGCCAGAGCTGCTCCCTTCCCCCTGAGCACCCCGCAGGGTCAGGCTGAGACCCTCCAGTGATGGCTCTCCTGCACCAGGCTCCCTTGGCAGCGTTATCACCAGTGACTGTGTTCCTTGCACGAGGATCTAGTGTGGCACATAGGGGCATGGCCCAGGAGACCTGATGCCTCCCAATGAGACGTTCCACCCATTTGCTGGGGACATTAAAGAAAGCAGCGAGTAGGGAAAGGTGTCACTGGGCTTGAGAAGTGCCTTGAGTGGGGGACGTTGGGGGCTTGGTGAGGTGTGTGCCCTCCAAGGGAGGAGCTGGCAGTCCACCAGGATGGCCGAGTGGTGAAGGCGTTGGACTTAAGATCCAATGGGCACATGCCCTCGTGGGTTCGAACCCCACTTCTGGTAGGAGCTTCCTTTTCCTTTTGGTCCCAAGATCCCACCCCAGCTGTTGTAGACTCAGCTCAGAGCGGGGATGGGAGCTCTGGGTCCTGTGCCCAGGGAGCTGAGGCCATTCAGTGCCCCAGCACGAGGACCCTGGTGGGACCAAGCCACCCTACCATCCGGGCTGGATGTGTAGAGAGACATGAGGCAGTCCCTCTGGCTCACAGGTTACGGATCTCATCCTTCGTGCAGGGAGTGCTGAGAGTGCTTGAATCCCACGTTCTCCCAAAATAGCAACTTGTTTTTCCCATGGCAGAAATAGAAAAAACTGACTACCCTGAAAGGGGAAAAAAAAAACAAACCAGTTGTTGAGCTCTAAACAGCTCGAGCAAGCCACAAATGGAAACCCGTGCAAACAAGTGGGTTCAGGGAGATGGGTTTGGGGTTTGTGGACACTGCTCTACTACCAGCTCTGCTCCATGATCCCAGACCCATTGCTTGGCTCACCCAAAGCAACATTTGCCATTCTCCAGGAGAACTTGGCAGTGACACAACCCCCTGGAAGAACTCAGAATGGCAGGAAGGGGTTCCTGATGTTGCTGATTAAATTTGGGAGATGCTTGAGAAACTGAACTGCTTCTCTGTTTCACAGCATCACTATACCATAGCCTGCCTTGGGTCGGTGCTTACAAATGCTCATGAGATTTTTGCTCCCTTCATCATGTGCATGGATGAGCACCAGATATTTCCCCCAGAAAAGGGTTAGTCTGATGGACCTGTGGAGTCACTGTCAGGTTTTCATTTGGCTGCTTTGCTCCAGCCTGAGGCCAGTTGGAAATGTCCTACTGCTGGGACATGATTTGAAGTGATGGTGTTAATTTGGTTAATTATGATTCCTGGGTAGCATGCGCTTCTTGCAAATCAGCTTACCATTGTAGTATCACTGGAAGGAGTTATTTGCTGGTGCATGGGGTTATGTATGAATTTATGATTATGATGTAGGACCATTATTTTCATGTTTATAGTAGATGATACAGCTCAATTAAAAGTTGTGTGTTAAGATCTTTGGTGCTCTCTGATATAGGGGAATCAGATGGTGGCCTACAGGGCCTGTACAAGTGAACATGTAACGAATGGGGCAGGACCCAGAGGAGAGGACATGGGAGGAATTACTCTGCTCCTCTCCCATTTGATTAGTGCTGGGAGTGAAATTTTGTGCATATCTGCTAGAGCTGGATTGTTGCAACTAACCTCAGTCATTAAGTGATGCAAAGAATGACAAATACATCTTTGAGAGTATCCCAGGGGGTCTAAGCAGCACTGCAGGTCAAGTCTTTAGCCTCTAATGGCTTGGAGTCAGACTTCTGTCTAGTTTATATGTCAAAGGCATTTGGTGGCCTCCACTGAGTTCAAAGATGAAATCTCCTCATTTGAGCTTCTCTGTTGATCCATATTCTCAGAAAGCTTGTCTTTTTTCCACCCCAGGGGTATGGACTCTGGTCTGTTCGTGATCCCTTGAGGATGTTTATCAACTTTGAAGAACTACTGGGCAGATAGAGCACCATCTGAGAGCACCAGAAGCTGAATTAACAGCCTTTGTATCTCACAGCCTGCCAGAGTCATATGGATGGCCGGGGCCAAATGTTAATTTGACTCAGGACTGAGATCAGATGGCAGACCCATGTAAGAACATGGACCTGGAGGTTTGGGGACTGAAATAGCAATGAGTCCAGTGACCAGGGTAGGTGTGGGCTGTGGAGGACTGATAAATAAACTGTCTTCTACCAGACCACAGCTTTCCTCCTCACTCCATATCCTCCAAGTGCTTGACAGAGCTAAAAAGAGAACCTTATCCAATAGTCATTTCCATGTATCATATTTATTAAGATAGTTACTGAAGGTTAACTATCAATAGTTTATTACAAATATATTTATTATAGATTAACTATGCAGTATGCACATCTGTTATGTTGTGGTTAAAAGTAAAACTCAGTGAAAGGTTTTTAATAATGAATTTGTGTTGAAGTAGTGTACAATAAGTATCTTTAGTAATCTTACTCTCAATTTCATAAGACAGTTTTATGTTTAATAAATACCTAGAGATTATTAAAAACATATTTATCAAAGATTAACAGTGATGGAATAGATACAAATCTAAGCTGTTAAACTCAATGCGCATACTTATAATAATCAATTCCTATATTAAAACGCAATAACTGCCTTGTTTAATCTAAATGAAATGGGTTTTGGGGATCTTTGTAAACACCATCTTTTTCTGTGTGCTCCTGCTTGCAGATCTCAGATTAGATCCTGGGACATTTGTACTTAAAATAAATCAAGAACTTAGGTAAAAACAAAGCAGGCCTAGAATAATGCAGGCTGTTTCAGGAACAGGGAACCAGAGCTTCAAAAGATGTAGGTCAAAGCCAGTCCACGGGCACCAATGCAGCTAGTCTTTCTTGCCCCAGCTCTGTATCCTCAAGAAATCCCCACATCCAGTCTAACCTACAATTATACCACCACCTCTAGTCACACCACTTCCAGGATTGGGAGTCTGGAGCAACAACTCTCAACTTCTTTACAATCACAGATGCACCCACACTGTTTTGGATACAGAAACCTAACGCCTGTCTTATATCTTGTTATTATCTAGCACTTTGAGGCAGAGTGCTAAAATGAGCTAACTATTTAGGAGATAAACAAAATGTTATTGTTTTACTCTTGTAATGCTACTGCTATAATTGCCAGCTGGTGGGTAACAAGAGGTGGTGCCTGTGCCTGTGCCTGTGCCTGTGCCTGTGCCTGTGCCTGTGCCTGCCTGCAGGTGCTGGGAGCTGTGCCCCAGACACTCACTTTTTTTGTGAAAAGTGTCACAGGATGTCTGGGTGCCTCATGGAGCATTGGTGGCCTCTGGTCTGCAGGAGGACTCAGACTCCTAAGCTCTCCTGACAGCAGGCTGGAAACCTCACAAGGCATTCCCCAGCTGGCCTGGCTCCAGTGCCTCGTCCCAGCATTTGGGGACGGTTTTATCCCATGTTTGGGCTTGCACTTTTTCATCAGTGGAGCTCAGTGCCAAATCTAGATGAGGATATAAATCAGTCACCCAATTCAGGGGAGATCGCACACTCTATGTATAAAATATGGACTGTGCCATGACACAAGGGGGCTGTGTGGGTTGTTGACCCTGTAATGTATTGAAGGGTATTTGCCTCTTGTGATGGCAGGATCTCAAAAAGAAGTCTGAGAGGGACAGTCATCCCCTACACTGCTGCTCAGCAGTATCTCAAATATATGGTGATTTTCCATCTCCCAATTGGCTGTTGATTTCCTTCCTTTATGTGTTTGAAAACCAGGCTCAGGCACTGCCTTAAGGGATGCTGCTTCTGCATTTCAGATGATATTGAACAGTTCTGTAGGATCAGATGTGTGCATGGGGCTGCCAAGGAAACCCTTCAAAGGCAGGGCAGAGTCAGGGCATGATGAAGGCAGCTGGGCAGCCTTTCAGAGATGGAGGGACCTGTTGGAGACATGATAGCTGAGAAGTAGTGGGGAGGTTCTGGCCTGTATCAGCCACCTGGTATATGGAGATATATATGTGTGTGTGTATATGTATATAAAAATATATCTCCTGGATATGAGTCCCATCTGTGCTCATGGCACCAGTATATGGTGCAAATGTCTGGCTCTGAGGAATGTGTTTGACTCAAAAGATAGCCCATACAACCAAGGAAGATCTTTCTGTGCTTAACTGGGGAAGGGCAATGCTGCCTCCATTGGATATTGTTGGGATCCGTTGTCATATTTTGGCAAGATTTGGTCTGAATGTTGCCTCCAGCAGCCATCTGTTGCCAGGAGCCCCTGCCTTCACTTTTATCGCACGTGGTGAAATGTGACCTGAACATCTTAGAGGTTTTGTGTGTCTCCCATGTAATCACACACTCCTCTGTGGACATTAGAGAAGTTGTGTCTGTTTACACCCTGAGTGAGTTTGTCTCCTGTGTGTGTTCCTCAGCTGAACCTGCCCTGTGGAGGATGCTTAGCTGGTAGGGGGGGAGTTTTCCATCTTAGCAGAGGGCTGCAATTACAGAGGTGACCAGAGAAAAAAGACAAGCGGGCACGCGCCACTGCCTTTAATAGAAAGCAATGATTCTTCTGGGCTCCAGAGTAATACAGGAGATCTGCTTTTTATAAATTAACAGCCTACAAGTAGCAATCTCAAGCAATTAAGCTCTGGAATGAAGGCGAGCACCATGAAATGTATTCTGGAGCAGACAGGGGGTTGGCAAAGACAATCCCTGAGCAGTGGAGAAGGCAAAAATATACTAAAAATGCTCCAAAGAGAGTGGGAGAGCTCTGTTCCCACTCTCATTTCGATTGAGCATGCATGTGGACTTCTCATCTTGCTCTGTGTCATCCCTCCTTTCTCTACTGGCTCCTGGGGACCTGATTTGGAGCCTTCCTGAGCTCATCCAAGTCTCCATCCTCACCATCACTCTTGTGCCTGTTCTCACCCATGTTGGTAAGTAAGGAAATCCCCACAGTGAGGAAGGGATGGCGGGTGGGAGACATGTGAAGTAGCTGGGAGCTTGAGGACAGCTAGGAGCTGAGGAGGGGAACAGATAAATAAAAAATAAAACTGCTAAGCTCCCTGTCTTACATTAATAGCCTGTATGGAATCCTCTTTGCCATAGAATTCAATTTATTTCCATTTAAAGGCTGTTCTTCTCAATCAATGCAGCTAATAAATAGCTGCTGATGGCCATGACCCCCAGGCTGAGGGAAGAATTTATCTTCTAAGCCAATTAAAGGAATTGAACAATTCCTTTTAATAACACTATGGGATTTTAATACAAGAAAAAAAAAAAAAAAAAAACCAAAACAAAAAATGAAACAACGGGAAAGGGAAAGAAATCCTTCCACCAAGCCTTGCAGAGAAGGGTCAGGCAGGCTCTGCCAGGGTCAGGATTAGATGTTTTAACTTGTCTTGTGAAGCTGGTAGGGGAAATATAGCATTCCCTGTGAAAGCACAGGAATGCTTTGCTTTTCTCATGTCTTAAAAAAAAAATCCAGAAAAGAAAGAACATAATGGCAAATTATGTTCTCTTGTTTCCAGAGCTGTAAAGGGTTTGGGGGGATTAGCAAGCCCCTCTGGAGTGGTGGGAGAGGTGGACGGGCCAGGCCAGTTGTGATGCCTCTTGCACTGCTCCAATGGGTAGGAAGCCCCTTCAGGAGTGGGGATTTATCTGGGTGCCCTCTGGGCACGAGGGCAGTGGAATCCAAGGCAGCAGTGCCTTTCACCTCAGGAACTTCCACACTCACAGGGGTAAGGCAGGTATGCCCTCTCCATGGATTTTTTCCCGAGACTCCCATTGCTTTTTTTTTTTTTTTTTTAGTGGCAAAAATCCTTGCTGATCCACTTGAGCCCTTATGGAGTGATGGGAAGCATCCTATGAGACCTGTGGGCTCCCACAGCTGGTATTGGAGCCAGTGCTCAGTCAAGAGAGCATTCATGCCTTGGAAGACAGACAGGTGCAAAGGAGGTGGCAAGGAAAGCAGAATGGATACCTATTGAGTTTTCACAAAGCTACATAACCCCAAATGGCAGTGGGTCTTCTCCACTCCATCACTCTCCTGTCAATGAAATCTCATGACTCCTGTTGGCATCGGATGAGAGCATCTGTCAAACACATGAGCCTCCTTCGAACACTCCTGTGCTGTAGGGAAGTCTCTTATCTCCATTTTACAGATGGCAAGCAGAGGCACAGAGAGGTTAATTGACTTGCCCAAAGTCAGTGCAGGAGGTCTGTAAGTGATGCCAGATCCCTTGAATTCCTGTCTTCTGGCTTAATCATAAGACCATCCATCTTCATCCCCTTCCCGCTCAGGATTCCCCAGCAACCGTGATAGCTCAGGTACTCGTGTTGGCAAACTGCAGGTGGAGACAATGCTGGGAAATGAGCATTTCCAACAATGGTTTTTCAACTCCATTTCCCAACAGGACATCAATTTTGACCTTGAAATTTTGGGGTTTTTTTTAAACTCTTCTTTAGTGTCCTTTAGGAGCAGTAAGATAAAAGTACTTGAGCATGAGGAAGATCATTCACTTTTTGGGGAGGCATTTTAAAGATGTTAAGACAAAAGGATGTTTCATCACTGCTTTGATAGAGAAAGGACATCTTTCATGAGTTTCAATGCACTGCGCCCATCAAACTGATAAGCAGATTGAACCCACAGGTAGAAAACAAAGAGTGACCTTTATTTTCAAGTGATCACCTGGTAATAGATCCACCCCCACCCCAAAGGGCTCTGGAGATCTGTCCTTGACAGCCATTCCCCTATCTGTGTGAGCAAGTCTGTGCATGCAGAGCCATTGAGAAATGTGGCAAGGTGTAAACATTTCCATCACAATGTCTTTTGTTTCAGAGGTGTGAATGGAAGAAGCCAAGAGTCCTGAGTGAGCTGCTGATGAACGCAGAGCACACTTTTTACATTCCCTCTGAGACTGGGAAGGAAATCGAAACTGTAAGTCCGCCTCTCTCAATTTGCAGGCTTTCTGCAACATCTCTGTTCTTTCTTCTTGCTCTCTCGTTTTCATTTTTTATTAATTATCCAGTGACAATTTTCCCAGAGGACTCTATTTTCCATTAATTATTAGGAGAACTACAGGGGGAACATTGAGCTGTTGGAGAGCTCACTTTGAGAACATCAGGTGGGAGCGTTTCCTAATGCCTACATGTGTATCTTTTTGACATTCTCCTTGCGCAGGAGGCTAAATGATCTGCCCGGGATGCAGAAGAACTTTTTTTTTTTTTTTTTTTTTTATTGCAGCATAGCACGTTGAGCAAGGAAACTTTATTTAAGTGCTGGTTTGTTGGCCCTGGAGACTAACATACTGCTCAGCCAGAATCGATCAGCATGCTCTGTGTATGATTTATTATCATGTCCTGTGCGTAAGAGAATTCACAGATAGAAACCAGTGTCAACATAGGACCATGCTGCACTTGCATCACTGTTTTCTGCTGCTGAAGATGTAGATACGGCAAGAGAAGGAATAATGTTGGCCTGAAATCTCAGGTCCCAGATGTTGACTGTCCCCAAAGCAGATGAATAAAGAAGCCATGGATTTTATAGTTATACCTTCTACAGTCCCCACAGTACACTGAGACACATGGAAACGTCTTGAAAGAAGCAGTCAGGAGGCTCAGTGTTAATACTGAAAGATCCTTGGTATGGCATGTCTGTTTGAGCATCGTTGGCATTCAACTTCTGTTTGAAAGAATATAAGTTGATATTTTTATGATGTTGATCTGTGAACCTGCTTCTGCAGGTTACTATAGGTTACTGAATACTACTATTTCTAGGATATTTGAAATTCAAGTACTTCTGTGTAATTAGAAGGATGTTCTCCATACATGAACCAGTTTTTAGAACAAGCCAAGAAGAGTCAGGATTTCCTCCAGAAAATTCTGACCAGGCTTGTGGGGTCCTACATGTGCTTTATGCTTTAAGATTTTAGTGAATATAGCTTCGAAGCTGTGCAAGTACAGGGAGCAGAACTCAGCATCACTTGCTCCTTTCAGAAGCTGAATGAAAAACAGTGCAAATACAGTGGGTTTCTGGGCTTTAATTTAAGGAGTTTAAGTTGCATTAATGGTTGGTACCTGCCTTCCCATGCTAACTCAGACCTCCAGCCCGCACTTGACTTTCTGCACAGGACGTCCCTGCTCAAACCTGTTACAAGCACATCCATAATGACTCCTCCTGAAGGGCTCAGTTCAGGTGTTGCACGGCGGTAGCACTTTATTACACGTCAACTCCCATGCTGTTTTACAACATCGTTTCTATGGTTACCTACCACCCTCTGTAACCCACGGAGCCCGTAAAGAGGCAGGATTGCATTTCACAGCGGCAAGACCTGTCGTGTACAGTGATGGGCTTAATACCTGATGAAGAGTGAAGCACTAACCCACGGTCGGGTCCCAGTTGCGAAGCTGTGGTCCTGGGAGCTTCTCCTTGTGCTGGGAGGCGCCGGGGGTCAGAGGTGGTCAAAGGAGGGTGATCTGATCAAGCCTCTGGTAATTGTCATGCTGCTCCCAATCCCCCGACTTCTCACCTTCGTGTCAACAACCAACTTGGATCTGCCAGTTGTTGGAGTTCTTTGCAAGGGTGGGACAGGGAGGAGTGACTAGGGCAATAGGAGATTTTTTTGTTAAGAAATGCCCATAAGGGCTAACATGGGCCTATCTGGCTCCAAAAGTTTTCTGGAATGAAGTTACAAACATGGTATATAATTGGATTTGGCCCGAAACAGCTTCTTCTTTCCAGAATAATGAGTTGAATGAATTTCTATTTCATGATCTGGGGTGGCTTGTTTTAATGATGCCTGAGAGGGAAAACAAAGATGTTCTGAGAAATTTTCAAGGAAGGATCAAGGATTTGATCCGGATAACATGACCACTATGGAGAATAAAATTTTATGAGAATAATTATTTGACAGAACACTTTATAATGTTTAGCTGTCTGTCTAGTTGGACCAGACCGTGCCCACAAATCTGTTACTGTAACTTGATATTTGCTTGCTTTTAAACCTGACAAACATGTGTATGTGCAATAATGCTATACAAAATAATTGAAACAACTCACAAAAAGAAGAGATCTGGAAGGTCTCAAAGTGAAGCAGATTAAAACCTTATTTCCCTGTGGATAAGATTAGCTTTTATTGTAAAAATAATTTAAAAAATCAAGCTTTCTTCACCAAAGAAGCATTCATCCTAAATCATAAGGTGCTTTTAGGGAACACCCTCCCTCTCCAAATATATCAGAAGTTAACAGTTTTGACAATCTATTTTCCACCAGTTCCAGGTAAGGTACAGAAAGGGTCCTTGAAGTGCCAGTAGATGAAAAATTGGGGATCAGTCTGAAATAGTATATTACTGCAAATAAAATTGTCTGTCTCTGTGGAGGCAAATTATGCCATGGGAAGGAAACAGCTCTTTTCTATGTGGTTCTGATTTGTCCTCAAAATGAACCACACGCTTGGTCCCAGCCACCACAACGTGACCAGATAATGAGACCTGGGAGGAAGCTAAAAGAAGAGCAACCAGACCACCCCTTCTGCCTTCTGATCACTAAATGATCAGACGTTTGGAAAAAAATGATTTATGTGGGAAGCCTCAAACCACTAAACGAGGCTACAAGATGACAACGTGTACTTCTGTGTGTGGGAAAAAAAGCCTAAAAATATCTGAAGGGTGTAAACATGAAGGAGAGCGCTGCAGTATCAAAGGGACAGCACACAGTACAGGGTTCAGAGCTGGCAGCTTTCCTTGCTGTTTGGAGCAGCGGATGGGAGGTAACTGAGAGGCAGAGCATCATCGTCATGACTATATTTCACTTAAGCCTATCCCTCTGCGACTTGATTTGTCATGTCCTACTTCCACCTGTGACTGGCATCAGGACTTGTCCTACTGAAATACTGCCTAGAAATAGAACAATGCAAAAAAATATTTTCCCCTTCACTTAATTGAGGTGATCCCCAACACCATGGGACAAATTTGAGCCTGCTGAAATCAAAAGGGTTTTTCCCATGCGACTATAAAAGCTGCTCTCACTTGCCAAGTGTCATCCGTCCTTATAGTCACTCCCTTCCTTCTCAAGTAATAAGGCAACATATGGATCATCATTACCAGACCCCAAGACTGTAAAGAAATTTTTATATATTTCCTATAGCTCTCTTTAGATATATGGTTGGATTCTCAGCTGATGGGAAGCAACGCTGATTCATGGCAGCTGAAGACACAGTCTCTTGTGTTTTGTCTTGTCTTCTCATCTCATTGAACTTTCCAAGGATCTAAATTAATGTAAGGGAAATATGACCTTGCCTCAGTGAATTGTTTTGGGGGCTAATGTGATGAGCGATTTATGGGCAAAGAGCCTTTTTTTTTCCCTCTTTCTTTAATAAAAAGAGCTTTCATTCAGCAGCTTTGATGGAAAGCCTGCGAGGACCCATGATAAGTATGTAACCGGAACAGACTCATATTAGATATCACTGTTACAAATCTATTAGTCCCACACATTAGAGCATGTGCTGGACCTGATGAGCTACACTAGTGGGAACATGAGTCATTTTGTGAAATGGATGTAGCTTGCAAATCTTTTAGACTGTTATCCAATTCCTTTTCTTTCAGTTTAATTAGGATATAAAACATGGCCTTAAGAGCTCACACGAGTGGAGAGAACTCTGTGTAAGGGATGGGGAGCCAGCTGTGAGTGTTTCCCAGCTGCTTTGCTGCTCAGCCTGTTGTCTTTCGCCTGCAAGGTGGTTTTGCTGTTCCCCCAGGGACCAGTGGAGACAATGTCTCTTGAAGCATTACAGGAGGACAAAGCTACTCTTGCTCACTTGAGGGTGATGTGCACAAGATGAGTTGGCCTTGGGTTTCCTCCACATTCCTGCCCAGCTGCTGCCAACACCCAGCATGTTGGGAGATGCTGGGCTCTCCCAGCCGCAGAGCCACTCGTGCTGGTGGGGTACCTGGACCCGCCGGGGCTGAGCCAGGGCCCGGTGAGGCTGCTGGAATGTGGAGGGGTCTGCCAAAAGCTCCCTAGCAGGGAAACACAGTGACAAAAGAGAACAGTGATGAGACAAATCAGACGGTGGTTCTTTTCCAACCATATATGCAAAGCACCTATAATGAGCGGAGACAAGCACCTGGGACCTATGATGCTGCTGATGAATTAATATAAAATCAAACCATACACTTTAAAGACAAGAGCATCCAGCCCTTCTCATAACCAATGCAGGACATGTTTCATCCAGAGCATATCTGCTATCATTGGCGCACTTTCTGTTCTTGAATTCATCTGTTCCGTACATTTGAGGACTGGCGTGATTAGCATTTGGCTTTGCAGGATTCTAAACCTATTTTCTATGAGTTTTGTGCCTCCCTTTTTCTTGTTTTGATTCTTGTTTGTCCGTTTGTTAGTTTGTTTGGTAACATATTTCCTGTTTGAAACAAAAATAGCAGAGATGGGCACTTACTTTCTTCCTGGACAGATTCCTTTGGATACTAATTTATTTATTTTTTTAAAGATGGACACCTGGTCTCCTTATAAGTGAGTCTTGGCAGGCTGGGAAGCTGGGGGGGTGGAGGGGAGCAAGGAGAAATGCATCTGTTTAGAACAAATGCAACACTGTAGGAAAGCTTTATAATACGATCCAAGATTGGCCTGATTGCCTGATGCTTTAAACATATGGTATGCTCCTATATATATTATGCATGAAAACTAGCTGCATGCACATAGCAGTCATTCTGCAGTGTTTTACATACAGTCTGCCAAATCCTGAACTTCTTCTTATTCAAACCCAGCTCCCAGTGAAGACAATGAGCATTTATCTAAGGCTCACTGTGTTTGGCATGCTCCATCCCTTCTCCCTTAATTTAATCTCAGCTGGATGAGGTTTTCAACATTTAATCCTTTGGCACTGAGTGCCAACCTCCCTGCTCCCCTGGGCATGGGAAGTTGGAGCTGGAAGCACGTGGTGGTGTGGCAATGAAAGAAGTGCCACTGGGCAGGAAAAAAAGCCTCATCTGCAGCATGGTTAGTAGGCTCTGATGCAATGCTGGCATACCTGGGTGTGTTAGCTCTGGCTCATGCTAATATCTACAAGGCATAGTCTATCTTCCTCTAGGATCTCTAAGACAGTTTTCCAGATCCACCTGGGCAGGGTGAGCACTGGGATCTACTAGAATAAGAGCTGAGGAGAAGCTGTAGCAAGCCCTGTGGTTTCTGTGGTATCTGTCCTGCTCTGACACAGGCCTTTCCTTCCTACGTAGCCTTAATCCAGTTGGAGGAAAGCTGCTGTTCTGATGGGAACTTCACATCATCTTTGCACTGCTGGGCTAGCAAGAAGTTGAACCAGGGAGTGATATTGCAGCTACTGTATGTATTTCTTGGCTACCATCAGTGCTGTGCTTGGATCCCATACAGCTATACATTTTGGGGAGGAAAATATCTCCACATCTTGTTGTTTTGTTTTTGGTTTTGTTTTTGTTTGTTTTTTTTTTTTTTTTTTTTTTTTGTAGAATTCATTTCGAGGGTTGAGAAGGGGGGGAACCAGGTGTTCATCTTACCAGGCAGCCCAGTATCATCATGTGTTTCCTTGCTGTGTTGAAGTGTTTGCCCTTTACTGGAGGTGACAGACCAGAGGAGCTAACTGGCAGGTGGTCATTTTATGACATGATATTGCTTTTATCTCTTTAAGTGGTGACACTCCCAAAATGCAAAGAGCGGACTTTTCCAGATCAAGAAAAACAAAGATGCTTTAAACTGTTTGGTTCAACACCACCTGTAGTTAAACCGGAGCCTCCTATTGCACAGCAAGACATCACCTGCCTGTCAAGATAGTTTCTGAAGGCCTCAGGCATTCAGAAATTATGTGGAGGGTTTTTCAAGAGTCCCTCTGCCATTAGCTTTGCAACAGAAAATTTTCAGGAGTTTGTCATCTTTGACAGGTATAATTATGCCTAATGCAATGTCAAAACTTTGCAGTTTTGAGGAACTTACTGTCAGTCTGATCCCTGTCCACCCACGTCTCCATCAGAGAAGGGTCTGAAACTGGTCAATACTTCTCCTAAGATGGCATTAGTTGGAAGCCTGCATGAATTCTAGGAGTTTGATTAGAGTGATTATCCTCCCTCTTTTTTCATTTTTAACACTGAATAGGGAAAGCTGTTTTTTCTGTGTTTCAACTTCATTTTCTCTTCCACCCAAAACATTATTGAAATCTCATGGTCTCTGTCAGGACATTTTGGGACTTTCTGTCCTCTTCTTCCTGCCAACGTGCTCTGTGGCCCTGCTACACTGTCACCAAAATCCTACACAATTAGATCCCAAAGGATGATCCAAATTCAGATTTAATCTTGGGCAAAAAGAAGCCTTTGGATCAAACATCCCCACTACCGTGCAAAGCAAAGCCTCTGAATGTACTGCCATGCAATGATCATTAGAGAAAGAGAAGATCTGAAGTATAACACTCACCCAGATGAGTGATGGATAAACATCACTTTCCTAAAAAAAGAACTTTTTCATGCTCTTTAATCCATCCAGAATTTAACAACTGGGTGCTGACTGAGACACAGCTTGACTGGGGAGAGATGAAGGGACAGAGAGGAAGCTTAACATGCAGCCAGCTCAAAGCAATCGTGTTTAATGCTGCCTATCTCAGGAACTTTGAAGAAAAAGCCCTTGTGTCCTCCATGGTTCTCTGTGGCAACTTTTTGGCATTAAAGTTCGCGTAAAAGAATTATGAGTTTCCCATTATCACTTATGGAGATGGAATCCATTGTGCTAATTCCCATGCTGTGGAGATTTAACATTCGCCACACTTCGTTCTGCAGATATACTGTGATGTGTCCTTTTCAAGCTGCAGTGGACTACATTGAAATCTTGACTGACACTTCTTATCTGATAGGGGCCGCTTTTCCTCTGGCTGCTCTTTAGAGTGATAAATGTCAGGAGTTTGGGAGTTTGCTTGTATCTTGGTGCTCCATCTGAGACTTTGTGCAGGTAATTATCCTGAGACCATGGGACTTTGTCATTAAATCCATTGCTATGCTGTATAAGGAATGAGTCAGCCAAGGGTCATGGATTTACTGTATCCAGGAATTTGGGAAGCATCCACAAAGATAAGGAAGGAAGGATAAAATCTGAACAGAGATTTTCCCTAACCAAAAATGAAAGCAGACCTTTTCTGACATTGTGAAGTTTTCTGTCTTGATCATCTGGGAAGGCCATGAGTTGGGGTTGACCCAGTAGCATTCAGATTTGAGGCTTCAGTCAACCAAGCGAAGCAACTAACCCTTGCAGGCTGGTGTCACAGCTGGAGCAAAATGATAAGCTTATGATACATGAGGGAACTGGTAAAGAAAGCAGATATCTATGGCAGTTAGTGGGCTCTAAATAGAAAAATTTCTTCCCCTGTAAATCCTTAACATATTTTTGTCCTGGTGGAAGCTGCAAGGAGGAAACACCTAGAGAAGTGGGAGTTTCTTCCATCCTTTCTTTCTCCTGTGCATCACTTTTGCTCTTCCCAGTCCACTCCATTCTTAATTTCCAACAATTATCACCTGAAAGCTGAAAACAGGATTTAGTGCAATCCATGAAAGGTTTACCATAACATTTGTCAGTTCTCATGAGATCTGGGAAATTAATGTTGGCAATTAGAGGAGGAAGGAAGAGATGGGAGTCACCTTGCTCATTCTCCTTTTTACCCAGTGCCAGCATGTTCCCACCTGTGTGTCCAGTGTGGCTGAAATAGCTGAAGTCTCTGCCTGGAATTAATGTCAATCTTTTTTTTTTTCTTTTTTTTTTTTTTTTTTTTTCCAAAAAAGCAGCACAAACCGGTCTCAGTGGGCTCTTTGCATCATCTTACACCACAGGAGGAGATAACAGAAGTGTTTGCATCCCAGCCAGGAATGGTGGCTGATGAAGTGGCTGCAAGAGGCTGCCTGGCTCTAGCTGATACTGGCAGCAAAACCTGGGGCAGGTGAGCTGACATCACTGTGGTGTGGCACTGAGAGGTTACAGTGGCTCTGGCAGCATCCCCCACCACCCTGGAGCCAAGTGCAAGCTCTGCTGTGAGTCATGGTTGTGATTAACACGCCCACCACTGCTGTCCTCCCTTCCTTGCTCAGACACACTCTGGCTGGTGATGTAGATGTAGCAGGATGCCCTGCTCACCGATTCCCAAGGTGTCACTGAGATATGTTAAGGGAAACTGCCTTCCCCTTCCCCACCTGATAGCTAAGACTGTTTTTGTGAGCGCTGGCTGCTCCATGCCTGGCCGCATGCTCCTTGGGCAGCACCATGGCCCCTGGCCAGCATCTTCTGCCACAGCCCAGCTCTGCAGAGCAAGCAGCTCAGCCCCTGTTTGGAGGCCCAAGGTGAGGAATGCTGGCTCCGTGTTCAAATGCCTGAGTCAGTTCATTTAGGTGCTTGAGGGTAACAGTTGTTTCATCTGGTTGGCTTTTTTTTCTGTTGTTTGTGCCTTTGCTTCCTCCTCCTTTCCCCTTAGCATACCCTTTGAGCTGTTCTTTAATTGAAGTAAACAGAGCAGCTGCTATGGTGTGTGTTGTTTTTCTCATTTTCCCCTGTGAGTCACACATTTCCTTCCTTAATGTCTCTATCTTCCGTCGGTCTGTACTAATGAAGCCCCACATCTCAGCTGCTGAATGCTCAAGCTCGTCTGCTTGAAATTTTCTAACTCATTTCAATTCATTTCCCACTTTCTCCTCTCCCCCCTGCTGCCTTTCTCCCATTCCCTTCCCATCCCTCTTTATCTCACCTTCCTGCCTTTGAGCCTTCTTCCACCCCTCCCTCCACATGTACCACCAGCCACAGGTGCCTGCCTACAGCCCCCTCCCTGCCTGCCACCCTCCACAGGACGCTGAGACCTGTGCATCATTGCACACATATGATGTATGTGCTGGGATGGTACAGAAAGGAGCAGGCAGAACTGCTGTCAGTGCCAGGTCTTGGTGCCAGGGTAAGGAATGGCTCCTACAGCTCTCTGCTGCAATGGGGCTGGAGAAGCCCTTCCTGGCTGTGGGAGCTAGGAAACACTAGGAATGGGCATTGTCCATTTTGTCCCTCTTTGCTCCACAGAGGAAGGAAATAAGGGTGCACAGTCCCATGCCTGAGACCCGGTGGAGAAAGCTATCCCTTGGCTGCATATCTTGCATGGGTCCCAACCCAGAACACTCAGTCAAGAGCAAGCAAGAGCAATGGCCCATGACAACATATTCACTCGTCTTTGCGTTGCTTATGAAGGTCATTCTTTCCAAAGCGTTAGCTGCTCTGGGAAAAGAATAGCAACATGAGGTGGGGGAAGCAATTCTCTGGTGTGCCCTGCATGCCACAGAGGTCTGAGGCACAAGGAGGAGACAGCGTGAACTGAGAGGCTCTGCCCTTGACAAAGTCAGGTATGGGCCATAGCATCACTTCTTGGTGCTTGCTTATGCTGAAATGGACCCTTGTGCTGATGTCTGCTGATTAGGAGTGTCAGTGCTAGTCCCTTTTTTTTTTTTTTTTTTTTCTTCATTATCACTGTTTTTTGTAGATTTTGGTGGACACTTCCTACTTCAGTGCTAGGCCCTGCTGATCTCTGTTGCACCCAATTTGGCAGAAGACAGGGAGCAAGGACCCAGTTTGAAAGTTAGGCTTAGAGCCTATCATCTGTAATATGTCAACAACCCATGTCTAGAGGATCATGAGGCAAATCAGCACTGTAGTCTCAGCAGTGTCCCTCAGCGATGTCAAGGAAGCTAAAGAGTCTCCCAGAAGTCTCTGTTTTTGATAGCAGTCCTCACTGAAAACCCAATTATCACAACTGGATCAGATCCCTTCTCAGTTTTCATTCCTTGCTCTCTTCCACCTGGTGCAGCTGTCTTTTAATTTCAGGAATAAGCAGAACCGAGTCCTTAAGATTCATCTGCAGGAATCTGATCCCAGACCTTGAGTTTTGCAGGTTAATCCCATCCTTACCACTAAACATCTGATTTCCCCCAAAGAAAAATCAGGGTTAAGATCATTTTAGAACCATAATAGAACAGATAAATGCAAAACTTTGCCAGGAAGAAAAAACTACTTTGATAGATATCAGACACTGGCTTATGTGCCTCTGGGAGAGCCAGCGGAAGGAGCCAGAGTTATGAGCACTGGATGGCTGGAAGAATTTTGCTCTTGCTTTAAATTTTGTTATGCTGTTTTTGCTTTAAAATGCAGGTTCAAAGGAAAAAACCCCAAAACATAACAAAGCAAAACACTCCAGTGCTTTCCTCTTTGGTTTCAGGGCCTCCTGTTGAGGTTCCCTCATTACCATAGAGATAGTATTGCTTGTTAGGCCTAAGACTACCAGTTGGAATTCAAGTGGACAAAAAGACCTAAACAAACTCGTTATAAATCCCCAATTACTTTCAAACTGTCAGGCTTATTAAAAAATGTAAATATCCTTCTCGTTCTAGCAGAGAGTGTATAAAAATGCATGAGGCTAAAAGTCAGCTGAGCTGAAAGAAGTTGATTTCTGAAATAACTTTGCTGGGAAAATGGCAAAGTTGCTCCTGGATGGCAGAGGACAAAAAATATCTGCCTGAGCCCTGGTCCCATTCATATTTGCTGTTGGCATGTTGCTGGTGCTGCCCTGCCCTACTAGACCATTGTTTTAATATAACTTTTTAGGCTGATTTTCAGCTGTTTTCAGGAGTTGGTCATATAGATCCAACAGAGGGATTTTCTACCAGCTGATACAAGTTGAACCCCAACTGTAGATGGCTGAAAGTGCCCTGTGCTTTTCAGTATTTACCACTCACCTCAATAGAGATGTTTTTCTGTTAATATTTTTTTCCTGCTTTTCCCACCACTTCCTTCTTCTGCAAATGGGGAGGGTGTTCTCTTGTTCTTGGGTTTGGTCTTGCTGTGACTGCACAGGAGTTTCTCTCTTTAGTGCAAAGCAATAACATCTCCTTTCTCACCATGACCTACTCCTGGATTCAACAAGGACTTGCTACAGAGTCTGGGATTTCCCAGCCATGCAGCAGAGCTGGTGCTAGCCCTGGAAGCTGGTGAGTTTTCTTTAATTTTCTTCAACATGAGTCATACTGAGGACCTTCTGCTCCACTGCTATCCTGTCCACAGCTAGCAATGGCAGTCCTCAGGAGGGAATATTATCAGATAAAGGAAACTTAATGTGTTAGTGTTAGGCAGTTCCAAGTGCAGTCATTCTGGTGGTAGAAAGGGGCCAGTGTTGCCCACAAACTGGGGAGAAAAGCAATATTCCTTCCACTGGCCTCTAAGCCAAAGAACTGGGGTATTGGCAGAAGGGTAAAATGACCCCTGGGGAGCTGTTGAAAGGCAAACTGGTGTGCCATGGATGCTGGGAGGTTTGTTATACTCTCTAGCAAAAAATATCCCACTTGATTATCTCTCAGGCTGAAGATACAGAGTTCTTGCCTGGAAGGGACCCTCCTTGTCTGGTCTCCTGTATATCACAAGATATAAATTCCAAATACAAGAACATACTTCATACATTTGCACTGCTTCGGAGCCCAAGAGCTTTTTTTTTTTAGCTTCTAAATTTGTAGACGTCATGGCATGCACCTGTGATGACAGGGTGCTCAAGCCAAAGGCACAAGATTGCCCTTACCCTAAAGAATTTACCATGTAATAAAAAGTCAGGAAAAACAGCTGGATGTTAGACAACAATGAGATAAGTTAGTGTAAGATGCAGTAGTCCAACAGGTCAGCAACTTCCTTGTGGTGTCCAGATTTGGTAGGCATCATACTGAAGGAGGAAAAAAGAAAAGATTTGAAGGCAGAATAATAAAGCAGGCAGATAAAGAGCTTATCATAAGCAGAGGTTAATGAGGAGGAGGCATTAACATGTTTATGTGGAAGTAGAATGTGTGGCAGTGGAGTGGGATCTTGGTATGTACTGTGGCACTGATGCAGCACTGGTAGTAGTTGGGGTAGGGGAAGGAAGGGCAGACCCTCAAAGGAAGATAAGGAATTTAAACATTTCATTATGGCATTGCTACATGCATACCAACACATGATATGTGATTGCCATATTTTATCCAAAACCATGTATATAACTCAGAGATCTATACAATAAAAGAGGAAAAAGCTATTTAATTAAGGTAGGAAAACTGAAGTGATAACATAAAAAAAGAGTAATTTCTATTGTGATCAATCATCATCAGGGACTAGCTTAAAATGCTGCTACCCTAAAGTCTCACTAGAGACTTTACAGGGACTGCTGAACTTGACACTTCTGCTTATTTTCTCTGGAAAAGCCAGATACTGGAATCCCCCTTTTCCACCCATTTTCAGGTGATTTAGCACTAGTTATATTTTTGTTTGGATGCTTATGAGAACCCTGTATTTTCATTTCTGAGCATTTGAAGGCTTCCCCAGAGCCTTGGCAGCAGCATTTTCTTAGGGGAACTCCTGCTTGAAGCAAGAGCATTGTGGAAGACGTAAGGGCAAAATTTGGCCTTCCTGTGCAGATCTGCTCCATACTGCCTTGACCTCCACAATCAGTTCCTGATGTGGAGTGGTTTGTAATATCCTGGTGATTGCCCTCTCAACCTGGCAATCCCACAGGGGCCTGCTATCTTCTCTGGCCTGACTGAGTGGCTGAGATATTTTCTGCCTTGAGACTTTAGACGATGCATTTCCAGAGTGAAAGGACAACAAGAGTTGACTCCATATTAATGCCAAACTTTAAATGTTTTGACTATAAAACTGAAACGCCATTACCTATTCCCTGTAGAGCTCCACTCCCTCTCTCTCTCCTCCCCTTCTCCTCTCCACACTGTAGCCTTTTGTATGTCTCAGGCATTAATCCCTCGCTGCCGGGGTGTGTAAATTAAAGAATAATAGAGCTGCAGAGGCATAAGCTTGCTATGATGGGGAATGTGTTTGTATGCTAAGAAGCAATTTCAGCGAAAATTAACTCAATTTCATCTGAAATAGTGAAGACCGGCATAAGCTGGCAGATCCCCGAGGACGGTAAAATTACTTCGTCAAAGCTCTGCTTGCTTAAATTAACCAAGCAAGCACTCCAGGTTATTGGCGAGATGCAGCTAGTAACTAGGTTTTAATAAACAAAAATAGCTTTTTGGATAAATAAGGAAAGTGCAAAGCATCTTATGTATTCTGCTGATGTTTTCAACTGTGTGTCCTCAACAGCAAGACCTTCACATTCCTTCAGCAGCTTTCTTCAAGTCTCCATGTCTGGCTGGTCTCTCTTTGGAGCCTTTGCAAAAAGGTATGAAACAGAAAGTGCTTTTGGAGATGATGTTGGATAAATATTTTTCTGGCAACTAGCAGACTTAATGGCTCAGTTTGCAACATCAAGGTGCAGTAACAAAGACAGGTTTTAGAGGTATTTTGTTTTTTTTTTTTTTCAAAGTCAGAAGATGATTATTATTTGGTTTATGACTATTAAACTACTCAAAACATGATGTGCCAGAACAAGAGTTGCTCTACACTGTCACCGATACAGCAGATTCCCCAGATGAGTACATTGCTGCCAATGGGCAAGTCAGGGTGTGAGCTTTCTCCTCCAGCTGGGAGCTCAGGTCCAAGGGAAGTGAAAATTTCATCATGACAGGAATAATGGCTCAAGGACCAGCTCAGAGGGCTTGTAAATCAGCTGAGAATGTGATGGTTTGTATTTTTTTTTTTTTTGTGGTGGGGATATTTTTTTGTTTGGTTGTTTTTTTCCCTCCTATTAATAACATTTCTAAGGATTGTGTTTCGTGAAAAGACTTTGTTGTCAGAGATTATGATCATTACAAACAGCCTTCTGGAAAATGTATGTCAGGGTTATTCTTTTGCCTCTTAGTCCATCACTGGCAGGAAGGAAGTTTGTTTCTTTTGGATCCCATTCCTCCAGGTACTGTGATTTTGGTTTTAGGACTAGTATTCATCAGAAATGTCATTTAATTGGACAGAAGATCTTAAGAACCTATCCATTGGAAGGAAATATGGAAAAGCTTCTCAGAATTGCAAAAATACGTAATCTCCATTGACTCTCCTTTGCTTCTCTCTCTTCAAAAGAGGACATCAGTATTCAAAGAGCACTCGATAGTTAAAAGCTTTAGGTATATGTCATCAGTACCCCCACTGGAAGGCTGGATTGTTTCTTCTTGTCTTAGCCAAGTCATGATTTCTGGCATTGGGAGCCACTTCTGTTCCTGGCTCCAAGTCCCCAGTGAATGGGACTATTAATGGTTTATCCAGAGAATGGAGAATTGCAGAAAGATCAGACCAACCAAAACAGAGTATGAGGTGGAACCCAACCGCACAGGGACTGCACTCCCCCAGTTGCTTATTTTTCCCTCCCTTCCTACCATAAATCTCAGTATCTACAGCAGGGAAAGCAGCTGCATAAAAGATTTGCTGAGCCATCCACTCATTAAAGTGTTTCACTGGCAAAGAAATACTTTCTCTCACTGTTGCATATTTACAGTTTGGAGATTGCTTGTTAGGACAATCTGAGGTTGTATTTTTTAGCTGTGCTGGTTTCAGATGTCAGGAGAAGGCACTTGGTTAATAACCCACTGTTACTACCATGAACTGTAGTGCCCTGACTTGGGAGACAGCTGGCAGCCCCTCTCCTCATAAACAAAAACACAGGGTAGGAAATACAGGACCAGCTCCCTGTAAAATAACCTCCCTTTGATAAGATTAATTGCAGAAATGCCACCAACTTGTCATTAAATTTAGCAAATGCATTTGGAGAAAGGGATAAATCGCCCAGGGAGGCAATGGCTCATTTGGACAAATGTGCCCCGCTGAGACCTTTCGTCACAGCACTCCTCCATCGGGTTGTCTGTCATTTTTACTTCTTTTCCCCATTAATGTGGTGACTGTGGTCAGAAAGGTGCCAGCTTTAAAACAACAGCCTCAAAAACAGCCAGGAGAAAAAAAAAAAGTCTCTCCCCACACACTATCACCAGCCAGGCCATCCGCTTTCGCAGAGCTCCTATCTGCTCCCTGCATGCTGCTCCCGTGTTGTATCTGCTCCCGTCGCTGATAAGACCCAGTTCATCTATTGTCAGCCCCGCTGAGCCAATCTAGCTGCATTCGAGCGAGCTGGATTTTGTTCTGCATCACGTATCAATGACAACTTCCAGCTACGGCCTTGCTTTAAAAAACCTTGCCAGTGAGGGTGCATGGAGCTCGAAGAGCGAGGCGGATCTCTAAGCACAAAGGGAATTCAAAGCAGCTCAAAAACAGGCTTTGAAAATAGAGCAAATATGCTGTGGAGGCCATCAGGAGAGACTAGATAAACATGGGACACCAAGATAGCCGCAGGCTAGACTGCTGTACGGTACCGTACCCGGAACAGGAGTGTCAGTGGATACAAAACACAGTAGTATTCCTGCTATAAAAGCAGAAAAAGGATGATTTATGATTAAGGCACAGCAGTGACACTGAGTGGCTGGAGTCTGTTGCAAGTGATCTTAGCTCTGGCCTGCCTTTCTTGCAGTGTTCACTGGTCATCTTGACTGGAGAGGAGATTTTGCATGCCAGTTGTCTTGACCAGAATGCAAGGGAATCAACAGGGAATCCCACACCTAGACATTCGCAGCCCTCTGGAAATTTCCTCCAGTGATGTGGCAGTCTCTGGGCCGGGGAGCAGAAGGGACCTGCTTCTCAAGTTGTGGATAAATGGTCTCTAGCTGAGGAGGGCTGCACTGCAGCCAAGGCCTCCAAGAGCTACTGTAATTTGAATAATAAATAACATGTAGCCTTCAACTGCAGTTTTATTAACAGGGTGACGCATTTTAAAATCAAATTACTTTGATGCTCTTGACTTGGAAGAGTCAAGATGCAGAGGAAAAGCCAATTGGATAGGTGCTTTGCAGATTATGAAACTGCTCAAACTGTAGTTTGTGTGTATTTTACCTTTAATGAACCTGTCATTTTATGAGTCAGCACTGATGGGAAATGCGATGGTTGTCTTTCAGGAACACCTTACCCTTTGTCTCTGCCTGATGAGATGTCACGTCCTTGCTCTTTGCTCTCTTAGACTGCCATGCTTTCCTCCAGCCCTTTTAGACTTTCCCTACTCAAAAGATTAACCCTACAGTCTCACACTGAAGAACTTACTTCAGCTGAAGAGAAACAGCAGTACAAGACAGATAAGAAAATAATTGTACCCTGAGGAAACATGAGGAGTGTCTGCATCACATACACTGGCTTTACAAAACAGCAGCTACTTATACAAAGCAAGCAGCCTTTTAAATCCAAGACTAGGTACATGGAAAAGCCATCATGGCTGTTACCTCATTAGATCTCTATCATGGCTACTTGGAGCAGTTTCTCTCTTATTCTTATTTCAGTTTTCCAGCAAAAGAGAGGGTGTGTCTCACTGATTGTCTGCACTATGTTGTGGTCATATCTCTGGATTAGGGTAGACAGATTGTGAAAAATCCAATGTGAGAAGTCGGAGGGAAAGGAAAAGAAAAGTTGGGATGGAGTATCTTGGGGTGAGGAGTTGGTGGCAGATCCAAGATGGGGTTTAGATGTTATCTAGGCTCCTTTCCTGCAAGACATCTCCCGAGGCTGCCCAGAGGAATCAATTCATTTCCAGGGCTCTTAACATGAAAGATTTCAAGCTAAACATCAGAAAAAGTGACTCACTGGGCACCCCTAGAAATCAGAGGCACCCATGCAGTAGCTTGTGCTAATGTCCTTCATTCTTGCTCTGGAAGGGTCATGCTAGTGCAGAGGAGGATTATGGACATGCAGAAAAAAAAAATGATTAGACAATGCCATGAAACAAGATCCATCAAGGCTTATTAACCACAGAGATCCATTATTTCAGGTGGGAAATACCAGATCTGAGGTCTGTGGGAGCAGGTAGTGTATACAGCAAAGCAGACTCAATATCCTCACCCTTTCTGTGCTCTTTCCTCACTGCTATCAGCAACAGGACAGCAGGCTGGGATGGATGTTTGGCTTTGCTCACTGTAAAGCTCTCTCCTTTGAACCTCAAAGGTAAAAATAGTCAGAGATCTCTGACTGGATTCACACAAGTGTCTTTCAGATGGGAAAAGCTTTCAATTGCTTCCAGCCTAGGGCCAGAGCAGTATCAGTGACCATGAAGTAGAAGACTCCACATCCCATATTAACCAGTCGCTGCAGTCTTGTTCTCTCTTCGTTTCCTTGCCTTGCCTTTGTTTTTTTTTCAGCCTCTAATGAAGCATAAGTATCCGGAAGGAAGGCATGCCAGGGTTGAGAAGGAAATGTCCTTCTGATCTCTCATCTTGAAGGAAGATTTGGAACATTTTAATAAAGTGGATTAAGAACTCGGACACAAAAAATAACCTGTTTCTCTGTGAAGGGTGCTTTAATCTTCTCCCTGAGCTGCTGATAAAGGCTTTCCTTAAAGAAACCTCATGAACACAAAAGAGAAAATTCAAGAATGGCAGAATAGACTGAGAAGTGTAAGACGTTTAAAGGCACCCCCAAAAATAAGGCTTCTTGGGTATTAATTGTGTTCTTTTTTTCCAGAGCCTGTTTTCCTCTTTCGTTTCTGATTTTGGATCAATGCTACAGGCTGCAAAGCTAAACCAAGGAAGGAAAAAGCCTTTGATTAGACAATCTGAGTCGTAAAAAAGGTATTGAACAAAAAGTGCAGTCAATGAGCTACTCAATACAACAATTAGAAGGTGAAACTTTTTCTTTCCCTTTCGAAGCAAGACACACCTCTGCTTTGCTGGAAGGAGGTGGGTGGGAGGAATTCTTCCCATTCTGGTTCCCAACTGTCTCCTGGGCCTATTCCATTTCAAGGAAGAATATGACCTATAAAACTGGCCCACTTTCATTTCACCCAATACAGCCTATAAAACTATCTGCCATTTAAATGGACACTCCTGGTGTTTACAGAGACAAGATTTCTGTTACAATAAATTAAGAAAGATGTAGAAAAATGTTGTCTGTACAAGTGTTCCTGGAATATTTCTAATTACAGATTCTTTCCAACAGTTCTGGCAATGTAAATGGTTACACAGCTGAAGCTTTGCCCAGATGGGGAACCCCACAGTTCCATGAACATGATGTGAGAATAAAATCTGAGCAGGTTGAGTGGTCTGACATGCTAACATGGTAAGTTCATGGATTTTTTTCTGTCTCAATGACTGGCATTACTACTATAAAAATGGATGTCTTAAAAAATTGTGCCCCTCCCCAAAGTATTTTCAGACATGGGAGCATCTCAGGGTTTTGTAATTGGTTCATCACATGGCGATCCCGAATTCCTCTAAGCAACTCCGTGGAAGCCAATGGCACTTGGCAGGAAGGTCAAGCACCCTGTAGGTCTTTGCAGACTCACTACTTTGGCCAAGTCCTGCAGCATCCAGAGCAGTGTTGGTCTCTTGGGCTACATTTTGAGCTGAATTTGGTTCAAGAACATGGTGTCCCCTTTAGCCTGGACCACGCCTACCTCAACCCAAGACAGACCCTGAGCTGCCTTTGCTGTGGTTGTGCCGGGGGCAAAGAGTGTGATCACAGGCCCTCTCTGAACACAGGCAAGCAGAAGGCAGGTGTGAGTCAACTCTTTTGCCCACCAGGCAGCCACAGCTATCAAAGCAGCATGAGTCCCAGGGGGGCCTTATTTATTCTTGATGCTTCAGTTTAAGCTTGTCTTTGCTAGATCTCACAGCAGGAGGGGAACTGAAGAGTTTCTGCCTCTCTCTCCCTCACAGCTTCAAATGCATCTACAGCCATTTATAGCCAGAGATCATGGCAGCCAAATAAAAGTTGGGTTCACATCTCAGCTGCGCCTGGTTCTGTAAGATCAAGTCTCTCACTTTTGCACGCTCACCTGTGACAGGCTGCAGCCATTCCCTCCAGTCCGTGAGAGTGTTTTGCTTCCTGGTCTTCCCTCCATGCATCGACCGCCTGCAAAAAGCTGGGGCAGGAAGGGTTAACCTCCATTTCCCTCACTCCCTACTACCACACAAAAAAAGCACAAAGGCTCCTCTGCACTGCTGCTTCTCTTGTTCTGCTGTGTAAAGGGAAAAGGAAAACCCCAAACAAACGAGGAAGAAAAATCTGGTAGGTTTTATAGATCATCTGCAAAAGGAAGAGCAGAAAGATGGAGAAGAGGGCTGGGAGGGAGCAGCCCTCATCTGGCCCTGTGCAAGCTTTCCTGTTCACCTCTTTTACTATATCCTTTACTGTCCCGTAAACACAGCTAAGTCCTAGCATCAACAGAGCACTGTGCCTCATTCCCAGGGAGTGCCCGATCTTCCTTTGCAACCCATATACTCCCTCCTGTCCCAGTGAGTGCTTTATAGGCCAACCAGCAGCCCCACTGCCAACCAACACCTTCCTCCCACAACGCTCTGCTTCGGTGCCCTGTTTACAACCACAGATTCACAAACTACTCATTATCTTTTCTTACATCCTTTGCCCCTTTCTACCAACCCTAGATAATATCCTGTCCCTCCCCATCTGCCTTTCTGTGCACCAACATGCCCCAGATTGTCTTTTTTGGGGACCCTATTTTTTCTGATTTGCAAAAAAAGAATGAGCCCAGGAGCTTTGAGATTTTTGTTTTCAAGCACATATTTTGTTTTGATAAACTGCATTGTTTTGTCTATAGAAAAGTATTAACTGCTTACATCTATTTTCTCAAAGACCGCACATGAATATTAAAAGGGATTTATTCCTACAATGGCTTCGGGCAGTTGAGTAATCCATTATAGGCTGTCATATCACACTGTGGTAATGTGGAAAGCTGGGAGTCCCTCCAATAATATTTATTAGCAATACAGGCACATTTTCACTTTACGTTTTTTCTCCCCCTTCCTGTGATATGTTCATGTATAAAAATATTCATTAGTTTCTTTAAGCTGTTGTTTGATTTTAATTATGATGGTGATAATGATGATTTAAAACAATAAATGAATTTCACGCAAGTGATAGCGACCTGGTTTATTGCATTTATGTCAATATATACCAGGACACTCAGTTTAAGATCCACAGGCCACCTGAATGGTTCATTTGGCTGGTGTTTCCCACCCTCCTTCCCTGGGGTCTCATGAGGCCACAGCAATGCACGAGCACAGAGGAGTGGGCTATAGGGCAGCTCTACTGCTGCAGACCCTGCACCTGCTTTGGGCATGGGATGAAGGGGGCTAGGAGGGTGGGAAAAGGCTTATCTCCTTCACCCTTCAACAACAGAGTTAGGCAACAGCCATGGGGCAGAGCCCTCATACAAGTCTCTAACCTCATCATTCACCTCCTGTCCTCACATGTTAGCTGCTTTGCAGTCATTTTGGTTGCCTTCCTCTTGACTTCTTCCACAGGAGCTTTTGACCTTTCTCCCACCTCCCCCATTTTACTTTGAGCTTTTGTTGCTTTATGTCTTTGGTGGAAACATCTAGTCTTCATTCATCAACCAGAGCTGGAGCTCAGCAGTCATTTCTGTGCCTAGCTACACTGAGCAGAAACTCTCTCTGTGTTACTCCAGGGTGATCTCCCCAAAAGGTGCTAAGCCGTGAGGATGGGCTCTCTGAATTGCTTCATTATTTCCCTGGGGAGCCAGCCAAAAGTCCAGCAAGGACAGTAACTTCAGTGACACCGATGCTTGTTTCACTGGGACCCAAGCCAAGACTGTCTCCTTGTTTCACAGAAGTTGTTGAGTCGCTGCCAGAGGCTAACAAATGATGGTCAACAGTGAACTGACCTTCCACTGAACTCACGATCCCAAGGCGAACAACTCTATTTATCCAGAGCCTGGTAATGCCAATCAGCTCTTCTACATTCACCTTCAGTCAGATCTGCCTAGGAGGGCAGTCTGTTAGTGATTTTGCTGACCTTGGATGGATTCAGGCACACAAAGAAAACACTTGCTTTCATCTCTGCTTGCTCCTTCTGATTATACACAAGACACAAGCAGACTATGACCTGCTAACAAATATATCCTGAAGACAGAGTGTATAAGAAGTCCACATCATCCTATACGACAGACTGTTGTTATACTGTACTAGATGTCATGACCTTGAAAGTAGCCTGTGGGACAAAAGGTTTTCTCTGGAAAAGTGGATCTTGGTTGAGGTGTGTTGCAAGCCTGAGGCAGTGAGATGATCTACAATAGCTTTGATGAGTGAGGTACAGTAGTGGGGTTGTATGAAGTGTTCATCAGTCCCCATGTGTCACTCAGGGCTTTGTAGCCCCCTTCAGATGCATTTTTACACTGTATGTGTGTGAGGAGAGGCTAAATAATGGGGGGTGGGTGGGGTGGGAGCATCATTGTTGTTCTGTGCCTGACTCCGCCTTTTCCTGTGGTTCACAGCTGTGTCTTCTCTCCCCTCAGTTCTTACTGCCCTGTTATGTGGATAAAAAACTCAGCTCTGAGATTTTGCCAGAGCAAGTCAGCTTGTATTTACATATGACCACATGTGGGACCAACATCTGCAGGTGGAGTTGGGCATGTGTGTGGATGCAGATGGTCCATGGTGTGAGTGGGAGGATGTGAGTGTGCACTAAAACAGCAGGGCTCACCTCCATGGCCCCTTCGTAATTCATTCTTCAGCCAAAACTGCCTGGCCTATGCCTGTGACATAATGATTGTCTCCACAGCAACCAATTATGATGATATAAGTAAACCCTTATGACATTATTACACTGCATAGAGGAGAGAGAGTGATGAAAAACAGGGGACTGGGAGGGGAAGAAATAATTGTGCAGATAGTAAGAGATAACTCTATCTGGTCATGAAGAGAGCAATGACCCTAAATTATATGCAAACAAATGGTGTTGTCTGAGATCATTATTTCTTAATAGTAATAATTAAGAAGAAGAGCTCCCACCCAGTCTCCAGACAGTTCTTCTGAGGAAGCACCTTATGCCTCAGATGTCAGTGTTCAAACTTGCAAATAAAATCCAGGTTGCTCCTTTCTTGTTGGGCTGACACCAAAAGCTACCCAAAGCTAGTGGGCAAGACATCAGTTTTCCTGCCTTTTGTAAAGATTTATATATAAGAATGCCCTGGGTTTGGATGAACTTCTTTAGCTCAATATTGAAGTGAGGCCAGTTTACACAGGCTGGATGATTTGGAAAGTAGTTGTCTTGGTTCCTCAGGTCAACTTTGAGTATCCATACATTGTTCTTTAATTAGGAGCAGGTGCTGCAATGGGGCCTCTCTGTGGGATTTCTGAGGATGCAGTCCATGTACCCCCTGAAAGACTGATCAGAGGAGGCAGAAGAGAAGTGCACAAGTGAAATTCTGCATCCCCAAAGGTGTTTCTCATCCATCGTCCTGATCCTGGCACTGTCTATCTGCTCTTTGCCCATTGCACTGGTCTTCAGCCCCTGTCAGGTTAAGGCTCTTCACCTTGGTTTACTGGTGGTGCCCAGCAACCTTGACTGATCAAGGTCAGCTGGTCCTGTTTCCTCTCACTACAACCCTGTCTGCTGCCGAATAGTTGCTGGAATCTCAGTAGAATCAAGATTCAATACTTTGTGACTTTAAATACATCTATTCTCCCTGGATGGCTGCAGAGGACTTCAGTCTCCTGCCTACATGTAAAACCTGGCATGGATTTTTTTTGTCTGTCTCTTCTTGCCCTGTCAGTGTGGTGCTCACTGAACCTCCCACAAAGTCCCAGACCAGGATATAAGTTGTGTTTTCACCCCCTGTGACAACATTATGCAATCCCAGCATGAACTGACCACTTCAGATCAGTTGCTTGTTCAGCACCAGCTGGTTTCATCTCGACAGCGGGCCTCGGCCCCAAGACCTCAAGAGCAGTTTGAAACCCAAGATCAGGCACCTTCATGCCACTGTGGATGCAATCCTGGGCACATTAAGTTGCAAGGGAATTAGTCAAGCAAGTGAGATGTTCCCTCAGCCAGCTGTAAAGGATGCATTAGCCAGAAGCTATTTAGGTAGTGGCACTGAAGCAGCTCTCAATCGGAAAAGGCTGATATGGGTGGTTCCCTCTCCGCACTGAGAGTGCACTGATCAGGAATATAAATACCATTAATCCCCTGCATTAATACCAGGAGCTTTGTTCATCTTTCCCTATTATCACTCCCTTACTGTTAATAAAAGTGTTAACCATGGGGGAGAAGAGAAGGGGAACTGGACTAATCAGTTTGCAGTTGGTGATGCTATAAGTAGACTGGTAGGTCTGGAGGTCTGGAGATGAGAGATCTAAGAAAACCCTGGAGAGATGGTGTTAAATAAACACTTTTGTTCATGCAGGTTGGAAAAATGAGACACCCAAGGCCACTTGGCCTTAGTGGTTCTGGACTACAAGGGGGGAGCCCAGGATCCAGTTTCTAGCAGGAACTTGCTACAGAGTGTGTTTCTCTTCCATCTAGAGCAGCTGGCTGAGCAGCAAGTCTGTTTGAGTTGGTGGGGAAGGGGCAATGAGGGCCCTATGTTTCCAACCAGTAATAGATATTTATGGGTTTCTGCTCTTTCATCTTCTTCAGGTTCTCACATGCCCTGAGCTCCCTAGTTATATTGCAACTAGTCTGGAGTCTCAACTATGAAAATCATGTCCAAGCTCTGGAGAGACTTTTCTTGGGTGGAGAGTGGAGACAATGCATTTCCCTATGTGAATTCTTATTGGTAGCTCAGGTGTACTGAGCAAAACAGATAGTGATTGATAGTATTTGCTTATGATGGTTCCTGATGGCATTTTGAAGAAGAATAGGGAGGATAACTAATTTGCTCGCCAGAATCTTAGCTTACTTTTGAAAAAGATAATTGAGTCTCTTGCCTTCATATTCAAAAGATAAATGTGCCTTGAGAACAGCCAATTGTGTCTGATTGTGTCTGCAGAGAGCCTGAGAATAACGAAAAGCAGGTGCATCACTAGCACATTAGTTACCAACTCTCCTGATAGGCACTTAAGTGGCCCCATTATTAACCAGCCACTGCAGGACTGAAAGGGCAGGGACATCCCTGCCACAAAAGTGCAAAGAACCTATTGGAAATGGCACCTCATTCAGATCTTGAGTGTCTCACATGGTAGATCTGGATATTGAGCAGAACCTGGGAGAGTAACAATAGCTTTTGGTTTTGAACTAATTATGATTGATAGCAAGGCTGGGAGACGAATCCAGTAGTACCCGAACCCAGACGTGGGGGAACAACAACAAGTGTCTGAGGCACTGGGACGAAGTGAGTGAAGAGTGGAGCAGGACATCCTCCGTGACCCCAACACCTCCTCCACCTTCCTCATACTCTGGTCTCATGTCTTCTTGGAGGGAAAAGTGGCTTCATTTGGGATCTCCTTTCCACTCCATTATTTCCCTGGTGCACCTTCTGGCATTTGCTCATGCAGAGATACTATGCAAATTGCTGCCTTTGCAGAGACTTCTCTCGTCTTGCCTTCAGCTTGATTGCTCTGGCCCATTCAATCCCTACCCTTCCCACTGGGATTGCCAAAGAGTGGAAGTGGGCAGAGAGTGGGAAGGTGTAGCCCTTGATTTTTGCTTTGAGACTGCTCGGGCTGAGGACCACCAGAGGAAACGCGGCTAGCCTAGACTAAACACAAGTAAGACAGCAGCTCTGCTCTATCATTACAGAATGAGTCTGTGAAAGAATGACATCCTGCAGTTTGAAGAAGCCGTGCCCATGTCCATCTATCAGTGCAAATACCCATGGCTGGATCAAGGCACCAGCTGAAGTCTGCCTAGTGCTCCCAATTTCTGGTTGCTGCTGGCTCAGCCACATCTACCCAGAGCCCTTCCCTACTGTATTATTCTCACTGTCTCCTTTTTCTAGTGGCATCAAGCCCAGAGCTTTCACAAGAAAGGGAAAATGGGCTGGGACTCATTTTAACAGCAAAAGGGAACTTGCAAGAGCTTCACAAACTTCTGGATTGGGCCAGAAGGTCTTTTTTTTTCTGCAGCAGCTGGTTGGAGATAGCAAGAGCAAGATTCGCCTGAACCTTTGATAATTAAACTCTCAGCTGCTGAGGAGCTGGCTGCCTGGCTGCCAGATAAATGCTGTTTCCCTTGAATTAGTGTGGAGCCAAAGTGACATCCAATGGCTGGTTAGACTCATCAAACTGGCTGTTCTCTACAGCTATCCCGGGGGATGGAGCCCAGGCGGCCATTTGCCAATGGAAAAATGCAAGTATGAATTCCAGGCACGTAGCATCCTGCTGAATTTATCACATCTGCAGTTCAGGTACTTTTAGACTTCCTGGTGTCATAATATTCCTTTATACAAGAGCTTTCAGGGAAAGCTCCCAAATATGCATTAGACAGAGATGTAATAAGACAGGTCCTGTATATTAAAGAGCTACTGCCAGCTCAAATTCAGTCCCAAATTTAGGGCTGAAATGAATGAACTATTACAAAGGCTGACACCATCAGAAACATTCCTGTACTATTTATGTTTTGGACAGGAGGTGGAAGAAAAATTGTGGGGGTGCTATTTCTTTAGGGGAAAGCACGTGCCACCTGCAGAGCCCGCAGAGAGGGCTGTAAAGTGACAATTGGAGAGTCAAGCACTGATAAACGTGAGCCTAACACCAAGCCTCATCCCCCAAGCTGAGAGAAATGAAAAATGCAAACAAAGAAGTATAAGAGCGGAGAGCAAATTGGTTTTCAAAAGCTCTTCCTGTTTCAGTCATCTCAGGTACTGCTGGATTCAGAGTCCCAGAAGTGTGGCAGTGATTTTTAAGCTGACAAGGTCTCCTATGCTCCAGCTGCATGTGTCAGGACAGTGAATTATTATTGCAAGGGCACTAAAGGGAGGCATGCAGTTTGTTAGATGCCGGACAGGGTCCTTTCTTGCTAAGAAAGGGCAATCTTAAGACAGATGGACAAGGCTAAAGAGCTTCCCAGGAAAAGATGACACTGAGAAACAGATACAGATACCAACAGTGGAGACATTGCTCACTCCACGGGGTGATAGAAGGGGAACATATCTTTGTCAGTTATGTTGAGGAGATATCTGGAATGAATCTCCTTGCTGGGTCCTGACACTGTGAATCCTAAGAGGCCTCTGATACGGGCAAAGCAGGGTGGACGGATGGGAAGGGAGGCAAGAGCTGGAGGAGATGAGCTGCTGTGTGGCACAGCCCCCCAGCAAGCCTAGGGAGCAAAGAGAGGGCTCTGCACTTGGCATTGATGGAGGAGGCTGGATGGGCTGGCAGGAGATGGCTCCTCTCTGATGTTATTGAACATCTACTCACCAGGGCTGAATGATCAGCTGGTATTTAAATATTAAATATCAATAAATCAGCTGGAAGTGTGCCTGTCCAATGCCTGATGAATGTGTGCTGGTGAGGGCTATGCTCAGGGCCACCTGCATTGGCAGACTCCCGCTGCTCAGTTCCCCACCCCTGCCACACACACATTGAGTGTGAAGGCTGCGCATGAACAGATCATGAAGGCTACTTGCACTGACTTTTTGTGTGAGAAAGAATAGACAAAAGCCCCCAGTCCCAGCAATTCAGCACTAAAACTACTAAAACATCTATTTCAGCACAAACCACATGCATCTTGGTGCTGGGAACACATATTTGTCTGCAAATCAAAGCCCGTTCTTTCAAAATCGTATGTCATTGACTGATCAGCCTGGTCAGCTGGGCTCTCTTTTGTGAAGGCCAAGCTGGAGGTAAGAGTTTTGATTTGCTTTTAGAGCTGGGGAAGAGTTTAATTCCCAGCAGTAGTCTGCTTGGCCACCATTACAAAGCATTGCAGCTCATGGCTATGCCATGAGAGCTGATTACACCTTGGCTGACCTGCCTTGACATTTAGATGTTTAGTGGAGCCAGCTCTTTGCTTGCAGTAGAGAGAGCTTGTTTGCCTGACCCTATCAGGAACTGGAAGGGCAACTAATGTTGACTAATGTCAAGTGGTTCTGCTGTTCAGAAACAGGGTCTCCTGAGACTCGCCATTAGCAGCACTTACAATTTGGGCCAGCAAACCTATAGGTTTTCATTAACAAAAGTGGTTTTCCTAGTGAAAGACTTTGAAAGAGATCCAAACTGAAGTGCAGAGGGTAAGGATGCCTGGCAGGGCTCTTAGAGGAGAAAGAATGGAAGCAGCTGGCATTCAACATACACCAGGAACTTAAAATGGCCATTCCTTGGTTCCTATATCTTACTTAACTCAGGCAGCCTGTTGGGGCAACAGCAGCACTGCAAATCAAATATAATACTACTAGCAGCAGCACAATAGTTGCTATGTGCAGAATGAAAAATGAACCTGGTCATTAGATAACCAGCCTCCTAAAAGAGCAGAGGTCCAGTCCTCTGTGGCCAGGAGGCAACCATGCTGAGCAATTAGCACATGAAGGGCAACATCAGACTCTGGTCTTCTTTAGCTACCTCAATGTTAACTCTGTATCTATGGCTTCTTGTTACAGCAGGAATTTCTCCACATCCCTGTTACTTTGTGGCTGCATAATGTCCTGGTGTGTAAGACCTTACACTTAGACCTCAGCTTCACCATCTTTCCTGGAGAGCTGAATTTTCTCTTGGTGAAACCAACTCCACGGAAATGCAAGAGTTCCAAGAGCTGTGCTGCTTTGTGTCAGGCAAGTTGCTGATTCAGTTTTCTATTTTATGTTCTGGGGAAGTTTTTACTCTGTACCTCTACCATGGCCTCCAAGAAAATCCAGTTTTAAACTCATCACCACAGGGGTCTCCTAGTTATGTCCCTGGATTGAAATCACAACTGCTGATGGTACTACAGGGTTTTCCCATCATAGGCCATTTTGAGGGTAACTCCTCCAGACTGTGGTGTGCAGTTGTGGGAAATCTGAGCTATCCCTTTCCCATCTTATCAGTCCTCTTCCAAGTGGATAACGGCTTTATTTCTCCAGGATGGAAAGACACCCTCCTGATTTGTCTGGAAAAACTTTCAGCCAAGATAAAGCATGAAAAAATACCCAGAAAAGCCTGACCTTCTCCTGGCCTGTTCCCTTGGTAACCATCACTTTGCTGTTATGGTATTCAAAGACAACTTCTAAACTTTTCAGAGAATATAACAAGGAGCTGTTCAGGCAGGGTCAGCAGGAGCTGGGAAATTAGTTTCCTTTGCTCCCTGGGCAGAAGCAAGGTGTCAGGCAGGGAGGTGCCAGGCAAGGGGCAGGCTGCGAGTCCCTCCTCCAGGGACCGTGAGCTCATTTTGGAGAGGTGTGAGAATGTCTAAGGTGCTCTCTCCCTTCCCTCCCAATTCCCCTCTTGCAGAGCTGGGTTAGAGGATGAAGTCTAGTTTGGGTTGGCTCCCTGGCACCTCTCAGTTAAGCATTCGGGGGAAAGTTTTACCCTTTGAGCTCCTCAGTGAAGCAATGTTCTCTGTCCCTGCACTGGCTTCTTGCTGGGGATTGTTTCTACATGATGATCTCCTCCTGTGCTGCTCTCCACCCAGGGTAGGACACAGAGATTTCTGCCTCTGCTGTGGTTTGGTGTGGGCTCTCAGGCCCAGGGTTGTAGAAGACATAGTGCTGTTCATCTGGAGGCTTGGGCAACTAAAACGGGCTTTAGAGTCTGGCATTTCTCCTTGAACCATTGTGGACCTGCTTCTTCCTAGCCATTCATGTATACTGAAGCATCCCAGTGACAATCCCACATTCACACAGTGCTTCTTGGAGTCCCAAGAGGACAATAATTTTCATGTACAATTTCTTCTTTGTGTCAGTCTGGGAATATGTGGAAACTCCACCTCCCTTAGGTTTCTTGCATCAGGAGAGACGAGAAGATAAGCCAGCATATCTGAGTTTGTAAATTCATATTCACAGAGAGGTCCTGTTGCATTCAAACAGTATCCTACTCAGTCAGAGTGCAGAGTGGGTATCTCCCAATTACTGCAAAAAAGGGATGCAATGGAAGCATCTTGTCTAGATGGCTGCCGGGGATCCTCCATTTGTCACTGGAATATGTGCACTGCAACCTACGGTTGCCAGTTACTGCTGCCTTGCATCCTCCATGCATATTAAAAGCACACGCCTGCACAAACCTCTAGTCTGTCACTACAGATATACAATACATATAAAATGTACTCCGGTATTTATTCATAGGTACATGCTCATTTATCAAAGAGACAATCTCTGTTGGCATCAATATAATAAAGGGTCTCTCAAAGCAGTACTGCCAGGAGCCCTTTTTCCCCAGGGAATGTAATGCTGCCATGAATATGACAACAAGTCAACATGGGATAATGCTGCATCAGAGGGCAATAATTCTGGGGACATGAAAGGCTATGTAAATGCAGGTTAAGGGACATGGGAAGTGATACAAATGCAGTGACTTCAACTTCTCGCTTCAGGGAGAGCATACAGTTTTGTATCCTCTCTTTTGTATATGATTAAAGGCAGGTAGGCATGGAGGGGATAAGTGACATTTCCCCTGCCTAGCAACAGGTATTGATAAGCAAGGAAAATCAAACCTGTATTTGAGCTACTTTTGTGTGCTGGGCTTTATTCATCACACCAGCTTATCACCTCCAGGACCTGGTCTGTTCAGGTGAACCAGGCAGACGAGAGCAAACTCCAAACCAAAAGCTGTGTGACCAGGTTTGCTTGTAGATGCAAGTTCAGGCTGGTCTCATTTTTGGTGTAGTCCAGTGGTGGTCATCTTGGGCCCTATCATTTTCTCTGGCTGGGGGAGTGTGAACATCCTTTGAGCTGAGGAAGATGGTAAACCAATGCTGTATGTATTCCTCACATAATAACTCTTCACACAAGGAGTCAGTGTGATCATATGGATCAGCTGAACACTAACTACTTGACACCAACTCCTGCATTTAAAGGAGGCCTGAAATTGCTGCTCAGCTTCACAGAGAGCCTTTATCTGCTCTCTAGCCACTATAATGCTGTCAATGATTTATGGTTTCATGCAGAAAACACACAGGATGTCTGAGTTCCCATGTCCATGAGGAGATCTGCCTCCCATTTGTCACCAGAGTTCACCACCTGGGAGTCTGCTTGGATGATTATCTCCGTCTGACAATGAGGTATTGGCCATGGTCTGGGATTGCTTCCCTGTATTTGTACTGTGGTCATAACCATGAGATTTTCAGAATTTCTTTTTGATTCCTGGGTATTTGGCCAAGCACTAAGTCTTTGTGAAAATGCTTACAGGTCTTCACACTTCATAAACATGAATGGGAATGACAATTTGGATTGGAGTTGGTAGGAAGTCCAATGTCTCTCTTGTTCTTCCCCTTTTTCCATCCCTGGCTATGCTTATACTGTCATATTGGAGCAAAGCTGTTTCTCTTAAGTGTTCAGTGGTCTTTGATGCAGGAGGGTGTGAAGACCTTGGTCACTGGGTGTTCATCCTGACAGTGCCTTTGTGAGATGGAACAGTGTTGTTATTTCCCCCATATTTACAGTGGGAAAACTGAGACCCACTGAAGTGACACACCAAAGGTTTCATGAGGCATCTGGGACAGAGTGCAGATTTAACTTGGTTGTCTGTAGGTCATTGTTTTTTTCTGGTTGGATGCCTGCAAGACCCAGTCTTGCTTTCCTGAGTATAACTCAGGACATGACAAAAGTATTTTGGTAATGGTTCCTATGGTAAGCTCCCATGAGTCTGGCATGAATTATGAACTTCAGCTGGCAGAAGACCATCTTGAAGCTGCTTTCACCTGGCAAAGTCTAGCAGAGCCTCCACAGGGGACCCCCTTAGCTGTGGGGCCAGCCAGCACCACCAGCACTGTCACTGTAACCAACACCTCTGCCCCTGTGCTGCCTCCTCATACCACACTGCCTGTGCTGCCAGCTGGCCCGGGGGCTCCTCTTGCTTCTCCTGCACCAGCATGGTGACCAACAGACCCACCGGCACACGGTGGTGGTGGTGCAGGGCTGGTGCTGCCGTGGGGCGGCTGCCTCCTGTGGGCTGGGGCCAGCCGGTGGCCACCCGGGTGTTACCGTGGGGACATTGTGATGACACCGGTGAGGTTGGCCCTGTAACCTATCCATGTCACAGAGCGCCTGGCCCAGGAGCCCTATAAAAGTGAGGCAAAGAGTGCAGAGCTACGACCTCCCTGCGGGACAGGGCAGCAGCCAACACCACTTGGCAAAGCCCCAGCATGGCCCGGTACCAGCGCAGCAAGAACAGCAGCAGGAGCCCGCGCCGCCGCCACAGCCCGGCCCGCTACCAGAGCCGTGCTCGCCGCAGTAATGGGAGGGTCCGGCGCCGGTTGGAGTCACGGACCCGCCAGCACAGGAGGAACCGCCGTCAGCGGGGGACACGTAGCCGCTGCCGCTGAGCCAACACCAGCACCGGGCGTCTGCGGAACCAGTGTCCCCAAAACCACTGGCTACCGCCACCTCCGCGCCGCCGCACCGGCACGGCCCTGGCTCCACGAATAAAGCTGTAATGATCGCACAAGGGGTGTGTGTGTCCCTGTGCACTGTCTGCGCGTGTCTCCTGGTGTCCATTTATGTCCTGGGGGTCTGGGTGTCCCATGGGTCTGTACGTCTTTTGTTCGCCAGCTGTGGTGTACCACGGGTGGGGGTGTTTGGGGCCATCAGGTGTTTGTGTCCAACAGTTCTTCATGCCCAGGACTGGCTTTGAACATCCCTGTCCAGCCAGTGGGCATGGCCAACAGCTGCGCTGGCTGGGATATGCATGTCCAGGGATGCATGTGTCTGGGATGGGATGTATGTGTGTCCCTGGCTTGTGGCTCTGTGCATGCCCAGGGATGAATGTGACCAAAGTCATGTGGATGTCCCTTGCTCCTGCCACTGGGTCCCTGGGCTCCCTTTTTGGGTCCTTCCCATTGTGGGTCTGAGCAGAGCTCACACAAAGCAAAGCACTCGGGGCTTTGTGCTCGCTCCCACAGCACTGCTGGGGCTGCAAGGGGCAGAGGCTGGGCATGGCGTTGCTGGTGGCTCTGTTCATCCCACCACTGAATCTGCCTATCCCACCATCCCCATCCCTCAGAGGCACATCCCTGTGGCCCAGTCCAGATGACCTTGTGGGATCCCCTAGATGGTTCTCAGTGGCACTGAGCTTCCCCCTCCTCCTGGTGCTCTGTGGCATTACTGGGGTTTTGTGTCGAGGGTTTGGTGGCAGGGTGACTGCAGGGTGGCTTCTGTGAGGTGCCAGGAGCTGCACCCCATGTCTGACAGAGCATCTGCCAGCCAGCTTGGATGCACCGCTGGCCAAAGCTGAGACCATCAGTGATGGTGGCAGCACCTTGGGAATAAGGTGTTTGAGAAAAATGGGAGAGAAACAGCCCTGTGGACCTCCATGGCAGGGGAGAAGGAGGGGAGGAGGTGCTCCAGGTGCGGGGGCAGATTCTCCTGCAGCTCCTGGGGAGGGCAACGGTCACAGAAGGTGTCACCCTGCAGCCCGTGGAGGTCCACAGTGGAACCGTGTTATGGTTTAACCCCAACCAGCAATGAAGCCCCACACAGTCGCTCGCTCACTCCCCCACTCCTAGCAGGATGGCAGAATCAGAAGTGAGAAAACTTGTGGGTCAAGATAAAGATGGTTTAATAGGAAAAGCAAAAGCCAGGCATGCAGGCAAAACTGGCCACTGTGGGCAAGCCCTGAAGATGGAAAGTGTCCTTCCCCATCACGGTGACAAGTGCATTGCATCTTGGCAGAACAGCATCATCCCAGGGAATGTCAGTGCCAGCCAGCCTCCGCAGAGCAAACGGCACGTGGTCTCAGGGAATGCTTTCAAAGAGCTGGCTGGCAGAAGAATATTCATCCAGATGAGTCTGAAAATTTATATGCACAGCTGATATTGCTGGAAAGCAGAACTGGCATGGGAATAGCTCACTAAGTGAGAATGCAGGGGGATTTTCAGCAAAGGCTTTTATTTAACAAACAATTCAACCAGCTTGGGTGCAGCATGAAATGGGTGCATGCTCTGAAGCAGGGAGGGTAAAGGGGGCTTCTTTTACTTCTATTTATATACCTGAGAAGCTGCTTTAGCAATAAATAATTGCAAATTATAATCATAATATCAAAAACAGAAAGGGCAAAGGAAGAGCAACTCCCTCCGTCTCCCCTCTCTGGTGCTGGTATTTGAGATGTCATCTGGATATGAAGCTGAGCCTGTTTCCAGTGGAAGGAGGATGGCAGTCAGTGCATCTTTATCTCAATCTCTTTCATGCTCTGGTGAGCTCTCTACCCCATTCAGCAGCGGCAGCACAGACAGAGATGCCAACTTGTCTCTCAGCAAATGGAAAAATTTGGGCTGAAGCCTCAGCTGATTCAAAGAAGACCCCTTGGGTGTTTTTCCAAAATTGACTTCTGGTTATTTTCTGTCCCCCTCCTGCTTTGTGCTAAGGCATGCAATGGCCTGTGCCTTTCCCTGGCTGAAAGGTCACTGATTTTTCGTGTGGAAGAATTATCAGATTCATCGTCTTCTGCAGATTATAATGAACAGTATCCTTTTTATCTGCTTCCTGCTACCTCAGCACCACTGTCTGAGCCTGGAAGGGAAGATTGAAAGCACAGTTCATTTTTAACACTGGAGAAACAGTGTTATGCTCTGGTGGGGTGTTGCAGGGAGGTCGCTGGTCTGGTCAGGATGTCAGAAGCCTCTTGTGTTGATGTGCCTACCCTCTGTATCCTTCTTCTCTGGGCCAAGGGGATGGCCACTAATCCCCCAGCACCCTTAAACCATTTTCCTTTCAATTTTTGGCCAGATGAAGGGAATGGCACTGGTCAGAGACCTTGGACCCATCCCTTATTGAACCACACTCAAAAGGGAGATTTAAACCTTGTGATAACCAAATTAATATATCCCCATTGCACCACTGGGAGATGCACCCCCTTGGCAGAAGAGACCTGGAGGGAAGTACAAACTGGGGGTTCCAGTCAGTGCTCTGAGGCTCTGCAATGGGGACGGTGAGGAAAAGCCCCCTTCCAGTACAGCAATTCACCTCACTGTGTCTTCAAAAGAAAGGGTGATTGAGATGGTTCAGTGGCAAAACGAATCCAACTATATGAAGAAATTACATCCCCCGGGAGTGAGCTGAGACCTGTCCCTCTTTCCTCAACAGAGGCTTTTTCCTGAGCTTTTCAGAATTTCACCCCATTTTATCCATTTTAAACCCCTCCTTTTGTTTTGGGGAAACTGGAATCAATGAGAACTATGAAGAAGAAGACAACCTTAGAAGAAGGGCTGGAAAACTCCATGGTGTCAGATAACGCACTATCATACATTAGGCCCTAAGTGCAGAAATAGTCCCTGTGAACCCAGTGCTGGATTGAGAGCTGGGATGGAGGTGCATAACTGAGTCCTTTTGTTTAATCTGAAGGCCACTGACCTCTCTTTTTGCTTTTACACATCAGTAATTACTCAACAACAAGAGGAGAGATTAATTAGAAACTTCTGTAAAGTTTCCTTTAGCTTTCATCCTCTTGATTTCTGCCCCTGAATCTTTCCTGCAGTCCCCACATCCCAGGCTTTGAGGACGATGTGATCGCTCCACAGAGGAGCAGATTTCATTAAGGATGAAACAGGATATGTGGAGGAAGGGATGCAGAGCAATGGGGGAGCAGCACCGAAGGAGAATTAGTTGACAAGGAAAAATATGTGGAAGAAAATGAGGAGCACTTGGGACTTAGGATGAAAAGTAGTTCATCCCTTCTCAGCCCATTAATAAGTTAATAACTTATCAGAGATTAACTTAACACCTTGAGGCACAGAAGACATTGCCTTGTTCTCACATTAGCTTGGCTCTATTGTAATTCCTTTATCTTACCTTTTTTCCCCCTCAGCTATTGCATACTCACCTGGGGCCACACTAATATAACAGCATAAGATTCAATTACAAAAGACTACAATAAGAGTGCAAAATTCTCTTCCTGACATGCTGAATCAGTGCTCATAAGCATTAATTATTGAGTGGCTAGCAGAATTATTTTTTAAGTTGCAGTGGAAAAAAGAAAAAACCCTATGGCATCTCCCGTGCACAGAGCAGCAATGCTCCTACGTAGGACATCCCCAACTTCGCTGACTCTTGAGGCAAGGCACAGGCAGGAGGAACAGGGACAGGAGAGGAGGAGCCAGGAAAAGACATGGTGTTGAGAAGGAAGGGAGGGGATGAGAGGAAAGAGCACCAAGCTGTCATGGTCCCCCTCCTGAGGAAGGATCTCTCCAGGGATGTTTGGATCCTTTTATTTTCCTTGGTCTAAGCACAAGGCTTTTTATCACAAAGGAGAGCAGGGAGCCCATGTGGGGGGAAAGATAAAGGTCTGACCACCAGGTCTCTGCTCTGCCTGGATGGGGAATATCCTTATCAGCCCATTTGATCTCTTTCTGAGAGCTTCAACATTGTGTCCAGCACTCAGACATCCCTGTCCCTATCACCAGAGCTGCCACTACCTCGAGCTTATCTCCTTGTTACAGGAGCCTCCATCTCTAGAGTACCTAAGCACATTTTACATGGTATCAACAGAGAGAACAAAGTAGCCTATCCTTTCAGTGGCGGCTTCAGAGAAGCTTGGTTTTGAGCGGACCGTGGAAATTCATCTCTTCTTTCTTATCTGGCAAGGTGCTTGCAGATCGGGGCTTTGAGGCAGAGCAATGGGAGATGCTTATGCTGTCGCTCTTTATTTTGTGAACCAAAAGATGATGCCAGGATCCAGATGGGTTAACGTGCCTTCTTTTATCCACACTAAGTCATGGAGTTTAACATCTGTTGGTGTCTCCTCATTCTCAGCTACAGATGGATTAGGCACACAGAGCAAATGGAAAATTTTTGCTGCACAGATCCCATATTTGCTCCCAGCTTCCTTGGAGCAAATATAAAGAAACAGCAGAGCTCAGGGCATGGGTTTGCCTGGGATATCCCAGCAGACAGGAAGGGTTGGCCTGTTATTTCAGCTGGAGCTGCTCTAGGCTCACAGATGCCACTACAGAGTTATATTAGGATGACAAAGACCAGATGCAATTCCCTCATCTTTCTGTCATGCCTCCCCATTTCTATATTTAAACATACAGATTCTGTGGGGATAAAGACTTGGCTTCAGGACATGTGCAAAATTCTGCTGCCCCACATGGTTTTAGTCTTGTGTTAGATGCACCGTGACAAAATAAACACTCTGTGTGTGAGAGGGAGTGAAGAGGATGACATCAGGATTACAAGCAGTGTCAAAGGAGACAGACTTGCCTTTCACAGGCAATATTTGCCTGTGTAACACAGGCTCCAAAGACTTTTATCGCCTCCCTCCTTTGCCAGTGTTGTGTGTTAAGCATTAAACATATGGCTCCACTTAAACCAGGGGCCAGGCTCCCTGCTCAGGGTGAGGATTTCCTGCGGTCGACCCTCGTCCTCTGCGGATGGGAAAGTTCGGTGAAGGCAGTGAGTACGAAGGGTGGATGGAATCCGATTAGTCAGCAACGGCATCGTGGTGCATAATCCGATCCTCCCCACAAATGTCACACCCTGCCGTTCATTGGAAATAGCCAGCGAGGAGGAGCAGCTGATCTAACAGACTTAGGGCTCAAAGCCACAGGAGCCACACAGAAATCCATTCTGGGTTTAAACCAAAGAGGACAAAACAGACATGTTTGATGGGGTGACAGAGGATATCTTAGAGGCTAAAGATCAGGCTAAAGCTGCTTTTTGATGGGCAGAATAGATGACACTCTGTGATACCTTTAATTGGGCTAAAACATGAAATTGCATGTTTTATGCTTGTGATCAGATCTGGATGGATTTGATTTAAAATAATATAATCAAATGAACCATGTGCTGGTAAAAGATGGCATGACATGCCCACTCTCCCTTCACACAGCAACAGAGAGTGCAAAGAGAGCTTTACCCTCTGCCCTGGTATATATCAATCCAAAGTGATAAGTTTATGAAAAGTTTGTGACTTCATCTTTCCTGTATATCTCTGCTGAGACAGATACAGTGTAATGTCTTCTGGTTTTATTTATTTTATTTTACATTTCTTATGTGCTATCTATAAGCTATGTTACACAGGACATAGCAGGTATCCAGGTGATGGTTATTTCTCTTTTCACCTTGGGAGACTAACTGGATTTTGTCTGATGACTAAAAACAAAAGGCTCTACATCTCATTTCTTATTCCCTGAGGCATTGATTTTGATATTCTATGGAGTTATGGATCTGAGTGGAGATTGCTGTGATGTCCTTATCCATTCCCCAAGTATCAGACTCAGAGAATACTTCAAGGTGTGACCATTTCTGCAACAAATCAAATGTGCCTCCACAAGCAAGTCACTGAAAATACTTGCTCTCCTCTCACCTCACCTCTCCCTTCCTCCTCCTTTCCTTCCTCTCTTTTCAGTTTGGTCTCTCTCCCCTGAAAGATGTTACAAGCTTTGTGTTTAATTAAGACACATTGTCCAACCAATTGGGAAGCAGGAAATAGCAGGAGATGTTTTACAAATAGGAACAATTCTTGTTCATTATCCCTTAATTGAGGCAACAAAAAGGTGCTGGAAAACATCCATCAGATGCACATTCATGTACATCATCAGAGAGGATTGGATTTAGGAACTCACAAAAGCAACGTCGAATGTTCCAATCAAGAGTTATACAGACAACAGGGAAACAAAGAATTGGAGACACAAATACATCAGAATTAGCCCAATTACAGATTATATGTTTCTGGAAAACACATTCCCTGGCTCTCTTCCAGGATTTTCTTATTTCACACTCCTTTTCTGTCATTCCTAGCCGTGACACAAAAGTCAGTGTTACACGTCTCTCCTTTGCTGGCCCTTGAGTGTCTCACAAGGGGGAAGTATCATTCTGGAGGGTGTTAGTGAAGTGCATTGTGAAGACACAAGTGCCAGCCTGCAGGCTGTCACCCCAGCTTGAACTCAGGGTACTCTGAGGATGACACTTTGTTCAACTTTTCCACCCTTATTCCTTCACATTTTGACATTCGGCTGTTCTGCTAAGCCACTGTTCTTGAGCAGAAGAGATAAATGACATGAGAGCCTGCTGAGGGAACGATTTTGAGCCCGTAAGGCCAGGAAATCCCTTTACCCATTTATGTATGCATTTTAAAGCTTGCTTGGCCTGCTTCTGAGCTCATTTACACTCTAACACCATGGCCTTTGCAGAGTCAGCCTTTATTCCCACAGGTCTGTTAGACTCAAGTTCTTTGGCTTGTCATTTTCTAAAAGGTGCTTTGAGTTTTAAATGAGGGACAGAATATGCCAAGGACCCTCAAGATACCTACTGAAATGTAAGTGCACCTCAATGCTTCCTGGAAGAAAAGCCATCACCAGGAAAAATGGCATCACACCTCATTGGACTGTAGTAATAGACCCAAACATGACAGTATATTGTTAAAAATGCTCCTGATCAGTACCCGCAGCTGTCGAGCTAATTATTCTCGCTGTCTTGTCATAGATACTTATATGGTCTCCAGGGTACCTGAGCATTTCACAATCTCTAATATAGTTCTCTTCACACACTCCTGAGAGGCACCTATCCTCTGTCACCTCCTCCTCTCCTGCATCCCACTGGGATCATCGAGGGACGTAGTGGCTTGGCAGCCTAATCCAATGTTGTGCACCATGGTGTTTCCCTTTGAGTTGCACACATCTCACCAACCCTATCTACCCCAGTATTAGAAATGGAATTTAAGCTCCCACCATGGATGGAAGGAGGTAGGAAGCAGAGGTGAATGCTGCTCATCTGAAGAAAGGTGGGGAGCCTTGTGTGGACTAAATCCCCTGATCTCTAGGACAGGTGAGCCCCAGGATAAGTATCCCAAGCTGGACCATACTATGGGACTGCTATGATGCAGTAGGGGCATGGCCTTATTCTTCATGAAATCACGTGTGGTGGCAGAGCATAACCCCAGCAGCGTGGGGTTGGCTTCAAAGAAGCTGAACCCAAACCTGAAGATGTCCTTGGGAGATGGTGCTTGAACTCAAAGAGTTTTTGGGCTGGTGGAGGAAGCCTGGCAGTCCGTTGCTTAGCTCTTAAGGAGACTGTACAATACCCAGGTGAAGCTTTCCTCCTGGATCCACCTCAGGGAGGATGGGGCAGGAGTCTGGTTCTATGCTCTGTTTCAGCTGGAAACTCTTCAGAGTGGCTCTGTTTACCTCCAGTGGAAAAATTCCCCCATGATTTTTCCTTGAGCTTCCTCCAGCAGCTACGATTCCTGTGTCGTTTTCCTCTGTCATCCCCCACAAGCCTTCCCTGCCTTGTTTTGAAATCCCCACTGACAACCACAGAAAGTGTTTGCATTGTAGCTGGCATTTGTTGATTTTCTTTAGGTGGCTCAGGGCTGCAGGCATTCCTCATTACTTTTTTATTAGCCAATTTGAATACTCATTTAGACTTACTAAGCGTGTGATGGTTTTTAATTCTTCCTTCAGAGGCGTTTCTGCAGAGCCTGTCCTTGGTCCTCAGTAATACCACAGTATTCTATACTATGCAACTGAAGAGAGAAATGATAGCTCACGAAACAAGACCAATCAGTCTGGGCTCATTTCATGCAGATGACAAGGCTGAGGCCTCCTTTTGTTTTGTCTCTTGCTTTCCTGTACAGCGAGACTGCCAGAAATCGCAGCAGTACAAGACATGGCAAGGTAACATGGTACATGGCACTGGACAAACATCTCTCCAAAATACTTTGCAGAATTAAATAATTCAAAGTGGAAAGACCATAAAAAATATAAATTACTGAAGTGGTAGAGTGAAGACAGTCAATAAGGAATAAATTAATTCATCCAGCTATAAGGCTAATAAGAGCTAGAAAAAAAATATTATAACCATTATGTATTAAAAAACAAGTGACCAGAAGAGAAATACTGTGTTTTGACATCCAGCTCCTGTGCACTGTTTTGGACCTGATTTTCAGGTGTGCCGAGTACCAAGAACTGGGAAAGGCAGACTGTAAGTTTTTTCCATTCAGAAGTCAGACCAAAGGAGGGGGGTAGGAAAGAGGTAGATGGTAGTCTATCTGGTCCTGTCATTTCTCAGGCTACAAGGACAGATAAAAAAGCCATGCCCTAGGGATAGATAGTCATGATGTGATATAGAATCAAATAATCACAAAATAGTTTCTGTTGTAAGGGACCTTAAAGACCATCTAGCTCCAACCCCCCTACCATGGGCGGGGACACCTTCCACTAGACCAGGTTGCTCCCAGCCCCGTCCAACCTGGCCTTGAGCCGTTCCAGGGAGGGGGCAGCCACAGCTTCTCTGGGAAACCTGGGCCAGTCACTCACCACCCTAAAAAGGGAAGAACTTCTATAACCAACTTCTAGGGGAAGAGGGATGCCCGGGTACCTACAGCCCCCCTGAAAGGCTCTGGAGGCATTGCTGGGGTGGGAGAGGAGGGAGCAGGAACACCCAGGTTGTCTGTCTGAGCTATGTTGCTGTGGATAAATATGAACCTTTGGTCCCTTGGCCTATTAGTCCAGCAGTTTGCTCAAGCGTTAAATCCATTTGCACACAAAAAAGGTACATTCTGCTGCTTTTTCAAGTGTCTTGGATGCTATTGTGTACAAATTTACAAATGAACTGCTTGAGTGTTGACTAATGCTGCAGTCTGCAGTCAAGGCAAGAGCCCATTTATTTATAGGCTCTTCAAGGACAAGAAGATGCTGTATTTGTACAGTCTTCTAGTAGGTGCACAGAACACAGCCTAACAAACAGTTACCTGCCTCAGCCGTGTTTCAGAAGAAGACGATATATGAGACCCTCAAGCAAAATACACAGCTTAACACAGCTTCTCCTGGCAGGAAGGTCATGCTATGCCATCAGCTTTTGATGATGGCAGAACTACAAATGTATAAAGAAGAATTTTTTTCCTGTGCCATCAGTTTGATTGGATGTGTGTCCAGGAGGTTACTCAGGACAACTAACTGAGCCACGCCAGGAGCAGACCGTCCCGGCTGCTGTGTGTGCAGCAGCCGCTCATTTCAATGAGGCTGTGTGTTTGCAATCGATGGGACTGTCTGATCCCTGGATGCTGGGGAGCTCTCTTTTTCTATTTCCTGCTGATATTTACTTCAAAGGTGCATGACCACACAGATCACCATAATAACAAGAGCCCAAAAGAAGAATTAATAAAACTCTAAGTGTGTTTTGCCCTCAGATCTTACGGTGCTTGACAAAGGCAAGTCACCACCAGTTCTTTTTATATGGGGGCAGAAAGAGGTGAAATGATTTATTTATCCATGCTCATGCAGTGAATCAGTGATAAAGCAAGGAGCTGGACCTTTCCAGCTGTGCTTTGAGGTTTCCTATAATGTCCATTGGAACAGTCCTAAAACACTTACCCTTTGAGATTGTATCCTGCCCCTGCTGCTTTGTGCAGAAATTAGCCTTGTGAAGAAAAGTTCAGCTTTGCTGTGGCCAGGGATAGAGCAGTCAAAGAGCAGAGGTATTATGTCTTGAAGTACATTGACTTAAATTTATGGTCAAAGAGGTAGAAGGGCACACAGAAAGTGCACACATGAAATGGGAATGGGAGAATATGAGATGCCTGGTGGATCTGCACTTGAGAGCCAGTTATTTAAATTCACTCTCCCTGTGTTTAGAGGAGCTTGGATTGGTTTGCCCAATGGACATGCCTTTGGTGAGAGTTGGAGGCAAGGGTTTCTGCTCAGGTGGAGAGGCATATGGCTGCTCCCCCAGACCCAAGGTCCTCGGAGACTTCAAGTGGATCTGAGGGAAGATACTTTCTGCCTTGTCTACAGATTTTTCTACATTCACAATGCAGTGTCATTGTCATTAAGGCTACAGGAAAACAGCACATCCGGGGCAAATCTAGAGTCCAGAGATTGTTGACCACTCATGCTGAACAGAACAAGGGTCTGTAAAGAAGCCCTGTGGGATGTGGTCCGTCCAACCTCTCGGCACGTTCATCAAACCCTCACTCTTCAGGGCAGTGTTGGAGGCTGGGTCGGGCTGTGCCCAAGCAGCCAGCCTGCGGGAGAGTGATCCTGCGAGATGTCTGCCTGCACTGCCCTTTGGCTGCAGAGAATGGTGCATGTTTGGAGGTGTGGGAGCTCTGAGAGGGCTGTGGGGAGAAGGGAGAGAAAAGGCCAGAAGCCCCCAGTGCTTTGTGCCATCTAGTGGGGATGCACATGGACAGGGACAACAACTTTGCAATAGCTTCCTACCTAGAGTACTACTGGGACCTCAGCAGCTCAGCAGACGTGTACCTGGGGTACTTACCCTGAATATTTAGCCAAATATTGAATTATGCAGGGGAAGTTACCACATAGGCTGAGATGTCTTGGCTTCATTAAAGAAGCTGCAGAAATCATTGCTGTCTCCCCCTGGGGTCTGTGAAGGAAAATCCTTCTGATGGAGTCAATTGAATCTGGAGGGGCCAGAAAGCTATTGAGCCCCAGGTTAGCAGAGGATTTTGAGGCAGACTTGCCTGTGTCTGGGCATTAGAGCATCAGTGTAACCAAGCTTCCAGGCAGTTTAAACAGGTGCCGTGAACTGATTGCAAAATCTCCTCTGTGCAGCCCAAGGCCTTTGCTCCACATCCCCACAAAATTCATTCATGGGGATGAGACAGCAATGAATTTGCCATTCATTAACAACAAATAATATCTCTCAATCCGTCTTGAGTAAGTGTCGTTGTGGAATTGCTCTTTCACTTTCATTTTACAGGGTTCCCTGTGATAAATTTATCTTGTAAAAGGTGATTAAGACACTTCATTATGTTTTAATGTGTCTTTAGGCCTATGTCTAATAGTAACACTCATTCTGGATATCTCTGGAAATAGTTAGCTGCTGCAGCCCAGAAAAGCCTGTATATGGGACATAACTCTGGCTGGGCACCTCACTGACCTGGTGGGGAACACTGGGAAGTCCAAAACGGTGTCTGCACCGCTGGAGACAGCCCAGGCCAGCACCTCACCCGGGTGGGGTTGTCACAGGAAGAAATGAGGTTGCTCGTTTCTTTCCTTCACCACCCTGTTTGTCAGTCTTCAGAGCACAGGAATGCAGGTAACTGAGGTCCCAAGCAACTCTGGCTGCAGAACCTTGAATTCACTCAGCTTTGGGTTTTCTCTCTAACGAACAGCTCCTCAGAGCTTTGCATGTGTGAGGCTGGTCAGCAAAGTGCAAGGGGGTATTTGCACCCCAAAGAGCAACCCAGAAAGCCTCCATCCCACAATGATAAACCCTGAAGATAGCTAATTCCTATTTTGGGTTTTGCTCAGCTGAAAACTTCATTGTGACACACAGGCACAGAAGTGCCCTGGTTTGGGAAAGCAGGCAGTTATTTCCTGCCTGAAGGGAGACAGTTCATACTGTGCTCTGCTTTGTGTTTTCTACAGGGCAGAGTCACTCTGATAGCTCCCAAGGTTTCTTAGCTGTTTGTCAATCACCAGCTCTCTTCATGGACTATATAAGGAGCCCAAGTACCTCATTAAGATGTTTTCAATTGCACTCTGCAGCCACATGCATAGCAATGCATAGTGTAAAACCTAAATTAGGCGCTGTTAAAGACTCACAGGAAGATGTCCATGGTTTAAGCATTCTGTTTACATGGGAAGGTACATATCTGATCCCAGAAAAGACTCAGCCCCATCACATCCTCTGCCTTTTTCTTTCACTGACACCCAGTGCCTGTTTTTTCTGACTAGGCACTGGGATGTCACAAGGTAATGTAAGATATTAAGTTATTAAATTCTTTTTGTTCTTGTTCTCTCACTTAACATTTCTATTACATACTTTAAATATTCTGAAGACCCATTCATAAAAATGTTTACATAATATTATAAGACATTTTATATTTGCCATCTTCTTTCCATATCTGTTGCTTTTTGGGGGCACCGTGTGAAGACTGACCATGTTACTATAGATAATAGCATTGGAAATGAAGTGCTGGTAAACCTACCCATCCCCTCACATGCAGATTTAGTTTGAGGGGGGGTGGGGAGCAATCCTTAACACAGGCAGACAAGATCTTGCTTGCTGTTTTTTAAGTGAGAATTAGATCCTCAGGTCCTAAATCAGCCATGACAATCCAACTGGCAAGGGCAGGGAGGCTGTGTGTTGTGGAAAGGCTGGTGTTGGGCTAATTTCTCATGGCAGTTTTAGGTAGCTGTGACAACCTTCCTCCTTCCCCATATTGAACTGCTGTGTGCTGTTGCAACATACTGTTAAAGAGGGACATCCTGGAAAGGCAGCAATGGATGCATTTCAGAGATGGCCCAAGCCATGCGATATGTAAAGCTCCCCAGCTTCCTTCAGAATGATGAGTTGCTCAGTGGCCCGTGTGATAGTCCCTGGGACATGCACTTTTATGCTCTCTGAGAAGAGCAGGGCAGTTGGCACGGTCCCAGAGAGTGCCCTTCTGGTCTATTTAGAGCCTGTAAGCATCAAATGCTCTCATTCATTTATCGGAGGGTGATAAACAGCCTGGGAAATGCCTGCTTCAGTCAGGTCACATTCTTGCTCTTTTATGAATGTGACATCTTTAAAAGCATATCCGCTAATGTCATGAGAGACCTGGAGGAAATCCCAGCTTGGTCAGTTTAGTGCTAGGTTTCCTGAAGAGCAGCTGGGTGCAGAATATTCTCAGGTTGCTTTTTACAGGGCTATTTCTACAAAAAAAAAAAAAAAAAAAAAAAAGATTTAAACACTCTCCTCCTATTAAAAAAAAAAAAGTCTGTCCAATCTGGACAAAGCTCTGCTCTTTCGACATGGACGTAATGCATTAATGATTGCAGTGAAGGGATTTTTTGCTGTGTTTTCAGGACCAGCACAGCTGAGACTACGTATCAGGCAAAGGGCCACAGTGCTTGCCATGTTGTCAGTTATTTTGGGGTTGGGAAGGAGAAGGTCACTGTAGTGACAAAATGGGCAGAAATCCGCCCAGTTCAGGAGAGCAAGGTCCTTGTGTTGCTCTCCATGAGCTGTACCCAGGCTCTGCTCTCCCAGGGAGCTAAACTCCCTCTGAAGGACCCCCTGATAAAAGGGAAACCTCAGCACCAGTTCTGGCCTCAACCTTGCATTTAGGGCACTATATGCTTTTGAGTGACTTCAGCCCCTCTCCTATTTTCCCTTCTTTTCCATAAAAAAAAACAGAAGCACTTGCAACTCTCAAGAGCCAAGCCCACCAAGGCTGGCTGGAAGCTTTGGGAGCCACAGGGATGCCACAATGAGAGAAGCTGCTCTGCAGTGCTGTGGTCTTGCAGGAATTTGTGGCTGATCTCTCGAAAAGGAGGCAGAAGCCCCCGATGTTGCCGGCTCCGGTGCTGCGCAAAGCGGCTGCCTTCGCGACGTGATTAGTGCTTTGCAGCTGCTCCAGCATTAGTTTGCAGCAGAGGCACTCGATGGGTACGTGTGTGATCACAGATCGACCAGCGACGAGCTTGCGTGTCCCACCTGGGCGGGCGCACGCTTCCATGTGCGCGGTGACCTTGAGGAGGGCTCGTTTCGAGATTCCCATGCAGCTGCTATTTTGCATTGCGAGCCATATGGCCGGCACCATAAACACTGGCTCTAATTGTAGCTCTCAACCTGCCAAAGTCCAAAACAGGGAGAGTGATGGGGACAGAGGCTGGGGGTGGTAGAAAAAAAAAAATCAAACATTTGCCTGAAAAAGACCTAGAAACAATGAAAATACAAGGAAAAATAGTCCTGAAAGGCAGTAGGATTTGTTACTCTAGTAAAAATCACCTTCTCTGACCTCAGGCACCTGACTCAGCGTTTTCCAAGTGGATTTTTTACAATAATAAAAGCAAGAGAACACCAGGTGTGGGAAATGAGGGAAAATTTGTCTCTAAAAAGGCAGGGACATTCCTTTTAATGAAAGACTGTAGAGAATATGTTCCTAATCAAACTGCTAATAATAACCTTGTTCCCATAATCTGCTTTTTTTTTTTTTTTTTTTTCAGTAAAGCAGGGTGATGTGTTATAGGGATTCAGGGGGTTTATAGGAGAACTAGGCAATGCTTCCAAACATGTTGCTCAGTTTTATTAGCAGCACACGAAGAGAAAGCTGATCTTGTTCCTCCTTGCCTGGGTTTTGTGTCAGTCCAGCTTCCCCAGGCAAAGATGATGTAAAATAACTACCAGTACAAAATGGAGATGCTTTTCACCTATTCTGTATAGATTTAAATGGGCAAGATTTGAGGCAAAGCATTGCTATGCATAGGTGATTTAGTCTCTTTCCCAAGGGGGAGAGGCATGTGAGCAGCCTCTCTAATCAAATGAAGGCATAAGCATGTCTCTCCTCCCTGTGATGGATTTGGTGCTGCATCCAGATCTGTCTCTTTAGATGCACCAGGTAACCTTAAGTGGGTGGTGGTGTCTGTCTGCCTCTCTCCCTAGGACTTCAACTGGGAAATCTGTGTGCACAGGGGGAGATGGGACCCAGTGCAAACATTGGAGCTACTCTGGAGTTAAGATCACATCCATAAGGTGGGAACAAAAATCTGCAGTCAGCAAAAGCAAATAGTTCCCACTTCTTGTTTCTCTCTCCTTGGCCCTATAAGATTGGGGGTTGTCCCAGCAGTTGTAGGGGGAGTGTCATTCTGTTCAGAGAGTACCTTCCAACCAATATTTTGTAGTCGTTTGGTGGAGTTCTCCAAGGGCTCGATCAGCCCTTTCCTCTCAGAGGGGAGAGACACAGCATGTCCTGGAGCTGGAAGACCCCAGGGATCAAAGGCTTTGGTTCAGCAAGGTCAGGAGAGGAGATCTCTACAGCCGCTGCTGAGCTGCCTGCTTTCACCAGAGTGACATGAATGCAACATCTCCTCTCACAGCTCCAAAAAGAAAGCTCAGATTAAATCCGGGATAATCCACAAGGTGATGGGAGCTGCCCTGGGAGCTTTGTTTTGCAAGGCTGGTCACTAACCTCCTTCTAACAGTCCCAGGGACAGAGAGTGTCCTGGTTATCCACTTTGCCTTGGGATCCCAGAACTTTGTAGTGTGAAGAAAACCACATTTCAGTTATCTCAAAGAGAACTTTAATTAAAAATCATGGAGAAAAACCTCCATCGGGAACCAGCAAAACAGCAAAATAGGTAGACACCTCTGCCTCTAATTTATGTGAGTTTAAAACTAATACCAAGATTGGTTTAATTACCTGGGAACAATGTATTTCTCCTGGATTGCAGATCAGCTCGTTAGCGATACACTTTTTTTTACTTCCAGTTGAAATTGATAATACATCCCTCACTCAAAACATTGTCTCCCAATCACCATGGTTACTGCCAGGTTTTCCACAAGGACCCAGCATATTCATCTGTCAAGTATGCTAATGGGGAACGGACCCTGTCACACAAAGGAGCAGGCTATTCAAACATACATTTGGCAAATAATTGTACATGTCAAAAGAATGATGCTTGTTATTTGCCTAATATTATCCCCCAGAAGTGGGAAATAGTTCAGCTCTCAATGCAAAATGGCTTGCCCTTATCAAATAGGCAATTTGCTGATAATTTAGACTATTAGAGATCTTGGGGTGGGGAGACAAAGAGGGGGGGTGGCAAATGTAAGTGGCCTTTTATAATTGCACTGAAAGCAAAATGGGGCATTAAGTGCCCCAGAGGTGCAGTAACGAGGAGCATCACGGGAAACGCTGCCGGGCGATCCGAGGGGCTGCTCGCAGCCTCCCCTCTCACCTCTGTCAGGTAGCTGCTGGTGGGTGGTTAATTATAATTTAGCAGGAACACTTTTCTCAACTGCGTTTTTTTATTGCTATTTATCTTCATGATGGGCCAATTTTCAATTTGTCTATTTCGGTAATTAAGCCAAAGAAAAATGTTACTGTAGGATTCCTCTAGGTTTCTGAGCTCCTGATGTTAGCTGCTGGAGTTGTTGAGCCTATGCTGAAGTATCTGTGGCCAAGGCAATGGAGTGTCTTTTTCTCTCACTTTGGGGCACTTAAAGGCTCTTCCCATTCAGAGCGGGTGTCTGGAAAGGCAGAGCCTGCCCAGGGTCTGAGCGACTGGCCAGGGCAGGGGCTGTGGGCGTTATCTGCAGACCCTCCTGCTCCACCATGGATAGATATCATCCATGCCATGTGGGGGAAGGAGGAAAATCCTGGAGCACTGTCTTCTCAAGGTGAAGAACTAATTAATGTCTCTAGACTGCCTGAGACTATCAGTCTGAGTTGTGAAAGTCAGAAATATTCAGACATCTCTGTTTCTTTGAATGGAAGGGGCAAAACCTTTCTCACTATCATCTCAGGGCAGCTGGGCTTTTGAATATAATTGTTTCTTCATTGCATAGTTTTGTAAGAAAGCAGGAGAGCCCACAGGAATTATTTCTTCCTTTCCCAACCCTGCCTTTTCCCTCTCTTCCTCCATGAAAATTGGGTCTGTGCAGTTACAAGGCGCTGGCTGGGGACCCCAGGAACATTGTTCACTACAAGAACAAGCACACGGACATTATCCACCTGCCCATGCTCCCATGGCATGTCAAAGCTATCTCCATGATCCTTGGCTTCACTTGGTGTCCTCCATGCCACGTTCTGTGAAGGGACAGCTTTCTACCCATCCCAGATGTGCACCAAACACCAGTGACTTTCAGTTGGGTGTGAGCCCAGGTTAGATGTCATGACCTAGAAGCAAAAGGCACTTTAGCGTCTTCTCTTAACTGAGTGGTTCCCCTCCAGTTTGCCTCATCTACAAAGAGCATCGTTGCTGATGACAGGCTGGAATGACACAGCACAATCATGCCCTCAGCATGTGACGTTATTTGCTGGATGTGGTTGAAATACAATTTTCCTCGATTGTGGATTATGATCACAGAGTCCCCTTGTGCTTATTGTAAGAGCGAAATGCAGTTTATTTGCCTTGGATAGGATGGGGAAACCTCCATGCAGACTATAAATCGACTTCTGTTTGCACCGGAGAGAGGCTAGACCTTAAAATGCACATGGGAGAGACAAGAAAATGTATGGTCAGGAAGCTGCGTTTAGGGGGGTGACTAGTAAATTTTGTATGAGAAGAGAACCAAGAGGGGTTATGGTTTGCTACCCCATGGTGTCTGTTGTACAAAACACTAGTTTTATAATGAGCAGAAAGAAGAGAAAGAAAAAAAATCAACAACTAGCAAACAACATAATCGGCTATTAAAATATTTCCAAGCAGTGAAATTAATACAATTCCCAACTCGTAACTTATTTGCCTCTGTACCAAATTAACATAGATAAATAAATTAAAAAAAATAACCTCACCCAAACTGCCTCATAATAAAATGTGATCATAGCAATAATAAGATGCTTCAGTGCATGAATTTGGTTGTATTAATTCACCCCTGATGTAATTGACAGCTCTCAGCCTTCAGCTTTCCACTGAACAGCATACTGCGGCTGAATTATTATACCTGGCACTTCAGACTCTTCCACATCTCATTGCCTAATTGTGTTCTCTTCTAGTAGGTGAGTGTTAAACTCAGACATTAAAGGATCTCTGCCAATTACCTGAAGCTCAACATTTGATCTGTCTGAAAATCTCACCAATCCGTGGGGGACTGCTCCTCTGTCTGCATCCTGAGTGCTGCCTTCTCTCCTTGCTTAGTGCAGTGTAAAGCGAGAGTAACTCTACTCCTGCTTTTAAGGGCATAAAAAAAAGTGAATAATAGAGGGAATTCAGGCAAGAAATCCAGTGTCCCCCTCCACCTATTCAGAATTAGTACTAGCATTAATCCAGCAGCAGCTGCTAATTATGTAGGATTTATGGGAAAATGTATTGCTCTCTTTGTCTTCTCGCTGCTGGTTTTACAGATGCCGTTTGACTGGTGCTTCTGTGTGATACCTTGTAAAAGAAGCAGCTTTTCTGGGATTACCTCCCTATTGCATTGCTTCTTCTGCTTGTAGTTCACTGATGTGTTTCAGTCTGTGGTCACTGTAAAGCCTGTATAGCTGAGTGATGCTTCGGGGACCCTTGTTTGCAAACTAATCAGTTAAATTAAGAAGCTTGATTCTCATTGCTGTGTGATGACATCTTCAATTTAGCTGGTGCCCCAGTGAGGAAGTAAACAAACAATAAAAGTGTCACAATTCCTTCTAGTTCCATTAGACAAACAAGAAGTTTATTCAGTGTTTTGGCAAATGAAAATTTAAGCAAACTGTCAAGGGAGACATTTTCCCCATCAGACGCTTTCTGAGAGGGGATTATAACAAGAAAGAGCTATCACCCACCATGTCATTATAAACAAAGGCTCCTGTGAACCCCTTTTATTAAAGATTAGCAGCACTGATTACAGACTCGCAGGCTGAGCCAAAGACAAATTAGAATATCTTTTGCCATGGGATAACTTACACTACCTTCCTGGGCAGTGAGACTACTGGAAACAGCGGACTCCTGACTCCCGAGAGCAGATAATTTTCACCTCTGGCCATTCATTCTCTGCCATTTAAAAACAGCCTGGAGATCTGTCTAGACCTATTTGCTGCCAGAGACCAACACTTCATTAGGACTCCTGTCATATGATTCCAGGTGAGACCAGTTGTTCATGCAATCAAGCATACCAGATTTTGGGCATTTCTTATGGATAACCCTTAAGGCTACTTCAGAAACCTGCCAAGCCAAGTGCCAAGGAGCTCCATTGCAGCAGGGACAGACCAGGAATTTAACATGATGCTTAGCAAGCCATGCAAATTCAGTCTTCAGTGCTGTGTGGTGGCCACAGGCTTGGTGCAGACTTAGAGACCCATCAGCCTAGTTGCAAGGTGCTAACCTTACTGTGACTGGCTAGTAAACATCAGGTTCCTGCTCTTGCCCACCGAAGTCCACGCACACATATTTAGGAAATGTGTGTATATATCCTTCCAACTGGCAAAGATGTTCTGAACAGCCCCAGGGACCAAACAGAAATAGTTGCAGAAGGGATGTTAGTGCTGCCTAAAATGGCTGTGCAGACTTCCCAGTGTGATGGAGACAGACTTTACAGCCTCACAGATGGGGTTGTTGTCTTTACATCCAGCACAGGAAAATATTTCTTGAAAATAGCTCTTGAAATAGTGTCCTACAAGATGCCATGGTAGCCAAGGGGACTCATGGATCATGGATACCATGGTTTGGATCTCTGGATCCAGGTCCAGTAATCCGTATCTTTGTGAGTAATATGAGGATCACTTCTGGACACTGGGCATCTTCCTGCAATGTGTTCTTCCTTCTGCTGTTCCAGCAAAGTCTGTGCTGAGCCCTGGAACTGAGTCGTCCTTTCCCATTAATTGTTTGTGCTTAAGAGTTGGAATAGGCTAAATTTTGGCACTACATGGGAGAGAAGTGAGCTCATTTCCAGCTGTGTCACAATCATGCAGGATGTTCAGCTGCCACCATAGGAACAATCATTTCTGAGACATCAGGCCATGCCAAAGAAGTGATGCTCCACTTATTGATGTGGACTGACCTCTCCTGGATGTGAAGGACTGCAGACCCACTATCCATCTCTCACAACACAATAACTTTTGTTAAAAAGAAGCTTCCCCCTTCTCTCCCCTTCCCACCTCAGGCTCAGTGAGCTCATTTGTGGGGCAAGGATGGCAGTGAGGAACGAGTGCAGGAGCTAGTAATGTTTCAAGAGAGATAGGCAGAGTCCTGTACACACAGGAATGGCAAAAGAGATGGAGAAGCAAAATTCTGCAAATCAAATAATGATATTATGAACAGGTTTCCTCTCTCCTCTTTCCAATGGTCTGTAAATTCGATCTGAGCTCTCAGATGGTTGTGCCAACATATTTCCAGATGGCACCTTCAGAGGACCATGTAGGATGAATCTATTCTACTTTTCTTCAGATGGGATGGATCTAGATTCCTGTAAGAAATTAATAACCAAGAGTATCTGTGGTTAATTTGTAATTTCTATGACTCCCTTGCAATCTCGTTTTATCACTCTCCAGCCCTTACCCATCCCACCCTCTAACTCCTCTTCCCACAGAGTCCATCACACCTCCAGCTTTAGACCTACACATATTCCTGTGTGTCAGCAAAGACCCTTATGGGTTTGCCTCTGGTCCCCTGGGCACATCCTAACTGCGGGATGCTCCCTGCCCCAGCCTGTCCTTGCTCTAATAATGCTGCACTGGCAGGGCCCAGTACTTCTGTCCCAGTGCCTGTAGGTGCCTGTTTTTACAAAAGCAAAACCTGCAGCGTTTCAAAATGCTAGGCAGGAGCTGCAATTACCAAAAGCTGCCTGTAAGCAGGGGGCAGAGAAGGGATCGCATTCAAGATGAGGAGACATTGCAGTAACCCTACTTCAGCTGGACACACTCGTTGGCAGGAGAGAGAACAGCCACCACAGGGTGACAGACCCCCAGCTCCTTAGCTCCAGGAGGGCCAACTGGTTTTGCAGGAGCTGTTCTCTCAGGCACTCTGACATCACAGGCAGGCAGGGGATGGTGTTCAGAGTGAGCCTTTTTTTAGCAGCAAGAAACTCACTGTGGAATGAGCCCTGCCACTTGCACAGTCACAGCATCAGTCTTTGTTTATGTACCGAACTGATGAGCAATTAACTTGGAGACGATACATTATATGCAGAGCACAGGCCTTGTAATGCGCTTTCTATTAAGGCTGCCTAACACTTCCTATTATCAGACTCCACGTTCTGTTACTTACAACTTTTTCCAAATTCTAACTACTCAGGCTGAAATCTTCCCTCCTGGGTGTTGCCTCAGGCTGGACTGATAATATTTTGCGTGGAAAGTTTATATATACCCTCGGGGAATCCCTAGTATGGTTGTGCAATCTGTGCTAATGGCTCTGAATGACACACAGAGAGAAGGGGACATGGGAGAGCTAGCAGACAATACTAATGCAAACCAGGCCATGTAATTAGTCTGAGATGGAGCTAAGCTGAAGGCAGAAGGGTCTTGTAGAGGGGCCTCTATGATTTCCCTCTGCATGCTCTTTGTTCATAATAACTGGAAGAGTGATCCTTCGTTGTCTGGTCATGTCTGGCTACATTTTCCTGCACGTAAATTACAATACAGCTTGTCTGACCTCAGTGTCATCATCCCCAGCAAATTGCAACTGGCTCTCACACTGTTATTATGGAGCGCACTGCTGTACAGGGGAGTCATTCTCCCTCCACCTTCTATCACCTACACTTTCCCGTGATCCTGAAATGGCCAAAAGCTTTCATTACTGTGTGACTAGAAAAGTGCCATGGGTTAAAGTAGTAAAAGGTGTGTGCCTCACAGGAAAAGGGCAACAAGTAGGGCTTTGAATCCCAGTCTTAGGGGCATGGATAGAGCTGGTCAGTAGAAAAAACTGGAGGTCTATTTCTTCACCTTGTCCACAGTTCATCCTTAGTAGGAGAAGCATCAAGGCAAGGGGTTATAGTGAGCTCCCAGCAGCCATAACTTGAATATTTGGCACAAAGTCTGGAGCAGAATGATCCCCTGTGATCCCCATCAAGCTGCTTCTTCTCAATGTCCTAGCCAAGCAGCAACTGGCAGAGAGGATACACAGATTTAAGATCAGTCTACGCAGTGCTCACAAATATAGAAGCTAATCATGGTGGAAGAGATGCTGGTTTTATCCACCAGGGCTGCAAGGCTGCTGTGCCAAAATGCATTGATTTAGGCAGCAGACTTGGGCTGTGCTAAGGGGAGAGGATTTAACTCACTGGAGAGACGGACCAGGAAAAGCAAACAGATGCCTGATGAATGAGATGTTCCCAGGCAGACCTTACTTCTGCAAGTCCCTGAGATATCTGAAGGGGCCTCTTGATAGCAGTCTCCGGATGGTCTCTATTGGGTGATTGCCATCAAGTTTCCATTGCCCCCTCCAACACAGACACCCCCAGAGCCTGTGATCCTATACCCAGAGGTCACCCTGGGATTTTATTAATCTGAATTCCCGGTCCAGCAACAGACATGCTTATAAAGAAGCTAATCCCAAGACCTTCTTTTCCCTTTCTCTATGGGAACAGCTCTGAGCAGGGAGAGTGAGGACAGTGAAACCCACATTGCTTTAAACAAATATGAAATCAGATGTACCAGGGAAGGGAAAAAAAAAAAAACTAAATTATTCCTGCAGAGGATTGGTACACCAGCATCTCTGCTTCCTACATGTGGAACAGCTTGCTAATGCTCCCTATATCTGCCACCTCCCTCCCCAAACTAGACAAGAAACAAACCCATTATCTGAAGGACATTTGTCTAAAAACTCCCCTTTTGTGCCTTGGCTATCTGGGTCCTGCAGCTGTAACTTCCCATCCTTCTTGTAATTGCTCCTACTACAGCTAATAATGCATTTATCAAGCAGAATTTATTTATTTATTTATTTATTTGTCTCCATTTATTATTTTTATTATTTAGGTATAAAATAGGTCTTTCTCTCCCCAGTGCTCCAGCAGAAAACTGTGGTCTTCCGAAGAAGCAGTGGCTGCTCTGCGCTCCTGCTTCAGCCACAAGGAATTAGTTTATTAATATATCGTGCCCCTGAAGCAGCCTCCGGGATGTGAGGTTTTCACCTGATCGTGTCACCCCTTCCCATGATAGCTCCTAAAGTGAAGCTCTCACAATGGGACAAAAAGCAATCCAAAAAGCAATTTACTTTTCTGACAATTTCCTCTCTCCCCAGAGGTGTGGTTGAAGATATTTGTGCATCAGAAGAAGCGAGGAGTCAGCCCTCCCCAGGCGTTTCCCTCAGTGGAACCAGGATCAAAGGGCTGCGATGCCCCAGCCTAGGGTTCTGGCGTGTGCAACATCCATAGGTTCATGGTACAGCCTCCCAGGGCAAGCGGGGCTTGGACATCCTGAAGAGGACAGCTGAAGAGGTATGGCTCTTCAGGCTCAGTTTGCATAACTGAATTCCTTGTTCTTGCCTCCCACTTTCTTTCTCCTTCTGTCTACCGTACCTTTCTGATGGTGAGTTTTGGAAATGCTTCTTTTTGGTGGGTACACCAAGTTTATGCCCATCTTTTGAAACAACCATTGAGGGTTTGAGGGATGAGTTTGTCAAACATGCATGCATCCTGCTTTATTTAATTGCCTGTTTTCTTAGGCAAATTGTGACTATCTTTTGCTGTTTGTTCAAGGGCTACTTGGAAAGGAGCTGAATCACTAAACCTACAGGTTTCCTACTGCTCTATTAATGTTCCCTATTCAAGAATTATCCACAGAGTCTGTGCCCCAAAAGTAGAAACTTCACCTATCTCTTGCTCCTGTCCATGTGATAGCTCCTTTGAATGTTTATCTAATGAGTGATAGGACTGGGATCAGGCAGAGGTGAGAGGCAACTGGTCATGTTCACGTGATTTGGTCTTGCAATTTAAACAACAGAATGGCAAAAGAAAGCATAGGAATAAATGCTGGGAAGAGACAAGAAAGAAATCATTCAGTTGCAAGCTAAATCATCTGGAACACCAACTGCCCTTTTGTTTTAAGGAATAACGAAGCAGCTGTTTGAGATTCTATGGAGATATGAAGGAGAGAGTTGTTTTGACATCTGTAGGGACACTGTTGTGTCTTCAGGTCTCTGGGGCTGGGAGGAAATTCACTTACTTTTTCCCTTGTAACAGCAGTGTATAAGCCTGAAAAACACAGAGGTCTTCCAGATATTCCTCTGCTTTTGCCTGCTACTCCTGAATTAATGGGGTGAAGTGATTTCCCTGACTTTTTCAGAGTGCATATTTAAGAGGGCAAAGAAGAGCAGAATTCAGCCCATCGGGTTTTCAGGTACAGGGTCTTGGCCAGTCGCTCACTGGGATGCTTCTGACCTCCCAGTCTGGCTGCTTAATTCAGGAGCCAGTTGGAACAGACAAGTAGCCCAGACCCTGAACACTTCAATAGCCAGAATTTACATTTAGTTCCCTGGATAAGAATTGGGTTGACCTGTGAAAAACAGATGTATATATGGATTGCTAATGGATCCAGGGCTTGTGAAAAATTCCCTCTGAGATGAAGGAGAAACAATTGTCCCAGGCAGTGAAAGACCTCTTCTCTGGATTACCACACGTGCAGTTGTACCAGCAATGCTCTGGAACACAGGTTCCCTCTGCTTGGTGAGCTGGGAATTATGAATTACTTTTTCAGTGGCAAAGAGTTAGAAAGACTAATTCATTCGGCTGTATGTGGCAGGCATTACCTTGCTCACCAAGTCAAGGATTTTATCCTGATTCTTGCTTCTGACAAACCACCTTTCTGGTCTGTTGGTGCCTGGCACTGAGGACACTGTCCCTGGGACTTAACTCCCTCTGCTCATTCCCCTCTACTGCCAATTTGCCAACAAGACCTCCCAAAACCAGAGTCTTAAGAGACATCCAATCTTGTTATCTTCCACTCTGCAGCAACACTATTTTGTATGCAGTTTAGATGATGTGTTAAAAAAAAAAAAAAAAAGAAGCCTCTCCTCTCTATCAGAGCACAATGGCTATCTCAGAGGAAAGCAGAGTTCCCCTCCCCGGACCCTCCATGCAGGCATCCTTCATCACTTCAGGATTTAGCCTTCCAGCCATGCATGTGCCTGGCAAACATCATCCATGTTGTTCAGTAGAGATGCCACTTGCTTGTACTACATTTGTGTAATGCAGCGTTTCACCTGTCCTAAGGGAAAGCAAAAAGCAGAGCTATAAGCTGAAGTTGTGTGCGTCCTGTATTGCTAAACGGCTGCGGATTGGTACAAGTTGTAATGGCTGAAAAGCATGTCTTCACTGATATAACAGCAAGTACTTGAATTGCTGAAGGGAAAGAAGATGGTCTTCTGTGCACTGTGCTGCTCGATTATATCTTTCCTTTCCCCAAGTGTAGACAATGTTGCTATGTTTGTTGGTTTTAGTGTTAGTAAGCTTAATTTGCTTGTTCCCCCTGCAGACACTGTGGTCCTTATAAAGCTAATTCTTGGATAATTTTTAAAGGAAATCAGAAAAAAAATCTTCTTAGCTTTGTAAAATCCCACTGGAAAAACAAACTTAAATGTGGATCTTATTTTCCATTTGATAGTAAAGTTGGATGGATTTGCTCATGAGCATTTTCTGTTGAATTTCAGTCATGGGCCAGCCAAATAATTTTGCAGCTTTGTATGCTTTGATGAATGGGTTCTGTTTTAAAATACCTGAAAAGTTTTCTTCAAAGCAGAAAAAAGTAACCAAAGTGATTTTTTATATGGATGTTGTATAGATCTACAAGTTTCCCAAAACTTAAAATTAAATGTTTTATTTCTGGTTGAGTAGAATGTTACGTTTGACACAGAATGAATTGTGGCTAAAATTCCAACTAATTTGCACCTGACTCTGAAGAGCCTCCTGCACTGGGAGTCTGCAATCAGCCATCTCTCTTTTTCATCTTTATTCAGTTATTTTATTTTCAGGAGCACCAGTTTCACCCAGATGTGTAAAAAAGCAAAAGAAGCACTTAATCAGAGGCCTTTTGTCATGGGCCATTTAGATCCTAAAAGACAGATTACAGGGAGAGTAATCTTTAAAACCAATACAGAGCAGAGATCTCTATAATTGCTCAGGATCCCTTCACGCAGTTTGTGAAGTGCTAAGGAACTGCCTTACTCAATCAGGGTGGGTTTATTCCCCTCCACCCCTCTTTCCTGCTTCATTTTCCACAGCTGTAAAGCAGATAATCTCTCACTTGCCTTTGCATCCAACCCTAACTGGAGCTGTGCCTTTCACACACTGGGTAAAGTGTGATCGCAGCTAAGCAATGGCCATTAGACCCTATAAAATTAGGATTATCCAGGATGACTTCTTACATTAGATCAATTTAAGCCATTGGCTGGTGGAAAGAAAGTGTGATTCTATCCTCTGTTAGCTGGGACATAGTTTTTTTTTTGTGACAGCATGGGGTGTGATAGTAGTTTTTCTCTTAAAGTCATTGATTCTGCTTTCTACCTGCATCCTCTATTGTACCTGTTGCCTTTAAACCTGACCTTCTTATTTTGCCCTGGGTTGGGATCATTCAGCTCCCGTTAATGCCTAATGGATAGGTAGGGGGTTTTGGGGGAGGCAATACCGTGGCAGGAAGTTCTGCAAATAACAGGAGCAGACTAAGTCAGGGTTCTTGGGGACCTGTTCTGGCACAAATCCAAAGGGTTTCTATGTTTGTGTTTAGAGAGGAGAGCACTAACCTGGTGAGCCCTAAGAGTGGGTGGCTGAGCACAGGGAGGGGAACCATATCTCTATCAAATGCTGTTGCCCCCTTGGTCCTGAGGGAGTCTCCCTTGCCCCAAACCAAGCCTGGTTTTCCTCCAATGCACAGGATCCTCAAATCTAAGCACTACCCTGTGGGTGATCCTACTGTGGTCCTTATTGAAGGTGGTGTAGACATCTCTCTTAAGCAGCTCATGAAATATCAGCACCCTGCACCCCAAACCTAACCCTATCCAGATCTACAGTTCCCGACATCAGCCTCTACTTAATACATTTAATAAACCATGGGGGGGACGGTGGTGTTGAATTAAACTCCAAATGACATTACTAGTAGTCATTTGGAGGGGTGACAATAGTAGCCAATGCTGGAGAATTAGCTGGGTTTTCCCACCCATGGCTGTTGCTTAATACAAATTTAATGAAATAGTGATTGTGTACAGAGAAAAAAAAAAAAAAAAAAAACAAAACTGTATAAAATTGAGAAGATATTCACTGAACTTTTCTAGCCAGGCCACAGCTTCTACATATCTATTATGAGGCTGTTAAACCTCACTAAATGTGTTTGCAATAACTACTTGCTATTTCATTATGGAGCAGTAACTCTCCTTATTGAGTCTAAATTAAATCCTTATTTGAGACACTTCATTTAAGGTGTTATTGAGAAACCCATCTTGGAAGAGGTAGATCCAACCTTTATTTTATGGTTTACAAGATTATATTATTCACATATGTATAAATGTCTAATTTTAGGGAATTTCACCTCAGTGGCCACAGCCCACGGCCACAGTCCCAAGCGTCAGACTCAAGGCACAGCCTGAAGCTGTTCATCGCATTGAGACCACCACAGCTCTTGTGACTCCCTTCCTGCCCAGTGTTACCAGTACCTCCCCTTTTCTTTACATCTGTTGATGTATGGGGAATCAACATCCCTCTTAAACTTCCTTTTAAAACAGCTCCCAATCCTGAATCCTGAGGGTTTCCCCAGGTGTGTCCAATCTCCATGCTTAGGCTCAGCAGTATTAATGACTTTCTGGAATCTGGTATGAAACCAATCCAAGCAGCCTATTCCACCAGGAATGGGCAGGAAGAAACTATAAACAGGTAGACTGGCAGATTGGAGTATGAGCAGGATCATTCTGGTAGCCTGTGATGAGGAGAGCGGTTCAGCTGGGAGGTCAAAGTCCCCACATGTACTCCATGGTCAGTGGAAGTCACAGCAAGAGGCTTTGCTCAGGGAACCATAGAGACACCTCAGCTAGGTCATGCCCCTTGAAAAATCGAGACTGTGATTCAGGATTAAGAAAAGATAAATCAATATTATTGATCAGCACTGACTGGGAGCATTTACTGGCAGTTCTCAGAGAGCTTTGTAAACCTGTAGCTCTCCTCTACTTTATAGCTAAGGCAATTGAAATGCCATTTCTAAGAGTGAGTGGTAGAGGGGAGATTACAGCTACCTCCACTGAATCCTCTCTCACCTGCCTTTTGCTGGGTAAAGCAAAAGGAATCCCTTGAAGCAAATGTTTTTAACAACACTCCTATGAAAACTCAGCCTCTGCCAGAGCATATTTAGAAATCACAATGGAAAGGGACAGGTTGGCTCACAAGATAATGGGATATTTTTAGATTCTTCTACCCTTAGGCCACTGGTCCAGGCTGGTGATGGTCTAATGGCTCCTCAGATGCCCCTTGAAACAAAGCTTGTTCACTTCACTGATTACTGATGCTGTAGAAAGTACCTGCTCCACATCTTCTCCTCCCTGGCTCTTTCTGGCAAACCAACCCAGGGTTAAGGAGGCACAGAAACTGATTCCTATTCTTCACCATAAATATTTCAGAGAAACAACATGTGAGAAAGCCACCAGGTCTGGGACATCTGTACATCTGTAGTGCAGGGCAATGCCTCTGAGAACATGTACCTTTTGGCAGGCGGATTACATTTATGAAACAAAGCTTTCTCAGAAGAAGGAGCAACATCTTGCTCCTTTCTCTGCCACTTCCTCCCAATAGGTGAAATATGCTGCAAGGAGAACACTCTAATGAGCAAAACTCATCCAAATCCTTTAGAGCTAGAGACATTCACATCCTTATCAGACTCCAAACTCAGCAGCTGGTGTCTATTTCTAACATAAAGCAGAGAATTTTGCCTAAAAGCTATTGCTGTTTCTTGAAGAGGAAAGACATTTTGAATCCTGACAGTCCTGGGGCTGGACTAACATAGTTTTCTCCTCCCAAAGTCCTTTTAAACTCAAGAGTCTGTGTTTATACAGTGCTTAGCCCAAAGGGGGCTCGTTCTGTGTTGGCCCTTTGGCACTGCAGCAATAAACAGGATTAATAACTGGAGTCAGCAGGGCTTGGTACCTGTTAGAATTTCCCATGGACTATGCAGAAGGTGCTGTTCCTACAAGTATCTTGGCAGTGAATTATTTATGGGAAGCATAAGGATTGCAGTGCTTGCCAGTTTATTAGATTTATAACTAGCTGTGCTATGTCCATTGTGTGTGTGTCTGTGCATGTACGAGCATGTACTTGTTTAGCTGTTTCTCTCCAATCCCCTACTAGTTAGGGAAGATCTTCTCACACACATTTCCAATATAAACACATCACTTTGTGACTTAGACATGAGAAAATCCAGGAGAGGCAAACAATTGTTACTAAGGAAAAATGAGCTTGTTTGGATGCCTTAACAAAAGATGCAAACGTTCATTGAAGCACAGGCTGATAAACGAAACCCCAAGATAATTTGAAGGGTGAGAAAGTTTGGTTTACTTCCCAGTTTCACAGCTTCTTAGCACCCTGACTGTGTGGATTTTATTTGGAAATATCTGGACTTCTACCTCCTTCTATGGCATATGCATAATTTTGATGCCCAAGGAACTCCAGATGGGTAGTTTGCTGTCTGGGTACTGCAAAGGATTTTAAACACAATTCTCTTTTCAACCCCATGGATGGGAACACTTGCCTTCCAGCTAATGTCTGCTGTTCCAGTTCCAATGGATCTCAGAATAGATGTTATTAAAGGTTCATCTTTTCCTGCTCTCTCTGATACACCTGTGCTATGATGTTGCCAGTAGAGTCATCACTGCATATGAAGGCGCTGGCCTGGGGCCATGGAGCTCTACAATACCTCTCTGAAGCAGCACAGGTGACTGTGTTGCTATCACCAGAGGTTCTGCTCTGAGGCAGGAAAGAGGTGACAGGAGCAAAGACCTTTATTCATGCAAATGATCCAAGCAAGGGAGCAAAACTTCCTATGGCTGGAGCAGAACTGGCTGAAAGCAGAATGTTTTGTGAAGTTTTCTGTGAGCCTTCGTCAACTCTGCTGTAGAGAGAACCCATTTGAGCTGTTCAATAAATTGGATGGTTTAAATAATATATGGACTGTCTTTCTGGATTTATGAAAACAGCTGTGAGAAGCACTGGCTTGTTCAGTCTGTAACAGGTTTCTTTCCGTTTCTTAAAAAAATTTATCTTCACTAGTCATGAAAATATCACATCTAACTTTCAGATTCTACTTTGGAAGTCTTCTGGTTAGACCTGATCAGGCTGGTGTGCATTTCACAGTTCTGTTTTCATGCTGTTTTGTTTAAGTTTGGTTTTGTGGTGTTTTCTTGTTTGATTGTTTGTTTTCTAAAGGGCATTTAAGGAATCTCCTGGCAAATGAAAAAAAAAGGCTTTTTCCCCAACAAAATGACCCAGTCAACCCATTTCACATTCCCAACAAAGATCACATGATTCCCCAGCCTCCAGACACTTATGGTTTTGCTATTTGGACTAAAGCTGTGTATCAAGTCCAGAGATCAACAACTCACTGGGCCTGGTTTTAGCTTTTCATCCCCTGTCACCTAGCACTTGTGGTCCAAGAAATAAATCTGATGAGGGGGAAGGCAGAGACAATTATTTCAGTGCTGCAGATAGGAAATGGAGTTGCAGAGGCAGTGAAGTGCCAAAAGACACAAAGATACAGCATATCAGAGGAAAAGGGCTTAGCTACCGTATTCTGGTTCTTTAATCATGTTGCATCTTCTTTCTCTGCCCCTTGGTTAGTTCAAGTATGATGATGATGATGATAAGTGTGGACTTCCATAGGTCTAGTAATATCTGAACCCCAAAAGATGCTTTCAAAGGACTGAACCACAAAGCTATGCTGTCCTGCACAAGGCTGTCTGGGGGACTGTATCCAAGATCAGGATAAAACAGTCATTAGGGACACTGCCTTCCTCACATTGCTGTACCCTGCCTGCAGTGCTCTCCTAGGTTGCCTCAGGATTTCTCAGTGAGATCTGTGCCTTTAGCCCTGTCTCCGTAGTTGAACCTGCCCTACTTTCCTAGGGTGAGTAACAAGAACAACAAAACCACAGCATCAGAGACATCAGGGAAGAAGAGCTGCTCATGTGAGCATTCAAGGGCACAGATTGGCATTGTGCAGTCACTTCCGTCAATGTTGGTTTCAGTACCTACAAATGATTTAGTCATGCTAGGATCCTTCTATAGTCAATGGGGAGAAATAGGCTCTTAAGGGTGTGATTCATGTGACCTACTTTAGGCATCCACTTTGGAATGAGATGAATTACACCTCTGGCTCCATTGACTGTATATTGATGAGATGTCTGTCTACTATAAGAAAGGAGCTTTGGGTGACTAGTTTAAAGTTAGAAGTCTGAATTTAATCAGATTAATCCACTCTATATGTCTACATGTGCTCCAATTCTCTCTCTTGTTGCTGTGTAGACATGACAGGGAGTGTCTTTTTTTCTTTGGGAAGCTGCAGATAAATCAGATTCAGAAGGCACTCAAAAAAGAGCAGCAAAGTGAGATAGGGATAGCATGTGCAGGAAGTTGGACAGGGAAATATATTTGCTTCTCCTCTGTGTCTTTGGAACAAATGCACAGGAATCAAGGGCAATAGAGGTGATTTTGTGCCTAAAAATAAATGTATATTGGTGAAGTGAGGTTTCCTAGAGTCTTCTGGCAATTTGCCACAACAGAAAGGAAAAAGGTCCTCCCCTCCCTACTGAGACATTCTTTCTTGAAAGGTTTGGACAATTACTGCATTTTACCTTTTCCACCACAGCGTGGATGCTTTCTTCTTTTTAACAGTTTGTCTATGAGCATTTTAGCTTCAGCTTAATAAGAGAGGATTGATGTTCACACTCTATGGAGAGGTTGTACAGGGCGACATTTCTGCTTGTTGCAGTAAGAAGATTATTGAAAAAGATGCCTCACACATGTGGGTGGGGGGATAATAATGAGAAGTAACCTGTCCTCTTCCTCCACTACAAAAAAAAACCACAACCAGGTGTAAAGAGAGGCTAACAAATCTTGGTGGTGTAAAATGATTGTCATCATGAAAATCGAAATCCTACCAAAACAGAATGATAACACTTTATGTTCAACCCTCCCACTGGGAAGAAAAAGGAAATCTCACCTATTTGCCCCATGGCTCTGACAACAGTTACTCGACTGCTTCAATCCAGATCTACAAAAGAGTGCTTTGTTCCTTTATTTATTTCAAGTGCCCGCCTCCCTGAGCAGATCTGAGATCCTGGAAGATGCTCACATATCACCTTGAGAAGGGCTGTAAAATAACCAAGAAATGATAAAGTAAATTTCAAAGGATGCTGTCACAAAACTATTTCTCTTATCATCACTGTGCTGCTTTGCAGCTGTACGGTAAAGACCACTTTGGGAGCCTGACATCAAGACAGCATTCCCCTACAGAGCCATGTTCAATACCTGATGGAATTAAGGGCTGTTGGGGCAGTGTCTGATATGCTCTTCCCATACAGCTGTAGGTTTTCTTCCCAGCAAAGTGAACACTGTTGCTTCTTAAGACACATACTGCCACTTCCCACCTCTCAGATTCAACCATTAATAATCAAGATCCATATTTCTCTCTTACTGTCCTCCATTTATCCTCTCATATTAACTGTCATACAGTGAAAATTAGTCTCAACAGCCAGTCTATTCTTTCACTGCACATCAGTGCTGGAACAAATGAGCTTTTCTCCACCAAACTGATGGACTTGGGTTTTCCTTTACTCCCTCAAACTTCATTAGAAATTGTCAGGCTAGGAGTGGACAGGGCAATAGCCTCAGGCCATGTCAACATCGTAGAGCCTCTCTTGAACCAGATCTGAATAGCATCCCAAATCTTCATGTCGACACAGAGAAGACTCAAAGTTTAAGGTTAGTGGTTGTGCCTCTGGAAACTGTGATTCAGGGCTTGACTCCTCACTTAATACTGTGGGGATATAAAAGGTAGCCAGGATCCAAGTCAGGAACACGAGTGTCTCCTAATCACTCCTCATCCATGCAAAAATCACTCCTGGCTGAAATTCACTTGCCATTTCATTCCTCCCTATCAGTGGGTTAAGCTGGATCCTCTCTGATCTGTCTTGGTCTGCAGGGCAATGAAAAGCAGGGAGTGAAAATGTGGTTAGCAGCACAGTTTTATGCCAGACAAAATGCATGTGCTGCTGCAATGGCATGGGCCCTGCTTTTTAATGAGTTTCTTCTTTGCATCTACTTTAATATATTTGATCTCTTCCACTTTGAAAAATATCAGCAACAAAATATGTCAGGGCTGACTGCATAGTGAAATGGGTGGAGGGCTGCAGAGATGGATTGCTAGTGCCAGAAAACTGCCAGATAAGATGGGTAACTGCCAGATAAGATGGAAGGTTTGAACACAGATCTGTAGATCTCAGATGCAGAAATTTGGCTCTATCACTTCAAGGCATGCCTGTGTAGATGAACCTGGTCAAAAAGAGGTTATGTTTCCAAAAGGACCTTTGTGAGTGTGACTTCCCCCTGTCTACATGAATTACTTTGCATCAGTCAGCTTTGATCTTCTAAACTATTCCTCAAGGCCATGGACAGCTCCCTTTAAGGCTTTCTGCAGATTATTAAATGTAATGTACCTATAATTTCAATATCACATCCTGCTCAGAACTCATTAGAGCTCAAAACGGGCATAAGTAGCAGTGAAACCCTTGTTCTCATCTTAAACCAGCCAGTAGAGTTAAGTGATTTAGATGTAAGCTTAACATCTAGCAAAGCAAAGCAAAAACTGTGGAGAACAGGTTACTACTGCCTGGCCCCATCACCTGGCAAGGGAAAGGGACTACAGAGTCCTGTGAAAGACACTGCTACATTTGCTGAAGAACGAGCTGATGTCCAGGAGTGGCTTCCCAGGCTCGTTATTCCATTGTCAATCCTCAGTGGCTCCACCATTATCATGACATTTTTCCTGATTGATACCTCTTGTCATTGAGAAGTCAGGTAAAATAATTCCACCATGCCTTCCTTTTTATGAAAATGGAGCAAAGCGTGGCACACAGTCATTCAATCTCCCATCGGAGATAAAGCGCCTTCATTTACTAGCTCAGAAAATCAATACCTGTGATTTGATATGAGCATTTATTTTCACTTAACTCCTTTCTATCACTGAACCATTGGGGGAAAGCAGGAGAGCTTCATTTAGTGCAGTGGGATTTGCAGCAAATGCTGCCGAGTGAATTGCATTTCACTGTGTGTACACATTCATCTGTATTGCTGATGTTCGTCTCATGTGTCTCTGCCTTTCCCAGTGGGATCAGATAAAGGTTGTATCCAGAGATGGGGCAAACCATGGACCATGGGCTAATATCTTGGACTGTGGCACTACTGCCCAGCAGCTCTTTCAGTGTGAACCTGTGTGACCATGAGGCATCCCTCTGAGCTGGCAGAGGACAGGATGGCTCTTGGGGGCTAGAGGATCATTCCTGGAGTCATGGAGTCTGATCTCCAGATGAGAGACTCACATATTTAACTTAAGGGGAACAACGTAAGAAATTCTACATGGGATCTGCATGAGAGAAGACAAAAAGAAAGAGAAGAGAATTTGAATTGAGTCCCTTTCTCCCAAGGCCTGTCACTGGTGTGTGCTGGCTCCTGTAGTATCTGGCTGTGGAGGGCTGTAGCAGCTGAATGCCCCAGCAGAAACAGTCTCCCCCCTGGTGTCTTCATGAGACCCCAAAGTGGTTTTCAAAGCTGTCTGGGATCATTTTCAAATATCAGAGGAGTTCTCCCAGCGATGTAGACACATCCCTCCAGAAGGGTGATAAATAGCACTGCCTGCTGCTCCTGATGTTGGTGTGGAGGCATGCGGGTGACTGAAGAAATAAATAATAAACAAAAAAGTCAGCTTGTCAGTGTGCAAGGATGGAAATGAAGAGCACTGACCAGTGATGACCTTTTGTTTACATTTCCCTCCGAAAGGGAGAAATAATTGCAGTTTCTATGTGATGCTGCCTTCAAATTACACCCTCTCTCCCCGCTCTATTCAAGACCAGCCAGTGATGACATTAGAGTCTTGAATCAAACTAAGTGGTTACTATGGTGTCAGGCTGAAATTATGAATCTCAGAACTCGCCAGCTTGGAGAAGGAGCAGTGGCGGACACATAATTAAAACTGGGAGAGAGAATAGAAGCCACATTGTATCTGAATAGCAGCGAGATTGCACTTCCGAGGAGCGGTTACCACAAAAAAAAAAAAAAAAAAAGAGAAAAAAAAGAGATGTGCTTAGCAATGCAGTTAAATGCATAATCAGGGACCAGGAACAATGTACTCTGCTGGTATTTATTGCTGGCTGTAGCTCTGCTGCTTTCCCTTCAGTGTCTCCAGTGACTGCCTAGACCCCTCCCCAGCATCCAGCAGCCCTCTTGCAGTAAAAAAAGGCATAAACCCAACAACCACAACACTTTGCATCCAGAAGAACAGCTTTGCACCACAAAGCAATGACATGCTGGGCTCTGGATGCAGCCGCGACACCATCCTTTCCCCCGAGCAGGGCCACAAGCAGAGCAATGATTGACGAGAGGCGCGGAGGTAAGGCCAGGGTGTTGGGAAGCAGGACTGATTTGGTAATTTCAGCGGTCATTAGCAGAGCTCATTGTGAGTTTGATAGATCTGCGCTGCTTTGTTACAGTTAAGTGGACTGATTGTGGAACACAGAAAGGTTTTTACTGACATGACAGCTAATTTAGAAAGGGGGGGAGTGGTGGGAAAAGAACACGCGTTATTCCATAATTATATCTCACTCTGTTCCAGCCCCATGGCTGACTCCCCTGAGAACATAACTCTGGTTTCTCTGACACCCTGAACAAGTGCAAGATGTCAGGCTTCTTCCTTTGGGCTGCTGCACACTGGATTCCAACCTGCATGTAGCCTTTTATGCATTATCCCATAGCTGTACTTCTTAAATGCCACTAACAGCATGATTCTGCTAACCCTCCCACCACCCAGGCATCAGGTTTCCATGAATTCTTAACACAGTGCACAGGATTTTGTTCTTGTCTCCTCTGCTTGATGTTGGAGGCTGTCTGTTCATCTACCCTTCTGATGTCCGATGTGGACTAGAGGAAGATCTGAGCAGGGAGAGCATTTCACCCCAAAGCTGGCCATGAGCCATTTCATTTAGACCTGGTGTGTTCCTGCTAGAGCCCTGGGAAGAAATGGGCCTTCCACACCTTCCACTACACACACCCCTCTGAGTTGTTTCTAAGGGGCAGACATACAATTAATAGGTGATAAAATGGCAGAGTAGGGTGCATCATTAAATACAGTCAGAAGTGAACCAATAGAAGTTGGTGCTGAGGTTTAACAGACATGTCAGGGACATCATTTACCGTGTGCAGATGATCTAAAGAAGATTTATAAATTCACCTCTTAGATAAAGTGTGGTTGTTGGGCCAAGCTGGGGACCTTGTTCAACAAAATGCTTACATATGTGCTTGGCCATTTAGTTCCTGTGAAAGTCAGAAGATGAGAACCTTAATGGACCTGAAGGAGAGAGCACTAGGAAAAACATGCAAAAGGCTTTATTTTTAATCACTGGGCTTGAAATACTTGAGCTGGATGCTTTCAGGGACAGATCAGCTGAAAGAATAGATGCTGCTTACACCCTCTCCCAGTCCTGGTTCCACCTATACAGATAATTAAAGGCTTGCAGAGCTGGATCCCAACACTGCAAAAGAAAAATATCACATCTTTTAATTGACCGCCTGTGTATGTAATATAAAGAAATCCAGACTATGATAGGTAGGCAGCACAAGAGTTGCCTTCCATCTTTCTTCTTTCATATCTTTGAGTCTGCATTTAAAGAGAGAGAAGGAAAAATAATTGAAATGCAAAGCAGAGAGGTGGGGAGTTGGCAGGAAAGCCGTGGGGGCGGTCCTGAGAGCTCTGCATTGGGAAAAGTCCTCAAATGCAGCTGCTGCTTCATGGGAGCAGTGGGCTATTTTTAATGTGCTGTGGCTGTATTTGCACTTTCAATTGCTGTCATTAAGAAGGCAATACCGACTCTTGTAATTATTATGTCAATGTAGTTCATTGGAGGTAGCCACCTCTACCTTTTGAACACCTGCTGGATGCCTTGATATCCTGTAGAGGTCAGGTGAGTCTGCTCCAGTTATATCAGTCTGGTAGTGCTACTGGGGCTTGCACATTCCCCATGTAACTATAGATGAGCTTTGGATGGAGATCTTTATGGCCCAAGAATTACAGCAGTTGGACAAGTTAGGCTGAAGCCTCTCCAGGAAAGAGCAAAGAGGAGTTTCTTGGCCACTTGAAACATCTCGTTGCAAATCTGACTTCCATGTGAGCATGTCCCTGGCACAAATATTCCCTCCCCAGCGAATGCTGAAATGAAGGAGATGGAGTTCAGTGTTCTATGGGAGCGTCCTTAAGTAGGAAACTAAAAGAGTTAGGTTTCTGGAAACATTCTGGGATCAATGGTAAGAGTCCCCACTTTTTGAGACCCTTGGCTAAGGCAACCCATGGGATGCTATTTGCCCTTCCTGTAGTGATGGAGAACTTCAGAAAGGAAACACCGATTAATGATCAGGGATTGCTTAGGGTTGACAGCCAACATGAAGGCTCCTTGGCAAACTTAGGAGGAGGTTCAACTTCTTGCAGTTACGGCTTTCATGAAAATTATAGGTTTTTAAGAAATGGCAGAAAAACATCTGTCAGGAAAGATATAAGTTAATCCTATTTTGAGACAGAGGGGAATTTTTCCTTATTCCACCTAATTTCTATTTCAGCTTAGAAATATTTAAATAAATTCACTTCTCCTCAGTGTTAGCCTATCTAGTTCTTCTTCCAACTTTTCATGGTCAGACAAAATGTTCCAGGCCTTAGCTGCTACCAGAATCCCTGTTATAGCAGAATATGAATTATATGATTAAGAAAAATATTCAGAAAATAGAAATATTTGGCCAACTCTGTTGAGCTTTAATTAAAATTAATATTATACCTTATTGGAGCCGAAATTCTGAAGCATCACATGTAACTGAATATATTTAACCAATTAACTAAGTCAAACAAGGCCGTCTAAACTTAATCACAGACCTCTCCATTCCCCTATTACGTCAAGTGCTGCTAATGCTGTTATACTTTTGACAAGTGGCCCCTGGTAAATGAGCAAATCAATAATGTATTTGAGCTAGACAAGAGGCAGGGAGGAACTGAGCACGTTTGCATTTCTGTAGTGCCTTTTGCTGAGGATCTCAAAACACTGTGTGAACTTTCAATTCATTGAAGTTCCAGCAGTGCAGGGAGGCAGAACCAACTGGTTAAATTAGTCACTTGTAGGGATGGCCCACACGAGGTGGAGGGACAAAGGTCTGGATTCAGATGGGGCTTTAGATTGCATGCCAGACCCTTGGCTTGTGGCAGACACCAACCTGCCCGTGCTCCCCACAAGACAGGGCTCTCTCAGATCCCACCTTACTGGGGACTCCCAGGGGACACTGAACTCCACCTACTTCCATTCAGTTTGTGGTTTCTAATCTGAAGGGCTGAAGTCTGTATCCAGGATTGTATGGAACAAACTTTGACGGTTTTAAGACTCAGTTGCATGATCATCCTGCTACTCTCTTCACCTCTTTGTGGTTCGTGGCCCTCTCACACTTATGACTCTCTCCTGAACTCTCTCCATCTTCTGTGCTGCACAGTATGTTTTATGGCCCATTCAAGCTGACATGAAGATGCAACACAACTTGCTTGGTCATCCTTATTTTCTTGGAGGACAGTAGTGCCTTCCAAAATTTTGGAACAAGTGAAGTTTTAAATGCGATGAAAGAACCAACATTGACTATTCATTTGGGACCTTTTTGCAATAACAGTTAATCTCATTGCTGGGAACCTGCTCTTGATTTTTCCTATTATTAGAACAGAAGTCTAGGGACATATTTGTAATGTCCCTTGTACAATAAGTAGAATAAGTATTTATATAGTCACAACACTTAACTGTTTAGTCTGAAATTTGAAAGACCTTTCCAAATACTAAAGCAATAACCCAGGTGTGGAGAGCAAACATTTTAAGACTCACTGTATAGGAGGAAATTGAGGCCATGAGAAATCCATGAATGATTTGCCTGAGATGACATATTGGGTCTGTGGCTGAGCTGAGCAGAGAGTTTGTGGAATTCATTCCCCAAGCCCTAGGCGCTTTTCCTGTAATTTTTAAAAAATAAATGTTATATGTGTATGGTGTTTGTTCTTCCTCTTCATGAGAGAAATACATCTAAAAAACAGTTTTCCAATAATGGGTCATTTATGTTGTATCACAGCATGATTAATGGATCTTTATATCCCCAGAGGGGATTAGGATAGTGACACTGATGCCACACCACATCTTCTGAAATCAGGAGCTCAATTCCAGTTTTGGCAGCTCTGGGATGAACCAGAGCAATTTCCTTGGCTCCAGTGGAGTTGTTTGGGATCGTTCCTGGTCTGGAGTCTGTGGTGGTTGATGTCCAGAAGGGATCAAGCCCCATCATGTGGCAACAGGAGGGTAAAAAGCAGTGATTGCACTCAAAGTAAACACGTACTTAGAGGAATGAAAGGTAAAGATGACTCGTCCCCTGGAAAGAAGCAATGTCAAAGGAAGAAAGTTTCAATAATGGTAGATAAAACCATTACACATGAAAGGAAACTTTTGACTACACTGATGCTGTGAAGTTGTGTTTAGGGGCTTGCAGGTGTGGAAAGTGTAGACATTAATACTAAGAAAAGATGGACTTCTTTTATTAAAGAAGAAAACAGGTCCCAAGTGGAGGCAGAAAGGGTGGTGATGGCAAACACTCCACAAGTTCCTGAATTTTCAGGATAGGGAGTTGGAGAAACTTTGCCACATTGCTGAAAATCCCAGAGTCCCTTGGGCGACACCTTTTGTGTTCTGCCTCTGCGGGAAGTTTGCTTTATGAGATAATGATGTTATTTCAGCACAAAACTCTTTCTTTCCTGCAGTGAATTAAAAGAGGAAAGAGAAAAAGAGGCCGGGGGTTGGGGGGGAGAGAGGAGGAGAGGAAAAAACCAATGTTATTTACTCCTCTGCAGCTGACATTAAAGGCTCCTTTAAGGGCCAGTGGGTTATTAACTTCCTGTCGCCTGCCACAATGATATGCTGTGACATATTGTCACCGCATTCCAGCGAAGCCTTAAACATTAATTGGGAAGTAAGATGAGTGAAGCGGCTTTAATGAGATACCTTGTTGTAACTTCTAACTTTACACATTATTTACAGTGATTCCACTAATGGTTCCATCCATCAGAGACAGGGAGAGGGACTGGGGAGGAGAGCAGAGGGAGGAGAGGGTGAAAAGAAAGAGATAGATATCGAAAGTTGAGTGAGAAAGGTAGGGATTAGGGTGGGAAGAATCTCAAGGTGTGGGATGGAGAGAGAGAAGTACTATCCTTCTGGTGTTTTCCCCTCTGAATTTACTTTCCTTCAGTCATTTTTCATCTACAGCCATTTTTTCATCAAGAAGAGGGGGAAAGAGGTTATTCCCTGACACAGTCTCACTGAATAGACTGGCTTTGATCCCTCAGCATTGCTATCTTAACCCATTACAAGCAGCAAAGCTATCATCTGCCAAGGCCTCCTGATTGCCCCACATCAGGCAGCTTCACCCTGTCACGCTGGTGTGTCAGGTGAGCTGGGACCAGTGGGACATCCCACCTCCTCTTCACAGCAGGGAGGAGGCACAGGGGTGCTGGGCTTGGATGCACAAGGCTGAAGGAAGATTCCTTGCTTTTCTCAGGTGAGGCTGTTCAGTGCTAAAGCATTGCTAGTGCTTGCAAACAGGGGATTGTGTAGCCAGCTTCAAGTGATTATTTGCCTTATGGTTGCTTTACTATGCCTGTGTTACCCTCCCTTCCCACCTAACTATTTCTCTCTGCTTCTTTCCCTAGGATGCTAACTGAAGTTGCACAAAATTCACCTTAGGTTTCCAGGGTGGGCAGGGAACCCACCTTGGTTGGATGGGCATCTGGAAGCACATTCATGAGGTTGTTGTTAAACACTAATGGGACAGGCTGATCCCAGGAAGCTGAGTCAGCAAAACAAGTATTGTGAAGGTAATGCAAGAATCAGTGGAGTGAGTTTGTTTAAATCTTTGCTTGAAAACTTAAGAGCCAGATTGTCAGCATCGCCTTACTGAAGCCACCCCAGATGGTATGGTACGGCTGTTAATTCTGGTAAAAATGCTGTCCAACTTAAACCTACAGAGAGCAGGTAAAACCACCAAGGGGCCAAAGACTGTGGCAGGTGTGGCTTTAGAAAACAAGATGTGGGGAGGCTGCACTTTCCAAGGTGATGCTGTCCGGTATAATACCCAAACTTGCAGTCGTGTAATAGCACAGAAATTTCATGGCAGCACAGCCCTTTCCATCAGCAGTGCAGCTCTGCCCACCTCTGTAAAGCTAGCACCATCCCTAAAACTGAGAGGGGACGACAGCGCCTGCCACCTTATGTGCCCTTCAATTGCAGCCCTAAGCCAATGACAAGAAAGATGCTGGACTGGCAGCCTCAGAGCCTGAAATCCTCTGAACAAGAGTGTAAGGCCAGGGTATATCCTATGAATGTGATGTTTGTCTTCTATTCAGGGGTAAAATCTGAGCAGGTAGCAGATGAACCCAGTTTCCACACTCCCTTTACTCCCTAAAAAAGTCAGCAGAGCTTGTGATTTGGATGGGCCAATACTCAAGGGAGGAAGATTTGGCCCTGTTTGAATTAGAAGGAGCAGAATGAGAAATCATGGAGTTGGGACAAGACCATGATTATCATAATACGGCCTGTCAGGAAAGCACCCAGAGCACCAGGAATTTCATTCCTAGCTTGAGGGCACTTGCCTTGGATTACAGACTACATGGTTTCAGGATGCTCTGTGTGCCAGCAGGTTTATACTCCCTGTTCTGTTTTCCATTAAATCATTTCTATCCAAGTTAAGAGCAAAACCCCACAGAAGCACATGCAATCACAGCTAATGGATTCCAGTTTTATTCCTAGATTTAATGTATGCTTCTTTTTGCAGTACCGGGCTGGATGTCTGCTGAAATGGAGCAGACAAAGAAACAATTAATTGCAAGTATGTGTGTATAAAAAGCACCTGGGGATAGATCAAGTGGGGGAAACACATGGAGTTTAAGAGCACATGCGTGTGCCAATGGCCCCCTTTCCCATGCAAAGTTGAAATTCTGAACTCCACTCCCAGCTACCTGTCAAGGTTGGCGTGCCTTTAATTATAATGTCTGCGTGCTTCTTGAGGCACCATTTAATTCTGTCTGACAGCCACCCATTTAAAAATAACGGCAAACACTCAGAACTTAGTGGCAGATCAGAGCCAGGCAAGGGATGTGCTAATTGCCAGATGTTGTTCATTTGACTCTGATCCATTACCAAAATTAAAGAAGAAAGAAATGGAAGTATGAAGAAGAAAAATACCTGCCCCGCCTCCCCTCCACAAAGCTGTCTGTAGGTTTGACTTGCTGCTCTTAGCAGACTTACTGAACAGAGCACATTGGGGTGTTTCTGCATTAACAGCCTCATGGGCCAAGTCACTTTATTCAATGGACTGTGGAGCATCTCTCTAGGGGGCCAGTGTTCAGTGGCTTCCAGGGCTAGTAAGGAAATATTTCCCCACAGTGCAGCCATCTGTAGCCTCTCTCTGACATTTCCAGCAGCTAATCTGCTTTATCAGAGATGAAAAATTTCCATAACTGGTGGCTCAGGAGAACAGAAGTCAGAAAGTCAGTCTGGATTTAAAGTAACTCTTCACTTGGATGGTTGCTAACACCTAGTCCCAGCATCTCCTCTGCTATTTAGTTGGGAAAGAGGATTGCTAAATGCCCAGGGAAAAGAAACAAGGTCAAGGATGAAGACAGACATCTTAGATTGGCTCCTAAAGCAAATCTGAGCTGGATTTGGATTTAGCCCGGTAGGTTCACCAATGCAGTTTGTCTCTGTGATCCCTAAGGACAGATTAATTTATTCACCACTGATTTTGGGGGAGAGACTCAGGTACCAAAAATAGGCATTTAAAACTAGTTAAGACATAGGTATCTATCAGAGACATCCAGAGAGACATTATGGGACATAGATGCCAAGGGAAACCTAACCCCTCTGGAGCAGTTTGTCTCCTTCCAGGTGGTCACTACATGAGTTGTGGTCCTTGGAGGTCAGGAATTTAGTAGTCAGCAAGCATTAAGATCATTCATTCCTGCCAGCTCCTGGGGAAGCTCCTTGTGGTGGGATGTTAGTCTCCCATGGCTGCAGGGTGATGAGCTGTAGGGCGATGAGCTGTAGGGCATCTGTTTATAACAGAAATTGCTGTGGGAGTCTGGGCTGCACAATACTGGGTACACATGAAGAATTTTTCATTTGGGACTTCAACGTTTGTTATGGCTGTCAGGCCACATCACTCTCTTTGGACTGTCTTTTGCACAGCCAGGCCAGAGGAACAGATCAGAGAGCAAGGCTGTGTACAAACACCCAGCATCATCTCATGGCTGCTTCTAGAGATGGAGGCACAGAGTGCTTCAATTTTTTTTTTTTTTTTTAAGATAAAAAGCCTGCTCTTTCAACTGTTAGGTGGATCAGTTCATTAAATAAAACCTAAAAAAATGCCTCTGACTCTTGTTCCTTACCAAATGCTTGGGGTTAGCCATCAGGCCGGGTATTTATTGTGAGCAGAGGTCAGCTGTGGAATGCTCTATGTGCAGTGCTTCAATATCCACTTTCAAAACAAAATCAAAGAAAGAAATAACTGAAAATTGCATTGCACATGGGATTTCAGCTTGTTACCCTCTGAAAGGTGGTTGACACCCTGTGCAGTCCAAATGGCATCCTCATGGACTGATCTGTACCTTTCTTTTTTCCCTGGTTTATCAGATAATCCACTGAACCTTCTTTTTCCACTGGTTCATAAAGCTCATGTCAACAGTCCAGGTTTAACACAAGAGTGAACCAGAAAGAGGCTGGATCTCCAGACAAAATGGTCCCTGCAGGATAGGATGTGGGCTGGTACAGGAAAGGGCGTATAACTTCATTTTGAGCTGTCGTCTTCGTCTCCAAGTCAAGGTTTTTCTGATACATTTGAAGAATTACATATGTACCTAAAATATGTAATTAGGCTCATGGCTCACATATAGTCAGTGAGACTAAAAGAACCAAAGCGTCTATAAATATTGGAGGTTTTTTTGAATTACTCATTCCTTTAAAAGTAAAAAGTAGGACAGATGAGCTGTGAAGGAAGGTAACAAGGCAAAATTAGTCTTCTGTCATTTGTGCCTGCTCTAATCCACATGAAAAAGATTCTGAACCGCAGTGTTTGGGTCCTCCTCCCTCAGTGGGGTAAATGCAGGGAATTCATTAAACAGACAACCTGGTTGTGCCTAAATCCTTCATCTGTCACAGGGATTTGTTTTAGAAAGCTCTTCTCTTGCATGAGATATATTTGGATTTGGAGCACAAAGAGTATCTTCATTTAATAGCTCTCCATTCTTATCAGGTTGGCCTTCCTTGGGGCTGTCCTTTTAGTTCTCTGGGAGTTTATTCTCATAACAGGCTCATCTATCCCTTTGTCAGATATACTTTTAAAATGGTCTTTGTGTAATAAATTGACTCAGTTCAGGAAAATTCCTTCCTTTAACTAGTCCATATGGACAAGCAAAATCCACTATTAACTGTATAGCAATAACATTTTACAAGGACATTTCTGACTTTCTACCTGCTACAGATTCAGTTTAATTTTGACAATATTTTTAACCAGGCTGTAGGGTGTCTTGTCCATACGTTGCTAAAGAGGGCAGCTACCTTGTACGTGCCCCCAGCTGAAGTCCTCCCATGTTTTTGATCCCCAAACAGCATGCATGGACCATCTGGAGGAGGAGGCCTCCATGGCGGGCACTCTCCTGATGACAAGAATCATACTGCCAGGCCGCAGCTGGTGGAAAGCATCTTTTCTTCAGAGTTTTCGTAAACACATGGGCTATCTGCATGGGTCAGCTCACTGCCGCGGCACTATTCTGCTCTGGGACCTGCCAAATCGAGCACATTCAGTCGGAGGAGTCCAACCATATGGACCCAAAGGAAACTGCAGCACTGTATTGTAAATGCCTGAAATACCAACTGCTTGCAGAGGCAGCACTCAAATATGAGACAGACTATAGAGTGCTGCTTGTCTAGTGCAGAAGAGACCCCAACAGCCTTGTTTCTTTAGCACCTGTGCAAGAGTAACAAATATCGCCACCATCTTTCTCCTCACATATGACACTACTTGTTGTGCTTTGCACTAAAACTTGAGAGTTATCCTAAGGGCTTTGAGATGTGTGTCATTTTGCAAGCAGGCTGCAGTAGTCAGTTTAAATGCTCCCTACATGAGCTCTAGATGAAATGCATGGTGAGCAGAGGGGAGAGAGGGAACTATATTATCTTTTCTCCCTAATAAGGAGCAATACAGAAAGAGAATACAGTATACCATTCACTTAACTAATTTTCTAACCAGCAGTCATTGCAATGTTCTCTCTAGGATTAGAAGGGACAAGGGAAGAGGCAGAATAATAAATCTAGACTGGCTTTTTGCAAGCTACAACCATATCATTATAGGAAGGAGTTTAAGGACATCCACTCTGGGGAGAAAAAATGAAAAACAGAGGCCATTTCAGCTCATCCTTGGCAGCACAATTAATTAAAATTAAATTCAAGAAAAAATAAGTTTCGGATGCCATCTGAATAAAATCCACCATCTAAATAGTGTTCTCTGCAGATCCGAGGCTATCTGCACTGGTGAGTTGATTTGAATGGGAAGATGCATCATCTTGGGATATAATATATCCATTTCCCACCTGCCACTGCTGTCTGGCATGTCAGTCCACATTTGCAGTCAACACTCTTCTCTTATCCTACCCTGAGAGATGTAGGCTCTGAGGAAATGTGCTGTGCAGCAGAAGGTAAAAAGCAGGGTGAGGGCTGATACGGTTGCATACAGCATGGCTCTTGGGACACCCTCCAGCTTTGGCCAGTTCTGCTTCTTGCTAAACCTGCTTTAGTTTGAAGTGAGAGAATGTCACAGTGCTGTCATGTCCCTCTGTGACACTGCACCAGGAACAATATGTGCACACAATGGGTTGAGAGGATTTCTTGAATGTGCTGAATTGGCCACTGCACGGCTCCAGAATGGAGGAGGCATCTGCCTGCTGCAAACCTGGCATCAGCCCTCTCTGCTGATCCCCACTGTTGTCACCGCTGTACTAGCTCCTGCCTTACCCCCCAAGAGCAGAGCTTTCCCCAATGTAAAGGCACCATCTTAATCCTCTCACACTGCTTCTGGGTAATCTCCCTCCAAAGTGGCATAAGATCTCTGATGTGAAGTCTGTCACCATTCAAAGAAAGCAGAAAAATCAGCTGAGTGATTTCTTGGTTGTGGCTTTGTTTTTTCCGTTTTGTGTGTTTGTGGTTTTTTTTTGTTTGTTTTGTTTCTTTTTTTTTTGTTTGTTTGTTTGTTGTTGTTTTTTTTAATGTTTTTTGTTGTTGTTGTTGTTGTGATTTCTGTTTTTTTTTTTTTTGTTTTTTTTTTTTAGGGGACTTTAAATTCCTTTCTGTACTTTTCATTTAAACAAGAGTCCCAAATGATCAGAGGAGAGCCCAGATGATCCAGGCTGCACCACATTCTTATTATATTAGACAGCATCAACTTCCCCCCAGGCCACAACCCCAACGACAGGGAATCACATGAGTTTTCCATCTCTCCCCTCCTGTTATAATCAATGGTAAAAAAATGAAATACTGGTAGGGGAAGAGAGTTGTGTCCCTGGAGGCACATCCCCACCCCAGAGCACTTGGTCCCATTGGGGTCCTTGTAGCTACTCAGCGTTTTATCTCTCCTGGTCCCAGTCCTTCAGATGTGTGGTGCCATCTCTTGGAAAAAAAACAAAAAACAAAAAACAAAAAAACGAGGGAGTAAATCTCTATCTCAGAGGTTTGTCTCCCATAAATCAGTATTATTTTTCTGTCCATACTGGTCCTGCTTTTCCTCTGTTTCAGTTTCCAGGCAAGAGGGAGAGCTCTGCTGCCTCACAATAGGCAGGATTACTGTGTTTTTAGCCACCAGAACAGAGATTTGTTGCTTGCATACCTCCCACCACCAGTTTACTATGTAACTGCATAATTATTTAGTGATGTCGAAAGTGCATCTAGATTAGAGGAGATGAAGCTGTGAGTGTCTTTGAAGAGATTCTTAGGAAGGGCTTGCTATGATACAGATACACCTGCAGGCATGGAGAAGAGGAGATGGAAAAGCTTTTCTTTCAGACAGGGTCTCTGGAGGCTATTTAGCCAAGAAAATGCAGTGGCATTATTAAAAGTGATAATTGTGTAATGAAAAATGAAATGGCAGGTGGCAGGCAGAGTTTAGGATGGAACAGGGGAGATGTGAACTGTTTTACTGCAGCTTATGGATATTACAACAAGGCATCTAGAGATCAATCCAAGAGCAGTTAGCTGGCATCTTCTCACTGACTTCAGGGAAAGCTGGATCAGGCCTCAAAAAATCAGGAGGATGCTGAGTTTATCCCAATGGGGCTACTCCTGATTTACACTAATATGCAGGAGATCAGCCCAAGATCTGCTGCCTGAAAGTGCCTAGGCATGCCTATCTGTATGGTCCTTCAGGAAAGAGAAAACAAAACCCTTACATTAATACTCCTCTGCCTATATTTGAGGGGAGCAGAAATATCTCTGGATCTTCAGCTTTGCACGATGCCTCGTGACACAGCCCTCTGAAAGGATCTGCTACCTTTGCCCAAACCAGCCCCAAGGTACGGCTGATACCTCCTTGCACCACCCTCCCTCCCTCCCTGCTCTGCCAAGGTTCTCCCAGCCCGATGGATGTATGGCTCCATCCCCAGTGTCCCCAGCGCCCTCCTCTTTCACTGCAAGCATCCAGGGCTTGGTTTTATTCCTGGAGCGAGCCAGGCTGAGAGGCAGGGCTGTTGCGGTGAAAGCCATAGAGGCTAAACTGCTTTTAAAAGCCACTTAATAAAGCTAAGCAGAAAATCTAAAATGAGTTAAAGGAAACTAATGTGAATCTCAATTTTTAAAATTCATAACATTTATCAGTGTCTATGCAAGGCAGTGTAACAGAAGTAAACATCGACTCCCATTGACTCTGCTGGCTCCCTGCCTGCGCTGCTGACAGCAGAATCAGTCCCTCTCACTGTCACTGGTGCTACTGTCTCAAGGCATGTTAGATAGATGTCTGAGCTACCTCAGCCAGGATCTTTTCTCTTGTAAGAGGCAAAGATCCTCTACAGTCTAAACAAGCAGGACAGAGGTACATCCCAGTGCTCTGGGAAAGAGCGTTCGCTGGAGCTCTTTTACATGCTGTTCATCTCTGACATTCCCTGCAAGTAGCACAACTCCTGAAGCTGCCAGGAAGGGAGGGGTAATCACCTCTGCGCTCCAGTCCTTCCTCCAAAGCAAAACGTTTCTAAAATTGGCAGCGCAGAGGTGCCAATTGCATTTGAGAAGTGTTTTGAAACGCTGGTGAGGGTCAGAGAAATGACTGTGGAAATGGCATCTTGTTATTGCACATTCCTGGTTTGTAGGCAAATTCCTCCCTGAGTCATATCTGCAGGGCTGGCTGACAAAAATAAACCTGCCCTGAATGGTCAGTGTGCCAGTGCCTGCTGAAAGCCTTGTCCCTCAGCCCCAGACACCCAGCTGGGACCCTTCAGAGCTTCTGCACCTCCATGAAGGCACAGACCTTTCACGTCTGTGCTGCCCGGTCTGGAGAGCCCCACGGCTGCTCCCAAGGTCTTTGCAGCTGCAGGCACGGTGCCCAGCACAGGGGGAGCCCAGTCTCCAGGGACGGGTGCCTGGTGGCTTCATGTACCACCAAGGGTGATGCTGTGGGTGCTTCAAGGCAACCACGATCAGGAAAGGTAGGATGGTGTTTGGGGCTGGCTGCGTAGGGTGAGGTGACCTGTGAATTTCCAGGGTTGGACTGGAGCAGTGAAATCTTAGAGAAGGTGTTGTTCTTCAGGTGCTGCAACGCGGGACAGGTCTCTGGACTGCAGTGAGCCACAGTGCTTCCCACCAGCAGAGGACTAGGGTGGGTTGAGAGGTGACATAGTGCAGTGATGGAGGGGCTGTAGAGTAGATTCCCTTCCAGTCTGCTGGCTTATTCCTGGGGATGTAAAAAATTATGACCCTTTCAGCCTTCAGGAATGACCCTTGTGACTTGCCTCTGATCATCCCCCTAAAAACACTCAGCTGAATTTTTGTTTTCTGAGTCTTTTTTCACTGTAACATCCATCAGACCACTGTCGTTTTATTCCTTCCTTCTCTTACAAAGTCTTCGCTCCAATTCACTCCTCCAGATGAGACCAAAAGTTGCTAGCATTTATCACTGTCACCAAAGTATCTCTTTCTTCTGTTTGCTGACACTTCACCCACCGATCCCAATTACTGCCTGTCTTTTCTTCCATTCATACAAATTCCCCATGCAACTTTGGATCATCAATTTTCAGCAAATGGGCCGTTGGTGAGTGCCGGGTCCTGCCTCCTTCCCCTGGCTGACTGGTTGCCTCCGACACATGGCGTCCCTACTGCTCCCAGGCCAGATGAATGAAACTTTGTCAGAAGATTAGTGAATGAAGAATAAAGAGCTTGTTTCCCTTCCCAGACTCCTCCTAAATTCATAGGAATTCAACTCTTGGTAAATAGAATCAGATGGGGCATCACATAAGTCCCAGATCTAGCACATGGCTTAGTGCTGGCATTTATGTGTAGACCACATTTAATGAAGCCCAAATTGCCAAAGGAAATGGGAACGGCCCTGGGAACTCTGAGAAAGGATGTAGGATGCACATTTATGTGACCAGCTACATAGATCTCATCATCAGGTGAAAGAGAGACTTCACTGCAATCCTTCCTGTGCTTAAGTTCAAACATTTATTTAACCACTTGGAGAACAAGGTAGTCCACCTCCTCTCCAACCTGCTGTTGCATTGTTTTGCTGGTGACTGGGAGCATCATGGAGATGGTCCCAGCTAAACACTGCTCCATCTGCATGTGTCTGCAGTGTGCTACTGCCTTCTGGCTCAGCACGGGCTGAATTGTGGCATTTCCATTTAGGTGCTGAAATCAGATCAGTACCTCTTCCACAGCCCTTTGGACCTTCCAGTGCATCCATGTGTCACTTTTCTGCACCCCTGGCTTATGGGGCTGATCAAAGGTGAGGAGGGAGAAACTTGGATGGGATCCCCTTGTTAAAAACCTGAAAGCGGTCACATTAGGATGCTACTAATAATCCTTCAATTTCTTAACATATGATATCTGCCTCCTAAAATATTAATCAAATCATGTCATGTGATCCTAAAAATAGGCTTTCTGATTCCACTCTGCTTTCTCCTTAAGGTTTCTTGGCTGTTGTGGCTTAACCTTTTCTGGCATTTCACTGATTGTAGCAACTGCTTTTCCAGAGAATTGCAAAACCTGCTGCCCTTTCCCACTGTGTACACACATATATGTATATACCTACACAAACCACTCAGCTTTCCCATCATTTTGGTACAAGTATCTCTTCACCAGTATGCAAATACATTAATCCACCCGAGGAGATCAGAGGAATTTATTCCAAAATACGGTGCTGCATAATCCCAACCTCTTTTTAGCTCTTCCACCACCTTTTCTGTCCTGGCCCCCTCCACAATGAGACAGAAGATACACACATGCCTGAAGATTTTGGGGAAGCCGATCAGTACGCGTGCCCCTCACAGGTTTAAGAGCAACCTGACTTCATTGCTTCCTTTCTGCTGCTGCAATGCTAATGGATGAAGTTCTATAAATATTTGATTGACCTGTCACTGCCATGCTGCTCTCATTTATCACTTGCTCAAGTTGGATCCGAATTACTTTGGAATATTTTGTGCCGTCTTTATAGAGTGTTCAATTCTTCCCCTGCTAACCCCTCTGCCCCCTTCTCCATGCTGCCTTCAACACAGCACAGCCCACAAGGGAGCAGCTCTTGGAAACAGCCCCTCCTGGGCCAGGCAAGAAAACAGAGCCAAGTGCTTAGGGCAGTGGGACAGAGAAGGAGAATCTAAAGAGATGCAAAAATAACCCAGATGGAGCAGGGTGATGTATGAAGTGTGAACCCACCCAAGCCTCAGGATGAGGGAGTACATACCGCAGTGTCTGAGATCAACAGCCCCTATCTGCAATTTCCATAGTGCTGAGTCCCAAAAGAGGATTACAGATTTACAAGAAATTCAGGTAATTTGCTCGTCATGTTACCCATAGGAAGTGAGTAATTCTCTTGCGCTCACCGCTCTAATCAGAGTCTGGGTATTTTACTAGCAAGGGCTCTGGAATAAATTAGGAGATATAGTCCATACAATCAAATTCTATTCTGTTCATTTTCACTCCTGTCTTCTCTAGATTTTTACATTTGGGATGAAATCAGCAAATTTTAGGGCTTGCCGAGATTGAAATGACTGTGTTTAGTGATGCAGCCCCTGAGCACGCAGAGACCAGGGCTGCTTTGCTCATGGTAACGAGTCCCCCCGGGGTGCTTGTAGCTCCATCTGCCCGGGGCAGCCACAAAGACCCTTTGCCCCGTGCTGCTAAGTCTGCTAACCCGGCTCTGATCCCTCCCTGCAAACCACCGCCGCATCCACTCCAGCACTTTCACGGCCAGTCCAGCCCCGCAGTCCTCCCAGTTGATGCCACATAGCCGTTTACTACGGATCTACCCTGAAAAATACCAGGGTTGAACCAGCTCTGGATGATAGCAGGGTCTCGTGGTGTAGGTGGTGTATAAATCCCACAGGCTGAGTTGCCTCTGCACAAATAAATCCTTTTCTCAGCCCTCGAAAAACAAAAGCCTGACACGTTGAACTACTTCTATCATTAGAATTACCCCTCTCATTAGCTCTCCCCCTCTGCCTCCTCCCTTCCTCGTGTCAGCAATATGCCGATCCATCCTGCTTATACTAGCTCTTACCTATACTCCAATTACCTTTTCATCTCCCCCACCGGCTGTTTTCAATACTATTATCTGCTGCATTTGCTGGATCGGGCTTTCAAGCATTTGACTGATGCCTGATTCCTGTAACCAGAACATGTCTGTTGATTGGACTGTCAATGGATTTCTTGGCAGAAAGGGCACTGGGCCTTGCAAATGTGAAACTGTATTTCAATCTCATTTAGGAGGAAAGAGAAAGGAGAAAGAAAAATATCCTAAAGCCACATATTTCCTTGCTCTCTTTGAACAAGTGCTTTAAGTAAACAAGCATTTTACCTTTTTTTAATAAGGTCATTTGTGACATCACTTTCTTATCAGAAAAAAGAACATTTTATGTTGTGTATTTTCAGCATTGGAATGACCATCTTTATTTTGCAGCAAACGGCTTCTTAACGATTCTTCTCTGGGGAGGAAAAGAGCGGGGAGTGGGGAGGGAGATGTACATCTATCCCTGTCTTCTGGCTGCCCGCAGTGACACCTTGCTGTAACAAGAGCACGCAAAGCCATCTCCTGGCCAGCCCTCCAAATGCCTGCTCGCAGCCAGAGCCTCTCTGGAAGAATGCACCTTTGACTTTCCTAAATAACAATGCAATTACCTTCAAAAGCTGGCAGCCAAAGTACGTGCTGAGAAATGGCTACCATTAAGAAGAAATTATCCACTCTCAGGGAACGGCCAATTTGTTAACTCATGAAGGAGGAGAAAGATCCTAGCTCCAGACCATGTGGGTGCAAGGATGGTGGTGGGAGAATGGCTGCTTCCAGCCAGTCGCTGCTCAAGGCTGGGGAAATCTCCTGGGGTTTGAAGGATAAGCCCTGGGTGATCTGTATCCAGTGCATTTTGCTCCCTGTGCTGTACGGGTGCAAATAAGCAGGTACACACCATGCAATTCTCCTTTGTGCATGGGGCAAGGGTCCCACAGAGTCATGCCATATGTGGAAGCTGCTCACAAGGAATCAACAAAATGGTCCCACTGATGGGGACCTAAGATGAAACATACCCGACCTGTGGCTAAAAGAGGGTGCCAGAATTGCTGGTATGTCCTGAACTTCCAAAAGCCCTGAGGTCAGGAGCTGCACTTGCAAAACGAATTCAAAAGCAGGGGGGAAGACAATTTTTGAGACAGGAAAGACTGAGGCTTAAATAAATTACTTGGATTTGGCTTCCTTTGGTCTGTACCTTTAGGGCTGGACAGTTGAATTCTCACTCACTAAATATATTTTTCTCACTGACTTATCAAGGGCTCTTCAATACATAAAGCCAAGATAACTGTGATCTATGTAGAAAGATCCAGATTCTGTTTAATATCAGAGGCAGCCTTTGGTATTGTACCAAGCTACAGAGAGTACCATGTGACATTTTCATATCTAAATGCAACCCCAAAAATCCCACCAGTGAGTTAGCTGGGAACAGCTGAAATCACTGGTGCTGACAGGACTATGTCTGAAAATATTAGCATGTTCAAACTTGGAGGCTTGCTTGAGACCTTTCCAGAAGACAAAACCAACCCTCCATGACTTGGACGTCGATCTGGTGGACTTACAGTGCTAAATAAATAACAGCAGAATCAGGGAACTTTGAAGATGACAAGATTTTCTAGGTCACGTTGTCTCTTTTTTCCCCCTTGGCCAATACAGTGTTTTGTAGAGTGTAGCCTTGAGACCTCCTTCCAAACCAACCCTAAATGTTACAAGAAATGCAGTTTGACAACTGCTTAGCAGATACATAGAGGCACTGGCCTGGTAGGTGCTGAAGCTGTTAGAATATAGCTGTTAATCTAAGCAAGTATGTTTTGAATATTTATTACCTTTTTAAGAGGAAAGAGCTTGGGAAAAAAAGAGTTTGGAAGCGGATTGTGCAGAAAACCCATCCCTGAAAAGGGATGGCTAATCACTTTCCTCCCTCATAGCAGCCCTGACCCATTGCTCCCATCTTCCCACCCTTCCCATGCTCTCCTGGTCAGGGTGAGACAGCCTAGATGTGGAAGAGGGGACGGACTTGGACCTAGTGCCCTTTCAATGTTTCCACATAAAAAAAATCTGGAAAAACAGGCAAAACTGGACTTTTCTGCCTAAAAGCCAGAGCAGAGTCAGAACCAGGCCTCCCCTGGGAGATGGGGGAAGGATAGTTCTGCTAATGGAGAGTAGAGAGCGGTGCTGGGATTTCTGGAGAGTCAGGTCCATTTCTTCTTCTGGAGAGAATGAAGCTTCTTTCTTATCTCTTTCCTGACTCTTCCAGGAAAGACATTGCACAATCACAGGCAGCTGCAGTGAGGAAAATGTAAATATCTTAGGAAACACAGACTTAGTGTAGCGTCTGTTGCCCCCTCTGGGTCAAGCAGTGGTCTCAAAGGATGGATCATCATGAAGGGATCTCAGAGATGGTAGAGCAAGCACATCTGCTAGGAGACAACTGACTCTCACAGAGGTACCCTGGTCAGAAGACCTGATCTTTCAGCTCAAAAATCCCGTTCTGGGGAAGTGAAGTAGGCTCAGGAGAGGTTTCTTGGTTTCTGCAGTAAGATGTCAAGGCAAGGCATGGCTTCACCAGAACTGGTTTTCAAAATTCTGGACTATTTCAGTCCTAGTACTGGACTTCTTCATTTTACAGATGTTTATGTCCAAGCTAGAACCTTGTTTCTCACAGCCACATGCAAAATACACCAGCTTCAGGAAAACCCACTCTTAGGCTCCCTTGCTGAGACCTGAGGAAAAGGAGATGGGACAGGAGGCAGTTGTGGGTGCTGTGGGTTTACTGCCATACCATGGGGCCTCTGAGCCCAGATCTAGGAGCCAGGGGAAAATCAGTGTCTGCTCCAGTGGTGACCACAGATACTGCCTCTCTGTACTGCCAACATCCTTCTTCACCACATGACTTACCCACTGGGAGGTGTGGAATGAAGCAAAATTAGGGGTAGGCTGACAGAAAAGATGGAGAAAGAAAACCACAGCAGCCAGAAAAGCAGCAGCAGCAGCAGGCCAAGAAGAGGTTATTCCCCTGATACATCCCCTCTTCCCCCTCCCATCATGCCAGCAGCCTCTTTAGCTTCATACGGAGGTTGTGAGGATTCATTAGTTAATGTTTGTGAAGCACTATATAGATGGAGAGAGCTATGTAAGTGCTAAGTATTATTATTATTACAGAGAGTCTCTGTTAAGGCAATGGATATGCTCTTAAGTGTCATTTCATATTTAATTAAAGTATAATAATTGTCTTCCTAAACGCGCAGGTAAATCTTTATTTCTGACACTTCCTTTAAAGAGACTTTCCAGCATTGCTGCTGCTAATGGGCCTCCTCCCTTCTGGTCTGGCCCCAGGAGGAGTGGGATTAGCTGGGAGCAGGGGGAGCAGAGTTACTGAGGAAAGGAGGGTAGCAAGGGTTTTTTGTCCTTTCCACCACACTCCCACGCACACATGTCATGGCCCCATAGTGAACCTGGGATCCTGACCTGAATGGTTTGCTCTGCCAGCCCCTTGGGAGGTGGGTGCTGCCCCTCGGGCAGAGGGCAGAGCTCCTGAGAGCTGCTGCAGGAGCTGGCGAAGGAGATGAGTCTGCAGCCTTTCCCTAGGGTTTCCCCTGGGGTCAGGCTATTGGCAGCACCGTCTGAGCACCGCACATGTCTTCTAAGTAACTAAACACAGCTGCAGCTGTGCACCTTGCCATTATTAGTAGAATTAAAGAAATAAAAAAAGAGGATAGAGAAGCATGAAAGCACAGTACTGGGAATTTCCCTCCTATTTTTCAGGGACATCTTTGCCAAGAAATGGTATTCTCAGAGCTAGGCTACATATCTTTTACCGACAGAGGGAAGCAAGGAGAAATCATCTGTGGGGCCATCTGCTCCTCTAGCAAACGGGAAGGGGAAGCCACCTCTCCCACCTCACAGAGATGTTTGCATTTTCAAGAGATACAGGGGAAGTAAAAAAAGAAGCAGTCCATCATTAACACAGAAGTAACACGCCTACAGGAGACACAGGAGGATGCTTGGGCAATTCGTATCTCTCTCTTACCCAAATGCCTCTTTTCTCTACGATTTGTAGACAAATCAGTGCCCTCTATGGGCATCTGTCCAAAATCCCAAGGAACAGGTTTCCTCAGGTTGTTCCCGGGGTGCTCAGGGGGAGCCACCGATGCTGTGGTGCCAGTGCCAAGCCCTGAACTTTCATCTTTTCAATCCCCTTCCTGGTGGCAAGCAGATATGGGCAGCAGCCCCCTCCCCCTGCATTTCTCTCCCCTTACTCCTACACACATGCATGCCCTTGCTGCCCCCACAAAAACCCTAACGTGATCATCTGAATGTTCCTCATCAGTGCAAGTGCTCTGAAGGTCACAGGTGATGAAGCTCCCACCACCACCAAGGACCAGGCTTTGCTCCAGCTCTGGCCTTGTCATCACCCTCCCCTTCTCTCCCCACTGTCCCCAAGGCAGCCAAAGTGACAGGATCGTGGGAGCTCGCTCCTCACCTCCCCCTCAAACCTCCCCCTTTCTTCCTCTGCTCTCATTTATTTCAATTTGCTATGCTTTCCTCTGTGGCTTTCAGCATTAGCTGGGGAGGGGGAGAGGATAAGAAGGAGGGGAGGGCGGGAGAGGAATGGCAAGAGGGATGCTTTCATGGTGGAGAGCCAGGGAAACCCCTGTGTTGCATGGCTGGGTGGTAGGCGAGGGTCTGTGGGCAAGTGGGTCTACCAAATGGAGGGGATGGCAACCGAATGGTCGCACAGGAGCTGCAGAGGAGGGTAAATGTCAGCCAGCAGCTCATGGTGAGATTTAAAAATGTAAACTCAGATGTAAGGTCAGACTGAGGGTCACAGGAAAATCGGCCAATTTTTTAGGCTGATTTCGGGTGTAACCTCTCACAGTTCAGAACATAACACAGGCCAGTGAATTGGCAAAGTGCTGTCAGGACCTCAGGATGCACTGGTGGCATCTTGGACTACCACAGCTGACTATCTAATTGCCAATTCAGGGGAAAGAGGGCAATGTGTGCTCAGAGAGAGGTGGTACTGAAGCACTGGAAGTTTTGGGACATGAGCCAGACCGCTGCATGGAAGGGATATTTGTGAAATTCATCCTCAGTGCAGGCACCACATTCCTGTGATTTGTGGCTAAAGGGGAAGCACCTCTGTAACAGCACTTCTCATTTTCCCTGCACCTCATGGGTTTTGCTTTTCTTCCTGGATTCGCAAATGGCTTCACTTTCCAGGAATACCTTTCACAAAATTCAGCCATCCTAGCAGACACAGGACCTGCATTCATCACCTCCTGCTGCCTTTCCTTTGACTGTGTCATCACCCACTGCCATGCAGAAATTTTGTACCAGTCATTGAGGCAGTCCAGACTGCCATAAACCTGGTGCTTTCCAGAGCACACCAACTCTCTGGTCCTTCACAAAAACAATTTAAAGTACAAGCCATGCCCTTTCAGACCCTGTAATTCCCAGACATGGCTCATGATGTCCATGGCATTCCCCTCCTTAAGGAATCAGATTGATGTGTGATGTTACTACTATCCAAAAGCCTATTTCCATGAATTCTTGTCCTGTATATGTCCTTAGCAGATCCTTGGGGAGATGGTTTGCAGTGTCTGTCCCCTTTCATTCCCTAAGAATCCCTTCACAATGGCTATAAGAAACTTCCCAGTTAAACCATCTTCTTGTGGATTGGATTTATTCTTTGTACTCATTCAGCTGTAGTCTAGTAATGAGAAGCAGTGAAGATGTACTTGAGGAAAGACAGACTTAAAGAGGACACTTCAAGTTAGCATATAAAATCAAAACCTGAAACCATTAAAAGCCTCAATAAATGGGTGACAAATAATGTATATACTTACTGTTGACATGATCTCCTATCTGACATACTGAGTTATAGCATGAATTTTTAATCCATCTTTGGGGCAGAGATTGAACCAACCTCTCTTTCTAGAAATACATCCCATGCACTTTGGATACTGCTGATAGCTGGTATTATCAATGCTCTCTTTTCCCCAAGAGCTTTGTTCAGTAGTCATCACCCTGCATTGCAGGTTGTCCAACAGAAAATTGGAACAATGATAAAGAATAAGAGAAGAAAGAAAGCAAAAGAGAAAACTTCATGCTCACATCACAACAAATCTTAAGAGCAGATGGAAGATAATGTCACCACCAGTTCTAAAGGTGGATAGAAAAATATAATTAAGGTGCCTGTATTTCAACACATTGTCCAGAAAGTGTACTAGCATCCAAAAATACAATAATACTCAGAACAATCTAGCATTTTCAGGATGTAAGTGTGTTTCTACCTGTTAAAGGGAAAGGCAAGAGAGAGAATCCAGTTGCTATGGAAATCAGGCCATCTCCATGGGAATTCAGAAAGTGGAGTATCCTCTTGGCCAGTAAATCAGACACTGAGCAGCCATTTTTTGACCATGGCATTGAAAAAATCTGAGCTGCTCACAAGGCATATCATTTCCCCACCACAACTGCCCTGTCTCAATGTCAATTAAATTTGTGAAGAATTCTTACTGGAGTTGAGAAGTTGTTTTGTGGGTTGTTTCTGTGAAGGTGTCTCTTTGCTTTAGCTCCTGTTATTGGGATATAGAATTATGTGGGTGGGAAAAAAGAAATCCTTGGGTTTGCAGCTCATTAAATGGTTTTGTTTTCGCATTTGTTGCTGTGGAATAAAAAGGGATCAGGTAGGTGAGCAAAGAATAAAATAAATAAAGGCCACATTACAGAATACTAATAAGAGCTGACAATGTTGTGCAAATCTATGTTTTGTTCAGGACTCTTATCTTTGCATTAATAGACTGACTGAAGAATATTCATGGTTTAGCTGGAGGATCCCATCCCTTTGCCACAGGCAGGAGTCACTGGCTCTTGGGCACAGGTAATTGCTCAGAATTTGGGGCTCCACAGAGGACCCCATGCACATGTTTCCCTGAAGATCACTGGTTCCCACCTCTGGTTTTGTACTGGTGTCATTGCATGGAGGAGGTCGAAAAGCTCTGAGATGAGGAGTGTCACAGGATGCTTTGCTGCAGAGCACTTCTGTTTTGTTATTATATTTATTTGCCACATGGTGGACATTTGGTCCCTAGAACCCAGGAGACTGGGTATTGCCCTGCTGAAGTTGAAGGAAGCTTTGGCATGAGCTCCAGTGTACAGACAATTGGCTGATGGAAAGCAGGTGATGAATTTACAGTTCTGGAATTATTGCTTTGACTGCTATGCAAACATCATATATTATACCTGTAAGTCAAGAAGATTAAAAAACACCTTGTAGAAAATATCCCCGGTTGGATATGCCTTTGTTAAAGGGGACGATTGCATTATGGTACAAATGCATGTATGTCATTCAGCCCTGGCGAAGTTAATGAGGCTTTATTTGAATATATCTCTGAGTAATTAAAGCTCACAGGCAGAAATGCGTATCTGCTATATGTGTGTTGGAGAACACTGCCTGACATTGATGCAAAGCTGTTTGATATAGTTTCATCTTTTGATTCATTTAGATTTTTAGAGCTCAGACTAAGTTGCCCAATTTAATTTGCAATCATTTGGAGTAAGGGTTAAGTGAAGGTCACGGGCTACTCTCATTTAGAGGGAAACCTCTGCAGTACTTGCATGCTTTGACCTTTTCAGTGTTTTCCAATGCCACTGACCAGCTGTGCTCTTTATAGCGCTGTTAACCTGTGAGCAATGTGTGGTCATCTCCCACAGTAACACAGAAAATTTTAAAAGGTGAAAGTAGTTGAGAGTGTTCCTGGAAAGACCAGGTATTGAATTCCTGGGAATAGATTGTGTGTGTTTGTGTGTGTGCATGTGTCTGTGTGTCTCTGTGCTCACATGCAGAACCCTGGGAAATGTGAGGTTTTGTCATAACCGGAGTTAACAACAATCAGCACTGAGTGTGTAGTGGCTGGAACACTCTCTCTCACTTCAGCAGTATTCAAAAAGTAAAATCCTTGTGATACATGCCCCATCGTTTTTACACTCTAATTTTTTTTCCCCACACATTTATGATCCAGTTCCTAGCTTTGTAAATCTCCCTTCTGCTTTTCATGAGGAGAAATGGAAAAATTATAAAATCAAACTGCCATAGTGAGTCAAGTCTCTTGTCTTCCCAGGATTGTGTCTTCCATGACAGTGGTGGGTCCCAGATGCCTCCTAATCACAAGTTAGCTCTCAGACACCCAGCTTTTCAGTTTTCCCTAATGCCATAAATACCTGGAGAACATAAAAAGCAGATAGTTTTTTCTGAGAAGTGAGAGGGGCTTTATTTCATTGTGATACACTCTAAATATACAGAAAGGGTCAAAAGTCCCAGCTCTTGCCCCAGGATTTCTGACTGCCTCAGGCTAAACCTCTAACTCTGAGATCTGTGTAAGAGAGCAGTGGAAAATCACTCATCATTAAAAATTCAAGTTGTCCAATACATCGGTCAAGAGCTGACAGAGAGTTTCCAGTCTGCAGCTCTGAGAAAAAAAAAAAAAAAAAAGCAGAGTGGGAGGTAGAGCCCCCCTCCTGAGCATCCCTGTGAAGGGGCATAGGCTTCTCCAGCTTTCTCCATCCCAAAAGAGCCACGCAGAACACAAAAATGCCATTTGCCTTTCCAGAACACCTTTCAGTGTGGCAGGGAAAGGGCTGGTGTTACACATGCTGATAGCGATAGTACGTGATATGCAGTCAGCAGTTTGTTGCAATCAGAGCTTCTGCTGAGCACCGTATAAAGCCTGCCCCTTTGCTGTTAATTGAATGTAAGCCCTTTGGTACTTTTCTCTCTTTGATCTCACTTCGAATGAGACGTAAGGCTATTAAGGCAGAGGAACTGGGCGAGTACAATGCTAGCAGTAATCTGTGTCAGGATGAAGGGATGATACGCAAGAGACCAGGAGTGAGATGGAGCTTGATTCCCCACCCCCCCTCACCCCCCTGTTTTCTGATCTAATCCCAAAGGGTGCCTTTTAATATTCACCGGATAGCAACTACATAGCAGTAAAACTGATGGACACAAGGGGAACAAATCATGCAACAAACACATCTAAAAAAGCTTATTTGCACCAAAACACTCCTGATATCTATGAGCAGAGTACAAAAATGCCATTTGCCTTTCCAGATCACCTTTCAGCGTGGTACCTGCTTACCAGTGGATATAAATGACTCTGAAGTAAATGCACGTTACGGTGTTTGGCACGCCTTACTGCAGGATTTAAACACTATGAAACACAGCGCTACAGAAAAATGCTGATCATATTGAAACCAAAATGAGAAAAAATGCAAAATAAAAATATTAGAAGATAATCAATTCATTTTGTACCTGAAACAATTACTGTTTGGACTGGGGATGACTTGTAGGTGAAATAGTTAGGTCTGAGATAGAAACCGCAGACACAATGTTAACAGTTAAAATGTCAGTGGTCAGTGTTAAGCTTCATTAAAAGAAAAACCCAGCTACCTATCCTGGTTCTGTATTTTCTTACATGATTACTGAAGTGAGCACTTATATAACATGCTACATATTTCAAAGCAAGTTATAAAATTAGCTAGTAAATGAATGTAACATCTTTTTGAAGCACTGGAAGTGAACGTACTGCACCTTTCAGATGGTGTTAGGCATATTGTAACATCCCATTTTTCAGATTTAGGGATCTAAAATTATGAAGCCAAAGAATTTGGTTTTGGGACCTATGAATATGTTTATCTTCAATCTGAAAGGACACTGAAGCTAGTTATTTCATATATATGTATCATCATTAAATTTAATTGGATTTTTTTTGAAATGTGTTCCTAAAAACTTGGAAATAGAGAAACTGAAGAAAGGAAAAGAAAAACTGAAATACTTTTGTCTGATTTTGCCTGGTTAAAAATTAAGCAAGAAAGAATTTGTGCAGAGCAGTTAAAAACCCCATGCAAATTAAAATAACAAAACCACATTTTTAGCCAGTTCTGACCAGAGCAGAGGATATACAGAACAGGAGTGGTAATTCCTATCTGCTACAGATCCTCATGCCCAATAAAAATCTGACCATGTATTTTAGCACCTGCAATCACTGGTCCGATGCTCCCCTTCTTTTCCTTTCTTGGTGCCTTGGAGCTTTCTGTTCTGTCTCCAGCTGGTTTGGTCAGAGCAGGCCGAATGGTCTCTGGTCACCCTACAGCTTTTTCCATGTTCAGCAACTGCTGCAGTGACCCAGGTCACTAGCAGGACTTTTTAAGCAAGGAAACGTGCTCCTGCAGCTCTTTTGACAGGAATGGGCTCTGGCACAAGGCAGCAAACCCTTGTTCCTCTCTAGCCCCTCTCTTTTTGCAGCTCTTTGGTATAATGTCTCTCCTTCACTACCTCTGGCCAGTCTGGGTCTCAAGCAGGCACACCTGAGAGCTCTGACCTATTACTGCTGACAGACAATGTCAAAACCTCTTCACCTGGGCCAGGACCATCCACCACGCTCATGCCATCAATGAGTTTGGTTTCATGGGTCTGCCTTGACAGCACAGTCATCTTCTCCTTGCTGATACATGGCAAAACCCACCTACACGCGGCAAGTTCTGAGTCTCCCTTTAGGGGACAGAGCTTCCTGATGGGTGGTTTGATTGTCTGTTTTCAAAATATAATCACGTGTATATTAAAAATAGCATCACGCTGACTTGCTTCCTGTGAAAACAAGTTCCAGTGCTAGGAAACTAAACATAATCTTAAACGTTATCATCCGACTAATCATGTTTTACCTCTGTTGGTATTCCATTTCAATCCATATAATTTTTCTGGTATGAACCTGGGTCAGTTTTGCATATGTCCAATCTATTTTATATATACATGTTCACTCTATTTGCACACTCAGATGGGAGACATATGCCTCTTCTCATTTGGGCAGGCCATAGTGTTATTAAAATGGAAATGTGCAGGCTTTGGGATCCAACTGCAACATATGTTTAAAAATGAAAGATAATTCTTTACTTGTAACTACCAGAAGATCTCAGAGCTTTTGACTCCTTGTATAATTACCATGAGACCTTAACAGCTTAATTCACTAGGTAATTACATGGTTATTTTTTGTTCTATAAAAGGTAAAGAGGTAACATTTAATTTACAAGGTGCTGCATAATCCTGTAATTACTCAGTAATTTCCATGTCGTCACACAATGAAAGCAGGGGCCTTTCCATGGCCCAGATATGACATGATGAAAAGTCAAACTGTATCCAGCATTGTCAGGAAAATCAGGGGATTTCTTTGCCTCCCTCGGGTATGAAGTTGAGAGAAAGAGAAGTTGAGAAAATGAAAGACATGGGCCTTAAGTGTAATGACAGCAGTTTGCAAATAAGAAACTTCCCTCCCGGGTCAATGTCATCTCTTGCCCTCCGGCTTTTTGGAGAACTAGCCTCCCTCTGGGTTCAGGCCCTCTGTGCCTCTCTTTTCTTGCTTCATGCCATTGCAGCCCATATATTAGAGCTAATGCCTAGAAGGAAAGCCTGTAATGGGTTTTATTTCTATTATGGGCTGATTATTGTTTCTATTGCCCAATAGCTAGTTTGGTTGTGAGGATAATTTCTCTAGGTCTCCATGTAATGGAGCAGTAGGGATTACAGGAAAGATGACAATTCCTGCCAGAAATGAGCCAAGAGCTCTCGTTAAAAGCCCTTCACTTGCTGCTCCAAGCTGCCTGACCTGTAAGTGACTGCGTTGCTAAAATGCCAGGGAGGACATTTCCAACCATACAGTGTCACTATTGACCTCCTTGCTCCTGTCACACTGCTCTCAGGATCCCTCTTCTTCCCCTACTCCACCAGAACAGTAGTCAGGGGTTCATTCAGGGTATCTGATCATGTTATACTGCCCTTTCCACTTCATCTACAGATTTATTCACTATGTCTTTTCAAACAGGACTTTGGTAAATATACATATCTTATTTACCCAGAAAAGATCAGCTGGAGTCTGGTTACATCCGCATCACTTTCCCCTACAAATTATGATGTGTTCAAAAAGGACCTTTAAAATGACAGGATCCAGCCCTTGAACAGCAGTGGGCACCTGCAGTTTCCATCACCTTCAAAGGCTTTGGAGACACCCCCCATGCTAGCATTCAGGCCTGTGGTGTGACATTTGCTTTCAGGCAGAGAGTCAGCGTGAGAAAGTTTCTCTCCCTGGAGTCCCATGGGAGGATTCATCCCGGGCTGAGCCCACAGCGAGGAGAGCAGCACACATTTATATAAATAAAAGCAGCACCTGCAGTTACCAACAATAAAATAAAGAGCCTATTAATCTTCATGTTTCAGGGTATCAGTAGCTAGTGCCAGGAAATAATCTCCCCACAGCCTGGGACAGCAGTGTGCAATTGCCTAGCTACAGTTGCAAGGATCTCTTCCTTCCCCCAGACTGTCCCTTTTCCTCTCTGATGGTGTCATTTTTTCCATGCTGTCCTCTAAGCTGAAGAGAGATACCACTTGCTGAGAGCAGGTACGAAAGAGCAGTAAATGAGATTTCTAAGTTGCAGCACTCAGTGTATAACACAGACCTGATTAAAAAATACTCTTATTCTGCCCAAATACTGCAGGTATCCACTCCCTCCACTGTTGACACAATAACCCATAAAAACTGCAGTCTAATGCATTAATAATCCACGAGTAAAGGTCCCAAAGTGCCCATTGACATTATAGCCATTAAGGTGCAGTGTGTCAATAACAATACATAGCATGAGAGCAGACACTCTGCCCGCATGTGTGCGAGCACGCATACCCTCTGCTGTTTAATCCTACGCAGTGTATTTCCAAGTCGTATCAGCTCCTCTCTGATCTTGGGGGACTAACATGACAAAAATCCCTTACGACTGCTACTGTGTGCATTTAACAAGGAAGAAAGAGTTGTTTCAACCTGGGAAGGACAGAGCGAATATGAGCCTGCTGCCTCTCACACGTACGATAATTTATTGGGCTGACACAGCCTGACCACAACAGCGTTCCTGCACTGCTAATTTCAATGGCATTTTGTGTTAACATGAACAGAGCACTGCCCTCCTCTGGGATGCCAACGCTCCATAGATCTAGGCGTCTTCCTCAGAGATGGAGATATTCCATGTAGGCCTATAAAAAGGAAAATTAATTGTGTCTACACACCCACACACTTTCTTAAAATACCACTAATATTTTACATTTCTCCAGTGGCTTTTATCCTAGAAGTTTAGGAAGTACTTTGAAACCTTAAGTCTACAAATATCACCCCCACTCCCTGAGAAGAGATCCCTCTCTGCGGTGCGAGGCGGCAGCTGCTTGGCAGCATCTCAGAGCCACCAGCAGGTCAGAACAGGACATGAAGATGGGTCTGTTCATCTCTTAAAGAACAGCTGATGAGCAGAAGGCAATTTAAAAGAAGTGATATAAAGGATCAACTCCTACCAGATTATAAGACCATTTAAAAACAAGTTATTTTGGAAAGGAGCAGCTCTCTGTAGCATTTTCTAGACTCTGCAGTGGGACTTCGCCCCACTGTGCACGAACACTGCAGGGTGGCTGGGTTAGCTGTGCTGTGTGCCAGGAGCTCAGTGGAGCACACCAGACCCCTGGGTCATTAGGGCATCAGGATGCAAAAATTCAGAATTTGGAGTGGTTTTACTACTCTTGCTTTTTCTTCCTTCCTACATACCCTTCACTTGGAACCCTGGGCTTACCAATCCTCTAAGTGGGGCATGTAGATATTAGTCCAAATATAGCTATAAGACATTTACAGAATTTCTTCCTCTCCTCCCTCCTTGGTGGTGGGCAAGTAGCTCCTGTAATCACTCTGACATGTTTCTCGGCTACAGCATCTAGTGTTCAGTGGTGCAATGCTGAATGCTGCTTGCCCACATCAGACACCCATACCTTGGGACATTCCTAAACTTCCCCTCATCCGGCACATTTTGCATCTCCTGAAGGTAGAGAGAAGGGCCTGTGACTCTGAATATGGAGCCAGGACATTCAGTGTGGCTGCTGCCCTGTTAACGTGATGGACTGCAGAAGTGGAAAGCGATGTGAGTGGTAACAAGAGGTTGTCAACGACATGGGGGCACCAGCTAATTTAACAGTGCTGTGCACACACCCATCAAGGCTCCCTTGCTGTACACAGACTTTAAGCAAAATGTAGATGCTGGCTGTGAAAGGCAACAGGCAATGTCGCCCTTCTGAATGTGACATGAGCTGTCTTGGGGAATAAATAACAACTTTAAAAGTCATTCCTAAAACTTTCAGAAAGCCTTGCAGGCTGCCCAGCTAGGTATGAACGAGCACTGTTTCTCCCTGAGGATGGGAGCAGCCATGGATGGAGGTGAGGAGGAATGAGGAGAAGCAGGTATCAGATCAAGGCAGGATAAATCAGAACAGCCCAGTGAGGGGGAAAATTGAGAATCTGGTAAGTGGACTTCAGAGGATAAAGTTGGGCAGAAGGGGATACCCCTGTCAAATATAGTCTAAAACTAGCTTTTACAGGATAAACAATCTTCCCAGAGGGAATCACCCTCGGGAAAAGAGATGAGCATCTCAGACAGTGGACTAGAGACATCACTTGTATAGGGCCCATCTCAAGCCTCAGCGACTCTCGGAGGTGCCACTTGCTCCTTATTGGGCCAGAACCTGCCAAGACAACTCTGTCTGCAGAGAGGCAGAGTGCCGCTCCATTACAATACTGATCACCACTGAAACAGGCCTGGTGCAGAGAGAAACTCTCTTTTTCCCTCTCTGAGAAGGCACATGCAATCTGGGCTGACAAGCCACAGCAAGTGCAGAAGTGCTTTGGGTCTTGCTGGTTGGCTTCCCCTAACCCGGTGCTGGAGTAAAGCAAAAACTGAGTTGACTTTCTGAAAAGGCCAGAGCAAATTACAGCTCTCTGCTGTGCCCTGAAGTTTCAAGGAAGGAGAAGCACATCATGTTGCTGACCCACAGCAGAAGAGAGTGACAGTAAAAGAGAGATCTGTCTGGCTGCCCCATGACACTGAATTTAGAAAAGAAAGATTGCTTGGTCCAATCAAGCGAGAAATTTTCTACTTTTTCCAGAATATTTTTTCATGACTTGGTTAACCCTATGATTAACCCTAGGCCAGGCATTAGAAGCTCTGCTCACCAGAGAAGGAAGAGTGTGGAATATTTCTTATTTCATTCTCAGAGAGAGAAAAGGCCAAGCTACAGACATGCTGACATGACCGGCCCACTTGTGGATTTTAGGGGAATGATGGTGTATTGTAGAAAGCCCGAACCAGACTTCCAGAAGTTGCAGTTAGGTTAGAGGAAAGCAAGCAAAAAGCTTAGCAGGAAACTTCCTAGTTTCATCCTCACGGGCTGCCAGAAAAAGGAGAAAGAGAGAGGGCAGAGGCTTGAAGCAGAACAGTTCACTGTGTTGGAAGCAGAAACTACGAGATGGAATACACAGCATCTGGCCCCCATCCTGCACTGTCATTGGAGCCAATGGTATTTTAAGCAGGTTGATATAGATGTGATCAAGATAAGGATCTGGCAATGTATGCATTTGCTATATGGAAGGCAGTCAAACTGTTGTGTTGCACACCAGGAGAATCACTGACTCCCACAAGTGGAACATCCTCCAAGAAGCATTGCTACTTCAAACTTCATGGGTCACTGCCCATTACTTCTGAATTTAGTAAGGTTATAAAAAACCCAAGGATATTGAAAGTATTCTGCTCCTGAAGAAAACAGTAACAACAAAAAGCTGAAGGCTTGCAATTCACTCTGCAGATCTGGAAACAGAGATTTCGGCTGGGTCAGCCTCTGGCATGATATCTGCAAAACAGCCAAGACAAGGAATGGGAAACTGGTCATGTCCTGTGGAAGGGAACACATACACTGGAAGTGATAGACAGTGTATTTTCTTTTGAAGAGTATTTCCAGGGCAGTAAACTAAGGCACAAATAGTAATGCAATCTAAAGCAATGCTAAACAGGTGTTTTATGTCTGTGGTGTCCTTTTTGACATCAAGCAAGTTTGCTGCGACATTTGCTGGAGCTGACTGAAGTGAGTTAGTTTCCTTTTGCAAGACTTCTTGTTTCAATTCTTACACAGATGCCAGTGTCAGCATGATGCTTGCTTTGAGGTCACAACAGAGGGTAAATCATTCAGGCCTTCTTGTGTTACACATGGGGGATTTTCAAGGGGATGTTGGTCAAAATTCTACAGAGCTGCAATTTTCTTCAAATTGTGGTGAAAACCACACTTGACTCACCCTTCCCACCCCAATTTTGTGAACAAACCTCATCTGAACTTCAAGTTAATTACCCAGACACAGCTGGTCTGGCTCGCAGTGCCACTGTGAATACTTCAAATGGCAGTAATTTCTATAGGAAAAAGGGGATGCCAAATTTTGCTGAACACACCATTTTTGCCAGCTTGCCTGGCCATCTATAAGAAGCTCTTGCTAGAAGAGTTTGGCACTTTGACGCTCAGCCAGCCACAATACCAGAGGACCTTGGATAACCTGTGGCTGTTGAAATACTGGTCAAGGACACATCCTCACTGCTCCCAAGTCTACAGCTGTTTTGAAAGCAGTCACCCATAGAGAGGATGCAACTGGCTTCAGCTACACTCAGTTCTATGCATACAAGGGGCACTGCTGTGGTTTGCTCCATATACTTTAAAGTCTGGTAAATGTTTCTCCTTTACCTGTTTTCAGAGATCCTGGGAGACAGGAGAGATCTAAACATAGGAGCATTCCAGGTCTCTTAGAAAGCACAGTGGTTGTGCTTTGGTCTGAGGTCTAAATGTCTGTTCATATGCAGTTTGAGCTGCATGCTCTCTTCAGTGTCCACATTGCAGATGGAAAAGGTGACATGTGCAACCCTAGCATCAGAAATGTACAGAGAAGCATTAGAGGCGGGGAAGGACTTTTAGCTGCTTTAATCACCTTTATGCTCCATCTCCTGATATATGCACCGGACATAATGAGATTATTTTATATGAGACCTCAGCCCTTTGTCTACAGTCATTCAGTTTTGGAAGCAAATTGTAGATCAAAATTCTCAAATACTAGGCCAGCAGATATCCTTACTGGGGCAAAGATAAGACAAGATAGGAACAAAAATGTAGAATATTGCACCCTATGGCCCCGGGCTATCTTCCTTAGAGCTATCTAGTTACAGAGGAGCAAAGAAAAAGGGAGGTAGCAACATAGTCAGCCCTGAATAACTTGGCTTTCCCCATCTCTTTTAGATCCTTTCCCATTATTTATTTTCATGTCAATTTTGCTGATTAATTATAAGTGATGCAATCAAGGCCCCTTGCATTTATGTCTGTTCCAATAACAGAGGCCACTGGTCATTCCCCAGGGGACCCTAACTTCTGACTGCCCATCCATCTCTGACAGCTTTCTCCCTTCATCCACTGACGCACTGCAATCACGCAGCTCTGCAGATCAGGCCAAGAGAAGTGTCTCTCCCATCTCTTGGCAGCATAACACTTCAGGGGAGGGGGAAAGCACAGCAAGAGGATGCTGAGGCACAAGCATGCCAAATGGGATTTCCCAAACTGAAGGTCCACTGGAAGGGAACCTCTCACTTGAAAAGCAACCCCCATCCCTAGGGATGCTATTCACAAGGATGGAGAGACCAGCTCAAACAGCTAACTTCCTTGCTACAGAGAGCTGGCAGACTGCTTAGTACAACCATTTGCTATTCTTTCTGCATGGCACATGACAGGTCACATGGAAACCTTTTTCCTCTGTGGCTGCTTGATAGACCTTTTAAAATATCAGAGTAAACGAAATAATCATACAACCAACAAAGCAGGAAAGAAAATACTTTCCAGAATGAATTGAAGAAACTCTGTTTTTGTTTTTTTTGGGTTGTTTTTTTGTTTTGTTTTGGTTTGGTTTGGTTTTTTGTGAGTACCAAAGGGCTCCTTGAAGTTCACCAAATCAGATCGGGGCAGTCTGATGGCATTTGTCCTACTGAAGCTACCCGGGGCTCCTGGTGAGAGAAAGGCTAAGTGGTGTATATTGGGTGTACTCCCTCCCTGCCCGGCTCTGGGTATGAGGTGCAGCATGGGGCCGTGGCAGGTGCAGGGGGAAGCTCCCTCTGACGGCAGTCTGTCCCGAATTCCTTCCTGTCGGTGCTGCCGGACAGACAACTTCTCTCCCAGAGGCTTTGATGACAGAGGGATGCATCCAGAAACCTCTCCAATTAGTGTCAATCAATCATTTTCATGAGCTGTTGGTGCTTTGTATCAGCAGACATGCTCCTGCAGTCGCTGACAGGTCTGGCTATAACTCAGGTTCTGCGAGCCAGGCATGTGTGTCATTGAAAAGTTTTGGTTTAGGTGGGGTGGACTGGAGGCACTGAACTCCATGGCTTTGGTATAAGACAGGGACAGGGGTTGCCTGTATACAGGGTGACTTTGGAAAAAGATGGCAAAGTGTTCAAAGCACATGGAAAAGCAGAGGAAGGAGGCTGGCATGCTGGAGTAGAGAGGGTTGATGACGCAAAATCACAAACCGTAGCTGGTAATTGGGGCTGTGGTAGCACATTGGCTTTCAGTACTGTGGAGATTAGAGATTCAGGCAAACAGGATCAAAGTAATAGGCAGGGAATTTTATAGGCAACAATTTGATTGGACCTGAGCAGGGATTTATTTATAAAGATCTGGAAATCAAAACAAAACTGAACAGCTTTTTCATTACCCATCTAGCTCCCAGCAGTGACTCATGGCTCTGCAGAAAGCAAGTTTTGAGCTCTTTCACTAGCCTCTGTGAATTAATGTGGACTGACAAAGGTCAGCAGCGCAAAAACCAGATGGCTTCACGCAGTCTGGAAGAGGAGGTGACCTTAAACCTGAGCAGGACTTAATCCTCTGTTCAGTGGTAGAAGCAATGCATTCATTACAACAGTGCTAGGGATCTGGGTGGCTTAATCAAGTGCTCTCTGATTTGCAGGATGATCAGATCCAGAGACTAGGTTTGGTCCTCTCTGGGAAACTGGGATTTGGCCCTGTGCTCCACTGGGATTTTGTGGGGTTTACAGACCAGGTTTTTGTGGCACTGTAGCCCTCAAAGGGGCTGGTAAATAGATAAAACTACATGGCAACCTGAGCTCTTAGCATACACCCATCAGATTCATTAACACTCACTTAAAAATTGCCAGCCCCCGAGCAAATGACTTGATACTCTGCTGAATTTGCACAGTCTAAAGCACAGCAAAGTCAGAGCCCTGGTCTAAGGCCAGATCGTAACAACGAGTGTTGAGCTCGACAGGCGGAGAGGGGCTTCATTTTGACAGGCAGCCTCTGGCAGAGCTTGCCATAACAGGCTACCAACCCAGCTGTCTCCCTGCCCCTCTGCCTGGGATAAGCACTCACTGCCGCTGCGTTAACTTCTGCTGTCAATGTGGAGGCTGATGGTAAATCACTCTCTGGGGAATGGAGAGGATCACAGTGTAGGCAGAAACACCTTGTCCAAATCTCTGCCTCAGGGGTCACATCCTCTGGCAGAGGAACAGTGGACAACTTTGATTGCTGCAGCAGGTTTGAGCAGTAAACATAAGGGTCAGACCTCAGCTCATGCTCCTATATTTTCCACCACAAACCCCCACCTCTCTGAGCAATATACATCATTAAAGGGGATCACATGAGCCTATGCACTTTGTTTTGTTGAAAGAAGAGGGAAAAAAAGATCACTGTGATTTTCTTTGAGGGGGAAGGAAAGGGCTGGCTACCCACTTTTCCTTCTGAACAAAATTGCAAAGCAAAAGCACTCACTTTCCCATTGCTATGAGACCACCAGTTCTGCACTTGCATGAGTGTTTTGCGAGCTGGGACCTCCAGCCCAACTGCTGTGCCAGGTCCCTTTGCATGCAGGGTGAGCTCTGAGCTCATCTCCCTCCTCCAGCCACCTCTCAGCAGTGGGATTGCAAGTCTACAGGCCTAGACAATTAAATTCAAGTACAAACCGAAGAGGTGAGTGTGCTCCCACGTCCCTATTAAAATGTATTAGCATCACCTGAGGGAGCTAGAAGACAATAGGATGAGGAGGAATCCTGATGGGGGAGGGAAGATTGTGTTGTATTTGAGAAGAATGGAACTGAGCAGATGTGGTCAGTCAATCCAAAGAGTTTAATTTCAAACAATCATCATCATCACTACCAACTCCAAACATCAGGATTTTCTTAGATGAAAAATGATACAGCTTGTTTGGTGTCAATAAATCCAGCTCCTGAGTGAAAAAAGCCCTTAAATATTTTAGCATTTTGGGACTGACTCATGCTGAGCTTGAAATTCAGAGGTTTGCAGCAAAAACTCCAGCTATGCTTGAGCTTAATGAAAAAGTACACAGACAGGATCCTTAGGAGCTAAATTGGCTTCTGCAGCCACTGGGTTAAATTTACAGCATTTCCCCAAACTTTCTTTTCTCTACTACAAACCAGAAAGTACTCCCCCTTCATCTTTCATGAAGACACAACCTTCAGAGTCACTGAGGCTTTAAGGCTTCAGCCCTTTCGTTCAGGTGCTCACCGGTCTAGGGAATGAGAACAGGAGCCTGCATGTACATAAATAGCACCAAAACAAGATCCCCTGCCACTGATGTTACCCTCTTTCTGGGAGGATTGCATTGCACATGCAAGACTTCTGCATGGAACTGTGCTGAGTAGAGTGGAAGGTGCTCAGACACTGTGAAGATGAAGGATAAGATCCTACAGAGAAGTGATGAGAAAAGAGATTCTCAAATGGTCCATAGGAGGGAAGGACATGAGGGGAGCCCACCATGAAACCCATTATGCTGGGAGACATGGGGAGCAAGCCAGAATGGTCTTTGTCCAGGATGCTGTAGCCAGATCTGTGGACAGCACACAAAGAAGGCATCTCAAATTTGAGAGTGGGGCTTTGCTTAGTAGTGACAGGTCATTGTGTGAACCGGTTCCTGCCTAGGAGATTAACAATGAGACAACTACTCAGTTCTCAGAGGACAGCACACCCCAAAGGGGAGGGGATGCCTGGCTCCAACAGGCATTTCCCACATGTAGGAAGTGCCTTCTTCCCATGAAACTTGGAAGCTTTCTCCACCATAATACTGACATGCCCAAGAGGATGTCCAGCCCTGCCTTAATGGCATCCTGTTGTTATGGTTGTTACGGGTGGAGAATGATGGGATGAGATAAGTTTCTGTGGTTTCAGTATGCCCCATAATGTTACAAACTGACTTCTCAGATGCAACGGGGGAAAGCAATAGGGATAAGGGTCCAGCAGGCAAATTCGAAGCAGACGTAGATCAGCTCAAATGCACTGAGGTCCCAAGGAGTATTTGGATCTGTTGTCACTGACCAGACTTGTGATAATGAATTTTGTACTCTGGGGATCAGATGTTAGTCTCAGTTATATTAAATTAACCTTTGACTTCATGGGGATCCTTTCAAGCAAAAACTCCTCTTGATAAAGCTAAATCTTCCTTCCCTGAGTCAGAACTTCTTGGCTGGGAGAGAGACACAGGCAGAGAGAGAGTCTGTTACCTCAGGCCAGACTGGAAAGGAGGCAGTAGGAGTCTGGATGGATCTGGTACCTCCAATGGTACCAAGATGAAATGAGATAAAGAAACAGTGGCATGAACAACAATAGGATTTGTAAAACTGTGCATTTCCCCTGCATTTCCTCTCATTTATCCCCTTCCTCCTTGAAAGGTGGGGAGACAACAGAAAATATAGAAGATGGGGAAAAAAAAATGTAGGCCCTTGCAGCAAGAATACAAAAAAAGAGAGAGAGAGAACGGGAGAGCTTGTTGGAGAGCATCTCTTTCCTTTGGGCACTGAAGTGTTCCAACATCAAACCTTCTGTCCTCATTAAGAAGCCCTCTGTCTACTGTTGTGACATCTTTATTCACACACCCTAAGACTTCAAAGACTTCAGGAGATTTCCTTGGTGGATTTAACATAAAAATACCAGGAGATGAAACAGAGCAAAAGGCAGCCTGGTGCATTCTTGTTTTAATTAGAACTTGGGTGGAGGAAGGGGGGTGAGGAAGGAACAGAACCACCAAGATGCACACTAAAGTGTGAATGCAAACACACACACACATGCACACACACGCAATCTTGATCATTGGGACTTAACTTCTTTTCTTTCACAAGCTTTTGGAATAGCAAACAGACCCTGAATCTCAGAGTAATGATTTTTTCCAGCCTCTAAAACAGATCTACATTCATCTCAGGAATAAGAAAGCGCTGCAGGTGGAATACATGTTTCTGTTGCCTAAACAAAAGCTTGAAGTGTAACTAATAAGAAGCAAAATTAAGAAAGAGGACAGAAAAAAAGTATGGAGGGTAGAGGAGAGATGAGCTAAGCATTCATTAGCAATGAAATGTGGATCTAGGGAGAACCGTTCCTGTTCTGCTTGTGATTTGTCCTTTTTTTTTGTTGTTGTTAAATAAACTCTTTTTCAGTGAATTTCCAAGCCACTTGTTTGACTTATGAGTCATTGGTGCTACTTGAAATTTGCAGTGTGCCCCATTTGGCTTGAGTATGTAGGTGATACAGCATGTTTCTCAGCCCCAGTGGGATGATACTAACTCTTCATGCTCTGATCTGATCACTACTGAAACTGCTTGTAATTTCAAAATGAAAGACTTGTTTTTGCAAATATTCTCTACACTTCTCTGAAATTTTGTCTTTTTTTGGCTACCACCCCCCCTAGCAAAACTCGTGGGAACATTAATGGGAAGTAAAAACCACAAAGAATTGCACTGGAATTAATTTGAACAGTTTTAAATGAAAATGTATGAGCCTTTCTTCTCAGTATCTATCCAGGTCTAGCACCAAGATAGCTTCTTACAGAGAGCAAATATTAAATGATAATTAACAATGTAGCTAAAAAAAATAAAAGTGCCACACTGTTCAGTTGAGATGCTCTTGGGCCATCACTTGTAAGAGACAGAGAAACTCCCAACCTCCTGATGCCAGGTTTTTGAGTATCAGAACCCAAATTTCACAGGCTGTCTTTAACTGATTAAAATCAGCTTGTACTAATGGGCTGCTGGGATCAGGTGGGTAGGAAGGGGGGCACTGCTTTCTTCCTAGATCTATTAGGAATTTTCTGAAGCTATTCTGCCTATGGAAACACCCACAGAGCCTACGACCCTCCCCGGCACTGAGGGTTGTCCCCACAGAGGGCACACATGATTCTGGCACGTGAACAAGACAACTGCCATCTGCAAAATCTAAGCAGCGTTTTTAAACAGCTAAAAACAAAAAAAAAGAAGCAAAATCTTTCCCCAGCTCTGCCCCTGTGTCAGGGCCCAATAATCTAGTCTCAATTAGAGTATTATTAATGAAGTCCTACACCTGGCCCTACTCGTTTAGAGCTATTCCTGTTGACAATGGCACTGATTAGCTGGTACAGCAATGAACTGGGTTGTATCTACCACCCTCCTACAATTTACATTTTGCAGCCAGCTCTGGTTCGGATGGAAGGAGCAAGTTTTGTGCAGAAACAAGCTGAGATTTAGGAGGCACCAGCAGCAGGAGCAAGCTGCCCGCCTCATGCAGACGAGATCCACCCAGAGACAGGGCAGTAACTCCCCCAGTGGGTCTGAATTCCAGTTAATTATGGAACCAGCTGATAGCTAATAGAAACAAAGCAGATCCAAATGCCTGCTCTCACTTTGTAGCCCGTGGCTGCGAGCCAGTAAGAAAAGTGAGGGTATTGATTTGATTATCTTGTTTGTCCACCTAGACTTGCTAGTTGCATCTGCTTTTCCCAGTCCAAATGAAGTGTTTTTCACTGATTAATTACTTTTAATTTGTTTTCGTTTCAAGTGCAAGATTTGGTTTTTATTGACAAGTGAGTACCCATATTCCTAAGTTGCCACAGTTCAGCTGTTCCCCTGTGCTGATCAAACCTAAAGCTCTCCCATTTTGCTAAAAAGTACTTTATGTATCAACCCTGAAACCTCTCCCTTTCATCTGCATGGTTTCTAGAAGAGACAAAACTGAATCATTCAACAACTAGTCTCCTCATGGACTGAGGCAGCCTGTAGCACTATGAGAGGTCTCATGGGCCTGGGTCCTGGGGTCCCCTCACCCCTTTTCCCCCGGGTGCTCAGTGGCACAGACCTGGCCACACTGCTTTTATAGCCAAGGAGGGCCAGACCACCCAGCCGCTCCCCTACACCGAGCCCTTGGTTCTTGCAAACTCAGGCTGCCATGCTTGGTTATATCCACCCATGGCCATAGCCCTCGTGGTGGTGAAAGGGGGCAGGCAAGGGTGAAATGCAGAGAGGCTATTTTGAGGGTGCTTGGGATTTCACTCTTTTCCAAGGCCTTGTGTTCATCTCAATTAATGCCACCAATGCATTCGCTTCAGCCCAGTTCACTAGCAAGTTGTGCTGTGTTCTGTCATTAAGGCTGGAAAAAATATGAGTAATAAAATGCCTAACAATCTGTATTTTGCCTAACACTCCTAAAACACATCAACATGCTATAAATGCCAACAGGGCAAGGAAATGGGTAGTGAGAGGGGATTTATGGGCTATCAACACCAGTGGCTTGGCTCACTCCTGCCAAGGGGCTGCCCCAAGGGGAACAGGCTTCCTCAGTGCTAGGGTCAGCTGTAAAAACCCAAGCTCTTGCTCCACATTAGCAGTGTTTTACAGGGGGCTTTACAAAGGAAGGCAACAATATTTACCTTTCTTGCAACAGAGGGGAACTGATGTAGGAGGAGATTTTGGGAATATCCTAGCACAGGCCTGCATCAGAGGCAGGACGGGAACACAGCCCAACAACCTGCAGCTCTTTTGGGACCCATGGCACAGTGGGTGCCATCAGCAAATAATAAATACTCCCTTCATTTTCCTGTTTATCCAGATATGTACAAAGATGGGCAGCGGTCTGTTTTGACCTACCCCCTTTTACTCAGTGTCTTCCCTGGGGAAAGGGAGCCATGATTTACACCCAGCCTCCTCAAACAGCAAAGGCAGATGCTGTGGTGACGCTGGCTGCAAATACTGTGCTGCCTAAAATTTTGCATCCCAGTGATGAATTAGCTGCTCAGTAGAAAGGAATAGAGCTAGAAATAGCCCTCAGCCAGCCACAGATATCAGCTCCCATCTCAGTCAAGCAGGGACTGCTGGCCAGGTATATCTCAGGATTACCTCTTTACCCAGGATTTTTAAAGTGCCCCCAAACATCCATGCAAATAAGTGTAGGGAAGCGATCTCGGCTAGATGTCTGTTTGGAGGGACGTCTCTGCTGAAGGATCGTGGTGATGCTGTGTTGGGACATTGTCCCTGACCTTGGCCTGATCCATCCAAGGATCCCACCAGCAGCAGCGCTTATGTCTGCTTTTGTGGGTGCAGGGGATGGGCCAAGGGAATTAAAAAGTTAGAAGATGTGGTTAACATCAGGGCACAGAAAAAGACAGAAAGATTAATGGCAGGGACACAGTCAAAAACAAAAGTTAAAATGGAAATGTTAATCATTTAAAAGAGGGTCTCAGTCGAATTACTTGCTTTATGGCTCAGAATAAAAAATAGAAAGTGGAAAAGAAGGAGGAGAAGTCCCAATAAGAATAATTTAGTGCTTTGTGTAATGAGCTGCCTTTCTTTTCAGTAGTTCACTCTGGTGTCTTATCACTTACCCTGTGATTGACTGAGTCCTCTCTTTGCCTGCTCCTGCTAAATGGTGATTCACCATCTGGTAGTCATAATTTCTTTCATTTTTTTTTTTAATCCTATATTCTTTTGTAATTAGAAAATAAATTACTTTTTTTTTTTTTTAACTGAAAAAAGAAACATGTCTAGCATATTACTTACAGATGACAGTCGGTATGAACTCAGCAGTGAGGCAGAAGGAAGGGACTTGACTCCTGCCTCATTTGAACAGACCCCAGCTGACATGCCAAGGGATGCCTCAGCTTTACTAGTGAGAGTGGTGGGTGCTGAGGGAAGTGCTGGATGAAGCAAGAAGTGGGCAATGACTTTAGTGAGATGTGAAAGCCTATCTCTGAGGAAGAATGGGAAAGATGAAGGCCCTGAAAGGCTGGTGGAGCATGACAGGGATGTGTGTCTTTATGTGTAGGATATCATATGGAAACAACTGGTGTGCGTAGCATGGACTATCAAGGCTATGAACTTACATCGGGCCTGGGGGCAGTGGTATTTGCTGTGTTTCACTGCAGCCCAGACCTGTAGGAGAGTGGTGTCTACCATGCAGCGAGGGGTACACAGCTCTGCAGAGGACTTATATCTGACTTTGCACTGCCATCTCTGTTTCCACCAGCTATGGAGGGAGCCCTGAGTATGCTGGATGCTGAGCAGCCTGTCCAAAATCAGGGAGCAGGATCCTCCCCACAGGGCTGTCAGACTAACCTTGCCAATGCCTAATTGCAACCTCATTTCTCTTCTGCTTGTTGCCGGCCTTGTCTCTGCAGCCTGTGTGCTCACCCAGACTGCCACGATCTCATTATATCTTTGTACAGCACCAGCCCTCTCCGCTCTCTTTTCAGTTGCCTCCTCAAGGTGCTCCAGTAATTCAAGTGATAAATAATAACAATAATAACACAGAAGCCAGTTGAATTGAGCTTGATTACTCCATGGCTGAGTTTGGGCTTGATTGACTGAAAGGAGCACATGCCCCCCCAGTTGTTATCCTGAGAGCCTCTTTTTCTCAGTGTAATGTCGCTCCTTGTAGCCTCAAACCGATGGGGCCTTGAGGCTGCTGGCAGCACACAACCCCGTCATTCCCAGAAAGACCCCATTCCAAAGCACTATTTGAATTTACATTTTGGCACGGCATATAATGAGGCAAGAAAATGACAGGGAAAATATCCCACTTCTGCACAGTGCCAACAGAAACGTGTTTTCCCTTGTTTTCTAGGCAGGATCACTGTTTCTGGAGAGGGAAGGCATTGTTTTGCTGAGGCTTCGAAAGATAGTTTTTTGATGGCTAAACTGGATGCATTCACACATTTCTGAATATTTGAACCAGGCACTGCCTGGTTTTACACCACTTGCCTGATAGGTTATATATGTATGTGTATTAAATTGGAAGGAATGAAATACAGCCTCTAAATCAGGAAAAGATGTAGTGGACACTGGTTCAACCATTGGATGTCCATCTCTCCCCATCACTGCTCCTGCAGGACCTGTGAGTGGTACTCCCACTAGCATGATCCCCTTGGCCCTGCCATCACTCAAGAGAGTCAACTGTGGATCTGCCCGCCCACCCTTCCTCCAAAACTTGGGGAAAATGGAAGATTTCCAGGGTCAGTATTTGTATTTTCCTTCATATCTTATGCCAGCTATGCTCTGCTCCTATGCTTGCATCTGTCCCTAGTATTGGTCTGTGCTGTGTTTTCAAGGGAGATGCCTGTATCAGAAGCGAGCAAGGGCATTCGGTAGCATCTCTAGTTGAGCCCAAGAAAGACAAGGAGCAAATGATCTGTGCGAGGTGGAGGCTATGTTTTTCTTGGCTTAATACGGATGAATGAAGAAAAAGGAGGGAAAGAAAACAACTCATTTTCACTCATTCTCTAAGCAGCAGCCGCTGTAGTGCTATAGCCAGGAGCATCTGAGAGACAGAAAGAATTTGAGTAACAAGAAAATGCCGTTGTACAGACCTAATTATAGTGATCGCACCTGTTAGAGAAAACAATAAGCAGTAAAATGAATAAACCTTCCTGGGACTCATTTTATCAATGAAGTGTGACCATGTGAAAACTCCACAGAGAAAATCTGCAAGGAAGGCATCAGTGTACTCAGATCTTCTCCTTTCCAATCTCCCATCCTGTAATCAGCTGGGCAAGGTAACCAAAATAAACCATGCGTTCATCCACTGGCTGTATGCAGCTGTATGCAGATGCAGATGACCTGTTCATAGGATGCCTTCTCAATCTTGGTATTATCTTCCCACTGGGGGCATTCATAGGCATATACATGTGGCTACAAACTTGTGGTGTTTAGGAAAGAACTCTGCACAGGTCTTCAAAACCTTGCAAAATTTGACAGTTATCCTAGGGATGGTGGGGGAGTCTGGCAATTCTCCTCGGTGTCAGTAGATCGGTGAGGAATACTGCTAAAAAACAGTTACATATCTGATGATAACAACATCTTGGGGACAATCCTAGTGTCACTAGGAGTGGCATAGAAAGGACTGTGTTCTACGTGTTTTAAATCTGCTACCAAATCATTCTTACATTGTGCAACTTGGTGAAAAAGTGTTCCTGCTCCACTACCTCCCACCACCCATGGTCCCATAGACCTCATCACATCCCTCCCTCAGCATCCACTGTCTGATCTATGGAATCCTACCTGGTCCATCCTCCTGCTGAAGTTGTTCCCTGCTTCTGGCTGTCTTTGTCCCTGCTCCCCTGTACCTTTCCAAGCTCCCAATTATATCTCCTCTGCACCGTGGAGGCACATCTAACACTGAGCTTTGCATGCTTCTGTGGTTAAAGCAGACAAAGAGGATTAGTCTTTATAAAGAGTTAATGCTGGGTTTTTTTGCATACACAGCCCCCTTCATCCAAAGATCTTAGAGGAGGGAAAGTATCATTAGCAGCGTCTTGTGGATGGGAAAATTGAAGCATGAGGAGATGAAATGAATTTACTTATTGAATGATTATTCCCTTACCGGATTTGCCTCACATCTCACAGCCCACGTCCTGGGCCAAAGCCCTATTATATGACACACAGCCCAGACAGAGGCAAAGCCAAAGAAACAAGGAATACTATGATATTCAATCTCGTTTCTTCTTTTCTTTTTCCAAGACCACTAGCTTGTACAAAAGGACAAAGAAACACCTCAAGCTTTGTAACATGTTTGAGTGACAGCCCTGGTGTCTGAAGTGCTTTGGGCACTCACTGAATGTGCTGAACAATGACGCCTCCAAAATATTGACCCACCAGTGTGCCTCAGCCCTGACTCGGGGGGGAAAAAGATGAATGCACTCTTTGATGGCTGTCACCACTGAAAATCAGGCTGTGTTATTGTCAGCTCATAAGAGTCACTTGGTGACGCAAGCTTTGAGTTACCAGCTCCTAGAAGCTGTCTTCAAATCACCACTGGAGATAATGGTTTTCCTCTACTTCCCAACCAAGTCTGACCTAGTAGGTAAACAGCTCCATAACTAATTAGCAATAAATAACCTAAACCAGATCAAAAGGAAACTGAACAAATAATTAATGATGAATAATTTATTGGATTAATTTTGCCTCTTTTTCTGTTTGTGAATTTTCAATGCTTGCAGTGTTGATTTCTCCAGCTAATTGGTTGTTTGAAATTGTTTGCTGATGCAAATATTTCTTGGTCTGTTCTTTTCTTCAGGAGAAGTTCATTAAGAGTATCCTCAATCCAAAAGGAATTGACTAATTTGAATTGGTCACAGAGCCCACATGGCATAAATGCATTTTGTGGCACGAACATATATTTCTACAATTCACTTACTGAAAATGTTCTTTCACACTGTTCTTTCCATTCAAATAGGATGTTTCTGTGAGCATCCCTTATAATCAGAAGAAAGAAACTCAAACAGATTTCAGAAGTTGGTCAAAAAATACTCAAATGGAAAGAACCACTAAGAGATGTTCAAATGGAAATGGATGTGAAATATCTTACCTGTGTATAGGAATGTCTGTATTTGCGTGCCTATATATGCACAGAAATTGTTCTTGCATTCATATTGCTTTGAAAGAAACTTGCATTTGCTTATATTAGAAAGAAACCAAAGACACACAGATTAACATTTAACTAAAATCTGCCTCTTTTCTAAGTGACACTGCATTAGCATCCATGGTTTTGGCACAGACAGGGCCATTGTATGCTCCAGGACATGTACCAGCCAACTTAATATTTCTTTATGGTCCCAAGCACTTCAGAAAGGCTGTTTTAAAGAATAGATTAATTTATGGCCTCTTCCACTAGCAAGTGCATGAAACTATAAGCTCCTTATATTGTAACATCTGTAACATACAGCAAGAAGCAAAGAGGTTCAGACATGGAGGAGGGAGGGTGAAAACAAGCCACCCAACCTGATAATGAAAAGCAGGCACTTGGCCTTGGTGTGGAACATCTCAGATAAGTAGTTTAATTGCCAAGCTTTGGTGCTGGAGGGAGGGAAATCTAAGCTAAATTAAAAGATTAAAAAGATATTTTTTCATCAAGTGGCAAAATGGAAGAAGTAGACGAGTCTGCTCAGGAGAAAATGAGCAGAAAGGAACTGTGAATGTTGTGAAAATATATCCATTAGACCTGCCTTATCGAAACGTGCTTTTGCCAAGCATCCAGCCCTGCATCTCCATGGCAACATGGCCTCGTCAACAGAGAAGAAAGTATTTTTGTCAGGATGGGCCCAAACACATAAAAGCCATTTCGATTTGGGGGCAACACGATCTTCTTCAATCAATGCTGCACACATAATAATGACTCCTGCCACTTTTTTCATAAATCTCCACTTTCTATTTTCATTTCCTGTGGTTTGACATTACTGCGAACTGGAACCAGGTTTAAATTTCCTACAATTTTCAGTCCCCTCTGCCCTCATCTGCAACACACCATGCCTCACACTGCAGCTTTCTCCTTTGTAGCACACTAGATATGCAGTGTACCTACAGGCGGGATTAGCCTGGCCTGAATTGAGGCAGGTTTTGAGGAATGCCCCAGTGGCACCATTTGCAGATGTGGCAGCTGAAATTCTGGTCGTGGATGAGATGAGGGGCTGACCAAACAGAGGATGGTGAGTCTTTCTCTCTAGGAGTTACATCTGATGAGATGTGAGACAGAACACCCTAAACATCTTGACTCTCAAAGAAACTGTAGTGTTCTTTCTAAGGCATTGGTGATAGGTCTTCTGTCCACATCCTGTGAATAAAAGCGTCCTGTCTTCTCCATTTTTTCCTCTATTTCCAGTTTGAGATCTCATTCTTCTTGACTGCCAGTTGGCAGTGATGCCTTTCCAAATAACTGTCTCAGCAGTTCCACTACAGAAACGACTGTGTGGCCAAAGGGATATCTGTGTGCATTCAAGAGTCTGTGAGTGCGTGTGCTGGGGAGGGAGAGATGGAATATGTAGGAGATGTAAATGTCTATCTCTATTTTTCATTTAAATTAGTGGGTATTAGGCATATAATCCAACATATTGCTTTTAAAATCTCAGCAGTAGCCTGCTGAAATGCTTTGCTGTGGAAGTTACTAAATAAATGTAAAATATCTTTTTTCATAATAACTACAATCTAGCTAGACCTAAAGCAATGACCTCTTTGTCGTTTCATGTTCTATTTTGCCATTTTTGAGAGATTTTTGAATGTATTTAATCTCCAAAACCCCATTGAGAAGTGCAATTTGGTGCACAGAGGCAAAAACAATTCCACATTTGTGCTTTTCAGCTAATGCAGACGGAGGGAAGCTATTTCTCCAGACAGATTGTTGTTGCTACACGAGGGTCAGCGATTTGTATCCTGCCTGTTCCCTGGGGGCCTTTGGGTTTTGAAGAAGGGGAGGATGGCATTTGGTCACTGATGTGCTTAATTCCCAGACAAGTTTCCCAGCCTTGTAAGCACACTCTGCCTGTTAGTGTTGCACCATTTGATGCTGTGGCCAGAGTCTGGAGGAAAGGAACATAGGGAGGTGGGTTTAAGTTACAACAATGCTAATAAATTAATGATTTGAATTTAGAAAGAGGCTTTCATTGCTAAACCACACACTGCAAATACATTTACAAACTCTGGGCCTGACTCATCCCCAGTGAGATGGGATGTTTCTCTAGAAGGAGTTTGTCATCAAAGTAGCTATACACAGTCTGTATCAGCATATACCACAGCAAGGCCTCAAATGAACTTGTTTCACTTACCTGGCATAGCAAGCAGAAACCCCTTAGAAATGAGTGATGATACCACACTGCAGGCAATGATACACGGGATGAGGTGCAAATAAGGATCCGTATATTCTCATTTATCTGTCAGCATGCCTAACCATCTACTGAATTGTCTGTCTAATCACTCATCATACATGCTTTGATGTAGGCTGAGTGGTGGTGTCACCTGGAAGCTGTCAAGATCTGGGAGAGTGTCTGGCAAGTTGTGTACCGAGCAAGGAGACACTCAGAAAATGAAAAATGGGATTGCTATTTTGGTTCCTTCATTTCTATCCATAAATTTTCAGGGTAATTTGATAATCTGTATGACCTTCATTATTGTTGAGTACAGTAATTGGTAAGAGACTTGAACATGAGTTGGGTAAAGATGCAGTTTTTACAAACATCTGTTGGTGACATGGGTTCATCCTTTACAACAGCTGACAGAAGAGTCCAGAAAAGGTTCATGGACTTGAAATCATAAGCTGATGGTATTTTGACAGTGGATTTCTCAGGACTGATTTTTTGTGAAGGTGAATCTGTTCCTGCCCTTCTATGATTAAATGAATCTATTGGAAGTGAGTCTGAAATACCACCTGATGGTGACACCAGGAAAAGAGATCATTTTCCTATTGGCTTCTCTTTGAGTAGGAAAGGTGAGGATGGTGGCAGCCTTCATCAAGAGAGCGTGTTTTTTTTCCCACACTTTATTTTATGCTCTTTCTTCTTCTAGAGCAACACCTTTCAAGAACTTGGTATGCCTGGAGGTTGAAGAGGGACCTTCTCTTATAATAGCTAGATTAGGAGTAGCAAAATGAAGAAAAACCCATTTAACTGCTTTCCCCAGTGTAACTGTCTTCTCTCATTCAACCCTGCTTTTGGATCTTTCTGAGATTAGAAAGTTCAAGTGAGACAAGGGACTGTTTCTTTACTACAGTTCAATTTCAGTCTCTCAGTCAAACAAATCTCTTAAGATCCAGTTTACACTATTGCCCTTCCCCAGATTCTTCATCACCGCTCTGGGGAAGGTTAACCCTTTTCCACTGAGGGTTGGGACAGGGTTTTGACTATCAAAATCTGAATCTGCTGCATCCTGCAACCCAAAATATCATTGAAGTACAGTATGAAGCAAGGGAGGAGGAATTAGGGTTAATGCTGGGTTAAGAGTTGTTTTAAGAATAACACACCACAGGGTTTACTTTTTTCAGGGGAAATCCAGAACACGTGCAGGATGCAGCAGATTCAGTTCAGTCTTTATGGCTTTGAACTGGTTCCTGCCAGTCCCTCTCAACACAGATGAGTTTCACATGACTGGGGGAAAATACGTCCTAAAATCACTGAATTCTGGAGGGAGCATTTTTTTGTCTGCCTGCAATCAAGTCCAGGGATATTAATTAGATGCTCTGCATATGTTTGGTTCATTGAGACAAAAGTTAAGGCAGCCTTTCCTCAGCAGTAAAAGCCATCCTGATAGAATACTGATTAAAAAGAAGCAGCGTTGATAGGACTAGATGAAAAGGAGGTGAGTCTCTGAGGTGGACCAGTGAGCCGGGAATCAAGACTCCAGGGTTTATTTCAGCCACTAATTCTTCCTGCAGCTTGGAGAAAGTTTGTAAACCTGTCAGTGCCTCCATCTCCAAAATTAGATTTGCTCCAGAGTTATCGTGGTGGTGAATTTTTTTTTTTCTTTAATGAGAATTAATTAATATCTAAAAAGGACTTAGGGATCCCAGAATGAAAGGAACAAAACAAATGCAAAGTATTCTATTGTTTATTATCTCCCCTATAGACCAGGATGGAGGCACCTTGCCGCTCACATAATTACTTCCCTGCAGCTGCAGCCTCTTAAGAAGTTAATATATGCTACATCTCCACATCTAGGTATGGAGAAAGAACCAGACCCTCCCACTCATCATTTATGTCCCCCTCCTTGTCCTTCCCCTCCCTTGCTTTCTGTTGCATTAATAGCAGAGATGGCTTTAAAGTAACTTTATCTCTTTGGTGCACACATATACAAACTCAATGGCGGGTAGTGTTATGAGGCTTATTGCCGAGTGCATAATGACTGCTTCTTTTTTGGATGAATGAATTCAGTGGGTGACAGGTATGTAATTCATGGCTTTGTAAAAAGCTTTGAGAGGAAGTGTATGAAATGTACTATATAAATGTCAATACACTGCACACTTTAAAGCCTGTGGGTTGAGTCATAGGGAGGGTAGATTTAAGGGGGGATCATAAATAGCAGAAGAACAGCTGGTTTCTCTGGGTAATGATGACTGAAGATCTGAGTGGTGACTGCTTAAACATACCCACTCGGTAGAGGTACTTACACAGCCCTCTTTACCACAGTATCTGAGCACCTCATAGCCTGTAATGCATTTATTCTCCAAACAGGGGAGGGTATTATCTCAGCTGTGTAGGGAGCGTGTGGATGCATGGGAAGTTTGGGTGACACTCCTGGTGTCTCTGTGGGTAGGAAAGTAGGGAAGTAAAGCTCAGGCAGAGAGGGACCCCAACCCACCCTGGCCCCCAGACCCAGGGCATTGCCCTTCCAGACACAGGGCCTGGGGTGGTGCCACCTGAGCTGAGGATAAATGTGAGCTTTGGTGTGATCCTGTGCCCCACACCAAACCCACTCTGCACACCCAGCTCTGTGCAATGTCTTGTGTCTCCCCAACACAGACTGTACCCTTACACAGAGAGTAAGAGCCTGGTCCTCAAGGGAACGGGGACACTGGCCTTTCTGCCACAGGGACAGCAACTGGGAATTGGCCTCTGTGCAGTGGACCTGTACTCATTTTTCCCAAACTGGACCATCCACCTTGGAAAATAAGGACTGACAAGACAGCCTTCAGTGAACTTGAAAGAATGCCTGTGGGTGCCAAGGCCTGACAAAAGGTTCCTATTTTTGTGTCTGTGAACTTCCCACAGCAGCCAACTCTGCCTTTAATTGTTTCCCTGTTGTATTTTGATTATATATATGAAGTAATGCCTGAGGGAGTTTACATGAAAGGGTCTTTAGGGGTTTTGATTTTCACCTTAGAAAACCCCAGCCCCAATATTTATCACCAATTAACATCTTTGCATGGCTGATACTTGTAAATGTTTTCTTGGGAGACATGTAGTGAACAAGCACTAATTTGTGCAGAAATAGGACTGAGGTATATAAGAAAGTTACCAGTAAAGGCAACAAGTTACCATACATCATCAGATGCTGCAAAAATACAAAGTATTTCAGGTTAACATAATCCTTTTGTTGCCTCTCTCCCTGCAGACTAAACTAATTCCACTGTCACAGAGGCAGAGTACACAAGAGAGATTGCAAGTGCCTTTCTTCAAATGTTGTATAAGAAAAGCCACACAAACCCTCCAGTTTTACTCATTAAGGTGTGTATAAGCCAGTTGGGGTGAATCTGGAGAGAGGATTCATCACCACAATGGTTTAACATATGTATCTCCACCTTTTTCTTGTGATTTTGTACAGCTCCTAGCACAGCAAGTGCCAGCACTATCCAGGATGCCTGTAGACTCCTGTAATGCATCCAGCTGTAGTATTAACCCTGCCCATGGCTTCCTGCACTGAGATCATGATCTGCTGTAACCTGAGCGAATGCCTGCAATTAAACCTGGAGAAATAGTGCCCTGGCTTTCATGAACAACTCCACAAGCAACGAAGGTGGAGGATGAAGAGGATTTATTTAGTTTCTTGAGAAGCTAGATATGTTAAATGTTGTGACTTTTTAAGATGTGCTGCAACAGTGGCTGTAAACAATGTGTAGTTGTAGAAACTAACTAAACAGAAGTCTCTAAATCCCAACAATACGAGTAAGAGCTGACGACTGTTTCTTGGCAAATGCTTCTGTTCTTTACAGCGCAAAATGTGTGAAACACAACTTGTTCTGCCAAAACCTCTGTTCCTCCTGCAGGACAGCGGTTGCACCAAGCACCTATTGTGTGCTGTGGATATGGACTCCACTGCTTCAGGTGAGCATCATGAGACCTAGCATGGCAGGATTTCCTGCAAATTAGGGGACTGAGACACAGAAACACTATGACTGACATTCACAGGAGCGTTTAAACCTCCGAGTCTTGCATCAGAATGAGTTAGGGCACTGGACTTGAGAACAAACCAAAACCACATATGATTTTTACTATGGTGCCTTGGGTTTTGCTACTGTACACACCTAGAAAGGCCAGCGCATGGACTCACCAACTAACCTGAGAACATCTCAGCTTGGAGCCACCCAGCCTAGGAACTGATCAACCAAGTCTGGCCGTGACCCTGAGAAAGTCTGGGCAAGACAGACTCCATCGTACCGAGCACAGGGAACGTGTGCTGGGGACAGCTGCTAGCAGCTAGGGGTTAAAGGCAGTGCATGTGTGCCATCTCCCCACAGCCTTTACCTGGGCAGGCTGAAGCAGCTTATTACTACTATCAATCTCTATCATTAGTCCAAGTGGCAGAGGCCAATGCGCTGAATTGAAAGGCTTTCAGCCTGCCAGTGACCTGAAGGTGGGGAGAAGGGGAGCAGGGATGGTGGACGGGGAAAAAAGGTGCTAAATGATGGGATTTCTGGGGTTTACCTTTCAAAATTTTTTTCTCTTTTGACAAATGAAATTGCATGATCAAACTGATTATAAAAGCACCTTTAACATGGCAGTAGAGGCACCCTCACATCCAGAGGTGTCATGCCCTTGGTCTCTGTGCTCTGTACCCACATCTAATACAGTGCCCACCAGCACGCTCACCTTGCCTGACACCTCCTCTACACAGGTCAGGTACTGTTCCCTAAGGGACAACCCAGCCCAATGTTTTGTTTTTTCCCATGTTCACTTTGTGGCCCAGTGCCTTATTTACTGCTCTCTCACTCCTGCACTTGATACCAGTTATAAATTTCCTCTTTTTTTTTTTTCCTACAGTGATCTTCACCTTAGTCCCTGAGTACCTCTCAAAGATTAAATTATCTTCCTGCATTTGTGTGTGCCTGTGTCAGAGCTGCAGGGAGAGATCCCAGGATGGGATCCATCCAAGGAGAGGCTGAGCACCATTTTCTTCCCCCTGACTTTGAGATGCTGACTAACACGGGAAATCAGATTTTAAGAGGCATTGCATTTTCTGCTTTCTCTGCACTCAGCATCCTTCTTGGCTCTGAATGAATATATAATTTGGGGGCACAAATGAGTGCAATCTTTTTTCATGAATCTTTATTCTTCCCTATTCTTTATGAATCTTTATTCTGTCCTACTTTCAATCCTTTTTCTGCCTATTTTTTTTTCAATACTGCTTTCTTTCTTTTCCTCCTGTCTTCTTTTTTCCACTTTTTTTTTTTTTTGTCTTTATCTTTCTTTTCTTCTGCTGCCCTCCCAGCTTTTCATTACTGTCATCTTTTTTCCCAGCCACTGAACCCTTGATGTTGTTCTAATTGACAGACGGGGTTTAAAAGCACATTCGAAAGCGCCTGTCTTTTTAAATAGACTCCTGTCTCATCAAAAGATGTACAGCAACATTCCATTAGAGCACATCATTTGAAAATAGATTGGGCTTTTAGCAACTGCACTCATATTTTTATAGTTAGGCTATTCTGCTGGGATTGTACCTCCCCCTTGACAGCCCCCGTCATCTTCCCTTTTGGGGAGGGTGGGGGGAAAAGATACATTAAAGAGAGACTAACGAATGTTTTGTTTTGTTTGGGTTTTCTCCTCTCTGCAGCTCTCAGGTGCTTGTTCAGCCTGTTTGTTTCTTATAGCCACGGCACAGAAAGTTTTGGAATAAAAATGGGGATGCAAAACGCATATGTGCTGACGTAAATGAAGACATGGCTGAAGAGCAGCAAAAAAATGGCTCTTGTTGCACTGTGTTTTCTGGTATTTTATGAACAGGGATTCTGTCATGGCTTTCCTAACCAATTTGTACACAGGGCATTAAGATCCCGTTCTGCAGTAAAGAGGACCAGAAAGCGATCACTGAGAGATGACTGCCCCACATGCACATCCACATCAGCTTTTAAACTAGATTGCTTGGATACCAATAATATGTTGATTGCCAGCCCTAGCAAGGCTGTTTCAGGAATAGCTAAAGAGGCTGCGTTGCTGCCAGCAGACTTCTGGAAAGGGGGACTGGGGCGGTGAAAAAGCTGTGAACCTGATTTGATCTTCAGCAATTGAAAGCCAAGCTGGCTGCAAGTGCTGTGGCCCTTGGGTTGTGCAGGGATGAAAAGGCAAGATTCAGAACCACCAGTGAGGTCAGTCTTTGGGCCTTGCCATACATGTGACATTATTCAGTGTCCCTTTACCTCTGCAACCACTCCAGCAGCTGCGATCTTGGGCTGAGTATGGCAGCAAGTAGGCAGACCTTTGGTGTCCTAACAGGAAAGAGTGCCAAATCTGGAGAAACTAGGAGTGAGGGAAGGTGCAGAAACCATGGCTATCTCCTGGTGGGACAGAGAACTGAGACAGGTCTATGCTTTCTTCCCATCTTCTTCTGGGCATCTATGAACTTCTGCTACAATGTGCATTTCCCCCTATTGCTATGGAGTGATGGTTCTGCTCCATTTTTACATTCAGAACATCAAAGAAGATGGAGATGGAAAAGGTCTTGTAAAGGTCTGTTAGATTATGTAGTTTCTCCTGTTACCTTTACAGCCACCCCAAATACTGTTTAATGATAATTATTGTGCTCCTGAAATTGATGAAGCTTAATTACCATCTACTTTGTAATCATGTTGTGAGATGCACCACTACTTCATAAGGTTGTCATTTATGAACTACAGTTACTTGCTTTTAAACATCAGGGCTACTTCAGTCACTACCAACACAACACAGTGGTTGCTCTCACCTGAGCCCAAAGGCCACAACTGTTGTTACATTTAGAAGAAAATTGACCCAAACTCTGAAATTTGATCCAGTTTTAACTTTGTGTGCCAGAAGTAGCTAGACCTGGGCATCTAGCATGAACCACGAACCAAAGATGGCATCCCCTTTCTGGAGTCAGAGGAAGCTTTCCTCCACAGGCAGGAGCATTCAGAGAGCATGGGCAGTCACTGCTCCCAACTACTGGTAAATGTCTTGAACCTCCATTTTCTCAAAACCCTGTTGAGGGAAAGAGAAATGGCCAGTTCTCACTTGCAGATCAGATGGATATGTAGGATATTTATTTACTCTTTCTTCAACGTCCAAAAGACCTGCCCTCATACAGAGTGTCCCTCCAGCCACAAGCCAGTTTGCTCACAGCTCCTCAGTGTTTCACACAGATGTATCAATGGAAAACATCCTTTACCTTAGGGGCAAAACTCTCCTCTTATTCCCAACCTTAGGGAGGCAAAACTCATTCCTGTTCTAAATCCAGCATTGATCAGTAGCTGGGACTTAATCATCCCCTCTCTCCACTCCCCTGCCCAAGTTATTCTCTCTTGCTATGCCACTATTAAGTCCAAGACAGAGGCAATAGGTACACTTTACAGCCCCCACAAAGCAATAGCTCAATGTTTCCTTTTTGCTTTCCATGTTCTGGTTTCACGTGTAATAGTGATAATCTCTGTTGCTTTGTTGGATCCTCACAATAAACGGCTTCTCAGATTGATTAAAACCTCTTTGCTTGGCTCAGGCTGTGCATCGATTTTAGCTTCTGCTTCTTGCTTTGTGTACAGCACATCATAGAAATCAGGGATGGAAAAGACCTATTAGGCATCAACTTAAACGCCTGAGTCTCCCCACCTCCCCTCAGTCCCCCAGGAGCTGGCAGGAGATTATTCATTACAATCTGTCTGTGGCAACTTTTTCCAATCCCTTCTCAAATGGCCCAGGGACTGTGCCTGCCAGTCCTTCCCATGCAAGACCCAGCCACACCTAATTATCATGCTAGCATTAGAAGGGAAGCTGGCTCCCTGGTTCCTGGCCCATTGCTCCTCCCTGCTAGGTATAAAATGTCTCTCTGGAGACCTCTAAATAAAGATGCTTCCTTGGGGCTCTCTCCTCTCAAAGGAAGACACAAACAAGCCAGGCTTTGAAGTTAATGGGTGTTTCTCTTACTCTCAAGCAGGATGTCTAGGTTCATATAAAGAGCATCCCCACCCTCCCTTTCCTTTTACACTAGCTTTTTGAGAGTCAGTTTTTCTGTAGAGGTGAATAAGTAGGTTCAGAGGATTTATCCTTGTTGAAGATGGGACTGTTGACACCAATCCACCTTCAGAGTCTTGACTTCTCCAGAGCAGTTCCTCTCTGATGTTGTCTGATTGCAAGTATTTCCATTATCTAAATACTTGGGAACTTGAACCCTTTTAAGCCACTGGATTAAAGGGTGTTCTCCTATTTTCTGCCTTCCAGCCTGACATTCAGCCACTTCAGCAGGACGAACCTCTCCGAGGAATAACAGGGACTCTTAAGAGGGAAGCAGAATGGTCTGTGCCTCTGTGCTGACCATATCTTATCATGCACACCCAGATCAGGGACTTCCCCGAAGCCTATTAATTGATGGCGGGGGGGGAGGGGGGCACGGATTGCAGAAATATTTTCAAAAATGGTACAGTAGGATAGGAGAAGTAACCCTACAGAAGAAGTGAATAATTATCTGCTGGTTTAGTTCCCTGAGGTGGCTCATGGGAGGGTCAGCATTGTGCAGAGGAGAGGACTGCAGTGCATGGCTGCGAGCAGGAGGTGCAGGTGGGGCATCCAGTTGTTGGCTGCACAATAAACCCCATCCTTTGACTAAAAGGCAGGAAAAAGGGATAAGGCAGCTGGCAGACAACTTCCACACCTCCCTATTCCCAAAAGTGTTGAGCAGAACTTGGCTTGGCCCAGAATATTTTCCATTGCTATTGCCAATAGCGTGCAGAACAATGGAGAATCATCCCTTGTTTTCTGCATCTCTTTTGAAAAAATAAAGAGTTTCTGTGGACACATTAAATGGGCTGTATTCAGCCAGCATAAATTCCACCCAGGCTCCCATTATCTCATGTTTCCCACCGGCTGGCTCTAAGCCTGCAGAGGCACCTAGCCAAGAGAAAACAGGCACTGTCTGTGTCCACATCGCGGGGGACAGGTATCTTCTGCAGTGGGACCTACATCCCTGATTGTCCACCTTGGAGACATACCAGAAGAAACTGGCTCCTGCACAGCCTGAGACCCAGGCTTCCTTCCTAAGGAGAACATGGTGCAGGGATGGGGGACAGGCACCAGACTGGCTCTGGATGTGGATCCAGGAGGTGGCTGGGTTCTGCCCTGGAGATGAGGCTCATGGAGAGCACTGAAGAGCCACAAATACTCTGGTGAATACTGGACAGAGAAGAGAAGCAAGTTCAGCACTGTAACCAAATTGTATGAAGAGCAGCAATTCCCTAGAGGGACAAGGGGTTGTGGTTGGAGAGATAGCAAGCAAGCATTCTCCCAAGGCTATTTATTCATCTTATTTCCAGAGTAATACTCAGACCTTCATGCTTGCTGTGCTTGCTGCCTTTCTGAAGTCAGCTCTGTTAAAATCGGTGCTTGTGTGTACTGAAATAGAAGAGGGGGAGAGTAAGGGGAGGGGGAATGGTAATATTTTTTTGTGAGCACACTTTGTGTTTCACCTGCACCCACTGCCCTTACTATTGCAGCCCTTCCCTCTAAAATCCTGCCACACTAATCTTCTCATAGCCCTAAGCACCATAGCCGATTCCTTCATATGAAAACTACACCAGCTTCAACAAATGTGGTAGACCTGAACGAATGGATGAATGAACAAGCACCATTCTCACTGTACCAGGGACAGCTGCCGAACCAGCTCCAGCCATTTTAAAAGCCTCTTTGCAGATGCTGAGAAGGGAGCTTTCAGTGTATCTGAGGAGGGGCTAGTAATGCTACCCCGTGCTGATGAACTGCACACAAAAACAGTGTGGACCCAGGAAAAGTGTGGGTTTGGCAGACACTTCAGCAGAATTCCTGGCTGTCTGCTCTGCCGGAATGAGAACATATATTTGCCAACATGAGAGCAAAACCTTTCCTTATCTCACTGTACATAGATTTACATGTGTACTGTGAAACCACTGTGTTCAGGCACAGGTCAATATTGCTTAAAAAGTCTGAAGAAACTTGGTAAAATTTCTTCAAGCCTTTTTTTCAGACCATGTCTACATGGCTTAGAAATTGTGCTGTTGGTTGGTATCTTGTTTACTGATGATAGTTTCCACAAATAACTGCAGATTTTACAAGTATTCTTATAGTTTCTGAAACACTCACTCTGTTCCCTATGAAACATTTTCACCTTTGGCTACACAAAGGGTTAATATGATGCTCAGAACAACAGAGGGCAGTGAAATTGCTGGTGAGAAGAGAGGATTGAGCCAACCAGGGTATGCAAGGTGGAAATGAGAGAGACTTTGGAGCAGATCAGCCATTGACAAAATGGGGTGGACACTTCTGGTAGGTGGTGGGAGCTGGGAATCTTTTCTGTTCACTCTTCTTTCCTCTCATTAGCTACAGGCTACACCCATACGAGAAAAATCAATAAATTAGACTGTATCTGGGCGATAGGAGACTTGGTAGCTCTGCCAGTCACTGGCTGTCTGTATGACCCAAGGCACTCAGCCATAACAAATTTCTCTTCTACTTTCCTGTAAGAAAGGAGGAAGAAGGAGGCTATAAAGCATGTTGGGATCTGCAGATGAAAACCACTAGCAGCTCAGAGCTTGACTTGGTCTCTCTGATAATACACCAAGAAGTAACTTCAAAGGTTCTCTACTGGTTCACAGACAATATTAATTTTTAATTGCCTCTTTTTTCAGCATTTGTCCAAAATAATAATCTTTCAGATAGTGGTGTTTCTGCACAAGTAATTTTCTAGCTTTGTATTGTGTTTTCTTATGTAGGTTTAAAAAAAAAAAAAAAAAAAAAAAAAGTCATTGATAACTACCTGGCTCATTGAGAGAGTTGGAAATTTTAGATTCACTGCACAGATTCCCTGTCCCAAAGACGATATAGTTATTGACAGGTTATCATCTTTACTGGGAGCCTCTGATGTTACTTCTCTCCTGTTTCAAAGCTTCCTCAGACAGCTTGCTTTAGGCTTCTCTTTGCCTACCCAGGTCCTCAAGGGCTCTGCTCTCCTTTTCCCCCATCCTTCTTCTTCTCTCTTTTACAGTCTCAGGGCCAAGAGACTAAGCCACACTCAAACCCAAATTTAAGATATTTTAGCAGCTGAGCTACAAGACATTCCCACCATACCCTTCTACCAATCTCCTATCAAAATTTGAAGTCTATCCTCCAAAATCATGGGGACTGAGAGCCCTGGTTTGGGACTGGTTTTAGGTTTGCACCCAAATCCACACACAAGCCCCAATTCTCTCTATGTCAATGATAGTTATCATCCTATGGTAGACAACATGCAGATAAATTGGTGGGTCCCTTCCTGGGACTGAAGAGCATTAATAAACCTTAATGTCTCTATGAAATCTTCAGATGCACCATGATATGTATGAAGTGAGAAGACTTGTTCCAACAGATAATACAGACACAACCTGTAAGAAAAGATGTTGAAGGTCTGTGTTTGATCTTTAGCAATAAGTACAGAAGAGGACTTTGCTCCTAGGTGGACCTAGTGCTACTTTCATAAAATTCAGTTCATTACAGTTTAGCTATAAAGACCTATTGCATATAATGCCCTAGTCTGACAGTAATGTATTTGCCATATAGTTAAATCAACAGGTTAAGGAAAAGCACCGATTTCTAGGTAACTATACAGGCATAAAAATAATAATTTAGTGGGTTTGGACAGGGTATTTTTTCCTTTTCATTCAATTGGTTCTAAAGCAGTCTCAGCTTAAGAAATTAAATTTGACAGGCTATTAGTCCATAATGTGGTGCAATCACTTCTGGTATTTGAAGGAAAAATTGAAAACAGACTAGATGTTTAACTTTGAAATGTCTGTTTCAGATGTGATGGGCAGGAACTTTAGTTTTTTGGCATCAAGAGCTAGGTGGCTTGCAGAACAGGCTGATCTCGTGCCCACAGGCAAGATAGGCTAGGTGATGCTAGCTGTGAATATACAGCAGTAACCAGCATGGGTTTGCTTTTACCTACTGAGAAGTTTATTGCTATTTCACTGTTTGGTAAGTGAACTCACATTCTTCAGAATAGATGACAAAGTCCAAGTCTCCCACTTTTATTATTCTGTAGTAGGTTGTTCTTCTGCCCCAAATGCTTCTTTTACAGCACAGAGTTTGAGATGGGCACATGGGGAACTAGATTCTGAATTGTAGCTTATATAGGTGTTCCCAGACTGTACCATTACAAGTTTGTAGTTTGTATCTGAAGTCCTGTGCCTATGAATTAAAAAGGGGAGTGAAGGAGGTATCTACGAAATTATTTCAGATTCACTTTCCAGGTATCCTGCTGCTTTGGAGTATTGCTCTGCTGGCTGCGAAATGCCCTTGCTGCAATGCAGAATTGGCACCACAGGCTGCAGAGAGACATCCCCAGCACATCCCAATCTCTCTTTTCTCTCCGCCCCTTTTTCTCATGGGCAAATGACTTTTGTGCTCTGTTTCTTGATGACTGTAATTCACAGAGAAGTTCCTCAGCACCTCAGTATTTGTGAGCAGGGAAATGAGGTGCACTGTGTGTGATGAGGGAGACAGGATGTCTTCTGGGACAGGGATTGAACACGGGGAAGCAAAACATTCCTCTGCAGCAAGGACTGTTCATGAGGAGGGGGTGTGGAGTGTGCTGGATGATGACACAAAAAGACCCCAGAGCACCTCCAGTTCTTCTGATGGAGTGCTGGGCTATTTTTGAAGGCCTCAGACGTGGATATGCACCCTCAGACTGGGAATTCATGGTTCAGATGTCAGATGAATCTTCCTTGCCAAATCAGACAAAGGCACGGTCATAAATATGGCCCAGTTAGTTAGCTTCGTGAAGCACGAGTTGGACTGTTGGGAAGAGCATCCAGTACTCTCCACTGCAAAGGCTTTCCATGAAGCAATGTGAAGCTATTCTCAATGTAAAGTCATCCCTCGGCAGCACCTCTGGGGCAGTTCGGGTTAGGGAAGCAATAAATGGCATCCAGCACATGTGACACCCTCCATCACATGTGTGAAATTCAGACCAAACAGAAGCTGGACTGGGTCTTCACCTCTCACAGCTTTCTGAATTTCCCCTCTTTTGGCTGAAAAACACCCAGAAAGGGAGACAAGAGCTTTTCACTGTTCTGGGACCAAATCCAGGTAGAAACAGCAGGGACTTTTATTGCTTTCAGTCAAAAATACTCCCTCACTGTTCTGCTGTCTGTGCAACAGGCTCAAAGCAGCCTGCAGCCTCCAGTGCCCTCCTGGAGTGACTGCATTGCTGTGCATGGAAATATCCTCCATCTATAGCAATAATTTCTCACTGCATAGAAAAGAGAGTATTTAATGTTTGGTATAAATTGTTAATTTAGCAACAATCTGGATATAGTTAACAGCCTGGGATAAGTCACATTTTTTTCTTCCTTTGCCAGCTTTCAGTAGTAAACACTGATAACACTGAAGGCCTTCCTTATCACTTGTATTTTGACAAACCCACTTTTTGTGCTCCTCAAACACCACTTCTGAGATGTTAACACATCTCAGGCAGTTGATGCAACAACAGTAGGGAAAAGATAAACATGTTGATATTCACTGCCGAGGTAAATCCCCTCTGTCCCCTCACGTCCAGCCCTCACCCAGGTACCAGTTCATACCTCCAGCCTCCTTCACAGCCGCCTCTTGTCTGAAGGGTGCAGAGGAAGCCCAGCTGCAGAGCATGCAGGAACACATTCAGGATGCAAACTTAGAGGTGCTCTTCTTCTTATCAGCTCCAAGAGTCATTAAACCTCTGCCCTCATTGGTCATAGTGGGATGAAACAGCCAAAGCCTTATTCTCCCTTAGCTGAACCATGTTTATCCACACATGGCACTACCACTCTGCTGGACTGCTGCCAAAAGGCTTTATACTGCTTAAGAAGAGAGAAGGAGGTGCAGGTTGGGCTTTGCTTGGCTATGGTTACAAACACCAGCTCTAAATTATCTACATACCTCACCTGTGAGGGAGGAGGCTCCTCACAGAGGTGGGAGCAGATATGGTTCACCTGTGGACCCCAAGGTAACCCACCCAACACCTAACTCCCAACCACCTCAACGATAAAGCATAGATTAACCACATTTGTCAGCTGGACCTGTAATAAGATGCCCTTGCAGGGGACATTGTACCTTGAGCAGATTGATGCTCTTATTAGGCAGATGGGAAGTGAGGGGACAGTCTGATGAGCTCTTTAACTTTTACTGACTTCTCTACACCAATCTCTTAGCTATTTTAATTCTCCTTTGAAGGCAATAAAGGGAGGGCTCTTAGCTCACCAGGCTTATCTGAAATATCTCAGTGAAGTGACTGAAACTCTATCTTAATATTCTCTGTGACTGCTAGTTCTGGTGGCTAGTTTCTGACTTTCATGGCTCTTGGGTTTCTTTCTTTTAGTAAATGTGTGTGTGTATTTCTTGGTTATTTTTTGTGTGCTTGTTTCTCCTCTAGCACAAGAGACAGACAGATGGCTGTAACTATTTTGCTAGGCCAAAGCATTCTTGGCTGGCTTCCCCAGATGAGTAATGTGGTGATAACTTAGTGGTGTTTCCTCACTACTCCAATGCTAAGAAGGGAGGGAAAATTAGAGGGATCTATGAAGGGGTAGAGGAAAGGGAAAGTCAGATAACGACAAGGTTGGGGAAATATTAACAGCAAGGAAGACTTTTGGCAGGGGTTTTCCTTGAGTAACCTCAGCTGGGCTCATCCTAGCTTCTGGGAAGCTTTAAAACAAAGGGGTGGGGGATGGGAACAACAACTTGGCAGACAAACATGTCCAGATTTTTTTCTTTCTTTTTAAAAATACCATTAAAAATTGGGAGTGCAAAAGCATCTTAGAGATGGCATTTCAAAGGGGGCTGGGGGTGGAGAGAAATTGCAAGGTAAACAGGACAGTTTCTATCTTCCTTCTACCTCCAGCCTGTGTGCAAGGAAAGATAACAGCAGCAGCAGAAAGCAAAGTCTGCCATGGAATTTAGCTCTTCTTTTTTCCCTTGTAACAGGGAGAGAGGGAGAGACTGCATGTGCTTCTGAGGCATCTCTGTCTGCTTTGAACCTTATCAACAGGGACTGTGCAATGCAGTTTCTCTTTCTCTCTCTCTTCTTCTAACTTTTGAAGCAAAACATTTACGTGCAAGGAATGTCGGAGCATCTGACAACCAGGAAGATAGAGGAGAAAGCCAAGGAGTAGGGAGGAGGGGGCTATTGGTTCCCCTCCTCCTCCTCTTTTTTTTTTTTTTTTTCTGTTTTTTTTTGTTTTCTTTCTTTGATTAAAGAAAGCAAGAAAGAAGAGAACAGTGTAGAGATGTCTTCCTCAGCCCTCCCTTAACAAGTCTCAAGGGTATGGCCTGTGTTGAGTCAAGCAGATTGTTAAGGGAGAATGGCTGTCAATGGGATCTCAAAGATGCAATTCTTTTTTTAGGAATAAAGGAAAGAGAAAAGGCCTCTTGTCATGGCTGCTCGCTGTTTATGAAATGTTTTACCAGTGTGAGACCTACAGAGAATCTGGGAGTGTGCTGAATTTGTTGATCTCCCACATTCCCTTTGGAAAAGATTGCTTGCCACATACCTTTGCAAGTAGAGACAGTCCATATGTGCATTGCTGTTCACCGTTTTTCAGATTTATATCCTCTATTAATAGGCATTCAGATAGATACCTTAATGTGTCAGACAGGTGTAAAATAGACAAGGAAGGAGAGGCTAGAGTTTGCAGGGGAGCCATAGCATGGTGGGCACATTTGAAAGGCAGGCCAGAAATAAGAGTTTAGAGTAGAAGTGGAGCTCTGCAGAAAATTGGGTCCAGCACTTCTGTTAAAGTATTCTTGGTTTCTTGCGCCATGCTTTCATTGTGCCCTGGCAGAGGTTGAATGTGTTAGGCAGAGATTCAAATCAAAATCCCAGACCTGGACTTGGAAGAAGCTTGGAGCCAGATCTGAGCTTTTGCAGATGGTCCCTCTCTATATAATGAGGTCAATCAAAACATCTGATCTCAATACCCCTGAACTTCTGGAGAGGGGCATGAATTTAAGCCCAGGAATGTGGGATCATCTGGACTGTGCAGTGGTCTCTGCCAATTGTTTTTCTTTCCTAGCAGGCTTGACGGGTCTCAGCTGTACTGCTGAGTCTCCTTTAGAAGATGCTTTAGGTATATACCTAAAGAAAAAGATCTTTTATGGACAGCCTTCTTTCCCCCAGGTTCTTTGTAATTCATGCTTCCTTGTAGGGGAGGAACAAAAGATAAAAAGAGTGGATGACTTGTTGAGCAACTTTTATTTTAATATTAAAGGAGGGGTGAGAAGCATTGAAAGGATTGTCCTTTCTTGAAGCCCAGTTTCCACATATGTGAAATCCAATGGAAATTGCATCTCTTCGGAGTTCAGCCAGGCTCAGGGTCACCAAAAATCCCAAACACCTGGCTTTGTTCCCCTTTTAACCTGACAGATCATTCTGCTCAGGAATTGCTACATGATAATAACAAGGAAGGTGTAAAAAGTTTTAGGATTAAATAAGGATTGTGCCTGTGTGACTGGCGTGAAGTTGCTGGCATCAGTGGTCCTACAGGTCAGCTACTACATGATGAGACTGAATATCCAATCTAGTTTATCAGCCACCTCCTGAAAGATGACAAAATCTACTAATGGTCTTGCACTGCTGTGTTTAGAGGGAAACATGTATATAAAATAGATAAGAGAAGGTAGGAGGAGTTTGGAAGATGAGGAGTATTACCTCCACTAAAACAATGCAATCTTGGAAGATTACAACCTCTCTCCAGTGACACCTCAGAGAAGGGAAGTGAACTCACATCCAAGACAGTGAGGGAGACACCGTCCATCAGCAGGTTAGCAGAGAAGATATGGACGTGGTGTGGGTCTCCAGGGTTTAAAGGTGGGTGGAAGGACAGCTTTGGAGCAAGGCAAGGGGGAGGTTGCTGCAGAAAGCCCTATCAGACGGTGCTTGTTGCGGGTGTACCAAAGCAGGTGGCTTCTTTTTTCCGCGGGAAGGAGTGAGAAAAGTGTTTTCAATCCTTCAGTGGGTACTAGGCTCCTGTTGGGTCATTTGGAGTCTATTTATGGTATTGCTTATACTGCATCACAGCTTTCAGTCAATCTGTGTCCCCAAATGCTGTTCACAGGAAAAAAAAAAAAAAAAAAAAGGAATTCAAGAGCAGAGGGTGTTTGGAGCGATGAAGGGGGAGGGCATGGACTGCATGCTACATTCAGCTGTGAGACAGCTAGAAATGGAGGGAGGCAGGAATCAGGGAGGGAAAGGACCTTATTAAATGAAAGTGTGTGTGGAGACCAGCTCTTAGGCCAAGATGGAGGGGGAACACCACCAGCCCAAGTCCCAGCCAGAAGCTCATCCTAGGCCAGATTTCAAGAGCACCCCGTTCTGCTTTTTCACCTGACTGTGCTGCCTTGTGCAGGTCTCTGGTTGCTGCTGTTTTATTCAGCTGTTCAGATACATGCATCTGGACTTGGCCTTTGCTGTTAATGATTTGCAGTAGCACAGATGGCTCCTTCTCAAGATGGTACTAATTGGGCTAGTGCCTTGCTCAGCTGCTGTCCCAGCTCTCCCCACGCTGCACACACTGCCTTGAGGCATGTAACTTTTCACTGCATCCAAAGCATCCTCCTCAGAGCAGCAGCCATCAGAGAGCCAGGGCAATCTGACATCCACAGTTGCTTGGTCACTCCTGGAAGGTTTGCTCCTCTAGCCAGCAAAAATACTTATCTCCTCGCGAGCAGGGCAGCCTGGGGTCCTCAAGTGTGCAGGTGTCAGAGGAACAGAGGAGGCTGCTGCAGCCTTTCCATGCCCATTACCAGGCTCATCCCTCTCTCTCCAGGGCCTGCCTCTCTCCAGCTGTCAAAGAAGGAAGGATAAAGTCCTCTCCCCACTGAGCCCAGACTTCCCATTTCACTCTGATTACTGGACGGCTCTTTTCTTGCAGGAGGCAAAAAAAAAAAAAAAAAAAGTCTGAGAGATGAGCACCAGGATGAGGGATCAACAGATTCAAATAAAAGAAAATACAGATGCTAGAAATGTCTTTTAAAGAGGAAAAATTGTAGCAAGTTTCCTACAGATAAATTCAGGATGGCAGCTAGGAGGTTCTGGTCATTAGATCCACCATGTTATGGCACCACCTCCTTTTTAAAAGATATGATGAGGCCAAAGTCTTACAGATGTATTGAATGACCTGGTGCTTGCAGTAACAGAGGTCTGGGGCTTGTTAGTTCAGGAATCCCTTTGCAATTAAAATCCTCTGAAAATTAACAGTGTGTTAGAAATGTCCAAGAATATCTTACTGGGAATACCTTTAGATCATGTGAAATCCATATAGGTTTGGGATCCACCACACCTTGCAGGGCTTTCCACAGAGAGCCTCCACGGAGCAGCAGTTGGGTAAATGCTGCAGTTTAGTATCATGTTGCTTGGAAGTCTGGCTGTGAGCCAGGCTGGCTTTTACCTGGACATAGGTTGGTTTCACACCAGACCATGTCCATTAAGGTGCACTTGGTATGTTTGCTAGCACAGCAGCTGTGTCCTGGAGTCAGTGTACCTAAAATAAAAGACTTTTAAAGCCAGATATACTGTGTATTGTAAATTCAGCAGCACTCCAGGTGCATCTAGGCAGGATGCATCTGCTAAACCTGGTGCAATGATTTTAAAAGATCACTAGATTTTGTTTGTGCTAAAATCCATGAGTTCTTTTGCATCTTCTTTTCCCAGTAAGCCAAGTGTAAACAGAAATAATACTTGGGATTTTCTAATTGTTGTAACACATAATCTGTGTACAAAAGTAACATTTGTGACAGATTTTCTCAGGAAGTGAAAGGGAAAGTACAAAGTCACCCCTGAATGAATTGGCTCTAGGTGAGGAATTGAAACACTAAATTAACGTGACATCAGGCACTTCAGAATGGCTGTGGATCTAGTAAAAAAATAAATAGGGTAAAAATCCTGTAGGGCCAATAGAGACCAAACATACGAGATCCAGTGCTATCCAGGACTGTCTGTAACCTAGCTAATATTTACTTTGCTAACAGCCATGTGTTAAAACAGATACTTTCACAAGTATTTCAGAATTTGATCCCAGATGATACCTTGGCATTTGTGGTGAAAATCATTGTTTACAAAGAAAAATGTCCCCAGGACTACAACAGGGAGACAAGTTTTCTGTCTGCAGAAAGTGCTGAAACAACATACAGAAGCAAACACCAGGGACACTATTCACTACACAAACAAGCTCCCTTCCAACACCTTTGAAAGATGTGGGAGAAGTAACACATGGCAACACAACTCATAATAATACTACTTACTATGGTGCTTTTCATTGGGAAAATAAAATGAACGTGTTAAATGTTTATTTTCCTCTTTATATCAAATTATCTGTTGCTACTTGAATGTTCTGAGCTTCACTAAAGACAAAAGCCTTCTTTATACAGTGCAAACAGTGAAGCATCAGTCATAATCAAATGGTGTCTTACCTGCCCATGAAGTCTGGGCTTAGAATCAGATGGGGCAATGAGAAGAGACTGCCCGAGGAGGGGACCAGGGCACGATTACAGTGATGGAGACATTGGAGGGCTGGAGAGGCTTAGCTCTGAGTGATGTTGTGAAATATCTTACCTCTTTCTGCTCCTCTGCTCTCTCCAAAATAGATAACAAGAAAGAGAGCAGTCCTACTGAATGGGTCGAATTAGCTTTTGAGTTCTCTCTTTCCCCTGAATCAACGAACCTGCCGTGTGGGTAATTAGTCTGCCAGTCTCATCCTGGTAGTGCTGCCTTTGGAATGTGACATATTCAAAGAGGTCACAAGCTCATTCTTTCTTCCATCCTCCCTTTACTTTTTTTTTTGTGTGTGTGTGTCTCTATTCTTCTGTTTTTTTAATGATGCCCTCCTCCAGCACAAATTGACTCTGGTGGTAATTTGTCATGTCACCTTCAGTAAAATTTTGAACAAAATTGTGGAAGATTCATGGGGGAGCAAAAGCACCACATCTTTTATGCATTTCAGATGGCAAAGTATAAATCAAAAAGCCCAGAGACCTGTTTGTAGGGAGACAATAAGAAAAAAACATAAACCATAGTGAGTAAAGGTAAGACCGTGTCTCTGTCTGATCCTGCACTGACAAATCTGGGATTTAATATTTAATTGTTCAGTGACATATCATCTTTGTGTCAGGGTGAATACAGGTGATAAAACAGATTTGAGAGAGACCCAGCCCACAAGCTCCTCCTGCCACACTCTTCTTTCTCACCTGTAAGTCAGGGTGAAAGTTAAACCCTTAGGGACACAGGTGAAAGACTTCATGCTGAGAGAGAGGGGATCGAGGTTAGAACCTGATGTTATAACTGCTTAAAGGGGTTGATCATTCTTGACCTTGGAGGAAATGATCTCTCTCAGATGAGTTTGGAGTTGTGGTTAAGGGTCTGGAGTAAGTTTGGGTAAATTCAGGTTCAATTCTCAGCTATTCTGGAAAGCCTCTTTCAGGGGAATGACTCACCTGCTCTGCCTTGAAAGTTTGAAACCATTTTAAAACTGAGCAGTTTAAACCCCATCAGAAATGAATGGGAACTGGCTGAGCAGCTTCTTAAAACTCACCTTTGAAGTCTGAGGGTGATGCCTCTCCCTCCAAACCTGGGCTGATCTTCCCACCATCATTTGCCCTGTCGGTTTTGATAGCAAAAGCTTCAGGATAGTTTCATCCCTTGTTCCCGTGCAGCCTCCAGTCCTCGTGGCCTCGATGTGTTGTTACAGTAAGAACAACATTAATGAGATGTGAAGGGACAGGGAGGGCTGGCTGCACGCAGCCAGTAGGACATTCAGCAGGCAGGTCTGAGTTTGTTGCCTGCCTTTATATCCATCTCTTCGTTGCATCTACTGCCTGTAACCAAACAGCTCAAGGATTTTGTAGGCCAGCTGAGCCTGCTTCTGATCCCCTCCTCCACTCCAGCTGATCTTATGTTACAGGCACAAACCATAATATCCTTTTTTTTTTTTTTTTTTTTTTTTTTTTTTTTTTTAATGCATGATCGATCTATTTTAAAAGTACACACAGCTATATGGTAGGAGAGATTAAACACCAGTGTAGAAAAAGATCTCCTGTGGGGAAATCTGATTATACCCTTTTAGGGGGGTTTTCTTGTTGAGAGTCAGCCTGCATATTCCCACACTGTACTTGAAGGTCAGTCATTGTCTTATGCTGCTTTCTACAACAAAATTGAGAGGAGTATGATGAGATCTCATAGTCACAAGAGAGCTCATTTGTTCAGCAAATCCAGCCGTGACCCTTTCTAATGTTTTCTTTCCCTTCTTCCCCTCTCTTCTGCTGGCTTGTTTTTAGCTGAATGCCTCCACTAAAACCTCTCTATCAATATTCAGAGATGATTTCTGAAGTTTGGATAAAGTCTATCAAATCCAACAGAGACCAAAGTGCCAGGCATATTTGTAGAGTCTAAACAGCTATCACAGTCAATGGGATCAAAGACTTTGGGTCGCTGCTTCTTCTTTGGTGGGAAATGTGCCGTTGTGAATTTTTATTTTACCAAGTACATTTGAATGTGATAGCAAGCTCACATGCGAAGCTCAAACTTGGGTCCAGCTCTGCAAATGCTGGCACTGTAATTTTTCTCCAGGAGTTGGGAGCAGCCCACAGGGAAAATGAGTGTGCTGTGCTGTTGCCTGGATTCGGTCCTGATGTCAGTTCAGATGTTGATGGAGAATGAACCCTGCAGCCAATTAAAAGTGCTCTGGTTGCAGGTTTCTTTCCAAGTCTCTTCCCCATCTGAAAGGCAGAGCTAAAGCTTTAAAATGTATTTATACATATGTGGACATGGAATCTGTCTGCGTATGTACAGACTATGAACACTGCAAAATTGCTACAAGTTTGGAGAGGAAAGATTTTAAATTCACAGGTTTGTAATCTTTCATGGTTGTTCTCCAAGCAGTATTTCTGTCTGCCTTCTGCTTAATGAATTAGCAAAGCTAAGAGAGTAGCATGAACTTTGAGAAGATATACTTCAGTGCCCCTTATGGCTGATCTGGAAATGATGCTCATTATAGCACTCTATGAACAGGGTAGGTAACCCAAAGATGTCAGGAAGGACTGCAGGCTAAAACAGCTAACCAGAGGTTCCTTTTAGACATTTTATTCATCCCAGGATAGCACTAATAGCACCATTAATTTTGTATTTTTATTTAATTTCCAGAGATTGTGCCAAATAAGTACCACATAGTTTTCTGTGAAAGCAGTATCAGCCCACTCTGAGATTTGTCAAGATGCCCATGTGCATGACAAATGGAGAGCAAATGCTGCTTCAGGAGTTTTCCCCTTCCCAGGCTGGATGGAGCAGAGCTCCAGGGACCTGCTGGTGCCTGAGTTGTAGCAGAGCTCACTCCTGCCTGTGGCACTGGGCTTGGGAAGGGAAGCCTGGTCTGGCACAGGAGCATTTGAGGGAGGGCAAATAAAACTTTTCCATTCCTGGAGGTCACCCACACTCATTCCCCAGTGTGCACTTGCTTATAAAGGACATGGAGGGTGGGCACAGACAGCCAAAATAGAGAGTGCTGCACTAAGGGAGATTCTGAAGTTGTTATTACCAGGCCAGGTTATATGCAGTAAGTCTAACTATCTAAATATATTTACTAGCGATGAGGAGAATGAGGGTGCCAGGAAAGGGAGGATGGGCGGGAAAAATATTTTCATTAATTACAATGAAGTGAACAAAAAAATCCTGGAAACATGAACCCTGCTTTACACTGCCTCCCTCCCTCTCCCCTCCCCAAGTTTCATTAGTTTTTACAAAGAGCACTGGGGAGATTATTCATCTTTGATCATTCTGGGATCAATCTGCAAATGTACAAACGCACTTAAAATCAGCGTTTGCCAACTGTTAAGGTCTGTGTTACACCCTGTTTTTTAAAGGCCTCAGGAAGATGCAAAATGGAGACAAAAATGAGATGGATGACTTCAGCAAGGCATTTAAGAAATTGTTTGAAGAGAGCAGCTTCCCCCCATCCTGATTAGCTGTGTAGCTCTGTCAGCTTGATTTCAAAAGCAGATAAAGGTGCAGGAAAGGGGGAGACAGAAAGACTGCAGAAGGGAGACAGACAGACAGTATCAGCAGTGCTGATTTTTCTCACCCTGTTTATTCAAATCGTTTGTTAGGGATTGTTTTATTCCTGGTGCTGTTTCACACCTTATTTACTTACTTTTCCATATTTTTGTGCCCTTCCTAATTCCACAGGTTCAAAATGTCTGTTTTCCACAGCCAGCTAATACCTTCAGAGTGGATATTCTGGGGATTCTCTGTGTTTGATATACTTAACACACTGCTGCTCAAGTGCCATGGTATGCCTCAAATATTTATTTAAAAAAAAAAAAAAACAAAACAAAATGAAACACCAAACCCTCCCCAGTTGATTTCCTCTACAGTCTTCGCTGCTGAAGCTTCTCACGTCACCTTCCATGGGGAACTTGCGGGATGCTGATCTTTTTGTTTATCCATTTATTTTTGGCAGTATCACTCTAACTGCCTCCAAATAACGGGGTGAAGACATTTGAGAACATAATTTGTAAACATTTATCATGACTCTGCCCAGGCGGGCAGGCACAGTCTTTACTCCAGAGCTGCTGTGTTCTGAGCAGGTGATGAAAAGCCACATCCTACCCCATAGTTGGCCGCACTCTGGCAATCCAGCTAATATCTGCATTTTACTTGCCCGGGGCTGCTCGTGCTTTTGCAGAGGACAGGGCAAAGATCCACCTTCAACAAAGGCTTTTTAAGCTGAGTCTTATAAAAGTACGCCAGGAACATTGTTTCCTTACCAGGGGAGAGAAAAGCGAGGAAAATGGCTCTGTATTTGAATTGTTGCTTCTTTACGAATTACTAAATGTTAACCACAAAAATTTGACAATTTGAGCAATTTTCTATTCCAGGATTTGGTTTTTTTCCTTACTGACTGACTGTAAGGTGTGCTTAAAAGTTATACATATTGCCTTGCAGCTTACAATGGCCAGGACAATTCTGGAAAACAGACCTTTTCCCAGAATTGGAAGGAAGTTTCCACGACACTATGCTATCCCAGATTTTAAGAATGGCATATGAGGCAAGGAACTGTGTGTCTCTCGTCTGGGGCACTGTTTCCCCTGTCCCATCCCTTATAAGGCACAGCCCCTGGTAGCATGTTTGCTTACAGAACAGGAGCAGAAAACAGTCTCCTGACCCCAAACTGTGTGGACACTGATGTGTGACCCAGCATGAAGGCATACTTCTTGTTCCCTGGAGGGGATGAAGCTGCTTTTTAGATTTATTAGCCTGGATAAACTTTCCTGGCTAGGTTTGCTTGTACTCCCTCCTGCATGAGCTCTTGGAAAGCAGCATTTTCCAAGCAGCAACTCCCAGACCTGCAGAGCTTCCCATGGCCAGCACGGGCAGCACCCAACCTCTGCTAAGAGAGGCTCCTCTGTGATGGTTTAAAATCACAGAATCATAGAATTGTTTGGGTTGGAAGGGACCTTAAAGATCATCTTGTTCCAACCCCCCTGCAATGTGCAGGGACAGCTTCCACTACATAAGGTTGCTCAAAGCCTCATCCATCCTGGCCTTCAAACCCTCTTTGCATTGTCCCGTCATCCCTCTGCTAGAAAGTGGGTCTGAACCCACAGGACACTGGCCATGCACTTGTGATTGCCTTTTTCTGCTGGTTTGGAAGAGAAAAATACATGTAGAGAACCACTGCTGTGGGTAACAAGGATGCTGTGGTTTCCATCAGCTGGTGGCAATGCTGCTGATATATATAGAAAAGGAAATTATATTTAACAAAAGGAATATTTGTTTTTATGAGACCTTCCCTCTCTCTTCATTCCCTTTTTGTTTACTGCCACAGGGAGGTAGTGACTGATTGTGCAGCACTGACCTTCCCTCCACTGCCCAGCTCCTGCATGGGGTTGGAGCTGCCGTGGGGCTGGCTCTGCTCCCCCTGCAATGAGAGAATGAAGTATGTTCCACTGAAGGCAAACTCGTGTCAAATCCCTTCAAGAGGACAACCTCCGCATCCGAGTGGCCGGGTAAATCTTATCTCTAGACTATACAAGAACATCAGGACGTCTGCCAGAGATTTTCAGCTGATCTTTGTAGTCTTGTTTCAATGTTATTTCTTTTTTTTTTTTCCTGTCTTTACCCCAACTCATTTCACTGACATTTCTACCAGCATTTCCTACATTTTTCAAGACATGATAGTCTGGCTTTCTGATGACCTATTGCAAGACAAAGTTGAGCTGCTTATCAGTGAAAGGTACCTTGTCAACTGACTCAAGAGCAGTGTTATATTTAAACGGAAGCAGATGAAAAGCCATAGGGAATAGAAACTACTACCACAAAGGTATTAAAGAAGAGGCTGTTGCATGAACAGGGATGTGGGGGGAGGTAAAGTTGGAGTCTTTGGAGTTAGCTGTGGGCTTAGTGTACAGCTTATTCTGTATAACAGTTGCCATGAAATATCCTAACAATACTCAAGCACTAGTGGTAGCAGAGATATTATCACTTGGGGAGACAACAGAAACGGCCTTATCATTTTGACAATGGCTTTTTCCCCTTATTATCGCTAAGTAACAATATCTCTATTTCACCGCCACTACTGAGCTATTGTTTTTTTGATAAATAGGGTCTTTTTTGTGATTTCTTTTTTCCCCACTTGTATTTTATCCTTTGTGTGTGTGTGTGCATGTGAGCAGTTTCTTAAAAAATGTTCCAGCTGATAGTGCAATATTAAAGGCTACTTCTCTTAAAAGCCAAAAAAGTTGTCAGAGGCAATATCTACATGAATGTATAGCTTGCCTAATGTCTAAGGGACCTGTGGTGCACCTAGGCTCAAAGAACGTCCATTCTACTTGCGGGATCCCTACACCTCTGAATGAAAAATGGGAGTATATGAGATGTTAGGATCCATTTGTCAGTAGGAATGTCATATTGCACTAGGAAATGCCTATAACAAAATCTGCATGCTTTGACATGTGGTTTGTCTGCAAAAGCTTGTGTAAAGGCACTGTTTCCAGCATGGCTATATCTCTTACAAATGTAATGGGTTGTGTTCTCTTCACTATGCACCCAATATGCCTCAACTGATGGGACCACATCCTGCCTTTCTTCCAGCCCCATTCCAGAGCTGAAATGCCTTCTTGGACTGAGCAGGAGTTAGACTGGGTGTATATAGTTCTATTAGCTATGGTATATAGTGACGTCTGGATGTATTCACATTTAAGTCAGCTGAACATTTATCCTCATTTATCCTCCGTTCTCTTTCCGTTCCTTTCTCATGCCCATCCCCATGGTGTCTGAGCACTGCTGTCTACCTGACTTACCACCATTGTTATGGATTATCATCTGCCTGGGCTATGAGCGTGCTCTCCCATTATCCACTCATCATCCACAGTGGCTCTGTCTGGATACTTCTTTCTGCTGATACCATCAGCTGCCACTGTCTGTTCTACACACAATAGAGAACCCTCCTATCTGAGCCCATTGCTATGGTTACTGGCATCCTGCGGATGGTGGGATCAACAGGAGCCATAAATGAAGGTATGACTGCGGTATTTGCATAAAGACTCCCTACCTGCTGTGGAACGGCCACGTACTCCAAAATGACTCCCACGAGTTTCTGTCGCTGGCATTGCAAATTTGCATGGATGGGCTGGGACATCAGGACTCAATTTACACTTTCTTGGCTTGGACTCATAGTGAGAACACTTTTTATGGAGGAGGAGAGAAAATTTACCTTAGAAGATGACAGTACTCACCTCCCTTAGATGTGAAATAATAAGGAGGAAGGTCATTTTTTACTCTCTCTCAACCTTTGCACACCCTGCTTTGCAGAGAGCCTCGGAGCGCTTGAACCAGAAACATGTTAAGCTACTTGTTAGCCCCAAATGCCCAAGCACAGGGAAGTGAGTCATCTTTCATACACCTGCTCCATCACTTCCACTGCAGTACTAAATGATGCGCTCAAAACCTGACACTAAATGGAGAGAAAATGTGACCAGCCTAACTGCTATCAGGAAGTTAAATGCTTAAACTAATGTCACTGGAGGATCGAAGAGGAAAGAACAGGAGGTAAAGTAGGCTATTTTCCTCATCTGTGTTATTTTTTTTCCCCAAACAGAGGAGGCGCATAGTGAAATTAACCTCTGCTCCTTTGATTTCTGCCCCCCTCTCTTGTGCGCAAACACATTCTCTCTCTCTTAAGGCTTATATATTACAGTTTGATGCAGGAGGATTTTTCATTAGAAGATGTGAATAAGTCTTTAATACAAATCAGTCCGGAGAGTCTTTTGACAGAATTTTTAAATAGTGCCCCTTGTCTCCCCAGTGCAGCCGCATGCTATCTTGTTCCCGTGCTGACCTCTCTGTCTTTCCTCATTAAAGAACAAGTCCAGGCTGTTGAGCCCTCTCTCTTTTTGGAGATCTTTACTGCTTTGTTTCACACAGTCACCCCTGCTGCTGACCGACAGCTCCTCACCGCCAGTAATTTCTGCACTGCATTAATTTCTCATTAATCTGCATCATGATTTATGAGTCTGAAATGATGGAAGACTTCTAAAGGAGTGCTTCTCATTCTTATTTGGCCTGCTGGCTTTTCTCCTTTGCCCCTTCACCTGCCTCCTTCAAAAGCAAATAGGCCTCTTCTCCCACGCTGCCTGTCTGCAGAGCATTGTCTTTGTGGATGGTCCAAATGGGGAGAAACAGGTTAAACATGCTGCATTCTGTCTGCTTTCTTTATAAATTATTTGAGCAAATAAATGTTAGAGAGAAAAAGGACTGTACTGTGGCTCTGACTGCTGCTGAATTTGGCAGCCCTGGGGGGTTGCTGCCAAAGCCTCCTTGGAGTTTGGAGAAGTTTCAGCAAGGAAACCTTCAACTACCTTCCAGGGATCAATCACATTATCAAGAGGGATGGTGACTTCTGGCAGTGCAGAGAGCTGGACCTTTGGGCCATGGATGGATAACCACTGGACTGTTTGAGGGCATGTTACTATAAGGCTGTTTTAGTCTAGTTTAGGGCAATAGGGAAAAGAGCAAATCTGCACACTCCCCATACTTATTTCATGGGACTCTGTTATAGCTCAACATCAAAATTATCTTTCCTTCTGTTTTCAGGAGTATGTGTAAAAAAGAATGGAAAATTACTCATTTTTAGTAAGTCACCAGCACTTTCTACACTTCTCCAAAACTCCTGAATTCATAGAATTCAAGGCTATAAATAGAAATGGGATTTCCTCTTCTTTTTCTAGTTATTGGTACAGTGCTATGATCCTCAGGAGAGTCAGAAAACACAAAGAGGAGGAAAATGTTTTGTTTAGAAGACAAGAGAAGAAATTGCTCAATCCACTGGGCTGGACTGAATAAATGCAGCATATAGTTATGGCAGCAGTGGGAAAGTGAATAAAAGAGTCAGGAGGCACGGAAGAAGCAATGGGTGGAGGTTGATTACAAAATCCTTTGTGCTCTGCCTTGACTCCTCTGGTCCACTGCTCAGTAAAGTCAATGGAAACATTGCTATTGACTTCCTGGCAGTGCATTCAAATTTCAGACAATTAAGTCACACTAAATTTCAGGCAGAAATACTCCTCACAACACAATAGCCCAGGAATCATAAGCATGATGAGCCCACTGAAAAAGAAGAAACACTACCTCAACTTTTCCTTTGTAGGAAGAGGTTTGATTTCAGATGAGTTTAGGAAAAGATGGTTTGTCTTGAATCTTTATTTTCCTGGTCTCTTCCCAAATCACAATATTCACAAATCTCACATACAACATGTGGACCTGATTCTAGCTCTCAGGCTGCCAGGCTTCCAAAGAGATGATTTACAGAAGCAGTGGTGACCAGAACTAGCAATAAAGCTTAGTTGCTACTGCATGAATATGTAGATGAATATGTAGTTACTCTGACAGCAACAGGGGAAAGCTGTTTCTTCAGGAGCTGGAAATAGAAAGGGGAAATTGCTCAGCTTTTTAGCCATTGTTTCAAATGGATATTTAGGAGACCAATTTCTGTGCTGCTTGGAAAAGAGGAGAGTGAAAAAAGAAAACTCTGTGTAAAAATCTTTCCGATTCTACTTTGTTAATCTTTTAAATCTTTTGAATTTGGGTAGCATGGCTCAAAAGGGAAAATCATAAATTGTCTCTATGTAAATAGAGCTTTTACAGGGAGCACAAAAGCTTGGGGTGGGAAGAGTATAAAAATATTTTAATAGGTAACCTTTTATTCGGCAAAATATGTATTACTTCCTATTATGATAAACAGTTGGCATATTTGAGATGAAAATGTTTATACATATACATTACAATTACATATTCATTTGACTTTATATTACATACACAACTCAATTTGAATAAATGTCTGAAGCCAAAGGAATAAATTAGGATTGGTGCCGAGTGCTTTCTTTGCCCTTCCCCATTGTGTTTGCAAGATTTGCATTTTATAGTTGCACATTAACAAATATGCATATTTCATTATGGTTTTGGATTAAAAGGTTATCATCTCCGTTACCCATTAGTAATAAACAAACACAGGCTTTCCATGTGAATTTATCCTTGGCTCAGCTGTTTGCTGATTAGGTTGTTGTCGCTGGGTTTCCTTGTTTTCTCCTTGTGGAGAATCCCTAAAGCGGTTTCTAAAGTGCTTATTGTCCTCTGGGGAGCAGTGAATGAGAAAAAGAAGCAGGCAAAGAGAAGCCAGAGGCATCCTAAGGTGGTGAAAAGACAGGAAGGTAGGGACAGGACCAATTTCCAGCCAGGTTAGGAGCATAGTTTGGGCAAGTGGTCCCCAAAGTCCAGGCCCTGTGGCAAAAAAAGACCTTTGGAAAACCTGGTTGAAGGCTGTGCAGGGTTAGATATCCTCAGAAACCTGCTGATGGGCAGGAAACAATGAAGTGATCACCCCAGTGTCCAAAAACATGGCAGTTTCAAATCAGGCTGCTCCTCTTATGCTGGGGTAATCCAAAACCCTGCATCTGCACACAGGCAGACATCGGAGCTGGAGAACTTGGCACCTGGCATCAGCTGGGAGGGGGGAAGAATGCATCACAGTTTTACTGGTACCCACTGGTGTGACCCCCAATGGGACTGTGCATGCAGAATATCGCTTCAGCCATCGTGAATGCCTTGCTGGATCAAATTGTACTAAATCTGGCAGCTTGAAATCTTAGGAGCTCCTGTTCCTTGATGGCCTCATCACAGCATCTTAGTTTAACTTGTTTTGCCAAAAAAACTTTACTGATCAGTTCTGTGTTTATAGGCACTTGTAGGATGGAGATAGGAAGGGATCAGGGCTGGAGGATCCCTGTCTGTCTGAGCTAGGGCCAGACCTCTATCACCACTCTGGAGTAAACAGCACGGATGCTGGGAGAGACTTTTTAGAGTAGCTGAATTTTGAGGAGTCTTTGTGTTCAGCATCAGAAAAATAGCAAGGACCTGTTTCTACAGGTAGCAGGTACAGGAGGCTGCCCTGTGAAGTCAATGTTGGAGGAAGGCTGTCACCTCCCAGAAGGGAGCATCTCTGTCTTAAAGCCAGGTGCTATTTGCCAAGCTGATTCTGGGGCTGGATCAGTGTCCTCTCATAACAGAGCTGTGCATGCCATCGGATTACAGTCTTTGACTCTAACTATTCACCTACTGCAAATAATCTCCCTGTGTAAAAGCCAATGGAATTTTAATGGGTTTTTATTTTTACTTTATTGGATTTTCCTTTCTTTGTCTTTTTAAATACAACTTTGCTAGAGTCAGTGAGTGTGGATGCCTCAAAAGAAGCCATTTGGATTTATTTTTCCTTTTCTTCAGGGGAAAGGAAAATGAAAAAATTCAATGGCCCTTCAGTAGAAGAAATAAAAATAGAGAATCCCAGTGGAGCTATCCACACAGCTCCTAGGATGTTACTTTGGGATCATCTGATCGAGACTGCTGTTGGCACCTTGGTGCTGGTCCCCTCTGTTTATTTCCTAACCCTCTTTGCTGTCCTAGTCCAGCTTTCCAGGTGATATCATGACCATAATTGCCCATAGCTGTCCCCTGATTAGGCCAGGTCTAGATGCTTTTTTATCACTGCCCTTGAGGATCCTTTTCTAACTGCTAAAACAAGGAGCCCCACTTGCTGGCCTTCCTGAGCAGCCACCACATGCTAGCACACCAGCACTATGTGCACTGTTCAGACTTCCATGCAGCTCACTGCACTTCTAACATCTTCTGAGTTTTCAGCTCTGATCCCTATGGAGAGAGAATGACATCCCTGATCTACCCAGAAGCAGGGCAACATCCCTCCTTGTATATTGTCTATTCATTAAACCTCAGCTTGGCTGTTTGCCCAAAATGCAGATTTTTATTTCCCTAAGGCAGAAACACTGGATCCATTTTCCTTCCATTATTTTTGATACTCCATGTATAAGGATCCGTCACTTCCTCCCAGCTCTTGGTCTAGGTGGCAGCTCCAACATGGGAGTAAGCTCTGGGACAGTAAATATTTCTCTCTTGCTGCAGGAACTGACGATCTTTCTCAGAGGTGGTGCTTTGATGAGCTGCCTGCTCTTTCCATCCATCCCTGCCATCCCACCTGGAAGCAGCTCTATGATGATAAGCCAATCAAGTGAAGGAGTACTAAAGGTCAAGGTGATAGTAAAGCACTTTAATAAAATTTGCTCACTAAAATGGGGCATTCTAATAATTCTAATGCTCAGAACGAAGGTTGCAAGGAAGGTTGAAAATACCACAGTGAGAGTCTAGATTGCCCCAGAAATTCAAATGGGATAAAGACTTTTTTGCATTCAGCTCCCGAAACCGTTTCCAAACTGACACTAACTGCCATCTGTCAGCTATGAAGGGTGTTTGGGGTGGCCTGTGGGAGGTCTGTCAGGGTCCTTACACTGGGGCCTCATCACAAAATTGTCTCATACATGGCTTTTGCATGCATATCTTTAGCAGAGACTTCAGTGCTCGAGCCATCAGTCCTTGAAGGATTTTTTTTTTCAGCTGCTGCACTGCCAAGCCATTTGTGATGGTGATGTGATGTCTGTGTAAGTACACAGCAGTCTCCTACAAAACGGTCTGAAGGTGGTAATTCAGTTCACCTACGCCACCAAACAACCATCAGATAATTGTAAATTTGGAGTGGAACTAAATAAGCTATGCATAGCTGCAAGGCTTCATTTCCAGCTACTAATCCTCTTAAATCATCGAGTCACCCTGTAAACTATTAGCTAAGTATTTTGAAGAAGAGTCTCTGCTGTGTGTAGCCTAATGTAACTCTATAGACTTCAGGCAGAATCTAAGTCAGCATAGCAATAAATTGATATATTTGTGTAACATACTTAAACTTCAAGTGCATGTTTGAAACTTGGAAACCCTGTGTAAAACATTGCTGCAGCACTGCAAACAGATGTTTTCATGGAACTGAAAAAGCTCAGTGGTTTGCACAAACAGATTATTTCTTTGGACAGGTGTCTTCTAAAGATTCTGCCTCTACTTTATGAACGTATAAAGTAGCTCTGATCCATAGCAATAAGAAATCTTCTGTAGTCATTTTCTGCGGGAGTTGGCCATTCATAAAGGATTTTTCAGAGCTTTTGCACATGAATACCATCATGTTGGAGTTGGTCAAATTATCTACTGAAAATGATTTCTGTAAATGATTTAGCTCCTTTAGTGGTTTTCTCTTTGGCAGATTATCTGCAGGCAGATCATGAGTTTTATTAAAGTGTTGATTACTTGCAGTTTCACAACTGTTCAAACTATAGTCAGTGCAGCCAAATTTAAATGCTGCTGCATCTACAAATGGCTTACAATGAGTAAGAACTATTTCTGATTTACTATTCATGCTCTACATGTGGTCATCCATGTTGCACAGTCTCGTTTCTACTGCTGGGATGGATGGGAGGGGCATACTAAAAGGAAAGAATCCCTTTTTATTCAAAAAATATCTGGAGGCATGTGGAAGTGCTCAGCTTATCCATTGTGCAAGTAATAAATAGAAGCTGTTCAAAAAATCTTCAAGTACACTTCCAGGAGGAATACTCCCAGCTACTTAACAGCACTGGTATCTCTGAAGCTCATTTATCCCCACTAATATTCTTGAAATAAACACTCAAGTGTTCATGAATAAACGTAGCCTTTCTGACTGATGTGAATCCATTCGTGGCTATACATTATTCCGAATGAATACTGTAATTCACTCTAATTTATACAAGGAAGGGGAAATTGATGGAGGAAATAATGAGATTTGGGGTAATGTAAGCACTGTCAGCAGTCTCATGAAAGACTATTGTAACATCTCCAGACTGGAAATCATTTTCTGAGGCTGAGTTGCCCGTGGCTGACACAAGGCTGAAGACATATTGGTGGCTGTATCTATCATATGTGGGGGCCATTAGTGCTTATAGACATAGGTGTTCATGATGAACCAATCTGGTGGCAGCCAAGCTGGGCAACAGGAGTTGGCATCTCATGGCACACACTCCTGAGGACATCTTCATATCCCTCTAGGAGTTGTGGATACCTATGAGTGGGATAATATATCTTCTTTTCTGGTGTTCAGTAAGCATCCAGTGCCAAGTCTGCCTGTGGCCTGCTGCATTCCTGTTCCAAATGAGGTGAAGTGTACCACACTGCTGCAATATGCAGAATAAAATCACCTGGCTTCTTCTTTTCACAAAGGCTGTCACACCAAGAGCTCTTTTTTTTTTTTTTTGTTCTCTCCATCAAATGCTTTGAATACATCAGATTTTCAAAAGACTTCAATGCTTTGATTTAGGAATTACAACAGGAGGGAGATATGAAGCCACCTCAGAAGTGCTAGGTACTGAACAGCCTAAATCTGACACTTGGGCTTTAACGTAAAGTAAAGCTTACTTCTTTTTCCTGCCTGAGTCCTCTGTGAGTGGCAAGTAACAGAAAAGACACTTTCTGTCCAAGAGAACCAGCAACCGAAAAGTGCAAAATATAGTAAGCAGAAAGAATTTCTTCATACCAACAAACATTTTCCCGCATGGTAGGAAATGCAGTCAGGCTAGGTAAGATAAAAAAGGAAGGCAAAGAGTGGATAAGCATCAGTCTAATGGTAACAATACAATGTTCTCAGATAATGGAAAGATATGACAGCAAACAGTGAAAGGACGAGCAAGATAGTTCTGAGAAGGTGCAGTAATATACAGAGGATGATATGTCAGGAAAACATCTATGAAGACGGGAGCTATTTCTGGGCCACATAAAGTCAACAGGCTGATCTGTAACCAGGTCCTTCTCTGGGGACTTCAAAATGTTTTGCACTTATTTACAGTAATTCTGAATGTTTTTCTCCCTTGATCAATCACAGGAAATCAAGTTTAAAACAGAAAAGACACACAATTGCCCGGCTTCTCTGCCACAGCATCCCTTTCACATTAACCCTCTTGCCACTGGAAAGATGTCAGCTCTCTGTTTAAGTTTCAGTAGGGCTGCAATGGCATCATCTTGGTGGTGCTGTGTGAGGACAGTGCCAGCCAAGAAAACCAGCAGAAGCTGTGAGCTCTACTGGGCAGCTCCTAGTAAATACATAGTCAAGGATTTACTAGAACTGGATTCACCCTTTTTCCCCATGCATAATTTGTTCATTCAAGATGCTTCAATTTTTGCACAGGTATAAAACATTACCAGAAACTTCAGCTCAGTGAATATCCTCGTAGTACCACACAAAGGTCTGTGGGGTGAGATAGTAACAGACAGGAGAAGATGTAGGTGTTGAAAGGGGTTTTGTAAGAGTGAAGTGGGTCATCAGTTCCAGAACCCACTTTGTCAAATTGATCCATCTCTGGGTTTGTGCTGTTCTCCATCATGGAGGTTTCTCAGCACCTTTAAGTGGAACTTAATAACAGAAGTACAGAGCCCTTTAGACTGCTTGGATTTTTTGCCTATTTTGGGGCACAAATCTCTGTTGAGAGTAAGGTTTATTGGCCTTTAAGGATGGATTTTCTTTTTCATTCTTTCTTCTGGCTTTCAGGTACGCAGGATTTGGGAATAATATGTGCATCAGGGACGAGTCAGTGTCCCCAGACCCATTCTTGTACTGGGAAGGCATTTTTCTTCCCTTCCAATCTCTACCATTTAAAAAAACCAACACTGAATTGTAACATGAACTTACATAAGCCGTGATGGAGCAATGCTAATTTCCCAATTTCCATCATGTAGGGGGAGGTAGTGGGGCTTGCAATTGCATGCACACATTAAAATGAAAAGGCATAGGCCTGTCAGCTAGACCTGAAAACCACATGGGGAAGGGGCAGTAGAGAAATAAAGAAGCAGCTGCAGACAGGCTCATGTCCTTCTTTCTCTGCTTTTTATTTTTGGAGTACATTGGGATAGCCTTCGATGTTTGCTCTGTCGACACGTGTTGGCTGTCCAGGGTAGCTGTAATAGGCCCCTGTGGGAGGTGTATTATTGAGATATACAGGCATTCTGCATATTAACAGTAAGCTCTTGTCCTGCTTTGAAAAAAAAAAATCCAAAATAATCGCTCTTCCCTTTCCCTTTATTTTCTGCCTCTTGCTTCTGGGCAACTGCATGGATTGATTTTCTCCAAGGCAGGTGGAGGTTGGGGTGGGTGGCACAGAGCTGCTGGGGTGAGACAAGAGAATGGCTAAAGGGACAGTGGGCTTCCAGAAGGGGTTAAAAGAGTGGTAAAGGGATCCAGTTGCTGGAATGACAGTTTAGTATAATATGTCAGTTAATGCCATACGTACAGGAATTTTACAATTTGGTGGAAGATGATCCCAAACCCCAGTGCTTTATCCACCCACTTCCCAACCCATTGTCCCTCCCTGTCTTACCTCACCCTCTACTCCCAGGCCCTACATCTAAGGTCATGTCATATTCTTCCTGAGATTTGACCCATTTATGCTGTCCAGCTCTCATCAACTTTGAGCAGTTCTACAGTTTTTAACCCTTCTGGACAAGAAGACCTCATATTAACAATACATTATTGCTGTTGCAAGCCCAGCTGAGAAATGTAGAAGAGCAGAACATGCAGAACAGCTGCATGGAGATGGGGCAGTGAGGAGGAATACGTGCCATAAGCAAATGTCTTGGAATCAACATTCTGAGCTGAATCTTGAAGTCTGAGTGGAGGTTTGGGAAACTTTAGTCAACATCAACTTATCCATGGTTTTGTCAAAAGCTGGCTGCTGCTTGCCAATGCCTGTCTCATATCCAGTCCTATTTTAGCAATCTTTTGATCACGCACTGTGCTTTAGGGCATCACAGCTTGTCTAGGCATAGGTCTTTGCTGAGGATTGGTGTTCTCACACTGGGATTATTTAAACTGTGGGACCCATAATTCCCCCCAGTTCCCTGGGAAGGTCAGTTTGCAAAGATATGTGGGCAAGGAGGAATTCAGCATTGGGTGCCCTAAAAGGTCCCCTGCTCTGGATGAGTCAGAGGTCAGCACTGGGATGGCATGGACCTCAGTGCTCCTCCCCTCAGCATGAGCACAGTTACTGCATGTTGTGATAAGACTCAAATATTCAAGCCTCAGTCCTCCAAATCCTCTTTTTATCCTCTTTAAAGAGATCTGGCTTCCGGTTCCAAATTGCTTTTGACATCTCCTTCACCATTTCCATCTTCTGTCAAAGTCAGACTAGAGTTTCTTTACACCCTGTTTTCAATGTCTCAGGGTCCAAGATGAGATTAAATCTGTAGCCATATTGAGCTTGTGGCTTTGTGGTTTTTTGGACTGTATTTGCCAACCTCCATGTGTGTAGGGGCTGGCACCAAACCAAACCTCCCTCCAAACATACTCTGAGTTCATATCTGAACGATGAAGTCCAAATAAGGATCCAGTTTCCAAAACCTGCAGCTTTTCCAGAAGAGATTGACCAAAATACCAGGCTGGGTGAAATCTGGATTCTAGAATTGCACCTGAATCCCATCTCAGGGGAAAACAAAACAAAGCAAAGCAACATCTTGTTTCTTGTAAAAACCTCTTTCAAGAAATAAAAACAGCTATGCTTTCCTGGTACTCTCATACTATTTCTGCTAGGCAATTCTTCTCTCTGAAGCTTTTCATTTAATATCACAGCCCCTACCTTCCTTCCTTCACCAGACTGATTCATAACTCTAATCATCTATGAAAACATACTGCATGCTTTTATGACCACCTTGTGTTTTCTAAGATCTGCCCAGGGTGCTTAAAAATAGCCCTGACCCCTCTGTTCAGCCTCATCTCCCAGTTATAATGAGCACACGAAGAGCAGCTGTGATACTGCAATGATGGTGGGTTCCTCCTGTGGGCTGGATGCTCTTGCTTGGCCCCTTTAGAGAACACTCTGGCTTGGCAGGGCTTTTGCCAGGGATGAAAACGCAAAAAGAAGATGAGCAGCTTGGTGAGGTCATTTCTGGTTGGGCTCTGCCTGCTGCTACAGCGGCTGCTGCTTCTTTCAACTCAGCCTGAAAAAATCCTTTGGCTCCTGTACTCCTCCCTGCTCCTATAATCTGCAAATTAAATTAGGAAGGTGGGGCAAGAGGGCAAGCAAGATTCTTCAGGGAAATCAGGGGAGCTTTGGACATGTTTAGGTATACAGACCATTTTGTCCCCATCCAAGGGGCTGAAGGGTGTCCCTTTGGTGTTGGCAATTCATGCCTGTCATGATGTTTGATGCTCCTATGAGAGCTACAGATGCTTCAAGGCAGTGCTGGCTATTTGCTCTGTGGCGCTGCACAGACTCCTTGGGCATGTGACATAACAGCAACATGGTAGAGCTGTTTAAATGTAGTCTTGTGAGAGAGACTCTTCTCACACACCCAGCAAGCTGCCTTTGCCCAGGGTGGGACCAAACCATCCTTCATATTCACCCCTCTGGTATCTGGAGATGTGTTTTCTCACGCTCTTTGAAAGACCTCTCTTCTTATTTAAATACTTGCTTCCACTTTCCAGATATCTGAGCACAGCAGCACCTCCCTGGGATGCTGCAGCCCCGTGGCCTTGATCAGACATCCATGCAGCTTACGGCAGCACCCAGGCATTCATTTAGCTTGCCAGAAGTGCACAGCAATGGCCCTTGAATAGACTCCTCCAGAGTAATCTCCCTTGGGAGACAGAGAACCAGCTTGTGCTCTTATCCCTTGGGTCTCCACAGAATGTGGGAGATGGATGCAACTACCATTTCTTTGTAGTCACAAGGACACAACTTCCAGGCTGGGTGCTGCAAATGCACATATCACATCACATCACAATACTGCAATAACCTTGTTTAAAAGCTCTGTATTTTGCATCTGCATCTGCCTGAATCTCCCTAACCACCTGCACTAGCTCTTGGAGAGCAGCTGGTTCTCCCTGCTCTCTGGGGCAAAAGCAACTCCTTGACCATAAAGTGGAAAGAACACAAATTTTATTGAGAGGCTGAGGCTTCCTTCCAAATGCATTGCCTTTGCTGCTTTTCAGTGTCCCTGCCCCCTCGAGGGCTCTCCGTGCTCACTGATAGCTACTTACCAACTTCCTTGGACTCCAACAGCTCCCAGCTCAGTCTTTGATAAGCAGCTGCCTCTTCTGGATTTAGGCCCCAGTCTGTGGATTGCCAGAGCAGGTATCCCTCCAGGGTCTCCTCACCTTCCCATCCAAATTAAGCCTGTAAGTCTCTCCCCTGGGATTCCTGTTCTTCTTTGCTCTCAGTCTTTGCCTCCTTAAAATTCCTGTCAATGTCTTCAGGCATCTCCTCACATTTCGGGCAGCAATGGCTCTGGGCCACGCTTCAGGCTGGCCTGGCAACCCTTGCAGCAAAGTGGTTATCCTTCCATATGGATTATAATGAGGATCTGCGTCTTGCCCAGACCCGTCCCCCGCCTGCTCTGCCTCCCTGTCCACCACCTCATCATTGGGATAGGACAGAGCCTGACAAAAGACATGGCTGTAGAGAGCTATCTTGTGGTCCCTGTTTTCGTGCTGCTTATCTTACTGTCTCAGCTTGTCTTTGCTTCTCACCCCTCTCTTCTCAGTGTGTTCTGGCTTCTGCAGCAACTCATGGGGAATCACAAAGGGCTACAAACCTGTCAGTGGAATGAAGAAGGTAGGACTGATCAGTCACTCCCGTGAACACTGAATATGCTCAAGACCATCAGATGAAGCTAACAGGAATCAGGCTCCAAACAAACCAAAAAGGAGTATTCTTCATGCAACAGGTTGTTTGGCAGTGAAACTAATTTTTGAGGGATGTTGTGAGTGCTATCAGATAGGTGGGATTCAGGATAAACTGGCTAAGGGCATGAAAGGGAGATCAGATCTGGCTCAGGATAACCCTAGAGTGAAAATGACGAGGGGATTATTAAGGGGAAATGTCACATGTACTTATTGTTCCTCAAGCATCTCCTTATTCCTACTGCTAGAGACCAAATGCTGGGCTAGGGGCACTTGGGCTAGCACAGCTATTCCTAGGTCTCATCTCAACACCCTGAAATGCTAAAGATACTGCCACTGTTACAGCACACCTTTATTAAGTGGCAACTCTGAAAAGGAAACCTGCATTGTAGAAACTGGATATAATATAAACATAATAGTCTTTCTACTTGCCCTGGAACAGACTTGGCCAAATCCAACCTACAGAGAGTCCCCACTTCCAAACTATCCTACCATCACCCAGTTTTCAACAGTGGCTTGTGGTCAGGGTGCTGTAAGCAGCCAGGAGAGCACTGGGCTTTCAGCAGTCAAACAGCAATGAGAAGGCAATAACAGCAATGCAGTATTTCTAGAACCAAACCCACATTTGTGTGCTAAGAAGAAAAAAAAAACCTGTAAGTCTAAATGTAGCAGTGCCATCTGCTGACCTATGCAATAACAGGAACATAAGCTTCTAAAAGTCAGGACCTACGGAAGGAGTGTATCCATCCTTCCCTTCGTAGCTAGCACGCAGAGCCTAATCCTTGTAAAACACCCATGGATTCAGGTTTGGGGCTCCAGGAGCCCTGTCATCAGTGCATAAAATAGGTCAGATCATCAGCTGGTGTGAACTGGCAGGGGTCTCCTGAAAGAGGATGTACGTTATGGCAGGCAGTGCTGTGCCCCCCTGAACATGCAGCAGTGGCCTTGCATGCTGCAGCACTGAAAAAATCCCTAGCAGCTCTGAGTCCCCTTCCTTCAAAAGTGGAGGGACCTGTATCCTGAAGTCCTGAAGTCTGTCCTGAGAGCCTTGTGTTGTTTAGTTTAGACATTTCATTTTCTTTGTGTTCTGTTTTGGATAGGCCAAGGCTTTTTTGTTGTTGTTGATGCTGCAGGTCAGTGTTTTAATACTTATTCTGGGGAGAGGGGGAGGCACCAGCAAGATCTAGCTTGTGAGCACAGAGCAGCTTTTGACACTGGGCATCACACAGGAAGCAGTTTGGGGTAGAAGTATAACCTATAGCATCCCTCTGCTCATCTTCAAAGAAGCAAAAAGCCCCCCTTCAGATGGAAAAGAAATCTGCCAGCTGACAGTAAGAGCTGGTATCTGCCATCTCATTGATGGCTGGAGGTGATCCCCAGTTGCTCAGGACCTTAGGACCTTGCAAATTCTTTAACTGGTGCAGAAACTGAGTGAGACCTTTTCTCTCTCATCTTCAATTCCATCAGCTCAGCAGATCTTTCCATGGTATCAGATCTTTCCATGATAATCTTTCACCTGCTTGGATCATTTTACTTTGCTTTTCAGAAGAGGTTCCCTTTTGTGGGCAGAAGTTCAGATGATACCTCTGAGTCAGAGATCAGGATCTGACCTTCTTCTCCCAAACACCAAGTATTTTGTTGCTTTGAATTGCTGTTGTAGATAACAGAAGTGGAAGACAGCTGACTTAACTTGCATTTCTATGGCATGCTCATTATTTTAGGTCCATCAGGAAAGGAGAGGCAGGTGCAGATTGAATTGACACCCATCAATCGCTTGCTCTCTCTTTAATGAAACATGCATAGGCTGTCACTGAGTGTACTCTTGTTCTGTTTTGCGGGCTCTTCACTCCAAGAAGCTCTGGCTGATCAGGAGAACCGCTGTAACATTAGAGAGAGAACCACTGCTAGATGTCCCCCCGGGACACTGCAGCGCCAAACAAGTGTGAAGCAGGCACTTTTTAGGGATCCCCCAGCCAAACCCCGTAGTGCTGAATTCTGTGCACACTATATGGCTGCTTTGGTGGAGAATGTTGGTGCTTTCTCTACTAGAATGGTTGCCCTTCTTCCTGGAAAATGGGAGGAGCACTGTTGGAGTGCTGGCTTTGATTTTCATTGCCTGTCTGGTTCATTACTGATCAAGTAATGACTGACAATAGGCCAATCAGATCTCCAGTATCACTATGTCAGTTCATAATTAATGCTACTACAAACTAAGCTTACTGTGATTTAATTAGTAATGCTGTAAAAATGCTACTGCCTGGGCTTAAGGTTACTAATTTATATAAATTGCTATGTTAATGTTTTGAAGCACCAAGTATTAATTGCATCAGTCTTGGTGTTAGACTCTAGTTGGCTAATGGCAGCTGCAAAATTGAACAACTCTTAGTGTTGTGGGGAAAAAAAAAGTTTTTGATCTTTTGCTTGTTGTTTTTAACTAGGCAAGAGGCAGTCATGGACAAGGCTGGAGGGATTTGGATAATATGGGCCAGGGAGCAGTATTTGAGATTCAAATCCCTTTTTGCTTGGATCTGTTATTTTTCTTTTTCCTTTCCACCACAAGCATCTCCCCCTCCCCTTCCCTCTCCTCCCTTCTTCCTCTTAAATATATAAATAAATCTGAGCTGCTTGCATCGACAGTTCCAATTTGCCACAATTGGAAGTTGCACACATGAGAGATCTCTGTGCAGCCAGCTCGCATTTTATTTTCAAATCTAGAATTAAAAGGAAAGAAGGGGAGAAAAAAGCGGGCCATGGGAGCACAAGGAGGATTTGCATACATCAGAGCTCTACATGAGCTAGGGCCTAAGCTCTTTCTCTGGGCTTGAATAAACTACTAGAGGGAAAAGGGAACAAGAAAAAAGGAAAATTGAGTGACAAAAAATCCTGACCGTTTCTCAGGGCTTGATGAAGACTCATCTCCCTGCGATGGGGCTGGTGACAGATCCCTCTGTTGCAGCAGCAAGAAGTGTTTGAGATGGAGGGAAGAGTAATGTAAACTGACACTGGAGTGGAAATGGGTATTGTGCTGGCTTCTGCTAGGATTTGGAACAAAATTAAGACTCATAAACACTAAAGGTGGAGGAAGACATGGCACCAGAAGGTGATGGATCTAAGTAGGTATTTAAATTGGTAGACTTACCCCGGTTCTCTGTCCTTTTCCCCATACTCCTTAGCCTTGCACACACAGTCCTCAGTTTTCTTATAGATGACAAACGTGTCCACAGGCAAGAGCAGAAACACCTCCAGATGTCTCCGTACTGGCAGTGGTTCAATGGCAGCAACATGGAGCTCAGCGTGGGCTAACTCACACAGCAAGCTATTTTCTCTGCTGTGACCTCAGTGTAGCCATACTCACAGCAAGGTGAATGCCTCATTTCCTAACACACCTCTCCAGCATGTCACCCATGAATGAGGGGATGTATCACCAAAGGCAATGGGCTGCTTTGGGGCAAAAGAGCTCGTGACTAACTGTAGCTACCAGTGCTGTCCCTTGGTGTCTGGGAAGTTGAACTTCTCATGAGACAACTCCTAACAGCATTTTTCTGTCATTTTTTTAACACAAATCAAACTCTTAAATATTAAGTCAAAACTTGTTTTAGTTAATCTTCATTGCTTTTTTCTGATTGGGTTTTCTACGTCAGCAGAATCACTTTACACCTTGTGTAGGAGAAGGTCTGCTCAGATTTATAAGGAAGTACAAAAATTATTATTTTCCTTTTCCTCAGGCCTCCCCCTCAGCTGAATGACTGTCTTGACAGTGGATCAGCGCTAGATGCCCCTCCATGCAGGACTACTGCCACTGCTCTCTGCACAAGCTGGCATGGACTAGTGGTAGTTCAGATCACAATGAAGTCTAGCATGGAGCACATGAAGGGCGTCTCTGCCAGATGTGAAAAGACAGATAGGGGAAATACCCCTCTGGTAATGACTACTGTGGGAGGTGAGATAGTTGTTCAATAATTCTGTTTCAGAAAGTCCTGAGCAGTCGTGTTCCCATGGACTCACAGTACTGGTCCTACAGGCACCTTAGTGAGTCCTCTTTTTGGAATGGACATGAGCTTATCAAAATGGAAAATACCTTCCAGTTCATCCCATTTTTCCCAGGTATTTTCTTTCATGGCTGAGTGAGCCATTACCAGGATCACAACCACCAACAACCAAATAATTCTCTGCAAGATGCGGGGGTTTATCCAAACACAGGCTCCCAGGCTGGCACAGTCATCTCCAAAGATGTTTACACTTTCCTCCCATTTGCAAAAGAAGTGACAGAGATGCTGAAAAATCCTGGAACTGGCAGACGAGCAAAATCTATGGCAAATACAGCTGCTAAGTAGTCTGAGGTAACCAAAATTAACTGCACTTCCAATCATGCTCCAGCTATGACTGTACTCTAAGAAGAAGAGTCTGTGATAAATATAACTTGGCTGAATGCAAGAATTTAGATCTTGCGTTAGATATTGAATTCATTACCTCTACATGTGTCTATATCCAGAGGCTGTATGTGCCCTTATCTCATCTATATCCAAAATGCTCTTAATTTCATTGATGCTGACACTTAACTCTTGATATACTTCTTCTCTTTTTGAAGAAGATCCACTAGCAATCCAAGCCATACAGGAACATCACAAAGATGTGACAATGTTAGGAATAGGACCCCCTTCGGGGAAAATCAGCTTGCATAAAGTCGTGAAATATAGATTTATTCATTTTTAATGTATTTTTCTTGCTTCTTTCTCCTTGCAAAATTCAAGCCAGCTGGTGGGATTGACAGTAATGACTCCCAGTGAGCTGGACTCTAATCAGCTCAGCTGGAATAGACTGAAGGACTTTTGGAAATCTAAACTACTCCAGCAAAATGGATTTATCTTCTCAATTAGTCACAGATGCTAGTGGGATCCACCAGGTGCGCTACCGAATAGACCCATGTGGCATAGCTTGTAGAAATCTTCCATTGCTGCAGCCCAGTCATGACTTTTGTCTTCTTCAGAAAAATGTAGTCAGAAATGAGGAAGAAAACATATATTTCAAAGTTGTCAGCATAGTGAGTGATTAGATTTCACCTTTCTAGTTCACACTGGTCAGGGTTTGAAATCCCCATCTGTGTGAGTGGGTCATCAAACGCCTTGGCCAACAAGACCAACTCAGCACTTCGTACTGACCTTCATTACCCAGATTAGAAAGGAAACTAGCACACCATATGCCAGACATAAAAGTCTCCAGTAATTCTCTTTTCAGCACTACACTCCTGGGTTTGGATCCCAGCCAGATTGTGCTCTTTGAAACTTATAAATTGCTTTCATCTCCCAGACAAGGTAAAATCAAATTGGTGTAAGCAATGTTGCATTGTTGATGAAGATGCAGACACAAAGTTAACTCAGACTTAGCACACCATATGAGAAACATCTTAATAGGCACAGCTGCTTCTTTTGGTTGGCCTTGGGAAAAAAAAAAAATCAAAAACCAACACAACACCAGTGTTTCTGAAAGCTGTAGTAACATTAAATGAAATGGGTCTTTCTTCATGCAGACTCTGGGTCTGAGTTGTTCAGCCTTTCCAAGCATGCCCATGAATGGTGAGGTATGAATTGGGACACATGGCAGTTTATAAATGGTGGTGCTATGCTGAGCTATGTATGTGTCTTAGAGTCCTTTGCTTTTGATGTATTTATGGCCACTAATCTCTCTTTGGCTACAGTCCCTGCCCAAGATCTATTTCAATCCGCTGTCCATACAGGACTCATTTTATCAGGTTTTCCCATCTGTAGCTGTAACGATAATTGACTGTTACAAGTCTGTCAGCTCTGGAATTCAGCCCTTGAAAGGAGTGTTTCTCACCCAGAGACCAGGATGGGTTAGCTGAAAGCAGTTGGATTTGCTTTCCTCATTATACTTTTAGTAGACTGAATGGCAGTGTTTTCTTCATCCCTAATTTTTGTGATGCTGTAGAGTTTACCATAATTTCCCCTGCCTTTTCAACCCTTCCTCAAGGGCCTTGACAGTTCCCTGCAGCTCTCCTTCCACTTGCACTGCAATGTATCTGTCCCGAAGGACACCTGAAAAACCCTCTCCTTCCCCTTCCCCTGCCCTACCATCTCCTCTTCTCTTTGTGGAAACCTAGTATTCTTCTGGGGTTCAGAAACTTTTCTATGCAACATCCATAACTCTGATGGTTCCAGGTGCTAACATCGTACAGGATGGTCCTCCCCTGCACAGAGGATTTCTTTGTGCCCATGGTGTCTAGCCCTGGTGCCCCATGAGAGCTGAAGCCTTATGGGGTGCTCCCTTCAGTGGGGAGCTGTGGTCTCTCTGCTCCAGGTGGGTACCAATACTTGTAAATCTTGCAGGAACTTTGTGCCATTCAGAATTCCAGCTCTCTGTCAAGTTTGATTGAAATTAGCCAACTGGTTCAAAAGTCATTAGAGGGGAACTGACAGACAGAATGATTGTCGAGGAAATCAGGCTAAAAATATTAACTTCCTGAGATAGCAACTTTGTTCTTTCAGAATTATCAGCCTAAAATATATGTATACTGCTTAGTACAGGCTTCTTCCTACCTTTTCACTGCTTCTTTTCCTTTCCTCATACTTCTGTCTTTCTAGAGGGTCGGAGATATGAATCGATCTCACTCTCATTGCCTAGCTCCAGAAATTCAGCGGGCCTTGCAGAGCAGAGGGGGGGATTTCTGTTTTGTATCTCAAAAAGAAGGGGAAATGACTAGATTATCCTAGCCCTTGCAAGTGTATTTGCTTATGCATTCCCTGTGAGGAATGGGAATTTACATTGCCCAGTGAAACAGAAGGAAAATATTCCTACACACACACAGTTTACATTGAGGTTTTTTCCATGAGAGGAGGAAAGACCCAGAGTGAATCTGGCCTTGGTGCTGTGCGAAATGATCTGGACTAATGACTAAAGGACACTTGTCTCCCAGCTGGAGGTGTTTTGTGGTACAGCATGAGTTTTGCTGAGGGTGGATTAATACAGGAGGATGAGGAGCCAAGAGGGCAGGACTCTGTGCCCCACCGTGTCTCCACTGTCCCTGGTCGCTGTAGTCTGGGGCACAGGGGACACCAAGAGAGGAGGGGACAGGCCATGCATTGCCCCTCTTCCCTCCATTAGCACCAGTTCCAGGTTTCACAGCCCTTATTCAAACACCTTTTTCTGTCAGATTCACTTTGTGGGCAATAGAAATGCCAGATGTGGGAGAGGGCATGTGGAGGGGGCAGTGGGGCAAGAGAGCATGGGGACAGCAGCAGTGGCAGGAAGATGAATGAGTGGGGAACAGAGAGAGAGAGCACGTACAGGGAAAGAAACACTGTAAAAAGCAGTAAGTTCCTCTTCATATTGGCACAGCAATGTTTGCAGCATGGCTTAGCATGCCTCCTCCTGTTAAATAAATATTGTGACAGTTCTAATCCTAGTGAGCAGGGACGTAACCAGAACTTGGATTTTCACTGAGGGCAAACATTAATGGGTACAATTTAAGTATTTCAAATAAGGCTCTAATTTAGATCTACGAAGACAGCGCTGTTTGTTAAATAAATATCAAGCTCATCTGGTACCAGGCCAGTTGTTGTGGTTAAGCAAGATATATCTAGCTAGCGGTTATTTAACTGAATGATGGGTGAACAAGCTCATGCAGAGTGCAAAATGCTTTCTAACTGGCAGAAAGAGAGAAAAACAGAAAGAGAGAAAGAAAAAGGAAGCAAGAAGGAGAGGACAAAGGAGAAAAAGAGAAAAAAAAGAAAAAGAGAGAGAGAGAAAAAAGAAGGTAACAAAAGAAGGACCTCTTTACCTTTTGTACATGCTCTCTCTAGAAACTTTAAAAGCTATCAAAGGAGACAGATCCAGCCTGGCAAGGGAATTAGATATCATTTAATTGCTAAAAAGAAAATGACAAATGCTTGTTCATAACTAACATGCTACAACCATTTTATGAAATGTTAATTGGAATACCTTACACTTCCCATATACCTTTAATGAATTAATGGGGATGCCACTCTCTATTTATAGGCCACTTAAATTCCTCAGCAACTCCATTTACTTCTTGTATATATTATTAAACTTCAGATGGCAGTTACAAAATCAATATGCTGTCCTTTCATAAATCTAAATGAAGAAAGTCCTGGGGGTCCTTTGGAAAAGCACAGAATGGCTCATAAAGAGTTTTTTCCTTTTCTCTGTGAAACTCTCCAACAATTTCCTGTGTATAATCTCAGTACTCTGGATTTTGAAGTTTGGTGACTGCTTGCTTTTTTTTTTTTTTTTTTTAGTAAGAAAAACGTATGAAGGGATGAGATCTATTATAAGGAAATGTCTTAAAAAAACCCAGAACGCCTGACTTCATAAAAATATGTATTTGTAGCACGTGACATGTTGTATTATTTCCCTGCTGGCTCTGGTTCCATGGGATTTTCTTACTGGTGACAGTCAGGCAAGTTTGTTTCTAATCAGGTTTGATGTTTCTGAGGAGATCTTTGGAGCCTGGATCAGTTAGGAACCTGGTGGAAGGTAGCACCACCTATATTAGACACATTGCCTTAAAGTGGTGACTGTAGGATCAAGAAAACTATAAGAGATTCAGTTAATATATGCTACAGGATTAACAACCTCTGGCTACCTATATGCAGAAGTAAGGGCATTGAGGTACCAGGAACGGTATGGCTCAACAGGACAAGGATTTGGTTGGACTGTGGAGATTTTACCCCCTATGTATTTTATTACATCCATCAGCAGTTGATATTGCTTAAGGGCCAAGCAAAATTCTAGCATATGTCCCTTTGCAGATGCTCTTTGGCCTGTGTCTAATGAACTGCTGGCCTTTGTCTAGCTTCCAGCATGAAGCAGCCCATTTCATCAAAGCCAACAACATTCACATTGCCTGGCAGCACAGCTGAAAGCCTGCAGAGGCCAAGGACTGAATAGGATACAAAAGGTGAACTATTCTCACAGCTAAAATACACTATTGAGGAGTGAGTCAGGAACCTCACCTTACCCTTGCACCTTCTCTTCAGAAATGGCTCTTCTTCTAGACTTTCAATTTAACACTCTTCTATGTTGTAAGGAGACCTAACTGTAGATTTACCTAATATTCCACTAGCTTCTGGCCCTGTAGAATTTGATATCAAGTTACTGCCCTGCAAGCTAATTCCTGCCTCTGGTGGATTGGCCAAAATGTCTACCGTGCAAGTAGGACACATTCATGTACTGCTCATGCTTCACACTATTTCCTCACCCCTCATCGCATCCTTACAAGTGGCAGAATAACCTTCCAGATGCTTAAGATCCTGAGAAGAACATTCTTCATTCATCTCTGGTTTTGACATCTCCAGATGATGCAAGCCTCAAAGATGGTGGTGACTCAGAGTAATATGAGGATAACCCAAACATCTGGCTAATTTTTAAAGAAATAGATATAGCCCATCCTTCTTTCCAGTTCACACAGCTCTTGCATTTTCTCTAGCTGCTCTACAGAGAAGTATCTGGCTGCATGTTTTTCCATGGATCTCTCCATGAGCTGATCTTGACGCTGACCAGAAAGCCCCTTTGCCACCCTGGATAAAGGAATATTTCCTAACCATTTCCCTCACCTAGGAAGTATTACTCTCTCTCCCTTCAATATCTTGGGACTCTGATAGGAAGCTCATGTTTAGTGGTACTGTCAGCACTCCTGTCTACCCACTGAACTTCACATGTGATCTTCTTCACCATTTGCTGCCCCAAGACCTGTTTTCTGAGTCCTCTCTTTTTGAGGAAGATTGGTTTCTAGCCTGAAAGCTTCTGCTTCTTGTGTCCATAGCTTATAAACAGAATGGCACCACTGCTGGGAATGATCTTCAGCTTTCCTTCAACCTTTTAGAGCCTTCCCATAACAAGAGCAAAGCCTTTATGATCCCTCTGTGTCTCTTCTCCTCCTCTTCAACAAATGATGAGAATTAAACCTGCATCTGCTAAACTGACCAGCAGCACATGTCAAAAAAATAAATGCCCTTATCCTTGGCAGGTAATGAAGAAATAGATAATGATGCAAATAATTCTCCCGTGACTGTTGCTGGGAGTTTGTTTGCATCCATCTATCTCCAGCTTGTCATGTTGCCATTAGTGCTGCTCATAATACAGATGTTAACAAGGGCAAAAGGGCAATCTGTGGGTCTCCTGTAGTCACCTGCGATGCTGTCAGCCTGCAAGTTAGCTGTCAGATAGAGTTTACTCCAGGGATAGTGACCAGTCTGACATATAGACAGAGGGAAGATGAGGAGGAAAAGTGTGAGGAGACAAACTCAAGGAGACAAGTGAGAATTTACCATGCCTGGACCAAAGTGTTTGTGTTTTCTTTTGCACTTGCCTATCACATATTTTATTCAATGTGGGGCTCATGCTGGATGTTTCAGACTCCAGCCCAGCTAAATGGTGTTGAGCCAGACTTCATAGGCAGCTTGGGATGGAGGATGGTGTTGTCTAAACTCCAGAATGATTTTGCAGTGCAAGGGTTGACTTTTCCCATCTGCAGATCCAACTTAGCTTTTTAGATGTGAGGCACAGATGGTAGGGTTGTCACAGAACCCCCAACACAGTCCACAATTACTAGTATAAAGGCAGGGCGTGTGGTAACCTCAGTGACACCTCCATAAAGTGGCCCACTGCAGTCTGATGGTACCAATGTCACCGGGTTGCCCAGGTAGTCTGCCAAAGCTCAGTCCAGCTTAGACCCCTGTCCACAAGACGGAGCATTATGGATCTATTTTCATCTCCTGGATATGAACCACACATCAGACTCTCTTTTCCTTGGCTTTTCAATGTGTATGGTGTCTGTCTTGCAACCCTGTGCTATCTGGACACTCAAGACATGGCATGTCTCCTTTTACCAGAAGGCTTGACTCTCTATCTCAAGACAACTCATTATAAAGACTCATTTGGAGCTGAAGCTGAAAAAAGGACAATTGAGACACAGCCTAGAATTTCCTAAAAGTGTTTGCATCCTGGAATTTTGTTCAACAAGCTAAAAAGGAAGCAGAGGTTTTTGTTTTGAATGCATTATGCTGTAGTCAATTTTATTTTTGTCTTACCTCTATCAACAAAGCTTAGTACAAGTGATCCCAGTTGCATGCTGGAAATGACAGGAAGGGAAAGGGGTGTGGGAACACACAGCGATATGGACATAATGGAGCAGAGAATGGTGCTGAGTGAGAAATTTCACCTTTCAGTGTGGGGGAAGGGGAGGGGGGGGAATGCTGCTCCACAAGCAGAGGATGTGCCTGTTTTCACTATATGCAAATATGTGACATACTTTTGGAGAGAGGAAAACTAAACATTTTCCCCAAGTTCGGATTACACTAGAAGTATACATCACATTTCTCCAGAAATGTATGCACTGATGTGGTTCGACACACATATGCGGATACTCCTTTGGTAATCATTTAGTGTACTAGACCTTGTATTAAAATCCTGGCAGAGGTCACAGGCAAAAATGAATTTGCTCAACTTGCCATAGTCATTAGTCCATACCATTCTGGCCAAGAGTACAAGTGAAAATGAATCTACAGTTGTCCTGCTCATCATTTCTCCATACCAACAAACTGTTGTGCCATTTGGAGCAACTTATTGTGATTGGTATCTATTTCTTCAAAACTGCTAAGGAGAGAAGCAGCAAAGGATGTTGTGGATCATGATTATGAGGGTCTTAGATGGGCTGAAATACCTATATGTGCTCTTGAAGTGGGACACAACCACAAGTGACTCCATGAAAAAAGAAAGCTGGCCAGAACAGGGCAAAGGTTTAGTAATAGTGATGCAAAAAGAACAAAATAGTGTTGCAGAAGGTGCCGGATGCATGAGGGAGCTGTGCATTGGTCAGCACTTTGGGGAAAAAGCATACACAGCATCTGGTTTTGCTGTGCATGCTTCGGGGCTAAGCATTTGATTTTAATGAGCCTCTTACCCACCTGCTGAACGGTCACCTTATGTCACCTGAATCTGTCATGTGTGGTGCCGGCTTTCACACATGCAGAGCACTGAAGCAGCACAACCACAGTGAGGCAGCATCCTGAATCATATGGCCTGGCTGCAGGATGCCCCTTTGAAAATGGCAGAGGAAATCAGCCCTTGAAAACAACCCCCTTCCAAGCCTGCTGTTCACTTGGCTAGAATGTTTGCCATCGCTTGGCTGTAGATTACAGGTTCAGCAGCATGCTAAATAGCCAACGTTATGTTTCTGCCAAGGAACAAGGCTCCCGACTACTGAAAACTCCCAGGGGCCCACTGGAGTTGTTGCTAAGCACAAGGGAAACCTGGTTAGTAAAGTCAACTCCATGCCTTTCTGAGTGTGCCTCAAATTTTCTGCTCCACCAGTCCCTCAGCTTTTGGACACCATCCTTATGATGCAGAAGGCGCTTTCTAACAGGCACGAGGATGCCAGGCCAAGTCTATCTCAGCAAACAATGGACTTTAGGAAGTGCTGCTGCTTTTGGATGCTGTTGGAGCACATCTTTGTGATGATTTTAAGAAACTGGGTCAAAGTTTCTCCTCTTCCTGCTGTCAACTAGTTGGAGACCTGGCAAAATACTGGACTATCGAATCATATCAGATGCATAGCCTGAATCAGCCCCTGCTAAATTAAGAACCCCGAGTATGTTGTACATAAGATCTCTTCCACTTCTCCCAAACCATACAACAACATGTTGAGGAAAAACACATCCTAGACAAAAAAGGCTGGGATCTGTGTTGATGTTCTGCATGACTTTTGCAATATCACACAGTGCAGAAGAGGCATCAAAAGCAGCCTCCGAGGGGATAACTGGGCATAAACCTGTCAGGAAAATTAAAGGGCTGTAGACCCCTGTACCAATATATAAGCCATGCTAGTTGTATTATGGAAGGCCCTAAATAATGGCATCCTTTTTAGCTACTTGCTGTTTCTGGACTACATCTGGCCCTGTTTTATTTAAACTATTATATATGGATGTGCTGTTTAAGGAACAAGATTTATAGATTAAAACTGGCAAGGAAGAAAACACTGCTTTCCAGGCAGTGTTCTGGGTTTCCTTAATCACTGAGGACTGATGTGACTGTCCATAAAAGAAAAGGGTTGTTTCTGGTTTAGCTTTGCTTCTATAAAGCTAACCAAACATGTGTTCAGGATAGTGAGATCTCTCTCAGACAGAAACACACAGTGAGTTACACCACACCCTGAGCATCTTTGGTGACATCTCTGGAAGATAAGAAATCCTCAGAGAGTAGCAGAATCATGATCACCATTAATTAAAGCTCATTGAAAGAAAGTCTTGATTTTCTAGAGAAGATTCTTGAAAATTTTCCAGGTAAATGTGACCAGGAGCAGTTTCAACTTGATTCTCATGCAAACTCAACTGGAAATGATTACAGCCAAATAATAGCATTAAAGTGGAAGGAAATTACTGCATTGATTGCTTGACCTGAAGAACAATAATGGTCCTCATCTATTACAACTGATTTTCCATAACATTAGTGTTACACAGAAAAGTTCAGATTAAATCCAGGAAGCTGAAAGTAAGACTGAGAATTAGCACACTACCATCATGTGGGCTCCAGTCCCTTTGCACGAGAACAATTCTTGTGAGCAAAGGTGGTCATATCTTTGCAAGAGGCAGAAATGTTATCTACATCCCTCAAATCTGTGTGTGTTCAACAGACAGAGTTGTAGGCCAGTTGCTGGGACAGGACTGAGGAACGGGTCCCCCACAAGGAAGCCAACCTCCAGATGTGAAAGATGCTGCAGAAAATAATCAGAATTGTCTTTCTGTCCCTACAGAAAAAGAACAATAGCTACCTCAAATTTTGTTCCTGGAAAGCAAGCATTTTATAGGGAATTGCTTTGCATAGGTACTGTTCTGTGCAAGCTCTTGGTTTGTATTCTGTTGTGACGCATTTAGAGTTAATCCCCTGTGACGTGTCCCATGGTGTTATTCCTGTATTAGTCTAGACCCATTTTCAGGGAAGTGTGCCCAAACTAGAAGGGACCTAAAGGAAAGCAGGAATGAGATAATTCAGCTCCCAACTGGAAAGTTATTATTGCCATTTCCCCCCCCCCATATTCTTCAGTGAGTGCTGGTGATTCTAACACGCCCAGCAGCTGGCACAGGGATATAAGGCTTCAGTCCTTGCCTTCCCTAATACTGGACTTGCTTTCCCGTTCTATCTCTTTCATCCTCAGAGGAAATTATGTAAAGGACCGGTTTTAGCCACATAGCTGCTTAGAAATCACTACTAAACAACAGCACTGCTCATTTGTATGAATGAAGGGTAGGGGATTGTTGGTCACATCCCAAAGACTAAGCAGGACTGCCTGATGCCCTGAAGGGAAGCAAATTGTTGATTAAAATCCAGTTCCTGTTTGGCAGGAAGGAACTACACGATGATAAGGACAACTCCTGGGTGGCAGCCTCAGCCAAGAAAAGATTAGTCTAAAAAATACGGGTTTTTTTAGTGCTAGAAAAGATATTGGCAGGCCACTCACTGGCAGGATAGCTTTGCTGTGTGTCTTGATTTTAAAATTCTTTACTCTGGGGAGACCTTCCCCATGAAGAAGATGATATTCAGCCCAGGACCAGTGTCAGACTTGGACTGGGATCCTCAGGAGACCAACTCCTCAGTTCAATCTTCCAGTGTACAGCTCTTCTCCTGCTTAGACTCTCATCTTCAGTTCATCGTCTATAATGTTCCTTATCTAATGAGGAATTAGAGGATAAATACATTGAAGAAGTCCATCAGTGCTGGGTTATCTGAGCGTGTCTGCTGCAGATGCCCCACAGTCCCAGCGGAGTGTGCATTGTCAGGGAATTAGCCTCTAACTTGTCCACTTTTGTACCCACAAGCATGGGTTTACCATAACTACCATCAGACTGTACACTGCAGTATAGCAGTAGCATATGCTTTCTGAGAAAGTCCTTTGCTGTGCCCCACAGCTGCAGTCATCAGAAACTGTTTTTCATCCACAGGCTGTAGGTCCTCTGAGAAAACACACTCCGTCTGTAGGTTTGTACATCAGCTGGGGATCTGGGGGAAGATGCTTCAGAAAGCCTTCAAGGGGCTCTAAGATATGCATGCACTCTGCCCATATCTGTGCTCGGGAGGGGACAGGCAACTACTGTGGTGCTCGGAAGCTGTTTGTGATGTGCTGCCTCACTCCATATTCACTCTTGCTTGCAGCAAAGAAAGAGTGGGCATTCATAACTGTGCTGGCACGCAGGTCTTGGAGAAATCACTACTAAGAGGTTCCTGAACTTTGGGTAAATAATTTTTACTGCTACTGTGGGGTTTTTTCCTCCCTTTTTAAAGCCCTTGTCTGCAGTGCTGTGTGAACCAACAGATTGCAGGGGTGGGTCCCGACAGCTGGCGTGCTTCAGATCTCATGTGGCAACTGCATGCCTCGAGTCCCCGTGTGCCAGGCAGCCACCCTCCTTCCTGGTCTCTCTGCTGCTGATTCTTGCTCAAGCTGTTATTTGTGTCTTCAGCACACAGCTGGTCGGTTTTGAACAGAGGGGTGGGAGGGGAGGATGGAAGGGGCAGTGTAGCCCCAGAGCCGACAGTCCATCACTCCTCCAGGATGCATGGCCCAAGTGAAAACAGGGAAATTAATAAGATGTATGGTGCTGAGAGATGCTCCTTTTTATATGGGCACTGTTCATGGCAGGAAGCATCTTCTCCTCAGCCTCTCATGGGGAGCTAGTAGCAGAAAGCCTGCAGTCAAAAGGTTTTGTTCTTCTGCCATGCCAGTGTGACAAGGCCACGTGTGTCAGGATGAATGTAACTGTATTGCAGATCCCTAAGGAGAACATGTGCAGCGTTGGGAACTGACTGGTGCTTTTGTCAGACGAATATAACACATGGTGGGTGGGGACGTCTTGAATTTGCAGCAGTGGGTTGACTGACCCATGTCCATGCCTCTTTCATTCACCTCCTTGAGAATGCTTGCATGAAGGGTGTAGCAAAGAGGTATTTGCATCTAAATGTGAGCACCCAGAATCCTCTTCTTGTGCTCGGACATGTTCAGCTTTTGGAAAATGAAGTTTTGTTTCCACAGATAAAATAGATATCATGAGACTTTGACCAGTAACACACTGTGAATTACAAGACATCTGTATCCTCAGGGCAGCCTATAAGCTGAAATATGTTTCTACAAAAAGCTCATCCTTTACAATTAAAGCACAAAGTGGTACAAGCCAAATGACTAACCACAAACAATTTGTGAACTCACACATACACACAAATGCTTAATGACTTGTTACTGAAGCATGTAAAAAACAGAAGAGTCAAGCAAGCCCCCCAGAAAGTAGTTAAAAAACAACACCTCTTATTCTGTTCCAAGTTTTCTTGACAGCATGATTCCCCCTTTATAGCACTCTCCTGCTGTGTTGAGCTCCTGGGAACCCTGACTGATCCTCCTCTACTTCTGTCTCAGGGGTGCTGTGAAGTTGCTGCTTTTGGGGGGGGGGGGGTCCCTAGCTACTGCCCACAAAATTTAGGGAGATATCTAGTGGTGGAGGAACACATTACACACTTGAGGGGCTGCTGGATTCCATGCCAGAGCAGATAAACAGCAATTCATGAGTCAACAAGGATGTTCTCCAAGCCCATAAAAGCCTGAAGTGCTCTCAGTATCATCCCCATGTATCTGGAGAGGCTCTTGACCTGGGCGAGACCTTCGGCATGGAATGGAACAGAAAGGCAGAAATTTCAGCCTGCACCTGCAGTGACAGTTCAGGAAGAAAGACATCACTGGGAGAGAAAGAGGGAAGTAAGGGAGAAAGAAAAGGCAAAAGGGTAGAAGTGGAAGACAAGCAATCTAGGACTTCTTTGATGGGACCGAACATTACTAATACTAACCACTCTGGCTGTGAAAGGCTGCCAGTTAACAATCACACAAGTTGATAGTCACTGCCCATACTGCAGTTGACAAACAGGCCTAATAACCCTGGTGCTGAGTCCCTTCAGATACCAAGGAGTAATGGTAGCACCAAGCCTCAGTTGATCTCTCTTTTTCATACAGCTTCTGCACAGGAAAACACTACCCCATCTCTTCACATTCCTGCACCACTTCTGATAATGTGTTAGCATACACAGGTCTTGTCTAATTTGAGATGGTTTTCTGTGCAGAGGTCTTGGGGCAGAAGGCCCAGAGAAAAAAAAAGCAGGAGCATGGGAAAATTTTCCATCATCTGCATCCTTACATAATGGTTGCTTGCAATGACGGCTAACTGAGGTCCGTCCTCCACTCCCCACCCCAGGCAGGCAGGAGATTGATGGCTGTGTTTGAGTTTGCTGTTCCTTCCGTACTCCCACACACACTTCAGTAACTCTCCTTATTTTTATACTAAAACGCTGGCAAATACATAAATATCTCCTGTCACCGGGAAGCTGTGTCCGTTTGGTTCTGTCTGCAAACACTGCTCTCCCCTCCTCACCTCCTGCAATGCATTGCTTTCATGGGCCCTGGGGGAGGAGCTGGGAGTCACAACTCATAAATTTCCATCATGTCAGGCAAACTCTTTCACATCACTCAAAAGGAAAATCTGCTTTCCCAAAATAAATAACAGGATGCAAAGAGAGTCCACGGGTAAGACAATGGGGACACTTGTAAATCACTGTGCACTGGAAATGAGGCCGGGGGATTTGGAAGCCCTGGATCAGTTCCTAAGGGAGGCAACATAGAGAAGTTCATGCACATGAGAAGAACAAGACTCTTCTGCCTTTTCCACTCAGCAGCTAAAATCTTTACTGAAAATGTATGTGTGGCCAGTGAGAAAGGTGATGGTTTAAAATACAGGATTCAGTGTGAACTGGGAAATGAGAGACTCTGGAGGGACACGGCTTTGGAGACACACAGAGGATCTTGAGGGAGAGCTGGCATGAATGGCTGCTTCCCATGGTGCCAAGTTTAGTATGTGGACTGGCAAGTGTGTGACTAACGTTGTCATGAGAAGGAAGGAAGTCATTGGATGGTCATACCGTTAAAAAACAAAGGTGTTTTGCACATCACCATAGTTAGTGCATCTCCTAGATTTTGTCATAACTTTCTCAACATCTCTACTACTGCTTCATACACACTTGTTCTTATGTCTTCACCCCACCCATTACCTCCAGCCCTGTTTAGCTAGATGAGGTGATGGTAACATTAAAAATATGGCTGCTTTCTCACAGTGTTGGGGAGGCACTGGCCAGACATACAGGTCTGACCTGACACAGTAATACCTGTGCAAGGAAGGCTACAGAAAATCCAGTCACTGAGAGGAAAAGAAGGTGGTTGGATCATCCAGAGGGAACTGGGCTGACCATCTGGGCTTGTTAGTCAGTAGCAATGGGAACTAGGAGCTCTGTAAGCCTCCACCAGATCTAGTTATTTTTCACAAGAGCGGATAAAAGCCTTATAAGGTGGGCTGGGCATTTCTCTGCGAAGAGGCCTTGAATCCACTTCCATTCTTTCTTTCTCCCTCCTCTTCTATTGCAGCAGTTAAAAGAGGACCCTGGATAGAAAACTCGGTGTTACAAAGCAACCTCTGTGTATTGCCTAAAGCAATCAGCCAGAAGCTTCCCTTTGTGAGAAGGAAAGTGGGCTTTTTCTTTTTCTCCCACATGTAATCATCCCTCTCAATGCTTTCTTTTCCATTTTGAGCTGATCCCTTCCTTGCCTCCTGAAGCAGCCTGTACATCACAGAAGCCACAAATAATGGAGAGGGAAGGGTGGAAGTCCAGGGTTCCTACCAAGGATCAGGGGAGCGGGATGGCAGGGCTGGCATGTTCCACTTCATGGTGCTTTAAACTGGAAGAGCTAAGGCCCATCCTTAAGCATCCTTTTGCTTTAGCAGGAAAAACACTCTTGGGAATAACACATTAGTTTTATCTCCCCATTCTCAGTGGCTCTGCCTTCTTATAGTCTGACTCTGTCTTTGCTCCTTGCAAACCTGCTGCTTCTCTCAACATTTGTCCTGTGGGTGTACTCGGAGGCTGATTTAAGGCCTTCACAGGGTTAGGTATAACATAAGTAAAATGAAGAAGACTGCCTCTGCCCCAGAGATTTTAGCACTGGAAGGTGACTTATATCTGGCAATTATGAAATCAAGTTCTCCTACAAGTACTACCACAGAGGCAACCCATTCCCCATCATTCAGATGTTGGAAAGTGATGCCTTGGATGACTGAAAAGTGTAGAGCAATATCTCTTTCCTCCCAAGATTTTTCTGTGTATGTTAACCTTTCAGCAAAGCTGGACATGACAGACACCCTTCCCTGTCTCTCAGGAGTCACAGTACACCTTCCACCTCACTCCTTGGGATCCCCAGACCTCATTCAGCCCATGTGCCAAGGCCACAAGCAATCCAGGGGTCTTCTTTTGTCATGAGCAAGGGTCACGCGTTCTCTGAGACAGGCAGGCGGTAGCTTTTGTTGCATGTGTGGTCTTGCACATGGGCACTAACAAAGTGAACGTGAGCATGAGTTTTATGAGACTTCACAAAAATAGACCCAGATGGCATTAAATAAACTGTGTTGGAGGGAGGTTAAGCATGACTTATTCACACTCCCTACAGTGAGCAGTGGGAGGACCGGAAACAAAACCCAGGAATTCTGCTCCCTTGTTGTCTCTCTCATCTTACCAGTAGAATTTGCTGCCTTATTAGTGGATGCCCTCTCTTGACCCCACCGTGGGGAAGTCAGGAAGAAATGTATTTGTTACATTCAGAGTCTCCTTGTCCTAAGCAGGGATTTAGAGATAGGTGCATCCCCTGAGCACCTGTGTTTCTGCCAAGGTGAGCTGTGGGCATGCTATCTCTCTGCTTTTGTGTTGGGACTTGGGGGTAGGGAACTGTGGAGGAGGAGAGGAAAACGCTGTTCTATTTTTCAAACAAGCTTGGGGATTGTGGTAGAAAAAGGACTTCTCTCCTTCATTAAGAAGTTTTGTCATGGAGGGCTGACTGTCCTTGTTTCCTAAATGTATATGGTGCCCTGAGGGAGTGTCTGGTTTTGATTAGATAGTGTCTTGTGGATAATTCTTGATTCTGGGCTATACAAATGTGAAAGGAGAGTGTGTGACTTCTTCCCGCCCCCATGAACCACGAATGAATAGCACCTCTGACCAGTCAGGAGAGAGGGGCCCTCAGGCCAGCTGGGAATGTGCATTTATTATAAAGCAATGAAGTAGCAAAGATATCAGGAGACAAAAAGGATTTTTCAGTTTTGTTTTGCTTTTTCAGTTCTGCCACTCAACACCTTAAAAGGGAAGAACATTGTACGTCCATGGAAAGGTTCCCAGAGCATCAGGTTCTCTAGGAAGACATGCTCTCTGGAGACAGTATTGTGCATTAGGATTTAGTTTGGGACTTCAGGAGACCCGTGGGGTCCTAGAGAAGGAACCTCACATTTCTCACTCCCATACATGGCTCCTGCTCAGTTGCAGGGGGAGACCCGCTGCTCTGAGGCTGGGGGTCCTGCAAACAGCAAGGAAAAATCACCATCAAGGATGCCACCTTCAGCCTCATTCAAGCCACTCAGAACCAAAAGAGCTAAGCCCATGGCTGGCAGATGATTTCCCTAAGAGTGGTCACTGGAAACTCTGCTTGGGACTTGGAAAAATCAAGCCCTGCTTTTTCCATACCTTATACCATCAATAGAGGTTGTACAGTCAGGAAGTTAACAGGATCATTTGCCTTTTACACTCTATGGAGCTGAATGTTTTTACTGGGAATAGGGAGCAAACACGACTTAGAAATAAGCAGGAATTATCACGTGCAGTTAGATGCCATTTTTTAACAAGGTCATGTTATTAATTAAGATGGTATTTCAGTAGTGATTTAGCTGTGTGTTGATAAACAAGCCTGCATATGTAGACTTAGAGACACCATTTCAAGACTGTCCCTTTTTTTTCAGGTTCAAGCTTTCAAGGAAGATGGGGGGATGAAGGACAAGAAACAGCGCTCTCCCGCACTTATACACCTTTTTTTTTTCTTCTATAGGAAACAAAGATTTCCTCTGTGTGGCTTTGTACCTCTGTATGTTCCTATCAGATGAATTCACCTTGAGGAGTTTTTGCACAGAGTAGCACTGACACTCATTAGCCGAGTGGGTAAGACCAGGAGTTATCTCTCCAGGGATGCCCTGAGGGAGGACAGCCTCTCTACAGTGAAGTTCCCTTCTTTTCGAGGATTTTTGCAAGTGCTAGTTAAACACTTGAAGGCCTGTCTGACTCTCATGGATAGAGACTGTGGAGCAGATACTGCAGCTGAAGCATTGTTAATTCATCAGCAAGGAAGAACCTAATTGTTTGTTGCTCTGGTGACCATCATGATGACTATGCAAATACATTTTTTCCCTCCGTCTCCCCAAGTCCTGTGCCCTTTGATAGTCCCTGAGGACTTTTCTTATTTAAGTTCAGCTGCTCTTCATTTGCATGAGTCATCACACTGGATGACAAGGCGAGAGAAAAAGAGTGTGAGAGCAAACCTGTCACGCAAAAAAGGGGGCCTTAGTCCTCTGAAAGATGCTTGTTTCTGAACTGCTCACCAAGACCCTTCTTAAGAGATATAGCACAGATGAGATGCTGCCAAGTGATTTCCCTTGACATGTCTCTCAGGCTGCTGTAAGATGCATGAGGGCTTAGTGGGTTTCCCACAGAGGTGCAGGCACCTGCTGCCAGATTTAAATCTTTTCATGGTGAACTCTACAAACCAGGGGGAACACAAGTGCTCCACATTTTTTCCAAGAGAGGAACAAGGGACCACCAAATGAGGTGAGCACTCAGCAGTCAAAGAGTGAGCACAGAGGTGTTGTTCTCAGCCCAGTGTGTGGTTAAGCTGTTGAAGTCCTTCCCACAGGAAATTCTGAATACTTAAAGTTTGTGTAGGTTCAGGGAGGGAACGAATATGTTCATGGAAAAGGAGTCCACCTGGGTTATTAACTAAGAAGACATTGCATCTCTGGCTCAACACATCCCTGAATCACGAAGAGTTGGAAGACAGGAGATTATTTGGATATGTATCACTGTACCCCTGCTCAACTCCTGTATTAATCTCTATGTTCCCCTTGAAGGCTGTGAGTGATGAACAAGCACAGCACCAGGGAGAAGTCCTCAGCACTTGCAGGATAGAGATCAAAACTGAAAATGCCTCAAGCCTGGGCTAGTTACCCAGAAGCCCCAGAACCTCCAAAAGCCCTGAGAATCTTCTGCTTCAAGAAATCCAAGTTTTGAGTCTCATGAATGGACAAAAGAGGTATTTGCAAATACCCAGAGCTTTTATATGATAAATATTACCTCAAATTAGTTGGTCAGATTAAAGAAGACGTAGACAGATAGCTGATATTACCTCTGAATGTAGCAGGCAGAGCTGGAATTATTAAAATAAATGTCCTCCCAAGATTCCAGCTTTATTTATTATTATCATTATCAGTATTATTACAGTGTCTAAATGTATCCTGGGCTCCAGGGTACTAAAAAGAATTATAACCCTGCCAAAATGGCCATCCATACTACTGGCTGGAAACAGAGAGGGTGGAGAGGAGTTGCAGTGAGCAAAGAGAGCAGGCTGCAAGAGACTGCCTAACACCAGTGCTAAAATAAGCACTGCTGTCCCCAGGTGGACACGAGTCATGGGTTGTACCTACCAGCACTCAGGACACAATTCAATGGGAACTGCAGTGTCCTCCACTTCAGGAGGATGTCTTGGTGCCCACTGATTTCTACCAATAAGTGCAACCTGTTAATGCAAGGAACGAGTAAAGGCTGTGCAGCCTGGCGTGCCTTGGTGTATACATGGCCCAGGCATAAAGACACCTAAAACATGACTCCAAATTAAGGATTTGACCACTTTTGCTCTTCATGGGGCCACCTCTCCTGTCAGAGCATTAGTGCAAAATAAAAGGGGAAGGGATAGTGTGGAGAGTATCACAACTCCCATCCGTGTTCGCTGCAACAAACAGTGAGGCAGGTGCTACAGAAAAAGATGCTTTCCAATTTAGTTATAATAATGTTGTGTCAATCACCGAAATGCTAAGCTGTATGTAATGATTTCGGTATGAAAAACATGTATCCTTTATAATGTGTACTTGTGTACCTACTTGATAATATGCATTTCTATTGATCTATATACATAATTATGTTAGTATAAAACCCTTAAACATATGCCTGCAATCTTATTAAAACAAAGAGACTGACTTGAAAACTGAGCTAATTCAACCTGGAACCTGTGGAGAGGAAAAGAACAAAGTCCCCCCTCCCAGTCCCTTTAATTGTGCCTGAAAAATCAAAAATTCTCCAAAATACTAAAAGCTAAGTAGAAAAATACAGCAAAATGGAAAGAATTGTTTTACACCAGATTATTTGTTCACTCTTTTGCAGTAGGCATTGGCTGATATTAAAGAACAACTGATGGTGTCTGAAAAATTCTACAAAGCTTTCTCTGTAATCCCTGAGCTTCTTCTGGATCATCTGTCTTCTACTGTGCTTCTGCTTTATTAATAAGACTGTCACAATTATAGGGCTGGCTGCAGACTTCCCCAGGGCCTTTCTGAGCAGATCCCTCTCAGCAAATCCTGAATGTTTCTCTCTCTCCCCAAGGTGCCACTATCCGGTACTCCCTCTCTCACTCCTACAGTGCCTTCTAATTTTGCCATACTTGCCCGCTCAGAGAATTCATTTTAGTATAAGAATTAGGCAATGAATGAGAAGAAAAGTAGGCTGAATGAATAAGGTCTAAGAGGGTGTCTGTCAAGCCTAGATGCTGGACATCCCCATCAGTTACTTGGATATGCTGGGCTACCCTTGAGGTGGTTGTCCTCCAAAGGCTTGGTTTTGGTCTGTCTTAGCCATCTTTTTACCTCACCCTCAATCTGATGGTCTTTTAAGATAGCCACTGCCGCTGGCCCTAGTTGCTGCTAGGTCCAGGCATCAAGCAAGCTGAGCAGAGCTGAGTGCAGACATCAAAGTGAACGGCTCTTTCATCATCTTTTGAACACCTGCAGAGAAAGGTCTTTTCGGGTTCACAGCTCACTTCCTAGGTGAAATTCCAAACAGTCCTTACCGATATAATGTAGTATGTGCATATAGCCAATATTATAGACACAGTCAAGTTATATGCATCACAGATCCTGCCCCTGCAGTGGAATTTTTGGGAGTGAAAAGTTTCAGTGAACTTCATGTGGGATTTCAATTGAATGCTGAGTTTCTCCAACAGGCATTTCAAGGAAAATTGATGTGAGTTTTGGCTTTCCAGCCACTGGCCTTGCTTGGAGGTGCCAGTGAGTTTATTACTAATTTAAATGTTGTTCTCCCAACTTGAAAGAGAGTTAAATATTGAACACGTCTCCCATGCCTTCCAATTCACCACCTACAGCTTCAGGTCATCAAGGAAGTATCTTCATAAAGGACTGTTAATTACACATTTTTCAGGTATTTACAACAGGTTTAAAATGATCTCAAGGCTTGATCCAAGATAGCCATAAACACAATGTGCTTTGAATTAATGCCCTTCTGATGAAGGTGCAGCTACTGATTGCACCTTTTCTTTGTAACCAGAAGGGGCAATCAGGAAACCTTAGTGTTGCACTATATCTTCCTTTACTGCCAGTTGCCCACTTGTAGCCATTACCCAGAGAAAAGCAAGGAGGGAGGGAGCTAAATAAGAACCTTTTTTAAGTGTAATTTTTACTTTGATTCATCTTAGTATTTCTAAATTTCACAAGTGTTTTTTATTAAAATAAGAAGGTTAATGAAAGATGTCTGAGTGTGTTAATTAACCCGAGTCTGAACGGGTCATTAGAAACAATGGAGAATTGTATAGGCAGTCACACCTGACAAGCATGGAAACTGGCCAAATGAGTCAGATGAGGAGATTGATCATTTTAAAACAAATATAATTTGCTCGATTTGTTTTCGTCTCCCTCCCTAATAGCAAAATTGCTTTGAAGACAAATAGTAGACCCTCTTTATGATCTTACATTTACAATAGTCATTGTCTTATAATTATTAGACTGGAGTGTGTGATTTTGGTATGTGTGCAAATAACATGAGACAACTTTATTAGCCTGGGCTGATATTTTGAGGAAAACACTGCTTACATGCAGTGTGTTTAGAGAAGTATCAATTGCCCCTTGCACTTCTGAGATACTCATTTGACCGGACATGTTCCTCTTCGAATTTAGACCACCACAGTGACTGGTCTAGGCTGCAAGGTCCTTCCTGTCGGTCTTCATACTATCCAGAGACTGTAGTACTACAGACCTCCTTTTCTACACCTGTCCTTTATGATCTCTTTAAACACAGGAGGAAGTTTCTCCATATTAGAGTTCAGTTTGTGGCTGCCAGTAAATCCCACAGCAATTGAGACCACGGCAAAGCTTGCTGAGACCCTCTCCAAGTGCCAGATGGATCCTTTCTTCTACCCATCTCCTCCACTATTACCATGAAGGAGCTTGACCATTAAAAAAAGGACCCCCTAATAAAACCACTGACTGTACAAGGATTTCTCTCCTTGGAGAGAGGAAACCACGGCAGATGTTAGTCATGTCATGCAAAATGCTGGTGGAAGAGGGTGAGGAGGACACCAAGGTTGTGGAGACTTTCTGTTGGGTCATTCTGAAGATAGGCATGCTCACCTATCCCCATATGAGCCTGTGGGCACCTCAGGACTGTCCAGAGCCCTCCTCCTCAAATTCTCCTGGCTTATTAGCATGCCACAGGACACATTCAGATCTGCTGTGTTCATGCTGCCATCAAGATGGGTCTGCAAACAAGACACTGGCAGGAGGCAAAATGCACACTTCCTTTGTAAGAGCTTTGTAAGAGCTGCTCTTTCAGAGAGCAACAGACAGCCTGCAGGAACTTTGGAGAACAGAGTAGAACAGACATGACAAGGAAAAAAATTTGGGGACGCAAGTCTGAAACAACAGTTCCTTTTTTAATCTACCTTTCATGGCTTACCAAGGGAAAGAAAAGAGCCTATCAAGGACACACAGCCAGCCTCTCTCTTTCACTGTCAAATTTGTTGCCTCATTTGGGGTTTAGAAACAAATGGTTTTTTGTTTTTTTGTTTTTTCTTGTAAATGAATTAAGCTATCTGGGGATGGATGATGGATTCAGGAGATACAGGGTAGGTTACGATCATGCTCTGTTTCTTCCCTGTGGGACACCTGTACTTGTGAATCTGCAGACATTGACCCAATTACTAAGCCAGCACCTGGATACAAACTCCCTGTGACCACATCTACAACTTGCTGTATTCACTGTATTTTGTTCAGGGACTTTTATGTTTTAGTGCCTTTTTATGCTAAGTTGGCATATGTAAGTGAACTCCATTTTCTGAGCAGTTCACTTCATCCTTTGAGATGTCCTTGTTTTTCTTTTAGGCATTTGAAGCAGGTCCCCTCCTCTCTCACCTCCTCCCCCCCCCCCCCCCCCCCCCCCCCCCCCCCCCCCCCCCCCCGTCTCCCAGGATGACCTGCTAATTTAAATGAAAACAGATCACAGCAACATTCTCTTTGTCACTGTAAACTCCAGAAGGCTTTCCCCCTTCATCGAGGACAAAAATTCAGGACAAAAAGCCTTATTTACTCATCCCGTCCTCCCCTCTCACCAGAGGGTTCTCCCTCAGTGCCATGATGTTTTCTCCAGTCTAGTTTTAAATGTCTTTTTTTCTTCTTTCTGTGGACCGACACATCTCCAGTTTCACAGACCAGTTATGTGGTGTTTTCAGATATTCAGGCTAAATTTTCCTTTGAGTTAGTGTCCATGGTCTTAAATTAGGCTTCTCATTAATTCACTCTGTAAAATTATACTCATTGTTTGAATTTGATGAAGTGTTCTCACATTAGATCCACTTGTGGAGATAAACATGGAGCATAGGGTAACAGTCGTTTATGGTGGGAGCAAAAGGATTTAGCCCAAGGTCTACAAAGGTATTTATGGTGCTATCTCCTATTTAGATGGCTAATTTGCTATAGATTTTTACTCCTTAATTAGAAATTGAGAGCACTAATAGCTTTCTGCCTCTAATCTTAAATGTCTGTCCTAGCCGCTAGGCACATTTTCAGAATTACAAGCTTGTGTGGAGGGGAAAGGCAATACACTGCCAGGAACCCTTCAGTTTATCAGTAAAAGCCAGTCTCTGGGGAAATTCTGGGTAAAATGTGCATTCGAGGTATTTTCAAGAGGAGCTAACTTTGCAAGGAGCTGGGAGTACCCTCTCAGAGCTACCTAAGTCCTAAATTTCACTGGCTCTACTGGCAGGTAAAGTCTTCAGAGGCCTGAGACTTCCCTCCTGTCTTGTTGAGAAAACCCTGTTTACCTACATGTGGTCCTGGTAGATCTGATGAAGATCCAGTATCTACAGCCATGTGGCTGACAAACAGTTGTGTTTATCTGCAGACTTGAAAGAAATAGAAGAAAAACACACAAACTGTGGACTCCCTTTCCCCTTTTCTGCATGAGAGATCCCCAGATTAGTAATCACATTAGGAAGGACAAAAATTCCTCCAGGAATTGAAACACTTTCAGTATAGGACAGAAGGGCAAAAGGTCTTTATTGGAGAAGAAAATACCTCATGCACTTGGGCTGCAGGTTTTATGTGATGTCTAGAAAAACGACAGTAAAATTGGCACCTCCTTGCTCAAGAGGTCCCCAGTGAACGTTCAAGACATATCTTGTTTGCAAACACAAATGGATTTTTACTCCTGTTTTCCCTGAGGAGATTGCAGAGCTATGGCAGAGTGAGCTGTATTCTCTTCTGGCTCGTGCATCATCATCAAATCTGTCGGCTAATTTCCATTTGAAGAATTGTTATTGCCAGTACGGAGGCAAGAGCCAGACTGAATTCTCCTCCGATCAGTGGTAGAGTTGGATGAGTTGGCATTTAGAAAGATCACCTTTATGAGTGGTGAGCAAAGACCAGTGGAAGAGGAATAAAAATTGGATCCGTTGGAGGTCATCACCAGAAAGTTTCCTCCCTGACTATTTCTGTGCTATCTCATGGAGAGAGGCAGTCTCATCATGTTTCTTTTTTTTTTTGGGTTTTTTTGGTATGTGTGATGGTTTGTTTTCACCTTGGAGTCCAAAAACATGGAAGCTCTCAAATGCTCTTTAGTATGTGGCACCTGAGAGTCAATTTGTATAATTTCTTCAGCTGTTCTGATAGAAACAGTAAAACAGAAAAAAAAAAAGAGGGCTTTCCCCTTTTCTTCTTGTTTTCCCTATGGGTCTACCTCAGGATCCTTGGAAGAGGTTATAGTCCCAGGGGCTGCCAGACCGCCTTGCTATCTGAGAAACACCACCACCGAATTCCCAGGAAATGGGGAGGATAAATCAGAAGCTATATGCAATATCTTTTTTTTCATTGAGAACAGACCCAGAATTTGCCTTCAGACCCAAAAGAGATCAACACCCTCACACATCCTTAACTGAGTGACAGTGATGATGAGGTTTTATAATATTTTTTTTCAAACTTGTCTTTACTTCTTGTGCAATACAGGATTCTTCTTTATCTTCCTCCCTTCCTATTAAATTCCCTTTTCCTCTACTAGCCTTGCATCCTCCAAAGAGGAAGAGCATCATGAAACAAGGTCAGATCAGCAAAGGCTTTTCAAACAGTCTCTCTTTCAAGGAGAACCACAAAAGTCATTTTTAAGGCTACTATGGGGACTGGATTTTTTACAACATGTCCTGTTCTGTTCCTATTTTCTGCTTCTTATTCTAATGTTTGTAGTGAGACCAGAGCTGACAGCAGATGTTAATGCCTGAGATGGGGAAGTGATCTCAAACTGGCCACTCATAGGGGTCTTTGATACATCTCTAAAATGGCTTCCAGCTCAGCTTTTCAGGGGCTTAAAGAGACTTGCATCTGGCAGACATTGTACTACTCTATCTTACTCCCATACTGCTTTGGGTGATGTTGTACCATATTTCTGGATGTCTAATGGTCCACTGCCAGTGGCCTGGACAAGGTCCAGACACTGCCTTGTCATGCAGCTCTTGCATGCAAGCACTGGATCTGCTGGTCTGCTCTCTGCATGGGAGATGCATCACACAGACAACTTCTGGCTAGGTGGAGGGTCTGTTTTTCACTGGTCTGGTTCACCCTTGGCTCTGATGTGTAGCTCAATGACAACTAGGTCATGCCTGAAACCACCCCTTTGGCTGCAGAGGAGACCCAGGTACAAGCTGGGCTCTACTCTGTGACAAAATAAGCAGAATAGCTGCATGCCCATATGAAAAGACTCCCCCCAAATATTTCCTCTAAGATCAAGCACAGTTTATCAGTTTGGGATTGGAAGCATCCTCTCCCATGAGGGCTGAGCCCTTCCTCAGCACTGAAAGGGCAACCCCCCATCATCTAATAGGCCCTTTACACTGCTGTGTGTGCATTTGACAGATCTGGTCAAATTATGAAGTCCTTTCTTTGTGAGAAGGAATATAACAATCACAGATAATGGGAATCATGCACACTTAAATCCCTGCTTATGCTAAAGGATTGCCCCAGGAAGGGAAAATGTCTGACCCACTTTCATTACAGCTTTTTGAAAGACGATGCTGTGCTTCCTGCAGCCAGTAACTTTGCAATGCCAATAATGGGCAGTTTGTGCACAGTACGTGTAAGTAAACAGTGACATCTCGTCTGCTGTGCGTGTGCTCCAATGAAACTGCCTCACTGTACTCCTGATTCTTTTGGCCAGTTGTGCCGCTGCCTGTACACATCTGTGCTGAGCACAGAGCTGCGTGCATGGGAACCTCCCTGGACAGGGCCACGCTCCGGAATGAAGGAGTCTTAAGGTTATGTGGACCCACTTGTATCTTGAGCACCACCTCAGAGCTAGCAGCTCTGAAGATTTTATTTAGCTACAACTTTAGTTTCACCCTGGGAAAGGAGTGGGGTGGAAAAAAACAGAGATCCCCATGAACAGTCCCTTGCAAGCATTAAGAGCACTTCTTAGCGGCGTGCAGGAGGGATGCAGCTCTTCTGATAGCACTCAGGTTAAGCTGATTGCCACCGGTTGTGAATCCAGTCCTCCTTTTTCCGTTATTTCTAGTAGTTGCAAGCAGGTAGCCAAGTCTGCATGGAGGTTATTTATCTGCAGGAAGAGAGGAAATACCACAGCACTCTTGGAAAATGGGCCAATTCCGTGGTATTTTGTCTCTGAGCAGAGCAAGATGGCTCAGGGGAAGGTGTTAGTCAATTAAAGATAATCTAATTAAAAACATAAAATAAAATCCACCCCAGCATTTGCTCCTGCCTGCCCTTCCCCCAGAGAAAAGAGGCACTGAAAGAAGCAAGAATGCTTTTCCTGCTGCCACAGAGGGTAGAGGCAGAGAGGGCATTTGAGGGAGTATTTCCTCAGTCCTCATCATTACCAGAGTCCTTTGTGTTCATTTCTGATAGTGAAATGCCCACGTTAAAATGAAATCTCCTCCTCGACAACCTGTTCACAACTGGTAATATCCCCCAGATTCCCTCTGCTCCTCGCTGAGGCTTTTAGTACCTCTTGTTACCAGATGGCAGCAGGCTGGCATTTGTCTAGTTAAAATGGATGCTGGAAGCAGCATCGAAAAGCACATTGTTTGGGACTGTCATTATTTGCATTTCTGACTTGGCGGGTACCAGGTTGAGACCACTCCCACACAGGCACCTTGCACAGAGGTACCCGCCCTGAGAGATCAATCCTTGGAGATGCGATGAAGAAGAGGAGGTGGCTGATTTATTTTTCCCCAAGAACCCTTCTAGATCATGGCAAAACCTGCTTTGCTTCCCTCTCCCAGGCTGACCTGGTTCCCCAAGACCCCTGAAATGGGAGAGTATCCACCAAAGGGAGCACAGGGTGATGTTGCAGAGGCGATGCCCCCTGAGAGCCTGGGTGGGAGCTTGTCAGGCTGCCTGGGGTGTTGGGGTGTCAGGGTGCAGGTCGAGGTGTCAGGCTGCAGACGATCACTCTGAGCAGGAGGTAGATGCAAACCTAAAGTTGAGGTTGGGGAGGGGGAATAAATGATAACTTAATATCTGAGAGGTAAGTGTTGGTAATTAGTCTGCAACACTTTGATCATTAATGCATGCAATCAAATTATCATCAGGAACGCTTTCCCACCAGCCCCCCTCCTTCCTTTCCCCCCACTTCTCTCTCTTTATTTTAAGGGCTGGCACACGGCAAAAGCTGACAGCAACAGCCCCACCGTGCAGCCAGGAGGCTTTCAAAGGAAGCTGCTGCTCCCTAGTGTTTGAAGGATTCAGAGCTGGAGCTAAAAACAGGCAAGAGCGAGCAAGTCCCCAAAGAAAGGCCGAGCAATAAACTAATGGGCCCAGGCAGTTTTCTATCCCGAGCACCAGTTCTTTGTTATCTGCTCGGCTATTGATTGCAATCCCCATGGATACAGCTCAGGTTTTCCTGCTTTGAGTTCTTAAGTGAAATTAAAAGCATGCGGTTCATTACTCAGTGCTCTCCTCTCTTCCTCTGATCTACTGGCTACAATCCAGGCACTGCTGGCCAATTACACCCCTGGGAATAACCTGCCTTTTTTTGTGTTTTGTTTTGTTTCGTTTTGTTTTGTTTTGTTTTGTTTTTGTTTTGTTGTTTTTTTTTGTTTTGTTTTGTGTCCCCCCCCCCCTTCACATTTCTACATACTCTGCATCTTCAGGAAGATGGAGGAAGAAACTACACAAGACACTCTGTGAACTCTGCCTTTCAACAGTGTGGGAAATAATTGATTACCATTCCTGCTCTCCAGCCACAGTTGGAGTTTAGTACCAACTTTTGTGATACCTGCATGCATATATGTACATCTATGTGCACATGCGAACATGCATGTTCCAGTGTGGCAGCTCTGCAGAAGCTCAGCTTTTGGCAGAAATGGTTGGAGGATTTTGATAACAGAATTTTTATTGGGTAAATGCCAGTTCATCAAAATGACCTTTTTTTAAAAAAAAAAAAATCAAAGTTCATCATCTTTGGTACTGGAAATTTGTAAGACAGGGAAAGAAGAAGAGCTGGTAAGGGTTATATAAGACTTTTAAAAAGAAATGTGTCTTGTGTCCAAGATTGGGCTTTTTAGCTAAACCAGAAAGTGCAAATGCACAATCCACTGTAAATTGAGCTGTGACTGTTACCCCAAAACCTCTTTTTGGGAAGCTGTGCGGAAGAGTGAGAAGCAAGAGGTCGGTAGCACAATGTACTTCCTCAAAGACAGAGAAAATCTCTCTCTGGACCCTGACACCTAAACATCCTAGGTCATCCTGAATCTCGCCAGCACTGTTGGTGATACAATCTCCTTTGACAGTCGTGTCTTAAAGGAAGGGCAAATGAATGCATTAAGATCTCTCTGGATATTTTATCCAACCATCTATCAGGCTCTTCTAAATAGTATTTTGTCTGTAGAGTTTAACATCAAATACATGGAAAGTCAATGGGTTGACTTCCTTTTTTCTCCCAGAACTAGAGGTCAAATAATGCTTGATTAGACAGTATAAATCTATACATACACTGTTGATAGGTGTAATAATAATAGGTAAGTGACAGGAAATGCTGGTGAAGGGTGTGCTGAAATTCAGGCCACTTATCTAGGCTTTCAGCACGGCCTGAAGCGGGACCTACATTTAAAATTTTTGGCAAGCCTGAAATACTTCTTTTCATTACATAATTGGCCTGTAACTCTAATGATGATAGTGGAGCTGCTCCAGATTTATACTAATGTAACTGACAGCAGATTTTTGGCTCTGAGTCTGTAAGAAAAAGCTTGCCATAAATTCAGTATTCAGACTGTCCTTTGTAGTTTCTCTTTTTTTTTTTTTTTTTTCTCAGAGAGGAAGCAAGTGCTTCTCTCTTTTCAGATTAATTCCTTTTTGTAATATTTTCTTATGGTTACTGAGAGTTTGCTTCCGTTCAGCTGACCTATTTAAGTTAGGTGAGCATGAGTAGAGAACACATTCATCCCATATATAACAATGGAGTTGTTACACGTGCACTGTTCCCAGAATAGCTCCCCCCGAAAATTACTACTCGGCTTGTTTTATGGGCTTTCACTAGAGAGGCTAAAATTGACTCAAGTTTGAAGAACATCTATTTAAGTATATTTTAAATTGTGAATGCTTAAGAGGGGATTTTTGAGCGTGAGCCTGGGGATTTTTTATTTTAACATTACATTTAATGGTGTCTTTGGCATTTAACGTGAGGGGGTGTACGTGGTATATCTGTATGTGTATGTTTATATCTAGAGAGAGATAACTCATGTGGAATGAAAATCCATTTAGCAGAAAAATGAGATCTCTTGAGTGTTTGTATTTTCTGCTGGAACTAGAAAACACTAGTACTATAAAAAAATAAGACACGGAATGATCTAAACCAATAAGATATGATTTTATGCCAAGATGTGAGAATGGATCTATATCTTTATCAGGTTTCTCTCACTTGAGAGATGAAAATCACATGGAAGCTTGTTAGAAATTCAGTCTATACAGTATATCTTTCAGAAATACATTGTAATGATGTCTGACAGTTTCAAAAGTGAATTACAGGCTCTGGGGTAGTTTCTGTCCCCTCCCCTGTATAAATGCCACAGCCCAGCCAGGCCCATCTACACGTGTGCATGGACATGCACAGCAAAGGGAAACGCAGAGGCATCCCAACAGCTTGCTTCCTGGCCTCTGTGCAAGCGCAAGATGCAGGATCAGGGTGGCTCAGGCTTTTCCCCAGTTCAGAGCAGATTGCCGGGAGCCTGTGGTGACACGGCCTTGCATTGGGCTGTTTTCTCGCCTTCTAAACTCAGGCTTGCAAGTTTGGTGAACTGACTGTTGAACTGGTGGGGCAATGAACACTACAGACGGGCTGGAGTCTTGTGCAAACCTGCCGTTGTCCAAGTGGCACACATTGCTAGCTCCTTTTCCTATTGTCAAGTGCACATTAGCTAGTCCTCCTCCAGCTGCAGGGATCCCCTGTGTTCAGCAGGGAGAAAATAAAAAAACAGGGTACATTTTGCTGGGTAACATTTATTCCTGTTATACTCAATACCAGGGAAGCTGCAAACTCTGTCTCTTGATTTTCCTCCTCCTTTTTTTCCCTCTCACTTACTGTGTCTTGGGTGGATGTGTTTGCTATTATAAAGTCTATTGAAACATAAACATATACTTTTAAAATAGCATTTCACTCTGACAATACTCCTGGAGAGAGCTGAGAATATTGTGGTGGAGATAATGTACTCCAGACAATAAGAGAAGACAGGAGCGGGAAGCTTATCTGCTAGAACCCCTATTGCCTATTTAAACAATAATCCCCTTCAGAATGATGTTTTTCTGTGTACGCTTAAAATGCATGATATTCAGCATGTTCGTGTGGCTTTTAATAGCCTGGATAATTTTCCATACAATTAATTCCCTGAATATATTCTGCTTTGCTTCTGCAATTTGTAACGTGGGTTGTTCCCGTACGGGTGCAGGCTAACCCCTCCTGGAGCGGCTGCCTCCCGAGCCAAGCAGCACACCACCGTGGAGGTGCTCAGCGGGGATGGGTGCCTCCTACTCGAGATGGGTGGGTGGCTCTGCAAAGCCTTATGCAGCTACTGGTTCCTTTCTGAAGACAGATTTAAAGGTTTTATTTCTTTTCTTCCGTGCTTTGATTTCTGTGGTAGCGGAATCACAAGGATTTTGTCTCTGAAAGCAACGCTAAGCCCAGATGTGGAAAGAAAGGGCTAAGTGACAACTGACAAGCAGCCGGGGGAGGTGGGGGGTGATGTCCTGCATTGAAGAGCTGTGTCGTGATGCTCTGGAAGCTGTGAAGAGCCCAAGCTGTTGCCATGAGCCAGAAGAGCATTCCCCAAGGGATAAAGGTGCAGGAACCCAACCCATGCCATCCCCCCCGAGAGCTCCAGGGCAGGGGAGTTGCTCAGGCTGGAAATAAGGGCAGATATAGACAGATGTACTTCCACTGCCAAACTTCAGTGCTTCCAGGCAGCCTAAAAGGACCTTTAAAACAAGAACTATGCTCAGTTGCACTGATAGGGACAGAGAAAGCAGATCATTTCCTATTTACTCCAGACACATGGACACCCACGGTCATGGAAAAACACTTTTGCCTACCTCCATGTGGGCCTTTGGGCCACTGTGGGAATGGGAGCACAAGGTTACAGCACAGGAAAGGTGGGAAAGACAGATCTTCTGGGTGTAAATCAGCATTATCTCTTCCAAGGAGAACAATGCCAGCTCAGCTTACACCCGCTGAGGATCTAATTGGCATTTGGCTCTGGCTGCAAAATTAGGATTGCTTCATCATTGTGCTTCTGATCCTGTATCACAGGAATCAATGAGGAATTTGATTACAGGCTCCTATTGGGATTCACAGTCCATCCTGGGGATGTTAATCATAGAAGTTGTGACTGAGGAGTACAGAGAATTGGCTGGGAAATTCAGATTACTTTTCAAAAGGAAAATGGAAGCCAAGTGTATGCGGTCTGGGAGAGTTCAATTACAGCTGAAATTTTGCTTGGAAAAGAAAACAGCCCTGAGAGTTGACGCTGTTCTGTCATTGACTTGTGCTCAATCTTGCCTCCTTTCCTTTCTTCAGCTATGGTGTGGGTATCTTGGACATAACTACCCCTTGGAAGAGAGATGCTGGCGTGGTTATTAATTTTCTGGCATATCGTGGCTTTAGATATAGTGAAATCTCATCTGGCTCTGATTGGGAGGATGCAGACAGATCACATTACTGGCCAATCCCACTTTTCCACTGTCTTTCCTCCCAACCAGATCTAGCCAGTTAACCCACTCTGAAGGTATATAAACCATATGAACTGTTAACTCCAACCAGGCTTGAGTTGGGTGTGAGCCTGCACCCACTGGTGCTGCTGGGCACAAGAATGCATTGCTTCCCTTTCACAGCAGCTGGTGCTGGCCTTCTGTCAGTGCAAGAATCACACAGATGGAAATACCATGTCTTCTACATGGGGTGAGTAGGCTGGGGGAGGGATTGTACAACACAGCCCTCTCCCAGCTGGCATCTGTGTTTGAACCCACCCGTTAGGCTCATCTGAATTACTAAAAGCTAATTTTGTATTGCAAGACCATGACACAGATGAGCAATGACTTTGGGTCATGACCCATTGATGATAGAAGTGAATCAACGCACCAGAGATGAACAAAAGAGAGATTATTAACTCAGTGGTTGATGCAGAGTGCCAAAAATCAGGATTTCCCTCTGGCTCTGTACTGATTAGTGTGTGACCTCAGGAATACCTCATGGCATCTCAGAGCCTTGGTTTCCTCACCTGCAATATAGTGATAATGCTCATCGCAACCTTTCACTACTAATGAAGAATGGATCTTGCTGGGCTTGGAGAACTTGAGCTAAAAAACCCCCAAAATTTTAAGTGGAAAGATGTGATATTGGTTGCTTTCCCTCAGACCCAGTGGGGCTAAGCAGGGTTATATCATCTATGAATGCAAAATATGTCCCTAAGAGTGGATGGTTTTATTTGTTTTTTTGTTTTAATGAACAATTCTCCAACCTGTTTCCAAACTCATGACACACCTTCTACTGTTAGGAAAACAAAAAAACCCCGATGTATTTCTCTGTGCCAGCAGCAGACTCACAAACAGATCAGCAAATAAGGTATGTGCTTCTAAGGACTGTCTGATGGATATACACGAGTTACGTCCTTTTCCATCATTTTGTTGATTAATAGGCATAATATCGTTTCTGATCACTGCAGTAAGTATACTGTGAAAGATAACCACTGAAGACATCTAATTGTTTTCCCTTTGGGTTTTTGGTTTTTTTTTTTTTGAGGGGGGGTAATGCTTTAAAATAATGGCCCTAATCATTATTAATTCCTTTGGTGTTCACTGGAATAGCATCAATCACAACTAACTCATTTGCTATTAATGTGTATGTCACAGATACTTCTGTAGGGTTTCTTTCTGCTAGAATTCAGTGTTCATTAGATGGATCAGGTTTTTTTTTTCCCCGCATTGTTCCTGGAGGGTTTTGAGAAATCTTTTGCTCGGGGGGAGGCACCAGACTGTATGCTCAGCTCATCCGGCGTGCAAAAGGACAGGTCTTCTTTTAAATGCAATGACCCTTGGTTTCCCTCTCTGGCACAGAACTGACCCTTCTGGCTCATCCACTCTGCATACACTGCTCTAGTCATCAAAGATTAAAGACAGATTCCCACACTCTCTGAAACTGTCAGGAGACCCCCAGTTTTTCTTCACACAGTCTCCAACCCAGTATGTAGAAGAGAAAAAAACCCAAAGTTTTAATTTGCCATGCTGACAAACCCAGGATTTTAAGATTAAACTGTGTGTCTAATGATGCTAATTAAAGAAATCTCTGAAGATCTAGCTGTGATCATAACAAATAACAATAAGGTCCCCAATTCCCTCTGAAAAAAGGCATTGTGAAAGGGATTAAATCAATTTCAGGGGAAGTTGCAGCCATTGCAAGATTCCCAGCAATGGAGATGTGGAGATGCTGTCCTGGTCCTCCAGCTCTTGCTGCTCACCTTACCATTGTGGATTTGTCTTTTTTTTTTTTTTTTTTTTTTTTTTTTTCTTTTTTTTCTTCTTTTTTGATTTTTTATTATTTTTGTTTTGGATGGTACCAACTGCAGGCTAGACTTTGGCCTGCCTTCCCCTCTTGGGAGTCCTCTTGAAGGGGATGTGTCAAGGGGAAACATGAAAACATGTCCTTGCTAGTGTTTTCCAGCAACCTAGAGCACTGACTGATTTGGGCATAGGTCTCCTGACAGCATTTTTGAGTTACCTAGCGAGCAATGTAGGTTGTGAAACACAGTGACATTTAAAAGACCTTCAGGCATCCCACCTTGCCTCCAACGGCTACAGAAGTGCCATGGGTTCCCTGTATCCCTGTATCACGTCCACCCACCATTGACAGGCACGTCCGACCCCGTGCATTGTCTACAATGTCTGTGTGTAAGCACCTGAATAGCTCCCTTGGTGTGTGGCATGACTTTGAGCCTAGCAGTGCCCTTGCCAGGCCTCCTCTAAAGTCTGTCAGCATAAATCTATCCCTTAACTGCCCTAAACCAGTGGTGCTACTACTCTAGTGACCTTTTGTCAAGTAAAGGGCTTGCCTCTGGCTTGGACCTTTGGAAGAGTTCTGGTGAAGTAGCTGTAGGATTTTTGCTAACTACAACTCTTTCTCCTGTAGCTTGAGTGGCAGTTTTGAAGCCAAGAAACTTGAGACGCAATCACTGCTTTGGCCACATGTGTGTTTTCTCATTAGTGGGCTGATTTGCTACAAAATGCTGAGGATTTCACATGCCCATTGATATTGTTCTTTGATGAATTCAGTAAAATGCCAGTGGAGCCTCTTGTCCCACTTTCATTTCCAATCAGCTCAGTATTCCATATTCTTCACTAAAATAAAGTACCTCCCAATGGCCATACCCTTGTGAGCAACCCTATAAAAATAAAGAATGTGCATGTGTTTGTGTGTGCACATGCACGCAATCCAAACTTGTGTTTCATGCCTTAGAGCTAGGTCTAATGAGTGGTATGAAACCAAAGGCAGGAAGGGACTGGCTTAGCATTCCCTGAGCATCCTTTCTAAATTCATTGCAGTTAGTTTTCCAGTGTTGTTGTAAAACTCAATGAGTTTGTCATAGCTCACAGTAACATCTCCTTTCAGCAGCAAAGATAACCCTGCTGTTGTAATGGATGCTAAGAGAGACTTCCAGCTGAGACATGCTTCCGCTCAGCTCCTCCTGTCTCATCTGGAGTAAGCCACTTTGTGGCTCATCCAGAAGATCCTCATTTCAGAGCTGCCTTGGGAGACAAGCTCTCCCAGCTCTCCTGCAAACAGAGGACTCCCAGGGGTGAAGCACACAGTGATGCCTCCTAAACCCAAGGAAATTAGCAGACACCAGCCTGATATAAAGTTTCCTGTGTTTATCTTAGGAACAAGAGGCAAAATCAATGTCCTTGAAAATAAGAACATAAACTAAGAGATGTCTTTCTCCTAATCCTTCCCTTGGTTTTGCAATACACAAACACAGGGTTCTTTAGCAACTCAGCCCATCTCCTACTTACATCTTTGACATCTACTAGGGATTACAGCCCAGGATTTTACCTCTCCACTGCCATGAATGAGCACTGGGCTGCCTCTTCACCCCATCTCATTCCCCCCCCAGGTGATTCCCACAAGCACACATAGTCCCAGTATCAGCCATTGCCCCGACACTGTGAATTAGCCTTAGGGACAGGGCAGTTGTGTCATGTCATACATGTCCCGAGGTAAGGTTGCCTGCAGGAAGGTGGTTTACTCATGCTGATCCTGTTGGAAGGACTGCCTTGCCCTTCATACCGTCTGTTTTCCACAGTTTGAGTCTGGTTGAGTATCAAATCCTGATGGGATGTTGTCACTGTTGAGCTGACTTTCCCGAATCCCTGATCTGGTGGTTTCTCTTAACCTATCTGCACTTCTGGTAGGCAAACAAGGTCACATCAGGCTTTATGATGCCTTCTCCAACCCTTCCATAGCTAAACTTCTAGAAAGTCCGTATCTTTATTGAAGCCACTGTAGGCTGCCTGTCTCTAGTTATGGGCTGCAAATGTTGATTTGGCATTGGAGCTGCTTAGAAACTCTATATCAATATTGTTTTCTATTGGAAAGTGCTATTCAGTCAAAACCAAAATTTCTTTGGATCAATGAAATATCAGCATCCTCTTCCAGGAAAAAACCTGAATTGTGGTAAAAGAAAATTTGGTAACTTCCATTTGGGAAATTTCTAAGTTTTAAAATTTTCATTCCTTGTAACATACATGGAGGTTGTTTTTTTTTTTTTTTTTTTTTTTTGGTGCAAATTTCATATCTGCATAATTTGAGTTTAACATGCATATAGAAATGCATAAAGATAAAGTAGACTAATATCCTATGCTAATAGTCCCTGTTACCACAGATGTGCTGCTGGAAATGTTCTGCCATTCTTTTTTACATCCCTTCATTAAAATCCCATGAGTAGTTGCTGCTTAGCACTAATAGAAATACGTCCTTATTTTTTGGCACAGTGTTCCCTCTTTCTATTGCAATCTAAAATTTAAATTCAAAACCAAAAATTGACTGGTCATTCTGCTTGGTGGACAGCTAGGAAATCAGAATTTTTCCTGATCTGCATTGGATCAAATCCAAAATTCCTAACATCTTCTTTTCCACTGTGATAAAAATGTTCTATCTACAGTGTTTCCTAATCACTGCAGCAGGGATCTATGGGAGTTCATGGACTATTTCTAATGAATCCGCAAGACGCAACTGAGAAAAACAGGTTTGTTGTGCAGACAGTTATATGTGCTGTTCAGGGCTTCCCTTCTCTGCCAGAAAACACTTGAGAATTTCAGATAGAGAATGTTTTAAGATGGCTCTTTCACACACTGTATTGGCAAAAATCTGCTCCATCACCTACTGTAATTATAATTTACAAATTCCCATAAGTGTGCTGATAAAATGGTTCTTGTTTCATTTATACACATTTTTCTGTGCCCTGGGCAAGTTATTTACCTTTCCTCATGCCTCAGTTTCCTTTCTGGAAGAATAAAATTTTCTGATCATTCACAGGAAGATTTTGGAAGAGGCAGTTCATATTTACAAAGTGCACTGAACAGGAAAATAACTTGCTAGGGGAAATTTCTCACTGGAATAATTAATCTGATTCATCCAGGGCCAATGAGGGTGTCATTGCACGGCATTTCCTTATGGAGCCTAAAGAGACAAGCATGAAACAGTGAATGCCAACAGCCTGTCTGTATTCCTCAAGCTGCCACGATTCTCCGGGCAAAAGGCTCAGTGAGTCAGCAGCCACAAGGCACATGCAGATGGGTTTTGATGGAGACAAGTGTCCTGAATTACTCTGGGTGCTAGGCTGAATGGTACCACAGGCATTAAAACTGGGAAGAAATCTTCTGCAGTGTTTTAAGCCTTTCTATGTTGTACTTTTAACAACAAGGAAAGGGCCAAGGGATCCTCATATTTATTGAGCTGTAGTTAATAGTGTAGTTAGTATTGTCTATTCTCCCATCTACTCAACTGCCAAGGGCTGTAAAATTCACACATTTTGAAAGGATGGAGGTGGCAAGAAATGGGTAAAGATGTCTCCACAGTTATCTGGCTTTTCTTTAAGCCTGAAGGACTTGATGTTTTCCCCAGCGCTGGAGCAGGTACCCTGAGGATGGATGGCAGACACTGCAGGGAGAACCTGTGGCTGCCAGGAGGGCCACCAACAAGGGATGTCTGAGAGTCCCCTGCCTGGCATGTCCCCTGGCCTCTGCTCTCCTTCAGGTCAGAGCTGATGCTGAAGAGCCTGTTTGCATACAGAGACTCTGATCTGGCCTATAAGCCAGTGGCCACTTACTTCTATCTATTTCTTAACATTTGCATGCATTAAAATAAATCATTTTTTATTTTCAAGGACAGTGATTAATCCACTGAGCCCTTCTGCTATTGCTCTATTGCTCAAAGTGTATTAGCTGCAAAAGAAGCAAAAGAATCTCTGCTTTAATGGCAAACAATGAGGTTTAAATACATCCCATCTCCTTTAACATCTCCTGGTAATTAGTGACAAAGGCCCTCCTGCTCAAGTACAGCAAATATTTAACACCCACCTCCATTAGCCTGAAATTCATTTACCAGCTTGGCCTCTGTATCTGCCAGGCATGGAAGCTGTTACAGCAGCCAGCAAGCGTTCTACCCGCTCCCTAACCCCTCAGACGCGAGAGACACGGGATCCCTGACAGCAACAGTGAGGAAAATGCTCTCCTCATCTGCTGCTTTAGTCTTGCTTAGGATAAAAAATGGCAAATATCTCCCAGTGTGAACCATCACTCCAAAACACTTGTGGGATTGTGAGGGTAAAGCTTCCTAAGTGATATTTAATGGAAAGGGAAGTATTAAATGCCTGAAAGACTATAAAAACAAAGATGTGACACTGTCCTGAAGAGTCCCAAGCATCCCGATGGGGAGGGTGCTCTGCAAAAGTATCACTCCCCACTTGTGCCATTCTTGCCCTTGTCCATGGCAGTTACTGCGAGCAATCAGCAAAATCACACATTTCTTTTCCCACTCATGGGTGGAAGTGGCAGGGCTGAGTTTTGTCTCTCCTGGGGCTCTGGCGCAGCAGTGGCAAGGGGGAATGGCTCTGCTCTGGCACCCAAGCCCGTAAGTCACGCTCAGCTAGCCCCATGATACATGGTAAGCACCATCTTCTCGAGGCGGGCGAGCGATGGAGCCATTAACAAAACAGATGACGGGGCAGTGTGTGAGCGCGGCGCTTTGCCTCGCTGGCGGGTGTGCTCCTCTCCTGGCATTTATCTGGAACATGGCAGACACAGATTCCTGCTGATAGAGCACTTTAACACCTGCACGAAAATGCTGTTTTTTATGTCAAATGAATTAGTTGCTGGATTTGACAGACCTGTGGCCCAAACTCTGCTTTTATTCACTTAGTGAATGCAGCCTGCATATGCAGGGCATGGCAGGAGCTGGACACATGGAGAAAAGAGGGTGCTGGCATCCTCCTTGTGCCAGGGAGGGGTTTCAGGCCTCTCTCACAAACCCCCATCCTGTATTCCCACAGTGGCCTCCCTCAACAGTTCCAGAGTGAGTGCATTAGTGATCTGCGGGTGATCTTTGGTTGATGCTGAGCACACTGTAAAATCACAGCCCTCTTTCTGGCTCTCATCTCCATGTCACAATGTAGGTGGCTTTAGATATAGAATAGAGTGCCAGAAAGTCTGCAGAATCTCCATCACTGGAAGTCTTTTAAAAGAGGTGGGATGAACATCCATGAAGACTGATTTAGACTGAGTTCCTCCTTCCCTGGGATAGAGGGACAGATGAGATGGGCTCTAAAGTTTCTTGTAGTTGGATTGTCCTCCTACTTGTACCTCCACCTCTCCATATCTTTAGATCATGGCAATCAATGTGCAATGTTTAAATGTTCTCCCTTGCATTAGGGAGCTGTGGCTAATGAGGTCAACCTGCACTGCTGTGTGCTTTCTGTATCAGTAATGACAGTGACAGTGCAATCAAGCCTTGCGTGAATAAAAGTGTGTCCTTTCCAGCCAGAACCAGGACAAACTCTTATTCATCCCCAGACTTTCATTCCAATTGCTTTTCTCCACAAGTCATTTGCTAGCAAATACTGTGTGAATCTCCAGGTGTTTACCACCACCCACACCTCCCTCTGTCCTAGGGTAAACCTACATTTCAGAGCTTTCCATCTTGGTTGTCCAAAATAAGGGAAGGGCCTGTATTTTTGTGTTTCAGCTGAAAGACCTGCCCATACATGGTAATCTGGGTGAAATTGTTTTTTAATGCCGCACCTTACAACAAAAGCTAGAGCAGAGGTCCTAGGAGCGAGTCAGCTGGGATGTCTGTCTGTCACTTCAAGGTGTTTTAATTTGGATGCTTAAATCACCAGAGTACCTCAATCCTGCCCAAGGGCACACAGGAGCTAAGTCTTTTCACTGAAGTAGCATTCAATTCCCTTCTTCCTACAAATGAGCTTGAGCTGTCCTGATAATTAGTACTTTATCTTGGATGGCACAAAAAGGAAAGGGGGGGTGGGGGGTGTCCTCAGCCTTCACTGTTGGGCAGCCTCCCTGTTTCTTCTTATTAGCTGTGATAATGATGGGAGAGAATAAAAGGCCCAGAGCTGCTTCAGTCACCTCATTTCATCTGGTCTGAAATTCGAGTCACTCAAGAGTCAAGAGTGCCTTTTCATTTCCAATATCACTGCTGCCAGAAATTAAAAATAAACTGGGAGCAAAACCATCAGATTAGGCAATCACACTGGAATTGCCTTTACTGTTACTGTTACTGTTGTTATTATTATTATTATTATTTGATCAGCTTTGGGTGAATTAAAGCTATTCAGCAAATCAAAATACGTCTTGGATTTTAAAGGACTGGTATTAACTATTCTGTAGTCTGTATTAGTGATGGGCTAATAGCCCGAAACATCGCAGCATGCTCTGCTGGAATTGAGTTTAAATTAACACTACCAGTTCATAAAAATTGCTTGTGTCTATATAACTTTCATCATGGCATCTTAAAACATTTAATTAGCTAGAGTGACTGGGTGAAGAATCCCAGATGTAATCGAGCCAATATCTTGACAGTAGTAAAAAAAAGCAGGGAAATGATGTAATCGAACCAACATCTTGACAATACTGAAAAAAACAGGGAAATGTCATGGAGCCACCAGGACCCATGGGGCCACATCCAGCAGAGCTGCTCCGCTCCCACCACTGGCCACGGACACCAGGGTGGGAGAAAATCCACTGCAGCATCTGGGAGTGACAGACATTGACATATTCAATCAAGGCGAAGCTAATTGCAGTTCAGCCATGTGCAGGCTCCCCTCAGGAGTTAAACTGACAGGAGCCAGCACTTGACAAGGCACTCTTAGTTTGATGGGTCATTCTTTACACATGAGGGCACGGCACAGGCGGGGATCCCAAGGAAGAACAAAATTCAGGCTTTTCCTCTGACCCTCAGTGCTGGGCCCTCCCTGCAGCCCCTCAGCTGAGGAGGATTTGGCTAACTGGGGTTTCCATGGCTGGGGTACATGCTAGGAGTTGTAGTTCTGAGCCTGGTTGTGCCCATTGCTGCTCCCTGGACCGGGTGGACAAAAGAAGCCACAAATAGGTCAAATATTCTGCCTCCTCACCCTGTGATAAATGTTGCTGACTGATCTCAGTCTCCATGTTTCCAAACACCCGCCCATATCGGAGGATTCACTCCAGGATTTACTAGTCCTCTGACAGGGGTGCCCGCCTGCACAGTGGGGTGTGCAAGCTCCCCTGAACTCCCCACATGCCCCCGAGCCTTGTTGGGACTAATGGAGACATTTCAGCTGCACTTGCAGATGAGTCCTTTCATGTCAGCTCAAGGGGAAACAAAGCAGCAGAAGAAAAAGGACATACTGGAAAGAAATGCTTCAGAACAGCTGCTGTAACCTCATGCCCTCTGCTGCCACAGATAAAAGCCTTTTAAGAGTGGCTAAGGCAAAAATTAAGAATAGGGGCTGTGCTACCCTTATATAAATATACACAAACCTGCTCACAGTCCTGGTAGATAGTCTCAGAGATGAGACCATGAGACTGAAATTACCCCTTGCAGTTTGGAGTTGCAGAGGTGGAGTGGGAAAAACAGGACTGAATGATGCAGAAGTAAGGAGAAGAGGGATGATATCAAAATTCCAATATCCAATATCACAGACTTCATATGTACTTACAGGCATTCTGCTGTGTTAATATGTTACAAAGCTCAATGCAGGAATGCACTTTTGCAGTAGAAAAGTGTCTTCCTTCTTGTGAAGACTATCCTGGGAAACATCAGTGATACTGTTGAGATTTTGTTGTTATACAGAGAAGGGCAAAGTCTTGCTCTCCCTTGACTGGATGAAGTCTTACAAACTTTGATTCTCTCAACAGGAAAGTCCTGGTTGCTATTCCTGCCTCCTCATTGCTGTCCTGTCCCTCCATCTCCCCAGTTATCAATAATTTTATTAAATAAACTAGATTTTCCACAATGTATTTTTGGCTCGCAAAAACCCATTCCATTTTTACAGGAAATATCAATTTGACATAGTCTTGATCCATTTCCCTTTAGTCTTATGGCACATTTTATTTCTCAGACTTTGGTAGCATGAGTACTTGGGAGAGGGAAACAGCAGATTACATCCGTGTGAAGCTTCATCAGATCTGTTTGAACAAGGTGGCATTGATGTAGCAGTAGTGACTTTAAGTTTTAGTTCCCCAGCCATGTGAAGGCTCAGAAAGATGCATGCTTCCAGCCTTTTCCCCTTTTCCCATATGGATAGAGCCACTCTACACGTCACCCTCCTTGGGCACACTGAGGGGTATGTGACCATTCATTAGTATATGGTACTGCCTGAACTACATTTTGTCATTTCCTCTAACGCAAGCAAAAAGCACCTTTGTCCTTAGATAGGAGTCCCTACATTTTTTATTGAAGAGAAATTTAAAATTACACATTCAGTTATTAAATATTTTATTCCTAATTCAAAGGTCATCCCATGCTGATCGTACGGCTTTTGTAATTAATCAGGAAACAGCAATAAGCGTGCAGGTTTCCTCTCTTCTTCCCTCTAGCTGCAAATTTTAAACTATTTGTAAGCAAAGTATTATTGACAAAATCATGTCAGTCATTGTGTATAATAAATAGATTTAATGGTCTGTGAAGATAATCACAAACAAGAAGAAAAATTCATTGCATAAATGATTTCTTATTAATTATTTGCTCAACTCCAGTGCTTGTCGATACCTCAAGGGAATTTTGAGGATCAATTAGTTAAACTTCAGATAGGATCTTGAATAACGTCAGATCTTTACAGTCCATTTTATAACTGACCACTAACTTTGAATTTATAATTATTTGCTATGCAAATCTCCAAATATTTAATGTCACCTTCGTTTCACATGATAATCAACTGTCTGCTTCACTCTGATTTGTGTGTATAGTTTTGACTTTATTGAACATTTGAGTGTTTATATGAATAAACATTCGAGAGAATAAATTTACTGTCCAGTCTCAATTATAGTATATTTTAAAGTCAGAAGAGATCATCTGAATGATATATGTATAAACCAGACCATTTTATACCTTCCCAGTGGTTCTTGCAGTGAAAGGAATTAATTTTTTCCCACCACACAGGTGAGTGCTATTGAGTTCAATAACATCTTGTTGAATAAGAGCGTATCTTTTAGAGCATATCCAGTTTCTATGAAAAGACTCCAGGTGATGATAAATGCATCCCTTTCCTTGACAAAGTGTGCTAATGGTTGTTCTCCACTGGTGCAAAGTGAAGGTATAGTTCCTATTGAAAGTGGTTTTCAGTATCATTATTAGTTAGCTTTTCATAGCCAAAAAAAAAAAAAAAAAAAAATCAAAAGAATGCTCCTTTTAGCTCTCCATGACATTCACAGCTCCCACAGCAGACGGTCTAGTGAGTAAATATAAAGTAACAGACTTTCTAACCACACTATTTACTTGGTTCTTTGCAATGGCTCTGAATGAGCCATTAAGGACTGTTGTGTAAATACAGGATTATGGGCTCTTTAAACACATGCTATTCACTTGCTCTGCCATTATGGGGATCTCTCACTAGCAGGCTCCTACTGACAGACTTTTTGTTAATCCGTCTTTCATAGGAAAGACAGCAATGGCTCTCTGTTCCTTGCTTTGCCATCCACCTGTGTAACTTAAAGAGTGATAATGGGAGAGCTCTGCCTCTTTGGCTGAGCACATACAGAATTTGTGGTCCTCCTGGGGTTAAAATGATTATGGCATGAAGGTTACATTTTGGCATCCCACTAATGTGACTTCATTAGGCTTAACAGGCTCCTCATGCATCTCTCCCAGTCTTTTCTGAGGATACTAATGGATTTTTCTGCCAGTTTATATAAGGACAAGGGTCATTGTTTCCCATCACCATGATACAGTAATTATCTAGTTCAGAAAGGATCCATGTTACTTTGAGTCCACATGCCATCACTCATTATAGACTCTAAAACAGTTCACAACACCTTTGGGCAAACTCAAGACTGGTAGCAAAAGATCAAATAGCTATGGATAGACCCTGCTAGTAGAATAGTTAGTTTTAATCAGCAGCCCAGACTGAATTTTCCAGGATGCTACATCTCTTTAATCAGATGTATCAAGTCATATCAATAAAATCTATTAAAACCTCAAATCTTGGAAACACACATGCACTCTCTAATCTTCTGTTCTTATTAATTCTCAAAAATATTGCATTTTTATGACATGTATGTGCTATCATTTGCCCTGGAGCTATTGAACTTTACATCCTACCAGTAGCAGTGGGAAGACATGGAGGTGACAATCTGAGTGACAATGAGGAACAACTCCAAATACTAAGGAGACCTGGGAGAGCTGCAATCATTGGAAGGCTATGGGGAACACCATGTATCCCCACACAGTGGGAGGCGTTCTGACCTCTGACATGACATTTGGCTTGCCAGTCCCTTCACAAGAAAGTCCCATGGTGGGAGATGATGGAGAACTAAAAAAGGAGTTGACTTAGGAGTCTTCTTACTTACTTTCCACTCCTTTAGGTAACTCCCTAGGTCAAGCCAGGCTATACATGGTGTAAGGAAGGGATGTAAAAACAGCTTTCAGCATCTGGAGCCATTGACTCTCTTATGCCCTGTGTTGTCTAAATAATGAGGCAGAGGAGAAAACACTCCACCACCACTGCAGTTCAGAACAAGTGCAAGGTCTTTTAAGGATATACGCAGCATCAGAGCTTATCCTTAACTAAGATCTCAGAAAGCAGCAAGTTCCCATATGCTACTTGCACTGGGAACTGAAGGCTACATGATATTATGCTAAAATATCTCCAGTCACCTGAGTACATCACTTCCTCTGTTCCTGGAGCACTGCTGAGTTTCCTAAGTGTAGGGCAAGATGCAGCCTGGCAGATCCACATTTTCTCCCTTTCAGTGCTTCAATTCTCATCTAGACAGGAATGCTAAGGCTTCTGCTTCACAGGAGCCTCTCACATCTTAATAATAATCAGATACTGAGCTTCCAAAAAGACATGCTAAGTCTGAGCCTGGGGCTGGCTCCAAAGTCTACTGAACTTGAATGAAATATTAACGATGATTTGGATTAGATGCTCTATGGTTTGACAGGCAAGAGAGAGGAGCTGATTGCTCCTTGCACTCCTATGGATGTAAATCATCTCAAAGGGGAAGAGGGGATGAAGCCATGATTTTCCTATTTTCTGCATCAGTCCTTTGACCTGCTAACAGCATTACCTTCTCCCCATGACAGCTAGAACAGTTTGTGCCTCATATGAGGATGTCTCCTGATATCTTCTGCATGAGCCAAACTAGAAATGGAAGTATAGGCCTTAGGGGTTTTTATCTTCAATATGCTGAAGGACTAACTAGTAACCCTTGGTATTACACCTGATTTTACATGTGTCCAGAGAGGCCAATTTCTTTTATGGCTCTAACTTACCAACGCTACAAATGCCAAGCCTCAAAAGGTCATAATACTACAGACAGCTTTGCTTAAAAGGTAGCAATTAATAATACCACTGCTTTTCCAATTTCCTCTTTAAGTTTTTATGTCCTTTATTGTGTGTCCTTGGCAGCTATTTTAAAGCTTTTGTCTTAGAGGTTTTGAGATGCTTAGAGGTTTAAGATCTCTGTGTCATGAAAATACACAAAACCACAATATCAGAAATTACATAGGCCTTGCAAGTTAGTGGCAGCATAATCCGTGTCTCCTGTCTGTGCTTCTTTATTTCTGGTGGCTTGAAGCATGTATAGAGGCTGGAGTAATTGAGCTAATAGCCTCCAGCTAGCTGAACATGGCAATATCTAGCCTTAACTTCAGTGACAACCTACCCAGCACTGTTCATGTTGCTGCATGTTTTGTCCATGGAAAAGCCATGGTGTTTTCTAGAATTTTATAAATAATTGAGTCTTTCCTTAAGGGAGAAACAGACATGAAATTATAATTATGAAATCTGAATGTTGATTAGGTGAGAGAAAATTCTTACTTTCATGATACCTGATAGAAGACTTCTAATGGCAAAATGTGCTCGGAATGGCATTTTTACATCACAACCTAAAGATAATGAGGCTAGATATTTTAGACTGGTGGCAGGCTGCTGTATCTACCTTGGGCTCAGACAGAATCCCTCGCAGGGCATGAGCACTGTAGCGGCAGTTGCTAGCAGTGCAAGACGCCACTTGGACCTCTGTGGAGAACTTGTTGAGAAGATACTGAAATCTCCCACTAAGGCACTTGTTTGTTTAAAACTATTTCAGCCTGCCTTTGTCAGCCTGTTTGCTAGTGTTCCCAGCAAGATTTGGAGTAGATCTGAAGTCTGGCTGGACTTTTCACTTTAGCTTAGTGACCCGGCAGGCTGGCATCTCCAGGAGTACACTTTCTAATCAGCCAAATAACAGCACGCTTTGTGTCACAGGGAAACCTGACAACATCGCAGCAATTAAAAATAACTTCATGGCTACACTGAAGTTCCATCACAAGATCTATTCAAGCTCTTGAAAACAGCTCATAAATTTTACAAGGGAGGAACAGCTGGAGTTGGCATCAGGGAGTGCTGTTGTTTTGGCTCGCAGATACAATAATTCCCTAGTAATAAAATAAAATAAAAAAAATCTGCTACACACATGCTAGTTCCATGAATGTGTTTCTAGGGGTTTTTTTTCTGTCTTTCTCCCTGCCTTGTTTTTTGTGGGTGTTTTGAGTTTGAGTGATAATTTTGGAGATGAAAATGTTTTTAGTGATTTCATTTAAAAAGAAAAAGGGAAAGAAAAGGTAATTTCTTTTTCTCCACCATGTTCTAAATAATTTTTGACCCTAAGAAACAAATGCACAAACAATCAAAGAAAAAGCCATGAAAGCTTTGATCTACAGAAAAGAAAATGACTGGTATTTAAAGAAACAAAATAAAGCAAGCTCTTTCTTTAAACACTTTACTGATCAGAAAATAACATCTGCTGTCATTCTGAGTGCTGTGTTTGGAGTGTCAGTAGCAGAACTGTCTTTTTATGGGTAGGAAAAGTAAGAATCTACCTATTTTAGGAATAAGTTAGAGGTATTGGCAAAAAAGCCAATTTGAAGTACCATATTTTGCCAATTGGCAAAAAAAGCCAGTTTGAAGTATCCTATACATTATTTGGAGACATTAATTTTGCATTTTACTAGGGAGCAAGGAAATTGAAAACAATGTATAACAAAAGAAATTGCTTCCCACTCAGGATATAGTTCCACAGGCCCTATCCAGAGGATCCTTGTACCAAGGGATAAGGGAACCACCACACAGACAAAGGGATCTGCCTGCAATAGGTAGACTTTGCCTCGCATACAGAGTTTCTTCTATCAAACGGTGTGTCCTGAGATGTAGGTTCCGAGTCACACAGATGTGGTGCCAGTCATGGTACTCTGGGCCATCAAGCAACCCTCTTCTCTCCAGGTTGCCTGGTACTTGCTGAGAAGCGTAATGTGAGCCCAGCATCCCATCCCTGGTGCTGGCCAGTAGCTAACGCCTAAGGAACTAGCTAATTACCCTCTTTCAAACACTGCACGATTGTCTATAGTTCAGGGAGTTTCTGAGCCCAAGGTGGCACCTCTGTACTTGACAGCTCTTGAGGGATTTTGCTTCTCTGGATTTATCCAGGCAATCTTTTGCACCCATGTAAACTTTCAGCATCCACAGTATCCATGCTCTGCAGCTCAGCTCCATGTGAACTAAAGAACCGCTTCACTGTTTTTTTATGTCAAATCTGCAACCTGATAGCTTAGTATCTTGTACTAGACAAGAACTATTGACCCCTATTCATCCCTTTCAACCAAATCTGGGATTCTCTGCTTCTAGAGAAACTGATTTTTTTCAAACGAGATGTAAAACCAGGAATCTATCCCAGGTGATTAAGGAACAGACTGAGATGTTTCAGAAAGTGGCTGCTGGGGTCGAGTTGCTTTTGGCTCCTGTTGCAGCAAGTCCTTCTGAGGCTCTCCCACCCCAGTGAGAATGTAGGTCCTGCCCAGAGAAATAAGCAGTCTAATTTGGATATGGAAAAGGCAGAATGGACAAAAGCAGACACAAGTCTGAGGAGTGATGGTTCCTGGGCTTTTGTGGGCAACTGAAGGAGATCTGGGAAGGAGATGGGGCTGTTTAGCCATCAAGGTAAAGGGATGAGCAGCTGTTCATATTGAGGGACAACATGATCCAATGGAAAAGGCTTCAGTGAGGGGATGCGTGGGATCTCAGCCCAGCAGTAACCCTGGCTGGCTGGATTGTGTTGGCTTTCACATTTTTTCCCTAGGTGCAAAATAGAGAGGCTGATACTAATTCACCTTCAGAAAGTGCTGTGAAAACTATAGATGAAAAGTGCAATGGAAAAGTTAAGTAATATTAATGATTATGAAGCCACAAGGTTCTCCAAATAGAAGATGCTAAAAAGTACAAAGTGCTATTATATTTTTATTAAAAATGTTATAGCCAGGTACTCTCCTCCCTTTCATTGAATGCATCCAACTTCCTCACTGGTGGAAATTGAATTACTTGCAGTGTTTTGTACTGAAATTTTTTATTATATTCTTAAAAAAAAAAAAAAGAGACTAAATAATATAGATCCAGTAATTAAATTGCCACCAGAAGGTGATAAGTCATGAATGGAACAAACAAAGAGAATAAAAGGGAAGAGGAATACAAAGAAATGTATTATATGACCAGCATATGGAATATTAAAAGGAATAAAGAAAACATAACCCTGATAATAAAGTCAGAGTAATGACTTTGACAGTTTATGTTCAAGGCACCATCTGGGCAAAGAAATGTTTTTTTGAATTGCTGGTGTAACTCTTGCCCTCCTGAACTTCAGGGCAGAATTTTCCTCTGATCTGCATTTTCAGAAGTTCCCACTTCACTATGGGTAGCTAGTGTTCCTGATGGTATTGTGTACTTACAGAATTCAAGGAGCTCTGCTTGTGTGCCTTTTGCTTTATCCTGTTTTTCTTCGGGCTTTGTGGGAGAAGAGCAGAGATGGAAGGGTTAAGGGCTGGTGGGACGTCCCCAGCTGTGTTCAGTGAGCTTTCAGGCCCTGCTGCAGGTGATAAAAGGGAAAAGGCAGAGGAGAGCAGGGCCTTAGAATGATGGGCTAGGGTGAGAGTGTGTGATGCTGGTATCCCTTGGGGAATAGAAGGGCGGTGGTCCTATTGCAGCTCATGCTAGAGGAGGCTTTTAGGGCCAGATCCTTGCTGCTAGGTAGGCTGAGCTTGTACTGGAGACAGCTGGCTCTGGGCTGCTTTGATACCTTTCATAGGGCTGGTAGGACAGGGGAAAGTGAGGTCTGTTTTGTAGCATGTGTTAGAGCAACTTCAGGGTAGTGCTAATCTTCCTGGCTGAAACTCTGCTGGGGCTCTGCCCTATGAGCTGGGGCAGTAGGATATGCTGGGTTTGCTCCCTCTTGTTGCCTCCTGCCTGGGAGCAATCCCTTTGTGCCTTGAGACATAGCAGCCAATATTGCAAAGCTAATTTTCCAGCTCTCAGTCCTTTGCAGATGTTCCCATTAAGTTAGGATCCTTAACTGAGTGCTTTAGGGCATATTTCTTGATACTTTAGGCTTCTTAATCTTACTACTTTAGGCTTCTTAACCACAGCAGAAATCAGGCAGGAAAGAGGGAGCTGGTATTAAGGATTATTCAGATAACCACAAGCTGCATAAAGCCCCATTCATTGAGATGTTTTCATCGACAGGTCTTCATCTGAAAGCTTATGAAGGTGGCTAGAAGTAACCATCCAAATGCTTCCTGTTTCTCAGATAAGCCCTGTAACTCACCCAGGTGGTGAGTGATGAGCAAAGTCTAGACTTCAGGTTTTTTGGATTCATTAGGATACTGTGCCTTTGCTTGACACATGAATTTGAGGCAGGACTCCCTTCCAGCTGAGACAGTACAAGGCTTATAAATCAAGCCAGACCTTGGATGTCCTGAAGCCCTTTGCTGTGCTGTTGAAAACTACAAACTGAGAAGCAGATGTAAAGCAGCAGTGTAAACCAGACTTCTCTCGATGGCAGCCAGGGCTGGTGCTACAATTCAGTACTCGGCACCAGGCAGTGATGTACCTGGGTGTCCCATGCTCTGCAGCTGGCTTTGCAAAGCAAAGGAGAAGCTGCCCCATTTGCCTGGGCGTGGGGCCTCAGCCCTGCCAGCTGCGGATGGAAAGCTGCAGCAAGTTTTCCCATTGTTTCAGTTTGTGCTTGAGATTTGAGGATGAAAGCCCGGAGGATGAGACTAAACCATGATAGAAGCCACAGGAGAGCCTGCAATGATGGGTCACGTTAGCTGAACCAGACTGTGAGGCTGGCAGTAGTTTGGTTACGAGGGACTGATGTAGTTTTTTTCCAATGTGGCAGACAGTAAATACTGCAAGTGGCTTTTTGCCGAGACAGAACTTAAAAATAACAATCATTCCCAAGTGCGTCTCCTTCTACTTGTGCTAAGATGTTATTTTGCCAGCATATGGGAAAGGCACAAAGCATTCAGATTAGATGATTTTAGGACCGTAGTTTGTCTTGGCCTTCACCCTGACCTGAGCAAAGTAAAAAGCCACTAAATTCTGGAAAGCAGCGAGGAAATAGCAAGGGAGAAAGAGGAAAGCAGCCTTTCCTAAACTGCCTGTGAGGGATTTGGTCCTTTGAAACTCATCTATTGAGAGGAGCTATAGCCCTGGGAGGGAGGGGATGAATCTATTTGTGCTTATACACGGTGCTGAATATCCAGAAACTTGGATGCAGGAGGAGGTGAAATTGTTTATATTTATGTAACGATTGCAAGCCTCAAAACACCATTTATTTTCCTCATTACCGAGACTTCTGAGAGCAATACAGGTCCCAGTACAGTCTTTGCAGCTTGCTGCCTTAAGACGCCCGTGTGCTCCATCTACCCTGCTGCCTGCAATGTACCATCCAGCACAGGGCAGACATGTGACCTCGAAATTTCTCAAGGTCATTGATCATCCAAATTGGGGATAACTTAAGCGATGAGACTCCAACAAGTAGGTCCCTCCTTAGTGTCCGTCTGCAAAGGGTGTAGCAGCAGCGGGAGACTCAGAGAGTGAATCTGGGAGCTGGTGCTGCTAAAGCGATGGGCAAAAGGCACGCTGCCTCTGCAGCCTTCCTTGCGTCAGCAGGGCTCTCGGCAGTGGGAGGCAATTGCTCTGCTAAGTTATAGCAAACAGTGCTTTTGATAGAATTTGGAGCAATTTCCCTTTAAGAGAATTCCCTTTAAAAGGAATAATAACCCTTTTTTGAGACCTGAGTGTCGGCAGAAGAAGCTGGGCTTGTTTTCACGTTTTAGCTGTGAAACAGTATCGGGTGGCACCATCTGATTCCTTTTCTTACAATTCTTTTGTGTCTTTCCTTTTGTAAGCAAAAATGAGCACATTCAGGCGTGAGAGAAAGAAGTGAAATCAGATTGTATTGCATTTCTTTGGCATATACGGTGCAATGCAAGATTTATTTTCTCCCCTTAACTCCTAAAATTTCAGATAGCCTGAGAAAAAATACCAGCATGGACAAAAATGGGGAATCAGCTTTCCATCTAAATGCTATTTTTAAAATCCCATAAATGTAAGTAGTCTTTTTATGCAGTTATTTTTTTTTTCTTTTATCATTCCTCAGCTCTGTTTTCAGGTCTTCTCTTCTATGCACTTTCAGATGAGCCCATGTCTTATGAAAGTGATGTTTTGTTAATGGAGACCATCAGCAGTTCTAACAGCGGGAACTAAACTGAGTATTTCCTTCCTCAAAACAGCTTTGCTAATTTACTTCAGTCTAAAGTAAAACTGAAAAGATACTCTTTCAACAAATTGTAAAGTCATCCCAAAACCCAGAACTTCAAGGGAACTAAAACTGATCTGGTTACACTGAGAAAATTATTTAGGCTGAATAAAAAGAGCAGGGCAAATCTATAGGCAAATGTGACATACTACATTTCAACACCTTCAAAAGAAAATAAATCTTTGGAAATGTTGCAATGTTTCATTTTGAAGTTATTTTTAAAAGAAATGTTTTTGTTTTAAAATGGTATTTTCCATTTAAAAATAAATCTTCAAAAAGAGTTTTCAAGAAATAAGGGTCAAACATGATGAATTATTCGCTTCTGCTCAAATGCAAAATTTCTAGTTAGCCCCCAAATGATTTTTTTTTTCCCAGGGAGTTGAATTCTTCCCCCTGCAAATGCTGTTTTAATTTGACTTGTGCATATTTTTCCCTTATGAAATTTTGGGGTTTTTGACATAACAGAAAAGCCACTCATTATCCCTCTACCTGACAAAGCCTTGGTCATCCAGCCCTCACACATGCACACCACCACTTCTAGTGGATGCTGAAACCTGAACAAAATCATTCTGTGTTTCTCTGTTCCTCCACACTCCAGAGAGCTTTGCCAACATGGCATAATGCCAACCTGTCCTCCACTGTGTTCCCATTCTTCAGTCCCTGGTGAAGCTGTTCCAGGAACCTCATTCCTTACCTACTGCCCATTTATCCATTCCCCAATGACCAGTCCTAGCACATCGCCTGCAACATGATTCCTCTGTACTGATATGGTTTCCCATAGTCGGTCCCATGCATTCCTCACCATATCAAAAAATGAATGTTGCTCACAATAACCTTGCTGGTACCATGGCTGAATGGTGCCATGTTTGGGATTCAGGGGTTTTGTGGCATGGGGTTAAGGTGAGACCTCTATGAAGTCAAGGCCCATTTGAATCTCAGCTCTAAATGGGACCTCTGGGCTTTATTCCACTTTATTCCAGTTCCTGGACTCCTCCTGCCACTGCAGTGCTCCCCAGCCCCTTCCTGCCTCTGCTCCTAAGGCACCGCACTGCACCTTTTTACACGAGCCAACAAAACCATGCACTTTTCTAGCCAGCATTGCTCCCAGATCTGGGCACATCTCGGGACAGGACAACATCTCAGCTGCATATGCTAATATCCAGCTCAGAGCTGGGCTGACAAACATTAGCTGATAAACCCATCCTTAGTAGGGTGAAGGGTGTGTACGTGTGTGTGTGGGAAAGCGAGATTAGTCATTCTAATCAGCTGCTCTTAGGATCTGAGACAACAATGGCATTTTATCCATCCTTAATCTGAAGTAAAATTCTGGCTTTTTCTAAAGCATCTCTGTGCAGTAGTGGTGGAGAAGGCCTTTTCTACCTCTTCCCCTAGTTCATTCTGAGCAAAGATCTGGTATTTTATCCTCTCAGAAAAAGTGTGGGGATTTCACAGAAAGCCTAAAGTAATTTTTAAGTTGTAGAAGTTTTGCAGACATAACTTTCTCCTTTCTTAGTAGAAAAACACTGCATTTTTCAAACATAAAAAGAAGTTGCTCTCAGCCCAGGAGGTACCTCCTAAGAGCCACTTCCCAAGTTTTCCCCATCTCTGATTATACAGTCTTGACATGAATCAGCCCAGCACGGCTTTCCACAGCACAGCCTCGCTTGAGGTGGCAAAGGGCAGTACATTAACTTCAGCACTGGTAGAAGTTTAAGGGCAATGGTTTTAAGCAAGCACATTAACAAGTGAGGAGGACTGCTCTGCCAGACACCAGGATAAAGGGTTATTTCTAAAGGCATTGGAGATAATAGCCATGCTGCATTTTTTTTGCTTTTACCTACCCTCCCTCACCTGGCTGACCACAAGCAGGTGGGGACTCTCCAGTTTTGGATTTTCAGGATATAGAAAATACAGATTCCAGCCCCTTGCCAGACCTCCCCAGCCGTGTTCTGTCATTGCTCTATGTCTCAGTTTCCCCAAGGGAAAAAAGAGCATAAAGATACCAGTGCCCTCTGACGAAATGATGAAAAAACGGTGTAGAAGTATCCAAATGAAAAATTAGTAAGAAAACATGTAAAAATGAATCTGAAACTCTATTAGTATGTGCTCTCCCCCTTACGCTAATTGTTTTATGTGGTGTGAGGATTAAATACCAGGCTCTGTATGCCCCCACACCAGGTACTTGGGTGATTTGGTTGTTCTAAGAATAACTGTCTTCACCTCTGATCTAGTTTGTTCAGTCTGGTCTTTCCCTCTTGCTCCCGATAAGAGATGTTACCCAGCTCTAAGCTTTAACACAACTCATATCATTCAGGAGCTGCTGCTGTGAGATTGCTACCCAAGATGAAAGGAATCTCGCAGGAGCAAGTGAACCTGGGAGACTTTTGCAGAGCAAGGCAAAGCCCCAGAGCTATTTGGGTGCTGTAATGAAGCAAAGCTGCCCTCCTCGTCCTGTTCCCCCTGATCAGTAAAACTCAGCTTCGCTAGCCTGCCTCTGACCTCAGGGTGCTTCTGCTTGCCATTACCTGCATCCACACCATTGCTATGAGAAGCCTGGATGTGAGTTAACACAGAAGTCTTGGGTGCACGTTATGTTCTTAATGGACACTTGCAAAACCTGCCATGTACCTTCACAGATGAAGATTTCTCTGGTTTCGCAGAAGTGGACAAAAAAGAGCAGGGAGGGAAAAATCCTTCCCAGCTGCCCTATGTCCCTTCACAATAAAATGCTAAAAAGAAAACTCTCCTTTTTTTTTAACTGGTGAGAGCCAGTCACAGTCCAGGAGAGAGAAGAGCTGTTTCCACTCCCACTCAAACACCATGGTCTTATTGTTCATGCAGTGCTCAGTGTCCAAAATACCAAGGGGGCTGGCAAGGGCTGCTGGAAGCAACTTCTGCGGGAAGCTCAATGGCAGCGAAGCGTGAAAGAAGAGCAGCCCGTGATGGCCATCAAGGCAGAACGTGCCGGCACAGCCCTGACAGTGCCCTCCTTGCTGTTATTATCACACGGGCAGAGAAAAGGCATTTTTGTCAGCTGCTCAGGGGGGATTGCAAGGGCTGCATCTGCCTTCTGGCACCTGCATCCTTCAGTTGGGGCAAGCAGTGAGAACCTATTTACTGATGGCAAAGAGGGACTGATGACTGCTCCTGATCTGGGAATGTTACTTACTGATTTTCCTGGGGTACTTGGAGGTAGATATTGTGTAAGCAAAGGTTTAATTGCATCTATATGTACATACTGCTGTTCATTTGCCATCCTGGAGCACTGCTAATGAAAAATGTGTTCAGACAGACTGACTGCAGGCATGCAGCCTTTTTCATTGTAGGATAAGAAGCTTTACAGAAATTAATTAAATAAATAAATAATATTTACATGACCAGAAGTTCTAGACATTTTTGGACTCTGAAGGCATATGCTTAATTTAGCCCTGCAGTAAGTCCAGGTGCATGCCCAAATACAGCTGATTAACCAATGGGGCAAGCACTTACCTAATTAATATGTGGAGTGACAGAGTCTGCATACAAAACAAGTATGCAGTTGTGCATCTGTTTTGTAGATGGATTTGCACATCTCTAGTGCTATAGAAGTCCTTCAGTGATACACCAGTTCCCAAGCACACGTGCAGAGGAAGATGTCTTCTGCCACCACCCACAAGCCTGGTACTCAAAATAAACTCCAGGAGCCCCAGGCTGGTAAGACTGCTCCAAATTCTATGATGGTCTATACACAAATATTGGCACTTGTAATTCTATATATGTCCATGTCTGCATATAGACATCTGTCTTTTGTGCTCTTTAGAGAGCTGAACAAAACGGATGCAGTGAACTGGGGTAGAAATCTGCCAGCTTTAGTCTAATCAACCTCTGTGACTGTGTATGCAAGTGGTACAGACACATGGCATCACTTCATCCATCTTGAAGTACAGCTACCCCAGGCTGGGCTGAAAAAAAGGCTTTTTCCTGTATTACAGTCCTGCAAAAAAGTGTAGGACAGGAAATGAAGGATGTGCCTTCCAATTTATCAACACACTCTGTTACAAGGAGCATAGGAAAGGTAGACGCTGAAGTGATGAACTGATACATAGCAGGAACTGAATTAATCTCTGGAAACAGGCAAAGGAGGTCAAAATGAGAAGACTTGACCCAAACCTTGTTTCAAAATTTAAACTTGAATCAAATATCCTCCCAGTTATTTTCCACATTCACAAGTTTTCTTTCCCTGTCTGTTTACTCCAAGTGCTCTCTGAAGCACAAAAAAAAAAAAAAGGCAGTGAAAGCCAGTGAATGCAACTGCCAGGAGCTGTGCCTTTCCAGCTTCCTGACCAAATCTTTTGAAAAACCTCAGCAGAATGGTCCCTAGCAAATCTTTTGCAAATGCTGTGCTTGACTCCAAGCCTGCTGGGGTAGAATGGAGGAGTTTAGTAAATGCCACAGGGATACACAGTGCAGGAGGAACCAAACTCACAAGCTGCGGACGTCCTCATCAGCAAGCTGCAGCGGTTTGATTAAATCCTTCCAAGCAGCCGGAGATAATAACACCGTGAATAGAGCTTCCTAATTTCATTTCCCCAGTACTATGGAGCAGGTATATTTCCATACACAGGTGCAGGACCTTTGGTACACTGGCTTTAATGATCAGTAGAGATAAAAGGCAGAGCTTACCCTACATGTCACTGAAAATTTGGGAGTTAAATTCAAGAGACACCAAGTCTCTCTTGCTGGTGCTCCTGCAGTGGCACAGAGAGCAGGCTGGTGGGCACTGAGAATGATTGATGGGATTGCTGACCAAATGGAGAATGGTGATTTATGGGCAAGCCACTGTCCAGGCCATGCATGCTATACTGGAGAAAAATAAATGGATTCAGTTTCAGACCCCTTGGAAGGTGCTGGCCAAAGCCTTTCATTGAGTTAGCCTCTTGGGTGTGGGTTGTCAAAATATTTTAACATCTGCCTGTGACCTCCAAGCATTTTCCTTTCCCTTCACTGCCTGCTCCAGCCCCAGACCTCCCTTGCAGTCAAAACTGACAGCATTAGCCATTAGAATCACTCTTTGAATTAATTACCCTAAAATATGCTTTCAAATCTTCCACTCCATGTAACAGCAAATTAAAGGGCAGTCTGGGTGGGGTTTTACACATGCTGGTTTGGCTGCCCCTTTCCAGCTAATGTGACCATTAACATCCTGGCTGCAGTGTTGGCCACTGCTCTCCCTTCCCTGCTCCACACTTGCTGAGAAAAAATGCAGAATGTGCTTTTATTCCCCAAACTTTTAAAGTAAGTTCAACACAGCATTGATAGAAAGACTAGAGGGATGGTCCAGGAGACAAAGGTCCCTGATAAAGCAGTGTCTGGCCTTGTGTCTGGGTAGGGACCCTGGGATATTTCTTTCTGTCATTCAGCTGCCCCTGCGGTGACCTGGCAGTTCGGTTTTCCATTTCTCCGTTCCTCACTGCCCTGCAACTCTGCTCTTACCTGCAAATAGCACGTCAGGCTGGTACCCAGGCGCGTCAAGGGTGATTGCGTGAGCAGTGAAGGTGATCCCCTAGCAGCACCAAGGCACCTCTTTCTCCTTCTTTTCTGAAAACTCCCCAAGGGGAAATGCAGAGTACAGGGACAACTCACACCATCAGTACCTCCAAGCTGATGACTGCTGCTTGTTGCTGAAAGTTTGTATGTCTCCGGAGCAATAAGCAGTAACACATCAAGCTCCGACCTTCTCCAAATCGTTCCTGTGTCTCCAGCAACCAAATTTTTCTCAGATCAAGGCTGGAGGCACTGATGAGATGATGCTGTGTTTGCTCTCCCATTTAATCTGCATTTTTCCCATTCTAAGGATCAAGCAAAGAAGCCTGGCATATAGTTTTCATCATTAATTTAGGAGCTTTGTGAAATATTTTTCATGCATTTAGAATTTTTTTAAAGCAAGTGTTTAAAATTCAGACTCGGTTGAATGCTTAATTTGTATAAAGAATTACCACAGAATTACCACAGTTCAATTCATACCAATTCTTGCCCACAAAATTGGCAAAAATCCCCTCCAAAGCAAGTAACCTGACACTGATTGAAATGCTTTTCCTCTCTGTGTTTTCTTGAAGCACTGAGATCCCTTGCACTCTGCTGATAGTTTAGATACAAACATCACCTCCTCTGAAAGCGGGCAATTAGCTTTTCCTCCGTGGGTAACTCTTCCCCCACACGCTCTGCCTGACAGCCCCTATTCCCACACAGACCCAGCAAAAGCAGAAAGCTGTCTCTAGCTCAGCAAGGGGGCTCCAGACAGCTGCCCCCAGGGGTGGAGAGGGATAGACAGGTAGCTGCAAGGATGGGGTGGCCTTAGGGAGTTAGAGAAAGCCTGTGGGAATGAGACCTGCAGCTGCAGCAGCAGCAAAGGAATAAATGAAGGGCATTGTTTCTGCCAGTCCTGCTAGGTGATGTGACTGCTAGAAATGGTTTAATAATTTTCACCCACTTTATTCTTCCCCACACTCCTTCCACCCTTGATTTTTGTCTTTCCTAGAGCAGTCTCTTGCAAACACTCCCTCTGCAAACACTTTCTCTGCAGAGCTAACGGAAGGGAGCAGGGCTCTCTGAAGCAGAGGAAGAGAAATCAAAGGACTTGGGGAGAGAAGGGAAAATAAATAAATAAAATGACTTGTTTATCTTTTTATTAATAGCAGAGTAGTGTTCCCAAAGGGATAGGCCAAATGTGACTCTAATCCAGCCATGCAATGCTGTTTCCCTGACTGTATGGTTTGTGTTTCTTTTTTTCTTCTCTTTTCCAGGGTTAATTACTGGGAAAGAAAAGTGAGACATTTAATTCTTGCCTCCTCAGATCTCCCCCCTCCTTCTTTAGTGAACCACACACAACCTGCGTGTTTGCTCTCAGACCACAGAGCCAACGGCGAGCTGTCCCGCTTGCTGCCACCTCTGTCCAGGCTCAGTGACACTCCCAGGCTGTACGTGAAAGAGGACAGGGCCAAGTCTGCCACATTGCACGGTACAGTGAGTCAGTTAATGACAACAGGGGGTGGTTTTAATTCATGGTTGTGTGAAGGCACATTCAGCTGGGTCAATGACACTGCTCTGCTCTCACCCAGGGAAAATGAACATAACCTACGCATTGCCTGGCAGCGAGATGGCCTCCTGACACGTCTTGAAAGGGAAGCAGGAGGACCCAGCTGTGATGGGCCAATAGGCTTTGAAATGCATCCCAGGGAAGAGAACATAAGACCTACTGATGTTCATGTGCAAAGTGGCCCTGGCCTGCTGTATCTGCAATAGCAGTGCAGAATGCTGGCCAGTTTAATGACACTATCCTGCTGCAGTGATGTCCACCAAGGATTTGCTCACCATCCCCAAAGCCTTGCTGCAGCAGGACCCTCCATGCTGGAGTTTCTGAAGCATATTTTGTGCTTGGGCTCTGGCCTGGAAGCTGGAGACTTTTATTTCAGGATATCTGAGGGAGGATTTTCAAAGGTATATATCATCAAAAGTCAAAGGGAAGGAAGAACCTGACCTCCATGTGTGCAGCTAAGCCTTTCTCCCCAAGCTGCTTGGCTTCACTTTCAGGAGACCAAAGCCTTATCCATACTGCTTGGTAATGAATCCAGTTTGTAGTCATCAGGGGTTTTCTTGAAAGAAGCAGTCCCAGTGGTCACCTGCGATGTCCAAGTCCACCTTTAACTGTGGCACAGCTAGAAGCTGTAGCAGACTTGTATGTGGTACAGACAAGGTCAGCCTTGAGATATGTCACAGCAGTTATATTAATTAAATGAAGTAGCAATGGTTTTGCCAGGGTTTCACAGCCTCCTCCAACTCACACTTCTTCAGGTGACCAGTCTTGTCACAAAGCCCTGTGGCTTCCTGAGCAGGTTATCAGCATCTGACCGTCTGCACAAGAACAGATGGCAAGTGGTTTTGAATAAGCATCCCCAAATATGCAGTGGGAAGCACAATTTCCCAAAAGTCATAGTGAAGGGAGAGGAAAGGGCTGGTCTGAAGTGGTTTTTAAAGCTCCTGACTGGGGGAAAGAGAAAAGCAAGAAAGGGTAAGTGTTCAGGTGGGGAAAGAGGAAGGAAAAACTGCATCCTAGTGCCTGGGATATGATACATCTCTGAAACTGCTGAGAGGGATGTAGTCGTCTCTGCAAATCAAGATGAGCTGGCTGGCCAATGAAGCATGCCCAGCATTTTATTTCTCATATTGTTTGGAGATAGGGATTCAGCTGAGTGCATTCAGCAAATAAAGATCAAATAACCTGCTGTGAATAATGTTTTAAACCCGGGTTCCTATCAGGATCTAGTTATAAGCCCATATACTCCGTTGGATAAAAAATAAGTTACACATGGCTGGAGGCAGTATTACTTTCTATGGAAGATGAAATCTGTTTTGAAGTAGAAAATGTTTAGCAATTCCCCCCTCCTATTTTTATTTTTTTGGAAGGGCTAAACCACATAAAGCTGCCTGACAGAGAGGGAGGAGGAGGGTCCACCAATGTTTCACCCACCGCCTCTGGGTCCAGAGCTAAGGATTTCTGCTAAAAGTGGGGGTGAGGCCCATGAGAAGAGAGGTGAGGTGGAGCCCACATTGCCAACCAGTTTGGCTGCTTTGCCTGGAATCAAGCTAACCTCTGTTGCACTAAGCTCCTTAGCTGTGCAGAGAAACCAGCCCCTGATGAGCTGATCCTTTGCTTGCGTGATGATAATCAACGCCTTGGCTGCCAGCCACAGGGAAAAACCACCAATTGCTGCTATTCTCTCTCTTTCGCATGCGCACCTGAACCAACTCGGGGCTTCACAGCATAGGGGAATTTCTACTGAGTTCTTTGGGCCAGATGTAGATGCTGATGCTTGCTTTTGAGCACCACACTGCATAAATAGTCCTGCTTATTTTAATGAAGGCACTGATGGAGAAAAGTACTTTTCCACAGTAACATGGCAACGTAGCCCCTTCTCTTTTCAGGGAGAGTCAGCAATACCCCATTGCTGCATGTGGAAAAACACACTAGAAAGAGAATGGCTACTGAAAATTTTCATAGTTATTTCAGAACTTCTTTCCTTTGACTGTGGTATTTCACTTGACCCTGTTGTTTTGTTTTCTGTGTCTTTCACCTTGTCTCACATGAGCCAAAGCTTCTGCTTTTTAATGGGTCTCAAAGAGTTGCAAAAAATCTACATAAACTCTTGGTATTCCCTCTTCAATAGTCCATCAGCCAGACAGATGGTTGAAAATTTTCCCTCTAAACTGTTTTTTTTTTTAAAGATATGTTTATTGTATGAAGTATCTGCTTTACAGCAAAAACTTCAATTATTCCTCAGAAAAACAAATATTAAAAAATGAAAACATTTTGACTGCAACCCTAAATATTTCAGCCAAAAAAAAATTCCAATCCCTAGTGTCTGTGTGTTTGTGTCTCTATTAAAATACTTTGATTTGGAAATGCTGCCACACAGGGGATTTTGTCAGAGCAGTTCTCATTCTCATTCCCCACCATGGACTGAACGCCCTAAATCTGCTAACTCCTCTGGTGGGCCATGGCAGAGGTCCTGGGGCATTGCCTCCCCTCTCCAAGGCAGGAAATCCTCAGAGAAGGAGCGGGAGCAGGAGGTCTCACCCACAAAGACAGTGAGAGCTTGAAGTGGTTGAAGTCTGACTTCCATGAGATACCACAGGGACATTATTAATATGAAATATCTCTGCTTGTGGCTATGATATATCAGGGTTTGAATTTCCTTTAAAATATTGAATTTAGAAAAAAACCCACGCTTTCTGTACTTCCATTGATGGTTTTTGCAGGGAGTTGCACATTGCTCAACCAGCTTTAGTCGCCATGATTTCTGGTTAAATCTTTGTCTTAGACACCCACCTCAGGTACGCTTTCCAAAGTGAGCCTGAAGATTCAAACACAGATGACCAGGATGTGTTCCCTTTGTTTCAAGAGCAGCGAGGGAAGCCCAGCCTCTAACCCTCACATACAGCTCTGCAACTATTGACTGCTGACTACTGGAGAATTTTGCTGGATGCTGAGAAGATGGGAAAGATGGGACATATTCTTGATTATGAGAAAGTGCTCAAATCTGCTTATCCATGAAGTTCAAACTGTCCTTCAAAGGATAAATTGAAAGATGGACAGTTTTCAAGGCTCCTGGCAAGCACTAAGAACATGAGAAGGAAAACAAGACACATTTCTTCACTCCTTCCAGACTGAGTGACTGGTGGGAAGGAAACAGGGGCTGCAGATGTACTCGTTCCCACTGACACAGGTTTATTCTGCCCACGCTCAAAGCTGACCAGCACCTATCTCATTGCAGTGCCATGGCATGGAGCCCAAGCAGCTAAATAAACCCAGCCTGTCAGCACAGCGTATTAGCTCTGGCTCGACACCATCCTGATGTGGTCATGCGGTTTCTGGTTAGCTCAGCATCTCCTCAGTGCTTGCTTGTGTCTCCTCAGCAGACCCAAGGCACGATGTCTTTCATGCCTTGCTCCTCCTCTCTCAGCCCACAAGGGTTTCATCTGCATATTTACAAGACAAACCGACTTTCCTGGTTTACCATGAAAATAATTTTCATGATGAATAAATGGGAGGCAGCTTGAACATTTAAGAAAACTCAGAGTATTTCTCTTAATGCAATTCGGGCCTAAAACATTCCTGTTGGGATAAGTGGAAATGCATCCCCTGCTTCTAGTCTGCAACTTAAAAAGCAACACCCAATTTTCCAGCAATAGAGAGAGCTATGAGGCCTGGAGAAGTACAGCACTCTTGATTACAGCTTTGTTGAAAAACATTGTTCTGAGATGTCTGGAGACCAGATAATAGGCACTGTTTTAGTTTAAAATAAGAGGCATTTCATGAATAAGGCTTCCCAGTGTGCAGAGACAGGGGGATATTGAAACTGTCTGCTGGTGCTCTCTAGACTTGCCTGTGTGGATTGCATTGTCATTATGTTTTCCCCAGAAGTCCCACTTTTGGAGAAGATGCACCATCAGGCCCTCACTGCAGATCCAGACAGTCAGTAGTGTTAGCTGAGAGAAACTTAAATACAGGGAGAAGGAAAGAGACTTCATAGATTTGATCCTTGTATTACTGGATTAAGTAGCTTTTCCTCGACTTTCTTCTTATGCTACTGTGTTGTCTAGTTAGACATTGTAAATACTTGCTTTTATTTGCATTTTATCTTCCATGAGTTTGAGCTCAGTCTGTTTTCAGCATGAGTGGTTTGATACTCAGGCATGTTTTACTGCAGGAATACAGTTGTTTTTAAAGGCATGGTAGTAGAATATCTTGTAAGTACCCTACTTCCCTATAAATTACTGCAGATTTCTCACAGCCTGGCAGAAAACATGAGTTTCATGTCATAGTTTGAGAGCTGGTTTTGCAGAGGTCCGGAGAAGATCTGTTTCCAAGTGACTGCTCAATGAAAGGAAAGGTTTTTCCTGGCATACAGGGAAGTGCAGGGAGAGAATGTCTGATGGTCCTGGGGCATCTCTGACTCCCATGGAGAAGAGTCCTTCAAGTCTCCAGCCATGAAACACTGAAAGAAGAAGAGCCTGATCCTGGCATAGTCCTGAGCATGGAAGGGAGAAATGAAGGCCAAGCACATAGCAACTCTGTTCTCGCACATCAGGTCCTAAACACAGACATGTCTGGGATTAAAAAAATAAAAAATTTTCCTTGAGTCAGTAATAGAAATTATTATCCTTCCATTATCACTTCAGTGCCTGGCTAATGACAAAGACGCCAAACACTGGCAGTCATATATCCAATATTTTCTCTGTGCCTCCAGCTAAACCCAGGAGTAAAGAGCAGGTTAAGAAGCCACCCTCAGCCTCTGAGGGCAGAAGTCACGTCTTTAGATGAATCAGAAGCCTTGGAGACAGCGAAAAGCAAACCCAGTGCAAGCTTTGGTACAAACACATGTATCACCAGCCTCAGCCAGAACCGCTTCATCATTGTTTGTATTGCATTGGTTTTGCTGCATGGGGATCACTCAAACAGACCTTGAAATCTTCTAGCAACAAATTGCATTTGAACATTTCAGATTTAATAATTAATATCTTCTGCTTTTCATTAGGGATGTGCAGCTTCAGAACTTCCTGATATGAATCCGGAGGAGCTGGCAATAAAGGGAAACCAACAGCCCATGCATAATGGAGCTGTTTTTTATGCCAACACAGTGCTCTCATCTAAATTTTTTTGTGCGTGGATGTAGGACTGTCAGGGGACTAATGGTGTTGGATGGCAGATTCTCTGCAAGGTTGATGTTGTTCCCCCATGTATTTCCTATCTGACCAGCGTCAGCCTCTGTAGTTCCAGTTCTTGGTGTCCCACCTGAGGGATACCCTTCAGTGCCTCTTCATCCACCTAAGTTGCTCATCATGAAATTTGCTCACCTCTAACACAATCTTCTGACCCTCTGGTTTGGGCTCTCATCTCCTTTCAGAATGTGCTAGTGTACAAGCTGCTCCTTTACCTCGTACGTGAGCTGTCCCCAGGGCTCTTCCATGACATTTCTCCTGTCTCTGCTCTGCAAGTACCTTGCTGTCCTTCAGAGACTAAACAAATATGATCACTTATACTTTGGAATGAAGGGCAAGATCTTGAGTTAGTGGCCTGTGAAGGGGGTGAAAAATACCTTGTCCATACTGTCTCTTTAAACTATCCACTTCAACTGAGAAATCTCCCAAGTGTGTGTTTTCCAAGGAAGAAATGCATGTGCTTTGTTTTGAACATGAAATTTCATGCTCCGTTCAAATGACCATCATTTAATGCCTCACCCACAACTCAATGCCTGTGACACTGTAGTTTCTTTCCTGTGAGTTTTCAATACAACCTAAACCCCATGTCTCCCTTGCCAAGGATGATTTTTCTTCCTCCCAACTCAGCTACAAACATGCCATTGCATGATGTAGAGAGACAGCACAGGCTAAAGATCAGAATTTGAGGCCTCTTTCCAGCTCTGCTGCTTTCTGGGTTGAATGACCATTACCCTTCCACGAGCCCTGGTTCCTCTCTCTCTACAACAAAGTTCACATCTTCTTCCCCGAGACCTGGGAGAGTGACAAAATAGCACAGCACCCATGACAGTTATGAGTATACCTGTTGGCCCATGGCAGGCAGACAGATAGGCATAATGCTCATGTGCTCGGAAGGACAGTCATGAGATACCACAGAGAAATACATAGGCACCCGCCTAGAAAAATGCTGAGCAATTCAGAATAGGAACAGCCTAAAAGGATCGTCTCTCTTAAGGAGAAAATAAAAAATATGACCTTTGGTTTCTGTATGCAAGGGCTTGGATTCATCTCACTTGTACAAGGCAGACATTTCCATTTGAGCTAGGCACCCCAGGCTCAAATTATAGCCAAGGAGGGACACAGGCACTCATCCTAATGTCCGTATTAGGATGAAATGAACTGCACTTTAAAATGCCTATTATTCTTTCTAGCCTGTAATATAAACCTATGACATGCGTATCAGTTCTCCGCGTGGGAAGATTAGATTAATCTCATCCCAGATTTCTGGGTGTATCAGTGCAGCATTGTCCACCCTCCTACAGTTTGATGTTGGGTTGGTTATAAAAAGAGTCCACCGTTTTCATAAACTGGATTATTGAGTGCAGCTTCTGGAGTTTTTAGCTGGATCAGGCAACTCAACTGGTGGTATAAAATACCTGGTAGATGCCTCTATAGATTAAGGCCCTTTGAACATTTCTACAACTGTCAATCTTGTTTTCTTGTCTTTCATGCAACAAATGACAAGCTAAATTTCATCTTAGCTAATGTTAAATCATACTCAATTTTATAAACTCTTTTACATCTTAGATACTGGTCACCATGGGACCAATGATAAGGATGGACATTTTGAGATTAATTTATCACAGCCTAAGGTATGTATCAGACCAAATGTACATTCCTCAGTAGGAGTGAAATGCGGTGTAAGCTACAGAGTGAAATGCACCTTCAGTCTGATAGTGTGCACTACTTATGGAGAAGTCAGTCCTACCTCTGTCTTTGGTCCATGTGGCAACCCAGTTCTGGGATCAAATAATGCTTTGGAGGACACTTTTAAGGTCTAGAGACTTTCTGACCCCAGAAGTCCACAGATCAGAGTCTGAAACCCACCACGCCAGGCTAACAGCCACTTCTTAACAGACATCTCTTCTTGATGACTTTCTCAGTTTAAGCTCTTTTGTCTTGACTGTGAGTAACCATAGCCTGTACAAAATATTGCATACAGTCTTACTACCACCTTCTAAAATGGCATCAGTACTTCCCCGTTTCTCATGAAAAAACTTGTACTGATGAAATTTTTTCTGTTGTGACTGACTAATAAATCTGAGTCTTCCAACAGAAAGATTTCCAAAGGACAGGGGTCCCCCTTTCCCTCCCTAGCTCTGCAGTAGAAATTCTTACTTATGTAGCACCCAGCTGAGTAACTTTAGACTATTATGTTTGTGTCACATTTCCATCTACTTGCAGTTGCATTTCACTTTATGTGTGTGCAGCTGAGCCCCTGCTCTGCCCTGGCCCCTGTGCTGCTACACAGCTCCCATACATCAGCCTTTGCCACCCCATAGGTCCTGCCCCACCACAACCCAGGATGGCCCAACCTGCAGCCACAGAATTAATTGGAGGCAGCAACAACACGGGAGTTAATTAATCCCACCAAGCCAATGGCAGATGCTTCCTGATTTGTCATTGCTGCTCTCAGCATGCCTGATGAGATGCTCCCACCAGGATGGGACCTCATCCTGGCCAGCTGCTGCTAATTCTGGGGAATTTACCCACCTCAGTACAGAGCTGGCATTTAAGATCTTCCTCCCCTCTGCTTCCTTGCACAGCTCTAAAGATCAAGGGCAAGAAGGCATCATTAAACCTAACTCTGTAATGAATGACACACACATCTCTTACTGCCAAGCCCACACATCCTCAGCCTCACGGGCATCCTGTCAGGCCTCATAACGCTTCTCGTTCCCAGGAAATTCACTCCTCCCACTTGAAAATCGGTAAGTGCACTGTCCCTGATGAAAAGCCTGTTGCTGACGCTGTCTGCATCCTCAATTTCCAGCAAGTTGCAAAACTTTGGTGCATTTGGATTTTAGCCACTGTATGTCTGTAAGCCCTGAGGATAATCATTTCATGGTGATCTGCAGAGACTGGGAGGTTCCTCCTGATAATCAACCTCTCCTGAAGCTGCCCTTGCAATCTGCTGGCTTCCCTGGCACCAAGGAAAAGTGCTGTACTGAAAACTGAGCGCAGTGGGATCAGGGCAGAGACAAGAAAGTGTGAGAGAGATGTCACAGTGTGACCGTACCCATGGGTGAGCTGCTCCCTGTTCATTCGGCCTGTGCCCCCAGTTTTGGGGCAACAGAAATCTGACCTTGCTCTGAATTACCACTATCTCAGATCCCTGAGTCCAGCTCCATCCCTTAAAAATTAGGCTTGTGCCCAGCTGTTACAGATTTACAGTTTCCTCCATTGCACCTGCTTTCCAGCAGGTTTATTACCAGCAGCTGCTAACAAGCACTGCTGGCTTTGTGGCTTGTCATAGTTTCTGCATTTATTTGCTTGGGATTTTCATAGGGTTGCCATTTTGTTGACACTAAAAAATCTTGATTCAACCCATTGGTTTGAGTAGATGGCAAGGAAGTGCAAATGGCAATGCATAAATTATCTTTGAAAACAGAAATACCTATGTTGAAAAAAAATGAAGTATTTTAGCTTGTAACCTAGACAGAACATTGTTGTAAATGTTAGCTGAAATTGAAGAGCGCTGGAGCCTATTCATGCAGCCCTGTTAGTGAATTTGGGCTCTTTGGAAAGAGCCATTAACATTTGTTTAGTTATTTTCAAGCAGAAGTTGGCAATCTTTAATCTGTGAAATTTCCCATAATTTATTGACACTTACACATCTTTCTTTTCTGCAGAAACACTGCTGGTTTTAATTAGCACAAATTAATCAATAGCAGGGGGGCCATGCTGAGTTCCAGTGAAAGGCAGGTGAGGAGCGCCGGTTGCATGCTAAACACAGCGTTACGTAAAACTGACAAGTGGAGGCAAAGCTCTGCAGAGCCGCACTGTGCAGCGGGGCAGGAGTAAGCACAGCCCTGAATCCGCAGCTCAGCGTACGCCACGCAATGGAAATGCATGCTTTTAATTATGATTTCAAAACCTTAATAAGCGTGTGCGTGTGTTACAAGTCTCCCCTTGTGCCTGCTCTTCAAAGGATGAGAGATTTTTCAGCTCCTGCTTACCATGGCTTGGGGTTGTTTGGGATTTTTTTACCTCAAGCTGTAGAATTGCATCTGGTCATTCTGGAAAGCTTGCTTTTGCTGAGTTTGTCAGCCAAAGAGGGACTGTCTCAGTTACACCCACAGACAGCAGCAGTGCATGCATCTGCATGGGGATCTGTACGTGTCCCTGGTCTCAGCTTCCTCACCCACCCCTGTGTTGCGCCCACTCTGCAGGTACTACCAGAATCAGGTCTCCTGGGCCCCCAGAAAAGTTGTGGACTGTTGGTCATTTTCAAAGGACAGCCCTGATGCTCACTGCTGTATGTAAGGGAGTGATCACACCACCATCCTAGAGCTGTCGGTGGAGAAAATAAGGGAGAGCCAGGGAAAAACAGTGGAGAAAACACTGATCAATTTAAAATGCATAACTTGTTTGAATTAACATATTCATGGCTTATGTACTTTCACTTGTAGAGCCAGATACAACTCCTGATTTTCTCCACTGGTCACAGACTCAAGTCTGTGTCTGGCAGCCCTAAACTGGGGCAGCCTAAATTACTCCTTTACTCCTTTCCTCTTCTAGCCATGTTACATGCAGACAGGCCTTTGCCCACTGTACACATGAACCAAATATTTCAGCTATCCTTGAAGCTTTCTCAGATGTTTGCAGTCTGTGTGAAGCTTCTAGCTCAGAGGTACTGAAGGATATGGTTGAAATACCAGAGTCTTCCATCATTTCTGCTCCCAGATGGTCCATTGAAAGGTCAGTGCATGGTCTTGGTTGGCAGTAGTTTCCTGGGTTCATCGCAGAAGTCTAGAACAAATACCACACAACTATCGTCTCTCCAGGTCTTTCAGTATTTGTTTCTTTCCTGCCTGCAACCAAGAAACCCACCGACTAGATGTTTTTTAATCTAGACTTCACAAGAACATGAGAGATCCTACTGCCATGGCCTTTGGGTTGCAGCTCTTCCAACGTCTCTGTGTTGGTGTGGTTTTGTAAGTCCATATCAAGCCACAGCTGCAACTGCAGACTCATCACAGACACCCACAGGCCTTGTCCACTCGATGCCTTCACTGTATATGACAAGCCACACTGCACTTGCTTTTTTTTCCCCAGGTCTGCAGGATCAAACCAATGCAAACTCACACGTTTCCCTCTTTATCTTTCTTCCTGCAATATCCCAGGCAGCAGCAGCAGCCATAATCATTCCAGGATCAAAACCTGCTTTCTATTATCCAGCTTTGGTTGATGATGATGTATGAAGCACAGAGAAAAAAGACAGCTTGATTTTCATAGGTTAGGTGTTGACCCTGCTGGGCTTAGTGTAGCATGAAACTAGTTTTGACTAGTAAACTGAATAAATATGCCAGGAAAGCTGTAGAGGGGCAATATATATGCAACACAAAGGTGCCATTTTTACAAAATGACTTTGATTCATCAGAGGGCTAAGCTGATGCCCAGTGCATTAGAAATCCTGTGAACAGGAGCTCAGGGAAATATTTCAATTCATAATATGTTTGCAAGAAACAGCTTCCTCTCGTACTTCAAAATATGAAACCATTTGGCAGAGCAGATCAGGGCAAAACCTGTCGGACACAGTGCTGCCAGTCAGCCCAAGGGATGCAGCAAGAAGGTGAACAAAGACCTCTCTGGTGCATTGTCAGGTCTGCAAGAGCTAAGGAAATCACTAGCACTGTAAATGTGGCAGAAAGAGCAAGAACTGGTTTGTTAGCAGTAAATCTTACATATCCTTGAAATTCAGTCTGGGCAGAAGCAGCAAAGTAAATGGGTGGGAGCTGGTGTCTGTGCAGTAGAGAACTTAACAGAAGGGTGATAAAATAATGATTATTTTGGCATTTCAGCCCTCAGACACTCTTCCCAGGCAGGGATCTGTGGTTCTGGAATGCCCTACAGTACTCAGTGGTCGGGCAAGGGGCTTTGGCTGGTCTTTCTGGATCTGCACCATCCATGGTAGATGACTAATATCTTGAGAAGTTTAAACATGAGGTGTGCCACAAGGCATGAGGTATTTTCGGTTGAATTCAGAGAGATCTGAAGCTGATCCTCAGCCTCCCCAACCTCAGGGCTGGCCAAGCCTGTGACTCCAGTCTGAGCCTACCTACCTCCAAGCATAAACCCTCTTCTTTCTTCCCATGGGAAGGGTGCAGGGAAGGACTCAGCTACAAGGATTTTGATGAATGCACTATGAAAGAAGCACAGACTCAGTAGACATCCCACTTAATATACTTATGAAACTATATATTTCCTGGCAGGAGCCAAGATGGCCAATCTCTGCTAGTGCTCCAAGCTTGTCAGATGTAATCCCATTCCAATTTAAGAGCCATATGGTCATTTTTAACATTGTGCTGCACTCTCCTTGGTGGAAGGATTCCCTAAAGGATTTTAGCACATCTTAAAGACTTATGTGGCATTTTCCTTTAATTCCTGCAGCAGCAGGCAATAATAACAAAGAAATGCATCTGTTGTCCTCATTTGTGCTCCAGTGCCTCACTGTGATTTTTTTGGATGGTCCTTGAACACATGGACTGGGAATTCTGCTATCCAGAACTACTGTCCCTGCATAGTGAGAGTTCCCTTCACCATGCTGGGTTAAGATGGAGGTAAAGGAAGAGGAACCAGCTTACTTATGCACAGTATGACACATGCCTACTCATAGGCAAAGAGCTTTGGCTTAGGCACAAGAAAAAGAAAAATCAGAGCTGTTACCTTTGCTCTCTTAGGCTAGGGACAATAAATAGCTGGACTGAGGTCAGTGGATTTTGTGGACAAGAGGAGACTTAAGATCTTTGTTTCATCATTCACTTGGAAAGATAAAATATCTATATATTTACTTTTTTTTTTTTTTTTTTTTTTTTTTCCTAGTGGAAATGATGGCTTCCATTGAGGAAAGAGCAAATATAGTAAAGAAAAGTTTCTTCTACTGGAATACATTTTTCTATTAAATATAGAGGGCAAAGGAGGAAAAGTTAGAGAGGAAGGAATCCTTGCAAAGGTTTATTTAATATAAGCTACATTTATATTTTTGGTGAGTTACAGGACATAAATTGAGCATTTTAATGTATTCCATAATGCTGCAGAAACATGACCTTGAAGTTAGCACAGAAATCTATTTCAGATTTTATTTAGCAGCTGCATAGCCTTTCAGAATATGAACTTTAATAGGAGTGGAGTTAACAACTAGTTGTCTTCACTCAGGCATGATCATAATTTGATTCATGAACATATACTCTTCTCTATTACTATCTGTTTAATTTTCCATTTTTTTTGAAATAAGTGAGTGTTCAAATCCCTATTCTGGCTCCAAGATCAAGACTAAGGGCCCCCACATGTTTCATCTGCTTCTGCACAGGAGAAGCACTTGGGAAAAGTGCAGTACACTCCAATCACTCCCAGAGCATTTTCTGCCCTGATAAAACTTCCACAGCCCCCAGGTTACTTCTCCCAAAACTGGGCCATCTTGCAATCATTTGCAAGAACATAAAAACAGAATTTTCTTCTTCTGAAATTCAACAAGATATGTTTACAACTTCAGAAAAAGATTCTCCTTCAGCTGAAAAATCCACTAAAATTCTTTTTTCTTTTTCTTTCTTTTTTTTTTTTTTTTTTTTTAAGGGGAAGAAACAAGTATTTAGGAGACATATATATTGGTAGGAAAATATACTGTGATGGGAGAAATCACACTGTGCAGTGTGTTGCTGCACAACCCATCTTGTACCAGGATGATAGCAGCTGATTCTCATAACAACACACTTAAGAAACTCACGAACTTTGTAGTGGTAGATGAACCACTAGTGAAAATACAAAGAAGAATTAACAAACTGGGAATGAGTAAGCCCTGTTCCACTCTACTTGCTGGCTTCTTGATTGATGGAGAAATGCATAGGCTGGAGGAAAGAAGACGCATTTCTTGATAAGAAACATTTCACTGCCAGGTTCCTTTTTTGCCCGTCTGTCTGGAGGCAAGTGACAACCCAGCACATAGTCCTACACCTGCTCCAGCAGAATCCACATATGTTGTTTGCTCAGCATCACAGTTATCACATCTGAAAGCCCCATCTGGAGGTGGCCTGCACTGCCCCGTCCGAATACCTTCCTTTGTGGCTCAATGGACCCCTCTTTCACATTCCAGTCACACCCTGGCAAATGAAAGGAAAGGAAGAGGAGGTAAAAGGAAGGAGAGCAGACATAGCAAGTGATGTGAAATGAACAGAGGAGGAAAAGTCACCCACCTAAAAAAAACATAAGCAGAGTGAGCGTGGCTGACAAACTGTCACTGCCAGTGTCCTTCACTTCCCTCTCTGTCATTTGTAATTCATCAGAAGCAGAGAGAGGACTCAGAATCATATCAAGGTGGCATCCTCCATCACAAGAAACTCCGTTCTTCTAATTAACTTTCCCACTGACCCGGAGATGAACATTGCATGTATGTATGGTGTGCAGAGAGAGTCGGAGTGGGATATTGCACTCTGATGTCTCCACAGTTACAACACTGCTGTTTGATTGCTTTATATGTGTGGGGGGGTTAATTTGTGCCTCTAAAGCATGCATGGATAGTCATTAAATTGCTTGAAACAGAGGTTTCCTTTGCTTGTTGTGATCCGCCCTTGTCTGAAGGAAAATGTGCTTACCATGCAGCGGCAGCAGTGAGGCATGGCACGTAAATACAGATGATTCTGAAGGAGTTATCTGATTCCTTTTGTGAGAACAACAAATTTCTGGGCCTCACTCTTACGTTATAGATTTTGGCTTTACACAGCCTCAATAATACTATTCTCATTTTACACCACTGTTACCAAACCTGCCCCTCATTCCTTTTACAGGCAGGTAGACTGACTTGCAAGGAGGACCAAAGCTATGCTCCAGGGAAGATCATGACAAGTCAGATCAAATATCCAGCTTGCCCCATCTCTTATCTTTAACAGTGGACAATAATTAATGTTTATGGATCATTTTTGAGAAGTGGGTGGGCAAAAAAGGCATAACTCTCTCAGTGGTTTGGCCAGTAGTTTGTGGCACAAGGACAGTTTTAACTCAGGGCAAGGAAATGTCTTCATCTGTGCAGGTGATTGAATTTGGGATGGGTCTCAGGAGTCCAGGTGCACAAAAGCAAGGCTTCGAAAGGTTTCAAGGTTTTGAAAAACAAAATTACAAGGTTTTGAAACTGATCTGCTAAAGCACAGTCAGTCATCGCAGAATAAACCTTGGTCTTGAAGAGCTGATTTATTATCAGTGCCACGGGTTGAAATAATTTTTTAATGATCCTTCTGTAATTGAGCAGTAAGATCCTAATGGATTATAGCCATGCTGGACCTAAATATTAGAGCACGCTACCTTGAATTCAGTAACTGCCTGGTGCAACAGCCTGGAAATCTTGGGGTGACTTGATATAAATTAACAAGTAGAAGTTTATAATGCATTAAATATGACAATTAATCTCACAGTCAGTGAAGCAGCTTCTCTGTGAGTTATTTTGATGTGAAATTACATTTTATTTTACTCTCTGAATCTCCTGATCTCACTCAAGATGACATGAATTTTTTATTCACAACACCAATCAGCAGAGTAAAAACTGTTAAATGAAGGTAAACATGTAGTCACTTAAGTAGAAAATAGTTGGCTACAGCAACCTCATATAATGTATGTCTCTCAAACTCACTTGCTACTTTCAAGGAAGTTGAATTGGTGGCCACACAGTTTATGTTAAGCCTGCCCAGGCTGCAGGTTATTTCCTAGGGTTGCAAACAATTGTCTATGTAACCTATATGCCATAATGCCCGATTAAGGTCAGCCAACAGTGCTGCCTCTGCCATGAAGTAGAGACAGCCTTATCACAATTATTATGTTCAATTAGTTTCCCTGTCTAGTTTGAGCAATTACATCTGAGGACTTTTTTTGATGAAATATGCTTACAATACATCCTCCCTTCCAATTTCTCATTGCATGGATAAGATTATTTCTTTATACCATGTCTGTGGAGATCAATGGCAAGCTAAGCACATTGCAGAGCCCACCATGTCTCTCTGGAAGGCACTTTAAGAAGTTTATGAGGGTAGAAACTTGTCATTTGACTGGTCATTTGCAGAAGATATATGAAACATAGCCAGGAGAGCAGAGCATGATCTGTTGTTTATGGCAGGAAATTTTATGGGTCCTTCCATGGAGAGAGGTGTTAGTGGCAGGATAACCTTGGAACTCATAGGTCCTGCTGAAAACAGGCAGGTGAGATTAAAGCAGTTGTCAGTATATGGGTACATACAGACTGGGGAAAGCCAGAAGAGTCTACTGGGAATTGGGGTCATCTATAAAGATGGGTAAAGTGGATGGAGTATTTACATGAATGTGGTATTTACATGAATTTGACTTTACAGATTGACTGGCATACAATTGATTGATTAGGAGTCTGATTAAGAGAGAGTCATCCTTGAGAGCAGAGTCCTTAGTATTTCCTTGGTATGGGAAGTCATGTCTTTTATTTCAAGCACTGGCCAATATTTCTGGAGGACCAACATTTGGCCTCTGGCATCTAAGTGCTCTTTTGGGGTTTCCAGGCTGTTTAATTCACTCAGCTAGAAATAATCCTTGTGTTCAGCAGGGCATGGCGGGGTGTCTGTTGAGAGGTCATGGATTCATTTATTTAGTCTATAAATTAGGAAAAAATACTGGCCTCAAATGTAAGCAAGACAGATGCTGAGGAGAGGATTGCGAGCCAAAAACCATTAGGAGGAACTTGCACACACTGTATCTGTGTATTAGCCTTGGGGTCGGCAGAGCTGGGTCCTGGAGCCCTCCCGATAGCTGACATGAGATGAAAAGCTCTTCAACAAACGGACCCTGATTTCACCTGCACTCAGCTACCAAGGGGGCTGTTTCTGAATGGCCAGGTGTGGCCTTTCGCCCCAAGCTTTGCCAACTTGCACATGGCTGAATGAATCTGCTAAAATGATCAGCTGGGAAATAGCTAATATCATTAAATACCATTTAAGCTGTCATTTTTATGTGTAGAGTCAACACCCCTTATGATGAATGGGTCAGCTCATGCCTCAGGGAGCGATTGTTGCAGGTGTGTTGCTGCCTTGGAAAAACAGCAGGGTCTTGGTTTGCCCTGGCTTATATTTAAGACTACAGCACAGTTTATGTAAAGGCAAGATTGGGCCCTGAGGAACAATGTCTGTCATAAGGCACATGAGAAAGAATAAAGGAAGAAGCCTGATGTCAGATTCTTGATTTTGCTGAAGTTTCAACACAACACAAATTCCCAAAGCCCCAGGAAGGAGCACTGAAATTTTCTTTAGCAGACTAATGATGTTTGAGGCTATTTTTCTTGTTGCAGACAACTGCACACCAATAGCAACAAAAAAAGAGCCTAATGAACCTGCAGAAACGTATGGCCATAATGAAGATGAAAGCCTCTCTTCCAGCTACCTTGCCTAGAAACACAAAAAAGGGAGGAAATTAAAAAAGAAAAGACAAGGTGCCAGCTGCTTGGAGAGATTTCAGAGGCACAACTGGGTCTGAAAAAAAGGAAGAAAAGAAGGAAAGAAAGAAAAAGCTTTTTCCCTGGGGTTCTTCTACAGGACCATTCTTCATTGCTGCTGAGTCTGCATTAAATGGCACAGCTGGTTGGAGGAGGAAGGCTTCTCGTGGAGGGGAATAGAGAGATATATATTTTTAATGGGCTCATAAGTTCCTGGAGAAAGAAATGAAGAGCTGTTAAGCTTCTTGAGCTGAAAAGTTCTTCTGATTCCAAGGGCCTTGCGTGTTGCATTGCCTCTGGTGATTGTCAGCTCTCTGCCATCTCCACTCCATTTGTTATTTTATTTGTGTGAGAGCAAACAGTCTATCACCTTACAGGATTTATAACTAATGCTGAGCAGGATCGTACAGAAAGTACTGAAACTTGTACTGTAAGGCTTGTTGTTTTTTACTGAGATCTGTTCCAGGACAGCAAGACATTAATATACCAGCTTTCTCCTCTGGAAGCTGCCTTCAAGGCTTGATTTCTTTTTACTGGTGAAAAAAGTTTGTCCTTTTATCTCCAGCCCCTTGTGATCTCTTGGGGTGACTGGCAGTTTCAGGCCTGGGGCTCTTTGACAGAGTTTTGGGAGTGGGCAAGGCTGGACTGGCAGGAGATGCTGCATGGCACGTTTGAGGTGGATTGATAGAGCTGCGTGGGAAACCTGCCTGAGCCCCTGTCCATATACTCACCATTGCCACAACACAGAGCTGACATTTCTAAGAGCCAAGACTTTTCACAATATAGCAAAACACTAACTCAAAAGACACATAAAAATCAGTCACCTAATGGATATGGTTTTCTAATGAAAGGGAATAAAAATTATATCAGCAGGCTAAAGTTCTGCCTTCAGCTCTTCTGATAAAAATCTCTGGGCCACCCTGAATTTAAGAGCTGGATTTGAGATGTTATGTATGGGGGATATTTTGGAATAAGAAGAGCTCTTAAAAAAGGATGATTGTTTCTACCCTGACTATTCCTTCCATTGCAATGGTGCCCTGAGATTTAATTTTTGAACAGGGAGTACATGTGCCAAATACTGTCCAGAAATAAAGCAGCATATGACTGCACAGCCCAGAGGATAACATATACCTTAGGAAAGAGCAGAAATGTCTGACTCGCTAATAACAATGAAGACACTTTTTCCCAGGGACTCAATCTGGAAAATACACGAACAGGAGGAGGAAATTAAAAGGACAAAGCTCCAGTGCTTAAAGATGTTTCAAAGGCACAATTGAAGCTGCAGAGGAAAAAAAAAAAAAAAAAAAAAAGGCAAGAGTGAAAGAAAAAAAAAATCCCTGCCTCACCGGGGCTGCTACTACAGGGTCATTCTTCATTGCTGCTGCTGCTGATTCTGCATTAAAAGGTGTAGCTGATTAAAGATTTGGTTTTGGGGAGGGTTAGGGGTGAGGGAATACATAGATATATATTTTTAATGGGCTTGTAAGTTATTAGAAGGAGAAATGAAGGGCTATTTAACTTGCACAGATTAAAAGTTCCCAGGACCTTGAATACTGCAGATGTTTTACCAATTGTTTTTGATCTCTGAAATCTTTACTCCTGTCATGATTTTTATTTGTGCACTGACCATCAGGAGCTGTCCTCTGTTAAGTTTACTGACAAATGTTTGTTGTTTGTCCCCAATGCAAACTAAAATGTCAGACAGTATCCCACGCCTCCTATGCATGGTATCTTTATAACATACTCTGGTTAGATACAGGTCACTTTGGCATGGGACTGAAGACGCATAACCACCTCCCACCACACCAATAGACTTACACCTCCTGTTTGATGATACAATAAATCCAGATTTAAAGCTTCCAGTACTGGACCAGGTATGCTGTGTTTGCATGATGCAAAGCACTGGTTTGGTGGATGCTTGCTCTGATAGTTCAGATTTGCTCAAAAAACACTGATGGGCTAACTGTGCATCAGCTGGCTTTCTGTGGGACCTGGAGTTACATCTTCTCCTGCAGTCAGCCTAAAACCTGAGGAAACTTTATTTTGCCCTCTCCAGCTGCTTACAGAGAAAGACAGCTCTGTTCCCAGACCAGATTCAGTTCAGTTCAGGCCCTGAGACTGACATGGTCTTGCACATGCCTGATGTGAATGGTGTTGGGACCAAGGGCATAAAGCATTGGCTTGTGAACTCATCTGTGCCTGGAATACATCACATCAGCATGCTCACTGCGATGTGAGCCTGCACGGCTGCTTATCTTGATCTATGTGTCACATATTGTTGCTCACTCAAGACATAAAGTGGGGGTAAAATACATCTTGTAGGTGTATATTTCTTTCTCTCTCAACTGGTAAAACGTTTTCAGCTAGGAATGTTCATGTGCAAGAAAGCCCAGGCTGCAGGTGTATTTTTTCCATTTAAAAACAAAAAACAAACAAAAAAAAAAAGAGGACACAGGTTTCTTCTTCCCACTTCTTCAGCCCAAACAGTTTACTGCAATTTAAAATAAACAAAGATTGATACACAGCAACCTCTCACCCCCTTCCCTGAGAGCCAGCCTTTGAGACACAAAGAGTGGATAGAAGAATCATTACAGTGTGATAAATAAACCTATCATGGGGATAGCAGAAGTCCTGAGCTACACATATCAGGTAGATGGAAAGAGAAAGAGGTCACACCAGCAAGGTGAAAGGGCAGGGTACACACAGCTAACATCTAAAATTAATTAGTTAAACAAACAAAAAAATACAAACCACAACAAAACTGAATAAAAATAATCCACAGATAGGTGGTGAAGGGGAGAGAGAAGCAGCAAAGACATTTATACAAGGTGAAAGTTATAAGACTTATTAAATTGAGCCAGGGTAGGACAACTGTGTGTGTAGGGACTGCAGGCAAGATGGGGATGCATATCTCCACGCTCCACCTTCAGGTGCATCATCTTTAAAGGTTAGGGACCACTGCTGTGAGATGCTGCTCAATGCACAGACAGACAGCATGGAACAGCATTTTTATAACTTTTGTTGAAGTCACATTCAGGCTTGGTAATGGCCTGATGTGTTAGCTCAGAAGCCAATGAAACCAGGATTTGCATTTCTGTTATAAAAGCATGTTAAAGACAGCCTATCACAGCAGTACCACATCTGGAAAAGTTCTTCAGTCCTGGCTGAAAGGTGGGTGGTCCCAACAGCAGACTGCTTCAGCCCTGTTCCACCTTTATACACGTGCTTTCTCATGTTACTTGAGAACAAGGGTTTCAGATGTCTGTCGTAGTCAGTGAGAGAAGCAGCAGAGGTATGAGTACACAAATAATCTTCATAACAAGTCTTCAGCAAGCAGAGGCTTCCTCAGAGGCCATGGCTTACTAAGTGTCCTCTGATGAGCCACTTGATGTTTTCATACCTGTCCAGACCTGGCTCCAAAGCAGTTGGGTCCCTGTAAATTGATATTTCCTTGACAAAGAATAGACATAACACTGGGGCTGTGCTAACTTTAGGTAGGATGGAGTAATGCCTGGCATTTGTTTGGGAACAGATGCCTCCTATTCAGAGAGTTTCAGGGACATTAAGCACCAGCAGTGGAGGCTCCCAAAGGGTGGCAACAGGATAAGTTGTTGAGAGGGAGATGTGCCTGCCCCTGCTACATATGTAAAGCAAATACACACTGGATCCATGAGCATTTTTCACACTCAGTAACTTAAGATCCAACATGAGAAAGTTTATGTCAAAGCAAGTGGCAAGACTGTGGCTACAGCCCTGATGTTGGTGAAGTAATTTGAAGATGTTCCTTTTACTTTGGAGGCCAAGGCTTCAGTATCCCCATGTCTGTTAGTTCACACAGCAACTGGAAAACACAATGCAGGTATCATTAGCAACCTTTGTTGCCTACCAAATCCAAAGTGTTTTCCCTATCATTTTCATCCTGGTTTACACAAAGCTGTGCCCCACTTCTTCTTGCAGAACATGTACACTCCCAAACAGGGTTTCGTGCACCTTTGCTAGCAACAAAAACCTCTTCCACAACAGTGATACTCTTCTAACCTTGAAATTTAACAAACAAATTGGAAGCTTGATCCCACAAAGAGTGGGATAGTTAATCCAACTTCCAGTTTTAAAAGGGTTTTCTCAATAATTTGTTTAAGTCTGTATCACTATATAATATTGAACACTGATATGAAATGTACAGAGCATCTTCTTCTCTCCAGTCTGGGACAGTGTTGGGGCAGCGGTGTGGAGGCTCTGTGTGCCTTTATCCTGACAAGAAAGCAGGCACCAAAGCTGCTAGAAAAATTCACAGCATTTGCACCATCCATAAAATTACAAAAATAGAAGAAAAAAACCACAAAACACAAAAACGGCTGGTATTTGCAAAGAGAATCTTACCAGAATGACTTCCTGATGGCTGGACAGCTTCGGTGAAAGCCTGATTTACTCTTTATTTTATTAATTGAAATTGTAAACATATTTGACTGTAAAACAGAACTTTCTGGCTATTGTTTTCTTTTAAAATTGAATCTTTTTTGATGTTTTCATGAACAAGAGGGACAGGAACACCTTGTTTTCATTCTTTTTCCTCTTCGTTTTAACATTAGTAATGTACAACAAAGAAGGGAGATGAGATAGTATTGTTATTCTTAGCTCCTAATGCAGATGCTTGTGAATGCTGGAATAAAGATATGTGAGCTCAGATAGTCTTTCCCTCATTTATACTTTTCTCTTGATAGAAATTAGAAATTCAGCTTTGCCTTCAACTGAAATCCTCTGTTTTACATTTCATTTCCAATGCGTTGGGCTTTTGGTACTACATATTTCAGACCCAGCATCACTCTGTTTCTGCTGACTGACACTGTCTCCCTTTTGTAGGTCAGAATCATCACTGGGGCACTGCTTAATGATACAGCCTTTCAGTCTGTTTCTCCTTTGGTCTGCGTCACTCTCTCTCATCCAGACATTGGGTATGAGCTCATGACACTGCGGGACACAACATCACTGCATTAATTGTATAGCAAAAACCTGCAACAATCAGCCTCATCAATGAGAGGATGAATTATAAAATGGCCTCCTCTGGACTCACTCAGGCAGGTTCATGTCCTTCTTATACTGGTGGCCCCAGAGCTGGACCCAGCACTGCAGGTGGGGTCTCACGAGAGTAGAGCAGAGGGGGAGAATCCCCTCCCTCAACCTGCTGGGCACACTGCTCTTGATGCAGCCCAGGACACGGCTGGCGTTCTGGGCTGTGAGCGCACATTGCTAGCTCACAGTCAGTTTTCCATCCACTAATATTACAAGTACTTTTCCACAGGGCTGCTCTTAATCCACTCATCACCCAGCCTGTATTTGTGCTTGGGATTGCCTCTTTGTGGGAAGTAGAGAGCTGAGCTTCAGGAAAATAAAAGTTTTGCTAACCACAAGCTTCCAGACACTATTTTCACAGCATGCCAAAAGGGAGATGAGTTGGTCTTTAGGACAGTCATATGTCTGAAGAAATACCCAGAGCCATTTCAGAAACTAACACCTGCTTGAAGAACTATTACATGTTTCACCAATAGAGGAGAGAGGCATAAAAAATCCCCATGGATTTCCCTTCTCAGTTGCCTCTGAAATACACCACACTTTAAGATCTCCCTCTGCATATTACTCCTCCCAAGATGTGACCACCAACCTTTATTGTTTCAAAGCCATGGGCAAAGCACCAAAGAAAATCTACTGCAAAAGTTTGTTGGTGAGTGGCTTTTGAGACTCACAGTATTTTGTTTTGTGGTTGCCGGATCTCTGTGCTTAGAGGTCGTCATCATCTGCCCTAGATAGAACATGATTAATAAAGAACTGTTTTAATGTAATTTTCAGTGCTGACCTTAATTGCACAGGTCAGAAATGAAAGCAGCTCACCATATGCCAGACATTAAGGTCTTGAGCAATTCCCCAGCAAATGTTACACTCCCTGGATTGGATTGGAGCCCAGCCAGTCTGCGCTCAATGAAACTTATAAATTGCCTTTATCTTGCTGGCAATGTAAAATTAAATTGGTATAAGGGATATTGCATTGTTGATGAAGATGTACAAGGCAGAGTTAACTCCAATACTGTGAACTTATCATGAGATATGAAAAATATCTTAATTGGCTCAGCACCTTCCTTGTGTGGCCTTGAAGAAACTCAGTGTTCCTGAAAACTGAAGTATCATTAAAGGAAATAGTCTTTGTTCATTCTCTTTGTGTGTTTGAATTGTACAGCTTTTCCTATACTACATATGAATGGTAGAGTGCAAACCAGGATATATAGCAGTTTAGATGATGCTGTAGTGAGCTATGATTGTATCTAAAAAGTCCTTTTCTTGTGATATATTTATGGCATGTAATCCCTCCCTTGCTGCAATTCTTCCCCAAGCTCTATTTCAATCCATTGTCCATACAGGGCTCATTTTATCGAGTTTTCATCTCTAGCTATAATGACAATTGCATGATGTAAATCTAGGAGCAGCAGGGAGTCATTGGCTAGAGATGAACTCCAGTGAACACTAACCCTTCTGGGCTCTCTTAACATTTGGACCTAGACTTAGGAAGTAGATGAAAATGAAAATCCTTCCAGTAATTTTCTCTTCTCATGAATTCAATCAGAGAAATTAAAAATAACCAAGACCTTTTGTGTCAGTGTGCTCTGCTTCCCTTGTGTCAGAGTCTTTGTGGTCTCTGTTACATCTCTTTGAGAGAAGATTGGAAGTTACCGTATTACTCACTTGTTACAATCCTTCTAGAATTATAACTATATTAATGTAAATGTGCCAAACTGACACAGATATTTTCCAGAGAGGGGGAGTGAGGAAGACAGAGTTCGTACTCTCAGGGGCTTATATGCCCAAACAGCACAGTGAAATAGAGACTGCTGAGCAGCAAAGCAGTGGGATCCCACTGTTCAACCATGAGGGACCAAGTAGCATAGTAGAAAAGCCCTCAAAAATCCCAAGGGCCTTTTCCACTCCTGTGATGGATGTGCACATAGACATGGAATTGTGTTGCACACATACAGGAGATGGCATTGCCAGAAATTGTTTGCATGCCTGATCACAAAACCGGAGTGGCGTGTATCTTTCTGTGAGTTATGGGGCTATGAGACCTGAGATCTTTGTGGAAAAGGGCAGCAGGCTTCTGCTAAGTACACCTGCAAAGGGAAAAGTAGGTTGGATGAGTGAGCTGCAGACTAGGCAGAGAGCTCTGAAAGGCCACCAGTCAGCTGTCCTTGACCCTGGGCAACGTGCCATATGTATAACTGGCCAGAACTCCTGGGCCCTTGATGGCAGAATTATTAAGGGATTTATGCCCTCAGTTTCTACCCTCAGACACTTGCCCACTGTTCTTGACATGAGATCCAATCTCTCATAAGATGTAAGGGTGGCTGAATCTTTCTCCTGTGACCCTACAGAATGTTTCAGCACTCTGAGACTGATGCTGCCTACGGTACTGTACCTGGAGTGCAGTCAGTGCACTTTCCACACTCCTCCACTCACATTTATAATAGCCAGTATGGACCATATTCAGTTTTGGAGCATTCCTACAGGAGCCTCTTTGTGAGTTTGGGGCTATCCTGAAAATTGGCTGTCCTCTAAGTGCCAACAGCAGAGCCAGTGCAGGGTCGGGAGGAGGAGGGGATGTCCCACTAACCATCCATCTGGACACAGGAGGAATCAATACCTTTCAGCCCCTAGGTGTTAGGGTGACAAGCTCTAACAAATGCAGCAGATGGGTATCTGGTAGAGAGTCTTTAGTAGGCTGGCTGAGTGCCTGATAAACCACAGGGAGAAAATCACAGTATTAAAAGAAGCCCCACGCAGAAATGCACTGAAATATTGCCAACAAAACATCCGACCAGCTCCCGAAAGGGCTTCCCGCATGGCGGAAGTCAAACCTGCTGTCTCTTGCATCCGCTTCCTTCTTTTTTCCCAACCCTGATGCCATGAAAGGGCCTTGGTGAACGCTCACCAAAACAGCCGTCTCCCATCGTGTCTCTTCTCATGTTCTCCTAGCACCTGAGGGACAGAACAAGCAGCATCCATGTTGTACATGGGTCATGTCTGGAAGTTTTTAAAAAGAGGAAGAGAGAGATTTCAGCAGAACATATCCGTTAACTGGCTTCTTCACCTAATTAGCTGTGGAAAAGTCACCAGATGGACACAGATTTTAATGATGGCTTCATTCAGAGTCTTGGAGGAGTGGGTTGGATATAAGAGATAATTATCTTGACTTTTAGATGTAAAAGGCTTCTATTTTATTCTGCTTTTTTTTTTCTCTCTAGTTCATTTTTAATGAAAGAGAGGAACAGTGAAATTCAAAACATCAAATAAAAAAGGAAGGTTGACAATCCATCGTTTAATCTCTTCTTAATGCCAGCCTGGAGTGACATTTCTAAGGATTGGTTTGATGGGAAGCTTGTTTGTTCATAAATTGACACAAAATGGCATTCTGGGTTTAGCCAGAAGCTTTTCCCCTCCCTCTGAACACTGGGAGGAAATTTAAAGAAATCTGATTAAATATTCCAGGGAATGGAGGTGTATTTTCATGACACAGAAAGTAATATGGATAGGAAATGCCTCTTTCACACTCATTCTTTTCCCTACCCTTCACACACTGTGTGAAGCTCCTACTCTGTGTTCAATAAGGGGCATCAAGATGAGATCATGAGAACACATCCACTGGTGAATAGATGCCCCAAATGTTGATAGAGACATCAGGGGGGCTATTGGAGCCCTCTTTTAGCACAGAGAGCAGAGCCTGTGTCTGCAGGGCAGAAGAGCTGCTATTGCTGGTGAATGGGTGAGGGAGGATGAAGAAGGTGGCAATGAGAAGAGCTGGATGAAATTGGGAATTTACTGGAGGACAAGTCCTCTTCATGGATGCAGAGGACAAAGTTCGCTTCCCTGCATTCCATCTGGCTCCTGCAGCCTGTTTCCATCTGTCAGTGGGCAGGAGAAAACCCATGAGCAACTTGGAGCACTGAGCAGCTGTTAGCATGAGGGACAGGTTCACAGAGGATTTCAGGAGTTAGGATTAAAGAAAGGTGAGTTTTACCAAGTCAACAGCAGCCCAGTGAAAATGTGTGCTTTAAATGTATGCTATGCATAGGTCTGGGGTATGCTCAGAGGTAACATATACAGTATGTCATATTTATCTGGGTTCAGTCACAGCCTTCCAAGTGATGACTAGAAGTGAATTTCAATGAAAACCTTATTAACAGTGTGGACATTTAGGCCTGAAAAGGCTGGACGCTCATACATGTCTCAGGGAAAAGCTTTTTCTGACCTCTAATCTGATTTTTTGATGGAAATCTGTTCCTTCACCAGAAAGTCCCCCACATCTCCACCAGTGCTCTCCAAGCATCTGATGGAAATGTAGGAATGCAAACTAGAATAAAAACTTAACAGATTCACACATTTCTTTTGAAACCACTTTGATGTCTGAAAATTTGCAGTATATTGCTATCAAATCCGGCTATTGTTGTCATTCAAATTGAGTACGGTCTCTAGGGACAAGTTTTGCTCTCTAGTATCATAGTGAAGGGCCTGATAGTAGCACACACTGATGGAACTGCAATATATATAAAAGAATAGAGAAACAAAAGACAAAAAGCCTGTAGTTTCTAAGAACTTATACAGGCAGCTGGATAAGTGGATCATGTTATCTGTCATTGAAATAACCGAGACCTCTGAAGTCCGTAAAATGAGGAAACTACTTGAGAACAACATTGTTGGAGAGGCTTTAGTATTCAGTCTGCCTGGGTAGCCCACAAGGCCAGCCTTTCACACAGTCCTCCTGTGCAGCTGATGTGCAGATGAGCAGAAGAAAGACTGCAGAAATAGAAGTTGATGGGGAAATTGAAAGGAGGCCACTCAGAGCTCTTGCAATGCCTCCCTTTCCTATCACATTTTTCAGTAAAGAAGGAAAAAATGAAGGGGGAATCTTTATTATTATTGTTGCCTTTATTGTTACCATTATTTTGCTATAATTTTCCCAAGTTAGCCACAATCTTGTGTGGAATATGGTGCTCTAAAATATTCAGGTCTAAACTCTTTCCCCAAACCTTTGCATTAACTTCAGCTGAGAATCTTCCTCCCAGTCTGAGAGGAAAGGATTTGGGACAAACCCCTATGTTCATAGGAGAAACCAGCACAGACCCTTAACTCAGCGAGCTGCTCATGAATCACAAGAGAGGTCCTGGACCAGATGTAGTTGTATCTATATAGATAGATAAATGTAGATATGGACATGTACATATAGGCTGGTGTATAAAGCTGCTTGACAGATGCTGGAAGGTACTATCATTTCTTTAAAAGTACACAATAAATCTGGGATAAGAAAACAACCACCCAGTAACCAAAAGGAATTTCAGGGTGCAATTAGGGATGCAGAGTAGGTTCAGCAAGTCTGGAAGTCTCTTGGGTTTGTACAGTTCCTCCTGTAATAAGTGTCATGTTGAACAGGGACCTTCACAAGCTGGTAGCCTCAGTGTGCCTCTCAGCAGAAAGCTGGTCCTTTTACTGGAGTAGTGTTTCCTGGTGACTTACTGAGGACCTTGTTTAACATGAAATCAGACACCATTTCCAAAACCATCAAATTGTTTTTGGCTTTGTGATGTGGCTAGCTTTTTCATTCTAGTTTTCCTAGTGGCTTTATTATAGTGTGAAGCTGGTTTCTGCATTTCAGATAGAAGTAAGTGTGGTATTCATCACTTTGAGCTGCTGGTATCGAACGGTTGCCTTTGCTTTTGGAGCACCCTGAAATTTCAGCTTGTTTGTGTGTTTAACTAGCTGATTAAAAGTAGGTAGAAAAGTGTATTTTGAAGCTTGGTCAATATTTGGAGAGAATTTTAAAGAGAAAAAAAAAATGTCCCATATGAAACACATATGGGTTTGAGCTGCAAAAAAAAAGAAAATGCTCAGAGATTAGTGTGGGGTATTTTCTGTTAAGCACTGAGCATTGTATGGATGAATTCCCTGAACGACCAATAGAGCCAGAGGAACTGGCTGCACTGAGGCCTCCCCTAGCAGTGCTCAGACTCTTGCAGGATCTGATCACGTATTAGAAATGCCATAGTCAGACCAGGGTGACTAAACCATCATGAGGTTACAGCTATATCATTAGTGATGTCGCTTAGAGCAGGTGATGACCCAAGTACTTTCTTGGTTTAGCTATGCTTTAATAATGCTCTTTTTTTCTCCCTATCCCCTATTTATTTACATGGAGTGAGGCCATCAGAGTGACAAGCTGAGTTAACAAGACAGTTCATCATTTTCTCTCTCTGTAATTTTAATTCAGCAGATTGCTGCCTCACATCTGCATGTGTGTTGGTGCGTCTCACAATCCTCTGACACATCACCTTTCCAGGGCTATAATTTTTCATCTAAGATTATGGACAGGCATTTGGAAAGTGGCCTCAACCAGCAAGGCGAGCAGAAGTCGAATCATTTTTATGAACCAAGGGGTATAATGATCCATAAAATATATGTCAAATTAGAACCAGTGCTTCACTGTAAGAAAGACACCAATTAATGGGTTCCATGGGTTTGTATTTAATAGAGCAGAAGATTTACCAGCCTTTAAAAGCTTAATACCAACACTGTTTATTGGGTGAAATCGTTTATCAGTGGCTAAGATCTTCCTGACTTCCCTAGTCCCTTGCAAATGGCAACAGTCACAGCTACAGACATTGACAGTGGTATGCTGATCCTTGCTAAAGAATTTCTTAACCTTCTCCATGGACGGAGCATGAGTGGAGGATGGGATGCATTTTGTGTAGGGAATATGAAGTATTAAAATCAACACAGATACAAATGTCTCTCTGCAGCTCTGACTGGCTCTCACTGAGCAGGAATATGCCAGCTCCAATGAGCATCAGTAGTATGATGTGCATCGGGTACTTTGTTTGTCTTCATCAAGTGCTTCCTCTCTTTTCTTCAGAAATATTTTCTTCCAGGTTACCTGCTCCTGGTTGTCATAGATTAAGTTGAGAGACAACCAGCATCCTTAGTGCACAACTATCATCTCATATGGGATATGGAAATATAACTGATGGTCCAGAACTACTGGGTTTTCTTGTGTGAACCTTATAAAATCTGATAGAAAGGGTGTTGGAAGCCATCATTTCTTGTCTCCAGGTAGATCCTTCAACTACCCACGTCTTTGACTTGTCAATAAACGGGTTATGCCCAGGTGGCACAGGATTTTTCCAAGTTTATACAAGAATCTTTTTTCTTGGGTGTATTATTCAACACTAAGAATGACTTACAGACAGTCCATGAATGTGTGTTCAATATCGCCATGACACAAAGTACACTGAGCTTAAAAATTTGTCATGTGTTCTCTAATCTTCATAAACAAAGGGATTTGCTGTGCAAGATTACTTTAAGAGCATTCTTAAATTACTTATTCCTTGACTGCATTATGTTTGTGAAAAGGCATGACTATGTGATTTCTCAGATAATGTTATTCCAACATAAGAATGCAAAGAACTTTTTTTTTAAAGAAAAAACAAACAACAAAACAACAAGCAAATGGAAAGTAAATAAAGGAGAAGAGCAAAATATTTGGACTTCTGAAATTCCTCCAGGGTTGTTTTATGTGGTTTAGAATGGATTGTATTTCTGCTGCAAAATTTCCCTTGAAAACAAAAAAAAAAAGGGAGAATTGTCAAGGATCTGAGGTTGCATAAGACTTTGAGCAAAGAAAATCATGGTCATGAAAGCACTACCTGTGTTTTCCAGTGATATACAGCTTGAGAAAACTTTTCTTGGAGCTTTCCTTCAAGTGAAAGCTCTTATTACCATAACACTTCCATACCACATATCAAAGGAAAGGTCAAATGTGAATTCAGATCAAGGCAAAAGGTTATTCAAGTAAATCTCTACCTTACTCAAAGATCACTAAAAGTCCAAATTTACAACACTGTTGAACAAAAAATAATGCAGGTTCTTTCCATAGTCAATGATGTTTGTTTACAGCAGATTCTAAAAAACTTATTCAAGTCATCTTCTGTAGCAAGATGTTTAGGTGCAAAGAGAGAAGAAGCTTGAGGTACCTCTGCATCAGTGTCTTTGACCCAGGACAGGTCTTTTGGGAAGAACCATAATGGAGATGAATCTTGTTGACTTTCCTATCTATGTTTGCGTAAGCCCCACTGATGGAAATGAGAATGATGGCTCTTCTCTAGAGGACTCAAGAGCAGTGTATCATGTTCAACATTGTGTTCCTCAAAGAACTGTAGAAAATCAGTATTGTAATCTAATGAATTTGAGAGGATGTCTCCTGAAGGGGTAAATTACCATACAGAATGTGTTCTTTTATTATAAAGCTGTAATTTTATTTTACTGTTCTACTAATGATGTACAGTGAGCCGTGACTGGGGGAGCCCCAAGAAACATAATGATGGTTGTTTATTATAGCAATATTTAATATATTTCATTAATACAGAAATGTTTTCACTGAGGACAGTGAAAATTCTACTGTAGTGTAGGATAAAAAGAAGACTTACCTATGCCATGTGCTATGCTAAAATTTACACCATTGATTTCTTTTTGCTTTTTCAAAACCAGATTCGATTCAGATGGTTGGTTGATCTCCTCAGTACACAAAGAGGACTCTGAAATGTCCTCTCAGGTGTTTGCTCTTGAGTAGACCAGAATATAACTTACTAAAGCACAAATGGAAGTGAGACTTTTTGAGGACTTGGTGGCAAGAAGCCTTTCAGTGAAGCTAGTGGTCCAGTGGAGAGGGCTTGACACTGAAAGATAAGGATGCTTTTCTGAGCTGTCTGGTGACATTGACCCACAGTACCATGTGGTCTTTCCACTTGGCTTCATCTCTTGATGAGTGAATTTCTCCCAGGGAAGCTCACTGTGCCATGCTCTGCTGGAATGAGGATGCTCTTGAATGATAGCTCTCTGCACTGTTCTTCATACTGTTTCACAAATCCCTGCTCAGACTGAAACTCCCATGGCCAATCCTACTCACTAGAGACTGGAGGCGAGAAATTAAAAATGTAACAAAAAATCAGCAAAGAATAGAGTCAGCTTGGCCAGGCCACCAATCCCACAGGTCAGCTGTTCCTGCCATCATCTCCAGCTCTGCTCTGGCAGTTGTGCCACAGTGGAGGTCCTGCTGTAACAGATATCCTGCAGCTGTGGCACTGCCATTGTCCAGCCTTTCCAGCCCTCTCCATCTGTCTACCTGTTCTTCCCTTTCCCCATAGACAGCAGAGAGTCTGGATTAAGAATTGCTGAGCTGGGAGGGTATTCAGCTTGTGCGAAGGGGATGCTGGATAGGTTGGTGGCAGCCTATTTGTTCTTTTTGGAGGAATGGCAGGACTGTGGGGAAAGGGGTGGCATCAGCAGGCTGTGCCCACCACAGTGCAGCAGAAGGAAGGAATAGCCCTGGCACGTTGCAAGAAGTGGTGGTGCTGGAGTGGAGTTAGTTAGCAAGTGCTGTTAATAATGACAGCCACCTGTTTCATTAGCCATGGTTTCAAACAGATAGGATGTGGTATGCAAATTACCATGCAAAGCAGGCTGGCAAAGACCAGATAGGGGCAGGGAGTTGCCAAAGGCTCTGATAGCAGCTGAAGCAACAGATGTGTTGCACCAAAGAGTGCCAGAAAGGGAACAAATGGCCATGGCTGCACTTCCCCTTGGGCAAAGAAGAACAGTGAAATTGCCATTTGGCAATATGTCGGTCAGGTCTTTATATGGGTAGTTGACCTTGATTTGCAAGGCTGATACATTAGGTGCCCTCCAGTGCACCTGCCATATTAGACAGCACCTAAAGACATGTCATCACGAAACCCAGACATAAAAATTCATCCCAGTCCAACTCATTGAAGGGACAGGAACTTATGGTGCACTAACATGTTGCTTGCATAAATTGCATCTCATTGCTTTTTATAGCTTACTTATACTCTATAAATTTTGTAAGAAGAGAGATAAAGGGAACTAAATAAGATTGAATAAATGCAGAAAGAGAAGTTCCTTTTCCTTCTAGCTCTACCAGAAGAGCAGTTGCTTCCCTTTGTCTGGAAGTGTGAGCAGTAAGGATGAGCAGTGGATGAATTTCAAAAAATTCAAAGCCTTGGCTTGATTCAGATATGGCACCCCTCAGCCGTATTGGCCAAGAAAACATGCAGAAGCCAGCCTGGCTGAATATTGTATGCCCCTGGAGCTCAGCTCTTAGTGAATGTGAACCGACTGTTGAAGGAATTTAGGATGAGACTTGACTGAACCTCTGCCAAGATTTGTCAAAGGCTGAGATTTGAAGAAGGATAGCCTTTTGAGATTAAGAACAGCTAGGCTGTGTTTCTGGCTCTGCCTTATACTCCTGGGGTGACCCTGGGCAAGGCGTTTAATCATGCAAAAAGGAATACCAGCTGTATCCTTACTTTACAGGGCTGCAGGGGTGTTGAAAGGACAGATTAATTAAAGTTTAGGAGAGACTTGAATGGAGCAATGACAAGCCCTACATAAATATCTTGTCGCTAGAGCTAATGGGAAATGCAAGATGCAACCCTGTGTGAATTTCTGACATTACAGCATTTGGTTTTGAGCAGGATGGTGCAAAATAGACAACTTTGGCAAAATAAAAAGTTTAATAATTTCTATTAGGAAATATCAGCATGTTTCATTTTGGTTTATTTCAGGTACTTTCTGTCTTTTGAACTCCTTTTGCCAAGATAATCTATCATGCCAGGGCTCTTAGGATGCCTTGTAGCACTGTAAGTCAGGGGAGAATCTCTGTCTCATCCTGACAGAGGTAATTTGGCTACATCTCTCTGTGGTAATATGCAAAGCTCCTGAACACCATCTTTTTCAAATCACTGCAGAAGTTCAGGCAAGAATCTGCTGCTTGTGAGATAATCTGAAATTTAGATTCGATTCAGCAGATCATAATATTTGATTTTAGGTCCACCACCCTATCTCCTACAGGTTTTTCATTTGAAATTTCCCATCTCAGTAAAATCAATGTATATTTAAGGATGGATTTTTTTGGAAACCATATGTTGCTGCTACAAGAACACATTAATGTCATATTGCTTGCTGGCAATATGCAGTACATAGTGACTACTTCCATTTTCCAATTCATGCTAAAGCCTTTTATGCTGCTCTATTGGTATATTAGAGTAGAAAACCATAGAATTCCTTATGAATGTAAGTTGATTTATAATATCACATAAAAGGTGAAATAGGAGGGGTTTTCTGCTTCCACTATAAACCAGGCAAAAATTGTTAATTCAGCCAAGTATTCCACCAGCTCTGTAAATAAATCCAAATCCCTCAATATAAAATGAAATGGATAGGTTGTTAATCCATTAGAAATAAAATAATTGTCTTTTTTTTTGTATCCCTGACAGAAGTCTGAGGTTTGATAGATGCATAAGAATTATATTGTAAGAAGTATTTTGCTCATCTGTGTGTAAGTTGGTTGGGGAAAATGTGGTTAAAAAAAATGTGCAGAGAAAAATAAAAGGGATTTGTGGGAAGATCAGGAAAACAATGTTTCACATGTAAAAAAAAGGGGTATTGTTCTACATTTGACAGTGACTTCCAAATCACTCTCAACTTTGCCATGATAAAATTACTCAATTTCCACCCCAAAAAAAAAAAAAAAAAAATCAAATGTTTTTAGAAGGTAATTTACTATCCCATAAAAAAATCCCCAACTAATAAAATCACATTATTTGGACTTTCTTGGAAAAAAAATTAATTTTATGTACTGTCATCAAAATGCATAATTTCAGGGGAAGTGTGAACAGGAGAAATCAAAGAACTGAATGTTTTGAAAGAAGTAAGATGAACTTTATGAGAATTTTCCAACAGTTTCTCTGAAGCCCTGTGATCTAGCCATGGTTGTCTATCTACCCTGAGTTTCCCATAATAAAGCAGCAGGTTTTGGAGCTGGCATGTGTATTAAGCTAACCTCTGCCACATATTCTCTCAGAAAAGGTGTTCTTCGTGGGAGAGGTGTGGTAAATTTTGTATGTACCACCTTCATCGTCACCACTTCTGCTCTTGAAAAGGGTTGGACAGAGCTGTGAATGTATCAGAATTGGTAACGTTCCCAGAGCAAGAGAAATCTGTCCTTATTAAATTTCATGTTGTCATGATTTTATTGTGCCCACATGCACATCATTACCTGCATGTATATTAAAGGTAGCTTGCAAAGGTCCCTTTTTCCCTTGACTCTTCTCTAAGATCCCCCCTTAGCATGCCAGGCACTTGAAGGTGTATTCCAGCACTCCTGAAGGGGTGCAGCAGCAAGCGTTTCTCAGGGAGGGATGGCCCATGTGGCTGATGGGGACGGCAGCACGAAATTCTGTGTGGCTGATCCATGCGAGGCATGCTCTCGCTTCAGCTGGGACTTTCAGGCCAAAAAGGGGCAAACGAGCCTCTTTTCTTTGGAGGTGATGGTGAAATTCATGGTGACTAATGAGACTGAATTTTCATCCTGCAAACATTTTAGAGGTTACAATCTCTCCTTGCATGTGTCCTTTTTTTTCCCGTAAATCTCTTCTAGCCAGATTCCTCCTGGGAGGCCAGCTCCTACATTACACTCTTCCTTAATTCGAAGCTCCAAACCCTGCTTCTGACTCTAGACAGTATCTTATTTTTCAGCTGAGGCTAGAGGGAAGTTTCCCTTTCCCCAAATGCAAGGGCACAGGGATACCTTCCTGGTCTCTGAAAAACTGCACTGCTCTGAAGATGTTAGACACCAGCCTCACTTTCAGGCTCCAAAAGAGTAATATTTGATTGCTCCCTACTCCCACCCTCAAGGGCATTCATCTGCACATCTGGCAACCCTGCTGCAGAGGCAGAGCACCTTCCACAAACCTGGAAGATGGGAGCAAGGCGAGAGCCTGTCCTTCCACCTGTTCCTGTGCCAAGAGCAATTTTGTTGCTGCTGATGGTTATCACATCTGCTCCTTCCACAGCTGATGCCCTGACTTCTCCACTTTCCCCCTTCCCTGCTCAAACCTGTCAGGAGAGGGGAGGGAAGATGCTTGAAAATTCCCTTTGAAATCTTGCCTGTGAGGCACAGATTTATCAAAGCAACGAAGTTGTGTGTGTGTGCACCAGCCCTGCCATCACATCAAAAGGAAGAACAAGAAGGAGTTTCAAAGGGGCGCCCTTGTTCTCCCTTCCCTATTTCTGTGCGCGTACACACGCGTACGCACACATGCAAATACATATTTTCCCTTCTTTAGAAACTACTGGGCTTCTGCTGGGGCTGCTTGTTAAACTCTGTGCTGATGGGGGAAGATACACAACCCTTCACCGCAGTGGCAGCATTCAGGGGGTTAACCAGGTAAAACACTGCACCGATTCCTGCTGTCAAGCCAGAGACTAACAAGACAGACAGATGCAGCGTGAACCAGTGGCTCAGAAATGGCCCCTTATAAGGCCAGGATTACCCACAAAAGCATGTCAGCTCCTCAGCCAAAAGACAAGAGGGTGTTGTCATTAGTACATGTGACAGCTGATAAAATGGCCTTTCCCATGTGTTCAATAAAAGCAACAGGCTCAGAGCCCCTTTCAACACCTTTATCCTGGCTGTCAGTTATGAAGCCTCCTGATACCGGTAAGGCACAAGTCAGTACAAATATTGCCCTGTTTTCTGAGGGGTGAAATAGTGGCGTATGCTGTGAAGTGACTCAAAGCCAGAGTGACAGGACAAACGCACCGCAGAGCTGGGAGCAGAGCTCCAGCGGGTATTCACAGAGGAAGCCCAAGTTCCAGGCTCAGAGAGACAGAGAGATGCCTGGCTTAATTTATGGGCTCAGTCTCTCCAAATCTGGGATGAGGTGGACTCTGAGCTCAGCCTTTCTATGGGGTGATTTGGTCCCATTCTGCATCTGCCTGCATTAGCAGGTGAGAGAGAGACAGGGTGACTTCTGACCAACATGGTAGTCAATGATACCAACATTAGGAAGTGACAGAGGCCATATTTTTAATACTAATATCATGTTCACTGTCCTGATGATGTTCTGCCTCTGGCAGCCTTCCTCCCTCCTCCTAGAGGTAGGGCACTGCTATGTCCATCCCCACACTGTTCCAGCGGTAGTGAGGGAATGTGAGAAGCAAGCCACGGTCTTCCTCAGCCTTCTGCCTGAGCGCTCCTTCACATGAGTAAAGCATTGGTGCAGAGCTGCTGGACATAAGGGATGAATGGTAGGTGTGCTGGAAGGGAGAGGGGTCTGATAACCCTTGGGAGGGAATCTTTTGTGTCCTACCCCAAACTGGACTCTGTACTGCCTGCTGATACACTGACTTAAAAGCATCAGGCTACTTAGTGCTGGTATTGCAAAAGCCTGAAGTAATACCAGTATGTTTAAGGCTCTAATATCAGTCCCAGTGGCTTTGCTGAGCCAGCTCCACCCAGCCGTGAAAGCCTAACACCTAACTGATAGCTGAAAAGCTGCAATAGATCAAAATGCCCTGGCCAGCTGATACCCAGGGTATTTAGCCAAGAGATCCAGCCAGTGCTGATGAGTGTCTCGTATCCAAACATGAGCAGAGAGATTATCTTCAGGGTGGGTATTTCTGCAAAGCTGCAGTCACAGCCCTAATTGCAGTGGGATGTACCCACAAAGAGGTGGTACACAAATCCTTGGAAGGATACTGTCTGACCTGGAGAACTCTGGCTTTCTTTAGAAGAGGTAGACAAAGTGCACTTCATTAAATGGGGCACTCAGCCTCTGAACTGGTGACACAGGGTCACAGAAGAGGTATGTGACAGGGTAACAATCCAAACCTCTCTGCCCTTATCCTCAGCCACAACTTCCCTGATGCTTTCTTTGATAATTTACTATCCCACTAGAAGAAATACAAGTTCATCTTCCTCCTGTTTTTCTACACTGCATACTTGCTGTTTTCTGGAGTTTTTCACCATGGTTGTTTGGGAAAGCACTAGTTTAAACAGTGTCTACCCTGAGAGCGATGCTTGGCTCAGCCTGAGCAGGTTCAGAAACAGTGTGCTGAGAACCTCTTGCACCACTTTGTCCCAGAGGCCCCACTGCGTGAGACTTAAAGGAGACAACATTGCCTTCCAGCCAGAGTATCTCCTGCTGGGGGCACAAGGAGGAATAAATGGATACCACATGTCCTGTGTTCTGAATTTGAAGACTTCTCCCTGTGCACAACAACTTTTAGCACTTTCCTGGGCAAATGGATAATGCCTAGGGTGAGTCAGATGTTCACATATCCCTTGCCCCAGCTTTCTCTACCAGAGCAAAAAGAAAGCACCCTTGGTAACTTCTTTGCTGCAAGTCTGAAAGACCTAAATAAAGAGGGCATATATTGAATTTTGGTGGGTGGTAAAATCTAGAGATCCATAAGGTAAGGTCAACCTGAATTGTACCTGATGATTCTTTTTCCTGCTAGCATACCAAACTGTTTCATGGATGATGGCTGGTGTGTCTGCAAATGTCTAGACACAACAAGGCTGAAAAGCAGCAGCCAGTGGGGCTACTGCTGTTGCTGTTAGATGACAATGGCCAGGATTTTCCTTGGTTTTGCCCGATGGCCTCTTGATGAACCTGCTTGCTCTGTTCTCCAGCCTCTTCAAGGTTTTTCACCTAGCTCATTGACTGGGCTTGATGAAGATGGTATGGAACTAGTTTAATGAAGTAAAGATCTTTGCGTGTTAACCTGTACAACGTTTGTGTTGTAAGAGGATAAATGAGTAACATGTATTCAGGGCAGCACTGGGCTTCAGTTCACAGAGGTAGTTTTCTCTCCACTATACATAATGCTCATAGAAATTTATTGGTAGGTCCTCAGGAGACTCTGAGCATCTTAACAAAATCAGAGACCTCTTTTTATAAATGTAGCTCATTTTTATTTTTACATGTGTGAGTGAATTTCCAGCTCATAAAAATGAAGACCTCCTCTTCAAAGTTCACACACACACACACTAAAGCACAGAACTGCAGTTTCATTCCTCTCAGGAATGAAAGGCTTTGACTCCTGGCTTTCTCGTCCTTCCTCACTCACTGCCACTTCCATAACTCTGCTGATGAACATCTGACCTGATCTCTGGTCTTTCTGCTAATGCCTTCCCGGGACTGTCCTCTCTGCTGTGCTTAGTCCTGCCACGCTGCAGGACTCTGTCCTGCTGTGAGTCGGACTGAATGCACCAGCTGTTTTCCTAAACTGGGTCCAGTTCAGAGCCACCCCTTTGTACACAGGAAAGATTTTCAACCCTGAATAACTGAAGGAAGACCTGGCTCAATGTGGCAGGGACTGAGAAGGCTTCGCAGGGCGGGAATGAGGAGAATGTCAGGATGAGAGTCTCGGGTAGCAATTCAGTAGCAATGAGCAGATGTTTGCCTTTAGGACCCAATGGTTTCAGTCTCTCCAGGGTTCATCATCGCATCTTACTCAGTTCCTGCCATGCCCATTATCTTCAAAAGATGCATCTATCTGAGAACTTCTCAATCCTCATTTTTCTTCCTGGGCATGGGCATCCTCCCTTAAACTTCAAGTACCTCTCCTCAGACCTCAGTTTCCTAACTAAGATTATTTATTGATAGCCTCTTTCTTTTCCTTTTTCTTTTTCCCTTTTGGCTCCCTGGCTCATCAATTAACTGGAGAGGGTATTGATCGGTAATTGTGTCAGCTTTCCCAATGCTTTCTGGGAAATGCGGCTGCTGCTGCTGCTTCAGATGATTGCATATGCTCTGTCTTTGATTCACAGAGCACAGCTAGGGAGTATTCTCACTCAATGTGACTTAAACGAGCAATGAGCTTACAATTTACCCTTAGGTATTATTTGCAGCTCTCAATGGATGGGTGTTTGACATTAAAAAGAAAACAGAAGAAGCCAGAACCTAACAATTAATTCCCACTGAGCCAAATGGAAACTAAATTGGGGGTCTGTGGCAGTCTGACATATGCTAGCTTATAGCACTAGGTTACCTGGCTGGAAGAATATTTGTGTCTGGCAAACTAAACTTACAGTAATAATATGATTTGTACCACAGTCCAATTTCACCCTCCTCTTTCTAACGGCTCAGTAAATTAAGTTCATGTTGACGGCACTCGGTGCTGTAAAACTGCTGCTGTAGTCCCTACTGGGTCTTCCAGTGCTAGCACAGCTCTTAAATTTGGAAATGATTTGCTTAAAGAGTTCAGCTATTGATTAATAAAGGATTCTTTTCTGAGTCTTCATCTTCTTTTCTACATGATGGTTAATTCTGCTTTAGCAAGCCTGTAATTCCTAAACCTGGTATTGGGAAGATGGTGTCAGCCTGTTCAACGTATACATGTGCAGGTGCTCACCTCCTCTCCCATGCTGGACCCCTATTGATTGCAGCTGAGGAGAAAACAATGTGACATTGTCTTTGCTTTTAGGATGATTTACGTGGCCTTACAACCCACAATACATATCTGGCCTGAAAGACATAGTATCAATCTCACTGACAGTGTGTGTTTAAAAGCAGTTAATGGTGGGCAGGTAACAGAGATGGCAGCATTGACCTATCAGCAAATAGACTGAAAAAGAGCTGCTTTATATATCTAAATATGGTAGCTATTTCACCAGTGCTTCATTTGCATTATACAGTGACAGCTCTCTTTTGCTCACTACTATGTCAAGAAGTTCATCTGCTGGACTGGGTGTTGCGTGGGGCTCCAGGGGGGGCTGTGCTGCCCAACAGTGAAGGGAGGTCTGGGACACTGGGGAGTCATGATGGCTAGTCGATAAGAAGGTCCATTCCCCCTGACAGTTTGGAGTTTCTGCTGTCTCTGGCTGGTAGGTGATGTGATGCTGTAGAAGGGGGCTGAAGAAAAGGTTCAATTTTTTGAGTGCTAGTATTTTGGCAGGTAAAAGAGGAATTGCTCTGTGTGCTCCCACCCAGCCTGCCTTCTGCCAATAGGAGAGCTTCTTGAAGTCTCTCCTCACCCATCTTCCTTGATAAACATCCCTTGATTTTCACCAAAGTTGATTCATAAATTAGCGAGACAGAAATTGTTCCTACTGACTTAGGATGAGACTTTGCCACATAGTCCTGTGTCTAAGACCAAGCTTCTTGCTCTTCAAGAAGCCACTTTAGCAAGAGGGACTGTTGAAGCTACACAAACTTGTGTCTTTAACTCCTTACATAAAACTTCAGAGAGCATCTGCTTGAAATAAGCTGCTGTCAACATTTGTGTGATGTTTCTACCCTGAAGGGTAAGAAAGAAGAAAGGGAAAGGGATGCAGGAGGGGATGGAAGGATTTTGAGGGTCTCACCCATAGTGAAAGCAGAGTCTAACATGGGACCTAGATATTTCGCTCACACTATCCCATTTCTCCCTTCTCTTGTGTTTCTGGTATTGCTTCCTAGGGCTGTTCAAGGAAAAGTGAGTTCTTTACTCAAGTCCAGGCCTAATTTCATACTTCAATGGGAATAATAAAAAGCTTGTCAGATGAAGCTTGTTTTCATAACACCCCCTGCAAGCATATGTCCAGCACACATGCAGACACACACGCAAACACAAAGGCTTTCTCATTATCCCTGGCTTTGTACTATCCAACTTCCACCATTGTTTTTTTCTCACTGCTTGTACATTGACCTGTGTTCAGTGCAGCATCCCTGCGTGTGTTGTGTTTCTCACAGTAACCGTTGTACGCATGTGCCCATACAGATTATGTATGCATCGGATCTTCACAATTCCCTTGTTGCGCCTGGCACAAGTTCAAATGAGTTGAGTTGGAAAGAGATGGCTTTTTCCCCTCTCATCACTACATGTAAATCTTCATTGGGTTGGTGACTTTCCAGCATATCACACCCACTGTTTGTGTTTTGTTTTGTTAATCTATTAGCTCAGCAGATAATAAATCGGTCTTAGAAAAAAATAGCACTTTGATGATGCTATTCTGCCTCACAAAAAACCTTTTTTTTTTTTTTTTTTTTTTAATTAAGGTGACTAGTATTTCTTTCCATGAAGAGTCTGCATGTGAATTTTCTAGCCACCAGCAGAGCATCTTCTGTAATTCCACACACTGAGCATCTTCACCAGCCTGTCAGCTGCTGCTTCTGACTGCTTCTCTTATGCTGTGGACTTTCACACTGCTCTGGGAAAGCTTCTCAGCCCAAAGATGCCACCTGCTTCCTTGTGAACTGCTCCAAAATCACTTTTGAGCCCATCCTGTAGGATGAATGGTTGTTGTGGGAGATGAACCAACACAGAGGGTTAGAGATGTTAAGAGTGCCAACTGAATTCGGAGTCTCCTGATGATGTGGGTTTGATTTGGGCTGTTGTAACCGTGAAGGTTAACCCTTGGTTTTCAGACCTGATGCCTTGTTCAGCCATTATTTCCCAGAGTTCAGAGCTGCTGTCAGCAGGTTGAGAGGTGGTTTGAACAAAGAACTGAGTTCCAGAAAATAAGATACAGAAGGTTAAAACTCAGCCTATGTAAAAATTTAGTCCTTAATTTTAAGACAAAAGCAGAATCACATTAAGAAGCTAAGTTGAAGCAGCAGCTTTATTTCTTCCTATCCTCCTCGTATATATGCTGAAATGGATTCCTTCCCCATCAATCACAGTAAAGAGCATATTTACTTAAAGTAGTTGTGAATGGAAGAGATATGATGAGATCACTGTCAATGGTCAGGCTGGGAATTCATCAAGATGTCTACTGATTCTCTTAAAAACGTATCATTGCCTGTTGAATTGTGGAGCCTAATGGAAGGAAAATTAGTCGACAAAGTTGGTTTTATTTTCCCAGAGTTATAGACTTCATTGTATTTCCAATTCGTTGCTAAACAAAGCTGTGAGCCTACCTTTTGTTCAATTCGAAGCATTTAATGACTTCATAAAAAAAACAGGCTGTTGAAATTTATATCCAGAAGTTGTCATTTTTGCCTTATTTTCAATTTTCCTGTGAAGTTATTAAAACATTATGTGATCGTAATATATTTATGGGGAGGGGGAAATGAGGTGTAACTCTGACTGAGGCACAATGATTTGCTAAGAACTGTAAAGCATCAAGTGCCACTAACTTGTACAGGCGAAGATGTGTGTGTCTATACACTGAGTGGAGTCTTGAGTACATATATTCCATACTTGTTGCACAGAGTTTCTATTCTCCCAACCTACATAAATATTAATGAGACTCAAAGGTATCAGACTCCTCTCAACAAGTTGAACTTAGACTCCCTCCTGTTTTTGAAATGCTTTGCCTTCTTCTTTTGGATACCACATGACAGAGGATAGGAGTTTTGGTGCAAACTTGATGGTAGTGTTTTGCTGTTAACAAGCACAGAGACCATTATTATTCCCTATGCCTTTATTCATAGGGGAGAAAAAAAGAAAACTATTAATGGACATAAGTAGCTTTCTAGGTTTCTGTTCTGCTCTGTCTTCTGTTAGGTTATACTGCACCTTTCCTGAGGTATCTGAACTTCTGGCCTGTTTTGTCAGCTGGTTGCAGTGCCAAAATTACCTTTGTAGGTAGGATGCTGAGCACGTTGAGTCACCAAAAATGCAGTCCCATTTTCACCCCAGTGTGGCACTATTTTGAACATATTAATCATTTTAGGGAAAATTGGACCTGGTATAAATGAGAGTAACCTGTTGTCTTGAGCAGTGCTACTCCAGTCTCCAGCGGTCGTGAAATGGTCCAATCAAAACGATGAAATGTCAGTATGAGTGATAGGAGGCGTATGTTTCCATGTGCTAAAAGCAGCACAACACATTGCAAGGAATAGGAAACTGGAGTGGTTCCGACAAAGTCACATATGGCTTCACATATATAATGTGCAAATTCATCAGTCAAAAATATTGAAACACTTCATAAGGGTAAAGCTCAGCTCCTACTAGGGCTGTGATCCCACAGACTTAAGGGGAGCAGAGTGGAATCAGTGCCAAGTGCTTGCAAAATCCTCCCACAGTAGTGTTTTCCAGGGTGGTCACATGTGAGCAACTTTCGTCTTGGGAGACCAGGATTCATATCTGGCTTTAGTCATATCCAGCTGAGTGAGTTCACCCATCTTCCTCTGTCATATGCATAATATCTTCAACCATCCTGAATTGAAAGAAGCTGCCCATACTCAAACAGACTTGAGATAGCAAAGGAAGTTGCAAGACAAGTGCCTTACCCTGTATCTGTTAGAAGACGAGGAGAGGGGGCTTCATCATGGCTATATGGGTTAGTGAACTACACCATCCTCCCCGTCAGGAGAGAGGTCTTTTGACAAGGTGCTCTAGAGCTGATATAAGGGATGCCAAAGGTTGCTGAAAGTGAGCACAGAGGAGTATAGGCAGAGTTAAGCCTCCGTGCCAGAACAAGACCATTTCAGGCCAGGAATGAAGAATCTTGGCAGAGCTGTGTGGGGAATCCAGCAAGGTATCTTCCCTCAGGATTCCTGTCTCCAATCTGCACTAATATTTGGCTCTTTCAGGGTTGCTACATCCACTCATTATAAAGAAGATGCAAAGAAAATATCTGCAGGAATCTTTCCCTGCTAAGTGTATCCCAGCGCCATTAAGCTTCACCTTTGCACATCCAAACAGCTCTCCAGCACCAACAAACGAGTGTCTGGGCCCACCAAAAGCATGTGTTTGTCTTTCTGGGACCAGCACATGCCCTGTGCTTTGCAAGACTTATTTCAATTGCTAATTTTGGGTTGACAAGATGCATGGGGCTCCAGAGTGTAGCTCACTGCATAGACTGTTTTGAACTGACAGGACAGATATGCAGGGCCATTTGCTGGTACATGAAAAAAACAGTGAAAAACATTAGCTACATTAGAACTATTTAACATAACCCTAAGAGTCCTTCTTATAGACAGCTCTGCTCCTGCTGACTCTAACTGTATAATACTAGAGCAGAAAGCCAGGCCCAGCATGGCTGGTAGGAGAGGGGTTTAATTATTTTCATTCTCCATTTTAATTTCAGCCTTCCTAGTAATTTGTGTTGCCTTTGTTACTAGAACAAGGGAGACAAAAGATATTTGCCTTGTAGATTCCTTTAAAAAGCAGTTCTTGTGCTAGTGAAAGCATCCTGCCTGACAAGCTGCTAAAACCAAAACCCACAAATCCACATAGGTTCAGCACAGAGCACAGACCCAGGGTGACTCTTCTGGACCACAACTCTCTAAGGACAAGAAAGGAATGCAGTCCTCTGGACCAGTCCTTAGTCTATTTGATGGGATTGACAACATCAAGGCCAATGCAAGCCTTGCCTCAGGCATGTATTCTTTGCTGTTGCAGACCATTCCCTGTCAGGACCTTATCTGAACCATTAACCTCTTCCCCCTGGATCAGCAGAGATGCTTCTGATGGAGTTAGCTTATAGTGACATCCACAGTGCCTGGTTTGGAGGCAGGAGTTGCTGAGTGAATAAGTGTTCTGTTACTGAGTGTTCGTGCTTGATAAAACTGAATCTGTGTGTCAAAAAGGAAAGCAAATTAGTAGCACTAATGGAAGGGTGGATTGTTTGAGATAGGCCCAGACACCCAGGAGACCATTGTATTTTCCTGTTGGAGTTAAACTGATGGGTGTTGTTCCAGGCTACACACACGGGAAAGCTCTTTATTTTAATTTCCAGCTCAGAAAACTTGTGCCCACCATCTTCTCATTGGGAAATCACACTGTTTTCTGTACCTGCTTATAATAAGAGCCTGATTGCACAGCATAGCTTTTGTTCCAAACTGCTCGTGAACTTAAGAGTAGCAGCTGCAAAGCACCGTGGTATGCCTATGTCCACAACCAGAGATCTGTGTGTCCTTTCTGCCTGTCCTCTGATCTGGCCATAAACTGACAGGCTACTTTCCAGAAAACCATATTAACAAGGAATTCTTCCTTCAAAGATACTGGAGTACAGCAGTCACCAGGCCTTTTTCAGAGATACAATCACATCTGAGTGTGTGGTGCAAAATAGGTAGGTGTTTGTCATTGGCTGTCAGAATTGGAACAGAGGAGGCTGAGCATTTGGAATAAGAGGTCATATAAGAATCCATGTGCATGTAGGTGAATTTACCTGTACCAGAAAAAAAGAAAAGAGAAGAGGAGCTCCATCAGAATTTTTTGGAAATGGATCTCTTGTTAGAAAATACTAGGGTTTTAATGCAGAGAGTACAGCATTAGTCTGTTGCTGGAGACAAAATATGGTTGTATATGTTAAAAATATTGAATATGGCTGGCTACTGCATGGATACACACAGCTGATGTAGTCAGAATACATTCATTATTCTGGAAACACAGGCAGATTTTGTGCTTTGCTACAATTTGCTGACGGTCTGCTTTTCATTCCATTTGAACCTGTTTCCCTTCATGTTAAATATTTTTTGAGTAGAGTTGGCTCTGGTGTTTTTAATGTCCTTAGCAGAGTTTGAAGGTCACTGTAGCAGAGCAACTGGTGAAGACAGCAGAATTCCAGCAGCAATTGAACTGCTTCCATGAATCGCTCTTCATTGTGTCCTCTGGACATCTGTTGTGCTTTCTTAATGGGGACTGTTGGCTTTTCTCTTCAGGAACCGAGCTAAATATTCTCGAGTTCAAAAATATACTGAAGTGCTGATTAAGTCAGATCTAAACACAGATAACAACACAAGCAACAAAATAGTTTGTAATGCTTTGCAGCATTTAACATTAGTGTATACCTACACCAGCGAAGAGAAGACTCTACTGATTATTGACTGAAATTCCCTTCGCACTTCTTAAACAGCATGAGTTTCACATAACCTTAAATATTCTCAGTCCCAGGTGACAATGAAGAGGAGAAATTGTTGGCAAAGGGAAAGTGAGAGAGAAGTTGGAAGGCTGCAGTGGGCAGGAGGTTTCTGTAGAGTGGCAGAGCACTGTCTGCAGCACAGGCAAGGGCAGAAACTGGCTCTAGCTTGACTGCAAAAGACAGAGCTCTCCTGAGCAAAGCAGCATGGACACCAGGGCAAAAATGTCTTCCTTGGTGAGGCTCTGGAAACAGCTGGTCATTGCATAAAGATGCTAGGTCTGACAGCAGCCATGGAGCAGCTATTCCATAGCCATGTCAGAGGAGACCAGCCAAGACCTTTGTGTCTCTTGATAAAACAGAAATGTTGCAGGAACACAGCATGGTGATTTTGCACAGCATCTTCTGTATGTACCCTGAGTCAGGCAGGAGGTAGTTTCTGGGGAAAGGACATTACTGACAGTGCTTTCCAGAAGTTTCCAGCAGCTCTCTGAGAGAGCAAGTTGGTCTTTCACAGGAATTTTCTGCTTGAAAACGTTAGAGGTTTTTTTTTTTTTCATACACTGTGCTGCAGGCTCCTGCATGTTATGTTGTCATACTTGGCAGGAGGACGAGGGGTAAGGAAGTGTTAAGTTATAATGTAAATTGAGTTTATTGCTGTCTGGCAGAATATTTTGGCAGCCTTTTGTGACAAAGCCTCTGCCACAAACACTTTTTTGCGTTTGGAACCAGGTCAAACTCTTAATCTGGCTGTCTACAGGGACATGTACAATACTACAGCAGCTCCTACTGTCAGAAGACTGATGCATCCCTGGCTTCCCACTGAATGTGCTCACTTCCAACAGTGTTAGAGTCGATAGGTTTTGCTAGCAAGAAAGGTTATTAGGGTGGGAGGAAATGACTGATTCAAAAGGATCTGCGATAAACAGCTGTTCAAACCATAATGTTTCCGGTTTCTCAGTGTTTCAGGACAGGCATCACATCTTTCCTGAGTCCATCAAATCTATACCACAGATAATTACTAATCTGCCAATCAGCTAACTTCAAAGCTGTGGAGGAAATCTATCCCAGTCCGGCCCTGAATAGTTAACATTTGGAAATCCCCGTTGCCATAAGTCAAGTTTTGTGTCGCAGACCACTACAGAAAGCCCTAATGATGTAATACCCACAGGGCACAAGGGGAGGTTGGCCACTGGGTGTAGTGAGAGGAAGGACTCATCCCATGTGTCCTCCTAGATGGGCCTTCCAGTCCACTGTGTCTCTGAAGTGTCACGTGAAAACATCCATTAAGTTATAATGAGTGTTTCTGTCATTCTCTACACTCTGTCATTTCAGCTGAGGAAGGAAAGGAGAGAAGGATAGTAGTGAACTGCACTTCTTTTCTTTCTCTGGTCCCAGAATAGTACCAGTTAAAACTAATGGGTCTATTGTGTGTGTGCAAGTATAGGAGAGGATGTATTTAACAGAGCTGCAGATGGAAGGGTTAACTACATGCCTAAAATGCTTCAGTACTCACATATTTTCTTGGAAAGCTTTGAAATGGTAAGCCTTTGTAGTTTTGGTTTTTTGTGTTTTTGTTTGTTGTTTTTTTTTTTAATTAACATTGATCATTGGCTGTATCAATTAATGCAATTACTTGGTCCAAAATAAAGCATCCTATCAGATCTGTATCATATTCTAGTACTCTCAGAAAAACAATTTGGGCAGAGCAGACTGAAGAAATGGATTAGCCAAAGAAAACATTTCTGTTAAAAGAAATTATCTTTTTTTTTTTTTTTTAGAAGAAGAAATGGTACATTGCCTGCATGCAGAGTCATAACCCATTTCCTTTTCAATAGGAACTAAATATGTTTAATCACTGAGCTGTCATATAAACTATCTATTATTTTTATTCAAAAAAACATGAAGAAAACAAACTTTAAAATCTAGGAAATTGGCTCAATATTGAAATTTTCTCTTGGGATACAGGTAGGATTTGAAGTTTCAGCAAATTTGGAAGATGGGGGTTCTGCCATACATTCACATCTGATTTTTCCAGTTAATCTCAGTGATTAGAGAAGTTTACCAGCACTAATAGTTTCCCAGCTTTGCATCCAAAGGATACACTGGGAAACAGAAACATGACCTGAGTGTAAACTCCCTATGATCTATAGGCTATATTAATATGATTCTGGGTGGTGGGGATTTGTATATTTGGACCCAATATTTTTTCCCTCTAAAGTGTTAATCCTTTACTTGGAACCCACATACAAAAGACTTGGCTTTTCAGGACCAGATCATGTGTCTTCCAGGCCGGTGGATACCTCAGCAGATCTACTGGTGGGAATTTGTTACCATCAAACCTGAAACAAGAGCTTAATTTTTGCTTTGCCTGAGGGCCAAACCTTTTTCACAGTTCAAATCCACATTTAAATACCAGCACTTTGATCTTCCCTGCTTTTGGACTCCACTCTTTTATCTTTAAAAGAGATTTAACCAGATTTGCAGTGGAGATTACACCTTACTTCTTTGTATGTCTACTTGCACAAGCATCAAAACCCACCATCTCCCACCCATTCCCTCTCACTGGGTGGTGGAGACCATCCTAGTAGAGTGTTCCATCCCAGCCATGTGAGACAGTGCCCTCCAGACAAACTCAGAGACAGCAGCAAAACAAAAGTGAGGAGAAGACCTCCAGCTTCAATCTCTACCCAGCATTTCTGAGGCTCTGTATGGCTCTAATGATGTTGTTCACTGGCATGTCCCACCATGATGCCACACACCTTCTGAATGTCCCTTCAGGACACTAAGCAAAGCATGCTTCTACCTCTGCATCTAACACAATGCAATGGACCTTCTCCAGCGCTGTCCCCTCCTGTTCCTCTTCCACTAACGATGAAGGGCTGGTTTCTTCCCAGGCTTTGCCAGACATCACACATCTTGCTGCAACTTCTCCCAGAGATGTGCCTGCTTGATGTGGCTACCCTTGCACCCAGCTGAGGAATCCCAGCAACATTTTTCAGGACAGCACAGTGGTTTTCAGTCCAGAAGGCCACATCAGGTCAAGTGAAACACTCTGCAGTTGTTGGCAAAATGGTGGCCGAAAAAAATTAATAAATAAAAGTAATTCCCTCTCCCTTCCTCCAGTTTTTCCTCAAAACACTAATTAAAAAGAAAAATTCTGGGGTTTATATATTCTTTTTACTGGTCTTAAAACATTAACTAAAGCTGAATAAGCAAAGTGAAATATTACTTTGCATGTCAACTTCTCTATTCACCACAGTGGTTATGAGGAGGAGTGGGTTGGGATGTATCTCCCACACCTGTTTTATAAGTATTCTTTACTATTGTCAGTGAGCTGAAATATATTTTTTTTCCCACTGATCTTTAAAGATCACCTGAGCAATCCATACCCAGACCTTTGGCGTGGGACATAAAAAATGGGTCTGAGGGTTACCTGCTGTCCCTTTTCTAGGTCACCCCTCTGGGGCATAAGACACAGAGGAATTGTTTGACTTCTGTCAAATATGCATTTACATCTAAAGAGAGAGATCACAGAAGGAGGACAGAAAAAAGGTGGACTTTGTGCTGTGGGCATTTGCAAGCAGATAAGTGGTGCCAGACCTAAAGGACAGAAAATTAGGGCATGCACTTGGCAAAAAGACTGCAACACAGAAAGCAAATGGCACCAGTTCATCTGGAAATCTCTGGGGCTGTGAGTAGTCCCAGGCTGCCGTATGAATCCTCCAGCAGCTGTGGCCTCCAGCGGCTGGAAGCTGGGATCTTTAAAAGAATCAAAGCAAATTAAAGGCCAAAATCAGTGGAAATTTGGTATGAAGCAGACACCTTTGGGGCTGCTTGCTGGCTATATGAGATCTAGATTTAATAGCCAGGAACACCTCAGAGCACTGACCAGGCCGTTGATGTGTTTGAGATGTGCTCTTCCTTGGGTATAAGTTGAAAAAGTGCATGTCAGCAGTTGGGTCTGAACGTCACGCTCAATACCCACACCACACCGTAAGAGAGAGAGTTTAAAAGTAGATCACGGCTCACTGTAATGTAAACTCTTTCTTCTCAGGTGCATCAAGGTGTTCTTTCATGTGCTACTGAGGCAGGAGCAGCAATTCCTGAGTACGCTGAGCATCCATGATCCATCTCCCGCAGTACCTGCTCTGGGGACTCTGGTGAGCCGGAGGCTGCTGCCTTCACTGCACACCGTAGGGTCCAGCAGGAGGGGGGGACAGCAGCAGGTGACATATGTCACGACATACAGAGCTTGGGTGACAGTCGGTGATATCAGGTATCTTAGCTTTCCTGTCTTAGGATGCCGTTCCATGCTCCCTAGCACTGCCCGGTGCTGCTGCCATGTCCTGCAGCCCACAGAGCAACCCTGTGCTGCTTTGCTTTCCATGTCTGGCTGCACTTTTATCTCTCTGCCCTCATCAGGTACTTCCTGGCTCCAGCACATGTGTTTTCCTGTGGGAAAATGCACTTTTTCTTAGCAACAAAGGCAAGGCCTGAGATAAACCATCTCAGAACAACAAGATTAACAGGGAGGTTGAGAGAAAATAAATGTGTGGTCATCACCTAGTGTCAGAAGCTTCAAACAGATAGGAGGTTGAATGCTCCGCTCACCATTTTTCTAGACGAGAGGCAAAAAAGCCAGAAGAAATCGCAGTTGTCCATTACTTGAAGAAACAAGTTCTTCACCTCATCCCTTTGTACCTGCAGTGAATGGATGATAAGACTGGGAGCTTCCCCTTCATCTGTAGACTGAAATCCCACCCACTTGCTTTGAATATCCCCAGAGCCACTGTTCTTCATGGTTCCCAATTTTCTGCCCTGAGAATATGGAAATTTGACCATCACTTACATTGGTTCCCTGTACAATTATAGCCAAGGGCTGAAACAAGCAGACTGTAAGTGAGAAATGGAGTCACGAAAGCTCACCAGAAGAGAAAGCAAATTTGCCTGTTCTCCACATGAGGAAAGAATGGAGCCAGTGTGAACATTTTCCATTGAAAGTGGCTTTCTGAAAAAAACAGTTAGCACCTAAATAATTTTATTCACAGGAAATATCTGCTTCTCATGGAAAATGACAGTTTTTCAGATAGAGAAATACATAAAAATGTCATATGTCAAAATATATCAAAGATATTTTGGCTGAACTAAAACTGAGGTGGGGTTGTTTGCAAAAATTCAAGCAGGGAGAAGTTAGACTTCTCTGACTCTGTTTCTGAAAAATACCTAGCTCTCCTACAGCTGGCTTCATCCAGAGCGCGTGTATAACTGTCTCCTCTCCTTTCTATATACAGGAAAAAAGCTGAGATATCGCAGTGATGGCCTTGAGCATTCTGGATAAAGTCGTTATCATTCAGTTAGTTTTCTGAGAGCCTTCAGCCCCAGTGAGATCAGCTGGCACCTCTTTCTCACTCTACAGACAATCAGCACTGTAGACGTCAGGATTATCTCACTGAAGAAACACTTCTATTGGGCATACTGCTCATAGTAAATCTAGCAAGTGTTGACCTTTTTTTTTCCCAGGTATAGTCGCGTATTGGTCATTCATCTGCAGCTGGTGCCTGTGTGTGTTAGCAAGGGGGCAGACAGCAAGCTTTGAACGGGAGTCCCTGTGTGATGTTACACCACAGAGGTTTCTTCTCTCCCCCTCCATGTCAGCCCCATGGGGCAGGCCTGTGCTCACCACCACCAACAACCTTGTCGCTCTCCAAGGTGGTCTTGCAGATGGGTACCAACGGGAGGGATGCTCTGGGTTTCTCCAGGAAACCTGCCAAATTGCACAGGATGAATGCAATCTGGAAAAATCCGTTTACCATGATGCACTCGTACAGCTGGAAGGATGGAGCTGCTATTTCAAGCAGGCCTTTCTGTAAATGTAATGGGGCATTTCAAAATGCATTTCAAACACAAAAATGAAGGGCTCTGCTCTGGCTCATTTTCACCTGCAATGTGTCATCTCTTAAGTGGCCCCAATTTACCAGACACTAGCAGGAAATTCAGTTTGTGAACATGACTCCCGCAGTTGCATATGCCAGTTAGCCACACAATGGCCAACAGGACTGCTTTAAATACTTTGGGGTATAATTCTGACCCTCACCAATACCAATAACAAACACTGCTCTGGATATCATCTCAACTGTTACTGTGCACAGGATTCTTAAGTTGAGGCAGGGTGAGTTATGACACAATAGGTTCATCACAGCTATAGAAATTCTCCCCAAAGAAGTGAATTGTTTCCATTCTTCATGCACAAAGGAAATAAACTTACACTGAAGCCTCAATAGTTTGTCCAGGGTTCTGCTCTTAATATCTCTGCTGTATAACACCTGACAAGAGCTTCCCAAGTGGCTGCCTGCTGAAAAAAAGAGAGGATACATCAGCAAGGACATACCGGCAGCCCCACAGATGGGTACTTGGATGCAGCCTTAAAGGTTAGAGCAATAGCATCATCCATAGTTGACTAGAATTTCTCTTTCACTGGCAATAAATATTGGATTATTTATTTTGCACCATGACTGCCTTCTCCTTTCCTCTCCTTTTTTTTCTTTCTGTATGGTAAGGAAAGAGCATATGATGAGTGTGGTATATTATAACTGAATATTAATCTCTTCTATTCAGTCAGTGCATGCATTCATTTATATGGATGATTTGCTAGCTTTGTTTGAATACACACACACATATTTAACAGTGAAGTTTATTATGAAAAATGCCATCAAATTAACTCTTTCAAAAGAAGCCAATATTGCTGGCAAGAATTGCATTTTATTTTCTTTGTAAATGTGCTGCTTCCTTAGACATTCATTTCTTTGGAAATCCAGTACTTTTCCAAATGCAAAGACACTGGTGATGAGCAACTGTCATTCCCACATTAAAAAGCAAAACCAAGCCTTGATCTTTCTACAGCAGATTAGGGAGTGAGATAAAAATGAGATGAAAGCCTCAAATGTCTGTTCCACTAGGTTCGAGGCATTCTTTTTGTTTTAGTTCCGCACTCTGCCTCTTTAATTCCCCCTGGCTCAAATGCCAATTTTCTGCTATGTTGGCATGACTGCCGAAGAATTGCTTCTGTTAATAAACTGCACAAAATAGCTGAGCAATTAGGCAATTAAACTGTTTTAAATTTAATTTAAAACCCTGGCATTTTGCTAGGAGTACTTTTTTTTCTTTAATCCCATCTTTTTTGTGTGGTGGGAGGTAAAGGGCAAGTTGGAAGGGTGGGAAGGCAGCATGGTGATGAGGGAAGAGTCTAGTGTGATCAGAGTTTATTCAGGCTCCTGCTGCAGATAAGCACAAGGGCTGTCTGCTTTGCAGAGCATATTTCAGCCCTTGTCCCTTATTAGAACAAGTCATTTTTTCCCAAACATTTAACACACAAACAAGCTTAATCTGATTTCTGTTCTGATCCCAGATGGGTATGAGGGCTTGTAAGCAAATGATTTCAAGAGCTGGCTACCTGCTCTTGGCTGCCAATTCAAAATAAAAAGGAGTGGTGAAGAAAACACAGGAATTGCTATGCCCTGGGGTGAACAACCTGTTCTGCTCATCACTGTGTGTTCCCACTGCATTCAAGGGCACTTCTCCAAGTTACCTGAACCATAAGAAACTTTGTCCTTTGAGCTTATTTGACCCATACTTACAGAGATGTTATTTTTGTTACAGATCAAGTTTGCATTTTGATAAATGCTCTCTCTCTGACCTGCCATTGATGATGACACTTCCCAGAGACAGGCCCAAGTGGAGAATGGTGAGAGGGCTTCTTCCATCATTCCATGGCTGCATCCTCAAGCCCATCACTGGCTGACTTGCAACACTGCTAGACAAAGCCCTTCCTGGCCTGCTCAGATGGTGCAGGCCAAGATCTGGAAGCCCACCTCCATCTTGCTACATCCCTCCCCAATCCAGTCATGTCCCCTGGGACACCATCCAAAATCTGTGCATGTTCTTCACTTCCGATCCACAGTCCCAACCCATCCCATTCATGGACCCAAGCAAAGTTCTCCCAATAACCATAAAACTTCCACTACCCAGCAACATCCCATCCCCGTGTACTGCAGCTGCTCTTCCACCTTCACTGCTTTGCGCCATGCACATCAGCTGACCCACAACTCTACCACTGTTAAATTTTTCAGAGCAATCTGTCCTCTTTACTTCTCAATGCATTAAATCTCTTTTCTTGGAGTAATGACTGGAAGAAACAAAACATTCTCCTTAGTACCCTGCTAAAACTTTCCCCTAATGAAAACTCACCATATTTTATGAGCCTTTTTGAACTATCTACATTTGGACAAATGATGCCACAGCTAAGCAAAATATAGCACAATGTTATATACCCTGCAGTGCTGACTGTCTCCTCAAGGAAAGCTCATATTTCCATGGTCACGTAATGGCTATTTTTAGTGAATCAGTCATTCTTGTTATTTTCCTAGTCTTTGAAATTAAAAATAATGAAAAAAGAATTAAAAGGATTCTTCTAAAGGTTACTGTAGTCACATACTGTTTGCAAAATTCAAACTGAAACTTCCCCCTCTGAGCTAATTTGGGGATATCAACATTAACAATATTCACATCATCATTACAATCAGGCTCACATTATCATTTCCACTTAATACACCATTGGGACCAATCCTGTGGTAGCTGGGGAAATGTACTATAAGTTAATTCATTATTTCAGGTACAATTCTATACTTAATCGAGATCTCCTGTTCTGCACAATGAGCTCACTTGTTACCCTGAGAACAGACAAGTCAGTCCCAGGAAAGTCCTCGCTGCAGACCTGAATATCTCCACACCTCCATGCTGCAGAGGAGCTGTCAGCAGTGCAGGCTGTGCCAGGGTGTTAATAGAGATACAAGGGCTGGAAGTGCTGGATGACTTGGAGAAGTGAGATGTGCCATGGAAACAGGCTACTCATGGCAGTGTTTTAGAGTGATGCAGAGAATTGGGGCAGCAGCAAGACTTTAATTTTCTGCTTTTTGGACATCACAGAGCACCATTTCAATATAGCATAGATTGTAATACTAATTCCTGTCCTCTCCTCCCTCCTGACATTGACTTTTCACCACTAGCCCTTTGTCTGTCCAGTCCATTTTGACATCAGGGTCTTCACAACAGTATGTCTCTCTCTGTGTTTATACAGTGCCCAGCATGAAAGGAAACTGATTTTTTTGCTGAAACTTTAGCTGCTACTGTAATGCACATAATAATAATATTACATCCTTAAATTATCTGTCCTGTTTCAATGCATCTGACAACCTTCTTAGAAAAAAAAAGGGTATGTATTATGCATATGTGAACAAGCTCTAACATCAAGTGGACAGCACATAATTCCAGATCATCTTCTGAGTGTCACAGAAAAACTAACTGTCACAGGCCTGACATAGGGAAGAATAATTTAGATAATGTGTTGGTCAGTATGTTTGTACATTGCTTAGCAACCATCAACAGAATTACTGCTCAAGGAAGACCCAGATCCCTCCTCAAGCCTCCTTGCTAGTAACATATAGTCAGGACTTCAGTATAAGAGAGTCTAGGCTTTACCTTTGTACATATGACAAGATTTTCAGGTACTGGAACTGTTAGAAAAGAAGCATCAGCTTCCCCAATCCTACAAGTGGCATACCAAAACCCTTGTGTGGCCAACACCACCGACAGAGCCATATTCTGGCAGTGGCTTACAAGTGGAAAGTGACAATATTTCCCCATAAGGGACCAGCACCTTGCTGGGCTGGACTGGACACATAGTTGCACTCTTGGGCACACTAATGATGCCATCCTCAGTGATTAGTATTGCTTTATTTCTACCAAGGTTCAGGATTATCCAGCAGGGTATTTCTTTTGGTCAGGAGACTCAGCTCTGATGTGGTTCAAGAGTCACATGTTGGTCTTGAACCACATTTTGGACACTTCTGCTTTGTTTTGTAACATAGTGACTAAAGGAGGTCCCAGGAATTTAGTTGTTTGTTGTAGTTCCTAGAAATACCAGCAGAGGTTGTACTGAAATGTAAGATAAACACATATGCAAATAATACATTGACTCTGATTTAGTCACGATGACTTTACCAATAAATATACAATTACTTTATAATATATTGCATTTGTATATTTTAAACAACCTAATTGATAGGAGCATGAAAGCATTAAATTACCATACAACAAGACACTAGACATCTATTAACATACTACATGTCAATCAGTGTTTTACCAATTAATGGCTATCTAATTATCTTGCTATAATGAGCTTGTTAAATGCCAATTAAATGGAAAGATGTTTGAATGCATTAATAAGAATGTAATTACACAGTTATTGGTGACATAATTTTCACATCATTAACTAGTAACTTATCCTTATTGAGTTTAATAAGTATATTCTTTTAATTTCCCATTGATCCTGAATCAGGATACAATTGCTGGTCGGTTAAGGCTGAATGAGATGGCTGTAATTATCAGGATCATTATTGGAAAAGTTTCATGTCTTCAATGTTATAAATAAGCAATAACTGAAGAATGCACTGGAGGAAAAGGCAACTGAAAGTGCAACTACACTCTGTTCACACAGAAAATAACCTGGGATAGAGAATCTTCTTATTCCAGAGAAGAAATGTACCACTGATAAGAGGTTTCTGAACCTGGAAATTGCAGTTTGTTTGGACAACAGAAGGTCAAATTTCCCTTATCATACTTTGCTACCAGTATGCTCTATCTGAAAAGAAGCCATGAGGAAGGCTGAGTCCTCACCTGGTGTGTCCTCTCCAGGTGAGAAGACCCCAAGACAACCCCAGAAGCTGGTGGGCTGGGACTACGCTCACCCTGCTTGCTCTGTATTGCTCCTGGGGAAGCGGTTTCTGCTGCCTTTTGACGTAGCTGGGAACAATGAGGTGCAATAAGCATACAGTGTGCTCCTGTATGGAAAAAGGCAGTAGACTGGTGGGACCAGCACTCTGCTGGGACTCAGGAAACTATGGAGTCATTCCCAGCTCTACCTCATACTTACCTCGCAGTTTGGACAGGTGACTTAATCGGCCCTATCCTTCTGGGACCTGTGAGAAAAAAATGATCACCAATGATACTGAGGTATCCAAATCCTCCAGGTCAGGGGCTGCACAAACACTGGTGTCAACAGCAGCTTCCCACAGAGCAGGTATTAGAGCAAGTTAAAGCTGTCCGCAGGAAGCTGAACTGAGATCTTTGCTTCAACTGTTAGGGTGTAATAGCTTGTATAAAAGAAAATAGCCACTCTTCCATCCTAAATCTTTTATTTATGAAAAGGAAATAAATCATCCAGTGCATTTCCACACCAGGAAAAGCTATTTAACCAAGTGAGCATGTGTGAGCCATGGCAAATGTACAAATAGTTCCGAGTTAATCTCTTCCTTCTCCCTCTCATCCCATTTTTGCAAAAGATTGGGCTCATACCATACCTACTGTATTTAAAATGAAGAAAGAGATTGACTGCCAGTTACTGAATTTGGCACTGTACTGAGATATGTATATAACTAACTCAGCCCTCAGCCTCAGTGACTTAACTAGCTGCCCCTCATTAACCTTGATAAGTGTTGCAGATCCCAGCACAGCCCAGCATGTGTCCTGCATTCCCAGCTATATGAGCACTATGCGTCTCTGGTGGAGCTTTGCCAGTATTTCCCAGACATCAGGAGACAGGAAGATGCTCAGTGGTCCTTCACGGCTCAGCAGAGAGCTGCAGCCTGCACATTTAAGTGTTTTTCTGAACTGGGGCCAGTGGAACTACCTCATCTTTCCTAAGGATGTAACCTAGCCCTCTTCTAGCATTTATTCTTTCTCTTTCATCTATCTTTCTGATTCCTTCAGTATATTATTAAGACAAACAGGGAGGTCTGCTGAATTCCTCTGCCTCCTGGGATGTATCTAACAGGGACTTGTTCCTATCTTGAACAAGTAAATGGGCAAATGCATACGCAGACATCACCTTCTCATAACATCATCTTCTATTGATCTCTACTGATCTAGGCACATTGCAGATGTGCTTTACTGGTTTAAAGGGTTCTTTTCAGTGGATACTTGTCAGGTTCCTTTCCTCCCTCATTTTCATCTTCTTATGAGAGACAGTTTTGTGTGAAAACACAGGGTTACTCACCTTTTCTTCAACAAAAGAAAAATAAAGAAGGGGGGCCCGGGAGAGAGAGAATTCTCCAACCCCTATGCAGCATTTTTGGGTTTCACCAGAAAAGCAATATGAAATTGCACTGAGCAGGTATGGTAATAATCAGCACTGACTGGAGTAATGATATGTCTCCTATACTGAAGCTCCTGACAGCAAAATCATGACCTGCTCCCCACAGGTATCAAAGTCACTAATTACCCATCATGCACTCAGGATTGGCATTCATTAGAGGAACTGACACTGTGTTATTCAGTCACGGGGAGTCTCTTTCAAGTCCCTGCACTTTTCTCTTTGATAGAAGGAGACTGTATCAGCACAGGCGCCACGTTTGCCTTCTGTCATCGGGCACCATGCTGCACCGTGCTGGCTGCTGTGCTGCGCGGCACGTGAGATTTGAAGCCGAGGATGTGGCAAGCTCGACTGAAGGAGCAGCTCTCGGTGGTGTTTGGAAAATGCTTAATAACAGAAAATGGACAAGCGCATTTATAAGCTCCGCTTCTGCTTCTGCACTCTTGGTTCTTCAAAGCTAAAGGGTCTAAATCTCTTCTCAGCAATGTCCCAAGCACTGCCATCTAGATCCAGGTATTTCTTTTGCCTCTCAGATGAACAGACCACCTAAAGAAAATGGGTTGTTCCTGCTGCTTTTTCAGGGCTAGGCTAATCAAGATATTCTGCTATAATTGCATGCACAGGCTAATGAGATGATATGTAGGGTCCGCCTTACTAAATTCACATCCAAAGGTCCCTGATGTCTGTCCAGACCAGATTTGCCTGGAGCCTTGTTTCAGACCCATCTATGATGGGATTTATACTGCTGCCTAGTATCCATTTCCCCGTTGCAGCCTTTGTCCTTGTCTTCCAATATTTTTTTTTCCTAGGTTGCTATTTGCTTTTACCCTGTGTCTTTGAAACTGAAAATTGTAGTTAACAATTAAGAATAATTATTTTATTGGCATATTATCTCTACGGTGGCACTCACCAGAAGAAAATAATGAGTCAGCACTGTTAATGTTAAACAATTTATAGGTTACCTAGTTCAGAGAGACACAAGAGCCCTTCTTTACACTGAAACATCCAGCACTGATCACTGTTATAGCCAGAGTATCTTGCTTGGGTGAACCATTAGTGTATTGTGGCATAGAAATCCCTATAGTGGCTATAAAACATATTTATACATCTATAAAACCAGGATGCTTTGGTCTACTGAAAGCACTTAGATACTTTGATAAAGAACAACATATAGAAGCTGGATGTATGGGGAAAAGAAAGAAGACATGCTCACGGTTTGAGATCTGTTTATTTTCAGCTGTCTACAAGGAAAGCCCATCAGTTCGATGATTATCTGAATGTATGTGGAACATTTGTTAAAAGCTGAGAGAATTCCATTATGTATAAGCTGCTTAAAAAAGTGGCTCACTTAAGGTTATTACATTGCTGCTCTGGGTTATTTTTGTTTAATTCAAACTCTGTAGTGGGTGAGACTCAATTTCAGTTTAAACAATCACTTCAGTGCCTTATCTTTCTCATCATCTTCTGTACCTACAAATTTTGCAGTGTGGGATTCAGATAAATAAATACATGATTACACACACACTCCCTCATCATTTTCTCCATGACATTCTGTTTTCTGTGAATAAAGAAGTGTCTTTCAGAGCATTTTTTCCCTTCTCCTTTTAAGTGAATGTTTTCCAAAGGGCCTGTCTGTCCAGAACAGATTAACTCACTTGCCTTAGAATGAGGCCAAAGCACAATTTTTAGTGTCTGAAGCTCAGTTTTGAATCCACAGAAGTTTCTGTTCAGAAATCTAAGAATACACTTATAAAGAGACTTCTCTACCCTGCTCTATCTGAAGAAAGAATTAAAATATTTACCCATTAACCCAAGAAGGTGCTTCAAACTAACAGCCCTATTGATTAAATGAATAAGGTACTGTGGACTATGATTTTGCCCCCTGCTTGCCCATAAGAAAATGTGTATGTGACAGCTTTTGAATTATCCGTGCCTTGGTCAGAGTCCCCAGTGAAAATGCTGCATGATTCTTCCAGACATACCAAATACAAACTTCAAGCATCCAAATGAAATACTACAGCAACATCCACTTTGGAAAGACCTTTCCACCAGAAGAGCCAGTTACACCCTTTCACCTATAAGGTCCCAACCACATAACACCAAACCAATAGTAATCAAAGAAGTGAAAAAAGAAAAAGCTTTCAGAATGAATACTCTTCTAGAAGTACTGAAAATAGAACGTTAAAAGTAATGAAAACCCCAGTCTTCCCCTTGGGAGAGCCTTCATGAAGGAACTTACTTCTGGGAATATGTTTCTTTCACCATTCTATTTTCATATTCGTATTCTTAAGATTTCCTAAGTCCATGTAAGAAGAAAGGGACATTTTCTGTAGATCTCTTTCAAACAGTAGCTCTATTATCAGTCCTGTGAACTTACCCTTTCCACTTAGGGCAAAGCGGGAGCCCAGCAATTAAAATTCAACCCAAGCCACGAGTTTCAGGTCCTTTGCAATATCATAGCAAAAGTTTCCAGCCACTGTGGTGTGTGTCTTTCCTCTCTTCATGATATATCTTTCCATTTGGGGGTGGCAAATGGCTGGGGTCTGTGAAACAACATAGAATTGTTCTCTCAGGCGTGTTCTTCATTCCTCAAATTAACGGGGAAGTGTGAAAGTTTAATTGTGCTTCCCTCTGCGTCCCTCCTCACAGAGCGGTGGATTGGGGTAAATTGTGAATGCACTTTAATTCTGCTTATCAGAAGTCTAGTAGCTCATTACACCCTCTGCTTTTTCTCCTAAAACGCTATAGAAATACAACAGTGTAACTAACACTTCTACTCATTTAGAACCACAGGTGGTGGGAGTATGTGTGATTTCATTGTCTTTACTTGGTAATTACAGGTCTGTTCCTATTCCCACTGTCTCAGCAGGGTGCTTGTATAGTACATGTAGTTAAGTCCTTTCAGGTGCTTGCAAGGTGGATTAACACAGAATATTGTATCATTGCAGAATGGTACCCATGCTGGTGTGCCTGTGACCGCTGTGTGTAGAAGGGATGCTGGCACACAGGCCGGACTAACTGCTAGTATTGACACAACGGCAGTGTAAAGCCTGGATCAGACAAAACCCATCTCAGGAGGGTGAGGACAGCTGGGATTTGGGTGGTCCACCTTGAAGAGCATGTCTCCACATCCATGAACATAGTGCCTCTGCAGAGAAAGCAAAAGACACTGAGTCTCAGCTACTGTCGACCCCCCAGCATGCACACATCCATTCACAGCACTAACCCCCATGCACGCTGTAGCTTCAATCCTTTCCCCAGCTAAAGATGTCTGAGAACATGAGACGTGATGAGCTATGGGTCAATGGCAGCAAGATTGACACAGCCTATGATTTAATGTGTGTGGCAGGTCCATTTAAAAATGTAAATACTATTATCCTATGATTTCAGCTTCTGATTCCTCCAGACGTTTGTGGTTGATAAGCCAGGCTCCCTTCAGGTTCTGCCACCTTTCATCAGTGCATATTATGTCTATCAGACAGAAATCAATGTGTAGTAGGAAGGCACATTGCATATACATCCAGCAAATGTGCCTGTATGTTAACTGTATGTTAATACAACACATTCACGTTATACATTATAAAACACAGTAGCTGGAGCAAACATTGCTGACAACGCAGATCCTTTCTGAACTTCTCTTTGGATTTCCTTCTTCTCTTTGAATTGGGATATTTGCATGAAGGCTGGAAGCCCTATCTTTCTCTTATTAAAGCACTGGTGATCTTTGCCTTTCCTCCATTGGAATAGGCTTGTGAGTTCAAGAACTGAATTCAGCAGAGTCCATAAGCATGTGCTTAAACTGATAGGATTAAATCTTGGGTAAGGTAATGAAGCTTGGAGCATGTGTTTATCCTTAAGCACAGGCTTAGATGCTGTGCTGAGTAAGGACTGCAGTACATTTGAAGCAACCAAAAGCCCTTCTTGCCTGGACTCCTTCTACTCTACTGATGTCTCTTGGTTAAACAAAGCCAAAGGTTGCCTGTGCAGCACACAGAGGAACATCAGGCTGCAGAAGGGTAGACAACGTGATGTCTCCAAGGCACTGCTGTAGGTACATAAAGCTATTCTGGGGCATCTGGAAAGGATGAGGACTTCATCTTCAATTCCAGTATGGAAAGAGAGAGAAAATCCAGAGCTCTATAGGCTAAAATAGGATCCCCAGAAGGATATGTTTCCAACAAGATGCTCACAGGCAAGGTTGAACATATGAGGTGCCAAGGGGCTGTCATCATTGTATTAGTACATTAAATGTGACAGATGGTCAAAAGTCAGAATCCAAGGTGCAGATACCTCTGTTCATTGGGAGCACTTGAAATTTGAACCCCTCCACATGCTTTGGACACCACTGGTCCAATACACAATTTAATGTTCAGGAGCTACATAAGAAAGAAATAACAGCTGTGTTTTTTACTTGCCATTTCCTACGTGACTAAAAAGCAATCAAAACCAGAGGTGATTAATGGAAAATTGTCACATTAACTGTGGTGGAAGTCTGTTTGTCTTTAGTAGCTTACTATTCCGTCTCTATAAATCAAATTGCCTCAATGATCTTTGGCATCAGCCTGTATTAGCTCAGTAGTAGCTTCAGTGGGGATCTCAAAAGTTTACTGTTTCTAAACAATGGCTTAAAATACAGTGACAATTGACCTGCCTCTTTCCATCAGAAAGATAACTAGCTAGAAAGATGCCTGGATGACAATCTCGCCACAGCAGGTGCCCAAGAGTTCACGGACCATGAGACTGAACTCTCCTCTTCCTGCTGGATTTCTGGGCCCATGGCAGAGCACATGCATGATGCTCATGAGAGCCGCAGTCAGCTAGAGCACTTCACTTTGCAGTGCTCACCAGTCCCTCCCCCCGTTTAAAGGCAGCTGAATATCTGAAGATGCGTTTTGGCCCTCCACCTGCCTCCTGTTTGCAGCGCAAAAGCAAAATGAAAAGACCCGTTTTTCTCCAGGGGAATGTAGAAAATGTTGTATGTAATAGAAATCACTCTCTGTAGTCGTCTCTCCATCAATAAATAGGTCCACAGTGTCCCAGCCCACCTCATTGTCCCCTCCTTCTGATTTTTCATCTTTCTTCTATATTTTTTGCTGTATATTTGCTTATAAATATTACCATTTAAGAAGGGAACACTTGAAGGATATTCCTCTGAGGTCTGAAATTATATTTTTTTGTATTATGAGTATTGGAGAAGGATGTACAAGGTATCAGCACAATGTTGCAACATGGATTATAGATTGCTGCTCAGCAGTTGGTGGGTTGGCTATTTCTTTTAATTGCTGATACTGTATTTTCAGACAGTGCTGATCTTATGACAAATTTTTTGCCTACTTTTCTGCAATTAAGCAATTTAGCTGACAGTTTAAAAAGTTTTTTCATAAAATAAATACTCCCTTGTATGGATACACATATGTCTGCACATGTATCGATATGCATATACACACACATGAACACACAAACAAGCTCTCACACACACAGGGACATTCATGTATATCTTACAGCACTTCTGACAAGGGAGATTTTATTCCACATAACTTTCAAGCTTTTCTTGTACTATCTGAATAGTCCAGAATTTTGCTTTCACAGATGATTCTTGTTTGTGAGAGATATTTTCCAATATTTTCTATTAGTTGAAAAGCCCAAATATCCAGTGAAAAGCAGTTTCAGTGAAAATTTTAGGTGCATACATATGTGTGTACACCATTTTCTACCTCAATGTGCATGTCCCAGTTTCAGCTCCTGAACTCTGAATAAACTGGGCTCACCTCCAAGAGTTACAGCTTTAAGGAATATAGGTAATTACACCATTACCCTTTTCATTTGTTTATTTTTTTTCCTTCAGCTTGTACTGTTAGTTTATCATACATGTGGTCTAATTAAAGTTTCCTACAGGACATTTCATCCAGAATAAATAATGACATTGCTCAGAAGAGCTTTAGTTACTTTTTTTTTTTTCCCTTCCAACTGTGCTGAAAGGGAGGTTGCTGTTTAAAAAAAACTGTGCCTGGGCGGAAAAGACAGTTTTATAATTGCATTTCCAGTCGTCTTTGTATTCTTTTGTGTTATATGCTTGTACAAGGAGAAACTGGACAGGCCTGTTGGATAGCAGCCAGGCAGAATTGTCAGAGAGAGAGAGAGAGACCAGATTGAAAATGAAATAGGAAGGAGGGGAGAGAAATAAAAAATATCAGGAGGATCTCTCAGAACAATGACTTAAGAAAGTGAAAGTGGAAGAGAAAATACCAATTTCATTTTGTGTCAACTTCTGAGGTTTTAAAATTGTCTTTTGCTCTCTGTTTCAGTGTTTTTTTCCCAATTGTGACAGAGAAAACTCAAAATAGGGGGGACGTGTTTCAGAAATTGAACTGGAACAAAATATTTGCTTTCTGACTAAAACCTGGGCGCTGAGAAATCAGGGTGCCCGCTGGAGAAAAAGATGGCTAGGGCGTGAAATTTGAGGTTCTGGCAGTCTCAGGGTCATATTCCTACTCTCAGTGAGAGCAGCATTTCTTTGTTTGGGGTTTCTATAAATTAATTCTTTCATTAATTAATCAGTAAATACATATTCTATATTACTGTGAATCAGGCAGAGACAGGATCAGCACACTCAAATCTAGGGACAGTAAGTAGACCTTCATGCTGATGAATGTGAAAGGTTCTTCCGATTTTCCCTCTTCTTCTCATATTTTCTACATCCCTGCAGGTTTCAATTTTCCAGGCTGATGTACTAGAAAGTCAGTAGTAAGCATGTTACCCCAGCTTTGAGCCGGAGTAGGACTAGGCAACCTCCAGATATCCCATCCAACCTGACTTTTTCTGTGATTCTGTTAAAGTCAATCATGAAAGCATCCATCTACAAGCACTAGCTAGCTGCACTCTATTCCAGAAAGCCCAGGAGTCACGGTCAGTCAGCCTTTGGAACTGGTAAACAAAGGAAAGAAAGAATAAAATGAAGGCAAAAAAAAACCCTTCAAGCCTTGGGATGTGATTATTTGTGCAGGGGCAGATTGAGAACAACTGAAATGAAAGGAGAAAAGTAAATGTGGGTCCGTGAGAAGCTGAATGGTGAGCACGTCTCTTCCACGCTTTCCTTGAAGGCACAGCGTGTAGATGTACTTTATTCATAATGACAATATGATGTGATTCATAGCAATTGCTTCTTCCCAGTAAATTATTCTAAGATGCGTTGTTGTGCCACGTTGCAATGGCACAAATGAATGATGCTAAAATACTGAGCAGACAAAATGATAACACCTGTTACAGAGCCACTTATAAACCAGAGTGCACAGAGGCATTTGTACCTGTCTCTATCATACATTGTGAGTTACACATCTTAGAATGGTTTATGAAGGAGAAGGCAATTTCTGTTATTCTGTATTAAAACATTTCTCAGTGTTTCCTTAATTTACAGACATCCTCTCTGTTTACTTGACATCAGCTCCTGCTCTCTGGCAGGCAGTGTAGGAGAGAATTCACAACTGGCTCAGCACTCAGATATCCTACCCAGGTCAGGTCTGGGAGGAACAGAGTAACAATATCTCCAGATGTACATTGATATTTTTAAACCTGCCCCACGGTAGCACATGACTACCCAGACTGAAGCAGAGAAGAGAGCTGTAGCCCTTTCCAATACAGAGTGGGGCAACTGAGGCTACGAGCTGGCATGAGCAGTTATCTTGTAAAGGTAATGATGTCCTGAATTTCCACTGATTTGCACAGTTGATCAACACCTGCATGTGGGCCAGGCAGGTCAACGCCCTTGGGGATCTGCCCCTAAAAAACCTAATCCAATGCTTACTCGTGCCAGAGGAGGAGTGGCGATGGCTGTGGCTGTCCCTGGGTAGGGCACTGTGCCTTCCACAGGCTCTCACCAACATAGTCTCAAGACTGACATCATTCAGTGCAGAGCAGCCAAAACTCAGCCCATGATGGCACATGGCTTTCCCTGAGGACAGACAACACTGGTTCCCAGTCCTCGGCTCCCAGGCACCCAACCATCAAGCAAGAGCAGTGCTGTTGGGAGGTCATCTCCTGCCACACTGTTTTCACAGTGGTGGTTAGATCACAGTGTTGTCACCACAGAGGCACTGGAGGGTTACACCCTTACACTGGACTGAGAACCTTTACCTTCAACAGCAAAGCCAGGAGCACAGTCAGACATCGTTTATTTGGGGTGGGGGAAAGGTGTAACAGATTTTCTCTGATTTCTAAGGAAACTGGTTTCACTGTCTGGCCAGACATCTCCTGTCAGCTATCTCCCATGGAAACAAAGCCCTAGACCAACCAGCTTTATTGGGGTTTCTGGACCAGTTTCTAGCCTTGCAAGTGAGACACTAAACTTAATTTCTTCTTTTCATTTTCCTCTCCTCCTTATCCTTTTTCCTTGATGCAGTGTGTTGGCTTTATTAAGATGCTACCTACAGGATTCTCTCCTAATGCTCACAAGTGCCTCTTCCATCCAGAGGCAGCTGGAGAAATTGCTCCTCTAAGCATCAGACACTTAATTAACAACGAGACAAACGCTCCAGTTTGCTTGCTTTCTCACTTACTCACCCTCTTTCACACTGTCTAGTGCAGCAAGAAAGCATGTAGCAAGGTCTTGACCAAACACTTTGAACTGCAATCATCTTGGGATACCCAAGGAAGATAATTACCAGCTTTGTTTCTCTCTCTCTTACCCCTTCTTCCTTCTGATGACAAGGGGATGAAGTGGATACTCAGCGTATCTTCCCATAGACAGAAAGCCCCAGATTTCCTTCTCTCTCTCCCCACTAAGGAGTCCCCTGTGAGGTATACTCCATGCCCTCTCATGACAGCACTGATGTCTCTCCTCTTAACTAGTCTAGGCCCTCTGGGAAGTGCTGAGGAAGTAATTTGGCTCCCACCAAACTTTGAAGTTCAGGTTGTTTCAGGAAGGTTTGTCAGAGCGGAGATAGATGGCAGGAACTCTGGCTCAGGTACCTGGTTTTGCCATGGAAAAAAGACAAACCAAGGAGCTTTTAAAAGCCGAATATTGCTGTGCTCTGCCCCCGCACTGTCTGCTCACCACAGCTGTGAGGCGCAGCACTGATATGGAGCCATGCTGTGGGCGTGAAGGGCAGACAAATGCATAGCCCCGGGGGCAAGAGAAATGCATATACCATCCTGGAAAACCACCACTGCCTCTTTTATTGTGATAATTTCTGCTTTAAGACACAGACATTACTGTTTATCATCAAACTTGGTCCACTTTCCCTATTACCAGCGGGCAGTAAGGGTTTCCTCATTTTTATGGAAGGTGAAGGGCAATTAATTCTATAACGAAGCGGGCATTAGCTGTGACAGCTGCTGCCTGAGGGATTCCCATCCTGTTCGGCAACATCGGTCTCTGGTTTGATAGTTCTGGAGCAGGTGGGTGAGGGGTAAATGCAGACCTGTCCAGACAACAGCTCAAGGAGGTCCCCAGGGAAGGCAGACTGCTGGGGGGCAGGCAGTGAGCCCTCCCCCATGCACTCCTGTGGTGGCTGAGCAAGGGCTGCATCCATGCCAGCCCTCAAGAAGGGGTTTTGCCCCAGAAGAAAAGGAGTGAGGAGCAGATCTGAAGGGCAACACTGAAGGAGGCTGTGGAAGGGGGACAGGGGAAAGGGAGGAGAAAACTGGCTTTCAGTGAGAGCTGAGAAAGTCCAGTCTGGTCAGTGGAAATGTGGTGAACAGCCCTGAAACTTTCTTATGGGTCTGTCTGAATTTCTTCCTAAATACCGTATGACAATCAGCGGTGATATCTCACTCCCATCCATGTGTGCATGGGACACTGCCTAGGTGCCAAGTTGCAACAGCTTGTGTGGGGTTAATGTCCATGTTACAGAGACCAGAAAGTCCTGGTACAGCTCCTCCAACATCACTTTTGAACCATACTCATTGTTTCCTAGGTCTTGCAACCCCCAGAAAGCTTAGGCTGTTTCCAAAGATGTAGCTAGCCTACTTTGTGACCCAAACACCAAGGTCTTAAAGAGACATTTCAGCTTCATTGTAGACTCTTCCTACAAAGCTGGATAAGAGGACAGGTCCAGATCTGTAACCCAGCAAGCTAAGACCAGACCTTGTTTGCCAATATATTCAGCCTCTTTTTTTTACCTGCAAATCACTGTACAGCACTGAAAAGCCTAGTTACACCAAGTACTTGATATATTTAAAGCTCTGTGCAAATATTAGCTAATCAGTCCTCAAAAATCCCTTCTCTGTACTGAGTAAGTAAATGATGCTGGGTCTGATTCAGTCTTACAGTGCAACACAGCCTCAGTGGTCCCAGGTGGGAGGAGGTCAAACAGGAACAAGCACATAATTGCACCAGCTTGGAGGAAGCAGGATCTCCAGCATCCATCTCAGCATTTCCATTGACTAAAATAGCTATTGGCAAAGTGTTGCTTTAGACTCGTGTGCCTAAAACTATCTGCTTCCACCTCCCTGCTCTGGTAGGCCTGCTTTTGCTTTAGGATCCTGCTTTTACTATGATCTTCTATTCCTCCCTGTGGCTGTTACCCTCCATGTGGCTGTAATCCCACAGCGTTATCCCTGCTGGAGGGAACCTTGTGCATTATCAAGTGTGCATTTGCAACCTCTTCAGTCCTGGTAGGATGGGCTGTCTGTACAGCAAGTGGGGCTGAGGGACATTTCACTACCAAGCTTACATAGCAGCACAGCCCTTGACTTACATGATTTTTCAACAGCAGTGTGTTTTATACACAGATCTCTTTTGGACTATACATTACAAATGCTTTATTGATGCCAGCTGTATCAACAGCTGGGTTCCTCATCTGCAATGGTTTTGTATAGCCTCAAGTCTTTAGGTTTGCCTTCATGGACCAGAGATCGTTAGCAGTGAGAATTCTTCAGATGTTGACTTGGCTAATTTGTCTGTCAATGGGGTCTGTGTTGCAATTTAATATGAAGCTGAGAATGTGAAAGTGCATTATCCCATAGGGATGGCCTTGGTGCTAGTTCTGCAAAAAAGAGTTTTGCCTTTCAGAACAACTGAACATCACCAGGCCACCAAGGTCAGGATGCAGACAGGACTGTATCCCATCCTATTTTGAGAGGCAATCTGTGTTGAAAGTTTAGAAAATCGTTTGTTGTTTGGCTGCTCCCTCGTTACATTTAGGCTGGGCTGTGGGAAATTATCGGGCTCTGAAGCAAACTCATGGTTTTCTAGCATCTGAGCACCAGACACTCCCTTCTTTTCAGAAAATGAAGGTGGCCGTGAGCACTGGCCAAGAAAAATTTGCATCAGTGGGTGTTGCAGCTTTGGTTCAGCATTTTATCTCATTTGCTCAGCTTCCAGCAGAGCCAGGCAGATACGGCAAAAAGAACAGGAAAACAAATCTCCCCTCCAGCATCTGCTCATATGCAGAAGTAAATTCATTTTATGCTTCTCCATTGCTGAAAGCTCAGAGTGAAAGAACAGTGGTGCTGATGGCTTGGCCATCTGTCTGGGGCTGGGATCTAAGGGCGCTCCCCAGTCCTGCCACAGGTTTCCTGCTTGGCCTCAAATTAGACAAAGAAGCTATTTCTGTTTCTGCTTTTAAGCTGTAAAATGGGGATATTACTTCTCTGTTCCCCAGGGATACCTTCTACCAGCCAGCACAGGAGCTGGTTACTGTGGCCCTCTGAGACCTCAAAGAAAAATGCTGTCAGATGTGCCCAGCCATTGTAGCATGAAGTGAGCTACCCACAGCAAAGGACATCTCTCTCAGTGCCTGTTGAGACAAATGCTAGGATGTGGCTCTGTTGTTTGCAAAACTGCTTCTCCCTGCAGTCCATAGGCCCACTGAAACTAAAGTAATCAAGGTGTCCAGCAAAAGCATGACAACTCATTTACCATCCTGGCTACCCACATGTTAAAACAACACAATTCACATCTTTGCATTCACTTTAAGGCTTCTTGAATCAAAAATAATTTTTCTGGTCTTTATTTTTTGCTCTTCCTGATAATATGTGTGTTTATTATAAAAATAAATAAGTGCATGAAGTGCAGAAAAGAAGTAATGGGAAAAGGTTTGTTGCAGGGAGTTCCCCCTTGAAGCCTCCATCTCCTCCTACAGAGTCTACATAAAAGCCTCCTGAGGAAGATAATAGAATAACAAGCAAGTCTACTAAAGTGGGGAACAATCAGGAATCAAGTAAGATGGAAAGTAGAAAAAATAGTAATAATAAAAACAAAAATTAAAATGATATTTCAACAGTACTGGTGCTGAACAGATCACAGTTTTTAAGCTGAAAGTGTGGTTCGCAGATGATAATAAAAATAATTAACTTCAAGAGTCCTCCTTGTTCTTCCATCCTTCACTCCCACCTACAGAATCTCACAGGATCCTTTGACACAAAAGCAAACTCTATCATGTTAGTTTTATCCTCCGCAGTTTAATACAGAAGGTTTAAGGCCTGGACTGTGGACTTTCATGAATGGGTGGTTAGCTTTGCTGAGCACTAGGCTCTACAGGGATACTCCTTTCCTTCCATTCTCTTTACAAAGACTTGTTGGAAAAATCTATATTTTAAAGTATGACTCTTCAGCTCATGCAACGAAGCACAGTAATTCCCAGGTCTCTACCTTTTGTCCTCTGATACTAGTGGATAGGATGGTTTTGGTTTAGCTTTGCTCCTGACTAGAGGAAGAGAAGTGGTTTTTTAACAAGGATTACTCACTTCAAACACATCTGCCTTTTTAATCCTCCCTTTTGTGCCTGCCACAAGTCCCATTCACGGGGACCAGACTGGGGATCACATTTCACATCCTCACAGGGACAGTGGTTCTTCGTCCCAGCCTCTATCAGAATCCCTCTCATGAGGTGCTAGGGCTCTTGCACCAAGCCAGGATCTGTCATGCCAGACCAGAAGGGTTGAGGCTCTCAGACACAGCGCAGGAGTGGGACTTTGAGGGAAATTCTTTGAAGAAGGGCTTTCTGCAGTGTCATAGTCCTGTTTCTCTGCTGCTGGAGTGTATGGCTAAAGCAGGAAGGTCAAAGTCTAAATTTTTGGATGGATCATTGTTGGGACTTAAAATCTGTGCATCTGGGGGGCTGGCAACTGCTGGCATGGCTGGGTCATATTATTGCTATGCTTTGTCCCAAGAATTCAGTCAGTAATCTGTCTCTTGGAAATTCTTTCTTTTGGATATTTTGACAATGGAGTCAGGTGTTTCTTTGACAAGTGATTTTATTTCTTTACAAAGCATGTTTGAAATCCTGGTTCCCAGAATGTAGTCAGCATTGAGCAGTTTCCTTGCTTACACCTCCCCAAACTTCCTTTTCCAGAAAGTTGATTGCCCCACAGAGCATCTTCACCTGCTATTTCACACCCTACATGAGACCCACTCATTTTTTGGTCCTCCACAACATACCTCACTGCCAAATCTCTCACCAAGGCTTTGCAAGTGTGAACAGTCTCCCAGTAAATGACTCAGTTGATCTGTGACTTGTACCAGGCCATACCTTATGCAGTCTTCTACTGTTTCAGGTCTCTTGCTCCTCCTGATTGCTCATGACCATGCTACTATTTTAAGCAAGATCTCTGGTGACACATCTACTGGCATCCATCTTTGAACATGACATATAATGACTCAGCTAAGTATTGCAACACAGAGCCAACACATCTATTTGAAAAATAAATTATGAATAGGTTGGTTTTCTTTAAATATCTGATTTGCTCTAGTCATTACCCTTAATGCATCGCTGCACTAGCAAACACCAGCACTTACTGACGTGTGAGCACGCTATCTTGCACGTAACCTTTGGGGTCTGGGGGAATCTCCTCTCTGCCTGGGAGGAAAAATGCCTTGTTATAAAGGCCAAGCTCCAAGTGGGATGGAGATGGAAGGGATGGGTGGGTGGAAGGGAGATTTATCCACTTTCTTCCTCCTGACTTAATTCAGCAGAGCATGTCCAAGGGAGTGGGACTTGTATTTCACAGCTCAGTGGCAAACACTGTATAAATCTGGCAGCGTTTCTGCTTCTGATGCACTCAGGTGGAGCTAGCAACACATGCTGCTCTTTGGGGCTGCTGTTTTTTAAATTCCTCTCCCTCAAGTGCTCCCCAGGCCCCCTTTTCCATAATTAAGGTTGTTTCGGCAGGACCCTCAGCCCCATGCAACTGAGGCAAGGTACCTAAGGGGGTGGCAAGGCAGAAGGGCTCATCCTCTTGGCCGCCTTCATGGGTTAAATGTCATGAGACATGAGGGACATGAGATCTCAGATGTCATGTGACCCAGATATGAGGCTATTTAGCTATGCAGTTTTCAGGGCTTCCTTCCACTGCAAAAACTAAAAAAAAAAAAAAAGAACAGTAAAATTTGAAAATACATAGATTTTCTTCCTCAACTGAGCTCCCAATCAGCATAGGCCTGCCAGTTCTTTGCTATAGAAAACTACCCAACTGGCTTGGCCTTGTTTACACCATCACCAGTAATTTGGTACAGCCAGAGGATAGATGTGTCACCTTCAAAACAGATTTTTTTGCCATGACCCTTAAATGCTTTTGCTTGGTATTTTGCCTTTAAAACAGAAAGAGGATTAAAAAAAAGTACTTTTCCCTGGGGCGCCATCAGATGCTAATAAAATCTTTAATTAATTCAGATTCAGATGGGCTCACATTTCTCTCGCTAGCTCACAACTTCAATCAAGTTTTTTTCTTTTTGTGACGCTGCTTTCATGCCACTTTTCACTGCATTTCTGATTTATCTGGAATTGTGCTATATGGGCATATTGGCAGGAAAGGCTGGGATAAAAGAAGTCTAGGATGAGAGAAATCATTAACACAGGATGTATTTTTGTTGTGTTTTTTTTTTTTTTCTTTTTCGGAAGAGAACTCAAAAGGTCCTACTGCTGTTATGAATCCCCCAGGAACTCTTCAAATTACAGACAATTTGCTTGATTGGACTGCACTGGTCTGAAGCATTAGAGAGAGACAAATCATTCTTAACAAACGTTAAATCGAATAAGATAGACAGAAATCTTGATAATGTGAAATGAATTCTGTAAAATTAAGACATCTGCCGAATGCTCACTCCATAATAAAGCAATAATCTCCCTGAAATGGGGTCTGTCTCATTATCAGTTTGATGACTGGTGTGAATGATCTTATCTAATACTGGTTAACTGAAAAGAAGTAAGTGATACATTTTCTTTTCTAGCTTCAGTAAGAAAGAAAGGCCTCTGTCTGCCTAGCTGTCAGTTCTGCCAGGGTCATTCTCCCCATTCACTTGCCATCTTTTGGATCAAAGATTTACTGTACAGGACATGGAAATTGTTCCAGGATTGTCAGAGAGAAGCATTTCAGACATCTTCCTCTAAAGACAGCCAAAGGAGATTTCCCTGGAGCTTCAGAGCTGCTAGTCTAAAGATGGAGGCAGGGAGGAGACATCTTCCAGTCCAGGGAAAGGCTGCACAGCCGAAGACCCCCTCCTCAGTGCTCCCAGTCCCATCTCTGCTTGCCAGGGCCTCCCTGCGAGCCAGAGAGCAGAGCAGTCTGATGGCCAGGACAGACAATGCATGCAAGGTGAGGGAGGGCACTTAGGAAGGGCTGATTTCATTTATAGACTTTCATTTCTCTTCTTACCTCAGCTCCTTGCTGGAATGATTTTAGAGGATAACCTGACCTGGAGTCTTTTCTTCTGCTCTGTGGTCTTAAATGGTTGATCGATAAGCTCAAGAAGGAAGAAACAACCATGCGCTTGAATTTCCTTAAAATATACGTGTTGACAGGTACAGCAGATAGGGATTGAATTCAGTGCTCAGAAGACTGAGGAGCATTTATAACTTCTTCCCTCCCATGACGCTTGCCCATGTCCCCTGCTCCTGAGCTGCCCTTGAAGCAACACATCCATGATACTGCACTTCTGCAAGGAATTGCAGTCTTTCTCTCTTTTCCTTCTAGTGTTTTGGCACAACTTCTATATGGAAAAGAGGGATTTCATTGAAAGAGAAATGCCATTCTCCCCTGATGCTTTAGGGATAATGCCTCTGAATGCACCTTCGCCTGATTTTCTGTGAATTACTACGGGGTGATCTACCCCACATGTATCTTGCAATCTTGCTGCAGATCACAGAGCACTGCCTATTGCATAAACAAAGTGCCACGGCCTAGGGCAATATTATAATTGAATAGATATAACAGATTATTATCTGTTTGATGTGCAGCATGGAGCCGCAGCACTCCCTATCATATTCCAGCAGACTGAAGCCAGGGACTCTTTCTAAAGCATCCATACAACCAGGGAATGTAAGCAAAAGGCTCTCGAAATAGTAATAATAACACAACATATCTCTAGGGCTGACAAGTGTGTTGAGTACTGCAGTTTCACCTGTAATCTGTCATAAAGTTAGACAGTTCTATCAATGGGGAAATAAACAGTTGGGATAATAAAAGGTGAGTGCTGAATAGCAACCCTTCAGCTCCCTCCAGGCTTTATTAGGATAATTGATTTTGGAACATTAATAACAATATTGATTAGCTTTAAGGAATTGAAACTCAGAGTGAGGGAGGGAGAAGGGGAGGAGGGAGCTGTTGCTCTTGGCTACAGACTCATGGTGGGAGCAGGAGCCCTATTATGAAGAGTCAATCAGCTGTGCCAAGGGATTAACTTTTATCTTCAACATGAATTAGGAAAGTGGTTTTTGCAAGTGTTCCATCCACATGATGAGGACCCAAGAAATTACAGAGCAAGGGTGCTTCAAACGCCACAAGGCTTGTCTTATCATTTGTAACCTCAGAGGCAGCTTCCATTTTGTGATGCAGCATTTCAAAGTAGGCAGAGCCATGGTTCGATCACAGCTGGTCTAGGGGGGGAAATGTCAAGCAGGAGGTCTGCATGGAGGAGGTTTCCATGTAGCAAGGAACTGATTAGACCAGGAGTGTAATCGTCTCCCTGAACTTGCAAAGTGAGGTTTCACTGATCAGTGAATTTCCAGGCTAAAAGAGAACTCTCATAAATATGGAGTTTCACTTTCTTTCTTTTCAAGATCAAGGTGTTCACATGATTTTTTTTTTTTCCTTCAAAAATTTAAAGCACTGACTTGCTGATACATTTTAGAAGAAGACAATTGTTTCCAGCCATGGAGTGAACAAAGTCATGGGCATCATGTTCACTCTTCCAGTAAAATAATAGCCTTGAGTAATGCTACAGCATGTGGCAAAATAAGAGTGAGCTTGCTTTTTAGATACTGCTGTGACTTAACAGAAGTGTCAGGTGGTTTCTCAGAGTCTTGTTTTGATTGATTTAAAGATGAACCTGGACCTGAACGTGGCTGCTGGCCAGATTTTCCATATCATATCTTGAACTTGCGAGTTGTTCCACTCAATGCTCTACACAAACACATGTACACGTTTAAAGGAGTTTCATATAACTGGAGGGGATGTGGAATGAAATAAATATAGAGGTAGAAGCTCCCAGGACCAGCTTTGTGTCTCAAAATCATCTAAATCCCTGTGCACACCAGAATCTGAATGCCTTATTTGATGGGTCTTTGGTGATTGCAAGATACTAATTTTTGAGTGTGAAGATTTCAGTAGTTTTTTTATCAATGCACAGCTAATTTATATTGTCCCACTGGATTACCTAATGACCCTAACAGAAATACTACCAGGCAAAAAAAGGCCACATATTAGATTCAGATACATCTTGACCCAAAAGCCTACCAGGAAATGCCTAACGAGTCAAGAAATGCAAAGACAGCAAACAGCTGCAGCCAAATCTGCCTGTTTCTGAACTAAGATATTATATTTCCACCTTTTAGCCAAATATTACCTGGCCACCCAAGGTGGCCACCCAAACACTTTCTATGCAAAATGAACAGACCAAAGAGGTCTGTTAATGGGAGTTAAGCTCCAACTTCAGTCTTTTGGAGAGTCATTCCAGGATTTTCAGCATTTTCTCCTAGTACTCCACCTTCAAATGCCCAGCACAGCTGTGGGAGACCCTTGTGCTCTGTGGCAATTCACAAGGAGTGAGATCTGAGTGTTTTTCCTGCTCCACGATTCCCTTTATGCTTCAGGAATGAGGAAGATGCTTTTGTCATGTTGCTGCATGTGGGCACAGAAAGCATCACTAGGGCAGTAGGGGCTCATGACACACAGCTTGACTGCTTCACCCCAGCTCCTGAACAGCAGTCACGTCCATGCAGCATGCACAAAGAGAAACTGATGTCCACATTCCTTTCTTCCCTCAGCTTGTCTTATATCTTGGCCCCCAAAAGTAGATAGTGAGTAGAATATTCGGAAGAATGAGGCAATGGATAAAGATTATAATAGACAGGTAATTATAATAAAGAAAGAATTATTAGATAACTGGATAGATAACCGGATGGATAGATGTGGATAGAGATCTGATACGGCTTTTTCTCTTTTGCAAAAGCCCTAAAATAAAGGAACTCTTGCACATACATAAATCATCTAGCTCCGGGATAGGAGCAAAGACAAGTTCCCATAGCAACAAGATCTATGCTGTAAAGCTGCGCTGCCCTTTGTTATGTATCTTTGTGATATTTCTCTCAGACATGTCATTGGCAATTACCCACAGAAGGAGAGCTCAAATTGTTCAGGAGCCCAGCAGATCCACCTTACATTATTTTCAGTAATTAATGAGATTATTGAATTTCCACGCTAATAAAGCGTGGCAAGGAGTCTGAAAACAACTCCTCTCTGAGCCAATTTAGGGTGATTCCTCGGTGCTGCACCCCCCAGCCTCCTGCACACACACCTCTGCACAGACCTTGGTGCGGAAGAAAAAAATAGCGTGAGCCTTCTGTAAAGCTCTCCTGCTCTGCTATGAGTCAGCTTGCCAGAGCAGCATTGACGTTTCTGTGTTGCCAGGAGGTGAAACCCTGTGTAAATGTTCCTAAAAGCAGTTTTCAAGCTATTCATCTTTGATAACATTGTTTCTTTATGAATGCTTGAGCTTCACTTAGCTGCCTATGCATCACTTTTTGACAGGTCTCCATCTATTCTGCTGCTGCCTGAATTCAGAAATCACTCTTTTATATAAAGAAGAGGCACTTGCTTGAGTCAATACCCTCTGAAGCTGTTTTCTGATGAAGTTTCCTTTCCAGGTGGGCTTTATCCTGCCCTGGGTGACAGCAGATTACCCCCTCTTGCAGTGGGGCAGAAAAGGAGAAGAACATGATGGCACTGGAGGGTCGTGCTGCACTGGGAGATCCAGCTCAGGTCCTTCACAAATCAGGATGTCATTTCTGCATTCAGCAGCAATGATTTTGTACATGCTTTTTGGCCCTTGAGGGACACAGAGAGACGGGGCTTTCCCCTCCTCTGTCCCCCTCCTCCCAACTTTTCTCTGTTCTTATTTTTTATCTTTAATTATTTTTTTAATATCCAAGGAGAAAAAAATATGTGGCAGGAGGCAATTTTAGAGTAAGTACCCAGGAGGGGACTCCGAGAAAAAACAAACAAACAAACAAAAAAACAATGCAGTGGGGTCTGGTTCTTTTGTCATTGAGTACATGGAGAAAGATGACCTTTGCCTTGTTGTGCTTCCTGTGGAAAGAGGGGTCAGCATGCCCACGAGGCCACTAGACTAACCCTGCATCCACTTGTAAACACTTTAAGATCTTCTAATGCTACATTGATAGATAGCAAGATGAAACACGGAGGACTTGTGCCAGCATATTGGAGAGTATTGAAGAGTCATTACCTCATTTTGCAGCTGTTTTTTCTGTAGTAATGCCGTGGTGGGTCTTTTAGAGATGCTTCCTGCTATTCATCTCCTTCAAAGGTTTCTAACTTGCATCTGCCTCCTCGGCTCCTGGAAGCATTCTGAAATTCTCCCACAACATGTGCTTTCTGGAGGCAGAATGTTGCTAGGATCACTGCAAAGTCCTTTCTCTGCCTGTTCCCTTCCTTGCAATAACAATAATTTATTGGGAAGGTGTTTGCCAGGCCCTCAATATCATGTGGGAGATGCAGGGAGACGAGGCCCCAAGGACTTGACATTCTCCGTAGACAGCAGCAGTTCAGGCAGAAAGTGCAATGGACGGCTGGGGGATGATCCATCTTGAAACACAGCAACTTATCTTTCCATGGTGAGTTGGCGGTGGCAGTTCCTCACTGCTCTCCTTCCAGATGAGTTACTGTGTTGGGCTTTCAGAAAGCAGTTTCACAAAGAAATATTTTGCCTGTTTTGCTGTGGAGCGCTCCCATATTCTAAATGTGCTCAATGTCATCTCATAGAGCACTGTGGGGCTGAGCAACACAGCCAGCACATCTTGATACTGCTCCTAATTCGAGCACTGGCCTTGTGGGTGGCCATTTTTCTCCTCCTGCCTTAACAGCTATCCTTGTAGAGAAAACCCTTATGTCTTTTTTTTTTTTTTCCAAGTGCTCTGAGTTCTAACAGAGGAAAGCCCTGAAATGGCACTTATACCCACCTTTTATTTCACTAGCTTAATTTCTCTTTCATTTCTGTTCCAATTTCTTTCTATTCCTTTCTGTCTATCTACCCACCTATCCACCTATCAAGACTGTCTAATCTCTCCATGGTAATTCTCTCCATGTTCCCAAGACAAAAGTGATTATGTTATCATGTTCAAATGTGTTCTCTGTTCAAACTCAACTGCAAACCTGTTGTTATTTTCACAGGTTTTCCAGCTACCTGCACTCTTGATAATGATCAGATAAATATCTATGCTCAACATTTCACCATTCCTCTTGCTGCAGTTTGCCAACTAATTGAAGAGCATTCTGTTTCCACATGCATATATATTGAAAAGCTCAGCTAGTAACCTAGCCTGCAGCAAACTGCTGCATCTATAGTTTGGTTAAGCTTGCTTTTCCTGGATTATTGGTAAGTATCAGGATCAGAAGAACCAATGCTACTTTCTTTAAAGCTGAATGAAAATGTCAAGTTCTGCTGTTTAAGAGCTGCATAATGTTGAATTTCTGCTGATATGATACAATATAATGGGAAATTGTGTAAAACATATTAGAAATATAGCACCTAGCTTCCAAAATGAATACCCATTCACAGGGAACACCATCACTATGAATTGGCAAGTAACATCCTTAAGGTCACTGAAAGCAGATCTTTTTAAGGTTTCTTTTTGATTTATAAGATTAATTGTTATCTTGCCACACATACATGCTTTTGTGAAACATAAGCACAAACAACCCTGCAGTGCTGCTTGCAGACCCTAGGGCAACATTGTCCAGGCTGAGGAAAACATTTTCCTGACCATCTCACTGCAATTCTAGGCTTAACACACCTGTGTTAGGAGGAAATTGTTCACAGCAAGAAGAGTTTAGAGTTTGACAATAGATTTAAGGCAGGTTAAGTATCAATCACATCTCAGAGAAAAAAATGGAAGCACTAGTTTTTCCAACCCACAATGAAATCTACTTCATAACCCTCCCCAGCACATCAGCTCTGTGGGAGAGAGAGGTGTAGTTCAGCACCAAGGACCAACTGAATTCCTTCAGAAATAGTTTCTGTATTCATCATGTTCCTCCCAGTTGAAGCCTGGGAGGGAAGCGTGATCTGCCAGGCTTGGAGATGACAACAGCCTTCTTGGCTCTGACTCAGCCTCACTGCCATCCTCTGCCCCTGCACCAGTGGGGGAAGAGATGCTGCTGCAGCTCACGATTGCTCACACCTGCATATTAAGCCTAACAGGTCTAGTGTCAGTCTAGGGAACATGACATACTGGGTTTGCATGGCAAGGTTTTGGTAGCAGGGGGGATACAGGGGTGGCTTCTGTGAGAAGCTGCTAGAAGCTGCCCCCCATGTCCAGTAGAGCTGATGACAGCCGGCTCCAAGATGGACCCACTGCTGGATAAGGCTGAGCCCATCAGCATTGGAGGCAGCACCTCTGGGATAACATGTTTAAGAAGGGCAAAATGTTGCTGTGCAACAGCAATTTCATCCAGAGAGAGGAGTGAGAATATGTGAGAGAAACAACTCCGCAGACCCCAAGGCCAGTGAGGAAGGAGGGGCAGGAGGTGCTCCAGGTGCCGGAGCAGAGATTCCCCTGCAGCCCCTGGTGAAGCCCATGGTGAGGCAGGCTGTGCCCTGCAGCCCAGGGAGGTCCATGGAGGAGCAGATCTCCACCTATAGCCTGTGGAGGACCCCACGCCAGAGCAGGTGGGTACCCCAAGGAGGCTGTGACTCCATGGGAAGCCCACATTGGAGCAGGCTCCTGGCAGAATCTGTGGCCTCGTGGAGAGAGGAGCCCACGCTGGAGCAGGTTTGGTGGCAGGACTTGTGACCCGGTGGGGGACCCATGCTGGAGCAGTCTGTTCCTGAAGGACTGCACCCTGTGGAAGGGACCCACGCTGGAGCAGTTCATGAAGAACTGCAGCCTGTGGGAAGGACCCACACTGGAGAATTTCATAAAGAACTGTCTCCTGTGGGAGGGACCCAATGCTGAAGCAGTGGAAGAGTGTGAGGAGTCCTCCCATTGAGGAGGAAGGAACAGCAGGGACAGTGGGTGATGAGCTGACCACAACCCCCATTCCCCATCCCCCTGTGCTGCTTGGAGGGAGAAGGGAGAGAAATCGGGAGTAAAGCTGAGCCCAAGAAGAAGGGAGGGATGGGAGGGAGGTCTTCTAAGATTTGGTTTTATTTCTCATTATCCTTCTCTGATTTTATTGGTAATAAATTAAACTAAATTCCTCAAGTCAAGTGTTTTGCTTGTGATGGTAATTTGTGAGTGATCTCCCATCCTTATCTCCACCCACAAGCCTTTCATCATATTTTGTCTCCCCTGTCCAGTTGAGGAGGGGGAGAGATAGAGGGGATTTTGTGAGCATCTGGGTCAACCCACCACACATGGACAGGATGGATAGAAGGCTGACAGTTCACAGCAGTTTCCACCATGTACAAACTCTCAATTACTGAGGCTGTGGCTGAAACCAGACCACAAGGCTCAGGCACAGAACCATAATTTTATGCTGCCCATGCTCCAAAAGCTCTGCAGATACACCAGCACCATGCCCAGACTGCCCAAACTGCTTCACTCCAGCACTGAATTCCTCAGAGCCCAGCAGAACTTCTCTGTTAGCTACTGGCTCTCTATTAGATCTTGATTTTTAAAAAATGTGCAAAACAATGAAACAAGAAATCCCTAAAGGGCTCATTGCCAGAGCTGAGTTGATATGACAGGCAAAATCAAAAATCCAGGGATTGTTTTTTACCTCCTTTCCTTGGAAAAATCCATTCTATTGGCCACTGTTGGGACAGGATAGTGGGTTAGGTGGACCTCTGATCTAATCAGTACAACAGACATTTTGTTAAACAAAACATAAATCAGATGGAAAACAAGTCCTTTAATGTGAGAGTACTCTGCTCTTGCAAATAAACTGGAGAGGAGCTCAGGACTAGCAGCTCCCTCCTCCTGTCTTGCTCCACATGGAGACCATCACTGGACAAATGATGGAAACTGTGCTTTGCCCAGCGTTGTCTTTTTTTAAGCTTTGCTTCCAGTCTGGCTTAAAACCAAGCACTGAAAACTACATCATTCTTCGCAAAAGAAAACAGACCCCAGGGATTCATTTAGGATTAATTTACACTTTCTAGATCGGCAGGGTTTGTTTTGATATTCATTGTTATTTTACGGACAACCTATTAAGTAATTTCAATTAGAAAAAATGATCTAAATGAAAAATAATTTGGAGAAGAAAAATAAAAATGTGTTATTCCCAATGGTATTTTCAGTGTAAGCATTCATCCCTTTCCCTTTCCTTTCCTCCAAAACAAAATTTGGGAAAAAAATTGGCATAATTCAGGAATGCATTTCAGTCTTGACAAAGCTGCATTCCCTAATTTTAAGTGGTTTTGTCAAAGTTCTTCCAAACTGTTCCACCTTCAATTTACCTCTGGCCTTCACTGTTTTACCCCCTCCCTTGGCTCCTGAAAACTATTACTTCAAAAAGAAAACACATACAGATGACAATTTTCTATGAACTTTTCTGTTCAGACCTTCTATTAACCTTTCCCTTTGTATATAAAAACACCAATAAAATAGAATCTCCCCCTGGAATCCTGCAGAGATTTGTTCCTTTTTTGACCTAATACACAGGTTTTAGCCCGGCCGTGTTTCACTTACTGTTTACCTTTGTTTTCTTTTCTTTCTTCTCACCAGGCTGGACAGAAAAATCCTGAAAATTCATCCAAATTATAAACATTTTGGGCATATTTTGCCAATTGTCAGTTAGCGTGTTAGGCTATTGTGCGAGGAGAGGGAAGGAAGAGCCTGTGAAACAAAGACTGCAGTGAAATATTAGGATGATAAGTGATAATGTTCCCTCCAGGTACTGCAAGTGTGGAGATATTCTTACACACGATGCTTCCTGCTTCTTGTTAATAAACTTAGTTTCCCGCTGAGCCTCACTGAGTGTCTTTAATACGGCCTCCTCTCAGTGAGGAATATAAAGGTGCAGTTTTCATGGGTAATCGGTCGGGCTGAGGCCACGGACTCCAAAGGCAGGCAGGTTCCTGGCTGGCCAAGCGAGTTTTTAAGCAAGAAGGGGAGAGAAGCTGTGTTAATGTGCTGGCAGGGATGGACACGGCTGGGAAGCGGGTCCCACTGGCTGGTGTGTGTTTGCTTCAGCAAGGGGGCACGGTGGAAAGACAGGGATGGGCTGGGGAAATCAGCCTGCGATCAGACAGTATTCGTGAAAAAGTGAGAAACCGAATGTAAAAACCCCAATCCCTCTTGTTGCTGCTCTCATGTGTCTTCCTCCTAAAGGGTCAGTCCATCACCCCCTTGGCCAGGGTTAGACTTGTAGTAAAGAGACCTTATTCCATAACCTGCCACGTGACAGTGATTACATGGTTTATAAGTACTTCAGGAAAAATCTTTCTGGATGTGACATCCGTGAACACCCACAACCTTGTAAAAATAACGAGCGTGTTGAATATTTGAAAGCCGAGAAGCACTAACATTTATGGATTTTTATTGCTTGGCACAACACTTAACAATGAAAGGAGCAAACGTTTACTGATAAATGAAGCAGGTAAGGGGTCTCTTTAATTGTTGGTTTGGATAGTTTTGCAATATAGTCAAGATGCAGTTCAAGCATCGCTACAGAAATCTGCCATGCTTTTGTGTTAATGAAGAAATTCAAGGTATGTCATCAAGTGTGGCATCACTCAACATCATTGTAATTACCATCCCAGTACTCTCTTCATGATGACATGGGAATAACACAAAACTTCCAAACCTTTTAGGGGTTTTTTTGCAGCCCACAGCACAGGAGGGTGAGAATTTGTTCTTGGATGTGAGTTAGAAAGCATTCATTGAATTGCAAATGTTTTTCAACAAGGAACCCACAAATTGCTTGTTTCTTCATTTATTCTACTTGCAATTCATCTTTTGCAGCTGCATATCTATGGACTATTGTTTCTGCTCTCTGATGGCCTGGCTAAATAGAGGCATATTGGGAGAGCATCTAACTCAGTAATGCATTGTATCCCATCTAAACATGATTGTGAGATAAATGTATGAGCTGGGCTAAAATACATGAAGCTTTGGGGAAATTTGCAAATAACATCCAGATAATTTGCAAATAGAAAATAATCTGATTCTGAGAACTGAAATAATCCAAACTCAGCCCTTTCATTTTCAAATAGAATCATGCATCATAGTATAAATGCAGGAGTCCGTTTATTTGATGATAGATTTTTTTTTTTTTACCCTAACCCCTAAATTGGCTATAATCGTTTGCGTCCACATGCTTTTTTTTTACCACTCTTCCTCTTCTCTTTTCTGATCCAGCATGGGTCAGAGCAGCTTTCTAAAATGTAAAATGCTTTTTAGCTGTAATTCTTTCCTTACAATTTTGTATTTTAGAGATTAAACCAGCATGTCCAATATGATTTCATCCAGAAGTCTGATTGCCACATTTCAATTCCCAGCATGTTGAGAGACAGGCCTCATGGTAACTGTGAGCTTTTTATACTGGACACCTAGTCTTTGATCTTCATAGCACAACGCATGGAGTGCTGATCAGATAAGTTCATGGAAAAACTGCTGAGCAGGACAGTCCATGTGAGGAAACGTGAGCTGTGATGGTGACAGATCTGCTATGTGGCCACCAGCTTTTTCCTGCTTGGTAGCTGCTGGGAGAGGGGACCGACTCCTCACTTTGCATAAGGTCAAAGGCAGGAAAGTCCCTGTAAAGTACCTGTTACCTGGCCAGGCACTGCTCTTCCACAGCTCGAGGTTTTAGAGGCCGAAATGGGGCAGACTCCTTCCAGCAGAAAAGTACGTGGTGAACATTGCCTTTTTGGTGCCTTTACAGTCTCTGCTCCCGCCCTTGCCCCTCTGACTGTGTGGCATCCCTGCAGGATCAAGACCTTGGAAAAAGAGCCCGGAAAGAAGGTAGGACTGGGGTATTTTGGATATCAGCCTTCAGACAGTAGTCTGCTTGCTGCTTGACCCTAGGGAACTGGATAATTCTAATCTGCCTAAGTGCCCAATCCATACAATGTCATGGTATTGTCTTGTCTCCCTTCAGGGGTGTTGTATTGATAGTGTCTACTAATGACCGTTGAGTTCCCAGATACAATGGTAAGGGAAATCCTGGTCACTATAAGGCAGAGTTCAGGGGGCACAGTGAATACTGGCAATTTTATTTCAGTTCAGACAGATCATGTTAAACACCAGGAGGATGGCTAGAGAGCATCCAAGGGCAACACAATCATCAATATATATTTCAAGTAGGATGTTTATATGGGTGAGATGGAACCTCTGATAAAATTGTGCATTTGGTCTTGTCCTTCCATAGTATCAGCATAGGGTTTAAGAAAGCACAGGCCTCTTAGATGACAAAGAATTGGGATTAGGAGTTGTGCACATGGGGGACTAAATGCCCTGAAGTGTTGATTTTTTCACATGAATCTTCTAGAGGACCACCAAAAAAATGAACAGAGTCCTTCAGGGCACCTGCAGTGCTCCACCAGTTTCCTTTCATGCAAGTCTTCATGCACAACTTCTTCCAGGATAAGTTTGACCTTGAGAAGGAAATTTTTTACTAGACAAAAAATGTTGTTGCTTGGCAGATGACAGAGAGGTCTATTACACTTGCATAAGCTTGAAACTGAGTATACAAACCACTTGGATTGACATCTCTTGCTCTGCTTAACCACAGCTGAGTACCCTTTATTGTTGAGGCTGGTATCTCTTCATGCATTTGGTATCATCTTAATCTCTCTTCTTCCTCCCCTTATGCTATGTCTTTGTTGATACCCAGTCCTAGGAGAAGACAGCACAACTGTAAACACATTCACTACACTCTTGAATCCCACACTTTCCCTCCTCATATCTCCTTTTACTGCATGGTACCTGTGTTTTGTTTTCATTTCTTTGGAACAAGCAATAAAGCCTTAATTTCATTCAAGGAACAAAGAGGAGAGCTACTGTCACCAAGCCACAAGTTTTCTGGCAGAAGCCACAGAGGGAATGCAGGCAGCCTGGGTGGGTGCGAAGCCTTCACCCCACACCAGCGGAGGAAAATTCCATATGAAGTTTTATCTGCTGATGGATATGGTGTGTTTTCCACCATCAGAAAGTTTGCCATCAGTTTTGGATGGCTTTTATGAAATGTTCGTCTCATTCTGGTATGTTGAGCTGAAGTTTGTGTACCCTGGGGTGGGGACAGAGGGTCCAAAGACCTCTGCTTGAAAAGTAGTCAGGGTCCCCAAAGTAAAAATAGCTGAAAATCACTGTCTAGTTAAATCACACATTATGGGCTTGATGAAGGAAAGAAATCCTTTGGTCATGCAAGTCTCCATAATAAAGCATCCAAATCTATAAAAAGGGATTATTTGTTAACAATTCAAAGCACTGTAACTAGTCCAAAAGAAATGCTGATCTTCCATGTGGAAACTGTGGGCTTTTCAGTTGTACTTCTGTCTTGGTTAGCAAACAAAAGAGCAGCACTTCAGAGTGACCTGACAGCTTCTGTGAAGAGAAAGTCCTGGAGAGTTTGAGGTGATAAAGAAAGGCCCAGCAAGAAAAAATAGCCATAACCTAAATTTCAGGCAACTAAGTGTGAATAGGGCAGCAATAGATGTGATTCAGCTTTGATGACAAAGGAAGGGGTAGACTCTGAAGCCATCACCATTCCCATATCAAGACCAAAGGCATCCTCTGCCTAGTCCAAGTCTTTGCTGTGAAGACAGGGTAGCTGGGTGTAACTGGATAACAGTTTTGGCATACTGGTATACAGTACGGATGTCTTCATGGTCTCTTCTAGCCATAATTCCATTAGTCAATAAAAAACAATTATTGGACAGAAAGTTAGTATCTCTAAAATACCTTTTTTTAAAAAATTTTGGTGACAAAAAACTCGTTTTCAGTCAGAAGCCAGCTTCAAGAACAAATTCTTACCATGTCTTCTGCTCTACAGAAGATCTTCCATAGTTAATCTCCTCCTACTCCTGAACACAGTGATTCAAACATGTTGCTACAGGAAAGGAGTGTTATATGAGGGACCGGTCCCTGTCGAGGCTGGAGCTCACCACGCTTGCTGCAGGAGCATCCCAGCCTGGCACAGCAAGTACCATGTGCTGTGTACTCTTTCCCCAAAACCCTCACACTACGTTTTCTTAAGGAAGGTTTCCACAGAGATGGAAAAGTTACAAGGAAAAGTACTTTTGCTCACTTTGTAGCAGAGCAGACCAGCATAGAAGACAAAAAGAGCTCTCCTACAAAACACCAGCCAATACCTGATGTTTCAGATGGTGTCAAAGGCCCTACCTCCTCTGCCATAACATCTCCCCTCCCTGAGGGCTGTGTCGAGCTCAGAAGTGTGCAATCCACAGTGTACATGTCCTTCAGGCTGCTCCTGAGGGCTCGTGGCTGTTCAGCCCATGGGGGATGCTCCATAATCTGCTGACAGGTTCCTCCAACACCCTCTTAAAGGCATATCAAAGCTTTCACCCCCATGTTCTCACATACTCCTAGTACCACACGAGACTACGTCTCTCCTGACAATTGGAATTATTCTGCAGATTTATTTGGCTCAAGAAGGTCTGCAATAATAAGATTAAGGTATATATGCATCCTATAGAGAAGGACCCACAGATAGGAAAAGGCTGAACATGGTCACCCCTGAAGGGTGAGCATGGTGACTCTGAGTGAGGAGAGCTGCCACCCTGTTCAAAATTACTTCCCAGGCTCCAGCTAGGAACCAAATCCAGACACAGTGTAAGACTGAGGGGCTGTGCTTGTATTGCAAAAATGCATGAGAGATTTCTACCACCCTGCTGCAAACTCACACCTTGATCAGTTTTGATTTAATGAGCCAGGGCAGTAATTCATACAACCTATTTTATCTGAAACATTCCTCCAGTGTCTTTTAAATGGAGGCATTTACGCTGGACTCCTGAGCTCCAAACACACAAACACAGGCCACTTAATTAACCACATGTCCTCACAACATCTCCAATACTAACATGATGGCATTGGGGTATGTTTCAGTATTTTTATAGGCTGCAGGCTATCACCTAGGGCAAGTGACACTGATTGGCAGCAATATACTCCACCACATTCAAGTAGCTTTTCAGTAGCTCTTCCAGTTTCCTAGCAACGAGGCCAGCAAGAAGACCTAAAAGTCTTTCTTAACAAGCTCTGTTTGTCCAGAATATGCACTTATTGCTGCATTGCAAACAGCAAATGATCTCCCAGGCCAGTTGATTATTAATAGAGGGAAATGCAGTGGAGAGGTGTATTTCAGGAAGGACTATCCCTGCAAATTTTTTAGGCAATCAAGTATTTGTCAGTGCAGGGCATGTGGATTAGAGAGGGACACAGATGCCCTAATTTCAAAGCTTTGTGTTTCTCTGTTCCACTGGACTTTTCTAACATGCTCCAGGGTTGTTTCTGTGGGGTTTTCCCAGGCCACTGTTTGGTTATAGGAGAGATGCTGTGTTCTCTGCTCCCCTTGCAAGGCCAGTTTGCTGACTCCCACTGAGTTCAGGGTGTAGCACAAGAACTCAGCAAGCAAGGAACTTGTGCATTGTTAAACACAAATGTAAGAGTGAGGAAGCCACCTCAGGATTTAAAGTGCATGTGAGTATTAACTCCTTTATTTCTTTATTTCTTCTTTCAGCGCTGGTTTATACATCTAATTAGCTTCCTTTCCTCCGCCCATTTTTGAGGTTTTTTGTTTGGTTGGGTTTTTTGTTGGTTTTTTTTTTTTTTTTTTTATAAGCGCAACTGCCATATTTCTTTTCCTGGCAAATGGATGTGTTGAAAGACAGCCCTCCTCCACACAGATAGATTTTTTTTTTTACTACATCCACCTAGACATGATACACTCTGGAAAGATATATGTAGGTCTGCCCCCCAAGCATTCATTTCCTTTTATGGCTCTGAAGGGACAAAACCAGGTGACATGCTGAGAAAGTTAAATGCTGAAAGTTTCCAAGAAATGCTGGAGAAGTTGTGCCAACAATTATAGACATATAGAAGTGGAAAACAGAGGGGTAGAGAGTGGCACATGACCATCTGCCAGTGTTGGAAAAGCATAAACACTGAAAAGAAATAATAGGAAATTTTTCAGATGCTGTGAGAGGGTGCAAGTGGTAGCAGCATGCCAAAATAAACAGAGGCACATGCTGGCTGATGAGTGGGACATGCATCTGACTGGCAGCCCAAATCCTGAATTCCCTGGTCACTACTCCCCCAGGCAGGACTGCTGACGTGCGCAGCACTGGAATTCAGAAAGGATTAAAGCCATTAGAATTTACCCATATAAGAATATATAATATCTGAAGAGCAGACAGAGAGTTGGCTTATACTACTTTTGCAGTGCTTAGCGCTGGAATAACTCCTTTCACTTTAATGCACTTATTCACATTGATTTATGCAGGCATGAGAGGAGTCTAGCCTACAAAGCTCAAATAGATCTTTTAGACCATATCATTCTGCCAGAAAAAGTCGTAGAATCCCTCATATCTATAGGAATATATATGTGTGCCTGTCGATGTATATTTAATTTTCCATTTAAGGATACTCATATCACCCTTCTTGGGTATCCTTTTAGAAAGGAATAGCAATTTGAGGTGTTCTCTGTTGACTAAAAGAGTGCATTGGTGTCACGATTAGGTACAGATGACTAACTTTTAGATGAATCAGGTAGAGGAAGGCAAAGTCCTCCTGTGGTTACACACTTAAGTTTCTTTTCCTGAAAAATTCACCCAGCTGACTTGAAGTTGTGAAAATAGCCAGCAGATAATAGCAGGAGTATTCTGCTAAATCAAGGTGATACAATGCAGAGCCCTTTGCTAGGGACTGAAGCAAGCAGAAGATATTTCCCCCTGTTTTCTGTCATGTGCACTAGCTCTCTGTAATTCTAGGTGTTGACTATACTCTGCAGGTGCTCATTTCTTTCCCCTGACTATAGCGGCAGCCAGGCTGGAGCAGCATTTCTAGGCTGTTTGCATACAATTTTAAAAATTAAAACAGGAGGAAGAAACACACTTAATAAGATTTGATCAGACCAAGCAGGGAGGATAAAGCTAAAATATCCCTCACCTCAGATGTGGATTTATTTTTCCATGAAATAAAAGAGCAGGATGTTCTAAGGAAGTTTTCATGCCAAAACTTAAGTCTGGACAGTCCTTGAACAGCAAGTGATAGCATAGTCAAGATCCAAAGGCAGCTGCATTTTGAGCTTATCTCAGTACTTTGGGAACATCTGCATTCTTTATCAACATCCATAACCAGTAAAAAGATGAAGCAGTATTTCTGCAGCTGCAGTAGAGTGATGTAACTAGCATACATTTAATTTTATTTCAAATTTTGGCTACCTCTCATGCAGGGCAATGAGGGATGTTACAGATGGCTAACATGCAAAAGATAGTCAGGGGTTGTGGAGTGATAAGAACTGAGTTTTTCATGTCTCACAAGTCCATAGACAGTAAAGACAGTGAGAAAAGAAAGTCCCTCACATAGGTATTCATCTAGAGTGAAAACCCACTCTAGTGTTCACTGGTAAAGGCTAAAGAACAAGGCTGCTGTTATTGTACATATGGAACAAAGGAATACTTGAGCATTTACTCCAGTTAAAATAAGAATAAACCAAATATTGTGTCTAAACTTGAACTTGAACTATAGATTATTACTGTGATCAGGAAATATGTGATTGAGAATTAGTCTGCTTTATTTTCCTGCAGTCAGGTTTCGCCTGTCTACACTGAAATACTGATAAGAGGGTTTGATCCCATGCTATTTCTTGCCTTGAGGTCAGGGAGATAGCCATACCACATGCTAAGCTCTTCTAAGTCATCATCCTTTTGAAGTTTGCCCATGCTGATTTATCTCTCAGTCCCAAAAAAGCTAGAAACACCATAGTACCTGTCACTTCTGTGATCCTCTTGATAAAGATAATAATTTTTCATTTCATGAATGCATTTATTTAGGTGTCTGCCAACACAAAGATGGGATAACCATCTCTATATCATATATTGCTTTGATGAGACTTTAAAGGACTTCTCCAAGTTCTCCAAAGACCAATTGTAATGAACACTACAGTCCAATTCAGTATGAGATTTCTTCACAAGCCAGAAAAAAAAAAAGAAGTGCCCAGTTTATCAGACAGAAAGAAGGCTCCTTTTGTTAGTAATTAGCCGTCACTGTTCCTCTCTTTTTCAGGGCAGGATGTCTTAAACTATTATGTCTTAAACATCCTTCAAGAGGCAGAAACCTAGCACAGGGCCAAACATACACGTGGTTCCTGTGCCTAAGTGTGCAAGTCTGATCAATGGCGATGTAGACTGCTAATGAGCCACCTCGTTAGCTGCACGCAGGAATATTTACCCAGGAGCCAGGCACCACTGTGGTAACCACACACGGAAGCACAGCAGCAAGTTGGCGAGCCCTGAACCGTCCTGACATCCTACCAGTTGTAAACTTGCCCCCTTAATGCTGTTGCATTAACACAGCAGCACATCATCAAGGTGTGATATTAACCTGAATCGTTTCCTCCTCCACCACCAACCTCAGCCACCTGGCTGCATGTGAAAACACAGCTCTTTGCAGCTTTTCTCCCCTGCCTGTGTTGCTCTGTCTCTCCTCCCAGGTCCTTGTTGCAGCTCTGTGCCTTTTGGTTCTGTGAACATAATTCTGCCAGGACCGAAAGAGTTCCCCCAGCCTGACTGATGCTCAGAGAAGATATATGTGTGCTTATTTTCAGAGGTTCACTACTCTAATGGTGAATCAGGTCTGATGTAGACCCTGGTGCACTGCAACTCCCGATATGACTTGGCAAAGTAATACAGAAGAACCCATGCCTCCCATTGATTGAATTTCAGTCTGACCTCTCCTGCCTCTTCTCTGGTAAGACTTTTGTTCATCTTTTTCTGTTCAGTATTATCCTCCTTTGATAGCACCCGTTCCAGTCTGCCAGCAGTATTTATTACCTTTTCCACAGTATGGCTGTTTTCAGTTTTCTTACATTTCCAATTATACAGCACAGTTGCCATTGATCTGTTTTCTGTTAGCATGAAAATCAGAGCTGTGATCTATATAATTTAAGACTCTACCTTCATTAACCTTCCTTTTGTTTTTAAGGCAGGCTATTTAAATTGATCTTTATTAAATAAAATTACAAGAACTATCAATCCTCATGCTTCATGGTGTAAGTTGATCAGTGGCTAACTCAGGAAGTAATTGCCAGAGGACCTCTTTGTTAAGATACTGTACAGTTAGATGTGTTTCAGCAGTTTTATTCCTTCTGATGAGTATATGGCCATCTTCAGGGACAGTATTCTGCATTTACTGGATCAGTGGTTAATTTTAATGTAGAAGAAAAGAGCAACTGGATTGGATGGTCTCCGGCTATAGCAGCTCATCTCTTAGTTGCCACAGTGGCTAGCACTTCAGTGATGATGTATTTCCAGGGCCAGATCCTTCAGTGACAAACATCAGCCCAGATCCGTTGCCTTGATGTGATGCAACGATCCTCAGCTGGTGTCACTTAGCACAGCTCCATCTGTGTCAGTGGTGACCTCCTTTATTTTGCCCTCTCCTGTTGCCAAATAGAAATAGGTGTGTGAATGATGAGCTTATTTATGAAAGGCACTATTCTCATCCCATCTCTCCAATTGCAGGTGGCAGCTACTGACTGTTGTGATACTTTGGTTTTATACCAAATCAGAATCCTGTACCGTCCAGGGAAACAAAAAAGCTTAAGCTATGGGATATTTGCATTATTTAAGATATCTCCTCCCTTGTGATGGTTGTATGTATTCTAGCTTCTTAAACTGACATTTCACATTGTCTAAACATATTTAGACACAAGATTTCACAATTACAAGAAAGTTGCTTTCAACATCCTCCTACTCTCATTCAGATCCATTTTCTTTTGCTCTCATGTTCTTATCATATTTAAGAATTCTGTGTAAATGAGCATTAATGAACCAATTTTAAATTATTTTTCTATGAGCAATTTCAGCTGCAAGTCGCTTGATTATGTGAATCCAAATGATGGGGGTGGGGAGAGGGAGAGCATAAAACGTGTCTTTGCTACAGTAACCCGTGACCAATTTAAGTGCTGGAGCAAAGGTAAATGCAGGAGGGTTGAGCTGCCACTTGAACACTGCCTGTACAGCACTGCATGGAGAGGAGATGGTGCAGGACTGTAAAAGTCAGGGAAATGCACAGGATCACATAGGGGTGGGGAGGGGAGAAAATTCTCTATCTCTCTACTGATATTCACCTCCCTGCACTACCTCTGCAGGACGTGGCATTGGTATCTGCAAGCCCATCTTGTGCTTTTGGATGGGGAAAGCAGCTAGCACAACCACTGGCTGGCAGAGAAACAAGCATTAGGTGGTTTGTGAGATGGGTGCCAGCATGGATGGAGTGGTGGGGGCACAGGGTGGATTTGTGTCGCCATGGACAAGCTGCATCAATCCTAGGTCAGAAGAGATTTAATAGCTATGCCTGTAAGGCACAGTAGCATGTAGGGACTGACAAGGCGATATCTTAAAACCTTATGTGCAGCAGCTGTGCACACTAATATATTGTTTTCCAATGCCAGGTATATTCTATATTTCTAGCTCTATAAATTTCAAAGTTAATCCAGAAATGAGTTATTCAGCATTCCAATAAAACGTGACTACCTTCTGACAGCTTTGTTCTTTTCTTTATTCCTGAGGCACGAGCAAAGAGAGGCTGGTCTGCTGCAGAAACCAATAACCACAAGTTAAACCACAAGAGTTCAAAGGGCTTGGTCCACCTCCTGTGGCAGTTAATAGGAGTTTTCTACTACTGAGGAACAAAATGGGATCTGCCCCACAGCAGCTGAATGTCTGCAAGGGGCAGAGGAGCCTGGATGAGGCTGAATCATGGCTCCAAATATCTTTGAAAAGGAAGATATCGGTCTCTTTCCAAGTCTGGGGCAGTTTTCATTTTGTCTTCAAGTCTAAGGATAGGGTTTAGTAGAGTAGACGTTGATGACTTTGGGCTTTAATCACTCTGCAAGGGAGGGCTGTCTGGTGGTTGCAGAAAAGGCACTGGTTTCACAACTCCTGGGTTTTTTTTTCCTTCAGTTCTGCTGTTGACTTTCTCTCTGACCTTGGGCACATCAATTCTTCCACTGAAGTAAGTGGGAACTCAATTGCATTTTATGTTTCTTTATGAGTCAGATTCCCTTTCTGCAAAATGAGGATCATAACACTTAACTACCTCTCAGAAGTGCTCTGAGGCCTAACAACAAATTAATGTTTAAGATCCCTGGATTTTGAAAAAAAAAAAAAAACCTTTACAGATATATGAATTTCAGTGAAAAGTGTCAATTTGTTGAAACTGAAAAGTTCTGCAGATGAAGATTGTTTTCAATGCATTTCTTGGTTTAGGAAAAAAAAAAAAAAAAAAGATTTAGAGCATCATTTTGAAAGGGTTGAAATGCCCTGTTTCAACATTTTGGAAGTGAAATATTTTTGGTTTTCATTTTGAAACTACTTTCCATTTATTTTTTTCATTAGATAATGTGCTATAAATATGACACAAAATCAAGGCAAATTGAGGCATGACATCTCTGTTTGTTAAAAGTGAACTGTTTTGAATTACCTGAAAGGACATTACTTTTTTTTTTTTTTCTTAATTTCCTCTGCAGAGAACTCTGACATAGCCTGGATTTGTTCTGACTGAGCATCTGGCCCAGTTTCAAAATCCACCAGGAAATGGGACTTTTATGCTCCTTAGAACCTGTGAGGGCATGAAGACTCTGTGAGACTTCTCTGAATGTCACACGGGGCTGCTATCCTGAGAAACTATTGTGCTAAAGTGAAAATATCATATCACAAAGACACAAGGCCATGGGAAGAAGTGAAAGGCATGATCTGAAGATGTCCAGTTATATGTAGTTGTGCCCACTGGACACCGATTTACATAAAACTGCAAGTATTTAAACATTAGAGCAGTCTACCTTCAACGGTTGCAGAGTCTCTGTCATGGGAATATTTAAAATTACATAAGACTTTTGTAGGAAAGGCATAAGTAAAGCTGACCCTGCATTGAGCAGGCTGAGGGATAGATGAACACCTGAGGTCTCCTTCAGCCCTGCATGTTGATGCCGTCATTTGCTAGGGCAATATGATGCTGAGTCCAGGAGTTCCCCTGGGAGAAGAGGGACTACAGCAAGGAGGAAGTCAGGAAAACAGAGGAAAAACTGAGTTTTAAAAGGGCATATATGAGCAAGAGAGAATGAAAGAGAAGCAGAAGGGGAGCTGGATGGAATTACAAGGCACATCAGCCAAGGGAGAAAGCCGGAGATAACTCAGAGGAGCACAAACACAACAAATCCTCAAAGCAAAACTAAACTTGGCTGAAACTTTTACCCATAATGACCCTTGTGCATTGGATGTATAATAATTTTTAAAAGAAATCAACTACTAAGAGTTATCCTTCTCATTATGAAAGTTTCTTCTCATGTCCTTTGCTTTCCACTCAAGCTGCAACATCCCAGTTCTCACTCACATCCCAAATGTAGTTTTAATTTGGGCCCCCTTCGGTGTTCATTTGTTGTTTTCTCCTATGCCAGCAGCACAACTGCCCCAGCCATTCACAAAGCATGATCAAACCAGGGCTGTGACTGTGTCCCTTAGATGAGAGATCTCCCAGGCAGAACACAGGGACGTTTATCACAGCGAGTGGCTGATCCAGCAGAGTTCAGTGGAGTTGGACAAGGACCAAGCTGTGAATTATGCCTTATCTTTTGTGATGCCAGCTGCCAAACATCTTAATAGCAGGCAGCCCAATTTAATCTTCTATTGTAGGTGATGCAAAACGTTGCCTGAGAGATGTGGCATGAGTTTGAATAGGTGCAGCTCCAGTGCTGCTGTCCCAGTCTCTCTCCATTAGTTCATACACCTTAGTAATATCGTATCAAACGCTGCACACAAGCATCGTGGCCAGAGATGCATGACAAGGGTCTCCCTGCAGTGTAAAGGCCACTGGGCACTTGCAAACTGATTTTAGCTAGAAGAAATGTATCCTGTGGTTGCACGGTGGAGTTTTCTGATGCCTACATAGAGTCAGCACACCTGCATGCCTGTGTTACCACTGCCCTCTCATCTCAAAGACGGGACATCTCAGTGGCCCGTGAGCTCTGTGACCTACTTACTAGGTACTTACTAGGATTCTCCTGGAAATCAGATTAAAGGGGGCAGGGTGATCTGAGCTCTATCTCTGCTGACACCCTGAATTCCCACTATTTATCAGCTTCTCTTTAAAAGGATTTCAGATTGCATTTCCGTATCTAGCATATGGAGACTTTCATTTATTTGACAGGTTGATTCTTTTATCAGACATTTATAAGGATTTACAATACTAATGCACTTCGCATGCAGTATTGGATTTCACACAGAAAAAGTGCCAGTAAAGGGACAAGTCGTCCTCAGAGCAGTTTTCCGTTCTCTTTCTCATTCCACCTTCCCTATGCTTTACAGAGGCAGGTCAGTACAACAAAGGCTGTGAAAAAACTAATGCCCTTTCCAAGAATTTTCTGCTGGGACGAGTGATGATGGATGCAGGCTCCTTATTAGGGCTGAGTACATGAGGCTCTTCTCTCCTTGTGGTTGCGCTCAGAGGGATGGGGTTGCAGACGGCGAGGAAGCCCCTGCCGGTAGGGTGAACAGCGCTAGGCAAAAGAAGAGGAAGATGCAGGAGATCTGCAGAGAGAAGACAGATACTGGCTTTGCTTAAAACTGAGAGTTGTAAAATAAAATCCTCCAGGACAGAGCCTGCAGGGCAGGGATTTCTCCTTTTTGACAGCCTACAGTGAATGAAGCACAAAACAGCCTGCTGTCTCTGCAGACGGCAAGGATGTTTGGAGACGTCAAACTGTAGTACAGAAGATGCACAAGAGGAATGGAGACACAGCTAACTACCTCCCAGACTTTTGATTTCTTGTTCCAAGCGGGAGATCCTGAAATCATGCAAGTTTTTCTTGTGTCCCTGTTAGAATCAAAAATCTAGTTTCTTTCTGCTTTGGGGTAGCAGATGGAAATAAAGCTTATTTGTTCTTAATTATCTGCCCTTGTTTCAGATTCAAAGGTGCTTGGATTCAAAGTCTGCATATTTTCAGTCCTAGCAAAGGGCAGGGGAATAGCAGTGGGCACAGCCAGGCATAAAGTCAAGCTTCCCATTTCCAAACTACATGTAAAAACAGTTTCTCGGATGACTTCGGGGGTTTATAAGGACAGGTTATTTCTGCTGCATAGTTGATGATTTGCCTAATATAGCTCCAGTCTCATACTGAGATTTGCTTGCTGACTTGACAGTTGCATTTGGTAGTCTACAATGATCAATAACAGGTTAGCTTTGGTAATGTAGTTTCTTGATTTTTAGTTTGAGTTGGTTAAATGCATTGATAGAATATGTAAAGCATCCAGAGGACCATTAGGCTCAGTTAGGACCCTGGGAGCAGATATTCAAGAAGGGGCTGACCTAAACCTCTGCCCTACTCCCTGGCTATCCCTGCCTAACTGACCGCTCAGGAAGAACAGGGTGCTGCTTCATGGCAGCAGACCCTGCCATCGTCCTACCCCTTCCATATTCATGACCGTGTTCCTACTTGCCCTTGGGCAGACACCCAGTGAACTGGTTAAGGGAAGCAAGTCACCAGAAAAAGTAAAAAAAAATAAAAGGTTTCTGTGACACTTTAGCTTACCAAACTGGCTCAGAGGATCAGATGTGCTGATTCTAGGGGCAGAGCAACAGCAAAGCAGGGCAGATTTAGAGAAACAGCCACAGGATTGTACCAGCAGAGAAAGATCCTCTAGGATAATTACAATGCAAATGCAAAGTGGTTTGATGAAACTGCACTAACCATTTATTTGGATTTTCTCATTAAACATTAAAAGGGTCTTCAGCTGGTTAGCATCACATGATGCTGCCGCTTGAACTGTGAATGGCCACATCTACTTGGGGCTTAATGAGGTTTAATTAATTTATAGCCACACCTTACTTCCCTGGTATTAATTTATCTGCAGATGCCTACATTGCCTTTAGTCTCTCATTCAGATTGCAGGGGTAAACGATGCTTTGGATTAATGCATAAGAGTCTTAGTGAAGTAGGGTAAGGGTAAGAGATAATGTGATGAGTGATTAGCCACAGCACCCACTAGAACTAGTACTAACTTGACAGAGCAAGCAGTGAAAGGGTTGCAAAGAAGGGTCTCATCTCTGGTCTGCACAGGGCAGAAGAATACAGAGAGAACTGATGCTGCCAGCACAGAGCCCCTTCTGGAAACTGAGAATATTTTTGCTTTTGCAAGGGGATGATTTTAGCATCCTGCTATGTCCATGTACTGCTAAACAGACATGAAAAGAAAGGAGCAACAGGGGAAAGTTTCAGGGTGTTTAAGAAGGAGCAGTGCCGAAAAGGCCATTAAGATTTTGGTTTAAACCCACTAGTATCTAAGAAACTTGCAGCCAAGTGCCAGCCATCCAATATGCAAGCACAGTTGGATAATGTTAAGGGTGATGGCTAGCTGTGAACAGATCCTGGGTGCCTGTTGTTTTGCTGTGAATTTCCATGCTTTTTGGAGAGTTTAATTCAGAACTTTAATGGGCTTTTGATGTTGTTTTAGTTTGGTGAATAGTTTCCCGTTGTATCTGCTTATTCAGTGAAATAGCGAGGAAGCGCTGTTACAGTGGAAGATGACAAGAGACTATCTCAGCTGCATTTGCACAGCAGAAGCCTTTAAAAATCACTGTGCTATGAACAAGACATTTCCATATTTCACGGCTATTTTTGCTGGATGCCTAAAGTTGATGATACAGCAAAAAAATTTGAATGAAGGGAGAAGGGAAAAAACCTCCTTCTGCTGTTTCTTTCTTTCTAACAATTTACATCTCAGCCATGTTGCTTGGCAAAACCAACAGTGAAGTATGTTGTGGCTGTAAAATGATAAGCACATGGGCTACACGGAAGATGTTTCCTCCCTGGTATTTGGGTAGGAAAATGGGAATTCATTTTGAAGTGCAACATTAGCCTCATTTTTTGCTTTGCTGCTCCTCTCTACACACGAGCTTATCAGGGCAGTTATGTCTTTTGGGAGAAGAAGGTCAGAGGAACTCAGGGACATTGATTATCAATGTGTGTTCCCACACAGGCATGTGGCAACAGAGCAATTAACCCTCTGCATGCCTGAAAGCCATCATCCCCTATAATCCCCTTACTTATTCAGGCCTGCAGAGATCTACCAGGCTCCATAGTTGATGGTGTAAGAAAGCATGCACAAAATAAAGCCAATAATGGGGAAGGGCAATCCTATTAAGTGCTGCTTGGTGAGTCTGTGGGACATGGCACTAGACTAAGGAAGCTAAAAATAATAAAAGGAAAATAGAAACAGAACTTCAAGGAAAATTTACTGCTGTATTAGTCTGTTGTGTTTCCAGAGAGGCTGCTCAGATCTCTGGGATATTATGTCCTTCTGTGATGCTGTGCCCAAAATTATTGGTTGATTTTCAAATCTGTAGGGTCTGTTTTTTGCTTCTGTATCATTTATACTAATTATCATCTGTGACAATTTCTTAAACACCTTCCGTGTGTTTGGCAGTCTTTGTCCCACTATAAAAGACATAGAGTATACTGACATGCTCAAATAAAAGGGCATGCTCCTCTTCAGTTAGCTCAGCTCTTATGGCACCACTAAAGAAGACAGGTTGGGGTGTTTTCTCCAAGGAGGGATTTGAAAAGACTTTTTGGAATGTGACTAGGAAATTAACTCATGGATGATGGAAAAAGATCCCATCCATGCCCAATAACAGTGGAGACTCCCACTGTGCTGGGTGTTTCGAGCCTGCTCTGTGACCACCTGGTCATTAGGCATGTAGCCCAGCACCCCAAGGGCCTTGCTTGTGCACCACAGAGAGCAAACACTGCTCAAGAAGCAGTTTTTAACCCAGATGTAGTGAAGCATCTTGTCCTTGACCTACCTTCAACAGCCATGAAGGGGATGAGGTTTTTCCCTTAGATCAGCAGACCAAATAAAAGCAGAGATCTGCAGTTATCTTTCACTAAAAGATTAAATTTTCTCTGGGTTGACGTTATTACAGTGACCACAGGCATCCCCAGACTGGCTAAGGGGCTGCCAGTGGGGACATAAGTTTAAACTGCAGGTTAAGACATCGGACTAAAGAAAGCTGTTTCATCCAAAACTTTGGACTCTGGGGCTCAGGCATGTCTCACATACCCCACGGAGGAACCAAGCTGGAGGCCACAGCACAAGGCTGGCAGTCAGAAAATCAGCCAACTCCTCCCAAGCCGCTGAACATCTCTATTGCTCACTCTCTCCGTCTATAAAAAAGGATTATAGCACTTGTCTCAGACGGGTGTGTGAGGATCTGTGGCTGTAATAAACCTTGCGGCTGTTGGCTGGAATACACCATACCAACACTCACTGTTGTTACTAGGGAATTATTCTTTGCATATGACCAAAACAAGCTGAAGGAGATTTTGAAGGGTAGCTCCATGCCATATAAAGTTACGGTGTTGTTGGCTCAGGATAAGCAAAGGGTTTGAATAAGTCAATCTTCTATCAAAGGTTGAAATACAGAAAAAGCCCATTTGATTGTTTTTTAATAGTGGCAAGATCACACAATTTTTTTCTTCATACGTTTTTGGTTCTGGGAGCAGTGAAAGAGCATTAGAAGTACTCAAAACACTGGAAAAGCAAAGAGAACAACTAACATTAATCTTGCCCTCGACAGAACAATGCGAACGAAGGCCACTTTCATCAGATTTCCACTATGTTCATAGGAGAACTGGGAGCAATTCTGGAAATAAAATCCAAAATATGGGATCTGTTGCAGATTGCATTTTCTGAAATATATGCAGAAGTTAGCAACTCCTCCTGCAGACTGAGGTGGAGTTTGTGGAAACAACTAAAACTTTCCAAGTAAAACTTTCCTGGCTTTGACTCTGTTTGGGTCAAAATCTGGGGGATTACTGGAGTTTCCCCAGGCCAATAGCAAAAGTCAAGGGATGTAAACTCACATGAAACACAACTGCAAATTATGTTTCATAGAGTCGTACCCTAACACAGATGTGTCTAACACTAGAAGATAATCCAAACCCAGCAAAGCCACTGAATCCTTCCTTTCCCTTCACAATTCTTGTTTTGATTCAAAGCTCTCCCTAGGCTAAAAGAGGTAAAGTTTAAAATTAGGTCAGAGCTCTGAACTCCCATTAGAGACACTGAGGTCACTGTGGCTCTTACCAGAACAAAGTCTTTGGCTGCAATCAGAACACATTGCATACTCAGAGAGGAGCTGGTCCCCTGTGCTACAGCAAGGATTCACTGGCCCCAGAATGGCTGTGGTATAAGGTTTAATCAGGTTAGCTAGGTTTTCTCTCTTGATTTCACAGCCTCCATTCAGCACACCAGATTATAACCTTTCAACATGTAATTGAACCTGACTCAAGGAGCCAATTGTATTACAGTGAGCTTTAAAAGGGGGAATGGCAAGGGCTAAAGTTTTCATTCAACGAATGCAATTTCTATGCACAGAAATCAATTCAATTGACATCAGTTGAGCTTTAATGCTGAATTAAAGAGCTGCCAGGTTTCCCCCATGGGGCTTTTACAGTCCGGGTTTTATGAATTCATTAAAATGCACACACAAACTTTTAGGGAAATAGCATTACACTGTAATAAGAGCTACAAATCGACCATATTCCTCTGAGAGAGAAGTCTAATTTGAGTTGCCTAGTTGGCAAAATTGTTTTCCATTGCTTTGCATTTATTAGCAGAGGGTGTCATATTTTCCGTTGTTTCCATTTTGGTTTCTTGCTGTTTGCTTAGCAAGGGAGAGCATCATGTTTAGAAATATCAAGGGGAGATTGAGTCTTTTGAAAACAGGTGTCTGAAAGACTCAGTGGACACTTCTACATTGATTGATGGTCTCTGCCAAGTGGAAGTTGGAGTCCCTCAGCCTAGGGTGGAGGAGACAAGCAGGATGTCTGCAAAGACATCTGTGCTGAAGGAGAACACAGCTTCCGTGAGAGCTGAAACTAGATCTGAGGCCAGTGGAGAAGTGAGAGCACCAGACATTTTAGAAGAGTATCTGGAGTTTCAGTGCCCTTCCCCTCCATTAATCTCACAAACACACTGAAAAGGAGCAGCCTTGCAGCAGCCCACAGCTTCAATCTTTTCTGCATTAACTGCAGGCACAATTTGACTCAAATATTGTTTTCCTCTGGGACACTGACAATGCCTGGGAAGCTGCAGGGGCAGCCACAGAAACCACAGCCATGTAAAAATTCTGGGAACAGGTCAGCATCATCAGGGTGCCTCTATGTCTGTGTTGTTGTGCTCCTCCTATCACACACATTGCAGCACTCTTTCTGATAATGAGTGCTCGAAGGGTTTCCTTAAGTATGCTCTCTAATTGGACTGATGACCCTGCTGATTGGAGGTCTTGACCTATCCGTAAAACAAGTGGGGCTCAGAAAGTACAATTTCGTCATGCCACTGTTTTCCTAACATGACTTGGCTCCAGCTTTTGGTGGATGAGGGAGTTTTGAGGGCTAATTCAGCTCCTGCAGAGAAGCCACAGTTAATGTCATTTGGGATGGTGAATTTTGCAATGGGCACACACATGCCTGTGCAAGGAGACTCTACAGAAAAATCTGACAGGCAGCCAACCCTCTGTCGAGTGGTAATAGATAACAGGCACTGCCAACTCCCATTTCCAGGCTAACTTAGTGATGTGGAATGACTCCATATGCTCTGAACAGATCTGAGCTCCCACTCCGATGGGTCAGGAGGTCCTAGAGAAGCAACGGAAAAGGGGCACAAAGGGACAGGGCCCTTTGATCCCAAGGTTGAAGATATTCAAGTGCTTCCTCCTTTGCTGGATGCACACGTGGGACTCCCTCCAAGCAAACAAAACTAAGTGGCACCTCTATCCCTAGTGATGGCATACAAATTATACAGAGTAGCTTAAGGAGACATGTTAGAAAACAGATTTATACAAAAGGCATTTGCATCTGTTGGCTTTCTTCACTTGATTCTCTAGATGCCAAACTAGCCAATAGATGACAGTGTTACAGCAGCAGGGTGGGCAGTGTAGTAAGGAATTATTTCTGCCATTTCCTCAGTGTTTTGCACAAAGTTTCTCGTAGTTATTCAATAAGGGTTGTGAAGAGGAACCTAGGAGAAGATTAGTTCAAAGTTCATATGAATGTGTTTTGTTGGATAGCTATTACTTTGTAATTGTCTTTTTTTTTTTAAATGCATCTCTTTTTTTTTTTTTTTTTTTTCCAACAGAGGTTTGCATACAACCAGGAAAAAAAATACACAACAGAGGTTTGCTGATGAGTCAGCTAAGATATTAGGGGTGGGGAGGGTGGGAGTCCTCTCCTCCTTTTTTTTAATTTTCAGTGGATTATGGTGAGTCTCTCTAGATGAAAAGGAAAAAAGCTGTCATCTCTTCACACTTAGAGAACTCACAGGAGAAAAGGGGGGAACAAGAGGTAACTAGACCAAGCACTCTTACAATGAACCCTGGTGGACTGCAAGCCAAGAAGGAAGCACATCCTTTACCCATATCCCAAATACTGTGAATATCCAGGTGGAAAGTTTCACCCAAGCTGTTTGGAGACCCAGCAGCAGCAGGACTGGGACCCTTCTTTTTAACCTGTAAATTGACACAAACAGCCAAATTACAGACCCAGCAGGAGGGATTATGCCTGAGGCAGGCAAGATGTGGCTCATGCAGTAAAAGCTGGGAGAAGGGGAAAGCTCAGTGGCTCCATTCCTTGCCCAATCCCTTTTCCCAGGTCAAGAAGCAAAACTTGTTGGAAATCGTAGTTGCCTCAGCAGGGCACAAATCTTGTTGCTGGCCAAGACCTGCAGGCAGTGGCAGAAACCACGTGCTGAATCAGCTTTCCTGAGGCCACCTGGATCACATGCCAGAAGCTGCCAGCTCCAAATGTAAGGCTTTCAAGCTATAAAATCCTAGACACTTGAGAGTGTGCCCATATATGCAGAAAATGTCTGTGACAGATAGACTGCTAGATAGATCTTAATAAGAATTGTTCTTAAAACCAAATGTTCCAAGAACCTGGTCCAAAATGGAAATATCATGTGGGTCTAAGAAAAATTAAAAAAAAAAAAAAAAAAAAAAAAAGTCCTGTTGGTACTAACATTTTCCCATTAAAAGACATTTGGAAACAAAGCCTAGAAGGTAGTTTGAAATGTGCAGATATTAATAGTGGAGGTTACTTTTCTTGATCCCCCCCTCCTTTATGCTCCCGCACACATTCCCCTCCAGACCTGCTCGTGTCTGCACTGGACCATGAGAATTATTTCTCTGACTGTAGTGGGTGGAGAATGAAAGAGCAAGTTGAAAAACCTGGCAGCATCCTGGTTACCAAAAGTGCTGTGGAAAAGGGTCGCGACTCCTGAGCAGCAGCACCAAGGTTTATATTTTCTTGTTCCAGAGTGTAACTATTACGGCCTTTCCCATGTCCCCTCCCTCCCCCTCCCACCCTGCCCCAGAGGAGCGGCGGGTCCCGAGGAGCTCGGGGAGCGCTGTGGAGTGGTTCACTCGTGGGGTGCGAGTGACACCCTGTGGCCAGCTCGCCCGGGGACCTGCCCGGACCGTCAGCGCTCGCGAAGAGCGAGGGATGATGTGAACGGGATGATTTCAGACACACACACACACACACTCCCAGGGGATTTCTCTCCTCTCAGGGTCTACAAAGCAGTGGTTGTTCCAATGAGGAGGAGAAAGAGGAGGCACCGTTTGGCTCAAATGGCTCTCTGAGCCTCCCCTGAGCTTCTGCCAAACCTGAGACTTTGGAGTGGAACCAGAGGTTTTTTGTCCCCATGTGGCTAATTCCTTTTGACCTGCTGCTCTCCTGCCCATGGTTTTACCTGGCACTGCACAGCTCATCATTAACTGATGTGATTTCAGGGTCTTTCAATAGCTCTGGCCTGAGAAATGCAGGAAAGAATTTACATTCAAGGATATCTTTCCTTGTGAGCTTGCCAGTTGTGCTTAGACAACTATGGAGAGTTGAGTGGTTTGGTCAAGGACTGGAGAATCACCTTGTATTTCTCTAAACCAATGCGAAGTGCAGCGGGGAAACAGTCATCTTTTAATGTAGATCCAGACTCTCAGAGCTGTTCAAGCACACACGGTGAAACCAGAATGATGTAGATGCAAGACCATTAACCCAAAGTGCTCCCAGTCTCACCAACAGCCAGACCTGGATGCATTCAGGGTTTAGATGGAGGTCTGTCTCAGCTCAGACCCAAGCCCCAACTCTGAAAATGTTTATTTTCATGGATAGCTGCATATTTGGATTGTGGGATTTTTCTAATTTTTTACCTGATGACATAAGTAATGAAGATGTCTTATTCCCAACATATAGAGGGAATCACCCAATCCACCACTGATTAATTCTGAGAGTGCAGAACATTCTGGTTTGCTGTTGAGAGTAGGGAGGAAAAATATCTCTTATGGGAGGAAGAAAAACCCCAGACTGTGATCACATAGTTGCTGTTTTACTTGTCTGGATCAAGTATTGTTTTGTTCAAAATGTCAAATTCTGGGTGTCTGTGTTTCAGCAATGCAGAGAGAAGTTAGCTTGAAAATCATCCTTCTGTCATCAAATTACAGGGGAAAAAAAAAAAAACAAGTGAAAGGAGCGCTGCCATTAGGTTTGCCAACTCCTTCCATTTCAGCAGCAGGCCAACAGTTTTCACATTAATTCACTGCCCCCAGCCCAATTAGGTGTTTATGATTTTAGGTTTTCCTGCAGTAGGAGGGAGAAAATGATTAATCTCTTTTTTAGGGATGGGTGGGAGGAGAGATTTCAGTGTACACCCATTCTACTGAATCCCCAAACTTTGGGATACCTGCCCCTCCTGACACTCTCACAGTATTCCTCCCAATTGGATAATTTTAGATCTTTGCATACCTGCTAATATCCTCTGCAAAAGAAGGTGGGGGAAAAGTAGATTGCAAATTTGCATACATTTGCACACATTTGCATACATTTCAGCACATTCCCTCAGGCGTACATGCCCTCCTGTTAGGAAGTGATTGTCCACCAAACTCTAATGTGAACACGTTACCATCTTCCTATGTTCATCCATGAACGTGGCACACAGAGGCAAGATGGGAGATTCACAAATACTTATGGGCTAAACAGCCCATTTCCACAGCAAAACATCTCAGTAAGGGAGCAGGTCAGCCTAAAATGTAGGTTGTGAAGTAATTTCATATCTCTCTGCTCTTATCTGCCCTAAAACACATACCAAAGGCAAAGTCCTGCTGCAGCTAGTCCCACACAAGATCTTACCATTCTGCTTCTACTGGATGGTTGTCTGCAGACCCATCCGAACTCTGTGGGGTGTTCCCCAAACTACCGCAACTCCACTCCTCCTTCCACAAATGAGAAAAATATGATCAAACAAGCCACCAGCTTGTAGGTTCCAGCAACCACATATAAATCCAACCAGCCAAGAAATCAGAGAGGCTTTGGTTTTGCCAGGCATTTTCCAATGCAATAGTCTCATTCAGTCATTCTCCACCTTGAGAGAGATTATTACGACAAACACCACTTTCGTGGTCTAATCTGAAAGTCAGTGGTGGTCCTGGAGGACATCAGGTTCTTATTTTCCCAGGAATCAGAAGACTTGGACTTCACTGAAAATCAGAACACAACTGAAAATAAAACAGCCCACCCACACCACCATCTTCTAACACTTCAGGTTGTGAAAATTATCTTCCTAATGTAAACAGCTTCAGTAATAATGATTGTTGAATATACTGTACTAAAGAATGTGTAGTTCATTATTTTTTCAGCGAGAACATATTAAATTATGCCTTTTGATATCTCTTTTCAAAATGTGGATTATCAAATTTTTATGTGCTGAATGTGTGTGCTGACTCTGTCCATAGATAGCAAATTCACTTGAAATACTAACATTTCCTCATAATAGTTTGATTGATGAGATTTTGCTTTAAAAAGGGGGAGAGAGGGAAATCAGATAAAAGAAGCTGGCTTGGGAGTTTTGATAGGAATATCTGTGAGTCCCAATTCACCCAACTTTCAAATGACCCAGAAAATGATTGAGCCCCTTCTGAGCAATCAAGGAATAAAATTGGCTTCTGTGGGCCAGACCTTCACCTGATGTAAAGTGCCTTAGTTGCAGCTACTTGAATGAAACCACTGCTTTACAGCAGGTGACATTTCAGCCCTGAAATGTAGCAATACAGGAAAACCTCTCTGCTTTGTCATGTGTGCAGCCTGTTTGGAGTGGTCATTCCTTCAGCAGCTCTGTCCCCAGGTGCACCAGGTTTCAGTCTGACCCTGTGCTGAGTTTTAGCAAGTATTGAACAGAGGAGATGGGACTTCCACCCAGGATGTTATTCTTCACAGAGAACCACCATTCTTAAATACAACTGTCCCACATCTGCCAGGTTTCCCTCTACCTGTAGGCAGGATTAAATATGAGAGTTCAGCCTTGGAAATCTGAGGTCTCTTCTCTTAAACTTGCCCTGGCTGCTAAGAAGTTGGTTCATTTTGAGGGAGTAATTCCCCTCATGCTGCAGCCTCAGATCCATCATCCTTTAGCTTTTAACAGCCAAAGGGAGACAGGCATATCTGTGCTTCAGAATAGGGGCTGGAAGATTAGTCAGGACAACCCAAATATAAATCCAGCACCACCAGGTCTTTCCCTGCAGCTATATACTGTCTCCCATGTGATTTTAGGCAACATTTTCCAATCTACTTTCTGACAACACCAACATCAAGTAGCACTTAGGACACTATCCCAGTATTAACACACACACAAAACCCCTCTTCCTGCAATCAAGTATTTCCTTCCACCAAGAGAGCTACCAGGTTGTGGGCACATCTGTTGGCTTCTTTATACTTTAATGTCATCCAAGTAATAACAGCATCAGGAAAAAGAAAACAAAACACAGAAAATTCTCTAGTGGGGTTGGTGCTGCTGTGTGTGCCTACAGTAACTACTGTGAGCATTAAGATGAAGCACTTCAAGCATGAATAATAACAAAAAAAAATCTAGAAGATAGATTAAAGCACCCCAGCACTTTGTAATAGTATTTGTAATGCAGATAAAGCATTTGTACTCTAATTTCCAGCACCACCAACAAAATAAGTAAGTGTGCTTGGATTGCATTTTTCTTTCAAAAACTGTTCCAAAAATTATTCATATTGAAGGTAAACAACTTAAACTGGATTTAGAAACACAGTGCAAGCGGGAAAGTTACTCGCTGTTATCAGCATGACAAGTGCAACCTGTTCCTTTGATAAATGGTGCTTGAAGAAAGACACAAAACTCATCTGCTTTGTGTTTTAAGTTTAATTAAGTAGTGAATTAATGTTTGCAAAGTGCTTTGAGATCCTTCATCAAACAGTGCTCGTACAAGTGCAAAGTGCTTTCAGCATGAAAAGCATTTCCAGGAGTTGTACTAACCTATTCATGTCTTTCTGACAGCCTGATCTGCAGCCTGAAGTGGTCAGGGAAAAGATCCCTGCTGACTTCAAGGTGTGTCAGATCAAGCCCACAGGACATGAGTCTTGATTTAGTAGGCAAGTCCCACAGAAGAGAGCTGGAATACTTCCATGCTTAGAGTTAGGCACGTATTTAAGTAGCTTGCTTTAGAGAGTATATTTTTATATGCATGCTATTCATTGAGTCAAAGAGCTTAGGGCCAGAAAGGCTGTTAGCACAGCTCAGCTGACCTCCTGTTTATTTCAGGCCATTACATTTCACCCAATAACCCTGTGCTGAGCGTAACAACCTGTGTCTGCTAGAACAGATCTTCCAGAAAGTGCCTCCAGGCTTGTTTTAAGGCAAGGTGAATATAAGGAATCTACCACTTTCTTTGAACTAGTGCTTAATCAACATCACTGTTTAAAATGTGAACCTTATTTCCTTATTCCTCCTTTGAATTTATCTGGATCCAGCTCCTAGCCATTGGTTCCCACTATGCCTTTCTACCCTGGACGAAAGAGCCCTTTAGCAGACAGAGAAATTTTCTGCAGCAGCATTTGCTAAGGTAGCATTACAAAGGCTACTTTCATGCTTGGGGGTGGAAGATCACTGCTTGGGATAAGAAAGAAATTGAAAGAATTAACATTATTCTATAAGGATCCAAAGGTCTGGTACAGAGTTATCTGTTTTCCAAAGATGCCATAGCCTAGAAAGACAAAAACTTTCAAGTGAGAGAGAGTAAGGCCAGGGACATGGTTGCCACTGGAAAAGCATCCTCTCAGCACTGTTTTATTGGCACTTATTTGCACTGAAAGGGCTGGAGGTATACAAAAATCTCATTTTCCGGACAGTTACAGCCTGTGCCTTTGTGCCTTGGCAACTCTTGGTTCCCAGGGGGAGCAGCAGAAGGAGGATTGATTCACTGCAGCAAACCTGGAATCCAGCAGGGCCGAAATCCCACCATATTTCCATGCCAGCATGGAAGTTTTGGGAGATGTGGGTAACTCTGGGCCCAGTTTTGCAATATTGCTTGTGCTATGGGAACATGTAGTCAAAGTAGCTGGGAACTGTATTTGGCCCATCACACTGTCAGGCAGACGAAGCACAGTGATGGGGACCTGCTGGAAGTTAGGAGCTGGATACAAACTCAAACCTCTACACTAAACACGTTTAGAAAGCCATATGCCATCAACCCAGGCATTAAGGAGAAACCGTCTGTTTGCTCAGAGCCCGGTGCAACTCCCACGCGTGGCAACGGAGATGGAGCTAGATGGGGCTCCTGGAAAGTATCTCTCGTTTCTTATTTTATTATTATCTCTAGGTTACCCTCATAAAGCCTGCAGTTCTAAAAGGCAAAGAATTTGTGAATAGACAGGGGACACTCACCCTTGCATAAACATCCAGCATTTCCACGTCCAGGATGCCTAACTGCTCTGTGATCGCTCTGCCAGCACTTCCGAACCACGGCGAGTGAATATCATTAGCAGCATCTCCCAGCCCCAGCGCAAGGGCTTTGTGTGCTTTACTGTTGGCTTGGTAACAGCTGCTGTTACTGTTCGAGGTGGCAGGAGGGCAAAAAAGTGCTTATTGCTTTAAAGCAGTTCAGGAAAGCCGTGCAGCATCTTTGGCAGGGTTTAATAGCAGCCAGGCACTCCCTGGAGCACCGTCCAGTGATGCTCTCGGGTTGTGCTCTTTGGTGGTGTAGCAGTGCCCCCACCGCCTCCACACAATGCCAGGGGCCAGGGGTGAGCCCGGGGCCAGGCTGCGGTACTGGGAGCGCCAAAGGAGCAGCTGGGAGCAGCCACCAGACACAGACAAACCCTGACATATTAATTGTATGCAATGGGGCAAAGATGTGCAGCTCTGCCCCATTCTGACTAGGGAACAGTGAGGGTGAAGCAGATGTTGTTCCAGCAGTTCCTGAAGCAGAGTCCCATGGGTTTTTCACATTTGGTGGGCTGGATGATAGGAGGCCAATCCGAAATGCCGCTTGCCTCCCCTCTCTCAGTGCCTCAGCCAAGAGACACGTCTGGAAGGAAAACTGTGGTCTGTGTTCAGATTTCACCAACAGCTCTGTGCAATGCAGCATGCAATGCAATTAGCACCCGCCTATAATATGCTTTAATATGAGGGATGCAGGCTGCAAGAAATCCAGGCCTAGGTCCTATTTTTACTTCAGTTTGGGTTTCTCTCTATCTGCAGTTGGCTATGATGTAATGGGAGGTGGTATAAAAGCACAGCGTGCTCAGTTGTGCATCAGCCCACAGCACTATCAACTGACATGCGAGTATGTGATGGGAGCTGATGCTTTCTGATGGGGAAGGATTGGGCAGAGCCCTAGTCCCACTGAACTTGGTGATCTGGAAATGGGGAGACCATCAGAAAATGCAGGTGTGCACAGCTGTCACGGCATGGATCTCAGCAACAGATGAGCCTGAAAGACAGTTTAGAACATGTTACCTAGGAAATGTGACATTAAACCTACAACAGCAACAAAATCAAGATGTTTAACAAGGTTTATCCCCACGTTCCTAATGGAGAAAGCGGTGGGGCAGAGCTCACTGCCTTTGAACTCCTAAACCATCGGGAGCTAAGACAAACCTTTAAGGAGTAACCCTCTGCACAGAACACTTGTAGGATATGAATGGAGAGAAACTCAATGAAAAGGATGTAAGGATGCAAGAGTTGCCACTGAACATCACCTTTCTGCCCAGGATTGTAGAATGAGATGAAGCTGTGGCTTCAACCACAACTTAAAGCCTTGATCCTCAGCCTTGCAAAACCACATTACGTTCAGCTGACACAAATACTTTGGAGAGTTTTTTCCTGGGTGATTTTGGTTTTTTTATGCCCTTACCATTTTGCTTCCATCTGATTATAATCAGGATATTGTCAAGTTTTCTAAACTATCATTTTTAATTCTCTTCTCTCTCCCCTCCAACTCTCTGGCTCCCTTGACCTGCTACCATAATGCGCTCACAGCAAAAAGCAATTGTGGGAACTCTTGGCCTTTCTGCATTGTGAAGGACAGAACTATCTCCAGGCTGCCATTCATTCCATCAGCCACCACTCAGGGAAAGCACAATTTGCTGCAAGCCGATAGCAGCACGCTGACACTTAGCGGGATGGGAACGTGCTCCAGCCTGACAAGGAACAATCACACATTGCATTAAAGGAAGAAAGGGGACAGGGAGGAGAGGGGAAAAGAGGTAGAGAAGAGAAGGGGAGAAAAAGAAAAAAAGGAATGGTTAGCTATTTAGAAGATGCCCTGTAATTTGAGTGTCAGTACTAAAATGTTAGGTCAGATGTTTTGATTGAATGTCAGTAGGAATTGTATGCTGGAGAGTCATGCTTCCCACTTTACTGACAGAACAAACTAATGGGAAAATATTCCAAAGTGACTGATTTTGGTGCCAAAACTCTTTTACTGATGTCTCAAAAAAGCACAGGAAATGACACTGCATGAATAAATATATTTTTCCCATGTATTTAAATAAATATATAAAAAATTTGAAAGTAAACTCAAACTCAGTTGAAAGAACTGCTGAGTCCCTGCAGCCCCACCAGCAAGAGCTGGCAAGTCCATAAAAGAAACAAGTCTCTTTTTTTTTTTTTTTTTTTTTTTTTTTTGACTCTCCCAGTGAGAACAACTTGATGATCTTCCCTCTACAGCTTTTCTCTCCTTGGAAGAACAGCACTGTTAATTTGCTCTCTCACATGACTGGATGTAATACAGTTCTATAACCTTTTAACATTTTGCTGCTTGCATGGCATACCTGTGTCTTACTTATTGCTCATCAAATTATGCAGGGAACTCAGAGACCTGCTAAGATATTTTAAATACATCTGCATCAAAAATATGCTTGTGTAATCCAGGCAGCACAAAATCATTATCACAGCCTCATCTGCATATTAGGATTCACTCTCTCAGCCTGAGAATGCAGCACTGAAATAGACAAGCATAAAAGAGATGGGGAATTTTCCTCAGGTGATGTCTCGTAAATCATCAATTTCTAATTTACGGATTTTTTTTTTCCTCTGGATCTCCATCTATTTATTTATTTATTGCTTTCCAGAACACAGAGTAATTAATATTATCTCCTCTGCAGACAGATTAAAAAAAAAAAAAAAAAGAAAAAAGTAAAAAAAAAAAAAAGAAAAAAATGTTGCCTGTGCACGTTCACCAAGTCCTTTTCACTATGAGCTTGTGTGGATGGGGACAGTTGTGGAGCAGAAAGAGTATGTTTTAGGTTTTGGCTAAGGATTCCTGAGTGCTGGACACAGCTCCGACCTCAGCCCTGGGTGAGCTTGAGGAAATTCATCAAACTTTCAAGACAGCTTGAATGCTGTTGACTTTCAGTGGGACGTACTCCTCAATGGGAGTTGGGGTCCTAAATGCAGATGTCTGTTTTTTTCTCTCTGTGCTTTCAACTCTAACCCTGAGACTGTGTAAGTTTGCGCTGGGTTGTGTGCTATTCAAGGCAGACTTTTTTCTTGTTGTATGCCTGTAAGGTGCTTAGGGGATGACAGGCTTTCCACTAGGACCAGTAAGTTTCACTGTATACATAAAAGTAGGAGGTATGGAAGCCTCAGTGTTCCGTATCTGGAAACAAAACCTAATATTTTCTCAACCTGCTGGTGGTTTTCAGTGCCTCTACTTATGGGTGTCCAATCTGAGAAAAGTTAAGGTGTCATGATTTAGATAGAGCAGATTTTCAGCACTTTTGGTAAAGCTGAATGCCAAAAAAAATCACTGCCGATGACTGAAAATGTAAGCCAAAGCTTTTTACTTGCAAATCTCCAGTTCAATTCTGGCACAGGCAAGCAGGCACTGGAAGTTGTTCCTGTCTAACAGTTGCATCAGTGGCATCTGGAAAATGAGCTGCTAAGTTTCAGCTTAATTTCTAGTGAATACATTACTAAAAACCCATTCAGTGCATACATCCTGGTACCTACCAACTGCAATTGCCTATGAATCATCAGTGATGCGTTTGTACAAATGATGCTACCGCAAAAACAAATGGTAGTGATTGCATCATTCTATCCTCAGCACAGAAAGCACACACTAAATGATAAAAACCATTTTGTTTCTTGAGGCCAAGAACACAGAAGGAGAGGAAACAGGCCCAGATTTTAGAATCCAGATCTAGATAGGCTTGTCTAGCCTATGAGCCGCTCCTACAATATTGCTGTGACATGCTTCGTGGACTGACAGAGGCAATGGCCTCAAGGGAAGGCAAGGAGAGCAAATTAATTACAATGTCAAAGTTAAACTGAAACAAAAGCAAGTGAAGTCAGAGCCAACTGTGAGCCCAGTGAACCTCTCTGAAGTAGGAATTTTGCAGCAATTAATAGGACTGTACCCTGATAAAGGTTACACTGTCACTGCCAACAGTATGTGATTTTCCCCTACACCCATATCTATATTGTTTGTCAGGAATGAACTTTAATAAGATTATTCTGTCAGAACTCATCACCAGAATGACCAAAGACATGGTACAGTAGATGCAGTGCAAAGATCTGCTTTGATTTTCCCCTCTAAGGTGCCAAACTAGAGCCATTGGCACCAAGACAAGTCCCACAACACCATGGCAGGTCCATCTTCAGGAGCCTTCTCTCGGAATGGGAAGGAGAGGTGTAAAGACAGGCTGGTAAGAGGTGAGATACATAGATTCTGGTCTCAGCTCTGCTAACAGCTTTTGATAACTGTGTTAGGCTGTCCGGGTCATTATTTTTCCAACTGTGCGGTTGCATGTGCGAATATGCCCACACAACTGGTTTCTCAACTTGGCCAAAAAATTGCTGTGGTGGAACCTAGTGAGGTGGGGGGAGCCCTATCAAGGCTACATCTGGAACGGGGTGTGCAACTTAGCTAAAAAAATTACACCTATACATTTGGAGTCATAAATGACCACATGCATAAATGAAACTTGTACCTTTTATCCTCCTGTGTCTTCACTTCATCTTCCATCCCCCTCTCCCTATACACATTCAGAAAATGGATAAGATTTTTAGCTACCTCACCAGACTGCATTTGAGAATGAAGTAATGCCTGTAAAGAGCTCTGTGGTTCTTGGATGGAAGGTGCCACAGGCACAGAGATTGTAATTAAACTACTAAAGAGTGCAGTTGGGTTTATTCAAAGTGCTGCCAACGTGCTGTAGTTTCAAGCAGAGCAACAAACCCACCCTTTCAACCAAAGGGCCAGACATGACCCGTATTTGTGCCTTCGGGTCTGTTTGGCAAAAATGCAGCCAGCAAACTTCATCAAGCTTAGAAGGCTGCTCAAAGAAACAGAAGACTCCTTGGTAGTTATTTGGGGCAATGAGCCCACTGAAAACCACCTCCCACAACCCATCACAATATTCAGTGGGACTGAATGTTGCTGTTTTATTCAGCACAGAGGACTGAACTTAGTCCTTACTTCTGATCTGTAATGGAAGAGCTCAGTGTGGTCATTTTATCTTCTAACGGGACTCTTGGTAGGCTGGTTCTGTTCTACCTCCCAGATATGATTTTTCATGAGGACCTCTTTCATGCCACTTGCAAGTCTTCAGAATTGCATCCTATCAGCCCTCCAAAATAATTTTGGCTGCTATGGAAAGATGCAGTCACAAATGTTTGTAGTCTGATCTACCACCCCCAAATAATAGGAAGAATATGTATGAAGTCAAGTGGCCACCAAAGCATTAAGCAAATCGTCTTCTTGACATTCTTTCTACACTCAGTTACCCACGATGCTGATCACTTTCTTATGACCTTAACTAATATTTGGATCTATGGAGAGAGAAAGCCTGAAAATTCTTCAGTGTGAGCACTTTAACATGAGGGAAGTGCATTACAGCACAGCTTGCTTCAGTCCAAGGTGAACAGTGTAAGGTGAATAGCCACAGCGAAGGTCATGGCATTGCCATGACAAGCCTGCTCCAATGCTCACTCCTCCTCTTCTATAGCCAGACTCCTAGGAACTGTTCCCATCTACTCCTCCAGGTATTCTTAGCTCCTACAGGGAGGAGAGGACCAGTGTTGGGTGCTCAACACTTCCTGGCACTGAGGCTTTACAGGAGTCAGGGATATAGAAACAATAGGATCCTCCAAAGGATTCATGCATTGCAATGGTAATACAGGGTGGAGGAAGTGATAATATCCGACAGACGCTTATTTATCACCATTTTCCAATCATAACACATACAATTACAGTTTGACAAGACACTGCCAACATGAACAACATCTGGAAGTAGACTGGGGTCTTCAAAATGAGTACAGTTTCATTTCCATTATTATTTGCTTCTGCTGAGAGTGGCAGTAAACTGTAGTTAATAAAGAAAAGCCAGCTTTTATGGGCTAGGAAGACAGTAAATAGATGCAAAATGGTTTGTTGTATCTAGCAGTGGGGTGCCATAAGAGGCTTCATAAAGCAGGGATAGAGTTTAGCATCATTCTTCTAGGGCTAGGAGAGATGCAGAATAAATCTTTCTTGAGTCTACTTACTGACTGGTCCAGTTCAGATAGTGTATACACGGTCAGTGCTTCTTCCTCTGCAGAGTTTCTGTTAATCACTGTTAATGCCAGTCATCAGATCACTAATCATTTGCAACAAGAAGCTGCAGATATTAAGACAGAGATTCAGACTGAGATAAATAGCACAGATCTCCCCAGGTGTAGAAAGGTCTGAGCCCACCTGCCACTGATGCTGCCTGGTATAGTGTGAGGCTGTTTGCCTTCCCAATCTTTATTATGATAGGAGCTACTCTACCCTAGCCCAGAGAAGGAGGCAGAAAGCTTGAGAAACCTTCACAAGGACACATGGACACAGGGATGGATGTGGCCAGACCCTGAGCATGTCCCTCTGCAGCAGATGGCAAAAGCACTATAAACCTACCTCATGGCTGTGCCCTACCAGTCTCAGAGTCCACATGTTTTGTAGCAGTTTGATTATTGAGTTGCAAGTGCCCATAGCCAGACACTGAATCACTTGAGCAGCCTTGATGGGAAGCCAAGATTTCTGATGTCCCACATCACTCTTCTAGCCCAACCTGGTTCTTTCTGTTGACTACACAAACTTGGGAGCTGAAGCAATCTCTTGCTGTTGGTGGGGTTTAAGAGCAGATGCACAGACAGAAACTGTGGTTCTGCTGATGGCCAGTTGTGTCTCAGTTTATCACTTGCAGTCCTGGAAACATGTCCTGAGTTGTCTAAAACAATCCATTTCTCTACTCAGAGCAAAGGCAATGAAAAGGTTATGCCATTGCGGTGCAAATTTTCCTTGTAAATCTGATCCAGAAGTCAATGCCTGGCAGCCACCTTCTCTGACATATTTAAGATCTTGAACCAAATGCATGTCCCTACAGATGTCAGGGTGTGGATCTACATGGCAGTTTGGGATGTGTGTCTTTGGCTGAATTTGCATGTACTACCAACGTCAGCTTCATTTCACCTGATGATGGCATTCTGTGTCCTTGGCATAATACATTTTATGATACAAAATCTGCCATTTGAACATAGGCTCACCTCACAGGTGTTAGAAGAGGGTAGACAACAGTACAAATGTGGTACCCAGTGACTTGTAAAGGCAGGACTTCACAGTGTAACAAGTAACTAAATGGGATGTGCAGGGGAGGAAGAGGGGAGAAAGGAGAATAGACTCTGGCTTGATCTTGCCTGGAGCTGATTTCAACAGACTCCATGGGAGTTAGGACTATTCTGTACTTAACAGTGGGAGTTCAGGTAATTGTGAGATTGAATCTTACAGGAGACCATGACTTGCCAAAGGGGAAGTCAAATAACATCAAAGCAATCAAAGGAATTCTTCAGGAATTACTGAGTAAAATTCTCTGGCTCAAACAGGACCTTAGGCTAGGTTAATTACAATTGGCATTTCTAGATCTGCAAATATCACAAGTTATGTCCATTTCTATTTTGTTCTTGCTTCCAAGACTACCTTGAAATCCTGATCTGGCTAAAGTAAAATGAGGAACAAAGAAAAGAGGAAGAACACTGCCAGGTGATGTCTTTAGAAGAAAGGCTGTCTAGAGACAGGGACCGTGAATGACTTTGGAGCAGATGAGTGAGGGCTAAGTCCTGCCTTCGTTCAGTAAATAAATGGAGACAGAGCCAAGCAGGGTGATGAGATGGCCCCATGAAGCCTGGGTGTAAACAAGACTAGAGATACCTGTATAAAGAGATTCTGTCTAGCTAAATTCCTTAGCACAGCTCAGAGACTCAACACAACCACCAGTGGGGCTGGTTCCACAACAGTCTCTGCAAACACCATGGTACAGACCAACATCACAACCATTATCTCACCAATCATAGAACAACTGCATCCCCCCAGGTCTCACCATCAGATTACAGCCCAAGCAGAAGACAGTTGTGAAATCCTGCAGCACTGCAAACACTCATTTTACCAGTGAGGAAGGACAAGGTGCACCCATCACCACTCCTCAGGCAAAAGCACAACTCAGATCTTGCCTTCAAGCCCACTTTTCAGAATAGCCCCGGCCCTTTCAAGAGCTGAGGAATCTCCATTGTTATTCTAAGGATCTCTTTGGGCTGTGCTGGTAAATGCTTTGTTGGACTGGCAATGATTCAATGAATTGTTTAATCTTTCTCAATCGATTCACAGAGAAAGGAATGAGACAGTTTATTTTTTATCTCTTTTCTCCAAGCTTCTTTAAGAGTGAGTTCCTTCCTGTCTCCCCTCTTCCAGCACTCACATGCACTCACATGCACATACTCACCCAGGACCTCAATGCCAGCTTCCTCTGGTATAGACTGGGTGCTACATCACTGCTGGTGGATAACATCTCTGAACAAAAATATCTGTGAGATGGTGACCCTTTATAGAGCAAACAAGTCATTTGGTTTTATTTTGGGTAAAGTGCAACCTGATGAGCTGCTATCTTAATTTTATGAGCTAGAGTTCCTCCATATCCTCCCCAACTGCCTACCAAAAAAAAAAAAAACCCAAACAACCAAAAACCCACAAACCAAAAACTTGCAAAATATTTGCATAATATAAACAAAGGTTGCTTCTCCAGATGGCTAAAGCAGACTTGCATGTTTCTTTTTAAATTTTCCCAACTGTTGCTGACCATTCCCTAAGTCCATGCTGCAGCAGAGCATGTGAACCTTGGCCCCTCTGGAGATGCAATTTAGCTGTATGCTACAGTGTACTTTATGCACACTTATAGGAGCATCTACAGTGAAGAAGGTGTTACTGGTCTGCATTGTTTTGATGAAGCTGATATCCACAGCTTGTATGTCTTCAGCTTCCTGTGAACATTTTTTTCAATTAAATCCTTATGCAGGCAAATAAGAAAATCTGCATTTCTTCATTTCAAAACCAGAAGGCTGAAGCAAGCCCTCTAAAGCCTTTCTTAGGAGCCTAACGAAGTTGTCTGACTTCCAGGAGTGACTGAGTACCTTGTATGTTTGATGTAAAATCAAGGGCTGGAAATCATACTCTTCAGATGTAGTACGGTTCTTATTAGTCCGATGGAGAGGTCTCTTCAGCCTGTCAGTGCAATGGTAAAGCCAAGTTTGCACTCCAAGACAGGGTATATAAGTCTTCCATCTGACAAAATTCAGCAGTTTTGGATCCAGAGTTTAGGCTTAGCTTTCTTCCAGAATATACACACAAATGTAGCATCAGTAGGTAAATAAAACAGCCTGATGGGAAAATATTAATCATAATTTAACTTTCTAGGAGAGCAAAGAAAGAATTTTCCTTCAGTCTGAGCTATTAGAAAATTGGCTTAATGAAACTACTAATTTAGCTAGTCATCTTTCTCTGAATCATCAGCTATGTTGTAATTGCTACCAGACAAAAGGGTCCCCTGGTCGATCTGGTGTGACCAGAAAAAGGATATTGAAAATTATTGTTGTGATTTTATTATCGCCTTTATCCTGTTTGACCCCTTCCTGTATATTCTCCCCAATTTCCTCCTGCCTTCATCAGTTTGACTTACAGCTTTAAGGAGTGGGTCGTGTCTTAAAGCTGTTTTCTAAATGGGAAAGATACACGATATAGGTAAAATAAGACATATAAAAATTAGGAACTATTCTTACTAGAAGTGCCAGATCCATCATTATAGACATTATTTCAGGTTACTTATGCTATATATGTCAATATAATAATCTCCCTCAGATAGAACTAGCAACGATTCCTTAAGTCCCCCTTCTAGAGACATATAGCATATTTATGATGAATGAGATTCCAAGAGCTCAGATATTTAATTTTCAGCTACCATGGTTAGTGATGATTAAGATCCTCTTGTTTTTACAGTGTTTCTTAAATAAAGTGTAAACACGTCCTGTCCAACTCTGTTAACCAGTGAGACACATGGGAATGCTAGTGGAATTATTAAGAAAGATACTGAAACTGGCCAAGCACGGAATAAATACACATGATCACATATCTATACACCTATGCATGTAGCTGTGTTTGTATCTGTGAAGAAAATGCATGGTCACACAGATACAGATATATCGACAGTTATACGTATTCCTTTTGTCAGGTCTTGACTGCAAGTAGGCTTAATGTCCGGGGATTTCCACTAAAACACCAGCTTGATTTCCCACCAGGAAACGTGGGGAAATTAAATCAACCTGTCTGGGTACTTGGTGAATATATTTCCCTATTCACAACTGATGAATCAAACAGATAGGCCTAACCAAACAGTACTTGCAGAGAAGGCACAAGAGAGAAGGAAGAGGAACAAAACAACAGACAAGAAGAAATCCCAATTCACAAATAGCCTCTTCTCAACATACCTGCCCAAAGGGCCAGCTAGGTTTGCTCTCCTATAATTGCACCACACAGAAGTTTATCAAGCTATATGGGTGGCTTAGGGCAGCCTATTGCACTGCAAGTTGAAGCAGAAAAGGTCTTCACACCTGTACCTGGGAATCCAGATGTTTTCCCCATCAGCCACTCCTTTTAGCTTCTTCCCCCTGACTTCCCCTCCTTGGGAGGAGCAGCATATAGGATCCTGTGATAAAGCTTATCAGAAATCCCAGAAGTTTATTAAAAGCTGTGTTTTTCCTCATTCCTTGGCTCACAACTCCGGTTCTGTCTGCAAGCTACAGGATCACATGAAGATCCCCCAGGCTTTTCACAACGCAATCTTGTATTCTGTATTTCCTTGACTGTACAATATAGTTGATTTTAGCAGAAATTGCCCCAAAATGTTGCAGACCATGAAATGTGAATTCTCCCTGTGAAGTGACTTTCTATTCAATCTCCTCACTTCTCACCAGATATCAAGGTAATATTTTTATCCTTCTTGTTTTCTGCCCCTTAAGTGCTCTCCAGATGTAGCTGATCTTTTCTCCTAGGCTTCAGTCCACCAGACAAATATCTATATATATTTACACACATACATACATGTATATACAGTTGTAAGAATTAGCAAATAACTAAACAAACAGAAAAACCTGCTACACGATACAACTGCTTCATGAATTTAAAACATATGGCGGCAAAGCACTATAAAAGCTGTAAACTATAAAGAGGGTTACACAGTCCCATTCATTTATCATGTTACAATGAGTAATTTGTGCACTAGGCAGGAAAGAGAAAACCCACACAGTTGGAGAGTGCATATGTATTTCTGAGGCTCACACTAGAGAGCCTTTTATAAAACATACACATGATTTGAATTCCAAAGTGAAAGCACCGAGAGGCAATGCACAGGCTAATATTGTTATAATGGTGTATGCAGAGCTTAGGAAGAAAGGGCACTAGCTGACACCCTTTAATGATAAGAAGACTTTCAAACAGCCTGGGTTTCTGTACAGTTCAGTCCCTGTCCATTTTTAAGTTGAGCTCCAGTCTACAGCTATAAAATTTCTCCTTAGAGCTGTTACAGAAATGGCAAGATGGTGCCTAAAGAAGAAACTATGACTGGGTGCTCCTCCTGCTGATTTTGATCAGGTTTTGTTCTTTTTTTGGCTCACCTCACATGTCTGGTGGGGGTTATGTTGAACCACATTCCCAGGTGGGTTCATGTACTCATGGTCCAAGCTGTGTTTTACACGCAAATCCACATATTACGTAGAGACAAAACAAGAATGGTGAATTTAAGCATTTTATTTCTGTAGAGGGTTTCTGACCAGTGTAGTGTCTCACATAGAGTATTATTAAATCACCTAGATTCTCCAGATAGCACAGAGACCCATAATTCACATCTACCTGTTCCTGATTTGACATTTCTTTTTTTTTTTTTTTTTTTTTCACTTGGCAAAGAGCTTTTATGAAACATATAACACAAGTCACATGCTCTGTCCTGGAAATGGATTAGTTTTCCCAGTGGGGAAAATGAATGATGTAGGCTGTGTCCCCGTTGTCATGTCCCAGTGCAAATGGTTAAGATCTTCTTTTTGTCTCAGCAAATACCCTGTGGAAGCTTGAGCTGAGTTTAGGCCCTAGGGTCATTGCTAAGCAGTTTCTCTTTCATCCTTTTTAGCACCAGCAGACGCAGCTTGAAACATGTATACAAGATGCTGCTTTACAGCATCCCTTATTCACCGGTACCTTGGAGACTCCAGTTCATTGAAAGTAATAAAACCAGATCATCAAAAAGAATTCTTTTGAACAGGCTTTGGGCTCTGCTGTGCTACTTGGTTACGGATATTCATCTTCCTGGAAACTGTGCTGTTTGATACAGCATACCGGCATGAAAGCATCGGCTGCCTCCCTGGAGCATTAACCCCTCGAGTGTTGAAATCACAATCCTTGAATAGCAAAATAGCTATCGCTTATAATTACTTGAAGGGAGAAGCAGATTATATTCTCCCAGATGCAGGGAGGCTATGCACTGGGGTCAGAGGGTTTCCCTATCCTCATCCTACTCCAGTGATACGGTGGGCTATGTACAAAAGGGAGGAGGGAGCAAAGAGGAGCAGCCTCAGTCAGTTACAGCTACAGGCTGGCTGTAAGGTGACTCCAGTATCAAAGGGTGCCATAGCACTTAATCTGAACTGAAAACACAGATGTGCTGAAAATACAGGCATTCTGATACTTGGGGCTTTAACCTTCTGTTAACTTTGCATATCTCATGATCTTATATATCTTAAAGAGCCCTGATATCAAGGCTTTAACCCAAACCTATTTGATTTGGGGAAGAGTTGTCACTGTTGTCAGAGTTGCCAGAATTCTGGTGCTTTTTCATTGCCTCCAAACCCTCCTTTTTTTCATCTGCCTCAGCTAGAAAGAAGAGAAGGTCAACACTGGTACCATGGGCATAGGTCTACAGTCCCTGAGATTCATTTCTCTAAATGTAGAAAGAGCAAGGATGGTGCAGCTGGGCTAATTTCTCCTGAGCTTCCTGTTTGAGACACTGGCATACTTTATTGCATACTATTTGCATCTTTGTTTGCAGCACAAGGAGGATTGTAGTCTGAACTCCCACTCTGGCCTCCATAGGACTGCTGTGCACCTCTGCCCTGAGATCTCGTTGTTTTGTTCTAGCTTCACCCAGGGGCAGCAAACCCAGCTTGTTTGCAAAATTCCTCCATCAGCACATATGCTACCTCCAAGACTGTCCCTTGAACTGTGCTTGTCAGCTGCTGGGAAGAAGCAGCAGCAGAGGTCTCTATCCATCCGACTTCTTCCTTATTCTCTTTCCAGACTCCCCCATTACTGGCCAACACCAGAGACCCAGGTTAGACAGTTGATATGACCTCGTACAGCCACCCTTGTGCTCTGTCTCTCATATTGCACTGGTGAAACTCCTGTGCTTACTGAGGATGGGCAAGAGAGTTTTACCTTCCTAACTCACTCCTTATTTCCTACCGTTTCCCTTGTGAGCTCTGACTGTAGGAAAACATATGGTGCCCTTTTACTCATGGCTTGCAAATAGATGCAAAAAAGAGAACATTTAAGTGCCCCCTTTGAGTCTCTCTCTCTGTTCCCTGTCTGAACCTGAGCCATGTCTGCCCTGCTGCACCCATGTCTCAGGCTTCAGATCCAGATCACACACCAGCAGTTGCCTTCACAGCATCCTTCTGTTTCCAGAATAGGCTCTACCAGGGACAATGAAAGAAGGAAAATGGCTGAAGTTTCAGATCAGCTGAGAATAAATCAATGCAGGATCCCCGGGAGGTCATTTTTACAGAATCACTCTGTACTTGAACAGCAAGCAGAGGAACAGGAGAGTAGTAGCTGGCATTGATCACACCTGATTACTTATTAAAGTTTATAAGGAAAGATGTTGGTGGAGAAAAACAGCAGGAGCATCTTTTATGACTAGACTAGAAGGGTTTGGGGGAAAAGGGAGAGGAAAATAGCTCAAAATGGACTCCTACAATGTTCTCATACGTTATGGCCCCACGTTTTTTCTCTAGATTTCATCATTAGTTCACGTACTCTGAGGCTAAGGTGAAACTGTCACTTGTGAGGGGTCTGAATAGAGCCAAGATGCAGGCAATAATACATGCACAACCATTGCATGAACAAATAATATAAAAGTATGCCTCTTAAAATAATTGCATTTATGACTTGGTCTCTGCACATCTCTGTATAGACACATGCCTCTGTGTATGTGCCTGAGGACAGGCATCTCTCTGCATGTATGAACACGTGTTTGCTCATATACATAAATCTGACACTAGAAGATACAGATCTTTCTTCATGTGGCAGCTTCAGTATAGCAACTGCATGTATGTACAGGGGTGCATTTACATCCATAGGGCATCATGTCTCCACCCATGCACATATCTGAACATAGCTCCCCCAAAAGTACTGGTTTGTATGCAGAGAGACTAAAGCAAATGGGTCCTCTGCAGAGCAGCTCGTAAGCTACTGCAGTGTTAGCTAAAAAAGCAACATCTCTTCATAAAACCTAAAATAAGCCCTACATCAAAAACAGTACAAAACAACTCTAAACCCCTAGGCTACTGCAGGATTATACAGTTGTGAAATACATTATCCAGCCTTTAAAGTCATCTTTGACTATCTGCCTGGGGTCGTTCAGACAGCCCAGACTCTCAGCTACATAATACAAAAAGAAGTTGAGCTTGCAAATGTTCCCAGGAAGACAGTACGTCGAGGTCCAAGTTCTTCCTGCAGAGAGAGGCCGATGGGATTATATCTGAATTCCTTGTTTGCCACAATAACGGCTCAGCAGAGAATTAGCTCCAACACAAACTGCTGTTAGAGGGAGATCTACTGTGTTTGGTGGCAGGAAGAGAAAAAATGAAGAGTTACTGGACTCCTGTGACTGAGTCATTGCATCAGAGGCCTAGAAGCAGACAGGCTATTCCTTAGCAATAAAGAAGCAAGACACAGTAATTTCCAACAGCAGTCTTTAGATGGATTTGCAGGTAGAGTTTTCTATTTTATCCACAGCAAGCACACCAACTTCAGCCTCCAGTTGCTGTTTCTGGTTAGCCAGTCAAGCTTCTAATTGGCTCTCCTGCTGGACATTATCTCTGGGACACACCAGGGCTAGGAGAAGGGAGCCAGGCTGCTACCTTGCCAATACAGCCAAGCCATCAGGCATCATCCTGCAGTGAGATCCAGGCAGAGAGGCAGCTATACAATAACTCACCCAAAGCACCATGTAGTCATTAGTCCACAGTGAGCTGCTTACGCCTTCATCCCAAGGCAGTAGCAGACCCAGTCAGTCCTACATGCCCCTCCCATATTGGCCTGTCTGTTTTTTCTTACACATGGGTAGTCTTGGCTGTCCATCCCCAGTCTGATCGCTTTTACTCTTCCCAGCAAGCCCAGGAGGCGGCTGAGTTCTCCAGGGAAAATGAAGCGGTGTGAATTAGTTTGTCAGCAGCTTAACCAAAGGACAAACAAGAGCAACACTGCCAGCACAGCTATTTCCAGCCTCACTTCAACAGGCAGCTTGATACTTCAAGTTCAAGAAAATAAAAGTGTCCTGGGAAGCTCTGCAACTGGTCTTTGGTTGACATTAGAAATTGTCAGACCAGGAGGTCCATGTGTTGTGGGGAAAGGAGGCTTGGTGTGATATCATCCAGCTGGGTACATTTTATGAGAAATCTCAAATTCAGAGGAGGAAAGTGTTGAGCTGTCCCCAGCATCCAGACAGGATCCTCCAGGCAGCAAGAGCAAGTATGAGATGAGAAAAGATGTTTTTCTATGGACAGTAATGATAAGTCCAGAGGATTTTTTTGCTTACCCCAGTGACTTAGATGGCCTTTTCCTTCTGTTGGTTGCAACAGACATTTGCCCAGTCCTTTGGTTGCTTACCAGGTGCCGCAGTGGTGCATTTTGTAATTCCTACTGGGGAAAATTGGCACAAATATTATCTGTGTTCTACGTAAGAACAACAAACACTGAAAGGAGCTCAATATTAAATTCCCATGAAAGTAATGACCAACTCAGGGTCAGACAGGTGGCTCCACTCCTGTGCAACAGGAGAGCCAGAACACCTCATCCAGTCAGTTCTGACAAGGGGTCCCCTACAATCTCTCCTTGGTGTTGCATCACTGCTAATCTGAAGACCAATTTCCTTAGTGTGAGAACTAAGGAGAGCAAGTACTGGTTCTTAAGAAATGATGAAGTTCCTGACCTTGTACAACATGTCTGCTGGTGCTTATATGTCACTGTTGTTCCTTATGGGGTACAGCTGTGAAGTGCTTGCAGTCAATTTATCCTTCTGTTGCTGGAGATTTACAGGAGAAAAAAGGACAGTCTCTGCTTACCAAGCAGCAGTGGGGATTCTCCAGTGAGCTATGTGTTTCTAGAGCTGGAGATACTTGTGTTCCCATGACTATGTCTAAATGTGTGCAGCTGACCACTATGGTGTCCCTGTTCTTGTGACCTTGGGTTCAGTCTAACCAATGATCCAGCTAATAAGTTTGTGTTAACATAAGCAGAGGCAGTGGCAGTCAGAAGAAAAGACATCAAAAATCAAATCTGAGGAATTAGGGGAAGAGAATTCATTAATCTCCTCTTTGCAATGACACATGCTTTCCACTCACTTTTTTAAAATGACATTTTACCAGCTATTAGTTTACTGTGAGCATCTCCAGCCCTGCCTTCCCTCCCCACAGCCAGTTCCCTCAAGAACAAAATTAAATTTAAGCTACTAAAGTTGGACCTTTCTGAAGTAAAAAGAATCTTTAAAAATGGATTTTTTTAAAGGTCATTTTGAACTTTATCTGAGCACACATGGACACGCAGGCCATTCAGCTAAATAATGCCATCTGACCACCTCCTGTCACTATTACTAGGATAAGAACATCATTTATGTGAGGGAGAGAGAGGAAGGCTTTCCACTCATTCCTTCTAGTCCTCTTCTAATTTTTTGAATATTTTAATGCTGTGAATTTGTATAGCTGCTTCTCCACTTCCAAATTCCCTTAATAACCCATAGGAAAGGTCATGAACTTACATTGAAATGGGACATCCTGATTTTGACCTAAAACAAGACAGACCGAACTCCTTGCTCCCATGAGATCAAGCTGTATTCTCCAGGGCTCAACCTGTTCCTCATCCTTACCACATCCTGTCATGTTGGCAGTTCCTTGGCAGGACAGTGTCAGAGCAGTCCATCCTCCTGCTTGGGTCTCTTTCCCTCTTCCAGCAATCCAGCTTTACAAGTTAAATAAAATATAACGTATTATCATGTATCTAAGATCGTGCTTAACTTCAAGCACAAGAACAATCTAATCAACCTCATGAGCATCTTTTGTGGGTTTATGCTTCACTGTGCATGCATGGGTGGGAGAAAACTCAGGGAAGTACAGCATTTGTCCCAGCAGAGCCCCTATCTGCCAGAGAAACCCTCACCATCGACCTGAAGCATCTAGAATTAATAAACATTATCTTCAACATTATCTTAACAACAAAGGCTGTCATGGGGAGATGTCTTTGCACTGCCAGGCTCCAGTCTGAACAAACAGGGCCTCTTAAAACCATGGAGTCCATTTCCAGATGTGGCAGATCCACCATTCTTCCTCTAGCTGAAAGTAAAGGGTTTTGCACACAGCTTGCTGTGAGCTGAGCCATGCAGCAGAGCTCAGTGCTGGGAAAACACTGCATGTTATTTACTGTATCCAGTTCTCTCCAATCATGACTTAAGTCAGGCCATATTTATGGAAGAGACACTTAAAAATGTCCCAAGGCATGCTTTGTGTGAATGGGGACTTTCCTAAAATGGAATTTCAGCACTCCATCTCTTCCTGCAATGGCATCCATGTCCTGCTTCACAGATGCCCTGTCTCCTTGAACAAGCTTCCCTTTAACAACGTTCAAACATTTAATTTGCCAAGTGCTGTGGGAATCCCAAAGGTTTGGAAGAACTATCTATTATAAATGACAAAACATGACATTATTATAGGTAGCTTGACTACTCGATGTCATCTGTGTTCTACACGGCTCCTTTAATGAGGCTGTCTTTCCGATCCTGGACATAATAGAAAAAGATCCCGATGCTAGCACTTCCCAGGTATTCTAAAAATTAAAACAGCCAAGTCCTTACAGCATAAAAAAGACCACTTTATAAACCCTAACCCCCTCATATACAGAGGAAGGTCTTTTAATATTCTGTTATTTAGTTGTACAGGCATTCAGAAGAAGGCTGCTCCCAGCCACCCAGTGCAATTCAGTACATGTTCCCCTGAAACCTAACAACACAGTGCCCTCTGCTGCATTCTTCTCTGACATATTAAAAGGAGGAAAAAAAAACAAACCCTGCCATGCTTTGCAGCCTATCCTCTGGCTCAAATTGAGATAAGCAGATGGTTTGTTAGTACTTATCAATGACTCAGTAACATCCAAGGTACTACATAAAACACTTTAGCCGGAGAGAAGTCAAAATAACAAAATGGATTCCATACGAGTGAGAGCAAAAGCAATTGAAAAATCAGCTAGGGAGTGCAGAAGTGCTAGCAGCTCCACGCCTTAGCCCGGCTGTCCCTCCTCTCCAAGCACAGCTCCAAACCCAATTATTTAAGTTCAAAAACTAGATGCTATAGTTTTGTTGCTTTCTCCCTCCCACCACCCTCAGCCCCATCCACCACATCCTCCCGTGACAAAATGCTTACAAGAAGTATGTGAAGAAAACCAAGGACATGCAAGATTGGCGAGACCAAACACCACACAATCTGCACAGTCCTGATGTCAGGTAATCTGCATCAAGTGGAGCTGGCCTCAAGCAGCATCACCTCAAGAGAGAAGGACAGGCTGGGAAGAAGACATTTCTGTCATCCTACTCTTGATTTTGATGGCAGTGCTAGTTGTTGACATTCCAGGGGACAGGGATCTTTGTGGATTACTGCAGAAGAGAAGGACGAACACAAGGTAGTCTTGAGGAACCTCAAGGCCAATGACAGCATTTCAGCAATTCTTACTTTGAGCTACTATCACTTTGGACTCAGTTAATTAAAATCAATAAATGTATTTGCTTTGATTCGGATTTTAGGCCTTCACTGAACAGTCCTAAGGCTTTTTTTCATAGATTCATCAATGATAAAGTCGATAATTTAAAATTAGCTAGACATACTGTGAATATTGTCCTGGCAATGTAAAGTACTTCTGAACATGATGACTCCAGGGAGTGCACAGGCATTAGGATTTTAAAGCAGCACCCTGCTGGTGCTGTAGCTGAAGAAAAACACTCCAAAAGACTATGTTCAGACCCAAACACCAGTGTTTGGGAATATTTCATTCTGGTTTCTAGGTTAACCTGCTAGAATAATAGGGACCAACAGCAAACTGAATCAAGAGTCAATGAGATGACAATCTTGAAAGAGCCAATCATTGACTCTTGCCACCTAAGCATACAAAAAACAACTGGCTCTAAAACTGTGCCATTAAGAAATGTTTAGTTCTTTACACAGTTGGACTGATATTCAATATTGTCAGACACATGTTCCAAGACATTGTTTGCAACAGAAACTTAAAAAGAAGATTGAGTTTCTCTCCTCATCACTGTTTTAAGCAAAACTTAAAAATTGAGAGGCTTGTCTTAAAATGCTGAGGTTTGACAAGTCTGGGCTTGTGTCTGGGTTATACTGTTATCTGGCAAGGCCATGAAATCTATTCCAGCACAACTATGGGTTTATTTGATCCTCCCCTGAAATTTGAGCTTCATCCATCTCTAAACCTTTAGAAAATGCAGGTCTGCTATGCCTTCTTCTTTCCAGAGTACCTTCTCTTGTGTTTCCTGCATCGTGCTGGGTCCCAGCCAGGCCTGGAAGCACCAACCAACCACAAGAAAGATTGCTCCTTGAGATCACCACACAGGAGCAGGAAATATTATGAGCCTCTTGGGCGGGCCTGTTTTTACTGAAGGAACCACCCTACTCAGCAGACGCAAAACCTTAAATGTATCCAGAAATTCAGCCAAAGCTTATCCTTGTCAGCATCAGCCACTACTAAGAATCAACTCATTCCACTGATACAGTGAAAATCCTAAAAGGATGGCTTCTTTTGACACATGCAGTTAGGAACACTATTCTGATCAGCAGAGAGCACAGTATGTATGAACCAAAAGGCACAAAGGGCATCATTCTCAACTTCAAGGATTCAAAGATGTCCAGCCTGCTTGTCTGCAGAATGGAAGAAAAAACTGAGAGGGCAACTACAAACTGGGTTGGAATCTGGATGCACAGGAAGATCTCTCTCTGATGCAGCTACCCTGAAGGTGAAAAACTGGGAGAATCCCTGCTCTGTTCAGAACAGTATTTAATTACCTAAAGGAAAAACCATGTAAATAGACTTTAAGAGACACACTTGATAATAAATCTATGACAAAAGGTAGTGTAGAAATCTGTGCTTTTGAATTTATTATCTGACCTCCCTGCTGAGCATTCCTGTGCAGCTGCAGGATAAAATAAATTGGTCTAGCTAAAGAAACTGTAGGAAACATTTGAATATTCCCTGTTCTGCGATATTAACCTGTGATACTTCTGACCGTCTCTCTCTCAAGTAGAGAATGGCACAGTCACAGTGGACAGATCAAGATATTAGGAATTTCATTGGAAGTGAGAAATGCAAAGGGTAGTAGACCCCAGGCCAAGACCCCTGTATTGCAAGTGCAAAAGTGTTGTCTTGCTAAAGCTAACTAGAATTAAAAAAAAAAACAAAAAACAAAAAACCAAAACAACCTTCATTAAAATACTCTCCTGGGAAATGTGCAGCACATGACTACTTAAAGGAACTGGTTTTGCTTAGAAATACAGCCAAGTTCCCATATTTCTAAAAGATTAAAGATTTTTTTATCTTTTATTTCTATATTTCTTTTCCTTTTTCTTTTAAAAAGCCTTCATAAGAAACTTAGCATGGAAAGGTGACTTCAGTGCACAGGAGACGGACACCATGCTGTTCGTTAAAGCAGACAAATAAAGGGCTCATCCTGTAAAGTAGCTGAGCACCAACGCTTTCTGTCAGCTCTGGAAAAGCTTCTGGCTTGCAGCACTTAACACAATTGAACTGTGGAGGCCATTATTCTGCAGTTTTAGATCCAGCCTGAGTCTCTCTGACTTCATTAAAGCTTCATCTGGGCAAAAGCAGACCCTGGTCTGCACAAATCCTTGGAGCCTGACAGCCTCATTGCTTTCCCTCTCGGTGCAGCCACCTGAGAAGTCCTGGCAGTCTCTATACTACTGCTTATTGTAAAATACACATAACATCGTCAACAAACCTTGTGCCCTACACCTATGGGAGCAGACGTTCCCTGAGCCTACTGCTGGCAATCTAATTATGATGCATTCAGAAAACCTCATGCTCATCTTAACACTTTATAATAATGATATTAATTAAAATTAAACACTGTTCAAGGGACACTAACCATACATTTTAGACTGGAAATGTGATGGTTAAGATTAGATGAGACACATTCATCAGACTTCCAGGGACAAATTTTGAAACAGAGGACCACCAGCATCACATCTGCAGAAAAGCAGATTTACAGCCATCTTTCATTTGCAGGCACAAAATAGCAGATGGTTTGCAAAACCAGGGAAGTGAACTTAAAGCACCCACTCTGTCTTTTACAACTTCACAAGCATGAGTTTTGCATGGAAAAAATGCGTGTGTTCATCATTAACAGATGCAGGTCCTAACTCTTCCACTTTGATTATTTCTTTTTAACTGCCTTGTTTCTGACGCCTTTTAAAAAGGAGCACAACAGCTTCTTACTATTTATCCAAGATCTTGAACAAAAATTATTCCTGGTGGGTCTTGAGCTCCCCCCATTGACTTCTCAATAGTAGCTAACATCCAGGCCTCATTTCAATGCTCCACCACTGTCCAGACAAGCTTTTCTGGGTGGGATGTTGAATCTTTACAACAATGAAGAAGTGATTGCCCTCTGCTGTGTGTACGCTTACTGTATTTTAGCACTACCACTGTTAACAGAAGTTATTGCTATGCCCAGCCCTTCCTGGAGAGCGCTGCTACTCAGCTGAAGAGCTTATTTTCCTCTTTCTTCAGTGATAGAAGAATAATCATTTCTGCCCAAGCTCTTCCCCCTCCCTGGCCAAAGTCTCTTATGATCTGAAAGACTCTCCCAATCTCAGAATTGGAGCACAGGGTTATTATGGTCTGTATTATGTGCGCCATCAGCACTCCAGTGAGCTGATGGTAATACAATGGTGCCAAAATTGGTGAATGTGCCACAAGGCTTTTGACATCATTTGCCATGAACACTGATCCATAAACTCCGAGCTGCAGGCCATTGGCATGTCACCCAAATGACAGGCTATCAAATCAGGTTTTCAACAGCTCCCCAGCATGGCTCAGTCTCCATTAACTCTTCGTTGTTAGTGTTGAAAAAGGGTGTAACCATGCACATGGCTAAGGACTTCAGTGGTCTCCTGGCTTATGACCAATTTCTATGGTAATTCAAGGACAGCCAGTTGTTATTTTTTTTCTGAAGAAATAACCAGCCTCTCTTTTCTTCCTGAAATAATGTGAGAAAGATTAAGGCCACAGTTTTGGGCTTTTGTCACCTTCTTGATCTTTAAGAGACATTCTCTACTCTTTCTCAGCTGTGTTTCAGCATTCTGGATATATAAAAGTGGCAGCAACCTTAGGGAATACCACTTCACAGACAGATCCACAAAGAAATATAAAGCTGGAGATAGGTCATGCTCTTTCCTTTCTTGTGCTGTGACATGAGGACTGAGTCATGGAACAAAGGGATGTGGCTGGGAGGGACCTCTCTGGCTATTCTTCACTGTTAAATCAACACCCTTCAACAGTATCAGGGTTCACAGCTATTTATTTACCTGAGGAATGGCAATGAGCCCAGGTGACACATGAATTTTATTTTAGACAAAAGGCTGCCTAAAGACTTTCACATTGTTACGTTTAAAACAGTTCCCTGGTTCTTTTCTATCAGACATTTGCTCCTTCCTCCAAATATCTTCTTGCAAACAACTTCATTTAGATATGCTTCCAACATCTGCTGTCTGTATCAATTTGTCTTTTGGAGCCTATTTTATGGCAGAGACTGTCTTACTCCATGTTTCTCAGAACAGTGTGTAGCTTTACACTTTTAAATATGGGATCAGATGCTAAGAGCCCTCTAGTCCTGTGCAAGGGCTGTGGAAATCATGCATATTCTATTCTATTCTATTCTATTCTATTCTATTCTATTCTATTCTATTCTATTCTATTCTATTCTATTCTATTCTATTCTATTCTATTCTATTCTATTCTATTCTATTCTATTCTATTCTATTCTATGCTAATGCTAATGCTAATGCTAATGCTAATGCTAATGCTAATGCTAATGCTATTCTATCCATAAACCTCCTCTACCAGTCTCTACCTCAATGCCTTCCCATGGCACATTATCTTACATCAATAAGAAATATTTTATGTGGTTTGTTTTCTACTAATCTTCAGACTAAGGTGAGTAATGAATAGGAGAGGACTGTCTTAATGAGACCAGTTGCTTTTATTCTATCTGTTTATAATAAAGAAGACCAAGGCCTTTCATGTGGAAGGTAGGGAAGCTTACTGTCATCCTATGCACTCTTTGTATACCTGCTGACTAGCCTGCAGGGAGACACAGTTCAAGCATGATTAAACCTTTATTAAACAAGTTGTTCACATTCCTATGTTTAAAACAGTTTCCTAGTTCTTTCCACAAGCCACTTACCCCTTCCTCAAAATCTCTTCTTGCAAACAACTTTATTCAGAAATGTTTACAACACTTCTACTGTTCCAAATATTTCAACATAGTCTAGTGAGTGGAATGGTTGCCCAAAGAGCTCAAGTCAACCCTTTAGCTCTAGCCCCAGCACACCTGAAGAGTAAGATCTTGAGAATAGAATATGATCTGATATTCTGAGAGGGAAAAAAACCCACAGAACAGAAGACAGATTCAGGGTCTATACTGTTAACAATAATCAGAAATACTATAAGCTGTTGAGGTGCACAGCAGGATACTAGTGTGGCAGTCCCTTCCTCTCTAGAACTGAGCAGTCCTCTTCCCTCTTCTTTCTCTGGAGTTCAATCCTTTCCTTTTTTCTCAACCATCAACAATGACTGCCAACACAGTAAAACTTTACCTCCCTGCTCTCTCCTCTGCTCCAGCTTTGAGGAAAGCAAAGCTAAGCAAGATACTGCAATTATAGATAACTCATTTGTGTTCCAAGTTGACACCGTCCACCTCATCCACTCTTCATAGAATCACAGAATGGTTTGGGTTGGAGGGGACCTTTAAAGTCCATCTAGTCCAACCCCTCTGCAATGAGCAGGGCTATCTTCCACTAGATCAGGTTGCTCAGAGCCCTGTCCAACCTGGCCTTGAATGTTTCCAGGGAGGGGGCCATCTAACACCTCTCTGGGCAACCTGTTCCAGTGATTCACCATCCTCATTGTAAAAAACGTCTTCCTTATATCTAGTCTGAATCTACCCCGCTTTAGTTTAACACTGTTGCCCCATTCTTTCTCTATTTAAGATAACAGTGATAATAATAACCAACAGTAGAGAGAGCACAGAAGAGGAAAAAAAACCTCAAGTGACATAATTTGCCTTTGACATTTATTCTTCATGGGACCTGGCACATTGCGATCACTGTTGAGTGTTTCAATAGAAAGAGATATTTTGAATATTTATTGCACTCTCTGACCTTTCTGGAGCTAATGGATGCCAAGTTCAGTATGAAAATCCACCAACCTTCAGAGAGTGACACAAACTGTTGAGCTTGTGATATTAATTCCTGGAAGAATACTAAGGGTAACGATGTTTCTCATCAGGTAAAAGGGTCTGAGAATGAGGGAGAACAATTAGCCAAAGCCAGGAACCAGACAAGCAGTTTTGGCTGGGCTGTGAACAAAGTACAGTGGATAGTTCTAGCCCCTACATGTTAAGTCAAACCTTAGTAGCTGCAAGTAACATATCTGCTTTCCTACATGCTGATACTGAAATAAGAGGTTGCAAAACTTAGATTTGTTTTTCTCTGTGGGGAGTGTAGAAACCCTCTTAGTCTAGAACTCTTTCATTGCCAACATTCAAATAAATGTAATATACATTTTTTTCAAGCTCATTGGGCAGTGAACACCACACACATGATCAAAAAAGAATTAAGCAAGTTAATTCAGTTGTCTCCCACCAGGCCCATTTTCATCACTGGTGGCATTACAGCTTTTATATGTGGTTATTTTTAGCATCAGCAAATAGCAGTAAGGCTGGTCTGTGGCAGGCATGTGAAGGAGCACTGGGCTTTATTACCTGCTTTGTTACAAACTTCCTCTTGAACCTTACTAAATGGTTCTGTTTCTGTGCTTCCCTCACCCATGGAAAATAATCATGCCACTCAGAAGCTTGCAGGGTTTGATTTAGTAACATTAGTGAAGCTCTTGGTTGTTAAACTCATTATGATTGTTTACAGAAAGTTGCTGCAATGAGTAAACACTGGTTTGCTCTACAGGGAGATGACCAAGCTCTTGGGAGCTTGGCACACTGCCTGCCGTTCCTCAGCCGAAAACCCAACAAAGCAGGGGAGTAACCTGACTGGATTCCTCCTGCTCTATGCCTTGATACAGGCTCTTTCCACTGCTCAGGCCAGGCCAACATCCCCTTCCACCATGTCAGACCTGGCAATTACTAATTCTTGTGAAGAGAATGACCAATCTGATCAGAGATATGTGTAACAATAAGCAGTACCAGATGCTTCAGCATCCCCTTCCTTTAACCCTGTGATGCGTAAGAAAAGGGATCTTCTATCTGCTGTCTTGGCTAAGGTGTTCTCAAGTCATAATCCATTTTATTCTAGAAGCTCCACCTGCACCCCTGATCTCATCACGCATAAGGGACCGAAGCAGCAGGCTGAAGGCAGATGGGGGGGAGCTGCTCTCCCCCTGTGGAACACAGCTTTCCCCCCCCAACTTTGCCCTAATTCCTAGGGCACCGAGGGGGGACAAAACCGGTGTCCCCAACCCCCGCTGCGGGTGTTTGTTCCACGCCGGGACACGGGGCGATGGCTGCCACCTCGAGACCGGACAGTCCCTAAGGTGACAACGGGAGGCAGGGGACAGGCCGGCGACCCCTGAGCCAGCCCCAGCTCCCGCCTGTTCCTTCCAGTCGCTTCCCGCCGGAACTCTTTGCCCTCCCCAGCCCTAGGAGGCGCGGTGGGACGAGGGGGCGTTGAGGGCGGACACTCCGGGGGCCGCACCGGCACCTGCACCGGCACCAGCGCCCGCTCCCGCCGCCCGGGGAGCGCGGCACCCACTGCGCATGCGCGCTCTCGCCTCCCGCCTGTTGGGCTATTCCACACTGCTTCTCAGAGGGCAGGGATGGCTTAAAAAAAATTGTAAGCTTGTCCTTCTCTACATCACCTTTAGGTAAATAGCAACGCTTATATCCCTGATGTAGAGATATTTTTTTTTTTATTTCACAATGAGTCTCAGTGCGTGCGGCTGAAAACCAGAGTGGGAAGCGCCCCATGGCATTTTGTCCTCCCCCCCCCTCTTTGCGGATAGGTCGGCCCGGTTCGTCACCTTCTCCGCTCCGGAAAGGGCGGGGTGAGGCTGAGGGTCAGTGCGGGCGTCGGGCCGCTGCCGCTGGAGCCTGCCCGCCCCGCCATGCCGCCGCCGGGCCAGACCCAGCTCCCGGACTGGGACGGCCTGAAGCTCCGCGTGCAGACTCTCATCGCCTCCCACCGCGTCATGATCTTCAGCAAGAGCTACTGCCCCTACTGCAATAAGGTGAGGTGGCGGCGGGGGTGAGGGGGCAGCCGCCGGGGGGTGGGGGGGAGCGCTCGGGGCCGCTTCCCTCGTCTCGCCGCGGGGAGGAGGAGGAAGAGGAGGAGGAGGCAGGCCGGCCTGGCGCGGCCCCGGTGCGAGGCGAGAGACATCTGCCCTGAGGGCACCCGCTCGCACTTGTGGCGGCCCGCCCAGGGCGGGGGGAAGAGGGTTGGGAAGCAGGCGTTGTGGGGATGCTGCTCCTCTGACGGCACCCGTGGCATTTAGAGAACAAAAGTAGCGCTGCCTCCGTGCCGCTGGGGTTAAGCACTAGATGCCACCCTTATAGGGCTTGAAATGAGGTATCGGTTCTCACTGGCGTCCGTGGTAGTTCTTTCCCTTTGCCACATGAGCGGACGGGTGGATGATGTGTGGGAAGTTCCTCACACTGCGCGTGTTCCTCAGTTAAGCAGTTTTTGTATCCGTTAGTTGAAGGTCAGGGTGCTGGTTTTGTTGCTTTCTTACTGAAAGTTTGAGCACCACACTGGTGTTCGACTTGGGAAAAGTTGCGTCACTGGGAAGGAATAAGTGAAGTTTTTGTCTCTTCTTAAATTTGAGGGCGAAGGCTGACTATATATAGTAAGAGTATAAGTTCTAAACACTGGTCATAATTTGTGTTTAAAAAACCCCCACTGTTGATTACCTGTGATGTTTAGAGAAAACTATCTTTCTAGACCTGGTTATGCATTGATATCACAGGGTGACTTTAACTAGTGAGCCAGAGTCATTAAAGAAAAATGGGATCTTCATTAGAATTTTATGACACCAGCACACTATCGTTATAGCCCATACAGACTCGGGGTGTTTGTAGATATTGTGATTCTTGGATGTTTACAAAGAGCATGTTATGAAAAGTTAGCAAAACCTCATAATACCATATTTAATGTGGCCATTGTGGAACAACATAATAGGAACTGTGGGATTGAGTCCTGGTGTTCCTCAGTGGAACTGACAACCAGGAGAACACTCAGAAGCTGTAATCCCTTGTGTAGGTTATGTTTAGTTCCGGTAACTCTTGTGAGGGAGGAGATACTATGACCCAGTTGTAGAAAACTTAAATGAATATATCTTATTTCACTTGCAACTTAATTGAGGTTTTGGGAAAGGAAGCTTCTGTGTATGAGAGTAAAGGCAAAACCAATGCCTTCTCTCCAAGAATGTTTTGGCAGAAAGATAGTATAGCAGAGTAGGCAGCTTCAATCCTTCTAAAATTTGTTTAGTTATCAATTTACTTTAACATAAGTTTTAGCTAATGAAGGGTTGGAGTCTTGCTCAAGTCTAGTCCAGTTGACGAAAATGTTATCTTTTGTTGAGGGCTTTCCATTGAGAAATACTTAATTGTGCCTGTCTGTATTGCTCTGCATGCTTTTAGTGATCGTGATTGCTCAAGTGTTGATATGTATGGCACTCAGTCCAGTGTGTTTGAGATCATACAACAGCATAATGATTTTTTAAACCTTGCAACCTTTTCCTTCATCTGTTTCTGGTATTGCAGTGACGCTAGACTAACACAAGGACCTTAAGGAAGAAATAGACTTGATTGTAGTCCAGTAATTAAATTCCAGATTAATGTTCTTTCCTGCATTTGTTCAGAGCTTCACCATTAGGCAGGATTACTTGCTTCAGAGAAACAATCAGATATGAGGAATATTATCTTTATTGTCTTAGAAAGGGAAAGAATTAATATCTTGAGTAGGAGGTTACTTTCTCATGGCCCTTTCTAGGAGGGAGAGTTGAAAGACCTTATGTGAATATTTGTGAAGGAACAGGTGTTAAACTTGGGGTACAGTGGGAGAAAGAGCTGATTTCTCAAGTAGGCACATTTCCTTTATTTGCTTTCCTGTTTGGAACAGAAGAGAAAGGTAAATAATGAAGAAAACATAGAAAAAATATATATTGCAGAGGGAGAACTAAAAGAAGAAAGCTTATGAGAGAAGGAAGCCACACATGAGACATTAAGTGATAAAACAAGTATCTGCAGCAGTATGAATATTAACAACCCCTCCCACATAAGACTTAGAAAACAGTGAAAGGAATGGGAGAACAGTGGGTAATGCAGCATTCTTGCTAGATAATCTAGTCAGTAGAATTAATGAAGTGGATATAATTTGAAAGTGTAGTTACAGCTTAGGTGCTTAGTCTGTAATCACATAGTTTGGGGTTCTTGAAGACAGACGGGTATGAATAGTGTGCACTGTGTCTGTCTCTTACTGTGGATGTTAACAATGTGCTTTTCGTAGGATTAATTGAAAAACTGATGATGTTTAGCACAAGTGCAGAGAACACTCGTGCTCTGAAAGAACCTAATTTGGGAGGTGGGAAGAATTCTTTATTTCAAATGCAGGTAGCCATGCTGGAAGAAAATTAAGATTGTGCTTTCCTTCAGAAAAGCACTGCAAATAAATTCACTAAATGAATTGAGTAGATTCGGTTCAGTTTAGCTAGTAGCATGTCTAGGCAATTGCATGGTTCTTTTTCTGAAAATGCAATTTATTGTTCTATTGCTTTAGCAAGGCAGTAGTGGTGTTAGAATTACTTCCTTGTCATAACTTGACTGTTCTTTAATTTCTTATCACCCTGAAAAGATTTAATATTAAGATAGAAATGCATAAAGAAAACATATTTTTTAGCATGAAATATTGCCAAGTCTGAACAATTGTGATATGTTTAAATTATTTTTAAGAGCAACAACTATAGTTGCATATAAGTTTCATGTTGTTCTAGTTATATGTTGTGCTATTACTGATTACATTTTATGTCCACAGGGGTTTCTGGTCAATTCAGCTGTAGCTATTACAGAATGTTAGCTGATATGTGAAACAGCAGACCTAGGACATACCATTATTACATTATTGTATGAAGCTTATTTCAAACCTGCTTGGCTATCCTACTGACAGAAAACATCTCCAGGACAGTTTTATAAAGTGTTAGACCAATTTCTCAGTTACAGAGAAATTATCTACTGTTTAATAATACCTGGAAATTTTTCTGGTTTCTCTCATTTTGTGAAATCTGGAAGGGTTTAGTAGGTAGATGGGGCCATTGCATTGGACAGAAAGGAAGTGGCTCTGTTGGTGACCATGCAACCTATCATCCTGCCCCAGACACTTGTTGGAGAAAATACATTTTTAGGATTGGAGTATAAGGGAGGAAATGTCCCAGTATACCCCTGAAGTTTCCAGCACTGTGTGGCTCAGGAATTTCTTGACATGAGTTTGTATCAGTTTTATTGAGTTAAAAGTTTTCAGTTGATCTTTCTTCCATTAGTTGGTCTAATATCTCATTTGGTCTCCTTTTAATTTTGACTTTTGCAATGTCAGGTGGCAGTAAGTTCTCTGGTTTATGTACTGTATAGAGGTTTAATTGTGTTCTGGTAAATGCATTGTTGCTGTTTGCTCCGATGAGTATTTCTCGGAAATCATTTCCTGTTCACCTTATCTAGATATTGCTCATGATTAGTGTATGTTGTCTTTTTATTCCTCCTAATCATGTTCTTTTCCAAAAAAATAGTCTGTTATCTCTTACCTGTATCGAAGATTTCGTAACTGATCATATACTTGTTACTTTTCTTTTTCTTCCATTAGCATAGCACAAATATGATCTATTCATGAGTATAGAGTGCAATAGCTGCTTCTAATTAGGGTGCTGACATTTGATTTTTTTTTTTTTTTTCCTCTACTATATATCCTTAGTTGAGAATAACGGCTGCCTAAATGCTCTGTCCTTTTTTGGGTGTAATCCTTTCTTGTTCTAATGTTCTCTGTTCTGTCCCCCTGCCAGCTGCTGTTGCAATGTTTTAGCAGTTTTTATTTAAAAAAAAAAAAAAAAAACCACAAACAGAAAAAACACTAAGGAAAACTTGCCTGTTACTCTGCTGCTTTGTTGTAAACTAAAACATCAGCCAAGCAGCTAATTTTGTGACTTCCCTCGAGTCTGTTTACACTTCATGGTAGCAATCCCTTTAGGCTTTGTTTTTTAGATCTTTCATGGCATTCAGCTTGGGCTTTGTAACAACAGTTGTGGAGTGGGACGTCTGGAACAGTTCCAGTGCTGTTCCCTTTCAGGCCATAGCCATAGTCATTCCAGTAAGCAAGCCTTAAGGTAGTGGTGAGTTTAGGACAAAAGTTTTTAGGGCCACTGAGATGGTTAGAGGACTGGAGCACAGGATGTGTGAAGAAGGAGCTCAGTTTGTTCAACCTTGAGAAAGCTAAAGAGGGATTTTAGTTGCTGTCCTCAGCTACCAAGTGGGACTAAAACCAGATTCTTCTCAGAGTTGCAGTGAAAGTGCAAGGGCCAATAAATACAAGTTACAGTGAGATATACTCCAATGAGATAAAATGGAAGTTCTTTACTATTGCCTTATAATATCTATTTGCACAGGTAAGTTTGCAAATTATGTCAAAGGAGTAAATATTGCCATATGTAATACTACATGGAGTGTCATGAGATATGGCATTGTCCATCTGGAAGGACAGTTCACAATTTCAGTACTGCCAGTTTAGCAAATAATGTTACCATAAAAATCTTAGTTCTAAAAGGCTATCAGATTTGAATATGGTGATGAATAGTACACTCTGTCCATACAGAGATGATGTTAAAAGAATGTCCAGAACTCTTTTGCGGTGGGGGGGGAAGGAGTCACTAAATTTCAACTAAGTTGTCACTTAAGGTCTTTTTTCTTTTTAAGACTAGGCTTGTGTGTAGAGTTCTTTATTGCTGACTTCTGGATGCATGGAACAAGTTTCTAGGACATGTTCTAGTGATACTGTATCTAAGTTTATTCATGGCAATGCAGGAGAAAAGCAGCCTTTTAATGACCAAGCGTCTTCAGAATGCTTCTCCTGATTAATGGAGAACATCAGCAATTTAAAAGGTTAAAAAAGGTAACTGTTACATTCTGATATTAACTCCCTCAATATTTCACAAGCAAGATGTGACTGATTTAGTGAAACAATGGCAAACAAGTTAGAACCACTCCTGCCTGATCCTGGAGGCTGAGACAGATGTTATTAAATAGCAAACCAAAAATCAGAGCTGGAAAAAAATTCAAGAAATCTGGCCCCCTGCCTCAGGGTAAGAAAAGCTCTAATTCAAACACTTTTGACTTGTACTTTGAAGCCACTCACTGATTATCATCCATGTATGCCGTATGTTCCAGTGTCCTGCTATCAGGAAAAACTTTTCCTAAAGTTTAATCTTAATCTCTTGTTACAGTTCAAGACCATTAATTATTATTCCATCTACCACTGCTTCTCTTATTCCTTGAGATAGTTAATTATTTATTTAAACACAGCTAGTTCTTTCACCATCTTTTCTATGTTAAACCCAACTCATTGACTCCCTACAATAATTGTTCTCTGCGTGTTCCTAAAACTTTTCTGAAGTATAAGAACCAGAAGTGAATGCAGGGCTGGTAGGCGTGAGCTGTCCTAGTGCTAAGTACGCATGGAGATTATTACCTTTTCTGAAGCTGTTTATAATGCACTTTTTTATTTGCATTTACTTGACAATGTTTTGTTTTGCATGTTATCCTCTACTCCTTTTTCCTTTCCTTAGTACCATCACGGAATCTGGCAGCTACTTTACCTCTCTTCTTGATGTTTTTCCATATGGCATTTATTCTCATGATTTTTGGTATCTGTCAAGGTTGGAGAAGTCTGCAGCTAAGCAAATTGTATATAGAAACTTTGTATTAACATAGTGGAAGGTTGCTGTGATGTGGGATGATTAATCTGGGTCTTGTTAAATAGTCTGGTTTTAGGTGAGGAACATGCAAAACGTAGAAGTAATGCCAAACTTTGCCAAAGCCGTGTAGAGCTAGGCCCTCAAAGCATAATAACTGAGACTTAGAAGTTACCTGTATAGGTCCAACAATCAAGTTTTCCGCTCACCTGTGTATCAGATCTTGTGAAACCTTTGCACTGGCATTGTATCTGTTTCTGTTGTAGGTGAAAGAACTCTTCCGCTCTATGCGTGTGGAGTACTATGCTTTGGAACTTGATATAACTGGTAAGTGGAAGAAAGGAAATCTATCACATGCTGTTTAATGTGACTAAAAATGGGTGACTGTGCATGACTCCTTAAGCTGTCTTGAACTAATTATAGGATATATAAAACATTTAAAATCAATTTTAATATATGCAGAAATAAAAGCAATTAGGTTTCAATGTGAATTTTAATGCAGGATGTGTTTTTAATATAACTGAGGGCTTTGACTGTACAAATCATCAACTGATAGAGGATCTGAGATCTGATTCCTCTATGAGGAACTCTGTCTTTTGGGAAAATCCTGTAGTATTTTTCTTCTACCTTAGGTTCTTTTGTGGCTTTAGATGAATTGTTAATGTTTGACATGGTATATGAGTGACCTTCATGTGGAAAGTTGCTGAGTCATTGGGAGGGTAAATTCCAGTGCCTCCGCTGTTGCTATTTGAGTTGTTTTGGTTTTTTTTTAAGGTCCAAGCTGCTTTAGTTTTAGTACACGTGTAGTGCCTTATGCATATATGTACATAATGCATGTAGCTTTCAATGTAGCTTTAAAACCAAATAGTTTCTAGCAGAATTCTTAGTAAACTCTTATTTGCACTGTTGGTAACCTGTTGAATGTGTATTAAATTTTTTCTGTGCAAAACTTAGTTTCCAATGTTTATTTTAAAGTAGTAATGCTTTTTAGAAGTGTTTGTGCCGAAGCAGTGTTTGGGAAAAGTGTATTTACTTATTGATCCATAGCATCTCTTCTTACTTTTTTTTATTTTTTATAAAAGTTGTGATACTGTGAACTAATTATACCTCAAGATGTGCAAAGTACAACGCGCAGTATTTTTTTTTTCTGGAATTATTCCTAATTAATAATGTATTTCCCTTGCAATTGCTCTTATTACTGATACTAAATAGATATGGCCTTGGAGTAGAAAGGTTTTAGTCAGTGATTACTGTAAATTCTCATTCCCCTATTTACTGCTGGACAGCTGTTGGGAGATTCAAATTGAGCCTGTTTGTAGGTGCTAATGATTCAGATGACAGGTAAGGTCAGGCAGTGATAACCTTAAAACTAGGAGGTTTAAGATAGTATGGTGGGTAGAAAAATTTTGAAGGTAGCTTTTAGGGTAAGTAGAAGAGCATGTTCATTCTTCCCATCCCCATATTCTCATAATATAAAGCTGCTGGGCAAAGCTATGTGCACTTACACAGAACGTATCCAAAATCAGACAATTCTCATGAACGAAAAGCTGTTTCTATGATCTCCTGTGATATCTGGAAAATAATTTTTGTGTAGTACCAAGTGTGACACTGTCAGGAAGAGGTTGATAAGAATCCAGGGTGTACAGGGCTAAACTAATGCTATTACTTCAACTTTACTCCATTCTGTATAATTATGGCTTGAAGCACCAATTTTTCCTTGGTATTTAAGCACGCTCTTTTGAGAAGTAGTTTCTGAAGACTTGCCTATATTCAGGAAGTCTACAAATGTGATGTTTATAATAGAATTGCTTTTTTGGCAGGCCTACAGTATGTTGCAGTCCAAACTTTTAATACTTCAGGTTTTTTTAAAAGCTCCCTTCTTGAAAATTTTTCTATAATGTGCCTGTTTCTTCTCTTCTTAGCTGATGGGCCCAGTATTCAGCAAGTGTTAGCAGAGCTAACTAATCAGAGGACAGTGCCTAATGTATTTGTGAATGGAACTCATGTAGGCGGCTGTGATTCAACTTACAAGGTAACTTTTCTTTAAAAATCAGCTGGAAGTAGACAAGACTACTGAGTGAATTTGCTGTTTGGTCATAATTAAATTTTGTGTGACATAATAGACTGGATGATCTAGGTGAGAGAAGGCAATGTCATCCAGGTTTTGGTATACTCAGAAATGTGCGTGATAATGTGATTATTTGTTGACTTTTTTTTTTCCCCTCTCTCTTTTCCAGGCTTATCATGATGGATCGCTGCAGAAACTTCTTGGGGATAGCAAAGCTGCAGAACCGTATGATTATGACCTCATTATTATCGGTGGTGGCTCAGGTGGACTTGCATGTTCCAAGGTATGACATGAAAATTGCATTAAAGAACAGGTTGTATATGAAACTTCTTCAAATCTTAGTCTCTATTAATCACAATAGTATAAACCAGTCTATATTTTGATGAATATTACAGTTCAATTTGTTAATTAACAAATCAGTAGTGGTCTAGTAATGTGCTCACTCAGGGGATCATGGTCTATGTGGACCAGATACTAGCCAGTGTCTATTCAGGTCTTGATCCTAATAATAGGTTTTACATTCCTGGCTAGGGGTAGAACCAAAAGTTTTTTAAGTATCTTCTCTTCATGTGTAGCACACAGTCACTAACGCTTCTAAACGGTAATCTGGAAAACTTAAAGGCTACTCTTGAAGTACCTTTTACTGGTCAGGATTCAGGATCACTAGTCATCTAAAATGAAGTGCTTTCAGCTGTTCTCTCAAGAAACTGGTTTGCTCTTTATTAACTTCTAACTGCTTTTTCAGAAAAGGTAATAGAGATTGTGTTGCTGTTACACATTTAGCATTTGTTCAGAGTGCCTCAGGACCTAAGGTGTGGATTCAGTTTTTGGTTCTACCTGAGAGATTTGAACACACAATTACCACCTCTCAGGCAGGTATCCTACCCATCAGTTTATAGTTTGGGCATGGTGTTTATTTTCTTGACAGCTTTGGTGATTGCTGTATAATACAGTTAAGTGTGCAACTTTCACTAAATAAATATAAAACAGGCAGAAGTTGACAGCTCAATTATTCATTTGTCCAACTGGGCATTTTCAGAATGTTCCAGATGTTTTCTCACAATGCCTTCTGGGACATCAGTTACAAACTTGATGATAATTACCAGACTGTTCAGTGTGGGAGAGGTCAGGTATTCACAGAATACAAGGTAGCTGGCTAAACCTTGTATGAGCCAGGCTTGAAGTAACTATGCAGGAGTAGCTAAACAGATTAGAGACACCTAAAGATTTGATCCAAGCACTTGAAAGATCAAGCAATGGGTAGATTTAGTCAGGTACCTGGTAATTCCTTGGACAGGGTATCATAGGATTGTTCAGGTTGGAATGGACATTAGGAGGGTGTCTAGTCTAAGCTCCTACTCCAAGCAGGATCAACTGTGAGGACAAACAAAATTACGCAGGAACACATCCAGCTGAGTCTTGAAAATAGCTGGGGTGGAGATGGCACAGCCTTTCTGGGAAATGTGTTTCACTGCTTGAGTGTCCTCATGGTGTGGAAGTTCCTTATATCAGGTCTGAAACTCTCGTATTTCAGCTTACAGCCATTGTCTTTTGTCCTTGCACTATTTGCCAGTGTGAAGAGCCTGGTGCAGTCATCTTAATGACCTCTTTATAGTTATTGGGAAGTTGCTGTTTGGTCCCCTCCAAATCCACCATTTCTCTAGGCTGAATGTGTCAAGTTCCTTCACCCTTATCATCGAGTGAGTGCTTCAGCCCCCAGAGCATCTTGGTGGTCCTTCATTGAGCTGTCTCTGGTTAATTAAGGTCACTTTTTTCATTCATGAACATGCTAAGTCATTCCTGCTCTTCTGAGAGAAAAGGAGAGCTAACAGTGTAAGTATTTCTTTGAGTGAGGTAGAAGAGGATCGTAGGCTGATAAACCCATCTTGTGTCCTCTTCAGATCATGGCTTTTGACAGTGTAGGCTGATATGGATGCAGCACTGAACATAAATATCCATTCAGAGTTTGGAAGAAAAAGAATAGTTTTTGAGAGATTTCAATTATTGTCTAATGAAGGAGGTAGAAAAGCCATATATGGTAATGAGACTAACTTGCAAAGGAGCCTTGTACTAGTACTAAGTATATCATGACCTTTCATAAGTGGACAGGCTTTCTTAGTCAGGCAACGGTTCAATAATGCTGACTTGTCTCTCTGTCTTTTATAGGAAGCTGCTGTCTTGGGAAAGAAAGTAATGGTATTAGATTATGTTGTTCCAACACCTCTTGGAACCTCATGGGGTAAGCTTATGTTAACTTGTATTTTGTGATGTTTGAATGCCAGTGATACATACTGAGTTGTTGGGTATTATGGATGTGTATTCTTAGAAGTTGTGGCTGAATTCCTATAATTCTGGAACACAGATAACAATTCCTGGCATGCCTGCTTTTCTGGGCGGTTATTTCTGTTGTGTATTGCTAACTCTCAGTTCTTTGTCAAATCTTGTTCTAGTTCTGTTCACTTTCAGATCATGTCCAGCTAGTGTGTGTGTGCAAGTTTACATTCTCATGTTTGTGGGGGCTTTTTGCCTTTTAGTTCATCTAGTTTTATTTCGTGGACAACTGATCTAGGCTACCTCTAGAACACTATGGCTATATGACTATGCATGCCTCACCTTTCCGTAATTAAAGACAGCTGCTATCTGACCTTATTACTATTGGCAGTTGAGAATGAGTAAGGAGGAACTTAACTGGTCAAGTTCTATTGAATCAAGGTATGAATGTGCTTTCATAGCTAAGATTTCAATCGAATACATATTTCAAATTCCACATAATAAGTGATACTAAACTCTAGGAACTCTGGGCTTTTTGCCTTGCTTACTTGCCAATCTGACTAAAATCTGAAGTATTTAGGGCCTGTGTTTAAGACAACACACTGTACCCTTCTTAGTTCGAGTAACCTCTTAAACTGAATACAAACTTGTAAGCTTAATGTGTTCATTGTATTTTAAATGTCTCACAACAAAAAATTCATGTTACTTGTATGGCTCTAGCAAACATCTCCAACTGCTGGATGGGTGATTATACAAAGCACATGATAGAAAAAGCTTAAATATCCTGTTCATGCATGTAATAACATGGTTCTTTCCATCTTAGGACTTGGTGGGACATGTGTAAATGTAGGTTGCATTCCTAAGAAGCTAATGCATCAAGCAGCACTTCTGGGTCAGGCACTCAAGGATTCAAGGAAATATGGGTGGCAGTATGAAGAACAAGGTTAGTAAGAACACAGAGGACAGACCAAGGCAGTGTACAGATGAGACTGAGTTTAAGATCATTCTTGCACTTTGGACTTCACAAACTATAGGCAGAGTTCAGTAGTTTTCTTAAGTGAATCGGAAGCTGTTCTCCTTGAGTCATAGGAACGTTTAAGATTGAAAGCTAATTGTGTTTTGTTCTCTATATTATCTAAATTAAATGAAAGAACTTCTAGAATAGGTTTATTTCAGATAGGAACAAGTCAGGTAAATATTAATGTAGTAGAACAAGACTTTAGTATGTATCCTCATTACTGATGATGATGTTTTCATAGCATGATGTACAGTGAATAAGACTTAAGTTTTTCTTTAACGGTTTATTGCACTTTGATTTCTTTAAATATGAAATTAACATCTTGTTTCAGTTAAACACAACTGGGAGATCATGGTAGAAGCAATTCAAAACTACATTGGTTCTTTAAACTGGGGTTATCGAGTGTCCTTAAGAGAGAAGTCTGTGACATATCTCAATTCTTATGGAGAATTCATTGAACCACACAAAATTAAGGTATGTGCTGTGTTTAAAACATTTAGTTGGGAGGGAAAACTCATGTTCTAAACCTGCATTTTAAAATACAACAAGGAAAAGGCTTCATATTGACATTGCCAACTGAAGTTAAAAACTCATTTGTGAAATAAGTTATTGATTCAAATTATGATTGTATTTTAGTACATGCCTCAATGTTTGTATACCTAGTAACTCTTACATAAGAGTACTGTGGATATCTGTAAACTTATGTCTTGCATGAATAAAGTTGTCTCAGTTGTTAACTTCATGACTGAGGTCAGCAGCCTGAGTGGGGAGAGGGGGAAAGAAAAGCTTTAGCTGTATGATTTTGCCACCCGGAAACTCTTTATACTAAAGCATAAAAGCTATTGAAATTAAATTCAGGCTAAGCACTTGCATAACAGTGCTGCTAGAACCTTATGCTGTATCAGCATAAGAATTAAACTGTCAGTTTTGCAAGACAAAACATGTGCTGGCAATCTTGCCGTAAGTGACAGTATTGTAGCAAGGTTAACTTAGAAATGCACATTGAAGACAACTGATTCAGTGGGTGTAATTGTCTGTTTTCAATATGAGTTTATGAAGCCAGAACTACATGTGTTTCAAACCAAGAGACCAGCACTGAAAAGATAGTAGTATGCTCAATTTACCTCATCTACTAACTGTTCTAGTGTCCAGGTATGCAGGTCATCTACTTCAGTGTCCTTAGTCTATAAATGAAGTAGAACAGAAAGACTTTCAAGAGGAGGCTAGACTAGATGACCTCCTGAGATCCCTTCCAACTTGAATTACCTGATGACTCAGTTTCCCTCCATCTGTGTTGGAAAGTAATTTAAGAGCAAGAATGAAGGTTGGATTTTGAGATGCATTGACAAGATGAAATTTCCCAACACCAAGGGCCTCTAGGGGTCTAATTAGTTTGAATTCATTCAAAGTTGGGTCTTAGGCCCTCTGAAATCATGTAACTACTTTTTTTTTTTTTTTAAGAAGTGCTCTAAGGTAAAAAAGCCTGATAGTTTGTGATTTAAACCTATTCTTCAGTGACCTACATGGCTTCTCTAAATGCACTAGTTCTTGTTTGAAATTGCTTGTTCTTGATTCTTAAACATATCTACAATATTTAATGAGAGGATTACATAGTTTTTAAAAGTCAACTTAAAAACTGTTCCTATGATAGACTTTCTTAACTATTTCTGTGTAAACAGGCGACTAATAGAAAAGGACAAGTAACCTATCATACAGCAGAGACTTTTGTCCTGGCAACAGGAGAAAGGCCTAGATATCTGGGTATCCCTGGAGATAAAGAATACTGTATTACAAGGTGAGATGAAAAGGCATAATAGACTGAACTTTGATCTAGTGCTTGCAAAGACAAACAACCTTGTCTTGAAAGAACCTTGTAACTTATACTTCTTTTCTTTTTAGTGATGACCTCTTCTCCTTGCCTTACTGCCCTGGCAAAACTCTAGTTGTGGGTGCTTCCTATGTGGCTCTAGAGTGTGCAGGATTTCTTGCTGGTCTAGGTCTAGATGTCACAGTGATGGTGCGTTCCATACTCCTTCGGGGCTTTGACCAAGAAATGGCAGAAAAAGTAGGTGCTCACATGGAATCACATGGCGTAAAGTTCATCAGGAAGTTTGTACCTGTTCAGGCAAGTGCTTTCTTAAGGTTTCTTCTCTTCGTGCAAAATTACTTTAAACAGCACATGTAGAATGCATGTGCTGTCTGGGAAGGCTTTGGCTGTACAGCAATAAATGTTTTATGAGATTAACCTTTTTTTACTGCTGAATGATAGATTAGTAGGTCAAGGTTTGAAGTGACAGTGTAAGTGAGCTCTGTGCTGCTAATGGTCATTCTAAGTTTACAAATATTTATGCAGGTTGAACAGCTGGAGGAAGGCACGCCTGGAAGACTGAAAGTGACAGCAAATTCTACTGAGGGACCAGAAATCTTTGAAGAGGAATATAACACTGTAAGTGTTTCTGGATTGGAAATAACTGAATATAGCAGCACATGAAGATGTGTTAAAATACTTTAAAAGTGGTTCAGAAGAAAAGTAAAAGGGAGTTCACTTGAAAAATTGTTCACGTAAATTACAGGCAGAAAAAAACACATGAAAATTCAATATTCATCTTCAGTTGAGTCCTGGCAGCAGAATGGGTGATACTTTACATGGCTGGAATTTAGTTCATATGAACAGTGTTATTGCTTCTAATTTTGTTCTGATATTGATGTTTTGCTGTTTGTGCAACTTGTTTCAGAGATGCAACATGGAGGAGCCTGAACTGTTGGTGGCTCTTCCAAAAAATTTTTTGAGAAGTTACTTCAATCACGTTTCACAGGTTTTTTTCCAGAAAAAGACCAAAGGAAGTGTTATGCTGATTGCACTTTTCTTGCATAAAACTACTGCATTTAATTTTGGGGTTTTTTTAGGTTTTGATAGCTGTTGGTCGTGATGCATGTACCAGAAGTATTGGTTTAGAGACAATTGGTGTCAAAATCAACGAGAAGTGAGTATTCCTTAACTTGCTTAAACCACTGAATGCGATTTTGATTTTTATTTTCTTTTTTACCTCTGACAATACCTAATGGTACTGATGCTTTTTTTTTGATCCTCATTCTTATACCTGGCAATTATGTGAACCTTTAAAACCTTTTCTCTCCTGGGTTTGAGTAGTCATCCATTAACTCCATTTCTTTAATAAGTATTTTCTAAAAGAACTATTCTGAGTTAAACACAGCATCCAACAAGTAGGTATTAAGGAATAGATTTAATGTATGTGCCTAATTTACTTAGAAACTGCAGTTTAATATTCTGTTAAACATTTTATTCAGATCATGTGACAAGTTAATCTAGGGATTTAAAGAGGCAGCAAACTACTCGCTTCCTACCAATTTAACTTTTTTCTTATTTCTCCCTGGTGTCAATGCAAAACTGGTGCAGAGGAGGCAGGAGGATTATATTGTTCAGGCAAAAGAAAAATTAATATCAGGTTGCAGCAGCTAACAACTTATTAAGCCAAATCACTTAAACATGTGAGTGATATTGCAGTTCTCTCCCCATGGGGGAAAATGTACATTGCAAACTATAATAATTGAGTAAAAGATCGTAAGTCCCAAGGTGTCTGAGTAGCTTCATCGTCATCAGACCCACACTGTTGCTGGGGTCAAAGCTGGTCCACTGAATACTGACTTCAGCCATGAGTCAGAGGTGATTGATGCTCTAAAGAGTTTGCAGTTGAAGTAAAAAAGGCATAAGCATATTTAATAATGTGCCCAGTAGTTAAAATAACATCTTTATAGCAGAACTTCTGCTCTGGTTTTTGCTGAGCCCTGAGGAAGGTTGTGACACTGAACTCTATTATCTTTTCTGTTTGTTTTAAAGGAATGGGAAAGTACCTGTAAATGATGAGGAACAAACCAATGTGCCTTATGTTTATGCTGTTGGAGATATACTGGATGGAAAGCTTGAACTCACTCCAGTTGCCATTCAAGCAGGGAAACTGCTAGCCCGCAGGCTTTATGATGGTAGTTCCACAAAGGTAAAGCTATAAGAATACAACTTCAACTTATTTCTATGCTTTTTACCTCAAAATTGCAATAACATGAGTTGGTTTGTCCATTTGACTCTGGGTAGTGCAAGTGTTTTGTAAAAAAAAGTGCTAATACAACTTTTCCTGTTATATACTGTATAGAACTTGCATAGTCTAAATATAAATTTTATTTTATTTTTTTTCAGTGTGACTATATCAATGTACCAACGACAGTGTTTACTCCTTTAGAGTATGGCTGCTGTGGGTTAGCTGAAGAAAGAGCCATAGAAGAATACGGAAAGCAAAACTTGGAGGTCAGAGCACTCAGGACTTAGTTAACTTGTAGCTTGAGAATGTTTTTCTTGGGCCTTGCTGCTTTACACTCAAGGCATAGTGTTAAAACAAGATTAAAAGGTCAGCTGGATAGGTCTTTGATCATGGAAGTGTTGTCATCTGGCTAACAAGGTACTGGACTCAGAAATCCAGGACCAGACTTGATAACGTTAGAATTGCCTGTAGCTATTTGCATGCTGCTGAGAAACATTTGACTTCAGAAAGCCAAACTCAGGTTGTAAAACTGTAGTTGTTTGTTTTCTGTTGTTGTTGTGAATTAAAGACTGAATTAAAGGCTGAAGTATACCAAACTCCTGGGGCGAGCTGACTATTTTCTGCTTGTTCACTGTACTTGGGAATTAATTTCTTCCTGACCTTTTCTATGGCTATAGTAGTATCAGGCATATCTTCTCTGTTTTATGGTAATTTCTGGCTTCTGCACTTCTCTGAAGAGTTTCATTAAAGCTGTTTGCATGCCTTGTGTTTAACTCCTTACGTCTTTCAAATACACTTGGCATTATTTAGCTTCTGCTAACTGTTGCAGAATAGGTTTAAACTTATAGTAAATAGATGTTCATTTTGTACTACCGAAGCACTTATCTTTCTGAAAGTGCAATCTTAAAATGCTGGGTCTTTTAGCTTTTGCTGTTTTAATCAATTATTTAAATCAAGGGCACATGGTTTGAGTCAAGTCTTCCTCTACTGGCTTTTGGAGGACAGACTGCTTGGGCCAGCGGGAACAAAAGTCACTGTCTTGTCTAGTGTATGTTATGAAAATCTAATGGGTTAATTGTCTTTATAAATAGGTGGTTTGACATTAAAAATTAGGACTATGTCTAACTGAGTTCATCAAATTCTAATACTCTTTTTCTTTTCATACTCCCAGGTTTATCACACTTTATTCTGGCCACTTGAATGGACAATACCAGGCAGAGATAACAATACTTGTTATGCAAAGATTATCTGCAGTAAACATGACAATGTAAGTATCAAGCTGGAGTGGATATGCTGAGTGTATTCTTGAAATGTCTCTTTAGATCAGTCAGAAGACTAGTATCTCTTACTTGGCCTGCTTGATGCCAGCTCTACTCACTCTGTTAACATAAGTATTTGTTCGAAGAGGTCTAATCAATTTGGAGAGAGCTGGTTGTTTTGGCTTGGGTTTTTTTGGTATAACAGGTGTTTGAGCACGTGGTAGCTTTATACTTCATGAAAATTCCATCCTGAGTTCCTACTTAAGGATAGATTTGTGAAGAATTCACCAGGGCTTTTCTTCCAAGTGGGTTTTGGGTAACTGTACTATCCAGTGTCTTGCTTTAGATTTCTGGCCTGTGTGGTTTTTGCCCTTTGCAAAGTGCAGTGTTTTGCATGTTTAGTAGAAACTTGGAAAACATGTGTTTGATCCTAGAAAAACTGATGGGAAATGGCAATTTTTAGTGATCAGTTGGTTCTTGTTGCAAATAATGTCAGTGCTGTCCAGTATTTTTCCCCAAAACTATCAGGGAGAACAGACAAACAAAGGAAGATAATTTTTTTTTTTTTTTGGTGTTTAAAATTACTTTGGAGGGAATGAATAATATGATGAAATAGCATGGCTTTTAAGCTAAGAGGAAGTAAGCTTACTCTTTTCCTTATTAGCCCACCTAACCCTTTTTCAACCCTTCAGAAAGGCTTGAAGTTCTGCTTTTATTTAAGCCTTATTGGAAATAATTCAAATGAAAAGAACACAATGGAAGAAAAGGGACTTTATCTAGATTTCTATGTGAATGGTTTATTCCTAGGATGCTGGAGGAGAATGTGAGGTAAATACTTTAGATAAATCACTTGTATTATGAGGAATTTGTATCCTGTCTTGTAAATCATGGCCAGCCCTAGGCTAGAACATCTCTAGAGGTATAGGAACATCCTGGGGAAATGTTTTAAAACATTGTTTGCATCCCTCTTGATAAACCAATTAATGAAACAAATTGAAACAAGCTACACCCATTTTTAACTTGTTTTTATAGCCTACTACCATCACTCTAGATCTTGCTATGGAGACAGCTTGCTCAAAATTCGAGCCTATAATGTTTTAATTTTCTTTCTTGTTAACTGCTTGGGGAGGAAGGGAACAGCCAGTGAAGCTCTTAATATCAGATTTTTGACAGTGTAGACAGGTCCTCTATCTGACCTAATATCAATGTAAAAAAATTATTTTAAATCTGAACATACTAAACATACTCTGTATCAAATCATAAAGACAGCTGACAAAATCTGGTTAGTGTTAAGCAGTATCTTTGAATTAGTGCTGTGCAATGATTTTAACTCATTAATTTTAAAACTTGTTTAATTCTGCTGTAATAGACTGAAAAAAAACTGCAGAACTTTCTTCAGAGTATTTCATTTTTTGTTAAAGCCTCTGATACTGACTTGCTTAACATACTTTCTGTGTAGTGGAAACTACATACTAGAGCTTTTGTTAAACTTTACCTAGTACTAACTCCTGTTTTGCTCTCATTTGTCTTAAAGAATCGTGTGATAGGATTTCATGTTCTTGGACCAAATGCTGGTGAAGTTACCCAGGGTTTTGCTGCTGCAATAAAATGTGGTCTCACGAAAGAATTACTTGATGAAACAATCGGTATCCATCCAACCTGTGCAGAGGTAAGGGAGAGGAGAAGGCAGAGCTTGGTTTAAGTCCTGCATTTGAAAATGCTTACCTAGATGTAAGGAAATAATACTACATTGTATTTTATAAGATTTATTTAGTAGTTGCTTAAGTTCTAACTGTAAGATACTGACACGTGATAGAAAATGTGTTAGTTGTCCACTGCAACTTATTTTCTGTTGTAACAGTTCAAAGAATTCTAGTATTGCTACTTTACAAGGAGACCAATAGCCATGTAGATGGTAGTACAGAGCAACAGTAAATAAGATGTTATTTTGGTGTCTTACAGGTGTTCACTACAATGGATATTACAAAATCTTCAGGACAAGACATCACCCAGAGGGGCTGCTGAGGTTAAACCTGCTGTTTTACATGTTTTCATGTTGTGCACTCTTGTTTCTGTGGAAGCCCTAATACATCCAACTGCTTTGCAGCAGAATAAACATTTGCATCAGTACCACTGTATGTACTGCAGCTGGGAGTGGTGCCTTTGTGAGGCTTCCTCAGTAAACTGTGTTGCAAATGGAAACAGTAATACAGCAGGGAAATCTTGAACTGTAAATCCTGACTTTGCTTGGAATCAGCACTACTGTGCTTTTTTGACGTTCTGGCTCGGAACCTTTTTGTGAGGTGAGCTATGACTGATGTCTGCCATGCAAGGTTGGGAGATTTCTTCGTCTGGTCAGATGACTGAACTCCTCCTGAAGGAAATTCTTAAGTTGCACAAATTAAAGCTAACGCTTCTAGGCTCCAGTATCTTGTACAAATGTCTGAGATAGAGGACAAATACATAATTGAACAATTCTTGCCAACAGTTTAGCATTGACTGATTTATCTTTTTTGATGCATTTTGTTTTACTTAATTGTATATTCAGTTGAGGCAAGATGGCACAAATAGGGTGCTATGTTGAGCAGTGCAGTTCAAACACTGGTCTCCCACCTCAACCAGTCTAAAACTTCGGAGTACTCCAAGATGTTGTTCACATTGATAGTTGTTTGACCTCAGGTGACATTATGTCTTTAAGATAAAAATTTCAGTTGTAGGCATCTTGTGTGTCAGGGTTGAAAAGCATAAGTGCAAGACCTTGTCAGTTTGCTCTTGCTGTTTATGACTATATTTGGTACTCATAGTCTCAAATCTGGTTTCCGATCTGTAATGTAAAACATCACAGAACTCAGAACTGTAAGGCTGTACTCTTATGCGGAGTATTGGAGTCTTGGAGGAGAAGGGTCTGAGTGTAATCTGTCCCACCAATATAGCAGGTGCCTGCCCATGATGGTAGTAAGTGTTGTATAGAATTTATCTGAAGCATGTGTTGCAGCAGAGAGCGATGACTTGGTGTGCTATCATGCTTTGTGTAGTGTTGTGTACAGTCAGTACTCGGAAGCTTTCTTCCACCACGAGCATTCTGCTCTGGGGCAATTGTGCTTGCATTTGGCTCTTAGTTTTGTCCAATGAGATGTTTTGAAAGACTATTCTGAACATTGTATGATAGTAAATGAACTTTTTAACTATTTAATCTATGATGTACCATGAAATTTGAAGTTCAATAAACAATGCATACAACACTTTGGTGTCTTACCTCATGGTTTATGTTACTGAATGCTTGAAATTTTATTGTGCTTCAATTATATTGTTTATCACATGCAATACTGAAACCTCTATAGACTTGTGCGTGCTGTAATCTTTCAAATGGAGAAACAATTTGTCTTGCCATATCTGGGAGCTTGCTCAAGAAATCTAACATGCTTCTATTTCTGTATGCAGAATTCTCTATGTTCAAACCAAGAGAAAAATTTTATACAACTTCTGTACAGTCAAGAAGTTCCTAAATAGGTATGTTGTAGTGTTTAACTGCAACATAGCTGAAAGATGTTCAATAGAATCTAGCTAGAGTGTTAGCAGCAAATCTTGCTGGTGTTCAAATTTAGTAATTCTTGGAGGTTTTGGGATTTTGCTCTGGGTGCCTAGTAGTACTGCAAAATATTTTCGTTTGACAATGGGGACACTTGCTGAGCTTCTGGTGTTGCTTTGCTGCAGAGCTGCAGGGAGTTACTTGTTCTGGTCTTCTATAGAAATATTCAATTAGAGCCACCTGCTTGCTATCACTTCTGCAGCAGTGACCTTAAGAATGACACTGCCAAAACATTGCATGCCTGAAAGTTTGCCTCTTAATAGGTCAGATAACTTAATAAAGTTAACAAATGTAATAGTTTGAAGTAAAGTAGGCGTAACAGTAGTGTAGAAGTGACCTTAATCTCTAAATTAAGTAGATGAACCAGAGACTCATCTGAGCTGTTTTAAAAAATCAGGGGAGATTAGGGTAGACAGCAGGTAATATGTTACAGGCTTTGCACAATTTAAACAGCTGAAATGAGATTTATTAAAGAAGCATTCAGAAGGCTTTATAGCATGAGAAATGGACTAGTAATGGCAAAGTTTACCTTGTGTAGCCATGTTGTAGAGGGAAGTGAAGAAGGAAACAAGTCAATGAATGATCACTTCCTGAATTTACTATTAGTAAGCACTAATTGAGTTTTATTTCAAATTCAGATTTGATTTGCAGGTTCAAGTTAATTGAGCAGTAATTACCACTTGTGTATCTGTAACAGTGCACTAACTGTGGATGTTCCTTATGTCAAACTTGTCTAGGCTGTCATCTTTTTCTAAGTGATACTTTACAAGCACTGAGCACTATATACAGTTAGCCTTTTAAGCTTTAAACTCTCCAGTTAAAATACACAAGAAGTAGTTAATAGCAAAAGCAGTATTTTAAGTGAACATGTTGCTTGTGTTTCAGTAGGCTCGCATGTAAATTAAAAGGTGTCATGACAGGACATAGTTAAAAGCCAAAAATTTAAGCTTGACAGTAGTGTTGGAGAAAAGGGTAGAATCTGAGAAGTAAAAACTTGTACAAGACAACTAAATACCCCTGAATATAGAGTCTGACCTTGTTTTTCCTGTCTCTTTTGTTGGGTCCGTGACTGAGTTAAATAGAATGGCTTTCTGCTTCAGTCTTTTCTAAAGTATCTTTTCTTAAGTATTCTGTGTCTGGAGTCTGGCTGTTACGTGACTAAATGCTCAAGTTGTCGGTTCTCCCTATTACTGGGGCTGTATTGTGTCCCATTCTGAAAGCCCTCTTTTGCCCAGTACCTTTCAAGTTTGTTGTATCGTAGTAATGCATTATTAATAAAACTGAAAATAAATTTTAAAAAATAGCAGTTTCAGTCTAGTGGCCAGATGTAGGGAGAATTTCCTAATGTAGTTCTGAAAAGGCTTTGAGACAGCTTTTGCCTGTTTCATTACATTGTAATTTCTACAGATTCTACTGGTCTACCCTCTGACAAGAACCTTGCAGGGAACAATGTACGTTTTGGGGCAATGAGGTGTAACAGCTGGGTTTGTTACCTTGATAAAAGAACGGTGAGAGACAGACATCAGTTTACACAAGCTGATTAAATGATCCTCTGTAGGCCCCGTAACTGGAAGTAGTAAGCTACTAGCACTTTGTATGTATTTATTTGCTTGAGTGACAAGAGTAGACCCTTAAAACCACAGGGAGACTCTTTGTTAAGCTATGTAAGTAGCATTTAAGTTAATACCTGCATATGTTTGTCTTCAGTTTTCAAACTTTGATGGAAACAGCTAGTGCAGGTCTAACTGTGTTTAGAATGCTCTGAAACAATGTTCCCTCTAGCTAACAAGGAACAGATGCCTTGTCCTGAAACTCATTTGCTCCAAATCATCAGTGAATTTGGGTAGTACAGGCATCGGGCAGTAGCATTAAAGGTAAAATGGTCTGGTTACGTTTATGTTGTCATAAGTGTTCACCAAGTTCTGAAGGGGTGTTCTGTGCCCTTAAAATACCTGATACTCATCATGTAATACCAGGAACTTTTTATAGGCTGCAGTTGAAAATGCTTACTCAATCTGCTCTTAGCTGAAGCAATGTTTTATCTAGATCACTGATAATTATGGCACTTTATCTAGACTGTAGCTCTTGAAACCGTGGAAACAGCAAAGCTGCGTGGTTTTTTTAACTTCCTGGTAAAATTTATCTTTTCCAGGTCTAGGAGTGGTTATGATTATAGCTATTGTAAATGTGGAAGACACTTAATCATCAAATTAGTAGATGGCTTTCCACATAGCATGAATTTTAATTATATTTGGAGCACTGTAATTTGTCTTGAGTAACATGATCAGCTGGTTGGCCTGTGCAAGAAAGCTGTGGGGGCAAGTCAGAGACAAAAGGGGGAGCTGAATATTCTGCAATAAGCCTTGAAATGCCAGAATAAGACATGAAAGACTTTTCCTGTATAACTGTACTTTTTAAAACTTCAAATTCTCACTATTCCCCTTGGAGTGGCTTTTGACAGAGACTTGAAGTGTTTACCCTTCTTCAACACATCTCAAATACTGGAAGAAAAGAAAACTGAAATTTTTTTTTTTTTTTAAGCTCTAAACTGGAGTTCTTACTTGTTTAAATCTTGCACTCGTCAAGCGTCCCCCGAATACTGGCAAGGGAGAAATTCCTGGATGTGCCTTAGAAGGGGTGGGAACGGCAAAGGAAGGAAAGGTCAAGTGTTTTAACTAAAAGGAAGCAGTGGATCTAATGAAGCAAACCACTTTTTTGTGGGCTTGCATCACTATATAATCTAATCTCAAATTTGTAACTCAAGGAAATGAAGAGAGAGGTTAAGAACTCCTAAATGACCTTTTGTTTTTAATTGACTGTATACAGTGAGTGTGCGTTATGTGACTGTGTGGTTGAGTATCTTCACCTCCATTAAGGTATATGAGCTCACAATTTGGAGCCGAGTTGTACATGTACAGTTTCCAGTGCTGTTGCTAAATATAACAACCATCCTTTAAGATAATTTCTTGGCATGGTAAAAACAAGAGCAGTCCTGTGCTCAAAAGTGTTATAATGACAAGATGTTTGGGAAGCAGCACTGACTACCTGTTAACTAGAAGGCATGATAGAAAATACTATTTGTTTTGCAGAGCCAGTGTCACTGGTCTGCTGGTTACTTGTACTTCCTTTTGGACCAGCAAATACGACTTTTATGTTTGTGTGTGCATTGTGCCTGCTCTGCAAGGGGAGAAGTCAAATTACCAAAACCAACTGTATGTGTCTGCAGCAAATATATCTAGATAGTGAAGAAAAGAACAACTGGCTTACCTAAAGATTCAAGTAGAGGTAGCAGAGTTTGGAGTCTTCTGAGCTATAGTAATTTCTGCTAGCTTTTCTTTAACTTGCCACTCTTAGAATGCTTACAGTCCAAACATTATGGTGGTGAAAATCTAAAAAGTTTAGCTTTGATTTCTAAATAGAAAAAGTTCTCTTTTTTTTTTTAAAAAAAGGCAATTTTTGAAGGATTTAATTTGTAATAAACAAGGTCTTTAAACTTTGTTTTGTCTGCTGAAAGGACAAAAGTGCTATTTCTGTAGTTAACTTGGTTAAAAGTGACATGCTACAGTCCTATTTTTTTCTCAAAGACAAGATGGGGGGGGGGGAGGTTGGGGGGGTGTGTCTGTATGTACAATGTCCTATAAGGAATTCTGTCTTCAAAGAAATTCACTTTGTCTCCCTTTCCCACTACACCCTGCTGAGTCCCCTGCTACGATTGATTTGACTTGCCTGTTTCTGCTTTGAGCAGTGTGCCTGCTAACTGTAGGTACATGTAAGCTGTAACTAAGTGGACTGAGAACAGAGGTTTTGTGAGCCTGAGTGGGCAAGAAACTCCCTCTAAGTAGTACTTACACTGTTGCTGTTTGCTTTTAACAGAGGCTGATAGTTGTGGATAGATGCTGGCATGGTTCACCACCTTGCCTTGTAAAAATGTCACTGTTGGAAACCTGACACTAACTTCCTTGCGTAATCTTCCCTCTGACAGGCTCTAACTTGGGGCTTGTGTACCGTGTGGGTGGAGGGCAATTTAGAGCGTGGGTGGAGGGCAATTTAGAGCGTGGATGGAGTCTGAACTATTGCAGATGGTGCTTGAGTAGAAGTCGTGGGCTGGCGTTGTGCATTGTCAGGGGAGGGAACCCATGCTGGCAGAAGTTGGGCAAAAGAGGAAAGAATTGTTGGGGGTGGGAAGGATTGGATTCACCTGGAATTTTTCACCTATCTCTCTTCCTTTTCTCCCTCACATCAAGCAGGAAGAAAAATCCTGGTAGAGCCTTTACCACTGTGTGCTGAGGCTGTATCAGCCAGGTTTGTTGCCAGGTAATGTGCCTGCTCCTTCCACCCCATCTTTTCTGGGTGTAGGTAGTGATACCAACAAAGGAGTGCACTGGGAAAGCAAAGATTTTGCTATGCACTCTTCCATCCCTTTGCAGGTAGAACTTCCCTCAGCCTGATTTACCCTGTTCCTCTACCTATCTATCCCCTTTGAAAAAAATTATTGCCTACCCTGTGGGACATGACATCTTCCTACTCTCTCTCCCCAAAATAAGATCCCCCGTGCTTTGTCTGGAACAAACACCTACAAAATGCCCTAATTCTTTTTCCCTTCCTCTCTCTCTTTCCAGGCTTTCAATTACAGCTGTCATCTCCCCATTGCATTTCAATTGCTCTTGAATGTTAATTTTATTGACCTTTGACAATTCCCTCCCTGCTCACAGCAGAGGGACAAGCTTTAGAAGGAGTATTCCTCTTGAAGGTGATTAAAGGTGCTCCTTGATTGCCAGATTGGCATCTCCATAAGATTCAAGGTCTCTGCTGGGCCAGGGAGGTGGGAAAAAAAAAAGCTTGGGAAACAGGCCAACTGTCGCCCACGTTGGATGAAGCATCATTAAGCAGCCCCTTCCCTTCAGGCTCCGATTTGTCTCTCCTTTTTAGTAAAGGAGTTGAGTTTCTAAATTAAAAAGCCTAAGATTCTTCTACTGAGGTGTTTCAGTTTAATTTAGTTCACATTCTGCAGGGGCTTGAGTTCACCTCACAGATCCTGACCTCAATCAGCAGGAAATGCACACTTTTAAAATGTTTGTCTTGTACTTGGGTTTGGTTTGCTTATCTGGGCAGCACCAGGAAAGGTTAGAACTTCTTTGCTTTGTCTTGCATCTGTGGTGTTACTTAACATCTCTGAAGATAAGCATACATTTCGTGAGTGAGAGGATTAGTTACTTTTTGCATAGCATTTTAAAGTTATCAAATGAGATGTGTTAAGAGCAATGTCACTGACAGGATCTGTCTGATGCAGATCTGTTTCTGGCTGATTGCCAGCAGTTGTGTTAGGCATTGTTAGGGTCCTGTGAAAAACTGAATTCCTAGACTTCCCTGTTCAAATTCTTACAAACAAGGTGACGTGGATTAACCTTGGCTGGTCATCTGGTGCCCATCAAGCTGTTCTCACATTCTTCCCCAGCAGCAGGAAAGGGGAAGAAAATACAATGAAAAAGCTCCTAAGTCAAGATAAGGGCGGGGAGAACACTCATCAGTTACTGTCACAGGCAAACCAGACTCTACTTGGGGAGAACTAATGTATTGCTAATTCATACCAGAGTAAGATAGTGAGAACTATACACAAGACTAAAACCACATTCTTCCCCGGCTCAACTTCACTTCCAACTCTTCTACCTCCTCCTCAGTGGCGCAGGAGGGTGGGGAATAGAGGGTTGTGGTCAGGTCATTACAATTCATCTCCCCTGCTCCTTCCCCTGCTCCAGTGTGGGGCCCTTCCCAGGGGATACAGTCCTTCACAAACTCCAACATGCCTCCTTCTCACAGACACTTAGGTTTATAGTTTTGCCTTCAATCCCTTTTTAATATGAAGTACAAATAAGTAGTTAATGATTTTGATCTGGGATTTTATGTTTTGGCACTTTTCCTGTGGTCCTCCCACTGTCCACAAAATAGTATTAGTAGGGCAGAGCTGTTACATTCAGTATCACACTATCTGTGCATTTCGCCAGCATTCCAATAGTCTCTGATTGTAATCAGGGATTAAACTATTTTTGCAGTTCATCCTAGTGGCATATGATAGCAAGCATAAATTGCTTCTAAAAATTGCAGAAGATTAAGCCTTGAGTTACTTCCTTCTAGTACAGTAGGAAAGACAGCTGTATTTGTCAGAGATTGAGAAATCAATACATCTCAAAATTTGAAAAGTTCTAAAGGTAAGATGAGTTCCTGAGTAGAGTTAGGGGCATGCTTTATTTTCTCTCCTGTTCCACAAAAAAATAAAGATGGGCTTCAGCACACTTTCTGTTACCGCTAATTTTTTTTTTTTAATGATATAACAAAATATATGAAAAAAAAAAAACAAGCCACCAAAAGAAACAATCCACCAAAACAAACATATTTTGTCATCTCTAAACCTAACAAACCAACTGGATTAGTTGCTCACACTTGTGCATCCCCTTATAAATATCTGTTACGTTGTTTTACTTGGAGGTCTCTTTTTTTTTTTTTTTTTTTTTCTCTTTGAGATTTAATAGCTCAAGGAAATGGAAGCAGGGAGGAGAAAGCATAAGGCAAAGAGTTGATTTAAACACAACTGTCCTTCAAAGCCGTTTGATTTGTGTCAGGAAGTGAGCAATGCAGTACGCGGTAGAGAGCGGCCATATTTGTCTCTGACTTGGGTCAGCATTGCAGCCTTTTTCTACCGTCGTACTGGAGGCAGCACTGTGGAATTGCCCAGCACTGCTGCCTCTGGTGGAGGTGATTTCTTGGGCTAAGCTATGGAGTGCTCACCTTGCTGCTTTTTCATTGCTTCTGTGCTGGAAGTAGATGATTAATACCCTGTAGATCAAAATCTTTTTTCTATCTAGCCCTAAAAATAGTAACATACACTTAATGATTTTCAAAGTGAAATATAAAAATGTCAAGGTAATTCTTATACTAATTTTTTTAATTCTAGTGGTTTCCTAAGTAATTCTTTATTGGAGTGATGATACTTTAAATGTATTCATTAATTATTACAACATGAAATATTATAACCTTTAATTTGAGGAGTTCTTACTTACTGTGAAAGAATCTAAGTGATAGTCTAATAGTCTTTATTGCTGATTTGTGTTACACTAAAATCAGGATGCTAGTGGCTCAAGCAAAAATAAAATATTGTATGGAGCCCTTCTTCAGCCTCAGCTGTTGCTTTGTTTTTCTTGTTTTTTTAGATGGGCTCAAATAGCCATTAAAAATCTTGCCTCCGAAGCTGTTTCTCTTCAGAAATTCAGCAGTCAATGCAGGAAGCAGAATTAGTCTGACTGAAAAATCTACAGCTTGTATCTGAACTGCAGAAGAGGCATCCTGAAGAAGTGTTCTGCTCTCGTTCAGTCCATAGCACTCATGCTGAAAGCTCTGTAGAATTAGTGTAGAGTAAGTATCGATGCTTCTGATTTATGAAGGCCATGGGGCATCTCAGGAAAGAAAGCGGATCGCAGAATTTAGTCTAACGATTGCTAGGTTGTAACATTAGGGTCTCACTCAAAGCAAAACAGGTGTATACTGTCTTCTCAATCTCCAAACGGTGCTTTGTCAAACTGTGTGTTTGTATATACTGAAATCAACCTTCTGTACAAGAGCAAAATGCATAAGCAAACTTCTGTCTTGCAAGACAGAAGTGGCTTTCCATGGCTGCTATTAAAAGAGTAATGTCTGGATTGACACATGCCATGGCCACAAACAGGGACAAGAAGAGGACTGAAAAATCCTGATGGAGTATAGAATTAGAGTCCTATGAAAAAAAAATTACTTTTTCTATCTATTTCTCAGTTATGTTTCTGTGAAGGTTTCCGTAACTTGTCAGGCATACGTTATCTCCCTTAAGATATCAGGGAGGGGATATCAAGATATCAGGGAATGAGAAAACTCCAGTCTCCCTAATTAAAACAAAAATGGGGCAAGTTCTTAATATTTTTCTTCTTTGTGAATGAATTGTTGTAAAATGAGACAAGTTTTTTAAAGCAAATGATACATAGGCTATTTTTTTATAATTAGGAAAAACTAGGTAAAACACTTATATACTACTTTGTGCTCAGAAAGAACACAAACTTGAAATGTGTTAACTTGTGAATTTTAATCTTTGGGCTTCTTAAGTAAAAATGAAATGATTTTCAACAAGTGAGATATATAACCTCCAAAAAATAGGATGCCCATTTTGCATCAAGATAAGTTGCTTGAAGTAAAAACTCTTGCAGTTACCTAGGATTGATGGTGGGGTGGGGGGTGGTTCCTTTTCTGTATTGTGTGCTCTGAAGGTAAGATTGAATTTATAGATGGAGGGGAAGCCCAGGGATGTTGTGTATAGGACCGTTGCATCCAGCTTTTAGACACCAGGAAAATGATGCAAAATAACTGCAGCCTTTCTGATGAAAGTCTTCTCTTGTTTTGTGGGGTTTTTTCCTGTTGTTTTTTTTTGGTTGTGTTTTTTTTTGTTGTTGTTGTTGGTTGTTTTTTTTAGAACTAATAATAGCTATTTGTAGACAAATACTATTAACCAGTCTTGCTGCTGTCTTCTATTTTTGGTTTTATCCTAAAGCCCTTGTATATTTGCATTTGTGCCAAAGCAGAGGCCAATAAACTGAAGAAAGATGGCGAAACTTGGATTACTTCTGTGGTAAAGAGTACTGTTAATGTTTTGTCAGCTGATTCATCTAATGTTTCTCGCAGCATAGTTCTTTAAACTTTAGTGAAACTTACTTAGTTCATCGTGTTGAAGAAATAATGGAAACACAAGAGATGAAGAAAGGGGCTGCTTTTCTTGTCCACAGTCTGAAGGCAAAGAAAACAGTAAAAGTGTATGAAAGTTGTGATGAAATTTTCTGTACCACTCTTATGGTGTGCTTGTCTGGGATAACTGAAATTGATCTACTCTGTATGTTTAGGATTCATATGTCATTGTGTCTGTATGATCCTGGAGTGAAAACAACTGTAAAGTTTCATTGTAGCCGTTAAATACAATTGCTACTGTAACACTGCAAATAGGAAACAGCCTGTTAGAAATGTTAGGCTAGTCTGAACTCTTGGTGGGAGGTGGTGGATTTAACAGTGTTTCTTAAGTAAAAAATTTGTCTACTTGTAAAGACTAGCTTCTAATAGGGTTGTAGCAAGTCTTTTTTGGAAATATATCTTTACAGAGTCATGTTCCTACTTCAGCAGTTCTCCTATGAATTGAATGCTTTACTGGATTCAGATCCTTATCCACCCACCCTTTTTCTAATTTTTGGCATAGTATGTGGCCATAACTTTGGGCTTAATAAGTTATATTATGTGAAGAGATCTGTTTACACAAAATTGTGTTCACTTGTGTGGTGCTTATTGTATGCAGTCTAGTTAAAGACGATCTCATTTACAACAGAAGGTAAAGGTGTAGAGGAAAGATACCTTGCATCTTAAGACAAATATCTTGGGCTGTTTGTGCAAAATTTGGGAGACCTGAGAATAAATAAAAGAATGGGAGACTCTGTTTTCATAGGTCTTCTCCGGTTTTGTCTGGCTTTCCTAAAAGCCATGAACCAGTTCTCTGATGAACCAGACAGGGGCTAGTAGCCTGTATCTATCTGATAGTATAGTGATACAGTCTCAAAAAATACATTAAACGGGCAATACTCAATCCTGGAGCAAAGCTATCTCTTTTGGTACGTAGAAATGTCCAGGTTTAAAATCTACTAAAATATAACCAAGTTAATTTTATGTCTTTGGAAAGTGAATGTTTCTAAGTGTTCAAGGAATCTGAGGACTTGCCTCTGGAAATCCCTGAGATGTTACTGTCTGAAGCTGAGAATGAATGTTTAAAGTAGTTTTATGGCTTTTGGAGAGTTGTGGATTGGACTGTTGATAATTAGGGTGTTTGATTTCAAAAACCAAGTCATAATTCTCAGACACTTCTTTGCACTGCAGCAGTGTACTTGGAGTCCTTTGAAATTTGGGAAGATGGGGTAAATTGTTGATGGAGACTGAAGCAAGTTCTGTTGCTATCACAAAAGGATAATAGTAAGGCCTTTTAAACTGTGCTTTTACATATTCCACCATAGTTTGCACAGATCTGATCTTACCAATGTTACTCTTAAATAAAACACAATTTCCACATATGAACATCTGGTGTATGAGCATAGCTTGCTGTCAGCATATTGAAACTTACTGGCTTTTATCAAACGTCACATCTGCTATGAAGGCACAGGGAATACACTATTTCAGCTTGTTTCTGCCCATCAGAGTACCATCCTTTTCTGTACCTATTCATCATACTCTGGTCTTCTTTCAAGGACCCTGAAATGAAAAAGATATGTGCTGGAGTGCATAGGTTGCTCTTTTTCACCTACCTCAAATTATTATGAGGCAACAGTGACACTATTCTACCAAGCTACCATTTTTTCAGATTGATCTGCTTTAATTCACAGTGTAATTCTAGCACTGTCTTCTATCACATGCCAGATGACCACTTCAGCTGTAGTCAGCTTTACAAGAGGGTCTGAGCAGAGGGTCGGGTATTGGAATCAGTGGTCCTCAGTCCATTTGTATTTCCTCTAATTTTCAGAAATAAAGCTCTTGTGAGTCTATAAATACTTGAAACCGACATGGCGTATGATGTTGACTTCTTATGAATATGAATGTTGCTAGAGCCTCTCCTTCAGATCCAGTTGCTAATCAAGTCAGATTATTCTCCTTTGTATATTAACATTTGACCTTGCAAAAGTGCTGTTACAAAAAGACATCCAGGATTAATTTTCTGGGACAATAGCAAGTTGCTAAGATTAGGCAATGAAGGCATTTGACTGCTCAACAAACTGAACTTAGTGTGCCCTAACTCAAGATATGTCTGTATTTTTCAATTATCTTCTCAACTACTTATAATAAGGTGTCAATGTTTTTAATTGCCTGTCATCTCCCAAGAATCTCCATAAACTTATGCATCTCTGATGTCTGAGGGGAGGTATGCATGATAAACTTACTCTTAGGATGGCCCAGACTTTGCATTTCCTAACAAACAGGAACATCTGGTTGTTGCTGTCAAAGCCTAGTGCTAAACATTAGAAAAGTGTCAAGACTCTGATTTTTGTCATGATCCTTATCAGGAAACAGGTCTTGTTTGTTTTTAAAGCTTCTTTAGAGGTTTAAGAAGCCCCCTGGCTAAAAGCTAACCAGTTTCTAATTTTTTTTTTTTGTCGTTACAAAATTTTCTTTCTTTATCTCGTGATTTGTCTGTTTTCTAATGGTTCTCGGGAAAATAATTGGATGAAGTATTCTTTATCTTCATTGGGAATTAATCTTGTGTGATATGATATTATTTTTATTAAAAACAGCAAAATGCTGGAATAAAGAGGGCTGCTTGCATGTATCATGGGCAGATCTAGGCTGTCACAAATCTCCTTTTCCACATAAATACTTAATTTTTGTTTATCTTTGAATTCTCGCATGGGGCAGTGGGATTACATCAATGGACACAATGTAGATGCTTTACAGGTATTAGTAAGGAGATGAAATATTTCAAGTGACAGGAGGTGATTCTTTAAGGAAAAATATTTATATAATGAACTTGTGAATTTCAGCATTAAAGGAGGATTTTTTGAGCTGCTGTGTACTCCCTGCTCGGTCAGAAGCTAAAAATGCTAATATAAGGTCCACTTTTCAATTGCTACAGTCAGATTTGGTGCTGAAGTTGGGAGATTACCTCTACTTGATCATTCTCAGCTCACAAGATGAAGATAATCTTGGTACTATTTCTGCTTTTAATTTGCACATGCGTTTTTATTAGACACTAACCTCATTAAGTGTTTGGTGTCATACTGCCAGTGAGGTCTACTGCTTTTCAAGAAGGATCTTAGCAGGCTTGATCTTTTTTCCTAACACTGTGAAGGTTAACTCTGGGGCTTGTGTTGACAGTATCCTCTGGTCTGACAGTATCTTTCATTTCTGAAACAGAAGAAAAAAAAAAAAAAAATCATCTACCTTGACCAGATAAAACCGAAGCTTTCAGTGTACTACTTTTCTAAAGCTTTTACTGCTTCAAATTTGGGAAAGAAATATTTTTGTGGAAGAAAATCTTATTCTAGGGCTGGTTCTCACTTAGTGTCAGCAGAGCAAAACAGTGTTTGGCTAAACAGAGATAATAGAAAGAAAAATAAATGTTTCATATAATATATACAGTTAGAATCTGAAGTCTTACAAGATTAATAGAGTACCTAGCTACATGACAAAGACAAGAGGCTTCTCCTACCCATGAATTCTAGCTGTAATAGTCTCTGGTGGGGATAGGCAAGCAATACCAAAAATTCATCCTATCCATCATATAGTTATCACCGCTGTTTTACTTACACAAAAATTCAGTATAAAGAGGGGCCTCTCCCATTAAAAGGCCTCTCTATTAATTTGTGAATATTTGTGCTGAAATGCGCAGTGGACTTTTAATTCACCACAACAACAAAAGTAGAGAGTCTTGTATCTTATTTGCAGTGTATCTACTTGACAGTTAAAGGAAAAGTTTCTCCCTTTCTGAAGCATACATAACTCATAAAATCTGAAAATTGCTTTGAAGCATTGGCCTTGTACAGAGCTATACTGTGTAATTGTTTTTTTCAAGAAACCTCTGCATCATATGCTTTAAGGTATGTACTAAGTGATTTAATAGGATATGTCATTTTTAATTACTGTGGAAGAGTATTCATAAGTCTAAAAATGCAAGTCATGTCCTCTTGGCTTTACCGCCTCTAAAAGCATTTTTATGTAACCTGCAGGAACTAGCACAGTATTTTTTTATCCTCTAAGTGCATGATAGTTTTACATTTTTGTGATCTGCAGAATGAGTTCAGTACACGATTCAAGGTAAATTAGTCTTAACTGAGCTCTCAGAAAAACTGCTGCCAGTTTTTGAGTTTAAATGGTCTAAAATTAGCTCGACCAGCTCTACAATACATCACTGTCTTCGGAGCAGTCTAGTTCTCTCCACCTTCTTAATACCATCTAATGCAGTATAATCTCTACTAACAAGAGGGGGGGAAAAGCTATGTCATCGTAATTGCCCCATCCATACCATAGCTGCATCTGATTTCAGTGGCTATCTGTGGCAAATAATTTATTTTGGGTTTTTGTTTTTTCCCTGATCTTGAGTTCTCAGCAAATCTTTAGAATTTTAAAATGATAAAAAACTTCTTTATAGGAGAAGATGATTTGCTTTGAAGTAGTGTCATGTGCAATTTAACCTGCAGTCCATTGTAATTGATGTTAGCTACCTTTGACAGTTATTTCATCATTTTCTCTGTTGTGTCTGTGCTGTAGCCCTGTGTGGTGAAAGAATACTGATGCCTGACAAAGGAGAATCTGCTGTGTTGTTATCGTTGCAGGCTCTAACTCTTTGAATGGTTTTATCCAGTTCTGGGTTTGTCAGTAATCCAATCCACACAACGCAGGTGGAAAATCCAGCAGAGTAGTAGTGCCGAGAGTTGACAACAGGTTTGTGAATTTAATGGGAATTGCAAAACTCTGAAACAGCCTATTCCAGAAAGGAGCCTAACACAGGTGTGGTTGGGTAAAGCTCTGGAGTTCTGTATGAGAAGCAGATTTGTCAAAGTGAAAGCCTGGGAAAGGTCCCAACCTACAAAGTTCGTTCTCAGCGTTCATAGGAAGGAGCACACCTTCCAACAAAGTTAGAACTGGCCATCTTCAATTAGATTTGGTCTTTCATCTTCTGCAACACTTCTATCAATGTTTGAAAGTTTTCAATGCTTCTTAATACCTAAAAATATATAAAGCATATGCTGCTATGCATTTAAGTGTGTCAGTTGGGGCAAGATTTTAGCCTAAAGTGGAACTGTATGAATTCACCAGAAAATAACCAGGCCCATTCTTCAGTAGAGGACTAGTTGAATGGAAGCTTGCTAGCACAGATTTAGGTAATCCTTTTACTTTAATGAAATCTCATCTTTACATTATAATTTTCCCTTGCTATTTTTGTCTTTTTTTCATGGCTAAGATTAAAGCATTCTCTCTGCAGCCAGACAAGATGCAATAGCTCTGTGTCCCCACTCCAGTCTACCATCAACTTTTTGTACAATTACACCAGTGGAACAATTCACAATGCTGTGGGACATCAGACCTACACAGAAAGGTACTGGTTTTATTTTTGCCCTTTCACACTGTACCTTGCTCAAAACGCTGCTTATTTCAACTTCAGCCCTTGGTTGCTGATGTGTCCTGTTCAACTCTGTCACTTTCTTGACAGAGGAAAAACTAGAAATAGATTTTTAGATTAAACCAGATTAGATGTTTGCGAGGGTGTGTTTATATATGAAAGTAGATAATAAAATATATCTATATTGGTGCCTTACAGATTTTATTGACTTCTGGTTTCAATGTCTGGTTGTCTTCTTTCCATAGGAAAAAAAAACGTAGAAAATCCACAGAAAACAAAGCAGAATGACTCCTGGAGTTCATTTAGTGCATCTTCCTCATTTAACGTAGGCACAGCTATCCCGAAAGTGATCTTGCTTGTTCTATGGTTAGCCTTGAAAAGACCCTGCTTTCGTTACCAATTTTATTTATGCATGTATTGTGAGAAGGAGGTTAGAAAGCCTTTCTAAAGAGAAAGAAGTGAGATGTTTGAAGAGAGAAGAAGCACATGGCAGAACAGAGGAAAGGATTGGAATTTCCAAACTATTAGGTGATAACCTGTAAAGCATAGACTAGATATGCAAGAATCATTTCATCTTACCTGGGACAGGTAAGTATAACTATAAAGACAGAGAGAGTGAATGAGTGCTTGAATAGGAAGTGAGTTTCTGGTTCTCTGCTGCTGCTTCTTGCTTTCTCTGCAAGCCCTTGTTACCTGAACCTGTTTATGGCAAATTAAGTGTTGAGAGTCTCAAATTAACTGAATACTTTAACATCCTTTTTTTATGAACCTCGTATTATAGAAGTTATTCTGTAAAAATTATGACTTGACTATAAATGTAGCTGTGCTGTTGTAGCCTTATGTTTCCCTTTCTAATACTATTTAAAATACCCAGGCTTTTATGCGTCAATATAAGCTTTCACCTTGCTAATACTGCTTATTCTGCTAGACTAAATAAGAAACTACAAATACTAAATTCTAATTTCACTGAAGATGAGGGAAACTGAAAAGAAGGAACTTTTGATAAAAGGAGTCAGAAAAATAATTTCAATTTTAATGGGGTTTTAGTTGTGTTCTGAATATGCTTCAAGTTTAAATTCAGCACTTAAAAAGCTCATATTACAAATAGGGTTGTATTTTCAGCGGAAGCATATGTGTTTTGTCTCCCGAAGCACCCCATCTGTCAGGTAGCACCCTGATAGCTGACTTGTGTATGCAGAGAACCATGTGTGTAAATGTTTATTTACATAGCTTGATGTGAAATTTAGAAGTGTCACTAAAACTTCAGAGTCCTTCTGTTTAGGGTAATGTAAAGATGCATTAAATGAAGAAACACAAAAAATATCTGTGGGAATACTGCTAATCAGAGAGCTGTATTTGCATCAGCTGTAGTTACAGGTATCCAATAGTCTTATTTGGTGCAAATACTCAAGCAAACACTTATTACTTTTATTTTCATTTTATTTAAAGACTACATTAATTTATCCCACAATCAAGTCATACAGAAGAAAATCAGAAAGCTTGAGCTTCACTAAAAAAAAAGAAAAAGCAATGCTTATTTGTCTTCAGACCCCTTAAAGTACTGTCTCTCTGAAGTAACAAAGAGAATACCATTTCATATAGTGACTGAATATAAAACCAGGTAGCATTTCCAGATAGACTATGTATTACCGTCTAATAAAATAATTCAAATATTGCTAAATTGTGGTTCCTGTATAATATAATAGTGACTCATAGATTGCTTTGCAGTGGAGTAGATTACCAAAGGCTATTCTAATTTGTTTCTAGGGAATCACCAAGTGATACAGACCAACAGTTCCATTATCTCAGAAAGGAAATACACAAAAAAGGACCACATTTAACATACAAAATATAGACCAAATTGTTACAGCGGTCACAGTATGGACTACTGTTTCTGCTGTCTCTGTGTTGTAATGTTCTCATCTCCCTTTTCAACAGAAAAGCTTACTGCATTACTGCTCTAATTCTGGCCAGAAAAGCATTACTTCTACTGGTGTGCTCAATGAGTTGCAAAATTTCAGTTAAAGCATCAGCACAGTGGTTAATAGATGTCATTCATCCGTAATGCCAAGGATTCATTTGGATTAACACTCCATTGATGTTTGTCTCTGGTGATGAGTGCCTTGGACAGGTAGTGTGCAAACACTGGAGCTCTGAGCACTAGGCTGTCTTTCAGTACACTTATATAGTTATCAGACCAGAATGGGAGAATAAGACAATTTTTAAACTAGACATTAGGAATTAGGAAGCCTGACTCCATTCTTCTCCTATTGGTTAACTTTGTATTATTAATCTTTTCAGTTGTATTGAAAAATCGAGGAGGGTGGTTGAAGGGAAGAATAAAACAACAACAAAATATTCAAGTGTTTGTCTCAGGTCAAATACAGTATTGAAGCTTGCTTAGGTGCCATCTCAAATTCTTGCTGAATATGGAGTTCTTGACTAATATTTTAATGAAAAATAGGCAGGAGAAGGTGATTCAGAGTTTTGATGGCCTAGGTGTCCTCAGTGAATTTTAGTAAGCTACTATTCTTCTGTGGTGAAGAAATTAAAATGTAATGTGTGTCTAGGGAAAGGTAAGGAAGAAAGAAATAACGCAGCTGCTCAAATAGAATAAATCTAAGGTGACTACGGGTATCTTTGCCTCTAGAAGTAAAGTGACAAAATAAGTAAAAGCTGTTTTAGAGTAGCATTTCAGAGGTTGTTTTGTTATACTAACTTCTTCAATAAATTGAGAACAAAGTATTATTAAAATGTGTCTCTGTTATGGTGCACGAGTGAAACCCCTGTTTAGTTCTCAGTAACTACTATATCTGCTAGAGCTATTAATAAAAGTCAGCCACACAGTTGTGGATTGTTATATCTGACCAGTATAGTTTATGGTGCACTGGGCATTAAGTGAAAATCCTGCTAGACAAATTCCATATTGCACTCTTATCACAGCAGTTCTTACTGCAATTCATACTTTGCCCTCAGTAATAGCTCTGCAACACCAGAAGTCTCAGAGGGTATGTAAAGGTGTATTAGTGGGCAATGGAGTTTGGCTCTGCATCTGTAAAACTGCTTAAGAATTGTATTGATGGGACTTGAGAAATTGATACAAACTGGATTCTGTAAGAGCTGTAATGCTCTTTATAAGAAAAGGTTATTAAATCATCTGTTTTCACTAAAATTAGGGTGTAGAAGTGGATTGTAAGTGCAGGGCAGATCTATTTCATTGTTTGTAATTTCTTTCTAGCAGTGGTTTATTTTAAAATGTATTGCACAAGCCTCTGCCTGAGAATTTCATCTTCAGACACACCATTGATTTAAATCTTTTCCCACAAAATGGTGAGAGAACTACCTGAGTAGCAATAGTAAAAACGCAGAATCATTCTTCCTTCTTATACACATGTACTCACATACACGTGCACTCATACACCCAAAGGTGAAATAATCCCTATTTAGTTGCCAGAGCTAGTGGGAGACTAATGGTGGCCCCAGGCAGAAATTAAGGGGCAAGTGCATTGAATGACTCATTGAGTTACCTAATGTAGCTTTGTGGGGTCTCTGTGGAGCCCTAAGTAATTGTTATCTGACCCTTCCCTCTGCTGGAGCCAGTATTAAATCCAGAATTGATAAAGGGAGTTGCACCATAGCTTTGAATGAATAATGCAGTAATTTTGCAGCACTGTGTAGCTACTGAAAACCAACAGTTTGTTATGATTCAGTGGGTGAACAGACATTCACACAGAGTGTGTTGTTCTCACATGCTTGGCAATGTGCACAGCTGAAGTTCACATAAGTTTACTACATCTTCATGATGAGATGAATGTTGGGAAGATTATTACTCTGCTGACTTATACGTGGCTTTGGGTGAATGGGTGTGACCCTATTGAGATCCTAAAGGTACAGGCAATTGCATTGTGCAATCTGTCAGATCATTGCATATGAAAAACTTTTTATAATATTCAAACCAAGAACTCAGGCTGAACAGGGCTGATCTCTCCAGGCATCAGGAAATGCTTGCTTACTTGTATTGAGTACGCCTGAGCTTTATTGCAGTAGCAATCTGAGATGTGAAGATGGAGATATGAATTATAGTCATAATTACAGACACTCCATTTCCCTGAAAAGTTTATGGAGAGGGAATATCACACCATCACAGCAAGAGCATGGGTATGCAGGAAAATAAGTGACTGTCCAAAAGGTTATACTGAAGTCTGTGGCAGAGCATAAAATTAAAACAGAGGTGTAGAACTATGGAGATTTTAATTAGAGAAGATAAACATTTTTCAACTAAAGTAGCAGTCAATAAGAGATGTGGACTTGTCAAAATTTAAGTCTCTCCTAGGAGCATACCAACTATGTTGAAATTTGTGTCAGAAAAGATCCCAAAGACCAGGGTGAATTTTTTATTATTTTGCCCTGAGAAAGAAATTTGCTGAGCAGTCAAGAGTTGATCTAGGATGTGTAAAGTGCAAGTTCACGTTTTTGCTTTTTCTCATTCGGAATGGATGCTTGAATCTGAGTTTCCCTTATCCCAAACAGTTGGGAATATTGTCCTTTCACTGTTTCCAGGCACTGTCCTCATCACCTTTCCTTTGTAAAGGGACATGCAAGTATCTTTGGAGTCATTATTGTTTAAAAGAGACTGAAAATCCTCCCTTTTTCCTTTAAACACATAAAGTGTTTGTTGCCCATGCTGCTTGTACTAGGAGAAAAATACTTATGCTTTGATGGTTAAAACACATCTGTAATTAAGGATAAATTAAGTCATGGCCAATTTATTAGACTTTTTTGTTCTTGTGAGAAGATTGTCTTTTGGATTTTCTTTCCTCTCTCTGGTGTGCTGAGCATGTCAATGTTGTTATATATTGTTATTAATGGTAATAATATGTAACAACACTTCATTCAAGTCATGAGAAGACTGCAGTGTGAAACCAGAAAAACACACCAAGCCAAAAAGTGTTTCAGACATTTACCCATCCCTCTATTGTTCTTCTTTGATTTATTGTGTGTTGTGGTGTTTTTGTTTATCTGTTTGGTTTGGTTTTTAGTCACTGAGTGTGCCAGAGCTTGAAGTTTGTATTCTGAGTTGCTTCCTACACCAATACAACACCCAGTAGACTGGGTGGTGATTTTTATGGGGAAAAATACCTAACATAATGATGGATCGCCGAACTCCCGCTGTTTGTGATTTATCTTGTATCTCTGGAAATGTACAGAGACTGTGAACTTCTCTGGCTAAAACATGAGAATCACTTTCACCTGAGAAGGCACTCAACTATTTCACTCAAAAACAACAACAAAAAAATACTCTTAGATTACATGGCTTCTGCAAAATAGAAAGTCTTACGTTGTTGGGCAACCTCATCCTCTAAAACTGACTGATGACTTAAAGTATTCTTCCGAGATTTTCTGTACATTTCTAGTTCACCAGATGATCAGCAGCTGTGCTGCAAGAGTTTCTAGGTTTATGACTGTATGCTTATATGAGGTAAGCAATGGATGTTTCTGCTTAATCTTTTCTAGGCAGATTCAAGCTCTAATTGGAAGCCTGTCGTCATGTGAAGGCAGCTCCGAGCCCAAGGTGATACCTCCACCCTCTAAGTCTACCTTCTTCACCTGGATTCAGTACCACACTACCATAGCTCTCTGGCTCCTTCAACTTCTTCACAAAAGGGCTAGAGGCATCCAACACTGCAAGATACCTGGTATAAAGGGGAAGGAATTACATCATCTTTCTTGGGCTCTTAGCTTTCTGAAAATATGCAGAAATACGTTAACTGCAACAGGAGTAAATGTAAATCCAGGATTCTGAGAATACGACTTTAATAATGTTCTCATCTTCACAAGGGCTTGAAAAGCTAAAGTTTTCTGGGCAGCTGCCAAATGTAGGTAATGAATGGTTGTTTAGCACTTTAGAAAGGTACAAAGCAAATGCTAAATACCAGTTACATTCTGCTAGCCAAGTCACAAGACTGCCTAAAGAGCTGCCAGAGATAAATGTCCACAATTATAGTATATAAATACCAACAGGAATTATTTAGGGTGGAACAAGGCAGGGCCACCTAGGAGTAATTACATGGATTTAGTGAGAGGAGAAAACTTCCTTGAGAGAGAACTTTTGCAAAGGACACATTTGACAAGAGAAATATTGACCATATAGGAAGAAATACTTTTGTATAGACTGTGGCAGGTTAAATTTATAATTTCTAGTATGAAAAGTAAACCAAATCATTCACAGAGCCACTGCATCCAAAGGCCAAATTTAGTGCTTCTAATTGGAAATGCAGGCACTTTTCACTGATGATTTTTGCCCTTTGTAGTACTTTGCATAGGTCACTTAAGCATCTGCAGGAAGTTTAGTGATGCATGAGATGGGGAAAGGTTCAATATGTATGAACAGGCCCAACTACATTTCCAAGCCTGATTTTCTCCATGCACAATAGCATCAAAAGTTTGCTAACAAGAATATACATTACACTAATGTCTTTCATTTGTCCTCCTTATTGCTTTATTAGCAATTCCAGCATAATCTGCTTTGAGCTATTTTTACTATAGTTTTGCTGGATTAGTGATAGAACCATTGTAATAAATCAGCTAGAGACATTGAAACACTTAAGGTTAGATCTCCATTTGCACCTGGTGAGTGGATGTACAGTGTGATGTACAGTGTGTGTACAGCAGTAGTATAGGCCGTAGAAAAAAAAAAATATAGCAACATCTGAACAGAAGGCATCCCTTATCTTCATGAGTTCCCTTAATTAGCTTGGCATAGAATTAAATTGCCTTCCCTGTGAAAAAAAGTTTCTGCTCGTTTATTCTTTCTTTTCTGAATACTACTAAAGTCGTACCATATATATATAAATGTAGAGGGGTTTTCCCCAAAGAGTCTTGAAGTATTTAAACTTAACACAGAATGAGAGACAGGTCAGTAAGTTAGGAGATTATTCCTGGGGAGAGGGAAGAACTTGCCTGGTCTGTGAGAACACAAATTCTGCACAGTAATTTGTAAGAAAGCAGAAAAACTAGATAAGGAGGTCAGTGATGGTTAAAGAGAAAAGTGCATGAAGTGAACACAGCAACAACAGAAAGGGAGAAGTAAGCAGATGCATAAGGCCATAGAAACAAGGTGCAGAAGCTGAATTTGAAATAGTGGGAAGAAAGTTAGACACACAAGCCTGTGTCTTCCTTGACAGGACAGTAAATTGGACACTGGCGAGTTGGTACAACAGAGAGGCTCTAAACCCTCATATGCAGGATTACACTGGAGAGGTGACCGAAGCGCGGGCTGCAGCTGGGGGTGTATAACCACAGGACCTGCAGAGGAAGAAGACAGACTTTGTGTTCAAATGGTCATATTCATGTTAGCAATTCAGTCAGATGTCTTTTATGAAGTCACTTTAGAGCCACCCGTAAGTCCTTTGAGTATGATTGACGATTACTGACTATTTGCTTTTCCTTCTTGTGGATCGTGAAACTTCAATCAAAATTACTCTCAATATAATAAGTTTGAAAAGGCTGAATTCTTAATGTTTTTTCTCAACACTTTTACAATCTGATCAATCTTTAATAATGAGAACCAGCTGAAAAAATATACAATTTTCTATTCAGACAATACAATTTCATCAAAAAATGAATCATCTTAAGTGAATACATTGATTTTGATTAAATTTGATGGGAAGATATCAAAATGAATAATTTTACCTTATTTCTTTCTGGCAATGTTGAAATATTTTATATTGTCATTTTCTTCCTTTCATTTCAATGTCTATGATATTTACATTATTTTGATATTCCTACGCTATTGCATATAAGAGTTTCAGTGATTCCAACTCAGTATGCTTTTTATTTGCACTGAAAATAAATGTCAAAATGTTGGAATTTCCCATGGGATGAGAATTCCACTTTCTACTTACAATACAATGCGAAAAGAAATACAGTGCTCCAGTGTAAGTCTGACCTTAGTACTTCTCAGCTCTGGAATGCCAGTCAATCTGATATATGGATCAGGATTGTGTAATAAGATTTCTGAATGATTTATACCAATCATCTTTTCATTATTTCCTCACCAATATTGGCAGTGGTAATTCCTTGTACACTAATACGTTTTTTCCATCCATCTAGATACAACTTATATGACATAAACTGCAAAGGAGTCTCCTTGGAGCATGGTTTCCAGTTTTAAGAACCGTTCAGATATTTCATCTTTTTTGCTGAGTTAGGTCCAATGTTGGTCAATGTACGATTTGAATAATCTTTAGTATTATCATCAATACTTATTTTACAAAATGTTCTGCAGTGTTGATGAGTTTCAATCCATGTGAAGATAACAGTAGTTTTCCTTATGTGCTTTCTCATAAAATTGATTTGAAAGCAATCAATTAGATGGTAAGACTTTCTTTAAAACACCAGAATGACAGTTAAAAATATTAGTAAGGGGACTTTTTTTATCAAGCACGTAACCAATCTTCATGTAAAGAAAGATGTTTTTAGCATGTATTGAGGAAGTAATTAACACATTAGCTGAAAGTTAACTTATTCAAATGGTTTTCCTGAAGGTAAGGGAAATTGAATAAGTTCTAAGTTTGTTCATCAGAAATATGCCCATATAAAAATGTATTGATTTGATATTTTCCTGAAATAATAACAAGGTGTACAAACTCTTTAATTGGCTTGTCTGTTGGAGAGAAACTTAGGCAAACCCTATGCAGAACCCTCTCTGAATCTTTATATCGAAGGTAAACTTCTTGATTAAAATGCTTAAATTTGGCTGTCTTAATTCAGGTCAGATTTCCCTATCTTAAAGATGTAGGTTTTGATCTCTTAATATGCTATCTTCTCTTAAAACACTGACAAGGAGGTCAGATAATAGCTTCAAATTTTGTTATGCAACATTAGTCCTGCTGGGTTCTCCTATCTACCTGTTCTCCTGCTTATAGTATATACTTGGAAATTAACAGTGCAATAAATGTAAGCACGCATAGACAAAGGAGAGATGGTAACCAGAGCTTCCATAATATCTTGTATTCTGCAATCTAAACCTAAAGCAACACACGGAGTAAATTATTTTGCTATCAACAGAATCTGCTGGTGATCTGAAAAACAGTCTTTTTACATTTAGTTTCTCAAATACAGATTTAAATGCGTTTGCTGATTCCTGCTGAGGGGCATGTGTCTGGTGGAGCAGGCACCTTCTGCATCCTACTCCACCAGAAATACTGCATGAAACCTGTTTGTAGAAACCCTGAGGGGCAAATGATGATTACAGTCTCTGAAGTTCTGTCAGAAGCAATGCAAAAAAAAAAGCAGCATAGGTTTTTTGCTCTTTCTGTCATCTAATACAGAGTTAAACTTAAAAATGTTACATTTATCTGGTTTTCTCTAACCAGAGTAGTCTTACCCTATTTTTGTCTGCAGGGTAGCTGTCCTGCCTTCCAAGAAAGAACAATTATTGCTCTGGAAAAATAAATGTTTCTGGCCTCTTTTGGGCACAGATTTTGTGTTCTACTTTATTTATTTCAAATATTACAACCCAGAAATTTATTCCACTAACCAGGGACACCACAGGAATTCCCTTGCTTTGAACAACTCCATCACCTTCTCTCCTTGCTTCTTCCCTGTTGAGTGTCTGCTGGGATGAGCTCATACATGGTCATGGCTGGGTGAGAGTTGGGCCCATTCTGCCTTAGAGGAGAGCCATTAGAGGATGGCTGTTTTGTGAAAATCTGCTCCTGAAAAATGTATTTAGTACTTTAAAAACATGTTACCTTAAATTTTGTGCTATCCGACAGACTGATCTCATAGTAAAAACACTGCAGGAAGGCAGTTTAGTAAGGATTTTGTGTTGTCAGCTTTTAATGTCATCCTTTGTGGCTTTTTTAAATTTATTTTTCTGCACAGAATATGGTAATATATGTCACTGTTTTTCAGATGTAATATCCAAAAATATTTTCAAGTAATCAAAAAATGTGACATTTCTCAAAAAAAATCCCAAACTCCAAAAATACAAACCAAAAGCAAACAACTTGCCTCTAGATTCAGGTCATGCACTTTGTTTCACATGGAGCAAAACTTTGCAGCTAATGCTAGCACGTTTACTTGTCTCTGGTTGTTTGCCAAGCTAAACCATCCATTACATGACATGCCACTTGTATAGACAATCCGTGTTTGAACTGGGGTTTCTAGATACCCCTTTGGGTTCTGTAAACAGACATAACTGATTGTTTCAATGTTGTTTTCTTTGTCAAGAAGAGTTTAAACCCCATCCTCTGCTGGCAAGCTTCCCTCCTAATTGCAGCAAAGTAGTGCTGCCGATGTCATTGTAATGTGGCTGATAGTGGCAGCATTTTAAATGACAAGCTCTCTGCAAGGCAGAGGAGAAAAGCCCCTGCCCTCTGGAACCTGCTGTATAAACAGATAAATGTATGTCGGGTATAGAACTAGTGAGCCAGATCTTGCAGAGTAGTTATCTGTGGCTTTTACAGAAAGGATCTGTCTTGTAGGGCTGATTCAATAAAAGGCAGGGGGGGTAGGGAATTGCACCTAATGAAGGCAAAACCAGAGGCATATGAGATGGACTGACAGGCATCAAGATGTGAATGGACAAATTCTGAGGCAGAGCATGTGGATAAATATAATAAAAGATACCTAGTATACAGGCAGGACAGACACATAAAGGTGGTCTGGGTTTGCTGTCAAGGAGGCAAGAAAAATTTGGGTGTGATTGCTGTTGAGCTGATGGCGGAGGGGCAGTTAATTATGCTCTGAGGAGAATTGCAACTGTGGGATAGAGTTTGCTTAGGAAGTTGTCAAAAATCAAAACTGCCAAAGGACAAACAGTTTAGCCACAAAATTTAGAAGGAAAATTAAGTGCTTTCTAAAAAATTGTGGTGGAGAAAAAACAAAAGCAAGTGTGTATTAACAGCAGTGCAGATATGCCAAAAGGACAAATCAAAAGTCCTTAGACTGCACTGAGATTGTAAGCCTCAGTGAGAGGATAAATCCTTTATTTTTCTCATGCAAATTGCCAGAAATAATAATTACACTTAGTTTATACCTTTCATTTGAAAACGTATTCAATAGTTCCCAAAAGACTCCTATGTCCAAAAGCTCCTATTCCCTCTAGTAGAAGTAGTTGTCCTCTTTTGTAACTTCTAAAAACATGTTTGGTCTCCTCTTGTAGCTGCCTTTTGCACACAAGTTTAGCAAATGCAGACATTACCATGCTGTTTGTTTTCTGGTGAGGCGAGTTATGTTTATAACACAGGGGATGAGCATCTTATGTTGATAAGGTTTTTCTGCAAGCCACCATGAGGTAATGGGAAGTGTCTGTTTTAATGATCTTCACTGTTTAAATTTTTATTGTATTCAGCTGAGGTTTTTATAGCCTTTGATTAAAGTTCACAGGAAAGATGAATTTAAAAGACTTCAGGTTTGTTAGATCTGCTACAGCTTGCCAGTCACCCTGCCAAAATTTTCCACTGTGTATAGTTCTGCGTGGTCTAAATTTAGTTGACTGAAGATGAGAAGCATTATTACAGATCTGTCATTGCAGCCTCTCTTCATATATTTCACTAGCTGGAATAAGCAGTCATTTGGTTCGTTTCTGACCTAATTCACAATGATGTAAAACAGCAGTAATTTTACAGAAGAGGAAACAGATTTAGCTGGTGAAAGCACAGAATTGGGCTCAGTGCTGCTCCAGTAGTGCTCATTTACAGGTGAGTGGAAGAGTAAAGTCTTTTCTTAAAACACTGAATTTCAAGTCTGTAAGAACAAAGGTACATTACATAAGCTGTTCAGCTGATATAACAACGTAAGTCATCATTTTATTTCACTGACTCTATTAAGACAATACTGAAAAAAATAAAATAGTCTGGACTTTACCAACTATCCTTCTTATAATACTTAATTTTCTCATCAGAAAGAAAGGTCTAAGGATCAAAAAATGGACAGAGATGTATTTAACGTATCAAGTTATAAGAACTGGTAATGTTAATTTGGTGTATTGAAATACTGTAATTCCAGTAGTCTAATTTTAGTAAATTCATGTAAATTAATTTATAGGTTGATATCTGGATTTGTCCGTGCATTGATTTATCAAGTACGTCCTGTTTATTAAATTCCCCCTACTGATAACAAACAATTACTACCTCAGGTAATTGATTTAAAACATGGTGGAGATCATTGCCAGCTGATACTGTGCCAAGAGTTGTAGTACAGCTTAATGCAGACCAGAAGTTTACGTGCCTTGTACTTGCTTCACCAGATCAATATGTGAGGTAAGACCATGGCATCTACCAGGATTGTAACAAGATTTCATCTGAAATACAAATATACGGTACAGTTCTGGCAGTACAAGTGTTTTTTATGCCGATGATTTGTCTTAATTGCTGACTTTGGGGGAACAGAAAGCAGCATGATCTTAGTGGGAGCATGCAGGGAGAAGTTAAGACTGTGATTCTGCCTCTGGTAATACGGATTGTAATGTGTTGGACTGAGCCTAGCTCTAATTTGAGGCAATCTCAAAAATTCCTGAGAGTCTGTCTGTGAAATGCAAATATGAAATCAAAATGAGGACTCTTGTGTGCATAGCCATTAGCAGTATTTTTAGGCCCATAAAACGGGAAGAGGTACTGGGACAAAGCCCTTAAACAAAGCCCTCATCAGAGCAAAAGTAGCCAGCTTCCTGTCAGCACCAGCAGTTAAATAACTCAGGAGCATTTAAAACAATTGCTTGGATGCGAGGAGCTGTTAAAATCTTTGCTCTTTTGGTCAAAGAAAACTCCGTGAAGTCACTGGAGGACAATAACAAACATGGTACTTCTTAAGGGACAAGTGAGTAATTGTCCTCTGCTCTCACAAATTGAAAGTGGTGGTTAGTGATTCACTGCTGAGGCAGAGACAGTCATAGTATGACATGGCATATTGCTTTTTGAAATCAGATTTTCAATATTATTATATAAATATTAATCACTAAAAGTAAAGGGTCCAATTAAAGCTGGGTGTTTTCTTCATTACTTAGTTTCTTCCCTAGTTACTTCAATAGCTTTTATCTGACTGAGGTCAGCAAAAAGTTTAGTTCTATTTATAAACTTGTTTCATCCAAAGTCTTGAAATGTCTCTAATTTTCTCTCAGAATTTGGACTTATTTGCTTATTGTGTGCATCATCTTCCTACTGGGTTGTTTCTCCTACTTAGAGTTTTTCAATTTGACAGAGAAGATCCACATTAGAATTTGCAAATTAGGATTTTAAAATTTTAGTCTAAATTCTGAAGACAGACTCAGACTTGTCTTCTGACAGATTTGTATCTTGGCCTTGGTGCTTGGCGGACGAACCAATTCTCAAACATTTCCAGCAATAAAGTTTTCAGTTCACTTTAGATTTTTTGACCTTTAAAAATATGTTTTCTACTGTGTTTTGTACTAATGATTTGTTGTTTTTTTCACAAGAGTGCTTGTAGAAGGCAAAGTTTAGCTAATAAACATGCAAATGTGTTCACATGAAGGTTTGTGCCAGAAATTTTTATGGGTCGCTGTTCTGCTCCTGACTAAGTAAATCACAGTGGTTACTCTTCCTTTCTCTTTTCAAATTTGGTTAACCAGTGATGGAGCAGAAAAGAAGTGGGTGAGAGGATGGTTGACAACCCAACACCTACAACTGGAAACATTAAAACAAAAGTCCCTTTGACTTTTCCCCCCCAAATTAGTACCTAACATGGCTTTCATTGTCTCATTTTAAATAGCCAATTGGAAGAATTTTGACTAATGAGTAATTAATAGGCTTAAAAAAAAAAAGTTGCCGTGGCAAAGTATTTGGGAGGGGTTTTGTGTGCAATTTTTTTTCATTTCATTTGTGAGAAATTAGTGAGTAAATTGTGTAATAGTGAAGCTTTTCTGAAATGTGCTTCTCCATTTCAAGCTTAGTTATCTTATATACTTCTCATTTCTCTCAATAGTATCTTTCTGTCTCTTTCTCTCCTCCCCCTTGGTCTTTGAAATAAATAATACCTGTGACAGAACATTTCAAGAATCAAATAACCCCACTTCTAGATGTTGAAATAAGGATAAAAAATCAGACATAGTTGTGTTACCTTCCTGCACTTACCTTCCACTGGCAATGATCAGTATTGATTTAAAAGAGTAAAGATGTAGATTGGGTAAACTAGTGCTGACCCCAGCATCACTTCAGTTGTCCTCAGTCACTAGCCCACCCTCTCCTTTGCATTTTGCAGCATACTTCATCTGTGTAGGTGTTGCTTTAGGAGCCTACACCTGGCTCATGTACTGGGACAAAACCTTCCCTCATTTGTCCTGCTCCTCAGGTTAAAGATTAAGAGCTCACATTTAGTTCTTATGCTTCTGTTAAGCTAGAGACAGAAATAAAGCGTGTTTCAGAGCTAGTTCAGCTAGTCAACCGGGAGAACACCACAAGTTACCTCAGGTCACGTAATATCCTCTACTTCAAACACAGACTTTCCCTCCCTCCCTCAAAATAAAATGAGTCTTAGAATCTGTATTGCCAAACAAGAAGTTACACTGCAAAGAACTTGAATTTTAGGTCTGTAGTAACTAAAGTATTAAAGAAATTTTGTCCTGTTGAATTTGACCCAATCTAAATGCCATTGGGAAGATATAATTAAATTTTTATACTTTTGTAAAGTATCTTTTGTTTCTGAAAACTCACATGGCTACTATTACACCTCTCAGCAATAGCGTTTACATCAAAAAAATGTTCAATTTGTTTGTGAAATGGAAACTTAATGCAGAAATCAAAAATTTTGAGAGCTATTTAGACTGCACAGCAGGCCAAACAGAAAGACATCACTGCTGTGACTGACCTACAGAGTACGTTTTGGTAAAGAAAAATTGGTGTGCTGATGTTTATTCTGTCAAAGGAAAAGAACAAATGAAACACAAGACTGAAAACCTTTTTAGTAAATATGCAGATAAATGCCTCCCAGACCTGCCTCAAGCGTCCACTTTTGCTACCTTGTGATGTGGTGAGGCCATCTGTAGATCCAACTTGCTAAGAGATTTTCATTTAAGTACCAGGTTGCTGTGGTAACAGCATGAAGAGCAGATCAAATGGATGCCAGGACCAGATGGGTTTCTCTAAGAACTCCACATACGTGAACAATTGGTGGTGACCCAATTCCAAAAGGTTATCTACGCAGATTTGCACTGCAGCTGACTTAACGTTGCCTTCTCTGGGGGTCTGGACCTTGTTTCTGGTCCCTGGGGGTTATCCTGAATTAGCAGCCCTGGGGTTTCACCAGAAGCTCATGGACTTCCCGTGAAGGAAATGCTGGCGGATGAACAGAAGTGATACAGTTTCATACTTGCATTCTTATGCTGCCTTCTCATTGTCAAGGGCTGGGCTGAGCTGAGCCTTGGGCTCTGTCAAAATGTTGAGTAATTATCACATGATAATCACACACTGCAGTTTCTCTCAGGCTTAATCTAGTTTCTGCAACGTAGTTGCTTACAACCTACTTAAATTCCACCCACGCGTAGTTTAACCAATATAACTGATTAGATTCAATTTTCCATGGTCAGAGCTATGTTACGTACGAGGTTTGTCAGCAAGTATTTGATCTTTACTGAGGTCTTTTTGGTTGGTTCTTTTGAATTTAAAACTGCCTTACTTGGTTCTCATGACTAGTTGAGTTAGAATCATAATAATGATCTGATGCTTACTGTTTAGTAAAATTCTGAGTTTCCGTTACTGTTTTGGAAGGTTTGGGTTTCTGTTTGTTTTTTGTTTTCCCCAAAAATGTGTGAAGGGAGTGTGTCATGATTTAGACACAATTATGTGGGTTGGGCCAGTCAGCGTTCCAACTTTATCTGAAAAGAGGATGGAAGGCAACTCCTTAAACATTATTTCCCTTCCTCTCCTACTTCCAAAATACATTCCAACATGTTTATTTGTTTAATCTTGATCCAATCTTGAGTATGTTGAGGGTTTTTAGAGGAATAATTCTATGTCAAGGATTTTTGGACTATTTGGAATACTCTCAAAACAAGGTCCTGCCTGGTCTGTGAGGTGCATGCCTGTTCCTGGCACTGACAGCAGTGCATTGTCAGCTTCACAGCCATGCAGTCAGGTAGATAAGAAGGTGTGGATCTTGACTGAGAGGAGTTAAAACATATGTTTTTAAAAAATACATTTTATATTTGATAAAAACACACCGGGAGTCTATGCAGAGAATTGAGGAAAGTTCTCTTTTCCACTTTAAATTGCTGCATACTTAATAATTTGAGGTACTGTGTTAGGCAATTTATGCCTAGCCGTGCCTACGTGGGTATGCCATGTAGGTGTCAAATTGCCCTCTGGTCTTCAAGCCTATCACTTCATGGTCACACCGGGTGTTCATCCCATGCAAATGGCAGATGATTTTGGACTTCTTTAACATTTTTTTTGTCCCAAGTCAGTAAGTACGGTTCTAAAAATGCCCCTGTCAGGAGGCTGGGAGTAAGTCTCCCCACCAATTAGATTCTGTCAGCTTTACCAACCACTTAAAGCAATTATATCTGAGAACATGCTGGCTAAATTTACATGGAACACATTCTTTCTTCCTGCTCCTTGCTTGCATGTATTAGATTGTGTCGCAGCCAGAGATACACCACTAGCACCAGAACACACATTGTGCCTCTAGCAAGTGCTCCAGGCTGTTTGTGGAGGACAGACTGCCAGTTTCTCTGGTTATGCTCAGCAGATTTGTCTGTCCATGTTGCTGAAATGAACTGGTCCTCCCAAGAGACAGGCTTAATTCATCCACAACGAAAAGTTTCAGACGTGATTCATTTCTGCATTTTTAGCTTTGTGCTTTGAACATATAGATGAAGAGAAAATACTTGGCAATAGGTAGAAAGCCAGAGAGGAGTAGACCAAAAGAAATAGCAGAGCTCTGAGAAATCCCTGGAATCAAATGGGGAGACTGAGGCAATTATGGGACAAGGTCAGTGAGTGAGCTGGTAGAATAGTGCATTTACATACTTCTGGCTTTGGACCTGATTCCATGTAAATGCAGCAGGTCTGGGAGATGCTTTTATGCAGGACTCAGAGGGTTATTATATCCACACCTTATGGTGGAAATAATAAGAGTTCAGCTTAAGTTTAGTACTTCCAAAGAGTCAGAGCTCAATCTGTAATATTTGAGTTTTAGGCAGGCTGTTGGCTTTGTGCCGGCTCAAGATGCCACATATTAGTGTTTGTCAGTAGGCTCAGCTGCCTGTGTGCGGATTAAGTCCCCATGGTAAAATGCTGCTTCATCTTCAACTGAGACTGGCTTTGCTTTTCTAAGGTTAATTTAGTTGTTGCTTGCTGAAGTTGTTCACTGCCTCACAAATGGAATAAAATTACCAGGTGATGGATTCTTCCTGTGGCAATGTGGCAAAAAATCGTTCCCCAGAGAGGAATCCATATGCAGTGTCTGTATCACTTAAAGCTCCATTCATGACCTATTTTGGGGACCTGAGGGGTCTTAGGTCTCCTGAGCCTCATCTAGTCTGGGATGAGTTGTATTCACAGGCAATTACTGAATCAGCATTAAGATTGTTTCATAGATTGTCTTGATTCCTTGATCTTCCAGTGCAAGCTGTTCAATAAAGCTCTGGGCTATTTAGGAGAATTTGCTGGCTGAGAGCCTTCTTGATAACACTCCTGCGTTTGTTTCCTGACTGCTTTTGAGGGTGTCTTAGAAGCTTTTAAAAATGATCTTTATATCTTGCTGTGCAGCTAAAGCTCTAAGTCTCTCCCTAGCATATACAGATGTTTCCTGGATATTTACAACAGCTAGAAAATGGGAATGTGTAAAAAACCCTTCCCATTATAAGCTAGTGGATCTTCCCTTTTCTTCAGTTGTTTTTTGTCTGTTTTCATCATCTACAAAATACACTGTGCTGTGCCATCAGTGAGCAGCACTCAAGCAAAATGTATCCATTGTAGAAAATTGAGATAATCTGCATTTCAAGGAGACTTAGGTCTAGTTTTTTGAATTACTTAATGCTGACCTTTTCACAATGTTATAGAGTACCTGTGAATTGGAATAAATGCCCAAATAAATAAGCAAGCAAGGTTAATTCTGTGGTAAAAAGCAAAGGAGCAAGTCTCATCATATAGATCCAAATCTGAGTTGGAAAAAAATTATTCGAATTCTAATATCTATCTTGGGTTTCTTTGATTTCAAAATATCTTTATTTTTACTTTCTACCATCCTCTGAAGTGGTTGCTGTCCATACACAACAGCACTGGGCTATCTAGTGTGAAGAACAGAGAAGAAATCGCGCTCTTTTCACTTTTGCACTGAATGAGCTGCTGAAAAAAAAGAAAATAGCAGCACCATTTAGAGGAAAAATAAAGCAGGAATGGGGCGGGGTTCCTAGTGTGGAGTATTGATTTGGAACTCTGCAAGCATATTCATATGTAGGTAAGGGAGTTTTTAATCTTAACAATGTCCCATTTTGCTATGTTCATATAATATTACTCTTCTTCTATTGTTACCACGCTCATCCATATTTGAAAACCCATCTTAAAATACCAAAAGGGAAAAAAAGCAGATGTTTCTGGGAGTCACTGACATCGACTCCTAACTGGAAGGTTTCAGGCCAGAAATCTATATAGTCTCTTACAGAGTCTGGTATAGAGGAAATCAAAAGATCAGGGAAAGCATACCATGGCAGTCCTCCAATACATCGTCAGAGCATCCAGTGCACTGTAGTATTGTTGCTACTTCAGCTTTAACCGGGACCTTGCATGGATTTTAACTGTCTGGGGTTTGCCTAATTGCTTTTTGAACCTGTAAAAAATTTAGTTGAACTTGTACTGCTGTGAAATACAAGGAATTGAATTCTGAATGAGCTGCTGCATTCAGAAACATAAGAATCAGTTCAGAGTGAAGAAGAAACGATCCCAGCAGCTAAGCCTGCCACCATGTGCTAAATATACTTAAGAACAATCCTTTGCTGCAGATGTCTGGAGCCGCATAGTAGGTGGTGGAAAGAAAGAAGAAAGGAACCTTGTGTGAAATCCAGAGCCAGGGCACAAGTTTTGCAAGAACAGCTATTATTCTGGCCAACGGCTGGAAGGTTTCACATCCTGCTTTACTAAAGTGTTGCTTCCAAAGCAGAGATTGCTGCCCACTGAAGAAAAGTGAACCTTTTATATTACGCACACACAAAATGCATCTATCAATTTAGACTGTGCAAACAAGCTGAATTTTGAATAGAAATTTTCTTTATGTCATGCAGGTTGGGTTTCTGCAGAGAATTTCCTTACAAACACTAGACACAATAGCACTGGCTTATTTCTTCCCCATTCTCCTTCCAGCTAGCTTGTTGGTACTCTGCCCCTTCTACACTCTGCTCACTAAACACACAAAACAAATTGGAAAAGTAAATGATGCTTTCTTTGTGAAAGTTCTCTGCTTGTTTCTGTATTTGCCATAGGTCTTGTTTTTTAAAAAAGAATCCATATTTGAAGTTTTTCATTGAAGCTTAAATTGTGATGAAGACAATCACGAGAAATTTTCATGGAAGAAAATGCCTTTTGATCGATTACAGTTATGAGGTTTCACTTACTTGTCACAGATCCTTTATTTAGCTTCTAATCTTTTTTCTAAGGATTATGGGAGAAAATTCTACATGTACTTGTATAGTACTAGATACTAATAACTAAGATCTGGCAAAATAAAAGATTCTGAATACTTTTTCAGAAGGATGCTCTGGATGAAAACAGTACACAAGATGAAATATGTATGTCTGCTGGAAAGTAGATAGCTTGTAAGCCTTGAGTTTTACCTTTGCATTTTTAGTGTGAAATGTTGTTTTTTTTGCCTATTCTGATATAAAAAAGCATAGCACAACATATTCCTTAGACTGTTTAGTGCAGCTGCTGGTCTCTCCTGTGTACCATTTATGTCTCACCTAAACATCATATTTGAATTTCACTCACTGATGGAAAAATATTTTTTTCCAGTGAGACTTTAACTGCTGTGAACCATTTCTTAGTATGTGCAACATACAGCTGAGGATGTTTGAACTGCAATTTCATGCTTCTGAGTGCAGGTGGGGGGTGGGTTTCAAAGGCATTTGCGTTTTTTTATAAATATCCTACTTATAGGAATGTTGATTTTTAAACATCCTGAAAACCCATATTGCCACTACGTAGCCCGATTAGCGCTCCGTCAGAAATCTTCATAATCATGTTCCTAGACTCAGCTCACAGCAGAGAAGAATAAGATCAACTCAGGGATTACCTTTTTTTTTTTTTTTTTTTTTTTTTTATCCAAAGGAATGGCTGTGTCAGACAATTTGAATAATCACTGTGGCCAAACCTTGCAGGTGACAGGGACTTGAAGACTCCTAAGTTTGGAATCTCCCTGCACTCTTCCTTCATCAACATATGTTTGGAGACACGGCCTGAGGAACAGGTTTGTATGAAACCATTTTGCATCACTGTACAAAGTGCAGCAGTGTGTCATACGTGTCCTCCTCCAGCCCTGCACCCACCAGGTCAAAAAGCAGAAACGCTGATGAATCATGTTTGCTTTGGCAACCTCCCACTCAGGTTCCTTCTCAACCCTCTTGTGGGACCTGGGTGCCTTCTGGCACACGGGTGGGACAGCTGGGATCTACCAGGGCTTCACCACGCTTTCCTCTGCTCCTGGTGACATCTACTGGTAGAACAACCTCAGCTTGTGCATTTGCAGGAGGTAGCTTAGATATACATCAAGTTTAGTATATGTACCTAAATGCAATGCAGAATTTATTAGTGTAAACGTTTCTATATTTGTTTGGGTTATTCTGTGAGCAAAGGCAGGTAGATTTGTAGCAGGAAGGCACAGTTCTTGACAATATTGATATGAGAGCAGAATAAATCACTGCAGTGGGTTTTATAGGCAGCACTTCAGCTGAGCTATGAATAAGTGGGATTATGCTATCGCTGCCTCGGAGGCTTTTCTGTGGTTTTGTTTAGTTTGCTTGTTCTGCTTTCCTTACACAAAGGATCTTTTGCTAGGAAGTGTCACACTATCGGAGGTTACTGAAAGCCAGGCTCACTATGGGAATCTGAGATGGTACTTTGTGTTTATAATCAATGCTTTCTGGCTTTGGCATGTCACAGGCTGTTAGTTTAGGAAATAAGGGTAAAGCATGCTTTTCTTTCTGCTAATGGCCCATGTTATGTGGCTTTTTTTTTTATTTATTTAGATTTCTGACATTGAAAATTAATCCCCTGATAGAGAGACCTTCGGAATACACCAAGCAAAGAACAAGAAGTTGTAAGTGGAGAAAGAGCCAAAATAGTCTTTTTTTTTTTTTTTTTAGCTGTTTTGCTAAACAGAAATTTCTACTTGGATAAAGCACAGACTTCATCAGAAAATAAAAAAAGGTATTTAATCATAATATCCCTGTCCACATTATTGGTGATAATATATTTACTTCGGTCTATGGATTCAGAAGCAAAATGCACTGTAACTATAATGGTTCAGCTTTGAGGGCTTGAATTCTCTTCACGTGCCCGTAGCTGATTTGGCTTTACCCAGGATTAAGTCCTCTGCTTGTCCATCTCTCATCTTTCCTGTGTAAACTTGCACAAGGTACTATATGGCTCAGCTAATGTTTGTGAGATTTTTGAGGAAGAGAAAACATTTTTCTGTTGATATTAAAGTATTTGATTGAAGACCCAGCATGAACATTGTCCAAATTCTCAATGCTTTGCTCCTGGAAGACCTGAACTCACTAGGGATATTCATTGGCAGAGAAGGAAAATCAGAGCTGTATTCAGAACACTTTCTAAATGCGATACCCCCTCTGCTCAAGAGCTGAACTCTGGCTTGCTCAGGTCTGTACACATCCATCAGTATGCACACAATTAAGCACAAGAGACCCATCGTGTGATAAGTTCTTATTGATCCTGTTCTGAAGCTCTGGAAACAGAACAGAAAAGGCTTCTGAGATAGAAGGATCTTCAGTGGGGAGAAAGAAAAGGTATTCTCCATCATTGTAAGGAGTTGAGTTGGCAGGACATCCCCAGTGGTTTGTGCTTTTAATAAGTTCCTACAAGAGTCCTTAAGATGGTAGCTGAGATAGAATACTGCTAAGCACAGCAGAAAAGGAGATAAGAAATCTAAGCTTTCCATATTCAGAGGTAAATTTAAAATAGTCAAGCACATTGATGGCCTGATGAGAACTAGAGCTAAGACAGACCTCTGAATACTTTAAGGCAGATTTAGTGCCATGAGCAAGAAATGACCCTGTGGGATCATACAAGAATCAGAGAGTCCTGGAATACAAATTAAGATTGAAAGAAAAGGTTTGGGTTTGGTATATTTTCCTGTATTTGTGTGTTTGGCTTCACAACAAGCAGATATAAAAACTAAAGACAGATTTGGATTTTTGAGGACACATGAGATGTAAAGATCTCTCATATTCTGTTTGGTCTCATTTATAATGATAAGTAATCTAGATACGATTCCATAAAATTATACTTTAGAGCTGTATGCCTAGCTGTTAAGCAGGATGTTGCTATGATCACAATGTCAGCTCATTATACAATATATGCTTAAACTTGTCTTTTAATTATGGCTTACAAGATTATATCCAGGAAGTTTACTAAACCAGGAAATACTGGTCCCAGAAAGACACAAAACAAGTAAGAGTTTCCTCAGTGATGCAGGTACTTACGGTTGTAAATGTAGGTGTTTTTCCATGGAAGTGTTCTCAGTTTGCCACTGTTGCTCTTGTGTAAGAGGTGAAAAGGCCCCTGATGCACTTAAACTACAGTTAGACAATGAAAGAATGATACTTCTAAAAAAACTCATGAATGATGATAAAATAGAGAAACTCATCTTAAACTGCTGCTTTCCTAGCATGTGTCTCTTGGAATGAAGACACATTGGAAAGGACTTTGAAAGTTTTGATGTTATATCTCTTGAAAAGAGTAGTGTTTGTGTCTGGATTTTTTTTTTTTTTTTGATATCTCAAAAGCAAGTCCTACAGATTTCCTGAAATTGTCCGTACTGACAGAGTACAGAAAAGAGGGGACTCCTGAGAAAAGCTCGCAACAACCAGAAGGTTCTGGTGATTCAGATGGGATATTCCATCCTTGGATAAGTATTTTCCACAATTGTTATCTACTTCATATAACTTATAAGGAATGACACATTTGTCACTGTGCTGAGACTCTAATGACTCGTAGCAGGATAAATTATGCTGTACTCTTACACAGTTGTTTCCTTGAAATATGTTTATTTTTCTGCGCATGCAGGCTAGAATCACAGGATAGTTAGAGACATCAAGACTGTCTTGTGAGCACATTTGGCTGTTCCTGCAGGCAAGGTCAGCTATTTCTGTCAAATTTACACATAAATTAGTAGCCTTAAGGATTCGTTTTCTCAGTGCAATTTGTAAGAAAATTAATGAGTCAACTCTTGATAGATATTTTAAAGGTGAATGAGAAAACTTTTGTAATTAACTGTGCTACAGTGTCTGTCTATATTGGCCGTCCTCAAATCTAGGAAGGTTGTAGACCTGGAAACATGGGCACTGACTGGCATTATGTGGTGGCCAAGTCTGAATGTTTGCTTGTGCATTGCCTCTTTTGTGTTCCTTGTCCTCTTTCCCTGTCATAAATATTTACTTTGCTCTTCCTTCATTTCATTTCTATGGGTAATTCCCTTCTATCTCCTTCCACTATCTGATAGTTTCCCTGTTGTTCTCTTGCCCATAATGAATAATCCAACAGCAGTACAGCAGTGATAGAGCTCTTTCCCAATGTAGCTTGTTCCTGAGAGGATCAGGGACCCCTCAACAGGAGAACTTGTTCCTTTCCACTAACACTTGTGACACTGACCACAGCATCACGTTGGAAACCAGCTTATAAAAAATGTAAAATTAAATAGGGCCACAGATTTGTTAAACTTAGTAAGAACAGACATTGTCTCACAATACAGATCTCCGTGGCGGGTGCGGAGGATGCTGCTGTTGGTATGTCTTTAGCCACTTTTTACTTCACCAACCAAGAAAGATCAGTATTTTGTAAAGTCGTAGCAATTATCATGACATAGCTGAGGGTACTAATTTTCCTGACAGAGCGAGCCTTTGGCAGAGATTTTCCTGCAGTGCTGCGCAGCAGCCGGGAGGTGGGGCACAGGCTTTGCTGTTGTGTGTTGGTGTGCTAACGGCTGCACAGGCCTGGTGCTGAACACCCCTGGAGGTTTGTTAGGTTCAGTGGAGGTAAAGAAGCAGCAGAATGCAGATTAAAGTCGTGAAAGTAAAATACTAGAAAATTGGAGGTGTTTTTAAGATCACACTCAATACTGAAGCTAGTACGCCAGGAGGTCTCTTGGCACTGCTGGCAAAGGCTTGCACGCTCAGGTGGCAGAGGTAAGAAATAGGGGAAAATAGAAGAGCAGGGAATTGAACTTAAGCAAATGTCATGTAGCTGCATCTGCCACTGTTTCTGAAACTGTCTGGGGAAGTAATTAACTGGGAACTCTAGGTTATAAAGATTTCAGCTTAAAATACATGTATTTTCTATGTTCGCAGCAAGGACCAGGCAAAATCCAATAGAAAAGCTGGGTTTGAATATAAGGAGAAGCTTACTAATTTACATTTAAGTAAATTAAGATCAAAACCATGGAAGTACTCTAATAGAGTTACTACAAGTTTACTCTGTTGTAATTGTGAGCAGAGCAGATTCATCTCTGGACAAGCTGTGAGAAATTCAGTCTGAGCTTCATCGCATACAGGAGTCACAGTGGTACTTGGCAGCTTGTGGGAGGTTTTAGTTCTAGGTTGATAAACACATAATCATGACGCGATAAAACTTAGAACAACACTGCTTTGGTACCCATGAAGAATTTTTCTTTCCCTAAGTTCATGCCTGGCTTTGGTGCAGTCACTGCACATCTCTGTTTAGGAGCACATATTAAAAGGGGCATTCAGATGTTTGGAAAATTCCATAACTGCCCAGAAATATCTGCTTTGAGACAGCATTGCTATTAATTTATTAAGTATGCCACTAGGTTAACATATTCAGCTACTCCAAATGAACTGAAATTGCTTACTTTGTAGTTTATAAAATTGCATCCTCTGGATGAATTCCCCAAAATACCCTGCAGGTAAAGCTCTGTGCTAACACACGTAGTTAGTAGCATGTCCTAAATAACAATAGACTTGTGCTTTTCCCCAGAGAAAGTAACTATAGAGTCTTTCACTAACTACATGATGGCACCAGCTCCTAAATATTTGGGTCCAGTATGCTACATGCTGCATCTGAGCCGTTCTCAGCTACTGGGATGAAAGTTATTAACGAGACTGCTGCAGTAGCCAAGGGCTTTATCAATCAGAGGCATCATGAAAAGCATTTAACCCTCTGCCCTCATCCCCCACACCAGAGAATATACAGATATATTGCACAACTCATTTTACAACATGCTGATAGTTTGTTTACACAACACTTCTGACTGTCAGAATTAGGCTCTATTAAAAATTACTTATCCCCTAGAAACCATCATCTTCCTCTCCCACCCCTCCCAATTTTCAGGTGAAGAAAATTAACACCCCCCTTTTCAGTTATCAGTGCCATGATGCTATTCCTGACATTGCTGCTGGTGCTATAAAAGCAGGTCAGTCTCCCTCAGGTTTGAGAGCCTAGTCTTTGGGAGGAGTAAGTAAAAGCACTCTTCTAAGTCAGGTAAGGTGCTTCCTTCTCAGCCCACTTTTAATTATAATTGCTACCATCTTCCTTCCTTTGTGAGGGCTGCAAATCCAGTTGGGGATCTGGCGAGCTGATCTCTGACAATATCAAATGTTCTCAGAACTCTTAATCGAAGGCAGCCTATGAAAGCACCCCGGGGAGCGCTTTATTCTCTATGTTTAAAAGGACATGAAAGTACAATAGTTCTCTTTATATGGATACAAAGCAGCCAATTGATCTTGTCAGTTTAATAAATAATACAATTGCTTCCATCAGACACTGTTAATAGACTCCTGTCTGGACTAATGTTGCACAGAATTGTACAAGTACAGAAATGTTATCTGCCTCCGTCTGCCCTGGATTAACCACCTCGCCCTTTATCACCTAGAGGCAAAGCTTCCAGCAGTAGTCCCTGAAGGGCATCAGGCCCCCTGATCTTCATCTCTTCCTTCATTTTAATGTGTGTTCTTGGAAGAGACGAGCTAATTTCCTGATGCATCTGTTGTCTGGCTGGTTCCTAGCATTTGTACAGATTCAAAGAAGCTTGAGAATGTAAAATAGGCAGCAGGTTTGGGTTTGGGTTTTTTTGTTTATTTTTAAATCATTCACTGTCTATGTGGTCTCAAGATGCAAAATTTGGATCGTGCTTTTCAAACTTTGAAAGGATGCAGGGAAGCTTGGATGCAGCTTCTTACCTGGGGGCATTATGAATAAAAGGACCTGACATCAGCAAAATTGATACAAGGCTTTGGTTCAAGAAGCTCAAAGCTCAGGTGTTTGGGATGTTTCTGGTTCGATGCCAGCATAACCAGCCATCATGCCCTTCCACATATTTCTCACTCAGCATTTTAAGTGAGCCCTGAGATTTTTGCATTGCCAGCACCACTTTTTAGGTGAATATTAGATGGGATACAGACACACCAGTGTTCGTCGAGAAAGTGCTGGTAACATTAGCAGAGGTGGATTTAAAAATTTTCGTTGTCCTGGTTTTGGTTTGTTTTCCCACTTCTCCCCTCTGCCATGACACAAAGTGGTTCTGAGTTTTGCAGCTGAGGTATGTGATAAACAGGCAGGAAAAGAACATATTTGTCATTGGGAATAGGTTTCCAGGGTTGTCAGGACCAGAATGTTATGCTTTTAAGATAGTTAATTTTATTACAGCAGTTAAGGATTTTACAATTTTACATCTTTCTGCCTCTATATCTACCTAAATATTTGTTTATATATGTAAGGGGTTTTATATATATATAAACCCATAAAAATACAGGTATGTTTTATATATATATATAATGTACATGCACATGTATAAATCTAGTCTGTGCTGTCAGACTCCCCACATGTTTTTTCCCCAGATGATGAGAGACTGGACATGCCTCTCTGAGTGTTGCTGAGCTCTCCAATTCAGCCTGTCAAAGGAGATACTGTGGTGAGTAAAAAGCTGACGGATCCCCTTCCTGGTGTTTGCAAGAAAAATACCTCTGGTCTTAATGCTGGAGTCAATTGTTAATAATATTTTGATTACCTATAATAATCTGAGTGAATAATGCAATGACCAATGAGTATAAAGAGCTGTTGTTGACAAGTTATTTAGATTCCCTATACCTTGGTTTTCCCTGCTGTAAAAGTTAGGTAGTAACAGTGCCAGAACTCAAAGGGACATTAGGAGGATAAATGCATGATTAACACTGAGCTGCTCAGATGTTTCAGGTACTGGGACAATATGTGAAGCCAAGAGATTTGTATCTAAGCAGAGAGGTATTCTGGTTGAGCAATGAGGTCCTTCAGCATCAGGAGAAGTCAACAGACCTGGGATTCTTCTGGATCAGTGGGGAAAGCAATTTCTAGGAGTTGAATTCTTCATTCCCAAAGCCTTTTTCTATAGATCCCTGTGTAATCAAGTCTGTGCTTGTATGGATACTGCTTGCAGAGAAAATACTCACACTGCTGCCCTCCTACTTAAAGATGGAATCAAATGCTTTTTATTTTAAATTCAAAACCTAATGGAAATTCAGATTCCTTGGCTAGTTTTAGCTATAACTTCAGAAAGAAAAATCAGTCCTTTAAATAATAAAATGCTCATGTTGAAAATCAGTTTTCTTTACTCCCACATCCATTTTGAATTGAGGCTACTGTGTTTGAAGGGTAAGACCCAATAATGCTTATAAAGTCACAATCGGTATTTGAAAGGCAGCTCTGTGCTCTTCTTTGAGTGCTATTGATGCTTTCAGCTGTGGCATGAAAGACCTAGAACTCTGATCTCTGGTTTTGGCAAGTGAAGTCATTCAATTCAATTTCAGAACTCTGCAGCTGTGAAGCTTTACAGTTTTTGATGTTTAAAAAGGTAGGGATTATTTCTGTTCTCTCTGATTTGTGAGCAACCGCTGCTTCTGTTAGCAAACCCAGGAAAGAACCTGTCTGTCTGATGTGCATGGACTGGTACTGATACCCATGCAAACACCTGAGTAGATATTACACATCTGGCTGGCATCTCTGAGATCAAAGTGCTCTCTGATGCTCTGATGCCCTTTGAACAGCATTTAATTTGCCATAAGACCATATTTTAGGACCTGCAACTGAGATTTGCTTCTTCAGGTCACTGAGTGAATCCAGTTTAGGTCTGTAGGAAACTGGTTGGTGTTCTCAGCCTCCTTTCTAGTGGAGAGAGGGCTGCTGTTCCCTTACCTGCAGAGCCCATTGCTCCGGTTCTCTTACCTGCAGGGAGTCATGGTGAATATGCTGAGATTTCAGTCCCTGGTCTTTCTTGAGGGCGTTTCTGCAGGTTAATTAAAGCACATTAGAATGGACTGTCAGGTAGGGATACCTCAGGTGCCCTCTGCAGTGAAGATTTCAGACAGGTCTGGCCAGTCTTCCTGATTTTACAAGGCTTGTGTCAAACTCTTCAAAGATTTGATTCCCTGGAGAGTGGAGAAGAGCTTATGAGTGATGGGTGCTAACCTAGGTATGAAGCTGGGATTCAGGGTGCACAGACAAAGCTGGCCTTGGCAGCTGATCCTCACCCACCTCCTTCCACCATGGGAGGGGGGAAATTATCTAGCAGCCTTTTGCCAACCAACCTTGTGCTGGTGCTGTCATTGAAGCCCCATTTGCATTGATAAAGAGGCATGGACTGGTCACTGCCACAGCCTCTGCTGGCACTGGTGCCAATAGGGCCAGGGCTGGCTCCGATCCAGAGCCCAATATCCCCCTGAGCTTAGTGCTGAGCCCAGGCTAAGAGACAAGCCCTGAGCTTGGTGTTCAGTGCCTCGCTAATGCAGAGGACTTGTCTCCCATCCAGCTTGGACGATGGGCACAATTGGTGCATGGCTGTCAATCGAACCCTACAGCTAATTGCAATGGTAAAACCAGCCTATTTCATGATCTCACGTTTGGGGGCTTCTCCCCAGGGGATTTCAGTGCACTTCCTTTTATTTTCATTAGAAATAGAAGCCATTTGGTTCATCTGTCTGCCAAAACAAGTGGAGAACTGGAGAGCTGGGATGTGAACGCAGTCTCTGTTCTGCAATCAAAGCAGCTCTTCCTGACACTGTTCCCCCTCTACTAAATAATGCAGCACTACAAGCATGTCTGTGTTGGGTTGCTGTGTAGCACACATCTTGCTGCAAAGACAGCAAAGCCAAACTGCTCTGTGCTGTACTAAGGGAGAAGTACAGTGCAGACTTTGCTCGTAGGATAGGGCAGAGCATTGGCCCTGGTTGTTTCCACTCTCTACTAGAGGAAAAGGATGTGGCATTGGAGAGCGGGGTGTAACAGGTGTTCTGTGCAGGAAAAATAGAGTATCTGCATGCTAACCACACACGATGGACTGCCTGCTGCTAACTGAAGTCCTGTGTTGTGTGCATTGTTATCGAGTAGCTCCTTGTGACTCATGACAAGGACACTGTGCTGAGGTTATCTGTTGATGATATGGTGCAAAAAGCTGCTTATGTCCTTCACAGATCTGAGATCCAGGTCTCTTCTGTGACGATTTCACAGCCTGGACAGATATTGGATGGAGTTGGGGGCAGTCAGAGCAACCTGAATTGACAGTGGATGTCAGGACACTGACAGCGCTCTGCACATGATGGGTGTGAGGAAGAAGATGGGGAGGAAGGCAGGACATGGGCAGATGTGTACTGTGGAAGGGAGAAAGCAAAGTCATCTCACAGGATGTCACTTCTGAATGGAGGACTCTGCTAAGGCTCAATTTGGCGGTATGTTGCACAGCTGCTGTTTGCAGCCAATTCTAAAGGCACCAAGGATATCTTAAGATTAAACTCTTTGATTCCAATCTCTTTAGCTAGAAAGCTTGTTGTTTTATCTAATGCTTGTCTCTGTTTTAGGCAGTGGCAACTGCTGAGAAAAGGTATGCATAATGAAATTATTAAATCATGCGTTTTCAAATAATCAAAGTCATGCTGTTTCAGCTATGCAGAAATCCTCTTCCTCTTATGAGACATCTAGCCATATTCAGAATTTCTTTGGGGGTTTCTATTTCTTAGAAGGATTCTGAATAAAAAAGGGAATCTGGTTAAGGCCAGTTCTGCTCTCTTGTATGCTCAGGGCCAGATACGATCACATTCATATTCTTCTTGTGTCGCTGCAGACAGAAAAAAACTTTGCAGTCTGATTTTATGCTCTAAAGAAAATCATTCACACTGTGACAACACTTCAAAATATTTCAATCCTTATTCTGTATATGCTGCTGGCTATAACTGCAGTGCAGAAAAAAATGCTTCTTTGAATCAGTAGTTATGGGCAGGGGTAAAGTTTCCAAATCACTCCTTTCCATCTTGATTTTGTAACTAATCCCTCGTCCCTGCTGTCTCTCCAGTTTGAGATGTCTCCCCTGTAACTCTGCTCTACTTCAAGTTTTGGCATCCCTGACACAGTTAGTTGCTCAACACTGCTTAAATATTGTGCATGGTAAGGTCAGATGATGCTATGTAGGCTGCTACATATAGAACTACCTACTGACTGTGGGAAATCTCCCTAGAGAAATGTACCCTGGAGCAGGCAGTGAAGGGAGTGAATCAGAAAGTCCCTTATGGTCAGAGTCCAGGGACTTCTAACCATCCACCAAGGTAAGCTCTCTTCTTAAAAGGATATCGTTAAGGCTGATTGACCTAAAATGAAACCCTGTGCACTTTTTTCAGTGATGGACATGTATATGTTCCCATGTTCTGTTGTTTGGGGTCACTCGTAGGAGCATATGAGAAACCAGCTGAAAACAAACAGGAATGTTGTTACCAAGGAGGACTCTGACCTCCCAAGGTCATGGAAGTGACAGTGAACTGATGGAGGTTAATAGGCTTATTTTAATGAAGGCACTATTTAGAGGGGAGGTGGCACAGCAAATACAAGGGAGCTGCATCATAAGACACTCTTATAGGTTAATTTTTGCAGATCGTAAATACAGCCTCAGGGAGAAGAGCAGTGAGCAAGACCCTCCCTCTCTCATAGTGCCACATTTAGGAAATTGAGTAACAATTGCAGTCTATCTAAGAAGGCAGAGAAATGTAATTGCATAGCGAAATATTAGATCTACATTTCAAACAGAGGAATTATCTTTCTGGGCCAAGCAGAAGAGTTTAATTTTGACAAAAGGAGTTATAAGAACACATTGCTTTACCACAATGGAAACTGTCACCACCAGTCTCATATTTTTTTATGGAAGTGTTGCTCCAAGAGACTTCATATCTGCATGGGCAGTTCTCCATCTCCAAACCGAAACATCTCAGACCAAATGACACTTGCAGTTTCAGAGAGCCACAATTCTGTACTGCGGTGAAAGAGCTAGAGACCATATGGCTGCATTACTAGGATGCCACCCTTGCTCTGCAGATCAGATGTTGAAGACAATGTGACAATAAGACAGAAGCATTACTCCAGCATAAAGTGTTAATCAGGGACATTGAAAATGGTAAACCTGAGTAGCTGTAAGCAGACAGCAGATGGACATGGAAGAAAAGGAAATAATCAAATTCTGCATTAAGACCAAGGCAGCCTAGACAACTGCTTTCATTTGCATTCAACTTGTAAAATAAATTTGCTAGTTTTATTCTAGATATGTATTTCCTCAGATGACAAAGGTTAAAAAAAAAAAAAAAGGCAACAATACCCAAACACACACCCACACACCCCCTGCCATCTTGGCAGCTGTGCAGAACAAACCCAGCATTCAAAAAGCAAAGAACAATTTCTTCTCCTCAGATGAACAAAGCCGGACGGTTGTGCTGGTTGCCTTCATCTTTAAAATGCTGCTGCAAAGCAGAGCTTGACACTATTCTCTTTTGCTCTGCCCAGGGTGGCTCTTTGAGACACGACACGATGCTGCCAGGGAAAAACCCACCTAGACAAAAGAGTCTGCCAGCTATTCACAGACCTCTCATGTGGAGCTTAAACCTCTTCCCAACTAAGAGTTAATGTCACCCCGTGTCCACATTTGACCTCTTCCTTGCAGAGTTCTGCCTCATCTGCTTGGCTGCTTTACCTCCTACTTGAAGCTAAAACTTTAACCAGCAGCCAAGAGGGAGAGAAGAGCTGTGTGGGGTTTAGAGTCTTCAGTGCAATCTATTTGAAAAATGTCTATTACTAAAAGGTGTAAAGCCTTTAGCAGTCAAGAGTAGAACGACTTTGTGTAAATAACAAATTATACCAGTCCATATTGATTTTTCTTGTCTGAGCAATTCCCAGATCAAATGTGCTCTTTCTACAAGTCAAAAGGTGGTATTTCTAACTGCAGTCACTCCAAACTCTGAAGAGCTAAAACCTAAGTTTTTCTTTCTCTTCTCTATCATTGCTGTAAATAAAAACCTTACAGTGAAGACACACCTTATCATTTTGCTGCTGAGCCATAAAGCTTACTTTTTAAATAAGGAAAAAACTTCCCAGCTCCATAAAAAGGGCATGGCTATGAAGAGCAATTGCACATTAAAAAAAAAAAAAAAAAAAGATAGTTGTGTGCAGCTTTTATCCTCCCAAGCATCCCAAGTGCTCTGCTGTACCGTGCCCCTTGCTCCGCCTGTCTGACCTGCAGACTCCACTTCCAGGGGACAGGAGTGCATGAAGTCTCTGCTCTTCTCACCAAGTTCGCTCTGCTTGAATCTGACACTGGCAAGAAATGCAGAGCGCAGTGGAGTGATGAAAACACCCAAACCCTTGGAATCAGATGAGCCCACTGCCAAATTGGTACCTCCATTCTTTATGCACTGTTGGATTAATTTAATTCCCCCTCCTCCTCCTCGAGGTCCGTCAAGGAGATCCTGCTTCTGCCAAGTGATCAGTGATGCTCCTTGTTTGAGACCTGCTGGCAAAGCTGACAGCAGTGATGCCTTCAGCTCTGCGCAGAGGTGCAGGCTCAGAGGAGACCTGGAGTGGGCCCCCCAATAAACCTGCAGTAGTGTTGCTGCAAGTAATATTGTGTAGGAGGATGACAGATTTTAGGAAATGAATGAATTTAACGTTTATTCATGAGTGCACTCTGGGAGGATTCTTAACATCTTTTTCACTAACAACAACAACAAAATTGGCATTTCAAAATACAGAAAAGATATCAAATACCAAAGGGACATCCTACTGAGGGAGAGGAAATCAAGTTGATTTGACTCCAGAAATAAAAGTTGAATACTTTGAATATTTCTCTCTGTACAACTGATATAATGTTTTTTATTTTTTCAAAGAAAAACTACACTCCATTTTTCCTTTTTTTTTTTTTTTTTTTGTTAGTATTAATTCAATATCTTGGTCATGAAGGTGGAGTGAATAGTGCTGACTTTCATTCTTGGACTTTCCTAAGGAAACAAACTTACCAACAAAGAGATGATGGTGACCAGACCTGGACGAACAAAGCTCTAATAAGGTACAACATGCCCAAACCTACATCAGGGCCCAGCCCACGTTTTTGTCTGACCTAAGACTCAAGCCCTTGTACCAAGGTGGTGGCACAGAGCTCTGTGGTTGCCATCAACAGAAGGGTTATGGATCAACCTCAAATGTCTAGACCCCAGAGTACAGTTACTCTGAAACCTTCTAATGGGAAGGAAAATAATTTTTAGCAGTTCTTCTTTAAGAAGGAATTAACAGCACTGTGGGCTTTTTTGGTGTGTGGCACAAGCCTTTCTATTGCCCCCAGGTTCCCCCAGACTTCTGTTTCAGATGTCCTAGCTTTTCTGCACCTGCATTTCTCTGAGCTCCTTTCTTCCCAGCAGGAATCAGTGGGCCTTGCATGTCTTTTTTCCTGATTCTTGTCAGTATGAGAGATGTCCTAGATACCAGGTTAGATGTGAATATCAGTCATTCCACATCTGCAGGGAAAAGGGTGCTCCACGGTTATTTCCCCTGCCTCTGTTAAGTGTGTTGTGCCCTTTGTATTCAAACAGAGCACTTGATCTTTCTTACACAATTTATCTCTCTCATTCTTTTCTCTTATAGTATCCCACAACACGGTCCCAAAAGTTATCCAATAAACATGGATGTTATGACATCCTCCCACAATAACTCTAAATATCATACAGGAAACATCACCTAATAAATGATATAATTACTGCAAAGATGAAAACCAGTGCTCCTGAAAACACATAGTAAATTGCACTTTATCTTGTCATACAAATTATTTCCATCTTTTTATTAAGTGCTTTGTTTTGTCTTGCTTTGCTTTTCAAGCTCTTATTTTGCCTCATTGCTTGTGATCATGTGCAAGAAATGTGTATCTCCAGGCACAGAAATACAAAGCGCAGTCGTTCTGAGCTGCCACCGGAATGCAGGTCCACCCAGTTAATTTTTTCCCATTATACTGGGTGGAGTGGCTCTGCAGATCCACTCATATACACACCCTTTCTTTTTTGGTACTGTTAATTATTTTAAGCTACTCTTCAGGTTGGTAGCATAGCTTATTACTGTGGAAAATGGGCAGTTTCTCTCCTTCTGTGGTGACTAGTAAGTTATGAAAAGCTTTTTAGCTTGATTTGTTCTGACTTCTGCCATGTCTTGCTGATTTGTCTATTATGCTCTAAAATAAGGCCAATTAAACCAAGCAGTTAAACCAGACAGGGAGAAGGGCATGCATTTCCCTACCCAAAAGGTATTTATGAAACAAAAAGACATGCTTTAAGCCCGTAAACGGTACCTTTTGCTTTGAACTAAGGACAGTATCATACAATTATCATTGGCTCTGTTGTCACAGGCACATTGCATTGCCACTCCGCTTTGCTTTGTTACTACAGTCAGTCAAAGTAGTGAAATACAAAGGAGAAGGCTGCTCTGTCAAGTGCTCCACGGATGGGATTGCTGAACGCCGTATTTTAATAATCTGCCTTGTTCACATGGGCTGAGCCAGCCGCAGCCACAGTGGAGAGCAGTTGTTGGCCAACCAAAACACAGCTGTTGTAGCTCATTTTGAAGTCTACCAGCCTTTCTGCTGTCCCTTTTCAGAGATTAAGCTTAATCTTCTGTATGCGAGGCTTATGTCACCTTATTCAATAACAGTTTTACTGACAGCCTTGGAGTTTTTTCCTCTTTGCCTCATCCTTTGTGGTTTTGGCAGGGAAACAGCTTTAATAGAAATGTACCCAGGCAAAAAGCAAAACTGTGTAAAACCTGTGTGGTTCTGCCACACAGCCAGAAGCCAGGCCATGGCCGTGCAGGCAGCCTGGGAAGTCACAAACATTTTTGAAAAACGTGCAAGCTGGTATTTTGTTATGCCCAAATATTTTGTGTGATTTGAGCTAATAGCCACATGTAAAAAACAGAAGCTGTGTTTTAATCTGAGTTTTATTTACATTTTTTTAGCTTTCTCTGAAACCCAAGTGAAATTAAAGTGTGGGAGAGGAGGCAGTTGTCTAATCCGTATGGATCAAAATTTCATAAAATACTAAGTGAGCTGCAGCAAGAGGAAGCAGCTGACTCTCACCCGCCTGCCTGCCTCTTTCCGTGGCCTCATCTGCGTTGTGCAAAAGCCAAATCAGAGTTATAAGCAACTCCGCTCCACTGCCAAGAAACTCATCGCGTTGGTTTATCCAGAAGGGCGTCTGTACCAAAGATAGCCTCTGGCATGTGGGTTACATTTCAGGTCTGCTTTTAGAAGAGAGCTGTTCCAAGAGAAGATGAATGTCTGTCTTCAGGTCTGTGATTATTGTAAAAGCCTGGATCTGAGCTTTTTTTACTGCCTGCGTGTCACAGCACTTTTCTAATGACCACTGGTTGCTGCCCCAGTTGAATAGGTTTCCCAGATTAACCAGGAAAAAGAGAAACCCTCCACCCTTGGTTCTTTTCCATTTTATAATTATCTGCTCTTTCTCTAGAGTTGCTCTTTCATCCTTAAGTTTTGCTCTTGCCTGGATGTGCCCAGTGCTTTGCAATTAAAACGAAGTGGCTCTATATAGTTCACAATCGAAAATCACGTGCTGCAAACCCTTGCTCATTAGAGCAATCCCACTGGAGCAAATGAGGCTGTTTCACATCAGATCTGCTTGCTTGGTGAAGTTGAGTAGGTTCTGACCTTGTTACATGTTTTAAAATGTCAACAAAATGTTCTCTGACTCGCTGTTAATAACATAATTGTTAATAGGATGAATCTCTAAAAAATAGATTCAAATATGTTTATATAACAATCAGAAAAATTTTACTACCAAAGGGAAGGAATAGTTTTACTTTTAACATCAGTTTTGTTTTGGCCTGGAGGTGTCCTATGTGTTGTGCCAAAAAGTAACAATTAAAGGGACATGATCCACATAAAACTCAATGTATTGAAATTCCTTACCTGTGCTACTTGGCTATGCACTAGGGTGTTCAGAGAGGAGGTTTTTTTAAAGTAAGTTTGTTTTGCACCACTTAGGTTCTTTGCTCTTTCTGCAGTGATCAGTTTTAAGTATAAAAATCCGTTTTTTCTGGTTTCACTTCTATTTTGTGTTCGATCACTCAGTGTTTCTGTACTGTATGTGTTCTGAATTTAAAAGACATCTGCTTCACTTCATCTGTATCCCCCACTGTCAGCCTTTGCTTCCTCCTCTTATATGCATGCTAAAATATTGCTGGCATGAATATGCAAGGAAAGTAAGTGCAAAGCCAGCATGACAGATAATTGCTGATCCTTTTAAAGTGTCCAAACCTCTCACGAGGTCTTTGATGCAGAGGCTGTTAAGCAAGACAGACTAAGGTTTGACTGTTCTCTTTGCAAGCAACAAGAGCAAGCATCTTCAATTACTTTATGAAAACAACCACTGGTGAGAATTACAAATCAATACATGCAATGTGCCTGGTATATTTTATTTTAATGAAACCCTGCTTCACACAGCATTTAGAGTTTCTCAGCTGCCTTGTTAGATCCCTGGCATCAAGGCACGGTGACAAAGGAGTGAGCCGCCTCCTCCGCAGCTGGGATCACGTGGCAGATGCTGCAAGTGACCCTGCAAATTTCGCTGATTTATTTTTTGGTGTTTCCCCTGAATGGATGGTATTGCCAGTAATTCACTGGAAAACACAACTCACTTGGTAGCCAAGTGTTTGCGAGTAAAATTTCAAGAGGTCTGCATTTAAATTAAAAGAAAAAAGAAGCATAAAAATGCATAAGGCCGAGTCCCCGGGCAGGCATGACGCTCTTGCCAGTGTCAGATCGGGCCGGCCAGGGGCCGAGCTGTGTTAGCACGCAGGTTGTGCCAAGCAGCCGTGCCCCGGTCAGATGTTGGCACCCTGCTGCACCGAGAGCCTGGGATGGAGAAGGGGGAGTCGACTCCCACCCCTGCCTTTGTGTGAGGAGGGCTCTGATCCGCAGCACCAGGCTCACGCAGCCCCACGGCTTCTGGCCGGGAGCCGGCTTGCATCTGGCCAGCTAAAAGCATAGCCAGAGGAATTTATATCCATCTGCACCCAGGGCCCGTTCCTGCTCAGGGTGCAGTTTGAGGTTAAAGCTAAAACAATTATTTTCTAGGAACAGTGCCCTGGGCAAGGCCTGTCTGATCCAGAAGATTTGATGTTCTCAAGAAAAAAAAAAAAAAACAACTTCTTCAAAGCCATGCCTTTCCCCCACTTATAGGGGTCATAACAAAAAGGTCTTGTGATCTTACATGGTCAATCAGAGCCCGAAGGCTGTGCAAGAGACTGCTCTGTCAGTGAACTCCTTGTAACGAGTTCAGAGAGGGGAGAAACCAGCCAAAAAGCAAAATGCCAACCAAAAGTGTAAGGTCAGATTGAGTTATGGATATACTTGAGAAAACCACGGCCTGCTCATAAGGACTGTGCAAGCTGAAATGGAGGATCTGCACACCAAATTGGCCTCTGCCAGGGAGCCATCCCTTTCCCTGCAACGGCAGCAGGGAGGAGACAACCAAAACAAGGGCAGCACACACTTCCTAAGACTTAGAAGAGCACTGTGAAATATTTAACTTGTGTAAATGTTCAGTCAGGTCAAAAGCCAATGGAAAACGCTCTGCAAGAGCCAGGTCAGTCTGCCCCACGTTGCTGGCAGCCAGCAGGCTTTGTAATCAGCAGATTAATGACCTCCAGAGAAACGTCCCCCTGCTGACAATTTACTTCTGACTGATTTCAGCCATACACCCTCAGATGCAGTTCCTCTGAGCTTGCTGCCATCGACAGGCCAGCATGCGTTATGCAGGGCATTTAGGGGAATTCGTTACAGCTGGAGCACTGGTGGGAGGGGGCTGGGAGAGGCTCCCGGCAGAGCGGCACTGCTGGGGGATAAACACTTTTCTCCCAAGGGCTGGGTGCTTTGCTGTAGCTCTATTGCTCCTCTTAGATTGTTTTGGGGTTTTTTCGTTTTTTTGGTTTTTTTTTTTTTTTTTTTTTGTTTTTGTTTGGTTTGTTTTGTTTTGTTTTGTTTTTTTTTTTTTATTTAAATCTCTTTCAGCCTTGGTTTGTAATTCTTCAGGACAACTAGTCTGCTGTTTTTTTTTCTTCTAGGGTCCAGTAATTGCTTGGCATCTTTCCAGTTGATGCTCCCCATGCACAAAGAGGGAAGTGTGCTCTTCTGCATTAGGGCTTTTATATATATTCCTTCCCTTAAATGAAATGAGGAGGAGGTTTGTCTGGACTGCGTTTTGGAGGGGTGAGGAGGAGAGTCTACAGTGCCCACGAGGTTCAAGGGTGAATTTAGACGAAATCACAGGCACACGTGGGGGATGTTTTCGGCAGTATGTGACGGCTTTGTGGATCTGAGCAGACTTGGCAGCTTAGCGCGGCATCGGTACAGCTGCTGGGGGCCCGGTGCCCCCGGACACGCAGGCGCTCGGCAGGAGAGGCTCCCGCTGCTCCTGGGCGGCTGGGGGGACCGGAGAGCACACTCTGCTCTTGGCTGCTCTTCAAAGAACAGCATAACCTCTCCTCAGACAGAGGTTGTCTTTGTACTAGAAATGGCATTATTCCCTACGTCGTTCAGCAGCATCCTGAGCAGGTTTGGACGTAAATACTCTGGTATAATAGCCTGAGCTTGAGCTGCACTGGACTCGGCCTCCTGCTGCAGTGGGCACCCTTGGGAAAGTGCGGTTTTGGGGGCTAGAGTGTTCCCAGGGTGAGGAGAAAGGTCGATACATCTCTGTAAAATGCTCCTGCTCTCATGGTGAAGGTGAGCTCTCCAGGAAGAATGTCCCATTTTCCTGAAATTCAGTCAGTTTCTCTGCAACATTTCATTTCTAATGTCCAAATGCATATCCAAGCAGACTGGCCTGTGTGCTACAATAGAGAAAAAAAACAACCAAACAAACAAACAAAACAAACAAAAAAAACACTCTGAGAGCTTGTTTGGATTGAATTGTACATGCGCAAAAGGGACAACCTGCTAAAATTATACAAACCCAGGCTACATACTCATGCTCATGTTTTGCTGCACAGAAAATATAATATTTCCTGGGGCAAGTTGAAGCAAAGTGACAAGTTTGCCCTTTACTCTGCAAGTGAACTTAAAGTGAATTTACACTCTGAGATGTGTAAGTAAAATAACTGGAATGGAACAAAAAAATTTGGATTAGTAGTTAAGGGTATCTTGCAGGAGATAAGTTGGCAGGAGTCTACCTGATGTAACATTAACACCCAGAAAGCATAAGAGGCTGTAAGTTAACCATGGGAGATCATTAACTTCCATCTGCTTTCAACCCATGGAAAATTATTTTCCTCCCATTCTTCTGTTTTCTGGTGTCTTTGAATGTAATCAAATGTAACTCAGCTTTTCAATTCAGTGAAACCTTTTAATCCCGCCAGTGTATGAAACACTTCATACCATAGTGTGGCACTTCACAGTAAATTAAATTAACTCTTCTGTATACTCATGAACTGTGGGAGACCCTCAATAAATAAAATAAATCTGCAAATAAAGAGAATTTAGTAGAAGGCTGAATGTTTTCCATTCCCTTCAGAGACATGGAGATCAGCGTTACCCTCACATGTCCATGTACCTGTGTAGGTTCAGTCAGATGCCTGACTTCTCTGAAACTCTTTCTCTCTCTTTTTCCTCCAGAGAAAAACCTGCTGTCTTCTGAAAACATCCCGCAGATGGTGACTGCAGCCTGCCTGGCTGCTCCAGGCAGTCCTGCATCCCTTCCCACCCACGCATGCTGATGCGAGAGGACTCCTCACCCTCTCCAGGATCTCTTGCAGGTCAGCAAAACAGTCAGAAAACCCCTCCAAGTCTATGATACTCACTTGGGATGGGTGTTCAGCACAAGCCAAGACCAGGCTGCTTCTGATGGCAGCGAGCAGGCTTGCAGCACAGGGGTTTCCCTGTGGGTATCATTTTGGGGGATCCTCTGTCACAGCAAGGGGTGCTTTTTGGAGTGGGTGTTTGAAACCATTTACCCTCCTGCAACATGCGACCACTGCGGCCCTAACAGGGTGCAGGACATGCAGGAATCCTCAGAAGCCGACACCACACCCCCAAAAATGTGGTATCTGCTCATCACCAGAGATTGACATTCAGCACTGAGCACACGGCTCTGCTGCACCTCTAGCCTTCCGGGGAGATGGGAGAGAGAGATTGGTTTGATAACAAACCTGGATGTCCAACAGAGAACGTTCTCTAGGTGGGGATTAGGAAGGAACACGGGCTAACTTTTTGGAGTGAACTGCTAGGAGTCAAGTTACCTTGTTCTGTTTTGCTCTGCCACTGACTCATTCTGCATTCACAGGCAAGTCACTTCACCTTGATGCAAGGGTCGGTGAGAACATGTCTCCAGGAGAAAAGTCTGTCTCATGCCTTTCTAGTAATGGCTCTGTTTACTTTCTACTTTGTCCATGTTCAGTTCTTGTGGAGTTACGTTTTTCGTGTTTGGATAATGTGGATAGTGTGGACAGTGTGGATTAGAAGTCCATGTTACAAGAGCCAAATGTGCAACAGAGGCTTTAAAATGGTAGTGGGTGCGTAATTGGTTAACAAGTGAGTTAAATGGAAAGGAACGTGTGGCTACTAGTAGGGCACAGAGCTCCGTGTTCTCACCTCATCAACACACAGAAGCATTTATGGGGCTCCTACAAAGATTTCAAGATTCATTGTACGCTTGGCTGCATACTTTTTGTCATACAGAGCCATAAATGCGTTGTGTTCCCCATGGCATTAACTTGTCTGGCAACACGGTCTCTTCTGAATTGGGTATTTTTAAAGTGGCATCACTGAAATCCTTTTGGAGCTTGTCATGAAGCATGGAGTACCCCATTTACAAAGAAGAAGTGTGGGGGGAAACTGCTGACACCCCTGGGTCAGTGGGTTTTCCTCCTGCCTGGGCTGGCTTTGGGAAGTTCTGCTGAATGTGTGAGCAGAGCTCTGCATTCACAGCTGCTTCCTTTTGGGGTTTACATAGGACTTGTGCAATATGGTAAACTGGGAACAGAACTTGTCAGTGAGTGTGGTTTTGGGGGACTGCTGTTACTTTGATGAGATGCTTGGGGGGGACTTTTTTTTTGCACATCATTTTGATGTGCTTGAATACAATCTTGATCCCAAAGGGTATTGCCCTGAAACATCCACCCCACTGAGTATTCACGGTTCTTCATGTTTGAAGTTACTTTGACAAATCACCTGTCTTGCTTAGGTAATATCTATAATATTCCTCTAGAACCTGATTGAAGAATTTAGATTCAAAACCCAGGATGCTGTCATTATACTAATCTCTTTTTACGCAACTGTCAATCCAACTTGTAGGCTGGTACACCCACTGTGTGCTGCTTCTGTTCTCCACTGCTCCATCTCCCCCCTCTAACCTCAGTCTCCTACACAGCTCTGCATACATCTTTATACAAACTATACCCACACCTTCATCCTCAAGTTTCTAATGCAGAGAAGCCACAGTATCTGTCTAGTGACCCAGTTGTGTCCCCTGATGTCTCCCCTCCTGGACTCTGTGTTGGAATGGGTAATAAAAATGCTGTTCATTTAGTCCTTATTGGGCTTTTCAAAAAGGCTTGGAAAATGAGATGCTGTCTATCTGAGAGGGTCTCGAAATTCATAGGCTCAGTTAACTGCATGGATTAGAAACCACCTGGAGGGCTTTTCTTTTGATCTGTGAAAATTTAAATTCCACAACCAGTGTTTCCTCTGCGAGACAGGGTGAAATTACCACCTCTGGACTCCAAGGAAAAAGCTGCTTTCCCTGACTTCCTTACAATGCTTTAGGTGTTAGCGATTAACAGTATCAGCCTTCATTTCTGTCTTTGTCACTGTAATACTAGATTTTGTGCATATGGTAAGTGATGCAGGTATACCACCTATGGTTAAAATAGACTAGCACTTCCAGCAACAAGAACTTATTTCAGTGGCTTATAGTTTTGCCAAATTGCAACAGTGGGTTGAAATTTCCCAACCAGAGAGCATCTGCTTCATGCTGATTAATTTGCTTCAAATTTCAGCAAAAATGTTTCAGCTGTTCTATCACCAAGATTAAGGAGATGTGTTACTGAACGTTGTTCTTACTACTTACTGAGTTACGGTAGAGGTTTTTCTCCTTTTTGTAAATGCAATTCTACCACCCACATGTGTTGGGCTTGAAACTTGCAGCACATCTTGGATGTGCTTTCTGGTGTCAGACAGGGCTGTCCTCAGAGCTAGTATGAAACAAATGTCAAAATCACAGCCCATTTCATTGTCTTCTGTTACAGTCTGTCTCCCGGATGACTTGCTTTCCCTGCTCCTGTCCTCTCTCCCACCATCCAAGCTGAGTAGCCTGTTGCTGTGCCCTCTTTCCTTCTCTTCACCAAATCTATTTGGGGGTCTCATCTCCCCTTCCCCTCTGTGTGGCAGAGCTGAATCCTTGCAAACCTGTCCTTGGCCCCTGAACAGGAGGATCATGCATTCCATGTGGTCAGGCATCCCTTTTTGCTCTCCCTGGAGTTGGCAAATGGTCTAATTTTAGTTGATTGTGTGACTCTGGACAATCACATTTTGAACATTTCCCAGTTGTTGCAACCTGTCTGGTGTCAGCCACCAAAACTGGGAGATGACATCTCCTTTCCCACTTCCTCAATATCTTCCCTGGCTGCCAGGTTTGTTCTTGTCTCACAGCACTGCTCCGGCACCTGCTTCTACCCAGGTGTGTGTAGGGGTCCTGGGAATTGAGGTAATTCAGATGATGATTTGGTACCAAGTCCTTTACTGTCAGAAACGGCACCTTCGGCATCTGGAGAGGTTTTGGACACTGATCTCCTGGGAAATGCTTGTGCTAAGTGGGTTTCTTCAGACTGATGATAGATTTTGCAGCCAATATTCTTGAGGGCAGGTGAGTGGAAGGGTTTATTGGACAAGGAGAAAAACAGATCTCTGAAGCCAGTTAAGGAAGGATTTCCACCCTTATTTTGTACTTAATATGATTTAAAGATGGCAATAAAGGCTTGGTACAGGAGAACAGAGGTATTCACGTCTATCACTGCAACTAAATGGGGCTTTCTCTGAGCGCAGCCCAGAAAGTCAGGTGCATTTGCATTCACTGCAGTTGGATCTTTCACCAAAGTACTGTTTTTAAAGCATTTGGTTCCCCAGCAGGATTTCCCACTCTGGTTTCCATGAGATTAATTGTTTCAAAAGCTGGAGTGGATGGAAAGTTTTGTTGGCTAAGTCCATATAGAAATAGCACTACTTCTCTGCACAGGAAAGCTGATACTTTTAGCACTGCCATGTGTTTCTGTACAGTCTAATATTTCACTCATCCGTTACATATTCTTACTTTATTCAGCCATTACTTAACACAGTAAGGAAGCACATGAAGTGGTTTCATGTTTCTATTGATTGATACCATTTCCTTTATGGTCTTCTCATAGAAGTTTTTAAAGTTTCACTGTCACATTTACAAATGTCAACATGCAGTTGCAGATTAGACTTCCTTGAACTCAGGACAGGTGTTTGAGACACTGCACTCAAAATAAGGAGATTTTGCTTTCTGTCATTCATTGCCATTCCTAATCTTGGTCACAAATGGAGGGATTCAAGATTAGGTTTCTCTTGACTGCACGCTTGTCCTGACTGATTTCAGAATACGTCTCAGAGACTTCAGCTGAAAATGGTTTAATTTTCTTGGCTTCTGCACAGTCCAATTAAGATTTCATTGGAAATCTTAACTAGTAAAGTATATCCCTTTTTCAGCTAAAGCTGTAGCGACCACATAACTATAAATTCCTGTGTAGTCAAACAGTGGCTCACGAGATCCATGGAGTCATGCCCACTTTGTCAAGCTTTGGAAATCTTAAGAGGCGGTCCTGCAAAGCCAGCATTAGCCTTGACTGCATGCTTGGCTGGTTTAGCACCATGAATTTCTGTTGGACTCTGCAGGAATAGTTTGGTTGGCTACAAACCAACCACCAGAGGAAATATAGCTAAGAGAGCAGAATAGGAGAGGACAGTAAAGTCATATATACAGGACTGTAGTGTGGATGAGAATTAACTGTCAGAATAATACAGCTTTATTACATTTTTTCCCCAATTCCTAATCTTTTCCTTGCATGGGGCCAAAGTCTATATTCTGGGCCAGCCATATTTCTAGATAATGTATAATCATGGTTCCCTCTCATTGATTATCTCACTGCTCAGTTACAGCTGCTTTGCTGGACATCACGAAGCTTTTCCACGTGGTCTGTGGGCATCATTAAAAAGCGACATGAGCTTGGTGCTTTCAGCCCAGAGAGATTTGATCCCCCTTTCAGCACAGGGTTGAGCCACAGAAGCAGCCACTGGGTCTCACCAGCTTCATGGTGCCAAGGGGAGCTGTGAACGGGGAGCCTCAGCCCACACACAGCATGCAAGCTTGGATGAGGGCCGTGTTGCAGTACTGTACTGATTTGTATTTCACTCAGAGCATGTCCTTACCTGCCACCTGTGCAATCTGAGCAGCAGTTTTTTATTTCCTCAGTAGTTATTAGGTATTCCTAGTCTTGCTTTGATAAAACCAGGAGGCTGGGGGTGGCTTTACTCGCCCATCTCACATCTGGGAGAACCCTCTGAAGGGCTGGAGGACAGCAGCACTGAATTGTTGGGCTGGGGCTTTTCAGAGCATAAGCCACAGAGAGGCTGACTGAAGCACTTTGTTCAAGCTCCTCCACTCCATTAGCTCCAGGATGCCAAATGGAAGTAAATCAGAGGAAGCTTCAGGGCAGTTCTCATTGCTTCAGGTTTTAAACATTGCAACATATACCTGAGCTATCTTGCCCTGTGTCCAGCTGGTGTTTTCTGAACATGCTCCCATTAAAAGTGATAATCATGTTTTATTTAAATTCATTTCTGAAGTTTGAAAGCCAATTTCTTTTTAAGACTGCCCAGTTCACTGAATTGAACCTCTGCACAGTAGCATATTCAGTTTCTGCTGTAACCTGCTACTGCTGCTTTTAGCTGTAGCTTTAACCGCAGAAATAACAGCCAAAAAAAAAAAAAAGCAACCCTACTATTTGCTTAACTTTTTTTTAGAAATTTTTTGTCAATGACACTGGATGCACTGTTAGTTGGAGAGAAGGTTTGGGGAAGGCATATGACTGTGCTTTCTTCCTCAGCTGAGAGGCGCATTTGAATTCTCTCTGGCTTTGCTGAAATCACAGTATTGCTGAGAACATCTGCAGAAAATAATTAGCTTTTTCTCTTCCTCCCCCCCCCACCCCTGACAGTAAACTTCAGAGAAGGTCAAGCTCATGGGTATTTCTGTGGATTATTTTAGCTACACTGAAAAGGGTAGAGCCCGTCTCATTGCAACCAGATGGAAATACAGCCACTGCTTAAAAAGTACAGGAGTTAGCTGCCATCAATATATAGATTTGGTAGCAGTCAGACTGTTCTTTAACACTTTCAGCAGTGCTAATGTTACAAGCCAAGTGCTCTGGAAGGAAGTCTGGCCATTCCCTGAGCAGTGCAAAGCATCAGTAACTCAGCCAGCCAGACTATCTGTGCTTAATTGGGAGGTCACATTGTAGGTCACACCAGTACCTCCTCCAAGGTGCCCATAGTAGGGTGACAGGCATATTCTCACTGGGCCGCAACTAAAAGTATTTGGAAACTAAGACTGGGACTCACAGCTTAAGTTTCTGGGAGCACATGATGCAAAAACTCATGAACCATCGCTTCATGGTTAACATCTGCAAGAAGAGGCCAAGGCATTACCTGCAAACCTTTGATCAAAGTTGTTTGGGCTGCAGTCTGCAGGGCTACTTGGGCTGTTTCTCCTGTATTAATTGTGGCAGTAAGAAGAGCTCCAGCTGCAAAACCTGTTCCCTTCTGTCTACAATGGACTGTGCAAACACTGGACCAAAGTTCTTGTTTGAAAGATTTCTTCATAAAACAGAGGAGCCAGCCAGCCGGGCTTTCTCCACGGTGGCTCAGACACTTGGAATGTGCTTTCCCCACTCCATACTAAGCTGATTTGGTAACTTTCCAGGACTGAATGTCTTGCAAAGACACCTCTGGATAGAGTTTCTGGAGAAGGCAGACACCATGCCTTCCAGATATGCCTCCTAGACATTGTGGGTAGGTGGCTGTCTGATTTTAGCAGTGCTGGAGTTTACTAATGCAGACATAATTCAATTAGGGCACCCAGAGGATTGGAGAAAAGCCTGTATTATTTTTAGTCTAAATAAAAATAGTATCTCAGGCTTCCTAGAACAGTGAAAACACAGAGTGTCATGGATGATTGATGGACAAAGAATATTTATATGCCTTTCCAGCCAGGGTTTACATGAAATAGAAGCTGTTTAGATTGGATTTGACCAGCCCTGTCATGTCTAGGCATATGCAATTAGTTGTCTATGCTTAAAATTGCAGTAATAAACCTGGATTTGACTTTGTGGCAGTACATGCACAGTACAGCTTCACAAATGGTATTTAGATGATTAATATTATTGTAGTCATAATTCAGTAAACAAGAAACTCTGGTTTTAGTCATGAGGGAATGTTTCAGCAGTACTAAAGGGATTTAGGAACCTAAAGACTAATCTAAACTTGGCCAGTGAGGGCAGTACCTAAGACACATGGGTTTCTTTGAAAATGTCACTCCATCCTGTTGTCTTCTTTCATTCTCCTCTTCCACCAGAGCCAGGCTGCTTCGTTGTAGGGAGTTTCAGCAACGTCAGTGTTTGTGGATGGTCTGGTTGTGCTGTCAGGATATCGGGTGCTGAGGGGGAAGGGACTGACCTGTCCAAGCTTCCCTGATGTGTGAGGGGCAAGAACATATGGGACCCCTGTCCCTGCCTATAACACAAGGCTTTAAGGAGAAAGGGAAGTTTCTCAGCATGCTCATTCTATGGTCGAGGAGACTTTTATAGCACTACTCTGATCACTGATAGCGATTTATGTTGTTATTTACAGTGTATCTTTTTTTTCCCTCCCCTTTGTATTTGGAGCTACTTCAGATGGATGTGTGCACCAGAGCAGCTAAGTGAACGCTGCGGGGAAGAGAGCTCTCTCCAGCACGCAATGCCCCGCCAGGCTGAGAAGCTGCTTCGTTTGGCCGTGAGCACTTTTCACCACAGTACACCCGCTCACTCCACTCTCAGGGACAAATTTGCTTTTGCTCAGACCTAGGCAGCTGGAGAATGAAACACCCCAGATCACAATCTTGTGCTCATTGATGCTATGCTAAGACAGGGGACTTTCCAGATGAGGTACTTAAACTAGGGTCTCTCTCCTCTGCTACTTCTTGGCTGCTGGCTGGTTGGATAGAGAAGATCACAAGACCAGATCATTTAGTCCTGGGCTTCTAGTAATGAACAAGTCAACATAAATAGATTGAAGTCCAGGAAACAGGACTTTTCACAGAAATTTCTGAGCAGTCTTTGCTACCTGCTCTGCTCCTAAGGTACCAGACTTGTCTGTGCTCTTGAGTCACACGCTTCCACCAGTTTAGAATAATCTGGTTTATACCTTTTGTGAAGGTATAAAAGCATGCTGTTAACAAGTTTCTTTCTATCAAATGTATGTATAGAATTCCTGGATGTGGTCTGTTGGCTGGGATAAAAATTAATTCAGTCTCCGAGCAAATGCTTACAGCAGCCAAAGTTCTGGCCTTTTCATTACAGGCTTCAAACTAACGATTCTGGGCTTTCAAATATACCAGCAAAGGTGCCATGCCTGTGCGGGCAAACATTCCCTCCCTCTTTGTTATTACCAGCTTCAGCCAAATGGTTTAAAGACCACAGTGCTCAAATTGCCCTGAAATATGGAGAGATCTTCTGTTGACATCTCCAATCCCCTCTTTCCCCATTTTGGGAATCTTGAATGCAAACTGTGCCTGGGCTCCGAGGACAGAATTTCTTGTTCTGACATGCTGGAACTGTGGTAGCGAGGCCAGCACATGGTGCATGTCTTGTGCCCGTCTCACCCACCACTGCTGGGGAGGTCCAATAGGACCCGAATGCAGACAGAGCCTTAACAGATCAAGGAGTGCAAGCACTGCACTCCAAAATACCCTAGCAAGGTCATGATAAATTACTGTGAGGTTTGATGTTACCCAGTAATGCAGTCCCCTCACTGTGTTCCCCCCCGCTGTAGATGGCTGGGAAACAACATGCAGACTAGTGTCTCCCGTTCTGGAAGAGCTTCAGGGGAGCAGGTAATAAAACTCAACTCTTTGGGTCTTGATGCTTTGTGAAGTATTTCAGTTAGCCACTATGCCAAATAAACCTCTTCCCTTCTTTAGCCTTTGCCCAAGGGAAACCCAAGGGTCTTCTGTCTGCGAAAATGCTTTCCTGGGGACCAAGGCAGGAGCCCCCCACAGTAGAGGAGGGCTGTCACAAGCCTCTACCATCCTCCACTCCAAACGCAAACTACTCCTTGGGGATACTGTGCCTGCAAAACAGGTGCCTCAGTGTCACTGTGCATGAAAACAGCTCTTCTCACCGCCACACAGAGTAAAGTGTGTGTAGAGTGAGTGTTTGTTTCACAGAGGGGTTTCAGAACAAACTCTGGACAGTTGTTAGTCACTTCTGGTGCAGAGCTGGAAGGCACCTCAATGTTACGCTGGTGAGTGCAGTGAAAGGGAGCTGGGTGCTGTACTCACATGGCTTTTACTAGTCTTACAAGTTCATCAGCGTAACAAAAGCTGGCAGCTCCTCTGCTGCCAGTCACTTGGCTTTGAGCAGCAAGGAGAAAGGCTGCAGCTTTCTGCTGTGAAAGTGCAAGAAATAGGAGAGCACGAAGCAAACCCCGACTGCAGGAGTGAGTCTCACACTCCTAGTGGGAGGCTTGGCAGGTTTGCTGCTCTTGTCGGAAGTAACTGCAGTTCCCAATGCTGTGCTAAGATCAAGGGCAATTGGCTTTCCAGCGTGTATCTGTAAATCACATCCCTTCCCCATGCGAGCCCCTAAATCAGGCATCAGCAGAGAACAAGCTCCCAGCTGGTAACAGTATATAAACTAATGAAGTATAAATGCCTGTACAAAAGGCAATTACGGTCCCTAGTTGCCACCACTAAATAAAACAGTTGATGGGTGTTTCCATCATAACAACGGCATTTCCAGTAGATGTAAGCATTGCAGAGAGAGAGTAGTTCTCAGAGCCTGTAATTTGGTTTGCTCACATCACCACTGGTGCTTTTAAAAGAAAACAGCTGCTGCTTTTCCCCCCCTTCCCCCCCCCTTTTTTTTTTTTTTTTTTTTTTAATTGTGACAGCAAGAAGGTTAAAGGAATGATCTCTTGAAATCTATTTTGAAAGAGGCCAGCTTTTCACAAAGAGAAGTGAGAGCCTAGCTTTTAGTTTCTTGGTCTCTAGGGAGATTTCCCAGGTGATCGGGGAGATAATTGCAAAAGGATCTCTAGGAAGTGATTAGTGTTTTGTTTGGGAACAGAATGGTCAGCATGCTATGGAATTTGCCAGGTTACAATATCAACTACTCAGGACCAGATCCTATTTGCACTATCTTAACCCTCAGTACTTTTTTTCTGACAAGGTGCATGAACCTGCTTAACTCTAGGCAACGTACGCTGTCATACCCACCCAATCAGTGGGATTCGCCAGGGTATGGGGCATCTTTGGGATCGTCAGCTTCTTCTCTGCCCTGTCCCCCTGAGACCAAGGATATTTCTCAAGGCATCAGTGCTGCTTTGTATGAACAAGTGGCAAAATCTGGCCACAGATTTAAAAGATCCATCAAGCATTCTTGTCTTATTATACATACTTTTAATTCCCCAGTTACCTCCTGAGAGGTATTTAATGTAAATTCTACCTTTAATACAACCTGTTTCTCTTCTATACTGAGCTTGCAAATATTTATTCCAGCACTTAATGGTGAAAAGTCCACCCCAGCATGATTCTCTGCTGCTTTGAAGTATGGCTGTTGTACGTCAGTGCAAAATGGGCATAAGCACTAGTGTTTTGATGAAATAATATTTTTAAAGTCACATTCTGCAGCTGAAGAGGACTACCGGAGATGGTGGAAAATCAATGCACTGGTTGAGAAAGCAAGTATTCCCAGGTTGGTGCTATTAGCAGAACTGACCTTTCCTGGTTAATACAGAAATGTGATAGAACCAGGCACCCTGCTTGTCTTCCAGGGCAAAACATCATGGGTCCCAGTTATGACAAGGATGGTTCAGATAAGGTGGTAGGAAAATTTTGTGAGGGTTTGCAGAGCTGGAAGGGATTGCTTGGCAAGATCATAAGGTGTCCATCTCAGGGAAACTTTCAGAACAAGCTGCACACACATCTGCTCAAGTAGGGGATGAGCTAGAGCTTTGCAAGGTCCCTCTCAGCTGGCACATTACAGTGATGCCATAAAATTTAAAACAAAGCATTGAGTATCTGGATACAACAGGGCCTGCAGAAATCCTGAAGGCAGGGTGATGTCTAATGCAGTTCTTGGAAAACAGAGAGGAGATTACTCACGGTCGTCTCTGGAAGTAGCTCCCCAGCTGCTGGTCTCTGAAGAAAGTCTGTACTGCATCAGTGTAATTCCCTACATATCTGCTCAAGCTCTTGCTAGCTCGGTAAAATTTGAGTGCTCCGGCAGTGAAGACAGTGTGCACTGCTGGCTGGCCACCAGCAGATGGAGGTCTCACCAGCATGAGGCCAGGGTAAACTATTTCTGCATCATTCGGGCTCTAGAATTCAGTAACTGGGTGCAAAATCAAAATATCCCCTAGAAAAGCTCCTCTTCACAGTAGCTGAAAAACCAGAACTTCAGGAGTAGTTCAACAGATTCCTCAGTTTCCAGCTGAAACTAGTTGCTGTTTAATTTCCATTCAGCATGGTCATCAGACCAAAGCTTGGGGAAAATCTCACTCAGTGGCACCAAGGGCCTGGGAAACAGCAAGGCATTTGGGAGAAACCTGCTGAGAAGACAGTAATGAGCACTACTAATGATCAGGGAGGGAATCAAGCGTGTACTGCATCAAAGGCACAGTGTCTTTCTGCAGGTAAAAAGCACCCCTTCTTCATGTGTAAGTCAGATTCAGTTCCAGGCCTCAGCAGTAACAGATAATTTTTCTCCACACGGTGTTATTAGTACTTTTCAACCATTATTCTTGGTTATCAATATTGCCTTCACAGGCATAAATAGCTCCAGCCATGGTCTGAGCCCCCCGGTGTGAGGCACTGCGCAGACAGAGAGCCGGGTGGCCCTTCCACGGGGAGCTCACAGCCTGGCAGGGAAGGAGCCATTGCTATTCTCTAGTAAATACTCATTTCTCAATTCTTCCAATTAACTGAGCAAAGCATCGGATTAAGAAAGCCAGTCTCAGTGCTTGCCTGGAAAAAACTGCCATACTCATTTCATGTGTGTTGCTGAGCAGTCGCATTTTCATGTGTGCGGCACGGTGCAGTTGTTCTCCAGTCACCAGTGGTGCCTGGGAAGGGAGACAAGGAGCTTTTCCAATGCAGACTGAAGCTGACAATTCCCTTAGAAATAGGCTTGAGATAGTAATTTGGAACTCTGAGAGCTTGAATTTAATCCTCTACACTTCTGGGGGGACTTTTCTTCTCAGGTAAGCACCAGCCACTGTTGTCTGCCTTAAGGGCTGGGGTTCCTCTTTCTTTTCTGTATGGTGGGGCTGCCGGGGCAGGGGAACAGTACAAGAAATCAGCAAGTGGGACTGCAGAGATTTCTCAGAGGCACAGAAATAGGCAACAGCAAAGGCCTGACCTCCCAGCAGCTGGTGCCCTCGCCACTCGACAGCTCTTACCATAACGTACCCCTTCCCCCTTGAAAATGTGTTTGTTCTTCTAAAAAAGGGTGTTTCAGTGTTGGAGCCGATCATCTCTGCAACTGAGTGCACATAGGAATCCTATGAAATCTTCATGGTGTGCTTCCCCTTCCAGTCCCGCAGATCTGAACAGCACGTTTGCCTCGGACTGCTGGAAGACCAGCCTCGCATATCTGATGTGATCACAGATGGCCCGGGCCCTGCCCTCCGGCTCTGAAATACAGACAGCAGTCAGCAGGACTCAACAGGTCAGTGTCTGAGTTTCAAGTGGGATGTTTTACTGTATTTTCATTTAAGAGAATGTCTGACTATGGGTGAAGTTTGGTCACGTCTACTGTTTTTATTTTTCCTGCTGAAACCAGGAAAGTTGAGCTAAGGGGATGATTATTTTCCTTAGCTCCTCTGAGAGCCTTGGGCTAGATTTTTCCGGTGTTTCCATACTGGCAGATGCAAATAGTGAAAAGCTCACTGAGTGTATCTTACAGCTCCTGGAAAGCTACTGGAAGGGGGTTCCCACTGCACAGGCTGGATATGCCTCCAGTCTCTGAAAATCACTCTGTTCCCTTGAGAAGTTTAAGGTCAGCAGCACCAGATGTTTCTTTTACTGTAGTGGACACTGAGAGAATCCGAGGAATCACTCGGGTCTCTTTTAATGCTGACAAAACCCGTAAGTCTTTATTCACCTCTGAGGTTGTTGGAAGCCTCTTCAGAAAGAAAAATAAAGGGAGGCCTCACTTTGTAGTGCATCCCCATTATGAGGGTAACATCTGTAAGCAGATATAAAAATGTATTCACAGACACCAGTCCCTCCTCCCCACCTGCACTCAGCCAGCCCGTTGCCCCTGGGGTCTCTCAGCCCATCTCTGCAGGTCAGGCAAATCCCAGCTGTTTGCACACTGGCCAATGGGGCCAAAATTGCTGCACCACTTGCCACGGAGAGCAACCTGCACCTGCAGAGCCCTTCCCAGCCAACCGCTCTCCCCGAGCACTGCCTGCCTCGCGGCGCAGCGGCAGCAGTCACAGTCCCTCCCTGCCCACATCCGACTGGCACAGCGCTCGGGAGCAGAGGTTATCTTTCCAACCAGTTACTGCAGACACAGGTGTGTCCTTGCAAGGAGGTGTAAATATATCAGGGTCTCAGTTGTGGTCTCACCTCTACTGCCCCTCTCTAGACCATCCAGCAGGGACTTTAAAGAGCTGTGCAATTTCATGGTCATAGCTCAGCTTGGCCTGCAAGACGCTGCCTGGGTTCTTGTTTCATTCCAGCTTCCTTCGCTGCAATAAATTCTTCCTCCTGGTTTACTCTGCCCTAAATGAGGGCAGAATGAAGCCCAGCACGTGCACGCACCCAGGCTTTTGTCGTTCTCAGCAACTCCTCCTTGAGCTGTCCGCTTTTTCTTGAATCTAAGTATTTTGGGGATGATGAGAGAAGCAGTGATTGCCTGTTGGCAGTGGGAATCCAGCTCTCAGCCTGGCTTTCTAATTTGGCAAGTGGCCTTTGAGTAGATCCGGAGTGCTTTACGGAGGTGGGTCAACAGCATCGCTGCTATTTCAAAACTGGGGCAACAGAAGCTCAGAGCTTGTTTTGCCTGCAATTACAGAGCCTGGAGGTTAGAGGACGCGGTAAGAGAGCTTTGCGCTCTTAATGTCCAAAACCATGCATAGATTAGTAGAAAATTATGTCCTCCTATATAAGTGTATTGCTTGAGTTCGAATTAGTCAGAAGAATAACTGCTTTCAGGTGAAGGCTGCAGGGCCAGGGGATAACCAGAAAAAAAAAAAAAAGAAGAAGAAAAAAAAAAGTATATTTTAAGGCCACGAAACTTGGTGATGCTGACGAAGTGCTGAACGCACTGAGAGAAGTCACCAGGGAACTCCCGAGCCCTGCCAGCGCATCAGTAACTCTCCCTTCCCCTGCGAGGAGTTGTGAGGCCACCCGGGGCGTTTGGTGGGGACGCGCACGCTCCCGAGGGCTGGCAGGCGGCGGGCACAGCACCGGGCGAGGAAACCCACCCCCCTCCACCCCCCGGCCCACCCCCCCGCCGCTCGGCGGGGCTGCATGGGGCGAGCCCGGCCGCGGCCGCGGGGCGCTCGGGGGGCGAAGTTCCCCTTCCCGCGGCGGGGGCCGCGCCGCTGTCACTTCCTGCCGGCGGCGGGGCGCGGCGGGGCGGCCGCGGGCGCGGGGCGGGGCGCGGAGCGGAGCGGGGGGGGGGGGGGCGGCGGGCCCTGGCCGCGGGGGGCTGCGCTGCGCCGCGCCGCGCCGCCGCGGAGGATGCGGCGGAGCCGGGGGCCGCGGCTGGCGCTGGCCGCCGGCCTCGGCTCGTTCCTGCTGGCCGTCTTCTACTTCCAGAGCAGCCTCAACCCAGGTGGGTCCGCGCCTCGGGCGGGGGGGGGGGAGGGTCTGCGCGCTCGGCGGGACCCCCGGCCGGCCCCGAGGTGCCGGGCAGCGCGCTCGGCCCCGCGGTTGGGGGTCGGGGCCGGTCCCCGGGGCGGAGGGGGGCCGGGGCCGGGCGGCGGGTTCGCCCGGAGGGTGCGCGGGTCTCGGCCGAGAGCGTTGAACTTCGCCGGTGTGTTTGCTGGCGTGAGCGGTTTGCCGCCACAGCGCTCGCTGGTTTGCAGGGAAATTCATGGTTCGTTTGAGAAGCGAGCTGCCTTCGGGTGGCTGTCCCGTCCCGTGGCCCGGCGTCCAGTGGGAGCAGGGCAAGAAACCGCGCACGGGTTCGTGCAGCCCCGCGGAGGCTGTGCCGGGGTTAGGACAGGTAAGGGGAGCTGCTCCGTTCCTCGAGTGCCTGTTTCGCACCCACGGTCACTGAAATTCCAGGGAAACTTGGTTGAATTGCTCAAGGGACATCTTTAGTGTGTGCTCTTAGAAATATCCTCCACACTGGGAAACCATTGAGAACTAAAATGTAAACCGTTTTGTACTGGAGGGGTTATTTATTTCCCTGTCTGCTCCCTGCTCTTTTGGGGAAATTAGCTCCTCTTTCCTAAGAGACATTATTGAGCAAGTCCTGTAGTTTTAACAATGTACTAATGTTTTCTGATTACAGCAGCAATCCATCAATGGGGCCTTTAAAGTTACATCTTAAAATTCCAAAGACTGAAATGTCAGTGGAATTTTATCAGCGTGGACTAAATGAAATGCAATTTTCCTTTTATAGGGGCTGCTCCATCACTTTAATGTGTTTTTTCCTAAAAATAATAAAAAAGGCTTAACTTGTTGGCTGAATAAGATTGAAAAGGAGTTAGGTTTCGGCAACCATTTGTTATTTCTAGAAGAGGATGTGAAGTTTGTCCAATGAATTCAGTAATCCCAGAAGACCACAATCGGTATTATTTTCCTTAGTAACTTTTTTTTTTTCTTAAAATAAATTATATATGCATCTTATTTTACTATTGGGACTGTTCAGTAAAAAGTGCAGCACTGAATCACTCTCATCCCCGGGACTCCTAAGAGAGAGATGGTTGCGTTTTACATTGGATTCACTTTCTAGTATTTGACTGGAAAATGTGGCTCTTCAGGACTCTGGTTTTCAGAAGGAGACTTCTCCATGTCTGCGTCAGCAGAACTTTCTATGCTTACTTGACTTTAATCCTTTGCATGATCTCAACATAGTTTCACGCAGAGTTCCTGTCAGGTCAGAGCAAAGCAGGTGACGGTAACAGTGATGGCATCTCACGAGGGGTTTGAGGGATTTGGGGTCTGAGGAGCTGGCCAGCTGAGGCTCTGGGAAATGCAGCACCCTTCACAGGCTGCAGATCTGCTGCCTTGAAATGGGGCAAGTGTGGTTTTTGAAAGGGCTTGTAGATGGTGATAGGTCTGGGGAAGGGATCCTCGGCTGGTGAAAACCAGTGGTGTTTGTCATGCAGTGGAAGCCCGTTTTGGGGGGTGGTGAGCACCCTCTGCAGATTTGCCCATTAAGATTCACAAAAGAATTGAATTAAAGTGATCCTCATGTTCTCTAAAATCTGGTTATTTTACAGCCACATAGTTATCTCCCTGGGTCCAGCCTTCCTTCATTTTTGTGCCATTTCTTTCCCATAGTATTTTTCAGTTTACAGTTTTTCCTTTCTTCTTCAGTGCTGTGAAAACTCACACTAGCAGAGGAAAGGTCATTACCATATACAGAAAAGCAACAAGCTAAAAATTGCCTCTTTTTTTTTTTTTTTTTTTTTTCTTCCCAAAGGAAAGCAAACTGAGGCCAATTACTTGTATTTTAGAAGTTACAAGTTACAAGAATAGGTAAACGATTTGCAGACAAAAATGTCATCTTTAAAGTGATGTTTGCCTTGAGGTTCTTTGGAGTTCTAGTTGTCTGGTGTTGTTTGGTTTCTGTATAATAATGAAGAAAAATGCTAGAAAAAGCAGCAGTGCTATGAGTTCCCCCCAGGAGCAGTCGGATCTTTTTCTCTGTCTTTAGCAGGATTCAGCAGGTCGCCTTCCCTGGGCCACCCACAGTCCGTTGGGTGTAACGTGCCGAATTGCTCCTTGCTAACAGCACACGGAGACGCAACCGTCCTGGGAGCAGGACAAGGCGTGCAACATGGGAAGAGAGGCGATACAACCAGAAACCTCTAAGTTTGAGGGTGCTGAGGGCTCACTCAGCTCAGGGAGCAGGAATTAAATCCTCCGTTTGCGTTTTCCACTTTTAACTCCATCCGGGCAGTTGTGCGCTGGAATGGTTTGCACTGAACTCCATGGCTGTGCTGAAATAAGGCTTTCTTGTTCTGCCCTAGGAACACCCACACACCGGTGTGTGCTGAAATAACTCTGCTCCTAAATGCCGCTGAGTTGGTTATTTTGGTGCTGGGCTGAATTTGTTTGTACTGAAGTCGGTGGCAGAATCTGGAGGCAGAAATGGGCTCGGGTGTGTTTGCCAACCTCACTGGCGCCTCAGGAGAGGTGAGACAAGTCGCAGCGCTCCCCAGGGAGAGCATCTGCATGTGGATTTGAGCTTGCATTGACTTCGTATCCCTGAGCGCTTTGCTTTAGCTTTCCTTGCTGCCAGCTGTACCTGCGGGTGCCCACAGGGGCTGTAGTCCTTGACCCTGGCTGTGGGGTGCAGCTGCAGCCCACGGACTGTCCCCTGCTCACTGCAGGACAGTGATGTCCTGTCTGTCCCATTGGCCTTCAGCTGTGTCGCTGCAGGCTCACAGATGCTTGGCCAGGGGCCGTGGGTGGTTACGGGGTTTGGCTGGAACAGTCACCTTTCAGCATCACCAGGCCCTCCTGCATCTGGACTGGTGGTGTGGGCAGGGACACTCGGCTCCTGGGCAAACCTCAGGCAGTCTCCGCTGGGTGCCGGGGTGACATGGTCCATCAGGTGGGCTTGGTTGTACCGGTGTCAACCCACAGACACCCAGGAGATCCCACCTGGCCTCGGCATGATTATCATCGTCTTCCGAGTTGATCTTCCTTTGCTGTCTCCTCCAGGGATGGCGCACTGTTAGTGGTGGCTGTGCTGACTTCTGCACGCTGTACATTTTCTGCATAGAGAGGGTGGGAATAAGCAGTGGGGCTCTCAGACTGTTCTTTCATTGAACTCCAGTCGTAGCGTGTCTAGGCTGGCGCAGCGGCAAATTCTGGAGGCTGCTGATCCTTGTTTGCATCAAAACTTTGGTCACCAGTGTTCTCCCCGGTACTGCTCCGATTTTAGCAGCAGTGGGGGAGCTGGCAATGACTGTGCTGGTACAGATGGGGGGTAGAGGGAAGGGGGAGCACCTGAAGGAGGTAAAGGGAGGTGAGTGGCAGGTGGTAAGGCTCTGTGTTCATCTGTGTCAGCAGTTTCTGCAGACCTTAATTAAAAGTGTTGTGGGGCCACCCCAGTGGTAGATCTTTTGGGGAGACTGTGAGTGGGCAAATTGTGCTGACATCCAAGGAGCTGACGGTTTTCAGGCTGATAGTGAGGGGTCAGAGGGATGTGTTCATGAACTTGCAGTCTCCTAAGTAGTTAATAAGCAGCTCCTTCATCCCAGAATAACATATTTCCTAATGAGAGGCGATTGGGTGCTCTGCAAAGTATTTTACGTAACCTTCCCCCTCTTGAGACTTCTATCTCTGACCAGTATTATTTGAGAAAGAATCCCCTAGCAATCTCAGAAGCATTTGGAGGAAGAGGCACCTTTGGAAGCCTCGGGCAAGGAGGGAGGGTGGGGTCATTCGGTCTGATCCCAAGAGACTCTTGCGTAAGAGCTGGGCTATTCTGTTCTTGCCCCATCCTTCCTGTGTCCAGTCCAGTGACTTGTGCGTGCTGGAGGTGACTGGGAAGGACAAAAGCAGACCCTGCACAGAGGCAGCCTGCAGGACAGGAGTGCACCGCTTCCTGTTGTTTCTAATTTGTTCTAGCACTGCATCGCCTTCTCCAATAAGAAAGAAAGAAAACACCTCAATCTCAAAATGCTGCTTTATTTCTCCTCTGGTTCTGTCTGACTGCAGCATCCAGATGTTGCTTCTTACATCTTTTGAGCAGCGCTTGCTTAGTGCTGGCTCCTGCACTCCCCATGTTCTGTCATGACCTGCTATCAGCATGAGTTGTTGGACTTCCTTGGGGCTTTGCAGGTTGCACGTACTCAGCCTTTGACCGTAGTCTTTCACAAAGAGAGATGCCAGAACCAGGATCATAGTAGTGCTAAGGTTGTGATGCTACTCCAGGAAGGTTTGTGAGTGAGGAAGCAGCAAGATTCCTGTCTCCATCCTTATCTGCTCCTGCATGAACCGGTTGGAGCTCCTCTGGGCAGTGATAGAGCAAAACCTCCTCCAGCCACTCCTGGAGTGGAGATAGCACTTCACCAGCCTGAGAGGAGGATTGAGGTGTTACAGGAGGATGAGCAGCAATGCCAGAAGCCACACCACCACACGTAGCACCTATTACAGGCAGGAAACTGTGCCTCATCATTTTGGTGTGGTTAGCAGCCCTCTGATGTGCCGAGGTAGATTTGGAAGATACCCATTGCCACCCCTCTCTGCCAACTTTGGGATGGTTTCTGTTGCCCAGCCTAACATCTCTCAGTACCAGCAGGTCCTGGAGAAACTCTTGCTTCTGATTATTGCAAATCTGGCCTTTCAAATTTTCTGACCTATGCATCCAAAGTCTGTGGCTGCTTTTGTGAACTCTCAGTAGCTCCATCCCTGTGCCTAAAGATTAGTCCCTTCAGGGAGGGAAAAATTATTATAGAGATTATAGAGTTGCAGAGATTATAGAGTTTATAAGTGATTTGACTGGTCCCGCAGAGCCCTAGTCCCTGAACCTACAAATGCACCTAGACATCGCCTGAACAGATACTTACACACTTGGATACTAGCAGACCCTTACAAACCAGGGATTTTTTTTCAGAACAGGAAAGAGCCTATTTTAGACCTCAGTTCCTCCCCATTGTTTAGAGGTATTTTCAGGCTGAAATTCAGGCGCTGCCTTGGGACATGAGTGCAGTTCGGCCAGCGAAGGCTTTCTGAGACTGGGTCATGTTTGCAGCTGGCCGACACATGTCCTCAGCCTTCCAGATAATGAGGGCTACACTGCCTTCACCCTGGCTAACACTGCAGGCACGGGCAGGAACATGAAATCTAAGATGCCCTCTGAGATGGTGCTGGTTTTTCTGTTTTGTTTTGTTTGCTTTTGTCATGGGGCAGTTTTGCCCAGCTCGGATTCCAGCTCACAGCGCTGTGATGCCCAGGATGCAGCCGCTGCCCTTCGAGGAGCCAGTGCTCAAAGTACAGCAATGCTTGTCAGCCAAGGCATTGGGCAGGGCAGGCTGGAAAGCCCTCAGATCTGCCATGTTTGAAGAAGACGTGAAATGCTGTAGCCATGACCTCTTGCGGTAGAAAAATCTGCCTAGTCCAATGCTGAGAGCAGGGGAGTAATGAAGTCCATCTGCTCCCAAGGGTCAGGCTTTTCATGAGGAATGCTTTCTCTAGTCTTTCTTGGCTTTCTACATTTTTTCTGAGAATCTCTGATATATGTGAGAGGTTTGGGAGCGGGAAGGAGCGGACTTAGCACTCAGTGAGTTAACTCTGTGCCTGCAGGAGAGATTCGTGTCTTGGTGGCTCTGCCAGGTGGATCTAGCCTTTGCTGGTCCTGCGTGCCTCTGGCATCCCAGCTCGGCTGTTCCTCTCTGGCAGAAGATTACACCTGCTCTTTCTGCTTTGTCCCCACTCCCAAAACCTCAACATTCTTATTTATCATGCAAAAAGGACTCAAAAAAGCTATCTTCTGGGAACAGCAGCACCTTTGCCTGTGTTGATGCGGGAAGGACCTTCTGGTGATTGTCAGCCGGGTCTGAGGCTGGTAGATGAGTGTTCATGCAGTGGCCAGGGTACTCCTGGGGGTGCTGGGGTTTATTACATGCTGGATTTTCTTTCTTGGTCCTTGCTGCCTGCAAGTATCTGAATGGAGAGCATGACAAACCCTCCATCTTAATCCCAGTGCAAACACAGCTGTCTTTCCCAGGACTCGCTGTCAGAAGCCAAGAAACTACAAAGGCATTAGGTGCTTAACTCCCATTACTCCCCCTCGGAGCTGAGTGCCCAAAGAAGAGCTTAACTCCCCAAATACCTCTGTGGGGCCAAGGAGGGGATGTTTCACATTGAGGCTTTGAGACACAGCTGGACAAATGCCCAAAACTTTCCTTGTTAAAAGACAGTTAAAGACTATTAGCAATCTGAGAGGGAGGGGACATCTCACTGAGGAGCTCTGGTGGCCTGAAAGGCCTGGGGTGAACATTGCCATGCCCAGGTCCTGCCTTCGCTGCATGGTTTGCACTGATGCTGAGATCAGGGGCAAATGGACCTACCCTAAGGGATGGGGATATTTTTTTTTTTTTTCCCCAGTAAAATCATTCATAGGTGGAGGGGAGTGACTGGTGTCGGTGGAGAGCTGAACCCCATATTCCCAGCCTCTACTGTCCATTTCAGAGCAGTCTGCTCTTTCCCCTGTATGTACCTGCACCTGTAGAGCTTGCACTGCTGTAAAGTGGGACACTCTGTCTCCTATCTGAATCTGCAGCTTTGGGACAGGTCTATATTCAACTACAAGCCCTCTGTGATTTCCCCACTATTTCACATGGATCTTTTAATTTTTCTCTTCTTCAAATACAGCTGCCCCCTTGGCAGTAAAATCCTTGCAGCAGGTCTAGATGGTGGGAGGTATTGCTAAATGCACCCTATTCAGGTGTCTCCCTTCCCTGATGCTGATCTCCAGATGCTGGGATACTTGCTTCATGGTCATGGTTTATTCTGGCTAGCCTAGTTTTTGCTCTGTTGCACGGTTGCACCCCATGTAATTCCAGTAAATTATCTAGTAAAATCAGTTGTAGAGCTCTGATAAATATGGTTCAACCCCCAAATGTCTCCTGCAGCCTGGGCTTGGTCTGTTCTCCATTTCCCAGTTGCCTGTGGCTTCCACTGGGAAACCAAAATCTCAGTCTAAGTCAAAGCCATACACGGGACAAAGGTGGGAAGAAGGAGTTGCTCTGTATCCCCAGGAGCTGGGTGATCACTGCTCAGATAAGCTCTTTCTGCACGTCCTTCACAGGAGATCACCCAGTGTAGGAGGTAGAGCTGGGACGTGTGGTTTGATTTTGTTTCTCTTAGAATTTTAATGAGCTGGAGAGCAAAGACGATTCTTCATTTATTGTGTTGAAAGGAGAGCGTGATACTCTGCGGGAGCACGCAGCGTGCGTGAGGACAGGGAAGGGAAGGGGAGCCAAAGGACATGGTGTGAGACGTGGCTCTGTGTGCCTTGGGTCCTGTTCAGAAGTGATAGCCCACATTGCCACTGCAAGCCTCGTGCTGTCAGGAGAGGCAGTGTGCTGGCTAGGCAGCAAACTGGGGCTGCAGCAGCACCAGCTGGGCACTGGGATGTCTTTGCAGGAGGCAGCATGGTTGGTTTCAGCCAGCAGTGCCTGTTCAGTCCTCTGCATGGAGTCGAGCAAGCCAAGGAGATCTAGTAGCCAGATGAACCTGCAGCAGCTAATATCCTCAACCATTTAACAGCCGCCAAATTTCGGCTCCCCTCTTGCTGGGCTGAATCTGGCCAAGTACAGTAGTGCTCTAAAGTATGCTTTCAGTCTGAGCCCCACAGACAGCACAGTGATTGCAAAAAGCAAATACACCACGGTGCTCCATGTCCACACTCCCCTGCAGTTGGCAAATATGTCTCGGTGTCAACCCCAGGCGTTGCTGTGACTTGCCCTGGGCAGCTGCCTGAAAAATGGCCTTATCCGTATGAAAAGTTGGTGAACGGCTGTGCGAGAGCACTGCGTGGGATCTGGACCCCAGCCATGCCATCACAGATCTATCTTGAACCTGGTGCTGTCCTGGTGACCCACCCAGCCTGGCAGGACCTGTGGATGTGGGGACATCTTTAGGCTGGCTTGCTGGTGGACAGGTTAGTGTGAAGGAAGCTAAGCTCTCCCCCAACATTTCTTTGGAATGATATCGAGCAGGTTTCATTTCTCCCAGGCCCTTTGCAGCAGCCCTCACTGGGGTGAATATTCTTTCTGAAGATCCCTTCCTCGTAACCCTTTCCAGCTCCCACCTTTGAAGACTCAGAAGCAGAGATCTGCAAAAGTCTGAATTTTGTTTCTAGATAGACCAGATCTTCCTTGCCTTGGAGAAAGAATTCAGATCTGTTCAACTCGCGCAAATCCATTCCCTTTAGCTTGCTGGGATGACACTGGGCATGTTTAGCTTTAGGGCATTGAGGTGTCCAGCCTTGAGCCAGCCAGTGGGGAATTCCTGCAGCCTGGCAGAGGAACAGGCTGGCTGGCCTGGCTGCTCGCTCCTGTTTTCCCCATAGTGCCCCTGAGCTCTTAATATTTGGATGAGCTTTTATTAGATAAAACAGTTGTAAATTTGTGGGCAGGTAGGCTGATGGGAATTTGGCTGGGAAGAGATAGGAGTTGGTCTTTCCTGGGAGAAGCAAGGAGTTTTTCTCTCCACTGGTTAGTACTGCAGCAGCTCTGACACCCTCAGGTTTGGCAGCTACATCTGCAACCGAAGTGGCTTGTCACCATCAACCCGTGCAGGAAAGCCTGGCCACATAACCCACATCCTTCGGCAGCTCCCTGCTGAGATGAAAATCACCATTTGGTATTAAAAATGGTTGAAGGCCTGGTTTTGAGGGTGCGAGTGCATGTGGATTCAGTGTCTGCCTACTTTTGCTGTTCCAGTTGCGTACACTGCCCTGTGCAGCCCTTGGTCCTTCCCTGTACAGCGGCGAGGGCTTCCTGACCTACAGCTGGGCTCTCCGAGCTGGGAGATGCTCTAAACCACACTGCCCCAGGTCTGAGTCTGGTGTCATGCTCATATGAGTCTGTTTTGTGGCTGTGTAAACAAACCATGGCTGAGCACAGATGCTGAGACCTGCTGTGCTGAAGAAGCACCTGATGCTGGTGAGACCTTGCTTTTTCATAATGGGACTTGATTTTCATAAACTCCTCCAGAGCATTATCCAGCTGGACTTGAAGTTGTTTTCTCCCCCAAAAGTCTCTTCTGAAGGTGGCACCGTCTCCGTAGTGGCTCAAGTGGCAGGTGAGCAAGCCCCAGCCTGGGCACAGCAGACGGGCAGGCGCTGGCAACTCTAGCCGTGGTGCATGTGTGTGGAGATGTGCCACTGGACATTTTAGACCTGCACAGCAGTGTGCAGGGCATGTCGTGGCCCGTGGGTCTCTTCCCATCCCTTGTCATCTCTGTGGTATGGAGGGACACTGGGGCCACAAGTCCTGGCCACTTGTCACAGCACTGCTCACAGCTTATTCTTCTCTTTTTAAATGCCACTTGATTAATAGCCCTCTGTCTCCTGGCTGCTCTCCCAGCCCTTTCGGGGAGGGTGCAGCAGCAGCAGGTTTGAGCTGTCCTTCGGAGTGGTCTTTCTGGGAGCGCTGCTCTCCCTGTGGATTTGCAGCCTCACCACTAGCATGAAATCTGATCCACGCCTGCTCTCTGGCCAGATGTTGCTTCACTGCTCTGTGCCGTGAATTACTGACCTTGCAGGAAGCCGGGTAATATTGAACATGAGGTTCAAAGGTGATGTTTGTTTGGAGCCGCCAAGTGTGAGTGTCTCTGAAGCTGACTCCCCTGTTTTCAGAGGGCACCCTTCAAGGCAGGGACCTGGAAAATTAGCACAAACTAATTGGAGGTCAGAGGCTCCTCAGCAATTCCCCATCCCTGTCATGACGCCCTGCAAGCACACAGCTCTGCCCACCTCCCTGGGCTGCGGGGAGCGTCTCTGCACAGTCATGTTTCTCCATGGCACGGGAGGACGGCGAGTTCAGTCCTGCACACATCTGCAGAGCCGGGCTGTTCCTTTTGGCAAGGGTGCAGGGGTGACTTATTCGCAGTTGGGTCTTTTCCAAGTTTATTCCTGGCAGTATTGGAGACATTGATTTCCCTTTAGCTTAATAGGATCCGCAGACACAGGCACTGTGAGACTCAAACAAGGCTGACTTGACGCTGGTGGAGTTTTGCTTCAGCTGCCCGTGAATGGCCACTGCTGGGCGGGTGTAGGTGCAAGACACCCAGTTTTCTCTTTCCTGAAGGCTCCACTAGCCCTTGCTCATTCTCTGCAAAAAGGAAAGAGATGCCTTCAGAGCACCTGCTGCTAACAACCATTCTCATGGCTTGACCAGCAAACAAGAAGAAAAACCCAACAACCACTCAGACAAGTTGCTACCAGTGATGTTGGATCTGTTGCATTTCAGTGCTGCAGTGACACTGGAGTTTTTTGTATCCTCTGTTAAACGTGCTGGCTGGGGAGACGGGGCTCTTTGGTGGCCTCGGGCAATGCCTGCTACTAGATGCAGCAGAAGTCAGCACAGAGAGCTCTGTGATGAGAAGTTACATGCTGGAGGTGGTTCTCCATAGTCTCCAGCAAGCTGTAATTAGCTCCTGTCCTCCTCTGAAAGCTCATGCATCTCTTCAGTGCATTGTAAAGCCTCTTACTCGGTATCTTGGGGCAGCGAGTCTCACAGGTTAAAGACCTGCGGTCATTTAGAAAGGCAGGACGCTGACCCTCATCTACCTCCACTGAGAGCAGAGGGGCAAGAGCTGTGAGGCAAAGCTGGGGAGGGAGTGGCTGTGTTGGGCAGGGTTTGCTGAGTGTGCATTTTTTCCAAGATCTGCTTGTTGAGGCTTTCATCAATTCCAGATGCGTGGAGCTGACAAGATGGCTTGAAACGTATTCAGCAGGCAAGTCATTGAGCCATACGACATTAGAGAGACTTCTTTTTCTTGTATGCGTGCAGGTGGCCTCTGTGCAGAGGGCACAAACAGCATCTGCCTGAACCAGACCTGACTGCAGGCAGGTTTTGAGCAAGTCCAGCCTGGCACCCTGGCCTGCCGTGGCCTCAGCAGCTGAGCAGAAGACAGCAGGCTGGTGCAGATGGGCTCTTGGCTTGATAGATCCATGCTGCTGCCTGAGCCCAAGAGCTTTCTGCAGCTGTGGCTTGCCTGAGCCTGCCCCAGCAATGGGAGCCCATGGGGGTACAGACACCACGGCCGTGTGTGGGTGTGCAGGGGAGACATGGGTCTCTGGTGCAGCCTTGCCACTTGAAAATCAGCCCCTGTGCCATCCCGGCAGGGATCTCTGCCTTGGCACTGCCAGAGCAAGCCCTTCTGCTGCAATTCCTGTCGGGCAGCAGACTGGAAAGGAGGAGTTTATTGACAAGGAATGGAAACGCTGGCAGTTCGGGCTTGCATTATATATGCATGCAGCCAGCTGGGGCCAGGAGAGCGACAGGCGTAATGGGAAAGAGAAATTGCTCTTGGAAAGCTTCTAGCTTGGCTTGTAAGAGGAATTAACCATTAGAAAACAGAAGGTTGCATGATACTTATGCACAGATACTTTATTTGCTCACAGAGGCTGTATTCCTGCTGGATACTGTTAATTTTCTGTTTTCTATAAAGATCTTGATCGAAGTCCTTGTGACAGCAGAGAGCTAGGCACGTTGCCCCGGTGAAATACATCCCCCCACTTCAAATGCCTGTGATCCTTCTATTAAACCTTCCTGACATCTGCCTCAGGCTGGCACCAGGTGACCAGAGCCTCCAGCCACCGAGGAGACATGAGGGCTTAGGAAGAGCCACTGAATGGGACAGAGTGTCCAGACCAGCTGCTGTTGCCTCTGTTCCTGCTCTGACCCCCACAGATGATGCTGTGGCATTTGGCAAATTGCTTGAAGCAGCTGGATTTTTTCTTTCCCTTTCTGCATGATTTATTGTGAGCTAATCCTATAGCTGTCACCCTTTTCCATCACTTGATTAGCATTTCCCTGGCTGATCCTTGACTCAAGTTGACTAAATTGGAATAAGAAAGCCTTCCTTAAAAAACAGAGTTCAATCCATCCCCATCTCTGGGGAGGAGAGAGCCCCACAGCCAAGGGCCAGCTGTGCCAACCCCCGTGCCTGGGTATGGCTGGTGACACTGTGATGGTCCAAGAGATGTTGTTGGCAAGAAATGAAGAAAAATTACTTTCAGAAACATAAATGCAAAGTAAGCTGTGTGAGAAAGCATACGTCAAGAGAGGAAAGAGCTTTCATGATGCCTTGTACAAAACAAGGAACTTCCGTATGTAATTTTAATATCTTCCTAATGGCAATGGCAGTAAGTTCTTCTTAAGTAAATCTCCTAGGATCTTGAGCATCAAGAGTAATGCTCAAGTGGTTTTAAAGCATGTCCAGCAGCCAGATCTCTAATTTCAGTTGCTTCTGGAACTGATGACTGCCAGTCCCTGCGTTGGCTTGGGTATGGCCAGCATGCCGTAAACAGGAGTCATCTGGCTGAAGCCTGGATAGCCCAGGGTTTTCAGGTTTCAGGAGTCTTTTCCAGGGTGTTGTTAAAGGCTGAGCAGTCTCCCATTAGGGGAAGAAAAAAAAAAAAAAAAGGCAAAAAATGAAGTTAGAAAGATAATTATTTTCCTGCCCAGTGTGTGTGACACGCAGTAGAAATCTAAACTAGTGCAGGATGTTCAGACTCAATCTCCCATCAGGAGTTTAATGTTCTTTTTGTAGCAGCTTAAAAAAATACATACATCTGACGACACCTCCTCAAAACTCCCAGCCGCCTTTGTGGCTGCTGTCTGAGCAGTTGTGTACAGCATATGGAAGACAGAGTTGGCTGCAAACCCATTAATGCTAAATCATCTCTCAGCTCCAACGTTAACTGCAGAGTGCTGAGTTTGCACTGCAAACACGAAGCTCTGTGGGCTGAGTTTGTCATCCAGGCACGAGAAGCAAAACACACACATGAGTCCATTGTCTCTTTTGACATGCAAGTGCTTGAGCAGCCTGCTGGGCAGTGCCCCTCCGGAGGGTCACGCCGGGTCATGCTAGCATTGCAGCATCTGGGAGTGCCTGCGTGCCTTGGATGGTGAAAAGTCAGCACCATGCCTTCCAGTTCCTGCTAAATCTGTAAGAGGATTAACAGAAATGGACAGCGGAGATGACATTGTCAGCAGTGCTTGCCATGTTTCTTTGGAGGTCTTTCAGCAGAGACCCCCTCATTTATAGTGATTTGGAGAAAAATCCAAATAGCTCTGAATACTGGACCGCTGCCCCCCGTCCCCTGCCATGGTGTTGAATGGGGCATGCAGGCTGTGGTGTGGCAGTGGTTGAACTTGCCCAGTGTCCTGTCTCCAGCCAAGGTCCGTGCCAAAGGCACGGCAGACCCTGAGATGTGAGAATGAAGAAGCTGCCCGTTGGAGAGGTATTTTCTGGGTCCTTTCAGTGAAGGATGGAGTGATAACATGAAATAGGTTTTATTGTCACATTTCTGTAGCAATGGCCGTGCCAGCCCTGTGTGTGACCTGTCAGAAAGCCCTGCTCAGGTGTGTTTCTTGGCTAGGATCTTGATCGGGACATGTTTGAGTTAGAAGAGATGATACCAAAAGTAGACGACAAGGGGGACAGTCAGCAGGAGACGGCAGCTGGGAAGAGGGTCGGGTCGGCTGCAAGGCTGCTGCCTGTCTCACCAGCCGTTCAGGAGGCCTCTGCCATCGTTCCTTGGCACCGTGGCATTGGCTGCCCTACAAAGGTTGCCACAGCAGTTGCGAGGCTGGGCTGAAGCATTTTCCTATGAAAGTCGATGTGTTTGTGTTGAGCTGGCTCCAGATGGAGAAACCTGAAGTCTGGTGGCACTTAGTGCCAATGGCACTTTGTGCTGGAGGCCAGATGCCCCATATCTGCAGTTTTATTGCATCTGGTGTGAGCTGTCAAGCACGGAAATGTTTATGGGCAGGTGATAGTCCTGAACAAGGGGCATTGCAAACCCGCACCAAGGAAACAGGAAGCATCCAGGTGCCCTTTGCCAGCAGGCTGGAAATTGTGTGAGTGCATTTAATACACCTGGGGCTCCTGGGCTGTCCGTACGCCTGTCTGCCCTCGAATTTCTGTGTGTGAGGGCCCCATGCTGCAAATAATTTGTACTTTGTGGGTGGTGTAAATGCCCCAATATTGGACAGAAAGGTGATTGCAGCGCTGCTGCCGCTCCATCCCTCGATGCAGCATGCCAGAGGCACTCCCGTACCGCGAGCCCTGGGCATAGGGTCCCAGACAGCAGACAGCTATGTACAGACATCAGGGATCTCACGCACAGGTGGAGACAGGTGTGCTTGGATTTTTGGTCCCGCTTCAGTTCCCCGAGGCCGTGCGTTTCCACCCCTAGATGTTTACCACAACCACTTCTGCTTTTGGCAGACTTGGCTGTTCCCTGTCTGGCTGGAACAAGAGCAGGACGTGTACTCACCCCTCTGCATGGCTCTTCCCTTCCTTCACTTTACATAGAGAATAGTTTAGGACCTCTGTTCCACACCCTGAATTAACATTTCCTGGAGGCATCACACCCCCTTGTCCCTCTCTTGCCCATGGACCACTGCCTTCCAGCCAGACTGGCACATCCCAAGACGAGTGAATGATTTTTCCTGTTAAAGGCGGTGCGGTGCATCAAATTATCCCATGTAAAACAGTGACTCATTGTCCCCTCTTTAGAGTGTGTTTCTTGGCTAGAGGGAGATGGTCGGTAGTGCCAGGGACACTGGCTGCTGTTACCATCCCCTTGTGCCACACAGCCCTGGGACTCTGGAGAAGCCGCAAGGTGGTGATTGCTGCAAACAAGGGTATTATTTTGAGGGGGGGACACCTCCTTTCATCTCCTTCCCTGAGGAATTCATCCTGGACATCTTGCCTATGCACACCTTGTAGTGGTGCCTTTGGGGGATCCCCAATACCTTCAGATCCCTGTATTTGTAGGAACTGTGTGGTTTGGGAATGGAAATGCTGCAGAAGGGTTTGTCCCAGGGGACAGTAGCTGTGGAGCATGTGCATTTAGTGAAGGTTGGAAAACATTCCTTTCCCTCTTGTCTGAGAGGTTTGTACAGCTGGGCCTCCTCAGAAGTGAGAGGTCGCCTCGGGTCACTGCCCATGGTACCTCTTCTGAGGAACATGGCTGGGAAGGAGTTACTGAGGATGCTTCATCAGCAGAGACATGGGCTGAAAATGGGTGTTGAGGATGGGGTCCCCCATCAGTCTTTAAGAGCCATTTGGCTGCTTAGAGTTGGCTCTTGTGAGACCCCACCTGGAGTACTCTGGGACCCAGACATAAGAAGGACATGGTCCTGCTTGAGCAGGTCCAGAGGAGGCCACAAAGATGATCAGGGGCTGGAGCACCTCCCCTGTGAGGACAGGCTGAGAGAGTTGGGGTTGTTGAGCCTGGAGAAGAGAATGTTCCAGGGAGACCTTATAGTGGCCTTCCAGTACTTAAAGGGGGCTACAGGGAAGATGGGGAGGGATTCTTTATCAGGGGGTGTAGGGATAGGATGAGGGGTAATGGTTTTAAACCGAAAGAGGGCAGATTTAGATTAGATAGAAGGAAGAAATTCTTTCCTGTGAGGGTGGTGAGGCACTGGCACAGGGTGCCCAGAGCAGCTGTGGCTGCCCCCTCCCTGGAAGGGTTCCAGGCCAGGTTGGACAGGGCTGGGAGCAACCTGGTCTGGTGGAAGGTGTCCCTGCCCATGGCAGGGGGTGGAACTAGATGATCTGTGAAGTCCCTTCCAATGCGAACTATTCTGTGATTCTATGATTAAGTAGCTTCCCAGAAAGCCAAGAGTCATTTGGGGAAAAGGGGCAGATTTCCAGGAGAGGAAGGTTTGTGTGCTAGGGACTGGTAGGACCCCTCCAACAGCTCCAAAGGAACGGGATGTGTTTTAGCCAAGTACTGGAGAAGGGGGAAGGGGGTGGACCGTTGTGCAGCCTTCATCCCTGTTCTGCACCTCTCCCTCATATTGCCCTGAAATGTTACTTTATCATGATGCCTATAACACCATTTCTGGGTGACCCTGGTGCCTGTGGTGCTGCAAAACCACCTTCTCCCATATGCAGATGGGTGCGGGTTCATCTGCCTGCGCTGATGGGAGAGAAGATTTGTCTTTGGCTCCTGCAGCTCATTGTGCCTGTTGTTCATGAGCTATTCTCTGTGTAGACCTCCTCATGTGCGCGTCCTGTCTTGCCCTGCTCAGGTTTGCCTCCGAGCTGCTTTTATTTGTGGTTTTTCCCTTAGCTTTGTGGGTAACCTCCTTGCAATACAACTCTGTTTAGCCCTCTGCAATTTCTAAGTGCTGGGAGGTGAGTGGAGGCGGGGGGCTTTAATTATTTGGTTTGGCTGTTTCAAAAGGGCTAGGGAGGATAATAGAAAATATGTAGCAGTGGGGAAAAAGCCTGAGCTAAGCTTTCAAACATCCCAGTGCTGCTGGGACTCGGTTCTGTCTGATCCAGACAAGTTCAAGTCACTCGGTTGGTTTAATTTCTGCTGAATGAAACAGCATTAAGTCAGGACCACATGAACCGCTGGCCAGAGCATTCTGCCTTCCACGGGGAGCAGTCCTGGCAGGCTGGGCTGCTGGTACCAGAGTGTCTCTGGGCACGATCCTGTACTTGACTGATTCAGCAGGACCTCTAAACAAGGATGTGTTGCACCACCCGAGCTAAAACTTCCAATGACCTGTTGCTCAGCCTCAAAGTGAGCAGGCACATGTTTTCCAGCCCAGTGTGTCGTGTGGGTGCCATTGGGGAAGTACCTTATACAAACTCATAGCGGCTGTCTTGTAATGGTAAGAAAAAATAAATAACCTTTTTAAAGCCATCTAATGGACAGGCAGATGAGCTTTGGACTCATGAGTGTGTTTTACTCACTATCCCTGCGAGAACAGACATATTTTGGTTGTCTGTGCTCCTGGGGGGGTGTGACACCAGTGACAGCTGCCAGACTGCTGTGATGCTCCTTGTGAGAGATGGTGCCTGGCTGGAGATGGGGCTTTGCTGTGGGGCATAACCGGGCTGACAACATCCATGGTTGTGGCTGTGCTTGAAAACAGAGTTGTATGGCCCAAAACCAAGCTACCTGGAGGCAGTTTCTGAGCCTGAGAGTTAGGATGCAGTGCTGGTGAGAGAAGACACTTGAGCAGTGGTTTCAAAAGTTGAGCTTCAAGGTCCCATGCCAATGCCTGAGGGTTGTGGCTCAGCTGGTGACACAGAGGGATGCCATTAAATCGCATGGAGCTTTTGCAGGGGACGGGGATGTGCCTGCCTGCAGACCTGCTCAAGGAAGCAGGATCACGATGACAGTAGTGCTGCATTTCTGATATGCTGCGTTAGCCTGGCTAGGTTATCTGGGAAGGACTTGCTCCAGGACCCTTGCACGGGTACAACCAGCTACAGACCTTGGGCTCCTTGGAGGTCTTGTTCCTAATGTTCCCATTGCTTGTCCCTCCAGGGAGAGGTGTACAGGATCGGGGCATTAGTTGGGTCCTGGTGCGGATGCACGGGCACCTTGTGCAGTTCTTTCAGCCATCCCTAGCTAGTCAGCTCAGTGGCATCCTGCCTCTTGGCTCTGCTGTAATGGCTGAAAATGCTCTGGAGCAAGTGAGGGGAAGGTCCTGCTGCTCCCCAGCATGCTTCGGGTTGTCACTGTGCTGCAGGCAATGGGAGGGGAGCTGGCAGGGGGAGGTCTGATGGAGAACGGAGGATTATTCCCTTTCCCTAATGAGTGAGTTGAGACAGGCGTCTCAGACTCTGTGCCGCCTCTACCTCAGCAGAGAGAAATGCAGAGCCAGCCAGCCTTTACCGAGGCTTGGCCTGCAGAGCAGAGGGCAGGCTGTCAGGAATAGTCTGTGTTATATATTGCTGGCTTGTTCATCATCACGGGAAATACCAGAGGCGGACAGTGGTGGGTCTGCCTGCAACCACACTGCATGGGGCTGTGTTAGGTGACAATCTGTTGTCCATGTCCACCTAACCTCCTGCACAGGGGAGTCGCTTGCTGCTCACGTGCTGATGGGAACGAATAATCACCTGTTTCTGTTCTGGGCCTCTGCAAGAGGACACTGTCATGAGGCAGAACAGGCTGAACAAGCTATAACTGGGGAAAAAAAACACCATGTAAAGAGAAACAAAGATGGGCAGGGCCACAGGGGCATTTCCTGAAGTATGGAGGATGTTGGTCTGGAACAAGAAATGTGTGTTTGTGTTGTAAATATTAGTTAGAGAGTTTTGCGAGTTGATGCCAGCTCCCCTCCATCACTCCTCCTGCTCACTACTTGCTGACACAGCCCCAGGATGAACAAAAGAGGTCAAATACAGTGTTAACAGATCCAGAGAGATCTGTTAGCCACCACATGGGAGCTGTGCAAGGTGGGGGCTATCACAGGTTGATATCTGAGCTCTCCCCTTCTCTTTAATGCAGCTGCTCCGAGAGCAGTGCTGTGCAAGGGAGAGGCCTGGGGAAAAGATCAGGGAAAAATCTCTTCTGGTTGTTTGCCATAGGGCTGGTTACTTTTTGCCATTGCTTGTGCCTGTCTGAATATTGCTGTTCAACTTGAAATGCTCTGTCTCCCCAAAACGCTTAGTCCCGTATGTGCTCTGCTGCCAAGTGTACCTGCCAGAATGGGGCACGGATGCTGCCTGCTACCTCTGAGCATGCTCGAGGGGCACAATTTCCTACCACACGAATGTAAACGAAGTGCAGAGATACCCATCAGCTGTCTAGGGGACAAATATCAGCACTGGAGATGTAAGGAAAAACTTTTCTGCTACCTGAGAGAGCTCCTGCCAAATCCTCCCAGCCACGGTGGCTCTCACAGGCCCTCAGCAGAGGTCTGGAGACTGCCAGGCAAGTCCAAAATGTTTTGTGTATCCCCTGTATGTGTCTTGCTGACTCCCTGCATGCCCAGAAAGGCAGTGGTTGGGGCTGCACTGGAGAACTGCAGATCAAGCAGGCGATGCCAGCTGAGCAGACGGTGAGGCACTGCCGGGCCGTGCTAGAGAGCACATCTGGCTGCGCCCGGGCCTTGTGGTCACCCCCTCTTCACGTGGCGTCGCACAGCAGCCGTGTTCCCCCCTCTCTGCGCCCCACATCACCACTGCACGCGGGGGGATCTTCAGCCTTGGCAAAGAAGGTGCTCAAGCAGACTTGAGTTTTTCAGGGCAATCCAGTGAGCTGCTGAGCTGGTTCTGGGTGCAAACGCCTGGATGAAGCCCAGGCGGTTACACCTCCTGCTTCTCATCACGCGTGCAGCTTCCCAGCGGAGGTGGTTGTGTCTGAATTCACAAAGCTGAGGGATGCGTTCAAGCAAATCAAGCATGTGGCTTTTTTAGATTTCCTTTCTTCTCTAGCATTTTAATTCAGCTTCTATTGTCTATATCCCTGGCTATTTAGATGCAGTAAAAATGATCAGTCACAGGAATCTAAGTGGATTGGATTGGATTGCCTCTTTGCTGCAGCCAAAAATTTGCATTCCCAAATCAAACCCTTCCAATAAGGATAAAAACAGGAATGGGGTTTGGTTTTAATTCCCAGAGGTGCTCTCTTAGCTCTAAAGATGCATGGTCGCCAGAATTTCCACACTTTTTCATAGCTGAATGCAGCATGCAGGAAAGCAAACGCTTGCTTATTTGGTCATCTTCTCCATCGAAGAGAGGTCACTACCTGCAGCAGCATTAAGTCAGTAGGTCTGGAGTTTGCTGTGAGATTTTTGCTGTTTGGGTTCCCACATCACCCTTGTTTATAAAAGTATCTATCTTTAAAAAAACCCAAACCTACAGTCAGCCCCTGTGCTTAGATGGAAATGAAGCAAATGTGATCTCCACCAGCACAAGCCCAAGCATAAAAGCCAGAGCTTCCTAGAATTAAACTGTTTCCTTGAGACCAGCACTGTTCGACCCAATAGTTCTGATCCTTCCAAGCAGGGCTGCCCTTCACGTGGACCACTGGTCACGGTCCAAGGGTTCAACTGTTGCTTCCATGTGTGATTTCTTGGCCTCCGTGCCCTGGACCATCGTCACACAGTTGAAGTATCCAGCCTCCAGCCAGGCCGTATGTCCCAGGCTTTGCTATCAGACCAGGAGGGAAAACTGAGCTCAGACTGCAGGAGCTGTCTGGATCTATCACTCATGCTGTCAAGCTCTATTTTCTTTTTCTCTCTTTTTTTTTTTTTTTTTTTTCCCCTCTTGGATGTTAAAATCGAAAATTGGACAGATTCAGCAGCTAGTGGCTGCAGCTAGGGTTTGGCTTTGAATAACGCAGTTTCAATATCATCTCTTAAATTAGATGGCAGGATTCTTCTCTGTGTCTCTTGGGTGCAGTTGTTTTAATAGCAAGGAGCCTGTCTTCACGAAGCGGGGCTGTGTTTCCACAGTCAGGGACGAGTGAGCCATCACGGCTCCGACTGAAGCACGCACTCATCGCCCATGACAGGTGCTGGAGGGGCCTCAGCAAAGCCTGGAGAGGCTCACTGCTCTGCCCAGAGAGAGACCCAAGTCCTCATTTCTGGCTCTTCCAGTGACTGACTTAAAGCAAGTGCTGATCCCTTTATGCCACAGACCTCTGGGTGTTTCCCCTTTTGATAAAACAGGGTAATATTATTCTTACTTGTTTCCCACTGTAAACTCTTCTTTCTCCTACAAACGTGGTTCAGCTGCACACATGCCGTGTGTGCCAGGCAGTCAATTTGTGTCACTGATAACCTTTTCTTATGTTCAGATCCAGAATCCATCACAAACGTGAATCCATCACACCCCACATCCACCAAGTTCAGAGTTGCTTTTTTTTGGTCTGAGAAAGAGCATCCCCTTCCAAGAGGGGCTGCCCTGAGACCTGGGTCTTCCTACAGTACAAGCATCTATCCCACTCACCCACTGGGAGTCATGGGCTGTAATTAACACTCAGACTGATCATTTTGGGTGGCCAGGCACCACAGTTATTTTTTCTCTTTTTTTGGGTTTTGCACAGACACAACAGGAAGCGAAGCTGGGGCTATGAGACAGCAGTGGGGAGACAGTGGTGGGGTCAGGATTAGCTCCTTGGGGCCTCTGGGGTTCATACTCATGTGCAAGCATCTGTGCTGCCTCGTCACTTCCTTTGGCTGGAGACCACTAAATCTCTGGATTTTAACCCTCCCTAGTGTTGTGTATTGGAGACTACAGGTGGAGCTTTTGTCTTCTCGTGGCCCCAGGGTCCAGCCTGGAAAATGCTTGAAAGCTCCATCCTCCAGCCTAAAAGGATTTAGGATTCCTCTTGCTGCATCTTGGCCAGACTCTGCTGATCTGGGGTTTCCAAACCTCTTTCTATCTGTCACCTGAGCCATGAAGGTGTCCTGCATGCAAAACAACTCCTGTCCCAATCTGCTTGCATATTTCCAGGGAACAATCACATCCCAGCTCAGCTCATACACACGTCCAGCCCTTGCAACCTCCCATGGGACAGCAAGTCTTGGGATCGCCAAGTCACCTCACAGCCCTTCTCAGCAGCTTTGGATCTGCCTTGGGCCCAGGAGAGCAGAGCTGTCAGTGCTGCTGGTGAGGGTCACCAATGCTATAGATAATGGTATTCATGCTTTTTTTGCTGCTATGGCAAATACCTCACCTGATGTTTCAGGACTTCATTTGCCTTTTTTATGACTGTCACACTAGCAGCTGATAGCCCAGAACTAATGCATCTGGGACCTCCTGGCACTTCCAGCAGCAAAGTAGCAGAAACTGCTGAATTCCAACACTGTGAATTAAATTCTGTCGAATTTCCACTCCCCTGGTCCAGGACGAAGCTTTAGTTTCCCTGTTTGCTGTCTCCCCCTGCCATGGCAGCCTTTCTCAATGCTTTGTCTGTCATCAGTATCTTTCTGGTTTTATGTCAACTCATTCATGAATTAGCAATCCCAAAGCCAATCTTGGAGATATTTTTCTAGAAATCTGCCATCTGACCAGCATTTGCCATTTAAATGCTGCCTGCTTTCCAGTTTGTCGTGTCCCTTACAGTTCACCTCTTAAACTTCATCTTCTCTAATTGAAGTACTTATTTCCTGTGGTATGTTGTATCTCATGCGTTATGTATATCTGGGTGAAGATCTACCACATGTGCTTGATCTATAGAAACGGCTTATTTTATTCACAGATGAGGTTGTGTGGGTATAAGTTGCGCTTAGTAAATGCCATGTTGATTTTATTCTCCTATCCAGTTGCACCCACATCTTTTAATTGTTTTCTTTCCTTCAGACTGTTTTATATAGCCTTGGTAATGCTGATGTCAGCCTAGCAGGCTTGTTGCTGCCTGAATCCTGTCTCCTAGCCAGACTCTTCAATTCAGGCGCTGGATTTGCTGTTGTGGTTGCTGAGATCCTCCCTCTGTAATTAAGAGTATCTACAGCCAAACCAACAAATTCTTGGAAGCTGTTGCTTCCAGAAGTCTGGAATGGGCATGATCCAGTCTTTCCCTCACCTCTCACATGTCTGGCTGTCTTTGTAATCAGCTAGTACACCTAAATATTCACAGCTTTAAAATCTATTCCCTTTTCCAAAGAGAGTTGGCAAGTCATTGAAACCCCAGATCCTGCTGCGGTATTGATGTCACAGCACTGCGAGAGATTAGCTTTGGTTTTGATGGGACAGAACTAAAATCTGGGCTGTAGAGGGAAAGGAGGGAGGGAGCATGTTGCCTTTTTAAGCTCTGAAAGAAAGACTGAAAGCACTTGTAGCACAGGAGACTCCAAAATGTGCCTGAGCTGCCTTACAGGCTCATCTCATTCAGTGATTTCTGGTCTGTGTTACTGCCATGGCACGGGGTTTTCTGTCTCTTGCTCTGCATCACTCCAATTCCCTTGCCTCATCCTTTGAAGATGTAAATGACAAATGAGCTATTTCCTTCTGCCTGTCTCAGTGAAAAACTTTTTGGATTACGGATATACACTGTCTTGATACTTGTTATACAAATGGTGATCCAGCAGTTGGCTAGGGTTGATGTTTTCTCCCCTTTAGAAACTTGATATACCTTGGTGAAGTGACATCTCTGCTTTCGGATGCAATTGTGGCAATGCTAAATTTCCAAATATTACCACTGTATGTGGTGGAATCTGGGAGCCTCGGGAACAAGCTATAAAGTCAGTAGGAAAGGCAGGATGCAAAGATCTTGGCAATTGCCTTATGATGGAAGATCCTGCTGTACTCAGGGCCACGGTGCCAAAATGCAGCATGAACCATTAATTTACTCTGATGATACTCCCTCCTCAACACTGTCACATATTTCAGTATTCCTTGGCCTTCCCAAACCTCTTGGAGTCCCAGGAGCATCCCAGGGATGGGGATGGGGTGATGGACTCGCTCTCAGCATGAACAGTTAGAAGAGGGATGTGTAAATGCTGTTGCCCATCTGTCCCTTTCCTCCCTCCTCCTTCAGGCTGTATCCCAGATCTAATAGAAGAAACAGGCACAGATCAGGAATCGAACCTTTCCCCAGCTCCCCCTCCATGTTTGGTTTCCTCTTCAGCTGTGCAGTTCAGCCAGCTTGTGGAGTCCCTTGAGCTCAGCCTTCCTCAGGTGGGCCATTGCCTGCGTGGGGTGGGTGGTGAAGGTGAGGACAGGATGGGAGCACACTCTGGGATTGCCTGATGAGGTGGCTGGGATGAAGCAGCTGGGGAAGAGGGGGTTTGTGTTCAAATTAGGACTGAGCTGTGTACCTAGGGCTGCACAAGAGGACCCAGGGTCTGGTGATGTAGGTGAGGACTGGGAGAGGAGTACATCAGCAGAGATCTTGCAGGTGCTGGGGCTGAGGGTTAGTGAACAGGGGATGGCCATAGCCTGGGGTCATGGGGCAGAGCTGTGTTAGGTGACAAAGCCTGGTCTTAGAGGGGCTGGACTCTATTAAATCACTGCCTACAGCCTCTCACTGACTCAGGCAAGTCGCAGCAGCCCTAGCTTGAGGACCACTGTGACGGCCCGTGTTGCTCCACTGGGCAATCCCCGATGTTTTGGGGATGCTTTGGGCACAGGCAGCCCTGACTTGTCTCCGTTTGAGCACACATTGCCCCCAGCCCTGCCGAGGATGGGCGTTATGGTCCCACGGGGCACACAGATGGGCTGCTGCCCTCCGCCTGCGCACGGTTGCAGCTACTGCATCTCCCCCTCTGCTGCAGGGTTTGCCACTCTCTTCAAAAGTCATCCTCACAGCCCAACCAGGAGCCCGTTTGCTTTTCTCCTTGGGATGCAGTGTGTAGCACGAGCAGACGGTTTCTGAGGGGGGCGACTTCTTGCGGTTGGAGCCTTGCGAAAGCCTGCCGTTGGGCCAGACGTTTGCTCTGAAAGGTTTGGCGAGCACCCCGGCAGAGGATGGTGTCATCACTTTGGAGAGCAGAAGCTGTCAAGATGCAGTGAGTGGGGAGCGCTGGCAGCTTCCCCCTGCCAGCTCAGCGCTCCCAGGCTCCTCCAGCCGCACGGGAGCAGCCTGGCAGCTTTTTTTCCTTTTTTTTTTTTTTTTTTTCTCTTCCCCTTTTTTTTCTGGAACCCCGTACAGCATAAGCACAGCAGGGATCCTAGGGGGTTAGCTGCTATGCAGAGAAGATGCCTTGTTCTCTGCCAGATCTTGCACTGGGAAAAGGCTGAAGGAGATTCATTTTGCAACATTTCTGCTGGGGCTGTTGGCGTGAGTCATGCGAGGTGCAGCAGTCCCTGGCCAGGCTTGTTCTCCTGCCCCAGCGGCACTGAAGGGTGCAGCCCAGAGCGGTCAGAGCACAGATCCGACCTGTCCAACCTTTGCTCTCTCCCTGCTTTACAGCAGATTTGCTTTTTGTTCACCCTAAAAAGCCTCCAGCTGAGCCAGCCTGCTCCTCCTGGGCCCTAACCTGACCCTGCACCAGGCGCAAAAGCCTTTCCCCGGGATGGCGTTTCCACGCACCCTTGCGCAGCACCAACATTTGCATTTCTAGCAGCTGCATTTCTAGTGGCTTCAGGTCAGCCTGAACCACCTGTGATTTGCTTATGTCCCTCGTAAGAAAGGTTCTGGTTGATTCATGTGTTAATCTCGAAAACAAACGCCTCCACGTTGCTTTTACTAAATATAGTACAAGTGTCTGCTGTGGGGTAAGGCGCTTGCAGACAGCCCACGGTGGGGTCATGCTCTTAAATCACACAGGAGTTTATCAGCCCTGGCCAGGAAAGGGACTCAAGTTTAATGTTCTCTGCTTGCAGATTCGAGCTGCAATGAGTTGACTTTTCAAGGTCAATCTCATTCCCTGTCATCTGCAGAGGGCTGAGCTTGGAAATGTGAAACGGGTCTCCTCTGGGACAAGCATCTCAGCCCAGTACTGTGTACGTTGGAACTTCCACTTATCTCTCATTAGCACAGATGCCTTTTCACCCTCCTGTGGGGTAACTGATACAGGGGGATTGAGGAAGAAACTGTCCCTTCTCACCGAGTCACATCTCGATCAACCCAGTGCTGCAGGAAGTGTCATTTCCCATGAATGCGCAGGCGTACATGCACTGCTGATGAAATCTTGTGAGGTCAGGCAGTCATTTCCCCCTAATTACAGCTCCAGGAATGAATAATGCTTAGCCTAGACCCTGGTGACTTTGTGCTTTGGAGCAGTTTTCATTTAAGCAAAAATATAAGCACATGAAAATGAAGATGGAATTTGGATTTTTTCCTTCTGGTTATTTTGGTTAAAAAGGTGCCATCTGGGCCTTGTATAACTAATTTGTTTCTGTTTGGTGATGGTCAGTGAACGAAAAGATCCAGAGCCCCAAGTTGTCATGCAAAAAGCCTCTGGGTTAGAAACCTTCATGTTGCCAGAAATGGTTTGTGAGAGGTGCTTTTCCCTCCACCACATACATCCCTTTGAGATTTCAGAAAGTCCCTGTAGGAGCAAGAACTTGGAGGACGGGAAGAACGTCCCAAGCCACGATCTCCCAAACAATGTGTCCTATCATCCCCTTCAGAAAAAACGTAATCTTCCATTTTAAACCAGTGTGATTTCTTCTGTGGAAGCCAACTCCAAGGCTGCACAACCGCCATGGTTAGAAACCTTCTTCTCATATGAAAACTGTCATGGCGTCCTCTGCCAAAGGAGATGGTCAGATACAAGAAGCAGAGGGTGGGTGAGAGGTGGGAAAGCTGCTTGGAGGTGTTACTGCAAGCGAGAGCCAGCGCCCCTGTCGTGGCTGGCTCTGTGCATTAGGTTTGGGATAGCCAGGCCATGTAGGTCTGCCCATGCTGTGCTGGAAACAGGTCCCTGGGGCTGAAGGACGGCAGCTGAAGCGGATGCTTCGTAGCCTGGAAGGTGGTTGCATGCCTACGTAATTTATGAGCGTGACAGCTTGAGCATCTGTCACCAGCAGGGTGTTGGGCACCGCGTTCGTGGCTGGTCAGATCCATGGCCGCTGCAAACAGACCTCCGAAATCAAACCAGCTGATCTGTGTGGCAGGGAGGGGGTGAGGACTGCTTGTGTGAGTCCGCTGTCTTCAGCTTGAAACACTTGAGAAGATGTTGCTGGTCTAGAAGGGAAGGAAAAAAAAAAAAAAGCAAATAAGAACTTAAAACAACTTATCAGTCAGATGAAGCATCTGGCCAATTTGTCTATTAATGACAGTGTCTCTGGGCCCAGAAGTGCAAACTCTGAGCCTGTGGGAGCTCAGCACAGAGCTGCCAGTGTTGGATCTGCCCCTTATCTCTGCCAAGAACAGATTCTGTCTCACCCCTGAGGGGTCTGCAGTGATGCTGGTCGGGGTCCTGTCACCTCCTGGGTCATTCCCTCACCAGTGCAGCCTGCATGCAGTGGCATTTCCCAAAAGCACAGGCATCGAACTGTTCCCACTTGCTCTTGACATTTTAACAAGCCGTTCTCTTTATTTACTGTCTTTTATTTGTGTAAAGGTTAGGTCTGGACCTTTTGAACCCTAACTGCAGGTTTTGTTAAAAAAAAAAGAGGGAGGGACAAGCATTGCTTAAGCACCTTCTCCCAGAGCCAAGGGGATCTGTCTCTTCTTGGGGGATGTTGCTTCATCCCAACTTGGGCATCCCCAGAGAGGATGAGGGAAGCAGCCCCTCCTAGCCCCTCTGACTTTTCTCACTCCTTTTCCAGCTGCAGAAGATGGGGTTATGAGATCCACCTGGCAGGGGAAGGCTGGACGCAGCCCGCTCCAGGCCCTGTATGAGAGTGACCAGGTAAGGGGCCGGGGGAGGGAGATGGGGATGTGAAAAAAGAGTGAGGTGCTGGGGGTTGAGCCTTTCTTTCACCCCCCCAGTCTGCAGGGCAAAGTGCTGTCCCCAACCACCCTCAAGGTCCCCTTGCCTGAATCTCTGGCTGTGTCCAGAAGAAAAGACCACGCTGCTTTGGGCAGTAATTGTTGATAAAAAAACCTGCTTATGGCCCTCGCTGGTACTTGAGCCAACAGCTTTGTTACTGGTGGGCTGAGCCATGGCTGGGCACACCCAGGAGATTCCAGCATCTGAGTGTTTGAAAGCCAACTGTGAGCCATCATAGCAGGGCAAGAGCATCATTGTGCACTTTCTGAGCTAATAATTGATAGATGCTTCTATGTTGGGTGCTATATATATACACACACATGTATGTATATGCATATATATACATATGTAAATTGGGACCCAGCCATGAGAGGTTTGTAATTCTGGGACGTGTCAGTTCTCTCTGTCACTGAGCTGTGCCAGCTATACCTGCTGAAAAAGGGACATCCAGGCACTGGGAAACTCTCCCCTCCAAGTGGGCTTAGTGGGTCCCTGCCTGTGTAAGGGTCTGCAGCAGGACAAGCCACGGTTGCTGCCTGAGGCAGGGAGCACTCGCCCTCACCAGCCGTGCAGCCCAACCAGCGTCAGTGACCTGGCATCAGGGAGGGTGGCCCGCTTGCCCTTCACAGCTGCACGGGAGCTTGGGGGGTTTGTGGCTGAAGCTGCGAAAGCCGTGTTGTTTCCTTCTGCTGTGTTTCCCCCATGGGCGGGCAGTTTTCGCCCACCCATGTAGCCAGACTTGTCTTTGCAGAGGGATCCTCGCCCACAACTTCCCAGCAGGAAGTCCTGTGGGAAACCACCCCCCAACCGGTACAACAGGCTGGGCCATGGCCACATGTCCCAGCCTCCGAACATGCCCTGCATCTCCCCACATCCATGGGGCAGTCATCTTCTGCAGCTCCCCAAGAAGCAGAGGGCAACGCTGGTGGTCCCTGCAGCCGGCTGCCATCCCCACTGCCTCCCCCCTGCCCCTCGGCAGTGCCCGCTGCTGCCGGAGCCAGAGCTCCTTTCCATACATGACACTTTGTGTTACTGTCTAGGTTGATGCTTTTTTGTCTATAAGCAGCCAGATTACATTTGTTCTGAGAAAAATGGCAAATGTGGACTTCCTTGGCCACGATGCTGCAAACCCTAACACTGCTGGAATGTCCTGGTGTTACTTCCTTAAAAGTGATACTTAATTTCTCTAGCTTTTAAAGAGAAGGAAATGAAGGGAGCAATTTTGCTCTGAAATAACTGCAAGACATGCACTTATTCCAGTGGGCGGCTGTTGAAAAGTAGTCACATTTATTTGTTGCCATGCCTGCAGACAGTGTCTGTCTGTCTGTCTCTTTGGTCCAGTAGTTTTGAATTATGCAAGTGCAGGGAAAAACACCTGAAAAAAAAATACCACTTGATTAAAATGCCTTTTTTTTTTTTTTTTTTTTAAAGCCCGTGCAAAAAGGGTTTCCGATTCTAAAGGGTAATGGGAAGCCTCCAAACAAAAGAAATTTCTCCTGAAAGGTTTGGCTGTGTCGCAAGGAGGTGTAACATAAGAATGCCCCTTCAGCTATGATTATCATCACCCTAGGTGCTATATCCTCTTCATATATCAACTGCCAAAGTCATCCTTTGGTTGCAATTAGGAGTCTGTTGACCTGCATTTCCTCCGTCTGAGCATTTCCCCTTAACATCTCTTTCTTGGAAGAAGCAGGGATGGGATGCTTTCTCCTGCACCTGTCTTAGGTTACTGCCCCTGAAGGTTCCTGGAGAAAGTGGTCACTAAGGTGACCCAGAAAAAAAAGGCAGTCAGATCCCAAAGGGCCGGAGCATGGTTCATCCCTTGCAGGAGGAGCTTTTTGCCCACATTAGTGCCCCTCCGAAGGAGACGAGTCTGCTTGTCATGAGATGGGCAGTTTGTCTCAGGATTCCAACTGAGGACAGGAGCTTTACAAAGTCCCATCTCCACAGTGCTGCCTCTCCCAGGCTCTAGTGCCTCCCAAAACCCCTTACAGTCCCCCAAGGAGAGGTGAGGCTGCACCTGAAGCTTGGAAAAGGGTGTTCTTTGGCATGCCTAAGTGATAACAGCTGTCAGCAGCAAGGCTGTAGGGACCAAGGAGGTGGCATGCGATTGCCCTTCGTCTCGAGGTTGCCACATCTCTGCAGGCTGCAGAGGCATTTGCCGTGGCACCCTGTGATGCCAGCGGGACTGTCTTCACAACCACAAAGTGGAAGCCACAGTCATCTTGTGACATGAGGGTCATTGCGTTGTATTAGAGCAACAGCTCAGTGGGGTCAGAGCTGCCCCAGGTTAGCAAACGGGCGATGGAGCCGTTAGTGGTCACGGCGAGGAGGAGGCTCCCAGCGATGACCTCAGGGCTGAGTGGGAAACCTCCCAATCCTCGTGAGCAAAACGGGGAGCGAGTGGGCAGGAGGAGGAGGGGACCTTCCCCTTCTGAGTTCCTGGAAATAATTTGCTTCCCCAGATGTTTTAATGACATTTTAGGGTTTCTGATGAAAACCATGACAGGAAAGGTCACTTCCCCAAATCTGGAGGGGGGAGCATTTCAGCTGGGTCAGGGGGCTCTGGGCTCATGGGGAGCTGGTGCATCGGCTGCCAGGCCTTGATGCAAGGATCAGATGGGATAAAGGACCATATGTGGACTCCTCAGCCCTGTGGACAAAGGAGACTGGGACCAGAGCTGAGGCATCGGACTAGCCTGTGTGGAAAACATCCCCAAGGAGATCAAACCCAAAGCCCTTAGGAAGGACCCCACCACCATCACCTTCAGCAGCACCTTGCTCCTCTCCATCAGGCCCTCCCACCCCACCTCAGCTCACCTCCAGCTCCCCAGGGTTCGACTGTCAGCCTTAACGACCGTTTTTCCTCCCCCCGTCTCCCTTTGCCTCTCCTTGGCAGCGCCGTTTCCATCATGCATGCCCACACCTGTGTGCCACCTTTTTGCCTCTTGGCTGTGGTGTTTGCAGCAAGCCCGCGGGTGTAGGTGTCAGCGCAGCAATGCCCCATCGCAGCCGGGAGGTGTGCGGGGCCCTGCGCCAGCAAGGGGGCTGTGCTGCTTGCCCCTGGAAGGGTTGGGCCATGTATGACCCCCCCAGACTTGTGTAAGGGAAAGCTTTAGCCCAATGTGTGTGGGGGGTGCTGTAACAATGTTTGGTTGGTGAACCTCTCTGCACTGCCTGTTCTTCCCTCGCCCCATCTGACTTCTCATCTGGCTCCTCATCACATTTTATTCTGTCTTTTGCCCCTAGCAGGTCCAAGGATTAAATGGACCAAAGCAAATTGTGTTCAAAGTCAACGCGCTCCCCAGAAATCTCACATGGGTGATGGCCAAACCCAGGAAAGGGGAGGGGATGGGGACAGTTGTGGGCCAAATGTTGTGTAGGCCACAACCAGCTTGGACAGGCTAGTGACCATCCCTTTTGTTTTCCTCTCCAGTTTGAGCAATCGTCACTGCAGGCAGTTCATCAGCAGAGACGGGAGCTGTTGAGCAACATCTGCAACCGTTACACCCGCAAACGGCGTCTTCTGCGGCCAGATGACTTGCGGCACTTGGTAGTGGATGATACACACGGGCTGCTCTACTGCTACGTGCCCAAAGTGGCCTGCACTAACTGGAAGCGGGTGATGATGGTCCTGACGGGGCAAGGCAAGTACCAAGACCCACTGGAAATCCCCGCCAACGAGGCCCACGTCTCATCCAACCTGCGCACCCTCTCTGAGTACAGCATCCCCGAGATCAACCACCGCCTGCGCAGCTACCTCAAGTTCATCTTTGTGCGGGAGCCCTTTGAGCGCCTGGTCTCGGCGTACCGCAACAAGTTCACCCGCAGCTACAACACGGCCTTCCACAAGCGCTACGGGACCAAGATCATCCGGCGGCACCGGCAGGAGCCCAGTGACAAGGCCCTGGAGCGTGGGGACGACGTGCGCTTTGAGGAGTTTGTCTACTACCTGCTGGATCCACGGACGCAGCGGGAGGAGCCCTTCAATGAGCACTGGGAGCGGGTGCACTCGCTCTGCCACCCCTGCATTGTCCACTATGACGTGGTGGGCAAGTACGAGACGTTGGCTGAAGATGCCAACTACATCCTCCAGCTGGTTGGGGCCGACACGAGCGTCAAGTTTCCATCTTCATCCAAGACCACCAGGACAACAGATGACATGACGGCCCAGTTCTTCCAGGACATTAGCCCTTTCTACCAAAGGAGACTCTTTAATTTATACAAAATGGACTACTTACTCTTCAATTACTCCATCCCCTCATACCTCCGCATCCGATGAAGCAGGGGCTGGGGGGAGAGGTGAGAGAGAGCTGGGTAACTCTCATCTTGCCACAATTCCTCTCCTCCCACCCTGTGCTCATCTCTTGGTTGACTTCTCCCCCATGCCCTCTCTGTTATAGTCTGTTCCACATCCTGATACCTCATTCATGCATGGTCTGGAGGGAGGACCCCTCTCAAAACACTGGGGCTGGAGCTTTTCCTTCCCTTCCCACCCTTCAACATCTACAGAGGATGGTGGTGGTGGAAGTGAACACTGATGGCTTACCTTGGATGAGGACTTCCTTTTAACTAAGAGACTCCTCTGTAGATCCAAGTCTTGGGAAGACTCCTTTTTTGGGCAGGATCCCTTCAGGTCTTTCTCCTCCTTACTGGGCTGTTTGGGGTGGACTTGACATCCTGGGGGCAGGGTGGAGTGTGTCAGAGATTTGCATAGAACCAGAAATAAAGCAATAATTTAATGTAAGTTTTCCCCTTTGCTTAAAGTTGCTCCCACCTTTTCTTTTCACATTGTTCTTCTCCATCCTCTCCCAGCTTCCCGTGCCGTCCCCATTGCTGGGGCAGGCAGTGGTGTGTTACTGTGACTATGTATTTCTGCCTGACGAAGCCTGGAAGGCTTTTTTGTTCCTCTCCTTCCAGGTGCTCTCTGTTGGGATGCAAAATACTCCCAAGAGAAAGAGGGGAGCAGGTTTGCAGCAGGTATGGGCTGATAGAGACAAAGTGTTTTCTCCTGAATTACAACAGCAGAGCACTCAGTGCCTCTGTGTGGGCATATCTGTGGATTTCTGGTCAAATTCAATAAATCTATGCCCCACACCTGCTGTTTTTCAAGAGCAGGCGATGACTGCTTTGCAAAGCCATACGTACAGCACAGGTGCAGGTGTCTGCTCAGCTGAAATCACACTGTCTGTGTTGTCCTGCCCGTGGCCCCGCTGGGACCCAGATGGCACCAGGCGCTGCCCTGGTGCACAGCCCGTGCCCCCTGTGCCGGGTGGCCACGGTGCAGGGGGCACGGGGAAAGGTGCGGGGGCAGGTTTGAGTCATAAAGTGCTTCGGGGAGCACTGTGGTAATGGAAAGGTGGTGCTGGACTGGGAAGGCCAGAGGAGGCGAGTGTGTACGTGCGTGTGCCTGTGTGAGTGCGTGCGTGTGCATGAGATAAAACTGTGAATAAAAATGGGGACAGAGACACCTAGAGGAAAATTCCCCTTTGGCTGGCTGGCTTTGGAATTCATTCCTTGAAGATGAAATGGGGAGGAGGGCGCAAAACACAAAAGAAAATGACAAACCCAGCCCTAGGATTTTAAATTAAAACCAGTCAAATGAGCTGTATTTCTTTAAAACTATATTTCAGTCTTTCTTCTTTTCTGTTTGGCTTTGGGTCAGTGGCTGCCTTTGTAAATAAACATGCTGGTAATAGAATTTGCTGTAGAGTGTGTCTGCTGGCTCGGCTGCAAACACTTGACCTATTAGTGCAATACAATGGGAGGTTTTATAAAACCCCAGTGCTCTCAGGCTTTTTAAAAAAATAATGTTTCCATCTAACAACTTTTGGCTGTTATATCTTAACCCTTTTTCTCTCTGTCTCTCATTGGCATCTATATGCTGACACCCTCTTTGGTTGCTTGGTTTGGAGATCAGGTTTAGCAAAGCAATGAAAAAGAAAAGTAAATAAAATTGCTGGTGATCCTGGCAGTCTGACTGATTCTCCCAATCTGGACTGGAGATCTCATGGAAATGGCCTTTCTCGGTATCTTAGTATCTCCCCATCTAGCTGAAACTCGAAGCACAAAACCAGATTATATGATGCAACAAATTTCATCTGCAGTGTTCAGGTTCGGAGTGCATTCCTCCTGCTTTCTCAGGAGTCTCGCGTTCCCTGCTTAGCACTGCCTCTGGTTGGAAAAAATCATTGTTCAAGTCACCACAAGCGCTTTTCATCGCTTTTGGTCATGAATCATAATTTGGGGTCAGACTCAGAGTCACAAAGGGATGGATTTCTTTTTTTTTTTTTTTTTTTTTCCCCTAAATATTGTTCCCTGCAAGTAGCTCTTAAAAGCTGATGGCACCAGTGAGTGGCAAGGACAGATACACAGACTCTCTCCCGGCTGTGCTGCCTGTGGGTGATCAGGCAATAGCTGGCTGGCTGGGAGCCCCTTTGGGCTCCCTTTGGTGTGAAAGCGAGGGAATGGCACGCGCTGGGCTCTGTCTTTTAGCCAGCTGGTTTCTAACCATTCCTGCAATGGTGGTGATTTGGAGACGGTCCCGGTTGTGATGGGTATTTGACCGGCAGCCTGTCCCCTGGCATCCCCCTCTGACCTGACCCATTGCCCCAAACAACAGCAAAGCCACACGGGTGTGGAGCGAATGGAGCCCTCCAGCCTCAGCCGTGGTCTGCTACGGGCAATACCCTGCTGAGACTTGGGCGCCTTTTGGGTCACATAGAAAATACCCACCTTTGGACTTTTTCTTAATAAAAACAACCAACAGCCACAATCCAACCCATTTAGGTGATACCCTTGGTTTCCCCCCTGCCTAAATACCGCTTCCCAAAGCAAAACCTGCCCATGCAAACAGAAAACGGCCACTTCATATTTCAGAAGCCACTGCCTTCAGCCCGGACTGGGACGTCGCGGGGCTGGCCGGGCTGTGCCCGGGCCAAAGCCGAGCGGCAGCCGGGGCCGGGGGCTGCGGGGCCGGAGGGGGGGGCGGCCCCGGCCCCACCTCCTCCCGGCTCGCACCGAAAACCGCTGCAGGGCTGGAGCAAAGCGGAGTTACGAGGACACCATGTGACTGGTGATCCCAACTACAAGCGTTTTCATTTCCTGGATGACTTCGGGTGCGAGGAACCGTTTCTCTCGGGGGCTCCGAATTGTTTGCGGCTTTTTTAGCTGTTTCACTGCACCCCTTTTTCTTGCTAGAGGAGAAAATATCAAGGTAGTCCAGGCCACCTCTAAAGTGTAATTGGATTTGGTTTTCTCCTCTACTTGGGACTGGGAATGTGATGGCAGCTGATGTGCAAACAAGAGCACCAAAACACAGCAGCCCTGTGGGATGTGTTTGTCTTGGTGGCAATGGGGCTTGGGGTGCAGCTGGCCAGTGGGACCACATACTGTGTGCTGTGCTGTGTTTTGGCCAAGGTTTGATGGCAGGTGGAGGCGAAGACTTCTCAGGCAGCCCTGTAATCAGCGAGGTGAAGACAGGACCAACCATCCCACCGGGAACGAACTCTGTTGCTGTCACCTGGAGAAAGAGCAAAGGGATAACCCCAAAGGCAGCAGGGACATTTCTACCTGGGCACACACTTCTTTTGGTGCCCTTGAATACAAGCCTTACACTGTCAAAAAAAACAAAACAACCCCAAAACACTTGTATTTCAGCAGGGAAATGAACCCTCACTGCAGGGCTGGAGCCCAGGGGTAAGTGTGGCCACTACCCCCATGGCCCCACACTGAGTTCCTGAACCCAGGAGTGCTAGGAGCAGCTGGAATGGGGGACAAGGAGGGGACATCCCATGGCAAAGCAGCCAGGCGAGAGCAGTAAATGCACCAGCCCTGCCAAAAGAAGAGACACCCAAGTGAGTGTGGCTGCAATTAGATGCCTGCCCCATAACCAAGCAGCTCATCTGCTGGGGTGTCGGGGGTGCATGGGACCTGCTGGCCAGGCAGCACCATTTTCTGCCTGGGCTGGAGTCTTCACTGGCATTTTGGTAGCCACACGTTGGGGCAGGAGAACCAGCCGGGGTGGCGAAGGGAGAGCCGCCACAGTCAGTGCTGCCAAGGTCACCCTGGCTTGGCAACAAGAGCCTAAAGACAAACGGAAAAATCCAAGTTAGACATGACTATTGCACACGGCTCAGCCTCAGGCAAGGAATAACCTTGCAACCTCTACTTAAACCCTCCCTTCTCCAGCCCTCCCATCAAGTGCCTATTAAAAATAAAGCAAAAACCAGAAGATGGCTGTTTCCATCTGAAGTAGTGTTCAGACTTCTGAATCAGAGAGCACCCGTGTCACACAGCTGGTGTGGGGCAAGTGCACCACAGGAGCACTCAGCGAGGGGTGAGGGGGGCAAGTGCCCACCCTGCCGGGCTGGCCCTCGGGTTCAAGCTCTTTGGGGAGCTGTCAGGGCACCAGAGATGCAAAAAGTAAGTAAGAACAGCCTGACTTTGGTACGTTCATGTGTGCACACATATATAATGTAAATAATTATTATATTATAACGTACAATACAGTAATTGGAAATAATTGAAATATAGGTGATAATACATGCACTAAATGTAATATGTATATGTGTGCAAAGTATGTATTACAAGAATAATTAAAGAGCATTTATGATTATACTTACATATTATATACTGAGTGATTATATTTGTAATACTTAACAGCCATGTGGTTTATGTATGTCTACGTGTATGTGTGTGTGTGTGTACATCATCATATTTATTATATAAACACACACATACCCCTTCCTGCAGCGTTGAGCGTTGCCGCAGTCCAGTGTGGCTTAGCCGCTAGTGGTGAGCTGGCCCCTTCCTCCGACTGCTGCTATCAGCCCTGCTTGCTCCAGCCTTTGGCGTGTGGCAGACACTTCGCCTCTGCTGTGGCTACTTCATGCTGTGGAGCTGCTGGCCCCATCACTGGTGGCTCATGTGAAGCTGATGAGTTTCTCCTTTCAGTGGAACAAAACTGAGCTTCAGTGATAGAGGTTTCCTTCCAGAGCTTGCTGTGCATCACAGATTGGGTTGACTTAACAGCTGGAGGATTAAATAGACTTCCATTGAAAGGAAAAAAAAAAAAAATACGTGTTTTCAAGTTTGTCTTGGAAGCAGTGTTGCACTTGAAGGACAGACTTGCTTGTGTTTGCTGGCTGGCACTTCACTTGTCCCTGGTAAGAGTGTTACATCTCACACAAAGTAGAGTTTCTGGAAAAATACTGTATTAGGATGGAGGCAGTGAGTGGAAGCAAAGGGGGGTATGAAAATAAATGCTTTGACTATCCCTGAAAACAAAACCCTGCTCCCACCTCTCTCTGCAGCTGGTGACAGCCCCTTCTATGCTTGCAAGGAGAAACCCTTCTGCAATCAGGAATGAGAGAGTCCCTGACCAACCTTCTTCTCTAATGTGGCTGGGATCTCCCTGAGGTCCCAGCAGTCACCCCAGCACTCCAACACACCAGCCCTGCGGTGGTGCAGGGCAGGCACTCACCCCCTCCCAAACCCCCATGCCCTTCCTGGCCCCCCATCCCACAGCACTGCCATGAACCTGAGATTTAGCTTATTTAGGGACAGCTAGTGGCTGATCCCAGGACAGAGTCTAAACCTCTCTGCCAATACAGTGTGAAAAACCAAGGGAGATTAAAAAAAAAAAATTTTACATTTTCTCTCAGCCTCCTACTGCAAACTGGATCAGCTGGCTGATGGCTGCACAGGGCTTGGAGGATCCAGCCCAAATAAGGTGTGGTTTTTTTATTTATTTCTGCTTTATGAAAAAACAGCCGGTCTCATTCTTCTGCCAACATTTCACATTTGCTTTATGTCCCCCTAGAGATTAAAACAAGGTAAGCTTTCGACTGAGATCTCATGCCATTTGATGGGTTTCTCAGTCCAGGTCAAGTGCTGAGCCCAAATGGGCAGGTCAGCAAAGGACTAAAGAGCATCAAGAAAGGGGCTCTCTTCTCTCACCTTCTCCTTTTTAAGGAAGTTGCTTATTTGGGAACCATGAGGAATAAATATAAACAAAAGTCACTGTCTGCTCAAATGGAGGTGCTGGTGACTGTGGCAGAGTGGCTACAACCCGCTGAAAAGCCAGGCACAGCAACGACACAGACACAGCAGCAGAGAAGCCAGGCCCAGTGCTGGCAGGGACTTCCCTGTCGGGTAAGATTAACGACAGAAATCACCATGAAATGTCCACACCCCATCTGGGCTCTGCTACCCACGCCGGTTTGCTCTGAAGCAGTGTGAATTTTGTGAAAGAAAAAGGAGGAAAGCAACCTCCTCCCTCAATCTCCTCCCCAACAAAATCACTCCAATACAACACCATGGGGGAGCAACCATGTAGGGCCTGCTGGGATGCACTGAAAGGTCGTAAAAACTGAGGATCCTTCAGGCATTGAAGCACCAAATCTCCGCTTTTAAGGGGAGGGAAGGGGGGATGATGCCTGGGCAAGCCTGTGGCTTCAGGGGCTGTGCTCAGTGCCACCAAGGGCACTGGTGCCAGAGGCAGGGAGCAGTGCTGCTTGTTCACTGAAGGGCTGGGGGTGCTTCCTTGGAGGAGCAGGTTCAGATGGAGTTACAGAAACGCTGATCCAAGCCCTGCTCCAGGGTTACATATATAACCTTTGTTAGCAAAGGCCCTTTCTCATTTGCACAGGGAAAGAAAGAAAGAAAAGGAGGAAGGAATAAACAGGCTGAACAGCCAAGTAACTAGCCTTTAGCTGCCCTTAAAAAAAAGGAAAAAAATCCCCTTTTATTGAAACCATTTCCTTTGGTTATATCATTTCTCTTGAGGCTGGAAGCAATTTTCAGTCTTAAGTGCATTCCCTGCACTAAGTGCACGAGCACAAGGCTGATGCTTGGCTGCTCACCAAGGGGTACCCTGGAGAACAGCACATCTTGCTGCGCCCTTTGTAGTCTCCCCACATCAGCTTCATAGCCCCAACACCTTCTGCAAGGGGGGAACCCCCCAGCCCAGTGCAGGCAAGGTGCAGCATAGGTCACGCCAGCCCAGCTGGGTTCCACAAGTAGGACACAGATGGCATCCATTACGTGTTCCCATCCCTGTCCTCTGTCAACCGTGACAACCAGAACAAGCCGAGCGCTGCCCAGAAATCCCCTGATGGAGACTCACCAGAGCCAGGGCTTTGTTGCAGTCGTGTGGCTAAGCAGCCGCACGTTGGGCACTGGGAATTGATGCTGGAAGAGGGTGGCTGGGGTCCCTTGTAGTCTGCACCAGCCACGAGCTCCAGTATGGGGCTTTTGGGGGTTTGGAGGGAGCAGGGGCACATCCGTGCTATTATAAGTTTCACATGGCTGGGACCTTGCAGAGGGCTGGGGTGGCCTTAGCAGCTTGGCCTGAGAACCAGCCTTGCCTTAGGACCAGCCTTACCTGATTCATGCCAGCAGCAAAATCAAAACCTCTCCAAGGCAGCGGGAAAATGCAGCAAGGAGGAGAAAAGACGGTGTTGAGGCAGGAGGAGTTATTTGCCAGGACTGCTCAAGCCAGTGCCAAATTGGAGCTAATAAAGGTTTACAAAATAAAACATTAAGCTCAAATTATTAAAAGATATATGTACGTATCTCCTAATGCAGCCCCCTCAAACCGGGACCAGCAATCAGACGCTTGCTTTGCTTTCCCCGCAAGCCCTCTCAGTTGCTGCTGCTGCTGCTGCAATTATCACACGTGGGTGCTCGGGGACCGTGGCGGCGCAGCCGAGCAGAGCTGGCAGCACAGGCTGCAGCAAGAGATAAAGCAGCGAGGCCCAAGACAGGGGCAGTATGTGCCTCGAATGCCCAAATCTCCCCCACCATGAAGCTTGTGTGCACATACTCTCCAGCTCAGCCAGTGTGGGATAATTTATCCTTCATAACAAAAAAAGGAAGAGGAGGCATGGAGAGCGGGGAGGCAACAGCTTATTTTTTTTTTTCAGGGAGTACTTTTCCCCATGCCTGGCAGCCCAGGGCTGAACAGCTTTTGCTGTTAGGGACCTTCAGCCACATGTTGATCCTGTACAGGGGCCTCAGCTTTGCAGCAGCAATGGGAGATCAGAGGAGCACCGGGAGCAAAGAAACATCCAAGGCCGTTAGGCACCCAACACAGCTCAAATTTAAGCGTTTAAAAGCTGGCAGGTCCTTGAACAAGGCATCTGTCTGCCACCACATTGGGGATCTTGACCTCCTCCTTTCCCTCCTCCATCACAAACAAAGGCAGATTATTATTAAAGTTGAAGCCTAGTGGCATTTTACAAAGGTTTGATCCATCTCCTCAACTCTTGACTCTTGGACATCTTATTATCTGGAGAACCCTACTGCTTCTTCAATTTCAGTGAGAACCGGCTGCTTTCAGCCCCACAAGCCTCCCTGACGTGTTCTTGGTAGCACAAGATAGCCTCCCTGGAGCAAGGACCTAAGGAGTCATTTGCCAAATGCTCACCCAGCCTAACACAGTCCTTATGCACACACACAGATTCTAGACTCGTCACAGAGCAATTGTTAATGAGTGGATGGCAACTGTGGGAGAGGGAATGGGCTTTAACTGTAACCTGAGACATGTGGGCTGCAAAAGGCTACTTTTGGTTAGGAAACTGATTTTCCTGAAGCCCTATTAAAATTGCACTGTCCAACCCTGAATGGATGAGAAAGGAACAAGCAAGAAATTCTACCTGACAAGTTTGAACTAGACACAGGCAGAGTCATGGCAAGAAAAAACAAGCCCCAAACCCACATCATTACCTTTTTTAACCACTTTATTTGTGTGTGTATTTCTATAAACATTTTAACTACTGGACATTTCATAAACCGTAGAAACAAACCTTCCTACCCCCAAAGTGCAATCAATCCAGCTTGTCAGTCAGACAACAGTGACGCTGCCAGGGCAGGTCGGTGGTGTCCCTAAATAACCTCCCGCCGGGCACGAGCCAGCGAGGAACTCACTGCGTCAGATCCTGAGCACCTGAGCGATGGAGAGGAGACAAGTTTAAAGACTCAGTTGCTCTCCTCCTCCGGGGATGCGATGGGAGAGAAAAGGGGGACGAATAAAGAATTTCCCTTGATAGAAAGTCAGAGTCCGACGGAGAGGTTGCGACAACCACTTGCAGGACTGGATGCAGTGACCTCGGCTGGTGTTGGTGGGGCCTGGCGGGCTGTGTGGCGGTAGGGACCATCAAAACGCTCGTTCATTACAAATGGCCCAAATGCTCCTTAACGCCTTGTTTGCCAGGTGCAGGCATTGGCAGCAGGTGCTGCTTAAATTAAACCGGCTTGGTTACTTGCAGGGGCGCGAGTCTGTGGGTGCTGATTCCTTGGGGTGGGCGAGCCCAGCTGTAAGGCACGAGGGGAGGAGAGGTGGGGCACTGGGGGTGGCAGGGGTTGCCCAATCCAGCTGGGTGACTCAGCACTCATTGCCAAGTACCCTGTTGTCCTAGAGGAAAGCACCATGTCGCATGAGTGATGTGGAGCAGCACGTGGTCTCTCAGTTCCCCAGGTTCATGTCTGCACCGTGAATAAGCCAAACCAGGCGGAAACAGACGGCCAGGAATCCGGTGCCCAGGAGATCCCCTAGGGCAGTGAGGTAGGGGATGGAGAAATTATCTGGATCCAGCGCCTTCCTCCACATCAGGCGCACAATTAGGTCAGCCACGTAGAGCAGGATTCCCACCTGAGGAGAGGCAAGAGAGGCCCTGCTGTGAGGCAGCAAGGTGGTCATGCACAGCCTCCCTCAGCTCACAGCCAAAATGACGGGGCCACGGCCAAGGTACCAGAAACTAACAGGGATCACCGAGAGGTGATGCCTTCCCTGGAGAACCACTGTTTCTCTGCGGGATGGAGCTGTGCTGGGATGGCTGTAGCTGGCTCAGACCGTTGGGAACTGCGTTGCCCAGCATGGCCCATGGTGCCACAGCCCCCTGCTGCCAGCCACAAGTGGGGGGGACCATGCTTAAACTGCTCACCAGCATCACAGGGCCCAAAATGGGAGTCTGGCCACACCAAAAGCATCTCCCAAAGGTATGGTTCCCACTTCTCATGCCATGAATGGGAGTGCTCTCATACACTCCAGCAGAAAGAAGGCTGCTGTGAATGTGCTGGCAGCCCCAAAGGACAAGTTTGTAGCCAGATTTCTTCTCTTCATCCTTCTTTTTTCCATTAGAAATTCTGATCATGTCTACTTTGTTTTTCCCAAAAATCTCAGTGGACAACTGGAGTTTGAGGCAGTTTCTACATCAAAGTTATCCCAAGCAGCACTGACATGTTAAAAAAATAAAATAATTTAATTTTTTTTTCATCTCAACAGTTTTAAAATCTTTGTTGTGGTTTCTTTTAATTCCCATTTCGTTCCTGATTCTGATAAACAGATGGAGGAAAAAAAATACTTCGGTTAAAGATTAAAGACTGTCTAGTTAATTGAATTAAGAAGGGAGAGAGAGTTTGCACCCCACGTCTGTGGTCCCTCCATGGGAGACTGCAGCACAACAGGAACCAAAGCCAGAAGCAGCATTTCTAAAGGTGAAAACTGCAAGCTGGATGGGGGGGAGAGGGAGGAGGAGAGATGGGGAAAGCTAATTAAATAACAGAATCACAGAAACTAAAGCTGGATGGGAGAGAGCTTTATACAGACCATTACTCTGTCTCAATACAGGATCAAATATGCCTACATCTTTCCTGACAGTCGTTTGTTTAACCTATGCTAAACAACCCTCAAAGATGGACATGCCACACTCTAAGCAATCAGTCCCATGACTGTTTTTTTTTGTTTTTTTTTCTGTTCTTGTTTTTCCCAAGGTCTAACATACATCTGCCTTTTTCCATTTGAAACCCATGATTTCATGTTTCAAACCTAGTGACCACAGAGAAAATGTTATTCTGTCTGTCCCTACAGAAGCTTAGTAGTTTAAAGGCTGTTAACCAGAATTTTCTCAAGCCTCTCTTCTTTGGACTAGCTAACCCCAGTCCATTCAATCATTCCTCTGAGGTCATGTTTTCTAGGCCTCTGATCTTCCTCTTTGGGCTTCCTCCAGCTGACATAAACTTCCCCCTTGCTTTCTTTCTGTCATTCTTTATAAAGTATAATGAAGGGGACGAAAGAACCACTCCGAGCATATTTTCCTCCACTGGCCTCCACGGGAATCTTTAGGTGTCAGTGGTGTTGCTGGGATTCTGCTCTTTACGCTGTCATTTATTCTGCATATTTTCAGGCTTGGCTCTGGTTGAGGAGTTACCTCGATGCATAAAGAGAAGAATAAATATTTTCCTTTACAACAATGGCTGTGCTGCTGGGCTTAGGGTTGTGCAAAGGTCGAGAAACACTGATTGTTTATACACGCAAGGAATTCACCCACAGACACGAGGCTGCTTGTAAGGCAAAGCGAAAAGTCAGCTACCTCATCCTGCAAATTAATGAATCATGAATTTAAAAGGGCAAGTGAAGCCAGAACCTCTGTGAGTTCAAGGAACAGCCACATGCATTTCTGAATAAGATGACAAAGTTTGCAGGGCAAGCAAAACAGTGAAAGGGAACAGGCAGAACAAATTGGATGAAGTGCCCATTGCCTACCCAGAACTTTTATGTCTGAAGATGAACTTGTCAGGCCTGGGTTTTCCCTTTGATTTTGACCCATAAGGCCCTGCCCAGAGAGATCCCTACCTCTTCACCATGATATGTGAAAACAGTTTCCAAAATGAGTGGGGAAATCTGCTGGCTGGAGTTCACAGCCTCTTACTTGTCCCCTAATGGCATGACCAGTGGCAGTCTAGAAATACTTGTGGCTTACAGAAACAAGGAGTGAACATGGCAAAATGAGGCACCACCTACAGCAAGAGGTACCTCCTTACTAAGTGCATCTCTGCACACTTACTGCAGCTCAGCAAATGACGAGAACTTGTTCCTCATCTCACGTCTGACCCCTTGCTCACCCTTAAGGGCAGTCACACTTGTGGGAAACCAAATCCTGGCAATTTGGGTGAAGTATTACTGGACCCACAGAAGATATATTGATGTTTGGTAGGGAGCACACCTGAAATAATTGGAAATGTAGTCTGTTGTTGGAAGTTTTACCGTGACTCCTGTTTAGCCTCAAGACTACTTTGTTTCACGCTATCTGAGAGGTTCCTTTTAGATGAGAGTTTGGGGTTTACCTGCAGCAAAGCAGCAGTCAGGTAGAACATCACAAAAGTGAAGGACAGAGATGTGTGGCCTCCCTGTAGCAGATGGATGGTGTAGAGGAACACAAGGTGCCCTGGGATAACCAGGAGGAACAGGACTCGGGCTGACTTGGAATTCACCTCTGCAAAGGACAGAGACAGAAACAGTGATGACAGGGGCTGCAAACAGTGTGGGGAGCTCATGGTGCGGGGAGGACATGACGCAGCTGCATATTTTAATGCACAGACTTGGGGCTGTCCCCTCCCACCAACCACATTGCTAACGCCTTTCCTAGATCACGCAGCAATCTGAAGCATCTGTACTGTCAGCCCAGCAGCTTTGTCTAGCACTGAAACTACATGCCAAAGACGTGCTCCACACGGATCCACTCCACTTCTTCCAAACACTCCTCTCTCAGCTACTCTCTGCCTCCTGCTTTCTTGCTGCAACCCACTTTTCCAGTTTTTAGTTTGTTTTAGCAGTAACTCCCAACCTAGCAGGGACAATCAAGAGGAACCTGCAATCTAAAAAGACAACTGACCCCAATCCAGTTTTGCTGATACTTAGGTTTATCTACTGCTGAAGATGGAGGAATTGCTGATTTTCAGCAAGGTTATGCTCTATTCACCCCTTTGTCCACAGGTGATGTCTGTAGGCTGTCCATGGTTAAAATTACTTCCTATTAGATCAGATCTGACATTCTTTTTCAATTACTTTGTTTAGTGCTCCCTGAAGGCCGGGTTTTTTTGCATGACAGGGAGAAAATATACCACAAGCTTTTTTTTCAAGCTGTCCACTGCAAAGACGCTTCCTCTCCAGTCTAAGCATCTTCCCTGTAAGGAGGAAATGGAGTTCTGCTTTTGAAACCCACCTAGTCCTTTTCCAACCAGGCTCAATAAAGGAGCTATCTGTGATGACAAGCCTTGAGAGATGGACACCTAGAGTTCAAGGTCTACCTGATGAGAAGAATGTGGTGCATGGGTTGGGCCAATTCTGCCTCATCTTGTATGGCAAAACTCCAGGCATGCTCCAGAAGTGCAGGAATGTGGAAATACGGCTGGCCTGGATGGCGACCAGATTCCCTCCAACGCCTATGAGGATAAAACATAGTAAAACTGTAAACCAGCTTCACTGCAGCAGGAAACATCAGTCTAAAACGTAGCCCAAGGTGAGGCAATCTGCAGTCACTTACAAACTCACTGAGAGCAGCAGTGAGAGAAAAAGAAAACCTGATCCCACATATCATGGTGATGCTGCGTTATTCACTTGGCAGGAACAGCTCTTAAAAATCAGGAAGGCTCCAGTGATCATCTCCTTATGACTGCTTTATTAGAAACATTTTCCCTTGCTTCCCAGAACCAGCTGTAAATGCTACGTGGCCTGTGAAGATAATGTAATTGCACCTGGTTTGACGCAGTCTGTGAGCAACACCTGGGGAAAGCAGCACGGGCAATGGCAGCTGCTGCTCACGGCCACTTCTTGGATTTACTCACCTAGAGAGCCATTATTGTTTAAAAGGCAACAAACATCACAGAGAGTGATTATATGTCTGTCTAAAGGCATCTAACACACTTGTTAAATGAGAAGGAATCATATGAGAATGAATCAGAGTCCAGCTATGTTAGGTAATTAAAAGGAAATTAATTCCTTCCAGACTGATTAATTCTAGCAAACATGAAAAGGCAGCTACATTTACCAGCAGAAAATAGAGGGATGATGATCTATGGAGCAAACCTCCACCACCCTGAGTATTTGCAGGGTAGAAATGCCACATGAAAGATAACGGTGAGCCAGATCCTACATGTTTTCCCTTCCTTGAAGTAGGAAATGCTCCATCATTAAATGTGAGATTTGCCAGAGCAGAATCAAAGTGAAAATACTAAGACTAGCTCAACATAGTTCAAGATGGGAGCTTTCTGAATCGTGCACTCTCACACTTTGTCTGACTCCCCTGCACATGCAAAGCGAAGAGAGCTACCTGTGCAAAGACACGGAGCACTGTGTAACTCTCTCAGAGCCACCAGCTCTGCCAAACAGGTCACCCACACCCACTGAGTGACGTCTGGGTCAATCATTGTTCAACTAAACTGATGTTGACTGTGCTTTCCTAATCAGGCTCTTTGGCTAACCATGCTGGAAAGAGTTTGTCAGCAAGGTGGCTGCCTTTATGCAGATCCAGTAAGGTTACAGCTAGGTGACACCCTCTGACACTGCAAGAGGACATCACACTTTGAGGGTGGCATGAGGCCAAGCCTGCCCTAGGAACGTTGGTTTCCCCTGGAATGGGCCTGGCCTGCAAGAACATTATAATAGCAGCAAAATAATCCAGTGGATCCTCATCGATGCCAGGATCCCCAGCAATTTGTGCTGGCATGTGTGTGTATAAAAGTACTGTGAGGCTTCAAACAAATATAAATATACACACAAAAGATGTTGAGATATATATTAAAAATCCATATATGTAATCTTTTATATATATACACACATACATAATCTTAATATATTAATCTTTGTCAACCATCGGTATAGGGGATGATTGCACAGCTCAAATTACTGAGTGGAGAGAGACAGAGAAAATGGATTTATTGTGACATCCTTTGTAGGTTTGATGTTACGAAAGTAAAGGTGTCAACGTAGCTCTTGGAGACAACTATCAGATGCTGTTAACTTTTCCCACAGCTCTTCAAGTATTTTTCAGCCCTGCCTGCTATTTTGCTCCAGAAACACTTCAAGATATGAGTAATTATGGATGTAATAGGGACCAGTAGCTTTACTTCCACTTGTGATGGGAGCAGGGACTTGAACACAAACCTCTGTGTAGGGGCAACAGTGGATACCATAATCCTTGGGGAGGAAGGGGAGCTATAAATAAAAGCATGCATATAAGCCCCCTGCCCAACCTACCATTAATCACAGGTGTGAAAACTGCCATGCCTTCAAAGTTTGGGTCAGTTACAGTTTTGTCCAAGATGAGCCCACCAATGCTGTTAAAAAATGACAGGCAATGAGGTTGGATCAATCCCTCTTCCCAGGGTAATTCTTATACTATGAAAATAGCACACTGAGATGAATTACTGCTTCTTCCCCATCGCCAGGGCTGGACTATTCACCATTTACTCCTTTTACAGGTCAGTTTTCACCAACAGATAGCCTTACAGATTTTCTTAAGGCATAATAAGATCAGGAAGACCTCCTTGCCCACCCTTGAGCAAAACTGATAGTAGCCAGGGAAGCTTCATCATCCTCCCCAAAAGTTTTGCTACACTTCTATACTGGCCCTAGCAGTTTGTTTTGTTTTTTTTTTTTTTTTTTTTTAAATTCTCTCCCAGATCTCAGCTGGGTCTGAAAGATGTAGCACAGGGGGATTGAACTACCTGGCTCTACATTCACCAGTCTTCTGTCTTTACAGCTGGATAAAAATGAGGTTGAAGTCTGACTGTTTGTGATGGTCATTATCCCCCTTTTCGGTTTCCTGGCTTGCACCCACATGGTGCATAGATGTGCAAGCAAGACTTAAAATTATGAGTTGCTTTTTATAGTCATTTGGGGGCTCCTAATCTGCTATCTCACAGCCTGTTGGAGGGCCACTGATGGCTGAGAAGCACTGGACAAATACCCTTTTGCTGTCCCATCCAGTCTTATTTTTGATGGCTTTCTAAATGAGCACAGGGTCTCTCTGCAGTGTGCATACGTGTGTGGGCTCAGGAGCAGTTCCTCAGTTACCTGCTGATGCTCATTGCAACAATGACCGGCTGCCATCCAGATTTCAGGACTTCAGCAAGGGAAGGACTTTGCTTGGCAATAGCAACCCAGAGAGGGATCATGACAATGAAGACAGCACAGATCAGAGGAGAAAGGTATTTCATATCTGGCAAGGAAAAGAAAACTTGAATTAAATGCCCATGGCTTCACAGGTTGCCAAAACCATATCGCACAAAGTCAGGAAGAAAGGCAGCAGGGCTCTCACTCTGACTGAGTTACATTAGCAGAAAAAAATCACATGAACCAAGATATTCCCCACACAACCACCTCACTCCACCACAGAAATCCGTAATTAATCCCTGAAACTCACTGCTAGAGGATGTTGTTTGAAAATCAGCAGGATTCGAAGCAAGTTATAGCTGAAGATGAGCAAGCGTCCAATTCCACCTCCAACTAAGCAAGACAAACAAGTTGCAAAATTTCTGGCTTCAGGGTACAAATCAAACAGCAGGTCAAGGGGGAAACTCCTGTGTGAAAGCTGTATCACACTTACAACAGACACCTCACGCCTTCACCTAAAACAAGAAGTAATAGGTACTTTTGTTGGCAAGCTAGCAGAATTGCTGAGCAGCTGGCCTGCTCTGTAGGAACAAATACTCTCTTGCACGGTTAAGCCAGTTAAGATCCAGGGTTTCTTTCATGCTAGCTTACATGTGTTTCCATTAGGTGCTTTTTCCATTTGGTAGGGACATAACCTTGAAGTGACCTTTAGAAGCAAAGGAATTAAAAAATAAGATGTGCAGCACTAAAAGAAAATAAACATGACTCAGAAGCATGAGAAACACCTTCAAGCAATGGGGACGATGCCAACCCTTTTGATATAAAAATGCTTCTTCAACAAAGCTCTCCATCTGGTCTCTGTGTTGAGGCCAAATCCAATGGGTTGTAAGGCAGACTTTGCAGGTAATCCGGGAGATGAAGCAGGCTCAAAGTGTGCATTTTTCAAGACATTGCCAGGGCCTCCAGCTACCTGGGTGAGATAGCACTGATGTGACGGTATCTTCCATGAATCAAGGGCTCTTACACAAAGAGGTCCAAACGTGGCTTTAGTCAGCACTGAAATGTAACCACTTTAGGGTGTAAATAGCTGCTGTTTTGTCAGTGAACTTTACCATCTGGAGTCATTTAGTACAGATGGGTTGTATGACAGACTTAGCTGCTGTACTGGATCTCCTACACCCACCCCTTGTTGTTTTGGGCAATTAATTCTTTCTTAAATAATGCAGACACAGAGCACTGGAGTCTATCAAACCTTATCAAAGCCCACAGAATGACTCCTGGTGGGATGAATCGACTTCAGTCTCCACATACCAGTTCTGCCACATTCTCTCACATACAGCCCATAAGCAAGCTGAAACACTTTGGCAAAGTTTGTATGCAGGCCTGGGAAAGACCAGGGTTAATTTTTTAAAAATTGAAAATCTTCATTGGCAAAAGGGTATTCTGCAGAAGGATATGGTGCTGCAACAGATGACACATAACAGTACTCCAAACTTTACAGACTCACTGGTATTTTTGAAGGATACATTTCGGTAGGACCCAGAAGTTGTCACAGCATGACCTGTCCCTTACTACACACCGGAGAGGGAAATGGATTTATTCAACCACCACCAACACTGCCTTCCTCCTACCTGCTTCACTTCATGCTCCCAATGACTAGGTGTCTGTGTGTTGCGTATTTTCCATCTCAAGAAGCTATTTAAAGTACTCTGAACACGTCACAAATGCTCTCTGGTCACAACCACAGAGGTTATCATGTTGTTCTGCCATGTACTCCCTGGGAGATATTATCAGGGGCATAGCAACTGAAAGACAAACTAGCTTTACAGACGCAGGTGTGATGGAGTCATGGAAAAAGCCTATTTAAAAGAATGCACCCCTGAAGCTCAAGGAAGACTGGACAGAAGCAATTTGTGGGCCTCTCCCTGCAATGTAGCTCCTTCTCTCCCTCACTTGCTGGCATATGGAACGAGTTATGCAAACTGAGAACAGCTGCCTCACTGCTTCTGCTCACAGTCTGAAGCAACAGTTTGGGTTTCAAATGGTATTGAGTTTGCTGAATCTTTTTATTTTCCTCTTTCTGTTCTAGGTTAGGCTCACGGTAAACACCCTACCACTTTACAAGCAACAGTCAGGTATATATCACCAAGTTGCAACATGTTTTGAGCTTTTCAGTGTCAACAGGTGCCCAAGTCTTTGACAACCAGCAGCACAGCTAACTCCATAGCCATAGCTCCTACTCAGAGTCCTGTGAGCATAAAACAATGCAGCACTGCCTCCGTCTCTCCAGTTTGATAATATCTTGTTCACCTACAACTCTCCACATAAGAAGATACAAGAATATTTTACAAATGCCAAAAGCCTGGAATTGCTTTGTGAGGAAGGACTTGCTATTACCCATGCACAGAAAGTAGTTATGCTTGGCTAGCAACAGATGCAGGAACAGAGTCAGTGTCACATATGTCAACCTTCTGTTCCAAAGCTGTGCAATACACATTGGTCATTTATTTGACAAATCCCAGTTGTGTTTCTTAGGCTCTGCCTTCCAGTTTGCTACTAAAAGAGAGCCTGGAAAAAGCCTCTTTGGTCATTTTTCTACCCCAGTGCCATGACAGCCTCCATTCTGAAACATCCCAGAAATGGGTAAGCATGCTACAATAATTTCATAAGGATTTATCCCTCTCTTGTTAAGCTGCAAAACCCTGCCAAACACTGTACCTATGTATTTGAAGAGTGTACTGCTGATTCCTGCCAGCAGGGAAAGGGTTATCAAGTCTCCAAGGCTTGCTGCTATGGGTGTGGCGACATTGTCTGGATTGATCCCAACTTTCCTTGCTCCGATAATCACGCCAATCATCACCAGACCTAGAGAAGACACAGAGCAGGCATCAGAGAATTCATCCTGCTGCATTTCACCCCAGAGCTGCTGTTCTGGTTCCCAGAGGGACACAGGGTCTGGGAAAAGTAAGAAGCAGATTGCCCATAGTGGTGCCACACAGCTGGAGACTGGACATTCCCAGGAATTTGTTCTATTGCTTTCACCAACCTGAAGAGCATGCCTCTGCCCTTATGAACTGCACCAAAGGCCCACAGGCCCACAAGCAAATTCCAGGGATTAAAGGAGATACCAGCAGGCAGTCCAAACATAGAAGCTCCCCTCCTGAGCAGCCTAATCTTTGCTGCCTTGAAGCAGGACCAGGCATGAAGCAGAGTCATAGATAAGCACACAGCAGGCACACAGCAGCCTCCTGGTGCCATCCCCTGCTCTGGATCCTGCAGCACAAAGATATTTTCCATATTAGACCAAAATTTCTGTGAGTTTGCACCACCAAGAAGCAATGAGCATCCTTAGAGTAGCCTGAATTAGCCTTTCAGCATGGCCATCAGACTGACCCCTCATGCCCCAGTGTCTCTGGGGCTGCTTTAATTTGCACTGGGTGAATGTTGATGCCGTGAGAAGCTCCAGAGTCAAGGGGTTTTGGAGGTGGCCCACATGACCTCTTTTCTCCTGTCATCTGAGCTGCACCTGGAAAATTCAGCTGCTTTCAGCATTGTTGGAGAGGAGGGAAATTTTGCTTGCCCTGGTAAGTTAATGAGGACAAACCCTTACGAACATGTGGGAATCCCTGAGCCATCATATCTCCTACAGGCCTGTGGAAGAGCCACATGGAATAAACCCTGCCTGGCCAGCTTCCACTGCCGTGTGACTAGCAAGAATAGCCTTGAGACAAGACACATGACATCTCCTCAAAGTCCTTCTGTGGCTGACAGGATGCCCCAAAGGAAGCCTGAGAAATGGTGGTTCCCGCCAGCTCACCACCTCTCTGTGCCTGTTTGGACAGCCCCACCAAAGCTGAGCGTGCACAGGAGCATCGGCTCTTCCCTAAGAAATGCCACATGTGCACTTTCCCAATACAACATCCCGTATACAGGAACACATCCTCACACAGTATGGCATTCTCCACAACAGCCCTCCCAGACACCAATGCTCCCTTCCTCACAGCACAGTTCATGCTGCTTCCGTCCCTGGTCATAAAAATAGCAGCTTCCTACCATGCACACCCACACACAGGCTGCCTGTAACCACGTCCAGGGAAGGAACTAATGCTAGCTGAAAGCCTGTGATGGTACAGCAGCAAAGCCTCTCTGTATCACACCAAGAAGGGAGATTGAAGGGAAGAGTTTAATGAAAGCTGGACTGCTGTTCTCTTTTAACAACTGCCTCATCCCGTGTTTTTCATCAAAGGCATCTACAGTCACCCTTTGACTCCAGCTTCAGGATATGCACTTGCTGTAACTTGTCCCTTTCATTTAGAAAACTTGCTGTATCCAACTCTGCCAGCTCCCTCTATTCAGGATGTCGTGCTGCCCTCATATGGCAGTCCTACAAACTGATCATCCTCAGGCAACACAGAGCAGCTCTGGGCAGCTCCTATCATCCAACCCCACCACGTTTCCCTTGTAAGGGGAATAGCCAGGAGTGGACTGCCTGGCTCAGAGCTCACAGCAGACAAGCCACAGGGCTGGCCATAATCCTCTGCAGGGTATTGGGTGACCTAAGTCCATCTTGAGCATGGTCTGGAGTTGTCTGCTAACACTCTCAATACCCTACTGCATGCATGGCATTATTAGTCCATTCTCCCCTAGAAAAGGGCCAGTGTAGATGGCTAACATGTCACCCAAGGCACATGGAGAAAGTGTGGAGGGGTACATGTAGACCCATGCATAGCATGTGGCATTTTTCACACATCAGGTGAAGTGGGACAGTTTAGTTGCTGCTGTGGATGCCAAGAGTCCAGCGAACAACAGATCCAGGGAGAGAAGAAGCAAAGGCAGGATGCAGAGGGGTTGAAAACCACAGACATAGAACTAATGCTCCCTTCAACCTTCCTCCCTGTGCCAGACTTAAGGGATGTAAGCTGGGCCTCCCTGGCAGAAAAGACAGTTTTTTCCACACCTGAGTGCTGTGTGTTTGATCTGAGAAACCAAAACAACTCACCGAGAGAAAGTGCAGCTATGAAGGCCGTGGTCACGCTGCTGGCACACAGCACGGCAGCCTGGCTCAGCTCCACAGAGCCCTTGGAGATGGCTCCCAGGATCACAGCAGCAACAGCTGCCAGAAGTCCAACCACAGTGGCCTGGACCTGGGGGCCAAAAGACAGCTGGTGAGCAATCATCCACGTCTGCTCCCCGGCAGTCACAGCTCCATGTGACTGCGGCATTTCCACACAGCTAAGCCTTGCAGAGATGCTGACTGTTTATGTATTGGAAGCAGCATCCTTGTAAGGCTCCACTACATTCAGAGAAAATCCTGACAAAGTTTGGAGAAAAACTCTGGAGGCCTGCAAAGGGCAGATAACATTTCAGCAGAGGACACCAAGTCCATCAGCAAAGGAATAGCCCTGGTCAACAGAAAAACGGGCTCCACATCAACACAGCACTCCTTGCGAGCTGAAAGCTGTGGAAGGAGATAAGGGAAAGCACAGAGACACATGTTGCAACCCCTGTGGCCTTGCCATGTGCAACCCCTAGGCTGATTGCTGGATTTTAACAAGCGGAAAGAGATACAAGAGGCACATTTCTCCCATCTCTCCCCTCCTGCCCAAGGCTCCCAAACATTGCCAGTAAGTGACAGGCTTTATCTAGCGGATGTTGTGAAACAGTGACTGTGCCGCTGCTCCTTCTGCAAAAGGTTTCTTCATTATTTCAGTTTGTCCAGAAAGGCAATGAATGTCTAGATGTGTTTTGCAGCTAAGTTACAAGCTCTGGGGCCACACAAAGCTTTATTCAAAGTCAAGTCCAGGGCTCTGCTTGGCTTTGTTGAGAATACCTGCCCAAAATCAGCAGCTCGGGATTAAGCACTGCTGGGAACAGATGCTGCTGGGCTGCAGCATAGAAAGAGAAAAGATCTTTTTCCTCTCCCAGCTGAAGTGACTCACCTGGATGAGGGCTAAATTGCAGGTGGCCATTTTCCATTGCTTCTGGGCATCATCCATCTGTCCAGTGTTAGCCTAGGAGCCAAGAGAGACACCCTGAAAACTTGTTCCTGTGGCACAGGTGGCTGCTGAAGGCAATTTCAGCTGCCCTGTGGGAATGCGGTTGCTAAAGCCAGAGAGGCATGAGCGCACGTCACCATCTCTGTCTTTCCTGCCTTTCCCTCTTGACACAACTCCATCATGCTCCAGCCCAGTGTCCCAGGGGTATGAGAGGCTCACAGGGAGGTGCAGAGGCACTGCAGAGCACCCAGCTAAAGGTGGAGTGGGCACTTCCACCACATCCTGCATAGACCAAAAGCTGAACAAATTAAACCATTTCTCCTCTTTCATCCCCCCTAAATTGACCTGTTAAGCTCCAATTTCTCCCAAGACATGTAATAAAAACAGCCCAAAGCAAACAAAACTGCTTAGGGACATAGGAGAACTCAAATCCTGAGTAGCAAAAGATACTGCAGGTCCCAAGAAGCCTCAGCCTGCTCCCCAGAGGTAGGATTGTTGGGAAGCCCCGGGTCTCTCAAGGATCAATAACCACAGATAAGCAATTCAGTACTGAATCTGACAGTTGTGGAGCCCTGGCTTTGTCTCCTTCATGTGTCACAGGGCCCCAGATATCAGCAACTGGCCACCCAGGGATTAATTCACCTTCAAAGTGCAGATAGAAATTCTCTGTTCCAGTTACAAAATGAGGGCAAACACATTATTTTAATACTCACACACCACTAGTTTCTACTTAGCAGAAAAGGGCATGTCTCATATACAGTGTGGTTATATAAAAGCAAAATCTCCTAATGTCTCCTGCTAACCCCCCCCTCCCCACACACACACCACCACCACCTTGTTAACACTCACAGCAGTAGAGAGCCTGGATGCCAGCGTCATCTCAAGATTACCCTTCAGGCCAACCAAGGCAGGAACCAGGATAAAAACTTCTGTTATTGTCCGAAACACATCCCAGTGCTGGAAGAAAACAAAGGCAATGACCTATGTTTGTGATGCTGACCAGTCCAATGCTGTTGCTTCAAAGTGGGTTCCCACCTCGCCACCCTACAGGTGTCTGCTATGCCCATGGGGGCAGATGCTGCCCTGGACTGGTCACATTTTGCGAGTGAAGGAAGCAACTTTTAGCTTGCAATATTCTTTTTGATCTCATGCACAGCAAAGCACTATCATAACAGGGAAAAAACCTTCTTCCTATAGGCAGCAGAAGATTTTGGAAAGCCACAAATTAAAATATGACTTTAGCATTAGCCAAGAATAACATGAAAAATAATTAGGGTTCACAAGCCAAATGAAATACAGCATGCTCTTCATCCTTTGTACTGACACTAGATACAGGAACGCCTATTGCTATCCAGACTCATAAGAATAAACACAAAGATCTGGAAATGATCTAACAATAAAAAGCTGTGTCTGCCTTTTTTTACCAAACCTCTAAGTAAGTATCTAAGACTGGTGGTGGGAGGGAAGGACATTTTTCTATCTCTTCTCCACAGGCAGTTCTTAAATCTTCCTGTTACCGAGCATGCTCCCAGCACAGCTGGAAAAAGGATTGTGAATTAAGATATCCCATAAGCCTGAACTGCTGGGCCAGTATCTTGATTATCATTGCTCCTCTGAAGCTGAACTGTACTAAGCTGTTGAATCAGCTGCAACACTACTAGAAACAATCTGAAACCTTACGAAACTTTATTGATTAATACATCTTCTCTAATTTCTCTACCATACAGTGCCTTGGAACATAATTCATTCACCCCTTGTGTATTCAAGGATGTTGGCAAAGTCCCACTGTAGCCAGAGATGTTCACATGAGGATGAAATCACAGAACGGAGCAGCTCACCATGAAGTAAAACCAACTAGCCCAACATCTAAGAACAGAATACAAGAAAAAAAGAGTAGCTGCAATGAGTCAGACCAAAGGTCCATCTAACCTACCCTTATCTCCACTAGTAGTCAAATTCAGGTGTAGAAAACAAGAATGTACCAGTATGACAAGTAGACAGGATAATTCTCCTGTGTGTTTTCCAGCCTATGATTACCTGCCACAGGTGTACTGAGCTAGTGGGGTTTTTCTGCACGCTTACCAGTGTTGAAAGGATTTCTCTTTCAGGTACGCATCCAATCTCCCCCCCTCCAACCCATGTGCCATCCCGTGGCATAAATTTCTATGGTTTAACTACACGTCATGTGAAGGATCACCTTGCTCATTAATTCTAACTTGTCACTGGCTAATATCTTATGATGGTCATGAATTCTGGAGCTAGCAGACAAAATGAGGAACAGACCCCTGCCCACCTTCTCCACATCCAGTGTGATTCTACAAACCTGAAAATCCAGGAGGTTGGACAGACTCAGTAAAAGTCAACACAGCCTGTTGGGAAATACATACAGGGCGTAACAGCTCGGTGTTTTGCTCCGGCTGTGCCGTGGGAAGCTGTGGGAAGCTGGTGGTGTGGCTGTCTGCTGGGAAGACCGCACAGCTTCCTTCTGAGTCAGGATGAATGAAAGTGGGGCTGAGCCCGTCTGGAGTACATGATGCAAAGCACCCCTCAGAGGTGCAGATCTCAGGCAAAACATTATTATCAATATAAAAAGGCACATTTCCTGGCAGTGCTGACCTGTAAGCAGGCATGTTTCAAAATGTTAAAGGTACGTTTACTGTTGAGTAAATAGCAGACAACACAAGAATAGTCACCTTATTTGACACACTACAATTTTGTTTGAATTTGTTAACATGGAACTTAAATACCTGAGAAAAGCTAGGGGTGGACATCTCTTTTAAAGATTCAAATCCCCCTCTCTCATCTCTCTTTAATTAAGAATAAAGATCCAAACTCATCTCTGACACCTTCAAAAGAAAGAGGAGAAAAAAACAGACTTCATAGTCATAATGTAAAAAACCCAATCATTTAAAATACACAGATGTGCAGACATTCATATTTAAGACCTTGCATATTTTGCACATAAAAAGACACATAAATAAAAAGCAACAGGAAAAACTCAACTGTATGTATCTTCTGTGCATGTCACCTCTGGGAAATATGACTTTGATGTATCAATATAAACTCAAATCATTGTGTTCATGATTAATTTTGCAGGTCCCAAGCCATCATAACAGAAGTTTCAGCATATGAGGTGTGATTTTTTTGGGACTCTGCCCTACATATAATTACACTGAAAGGCTTTGAACAATTAATAATCACACAACTGTACTAATAAAAAAAGCTGACTTAATTGCCTCCACTTGAGTCTCATTAGTGACTCACCAAGAGCCTAAGGATAGATTCATAATGATTTATACCACAGTAGCCAGGACTCCATTGTGTTAGAGACTGCAGAATTACAGAATAAACAGATGATCCCTGTACCATCGCCTTGCAGGACTGTCAGCTGAAGGAGCAGGTGAATGTGGCAGGCTAAAGCTGTGCAGGCAAGGAGCTGCCTGAATGAAGACAGCTGGATTAAGTCTTGGAAGTCTCTCTGTCCTTTGAGATGAAAACTGGCCTGGAAGGAACAGCAACATTCCCTGCGTCATTGCAAACCCACAGAAGGACACTGAGCCAGAAAGAGACTTTTTCCCACTTCACATCCCCATAATGGAGTTACAGTCCTAAAACTCAGCTCTGAAGAAAGCTGATTACCCCATGATCCACTGCAGCTGATCCCCATGCCAGCTGCATCTGCTTATGGGGTCCCATAGGGGAAGAGAGGCCATGGTGCACTGAGACAGTCTCCCCCGCTGTAATCTAGCCCCGCCATCCCTCTTTACACTGTCTTCACAGTCCCAACCACGTCCTGTTACCTCTCCAGGGCATCCATCTTCCCACAGCAGCAGCTAAGAAACCTCAGAAGTTTTCCATTGTCCTGAACAAGGCAACAGAAAGATCAAAAGATCCTGGACTATAAAATGCAAGCTAATTCAAAATCCTTTTCAGTGCTATTCATCTCATGGGCTTTTATCAACAAAGGGCAAGAATATCTTGTCTGTGACTTATTTGGGTTATGTCCCACTGCCGTGGTGTGGAAGGGGAGAATGAAAAGGAAGCTTTGCACCTGAATTCTCTGGTTTGAAATCTAATTGTCCAGCTTTGATCTGATTCTTCACCTTACTGTAAAAGAGTGGGCCAAACACTGGCAGGGCCCTGCAAGGCCTCCAGCAATGCCAGCCAGCCCGGAATCCAGATTGACCAGCTGGCCAAGGATCACTGGAGCAGAGGCGGAAACATCCAGCAAGAAAAGACCTGTGTCATGCTACTGGCCCTGCAGAGAGACTACATCACCTGCACAACCAAAAAGAGAAAATGGCAATTCACTAGTTCCTTGGGCATCCTTTTATTATATAGTATGAGAGACCCAAGTTTGAGCCTTGGAGTCAACTGGACTACACAAATCTCTCTTGTTGATTTTTTTTTTTTTTTTTTAAAACAGTAACAGGAACAGTTGTTGGTTTCATCCCAGGACAGATCAAAAACTGCAAAAATCCTGGAAAGTTTGATAGGACACCAACAAGCCATTTCCACTTTGTTCTCTTTAGAACAATATCAGACTCGCAAACAAGAGAGCCAGCTGGACTTCCAGTATAGGACCACGTTATTTCAAGATACTTTGTATGTAACATAACAAGGGCAGTGCCACTAAACTCACATGTATGTTCTAGATACCATCCTTGAGCTTGCCCATGTATCTCCCTGTCAAAGGCAGGCACGGAGTTTCCTAAGAATGTTTTGCAGTGACTGCAAATATGGCAAAGCATTCCTCAGCCAGACCATCCCCTGAAAAACGGGCAAATCACAGACTCCTGGACTAGAAAAACCTGTAGTTTCAGTAGCATGAGCCCTCATGATTACCAATATGAGTCTCATGGTGCCTGGCCTCAAGCAAGCAAACTCAGATTCTAGTTGGACAGGACAGTGAGTTTCTTGAAGGAGGAAAAGCTGAAAATAAGCAGTTCAAAGACAAAATGGCACAGAAGAATAGCCCAAACCTTTAAAGATCTCTGGATTTTCCCAGCTACTCGTTTTGTTTGTAAGCATGGGGTTGTTGATACCATGTCAGCTTACCTCACTAACATCTCTCCTATGCCAGTTGTGATTCTCAATGCACTAGCTCCCTCCTCTGGGAGTTGAACCCACTGACTGATGGCTTCTATTTCAACATAGCTGGAAACACCTTCACCAAAAAATACACTTCCTATTATTGTGCTTCATGCATGACCCTGATTCTAAGAGTTTAATGAACAAATACAGAAAGTAGACTGCACTCTGGTATTTAAAGGACACATGCAACGTGTGTTGTGTACATGGCTTGTGTTGTCCATCAGTTTGGATAGCTACATTTTTGAACAGAGCCCAATTCTTAGCAAATACATTCGATTCCTTTTAGACAAAGACCTATTCACCTGCCAACGGCACGGAGTGGGTATGTACTATGTCTTTACCCTTCTCTGAGATAATTGCTAACTATTAACATAACATCTTGGGTAGTTTAAGAACTTCTGTAATGTTGCAAGACAGGTCTGTGCCTAAGCACAGTACAAGGTGGAGACGACAAGCACAGCATAGCAACAGCATGTGCCACTCCAGTTAACCCTTCTTTGATATTCCTCATATTCCCTTTAATTCAACTTCTCCGTCTTCTTTGTTTCTTCCAAAGCAAGAAAAAACAGCAAGGCATTGTCTTTCCAAACACTCAAGTATCCATATTTAGATCCTGCTGTGGTATTAATGCCAGAGAATCCAATGTACTCCAGTGAGCTCCGAGTGCAGGATATATCCTTGGGAAACTTTGCCAGCCTTTTGATTTGTAAATCCACTGGCATGAGATACCCAAACTAGATCAAATTTTGCCCTTCTATTTGTGCCACTGTACAAAGGAAAGACAGATGGGATAGATTCTGGTTGTGGACACACTGGTGTAAATCCAGCAGCACTCCTTGGAAGTCAATGGAAGTTATTCCATATTTACATCCACCTCAGAATCTGGCCAAGAAGCACTCAGTTTGTAGGCAATGCTAATCTTTTTATGCTGGCATGCCTCTCATCACAGTATCTAAATGCCTTCTAGACTAAAGATTACATTAGGTTGTTTGTGAAAAACAGAAAGCATAAACTTGCCTGTAAGTGAGACAGGTAGTTAATAACAAGCCTGACCTAGATCTCGTTATCAGCGACTTTTGAAGGAAAGAAATAATATCATGCAATAAGGGAATATGCCACAGTCTGATCCCAGTTGCTTTATAGCAGTCATCATCAAAGTGTTTAACTAGATACAGTAAAGGGAGCACCCAGTCTCACACACGGAGGGCAGTGTCAGGCAGCCTGTCTGAAAGCCACTATCCCACTTTACAAGGACCCCATGTACTGATCTAAAGACAATAGATAGTGTCTCTCTAGCACAGGAAGAGCCTACAGCCATCCTGCTGACTGGCTGTTAGTACCACACACATTAAAAATAAAAACACACAGATCCTCAAGTTCAGTGAATTAGCCCACCCTCTCACTACAAAGTTGCCTAACCACATGTACCTACTTGAACAACATCCATCAAGAGGCCAGCAGCTACCATGCCCAAGCCAGCCAGAATGAACGGCACGAAAATCTGGGAGGCAATGGAGAATGAAGTCTCTGGGAGAAATCCACTGGCTGACCTGGTCAACTTGCAGGTGAAACCTCTCAGCTTCTTGCCATGGAAGCACAGTTCCAATTGTAACTGGGTGACCACCATGGTCAAACACTGTTACCCCATGCTCAGCAGGGCAAATGGGGGGAGATCAGGACATCACACAGATCCTCCTGGTAGTTCTCTTCAAATTCAAAGTCAAAAAAAATGTTTTTCCTCAAACTACAGCAATGATGCCAAATTGCTTTAGCTTCTTCTCCTCCCAGGAGCACGTCCAGAGGGTCGCAGCAAGGGTATCCTCCAAAATTGATTCAGCTGGGTTGAGCCCACGTGGCAGCAAACTTGACAGACAAAACTTCTCCAATTTATATCCAGGGGGGAATTAAAAAAGAGAAAAGGAGATTGTGGAGATGTCTGTGGACGAACAGAAACAAGCCCACACCCCATCCAGCTCCCACCACTTCGGTAAAAACCAGTAAGACCTGCTCAGGCTACAGCGCTGAAAGAGTGACAGGTCATGCAAGAATCCCCCAGCGTGCTCAAACGCACTAGTGTCCTTTCTCCTCAGGTTACATTTCTTGTCAGACTGCGGCTCGCCTTTGATACGACAGTTTAATATGTAAGCCTGCTGTGAACCGGCCCCAGCTCCCTCACTCCCACCATAAGCAACGCTGAACTCTTCTCACTGTCCCAAGGCTGAGGAGGTGGGGAGTTAACAACCAGGATCCGTTTTGCTCTCCTTCAAGGTGAAGAAAGGTCAAGGAAAACATGAGTCCACATTTCTCACGGCTGATGGTATTACGCAGGTCTCATCCCCAGGCAAGTGACACAGCTAAGCTGGCTGGTGAGAGAAGATCTGTCTTTCTAGACCCTGGTCCCTTTTGTCCCCTCCATGGTTTCCATGGGATGTAACGATCGGTCTATGCCAGCTATACCTCTGAATGACTGGCTTTCAGGGGAAAAAAAAAAAAAAAAAAAAGCAGAGAACCAGCCAATAAGCTTCAAAAGCGAACACCCTTATCTGCTGTCATCACTTCAACTTTCTGCTAGTTTGCAAAGGCCAAGATAAGAGTCATAGTCAGAGCTTATTTAAGGTAGCTCCATAATCTCACTACTCCGCAGGGAAGGGAGAGAAAGGGTGAACGTTTCCACGACATGCTGTGAGCTGGTGTCCCTGTCCTGAAGTGAAGCACACTGCTTCTGCATACTCCCAGGTGATACGGTCATTAAGACAGGGGGTCTCACCCTAGAGTCTCCACAGTCAAATAGCTGACACAAGGTCAAGAACCAGAGCTGCACCATGGCCACATAGGGCCACATAATTTTTATCCTGCTCAGTAAGAACTTCAGCTCAAAGTCATGCATGCAGGGAAGGGAGTTGGCATATTCTGCTGGGGATCCTTTCTAATAATTAATTTGGGCCAGCTAAATGGATCAGACGGTCAAAAAGCCTTAAAAGCATAATTTAGGATGGAAGGATATAGGATTGGTTTAGTACATTAGCAACTGAGCTTTTTCAGCATTCAATCACAGCCTCAAATCAAGCCTTGTCGCAGCAAAGGCAAACAAGTGAAAGCAAGTATTCAGTGGTAGGCATGAAAGATACAGGTTTTTCAGTTCAGTTCAAATTCAGCGTTTTTAAATTGCATTGCCTTACACTTTTTGTACTAATACACCCCTTCCCCAACACTCTCTGCAGAGGGACATAAAGATTAATGGCTTGTGGACTCTGTCCTTGTGACAGAGCCCTCAGCTTAGAGCTAAATGCATTAGCAGGGTTGGACAGAACAAGGCATGCTTTTGCCTTGCAGATAAATAGGGAACTGAGGAAGCTCTCAGCCATTTGGACAGTGTGTTTCTTTTGGTCTGAATTCACAAAAATCAAAGCACGAAGCTTAATGGGCTGAGATGGCACAGCAGCTCTCTGCAAGCTTGGCAGGGTAGGAAACAAGCCCTAGCTACAGATGGGAGACTCTGTCCTTTGCTGCTTTCTAGGTTGATATTTTGGTACAGTCCCCAAAGCCTTCTCCACTCCCAGTTGGCTTGGTGTGTACGTGTGTCTCTTCCACCTAACAATGGTCTGGTTAGCTGAAAGCTAACAAGGGAGTACATTTCATCTAATGTAACTGGAAAAAAAGCCCACAATAGCTGGAAGAGGGAGGTTAATAAAAATCCTGTAATAACTACACACGATCCAACCTCTTTATACCAGCCAGGAACTAAGAAGTGACAGCATGAAGGCCCAGTTCTGGTTAGAAACTCACAGAGACTTTAAGGAAATAAGGGACAATTTCTGGACAACTACCACAGGTTTTCAAAGGTCTGATAATGTGCATACCCAGTTCCATATGCCACTGTATCTGACAAGTGCATTGCTGACAGGCATAAGCATTAATGTAAAGGAAATCTTAATAAGCCTGAATGACTCACATGCCATTAAAAAACACAGCAACGACACATCCTGTACTAAAGCGTCAGCCTGGCAGGGTTTATGAGTTTATCATGCTTCAGCTCTCTCTGTTACTAAGCAAGCCCCATAAAAAGCTTTCAACCAATGAATCAGAATGCAGAGAAGGTAATTGGTTCAGGTGACCTGCATATGTACACTGGGTCATTTTATTATGCATTTAAGGAGCCTCTGATAAAGATCCATACCATACTTGTCAGCAGAGAGATGCATCATATTTTCCTGGCAGAGATATACCATATTTGTCCGCTAAGAGATAGATCAGGTTTGAGAAGAGTGTGTTACTGAACAGCAGGAAAAATATTATAACCAGTTGGGAAAAAAAAACACAAAACACCTCATGGCTGCACCACTCATCATGGCAAAACCTAGGGAGGCACACGCTGCCCTTCTCTGCACACAAATACACTGTATCCCTGTGCTTGCAAACTAGACAACAGGTAGCATTGCCATGGAGGAGCCAAAGCAGAAACAACCTCTTTGGTGGGCCCTGACCCTGATTCTAGGGCCTCCATCCACTGATACACTACAAGAAAAGAACAGAAAGATGACAAGTGCCAAAGAGCACAGCTTCAGACATACCTTATCAGTCCTGCAGAGAAGGAACAGAGATACCAGTGACTACTCTTACAACATGGCAGTGTAAGCAACAGGCAGCGCTACTCTGACACCTTAGACTCATGAGCAGATGATGCTTTTCAGGGACCATACGCCCCAGACACTGAAGTACTACCACTCCCGGCTCTGCTGGCCCTCTGTCAAATCAGGCTGTGCGTTTTTGTTTCTTACCTTGCTCCTCTCTTTCCCACTTTAGGAAAGGGCAAAGAAATGAGTATATGTAGAAGAGACTGAGAGCAAGCAGATGGAGAGTGCCCGAGGCCCAAAGCCTCGCAGCATCTCCTGTTGTCCTGCAGGCACAGCAGCAGCAGGGGCAGTGGCCAGAACTGGCTTAGAAAGGAAGGGCAGTTCCTAGCAGCAGCGAGTCCATGATGAGACGTGCTCAAGTAGCCCATGATCATGCATGAAAAGTCACTGTACTAATTGACAAAGGCCTGCTTTTCCTATGAGATGTTGGATGGGTTGATTTCCCAGGTTCTAAGCAGTAACATGAAAGCTCTTTGCGAGCTTTTTATTTTCATAACATAGAAACAAGACTTTTGTTGTTTCAGAGGAGTATGAGGTTTGCTTCACATTCTGTTTATATTAGTGGCACAGTCCTTCCTTAAAAAAAAAAAAAAGGGAAGAACATTGAAAGAAAAACACTCCTCCAACATCATAAACCCATCCACAAACTATTTCACACTTTAATATCTCACAATAGCTGGTAACATGCGTTTAATGTCAGAGATCCATAGGAGTGGGCAGGTCTGAACAGACTGAAAAACAAGGATGGAAGTGGCTGCTTCAAGGCTCAAGATTCTCAGAATGACGCCTAAGGAGACAAAAAGTAGTTTGACACTGGATTCTGGATTTGCCTTGGTGTTTTCTCATCTGACTACACATTCTGGTGGGTATCAAGCACATGCTAAGGTCAATTAAGGATACTGTGTCACTCTTAAGCCTTTATAGCTCTTCTAGCTTAGGGAGATCAGCCCAAGGCTAATAGCAAAAGAACACAGCTTCAGATTTGTGAAAGTTGTCAATGCAAGCACAGTAGTTTCAGCGTCACTGTATCAGATAGGTCAAGGCAGTCTAACCCAACAGCTAGCTAGTCAAATAACAAGGGTTAACAAAAAGGCATTCAGCAGTGAGAGTCATCTAGAGTTGCAAAGGCATAGAAATTTATAATCTGGAAATTAACTGCAGCTTTAAATTGTCTAAAATGAGGTGCTCACTACTACCTTAAAGCTCTGTATTGCTACACCATAGGAGGAAAGGTCTGGTCATCACTGTCATAGAATCAGAAGTCAGACTGGAAGAAGACTCAAAGATTTGAGTCATCTGCTACAAGGCCTTAAAAAAGGATGTGGTACACAGGCTGGGCTGGCTGTCTCCTTGTACAGTGAAGCAGGGGATGCAGGACTATCCAGAGCTACATCCAGGAGTGATGCAGCTGTATCTACTGCAGGAAATTTCTATGGCACCACAGCCCTTGGGGCTGGAGCTCAGCCACTCTCTTCCTAAAATCAAGGTGAGATTTTTGCACAGGACTCTAGCTTCCTACATAGATGCCTCAGATTCTTCACATGCTCCTTAGTTTCATATTGTATTTTATCTCCAGAGGAGAAAAAGGGCCAGAAAAACACCACAAGCTGTGTCCTGAGATATGCACAAAAGTACGTAATAGCTGACTCTGAAGGACATCTTGGCATGTGAAACTGCTGCAAATCCTTTCCTACTTTGCCATCCCCAGACCAAATCCCCTGCCTCTGAAGAAAAGTCCCTCACTTATGCCATGCTGGGTACATCAGATTGGTTTCTTTCCCTTACCTGAACATAATCCAAAACCATGCCTGCCAAGACCATGCCAAGCCCAGCTAGGAGGTATGGCAGGAGCACTTGCAGGCAAATTGCAACGGCTGATTCTTCCCGAGACTTTGCCATGGCTGCTTTCTCCTCAGCCAACAGCTTCTGCTGTGCATGCAGAGAGACATCCTCTGCCTCCTGGATGCCAAGTCGGCTCTCTCTGTGTTTACCCTTGCTCTTTGCTTTGTGCCTGGATCGCTCTCCATTCCTAGTCCTGCCCTCTTTTCTCCTCTGCCGAACTTCCTCACCTTTCATGGTGGCTTTCTTGAATCACAGAGTTTTTCTGAAAAACAAAGTCAGAAACAATGAGGTAACAAAAAGAGGCATCAGATGGGTCAAAGACAGGAAGCCCTTTGGTATTTTGTCCATTCCACTAACCTGAAGGCAAGCTACCACCTACTTACAAAACCCTAGATGCTCTGCTGACCCAAATACTAGTACTTAGTTTACCTTCAAACTTTGTATAGCGGTCAAACCAATCTCTTTCCATAAGTGCATCTCTCTCTGGGCCTGTGTTCATGCTGGATTGCTTGCTGTGCATCTTGGCTCTCACCCTGAGAACACCCAGAAGGATGCAGAAGGTGCTGCACACAGCCTGAATTCTGGACCCAGTAACTCACACAGTGGGAGTCATGAGAACTAAGGAGTCCAGCAGAATCCAACCCTTTTTTAGGATCTGACCCCTAGCCATGAAACAGGAGCAGTTCACATCCTAGCATCCTGCAGTCCAGCAAAGGACTAGCATACCTAGCATAGTACAGGTATGTAACTATACATAGTACCCAGCACCTAGCATAGTACAGCTAGCTGTCCACCACCCCTTAATAACAAGATAACTCTTTTATCTTCTTTTCTAATCTGGACACTTTTTCTTCCTTTCTGCCTTAGCTGACACGCATGCACTATGTGACTCATCTGTCTACCGAGAAGCTGCCATGACCCCACAGCATCTTATAAGAAAAAATAAACATGCAAAATTGTTACCAGTCGCTCTTTCCCTGGCATCATGTCTCATTTCTTGATACGACAGTCATTTTATCCTGCCTGCTCCACTGCTGGCCCAGGCAGCATCCCAGAGCTTTCCCCACCACCTCCTGCCAGCACTCATCTGGGTTAACCAGGGGCAGATGTTTTCTGATGCTCTCATTTTCAGGATGGGCCCCTAACGCCCTAAGCCCCTGCGCAACCCCAGGTACGATCGATCCCCTCCTCACCCAACATCTGGGGAGCAGAGGAAACTGCTAGGAGGCCCCAGTCACAGCTGGAGGGGGTAGGAAGGGACGAAACAAAGTCCCCCCCCCGGCTGCGGGAGAAGGAAACCCGGCCCCCGTTCCGCCCCGGCGCTTACCGGCTCCTCGCCCTGCCCGGGGCTCTGCCCTGCCCGGGGCTCGGACCGCCGGGCCGCGGCGGGGCCGGTGCAGCCGCGGGAGGCGCCCGCCACATCTGGGGCGCGGCCCGGAGCCCGCCCTGCGCGGCGGCCGCGGGTTCGAGCCCGGCCCCCGGCCGCGGAGGCGGCGCGGCGCCGTGAGTGGCAGCCGCCGGGCCGGCCCCGGCGCCAACGCCGGTTGCAGCTGCCGCCAAGCCCCGCTGCGCCGTCATTGCGGTTGGACGCCTTCCTGCACCCCCCCAGCTGCCAGAGGGGGCAGCGGGGCTGGGGGGGGCTGTCGGGATCCCGCGTGGGTAATCCCCCCCCGGAAGGAAGCGCTCGGGGTACCCGGAGTCCCCCCTGCCGCCCCCCCCCCCGGGAACCTCCGGCTGCCCCCAGAGCCCGTGGCTGACGGCCTCGGGAAAGGGTGACAACTTGCAGCGCAGGCAGAGCGACCCGGAGGCTGCCCTGAATTGCTGAGGAAAGACGTTTCCTCCGTGGTGGTGTTTTGTTTTGTTTTCTTCTGATTTTGGCATCTGCAAGAGGTCTTGCTGCAAGCTTCCTGTGCAAAAGCCTGCCTCCACCCCAACCACAGCAAAACTGCTGTTGATTTGATTCCCCTCTCTCCTCCCTGAATCAGCATGTTAGAAATGTGATTACAGCATCCATCACGTTTAAGCACATAAATTTCATTAAGCACTGAAGTAACTATACTCATGCAAGTCTCCTGAATCATGCAGCTGAAATTACCAGAACAATTGAGGATATCAAGGCGTACCTCAGTGCCAGAGCAATCTTATATCCTGCTGAAGTCTCTCAGATGTCATGCTATACTAAAGGGCTCTTACTGATAAAATGATGTCTCTGGGCCTGCAAGCTCTGGCTTAAAACAGGGCACACCAAAAGGAGCTGAAGGTTTTTGTAGGTGACAGTAACAAAACCCTGCAGCTGCTGCGTGTTGAGGGTGCGCAGTAGCTGTTGAATGTCACGGCTGTAATGGCGAGGCTTAAATTTCAGCTCGCTTGGTGTCGTTTTATGTCTTCAGTTTGCAACTGATGCTTTCCTGACAGTGGTCAGAAGACTGTGTTTTCCTGTGAGAAGTAAGAGGGAAAGGGACACAAATTAAAAAAATAGCAACCTTGCCAAGACAGTTTTAGACCTGTTACATGTATTCTGCTATCATTTTACCACTGCGCTTCAAAGAAAAATATCTACAGAGCAAGCAGAAAGTCTCCTGGGAAACCTGATTGACAAGGGCATTTTGGTAATCGTTCCAGCTCAGAAATGTCACCGTTCTACAGGGGCTCTCCCACCTGGGTCTAACCAGTAGCTACAAGATCTCCCAGCACCCTGCCAGACCTCATTCTGTGTGCAGAAGAGGACATATGACCGTTTGGCTCATGTACCATGACCTCATGTACCAGTCTGAAACCCCTGGTGTATCACCAGTGGGTATGTATTTGAGAAGGTTGCCTTTCAGCAGCGGCACAAAGCTGCACTTTCTCGGAAGTGCAGCAGCAGTGTTTAGATAGATCCTGACTTTGACGTAAGGGAACGGTGGCTGGACCTTGATTGCAAACAGAGCTCCTGTGACTCTTTAGATAGGCTCGCTCAGCTGCTCACTGCAGTCTGGGAAGTGCTTGTTGGCACGAAGCTGAGCAATTCCATGCTAAAATGTTTTATCTCCCCACTGAGCTATTCCCCACAATTCGTGTGTACTGCTTTTCCCTGCTCTCTCACGGATGTGCAGGTAGTACCAGCAGTTAGAAGGGCATTTGAGGACTTGTTTCACTCGCTTCTGTTTCTCTCCACAGAGCTTTTAAAGACTGTTTACTGCAGTAGGAAAACAAGAGTAAGTTTGGTATTCCCTTCCTCTTCTCCATGTTGCTTCACTCCTGGACTTTCTTTCCAGCAACTATTCCTTCAGCCAAGCAGAGGGGAATTTTACAGCTTTTTCCAGTGTACTGTCCAGAGATAGGACTTTTTTTTAGTGACTAGGGACTACTGGAGATATTTCTCAAATATGAAGCTTGATTTGTGACTTTAGTTACAGACTTAGTTTGACTGCTGGGCCATGCAAGCTCCCATCTCACCCCTGGAGCTGTATTAAGGCTGCTGGGGACTGTCTCATCCCATGGCTCACTGGGCTGCAGCCCCATCACGGGACATATGTCTCTGGACACCCAATGGCTGCAGTGCAGGGATGTGTAAAGAAACATGCAGTCTCTAACCTTTCTCCATGAGACAGGGTTAGCTAGTGCGGCTTAACAGAATTATTTAGAGATTTGTGTGTAGACAGAAACATGCAAAGCTGATATACGATGTATACTTATGGCTTTATAAATCTGGGGGTTTAGAGACAGAAAACACATCAGGAACTTGCTGGAGCTGGGTAAGGGGGAGAAGGAGACATGTCTCCTTTTCCTTTGCCTTTTCCTTTATGTATTATTTGAAGGAAAATTATTTTTATTGTCTGTTAGACTTCAGACCCAGTAATTTCCAGATAGCCGAGTTAATTTTGTTCTAGTTTCCACCTCCTCCTCTTACTGTAACAAAGTTCTTGAAAGTGCAGATGTTTCATGTGCACCAGTAGTACTCAAAGTGTCATCTCCTACCTACTTTTTCTTGTCACCTCCCTTTGCTACAGGCACCCACCACGCAGTTACTGTTGCCCTTGGGACAGCTGTTAAGCCAGGTTACAATCACAAACTTTCCCTCAGGGTTCATGTATGGAAATAATCCAGCACAGGAGAACAAAACCAGCATGAAATCAGGTTTTTTTTAGTGGGATAACTCTTACTTGACCTGCAGCACAACATACCTTTGTCATATTACTTTACAGAGGAATAAAGCCAGCCTAAATCACCACTCTTCTCCAGCACTCTTAGGGGCTGATGAGAACTATTTGTACATGTTCTCCCACCTACTAGAGTCCCAAGGACAAGATATTTATATTTCATGGGACCTTTCCGCTTCCCATCTGCCATTAGATGGCAGCAACTGAATGCAGAACAAGGGCACGCAGCTCTGCAAGTCCTGTTTATCCCATGGCTTGTGCAGGGATTTCAAGCTTTTCACTTCTAGGTCAATGGTTCAAATCTGGCCCATGTCAGGAGGGATCAGAGATCTTTATAATCCTACAGCTGCTCAGCGTCCTGTGCAAGAGCAGTTTGCGGGTTTCCGTTTCTGATCTTGTGGGCGAGTGCCCATCTCATCACTGGCACTAATTGGCACCCCCGCTCGACACATCAACAAAGAGCCGGAAGATGCTCCAAAAAGACTGAATTCTCCTCCCTGCACTCCAGATGATTCGACAAAGGGGACCACTCATCTCTGAGCACAAGCCTGCCCTCGGTAATGAAGCCAGATGAACGTGTTGGCCCCGTTCCTCCTGTAAGAGAATAACTGCCCAAAATGATCTCATTCCGGACAGGAGGGTGACAGTTGGGGTCTTTCAGCAGATAAAATTAATTCGTTATTAATTTGGGGTATGATATTCAGTTAGTCTAGTGATGGCGCAATGAAATCCCGTCAAACATGTTGTAACACCTATGTTATTTACAGCTTCTATAACTTCAGGGACAAACTCCATCCAGAATTGCCTTACAAGGTGACCTAATTTGGAAAAGAAAACAGATACAGAATTTTCTCACATTAGAAGATACCTCACTGTGACTCCTTCCCTTACAAATTTAAAACTCTGAGGGACTGGAGCAACTGATACTCTCCAGAGAAACCCGTGAGATAAGAAATAAGCCTAGCAAGCATGTGATTGTGATATAGTTCAAGTCTGTGTGTGTATCACTCAGCTTGTTCCATTAAGATTTGAGGAGCGTGTCACTACGTAAATCCCTTTGGGCAGCTGGGCACCCCTCCAACTCACAGATTTCCCTTGTTGCTAATGAATCAGCCTCTTTTGCTAACTTACCTCCAAAGCTCGTTTACTTGGAAACCAAGGGAGCTTAGGGAACAGGGTTCTCTCCATGCATAACAATGACCTATTTTAGACACTTCTCCTCACGAGGTCATGGAGAAGGGGCAGCAAGAGAGAGTGCTCTATCCAAGAGGCATTTCCTGGAATCAGTCCTAAACAATGCTGGGCCATTTCCATTTTGAGACCTGACATTTCATGGTACCAATGCCTCCACACAACAGAAAATGCCAGTGTGAGCCAGGGATGGGATCCAGCTGCCTCATTCCAAGGACATGCACTCAGGCCCTCTGCATACGTGGTTTTTATTCTCACAAGCAGCCCCTTCCCACAGAAACTGATAACACAGAATGGGAACACCTCACAGCACAGCCAGAGCAGAGTGGCAAATGAGATCAAGGGCGTGTTTTGCACCTCTGGGCATGTTTACATTGCTGGCCTTTCTCAGGTATCATGAGCAATATAGTAAAGGAAACACAGGCATGCATTAGGCAATCTGTCCTATCCTCACCAAGTCCTGCACTGCTAGACTCCTACCCATGTTGCTTAGCAGTGTAGCTCTATAGGACTGCAGGAAAGACATACCTGGTATTCCAGCAGGGAATGCTTGAAAACAGGAAATGTTTCATGTGCCACTTGTCTCCGAGATGTGAGCTACTGCCTGAGCCCAGGAAGAAGACACTTTGTGTTTTTTTCCACAGTTAGTGTCCTGGGTCAAAATGAGAGGAACAAACACATTACAACACATTAATTTTGTATTATATTCAACCCAAACCCCAAACTTCACCAGCCTCAATACAAGGCTCAGGTCCCAGACTGAGACCCTGTGGTTTCAGCCCATCTGTTGTTGATACCTTATGAGGCCAGAAAGGACCATTGTCTTGTGTCACTCAGAGGACATAGTACATCTTTAGATTGTTGAACTGCAGCATTTCTGTTAGAAAAGTACCCGACCTATAAAAAAAACGGCAGTGGTGGAAGAGAATCAACCAGTCGGGTTAAGAACTCAGCCAGTGTGTGCTTCTTTATGAGGTTGAATTTGACCGGTTTCAGCTTCCAGCCCCCGAATCCAGTTAATTCTTTATGACCACATAAACTCATTTCCAATCTGCCCTTTCCCTTCTTGTGGTTGTCCTCAAGCCCCACACCTACAGGCAAGCAGATCAGCTTCCACTCACTCATGTGGCTCTCCTCAAAACTCACCCCAATTAACTAACCTCTTTCCAAATAGCGTGCTACTGAATGGGGCCCAATAGTGGGCAGTAGTGCTGAATCCAGAGAGAAGCAAACCTATCTGCACCAGCAGAAGATTTTGTTTGTCAATCCAGTGACAATTTTAGCTCTTCTAGACCTCTAAAGACTGACACATTGGCCCGTGTGTTTTCATAACTAAAATGCTGGGTGGTTGCATGTACAACAGGAGACCATCAATGTATTACTGTGTCACTGTTAGCCAATCAATAGATTACTGCCCCTAACCTGTCAACCCAACTAGATACTAGGTTAATTTGAAGAGATCTGTTTTTCTTAAATAAATGTTCACTGCTGCTAATTACCCAGTTATTTTCATTCATGAGTCACCTCTAAGCTCTTCCATTATTTTGACTAATAACACTATCAGCTCTCTTCAACGGTGACACACAGCACAGCCTTTTTCCCATTCTCCTGGAAATTCCCTGTTCTTTGCTGCCCCTGCAGGGTCCGTTTCCCACCATCTCCGACAGCTAAGGCTACTGAGTAAGAGGAAGAGAGAAAGAAAATAAATCAGTTTTCCTAGCTACCAAGAAGTAGATGCTCAGTCTGCTTCATCTCCCAAATTTCCTAATGACAACACCAAATGCACTCTTCAGCTAATGTAATTTTTAATATTAAAAAGGGGGTCATCTTCCCGATCCCTGAAAATTCAATAAGATAGCATGATGAATGACTATTCTTAGTCATCTCAACATGCTTAATTTAGCATAACTGCACCTTTGCTAAGAAACAAAATGGCTGTATTTATGCTAACCAGTGAAATTAGTTCGCTGTCGTGCACATCAGAACACGAGGTAAAAGCTGGCAGTACTCGGTCTTTGGTTCCCAGTTTGTGGTGATCACTTCAAGATAACTTGCAGAACCATTCAAGAATACCTGAAGTATCTTGATACAGGACACAGCCTTATGACTGATAACTCTCACCTGTTTTTTTAGGTGCTTTGAGTATGATGGAGATTGCAGTAGGAAATCTTTCTGCTGGGATGGAGCAGCTCTAAAAGTAGGTAACAGGAGCATCATTTCTGCAATTCAATTCAGCCTGGGAATGATATCTTAAAGAAAGGCAGTGATCCTTTTACTGCATGCTTTTTGTACTTGTTAAAATAAACCATCTTTCAAAAAAATTCAAATTTGCAGAATGTTGGGCACCACTGAATACATCTGGAGCTGTATCATAGCCCCCAAGGATGGGGAACAAAGCTCTCATCCAGCATTCTTTCCCCACAGATAAATGCCTCTTACAAGGAATTAAATCTAGATAGTTACAGTTAGTCCTTAGGGCACAGCTGTGCTAAAGTGATTTTATTAAGTGACTTACAAATGATAATTTTGAAATGTCTTTCTGGTTTGCTAGGGTATTTCCTCAGGCAACTGTTTAATTCCTGCCTTTTGCTGATCTGTATTACGAATCTTTGCATTTGATTTCTTAGATGTTTGCTGCTGCAAACACCAGTAAACATTCCTGTCTGAAATCTTTGCAGGAAAGATGAATCTTTATGGAGAAAGGATCTGGAAAGTCCAAGGAATATCGTTTAGCAAAGCAAGGTATGCAGTCAAAATTATTTGGGCACATCTAAATAGCAGAGGAAATTAGTCAAGGAAAAAAGAAACCCCTTCATTCCCAAGCTACCAATTATAGTTGTAGCCAGAGCAGTAATGGCTAGGAGTCATTAAAAGCTAAGCATTGCTTGGTGGCATCTGGAATGAGTTGTTGGTCTCAGTCCAACTTATGCTTGACAGGTGTCCCAGAGATCACCATGAGAAATGGCCTCAAGCTTGGCCCAAGCCTACAAGTCTTAGCAGAAAACACAGGGCTTAAAGAGGACTATGAAGACTGACCACAGACACATTCATTATCAAAAAGAGACTTTTTGGATAGTTATAGCCATGGACTTTCATAGGCACCTTTTCAAAGTCATTGTCTAACAAGGCAGGTTCAGTTTGTGTACCCTGTCTCAAGACTTGCCAAATGCATATGCAAACTGCACATACTTATTATGCAAATGCATTTTAATTCCTGAACATCCCAATGCAAAACTTCCATAAGACAGCATTTAGACTTTTTGGAAACCATGGGAGGCACACCAAGCTCAACCCAACTCCATGGATTTTGAGATTGACTTAATAGCATGCTTTGTACTGCTGAGGCAGAGATGATCAGAAAAAAAAAAAAAAATCAAGCAGAAGTCTTCTCAGAGAGCAGTGTATCTGTAGCCTCCCTAACCAGAGGAGGTCTCCTGCTGTGGCTAGTGTGAGGGTCACTTGTCCCCAGTACAACCCTGTGCTGTTCAAGGAGTCATGCTCTCCTTGCTAGTGTCCTACAAGAATGCTGCAATGATGGAAATGGACCAAGGAAGATTTTGTCTTTTGCCTATGCCTGTATTACTGGTGCCACAAGCCACTGTCCAGTTTCCACCCTTACGCACGTGGTCTTTCTCCTCTCCACTCCATGTCTGAACAGGATCAGGGCACACAGCAGTACATCTCTGACAACACCCTAAATATTATGCTCTTTACTTAGCCAACCCTTGGTCACCTGGAAAAGCAACATTGCTGTAGAGCAGACATACAGAATTGTTATAGATTACCTTTTAAGAGCAGAATCTGTTTATGGGTTGTGCAGCAGGGAAGATGTATTAGTAGCATGAGAATAATAGGGACATATTTTCTCCCTCAGTAATACCTTCTATCCAAGGATCCTCAAGCAATTTATGGGCTTCCTCAAGCAGATTATTTATTAAGTAGTATTCTGAAAAGAAGATAAATGTTACATAAGCATCCTGATTCTGCTGTTGTTAGGCCCAAACTACAGGACAGTGCAAATACTGAGTTTTTATTTCTCTCTGTCAATTACCATGCACTCACATGCTCCTTCCCTGGCTTGCGCAGACAGCTGCAGGCCTGGACACCTGGAAACTCTTGCTCACAGTATAATTTATTTGCACAAGCACAAATCTGACAAAATCTCCTTATTGAAAACCACAAGCAACAACTTTTTTAGCATTTTCAGTTCTGTTTCAGTCATGACTTTTCTCTTTTTCTCCCACATGCCAAGCAAACCACCAAGTTCCTCTAGTTTCTTTTCCCCGTCAGTATATTTTCCTCCACAGGCAGAAGGAGGGGACTAGAGTCCTGGGCAGTGCTCACTCAGCCTCTGCAGCCCTGCTCAGAGCATCTCACTTACAGGAAGGGAGAAATGATGGGAGAAACTTGTGTCCCTGCTCTGCAGCTGAGCTGCAGCTTGTCAGCCTTTTCACGTGTTAAGTAGGTTTGCAGCTGCCTGTTACAGCTCTGCAACAGAGGCTGATCAGGTTCATTTGGGGCCATGCCAGGCTCTCCTGAGGAGAGAAAAAAAAAAAAAAAAAAAAAAAAAAAAAGGTATTTATTTATAACTGGCTTGTGAGATGGAAAACTGGTTTCTATATTTAATAGAAAGTGCTCCCAGCAGATTAACCCTGACAGTATCGGGCTTGGGGACTTGAGCTACTATACTTACCATATTTCCAGATCTAATCCTCCACAGATCTAGGGTCCAATAGCACCATTATTTAATGTTTATAGAGGAGTTAATTTATTCTCAACCCCTCAGAAGATCCAGACTTAGAATTGTACAGTCTGGAGAAAAGGAAGATAAGAACATCCAAGGTTTTACTGAGTCTTACTTTAATTTTGAAAAAGAAAATTAGTGTTTGAATACACTCTTGATGCTATGTGCTGCAGCCATATGTACCACAAGATCTCTGTCCTATGATACTATACCAAGACCACTTCTGCCTTTTGATGCCAAATTTAAGGGTGTGTTCCCATCTAAACAGCAAGGTTAGAAACATTGCATCCAATCTTTTTGGGGATGCACACTTCAAAGTAGGTTTGTCTAAGTATTTCCCATGGCTGGAAAATCGCTAGATGCATCCAGCCAGGCGATGCAGTAGCTGCAATGCCCATGAGTGGACAACAGCTGGATGCAGGCAGACACTGCTCACAGCTGCTCCTGGAGGTGCCCCGCCAATGCAATGCAGGGTCTCTGGAATCAGTCTTCTGCCACCATAGCACAAAGGCACAAAGCACTGTGAGAGGAGGGCTGTCACACATGGGTACAGATTGAATGAATAAAGCTCGTCATGCAGACTATGTCCCAGGTCCAGCCTGGGTAAATTACATTCTCCAAATTTACATTTCCATTGCTTCGTCAAAGATATGCAGTGCCTGGTATCTCTGGCCTGTTGAGAACTGCTGTGCCAGGTTGTGAAAAAGCACTGCTGTAACATTCAGTCCCAGACATGGGTACATTCCAGGAGCAGGGGACACTATTTCTGTGTATTTCCTTCTACCCAGACCAGCTGAGCTTGTTTTGAACCCGACTTTCTATTTGTGAAAGACTTTGGGGATACTTGGCTAAAAAATATACACACATCTCCCTTTACAACTTGGGTTGCATTCCCCATGTGGGACATTTAAGGAAATTGAGACACAGGGAGTTCTAATTTATGCAAAGCTCCAGACTCCAAGTAGGAAAACTATTTTCTTTGTTTAAACTCTGTAAGCCCTAGATTGTATCACCTTCAGTTATTCCCTGAACACTTCTTGTCCAGTACCTTCTCCCTAATAATGAGGAACATCTTTCCAGGCTCCGACTCTAACTTGGGGTGTTCATATATGCAGCCATGCAAGGACATCTCCTCCTGATATGGCGAGCTGAGATACTCCCACCAAACTAGCTTAGAAATCCGATTACATCCAAGTATATATGTGTAACATTACAACACCAGAGAAAGATACCATTCTAGGAAATCTTGTTTTTTCATTTGCAGCCTGAACAAGGGAAAAAGACACTATGTACTTGCTTGCATGCCACAACTCATTTTATGCTTGGGTTCTAAATGCAAGTGCCTGTGTCAGTTTTGCAGGTGTGGGTCAAGAGCCTGCCCTTGGGTATACAGCCCATGTGCTGCCTCTAAGTCTCATACCAACGTGCTGAGAGTAGCCATCACATGCCTTGCCTTTTCAGGAATCTGTACCTTCAATATTACCCAAACCTCACTGTGCCTCTGGCCTTAAGCAGAACTATAGCTTCCCTCTATCAGCAGTGAGTGGTTTCTATTAGATTCAAAGTCCTTCTGATTCAGAAACAATGAGAAGTCATAGCACATGATATATGCTAAATAGCTATTTAAACTGATTACCAGAAGCTTTGATATGACCTTGAAGGGTACTGGCACTATTGTGCGCTTCAGAGGCAGCATGGTCCAGCTGTTGAAAAAGAAAACTTGGAGGTGGCAAGGCAAAGCTTACATTTACATGTGCTGCTAATTTGAGCAGCATTTTAATCTCCTGTGTCTCAGTCTTCCCATTTATGCTACCAGGATAACTACAGTTAACAACTGAGCATGGTCTGTGGTAAAATTTTCTTGAACACATGAGTGAAAAAAGCTGCAGACACATTAGAGATTGCATTTATGGATTTTTATTCCATTAGTAGCTAGTGTCTGCCACAAATAGGACCCAAAACAGCTTTGATATCTTAAGGCAAGATCTATTTATGTATCTGTGCGCTAAGCAGAAAAACAGAGTCCTTGAAATGACAGACAAACAGTTTTCCCTGTTTGGGAATCCTAGCTAATAACGAGAAGAAATCTGCTGAGCGCGGTGTATTTAATACTGCCCTGTGCCACAAGAAAGAGACACTCTGGTGAATGGACCCTGCCCTGAACTGCCTGGAAACTCTGAGCTGGCAGCAAAGTGGTTCCGAATAAGGAGAACCATAATAGGTATGTGGGCCCTGAGCTTTCCATATTTGCAACAGTCTGTTTGGAGCCTGTGGCAGCAATGTTAGTAGTTCATTACATTTTGTCATCTGTTCTGTAATAATAAGCTTGAACGGATGGTGACATTAAGACTAGGAGGAAACATTTTGCAGCATGCATTTGGGGATGAACGTAATAAGTTAATGAGCTTTTGAAGAATTTGCACCCTCCCAGAAGACTCTGGCTGTGAATAAGTATTAAAACAACTTCCTTCCCATCTGTAACACCAGGGAACTATCACTCTAACTGAACAAATACCAGGTCACAAGGCTAAAAAAAGTACCAGAGAGAGTCTTGTACAGGCACAAAAAAGATCTTGAAGTTCTAGTTACTTTTCAAATCACTACATAATCAAATATATTTAATTAACTTGAGCTAGGAGAGCTCTTCGAAAGCACTTTGCAATTTTTTCAAGAAAACCACCTTTACCTTAAAAAAAGAAGGGAAATATTTCAACCTTATTCCACAAACAGAGCACCTCCTAAATCATCTCTTTAATAGTGCAGACAGTCACTATCTTGTCAGTGCCAAAATCTAGCTATGTCTGCAGATGTACCATAAGCCTCCCTTCTCCTCTCTTGCCCACTTAAACAATCTTTGGGAATTTGGGGTTTATTTTGTTGTCCATTAATGCACTATTTTAGTTATCTATGTTGAAATGTTAGCAAGCATCCAGAAAGACACGGGAAATTGGACTTCACCTTAGGAAGAGCTTTCAAACTACAGAGGTAATGAAGCATTAGGCCAGCATCCCTCCAGTAAAGGAGATCTTTAAAGGCATAAACATCTACACGCAGGTAGGTACAGCAGAAGACGGATGAGACAGCTTTCAGAGTTTCAGTCCCAGTCCACAGTTTGCTAACTAACTATGATAAATATTGACTAATTACTTCCTGAAAGTAACAAACTATCAACACTTGGAGATAAATTCTTGAGAATTTTATAAACTGCAGTTAAGTGCATTTCTCATTCTCAGACACTCAGCTGAGTTGCTCTGGTTTACTGAGCTACTGAGCATCAGCTGAGCTACATAACTCTTTGCCTTTCACAGATAAGAGGGAAAATGTGAGCTGTGAGCACTGTTAACCCAGTGTAACTTGACTAATGTCTAAAGCCTCTGACTGCATATGTCAAAATTGAAACAGGCTGGATCAAACCCATTAAACATCAGAAAGGTAAGAGAGCCAGGGGACAACTCATCCAATCCATCTTAAACACTTTTCTTCAAATGGGAGCCAGTTAAAGTGCTTATCTTTCTCTGCTGACTAGAGAAGGAATTTGCCTTAAACACTGAATTTTAAAGGGCAATAATCACACAATATGAATTTTAGAAAAAATCTTCAGCTCTAAACAAAGCCTAGCATCACTGTCCACCTCTCTGCTCGTACATGAGGAAGGTTTTTACCACAGACTACAGTGACCACAACAGCCAAGTGGCTTCTGGGTCCGGCCGAGCTCATGCCTGTGCGCAGATTTGGGTTTCCTCTCTTCTGGTTAAAAACTACTTTGGCATAACTACTTATCTCAGGACTGCAGCTATGCAGGGAGGTTTGCATTTCATGGGAACACTGGGAGAGCTGCTCAAGGGAAATCTGTTCAGCATTTGCCCACATTAAAGACTTTAATCCTGAAAGTTCACACGGTAAGTGCCTCTGTTCCCTGTGCCTATTGCACATGCCAGTGGATTCTGTGAGACACTGAAATATGTGTTAAGCATTCATTTCCCCATATGCACAAATTTCCCCATGTGCACAATGTTAAATCCAAAATTCCTTTTGGAGCAAGGAAAAACTAAAGCACACAATAAGATACACTGATACAGGTTGGTAGAGTTTGCCAGAGTAACATATAGATCACTTACTCTTCCTTGTCCCCTAGCTGTTTTGCTTGACAGTATCTGCCCAATATCTACCTGTCCCAGGCAGGAGAAAGTTCTTTGTCTACTTCTGCCTACTGGCAGTGCATCCTCTCCAGAAGTAGTACAGACATTTTTTTAACACACTAATTTTTTCAGTGTATTATTTCTCCTTTACCTACACCCACAGAAGCTAATTCTCAAGCTCAAAATTCATCAGAAGTTAAAACCACTGGAGCTGGTATATAAAGTTGGAAGGGGGCAGATGAATGTGATTCAGTGCTGCAGAGAGCAAGCTGGATGTCAGTACGCAGAGCTGTGGTCACAGCAAGCATCGCCACACTGCCATGGGATGCGGTCCTCGGCAGCCAGCGAACAAAGTGCCTCCAGGCAGCAGCTGCTCTGCAGCTGGCGAGGGCTGGCTCTCAGCTCCCCACGTTCCCAAGCACGCAGCCGCTCAGAGTGTGTTTTGGCAGCATGTGTGACTGACAGACAAATTAAGTTTGGCCACAGTGCAGGTGCAAAAGGAACAGGGGTGATTGCAAGAAGCAGCCTTTGTTTTCTTTCCACCTCCAACCTGTATATATCAACATGAAGAAGAAAAGTATCACCTGAGTACAAGACTCTTCTTCAGACAGAGAAACCTGACTTGTCCCCACACAGGACAATGCTGTCAGATAAGGTTGGCTACAGCCAGCAAGAGAAGAGACTGGTTCTGGCTGAGGTCCTCAGAGTAACACAGCCCCATAAAGGACTTCCACCCTCATCTGATCTCATTCATATTCTGAAAGAGTGAAAGTCTGCTGAGGGACATTTCTGGCTACAAGGATAAATGTCCTTCAGAGAATAAAATTCACTAATAAAATTTTGGGAATGATGGGTTAACATGCTAAACCACTTGTAGTGAGAACATCCAATAGAGGGGATGTGTACACCACAGGGGTAGAAGATGGGGCAGGTGATTGGAAAGTTTTACCCATTGCCTGAGAACAAGACACTGAAGACAACATTTTTAATTAGCTGACTCTACTTAGATCCTTAGGAAAGGGTGCAAATGGAGGAATATCTTCTCCTCCTGCCCAAGCTTAAGTAAGGAAGTAAGATCAAGTTGTAAATACAATTCTATCTTGAACCTCACAAGTCTGCACTTGTGGCTCCAACTGTAGCCACTGGCAAAAGTCCTGCTAATTCCAGTGAGGCCAGAGATTGACCCCAAGATGGTCACACCTGGGGTTTTGTTCATTCCACGATAAAGATTTGCCAAACTTGGAACCCGACTGTGGATCAGCTTCCAAACAACACCCATGTTTGGGGTGGCTGGAGCTGGAGTTTCAGTGCTGGCCCTTCTCCATGGAACTGAAAGCCAGAATTATGATGATGACAATAAATATTCAGAACTTCATCTTCAAAGGGTTGGGTGGATTGTTCAGTCAGCGGCTAGTTAATGAATGGCACAATATGAACCATGCCATCAATTATTCATGCAGTATCTTTACAAGCTACATATGAAGACAGTCAATGAGGTTGATAGGTATATTTACATTTACATTTATTTTGCCCTAAAGACTCCATTTTTGCTAGACCCCCAAACCACAATAGTAGTAATAAAAGCTTTTTTTAAAAGTGGTGGTGTTATGACCTAGAGGCAAGCTGGAGAGTAGGAGTGAATGGATACTCCTAAAGAATCACAAAATGGTTTGGGTTGGAAAGGACCTTAAAGATCATCTAGTCCCAGCCACCCTACCACGGGCAGGGACACTTTCCACTAGACCAGGTTGCTCAAAGCCCCGTCCAACCTGGCCTTGAACACTTCCAGGGAGGGGGCAGCCACAGCTGCTCTGGGCACCCTGTGCCAGTGCCTCACCACCATCACAGTCAAAAATTTTTTCCTTACATCTAATTTAAATCTACCCTCTCTCAGTTTAAAGCCATTACCCCTTGTCCTATCACTACATGCTCTTGTAAAAAGCCCCTCTCCAGCTTTCCTGTAGCCTCCTTTAGGTACTGGAAGGCAGCTAGAAGGTCTTCCTGGAGCCTTCTCTTCTCAGGCTGAGCAACACCAACTCTCAGCCTGTCTTCATCGGAGAGGTGCTCCACTGCCCTGATCATCCTTGTGGCCTCCTCTGGACCCATTTAGGCAGGTCCATGTCCTTCTTATGTTGGGAACCCCAGAGCTGAATACAGTACTACAGGTGGAGTCTCACAGGAGTGGAGTAAATGTGGAGAATCACCTCTCTCAACCTGATGGCCACACTCCTTTTGATGCAGCCCAGGATATGGTTAGCTTTCTGGGATGCAAGTGCACATCGTCAGGTCATGCTGAGCTTCTCATTAATGAACACTTCCAAATCCTTCTCCAAAAGGCTGCTCTCAATTCACCCATTGCCCATCTTGTATTTGTGCTTTGAATTGTCCCAACCCATGTGCAGGACCTTGCACTTGGCCCTGTTGAACTTTATGAACTTTGCAAGGGCCTACCTGTCCAGGTCCCTCTGGATGGCATCCCTTCCCTCCATCATGTCACTGCACCACACAGCTTGGTGTTGTTGGCAAACTTGCTGAGGATGCATCGATCCCACTGTCCATGTTGCCAACAAAGATTTTAAACAGCATCAGTCCCAATACTGACCCCTGAGGAATGCCACTCGTCGCTGCTCTCCACTTGGACATCGAGCCCTTGATCACAACTCTTTGGGTGCGACTATCCAGCCAATTCCTTATCATCCAAGTAGTCCATCTGTCAGATCCATGTCTCACCAATTTAGAGACAAGAATGTCATGTAAGACAGCGTCACATGCTTTGTACAAGTCCAGGTAGATGATGACAGTTGCTCTTCCCTTAAACACCAACACTGTAACCCCATCGCAGAAGGCCACCAAATTTGTCAGGCACAATTTGCCTTTAGTGAAGCCACATTGGCTGTCTCTAGTCACCTCCTTATTTGCCATGTGCCTTAGCACAGTTTCCAGGAGGATCTGTTCCATGATCTTGCCAGACACAGAGGTGAGACCACTTCTTACTTTGCATGTGGCTTTCTGAGCAACTCCCACATCTCTTTTTTCCTTCATGATAAGTGATTTGGCTGGAAACATCCTCATCAGCTGAACTACCTTCTTGGCTGTTTGAGATATTTTCTTGGTGAACAATAAGTGGCACAGAGGAGTAATCAAACATGAACCCTTTAAAGGTCAGGCACACTGCCAGTAAATGAGGTATCAGCAACATCCATGCTTCTGAGCAGCCTGTGAGAAAAATGAGTGCTTTGCAAAGCAACCAGGCTGTGAACAGAGGCACTGTGGAAGCTTATGCTCTTGTTCTCTTAAGTCTGAAGCTTCTTTTCCAGAGGATCAAACTAGGTGCATAGAGAAATAAAGAATGAGTGTCCCAAAGTACAAGAGACACCTAGAGAAGATGCTTGCATTCCTTCTTGGCTCAGGCAAGGGACATTTGCCCAACACACACTACTATTCTTATTAAGGAGCTGATCTTGCTATGTGCTGGAGAGCTTTGGCTTTTACACTCATCAGTGACTTGAGGACATGCAGTATTTTGCAAGAACAGATCCTCATGCAAGGTCAGGCTCTGAAGCATTTGATGTCCAGTCCTCCCTTTGCTTTTAAACGTGGCACACATCTGTTTGAAAAAGGATCAAACTCACTCCAGGTTAAAACAGCCTCAGTCCTTTTTCTACTCAGTGCAGGGAGCTATGCTTTGCATTTACTCTTCAGTGTACCCCTGTGGATCACCCACTAGACTGTGGGCTGGACTCGAGCAATCTCAAAGCACCCTTTGCATTGTCTTCAGCTCAAGACCAACAGGAAGCTATTCTACTCATATCAGTCTGGTTTAGATGACTTGAAATAGCCTCCTGAATCTCAGTAAAATCTAACTCAATCCATCTACTTTCTTTCCTTTCAATGGGCAGTTGGCATTGCTTTCTTGAGGTATGGTCAATTCATAGCCATCTCCTCCCTGAAACTCTGCTGTTGCTTTCTGTTTTGAACTTCTCCTCCTGAAAGGGTGTGCACCTTAAAACAATCATGTTATAGTTGAGCCCTGAGCACTTTGGCTGGGGGCAGGGGGGGATATTATGGCTTCATGGCAATTACTAAAATCAGAGAGACTTCCCATCACTTGTGGTAATTTAAATTAAGACCCTTCTTCTAAAAGATACCCTCACAGCGCCAATACAAATCGAGGACGTGTTCCAGGAATTTTTTTATGTGATTCTCTGGTCTATGTTATGCAGGTCAGAGGATTTGGTCTCAACTTAATTTCTAATAATCTATGAATCATTTCATTTAGTCCTGTGATCTCATCTCCATTACGTCACTAACTCTTTTCAAAACAAAAAAAGGGGTGCATCTTTTCTCACAGAATGGAAGGAACAGAGAATCAAGGCAAGATGACCATGAAATAGTGGAGATGCAGTCACAAGCCTGTTATCAAGTACATCTCATTATCCAAAGACAACTGGTGATTTTTTTCCAGTACTGGATGAAGTGAATTTATTCAGCTCAAGTATCAGTTTGTAGTTAATATAGCTTCCTGAATAGCTGTGACCTTGTAGCAATGTTGGATTGATCTGTCTAAATGATAGACTTGAAGGAAGCCTGCTGTATGCATTGAGGCCTGCAGCTGTGGTTTATAATATGGCATGTCAAATATATCATAATTAACTCTCTGTGCACACAGTCATGAGTTCTGTTGACAAATCACAAGGAACTGGAGCTCACAGACACTCAGACTTGTTGGGTACTGAAGCCCTATGAAGCAACTTACACCTGAGTGTGTAAGGTATGTCACAGATGTATGCATATATATTGAGTCTCTCACTCTAGCACCAGTAAGAGTCTCCCTGGCATTCTATCAAGAAGTCCTTTTAACAAGGCAATTTAAGAAGGCAAAGTCATTCCTTCGGGGTGATTAATCCTGTCATTGTTTCACAATGCAAAACATGTCCTCCCTTACATTTCCTCAGGGACATGAAAATCTGGATCTGCAGTCACACACAAATGTTCCTAACACCTTCCTTCTGGGATCTTGTCCCAAACAGCAAATATTAAGAAACAAAGCTTCACAATACTACTGTAAGGTAAGTCATAATGATCCAAAACTTAAAGGGAAGGAGAGAAACTCACTCTGGATGCCTTCTTATTTGCTGGTGCTTTCACACATCAAATGATCCAGGACCCTGCAGTAAAAATACAGAGCAGAGGTAGTTCTGGGCAGGTTCCTAGGCTGCTCACACTCCTGGACATCCCTTCTCCTCCAGTGGCTCTGTACCTTACAAAGGGGTTAGGTGTGCTAGTGTCTATGGACAGAGATAAGCGCACACTCTCTCTGCCCATCCTTGTGCCACAGGGCAGGGAGTATTAGCTCTGGCACCACACTCTGCTAATGTGTCTACAAGGCACTGGGACCATGATCAGCTTGTGTCTGGCCAGCTTGAAGGTTGGGAAGCAGAGCGTAGCTCTGCCTGTTCCCATATGCACAGATACGCCCTGGAAAGATAAGGGAGGAAGCCAAAGATTACAACAGAGACCTTGTGATGTGCACATCATCCCATGTGAAACTCTAGCTCTCTGCTGCACAGAGTGCCCATCTTTCCCTCCCTGAACTAGGGACCAGACACATGTACCAGAGAAAGCCCATAATGCTTCTCAGCTACATATAAAATCATGCTGACCATCCCCGCAGCAGGAAAACCACCTGGCTGGAGAGTTCATTAAATCCTGAGAGTCTTCTGGAGATCTTGTAAACATTTTCAAATGCTGCAAAACATAAGAAACTGAACCAAAATCCTAAATACTGATTGTTCAGGTTGCGTTATAACTCCAGCCCAGCTCTAGGAAAGTCATGCTTTGACTGCTCCACAGACATATTTCAGAGATGCTCCTCTGGAGGCTCAGGCACTAAGAAGCATGAAATAAGACACTTACAAGTGGTAACTCAATTCCATCTTCATCAGTAACAGGGAATTAATGGCTAATGGTATTTTACTGAGCTGTAATTACATATTAAATATAGCAATGAATGAAGCTGAAAAACATGAGAGGCTTCTTATGCAAAATTATCCAAATTACTTAGCCCTTTTAGTTTCCTAAAGAGTCAGTCAGCAGCCTCACGAAAAAGGCTTGTAATACAAGGGATTTCTGCATTTTACTGCGCTTCTACAGATATCCCAAGAAAGGCAGCATGCTTTCCCCAGAAGTTCAGGGGTGCATTTGAAGCCAAATTTATCTTTTTGCAGTTGAATCTGCTGTCTAGGCCAATAGTTGGGATAACCTATCGTATCAGAGGGTAAGAAACCTAAAGTCTTACCTTAAAGCTGACTGACAAAAAGGGAATTTCTTGTTCTACTCACATCACCAATGTAAGATGAGGTTTAAATAGGGTGTGCATTTTAAGCTTATATTAAACTTGATTAGCATTGAAATGAACAGCAGTCAACTCAACATATTTCTTGGGGTAAACTGTCTGGCCAGATAATGAACACTACATACAACTCATTGAAAGCGTATTAAGTTTGCAGAACATTAAGTTAGTGATGATTAATGTTCATCAGGAGCATCCCTCAGTATAGCAGTCCTCCTGCTATCCCCAGAAAGCTTCATATACCACTGAGAACAACCAACCTGTTTACTTCCTAATCTATTCACCACCTCCTCTTGAAGTTTGTAATGGCAGGATATCACCTCTCTGTACCCATGATTAATGGATGTGGGAGCATAATGTGGTTATACCCCCTTTTATGGAGAGATTTAGAGGCCTGACATCAGCAAATAGGACTGTGGGTTCTAAGTGTCACAGTGCAAATTGGGAATCTCTTCCCTGCAGAGACAGCAATAAGCCCTTGGCAACTCTCCCACCATTGCTCTCCTAATAGCAAAACATAGCATTTATCAGAACATAGCTTATTTCTCATGACCAGCATTGTAGCCCAAAGCATGGTCTCACCCACACTCTCCAGGAATAGCTAGAAAATGACCCAAGTAGTTAAAACATGGGCTGCATCATAGGGTGGTAAGAAAGGAATTGGGTGGGTTAGTCTCAAGTTCCCACACTCCAAACTATCTTGGGTGGTAACACCAGGAAACTGGAGCTCAGAATGCTGAGAGAAAGACAAGAACAAAGCCTTTGACTGTGTCCAGTAAATAGCTGCAACTTGACAACTCTCATTAGTGCCACTGAAGGAAACAGAAAGCCCCTGTGCACTCACACAAGTTTCTTCTTCTTGACACGATTTTCACGTACCGCAAGCTCCCCTCATCACTTCAGGGGCTGGTTTACATCATTCCTCTCAGACTTGCTTGTGCCTGTATCAGACATGCTCCCTCTCTCCATCCTTGTTTCACACCCACTCTTCCATTTCCTTTCACGACACCTCCCTGCCACCCTTTTTTTGCAGTACCATCTGTCCAGGATGGACTTATCTGTTTTTCTTCAAACCTAATTCTTCTTGAGAAGCAAGTGCACTATTTTAACAAGTCTAAAATCAAGAACCAAGCTAATGATAAAAGGAAATACATCTTCTGTTCTGACTGCCCCCGGTTCAGAGTTCCCCCCTGGCAGACATTTTCAATGCACTGCCAGAGGATTGTTTCATCTGCTGGCTATGCATTTCACTCCACAAGCCAGTTTTTCCCCAGGTGTCTTTCACATGAGGCCATCCATGCCAAATGACAACCTGCCACCTTTGTGTGAGATAGTGGCAGTGGTTCAGAGACAACAAACTTGGAAGCAGCAGGTTAGAAGGAAAAAAAGAGCTTCGAGATTGGAGAGGACTCGTTTGAATCCCTGCCATCAAACTCCAAATGCTTCTAGTGATGAGGTGGAAGAAGAAAAAAAAAAGTAAAAAGATAAATACTGTGCATGCCAGATCTACAGCCAGTGCAAGCCAGCACAGCTCTGCTGCCATCTGGCCGGCCTCACCCACAGACCCCAGCCCCTTCCATAGGGAAAGTCCTACAAAGTACAAACCCCCAGACACACGACATATCCCAAATGCAGATCAAAAAAGATCCCAGCTGCATAAAATCAATGTTCAGCTCCAGCGGTGTAGTGTAAATTTGCACTGGCTAGTAAACTTATGTTAGTAAGTATATATAATATAAAGAAAAATCTCAAGAAAGGGAATTTTAGAAATAAAAATCAAGCTGAGTTATAACCAGCTTCTCAATTCCCTCAGCGCCCTTTACTTAGGCAGCTTTCCAATTAGTGTCAATGAAAGTTTTGCCTGAGTAGCAACCAAGTAAAAATAGACTCAGAATATCAGGATTCGAACCAGAGCCTTTAATATACAGAAATAGACAGATCCACACACAAACATGCACAGAGAGGGTAAACCTCAGGAGCGATAATGAGCTTTGATTTTTCATCAGCCACAAAAATGTCAACTATGCTCCCAGTACATTCCACAATAGAGCAATATTTATATTTGATCTCTGCAGTGGTTTCACGCTGCACATTACATAAACCAGTCATTCCCCATACAGTAATGGAAACAGATGGCATTTGCCATGGTTTATTTTTTGCATCAGGCATTCTTTGGCAGATACTCATGGGAAACAATATGGCAGGGGAATGGCATTAGACTTCCCCTGTGCGAACACCAGGAAGGCAGTGAGCAATCAGCACAGGACTTTCACTCTTTTTTTGGAACTGCTGCAAGAGCTAATGGCTCATGTTGCCCCCTTCGCATAGATAGGTCTCACGCATTATGAGAGCAGATTCACTAAGAGAACAAATTTGGCCCCAGTGCCCAGAAAATAGCAGTCTCTGCAGTGAGCTCTCCTCCTTTTCCAAAGCAGGAGGCCACCACAGCTTTTGCTCCTCTCCTTCTACCTTCATGAGTGAGATTCAAACAATCCTCAGGATGAAATCATCCTTCTCACAAGTGCCATTATTTCCCTGGGATCTCTACTAGAAAAGCACCATCTGTAAAGAATAAGTCCAAAGTTGGGTTGACTCCTTCATTGAGCCCTAGACCCTGAAATAAATTACTGTGCAGAGTAAAATGGGAGTTCAATGTTATTAAGAGGTCTGACTAGTTAATATTGACACCAGCATTTACTACACAAAATAGCTACTCAGTAACATATTGCTGCACAGCTTGTGTGACTATCTACCAGTGTACTAGGGTTATATAAACATAAGACTAACAGAAAACTTGGGTCCGGAGTGGAAATGCCACTACGAACTTGGCCACAACCTTGTTATTTTGACCCATTACATATGTGGAATCACCCAACAGCTTTACTTGGGCTCTGTTCTTGAAACTGTGATTCAGGTTGAGGTTTGGACAGGTTACTTCCCAATGTTAGACATCCTTAGAAAGAAAAAGCTGAAATATCAAGAATTTCATGGAGTTGTTAGTATCGTTCTTTGAGCTTTTTGAAAAAGGCTGAAAGTAAAGAAGCTGCTTAAGCCATCTCTCCCACACTGAAGTATGATCACCCAAGCCTGGAGTAAAAACCTGTCTTGTCAGATCTGAGCAAGCCATTCTGTGGGCTGGGGACTGAATATCCTGAATCCCACTGGCAGCACTGTGGAGCCAGGAGCACTTAGCGTTTGACAGGCTGGGCCCTGAGCTTGTGATTATACAGAACAACATGTCTCCCTGTGTCTCACCCCATACTTGCACAGTGCTGAGAGACTTGCAGAGGGCTTGGCATCCAGGGGACACTGTACTCCACAATTTGTAAGTGCTGCCCAGCACTTCTGGGCAGACTGTTAGCATCTGATTCTGCAGCAACAGACTCAGTGGAAAAACTGTGATGGAAGAACTTGGAATATGCCCCTCAGTGAGCTAAGCAAGAGCTGGAAGCAGTCTTTACAGGTTTTATTTGCAGGGATCAGAAGATAGCAATGGGATTTAAGTCTGCCTCTTCTCTATAACCCATGGTAAGCTGTTTTTCTTGGTGCATAACTGCTTACAAACTCTGAAGGAACATAAAGGCTGGAGTTTTAGCCTGTCTTCCAGCAAACATACACAATTATTTTTTGTATCCTTGCTGGAAAGAACAGAGCAGACTGTACTGCAGGACTTTGTCACCTTAGGCCATATGATCAACATTCACATGTGTCACACTCAGATTTACGCCAACCTGTTATCAGAGCAGGAATAGTAAAGGCAGCAAGAGAGAAGCTCCATGTCCACAACCCTCCAGCTGTCAGGAGGAGCAGAGACTGACAGAAATAAGCTGTATGGAGGAGACAGGCTAAACCAGAAATAATCCATCATGTGCCACAGTTCCCAGATTCCTCAGGATCTTTTCTGAGGAATCTGATGTCAGGCATTGAACATGTCAGTACGACTTGCACTTTGGTGATTTTCCATGTGTAGCTGCTGTTTCTGATATTACACGCAGGGTTACTACTAACACGTATCAGTAGAAACAGCTGGAGGAGCAGTGGCCAATCCTCCTTTACATACTGAAAGTTTTGCACAGCCAAAACCCACAAGACACACCGTATCATTCTGCAAGCCTGGGAATGTGTCACAGAGACAAGGATAGCAGTTCCACTGGGGTCTCATTGCTCTAGTCTGTGTTGGCACCAGGCTGTGCAAGCAGTGAAAGCAGGCTTAGCCCCCTCCTGGTTTACTTCCAGATAGATCTGAAGTCACTGAGAAGCCTCCAGAGCCCCACAGGCCCCCACTGCTGGTTATGTGATATAGTCAGTGCGTGAGGAGTTGTACTTACAAGGCAGCTGTGGCTCCAGAGCCACACAGCCACCTTGAGAAATATCATGACATTAACAAAGGGAGTCAAGAAATCAGCCAGAGAGAGGCAGACTTGTAGTTCCTTAGTCCAAGAGCAACGTCTGAGTCATTTTTGACAGAAGAGTAGTTCACAGTTTTCAGTATCTGGTTTGACCAGCAAAATAGTCCTCAAAGAAAGCACTAGCACAAGAAGACAAGGATACTATATAAACCTCCTCCCCACTTTGCCTGCTACACTGTCTAGAGAGTCACACAAGATGGGGCGCCCACTATTGCTACTTTCATCCCTCCATCTTATCAGCAGTGCATTTAGCCCTCAATGTAGCCAGCTACTTGTACCACTCCCAGCTTTGCAGCAATGTCCAAATATCTCTCAAAGAGTTGTTTAAGACTACCTTAAGGGTGTCCAAAGGATAAGGACATCCATCAGACTAATCATCTTCAATGGCACAGAGACCAGTCTTGCATGGATGGACCCAACTCCTCCTCTCCACCTACATCTGTCACCGGCTCACCTGCATGGGAGCAAATTCTCCTAGAAGATCCCTTTGTTAAAAGTTTTTGGAAGCAACAAAATCCCCACACCCACAGAAGTTCCTCCACCAGTAAAAAGTAGAGACAACACTTCCTTTCTGCCCCAAGCCTGATCATCAGTCTTGTCCTGCTCATTTGCTCTAAGGCAGATGCCAAATTCCTGCACTACATGGCACTACCTTTCATGGCACTACACTCTGATGCCAGGCAGTCCTGGCCAGACATAGGAAGGGAGAAGGTACCCAGAGCATGGCCCTGATCTGGAGACATTAGTCAACAAATCAATTCCACAGAAACATAAGTCTGGTTCACCCTCAGTGCCTGCACACATTTCACGTTCGCTCTCCCACTCACTCTTTATCACCATTTCTATCTATTGACATCTATGTCAGACATTTAAATGAGGAGAAAAGGATCCATGCAAAGGAGGCAGTTAAAAATTAACTAATTGGTAGAGTTAAGATCATTTTGGAAAGCAGAATGCCCTCAGGAAATAATAGTATTAACAACCAGCCAGTTTCATCTCACTTCTGTTTGCCATGTGGTTAGAGAGCTACAGTGCCACAAGCATTAGAGGGTGTGGAAAGATGCAACTCTCACGTGTTCAGAGGTAAAATACTCAAGGTCAGCTGAGTAGCCACTGAACAATACACTGAATAAGAAATTAAAAGTGTACCCAAGAAATGCCAACCAGCTGAGGAAAACATGGTCACATTTCTCAGCCACGTGTCCCAGCTGAACTTTCTGTTCCCTTCTGTCATTTAATCCCAGCTTTTCCCAAGTGATCAAAGAGTGCTTCAGAGGAGACTGCTCACCAGAGTGCCCAGAAGCTGCACAGCCCTCCTGTTCCAAACTCAGCACCTCCTGAGCTACTGCCTTTCATACCATCAAAAGGGTTTCATGGGCATATTTTAGACACTAATCATTCCTTTGCAGCATTCACAGAAACAAGTTAACTGCTTCTCCAGTTCTTGCGTTTATCCAAGGGACTTCATTTTTTACTTTAAAAATCATCTTCTCTGACTTCATATGGTTTTCCTTCCCTTGCCCACTCCCTCACTGATGTTCAATATCCTTCCACAAAGTCATGCTGCCCTCCTCTGCTGCTCATTTCCTTTTGCAAGCCATGTTACCCTCCTTTTTTCCTCCAAGCCTTCTATGCTTCTTCTCTCTCTTCTCATTTTGTTGTTACAAGCAAGTTCCTCTAGCCAACGGGATTCAGTGGACAGATTCCTGCACAGGGGTGTCCTCAAATCTCAGCCCTCTCCCTGCCCAAGTGTGTTCCCTGTTCACACAAAAAAGAATTAGGTCATCTGATTGAAAGTGTACACAACAAATGCTACAGCAACAGATGTTACAGCAACACAGAATTGCAGGCTGTTCAGTGATCCAGTTTACCATGACCAGGTTTTGAGTCACTATCTATATCACTGGAATTCTACCCCTAATTCTGAAAATTACGGGCTTGGTTTATAAAAAGAAAAAACCCACATGTATGCAAAGCTCCATGAATAGTTATATGGCTGAAGTGCTCATACAGCCAAAGAAAAGAGAAAAGAAATGCATTTGTGCAAAATAATACACAGTTGCAACTTCCAGCATTGATTTCAAGCCATAATGCTAACATATGCCACCTGAGAATTAGAAGGAGGGTTCAGCATGCATTGCAATATGATGACAAGAACACACTTCCTCCAGGATGGGGTAGCCAAGCCATGGTAACGTGATGGTTTGTAGAACTTGGTTTCACCACTGCCAACTACTTGCTGCAGTCATTGCTGCCAAATGAAAAATGTTTGTCAAAGCCTGAACTAGAGCAGTACAAATTGGTGTGAACTAACCATGGGTGCCACACTGTTCAGTCAGCAGAAGTGGGTTCTCCAAGGTAAAACAGCATCCCATGTTTCAGAGAGAGTTCTCCTATCAGTGCCTCATCTGCTAGTAAGAATGAAGGTGGCAGTAGGACCAGGACTACTGCAGGACCACTATTAGAGAGATAATTTGGATTTTTTTCTGATATAATTCTCACACTCACAAGCACAGGAACTGTAGTTTTCACCAGGCCCCATAGGAGAAGAAAGCTGCATCTCTCTCCCTGTCTCATTCTGTGCTCCCTAGCACTGCTATATGATGCAAGAGCTGGACAGTTCAGCCCTCTGTATCTTCAGCTGTTCACTGTCTCACATATCACAAGCCAGCAGAGATGATCACAGAAACATAACCTATTACTAAAAGTAAATAATAACAAGCTATTCTATCTAGAGGCATTTTTGGAAACAAACCTTTCACTTCTTAATTATGAAACTCAACACCCTCTGAAGTCAACAGCACAGCCTATTGTCACTAATTCCCAGCTCTGGCAAAGTTGCTGAGGTTCATATTTCTAATCAAGTCCACCACCACCATTTGTTTTTTAAGTGACTTGCTTGGACCCAGCAGGGAACCCCAGAGGAGAATGCAGGCATGGAGATCCCATAGCATCAGCATTCTTTTTTTTCAGAGGAACTTCATTTAACTTGCTCCCACCAAATCTTTCCCCCTTTAAATAAAACTTTTCAGCAGTTTAATTCCAGCTCTAACTCCTTTCTCCATCTCTTACAGAGCCTTGTACTTGCCAGCATTAGGGATTAGACTGTACATGGCTGTCCTAGCACAGAACAGAGAGAACATCATGTAATTTCCATTTTTCTCCCGGTTGTGTTCTTTCAAAGCCCCACACTACTTATGGTTTCCACGCCACATATTCTTCTGTCCGTTGCCATGGTGCAGCCACTGGTTCGTCATTAATATTGTGGGTAACTTCAGATCCTTGACCTCAGGGCTTTCAGAGCTTTTCATGGTGTATTTTCCTCTTGATTGAATTGCTCTGCATTCCCAAGCACAGCTAAAACAAAAATAAAACACTGCTGCTTTTGAATGAGGAAAATTCATTTCACAAAGACAGGCTAGCAAAGGCTGGAAACCCATTGAAGAACAGCAGATTAAAAGGAAAACAGCCATTCTCTGCAGACGTAGCGACTGTGGCATGGATTTAAATTTACCTACAGCATCTGAGTCAATCTATGGTCCCCAGGGTCCATGCATGAACTCAATATCTGGCCCAGTTCTGACTCTAATAATATGCTATCTCACTGCCAGAGGACCTCAACTCATTCTATAAATTATCATCTGTGAAGTTTCACAACATTTTTGAGATGTACAGAGCTACTTGTTCCCAGACTGCAGATGGAAAAACTGAGGTACAGAAACAGTAAGCTAAATGACAGACGTAGTTCATGGCTTCCTATGCATTTGCCCTACCTTGATTTGTGCTCTTGCCTTAGGGGGCTACATCTTTGCATATCTACTGATATCTAGGGGGTTACATATTTGAACATCTAGGGATATCTTACTCCCACAGTAGGCCTCGGCAAATGCTTTGGTGCCTATGATTTTTGCCCAGGAAAATTATTACCTAGACAGTAATTGTCTAAGTAATAGGCAAAGGCTATCTGTCATTCTCTATATTCAAACCTTGAGTTTACTGAGAACAGAATTGGATCGTAAGTATTTTTTTAATGCTAGTGAATATTGTCACTTCATAAAGCAGTCCATTTCTAAAACCCATTAGAAATCAGTAAGTTCATATATAGTAGCCCGAGTCTGCGGTATCCCTGCTCAATAGAAGTATGGGGGGTTTTCAGTCTAAAGAAAATATCCACGTCACATCACATAAGTGTGATAATTGTCATATCAATAGCCAATCGCCAAAGCTAAACTACCCTTCAGGTTAACAGATTTTAAAAACTGCGTGCACGCAAAGATGTTGCTTTCATACAAGCTCCTTCTATTAAATGAGCTCCCATAAACATGGATTTGTATTAAAAAGGCCTAAACTACCACATTTCTGAAGATGCAACCCTCCTGCCCAGCCTGCTAGTAGTTTATTTGATGAGAGGCCCTTCAGAATATAAAAAGCCAAGGGAACAGCAACACTAGAATTTATCTTTTTTCTTGAAGATATTATTTATTTAAAAGGAAAAATGCATTTATTACCTATTTGCAGAAGATTCTTCAAAAGCTGCAGACAAAATGCCTGAATCTACATGCAATGCAATACTGCACGCATTAGACAGGCAGTTCTATGCACTTAAAAATGCCTAGTAGTAGGTCTAAGGATGACAGTAACCACTTGACTGTATCAGAATCAATACAAATACTTGCCTGGAAAAACAAAGATCAGCAAATGGACAGTAAGATGCAAAGCCTGAGGGCTTTTTGGCAAATTCTGGGAGAGCAAAGAACAAGCAAAGGAGAGGTGGAAAAGTAGCATAAAGGTACATCCATCCTCCCCAGATTTGGGGCCTGGTTGAGTTCATGTTGCTACTGAAGCAATTTTAGTATTGCTCTCACTTCAAATCTGTCTCCTCTAGTCCCCTTACAGGGCAAGAAAGCCCTATCCTGAGGATAGAACGTAGCCGTATCTCACAGTGTTTAGGGACAAAACCCTCTCCCTGCCACAGACACGTCCTTCTTGCCAGAGGCTGGGAGTAAAGCCAATCCCACAACTTCTTCCCAGCAGAATAAGGAGTCCCTTTACGATTTGCTCAGTCAAGAGGACACTCCAGCTGGCTTCGGTCCCTTGAGAGGCCTTCACTCCTCTGTATCTGCCTTGCCAGGCCAGCTATATCAGAGCCACTCTTTTACTATTGCAGTGAGAGTTTGCTATAAGATCCCCCAGGCAGCCCGTTTGAAAGCCTTTCATTGGGAAGGCCAGTCACATTCCACTTTAGACAAAAACGTTGCCTGACAAACAACCTTGTTCCTCAGATCCTTGGCTGGAATAAGGAGGAAAAAAAAAAAAAAAAAAAAAAAAGGCTGTGAAATTCCATAGCTCCTCAGGGAAATGTGTCTCTGTATGTGTCAATGTGCCTCATAACTTGCAGAAGGGCTGTACCTGACATTTATTCTTCTCAAAGCCATAAAAAAATGCCTTTATTTAAAAAAAAAAAAAAAAAAAATCTTATGTTGAAGATTTATAGAAGCAGCAGAAATAAGGAAAAATGCCAGATATCCCTTCCTGGGTTAAATCCTGTAAGATGCTGAACATTGCCACCTCCTTATCAATAAAGCAGTTAAAACCCCAAGATCATAATTTAGTCTTCCTCATATTATCAGCCCCACACTTGCATTCAAGATGTTCTCTTTAGATCCAGGTACCAGCCTACTGCTTCCTAATATCAGAGATGTTGTTTTTTTTCAATGCATTTATGAACAAAATAATGCGGCAAGTGGGATCTCTGTCTATATATTACAAAAAGCCACGTCTGTTCCCCCCGCAGTGAATTATACAGGATTAGCCTGATAAGTTCTGCTGTCAATCAGACTCAAAGCATCTGTACTATGCTTAGGGAGAGCAAAATGCTGGATGCTTACAGAAACTGAGCTTCCTGGCCTTTTCCAGGCCCAAATTCATCCATTCATCCATCCCAGAGCACAGCCAGTGCTATCATGAAGCATGTGGGGGCTTTCCATCTTCAATACTAGGACTGCGTCAGTGTCCATAACAGGCACCTGATGTGACTTGAGTCCAACAGAGAACAGACCTGAACCCAAACTTTCATTTACTGTGCTAATACACTCCAGCAGCCTCATCTTTCTGCCTTTTCAATATACTGACCTGATTTTAAGAGATTAATATAACTGATAGTGCAGCGTGGAAAAGTCATTGCAGATGCCTGTTAACACCCTCAAGGAGCTTCTTCTTCTATCCATGATCATATGTGTGGCTCTTAAACATAAAGAAACAAGAACTTAACATATATTTATTTTCCACAAGGTATACATTTTTGCTACCATCTCTGCTCCAGCGGGATCAGGATTCAGAACAGACATTGAACCGCACCTCAGCTCCTTAACACAGAGAAAAGTGATCAGAGAACCTCAGAACAGAATTTTTCACTTGGAAGCATTTCATTAGGCAAGCTTTCTCCCATGTGGAGAACTTGATGCTGGAATGGAAATAGCTTAACCCATTTTATAAGTTGGCATGAATCAAGGTAAACAGCAGGCGTTGAACGGATTCCAGTCGCGGTGTTGCATGCTTCACTTACTAGATGATGATATAATTTCATCACTGTTGATTAACTAAATTTTGTTAGCATCTACAGTAGTCATCTATCAGTGCCTCAAGGTCTCCAATTATTTCTCTACCAAAGTTATGACCTACTTATACATCATTCAATTACCTAACAGTGACAATAAAAATGACACCTGATAGTTAAACTACAATGGTGAGAGTAAGGAAATAAGAGTTTTGTCCCAGCTCTGTTACTCACTTGCTGTTTGTGGCTAATTTACTTAAGCCACAGTTTCCTCATATACCTAATTTGGGGAGTCCTGTTTCAGACAGATAAGATTTCCATCTGACATCAAGAGAAAACGCATATATTCAACAAAGCAGTCCCCCAGCAGCTGCAATGAAGGAGACAGTTCTAGAATTCAATCTGTGAGGATTCCTCACCTGTTTAATCAGATATAACAAGCTTCATGTACCAGCTGATTTCTACCTGATGTTCACCCCAAAAAGGTGCCTGAAACACTTGCAGCGCAGATCCCTCTCTCATGACCCAGCATCCCATGCACTAAATGCACTGTGATAGCCACGCAGCTATCTTTCTTATGCAGAGTCGTTAGGAGAGTTCATGACTTTGCACTGCTGGGGGCTGAGCCACTTAACAGCCCTGAGGCCAAAGTCGCCCCATAAAACCGTACCCAGAAGCATCTGTTTGGTGAAGAATCCCACAACATGCCATCTCATGCAATGGAAGACGGTGAGGGGAAGAGCTCTGAAAAACAGGGATGAACAGTACGTATGTCTACCTCACACAGTCTCTGGCAGATCTAATGAATACAAGCAGATTTTAGTTCCTTTATGGAAAAGGGCTGCACAACCCTCTACTCTTACTCTGCTCCCTAATGTAGCAGAACAAAATGCAATGTTTTCACGTCGTGTTTAATCCTGGTTAAAAGGATACACGGTTCCACCAAAAACTGTATGTGCTCTGGACAGCAAAGTTAAAAGCAGAACTTTGTGCTGAAGCTAGAACAAGGTGAATCCTGTATACAGTGGCACCTACCCATGGTATAATGTTCAAGCATGAAAAATGAAACCAGCTGAGTTTTGCACAAAGCTTTTATGTGTGTCTGTCTGATGTGCTCTGTGAATCTTTTGTCACAGCTCAAAGTGTTGTCCCCAGAGAGGGACATTTTTTTCCCCTTCCCTCAACTGTGTTTTATGGTTTTATTCTAATTTTACAACACAATCTGTGACAGCTGGTCACACAGTGTGTCTGGGTTGAATAAAGCTCAGGGACCCTTTGCCAAGCCTCTATGCAATGTGCTGAGCTTAATGAAATGTGTCAGCTCCACTGTGAATCGTGCATTCATGGAACTGAATGAATCTGAGTTTTCAAGGAAGACTTAAAGGATACATAACTTCACAGAGCAAACCCAGGGAGTGGGGAGAGGAGAGGAATCCCAGAGAAATGCTCAGCAGCTCTACCAATAGCAAAATAGATCCTGATAGTTGTAATTTAATCAACCTGTTTGAGTAATGATTTAAAACTATCAGCCACTGCTGAGACCTCAGGGGAGAACAATTAACATTCATTCAGTGGCTGAGTTAAAATGCCAGGTCCCAGTGGTCTAGGTTATAGTGCAGTTCTGACACATACATCCAGCACAATCCCAAGAGTCACGTCGTTCAGGGTCCTCTTCCATTTATATAACAGGAACAAAAGTGTTTCCTTCTGGCTCAGTTTGCTTTTCTTATCTATTAAGGTTATCAGCCCAGGAGGACACTGACCACTCCTGAACACACAACAGTACTGTGTTGGTACCCGAAGCCATTTTCACATTTGGGAGAGGGTATCCATCTGTGAGAGTCCTGTACATGGTGAACAAAGCATTGCAAGGTACACAAAGCAAAGTGCATACTGTAAACTGGACTGACCTTACTTTTTCTTCTCCCAGTGCTGCAGAATGAAGAGGACCCTGATGAACATGAAAAATGCTAATTTTAACAGAAAAAGAGGTCTTCAAAAGATTTGAGCTTTTCCTGCATTATGTCAACCTCTGAAAGTCATGGTCCCATTGCATTTGCCCTCCTTGTATTTTCTCAATAGAAGACAGCCTATCAGTAAACAAATTAATGGCTTGATTTTCCATTGGAAACAAAAGGAAACATGAGTGTTCACCATGCTTGAAAATCATGCAGCATATGCTCTGGGGGTAATGGGTAAATTGTTACCCTAACTGCTGTAAAGGACTTGCTCTGTTTTCCTTTTCCTCAGTGTTTTCAGTTACCTGCCAGCTGAACTGCCCTGAATCCAAACCTAGACGTGTCATATGTGAGCACTCTGCTACAAAGCGGGGACTGTAAGGAGGCACATGATGTCCATGGTTGGGCCCCACTGCAGTTTGCTGTCAAAGTCAGTCTGACATTTCTAGATCAGACAAGAAGCTGCCTGACCTTGTCACGTGAGTTTGACCAGGGAAACAGCAAACACAACACTTGCACAAATGCTGTAAAACAGGAGTACAGATGCCAAAATGTGAATGTCCTTTGGGGTAGAGTTAAAAGTCAAAGGCAGAACTCGCAAATGTGTGAACACTGCTTTCAAAGTTTTCTACCTCTCACCAGCAGCTTTTACCTCATAAGTTCTTTACTAAGGAATTAAGCCTTAAAATATCCTTTTAGATGAGAAGAGGCTATTTGGTTTTACATTAAGGGAAATAGAAGGTTAAATCACTCCTGCAAACCTTACACCTGTGTTGGGATCAGAACTAAAACCCAGCTATCTTTGTTCCATTCCTTGGCTTTAGCCCAAGACCATATATTTCTACCTCCTAACACAAGCCCTGAAGAAATGTGCTTAAGAAGAGAATCTTCCCCTGCAACCAAGAGCCCCTGGCCGGAAACATAGCTCTGAACCATGCCAACCTGTCACATGTGCTAACAATGAAAAAAGAAAAAGCCACAGCCTTCTGAGAAGCACACTTTCAAATGTGGCCCAGAGCCTGCCACCCTGTCTCCAGCCACCTTCTTTTTGCACCTGCACCAACTGCACCATTCTCCTTGTCCCTGAACTCCCCTTCTCCTTCCACATCTGTTGCCTGCAAATCTTCCTGTCACCACCACCTTTTTTAAATGCCAAGGCCCGGACTGCATCCCCATTCCTTCAGGACACAATCACTTCTGGTCACGGAGAACATCAAACTCCCCTTCTCTCCTGGACCGTCCCCCAGTCACCTGTGACACCAAACCTACGAGGTTCAGCATGCAATTTGCCACCTTCTCGCCCCATGCAGAAGGGTGAGACAAGGGCTAGCCCCATCCTGATCAGAGCAGACACAGAACCTTCTCGTGGGATGGAGTCTAATGCAGTGCTAGCGGGGTCCAGGCCAGGACCCACAGGCCCCTGGTTTCACCAGTAAGTCTTTGATCCAAGACAAGCTTTGTCTGCAACATCTTATCACCCCCTCTATTCCCAGTTCCTCTCTGTCATGACGCAAATGCACTGCTGGTGCAAGACCGTTCCATTTTCTGGAAAGCCACAGGGTCTTCCTCTAATCTTCTTCTAATGAATTTGTGAATATTCAAATATATTCCATATATTTTGAACCAAAGCTTTATGTTATTACTAGCATCTATTTTCTGCCATCCTGTACATCTTTCTGGAAATGGTTTGGGGGTGAGATTTATGATAGGCCATTGCAATGTGCTCTTTGTTGAGCCTAATGAAAGTAGGATTTACCCAAGCATAGGGATTAATTTAATTGTCCTGTATCTCAGATACAGCAACACTTTTAATCCATGTTTGTAGACCTGTAGAACAGCCAACCTGTTCAGTTCTAACGACCCGTGCAAGAAATACATTTTTCAAACAAATTCTCAGCAAGATGCTTTTCTTCAGCATCTCTGGCTAGAAGAGGCTAAGTGAGGTGATGGAGTTCTGAATCTTACATCTTGCTCTGGAAGTGCCCTTAATGATGGCTGAGTTCTGAGTTTGTAGAAGTGTTTTTAATTACTAAGGGAAAAAAAATGAAGTCAAAGCTGAGCCAGCTGCCAGAGCTTCCAGAGGACTGACTACATTCACAAATCTTGTAATCTTTTTATGTTCATTATGAGAATATTGCAAAAAAAAAAAAAAAAAGGCAATCAGATCTTGGCCAACAAATTAAATGCTTATTCAAAGATTAATTCACATCATCTGTACTCCATTAGATGTTCTCTTTTGCCAGGGAATATAATGCAATATTTTCAGGGGGAATAGTTGCTGCTATTGCCAAGAGCTTGCAATTTACTGGCTCTTGCAGCGTTGACATGGGAGTCACTGGGCTATGGGCACAGCTAGAGCAAATAGTGTAGCAATATACAGTATGAAACATATGGAGCAGATCTGCTTCATTCTGGTGTTAAAAGGTACTGATTATGACTCTGAGATGCAGCCAAGTAACAAGGGGGAAGCAAACCCATAAACCAATAAAAGTTTATCCTTCGTTATATCATGAAGGGAAAACTTTGTCACTGCTGGGTTTGGGGTTTTCCCCCCCAACTATAAATACATCAAGACTGAATTTTAAAATCAGAAGATATAGCTGAAGAAAGTGCGACAATTTTGGTGCATCTAACCTGAAACATCATAACAGGGCAACCTTTCCAAGAATAAGTGCATGTAACTGCTAAAGGCAGATCCCTAGAATAATAAAATCAATTTGTCACTCCTTTCAGAATACACAGTACCAGAATGCAGTGGTACTATCTTCCCTATTTTTACATTTGCTAAATATGAAGATTTTACCTTTTGTTTCTGAACACCAAAGGCCAGCACTGTAGTGCCAACCTTTGAGGACCTTATAGGTAGATGTTAGATGGGTGCATGCACAAGAGTGAGATTCATGAAAGCCACCATGCTCAGTGCAGAACTGACTACATTAGCTCATAGGAAATCATAACTACTTAATTTTTGCCCCTTAGGGAACTGTAAATACTGGATTTAAGTAGATACAAGGAGAATTACAAAACTCAAAGGTGTTTGCACCTTTTACTGAATTTAGGTCCCAAACCTTTTTCTGTGTAAACACTTCTAGGGACAACACGACAATAAATATGACGAAGTAGTTATCAATTATCCAAAATACAATTTTTTGTTACTTTTTTGTTTTGTTTTGTTTTGCATCCAGTGTTCCTCACATAGTAAACACAAAGAATGCAGAGAACTTGGTCTTGTGTAAAAACTGGTGGCACCTAAATGACAAAGATAGCACTGAAAAAGCAAGCACAGAGCACATCTGGAAGAATAGAAAGATAATTCCAGCTGCTAAACTGATCTTGAGAATTCAACTGATGAGATACAGGCTGACTGATATACTGCACCCCAGCTTTCAGTAGACAGGGCTTTTTAGTGGATCACATAGTTGTCTCTAGATATTCTACTGTATCTGTGTTGTGAAAAGGCATGAATTTACAGATGCCATGGAATTCACCTGCAGTTATATTCTTTTCATTCTGCAGTATTTACAATAAAAAAATCACCATGAAATCTAGGTGTCGTACTGCCACATAACATACTCCTCTCAGTTGCTTTGCCTGAGGCCCAAATAAAAAACAAATGGCATCCTTCCATTGACTTCCCTGGGTACTGGAAACCAGGCTGCCTGCGTTTGGCTCCTTGTGGAAGCCAGATGCTACAAAGTGGTCATTTTAAATGGTTGAAGGACAGAACTAAGTAACGGAAAGTTGCTTTTTCCTGTAGAAGCTATACCAAATCTGGGCTACCTAGCCAGGCTTTTAGATACACAAGTAAATAGGCAGTTTGTTCCCAAAGCAACGTTGTGTCAACTGTTGCTTTCTGCTAGATGAGAAGTAATCTCCACTCTTCTCCACTCTCTATTACAATGCACATTGCCTGTTTCTCCTACTAGCCTCTCAGAAGTAAAGGGGTGAAACGCAACTGCTCTGTTTAATGAGTTGCTGTTATTCTTATTGTAATGCCCAGTAAAAATTAAGTTTTTATTTTCCTGATCTCTTTCCTTCAGGAAATGTCAGCCAAACATAACCCAGCAAAAGCAAACACCATATTTGCCTTGGCTTCTGGGACATGCCATGTTCCCAGAATGAGGGCAGAACAAACTGCTGGGGCTTAGGCACACTGCCTGGGTTGAAAATTGGGCACCATCTAAAGCTAGTTTGCAGACACTGGAAGCCAAACCTGTATTCTGGGCTTTGCCAAGTCTAGTGCTTTTCCTTCACTTTCCCAAGCCCATGGTAGCCACATCAATATACGTATTTGAGAAAAGTTTGAGCATATCCAAGGTGTTATGCAAATATCCTCTCTTATGTTCTGCTACAATACATGTATTGAAATAAACTCTTGTAAAGGCTTTACAGACATCAACAATTTTTGATTAATTATCAAGCAAAAGCCAACAATTTTCCTGCCTTACTATACATCATTATAACCTATTAGCTGTGTCTAGTTGTCAAGCAGCATCAAAAATAGAATGTCATGCCAGGTTTGTGAAAAACAATTTGGACACCATGCTCTCTGGTTTTGGCCCATGTGTTGTAAACAAAAGGACACCCTTATTTCTTCAAATGTGCCCCTGATGGGATAGATTCATAATATAAATCACTCCAACTTAAGTTGTATGTTTTTATTTTCTGCATTAAAAATTCCAGAACATGACTCATCCTCTTGTCACTACATTTTCACATGGATACAACTCCTCCACAATCAATGGAGTCATACCAAACTGCTAAAACAGGCTTTTAGGCAATACTGTTTTCAAGAAGTCCATCCTCTAAGCAACTTCTACTTTCACTAAGACAAGACTGAACTACAAAATTGTTCCATTCCGTGACATTTATTTGTGAAACTCTCACAATCCTGGTGTGTATTCCTTGAGATCGTACTAACCACTCATACAAATCTAAGCAAACCATAAACAGGGTGTGAATGTTAGCATGCCTCCATACTCCAAGATTTCCGCTGTGAATGCAACCTGAAAATTAGCTTAAGAACTGTGTCCCCAACAAGCTTTCCCAAGGGACAAGAAAACTTTTGAGATCCGATCTTCAGATAACTAAGTTTGGCTCGGCTTTCAGTCACGTCTGTTGTTAAAACAACCTATTCCTACAAATGCAGGAGCTGTTAAAATAAGGGCACACTCACTAAGCCCCAAATTTTCAGGATATATAATCATAACCTGCTAATCCTTCTGTTTATCCCCATCATAATCAGGATAGCAAAGTAGATAAGGACATGATAGTAAAATGGATGTGATTGCGCATCCTGCCTTTTCCAAGGAACTTGGCAGTTTCTTGCCCCCAGCAGTCACTGCTCCACGGCCTCTCATTAGTGCCTCATCTGAGATGCTGTCTGAAGATCGTTTCATGAATTTACATTGTCTTCACAGATGCCGACACTTACAGTTCCCTGAAAGCCACATGAATTTGTGCACTTCAAAATATCCAACTCAGGTTAGGGTTTGAGCATCTTATTTGGTTCATTCTGAGTGTATGTCCCAACGTCTCTGTACATTACAGCATTACACCAGAAAACTTTCCGCATAATTACTCCTTCCTAACAGGAGAAATCTTCAGTATTGTGATATCAGACTACTTTTATCATATGCCACTTTTAAATGTATATATGTTTTCATTGGCACAACACTGATCTGAAACATGCTGGGCCTTTGGAGGGAAAATTTAGGGGGAAAGAAAAGGAGAAGGGAGAACAACCTAATTCCTCTAACAGGTTACCTTATAAGCAACCAGCTTTCTGTAGCTGCCCAGGATCCTGGCAGACTGGGAGCTATTCTAGGGAAAAGAAGTGGATGATGAGACCTGCATGCAAAATGCAGTCCGTCACGTGCCAGTGCTGTTTATCATTCACATTCCACTCCTGTACCATCGGTAGCAGGCACAGACACTAAAGTTGGACTTTATCAGCATGTTTCTGTTCCTACACATACGACCATCATCAGAGAGCTTTGGCAACAGCTGAAGGACTGAACAAGAAAAAAGTAATAATGCTGGGCTCCATAGTTTTCTCTTAAACAACTTTGACAGAACTTGTTGAACAGGCAAGAGAGCCCTGAAACTTTCAAGAGGAAAGCAGAAATACAAGCATAACTGTCAAACTTCACTTGAGTTAACAGCTCTAATATTGTGACCAGAAATACTTTTCCAGAGAAATGCAGGCAGGAGACTAAATATATAATTGACATGCTCTTGGACTGCCATTCCAGGTCTGCCACTAACATGTTCAGTCATTTCATCTGGGGTATTTAACCCCTAGTTATACCATCCTCCCCACTGGCAAATGAACAAAAGGATATTGAACTTCCTGGGTGAGGCTAAGGTAAGTGGATGTATTCTGCCATACATTTCCAAGGCAAGCACTGTACTTGTGTAAAATACTCAATATGCTACCCATATGTGCACTTCTACCTCCATTTTGCCAGTGCTGGCAACTCTGCTCTTTATTTCAAATGAGAATCTTCATATTCCTTTTTCCACGGATGCACAAACTATATTATACCTCATGGGAAGGTGCTTCCAATAAACATCTATAAATCTACCTCATTTTTTACCTAAATCCTTACTTAAAACCAACTCTTCCATGAAATCAGCCTAAAACATGATAATGATGAGGCAAGCTCATAAACTGAGACCTTCTTATAGCATGTCAAAACTGACCATGTCTGCACTGCAATAGAAACATGAAAGGGAGAGAGGTCTGATCTAATGCTGCTCCACATTTGCATGAGTCAGTGTGTTCCCATGTTCCTGTACATGACAATCTGGAGAAAGTAGCCTGGGTCCAACTGAGCTGAGAGCAGGTTGGAAGCAAAACAGAGGTAAAAGTTTTCCATGTAACAACCTGTGGAGCTTGTGACCACCTGATATGAGTTCAAAATGGGATTAAACATATTCAGAGTCAGTCTAGTAAATCTCCAACTCAGGATATGGCTAACCTGCCAGTAGGTGTTGTATCAGGCAACAGACCACTTAACACATGCCCTGCTCCCTGATCTCTTCCTTCCAGCCGCCTTTACCAGTCATTGTCAGAGAGGATGTCAGTCTAGATAAACCTTTGCTCTCACCCAGTAGCTTATGCTTTCAGGTAAACTAGTAAGACCTGCTTTTCACCAAGAGCTTATTATCTCTGGCACAACATCACGCTATATGGCTTTTAGCAGTGTGACAGCCTTCATGGAACTTGGTACCCCTGCATGCTGTCTTGTTATATTCGTGCGTTCTTGTACCCACTGATACACTTTATTTAGCATGCACATTATAGGGAGTGGGACACTTGTTTGGTCCTATGTTGATTGAATGGTCGATATGACTATGTATAAACTAGGCACAAGAGATACTAGGGTAAGCTGTCAGAAAGCCCCTGCAGATTGAACGCATGTGGGCCTGACCTCCAGCCCCCTCGATCCATCACACAAGGTTAGCTGATATGATAAACACCGTAAATAGAAATGACTTGTTCTGAGCAATAGCTGTTAAACCAATAAACACCCAAAACTTTGGAGAAAAAACACTATTTTTCCTAATTTATCAAACAAGACTCTGTATCTTTTTTTTTTTTTCCCTCCCCCTTTTTAAACAAGTTCAGCTTGTGAAGATTGAAGAAAAACAAGACGTCCTTTCAAATCCCTGCTCTGGATCAAACCTCATTAGGTTTTGATGTCAATGGTGCATAGAAGGCTGACCGCTGCCAGTAGAAGTATTTGGCAGCCGGACTGTTACATAATACAATCCTGTCTTTCACAGAAGAGAGATCTCTGTGCTACTAAATGTGCTAAAATTTAACCCGCTGCTCTGCTCCATCCAGCCAAAACAACTCTGTACATTTTCCATAGTACTAAACGATGGTTATTAAAAAAAGTCAAACTTCTGTTTGAAAAATAAAATACCCAGAAATAATAAAAACACATATAGGTATTTGTTTAAGGAAGTACACATTTCCCTTTCCCCACCTCTGTCCGAAATCTGCTCTAAGAAGGGAGATGTTTGTCCCTAGAAGCAAGAGGAATATTTTTTAAAAATTGTACATCTATTACAAAAAATATACTAATGAAAAGAAGTGTGCTACTCTCTAACTGTGTTACTGCTTCATAGAAAAGTTTGGATTCAGAACTCTGGAAATAAAAAATGTTTTCCAGGGCTGTTTACAGTAAGCTTGAGTTTTCAGCTCCCATGAGTAGGAAGAAAATGTCTAACTTAAACTTTTTTTTTCCAGAATGGCTTTTTAGATGTGTCTGAGTATCCTGTGATGCTAAAAAAACAGTATCAGCTTTGAGTGGTGTAAATCAGGGGCACTCTTAGTCCCATTCGTAGTTTCTGCCAACAAACTGACAAGGCAATTTACAGTGCCAGATGTTGACAGGTGATATTCCCACTGAACCCAAGTTTTAAAAAACAAATTATCTTCTCTGAGCCCTGGTATAAAACAACCCATATAATTTCACCCAGCCATCTCTGGACCATCCCCAATATCTTGTGTTCATCTAATGAATACCCTCCAGCAACATTGATATTAGCAAATCTGGGAAAGAGAAATCCCAGTTGTGGGACTGATTGAAACTGGAAGACAGACCTTCAGGATTTACCCCATAGAGAATCAAATAGAAAGATCCCAGGAGGCCTAGCTCTACCCAGTCAGTTTACAGTCACCAATAGAGATGACCCAATGCTCCTCTCAGCTGGAGAAATGCTTTGGGGATATTAATCCATACTCAAGCATAAAGTTAAGGGCAACTGTGAGGTAGGGCAGAGGGAAGGGATGTGCACTTGCCCCCACACTGAAGACATTGAGTGTGGTGTGACCCGCCATCTCTCTACTCTCTAGCTAGTGTCAGGCAGACAAAATCCTTCTCCAAAAAGCCCTGCTGTCAGCTGCTGTTGAAAGAATAGGTTAGAGTTATAGGTATTTCTTTATGCAGCATGGACACAAGTAGCCACAGACATCCAACACAGCACACACTAGAATTGACTGCATCCCCTGTCCTGGGCTCCTACAATAGCAAAGATTAATCCTGAGGGAGGGAAGATATTCACTGAGGCAGCTAAGGAAACAGCTTTCCATATGCCTCTCTGATAGGAAAGTCAGTAGGGGACAGTGACTTATATAGTCTGAATTATCCACTGAAGGAGCCTCTCCATCCACAAAGAGCAGAAGGCTAGAGAGATGAGGGAGACCTGAGTCCTAAGGCTCAAGATTACCCCTGAGAACATACCAGCCTGAATGCCCCAGCTCAGCAAACAGTACAAGGAAAGCACAATCTCCCAGTGGACAGTGGCCAAGTTGGCCTGTGTTACTATGGGGTTTTCCTTTAGAGATGGTGTTACCGTAGTGTCCAGCAAAATTCTCCTCAGCACAGCCTGAAGATCCTCTCTTGGTGCTCCTCCAAACCTCGACTGAACCCATTATGTTTTCAATTGAGCTGCGTGTTCCATGGGTGGGCATTTTATTGTACACAGAGAGGAGCGCAAGAGAAGAGAAAGTAGGTTGGAAGAGTTATTTAGCTTTAGGAAAACTTAGTTTACTTAGGAATTTATCTTTTGTTTCCCTGAATCAGGAATTAATTAATCCACATTACTCTCTTTGTTTAGATGTTGTGTATTATGCTTTGATAGGCAGATAGTGGCCTAGAGCAAGTACTACATAAACAAACACTTGTTAACGGAGACTTGGAGCATGACGGAAAAACTGGGGATACAAACCAGCTAAAAAGAGAGACAAGCCAGTCCCAAGGTGGTGAACGGGTATTACACACACATTCAAAAACCTCAGTACTCGCCTTTCACATGCCATGATACCCACCACCGAGGTCTCAAATGACAGATCCTACTCGGAGCACGTTCCCATGTCCTTGTGCTAAAAGGGCTGCCAATGCAGCCTTCCCCAACAGGAGGGTTTGGGGAGAGGGCGTCCCTCTCAGCTCCAGGAACTGAGTAGCCCCTGTAAGCCCCAACCCTGGCCCTTTCTCCTGCCTGCCCAGTCCCTCAGAGAAATGATATAGCAAAAACCTGGCTCCCACCAACTGTTGTTACAGCCAGAGAGCTCAGAGGTTTCTCTTGGCTCACTGGCTGACTTGTGTAACCAGGGTGAGGTGGTGTGGGGAGCACGAAGGATGAGAGACTGGATCTGCAGTGCTAGGGGGAATGGAGGGGAGCTTAGCTGCATTTTACTGGGTGTGAAAAACATAATTAACAGTTTGGAGTCACTATGGCTGTGCATGGACAAGGGCTGGGTTATGCAAAAACAGTGACTACACTGAGAGAGCCGGGGATCGCCTCTGTGGGCAAGGACATAAGGAAACCTTGAACCAACAGCCCTTGTGCAGGTTCCCTTCCTCTTCCTACTTCACTCAAAAGCAGCACAGTTCTCCCTCATCTTCAGTATTTTTTGTCGGTTTAAAGTCCAACTCCTTGCACAAACCCCCACTGGGCCATTAGTGGTATTTTGAATAATCATCATTTCAATGCCATCTGGATGTGATTTCCTTATAAACACAGGCAGGAATCAAGTTGCTTTTATTTTTTTAGCACATAGGCATTTGAATAGATTGATAGAGATAGGCAGCACTTTCTCAGACAAAGGACACAAGCCTCTTACGATATGTCCATCTTTTAGAAACCATACTGCCTGCCAGAATTTGCTACATTTCTGCTGAAACCAAAATCTTTATTGTCTTTTTATTATTACAACATCAGTTCATGCGCACTCTTTGTAATGACAGGTACTGACTTGTAATTTTATGATAGTCCCTTGATGCAAATAATCCAGCAGAAGCATAATTGCATGCTATTCATACTTGGATATTATTAAACTCCCATTATCAGAGTAAGTCTTTATGAATACACATCTAAAAGAGGAACTATTTCAACCCCACACAATATTTTCTTATGCAAACACTACAGTCTGCATACATCACTCAAAGTTAAAGCATGACGAAGAATATCTGGAAGTCTTTGGTGCCTAAATCACTTTAAATCACCGGATAAAGTATTGTAAATCTCACTGAAGTCTAATCTCTCTCAACCCACCCTTTTTTCTCTCCCAATATCACATTACACACTGTTCTAGCCTATGGACACGTTAGGCCTGAACTGTAAGTCATGTCAAGTAAAATTCTGATCTACTTCTGAACATCTATGACCACACAAGAGGGTTTTTCATATGTAAACCCTTGTTTGCTGGCTGAACTTATCACCATCTAAAACCTCTGGGCCACCAGTTTAGTCCTCAGCCATAAAACAGAAAGTATGTCTTTGGACTGCATTTAAAAAACACATAACACCTTTGGTACTCACATTGCAATTTGGCTTCCTTGCCCTTGCCTGCAATCACACAAGAGGTTAAACTCAAGCCATTCATTTAAACCCTCTGAGTTTCCTATGTTTTGGGGTGCACTGGACAGTTGAACTTATAGACGTATTAACTGAGCATGAAGGTACTGTAATTGTTACTACTGGTTGGTACATATTTGTTTTCCAGGCAAATAAGAAGATAGCAATGACTACACAAAAGCATTTTTAAAGCACTCTCCTGTTATATTATCCAAAAACTTCAGAAGCACTTTAATTAACCACTGATTCATTCACTACATCCTTGAATTCGGACTCCTTTTCTAGATATGTCCCTTTATAATTATTAAGTATGCTGTTCTTCTTTGCAGATAGCTTGTTCAACTATGTATGTATCAAATAAGGATAAATTCATATCCCAGAAAGTCTACTCAGATGGCTTTTGGCTCTAGCAGAAATAAGAAACCAGGCTTTTGGTTGGTCCACAGGCACCATAATTTACAGACTACTAGTTACTGGCACCTCAGGGCAAGGAAGCCCTTGCAAAATTATTCTCCTCCTATTTTTTCTCAAATGAAACTATATGATTTAATCCTAGTTTTGTGGGGGGGGAAAAAAAAAAAAATAATCACACCAAAATGAAGCTTAGCATTCAGTGCTTCAGACTGGAGGCAGATTTAAACTGCACAGAAGCAGTCATTTCTACATACATCTTAGGTGAAAAGACTGGTAAAACATTCAGTTTGACCAACATATCAGGCATCAAGGCAAGATCTCTAGAGCTTAAGTCATTCATCACTGTAACTCAAGTTGGAAACCCAGTTCCTCTGAGCTCGGCCTGTAACAGTCAGTGTCTAGAGACGGAACAGAGATGTCTCTGCCACATGCTCAGCAGACGACGCAGGCTCCCCCATGCCCTGTACTGTGGACTGAAGAAGTGCCAGGGCTTTCCCCCTATGCCCACACAGAGAATCCTCTGCTCCACTCTCAGAGAGAAAAAGATGTCTCATTAATTGATGAGTGCTAAAAATAAACTCAAAATTAAATAAAAAGTTGACCAGGTTTGTGACATTTTTTGCTACAATGCCACCCAACTACTATTTTTTTTTTTTTTTTTTTGGTCTTAAAGCTTCATTTGGCAAAGCAACCCATATCTCGACATGGTCCAGGTGCCCTGGCTTACTTCAGAGATGATGTAAACAAGCCAAGTTTTTCAGATTTGCAAATTAGCTACTGCACACGTACATGTAAGATTTGCAGAACAATTTCCCAACACGTACTTTTCTACTAAGAGTCTTAATGTCCCTATGGTGCAGAATGATTTATGTCTGAGGCGTGTGTGACAGATTCATGTTACATGTCCAAAGAGGCTGTGGAATACACTATATATCAATTCTCAGGCTTGTGCTCTTTTTATTTTGTCTATTAAAAATTAAAGAAAATTAATCATGAAATTAAGAAATACACTTTACTAGCCTTCCATATTTTCCACGGTGGTTTAAATAAATCAAATCAAGATTATAAAGCGCCAAGACCAAGAATTACTATTGCATTAAAGAACATTGTTCTGAATCTGGAGCGACTAACAGAATATCATTGTATCTTGACTCTTGTCTTTGAATACAAGCTATACGGGAGCAGGGTTCAAGAAATGAGCACAAATAGAGAATTGTCTTCCTGAAAATGTATTAAGCACCAACTTTTTTATGTAACAGCTGGATATTTACAGATTTGGAAAGACACTACAGTGAGCCACACTGTTTCTGGCCCTTACATGGGACAAACATGTCTGGGAAAAAGGAAGACACAAGGAGATGGCACCACTATGCATCTTGTTCAAAGTCCAAGGATGATCACAGTCCCTCTGCAAACTTCTGCTTGGGAACATTAACACCAGGGCTCTGCCTACATGGCACGTTCACAATCAACTTATGTGCATGTACATCCAAGCGTTGCACATTCTCACCAAGGGTAGGCCAGATTTAAACACTCCTGAGTTTTGGGAAGGCCTGGATGAAAAAACATATGGACTGGGTCCACTTCTCACTGTGGCCAAGTACCCAGTCTTGATCTCATTGAAAACAATGGCAAAACTCCTGGAGAACAATCCTGCTCATAACTAGCCAACTGTCTATCATTTTTCTCACTACGTAAGCTCTTATTTTTACTATTATACCTGATTAGACTCTCCAAGCTGTGGGTTTTTTCCCACCCTGACCTCACTCGAATGATGTCAGACCAGGGGTAGGGAGAAAAATACAGAAATGCGGTAAATGCCAAAGCTGGAACCAGCACATTCAAGAAATAAATATAATAAGTAGATACAGTGCCAAAACTGGATACAGCAGCTGAGGAAAAAGGGAAATGTAAAACTTTCTTGGCAAGGGCACATGGATTCATCCAGCTGAAAGAGGCACATTCCGGCCCACACCATTGTAAGCAATAATCTATGTCTCCCTCAAGAAAATACAGATGTTTGTAATTTTTTTGATTTTTTTTTTTAACCGCTCATATGAAATAACCTTGTTGTCTTGAAAAATTCCTCTAGGACTTGGTATTGCAAACGTTACTTCTGTACAAACTGTAAACTGCTGACTCAAACCAAACACACAAGATTACATACAGGACAGTTTTGAAATGCATTCTAATAATAAAAATGTACTTGAAGATTGAGTGAGGCTAGTGAATTGAAAATGCATTCAGGCTAGATAAGATGCAATTAATAATAATACTAATGAAGACACTGCAATCAGACTTTTTCTTGTCTCTGACAGTGTCCTCCTCCTCTTCATCATCTATTTCAGAATTCTCTTTGCAGAAATGATACTCATTAAAACCTAAAAAATATTCTAATCTTCTTATTTCAGTTGAGCTGATACTGCAGTAACTTCATTGTCTTTTAATCAGATGTTGCTGATTTACAGGAGTGTAAGTAGTTGAAGAGTACAGTCATCACATTCTTAGAGAGGCTTACTGAATCTGGCATCAAGTCCTTTGCTGGCAATTCCTATGATCTGGGCCAGATAAATACTTCAACTGAAAAGGCCTAATTCTTCTCTGCTTTCCACTGTGCATTGTTATTTATATCTGCATATGGTAACTGTCAACTGCAGCCCTTCTGATTTTCACATTTTGTGGATATGAACAGCTATGCGCTCTTGAGCACACAGGTGAAAAAAGTTCAATGTGCAAACACATTTTAATACACAAGTTTTCAGTTTTCATAATTATTCTTTCTTTACATTAACCAGTAGTCTGTTTTGATTTTTTTTTTTTATTATTTTTTTTCTGACTTGTAATTGCCATAGCTTCAGTCAGCCTCCTGGCTGAAAGTCAGCCTTTGCTTTTTTGTCTAGCTCTAAGGAAGATGATGAATTGGAGAATTTAAAACACCTCTTCACAGAAGTGCTCAAGAGCACTAGAGTCACCAGTCAATCTGTCAAGCTCAGAACTGAACCCCAAGGCAGTTGCTGGGGAGAAGTGTCAAATCTGCAGCTGCTGTAAATCCTCCTGGCTTTGTTGAATACTGAAAACTTACATTAGCAGAGAATCCAGCCCAAAATTTGAAAAATGTCCAGGATGGACCTAAATGTGCTTATTTGTGCAGTTAGAACATTTAGAAAAGGGTGAATCTTTGAATCCCTGGAGGTGACAGACACCTTCTACAGATCAGATCATGAACATCAAGAATAGCAACATGTCAGCTTTTGTACAGACATCAGTACCCAACACTGAGTAGTGTGGGCATCCTTTTCTACAAGCATTGTCTGTGATGACTAACAGATTCTAGACCTTTCTTTGAATGAGCCCTAAATGGTATGAGGTAGCAGGGAATTCCCCAGGTAGCTTATAGGTGCTTTGTATAATATTCTCTTTTATGTATTCCATATGTTATCTTTTACTTGCATCAAATATCTCCTTAGCCATAGCAAGACAGACCAGGAGGATGCAGGTGAGCAGAGAAGTGGTTTTCCACGATGCCCTTCATTATCTTGCTACCTCAAGCAAATTTTAAGTGTTTCATCTTTACCTGAATATGTCTCTGACAAGCTCTCAGTGACCTACTTGGCAAACAATTCTGTTGTCTAATTGATCACAGAGTTAAAATGCTTTTCAAAATTTCTCATTTAAATCTACCTGAGCTTAATTTCACAATGTAAGTCTTTGTATGCATCACCTATCTCTCTCAGACAACATCTCCTCCTGGCTTTAGTTTTTTTCCACTCTCAATTATTCATGTCCTGTTCTCCCTCCTAAGCCTTGTAGGAAATTAAAATTGGCCATTTAAGATGCACTATAAAAACAGAACCACTCCTTCCTGCTAAGAGGACACATGGTTTATTGTTTTCCAAGCTCTGCTGTGTCAGCAGCTCCAACCAGCAATTATAAAAATGAAGCCGCCAAGGTTGGTAAAAGTCACTTTCTTATTAGTGTCTAATTATCTACCAGTAGATCTGGGTCCAGTCTTCAGTGCCATTGCACACATCTGATATTGGTTGTGTCAAGTGGAACATTTATGATTTCATTTTTAAGGAGTCTTGTGAATAGAAATGGAGAGAGTTGGAATACACAAGGAAAGCAATTATGCACATGATGCAAATTTTTTGTATTGCCAGAATCCATCCCCTTCAATTCATTTCTCTCCACAGATCATCCATTATGTCTAACAGACTCACTTTTCATACAAGCTGCACATGTCCCACTGGTGTAAGACCCCTGAACTAGGAGTGCTTTCGGGCGTGGAGCTGTATCACATCTTCCCTTCATCTGTAAAAGTGGCATCAGTAAGGAAGTGATCAGACTGTTTTCCTAACAGTATTTCTGAAACTACAACTCTGACCTGACATAACAGAGATATCTGTTATCTCTGAAGACAGACTCCAATTCAGCTCAGCAGGGATGTGGCTCCTCACACAAGAGTTAACTGACCTGTGTGATCCCCTCCCAAAGTATGTTTTGGATGCAGAAAGTTTACACAGGCTCAATGGAAGTAATTTACCTGGGAAAAAGATTCATTGTCAGTTACTAATTAGACTATCCACATAAGGCTCATGAGACCTTCTCATTGAAAACAGTTGAATGTTGAAAGACTACCTTGGGGAGAATATCATGTACGTTTGCCCTGTTCCTGATCCTCCCTGAATACTCACTTGGACACCATTAGAGATGGAATATTGGGCTGGAGGGATCCTTGGCATGTCCTCAGCACAGTCATTGTTATGTTTTTAAAATTATAATATACTTAAGGAGACTAGATGCAGTGGCCACATTTCAGGTGTATGTCATCCTCCTGTTTGGCTCAATGCTGATCTACAGCCTCAGCCTCACATCTGTAAGTAAACACCATCCTTGACAATTTGGTTCCAGAAGTGAGTCAAATGACAGAACCAGTGGTATGCAGTTTTTAAGCTCTTACAGCCTTGAGGCCCCAACCTTCAAAACCAGTATGTCTCCAAGCAGTTATATCAGGACACCATACACACAGCAGTACTAACTTTGAGCTGCAACCTCAGGGTCTGAACCTCTTCTGGCTTCAAGTCAAACTCTCCACAGAGTCACAAAGCAATGTTCTTACCTCCCTTCCTCCCCATTCAATTTCTCTGCAGTTTCTTATTCTGATAAAAGAATCTGCAGATTCTTATTCTGACCTCCTCACGTTTATAAGTCCTAAGATGCTCTGATTTATCGGAGCAGATATTCAGAACAAGGCAAGAAAACTAAGGAAAAGAAAGTGAGCAGACATTTCTGAAATCAGTCACTTTTACCCTTGAAACATACAGATATTATAGCTTTTCTGTCACAGCAGCAAACTCCTGTCTCTTCCTCCTCTAACATGCTCAAGCCTTTTTGATAATCCACAACCCACTTCATGCTTCCTATTACAAGTGTGTGGTTATCAAGAGAGGCAAGCTTTCATTGCCATTAAACCATTTTTAAATTTTAAACTCAGCCAGGATTTGCTGGAGGGGCCCTGCTTGTCTGAAACTGCAACCCATAGATGGAAAAGGAGAGCCCTTGCTCTGAAGGTAGACACTTTTCCATTGGGAACCATCATAGTGACCATCACAGTGTGTGAAGGAAGATGGAGCACAAGAAAAAGGACTTGCTCTTATTTTCCACACTCCCACAGCAGCCCTCTCCACACCTATAGACTTTTGAATTGAAGTCATGCTAGGACTTGTCTCTCTATACCCACAAGGGTTTGAAATAAGAACCTACTCCCCCATTAGTTTTCCATGAAGACCGTAATCTGCCTGAAGAACAAGCTCAGAGGGAAGGCTGAGGTAGCTCTACTCCTGTCAGCCTCAGCCTATAGAGCCTGCCAACAAGAAAAACTTTTTCACTTGCTTTTCCTGCTTCCTGCCAGCCCACGCTCACCTGTGAAGAACAAAGTTCACTTGATAACCTTGTCTGAGATGGCCTTTTCTCTGTTTTGTTTCATTTCCCAATCCTCAGAGAGTGTGAAGGGTTGGGTGTTAGGAGCTTGACTTATGTAAGGCCTTTTACACCCTCTCATACATCTTCTCCTGCACAAGGGATGCACTCTGAGCCTCAGCACTTGAGTGTTGAGACAGCATACAAAAAACTGCAAACATGCTGTTTTGTACCAAGAATCTGTGTGAGAATAGGCCTAGGAGGTCCTTCCTGGTTCCAGTTCCCTCCCAGACTGGTAGAGCAGTGGTTTTCAAATGGGACCAATGAGATCACCAAGAAATCACCACATAAGGTAAAAACTTCAAATTCAGCATGAAAACACAACAGCAATTTCATTTCCCTCTGGCATACCACTCAACCGAGCTGAGAAACCATGTCTCAGAAACCAGAACGACAGAACAGGGGCACCTCTACACTAACAGTTTGACAAGCTTTGTCGGTAGCCTGCATTGGATGTACTTTCTTCTGGGTTTCCTCCACTGAGGGGTATAAGCAAGACAGTTCTTCAAACAGGAGAAGGAAAGCTTCACAGAGGCTATCATAGCACCCTGATCATCTATGTACACACACTCATTTTTCTTAAGGCCCATCTCTGTGACTTAAGTCAAGCACCGCCTTATGCTGTTAATGGCTTTGTAGTTTTAGATAGGTCACCAGAAAAAAAAGGGACTAAAAAGGGACTTTGAACCAAGTTCTTAGCCCACCTTCAATCAGTACTCACCAAGTGATGACATGCTGGCAGACCATTGTGGAGCTTTTTCTACTTTCTTCATGTATTTAACACTTTTAGATCATAACTCAAGAATAAAAATTAAGTATTAAAAAAAAATACTATTGAGGTAGATAATGAACTACCATGGTAAGAGATAAATTAGAGTACGTTGCTTCAAAGGTCAGTGCAGAGTACTCAAAACTATGTTTGAATAACTTGCATAAATTAATGTAAAACGATGGTTTCTCAGGGTACTGAGAACTGAGGCATTTAACAAACAGGGTTGTTCTCTGTTACAAGTAACAAGTAGTTGTTAGGACCACATTTTTTTTTTCCCCTCCATCATCAATGGATTCAAGACACACAGTTTACACCCAGATCCAAATAATCCCCAAATTCAGGGAGCTTCTATCTAAGATTTGAGTTCAGTTCAATCCCTTTTTTTAATTTCCTTATATTTTGGTCTATCTTTAGGCATTACCAGGGCCAGAATAACCATTTCCAGGATACAATTCAAAAGGGAGCCCTCAAGCTGCTGAAAAAGGGGTTTGCCATGAAATTACCTCCTCATCTTCCAATTTTGCTGCTGAATGAAATCTGAGCAGCTGTTAGCAGTTTCTTCAGAGTCCTGATTTGTAGAGTTACAAACTAAACAACATGTAGCTGGTACACTACTTCTATATCTGAATGCTTGTCAGACACATTTCTTATTCAAGACTGGTTAGCCATCAAAAACTAGAGAGAGATTCTCCTTCCTCAGCATGAGAAAACTTGTTTTTCTTTTCTGAATTTGTTGCGTTAAAAAGTTTGGCCAGCAATTTTAAAAACTTAACTCTCCAAGGATGGTGAAATTATCTACTTATTACTTTGTAATTATCTGAAAATTTTGGATGAAAATGCCTAGATTCCACTATCCACATTTCATCCTGGCTGACAAAGCTGGCAGATGATCCGGCACCAAGAACAGAAGAGCAAGAAATGATTTGGAAACACACTAAATCTGGAAGGCAATACTTTGAAACCGCAAAGGAGCCTCTGATTAAGTGGTCACTCTGAGTATTCATGACTGATCCAGGTTAGAAGAAAGAGAACAAAAAGCCACCTCATTTGGGACTTCTACTTTGAGCTGAATTGAACCCAGAGTAGGGAACTGTCCTCATACTAAGGGTGCCTTAGTAAGGCTGGATCTGTGAGAACAAAAGGGAATAGGAAAGCCAAATACATAGAAGTTTCACTTTTCAGAGAGGAACAGGGGATTTAAACTTACTGTTTTAAATTGCCTCCGGTTTATATTCTTGCATCTCTGGATTAAGATCTCAGAACCACTGGCCATCACACCTACACAGGAGTTTGCATTATTCATGTCCCACAGCAATCTACTGTGGATAAAGGACAAAAAGTGCAGCAGGTAGATCTCTTGGAGCTGAACTTCAGTATTGCTTCGAGACCTCGATTCTACAAAGCCCTTGAACATATCCTGGAGTTCAGAGAGGAGGGGCAAGGTCTCCTCTTCCTCTCCACTCATCCCATCTATGCCACAGCTCAGAGCAAAAAGGAAACTGGATCAGGCAGATTATGAGGGAGAAGAACCTTGGGGGTGGCCACAGCTCAGTCCTGAGCCCCTACCTGCTGATCAGCACCTCAGTCTTTGCCATGTGGTAGGGTAGCAGCTAGGTGGTTTTTCAGTCTTCCTCTAGCCCCCAGTGCAGCTGCTGCTACCACCAGTCAGGCAGCTTGCTGAGACAAGTTACATGGATGCCCATTGCAGCTCAAGACGAGCACTGACAACAGGCCCACAACCTACTCTGGGGACTCTTTCTTCCTTGTTCAGCAGACACATTTCTCAAGTGGTTTTGTTCTGTTGCTCCTCTTTAATCTAACGTTTCCCAGACATCAGCACTCTTGAAGAGCGCCATCTCTTTTAACACTCTCCATCCAGGCTCACTGCCTTTGCAGTGCCCACAGGAAACATGTGACTCAGAGCATATTTTACAGTGATATTTATTTGGCTCTGAACAGGTTCCACCTCTGCTCTCCATCTCCTCTCTTTCAGATGACAGGAACAGCATCTTATAAAGCAGCCCTTCAATACACTAGCAAAAAACATTGTAACTAATAACCCTGAATCTTCATCCGAGTTTGAGAGATTGGGGTGGGATTCACAAAACAGAAACCAGACATTGCTAAGTTATGAATAAACCGAGAGAAACTAAAATTCTCAAAAGTCTCAACTGGAAATAAAACTGAAGTTCTGTCCCTAACTTCCTTTCCTACTTCAGACTACCATAGTAATAACCAAAGCAGAGTTAAAAATGCCACTTTTTCTATAGGATTAACAGATCTTAATTTTTTTTTTTTCAAGACAAAAGTAATTTTAAAATCCTGTGTTTCAGAATTTAATTGGCTGGTGTCTCCCCATGACAAAGTAAAAACACATTCATGACATGACATTCATTTATCTTCAAACCATTCACTTACAGTCAGTGCCACGGAATATGGATCTCATTGAGCAGGGTGGAAAACAACCCAAGTATCTTTTGGGAAGAATCATTTTATTACAATTACGGGTTTTCAGAACAGACTGAAATCTGATGATTTCTGAGCAAAAGGACACTAAGGCATTTCTCTCCAGGGAATTAGTTTTTGTTTAGGGACATTCCAGGAAAACAGTCTGAACAGATATATTTTGTTGGCTGTAGCTTTTTTGAAGACTTGGTTCTGAATGCCATTAATTAACTGAAGGGCCCCAAAAGAGAGCCTATTCCACATGAAAGCAGCAGCATACCAAAAGACATGCAGCTCAGAGCTCCATGATAAAACTCCTAACGCTCAAGTTGTTCCTATCCTGTTTCATTTTGCACCTTCCATATCCATCAAATTTCACTGCAGTACAGGATAAGGGTTTTTTCCTACATGAAGTCAAAGCTCACTTCCTATTCTATTTTTTCTTCCTACTCAACCACACTGAGTCAGCCACCTTATGATAATCTTTGGTAACCGTATCCATCATAGGAGCTTTCTTCTAAGTGCAATACCTATTTCTCAGAGGTTATCTTCAAGAGAAACCAATCAGTGCCTCAGACCTATTTTAGACCTTTCAAGTGACCCTTCTAAACAACACATCAAACTTTCTGCACTTCAGTATTAGAAACAGCCCTGGGGGCTGCTGCATCCACCATTCTTGAACACATGTGCACTATGGACCCATAGGCATGGTGGTCTTAAGGCCTCTGGCCCTTTGACACCCAGGAAGAATAAGTTGTCTCAAAACCAGTGTTTTCCCTTGACAGAAGCATTTCTCCTTTCTTCCAATGGTACAGAGCACTTAGATCAAGAAGTGAAAACATAAAAACCCTATCACTTAGGTTTTACTCTTTCATCTCTCACAATCTCCCCTTTGCACCCATGAACACCACCTCCAGCCTGCCTTGCTTGCACTCTGAGGGTGTATGAGCACATGTTTTTCTGGTGTTATTGTGAGAGGGCACATTGTCCTGTCAGCCTCACTGACAACCAGACACACTGCACTACCCCTTTCCTTTCCTAGGCGAGGTTATAAAACGGTTTATTGCTTCATTTCTTGCTTTTCAATTTAGGTAAACCAATTTTACCAGGACTAAAGCTAAGAAGTTTTTTCTTCCTGGTTGTTTAACTCAGTTACCATATACAAACAACAATGCGGTTTATCTCATCTATTGTTTTACATTTCCTTCCTGATGTCTTTTGAACTCTAAGTACACAGTAATCAGTTACAAACTCACAGATGAATACTACCTATTCAGAGGGGACACCTGCACCAAAAAAAAAAAAAAAATTCTGTAAGGGAATACCTGTCTGTCACAAATCAAATCACACTATCCTTCCAAAATACTATTATCTTACTTCAAAATGTGTTAGTGAGCTGACTCTAACTCATCATTAGCTGACTTACGGACTGCATCTGCTCCAGACAATCAAGAGCAAGTTTGCAAACACCAGCAGATACCAAATTCATGCTTGCCCCAGGCCATGTTTCTTTTCATATGGTGGCAGTTTCTCTTTGATTGGGCAGCACAATAGGCTCTCTGTACTGCTAATACGTTCTGTTTTTCTGGAGATAGCTATGTCTCCAATAACTTGAAAAAAAAAAAAAAAATTAGTAACAGCTGAGATCCAGATGACTTGAGTACTTCACTAACAAAGAAAGATTGTTGAAGGCTAAATGAGACTGATCCTTCCTAGAAAGAGCTACAAACAAATAAGTACTGCATGGCTAAATGCTAGATTAGGATTCAAATGAGGATTTCTGCATAGATCATAAATCGAACTTTGCAGTGGAAAAGGTTTGCAGAAGAGCAAGGCAGATATTCCACATCTGCTTGAGTGTTCTGTTATGTCCCTTCTAATATAAGGGGTTTCTGCTTTAAGGGCTAGAGTAAAATTTGGAGTTATCCTTAAGTCCATGACATCTTCATGAAAGGCTGTGAACAGGAAGATGGGGGACAACCTTTTAGATTTTCCCCTTTCTATTGGATGCAACCTCAATCTCCACTTCACTCTCAGCAGTCCCGATGAGTTCCACCAGTGCATGTTTCCCTGAATTTCCTCCCTCTAACTCTTATACAGAACCTGAATACAGAGTCATGTGTGAGGGGTGCACGTCTGACCTGGAACAGATGCAAACACACATGAAGTCTCGCATGGGAGAGGCACATGCCTGGTATTTGGGAATGATGGAACAGGAAGATATAGCCTGAGGCTTCAATGAGGGAACACACAGTAGGTCTCCCGCACAAGTACATTTCTTGGCAGTCTGGACAAAACAACTGAAGTTAAATGAGCTAATCAGGCATCTTTTTCCCCCCCGAGGTAAAAGGAGCTTTCAGCTGTGGGACCAAGAGTTCCAAGTCAGCAGATATCTATGGTGTTTTTTGTAATCAATAGCTAAATAAAGTTGAAGGCCAAAAACATACGGGGGGGGGGGTGGTTAAAAAACAAGATTTAACTACACAAACCCAGCATCAATCTGAACCGTAGATTTCAGTTGCCCAAATCACAGGCCTCTGATTCAAAATGAAAGGGAAATGTCTCAGTTCTAGCGATCCCAAGCTCTCCTCATTAGACTTCCAGACTCAGGAAGGCATGTTTGTCCCACATACTCCAGTACACCTTCTTTCCAGCTGCCCGTGAACAGTGCTGGGACCAGGTATTTGACCAGTCCCTGTGGGTACTGCCTTCAGATATGCACTTGCTGCACTGGACATGGAAAACGCGAGCTTTCTGCAATGTTCACCAATAAATAGGTGGGAGGGTTTTCTTCCCTCAAAAAAACCCCAAAACAATGTTATGCTGAGCTGGCTAAGTTGCTTGCGTGAATCAAACGTGGGCATCTTGTGCATATACAAAAGAAATTGGTTTGCTATCACGTGATGCAATGAGACCTTTTCTCAAGACAAGGGAATGTGTGTAGGGAATTGCTGGAACCCAGCACCTTTTGGGCACTCAACACTTTGGGAGCTTTCCCCCCCCCAAGATCTTCCTTCCACAGGCAGCCACTCACGCACTCCAGGAGTGAGCCTGTGTCCTTTCTCCCTAGGCCACAACAGTTAAAAAGAAAGTTTAAGCATATGTCCTCTGCTGATGTCTTTTTCACAGGTCCCCTTCATTCTCTGACAGCTGAAATCTATCTGCTGACAAGCCACAGCCCTTACTGAGAGACAGGGTTTATGAGCACAGGCTCAGTCCTGTTATAACATGGCAATGCACCATCAAGTCAGCTCAGGATGTGGGCACAGCTCACTCAACTTCCAGCCAAGGATCGTCTGGATGGAGTGTCCAAATTGCTATGTAAAAGTTACAGCTCCTCTGGTCTTTGTTTGGGGCTGCAACTGCCAGTCCAATGCCAACGCCTTGAACTGACTAACCAGTGAAGTGAGGAACATACCATTCCCTGGTAACCATCCACAGGATGGATCAACTTTCCTAATGACAAGCAAGACCTTTTGGGGCAAAAGCTGGTGTAGACTCCAGCACAGCAAGGTGCTATTCAGCTAGCTGCCTTCATAAGGGCACACTCCTGTATCATCTGTACCCCTTAGTCCTGTTCCAACTCACAACATGCTCTTGCCCCTCTGCCCAAACCAAATTCTGCCCCAGACTGTAACCACTTTGTGTCGTGAATGAAGCAGAGATCTTAGGAGATGTAAAGAAAGAAAACTGAACAATGAAAGATTATATTACATACTTACTCAGAAAATAGCCAGATTAACCTTTCCTGTCTTAAGGAGTACATGCCCTTGCTTGAAACATTTTAATTTGTCCCATATGTCAGAAATAGTAAACACAGATGTAAAAATGGGTAAAAAGACACGTGCTTTAAAACAAGACTTTGAAAATCCATCAGTAGAGCCACTACAGCATGAGTTTGATGGTGCTTCATTTTTTTTTATTTTCTCCAAATAGTCACATATGTGGCTGCAACATTTCTGTGGAGACAAATGCATCTTTATTTTAGTTACTGGAGTCCTCTCAAAAACGCGCCTATAAACCCTCCGGGAGCGAGGAGGAGTCACAATGGAAAGACTGATGGATCTGCAACACTACAGCGGCTCACACGGTTCAATTGCCATAACTGTTCCTTTGTGGCCACAGTGTTAGCTGTGTGTCACTAAGCCTTAAATACACATTTTGAACTGTCATATCCAATATAGTGGACCCTGGTGGATAGTTAAAGACAAAGGAGAAAAATAGAGCAGCATGGAAATATGATGTGAAAAGACTCACTTTTTAAACAAGAGAATAGGAGCTGTTGTTGAACATGGTGCTTCATGCCTAGTATATTCTGCTGGCCTTGAGGAGATAAAGGCTTTAGTAACACAGCCTTTATGGGTTTACTTAGTTGTACACTCTGAATGAAGAACTGTCAGTATTTGGAGGCTCTCCTTGCTCCTTTTTTTGTGCTCTCAAGACCAGAATATTCTCTAGCAATGCAATTTCCATCTGACCTATCCTGAGGCCAAATGGAAACAACAGAGAGATTAATGGCCTAGAAAACTTTGAAGAGAACAATAGCACGATCTTGGGATGAACCAGAACATGTGAAACGTAATAATCTTGGGGAAAAAAAAAAAAAAAAAAAAAAAAAAAGGAAAAAAGGCAGTTCTGCAAACAGAAACCTTTCCCATGGCTTATTTAGCAATGAACGTAAAAAGAAAACGTGCCTGACTGTTTTGCTTTAAAATTTGCTGGCTATAAACAATGATTTTGAAATAACGTGAGTCACTATTATTTTGTTAAAACGTGACACAAGGTCTAAAAGCCAAGTTCTCCTCTGGGTAGGGCTGATACCAGTGTGAGCAAGAACAGAATTTGTGTTGATTGCATTTGGCACCTGGTGATGCTCACACATGAGACACAGGGGCAAGAAGAACAACTCCATGAATGAATGGTTTTGAGCTGCAAACAGCAACGGGTTGTTCCAAGAGGAAATGTGCTTTTATTATCAGTACAGAATGACTCCATGGTAAATAAATCATTTGTATTGCAACGGAAACATTACTCCATTATACATCAAGGATGCATGCCACCTTTCCACTTTTTTTTGTTTGTTTCATGCTAATGATTTTTCCAGCCTGTTAAATACCTCTCCAAGGATCTATGAACTAGAAGCTAGAGGTTAAAAAAAAAAAAACAAAACAACAAAAAAAACCCACAACCCTTAAAACTATCCTAAGAAGTATTCATATACAGAAATCTGTTCAAGTCACAATAAAACAACACTTATGGAACACAAAAACTCAACTAAACAATTTAAGTTGTCTTTCAGTCTCAGCCTTCCATTGCATTACCAAAAATTCAGCCTTACAAAGCATCTGTAAAGAAAGGTAACTTTGCAGAAGGCAAACAAATCTAAGCCCAGGCTATACAAGAAAGCAAACATTTTCAAGGGTCTGGAAAGCACTTCCATGACCTCTGGAACATGTCATGCACAGGTTTCTACAGCACTGAATCCTGATGGTGGATCAACTTTGTCACTAAAATATCATTTATGACACATAGCTTCTCTGGTATCTCTCATAAGATTTCATGAAACATCTCTGACACCTTTTCAGAGGTGCTGCAGACTTTCTCTCTTTCTCATAGTTGCTTGCTTTTCTCTGAAGCCAGTAGAAAGACAACAAGGTACTACCTTCTATGTCCAGCACAGCTGAAATCAACCAAAAGATCCTAGCAGGAGGATGAAGCCTGACACAAAGACAAATTCTTAAGTCATATTGCTTCAGAAACGTAGGTTAAAAACACTGTATGGGAGGTTGGATGCAAGTTTCTCATCGTGAGCGATTACACTTATATTAAATGTGCAACAAAGACAGAAAGATCCTAAAATATTTTTAAGCTAAGATTGGAAGTACTCCTGGAAAGCTCTGAAGTCAGAACAGCTTTTGAGGTTTTGTTACTCGTATGTGCTTTGCAACACTCTCCATTCAAAGCATCAGTGAAAATGGAGACATGGGGAAGAGGAGGAGATTCTCAGCAGAGAGAAAAATCTGGGCCAGATGTTGATATGCAGTTGTCAAGGACTCCTGAAAGCAATTGAAATCCAGTACACCCTCTTTGTTTGGAGCAGAGAGATCCTGCTTGATGTTCTACTTGCCTCTTCCAAGTCTACCAAATTGTGTCAACTTTATTTAGATGAAGCATAAGCCAGTTGACCATTAACTGGGTGCTGGAAAGATACCAGGGTTATCCTTCCACTGCACCTCTGGTGTTTGCATAATAGGGTTCAAGGTTTTTATGCACTTTTCTGCTGTCTTTGTATCCATGCTAAGAGACTCAAACTGCCTCTCAGTAATGACTTTAAGGAGTCAGTGGGTTAGGCAGACAAGTCACCTTTAAGAACTCACTAAGAACAATGAACTCCCAAACACAACTTCATTTATTTCCACCATGGAGACCCCTTTGTAGTCAACATAGCAAAGCTGACTAACAGATGAAATAAAAGGAGCAGAAGCATTATCTTTATTTATTCCCAGGAGAAATCAGATGATCTAGTATCATCAGCAACATGTCTGCTTTGCCCAGCTGAGAAGGATTTAGGAAATTCAGAGGATTTCAGAAGTGTCCCAATTGCATCTGCTATCACTTTGATGACCTAATTCCTATTGCCAAGCAAAGATGTAATGTGGGTCAAAACAAAGAGGAACTTGCTATGTGTCACGAGTAAGGATGGAGTTCTAGTGTTTTCACTTTTTTTTCATCCAGATTTTAGAGTCTCATGGCTGTTTCTCCTTCATGTGCAACAAAAAGGAGATAATAGTTCCCTTTACCCATCCCCAAGCATTTCCACATGCACAATCAGCCACTATATGAAAAAAAAAATGAAAAACAAGTGGAGAATCCAGCTTCTCAAAGGCCTACAAAGAAAATTAGCATGGACAGCTATGGAACATCTTGAATGCTTAAACATTCTTCTTACGTTGGTATGTACTGTATATAATAGACAACTGTTGAAGGACGTGATCTGTCCTCTGAAGAATGAACAAGCAGAACTAGAGTCAGAAGCAAAGGAAATAGCAGAAACATTAGACATTTATCTTGCATCTGTCTGCACTACCAAAAAGAGATTGTTAATCTACATTAGACGTCAGCTGTGCAGCAAGGCTGGATGGACACGGATTGGGAAATAAACTACTCACCAGCTGAAACCAATGTTCCAGGCTACAGTATTTCCAGTTTACAAATACTTGGATAAGCTGCACAGCATGGGTGAGCAAACACAGCCCTCCCTCAGCTTTGAGAAACGTTTAGGGTAAAGCAATAAAAAGGAACACTTTAAAAGGATGGCCAATATTCCCACCACTATACCCTTAAGGTTCACAGATTTCATACGTTCACTTCTGATGAGGCTTCAAAGGCAGAAAAGTAGGTTTCATTCTCCTGTGTTACTTTAGAACACATTCTTCATAAAATGTCCCTGCAACCATCCCTTCTTTTTAAGGAGAAAATGTAATGAAGGCTGTTTCACATCATACTGTGATTTAACTTTACAATCAACCTGGACTAAAGAGCAGGAGAAACACAGCTCCCAAGAAGGCTATGAGAACATAGGTAGTAACACAATTGTTGTTTCTTCCCTCTTTCTTCATTTGTCATTTGCGCTTTGCTTGTTTGAATAAGCCACGGGATTGAAGACTCTTTGTGGAATGGTTTTATGGTTTTCATACATCCCACCATTCTCACAGAGGAACCAGGGCACAGAAAGAAAGCCATACCTGGGTTCCTTCAACTCCCAAATCCTTATCAAACCAGCATGCTCACTTCATCAGCCTAATACACGTCAAAAAAGAAACACCTTTCACCACTACTGCATCTGAGCAGCAGCAACCACAGAAGGGATTGCAACCCCTGACAATCCAGCCCTGGACACTGGCTGTCCATTCGGCATCTGGCGCCAGTAGCAGCAAGTAAAAAGAAGCTGAATAATAGCAGAGACAAAGATCACTCTGCAGCTAGTCAGATACAGGCATGGCCAGATTCAGCATATTGCCAACAATAACCTGAGAGTTGCTTAAGCAGGAGTTAGCACTGACACTTCTTTGTGACTTTTGGCTTCAGTGAGAGTGGAGTTGTGACCATCAGATGGGTACTTCTCCCATATATGTCAAGATGGAAGGCAGAAGCTGGAAGGAAAAGTGATGAAGGTAGGAACAGAAATCCCTTTGCATTGTGTGGGAAGGTGGGCTTGACATTGAAACTTTAGAGGAATTTAATGAGTTGGATGCAGAGCCAGGAGGCCACACTGGGTGGAGTGCTAAGTATACAAACTCAACCTGTAGATAAATTCCTTGCCTGATCTGAGACTACTCACCCGACTGCAGAATGTTCCAAGCCCCATCCTGAGTTCTGTGCGGAAGGGCTTTACTAACCAGCAAACGCTGGACTTGAGCAGACACCAAGCCTCAGCAGCATACAGTTCTTAAGTGAGAAAGCTTGCTTTCAAACAGCACAATGTGGTTACCTCAACATACTTGGCATGAGAAGGCACTAGAGTTGAAGGCGTTTGGTGGTTTTGAAGAAACACATAAGGCCTTATTTCACCAAACATCCTTCTTTTTCTTTTTTTCAAAACAAACATTTTTTTCTTTGGGGGATGTTATGACCAGAATGTACAGATTCCATGAGCTTGTTTTCTTCTCTTTTTGATTCTCTTGGACCTTCTCCCTCAGCTACTTTCCTCAACAGATGACTTTGCAGAACAATTTTCTTTGCTTGTGCCTTGTTTTCTGTGTGAATAAATATATCTTCTGTCATCTTGCTTAGCAGAGATGTATGCTCCCTCTAACACCCATACTTATACATATTTAAAAAATTAAATGTGTTTTAACCTTTTCTTGTTGCACTCTCTCACTGCTTGATACACTTACATGCTTGGATCAGAGATCAACTCAACCATGCTGGAACTGGATCTGCTGTGCATGCATGAAAAAAATAAATCTTAAGTTCAATGATGATAGGACACTTGGCCAGAGCCAGAGGTTCTGCCCCTTCCATTCTATTCTAGCACAGAAAGCAGAAATAAAGGAACACTAATAAGTAAATTGAACATGCTGGCTGCTTTGGTACGTGTGTTCCCTCATTTGCTTTATAGTGCTTTGGCTTGCTATCCTCTGTCATGTGAGCAGTACCGAAGAAAGCCAGATCCTTCTTACTTGGAAATTGATGATGTATGTACCCAAGTGTTGGTCCAACTGTCTCTATGTCCCAAGAGCAACATATTTATCTTTTTTTTGTCCCCTCAAGCTTCTTAATATTAATAGGATGGGTCTACACAAAGTCCTAGCATTTATAAATGCCTTCACTCAAACTTCCTTTTCTGAGGCTGCCATGCAGTTTGAACACAATCTCAGGCCAACTATTTCCACATCCAAGCATCCCACCCTATTCTTACATTTATACCACTTGCCCTGCTTATTGTAAGTATCTTCTGGCTGATTTCCCAGAATATCCTTTTCCTCTGGCAAGATAATTGCACAAGCCTAAAAATACTGTCGCCACAGACTTCAGCTACAGTCTATGCTGTTCTCAATATACCCAGGGGGCTGGAAGCCTGTGGGAGAGAAATTCTAGTTCCTGAAGAGTTAATTCTCTTTCTTGTTCCAGAAATCACATGGTTTGGAACACCAAGTTTAAAGTTTAGGATTTTTTTAAACCTGAAGGAAGAAGTTCAGTTTTCATCTACTAAACAAGAAACGGTGAGTGAGGGCAAAGGAAGCTGGTCTTTTGTCAGCAAGGAAGAAAAAAAAAAAAAAAAAGTCTTTTAAGCAAAGTGGATATTTTCACACCTTTTTTTTTTTTTCATTTCAGTACCTACTTGTCTGCTGAAGAGAAAGGCAAATAGAAAATTTTAAGCTGCTCTCTTAAAGTATTTGATCTACTTACACTACATTTCTCTTAACTATGTCCTTAATATACTAACAGAGAATGAGTGTTACCAGCCAAATGCCAGTCAATGACACAGCAGAGACTAAAACCTCTGGTCAGTAACCTTTCATGGGCACCATGAAAAAATTCAATCTTCTTTCCAAAATTAGAGGGTGGGGATGCTGATAGACAACACAGACATGCTGGCAGACAGCATCTGAGAGCTGGAAGTTTCAGCCTTTCATGGAAGCAGTACAACATTCCTATCAGACATTTGCCTCTCTGCAAGGTGGCAGCTGCCAGTTCCTGCTACTTTTGGATCTCACCAGGATCTGGGACTCATTTCCCAGGCCTGCTCCAGCCCTTCTACTGCCACTCAACATATGCTCAGTGCCATCTATAATGTAGTCTCCACGGTAAGTGGTCACTGAATTACACTCTTTACCACTTCTTTGCGTAGAATTGCAAAGCATCCTTCACATAGCAGGATTTTTCACATTAAAAAGACTTTTTCTCCCAATTTGTGTGCATTTCTGTGGTTTAGTTCAAGCCACATTATACATCTTGGTAACACCAAGTGTTAGCACAGAGAATAAGTAGTGTATGTTTTTTCACCTTTACTGTTAAGGGCAGACTCTATTCTACTGCCTTTGCTTCCACCGGTTTTGTTTTGCATGTGTGATGGGAAAGAAAATGAAGGGTGGGTCTCTCAGTCAGCAAGGATCCCTGGCACTCAGGGAAACTTGAGGGTAGTCCCACAAGGGCTGTTTGTGTGATCTTGGGATAGGAAGCCAGACGTAGGCGTAATTGCAAGGAAAACACGCAAAACATGGTAAAACCTTAATGGTCCAAACATTTGTTTTCCCTGTGTCACAGCCCTAGAAATCCACAGTGCTGGCTGCTGAGGACATAAGGCATCTAGAGCAGCAGGCACTGGTAGCAGATAATGCATGGGCAGCTCCTTGCAGAACAGCAGTTAGTACCCTCAGACTCAAGTCTCCTACTTCTGTCACAACTCCATGTATTCCGTACATCCTTCTCATTGCAAGAACAGTCTGACCCTGTTTCTCAGAGCTGGTTTCCAACTCCACCTATGCCCTAGGGAGCATTGTGCCAGGTCTGCCCACAACCTCAAGGATACTTAGGTATTTAGCCTTCCTTAAATTTAAGGTGAGCTGGATCCTTTGAAAAATCTAGGTCTGAATATCTTGGCTCCTTATTTGCACCTTGGACCTTTGGACATACTAGCTCTTCTGACTCCCCTCAAGTTCACGAGTTCCTCAGCTTACCATCCTAAACATCTTTCTAGACCAGTATTATGTACTTGTGTCTCTCTACCTTCAGCCCTGTAAGGCATTCTCAAATGCTGACCTTTGTCCTACCGGGCTACAATATGAAAGTGTACCTTCCATAGAAGAATGTTGATTTTGAGCTCCTGGTGAACACAGTTTGGTCTGGTGTCACTACACCAGAGCTGGATCACTAACTGCTCTCTACATCCCTCATTATCTCAGAAAACAGACCTCCAAGTTAATTCTCACTTGCACACAGATGCACATTCTGGTATTTAAAGGAAAGCACTTCAGTTAACAGCAGAGTAATTGCATTGGAAAAAAAGAAGTGCTTTGCTTCAATAGAAATCCCTGCTTAAAAATAAAGAAAGAGGAACTTATTATTCAAACAAGAGGTTAAACAAAGAACAGTGATTGCCATACTGCTCAGCAGCAAAGACACTGCTCAACTTTGATTGAACTCTGTCTGAGAGGATATTGATTGTAACCGTTTGCTGTTCGCTTTGATGACATTAAAGAGGTTGGATTCTACTTTCAATTACACCACACGTGTCAGTGAAATCACTTTGAATTTGTACTGCTGTCACAGGACAGCACACACCACAAGTCTATAATTCTTCCCCTCCCCAGTTTAGTTCCTCTCATGTACTTCATGGCTGAATCTCCACTGCTGAGGTTTAACAAGTACTGAATGAAAAAGGCGATTCTTGAAATACACATTCAGGAAAATGTTAAGAAAGTAATAAAATATCTAGTAAGTCAGAAGAACAAGTTTCATAGTGTGTCAGAAAAGCAAATTTTATTTGGAGCTTGGGAAAGGAAAATATAAAACAATTCCATCAGTTGGTAGAAACCCAAAGAACAGTTTTATGTTAATACCCAAATTCAGAATTGCAAATTACACTAAAGAGTCCAGGATTGCTGGCTGGGCTGAACCAGGCTCAAATGGAAAGGAAAAAAAATGAGTTAAAAAAACAACTTGCACACAAAACCCAACAACCCTTATTCTTATTTTACTCATCCACATGAGCAACACAGCTGAGGAGAGTATTTCAACAATCTGTGTAATTTTATCTTTCCTGTGTTCTTCTTTGGATATTATGTGTCATCCCTGTTTGCACAATAGCCAAGTGCCTGATCCTGCTTTCTTTGCCAGCCATACAGATCATAAATCAGAGAGCACAGCTCATATATCATGTGCCACTGAATACTGAAACAGACTAAAACACCCAGGCAGGGACTCCACTTGGTAGGAGCTGCAAGACTTTAAGGGGGCATGGGCAGCTGGGGTACCCCCCTGAATACATGGGGATAGGCACAAGCACAGTTGTCCTCAGCAGTAAACATCCCCTGGTAGGGTGCCTTGGCCAAGCCATCTGCAGGGCATCTAGGGTGCGACCCAGCCTGCTGCTCCTCCTTGGCCCACTTAAAGTCCCTATCTATTTCCATGCCATGTATATGAATTGGACAACACAATTTTTCCACCATGTCCCTGTAATCCAGTTTGTAAATATTCTGAGGGAAAAGAAATCCATAAAACATTCAGACTTCTGTGGCTAACAACTTTTGCTTTCAATGACATGAAGGTTTCTTTCCATCTTTCTCTAAGCCTATGTTTATGGGAAGGCAACCAGTTAGCAAATAGCCCAGCTCTACTCAGCAAGGCACTCCAGAAACATCCTTCTGAAGCTGTAACACAACCCTGAATGTACCACAGCTGCTCATAACATCCAGCCAGCCAGGCTGCTCATATGAGCACTCCTCAATCCAGGCTAAAATGAGCCAAATCAGTTTAAACACCAGATCTTTATAACCCCTTCCCTTTCCATCCTTTCCTTCTGCAGTGCATGATGGAGCACCTGCAGAGACATTATGGCACAGCTGAAGAGAACCATGCAAAATGCATCTACAAAACACATATGCAAGGATCATCAGGAATGGGCTCAGCATCCAGCCTGCATCCCTTCTCACAGCTCTTTGCAGCAGTACATCTCTGAATGTGGGTGGGGAACATGCTTGTGCTTTGGGGAAGAGCAAGCTTGGAGTGACTCAGTGTTGTTTTTGGCGCTCTGTTTTTAGAGACATGGGGAGGAGAAGCTAAAAACATCCCCAGTGAGCTGAGAAAGTTTTCATTGTAGGTCTTTCTCAGAGCCTGATCTCTCTTGTCCAAGTAGTGCTGAAATACATGGAAGAAGGTCTCTTGGAGAAGGTCCCAGATGATACTGGATGGTTGGGGAAACAAGTGATAAAAAGCTGGAGGCATGGGCACAAAACTACGTGGCAGTTCCACTTACTCCACAGAAGCCTTTATCAAGCAACAGGCTACACCACTCCTGTGCACATGAACTGCCATTCATGCATACACACCTTCTACTTGTGTGCCCTTACAAAGAGCTCAAGAGTGCAAGGCAACTATCGCAGCATATCATGGTAATAACTATTCCTACTATTCCACCATGTTCCTGTCCAGATCCTGACTTTAGTAACACAAGAAAACTTTGCAGACAGAGAAGATGTGAGTGCTGAGTAGTGCCCAGATATGCACACACCCACACTATTCTGCTAGGAATAGAGCCCATATGCCCCAGATTTTCTAATGTCCTGCTCAAACTGTTCTGAGCCATACAGAAGAAAATTAAAAACAATGTGCTGTAAGGTAACACATGCCAAATTCCCAGCTGGTGGAGCCCCACTGAAACCTTAGGAGTTATGCAACAGCAGAACAGGCCTGAATTGAATATAAATATTATTTCCATAAATTAAGGCAAGATTTTGTTCCCAGTAATCTTTAGTGGTATCCACAAACCAGAAAAATCTACATTTGTATGTGATTCCTTTCCCCTCATGCCTCAGGTTCAGAAGAGTTTGGATCTATGGGTTTGGTTCAGTTGTGAACTCAAATTAGAAAAAGGCTAACGTTATCTCATAGGCTGCCGACAGAGGTAATACAGAAATGCATACGCTGTCCGCAGAAGGTTAATCTCCATCAGTAAGGGAATTGGGCTGAGGCAAAGGAATGACTCTACTAGGAAAAGAAGTTCTGCTGCAGCTGTCATACAGAGTTTTATATATATTAGCAGGCTTGTGGTTAATCAGTACTTTATTTTGAGTTTGAAATGGTTGTGACTGAGGATTTTTTTTTTTTTTTAGGTTTATTATTTCATTTCAGAGGCTGAATCAAGCTCTACTCTGCACCCATCTGTCAGTTACACAAGGGACTCGTTTGGAGCTATGATAGTTTTCATTACTGGAAACAGAGACCTTCCCTCTGCTGAGGCAGGCTTCAAAACAAGAAGTTGGTTGCCTCAGGATGCATACACACTCCATCCAAGAGATTTCAGAACCAACATTCGGAGGCTTGGAGCCCAGCTCCTGTTGGATACTCAAGAGCAAGAAAAAGCCCCAGGAACCTCTTCTAATTTAATGGCATAGATAAAAAGGCAGGCACAATAGCAACCTTTGGCCCTATATGGACCCTCCCCAAAATGTAACCAGCTGTAGAGAAAGAGCACACCACAGTCTCACTGAAGGCTGATGCAGGTGCAGTGATCCTCTGGCCTTTGTGGTAGCTCCAGGAAGCACCCATACTATCTAAAGACCTCTTTGAGCTCCCTCAGCACACAGCAACCAAGTTCATCTGGGCACTGTTTTGTCTGATAGACATCTCCTGGAAAATACAGTTTCTCACTGGCAAAGCTTTCAGTGCTTTTAGTAAGCATAACATCTCCATCACCTGTTTCAGCTTCTCTCATAAGCACTATCATAGAACGCAGGCCTACCAGAAACTTGTTACACATTAAATCCCATTGAAGTTTTTAGGCTGTCACGTGATGGGAACTGCATGGGTGAAGGTCATGCACCAAGACACAGGCAGAGCCCTTATTCACTTGAGTGAATATATCAAGAAGTCATACCCTCTATGCACTGGACATATGGAAAGTGAGCCAGATGCTGACCAATATGTTTGGTGGACTACCTCATAGCACCGCAAGACCTGATGTCCAGCTTAGCAGAGCCCAGCTCTGTGCCTATGTTCCACATAAACTTTAGTGGGAGGTTTGGAAATCAGAAGAAAAAGAAAAACTTAATTTTCCTCCAAAACCCCAGCAAGTTGAATACAATGAACACAGATATCTGTCACAAGCTACTAGAGGATTACAGATTTGGGTTTTCCTCACCTTACATAGAGACAGCATCTACAACACATGAAGTCACTGAACAAAGGCCATTAATTTCCCGAACAGCAAATTAGTTAAGCTGAGCTGCCAATATTTTATGGTGGATTAAGACTAGGTAAAAATTGCATTTTAACCACTGACTACATGCTCCTGAAGCTGAGTTGGGGCAAAACAAAATTTATTTGTTACAGTGAGAGAACTGTAGTTTCTAGAGCACAGGTATGACCTAACACCAGAAATCAAAACACAGTATGCCAAAATACCACTATTCTATCTCCTTATCTACCTATATGTAGTACCAGGTACCATCATATCTTCATGCCTATGCTCTGCACTACAAAAATCCATTCTACTTTAAAACTGACTGTTTTCCAAGTACTAGATAGCCACATCTCAGATAACTCCATGAAATAAGGGACAGAGAGAAGGATGGACTAGAGGAACTTGGCTCCTGGAAGAGATCAGTGTGGGTTGCAGGATCGGAGGAAAGGCAGATAATGGAAAGGAGTTGAAAAATGGAAGGAAACTCCTCCCTGTATGGGATAAACTCCAAACACATGCCTTTATCCACCTTGGTACCCAGTTACAAGGTTTTGCTTTCAACTGATCATATATGGGTTCTACCAAAACAAATTTAGAGTGCATATAGTTACTCTGTAACTAGTTGCCTCTAGTACAGCGTAAACACTCGTTGATGCACAGAAAACAGGGGGTTTTTTCTCCTTATCTTACTTTTCTTAATTTTTGGTTTATCTGCTTGCTTGTGAGAAAGAACACTAAGTAGCAGCAATAGTACAGTGCTTTCCTGCAACAGTATTCTGAAAATGACACTTGTAAACAGTTCCATCAAGCAGAGAACAATAATGCAATTTGGCAGAAAGAATCTTAGAAGCCAAGTTACGCAGAGAAATTATGGTTAAAATTACATTAATCAAAACCAGTTAGGAAAAGATGAGAAGACGACTCTGGCAGAACATGTCTGGGATGTTACCAATTAAACTTGTTTTTCTTCCTAAAAGGCAATAGCATTCTTTTTAATTAGCCTCTGTCATTGTAATTCTAACAATAATACACAGTGCAATTACTATGTGAGCTACTTGAAAACTTAAAGCATGCACCCAGTTTCTTTAAAAGACTCTTCCGTGAACAACCAGTGGTACTGGGTAGAGAGGAATAAACAGTTTACTTTTTCATTTCTGAAGCTAAGTTTTATTACAAGATTTATTTAAATGGTAAGAACCCATTCTGGGAATAGTAAAAAATGATCTATAGTAAAAAACAATCTATAACAAATAAATCATAAATCAACTAGCTACATATGATTACATTACATGAGCTCACGCCAGGCACACACTGGCATTTCTCCTACTCCTACTGATGCCATTGGCACTGAAGAAGTTAATGCCTGTAGGCTGCAATGCTAACCTCAGCCTGGCTAATCCTCTGGCATTACTACACTTTACAACATAAATGCTTAGCTAAAATGAGATTAGAAAAACTTAATGGCATTAATGGAAAGCCTGACCTATAAAAACACCTTAAAACACAGAAACACCGCATTTTTCAGATTTTCTGGGCTAAAACGCAGTTTCACCACTTTATTCCACTGATGCAAGCTCAGAACTAGAACTACAATACTTCAGACCTTTCAACCTCACCAGAAAAATCTACAATTCTAACAAAGAAGGTTCATTCATAAATTACATTTTGTCTCACTGAATCTGTACTAGATTCCAGTCTTCACAGTTCTTTTCCTTCCTCCACCACCAAGGACACAGCTTTTCATTCATACTCACTGTGGTGTGAATTATAGATAGTTAGGGAGAACAGGAAAGGTGACAGCATGATAAAAATTGCACCATGTGTCATGGGAAAAATCTCAGTTCAAAGACAGCTGATAAGACCTGCTCTAGAAACACATATTAAAACAATAACATATTAAACTTGTGAATTACACCTGTTCTTGATAATCCCTTTTATATCCTGATTGTGAACTACACTCTATGCTAAAATATCTTAGTAGGGGAAAAAATCTGCAATATTTTCAAGTTCATTCTTTTCTGTGGAAATGAGTTATTGCTAAAAAGCAAACTCTTCATATCTTTAGTAGAAAACAGAATGTATAGCCAGAAGATGTATCTGCTTCCCAGCTTTTTCAGTGCTTTTCCTGCAGCAGCACATACAAATGGATAGTTTCCCCTTAGACAATGTGATTCTCTGAATCCCATTGAAGATCTAAAAGAGGCTTTTACGGTCTTCTCTGTATTATGAATGTTCATGGTGGTGGCCTCTTCCCCAAGTATGTGAATTAGCCAATTCCCATGTGGCCACTTTTAACTTCCTTCTATTGTTACAGAGGACGAGACATGAAGCAAGATCACGAGTCAGGAGATCTGAAATGGCAGAGATTATTTTTGCCTACACAAAACATATCCCCTCCCTCCAACTGGTGAGATACTCCTCCCAACACACAGTCCAAGATCAAAGTAAAAGAAGCACTATGAGATATAACGAAGCATATTGGAGGATTGAGAGAATGATTCAACAGTTATACAGATAATGAGAAAACATTCACAGTGACACCAAGTAGGATGCCAGCCAAACATCAACCGCCAGGAATTCAGAGGAAAATGTCTCTAAGTAATGATACCATATAATTATTTTATAGGATTTTACATCATGGTCTGAAGCATCTGGTAAAGTATTGCTGAATGGAGTACCTGGGTTGACCAACTGATTTCCAAAAGGGTGAAAATACTATTATTTTGCCCTACAAAGGAGTAGTACACAACTCATAACAAAGGCTACACCTACCATGCTTTACAGCTTCACACATTCTAGTCATGTGTAGTTTCCATTAGATGCTAATAGGTATTTTAAAAGCATCTCGGCTCTTTCACAGAATCTTAAAATAGCCCAGCATTAGACTTGCGGTATGCTGGCAAACACTACATGTTGGCAGCAAATCTAAGACCACTGCTGGCAAAAACAGGACACCTCTTGTCAGTATTCTATCAAACATGATCATTTTAACATTGGGAAAGTTTGGAATGGCTCCATTAAAACCTGTTGGATGTCAAATTAGCATCCCAGCCAACCAGCAACTCAACTAAATTTCTAAAGTGTCATCAGTCGACTAACAAACAGACATGAAAAATTTAGATAGGCTTATGGGTGAAACGCAGTGCTTGTCAAACTGAAATATTTACTTGCAAGAAAGTCACATGCTAAAAATAGTATCGGAAAGACATCCAAATGATGCAGACAGGTATTTCTAGTGAAAGCCCCAATGAATGAAAGGGAATGGCTAGAAATGCCTACTGAAGCAGTCAGAGGAAGGTTTATAAAAAAGCCACGTCAGAGATTGAAGTCACAGTTCCAGAGCTCCTGTTACTAATCTGGGAACTGATGAACAAACATCAGGAATGGAATAGCCAGGATTCCACCAGCTAGGCTAGTTCTGCTCTTTCGTGCTCTCCTAGAGTGTCTTTTTTGTATTTTCTTTTTGGAAACTTGTGCCATGACTGTTTGTACAAGTCAGCATGGTGGTAGCTTGAGAACAACTTCAAATAAAGCCAACAAAAATGAATCTGAGAGATGCTCTGGAAAACAGACACATTTGGCAGAAGCATCTTGCATCAGCTACTGCAGCAAGAGGGCATTTAGAGGAATGTAGCTCAGCCAGAGCAGAAATAACCTGGGCGCCACACTTCCTCTTCCAAGGAATCCCAGAGACAGCACTGTTTATTTATAAGGCTACTCAGTTAGAGATACCCCCAGGCCAGCATCCAGAGAACTTGCCTTTTCAAGCATGTGTATTGCTGCAAATTCACCTAAGGCACTACTTCCAGAAAAAGCCTGAGAGAGAAAAACATCTGTGATTCTACACTAGCAATTACAAAAATACATCACCATTAATGTCATCATGATCTACCATGTATGTAACATTGCCCCATTGCCCGAGACTGCCAACATTCATTCTAACACTAGTTAGGCTATGAGTTTGATCAATATAACTCTGATTCTTACAGGAGCTGTGTTCATCAAACCCAAGGCTCAGCTAAGACTGAGAATATGCTGAAGTACTCTTAAGAATTAGACCCATAATATAAAGAATCTCTCCTAATAAGAACAGTTAAGTTTTTGAGGATGCATGGAAAGGGGAGCAGCAGAAAGATAAAGCCACCCTATTCATGTTCCCAACAAAGTGACAGCCTTGACAGCATGCCCTTGGTACAGTAGCTAGTATCTGATGGGAACAGTTGTGTTACGTAGTAGAAGCAGCTCTGATGCCTCCAGGCACTGAATGTCACAGGGTAAGTTTTATTGCCATCAGCCTGAACTGGTACCCTGTGGATAACACTCAGCTCCCAGATGCACACTCGGCTAGATAGGTGTAACCTGGGAATGACTTCACTCATCTCCACATTTATGCTGGCACAGTTAAAGCTGAAATCAGTGCCTTTGGAAAGGGCTCAAGAGGAAATACTGAGCAGAAGGGTAAGGCAGATCCATAACACAACAGAAAGAGACAGGCATCCAGCACACCATAAAAACAAAAGGAAATTACTTTCCCGTACATTTCTTTTGTCTCCTTTGTTATTAATTCAGTAGCACCTTCAGGCTGCAACAAAGACCAAAATCTCATTTCACTAAGCACCATACAGATATGCAGGGTGAAATCTAGGCTCCAGAATCAAATGAAGCATACTTCTGTTACTCATATTAGCATAGGCAGGATTTCTCCCAGAGCAATAGGCCATCCCTACTTTAAGGTATTTTTACCTAAATATGCTAGACCAGTAAAGGAGGAAACAGAAAAAGAGGAGCAGAGAGAGAAGTTGAAAATTCACAGAGGAAATCAGCAGCAAGAGAGAAGAGAACCAGAACTCCAAACATTGCTTCATGCACTGCAGTCCATCACAGTACCACAGCAAATTCTGCTAAGCTGCATGAAACCAGCTATAGATAATGCAGGAAAAACCCTCCCCGGTCTTAAACTGGTAAGAAAAATGGCAGAAACAATGCACTCAACCCAAGAATAAAGCTACCTCAACCCGTCTAAGCTATTGAAGGTGGTACTAAAGGATAGAGGACACTAGCACTGTAGGAGGTTGCCAGCTCTCTGGCTGGAGTCTGATGTCCTCTGGGTAATGCTGGGAGCAACTACTCAACAAACTTTACCAGCATCCTTAAACTCTGCCATTGAAGAGCTGCCTGTAAAGGTCAGCTACACCTCTATGATTACATCTGTCTTGACTTCTTTATATACACAAAGTCCACTTACTATCAAAAATGTCTGGGATCTGGACATAGAAACCATAGTGCATAACATTCACTTAGTATGGCAAACAAAGAAACAAATCCATAATCTCTGGAGTCAGTTCCAAAGGGCCCAAAGACCAGCACATAGTCCTTAACATAAAGTCTAATACAACCTGCCCCTAGAATGATTTTCCTCCCCAGCAGCACTAAGCTGTTATGACTAGGCAGCATTTGGTCACACAGCCTGTGGCAAAAGGCCCCAAGGGGTGTTCAGACAGCTTCCCCTTCTTGGGTACTGCACAGAAGTATAGAGATTGGGTCCTCCACAGTTCAAGATGATTTGTACAAACTGCTTCTTACAGGTACACTGATAGCATTGACACCAGTAAATTAACAACATTTGCCACAACGCAGCAAACCAGAACCTCCCACGTAACCCTCTCAAAAAGGTTGTGCACTACTTTGCCAAAACAAACCATAAAAAATTATAATGAAGGTCGTGATCTGGTGATACTCTGCAATATGCAGCTGCCTGGCTGACTTCTGATCCTGCATGGCCTCAGTGCAGGCTCTTGTTCAAGTGCCCTGCTGTTGTCACAGCAGAACAGCAGCTCCTCAGAAAAAATGATACAACAGTGTCAGCTACTTAACTGGGAAAAGAGTGGGAAAGGTCCTAAACATACCAGGCTCATCATTCAGATAGACAGAAGTCTCTTCCTCATCTTATTACACAACTAAACTGTGTCCTCAGCAGTGGCCATGAACTGAAAAACATCTGCGATAAAAGCTATGAACTTTCTCCACCCCAGTCTGGGAATTAGGTCTGATGTGGGAGATGGCTTTAGTTCTCACCCACCCAGCTCACCCTACCTCTCCAGCTTGCAGGAATTAGTACTCCACAATGGTCTGAGCTGTCTGCAGTGCTACCTCATCATGAGGAAAACATCATTTTCTATGAAATAAATTAGGTCTTTTAACCTGCATGTCTCTATTAAACTTGTAAGCAAAAATACTGTTAGTATCCTAACAGTTTTGTGATGGGGAACAGGTCTCTGCTTGCATGCCCACTTCACCATGAACTAATGAGAAGAGAACCTGGACACTGCAGAGATATTTTAAGCCAAGGTCAAGGAAAAACTTGCACAGTCTCTGCTACTGGTGCTAAAACACACAAAAATAATCACAAGCAGACACTCACAACAAATCTAAACCAATTAGAGAACAGAGTTACATCTTATTTGTTAGTCTGGCTTTAATTAAGTTCAGCATTGTGTCTTTGCAAGGCATCAGTTTTGTTGGAGGCCTCCACTGTTTTATAATTAACATCCTTTAATTATTTAATTATTCCATGCCTAGTCAGCAGTAACTTTAACCAGAGAGTTTTCCATGCAAACACACAGCCAGTAGTCTGAATTTTGTACTACACTATCTATCTGCATTCCCTCTTTTTTTTTTTTGGCTTGTTTGTTAGGTTCTGTCATACAATACACTCAGGAAGAATTCAGGGTCAGCATCAAGAAAAAAAATAAACCACTGTTTTCTTTGGATAGGAAAGATCACTACAATTTTCATGCAGTTGTATGTGTACCCATGATTCCAAAGTCTCTTTGTCTAAGAGCCTGGAATGTAAATGCTATAACAGCTCTAATGGGAGTCAAAGGAAAGTAAGGGCAGAAAGAGATGCTATTCCTCTTGCAGGCGTTGCTCTCAAGCACTTGACCTGATTCTGGTTTCATTTACACCAGTGGAATACTGCAGCAATTGAGTTTTGTGTCTAAAGCAATACAAGCATCAATCAGAATGTGGGCTACAAGATTATTCAATTGTGAAACTGTACAAGTTAGATCAGTCTAGACAAGAAGATGCTACTCTAGCCTGAGGTTCACTTGGAGAACTTTTTGTGTTAAACACCATCCCCTAGATTTGTTATAAGGAGTCATGTCTGCGCAGATGAATTTCCTTCTCCATTGGCTGACCTCCTTCTAAGAGATTTTGTTTTGTCCTCAGAAATTCAGCTAGAAAGCAGTTCCCTGCCTTCTGTCTTTGGACTGGAATAGCTCAGGAAAAGTAATAACTGCTCCACCAGAATCATACCAGGTTTATTCCAGGGTAACTGCAATCACAGTTTGTTACCAGTCCTGTAGGTTACGTAAGCAGCCAGAGTAACTAACAGGTCTGCAGCAAACAAGCAAGCAATGTAGCTGTCCTGGCACAACAGATGAAGCTTGAGCACATCTGAATAAGGATGTCCACAAGAGGAACATGGAGCCATGATTAACAAGAAACACAAATGCTGTCTTTGTCCTGATACCTTAAAGTCAATGTAGAATGGGCTCAATTCCACTGTATTCCAAATACAATGTTAGGTATCTACACTGATGCCTATAAGTGCTTGAAATTTTGCTGTCATCCCCAGTAGTATCTGTAGCGGGCACCTTCACTGCAGCCAAGTCTCACCTGCCTCAAAGATTGCGCCAGGACTCTCCAACCCAGTATGTTGCAAGAGGGACTTAAACATGCCAGTTCTGGCCAAGTATCAGGAAGGAAGATCAATGTGTGGTCCTGCAGTAGAGGGTCTGCTATACCTGAGTGACTATAGACCCTACGTTCTCTCCCCACTGCGTGGAACACCCTGAAGATGTGGCTGATCATGAAGGCACAAGAAAGGGAGATGGGTGAGAAGTTTGCCAAACTGGATCCAAAGATCATACAGCTCCTTATCAGAAATCAGAATCCCTCACATTCAATATCATCTCCTGGCTTCTATCAAAACAGGGAGTCAAGTCTACACCTCAGTTACCTGAGCTGAGCTTCCAAACATATGTCTTAAGCTGATCAAGCCACTAGAACTATGGTGGTATTATTTCACGTACACACTCTGCCTGGTGCCCACGTCTCTTCGTGACAAGACAACCATTTTGCTCAGGCAACAGGAATTCAGACTTGCAGCCCTGAAGCCCCTCCATTCAGTCCTCAGACTGCTTGGGAAGATGAAAAACCCTGCAGATGTATCTCATTTTCTAGCTTTTCTTACAGCTGATCCCTTCATCAAAGCCAATTCTAGTGCTTGCCAACTAGAAAAAACACCATATGGAAGTGAATAGATGACAATAAGGAAACTGAAGCCTCTGGGGGAAAAAAACAACAAAACAAACACCCAATGAAAAAACCCAACTCACATGATTATTAAATAACAGTGGGATATAAGTGGAAAGAGACTGGGGACACTTCTCTTACATGACTTTTGTGCCAACTTGATTCAATTAGCACTTCTCCCTTTGAGTAAATCTTTAGTTCTGCACATACTAGATTTATCATTAGGCACTTGTTATGTAACAAGGACCTTTTTAGTTAATAAGTTAATTTAACCAGTAACATTATGCTTCTCCTTTGTAGCTTCCTTTTTTGGACACAAATGCTTGTTGACATTATCCCTTCAACTGCCATGTTTTCAAACTTTTTAAAAGGACATAAATACTAGAAGACTTTGCACAATCTTATACTTGTGGTATGGAAGGGAAGGAGAGAAAGGTTTCAGTGACATCCAAGGGACTTTTTTTGGATGTATTAAGAAGAACAGATCTCAAACAATTTCTCAGACATTAAGTTCATGTTCTCTCACATACTCCAGGCCAAACTATGGTCCAGGTTACCCCAGTTGCTTTAGATTTAGACAAACCTGCTGAGGTGCTCAGAGTTACTGTGATCCAGATCAAGGTTCATTTCTTGTTTTAACTGTTTCCAGTGAAGCATACCTTCCATTTCAGAAGAGCAGTTACAATGCAACGATAACGTATTTGTAACACCAAATGGAACCCCTGAAGGTGACTTCCCTAATGTCATGATATGCTCACTCTACATGAGGATGTTTGTTAAAAGGGCCAGTCAGTAAATCTTAGCATTTCCCATAAACTAGAGAACAGATGCTGAAAGAGCACGTATGATGATCTCTGACATTTATTTATAGCTTTATCTTCTGGCAATCTTCACACAGGCCTGGAGTGCAGTGAACTCCTGAAAACATTGCCACCCACTTGTTTTCCGACCAAAAAATTATTAAAACTGTCACTGTGTTCTACATTTGTTTCCCTTCCCCTCCCAGTTCCCCTGCCATCTTTGTCTGCCCAAGGCAGAGTCCAATGAATAGGCATCTCACCCTGAACTTCTAACTTTTACCTTGAGCCTAATCCACTGCCCCATTCCAAAGCTGACCATGTCGTTGCCCTCCTTGTCATTTGGACCTCAGCTCAGTTTCAGGGTAACTGAATCTTCCTTCTTACATGTATATCACTGCACCCTAATGTCCTTTTCTTCATAGTTCTGAAGTTCAGTCTTTTGTCCATCGCAAAGGAGTGCTAGACTTTGAGCTCTCTTTTAGCTTCTAAACTTCTTTCCTGCTATTCTACATCACCTAAATCTGTTATTTTACTACTGGATTAAAACCATTTTTTCAACCTACTCTGCTTGCACTCACTGCCCTCTTCCTTGACTGAGTTTCTTCATTGGCATCCCAGCTTCTAGTCCATAGCTCTAGTCTTCAACTCTGACCTGCAATGTTCATATCCTCCTATCTATGACTATAGGGTGGAGAAAAAGGTAATGGGGTTAGATCATTAATATAGTATGTGCAATATTTTCTCCCTCCCAGTGAAGTTCTCTAGTATTCTTGGGCTGTAAGCAATTTGAGAAAGATGCTGATATCTCTGCATTTTCTCTGGTTGATTAACAGCTGATTTTGGTCAACCTCTCTGGCTGATGCAGCAGTATATCATTGCTATCTTTTCTGTGAAAGGTATGTTTCCCCACAGTATTCCATCTAACATCCTAGATTTACCCTTGAAGAACCCAAACTCTTTTTGCTGATGAGTAAGGAATTCAAGGACATTCAATACATGTCACAGGAGGTACCATGACTTTTTTGGTTTTGTTTTGTTTTTACGTTTTTTTTTTTTCGTTTGTTTGTGGGGTTTTTTGATGTTGTTGTTTTGTTTGGTGGGGTTTTTTTTGTTTTTTTTAACCCTGAACTGGTTTAACACATTATTACTGACTTGACAAGAGTCATTGACAAGCTAAAGGATATTAAAAAATGTAAGGCCTGATTTGCTTCTCACATAGGGTAGTTCTTCAGTAACAAGGACCACTGACATGGGAGCCTTCCACAGTCTTACTATTAACTCATTTTTTGGAACAGGCTGGCAGTCTGGTCACACCTATGGAGACTGGTGCCAAACAATACTAGCTCCTGAACTATGCTGAGCAATTGTTTGGGAGAGTGCTAGATGAACAGCACCATGCCAGGGACAATGCTAGTAATATAAAGGTACGGATGACTGAGTTACCATCTCTGAGAATACCTTTAACATGCTTTAGCATAGACATAGGCTTAAGGACTTAAGTGATCTTCTACTACTACCACTGTGTAAATACCCGTGCAAAACAACAGAGAGGTAATATACCCTCTGGACTAACAGCTTAGACACTGCTTTCATGAACAGTATGGGTGTGTGAATATACAAACATACACATATAACATTATAGACTCTCTACCTTATGAAGTCATAAGTGCTACAGAGTCATTCATGTCATTGGGTAAGTTTGTGTATAAATATTTTACTTTAAAGAAAAATGTGTTCAAAAGCAAATTCCCCAAGAGCTGTACATGGCTAGGAAGATTAAAGCTCTTAAATATACAGAAGCATACTTTTCTCAGTGATGTGTTAATCCATGGTCTATAATAAGGCAGCTACTGACAGTGTTCAGGAAGAGCTTTCACAGCTTACATGGGACTCAGCTGATACGGATACACTGATGTTAGAACCAGCTTTCTGCACTTCTGTGCAAAAGTCGGTATCTATACAGATGTAGAATATGTAGAAAGCCTTGCAACACCTCACCTGTGACATCAGGTAACCAATGACTGAAAATATGTATCATATATTTTACAGTATTCTCAAACTATTCATTTAGGACAGGACTCTAGCAAATCCTTGCATTTAAAACTTATCCCCGCTTCCCACCCCCAAAATATTAATACCAACAGTCAAATGCTGAAGGACAAAAGAACACAGTTTGGCTTCATTCAGACTGGTGAAAATCTGAAGCAACTCAGCTGAGGCCAGCGTAACTGAGATCAGAATTTGGCCCAGACTCAACAAACGAAGCCAAATTCATTACCACACTCTTTCCCTACATGTCTGCATATTAAAGAGCACGTTTTTGGTTTTGTTTTGTTGGGTTTTTTGTTTGTTTGTTTTGGGTTTTCCCCTTAAGTGCACATTTCAGCCAGTCTAAAAGTACATTCTGTAATTGTGACAAAAATGCCAACTGACATAAAGAGGCTCCACAGATCTAATAATATTTTGCTTGGAAATGTGTATAGAAATGCATGCGTTTTCTAATCCAGTGCACCTTGGCTCTGAGCTGTAGGAAACACCTTTCTGAGAAGCAAGAAAAAATAACTTTTTGCCCACGTAAAACACTTCAGCAAAGATCTCAGCAGTGACAATTATTTTTATCAACTTGGATATTTTCTTTAGTGCCTCAATTAAGACAATTTAATCAAGATAAACAAATGAAAAGCAGGCACAGAAGAGAACAGAAGATTTTGGACACACTATATCAGTCCAGTGTGAAAACCTTTCTTCCTGCCATTTTTACTGTTACCAATTAAATACTTTCTAGGTCCCAGCCCACTGACTGTCAAAGCATTGAATGAAATAAAGCAGTTATCTGTCTGCCTCTTTGGTCTTCTTTCAAGAAAAAAAAGTTTAAAACTTGCCAAGTTCTGCCCCCACATAAACAAGTTCTTTGCTATTCAGTCTTGGTCCATATTCATGAATGTGGGCTGCAAAAAACCTGGGCACCACTCTGAGCCCGAATGGGGCAAGGAGAAGGGACCATACTCACACAACTAGGAGGGCACCAGATGGAACACAAAAAGCAATGGTGGAAGGGGGAGGATATCTTCATCCCTTAACATCACCCATCCCTGTACATGGTGTCATGATTAGACTGACTACACTTTCAAGCACTAAGAGCTATACCAGACAGTTATTTTGGATTCAAACAACAGCAACTAAAATCAGAATCTAGCTCCCACATCCAGCATACAGTTTTCTGAGTAGCAACATAATAATTCAGTTTACCTCTCCAAGAATGAGAGAGGTCATTTATTTAATTTTCTCTTGTGATACAGCAAATTCTGGAAGGGGTGATTGATACCTACAGGACCAACAGCTGGAGAAGCATTCTGGGCAACCTTCAGAAAACGGCACTCATAATTCTTTTCTATGCATACTCTGTCCATGCATTAGCTGTAGACTGTTCCCCTGCTTCTCTCCACCTTCTCCAATGCATCTTCACATACATGTCATCATCAGCTCCTAGTCTGGATCTGCTAAGCTGTTGGAGTAGGAAAGAGCTGGCACTCAGATCTGCCCAAGAAGGGAACTGTGTCTATGCCAGAGTACCATGGAGCACAGATACAGACTGCCACCTTCAATGTGTGGAGGAAATAGGTGGCAGAGGCACCAACCCATCTACCATTTTTCGTACTCCAGCAGCTGCAGAGGCAGGAGGAGATGGACTATGCAGGAACATGCTGTAATTTTCCCTTTGGCTTAGTCAAAGAAGTGATCTGCTTCTCAATACGGCTCCTGAACCACCTATCACTGAAGCCAGGAGTCATCCCTATTGTCACATTTGGGACTATTAGCCCAGTTCATGTTTATACTGAGGCACATTTACACAACTGTGGCCTCCAAGTCAGCACTAGCAACTTCTACATTCACTTTAAGGCTGGTCCTCACTGCCAGATGTTCTCAAAGTGGCTGTGGAGTAAATTAAGTCTGGCCTTAATAAAGCCTATTTATGCTGTCTCATTTAGTAAAGTTCATGTTTATGGGGATTTATTAGGCACTTAACTGCATGAAAGAGGAAAATATTTGCTTGTAATTTCAATTACTCTGTATGGTGCTCTGACTCAGTGGCCTCTGAAAGCACACAAATATTTTCCAACAACGAACTCGTTGAAACTGCTGCCCATTGAAAATTAGAGACTGAACACAAACAGATTTGATTCCTAAGCTGCTTTTTTTCCCCAAGAAAATGGAAAGGATCCAACTTTTTTTTTTTTTTTACTGTAATGTGACAAAAGACTTCAGTTTTGATATCCATACAGGGAAGTGACTCCTTCAGTTCTCAAGGAGCAAGTGACTTAAATAGATAGTGAAAGACAGCATTAAGCCTGCTGCTATAATCATCTCAAAAGTACAACAGTACATAGTCATCATTTTGACTCTTGCTACTAACCAGCTTCAGTGAAGACTGAACCAGAGATTTCTTACATGGAACCATCTTCCAGAATGAATCCAGGTATAGAACTATTAGCAAGTGACTTTCCTTTGTAGGTCAAATTTATATACATGTGCACCCATATGAACAGTATCCAAAGAACTCTCAATAGCAGAAAACAACTAGAAATCATAAAATCAAGTAGTAAGTAAATAACTGAATCACTGCATCAGATTAGTGACTAGGCTGAATAGGCCAAAAAAAAAAAAAAGAAAAAGAAAAAAAATCAGTACATTAATAGAAACTGTGTCTGCATCAAGAACAAGGTGTTTCATTATCATTAAGGCTCCTTGCTTCTTTGTCAACAGGGACTATGTCAGTTTACTCAACAATTACTATTGGCTTTCAGTTTTCAAGTTGTCCAAAAGGTTTTGAGCATGCTGTCAGATGGGCTAATTTCTCCTATTTGTTATGCAAATAATTTTCTAATTGTTCTGGCTTTGTAGCTAGTTCTCTGCATCTCCCTTCTGACTACAGAACAGCCAAGGCACAAGCCAAAGTATCAAACTATATGTAGGCTGGCATACCGAATTGTAAACTCTTGGACTTGAACCGGTATTTATAGGTATTCACGCTGGATTGTATCTTCTCATTGACTCCATATATTTTTGTATGTTCCACTCGATATATCTTGAAGTTTTAATTTAAAGCCACTGAAAGTAGTCCAAGAGATTCAGGAGGTCAGGCTCATTCCATTCTTTCAAGAGAATCACTCGATAATTTGGGGAAGTGGGTGTTGTCCATTTTATTAAATAAGGATTCCTTTACTTTGGGAGGTCCTTCAGACTTACAAATCACTGCCAATGTAAGAATCATATACCAATATGCAAACTGAGATGAAAGTATGAAGTGTTAAATTTTATTCAAAGACTATTCATTGTATTATATGTAGGGGATCACAATACATGCAGAACTCCTCTGGAAATTGATTCAGAAGTAAGCAACTTGACATTAGGCAGACATAGGACAAAAAAAAAAATTGAAAGAAAAAGCCCTTGGAATTCCCTCATTTTTAACAGCCACAGTCAACCACCTCATTGTTTCTCAGCATTTATTTTGAACCTTAGCAGGCCATATTTCCCTTTCAGAGTGCAGTTCCTACACATTAAATATTCACAATGATTGATAGGATAAGCTGTTACAGTTAATCATATCACTGGGTTTAAACATAAAAATCAGATTTAGAAAAGTTATTAATAACTTGATATTCTCGGAATGAGGAAACTGCAAAACAAAACAATTACTAGCATTATGGCTTACAGAATATTTAGTAAGCCATATATTAACACTGGCACTACTGTCTGCTGAACAAACTCTGATGTTCCCTAGGAATGGATTTCTATATCTGTTTGTTCTTAATACCACAGGGCATCTGTCCAAGACCATGTACTAGGAAGAGTATGTGCATTTTTGCATCTCTAAGAATTGTGAAAAGTCTTCTATATGACAAAAGTTTCCTTCCTAAACTATTTAAATCAAGTGATTCCATTCCTATTTTTCTGGTTCATTTCTAGTTTATTTTTAACAACGGAATTTGATATTTCATTACAACTTTGCTCATCACATAATTGAGGCAAGCTGCTTTTTTCTTCTCCCAACTGTTTTCAGTGAGAAACAGGGTCTGTAAATCAACTTTTGTATGAAAGAGCTGCTCATTAAAAATTACTCTTTTTTTTTTTTTAAAAAAAAAAAAAAAGGAAGCTTCTGGATCCAAGGCAAAAAAGTAAGATATTTTCATCTTTTGACAGAAGACAGAATTTCCTCCTCCCCAATGGAAAAATTTCAAAACTCACTGCAGCAATAGCATCTTCACTCTGAATGGAGAAAGATCTTATTTCTCTGGAAATGTTTTTCTCAGAGGATGTTTAGAACAAAATGCTAAATTATATTGAGAAAGAAAACAGTGAAATTCTACAACAGCTTCCCACTTCCATTTAAAACAAAAGAGGCAAGTTTCTTTTGTATAGTGGCATTTTCTGTTGAGAAACACTGCTTAGGGAAACAAAATTAGCTTCCCACAAAGTGACATACATTTAACATTTTCAATACAGAAAACACAAGAGGCTTGAGTAAGACCTGCTTGATGAGTGATACAATTGTCCCTGCTCAAGGGCTTCTTTATATCTAATTTCTTCCCATAACTGCTGATTTTTCCAGCAGTGTAATTACCAGGGAAGTAGAATGGCATTCAGAGACTACAGGGACACACACCTCTATACCAGGAATAGTATCATCTTCCCCTCCTAAGCAGCTTCCGTCAAAAGAACATTATCTTGTGTTCACATCCATTTCTCACGGGTAAACCCTCACTAGTAATATTTAAATCTCTTCTTGGGTGCCATAATATTCTTAAACCAGTCCGTGAGCTTTATGATTTATAAATCTTACTTTTATTGTACATCAGCATATTAACATAAGATTTTTCACATCATCCTTGGCATTATGTCAAGACTAAGCATCGCACACAACCGTGAGAGAAGACTGATATATGGAACATAAGGCTGGCGCAACCCAAGTGTTTCACATATTGCCTTTTGATTTTCAGAGGACTGTCACCATGAGGAAGACTCATTCAGCTATTTATCATTTCTTTCCTTTCAGAGATTACAGCAAACTGGGATCTTTATCATGGACTATGAATCATATAAAGCTATGCTACATTCTGGAAAGTCCTTGATCTCATATGGGTGCAATTCAAACACTTGAATCCTACTGTCAAAGAAGCAAAAAAAAAAAAAAGTATGCCTTCACAGCAGCGCACATCTCATGATTTCATCTCAGAGCTTGTGATCAGCTCTCAGTCTTGTGATTACTAAAAAGTTCCAGCTTCCACTTTAAAAAGTCAGTGTCTAGTTTCACTGTCCATATAGAACAGCATAATCCTATGGTACCCTTAAATCCCAAATGGTTCAAAGACTAAGCCACAGGATGCAACATTTAACTTATTGGGGGAAAAAGACAACTTTTCACTGTACTTTGGAGTTAAAATCCTTTCTTATTTCTTTTCCTGCTTTGTGGAAAATACATCTCCCCAAAAAATAGATGTTAGAAAACATGCTTTGAAATAGCAAAAGCACTTCTGGATTCCAAAAGCTAATTTCAATTTTTTTCTTAGAGTTCCTCCATAGTTTTTCATTACTGAGAGGTCTGATAGTAACAGCCAGCAGTAATTAAGAATTACTTTAAATGATATTTAAAAATTTTTACTATTATTCTCCCATCTACAGGAGACTAAAAGATTGGTACATTTTCAATTTTACAAGTCACTATATAAATGCTAAGTTTTGTGTCACTGAGTTACAAGGAAGTCTTAATTTAAGATCTCATAGTATCTAGAAACTGTAGCTTTTAGAAAATAAGTTGTTCCTTTATGAAAGGGAGCAGCCTGCAGATTAAAAAAAAAAAAAAAAGACAGTCTGATGTATCAAGTGGCATTTTTTCCCTACCCTTTTATAATGCTTCAAACTCATATCAATACTGTAAACTATACCTACAGTTATTGGAATGGACTTACTCCTAATTGAGCAAATCTATCACCATGGATTTCACTGACCAGGAATGACAGGAGCAACCTTGAACATCATAGTGATTGGGCTTCCTCTCTTTGACATCACAGAGACTTGCAGATTATCTTTTCATTAATACCCATCGTATTGAAGATCCAATATTCTCCTAGACAATAATTTTAAAAAAATATTCATATCTTTGATTATTTGCATGATTCACCCCTATATTCACTTTAATAGAATTCTCTCTACAACACTTCAACAAAAGGGACTAGAGCCTGATACACCATATGTTCCAAACTGTCACTGTTTAAAGATTAAGTGGCAGAAAGAATAAAATTAATTCTTCTCTCAGTTTAAAAAAAAACCAAACTGACATAATTAAGGGAATTCCCTCCAGCTACTTCCAGTCTAAAGTCCATCTTTTAAAGCTCAGTAATTGCAATTCAGTTTAGTAACAAATGATACATGGGAACACTTGCAGTGTATAAAATCCTAAGAACAATGAACTTATTTTTAACTGTATTGTGCTAAATTAAGCTGGAAAAAAAAAAAAAAAAAAAAAAAATCAAGTCCTGAACAGGTCCAGATAAAGCTAGAATTCCAGGCCTGATAAAAATACATACATGAAGCAAAAAAGATATTAGACTTTGGCAACAAGTTGTCTGGTCTCCAAACTAGTTCATGGGATAGTCAACAGTTGTACAAAACTGTCAGATTTATACTGCACAGATCAGTTGAAAAACTTTATGTTTACAATAATAGTTTGTATGCATCTATGCAATGACGTTCTTTCTAGAGTGCTTTTGCAAGCCTCCCCCATGCAGAAATTCCTCTTCTACCTTTAAAGCAATAAAGAGCAGATTGTTACCAGAAAGCAAAGAATACTCCAACTAGCTGAAAACAGAGGGAAAGTAAAAATGGGATTACGTAAATTTCAAATCTGGCCAGAGGTCTGAGATTAGAAAGAGGCAGAGTGCTCCAAATCTCCAACTCTGTATCTGCTGATATCATCATTGCAATTCCTCCCACCTCCCTTAACATCTTGCCCTAAAAAAAATAAATAATGAAGTCATAGCCAGACTGCATGTTTATTTCAAAACTCTCAATACAGCCTTTACAGAAACAGTTTCTGTAGAAACTGCTGGAAATTCAACTGTTACAACCAGGGAAGAAATACCAGTATTGGACACTCCAGTATCACATCCAGCAACTTTCAAGGTCCTCAAAATATCTTCCTCAACTTCTCCTCAGAACAGAACCATCTTTCCATGTCCTATAATGAATGAACATCCAAGTGAACAGTCATTTTGAAGAAGCTAAAATAACTAATTCCAACCCCTTGAGATTAAGCACTTTGTTTCAGAGACAAGGAAGCTCCAAGGTAACTAACTCTGCTTTAGCAACGACACTAGAAATATCAAGAAGGCCCCTTAAACATGAAGGAAGAAAAGAAAGGGAAAGGAGGGTTCAGAAGAGTATCACTGTCACTCTAAAAGTAGCCCCATGCCATCTCTAAAGAAATGCAACTGTGGTAAAAGGTGAGAGGGGTGAACAGCTTTACTGCTCCAAACAAGATCGTAATTCTCTTTTTTCCTTACTCATGGCCTAGTGTGAAAGAAATGCAGCTGTCTGACATCCTAATGGGTTTGTTTGGTTTCACACCAGGTAAGTCTCCTTTTAAGCTTTACTACCTCCTTTGTGTTATTTGTACTGTCCAGGGTAACACGTAAGGCTAGCAGGACAAACTCAACCAGCTCTTTATAGCTATTCCGAGCTGTAGTGCAACAGCAGAGAGCACTCTAGCCCTACAGGCTGCACTGTCTCCAAATCACCCGCCATCCAAGTCTTCCTTCTGCCAACTGCAAACCTTCCCCCAAATTCAGTGTTGCTGCACCTCCACCTTCCTTGAAGTAGAGGTTTCAACCATCTGCAGTGGAATTAACAGGAGAGAATTGATTCTCGTTTCACACAATCATCTCCAAAGCTCTGGTCTGCCAGAAGCACTAATCTTGTTCCCAGGAAGGGGACAGGTGAGTTGAATCTCCTGAAGAGATGGTGACAGTCAAATAATTCCCACCTTGGAAGCCTGTTCAGTTGAACCTAGCAGCCATGGCAGAACTCAACACCTCCCTGCATCAGCCTTGGTTGTAACACGAGGCCTGTGGAGGTGCTTTTATATTTAGTCACAGAATAAATACATAACAAGAAGCTGAATGGTTGCCCTTTCAGCATAATTCTGATTCACCTCCAGTTTCAGATAAAACCATCATGTTTAGTTCTGGTAAAATGATTCTTTTATGGGTAGGAAGCAGGTTAAAAAGGCATCCGCTTATAGGTTCCATGACTTCCAGCCAGTTTACTAGAAAACAGAACACGGGCCCCCTCTCGGGAACCAGCAGTCCTTTCCAAAAACATCAGGTTTTAGTCAAACTCTTACTCAAAGCATGTATAGGGTTTTAGTTTAGTTCAGTTTTAGGTTCATGCTATCAGAAACTTCAAAACAAGAGGTCAGACTCAAGCTGTGGTTCCACAGACATTCCCACCATACCTCCTGCCACCACAGTTGTCCCCTCCGCTTCCGCAGGATCTGCTGCCATATCTATGGCCCATCAAGATGAATCAGGTGAGGGGAATCCACACACATTAGACACATCCATGTCACCATGACTTCCTCACACTTCCCAAGCTGCTGAGCAAGGTGAACCAATCTAAACAGGGACAGCCACAGCCAGCAATCCAGGAGAAAACAGCTCTGCAGGACCCCACACCCTAAATCAGACATTATTTTAAGGACATGAATTTATCAGCTGGGGAGGACATGCACTACATAATCAACATTTTTTTTTTTTTTTTTTTTAATACGACTGCTCTGCCTGTCCATGATATTGTGGGTCCTGTTGTTTACTCAGGCCAGGTACAAGGAAGACCTGTGTTTTGAAGCCCCCGGGTATAGCACAGTACAGGAATTAACCAGTAGCCAGGAAGACTGCTCACTAGTGCTCTGGCTGCTCAGAAGAGATCTGAGCAGGAACATCAAGCTCCTGGCTGTTCTAGCCCTGTCTACAGGATGCTTTTTCTGCTTTTCTCTACAAGTCTTTTTCTGTGGAAGGGCTGCATTTGAAACAGCATCCTCAGGCATACCTCATGTCAGAAAACTACTGCCATCACTTTATTTCTGCTGCTCCCATATTTTCTATTCCCCTTCACCAAAGTCTGTACCCAGAAATCATTCCAACTCATCCCTCTAAGCTAGAACTAAAGGTACCATCTGCCAGCATGAGCATGCACGTGGCAGTGGCAGACAGTGCTGCAGCCGCCCTACTTTGCCCTTTAAAACGTGTTCTCTGGGTTCGCAAGTTTCCTGCTTTTGGGGCTCTGCATAAGACTTTCCTTTTTTTTTTTTTTTTCAATCATTATTATTAAAACAAAACAAACAAACAAAAAAAAAACCAAACCCACACCCACAAAACAAAAGCACACACCTGAAGGGAGGAGGAAAAAAAACCCCACACTTTGCTCAGACTGCAATTTTACTGCTCCAAAATTTACAGACAGCTTGCTTGTCAATACTAAAGCAAACAAGGTTGCCTTTCTAAACCTCTTACTTAGCATTAAATTCCTCTTGATCTAGCTTTTATCAGACCAAGATAGAAATAACAAGTTTAACATCTTCAGTTTAAAGGGGCAAGAGGTATTTCTTAACACCCTATGCTTGCCTCTTTTTGCCCCTTTTTGTTTAGCCCTGTAGCTGCAGCTGCATCTTATCCTGGCCTGAACCATCCTTCCCCTTCTGTGCCCCCATTCCCTTTTACAGCTACTCCTGCGTAAATCAGACTTCTCCCAAATAGCTTCTGTTAATCTGACAGCTCAGCAAGGACTAACCCCATCACTTCCTGCCTAAAGATAAATATCTGCCATGGCACAAAAACTGAACAAAGAAGGAAGGGATGCTCTAGGTCACCAGCTATCTTTGTAGCATCGAGTGAGTGGGGACACAAGGGAAGAGAAAAAGCACCTCAAATAGTATCTTTACCACCAAAACAACAGCTCTGTGAAACGCACAAGAGGTCAATCGCATCTACCTATCCCCTGGGCAGCACCAGTACTGCTGAATGTGGTATGTAGTTTCTACTAAAGGCCAGTGTGGATCTTCAATATTTAACTCTTCCAAATTTTTTTTTCCCTCTTACTGACTATTATTATTCCATTTTACACTCTCAGTAAGGCATCCAACCACTTATCATCACCTGGACAACAATAATCTTGAAAGGTTACAACCCTCATCTTAAGGGGCAATAAGCCAACACAGAAAAGTTAACCTAGTATATAACCTCTTCTGCTCTACACATATGTTCACTTCCAAGTCTAGTAGAAGAGGTTCATACCATCATTTCTTCCTCATCCCCTACTCTTGATTCATTTTCCAGGACGTCAGTTTACTAGGGGTAAAAGCAGGAGATTAAAACGCCTGTGGGTATTTCAGGGTGGGAGCTTACCCCACTAACCCCAACTGTCTCATACCCCATATCACATCAGAGGTGCCACACAGCACACACTTACATTCAATCTCTTTAAAGTTGTCAGCCTGAGGGTATCAGGAGGAAACAGAAGGAAGCCCAGAATTATTATGTTCAAATGATCACACCTTAAGGCACATCCAAGCCTGACACATGATTTTGGAATGACAGGAGCAGATGCTGCAAAATGCATTTAAAGAACACATAATTGTGATAGCTCATAACACGTTTCCTTCAACTGGCTGCATTTGCTGTAAATCCTCCTGCTTTTTCATTCCCCTGGCAGGCAATGGGAAGCCTTACCTTTCAGCGGAGTAGCCTCCAATGAAGCTAGCCTCCACCAACTATCTGCCTCAAATGACAGTGATTCCTGGAACAAGCACCCCATCAAATAACCCAGGAGGTGATTAGTGATGTGACTGCAGAAACACACACTGACTCCAGTCTCAAACAGCAGAGCAGGAAGAGAAGCCAACTGCTTAAGTCCACTGGGAGCACCTGGCTAGTCCCTGGGTACCCAATGTTTCTGGGCTTGCTCCCTGATTTCAATTTTCTCCTTTACACTCTGTTCTCACCAAACCCATATTGATACTCAGAATCAGACTGGACCAACCTAAAGAGACATGGGAGAAGCAAATCAGCAATAAACAGTGTCATCCACAAACAGTGGTGGGCCTGCTGGTTTAACAAGCAAATGCTGAAAATGACCAAGACATGTCATCACACACAGATGAGGTGTCACTGGTGGCAGCTGAGCAGAGGTTTAGAGACTGAGGGACATCCAGTCCACAACACAGCAGCCTCCAGTGGGCTCTGCCAGCCCACAGACACAGCTTGAGGTAAATTCTCAAAATATGCATTTGCAAATATCATACCCTAGGAAAGACAGCACCAGCTTCAAGTTTGGTTTGAGAACCAAAGAATACAATTCTTTGTTCTTATCTTACCTGGCCACTGTCTCTCCCTTTCTAAGGTGACATCCTAGAGGGAATAGACAGCACCTCTCATCACTAGAAATGATGGTCGGTCTTGGTTTCCTCTTGGCTGGTTGCAATTTCAAGGAAGACCACTGAAATCATATCACGTAGAAAAACAGAGCCTCCAAGCTGGGCATCAGAGATAACACGAGCAGTAGGGAAAAGGCATACTTATACATCTTCTCAGGAGCAAGCTAGTGATTCTGTTGACAGTTGAGCTGTACATGTCCATTTGACGGAGACTGCAGAATTGTCTTGGGCTTAAATTCTCTCCCATCCCACTATTTCCCCAAGAAACCACAAAATACCACCTAATGTAGCAGCCTCCCATAGAAGTCAGGCAATTTCTGCCTATGGATTCCTGTCTTTATTACAGAAAAAGCTACATTTTTTTAAACATTTTGGCAACTGTCATGCTGTTTTGTTACCAATAGCAAATATAAAATTACAGCAAGGACCAGGTACTGCTTTACCACTGAGTTAGTTTGGCTGGAAAGTTTACATCATATTTTCATCTTGGAAAAGCTGATGTGCCTTTGTTACTCAAGAAAGGAGACATATCAACAATAGTCTCAAGTCTATGGAAAAGCTGTTTAAGCACTCATTACCATCCTGTCCCTTTGAGATCTCTCATTTTTAGGTTGCATCAGGTTTGGGAAATGAGAGAATATGTAGAAATTCAACATGACAGCCTCCTCCCTCTGTCATTCAGCCCACTGCAGCAGTAACACAGCACTGGGAATGCGCTGTTTGGAAATAAAAAAAAATTAATCACGTCCAGTCTTAAAGAGAAGGATCTAAGCCAATCTCCTAGTCTCAAGTACTTTGACTCTGGAAAACTTCATTCTTGGATTCTAGCTTTACAGCCTGGTCCTAGGTACACATATAGTTTAACCAAGTCCATCTTACCACTTGGGAAGTGCTAACAAACTCAACGAGTTAACTGCCAGGAAACTTCTTTCTAGATATACATCTTTCATTTTCCATTGCTCAATTTATTTTTAAGTGACTCCAAGTTATAAACTTGATCTTGGCTGCTCCTTGAGCAATCCTGTTCCTCTGTCTGGATGCTAATGCCTTTCAGAGAGTCTGTACATGGCTATTAAGAATTTCACCATCTCCCTGATCAGATTAAGGCAAGATTCTAGCTTTGTCTGTTCAGTACCTGCTAAGGAGAAAAGCAGCATAGACGGTATCAAGGCTCTATGGAGAAATGGAGGAACATGTTTAGTTGAAGGGGTCAAGACATGATAATGGAGAGTAATGAACACTGTAGAAAGACCAGACTTGAGTAAGACACTACTTTTTGCAAGTAATTTTGCTTCACCAATTTCAATTAGAAGAAGCTAGGAAGGTAAATTAATTGAGTTTATTAAACTATAGGCCATGAATCAAATTAAAATCAGAAAGGAGAGCAGACAAATATTACAGTACACAAGCTATTACTACAAATAATTATAGACAATTTTGTCTCTGAAGTGCTTTGCACACAGTAGTTCAGCAGGGCAAGCCCTACTTCTCAGTGGCTATAAAGACTCTACACACTGCAAGAATCTGAATGTCAGCCAGCCATAATGCAGGCTTGTAAATGAAGCATCCTTTATGATCCAGTTCAGCACTTTTTTCCCCTTCCTTGCTCTAAAATAGGCAGGGTAACCTCAGGAAGTTGCATATGCAACAGAAAATCATCTACTTCCTGCCTTAATATGCTCTCACATCAATTTCTATCATCTTTACAGTTTCCCCTGCCTCTTCTCTCTGTGATGCATACAGCTCACTTTGGTTATCAAGAAACTCAAAGGAACACTGAAGCAAGCCTCATGACAACTACAAGCAGATCAAAATTACTGAGCAGGAAGCAGGAGCTAAACAATTTGACCTCAACAGTATTCATTTCAGAGGAGTGAGACAACTGTTTGAGTCAGACCCCCAAAGCAACAGGTTAAGCAAACACGGAGTGTGATTTCTCAGCTGTTGGTTATATGTCAGTGTTTGAATCAATTTGCCTGACAAAAATCACTTATATACAATAGCGATCGAGCAAGGTCACAATGACATCTGGCCCTCTTGGAGTGGCTGGTTGCTCCTCTAACCCCTTTGCTCACTGCACTGTGCACAACAGCTTTGGTCTCAGCTCAGCTAATTATCAAAGTGGCTATGTGAGCTACAGAGCTTCACATGGAAGCAGAATCTGGCCTCAGGCTTTTAAAATACACCTGCAGCTGACTGAATGCAAGACTCAGGCAATGAGCACTTTTGGAGCCTACTTCCATCAAGGGAAGCTGGAACATGCAGAGACACGTGCGGCAAACTGAGGTCCAGCCACACATTTCAGCAGAAATCCAGCAGGCTTACAGTTGTGTAACTGTTGTCACAAGTTAACTAACACATGGCAAAACAACACAACACAAACCTTCCTGTTTCACCCCTTAGCACAAACATTTCTTCAGTTTGAGAAGGACCCCAAACCTCTCTGCACTGAAGCAGCACTTTGGCATCTCTTTCTGCAGGGCCGAGCCTTCACCAAACAGAATGAGGGATGGCGTGTTCTGAGCCAGGACACCCTGAAATCAGAAGGACATCAGGGTGGTTGGTACCTCGCCCAAGGCATGCATACCTGAGCAGGATGGGACTAGCTATTCAACTTCATTCTGCTGCTGGCAATTGCAGCATTAAAAACTTAAGAGCGGTGCTTTAAGCATATGAACAAACGTTTTTATTGCTTCTAAACCCATCTGTACTATACTTTCTCCTACCAGGCTTTACCACCTTCTGGTTGTTTATAAACATCTCTGTTCATTAAGTCCCAAGATTTAAAGTTTTCACCTTTGCATCATATGTACTGCCCTATACATTTCCTATTATGTTAATATAAAGGTGCTTTTTCAGCATGTTTTCCCACATCTGCCTGGCTCAGAAATGGTAGAAATCTCTCACATGAGACACTCTGGGAACAGCCAGCAGGAGAATTATCCAGAAAATCTACATGGGAAAGACAGATGTCTATATGGGAAAAGACCTGCTGCTAATCACAGCTATTACAGAACTGAAAGCTATCAGTACAAGTCCATGTTTAATGGAACAATATGTTATGGTACAAAACATCCTACAATAAGATGCCAAGGCCTGATCTGACCCAATTCCCAGAAGTTGTCCTTTATTAACAAGTGTCATTAACTTCAGTGCAATTACTCACACAGACAAGGGTATCCACAAGCAAGTCCTGATTCAGTAACCTTCGTAACATGACTGAAGTTCTGGTATGTGGGCAGTCAGCATTATTTAGGATGACTCAGGTCACTCTAAATAGAAGATACACACTTTGTCTTATAGCTTTAGAGGTTTTTAAACCATACATAAAGTGATATCACCATGTGCTGCTTTGAAATTTATTGCTCAATCAGGTATTGCTGAACAGGAGTGTTAAGTAATCTATTGTATAGTACGCAGTACTACACAGTACATAGAACTCCACTCTAATTCCAGCAGCAGTTTGATATGTAATTCTTGATACAGGCAATAAATTACTGTGTCCTGTACACTTTATGGGCTGTGAAGAATATATTGCATAATCAATGAGAGATGCTACAAAGTAAATTACTTTGATTTTGAAACTGTCAGAGAAGCTCCTGATGTTCAGCACTCAAATGACCACTACAGAACCATCCCTCTACCATTTGACTTCTTTCTTGCTGTCACTGGGTGGTGACAGATCTGATAAAACTGAGATACAGCAGTGTATAAAAGGAGGAAAGGGGAGATACATGCAAGTCTGAACTTGGTCACGGTCAGTTAGTGGATTTGTCCTAATTTATACCAGCAAAGATTTGGTCTTGTAATTGTGCACACAATGTATTACTCAGACTATAACTCTCCCCAGATTAGGAATTCGGTTCTGGTATCAAAGTCTTCTTGCCTTCAATGAGGTCACAGTTTCAAACTTAGGGGGCTGGGGGAAGAGAGGGAAGAGATGCACGGGCTGTAATTCTTCCTATTTCATCTGCCTTTTTCTGGTCTTTGAAAGTGTGTCATATCTCATTCTCTCTTGGCCAATTCCTCGTGCTGAGGTAGTAGAGATAAATCAGCATTCCTGTGCTTCAGGCACACCAAAGCATTACTGCTGTGGCTACTTTCTGGGTATTGGAGTCTGAAACATCTTCCTTTACCCAAAGCCAGCAAGTGCAATAGCTTACAGAAGATCCCAGAACAATTCACTATGAAAGCAAATCATCTTATACTTTCCAATTCATGCTGAAGTTCTGCACAAACCTGCCCACTTGCCATAGCTCTGAGGAGAATCCTTCACTCAGAGCGAAGTGCCAGCACCATGAGGAATCCTGCCCTTCCTCTGGCCATCAAGCTGTTATTCCTTGGCTGACTCAGATTCAGCAAGGAGAGCTATGCAGTACAGAACACACTGCTCTTGCCACCAATCTACTCTTCCTCTATAGCAGAGAAATAAGCAAAGTGAAATTAGCAGAAATCTCTGTGTGCATCCCCATTCGCTGTGCTAAGTAGTAGGTAGCACATACACATCTTCCTTGGGCGACAGCAAGGATACAAGCCCATCCAGAAGAGACGTTATCTATCACAATGTCTGTCAGCTTTAAGGGACCAGACTGGGTTGAATCCACTCCTGGATTCAAGTCTCCTAACTATTTGGCTAACAATCTGTCCCTTGCAGCAGGCTATAGCACAGGTTAAACTGCTACTAAAAAAAAAAAAAAAAAAGAAGGGTCTTCACACAGAGGGCTGGAGTCATTGGTGCTGCCAAACCCTGAGGTGCTTTCATCAACTTCCTAGACTCTACTACAAGAATTTGCTTTATTACCTCTTTGTATGGAATAAAATACCCAAAGTTTTCCGAATGAACTGCCACCATTCCAGGTGCCACCAAGTTCTGCAAACACTTTTATAAACTCCCTTTGCTGCTGAGGATAGTCTTGCCCTTCATTCCTGATGCCTTCCCCCCCGCCACGATGGGCTTTCCTAGCCTGATTCATTTCAGTAATCAGATTTACACTGAGGTCCTACTAACTACCACATTTGCACAACTCATCAAGGGAGAGGCATTACTTGGACTAGCTTTGCCAACTAAAACCACGTTCCTACAACACTCCTCAAGTGAACAGAGTAGCTATAGTCTATTGAGCTCCTTGCAGAAATCCTGGCTCCCATCCAAGACAATACAGTCCTTGAAGGTAATCTAACCTGGGTTTGCAAGTTGTATTTGGTCATTTTGCTTCTGAAGTACAAAAATCATACAATATATTACCCTCCAATCTCCATGTGATATTTACTCCTATATTAAACCCAGCTCAAAAGCTTCCGTCATTCAAAACAGGCCTAGACTTCCAAGCAGTGCAAAGACTTCAGTAGCAAGTAGTAATACAAAGGGTTGCATGTAATGAATTAGGATCCAGCTTATTTAAAAATTCTCTGTAGTTACACCAGAAATACCACAGATAAAAGCCACGAGAGAGACAGTTTTGGGAAGGTCTTGCTGGACTTTGCTACAATTAACAGGAAATTTCCTCATTTTATTTAGGGAAAAAAAGCAGCAGGAGACAAGCTATTTAATTATATGCATAAGGTGAGTGGAAATAATGGGTGCACTAGAAGGCAGACAATGCCAGGTGGTACTTCTCCTTGTAGATCTTTACAGAGGAATTCAGACAAGACATGCTCTAGCTGCAATGGTGTAGACTGCAGCACATAAATGACAGTCTGTGCTATCCCCTTACTGATCTGTGATCAGCTTTCTTGAGCTATCTTGTCATGCTGTTGTTGCTGTCTTGCGCTATACATAATCCAAGAAAATTAATATAGGTATCTGATGAGTCCTTCTCACAGTGCCATATCTAGGAAGAATCAGAAAATTTCATCTCCAGTGGTACAAGGGGGAGGGATCAAAGGCAGCTCCTACCAGCTCTCTCCTTGACTTAAATCATTACCCTTACTTGTCCCAGCCACTTAAGCACATGCCATTTATGCGCAGCGGCCCAAAATTTGAGAGACATGCACATAAAGGGCAGGGTACAGCATGCATACATGTTAAGGAGTACAAGGAAAGCAGGCTGAAAAAAACCCCCAAACACCCCACACCAATCATCACCCAGTCCATGCTTTTGTGAAGATCTTTGTTATTTGAAAGAAGCTGCCAAACTTTTTGAACAAGCCATTTTTAGTCTGAAGAGATTATGGACTTTTTGATGCCCTTCATTTGCGGGTGGATGGCATTATTTCTTCTCCAAAGCTGAATGACAATTTTTTTAAAAAAAATGAATTACAAAATGGGAGAATTGCAAATACTTGTCTGAGCACAAATTGCTTTGTTTGCCTGGGAGGGAAGGTGTTTATATGAAGAACAATCACTCCTGTACAGACATCCTCAGAGAAAACATATTCACAAATGCAGTTGAGTTCCCACAGCAGCTCATGAGTGAGCGTGAGCACAAGCAACTCGCTGGCCTCCAGAGAGATTAACTGAGCACTTTCTCAGCACTCTTCTCCACCCAGAAGCTGGCATTCTCAAGCTTGCAGTAAGTGATGCACCACCAGCCATCTGTCTTGCTGTCGTCCCCATTAAATTAAGCATGTTTTATTTCTTAACCATTTACCTCGCCTTTATGCGTCACTGGAAAACAAAAGTGTACTGTTTGGGAAAATACTCCTCTACATAATTTGAAGACTTTTGGTTGGACATAACACATTGTAAGGAAAGCAGATCCAAAGGTCAGTGCTCCTACAAGTACTCCCTTCCATTACCCCAGGAGTTGTAATTTGGCAATGCAGGCTGGGTTTTTATGTTGGCATCTTTCACAGTCCTGTATAGAGTCCCCGACCCTTTCCCGCAACAGCTCCCCAGCTGTGGAGACACGCGCCACATGCTTTCATTGCCAAGATCTTGCACAATTTACTTGCAAGTCTTTAAGACAGACTCTGCTGCCTGTTCAGAGCTCTGGCTGGAGAGGAAGGGAAAGTGAACGCTCCCATTTTAGCTCCAGATTATTTTAAACACATGATGACAGATGCTCTGCAGTGGGAAGGGCCTCTGGTTGCTTCTGCAGCAAGAGTGCACACAGGCACACATGCACGTAACTGCAGGAGATGGGGAGAATTGCTCAACACAAGTTCTTGCCCAGTCAGGTGACTCTGCTGTATCCTGAACAGCAGTGACACAACATGGGCTCCAAATCAGGCATCTCCTATCCCTAGTTCACAGGTTTCTGCCATAAACACCATATGTTAAAAACCCCACAGGAAACAATTTAACATGAAAGTAACTGAAAGCTCCCTCCCTTCTTGGTATTTGTCTCTTTGTCCTCAGTGTTAATGCCTGGGATTGCCACAGCATAATGACACTTTCTGCCAGGCTTCAAGGAAGAGCAATGGATGCTTCTGGTGCAGGAAACCATACTGTCTCTCTCCTGTGAGCTGCTATGACTCAATCTGAACTGAATCCAAATCCCCAAATTTGGGAAAAGAAATGTTTGCAAGCAGATCAAGCATAACAGTCACTCCCCTTTCTCAGAGTGGTCTTGTCACTTTTTTGACTGCCAGAGTGCTGAACTTTGCAATTCAATTCTGTTTTCAAGTCTCCACAGCATCAATGCCTTCCATAGACATGTACTTCCTTTAAAATCGAAGACAACACAATTTGTCCAGTATTACTGGAAGCAAGCAGCAAATAAATCCAGTCAGACACCAGAGAGTTATATCATATTCTATGAAAAAAGTGTGGCACTTCAGTATGCTACTGCACTAAAGAGGATTTCCCGCAGCTTGAGGACATGATCAGTTTAAGTTTATAATCACCTCTCTACCTGTTAGTCAGCACAGAGTACAGTTAGTTTCAAGAAACCTTGCTTGATACAGGACAAGATCAAAGGTCAGAGCAGAAACAAGAATTGATGGAAACCAGAATTTCTGAAAAAGGCTTGAACACCACTATAACCAGGATGTTCCTGCTGAAAAGGTGCCCATTGGCAATAAACACTGATGAGAAGATGGATCTTCATGGGGTCTGGTTTGATCTCTACCGTATGCTCCTAACTCAGGAACTGTGGTAGCTGTTCCCTATTGCCTACAGAGATAGACAGGCACATCCAGATGTTGTTTCACCAAAAGTCTTAGTACAGGCTGAATCACCCTGCAGCTACACAGTTAGCCTTCAACAACAAGCCAAGGAAGACCTAATGAGTAACACACCTGATTCCTGTAACTGGGGGTGACAATGGTCATCCTTGCAACAGTAGTAACACAGATTTCAGTCACTTGGAAATCACAAAAATACAGGAAAGAATAAGAATGTATAAAAAAATAAAGGAAAACACTAATTTTTTAAAATTTTCTTGCTTTTTTTGAGGTATGGATCTCACTGTGATTTATGATTCCATATGCAATAGCTTTAAAGAAATAAACAACACACACAAGGGCCATTAAAAAACTCAGGGCACTATCTACAAAACTGTACTGAAAACAAGTCTTCCTTTTCAGACCTTCATCACAGATCCCTAAGCTGTCCTTCAGTTGTTTCTGCAGCTCCAGAAACACTTTGAGGTACAGACCATGAGCACACAGTCTCTCTACACCCATGCAATCCATGTCACCTACAAAAGACAGTCACGTGCATATTTTTCAAATCCTCTCACACTGCAGAATGACACTAGCTCCATGCCTTCATAAATTTCCTTCAGACAGGACTCAGAAGGCCCCTTCATTAGCCATCCAAGGTGTCCCCAAGAGACCCACTATTTTGCTGACATTGAAGATCTATGCCCTTAAATACCCTACACACCAAGAGATGATTGAACAAGACCCTGTAAGACCTTGTCAAATTAGAAAGCAATCCCATCCCCTGTCAAAAACAACTATCACAACCTAAGAATAAAACATTTCTGTTCTCCTTCCTTTTCTTCCTTGCAAAAGGAATCCCAAGCAGATACAGCAAAGTGAATACATTTCAAGAACAAATTCAAAGCACATACACATCAGAAAAGCACACACTCCCTGGGACATTCTGCTTCTGCTCTCTCTGGCCCCAATTCCACAAACACACATGCCTGTACTTAATTTTAGTACAGAAACCAGCAGGTTTCTGTAGCACTCTCATGGCAACAAGGGTAAGGACACTCCCATCTGCAGAATCAGGGCCCAAGGCCACAGCCTCTCACTGGAGTGTAGGCTGGGAAGTATATCCCTCCACAAGATGGAAGTCAGCAGAATAAAGTCACACAATTAGAGTAGAAACTGAAGAAAAAAAAAAATATTGGTAAAGGGCAATGCCACAGCCAATGGATTAGCAAGACCAGTTTGATTTGGTTCTCTACTTCAGGGAAAAATCTGCATACTGAAGAGCTTTCCATTTCTGCCTGCATCCACCTGGGGCACTAAAACAAGTCTTGGTATAAAGTAGTACATACTACAGCAAAAAAGCCAAAGGGTTAAGTCCCTAATCACACAAATGGAAACTAGAGAAGGACAAGAATTCATATGGAAAACATAAACCTAGAGCATTTATAATCTCAGCTCAGTCATTGGAGCAGCAACTTTGAGCCCTGTGGCCACCTTCTCACTGTTGTCAAGCTGTAATCTATTCAGCTGCATCTTGCCTCCCAGAGGCAGCCTTGCAAAAAGACTGTTTTTACAATCTGGGAGGCATGGCATTCATTTAGCAGTATCTTCTTCTTCCACCTACTCAGCCTGTGTTAAGCTTTGATCATGCCATAGAATGTTCATTCTTACAAGTCATCAGGATGCAAACAAGTATTCAGAGGGGATCAAGGATCTACACCTTCCTTTATATGAATCATCACAACAGGGACTCACCACGTTAAAGTGAGTCTCAGTAAAAATAGTTTCATGAGAGGTACCTTCCAAGAACTTGAATAAAAGTTAACTGCAACATAAAAGATTACATTTCAAAAGCCTACATATCAGCCTCACCTCAAGTGCCTGGCCCTTCAATATGTCAAGCATTATTAGTAGGGTACTTTGGGGAGTCAGCTGAATTGCTATTGTCTGATTGCACCCTTCACAGACAGCATGACTTATACAGCAAGATTTTTTGCAGCTTCATCACAACTCAAAAGTTTCATATCATGAACTATTATCTATGCAACTTTTTAGACAGTTTCACACTTTGAGTTGTACTGTTGGTCTTCCAGAAACCTGGCATAACATTGACAGATAGTCTATTTGGCATTTAAAAAGCCTTGCTTTTTCACATCAGTCAGATTTAGGAATTTGGCCAGCCCCAGGTAGCAACTTATTTTACTAGTTTTCCATATCAATACAGAGACAAAAAGACATCTCCTGCTCTACTCCACTTTGAAATATATTTTTAGACATGTGACAAGATCTTTCACCCTCACAATAAGAACATGGAGCAGCATAAAGACATGGCCTGCAGAAATTAAGATCTTCCACAAAACTCACCAGAGGAAGGATTGAATAGATCAGTAAGCAGGCCTAGATCTGGAACAGGCACTGGGACACTTCTAAAAAGGGGTGGTTCAGTATGCTTTCTCCTCCCATCACTTAAAGTCACTCACATGAATACATTCAAACTCAATTTCAGTTTTACCATTTCCACCACTGCTTGATTAATTTTTTTTAATCCATCAATTTTTTGCTCATAAAACCAAGTACAAAAAAAAACCTATCCATGAGTTTCAATCTTCCCTTTTGGGTGATGCTTCTACTGGTATTCTTTCTACACGCACACACACTCCTGACAACTCTCTAGTTCCTTGCAATTCCAGAAAAAGCTCAGAAAATGCTGACTAACCCTGTTTTTGAGGACAAGAATAAATGACCATGTAGACAGCAGCAAGACATAACCTGGTCAAAGTATGAAATATCAAGGCCAGGAAAAGAGAACTTACATACAGGCCTATAGACAGGGCTGTACACATGCCCTTACATGCTAGTTCTTACTCACTGTCACACACACAGAGTATTTTTGCATTAGCTATTCCTTTGGACCTCAGATCTAAAGAGCTGCAGAGGCCATTAGATGCCTAATCATCCATGATTAATCCAAATGGAGCTTTCCCATTCATAGCAACACTCCCTGCTTCCGAACATGAACAGCAGAGTGTTCTCAATTGTGTCTCAACATGCTCTATAAAGTGTGATGAAAGAAGACAAGAAATTTATTCTGGAGAAAGACAACAGGCTACTGGTATTTTAATAAACTTGTACATTCAGTTCTTCACGAGTGCAGCCTCCTATTACCTGTGGCAAACTGAAACTGCTAATGAACACACATCTCCGGCATAGTCCCTCTAGAGCTCTCAGAGACTACATTAACATGCCAAACACACTAAAGTTTAACTTCTCTTTATCCCTCTCACAGTCCCATCTGCTATTTCCTTAAAGTTAGTCCCCAATTTCAACAACATGCACCAGTCACACAGAGAAAGATGCATTCTGGCAAGTTTGTAGCTACATCTGCTGTTCCCTGAATAACATTTCTAAAATGTGTAAGGCTTAAGTCATGCACTTGGACGCCCATGCTCACCTGCACACTACAACAGATAAAAGCTAAATAAGTTTCTCTGCATTAAGCTCTAGCTTCAGGGTATGCATAGGTGGAATTATTTCCCATAGATAGTCTTTCTTATTCAAGGAAGAAGGTGGATGCAAGCTAAGGATTTTTCAAAACCACATATTATTCCAGATAATTTACTTCTACAGCACCCAGAACTGCACACTGCAAAAGTACATTATATTTTATAGATAGGAGTGAACATCTAGGGTGAGGAGAGTGAGCAGGATGGGGGACACTTTCAGGGACAACACAAAAGAAAAACCCAAAAACAAACAAACAAACCAAACCAAACAAAAACAAAACACAAAACCCCCCACAGACATCAGGTTCTATTAAATCTCTCACACTGAGACACCCAAAATCATCAGTTCTAACCAGAAGTCACACCCAGAATCCTTAAATAACACTCTAAATTCTTTCAGTGATTTCACATGTGGGCTTGGTCACACCCTGCCTCAATTTCCCCAGTTACACAATAATGAGTTTAATACTTATTTGTCAACACAGTCAGAACGTGAATAACAGTGCATTTGGGGGCCTGTTTTCTTGTTTTAATCTGACACACTACCCACGATTTACTGCTTGGTTTCATGCAAAAGCTCTGGTGTTTTTTTTACAACTCTAGGAGCTCCAACCTTGTCTGGGGACATCCAGTTCCACCTGAAAATGCCCAGAAATTCTCTCCCCATCCTGAAATTTCACACGGAACAACCATGCCAGCTACATCTGTCAAGGTCTGCTTCTATGACCACAACCTCAAAGTGAAACATAAACAGATACATAAACCCAATGAATAGAAACAAAAGCAGCTCTAGGACTGTGCCTAGGCAAGAAGAAACACGTGCACATTATAGCTAGGCCCTTTCTCTTTACATCAGTTTTATTAACTGACCTCTTGGTACTTCAGCTCCAGCCAAACAATGCAAACACACCCCCCACCCACATGAAATGAGTTGTTACAACAAAAAGAGGCACTACAAGTTTCCAAGTAAGTGGAAACAAACGGGAAACTAAGATGGATAAAATAAGCGTAGTCAAAAGAAAGCAACCAAACACCACAGAAATACATGCCAGGAGCACCAAATACAATAGCTCAATACAGTTCTCCAAATACACCTAGAGAGTGAAGCAAGCCTATGCTCCCATACACATGCTGGGACCAGTTTTTGGACCAGAAAGCCAACACTATACAAATAAATAAACTCAAAAGGCATGCAGAGCCTTACCTACTGCCTTGGGCACTTCCTCACCTGGCCCTACAGGCTCCACTAGGACAGGGCTCTGCTCCAGTGCCTTTTAGGATGAGGAGCCAAGACCAGTGCTTCACTTCTCCCACCTCCAGAGCAGCCAAACCCCTTGTTCCAACAGTAAATACAATTTAACACAGCTGCTCATAACATACACATCTGCACACTGAGCCCACACACCCCTACTGACCAGGAAACATGCAAACCTCCAGCTAACCTCAAGCCTCATCAGCTAAAATGGCTTCACATGGGGTGTTTTCAGCCAATCAGCCCATCACAGACCCTGACCACTGCAGCCTCCCTGCCTGGTGGCACCTCTCAGCTGTGCTGAGGGATGACTTAAAATGAGAAATTGCTAGAAAATAGCCACCTTCCACCTAGTGTTTCCCCCAGGGCTGTTAATTAATTCCCCAGCGAGAGAAGCACACTGGTCCCTCATCACTTTTTACAAGCAGGCTTTAGAGTCTGTGGAGAAATGAGATCTCTCCCCAAGGATGAGCCTGGGGTGGAGAGAAATTCTGAAACTCCTTTCTCCTCCTGGCAGACTGCAACGTGCCTTGGGATCGGTTTTCAAATCAACAGCGCATTTCAGAAATCATAGGGCTTGTAATTTTGCAATACACAAGAAGCCATAGGCTACTGTGAAATGCCCACCAGCTGAGGCATAACGTCAGTTTGAAAGACATGAGGTGATACAAGACCAGAGCTGAACAGTGTCAGGACTCCAGTTCAAGTTCTTCAGGGGTAGAAACCCTTCTGAAGCCCGCACACAGTTAGTGCAGGTTTTATAATATCACTGCACATCCATGATCCACTGGACATTTTTACGTCCTGCAGGTGCCCTGGCCATGATGGCAAACCATCCCTTTACCTCTCCCTGTATTCACATCCATCTTTTCTGTGAGTATGAAGACAAAAGAAACTTTTTTTCAATAAAAGGGACTAACCTGTCTTCTCAAATAAACCAAAGAAAATGTGTGGTTGGAACTGTGAGTTTTCCTGATGCATCAGAACTGTCATCATAGAAACGACCAAGGAGCTGATTGAAGATCTTGACATCCTGCATTTCCCAGGAAGAAGCCTTGGTGTTTATCCACTGTAAAATCTATCCTCCTCTGTCAAAAAAGTGAGCTATAAGACTGAGACGTAATTCATTCCGCTCAGACATCACTCCTTTAAAGTACCAAACCTCTGCCCTAGGTTGATACAGTTTATTCAGTTTTCTTCACTGTTCTCAGCTTGTCATTAGAGCTGATGAAGTCACTTGTCCTGTAACTTGATAGTAAAATTCACCAATACAATGCACACAAGCTCCCAACTGGCTGCCAGATGGCAATAAATCCATGTGATTTCTATTAACTTTATTGGATTTGAACCTGGGAGTTGAAGAGTCCCATATCTCACAGCCAGTCCTTGGCTGAGTCCATTCCTTCTGCTTTCCTTCCTTTGAAGATTCAGATTTCATTCAGACAATGAGACACCTGCCTAGCCTCCAAAAACTAAACTCTAAACTAAATCCAGCTATCCACATGAATGATAAGCACAAACTTAATTACGTGAATCTCTGAAATACAGCATCCAAGCAGACACTTGGAGGTGATTTCTCCTATGATAAGTATAGCCTAGCCACCTGCAATGCAATGATATTTATGCACCAGCACTATCTTCCAGAAAAAGCACATTAAATATAGTAATGATTTTAGATTCACAGCTAAGTGTAGCTGCTCAAACCACTTTGCAGATTAAAAGCCTTGAGGCAAAGGTATGTTAAGCAACCCAGATCTATGGCAAAGCTTGAAACAAAACCCACTCTCCCTGGTTTACAGTGTTAAGCTGTAACTAGAAACACAATCTTCCTTTTATATTAACACCTCCTCTGCCTAGTGTCAGTGAGAATAATGAGATAAAAATTGCAGCAACATAACCGGAATGGAAATTAGTTGGCAGTCTGCGATAAGATTGTCTTCATTGCAAGGTGATACTGTTTTGTTAGTTTCCAGCTGACACACATGGGACTGGCAACAGCTTCGTGGTCATGCATAGAGCCTGAAATGGAGGCATTCTCACTTTTTCAGTTGAACATTGAATGTCACGCATTGGTTTTCTACTCAGAGGTGTCCTTCACAACCTGGGGCCTCAGGCAGTTGGCCCCAGAGCTCACCCTAGAACTGGAGATTTTGACAGGAAAGTTCTGTTAGATGTTACACCGTAACTTTGTTTGAAGGGTGTGGAGGAAATGTCATCCAACCTGTTAACTGAGTAAAAGGTCCTTCCTTTGAACTGTAGTTACCTGTTGGCAAACAGTTCAGTTAGGCAATCTTAATTATTTGCATTTGATTATACATATAAAGAAAATGTGAAGCTGTGTCACTTTAAGATATTTTCAAAAAGATGTGGATGAACAGACCAGGAACACACAGAATTCTCTGCAAAGGAAAAAACAGATGAAGGAGACCTCAGGACAATCCTTTACATTCATTCATCTGGTTGTTCATCGATGCATGCCATCACCATCCTCCTCTTCAGTGCCAATGGTTTTTGATAGAACACAAAGAAGGAAAGTCTTGAATGGACAAAACACAAAATCAGTAACCTCATATGGTGGCCAGTCCTCGTATTTGGACTAGATTCTCTGACAGCATCTACATTTTGGGAAAGTGAAGGTTCATGTTACACACGGACCAAATCTAGACCCACATGCATACATGCAAAGAGTCACAGCAATGAGCAGTTATCACAGGATTTTATGGGACTGGTGGTAGCATAAAAACAGGCACAGGAGAACACAAACTATTCTAATCACCCAATATACAGGCACCCCACACTCCCTGTGGCCAGGCTGTCAGAGGGTACATATTATGTGTTGTGGGGCTGTGGGTAAAGGAGAGACTAACAGAGATAAAGAAAGGCAGCTATCTTGGTTCATAGAGAAAGGACTGTGACTGTATTGTAGAGGAAAAATATGGTGATAACTAAGGGAGGTTAGACAGAAAAAGAAGAAGATATTTAATGTCAAAGGGCTCAATGCACATCCTGATTTTTAGCATCAGCCCTTTTGGATCTACCCACATTTATATGGAGCAATTCCTGGATGGTGAGAGAGAAAATAAACGTAGTTCTGCAGGCTATATGCCAGAATATTCATGAGAGCTGTATATGATTTATAGCTTACCAAAGACACTGAGATCAGTGTTTGGACCACATTGGCTATTTTTCTATGGTAAGGTACAGGTCTATATAACACAGAGGGCTTAGGGCCTATCCATCCATCCGAGTCACTCATGGGACATCAAGTTTCTGATGCCAGGGGAAAAAAGCTCCCATTTGCTGCCTCCTGGCTCTGCCCCATGGGCTGCAGTGTGTCATGTGCACCACTAGTGTTTCTGCCTCTTTGTTTGCTTACAAAGCAGATGTTTGACAGGCACAGAGATAATTCCTTCAAGATCTGTAACAGCTGTGGCCAGCATTCAGATAAGAGGCCCTATATTTCTACAGCCACCCAGCCAAGGCCTTATGCAACTTGGTTAAATTGCCCTTTGAGACACTGCCTTGCCAGCTCGAGTAAGTGGCAGACACCTCTCTATGGGAGAAGAAAATCAGTCTTTTGTTAGACGTCAATTTGCTTTTCCTTTGGGCTCAAATTTTGAAACACTTTATTTTTCCCTCTGTATTCTTTTTGGGAGGTTTTCACAATATGGAGTCTTCATGCATCCAAACATGGGCAGCTCCTGCCCCTGCCAGCCTTCAGAGCTTTGGTGTGGAGGCAAGTTAGCTCTGCCTCTGTAGAAACACAGAGCTTTCTTGGGGTCCATGGTGCCGAGTGGCCATTTTCATAATCCTTACGTCCTCCTGTTTGCCTGACGCTGTTTGCTCTGTTCAGGTACAGTCTAAGCTGACATGTGAAGTTTAAAGGATTCTCTTTCTGAAACTAAGATATCATTCTGTGACCATTAATTAAGGAAGACAAAAGAGAAACCAGGCTGAACTCATCAGAATTCCTTGGGTACTGCTCAGCAAGCAGAAGAACATTCCAAGACATTTTTGCACACAAAACGGGAAATGTGGGGAGGTGTAATACATAGGTATTCACACTGTGTGGACACAAGCCATCTGCAGTAGCCTAGCACTGACCTGGTATTGTACCCACTTAAAAAAAGCAAAGCCAGTGTCAGGGATTAGTGCCTTGGTCTCAACACCACCAGGTGCTGCAGAATTGGCTCTTGCTTGCTTTAATACTTTTTTTGCTATAGTCCATACCTATGGTGTCATCAAAACTACTTGGTTCACTGAAATCCAGGATTGTGCACCTGGGTCAGAATTTAAACACAGACCCTGTGCACTCTGTACACAAAACGTCAGGCAACAGAAAGTCTACCTGGCACATTCCACATGTGGTTTTGCGATCCTAGAAGTAATAGAGTATGTGCAGATGACATGGAAGAGCTGATATCAAAGCAGCCAGAACTAATGCAATGATCTTTAAATTAGGAAGGCTTTGCAAAAAATGCAGGTAGAAAAAAAAACTTCCATATTCTCAGTGAGGAGGTGAGAATAAAACTGAGCTTCATCAGTCCAGACACGAATTTCCTCAGGGTTGATTATTCTGGGAGTGGCCATCACAAAGGCAGATCTAGGAAATAGAACAAACATGAGTGAAGTTCAAAACAACAGCACATGATCACTCTTTGCAAAACAGGAGTCATAAAAAGTCAAAGGAACTATTAACACTTCACCCTTCTATTGTACCTCCCTTTGGAGGACTTCAGTGTGCTTCACCAAAGACACGTGTCAGATTGTGATGCCTTTACTCATGCACCTTGCTATATACGTGACCTCATCTGATTTTATGGTTCAAAGCAGTATCATAAGTGCAAAGGGATCAGACTCTTGCCCTAGCTGATGCAGTGTCAGTCATTTTAGGATTGTTTATTATTGATTAAAATGTTGAGTCAGAAATTACTGCCACTTTCTCTTGTCATCAGTCTTTATATTCAGAGTCCAATGTAACATTAGTTACAAATACAGAAGTCTGATGATCAAGATACTAGCCAAGAAAAAATGGAAAACCATCTGAGGTGTTAACTGCTCTCAGTGGTTGCTACGCTGCATATACAATGTTATTTACTGCATTAAAAACTATGAAGGGCTTTGGCCTACTCTTACACTTGCTTTCAGATTCAGATGGGAGATCACCTTAGCTTCTCTCCTTGCATTCATGTGAAAGATCACTGAAGACAGGCCCACTAAGGTATGGGTAACCTGAATCATGAACCTGTTCTGTGCTACATTTTGCCCTTGCTGAAAGAAAGGTCACCCACAATGGCAATTCCACAGTGGGTAAAATGTAATGATCATCATAGAGTGACATTTTCCTATTGCTACAGTGAACCTAGTAAAAATATTCACAAGGCTTCTCCTGGCTGTAGCTGTCATTAAAATGGATTTTCTCTTGCAATATGTTGCGGTTCAGTTAAATGATAATTCCACTAAGGAACAGTGTCCATATAACAATGGTATGCATGACGTGATCCTGCAGATGATCAACATTTAAAGAAGTAAAAATGTCTTAGATGTTTTTATGGCCTTTTCACAGTAGTAAGAAATCAAATTAGATTAAATGAGACTGGATTAGATTAGATTGTTCTGTTCTGGGTGATTTCTAGCAGTTTGTAATCACATTGCGAATCAATTCTTCCAAGTGGAAAGACGTGGAGAAGAATTTCCTACAGTTTTTTTGTTTTCCTCAGCTCCCAGGTGCAAATTGTGTTGATTCTTCCTTTTTCACCCCTTCTTCTGAATTTGCTTAAGGGAGTGTTTTGGGAAAGTTCTCCTAAACTCTGGCCAGGCTCATTGAGGTTGAAGCTGCCTGCATGTCCCCTGCCTATACATCACTTTCACACCCCAAGATTAGGGCTTCCCTGCTCTGCCATAATCCAAGCAACATCACTAGACTCTTTCTGACTTTGTGTCATGTTCAGGTGTTGAAGTGCCCACTAATACCAAAGATGCTTCAGTAGGTTGTTGTGGGAATAAGATCCAGTAAAACATAGTACCTTCATGTTTCAGCCACTAGCTCACAGCGGAAATGCTGAGCAAGAGGAATTGGATCCTCTCATTTATCTATGGCACAGAGCAGCTAAAACCATAGCTGCACAAGTTGATGAGGAAGAATGCTTTGAAGCACCAGTGCAGCTCTGGGAGTTGTTTCACAGTGAATATCTTCATTAAAGTGTTGCTCATTAATCAAGTATTTCCATTTCTGGTGGTTCTCATTGCTTGTTTTTTAGGTTACAGATGTTCTTCGGGATGGTTAAGTTCTTCCCTTCCCCTGTACAAATGCTCAACATAGTCATAATTTTGAGACAAACTGTATTACTCAAGGGCAGAACTCGGACTACTGTGACAGAATTTTGCATTTGCAACGTTTCTGCAAGCAGATTTCTTTGGTTTAACACTCAGGTCAGACATCTAGCTGATATATATAGAAAGTATTTTCCATGGTCCCAACTAAAACGAATCTGAGTCTCCAGTAAGAGAATTATTGTTTGCAACTGATTGCACTCAGAGTTGCAACACAGGAGAGAGTGGTTTTTGCTTTTTCCCCCCCTTGTCGCCTTTGGAAATTTCACAACCTTCAGTTAGCCAGACTCCGAGTCTGAGTTGAGGATCTTGCAACACTCATTTATCAATGCCACTGAAAAACAAATCTGTACAGCGTCATAACTTTCATTGATCCACCAGGTTGGATCCAAGCTGATAGCAGCTCAGATGAGATCTCAGGAAAATAAGTCAGATTTGTTGAATCAAACTGACATGAAGTTGCATCCTGGCAGCACTTAAGTCTTCTGGTTAGCAAACAGACTGCATGGCCCAAGGCTTTACTCAGTACAAACTCTGACACAGTACAGTAAGGCAAGCACTTTCTCGGGTCGGGCTTTCCTGGTCCAGGACTTTCTCTTCAAAGTCGGACCTCTACTCAGACTAACCAAGAGCCCAGTGACCACACAACTGCATGTTGACAGGAACCAGAGCATACTTCTGCACTGCCTGACTGATACCTGGAGAACAATTTCCTGATGTTGTCAAATGGGCAAGGGAGAATGTGCAGAAATGCTACATACTACAGTATACTAGTACATATATTTAAAACAAGCACACAAATACATGTCACATTTTGCTTAACAGACCCATGAATATAGTTGCTGCAGGATGTTATGACTCCAAAGGCATGCCATCAGTCCATGGCAGACCTCTGGTATTAACCTGAAGAGCCACAAGGAACTTCTGGCTTAGAAGATCCCAAAGTTGTTGCTGGCTGTAACTGGAAGGACAGATTAGCTATACCCATTTCTTTTTCTCTTTCTGCATGTAACCACCATTGGCCACTGTGATGCTTTTGTCTGGGATAGAGTTAATTTTATAGTATGGGGGTATGTTTTGGATTTGTGCTGGAAACATTGTTGATAATGCAGGGATGTTTTAGCTATTGCTGAGCAGTGCTTGCACAGCACTAAGGCCTTTTGTGCTTCTCCCACTCTCCCCACCAGCAAGCAGGCTGGGGGTGCACAAGAGACTGGGAAGGGACACAGTGGGGACAGCTGACCCCAACTGCCCAAAGGGATGTCCCACACCATATGGCATCATGCTCAGCATATAAAGCTGGGGGAAGAAGAAGAAAGGGGGGGGTGTTAGGAGTTATGGCATTTGTCTTTTCAAGTAATCATTGCACGTGATGGACTCCTGCTGTCCTAGAGATGGTTGAATCCCTGCCTGCCGATGAGAAGTGATGAATGAATTTGTTATTTTATTTTGTTTGTGCATGTAGCTTTTATTTTACCTACTAAACTGTCTTTATCTCAACCCATGAGTTTTCTCACTTTTACTCTTCTGATTCTCTTCCCCATCCCACTACAGGGGAGTGAGCAAGCAGCTGTGTGGGTCTTAGTTGCCAGCTGGTCTTAAACCACAACACCACTATCAGTGAGGGGAGCTAAGGACCTGGTTTCAGGCAGTATGGCTAATTTTAAAGTACAGTCTAGACTTCACCAGTGAATCAGAATTTCCTGAAATTACTGAGCTTCCACACCAGGTGCTGTAGGTATTTACCACTCTGGAGCCATGAGTTTTCTTTTTATAACATAGCAATGTGTGCCAGATTTTGTAGGCACCTGTGTTTTATAGTCAGTATGCTTCAGGAACCAAGACCATGCAGGTGTTACTGATTTTCCTTATTACTTCTCCAAATTTTGGCTTTGCTTCATAATCCAACATTGATTTGTATTGGACTAGTCAATGGAACCTAAAGTACCTACTGCTCTTGTTTCATGGCAATAGAGCTGCAGTGTGTTTGCTGCATATTTGTTAATATTTTTTCCCCCTGCAACTTCACCAATGACCCTTGCAATACTGACACAGTGCAATAGGACTTTGTGGGGGTGTCCTGCATAGATGTGTGAGTGGGTTGCACAAGTAGAGGATGCCTGGGGAATGCTCTGAACCCTCGGCCTGCTGCAGGTCTCCAGACAAATGTATTTACCAGCAGATTTGTGCAGAAATAGAGAATCATTATGGGCTTGGTCCTGCCTGGGGCTGAGAGTTTGAGCCTGGATCTAAGAAAGGGCTTAAGTATGTGAGTCTTTTTGAAGGATTCTTGCTAAAACTTAAGTATGCTCATACATGCTCTTGTTGGAACTAGACCAGAAAACTCAGCACCTCAAAGCACAAAGACACACAGCTGCAGGGCAAAAATCTAGACAATGGGAATTTTTGCTGTTGACCACGATGTTATCAGAACAAGATTCAATATCTATGATCATCTAAGGGCTCTTCTGCTGCTTCCAGCAAGATCAGAGGGATGGAAGCAGTGGCTGCAGCCTTTTCGAGAGATTCAGCAAGAGCTCCCCAGGAATAGCCAGTGTTCCTCACACCATGTTCCTCCCTCATAGCAGCAGTAGCCAAAATGGCCCTCCAGGGCAGTGCAGCCATCAGACAGCCACTGTAGGAAACTGTCTACCTTGCTTGTACCAAAAGCCAGCCCTGTGAACACTGTCTTCCAGTCTTCCATTGGACAGGTAACTAGGGATTTCCATTACATTTTCTAGTGCTCTGTTCCATCACACCCATCATCATCTTTGCTGAACAACGCATGTCAGCAGCAGGTTTCAGCCTTGCTCATCCTTCATACTCCATCTCATCCAGGACCAGGAACACACTGAGAGTGCCAGGAACCATGACTGCAGCATCTAAAAAGGCAAAGTCCTTGAGGAGGCCAAAATGGCCCCATGACAAGGAGAGAGGTGCTAGGCTCCTGGGATTTGTGGGGCACAGCCAGAAGAGGCACTGTAGACTTGCTATAGTGCAGGGTCTTTGAAAGCTATAGCACAGGGCCAGGGAACCAGATGCCACCCAGCCAGATAACTTCATATAATCAAGGTTCACTAGTTCTGCTATTGCCCGATGAGAAGAGCTTTAGAAATGCTCTCATTGATGATTTTGGCATATGGGGCCTAGGGGCTGTTGGTTTTGTTTGTGTTTTCCTCTTTGTCTTCTGTTACTACATTAATGTAGTCCTCCCTGCATGTACTGTTGCTTGGATCTGTCCCGTGGTCTTGTTAGTGATGTCACAGGCAGGGTTATATGGCCACTTGTAACAGCACATGTGAAAATAACCCTTCAGAAGAAAAGGAAGCCACTGGAAGGATTGACATACCAATAGGCAGGAATCCTGCTTCTGTGTGAAATGTCCCACGCCAATAAACCATTAAAGAGGAGGAAAAATATGAGGAGCGTAAGGAACTCTGCATCAAGCATTAGATTTTCCTTTAGATCTCATCCCAGGCTCAAGAGAGAGACAATGGATCAGGGAATTCATATTGGCTTCATCTCCTTCATTCTGTATTCTTGACGGGAGCAAGTGAGAACGTGAGGACTGACCTTTCCTAGAACTTCTTCCGCTTTTCCTGGAAATAAGTCTTCAGTCACATGGTAGTATTTTGCTGCTCTTTAGGAATTCCAGATCCCAAATGAGGCAGACTGTAAACAGCGAAACCTGATACCTCAAGGACAGAAGGAGAGAGAACAAGATGTCCATAGACACACTGGAGTGTGTTCAAACATTGCAATGTGTTCTGTGGTTTGTTTATAAATGTGCCTGTCACTGGGTATACACACACACATATATATACAAACCTACAGAGTACATACTAAAATTTTTTATTCCACATCACTAAAAGCAGCCCAAAGAGAGTCAGTCATAAACAAATTGAGGTTCTCCAGGACAGGCATCACTCTTCCAGCCCAGTCCTGACCACAGCCTTGTCTTTGTGTCTGCAGCTCTGTAGTTTCAAACCCGGTTATTTTCTGGCACAAGACAGGGATTGCAGGGCCTTGTTTGTGGGTGCAGGCAGGTACATGAGCACCCATAAGCTGCCACTCAACACCAGCCTCTCTTGGCTGGCTGATTATTAAAAGCCTGTCTGGCTTTTAAGGAACATAGCTGACTTTGTGGCTGCTGGGGATGAGACATGGGGTAGGTGCTGGAGAACAAAGGGAGGATTTTTTAAGCAAATAAGCAGCATGGTTAAAAAAAGAGAAGTGACAGATTCCTCAAAAGGCACAAGGAGAAAAAATAAACTTGGAAAATCAGAGGTAGCAGCTGGATTGGTACACCACACCACTGAGACCCTTGCCCAAAGGGAAAAAGATAATCACAGGGCAAGTCCTGAAGCATTACACTAGAGCATGCTTTCTCCTCCAAGTTAGATGTAGTTTGCAGTCCTATGCCAAACAGTCACATTAACTCCAAAGACCTCCTTAATCCTAAAACATTTTTAGTCTTAACATTAAACATATACCTCTCATCAGAAACTTAGCCTTAAACCTAATACTGATGGAACTCAGCCATAAACAAGGTCAAAAATGGCTTTTTTCTCCATCCATTTATTATAGAAATCTTTTAGACAGTTGGAGATGAACCCTTGCTATCAAATCTTTCCCAAGTGAGTTAATTTGTTGCCATTTGCAAAATGTTGATCAAGGACCCTGGTTTGCTTAATTCTTTTTTTGGAGACAAAACCCTGAGTGGTACTATGAGAGGAATATGCACAATCATAGCAACCAGGCCATTAATTAAAGCCTTATAAAACCCCAACTGAAGTTATTGGAAGTATTCCCATTGATCCATTAGATTTTGGATAAGGCTTGAAATACAGCAATTGAGCTGAGAAGTACGTAGAGACCTCTTCCCTCTCTTGCCAAATTTTTCCTGTTATTGGTATTTTCCTTTGTGTGTCCAATGCCATAGGGATCAATAATCAAAATCTCTGCCAGGAAGAAAAGGTGAATTGTTTTGTGTGTGTGGTCCCTGTAGCATTGGCACTAGGGCTTGGTTCGAGCTGCCTGGTGCTGTCTCCCTGTGCTATCTCCGAGGTCTGGCAATACCAATGTGGCTGTGACATGTACTGCACGGTGACATGGGCATAGCACAGTCTCACAGAGTAAGGAAGGAACCTTACTGTAAATTTTGCCATATCCCACTGAAATGGGCTGCGCTTTACTGGTCAATGTGGACAGTGACCTCAGGGTATTTAGCTGAACAACTTCTCATAACAAAACTCTTTCTAATGCTGCATGTGGAACCACTGACAAGTGCCATTCACAGAATCTCTCCTTGGCCCTCTCCACTGTTATACACTGGTTTAGCCCAGAAAGCACCAAGACCAACATAGTAGAGAGTCATTGTCCTGGTTTCAGCTGCGATACAGCTAATTGGTTTTGTTTTTCTTTTTCCTTCCTTCTCAGTAACTAGAACTGTGCTGTGTTTTGGTTTCAGTTTGGGATTTGATATGAGAAGAATGTTGATAATGTACTGATTTTTTTAGTTGTTGTTAACAAATCAAGGACTTCTCAACTTCTTGTGTTTTGTTAGCATGCATGTACACAAGAATCTGGTGGGGAGCATAGCCAAAACAATGGACCTAAACTGGCCAGTGGAATAACCCATCTCACCTAACGTCATACTCGGTATATAGATAAGGGCTAATCGGGAAGCTCCACTCAGGTTTTCGGGATGGTGATTTCAGAATTCTCTCTTCTCTGGGATCACTAGCTGGGAATGGGCTGGGCATTGGTCAGTGGGTGGTGAGCAATCACAATGTGCATTACTTGTTTGTATTTTCTATTATTACTATTATTATTTTTATTTTATTTCAACTATCAGATTGTTTTTATCTCAACCTACAAGTCTCTTTACCCTTACCCCTCCAACTCTCTCCCCCATTCCCCAGGGGCAGGGGAGGGTGAGGGAGCAGCTGCATGGTGTTTGTTTGCTAAATGGGTTTAAGCCATGACAGGAGTAAACACTGAAACAATTGGAAAGAAAAAATCTCACTCATCTCAAGGACTATGGCAGTATAGCTTCTTGATTAGAGAGCTGCTGAGGACTCATTTTGGTTTATCCCTGAGCTAAGCAACTGCCAGATCATTCCTCTGCTGCAATGTTACTTTCCGTAAGGTAGAGCTAATTATTATTATTGTATGTCACTAATACTACTTGTACCCAGCCTAAGAGGCCTAATAAATACTGGAAAATTCATGAGGAAATACACACAGAGTTGCAAAACAATGTTAAAATTCATCATATAATTGAAAACTTCAGCTCCTCCACCAAATCAATGGGGCTATGACATGCCTACTGTTCCTGTCTGCCTGAGTACAGCTACACAAGCAACTGTCCACGACTTTGTCATCCTGCAAGGGCCTGCCTGTCTGCAGTTGGAGATACCCTTGGATAAATGTCAGTGTGCTTCCTCAGCCATGAAAACATGTGAAGCTGCTTTTTACATCTTTCTCCACCAGAACACCATTTAAACAAAGATTAACCTATCTGACATGTGGCTGCTGTCGTCACTCCCCTCTGTGCTATATTTATTTGCTGCTCTATTCTTCTTTTCAGGTAGTGATGCCAGGTAGCTTTTGATGAGTAACATATTGTTCACATGTTGCTGTCATATAGCCAACAAAGCCCCAAAGACGCCATCAGAATGAAAATAAAGCCCATTGCATGATAAACTTTCCCGTCCTACCCCACCAGAAAGCTCTTTTTCATACCATTCTCAGTCCCTCTTTGGAAAAAATCCCGCTCACTTGTGCAAAAATAAAGCACAAATGCCCTAGATGTCACTTGAAGGAAGCATAATGTCTCAATCAGAGTCACTTTATGAATGATTAAAAACCTATTTGTTTGATAAAAGTTATTAGGGAGGGAGCAGAATAATCCTACTGTAGCTACAGCCACTACAGAGAGGCAAGTCATCCTTATTTAGGTTAGTGCATGCCCATTTCTTGGCTGATAGTCCTACATGCACAGTGGATGTTTGCAAGCATAAGCTAACTTATGCTAATGTTGCAAATGTGTTTGCAAGAATAAATACTCAGCTTCAGAAATCTGTTCTGTTGTCTTGCTATGTAGAAATGGCCAGCAGAATGCACTGTACGTGCAGCACAGATATCATTTGGATCATTGCTCAATGCCCACAGGGCCAGGGTTAATAAAGCAAAAGGGAACAGAGCACCAAAGCACTGTTGATAACTGTATGTGCACCAGAGACCATTTTACTGGCTTTATGGAAGAGCTTTCTCTCATCTACTTGCTCAATATTCAAAGCAATACTTGATACTGCTTATGCAGAGATCTACGGTTCCAACCAGAAAAATATAGATATTGACAAAAATGGCAGTGTTGGGAAAGTCACAGGAGTTATAATGAAAAAGCATCTAGCCAAATTAAAAATTCAGTGATCAAATGCTACGAGATAGAGGTTGGTCTAGGATCTGTAATAAAACTCAAACTTTGCATAGCAAGTGTATAACTCTGGAAAGAATTAAGAGGTCCCCACTCTAATTTGAAGTGAGCTGCATATTATTCGCATGACAAGAGTAAGAATGAAAGTTAAGAGTCTGCCCAATGCCATATGGCAGAGGATTAAGCAAATGTAGTACCTAGTCATTTCTGCATATGATACCAATTCCTACTAGATCTAATCTTATATGGTGTTCAACACCTCCAGTTTATACACTTCTGAGCATCCCCAAGTTCTTTGAGAAAGCTCTTGGAGCTGGTCTGGGATAGCCAGAAGTAATTACCAAACAGATAAGGACAATTTCTCCTTGCTTAGAATAGTAGTTCAAATATCATCTGTGTGGACACCAGCAAAGGAAGAACTTACAATAAAGGGGAAGGTTTTAAACAAGTGTACAAAAAGTAGAAGGAGACTGAATACCCGCTGTGTTTTGCTCATGGGAGAAGTATAGGGAGCAGTCTAAGAGGAGCATGGAGCTGGGGGTGCAGAATGAGACAAGACTAGAATGAGCAGGGCTGTCTAAACAATATCAACCATCTCTGAAGGAGAGGCCTGGGAGATCCCCACACCCCTTTCTTTACCACACAGGGAGGGATTTGGAGATCTGAACTAGAGGGGACAGGGGAGGAATGAGGAAAAAGAGACACTTTGAAGCCAGATGCAGGCAGCATGTTGTCCCCCAGAGTTGGGTCCAGCTGGGGGAAGAAGGGAACCTGGCCAGCCTGGGACCCAGCTGTAATTTCGACAACCAGATGGCAGGTCTGATGCGCAGCCTGAGGCCAGGAGCCTGTAAGTTTTCCTCCAACAACTAGGTCACCTTTTTTTTTTTCTCACCCTACACCGACAGGCTCCATACTTCAGCATCACTTGCTGTCATGGAGGCATAGAGAGACCACGGCAGACACTGTCAGATCAGAGAGCTTTGGGATGGCTGCACAGTGATGGTCATGTTGATGGGCGAGCAGTCTGAGTCCATCTTTTACAAAGCAGCTTTAAAACCCCCAGTACAGTGGCTGCTTTCTGAAGTCTCCTACTTTTGCTTCTCTATAGTAAAGGCTCACAGAAGATCTCAGCTGACCATCCTGGCTGGGCAGACACCCCTGAGGGAGGGAGGGGGCAGGACCTAACATAGTTTGTTTTGCACATGTTTTAATCAGCATAGTTGATTCATGAGTACTCTCAGACATACCAGAAACAATCCTCCTACATGGAGTTGTCAGTGATATTAAACAGAGTGAGAAGGCAAAGCGGCCCAACCTCATATGGGTCAGAGCTTCTATTTTCAGAGTCAGATCAAGATCCTGAGGGCTGGACTCTGACTTCCAAGAAGACTTTCCTCTCAGTTCAATTGGACACAGCAGTCGGGCTCTGCCCTGGGGTAGAGGAGGTGAGGGGGTGACAAGAACCCTCTACAGAGGCCATGGCTTTTTATGAAATGCAGTTCGAGGCTGGGGTTTTGCATAATTCCTTGAATGCACAAGTGCATGTCTTTCCTCTGATGAGTTTGTATTTGTCCTTCTCAGCAGCGCTAGATTGTTGTTCTACTGCAGCCCCGTAACTGATAAGATAACGCTGAGTTTGGACAGCTGGAACCTTATAATTACTTCTTTTTAAAGTGTGACAGTATATATGTGTGTGTATGCACACACATATACATATATAAGTGTGTGTATATATATATATGCAGATGAAGCTGTGGCTCACCTGTTGATACCCTGTACATCCTCCTTATCAAACAGGGAAAGGAAAATGATACTCAAAGACATTGAATAAAGAGACACAGATTGTAGGAGCTGAACCCTACACATGTTACCACCAACAACCAACGTCCTGTTGCCCTCAGTGGGATGGTAAGCCTGGTTGTGCTTTGGTACTGTGGTGATTTGTGCCTAGAACGGTCACAAATTGATATATACATAGCAATTTAAAATCCAAACTTTTGGGGCAAGAAACTCTCTTTTCAGTGTGTCTGCAGTAATATGAAACCCCTTTTGATCATTATAATAAGCCCATTAACACTGATAGCAATTACTGTAATAATCAGTAGCAAACTCCCCTGGCAACACAAGAAATAGCTGCACTCTCCCCCACACTGGTGGCAGGGAATTGCCCAGAGATACATCCAGTCACATTATCCTGTCATTTACCCCATTGGAAACAGAAAGAAACGCCAAAGCCAATGAACAGCTGAGTTGTTTTTTCCCCCCAAGACCTACACCTACCACCAAATCAGACCGAGGTATGCTGGTGCACAAATGGAGCCTGCCGTGGGAGACAGTCTTACTCCCGGTAGCTTCCTAGGACGGCTATGGTGAGCACAAGATTTCTCATCTGCAGGTCTGATCCTGCCCAGCACAAGCAGTTTAAGCACAGGCTGCTAAAGATCCCCTCGCCTTGCATGGGCTCATGATCAAGTTGTAATTGCTCAGCTATTGCATCTGTTTGCATAATGAAAACCAGCTGTCTCTGTGCTAGTTTCCATCCAAGAAATAGCTGTGCAAATACATTTTTTACTGTTAATGTAAAGAACAATTTTGTGTCCTCTGCTCTAACTGGCCCTTCAAAGTAGCACTGGTGTTTTAATTCCTTTTAAGTTCACACAAAAATGTAACCCCCAAAACAGTCAGTTCCTGTCCTTTCCTATTATCCAGCACAAGAACTGAGATGTTTCCCACTTGTATGGATTTATTGCCTAGTAATTATAGTTCATTAAATCCATTCACAGTAAAGTGTGTCCTGGATACTCCAACTCTTCCTGGCAAACCAAACGTTTAACATCATGAGGGGTATAAAAATATAAGCAATCGTGTTGGAGTCACTTTTAGTACAACAGATTAGTTTGCATGGTCTGGCAGTGTTTACAGAATAAATCACACTTTAGAGATGGGAAAATACTCCTAGATTATCTAGTTCAACTGCTTATTGCAAGTATGTATTCTCTGCTGCCTTCATCCAAACCTAATTTGAAAAAAATCTCTATGTATGAGATTTCTACCACTTCCCATTGGGATTATCCAACAGCCTGACAGAAAACACTGTTAGGAAATATATCCTGACATTTAAATCTACAGTTTCCATTGCTCAATTTAAGCTTTTTACTCCTAATGCTCAAACTTGAGTTAGTGTCCCATTCCTTCCTTCCTTCAGTGTTCGCAGCCTCCAGAAATTTGCAGCTGGTTCCAACACATCCAGGCATTGTTCACCATTTCTCCCAGCTAACCTGTGTGTTGGTATGCACAAGGACACTTCTTCAGCCCTGCTTCCCTCCAGGTCAGGAATCATCCCAGAGCTCTAGAACATGGTTTTGTCAGCAGCAAGGAGGAGAAAAGAAAGGATTGCTAAGGGCAGGTCAGCAGTCAAGGCAAACAGTTGCTCTCAAATAAGGGAGCCATTTCCAGTATTTTGAATTATTTTACTTTTAATAGGTGTTTTTTCCCCCCTCTGGTAGTGGTTCAATCACCTTTCCCTTAGCTGAACCACTTCTCCAACAGGAAAACAGGAGCAACCAACCGAGACATGTTTGGAGCTACAGGCTGCTATTTACTTGCGTATTTTGCTTTCTCACAAAAGTGCTTGGTACGTTGTGGCCTTGACACTGAGTGAGGAGAGATTGTGTGTATGGGGCATGTAAAGTACATATTCCCCTCCTTGGCAGGAGTCCCTTGGCAGCAGCAGCTTAAGGCACAGTCCAGCGCCCTGACTTCCTCCTCCCAACCCCCCTGCTTTATTTTGCTCTTCATACTCACAAGCGCTCTCCCATCTACTCACTCAGTGCCCTTGTGGAGATGCAAGATGTGGAGCAGTGGCTGAAATCAGTTAAAAAATCTCACCAACTCCTCCGAAGCCAGGATTTCAGTTTAAATGACCGTTCTTTAAAAGCAGTGAAGGATTAAAACTGTGCCACATGAGTGCACTGGTTAAAATGGAAGACTTGCTAAGCAGTTACAGGGTCCAAAAAGAGTTACAGAGGGTCAAGTTTCCAGTTCAGTGAAGCCTGTCAGCTGTCCCAGGGCGCTTCTTCTCTTGGGAGAATGGACTTGCCATCCACACACACCGACAAGAATTAAAGGCTAAGATTTCCAAAGCTTGGGGCCTTTGGGGGCACAAAATCTGTTCGTTTTCATGCTGATTGGGAATCAGATTCCTACCACATCTCAGCCTAGGAAGACACACACTCTCCTCCAAGTTCAGAGGAGTGAGGTTATCTGGATTTGAAAGTGTCCGGCATTGCCATGGCACCCACAACAAATCTACTCGACACCACAGCCCGCGTGGCTCCTGGAAGAGGTGCAATGTGTGCTGCTCCCAGCAGAGCCGTGCTGGCAGGTACAGCCACTGCTTTGGTGGCCCATTTCTGTGCCGGCGCATCGGGCACCGACGTGATGCCAGGCTGGACTGCTCCCTCTGCATCACTGCTTTTTGACACAGAAGAAGCTGGCAGAAAGGACATGACACAGGGTGTGAGATTATTGGAAAGGGAAGTGATGAAGGAAGAGAAAAATCTTTCCTCTTCTTTTCAGTCTCTCTGACCTTTTACAAGTTGGGGACCTACACGTTCATACCACCTGAACGTAAAACAGGCAACTTAGGGTGCACATCAGGAAGTTACCTGTGTTGCTTTATATATGCATAGATATCTTGCAGCAAGAACTGAACTGTTTCACTGCCAACAGTTTAGCCCTATTTTAAATTAATGCAGAAGAGAGTATCTCTTTAAAAATGTTTGAAACAAGCACCTGGGCCAAACTAGACAACCCCTGTCCCTCTTTTACTGAGAGCAGATCTTCTGCACAATCAAATTCCAGCATGTTATAACCTGCAGCTGGGAGGATAACAAACTCCCTGTCCTAGACATGAAGTGTTTATACAACAGTGACCTGCAGCAATGGTAAGACCAGTACAACAGAAAATATCAGGTTCAGCTACTTCTGTGCCTACTTTCCCTGAGTGGAAATGTCACCAACTGGACTAAGTTGAAGAATAGCCAGAGAAGCATCTCAGCGCTTCCTACAAACCCCTGTTTCTGAGGCATCTCCCTTCTTAGTCCCCAAGACACATATCTCCAAAGAGGTGAAATGCTGCATTCCCTGCCTTAGCACCTACAAAAGGGCCCAGATGAGGCAGAATGTAAGAAGTAGTACGATCACAGAATGCCACAGCGTCAATGTTCAGCTGAGCTCCTGCATATACCTCACCTGCTGACAGCCTGCTGCAGAACCAGTGCTACCAGTGTAACACAAGCATGGGCATGTGCCAACCCCCCCATGTTGAACAAGGGAGACCTGGCCATACAAAGCTCTACAGGGGCAAGAGGTCTCCCATGATGCCAGCAAACCAACTGACCTCACATTACCTCCACTCCTAATGTACACTTAGTGCACTGATTGTTACTCTGAACATGTACCACAATATGCCTCTGTAGTGGTGGGATGCCAAATTCATAGGACGGAAAAGTGTTAAGGTAAAAAATACTAGGTCTTGAATGAACAATCATTCTGCATGCAAACCTGAATTCAGTGAAAGATCAGGAGTTTTTCTTGTTCAAAATATCAGATCGTGACAGTTTGTACCATAAATATCTCAGTCAAAAGGTCTGAAGCTTTCTAACAGACCCTGGCCCATTGCAATGTGCAGCTTTCTCCTGTGAGAGTGCAAGTGTGAAGCTCTACACTGTGTTCTGTCATCTCTGCAAGGTATTTCATCAGTCACCAGGCTGTTCTGCAATGTGCTTAACAGCAAAATTGTGTAAGGTCAAAGTGAAGGCAAAGAGCAACTTTGGTAATCCTGTCCAGGACAGGTGAAGGTGATGAAGGCTGAGTATGGTCCTGCCATTCAGTCACGTTTCAGATGGTGATTAGATATTTGCAGAAGGTTTTGCAGGTGTTTGCAATCCTGAAACAAGGAAGCAAAGGCTCTTGACAGGGGATATATATGAGCTCTTTTATTGCATCAAGCTGGCTGACTAAATGCGGCAAACAGTGTAAAGTTTCATGTCTATGGTTTCTCCCTTTGCTGAAGCTGATACCACAATATAAAATTGTGGTTTACAATACCTTTATCAAAAAAAAAAAAAAAGGCAATCAGCACTGATCATAATCAATGTTCCTTTGCAAAACAGCTCAGGAAGGGAGCTGACCCTGAGGGAATGGATTTAATCAGCTTCATTGACATTTGGCCTGATTAGTGCAACTGGAACTGGTCTCCTATCTTGTTTAACACAAGAAAGTTTTGCCAACTCACCACCAGTAAACCCCTAGACTAATCATGAGAACTAGTCCTCACATTAGATGGGGGGGGGAAACAACAAACAAACACACCACCAAACCACATTTGTCTTGCACCTCCACAAAGCTTTCTCCTGTTCTGAATGACACTGCAAGAGCTGACAGTGGCTTCCTCCTGACCACAGTATTTCAGTTAAAATAATGCCTTGTGCTTCTCACTGAGCACTCTGGAAACGGATATGTTAAGTTAGTTCACACTAGAATGAAAGATGGGACCTGTGCATCCTTGATCTTCCTTTCATTCCCCCCATGCATTTTTTTTTTTTCCCTCCACTCTGCTCTTCTGCTTTGAGGGACATACACTAGAAGCCATAGTTTCCAGGAGCAGACGCAACGCCTCCAGACAGGAATCACTATGTGAAAGCAATGAGGGCAAAACGTGCGTGCTGCCCTGAAGGGGAACCTGGGATGCACCTGATTTTTATTTTTTTTTTTCCCCCCACATGTTAAATACATGTGAGAATTGTTCCAATGAAAGATGCTGAAGTGGCTGAGACTGAAGTCCTGTATTGATCTTCCTAACAGGCAACAGCAGCGCAACGTGCCCTGGCCCTGACCCGCACGACCGGCTGCAGGGGCAGCCACTCTCCCTTCAGCACTGGGCCCCCCCGTTGAGAAAGCCAGCACAGAGGGCAGGTAATGTCACTGGTTTGAAGACCAGGCAGAGGACGTTTATCTGCTGGGTATGTACACTTATTCCCATCAGGAAATGGTCGTGTTCAACACTGCTAAACATCGCTGAAGTCTTTTTTTTTTTTTATGGCTTGTAAACTGGCATTACAACCTACAGAGGAAATCTGCAGGTTGGGTACTTTTTATAGAAGGGTGGCATTAGGGCCTGCCTCTGGCAACTCGCACAGCAGCATCTTGACAACTCCAGGGATGCTGGAGAGAGCAATACCAGTTTTCTGATCACAGACAATGGCGCAACTAGTCCACAAAAAAACCTTACCTTCAGTAAAGGTTAAAGCAATTAAAAGCTGGCTCAAAGGTTTTGTGATGAGATACAAAGTCTTTTTGCCTCTAGATAACTGGTGCTAATTTTATAGATTTTCTTTTATGATGATGTTGCAAAGTCATGATAGCTCAGGTAGTTCCCAGGTGAAATGAACCCAGTTCTCTTCAGACAGGGCTTCAGGCGATGAAAGCCCAAAAGCAGCCGTCTTCAGCCAGTCCTCCAGCTCGTGATCTCAGCTTCAGGGCCCAGGCTTGGCAATCCTGGGACAAAGACTTGCTTTCAAATATGGCTCTTCCCTGTTGAGAAGCAAACCATGTTTCTACTGCCCTCCCAACATCACAGTGGTAAATGGTGTTTTACAGGCACTCTTGGAGACAAGATCCCCATCATGAGGGCTTGCAGTCAAAATAAAAAGCCAGAGAAATAAGAGAACACAAGAGAAAAAGGGAAAAAAAATATAAAGTAACTGGAACACACTGATTGGGGTCCTTTGAGATACTCTGCTGGAGTTGTCCTAGGGACTGACAGATAATCCCAGGGCTTTGACTCTGAAAACTTTTGCCAGCAGCATCCTTTAGTGCTATTAACATAATAATCAACACCTTAAAAGGGGCTGCCGGAGACATTTGTATTCCCTTGTGGCTAATTATAGATTTTAAAGCTGCAGAGGGAGTGGGTGTTTCCCCCATTAAAAAAAAAAAAAAAAAAAAAAAGTACAATTGTATAACTCCGCACCCCCTTCCTTTCTAATGTGACACACATAGGGAATCTCGTACATCAACTACAAAGTATATATTGTTCTATGTCAGCAGATAAATAATTCACCATCTGAAGACTTGGAAGATTTTCTCTTAGTTCAGGATTATTGTTCCACTTGATGCATGAAGTTGGCAGCTTTACTTTCTTCTTCTTCCCAAGAGAACTGGATCACTCTAAGACTTGAGTAACTTCCAGGCTAATAGCTCACACCAAGATATTTTTGTGTGTGTGCGTGCGCACACGCATGCATTCCTATGGAAGAAGTTAGGCAGAGAAGCAATTTCATTTGTCTTTTATTGTCATTCATTCTTAACTACATGTTCCAGCCATCTTTAAAATCTATGATACTCCATCAGCCAAAAGTTTCAAGGGAGGAGGAAAGGGCTGTGTTGCTGGTTGTGGGTTTGTTTGTTTTGCTTTAAAAAAAAACTATCAGAGTAAATTTGTATTAAAACACATCTGACCAGGGTATCTCTATATGGTCATGACTGTCCCTTACAGCAGCCTACCCCTTGCTAGACTATTCCAGCAATCAAAGAAACACATTCTGGCAGGCATGAACTAGACTTGTACCCCATTTTTCAAACTAAGGGGAAGTCCAGATCTTTATCCAATAGACTCATTCCTAATTTTCATTAGTGCAGAAAAAACAAAGATCAATACAGACCTCTATCAAGAAATCAAATTTCTAATGCGATTATGCTTTTATTCTGGTATTCTTAATAGTTATTAAAATTCTCTTGAAGAGGACTGTTTTTCATTGACTTCATCAGTCTTTGGATGAGAAACAGTCTGGAGATTTTTGATAAAACGTTATTTTGACAGAAAATGCAGACTCACTGAAATTGAAGCAGTTCCTGGGAATAGTTTTCCTAGTCACAGCTCAGTAAAAGCGCTGTTATCTCAGGTCCACTATGTACTTTTCAGAACCAGAGCAGGAAGAGAAAACACGAAGTAGCAAAGTACTGTTGGCCACACCATTCACACTGATACTGGAGACTCAGGGTCAGGTTCAGACTGTGGATTTAAACATGTCTCAGCTTCTGCAAGAGAGTCCAAATTACTGGGGCTTTAACTAGTTTCAGTGGGATGCTTCTGCTTTCCAGTTTGGGAGCTGTCAGTCCATCTCAGCATGGAGCAGGATTATTTTTGAAGGTTTCAAGTGCTCTTTAGGGTAAGAACAAACATTTCCTGCCAGCTGTACTTTAAATCGGGCCATAAAGCTTTACGTTTAAAAACAATGGTGAAACATGACTCAAACAAGCAGCCCTCAGGGCTGCACACTAAAGACAACAGCAGCTTTGCCATCAGCTTTGATGACTGCTCAGCTCTACATCTGTAGCCCTACATTTCATTAAAATATTTATACTTCTATATGAGAGACACAGAGCATTCTACCTAGAAAGAAAAATGTGTGTAGTGCTTAAATGCTCATTCTGGACCTCTGCTCATATCGGAGGTGGAGATAATATTAACTGTAGGAAGAATTCTTATCCTTGAAAATTAGAGAGAGAGAAAACTCAAACAGCAGCATTAAGATTAAAATTCAGAGAAGTAAACAGAGCTGAGGAGGTTTTTACTGCTACAAAAACAACTGGCCAAAACCTCAGCTGAGATTAAGTGGCATACCTGCAATGAATTCAACAAGGTGATACAGATTTATTCCAGCTAAGTCATCCAGAAAGAATGTGTAAAATAGAACCAGCATCCAGGGAAAATTTTGAATGCTTTAAGTATGGGAGAGGTCCAAGAAAGGACCTTCTAGCCAGAAATTGTATTTGAAAGGGACAGAAAAGAAGCAGCTGAGATCAGACACAGTGCTGTGTACAAGCACATGCTGGAAGGGGGGCACAGATGAAAGCTGTGTTTCCAAAAGTCAGCTTATATCACACCTCAGACACTCCACTAGTACACAGCACACCGAGGGGATGCACATTCATGGGCCAGAATTACAACCCGTACAATGATAACTCAGGAAGAAGAAAAACCAAGATTACTTACTTTCTTAAAACATCATCACTGAATGGATTGGTGAATGTCAGAGGAAGGCACAAAATTTAAGGTTTGTTGTTTTTTTTTTTATTATTTTTTTTAACAGCATGCAAGAGCCAATGGATGGGGATCAGGTTGCGCAAGGATTGCATTAAACCCTATGGTACATTTCCAAGCCTTGTTTGTCTGAACAATTGACTCTGAGCACAGACACTTATCAATAGAAGCCTAAGCAAATTTCAGGACAAGCTTTATTTTAATTTATTTTTTTTTGCTGACTTGAACATCAAGGTCTTCCAGGGCTGCAGTTGCTGTAGCAACAGGAAGGAGCTCATTAAATGATCAACCTGAAGGCCAAAGCTATCAGAGTTGAAATGACCAAAAGTTAATATTTAACCTAAATCCTCTTATTTGTTTAAAAACATGCAGCTCACTTTGTATTAGCAGTTGCCTCATGAGCTTACTTCAGAAATAACTGCAGAACAATGAGACCACTGCAATTTTCAAGCATGTCCCAAATAATGTCCAGTTCCTCAGTGGGGCAAGCTCTCACAGCTGCCTCCTACCAGAAATCATGCAATAACATACTCAGGTAGAGAGCTATTTCCTTCAATTTTTTGTCTCTAACAATCACTTAGTACATGTGTCAAAGTATGTAATTTTTAGCAATTTCTACTATCTAACAGCATTATACATTATTTTGTTTTAAGAGCTAAGGAGAACAAGCATAAACCATTTCCACCCTTGCTAGATTCTGTCCTTTGGACAACTGCTCCAGGCAAGAGTTATGCTTTGCCTTGGGCCCAGGAGGCAGAACCAAATGGAAATAGATTACTGCGGCAAAATTGTGACCCATACCCTACTATTGCTTAAACATGTCTAGTCTCCCTCACTGCTGTTTCAAGTGTCTGGCAGCCCACCCTTTCCACAGCTTTCAATATTAGCTGCTGTTTTTTCATCAATGAAATAGCACCTGTGAACAGCTGGGAGGGACCTGTTAACTGGAGCTACTTTATGCTTGTCCGCCAGTCGAACAAGGACACACTAAGGAAGGACCTCAATTGGTCAGCTTCTACTTTAATAGCATAAAGCAACATATCTTCTTCGGTACATGGATGCCAAAGGACCTTGGTAGACCATTGCTTTCAGTAATTTCCTGTGACTATGATATGGCTAGTCCAGGTCCCATGTGCCTCTGACAACACCCATCCCAACTGAAGATAACTTTTAATGAAAATACTAGGAGGAAAAATGTCTCTCTACTTCCTACTACCAATCCTAACTCAAAGAAGGGTTCTGTCTGCTGTGAAAATATTCCTCTGCTTACAGTTTCTTTTTGGAATATCTCATTGCAGATAATAGCTGCTGGCACAAAACATTTGGATGCAACCAGAAACTACTAGGATAGTAATATGTCAAGTCTGTCCTGTTCTAACACAAAGGTGGCGTTTCTCTAGGAGGGATAGGGGATAGCAAGTCTATTTCACAGAATTTCTCCAGTCTACTCAAGGCTTTTAATACATAGAAGAAATGACAGTTCACTGCCATTTGTGACCTAATTAAACATCATTTTGTGATACCAATTAAACAACAGCAGATCCCAGGCAGAAAATGCAGGTCATGCAGCCAAATGCAATGACACACACATCACTGAATCCTACCACTTTCTAATACTTCTGATCCTCCTTCCCCCAGATATCAAACCCAGAGTTAAGACCAGTAATTCAAACATTCAGATTTTGCACATTAATGGACAGCAAAATCAACACGTAAAATAAAGATGTGAAGCATGATTATGTTATCCAACAGCTTTATAAAAACAATCTTTACTGCCACTGCTGACGGAGTTAGGGGACCCAAAGCTTTATAAATATGTCAGAGGAGCCAGGCTTAGGTGCAACTGCCTGTCAGGGGCTCAGATAATTTTTAGTGTGAACTTAATATCTCCTTTACACCACTACAGCTGGAGGCAGTTAGATGGGAGACTTTGTCTTAACCCAATGCAAGACTATTTGTTTAATTACAAAGACGTATCATCCTTAATTGAACTGTTGGGTCTCTTGCAGAGCTAGAAAACAGCATAGAAAGACCTGAGACACCCACCCCCACAGTCCCAGATTTGGCCACAATTCTTAACATGTCCCAGTTCAACAGTACCTTACTTGGGGTTTTTTGTTATCCTTTTGCCCCTTGCTCAGCATGTTTTAGACGACCCTGTGAGGGAACAGAAATAGCAGTGTGGCTGGGAGAGCTGTACACCACAGCTTGCAAACAGGAACAGGAAGGCAAGAATAGAAGCCATCACAATGGATGCATCCACTTGAATTTTTTTTTTTTTTAAGATACCCTCACCTCACAGCACACAAACAACACTTGTCATCAGGACACCCTGATGATCCCTTCCCACTGACCCTATGCCAGACCAGGGGCACACTTTTCCCCCAGCTTCCTTCTGTGTCTCTTCATCTTTTACCCCCATATTACAGCTCTGCCAGTAAATGACCATGAATCCAACCAGGAAATGTTTGCCTTGAAACACCTCTACACTGATGCTGCAAAAAGACTGCTCTGCAAGTCAGCAGAGATATTTCTGCAAGGGTAAAGATTAAATCATGTGCTGAGCCATCCCAAGGAACAACCCTCTAAGCAGTAAACCCCAGAGAAAATACATTAAAAAAAAAAAAAAAAAAAAAACAAACAAACAAACAAAAAAAACAAAAAACAACCAAACAACAAACCACACACCAAAGCTCAGCTTTGTTATTGCACTATCTCCTGGCTGCTTTCTGAAGCCAAACTCCAAGGAGGAAGTACACTTGGACTTTACATGCATTAAGGTCAACATGGAGAGAGGCTGAGGATACCTGCATGTCCCTTCTCTCAGATACTCCCCCCCTCTATGATCCAACTGCAATCTGCAGACCTGCAGCTGTCAGAGACATCCCTCTGTGCTTGGTAATCTGAGGCTCTGCAAGCGAGCAGTAGCTGCTTGCCTCGCCTGCCTTCCTAAGGCAACACTTGCTCAGCAAACACAAATATGTTTACTGTGGAAACTTTGTACTTGCCTTACTGCCCTTGCTCTTTGCCAGGTGTTTTTCTTTTTATACCCACAGGAGACGCAGAGCCATGTTCTAATATAGAAATATAGGTTCATGTGTATGCGTTTATTAATAAACAGGCAGGCAAATATATTTGCTTACTGCCTCATTTGAGTGATTTATTTTGTTATTTTTAGACCTGTTAGACATACAGACTCAAAGCAGCAACATCAGGGACTGGCTATTGTAATATAATGAAGTTACATTCAAAGACTGATTTTTCCAGAGAGGGGAAAAAAAAAAAAAAACAAAACAAAACAGAAGATACTTAGCTATAAGGGCACCCAGCACCAGTCAACCTTTTTTTCTCCTCACCAGTTTTAAGCCAGTGTCATTACTGTATTCCATGATGTTGCCCTGGGAATGTCAGTGTCCAGGTGGACTAGGACCCCCTCTAAGGGCTACAGTATAGAATCATGCCTAAACATCCCAATTGCATTGCTTAGAGCAGCATAGTTTTGTAATATCTATGGGAATATATATGCACACATGTGTAAGAAATCATGTTTTTATCTTCCGATATAAGAAAAATGAGTTTGAGATGCTGCTTTCATAGCCCCAGCTTCATAGGAGATCAGAAACAGAGGGGCATAGCCCCATAAGCAATGCATACAGTGAAGAAAGGAATGAAAAGTTGGTGCCAATGTAAGACAATGGACTATAGCCCCTGGTGTCTTCCCTTCTTCCCCTATCAGAAACATGAGAGATGCTGGGCATGGAGCCTAAACCAACCCTGATCCCAGTGATATCAGGCTGCTTAGAGATTCTCCCAGAAAAAAAAAAAAAAAAAAAAAACAAAAACAAAACAAAACAAAACAAAAAAAAAGACACAAAAACCCCACCTCTAATATAATTTGCAAGGGAAAGAAGATAAAAGCAAACCCTCTTTTCCTAAGGGGTCTGCTTTCAGTTCTTGAGGACACGGTCCCACCCAGATCCATGAGGGTACACCACAAGGAGGGGACCTAACACAGCACAGCCAGATGAGAGGCAGCTCACAAGATGGGCCACAAAGCAAGAGTTCCTAAACATTTATGGGTCAAGTCAGGGTCCCCCAAAAGGTTTTGCTACTATAAGACCATTCTTGTTGGTTCCTGGGCCCTGTCTCCCTTGAAAAATCACACAGAGCCTTCCTGAGGTGGCTGCCAAGGGTTTCATACCCCTCTCGGGATGCAGACAAAGCTGAACAGGGACTTTCACCGTTCTTAGCATCCTCCCGCTACCCTGTTGCAATAAGCAGAGTTGATTGTCAACTTCAGCCAAATAAGCAAGCATAAATGCCAGTAAAAGAAAACATTGCATACATCCCTCATCTGGAAATTATTTTTGTTTGTATTTATGTTCCCACATGTTGTCAGGGTGATGTCTGAGCTCAGGCCCACAAGTGGAAAAATCTGGACTGTGCCCTGTACTAGGAAACTCAGAGGCTAAACTGTGTTTTCTCCTCCTTGCCTCCCAAAAAACAGCCTGTATACTTGTATTTATGGTTTAGAGTACAGCCTCTTATCCAAAGAAGAGGAAAATAAAGAATTGACAAGAGTTTTATTTTTACACTAGGACACTAGAACAGGAGGGAGCCCTCTCTTCTGTGCTGGGAGAAGAAAAAAAAACAGTCCAGAAAGGAGCATGATCCCCTGAGTCAAATTTTGTGGCATAGCCTAAACCCAGCCATCTGAACTGAACCAGGGACCTATGCTACATCCCCTTGAGCAAAACCAAACACAACCAGGACCCTAAGATCAGATACCTCAGTTAGGGAGCACCTCAGCTCTATCCCAGTCAAGCACAACTCATCATCACCTGAGATTAAACACCAGCAAGCACTTTTTAGCTACCAGCCACAAGCCTCTTTCGCCCCAAATGGATCCTCTTTCCTCAAAATGAAACCCCAACCCAAAGCAAAAGGTTCAAATATGTCAATCACAGCCTCCCCAACATAGTACCTGTTGAAGTTTCATTCCTCAACACATCTCACTACCCAGGACAGCTGCTCCTTGCTGTAGTCTCCCTCCTTATTCACTCCCTAGAGATCTACACCCAAACTACCTTCTTAGACAGCAATAAGCATCCCACCCCCTCACCTGAGCTCCTCCCCTTATGGGAGCCTAGAGATGTCTCAGCTGAGACCTCTGATTAGCCTCAGACCCAGGTGAGACTCCCAGTTCCCTCCTAGATCAACCCAGCAAGCAAAGTTGTTAATCCTGAGTGGGAAGGCTGCTTCGGTACAAACTGAGAGAGAAACCATGGCTCTGACAAATTCAGTAAGGCTTTAGTCTTCACTGAGAGAGTTGAGACTTTACCTGGGCAAGAACCCTTTTTTTGTCTTGGTATCTGCACCCAGAGCCCACACAGAGGAGGCTCCAATCCACGTGCTGCATGGTTGATACCTGGCAGCCACAGCCTCGTCGATTAAACATGAAGCAGGACGTCAAAAGTTGCAAATCATGTTTCCACCTCTGCCAAAGAGGTCCATCTCTGTCCTTGTGCCTGTCAAAAAAATCAGGGCAGCTAATACCTCTGCATTGTTTCAACAATACCACTAACCAGAGAAAGCAAAGCATGGTGAAGAATGACTGAGCTTAGGAATTACTGAGAATATGGCCTTGAAGATCTAAACATCTCTCTGCCAGAGTGTTTCTCTTTTCCCTCATGATGGTTGCTATCACATTACAACACTAATCAGAAATATCGTTGCTGTTGTTGCTGCCTCCACTTGAAGGCCCTAAAGACATTAGATGAGTCTTCTCTTCAGTGTTGCACTTCCCCCAGAGTACTCAAATAGCCTTGAAATGGTCTTTATGGGTGAAGTCTGTGTGCTGATACCAGGCAAGGGGAACAGCAAATGGCATTTATCATATGGTTGCATCTAGCTATTGCATCCATGGGACTCTGAGGTGGATATTTTCCAAAGACAAGCAGGAAATGGTGGACATTGTCCCATGAAAATATCTACAAACATGAAAGAAGTTGGCTCCAGTGAGCTGTTCATGCTTTGGTCATAAAAATCATGTTTCTGGGGTGCCTGAAAAGTGAAGGAAAAGTAAACTTCAAAGAGAACTGATGAGGTTTGGACAAAAACACATAATCCTTGAAAGTCACATTTGACCAAAAAAAAAAAAAAAAAAAAGCACAAAAATCTTCTACAAAAACTGAAAAAAAATCTGAAATTCATTTGACAGAAATGTTTTGACTGGTGGAAGACCTTGAACTAGGAGAGAGGAGGTGCCAACAGCAGAGACAAGTGGGTTACAGAGACCCCTTCACCTTCATATCCTATTGTCCCAGGGCTCCTCTGTTAAGGTAGACACAGATGTAGCCTCATGAGGTGTCTTCAAGGACAAACTAAGAGAAGATTCCACTCCTCATTTCCTCTGCATAGCTGCATGACCGCAACAAGTCCCCGAACAACACTTTACTTAAATAAACCCCAAACTGTCTGCGATGTTTTGCACTAGAAACTTTATTTGCCTTTAGCTCATCAATGAAGTCTTTCTGTTAAAATCACAACATCCTCAGTTCACAAGGAGAGCCTCTGTGGAAAGCAAGTGAGGAAGAAGGAGCATCACTTCAAACCACCCAACACTGGTGGGTCCAGGCATTGCATAGCCACAGCAAGGGACCAATCCAGCAGCTCTGGGAACTGAAGAAGCACAGCCAGCATCCCCAGTGACTGCCTGACACTGCATTAGCAATTCTGCTGTCTCTCTTGCTCCCTTGCTCTCTTGCATCTTCTGCTGAACACTTCCAATTTTTTTCTAACAAAAATGAATTATTTTTTTCCAGGCAGCCCCAAATGTGCTTTATTTGTCCTGCACATCTTGTTAGACTGCCAGCTGACTCAGGCTATCTCTTGCTCTGAAATTATACTGCATCTATGACACGGATACTCTATTTGTGAGGTTTTTCCAGGGGTTACATATACCTACTTAGTCACTATAAGGCAGGTAGAAACCTCTCTCTCGACAGCAAACTGCTCTAGCTAGTGACTAGTTATGTGTTGATCCAATAAACTGCATTGAAAGTAATAACTAGAACTTATCACAACAAAAAGTAAAGTTTATTAAATGCCACACAAATTATCTAATTGCAGAAGTTGAATAAAAGATCAGAATAAACAGCAGAGATTACATTGGACTAGATCTTCTGTACTAACTTTCAAAACAGTCACTCTTACGCAATCTAAAATGTTTGTGTTTGTAGATAACAGCTAGTGCATCAGCAGCTGGTCGTTTTCTTTAAAACAAACGTGTTCAAGAAGAGTAAGCAGAAAGTATCACAGGTAAGGAAGGAAAGATTGTAAGTAGATGTATAGGAAGGTAATGCAAGGTGCGATTTGGATTTCAGTGCAAGGAAACTTCTGAGAGTGCTAATCAGCCTCTTTTTGATCACACTGTATGGGTGAAGTCTTAAGCAGCATGGAAGTGCTTTATGGGGTGATAAAGTCAGGGGGAAAAAAAAAAAAAGTACGATCAATTTCTTGCTACTTACTGCAAGAGCCAACATGATCCCCACAGAAGATGAAGAACATGAACCAATCTGCAGAGGTCACCAAGGGCCATTGCAAGGACTCAAAAAGTCACAAGCAGATATAGATAAGTTGTTCCCTTACTGCTTCCCAGGTCCTGCAGCAGCTGTGAGGGCCACAGCATGCCACCAACATCACTCATGCTACCTCAGCAAAACGAACACATTTGTCATTCTTTGTGCTTGATCTCATGCATGTCTTAAGTGTATCCAGAGGACTAAAAAGCATCCCCACTTCCCCACTTCACCCCCCACTGCACTGTGTGCTTCAATTAATTGCATTTATACATCAGTGTGTACATGTCTCAAAATCGCATCAAATGATGAAACTGTGATTAACACCTGGGTCTGAGAAAGTATTGGCACATTTGGGTTTGGTCTACAGGTCTGCCACAAGCTCTCTGAGAACGATCGGTCAAATCATTTAAATCCTTTGTCTAACTTTGCACAATGAAGGTGACAACTACTCTTCAGGGGGCCTGAAAGGATTAATTCCCTACTGGGAAGCATGTTCTGTTCCTCAGCTGGAAGAGACTAGAGAAATGCCAAATATTATTATTAATTTAGCACAGCTAATTTGTTTCACTGAGATTAGCATGAAAATGCAGGAGCAAAATGAAGAAGGTGGCTCCAGCTCTCCCCGGACTCACAGTCCTCCACCCACCAGGGATCTGTCATAGGGTATCAGGTAACTCGCATGAAGTCATCAGGACCAATCCTAATTTGCTAATCATTCCTTTAGGCATGACACAGGTTGATTCACATTAAACTTTCATGGGCATCACTGATCTCACCCACAAGCCTGGATTTTCTACAAGGCAGTACCAGTGATAGTAAGTGAGGGGTAAGTGTTGAGGCTACTGGGCAGTGCTTGAGAAGGGCTGTTGTGAGCTTTGGTGCTGAAGAAAATCCACTCTCCCTTGAAAGCAAATGTGTTACTAACATGTGTTTATCAGTTGTTGGAGTACCTTGTGGGAAGACTAAAGGTCCTGGGTGGCAGGTAAATGTACACCCTCCAGTTGTGCCATTAATTCCTAGGAAGCAAGAAGGAGAGTTTACCAGCAAACTTGTCAGCTGTAACTAACTCGATTTTCTGAGGCAGTACAGATTGCTTGTCACCCTACACTCCCCCTCCAGCCAAAGCTGACCTTCCCCAGGAGCATCTGCCACTTCCAGAAGGGACGAGCCCATACCAGAGGCCGTTTCCACACCAGCCGAGGCAGAGGGGTCTCATTTACAGCAAGGGGCTTCCCACGTTGCCCTGCCCTGGGATGCCCACACCCACGTCTCAGCTCTGTGGTGCCACAGTGTCCTAGTCAGACCCGAGAACCAGCACAGGGGAGCTGAGGTCCAGCACAGGCACCAGTCCATGAGACCGCTTGCTACAGCGCTGCCACCATCGGCACAGCCCGGGTGTTTTTCCAGCCACTCTGGCTGCAGGATGGCTGTTCTGACATAACGAAATTTCCAAGCCCTTTGCCCTCTCTGATGCATTATCTGTCACTGGGGACACCTGGTCTGAATGAATCTAGCTCCAGCCAACTCTCTAAGGTCCAGGACATGTTGTCCATGGAAAAACAACACACACCAGGGAAACAAAAAATGAGAGACTACCTGGCTGCCGTTTATAGACTTCTCAGAAAAAGTCAGAAATCAACAGCCAAACTTGAACGTTCACGTCACTCCTTCACTTATGGAAGGCGAGTTTACTAAATGCCTGGATGCTTTTCAGCCCAATAGCCCAATCCCTGCATTTGCAACCATAATGTTGGAATAACTAGCAGGGCTTAAGCTGGTGCCCACTGGACTCAGTAGGAGAAGCAGATGCCAGAGGCTTTTTTAGATACAAAACAGTAATTCTTTGTACCCTTCTTTCTGTGGGTTGCTGGACTCCACCCTCAGTCACATGCAAAACAATTCCTGGATAGATGCTTCCACTAAAGATCTCAGTGCCTTGTAATTATTGAGGTTCCCGGTATCTGGGTCATATGGGTAAATAATATTTCTGCTTTGGGAAGTGCTAAGACTCGCTCCAGGCCACTCCAAGAATCAGCTACAGAGTGAGGAGGAGAAAAGCGGTATCATTATACAAGGAGGGGGACCTGAGGGACCGACAGTGAGCAATCCCAGCCCCTTCTCTTTATGACTGCCAACTGTCCAAGGTGCAACTCTGTCTGTCATTCACTAAACCCCCTGCCATAACGCTGCTGTTGCCCTAGAGCACTGTACACCATCTGCTCTGACACTGGTGGCTAGCTCAGACCACCCTCCTCCTACGCAACAAGCAGAGCCCTTTCTGCAAAAAGAGCCTGTCACTCTTATCTGTGGCGGAAAGGACAGAACAGTGCCTGTTACACCATAACTTACTTCAGTTTCTGTTTTACTTCCTCTGCTCCCTTCCAAAAAACTATAGGCCACATTCACTTCAATTTTCTCTCCCTTTCAGGATGGTTATGAATCAATCATGAGCAGGGGAAGAGTTAGCAGACATGCACCAGTGCAAGAAAAAGGAGAGCTGGCTTTCCCAACAGTTACTTGTCATTCATGTATTTCAGTCCTATTTTACTTAACGCCTCAGCTTGCTGCGCTCGGCAGAGATGCAAACACTGCCCTCTGCTCATGATGGCCAGAGACTTGTCAGTTGTTGCTCTAAACTGTAGGATGCTTGAATAGCGAGCTGGGCTCAGCGGGATGCTGGCCAAGGCATACATGCTCTGTAGAGCAGGATGGGTGAGCTGATGAAAGCTCTCTGCGGCAGACTTCTCCAAGCACTGGGAGGATCATCCAGCCCTAGCTCTTTAGGAGATCAAGTGCTTATACGGGCTTTGAGTCAGCCTAACCACAAAACCATTAGAGAAGTGATACTTGGGTAGGGAACACAGCAAGAGGTGAAGGATGTGCTCCAGCTCCAGCTGGAGGAAGACCTGCACTGAGCTGTCAGAGCAGATTGTAGCTCAGACCTGTAAAAGCTGAGCATTGAGGATCTACAGACATCACATTATAGGATAATTTGACCAGAAGAGTCATAAAATTCCATTTCTCTAGCTGTATGCAAACACACACTAGATGTTAAGTCTAGAAGATTCTTTACAATATCTGTTTTTCACACACCACACACCTTCAAATACACCACCCCACACCCCACCCCCAAAGAAAAAACAAGAACAAAACTAAAACCTATGGGAAAAGGGAGTAAAAGCCACAAAACCACAGATATCCCAGAAGAAATGAGCAAGGGAAGCCACAGACCCACCAGGATCTACTGTCCCTGCCTTAGCTGGGAAATTTTGTCCCTGGATAATCAATGGTGGTCACTATTCTTGGCTTTTGCTGAAGTCAGTGGGAGCTTAGTACAACTCATTTTTTAAAAGCAATGTCTCTAAATACCAAGAAAGCAAAGCATGGCAATCACTGAACTGAGTGAATAACAGGTTTCATAGGTGCTGTTAAAAGGGGAGAAGAAAAATCCCATCTGGTTCCAAACAGCTTTCTATGTGTGTTGGCAGGTCCTTGGTATTTCTCCCAGATGGGGAGGGCAGGTCTGAGCTTAGAGCCCGTGGTACAGCACATCCAGGCTTACATAACCCAAAGAGCTCGGGTAATCATTAACATTGACTTATTGCCACTGGCTTTGTGCTGGAGTCACCTGGTTGTTTGGATTAAATGTAAGTGTCCAAGTAGACAAGGAGAAGGCTCCCAACACAAGGATTTAAGTGGAAACAACCCCCAGGGAGGGCGGGAAGCAGGGGACTCTTGCAAACATCGCAGGATCCAAACACAAGCACTCCTTCAGGGAGCCATACTTGCCACTTTTCATCACACCACCCTGCTCGATGGGCTGGTTTGCTTTCCATAGGGGTGCAGCTCCCTGGGCTTCCCCCCAGGACTGGCAGGGGAAAAAGCCCCCACATAACACAGATCAGGGGAGCAGGACCCTTCTTAAGGAGTTTGACCTTGGTGACCCCCAAGTGCAACACACCAGCAAGCGAGCTCTCATTCCTCTCTCCTTGGCATCCTTTGCAAAAGCAGACGTTATCAATGCAGCCTGACTTTATCTCGTGCCCCGTCTTTACCTTTGCTTATCTGATGTCTCACTTATGTCTCCTATTACTCTTTGCCTTCCATAACCCGCTGTGTGTTATTGACATGTGGTCTGCGCCACTGTCTGGGGCAAAGGAGATTTGGGACTCCTTGGTTCTGTTCCCATTTCCCCTGTGGTCTCAGACACATCACTCCGCTGCTGTGTTTAGCCATGGGCCACAGAAGTCAGGTCACCTTACAGAAATACCACTTCACTCTTATTCCTTATGCTTAGTCCTTACCTTAAGAACAACCTTCCCAGCTGATGGCTTCTTGCCTCTCATAACACTATTCCTTTACCACTAGCTCTGATGAAGAGACTATAAACAGCCAGAAATTGCCAGTAAAACATCTTAGAAGGTTTTAGAATGCAAAGATCTCACAAAGTGTTACGAACCAGACCATGTTCGTTATGTGAAGCCTTTAACGCTGCACTGTGTCCACTCACACCTCAGAAACCCAATTACAGATGTTTTAAGTCAATGAAACTTAGGCATATGTATAACAATGCCATGCTGTGCTTTGCCATGCAGAGTTGCTGAAGCAGGGACATAATAAACTTATCTACAGTTGTGGCATCAAAGCACTTAAATATATATTTATCTTCAGGTAGGTAAAGAGTAATCAGGCTTAAGGCAAGGCCGCATTTTCTTCATGAATCAGCAAGGCCCGGGCAGGACAGTAATTTCACATAAAACAAACATCAAAATCTCTTTTGGAAATTTCTAATTTTTTGTGACAAACTTCTGAAAATGTCATTAATTTTCATGCAGAAATAACTCTCCCTTCACAGCAAACTTGGCCCTACTCTGCTGAGCAAAAAGTTACAACTTCTACATAAACTTAAATTTCCTTACACTTATTAGCCAGAAAAATGCACACAATTCACACTCAGAAACTGTACTTAAAACAGAAAAAGAAAAAAAAAAAAAAAAAAAAGATATAATAAGTGTTTCATGGAAAATATTCCAGGTTAAAACATAGTTTAGATCTTAGATTTCTGCACTGCTGTGCTCCAACAGCAAGTATTTTGCATTACTCCACTTCAGTTTTAAGTATTACCTCTTGCAGAAAAATAACAACTTCTGCCCCAAGTGTCTTGCAAGTGTGAATTGCCCAATGTTACAGCAATATCAGAACTCCAGATGAGATGGGGAGGAGACTGAGATGCTGGGTAAAATAAAGCAGCTGGTTTAATGCATGATGTCAATAGGGTGAGAACAGAAGGGAATCGGAGATCCTCTTGGTGCAGGCTTGCTAATTAAAGCATGTACATGACTAGCACTCTTAAAACAGCTGTCCTTAGGACTCTGGTCTTCAGGTTACATCTCAGGAGGTAACAACAACCTGGAGTGAACAGAACTTAGTCTGCTTCATCCCTCGATCCTCTTGCCAGACTCATAGGGGTTCTCTGGGAAAAATAATCAGGGGTCTGGAGAGCCCTGGCTCATCAGCTGGTGTTTTTGGTGGCTGTTCTTCAGAGAGACTTCAATCCCTACGTGCCCATTAGTCTCAGTGATTCTTGCTGGGAGAAGATCTGGACATACTGCACCATTGCTCCCATGGAGACTCAGAAGTGATTTTAACACCAGTAACGTTGCTAGTTTCTTCTTCCAGTGGGGGTCAAGCAACCAAAAGCACAGGGCAAGAGATATCCCAGATTGCAGATCACAAGAGCATCATTGTTCGTGTCCCTGTTGTTACAAATGGGAAGCAATGGTTGTTGCAGAACAGGACATCTTCTCCTCAGGCCTGAGGCATGCTTTGTACCACAGATCCTTCACATCACTCTTTCGGACGTGGGATTTACAGAAGAGGCAATTGAAGCACCTTGGCCCCAAGACTCTGCCGTGCTGAGCCTTTCTTTCACAATCTAATCCTGTGACTACTGATCTTATTGCTTGCTCCTTCCATCCAAGGATCACACAAATGTAAATTAAGTCCCACAGTATCACTGTGATGCATTATTATCCCCATTTTACAAGAAAGTGAACTGCAGTACATGGCAATTGAGTCCTTTGTCCCGGGTCACACAGTGAGTCACTGTCACAGTCTCAAGCAGACTCTGAAGCCTTCCTCCTTCACACTAACCACTAGAGCTTGAATTTCCTCAAAATCTGCTTGCTCTAATTTATTAACCACAGTATTACTACAGCTGCAGACCTGTTCCACGGTGGTCAGAAACCACAGAAGGCATTCGGCTCCCAGCGGGGCTGCCAGGTGAGGCGTGAGGGCTCTGGTGAAGGGAGAGCTGAAACATCTCGTGCCTCCCAAGAACCTTCTGAGATGAGAAAAACTTCTGAAGACAACTTCAGATCTGTCCCATCATCTCCCTGTTACCCAGCACCTGAAAAGTTACAGCCAGGTGAATCAAAATTTCAAGCACTATTGTCCTGATTACAGAGCTGGCTACAAAGGAAATTAATTAATAATAATTTCAAGAAGGGATTTAAAATTTCCATTTTCATTTTATTGTCAAAGTAAATATATTTTTATGAAGAACAAAAGAAAATATACAGAATTGTAACTTATGTACACTGGCTTTATAGGTATTTTTGTTTCCAATTTACACAAATCTTGATATGTTATTAAAAGATATTTTATATAGATATGCATCTATGTACAGTTTTATTTACATACATTCATAGGATGTGACATAAACCAGTCAATAGATGATAGTTCATTTATATTAATTTCTAGAGGACAAAAGGAATGCATTCGCTTTAGCTAGACCTGCTGTTCTTGCACATTGTGGGCTCCTGCTCTGCCTAGTGCTAGAATCGCAGTTTCCCATTTCTCATTTTGCCAACAAAAAGACAAACAGATGCCGCCTTGCGAATGGAAAGGAAATGCAACATCCATTATAAAATTGTTCCTAATTACTGAATTCTATTTTCTTCTAAAACTTCTTACAATCACCAGAGTTCAAATGGAACAACAAAACAAGAAGAAAGACAAACAAAAATCACTTGCCTGCTACCATCTGATTATTTGTTTAAATTCCCTTCTTAGCCAGCTACCACACAAATTTGTTTCTTTTGGCTACTGTTCTCACCCATTCACCCACCCCAGCTGCATGGAGCTCTGACATGGCTGTCGGTAAGGAGAGGATGAGCACTGATCACCCTTGGACAGAAGATCTCATGGTGCTGTCCTACCAGACCACGAGGCCTCCCACCCTCCCCTCGGTACAGGTACATCCTACATGACCTGCCGGCCAGCAGATGAGCAGAGACTGAGCTCCAACCAGAGAGGCACAGGCTCGCAGGGGATGTTCGGGATGCCCAGCGCTCACCGGGACCACACTGCACATCCGGGACTGCCACTCTGGTTTCTCCCCCAAGATCACAGAAGAGGACAGGAGCAAGTACAGGAACAGAGCTCAGCCATTCTCCCGGATGGTTTCCTGCTGCTTTACACACTAGACAACAGCTCTTCTGCGAAAGACAGTGGATGCTGCGAACCAGAGCCAAAGGAAAGCAGCGTTTCCTTTGACGTGTGGGGATGCTCTCACCCCCACGGCAGCACAGGACGGAAGCATGCACACGGTATGCACTCAGCCACACCAAAAGGCTTCACTCCAAGCCATTCCATCCAGCCTGAGCTTTTGGGTTTGCTTGGGATATGCCTTTGCTTAAATATATATATGTATGTATGAATATATATACATAAATATTTATATATAGCCCTAGCCAAGGAAAAGGTAAATGCAAGCCGGAGAAGTCAGAGAGGCACAGATGCGCATTCCAGTGCTCTCCATGCCTTGCCTTCCCCAGTCCCAGACTCCCACTGTTCCTCCTCCTATGGCCAGCCCCTACAAATCCTTGGCTCAGGCAACCCAAAAACAAAGGAGTTGTTTTCATTTCAAAAGGAATTTGCTGTTTCCAAACTGGACAAATAGAGCAGCTTAATAAAAACTCACAATGAATGGCCTGTACATGAGCAAAGCCCTTAGGAATGCCAGGGCTATAATTAACTAGCAGCAAGCAACTCTTACATTTTCCTGTGCAGCAGAAAACAGCTAAAAATAAAACACTGTAATTTCCAAAAGAAGCAGCAGCAAATGAGGGAAAGATAGAAGGAAAGGAAAATAACATTCTTTAAAAAAAAAAAGCAACAAAAAGGAAGAAGCATCCCCCCTCCCTTGACCCCAAAAGAACTTCATTCTCAAATCATCTTTAAAGGACATGGGACACACAGACATGGTGGTATCAAGTAACAGCATTGACTGTTCTGTGAAGACAAATAAATTATCACTAGAAATGTAGTGAGCAAAGTGCTGTCGTCAGCTCTTGTAGGACGGCTGGGCGGGAAGGGGAAAGCAGGACCCATCAGTTCACGGAGCGGACGGAGCGGTTGCTTCGTGGAAACCGATGCACCTTGACATGTTTGGACAAGTGGTCACTTCGAGCAAACTTCTTCTCACAGACAGGACACTGATAGGGTTTCACCCCTGAGTGGGAACGCCTGTGCCGGGACAGCTCATCTGACCTGGAGAACCTGCAAGAGAAGAGAAGCCTTTTCAGATAAATGCATTTTTACATTGCTAAGTCTCTCACAGTGGAAAAAAAAAAAAATAGTCCCCTCAGGCCACTGAGAGACTCTGCTTGTGGAAAAGCCCCAAGGTACAAACTGAAAGGGACACACAGAAGGGCTGGGCTGGTCCCAACCAGCAGCCAGCAGCAGTGATGGAAACACATAATGAACGGAGGCAACGTTTGTACAAATGTTGCCCTAAACCCAATAACATGGGTACAGCTGAACTACCCAATAACATGGGTACTGCTCTTGATTCATCTGCCAGTCCCCTTCAAAGCCAGCCCTGCAACCTCTCCCCTGCAAATCCAAGCATGGACCATTCTCAGGCAGAAATAACCACCAACATCCTGCAGGTGAGGTCTGCTCCAAGCTCCCACTGACATGAGCACAATGGACATCCAGTAATTGCACTACCTTGAGATGGACCCCAGATAACAGCCAGATATAGCTATCCAGAAGCAACATGGCTTAGCAGATCCAGCTGAAAAATTGGCTTGTGTACAATTTTTTGTTACAATATTTTTGGCTGGCTAAATAAAGTCATTAACATCTCAGTACCAGAGATGCTCGGCATTATAACAGCTAAAATCCAGGTGGGCCCCAATAGCCATTAGCATAGTTACTTCATGGGTAAAATGAAATCAAGATTAAGCCTTTACCAAAATTGTCTCCCAGAGTAATTTCAATTTTAGATATTACCCACCTTCCATCTCCACAGAAAAATCTCCAAACAGCCATCATGAATCCCACAGGCTTTACTGAACTCAAATCAGCTAATCCTTTGGTCTTAACAGCAGGGCTGGCTCTATTTCCAGCTTGGACTTGACTGGGAGCCACAGGGTTAATTAATAATGTCACACTAGAACAGTCCTGTCCAGATGGGTACAAAAAATTTGCTGCCTGACAAAGGGCAATTAAGTGTTTTGTTGCCAGAGCAGTAACAAAGAGTGGCACAGAAAGAGAGCTTGCAAGAAATGGTATCAGCTGTTTATTTACAACAAATACATGAAGTCATAAGCACTAGCTGAATAAACGGCGGAAAGAACATGTAGAAAAATGTGCCCTTCTGGAACAAAATATCACATCACCAACAGAGTGAATATACTATTTTTATGAAAGGGGGAAAACAGGACCACTGGGCTCCTATGAATAAATACACCCTTCATGCAAGAAAAATAAGTTTACACACAAAGGTTTTACTCCCCCCACCAGCTGAGGAACAGAGCGCAGGCTCTGGGAAAGCTGAGAACGTTTTCCTCACTTCCCACAGCTCTTCAGTCCAGTGATGTTACCCAGACAGCGTTCTGCAACCAGCACAAAGCAGATGCAGATACTCACCATGGGTAAGATGTAGTATGGACACATCTCTCCCAGGGGCATTTCTAGGGGAGGTTCCTTCACCCATTCTCTTGCTTTTCTGACTTTTCCTTGCTTTGGTGAAAGAGTCAATGCCCTAATGGAACCATCTGCAGATGTACTAATGGAGCCATCAACCTGTTCCTTGCCTGGGACTTGTCTTCTTCAAAAAGGCTACAACGTGCGTTCTCTTCACCCCTAGTACCTGCACATTCGCTCTCCACAGCAACACTGATCCTTCCAGCCATGGCTTCCCAAAACTACAGTCTGGACCTGGGAGCAGCAGAGCCAGGGATTTCTTCCAAGCCCTTAGGAGTGAGATCGTTCCAGTGCCACATCCCTGGAGGGATGCTCTTGTAGAGCTACAGATGAGCAGGACTAAGCATCTTTCTGGAGAGGGCGGGGTGTTGCCTATGCAAACTGCCTCAGCAGGACTCAGCGCTGGACAAGGAATGGACCTGTTGCCAGTGGTGCAACCACATCCAGGGAAAAGAGGGAACAGGGGGAAAAGTGCCTTTGCAAAGAGCTTTCATTTTACATACGGGCTTATCACTTGGAGGAGGAGTAAAACCAGATGTGATTGGGTTGCCTTGTCCCATGTCCTTGGCCATTAAGGTCATCATCTGCAACAGAAGTGCAGTAGCACATGGCTAATCCTACACAAGAGCTCCACAAGTGCATTTCAACGGTGATTGAATGGATGGTGGGGAAGAAAGAGGTGCATATCAGGAATGAGCAGCTCCGCTCATACCCCGCGAGCTCAGATGAGTTCATCCGATAAAAATACACTCTGCCTCATAACTATGTCCTTAGCTGAAGAGGCAGGAATGTTGCAATACTGTTCCCCAGCAGTCACGGAAAGATCAACTTACAGAACCCACAGAAATAAACCTTGAGCTGCCGGTGTGTTTACAAAAAAACAACGCAAAGGTTAGGACGAGGAAGACAGGAGGATCTAGTGGCCTGGCTCTGCAGTGAAATGACATTAGCAGCACGTTCTGGCACTAAGATCACCCCAAGTAAACTGCAAATAATCTCCAGTGGAATGACAAATTCAAACAAAAACAATGTACCCCCCAAATAACACATCACTATCCGAAGTCACTGCTATTTCCAGAAGGATTCCTCCTTCAAAAGAAAAGTGGAGGGATCTGGGCAATCCAACAGCAACCAGAAGAATCTCCTTCATCCTTCTATCTGGTGGGACACCAAGGGACCTGTAACTACATCTCCCTTGGAGACAAATCCTGGAGTTCCTTAATGTGTAGGATATGTCCTGTGTCTCCTGGCCAAACAAGGACATCACTGTGTGGCTCACAAGGCAAGATCAACAGCTTCAGCCTAGTACTCCGTGGTCCCTACCATGGCCACCAGCCATTGAGATGGCCCAGGCTGTACCTCTCCTCCGCCGTGGAGGGGAGCCTCGGGATTCATCCTGTCCATCCCCTAAGCACCGCTATGGTAAACCAGCGCTGCTCCTGCGCACCCGCAAACCCCTTTGCACAGCACCAGCACAAACGGCCACTACGAGACGCCTGCCCTGACCCGTCCCATGCATGGTCCCATACGTTACAAGCCTTTAAGCCCTCCCTGCCAAACCAGGCAGAGCTTGTATTGCATGCTGTCACCCGCAGAGCCGGCTGCAGGGAAGTGCCTCCAGCCCAGCAATGTGGCAGGGCATTTAAATGCGATTGCCTAATCCCCCGGCCCTTACAACAACTGCAGCTTTATATGCTACTGCGCCAGCGGAGGGAATGCGAGACTTCTCCTGCTCCATGCCATAACACGGCTGCTGGGAACCAGCCCACACTGCAGCTCAGCTTTTCGGTCGGGGCTGTCTCAGGAGCAGCACAAACCAGAGGCTGCCATGTGCCAAAGGTATAAGCTGGCCTGACACGGATCAGCGCGCCTGACCGATACAGCGGGGTACCGAACGCAATGGGTCACTGGCCGCTTATGAGCACCTCTGCAGCCTGCTGGAAACAGCTCTTGCCCTGGGCCAAGGAAGGGCACAAGCAAGCAGGGTTCAGCCTCCTCCCGGGTGGTGCTTGGGGCTCCCCAGCTGTCCTGGGGCTTAGCAAAAGGGTTTGCTGTGCGCACACCCCTACCTTGGTACACTTAAAGCACACCACTTCACCATAGCAGGGCTGCCCAGAGAGGTGGGGAAGCTTTAACTCACTTACAGCTCAGCCACTTTGTGCTAGGCAACACATTGTTTTGTTTTTGAAACTACTATCTTCAGCGAGGTCAGTTCTTAAGTGTCTTTGGTGAAAAAATAAATACACAAGCACAGGAATGCAGGGAAAGGAGGGGGAAAGCAGAGCTGAGCAATTTTTTAGTACTTAAATTCATTTGAGATGATACAAAACTGAGAGCAAACAGAGTTAGGATGCATTTGACTTCAGTCATGTGAGATCACAGCTCTCGCTGAACTTCTGGAAAAGGCAAACATGCTTTATTGACAAAAGGGAACTGAGTAATTCAGTGCTCTATTGGGTCCGGCCTTTGATGTGGGAGCAGTGTGTAGGGGATGTGCAGGAATCCCAGGCTGGTGCTCAGGATGGCTGTGAGTGCAGGAAGCAGCTCCCCAAGTGCTGCCTCTCCTGCTGGCTCTAAACCTGCCCCCTCAGAGCAAAGCCCTTCCAAAGCTCAAGGGTGCTAGGGATTAGGGGTACCAGCCCAGGCTGTGATATGCAACAAGACAAACAGCTGTAGAGTCTGAAAAGCCCTTCCAGCAGCTGTTTGTGGACAGTTTGTAGCTAAGTTGATTAATTTCTCATCCCTGTTGGGCTCCTCATCTTTAAAAAGTTGTGGCTGGCTGAAAGCTCAGGGTGCTCCCAGTTGCAGGACCTGCACTTCTCTTGGCCCACCTTACACCTGCATCCTGCTTCTGATCCACACCATTCCTGTAACACTGGGAGAAGGCAGGCACCCCAGTGTAAAATCAGTCTCCATCCTTTACCACTTAATATTTTCCCAAATGTTCCCCTTGGTTTTGCAGCCTAGGAAACACCAGCTCTGTAATAAGACAGAGCTGCAGAAGGTCACCCACAGGCAACACTTCAGGATCCAGATCTTGAGCCACAAAAGTCACTGGGAGTATTGGTATAAATCTCAGCATGGATCAGACAAACCCTCACGTGACACATGCATTTGTCAACAAAAATGAGAGTTTTTCTCACATCCCAGCGCAAGGAAAGCCAACATGACACCCACGGCACGTTTGCAGGCAGGAGGCACATCTGCTGCCCAGGCACGTGAGCTCTGGCAGCCAAATAAAAAAGAACGAGTGCCTCTAGTGAAGGTCAGGAGCAAACCAGCCTGCGGCTTGTGGGACCAATCAGCTAAATAACATGGCTTTAATTTCAGTGCATCCCGAGCAGCGCCACTGAGCCCAGCTCATGAGAAGTGCCACCAGTACAAAAGGAAAGAAAATTACAACCAGTTTGTAGAACCACCGTAAACTGAAACGGGAGAGAAAAATCACCATAGAAATGAATTGCATTGATCTCCTCAGTCCTTCCAAGGGGCAAAATTCAAACTGGTCCAGCTGGGGAGCAGAGGACTCAGCCCTGTTCTGACCTTTTCCCTCAAACCAATCCAGCCATCTCTAACTGCTGCATGTCTCACATACTTGCATTTTTATACAACCCTCTCCTGTTACTTTTTACCTTGTCTGTTCCCATGATCACAACCCATTTCCTCATTAGACATTGTTCGCTGAAGCTCTGCAGGATATTCTTTGAAAGAAATTCCGTTTAATTTCATACAAGGGAGTTAACATTTTGTTTTCTCCCATCATAATTTGTGGTGCTGTGTATTAACACTTGCCAGCAGGCAAGCTAGTAATAAAGCTAATTGGGAAGAAGGAGGAAAGCTCCCATACAATTTTGCTTAAGATAAAAAGTTGATTCTTTTAAACAAAGTTTTAATTTTTCAACTAGTATTAGAAATTTAAAATAAATAAAAAATAAAATCAAGAGATAGCCTCTGTGCAACATTTTGCTCAATCAAACCTGCAATCTTTCATTCAAGCAGTGCTTAACTCCACCTCAGCCTTCTGGTTATGTTGTTACATCTGACAGGTTTTTGCAACTGAGTGGCACCCACACATTTTTCTGAATCAAGGCAGAGAATAAAACCCAGAGCATGCCAGAGCATCACTGCCAACATTTTCAGAAGGAGTGGGATGGAATGCATTTTCTATGAAACTGTGCAAAATACTGCTGCTCTTAACCACGCTCGCTTATCGCAGCCCTACAGTGATCACGTTTAACCCCGTGCAGTTGGAGCCACACACAGAGTTTCTGCCTTAAACCATCCAGTTCCCTTCCAGCCCTCAGCTGGTACCAGCCACGCATCTGCTGCAGCTGGTGTGTTGCAACCAGACTGGTGCAAACGCAAGGTATTGCCTGCAGTAACAAGCTTAATCTGGCCCTCTTGGAATGAAATACAAATTACAATGCACTACTTTTATTTTTCTAACAGCTGGTGCCAGCAAGTGATGCTCTGCTATTTAATTTATCAAAGCCCCTGGATTACCTAACAGGAAGAAAAAGGTCTTAGTTCTCAAACCAACCGGACAAGTTTTGGGAACAGAAACAGTTTATAAATCAGAGCGCAAACCTACTTGCTCTGCAAGTTAGGTCAAGTGAGCAAAAAGGGGAAGGGGGATTGGACAGTGCTGCACCCCAATACTAACCTCCATCCACAACCCGGCCACGTGCATGCAAAAGGCTTTTCTCCTGTATGCCTCCTCAGGTGGGCTTTCAAATGGCTGCTTTTCGTGTACATCTTGGTACAACCAGGAAAAGAACATTTGTGCATTTTAATGAGTTCTGCTGCAGGGTTCTTTTGAAATTTCTGACCCATGATGATTCCCGTCTGACCCTGGATCATGCCTCCTGGCCCAATTGGCTTGGCAGCGATGGGGACGGGAGCAATGCGGACAAATTTAGAGGACAAGTTCAAATTGGACGACTGAACTATCTGAGGCACAAGGGCAAATGTCTGTCCTTGAATGTTGACTAGGAGCTGTGCAATTTTAATGTTCTCTTGTGCTGGTCCTTGGGAACTGGGGCTCGTGTTGGACTCCTGTTTGATCTGTACAGGTTGAATTTGGAGCATAACCGGTATCCCATTCTCCAGGGACATTCCTCCATTTGAAGCTTGGCCACCTTCCGTTGGGCTGCTCAACTGTTCATTTTTACTCTCTTTTAAACTAGCACTGGGTAACATATGGTCTTTTTGCTGTAGCGAAGCAACAGAAACTTGGCTGCAAGCTCTTAAGTCCTTGGTCTCACTTTTAGGTCTTTCTTTGAGCTCCAACTCCATGTTCTCCTCCAGAAACTCCTCAATTTCCTCAAGCGTGGGCTGAAATGGTCCTGAGTCTTCCATATCCACGGCAAATTCCGGCAACCTAAAGTACTCCTCTTTCACTATTGGTTGAAGTCTCCTTTTGTCCCACCATGATGCAGCAGTGTTCCCCAAAGATGCCTGCGACAGTAAGTAGTCTAAGATACTGTCCTGACTTTCCGCACTGGACGTGCTTCCATAGCTGGAGCTGAGAACCTGGGAGTCAGGGCTCGAACAAGAACAAAAACTGGACGAGTCACTGTCATCTTCTGACAGGGGAGAGGGTAGCATTTGATAGGACCTCACCCCTGCTGTCATGTCCCCAAAGTATCCAAAAGAAGATCTTGTAGATGAAAAGGATTCATCAGTAGGCAGCAAGTGATCCACCATTCCTGGGCGATCTCTTATGGATATCCCAACAGCATATACCAGGCGGCAAAAGTTCAGGTGAGAGCCTGAGTGTAGGAAAACAAAACAGCAACAGTCAGAGGTTGGTTTAATCATTTATCTCCATGAACTAAAGCTCGTAAAGCCCTCTAGCTCCCAGGAAAGTCCAAAGCATCCAGTCTCACTGAGTACACATGTAGCTACACGCTTTGATATGTCTGTACCACCCCCTAAGGACTGTCAGGGCTGAAGCATTTTGCAGGATTGCACCACGTATTTGCAAAAGAATTCTTTCAGAAATCATTTCCCAACTGTGTGTGCTCTAGATTTACAGCTCTCTTCCAGAATATTACTGGCAAGAGAAAATAAATTATGGGCTTTCACCTAACAGTGAAACCTAGAGCCAAAGAAGGAAATGGGGAAAAAAAAATAAAGTGTTGAAATTTTTACCACCCAAAAAAACAAATAAAAAATAAGTTTATTGCTGGTGGCCATAAAACGCAAATCCTTTCCTTATCTTGTAGCTTTCCACCAACCTTATTTTTAACTTCCTCAGTTCCACAAATATAGGCTAATCAGCATAATGCAAGCATCAATCTGTCAGGAGCCAAAAATATTTACTGTGCTTCAGCATTTACTAGGCGGATTTTCCCCTCCAGATGTAATGAATCAGTGTGCCAACGTCATCATCACCTGCACTGCCCTTAATAAGTCTGGCACTGCACTGAGCTAATTACCCTGTCCTGGCAGGCCAGCTGGTGGCTGATTTCACCTCATCACTCCATACTCCTCTCTCTCTGGGTACGGAGGTCGAGGTGATCTGAACCTCTTGCCAGTTGCTAAACTGGGAGGGCTCATACGGACCTCCGGCATCTCAACCTGCCATGACCCACAGCAGGCAGCCACGGTCCCAGTTCACCCCCCACCATGTCAAGGCGGCAAGCGGGCAGCATCCTGCAAGCCCCTATTCACAAGCCATAATCCCGCTGCAAGCCCACAGAGGCGCAAGGGCACAACCTGCCCTCCCTAGCGCAGCCCACTGCAACGCTCACCGACAGCAGCAACCATCCTGCAACTTCCCAGTTAAGCCAAGCAAAATTCCTCGAAAGGTTCCTGGGGAGGGGAAGGCAGGAGGGGCATCTGCGTATTTGTTTTCTTCCCCCCCCCCCCCCCGAGGGAAAAAAATAAATTGCTTACGGACAGAGACTATGTCTCTTAGAGAGCAAACGCAGAGACCTCCAGACAGAGTGAACACTGGCCCTCAGTCATTTGCTCAAGGTGACTGATTGAAAACAGAGCTGCATATGTGCATAATAAAACAACTCTTTCTGTGGAAGGTATGTGGACTGCAGAGATAGAAGTCATTTGATCAGCCTATGAGGTTTTGTGTGTGTGTGAATTGGGAGGCATGTGATCCAGCGCGAAGGAAATGCCAGTCAATCTTGTTACACGCTGTCATTTTCCACAGGCTCCGCTGCTGTGCTTTGGACGCTTTGCCATGAATAGTCAATAGCTCCCAGTTTTGTGCAGGGAAGGGAATGGTTGTTACTGCTATTGCAGAGCATCCTTGCCACCTGATCTCCAAAATTTTCCCTGTCTTTGCCTGCTCCAGAGAAAAATCAGAAGGCATCTATGTGCTCCGTGCTCCAGCAAATACAGAGTGAGATGTTTTACACAACACCCTAAAAGCGCTCCATCCCATTGGCAGCATCTATTAATATTTCACAGGAAACGGGGGGAACACCATATTTCTTAAAGATACAGCTTCCTTCTTCATATGCACAGGGAGGAAGTAGGGGCAGGTTGAAAGACAAACTTAAAAGTAAGATTGCACATTTTCCTGGTATGCATGGCCTGTCAGTCAGCTATGCCTCTGAACCGATAATGAAATACCCACATGTGCCAAACATGAGGAAGTTCAAACAGAGGTTAGTGGCTCTGTTTTGCGACCTTAGCCTATAATAATTTCTTATAGTAAAAGTGAAGAGTCAGAAGAGCTGAACTATTATTTCCAACACACGTGACTTTTTTTTTTTTTTTTAAATCTCTGCGTTGATGGAAAGTTCCTCCAGAAGTCCCAGAGCTGAGCTATTCCCAGTTTTGAAACAGAAAACAGAATCTGCTTCTGAGAAATTTGCACTGGCTTCCAGTAAGAATTCACCCAAGCAGCTTGCTTCTATTTTGCACCAAAAACTGGTGACTACCTTGTGAAATGTGGGGCAGAAAGGAGGACTTGCCCTCAGATGGCTTCTGATCCTCCCTCCTATGTCTGCATTGTTCCACCCCAAATTTCTGAAGAATAGTGCCGTGAGTGAAATCTGGACTTCAGTGTGTTTTTTTTCTAAGAAAACCTGGCATGCTCTGCATGCAGAAAAGAGTGTGCACCAAAAGTGGTTGGTAAAGTTCTTTTTTTTTTTAGGGGAAAAAAAAAAAAAAAAAAAGAAAGTTCAAGTTTCTTTTAAAAGCCTGAGAGAACTAGAAAGCCACACATCAAAATATCCATATATTTCATTGGGAATAGAACTAAACCCTACCTTGAATAGGGGCTCAGATGTGGGGGGGCAGGGGTGTGTAACAGAACCAACAAACCCCTAGCAACTGCTATGAGCAACGTACCTCAGCAGTAAACAACCAGCACACTCATTTCCCCGTCTCTTTTGACAAGGAGCAATGTCACTTGGTGTAACCAAAGTCATTTTAAGAAGAGCGGGAACTATCAGAGGCAAATAGATCCAGGCACATTACGGGCCAGATCTGCTTTCTGTGCACTCTCAAAACTTGCAGAGCAGCCAAGAATGCCTGGAATGCAGGATTGGGCCCAGGCTATATTTTATCCTAAAGGCCAGACTAGCAACCAAAAGGCTTTCATCCCTACTTTGCCTGAAGACACGGCCAAAACCAGAAGATTAAAAAAGAAAAAAAAAAAAAGACAGAGCTGCGCAAGCTATGAAAACTAATGATGCTGTTTACACAAAGCACTTTCATCTCTAGGAGCCTTGAAAACACATTAGAGATGTAAGCACCTATAGAGGGACCTTCAGTGCCTGAGCCACTGAAAACCAGCCACTTCTGGATTGAAATACAGCAGCTGTTCAACACACAGGCAGCACGACGGTCTCCAACTTTTAAGAGTTCCCTGGGTTGTTATGATGTCCTTTCTGCCAGAAACATGTTGTTCTGTTTAAAACCTGTCCATCTAATCACCAAAAAAAAAAAAAAAAAAAAAAAAAAAAAAGGAAAGGAAAAAAGAAATTCAAATTCAAAAAAAGAAATTCAAAACAAAAAGCACATTCTGACTCAGAGTAAGATTAAAATGTTAAGTCCTGGGAACTTGCTGAAACACGGGGATGTATTTCCCAGTCTGTCATTTTTGGATGGTCAGCCCAGCACAACAGATCACCCAGTGGTATACGGGCTCAGATGCCTTGGCAGTCATTTCCTATGTATACTGCTACAGCTTTCTCTAGTTTAGGACTAAGCTCTTTTGGGTTCTCTTGTCCCCAGAAGATTTTAATTCTGTTCAGGCTGACTCCTGCTCCACAGACAGAGTCATAAACCAGTCAGTGAACCAGGCCCAGCGTTTCTAAGACATTAAAATAGAAATGCACGGAGAAAAAAACAAAACAAAACAAAAACAAAACAACCAAAACTAAAAAAGAAATATAACAACAAACAAAAAAGAAGGCAAGAGGAAATCCCTATTATCCCTTCTGCAAGGTGGCTGCACTGCTCCTCGGACACAGGGGGAAGGGGGGGGGAGTGTTGTTTAGGGTCTCCCTATTTTTTTTCCAAACCTACCCCCTCTAGGAAACTGCAGAAACGTTCCCAAAGCCTTATTTTCTGGAAACTATTCCCCCTCCACCCTCAAGCTTGGGCTTCCACAGGAGGAAGCACATTATCTTCCCCCGGGGCGCCCCCCCCACGCTGACCGCCCGGCAGCGGCAGCGGCCCCGCAATAACGCCCGGGGCATCCGCCACCCGGGCAGGGAAAGCGGCCGGGGGGGGCACACACACAATTCCCACCCCAGCCCAAGCACAGCCAGGTTTCCACGGCTGCAAAGCATCCGTCTGTTTGTTTGGAGGTTTGTGTTGTTTTTGTTTTGCTTTGGGATTTTTAAATATGATTTATTTCGATTGTTTTCCTGCTCTTCCATCCCTTTCCAGGAGGCTTCAGGGCCCGAGCTTCCCCTCCTGCCCGCCCCCCCCCCCCCCCCCCCCCGACGTGGTCCCGTTGTCGCCATGACCGAGACCGAGAGTAACACGACACCCCCACCCCCCCGCCTGTCACGCCATGGCACGACACCGCTCCAGCCTGCAAACAGCCCCCCCCACCCCCGGCCGCGCTCTGCTCCCCTCGTTCCGCTGGAGGGGGGGGATTTAACCTTCCGCACCCCCCCCACCTCCCAGTGACCGGGCAGCAGCGGCACAAAGCACCACCACTCCCCCCCCCCCCCCCCCCCCCCGCCGGCTACTGGTGCTGCGGCAAGGGGGTGCAGGGGCAACCGCTGGCGGGACGCGCACCCGCGCAAACCTCCGCGCCCCTCGCACACCCTTACCTGAACTCCTTTGCAAGCCGCGGAGGGGGGGGGGGGCGGAAAATGCCAAGATTGGAAGAATGGAAAAACAACAATAAAAGAAAAACAAAAAAAAAAAAAGAAAACACAAAACAAAAACAAACAAAAAAAACCAAAACAAAACAACAAACAAAAAAAACACACACACACACACACAAAAAAAAAAAAAAGAATAACGAGGAAAAATAATTATAAAAATGAAAAATGCAAAATTAAAAAAAAAAAAAAAAAAAAAAAACACAGAAAACCAACCAACCACCCCCACAACAAGCCGCAGCGGACCCCACGCTAAGCGGCGCGATCCCGGCGGCGAGCGCGGAGCGCGGAGCGGCGCAGGGCGGGCGCAGCTCCCCCGGGAGGCGGGTGCGCGGCTGCGGAGCGCGGCCCCGCTCCCGTAGTACTATATCCCCCTCACATGACGGGCGCCCGGCGGCGGCGGGGGAGGCCGGGGAGAGGCTCGACCGCGGCCGCCGTCCCCATTGGCCCCGCCGCGGCGGGGGCCGGCCCGCCACCCGCCTCAATGGGAGCCGCGGCCCCGCCCGGCCCGGCCCCCGGGAGGGTCAGCGCATGGGCGAGCCCCCACGCGCGTGCGGGGCCGCGGGAAGCCGGAGAATCCCCGGAGCGGTGGGGGGGGGGGCTCGCCCGCGGCGTGCGGAGGGGTCCCGGAGGTGGGGTGCGCGTCCCGCACCCTTTCCTCGCTGCACACCCTCGCTCCTGCCCCTCGCCTGCCTGCTTGGTGGGGTCATTTCCAGCACGCTAGGAACGAGTGGGTTTTGGGGTCCCCGCGCAGTGTAATTACAGTCGTTACTAGATTTTGATACGCGTAGATACACCAATTTACATATATGCACACACTATAATTATGCAGTGTTCAGCGCGGATCAGGATCGGTGTTTAACTCCTGCAGAGGTGAAGCCCCGCTGAGGAAGCTTTGCAGGGCTGCCAGCTGCAGCAGCAGTGAAGGGGTTTTTTCCCGATCAACCGGTGGTTTTTCAAATTCAGTTTTTCATTTCTCCAGATCCTTGGGAAGGTGCAGTCCGGGATACCAGAACACAGTCTTGCCACAGCAGGTCTGTGCACCCTTTTGAGGACTACGTGGGACAGAGCACCACCCCTATTCTCCCACTGTGGGACCGGGGTCCTTGCCATCCTGCAGGAACCATGAAGTCGTATCCTCATTTTATGACTCTATGAGGAAACTGAGGCACAAAGGGTCGAACCAAACACCTGCGGCAGAAGCAAGCCGCAGTCTCTTTTCAACTCCACCTCAGTACCTTAAACTGGCAAATATATCCTCTGCCTGCGTTGCTTCAGAAATGCCAGCAACGTTTCACAGTTTGGCAAACGTAAACCAGTCAGTCTGTTCCCAAGAGGACGTTCAGCCTCCACACGGGAGGGCAGACACGGCCCCAGCAGCGCTCAGGGGTGACCCCGCAGGCGCTGCCGCACCCCGGTGGGCATTGCCAAAGGTCTGGGGGTGCCCAGGGCTCTGCCCTCACGCACAGACCTCACCCTTCCTCTCCACCTTATCCCAATGAATAATGCTTAAATACACGCTCATCAAATTCCGAAATACTATATTTATACAAACACATCAGAGCCAAATTCCACATTAGTGTAACTTCACTGATGTAAAATGCATTACGTTGGTAAAAAGGCTGGCCTTAAGTATTTTTACCCAAAATAGATTTTTGGCAAACCTTGCTTTACTGTTTTCTCTCAATTAAAAACCCTTTGTTCCCTGAGCAGGTGAAGTTTGTCTTGATGCAGTGCAAAGGACACGAGACTTAGATACAGCTAAAATCTCAAACCCACAAGATTAGGCTTAAATGGAATTTAAATTGTCAGCTGTACAGATATGAAATTCCTTTACGATGTTTATTACCATGAAAACAACCAAAATTTACGATCTTAATTTTATCATTATTATAACCTACATATGCTTTGGGACAAATTAGAGGTTTCTCAAAATTCTGTTTTTCCACGTGCAAGGGACAATTTCTTCATATTTTAGTTACAGTAGTTCCCAGCTTTCTCTAAATTGCTGGAGAGGCAGTGAAATCCCATATTTACCTTACATGGAAATAAAATGGTGTGTGTCCTAGTTCTGCTTCTCAAGCGTCATCCATGTTACTAGGCCCACAACCATTCCGCTTCCCTAGAAGTGCCACCCAGGGCTGGGTGCTTTGCCCACTACACCGCTACAGGGCTGCGTTGCCAGCCGTTGCTGAAGCCAGCAATACGAAGATGAGATGTTTTCCGTGGGCTCCAGCAGAGGAGATGCCCAGCCACCTTCCCTCGTGCCGGTGCCAGCCCTCGCGCGACTGCACACTGCGATGCAGGAGGGAGCCGACGCTTTCTCACATCTCAAGAACCCTACAGAGCATCCTACCCATTCAATATAAGGCAACGGTGATCACTGTGAGGTGAAGTGCAATATAAATAATCAGGCAAGTGTAACCAAGGCTTCTCTATTTCTCTCTGAGACTTCCCTGGAAAAAAGATATTAAAAATGCCGTCAGGCAGTGCACAGTGCCTGGAAAGTGAGTCCAGAACACCCGAGATGAACTGCTGACCTGAATTCACTAACTCACTGTGTGACAAGTTCTGGGTGCACCAGACTTTTTGCATATGTCCAGATCCTCTTTGCTATGCGCACAGGATCAGCTATGCTGGAAAACTTCAGCAAAGCCCTTGTGCGTATGTTCAATGAGTGTGCCTTAGGCATTCCTGAGTGTCCAGCGCTCTTGTAGAAATTACTGCCCTGATCAGGCTATTGGACATCAGGACACCCTGGACAAATATCCAAAGTCCTTTTTTTCTGCCCAGACAAAATTTCTAGACAGAGACAAAGGACACGTTAAAAAACAAACAAGTGGGATATACGATAGCACAAGTTCTCCACTTCAGCACAAACCCATCATTGTACAACAGAGAATAATGAGAAAACATGCAAAAGTCACTGTCACTTGGATCCCAGGTCTGGGGTTGTCCTTGGTGAAACATATCTACAGCTTCATCCTCTACAGCATCTTTTCTGAGCAGAGATTTTTATCTGAGAAATTTTCTTTCCCAGGATGATCACACTGTTTTACCCACGAGTCTGCTGGAAGGGCATCAAACCACAGTCCTGGTTTTGGGGGTCTGTAGGCACACTTTGGGGCTTAAGCCCAAAATTGAGAATTACAAGCTACAGTGGCAAGTGCCAGCCTCTGGGCTGTCTCAGCTACTTCTCCATCCCTCTGTGATATCTGAATGCACGTCTCAAGCTGTGAACTGATTTACTGATTAAATCTTCAGAGCCCCACGGCAGTGAAAGCAAATTGACACACATCTAAGTTTTGCTCAAGGTTTTGGAAACACTACGAGCCTTTATTAACAGCAGGAGAAAAGCACAGATCTAGGCAAATATAATGATTTCTGATCACTTTTGGCTGCCAACTTTCCATGAGAATCAGGAATGACTGTTGGGCTGGGACAGGCTTTTGGGGTTGAGTTTTTGTGCAGCTGTGACTGATGTCTCGCAGCAGCATCCTTCATTTGGTACTGCAGCAAAACTGAGCCCGCAATCCCTGCTGCAAAATACACTTGTCTTTTCCCCTGCCTCATCCTTTTTGTGCATCACTAGGAGATTTCATTCCCTCTTTTAATCTCTTCACCAAGTCCTTTTAAAATCTATTATTACCTCTGTCCCTTGATCCTGCTTGGGGATTTTCCATTCTCTCTTTTGCCACCTTTCGGGAGCAAACTTCAGTCAAACTGGTTCCCCTGCTCAGGCAACCTTTCCATCATTCCCACAGCCCAGTCAAACAGTGGGGCTAATGTAAAGTTAAGGTCCAATGTAAAGTTAAGGTCCTTTCATTGGCTTTTGTCTGATGTCTGTGTGTTAAAGATCCAGTCAGGAAAGGCAAATAAACGTTGGCATTCAAGCCTTTTAAATTTTCCCTGGAGATAATAATAGCACTGCATTATAAAGTTAAAAGGAAAGCGTAGGCTGAAGTTGTTCCCACGTTGTTGTGCCACGTAGCACAGACCCATTAAAGGTGGGAAAGGTAGCAAAAGGCTTGTCTGCTCCACGCTCCACGGTTTACACCTAAGAATTGTTTGGCTCTGCCCACACTTTACCCTTCCATATGTGGCTGTACAGAGGCTGATTTTCTTGCCTCAGGTTTTCCCATCTCCTGTACATTGTGCAGCTTTGTGTGTCCGGCCAAGCTCCACTGAGCTGCAGCTTTCAGCACCAGAACAGTTACGTGGTCACAGAGGGAACAAAGAAGCCCGTCAGACTCTCCAATAATGTTATGACCACTTTAACTTAGCAGTCCTTGACACTCACAGATAAGGACTGCAAGTTCTCTCGGTACTACAGAAATATTGACACAAAGAATATGTTTATCCCTGACTGTGGTTCTGCAGGACAAGGTGGAAACAGCAACAGCAATCTCAGGGCTTCATTTCTTTGGCCTTGCAAGGGCATCTGTGCTGCAGGGCCAACAGTTTATTGGTTTTGTTTTGTTTTGTTTTTTATTTTCCTTCTCTAGTTTGGAAATTATGTTGTCTTTTCAAGTCAGAGGCATAGATCTAGGAGGAGATAAGTTGGAAGAAACTAATTTTAGGATTTTTTATGTTAATAACCTTTGGACTATTAAAGACTCTGGGGAACTGAGGAGTTTCTGATTTTCTCCGAAACTTTCTGTTCATTAAGATAACGAGAGGGAAAACATCAGCTGACTTTCTGGCTGGTATTTTTCTAGGCCATCTTTAACCAGGTCCAGATCCAGCCTTGGGTTTCCACTGCATTTTAATCTATTGTCAAAAGCACCCAGAGCTGCAACATTATGAACGTCTAAGGGAATCAGACCACCTTCTGCAGGGATAAGGGTGTGCTGAGAGTGTGACAGACAAGCTGTCCCATCGCTGTGTCCCCTGGCTTGACGTTGAGGCGAAGCAGAAGAGCTGGGGCTCAGCTGTTTAAACCCTGGGCCTGAAGCTGCACAGAAGCAGATGACTTCAACATGACACGAGGCTCGATACGAGAGGTTCTAGAGTAAAGGGAGCAACCTAGTCCAAGCTGTCCCTCCTGAATATGCCTCAGGGACAGGCGGGTCTCTAAATGTGACAAAACCCACTGACTCACTTCAAGGAGATTCAGCACCTGCCTCTGCTCATGCAAGTTTAGGAAAGCAAAATAGACTGGAAGACATACAGGAAGATCTGGGACATGACAAATGTTGGCTCCAGTTCAGGAGTGGATCTGCAATAAACTGTATTCCCCTGCCCTCTCCTGGAAGGAATATGCCAGAGCTGGGTGTGTTTGTGCAGGATCCTTGTGCTGAGCAATCCAGGGAAGTGGCTCAAGGTGGTGAGAGATGGTGATTTTGAAGACAATGTTCACAGGAATGAACAACTATGACCATGTTGTATCTATCATGCATTGCCAACACCTTGTCTGCCAGAAACTGGCACACCTCTCAAGAGAATTTAAATGTTTTCAAGGAAGAGTTGCTTGGCTGTCTGGCCATTTGCAGTGAATTGAGAAACAGAGAGGATGACCCAACTGATGGAATCCAGAGTCTCTCACTCACCTTAAATAGTAAACACATAGCCTACATGAAAACACCAGTAACCTTCGCTCAGGTCACAGTGGAGCATTGCCAGGTCAGAAATGCAACACCGTGGCACCAACAGACAGTGTTCCTGGGGTACAGTGCAGAACGGGGAAGTGGGACCCTATCACCTGGCCAACAATATGGTGAGAGCCCATTAGGGAGGTTGACTCAGTCTCTTTGGAGGTTATAGAGTAGAGACAGTGCCAAAGTACAAAGTCTTCAAAATTGGGAAGATCCATGTCTGGAGGTCTAGTCCCGAACCTTCAGCTGTGACATTACTGTTAATCCTCCAGACACACAGTGCAGTGAATATGACCCATATTCTCACCTGAATACATTAGATGTTTTTGCAAAGCTTCATTCTTCTTCAGAGTCATGTGAATTACATTCTTTTTTCTAAACAACAAACATCCAAAGCAATACTAGTTCTGTTCTATGAAGAGGACTGATTAGCTAATTGCTGCTGTTGAGATAATAATGGGAGCAATGAACCACAAAAGCCAAGTGTAGAAACTCTACAAATAAGTCTATAGTTCAATAGTTACAGCACAGGACTATGAATCAGGAGCTCTGGAAGGTCAGGACCAACCACATGTAACTATATAACCTCAGAAGTGTCTCACCTGCTTTGTCTTTGTAGTTGCATTTCATCAAGTCTCTGTAGACCCAGCAAAGAGGTATGCCAAGATCGTCCAGCATGTTAGGTAGGTGAATCACCTCCTTGCAGCTGGGGTGCTGCTCAGCACAGGGGAAAACAAGACTATGTATTGTAGACAGGCTGTGAACAAATAGGAGGTGGGAGGATGTTGGGGGGAATTACCTTTTAAACCTTGGCCAATCGCTCTGTCTTCATAATGGGGGAGTTGCTGAAGACCACAACCAACACTACATAATATCTTGATCAGTTCCACAACTGGTTTCTTTCCCTGGTCCACCTGAGTATAAGTCCCATTTGCTGGGTTTTCAGTATGTTCAGCACACTTCACCTTCTTATCAAAGAGATGAACTTCAGCAAAGCAGTTCCAGCTGCCTTAGAAAGAGAGAAGGTCCTTATTTCCTGCTTCAGAACAGGGGTTAAGAACAATGTTTCTGTTCATCACAGAAATAAACGTTAAATGAAAGTTGAGTTATGTCCCTCCTGTGACTAATGTTCTAACTTGTTTTCTAAAGTTAATTCTTCATCTATTTTTTTCCCCTCTTGTTCTGTCTTACATTTGTCCAGACTCCTGTGTTCCTGAGGGACTAATTACCCACTCAGCAGTTACTCTGAAGTCCAATTGTAATAGCTGGCAAAACTCCGTTCTTCTATGCAAGGCTTCAAAATAATTCCCTAATTTATTTCAAATAGCACCACTCTCTGGAGCTTCTTCCCATTTTGCGTTGCCCTGGACTGAGATTTATTAAGCTGCTGTTGAGAGCTGACTGCTTTGCTTGTCACTGGGCAGATATTCTCAGCAGAATAATTAAAAACAAATAAACAAACAAAAAACCCCAAAACAAATGGATTGCTCCTTCAAAAAAAAAAAACAAAAACATTGTGATGTAATCTTCTATTTTCTCATCTAATGAATCCTTAGTAGCAATGTAAGCAATGAAGAAAACACTGATTCAGACCTGGATTATTCTTCCTCAAAATACAGATTCAAGTGTTCTCATTCACACCAACCTTGGACTTGTCAGAAAGTTGGGGAGAAAGTTAGTCATATGATCTGTGCTCTAAAGACGCACATTTTCTTATTCTGTAGGTGTTTAGGAGCAAAATATTCACCCCTAGTGGTGTCACAAGAAATAACAGAGAGATAAATCCAGATTACCAGCATATATTTTTTCCCATAAATACTATTTGAGAGGAAACCATGTCCTTTCCCAATTCTGCTACTATTTAATTGTCTATATGTCCAGAAGTGAGTCACCTCTTCTTACTCTTCAGTTTCTCCACCTATTCACCAAGGATAATAATTTTGACATTGTACAGTAGTGAACAAACTGATGCTCATAAAATGCACTTCGATAGTCCGGTGAAGAATATATATTAAAAAGACGACCACAGAGCCTTTTTTTCAGGACACCTGAGTTGTGTCAATGGCACAGAGAATATAGCAGCTCCGATGAGAAGAGCCTGTAATCACTGAATGGGAGAGAACATCACATCTTATTTAATGATTTCATTCGTCCATCACCTCTACTTAATGACATGATAACTCATTTTTTCCTAGAGAAAAGATATCTATAAATCTCTGCACACCACCCAGTATATGACAAAGCGAACTTGGGATCTGTCTGCTGCATGGCACAGCATCTGCCCTTGGCTCTAAAGCATTTTTGCCCCAATGCTTGGGCAACATTTAGATCTGAAGGGGGTTTTTGTTTGTTGTTTTTGTTTATTTGTTTGTTTGTTGTTTTTTTTTTTTTTAAGATGGCATTTAATTGTGATCATCCCGTGAACTAATGCAGGCGGTAAGGCTTCTCTAGATAGCAGCACGGCTCCTGTCAATCAATAAGTATCAATTCTTTTATTACAGGTAAGCTTTGATCACGCAAACTTGTCAGAGTTAGCTGAAGTTCACTATCGTAATTCTCTTCAAAATTCTTGTCTAAATATCACAGCCCCTAAGGTAAATACTGGCTAATTTCTGCCCTGCAAAGAACAAAGGATTGTCATGCCAGCCCTTCTTCTCACAACCTTGCTAGCACGACCAGCCAAGAAAACTAATTTTGCTCTTACACACAGAAATAAGACTGTTATCAGTATCAGAGCAGACAGAAAGGATGTTGGTTCTGGGATGTCAAGTTTTTAACTTTTAGCATGCAAAATCAATTATAATCACCAGTGTAAATTATTTGCTGATGGGACCCAGAGCAACATCAGTGCTATCCAGGAGCTCCACTGATGGGCTCAAGCAGAGGCTAAAGAAATCAATTGCAAACTCTGGGTCTTTATCAAAATTGATCCAGTAATTAAATATTTACTTTCAAGACTTGTCTCAGTCCTATTTCCAGCTCAAAATTACACATTTTTTAAAGATATCTTACCTCTGCTCCTACATGTTAAAAACCAATCTCTCCCGTTTTTGTAAACCTAGCAATTTTTTTTTTAATAGTTTTCTACATCTTATAGTTTCTTCACTTAATAAGCCATCAAAAATGTTCCTGCTAACATTACAGATTGTCTTTTTTTACTTTCTCCAGGGCATTCAGCACGTGCGGCAGCGCCCAGGGAGCAGCTACTGCCGAGCAGCGCAGAGCTGCCTGAAGGAGCGGACGTTGTGCACAGCCACAGGCACGCTGGAACCCCTCCTACTGGATTTACAATTTGGAAAATCCCAGTATTTCCAAAATCAAAACTTGGGAGCTGTTCTTAATCTGTCAGCACCTTTTTAAGAAGAGTCTAAGAACTGCTTGGGCATTCATATAAAAATTGAAACCGTCAAACACTCCTTCCTTCCCCCTGACCTATGTGCAGAGCTGACAAACTGAGCCAGCACGCAACTGACCGAATCAGAAACATCATTTCAGCGATCTAGGGCTGGAATCAGCCCACTTCCAACCGGGGCTGGCAGATGTGAAATGTCAGCGGCCGCCATACCAGCGGGTAGGCCTGGCGAAGGGCTGGTGAGGCGCAGGCAATTCTTGTAATGATGCCAAGAGGTCGCAATGAATCACGTCCTGCTGAGCAGCACAGCAGAATTTCACAACTCTCCTGCCCTGTGGTAGCCTCTGGGGAGTACAGAGGGCCGGGGTGCCTCGGGGCACGGGGAAGTCATTCTGCACAGCCCCGAGGATGTGCATGCGGGTCTCTTCCTTCCCTGCAGCACTGGGAAACCTTCCTGACTGCAAACAGTCGGGTGTAGCAGTGTATCTGTCACCCTTATCTCACCACGGCTGGCCTGTGCAAGCTGAGGCTGCTGCTTTAACTGTCACTGTTGCCTTCAGCAGACCTCAGCGACCAGTATCCAGAATAGCTGCTTATAGATAACATACTCTTATTCTCTTAATCAGTGCCACAGAGACGAGCGCCAAACCACAGCCAGTGATTTACTGGCACCCTCTTGTGCTGCCTGATGCAGCTCCATGATAAATGGCATTTGCTCGTGCCAGCCTGAGTCCCAAGCATGGGAAAGACTGCCAGTTTGCTGGAGTTTCATCTGCTCACAGGTCAACATCGGAGGATGCTCCTTTTGAAGGCAACTCCCATTTGCTTTCAGTCAGGTTTCTGGAGCAGCATGAATTTACAGGGAAGCTCCAAGCGTGTAAGCAGATCTCCACCATGCAAAGCAACGCGGGCCACCTGTGCTGCCATTTGGTAACCTATTAATTGCGCCACACGGGTCGAACCGGCAGCAGCCGCCCGGCTTCAAGCTCTGCTGCAGCCGCCGCAGCAGCACATGGCCAGGCCGGGCAGAGGTGCAATATTGCAGCCTTTGACGTCATTCCAGCGGGATTAAGCTCAGACGTCTGTCCCAATCGGAGATTGCGCACGGACACCCCCCCCCCCCCCAGGACAACAGACGTGTTGCACAATGTCAGAACAGACTTTACTGAGGAATCGGGCATAACCGTGCCTCGCTGCAAATTGGCTCAGCACCCCCAGGATCTGGCCTTTGGTGTGTAGAAACGGCGAGAATTTGGCAATGAAATCAGTGCAAGTCTGCTCAAAAAGCTGCTTAATAATTTGACTTCAGGCAAAACCATTTGAAAATAGAAGGGACATCACTGTGCAGCAGCAAAATGATGGGCAAAAGATCTGTTTGCCCTCACAAGCAGGGCTGTTTGCAGGGGGTGGAGGAGAGGGTTTGAACAACCCTATAATTTTTTTGTTTTGTTTGGGTACTGCCTAGTACAAATGGGCTCGGGCAAGAGAAATACAGGCTAGAAAAATCCCAGGGACCTGTTGGTCAGCATGAGTGAATGGAGATGTTTAGGTTTTCTCTGGGGTAAGAGAATCAAGGAAGGTTCATGGGGAAGCCAAAAGACGGTGATGTTTTCGGAGGTGGTGGGAGGGAAAGAAATCAAAGCACACAATGCAAAAAGGCTCTGAGGCAGCCAAAGGAGCTGGACACAGGCAGGAACAGGGAAAGCCCCAAGGACTCCCAGGCAGCTTGGCTGGCTGCTTGGGGCAAATAGTTCAACTCTGGAGTTGGGTGTGGGACGTCACCTCCAGGGAGAATGCTGAGGGCTAGCATGTCTGTTGAGACAATAGATGATGAGCAATGGAAGGGCCACTGGGCTCAATGGACCAAAGAATTGAGAGAAGGAGGCTTTGCAGAAATTGAATGAGAGTCTGCAAAAGTTTTCTCAGAAAGGGCTGAGCTGAGCTGCCAGTGGAGCTGCAGCCTGCTGGGGCAGAGCCTGACTGTGTTCAGGCAATCCTGGGTGAGGCTCAGCAGCCGCACGGTTTTTCTGGAGACAGGGGATGGGAAGGCGGCCCAACCATCAGAGCCCAACGGGTGAGATGAATCTTCATAAAAATACAAGCCAGCAGAAAATCTTCAGCAACCCAGAACAAGAGGTGCAGAAAGGAATAAAAATGCTGAAAAAATCACCTTAAGCAGAGGCTCCTGAGCCACACTGGAAGGCAGCCTCTGCATGGGACAAGGCCAGCCCAAGGACTTGGCACTTCTCAACCTTCTTTTGAAGCCCACTGAGACCCAGACAGGAGATGAAAAATTTTGTCAGCTCAATTATTGCAGCCTCCTCCTCCCTCATCCCCACTTTCAAGAGGAAGATGTGCCAGGAGCCTTCTTTGGCTGCCTCCAAGTCCACGTGCCTGCTGAGGAGACACACGGGCTGCTTCAAGGGGCTGCCTTGAGCAGCCGTATGTTAATGGTGCTACAGAATTCACCCTCCGAAAAGAGATCAAGCTGTGACCCAGGATAAGCATAGCACAAAGTCCCAGATCTAACACAGTATGTGGGGAGTGCAAGGTAAATCAGGCAAACTGCTGGAGGTTTCATTGGGCTTATCCCAAGGCAATGCTATATATTCAAACAGGGAAGCTTAGAACAACTTAAGAGACCTTCAATTAGGAACTGAGCTCTGTTCCTTCTGCTGTAACAAACATAGATATGTTGTAGTGGTAGAACTCCTTGCATTATCATTTAACAGTGCCAAAGGCAGAAGATGGTTTACAAGATACTAGAAAAAGCATCAAGAAAATAAATAGTCTTTAGTCCTTGAGAATGGTTTAGCCACAGGCCAGGCTCAGAAAGCACTGAAAGGTCTACGGGAAACTAAATATGAGGATAACAGAAAACCAAACACTCTTATTTTAAAAGGCCCTTTCCCACAGACACCGCTGATCTGAAAAGTCTTAACAAGCTCCATTATATTTTATCTAGGAAGCTTAAGCAGCTGGAACTGGCAAAAGGGGCTGGGTCTGAAGGACAGGCACCAGATTGCTTTCCCTGCGGGGTACTGTCTAGGGAAATTGGGAGCAGTAAATTTTCATCCACATAACTCACACGTGTGGCAGGCCATTGGAGAGGGTACAGCATGGCAAGCATTTTCAGCCTGTTTTCCATACCCAAATGGCGTCCTGCTGCTGTATCAAAAAGATTCACAGTAAGACAGAGGCTGCCAAGCTGAGCTCAAACTAAAGCCGTCCCAAAAAGGGCTAATTTACCTTGGACATGCTGTTGCTGACAGGGGAAAAAACCATGAGCAGGTAGCGAGCAGAGTCCCCGCTGAGCCAGTCAGCACCCAGGGCCCCACAGAGCCACTGGTGCTGGGACGGCTGCTCCTCCAACGCCGAGCTGACCAGGGGGTTTGCCAATATTGCACAACCCCTGGGGAGATGGGGTGAGAAGGGAAACCATTGCAGTGGGCACCTGAATGCAACTAAGCCTTTCAGCAGCAGAAATGGCTCTTGTCCCTATGCCTGACTCAGCTTCCCAGTATTGCAAAATCCCTGCTCATATCATATGCAGGTGGTAGGGTTTCTAATTTAGAAGCTGTGTTGGAACAAGAACAGAGAAGGCATTCAAGGGTGATGGCTTAACCTGGCGCAAGTCTGCATTCAGCAGAGAGAGATTGCTGCTATGCCTGAAAGAAACACCCATCAGAGGCTCTGAGTACCACTGCCCCCATTTTCCAGAGGGAAAAGCCTGGGGTCAGATACACCTTACATCTCTGGGACATACAGGTAGCATTAACAACCACAAAGAACTCAAGAAGTGACCACAAAACCTGCCCCCAGCCCAAATGCAGCAATGCTGATGCTCCCTCCAAATAGCTCAGTTGCAAACACTGCTCTTGGGGGACTGCAAGGGAACATCTGCCCAAGGGGAGCACTGTACCCAAAGCAGGGGGGCTGCCCTGAAGCAGTGGGGATACTGTCTGCAGAAGCTGTAGCAGGAGTTCATCTCTTGTTGGAAGAAAATGGGCAGAGACTGAACCAGAACCTGACTGAGAGAGAACACAGGGCAGGCAGCAGACCACCACGGAGACTTGGAGGGCAGCAAAACTGGGGTGGATGCTGATAAGGGGAGATGCTGGCAGAACATGGGAGGTAAATATTGGGAGACAAATTTCCATGAACTTCATCTCCTAACCTCTAAATGTCTAAAAATCAGTTATCTAACAATGTGTGAGGCATTCACCTCTGGCTGTCAGTAATCTACAAGACAGATCCAGAAGGAAGACAGGCACTGAGAACTCACTGCAATGAGAACTGAGTCAGAAAGAGCAACGTGCCTAAGTCATTGGCCTCGGGAGACACCTGCCTGCAGCTGAGCTGGGGGGAAAGAATGATATTCCTGCAGGCTGAAGGAACCCATGGGAAACAGGTGTCATTTAGTAATGACAGCATTCACACCTAGGAAAAGAAAACAGCCAAAAAAAGCAAAATTACATTAAGACTAGTATTGGCAGTATTACTAAGAGAGAAAGTCTAGAGGGAGAGTTTTTTGGTCAGGGTCCTGGCTGCCCAAAAGGGGATGGAGACTGTGAGCATTTCAAGCATGATGAACTAGGCATTGCAGGAAAGGAACCTTTGCCCTGCCTTGGGAAAGAGGGTCATCTCAGAAATACCCGCCTCCTCCACCATCAGTGGCTTTCAGGAGCTAATTCCACCTGTGAGCAGTGATGGGGTGATCTGTAGGTTGTTTTCAAGCAACAGGCTTTTTGAGTTAACAGAAGGTATAGGCAGCTGCCCGCTGTGTTAAGTGAACTTTATTCCATTTGCAAAACAACATGAGTTCCACATGCTGCCACTCAGCTGTCTGCCGGCCACATCTGTCAGGTCAAACTGTGTCAGAAGAATCTGACTCACTTCTTGCATCAGATCTGCAAGATAATGAGTCAGGGATAATCTTCAATACCCCAATCAGTCCCTAATCTTCCATAGATTTCCTGTCTAAATTCATCTCTCTCTGGCAATTTCTTTGGGAGCCAAATTTGAGGCTCATTCAGTACAAGTAGGGGGGTGAGTAATGACAATAGGTATCACTCAAAGAGGTTGGCAAAAGAAAAAGGGGTTAAGGCATACATACCAAGGAAGCAGGGAAGACTTTGCACCAGGGGTTTCTGTCTTTGCTGCTCTTGGTCCACTGGAAGCCAGAGCACTGGTGCTCAGGAAAGCATCATGGAACAAATCTCAGCAGAGTTTGCCAGACTCATGATGGACTTGGTGAGCCCATCGAGGAAACAGGATCTGGCCCTGATGGAAAGGGAGGAAACTGAGGTGCAGGAATGAAGCAACATGAGCCTGGGGGTGGTGTGTGAGCAAAGCAGTAGGAAAAGACTCGGGCTTGTAGCTGTGCTGAGGGAGCCTCTGCCTGAGACAGGGGACTGGAGCAGGGAGGGCAGGCAACAGTGGAAGAGCCTCATTACTCAAACAATACCTTTGCCTCATCTCTTAGGGAGGAATCAGAGAGTAGGACAAGACTGAAGAACTGCCAATCTGGAACAGACCAGTGGTGCCTGCAGTCAAGTACCCGGCTTCCAGCAGAGGCCAAATTTGGATGCTTTAGAGGAAAATCTTCGATAGCATCCCAGTTCCAGGAAGAGTGCAATACGTCAAGTGTTTGCTCATGTTGGGATAGCTACAGAACCATAGCAGGACAGACAGACTATTTATAAGCATATCAGATGTCAGCTGAGCTCTTTGTGCTTTCTATAGATCACACATCAAATCTAATGAGAAGGCACACAGGCTGAGGGGAACAAATGAACACAGGTTAAAGAAGAAGTGTCCTTTTAGTACAATACATATGGGGAAGAAGAGCAGCTGGCCCTGTGCCCAGCACTACTTACAAGGCCTCTGAAAGCCAAGCAAGATCACTTTACTAACAACACCGTGAGAAGGAAGCGTTGAGAATGCTGTTTGTGGTGATGGTTCTGCATTATTAGACAGAGAACTGTTTGCTCCTGAAAAAAAACCTCCAAACCTATTCATAGATGTTTCATTATGCTCTTTTCTAAGGACATGCTATGCCTAACAAAATAATAAGCCAGCTAAAGGGTTAACTCTTTCTGTCTCCAAACCTACTATGAAAGCACTAGAATTACAGATTTAAGCACAGATGATAGTAGTTCCAATTAACGTTCCAGCTAGCATCTGCTCTTTTTAATTAGTTGAAGTCTGTTTTTGTCTGGAGACAGAACTGCTGATCAGAAGTGTGCTGGCTTCTTTTCTGCTTAGCCGGCTACTCTGATCTCTCTTGGTCTTTGGAAACTTCTCTGTTTTACAGAGGCCAGAGCCTATTGCACATTGATACTTGGTACGTGCCCACAGGCTGTGTATATGTTTCACTGCAAACAGCTTCAAATCTGTGTTTCCCACTGGAGGGAAAGCTGACACAGGAAGATATTTTACAGATGTGTCCTCTCCAACCCCCACCCCCCGACACATATCTGTGCATTGCTTCACTTAACTGCAACTCAATTTTCTTCTGCAAACAAGATTTACCATAGGGCAAATGCAGGTGGATGGAGAAGGGTTCCCCAGGACCTGTTAACCTTCCTGTTTGGCTTGAAGCTCGCCAATCCTTCACCTCACTCTTTGTAACAAGATCTTTGAGACTCTGCATGTTTCAATTACACACAGATGAATAATTTACAAGTCATGGCTGTTGCAATTAACAAGTCCTTCTGCTCTGTCCAAGCACTCAATGACTTGTCTTAAATTCCCCTCACTTTGCTAAAGCCTCCACAACTTAAGCAGCATTCAAAAACCTTTAAAGGAGAAGCTGACAAGGGAAGAGCAAGGTGGCATATCACAGCGGTAAACAGCACTCACAGCAAGTATTCCTCTTATCTCTGACCAGGGCATTGACCTGTTGTACAAACTCCAGGTAGGAAAGCCACTGGCAAAGCAACCCCAGATGTAATATTTACCTAAGAGGAGACATTTCAATGGAAAATCTACAGGATCTGCTGATATCCTGGTGGGGAGAACAGCGGGCATTCACACAGGTGCAGGCAAAGGAATAGTAACGTGGATGTGGAAACTTTCTAGCATTTCCAAGTAATAAAGCTGTCATTGTGCGAGGAGCAGGTTTGTGATTCCAGCTAAACAGATACAAGACATGGGGCTTGTCCCACCGAAGACCCACTGCACAGCATCAGCAGGGTCACTTTGCTTATCTGCGCCCCAGTACTCCATACTTAAAATAGAGATACAAATAGGTGGATCCTGGAAGAAAACAACCAAGCTGGCACCAGACATTCCTGAACCATTGCAATTTGTACCCAGTGATGCCTCATTCTCTGGCAATGGGAAGTGGATCCCATGAGCTACCCTGGGGATATGAGCCACAGTTTTGGATCACAGATAATAGTTCCTGTACAGCTCAGGAAAAAAAAAGTGAATAACAGGGTTGTTTTTATCTTTAATCCATTCCACATGAGCAGAAAGAGCTTGGAGCCATGAAGCATGTGCTTCCTTTTGCAGATCTTAGAAATCAGCATGACCCTTAGCATTACTTTATGAATCCTTTTTGGTCCGCTCCATTCACTCTTGTTGAAGGAAATCTGTGTGCAGGGATTGCAGGATCAGCCTGTTTTACCACCACGAAGCTGCAGGTTCATTATTTCCCTAAGATGACGGAAGCACAGCCTGTCACTGAAAGGGGCAATCCCACCTTCCCCCAGCCCATGTGTTCCTCTTCCTCAAGCCATCACGGTGATCATAATAAAAAGGATCTTTTCCTCAGGCAGGGTATTTTTCAGCTGGATCAGTTCCCATGCAGTCACAGCAGACGTAGTTTTGCCACAAAGCAAGGGCCAGGAAAAAGTCTGGAACTGTGCCTTAAGAGCTTAGTGCAAAATCATGAAGTTGCAACCTCGGGTTCCTGGGTCATTTGTCCCTGCAAATATCCTGGATTTATAGCCCTAGTTAGGAAAGTGTCATTGGCTGCAGCTTTGCGGCTTTCTTTACAATGGGCCAAATGCAAAATCCTAAGTCCCAAAAGTACTGAGATCTGAGGGAAGTCTGGAACTAGTTACAGTTTTCAGTTTGGGATCAGGTCTAAATGGTTATTCAGAACTGGTCTTGAAATTGCAACTATATCATTTATTTATATCCTTACCAGAGCAAACCAGTGGGGCCACCCCACTGAGCCCAAGATCAGCCTCCCAGATCTCACCCTCCATTGTCTGGAGAGTTTGTGAAACCTCCACCCTTGGAGGGTTCCAAAACAGCCAGGCAAGCCCTTGGGCAGCCTGATACGACTTTGAAGTTAGCCCTGCTTTGAGCAGGAGGTTGGACTGGAGACCTCCAGTGGTCCCTCCCAAATGGTGTTACCCTGTGATCTGCCATCTTCTGCTGCATTTGCATCAGGCTCTGCTACACCACCACCACTCTTCTGATCAACAAGCGGTCCCCACATTGACCGACCCAGAAGTCAGGGAGCCTGAGTCAACTGACTCTTCATGGTGTTGGCTGCATTAGCTCAGGAGCTAGAGCAAAGCACAGATCTTATCTGTGTCCAGTTGTCTGAGAGCACTGCTGATGGTGACTACGAGAAGGACTCCTTGCCACCACAACACACACTAGAATAAGCTTTGCATTGCAAAAGAAACTGGCCCAGATTTGGCAAGGATCCCAAGATGAAGATTGCAGAACATTTCCTCTTCTTCTCAGCAGGAAGAAGTCTGCATTCTGAGGAAGAACAAGTGTGAAATACAAATCACTGAGCAGTTGCTGCTTTTTGTCCAAGTCATTACATAGCACCCCCCATGCGTATCAGCAGTAAAAGGACAGATGACGGGCTGTCTTGTCATTTCCACGGGGCCCTTCAGAGATTCTAGCAGCTTTCATCCACTAAAATGAAATCAGATCAGTTGAAAGAATACCACAAATTCACTTTGGATAAGTCAGCCCAGGAACAAACTGGGGGCCAGGGATCCATGGTAGGACACAAAGACCTGAGTGAGTCTGCTCCATCAGCCTGTTTGCAAAGATGAGATGAGCTCACAGGTCTTCCTGCAGTCCACCCCTCTGAGGACGCCTCTCCTTCAACCCAGAGGATGGGCCAGGGTTTCTTGGTGCTCGTGAAGCCTGGAGACCTCATCTATAAGGTAAAAGGGGCATGGAGAAGCAAGGGTGGGAAACGTGGGTCACTGAGCCAAATCCCCAGTCCTGGCAATACAAAGCTGCTGCCATCTCGTGGCTTGCTCTGGCCATGCAAAGGTTATGGGACACATTTTGCCACCTGGAAAATTTTGTGTCCAGGTAAAATCCTTCCTGGAAGTAAGCTTCAGCTGGAGGAAGCAGGGGGTGAACAGCAGTGCCCATTGTTAGACCCCATGGGGCCATGGCACGGGGGTATTACAGCTTTGCTGATCACAGGAGGTCTCCTGCTTACCTTCTGCACTACCTGCTCACCCCTGTTTGGGATGGCTCTACCCCAAGCCATAGTAACACTTTTTCTGTCAGGCCATCACTTCCTTGTGCCTTGTAACGTACGGAGACAGGATACATGCCTGTTGCTGTGGAGAGGCCCCGGATTTGCTGTGCACACGTGGCAGTCAGTGCGTGTAGCCATTCAGCCTGGCCTTCACAACGGTCTGGAGTTGGGAAGGGAAAAGATCTACAGGGAAACAGAGACATGCTGGGATCAGATGCGATGGACATAGTCTCCAGTACTGGGGTTTTTTGGCATCTTTCATTAAGCTGTGGTGCTGATGCAGGGATTTGTACTGTGGATAAAATACAAATGGGTAAGAACCACATGCTCACTTTTTCTCCCCCTTTCAGCCTCTCTACAGAGCTCAACAGCATGCACAGACCTTGCAAGAAGTGTATGAGCAGCCATATATTCCCTATGAGATCTCCATAACTGTCTTGAAGCTGCTTCCTTCCAGGCAGGGGAAAGGCAGGAGAACAGTCTCCCAAAAAGACCCACCAGCAGAGAAACTTCTCCTGACAGCTCATCAGAGACCATACTGAAGCAGAGGGCTGGCTACACCACCTTCTGTAGAGCTCTTGTAGGTGATGTCTTGCAGATACCCTCTTGAGGATCCCTCCTCCTCCCTTGTGTCTAACCCTGGGAATAGGTTCCAACTTCCCCTTCTCTGCCCTGGGATGCTCTGGGTCCTGCAGCCGCACAATTCACTGGGAAACAGGAACAAGAGTTCCAGAGAAGGAAAAAAACTGCCAATCCATTTTGTATTTCTGTGGTGTTTGCTGGTTACTGCCAGGCTTTTCTCTTTGTGTGGCATGTATTGTGGCTTACATTGCAGAAACTAAACTGAAAAACCTAAATAAATTAGACCCCTTGAGAAGTCTCTAGGCAATGGGGAGATAGCTGCTCAATGGCCTGTGCAGCATCCTGGGTACACAGGGAGTTTCCCGTAATGATAAGACTACAAAGGAATATTTATTTATCTAGATACTTATTCAGCTTTCATCTCTGGCAGCATTTCTCAATCAGCCATTTCAAAACATTTTTCCAACACTAATTAACCCTTGCAGCACCTCTGTGGTAGTGATGAGCATCCCCATATCACAAATGGGGTGACCAAGAAGCGGAGAAGACAAGTAACCCCTTCAATAAAGAAATAAATGGAGCAAAGAAATATCCTGAAACCCCAATCCCATGTCCTAACAAAACCATCCCCTGCAAGCCCCCCAGATCTGCAGACAGCCTGTTGGAAACGTAAGCAGCAACCTGCCATTCTTATCATGCCCACTACCTGTCTTTCTCAGCTGTGCACCAAGGAAACACTGTCTGGAGATTTAATAAGCCCTAAAAACGTGGTGCCCTGAAGCAACATTACACAACCCAGAAATCCCTAACGAGCTGCAGCACTGGTCAGCTGCACAGCCTATGTCACCAGGGAGATTTTCCCATGATGTTGCACATGCTAGTTATTCCATTCATTAACCAAGTTAATGGTGGCTAAGAATAGACCCCAGATGTCCTTCTGACCTTAAAAACTTATTTGCCCTCAAGGAAATACAAAGCCTAAGTGGCTTATGGCATGTGTGGGACATGAACAATGAACCAAAGCTATGAAGAGCTTGCACATTTCCAAGAACTCACAAAATACATCTCTGCTTTTAAATAATCTCTGTTCCAGTTTGGAGAAATAACTGTTTAGCAAAGATAGCACAGAACAGAGCAATGGGTATATAAATGTATCATTCATTGATATAGAGATTATGCCAGACAGAGCCATAGCTGTTCAAATGTCTTAGTTTTCTGTTATCTATTTCTGTGATGTTACCACTATGGCAAATTTGCAATTCTGTAATAAACTGGTATTTCTGAACAAAGGCCATTTGATATTATGCCTTTAGAAAAATGCATCTTAAGTACAATTTATTCCTGAATTTTTTTTTTTGGTAATGGAAATTATTCTATAGTCTAATTTTTTATACATACTCCCTAATATATTTGGGAAATTTCCCAAAACATACTAAAGATAGCACTATAGTTTTCTGCATCACTTCTAAAAATCAAAGCAATCACATACAGAATAAAGAGAAATTTCTTTCTGTATAAGCATTTTCCTTCTGTTGCCTGAATCCAGTCTCTTGATAATCAGCAATTACAGAGAAGAACTATAACAATTAAATGGGAGTTTGCACTTACAGAAAATCATGCTATTTATTGCATGAGCTATTCAGATGGAGAAAGCTGTTTGGAAATCTATTGGTAAATGAAAGAAACTGCTATTTCAGAAAGCTGAAATTGTATTAATAGAGAGCCTAGAGAGTCTAGAGAAGAACACGATCCATTTGGAACTGATCTGGTATTCTCAGAAACAAGAAAGGGTAAATATGGGGATTTAAGGATCTTTTCCTCCATTAAAATGTATTACTTTTTTCAACTAATATTTTATCAAATCATCTTCAGAATTCTATGATATGCTGGAAGACGATATTTGGGTTTCTATAGCACTATTGACTTGGGGAACCTCCAGGAGATGACAGTTCATTCACCCGTACCACACATAGTCTCCAAACTGTGAATGTTCAGACTTTACAAACAGAAAGACCAAGGCAGAGGCTATGAAATGATAAATTACAGTAATTTCCACAATCAGGGGCTCCAGCTCCCATTTCCACAACCCACTGCTTTGCTTGCAGAGGTGGGGTTAAATACCTGATTCCCAGGCCACGTGGACTGAAATAATGAACGCAGCGAGCCAAGGACACCTCTTACACCACAGAAGTTTTCTTCCTTTTGCACCCCAACGTCTGTTTTGAACACCAGCGAGCTGCCTGCTCAGGACACCCACTGATGTGCCTATTTATTTATCTAGATACTTATTCAGCTTTCATCTCTGGCAGCATCTCTCAATCAGCCATTTCAAAACATTTTTCCAACACTAATTAACCCTTGCAGCACCTCTGTGGTAGTGATGAGCATCGCCATATCACAAATGGGGTGACCAAGAAGCGGAGAAGACAAGTAACCCAGGCAGGTGATTCTGCGAAGGCTCCCGTGGCAGCCGGGCTCCGGGAGGGCCCCCCCGGCTCGGCCCCCCTCCATCGGCACAGGGACCCTCCTCCGGCTGCGGGACACCCGGGCCCAAGGCCCCAGGAGAGCCATGGAGCCTGCCCGCCCGTGCCTGCGGGGCCGATGCCACCCGGCAACGGGAGCGCAGGTTTCCATGGCAGGGCAAACAAGAGAAAACAGCAAAAGCCGAGAGCTGAGCTGAGCTGCACCACGTCCACGTCTGACCACGGACCCCCAACAGAGAGGAGCCCGGAGGAGCCCCCCTTTGGGTGAGAAACCAGGAAAGAAAGGGGTAAGGGCAACCACAGCAATTTCTCTCCTGTTTTCGTCATCAGATACAGTGTCTGTCTCAGACAAGTGGAGGTGCTGGCGTGTGTCACTAGGAAATCGCACGCACTAACCCTCTCCTCCTCCATGGGCGAGTGGGGGGGTACGTGTTGGGAAATGGGACACAGCTGTCCCTGCAAGAGCTGCTCTGTAGCTCAAAACTTGAGAGTGGTTTCCCAGCGAGCATAATGAGCCTTCTCTGCAAGCAGTGGTATCATTTTAATCACCCGAGCGTATAAAACATATGCTCATCCAGTGCTTTGGGAACATGGTGGAGGATTTTTTTGTATTATTTTTTAGAACTGTGTGCATATTTACTTTGGCATATTTTTTTTTTCCCTGCGCAGCAGCTTGATGCTAGGGAAAAGCAATGTTTCAGTAAATTAAAACCATGAATGTCTTATCTATTGATTCACATACTGCTGCCCATTGGTATGTAGCTACTGAAACATAAAAATGTCAAAGGCAGCGAAATATATGCTAAATGATTCTAGCAACAAAGCAATTTTTTATCTGCATTATTGAGCTTAATAATTATTATTAACACAACTAGTGCTTCTGTGCCTTTTGGCATTATTTCCAAAGTGATGTGCAAACAATCTATTAAACAAAATATACCTTGATAAAATGAATATTTATAAGTTAATCTTAGAAACAGATTCTGATATTTTGCTAAAATTATATTATGAAGCATTTTTTATCTCAGAGGGTTGCACTGACAATTATTTTCCATATGTCAGTATCCTCTGTCTAGTCCTGCTTTTCAGTCCCATTCCCTGTAGCAAGAATTTAAATCAACTACATGAACAAGAAAATTTTTATGAGAAGGGATTTAGTTTACAGAAGTCAAGGTGTGCACTAAGAGGACTGAACATCCAGCTGTTTGCTGCAACTCCACTGCATATTTCACAAAGTGTATTCAACTGAACACAGCAGGTGTTTGACTGCCTTCCTACGTCTACCTTGATGGGGTTTTCTCCAAAACTCACATCAGCAGCAGGGGTTATGTTGTTCCAGGATGTAGATAAAGCACCCCTAGAGAAAAAGATCCCATTAAGTTATGCAAAGTTCAGAGACATATGAAACCTAAGCAACCAGTCAAGGAGGCTTTTGGAATCATTACTTCAGGAACTGAAAATGAGAGAGAAAACATTTGGGATGTATTCAAACAGCCTAAATTCTACCTCAGCCTTTGTGTCTCATCAACAGTGAAAGTTTGACACCTCCAAAGAATAAGATACTAATTGGGCAGCTGCAGAAACACAGCCAATAGGAAACACAAAGCACCAAGAACGTACATGGAAATTATGCCAGATGAGTTTAGCTCAAAATACATAAAAACTGGAGGCTGTTCAGAGCAAAAACTGATGTTCTAAAATAGCCTTATAACTAGTGCAAGCAGAAGAGGATATTTTCTGCTGTATCTTATACCAGTACAGATCAGTAATGGTCCCAGCAGCAGAATTGTATCAATTGAACTAACACCTCGCTGGATCCAGCTTGCTGCCTTTGCTGATTAAAGGATAACTTTAACAATGGTCTACCTGTTCATTGTAAGTGAGATCATTACAATTACCCCTTTTCCCCTAGGGCCCACAGAAAAGACTACAAAAAGAGACCGGATTCAGAGAAGCAAAAACCTAACCTTCAACAGTTCGCCAGCCTAAAATTAAGCACAGAGTTCCCTACAGCATGTCTGTGCTGTCCAGCAATCGTTCAGCTTTATCGCAAGAAACCCACAGTCCTGAAGCAATTACTGGTAAGAGCTTTAGGGAATAAATACGCTGCTTGTGAACCAGCAATAGGAGGATGAAAAGGTATAGGTGTGGATCAGAACTGAAGATGTCAGTGGAAAAGCCAGGGAAGCACATCTCCTTTTTGGGGTCAGAACACAAATATTTTCCAGTTTACTGAAGTGTTTTGTTAATTCCTACAGACACAAAAGACTTAGTGGTTAGGGTCCAGAACGTCCCTAGGTCCATCACTGCTTAAAACATACTGCATCAGTTACTGACAGCCCCCAACTAATTGATGTGTTTTTTTATAATTTATAGTTTACACCGGGCCAGGGTCAAAGGTGCCATCTCCACATACAGAGTCAACATCTAAAAGTTTCTGTTCCAAACCTGGAATGGAAACCCAGCTTGTGCTGTCAGGTAAGGTCACAATGCTCCAACAGCTTTTTATTGTTAGGTCAAAGGAGAGGTCTGTATTCAGACCCTTCTGCCCACGATCAGATTGAGGTGGATAAAATAGCTCCAGAATTACAAATATCCCAGGCTGAAATCCTGAGTTGATCAGCAGATATGGTCAAGTGGCATAAACAATACAGAGGTCTCAGCTATATCACCGGCTTCTTATAAGCCCCATCCATCTCCCTGCTCTTGATTCAGCATTGTTAGACACCGGCAGCTGTGAGCACAGCTGCCCACCCTTCAGGCATGATGCAGCAGATCACAGTCCCTTTGCACTGGGTCCTGATATTCTGTCTCATCTTCTACATCCTCATCCATTTTTTGCAGAGACCCCAGAAGAGGATGAAGAAAACCCAGGGAAAAATCCATTTACTATCCCTCCACATATCGATATTTTCTCAATAAGGGACAAGGAAAGAAAAAATGCTAAGGCGGTACGTATACATGTTTTAGGCCAGTGTATATACAAGCAGTTCACTAGGGCAGGCAACCAACCAATATCAAAATTTAGTGCATGAGAGATATAATAGCTGTCCAATTCAGCTGAGATTCCACTTCACTGAGAGCAGCTTCAAGTCCACTGAAGTCCATGATGAGAAATTAACTTTACCAAGAGCAGATCCAAGCGCAGGCTTGCTGGTTGCTAGTGAAAAATCTGGATATTGTCACTTTGTTTACTTCAGGGTAGATTTACCCCTCATTCCTGCTCCTGGAGAAGATACCTGCCAGTGCTGTTAGCACTGATTACCACACATAAAACTCTGGTGCTAGATCTTTTGCTTTCCACTTCAGTAGGCTTGGCTTCCTGCTTGGGAAGCTGTATTGCAATGTTTGATGTGATCTTCTTCTGAACTGTCAACTAAATGAATGCCTAGGAAGAAGGATGACATGGGCTTCATGCACTAGGTTTCTCTCCATAAGACAGGGGATTGCGACCCACCAGACCAGAGAGCTGAGTCTCAGAAATGTCTCTTCTTATTTCTGCAATGGACTTCCCTTAGAGCATTCAACCCAAAGGGGTGGGAAGTCATGGAGAGGTTGTCGCATCTCTGAGAGGTTTGGTTGTTGCATGTGGTTGCAGAAGCCAGGCAGTAGTGTGGAAGTAAGAAGTCTTTGTTTCTAAATCACAAAGGGAGAGCTCCAAATTAAGCAAGCACCTCAACTCACACTGATGACCGACATAGTCTGGTTTTTGCTTGGGTTGAATGTCACTATATAAGTATGGGGGAGGGCTTAGGAACAAGTGCACTAAGGATGCCTGCTGAGTGATGTGCTCAGCCTAACCCATGTCCAAACTTTGCAGACAGCAATTAATTACACTTCAGCACATGTGAAAGCACTGGGCATGAACAACCCTTTAGCCTCCAGAAAGCTCTGCAGTGGGTTTGACTAGGTCCTCTCAATCTGAACTGGAAAGGTTTACATGCCTTTGTGAAAGCTGGACTGAGTCGGTATTGAGCTTGGGCTGTCCTGTTGTTCCCTTTTACTAGGGAACTTGAAGGATGAATCTCTGAAAATTTCCGTTTACTCCCAGGAATAATCCAGGAAGGAAAAATTAGGACACTGAGTAGGTACAACCTGTCACAGCTGGTGGCTCAATGCAGAAGAAAAATCAACAAACTAATGAGAACAAATGCTAAGAAATGAAGTGTTTTGGTTTGCCTCAGGAGAGAATATCATTGGGATTAGTCAGATAAACCAGGCAAACATGCATCAGCAGGGTATCAGTAGCCTGCAAATTTCCAGACTGAATAACCACTCATGTCTTTAAAAACCACAGTAAACAAAACACATAATCAAACTGTCCACGTAACTGACTTCTCATAGGAACGTGAAAGGATGAAGACCATGAAAATCCATGAGAAAATGACTTACTCCACTAAAATAAAAGCAAAGCAAAAAGGGTTCAGGAAAGCTCTGCAAAAGGAGGAAGAAGAGGAGATCGGAAAACAGACAACAAATGAAGAGAGACTGAAAACTCTTCAGGAGAGTCTTTCATGGAAGATAGCCAAAAAAGGTAAGGAACAGTTGTTATCTTTGTAGTGGTGCTGCTCAGCTGGGTAACAGCCTAAAGTAAAAATCAAAGAGGGGATTGGAGTGGCAGTTAGGTCTAGCTGACTATGGTGAGGTCTTGCAGACACAATAGTTATCCTGCCAAACTCTGTGTGGCTGGGCCATCTCCATCTCATGCATTTACATACGGAGCAGGTGTCACCCCCACCACAGCAGCCCGAGTTCCACCATCCTGTGGCCTTCACAGCAGCTGGGAGCTCTCAGAATCAGCTGGGAGTCAGCTGAGAGTTTGCAGGACCTTGTGTCATGGAGACATTTCTACTAAGCTGAACTAAAGTTGGATTTTAGTGAATATGAACCTAAATTTTCTGCCTCTGACATGAGCAGTAGCTTTGCCATTAATGTCTAGAGGGCACTGACCTTTGTAAGGACCAGATTCTCCACTCCATTCTACCTGGGTTTACTCCATGAAAGGCCACGTGAAACTAATCCTAAACATGGTCAAAACTATCACAAAATAATCAGCGTTTCTGGCTCCAGCGCCAACCATATCCATCTCACAGCAGCCTACATATTCACTGTGATATGGCCTTGGCCATATCTCCCCCTCTAGTCTGATCAACTTTATATCCTAATTTCAGATTACCCAGTAGAAAAGGAGACCTTCCGTGACTACGTAAATGACAGAAGAGAAATATTTTTACTTGAGGTATTTGGCTTTAAGAATGTTACTTTCTGTTCATTTAATTATTCATCCCTGTGTTGCTTTGGTTTTTTTCCCCTGAGATCCATTGCCTAGAGATCGTGCCAAGGAGGCACACATCAGACCTCGTGAACTGATTGTCCAAATCCAGTGTTAAAGACACTGTTAGTCTACAGCCCAGCAATCCCCAACCAAGAAAGAAAGGCAAATATGTCATTCACACCACCCAGTAGCAGCCATGCAACTATTTCATTTGTGAGATGCTCAGATATACTGACCTTTTGGCTCCTGCTGTCCTATACATAAATTATAGCTGGGAGCCGTTCTGAACTCAAAATAAGGGAGCCGTGCTGGAATATCCCCATTATTCACCTCTATTATTGTGCTGTAACACAACTGAATCAATCTTTGTCAGCCAGGAATTAATGCAGTCCTGGGACTTCTGGATTCTGTCTTTAATTTCACTGTTTATTTGCTGTGTTACTTTTGACATACCTTCTGGCCTCTGTGCACCCAGTTTGGACTAAGACACATACCCTGGTTTGAAATCCTTACCCTCTCCACCAATAGCAGCTATAAGGTAATAAGGTAACCAAGAACAAAGCTAAACCTACATACCTTTAAAATCAACCAGCCAATGTGACTCTGTTGCCTTCTGGGTTCATTTCAGTATGCCATGGCAGTAAAGCGAGATGAGATTCAGAGGATGGAGAACATAGCAAAGAACGAGGAAAGAAAATTGGAAAAAGCTGAAAGCTGCCTGGAGAAGGATGCTGCCACGTTTGATGAGTTCCTGAAGGAGAGCCATAAAAACTGTGTTCAAGCCCTGAAAATGTAATGGAAGCTGAGAGAACCACTTGTGTGCTCCAGCAAAAGCACTGGACACAGGAGGTCTTTTGCTTGACCTCCCTGCAGGGTTTTGGCTAGCAAATGCTCTATGTCTGAGTTTTCCCAGAGTTACAGTCCTGGTAGCGCTTTCTCCCCACACATTCAATGAAAGAGAGGAAGTAGAACAATAGCTGGGGAATCCCCTCACTGAAAAAGCCCTTGATTTGGCTGCAGCAAGGAACCTGCTGCTGACCCCACCACTTCCATTCTTCTCACAACACCCTTATGAGAGGGAGACGCTTCTGCCCACCCCCTCGCAGCAGGAACAGTCACCTGAGTGAAGCAAGTTGAGCGCTTTGGCTTATTACAGAGGCAGGCTTATCACAAGGGCAGAGCAACAACTGATGCTCAGCAGCAGCCAAATGAGCAAGGCCTTACCCTGGAAGCGTCGCTGGGACGCCATACATTTCGCCAAGACAAGCAAGGCCTTCAGGCAGGAGCCAAGCATCACCTGGAACACATCTATAAGATTTCTAGCACTCCCCCCACATACTTTTCTCTGTTTTATATGCACCTTAAATCACTACTGACTGCTAAATTGTTTTATGGCTTATGTTTATGTATTCTTCCCTAGTGCTGAAAAAGAAACCGCAGCAAAAACAAAGAAAATAACGGAAATCCAGGCAATCAATTCCCAAATAGAGAACCTCCAAAGGTAACTGTTGCACATTATTCCTGCCTAGCCTTTAATAGCCCCTACAGTGCTATACCCTCACACCCTCGGGGAAAAAGGTTTCAAAAAATGTTCAATTTTAAGAGTTAAAATGTTTCAGCTTTTGTTTTCCAGATGCTGGCTCTGTTTCTAAAACAACTCAATTAGTCTTTTAATTATATTTTTTTAAAGTGTGAATATTCCAAAACCGAAATTAAATGCCTAGTCTCAGATTAAAAACCAAACAAAATTAAGTAATGCATTTTAATGGTGACCTGGGGAAAAACAAAAGAAAAAATAAATTATATTTCCCATTATGAGTTGAGCTGGCAAGATATCTCATTAATTTAAGTAAAAAATCCAAAATTAGCAAGTCCAGTGCCACAGCGAGGGTCTGGCCACAGAGATGTGACCGGACAGCTTCCACATGAGGAACCAGAGCGAGCACACAGGGCAGGCTCCCATCTGTCTTTGCACATCCATGAAGACATGTGCCCTCTTGTCCCTTCTCTGGGTGAAGCTGAAGATCAAGGGTAAGATAGAACCTGTTCAAAAGGGGCTTTCCTCCCTGCTAACAAACTTTTTCCACTTCTCTCAACCCAGCGATATATCCAGATTCAAGAATACTCTGAAGGAGTACAAGATGTACAGGGACTTCCTCTATCAACTATCTCCAAAAGAGTGGCAGGAAAAACACGGAAAAAAGAACACAAAGGAAAATGATTTGGAAACAGCATCCAAAGCTAACAAAGAAAGTGCCTTGTCTCCCACCACGGCAGAGCAGGCTGAGTGCCAGGGAAGAGCTGCCCACTCCTCACCGGGACAGCCCCATGCTCTAAGTGTACAACTCTTCTTGCCTCCGGGCCAGGGTCTGACAGCCAGGACATACACTGCCAGTCCCTATAGCACCAGTGATAGAAATGTGCCGAGTTCCCTGCTGTCTTCAAAAAATTTGGACTTTGGGTCATTACATGAGATCAAGCCACGGCTCAAAAACTTCCTGAAGCCTCTATCAGCAAGAAGACTGTAAGTATAAGACAATGCAAGAAACAGACTTAAGTTCTGTAGACTGGGAGTCAGTACAGAGGAGACCTGCTCCTCACCTTCGCTGTAAGCATGCTGAGATCTGGGTCTTATTGGAACAAATCAAAACACCAGTAGAAAGCCATTGGGTGTGCAAATCAGTACCTATGTACCTACCCTCAAGAAAGCTCCATCCTCAAATCCTTTGTCAAGAGCCTTGCCCAAAGAATTTGGGTCTTGAGGTAACTCCAACAGGAATCCTAGACCTTGGGCATTTGTTTTGAAGCAAAGCTGCTTTGTGGCCTATTTGTGTCCAAGATACTGGTTCCCACTGCTGGTCACACCTGCCATGCAAATAGCTGCCTGTTGTTTTGCCATTAATGAAGGTCCAAGGTCACTGTAGACCCATGTTGCATTGACTGACTGCTTTCAGTAAGAGCCTTCACACAGAATATGCTGGGACGGAGGCAGAGTAACACCACTGTAAAGCAGGCAGGGCCATCCTGAGAAGGGGGGGGCGGTGCAGGGGGGAGGTGGGTGCAGGTCACTAACAAGGTCTCCTTTGAGCTATCATTTCTCTAAGGGCCTGACACACAAAATGCTTTTTCAGAAGCTCATTGGAGGATGCAGAAAGTGAAACCTGCTCAGACGAAGATGAGGTCAGAAGTCTCATGTTGAAATATTTACTTTCTGTTTGTCTTGTCATTTATCGATGTTACTAATTTATCTCATCTTCTAACTATTCATTATGGTATTGAGGACTTACTGTAGCCACTTATTATAAATATGTTTTTACACATTCATAAACGTTCATGTTTTAGCAACACGTATTGTAAATACGTCAGCTTAACTTTCTCCCTCCACTTTCCAAAACCTACCATCATCTCAATGCTTGCCAACCCCCAATGAGATATGACATCATATAATGGGAGATTTTTAAATTAGTGAAGATATTGTTTTATGTCTGAAATCGAAGATGTTTGCACCACTTTTTACTCTCCAAAATGCAACTTGTTTTGGGGATGGGCTACTGAGGTAGCGTAAAGCTACACACATGGCAGGAAGGTAGGAGACAGTGGACAGTCATGGACCTCTCTCCATGGGAGAGCATTTGAACAGCCAGGGCTGGTGCAGACCCACCTCCACGTAGTTCAGTGGAAAAGGAGCTAGAGGGGACAAAAACTCATTGCATGCGTTTTCCACTCCAGGAGCCTGAGTTGTATTTTACTGATCCCCAACAACTGCTCTCTATTTTCATGGAGATAGAGGAAGAAAACTTGTCCTTCATCCAAAATTCCCAGGAGATCGAGGAAAGTTTGGACAAGGTCCAACACACTTTCATCACCACACATGAAAGCATGTAAGTGTGATCCTGCAAGTGGTAGGAAGGGGTCCCTGTGCCCCAGCTTTCAAACATAAGTGACCCCCTCTTCCCCCCATTAGCACCTCGCCATCAGTCTGCATGCTGCAGACCACACATAATGCTGTTCACGCAGCACACAACAAAGTCTCTTTCTCATACCTTAGAGCCCAGCCCATCCAACTCACCATCTTTTGAGCTCCTAGGAAAGTGTCCCATTAGGTAATTTAGGAGATAGGACTTGAGTTTGGGATTAGTTCCTTAGTCCTCAAGGCACAGGCTGAGGAACTGATGCATTTAACATCCTGGAGTGGACATAAACCAGAAATATTGTTTAATTTTCATAAAGAAAGATCAAAGGAAGAAACAAGGCATGTTCCGAAGTGATCCAGACCAGCACCTATTCTGACTCAATGCAAACCCTTCCTAGAGGAAGCCAGCAGGGAACCCAAGTGTAATTACAATATAGTATTTCATTGGCAGGTAGAAACACATACTCCCATTTGACGTGTAGCTTATCCCCTGGTGAAAGTTTTTAAAAGTCATACTTCCCCCATTGAGTTATTAAAAAAAAATCTTGAATGTTTAGTTGTGCTACTTCTCCCTCCCCCACACCAGCACAGTAACTGTCATTCCAGAAAAATCACAAGTTCCTTCTGCTCTCAGAGCTGTGGGTGCAAGTTCCCCAGAAATGGCATGAAGTGTTACCTCCATCTGCCGGCAGCAGGAGGGATGGTCCCAGGCTGGAAAGCGGCAGAGTCGTCAGCTATTTTCAGAGATGACCTGTCAAAACACTTCTTTTTTCTTCCCGTCTAGGGAGAAGAAGTTAGCAGAACTGAAGCAGCAGGTAGACACCCTCAAATCCTCCATTGCCAAGGAAGAAGACAGAGTAGCAGATCTGAAGCTCAAAGTTCACCTCTTTTCCTCTGGAGAATCCAAAGCTGATGACCAGGTATATCCTGAGATCAAGGCAAGAGGAGTTAGCATGCACAGAAATGGTTCCTCTCCACCAGCTGTATCCATCCTGGGAAAAAAGCAGACAGTGGGTTGCACTGGGGAGGGATCAGCACTATTTCTCAGCATCAGAGCTATAGCAAGGGCAGGCTTGGGACACTGCTGAGGCAGCAAACTGGGGCAAACGTGTCTGCTCCATGCAGCTGCTAGGAAGTGGGAGTAGGGCTCGTAGAGGCAACCACGCAGCAGCAACCTGTCCCAGGCCACAACAAAGCTGGGAAGATGATACCAACAGAAGAATGACTAAATATAGCCATCTGTCCCAGACACCTGTGCTAAGTAAACTGGGAAACAATAAATTAAGTCTAGTTGAGGGAATTAGAGTATACTGATTTCTTTTATTTTTGGAGAGTTGTTGTGGTTCCTCTGGGAAGAATCCAGCCGTGCCTCTCACCATATCTCCTCTCATCTCCAGGATAAAATGCTCACAAGCCTGAACAAGAAGGTGCTGGAAGTCTATTGTCACTGCACTGGAGAAAATGAGGCAAACCTAGAGACAATGCAGATGCTAATGGTGATAGAAAAACAGCTCATTGATTTACTGGACAACTTGGAGAGAATCCCACCAGCAAAGATAGAACAGGCTGAGAAAGCCAAAAAAAAGGAACGGAGGATAAGGTAAGACAAGACCCTCTTCTAGAAATGGGGCCTCTATTTTTTGATGTTGACAGCCAAAAACAAAGCCACTGAAAGAGCCAAATGTCAGACCAACCGAGGAAGCTAACAGCAATTTGAACATCCATGTAACCAATCCATCCCATTTTACTTCTGTAAGGGTTTCACATTCGCAGTACTTGCATCTCCCGATCAGTGAGCAGCAGCCCACCACTGCATTAGAAAAGACCTGAAAGCCACATTAGAAAAGGACAAAATCTGGAAGAATACAAAAACAACACACAACACACAATAAAACACAGCCAAAAAAATCAAGCCACAAAGAGAACCAGATTCAATTATGAGAATCATTTTAAGATGACAATTTGCAGTAAAATATTTAAACTGCTTAAATAGAAAATTACACCTCTGTAGTTATTTAACACACTCAAAGTCTGACATGCCCTGATATTTTGTGCACTCTTAACTTACAAAAGAAGTACGACACACATTTATTCTACTCTGGGGTTAGAGGAGAATAATTCAGGAAGGAATCTGACACCCCTCCCCCAAATAAAAAGCAAGACCAACCAATCAAAAAAAACCCTTCAAAGAGCATTTAAATTTTTCCTGATGATCACAAGGTAAAGAATTCATTCCCTCTCCGCCTCAGTGTTCCATAGCTTGAGCCCATTTCTGTTGCAGCACTTCACTTCCATAGGGAATTGGAGCCAGTTAATGGTGTCAGCCTCCCCTGTGCCCATTTAGGCAAAGTGTAGCTCCATGGATGTAAAATCCTCCTACTCACATCTGTACATTACAGACTTAGTTGCACTGGTGAGAACTTGACACGGTATCATTCACCCACAAAGCTGGAGAGCGTCCTGGTCAACTGTAGAGCATGTCACCTGCTCAAGGTGGGACAGAGCACGTCTGTAACAGAGAACAGTCCAACATCTCAATTTGCAAAGCTGACATCCTTTTTCCACCCCTCGCTCCAGAAAGAGTAGGATCAACTGTAGCCAGTGTTTCCCTCCTACCACCTTCACAGCAAACTCCAGCATCAGCTACACCCAAACCCTTGAGCTCCAGTGGTCTTACACCATTAGATGTAAGATGTAGTGCAAGATGTAATGTTAGATGTTGGTGCTGTGTCAAAAGCATATTCGGTGTAGCTGCACTCTGTGTTTTACCCCTCTCCTTTATTTGCTCCTTCCAAAAGGCTCAGAGAGGAAAAGCTGAGACAACAGAAGCAGCAGCAGGAGGAAAGATTGCAAAGGACCCTGGAAAGATCACAGGCCCCTGTACAGAAAAAGGTAAGTGCAGTAATCCATAGGAATACTTTGCCTCAACAGCTGCTTCAGAGAAGCTGGGGGTACGTGAACATCCAGTGTTTAAGGGAAGAGTGTTTCTAGGGGCTGTAGCTGGGTGGGGATAGCACCCATTCTGAGGTGTAGCCCAATTTACAGGACTAACGTTAATTTAAGCAACTGCTGGGGAGTCAGTTATGCTGTGAGTTATTCCAGCTCAGTGTCCTCCCATCGTCCTCCTTCTATCATGACCACATGGCCCCCTCCATCACTTACTGAGAAAATTAGTAAGTTCATTTCAACTTGTTAATTTGGCAGTATTAAAAAAAAGCATAAAAATCAGCAAATGAGGAACCAGGCAGCACCAAGACACTCCTGACAACAGCAGCAAGGCCCTAGATCAGCTCAGCCATACCATCAAATCATACCTCTTTTGGCATGTTCCACATTACACCAAACTGATCCCTTGGGAGGCACAGTGTGGGGCTTCGGGCCATGGCTCCTGCTGCACGTTTCACAGGTCAACACAACAGTGAGGACATCCCAGTCCAGTCACACACCAAGGCAGTGACAGCATGGGCGACTCAGAACAGGTGCTATGAGTCCCTGCCCCTTTACCCAAAATAAGGGGGTTCTGCAGGCTCCCTCAGATATTTCTTCAGACATCCAACTTCCCTTCCTTTTGAGATCCTACAAATAAGGCTTTAGTCAGAAACCAGTTGCAGGTGCAACAGTACATTGTAGAAGCTGAAGCACAAGCGCATGTATAGCCTTCAGGTGCTTGACACTCATTTTCTAATAGACAAGCACTCAATAGAGACACTGAAACCTGCCTAGAAAATGGACAGCAAGGGGCCGTGGCCCCTCGCAGCAGGCAGCAGCTTTAGCTGTGTGGTTCATACATGCCACGCCAACACAGCACTGATGCACATGCCTCTTCTTCCTCTGCAGAGTGGCAGGAGGCTGATGTTTCGTTCTAAACTACCTGCCAGGAAGGAGAAGAAAAATCACAGCCAAGAACAAATGGATAAGGAGAAGGAAGAACAATTGTATTATTTCACTTGACAGCACAGCCTTAACCATTGCATGTAGGACTGATACTGCTCTAGAAAAAGCTTTTCATATATCTACATTATGTTACTTTGCTCAGGTGATGAACTTCGCAGTACCATGAAATTCCTTCCTTCTCCTACCCTAAGATTCCACAAAAAGTTGCTGTGTCAGTCAATTCCTTTTCCCCCCACTTTTACCTAAAAAAATAAATTAAAATTCTCTAATTTTGCTTCTCAGGCTCCTGCTAGCAACAATGCTTTTCTCAGTTTTTGACAAAAATAGCACTATTCCTACAAACCTGACTAGTGAGATCTATCGCAGTCCTGGGTAACAATCCTTGTTACGGCATGACTAAGCCAGGTACCTGCCAGACATTTATTATAATCACTCATCTGATGGAGGACTATAAAAAATGAAGCCTATGCTTTAATCCAAAGGATGGGTTTCATTATAGACTCCACTCCACTACTGTGGAAAAGACACAAGCGAAGGAAAAACACAAGCTCTGCAGAAATCAATTAGCTTTATGTCAGATGCAACCATACAAAGAACAATACCCAGTGACAAACTGACCATAAAAAAAAAAAAGCTTTATTAACCCTTTTGCACCAGCAGTTCTTCAGGTATCCATTGCCAGCAATGGAGTTCAAGCCAAGTGATCCAATTTTCGGCCCCAAGAGGTTAGCACTTTACATTCACTTACAAAGCTGAGTGAGGTACATTTTCAGAAGTAGAAAGATTTGGTTACAAGTCCCATAAAAAGATGGAGTGTTCCTTGGCCATTTTAATAGATTAAGAACTGGTATGGTCCTTAAGAACATGTAATGCAGGCATTGGGAGCTTGAGGTGTCTCAGCTTCCGGGGGAGCACTGTGACCACTACAGCAAGACCCAGTAGTCCCTTCAGCATGATTCCTCCTCAACCTTTCTACCTCTCAGGAGTGTGCGCCGTGCTGCAGTCACAGCCACCAGGTAGAAAATCACATCTACCAATTAGTTTGGTTTGGAAACCCAACCTGAAAGAGTTAAGGGATTCCCTGGACATAAACTGTAAACTCAGGATGAGAGGAAGAGAGACACCTCAATGCTCGGTTAAACTAAGGATAGAAAAATAAAACTGGTTCAAACAGAGGACAGAATACTGCCTACAAATCAGGATCTGAAGTTGAACGTAACCTGTATGCTTTCCCCCCCCCCCCCCAAGTCTTCAACCAAAAAAAGCATTTGTCTGGACACATACATAGTTCAAAAGGCACAGGAAGTAAAAGCATTTCTGAATGACCTCATGTGAATTAAACATCAGTATAACTGTAAAATAAATAAATATGTGCAAGATTAGAAAGATTACAACGTTCTCCTGCATGACATATCTTATTTTGTAAAAAAAATACACATACGTGCATACACACACACACCTCATTGAGAATAAAAAACAGTACATACACCCTTTTATCAAACTCCTATACATAATTTTATAGGCATTCAGTACATCACCATAAGAAACATTTAAATTACTACCTTCAAATGTAACCAAAGTTTTGGTTGTTTTTTTTTTTTTTCCTATAAACCCTATACTTATGTAGGTGTCTGCAATCCAGGTAAGTACAGTACATACAACCTCTCCCCTCACCCCCAAAAGAAACTGCAGTTTTTCAGTGGGGCAAATCTTCCCAGGTAACAATGCTTTTCCCCTCATAAAATACTCTGACAACTGCATATTCTGTAAACCAGACAAACTCCATGTGCATGTGACATTCTGGGATATCAAGAAAGAACAAGTGTTAACAGTGTTCAATAGAAAAAAAAAAAAAAGTCAAAACCAACCCAAAATAAAAAGGTAGTGGCCAGTTTACAGGTAACTTGGCAGCAGTTTATAGATGAGATAAAATCAAGGTGCTTAAATTTACATGACAGTCAACATTCCTCCCAAAAAAGGGAACACAAAGATAAAACAAACCTCTCTCAGATGCTGTTGGACTCTTAGCTAATCACTTACAGTGAGTACAGTTCTATTGCAGTTTTCTTTTTCAAGTTTTGCTGGAAGAATTCAGCAAAGTATTTGGGATGCAGGAGCAAGGAAAGGGAGAAACTCAACATGAGCTACAAACTGATTCACAGCTAAGTTAACATTTAGAATCTAGCTTTCTAAAACAAAAATTTTAGATCATCTCATTTTTTTCATGGCATAGAACATTAATTGTGTTACATGTGACACTTTATTCCAGTTTTCTGCCAGAACATAGGAGCCGAAACACTTATTTTTGTGTGCGTGGAAAACGCTTGCAAATCTTAGCTCTTAATTCCTTGATGCCACTGGCTCCAGTAGGAGACCAACAGAAGGAAAGTTTTAACTGTCATAGGCAGGATTATAAATTTGCACTTGTTAGCTGTAGAATACTTGCTTTCCTGTGAAAACAGTAAATATTACCTCAGTTTGAAGTTTAATACAGTACTTCTCCCTGAAACAACACTGTACAGCAGTCTGCCTCAGTCTCTCCAACCACCTGGCAGACAGAATATCTTACACAGGCACATCAAGTGGGATTTACATTTTTTAAGAAAATCTTTCAGCTGCAACTGTCCTTAGCAAATTGCAAAGAGCGCAACCATAATCCAGCACTCCTAGTTTTCGTATTTTCCTTGGAAAAAGACCCAACAGTTATCTCACTTTGTCAAGACATGATTGCCCAATTTGTTTTCAAGAAACTGTTTTTAATCGTGGTCATTCCAGATCCTGTAAATTTATTGTGCTTCCAGTGAACTGAGAGTTATCAGAACCTGCATCATCTTCAGTGGAATTGTGCGGTTCCTGTTAAAGCAAACAGACAGCATGAAGAGTTCAGTGCTTTCACCTCCAGATGCTCTTAAAGCTTATCAGTAAGATAACCTTGACATTTATCCAACACCAGAGAAATGCTTTGAATGCTTTAGAGGAAACTCGAACCTTTCCTAATTTGGGGACCCACTCAAACAGTGCTGCTACATTTTTTCTTTGGAACATTTCAGATGAGCATTACTAATGGAGATAAATATAAAATCACTTACCATTTGCTTTTCATCTATTAACTCTCTACCATGGCCAATGATCCTAGCACTCTTCTTGTATTTCTAGGCTTATGACAGTAAGGTGCTCCTCAAATACAAAAACTTTATTTTCTATCCAGGAGAAGCACACTCAGTAAGAATAACTGCACTGCAGAGTTTATCAAAACTGAAGCCCCACATGGCCAAGTAGAAAGTGTGATTTATGTACATGCTAATCATTTACTGCTGCTTAGTTCTCAGCTGCTCCTACTCACTAGTATGCAGTTTATCTGAACAGTAGATAATAAAACACTTACGTAAGAAGTAAATGAAGCTTTCCGCGTTCAAACAACACTGACACTCAGTAGTTAACAAGGGCAAGTAGTGAAACCAAAGACTGTAGAAGCAAGCAGGCTTTTTAATCTAACTGCCAGTCCCATACAGACACTGCTCTGAAATCTAGGCTCAACATTTTCCCACTTCCCACCCTTCCTGTAGCCTGTAACATAAATTCTGATCCTCTTTCTTAACCCACTTAAGATCTGCAGGATGGGATCAGGAAAACAAGGATAGGGAACTTCAGTAATAAATAAGTAACATTTAGTTATTCATTACTTAGTAACAGGGGAAGAAAAACAACCATCTATGACATGTCAAAGGTTGGTAACATACACAAGATAAACTTTGCAGTGCAGCTCTCTGCTTACTACTTCTTGTAAGTGAACTCCCAATGGAAAACAAAGTATTTTCATTAGGCAGAACATTAGAGTTTCTTCACTTTCAAGCTAGGCAATAAAACCCAATGTCTCTGACATGTTGTACCTGAAGTATGTGAACAGGTAAATCCACTGTAAGCTGAGAATGTGACGAGGAAGACTGAGAGCTCAGTTGAAAGGGCAAATCTCCCTCTCCTGGGGAATCATCCTGTGAATGCAGAAACATGACGCAATTACAAGACCCCCCCCAAGCACCTGGGAACAATATGGCAAGTTTGACTCAGTCTCACAATCTTAAAAAATCTGATCAAGCCACTGAACTGTACTAGTAAGGCCTACATCCACAAAGATATGTGGAAAGCTAACTACCACTTAAATCTGAAACTAGCTCAGTGTACAATCTATTATCATAATCAACTCTGAAAACTGACAAGACCTGAAAAGGAAGAAATGGTTCATCTTCCAACAAACATAACACTCAGAAATACCCAAGAAGTTTCATCATGTTGTGTGAAGCTGATACTTAAAAGTTACAAATGTTTACACCCATCAGAAAACTAAATAGATGGAGAACTCTGCCTGTAGTTTCCTCCATACCATATGTTAGCAGGAGTAACATGGAAGGAACTAGGAACTTACCCTCTCTCTGGATACGATACAGATACCCACCTGGCCAAAAATATATTACCTGCCATGCTCCACTATTCAGCCCACATTGATTACTAGGTATTTTTATAAAGAAAAAATCTTAAGCTTTATTTCAACAGTTTAGAGAAGTAACATTTTAGCCTGAAACTTCATTTGCAGGAACCTTTTCTTGTTCATCTTATTTACCTTGTAAATGAGAGAGGTGGAGTAATGTAAGAATTTGGGGGTTGTCAGCAAAGAAAAAGAAGAATTCATACTCCTGTGCACTCCCTAAATTAATGCATATTAGTAATTCTTTCCTTTTGCAAGAAAATTACCCTATACTTTGAGACAGGAATGTAGTATCTGTTTAGTTGCTCTCAAAGCTGCCTGTACAAACTAGGAAATTCCTAAGCCCTTGAAGGACCACAACTCTCACATGTAAAATGGAAGTTTGCTAGAATTCTTCATTCCATCACAGCGTTTCCTGCACCAAGTGTATCCAGCCTAAGAAGCTGAACAGGATGTTCTCTACAGTTACAGTGCCCATATGTTCCAGAATGGACTGAATATTAGTACTAAACCAAATAAAAACATTCTTCCCCATTTCTACAACGCACCTGTTTGGGCCCCCAGCAGTTCTATGACTGAACCAGCTCCATTTTCAGGCATTTCAAGATCTCTCTAAAGCCAGTTTCATATAAACTTCCCAGAAAAAGACTTCTTGGAGAGCAAATGCCCTCATGGACATGGTACATAATGCAGATCTCAAAATCCCATCTAGGGGCAGTAGTACCTGAGTTCACAGATAGTCAAATTCTTCCATATATGTGCCAGTTTAGGTAACAGAGAGGATGAGCATGTTTTTCCTCCTCAGCTCTTACCTGAAGAAGCTGAATTTGCACATACTGGGCTCCAGTGGCAGGGTCCCTTATTGTCAGCCCTCCATTTGGCAGAACTATGTTGCCACCTAGTCGACTGCCAGGAGTAGATGATGAAAAGGTGGTAGGGCTTACTTTACCACCCTTGCTTTTCCTCTGACCAGAGCCAGATGCCCCTAAGAGAGAGCAATTTTAGTATTTAGACAGTCAGAAGCAATTTTCCAGTTTCCTGCTAGTATTTTTCAGTTTTATGCAGTTATTTACACTATACAGCAATTGCCTGGAACAGTGCAATATAATTAAGCATCATCTGATAACTGCTAAAAGACCAGACAACAATCAGCTGATGAACTCAAACTGCTGACTGAGCATCTTTTTACATGAATGCCTTTAAAACCACATCACAAACTGCTAAGATTAGGGCTCACCCCTGTGGTAGCACAGAATTATCAGCATATTTGTGGAGTTATAGAAAGGAATTAGGAAGTAGAATTGCATTTTCTATTTTTAATTTTGCAACTCATTTCCTGAGAAGTCACGTACATCATTTTTCCAAACTGCGAAAAGAACATCGTGAAGCTCATCTATTTCCAGAAAGACTTTAAGGACTGTTAGGTAGGATGGACTAAAGAAGTACAACTATGACAATCTTAAGAATTTTTCAATTTAAAACAAGACAAACCACTTGTTTTTATCACAAGCTGAAAACAAAAAACCTAATCAAAATAAATTTAAGGATACAATCCTGGCAGCTGTTTCAGGTTTTTTGTTTTGTTTTTTAAACCTACAGTAAATAAAAGGCTTAGATAACTTTTGTAAACACTGAATTTTCCTCTACAGTGTTCATTCAACCTAGTTAAACCAATTAGAAACACAAGACTCTTTAGCCCACTTTGAGAAGCACATGGTAGCATTAAGGTAACAGCTGGTGTAAAGTAGACTACTGGGAGTCTCGAGTAGGAACAGAAATAGGAATTTTCTGAGGTTATTTTAGGAGACATGCAGATTAAGTGTAATCATTTTTTTAATGTCCAAAAGACACGTTTGATGATACGTGCACAGGTTTGATAATATACGCACACTCAGAACTAGGTTCATAAAGCAGTTATCCTTCCGTGTGATGATTCACTGAACCAGACAGAATTTATGCAGGTATGTCTTTTACAAACAGAAACATGAGATTGCTCAATTCAGAACTAGTCTCTTAACTCATCTTAAAAATTATCATCACCTTGATTTTCAGAGGCAGAAGGTCTAAGAGACAGCAAGGAAGAACTAAACTATATATGCATGATATTCCACCCCAGTCCCAAGCGTAGACACAACTCAAAGGAGCTCATGAAAGTCTAGTGAGCCATGGATCATGTTTGATCTGACAAAGTAACAGTGTATAATTCACGTCACACAGCTTTGAGTCAAACTACAGTTTAAGAGAAAGAGGACACATCTGAAAACGTGATCTAACCCTCACTCTGCACAAGAACTCTCTACAAGGCTATATAATCTGAGAGGTTTGAGTATTTCTAGATAACTAAGAAATAAATTCCTTAATAATGCACACTAAGTGAAGCACGGAAGCAAAACAAATCCAGCTGATGTTTTTGCTATTTGTACTGAGTAAAAGAGAGCCTACTAGTTAAGACCAAAAGCATAAAAAAATAGAAAGCAAAGTGACCTTTTTTTTTTTTTTTAATAAGAACAAGCAGGTGAAGGATGGAGGGATAGTGTCTTGTTAACAATCATGAAACATATGGTGCAGATTTCTTTGTAAACTTACTGTGAATTTGATATTCCACAGAATGTGATTATCCAGAGTAACAGATGGTACACCACATGCATAATTATTTTAACTAGCAATAAACTGGATGGGATATTTAAGAATGTACTCAGATACCTGCTCCCATTTCACTGTCAAAAATCCTAAATAATTGTATTTAGTAAATTTAACAAAATTAAAGGCTTCTCACCTGTGCTGCTCCCATTCCCTTTTTGTTTTCTTTTCTTGGCTAGCTGAATGGCTCTGTAGTCTGTTCTTGCAGACCCACTGCTCTCCTAGTAAAAAAACAGTCAAGAGATGCAAAGTATTTTGAATGCAAGAACCAACCAAGACAATGAACACAGACTAATGAGTTCAGTTAAGTGTTTCAATAAATTCCCTGTATGTACTTAATATTTGGAGTTCAACACAAAAATAAGTTAACTCCACATTTATAAGCGTTCAGATTTTAAGTGTAAACATTTACTTTGTAATGTAAATAGTTACGCCTGCAGTAACCCAGTAAAGCAGAAAGGGAAGAGTACTTCAAATGGGAACCAGGACTGAGATGAAAATGCTTCAGCTACTCTCCCAGCCCAAATCTCTCCCTGAAACAAAATGCACAAGACATACCATGTATTCTTGGGTATTCCTGTATATTCCATTCCATTCTCAGACAAGTGGCCGCTTAATTTTAATCCCTTATTTTGAAAGGTTCTCCCTTAACTCTACCCACCAGAATTCCAGTACTTCTTAAGAGAACTTATCACCACACTGAATCTACTTCTGACAACACACTATTCAACACAACATTCTACATTCTTCACCAAAAAAAGCCAAAATGCATGATCTACAAAATCTGAGAGAAAGGTCTCCCTATAAGGTACAAGTAGCAATCAATATCCCCAACATCTAGGGGCAAAATTAATAGTTACTGCATACCAAAAATGAACTGCCAGTCACTGTGCCAAGATCCATTTCTTTCTGTGCACTGTAGCTCCCTGGAGGGTTGGAGAAGACAAACTGTGTCACTACTTTGCTGCCCTCTTGTTGACCAACAACGTCCGAGCTAGGAAGTAAATTCCGTTCAACTTTAGTTGGTGTTAGTAACTCAGGCACATTGGTACTGCCGAGGCTACTAGAAGGAGTCAAAGTGGCTGTGTCGATTGTTAAATTATTGCTGGATGTCAGACCATGCACATCTTGACTGGAATTCCTCACCGACAAAGATGCTAGAGAACCTAAGGCTTCTGCATTGACAGTCTGTACATCATCCAAATTTAAAGTGCTTTGCTGTAGAACTGTTGTGCTGGTTCCCAGCAAGAGAGAACTGTCCAGGCTCTGCGGCATATCGCTGCTAGCCACCAGTATCAAGGGATCAACTGCCTGGCTTAAAGAATTGTTACTGACAGGTAGGTTTCCTCCAAGTGTTGAGCCCACCGAAGCAACATCAATCGTGACAATTCCAGAGTTCACTAGCGCCATGTCTGTTGCAATTCCAGAATTGTTACTAGACACATTGGAGAATAGGGATACAAGGTCTATGTTGCTGAGATCGCTCTGTCCCGGACTAGTGAGTTCACTGCTGGGTGTGAGGGAGCTGGTTGCTTCAAGCTGAGTTAAGAGATCTGGAAGAGAAGAGTTTGGTTATAAGACAAGACCTTTCATCAGACAATGGGGAGGAAAAATAGGAATGATCAGAGGAGGTAGCTTCAAACTCTAGATTTTCAGCCTACTAAAACACTTCCTGAATTCCCTGAAAGCAGATTTCAGGAAAAGAAGCTTACTGAAATAAGTTCTCTCTCTTACTGAGATATTTCAGTTACAAAAGCACTTGCCAAAACATAACATTAAGGCAGTTCAGTCTAAGTTAGGTTGTAGCAGAGTGAAAGAAGGGAGTGCAAAAAGATGGGTTTTTAGTCCTTGCTCATATTTTACAGATGGCATGGAGAAGGATAAGCTCTACTTCATTCAAAAAAGCTGCAATTTCTCAGTTTCACACAGGTCAAGCTCAAGTCTCACTTTCTGACATTCAGTTACAGGTCCCACTGAAAATTTTAAGGGAGGAAAACCAACTCCAGTCTTGGTGAAGAACTCTGCCACTCTTCTCAACAGGGCTCGGATTTCAGCATCAGTAAATACACATTTTTCCTTAATAAAACATTTAGGTTTTCTATTGCACCCTCCCCTAGTTTAAAACAAATACTTTACCTGGGCTGAAGTTATGCTGTTTGACCATGTGCGTCTTCATACTGTGTTTGGAAGTGAACAATTTATTACAGCTCGATACAGGGCAACGAGTTTTTAATGAGTCCACATCCTGAAGATGTTTTTTGGAGTGAATATACAGACTACTTCGTGCTGAAAATTTTGCACAACAGCCTGCAAGAAGATATACAAGGCTTTAAAGTTTCACCTAATTCAATTTGATGTTCATATTTAGCACCTTAACAAAACAAATTAGTATAGGTCTGCAAAACTCTGCTTGCTATTTTGCAGCATTCGTGCATACATTCAAAGGAATCAGAAGAAAGCCAAATATACATTCCCTCATTTTACACCAAGGACATGTCAGTGGGTAGGATAGCTCAACAACCTGTTTCTGACAAGAAACAAATCATTCAGTGTAATGCATAACGCTTCCCTGCTATGTCATCTTAAATGTAAATTCTGCATGATGACTGCTGGCAAAACCATTAAAAAGAGAAACAATCACCAAGTCGAGCTGCTTTACTTTATGAAGCAGAATATTCCAGGTCAGACCCGAAGTCTTTGCTCCTGGAGTCCTACTGAGGTGATGGATGTAGGGCTAAGAAACCCATGGAGCATCAGCGAGGCTCCCGTAGGACCACAACAGATGCCATTTACACAGCCACCTACCACCCCAGCAGCAGACACCACCACAGCGCAGCCACTGAACGCTCAAGAGGACATGTCACAACAGCAAAACGTGGCCTTGGAGGTGTTGGACCGGACCACTTTTCATTACTTGTGATGAATCAAGTGAAAAAGCTGAGCTACAGAAACTAAATATCAGAAGTAGGATGTTCCAGAATAAAGTAGCCCTGTTCATCATAAAGGGAAACAAACAAACAAGAAACAAAACAAATGAAAAAAATCAAGCTAGAGCATGAACCAGTATTTTCTCCGCAATCTATAAATCTAAGAATGATCACTCATTCAGTTACAGTGTCTCCTGTTTAGTTTTACCTCTTCAAACTGTTAGAAGACCCACTCTAAATTGTTAATCCCGTAAGAAGCTTGCATTTGGGGAAAGGGCACACAATCTTTAGCCAATATACACACTAATTACCAGTTAAAATATACAATAGTTGAACAATACCTTCTACTGGACACTCAAATGGTTTTGTGCCAAGGTGAGTTATACTGTGGCCTTTCAAGTGTTCTGCTCTTGTGAAGGACTTCCCACAGCCTTCTACTGGGCACATAAATCTCCTGTCATCTTCATGTTTCCTACAAGGGAAGGAAATTGCCATTGGCATGTTTAAATCCACTGCTGCTTAAGTACTGGAAGAAAAACAAGTAAACAAATAAACAGCAAGTGACTTAGGACAGTATAATCAGAAAAGGCTACCTTTTATGTCTCAGCAGCTTGGACATACTGGTGAAAGACCAGCCACAACCTTCAAAGTCGCAGATAAAAGGCCTTTCACCTTAAGCAAAGAAAGGTTACATTAATTAAATAATACCAAAATACACACTGCTGCTAGAAAATCTCTAAGCTGATTAAATTGAATTAAGACAAGAAGACTCAACCACCCTCTCCTGCAATTCACCAGAGAGTACTCTGATGTCCCTTCCCTCTCCTACAATCTGAGTCTTCTTTAACTCAAGGACATTGCATCTTTCCCTAAGGGGAAATAGATACGGATCATAATTATCAATCCATCTTATTCATCTGAGCTAACCTGGAGGTTCTTCAATAACCAGTAATAGCATTATTCAAAACAGAAACACAGATGAAATGGTTTTTTTTTCCTGTTTTCATGGCCTGTGATTATAAACTGATTACAATACAGTGAAGCACGTGAAGTTAGTTTCCATCATGTCTATGAACTTTCGCTTAACAAAAGTGATTTTTAAAAAAAAACCCACAGTGCAAAGCCATGAAACCAGGAAAGCAGAGGGCAGTAGAGAGTACACATAATTGTCTTTAATAGATTAAAAGGCTGAATTTCAGCTTAGTAGTGGACCTTGCAAGTCAGGAGTGCTTGCTTGAATTCAAATTTATCTTCTTGCTATTTCAAACCTTGGTACATACGTTTCACATATTCTGAGAGGTTTTTAGCCAGTTGTTTTGACCAAGATTAGAATTTACACAGTGTTTTGAATGTCAATGAATTTGGGAGTAGAACTGGGAATATTTTTCTGAACAGAGCTCACGTGCCAAAAGCCAGAGCTTTGCATGTCCACAGCTACTTTGCATTTGGCAAGATCATTCAGTGGACTCCTACCCCTCAGAAGGCCACGAATCAAATGTTTCCACTGACTCCAAATAACCCATGTCACCCCTTCTCCCTTCACAACTTCCAGCTTTTCCAGCGAACTGAAGTCCACTCTCCACATATTAGCTTCCATGTAACTTCCCCAGGTACAAGTCACCCTCGTGAATACCTGTGTGACTCCTCATGTGGATTTTCAGTCGGCAGGCTTTGTCATACTGCTTGTTACAGCCAGGAAACGAACAGGAGAACTGCTCCTGCTCCCTGAAGTGGGCTCGATTATGGGAGAATAATGCACTCACTGTTATAAACGTTCTTTCACAGCCTGGAGAAAGAAGGGAAACAGGACACCAGCTTGATACAAAACCGAATGAGGAAAACTGCATTCTTTCCTCCCTCCCACCTTTTTGTGAGGGGCCTTTGTGATCCTTTTTCCAGGACATAACATCCTCAAAACCAACCAGTTTAATCCTAAACCACGTCACTCACAGGGATTACAATTATTTAGCCCAGGCGGGCAATCAAAACACCTACAGCCCGGCTCAAGGCATACCACCGAAAGCCTGTGCTGCGACTTAAGGCGTCCCACCACGCCAACACAAAGCCAGGCATAAGAAGACCAGAGAAGGCGCAGCATTCTCCAGCTCCCGAACTTTCCCTCTTGCGATCTGAGGTGTCCTGGAGCAGGAGCCTTCCTCGACGCTCGGGGGGTGCCCCGAAGGGGAAAGGCGGGCAGCAGGGAGGAAAAGAGCCGAGCCGCTGGGCGGTCGCAGGGCCGGGCTCCCGCCCATAACCCGGGCGAGCTTGTTTTGTTGGTTTGGGTTTTGGTTGTTTTTTTGTTTTTTTGTTTTTTTTTTTTTTTTTTTTTTTTTTGGCAGAGGGAGGGAAGCGAGCCCCGGCGGCGGCTTACCGGGGAAGTCGCAGCGGTACGGCCGCTCGGGCTCCAGGTGGCTGCGGCGGCGGTGGGCGGCGAGGCGGGCGGCGCTGGGGAAGCGCTGCCCGCACGCCTCGCACTTGTGCGCCGCCTCCTGCTCGTGGGCGCGGCTGTGGGCCCGCAGGTTGTAGACGGTGGTGAAGCGCTTGGCGCAGCCCGGCGCGGCGCAGGCGAAAGGCCGCAGCTTGTCGTGCGAGTGCAGGTGCCGCCGCAGCTTGTAGGCCGTGGCGAAGGACCAGGAGCAGCCCGGCACCGGGCAGCCGAAGGGCCGCGCCGCCGCCGCCCCCCCCGCCGCCCCGCGGCCGTCCTCGCCGCCGCCGTGCGCCGAGAGGCGGTGCAGCCGCAGCTGCTGCTTACGGGGGAAAGCCTCGCCACAGCGCGGCTCCGGGCAGGGGAAAGCCGGCGGCGAACGCGGCCGCGGCCCGCCCGGCGGTTCGGCGGGGCTGGCGGCGGCGGGGGGCGGCGGCGGCGGCGGGGCGGGCGGCGGCGGCGGGGCGCCCGCGGCCTGCTCGGCGCCGGGCCCCAGCGTCAGGACGCCATTCTCGATGCGCACCACCAGGCTCTGGTTGTTGATGGTGATGGTCCCCGAGAAGGAGCCGTCCTCGCCGCCGCCATCGCTGCCGGTAGCGGCGGGCAGCGGCGGGGGAGGAGGAAGAGGAGGAGGAGGAGGAGGAGGCGGCGGCGCCGAGCCGGGGGCCTCCTCCGGCGGCTCGGCGGGCGGCGGGCCGGGCTGGGCGCGCCCCGCTTCGCCGCCCGCCTCGGCCGCGGCGCGTACCACGTTGAAGACGAGCAGGAGCCCGTCGTTGTCAGGCGCGGGCCCCGCCGGCGGCGCGCAGGGGCTGGCACCGGGCTCCGGCTTCTCCTCCACCAGCAGCACCGGGAAGCTCACGTAGAGGCCCGACGCGGCGGTGCTGGCGGCAGAGGAGGAGGAGGTGGCGGCGGCCGCCGGCTCCCAGCCGGGCGGCGGCGGCGGGCGGCGCGGGGTGGCGGGCGGCGCGGCGGGGCCGCCATGTTGGGCGCCGGGCCGGGCCCGGGCCGCCTCCGCGGCGGGCAGCCCCTGCGTTTCCATCTTGGGGGTCCCTGTAGCAGCGGCTGAAACCGGAGCCGCGGGGCGGGGCCGGCGCGGGCCGGCGGGGAAACCCGGAGCGCGGAGTCGCGGACCGGACGGGACGGGGCGCGGCGAGGGAGGCGCCGGGAAAAGACGGAGCGCGGAGTCGGCGGACGGGGCGAAGCGGGGTTCACCCCGCGGCCGCTAGCCCCGCTCGACTTTCCGTCGCCTCGGGGGGGCTGCCCAGGTGGCCACCGTACACTAGCGAGCTGCTTCTAGGATCTATGTATTGCTGTTAATAGCAGGGAAGAAGCTGTGCCGGCACGGAGCACTTCTAAGCTTGCAACCACACGTGGAGAGTTGCAGTAGGTATATACTTCATCAAAATACCCTTCGGTGGAAACAGAAAATTGCATTAGGAAACAGCCTCGAACAATGCAGATTTCCTGTTCAGATCATGGCCGTGCCCCTGGACCACCCCAGAGCGTCAGGGAGAAGCAATAAGGGATGCTGCGGAGGGGGAGCGGGTTGTCAAGGCAGGAGGGAAGAAGGACAGACACAGACAAAAGGAGATCGGGGGTAGAAAAGAGGCTCCAAACTTAGATATTGTTGCTGAAGTCGGATAAGCCTATGCAAAAAAAAATCCTGCAAGTTCAGTTAGTGCATAAAAACCGGGTAGTTTATTTTTTTGTTCTTGGGCAAAGCTGTTTTGGGGGGCAATGTTCAGCTCCCTTCTGGCTTTCTGATACTTAAGGAAAAAGGGAAATTACCCTGTATTTGGCGTGGAAATGACACCACTCCCCTGCTGCTGTGGGACCGATGAGCAATCCCAGCAGATGGTGCTGTGATCCTTCCACTGCTCAAATTACTCCTCCTTTCCGCTGAGCAATTTAGCATCAAATCTCCAGCAGCAAGGATGGGAGACTGCTGGCTGGGCACACTCAGCTCCAGGGAAGCCTGTACTTCTTGCCACAGAGCTGTAGGTACGCCCAGAGCTCCAGTGTGGACCTGGCACAGCCCTCTGCAGAGTCTGAAGTGCCCGGGTCATCGAGCACAGCCTCCTCAGGAATCCCCTGTACCTCACGGCTGACTGCCGCTGGGTGGGGGTCATTCCTGTTCTTGGCTGCCCCTAGCCATCCCCATCTCCCCGGGGAGGTCTCTGCAGTACCTTCCTTCCTGTTCCTAGCAAAATAAAGGTCTGGTCAGGAGTTTATTGCTTAACACATAGGTGCATCCCTAGTTGATGGATGTCAAACCTGAAGGAGAAAATAATAATTAAAAAAAAAAAAACACAAATTGCTTATGTTTGCCACAGCCTGGAGGGATTCAACAAGACCCTAACTAGGAAAGCTAACAGCTCTCTCCTGTCACAAGCCTTACACCTTTAAAAACCACTGTAATTGCAGACATATGAGTGTTCTGCGTGAATTATCCTTTGTCACCAAGCTCTTGTCTCTGCAAGCAGGCACAAGCTTTTCAGGACAAGTGTCTGTGTTTTGAGGAAAGCACTAAGGTACAAAGATTCATAGGAAGGTGCTCCAACCTGTGGCAAGCTTGAGACTTCCCTACAGAAATGCATTACCTTTACACCCACTGTCTGGATCTGATCTGAGGCAATCCCTACAGATGCGTGGCTTGAAGACAGCTCTTTCTGTACTGGGTTTGTCCAGCAGTGAGGTCAGCTACCTAAAAATGACATCAGCATCCGCACAGAACAATAGCCCATTCACAGTCCCAGCTTCTCTGCAAGTAAGTAGAGAACAGATAAAACAAGGCTCAGCAGAGCTCAGAAAGGGAATCTTCGCACTGGGCTTGTTTGTGGTTTCTGTATGCTGGAAACCACCTACTGTTTCATCCCAGGCAGTAACAGGTTATTGTTTCCCTCTGCCCTCCCAAAGGTGTTGTAAACCTCAGTCAATTCACATTCATTAGGTGCTTGAGATACGCAGTTAAAAGACCAAAGTAGATTTAAATGTACACACATAACTATATATACTACGTAATTAAACAACAGTGAATAGTCATAAATACAACGAACTGCACATCACTGCCTTTTTGTAACCCATTTTGTCTTACTCATGCTGCCTTATTAATAAAGACTACATAGTCTGAACTTCAAGTAGTAGCTCTTATATAGCACTCGTACATTCAGGTTCTATGTCTCCCTACAGGTAACCCAGAGTTATAAACTCCCAGGGACCTGAGTAGCATTAAACACGGGTATGCTTGCAAGGTTATGTTCTCAGGTCAATAAAGCTACAAAGATCAAAATAAGGTTCCTTTTTTGTCTGGGATGAAGGTGAGCATGCCGGCAGGTACCCCAGTACTAAACAATACAAAGGTGAAGAATTCATAATAAATATTTCTTCAACATTTTGTTGCTGGTGGATTTTCAACTTGGAATTAAGATGAATCTATGGAGCACTTCTACACTCCTTTGTACAGAAAAGCCAGTGTTGTTCTGGTTGTTCCTCTTGACAATGTGGTACCCTAGTGCTTTTGGGCTATGAAGACTCAAGTAGTTTTATACACTACCAAGATACTAACTTTGGACCCGGTCCAGTGTGGTTATTAATAATAGGTAATGCATAACATATGTCAAAGCAATGGCTGTCAAATCTGGCTGACAACTACTCACATCTCAATCCTATAACTTGGCAATGTGGGTGTTTTTTGCATAGTATAAAGCAATTCCGATCAACTGCAGATTGCACTTCACAGAAGGTTCAGTTACAAGCAGATGCCAGACTCTCACTATTCATCTGAAGACATATACAGTACGTGAAAAGAGTAAAGAACCAATTTGCAATTCAAAATAAACTGTTTACTTGGCACCAGAGGCAATACAGAGTTGCAGAGTGTGCTCACCTGGCAAGTACCACAGGGTCTAGTCATTGTATGATTTCTTGAGACCCCGCAGTCCTGAGGACTGTGGCTCATCACACCTCATCTGCAGCAGCCAGCACAGGTTTACCTGCGTAACCCCTTCCCCTGCCAAGGGGTAACGGATCCAGTGCCCAGGAGACTGAGTGACAGGGCAGATCAAGTCCAGTACCGCATGTGCACCGGGGAAGGGATTGCTGGTGCTCTGTGTTCGTGTCTGAATGAGGCCCATATACAAGGGCCATGCTTAGCCTGAGACATGATAGCTAAGAATTATTTTTATACACACACATATTTATATATGTGTACGTAAAATAAGTTTCTGTAAATATATATATGTATGTATCTGCCAGTATGTATGTGTATAGGGGCTTTAAAGTAAGCCTCAATTTTTGGTTCAGCATCACAGTTGATTAGAAACAAAATACTTCAGTGAGTTACTGTTAACACAGATATAATAGTAGGTTCAGCTGAAAAATATGCCTTTTTTCAGTTGCATCTAGGCACACTGGATTCTGTGCCTTCCTAACTCTTCCCGGGAAGAAGGGAGACCAAAAAGACCTTTCTGTATCTATTTTACTATATAATCAATTTCCATGTGAAGGAAGCCCACAGGGTCTTGCCTTTGGTGCTTTAGTTTGGTTTCATATCAGTTGTGTTTTATTTCAGAAAGTGTATATGATCATTTTGTTACAGTGCTTCACTAATTGCATCACTCACATCCAAGTGGGTGAGTAGTGCATGTTTTTTTTTCGTTAAAAAGCAGCAGCCAGCACTAAGGATCTAAGTTTTCATACATTTAGAAGCTGATCAAGTGCAATGGGCTTCTACAGAAGAAAAAATTAATCACTGTGTGACACAAAGCACACACAACATCAGATTCAGCAGAATGGCACCATCTCAGACTGATGCAGAAGTTGGCTCACACTAATTTATCGTGAGTTGTTCTATATTTTCCTGGACATGCTGTAAGATGTCTGGAAATGGTCTAGTACATTCTGCCCTCAAGCTTTTCCACCCACTTACCTGGCACTGCATTCTGTTCCTGCTTGCAGTGAAAATTTTAGGGAAAAACAAGCAGGCTGGCTGCGTTTAACTGCTTAGAGTTTATCTGTCACTTTCTATTGCAACCACCAAATGCTTTTATGGCAATATAGAAAAGCTCGAGTCTAGCACATGTGTTATCAGTACATTCTCCAACAGCTGAAGAATAAGTTTGTTTACACACCAACATGTTTGGCTACTGGTTTTCATGGCTCTTTGCTGATAGCAGCAGAGTCTGAATTAGAATGAAGAGTTCCAATTTCCATTCCACATTTGATCTACCAGACCTAAGAGTCTCCTTAACTTATGAATTATCAAGAATAAGTGGATTTCTTTTTTTTCTTTTTCTTTTTCATTTAATTTTCAGGATGAAATTCCAGTTCCTTGCCTTACAATGAATAGTTTCTTATTGCAAATATTGTTCCAAATATACTTGTGAAAAGAACGTTTCCGACATCAGTGGACCTGTCACAGACGGATACAGGTTTGCCCCATTAACAACTTAAAAGGGACAAAAAGAACTCACATGGAAGAGAGATTTGCAAAGCTTTTATCATTTGGCCAGACAGCAAAATAGGGCATCAAGGAAGCAACTTCAAATGTATTTTTAAGGGCAACATTGCATTGGGAATACCACTAATGTTTCATGGCCTGCTCCAAGATGTTCTCGTCCACCACCTTGTGAGGGAGAGTCACCTTCAATGTGGCATTCTCCTTCATTGCTTGGCAGATGGTTTCATAAGCATAGTCATTACCTGACCAGCAGCGTCTGGCGACCTGTCAGACCAGAAAATCAATGGGTGTTAAAATCCTACATTTCTCTCGCCACATCCATTTTATACAGTATTTGTCCAAACACTGGCACCCAATTTCATGACAATTCTCTCACCAAAAATAATTGTGCACTCCATCCCAGCTCTGTAAAACTGGCACTTGGTTTAGATAACAGTATCATTTAAGCCATCAGTCCTTTTGTAGTGGGATACATATTTAAAAAGGAAAATGTTACTCAATTCATTTTCAAAATATTAAATCAAGGAGCCAAATGCTCTGCCAACATGTAAGGATGAAACTCTATGGACAGCCAGGAAACTGGTAAACCCCTCTTCCAACAAAGCTCTGCGTTTTGATCTGTGTACAAGCAAGATTCCCCAGATGAAAAAAAGTCAAGATTTGACACAAAGCAAATAAGTCCTTCCCTCTATTCAGTGGCTTACAAATCTCTATCATGAATTGCAAATTGGCGTCTGAAATATTCAGACTCAAAAGCATTCAAGAAAGAAAATACTTAGGTTTCAGTATAGCAAGGTATTTAAGCATATGAATAATGTAAGACTACTAAATTCCCAGGATCATTGCAATAACAGCTAAAAATGATCTTTTGTCAACAACTCAATTTCCCTGCCACTCACCTATGATTATTTCTGGCAGTATATTTTCAAGGGTACTCTATAGTTTCTTTCCAGTCCTGTGTATAATATGGGTAGCATTCTCAGACTGTCCTTTTTCAACATGTGTGTGGAGGAGTGGGGCTTTTGCTTGCAATAAATCAGAGCAGCAATAGATTTATTGGTTTTTGATAGGTTGTTTCTGATATACAGTTCTTGTTAAGGGTTTGTCTTCATTACTCTTATCTACAAATTAATATAATTGTCTTCCTCCTTCTTCCTTAATAGTTTGTTCCTGTGTTATTTCAGATCTGGGACAGCAAATGCATGCAATTTGTTCCTTCTCCTCTTCTACCCCCAGTCATGCCAGGTCTTATGAGGAGAAAAAAAAAAAAGTTTAGGTCTAAGGCAAGTAGGAATTCTGCAATTCTCTTGAGAAGTAAAACAGAGCAGATCATTTCAGCATTGTCAAGGAGCATCCTCAATACATCAGTTCTTTGTGAGGTTACATGACTAAAATTCAACAGGTCTTGTACTTTCATTGGGCTGTGCATCACTACATCCTTTTGATTTGGTTCCCTGCAAGTACTGAATCAAAACCTCTCTGCCACTTCAGAGTTGGGATCCTAGTCTTAAACCCAGGCAGGATCTATCTGAACACTGATGGAATGCAAAAATTCTAATAGTAGCAAGGGCTGGATGAGCTGGCACTTACATGACAAGCTTTTCAAGATACCTTGATCTAGAAGTTAGGGACAGGACTAAAGTTCTTATAGTTGTCAGTTGTATTGTGTAGGCAAATAATAATGCCAACATGTCTAACAAAATTACAGTAAGCATGCTTCCCTTTCTGCTTAAAGAATAACAAAACACACCCTGACACGTGGAATTTCTGGGCTCCAATATGTTGTAAAGTCAGAAGGGGTGGTCCCGGGACTTTACCCAAGAATTACTCAGCCTCTTTTATTGACTTGAAGTCTTTTGAAGTTGGTTGGAGGGGAAAGAAAAAAAAAAAAAAAAAACAAACAAACCAAACAAACAAAAAAACAAACAAACAAAAAAAAACAACCAAACCAAACCAAACAAACAAAAAAAAAACAAAACAAAACAAAGAAACAAAACAACTCATTGACTCTAGTGGGATCAGGCTCATAAACACCCATTTTAGATGCAGTGGATAGAACAAGTCAGTTGGCCCATTAGGCCTATTCCTGGGATACAAAAAGCCAGATCCTAAAAACTCCTGCCTGAGTGCTCATACTTCCCATTCAGTTAAAAAAAAAAAAATAAAATAGGTGCACTGGAACCCAAGTACCTAAATAAACATAGTCCTGGAGACAGTAAAATATTAAAGTGAACATATATAATGAATTTTGCTTACTCCATTGGAAACATCCCAGCTAAGCATCATCTTCGCCCGTTCTTCAGCCTCCTTGGACCCATCCAAAACCAGGCCAAATCCCCCATTGATCACTTCACCCCTAAAAAATATAAATGTAAGAGAATCAAATCAAAATAATTTAAAGAAATCCCACAAAAATCACAGGAGTTAATTTGTTCAGTTGCACTGCAGAAAGAAAGATGAGAACATAGAAATGGTGCTGATTAAGAGACATTAACAGTGTCCTTTATATTAACAATAAAACAAAACAAAACAAAAACAAACAAGCACACAAAAAAGGGAATTTAACAGGGCAAAGGCCTAGTTTCCTGATCTGCAGCAAGCCTGTTCCACCTTTATTGTAATGCCTAGCTAGCAGTCAGTATCTGGTCCAAGCAGGAGTGCCAAAAACTAAGTTTGCGTTGCATCTCCTGAATGTCCATACTGACTCAAGAAACAAGTAAAGAAAGGTTAACACTTCTGACAGTCTGGAGAGTTACCTATCTCTGGGTATTTTTAAACGCTAAGCTGTTTGTTTTGGCTCCACTAGAGCCTGTCATATAGATAGGATCGTGAGGAGGACTGTGTATTTATTGAAGCAGACAGATGGATCTATTTATATTCCCTCGGGACAAATGAGAGAGCATAAGTATTTTATTAAAAAAGCGTTAACCACCACTTAATGCACATCTGCTTCAATCATTTCAAAAACAGTCATTCATTTTGTATGAGATACATAGATGTTTAAAGATATCAGTGCCAACTTTTCAGGAAGCAGACTTATTGGCAGAAGAAGAACAGAAATATGTTAAAACTAACAGATTATACTTGGGAGAAATACCAGTCTGGTTTTAAAAGGACAAGGGAAAACATGTAGAGCAAAACATCTTGTCTGACTTCAGATTCTGGCCTGCTCAAGTTCTTCTTTTGTTGCATATGGTGAATAGTGGTGAATGCAGTTGAATAATTATCTGTTGCTGTAAATCTATGAGTTCTGGTATTGTATCTCAGCATCAGCAATACCTGAGGGTTGGGGCATATCATATAACCACACATGGTATGAGAGACTACTAATGGAGACCCCGGAAGCAGGATTTTGTCCTCTGTGTTTTATAGTTAATATAATGATTAAGTTTACAAAATTTACATATAATAATATCAGACATATCCATGATCAGACAGGAGTTAGGTGTCTTCCAGTCCAGGAATGAATGGTTTCTTACTGTATATTTACCAGCAGTAACTTAAACTTCTCGGGAAATGAGACTACATTGGAGTCTCACAGACTTGAGATCTACTTCCTGAAACTAGAACTCATATTTTTTCATTTTCAATGTAATGTTGTTACTTACCTGATGTTAATTCCCTTTCACTAGTTATATAGTTAGCACCTGTGTGCTAAGTAAGACCCTATCACATGGCTGAGGAAGGAACTTAGAGCTCCAGATCTCACCATCACAGTATCATTCTGTGAATTCCCTTCAGTTTACCACTGTTATTCATATCATTATTACAAGTGCATTTTCTGTTGAAAGGCACAGTTTTCTTGAAACTGACAGTTCTTACAGCAGAATGTTAGTGAATGAATCAGTTTCTCATCTTTAGCAGGAAAATTTGAAACAGTCACATTTCAATTGAGATGTTTGCATACTGTAAGCTCTGACTCTTCAAAATAAAATGTTCCTTTTTGATTGACCCTGTCAACACTTTTCATCTTGGAATATAACTCCCAGGATCTTTTTACTGTGTGAAATCTTTTGTTATTTCTGTTCTTAGTCTCATTTTGAGATGAAAACAAACATCCAAACATCTGCATTTCTTGCAAATTCTACTTTTTGAATTGCTCATGTTGTTACCATCTTGTCCGAAAGAGGGGAGCAGACTGGATGACAACCTTAGAGATGTAATTGTATCAAGACCAGGGCCAGTTACCTTACCATACTCTGCTGTTCTGCATACAGAGACCGAATCAGCACTATTCTTTACTGTCAAAGTACAAAGCTAGAGTACACTTACGAACATCAGTGATGCCATTGCCATGTAATTGGGATCACAGTATGAGCACACCTCAAGACAGCCTACTGGCAATAGCAGATGATAAGAAAGTCAGACCTCTGGACCAGTGCTTTATAAAGATATTCCATATGGGAAGATGATGTTCTTTCAGTAGCAAAGATCCCTTCTGTGCCCAGCATCCCAAAGAGCATCCTTTGAAGCTTAGGCATGAACGGTGAGCATCTGATCTCACTTGCACTCCATAAATTTAGAGCCTCTCCCATCGATTTCCACAGAGTTACTCCAGTATAAATCAGAATCACTCATCAGAATCTGTCCTACTGTCTAAAACTCGCTCATAAATTAAATGCCAATGTTTGTTAGGATGGATTTTCTAGCAAAACCTCTCACTTTTAAAGGGGAGCTCTCTGACTTCATTAGCATTGGGTCAGATCTTCAGGTAATTAAAGAAACATGTGGCATTTTGACCTAAGCTACCTCCTATAATTTCCAGATGCCTCCTTCTAAGGTGATCAAAGAAAACAAGGCCTCTCTCACAATCAAGATGTCACACTGTCAACAGTGCAGTTCAATTCTTAAATTGATTCTGCCTTTTTGTTACTACAGGTTACTCAAGCTCCATGCTAATATACATTCTCCCGCAAATAAACAGACAGCAAGAAATGAATAACATTCATTTGCTGTAATTACAGTCAAGACTATGTTAATCTTAAATCTCTCAAACAGCACATGTGATGCAGATTCCAGCTAAATAAATATTAATCCTGCTTTTTCTGTTTGTCCCACAAGGCTATAGCACAGAAAAATCAGAGCAGTTGAAAGCATTTCTCTAGTCTCACAGGGAAGGCAGGGCCGATCTGTCAGCAGTTGCAGGCAAGCTCAACCTCTTCAGGGAGGACTTCTAGCTGAACACAGTGCAATTGCCATTTCTGAACTTCCTGAACAGAAACTTGCCAATGACAACTTGATTTCTCTCTAATCACATGCATATTTGTTTATAAATATATATAAGCTTACACACACACTTTCACATTTCCAAATCAGCTGATGACAAGAAGATTTTATCAGGCACATGAAGATTGTTTTATTGCAAAGTCAGCTGAATTTTTAGCTTTCTAGAGAAAAACAAAAACAGGCTCCTAAAAACTAAAGGCATCTGTCTCTTTCAGGCAAAGAAAGTAACTTGTTATGGTTGGGGGGTTGTTTTGCTTCTTTTAACACCTTTAAATTGTTCCTCTCTTTCTCCTTAGAAGGCAAAGAAGTGCAGCACTTTAACTAGCCAGGGTGGTGCCGTGATTAGTTAAGCTGAGCAGAACCACCTAATCCTGCCGTGGTTGTCGGGGGCTCTCCAGACCACGGCATCTAATGACATGACATTGTTACCACATCTGAGTCTCAGCATGGTGGCTTATTAAGGCTCATGCAGAGACAGACCTAATTTTCAGGCTCTGCATTCTTCGTTGAAGCACAGTAATTTAATCACAGAGAGCTATGACTGCTCCCGAGAACACGGTGAGCAGGTATTGTTCCACAATGACAAGCCACGAGCAGCCATAGGAAATGTCAAAAAAGATAACCAAACCTTGTTTTTAAATCGATATTTTGATGTCAGTGAATAGCCACATGCTAATTTTCTGATGCATTACATAAATGACAGCACCTCTGCTCTGCCTAGGGGAATTGCTTCTTTCTAATGATGTAACTCTGGTTAAGAAACAACCAAAACAATGTAACTGAAATTGCAGTGTGGTCAGTGCCAGTTTTCCAGAAGTAAGGGCAGTTCTCATCATTCAGCCAATCTCTCTTTGATTTGCTCAGAGGGCTAGAAATGTGCAGGAGGGATTTACCTTATGGAGGCCAGAGAGATAGGCAATATGATCGTTTGCATCCTTTGAATTAAGCATCATCAATGCACAGAACATTCGTGGCATAAGCAATTATTTTAGCAATTCTAATAATTATAATTATCATAAAGATATTCCAAATATTTTGCACAACTTGTAGTGGAGAGTGATTTTCATTGCTTGTATTTCATAAGCAGATACTTTTAAAGTGTAGTCTGCTGCTATCTCTGGAGTCTGAGACTGAGATGACAAGAGTAAGAACATACTCCAGTATGTATTTTTCTTTCAGAGTTATGTAAGTTTGTAAGTTATGAATAAAATCTTGGCCATGGTGGTTATTATCACTGAAATCAGTAAAGGCAAATTTTCATTCCATGTGTCTAAGCCCTCTGAAAGCTTTCTTATCCCATTGTTCAATTTTACTCTCATGTACCTTCTATTCAGTATTTACTTCACTGAAATCAAAGGAAATAGAGTACAGGAGAGGTAACTCTTCATCTGACTTGAAGAGATATTTTCTAGTCTCAGCTCATCTGAATGAGTAACAATTAAGTATCATTAAGTGTCTCAGAGGATAACATCTGCTACAAGATCTTTGGCTTGCTGTTGATTGCATACTCCAGAGCTGGATGGAACAGGGAGGTGGAAGGGTTCACTACAATATTTAATAGAGGGTTGTGCCCCTTTTGACTGGCGACACCACCAAATGAAGTCATCACTGTAAATGGGAGAGGCATTGCTGCACTATGCTGAAAAGAACAAACCAGATCTAAAGACTGCAGTGTGGCCAGGCTTTCCTTTTCCCTACACATCTGCCAATCCAGAGTAACCTTTTAGCAGCATATGAAGGAGATCAGTTTCCCTCCCCGTGTATAATATTTACCTCATTCTGCTTCTCAGTTTAGGCATCTTACGTGAAGGAGGTGTTTAATCCAGTCCTGACTTGGCTGTGGTCTTTTATCCTACCAGGCACAAGCAAGGGGAGAAGACTGGGGGGTTTGCTAGCACCTGAGCTGTTTTGTATCAATAACCCCTTGTTGCACTTTAGCACATGAGCATTTATATTGGGGTCCTAAGGTCACATATTTAAATACAGCTTGAGGGGAAACCTAAACATAATCCATCCACTAACACTCTGGCTGTGCATGTGTGAAGACAACTTTGGAAGCAGGATCTGTTCAAAAAGACCACAGCAGACTGTCCTCGTTTGGCAAATTAAGTTCTTCAACTGTGCTGTGGCCAATGTCCAAAACACTTTTTCTAGACATATGGGCATTAATTAAAAAAGCCTCATACAACACCACACTTTACTTTATGATATGTCGTTCCAGTCCTTGTTTCCAAACCCATCCTTCTCATGTACATGACATTGTACTACTTCAGTGATACATGCATCTTTTATGCAATTCCCCTCCTGTCTCTCCTCCCCACACACATACACAGTAGTGGCAATAGGATTCAGAGTCCAGCTTTAGAAACATAGATAAATTCTTACCAGCCAACTCCACCACCGTTGTGCAGTGCGACCCAGGTCGCTCCTCTGAACGCATCTCCTACAAAGTTCTGTACCGCCATGTCTAGGAGGAGAGCAGAGGTGTTATGGATCTGACATGCTGCATTCACTATTTTGTTGTGATGCTCACTTCATCCCCTGACACCTTGATTATGGCTGTGTGAAGGCAGTGTTGAAGGCAGGTTTTACTCACAGCTTCTCTCACAGACATACGCTGAACATCTCATTCGTGGGAGGAACAGGTAAGAGAGATTTTTCCTACCACTCTTTGTTCCTACACTGGAGGAAGCAAATGCCAGTTTCACATTGTGGTTTGTGAGGACTCTGATGCTTTCTGTATCTGTGATCCAATTCAAGAAGTTGAAGAACATACCACTTCTCATCTGGGATATCCCTCCTCAGGGTGAAAAGAGATACAACCCTCTCCTTTGGGAATGCCTCAGCTGTGGAAGAACAGGCTGGACACATCCATGGGGAGGATTTCAAAATGGGGGGGGGGGGGGGACACACGATGACACACATGGAAAACTACACACCTTGCAGTTCTCAGAAGCCTGAAGTATTTTCAACTAAGACTGCAGAGTTAATTCAGCCCTGTGCAGAAAGCCAGTCTAAAGCTAAGGAGTAGCATTTTTGGGAACACAGTTGGGATGAAAGTGGTATTGGCCCTGATTCTCTGGATATGGGAGAATTTTACCCTGAACAAAAACAGCTAAAATCACACAGGAGGTTTATTTTGTTTTTTAAAAATGAAGAAAAATAATTTAGCAGACAAATGTAATTTGACTAATGTCAAATGCATGATTTCCACTGAAATGTCCACTAGAATTTTCTATATTCGCTACAATATGTGCTAAAACATATACCCAGAGTGGTGGAAAGAGGTATGCAAAGAGGATAACAGTGTAAAGTTTACTGAAAACATTTGTCCAAATTTCATAGATCATTTTGCTGTGCTTTTAACAGCAAAAAATAAGAGACAAACAGCAATATCCCCACCAGTGACATTTGCAGACTTACTGTAGCTACGTGTTTGATGGAAAAATGAGTTTACTTGAGCACTAATATATGTTAAACCCTGTCAAAAGCCCCATTATGGCATCTTTTATCTGGCATTATGTCACTTTAATGACCCAATTATAATAATTACAGTGCTGTCAGGAGGGAATGGTAGAGATCAAACTACCCATATTCTAAAACGTACAGATTTCTTCCTCAGCCACTAGCATAAGAGTGGAGGTTGAACAAGGAGCATGCAAGTAGACTAACAATGTAATAATGTGCTGCTCCTTGTCTTTGATAAAGGTCACTAACTGTGCAAATGTCTGTGCTGAAAAACACTCTGCAGAACAGCAATGACCCATGTTTGCCAAGGATCAGGCTGAGGTACTTACTGTAAAACAGACAAGCAAACACTCTGGAACATTCCTGTGTACCAGAGAGGAGCAAATTTCACCAGAACCAGCTCAAATGTGGTGTTAAAACAACATGAAAGAAGGGAAAGAGGAACATCTAAGATTTTATTCTATTACCTCCAGAGGGTCATTTGGTAAAACAGACTTAGACCTGGTTTCAAAGACTAGTGAAATCAGTGGTCAACAGACTTTAGATAAGCCCTCGGAGAAGGCAAATGGTTCATGTAAATCACAAAATACAATGAAAAACACAGCATGATGAGCGTTGGGGCTTAGCAAGACTTGTTTCTATTGCCCACTTCTGAAGGCATTGCCTGAGGTTTACTTAAGTTGCTAAGCCCTTTGGTGGAGACATTACTTTGGATTGCTGTTCTCTGTGCAGCTGCAGCATTTTCTCACAGCTTGTCAGAACTGAAAATTATTCAAGGCATCTGTCCATCTGGCCTATTAGAACTAGCCAACATATTCAAAAAGTGTTGAAGTAGGACTGATAGACACAGCTAAAAGCCTCATTTCATCAAGAAATCCAGTTAAGATAGCAGGGAACTTTTATCCTTAAAATTGAGCCATAAATTGGTTCTATTATGAATTCCCATAATGGAAGTAATTCAATATGCTTAGCTACCTCTATCATAATTTCTCCTTCTACAGCAGCTTGTATCCTCCAATCTCACACCACTTTGCAACTGTCAGTTCATGACATGAGGAAACACTACCGGGCTAAAGCTATTATCATAATTTACACTTTATGGATGGAAAATTGAGGAAGATTTAGGTTAAAAAATGCTTAGTTCATCATTCATTTTTTCAGGTCTCCAATCTGATATTTCTTGGGTTTATTTTACTAAAGCATAATTTCACAAACCCAAAAGCAGGGTCTGGTTAGCTCAGGTCGGGTGTACAGAATTAAAGGCTCCTTTTGTATAGCAAACCTACATGACTTGCCCACAGTCACACTGTAAGTGAGCAACAAGCCTTGGAGTCTAATCCAGAACACCTGACATCCATTCTTGTGCTTTTATTATCAAAGTATGTTCCCTTATGACCAGAAAAGTTCCCTTCAGAAACTCCAGACTGTTTCCTTGAGTCCTTGGGCAATGAAATGAATGCCACTGTGTTTGCTTTAAGCAAAACACTATTATAGACCTGATTTTTATCTTGTGGATCCCAAGGAAATAGGGCTGTAATTCTGCTCAGATCACCTCTTTGAAACAGTGAGGTGCAAAAGTAAAATCAAACAGAAAATACAGTCCTCTGAGACAGACTCCTTTCCACTTACATTGAGGTAAATCTGGTGCATCTTCCCTGAATTTTCAGTATTGTTCTGGACCTCTCCTATTTAACTAGCTCCACATCCATGTCTGTATCACTATTAAATCTCACAAAGCTTCTCAGGAAATCTGATTAATTGGGATTAAAGAGTTAAACAAAAGCATTTTTAAAATGTTGCATAAAAAAACAATTTATCTTTTAAAGCAATTTCCTTGTTTGCCCAGACAGACAGACAAGCCCCAGCTGCTCTGCTGACCCGCACAAAAGGCTGATCCATCATAAATGTTCGACGTTTCTCTGTAAGGACTGTCGGTCCCACTCACATCATGATGATCTCGGCTGAGCACTACTGGAGCCTGCAAAAAGCCAAGGACGAGAAAATTGAATCCTTCATGGACTGTCAACGCTACCGAGGATCATCATTTGCTGGGTTCACTTCTGTCTCAAGTAATTTCAAACCTCAGCTTTGCCCCCTCTTCCAAACTCTCTGAAACACCTTATCTGTTATTACAAAACAGTTGTTCACATACTGTTCATGAAAGCCACCGTCCTTTCGTAACTAAGAGCTTGTTTTTATGCCAGTGGCATCCTCAAAGGAGGGCAGGGAAAGAGGGGAAGTAGTAAGGTTATTTAATCTGAGCATTTCTTTGCTGAAATTTCAAAGTCATTTCAGTATGCAAAAATCTTCATTCAAAAATAGTTCTTGTTTGCTGTTGAAAGTTAAAACTAACAGTAAGAAGTTTTACACATTTGCTTTCCTTTGGAAGACTTCAAGACTAAAAATAAGTTAGCAATGAAAATCAGCAATTTCATACAGCTCAAGTCCATTCTTGATCTGGAATTTAACTGACAGTATGAATCTAGATCAGCTTGCAGGTCTTCGTTATCATTTGCCATGCACAGGGTTTATATAAGGATCATTCACTCTTGGCATGGTGTGGTCTGGAATTAACTGGCTCTGTTTTATGCTGGCAGTGAATTAGAAAATCACTGAAAATAGACATGAGCACCCAGCCTGCAAGAGGAGGAATGGAGATTTGCAGAAACAAAAAAAGGATGCAACAAAATCCAAAGGGCCTGGGAGTCTGACCTTGTCAGTCATAGCTCAAAGGGAGTGCTCTCTCTGGTCAGGTTTATTTTTTGAGACTAGCTTGCAGTGATATTAATTTTGAGTCCTGAGGTCAACAGCATTTGAAATATTTTAACAAACATTTTCTAAGTAACTAAACCTAGACCTTTTCTAGCTGGAATCCATTCTAAGTTTTACTTGAGTTTGCCCCTTTAAAAAGGGTAATTGTAATTCAGCTATAAAAGAGATGGAGGCGAATGAGTGGCAATGCCTTGGTTCTGACGCTGTTGTACACATGGAAAATAACAGATATAATTACTGAGTGGTGCCGACATCTACCTACAATACTCATGAAGAACCCAGAAAATCCCAGTAACAATCTCGTCCACAGTTTGTACTTTTATACCACTACATATGGCCAATGGGATTTTACACAGACGAGTAAGGTATTATGCACTAGAGTGGCAATGTTAAGCCTAACGATTTTCTTCATCCACATATGTAATGCAAATGAAAATTGACTGCAGAGCTGACTGGAGCCATAATATGGCTGAAAGTGAGGGATAGAGAGTAAGAAGCACTGAGGGGTGTCACCGTCTCTTGTTACTTTCAACATCTGTGACACTGCTAAAGAGCTGTAGTCCCCGCCTCGTGTTTTCAGCAAATCACAGCATAATATGTTGTGCATGTAGATGTCCAAATAGAAAATAAGGCAGATTCCCAACATGAAATATATGGTAGCATATTTCAGAGAGTCTCTCTTCTGTTACATAGTGCAGTATTGGTGACAGGCAGAGAGGACTGATCCACGCTAACAGAATACTGGTCACATGTAAAAGGCCAGCACTTCTGATCTCACAGATTGAAGCTTTCTTCCTTCCCACCTGCCACCCCAGTCTCAGATATTAAACACAATTACCAGACCATATCAAGACAAAAAAGACAAACCTTAATCCTTCCTTCAGAAATTGCTCGATTAATAGCCACGGCTATAGACACACGACCCTTCTGATCAGAATATAAGATTCTAGCTTGAGAGCCAACAACCTGGAAAACAAAAATGCCAGCGTGATAAGGTTCTCTGTGCAACGGGCTTATCTTTCAGCCCCAGATAAATGGAGTCACAGGAGTGACCCCTTCCCTTTTGTAGGAGAAAGTGCAGATTATTTCCTCGACAACATCCAGCTTCCAGAAAAAAAAATAAATTAAAATCCCTCTTCGAACTGAGTTTTATCTTCATCCACACAATCAGTGAGATGTATTTCTGTATTCTTCTGCTACTATCCAATAAATCCCATTTTTTAAATCCACCTGATTGCTAGGCTATAATCCCCCTATCAACAAATCCCTTATCAACAACTGAGAAGCAGAGGTTTGGAACTGGCAATGTCGGGCTGGAAGGGAAGAGAAATATGGAGACGAAGAATTGCAAAGAACATCTGTCCTGCACAGCTATGTTCGTCTCCAGCTTTTACCCCACAGACCAATCTGGTTTCCAGATGAGGAGAGAACATATGAGCCCTACAGTGTTACTGGTTATCTTCACAGTGAGAGCCTGTCCTAAAAGAAAAACAAAGGGTGCTTCACTGGCATCCTGCTTCCCACAGCATAAAAGGATGGCAGTTCTTTGGCCTCATCACCTGTTTTGAGAAGGGTACTGGGAACTGCAGGCGTGAAGAGGTTGGGCCAAAGCAATGACAAGAAGGACATTTTGAATAGCACTCTGAAGGAAAAGTATTTACAAATGAGGTGGAGGGTTAATCATTTATGTGTTTCACTCCAGACAGAAGACTAGATATTGCTGGACTATTTGAACACTTCCAGATGAGGAAGTGAGGGGAAATAACTGCTTCAGCTAACCCTAAAACCCTGCTGTGGAGAGAGGCTTATGTTATCAGCCCTGGGAATTACAGCCAGTGTTTTAATTCATGTCCATTCCTGCTTTTCACTCCAGCATTCAAAAACTGCATTCTGGACCAGGAATGGTCACATGTGCCAAAGGAGGCTGTGCACTTACCAAGCTGTGCCTGCCAGCTTCCCGAATCCAGCGGATGTTGTCGTGGTACTGCTGCTTCACAGATGTGCTCACTTGCAAGAGAAAGCAAGAAATAAAAGAGGTTTTGAAAATGAATGCAATATGCTCTAAATTTAATTTAATTCATCTGACAGCACTAGGAAGTCAAATTCTACTCTCAGATACAAGCATGCATATAGGAAATGATATATAGAATCCTCTGTGCAGCTGATGCAGTAACTGGTACCATGTATTTAGAGAAAGGTATGAGATGTTGCCCAGGAGACAGCTGGAACAACAACTCTCATCCAGATCTTTACCAAACTAAATTAAACCTTGAAATATGGGTTATATGTACTGTTCATTTTTGGTCACCTGGCTTGCTGCCTACTAAATGCCAATCCCTTTCTGAGCCTTTGCTAAATTCGTAGCTTTAGCAAACTCCATGACATTGGGTGCTACAGTCCTGTCTTGCATCAGGTAGTAAATGACTCCTTTGAGTCAGATAGCAGAAATTTTCAGAAGCAGCTGGCAATACGTACTTGAGGATAAGTTATACCAATGCTGGGACATAGATTTATAGCACAGCAGTTGCTCTGTACTAAATGGATCACATGAATGTTTTTATCCCAAGATAAAAATAAGGTCTTTTATCCTACAAACTGAGGTATGTTGCTTCACATTACCATGAAGCACAAACTGCACAGAAAAACTTATTACGGATTAGCCCCTTTATGTGTAAATCCACCCTACACCTTGTTAGATATATATCTTATCTAATTGTTTTATATTCTCCAGATTCTCATCTCATTTATATCTGTGCCATTCCATCTCAATCAGCCAAACCAGAGGAGTAAGAATAAAGATACTCGACGTGGAAAACAGTGAAATATCAGTCAGATACACAGTGACCTCAGTACAATCAGCTGCCTCCAAAGGGATGGCACCATCTGTAGCAAGTGAGTAACAAAAGGGAGAGGGGGTATGGAATAAGACAGGAGCATTGTCTTACTGTCTTAATTTGAGGGGCTTTTACAGTTATGCCTTTTTACACAGTCTGAGTGTGAGCTCAGATGAGGTTACAGCAGCTGAAGAAGTTACTGCCTGTAGGATCTTCCTCTATGGGCTACACTATATCACATTACCTTGTCCTGAGAGATATGGTCAGCTACCAGGGCTCAGCTGGCATTTGGCAGCAAGTTAAGCCACAGTGATTTGCTCACATATTGGAGCTTCAAGTTATAATAATTTCTGCAGATGCCAAGATAGCATGTTCCCCATCACTTTCCAGCTCTCACTCATTTTCAAGTCAAATTATAATGTACACATAACTGATGTTCAAAAGTCAGTCAAACTGGAAAAACTGCACACTGCAAACTTGAAATTGTCCCTGGTAACTGAGAAGAGTATTTAGAATACTGCCTTTCCACTAGGCAATATGTCAGCAGATATGCCTAGTAAAACTAGAAAAAAAAAAAAGAAGAAAAGGCAAGGTACTCATATTTATTCCAACTTGTTAAAGGGAGGTGTAAAATATGCTCATTCCTGCAGAGGCAGGCCTTTCATACAGAGAGCTTTAATGATTCTAAAAAGACCTGTCAGTGCTTTAGGGGTTGGCTCCAAGTGGTGGCTTCTATACTGTGCAATAAGGATTAACATGTCACCTCTTAGCTTCACAGGGAGTGAAAGATGAAATACCCCTTAATGCTGTCATACTAGGATTGTGCTGCCACTCATAAGCTTTAAGGAAGCATATTCTAGAAGGTAATGGGTAGTATTCACTTCGGTCATTATAGATCTTTAACGAGAGTTTACTGAAGTTACTCTGGAAAACTGAATAAAGAATTAGTTCCTTTCTATCACTTTTATAAGCTATCTCAGAGAGTACCTACCATATGTTACACATCACAGAGCACAAACTTACAGAAAAAATTTTACCTTTTGTTAATTCTATAGAACATATCCATAAGAGAAGACAGATGAGAATACTGGCTACAAGGACATATCTCAACACAGCACATCTGTGCCAGCTCCAATAAATAGTCATATTCTCTGTCCTAAACCGTGGTGTGTCCAAAGTTGGAATTTATCAGTTATCCTGGGGAAGTGAAGAATCCTCCCTTTTATTTAGTCTTACTTCCTGCAATTGAAACAATCGTACAGCTCTTTCTAGAAAGACCTTAACTTTAGAGTAGCTCTGTGTCTCTCATTTGTTAAACTGCTGCTTCCAACTCCTCACCACAACAGGAATATATTGTGAAGCCAGGCAAGCTCCTGTGTTGCTTCTGGTATTTCATAGGCCCTTGTACTTATTTAGGGTTTAAAAGATACTAGAAAGCATTGTGTACTCAGAGGAATAGTCCTCATAAACACAGAGATTGGCTCCCTTAGCTCTTGGGAGATGTGTATTGCTGTTATGCATCAGCTCAGTCTTCAAACTACCACAGAGCTTGTAAATCCAAGTTACACTCCAATCATCAGTGCTGCATCTCTTGTGCAAAGACCAGCTTAAAAGCTCGAGTACCTTAGGAGTAGAAGCAGATGACAACACTACACTGGACTTTTTCACAGTTTGTGAGGTTTAAGTGCAAAAATTAATCTCCACAAAAGGAGAAGGATGATTAACATTGGACTCAAGGCCAGGTCAAAAGTTTAGACTTGGAATACAACAAACTTCAGCTCTGTGGAATTTTCACTCAGCCTTCGTAACAGATTCTTTTATAAAATTCAAAGGTAGGTTCAGATTTTAGATGTATGTGTGTGTGAGGATATCCAGACTCTGGAATTTGGTCCAAGCCCAGGTCCCATAGGAAGTGGACAGCAAGTGGAATACTCAAGAACATGAATTCATGAATGGCTGTTTATTTTCCGGCCAGATTCTGTTTTCATTTCTCTTTGAAATCCTATTCCCATTGTCTTGCCAAATTCAACAGCAAATCCACTAATAACCCTGACCTTAAGCCTGTTTTTACCTGTTGGGATTTTTTAAATGTCATTTTTTGTTTAAATTAAGAATATACATGCAAGAGTTCAGTGATTTTTGTCTGTGGAAGAGATTTCTCTCCCCAGCTTTACATTACCATCTATATAAACACCCACATACTATTGTACACACAGTAACTGATTCATTTCTTAGTCTTGCAATGCAAACCATCCAAAAGTCACGCATCAGGTAAATCTTGAGAGAAGATTACTGTAGATTGAAGTACATGGCAGAAAAATTACTGGACATTTTTGTTGAAGATATATCCAGCACTGTAGCACTGGATTTCACCCTCTCTTTAATTAATCGGATGGACCAGGTTTAAAAACATGAAAGTTTTGATATCCATAAGAAAAAGTAGGCACTTCTGGGTCATTGCATTAAAAACACCTCATGCTTTAGTCCTATTTCTTGAAGATAACTCCTAAGGAAATTTTAGGAGAACAGACATAACTAAGGACCTTGCAGGGTCAGACTCACTCTATCAATAATTAACCTCTTGGGAGGAAGAGGAGGCTGGACACCTGCCTTACATTATAGGAAGACAACAGTAATTTTGTTTCATATAAGAGACATATCTGAATATGGTATATCCTTTTCAGAAATACCACTCTAGATCCTCACAATGCTAACTGTCCCAGAACAAATAGGAAAACATTCAAAATTTTCACACTTCTATTCATATTTCAGTTATGTCTTTCTTGAAAGAAGGAACAAATATTTCAATATTACCAGGTAAAAATATTATGCTCTCCTCCCCATAAAATATGCTTTGGATTTGTGATCCAGTTCCTTCTGATTCCTTCCTTGATTCTGAGAAGCACAAAGCTCCACTCTCTGGAAATAGAAGAGCTGAGGACTTCAGTGCTAGGGGACAATGACACTTAAGACTTTGAGTTACTGTAAAAGTACACAAAGAAAGGGAAAGCAGTAGGGCCTTCCACTACAGCCTGGGAGATTAGGATTCATGTTTGCTGACACAAAATTATCCTTGTCTCCATTCATAAGCAGGGAATAACAGTAATAGCCCAGTGTCAGGGATATGGAAGACTGAAATACAGTGTAATTCCTAGATACTGTGGTAGCATACAGAGACATGCAGATATTACAGATTGGTTCCACCAGTGAGTAGAAACAGCTTTCAATTTATTAACAAATGACAAAAAAGGAAGACCTCAAAATTGTAATCACAAATAAATGACACTGGATGGAGCACCACATCCATGAAATCTGATTTTCCTGCCACTGATCTGCCTGCTACCCTCTTAAAAACTTCCCTAGATTCCCTTGCCTCATTCACCTGTGAGACAGGGGCAAAGAAATGTGACTCCTTTAAAAAACTCTTGGAGACCTGTTGATGAAAGAGACTGTTTGTCTTAAAGTTTCAAGGTGACAAAGTGCAGGAAAATCTTAAATGAAAAGAAAGGCTCAGCCAAAATTGCAACAGTAGCTTTGGGATCAATAACCTCTCTACATGGTGTTTTTACATTTCCCCTACTGGTTACACTGATTACAGGATTTTGGAGAACAGCAAGATTTCCTGCCCAGATGGAACAGGCAAGATATTGCTTTCTATGGTTTCAGACAAAAGCTAACACACATTTTTCAACTCTCAGTTTCATTTTCTTCCCCAAAGCACCCCCAGTGATGGGGGCATGGATGGTGTCTTACCTCCCTGACGTATAGAGTCTTCCAGCACAGACATGGCAATTGAGTCAGTGGTAGCAAGATCCTGTGGGTCACCTGAGGTACAGACCCAGCGGAATGGCCCAAATCCCAGGGAAAAAATGTCCCTGGGAAGAGAACATGTTTCATTAAGAGATAGTTGAAATTCTTTCCTTATTTATCCTGGCTGCTAGCAGTGCTTTTCTTTCATTAGCTGGAGACGGAAGAATTTTAAACATTTTCAATGAACTAATCTAAACAGAAGCATCAAGGAGCATTAATTGAGAAATTAAACAGGGCTGTTTCACACAGCCATTGACTGCTGTATAAAAATACAGTCGGGCCAGAATTTTGAAAGAAAATTTGGGCAGTTCAATCAAATGTGCATCATCAGATGAATTGCAGTTTTCTTTGGTTTCATCAAATATACTCTCCCTGCTGCCTGGTCTTTTTGTCCTTAACTCACGCTAGCTCTGAGTGCATCTGCACTACCAGACAAGTGCAGGTTCTGAACAAATGCCTGAGTCCAGACTCGTTTGCTGTCCACATTGTTTACACACAATAGTAAGACACGCTTCAGTTGAGTTCCAGGAGAATAGATCTAATCCAGATAGTGCCTTACTCTATGTTCAAACTCTTATTCACATGGCACCAGCAAGTTAAGGACGAGTCAGAGGCAAAAGGTGTTATAAACTCAGTCCCTCAACAGATCTCCCGAGCTCAGCTTTTTATACAGGTATGCACAGCTCAGGTAAAAGGTACAGTTGGCAACATGGGCAGAACAGTCTCCTATTTCAGACGTGCTTTTAACTTCAGTGTAGCCATAGGCTTTGATGATTTGGAATTGAGCTCTACTGTTCTGAAGAGACAAGCTCTTAATTTTTAGCATCTAGAAGTAAAGTTGCATATAGTTACAGTTTTAGGCTGTGACTTGGCTATTCTGTTGAATGGAACTGCTTAAGGAAAAAAGATGCAACAAAAGAGAAAATGAAGCTATTCATGTAAAAAAGTGAAGAGTTTTGATTTGGCAATGTTTTAGCTTACTATTCACACATCCGGTGTCTGCTTTCATAAGACCTTTTAGTTCTAAGAAGAATAAAGCTTTACACCAAATTATCAAGACGTACCATGCCCTTCAGGACAAAATATTAGCAAAACCTCTGCTGTCAGAGTTTACTTATATTAATCACATACAACATGTCCCTCCAGGTTTAGTTCTTCTTTTCCCCTGTAAACAGGAAAATGCAAGGAATAACTCTAAGGAAGCCAATAGAAAACATGAGCATGATGCTTACAGCCAACAGAACATCTTCCTAAACTACACTGGGCATTATTCCAGAGCGGAGAAAAGTAAGACTAACTCTAGCATAACACCTGTGAGATCAATTTTCCTACTACTACTCTTGAGTCCCTTTCATCATTTATAGTACATTGCAAGATTTTCACTAAGTGGAATCTCTGTAGTACTCTCCTCCTAAACAGAGGGAATCACAAGGCACCTGGGTGCTTTATTTCAAACTCTCCCCAACATACCCCATGATGTGCTGAACATATGAAGGATATCGAAATTCTGTTTTATTGGCTCCTCTTTTCTCAACATCAGCACCTATAAAATAATTTTAATAGTCAGTGATTTGATGAAGAAAAATTCTAAAATATAAAACTAGACTGCACCTGGGTTCCCATAAAGGCTCTACCTCAGCTACAGGGAAGGTCAGGGATCTCAGAGAACAAGAGAAAGAGAGAGACTAAAGAGTTAATATAACACAGTGTTCAATCCTATCCTACCAAAATAAACAGCTGGGAAGATGCATGGAGGATAGTCTTGTTTCTACCTAACAGCTCCAGGTTCTACTCACCAGCTCTTTGAGCTTCCAAGAGAAATGCATTGCCATAATCCCAAAAAAACATGCCCTTATCAGCTAGTTTGTTAATAGCAGCCACATGTCTCTTCAGACTGAAATAAAGAAGGCAACAGTTATTCTTGAGATTGATAAAATATCAAAAAGAATAATACCATGAACTCACTAAAGGCATGGGAGCAGAGGAAGACAGATGAAACTGAAAGACCCTGGAGAAATTGAGACATAAACCCATAAAATATCAACTGAGATCCTTTCAGTCCCTTGCATGTGTTATCCCCAAATCTTGATGTGATTTACTGTCATTAAGGTAACTTCATTAATTAGCAGAGAGGGGTCATGTCTTTCAGCAAAGAAATGTAGCCAGCTCTGAGGATGGAAGGCAATAACAAAAAACAACCTAGACAAAACAGCAAAACAGTTTAAGAAGTTCACAGAGAAAGTGAGCGGAGACGGAAACACCAAGAATAGCTAAACCTCACTGTTCTGGCCCCTGCCTTGGCCAAACCAGCCCAATTTTCCCTTTGTTTCCAATAGTGGACCATATTCCAGGACTGCGCTCTGTGATACCATTTCCACTTAATATTATCTAGTTCTTATCTCAATGCATAGTCACATCTGAAGTTGTACATGCATAGATGTAACTTCTTGAACCTCTGTAGAGGTAAATCAGTGCTTAACAAATGAAATTGGAATTTTTTTAGGTCATACATATCTTGTCAGAAATTACTCCTTCCCAGAAGTTTACCTTTCTGTTACCTTTGTCTTCGAGTAGTATGATGTAGAATTGGGAAACTGGAAAGGTTCTTGTAGGTATCTCATTCAAAGTCAAATATATTATATGCCCATATTCTACCTTCTATTGGAAAAGGTATCCAGCAGGAATGTTCAAGGTGAACGAAACCAGAGTGGGAGCCATAAAGTTTCAAAAGTATCAGTTGAGAACAACACTACAGCTTGTTGCCTCTGTTCCACTGTTCTTTATTTATATAAAAATTATGCCAAATTGCTCCCTTTATAATGTCCAACTCCAATTTCACTTGCAAAGTTGTAAATTAGGAGTAGCTCCCTGAAATTAAGATACTAAACAGAATTTAAATTACAGCTTCATCAAGCTGGGAGGAGTGACTGGGGGAGATTGTCCCCTCCTTATATCATTTCCTAAAAAACAATTACTGGACACAGCTGGAATCATGGTAGGCTAGATGGACTTTCTGACTTACCTATTGGGTTTTGATGCTATATTCAGTGAACCTAAACCGACTGGTAGACTATTTGGAATTGTACTTATTTTCCCAGATTTTAAAAACTTAATGCAATTTAGGAATTTACAGAAGTGAAATAAATCATTAGTGTTCATACTTCTGATCTTATACACTAGAGACTACTCCTAAAAAGGTGGGTAAGGACTGTTTGCCAGATTCTGAGTGATAACTATATAAGTACAAAGTCAGGAGTTACCAGTACTGTAGCTCTACCCCAGATTTCTACTGAAATATTGAAGAACAGAAACTTCTTGTGAGAAAGACAAAGATCTGTTCACTTACAGAGCAACTAAATTTAAGGTTCAAAACATGTATTGCCAGAACATTTACCTCTCTTGTACCAGGGTCCGGAACTTCCCCGGATTGGTGGAAAGGAGCTGCTTTGCTTCCTCAAAGCCAAGCTGTACCGGATAATATCCCCCGCTGAATGGGTTATGACACGAAGTTTGGTCAGATCCCAGATCAACTAGCAGCTCTCCTGTTGTGTCCAACTCATATACTAGCCTCTCCCTGGGGAAGACAATGAATGGAGTGTTTGAACAGAAGCTGTCATTTCACATTCTACCTCCTCTTTCAGGTGAACATCTTCCATCCCAAGTGGTTGTTTATAAAGGTATGCCCTTGGCAGGCTTGGTCTTTGTTTTAAGATTCAGAAGGTGAGAAATGATAGCGACGAAGATTTAGGTGCAACTTTTATAATTCACATTTACCTGTGCAGGAATGCTGATAGACGAGTCAGATACCAGTATGACATACCAGTCTTATTGGTCAGTCTCAATCCTTTGTATATGGTCTGGCAGCAAGACTTATCACTGAATAAAGCCTCAAGAGTGCCAGAATTTCTATCCATCATATGATTACTTTTAGTCAATCAGTAGTTCAATACTTCTATTCCTCACTGAAGTCAAAGACATTTTCTTGCTATCCAATTAGCAAAAGCTTAGAAGGAAAGGTATACATTCTTTCTTCAACCAAGGAAGAATCTTAGGGATTTATTTTCCTAAAAAGTTCATTGTCCATAAGGAAAAGAGGGGGATTGGGCATGGAAAGAAACTGGGAACTGGAACACAGGGATGAAGACGCCTTTTTTGACAATACGGTTTTTCTTGAGCATCTAGAGTAATTAAATCAGCACTAGGTTTAATGCCTCTTCTCTTCCAAGTTTGAAAACTAATTCCAGGTTGACTAATAAGCAAAAGTATTAATATATCCATTATCCATATATACTACTTACCACAGATCTACCACATTCCCATGGTAACCCAAACTAAGGGCAATTTTATTCTTTCTTGCATCTCTAGAATAGATTAAAAAGATTGGTTGAAGAAAATGTACCTTGTGTAATTCCATCTTGCAATGTACAAATCGCATACAGAATCAAACCCAGCAAAAAAGTCTATACGTGGTTTCCAACACTCATATAGGCAACAGATCTTTCAACCTTTATGTAATTATTAATCACTGGTTCCAGAAAGCTTGCATGATGCTTCAAGTGTAACATTATTTGTAACTGCTCTATGTGTATTCATGAAACCGAAAAAAGACACATTTAATGTACATAAATTATATGAATCATTAGTAGTGGTGTGCAGTAAGCACTGATAGTCACTAATGATGACTGCTGCTGTCAAAAGCAGACCTGGAATAAGAAGAGGTGTCCCTCAACCCCTTCTATATGCACAGTAAAATGGCACAACACAGAAAGGTGTGAAGCGCGGATTAGGAAGCAGAGATAAACTCACTGAATTATGTTACAAACCATACCTAAGGTACGCAATGCAATGGTCCAGGTTGTTAGAGATTTCCATCAGCCATCCCTGCTTGTGACGTTTCAAAAGTGCAGCTTCATCAACCTAAGAGAAATAGCAGGGATCTTAAAACTCCTGTTTCCCCTATCCAGTCACTTTTACCTTTCGTTTTTCAATTAGCCTGCAAGAAAGAGTAGCAAATAGGTAAAGGGAACAGCCCTGCCTTGGCCTCAAGAATATGGAGTGATTGTTCAAATACCTTTTTTTCACCTCTGTTTTTTTTAACACTTTCTGTTCTTTTACTCCAGGCTTGAAGCATGAAGAAAAAGACTTTTTGATATATCACTTCCCAAAATATTTTACAAACCAAAAATTATTAAAATTGTACAAGAGGTAGTATTTTCTGCAAATTCTAATTATTCTTATTGTTTTCTTTTCATTATTATATTAAAAAAAAAAATGAAAGCCAAAATCTTTCCAATTTATTTTTCAAACCTGGCTATTTTCTGTGAAAATAAATTTCTATTTAATTAAGGAAATATTTTCTTTGATGAGCTCAGAGATAGACACTTCTGCCAGACTGCCCAGGATGAAGCAATAGTTTGCTGAATAAAATTGACCCTCATTTTTATTTTTCAGCTGCTGGTTGAAAATCTCAACCAAATATGGAAAAGAAAAGAGGAAAGTATTTTCTTGTCCCAGCTGGCTAATGCCTCTGAAAAACGGAATGGATCAAAACCAAAGTATGTCTTGAATTCCCTCTTGTTTGAACTTTGAAGCTCCAAACAAGCTCAATCCCAAATCTATACTCTTTTCTGGACTCAGCTTCTGTGTGTGTCAGTGTGCATATGCATAAGAGACAGCTGGATAAAATATAAATGGATAGACAAACTGTGGAGGCTTTGGCACAGATTCCATAATAATGGTTCAGTGTACAAACCTGCACATCATTAATACTTTTATAATGAGCTATTAGTGGCACAAAGCAAGTGACAAAATTAATTCAAGCCAATTTTCTGTGGTAGCAAGGGATTTAAACACCCCCAGTGCTGTGTGTACATAAGAACACATAACCCAAATATCTTCTAGTATTTCATTAATGCATTTTTACTTCTATGTAGTCCACCCCCATCATTTTCATTCTATTATTTCTCATTACCAAAGTACTAATATGTAAATTAAATAAGTTCTGTATTCAGGAGTTGCTTGAACACCAGGAAACCTTTTCTTTCCTAATTATTTTTAGCATGAGAAACCTTCCATCATTCCTCACATCATTAATAAAGGCTATCCTTCCAAAAGCCCAGATTATGATAGTATCAGTGTCACTGGCAATGGAATTATTCAATAAAGCCAGATGCCGTGGGGGACAGCTTCTTTGGGTGTTATTGAAATCAGTACAGGAGGAAATACATTAAATGATCTATATGAATTACAGGAATCGGGTTCATTTGAAGCTCAGCACAACACAGAACAGATCTATTTAAATCTGTTACCACATCCTACATATTTTACTTCATATCTCTGACAGTCAGCCTTTCACAGACTTTCTAGCATATTCAAGAAAACTAGATCATTTGAACCACACTTTCAAAAACATGCTCATTTTTTGATCAGCATCTCAGTAGTTTAAAAAATTGCACTAACATGGTGAGCTAATGTCACCTCCAGTATAACCCTAGAGAGCTTAGTGAAGCTCAGAGGAGATAGTCTGGCCCTCCATACAATTATTTCATAAAATTACAATCTGCTTCATGTCAAACAGAAGAGGTAAAACACTTGCACCATTAATCCTTTCTGTCTGAGCTTCGGAAGCCCTGGCTGACAAAATGACATCTCTTGCACAATTCATCAATGTCATTTGCATAGATAGTTCCTTAAATAAATAATATGTACATATATATAGCTATCCACATGTGCTCCTGAGACTCATTTCCGACAAGGATCATCTCACAGGAGATAAAAAACAGGCGATATTCAGTCTCCTGAACAAAATCATCTGCAGCCGTAGAGATGAAAAGGACAAAGGACTGCTGTGAATAGCATTCACTGGAATCTTTCCTTTGTATTCTAGCATTTGAAAGATCATGATGACAGAATAGAAGTCTGTATGAAGATAATTTATTCAATAATAATTTATTCAATTTATTATTTCATCTGCAGGGAGTACCTGATGAGATCTCAAATACATGAAAAACTCATTTGCTAACAAAAACACTTTTGCACCATCATTGTAAAACAGATGAAAATCTAACCTTCCATGAATAAGACCTGAGCTAGACAGAGCAGGTCAGATTTACTGCATGCCACATGGGCAGTCTGACCCATCACATTTTGAAGTTTAATTATAACTACCATTGGTCAGATTGCAATATTCTTACCCTTTTAATTGCAGCGACATGCCCATAGCAGAGGTCTGACAGCTAATTCCCTCTATAAATTACTTTGGCTGAGAAGGCTAAACTCCCACTCCAGTCAGCTCCAACTGGAATTTAGCTCTCAAAAATCTCTCTTACTTTGTAACAGTAAGAAGAGCTAGTCACCTGCAGATAGTCAGAAGAGCGCAATACATTTTTGTTAGTCCTATATCTGCTCCAAGAATGTTTCCCCAGTGTGTTGAATTCAAAGGTAGCCATGAAGACAGAAATACATGGAAAAGTTTATTGTTTCTCAATAGTCAATATCATTAAAGAGAATCACTACTATTTTCACAGAATTGCAGAGCAACATTCTCTGTTAAAAATTGTTGCAGTGTTTCTGTAGTACATCCTTCCACCTGATTTGTTAGAACAGCCCCTATGATAAGCATAATAGCTGAAAAATGCAGGTATTAGGAGAACCTAATGTTACTTTTTTATACGAAGATGTATTTCATTCAAAACTTACAGGCATATATACTTACCAAAATTATGATGTTGGTGTTCTGTATTATATATGATACTTAAGGACATCTGTGGATCCAGTGGATCTTATACACTATTCCAATTGTTTGGACATCAGCAGTCTTTGAATCACAGATCATTATTAGAGTCTGTTTGTTTATGGGAGGAAATAGCTGGGCTATTTTAACATATTTGGAACAGAAAAATATTACATCAGGATGAAAGACTCTACAAAGAATATGTGCTGTGGGTGAGCTTCAGGGAACATGGTACCACAGAACTTCTCTCCCATCAGCATTTTCTCTTAGAAGAATTTACCTTCGTTTTCTACAAACTGGGATTCCCAGAAGTGTTTGTAATTAGCCTCACCATCTTCATACTGAAGCCAACTTTAAAATTCCCAGTTTTACAAACTGCCGTTGACTTCAAGGAATCACAACACCAAGCAACTTTGTTAGTCCCAACCTTGACGAGTGGGTCATACCAACATTTTTAATGTGTACTTTCCATTGCACCTGACAACGGTGCCAGAGGCATTAAAGATTAATCACACTGTAATTAACACCATTTTAACATAGACTTTTTTGACATAGGAGAGTGCAGTCCCCATGGGGATTGCCTGTGCAAGTTATACTCTTTCACACATGAAATGAGAATAGCTCAAGCATTGAGAATGTCTCATCTCACAGAATCACTCTGCATTATTTGTGAAGCAACCATAAGAAGTTACAGTCCATATCCTTACAGTCTGATCCAGTGAGTGAACAATTAGAGTGGAATAGCAGTGAAAAATGCTCAACAATGAAAAGGGCAGACAGATCTTAGAAAAAGGAGTATCTTTATGAGTTTGGCTTGTCAGGGTTACTTGAGGAACATGTCAGATCAGGAGAATGAGGGCTCAGATTCAGCACATGAAGGAGAGAAGACAGAATGAAAGAAGCATTGCTCTCACCTCTGCAATGATCCCCACACACCCAGCAATGACCGCAGCCTTTGCTTGAGCCCCACTCATCCCTCCGAGACCAGAAGTAACAAACACCTTTCCGGAGAGGTCTTCTGCCTTCAAGTAGCGACGGCCTGCATTGAGCACTGTGAGCTGCACACAACACAACAGAGCAATTGTCAGGAGTTATTTTCAGAGTCTCTGAAATTTAAAGACCTTACGTCCCTTTTGATAACAGAGTTTGAAACTCATGGGTCATTTGGACCATGAAACTCTTTTAATCTTTTAAGAAGGAAACATGTTACAAACTGATGTTATGGAAGTATCTGTCCTGTTTATTTCTCTCACCATGAAATAGAAAAGAATAACCAATGGTTCCCAACATGCTGCTCTGGATATAGAGACTTATTCAGGATGGCTGAAAAAGACAGCTAAGGAAAACAGCTAAGAAAACAAGCTAAGAAAATGTTTTATCTAGCACATTTGGTTGATTCATACTTCACTTATTGTAGTGAGATACCAGCTCAGATGGAGACCTTGATCGCAGATTCCTTCAGGTCTACATTCTGGATAAGATGCCATGGACTATCTGAGTGGAAGGACACTAATTTTTTAAGGAGCAGGCAATAAGAATTTCTTTGGGAGGCAGAATATCCTCTGGCAGCAATACAACACCTTCTCCAAAGGGCATCAGCAAATAGACCTTTTCCCAGTTTCTTACCACAGTCCCATGGACGATTCCCTGAGGCCCAATGTAGCAGTAGCTCCCCGCAGTCATCTGCCCATACCTAGCAATAGCAACGAACACAATGACACCACATGTTGCTCAAGCTGGAACGAATTTTGTACATGTCTATACATGTTTCCAGTATAAGAAAAAAAAATATCTCTGTGCTTTGATTTGTTGTTAAAGATCTGCTATTATCAAATTCACAACTTAATTGAGTTTCTTCATTAGCAATGCACAAACATGTTTTCAGAGGAACATTTAGCTCTACAAATTGAGTTCAAAAATGCATGGATCAAAAAACTGAGTGTAAACTTGTTCTGGCATTTAGCACAGTGACTAGGACACATGGACACTTTTTCATATTGTTGACATCTTTATGTCATTGGTTTTCAGTAGCATTTGTGCTTCTAAGTCAAATAGTCACTTTTGAAATTGTTAGCCCAAAATGGTTGTCCACATTCCTATGAAATTCCCAGGAAAGTAGCAGTAGACATTCTCTATTCATACCCTTTCTTCCAGCTTCCTTATCTGTACACACTCAGCTCTCTGGTGGTGTTATTTTTTTTTTTTCCATGTTATACAACAGAATAATAACCCTGTTCATCAACTAGATAAGCAGTAAAAAAGTAAATAAATAATAATTTAACAAAAAACAAAAAGAAATGGTAACTTTCTACTTCAAAGATTTCTCTTAGTGCAAAGGAATGTTTCATAACTTGTGTTTTCTGTAGATTTCAAAACCACCACTGCGAAGTGAAACTAGCCAGTGCTGTAAGTAGGTTATGATTATTAAGGCTTCAGACTGTAATTCAGCCAAGTCCCACACATAAACCCAATACTAATTCCTAGCAGACCTCAATTACATCCTTATATATGTGGCTGAAGATAACTCAAACTCCTAAGTAATTCCACTTAAGTGTGCACTAATGCTTTGCAGTATCAGGACTTTATGCAGCGCAGTTGAAATCCATCTGCATTAGAAATTTTAACCAGCCACTGCTTGATGTCTGAATTACATTTTAGTTAAGAATTTTATATATTTGAATAGTGAAAATTTAGAAAATTAGAATTAAATTAGAAAATGCAATAAATTTTAATAATAATCTTCCTACATTGTTACTCCCAAAGCAAACATCTTCTCATATTCATCTCTGGTGGAATAGTTGGGAATAACCTAAGAAAACAATCAAAATAAAATCCAGATGAGCAAATCAGAGATTTAAGCAGATCATTTTAACAGTCTAAATTTCTCTAACTATGGTCACACATATAGGACAACAGTGAAAAACGGGAGTAATTCACATGTTTTATTCCATAAATTCTAGTATTACAAAAAAGATGTCTGGTCTTTCTGGTAGTGTGACCATCATGCAAGTTTTAAGGAAAGCAGCTCTCTAGCCACAAAACTAGCCTGCAGAGAGATAGATACTGAATGTCTCAAAAGACTGGCACTGAACCAGTATGTTCACTTGTCCAGCTTGCCCTCCAAGCAAAGCGGTCCAGATATCTGAGCATCTGATTGTCCTAGTATCGGCTGGAACAAATTTAATTTTCTTCCTAGTATCTGGTATAGTGCTGTGGTTTGTATTTAGGATGAGAACAGTGTTGATACACTGGTGTTTTAGTTGCTGCTAAGTAGTGCTTATGCTAAGTCAGGGACTTTTCAGCTTCTCATACTGCCCGGCCAGCGGAGGCTGGGGGTACACAAGGAGCTGGGAAGGGACACAGAAAGGACAGCTGACCCTAATGAGCCTAACGGGTATTCCATACCATATGATGTCATGCCCAGTATATAAACTGGGGGGAGTTAGCTGGGGGGCACCACAGCTCGGGGATTGACTGGGCATTGGTCAGTGGGTGATGAGAAATTCTATTGTGCATCCCTTCTTTTGTCTATTCTATTATATTTTATATATATATATATTATTTTTTTCCTTCCTTTTCTGTCCTGTTAAACTGTCTTTATTTCAACCCACAAGTTTCTTTTTTTTTTTTTTTTCCTGATTCTCTCCTGCATCCCACTGGTGGGGGGAGCGTGAGTGAACAGTGTGGTGCTTAGTTGCCTGCTGGGGTTAAACCATGATTAATAATCATCTGCTTGCCTATTGAGGGCTTTTAAATCTTCCAAACTGAGCCAAGCGGAACTGTTTTGGTCAACAACATGTACAGCTCAGGCTCAGTCAGAACAGAAGTCATCTAATAAGGAGAGGATTGTATTCTCCATCACTGCAGACCAGCAAACCTGAGGTGAAAGCAAGTGTACTGGAATAAATAATGCAGAATTTGGACCCCACATTCTCCTGTGTGCTCTTGTAAGTTCAGGTGGTATAAATAATATTTTAATTCAGAAAACTGAACAGAAGAGGAATAAAAAGAGAAAATGAGATGCTGATACCTACCATGCCATTAGTAATTATTAATCGAGGAGCATACTGATGGCTGGGAAAGACTCCCAGAGGATGTCCACTGTACATTACTAATGTCTGCTCTTCAGTTATCTCTGACAAATAGTGCATTACCAACCAGAACTGAAAAGAAGAGCAAGGAAAGTGAGGGAACCTGTTCCATCTTACATTTATGTTTGTTTGTAAAGCTGCTAAACTCTGAGTATGAAAGCAACTATAGAGATAATGAGTTGTACTCACATGTGGAATAACAGCCAGAGCTCTCAACACATTCTTGCTTTTAATAAAGTTCATTAAGAGACATCACTCAGCAGGAAACATAAATCACCAACTAGTAAAAGTCTGAATAAGTTCCAGAATAATTTTGCCAGTACAAGCCTCAGAAATACTTCATTTTTAAAGCCATTCTAGTTTTATTTTGAGGTTAACCATTTGGATCTGGCACTTTTCTGGCAAACTTTCCAAAGCCAAACTGCTAAATTTTCCCTATAAAAGTGATTAAAATATGCACACATATTGTTGATCCTAACCTGAAATGGCTAATTCAGCATCTTCTGGTGCTTATCATCTTTTCAAGAAATGGATATTACAGTATGAACTTAAAAATGAAATAATTTTTCTTCTCAAAGAAAGAAATCAGCTTTCATTGTGGACAGTGAACAGAGTCCTTGAGGCATCAAGAAGTATACAAATAAATGCATTTCAGCGTTGTCCGCATAACTCAATAGTTACTCTTGATCTATGGCAAAAAGTAGGCTATGGTCATCTAAGATGCCTATAGATTTGACTCACACCCACCATTGTCTATCACAAAGCCCATTACATTCCACCGGACTTTTAGTGTGTGACAACTAGGCCTGACAGACACTTTCCCATGCAATATTGGAATTCAACAATAGCTTAAAACTACAGTTTCTGAAGGCATACAGAGGCAAAGTTTTGAGAAAAAATGGAACTGCTCATCAAAGAGACAGAAGTATCAGTTGTCATGGTCACTTAACCTCTCTGTGTCTTTGATCTGAATTAAAAATGGTATAGATTCTAAGCCAGTCCCTTCTAAGCCATCTAATTTCCAAGCCGCAAGTTAAGTTGAGCAGAAAAGAGTTACTAGAGTTACTGGCCTGCTCTTTACATTTCATTTTTGTTTCATGAAAAAAGTTGAACAATCAAATTCTAGTCCTAGGACAGAACAGGTAACTAGATGAACACTCAACTCTTTAGCAGCCTGGGAAAAACATTGTATTAAAATTAGAAGCTGTAAGATAGATATTTTTTAATTGAAAGGCACAGCTAGAATGGAGGGAGCAAAAGCTCTTCCTAACTTCAAGTACCGTTCTGTTGTCTGCTGGGCTGTAAAGTTAGCTCTGGAAATGGTATGTTCTTTAAAAATTATTCAGAAGAAATCAAAGGTCTACATAGATGATATAAACCAAACTGAACCTTTTCACTAGGAATTTAGCAATGATAGATTTCCAAAAAGCATGTTGTTTTCAAGCCACAAACAGAACAAAATGTTCTGTCATAACTGAATCATTCATGATTGCTACTCTGAGTAAGCAAAAACAAAAAGGTTTTGTTTGTTCTGCTGTGAAACAACTGCAGGTCATAGCTCTGGTTTGGATGAGAACAAGAGAAAAGAGAATATTTCTGACTTTGGCAGTGCTTCTACTTCACCTTGCAGCCCAGCATCTGCCTAAGTGATGTCAGTCTAATAAAGGCTACTATGTAAACTGCTGGCACTGCTCACATCAGAAATGCTGCAAAACTCATGTAGTTAACAGGCATTAGTTAACTGGGATTTACTAATTAAAACACAGAATAAAGAAATAGTGTGCATTGCCATCGTACATATCTTTTTAAAAGTCAGAAGAGTTTTGCCTCAAAATCTCCCTAAAGCATCCATTTAACTCCCATTTACCAGATTAGGAAAATGAAGCATGAGATTTCTCTTAGCCACAAACAAAAAATCCCAGTCAAACTGGGAAGAAAACCCAGGTTCCATGCTACAGTGAGGAATACACTCTTTTCCCCTGTCCTGGGTTGAGTGAGTGGTGGGGTTTTTTGGTGGCAGGGGAGGGGGCTATAGGGGCGGCCCCCTGTGTGATGACAGGGCATCCTGTCATCCCCTAATGAGGAACTTCTTATACACATTAGTATAAATTAGTATAAATGAACCCCAGGACATCCCCTAATTAGGAACTTCTTATACGCATTAGTATAAATTAATTTTTTAATAAGCAAGAGTCCAGGCTCAGGTAAAGCCACAACAAGGTGCATACACAATTCTTTATGACAGAAGTTGGCTCCTTAAGTCAGCTTTTCTGATGTGAGCTACAGAATTAGAAATCAAGACCTTCCCAGCCTTAGGGAGTGATGCTGCCCTTCAGGGTGGTGTAGCTTTCCACCTGTGCCACATTTACACCCGTTCCTGCCCTGTGGCCTTGAAGCATACCAGAGGCTGCAGGGATGACGTGGCTTTGGCATTCACAGTAATTACAATTCTGCCTGTCTATCCTCAGACACTCAGGACAGTTGTTCATTAAATGTTCCTCCTGCCACCACACACCTGTAGAGCATTCAGACCCAGACCATTTTTTTTTTTTTCTTGAGAGAATAAATTGAGCTCATACAAAACATAAGTCTAATGACAAAGTTCTCTTCAAAATGTTTCCCACATGTATTTTGCAGTACTTGGATTAAAGAAAGTGTATTTACTACCATTTTGGGATAAAGGAGAACAGAGATTATACAACCTCACCATAAACATCCTGGGTCTGATTTTAGACAGACTTTTACCCACCTGCCATTATTTTCAGGAGAGCAGGTATAATGTTGCTAGGCCTGACAGTAAAGTGCACTCTGATCTGGCCATCTAGCATGTAAATATTAACAGCTAATCTGATTTGCTTGGAAAAAGACTCAGGATTGCCCAATCTTTAATCAAAGCCTTTTTTACTATTATTTATTCCACTACTTGTGAAAAATGTTGCAAAAGTACCAGAAACGAGCAAGCAAAAGATGTGCTTTTTGTTTCCTAGAATTCATTTTGATTCTGAAGTTATCTGTGCAAAATACACAGGCACATACAAATGCATCAGAGAAAGACAAAGAACTGGTCTTTCATCATACACAACTTGCTATGTTTATGGTATTACGTTTAGTATTTCTACTGGGCTGTCTGTGCTCTCTTTACTAAATAAAGCTCTCCCCATCTATGCTTTTCATAACTGAGCATTCCTCTATCCAGACAGGATGTTTTGGAGTATTTTGAGACAACGGCTGCCAAGAATCATCACAAAATGCCTAAACAGAATGTGCTTGGGGAAGGGTGAAACTGATTTTGTGAAACAAACTGCAAAAGCATCAATGTCCTACCTGTGCCCAGTTGCTGAAGACCTGCCCATTTCCTCCATAAGTGACAAGCTCCTGGGGAAACTGAAAAAGGCAATTTAATAATAAAACAGTAAGGCAAGCACTTTTCTGAAACGTTTCAATGTACCTCTGAGCTATTTTTTTAAATCTCAGTAATAAATATTTTCTAAAGCTTTTTGCATCAACATTCTCTAGATTCTTGAAATCAGAAAATACCACCATAAACACGATAATTTAAGGAAAAAAAAACATTTTTCAAAATGAGATATTTGTTATTGTTACAATGGTATTTTGGATGCAGAATGCTACAAAGTGTTTCATTGATTGTAGTTTCTGTTTCAAACAGATATCACAGTAAACTCCCCTACAGAAGGACTGAGTGAGCTTATAGTGTGGTTGCCACTGGCATTTACAGCTGGAAGAGTCTATGACCAGCAGAGGATAGTTGCATGGCCTCTCCCCTGCCATTTACAAAAAGATGCATTACACTGGGTAGTGCTTGTACAGATGGACTCTGGTCCCATAATCCTCTAGTCAATCTGTCCTCGAGAGACGAGATTTCAAAGATACAGGAAGCATCAGCACTATTTTTTCAACATAAGTTGTAGCAGCAGTGTACTAAGAGCTGAGCTCTACCTCTCCCACAGACAGCGACAGAGCTCCTGTATATAGTGGGAGCTGGAGCAAAGCTTGTTGGTGTTTTTAGGAGGCCTCAGAGGTCTGTGTTAGGACTAGGACCCACTGTGCAGAGTTCAGAACTTAACACAGCAGGAAACTAAAGAACTTAATACAAAAGATCCCAAACCCCAGGAATCAAAACATAACCACATGAAAATTATAGAATCACCTTTAGTCCCTTGCAGGGACATTCAAGTACATCACTCCGTAAGGAGGCTGCCTTGGCACTGATGGAATTGGGCTGCTTACCTCACACACTGCAGCCATCTCAACACATACAGGGGCTGGCATGTACCTTGGGGCACAGAACCACCAAAAGGCTTATGAACAACTAAAATCCTATTCAGTCTATGGAAGAAGGATCATCTGCACAAGGATTAATTTCACCTATATGCCTAAATTGTTCAGATTTTACATGAGGAACATACAGGAAGTAACTTACAGATTTGCTACTGCTCTATGAATCTGGCTCCCTTATTCTCACTGTACCTTACCTGAGCCACCGAGGGATCCAGGTTATTCATGATCATCAACATAATGGCAGCAGCTGACTTGGTCTTGCAAGGGTAGTCTCCTATGGGGTACGCTCTGAAACAATAGTCACAAAAATTTAGGAGACACTTCAACTCACAAGTACAACCACAACAACATACCCCCTGCATGTCAACACATTCCTTTCAGTTGCAGACTTTTATTCAGGAAGGAAGGGGAAAAAAAAAGAAGAAAGTGCAGATCTGAAATGACATATGAGCCTTAACAGACAAATCAGGTTTTAACTGGTATCAGAACTAAACAAAGAAAAAAAATATATTAATCTTATAATTTGCTGAATCAGTTAATCACGATTGGTTATAAATATGGTGGCCAAGAGCTCCCATTGCTTTTTAACTGGATTATTTTGGGTGTGCTGGAACTGGCCTCTGTAGCACAGTTGCCAGGCCAAGCAGCTGAGTCCTGCAATGCCAAGGAAAACAGCATTGGTGGAAGCTGCCTTCAGGCTCATCAGCCCTTGTTATTTAAGATCCTATCTAAGAAAAACCACCCAGCTTGAATTTCAGTTCCAAAGAAGCTCTCAAAAACTGAACTAGTTAGGAGAAATATGGGCCTTTTTACTGAATAAGATGCATTTTATCCAGAAAGTCAAGAGGTGAGGTATGGGAAAGCCTCACAAAGGTATTCTGAGCCAGGTTTCCTAGCACTAATGTGCTTTAGTGTCAACTGCTGCGATCATCTCACCATTATCTTCTCCTCCACCAACTGCTTGTCATATCAAATTGCTCTAAAACTTCTAGTCCTAGATTTATACTGTAGCTCTTCAGGGGAGGGACAGTTCCTTTGATGTGTTTGCACAGGTCTTAGTACAATTGTGCTGAGGCCTCTAAGGTATGATAGCAAAAGGAAATATAAGCATTGATCAAGAGATTTGCTCTTTCCCTTTCTGTAAGCAACCATACTATTGCAGATGTTGGAAATTCCTGAAGATACTAGGATCATTTTACATAGTTTCTAAATAGTCTTCCTTTTGGACCATAGGTCTTCAGTGGCTGGACACTTGCTTTTTGCAGTTACAATGAAAAGGTTAGGCTAAAGAGTACCAACGGCAAAAAAAAATGGGCATCTGCTGACCAGTTCATGAGCCAAGATCTGGAATGTATCTTCTACAGATTCAGTGAATGGACTCCTCCCACGATCACATGCACTTTATCCTAGCTTTTTACATTAGGATACTAAAACAAATGCCTTGTAGTCATTGCCAAACCAGGAGGGAAAGCTTTTGAGTTTTTCCACAATACTTTTTTATTAGTGTTTTCTGCTTTTCTAAGCTTGATGTGATAAAATAACAGGATTTATATGGAATGATATCAATTCATCAAGAGGAGATATTTCCACATACTATTGCTCAGAACATAAGAAACCCAAAGTTCAGATATCAGCTGAGCATGGGAACATAGGTGTTAAATGGAGCAGAACCAAGTTCTGTTGAACAAGAACTATGCTCCCTGAGTGCAAGTGTCCTCATCTGCAGTTTGGGACTAGGGTCCTCTGAAGTCCAGCTCTGCAATATCTTTCAGACACTCTTCCAGTTGTCGTCCTCTTAGCTGAATTCTGCAAGAGCTGACTCCAGACTAGTATGGGCAGCACAGAAATATGGATGTCTGTGGAAATCAGAGTGCTTTCTAGTTGCTTGCTTTATTCAGATTCCTGTATAGACATTAACCAGGCCCCTGCTGGATGCAAAAAGGAATGAATCAGTCTAAAAAAAAGCAGCTATCCCCTGGCAGCCCTCTCTGAAACTGTTCTGCTTTACAAACATTAGCCCCATCGGCCCTAGACTGAAGTGATGCTCCAAGATCAATAGGCAACAGGCACAGCATATTACAAACTAGGGTCAGATACAGGTTCCAGTGATGGAAAAATGTACTGTCTTTTAAGCCTGGAAAGCCTTCTTTGTGAGACTGGGAAACAACGAGCCACTCAGAGCAGGTCCCAAGCCACCTACTCGTCTGATCTTACCTCTTGGTTTGAGACTTGACTTGCAGCAGCTCAGGACTATTGCAAGTTTTCTATCTAGGTTGCAATCAGAGGTCTCTGAGTAATGACTGGCCCCTAGAAACTAAGACTTGCCATGTGGCAGAGCATTTGAGATCTCTGTGTACTGTAAAACTGGCATTACCAAGCACACAGCTTTGCACAATCCTTTCCCTGTGTTCAGTGGTGCTGAGCTTTCCAGCATCAAGACTGTCCTGGCCCTGCCACAGCCTATCCAGAAGAGCTCGTGCTGTCTCCCTGCTAGTCCCATGGGACTCTCATGAGGACAGAGAGGATGAAAGATCATTGTTATGCAACTTTAAAGAGCGTCCCAAAACATACAGTATCACTCACTGGAAATGAAACCACTGCTATCTAACTACACACAGAAGATCCAATTTATTCAGATGATACGCTTGATTAATATGTTATGACATGACTTCTACAAGAGGTAAATTAGGACACAGCAATGCCACTATTTAAAGGTCAGTTCTACAGGTGAGAGCTGGTAAGCAAATGGCAGTTGAATGCAGTGTGAACCATCTAGTCCTTACCTCATCTCAATATCTGGAAAGAATCTATACATATAAATATGACCATACAGCCTGAGTTCTTCGGCAAATTCCAGTGCCAGCTTCTTCTGTATTTCAGGTGGGAAATAACGCAAGGCATTGCGCAAAGCCAGCTGCCAAAAAAAAAAAACAAAAACAAACAAACAAAAAAAAACCACAACAACAACAAAACAAACAAACAAACACACACCAAAAAGACAAACAAGGGAGACAAAAATCAATGTAAAAGAAAAATAGAGTTAAGTGGGTGGTCCTGAACTTTAATCAGACTGAGCTGGGAGCCTGCCTAAGCTATCACAAGGATGATACAATTTAAAAGGCCAAGCTCACACCAGGGGTGCTCCATTCTTGCTTTCCTACTGAAGTGTTTCCACCTGCATCTTTACTTGTAGACTCAATTGCTGTACACAAGTAACCCTCCCCTTTCCACCCACCCAAATCTGTATAGACAAACCATGGAGATTTGTTAAGGCATGGACGAATTCCCTCTCACAATGCTAGGGGGCACTGAACTACCAAGGAAAAAATTTTTCAGAAATATTTAGACTGAGACCCTGAACACCCTACTGTACTTTCCATTCAAACACGGGACCTTAGCCCTGAGTTGTGTGACCTGCTCCCAGATGAAGATGTTCTTAGGCTAACTTTTATTAAAGATTCACTACAATTAGCATCCTAATGTATTGCAGAGAGTGGTGGTTTACATTATTTTATTGATGCTACATGTATCACTTCCAAATTAGCTAAAGTGATTACTGGGCACTGAATTAAATTCTGCAGATTATATTATGTAGCTCATACTGCCTATTACCTTCAAAGACATTACCCGTAATTTACAAAGTATAGTATGACCTTTTGGATGAATGAAACCATAAATAAATCACTATCCTTAGTGACAGTCTGTTAAATCATGTCTCTGTATTCCATGTTCCATTTGATTAAAACCATAATGAGAATAAAGATCTTGTAATCTTTAAAAAGCCAATGTCATGCAAAGATGATAAAAGATATTGTAAGTTCCCTGACAAATGGTGACACTATCCATATTACTTGTAGTTGAAGAGATTCACAAATCATATAGAATTTCACATCTTCATTAGGCTGATTTTTAATGGCTGTCAAAAGGATAGAAAGGGATCCAGCTTGCTTCCAAATCTGGTAACGGTCTACAAAACAATCAGGAGACCCCAGTTTTGGAGAGGCCTGAGTATAGCAAGGATACCTCATGTTTGTGATACCTGCCACTGGCACTTCAGGGATGTATGGAAGCAAGTATTTTCTGGAGGAATTTTAGGGGTAGGCTGTCATACAGGTATCTAGAACAAAGGCATCCAGAACCATCCACCCTGGTAATAAGTTCTGAAAAGCTCTATAAAGCCCTCAGCTTAGCACTAAACCTCCCCATTCAACATGACTATGGTCTGGCTCTTATGGCTAGAGCTCTCCAGCCCCTTCATGCAACCATGCTGGTCTCACATACCTTAGAGCACACTGAAATAACAATATCTCTAAATCTAAAAATGTCCCATATTAAGAGAGGTTTTGTTGGCATACTTGCTACTGAATAGGCATATGGGTCAGAACCTTGCAGATCAATGAAGCTATACTGATTTACACCAGCTGAGGATCAGACCAGTTAAACCCTACAAGTTAGATTTGTCATTCCACACAGAGAATGACCTATTTATCAGATGAGAAAACGCAAATTCCATCTTCAAATACCACCTTATTCTTCTCCAGTTAGATAAGCAGTCATTTTTCAAGGGCATGTTATTAATAAACACAAAAATCCCAGCTATATCCACACACAAAATATGTGGGGATTTTCAAAGTCAATCTCAGAGGCAAGCAGCCATCACAGTGGCTTCTAGATCTAAGAAATTTCTAAAGAATATAATCACCTACACCCCTTACAACAACAGAATCAAGATGAAAACATTGCCACATGTGGTATTTTGGCTGTCTGTGAGAACTACAGAGAACTATCAGGGTGAGTGTTTTGCTTCCAGTCTGGCAAAGATCACCCTGTCTTTGATCAATATATTATTTTTATTATAATGAAACTGATGGGGAAATATTTTTATTCACCCTAAAAATACAAGGAATCAAAATCTGTTTGGATTTTCAAATAAATTCACTTGAAGTGAGCCTCTATCCTATTAATGGTACACATTAGCAGAAGCCTGAATTTTGATGATGCAAACATTAAAGAAACATGAACTTGGATGTTACATGAAGGGCTAGAAGGGTGCCTTGGTTGCACAGACAATAGAGATCTTATCAAAGAGGACTAAGACTGTGGCTTGTTTAGCTTAACTGAACAAAGGTGACATTTGATTGCAGGATAAGTGTCCAAGCAGGAAGGAGCTTGAGGGAAATGCTGTAAGAGGTATAAATAGCTGTGAATTAGACATAAAAAAAAGGTAGTCTTGCAATTAGAAGAATTTAAATATAAGAGATTCTGAAACAGTCTCTCAGTAGGAGAGCTGGGGCACTTAAAATTGCCTGGATAGAGCCTGACTGCTTTATGAAAGGGCAATTGCCATGTACATCAGGAAGAATTTTGTGTATTCATTATTGAGTCATAAACTGAATAACCAGAGAAAGGCACTCAAGGAACAAATTCAAATTGGCCAATCATCATGCTTTGTGGAAAGGCGATACAAGGTCATTATTCCTTGCATTTCATTAAAGCACCATATAAAACATTATCCTAACTTTTAAGTAGGATTGATTTACCTATAACTGACACATTGCATTCTGAATATTAGAAATGGTGCATTTGATATTTAGGTGTTCTTCCTGTTCATAACTTCCACTGACAGAAGCTTAAGCTGCACATGCTCAGCACCTCTGAAAAACCAGGTCTGGAGTTCATTGATGTCTTAAAAAAAATAATTAATTGCACTTATACTCCTGAGCCAGATAGGTTGCTTAAAAAAAAAAAAAAACTGCTCTGAATTTGCTGAGTTACTGATTCAGTTCAGTTCAGTGCAATACAAGCATTGGATACAAAGTCCTCCCCTGAGATCTGAAAGTTGGTTCTAACATTTGATTCTTGTGTTTAAACTCTAAATCACTATTAGGGTGTCTTTTTCTGTATTCACTTGTACTTACACAGTAAAACATGATCTTGCTGCTATTTAATCAAGATTCAGACCTCTCGATGTCAACAAAATGTTGCCAAAAGAACCCATTAAATCTTGCTCCAATCAATCATCTGTAAATATCTTTGTTGGGGAATTCTCTTGAGAAATCAAGTATACCAGCCTCTTTGTTAATTGGCTTTTGTTGAAGAGCCAGTGCCTCTTCACAAGGAATGTCATCCATTTTTATTGGCTAACAAGTTCATCAGGACTTCCAATTTAAGGATCCTGAGATGCTCAAACACTAAGATCTGCAGTCTCCCTGTTTACTGAGGGAAAGGGAATCATGCAGATAAGAAGTGACTAGTTTAATTCCACAATGCTTTCATTCTTAGTTCTGCCCCTTTTCCAGGGGAGATGTTGCTTGCCTCTGACCTCTCATCTTCTGCCTGATGATATCTAGGCCCAGAATCTTTTGTGGCACTATTGTCTAAACAGCCACCATAAAAGCAAGATTGTGATTTCATGTATTATTCTTCCTGATAGGTCCCACTTTTAGATCAGCTTAGCTGGGAAGTAAACACACCAACTTCTGACTGGCCATTGCTATAAATGTCCTCCAGGCTGTGAAAGTTTAACCAAGTTCTTTATCATCCAGATGTTCCAAAACAAGAACCAACAAGTTGACCTTCACAATCCACATATAAGCTTTTAAAATTGTCCTCATTTCTGGTTGTGCAAAACAACCATTAAGGTCAAATGTCCTGCTTCTCCAGAAAGTCAAAGAACTTCAGGTGCTATGTGTCTTCACAGGCTCTGGTCTTCAGCTCTTTGGAGTAGGATGTCATGAAGCAGCAAGGCCCAGCTGCTTCCTAAGGGATAGGGAGGCAGAGTAACAGATCCAGCAAGAGAGGCAATTCACCAGCTAGGGCCCAGCCTCATGGTACCCAAGAGAGTTAAGCAGGACAGCCTAGGGATTGCAGCCAGGTTCCACCAGGAGTCTAGGTCATCATGCAAGATCGTGGTGATGCTTACCACCAAAAGATAGGGCCCAGAGATCACCAGGAAGGTTCATACTAGCAAGTCAGCCCACAGGTTAGAAATCAGCTCCAGGAGATCCATGACTTGGCACATGGACATCCTGTGATAAAACTAGAGAGACACATCTCCCACATAACTAAGATTGAAGTCCCAGGCCTGAGCTTAAATGGATCCGCTAAGCCTATGGGCAGAGGCCATGGGTGGAGATCTCAGGTGAGGTTCATCAAGGTCATCAAGGCCCATTACTGACCTCAGGGCCCTGTGACAGAAACACAACTGATACTGCAATCAGGTAACAGATGATCATGCTGGGGTAGCAGGAAGACTGTAACATGACTTGGATTCTAAGATACATAAGGGAACTGCTGCATGGATGAAAGCACAGCATTTTTTTCTTATTCTGAGCAACACCAAGAAGTGTACATTCTTCCTGAGTTGCTCCAGTTTTACTGGAAAGTCAATGAGTATTGAGCATGCAACATCCTTGTTCTGCAAAGGACACACCATACATAAGATTTTGAGGGTAGTTTCTTTGTAGCATATTCACATTAAGAAATGGATGCTGAGAAACAGAAAGCTAGGGTTTCCTGAGCTGTGGAGGGAAAGAGGGAGGATATGGCTGTTTCAGGCCTCAGGCAAAGAATGCCAAAGGAAGAGAATTCAGGAAACTTATAAACAGAATCAGTTCTGAGAAATGGCCTGATTTATCCAAGAAGATTAAAGTTAGTATGATAGGAAGAACTACATACCTATTCAGCAAACCCTAAAACACACAGAACTTTATCACTTTCTATTATAACCACAAAAGGATGCCCAAGAAAATAAAACATTGGCAGTACTAAGGTTTATTATCGTGGAAAGAGCTAAAACTGGAATGAAGGCCTATGAACAGAGGGACAAATCCTGAGGAAATAATCAGAGCATTATTAACTTCACTCTGTCAAAGCTTCCCCTGAATACTTCAATTGGAAAATGAACACAGTGTCATACATAAAGACAAGCCTCACAATATGCTCATCATTACATACTGTCAACAAAATCTGGAAGCCTGTCTTGAGATTTAAAAACCAACTTGTAGGCAGACAACCTTTCTGTCTACAAGCTTTTCTAAGCATGGAACACCTCTTAAAAAAAAGAGATTTGACCTTTCAGATATAAAATAAATACCAGCTGAGCCTCTAACCATTAGGATTTTAAGGTGGAGGATTAAGAGTAAAATAAATCAGAAAGGAAGCTTTTAAATATTTGACAGTCTAACAACCCAAGCAGCATGACCTCTTATCACATGTAGGTAAGAAGGAAAGATGAGACTAGGATGTTAGACAGTAGACTGGGGCCAGAAAATCAGTCTATTGCTGTATTCCTGCAACACTTAAAGAAGACAAGAAACTATCCCAGTTCCTGTACAGAGAGTGAGGATTTTGTCATTACCTTTCTCTCCCCAGGAAAAGAGAAAGGTTTGGCATCCTTTTGAGAGACACCATCTCCTCTTCTATAAAATGGACTCCTTTATGCTATAGCAGACTTCTGGGGAAAAGTGATTTAGCAAAGGCAAGAAAAAAAATGGTGATGATTGGCAATGTTCTGACATACAGTGAAGCTCACTCCCCACTCCTTTATCTTCACTGCCACCATCACAGCCCCCTTCTGCACACTTAGAAGCCACACTGCCATGTGTCTGAGCTGTCCCAGGCACAGACAGGATGCCTCAGCCATGAATGCTCCTGACATTGAAGTAAATCCTCTTTGGATATCTTACAGCTGTTCCTCCTTTTACCCTTTGCTAGGCTCTCCTCTGCTTGTGGAAGTGGACTTTGAAAGAATTTAGCTGTTGATGCCAGTGGGGAACTCCCACGAAGGCAAGGAAGTTGTGTGCAACTTGTTAGTGGGGAAAGAACTTTTGTATTCTGACCAGAATGTCACATTAGAAGTGATGTTACATGTGATGAAGCACAGACTTTCAAGTTAAAGAACCCACCTTATCCTCTCCCACACAAATTCCTAAGGAGCTCCACCCATTGAGCATTATTTTCTGCTGCTGATTTTTTAAAAATCTCTAGCATGAAATAATGCATTGATTACTTTAGAGGGTATGTAGAGTATTCAAACAAACAGAGACAGGAAAAGAATTGCACAACTAAAGACAATAATTAACTCAACTCCCTACAAACTTGCCTAGATTCCAGGACACTCGGACTACTGGTTAAAATAATTATCTTTGGATCTCTTATGGAATATACAGTTGTGTAGCTTGTACCATGATGCTGTTTCATGACATTTGATATTTATTGTATTTGAAGGGTTAGCTTTCACTCCCATACATATGCAGTGTTTTTGCAAGAGCATTCATAATTTCATCTCCAAGGAACAATGATGGATTGACAGCACTGAAGTCTAATGCCTCCTGTTTAGCCATTTAAAGTCACAGAAGCTGTTGTGCAGCAAATCTTCCTCATATCAACCTGCTTATCTCTGGGGAAGGAAGAAAGCAAGCCAGCAGAAGAGTTTCCAGCACTTTGTCCCATTACCCACTGAAATTATAACACCAAGGAAATACATTTGCCACAGTGTTAGGTGCACACTCAGAAAAGCATTTGAAGCAATCAGGCCTGCTGCCCCAAGCTGCACTTATCTGAAAGGAAGAGAAGTGAGGCCCTGTGAAACCCCATGTTACCTTTTTCTCCTGAGCAGTGAGATTAGGGGTTCTCACGGGTGCATGGGGTATTCCTTTCCTCCGACCTCTGTTTTCAGGCAATGGGTATAGAGGAAGGCCACGACAGATTTCCTTCAGGCTGGTCATAGCTGCTGAGGAAATATGAGGAGGAAAGACAAGGCAAACTGGAGAGGTACAAGGAATGGGGAATGAAGAGTGCAGGCAAGCAAGTTATTAAGCGATTCAGAGGCACCACCAACCCGGGGTGATCTCAAAGAGGACAGCTTGTCCTCTGGCTTTTGCAAACAGGCCGGTCAAGCAGAGGGGGCAGGCGGCACAGGTGACACACCTCCCCCCTCTGTGTGGTGCCATTGGCTCTTCCCTCCTCCTCCAAAATGAATGATTCACAGTTTTGCTGTTTATTCTCTGGGTGCTTTGTCAGCTGGTGCTGTGCTAAGCCACTAGAGCAAACTCAGTCGCTTTCCAAATCATCTGATTCTCCCAATGTCCTAGTGAGAGTCATGGTCTGGGGCATGAACCTTGCCTGACACCTCAAGGATTGTGCATTTACATTTCTGTAGTTTAGGAACTAACTAAATATAATCATAATTATTCATGTCACTCTTCATACACACTGTTCAGCTAAGATGGGCATTCTTTGTTTGACACCTCTAGGTATGAGCTCTTCCTCAGATCTCATCAACTTCTCTTCTAAACAACAGCGGTTGTCAATGATAACAGAAAAATTTCCCCTTTAGGTGTTAGCTTCTCTTAGCTCACAGGCATGAATGGATTTTAGCAGTATTAAACTGGAAACGTACTCATTAGCACTGGTACTTTTTTTTTTTTAAGACTGGCATCAATTAGGAGGAAGAATTAAGGCTTTCAAATCTAAGTTACTTTTATACCCTACAGTTAACAACAGCTAGAAAGTCTGATGGTACTGCCATCCAGACAGCACAAGTAAATGAATATACTTAACTTTGATTTTCCACTTACAGTGCAACATGAACTTTGCTCTCCGTTTTGAGTTGTTTAAACCATGCAGGAGCTTCTTGACCTTTATTACATCCATGGAACTACAACTCTTGGCCAGGGAATTTTCCCAAGTGCCACAGTTTAAGCCTGGTGAAATTAATTGGGAGAAACATTTCTGTTAGGAATGAGCCTAAAACCTAGGAAGAAAAAAATACTGCATTTTTGCACAAAGGCATCAATCAACAAGCAATGACAACAAAGCACAATTATTAAATGACAGCATCTCATTAATGTCACGTTGGCTTTAGCTCTAGGACATACTGCACATCCCCAGCTCCCACTGAAGATGCTTGAGTTGAAAGAACTCAGAACATCCCGGGGGAGCTGAGCACACAGCATACTCAAACCCTCTGAAGGATACTAACTGTCATTTATGGCAAGAGAATTTTATTTTGTAATTATACAGTATTTTAGCTGCTTCCAAACAAAAGGCAAAGAGGAAAAGGAGAGGAGAAAGCCTCCTTCATATTTTAAAATTTTCTATTGGGTTTTCTTATTAAAAACATACAAAAAGGGAAGATAAGGGTAAAGTCAGAAAATTCTGCCCCAGAACCTAAGTAAATAACCCTGCCTTACATAAACACTCCAAAGAGAAATAAATCTTTCCTTATTCTTCTTTGTATGACCCACATTCTCCAAATCCCTCGAAGGTCTGATCCTGCACGCATACATGGGCACAAGAATAACCTCGTCTACATTTGGACTGCCATCGGGCCCGCTTCGCTCTGTGACATCAAGCAGAGTTAATGGCATTATACTGCTGTGAGAGCTGAAGAAAGAGAGAATGAATCTGGGGGCGGGGGGGAAGGGAGGGGGGAACAACTCCCTGAATTAAAATTATTTCTAGGGCTAAGCACCCTCATCCTCTGATCACTACATGCTGGAGCCTCTCTGTGTCCCTGGGAGCTTTGTGTTGGAGTGACCTGAGAAAATTCGACTCCAGGGTCATGCCCAGTGTTGGCTGGGGCAGGCAGGTGTGTGCCAGAGCTGACACCCCAGCTTCTCCGGGAAGCCACAAAGTCCCCCCGCTGCCTGGCTCGTCCCAGCTTACATCTGTGATTATGGGAAGAAACCCGGTGCGTGTGCCCGTTTGTACACCCCGTGAGCCGTCCCTAGACCCCCCCAGCCCCCCCCCCCCCTCCCCACGGCCGGAGGGTGCCCGGTGGGTGCCCGGGTGGGGGCCGTGTCCCCGGGGCAGGGCCGGTGTCATGTACCGGGCGGGCTGGCAGAGGGTGCTGCAGGGACGGCCGGCACCGGGCGGCCCCCGCCCTGCACACGCACACGCACACGCACCCACGCACACGCACATCCACACACACACACAGCCGCACACACGCACCGGCTGCTGGAGGAAAAGATGCCCCTGGAAAACAACGCCTGCATCTGAGCGCGGCAAGGACCAGCCCAGCTGACGAGGAGGTGCGGAACCGACCCATCCTCCTCCTCCACCCTAAAAGAAAAAAAAAAAAAAAAAAAAAAAAAAAAAAAAGCACATATAAAGAGCAGGAAGAAGATCACATGTTATAATAATCCCCTTTGCAGCCAGACAGGACCAGAGAGGAGAACTGCCCGGTTAGGACTGAGAGATGTGCTAGAGGCTGAAAGGGAGGCAGGGACAAAACTTGAAGAGAACTAACCAGCCCTCGGGAGGGAAGGGACCCCCCAGCCCTAAGCCTCGCTGTAGCAGGAGGGAGGAAGGATCGTCCAACCCCCCCCCCCGACCCCTCTCCCCCCTCTTCCCACCCCCTCTACCCTTCCTCCCCCCCCCCCCCCCCCCGTCCCCCCCCCTTTTTCTCCCCTCTCGCCCGGGCGCTGGGCGCTGCACCTCCAGCCCAGCAGCGCAGCCCCTGCCCGCGCCCGCCCGCCCGCCCCCCCGGGGCCGCAGCCCCGACAGCGCGGCCGGAGCCCGCGGTCCCGCCGCAGAGACGGCCGGGGGCTCGCCCGGGCACCGGCACCGGCGAGACGGAGTCGGGTTTTTTGTTTTTTTTTTTTTTTTTTATTCTTATTCCCCGGCGCTCGCTGTGTGAAGCAAATCCCTTGGAGGTGGGGGAGAAGTGGCTTCCGTGACAGCGGAGGGAGGAGGGAAATAAAATAAAATAACCCAAACCAAAATAAAAAGAGAGAAGAGCCAAGAAAGCACTTGCTTCTCATCATCTTTCAGGGAGAAAAGCCAACTCTGTTCTTCTTATGACCCTCTGCTGCAGGGAGCAAAGGGAAAGAAGGTACTGGGGTAGACCTCCTAACAAAGCAGGGTTCACGGTGCCCGGAGCCCATCGCTACCCCGGTTAGCAGCAGGCTGAGAGAGGTGCGGGGGGGGGGTAGGGAAAGTTGCCAGGGGGAACCCAGGCAAAGCCAAAACGAAGCTCCACCAAAAGCAAGGAGCAGAAATGAAAGTTTCCAAATAGCATCCAAAGAACCGCAAAGGACCGGACCGAACAGAGCTCTCTGCGTCGCGTCAGCCCTCGGTGCATTGGAGAGGCTGCACCAGGGATGTGAACGCTCCCAGCCCGCTGCATGGAGAGGGGTAAAGACACAGAAAATCCTTGTTATTTATTTATTTATTGGAAGCAATGTACGGGTGACACCCAGAAGGCATCTGAGCACTGAAAAAAAACACACCTCTGGACCCAAATGAGAACAAGAAGAATGAGACAGCAGCCTTGACCCCTACACTGAGAGGAAGGTGAGCAGAAAGAAAGAAAATACAGAAAAGCCATGCAAGCACCAAACCTGTAGATTACTGCAGCTCTTTTTTGCTTCACTGAGGACAGATATTTTACTGACAGCCATGCAGCATAAAGGCATCATGCTGATTGTGTTCTTGGAATATTTTATTTCTGGCCATGGGGAAGCAGGTAAGCAAAATAAATCAATATTGCCATTCATGAAACAACTTATCCTAAGTTTAGCAAGGGGAAAGGGGATTGAAATCAGGTCTATTTGTTAAAAAAAAAAAAAAAAAGTCAACATCTTTAATATAGATTGGATTTTTATAAGGCATCTGGGTTACTCACTGTACACAAATGCTTCTTATTCCCTGCAACACCCAGATTTATAGCTCAGCCTCCTCCAAAAGACTTATAATAGAATGTACAGTTTCATACACCCTTAAAAGAAAAATGTGTATTATTTTTGTGAATGAAAGAAAATTAAGAGAGGAAGGAAGAGGTAGATGGATTAAGATATGCTGGATATTTGTTTTGACGATGAAACACTGCCTTCCTAGTCAGGACAAGACTGAAATGACAACATCCTTGGACAACATCACTGTAGAAATCTGAATTATTCTCTTTTAGATTAATTTTACGTCATTAAAAGTCAGAGACACTGTTTAGGAATTATTATTTATCCAAGACAGTCCACTCATTCAGTGTATTCCCTGACTTAATAGTTAACATGCAGTGGACAAGATTAAATTAGCATTAGAGAGAAAATGGATTAGGACAGAGAGAGAAGTTGATCAGTTGTGTGTGTATATGTGGGTGTACAAATAAGCATATATAGGAATGATACAACTGTAATGATGTTTACATAGGGTCCTAAAAAATACCTGAATTATGATGGAGACAAATTCCTTAAGGGAAAGGAAGCAAAGCATTAGATTATTTCCTTCTTGCTGTGGTTTAATACATCTTTAAGGTTAGAAGGGATGAATTATGCAGATCAGGTCAGAAAAGTAAAAATAAGTATTGATAAAAAAAAACAGTACATGCTTGCTGACTTTTCCTTTGAGATACTGGCTTAGGATCCCTCTTTCTGTACAGGAAAGCATACCAGTGGTTTAAATTTCACCTGTGTGCTCAGAGTATTAGGACAGGAACAACAGTCTACATGCAGTGATTTGAAAGCGATTGAAGTGTTCAGCTACCCTGCAAGCTCCAGGAAAGCCGAAGGCGGATCAGGTGGCTTCAGCTGAGATTATTCCCCAGCTAGAACCTCTTTGATAACATAGACATCAGATTTCCATAACTGCAAGAGTTATTTTCCTAAAAACTGAAAACAGCTCATGAATTTACAATCCTATCATATTATCCAGTGACTCATCTGGGAAAAAGGCTGGCTATCACAACATTACAGGGAATGAGTGGAGGCAGGACATGGTACCTTAGTCGTAGTCTCTTATCTTGGGCATTCACTAGTTTCCCAGGCTAGGACTCTCCCTACAGGATACATATGTTGACATATAGCACAGAAGGGCTATGGAGATGTATTGTAAAGTTGCCTATACTATTGTGGAAAGCAGTCTGTTACAAAATAGCCTGAATTTGCTCTGTATCCAATTCACAAAGTGAAAATGAATCTTCAAGGAAATGCAGCCCACAGCTGGCTGCTTGGAAAGTGAATTTGAGGAGAGGCAGTGTGTTCCGTATGGAGCTAAACACGCTCACAATAATGGTGTAGGACATAGTGAATAACAGCAAAATAATTAGGTATTGAAGGTGATGATGCTAATAATTCAGTGTCACTTTAAATAAATATACACTGCTTAGTCAAAAGGTTGCACAAGGCATCAGCCTGTGGAAGCACAACAGTTACCTGTTCATTGTTATTTTTGTTGGTTGGTTGGTTGGTTGGGTTTTTTTTTAGAAGCAATATAAAAATCTTGAATTAACCTTGAATCTTTACAGGTCCTGTTACAGGCAGGGTCAGTACCAACTAAGGTTAGTTCAGACAGTGTTTTGCCAATCTGTGTAAAATGATTTGGAAGTCTCAGACTTTTTCTGAGCAGAGAAGTGTACAGGAAGTATGTTTTTGACATACTTTATTAACCTATAAACTCCCTTTTTAGCCCTATAGTTGGTCCCTTCTGGTCAGAAGTGAAACAAATTAATGGGGCAGTTGTTTGTGGATACATGAATTACAATATTTGTAGGGCGTACAATATTTATCTTCTGCCATCTCTCTGCAGAGAAGACAGTCAGGGTTGTCAAGATTGGCTCCTTAGATCTTTAAATATTATGTCAAGGAGGAAAAATACCTCAGTGGTTAGGCTGGAAGAGTGACCTAGGTTTTATATTGTGAGGTGTGACACTTGGGTAATTCTTCCCCCAGTCTGATGCAGGTGGAGGGCATTATTCCCCTCAAATACACTCTGCAGTGGTCTGAAAACTCTTGCGGATTAGGACAGTTAACTGGACAGACAACACCTTGGGGTCTGGCCCCAGCCCAGGCCTGCCCAGGGCAGCAGCCCCCCCAGCAGTGCCCGGGCCAGCTCTCGGCCCGATGGCAGGCCTCCAAAAGGGGGCGTGGTGTGGCCAAAAATGGCCATTTCTAGCACCAACCTGAAAATCGATTGCGGGGCCTGATCATCAGCAGGGCTTGGTCTCCTCTGGTCTGGGGTCATTCAGCTCATCTGAAAATGAAGCTGGAGGTGTTGGAGCCCACCCTTGTTCCAGGAGGGGCGCAGGCAGGCAGACTGCAACTGGCCACAGTGGAATGTTGCCCAGAGCTGGCATTTTATTCTCCTTCTGTCCGTGCCTCAGGTCATGGAGGCAGCTTGGTCTCATCGCATATTCAGAACTTTACCTATGGGGTATTTATGAAGGCTGGCTCATTAGTTCCAGTTGTGAGGGCTATTTTAGTGCAGGAATACATCGGACTACTCATAAATGGATGAAGACTTGCCAAACTTACTGCACGTTGGCCCCGGACAAACCAAAGGGTTGTATAGCATTTCTGTTGTAACCAGCATTAAGTGGTAAAGTTCTAGGACTGATTAATAAAAACTGGAGAAACAAAAGTCCCCAGGGTGGTTATCATTAAAAGAACATTTAAAAGTTTTTGGTTATTAAGAAAAAACTTGAACAGATACAGAACAAGTGAAATCCAGGTTGGACATACATGCTGAAACTGCTTCATCAAAAACATAGCAGAAGATGCCCAAAGGTCTTCATGTTTACATGTTGCTCAGAACTGTGATATTTGCTCTCCTGTCTCACTGTAGGACACTTGAACAGACAAAATCATGAATTTTCATATGGAAAAGAAATAAACATTCAATTCAAATCACGCAGAAAATATTAGGCATCTTTCCAGTCACATCATCAGGCTTTGACTGAGTTGCCACATGACCTTTCTTCTGTCAGGTATCCAATGGAGGGTGAAAAAAAACTCTAAAAAAAAATTGAACCTGACTGAGTAAATGTCTACAATGCTCTGCTGCATTACAAGGCTCTGAAGTAAGAGATCTCTGTTTGAAATGGTGTCCCAGGAATATCAACAGTGTGACCTCCCTTGAACTGTATGATTCCCTAATCATTGGATAACGCCACTGTTGTAACACGTGCCAGGCATGTGCCCTTGACCTGCCACTTTGTAGCACAGCTCTGAGGGACCAGAAAACAAACAAATAAATTAATTATACCATTTATGGAGCCAAGCCATCCTCCATGGAGTAAAAGCTAATCAACTTCAATAACATGCCCATGCAAAATCAAACTGTTTAGCTCTGTATGAATTATTCAATGAGTCCTCCTGGCAGTTGGGGTAAGTTGTATGTTTGTCTGGCTGCTGTTTCTCTTCTGCAGTGGTCCCCCCTCTCTGTCCAGGTTCAAGATTTCATGTTGTTTCCACAGAATCAGTGAGTGATGGACAGGCTGCGCTATACTTGTGGCCAAGCAATGTTCTGCCAATTGATTTCTTTAAATGCACAGCTTTTAATCGACTGCAGATTTTGTTTTCCAACCTCTCCTTCTCTCAAACTCCCTTCTGCTAATTTGCACTTTGTTCTTCTCCCATTTTCCTAATGACACAGCAGTTCAGACAGGAACTGTTTATTGATGTTGCTGCATTAGCAGGCAGAACAGATAAACATTCTTGTGAGTGTTGTTCAGGAGAACAACCACGTTTTTCTTCCTTTTCCAGGTTCAGATAAAAACAGCTGAAAACCTCAATGCAAGACTAAGAGCCCATTAGCCCATTTATGGGAAATATAAAAAGCAGCCATTCCCTTTAAAAAATGCTTCCTTTCTTACTTTCTCACATTTTTGACTGCAAAGCTTCCCCTATATAACTCCTTAAATTTAGACCTCCAACACCCCTTTTCTTCTATGAAAGCTTCAGTGGCATGATCCATCAATAGAGATGGACTTTCTTTTAATTACATGATCTATTTATCCATAATCCAACAGCATTTGTAACATGAACCCATTCTTAATCAAAATTAAGTAACCTTACTCTTAGTCACAGCTAATGCTTGTTCAAAACTCAGTTTTAAGACCAATCCCATTTAAATTCTCTGGAGGCAAAAATGACACCTTTCAGCAGCACTGAGAAAAAAATGGTTAATATCCAATTTAAACACAGTGCTTTCCTTATTTCCAGTATCTTTTACCAAACAGCTTGGACATGAGCATGAACCTAAATTCCACTTGCAAAGACATTCTTGAGGCATGTCATTGTAGCTCCTTACATTTTTTGCTGACCTGCAAGGATAGATCCATCTTTATTTCAAGAATTCTTCATGACTCAGTGAAATTCACCCTCCAGAGCAGACAAAAATTTGGCATTTCAGATGTTCTGCAAAAAGGAGAACGCTCAGAACAACTTTTGGGGAAACCTGAGTCCTTCCTCAGGACAAAAAGACTCAGAGAAATTGTAAGAAACCTCCCAGATAAAATCTTTGAATCTCCTGGTGTTCCCCTGTAACTGTACTAAACTCAGATGGAATGAGAATTTCATAAGCAGAAAGAAAATACATTGAAATGGTTATCAAGCAATTAGGATGGTGTGAGGGCTTGGTGGAAGATCTCCAGTAGTGCTAAGAATCACCTACTCAATTGAAGTTTGGGAGCAAAGAACAGAACTGATAGAGCCAAACATCCCCATCTTCTCTCCTTTCCTCTCCAGCTGACTTCTGAAACTCCTCCTCTCTTCATGAAAATTCCACTCTGTGCTGGCACACAGAGTGGTGGTGGGCCTGAGGAGGGGCAGCTTTCATTCCTTTGATGCAAGGACTATTAGGTACACATGTAATTCAGGCGCTGCTGGCCTCTAAGCTCTCCCAGTCTCCTAGGACTTCACTGGGACACTAAAAAAAATCTTGGCCAGCCCATTCCAGCCAGTGGTGGAAGACAACCTCCACCAGAAAGAAACTCACCGTGTCTCCAGGCACCCCTTCTTTCCCTGAGGCTGCTGCTTAAAATGTCTGTAAGGCAAACACGTATTAATTCCAAGTTCCTTTGAAGGTGGCATCCACCTGTTTCTAAAAGTAGTCAAGATAATCCTGTTTGGATGATTTTCTTCTTTGCTACCTGAAATTTAAGACTATCTTATGCTGTATGTAAATTAAAAAGGCACACACCATTGGTCAAGGGGATTTGGTGGACATACAGCAACTTCATTTTGTCTCCTAATCCTGGGAAGAAAATTGCATGAGATGTTTTCCAAAACAATGTCCATCTCTGACCATTGTCTTCTGGTTTGTGCAGAAATGTCACTAAGGAACTAAGGACAGAAGCAACTCAGAGAAAAAACTGTGCACGCTGGACACACTTTTTCACCTTAAACATTCCTTTTGGAAGGAGGGACATCAGTTTCACCCAACTACATTTATGATTTGAGTATTTTTATAAGGCTGAATCAGAAAGTCTTTTCTTTGACCTAACTTGATTTTAAAATTAATTTTACCTGAGGAAAGGCTGAATATAAACCAAGTAGGGATTTAAAATTTTGACCTAGAATGTTGAACTAATAGCCGACCTTTGAACTGCTCCTAGATTACCCAGGGTTTACGGTCATCCTATGTTTCATTGGAAGGGTCATTTCCTGTAGGACTTACATCAAGTCATCTGACTTGTGACCTCTTGGATTAGATTTATGACCTTGCAAGGTCAGTCTTTAACTCCTTCTGGACTGTTAAATTGCAAAGAGGACACTGTAAGTCATTAGAAAAGAAGTTTTTTCTAGTATGGTAATAAGGTTTGGGGGCTGACCTTTAATTCCAGTGCCAAAAGACACTACTGATTTCCAAACAATATGAAGACTTTGTAGTTATCCCCAACTTTTCTTAATTTAGAAATAAGTAGATATATACATTGAGGATACCAAAACTTTTACCAGTATTTGCAAATTTGGCAAACAGAATATAGTTGTCTACTTCCATGACAAACAAAAGAGAGACTTGATTTTCAGCTCTGTTAAGTATCAACAACTCCAGCTGGTCTCAATAGGAGCACTAGAAACTTAACACCCCTCAAAATTATGCCAGTAATGCATAACCATAGAACTATAGAAATACATGCTTGCTCTTTGTGTTTGTTTGTGTAATTAGTATCTGTAATTTGCTGAACAGAAAGCATCTCTTTTCTTAATGTAACTACAGTGTATAGTACAACTTGAATTTGCTTTCTGATAACAATGAAAATAAATGCGTTTAATAGATTCAGTCCTCAGATACAGAGCTTTATCAGAGTAAAAGTAAGAAAACACAAGATTCTTGTGGTTAAACACAAAATTCAATAGACCAATGTAACCGTATTTTCAACAGAAATCAAAGTTAAGCACCATAAGCATGAGTTTTCTAAAGACCTCAGTTTCTGAGTTAGGCACCAAATGCAAGGACTAGGTTTATTGAGAAACTCCCTCCAAACTTTGTGAGAAAAGATGAAGTAGGTCTCCTTAGAAGGAATCCTTTTGGATGTCTATCTCCAGATGAGGACTCCAAAGATTTGCATGGTCACCTATGTTACAGCCTAAGAAGTATTTGAGAAATTCTACTTAGTTGTGTTTCTTTTGCCTGTCTTTCAGATCCTGTGAGGCTACGAGCCTTCCGCTGTAATGGCCGTTCTTGCAACCCTCCAGTGGGAAACCTTGCAACAGGGAGGACACCGGTAACTCTCACCACATGTGGCCAGAACAGTACAGAACTGTACTGCTTCTACCCAGACCAGAATCTCCTCCATCAGGTCTCCCACGGCTGTGGGCAGCCTCGCTGCACCAAATGCAATGCCAACCAGCCCGACAACTCCCATCTCCCTGCTGACATGACAGATGATTTCTTCGCAAACCCCATCTCCTGGTGGCAGTCTGCGCAAGGGGTACACAGGGAAGAAATCAGACTGGACTTTGAAACAGAATTCTACCTGACCCACGTCATTGCTGTGTTCAAGTCACCCCGCCCAGCTGCGATGGTGTTGGAAAGATCCCAGGACTATGGGCAGACCTGGAGGCCCTACAAATATTTCTCTGTCAACTGTACAGCGACTTTTGGGCTCCAGGATGATCTCATTGAGGAGGGCTCCATGTGTACTTCCAGGTATTCAGATGCAGTGCCCTGCACCAGAGGAGAGGTAAGCAATAACAGAGGTTTGGGCTAAGTTTAATGTCAAACAGCTGAAGACTGGCTCAAAATAAGAGTATGTGCTCAAAGAGATACTGCACATATAAATTAAGAAAGATATCCCATCCCCAAAGGCTTTGCATTATGAAAATAAAGGGGAAGAAGAAGAGAAATTATATATCAATGAAAATGAATTTAAATGCTTTAACAAATTTATTTTATAAGAGTTGCGCAGGATGGGAGTAACACTGCTTAATTTTATATTTCAGATGCCAATAACTGAGCTAGAATTCCAACAAAACAGGCACAGGGAAATACACATTTGCAGAGTCTGATTTATCCAGACTGTTTTCCTACTTTAGGATGACATGAACTGCATGGTCCTTCTTTCTCTTCTGTATATAAAAAGTCCTACATGACTGGATGACTTTTAAATACATCCCTCCCCTAAGTTTAATGTAACTTTTCTTGCTGGGAGTGACCTCTCTGATTGTACCAAGCCATAGGCTCCAGAAATGAAACCGTTTAGAAACAGGAAGTGGAAGTGAGCAGCCAGGTTTCACTATTCAACAGTGAGAAAAGGCCCTCCCTTGGTATGGATATTCTGATGTGCTATTAAACATATGCAGAAGGTTTTCTTTTAAAATAAATGTATAATTGCTCTGATAAATTCTTCTGACAAACATTAATGACTGCTTAGTAATCAGATACTTAGTTTAGTTATAATCCTTCTCATTCATCAATCTTGAAACAGTTTAGATGGGAAAGAAAGTAAGTATCATTGGTATCATTTTACAGAGGAGACATAAAGGCACAAAGGGAGATTATAAAACAGTCCTATAGTAACAACAGAGGCTGGAGTCCTTTCACTTCCTTCTCTCTTCCTTAGAGAAGTCACAGTCTTCTTGGTTTCCCTGTCTGGAAGTGATCATGCAGGTTTCACAGTAATACCTTGCTGCAAATTAAACTCAGGTGTGAGGTGAATGGTCCAGATAGGCTTCAAAAAACACAGTGGTTTCAGCAGTGCGCTTCAAAATGCACTTGAGAAGAAAGAAACTAGTGTACTATACCTGAGACAGGGAAACAGCAGTAAGGAGAGACTGAGTTCATCTTTGTGCAACAGGCTGGGAAACATCTCTGCGTATTAGACATCTGGAGCAGATCATCTGACTACTAAACTGTCTTGTTCCTGGAGTAGCAATTCTGCTGGTCAGTTATCATGATACATTTAAGTCAAATACATCCAAATGTCTTCTGTAGAGAGATTACAATTTGCCACGTCAATATGGAATCTAGGCAACTAATATAATTTTCCACTCTTGTGTGCTTTCCAATCAAAAATCTGGAAGTACTTTGCAAGATCCATTTAATGATCTTCCGCACACATAAGGGTCCTGTTGCCATTTCTCAGATGAAGAGCAGCACAGAAAGGTGAAGCGTTTCATTATAAAACAGGACAATTCTCATTGAGTAAGGAACAGAACACAGGGTCTGAGGCAAATGCCTTGGCCTTAAATGTGGAACAACTCTTCCTTCTCTAGTGCAGTATCCTCTGTTGCCCTGCACTACATTGGCTTTTGTGCTTACTTAACCTTGGGGAATATCATTAAGACCATATGTTGCTGCTACAACAAATCTAAGAAGTGGATGGCAGAAAATCAAATAATAAAACATTCATCCAACACAAGCCTTTGTGATTACAAGTGTCAAAATGATTCTGTCAACTTGGGAAGCAACTACACTGAAATGAATATATGTATGCTTAATCAATCTATGCTGGGGCAGTAGATGTTAGGAAATAATAGTAATAGTAAGAATAGCTGTATATTTATAGGTCATAACCTTGCAGATCCCAAATACTTTCATGAACTGTTACATGAATTGAATACATACAGAGGTCACTTCCTCCATGGGACAGAGAGCTGAAGCTTTAAAGCAGCACACAGGAGTCTGTACGGCAACCTAACAGAGAACAAGACAAATACTGTTTCACAGCACATTAACCCAAAAGGATTCTGAAGTTCTGGACAGACTTTAGAGACCTCTTAATCAATCCATGAAATGCCACCATTGCAAGAGTGCAAAAGCATCAGGCTTTTCAGGTCAGCAATATGACACAGCAGAATCTTTTGTGAATGAAAATAAAGGAAGGCAGAGTGTAGTAATTTAAAGTGACACCTGATCAGATTTGCTTGAGTTACACAGTAACTCTTACTACAAATCTCACAGGAGCTTTGCCCACACATCTCAGAACTGCAATTTTATACCTTATTTTAAAGATGTCACGAATGCATCCCCTCAAGCAGTGACTTACAACTGACTTGGAAGGAAGCTGACTGAATCCCCACCGCTACTTTCTGCAGTGTTTTGTGCTTCTTTTTCACCTCCACTCTGACCTGCCCAATTATTGAATCTGGGTGAGCCTTGGATTGCTGAGGAGCTCACGTCCCAAGCTGACAACATTTCTGAAATGATCAAATCCATTCCAACTTAAATGATAATTAATGCTCTGAGATAAATGCCAGTTTTCTCTACTGAGGGGGTTGAAGTAATTTCCACTGCATGACACTCAGGTTTTTCTTGGGCATTGTCCTATTCAATTGGAGAAGAGACACAAATTCCTTTTTAAGAGGGCACAAAATAGATAATAAAAAAAGAAATGGCTTTACTGAGAACACTTAGGTTTAAAACCCATGTGGGACACATCATGAAACAAGATTTCAGCTCAACTGGCTTCCAGAACTGAGAATGTAGATGTGAAAGGAGAACATGGTAGAGCTGCAGTAATTTAGATGCGTATATAAACTGAGATGTATCTACCTCAGTCAGCACACTCTGGTGCTCCTCCAAGACCACTGAAAGAGGCTTTTCCTGGGAGCATGATGGGAAACTTGGCAGAAGAGAAACTTTTAGGAGACTAGAATGGAGACAAAAGGCATTTGGGTGAGTGATGTGACAATGTCACAACAGAGCATAATGTATCACCAAGTTATCCCTTGTCTCTTATACATTATCCCTTATATTTCACCTCTGATAGGGTCACACATCTCCATTCCATCTCATAAAAGGTAGAGCTGAGACAGAAGGTGTCATGCATTGGGGAACGAGTCCTGTAGAAATGAAAGAAGATGAGTTCCTAATGTATCTTTCACAGTTTTCTTTTAGTCCAGCATTTACTAAATCCCTTACTGCTGTTCAGATCCAGAGTATTTCTGCAGCTAGAATCTATCTATCTAAGATCCTAGGTCCCCTCCATCTTAGTTCTTCTGGAAACTCACTCTGTTGATAGTTTGTAGTCTAAGAGGCAAAGCAGTTTATTCACTTCCAATTGCCTACACATCATTTACTTCATATGAAGCACTAAAAAATCAACATCTAACTTTCCATGCTTATAAACACTTCTCAGTGATAATTGTCCACTGTCATGTCTTAAGTTTTGACTGGCCTGTTAAGTACCCTATGTTTTGCCTGTTGACTTCTATCATTATAAGAAATTATAAATTAAATTGGAAACAAATGCTTCTTATCTTTATTGTATTCTTAAGAGAGAATATTCTTAAGTATTCGTAAGGAACAATAGTTACTGCTATGCTCAACAGCTTCAGTATGCCAACCTCCAACATAACATCATGAACTAAAATCAACTCCACCTTTTTAAGGTCTGTTCATCTACTGTAAGAGCAATCTACTGTACATGCAATGCTTGCATGGAGTCTTATGTATCAACTGAGACCTTTTTTACCTACTTGTCTATCCATCTGTTGTTCTAATTTAAAATACTGTACTATATAGTCATGGAGCCTAAATGGAGCCTTCAGGTCAGCTAATGTAAACCAAAACTCTGGCCCAAACAAAAGAAGAAATTACCACAATGTTGCATCAGACATTAGTGTGACTTAGAGTTCAAACATCATATGGGAGAAACAGGGACCGAAATGTTTCAACCTGTATCCTGACAGCATGTGCACTCAAGGATCTGAGAGATTAAGAGCACATTTTTAATAAACTGGAATACTGGGAAATGAAAACAAATGTTCTCCTCCATCGAAGATGATGTTTGCATGAAAGGAAGACAATTAGCATGCAAAATGGGGTAGAACACTGACCTGCTTATAACCACCAGACTTGAAAGGAAACCCTTACCCCATTGGGTCTAACTAGTGGAAGGGAGTTTTGAATCAAAGGCCGGTTCATTCATGTGAGTGTCTGTGTGACAGATGACACCAATGAAGTGTGATATAATAAACCCATTACTGGAATTCACTGGGGGCTGGCAGAATTGTGTATGCTTGAATTAAGTAACTGGTTTCTATGGTGACATGTTAAGTGTGCCTTGCGCAGAAGACCTGTTCATTCTCCGTTTTGTATCCTGTGGTGACGTCTTTAGGGACAGAAGTCCCCAGCAGTGCCTTTTGTCGAAGATGAGTGGACTCACTTTGTAGCTAAAAGACTTTTAATCACTCTTCTAAACACATTCTGTGAATGTCAGATCAAGACATGTTGTGATGGGATGCAGTTCTGTTTGCTTCAAAACCCACCAGGTTGTCAGATAGAAGCCACAGTCAGCCCTACGGAAGGCCTTTTCCTCTGCACTGACATTGAAGACCTCTGCTGCCTTTCTCCATCTACAAGGACTCCCTGAGCAACAGTTAGAGCAGTGGGGGACCACTTGTACACAGACACCAAGCCAGACCAGGACAGGGCTCTGTGTGAAATGTATGTGATATTGTTCTAAGGACCTAAATTTTTTGCTGTCTTTTCCCAGGCTTTTCTTTTACTGTATTCATGCCAAACCTTCTGATAAACAAAGGAGGATCTCCTGCACACACACTCACCCCTCATTAAATGGCAACATCAATAATTCAAGAGGTCACCACTGAGGCTTCAGTGGCTTCTTAAAGGTCTGATCTCATATGGCAATGGGGTCATTGAAAAGAAACATCCTCAGCATATCACAAGGTTGAATTCCTAGCAGCTAAGATGCAAGGGCAGGGCCTTGCACTGCAGTGAATTGTCTAACAATCATCAGGACTGGTCTCAAAATTGCATGGTGCTCGGGTTATTCTGACTTCCAGCCAGAAAGGATTCCAGGAGGGATTAGTCACTAGTGAAGGTAAGTGCCCGAATGTTATGACTAGGGCCGTCTGTTCAGCATTTCGTTTAACTTGAACTGTAGAGGAGATAGAATGCAGAGGCAAGTTGAGAGGAAGCAGTTAACACCAGCAGTGTAAACAAGCAGATAGCACTGCCAGGCCCTGCTTCCCTGGAGGAAGAATTAAGGGGCTCAAGGATTTGTCTCTGAAGGGAATTTGAACTGACGAGACCAGTCCAGCATTCCCATCCCTGGCAAGTGAACTTCAGGAGGGCACTGAGTGTCCCACTCTGACCTGGTTTGTAATAAGACATTTCAGAGACATTTGGAACCTTATAAACCAGGCAGAAACACACAGTAGGGGTTTTTTTTGAGCATTGCTTCTGCATTTCTTGAACATACAAGGCAGCAGATATCAAATGAATTTTTCTTCTCACCTTGTTTTATAAAACTTCAATGGAGTTGCAGCCTTGACTTTTTTCAAGTCTCAACCGTGAAAAAAATCCTTGTCTAAAATGTTATGAATCTTAGAGATTAATTGCTGTAATTTTCAAACTCCGGGCAAAAGAACACTTAACTGTTTGCTTTACATTTGCCCACACATCACGTCATAGTGATACTATATACTTAGATAAGTCTGTTTGTGTGTAAGTTTTCAGCCAGGCCCTAGAGATATAAGTGGCTCACTTATAAGAAATGGATGCTCTCCCATGAGAATACAGCTTGATTAACATTGGTTGACAGTGATGGTGATGGGTTGTTTTAACTTTCCCTGACAGTTCAGCAGACAGGGTGAAATGAGTCTCCTCATTCTCAATCCACTTCCCAGTCAGGCTGTCTGTATCACAGGAATCCTCGTGCCACTCCTTGCCATTTCAGAGCAATGTATCATTCCTCATAATGAGAAAGGACACTGCTTTTTGTGGAAGCATGGAAATGTCCTCACATCCCCCGGTAAAGTGGTGCTATGTAGAATGAAAGGAATTTTGTCCATTCCCTGTATACAGACAGCAAGCTGAAGGCTTTTGTCCAATAGTCTAGATTTTGTACACCAACTACATTATCTGGCTTGACAGAAGATACTGCTTTTCCCTACAAACCTTATCTTTCTACACAGATTTGTAGAGGTTTATATCTGCAGATAACCTGAACCTACAGAATACATATTGTTTGAGGAAGAGGAAAGGTCTGCATGGCTCTTCATATTTGTCTGTCTCTAACTTCAGTTGTGCAGTCTTGACCCATCATCATATTGGCATCAATGCCTAAATATTAATATTAATGCCACACTGACTGGATTACTAGAATAACCTCAAAGCAAATGCATATTGAAGGGACATAGACCCTTTCTGTTTTGAGAAACACAGAATGAATTCAAGTAGCCACTGTCTTGGTAGCAGCTGAGTTTACTCAGGTCAGAGAAATTTAAAAAATCAAATGCACAATTATTTCTTTAACAAACTATCATTCTATTCCAGCTTCTAAGTTTTATTCTCCAGAAGAACAGAAAAGCAGTGGATCTTGACTAAAAATCACTATTCCATGAATCATCAGAATGGGCCTTCTAAAAGCTAAGAAAATAGCTAGACTTTCGTTGTGCTCTAAACAGTATTTCAAAACAGGAAAAAGACTACTTCTCAGTAAAGACTACCGTACCACAAGATGGAAGAATTCATTTTAGTTAAGGGGCTTCATCAAATAAATCAGAGGATATTTGCCAGTGGGTAGGAAAAATTCTGAGACAATTGTTTACTATTCCTTTAAGAACAAAATCAACTCACATGAAAACCTGTTAATGAGGAGGATTTAGGACTGATGAGAGTTTTTATTGCAGCTTCCTTCTGATGGGCCTAGTATAAGCACACAGACATTTCTGACCTCATTAACCTGATTGTGTGCAACATGATTAACATAGCTTAAAGATGATTTGTAATATCAAATTCTTGTACTACACAAGGATCTTCTTTTGTAGGAGGCCATGCATTGGCACTGCCCTCCATTTATGACTCATATTCCTTGACCTTAGGCTATGAGCTTGCAAGGGGGAACCTTTGTTGTGTCCATATCTTTTCTGACTAATACTGGCTGGAAGATCAGGTTAAGAAAACAGAATTATCTGCATCAAGAATGGAGAAGCAAAACATATGGCAAGAAATCAAAAATCTGAGACACTGTCTCCAGAATGAAGATGATCTCTTGATTGGCGATAAAACATCACCCCCTGTGAAGCTGTGCCAACTTCTGTACAGCAAAACCAATCCTCTAACAGTGGCTACCTTCTTTAGCTTTGCTTACAGCATTATCCAAACTTCCTTGCTCTTAGAAAGGTCAGGAGAGGACAGAGTAGTGACCATCTTTTTGAGGCGCAGCTGATTGACTTTTGAAAATGAGAATGACAAATATGCGCTTGATAGCAGATATGCAGATAAGCATGAATGTCCTACTCAGCATTCAGCTCCAGTGTCAGCTCCTGGTTATAAAGGAAACTCAGGATCTAGGATGTATTTCCACAAAGGGCTGAGACTACAGAGGTGCTGAATACCCTCAGTTTCCACCCAATTCAATGGAAACACAAAGATTTCTAGTGTCCCTTAGCAGACTTAATCACCACGAGATTTCTTCTGCAGCTGTGCGTATGCTGCTTTTCTGAAAGCTGGACACTGATGTTTAGAGAAACGACTGAGAGATTTCAGAGCAGTCTGTTACAGCAAAGAATAGAGCTTCCACAGAGCTTGAGACCTGATAGAGATTTATTTAGATGAGAAATAACTTTACAGTGAACATCATGGGAAGATCTTTTCTGAGCTTGCATCTTAATTATAAGAACACACTTCTTTCTCAGTACACTATCTTCCTATCTTTCACAACTATAAAGGAAAACTGCAAATTTAGATGGTATCTCTGGGAAATGAAAAATTAATCATATTTCTACCTTTCTGCGAAAGGTAGAAGTCAAATGTCTATCTGCATAGAAGGAATCTTCTTCATAGTCTTCAGAAACGCAAACCCTGTGAACTAAAAAAAAGCAACACTGAAAAGATGGAGTGTCTCTTCCCACAGCTCATGACTCTAGGAGTTCACTAATATTTAGATCCACTTCTAATCTAATCTTTAAAACATTTATGAATAAATGGTTGAGATGGCCAAACTCTTCTTTTACCTATTATTAACATTGTATGTATTGAACATCCACCTCTATAGATTCTCAGAGAATTTTACAGATATGAATTTATTAATCTTCCTTCCATTCCATTAAGTACTTGAATACCTGTGTCCTGGTTTGTTGCTTTTTTGTTTTTGTTTTTGTTTTGTTTTGTTTTGGTTGGTTGGTTTTTTGTTTTTGTTTTTTTTTTTTGTTGTTGTTTTTTGGTTTTTTGTTTTGTTTTTTAAATAAAGCAGGACATACAACAGAATTCTCCTATTCCTACTGAATTCACAGGCAATCCAGAACAGGCTTAAATTACTTGCTGAAGATTATACTGAACAATTGCATTGGGGCTTTGAACAAATAGTCACATTCCCAACTCTGTATTTTGGTCACAGAGACTTCTCTTCCTTTTTTTACAGAAATAAAATTTTTCCCTGTACCGTATAAAATTATCAACCCATATATACAACCACCAACAACCTGTCTCCTAATTTAGGATTCATTTTTTCTTAGGGAACCATAAACCCAAATACATTCACTTAAAATATAATCATGTATTTTTAGTACAGAAAAAAGTTTAGTGGTAAAAATAATTCAGAGCATGCAAGGTGATACCATATCTGTTTCAAAAATTCGTCCCACTAAAATTATTTTAATCAATACATGTATCAGACTAATAAATTTAACTTATGGACTGTAACATATTGCTCTTGACAGTAGGGCAACAGATACGTTAAGGAAGATCTAGTGACTGGCACTTTAATATGAAAAGAAACATCTTAGTATTAAAAATGAGCCAAGAGATGGTGATTACATTATACTCTTCCTTGTGCTCAAGGATTTTAACCACAACATTTCAAGGATGTGTCCTCCAGAAGGAAGAGAGAGGAAAACTCCATTTTCCAGTTCTATGCATATATGAAATAATGCTGCTAAACTGATTTAAATATGAAAAAAACTGTGCTACCTCTGTGCAAAATGCAGCTCACCTAAACCTATTTATATTGGCACAACATGTCTGCTTTGACTCTGGTGATATAAAATGTCTTTATTTAAGTATGTCCTCAATATCTTTGATTTTTACAATGTTAAGGAAGGCTAGTTACTTAGTGGTTGTTGATTCCAAGAAGAATATATAAATGCCTCTCCCAAAAGACTTCACTAGCGTTATGTCACTCAAATCAGATCTTTAACACATAACAAGTCTTGCCTTTGGAGAGCTAAAGATAAACAAATCCAGTCTCACCACTGAGCTTATTCCAGACAGAAATGTGTCATGAATTAATCATACAAGCAAACTCTTGTACCTCAAATGGAATGGAATACTGTTTTTTCTTAAAAGGATGCCACAATCCCTATGGGACATCCAAGCTATTAACATCTCTACTCACAAATAATGTTCAGAGTTCTGAGGGGATATGGAAAATGCCAAAGCAACTCCCCTCAAGAGATGCAAGGCCAGAAATGAAAATATTTGCAAAACAATAAACCCACAGGGAACCCAACCTTTTTCCAAGCTGTCAAGCAAAGAAACAAAAAACAATACATCTTCGTGAAAGCAAATGGCCCTATGCTGAGAGAATAGCACCCAACAGCTGTTCTTTTGACTAAAGATCTCAGTGTTATCTGGATGCCAATTAAGACATGGGGAGGATGGATAATTGACTGGAGGTCCCAAAACATGAAACCATCTCTTTAAACTTAGCATACTGTATACAGAATAGGTTTCTAGCAGTGCAATACAATACACAAGATTTCCTTCACAGTTAATATAGCACAATGCAAGACTACTGTCATCAAGCAGAAGTATAATGCCAGAGACATAGAGTAAAAAGAAACATTTTGGCCATTATCTCGTCATTTCTTTCAGAGAGGCAAAGTAAAAACTCTTGTTCTTCACCTCATTCATCCTTTGTCTCTGTCTCCTGTAGGAGACCCTTAGCTGTTCACAAATGGGATGTCAGGGGCACAGAGACATTAAGCCTCTTGCCCAGACTTATATATGGAGGTCACTGGCAGGACCAGTGCAGATCTTGCAGAAGCTAATGACGTATTGATTATCTTTTTCCAGATGTCCTGTCCTGGAGCAAAGTACCTCTAGCATTTATGTTTTCAAGCCAGTTATCTGTTAGGTATCCTCTGGATAGTTATCCTGAAAGGAGATACCATTTATACTAAGCATATATTCTCTAATAGAGAAGCCATAGACAAGAAAGCTAAGTGTGAGAATAGAGCTTATAAAATCCAGTAACTGATCAGACTGCTTTACCCTTGGTGTCTCTGTTTTATGCCAATTTAAAACAGTTTCACAAGGACTTTTAACCATTAATATCCCAGTAGTTAGTTTTTAACCCTGATTTAAGATCTCTGATCTCAGCAGGCTCTGCAGAACAATTCCACCCAGTTCACTGCCTCGTTCTTATATTAACTGACCATGTGGGAGGAAGATGTGTGTGTCTACACAGTCAGGTGCTCAGGACTCTGAGAAACCACTCCACCTCTGTGTGGCCCACAGGGGACTGGGTTCATAAAACTGGTTTCCACTAAAAAGACCAGACCATCCTGGATTAGGGGAACTGAACAGAGGAGATTTCACATTTGTCCTGTGAATCCATCAGTAAGGAAAATGCTGGGAACCTGCACAAAACAGGATGGGCCATTTGCTTATGGTTCCGTTGACCGGGGGAATGTAGACACTGGGGTGGAAAGGCCTGGGTTATTTTGTCATGGCTTCATTGGTCAGGGGAATGTAGGCACCTGCATTGCACAGCCTGGGCAATCTGCCCACAGCTCTATCAAACAAGGAAATATGGGTACCTCTGATCTCACCAAACAGGGTTGTTTGCAGCTTTGTAAGTAGCTGACAGTATAAGAGAAGGGAATTAAAAGAAAGAAGAACAGAGCTAACCAAACAAAATGCTGCTGACAGGTGGGAAATGTACCACTGTCTTTGCTGTGGTACTGCCAGGTGTAGCTCTGTGCAAAGCCTGGCAGCTGATCCTGTTAGTTTAAGGGGGGTTATCTCCCCATGTGCCACCAACATGCAACAGAATTATCTTCCAGGCATGTACCACAAGCCCTTTTCCGGCTCCTGCAAGCAAAAAGGAGCAAAAGTATTTTACATGCTGCAAGTATTTAAATTGGTCAGTTCACTAGAAAGAGAGAAAAAGAAAAACACACAGAGAGAGAGAAAGAGGGAATCCCTATGGAAACAAAGCTTTCACTCCGCTAACAGAGTTAGTCAGACAGACACTGTCACCACTTATAAAGCAGGGCCAAAGAACCCTGAGGGCAAGTCACTCTGCTATGATGGAAAAACTCAACAAGAGGAGAAAATAGCTCTCAGATTGGAGTTAGCATACCCATAGAGGACATCTAAGCCTGGGAACGAATGCAACCAGCTCTCTAGTTCACTGGCGTGGACTGTGCTGCAGCCTTCCATTGTCAACCTCTCCCCCAAAGTAACAGAAACAAACACACCCTGAGAGATACAGAAGCGTAGAGCAGTGCATGAGCTAAAATACAATATGTCCCTTTAGTCACTGTTAAACACTAAATTAGAATTGTGAGACTCAAAACCAAACTGTTGATGCTCTGGAGAGCTATCAAACAACATAAAAGCTGTGACAAAAGAGTAACAACCTGCAAACAGCCAGTAGGCACAAAGTGCCTTTGGTCCTGCGAACTCACTGCAGTGTAGCTACTTCTTTTCTAATAAATAAACTGGCTGGCTTGCTTTGAAGACAGGGTTGTCTCAATGCTTATTCACCCTAAGCCAAGCCATGTTTTCCAGCACATAGTTCAAATGACCAAGCCAGAAGTCTGATCAGTTTCCACTTCTTTCACAGATCCCCTTAGTGCCTTAGTTTACCCGACTCTAGAACTAATGCTAAAGCCATGTTCCTAAAATGCTTTGAGAAATTTGGATGGTATTAATCATAGAATCATAGAATGATTCTTAAGTCATAGAATCATAGAATGATTCTTAAGTCATAGAATCATAGAATGATTCTTAGATGATCTAGTTCCAACGCCCCTGCCATGGCCAGGGACACCTTCCAGGTGTCAAAGCCAGGTTGGTCAAAGCCAACCTGGCCTTGAACACTTGCAGGGAGGGGGAATACTGCATTTATGCCAATAAACCTTGGATTTCTGAGTGACACAGTTGTCACTTGGCTCAGAAACACAAAGAAGTAACCAGCACTTGACAAGTTACCACATATTGGCTGAACTGCAGGAAGTGTCTGGGCTCAGTAACCCCAGGCAGAGATGTTTAAACTAAGACATTTCCTATCTCACATCTGAGATGGGATGAAAGCAGGAACACAGTCACTTGCTGTGGCTTGGCCAGCTGGTGGTAACTCAGCTGTGATGTTCTGGGATCAGTCACAGCCCCACAGCTGCTTATGCAGAGTCTTCTAAAAAGGAACTATTACTTTTTCCTGAACATCACCTTGGGATGTGTGCTGTGTATGCAGAATCCTAGATCTATTCTTGGATGTGTATCTTCTGTCTTCCAGGTGATTTATCGTGCCTTAAGTCCGGCTAACAAGATCGAAGACCCCTACAGTCTTGAAGCTCAAGATCTCCTGAAACTCACCAACCTCCGCCTCCTCTTGTTAAAAAGACAGGAATGTCCGTGCTATGGTTCAGGATTGGTAGAGAAACCTCAGAGATTTGCCCATTATGCTATTTATGACCTGATCATCCGAGGAAGCTGCTTTTGCAATGGGCATGCAGAGGAATGCGAGCTTGCCAACACAACAGGAGCCACGGAGAATGTGGTGAGTTCTAGACATTCGCTAACTAATTAGACTTGTTACCTGCTTGTGCTTTCTCAGCCTAATGTTATATTTTGTATATGATCCTGTCCACGCCTCCCTAAGCCTATCTAAAAAAGGGCAGCACTGTCAATTCCTATTAGCAAAACCTAAACCACTCTGGGAAAGTTTTCCTGTAACCCTTGCTGCAGGTCCATGTGTATTAATTGCATTGCTAGAGATGGGTCCTTCTAGAAACTCTGGGCCTCAAAATACCTATAAATTGTGAAGGGGCTCTGTAATTGGAACAGAGATCTGACCCTAAATATAGTGAATTAAATCTCCTACCTATATGCCTGCATAGAACTGAACTAATCTGTTTGATGCAAAGACTGCCCTGACTTGAATTTCAGCATCAGATCTTGAATTTCAGATTTTCTGAGTTTGTGAGACATGAGCAGTTCTGTCATACTTAGGGTTTCAGCCTTCACATTTAGGTTTTCCGCCTTCTGTGGTTTTGTTGCTTTTACTACATAGATAGCAGTGTTGAGGGTGTAAGAATAATTTCCACATGTTCCCTCTTTTACCCATTCAGCTTAAAATAAGTTAGAATTTTTTTTTTTTTTAAAGCCAAGCATTCTGGGAAAATTATTCTATAGTACTATGATTAGCCCCTCCCTGTTCATTCTTTTATCTGTATTTTACCCTGGATGTGAGCTGTGTCTATATGCATGATCACAAGTTGTGATTCAGGGGGAATGACTGCTGTCTCCTTTTTGATTTAGCTGCAAGTATTATATAGAATAACTGTAACAACAGTCACACAGAAATGATGCTAACCAAATACATCTAAACACATACATATAAACACATCTAATAAACACATGCATCACAGAGAGAATTCAAGCCACTTTAAACTAGTCAACAGCTCCACAGGTTCCAGAAGGCTGTCTGTCTCTGTAATGGGTTTTGAAAACTAAAATAACCCTTAGAACTTTAATTCCTGGTGCACTCTACATAATAGACTCAAGAAACGCATCCTAGTTAATTTATGCCCCTTTAGATATATGGTACATTTTGGTTTATTTTCTTCTGGAATGTGCATTCATTGTCTTCCTTTCAACTTTTCTAGGTTCAGAGGTATATATTGTAAGACAGTTAGGACTGTATGAGTTTCACTATATTTGCAAAATAATTTCTGAATCAGTTCCATCTGTGGTATAAATCTGAGATTCAGCTACAGTATTCCAGCACTAGCTGATATTATCAGATTCAGTTAACTATAAATATAGACTCTTTTAATACAAAACTGTGTGGAGAAAAGTGGTTTAAAGAGTGCATCCTCCCTATTGCAAACTGTTAAATATACACATAGTGAAATCAAATAGATGAATAATGTTAAATGAATACAGCTGGTAGAAGAATAAAGACTCTGCCCATCAGAAAAGGAAAACACAATATTGTGTATATTACTGGTATAACCATTGTAAATTATGACTGGATTTTTTTTCCCCCACTAGTCACAAGGGAATAGAATCTTTTTGTGCCATCAATGACTTCATGGGGCAGAAGATGAAACAGTTTTGATGAAATGCATTTTATGAGTGACTCATGTTCCAGAAGACAGGAGGGTGGATGCATCACATCATTCACACAGGCACAGATATTAACAAGTCTTTACCTAAGCAGGGATTCAAATGCAGCAGTGACAAAAGTAAGAAAAGCCTTCCAGAGCTTCAACTACCTCTTGAACCCTAGATGAGGGCTGGAAAAGACTGTGAGTTGGTCTGAGTCCTCACATACAGGTATGATCAAGCATACCTAAGCCATTCACTAGTGAATGCTTGTTGAACTAGTTTTTGAAAATCTCTGTTGAAGGAGACTTAATAGCAACCATCAGTAGTTGTTACTATTTTGACATTTTGAAAGCTCTTCTTTAGTGCCTGCTTAAATAGTCTCTACTACAAATCAAGGTGATTCCTTCTTGTCCCCTCCTTCGCACTGATCATGGAGATCCTCGTTCTGCAAATATTATTGGAAGGTTCTTACCATATATTTTGTTAATTTTGGGGGGTTTTTTTGTACTAACCAGATGTTGTGGTTTGGGCCTGATTGGCAGCCAACCACAATGCAGCAGCTCTCTCTCCCTCCCCCTCCGGCAATGAGAAGGGACAGAGAGCCAGGCTTGGGGTTCAAGATAGGACTGGGATGGGGAAAAATCCCCCTTTTATGATCACAAGCAAAAGGCAGACTCGTTAGGGGAAGAAAAAAGAACATACATTTATTACAGACACTAATAACACATAACAGAGTAGGACAGTGAGAAGCATTGCCACATCTTGAGAACACCTTCCCCCCACCCCTCCCTTCTTCCTGGGCTCAGCTCTGCTCCCGATATCTCTACCTCCTCCCCCAGTGGCGCAGGGGCCGGGAATGGGGGGTGCAGTCAGTGCTGCCACTTCCTTCATCTTCGGTGAGGGGAGTGTCCGAAACTTGTTCCTCCTGCTCCATCGTGGTCCCCCTCTCACAGCAGACAGTCCTCCACAAACTTTCTCTGACTTGAATTCCTCCCATGGGCCGCAGCGTTCCCCACACTGCTCCGTCATGGGCCACTAACTTCCCCTGACTGGATTCCCTCCCACGGCTGCAGCCCTTCCCGAGCTGCTCCGGCGTGGGACTCCCCCGCATGCTGCAATCCTCCCAGCACTGAATTACAGCAGCGGGGCTGCCTTTTCCCATGAGACCCCGGCCTTCTTCGGGCACAGAACCTTGATCAGCCGAGCAGGAACAACAGGCTGTAAATCAATGTCTGCTCCACCGTAGATCTCCATGGGTGGCAGGGGGGGCCGCCCTGCCGTCTCCCCACAGGATACAGGGGGGTCTCTGCTCCGGCACACCTCCCCCCTCCTTTCTTCCTCCGTTCCTCCACTGACCTTGGTGTTCATGCAGCTGCAGCAACTCCTCCTCACAAGTCCCACTGCCCGTCACCACGTCCCTTCTTAAATACGTTATCGCAGAGGCGCAGCTGATTGGCTCAATTTCCCAAACAGAAGTGGAGCTGACGTGGAGCTGGGGGAGCTTCGAGAAGCTTCTCACAGGGGGCCGCCCCGATAGCCCCCTCCCCTGCCACCAAAAAACTCCACCACTCACTCAACCCAGGGCACCAGAGAAGTGTAAAACCTTAGGTGGTCAAAATTTAAAATTATTCCCCCAGGTCACACAAGTCTGGAGTAAAGATAATCATCCTATTTTGTTCCTCGATTCTGTGCTTTAGTCATTACACCCTAGCTCTTTCTTAAATACATAATGAAAATCCACTCTTGGAAGAGCCAAGTTCTTGGATCCTTTTACATTTTATCCAGTGAAGATACTGTAGTGGTGAAGGGAGTATTCACACAGGTACAGATCTCAGGATTTAGTTCACATAGCTAGCAAGACAGAGTTTATATAAGTGTATAACTTTGCATCTTACAATATGGTAATCTCCTTGCCTACATGCAGAAGGAAAATGCCTTTGCTGTTGAGTGGTGAACACAAATGATACATTTCATATTGGCCAAACTACACTGCAACAAAAATCTTTGTAATCTTGAAGTTTCTTGGCAGAGACAGGGAAGGTGCTGTACTTTCAGTCACATGTTGACTAAAATAGGATAAGGAAAAGAAATGTTAGAAACAAATGTTGCATGTCCAGAAATAATCTGATTCATTCCACTGTCCGCATCTAATATTTAATGAACACATGGGCAGAGTAAGTCTCAAGACACAGTTTTTAATGTGGCTAGTGTGGGTGATATCACAGCATGAAGGCAGAGCAGTTTCGTGTTTCCTGGGTTTCTGTCAAGTAATTAAATAAAATGCTGGAAAAATACAGACCTCCACAGAAAGGCTTAAGTAATAGGAGTTTCTGTCTCTTAAGAGTTCAGAGTCCTCTCACAATGTATTTATTTTCTGTAGTTAGCAACAACAAAAGCAAGTCCATGTAGAAAACAACTGCAATTGCTTGCCATGGGATAGGCCCAAAAACTGAGATAATTCTTCATTTAGGTCTTGGAAGAGACATAATTGTGCTAACTTTTAAGCTCTTCTTGCTCTTGAAGGAAATCTGTTCCATCTGTAATACTTTTAACACTGCTAGACTGATACTATATGGAGGCTAAATAATAGAGAAAACTAAAGCAAATTTCTTGACACTTTTGAACCAACAATTTTCAACACTATTTTGGAGGGACTAGATGATCTATGACTACTAGATGATCTGTCAATGATCAGTTTATCCATGGACCTGTTAGTTCAGTCATGATAACCCATTCAGCTTCTGGCTTCTCCACTGAGTCTGACAATATGAAATGCAGCTCTATGAGAAGTAATGGCACAGGCACCATAGTGTTGTAGAAATGAATAGATACAACAGAACTGCAAATTGTAAAACTGACCTCCAGATGGTACATCATTCCTCACAGCCTGAAATCCTAGTTAGTTTCATGCATATTCTCTCTGGTGATAAGTCATTTGTGAAAATATTGAGTACAGCAAGGTTCAAAGTACACTTCCACAGGATCAAGTGGAAATGCCCTTTGACTTCTAATTTTGGCAGCAAACTGGTAATAATTACTCTTTCAAGGTGGCTTTTTTTTTTTTGAATGAGCCATGCACCCACATCAACACAATTTATCTAGATCATATTTCTCTTATTAACTACTGAGAAGATCATGTCAGACAGGAGAAAAGCTTTGAGAAGTGAAGGTGGGAGCTGTAAAGAATAGGTAAGAAACTTCCGGACAAACATATCTTGAATTTGGGGTTTGTTGCTACTGATAGTCATGTTTTCTTGTTTTCTATTTCCTTGCCTCAGACCAGAAAAAAAAAAAAAAAAAAAAAAACAACAACAAAACAAAGCACTGAGATGTCATACCCAACTTAAATAGCTTCTTATGATAGCTAAGGACAAAATTCTCCTTTCTGAATTTCACGGCCTGTATTATTGAAACTCTTACAGGTAGCTCCTTTGTCAGTGAGGGAAATTATTGAGATTGCATTTTTCCACAGAAAGTACAGAGAAGCATTTTCTTTTAAATGGAGGGCATTAATATGTCAATATAAGGGAAAGAACTGCCAGGACCTTGCCACCTGAATACATCTTGTCTTCTTCTACCATTGGATGCAATGGAATGTAATCCTTCCCAGGTTGATGTTGGAGGACATACAAAGTTATGTGTTTCTCTATAGTAAAGTATTTCTTTATTAAGCCCGAATAAAGTTAATAAGAGCGGTCAGGTTTAGGATCTGCTTTGATGACACATTTTAGCTGAGTCTAGGGGTGCTTCCAGAACAAAGTTTACAAAGCAAAAAGCGCACATGGACAGGATACAGAATTTAGACCAAAGTCCTCTTTTTTTTGCCAAACATTTCACAATTCTCTTTCTAGTCTATGAGAAGTAAGTATGGACAGAGGAAAGCAAATGTGGATTAAAATGTTTTTGTTGAAGGCATTAGGGTTTTTTTACTTGTTAATTATTGGTACCTACACTGCCAGGAAATTCTTACAAGTGGCGTCGGATGTTTCTTTTGCTTGTTTATGCTGTTTACAGAAAAAAACTAGACTGTGGGTCTGATCCTCCACAATGAAGCAAATGGAAAGTTTTCCACTTACTTCAAAAGGAGCAGGATCTGGTCCTAAGTAAGATTCCTTGTTTGGCATAATGGAGGTTACATAAGGTAAAACTTGTTTTTCTGCAGCAATTTTCTAGGTGACTTGGCTGTCGTATCCCTTGCAAATATGACCTCCTCTTCAAATATCTTGTGCAGTTCTATTGATAATCCCAGCTAAATTTTCACATTATCTGATCCAAGCTGTGCCAGTCTGTATGATATCCATTATTCAGAGGTGCAGGAGGTGCTCTCTGTTATAGTTGGCAACACAAAGAGTAGGTTTTCTTTAAGATAAAATTACCCTGTGCACATCAGCTATGTGAGTAGCGTCCAGAATGTTAAAAAAAAAAATAAATAAAAAATTGCAAGAGCTTTTAGATTGTGTCAGAATAAATTCTAGAATCAGACCCCTGTGCTAAATTTTTTCCAAAAGTTAAAACTGAATATAGATTTCAAGCTCTGCCCATAATGATCTGAAAACATAGAAGATCATATAAATTATGGAGCAAAAACTAACCACGAATTACATGAACTACATGAAAAGATAGTGGTGTTGCTGAGATCTTTGCTACCCACAGTGGACCAAAGCATTTCATGGGAATCCGTGTGGGAACATGGAGGTGGATGAGAAAGTTTCAGGTATTTGTGTTCAGAGATAACAAAAAAGCTGACAGGGGAGCATCATGGAAAGATTCTCTTTAATTTTCTTTAAATTCTCTTTAATTTTAGTGGATAGTTCTAGTGAGTTCCTAGATTCCAAGGACAAGATGTGCTCCAAAACTGTGACTTTAAATGACAGTTAAGTTCTCAAACAATTACTTAGATGAAAGTTGGAAAAGGACATTCAGTCTTGTCTTGTATATGCACATCCAGAAGATCCTATTCTATCACATTCCAAAGTCACCAGAAACCTTAACTGAAGACCTAAATTAATCTAAAAAAGAGCTTTCCTATACATCCCATGCTCTTTCAGAGTGACTGTGAGGAAGACTGGCACATTAAAGTAATGTCTCCATTACTACATGGCTGGTTCTTGGCCAACCCAAAAATCAACATCCCTGTCCTTCTGAGTTGTTAAAAATTAGAATCCAAATAAAAATATCAGGCATATTCCCCCTTTATTTTAGATATACTGTATCCAAATTCAAGCACACCTCTGAGTTGGTGTCTGGGGTATTTTCTTTCCAAAAATTTATTAATTCTGGTTAGGTTTCTTACAGTTTTGACTCAGATGGTACATCAGGTATCTCCTAGAATTGCACAAAACCTGCAGTGGTAGTCTTGATGAAAAGATCTTAAAGGTTTCAGAGTCCTGTTCAGTACAGATTTAGGCTCTGTAATATGGGTTCCTCTCCTTAGCTTTTGTGAACATTTCTTGTTTTGCTGGCTCTTCTACATTGGACTCAGACTTTAACAAGGTTGTCCTCCCTTCCCAACAAAATCAGCACTACTTTGCATTACAGCCTTTCCAACCGAAATAGTAGGGACATGTGTAAGCAGTAGTTCACCCAGTTATGATTTGACATTTGGGTAAGGTTCAGGTAATGCTACAACTAAAATGGTTCCAGGGACCATTCCTAGGTGGTTTAGTAGAAGGTTCTGCCCACCCTCTGCCTTTCCACTTAGCACCTCCCACTGAAGTGTAGGCAAGAGCAGGAGAATTTTTGTGCTGCTGTGCAGCTGCCCCCACCAGCACTGGCCAACACACTCCTTTTAGAGGGGACATACCCTGCCTTCTGTTGAGCTCTGAAATTAAATTAGTCTGTGAGTGCTATTTCATCTTATGAAAGATGGCTAATTTGGCTACTTTGGTGTACCCTGACAATATACCATGACATACTGCATCTTTAATTTTCTTGTTGCTTATAGGATGCATGGGCTGTGCTTCTACCCTCTTCTGATTATAATCAGGGTGTTCAACTTGATATCCATGCAGGTTCTCCATGAGCTCTACTGAGAACCTGTGGTTTGCAGCCAGACCATCTGGAATTCATACCATGAACATGATGTTTGAATATCTATGGTTTAGAGAATAACCACAATTTTGACAGTGTGATCCATATAGTGGTTCAGTCAGAAGGAATTCTGCAATTATAAAGTCAACAAGTTTTTCCTACACTTTATTATTGTTGTGGAAATGTCTTTTACTACAACCGAAGTCCAAATCAGAAAAACATGCCCATTCAGGAATAGTGTTTAAACATATGCCTAAATGCTTTCCTGAATCAGGGCTCAGTGTAGATCCACCCATGCAGACACTCATTTTACTTGTAGGAAAATGTGTCTTATTTTGTGGGATGGGGTAGCAAACAATCTCCTATCTGATATTATTAGCCTTTAAACATAGCTTTTCTTAAAAGCAATGGCTATAGGTGAGGTATTTAAATGTATTTTAATTGTATTACATAATTGCTGCCATTAATAGTGGGTTTTTTGTCATTTTAATCACTTAATTGATGTTCTCTGCTACTCTCAGCTCTGTGAAAGAACCACAATAACCCTGCTAGTAGAAATATTTGATTTGAAACTCTTGTAAATATATCTTAGGGCTGGTAAAATATGCCTTGTAGTTCTTTTAAGGATTGCTTTTCACATCAAAGCTACAGTAGTCTGCATGAATGTCTAAGAGAAAAAAATGCTTCATATCACAGCTATCAGTCACCATTTGCTACCAATAACTCTCTGATATCTCATAGTACAGCATATTTCTGAGGTTCTGTCATTTAAGTTTCATGCAATATATACTGTTCTGACTCTGAGTTGAATTTGACACAGCCAGCGACACTAGGAAGTTTCTGTGATGTGACAATCATAGCAGCTGCTGTGTTTGGCCTCATACATTAAGTCCTTGTGTTTTTAAGCTCCCTTGGGACTGAATAGACTGCTATGTTGTTTCTGTCCTCAGCTCACCTACATGTTACTAGAACAAATGTTTTCAGTCTTTCACCAAGACTTTTCAATACCCCAATACATTTTTCAGTAATTTAAGCAAATCCTTCTTGAGTTGTACCTTGTGGGTGCATGAAGTTTGCATTTTAATGCTTTGGCAGCGGGTGCACACAAAATATGGGGAAATTTTGCGCAGGATAATAAATAAATTCCATATTACTCAGTTCAAAAGTTATAAAATCTTACATATATTTCCATGCCTCGGTTCACTCACTGTGCTGCAAGAGTCCTGGGGATTATTTTTGTACCCTTTAGGTGTTTAGGATCCTTTTTTGCTGTGCACAAGTTTTCTGCTAAATCATGGACTTTCTTGCCCTTCTCCCTTTCCAGTTTCCTTATAAATTTGGCTGGTCCTGTGCCTTTTTCAGCCTTGCCCTTCCCCCACTCTCCAAACTGCAGCCATGTGCAGAGAAGTTGCAGAAAACTATTTTTTTCTTGGCTTCATCTATTCCATTACTCAAATAATTTCATTTGAATGGGAGCTATGTATGCTGCCAAGTTCCTTCAATATAGAGGTAAAAATTCAGAGAAGACCTCACAGGCCCACTTTGGGAGTGGATTTTCAATCACACAGCTGTAGAGCCACTGTGGATTAAGCAGTAGAAACCCAGCTAAATTGAGACAGTTGCTGGAGTTAGCCAGATTTATTACAAAGCAAATGACAGAATTATTTTGCCTGTTGAATGAACGGGTCATGTTCAAACTTCCCTGAACTGTCCACAGTGTGCTAACATATCATGCCGGACTTGTAAATCTACAAATCCTTGTCCATATATCAGAATCTAGAGCTTCTCTTATTTCCTCCTCCCCTGAAAACTAATTCTGGGTCTTTCTATAGCAAAGGTTGGCAGTCAGGAGAGAGACTGTTCAGTGGCGTCGGGAACAGAGCCTTGAACAAGATCAAACTCACTTGTGCCATTCACTTTCAGGAGATTTGAACAGTGGTATTTACTCATTATGCTATGATTCAGGAATTCACCTATTAAGATACTGAGCCTCGCTCTCCCTTCTGCTTCCTCCATTCTTAAGACACTCACCGAGAGCTGATATCTGCTGTAACTCAGGGTCTGCATTTCAGCATGACAGCTGTTACCTGTATGCAGTTTGTTACAGATTGATAATGGAGTTGTTGGCACTGTAGGTAAAAATAAGAGGACAGCTTAGCCCAAATATTAATAAAAATCAAGCTAGCATTTAGAAAGAAAACAATAAGAAAGCAGAGTCAAATGTGGGTTAAGGTACAGCCAGAAGCCAGACGTGTGTAAAGACTGATGGAGGTGAATTCAGGCAGAGGATGGAGTCGTGTCTTGAAACTGTCACAGGCTGAGTTATATTCCCTCACATGAAGCATGAATATTGTACCTCTTCCGGTCTATTTATCCTGTTCTTTTGTTACTGTTCAAAAAGGTCTTAGTGATGCCAGTCTGAATATTCAGCTAAACACTATCAATGATTTTTCTTCACCATTACCTATACAGTAAATGTGGAATCAGCAACAGACAGCTCATTCACTTACTGCTGTGGAGACCAAAACCTGCATGGGCTCAGGTGGCCTTGCCACAAGTGTTCCAGCTCTACTTATCCTTGCCAGGTTCCCTCAGACTTAATTTACCGAAGTGACCAAGTATGAGCCAGAAATTCAGTTCCCTCAGAAAACACCCATATGTGTACTAGTTTTCAGACACATACACTTACTAGACCTTTTCCCGGAACCCTGCAAGTGACATAGGAAAATAATGGCTTTTTTTCATTCCTGATTAGAGCAGGAATTTGAACTGTCAGTCTACCCATAGCTGGCACTGTAATCTGGGATTTACTCCCAAACCACCCGTTGTTTTAGGTCTTTGTGAATTTGAAAAAGTTGAGGGAAATTTTTTATTTGGCTTCTTAAAAGTCATATGTCCTCTCCTCAGTACCTGATATTGAACTATTTATTATAAATCTGCATGGATACAACTCTTCATTTGGAGAAACAACAGATCCCATTTGAACTGTAAGAGAAACAAAGCAGTATAGCAGACACTGTTTTGTATTTAACCACACAAAATGACCCAGAAAGAGTTGTTTTACTAAAAGCAGGTAAGGGAATAGCCTCTGATGTCATTGCAAACTGCTGTATCCAAAATTTCTCTGGCGACATTACAAAGTGAATACAGAGCCCAAAGACAAACATTTTCTCTGAATCAGCAACAGTTGCTCTGTTCTGGAAGGCTTCCAAATTTAACCTTCATTCATTAGGAAAAAAGCCCCAAAATAGACTGAGAAAGAGCATCAACCACAACATTTACTGAAAGGACAAAAAGTAAAAGTTATTAAATGGGCAGAGAGAAAGCAAGAGGCTTCAGGTATTGTACAAAACTGAGCAGAGTTTAAAAAAATCAAAAACTGTGGGATAAACAGATGGAAAATCTCTACTTGCTCTCTCAGCTGTGGAGCAGAATTCAGGTAAAGCAACTTTGTGCAGTCAAAGGTGAATAAGTATCATGTAATTTCTTGGAACGATTGTATAAAAGCAGGATACAGTTCTATGCTATTTGCTATAAATCAACCAGAAGTTACAGAGCTCCACAGAAGAGCTACTGGATGAAATTAATGGCTTAGTATAGCAGGTCAAGCTAAATGATTGGAACTGATTGTCCTGGCATTAAAATCTATGAAGCTATAACCTCCTCTGTGTCCTGATTCAAAGCTGCTCAGGTGGTAGATGTACAAATCAAAGCATTTGGCAGCAATATTGGACTTGTAACAGCACGACTGTACTGTGAGGCAGATGAGGGAATTAATCCAGATTAAAAATACTAGTGCCAAGGAAAAAAAAGCAATTTTAACTTTTTTTTTTTTTTAACATGGTCTAGTTTCACAGGCTAATTTACATATGACTCAGGGCATGATGCAGAAGGTGATAGCATAGAAAGCAGCAGTAAAGAAAGCAGAAATGTCTCAAGTCAAGGTTGCCCCCAAAGACTACATCATGAAACAACAGCCAGAGAACATAGCTGCTATACCAAAACACAAAAGCAGATCTTGCTTTCAGGCGGCCATTAAAACCAATATGATAGTGACTGAGAGTAGAGCACAACATTTTTGTTCCTCTCCTGGACTAATAATATCCTCTAACTGCAAGTATGTAAGCCTATAAACTTCTACCCTCTGCAAAAGCTGATTAGAAAACTGGAAGCTCGATGCAGCCAGAATATCGGTATTTAAAGCAACAGTTTCCATCTTTCAAAGCTCACAGCATGCATTAGTGGCATGAGTAACCCTTGCTGAATGCACTCGGAAGGCAGGACTGCAAGAGTACAAACTATCACAGGTTATACACATAGCACTTCAGATTGGGTTTATGAAATGGAGAGGTTTATATGATCACACAGTCTGCCTGCCTGCCAGTGTATCTACTTTTCTGATCCATTCCCCAAAATGACTTTGGAAGGCACCATTCAGTTTAAAAAAAAATTTGTCAGAGCAACTGAACTCTCAATACAATGATGCTCCAATGAATGGGAAAGACCCTTGGAGACAACTAGAATTATCACAGTAATGAGGAGAAGCAGATGAGGGAAGGTGTCATAAAAATAAATTCTGTAATATTTCTGAAGTACTCAATTATTGCAGCAATGAGCACTGTGGAAAAGCCCATACAGGCCTAAACACTTCTGTATCTAAGGATCAGTTATGTCAAGTGATGCAGTGTCACATATTGAACATTGAGGATAAAGTGAAATATGAAAGCTGTGAGACAGAGATCTCCTGGATCTCAATATTTCTCCTGCAGTGCCAATATCTTTCTATGTATTCATATAAAGCCTATCATAAACGAATTAGGCTTTAGCTAAAAACTGGTTAGGTTTCCTAATTGATGGCATGAATCTCATGTAAGCCTCTGTTCCTCACACCTTGCTTTCAAGCTCCCTCCACCTGGATTGCCAGCTCTAAACCTAGAAAGCTGAACTATTTTCTCCTCAGGTGCCTCCTAGTAGTCAGATATCCTAAAGCTTCCAACGACATTAATCCAGTGGTAATCAAAGTGCTATTATCAGGGTCCTGAATGCACTATAAGGACTTTAACAGCCCTGATCAGCCCCACCTGGGGCTCCTACCCATGCTCTCTGTCCATTGGCCTGGGGGCTCCACTTAAGCTCAGCCCTGGGCTGTCAGTCCCTATTTGGGTTATGCTGTAGATGCGTCTGTCTGCATTCCTGCCTCCTGGATGGACCTGGGGCCTATGCTGTAGGTAGCTTCTACTGGTGGACCTCTTCCCATGTGTTGTAGCTTGTCTCTCATTTGTCTTCTGGATGGATTTTGAACTCATGTTGTGAGCTTGTTTCTGGGTCTGTCTCTTGCTGCTCCTGAATTGCCCCTGGTCCATCCCCTTGTTGTGTCTGGAGCTGACCATGAACTGTGGTACCAGTTCCCTGCTCTGCCCACTGTGCTCAGGATGGTGCCCCCTCAGTACAGGCACAGCCTGTGCTGCAATAGCCCTCAGATTATAGCTCTTCAGCCCTTAAAGAGCAACTGGTCCTTGCTACTCCCTGATAATCATCTCCTTAATCATCATTATCGCCTCGCAACTCTGACCTGGCTTTCTAGGGCATAGAAAAATGTCAATGTAGTTCCTCTGAATCTGTACTGATCTGACTATTTTCTCCACCTTGGCACAATCATCTTTGTGTTCCACTGAGATCCAGTGCATTCTGAGGCCTTGCGTTTGCTAGAGAGCACAATCTTCTAATTTTTCGGACCAACTTTTGTGAGAGAGATGTGGACTTAATTTAGCAGTGAATATCAAGTCAGGGACATGCCTGTACTCTCTTTGTGTTGGTGTTGAGTGCACCTCTCATATTCTCCTTTTCCTAAGCAGATATCCCATTTCCTATTTTATCTGACAGCTTCCTGTATTTCATTCTTGTTCCTTCCTGGACTTCAGTCTCTGGCTGACTCTCCAATTTCTTCAACAGAACAAATTGTCTTGTTACTTGCAGGCACCTCACCTATCCTTATTTCACCTTACACTTAAGTGTAACAGGTCTCTTCCACAGCTCAGTTTCTCCTGCATTAACTAGTCTTTCTGCAATGGCCACTTATATCCATGGGTCACCTTTCTTGTGTGTGTTTTACTTGAGCTGTTTGCTCTCTTCTCCTATCCAATTCTTTTCTGTACTTTTTGTCACCTCATGTTTCATTCCCTTAGCTGTTTTCACCTATGAATGCTGTCTATGCGATTACTCTACATGGAAAAAATCTTCTATGAGATGCCCATCCACAGATAAGATATGGCAGACTTGCTTTCTCTTCCAAAGATGAAATCCTTCATCTTTGCCCCAATACCCATCAATTCTCTTTTCCTTGTTCTTAAGCCTATAGAAAAACATTACTCCTTAGACCTAACACTTTCCAAAAAAAGTTCCATGCCAGCTCCACTCTTTGCTTCTGGCTGCTCTGTGACTCTCCTGTCTGCTGGCTGCTTGGCTTTTCAACCCTTTTGTCTAAGCCAGCCATCCTTCCACATGTATTTGGTAAACTGTTCAATAGCAGGGATCACAGGCAGGAAGCTTCCTTTATGCCTCTGTCCTACTCACAACATGCCATTCCTAGATAGCCTCCACAAACTACAGTTTGCAACAAACTAGTGGGCAATGAGCAAACTAACACATCTACTTACCTCCAAAGAACAATTGGACTCTTCCTTTCTCAGTGAATTTTCCTGTTTACTTTCTGAATAATTGTTCATGAGTGTTCACACCATCTGTGCTGTGCACTGTAAGCACAGAGTCCTGTGGAATAATGAATATTTGATCATATCATTCAAGGCTAAAAGGAGATTGTATGGTTTAATTCTGCCATTTCCCAACTGTACAATCTCAGCATTTCTTTCATGTAATTTTTTTAATATAGTGAGTGCACAGTTTCTGTATATATCTCTAAAAATCCCCATGGGCAAACTTACAAATTTTGTATTGAAATACACTAGCGTTTTCCTAAGAAGTGACTGGATCCAAGATATTTCATTCTGATCCATTTTGAAATAAGTTGTAAAGTTCAGATAACCTGAAGTTTGGGGACATTAAAATCTATGGTTCTGGGCCAGGCTTGTTTTATCTCTTCTCACTCCTGTTCCTTTTCTCTGTTCTATGGCTTCTGAAAAGTAGTCAGTGTGTCCACAGGGGGGAACTTATAAGCCTGAAGAGCCAAACCCAAACAGGGAGAAGCCCGACACTGTTGCTTATTAGTATTTTTGTCTTTGTCTCTGTAATTTGTCATCTGATTTAGTGCTTTGAACATGGATGACTTTCTTGTACAGAGGTCTGGAGAGGCATCACATAATGTGCTACATGTTGTATCCTCCTGAGGTTTACTGGTGCTGAGCTCTGACAGAAATGCATACCCTGAAGTCTGTGCTCAGTCTTCCGTGAGGAGGCAGCCAACCGCTCTGTGCAGCAGCAAATCTGCCAGCTGGCCATAGAGGGGCAATGGCATCAGCTGCAGCCTATCCCCTTTGCTAGCTACATGACATATCTGGTCTGGGAGGATTAGAAACCAGGGGAGCGGAGAGCAAATTGCTGCAGGGAGATGAGTTTTGGGGGCAGGGGAGCGCATTCACGCGACTGCTCTTTTGAACATCTCTCTCTTGATCCCAAGCTACCTGCTATACGAGATGGGGGAAGGGGGGACTGCAAAGGGAGAGTCTGACTTTCAGGAAGGACTATGGAGAAACATAACTCACATTAGTGGCGAGATTAAAGGATTACATTCAATTCACACCCCAGTCAAAATGAAATTTCAGCCTCTGCTTTTTGTGTAACATGCAGTGGGCCAGAGCTGTGACAGTGGTTACAGAGCTCAGCATCCTCAGCAGCACATGGAGGGAGAGGGCTCTAGTCACTGATTTCTGTGCATTTCCAGCTCTAGTACAAGTGTCTCCTTGCATGTGAAATACATACCGCTAATGAGCAGCTTCTCTTATTATGAATATAGAACCTGACCTATGGTACCACCTTTCCCTTTCTCTCACCCCCTATGCTGGATATTTCCTCAGATAATTTCGACGGGAAATCCTTTCTCTAAGGTATTGCAAACAGATATTGGAATCCTGTTTCTTAATTAAAAAACCAAAAACAGTAAATCCCAAAACAAACAAAAAAAAAACCCCACCCACAACATAAAAGCCCTCCTGGTAAAGCACTTCTTGGATATGGCCCGATATTACAGAATCTTGTGCACCAAATCACAGTGGAACTGGCTATTATATTCCTTGTGCATGAAATTACTTGAGAATGGAACCAGTTTCAATAGTAACTTTCCATTTGAGGGCTGGACTAGCTCAGTTTCTAAGGTCAGGTTTCTGGTGTGAATACCGGATTCCAAAACTGACATATATTAGATATGTCCATGATTAAAAATCATTATTGTGCTCCAATGAAGGCAGATAAGTACAGAGGAAGCAAGTTCTTTTTTCAAGTCAATAGTCACAGAGAGAACTCTACTAATCTGCCAGTTTTAGACATTTTGCTCTTCTTTGTTTACCCCTCAAATATTTTGTAAATTGTTGTTTCCTACCTTAGGTAGGTTTATATGCTATGACCTTGTAGATCAGCCCCATTCTTCAGCCATGCCAGTTTTTGCTCATTTTTGTTGAACGTTTCTCATTTATCTGGTAATAAGATGTTCAAAACTGAACACAGCATTGCAGATACAATTTCCTATCCACTTGGAGTTACAGTGCTTAGTTACACAGCCCAAAATTTTACTGGGCCTTTCCTGCTAACCTGTTTTTTTTTTTATATATATTCATGTATAGGTTGGTGCCTACAGTACCTAAGTGTCTTGAAATATCAGTGCTTTCCTCTCACAGAATGTGTGGTATGGATTGTTTTTCTGTGGGTATGCTGGTTGTTATTTTTCCAGGTTTATTATTTTTACTATATTTCTAACTGTGCTAAGAGGTCCAGGATTACTTGCTCATAATTTAGTAATTCACGATGATTTCATTGTCCTATATTTACTCTCTCTTCCAGACCTTTATTAATGTCAAATAAGACAGGATACCGCGTCGTCTGTTAGACTGTGCTCTCCTGTGACACAACTTTAGAGGCTGTTCATCAATGTAATAATAAAATAGTCAACTGGAGAGTTAAAAAGAAATTGTTGCCACATGCATTTAAACTAGAAGATAGAAGAAAAATCTACATCATTAGTGACGGTGTGAAGAGATAAAGCTACACATTTAAGCTCCAGGCTCTGTGGGTTTCCTAAGAGAACCAGGCAACTGTGGGGAAATTGCACAGGAGAAGTCCCACCTCCTCATGAGGCTGTTGGGCACTCCATTGTGTTCTTGCTTGTAGCTAATTGAATGCATTCTCCTTCCTCGACAGGTCCATGGGAAGTGTGTGTGTAGACACAACACAGCAGGGGACCACTGTGAGAAATGTGCACCGCTATACAACGATCAGCCTTGGAAGCCGGGAGATGGAAAAACAGGGGCACCAAATGAATGCAGAAGTAAGTGGGAGGGAGTTTGCTGATCCAGGCTTTCAGGATAAGCACTCACCATGCCAGCAGGCAAAGTTCCCTAACAAAGACTTCTGTCAATTTACACTAATGGTGCCATTACAGAAACTGGGGATAAGTTGGTGGTCACTGATGGAAAACTTCAGTATGCATGTTGTTTTACTGCAGCTGACCCATCTGGGCTATTGGGAAGTGGAATTTACAAGGCAGAAATCTGTTCTTCATGCAGCTATGTCCCCTCACATGTTTTAGAGTTCCAGAGTTTTGTGCAGGCCTTACAATATCATTCAGATTGGTCTGTCTTACTGTAAGAATACCACAGAGCTCGCAACCACCCAAGCTTCTCAGAACCTGCTGGAACTCTTACTCTGTGTTGCAATTTCTACTTTTTATGAAAATCAAGGATTGCAGGCAGATGAAATGTGTTACATTCAGATGTTTCCTTCATGATTTACAGTAGGAAAATTATACCATTTGAATAGTATTGCTGTGTCTATTATATCAGCCTGAAATACATTCTCCTGTTTCCCACTAGAGTGTCGCTGCCACAGCCACGCTGACAGCTGCCATTTTGATCTGAGTGTTTGGCTGGCATCGGGAAAGCGCAGCGGTGGAGTCTGTGACAACTGCAAGCATAACACAGAGGGCCATCGGTGTCAAAGGTGCAAACCAGGGTATTACCGAGACAGAGGGAAACCCATGTCTTCTACAGAAGTCTGCAAACGTAAGTGACTATTGTTACATGTGGTGAAGACGAATGGTGGAAGAATCATTAAAAGAAAGAAATCAGTCATTCCTATAAAAGTAACTCATGAGTATTACTATCCTTTCTTTGTATTCTTTTCCTAAGCTACAGGTTTCTGACCAAAGCTCATCTTCCTGATTTTCTGTGTCTATTTCTCCCACTGGTATCAGACTTTTTTTTTTTTTTGGTAGTGATAACTGCTCCAGTTCTCCAAATGCATTGCATTCTGGGGAAAGGTACATTCTTCTTGTGCTTGCATTTAAAATACTGTGGTTCCTTTTTCCTTAAGGTACGTTTTATTTACCTGTTTTTTTCTGCATCTCTCAAGACACTCTGTGCCTATGTATAGGCTATTGTTAAATTCCATTTGGTTGTGCAACATCTGTGCATATATATAACTAATAATGGCTGCAAGAGGTGTAGGAAGCATGAGACCTTGCATATCCACTTGGGAACAAACAGATCAGAGCTCAGTCAGACTTATCTCTGGATTATACAGCTGTATTATGGGGTGCTCTGCCCAAATTAATTGCCTCATTAGCACTTCAGCAGGTCATGTTAGGAAGTAACTCGAGCATAGAGGCACTAATGGTTGTACACAGAGGGTGTACAACCTCTGGATCAAGGCAGTTTCCACCCAGCCAGTCTGGAACATAGCCCAGATCTGCCTTACTTAGGGTAAACATTTCCTGAGTATCCTGCCAGGCTTCACACATCTGATTCCATCTGGCATCTATTTGGGAGGTTGCTATTTCCAACAATATACATAATTTCTCTTCTCTCTTTGAATAGTTTTCCTTCCCCTTAGCTCAGAGATCTGTTGCCAGCACAGAGAACTTCATCCTCTGTCATCTATACTCATGCCCACTGACATCATGTGCTTCTGAAGCTTACCTGACCCTTTGATATTCTTCATCTAGGTTCATCTTAAAACACTCAGGTTACAAAGACTCCTCTCCCTAGGACTGTATGGCCTGTGATATTACTTAAACGTTCTGTGCACAACACATCCTGTGCTTCGGCTCTTTTGTATTCTTGCCACTGGATCTTAGTGCCAGCACTGACTGCTTCCACACCACCTCTTCTTTTTGATTTCACAACGTTCATCACAGAACACTGATTAGCAGACAAGGCTGGGGGTGAATCTTACCCTGTATTTCATAGTGTCCCATGGTGGCCCCTTTCTAGTCCTGTTTCTACTCGGAGCAGATTTTCTACAGGGAAATACTGTAATGAGAATAATTTGTTGTGCCAGAATATTAGTTTTCTATCTCATAGTACCTGAAAGAATCTGTGTATGAACTCTTGTATTTAACAGCAGGTTGATGGTGTAGTAATCAACATCATGTGTAATATTAGATAACTGCTAAAGTCAAGGAGGACTGGAGACCAGTGAAGAGGAAAAAACATTGTTTGAAAATACAGCCTATCTGTGTGGAAACCCTAGAACAGTCTGCCTGGATGAAATCAGATCTTGGCTCTACCTCTGCCTCTTTTGTCTGGTCTGGTTACAGGCCTCTTAGTACCTCCTGCCAATACGCTGCATGGCAAAAGAAAAACTGTTCAGGAATTTACCTTGTTGAAAGAGCTTTATTCCTATCATGCCAGTCAAGCACAATGATGTTCTTTTCACCTGGGAACATGCTGCTGCCAGCAGAAGGCCCCCAAATGCAATGGTTTCCACTCTGACTGGCATGCTCAAGCCTAGATAGCTGCCATCCCACTTTAGCCACCTGAAAGTTGTATGTCTTTTCTAGGCTCCCTGGACAGTCAGTGGAGAAACAGTGGGACCTCTAGGGAATGACTTATTGAGGTCTAATGTAGATGCCTGAGATAGATGAGCTGAATTGCCCTCTAGAGGATAACTATTTCTCTTCCTTGGCTTAAGAGGTATTCTTGATCACTAGGCTGCACTAGAGTTTCTGTTGGTTGAGATGAATCTAACAGGTTTCATATGCTGTACCTCCGGAGAGAATTTTCAGGGAACGTTTTGTTACTTTGGTTATTATCAGTGATAGCAAAACCAGAAACACCAGTGCACACAGGCAGAGTTGTTTTGGTTAGAACAGACTCAGTTTGACAGAGGGAACATTTCACCTCCTGGACCATCATCAGCTCCTTATGCCTAGAGCTGATATTAAACTGAAAGGGCCTCATGTAGGATGTAAGATAGAGGCCCTCTTCTCCATCCTTTAGGTTGCAAAACTTGCATTGTTGTTAAACTTAATTGGGTGTGCTCTGAGTAAGTTGTTCAGTTTGTATGACCCTAAAAACAACTCTGGTTACCCAGGAAAAAACAGTTACTGTTTTGAGCATTGCTAATATGTAAGAAACCAGACAATTAGACCACCAGGTACATTTCTTTCATACCTCAGCCTGCTGATCATAAACTGAAAAGCTGCGACTTCTAGATTAGCATGTTTGTGAGGATTTAAATGTACCAATTCCAAGGCATCATCTAACTTCAAGAAAACCATGCAAAGAGTGCCAGACTAACAACACTAAATGAAAAACCCACCCACTGAGCAAGTGCTGAAAAGCAGTGATAAACTGCAAATGGATGATTTTGGTGAGAGAAACTGCTCCTCAGCTTCCCATTTTGAACTCAGAGGGAAAAAAAACCTCAATGGGAGATCAAAACTTGACCCTTGTGTACAGTAGATACTGAGCTGGGAAAGGAAATCTGATGAAAAAGCTGAATGAAATGCTGTGCTAATCCCTTTGAGAAAGCACGCTTGAAGAGTGCTCTGCCATCCAGAGCAAAGTCTATGTTCAGCTGCGACATCCCCCTCAGGCTCCCAGAAAGTTAACAGGACACTGCTCAGGCCCAGAAAGAGTCTTTAAGCATTAGTCATAATAATGAACAGCATTCTCTCTTAATCACTGCTAGGAAAAAAAACTTGTATAACAATTGGATGTCCTGGCACTATCCAAACCACCCTTTGCTGACCCTCCAGTGTGAGACTGCAAAGACATTCTCTTGAAAACAAAAAAAAAAAATCTGTTGAATTTTGCCATGTAAGTGTGAATCTGCTATTTCTTTTTGTCTGCAGAGGTAGCCTGCATCCGATCCCTTTGCTTCTCCTATTCCTAGCAGCTGGGGATGAATGAGAGCCAGGGTGTGTGCACAGCCTTGTTTTGAGACTGCTTAGATCTATGTTTAAAAAAAAAGAAGGCATGAAAAGATCCCCAGAGCAAGGCACACACCTGCCTGTTATTGGGGGTGACAACACAGGATTAAGTAGTTTGGATATAGACTTGTATGGGAGCTTTGACTCGGAAGCCTAATCGTTTCCTAACCAATGGTTAGAAAAGCTGCTGTATCCTTGGCTCTTTCCTGTGGCTTATTTGAAGGCTTAAGGGATCCTTCTGAAATGGCACCATCTTTTGTACTCACCCTTTGCTTAGCTTAAAAAATAATGCAGGCATGTAGACCCATTAAAATGGGTCTCCAGGAAAACAAGCTTTTTTACTCTAAGCACAAGGGTTAAAAATAAAATGTGCCCAGATGCACATGCACACACACACGCGCACACACTCTGAAAAGCTCTGCTTCTCATCCTTTTACTTCTGAGCAGAGGGAGTGAACTTTTAATTGTTATATCACAAAGCCTGATCACATCTTGGTTCAAAGTCTGTTTTAATCAGCCCTGACCACACATGCAGCTGTCTATCTTATTTCCTTCATTTAAGAAACATCATTGGCTGAGTCAATCCCCACATCTGACATGCTTCAAAAATTACCCTGATTTGGTCATATGCTCCAAAGATGCACATGTATATATTTCAGATTCAAAAGGCTTTGTTTGATTTTTGCCTGTTTTTCATCAAATAGCCAGAGTCTCCTCATAGCTATATCTTATGTAGTATTATTAGACAGAAGTTTAAGGCAAGATAGGTCAAAGTCTACTGAATTACCTGGAGCACTTGCTATCTTCCTATGAGTTGGGACCGTATTTTTACAACCAATACTGCATTTCACATCTGTGTCTAATTACATAGGAAAGACAGCCATGCTGAGGGCAGACCTATTTACTGAGGACTTGAGTGGAGAGTGCTGTATGAATTATTCATTTATCATTATTCTTTGTCGTCTCCTTTTTACAGTAGTTCCTGACAAAACAAACTTAGTATAGGAGTGAGACTAAAAGGCAAGAGGATGCTTGGTGATACTTTGTGACTGACAGCCAATTCTAAAGTACAATGATGAAATTTTTCATTACACTGCTGTCAAGGGGAGAACCCAAATAAACCAGCCATCTCTGAGCCAAAACTGTCTGCACACCGTCCCTAACATAATTGATGATGCCTTTGACAAACAAGGCCATTGTCATGTCGGCTGGTGTTTTGTTAGACAGGGAGGCAGATAGAGAGAAAACTAGGGTTTGCCAAGAGAAAAGAAGCAAAAATCAGCAGGGAAAGATGCTGTGTTGTCAAATATTGGGAAATGTAAAAGGGTGAGGTTTTAGAAACTTGGTTTTATGTTTCTTTAATTGTGAGGTTTATCTGCAAATCTGTGGTACTATTAAACAGATAAAATCCAGTCGTCAACAGCTGCCCTTTCAGCATGTGACATGTGGGCTCTTATTTTGGGAGTTACCTTAGATGCACAACTGGGATTTTGGCCGTAATACTCTGGAAGCCAGACAATGTACACACCCAAGCTGAAACGCTAAACAAACACAGACTGAGTAAAGCGTTCGCAAGCCACTTGTATAACTCATCTGAAAGTGTTGTACATTTATTGATTCAGCTTGTTTTCTGATCCACCAGAAGCTGTCTCAGTTTCTAATTGGGGAATATGTCCCACAATTCATTCTGGAACATTAGTTTTCCTGAACTGTAGCCCCAAAATGAGAAAAAAAAATGAGAGGCACTTTTTTCCTACCCCCTTATCAGCTTCTGCCAATGCTGTCAGTCACTGTCCTGTAGTACTTTCCCTTAGGGATAGGATGGGAGAAGGTCTCATCTTCCTGAATCAGGATCCAGTCTCAGTTGGTGATAGGTAGTCTAATGATGCTAATGATTTACCCATCTGTTATGTAACCCTAACTGATGAAACCTGAAAACCAGAAATAAGATGGGAATAAAGATGGACCCAGAAGTTGCAGAAATATAAGCAATTTAAGGTGAAAACTCCACAGGTAGATCCTACTTACAGGGATATTACAGTGAAATCAGAAACCTGGATTCAAGCCAACCCAGATGTTGGCAACCTCTTACTGCTTGTGGCTCAGACCTGTCTGCAGTAAAGGAAGTGTGTGCTTCACATCCTTATCCCCAAATCTATGACATTCGTATTTTTCAGTGACGGATGGAACTAAGTGTCTCCTCTTTTAGGGTGATGTAGTCAGCCCTGCAAAAATCTGGGCAAAAATAATTCAAGCTGAGCAGCAACAAATCAGAACTTGCCTTTGAAACTGTCAGTGCTAATGAGCACTTCATTGTTACACCTGCTCTCCAGAACTGACAGCAAAATCCCTGGGTTTGCTCCCAAAGTCAAGACTGCTTTGTGGCAAACAGGCAAGCCTGCTGCCATCCGCCAACCAGCTCATTGTGTTGAGTACATTGCCCATGACAGCACGCTTATTTTCTGTCCTTAGGCTATTGTGCTAGTGTCCCTTGAAAACAACGGATGGAGATCCGTCTACAGCGGAGTGTAATAATATTATTAAAAATATTGGCATAAAGAACATAGGGCATGGTGAAAAAAATAACTATGTAGTAAGCAGATCATAAGAGAAATATCCTTTAAACAAAATTGCTCACCATTTTTCTTGTACTATTTTCGAAAGATCTTTTCTTGACCATCAAATACGAGGTTGTAAATGACAGTGAATCTGTCCCTGCTACACTGAACACTCTTTATAGTCATATACTTTCCCCTTCCCTTTGGAAAATGATGTATGGAGTTGGAGTGTTCATTTGGTCTCCTATGTGAGAGCTCATGAAGAAAAGTAGTTACAAGCAATGATGGGCAAACTTCAAAAGGTTTGGAAATCATGTTTGGTTCAGGTAAGCATCCAAAAGGCTGGCCCCTGATCCAAGCTATCTAAACACCTTGGGTGTTCAACATTTAACTGAAAATCTCTGTTAAAGCAGGTCTTAGCCATAAGATTTTTGATTCTGCCCTCTTCCAGATGGATGAAGTAGTGATGCATTTCCTTTTTGGTCTCTGCTACAATCAAAAGCCAGGGCATGCTGCTTTGTTAATACAAAAAAGAGCTGAAATATGAAGGCCTGGAGTTCAGCTCAGGTCTCATTTTATTCATACCTGTTTAAATACCAGAAATGAGTGGGTGTGTTTATTGCTTGTATTTTACCTCTGCAAAGCTGTTAGCACAAGGCTTGACCATCTCAGTTAGCCTCTGCCCTGATAGAAAGGAGTCAGCTGTGTTGGCTTTGCACCACTATCTGTATATTACTTTCCACCTCACCCCCTGATGCTGTCACGTTGGGAATGTACTGGTGGAGTGGGATTATGACGGCTTATTGTCTGTGAAGGCAGAGTTGTCCACAGGAGCTGTAACTGTCTGTTTTACTACCACGTTGCCTTGAGTTGCCAGGCTGGTGTCAAACTGGCAATAGCATTAGAAAGATCTGTTTGGTTTTTTTTTCTCCTATTTGCTCATCTCCATATATATGTAAAATATGTCTAGTGAGTTTAAAGATCTTCTCTCATTCTGTCCACCTTCCTTATAATAAATCTGCTCATTTATCTGTACAGAAAATTTCATCAGCTTGCTTACACACATACAGTACTTGATGGTGAGATATGTCCCTTAGAACTTGCACTGAATTGTGGACTCTTTGGGAGGCAGAAATTGAAAAAATGTTTCAGGTCATTTGAACCACTTGCATAAGCTGCATCTAGTCCCAGAGGAAACAGTATCTTTGTGATCTCTGTGTTCTCAGGAAAGACAGAATCGGCAATAGCTATCTTTTTTTTTTTTTTTTTTTTTACCTTGTCCATGCTAGCAAATCTTTTTGCAAAACGCTTTAAAAGTGAATCACCTGTAAGCCCCTTTAAAAATCAACACACTGTGGAGGCTTCCTGCCACTGCTGCAAAACCCTGTATGGTCAAGATTTGTGTAGTAGGGAAGAACTGTCTTTTGCACATAAATGGGTCCTAGTTGTACTTGGTTTGCTGTGCTTAATGAGTTAAAAATAAACAAAAATTATCTTGCAAATGTAGGCTGACAATGCAATGTTTATCAGTTCTGACTTAAAACTACTGAGCGTAAGGAAGAGGGCATGAGTTTATCAGCCTTGAAAAAGTGTCACTTAACCAGATGACCCCTGGGCACATAATCTCAGTCACCTCTTACCGTATCTCCATAGCTTGCGCCTGCCAGCCAATGGGTTCAGCCAACGCAACTTTCAGCAGAAGCTGGCGATGCCACCCCAAGACAGGATTCTGCTACTGCAAGCCAGGTGTGGCAGGCCCCAACTGCGATAGATGTCTCATGGGCTACTGGGGCTTTGGAGAAAACGGCTGTCGCCCTTGTGACTGTGCCAGAGACTGCGACCAGCATACTGGAAACTGTTTCAATGGGTAAAGAAACCCTCCTTGGGGTTCACTTTGAGATGGGATTCTGTGAAATGAAACAAAGAATAACCGAAATACTGCAGCACTGACAGTGCACAATAATTTGAAAAGGTGGCGGTAAATCATAAAAGGTTTCTTAGATTCCATTCGGTGTCTGGCACACTTTAAAGTCCATTGTATTATCCAAGGCAATCTCAAAATTATGACTTTTTGCAGTAATAAGAGGCAACTCCATAACCCCACACAAATATGTACAGCATCTTTAAATATACCTGTTTGCCTTGGAAATACATGGGAGAGTCTGGAAAGCTTGCCTCTCATCTAGGCCCAGGGTAAAATGAATTACAAGGTCTCCCTCTTGTTTCTAGAGGGCAGGCATCTGCACCCCAAACATGCATTAATCAGTACAGAAATATATATGATTTGCTGAGTGACTGCAGTTTTATGGGTCCTGCAGGTGTCCTCAGTTCCTAGTGACATCAACATGCAGTCACTAACTTCAGTTACTCAATTCAATAAAAGCAAATAAACAAAGCAAAAAAGGCCCAGTGCATAGTTACTTTTAAAAACGTGAAGTCAGCAGCAGTAAGGCCTAAATAAAAGCCTAGATCTTGTGATCTCTCTATACAGCATGGTCTTGCTCTCATTTGCACTCCCAACATGAAGAAAGCAAGCTCATCTGTCTGGATACAGCCACATGCTGCAAACCCGATTCCCACCCATCTCATGTCCTAACCAAGTCTTCTGTTTTATGTGTCCCCCCAGCTACGACAATGAGCCATTCTTCAACATCCCCATTGGGGGACGAATCCCTGACACTGTGCAAATGCTAACCAACGAGAGCGAAGAGGAGTGGAAATGGAATGACCATGAGCAGGGATTTTCTGCACTGAGGCACCCAGGTACAGCCCAGAGTCTGGGAACATTTAGTAACTTCACTCAGGGTGAGCTCTTTCTTGTCTCCACCCTGACTTAAAGTCCCCCACTCTTCTCTAGCTTGTCTGTCCCCCATCTGCTGGCAACATCTGCTCATCTGAACTATATAGGTTATCATTAAACTTACACTGCTATTTTCCAAACTACTTGTACTATCCAACTTTGGTTTTGGAAATTGGTAAGTCATGAATAAGATTGTGTGGAAAAAATACTCTCCTTTTGTTGTAATTATAGTCATAATGCTTATGATTTTACACAGCTCCTGTTCAAACAGTCAACTGCTGTTCAGAACTTCAAATGCTATTTGTAAAAAGATCATGTCGGCCATCACTGAAATGCACCACCTCCAGGGTGGAATGCAAGCAATTTTAAGAGCAAGATATTCTTCCTGGCACAACAGCTGAGGAGATAAAATAAAATATACTGTATCCAGGTAAAGTTACAAAGAAAGTAGGCCTATAAAATGAGGTGGAGCCTTTAATACTTACACAGTTCTCGGTTTCGCATGCCTTGTAAGAAGGTCAGCACTTACCACCATCAATGGCTTGGTAAGACTCAGAGGTAACAGTGCCACCTATTGCATATCTTGACTTTTCCAAGAGGGATATTACCTTGATACTAGTGAGGATCAGCACTTCTTAGCTTATGGGATCGAATAAGGATATTGTTACTTACATGATTTACACCTGGATCTGATTCTTACAAATCTCTTTATTAGTATCAGTTTATTAACGGTACAATAGACCCCATGAGGACTGTATTTTACTTGACAGTACTGATCAGATTTCAGAACAATTATTGTATCATGTAGCAAGAAACAGATTTGCAAATAACTGAGCTCACTCTCAAATTTACTCTTAAGGTCTATCCAGATTACAGAAGCTATATGCATATAACTTTATAATTGAGTATCATTTGCTCTTCTTTTTTTTTTTCCTCTCCTCATTTGCTTCATGTCCTGGCTCTTCTCCAACCCTTTGTGTTCTTTGGTTCCCCTGCTAGAAAAGTGTGTGTGCAAAGAAAAGGTGCTTGGAAGCGTCACTGACTTCTGCCAAATGAAATATGCTTATGGTAAGTGGGTAACATGCCCCCAAGGTATGAAAATTTCACAATGTTCTCTCTATGCACATTATTAGCTGATAGCTATGAAAAATGACAGGTCTGACTAAGTCATAAAATAAGAGGTAGGATTTCTTCTGCCTTTTTTGGCTAGTGACATGTCCAACCTCTGATCAGAACTGAACAGGATTTTTCATGCAAGGCTCTGTGGTGTCTCCTCTCCAACCACTTAGTTTCCCTCTTTACAGCAGAAAGAGTGCTAGAATTATAACTCAGTGGAATAGCTGGCCTCTACATCAAGAATAAATGACAAAAGTTTTGCATCTAAAGTGCTCTTGTTTTTGCACGCATTATACAGGTGCAAATGGTCAATCTTATCTAACAAGAATGTATTTAATACTGCCATTTATGAACACCTAGTTCATGCCAGCCCATGAAGCAAGAAAGAAAAGCTCTGGGATCCAGAGGTTTGATGTGCTTGTGTCACGAGACAACAAAGCTTGCTTGTGGGGCTGATCTAGATGAGACTATCCTGCCAAAAAGTTATGGGATCCTATTAAATTAAAGGAACAGAAATTTATCATGGCAACCAGATGTTGGGCCACAAAACAAAAATGCTTTTTCTGGTTTGTTGTGCAATCATGGAATTTTAGCCATGTGACATGCCTGCAGTCTGATGGGAAACTTGACTTCCTTCCTGTAGAGTAGACAGTCCCTTCCCACAGGACAATTTTTGAGAGGCCAGCGTTAAAGTTCAACACAAGTTTTCAGACTGCAAAATATAAAGCCTAGAATCAGTGCACTTAAAATCAGACTGTTACCTACGGATCTGTTTTTTCCACTCTTCTTGTATGTATATACATACAAGTGCTTTCCTATGACTTTCAGGCATTTGACATCAACCATTAAAAAGAAATTGCTAAATAACATGGTGAAAGGATCAGTTAACTACTTCAATAGAAAAATCTAGGTTTCCTTCTCCAAATCTATTTAGAAGAACCATGACTTAAGTGGATGAGCATTAGAATGCACTTTCTGTACAACTGCAGTGTTCTTTCATGTCTTCTTTCAAGGTGTTAAAATTCTACCTTTTAGCAGCATAAAACAAAATTAACCTAAAAATTCATTGATGGTCTGATATGTTTTCTGGCAGTGATAAAAGCAAGAATCCTATCAGCTCATGACAAAGGAACCCATGCAGAAGTTGTTGTGAAAGTGAAGAAGGTCCTGAAATCAGGCAAAGTGAAAATTGCTCGGAGCAACAGAAGTATTTACCCAGAATCCTGGACCAACAGGGGATGTACATGTCCCATTCTCAACCCTGGTAAGGATAAAATGCTTACCAGGCATTTTCCTTCCCCAGTAAACAGCAGTGACAATTCATTATGAACATTAGCTATGGCTACTCAGTACTTCCCATCAGTCTTTCCAGGACAGAGTCCTTTGATCCTTCCACACCAAAGAGGTAGTCAAAAGACAGCTGCAGGAAAAAGCATTCTCTTATCAGAAACCAAAGTTTTACCAAAAACTTCCTGTAAAAGTTTTACTTTCAGTGACTTTATTTGATCTCCCAGAATACATGTGACTAGAAGAATGTTTGTGAGAAAAACAAAAAATCCCTTTATTTTTATGTCCAAAGAGTTTTCTTCCTCACTCTGTATTCTTACATCACATTCTACTTCTTTTTGGAAAAACTATAAATTATTATGAAAATGTTGGAAAGTGGAGGGAATCTAACTTCTTCTATGCCTTTGTAATAGTTTCAAATAATGAAAAGTAAGTCTTCCTTCTTTCTTCTACTGTAAATTCTGGTGCATTCAGTGGTTTGTTCCATCAAGGCCTAAAGCTGACAACCTGCAGCATACTGGAAACCAATTATGGGTGGAGAGCATAAAACCAAATTAATTTAATTTAAAACCAAGTAAGATAGGAAAACCTTTACTAGTTAGAGAAATCATCTTTAAAGTAAATAAAGCCCCTCTTTTTATAACCAGTTTAGAATAGGTCTCTAGGTTTGCTCCCTAATCACATTCTATTAGAATGATCTATGTTTGTTCACCTTTAGTTATGGGAAACTCACTGCAGCAGTGGAATGGGAAAGTAGGGTAGTGGAAAGCAGCAACTTTCTCCCCAGGTCTGCTACAGGCAGAAATATCACACAAGACTGCAAAGCTCCGTACTACTGCTCAGTATTGTTATCAGTGGCTGAGAAGACACATTCCTCAATTCAACCTTCCCTCTTGCTGCCTTTCCTGGAAGACAACTTAGTGTGGACCACATAGAGAAATAAGTTTACTCGAACAGCTAAAATCTCTGGGTAAATCTCAGAATCCTGCAAATTTGAGCCTGGACTCTATTTTTTCAACTAGACTCATACAATCATTTAGGTCGGAAAAGACCTTTAAGATCACTGAGTCCAACCATAAACTTAACACTGCCAAGTCCACCACTAAACCATGCCCCTAAGTCGATGCTAAGTGTCTAATTCTGATAGATTTTTGATTATTCACAGCCATTCTTTGTATCACTGAAGTTCCAAGTCTTTGGGACCGTGTCCTGGGATCAGTACCCAAATAAGACAAAGACTTTAGGTGTCATTACCATGACCAGTAGTGTATGCTGGGGATCATGTTTCACTGCTCAGCCATATACCACAGAAAACAGTGACTTGTCAGCACTCTAAAAGCAGCCATTGATAGAAAAATTACCCCAAGTTTTTTCCTCTGAATAGATTAAAGACATATCCACTGAGTGAAAAGTGTCCTGGTTTCAGCTGGGATAGAGCTAATTGTGTTTTAATCCTTCCTTCGCAGTAGCTAAAATTGTTGTGTTTTGAATTCACTAAGGGATTTGATATGAGAAGAATGTTGAACATGTACTTATGTTTTTAATTGTTGCTAAGAAATCAAGGACTTTTCAATTTCTCATGTCCTGCTAGTGTGCGGGTACACAAGAAGCTAGGGGGGAATGTAGCCAAAACAATGGACCCAAACTGGCCACTGGAATATTCCATATCATCAATGTCATGCCTGGTATATAGATAAGGTTTGATCAGAAAGCTCCACTCAGGCTTTTGGGGTGGTGATTTCAGGATTCTCTCTTCTCTGGGATTGTGCTGGGCATTGGTCAGTGGGTGGTGAGCCATCGTATTGTGCATTACCCATTTGTTTTTTCTACTGTTATTTTAATTTTATTTCAACTATTAAATTGGTTTTATCTCAACCTATGAGTCTCCTTCCCCCTATAACTCTCTTCCCCATTCCCTGGGTATGGGGAGGGTGAGCGAGTGGCTGTGTAGTGTTTGGCTGCTGGACAGATTTAAACCATGATAAAAGAACTCCTTGTCCTTCACTTACACTGTTAAGGTTTAATCTAACCTTTAAGACAAGTCCTCAGCTGAAATTAGCCACATATAAGAGACAGCTGTTTTAGTAAAGGCTGTGTCAAATCAAACTCTGTATGAATTTTTCCTGTTATGGCAAAATGACCTGTACTGTTTCAGACACAAATTTTGTCTTCTATTATCTGTATCAAGTGAAAGACTGCATCAGAATTTGCACTGAAGTGTAATGTGGAAACTGAGCTCTCTGTTTTGAGGTAATCATTGAATTCACACATAAAATTTTTGACTTAACATAGTCCAAGTGAATATGGTGCTTTCCTTTATTTAAACTCCAGTGGCACACTTGTGCATAATTATTTACCAGAGCTCCTGTGAAACTCTGGGAGCCCTGAATTAGACATGAATAAAATATATTGCATAAATATGATGAGAGTACATCTGATCCCACACAGATATTTGAAGAGGGAAAATATCAGGACATTTTTCTCCTTTGTACCTCTCTAGCTTTACTTTCCACCTCTTTAGAAACACAGGGCTGAATACATATGGCTCAGAAATTTAGATGCTAGTGAGATGTTATGCCACTGACTCTTGACATAAATTAAAGCTAGGGACAGGTTCCAGTCACTGCAGTTCTGAACTCAAACCTGATCATTTGCACATGGAGGTGTTGAATTGGTAAGTGGTAAGGCCACTGGAACTAAATCAATTTGTAGTTGTAATTCCTGAGCATAGCTGTATGACACTGATCCTGTGAGCCCAGGAGTCATCATTGACTATATGTACATGAAAATATGTATAGACATAAGATGCCACATGCATAAACTGGATGAAGCTGGCTAAGATGCTACATGCCAGATATTTATGAAATAGAGAAATTCTGCATTTAGTTTTGTTTTCTTCTATTTATTGACTGAAGTTTCCCCCCCCCACCTTTTTTTTTTTTTTTTTAAACTAGGTACTGACTATCTTATAGCAGGCCAAGAGGACTCTAGGACCAGCAAACTCCTTGTGAACATGAACAGCCTGGTGAAACCCTGGAAAGCATATTTGGGAAAACAAGTATCAGATATTCTTCGAATTGGGTGCAAATAATTTCTGCTTCAGAAGTTACAGTGCTGAACTTTGCCTTTTAGTAACACTGCAGTGAAAGGTATAGTTAGTTCATGCGTTTCCATTCAACGTGCTCCTAGCTGAAGTGATGAAAGCAGACTTACCATCCTTTCTCCTTTCACATGCTTAGACAGGAAACTTGGGACATGACTACTTTTTTTTCAGAAAATGCACAGCTTTATCAGACAAAATTAATTACTGCATCACACATAGGTTACAAGTCAGTTTTTAATTTGAGCCTGATTCTACACACCCACAGAATCATTTTACAAGGAAAAACTAAAGATATGGATTAGTGTTTCCACACTTCAGGTCAGAGCTTGATCTTAATATGTAAAAGCTGCTTACATAATGCATTTGTTACTTGGGTGTAGTTTTCTTTATAAGTGACCACTAACAGGCAGCAATTTCTTTCAGCTTTACAAGTGGCATAGTACTAAATGAGCATGTCAAACAATACTTATTTAAAAGAGCTCAGATTGATTTAACATCAGACTGCAATTATGCCAATACAACAGGTTGCTTTCTAGAAGGCATTATTATCCCCCTGCTGAACAGAAACAAACTAACACATGACTTATCTTGGGACAAGGTCCTTTATAGATGTACAATGCTATCATCAGTGCTTAGCACTGAGGTCTTCTGCAGAAACCACCTTGGCTCAAGCTTGATTCCAAATACAACCCCTGCTCTCTAAGGTCATTTTGCTCTTTGCTGTAGTACTTTAGTCTCCAACACCACAGAGGTTTCACAGTGGTTACCGCTAGAAAGCCTTAATGCTAGGAAAGAGCCAAAACATGTGAGAAACAAGCAGTTGCTCTCATGTTAAGATTGTAACAGTACAGAAGCCACAAGACAGAAGCAGAAGGTAAATGGATTGGCTGGACTGTGTACTAAATGAGGTAACTACAGTTCCTGTGAGAGCAACCTGGCTATTTGAACTGTGCTCAAGACCACTGGCATATGATTGTACTCAGTGCTTTCATTCTCCTTTATTTCTCTTGGTCCTGCTTCAGGTTGATATACTGAAGCTAGGCTTCCTTTCCATTGTGCACGAGGATTATCCTTCTCTCCACGGAAATCGTTAATATCTGCACTCTAGGTAAAAATAGTTCTGTTCTGCAAAAGCATTCTTTCTAAATCAATTTTACACTACCCTATAGTAATTAAGAGGTAGCTACTTAAATAATTCTTTAACACTGTATTTTGAAGAAACTGTAGTTTAAGACCTGTGTCCCCTGTTTAAGGACCCACAATCAAATGAAGCTGATTGGAGCATGCTCCCTCTTCAAAGTAAAGCAGAAAGTAATGAGTCCGTCTATTCTTTCATGGGGTTACAGAGAAAAAGCATGCACACATGCTACTTTTGCATATTACTAGTCCATGTCTATAATTTAATGCTCTCAGGAAAGAGGAGATATCTTCACTTAGCTCTGTCTGACTGGAACACGGAGTATCTAGAAAAACCTAATACTAATGCAGAATGATGGAAGTCCCAGTCCACAGTTTAGGCCATTAGGTTGTTCTCTGTCATTAGGACCATGAAAAAACAGCTTATTTCATTCCATTTGTTGCTGTTTTCCTTTTAACTTCATAGTGGTTGAACAGCAAAAAAACTCACAAGTTTATTTGGAAATGGATGACAAGCAGCTATTTACAAAATAAAAGCTCCACTTTTTTCCCCTAATAGTGCATAAACAGTGTTTCTTCTTCTCCCCCTTTTCAGAAAGTCTGTCCTTCTCCATTGCCATTGCTTTTCCTCTTTCACTTCATTATGTATTTGTTGTTACCTAAAGTGGTATCCAACAATGTGGCGTTTCCACCAAGCCATTTAATTAATGCAATAAAACACTGCTTAACCAAGGAATTTGGCTTAATTTGAAATGTCAGCTTACAGAAATTAAGAGCATAGTAACTGCTTTCTTTACTGTCTCCAGAAAAGATAAGGAACATGCTCTTCAAGAGAGGCCACTTTACCTACATGGGATCTTATTTAATGATGATCATATTCCATTTTGGTTTTTAGTCAGTACCGTATTAAAACAAACTCCCCTATTCCACTTTTTGTATCAGATTGGTGATTCTGTGGGGAGGGTAAACATCTGTACAGTTCCTTTCTGTGGATGAAAATTTTTTTTTAACACGGTCATTTACAAGCACTTCTAGCCATTGCTAGTAGAAATATAATGTGGAACAAAAATATTGATACCCTGGTGTGTTCTCTTGGGGCCTACTATAATACAATAATTAATGATTACCAAATGCAAACAAGATAGCCATCAATGTATCACACATTTCAGATATCTCAAAAGTAGGTGATACACATTCAGAGAACAGTGTAAAGCAAGTAAAGTGGGGGTACTAAAAAATTTCCCATCTTTTTGAATCTCTGATTTACATGCTGGTATCTGTATAACTAAGTCTACTTCATTCCCTCCATTAGTTAGAAACATTGCACAATTTGTATCAGCTACTAGCTCGTGTTTAATGGTTTTGCTCAACAGAGTAGCAGCTATTCCATGAGCATGGAATTTAATTTGAAAGTGAAAAATAAAAGCACATTAGGGTGAGTCAACACTGAAAGTTGACTTTTTATTGGTATCATTACTTCTGCTAATCAGGTATCTCTGAGTTCATAGAGAAGAATAAAGTTTCAACTCACACAGAACTACCATGTGCAATCTTTGTTCTGCAGTGCTACAAGCCAGGTAGCCTGTCTGAAAATAAGTACCTGAATAGAAATGAACTGCATAGATCAAGTTAGAACAGCTGTTGATTAAGGAAGAGATGAGAAAGTTTAAATTGATCACTGTGAGACTTTGGAAAGGAAAAAAGTTATTTTCTTGTCTACTGGTACCTGAAATGAAGATGAGCATGAGGCACTGCAAGATGACAACTACCTTCCTAAGTAGAAGCTGTTACATATTCCTCAGAACAAGCAAACAAGATCATACATATTAAATTAAAAGAACTACCACAGAAGGTATGGTATACCTGCACCAAAACATAATTGTTTTGTAGGCCTGTCTACAGTATCACATACCTTGTGATCTTGTCTGTGATTGTGTGTCTTAGGTAGCACAGTAATACAAAGAATACTAACATGGAAAAAAGGATGAATTTGCCCAATACAGAAGTGGCTGGACAGCTTTTTAGTATGTCTAAAATGGGACCTGTCTTTAAAATGGCCACACAAATAACCCTACAGCACACAAATAGACAAGGTGTCTCACAAGCAGTAGCAACCACATACCAAACAGCAGCAACGATGTATCACTTGGAAATCCTGCATAAGGATGAAATAAAAGCCTTTACCCACAAGAAAATAAGTCTGGAAAGCTGTGGAAAATTTGTAATAGAGCAGGTGATAGTTTGAAGCAGAAGCATGTGTAACTTCACAGATAGCAACAAACTCAGGATTGCTGGATGTCAAAGTAGCTCTCTCTGTTAACAGCTGTGCAGCACATGTATCCATGAGCACACGATCATTCTGGCAATGCGGACCCTTAAAGCATCAAAGTAGTCTGGCAAGCAGCTAAGAAAGAAAACATACCCACGCACAACCCTTGTGCACTGCTCTCCTGAGAGTGGCTCACTGCTATAAAAAGTAAGTTTTCCCTGTAGCATTTACCATATCTCATAGTTTTTCCACGCTGCTTGATGTAAGCTTTCTTTGAAGTGATATAATTCACATGATGTGCTCCCTCAAGTCCTCCAGACCTGGAAAAGTTAGTGTGTTATTTGTTATGTGTTGTAGCACCTTTTTTTTTTTTTTTTGTACTTAAAAACTTCAATTAAAAATACTCAGACACTTATATTGATGTGAGGTTTGGGATCTGTTTTTAAAATTTTAAATCATGCAATCCTCAAACCACATGCACATTAATTCTTCAAGTTAATAAACCACAAACACTCCAAACAACAGGCTCTTGCTTCAGTAGTGTTAGCAAAAAGTACATTTGGTATGAGAACATGTACAAATTAGAAACACGACAGGTACAATTAATTATGTAAATGCTATGTTAATTCAATATCTGATCAAACCCCAGTCCTGCAAAATCTTGTATGTAGGCACCTGCAGGTGCTTAATTCCCATTAGAAATATACACATGAAATTTTACTGGTTTAAGATCTGATGAGGTTTAAAAAAAGAAAAAAAAACCTAACCGGTCCTAAAACTGCTCCTTTATGCTGAGTTGATTTATGGGATGCAAGGCATGAAAACAGAAATGTGTGACAGGTAGGAGGAAGTTGCCCTATCTATAAATGCTCCGAACTTAAGTATAGAAGTCTGCTTATGTCAGTCTCCATAACTAAAATCAAGCCAGTGTATTACAGAGAATTTCCCTTGCAACTTTACATTATAGTTGCACTTAGTCCTCAGGATCCTGTGCAAGTTCTTACCTTACATGTATTCTATTGAAAAAAACTATACCTCTAAGACCCAGTCTTCATTCTTCACACATTAATGACATGATAAATATTGCCATCATTCTTTCGTCTTGCAGCTTAGTGATGAGAAACACTATGGTGTACTGCTTTCAAATGCACAGGTCTAAGTCTTAAAAGAGAATTTTGATCCAGGAGACTGTCCCTGTATATTGGTACTAGGTAGTAGCTTTATGTCAGGTGTAGTGCTTCCATGGCAAGTAACACAGGCCAACATGAGACAATGTACAGTACGAGTTCTGCTAGCCAAGATTTTCAGGCCCTCGGCTCTTCTGCATTTGAAAAGTCTAGCTTTGAAAATATTAACTCCAATTCATTTGTAACGTGGCCTTTATGAGAAAAAACACAAGCACTGAGAGTATTTCAATGATTAACTGTGCAGGTAACACCTATTAATAACATTGTTACACACTTCCAATATAAAAACATAATGGTTATCAACTGGACTAATTCTAAATCAGCAGCTTCACACACAGCATGGGAAATGCTAACAAACATGGCATCCAACTATCAAATTCTGCCAACCTTGCTTGTTCCATGCAGGGTCAAATTGGAAGAAAATCAGCTGGATCCAACCTAGTTCATTAGCTTAGGTTCTTTATGTTGCAAGGAGAAGGAAGAAATGGCCCTTGGCCCTGGTAAGGGAACAGAGCCAACCAATGCCTGCATGGAAAAATGTGACTGGATGTAGGTGAAAAGGAAGCAATACTAGTATTTGGGGGCACATGCAAGGGGGACAAAACAGAGAGCAAAAGGAACAGGGTGGGAGGCACCAACGCTCTCATAACAGTAAAAAAAAAGTCATAAACCACAGATGTAGAAATCAAACACCCCACCCCCATACAGCACCCTATAAAGGGAATGAGGGGATGCTTTCACCTTCTTAAGAGGCATAAAAAACTTGTCATAATCAGAAACAAATAAATCAACTGGACCTGTCATAGCTGGTGCAACAAATCCCATGTCCAGTTACCATTCACAGCATTGTTGCAGCATCTGTGTTAATCTGCAATGTGCAATCACTACAAATCTTCTAGTACTCTTTGTTTTGACTGTAACAGGGCCTTCATGAGCTGTCTGCTCAGATATATCAATACCAATTTGTAATAAGGTATTTATAAAAAAAGAAAACAAAAAAACAAAAACAAACAAAAAAAACCCTACACCCAAAAAAACACCCCCAAAACACCAAACCAATCTCCCCGCCTCCTATCCTGTCCTCTCCTCCTCCCCCCCCCAAAAAAAAAAAACAACTCGCCCCAAAACAACACCAAAACATTTCTTCTTGTTTCAGAGACTGCCCTTCCATTCAAGCTTTGGCTGCTGACTATAGTTTATGCTAAGAACATGGAATTCACTGGAGGAAACACACACAAAAAAAAAGAAAAATTAAAGGAAAAGCCCAAGGATTCTTGAGGAAAGTAAAGTCAGTAACAGACAGGAAAAAAATCACAGCCTACATTAGGCAGCCATTGCCATACATTCCACTCCTGACACCACTGCGCAAAACTTACCACCTCAACTTTATTTTTCTTGAATTACAAAAAGCTTTTTTTGTATACCAAGCAGCAAGGACTGCACTCTCCAAAAGCAGGAAAAATTATTTAGTAATTTCAATTACATTAGAAAATGGCAGAGAGTTAAGCAACATTCCAAGCAGTTCAGTGTGTTGTACGGGACTACCTTCAGTCAATCCAAATGCATGTAAAGGCTGTTCCAGCTTGAACCACTCGAGGAATGCACAGGGTACTCTGATCATAAACCTTTGTGCTTCTGGCAGTGATGGGTACAAAACCCATCGCAAGCTTTTATTAATGCTATGAACATGTTAATAGCAGCAGTCTGAACTGCTCAGGGTGTCTTAGTAGAAACAGTTATGTATTACATTTACTAATATTTCAGTATTTTCGCAGTCGTTGAACTATTTCTTGGCCTTCATCGTATCAAGATACATCAATACTTGAGATAGATATGCTGCTGCTTCTTTCATGCTCAGCTACAGACCCTTAAGTCTTGAACTAGAATTCTAGTCATCCTATGCAGTCAGAACTAGTTTACAGTGAAGAACATTATAAGAAAAAAAAAAAAATAGCCTAACATCTTACTGTTTCAGGCCTTGAGAACCTCATGCTCTAGCTATAAATTCACAAGCAAATTACCTAATTTGACATTTTAAGTAACTTCACACTGACCCATGAACCATATTAGGTACTATCTTGCATTAGTGAGAAAGAATTAACACTGGTGTTATAATCATTCCTGCACTTCACTCTTCCTCTATTGGGTGGGTCTTCTTTCAAGTTCTCAGTATCACTAACAAACCATCAGCTCCAGAGGGGTTAAAAGCAGTTGAAAAACAACTGCAGACAGGCTGGTGCTGTTCAACAAAATGAAGTCATGTCCAATGAATAGAGCTGATTAAGAATAAATGACAAACTGCTAGTAGCTTCTCTACACTGTCCCACACTAACACTGCTAGAATTTTAATGAGAAGTAAAACAAGAGTCTAAGAAGCATATAATATCCTTTTTTTTCTTCCCTAGGAATAAGAAAGTAGGTTCTACCTATTTAGGTAACAACTTTCCTCAAAGAGATTCATTGACATGTGATCAGATAAGTGCCTTAGATGAACAGGAGACATCGCTGTAAGGTTTAACAAGGACATTCTCAATAAGAACTGCATAGGATATAGATCTTGTTTCCAACACAGCCCTGCCAGATCCCCAGATCTAACAATCCTTAGAATAAACTGCAAGATAAACATCCCCCTCCAGACACCATTGCGTACAACATTGCTGTTGCGGGGAAGAAGGGAAAAAAAGGTCATTTTTGTATCTGAAGCAAGATCATATCTCTAGGAAAGTTACGAAACATAAATTAAAATTAGGTCTTTGAAATGCAGATAGGCTGTACTATAAAAAAAGCAGGAAAAAATTAGTAACTTTTAAACACATTCTGAAAACGCAATTTTGTCTAATTTTAACCACTTTTCAGTAGCTAACTATATTTTAGAATATATTTTATGTTACAACAATCACCTATAAGAGAAAAGTTTTACAGGCAATCTTTATCCACATCAGGAGATGTGACACATGCTCCAGTGATTCAAGTTTAAGTTGCTTGCAGGAACAACCCCATACTAACAAGCAAGTTACCACAAGTTATATATGAATTTGTGGCCTGCATCATGCAAGGGTTCCAGGCACTTGGTAACAGTCTTACAGCCTTCAAAACTATGGCTTGTTTCACCACTGCATTAACTCCAGAATTACAAGGGTGTGTAACAGCTGAAGAATGGTTAAAACTCAAAAACTGATGTATAACCTAATAATATTGTATAAGGCAGTGTTTTAGGAGCAATGATAAAAGTCTGTAGGACACATATTAGTTAAAACCACCGCTTTTTATTCTAAAATCTAAATGGATAAAATCCAGTTAGGATTGTAACTATATGTAACTGTTCGGGCTAAGTGATTTGTATTAAAAACTGTCATGGTTTAACCCCGGCTGGCAATTAAGCCCCACTCAGCCACTCGCTCACTCCCCCACAGTTGGATGGGGGAAAGAATCAGAAGAGATTAAAGTGAGAAAACTTGTGGGTTGAGATAAAGACAGTTTAAGTAAAACAAAACCCACACAGACACAAGCAAAGCAAAATAAAGAATTAATTCACCACTTCCCATCGTTAGGCAGGTGCTCAGCCATCTCCAGGACTGCCAGGCTCCATCACACATAATGGTGACTTGGAAAGACAAACACCATCACTCCAAACATCCCCTCCCTCCTTCTCCTTCTTCCCCCAGCTTTAAATGCTGAGCATGATGCCATATGGTGTGGGACATCCCTCCGGGCAGTTGGGGTCAGCTGTCCTGGCTGTGTTCCCTTCCAACTCCTTGTGCACCCCCCGCAGGAGAAGCAGAAAAGGCCTTGACACTGTGTAACCACTGCTCAGCAATTACTAAAACATTCCTCTATTATCAACACTATTTCCAGCACAAATCCAAAACATGACCCCATACTAGCTACTCTGTCCTAGCCAAAACCAGCACAAAAACATATTCTATATTACATCCAGAAGTGCTTCATTCCTTGTTGATAGATCCTTTTATCTAAACTCTAATAAACATTTAATGACACTCAGCACGTCAGTTTTTACAGGACAGAGATCAACCAAAATGCACAGAATTAAATAAGAGCAATTACTTCATATTGAAAGCTTTCCTTCTCCCCACCAATGACTACTTTTGACCTGACATACAAAAGCACCTGACACACCATGCATGAAACCATTACAAAGTGACTCCACGCAAGCAATTTCTCAAAAACATTTGACTCTACTATTCCCGCTCCCAAAAATCAGTAGCTCACTGATAACAGATAGAGAACCAAGACATTATTTATGCAGAAAATAAGAAACACATTAGAACAAGACAGCAATATGCAGCTTTAAGTTTTGTATCCTGACAACAAAAATGCAACTTCTTATCATCTGCTTATTTCACAAGCTTGCCACATATTGTCAGGGATTATTTTATCATCTTTATTACATACTAAAATAACAACTGATTGATTTTAGATTTAAAATGGGAACATGCAACTATGAGGAAAATCACGTAAACAAAAGAATTCTGGGAAACATAACAGAAACAAGGAGTTACATTATCTATACGTAGACAACTGCATTGTTTTACATAGGAAAAAAAGAAATTCCAGACAACTTATTTTTGACCCGTTCATCTAGAGATAAAATCAAGTCTACTACTAGAGATGGTAATCTCTGTGTAAAATCCGTAATGCTTTCAAGGGATGTATAATGGTCAAGAAAGACAACTTGACCATAAAATTGTCAAAATCAGCTGCAGAATACACACTGAATAGCTTCTCTTTCTTCACTTTCATGGGTCCAAGGAAGTGGCAATATGTATTTCTTGATGATCTACCTTCCAGTTCCTAATCTTTCACTGAAGTGAAAGCTATACTACATGGTTGTCACAAACTTAAAATCCAGAAGGAAGTCTGACTGCATTTTAATTCTCTTAACATAACAAAATACAAATTCCATGGCAGTAAAGGTACTGTAAGAACCAAATCAGAAAACAAAAGGGACTGGACACTGTATCTCAATATATAGCCTTAATATCTTGTCAAGCAAATCCTTATTACTATTTTAAGTTTTTAATGGTTAAAGAAAAAAAAATCAGTCAAAAATAGAACAGGCTGGCACTCACAGCAGGAGCAGAAGCAAGAGAGGAGGAAGAAAAAAAAAATTGAGAAAAGAGAGACTTTTTTTTTTTCAGTCCAAGTTACATCATTTCCACTTTTAAGGGATTATCCGGAACACAAATGCAGCGAAGTGATGACAGTTAACACTACTTTCTAATTTGACAAGGATAGGAGGAAAAGAAAGTGATAATTTCCACAAAGACCTCCATACGATTAGAGCTATGACTTCCTTTCTCAAAACACCTCAAACACACCACATAGTGTTTTTCACAGTTTCTGATGTAGGGCCCTTACACATATTCCATATTTGTACTGGATCTAGCACAAGGTTACCAAACCACAGCACAGTCAGAAATAAGCAACTCCATCCTAAACACACCTTCAAATGTTAGATTATATGTTACAAGTTCCCCCTGTCAGTATCAGGTTCAGGACCCTAGCTACTGTAGGACCAGGATCCTTACATTTTATGTTTTGTACACAGATGCTATAAATACTGTTACTGCAGATAAATCCCAAACCTGTAGAGCATTGAGGCAACGTGGGAAAGAAAAGCACAACAGAAAAAAAGAGGCAAACTGTTCTTAGAACAGAGCACCCCTTCATAAATGGCTTTTGCTTCTTCACAAATAATGCACTGGATTTCCATTTGAACAACCAAAAGCTTGGGTGCATACGATTTTTTTTTTTTATTTGGTGCCCAGTGTTTATCTGATTGACTATCTGATTTTCATGGTCCAATTGCCTAAGTGCCAAGGTTTATCACTACCGCTTTTGTGCCCATTTACTCAGGTTAACTTGGCATTTGTCTTCCAACGCCTGAAAGAGTCACACTGAGAAGCTCTGTCACACTTTGTTTCTGTTAAAAGCAAAGAGATGCTGAGAGTACCTGCTACCCATGCCCTCAGAACTGAGTAGCTGACAGCTATTCAATTGCCTACATTTTTTTTTTGAGTATCCAACAGCTGTACTGAAATATAAACAGCTCAAACACACTGTAAAAATTTAACAGAAATCCCCCTTAAACATTCAGAAGCATCATCACTAACAGAGAAATAACTTACAAAACTAAACATACCAAAACATTCTATGGAAGCAATGTTCCTGAGCACTCAAGACTGCTGTTCACAGAGACAGACAAGTGTTTAAACATTAGAAGACTAACTGGGCAGCATTATTGCCACTGCAAATTTTAATGCTTTGCTTAAGTTATCCAACACATAAGGAGAGACAAAAAAACCCCAAACAGCTCTGCAGTGAATAGTCACTGAAGCCACAGGTACATTTTTTTTTGTAATACAATTTTCACAGCCTACATTTTGATAGGAAAGAAAAACAATGCTGTGTTCCTTTATCCATGTGTTAAACTACAGTGAATTACTATTAAATTATTTGCACCTTGAAAGTATTTTTCACATATTTTAAAAGCTGTTCAGGCCCTCTGTCATGCTGGTTCATGATCCAGTCTACTATAGCTACTGAAAATGCTTTACATTTTGTATGCCTTCCTGCTTGGGGCTGGGGAGAGAAGAATGGGACAAGAAGAAAAATCTGACAAGCTGGAGCAACTGAACTTCACAACCCCAAAACCTATTCAAAGTCTGCTTACAGGCAGAAGAGTGATCTCAAATCCAAGCAGTGTTAAGAAAAAAAAACACACCACAAAGACACAGGAGCTTTCAATGAAGGTAAAAAGTATTTGCTTTTTAATATGCACTTAAGTCACAGTATCTGTTTTGTGATCATTACACCAGGTAACATTTTCATTGCATTCTCAAACTATTTTACAAGAGCCTGTCTACACACTGACGGAGCAGGTACTAACTAAAGGAACCCAAAAGCTGGTTTCAGATCAAAACTAAAGCCAGTGACAAACAATCTTTCCATTCACCTTTATCAATTGTTGCACAACACACCGTTTTTGAAAATGCAAAAGCCATCACAAGTCAATGAAATCAAAGGAGATACACATTTCAACATTCTTCTGGTCATCCTTACCTGCTGCCAGTAGTAAAATGCAATCATAATCCAGTAAAACCATTTGAAATTATTTTATAAATTCTAGATTTAGGCCATTTTCAATGTCCTGTATCACTCTGGCAAAAAAAAAAAAAAAAAAAAAAAAACAAAAAACTTTAAAGAAAAACAATCATTTAATGCAATTTCTATTACTAGAACAGAATACATTAAAAAAAAAGAGCAGCTATTGATCGGAACACACTGAAATGAAGACAGACATGGTGTGCTAGTGGAATTTTAGTGGAAAGCTATATATTTAAAAGACACTATTCAAGTCAAAACTCAAGGAGAACTTGAGGATGAAGAACAGCTGTTAAAGTACTAAACTGTGTCTGATAGCAGGCTACACAGTACATACATATACTCATTCTTTTTGCAGTATTTATTTGCAAGGTTGTAGCACTGAGATTTGTCCTTCAGCAATTAAATTATTTACTACAATACAGTGTATAGAACAACGGTGAAACATTTCTTGACAACTCAGACATACTGCAAAAGTCCATGTCTCTAAAAATGAGAAATGGAGACAACAGCCTCCTTGCATCTTCATTAGCTAGATCCCTTCTCCTCTTTGGCAGCAGAAGCCTCCATAGAAGTAGCTTCCAAATCTTTGCTTGACTTCTCTTTTTCTTCATTTTCATCTTCTTGAGGGTAAAGATCTGGGTATTTTTGCATGCATTCCTGCATGGCACGGAATTGGTCCACACAGTCTGATCCCTTTATTTCTTCTGTGCTATAGTGGAAACAAGAAAAGGCTGACTTGAACTGTTCCCCACAGGGACCACTAGCCATTCCACCCAGACATGGGCAATTCCAATTGATATCTCCATTGGGCAATATCAATCCTGAACAAACAAGAGAGAAGAAAAGTTAAACGCTCCTTCCAAAAATTGATTTCATTTAGTGAAAGCTGCTAGGTTGGAGGTATAAGTTGAAATACTAAGAATGCCATATCAGTTCTGTAGCTTCAAGGGTGCTAAACGCGCCTCACTTCTTGGCCAGTCTTTCTATCTCTGATCTGTATGATCCTTCACTGGGCACAAGTGAGATCAGTTCTACATCCATGCCTGAATTAAGTCTTTCTCCCTGGACTACAGGCCACTGAGAATATTCTAAGGAATCTGCAGAAAAGATCAGAACGTAGTCAAGCCAGACTCTGTCAGGGGAAGAAGCAAGCCTTAAAATCGTGTCATACTAGTAATAACAATTTAATTCCAGTCTAGAATTCTTTTAAATCAAGTTGGATAGATCATCATAGAATGGTTTGGGTTGGAAAGGATCTTAAAGATCACCTAGCTCCCCCTCCTCTGCCATGGGCAGGGACACTTTCCACTAGACCAGGCTGCTCAAAGCCTGTCCAACCTGGCCATGAACCCTTCCAGGGAGGGGGCAGCCACAGCTTCTCTGGGCACCCTGTGCCAGTGCCTCACCACCCTCATAGTGCATTTTTCTTCTTGTTTTAAATGAACTCTGGAATACTAACCCACAACTTTCCCCCTTAAAATCTGAACTGGAAAACCAGGATTACAAAAATGAAAATCAGTTTATTTGTAAAACACAGATTAAGTCACATGCCACAGAACACAGAGAATAGTGAGAGCATGCCAGCCTGGCTGGTTCCCAGACACCAAGCTGCACTTTCGATCACAAATGAAAGTGAGTTAGGTCTCATTTTAGACTCAAACTGGAACAGCTGTAAATTTCTGCTCTGGAACAGTTAAAGTCATCACAGAAATACTTCAGTGATGGAATAGCAAGGTGAAGACTTAAATGGGCATGAATTCTTTGAGACATCAACCTATTTGCACAACGAAGTTCAAGCAGCAAGCCAGAAAATTCATTTCCTCTAAGTTTTAGAAAACCTTTAAACAGTCAGTTGCCTAAAATACTCCCACAAAATTCGATAAACCTACTTATTGCCTTTGTGCTGTGGGATCATGAAGTTCCAGATGTATGTTTCACTCCCACTAGCAACTCCTTGGACTCTAGGCCACAATATCATGAAACTTATGTACTGGTACACCAAAAGCAGCTCAATCATATTTATTACTATATTAAAAGGAATGAAAGGAAAATTTTACTCTTATTTGCAACCCATCAATGACGTGCTCCAACTCAGTCAATGCAGTTCAGCAGAAAATTACACTGAGTCAGTCAAATCTCAGTGTTGATCAGTCTCCTTTTCATTATAGAAAGCAACAGCCTCCTTAGCACGATTTATTCAACTATGATAATAGCTTCGTTTTTCATAGATCATGCTTTATTCAGCAAGACAGTTTTGTCAACTATCTGTAATAATCAGAGTACTGAGAAGATATACCTAGTACAGTGCATCATGGAATCACTAGCTGCCTGGAGGAAGAGCAGAACTTCTGAGACAAGGAAATGGAAGGCTGGTGCCAGATTCCATATTGTCAAGGATGACATAAAGCAGAAAGATGTTGATCATACACTAGAAGAAACATGGCTTGCTTTGTAAACTAGGTTTTGAAATCCTATATTACTCTTCACTAACATCAACCAGTCATTTTAAATAGTCATTTTTCTAATACTTCAAAAAGAAAAAATACATTAAGAGCCTTGAAATGTTCCTGAAGACACACCACATCAATAAAAATAATTGTAAAATAATTCTCTTGAAATAAATTGTTCCTTTTAGAACCATATTCTTGTATATCACATGAGCACTGATTTGCAGCTATTTGATCACTGAAATAGCATCAGCTTTGGATGTCAGATGCACAGAAACCATAATTAAAAAAAAAAAAAAACAAACAAAACCAACAAAAAAACAGATAAAGGCAAGCATTTCCTCACTGATAATTACAGCAGAATGCACACTTCTATGAGTAAGTGTATCAGCTAGCTTAGAACACAAAACGGAAACAGATTTCATCCATCACTTCCTAAATCGCAAGTCTGCAGTAGACAGGATAACTATTTTTCATTAAAATTTTTATTAAACTTCTTTCAAATGCAGCTTGAACCTCATTGATCCAGTAGGTCATAATCTACTTGAGCCTGCAGTTGGGAAAGAAACAAACAACCCTGTTTACATCATAGCAGAACAAGGCTTGCGTTAGCAATTAACTGCTGACATCACACAACCTAATCTCTCTTAGCTCATGGGATCTGTTAATGTCATGGATGAAATAAGGCCCATCTGCCTTTATATCAACTCTTGCCTTTGTGTGAGCTGTAATGAAGTCCCACTGTTGTTTTGAGAAAAGTTTCTTCTCTGTTATATGACAAACATTCCAATAACAAGTTTATCTGCCAATGATTCACAAGGTAAGATGACAGGTACATAGGAAGCAGGATTGAAAGGGACATCATCAGTCATAAAAACAGTCCTGTACATCTGAGCATTCATCAGGTTCGTTCTTAAAAGAATTAGGGTTTTTGCTTCATCAGTCCTCTATGGAAACCATTTCAAAATTGTCTCTAAAATAAGATGACAGGAACAAGTCTGAAAAAACAGAGAAGGGAGAAGGCAGCAACAACCTGTGTCTGAGGTGCAATTCCATAAGGCCTTTTAGCCAACTGTCACAGCTGTAATGCTAATAAGAATTATTTATCATGCACAAAACTCACCAGTGTCTTCTTCATATAAACCTAATAAAATAAGAAATTATTCTGATGGAAGCAAAGATCTCAATGAAAACTAGAGATCTTTCACATTTAAATTCCTCCATCTGCAACACATGAGACCAGAAGCAAGCTTTACAGTGAGAATACTATTTCAAAACTGCTGCAAATTAATTCTTAATTTGTTTTCATCAGTCACAGCTGTTAAAAGGCACATCTCAGTGAACTCTGAGATACACTGCAATATGAAATGTTAACTCGAACCTACTCTAGTTTGTCTGTCTTCCTGTTTCACATGGCTTCATTGCTTTCAAAGTTTTTGGCTTAAAGTGAGCCATTAACATTTTGCCTACCAAAATCTCATAACTGATAGAAATAAAAAATACTATGCAATTTTATTTTCTCCCAAGGGAAACAGAGCACAAGTTTTCCTGAATGATCTACTAAGGTAGACTGCTCAAAAACTAAGGTCTATTAATGACTGATGCAAGATAAGAACTATCAAAAAATACCAAACTACATGTTTATCTTGAGTATGAAATAGGCCCCTACCTAAAACCAATTCCTTAAATAAAAGTTTCAGCTGTAATAGAAAACAATACAGATTATGGTATATTTATATAATAAATCTATTCTTTCCCAGATATGACTGTTCTGTGCATAGCACAGCAGAAAAGATGAAAAGAGTCATTATAGTTAATTATACCACAGAAGTTGAACACTGGAAGCCAAGTCTTCTATTCAAAGTAGAAGCTAAATTAGAAAAGCCTGTATGTTACTTTATGTACAGCAAAGCCCTTTCCAATTTTCTTTTAAATAAAAACCACACGAGCCAGAGCTTCTGTACTTCCAACATATTCCAAAACATTTTGCCCATATGTCTTTCCTGCCCACAAATTTCACTCTCATTAGATGCAGCTACATTCTGTGATGTCAATTGTTTCTTGGTCTTGATCTGATGTCTTGTAGCCTGAGATTGTTCAAGCGAGAAGTTTTCAGAGAACCCTTAAAAACACGGCAGTAACTTACCACATGCTAAGGAAAACAAAATAAAACAAAAGCTCCCAACACAAACTTATTAACAATATATAAACAGTTTCTAATTTTGAATCACACAGACACACATTTTCACTGTAAGGGGTCCCTCACAACTAGCTTCTGGCTTCCTTTGTTTTCTTCCCTGCTCTATAGTTTAGGAAGCAAGTGATCTAACATGCTACAAATGCAGGACTGCTAGGAAAAAAACCACCTCCTCCTCACCATGGCCATTCTGTATCCAGCAAAATACACATAAGAGGAATCAATTAATATGGCATTTAAACTCGGAGGAAGTGGCTCTTTTAATTTTGGCTAATTTATTACCCAAATATATGGCACAAGACTATACAGTTGTGATATACATACAACCAGAAAAATAGTAATTTGAGGTGAAGGGGTGGGTCGTGAGACAGAAGGAAGAGGATCCTCTCTTTAGAGGTACCAAGAGAATTGTTTTCTATGTTCACATTCCAAGCCTTTGTAGTATGTGTCTCTATTATGCTAGATCTGAGACAGGCACCCTTTCCTTTCCCCTTACAAGCCTGTGTCAAAAATAGATGTTTAGTTATAGGATCAATATGCATCCACATGTTGTCACTAGACAGACACCTTTTACTAACAGAATATTTAATTATCACCAAAGACCATGAATAACTATAAGGGAGAAGATAGGTGAACTTTAAACAACCACGTGTAACATCAATACAGACTGCATATATGAATTTACTTAGCTGAACAAGTCACTTTATTTAGCTGTACACTACACAAGGTGACTTAACAATTCAGTGAATGATAAAAATCTCCAAGGGTTTGTATGTTCTCCAGATGTGATATCTAGAAAAAAGTATCTTTCTTTGCTTTATTTTGCAAGCAGTCTCCAGTTTTTCAAAGGAAACTGAAATCCACAGAAAAGAGGCAGTTAACTCTTCAGTTAACAGACCAATAATGGATTTTAAATTTGCCTGAGACAGGAGTTAAAAACTCTGATTTTGTTTCACTTCTACATAGCATACTGACAGGAGAAAATACTCTTAAAAATGACCTCTCCTCAGACATTGTTTTCCACCCTAAGGATGGACTACTTTACATGAATCATCTGTAGGTTCCATCTTCCACCCTGGAATGGCAGTAATAGATGTGCCACGCAGCTTTTACTGCCTGTAGGGGTCTCTGACATCTTTAGGGGCTGAAGCACCATTCCCATATTGAAGATGATGACAAATCCCAAAGCATAGACTGTTTTCACCAAACAGGCAGTAGCCAGTGAAACAACCTACCTGAAAATAGAAGGTAGAAGAATTCCTGGAAGATACCAAACTGCCATTTTTAAACACTCTTCTGAAATTGAAATTCTCTCATTGTTCGTATTTGGGTCATTATAAAACTGAACGGACTTATCACTGATGAGGAGCAAAACTTTTAGATAGAACTACTGACTACATATAGTTGTAATGAAGCCAAGATAGGTAGCTAAATGTAAAATAATTTCAACACAAATTTATGTATGAAAAAAAGTTATTTTCATGACATAGGAAGATACAGTTCAAATGAAACCACACACCGTATCAGTTAACAAAGCAACCCCCTGTGCTCCAGCCGCTAAACTGTGAAGTACTGCCCTCTAAAGGTCACACAGCCCCTTGCATAACTTTTAGTTTCTAACAATTTCAAAAAGAATGAAGCATTTACTTCAACCTTAGCTGAGTTGAAAGCAATGAGATCACTTCACACAAAGAGGCTAAAAGACCTCTAAGCATAAAGACAATTAGAAAAAAAAAAAAGTCCAAATTCACAGATGTTATTGACAATTTATTAACCTAGGGCAGAATTTATTTAATCATCAGGATCAGATTATTTAACTTACCCATTAGAAATAACCTAAAATATGCTCTGTGCAATCAGAATATTACAAGTCTTGATCTCAGAAATATTTTTCTCTCTTCAATCTCCACTTGCAGGCTAGATCTACCTCATAGAAGAACTGTAAACTTTAATTTACATCGTTTCAAGGCAGGATGTCTACAGTTGAAAACAGTAATTTGAACTTACCTGTCATGTGCCATTGAAAGACATCACTACCAGTTATTGATTGTTCTGCTACTATTATAGTACAGGATTAGTCAGATATAATTTATATTAAATTGAATATTCAGAGATCACCAAATTAGGCAATTTCAGAGGCACATAGGTAGGTGAGCCTCCTATCAATGACAGTGGTATGTAATTCACTTCAGCTTCTCTGAAAAATGCACTTTGTCATTTAAAACAGTGGAAAAAACAACCACAGTTTTCACTGATTAAGCTCTAACTTTGTTAATAAAAGAAAGGAAGGAAAAGTTTTTTCTGGATATCTCTGACTACTAACCAAAACTACAAGCCATCAACTGATGTATTTGAACAGGCCATTCCGAATAATCATTAAAAGTGCAGAAGAAAAACCCACTGTAAGGAAAGTATGTAATTTGTGATGTCCTAATTTGGAAGTTAAAACTGCCAAGAATTTGGGTGTTTATCTACTGAATAACCAGCTGTTCTCAGTCTTTAAAAATGAATGAATAATTTGTTCTTACTTCATGTAAGGTGTGTTTTCTGTTGCACTTGTTTTTTAAGACTGTTAGAATATAAATGATGTATCACTCCTTACTTCCCTTCTGCTTACTACTGACCTTGTTCTTCATAAGGGTCATCCGGGTCATCTGCAACCAGCTCAGCACTGCTTGGTGTCTCATGGTCCTCCTTGGTCGCAAATATAATTCTGTCTTTTCCTATCATATAGGAGACAACAAGCAAAAGTTCAGAGAAAGCTGAGACAGGAGTCATTTACAAAGCTGCTGAACACCATAAGGTAATGAGATATTCAACATGATGTATTAATGTTAATAGAAAATTAATTCAGTTGTACTTTTCAATCACCTTCAGTTAGAATAGTTGTTGGTTCAGAGGAACACATATGAAACTGAAATTCTATTCTGCTAAAGTTCCAGTTTTCACAACATACTGTAATGGCTGCAGATCACAGTGCAGTTCATTGAACTGTGAAGTTAAAAAGCTGTTACAAAACAATCTCAAACTACTCCCTTACCAGGACTAACCTGGATGAAGGGATTGGGCCAAAAAAAGGAAGAGTGAAAGAAAAACTACACTAAATGACAGTCAAGTGTTCAATGGGATACTTATTAATAACAGTACTCTTCATTAAAGACTGTAATATTTTACAGTAATTATCTGAACTAAATACTGAACACCACCTTAACAGAGTAGAACCAACTATATTGAAAGGTGCAGTGAATATTACCAAGGACAAAAAAACAGCACAGTGTACTTCCTGCTCTTGTGCCACTCTTGATTTGACAAAGAGATTCTACAGCTGGGGGGGGGGGGGGAGGGGGGGGGCGATGTTCCACTGGAAGCCTGAGTTTTCTATAAAAAACAGAGGCAGGTACAAGCAGATACAAACAGCTAGCTGAAACTCCTCTGAACATGCAACTGAGTAACTGAGTATTCACTGAGTGGAAAAAGAATGGTAAGTTTCTCAAGAACTTCCTTTCATTCTCCAAATTCATAAAGGTCACTACAGTGCCTTAGCATGTTATAAATTAGTATCTTATTGCCCCTCAATGTGACCTCAACTGCAGATGTTCAGTAACCTCCTTTACTTTGCTCAGTAACCAATATACATTTAAACATGTCTGAGAAACAGATAAATCTAACCCTTTTTAAGAGGGAAACAGCCTTCCATCAACTCGAGTTGTATTTCAGTAAACTTTATAATGTAGAATGTCCAGTCATTTTGTATATAAAAGAAATTAGAAACAAAGGAACTCTAATCCCTGACGTTGTAATTTTGTAGGATGCCATAAAAACAATTTCTAGATCTTGCAAAGATCCAAGATGTTGTTAAAATAAATAAATGAAAAACAAAGCAAAGAGGTCTATAGGTCATGACTACCACACCAGTTTATAATCAGCATTTAGTGTGACAAAGTTTGTAACTTTAAAATGGCATTTAGAACATCAGAATGGCTTTTTTCCAGTTTGAAATTTTACATTTAGTCACTTTACATTATTTAAGGGGGGGGTGGGAAATATATCCCCCTGGATACGAAGTGGTCAAGCCTCATAAATACCACAACCCGTAATACTTTGTATGGATAAAGAAATGTAAAGCTCGCAGTTTACCCACCCTGTCCATCTACCATGTTTTCCCTAAAAAGGTAAAAAAAAACACCTCTGGCCACTTGAGCTAAGCTGGTAGAAGCTCAACCTACGGGAGGGCACCATTCCACGCCACGGCCGGGAGGGCACCGCATACCTCAGCCACTCCACCGCAAACCGGGCGAGCTAAAAGAAGAGCCCCGAGGGGCACACGCGCTCAGCCCTGGCCGCCTCACGGGGATGTTTCAACGAGCCAGCGGCACTTTCCCTCCCCGCCGCCGGGACGCGCGTCCCGCACACCGCCCCGCAGCGCAGGCCGGCCCCTAGGCCTCCCGGCCAACGGCCCCACCGCGGCTTCCCGCCTCCCGTGAGGAGAAAGGTCCGAGGAGGAAGGCGAGGCAGCCCTCCCACCGCCGCGGGCAGCTTTCGCGCCTCTCCTCCCCTCAGGCTGCAGCTCCCTTTTCACGGACTGAGGTTGATCGGGCACCCGTCCCGCGTCTCCCCCAACCCGCAACCGCCTCAGGGCCAGCCCGCCCGGCCCATCCCGGCGGCGTGACATTGGGAGGACAGCCGGGCGCACCTTCTTGCCTGCAGTAGGACATGGCGGAGCCGCCCGCTGCCTTCCTCCGTCGCGCCCACACGGACTCGCCCCGCCGCCCTCTTCGCTCCTCCTCTAGCACCGCCACAGCAACGGGCAGCGGCGCCGCTGCTTCACGCTTGTGACCTCCCGCGCCCGGAAGCACCTTCCCTGCCCGCCGGCCGCCGCTGACGCGTGTCCGGCCGCCCGCGGCCCGAGAGCCAGCGCAGAGCAGCCTGCGCTGCGGAGCTGGACTACATCTCCCAGCCTGCCCCGCGCCCGGCGGGGAGAAGGTGCATGACCCAGGCGGGGACTACGCATCCCGGCATGCACTGCGGGGGAGGCGGGAAGGCCGGGCGAGCCCTGAGGAGAGGGAGGGCGCGGCTGCGGGCGGCTGTTGGTGCGCGGCTCCTGGGGCGGCTTCGGTGCGGGAGGTTCCAAGATGTCGAGGAATGTGAGTGCTGCTTGGGCCGGTGTTGGCGTTGCTCCGCGCTGCATGTGGCGGTTCCCCTGGGTCGGCTCGTTCCCGCTCCGGCCGCTCCCCTGGGGCGCCCTGTCTGAGGCGAGGGGCCCGGTGCCGCGGAGGGGCCGCAGTCATACCCTGTCTGGAACCTCGAGATGAGTAAAAGAAGCCTCACCTCTTGGCTACGTGTGCTAATGTGAAGTTTATTCTTGGTTATTCCCCACAGCCTACGTAGAGATAAGCCCGTGGGCTGTCATGCTTTAATGTGGCACTGGCTAGGACAGCAATAGCAATTTTGTTTTACACTACCTCTTTTCATTACTCTAGATACAGTTATTTTAAAGTACGCAAGCACTTGCCACTGGTGAAGTAAAATGTAACTTGTTATTTATAGCTATGTTTTAGCTGGTTTGGAATTCAGGAGTATTACTCAATTTGTCATGGCCTGAATGTGGGGTGTGGATGCCAAATACGGAACCTAGAGACAGACTGAAGAGAGCTTGAAGGAACATGCTGAACCACTATAATAGCAATTGTTTTTTCCATTAAGCTCGAGTTTTATTTGTTTACTGTATTTCTGGTATCAAAAGTGTGGTGAGGCATTTAATAAATGTGGGAAGGTTTTGGTCCAAGATGGGAGGTGCTACTCTGTAGAGCAGCAGTATTAACAGAGCTAAAAGACATCTTTTGAAACAGAATGCCTTCTCCTTTCACACCAATATTGCATTTTTTGGTTTATCTCCAACAGTTCTCTGACACAGGCAGCAGAAAAGAACATGTTAAAATCACAAGTGAGTCCAAACCAGGGTTCCTGGAGAGGCTCAGTGAGACTTCTGGAGGCATGCTGATGGGACTTGTGGCATTTCTTCTGTCATTCTACCTTCTTTTTACCAATGAAGTAAGTGAAATACTGTCAGTGTTTATACACTGCTTTAAAATGTCACAGTTGAGCTGACATTCAACTAGTTTTGCATTTATAGTCTTAACAAAAAGGTCATGTTAAAGCTTTATTACTTCATCCATCAGAAGAAGATGCTATGTCTGGAAATCCTGGTGCTTATGCTTGGGATATAACAGAAGAGTGAAATCACAGGGCGACAGGTAGTGTTTCTGTAGAACTGAATGTAGTAGACACAATGGCAGCATGTGATGAGGGATAAGATCCGAACTTGTGAGCTGATGTAGAAACAGGCTGTAGTATTATTGAAAGAGGGTTGTATGAGCCAGCCACATTCCAGTCTTTCTCGTTTCTTTGGATAACATAGGGTCCTCATTTCTAGTGTCACTGTAATGGTGATAAAGGAATTCATGCTCCGTGTTGCAAAATTGAGAGTGTTAATTATTTTCAGTGTTGTTTTACGTCATGGCTTTAGGTTGAAAAAATAATTAAAGTAAGCTGGGAATCCTGCCACCCTGCTGTTGCACAGATACATGCTTTTGGCAGTTTTGGAGTGAGGGAGCAGAATTCTGTGAATTTTCACCTAAGACTTCCTTTTATACTTCTACAAGAGGAAAGATAGCTACTCCCCATTTCGGTGATTTTGCAGGAAAAAGCACACCATAACATGATGGTAAGGTAAAGAAAACTTCTGCCAAGTAGTTGTGTGAGTCTATGGAAAAAGGGCTATAATTGGCATAATTTTTGCAGTTGTTCATGAACAACAAACAACGTAAGAGGTGAAGAGCAAATTTAGACCCTTGTAGAAATAATCTATGTGTGTTTGAGGAGCTTGGTCAGTGTTAATGGTCATGCTGCATGGGTAAGAAGTATGGCCCCAAACTCAGGCAGAGAAAGGGAGCGTAGAAATACAAGCATGTTTCAAGAATATGACTTGAGGCTGAATATACAAGCATTCCTTGTAGTCTTCAGATCACTTGTCTGCTAACTTTTACACAAAATACTGCAGTATCTTTATTTCTCCACAACTTGATTTTGCTTTTCTTGTTTGCAGGGACGAGCTTTAAGGACAGCCAAATCTCTTGATGAGGGACTTTCTCTTGTGATCCCTCTTGATAGCATCCACAGTGTGTCTCAGCAGAATGAAGGGAGATTGGTGTACTTAGCTGGCGCTCTGAGTACATCTAAGGTAAATAAAGCAGTATCTTGAGTATTTCGAGCTTGGAGGGAAGGAATTGTCTTTGCCAATTAAAATTACATTTGATATCCAGGGAGAAGACATGTAGACTGCCTTAGGTGGATAATTTCAATTCTCCTTTGCATAGAGAACCTGTTGTGTATTCATGATATTGTAAAGTCTTTAGGCTCTAGCAGTACAGAGGCTCTACAAGTTCTGACTTTTCAGTAGCGATGTCGTTTTCCATGGTCAGCCTGCATTACAGAAGGTAACACAGTGCAGTAGCTTCCAGCAAAACAAAATCTCCCTAGGGTTTACGCACTTAAGCCGGCATGCCAGCATTTCTACTTTTATTCTTCACTACAGCAATAATTTTTTTATGATGATTCTTTAGGTCAGATTTAACAGTGATATAAAGAGATGCTCCTTTCTGTCTTTCATAACATTTATTCTGTATTCAGCTGTATGTAACGTAGTACTAACTGTGTACAGTGAGGTATGTAAATGGGTTTGATGATGAAAGTACAGTGTTTGAGTTTGTGAGATACAGCATTTCTATTGACTTGTATTTTCTTTAATTTTTAAATAGCCTTTGTTTGATCCCAGCTATGGGCTCTCCATCCAGGCTGTCAAACTTAAGCGTAACGTGGAAATGTACCAATGGGTAGAATATGAAGATTCCACGTAAGTGAGAGAAATCTTTAAAAGCTGTTTATAAAGCTAGTGTATTAACAGGATCCCATCACTCTTTTCATTTCTCCCCCACCCCCAAAGAAAAAAAAAACCCAAGTCTTTACGTTAGAAGAATTCTAGAGCTCTTAGGGTTTTTTAGAGAGTCACTTTAATTTCATTGGAGATGTCAGGTCTTGAGATGGCCAATGCCGCAGAATTTTTGCATCTGTTAAAATGCGGGTAACATCCAAGGTCTTTTATCAAATGTTTCCACTTTCTGAGTTTGTATAACTTCATATGGGGTTCCTTGGCCTCCATGCTGCAGCTGTGGTTTTTTGTTCTCATTATTGTTGTCTGATGTGCCATCTCAGAGCCCATTGACCTCTTTTCTGTTGTATGTGTTGCCAACAGAATTCAAAGATCTTTACCAATTTATGAAAAAGAAAAAAAAAAACACTTGTGTTTTTCCCACAGACTCAGTTGATTTCTGTCCTTTCTAACGTTCCTAAAGCTTCTTTTATTTATTAATGTACTTTCTGCCCATCACGATTTCTGTAACTCCACCCCGATAATACTCTCTGCTTGCTAGTTGATTAGCAGAATCAAAACCATTGTCCCAAAATACTTGTTCCTGAATCTTTTCGAATAAAACTTCATAATCCTCTTTTTCCCTGCATCCTGTAAGCCTGTCCTGCTGCCATCCTCTAAAACTTGATCATGGACCTTCAATCCAAATTTTTTCACTGTCCTCAAAATGGAAATACAAAAAGATTTTTGCTAAATCCAGAAATTTCATCCTGTTTTCCATTGGCTATCTTCCTTTCTTCCACAATGACAGTGGTTTACTTGTTGGGGTTTTTTAGTTGGTCAGTTGGCTTTGGGTATTTTTTGGATCTCCCAAAGCAGTCTTAACTTTTGTTAGAAAAGTGAACCCAACAATTTCAGTTACGAATTCCAGAATAAACTCTGATAAATCCATTGACCCAGAAACTGCCTGGTTGATACCTATAGCCTAACATACACTAGAATATTTCAAAGCAATCAAAAACCCCTATTGTATCCAATTGAATCTATAAGTCAGATTCTTTTCTTAGACTTGTGGACACTTGAGACTTTTTGACGTATGACTGAGGGAAATCTCTTAATTTCTTTGGTACTTCAAATGAGTGCAAACTGAAGTACTTAATTAAATCAAGATGTGACTTATCAATTTTTAGAAGACTCTGCTACCTGTTATCCTTAATAATCAAAAGCCAACATTAATTTCTAGCTGTGAAAGTAAACTGTAAATTTTAGTTGCTTTAGAGACACTCAGATTTGTTTATAATAGGCAACATTGCAATCTAGTTATCTTTTCAAGGGGATTTATAAAACTGTAATGAGATGTTAACTACTCTGCTAATAGTTGAAAGCAGAAGGGCAACATTGCTGTTCTTAATAATAATTCTACTGACAGTGGTATAAAAGTTATTAGCTACTATGTAGGTCTGACTCCACAGAACTCGCGTTCCAAATGTCTTTTGTGTTATACAAAAAAAAAAAAAGTCAGAGGTTGTGAAGGTGTGGAAAATAACTTCTCAGTTTTAACATGCTTATGGTGCAACATCTGTAAAACACTTGTTTAGGTCAGCTTGTCTCACTGTCTTTAATGCTGGTTATTCCACATCAATCTAGTCAACACCTCCTTATTGGCAGCATGGGAATAAAAGGGTTGTGGCTGTTTAGCATTTGTGTGTAGTTTTCTCCTTGTACAGAGAATCTGTGTCTTCAGAATAGGTAGTTCAGAGAAGAGTTAGTTTACTTGCAAAGTTTGTGTTGCCAGTGAGCTGTCTGTGCATTTCGTTTGTAAAGTGTATTCTGCCCTGAGGAAGGGTATGTGTGCACTGTTTTGGTTCTCATCCCACCCCTTTTCTCTGCAGGGAATATGAAGAGAATGGTGAGATTAAGAAAGAGACAAAGTATTCATACAGTAAGTTGATCAACACAAAATCCCTTTTCTTTTATGCACATAACTTCAGTCTTCTATGTGTGTGTATTTTGATTTTTGTTATAAACCCTCTATTTTCTTGTTGAATAAATAAGCAAAAATTCTGTTTCCTAAGCAAATGGTAGGACCTCCCTTTGTTGAGGTAACTGAGGTGAAAGGAGGTGTGCAGGTAGCAAGCAACTACTACAGAAGGTCTTGTCTTGAAACTCCTCAAGGTTCAAAGCAGCATCTGATGTGCACTGTGGTTTTTGCCAAATGCTTTTTTGGCGGGAGCAGAACTGAGAACATTGTTCTTATCTACCCAGTAGCAGAAAAATAATCTGAGTCATCGTATATATGGAGGTTGGTCTCTGTGCTTCAGTTATCTCTGATTAAAGCACGTGGATGTGTAATGTGAGTGTGCAGCAGTTTCTGGGTGTGATCATAAAAATACCCTGGGTCAGTGAAGCATGGCATACTGCAGCATGGAGATACATAAGGAGCAAAGCTAGTGGTTGTGAGCTGTGAAAACCAGCCTTACAGTGTCAGGGAACAAAAAGAAATGCCATTTAAAAAAAACAGCTGCCCTCTCAAGATTGATGGACTGTGTCCAGTAAAAGTCTGTATATTATTAGGTGTGGTGGGTTAGCCTTGGCTGGCAGCCGAAGGCCCACACAGCTGCTTGCTTACTCTCTCCCTCAGCAGGACTGGGGAAGAGATTGGGAAGAACAGGAATGAGAGAGCTTGTGCGTTGAAATAAAGATAGGGAGATTGCTTACCAGTTACCATCGTGGGCAAAACAGACTCAACGTGGGGAAGAATAATTTACTGTCAGTTAAAATAAATATTTAATTACTGATTGGGGTGTCGGCAAAACACATTTGCTCTCACTCTTTCCCAAGCTCCACAACTTCACTCCAGGATCCTCTTCCCTTACCCCTCTGCCTTTGTTACTGCCACAGGTTACACTCACTCCCTTTAGTGGGGCAGCAGGTGGTGTGGGGGTGGAGGTAGGATTCCAGTCGCTATGTAGTGGTTTTTCTCCACCACTCTTTCCTTCTCACATTTTTCCCCTGCTCCAGCATGGACTCTTCCCATGCTACAGTGGATATCTGCTCTGCTGTGGAGCATCTCCTCCTCCTTCTGTGACTTTGGTGTTCCCTCTGTTGTTTGTTATTCCTTTTTGTTCCCTCCCTTGCCCATTTGTTGTTTTCTGCCTTTTCTTAAAAATCTTTTCACAAAGTGCCCCAGACTTCACTGAAGGTCTAACACAGGGCAGCCTCTGACCTCTTCCAACAGAGAACACCCTGTACTAACCCCCCACTACCAAAATCTTGTCACATACCCAATACAGCAGAATGCCTACTTCACCGTTTAACCAAACTCCCTTTCCTTCCTCTCTACTCCTTCATGGAAGTAAAGCAAGCTATATTTCATGTTGAAGCCACTCAAACAAGAGACTCTAGTTTTTTAGGAGTTATAAGGAACCTACTGGAGTCTGTTCTGGGGATGGGGGAACGCTGCTGTGGCCCAAACAAAGGCGGCATTATGCATTTTTGATAGTGACACATACAGGTACCATCTCTATCTGTTGCTTGACTGCACTGAAAACTGCTAGTTCCAGCAGACCTCACAGCTTTTCCTTACAAAACCAGATTATTCCCAAAGAGTGGAGCCAGGAATCAAAACCTGATCCTGGAAGATGCCAACAGAAGGGTCCCACTGTGCAAAGTTCAGTTACAATTTTATCCCTGAAATCCTTTTTTTTTTCCTAAATGCTGATATTCCTTGTTAATATGCTAGGAGGATGGATTTAATGTCAGTAGCGACTATCACATACATATCTTGACGTAAACAATACTACTAGAAGTGTAACTTGGAACTGATTAATTGATTGAGAGGTGTCTTCAGTAACTATGATCTGAGGGGCAATTCTTCCTGTCTTTTTCTCAACCTTTATATCATTTTTTTTTAGATACTGAGTGGAAATCGGAAGTTGTGAACAGCAGAAACTTTGATCGAGAAATTGGACACAAAAACCCTAGGTAATTTACCACCTGGCACAGTCCCTCTGGATTCTGTCACTGTCTGAGCAAAGATGAGAGTGAAATGACTGATCTTCATGACACGGTGCAGTAGATGGAAACTGTTGGTCTTTTGGCAGTTGGGAGAACTAAGGCATAGAGAAGTTAGAGAGCAGTTCAAAGCTGCCTGGTGAAACCAGAATGAAGCTGTGCTTTAGTAATGGCTGGACATCAGCCTATTACTGTATTACCCCTGGACTGTGTGGTTCTCATGTAGGACAACTTGGGTGGGTTCCTCTCTGACTGTTATGGTCTGCTAGTGCAGCCTATTACTAATTCTTTCTTCTATTAGAAATACAGGGTTAGAATAGCAGGCATCCCATGAGTTTGTCACACCACTTGTATGCTGCTTTTTCTAAGCTAGCATGCATTAGTTCACAGGCTTATTTGTGGCAATCACCCATATATAATTTATTTCATACATCTCTCATCTGCAGCATTGTAGTTACACTACAATGTACCATTTTTAATGCTAAGTTTTACATTGCTTGTCATTCTCACAGCACCTGCTTGGTTGCCGAGGTTGCAGGATGCCATCTGACAAAAAACATTATGTGTGAGTGAAAAATACAGTCAGAGAGATAGTAGGACCAGGATTTCAATATAAGTTTGAACATTGCAAAATCTCCAGAACTTTGTTTTGGTTCTGTGGTCTCATCCAGATACACTGCCCTTTATTTGGAAGTACTACTTAAGGAAGGAAGACAAAGATCTATGTATTTTTTATAAGCCCCAACTAGCAGACTTGTTTAGATAAGAGACAATGGAAAAAAGGATGCATAGATGACATACCTGTTTTGTCTCTCCTCCCCATGCACACCTTTTTGTTAAGGAATAATCTCCAAGCCTTCTCCAGTAAATGCAAATCTCCAGTGGAGAGTAAGAAAGATATTTTATTTAGTGCTATTGTAGTACCTAATTTAAAAAGTGCTGCAGCTAAGAACGTTTCATCTGAGTGTATTGGTACAAACAGAGGAGACTGAGCATAACTGTGATGGATCCTTGTGTGAGACAGAATGGTGTATGTAGACATGATGAACTTTAGAATTCATGCCTAGCATTAATGAGACTCTATTTTAAGTGTGTACTACATGTCTTCTTCCTTCCTCCTATCCATCTTTTTATGCAACTTAGACATTTGTGAAAATAAAATCTGTTGTTTACTGCCAAGGAGATTCTAGTAGTACCACTTATGAGAATGAAGTAAAGGATTCCTGAGTTTGGAATTTAACTTGGCCAGAATGTAGAAGTAGCTTTATATGGAGAAAGTTTATGATCTAGGTTTCTTAATTTAGCAGGTAAGATCTAGCAGTTGACAGCAGAAGCTAAATAAATTCAGGCTAGAAATAAAGTACATTTATGCATGTAGTTAAATGCTGCAGGAATTAATCTAGGAATGTGATTCATTCGTTGTCACTCAAAACCTGTGTGTCGCCAATGAACGGCTTCCTAAGAGCTGAACTCCATTTCAGCCCATTATAGGTTCAGTACAGAAAAAACTAGTACAGAAATCCTATGATGTGAATGGAAGCCCAGGCCAAGGGATGAGACAGTCATATCTTGTCTTAACTTATTTTAATGGCTCTAAGAGTATGAATGCTGGACACAGTTTCTTTTCACATCATGACAGCCGCTTAGCTCTTTGAGTTTCTCCTCATGTTTGACATAGTACCTTTTTTGTGCTGAGTGTTACATATTGCAAATCAAGAGATTGATCATAGTTCTGGGACTAATCAGGGACTCTCTTCCTCAGTGCCATGGCTGTGGAGTCTTTCACTGCTGTTTCTCCTAACGTCCAGGTTGGCAGCTTCATTCTTTCCAAGGGTAAGGATTGCTTTGTACTCGCTTTGTGTCTGCTGTTGCATCAGCAGTGGACTTTAGTTCTTTCCACTGTGTGGTCATTTCAAGTGATAATCGGGAAGCCAGCCAGCAAATTGGTTGTTCCAAGTTAGACACTGGACCTGAGCTTGATTCTTTGTTCTGCTTAGGTCTTGTGGATAAAATTGATGACTTCAAGCAGTTGAGCTTGTCACACCTTGAGGATCCACATGCTGATGTTACCCGCGGAGGAGATTACTTTTACCACAGTGAGAACCCCAGGCGCCCAGAAGTAAGATGAGAAAGATAAACCAAAGCAGTGATTACTATTATGTGGAAAAGAAAGTTTGGGTGTGTTTCATTTCTATTTAAACATGTAGAAATTGGAGTGCAAACCATCACATAGGATCACACCCTTAGTACAGTCCTTCAGCACGAATGCTTCTCTTGTAGGAGATTTCTGATCCTGCTTTTCTGTCTTCTGTTTTGTTGAGTCTGCCATGCCTTTAAATGGCAATACACGAGATGGTGCTGGGAGGTGGGTTCCGCCTCTGCCTTGCTGTGCTGAACAGAGTACAATGAAATAGCTTGTTGTCAGCTTGTGCTGCCTGCCCTCCTCTGCCACAAGATGAAATGACAGGAGATGAACAGGATCTCATTGGTGTTAATGTGCTCCTGCAGGTAAATCAGAGGGGGTATTGCAAAACAGCATTTGAATTATCCTGTTTCAGCTATCAACTAGGCCTGAAAAAAAGCACCACTTGGAAGTTGTTCTGGGTATCATCTGGCTTGACATAAATGTTCAGAAGAACTGTTAATACGTAAAGGGTGTTCCCATGCAGAGTTCTCTTTCCCGTGATTCTCCTTTGTAAAGAAATCTTTCTTGACTTCCAGTATTCTCCTTTTTGTAGGTAGGAGACCTTCGTGTCTCGTTCTTCTATGCAGGTCTGAGTGGAGATGACCCCCATTTGGGCTCTGCTGATAAGGTGAGTCTTCACCTGTTTCTGTGTTTTGCAAACTCTGTTCCCAACTCAGAAAACATTAAATATTTTTCCCTTTCTCCCAAGGTCACTGTGATTGCTCGTCAGCAAGGTGATCAGCTGGTTCCATATCATACCAAGTCAGGAGATATCCTGCAGATTCTGTACTCTGGGGATCTCTCTGTGGAGGTGAGAGACCACACTGTACTAATGAAGGGTTAAAATTGGAGATGGTAGTGCAGAAGCAGCAGGGGAGTAAGCTCTCATTCTCCTTCAGACCTGATCTAGAGGAGGAGATACTCAATACAGACATTGACTTTTTTCTCCTTTTTCTAGGACAACACGTTATAGCCTGTATTTGCCTTCCAGATTTCTGCATGTTCTTTGTGTTGCAGCAAAATACCCTGCTTCCCCTCCTAGCAGTACATAATTTGGCTGTAGTTACTCGTGATGGGGTTTTTTTAATTTTAAAAAGGAACTGTGGCTAAAGTAGATTTTTTTTTTTTTTTTTTTTTTTTAAATCCCCTTGTGTTGTTGCTGAACATCCTTTGCTTTACAGGCTGTTTCTGTGCCTTCTCATTTTGCTTTTATTTGCTCCTTCGTAGTTCCCACTTACACATGCAAGGACATGCTTTTGAAAAGGTCGTATGTAAAAATAGTAAAAAACAGGCTTTAATTAAACAAACCACAGGACCTATCCTCTCTTCAGCTTCTAATAACAGGAGTTTAGGCTTGTTTGAAATGTTTATTGCTATTCTGGCAGAGAAAGAACCTTCAGGCAGAGCATTATGCTCAAATGAATCCTGCATGCTCCAGCAATTTGGTGATTCATTTACTCCTTTTAGTAGGTTTGTTTCCATTAATGATTATTTCATGCCCTGCTGCAAAAATTCCAGATGTCAGGAATTTACAGGAACTCCCAAAAGCTGTTTAAAAAGGCATTTGTTTTGAGTTGAAAGAGAGTAGCAGTAGAATCAGCTCTCCACTGTGAGCTCTGAATCTTCATTAGATAGAATTTTAGTTCATTGGAAATTAACTCACTACAAATTAATAATTTGTAGAGTACTTGTATGTACAAGTAATCAAGCACTCATACACATCTTTTCCCATTAAATGCTTTATTATGTCTTAGCCATCTTCATGTGTATGTTTTATAGAGCCAGAGTGGCACACAACCCGCTTTGAAAAAATCTCACTCACAATTCTTGCAAATAGTTGCTTTGCTTTGCTTTGCCTGATGAGATATACACCTACCTCTCATCTTTTCTTCCCTGCATATCGCTTGCTTTCTTTCATACACCTTTCCTTCAGCCAGCAGTGGATATTGTTTGGAGGAAGAGAGAAAAGGCAACATAATGAAGTCAGATTGTTCCTCCTTTATTACATTTACTTATTAGTGTCTTATTTTCCATAGTAATATTGAATGTATCCATTTGTAGCAAAAATTGTGTGCTTTCTGCCTGCAGGTATAGAGTGTCAAGTGGCGCTTGTTTAGGTGCCAATTTAGAAAAAAGCTAGTTCCGTTGTGCTGCACTTTGAAATCTGTTGTAGTGTACTGCGATACCGCACTAAAAGACTCTGCAGAATGAGCTGCAGTGTTCCTTCTCTGAGCGAATTTGTAGTCCTAAAATGCTGTCGGCTCTGATTTGCTCATAATGCACTGGAATCGAGAGGATCTCAAAAGAAGTTGAGAAACAGGCTGTGTGTAATGGTGTTTGCTTTCAGGAAGTGTTTCAGAAAGAGCATGAGAGTAACACCATGAAGACCTGGGCCCTCCGTGCAGCAGGCTGGCTGGCAATGTTTGTAGGCATCAGCCTAATGACCCGAATCTTTCACACTTTAGGTAAGTTTTTTGCAAAAAGGTAAAATGATTTAGAAATAGGATTATAATCCCTAGAGAGTCCTTTCTTGCTCACATATGCAGTTTATTTGGAGGTCAAGAGGAATCAGGTTTGAACTCAGATTGGATTTGATCTGAAAGTCACTGTAGCCAGTTGCAGGTAAACAGGATCCCAGAACCAGATGGCTGCTTTGTGAGCATTAAAAAAAAAGATGCAAGTATCTCTTGCCAGTCTCAGAAGATCCCAGCCCAGTGTTTACCATAATCAGAAGCTGAAGCACATGGGCTGATTCTTTCCAGTCTAACTCAATGTGCTGCAATCCAATTACTTTCCACACCCATACAAAAGTGGTCGCCCCAACAGGTCTTAATTAGTAGTTGTATAGTAATGTGTCTTTGTTTCTGGTTATTCTACACTACTGTGAACAAACAGCAAATAAAGTTTTTGTTTATCCTTTTAACGTAGACAAATGTTGGAATAAAAGCTTACAGAAAAGCAGGACAGTACCTCAAACTTGTGTAAAGTTGAGACATCAAAGCTACCATTTGCTTTGTAGCTGTGAACTCATTTTTTTTTTCTTATTTATCCATATGTATGCTACTGTGAGATTTATTGTGCTAGCATATTTTATAAGTTGCCCTAGACTTGTTCCATAGCTGCGAGGCTATCAGTCTACTCTGTTTCTCAAGCCTTGGGCAAGTCTTCAGACTTGATTTTGGATTACATTCTATCTGAAGAGACGAGGATACTGTTGCCCTGCATATTTAGGTGTTGCTTAATTATCAAATGCCTTGAGGATACTCTGCTGAAAAAAATGACTTATCCAGTGCTCTTGATAAATAATTTGAGTCTGTCTTTTGATTGCAATAGTTAGTGTGTAAATCCTAGGCATGAATAAGACTTCCTTTTAAAATACTGTCTTGTCAACTGTTTTATCCCTTGTTTAATTCTTCCTGCAGTGGACTGGTTTCCTGTTGTGAGAGATCTGGTTAACATTGGATTAAAAGCATTTGCCTTCTGCGTAGCCAGTTCACTGTCGCTCCTGACCATCTCCCTTGGCTGGCTCTTCTACCGCCCTCTCTGGGCTTTGCTGATCGGATTGCTCGCTGTAGTTCCAATTGCGGTTGCGAAATCTCGTGTTCCACCAAAGAAGCAGCAGTGAGAAGGAGGTGGGTGATTGGGTTTTGCACTGAATCCTGGTTAGAAACTTTTCAAGTGCATTTCTCTCCTGGTTACTGCAGCGTGCTTACAGCGTGTCACAGCTCAGCGGTGCGCACCAAGCATTGGGGAGGGGACTGGAGTCTGGTTGTCGATACACACTAGCTATGAAAATACGACTACAGGATGATGTTTGTAGGAAGTCAGTGACATCAACTTTGGGGAAAAAAGCATTTTGGAGCATCTGTATTGATTGTAAGTTAGTGAACAAACAGATTTGTACCTATTGCCACTTGCCAGTTCCCCCCAGTGTGAGAACTGGCAAGTCCTCACTGACAGGTGGGGCACCTTGTGTATTATGGAGAGTGTGCCAGCTGCATCACATGGGCTGTGATTAGATGTCCTTAGGAAATACATGTGTGTACCTGTCTCTGACAAACCCTTCCTCTGCTGCCTCTTACGTGCACAGTCACATATGCTTCTTTGGCTCATGCATTTGGAAGTGTCTATGTTCAAAGGAAAAACACAACTCAGTCAAATTTCACACAATACTTATGTAAAATCTATGCTTTTGGACTGAGGATTTACAAGGTAACTTGAAATAATGAGTGGCCAGGTTAGCAGTGCTCTAAGGTAGAGCTAATTTGTCAGAAGGCATTGATTTCCCCCAGCTTTAAAAGTCTCTGAAGTTGTTTTCAGTTAAGTGTCCAAAATGGTAGTGTGGGCTATACTGTTGCATAACTATTTGAAAAATTTAACTTCGAATTGCACTTATTTAAGGGGACACTCAGAGGTCACTAACCTTTAAAAATAAAACCTGCTGCCTTGAAACACAATTATCTTTTATAATTGAGTATATATTCTGTAAAATACTTGGAGTTTTTTTGTTGTGTATACTGTTCATTTCTTGGATTTCACTTAGTAAGGACAATGAACATACTCCATGAAATTAAATAATGAAAACAATTTTGCATTATTAGATTTCATAGGACTTTAGTAGCCTAAAGGTTGAGCTTTGTATCATGTTAGAGGAATGGCTTCTTACAGTGTTGTGAAAGCTCATGTTTACATATTTCTGCTGTAACCAGTACTTGAGATTAGAGACTATCTTGTACTGTTTCTAAGTCTCTCTCCACCTAGCTAGACTCTGGCTTCCCCTTGTGCCCTCCCGACACTAGAGTGGGTTTTTCTCTGTGAGTATACACAATTCAGTACAAAAATAACATTTTCATTTATGAAATCATTTTATGACCACCAGGAGAAATATGTTTCCTGTACCAAAGGAACTTAACTTGAACATACATAGAAGCAAATGTTTGCTACAGATGGTACTGAAATAGAGATCTGAGTTACAAATCATAAATGTTTTTTGAAGTAGTAATTAGTTTATTAGCCCTAATTCTTTTCTGTCTTCTGGTATTTGACTGTTGTCAATTCAATCTCGTGGCTTGGTTCTGCTGGTAAAAACAGTGAAAAGTTATAGGAAGTGCAGGTGGTCTCCTGCACACAGCTGGCATGCATTAGAGATCCTGTGCAGCCCTCCTGCTGCTCACGGCCAACTTCTGATCCATCAACTAAGAATTGCACTCCACTGGGGAGAAAACCAAGTGTTGGACTGCTGATTTACCAGTGATGAAGGAAACTAACCAGCATTACCATATTAGAGATGAAGATACAATTTTCTACGAAAGTGCTGAGCTTTTGTATATTTACAAAAATAACATTTAATAAAATACAATTTTCAAAAGGTTGGTCTATAGGTTTCTTTTTTAATTACATTTACGTATTGCAAGTTTTATGTCCAGGTACTTGAAGCTTAGTTTGTAGCTTCCATATGAACTAGTTTTCTACTGTCGGTCAAGATAAATACACAGTTGTGTTTTGTTTACCCTGCAAATATTTCCCCATTTTAGGAAGCAAGTTCCTAATAACAGCACAGCTGTTATCTGGTCTATGTACTCCTGTGGGACAAAGGGCTGATTCCAGCCTGCCACGGTTTTACTCCCCATCACTGACTACTTAAGTAACTTCCTTGCCTCCGTAAGATTATTTGAAAAATATCTGGTTCAACCTGACAGGGTACAGCCTCTTGTATTTTTCAAGAGACTGGGCATTTACCTATGCATTCAACAGCTTAAAATACTTTTGATTTCATACTAGTATCTGTACAGGAATGACACAAAATAAAGTAAGACTTTCACAGTCAAGAACTTCATCTTTCCCGGGCCAGGCATGCTGATGGAGCCAAGGCTCACCTTTACTGCATGTACACAAACGTTTCTATAGAAGCAACTCGGGCAGTATTTCTCTTGCTTCCTTACCAAAATCTGACAGAACATGTACCTGATCGGTCAATCATCTTCCCATTCTGCTTCGCTCTCTCATCTCTTTCACCTTTTGCATGCTCAAGTTAGGAGAGCTGCTGCCTACATGGCCCAAGTAGGATCCTGCCCTCTGAAGATGTTACTGTCTCTTTTTCTGCTGATGATAAAGAGTCACTAGACTCCTTGACAGACTTTCTGCATCTGCCGAGTGTCCCAAGTTAGGAAGGACAGAGTTGCTTTGCTACAGCTGGTACCAGCTCCCATTTTAAGCTGATGAAAAATTGCCAATACCAGCAGGAGCTGGGCGTGGGCCCTCCTGTTCAAAGCGCTCATCCTGGGCTCTAGCCTGTGGATCGGCACAATGCCTAACACAAGGAACTATGTCCTCTGGGCCCTCTGCAGTTTTACCAGTTCATGTAAGATTTTGAATTTTTCTTGAAGCCTTATACACAGGTCACGTCTACTCCCCAAACCTCCAACTTAGGTTGCTTTTTTATTATTTTAGAGTTCTGTAGCAAAAACTAAAAACTCGGCATGAAATCCCTTTTTGCAAGCAGCCTGCTCTGGGATAGCCTGGGACCTGGTTTGTGCCTTCTGGAAATACTACACTGTGTTATCCTCATGTGAGTCCTTCCAGGGAAACAGAGCTACTTACAGTAGAATGAGCTGGCTGGGGCGGAGGTGTAACAGACAGCATCCTCTTTTTCCATACTTTATTTTGTTCTACAAATACAGTACAAAAATAGAGTTTTTTCTGAACATAATTAAATGTAAGCCATTTTCTTGCATTTCAGTCTTTCCTCTGTGACAATGTCCAGCAATGACAAGACTACATTCCCCTCTATTTTTGAAGAGACAGTGTCAGTGTAATTTAGTTGTAAAGTACTGCAAAAGACAGATCATCATTTCTATTGCATTTCTATTGCAAAACTGGGAAAAGCTTGTGCAGATTTAACATTCCTCTCTCAACAGTTTTTAAATGCTTAGGTACTGGATAACATTTACAAGAGCTCCCTGGTTTCAGTGGAATTTGTTTCTGACAATGACCCTCAGCCAGTTTTACATGTTTTGCTCCAGAACATACCTACGTGGTCTTGATAAAACAAAACTGAAAAAAATATGTATATATTCAAATTACTTAAGAAGACATATTTAACCTGAAGTTTGAAATGAGGACAGGGCTCCTCCCTTCTAATGCACGTGATTTCTGAAATTAAAGGAAGATTGTAGGCTGAAAAGCCAAAACTGAGTTTTCACATAAGGCAGGTATTCTTTAGAAAGTAAATTTTCAGATTCCTCCAAATCTTGACTGAATGTTTCTTTAGCCCTAGAGGAAGTATTTCCCCTTCTGTGATGATGAGACAGTAAGATCAGAGCTCTACCTCACCACTGATTTGGATAAGGTATGAATCAAAGAGGGTGTCAGCAATCCTTTGGCCAGCTCAGCACAGACTGCTAAACAGCAGCTGCATGCTTTAGTTCTGAGCAAGCAGGCAGAAAGGAGAAAAATGGGAAAAGACAATGCTAATGAAAGGAATGCCTCAGAAAACAGAATTATTAGTGCCAAGTGGTACAAAATAGAGCAAAAAAACCCCAGCGGCACAAAAGGATCTCAGAAAGTACAACTCCACATCTGCTTCTCCTAAGTCCAAGGATAAAAGGATGAATCTAATTACCTGTGATAGCAAAAGAAACTCTTGATACTGAATTAGGTTGGTCCCTGATAGCTCAGGAACACAAGTGCACAGGAAGACTTCATCCGTAACTGGCAAAGGATACTTTTGTTGTGACTATTGTTCTTGCATCTGGAAACGGGAAAGAAAAGCTTGTTCTCATCACAGTTTCTCAAAGGGGAACAACTGTGCTGCTTCTCCTTTCTTTTCTTTCTTGCTCTTTCTCGTTGTCTTCTCCTCTTTTTTTTTCTCTAACTGGCGATTCTGGGGCCACAAAATGTCCGCATTCCCTACTGCAGTCTCTGAACTGGGACCTCCTTCTTCATCAGAAGAGAATCCCGCTCCTTTTTCTGTCTTGTGTGCTGATGGCTCAGTCTGGAAAAAAAGGCAAGAAAACCGAAAAGTTGTTCTAGAAATCACTCATAACTACATCTTTCTAAAAGGATTTCTCTTCTGTCACAGTGACACTTAATGAATGACATTACAAAAGCTGGTTGCTCCGGTTTGGGCTTCTCACCCAAAGCACAGCATTTCTATTCCTGGGCATTCTTTCAACACAAGCAAAATATTGTTGCTAATGGAAGAATAAAAGTAAACCTGCTTTAAAAAATCATGCTTTTCACCTTTCTCAATGGGGAAAAAATTAAGAACTAAAACATTGGACTTCGTAACAAAAAGCAGCTCGCTCTCATCCTGTTAGCTATGTGCTTGGCTTGGAGGAATAAATCTAGGAAGGGGATATGTTGAAACAGAAAATAATACCAAAAATCGATGCTTTAGGAAACACTAATTTTTTGTTAAACAATAATGAATCTTCATGAACACAACCACACTGAATTTCTGGTGTAGTTTTTTTTACTACTTGCTAGTCACATGCTAACAACAGGAAAGAAGATTTTTGAGCAACTGCACTCTGGAAGCTCTACTCTCTACAGCTGGAAACATAACACATTGGAAAGACTGGAAAAAAGTCTTGGTAGAAAAATATCACCATAAAAAGGAAATCACTAATAGAGAATCAGAATACCTTGATGGAGTAGCGTTGCTTCAGTCTCTCTCTGATGAGAAGTCCTTTTGTCAGCAGCTTCCAATTCCCCAGAGCTCTTTTCTCGCGCTTCTGTATGGGATTATTATTGAAAAGAGGAAAATTTACTATTGTAACTTTCAATATATTTATGCCCACAGAAAATGGAAGTTTGAAGATTTTAAACTGCTATCGAAAAGACTCATGCCAACTTAAATGTGTCACATTAAAAGACTACAGGCCACTAGGATTCTTAAGAGTAAAATGTATTGGTGTCCAATTACCTGCTAAATATATGAATTACTGTCACTCTCTAATGTGCACCCTGACTGTAAATTACACCAGAACCACCTCCAAAACTTTAACTTCACACGTGTATTCCTCACTTTTGTTTCCCAGTAGCTGTGGAAAACTATTCCAGAGTATGCACCACTTCAGACACTGATACACACTTGTACTGCATCCCGCTGCAGTGCAGACAGCAAGCCAAAATGGGGCATCTGGGGGATGCAACTAGTCCCTCACGGTCCCAGAGCCCTGTGTCCGTTGCTTACATAGCCTGCCCTTGTTTGACCGTCCATAGTTTCAATGAAATTTACTTAATAAACGTAACAATAAGAAAGCTGCAAAAATAATTCTCACCTCCTTCTCCTTCTTCTCTATTTCTGCTTGTTCATTCTCCCAGGCAGCAACGAGGATCTCTTTATACTCCTCACAGACAACGTAGCCATCGGTACTAGGAAGGAGAACACAATCCTCTGTCAGCTACTAGAAGAAAAAAGAAAGGGAGCAAATGCCTGCTGACCCGGTCAAACCAAAAGCTACTGAATATTGACAGAACTGTCTCATAGGATCTAAGTGTGTAACTCGTCACAGGTACTCCTTAACACAGGGTATGCAACTTCTGCCAGACATCAAAATCTGTCAGCTGCAACAAACACCTTTACGTACACTGGGTGTGAGTAGCCGCCATGAAAATCAAATCCAGTGATGGCTTGAGCACAGTCGATGTCCAACTTCCGTGCCACTCTATTCAGATTTGGGAGTCTCAGCTGCACACAGCCAACAGGTAACATGGATGGCAAGAAGAGATAGACGTTTCCATATTCATTCCGAGGAACCTGTTATTGCAAAATTAAAGAGAAACGGTGACACTCCTGCTCTCTGCAGAGGTGAAAATCCCTGCTGTAACCAAGGGACTCTCCCTTCTGACCTGCTACATTCCACTCCAGTATTTGATTAATATTCACATGACAAGGCACAAGCCTAGATTTTAGCTGCATGGTTATCTCCTAGTTATGTTCTCTGCCCAGGCAGTGTTACTCAGCCTATAATGCAGAGAATTAGCAAAACAAACATGGGCTAGGAAAATCAGATCAAGTAAATCATAAAGATAGCAGTCTGCACTGCTAGCATTCATTACTTGTAATCAGGAAAGAAAGGCCTCAGTGAAGTTTTGACCATTTCCTTCTGGGTACAGTTATGTTTGAACTCTTCATCCTGAATCCAGATGTTACTGACTGATCTCACCTCTGAAACATGCAACTTCTGGTAAAATAAAGCCCACAGCTCCATACAAAACACTTCCTTTAACACCAGCCCTCTGCCTTCCTTGCTACCTTTCCATCCACTGCTATAGGTGGCTGATACTCCTCTGTCTGCCAGCGACCAAACAGTGCCAGGTCCTCTTTGTCCTGGTTTGCAGGCTCTGCAAGGCGTGCCTTCCTCGCCTGGTTGGAAAATCCTTTCACCATCTGTGCAAATACAATGACCAAGCCTGTAACACCACCACAAGAAGCTGCCAGTGATTTCAGACCTTCCTAGGACATCAAAGGAGGAGGGTCTGGGAGAAAAGAAATGCCTATTCCCCAGCTTCAGTATCCATTGCTTAGAAATGTGTATTGGGTTTGCATGGCAAGATTTTGGTAGCAGATGTGTTTCACAGGAAGAAGTCAAACCCTCTTACCTTGTAAGGCACTTCTCCAATCCTCACCACACGAGCTTGCTTCAGCCAAGTGTCCTTGGAGTGCAGTGTGTGTACACAGTCTCTAAAAAGGCCATAAGGAAGCAACCATAAGAGTTCTGAAGTATCTCCACAGGAGACTTCCAAACTGTTAATCACACGTCAGGAATGGTAAAAAAGCTGTATCTAAATGATACGCAAATGCTGTCTGAGCAGCTAAATGCCTCACCCCGTCCATGCACGTGGCCTGAAACCAGTGCTGATATCATCATGGTTTTCACACAAATTAGCCCTTAAATTTGTTACAAAGATCAGTCACACATGACAACATGTGCACAACTCACCTGGAGTAGACAGCCTCTCCCCTGCAGTACCCCAGGACAGCAGCTGACTCCGGATAGATCGCCTGGTATTTCAACAGGTGCCTCTTCAGTGCATAAAGAGGGTGGTTTTTGTACTCTCCAATTGCTGTTGGTAGAGGTTGATCTTGAAGCTTAACTTGAAACTGTAGGAATTGTACAAGGAAGAGTGATTTCCCAACTCTCCTGCACTAGCCTTTGTAAGAAAATGATCATAGTATGGATCAAAGGAAAAAAACAACAGAAACTTAATCAGATGAGCCAACAGACCAAAGCATTCTTGTTGCAAATAGCTACTTAGATGTGTACCCAGATCTATGTATTTTAAAGACTCCAAGAAGGGTAATGCTAAACTGTACAGAAACCACATTAGGAAGTTTCCAGCATAGGCTGTCAGTACTTTTGCTACAGAAATTTCTCTGAACACTCTCTATTTGATAGTATTTTAATCTATCATTGTCTATTCCTTTTAAAACATGCTCAATATGAACTTTTCAAGCTCAAATACAAACTTCCTTCCTCATGGAAAGATTCTTAATGACTTTTGTCTCAATGAGAATCCAAGAACTGGACTCCTGGCACTAAATGTCCTGAATAACCTACTGCCATTTACCTCATTTTCCTCCTTCTTGTCTCTTTCCACATAGGGGCTTTTATATGGCTGCAGCGTGTCTTCCCACCACACAGGGTCCACACGGCTCTTCCTTGTTGCAGTCATCCACACTGGGTCGTATCTTTGAGTCACATCCCTGACACTCCCATCATTGTCAAATCCCACAATGTAGGAAAGTGGCTTTGTGGCATACGTGAAGCACAGCTGGGACTGGCCAATGTTGCCATGAACACAGTCTACACACACCCACTTGTCCTCATGTTCAAGGAAAACCTCCAGCCACTGGTCTGTGCCCAACGCTTTCCTCTTCTCTTGCTGTCCATCATCCTCATCACTAGAAATTATTTTGTTTCTCTTTCTCTGTGCCTGAGGAAAGGCTGGAGCTGTACTTTTTGCTGGCCTACGCTCAGCTCCACATGAATTTTTGGACAGCCTCAAATCCAAAGTCTCAGTTTTTGGGCTTTTTATAGCTGTTACTTTTGACTTCTGGGAGCCCAGTGACCTCTTCTGCCTTTTAGAGACAGTTTCAAAATCCTCATCAGAGACATCAATCTCCTCCTCTGAAACCTCAAAGTCTGAAACACTGCCCTCATCGCTTCCACTCTCTTCTTTGTAACACACTTTGGAGGCCACTTGTCTTCGACGATCATTCTTGGGCCTGACTGGCACATCTTTTTCCGCTAAGCTGCTCTCCTCATTACTAGATGCCTTTTGTTCCTGGCTGCCTGTAGTCAACTTTGACTTGTGTGTCCTTTTGGTCTGAGCAGTTTTGGGTTTCTTTGGCTCCTTGTTGTCTTCGTCACTCTCCAAGGATTTCTCATCCTGCTTGGCTTTTTTGCAGGGGCATTTTTTTGCCACAGCTTTGGGTGTCGTGGTAGAGCTCTCCTGCCCCTCAGAGGTCCTGCTGAGAGACTGCCTCTTGGGTGAGCTTTTTCCCTGCAAAGAAACAGGCTAGGTCACTTTTATCACCTTGGCTAAGAATATGTTGAAAAACTACTGAAGTTGGCACGAGGTGCACACAGACCAAAGGTTGGCAGGCATGGTCAATCTGCATGTCTCAGGGACTTGAAAACTTCAGGCAAATGGCTGAAGAGAAGCGTACTCAAGAAGCAAGTGTTTCCTGTCTAAGTTTTAAAGAAATTTAAAACCACTGAAGCATAAGAAGTCTTTGCTGAAACACACAAAATTGGTGGGTTTTTAAAGGACAAACCTAAAAATTAAGGGTCTTCTGCACTGTAGACAGAACACTGTCATCACCCTGGTTCATACGGTGATTCACTTCATGCTGCAACAACCAGCTTTTCAATCCTACTCTCTAAACTAGTGACCTATTCCTTATTCCACATGCCCTACAAAAACTACCTTTGCTCTTGTCTCCTTCAGAGGAATTGGCTGAAAAGACAGCACAAGGCGACACAGCAGCTGTAATGCTCGCAGGATAATTAAAAATATCTGCAAAAGAGAAAATAAAGCATGTTTAATCTTTTTTCAATGTATGTAAAAAGAAACTTCTTAAAACTTTTTTACAATCTGGGTTCTGTCACAAATCATCTTCTTTCTTACCCTTTGCCCAGTGACACAGATGTGTAGGTAGCCCAGCTGCTATAGCATTAAAGCACCACACAGTCTTCTCTGGCTCTGATTTATGTTACTACTGTGATAGGGGTACTGCTGTTAATTCACAGGTGAGGAACCAATTCCTAAAGAGGCTAAATGACCCATACTGCCAGAGCAGATGGTATAAGTCACCCAAATCCTATCTACCCTACCAGTCTCTCATTCTTGAGGAAAACTGAGTAAGATGACTCTAAATCCTGCCTCCCAAAGGTGGCCAAAGCCAACCGCATACCATGAAATGAACCCAGGAGAAACACCAGCCACTCAGAGAAATGTCATTAGTCACAACTGAGTGGCTAACAGCTGTGACTTGGCAACTGCCTTCCTGCATGCGACTCAGCTGAAGCTGCCTAAGCAGCAAGGCTTGCTTTGTCTTTTCCTCCTGTCTCAGGAAGTGACATCTCTGCATTTCCACAGCAAGGTTGCAAAGCCACAACTGCTTCCTGTTTTGCAGCAAGGAAGCTGCAACGTTCCACTCTATCAGCAACAGGGCAGATCTGCAAGCCATGCACCCGCAAAGGAGCAGCTCGGTTTTGCTCTTTCAAATATCCCCTGTCAATTTGATCTCCTGCGTTTCCTCCTCCCTTGGTTGTTTTAGCAAAACCTCTGTGTGACTTGAAGCAACTGACTCCACTTCTTCCCTTAATCAAATTCCACCACAAAATGACTGTAGACTTAAAGTCGTATTGAAGCCTTGGCCTTGTGCTGCTCTAAATCAAAGCTCAATTTCTTTGGCCTTCAGTGGTGATTCATTGTAACAAACTATCAACCTTCAACTCAAAGATCTGTGAAGAGTTTCTCTGGTTGCAAGTAAGCCCAAGAATTTCTTCACTCAAATTAGTATTTCAGAATAAATTTATTAGGCTGGTTTTCTCTGATACACTGCTAAAGCAGTATAAAGAAGCCAAAGCATACTTAGGAACAAGTAGCTCTATACACTATACGTAAAGCCACCCATATCAGAACGTGGAACACAGTGACATCAAACAGAACTAGACACTCAAGTTAGGCACAGTTCAACCTGAATAATTTAATCACAGAAGGACTCCAGATAAAACCACAACAAAAAGCCACGGAATCACCTAAGTTGCCAATTTGTTTTCTCTAAACCCATCCCTCAGACACCACTTTGCATACGACCTGACAGCACTACAGCACTGATCTAACATCCAAACTCAGCAACAACCCCTGCACTTCCCGGTCACTTACATGAACCAATTCTTCATCATCTCGTGCAGCATAGATGGCAAAGCGCCTCTCCAAGGTTGACTGAAGGGGCTCTCCTGTTTCAGTGGAAAGCTCATCATTGACTATGAAGGTTCCAACAAACCTGAAATATGAGACACCTACTTATTGTCTAATGTTTGTGACTGTATTCTTACACTTCACAGTTCATCCTTCCCTTCAGTAAAAAGGATGGACACTCACTCTTGAATTTAAAATCAGAAAAATCACTGAAAATTGATAATTCCATTTACCCCTCTCCCTGAACCCTGGCTCTACAATCTATGTGATAGCATGATTAGCAGAGAGAGTTTTACCATTTCACCAAGTTGGAAAGGTAGAGAAGGTCCACTTGGCCTGCAGGCACTTTTGTGAAGTGGGTAGGGATGATGGATAAACCAATGGCATGAAGATCTGGCTGGCTGCAGATCCTGTTCCTATAGAAACCATTTGCTAATAAACACAAGAGGTGAACCTGAGAGAAAAAAGTTTCTATAGTGAGTTCACAACAGATTTTCTTTGCTGGAGCTATTGTCCATGGTATAGACAAGACAGGTTTTGCTGCTCCTTTTAACAAAGGCAGGTAACAGTGAAGCCTCCCACGCATATGCAGGGTGGACACAGGGCTGTCTTCACATTAACATCAGAAGACAACAAAGCCTTGAAGTCTCTGTCAGTGTCTCCTACTCTGTATGACTGACACTTTAACACCAAAAGAACGAGCAGGTAAACATTCAAATGAGGTATATACACCCTACTCACATTTGGTTTGATTTCAAATTTTACTAAAGCAGTCACTGAAGTTTCTAACTTACAGTTTAGAAGTCTAATGAGCATTTGTCAGGACTACAGCCTTTTCATTTTTTCACTTCTAGCCATGGCCCCAAATTATTTGATGAAAATTAGTTTCTTCTTCATTACGAATCAGGACAGACATTCTTATGCTCAATTTTTTCTCTGCCAGGTTTCTCTGTGACCAATACCTTATGTGTGTCCTCACGAACCTCCTTGCTGAAACGTTTCATCATTCTCCGAAGATACATCTCAAACTCAGCTTTCCTTTTTTCTCTGCACAGGAAGAAATGGATGTTGTGGGTTTTCGATGGACCTGCCTTTCTAGATTCCTAAACTGGATCAGTTCACAAAGAGAAGCCATTCCAGAGAATCTTTTGTGCACACTTAACAAAAATTTAGATACTGGCTATATGAATAGGCATGCAGGCTGCATATGATTAATACACTGTGAACTTCATGCACCCGACTACTAAGAGCTTGGATACATTCAGATGACCTAAATTCTACCTAACTTTATGTGCCTACCTTTTTGTACTAGACAGCTTTGGACAGCCGCATACCAAACTTAAAATTCACTCTCTGAATTGTTTGACTTTTAGATTACTGCTAGCATTACATTCAGATTCCTGGAAAAATGGTTTTCTCTTCACTGATGAAGTCTTTTATCTTAGAGGCAACAAGTATTCTGGTTGCTTTGTTATGAAGGGCTGGCCTGGGACAGTGCCCACCCTGTAACAGCATGAGGTATCATCAGGCCTCCAGCCACCACACACAGAAAGCCTTCCTTGGTATAATGCTCCCAGATGCTGAGGGCATTCATTTGGCCCACCTACTCACACCTCAGGCATGGGCACACAGAGGCATCCACCTGAGCTCTTAAAATATTTACAGTATAACAATGCCGTTCGCCCACAGCTCTCCTTAAAGAGAGCTACTAGTGCCCCTGGTTTGGAAATGTAGATATTAAAGCACAACAAAGTCACATGCTTGATTTACAAGGAAGCTGAAAAACCTCCCTTCCCACCAACTTCCGGTGAAGATTTCTGGTAAAATCATCAGTGTGTAAACTGTTCTCCATCCCATGACCTCACATCACTCCAACTCAACAGTCTGCACAAAGTGGGGATTTCCACGTACAACAGAACAAGTCAGTGACTTGCTCAAGACTGAGAATGTTTTTAACTTCATCCTTTAACAGCTCTCCACTAACTTCCCTGTTCTTACCTCCTCTCTCTTTTCTTCATCTGCTCTGGGGTTTCAATCTCTATCTCGACAGGATTGCTTGGCAGTACCACTGCTGGAAGAACAGCAGCTTCTTCTAACTTATCTGTGCCAGGTTCCTGGAGTTCTGGAAAAATAAAATATTACTAAATGAGAAATAAACATGGAAAAGATGCCCCAGAGAGGTCTGACAATGGGATAAGAACCTACCAATTCTTTCTAAAATGTTCAAACAACCTACAAACAGAACTTTCCCAGTAATTACCAGCCCCTGGATCTTCTGTAACACTGTGCATGCTCAGTTATTTCAAATAACTGTGGGACACCAGTCACCTGCTGTTGAGGAATCAGCTCATCACAGTCTAATGATAAGCCACTGCCACAGAGAAACACAGTCAGGAGAAAAGGTGAATGAATCAGATGTGACTTGAAAGGTACTGGTACAGTAGCAAAGAAAAAAAATAACAGCTGTTAACTTTAGAAGGCATAAATCTATAGCAGCAAAATAGGAAGATTATGATCATCATGATTCTTATCACAGTTTGCTGACAGCCACCTAATCATATGGCTCAGTTGGTTTAATCTCCACTCTCCTTTACCAGGAAGTCGCAGTTTTGAATCTTCAAATTGACTCATTCTTATCTGCTCAATACTGATTAACACAAACAGCTGATAAAGTGCTCTGGGCATGGTAACATAATTTTAACATAAGCCAGCAAATAGTCAAATGCAAGGCACCACCATCAGGTCAGTAGTTATCTGGCTTTTTTTCTACTTTGGAACCATTCTAAAAGCATTGTGAGATATGAGCTTTTAAAGATACAGATATGCACATGGAGCATACTTTAGGTATAGAGTATATACTTTTATACCAAATGACAAATGGTTCAAAAATCAAATGACAACTAAAAAAATTGTGTGTAAGAATATTTACTCCTTAAAATGAATAAACATGTAATTGTTACCATCCACATCCTCCCATTCATCTTCACTTTCATCATCATCATCGTCAGTATTGTCTTCATCCATCTCTTTTTTAACAGGAGATTCGCTCTTCAATTTAATCTCCTTCTGAAGGGGCTTCAGTGAATCACTGTTAAAATTATCAAAATGGCTTTAGCATCAGGAAATGTAGGTGCTTATTTATTTAAGAAAAATAGAGAGCATACTAAGAATAAGGAAGTAAATGAAGCATGACCTCTGCATCAGTAACAACACATTGACTGCAAACTGTCTCTGCCATAAATTACTACAGGCTCAATGTAGCCAAATTTTTTCAGTTCAAACTTAGTTTCTGATTCTGCAAGGATGTTTAGGAAGGAATATGCCCGAACCTACAAAAGGCCCCATCCTTTACAACAGCTTGTACAAATGAGCACACAGAGAAATGGCTCACTGAACCATTTGTTCTTACTGAACCTTCAAAGTGTACTGAAATTGGAACTGTTTCTGTTTCACCATGCTAATACCCAAGGCTCTGGCTGGCGAAATGAGACCAATCAGTTTAATTTCTTTTAATTCGTTTGTTATAGCAATCTACACAGGCAGACCATGCTGATATTATATCTGGATTCCAAAAACACCAGAGAATTATATATTTAAAGATTTTTGCTAATTTTAAACACAAATCTCAGGCCAACACTTCTATTCATGCTGGATTCCATAACGCCTCCCTAGTCCCATGTAAAAACTATAACAAATGAAATAAAATTCTATATTTAAACCATTGAATTTGAAAAGGCTCACGTATTTCCTTCCCATACAGACTATCTTCCTCAGGACTGACTCTGCAAAGAGTAAGATGGTACTTCTGTTCACCTGTGTGACACAAACGTACTAAATTGGACTGACAGCCTAAATAAACCGCTCATATGCACAAATGCAGCATCGGGCTCTAAACAAATAACATTAAGAAAAAGCTCCTATAAACTTGAATGATAAGTAAACTTACCTGCACGTTTCCTCTTTGTTAAGACTCCCTTTATTTCTAGTAATTTTTTTATTTTCTTTTATTAGTGATTTTGCTTTTTGTTTTGAAAGCTTATTTGCTGACTTGGAAACTCCGGTATCACAACCTTCTTCCTTCTCTGTAGCAGAAGCTTTTGAGTTATTCTTCTTTATACTGGGCTTTTTCTCTTCAAAATCATCTGCATGGGACAGTAGAAAGATATGTTAAAGGATGAAGTTTCATCTCCATGGCAATCAGAAACAATACCTCCACAGACATCATTAGAGCCAGCTACAGAAGAAAGTGAGCGGTCACAATGATGAGCATGTCATTGTTTATGAATAAATCGGTAGGAATTGAACAATGAGACCTGTTTAAGGAAAATACTCATAATAATGTAATGCACAGAAAGGACATAGAGATTCCTATAGTCCTACCAATGGGGTCAGTTGAAATACAAGTATTGTACTTGCTACTCAGGAGAAATTATTATTTTGTGAAGCTGTTCTGGAGAACTTTTACCCGAGCACCAGCCCGGGACACGGACCCGCATGTCATAGCTGCCGCGGCTGAAGCGAGACAAACCCTCACCGGGTCTTCCAGGGGCTGATTTTCGGCCTTTGTCAGGGCTTCCAGCGAGCGTGGGGGGCCCATTTCACACACAGATTTAACCCCCCGATCTCGGTGTGCCAATCGTCCCGCCCTCTGGCACTGTGGAGAAGGTACCCGCGCCTCCAGCCTGAGGGAACGGCCCTTTCCCTCCCGGGGACTGCCGCGGCCCAGCGCCCCCGCTGCTCTCCGACCCCGCCGAAACACCCGCGGCCTGGAGCGGCCCCAAGCCCCGACGATGGCGCAGCGCCCGGCCCGGCCCGCCATGGCCTCCCTCCTTCCCTCACTCACCCTCCTCCTCCTCCTCCGGCAGGCCCCGCCGTGCCCCCAGCCCCCCGGAACGCCTCTTGCTGGCAGCCGCTGGCCGGGGCGATGCTTTGCGCTTCCTGGCCATGGCGCTGCCCGGGCAGCCTGCGGCTGCGGTTGCGGTCCCGGTCCCGGTCCCGGTCCCGGTCCCTGTCCGCCGCCCCCCACCCCGCCCCCGTCGGAGGGGAAGGGGAAGGGCCATAAACTCTCGCGGGAGCGCGCGGGAGGCGGTTTGAAAGATGGCGGATGAGGTGGACCAGGTGAGCGGCTTCTTGCTTCCTCCGGGGCGGGAGGCAGCGGCCGGGCCCGCGCTCTCGCCGTCTCCCGCCTTCCCTCCGCCGCGGAGGGGCGTAAGATGGAGACGGGCTGGGGCTGGGGCTGGGGCTGGGGCTGGGGCTGGGCGCGCTTCCCGACGGAGCCCCCCGCTTGGGCAGCCTCCGGGAGCGGGGAGCGCCTTGTGCGTGTGAAATGAAATTGCCCCACGGCCTGTGACCTGGTGCGTGCTCAGGTTTCTGGCCTCGCCGCTGTGCTGTCCAGCCAGGCCTCGAGGGGAGCGGGGGAGCCGTGTGCCGCCCGGGTGACTGTTGCGTGCTGGCAAAAATGTCAGCGTGCCTTTGGCTTTTCTAGCCTGCGCCCTGGGGTGCTGGGTCACTCAGCGTGTGCTTTTCTGCGGCAGTATGGACAGCGGTTGATGGTAAGGAATATAGTCTACAAGACAGTACGTGTGAGGTGTGATTTGCCGTGAACTAAACTGAAGTCTTGCTCAGGCTGAGGAACATTGGTAGGCTGGCAATACCAACTGCACTTGGGTTCAGCAGGATGTGAAGAAATTATTTGGAATATTTACATCTATGTTCTCACCTGTTTATTTTCCGTGTCTCACAAATACCGAGGAATGGAAAAGTTCACAGGCTTCTTCTGTACAAATAACTTCTTTAATTTTATTTTTTTAGCAACAAACAACAAATACTGTAGAGGAGCCGCTTGATCTCATCAGACTCAGTCTAGATGAAAGAATCTATGTCAAAATGAGGAATGACAGAGAGCTTAGAGGCAGACTACATGTAAGTAAAACTTATGAAACACTGCTGTGCTTATTCATCTAAGCACTGCGTACAACGATCTATTACACAAGCTTACCTGTAATATTCCACTGATTGATTAAAAACACAAGTAATTGTATCTCCTGGTTAAAAGTGTGGAAGTTATTAGAGAAGGTAGGTTAAAGATCATCTTAGTAACAAGGGCTGAACCCTTCCTCTTATTGAATGTATAATGTGATCAGTGGAAAAATCTAATTTGTTCAGTGCTCTATCTGCTATTAAATGCTTCTCTAGAGAGTCAAGAGATATATTTTGTTTTTCTTGTCTCCTGAATGATACCAAACATTTCATTCCGCTGCTTTTGGCTTCTGTTTCTGTGTCTGTGACGTGAGCAATAATGCTGCAGACCTCTTCTTGTGAAGTATGCTGAGGTCTCTTTAAGACTGAATTAAGAATGAGATTATCATTGTCAAACAAGTATCTCTTAAGGCACATCCTATGAGGGTATGATGGAATATGTACTCAGCTGGATTCTCTGTAAATCTCATTTGCCTAAGTGCTTTCTTCTGAGTGGTATGTCTTTTGATGAGACAGATTTTTTTGCTTTCTAGTAAGTCAGTTCCTTTCTGAAATTCTTCCTGAGTACTGTACTATGTTGGGGAGGAGAACCAGTTGCCCCCCATGTTAACTGGGCCTCAACTCCTTTGGGAACACAAAGATGAGGAGAGATCCATGAGGCACACCTGTAGTTTGCAACATGCGTTTGTAACTTTTTTGCAACATGTGCTTATTTTACATTTCTGTAGCATTGTATGAATTACAGCTTTCATATACTTTAAGGTCACCCCTGGCAATCAGTTCCAGGAGGCTGGACTGGCAGCAGGGAATGTGTAGCTGGTTTAATGTTAATGAAGTGTGTCTGTCTCTGAGTTCTTGTATGTGTTCTCACTGAATGCTTTGGAGCTGTTTCCCAGAAGAGCGTTTCAGTAAAAATAAATGTCTTCCCTTGTTTTTTTTTTTAAGATGCAGAGTACTGATTTGTTGATGTTTGTTTGGAATTATAACTGATACTACTTTGTTTTGACATGGTGGCATATTTTGGTCAAAATTGGGCTAAACTAATTATGTCTGAAAGTCTTGCTAAAATTCTCATCTTTATAAGCTCATGTTTGAATTTTGGAAGAAATAATAAACTAACTTCATTCCTACAGGCTTATGATCAGCACTTAAATATGATTTTGGGTGATGTGGAAGAAACTGTAACTACAATAGAGATTGATGAAGAAACCTATGAAGAGATTTATAAAGTAAGGACTTAGTGTATTTATCCCCATAGAAAACTTTTTTTAAAACTAAACTATGCTATATAGTTAAAGTAGTCTATTCCTGACTACTTTTTGAACCAAGATCTAACAGAAGTTTTGGGCAAATTGTTATGAAAGTACAAAGGATATCCACAGACTTGGTGTTAATTGTATTGATCTCTTTAACATGACAGAACGTTGTATGCTTGAGCTTGTATTTGTTGGAGTTGTTTCTGATGTTTTGTTGCAATTGAATTTGGTCGTATGCTTAGCAGATATGTTTTGTAAACTATGATTTTGTAAATGTAAACTTTTCTTTCCTTCTTCATAGTCTACCAAAAGGAATATTCCGATGCTCTTTGTCAGAGGTGACGGCGTTGTGCTTGTAGCTCCCCCGTTGAGGGTTGGTTGAAGCAACCAAGGATTTAACCTTGTTGGAAAGTTTCAGGCTTTTGGACAATGGTTTGTGTTTTGATCATGTGTCTCAAAATTATGTACGTGTTTTTTATAGGATATTTTTGTCTGTTTTTTGGGGGAGGGGAAGAAAGGGGAACCAGTTTGTCTTGCAGAAAGTACCTGTAGTCAATTGAAGCAGTGTAAACCCAACCTGATTTTCTCAGAATTAATGTAACTGCTGTTAATTGACTGTCTTGTCACATCAGTAAAAGAATCCTTCAATTTTTCTTCAGTTTTGGCAATAGCGTTGTCTTAATTTTTTGTTTTAAATAAATTTGGTTTATCTTTCAGATTTGACTTGTCATGTTTTTATGTTGAAGACATTATTCTTAGGTTCTTCTGTAGAGCTAGTGGATATTAAGTTGTAGTATGTAGCCTCACTTTCTGAGAAAACAGTAACTTTTGTGTGTGTTGTGTTACTTTGTGTTCTTACTAATACCTGAGTCTTGCAGATTGATGGTTGGGGGGGCAATACCACAGGAATCTATGGTGCTATAATTTATGTTTTTTCTGTTCAAATTCTTGATGCATATCCTTGTAGCAGGGAAATAGTACATATATGCATCTTCCACTTAAGATATGTAAAGATGATGGGCTTCTTAATGTTTTCAGATGGTTTTGCTGTGGCTTTATTAACAGAGCTCTGGTTTGCAAGGCCATAAAGGGAGGCTGGGGTTGTTGCCTCGCATGCTGTTGAGTTGCCTGCTGCCTGCATTCATTTCTCACTGTAGCTTGTTTCAGTTCTTGAATTCATGAAATTCTGCTGAATTCTTAAGATACTCATTAGTCATCTGCAGTGAAAGTGCACTAGAAACCTGAACAAAGCTCTTCTTAATATATACTTTCTCGGGCCCACACTGCTTGCAATTTATTTTTCTTGTATAAAAAAAAAAGTCACTTATGCTATGAAATGTTTTAATACATATGTTTGGAAGACATATGAGAGATGTAGGTCTACACTGGGACGTTTCCTACAGAGCTCGACTTGTGACTTATCAAGGCTCTTAAGTATGGTCTGTAGGGTTAGCGAAAGCAGTTTGCTGTGGCACTTTCTCCTACAGTTAAAAACCTTCATAACTTATGTCCATAATTTGTGACAGTGGTGAGGAATGCAAGGCCTACCTTGGGAAGCTCCAAGACAGATCCTTCTTGAAGGAATACTAACGTTTTTGGCAGTAGAATATATAAACTCAGAAGCTGAATGTGTACTTCATGCCCTTTGAAATAAGGAAAGCAGGGACTGATAAAAATTGCTCTGACTTCCAGGTGGCATCTTTGCAATCTTCTCTAGCATGAGGACAATAGGATTGATAGCTGAAGCTGATATAATGAAACTATTGCTGAGAATTAAGTGTTAGTAGCAATTATAGTCTTAAGCTTTTAATCACATGGAGACTTGCTACCATATTACTCACACTTTGTTCTAGAAAGGACAGATTGCTTCACTTTAAGATAAATTCTTTTATGTATACCTGTGCATGATGCTGTTTTCATATACAAGTCCCTTGTATGCAAATGGAAGAAGAAATCATCTGTACAACTACTATAACATTATTTGAATGAAGAAAGGGTATGAAGTGGCTTTGTAGTAGACTTCCCTTGCTACACCATCCTTGCTTGAAGTTGGGCTGGACTAGGATAGAAAAGTTTTTTTCATTATTATCTTGTCCATTCCTAGCATGCTGTCTCTGCAAGAGTTAGCTCAGCAAGCATCAACTCCTGTTCCGTGCCTACACAACCCTTGATGTTGGAAGAAAGCTAGCAATACTACAGCTGTTCCTCTTCTGGAAGGGGTACAAGAATGACTGCACTGAGATCCTTTTTAGTCTATTATTTTCTACTACTCTAGGAGGCTGAAATAAATGCTTAGGGGGAGAGAGAATAGGTGAACACAGTGGTAGTCCTCCAGCTCCCAGGGATCTGCACATCTGGGAAGGGAGAGAGTGTTTCACAGAACCTGAGGGATTTTTCTTCCATTAGTTAGCCTACATCCTTTTAGGAGTCTGGTAAGCCACTGGCTATGTATTGTTATTGTATGTCACAGGCTGAGCATGTGTTCTCTGAAGAAATACTTCTGGGTTTGACTTTGTCTGGTTTGGGCTTGGTTTTGAGCTTGCTGCCTGCCACTTTCATGAGTGTGACAGACAAGTTGTCTTGGAGAGAACAGAGTATACATTTACCTTTCCATCTTTTCTACTAATTGTCTGTCAATTTTCTCTTTTACAGATTGCAAAGAGATTTTCTATTTAATAATTTTTGATGAAAGCGGCTCCATTCCTTTTTGTACTATTTGATTTTTTTTTTGGAGGACTGACATGATACACAAAGTGTTGGTACATCAGGAACTTCTGCCTTGGTAAATTTTAGAATTAATATCTGTTAATAATACTTGTAAGGGTCTCTGAGAATGGTAAGAGATGTGAAGTCTACATTTCCTTTACTTGAGCTACATCTGCCACCATAACACGTTTTGTTTGTATGTCCAGTATTTCTATATTAGAGTATCAGCACAGTTGAAAGAGGTCAGCTCACCTAAATACCTGTACAACTCTTTTTAAAAATGTTTCATTTGTCACCACCGTCTGCTTCTTTTGAAGTTTCAAGTGAGAGCATATGCATGGTAGCTGCTAGCTCAATTATTGTCTAATTGATTTATTGGGGTTTTACTGTCTGATTTTAAAGATCTATTATTGTTTATGTTGCTGAATGAATGTCCAGTAGCATCTTTTAAAGACCCTTCAATTTTAAATGAGCTTCCCAGAGTGGGAACCAGTCTAAGCTCCTCTATGGTGAATGTGGATTAAAGAAACTCAACAAACATTTAAATAGGTTTTCTGCAGTCTTGTCTCCTTCTTACTGTTCTTTCTATACTTTGATCATCTGTTGGCTGTACTTAACTCTTTGTCAAGATTCCCACTCCTGATCCGTTTGAAAAAGAATTTACCATTAATTTTCCTCAAATAATTTCTCAAATGCCCTTGCATATTGTCTTACATTTTTAGCCTGATAAAATTTTTCATATTACTCAGCTTCTTGAAGCTTGTCTTCTTTATTTCTAGTAGCTTTTTATAGACTGCAGTAGCCTTTCCAGTAGCCAGTAGTTTTTAGCCTTTGGACTGCATCTTTTTGACAGATGGCAGAGTAATTTCTCTTTTTTTTTTTTTTTTTTTTTTATTTAAAGAATTGCTGTTCTGCCTGCAAACATTTGACTCTCAGAAGTTCTTTTAAAATAATTTTTATTATGTAATTGCCTTTTTTCAGAAGTGCTGGTATAGTTGGACATCTGGTGTCTTACTGCTTTTGTGAGAGTGTCAGCTACCTGTGAAATTTCTGTGTGGACTCATAAAATTGATTTTTGACTCTCACTCATGTAAGGGCACTAGGTGGTGCTGTATTTCCTCAAATTCAAGCTTGGTTGGCTTTGCCTGATTGATGTACGTAGCCTGTGTCAACAGGCCCTGTAGTTGTACAATTAGTCGTTTGTTTTTAATTACGATGGCACTTGCTGACAGTTTTAAATTAACTCTGTTGCTCACCCATAAGTAAAGATCAAAATATGTTTTGATGTTTATGTAGGCACAGACTAAGCCCCCAAAAGAGTTAAAGTAAAACAGTATGTGGCCTTGCATTGTCAGATATTAAAATGCACAAACTCCAGACTAGCAGCTTTGCAAGTAGCATTAGCTGAAGAATTATTCTGTATAGAATAAATTGTGGTTAACCGCTTTGGTGCTAAGCACTGCTTGGAGAAGAACAGCACATTGTTGTGTGTGGTATACAAGGCTGCTTCTGCACCCACTGATTCAAGTGCTACTTGTATGGCTGTCCAATAATTTCACTGGAGAACTTTATTGCACTTAAATTCAGCAGGGGAACAGCCTGCACTCACAAAAGTATGTACATTAAACTCCCACAGTGACAAATATTTCAGTTTATTTCAAGTCACTAACGCTGCTGCCTTTTTTGAATGCACAGAAATAGATGTTGATCCAGTCTACATATTTGAACAAGATAGGGTTTTGTTCTAGGTCATGTAGGATTTGGGGTGGATGTTTTTTTAAAGTTAAACAGAGATTACATTATGTGTTTCATTCCTATTCCCCTGCACAGGACAAGCCCTGGATTTGGATAATAGGTATGGTAAGACTTGAGCAATGTAAGCAATGGCAGACTGCTGTGGGGACTCAGGGTTGGAAAAGCAGAACAGTATTAATCAAGCTGGGAGTTCTGCAACAACCCTGTCTCATCTTGGTCATTCTCTTCTTGTTCTGTAGGCATTGGAAATCTATAATTTGAAATATTTAAGATTACGAGGTTTGTAAGCCCTTAGAATTCTTATTAGAACCGTAGCACTGGGAAGGGAGCTGATTCAGTGCAAGATGACAAACGTGCATTGTTTTTTGGACTGATGATGACATGCACAGAAAATCCCATCAGGCTTACTAAGGTTTAAGGCATTCATGCCAAGATCGATGATGGGCTGAATACATCATTACTGAGGGTGTAGGACTCCCATGTTTCTAAACAGGAAGCTGCTTTCATGTACTAAACAAAAAGAATGGGAAAGAAAAATAGAAAGTTCTACAGAAAATTGAAGCACAGTGTCCAAGCCAGCCTTTTTTGGGGGGAAAGAATGGGTGGAAGGAAGAGAATAGATGATGTGGGTTGGAGCGGAAAACAAGAACCACTGACGGAAAAAGATGTAGTCAGAAGCCCTATTTATGAGTGAATTTTTTCATTGTTACCCAAATTAGGTTGAATGGAAGAGAGGCCCACTCCCAAATTTTGGAAACTTAGGCCAAAAAGTCTATTTAGTTTTACAATGGCATTTGATCGGTTTATGATGTGACTGCTTGCAACAGCATGGGACTAGGCGTGCTGACTGTCTGCGTGGGTGGACAAGCTATTGCAGAAAACACTGCATAAACCTTTGGAAGAGCTGGTTAATGACCGATCATGAAGGGGGGTTTTAGCAATGTTTTCCTCTGTAAGGTACATGGTAAATATGGAGATTTACTTACTCAAGATGCAAATGGAAATCTTTGGGAGAGATCAGAATATTCCAATGTAAGCATGTTTTGTGAATTAGAAGGATGTTATTTGATCCAGAGTATGTACAGTGTTCCTTAGTCATACATTTTTATATTCTGAAAGTAAGGAGTAGCATAAACCTTAAATGGAAAAGGTAAGTTCTCTTATTTGTGAAGATAATAAAGTATTCATAAATAAAACAGTTTTTGAAAACTGATATTGTTCCACTTATTTGACAAGTTGAAGCCTCGGTTCCATAAAGTCTGTTGCAATAGTGGATCAATTTTAGCCTCTAAAGGAGACCTTAATGCTCCAAGTGCATTAGTCCTGTTCCTTTCTCACAGCACTCAGGTGTTGCAAAGAAAGGTTATCACCTTTGCTGGTAAGGAGGCTGCAAAAACCTTTGTAAGCAATGGCACAGTTTATTAAATGATTCATAGTCGGATCACTGTGTAATAGAACTCAGTTGTGGCATTTCTGCTACAGTAAATTGTCGTTTGCTTTTCTCCAATCTGCTAAACTGTTGGGCTATAAAATCTCTAGTACTAGGTAAATCATTGCATCAAATGTGTATGTCACTGGAGCCTACCACTTACCAGTAATCAGTGTGAAATGTGTAAAATTTTTTCATCCTGTGCTATAGGTAGTGTGGTAAACAGTGTGGTATAATTTGTTCTGTAGCACCTGTATTTAGTACTTTTTACTAAAAGGGTCTCTCCTCCAACTGCCCAGATGTTGCATTCCAGTGGTTAGCAGGAGTCTGAGGAGGAAATTAAATATCAACAGATAACATCTGAGAGCTAATTTGAGTTGTTCTAGATTTGTAGTGCATTCCTCCAAGCTAAATCCTTGTTGACTGAGGTGCTGCTTATAAAAGGCAAGAGATCCAAAGCTTCTCTGCAATCCAGAAGAATATACGATAGTGAAATTGAACACAACTCAAACATTCTGATCACCATTGCTGCCTGTTGATGTAATTCAAATATTCAGAATTGTTTCTGTATTAACACAGTTCTATCCATAAAGCACAGACTCTAATCTCAGTACCAGCTATTGGAGATTTTTCTTGTGATTAAATGTTAAGCCTTTAGAACTTGTCCTGCATTCATTCTCTGAAAACCAGCCTAAAACCAGCAATGCTATATGTGCAGCTTCTGGATTCACAACATCCTGTGGGGTATTGCAAGAGATCTCTGTCCACTGTACTCAATCCGAAAGCCAAGTGTCAGCTATTTTTTTCTTGAGGCAGCGTAATAACTATACAACAATTACTTCCCCCCCCCCCCCCCCCCCCCCATGCACAGTCACATGAATTAAGGAGAAATAATTTACATGTGGTGTTTCTGGTGTTGAATATGAGGTGTACCATGCAATTCTTCATTACTTCTGTTTTCCTTTGGATTTTCTTCCAGTACTGTTGTCCCACAGAAAGATTACAAGGTTTCATTCTTGTGAAGGGTTCTGACATCTCTGGGATGAAACATCCTGCCGGAACAGGCATTTCTCTATTTTATTCTTAGCTTTCTGGTACCAGTCTTGATACAAAACTCTGAAAAGAGCATGAGCATTGTTCTTTGACTGGCACAGTTGCACAGAGAAGTCAGTTGCACAGAGAAGTAATATCATCACACAACAGATCTGGTTCTTGATCCAGTGTCTCTTAATGTGGATTCTTTCAGTACAATTCTGTCTCCTATAATCTTGATTTGTTTTTAAAAAAGAATATAAGCCATCCGATTCAATACAAGTGACTCATTTGATCATAAAGTCAATTTTAAGGATATAAACAAAACCACTGGCCAAATCCCCCTTGCATTTTCCTTCTTTTGGAGCCTATGGCTAGTTAAGTTGTCAGGTTCAAAGAATATTGTATGTTTTTATTCTGACTGATTGGTTTTTTCTCTTCTTCTCTAGTAGTTTTGTTTTTGTTTTGTTTTGTTTTAAATCACTCTTAAATATCAGTGAACCTTTAAACATTTACATGTTGATGAAGCTCCTGTAGATGCTGTGTTGATCTCATAGAAGACCATCTGTACATCCACGGGTCCTGAGGGCACTGGTCGATGAAGTGGCCTAGCCACTATCCATCATATTTGAGAAGTCGTGGCAGTCTGGTGAAGTTCCCACTGACTGGAAAAGGAGGAACGTAACCCCCATTTTTAAAAGGGAAGAAAGGAAGACCTGGGGAGCTGTACACCGGTCAGTCTCACCTCTGTGCTCAGCAAGATCAACAGAGTATGACATCCTTGTCTCTAAATTGGAGAGATGTGGATTTGACAGGTAGACCACTCGGTAGATAAGAAATTGGCTGGATGGTCACACTCAAAGAGTTGAAGTCAGTGGCTCAATGTCCAAGTGGAGAGTGGTGACGAGTGGCGTTCCTCAGGGGCCGGTGTTAGGACCGGCGCTGTTTTACATCTTTGGCGACATGGACGGTGGGATCGATGCACCCTCAGCAAGTTCAACACCACCAAGCTGTGAGGTGCGGTGACACGCTGGAGGGCAGGGATGCCATCCAGAGGGACCTGGACAGGCTGGAGAGGTGGGCTTGTGCAAAGCTCATGAAGTTCAACAAGGCCAAGTGCAAGGGCCAATCCTGAGCACAAATACAGGCCATATCTGAATATCTAAAGCCATGGAGTTCTGCATGCAAAAAGAGCCTCAATGTTTGAAAACTTTTTTGAGTCTGGCTGCAAAATTTTCTCTGTACGGAGATGTAACACATGTGGTCTTCGTAGTATTTTCTTTTCTAGCTGGAGATGAACCCCCTTCTTCCTGCATTGCTCTGCTCAGAGATATTTTAGTCTTGAAGGTAATTTGATTTTGCATTTCCAATCTTGGAACCTGCTGCTACAGTACTGCTTGAGTTCTCATCTCCTGCATACCTAGCTGCTAGGTGTAAGTCTGTGTGATGGATGAGGGAGAATTTCCAGGAATTTTTAAGTTTTTCAGTGCTTGCTGATAAAAGTGCTTGCGGGGCCTAAGTAGGAATTGTTTGTGGTGTCTAAGCAGCTTGGGGAACTGACCCAGGTAAATGATGATGTGTAGCTTTAACCTGAATCAATTTTCTGGTCAGTTCAGGGAACAGGAGCTGCTTAGGCCAGCACTGCAATTGGGGAAAAATGTTCATTAAGCTACTGTTTAAAGTAATATCAGAGTCCTTTTAGTGAAGACTGGAGGTTTTAGAGTCTCCTCTTTAGGTTGTTAGTACTGTCATGAAGCAAGAATATATAGAAGACAGTTCAGAAGAATTTAACATGGTGGGAATTGTGGTCTCAAAAAATAATTCCTGGGGGTTTATGGAAGTAATCCCCACTCATCATACTTAGCTTATTAAAGGTGTAGACATTTTAAAAAACAAGCAAAAAACCCCCCAGCTAAACATATGACGTTTAAATGACTGTGTTCAATTGAAATTTGAGATGAATGTTCAGTAAGTTGTTTGGGTTTTTTCTTATTTGATCAGAAGATATTCACCAACATCCTATACAGCAGAACTGTGAGATTCCTATATAGAGTGGTTGTAAACAGAGCATGAAAATATATGATACAAGCAGCCAATTCGCCTTGAGCAGATTTTTCTCTTCTACAGGACCCTGTTGCATAACTGTTCCCTTCAGTCTGGCTATGGACTTTATGGGCTGAATGATTATGTGAGAAATTAATCAGAACATTTTCTGCCTCTAAGGACTGGGAATTTTTGGAGAAATCTGGAAGTTGTACATGTAGTAATAACACCCAGAGAAGCAAGGGTTAAAGTCCATAGGATTCTTTCTCGGAGTTTTCTCCAAATAACTATTCTTTATAAGTTAGGAATGAACTTAGCACTTCGTGTCCTTTGAACAGTAAGCTTAGAACAAGAGGCTTTGTCTTATTTCCTTTTTTTTTTTTTTTTTTTTCTTTACAGTTCTGCTGTTCTAGGGAGTTGTGTAGGGTGACTGCTAATCCTTGGTGTGTGTCTAAGCAGGAGAAGCAATTACTGAAGGTCATGCTGACCTCGGGCTAGGTTCCTTTTGGTTTTAGGTTGCTTATTAATTACCCTTCTAACCCAACATCTTTTGTTTCAGACAGAAAGCCATTGCAGGAATGGAATAGCAAAGGAAGGAAGAATGCTTCATTCATAAATCTGAGAGCATTTACAAAGGAGGCTGTAAATTATTATCTAATTTCTTTCATCTGAAGAAAAGAAAGCAGGATATTGCAATTATGCATTTTGTTCAAGATTGCATGCTGAGACTGTGGCAGAACTGCAAAGAAGGCACATTGCTATCCTCTGTAAAGGGTCTCTTAAATCCTAGAGCCCAGTAATGCAGGATGGACCATAGGTATATGGATCACTGTTTCTACTATTATACTGGTAACATGGGGAAAGCTGGTACCTCCAATACTGAAGGTACCGGAGGAGGAATTAAACTGAATTTATGGGATAAAATTCAGTTTCCTTTGATGCATAAGGCAAATAAAAGTGAGTAATGTTACTAGAAAATAAGTTTCAATTTTAAGATTTCTATGTGGGTTTAATATTAAAAAGGTGAAAAGATTAAAATATATTTTTAACTGTGAGCCTTAAAATCTATCCTGAATAACTCAATCTCCTTCCACAGAGCGCTGATAGTGGTTGATTACACTGTTCAACTCAACAAAAGGTAACTCAAAAGACGGAATAGAATGCTAGGCTAAGAAACGAGATGTGATCTTCAGATTTGATCCAAGATTTGGGAATGAGAAATTACAAATTTATTCTAGTCCTTTCTTATTCTGTTGCCACAGCTAAATAACTTGGGTGTCATTAGCACAACTGATACTTACATAAGGGCTTTTGTACCGGTAGCTCTGGATCTACACTAGACAGTAAGCTGACTTGATTGAAACTTGGCGTGTGAATGCTTCATCTCTGCATTTCAGTCTGTTCTTAGCTATTTCGCAGATGTATTGAGAACTTGTCTATAACATTTCTTAATAGTAAGATACCATATCTGTATTATAATAATAACTTTCCACTGGCAGTCTGGGAAGGTAGATTATGCTACCAGATCTCTTCATTAGGGTTATACCATGAAGTCCTGTAAAGGTATTAGAGATATAGCTGCAACTGCCTTTATTGAGGCTTCATTTTTCTAACACTCCTTGTTATTTAACACTGGATCATATGATCTAAATTATTTACCTTTAAAATTCCTTTGTTTATGTGAAAGTTTGCGTGACCTTATTCCTTGCTGTCTTTTCAGACATCTTTACAACCAAGCATATACTCAATTTCTATATGATTTTTGTTGTGTATAATTGGATTTTGGTGAGGTAGGAGGGAAATGCATTTGGTTTGTATTTTTTAGTGACTTGTAAATATTAGCGTAAGACACATATTACATGAGAATGCAGTTCATCAGGAATTGGCAAACTGATGGGAGAATATATACACTACCAATTACTAACTTGTGAACAAGAAGCATCCCTGTGGGAACTGTGCTGGTTCAATAAGTTGCACATAGGTCTTGTCCTTTTCAAACCCAAACTAAGCTCCTCACCTATCGAGTACTTAAAGATACAGCAAGCTGGGGCCCTCTTTGATTGTGGTGTGACAGTACAGCTCATGGAAGATACAGGCTCTAGCATGTGATATGCATTAGGTTGGAGCAAGATGGAGCACTGCATGTTGAGATCCTATAGTCTCTGTGGGCTGTACCTCAGGGTGCTATAGATGAAAGCTTCAAAAGTGTGAATCTCTGCGTGGGCTATGTTTAGCCCACAGGCTATGTTCACCATCCCTCATGTTCACTGGAATGTAGAACTTTCCAGCCTAATACAGAATGTGTTTGGTTTTTTAACTGTTTAATAAAATAGAACTTGTAATTATCTGACCCTATGTGGGAGTCACTTAAAATGTATTAGTTGAGGCCAAAGGAATTTCCATTTCACCCATGGCTCACACTAACACTCATTCTTAGCTCTTCTGTGTTGAGAAACTGCCAACTCAACTGTGGATGAACCATCTTTGCTGGCATGATGTTGCTCAGATTGATGCCAGGCATTCTCACTTTAGACTTGGGCTTTTACACAATAACCCTGCATATCCTTTGGGTACACTTTTACACAAGTGTGAACTCCCCACTTAGCGCTGTGCCTTCTTTGAATCTTGAGTCTGAATTGATAAAACATAGCACCCCAACTTATCCTCTGTGGCTGTGGCTTCACCAAGAAGACTTTAGTAAATTCTGAATTAGTTTTACTTTTTAGAGAAATGAGGCAAGCAGTTGAGAAGAGCCTTGCAGCTAGACAAGATAACCTCTCACCCAGTAAACGCTGGTTTATTTTAATCTGGATTACAGAGCTCAATGTCAAATAATTTTCAACAAGGGTTCAGACCATGAAGTTTGTCTCTGGTAGACTCTAGCTTCTTCAGCATACTGACAGTGGCTTCATCATTCTCTCCAGATCTCTGTAAAGAGTCTCTTTCCATATTTGTTAAGAAGTCCCTTTGAAGGTGGATGGGAATTTACTTTTAAAAGTCACTGTTTGATACTCAGAATTTCTACTGTTTTTGGCAAAATATCCTGTCTCAGATGTAATGTTTCGTTCATATCTGTAGGGGATAATGTACAGCTTGCGTTTAGATGAATGTAAGCATCTGCTCATCTCCTTATCTTCTAGATCAAGAAAATATAAGGAGGCTTTGTCTTTTCCTTGTCTTTACAGAAAGCATCTACAAAGGTGATGAGGCATAAAGAGCAATCGTAATACAAAATATTCTTAATATGGGATTATGTGGATGACCAGATGCAATGGAAGAAGGAAAACTATGTGTGCAGCAGTTCTGCCTTGGCTAGCCTTGTGTCCTTAATGACTTGATGACCTCGGGGGGAGGGAGTATTTTTCCTGTTTTTCTCCTGCTGGAACTTCTCTGATCAATAAGACTTTCCAATAGTCACACGATGGAATGACAAAAATGGTCCTGTTTCCTAAAAAATGTCTCTGGTGGCAAAGTTTTTAAAGGTCTGGGAGTTTCCCTATTGTATTTAATGGGGCTTTTGGCTCATAAACACATTAAACAAAGAAACAATAGATCCCTAGGGGAATTTTAAAAGCTGAAGTGTAGGAACTTTAATAATATTATGAGGACCTAATATGTCTGATGTGGGAACTTAAATCTGAGGCAAGAATTATGAAAAGAATGTTCGAAGTGAAGATTTAATTATATGATTTATTGTTAATCATTTATTATTATAATATATACAGCGCCAGGGGCACTCCTGGTGCTTTACAGATGATTACAGAATAGCAATTCCCAGATCAAAGATCTTGATCATGCAGTCTTTATTCGTGCAAATATTCCCCATGGTGCCTGATCTTGTTCCATGTTAAAACACAATAATCCCCCCCAACACAGCCCATCATAGACAATTAAAAAAACTTCAGCAAGAGAACACTGATTAATTATCCTTCCCAGAACACTGAATATTTTGGTGCCATATGTTGTATGGATAAAAGATATCTATTGTCCTTTAGCAAACCTCACATTTTTCTGCAGCTTTAATTCTTAATTACAATGTCAGCAAACATTAAGATTATTTCCATGATAGAAGCAGCTTATTTCTGGAAGAAAAAAAGTCCACTGACTTGTCCCCATATGTTTCAGACCCTGTTGATTTAATGGAGCCAATTTACTTGCATGTAATTGTTCCCTCAGTGACCAGTATAGAAAGTTTCACCTTCAAAGACAGATGCTGAATGTGAAATATTCCTGCGAGGTATGCAGATGCTTAAATCTCTATTTGCAGAAGGTTCTGCTTTGCTTTGTTTCGCCCTGTAACACTTTGCACTCCACTGGAAATGCTACCGATGAGCAATGCACTTAGACGGTTTTCTTATTCTTCAGCTGAAATGGCTGTTGTTTATCCACTGGGTTGCTGTAGGCAGCCACAGAAGTGAACGCAGCTTGTGCAGCCATCTTCGGCTCGTGTCTTTGAGATATAACAGCTTTGGTGGAGAGAGATTGAGGAGACTGTTCGCAGAAGGCAAAGGAGGCTTTTTATTCCTCCATCTGTTAAAGGATTTGAATATAGCTTTCTGCAGCATGCTCTCCCATTGTTCTAAAAGCAGTGGCATGTAGCACAGAGAAAGGTATTCTGGCTAGCGATGTATGATGATCTACATGCCTAAGATTCCTATCTGAATATTGTCAGTCTAGACAGTGGGTAGGGAGTAGTGCTAGAGGAGGCAGTTTAGGTGATCCCCGTGGTTGCCTGCTCTTGAAAACACTTTTTTTTTTCTTTCAAGATTGTGTTTAATTATTAAGATTTAAACAGTCTAAGGTGTCATATAATTACCCAGAATGTTAATGAAGTCTAGTACTTAGTACAGGAATGAGCATTGTTCTGGCCAATAGCTGGATGGCACTGACCAATTTTGTGTTTACAGCTAACAACAGGGAAGCATTTTTTTTTTGTGCAACTACTAATTATGTTTAGAAACTTACTGCTACGAGATGGTGTGGACTTCATAAGTCTCTGTAGGTTAAAAATGGGACTGGGATAATTTATAGAGGCTAGATCCATTTGTGACTGTTAAAAACAATAGTTTGGTGTGATCTCTCAGTTCTAAACTGTTGATTGCTGGAGAGTAGGAGGATGTTTCTGGGGAAGAATTGCTCTGTATACACACTGTCTCTTATACTCCTTACCTTACTGTTGAAAACAATGCACTGGGCTAAAGGGAGCTGTCAAGTAGCTCGGCGTGATTGTTCTTACATTCTCTCATGTTCCAGGTTCTTAGAAACTTCTGATTTCACACTAATAGTGTGTCTTAAAGCATTCTTAATCCTCCTTGTATTGTATTCATAACCACACAACCCTTCCTAAACTTCATAACTCCTGTCTCAGCATGCCTAGGGCTGAATTCTCAAGAAGGGCTGGTCTGTAGTTGTTACCAATTCTATACATAAAATTCTGACTCCCCTGAATCAATAACAAACCTTCAGAGGTACTGGAGATTCACTGCAGTCATGGATCCCTTGGAGATTGCTCAGATTTGCCAGCAAATGAATGCTGACTAACCAACCATCATGGCTCCCTTGTAGCTCTCTCCTAATGCAATAAGCAGTTTTGAAGTGCAAAGTTGAAGTATGGCTATGAAGTGATTTACTTATGGTACAAGTGAAGGAATTGTGAACCAGCATTAGTATTATCTACACACAGAACGTCAAGTTTCTGGCCAAATAATAACACTTTTGGAGGGCTTCAAAACCATGTGATACTATATTAAGAATCAGCTTTACAGTCACAGGCAGGTTTAGCTGTCATCATCAGAAGACATATCCTTGCCTTCCCCTCTGTCTTGCCCCTTTTCTTTCCTTGAGCTACCACAGTTTCCAGTCTAACGTATTAGCAAACACTGCAGCTACATCCACCTCTGATCATAAGCCAGAGACCTTACGGTGCAAAATCATTTGGGAGTGGGACAGACTCATCCCATATATCGGATACAGTCTGTAGGCCGTCACATTCTCTGATCTAGATGGCTGTGGTAGTCAAGCCTAGTCAGAAGGCCCCTAAACATGCTGATTTTTATTAATTATTCTTGTGCATATTCTGGTAACACTTGAAAGTCCAAACTGAGATTGGGATTCCATTGTGTTAGGTACTATGCTAATATACATATCGCGTTTGTTTTCAGTCTGTCTTGAGTTTAGCAAGGAGCATTGAAACAAAAATGGAAATTAAAGGTAGGAGACTACTGATATGAATTGTCATAGCTCCATGAAAACAGTGGATGTTCTCAGGTTCACCTTTTCCCCAAAGATATGTTTTCCTGGAGATTGAAAGCATTCTCTTCACTTTTTGAAACAACTTTAGACACGGTTTTTATCTGTAATGACTTATGTTGGTATAAAGCCTCACAATAGAGCCTGAAACTAGACAAGTGATCCTGAGATAATTGCAACTGGTCTTCAACAGTGAGTAGAAGGAGAATTGAGATTTACTTTATCCAGAGCTGTATGTTTTCTCAGTTTCCTGTACATGGATGCTTAAGAAACAAGTGACCTCCTGAAGACCTCAGGATTCAAAGAATAACTCAGAAGTGTCCATACAGGTTAGTGTGACCCACAAAACATCAATTACTCATTCCTCTTTAACTCTGAAACAGCAATGCCTTTGTTTCTCTCTCTCTTTCCCTTTTTCTCTAACTTGAGGGCAATAACAGGACCTGTGGCTTTGCTCTGTACATGTCACTGCCTGCCAACAGCAGCAGGCGAATGAGTAACACTATTCCTCCCTTGAAATTCTTTCCTTGAAGTGAAATTAATGAAAATCTTTACCATAAATGAGAAGAATCCAGTTTTGTGGAGGGGCAAAAGAAAGATTTAGACTTAGATTGGTTTACCCTATTTTCAATTGTTTTTACGACAGTGGTGGTGGAAATAGCTAGAAAAACAATGAGAAAAGAACAAGAATGATTTAAGTATCCCAGAAAATCTTTATCTTCTGGCAACTGGCTAATTAGAAGCTAGTAAAGCAAACTTAGGACAGCATTGTGTTCAAAATAGGAAATCCAGTCATCACAAAAATACCTCTCCAGTTTCTGATGCTGGAATAGTAATTGTTAACCTATTTTTGCACCAAGAACCAGAACCAAGAGATTTAGGACAGGCCTTTGTAAAGGCCATCAGCAAAAATCTGTTCACCACCAAGTAGGCTGCTATGCTGATTCTTCAAGGCCAGGAGTTAAACATACAAACAGTCTCTAGAGTAGAGTAGGAGATGAGTGCTAAAAGGACTTGATTTTTCTTTCTTGTGTTTAAAGAGAGTGTTCATCAGATTTTGGTGGTGTTATCATCAGACAAGTATTTTCTTGTAAAATTGATACCTCCCAGTCTAGTTCTTATTAGTAATGTAATAGCCATGTTGAAGTCATGGTGGTGTAAGGATAGAATGGAAACCAGGCATTCAGAGAGAGATGATATCTTTTATTAGATATTTGTATGTACATTCTGCCTTCCCTGAGAGACCTTGAAAGAATCTAGTAGGAAAATTCATAACATAAGCTGATGAATAAAAGGGATGCTTTATCGCCCTTAAACTTGTTTTCTTTGGACATGGTGCAAGAATGATAGCAAGGTAATGTAAAGAAGCAGTTTCCACTATTGTTGTCTGTACTGTTTGCTGTGTGAATAAACAAAGGGCTTCAATCTCCAGCACTGGTTTTGCGATGATAAATGCTTTGTAAATACTGATGGATGGATCAGGGGACAATAGAAAGATAAAAGTCTGACACATCTTGCCAGTACTGAATTCATATATGGATTGGAAGTGAAGTATAGTTACCACCCAGATCAAATTCTTTCAAGAGCCAGAGCTGTCTAGACCAACAGCAGATATTTATTTTTAGGGTTGATGTTTGTGGGTTTTATTAGCAATGCTGCCTTCCCTGGGGTAAAAGCAGGGGAGGGAAGAACACAGAATCCTCTTGAGCTTCTATTGTTAAAACAAGCTATGTAAAGCTTACAGGAGAAACCTTAATTCTGAAAGCAAGCTGTGTTTTTGTGATGTTCCTTCTGAGATATTCTCTGCCTTAAATTGGCTTGAGGAATCAGTGTAATAAAACCAGCATTCAAAAACTAAATCATGTATTTAGAGAAAAAGTAACTTTAACTAAGATAAAGGGTCTGATAATGAAGTTTTTTCTTCAATTGAGACAATCCTGGGCAGTTAATTTTACCAGTAGTCACAATGTGCAGATAATGAGGTTTGCAAGTTAGTGCAAACCTAGATATAGCTCTGTTCACTATAGCTACACAGAAGGAAGGGGTTGGACTCATTCTACTAATAGTACCCCTTTTTTTAGGCAATTAGTTAGCCATTGCTTGGCTCTGACATGCGTTGCTTCTGTATTTCGGTTTGCCCCCACAGAACACCTGTACACAAACCTTTAAAATGTAGCAAGCACCAGCTTCTTCATTATGTTCAACTGGATTGTGGGAAATGAGCAGTCTGAACATGTGTTACAAAATTTTTCATGGGCTACTCAAATCAGTAAGCTAAAGAGATGAACTTGGATGTGGTGATAAACAAGTCTTCTAAAGAACCTGGTGTGGGATCCTAGCAAGATGATTTAACCACCTGTAAGTGGGTGCTAATATTCCTCTTTGCCATCTGGGGAGAAGACAGACCTGCTTAAGACTTTCAGAATGCTCCAAGGGTCTCACATTGAACATCTCTATACAAAATCAGGTTTTATTTCTGCAGCAGTTTGTCTGCCCAGCAAAGCGTGGTAACTGCCCATTCATAATGTACTAACATCCCAGCACTGGAAAGTATTTGTGCTTAAACATGTTGAATCACAGACCTCTAGCAGTTACTCTGAAGAACCTTCCAGTTAAGGCAGAAGAAAACATGTTTCTTTCTAGTAACCTTTTAAAAATGGGTTTATGGGGAGGATGAGAATTTAAAAGAATGAACAGCATGCAATTCCTGTTTGATTTTCACAATAATTTATAAGTGAGAAGAAGCAAGTTGGTATTTAGTTAGAGGTGGGAGGTTACTTTTCACCCCTCACACCAGGTACTTGGTGCTGTAGCTCCGGGGAGCTGTAGGAGCCCAGCCGGCTCCCTGCTCTCCAGGCTGGACTCCACTAGATGACGGTGTTGTACCAAGTTACCTCGAGAAGGTCTGTGCCCGCTCCCCCGGCAGCCCTGGGTGCTTTGCTCGTGACACTGGGAGCAAAAGCAGGACTTCTGTCTTAAATAGGTGCTTTGTATGATGGATTTGCTGTATAACTGCATAGGGACATGCTGGCAATGAAAAGACACGCTGAGAAGTGCTGCAAATGTGTCAGCTGGTTGGTCGGGGATTACAGACAAGATTCAGGATTCCCACATGCCAATGGAAATGTCTATATGAAGAGGTTGGAGTTTTAACTTTGCTGTGATACCTGCAGTAGTAGTTCAGGGTGCATGACTGTGTAACAGCCTGGTTCTTTACATTCCTGTGCACATATATAATGCAACTATTGCTTACATGTTGCTCTAAGACTAGCATGATTTGTCTGTAGGTTTGACAACACAGAAATTTTCCTCCCTAGAGCAGGAATTAGGTCTTTAGCAGATGTGACATCTCTAGCAGATGTGACATCTCAGGTATTAGGAAGGACTATGGCCCATGTTCTTATATGGGAAATGGGATTCCATAGCCAGGGTTAAAACATCAAGGTTTCTGACTGCCAATCTAGTGGGGAGAAGAATAGTTTGGAATTGATTTTGCTTTTTCTCTGGTTAGGTCGATACTCATTTCCTCTGACATGGTGTTTCTATCATTTCTGGACAGATAGTGAAGTTTTTATGTAATAGTGAATAAAACAAGACAAGTGGATCAGGAGCTTCTAACCTCTATCTCAGGACTTAAGAACAAACATCCATATAATTTCCTGACAGTTAACATGTTCATACTGGATAAAAGCAAATGCTTTTAGCCATCATAAAACAAAGTTCTTTATTATACAGTGTGAAAAATGTTGCAGTTGAGCTTTCTTGTTGCCAGACTCTTTTCAAGACATTTGGGATAAATTACTGTATAAAAGAAAATTTTACAGTTGCTTTACATTTTGTTTACATTTTTAAGAGTAAGGACTTTATAAAAGCAGTCCTTCAGGAACATGCATGTGTGGAATGATGCGATTCTGTGTCTCAACTGAGTACTTTCTTACTACGTTGATAAATCCCAGTGCATGGCGACCTGCATGCATGTTCTCTTGTTTGTGTACCTGAAAGTTTGAAAGCATACAGCCTGGAGGACAACACAAATATAAATGCTGTTAGGCGAGAGGGCACATGGTCTTTTGTTTGTCTGTGGCTTCACATGGTACAGCTGAAATAAATGTCAAGGTGATGCTGCAGGCTGTAATAGCAGGTACAGCTCTATGATTTGTCTGCCTTGGAGATGGGACCTCCTACTTGCATCCTCCAATTTTACACTTCTTTGAGTCTCTACTTTTCCTATATTCCCTGTGGGCAGTTGGATGGCGGTTTATGCCACCTAGCTTCTTGATGTGTTGGTCAAGACAAGGCACAGAATGCAGTTTTCTACTGATGCTCCTATACCTTCCTCTGTGGCACAGCCATTCCCTTTACTTTTTGTTGTATTTCCTCTTCTCTACTGTTTTGGTGTGGCTGGAGAGCTCTAGGAGGTGTGACATGAGAATGCCTGCAAGGGTTCAGAGAATTCTTGTTCCAACAGGGCTTCATCTATTCCTGCTCCATCCTGACCCTGTTAGGATGCCCTCTACTCCTGATGTAGTATCTCCTCTGTCCTATTCTTTGACTGCAGTCTCACAATGAAAAATATATGTTCTGTCCTCTATTACCCAAGTTGCTTGGGAAGACCTGTACCTACCTCACACTTTTTAAATGATGTTGCTAAACAAGACCCTCTATACTTACCAAGAATAAGTAAAATTTAATGGCAGGATTGGTATTGTAACATTTATGAAGGTCAAGATAATGAAGAAGTCCATAGAAGCACTCCCCCAGTTTAGGGAGAGCAAATCACAGTAGAGACGGTGCCAAAGCAGAACCAAGTCTTGATTAGCCTTGAAATTTGAAGGCATCTGGATCCAGATAAAAAGCTGTGGTCAGCTTTCTTCTTTAGTAGGAACTGAATCCAGACACCCTCGGACTTTGTGTTGAGGCAGTTCTGGAATCCATCCCCCTCTCTAATCTTTATTGACCTACGTCCCTTTTTGTGTGGAGCTAAATTAAGAGAATTTGGCATTTTCACAAAGTGGCCAAGCCAAATACTCAAAACTTGGGAAATACAAGAATTTAAGTTGTTGCTGCAAATTCACTATAGCCTTTGTGCCATATGCATTATGATATTGTCTTTAATCACAGGCTCACATACTATTAAATCTCTGCTCTATTTAAAGTGCAGTAAGGGTATTGCTCACTTAATGAGCAGCTATTTAATATTTTATTTTATCTTCATTGTTTAGTGTGTACCCCATGGCTTATTTACTGCACACTATTCAAAGCCTGTTCTGAATACAAAATTGCTATTTTCCTTGGGATCTTTCCTTCAGCAGTCATCATTATTGTATCTGGGTGCTTCACAGCCATGAAATAAACTATTTTCACAACGTCTCAATAAAGTGAGGGGATACTGCACCCCTACTTCGACAGATGGCAGAGAGAGATATAAAGATGAAAACATTGCCAAAGGTTTTTGGTTGTCTGGGACTTTGTTTTTTTTCCTGATTTCATGGCACTGCAAAATATTTTATATATTCAAAGCATAGTTCAGCTTTATTTTTTATATTTATATTTTATATATTCAAAGCAATTTCAGTTCTAGCTGTGAATGCTCAACAGTTTTGCAGATCAGACTCTAGGGTCTTCTGTTGAATCCCTAAGAGCGTGACTGACAAACTGTAAAAATATGGATCAATTGATTTGCTTAGCAACATATACAAACACTGTGATTAAGGGTAGGGTGGAGTCTAGTTCTGCAGAAGCAGCATTCATACATTTTTAGGAGATAACTGGACTAATAAGCAAAGAAGGAAGAGACTCAGTTCCCCTACTCCCAGATGAATTCCCCAACGTCTTTCTCCAGCTGAACCCTGGCAATGAATCATCTCTTGCCTTTGCCTTTGTCACAACTTCTCTTTCACAGAGTCATAAGTGTACCCTCTGGAGGCTCATTTTCCTGGTCAGAAAGGTTTCTCCAGAAGGCAATTCGACTTAGGAGCTTAGTTTGGTCACTGTTACCAGCAATCCAGTCAGGCAAGTGCTTTCTCCACTGACCATAGAGGGACCCAAAGGACACCATCCTCACTATGCTGAAGTTACTTAGTGTAAATGACCTACATTTCCAACTCTACTAGCTGCTCTTAAGTCCCACTCAGTGTCTTTCTAGGCTCCCAGTCGCTGTTTTGTCTTCTTCCCCCCTCCCTCTGTTCTCAGTTCTTTCATCCTGAACAGCCCTGTGCTCAGTTTTTGCCCATCCTCTAGCCATTGCCTCACCAAAGTCTTTCAACCCGTTTCTTTTCCCTTCCTATTAAACTTGTACTTTTTACCTTCTGCATCAATACAGTTTTGCTATCAGTACCATGGGCTTGGCAGCAAGGTGGTCATTTAAAGCACAGAGAAGTTGTGAACCTTCCCCTGCCTTTTAATGCCAGAATGTCTCCCAAAGAGGTGGAAATGAGAGTATGCTGGAAAAAAACCAACCAGCTCCAACAACACAGTCCTGAATGCTGCACGTGCAGTTTAGAGGTATAAGTGAGTTGGCACACATGTGCACACCTTTCCCATGTAGGTGCTGGAGAATGGACATCTGTAGTGAAAATGGACTTTTTTCTTTTACAAACTTTTACCTAATATTGCAAAGATTTTCTCCTTCATTAAATACTGATTAAAGTCTTTGAAACACAGTTTCTGAGTTTCACAGGAACAGCGTGAGACACTTGAATGCTAAAAACTCTCATGTCCTTCAGGATCTTTTCTGAAGTATAGAGATTTCCAGATTATTTTTTTTAAAACATAGACAAAGTGGTGTATTCTCCAGTTTCATTCTTGGAAAAGTCAGACTGTTTTGCTTAAAATTTCCCTTTAAATAAATAAATCAGGCTAAGAGAGACACTCAGCATGGAAAATTTGAGATTGGATAGCTAAAGGTTGGCAAAGTTTTCAGCAATTGAGAAGAAGATTTTGTAATGAATGGGAAGTGTCAAGCAACCTTTGTAATTATTGATGCTACCAGCCCTTGCTTATAATAAGTACAGTTATCAAATATTTCAGTAAAATCATCTCTGCCCCAGAAAGAAGTTCCATTTTAGTGCCAATTCCTTCAGGCTTAATACCTTTGTTACTAAATGAAGCCTCCATTGCCAACCTCTAAGTATTTAGAAAGGAATGTTCTACTTAATTCCCATTCATAGTTGTAATTCAGGACTAGTCTGAACTTTGAATGCACCTGTAAGGGCACTGTTTGTGTGTATTGTATTGCTGGCAACAATGACTGTAGTAAAATGCACGGAACAGATTCCACAATTAAAGTGTTTTTCTAAGATAATAGGAATAATAGTCAATTAGAGCAATCCAATCGAGATCAAAATCAGTAGAGATGGTAGGAAGATGAAGTAACTGGCACTGCTGTTACCTGTGCAGTGTTTTCTAGAGAAACAGAAAATGTCACTCTCCAGTCTTAAGTAACACTAATTTGATGAGGAGAATATTAGCAGTGAAAATGAACACAGTGTATCTGTGGGTAAAGGTTATTGAAAGCTGAGCCTATCTTAATTTTGAGGGTGTGTGCATATATGTGTAGGTGATGATGAGTTCTGAGATTGGTTTTCAGATATAATTCAGAGACCAACTGCAAGGAAACCAAAATTAGTGTCAGGAGCTGTATTCAGTTAAAATGCAGCTACGTCTTGTGAAGGGCGTATGTCAGAATGGGATCTTCCCAGTCAACTGATTTCTGGGCATAGTCAGAGTTACAGGCTTGGTAAAAGGAAACAGATTTTTTTCTGCTTTTTGCCTTGTTTTTCTTTAAAAGCTGAAGCAGCATAGAGGGAACTGGACAGAATTTCTCCATTAGGATGCTGATTATTAAGTTATGATTGGTTCCACGGAGGTATCCATGAGGTTTATTTTCAAGGCATTGGAATTGGATGACTGTCTTTGAAAACATTGTTTGTTTGGCCTGCAGAGTCTTTACAGATGCTAAGAACAAAAGGATCTAGTCAGAGTCCAAAAGCTGCTCAGTTGATTTGCAGAGTGAATTAAAAGGTTGTTTGCCCAGCATTTGATTTTTAATCTTGTTTTTAGGGAAAAATAAATGAAAACTGGTAAAGAGCAACTTACAAGAGAAACTCTGCCTGAAGTACTTCATTCATAGGTGTAATGCAGACCACATATCTTGACACTTCATCAGATCTTTAACTTAATTTTATTTCTCCATCTTGTGGCAACATGCTAGAGAGCTTATATCGCATCAGTTTCCAGCACTGAATACAGCAAGTATGTAGGAAAAGTCAGTTGACAAGGATAAAGAAAGACAAAACAGAGATACAACACAGTAGAATAAAGTGGTAAATTAGGAAAAAAGGGTGGCAACAATCTAAGACCTAGAAATCTACCAATTTTTTCTACCAAGTTTATTATTTTGATGGACTAGTATCCCCTTCAGGCAATCTGATTTGCCCAGGAATCAATTCCGCAGGCCATGTGAGGCTTGCAGCATTAACAGCTCTGTTGGTACCCAAGAACTCTAATTTTCAACACCTTCTCTCTTTGATCTGGATTTGCCGAAGAAAATGGCTTAAAGTTCTGATGAAGGGATGGCTGCGTTTTACTAGAAGATACTTTCCTCAAAATAGAACTAAAAAATTACCAATAACAGCCTGAACAAATGTCCAAACCACTTTCTCATGATTCCCAAATAGGCCTCTGTTTCAGTGGATTTTCATTTGTCACCTTAAAATTTCATTAATCTTTAGAGGGAAAAAAATCACATTCTTTCCAGCTCAATTTATGATTGATGTGAGATTTCAATAATAAGGACCAACCAAAGAATAGAGTAGAATGCCTCCTGGTTTTCCCTGTGAATAGCTGCTTTTTTTTTTTTTTTTTTTTTTTTTTTTTTTTTTTTTTCTTTAGATGGTAGCAGTGAACAACAGAGGCCTTAGGCAGGAGGATGGTTTCAGGCACCAAGTGGAGTATTCTCTTAAATTACTGTCTGTTTTCAACACTTTTTGCCAGCAGTTGGCAGAGATCTTTCATGTAAATATTGCTTTAAACTGCTTTAAACTCTAGGAATGGTGGCTTTGTTGTCTCTACCTACCAATTTCATGTGATCTTAACAAAATATTGACTTCAAACACAATCTTTGTCCCTGAGTTGTACTCCTCTGACATTTTGTCCGTGAATCCTGCATTGCAAGTATACTAACTCAAAGCATTGGATCCAGCTTCTTTTCATCACATGATAACAATTATAATGATTTAATTCTAGGGAAATACTAGTTTAAAACAAAATCAGTGTAATTTTCAGTACTTCATAGGTTAAATAAGAGTCAAGAATGTCCCTCTGTAAAGGTGTTTTAAAGCATGCCACTTCAGACATGTAGTCATGTTCCTGTTCAAAAGAAGATTTCTCTTATCCCATACAGATTGTACCTGGAATGACTGCTTTTCACTCACTGATCTTCAACCACTTTATAAAGGTGGGTAAGATGGAGGGGTTCATGACCCTTCCTTTAATGCCTTTTCTATTTGTCTGTGCTCACTGACACTTAGTTTGTCAATAAAAAAGTCCGAACACTACATTTTGTGCTAGAGGAGATTACATCTCCCTTTCATTGGTGCAAAGCATTCAGGGCCAATTCTATTCTCACAGAGTACAATGGTAGCACTCCCAGTGAGGGGCAATCAGTCCTGGGAATCATTTGCTTCACCAAGTTCAAATTGCTCTCTGATGCCTCCAAATACATCCCTCATTTTCATCACACTGTTTCTTCTATTGCCTCAGTACACAAGCTCCTGCAGGGACAGTACCAGGTCCCTTAAGATACTTGTAATGCTATTGCAGCATTGTGTAAACTGTGCTAACGTTTCTTATCTTCTTGACTGTGTTCTGAAGCATCCAAGTATTCTTAAATGTATAATACGTCTCCTACATTGCTTCATTTGATTGGCATAAGATACAACATTGCAGCTGTCAGTGAGCTGCTGGTGGGTAGGACCCCATTTGTGTTCCAATTTTTACATGCATTTGATATCTGAAAAAATTGCTCGCGTTTAAACTTAACCATTCATCCATAAGCAGGGGGAGGACTTGGGCAATTAATAAAACTCTTTGCTCATTCATTTCTTTATTTTCCAAAGAGTAATATTCATGTTGTTAAAGAAGATCAGGATATTGTTCATAAACTCTTAATAAAGAAGAAGAGAAAGCACCTAATGTTCTTCCTCTGTGGCTGATAGACTCAGCTCTTGAGTGGTGGATGTTACAGATGCTACAGTTAAGTACATTTAGGGACAATCCCAGGCATACATACTCTTATTTTAAAGACAGAAAACAAGCATCTTTTCTTCTTCTAAGATGATTCTTGAGTGCAACCCATGTGACACTTTTAATGTTTAATTTTCTCCATGGCCATAAACAACCTTGAAATTATGATTCACTCCCTTCATATTGTTTGTCACTCTTATGCTTTCTAATACCCTCTCAAAGACATCAACTGCAGAATTTGGAGTTGGATACTGACACTGTGCAGGAATGTGTCATGTTCTGTCCATGCCTGGATTTATCCTAAACTGTATCATCCACAGTGTAATGACACCGGAAACATGCTGCTGGGAAGGGTTTGAGTGTGGTCTTTAGCTTCCATAACTAAGATCTTTTTTTGTTGTTGTTTTAAATCTGCTCTGGATCATTTAGGGGGGGTTGGTTTGTCTTATTTCAAGAACAAAAAAATTACACATCTCTTTAAGGGAAAAGTGAAGATAGAGATATGGCCAATCTATAATCCATTTTAATAAATGAGGAACAGGGTCTAAAACGGAAGAGTTTTCCAGGGAGCGCAAGAGAACTGAATCCTGTAGCTACTGATGGGTACATGTGCATCATATGCAGCTTACACTTGTATACTCAGCCTATCCACATTTGAGCTGCATCTCCACAGAAATAATAATACTGATGACTTTCAGAGACTTATGGCTTTGAGACACTTTCTGTAAACAAAAGAAAAACATAGCCAGTCTAGAATGGTCTAAGCTGGATGAAATAAAACAAAGACATCATCAACAGAATAGTACTTTAAAAAATCATTTTGAATAGGCTCAAGTGTTATCCCGGATTTATGGTGATTGTGCCCCTTGAAGCACTTGCCAAGTTTATATGCAGTTTGTGTGTGGTTTTTGAATGCTCGGCACAAAGTGACATTGAGAGGGTTTCTTTTAACATGCTCTGCTTCACCCATTGATTCAAACTCCCTAGGGCTTCTCATAGAATAATTTCAGATATTGTTAGCTGATATGTTCATCTGCATAATATCTTTAAGATTTTCTCCATATTAAGTATGTGATTGGTATGAGTTTTTGGGGACGTCATTATCTGAACTGTGATTTTAATGAAGGGGACTAGGTATTTCACATGTACATCTTGAAGGTGTACAACTTAAAGAGCTCCGCCGCAGTGCTGTGAACTGCCTAAGGTGCACTTTGTGCCAAGAGATGAATTGAATGACTGAAGGAAGAGAGGGCAAATCAAAGGGTCCAACTGGTGCATACAATGCACAGGTCAGGATGGAACAAAAGATTGCCATCTGTTCAATTTGGAAAACATTGACCCTTGTCTTTGAATGACTTGTAAGAGTGTTTTCCCCACCAAAGATATTATGCTAATTACCTTGCTTTTAAAAATAAGACCTGGTTTAATTTGTCAAAATCCAAGCCTAAGCTGTGCTTTTGCTGTGATGCCTGAGAGAAATCAACCAGCTAATGATGTTAAGTTGAGCACCATTTGGAGATAAGATGACATTACTCAGAGCCATTAAGCTGGACAGTAGCTAACCTGTCCAGCTGTGCAGGTTTATCATCAAGGAACTCCTCAGGAGCTTTCTGACAAGATTCTTTTCTTCCAAAAATGCTGATTTGTCAAGAATCAGCTGGAGGAAATGTGGAAGTCAGTCCTACCCCAACTTCGCTCGTAGCAAGAGAGCTACAGAACTCACCTGCAACAGGGCTGAGCTAAGATTCAAATCCAGCTCTAATTAGCACAAGGGACTTCAGCTTGGCTTTTTGCTGCCAGGCTGTAAATCAGTGGTCTCACATGTACACATATGCTCTCACTGGTTTTGGACCAGTTTGTATTAAATTATTTATACAAAATAAAAATTCCCAAATAGAAAGTCTGAGCCAGAAACTGATGATAAAAATAATAGTTGGGGTATTTAACTTGCATGACCCAGAGACAAGTCCTAGGCCTGCTTCAGGCAAAGCAAGAGATTGAATTTGTGTTTTTCCTGTTCTTTGTGAGCACAGAGAGCACTGAGCAGGTGGAGCTCTCTAGTCATTGGTGTTTTCCTTCTCCTCTTAGTCCCTAGCCTTGGCTTTTGCAGCTTGTTTTCAAACCCTTAGAAAGAGTAGGCTCTTTGAGGCAAACGCTTTGTTTTATTCCCTCTTTGTAGAGTGCCAGGTACGGTGGGACCCTGACCCTCTTCAGGACCTCTGGCTGAAAATGAAGCGCATTGGCAAAGTGTATCGTTGCCCTCTGGAATCGCTTGCCAGCAAACAGCAACCTGCTGTCAGTTGAGGGATTTTCACCTATACTTTCAGTGCCATAGATTTGATCACATCTTGTTCAGATCTAGAAGGGTTTCAGTACAGACCCAAACATTACCCTCAGAAATTTACACAATAACAGGCTGACTGAGACCCTTTGTGAAATAGTGGCACAGTTTCAGTGCTCACAGGAAGCATGCTTGATACAGGACAACCTGTAGTAGTACCCGTACAGCTGCATCAACAGGAAATTTTTCTGTCCGAATGTACTCTAAGGGACATTAGCCTTAAGGACATGGTAACATACTGAAATACATGTCAGATGATGCAACCAATGGTGTTTTGTTCACCTAGACAGAAATCTGCTGATTCTAGGAAAGAAGAACAGGTTTTATCAGACTTTACACCCCTCTGACTTATTTCAGATTTTGAACCTTAAACAAGCCCATTCTACTGCTTCCTCCTCTCCAGGATCTGAGGCTTTTTTCCTAGGACATTATTAAGTCCAGGATTTCATAGAATTGTAGACAAGAGGTAGCAATACTGGAGCCAGTCCAGTACTTCATGTGCTCACTGGGTATGAAACAGGTGGAAACTTTTTAACCATGCCCATTGTGGTCTGTGCATAGTCACTTCTCAGGATGTCCTCAGGCTGCACTTCTCAAGATATTTAATGTTGTTCTTAAAGCTGTAGCCCCTTAAGTGATGCGATTTTTTGTTTTACTTTCATATGGCTGTCTCAAAAACAGAAGTTTCTAGGCCGTAGTTTGCAGAGAAAAATCTAGGAATTAAATCTCCTCAATGGTTCAGGTAACAGCAAATTGAAGGAGGGAAAGAAACAAACCCAAAGCATTCAAGCAAATCTGAGGTTTCCTGATTTTTAACCCGTGTAATTAGTTTGGGCAGGTGGGAATTGATTATATTGTAGGATAGGCTGTTAATTTGAGCTTTCCTTTTGAAAGGCAAGAGGCCAAAGAAGCAAATGAGATGGCCATCAGCAAATGTCTTTAAAATTACATTCCAGTAGAGAAATGGAAAACAGTAGTGGGATAAAGGGAGAAAGTACCAGTTGTATACAGCACAGCAGAGGGAAGAATGAGTGATCAAAGACTTGATAGTGAGGGAAAGGATTTCACTAAGCTGAAAGAATAACAACATGAAAAAAAGGGCAAATTCTAGCATGATAAAAATGTGATCATTTAGAGTTAGCCTGACATTACTATGCTATCAGTGAATTTGCTGCAGCTCTACTGTGTAAGCTACATCCCATATCTTGATGAATGTTGTTTTGTAAGGGTCAGTATTTTGTCCATTTGGACTGGCACTTATAAATGGCACAAGCTTCTGAATGGCAATTTCTAGTTATAGAAGTGTAAATTGCCTGTAACTTTAATGTAACACCAACAACTAAAATGTCTCCTTTCCAATGTTATTAGAATGAGAAATGGATGGTAATGCAAGTCTGGAGGGAACTGAAGTGATGTTGTTTGAACGTGAAATTTTAAGGGGGAACAAATTTGTGCTAGTGTAAAGTTATTGATTATGGCATTTAAAATGTGAAATTCCATGGAAAGCTATTCCAAAGAGAGTTGGTCTGTGGAGACCAACAGCACTATTATATCTGAGATATAACAGGAAAATGGTTTCAATGCAAATCTGCAGGGAGAAGCAACAGTGTCACTTTACATGGAAAAATTATTTCAGTGCAAGTCCACAGAGACCTGTAACAATACTGTTCGAGTGTGAGATTCTATGGGAAATGAATTTTGGTACTACTCTGCCTGAACGAAGTCATTAGATTATGATGAGAAAATTATTTGATGGAAAGAAGGCTCAAACAATAGCCACAGAACAAATCATCAACATCAGTAAGCTTTCATTGAGGCATCAAAAATACCCAACCTTTCCTGTTGCTTAAGCAGTGGAGGCTCAGCTTGGGTGCCCAAAGGAATGGAGCAGATTTTTAGCACTCGGTGATCTCACCAGGCCACTGGGATGGCTGAGGAGCAGGTAGAGAGTACTGGACATTGCCTTCTCCTTTTCCACTTCTGGCCTGCCCACTCCCCAGTCTCTGCCTCAGGGATGGGGAGTGCATGGATCAGTTCAGAGAATTCACACCTACTGCTCTGAGACAGCTACCGGTCTGTTTTGTTCTGCAAAGCTCAGCACAAAACAGTCCAAAGTGGGGGCATGGGAACAAGCATCATGTCAGATAAATTGTTTTCTCTTACTCGCTTCCTCTAGGTATAGTTGTAGCAGGCACAGTGGGGCATGCTTGATCCAGATTTGTTTCAACAACTCATGTTGTATTACACAAGTCTGTTACTCTCCCTGTGTCCAAACACAATCACAGTTTAGGGAAATTTGAGCTCCAGTCATCCTGGCTGTCTTACAAACCTTGGGATTTCAACAGTTTATAATGTAGTTGAAGTTTGCTTTCAAATCTAAATTTCACAGTTCCAGCTGAACTATCTCATCATAAGAGTGCACCAAAACAAGATTCCCATTTTAAGAAGAGAAGGATGATTTCCAGGCAAGTGATTCACCTCAAGTCCTGTAAGCACAAATTCTTGGAAGACAGCATTAAGTAACATCTTTTGCAGATGAGCTTATGATGAGACAACCTGAACATTCTTATGTGTTTCCTATGTATCATGTGTATAGAAATAGCTTTTAACTGCCAAGGTCATCAGCACCCAGGAAATACCATAGATAGGTGGGAAGAGAAGGTGTGAATGAGTGGACTGATTCAGTTATGTATTTGGACAATATGCTCTTAAAGCCACATTTTATATAATTTATAAGCAATGCTTTCCATAATATGACTGTAAGAAGCTGTTTGAAAATTTAGTGGTGCTTGTTATATTAATATGAAGACAACACCTACCAGTAGGACAATTATCTAAAGTACAGCTGTCTTGCTAGTCAAAGTACAACCTTTTCTGAAATGACAGCTCTGTATGGTCCCACTGTATTCACCAAAACATGGTTGGTCTCTTTGACTGAAGCAATCTTATTCATGGCAATCCATCTGTGCACCCGTTCTTTCCCCTGTCATTTTGGAGAGAGACCTAAACTACTTCTCATTTATCATGAATTTCTGTATAAAATTAGCCATATTCTGAGCAAATGTAATGTCCCTCTTCTAAGTGTTCACAGCAAAAATAAAGAATTGTTGTGCAGCAAGTCCAAAAAGAGCTATTTGTCTGAAAGGAAGAAATCAACATCTCTGAGGCAAATTGTCCCTTGCTTTGGGTCTGTGTCACAACCTGTCTCTCACATTTCTCTTGTGGCTCAGGAAGATGTGTGCTGCAAGGTATAAAGACAAGTCCAACTTCGGAATGATGTTCAGATGCAAAAATCAATTTGTGTCTATCTCTAGTTTTCAGTATATGTTGATGTGAAATTTAAGGAAGGCACTGTGGACTGGTTTTGTTCTTTTCTGTAACAAACTGCAGAAGCAGTAAATCATATCAAGAAGCATGTAGTCATGTCAAATTACTCAGTTCTTTCTATAATAAAAGCAGAGGCTTCAGTTCCTGTCTTACAGGATAGCTGATTGATTTACGATATAACAGCTTCTCTTTCAGGTTTCCTAGTATTTTTGTGTAAATAGATTTGGAATTGGAACTGATGAAACCTGAAGATGGGGACCAGATTGTGATCTTAATTGCTTCTGAGAATGGATCTTTTCAGATTTTCTAGATTGTAAAGACAGAAAAGCCAATTTATAAAATCTTGTAACAATTCAGTAGAATTTTTTATCGTTGTTTGAATTAATCATCTGCCTATCATTAATCTTGATCCTTTGGAGAAAATGGACAGCCTGTGTCCCATTATCTTCCAGCAGAGCTCCCTGGGCTTTCAAACTTTCTCTTAAAAGGGCAAAGGAAATCTTATCTGTTGCATGTCATCACAGCCATATTGGCACAGGATCTTGGGGATGTTCACAGCATGATTGGAAGCAACATTAAAGCAGAACCCCTTATTATTATAGATGCCTTGGTTTTAGATGTATCCTCCCAAGATCTTGGAGCAGCAGCAGCTTATTCTTGCTTTGGTCAGCTTTGAGCTGATTCTTGCTTCTTGTGTATGGGAAAGCAGCAGCAAATCTGTTTTCCCTGGGGATGTATTTGGTGGATACTGCATGTGAGAACCCTGGGAGATTTTCCTCCCATGTACTCTGAGCCACTGGCTTCATTTACACAAAGGGTCATTCTACACGGAGAAACTACACAGACTTTACAAAATTATTTCCCAAATCCCTGCTGTAGATTGGTGCATCTCTGTTACACGGATGTACTTACAGTCGTTTAGCTTAACTGAGTAACAGACCAACTACAGTCAGTAGAAGCTCACTGAAGGACCAAAGCTTCATTTAAAAAAAAAAAAAAAAATCATCGCTGTATTTTTGCACAAGAGTTGGGACTGTAATTCAGATTCTCAGCCTGGCACATCTTTATTCCAAATCTCTTTGTAATTAATGGAGTCACTCTGAATTTGCATTCAAAGAAGTGCAGAAACAGAATTTCTTTCCTTTAGAATTCCTGATTCTCACTTGCTTGATTTCCCAGTCTTTGCAGTGCATTTATATTAATCTCTTATCTTAAATTGTTTATTGCTCTTTATTTTAATATTTAGTTAGGCTATCATGTTACAACACAATATATTGGGAAACAGTTTATGCACCCTTCTGTTACTACTGAGAGAAGCAAATGAAGTATCAATTACATTTGTTATTCAAAGAAGAGGGACTAGAAGTAAATCCATGTAGGTTTTAGCAAGGTAATTTAAACATAAGCTAAACCTTTTTGTAGAGTGCTTTAGCTGTGGCTCAAGATGCCTAGAGGAGTTATGGGATAAACATAATAGGAGATCAGAGATTGACTAGACACCTACATCTCAGGGAATACTGGGAGATAAAGAAATCGGTTGTGCTGTGCATGATGCAGTGCTTTGGCCTAGATGACAAGTTAATATTTCATTTCAGCTTAAATGACCTCATGTCCATTGCTCTGTAAAATAAAATATCCTTGGGTTCAAAAAAAAAGGAATGAATGTACACAAGGGAAATCAGGTGAACAGCAGAAATTACCAGATCCTCTCAGTGCTGGAAATGTCCCATTTCTCTTTCCCCCAAAATACACACATCAGAGCAATGAGAGATCTACACTTTGATGTTAATTCACATCTATACAGTCTAGAGCACACACACAAATCCAGTAATCCTTTGTGCTTCTGAAGCACAGATTCCTTCTCTTTTCCCAGCGGTAGAACAAAGAATCTTGATGGATGTCAGAGACCCATCGGAATGGACCCTACAGATCAGACTTCTGCTGTTCACTGAATACCACACGCAGGCTATCACACTGAGAGCACATGCAACCATTTCTCTCCTTTAAAAAGCCAGCATTATTTTATTATTTCAGAGTCTTACATAACTGTGTGGTGAAAATGAGAACACAGATCTGGGGCCACAAAACATTCCAGCAATTCTCATTGCAAAAGAAACATAAACTTCAGCATCCATCAAACAATTCTCCCTCCAAATGAATAGTGAACATACAAACCCACCATCTCAGCTTGAGTTCCTTTGCAAAAGAAAGCCCTATGGAGTTATTAAAAATAATAATAAAGTAATCCAGGCTCCCAACAGACAGCATTTGAACATCATGTCAAGTTCCTATAAAGTAGCGCAGCAACACCTCCTTTTACTAATTTCCCTAAATCCCTAGTGGCTTCCCATTACCACAAATTAAGCTTACATTCCTTTCTGTAAACCTAGCAAGAATTGCAGGGCCAGTGTCCCCTGTGTACAGCTCTCTGAGGTCGGATGCTTTGGGTTGTCTGGTTGTTACTCATGCCTCCCACTGCGAGGCCCAGCATTTCCCCTGCCCCATCATTTTCCTTCCACCCCCCAGCCTGTTACAAATGACTGTTCCTCTGCAGGGTGTCATGGAGAATGACTTTGTCAGGACAATGCAGGGTCAGTGACAGCATCAGGCGCGTGTTGAGTGATCTCATAGGGAGGGAGCAGTGTTCCGCTGAAGGCAGCAATCTTCTGCCTTTCATTTTAATTGGATCTTCATTCTGACGGCTTGGCAAAGCGAAGATCTGTGATGTGCCTAGTGCAGATGCGACCATCTGTGTTCAGTTTCTCTTTGTGTCAGTAGTTCCCTCTCCTTTTAATCCCAGTTTTACCTTCCCTCTGTGTTCAGAACTCCCTCTTTACTTTGTTGTTGCCCTCTGCATATTCCTGATCAACATCTTCCCATTCTTTCCTTCAGTGAAAAGCACCACACTGCTTGGCTTGGCTCAGCTCACAGAAACCCACCACATGGCTGCTCAACATGTCAAAGGCGAGTCTCCATGTGCTGCTGAACCAAATCCAGAGAAAGCAGAGAAGCATGGCTAAAACCCAGGGATACCTGTCATTCCTCACCTCTTTGAGTCATCAAATGCCAGATGGAACAGGAGCTTATTCCTGGGTGTGGGAGGGTTCTTAGGTGGCTTTTGGAGAGCACAAAGCGGCTTCTTAGTGGGAAGGTCTTTCCTGTGGGATGCTAGAGAGGACTAAAGGTCAGTCAGCATTTCAATTGTCCTAATTAAGGACCTCATGGTCTTTGATTAGGCTAACAGATGCAGCCACAGTACTGTTTGTATTCTTTATTTCAGTAAGAGAACAATGGCAATGCTGAGATTCTCTAAGAGAGCAACATGCTTGGGAGCATCCATTTTTTCGTCAGCTTGGGGAGTAACATGTAGTGGTTAGAGCTGGAGACTGGCAGTGTTTCCCATTGGATTCTGCTCCATTGTCTCTGCCAGTGTCTTCTGCAGAAGTGTTTCCCTGTATTATAGTATACTTTTTCCACACTTGTCTTCATAAAGATAAATAAATTTGTCCCCCCTTGTGAAGCATTGTCATGGCATTGGGTGGAAGACACAATATTAGCATAAAGTGTTATGGTCATTACTATTCATTCAGTGAGCACATTCAAGGGAAGTTTGTTTAAACTAGTGCTGCTTTGCCTGATTAAAGAGTCAGCTGTGAATGAAGCCACTCAGAGATGGATCTTTGGCCTGGTGCCACGGTCACCAAAGGTCAGAACAAGGGCAAGTGGGGCTCCTCTTTCCCTATGTTAAGGTACGGCAAGGCAGTATATACTCATCAAAAATTAGCATTCCACTCACAGGCAGGTGGGGGATGTATGTAAGAAACCTAGCTTCCAGAACAGTGTGGTTTTCAAAAATGCTTGGTAACAACAAAAATAATTAAAGTGAGAGGGAGAGAAATCAACAGAAAACGTTGTAGACATTAGCACCCTTAGAATTGGTGGTGACATAGTTGTAACTGAAACTGCAGGCACCCAATAAGTTTGTTTGGTCATGTTTTCACATGAAAACAATGCAAATGAGAGAGAGAGTATCCATACATGACTTTCCTTATCTTCTCAACACGTATGTTTGCTTACCACTCTGTGTCATTCTTCCCCTGAGATCTTCTGAAATGTCTGGGAGATCAGTGGGGGGGTACAGTTCTGGTGAACCATTGGTGAAATGGAGTTGTGGTAGAGACAGAGCTGTGCAGACAAATAGGGCCAAACATTTCAGAAGCTGTTAGGAAAGCAGATTGGTACCTCTACTTTGCTGAGAGGATTTGCCCAATGAGCACTTTCTGTGCTGTGTGCCTGCCAGTAATCCACAAAAGGACGGTTTTGAAGACTACGTCCTGAGCCAAGGCTAGGTTAGAGAATGCATGTATGGCACCATCACAGTGCCGGCGGCCGTGAGTACTTTGGTGGGGTGCCTTTCTCCCCAGCAGCTAGAACTTGCAGTGGGGACTGTCACCAGAAGAGGCATCTAGATAAAGCCTGGCCTCATCTGGATAGTGGGTGGCATCAATAAACCTTTGCCATCCCTCTGACCATCACTACTTGGAGCCCACAGACTCACTGAGCTCCCACCACACAGAGCTCTGCTTTGTCAGCAGTAGCTGTCACTTCATCCTCTTGCTCTGAGCCTCTGGGGACTTAAATACAGTTATTCTTCAAGTGCAGTAGCAGTGAAGGGAGTCTATATGTCTCCTCCTCCCACTCCCTCTAGCCCTTTTGATAGTGGGCAGGACATACTTTCATCCTATAGCCCCAAAGCTGATTTGCCATGTGAAGTATCTCCAGTTAGATTTCTTTCTTGGACAGATTCCCTGGCCTGACTTAGCTGCCCAGAATGTGTGTCGTAGGTTCAGCAGATCCCACCCAGGCAGTGATTTAATCTGACAGTTATACTTATTCGTGGTGACATCCTGGCCAGCCAGCAGCTGCACAGAATGTTCAAGCAACACAGAGAGGAGGAGGTGGGACGGACGGGTGCCACCACCACACGCCAGAGCCCAGCTGAACTCCCTGTCCCCGGCAAGTACCCTTCCCTCGCCTGCTTTTCTCAGAAAGGAGGTGGGCTGCCTTTCCATTCATCATGTACCAGTCTGGCTGCTCCCAGGAGGAGCTTGTTACAGACAGATACACACTCAATAGGCTCCCTCAAGCAGAGTAAATTATGTGCTTGGAGAAAAAGGGGAGGGGAAAAAAAGAAGTGCAAAGCAGTCAGCACGATGGAGCTGTTGCCCAGCTGCTCTTTTTGGGGAACACAAGTATGCAATTAGCCTGGAGAACTAGGACATTTTTCTTTGCCATAAGACACGCACTGCAAGGTCTGGGTGGGAACCTGGGCTTGTAACGTGTTTTCACACAAAAGTGGCTCCACAACAAAGTGAACAACTGTAGGATCAGGTAACCAAGTTGTGATAGGGCTGCACTGACTGAGCTGGCTGAGCTGGGAATCCTGCACTCTTGAAAGTGAAAAAGGAGCGTATGTACACACATGCCTGAAAATGTAGCTTTTGGTGTAGATGTGTGCAGCATCAACATGCCTTTCTTCTGTCAAGTCCATGGTGCAGGCCCTTGGCATTAACAAGAGTTTTGTAGTACTTAAATGATATAGAAGATGTTCTTTATGATCCCTCAGGGTTTTCTCTGAGCTATGCATTCATCTGTGGAAATACTGTAACCTGGAAAATGTAATGGAAAACAGTGCTTTGGAAATGCTCTGGCACAGAAATAGGAATATTGAGCTGAAACAAAACATCCCGTTTTGTCCTCAGGCACACAGATGCAGCTTCTGTTGGGGTCAGTAGCTACTCACAAATGTCTCAGACCAAAAGTAAAGGTATAAGCATTTGCCCCCACTAATGCTAGGGTAACTCTACATGAGGATTCCTCTCAGTCCTAGCTGTGTATTTTCAGCCTGTTTAACAGCACTCCCAGGAGTTCCTCCAGGATCCCAGACCATTGGGTTGCACGAATGCCCATGATTTAATGTGCGAGTTTGCTTTTGTCTGTCCAAGAAGATCTGGAGAGATTTCGGTATTCTGTCTATAAACTAAACTGTGAAAGGACAGGAGTGTTTTCTTGATGCTAAACCACTTGCTAAAAGATCTGGCCATCAGAAATGTATTTTATGCTGCATGCTTGGTCTGAACATGTGATGTCAGAGTTGGCAGGCATCCCAATAAATTGGGGCAGTTTTGATTTCTACTGATTTGTCCCATGTTCTTGGTAAATCCTAAATATCTGAATTTGTTGTGTACTACATCTGCCAGCCTATGCATAGCACGATTTTGCTTCAGGAGTGTGTGAATCTGAGACCTGGTCTCAACAAGCCCAGTTTGAATTTTTTTTTAAAGTTCCTGCTGGGATTTTAAAGGGGGCTGTGCTCTGTGTATGGTGGTTTAAAAGCCAGCCGAAAAAAAAAAAAAAGAAAAAGAAAAAGAAAAAAAAGTTAAATCTTGTAAAGACAGTGTCCCAAGGCTGCATCCTATTTTTTGTACATGCTATTTGACAACCCTCTGCTTTCCCTTTGCTTCTATTGCAGCAAAATCCAGGTACATTTAGGACTTTTCTCTGTTATATGTGCATATGTGCAAGGGGATTGGATGTAAAACTAACTTCTGAAGTCAAAGGCTATGGATGCTAGGAGCATTCTTTGTTCCAACAAAGCATTTATGGGTTAATCAAGACTGGAACAGGATTCTGAAAGGGGATATGTGCAGTGAAACAGTCGGATGTTTACTGACTTCTTAGACATGGGAAGGGGGGGTGAAAAGTTTCCCACTAAAAAAATGAGTAATATACAAGACAGCCAAGAAACACTTCAGGTTGGAAAGGTTTTGCAAAAATTACTCTGTGTGCTTTTTAAAAAAAATGTTACTAATTTTTAGAGGTGGTGCTCTTTGTGAGACATCTGACTAAGTGCAGCTTGTTGTGGATGTGCTTCTCTGGGGTTAGAGTCAAGGCCAAGTTCTTCTGAGGTTCTTTTTTCCAGGGAGATGGATACCTTCCCTAGTGATCCTACCTCCATCCCCATTCCCTTCCTGCCATCTTTATTTGAGTGTCATGATGTTTTGATGGTAGCCTCCTCCTTCTCCTAGCTATAAAGGAGACTGTCCTGAGTCCTTCCTCCTTACTATCAAGAAGATCACTTGTATGGCTGCTATTAAGATCCTCCAGTGACCCACTTAGTAGTTGACATCAGTAGGTGAAAAGATATAATGGCAGGCTGAGGATCAAACTTGATATGAAAGGCAAGGGGTAGCTGCAGCGGTGATAGGGAGGGCTTTTGGCACAGCTGTGGAGAGTGTGCACTCTCAGACAGCAGCAAGAAGGACACCTTTGCCCAAAGACTACTCCCGCAGACTCTGTCATCTCACCAGAAAAGCAGTTCCTGCCTGTGAACAGTTATGGTTGATTTGAGAAATGAGATTATCTGAGAAGGGTGAAAACTTGTTTCTCAGTAAGTTGTTTGGGAATGAGTTTATTTAATTGGCCCCAGCTCCCAGCACGCACAGCATCATGTATAAGGCTCCAGAAGTTCATAAGATTTACATTTACATTTTAAAAATAATAAGGAGTTTGTACTTATTTATTTTCTGGTGTTCTAGCCTCCAGGGTTCATAACTTGAAGCTGCACTTTGCAATCATGATAGCTAAAATATTTTCTTCCTTTTTTACCAAAGCAGAAATTCTCAGTTTATCACATTCATTTAGAAGCTGGGGATTAGAAAAACTATCAAATACTAAGGGGACCATAGATGAAAGCCTGACATTTGGCAAGCTTGTATTCTGCAGCTGTAACCACCATCTCTTTAAGAAGTGGGAAAGATCAAGGAGATTACAGAAATTGTCTCGCAGGGGCAATTTCCTAAGTTTGGGTGCTCTGGAACTGTTTGAAAGACTTGTGTAGAAATTTGCAGGTCACAAAAAGAGAGGTTGCTTTTCCCAAATCATTCTGAATTCATAGAAATGGCATTGCTTTGCTAAGAACAATAAGAAGTTTGATAGAATACTTCTGGCTCAATAACAGACTGATTTGGCAATGAAAGTAGGTCAGTTCCAGGCTTCTTTTTCTATTATTTCTTTTCTGGGAGTTGGAAAGAAAATGTATTTTTGATATTAAAAATACAAAATTGTGAAATCTTGCTCTGGCATAGGTCAGTTGCTCTTGATATTTACTGAACAAGCCATCTAATTTCAGCTTCCAGAGTTCTTTATAAAACTGCCAGTTTAAAGTTTAACATAAAGTGAGCAGTTAAAAACTGTGTATTTTATGCCAGTGAAAATTGCTATTACTGGTCTTTAGAAAAGATGCCATCTCTGACACTGAGGTGGTAAGACCTTATAGGGACTGGTTAGTTAGATACCCTTGGAATTTTCCAAAAAGGACTTGTCATTATGAGAAAAAAAAAACACCAAACAGATGGTTAAGATGTGCTAAAATCCTATTGAACTACACAAAAAGATTTTTCCTGTTTGTGTGTTAGCAAGCCAAGTATGGGCGGGTGGAGACTGGGCTGTGTCATGACTTGTCGAAGGTGAGAATTCCAAACTGCTTTCACCTCGGTAATATTTTTCCATGCGAGAGAACTACATATACCTTTATAGAGGAGAATGAATGCAGAATACACGATACACAGAGTATCTACATTAGACTGCTGTAGACATACAATACGGATGTTCAGAACAAAGTCTGGCTCCTTAGGAATCATTGGGGAAGGAGCTGCTCAAGTGGTTCTGAGTTAACATGTTTATGGTGGACTGATGTGGTCCTCTGAATGTCACCAAATGTGACCATCATGTTTCTTTGGGCACAGTCTAGTTGAGCCCTGTGCCCTGATTTCTGATGGCAGAAGGTGCTTTCCTCTCTCCTGCTCGAGTACCTGGTATCAGGAATATTTTCAGAACCCACGAGTCGCATGTCTGGTGCTAGAACTCAAACTAAGCTTGGCACCATGATATCACTGCTGTCTCCTATTGTCCAGCCTGGCCTCTAGCAGCTTTTTGTAGCTCTGTTTCAGCAGTGCAGTCCATACTACCATTCTACTTGTTCAGGAACCTGAGCTGTGTGTCCCTGAGAGCCAGACCTGCTCTTTGTTCCACAACAAGTGTGTCTGAGAGACACTCAGGTTCTTGGTCTTCCTGCTTCCACTTGGCCACTTAGTTTGGGTAACACTGGCTCCCTCCTCCCAGAGCTGGCTGTACGGGCTTGTACACACTACCCAGAGACAGCCAGGGCACAACTCCTGAGTTGGCAGGCTCTCCAGCTCATTGCTACAGTGTGGATGGACTCACCAGTTGAAGGCTGGAAACAGGTTACTAGGGCAAATGCCACACCATGGGAATGAGACCGGACTGTTACCAACCCTGAACTGAGGCAGTTCAGTTCAGTGTTCCTCCATCATCCTGTTTTCCAGGCTACAGGCAGCAATGTCCTATTGAGTAAAGTGCCTTCATGGTGAAGACATGCTGTAAGCGCCCCATGAAGAGCTGTACCCAAAAGTATTAGTCTGAATGATCCAATGCAAGTGTTCCCTAAGTGATGCTTGGTTTTTCCTAGCGTGTTTTGGAGATGTCGGTCCACACGTGCTAGCAAACCGCATCTTACGCTGCAGATTTGTCACGTGTTGCTACATGTGTTGCTGCCCAAATGCTTTGATATCCTGTGTCCACGTGAGCATTCCTGCTTGTCTGTGAGTGGAACCTGTGCCTGTGGACTTGGCTGGAGATCTAGAGTAAAGGACATGTTGCCCTTTCAGCTCTGGTCCTAATTGCCACTTTGAAATAGGGAGGCATGTGTGGAGCCAACAGTTGTCCATGCAGTAAAAAATATCCCTTTATTTGTTATAGGAACAGACTTTCTGGGCCAGGCTAAAAATGTGTGTTGCTCTGTATCCTGTCTTTAGCCCTAGCCAGTGGTGGAGACAGAAGATCAGGAGGGTTTCAGAGTGATCCCTTGCCCAGTATGTCCTCCAGCCTTCCAGCAGTCTGAGATTAGAGATCTCCTGAGTTAGAAGGAGGATTCCACCAGTAACCTGGGAAATGTTGGCCGTTCTTAATTTAGGGGTTTCAGGAAGGTGGTATCCTCTCATTATAGTGTGTATTTATTCTGGATAGGTTGAAAAAGCTTCTGAATATGCCAATGTGTAAGTAGCGAGGAAACACGTACCAGAGTGATGAAAATACCAAACTGCAACCTCAGCATAGAACTGCAGGTAAATTGCAGAGAGGGTTTGCTTTGCCCCAGACAGAAAGTCCTGGCTGACATCTCTGACTGTGTGGCTTCAGACTCTGAATTCAAAGGAGGACTTTAAGGGATAGTGCACTTGGGCAACTTGTTGTTTGCTTGCAGCTGGTGGCAGTGATGACACATATCCCTGTTTGCCAGTCAGCAATGTCTCAAGCCTGCTCTTGATGACAGTCATCACCAGTAGCTGTACCAGTGTCTATAGGGCTGTGCAGGGAGGGCATGCCCAGAGCTCAGAATCTGTCCCTCAGAACCCAAAGGTTCAGAGGTTAAAACCAAAAATGATAAAGCAGATCTCCAGATATAGTGCCATGCGTCACCATCCCTTCTGCTCCAGCTGCTGAACTCACAGCTGCCCTCATGCCAGCTGGTCCAGGGGAGTTAAGGCAGAGCTGCTGCTGGCAGCACACACATTTTGTGCCTTTACAACGTTTAGTTTATCCAGGCTGGAACTCAGTGTAACTGTGTGGGCTGACAAAGAGCACTTGTCCCTTCCCCCATCCATGCTCTGCCAGAAAATGAATTTGTAAGACACTAGCTTCTGCCTCCAATCTGCTGCCATGTGGGAGCCTGGCGCTCACAGGCACCAGCACACGTGCATGTGTGCACGCACACAGAAACAGGCACGCACGCGGGAGTACTCAGAGGTGCAGTTACTCTGGCAGTGTGCGATCGCACATGGACTGAGACAAGCAAATTGGGGCTCCAGGCACCGCTGCCACAACAGGGCCATGGAGCATCCTGGCTGTGCTGAGCATGGGATGGGGAGCTCCTGTCAGCGAGAGGCTGCTTGTTATGGGTTTGGGTCTCTCATGGCTAGGTCCCGGCCTGCAGAAGCTCCTCCTCAGGAAGATCAGCTGGGAACATTTTGCTTACCCTGAGAGCAGTTGGGGATCTTAGGTCACCTGGAGGCATAAGCAGCGGGGTTAAAGGAAGAAAGCCCAGATGGGAAGGCAGGGGAGGGGAAGTGACCCTAATAGCTCTGAGTGTGAACATCTGTCAGAACAAGGACCACTGGAGCTCAGCACAGAGCTGCCTGCACCGTTACTTGGCATGGGTGGTACTGGGAAGGCGACAGCACATTTCTTCAGTTTCAGTGGGAGGGAAATGGCACCATGCTTTGTTCCTCCCATCTTAGCACCTGCTGTCTGCTTGCAGTGGTTTAGGTCTTGGGGTTAGGGAGAATCTAAAAGTCCTGGGATTCAGGAGATGTGGATTGTATGCACTGCTTGTTCACAGTCTAAATGTTGGCAAGCCAAAGCACCTCCAGCTCCCAAGCAAAATATGGTGTGTTCCCCTGAAACTGAATTAGTGCAAATCAGTTGGAGCCAAATCTTTAAGTCTTTCCTCATACTTCCATAGTTGTTCTCGAGATTGAAAAGTGATCAGCTTTCATCTGGAGCTTTGCTGATATTATTGGTAAAGACTATAGGACTGATCCCACTGTTTAGTTTGACTCAGAGGCAGGTACTCCCCCATCAACACACAGCAATAGCACATGAATTCGGGAAGGGATTTTGCCCAAGGTATACATTTCAGGTCAGAGGATTTAAGGCTATATAAAATCAACTGCTACAGAAAGAGTTAATAGCAAAAGATGTGGAGGGGGGAGGGTTTGGGGAAAGTCACGGTATCAGATTTTCCTCTAAGGGGCTCTCAAATGATTCTCAGCCCTGCCAGAAGTCAAACATCTCCTCCCCAGTGAAGCTAAGGATGTCTGTCTTTTTGACTCAGCTGCCAGAGTCATGTTGCAGAATTTGATCCTTCTGCCTGTGTCCCTTCTCCCCTCTTCTGATCGGCCTCTGCCTACTACTCTTGTGAAGCCTGAAAGATTTCAAGACCATGAAAGTGCAAGTGATCTCATCTGGCTCTGTGGGCAGTGCAGCAGGTTCTGTCTTCACATACGATACAGTTTCAGCCTTGATGCTGTCCTCTGCTGTAATGCTAGATGGGCTGAACAGATGGGGAGGTTCGATGGCAGGGCTCAGGCTGACAGCTGCTTTGCAATTATAAGTCTGGAATGCGATTTGAGGGGTCTAAGATACTTAGTGCTGGGGCCTTAGTGCAGGAACATATATCAAGTAGGTCAGGCTCTGCACCAGAGGAAGAGTGCAGGGAGTCAGTTGTTGTGTGACAAGCAGCGCTGGGCCTTCCTTAGTAGGTTAATGTTTTGACATCATTTTGATCACAGAGATTTTAACTCCCTGTTTTTTGACCCTTTATTTATATTTTTTATTCCTAGGTTTAATTTACTATAAAGACCAAATGCTTGTGGAATGGGACTGTGAATTTCTTACTGATTTTACAGCTTTTGGCAAATGGTCTCTATTGAGAGTGTAAGAGAGTTTACCCATGTGGCCTCTGAGGAAAGGGAGCATTTATACCCTGTTTTTTTATGTGGGAAAACAGAGGTTCGTGGAGATTAACAGGTTTGTCCAAACTTTGGCCTCACTGGAAATTCACATGGAAGTCAGCAAAGCATCCCAGTTGCACAGCTTCCTCCTCCTCCCTGTAAGCACCCAGGTTAGACTGACTTTAGTTCATCTGAACCTGATTTTTCAGTACAAGGTACTCCCTTCTAAGGAAGCTTATAGCATGTCTGGATAGCACCTGACTTAGCTCTACCCATACTAAATCACAGTGTGGACTTGGCCTGTCAGGTCTCAGCTAGCTGAGGGATCTTTGCATGGTTCTTCATTGCACGGTATAGATGCAGGGCATGGCTGTTCAGCAGGTGGATGCAATTTGTACATTGGGACCATGGGAACAGGACAGGATGGGTTTTGACTGCGGGGAAACAAAGAACTTTGCGTTCTCAAAGCCAAAAAGCTATGCAAAATGGGCAAATTACCAATTCTAGCAAGTGAAAGCCATGCTAGAGAACACGATAACCAAAGATTTTTTTTTATATTTTCATGCAGCAGCTGAGATAATTTACTGCTGGTCCCTTTTTATGGCTCTTCAGTTTTGGCACAATCATGTAATTAGGCCATGGTTTGTCTGTCGATGTTTTTGCTTTGTCAACCTGTCTTGTTACTGAGGAGAGGTAATCGGGGACTTACATACCACAATGTGCTATGCGCATTTGACTTTTACAGGTAAAGTTCATTAATGAAAACCTTACTGTAGCTATATTTAGCTGACATAGAATTTTCAGCTTTCATCCATTTGAGCTCAGAGTGTTACTGTAACTGATCTCTGCCCCTGGGAACAGAGGTACATAGTCTGAAAAATGGCTTTGAACAGAAACTGAAAAAAAACAGGACAAAGTCATCAAAAGCAAGCCGTATTTGTAAAGTCATTGATATAAGACATTTTGATGGAGGGATCATAGCTCTGTCTTCTGATATTTTCTGACTTTGCAAAGTTCCTTTTATAGCTTCAGTCCAATTAATTGGTGTGACTGCATTGATTTCCAGCTTCCACAGGCAGCTGTGAGGAATGGGAGATGATACCCAGGTAAGGTAGTCTGGTGTATGTTCATGGTCAGAGGTGCCTGGGAGGACAAAATTATAAAACTCTGTAGTTTGGATGTTACCTGTTCACTCTCTGCCTTGTGCTACGATATATTTCTGTTTCCAAAAAGTGTTGATAAAACAGGGATCCGAAGGATTTTCATTGCCATTCCTAGACAGAGAAGACTTGTAATATCTAGAGCTACTGCCTCTAGCATACATCAGAGTTATGTCTGTAAATAATAGTGTGTGGAGCAGAAGCTCATTCTGGAAATTTTTGTGACTGGCATCCTCAAATATTCCTCCTCAAGATCTCACAGAAAATAGGCATATTTGGATCATTTGGAAGTAGAAATACTCATTCTTTGATGTTTCCATCAGAGCTAGAAATAATCCTATGTCTACTGGAGCAATGTCCTTTTTCAAGCAGCTATTTATAAAATATGATTCCAATATTAATATGACTGCCTAATTTCTGAACTTTTAACAAAGAGCAGTGTACTTAAATCTTGAGAATTTCTGCTTTTGCTTGTAAACATTTTACCCTTTCAAATCATGGTAATCATGTAGAGTGGCAAAATTCTTGAGTCAGTGGAGTCTCCATTCTCAGAGTATACATTCTGAAGGGGAATGTGTGGGAGACTAATGTGATGTAACTTGAATGGAGAAGTTGGCTTGTTGCCCATATCCCACACTAATAGGCAAAGGCAGGGACTGGGAGAATGAAGAACCACCCACTGTAGGAGAAGATCAGGTTCAAGGACATCTAAGGAGCCTGACGGTGCACAAGTCCATGGGACCTGATGAGATGCATATGCAGGTCTTCAGGTACCTGGCAGATGAAGTGGCTAAGCCACTATCCATCATATATGAGAAGTCGTGGCAGTCTGGTGAAATTCCCATTGACTGGAAAAGGGAAAACATAACCCCCATATTTTAAAAGGGAAAAAAGGAAGACCTGGGGAACTACAGGCCAGTCAGTCTCATCTCTATACCCAGCAAGATCATGGAGTGGATCCTCCTGGAAACTATGCCAGGGAACATGGAAAATAAGGAGGTGATTGGTGACAGCCAGTGTAGCTTCACTAAGGGCAAATTGTGCCTGACAAGTTTGGTGGCCTTCTATGAAGTGGTTACAGTGTTGGTGGATAAGGGAAGAGCAACCAACGTCATCTACCTGGACTTGTGCAAAACATTTGACACTGTCCCACATGACGTCCTTGTCTCTAAATTGGAGAGACATGTATTTGAAGGATGGACCACTTGGTATATAAGGAATTGGCTGAATTTAGAGAGCAGATTTAGATTAGATATAAGGAAGAAATTCTTGACTGGGAGGGTGGTTGCCCAGAGAAGCTGTGGCTGCCCCCTCTCTGGCAGGGTTCAAGGCCAGGTTGGATGGGGCTTTGAGCAACCTGGTCTAGTGGAAGGTGACCCTGCCCATGGCAAGAGGGTTGGAACTAGATGGTCTTTAAGGTCCCTTCCAACCCAAACTATCCTGTGGTTCTATGATTCTATGAATAGATATTGCTGTCTCATAGTAATTGCATCAGCAGTATTACTGACTTCAAGTATTTAAATCTTATATGTTGGGCCTGCACAAATGTAATGAAGTGGACATAAAAATTACTGATTTGTTTTTAAGAGCACAGTTTGTTATTAGTCTTAAGACAACTCCATTTTAAGTTGCCTTTTCAAGCTTTTTTCACAATCTTTTGAACTGGAAAATTGTTTTGTTTTGTTTTGTTTTTTAAAAAAAGATAGCATTCATATCTTCCCAGAACTGGAGCTAAGAAACTGGAAATGTTGGCAACATAGAAATTTAATTTCTTTATTACCCCTGGTCATGTTTTGCTTGATAGCTGTTCCAGCAGCAGGTGTGGAAAGTGCTCACCTTGGACCCTCAGCCTGAACCTCATGTTCGTGTGCAGGACGGAATTGCTTTAAAAGCTTGAACCTCAGGTCAGGCTTGTGATAAAGTGATGGGACAAATCCAAATTTTAGCATGTGATGAGATACTGAATCAGAGTACTGACCTCTTATTTTGAGGTGGGCAAAAGAATAATGTTTGTTTTGAAAGAAATACCGAAGCTTTTGAAATACAGATCCAAAATTTTGCCTGGCTGACCATGCATGACCTAGATCCAGCTCTGGGACATTTAGCAGGGTCACCATGCTATTAGACCACAACGTTTAGTCTGATTAACGCTGCTTTTCGAAGTCAGTCTTTGCTGCATTTTTGACATATGCAAGGGTCAGTCTTGCAATGTCCCCCTGAAACAGGGGCTGTGGTCCTCTAAATTGGGTGCTGAGTCCTACCACTGTCCAGTGTCACTTCCAGGTGCCCCTTGCCCACAGATCAGGACAACACATTTTGCAGTGCAAACATCTAAACAGATCTGAAAGCTCTGCAGGATTTTTTGCCATAAGGAACAGCAGATGGTGCCAAACCTTGCTGCTCATAGGCTTCCTATCTCTTGCTTGGATGTTCAGGAGTCTACACTCAGAAAATCTTCATCAGTTTTGCCATGGTGATAATACCTTCTTTGAGTACTGAATCTACCTGATCTGAAGGGTTTTCCTCGGGTGGTCAGCACAATCTAATCTGCATGGCTGGCAGTTTGAGAAGTTTGAATATTAATTCATAAAGTTAAATAACTGTAGATTAAACTGTTTAAGGTCCAGCAAGATTAACAGTATATCCCCTGCCAGTGTGAAAGACTGAGCTTTATAAGAATATTTCCAGCATCTTCGTGAATTGTATGAAACAGTAGCTGCTTACTCAGCTATGGACACAGGATGGTTTGCTTTCAAGGATCATAGCAGAAGTTCATCTTAAATTAGACTTTGTGTATTAGTCCAGGATCAGGGTGACCAAACTCCAAGCCTTTGAAATGCCCCTTCCTTGTAGCATACCATACTCTTCCTCCCTCAGTGCCAGCCTCCATCTCTCACTGCACACAAAGCAGTGTATGGCTGGGAGGGGACACTGGCTGTGCCATCCTGATTTTTACTCTCTGGCCTAGAGAGCTGAGCTGCTGCAAGGTAACAAGGAGGCTACAGAGCAATGGTTACTATTGCTAGAAGAGGTCTCTCTGTTTCACATCTTGCCTCCCACATTTCTTCCATTTCCCTTGTCAGCAGCAGTCCATACCCTCGTGGTGTTGTGGCAGACACTGAAGAACTCATTTGTCTATTCAGGTTCCTGTTCCATCAGGCTTTCCCTTTCCCTCCAGGAAGAGGCCACAGGGAGGCAGCCTGGGGACTTGCTACCTGCTTCCTCATCCCTGTGAGACGGGTCCTGCAAACAGCAGCACAAACTGGTCATTGCCACATTCTGCCTGTAGACTCTTTGACACCATTCTTCACCATCCCTTATTCTTGCAGTAAAAGCATGGATCTGGTCTTTGTTCAGTGCAAGGACGAAGCAGGACACTTGTTTGGGAACTCTTAAGAGCTTCTACTGGTAATGGTCAGAAGTAGTTCTGAGAATGTCACGTCACCCTAGGTAAAGTCAAGTTCTCAGATTTACTTTCTATACCTTTGTTTTAAGGTACCCTTCATCCTCTTCTCTCCTGTAATGACCAAATAATTTTTTTCCCACTCTCAGGAGATTGCCACCTTCTTATATCAAATCCAGAGGGACTGATTCTGCTCTGCATCCTTCCTCCCCCATGGAAATCTGGAGTAGCTCTATTAATTGAAATTAAATTGCTCATGATTTGCATCGATGTAACTGAACTAAATTTGGTCCAGCAATCTGAACAGCAGTTCCCAAGGCAACAGGCAGCCGTTTTGTAAGCATGAACCACCAGGCAGAAGGTATGTTTAGTGTTGAAAGTGGGGACTCCTGCATTCACTTTTCATCCATGGGATGAGAATGTAGGCTATATTTGGAGCACGACTCCAGGGCTCTATTTCTGACTCTACCAATGAACCCTTGGGAAAATTACCTCCCACTGCCTTAGTTTTCCTTCCAGTAAAACAGGGATAGTATTACACAGGAGTGTTTTGAAAATTGATTCAGCCTTCTAAAATGCTTTGAGAGCGATCCTCAGATGAAAGACACAGTAGATCACAAACTATTAATAATATCACTTTATGCCAGCATCAAAAAAAAGGGGGCTGCACTCTCAGTAAGTTCTCATACAAATGCAGGCATTTCCACAGGACCACTGGGAGTGTAGAGCATTAAATGGGAAGGGGAGCAGGGCTTTTGTTCAGGTGTATCTTCGGTTATTTCGGTCTGACCCAATGGAAGGTTCTAACACAGTTTCGTCCCAGATCAGGTTTAGAAGCGGCCAATAAGAAACCTAATTGAGCTCCAAATCCTCTTCTTAAATTGGATAGAGCTGTGAGCATTAACTGGGTCCTCTGAATCCTTGTCTAACAGCAGGAAGGAAGCAGTCGGTTTGCAGAAGTATTAACAGCTGATGACTTAAGTTCATTATGAGAACAGTGTAAAAAACAGTTCACCAAGGAAGGCTCATCAATTTTAGGTCATGCCCAGGTGTGACCTCTGGTCTGAGTTGAAATAAAAAATGCCTTAGTCCAGGATCTTGATGAAGCAAATAGACTTTGTGACAAATTGCAAGAAAAAAAAAAAAAAAACAAAACAAAACAAAAAAAAAAAAAAAAAAAAAAAAAAAAAACAACAAATCCACCTTGCCTTGCCCTGGGTGCGCAAAATTGTTTCCATGGCTATAAGAGGGCACAGCTGAAGGATTTCAGAGCATGTGCTTTTGCTGTGTTTTAGTTACAGTAAAGATTTGTGGTAACAGAGATCTAAGTAATTGCAGAAGGGAAAAAAGTAGCAGTAGTTTTCAATGAATGGAAGCAGCTTTTGTAGATTACTAAGTTTTAATATCAGAGAGGACCCTTCTGACTTCCCACAGAGCTCTCACCAGAGAGCTTTGCTGCTGCGCTTCTTCCACCAGTGCTAGAAACACTATTTAAACATTTGCTACTCTTGCTGAATCTAGCTGAGGTCTCTTCACCTGTAGTGCTGAAAGCTTCATGGAAACCTGAAAACTTGCTAGCACACTATTGTCGCAATGGGCTGTGTTATACTGACACTGGTCTGTGTTATGAAGAGAAGGGATATATACTAGAATAATTTTTCTGAAAGACATCAGAAGGTTTATGATTTTTTCCTTTTTTTTAGAAATTTGGAATTTAAAAAGAACTGCTTAATTTCTTTCTGATGAAGAAAATCATACCTTCCTGGTCTTTTATTGTTAACTTCCTCCCCCCAGTCAAGAGAAAGGCATGTAATGGGGTACCTACTTTCTTTTAGTCACTACAACAGGTTTTCTCAAAAGAGCACAAACTCCCCAATATCTACCTAATTAAAATATAACTAAAAATTGGATTTTTTAATTTAAAAAAATCATTTGGAAATGCTTACTCGAAACAAGCACATTTAAAAAACACAAAACTACTTTTCAAACACATTTTTGACCAGCCATAGTTAGATGACAAGTGCTGGTGCCAGACCATTTGCTCTAGGGTTCCCATTGTTAACACTGCTGGAACTGTACTGTTAACAATGGAGGAAAATATGTAGTAAATTTTGCTAATGAGAAGGCAACATTTTCACACAGTCATTTTTTAACATTTAAAAGAACATTCAAAAGCACAATATATAAAGCAAATTCCAAAAACATTTATCCTGGGAGAGAAGGCTGAAGCAGAGAAGAAAGCCTTTTCATTCCACCGATACTAATTCAGAGAAATGCATTTGGCACCAGGATTAAAAAGTTCTGAATGTTGAAGGAGTGCAACTTTTTTTCCCAAGAGAAAATACTGTCAGAGCAGCCAGGCAAATTAGCTTTCCTGTTTTAGAGGATGACTACAGTGTTCTTAAAAGCCAAAAGGATTCTTCTGAATTGTCTCTCTCTATTTCCAAGCTGTAAAGTGGGGTGAAATGCTCTCCTCCATCACCCTGTCCCACCTGCGCTTGTGGAGCACCCCAGGCTGCAGAGGTGACTGGTCCCTCGGATTGAGGGTAATTGATGTTCAGACAGAGGCAGGAAGGTGAAGGGTTATATGATGGGGGCATCTTGCCTTGCAGTATAGCAGCTAAATAAAGTAAGCTTAATGGAGCTAAGTATATGTGGCCTAGCTCTTCAAGATGATTAAAAGGTGACTTTAAAACAATCTACAAATGTTTGAAAGGAATCATCATCAGGAAGGGAAAGAGCTACTGATAAAAAGGAAAACAGAACTCAGGGCTTGGTGCTAAGCAAATGAAGACGTGTGCTGGGCACTAATACCTTGTTTTCTGGACATAAAGCCAGTGTAACTAGGTAAGATCATATATAGTTATTACAGAAGTTTGAATGCAAGAGTCAGGTCAGCCAGTTCTTCCTCTGACACACAGAGAGACTGTGGAAAGAAGAGCCTGCAGCTGATAAAAACAATACCATGGATGATCTTGAAGGCTTGTTCCCTCTGAAGCTCCAACAATTCACTCAGACACAAACATAAAGGAATGCATCAGCCCTAAAGATACATCTCTATGGATACAGTAAAGTTTGGAGGATCTGATGGACCACGAGTCTACACTTCAGTTGCAGAAGCCATTGCACAGTGTGGGAGGCATCCCGGGAATGGCTCAGATGCAGCATCTGGAATCTCCTGGCTTGGTACAAAGGAGATGAAGCGCATGCTGAGGTACCCGAGCATCGATTAAACCTGCTCAGGCATAGCAGTGCCCGGGGCTGTGTGGCCAAGGCTTCTGAGAGTGCTCGCACATTTATACAGAGCCATCTCCCATTTTCTTCCAACTGTTTTCTTAATGTCCAAAATGCCCTTGGTAGCATACAATTAAAAAAAAAAAACAAAAAGTCCTGGAGGGTTGAATTAGTGTGATAGGCTGTTTCCTGCCCTTGCCTTGCTTGTGTTATCCTGCAAGGAAGATTAAACAGAGACAGCTTAGTTCTCCCTAGCTGTCAAATCCAATCATTTAATTCCACCTTCCTGTGGATTTGTAGATGAGGAACTGCTCCAGTAAGTCTTCTAGAGCTTTCAGCTGGAACCTTTCTGCACATCAGCTTCTCCCAAAAATCCCAGGGTCCTGTTTTTCCTGGGCACAGCTCCTTGCAGTTTGTTTGGGAAGGTTCCCGTAGTGGCATGTGTGGAATTCAGAGCAAGGGTACCGCAAGCAACAACAGCAAAAAGCCCTTTCAGCATCAGGCGCTCTGATGAGGCACAGACGTTCAAGCATGGCTGCTTCAGCAAGTCATTTTATAATGACAGGTGTAATTTATTTTTGGATTCTGAAAATGCTCCAGTACATATGCTTTCAAATCCTGCCTCTGAATCCACAGGTGCAAAAAAGACTACAGACGTGAGGGCACCAGCATGTAAGGGCAAGCAACAAGGGCAAGGCAAGAGCACCTGCAGGGAGACTGCCAGCACCCCCTGAGGTGTGCTGCTGGAGGGGTGCTCGCAGTGGTTGGCATCAAAAGAGCAGCCACAGCATCTTCCAGCACGTCCCTGCTGTGGACAGTGATGGTATCAGACAGAGAGCAGTACCCACCACCTGACAGCAGAAGGAGGCGCTCCTGGGACTGGAATTATTTCCCCTATGCCTGTGGAGTTTCCTTGTGCCCAGAATAATTAGTAGGGCCAGTAGCATTTAAAAGAAAGCACACATGACTGTGTCTCTGATAATGACACTGGAAAAGTAACAGAATCTAATTATAATTAGAAAACAGCCCCAGCAATGTCCCAGCATCACAACGACCATCCTGACTTTGCCACAACAAATGTAAAAATATATCAGCATATTTATAGCTTGACATCTCTGTCCATTTGCAACCCAGTGACGGGCCCCCTCTCGCCCTATTCTGTGTACCCTGCTGTGCTTCACAAGCAGTAAATAACAGTGACTGATGTGACTGATGTTTATATGGTGCCTACCACCCAAAGATACTAATTTTATTTTTCAAATTACTCAATCTTCTTATTAGTCTAATCTGCCTGATCTGAGAGATCTGTAAACTGAGGTATATTATTAACAGTCCAAAAATCTTGTAGGACACAGCAGCAAGCCAGTCTAAGAGTGACAGCAGAAACTTGAAAAGTGCTTTGGTCTAAAACTTCCAGCTTTATACGATTCCCTTAGTACTGCTCACTTTTTTTAGTCAGGTAATTCCTCCTTTCTTCATCCACTACACAGAAATCTATAAAAGTAGTTTTTAGGATTAGCCTCTCTGAGCTCAGTTAGCTCAAGGTGCAGTTTTGGCCTGGCTAGGGAAAGAGGTTTTGGTGAGAGGAGGATGTGAATTTGGTAGGCGAAAGTTCTGCCTGCAGGGCAGAAGGACGGAGATGTTTTGCTGGAGTCCGTCTGAATGAGTTGCTACAGGACCAGATACTCCATCCTAGATAATTTTCCTTTACTTTCTGTCTCAGCCTGCCCTGGCATGTTGCCATAAGCATCAAAGAGTTGCCATGCTCCTGTTTGGAGGTGTCTATATTCTGCAGGGGGAGATTGATGATTTATAAAAACACAGATTTGCACGTAGCCTGTGCAGGCTTTACTCCTGAGTGGAAGGCAGGTGCTGAGGCAATGCTCTCTCCAGGAGCTCTGCAGCCCAGTGGCTAGTTTCTAGATATTTCCATTTGTAGGCCCCAGAGCGTCTCCTGAACTCACAAATAGTTTGTTGATATCTTACCTCCAGCTTTGGCTGTCAATGGCTGTGCTCTAACACTCCTTTCAGCTGGCTCTTCAAAATTTAAGGTATCTCTACACTTTTAGTCTCCTGACTGGTGAAGTGTTTGGATTTCTCACTGCATCAGCATCAGAAAAAGTTCATAAAACGTTTCACTGCTTGTTGTAACAGATTCAAGCTAGAAAAATAAATTACAAGCAATTTAAGAATTTCAATGCTTTACCTTCTCTGAAACTTTCTTTCCAAATCACAAATTATTAAACTAGTTACATGGAAATAAAGGTTCAGTCCTGTCACCCTTTCCTGTGTGAATGACTCCCCTTGAATCATTGCTGGTCTGATAATGTTTTTTTCCTCCAGTTCTTGGAAAAACTTCCTCTAAAGTCAGTGGTCAGATTCTTATCGTGGTTACACTAGGTTAGATCAAAAGTCAGCTTGTGGAAGAAAACAGAATTATCCTGAACTTGTTAATGATATAATTGATATCCGAGTCTGATCTGGTAAATATACCACACTTCACGTGTTTTCTCTGACCTAGTAGTTTTGACTGCCTGCGAAGCAATTCTTGACTATTCCCAACCAATTGTCTCTATGAACACTGCCAGTTGGAAAAGACTGACTGACTCCTAATGAACTTAAACTAGGTTGGGGATGAGTTGCATTGGTTCAGAGTTAAGCATTTTTATTCCGAAATAGGAGCAACCACAGAGGGAAATAATCAGGAATAACCGTTCTGCTTTTAATCCATACCGCTTGAAACCAAATTAACCTCTCTGTGTGCACAAGCCTGAAGGATTTTGCTGAAATTGCTGAAAAGCCTCCAGATTTGCATGATAATTTCAAAGGGACTATTCCTCTGCGTGAATGCCCTGTAGAACTAAACCACAATTCTTCCTTCATTCCTAAATATCAGTTTCCCCTCATGTACTTAATAGCTTTATGTTTGTTTTTTGATGTTAAAGGCCATTACAGATCAAGTGTGTCCCTAAAACTTCTTTTCTGCCCATATAGCCTATGGGATGATCTAGCAGTTAGAATCAGCGTCTGTACGTGATGAAATCATACTAATGCAATTACAGCATTGGACTGGACACAGCTCTGGCAGATGGGGATGGAGGCAGCTTCCCTGGTCCCTCCTGCCTCAGGACCAGCTGCTGTGATATGCACTCCAAGGACATCTGATGAGATCCCAGCCGTGCTGCCCATCCCCTGCCCCCACGCCCCAGCCTCAACAGGGTCGGACTCACTTCTGCAGGATTCTCAGTTTAGTTTCATTTCCCTGTTGCTTAAAGGTTCAGAGTGAACAAAAGTGTAAAGTGACTGCAGCATTTGTGTTCATACTGTAGGCAGCAGGAGGGCATTTCTCCTCTGTCTCCTCCTACCTCCTGTGCACCAGTTTCAGCTGGAGCCTCATTTGTGAGTGGACACTTGTCTGCTCAGGTTTAGGCTGCCAGCCCCAAGTCACTTCATGGAGCTGGCTCCAGACAATAAGCACTGAGCTTTCATTTCCTACCCGTTCATGCAGCAGAATGGACCTGTGGTTTTGTGTTGTAGAACCATCTAGAGAGCAACACGTAACCAATATTGGCAGCAAACAGCTTTTGAGCACTGTAAGCAGGAATATCTGAAACATCAATTAATACAGGAAAAGCCTGAAACCCTTAAGCTCACAATTTACCATCTTACACAAGTAGAGGCAGATATGGGTAGGCTTATATAGTGATTTGCTTTGCTCGGTTCAGTCTCATCCAACTTTCAAAATAATTTCTACTAGTCGAAAGTCAGCTTGGAAGCAGCCTTCAGACACTGACTGCTTCCTGCATGGTCCTGGGGCGAGTTGCTGAAGAAGAGGAAGGAATATTGTTTTGAGGAAATGCAAAAGCCAGGAATGCTTGCAATTTCAGTGCGTTCTGTATTTTCCATATAAGACATTCCCCAGATTTTGAGGGTAGAGGTTATGAAAAGCTCAGTAATAAAAGTCCTTCATCTAAGCAATCAGGAGCCATGCCAAACAGGAACAATTCTGGGAAATAACCATTTTATCTTTGGTACCTAACCGTATTTTAAAAAAATTTAAAAGCCTTTTATTATGATTAATTTCTTGTGCTCAGGAAGTTTATGCAGCTGTCCTTGATGTAGGGTGCTTGTCCCTTGTTTTTTTTCATGTCTTGTGAAGTCCAGCAGGCAAAGAAAAATGTTTTTCAAGCACAGCTTTTTTATTTATCCTCTGTGTACCTTAAGTCAGTGGCAGAATTAACCAAAGGAACTTACTGTGAGAAGTAAAGCGATTTAGAGGGATTTGGGAGATTTAAAGATTTTTCATCATCATGATTTGGAATGATCAATTTCTTTTTTGTACATATTTTTCCCATGTTAATCTCATAAGGAATATGAAAATCCTATTAGGAGGGTGAAGCAGATATTTCTATTCTTACACAACACAACAACCTACCTCCTGTAAGAGGTGGACTGCGAAGGCCATCTCATTTCTCTTGCTTCACCCCTTCCACTGGAGTTACTAGACTCAAATTACATCAACCATGACATCTGTACCTGTGTCCCACTAAGTGAGCAGCACCTTGCTTAGCCCAGCTTTGAAACCTGTGATGAAGCTGTTGTAGCAGGGGAGAAAGTGGTGTGGATTGAAAGTGTTCACCTGTGAACTGACCTCCTGTCTGTCCTCAAGTCATTCCTCTGTGCCCACACTGCAGAAGGCATTCCTTCTTTGTTATAATCCCTCTTTATTTATTTTGTGTGAAAAATCCATTTTATTATCTACTATTTATAATTTACTATCTCCTATTTATTACATCTATTATTTATTGTTTACAAATTATTTTATTAATCTAAATGCCATTCAGCTGGAAGGCATAAGAAATCCTTCAAGTTGCCCTCACAGGGCAGCTCAGTATGTCTCCAAGCAGTCTTGATTTGAAATAGGAAATTGCTAGTACTGACTGTAGTAGGGTAGAAGGCTAGAGCTGTATGCTGAGTCTGCCTCAGTCTTGTTTCCTCGTACGTGGAAGGTCCAGGCGAAGCAGTCTTAAATCCCAGGTGTAGATTTTGGAATTGTCTCTACCCATCTCCTGATGTTCTCCAGAGACAATCTCTGTTCTTTCTCACAGAGGAGAACATGGAAAACATAAAATGAACCCAAACTTTGAAATAATAAAATCCTCTCAGACTTGGCATTGGTTTTTCCCATCAGGAGACAGGTGGAGCAATGTGGAGCTGTAGAAGGCTCATGAGCAGGGCTGGAGCAGTGGCCAGGAATTAGTCAGAGAAGTCAAAACCAGAGTCAAAAGTACCTGCCAAAGTAAGCATGAAACTTAGAAGCTAAAAGGAAGGAATTGAGTGACTTTGATCAAGGCAGCTGCTGGTCTGAGGGACACAGGGAGAAATGACAGAGGTGAAATTAAGGTAACAAGTGAATCAGGTAATGTGTTATGGACTCTACTTCTGTCCAAAAATGTCCCTGTGATTGAGCCATTGAAAGATCTGTAAGGTAAAACAGGATTTATCTATTCTTAAAAACTGCAGACCTGGTGGTGATGAGCAGAAATGACCAAGCAACCTGCTTTGCAGAGGATCGGTCCCCAGTCACCAGCAAGTAGTCCCATTCACATTCCAGCCATGTCCGTCTTCCAACAGTGAGAGGCTCCACAGGATTTCTGGTTTTAGCATCCACAAATGCCATAGATTCTGTAACTTCAGGTGATGAAGATACTGTGTTGTGATGTGGAGGTGAAAACACTTCCGTGTGAGAGGCTCACACAGGCTGAGTGCAGTGCTTTGAATTCCTTGAATGAAAGGTGTGACAAATTGTCATTTAGTTCATCCCAGAAGACCCTTTAAGAGAGGAATGCTGGTACTGGGGTGACACAAAGGCAAAAATAGTTTGAGGGAACCTGTTTATTTGAAAAACGTGCCTTGCTGCTCCAGTCTGAGTTGTTTGTCTTCCTTGGAATGAAAGAATGTAGGACATGGAGGGGAGGCTTGCCAGAAAAGCCTTTTGGAATTGCAATGAAATGGCTGTGTTTGTGCTCAGAAGGGTCTCAGACTTGTTGTGTTCACATCTGCTTTAAGTTATCCTGATGTTGTTTTTTTTATTTTTTTTTTAATTGAGTTTAACATACTGAGAAATGCACAAAGCTCTCTGGCCCTCAGGCACAAGAGGAAAAACCTCAACAACATCCACTGACCCTGCCACCATGTGCTTCCCAACAAACATTCCCAAACAAATGCTGGCGATGACAAATCGGCCTAGAAGCAACTTGATGGCGGGTGCTTAATTGCGCACTACAGTGCTCGGCGCCTTGGAGAGACAAGGGTGGAGAGCAGATAATGAGGGTCGGATTTGCTAACAGTGGGCATCGACCACAGTTGGCAGGTTTGGGGAGCACAGATCAAGACAATTATCGCGTTTTGCTGTGTGATGGATGTTCAGCTGAGTCAGCCAGCTGCTAACTAGGACCAGGGGGGAAGCTGTTCTCAGGTCTTCTGTCCGACTTCTTAGCAAAGGTGGCTCTAAGCAACCTTCGAACTCCTCCTATGTGTAGAGTTTCTTCAGACCTATATTATTTTTGGAATAAACTGCCTGCAGGCTCTCTGTGGTACCCAGGCAGCTGAGGACGGCTGCAAAACAGCGTGGTGTGACCGTGCCTTTTCCTCCCTGCCTTCTGCATGCCCTGTTCCCAAGGGCAAGCGGGGAACCAGCCATGAGCCATTCAGGCAGCTCTGCTCTGGCCTAAAAATACCAGAGGTTTTCACTGCTATCATTTCTACCCAATTCAAAGAGGGAGAGCACAAAAGAGATTGGGCCCTGTGGGTGTTGGTTGGCCTAGACAACAATTCGGTTGGCATGGGCTTGGTCTGCAGACAGCATTTTTATCATGTGAGCCTAAAAGACGACAAGGGCAATCGTAGTGCCTGGCTGTCCCAGGGGAATCTCAAGATCTCCACCCTTTCTTTTGCACATGAATGCCAGTGAATAGAGAGTGAAGAGACTTGTGTGCTGGGCTGATGGACAAAGCACTGGTGCTTGTGGGTGCACTTACACCTTGCAGGGCAAGGGGTGTAGGTCTGTTTTCATGTGCAAGTATGTGTCTGTTTGCATTAAAGCCTGTACAGTGAGAGGGCACCTACCCATGTGTATGAACTGGGATCTGCTATAAATGGAACTGTAGTCTTCACTGAAAGGCAGATACGGTGCCTTCCTCTTCCAGCTTTGGGAAGCCACTCCAAAGCTGCTGTGTTTTAAGAAAAACTGGTTCTTCCTTGCCTTAAAGCACCAGGTTGTAAGCTGCAGAAGAATTTCCCTAATAGTTCAGCTACTGATTCAACTGGCACAGGGCAGAGAGCTGGAGGTGCCACACGGTGTCACCGCACGGCACACACTGTCACAGCGTAAGTCACCCCTGCCAAGTCACCGCTGTGGGGGTACAGGGAGATGTGGGGGGTGGCTGCCCTGCTGGCACTGCGGGTGTGTGTATGTGTCAAGGGCAGCTTTATTGCTGTGTGCATGGCTGTGCTTGCTTGTCTGCTTGCAGGGAAGGTGGATAGTGCTTTAATTATGTCGGACTGTGCGACGCTAGGTAACTGGACAGGAGTGGGCAGAGCTGTGTGTGCACCCGTGTAAGTGGACTTCTTGTGGTGCACATGTATGTGAGCATCTCTGTGCAGTCTCCTCACTGTGTCCAACATGCCCCTAAAGGCTCCTCCTGCCCCACATTTTTGGACTCGCTGGTCTGTTCTCAGGTGCGCTGGGTGTTTGCCAATGAAAGAGACTGTCTAGACATGATGTCAAGCTGACCAGCTTCAAATCTCACTCAGCCCTGGGGGGGTAATCACAAACCCAGCAGAGGCCTTATCAATAAAACATTTTCCCTGCAGGAGGGTAAAGAAAATATGTAGTGGGTGATTCAGGTTTGTGGGAGAGAGGCAGAGCTCTGTCTATCTGTCCTGCCAGGCTAGCCCTCATTTTCTGTGTCAGCAAGGTGCCCATTACTTGCTGTACCTTCTTTGCTGGATTATCTGTTGTTAATGATTGTTTGTTTTTAGATAGCAAATCTCCATCTGTGATGATGTTTTGGTTTTGCCCGTGGGTGAGGTTTGCTTTTTTTTCTGGGGAGGGTTGCAATTTACCACTAAGCTCTTTTGGCATCTGAGGGACAAATTCAGTTTAAAAAAAAAAAAAAAAAAAAAAAAGCCCATTCAATCAGCAAATAAAGCAGGATGTTATGTAAGAGGAGTAATATTGGCACGAGGCTCCCCAGCCTCGGTGGGTCTCCCCCTCCTTAGGTGATTAAAGGTTTCAGCACTCCCAGGGAGGGGGCTGGCATTGCCTAAGAGCCTCTTTGCTTTGAAGCATTTTCCCCTCTTTTAAATGTAAGGGACCCAGTGGATTTATGACCAGACGGGGCTTTTTAAGCAGATGGCTGGGTTTGTTATCATTTTATTTGAATGATAATGATAACTCTGCAGGCTGAGAGGATTAATGCAAGAAATGGAAAGCACTAGCTCTTTTTTTTCCCTGTGGTGTTTTCCCACACTCAAAGGGCAAAATGCACAGTACCAAATCTTTGCCTAGTGTAAAGCAAGAGATCTGCACTGACAAGTGCCACAGGGCTGGTGTGTATTTCCATAGGATGGTGTTGAAGAAAAGAACAGGTTCCAGACTCTTTTTCCTTTTCTTCTCTATGGAGTGAAAAGAAGCCAGAGTGTTTCGGGTTTTTTTTAAGTATATGCTAGCAGCTCATGCCCTGCCTACCTTATATTTCATGAGACTGAGCTAGAGAACCTGTAGGTAGAGAAAACCACAGGCCCCAAGGCAGTAAGTGAGTGAAATTCAGTTTATATTTTCTATTTGTATTAACATTTCCCTTTGTTAAGCATCTCATAAACAGCTGAACAAAAATCTTTGCTTATTAAAGAATTCAGCAATCTGCCATTGTAAAAAGAAAGTGATCTATCACCGTCTCTATTACTGACTCTGTTTAAAACATTGAGAACATGGGAAGACTGAGTTCAAAGTAATGAAATGGAAAACAAGTGTTTGCATAAGCACAAGAACTAACAAAGCATGGGGGATTTGCACCTGCAGTTGAGTGTCAGGGCGGATTCTCTCATGTCTAATATGGTTTGAATCTTGCCACAGCTTCCCCTCAGAGAGAACTAGCAGTAACTATATCTCTCCTCTTCTGTTTGTTTGCACAAACTGTGTAAGAAGTTCCTGTCTTTGAGACCTGTGCAAGCTGTGCTTCTTTAGACTAGCAGGCTCAGGACCTGGAGTTCTTCCTTTTTTCTTTTCTCTTATTTTTGCCGTTCAATTATTGCATATTTTTTCTACTACCATGTGGGAACAAAAGCAAAAGAAAGTGAAAATTTGTATTTATCACATCAGTCTGATTGCTGGAGCTGTATGAAAACCAGTAGGTTTTAGAATCTTGTGATAAAATGGTGGCAGCTGCCAGCACTTTTCAACTTTTGAGGTCTTCTGCCAATTTACTATCTCAGAAGAGAGTAGACTAGCCATGCAAGTGTTTTTCTGGAGGGAGACAGAAGAGAAAATTATGTTTTGGGGCTTTGTAAGAAATGTAGAAGAAGAAAAAGAGAGGGAATGAGCTAGAGAAGCTAAACCACAACCAAATTTCAAAGTATGTTCCCACTCCATGGGTGCTGCGTTCTCTTGTGCCACTGAACTGCAGCAAGGTCAGTGTGCCCTGAGGGGGCCTCTGCAGAGGCAAAGGCTGTTAAAGAGCTTTGTGTGCAGAGGTGAGAGAGGGCATTGGGGCTGATTTTGAGTTTCACTGCTGAGATCTAGAAAGTGAATCATGGGTAGAGTTTGCTGGGGATTCTCTGACAACACGTTTTCTTCATTGGAAACCAGTGATTAGCTGAAAACAACCAACCTCTGTTTCATCTAAATGAGTAAATTCCCACTGAAATACAGGCTAAATTCCTCTGGATCTGTGCCTGGTTGCTAGTATGACTGGCAGAAAGCCGAACAGGCACTGAGGGTCTGCAGCTCCCAAGCAGCTCTGCCATGCTCACCTGGGGTTCCCAGAACTTCCACACTCCCAGTCACACATCCAGGAGATCAAGCAGATTTGGGAGGCCTGAAGCTCACAGCATGGGTTAGGGTTCCAACCTTCTTCCCTTCTGCAGGAAAGGCAGTTCACTGGTACCAAATGCTGTGGTGGCCAAAAAGTAACTTCAGGTGTTTCCAAGGTGTTGGATCAGTGCGAAAAGCTTCTAGTATTATTGATGTTGGATTATTCCTTGCTCACAAATTGTCCTCCAGTGGAGAGAAGTTGTCTGGCTGATTTGAACCATCATGCCTTGCTGGGGAAAAAAAAAAGTATTTCCTTCACCAGGATGTTCTAGGCACAAGCACTTTGCAAAAATGGACTTTATCCCATGGATGGCTCAGCTCTAGATGCAGAACATCTCCTTTGGAGGAGTAGTACTGCTATTGGCATCACCTAGATAACCCATCATCACAGGCAGCACAAGTTCTTAGGAGGACCACGACAGTCCCGAGGCACTCCCATCACATTTTCTTTAGGATAAGGAAAATCTGAAGGAGCCAAGCCTTCACTGCTTAAGGATGTTGAGGGCAGCTGAACTCAGAGCCAGATCACTATAGGAGCAGGGCAGCACTGCTGATAGGATGGTTACCTGGAAAAAAGCCTGGCAGTGAGCAAGAAGACTGTTATACAGAGTGACCTCCTATTCTTGATCTTCCCTGAAGCTCTTGGACATACCTGAGGAGCAAACACCAATTTAATGGATTCACTGTGCGTTAAGGAAAACCTAGCAGGAAAACAATGAAACCACTGTAATAGAAGGGGTTGCCTTCCCCTGTTTTGGTGGAGACATGCTATTTGGTTGTTCCATAGAGCACATTTATACAAACTACTCTGGGAGCCATCTTTGTTGGCTGAAGGGGATCTCAGTAGCATCACCATGAGCTTGAAAAAGGCTATTAAAGATGACATTTGTCCTAAGATCTTATGTAGGTTGTCATCCATTGGAAAGGCAAAGCTATCCCATTATATATATCTTCTTCCCAGTGTTAATTTTCATCTGCTGTTATGAGGTTAAAACAAAATTTACAAAATTTCTTCTTCATTGATGTTAAAATGCTCAACATATTTAAAACACTTTTAATTCCCATGCTGAAAGGTATTGTGAAAGCAGTGTTCATATTTATTATTAGAATGAGGTTAACAAGCAATCTTGCCTGTAGAGACATCTGGCAACAAACCCATCTGAACTGCGCGGAGGCCACTTACTAATAAGGTTTCTAAGTAGGGAAAGGGACAGGGTGTTCTCAAAGATCCTGTAGCTGGAATTAATACAGGGAGATTGAGCTTATCTGTATGATTCACACGTCTCACTTTAGGGCCCTTTCTGGACGTTACTACACATATAGCTGAAATCGAATACTCATCTAATATAATACCAGTTTCAACTTATAGAGCTAAAAATTAACTGTTTATAGACAGTACAGAAGTGTTCTGGGAAGGCATTGCCACAGCCAGAATATTTCTTTCTTTTCAGAGTGGATGATCAGAATCAGTTTCCCCTGCTTGCTCTAGGAGTTATTCTATTCACTCTTGATGTAAACTGTTTCGGGTGAGCTAAGCACATATGAACCAACAGACAGCAAAGGAAGTTTGTTTGAGACATAAAGAGCTTTTTCTTCCTTCTTATTTTAAAGACAGATAGGAGGAGGAAAATACAAGGGTAGTGGCTAAGATGGGAAGGCAAAAATTTGCAGACACAGTAACAGTGATTTGATGCAGCAAAAGGTGGGTGTACCACACCCTTTTTTTTTTTTCCTTAGGTGGATGCCTGACACAGTCTACATGTATATGAGGTGTGATGGGGGTCACTAGAACTTAGAGTCCCAGGATGACCCAAACTTCTAATAAGTACCTTTTAAAGACACAGAATGTGGAAAAAATGAAGGGTTGGCCAGGGGGAAGGAGAACGCAGGGTGCTTAACTGACCTGTTCTTGGGAACCAAATAATCTTCACTGTCAAATTTTAACAGACCTGGTACATGAAATTACAAGTTTGTTAGAAAATATTTTAATTACTCCATCAAGTTAAAGATAGTACTATATGAGTAGAGAATAGAAAATGTAGTACCTATACTTAAGATGGAGGGAGGAAGCAATCCGAAAAATTACAAACCTATCAATCAGACTGCAATAGCATATAGGACTATCAGAATAATTTTTAAAGGAAATTATAAATAAAAACAAGGAAGTAATAGAAAAATATGATAAAATACAAGTGTTTACTAAGGATAAATCATGTCTGACTAACGTCATGGTTATCTTATCAAAGATAACTGATCTAGACAAAGGAGATCACATCTGTCTGGACTTCAGTAAAACAATAAAGGTATAAGGTCATGATGGGGAATTTTTAGCAGAGCTGGAGAAGTTGGGCATCACCACAAGAGTGAAAAAATAGAAAAGGAGCAGGCTAGAGGGGAGGTGATAGAGGATAGTGTTAAAAAAAGGATGTAGGGAAGTTACCAGTACAATTCTTCAAAGAAAAGCTTGATGCCTATCTTGATAGCTTCATGAATAACGTGTTTAAAAGTGTCCCAGTGAAATCTGGTGATGACACAAAGCTGGGAAAAATTGTCGATGCATAGGAGAAACAGGAAATCGAATAGGAATGAAGTGGTCTATCAGGCTGGTCCTTGTAGGGAAGCTATAATATAAATGTTAAAATAACCTTTTCTTAATATGCATAAGAAGATGAAGCCAAGAGGAGATACAGTTGTTCTGGCACACAGAATAGGGGTGTTAAAACCTATTTAAGTTGAGGATCAACTTTGACACAAAAATGGAAGGGCATGAACTGTCCAAGAATATTGTTAAATTCTACCGAAAATATATCTTTATCCCAGGAATTAGAGAAGTGTTCAAGCTTTCAGAAGAGTGCAGTTCTGCAGTGACAGTTCAGTAGGTGTAAATCATCTATTTCTGAGATGACATTTGATCATTTTATGAAAGGATTTTCTCTGATGCATGAGGACCGTTCTTGCCCAGTTGTCCATATTGTCTGTCCTTGCCTCCCCTCCTAGGGAGACCGAAATTCTGAGGAACTTTAGGTCACAGCAGGTCTGGAAACATTCCTCCATTTACTGGGGTGTGTTGGTTAATTTCTGACATTGTAGATATGAGTCACATGCAATGTGTCTGCAAGGAATGACAACGTGGTAAATAGAGCCCTGGGACATAGGGAATCTGGGTTTCATTCCCATCCTATTCCAACTTGTTTGCATGCTCTCAGATCTAAGCAGCTGAATTAGAATTTTAATGAACTGAAGGCTCACTTCTGAGCCCGCTGCCCTCAGTGAGTGGTCACCTAGCATAAGGAAGCAGTTAAACCTTGCTTTCTTATTTGATCTGAGAGTACCTGAGATACCCAATGCTCTTTCTAAATATGCTCCCATCAGAACACCTCGTGCTCATTTTCCATCTCTGCCCAGTCACACATTAAGTATTTGTCAGCATTCTTCCACTAACTGTCCCAGGGGAGTTTCAGCTAACATGCTGTTGGGCAAGTTTCTAATTTGCAAGCTGGAGCGGAGGAGAGAAGAGAAGAGCCCTCAGCATTGGACACCACAGTGGGGTGGGCACTCCCTGCTTTGAACCTTTGGGACATCTTCCTCATGAGAAACTGAAAGAATAATGCTAAAGCCTGATTTGGAAAAGCTCCAGCATCTTGAGTGTCTGCCCAGGCACGAAGGCACTCACCTGGGATAGATTAGGGTGTCATCTCAGCAAAGGATAAACTCATTTTGCAGGGAAGATTTACATATCTCATTTAATTCTTGTGCAGAACAAAAGCAGTTGCTGAAACCTCACTTTTTTGATTTTTTGGATTTCCACCAACTTTACCTGAGGTCCCCCAGGAGGTCATCCTCCCTACTAAGAATTCATAGCATGTGTGAGGGCTGCCCTCCAAGCCAGTGAGTGTAACAGGGGAAGCAACTTGCTTTGGTCTCCACCCGAGGGGTCAGGGAGGCTGAAGGAAGCAGCTGTTCGAGTCGTGGCTTTTCATTTTGCTCCCTGTGCTGGAAACAGAGAGTCTGTGATTTCCTCCAAGTCTAGCCAAACGCTGGCTTTCAGTGACAAACCCTGCAAAGAACAGCCAGTTCGTGAGATGTTTTTGCAGCTGTCAGCTTTAACACAGAGCAAATGACAGTAAAGCAGCTGCAACCTCTTGGTCCTGGGGCTACCCAAGCCCCAGCATCTTTCCTCTTCTGAAGTGGAAGGCTTGCATTGGCTCCACTGGTTGCACTGACCGCACAACCTGTCTGATTTGCCTTGGCATGTTGAACGTTCTGCCATGTTGCAGCACATATGGTCCCTGCAAGAATCCAAAGGCAGTGCAGTTCCTTATCTCCCCATCCTCAGAGTGGATATGCAGTGAGTGCCCATAATTGCTTCTTCCACTTGTCCTTTGATCAGTGCCATCATGATGACTATGGTTACCAGCTTGCTGTCCCCCTTTAAAGGCTTCCAGACTCTTTCAGGCCAACTCAGTTAGTTGGGATTATTTGCTGAGGTCTAGTTTTCCTTATGAAACATTGCACAGTATAAACATATAGTTTTGCAAATGGTGATGTGCACAGTGATTGGTAAAGGCTCACAGCAACCTTGTGATATGTTAACCTGCTTCTGTAGCTGGAGAACAGCTATACTAGAAAGGGATTCATCTTGGATGCTCAGCCAAGTGCAGTATAAAATGTTGACATGGACACGTTGGTACTAAGATGAGAAGAAATATCGGGCTTTATGATACCAATTGTGCTTATCTAACCATTAGACTACTCTACAAGCCCTAAATGCATGGGGAATTTCAAGGCAGGCCCTGGAAATAAATTGAGGGAATATCCTCTATAACTTGATTATTAATTGACTGCTCTTCCTAAATACTTAAGCCTAATGGCCATTTAAAGTCACTGATTATTCCTGCTTGAGTGCCTATAAGCTTTCCTAAGATGTGATTCAGGACCCCAAGAAAAGACAGGTAAAACTGACAAAAGCAAATACTTTTTTGTATGAGTACTACCCATTGTAGCAAGGGAGGACATGCATGCATTTCAGGGAGCAAATTCAGAGAGAATAACATTATGATGCAACATAATTTTGTCCTCCTAGAGCCAGGAATATTCATGCATTCTCCGAGTCAGGATTAAGGAAGGCCACCTGAAACCTCATAGCAACTCTGCAAAACATCCTTCTTTATAGATCTTCTGTCCTGGATTCTCTTATTTTATTTTATTTTATTTTTCTCCTTTCTTTTTTTCTTTCCTCACAGATCTATGTCTATCAAGATAAATCACCAGCAAGTACAGCCTTCGTTTCACCCATCTGGTGTTTGATGTTCATGACTCCTCCTGGTAAAATCACAATTATGTAGCTGTATCCAGAGCAGAGGACTTGGGCTGCTGCTGCACACTTTAACCAGTTGTCTGCTAATGATGATGCCCTGGTTTTGGCTGGGATAAAGTTAATTTTCTTCCTAGTAGCTGGTACAGTGCTGTATTTTGGATTTAGTGTGAGAATAATATTGATAACACGCTGATGTTTTAGTTGTTGCTAAGTAGCACTTATCCTAAGTTAAGGATTTTTCAGTTTCCCGTGCTCTGCCAGCAAGGAGGTGCACAAGAAGCTGGGAGGGAGCACGGCCAGGACAGCTGACCTGAGCTAGCCAAAGGGATATTCTATACCATAGAACGTCATGTCCAGTATATAAACTGGGGGGAGTGGGCCAGGAGGGGTGGATTGTTGCTCAGTCAGTAGTCAGTGGGTGGTGAGCAATTGCATTGTGCATCACTTGTCTTTTCTTGGGTTTTATTTCTCTCTCTTTGTTATATTCATTTATTATTATTATCATCATCATCACTGTTATTATTATATTTTATTTTAGTTATTTAACTGTTCTTATCTCAACCCATGAGTTTTACTTTTTTTCCAGTTCTCCTCACCATCCCACTAGGAGGGGGAAGGAGTGAGAGAGCAGCTGTGTGGTGCTTCATTGCTAGCTGGGGTTAAACCACAACAGATGACCAACATTTTCAGAGGCGATTAGGATTCTGGGTGCCCAGACACCAAAAAAAGGCCTTGCCTAGCTACACAGTGCTTCCAGAAATTGAGTTCCTTTGCCAGAAGCTTTGGCTGGGGCACCAGAAATTAGAAATTGGTTCTGATAAACCTTGCCCAGGAGGACTTGCAATAGATAATTACTCTGCTTTCCACAGCTGAGTCCGCAACATATATGCTTTTACCAGTTATCTACAAGAGAAAAGGAGAAATTGAAAGAAGGTATCTTTCCCCAGTTCATGAATAACAAGCACATGAATCTGCTTCAGAGGTTATTTGGCTTTGTCTAAGAATTTGATTTGCCAGAACTATGTGAGCAGGACATCACATCAGTGTGTTTCTTCAGCTGTATGCATAGAAATGTGTACAACATAACGGAGGGAATGTTGCCTAAAGGTCCATGCACAGGACTTCTGGATCGCAGTCTTCGTTCCACCATTTTTGCTGAAACACCTTATGAAACCCCACTTAATCTCTCTGCTTCTGTAACAAAAGCGTTCAATTACAACTAAAGAGTCCTACATTGTGTCAGTGGTTGTGAAGCCTCCTAAATGATGGTCTGCAAAGAGCTCAGAGGGCCTGAATGCTGGAGGCGTTGAGAGCATTGACCATGTGGTATGTATTAAGAAAGGCAGAAAAAGAGATTCCTGTGTTTAATGTTCATTTGTACAAGCTGAGATGAAGACAGGCAAGCTCACTGGAGCTGTGCACTGACCCACAAAAGTGCTGTGGCCTGTGAGGAAATGCTGGGAGCCCTGGGCTGGTTCTTACCGCGAAGGCGACAGGCTGGCTGTGCTCAGATACATTAAGGGATGTTCTGAGGGAGAGCACACATCAAATACTCTCATTAGTAAAATGACAGAAAATGCTGTTATGGCTTGAGGCTGCAGCAGGGAACATTTAGTATAAATATTAGGAAAAAAAGTCATAATTCCAAGAAGAGTTACAGCAATTGGAACAAACTATCAGGGGACACTGTGGAATCTCTTCTAAGATTCCAGCCGTCGCTCTGGGAAGATTAAATAAATCCCAGACTGTGGCAGTAGTTGGGGTGGTTTGCATGATCCCCGGCACTCCCTTCAGCCTCAAACAGTTCTCTGAATGGGAGGGATGGCTTGTTCATAGATCCCACAGCTTGGATAATGCACTGACTGCTCTTTCAATTATACATGGCTCTCCAGGGCAGGGCCCATGTTTCTCTCTGCCTTTGGAAAGCACCCAGAACATATTAGGCAGCACCACAATATAAATAATAACAACACACTGTCCCCATCTCAGCAGTGGAACAGCCGCTTTCTTCAGATTCCCTCCTGCGCTGTGAGCTGCAAGGCCAGACAGTAGCCCACTCCAGCTGAGCAGTCATTTAAGAGCCAGCCAAAGGGCAAAATCCCATGGCTAGAGAGCATGACACGGAGGGTTGGTGTCAGTACAACCCTGGCAACTCTCCATCCTCTTTCCTTTCCGTCTTATCAAGCAGGTAGTGGCTCCAAGAACAGGACTGCCAATCTCCAGTGGGCAGTTAATGCTTGACCTGAGGGAGGAACACTGTCCTGCCTGGCAGATGGTGTGCTGGAGGACAGGACGGTCACAGGTTATGACAGGCACAAACTTGCTCACCTGGTAGCAACACTGGAGATGCACCACAGCGGGTCTTGAATGGGTGCAGTGCCTGCTGCAGGTGGCAGAGCTGGTTGGTGGAGCAGACAGGCCTAGGAGATGCCATGTTACACTTTTTGGCATAATACTAATCATTGCTGCAGAGCTATTATAGGTATTCCTATCACTGTAATGCTGCCACCTGCTCTACAAGAGCTGTCCTCCTCAGCAGGCTGAATTGCACTGAATAAATTTGAGTTCCCCTTGCTAAAGCATCTCCCTTCCTGCCAGACTGCGGGGTTTTGGAAAGAGGCAGGATAGCATCTGAAGCCAGAGTTTCTCTCATTCACACCAAGAAGGGAGCAGAGCAGCCAGCTGAGAACCTGGGAGGGTGCCAAGAAAGAGCATCCCTGGGGTTCCCAGCTCTCTGCCGCTGTTGTTGCACAGACGGGAAGGTGGCTCTTGCAGCACTGCAAAGGCCCCTTTGGCCCCATCAGCTTGGATTCCTGTTCCTTGTTCTCTCGTTCTTTGTAAAGGGGCTGCTTTTCCTGCAGTAAGCAGTCTTCCAGCATGCTGCTACCCTCTTCGTACTACAAAGGAAAGTAAGACTAGTAGCTAGTTTTGGCAGGGAAGGAAAGAAAGACTGAGAACACACAGACACCCCCACTGACTGCCAACTATACCTCTTCTGGGTATGGGTCCTAGGAATACTAATGTGCAATGTCTCTTATTTATTTTTCACTCATTTGCTGTAACATTTGAACAGGAAAAATCATTTCAGGTGAGAGACATGCAGAAGTCCCTCTCCAGTTACTGAGTGGCTTTATCAGGTGTTCAGTATGCCACATCTGTCCAGCTGGATTGCTGCAGCATGAATTCCCAAACTGGAAGTAGAACACAGAACTCTGCATTTTTTGGCACTACACGCTTGCTGCAGAGTGTCTGCAGATTTGTAGAGCTATAGCAATAGCATTGGCCACGAAACAATACTGGCTACAAGACACACTTATGATGGTACTTAAATAAGAACAGCTTCAAGCCAGAGAGAACATTCCCAGGGATGTCAGTAGAATCTGATTTCCTAGTTGGAGGGTGGTGGATGATTTATAGCTTTTGACTTTGGTACCAGCAGATAATTCTTAAAAAGCATAGGTTTACAAAGCACTCTGCAAACATACCTCCACCTCCTCCCCTGCAGGGATAAATAACTGAAGACAACGTCTTTATTTTCAATATGGAGAAAATGGTCTTCTAGAGGAGAAGGTGCAGAGACATTAACTCATTTTCTCAATGACACCAAAGTGATGCCTTTAGAGAATATAATGAAGAGCATAGCAGTGCTTCACCCACAGCACTGTGCTTAGATCTTAACACTTGCGTTTCCTCCTAACTTTTCCCTAGCTAATACAAGGCAGGTTCTCCTGACTGATGAAACTACAGAGCAGGAGCCACTTTTAATGGCAGATGACATCTGTTTGACCTGCTAATAACAGACAGGTGATAATACTAGTTAGAAGAAGACAAAGAACCACGAGTCAGATCTGAATTAGGGTTCACAGCTGATTCAGAGTTAAAACGAGGGTTTCAAAGATTAGAAATACACAGCACTTTTCCACCAGAAGTTCCACAACCAAACTGGAAATAGCACACAGGCTCCTTCTGGCTCCATCTGCAATTATAAACCACAAAGCCCCACAGAATATTCAGTTGGGGATGAAGATTTATGCTGAAATCCACCTCTGCAGTCCACACTACTTCTTCAGAAAGGTCAGAACACACCTAATCAGCCCAGGAGACAGACACCTTGTCAGCCTCGTTAACCTGATGAGGTGCAGCTCTAAAAGGCCTTGCCCAGGAAAGCTTCTGTTTCTCCTATCAAGGCTGTGAATTTTTCATTTGTAGACTTGGCTTGAAGGCAGACACGCTACTAGACAATGAGAGGTGCCTGTGTTTGAAGGGTGAGTGATATTGAGAATTTACTATGATCATTATTTTTTATTAGAAAAGAGGTAACTACAAGCTATATCTTATAAGGGAAAGATGTCTCACAGTCTGAGCAGAGACTGGTAAGTGATTGTGTGTCACTAGTAAGTAAAAGAGACTAACTGCTTAGTAACTGAGGTATTGTTGATGGTCATGGTAAAACTTCTAAAAGTTGTTTCTCAGTATTGCACCCCCCAGCAGCTTTCTTATCCATCAGTGTCAAAGCTGTTGCAGTCTGATGTTCAGACTTTAATTCATTGATGTTTGTATTTTGCTGCTTTCTAGGGCATATTAATGTGAGGCCATAGTATTGCTGCACATAATTGGTTTAGTGATAGCTGATCACAGCTTTTATGGCCTTCAGATACTAAAAAAAAAAAAAAAACCTTACTGAAATCCCTGCAAAAAGAGAGGGAACAAATTGTGTTTTGTGGCAAACTGGACAAGAAGGAATGGGTTTATGTTGCTGGAGGAGAGGTTTTGATGGGACTTCAAGGCAATGAAGTCCTGGGACAGATTGCTTGGGAGCGCACAGAGCCTCCAGTATTGCAAAGCTTTAAAAGCAATTGGAAGAGTGCTGATAAGCACGACAAAGGTAGAGCTAATCCTGTGGCATGGAAATGAGATGAGCTGGATTTTGGGGTTGGGTTCTTTTGTTTGCTTTTGGGCTTGGAATATAAAAGTAAGCATTTCAAAAGTGCTTCTTGTTGATTTATATGCATTTCCACTGAAATGTATATCTCGTTCTTGATGTCAGTGCGAGCAGAGTTAAACCAATTTTGCAAGTCTCAGCCTTACTAGTCACTTCAAATGACCACTGTGATGCTGAAGTTTTTGGCCTGGGGTAACTTTGTTCCTATTGGAATGAGGGAGTACTGCCCTAAACAGCAGATGAGTTTGTTTTCTTCTCTTTTTCCTTTCTTATTCTTTTTGTGGTTCTGAAGGATTCTTTGTGACAGATGTTAGTGTTCATCTATTGCTTATTAATATTCCCATACTATTCAGCAACACGTTTCTGCTGCTACAGTACTGCCTGACAGCTTACACTTGCAGTATGTCAAGCCAAGTTGTGTAGAAGTCCTTTCTGGCTCCATTCCTCCCTTATGGCCTGATTCAGAGGGAGGCTAGCTTGGCGGAGGAGGAAGAGAGAGGAATAATTATGCCAAGACAATGTGTTTGGCAGGAGGATTCTGTCTTCCTCCCATAACAACTACATAAAATGTTTGTAAGTGAGCAGGAGCTGGTATTTTTTTCCTATTCAGGCATCTTCCTTTCTCTGGATGCTTTTCTGCAGCTGGGATTAAGCTGAGTGTGTTTTTCTGCTTCTCATCAGGAGCACCGAAGTTAGGACTGGTGTTTCCAAAATTAGATGGGTGTTTTTGAGGGGCAGGATGCTGGCTGTAGAAGACCTGACAGAGCACAGCCAGCTGACTCAGATATTCACCTTATGCCAGGCAGAATAGAAATAGCTGAAGCATCTGGACGTTTTTCAGAAGTGTCATCCTTTTGAGTGACAGCTTGGAGCTGAAGTATGTATGGGGAGCTGGGGGGGAGGAAAGTCAGAACACTGGTGGGTGTAGGAGGGGAAATAAAGCAGAAGGAGTAGGCTCAGCTGGTGCAAGAGGCAAGCTGGAAAGGGGAGCAGAGTTGCAAATGAACTTTCCTGTTCACCTTCACTGGTGCTGGACCTGCCCATCAGTGTGAAACTCACACCTGAGCCTGTCACCCGTCCTCTGGTCACCCAGTACCAGGAAGCTGGCTGGGAGCCATCTGATCTAATTCTGGAACAGTTCTTGGATTTTCTCTCCCTGGTTTCCCAAGTCTGTCAGGAGAGGCACACAGGCATATATTAACCCTGGGACAACTGCTGCTTGCCAGTCCCAGCTGTGCATCTCATTAGCAGAAACCTCCAGACTGCTGACCCTTTCAGTTGAGGAAATACTAGTGGTCTGATGACACAACCCCACCTCTGAGTGCCTGGCCAGTCAAGAAATGGAAACCGCCACAGCTGAGGTTGTGCCTCACACTGATCTGTTTGTTTGTTTGGCTTTCCTAACTCCTGGGCAGTGCTCACTGGGTTAGCTGGTGTTTCAGATGAGCCCTGAAGAGGGAGAAGGACCTTGAGGGTTGACTTCCTTCCAAGCTGACCTGTCTGTTCCAAGAAACAGAAACTTTCCATGCTGTATAAAGCAACTGGCCCTCACCTTGTTTACAGGGTCTCTCATATGTAACTCTGCACGTTGCATTTTACAGGACATAAATAAAAAACACGTAGCGGGCTTTCATCAAGGAGCTCTGTCCCAGTGGCTGCTCTATCCACCCGCATGGGGAGCACATATTACGTGTAGCAGAGGTGGAGAAATGAGAAGTAAAGGGAATAAGGGCAGAATTAGTAGTGGTTTAAAGGGAGAGGTTATGAGGTGATTTTTTTGTGCAGATTTCAGTCTTAATGTGTGCTCTGAGAGCAGGTCTTGCTTTATCTGAATGTTGGCTAATACCATGATCCTCCTTAATACATACATATTGTATGTATGTACAGTAAAGGGTGGGAATTGAGGGAGTGGGAGGAAGAGAAGATGTGGAAATGGGAAGAGGAAAGAGGACTGGGTGTAAACAAATAAATGAAGAAAAAAAAAAAAATCTGTGAGAGATGAAGAGAGCTTGTTACTTAAGATGCTGTACCTTCAGTCCTACAGTGCCTACTTGAATTTTGCTAGGGGAAAAATTGCTGCTGAAACCTGTGATCTAAAAGGCATTTTATCACTGTCAAATGACTGCAGCTTTTTTTGTTCTTTTCACTTATGAATATCAACATTAAAATGACAAAACCCACCCAGCCTGAAAGAATTTGCCAGGGCAGGCTGATATGGAAGGGATGGAAATCCATTTGAACACACTGTTGATAGGCGAGATTTGTGCCAGAATTGAAGGTGACTGATCTGTTTCAGTAGACAGTGGTGGCTAGATCTCTGACTTCTTTCCTGAAGAGCAACCAGTTCCTTTCTCATTGCATAAAGCAGGAGAGACTGCCTACCTTTGGGGCTGTAGCTGTCTGGAAACTAGAGGTGTGTTTATCTTTGACTGTAAAATCCTTTCAGCCATCGAACAGGTGGCACTATGGATTAGATGGTTCTTTGTTCTAGACATTTGGGTGACTGCAGGTACCTAGAGCCTTTCACATTTTGTCACCAACATGGAATTTGCATGGGATGGGATAGGAGGAATTACAGGTCAACGCTCTTTGACAGCTGTTTAATGGCCTGTGGAAACAGAACTGTTGGGCACAGTCCAGTTTCTGTGGGGTTATATGTCAGCACCACAGATCCTCCCATCATAACTGACACTAATTGTTGCCCTTATTGGCAGCCTCAGCAGAATGGCCAAGGGTGAGGGAAACCTTGAAGGCTAAAGTTCAGGTGTGCTGGAAGGATGGTGTGGCTGAACGTTAGAGTTGCTTCCTTTGATGTAGTTAATTCTCTGGAAAGGAGTAGTCAGTCTCCTGTGTGGCTGCTCTTGTGCCTCTGGGGAGTGTCTTGTTTGATGGACTGTGAGAGTAGGCAGTTGGCTTGGCTGATGTCTTCTGCATCTACTTTATGGGGAGAGGAATAAGTAAAATACCTGGAGCAAAATAAGTGTAATGCTTAGATCTCCAGACACAGGTGGGGTCACTTTCTCTTATTTTGGGGAGCAGGAGAGTGGTGAGCTTTTGTTATAAATGTAAAAGAGGTATGCTCAGGTCAGTTTGTTAGAGGTGGATGGTGGTAAAGTTGGGAGAAGGACTCCTAGGAGACTCTAAAACTCATCTGTTTCTACCATGTCCTCAGCTCTGTGAAACACTCCTTTCACTGCAGAGAGCAGCTCAATGCAGATTTAGTGCAGTTACATGCTTAATTTGCACGTAGTGACCAGAACTTGTGAGCAAGTGGGATAATGTAGTATGCACCACTAATTAATTTTAAAATCTTCTGTTAACTGGATGTAGCAGATGGTGTGTATGCTCTGTTTAGACCTTTGATCCAGGGGTTTATACTATAGAGAACTGCAGAGTTGTGATGTTAGGAAGTTGCTGATTTGGACATTAACTGCCATACTACAAACAAAAAGATGATGGATGGCAAAAACCTGGGGGTGTTTGTTGCTTACAGAATGGCACCATTTTCACAGTGTGAATAGATGCTTTCAAATGGTGTGTGAAAAATGTTTGATTTTCCACTTTCATTTGGATGAAACTCATGAGGAGAAGCCATACTGCTTTGTCTTTCATCAGGATAGGATTTAGTTTTTCATAAACATCTCAGATGACATGACATGTACAGGCATTCTGGGAATGCCTGTACTGTGAGATGCTTGGATGTCAATAATAATTATTAATCTACAGATTGGATTCACATATAGATTGAGTCTACAAGTCCTTAGGCTTCAAATTTGTAAAGGTGTAACATATGCATATTCATTTGCTTAAATGCTGAGCTTTTAGGGTTTTTTTGGGTGTGGGGGAGGCAGTCTTCCAGGCAATAAGAAAGTCTCTGTTCAACTCTTCCATTCCCTATGTCTGAAGTTTTCAGGTTGTTTATAAATAGTTTCTGCTGAAAAGAGCCATTACTTAAAGTCCAAATGTTCTGCTTCAGTGTTTTCAGAACAAAGTATTACAGAAATGCTGAAACATCTTGACATTTTTGAAATTCAATAATGAGTTGGTCTAAATTTAGAACAAAGAACAAACAGGCCCCTCCTTTCTGCTACCTATCCTCCCTCTACCACCCCAAAAAAATCCAAGCAGCTTTCAATATGGTTAAATAATCTGAAGAGAGAACTTCTGGAGGAGTCAGAGATATTTCTGGCTTTAAAAAGTCATTAAACAATTTCTATTTAAAAAAAATTTCTTTTGAGTCAATGCAAACTGCGTTTCCTGGATTTTTTAGTTTTGCACTGGACTGAAAACTTAGCTATTTGCCCCACTGTGGTCATTTTCAGGTGAAGTGAAGCACATTAATAAAAGTCTGCAAGATTTGAAACTTGAAAGTCATGTAGCTCTACTACTGTGAGTGGCACTATTAAACCTGAGTAAGTTTTGTACTTTTAGGCAGGTGGGGACAATAGTTTGTATACTGGGGAGGGGGGCTTAAATAGGACTATTTACAAAAGACCTCAAATTTGGCATTTTCTGTCAGTGTATTGCTTACGTTTAGAGACATGTAGAAGGTTGGTTAGGCTCCAAATACATTGTTTTCCTATCTGTTGGCTGGAATAAGAGTGCCACACTGAAATAACTGTAGGCCCTAAAAGTAAATACATGGTGCTCATATTCAGACTACTTTTAATGTGGCTTATTTTGTACTTCCAAGATCTAATAATATTTTTACCTCCCTTCAAAAATATAAACCACCAGCTTTTTTTAAAAGAAAGCACTTAGGAGCAACCCTACAGTAATAAACTGCGGTGTGCAGCAACTGTTAGTCAACAAAATACTGTGTGCCTTAGAATAGCTCCACAATAAAAAGCCAGTTCATCTGAAAAGTGTCCATGCAGTGATGAAGTGCAAACACCTTACGAAGGAGGTAAATATGTTGTTGGGTTTGGCCATAAAGAAACTATTAGAAGTAGTAATACCTTTTAAAATAGTTTTCATATGTTTTGATGCTGCTTGAAAAAATGCCAAAAAAGCTTGAGAGGTTGCAGGGAAAGCCCAACGAAATGCTGTCCTTTGGTGACTTTTATTTTCCAGTCATCTCTGTCCTCCTTTAATGATTGCCCAGCTCTTCAAATGTTCTGTCATGGTGCTGTGTCGCCTCTTCCTCTATCATGTTAGCTCCAGTGACACTCATGAGCTTGCCATGAGACTCTGATTCCGGTATACTTGATGTGAGTCCTCTCAGTATCACTGCTGCACACGATTCAGTGGGTTTTGATGGACGTGCTATCGTGTAACAAAATCTACCAAAGCCCAAACTGCAAATATGAAACACAGTGTGGCCATGGCTCAAAATGATGGTCAGAATTATTTGTATTGGAAACTTCCCACACCATGCAATTCTCTGTCTCAGCATAATGAACATCTTGAACCTCAGCTCTAGGTTTTATTTTATGATGTCAACAGTTCTTAACCATAAAAGTGAGGAGATGCCAAAGTCTCACACAGCAGAAGATTCTAATGTTCCCATCTAATGTGGCACTTAGGCTCTAAATGCTAAACTTGTGGTGGTCTGCTTCAAGTAAAGAGTTGTGTTTCACAAAATAGGGACCAGATGAGAAGGATGTGCTGTCTGTCACTGACAAAATGTTGTCAGATGCCTCCTGGCTCTTGATGCAAGTTGATGTCAAAACAGTAAATATTCCTGCAGGAGGGAGACATAAGCACAGAGAAAAGAATGAAAGGAGTGGGCAGAAAAGGTCCTCCAGGTTTGGAGCAGGCTTGTTTTCTTCAACATGAAATACAGGCAGTGTCTGCTAGCAAAAATTTTGACAGAAGCAGTAGGGGGGTGGCCCCAGGAGTCTGTTGTGGTATTGCCAGTAGTTCTGCTGCAGAACTAGATACAGGTTGCCACAGTTTCACCTCATTCCATGCCAGCATGTTCCACCATGGAGCTAACACTGCAGTTCCTGTTCTAGAGTGGATTCAGCAGCTGTTGAGACCTTTGGCCTTGGGGAGCCCTAAATCACAGTTGTGATGGGGTAGAGCTAGTCCCTCAGCTGGGCTGTCAGGTAGTGAAATGAAGTCTCCTGTCAGCTCTGGTGGTGCATTACTAGAACTGAACTGTGAGAGGAAGCTTGCAGGCTATTGCTGAGAAAGCTACAGTCATGTTCCTTGCAGGTAACGCACTATGGCCTGCATGTACTTCATGTTTCCTGGGGTGCTGGTGATGCAGAAGACAGTGGACTCTGACAGAGTAATTCCAAGACTCAGAATCCATTGATAAGAAAAGAAATTTTGAAGGGATCATTCTAACATCAACAAAAAGCAAGGAGAAATGCCAGTGATGGGGGAAATAGCTGATCTGAGGGCAAGATGTGCTAGTCTTCCAGAAACAGTTTATAGATGAGTACGGTGGAGCCCCTTGTGCTAATATATGGCTTGGGAGTGGTGCTTGGGAAGGACGTATCTTTGAAGCAGTGCCAACTAGCTGGTATTTTCAGCTCTTGCTGACAAAGCTGAGATCTATTCTAGAGCCACGTGTGGGTCGCTCTCTTCCCTCCTGCCTGCCCTGTCGCACAACAGGAAGTTTACTGCTGGAGTGTCCCAGGGATGGAGAAATGTGGCAGCAGGAGCCCCCTGCCCGGTCCCGCTGCGGAGGCGGCTGCTTCCCGTGGGCTGGCCCCTGCTCCGCACAGAGGAGGTGGTATGTCACTCCGTGCCACTGCCAACAGATTTATGGCAAAGGCTAACCTTGGCTCTCAGGGAAAGCTGCTGTTTTTCTTTCTGAGTTTTCTTTTTTAACCTGACTACAGTGTGACGGGACCAATTGCCATCCCCAGGGCTGCAATTCCCACTTCCTCTGCTGCGACACAGCTCTCTGACCAGTGGTGTGGTTAATTAAGGCTTATCAAAACCAGTCTATTTAGGCTGGTGGTTCAGATGGCTGACTGGGCTAGCCTGCAGTCACAGGGCACACAAGCCAAGCATGGTAGAGATGACTCCCTGTGTTTTCAGGCTAAATTGTAACCACATTACATACCATGCAGTTCATACTGAAATCAAGTCCAGTTTGGGTCTTTAAGCTGGAACAGAATGAATAGACCACATCTTCAGGGAGTGTGAGCCAGCCAATGGCTTAAAAAACAAAACAATAAAAAAAACACAACCCAAAACACAGCCGAAGAACTCTAAACCAACTCTGCTTTGTGTCCAGAGACCGAAACATAATTTGAAGTGACTTGCTCAAAATCCCTTCATAGTGTGGGTAGCTAAAGCCATTGGGTATTTTGTTGACTTGTCTATAGACCATGTTCCTGTTGAATTCTGGCACTGTACACTGCTGCTTGTTTAAACATGCCTGGGAGGAGAGGTAGTGTGAAAACACTCTTTAAATCAATAAAAATAGTTGTAAAACTGAACAAACACTCCAGATTGGAGTGTTCATGATCTTCAGGATCAAGATGGGATTTTTTTCTGGTGAACTGCAGATCTCTGCACCTACTTTGGTGATCGGGAAAATATCCACGGCTATGGAGGTAAAACTGAGCTCTGGAAGAATCCAGATCTAAGAATACACTTAGTGTCTTGGACCTGTTTTCATCGGACTCAGAGCTGCTGCTTGATGTGTTAGCTAACTAACAGCATTATTAATACTTTTTTTTTTTTTTTTTTAAAAAAAAAAGACAACTTGAGGCTTTTGAAATTCTTAATATAAATTTTCAAAGCTTCTGAGGAAAAATTAATTTTAAAGATTTTATTTTGGTAAAAACAATTTGTAAGCTTAGAAAATAAACTATTTAAAAACTGTTTAATTTTTAGAACGTCTTTAATTTGGTGCATTTTTATTGAAATTATTTTAATGAGTACTTTTGATCTATTTATTTATATACAGTCTCTACACATTGATAACAATTCTAATATAAACTAGCAATGTATAGTGAAGCTTTTTTCAAAAAATGTCCCACCATTTTTTTTAGGATGAAACTTCACAGTGAAACATGGATAACATCATGTGTTTTACCAATTCTAAATTAGGGATGTCATGAAAAGGATTCCAAAGCTCAGAAATCTTTCAAAGAGAAAAAGGTCACTTGTTGGACAAATCTGAAATTGTGGTTTGTGTTTGGTTTTTGGTTTGGTTTTTGTTTGGTTTTTTTTTTTTTTTGGTTTTTTTGTTTGTTTGGTTTTGTTTTGTTTTTTTCCCTTTAGAATCTATTTTGATTTTTGCACTTGCTGGTATACTTTCAGGTAGCTGTGCTGGAAGCATTGAGGGTTTTTCTGTGTTGTATTCATGTTTTCCACCATACTGAGCTTTGGATGTAAAAAAAAATAGGAATGCAAAGTAGAAGAAAGCCAGGAGAAGTGCAAAATCTCTGCAAACATGTTGCCATGTATCATCACACAGTGCCAGCCAAGCCCGATAGTCAATGCAAGACTTAGGGATGGATCCCAAGAACTTGGAGCTATAAAATTGCTTCCAATTTGCTCCTAATGCACTCACAGAGAGGGGCTGAGTGTTGCATGTCATCATGGACACATGGGCAGAGTACAGGCCAGGTCTTTGTGCAGCATGAAAAAATAATGCCCTGGGAAGCAAAGCAAGGAATAAATGAAGAAAACGCTTACCTATATCACTGGTAGTGAATGGACATCAAAATGCAAAATCAAGCTAGACAGCTTGGTTTCCCCACATCCATGCATTCCCTTGTGGCTTTTGTGTAAAAAGGAAAAAAATAAAGTAAGTTCCCCGCCCATAAAGGCGCCTTATTCTAAGAATGAGAACAGAATGAGAACAGCTTGGTCATCTGACAGTTTGAGCTGGAAGGTGTCCAAACTAATTGGTGCATCTCCTGTGGAATACAACCCTGATACAATATAGCATGTTTTGGAAATAGCTCTTGATTAACAATGTTCTGTGGAGTGGAAGCAAAAATAATTAAGAAATATTTTAAAGCTCCCTTTGAATGTAATACATGGGTAGTGATTTTAAACAACCTGTCAGCTTCAACAATCTCAGAGATGACTCATGCAAGGGTAAGTTCAAGGGTAGCCATATCACTCCAGCTCCTGGTACTGCTGTTAGCATGAAGAGGCAATTGCTATGTCTTTAAACAAGCATGCACTTTTTTCCTAGCAACTGTAACTTGTCTTTTCAATTTGTTTTAAATGAGCACAAAGAGGAACTTAGTGTTAGAACCTTGGGTGGTTTAAAAAAAAAAAAAAAAAAAAAGTGGTAGCTGTGCTCATTCATATCAGCTACAGATGTGCCTCAGCCCATGGTTTGGGCTTTGCAGAAACACTGACCACCTGTCTCTAGTGGTGTTTCTGCATTGACTCAACATGTCTGGTCCCGAGTGTTGTGTCTCTGTATGTGTGCACACACATATAGGCAGTTATGTACAGATATACAAGTGTGCGTATATACATCTCTTATGTCTGAAGCCATGTTTTGGGAAAAACCAAAGGCTTTGTCCCAGAGCAGTTGTACAGGGTAGTCTAAGCTGGTCTGCGTATGCTGGGGGAAGGAGGGGAAGCCAAGAAAATATCCAGGCAGGGTAGAGCTCATGTGAGGGCCCTCAGCCATAAGATTTGGAGATAACTCCAACTTCATCTTTCTGATCTTCGACTCTGCTTCTAGGAGCAACTGATAACCCCTTTATATAGCTTGAGTATAGAAGGCTCTTGAAATGCTGTGAAGCCTCATACTATGCATCAGAAGTATGCTTTCCTCTCACACTTTTTTATACAGAGTGAGTAGTTTTGGTTAATCCTGATTTGGTGAGTGCTGACTCTTTCTGCTTCGTTCCCCTTCCAGAATAGATGTTGTGGGTGCAACTGTTAATGACCTGGTTGTGAGGGCCTGTGTGAGCTGGTGATGCACAATTGTGCTGTACAGATGCATTTAAACATGAGCGTGAATGTGCACAAAGGGAAGTGCTCTTGCTGTGAAATAATGTTAGGAGACAGGATAAGGCTGACTGCTTTGGTCACAGCTACTTGTGATATTGTGGTCATATCACCAATGCCCAGTATGAGACCTGATCTTAGGAGATGCTGAGCTCCACTGAGTTTATGCCTTGTGTGCAATCTCCATTTTCACTTTGTTTATTTGTACCTCATATTCCATGGTGGCTGACACATGATAAAGGTTTAGTCTCCTGTGCTATTCCTGGGTGTTTGAAGTCATTCAATGTCTGCTCATACTTCTACTTATCTTGCCGATTACTGCTGCTCAGGATTGTGTGGACTGGAGTATCTGCCTAAAACCACCAAGTTATACTTGGGACATCCTGGTCCATTGAGATCATATCTAGTTTGGTGTATGGATTATATATTGTTTGGTGTATAGAACACAACACTTTGCTGTTAATGAAGTAGGTTAATTCCTCTGCCTTTTCTCCTTGCAAGGCTATAATATGCTAGCAGTTTTCCATCAATCTTTAATGCAATAACTTTGAATGGCAACATCTGTTCAAATCCAAAGTCTCAAAGTGTATTTTAAGTCTTAAAGGTAAAGTACCTCTTGATTTAGAAAATCTGAAAGAGAAGAGGAATACATCCAGACTCTGTCATGTTCTAGTACAGACACGGTTTCAAGCATTTCAACAATTACCTGTTTATAAAGCAACTACTTTATGGTATAAGTGCTGTAGGAGGTTGTGATGATTCCTCAGGCAGCTATTCCTCCTGCTTTCTGCTATAGCATGTCTTGATGCTTCAATGCTATTGATGCCTCTGTCCATCCTCTTAGCAGAAAGTGTACTAATGCTGACACATGAGACACTGGTCAAATATTGGTGATATGCAGAAGAGGAGGCTTGGGAGTTGTTGGAGTAGGATGAGGGGGAAACAAGGCATCTCTAGAGAAAGAAGAGCAACTGGGGCTGCTAGAAGCAACTTTGGGGGGGCTATAGGAGTTGGAGGAGGGAACAAAATGGCTTACAGACATAGCCAAGGACCCTCTGTTTGTAGCATCTAATTACTACGTGGTCAGAGGGAGCCTTGAAAACAGAAATCCACTCTTTAACTTAGCTTTTAGTAGCCTGTAGCATAGGATTGCTTTCAAGTATGCAGTAAGTGTAATCAGTTATGTTGTTATATATTTGCTTTTTATGCCTTTGCTGTGAGGAAAGGTTGGGAAGGAATTGCCAGCTGGTGAATCTGTAAATGGTCCCAAACATGCCTGAGATGCTCCTGTTATTAGTATCTGGCTCGAAGTGAGGTGGCTTTGCACAGTGACCTATGACTTGTAAGTGCTGCCATGTTTCTGCCTTCAGAGACATGTATTAGAGGCTGTGTCTAAAGGTTTCCAAGAGGACTTAGTCATTGGAGTGCTTGAATGGAGCCCTGCTGACATTTGTTCTGGTTTTTCTCCAAGGCAGAAGACAGGTTACCTTTAGCCAAGCAAGCCTCTGACTTACCCCACTCCACCTGTTTTATTTCAGCTGAAAGTAACTAACTTCAATAAATCTGACCAAGCAGCCCAAGGGGAACTAGGTTACTGAGAAAATGCCACCTCAGGTTCCTCTCCATTTCTGGATCCTGTATATACAAAAGCAGAGACTCTGTTAGAAGAAGTGTGGTTTTATGAATGACTCTTTTCTAGTAATTGAGATATCTAGATTAACTTCCACCTTCTGATCTTGCTGTCAAGAAAACTAGAGGCTCATTTCTCACCCTAGTGATTAATCTCTTGCTTGTCCCATTCTTCCTCTACCTCTGTTGCCTCTTTAGGCTGCAAGCATTCGAGGCATGATTTGTCCACATGATGTGTTTGTGTAACATGCTGGCCTGGGTTACATGTCCACATCTGTGCCCGATCTGCAGAGGATATTTGTCTGTTATAACTCCCAGCTGGCTGGCCTGGCTTTCCACCTCAAGCTGCAGAGAATCCTGCTTTTATTGCTCTGTTGGTCCCTGTTTCAACCCTGATACTTGCCAAGATGGCATCTGCCACATTTGTACAGAGAAGAGCAAAACTGGCCCCAATGTCTGTGAGAAACGTTATGGCAATAAAAATAACAACAGGAAAAGCAGAAAGTGAGAATCTGGCCTGTGAGGCTTGACTTTCACTGTAGGTCACTGATGGAAGTGCGTATCATCTGCTCTGCCAAGTGGTATTTTTCCAGCATTCTTTACTACTTTTTTTTTTTTTTTTTTTAACCTCCTTATCAGTGTTACACTGCATTTATAGGAATTCCCTCCCCTTGCTTCCAATGCTTCCAGACATCAGCTCATCCCTGGCCCCTTCTGATAGGCAGCTCCTTTTATGTTTGCTCTCTCAGCCTTACCATTTCAACAGAGCAGAATGCCGGTGTTGGTTTTCTCACTGGGAGTGACTCAGAAAGGGGATTTGTGCGTGGCCAGGTGCCAGGGAAGAAAACACACTGTCAATGTACATTAGTGCAGTGCCAAGCCCTTCCTGGGCACAGTAACTTTCCTCTCAAGGCTGCTGCTTGCCAGGAAGGGAAGACACACTGAACAGGGGAGAAGGAGGCAAATGGGAGCAGCTTGTGCTAAAAACTGACCTGGCAAACTTAGATCAACTACGTGCCCTTCTGCTGGCACTCGGAAGGTACTTCTCCAGGAGACAAATAAAGGTCTCTAGTGTTGTCTGGTGATTGTTGACATCCCACCTGGTAATTGCTGTGCCTGCAGATTTCATGACAGATACCTTTCTTCTCTTGCACGTGTGCATTTGTAGGTCCTGGAGGTACTTTAGGTGGAAAATAGGATAAATTACCCAGATGAGAAGAAGCTGCTATTGTATGCTGAAATAAGTCAGGCTGTTTCACCCAGTCCATTTCTGTGCTGCCATCACATGGCCTTCAGGACACCTGGGTGAGTGGGAATAATATGAAGAGCATGAAGTCTGGTGTTATACAGAAAAGTGATCTGTGGGGCAAACAAGGCATGGGAAGTGTTAGTGGCAGATTTTTACCCCTCCTGTCTCTAAGTACCACATTCAGAACACACTAATGGGACGTTAATTCTGTTCCTAGTGTTGCATAAGGTGGCCTAGTTTCTTACTGGGAAATGGATGTTTAAGGAGCAAGCTATCTCATCTTAGTACTACCTTTTACCATTATATGGATACCTGATCTGACCTGCTGGAGGACCTGCAAGTTCATGTTTATGATGAGCATAACTCATTAACACGTGATTTATCCTTGAGGTTAGTCTATTCATATTCAGGTCTCAAGTGTTTGGCACTCATTCAGGGCCAAATTTGGATACTCTTATGAACACTGTTTAGTACCTTGCCTTCTCTTGGTGCAATGGCAAGGGCCTGTTCTGCATAAGCAAGGGGTCAGGCTGTGGAAGCTGATGTCTAACATGGCCAAGCCTCCCACCTGCACATAATACACAGCAGGGGACATCACTGACAGCCCAAGCAAGCAGTCATCAGGAAAAGAACATGTTTCTGAAATAGGAGTAACTTGTATTTCCAGGGGTTGATGGGTATCATTTGTGGTGTCTACAGATGTGAGAAACCAGGCCAGGAAAGATAATATTTTTCACTGTGCTCTGCTGTGGGAGAGGCAGGGAGAAAAATGGGGATGTTCATAATTGCCTTATAGTTCACAGGCAGCAGAAATAAGGCTCTACACTCAGTCTTGGGGTTTTCCTCACCTGTGCCATAGAAATGTATAACCTTGAACCAGTTGATGAACCTCAGCTTGCACATCTTGAAAAAAGATGTTCTAACCTTTACCAGCTTCAGGAATGATGAAGATTAATTATGTTTTCAAAGCTCTTAAAAATCCTCAGGAGGGAAACTGTCCATGTACATTCCTAAATAGAGAGTACCTTGGTAGGAGAGCATGTGTGAAATGCTTGATTCTGTTTAGATTTAAGGCAAACATAATTACAGGTAGTCTGTTCTGTCCAGCAAATGGTGGAGTAGAAAAGGGAAGCAATTTTGGTACCAATGGATTTTAGTGCTATAGATGGGGCTGCTAATAACGTCCACATAGATTACTGAGATATCCAATTGATCCTGCTCTCTCCAGCTATAACTACAAAGTCTTTAGGACCCTTCTGCAAGAGTGAATGGTAGGGATGTGGTTGCCTGCCAGCTTTGTATCCAGGGGAGGAAATTCTATGGGTGAGATGTGGGCAACCCCGTGCAAAGCTAGCAGGCTGGTGATAGGAGTGGAACTGAAAGGACAAAAGGAGCCATATGTAAGCATTTGAGATTCTTATATATTAAGAAAAGAATAATAATTGCAAATAGCAGATTCTCAGTTGTTTCATGCAGCTGTGAATACTTGTCTCTGTAACCAGCCATGAGAAGAAAGCGTGTGAAAAACTACAGTTTTCCAAAACTGTTCTCCAACTCATGCGGAGAGGAAATGCACAGTGTGTTTTAGAACCTGGCTGAAGGAAATGTTCTTAACTTTTTCTTCCTTTTTCCCCTAGTGGCTTCTTTCCTTAATATCCCAGTCTTTAAGAAAAACTCATGTTCTAATATAACAAAAATATAGTTCTTCTCTATTTTTAGAAATTACATAAACAAGTCTAATAAACAGAGGATGATGGTGGTCAGGGAGCTCAAATTGGCTTTGGATATCAAGCAGAAATAGATGTGGACTTCACCAACCAAAGATCCCATAAAGTGCATTTCTTTTCCTTTTTTCTCTTTTCCTGGAACTATTATGATTTCAGGATTTTGGGATCATGTATAAATAAATCTGGCCAGCAGACTTGGCCAGAGGTTTGGAAAGATCATTTCTTTCACTTTTTTTTTTTTTTTTTGAGAATTACTAAATTTAAGCATTGGAAGTTTTACTGATAACTGCAAAACATTATTGGGTGATTTTTCTGTGAAGTTTCCCAAATGCTAAGCTAAGGTCCACTAGTCATTGGAAAACAAAGTCCCACTCTGAGGAGAAAAAAAAGAAATCATAAAAAAACCTAAAAATCCTCAAGGGATAAACAATTCGAACAAGAGCAACAAGATGATAAAAATGAGGCAAAAGCAATATGTAAACTGGCTTTTGGCAAAGTGTTTCCTCATTGCTGGTTTGTTGGTCTGTCTAAACTCAAGGAGCTTCAATGCTTGAGGCATTTAAAGCCAGGCTGCACAAAGTATTGGAGAGCAGATAAATACTGTGCAGCGTTTAGAAGGAGGATAAACACTGTAGGAGCCATAGAGGTTCCTCCATTTCTAAGCTAGCATCACCCTTGGACCAGCTCCTTGGTATAGCTTTTCTCAATCTCAGCAAATGTCTGGGGTGAGTGGGATGTTCACCAGCCAGAAGGCCTTTTGAGTGCATTAGACTCTTGAATCCTCTCAATTTACAGGACTATAGATTTTACCTCAACAGGGATACTGGTCTTTTAGAGCTAGTAAAGTGTGCACTAAATAAAAATGATCCTGTATTGGCAGCCATAAATAGAATAGACTAGAAAGTCGAGGAAGATACTTCAGTGTTTTCTGTCAGTTGGTACCAGAAGTGCTGGGTTTGCAGCACGACCTAGACTGTACTATGCCAAGTATACACACAGACACTGGAAAGCTGGAATCAAGCCCTGGCCCTAAACTGGGAAGCCCAGGGATGAATTCTGCTTTCCCACATCCTGTAATATGTTCTTGGCCACAAAATTACTGGCTGAAGTAGGAACAGAAGCCAGTCAGTGCTCTGACTGTTGTCCCCCTAGCTGGGGTTTTTGCTGCAGGCCCAACTTGGGATGTTTTTACAGTATCTGGCACATGAGGTTTACAGGTGGGATTTTCAAGCAACCACCTGCTTTTTAGGTTTTACAGGAGTCTTGGAGGCTCCTTGGTGGATCTGTGGTATCAGGATTTTAAGCATGCATGACAGCAGAAACTTGTGTACCTGGAGCAATTGATAGGCACAAGCAGACATGCTGAGTGAGCTTCTGAGTTTGGAGCAGGCACTGAGATACAAGCTCAACTGACTCCTAGATGAGGAGGAGACTATTTATACATATGCAGTGGAAGAGAATAGACTGTACTGTATGTACAGATTTACAAAGTGTTTGAGATATAAATATATTCATTCCACTGGGTCCTTCCTCCAAAATGACAGCTCACTTGTGAAAGCTGCGTTCATATCGAGGTCTATAGATCAAAGTAATATACAGAAAGGTTAGATCAGGGTTGCATTTGGAAATCAACACCAAAAAGTATTTATCTCTTCTACAAGTGTGCCTGCTCTGACCTGGCTGAAAAGATCCATTGGTAGTGGAAATGAGTTCACTGAAGTTTCACTTCAGTGTGTTTCAGCAGAGAGATGTTCCCCCATCTCTGTGGCCAGATGATACATATTCCTGCCGAATGCAGACACATCCTGAGTAGTGGATCAGCTTGTTTAAAGATGCTCTGTTGGCAGGAAAGGAGTTGGTGCTCTTAAACCAGCCCTTTATTGCAAAGACCTCAACAGGTGAGGGTTAGCTTCTGATTCATTATTTTTGCCTCCCTGGCCCCAATATGCAACATAGTGTTTGGGGAGGAAACTCATACACCACGTAGTCAACTCTGTCAAATATCCTCCAAGGGGGCCCTTACTAATTGCCAGAGAATGCCACTTCCTAGATTTTATTTTTTTTAAACCCCAACCCACTTTCACCATTATTTTTCATGGAATACCTTTCTCGGTAGGCTTTTAGCTGGGAATATCAGTGATGAGAGTGGTCTCAGCAGCTGTGGCCAGCAGTACCCAGTTCTGGCACCCTTGGCTCCAGAGCAGCTGTCTTGCTGGGACATTGATTCCCTCTAGAGGGCATTGGTCACACAGATGCGTGCACACAAGTGCACTCACACATGGCCATGTATGCACAGACCCATCTATGGCCTTCCAGGTTCTATAGTGTTCAACAGGAAGTGGGGGAAAAAAAAAAAAAAAAGAAAAAACGGTTTTAGTGGCTTACCAATGGTGGTATTGAAGGGGACCAGGCAAGCTGAATTTCAGCTGTTAGCAGGTACAGTACTGATAAAAAGTATAAGGCGTTGGGACCTCTCAGCACTCCTCCAAAAAGAAATTGCAAACCCAGTTAACCACATCAGGTGATGTGGCTTTCCTAGAGCAGAAGCTAAGCTTTTCAGACACCTAAGTTTTACTCCTGCAGTGTGTGCACAACATGAGTTGGACAGATGTCCTCTGCATGCTCTTGTTTACGTTAAGCAGAGAAAGGAATCCCAGGGTGACAAGCCAGTTGATAATTCAGATCCTTTCCCTAAAAGTGCTTTTGATCAGAGGCACTGCCTACCAAGCTGAAACCATCAGAAGACCACAATGCTTGGCCAAGCCACTCATTACCTGCCTCTTGGGAATTGCTGGAGGGCTTATACAGACCAAAGGCGCTGAGGGTCCTGCTTGGACTACCAGCAGTGGATGGTCTCCACCTGGAAGCATCTGGAGCATACCCTCCGTCTGCCAGTGACTGCTGGCTCTATAGGCTGAGGAAGGCAAAAGTACCAAGGGCCTTGTGGTGGGTTCTTCCTGGATGTCCTTTCTCAGCAAGCTGCTGCTGGCGAGAGCATACTCAGCACTTCAATTCTGATGTGCACTACTACTTCCACGTGTGCGAGGAATGCATCAGGCCTCAGCATGTCAACTGCTCTGAAAGGCAGCACTGTTGCGGGGGCTGAGTAGGTGGCCCCTCATCTACCTCCTGAAGGGAGGAAATTTTTTCCAACTCAAACTTAACCGTTCCCCTTGTGTTACAATGCATGTCAAATGGGACAACCAAGCTAATGCATGACCTGGTTTTTTTTATCTTCCAGTCAGTAGATTTGCCTCACCCATCCCCATTTTCTTTTACAAATATTAATGGTTTAAAATTCCTTTTTTTTCCCCCTTCCTGGAAATGGTATGATTTGGGGATCCTTGAACTAGATCTGGTTTTCAGGCAGGCCAGCACTTGCAAGAGGCAGATTCAGTTTCACCTAAAACTATAATGAAGGCTAAATTCATGAGTTAATAAGCAGTGTTTTTATAGGTACTGTGGTTCTTGAAGCCATTTTCTTGAATTTTCCCCTGTTGTGGCTGAAATAACTCCATGCATCTGATGAGAAAAAGCAATGAGGTCTTCCATCTTTTAAGCTACCAGAAGAACTGGTTTAGGGTTTTAACAAGAAGGAGCAGAGTAAATTCCAGGCCTCATCACAGGAAGGTCCTCTAATTGCTGAAGTCTGAAACATTTTGAGTGCTGCTTAAGGAGTGTGATTAACAGCAGTTCTTGGAGCTGAAATGTAACTATACAATACAATGGAGAGTAGAGTACTGCTGTATGAGAGGGAAATCTAGTTGAAACAGTCACATAAGGGGCTTGATTGAAATCCCATAAAAGTCAGTAGGCATCTTTACTTCACTGAGGACTTGGGTTAAAGTGTGCTTCAATTGGTCCTCAGGTCAGAATATGCCTGAAATTTCAGATGCTTTAACTGCAGATTTAATTTTATTGAACTTCTGGACCCACCTTCCCTCTACATCCAACCAATGAAGCATGGGGGTGTGTGTAGCACAGGAAGTCCTAGGCAAGACAGTGACTGAAGACCAGCATCCCTTCTCCAAAGCACAGATTATTTTTTTTTTTTGACAGACCCAAGAAATCATGTAGATGATAATAGATCAGGCTAAAGGTAGAATTTTATTTCTAAATCTGGTTCTTATTCATAGGGTTTAAAGTACCCAAACTTATGACCCTTTTTTTTTTCCCAACATTTATTGCTTGTTTATGAATTACTATTCATGTGTCTAACTCATGGTTTTGGAGAAGATGATTATTTTATTTTTGATTGCATCTAAATGCTTGTGGTATAAGTAAAGACTTTAATTGCTCTTGACCCATGGGTAAATGACATTGCCAGCTTTCCCTATGCTAGTCTGCATAGCTCTGTCATGTCCCCTGTGATTTGTCTTCACCTTGAACTGTGTAAGTCTTTCCTTCATGCCCTTGTGTGTAGGAATCTGTCTCCCATTTTCATTACCTATTTCTAGACTCTTTCCAGGTTCACCATGGGGTTGGAGAGTGATTCTTTGGGCAGGATAAACTATTGCTAAGAATTGAAGCTTCAATATTTAATACAGTGATGAATTGTCTGAGCAGCAAAGAACCAAGGAGAGAGAGATACCAGCAGTTGCAGCAGTTCATACCAGCTCTAATTACTGCTATTAATTTATACCCAGATGGATCAATTTGGTCTCCAGGCCAAGTCTATTCTTTGCATAACCCAAATGAAGGCAATGAAGTTGTGCCTTGGATGAATCTCGTATCTTGATCCGGACTGCTCTGCAGTTGGCAAAAAGTCTCTATTTGTCTTGCACATCTGCCTTGTCTCTCTCAAACCACATTGCTGGATCCTACATAGTTTTTAATGGAAGAGGGTGGAAAAGGCTTCTGTTGACATCAAGGGTATATATTATATACACCTGAGAACCCAGGAGAGAAGATTTGGTGGAAAGGAAGTGATTGCTGTTGGGGGAATCATGCTCTTATTTCACATGGGGAAAGCTGGGTGGGTATGCACCTGCTAGCTACTGGGTACATGAAAAGGAAGTAAGAAATTATGTGGTAGTTTGGGGCAGTTGAAGTGTATAATAAGGATTGCAGATGACAGCAATTATGTTTTTCTATCAGATAAGTTAGTTCCAGATTGCTGGCTGAGTGTGCGAAGACAGTGCCTAGCCCAAGTTTCCATTCTCTGAATCTCTCTTGCTTCTTCTCCAAGTTTTCTTCTGTCTGCCAAGTATGTATTTTGAAGAAGCATATGCAGTCCTGTCCGGAGGAAAAGTGTCTCTGCAACCTGTTGGAGTCCTGCTGGAGTGCAGGTAGAGCTAGCAAGGAGACTTCTTTCTCACTTCTAACCTCACAAGCATTTCACAGGGGCTGGCCAGAAAAGCATTTGGCCTCCATTCTCCTGCTAACAATGGCTGTGCTCTGTTAATTCTCTTTTGGGTGACAGCCACTCCCTAAAGAGAACAGTTGCGTGATTAAGGCCAGCCTAATCTTGTCAAAGTTTGTGGCTTTAAAATATGCAGGATGGACCCCTCACATAGTATAAATTGACATGGTGGTATCCAAGTCACACTGCAGATCTGGTCCATCTGCTTTAAGTTGTTGCCCCTTGGGTTTGTCTCTTTGATTTACAAGTAGTCTGTGGATTTTACTCTTGACTTTCAGGAGTTGGAGGGCTTTGATTTCACCATCATCCTACAATAGTAGTGGTTGTTTTTCCATGACTGGGAAAACTTGGTGTTGCTTTGTGAACCTACCAAGTTGACACTCTCCTAGTAGCATCTAACAGCAACAGCTGTAAAAATAAGAGTGGTGTAGAAGTCAGTCTCTCTGCCAGAAACTGTAGATCACCTTTCTCACCCTTTCACTCTTGCTATATGCATGGCTTTTCAATGTCTTCAGGATTTCATTTCTAGTTGGCCTTCTGTAGTAGGTATGGCCCAAAATAATTGAAGGTCATCCATTATTTCATGGAGCTTTGGAATAAACTGTTGCTTGAGGATCAGATCCTATTTTCAGAAATTAGGCCAGGCTGTCTGGAAAAGGGTGTTGGAGGACAGGGAGACACTTAGTTCTGGATTAGTACCAGGCACCACTGCTGAGAAAGGGTTTTGGGTGCTGGAGTGCCTGCCTATGGAGAAAGGAAGAATGATACCCATATTCTGTAGGGTGGGTCTGCGTTCCCTTGCCCATCTAGGTGATGCAGTGTAACTCCTGAGATGTAGGACAGTAATAGTTGCTGAGTTCAGATAACTGGAAGAGCATCATAACACACTACCCTGTCCCACAACAGAACCACACCTTTCTTTGGTGATGAATCTCCATTTCCTTTTGGAAAAGTTTGCCCCTCCAAGCTATTGTTTTGCCTGTGTGTTGGAATTATTTTTCTGTTTATATCAAATTTTTTGGATATGAAAGGGGGAAAAGGCAGAGTTAATCACCAAACAAGTTCCAACCCCCATCTAGCTGCTTTTTGCTTTTAAGGAAATGAAGTCATATTTATGTGCAGAGGTAATACAGAAATGTGAGCTCCTGCCAAGGCATTTGTTTACACAAAGCTTAAGGGAGGTGATGTTTGTGTGTGCCCAAAGCTTGAGCAACTACCTTACATTAGAAGGAAGATAGCAAACATTTCAGCCCTGATCCTATCAAGACAAAAGCTCTTCACCAGCAAAACCAATATTCTTTGCCATCCTGATGTGTCTGGGAGCATATAATGCAGTCTGTACTCACCCAGCCTTGTTGCTGCAAGTAATACTATGAATTTCTGTCATGCTGTCTAACTGAGATGGAAAAGTGATTTAAAAACACATTTTGAACTGTTTCCCTCCCATTCTGGCTAGTTTGTTCAGTATGACTATTTTTGTTTAAAAGAAAAAAAATGAAATCAAAACAAAGAGAAAGTACTATGTAGAAGTTGCACCGGAAACATGAGCAGGGATGTTGACTTTCTGGCTCAGTCCTGTGTTTTATAACCATGAGAACATTGTTCCTTTTAACAACCGTTTCCCTTGATGTATGGGAGCAATGAAATAGAAAATATGTTGCAGTGGCTAAACTGCCATTGACATCTTTCAGAGACTGTTAGAAACTTCTTTGTTAGAAATGTTTGGCTTTATTTGGGTTATATATATATATTTTTTTTTAATTGGGAAATAATGGGAAAATGGTATCTATGCATAATTATGGTTGTTCTTACTGCTTTTTTTTTTTTTTTAACATTTTATCATTGCTATAATCAGGGCCTTGAAAATTGATGTGTTATAACAGCATCTTTCTTGTATCATTGTTAGCTGTACCACTGGTTTGTTTGTCTGGTACTTCACAACTGAACTTAAGAAATTAGTGGTGTTCTCCTCGTGTTACCATAGGAACTAGATAGTTATAATGTAGCATCAAAGACCTAGGGGTTAATTTTTATGAGGTACCACTGGCAAATGAAAATCACTATCAGTTTTGCTTCACCAGTCCCATCAATCTTAGTAGAATCCACCATAGTCTTTAGTGAAACTGCTAGAATTAAGGAATTCTTCAAAATTAGAAGAAATCTGTAGTAGCCCTTACCTGCTGCTTTTGTCATCCTATGGGCATATCATCCTATGGGCAAAGCAGTAATCATCTAAGATCTTCACCTGTTCAAAAGGCCAAGATTTAAAACCAAAATGAGGAAAAATGTGACTGAAGCTGGTTTCCTCTGAACACCAGGACTTGGAAGACAAATTACACAGCAACTCTGAGGCCAAACCATAAACTGTATTCCCTTGCTGACCTCAGCTTCTCAAAGTCATCTCTCAGCATAAACAACTTCAGGAAAAGCAACTTGCCCAATAGGAGTATGTGCGTTTACTAAATCAGCATCTGCCCTTGCACCCATTGCTTCCTTTTTGGTAAATTGAGGAACAAAACACTCTGAAAAAGACACTTTGTTGGAAGCTGAGTTGTCTGGAACAGGCAATAAGAGTTCATTCTGGACACTTGAGATGTGTAAACTACTCTGTAATTAAGAAATGTGGCAAATTAATTTCCAGCTCTTCCTCATGTCAGACTGGTTTTCCTAGTTCACCTACATGACCCTAGATCTGCAGATTCTGTAAAGGCAAAAACTATCAGTTAGGAAATAGGGCTTGCTTGTGTAGAGGAAGTAAGAGTTGATTTCATAACATTGGTGTCACCAACTGTTTAGCTTAGTGGACATGAAGGTAGCTGGAAAACACTAAGGCTGCTTTGCAAAAACTGGCACAGGAATGCAGTGGCAGATTTTGACAATAGCATCTTCAGAGATTTTTCCCTATTTCTCCCTCTACCCTCACCCCAAAGGCTGAAAACAATAAACGCTTCCATATCTTTTTAAAGTAAGCAGTATTTAATTGACTGTTATTCAACTAAAAAAATTTCAAATATGTACTGTAGAGCACTTCATGAGAAAAGGATGACACTGAGAGCAGGGAATGTTCAGCAAGGAGACTTCTTTAGCCCAACAGAAGGCTTCTATTAGTAGGAAAAATTATTTCTAATCAGAATAGAAAGCAGAAGTTGAAATTTGGAGCCATATAGTAGAAAAATATTTTGATGAGTTTTTCAAAGAAGAAACATCAACATAAAATGTCAACATTGCCTAGCAAAATGAAGGTACCCAATATGTCAAAGTAACAGCTTTAATTTTGAATTGACATTTTGAAACTAAAACCACTTCCTATTGAGATGTTGGCTTCACTCAAACACTCTCTGTTGGAAAATTTAATAAAAAATTGATATTTTCCTTTTGAAAAATTTTAGTTCAGCTTGACCTATGTTTTCTGAGGGGAACTTGTTTTATTCAGAAAACTTCAGCTAGTATTTGGCAGGGTATAGTAAACCACCTTTTTCAGCTTGCTCTAGTGTTTATGTAAATGTTTTTGTCTTCCTACAGCATTCTGGTTTCCTTAGCATTTGGAAATTATCTTGTTTCCAGAATTACCATAGAATGTTATGAAGGAGTTATATTCAGGTGCTCCTGTGAAACTTTTGCTCTTTTTCTTTGATTCTTCATAAACTAAATCAAACTTTATTATAAGCTAAATGTCTGTTCTTTGCTGCTCTTAAAATGAGCTGATATAAAGGTTTTAAAAAAGAAAAAGGGAACAGAATCTCCAGATGATAAATACAAGTAGTGCCTAGTGGAAAAAGTTAAGGGGGGGGGAGGGGGAAGAGGAAATAGCTGTGAAAACACTTTTTGAACAAATAGCTGTGCTTTAACTTTGTATTGCAAGGTTGCCTGGATACACTGGAAGAACAGGGATTCTTCTATATATATTAGCTAGTTTAGTGTTTACTGCTGGAACTTGGAATGTAACTCCAGGCACTATTTACAAATGTTTGGGATGAAGTAGTTCCAGAAAGGCAAACAAAGAGGGGAGGGAGGGAATTCATCCCCAAACTTGTTGTTTCTGTTTTCCTGATTATGTTGCTATGTATAATTTAAAATAGTAGATAGGTAGTAGTTTATTTAAGCTGAGGTGGAGGAAAGGGGAAAATTAGAAGGGCTACTGTAGAGCTAGAGTAGATGTGCATGGAAGAGCCTGTGGCAGATAAACCTGCATGGAGAGAAGAGGTGGATGAGTGCAGCATCAGATGAAGTAAGGCAGGAAGGGATTTGTAAAGGAAGATTCCTGGTTTGGGTTTGTCATGAGTTCATGGAAGTACATACCACCCTGGGCTGGGAGTTGGAAACCTCCTGCCTGATCCTGCTTGGCCATTCCATCGGCCCCAAGCACCAGCGTAGCACTGTGCCTTGCAGTGATGTGACACGAGTAACGTGGCTGTCGCGTATCGCCTGCTCTCCCTTTGTGCTCCTTGCGAGGGTGGGCTGTCTGTGCCATAAAGTGTCCTGTCATTGTAAACTTTCAGATGTGTGCACGTGATGTGTATTTCTATATTCCTCTGTGTTTATAGTTGTGAAAGTCACTGGAAGAGTTATGTTTTAGATCAGCAAGTGGGAGGCTTGTCTTGGTTTCTGGTTCCAGGGAGTGTGAGTGCCCTGCAGCTTTGAAAAAGGATATCCCAATCGATCAGGAATGCAGATTATGAAATGTTTTGAAGGCAGGAGGGAATGGTCCTTCTGCAATTTAGGGCACTGTTCTCTTTTTTTTTTTTTTTTTTTTTTTTTGATGGATGCTTTGAATCTTTTTAGTTATGTTTTGCCCTGTGATTATATCTAACCGTGGAGGGATAGGGAGGTATTTCTGAGATGAGATACTCTTTTTGATCTTGGCATAACTTTTCTTGGGCTTGAAACTGTTCCACTTAATGTTTCATTTAATTTGATTTTGTTGACTGATCTTCCTTGGTCTGAAAAGGAACAAGTTCTTTCATCTATCTCTTAAATTCACAGACTTTCTCAGCATTGATACACTTAAAAAAAAAAAATAAATTCAGGGTCATGTGGGAGCATCACAACTGGTCTGTGTTGTATATCATAGCCATGTGTGATTTCACAGTGGACAAAGCTGTGCAGCAGATTAATTCCTCGTGCTTTGAAGCAGCAGATCCCTACCACCTCAGCCAGGATGAGTCACCATGAGCTTTTTTCCTGTAGTGGTTGATGACATTCGGTGGAAGATTCTAATTCTGCCCAATATGGGGCAACGATGCATCTTCACTGACTACTTTATTGCAGTTTTTTGTAAATCTCTGGGAAATGCTATTTCAGGAGCCCACAGACAACCAGACTTTAAAGTTCCTTTGTGGGACAAACTCAGTCAACACATTTGATTATATTTTATTTTTGACATTCATTTCTACTATGCTGGGACATACCTCTATACCTTTCTGCCTTGAAGAGTTAACAAATGCTGTTAAACGCATTCAGTGCAGAGAGACAGCCCACTTTACCTGTCACCACTTGGCTGTTATACAGCTAGGTCTGAACATTATCCTCATAATGGGGCCTATTTGATGCCAGCAGAAATTCAGAGTGAATTTGTGCATGGGGCACAAGTTTTAGCTGGATTTTGGTCCCCCTGTGCTGCTGAAGAGGGGTTTGCTGTTTGTATGATTATAAGAACTGCTCATGGTTTAAGGGGTTTCTCACTGCCAGCCTGTTAGAATTAAACCCTTTAAAGGTCTGTCATGGACTCTCAGGCTGATCCCTACATCATTCAGTCTCCACTCCTGCCTCCAATTCTCTGCCTGTTTTGTGTGTAAAATGAAAGACTTAATGTTTCAGTCTGTCAAATATTTTTCATCAGTCCTTAGGCTAGAAAAATTGGTAGTCAGTGAAAGCCAAATATTTGAGATGTTTACCTCTGATAGGGAATCACACACTAAAAGCTGACTCTTATCAATGCTGTCTTTGTGAAAGTAGGAAGATGTTACTGGGTTTTGTAAGTATGTCTCGCCTACATAGCTTCAGCATATCTGTGCCTGCCTACACTGCAGGCTGCAGCCTCGTGTAGAGATGCTCAGGATGTCTAGTTACAGTGGCACGGAATTTGGTGTGACATCATTTACCCTGCATAGCTTTCTGCAAGATAGCTGCAGCCAAGGATCTCGGAGGGCTATCACGGCTTACAAACCAGTTGGTTCTCGGGATTATCTGCTGGTGTATGCTATATCAGTCAGACATGTGAAGTGGTAACCTCTCAGGTGGGCAGAGTTCTCTTAGCACACCTGCAGGGGAGGTGAAATTATCCTGACCAAAGTGTATTTTTAATGATAGGCCTTATATTTCTATGCCCTGCAGCACTATAGGGAGAGAATGGGATGGTTTTAGCAGATCAATATGAAGTGCAGCTTTTCATACCACCAGATGGACATTAGCAGCATTCTATTCCTGCGGCATGGTGATATCCTTCTGCCAGGGACATGTTTTACATCTGGCATTTTGACTGATATTGCTCTGGTAATAAAGTGTTTCTTTTCATTTTCATTTCTATGTGGATATTTGTCATGTACTGTCCCAGCACTAGGAAAGATGATCAAATTAAAAAGTACATCACAGAAAACATTGCAAGGTGTTTATTTGTAGGGGCATTGGAACACTATAGTTGGTTTTACTCCATAGTAACTCACTGTTTGGATAAAGGAATTATGGACACTGGCAACATGGTTTTAAAAAGCTACAGGCAAGTTAGGAAAATAATCAAGAAAAAGATGAGCTGGAAGGAGATAGAGCAAATAGGTTCCTGTTTAATGCCTGGGGAGTCACTTTAGTTATATTCTGCTCTTCAAATTAGTTGCTTGCTCTGATCTGAACAGCTATTTATCCTTCACTGTATCAACTGAAATGTTTGCCCGCCTCAAACTTCCTATCACCTTGCAAGCAAGTTCACCTAAAGAAAACTTCAGCCTTAGGCAAGTCAGAAGGAAAGAAAAAAAGGGGGAAGAAAGTAAGAGAATAGAAAAGGAATGTGTTTGGGATAATTCAGGAAAGTGTTCTGTGTGTTAGCCAGTGAATTTTAAACAATATTAACTTCTTAGCAACAATGATTCTGTTTTGTTTAACTAACAAAGGATATTGTAAGCAGATATGTGCATCTGGGGCAGATAAGGTTTGCATTGGACAGTTCTTTTATTGGCCTGGCATTTGATAATTCACTCAAATTTAGCGGAGACAAGAATTATGCATATTCACTTCTAACTGAGGCAGAGGTTAGACATAAGTCTCCCAGTAATTTTCCAGTTCCTTGCTAAATTTAAATCTTAATAGAATGGGGCCCAGCCTGTCATCTTTATGTTTTCATGCCAATCCCAATGGAGTGGGGAACCAAAGGGTAGAATTTAACCTGTCTCTTCCTCTCAATAGAAGAACAGTACTTTTGTATTTGCATCTCTTTTCCATCCAAGACCTCAAAGCATGTGAATATTCTCTTTGTCAGTGGAAACCCAAGTCATGAAGCAATTCAGTCACTACTGAGACTATGATGTCAAAGCAGCAAGCTGGTTTGTTGTATCCCACATAATGAATTGTAGGAATATACCCTTGGTGAAGTCCTGCTTTTAAGTATTATACCATCCTATAAAGAAAAATAAAGTGAGGGAAAAGATGTTGAATGATAGCTAGCCTGCAGTTATGCAGGAGGCCAGTGGCAAGTCTGGGAACAGGCCCTGGGAATCCTGGATCCTATCCCCATATCAAATTGCTAAATGTGCCTCCCTTGCTTTGAGCAATTATTTCCCTTGCAAAGTTAACTTTTTAAATTATTTGAATAGTCAGCTGAAAGTGAAGTATAGATCAATTTTTTGGCTCTATCTCAACCTGCTGAGGACTCCCTTAGTTCTGCTGCACTGAACCATCTCCACTGTCACAGGTGCCCCACTTCACTCCTATCCACAAGAGACTGGATTTCATGGGATTGGAGGCTAAACTATTTTTCTTGCCACTTTCCCTCAGTCTCATAGTTCAGGCAGGAAAACAGGATAAATCTGGCCAGGTTCTTGCTGCCAATGAAAGCCTTTTCTATCAAAAAGGAAGAAAAAAAGCCATTTCTCTGTGCTCACCAACTTAAATAAGGAGTGGAATTAATTCCTTTAGTAGTCAGGGAAATTAAATCAAGCTGAGGAGACAGAACATAAGGGTGTAAATTTAGTTATTGAAGTACTGTATTAAATTCCTGGATTAGACACACAAGGAGAACATGCTTTTCATGGGAAAATGCCTTTTAGCCTGTCAGTCTTGGTGGTGAGAATTCTCTAAATGGAAAATTTCTTTGGTGTTTATGCGAATGTGAATGCCACACACCCAAATTTTTGAGTCACACCTGGACCAACCCCAAAATTTCCAATGCTGAGCTGAAATGGCCAGCATTTTTTTTAGCTTCTCATCCCAATCCTTTAAAATTGCATTCCTCCCATAATCCCAGCACAGATTTCCATTGAATTTTAGGTCCCAGCTTGTCTGAGAGGGTTGGGCCATGTTTAAACCTTCTGCATGATATTGGTCATGTTTTCTGCTGACACCAAAGCCAGATGGACTGGAGAGAGTTAGAAGATGTATTTGACTGAACTACGTCAGTCCCTGAATCAATAACAAAGCACACAGGCAGTCTCTGGACACTCTTGCTGTTTGCTTGCATACATATAAGTGGTTTATGTTAGCCTATCTCACGGGGGTTTTGTGAGGATTAGTTAATATTTGCAAGGCATTCATGGACATGCAGCATATTAAGTGTTGTGAGCCAGTTCCTTCCTATTTACCTTGCATGACCTTGTAAAGGATGATGGCTTTCCTCTCTAATCTACATCTCATAACACAGCAACCTTCTGTTTGGCTTCTCCTACCTTCCGCTGTTGGGCAGGAACAGCAAAGCCTGAAGTTGTCTTCACAGTGATTGGCCCTTTTAGAAGAGATGGGAAGGGGAAGCCTGTGCAGAAGAAAGTCTGTCATGCTGCTTAGGCCTTGAAGTGAGCTGAAAGTTGCCCTGCAAAAGAAAAATGAATACAGGCCTTTCAAAAATGTGAATGATGAGCATAAATATAAGCTTAGAGTGGCTTCCCTAGCCTCTGCTTAGTGCTAATTTAGTGGCTCCTGCTTCAGAGTTGAAGGGCTCATTGGAAAGCTCGTTTGCTTTTCCAGATGTATCACTTGATCTGCTATTATAATTTCACATAAATCTGTGTGATTTCTAGTATCTTGTGAAATACCTGTTTTGATAATCTCATTGACACTGGGTCATTGAAGATACCTAGCAGGGAAAATGGTTTTCAATAGGCCTTTTTATTTCCTCATACATTGTAGGATACAGTGTCAAAGAGTGAATTTGCTCCCCAGTTTTAACTGCAGTCAACTTCTACCCTGTCATATAAAGATTTTTACTGGTCCATGCAGTTATTTGCATGTAAAGTAAAATGTTTCTTCTAATCAAATTTCTGTTACCTTTCATAAGTCAGTGTCTGGTGTTTTTTATTTTATTTTTTTTTCTCCTCCGGGATGGGGTGAATGCCCTTTTCCTGGGACAGCTCTGGTCAGGCCAGTCTCATGAGGCTTCTGACTTCCACTGGCATGAACTTAGTTCTGCATTGCTCTCTCTGTGCTAATGCTTTTCAGAGCTTCCCAAAATCATTAACCTTGTGAAAACCTATTGGTGATGACCCAGGGCAAGCTAGGCACCACTGAATGTGGAGGATGGTATTCTGGCCTGGCGAAAGGTTGTTTATTTTTGCCTTGAGAAATTATGTGGGAAGGCTGGAGCGGGGAGGGACAACAGCTCTTTGCTTGTGAACCTCAGATGGGGGGAGGGATTTTTGGTGCAGAGGAGCAGTAGCAGATGGTGCAAGCATTTGAGGCATGCAGATGCAGCAAAATCATTGCCAGTGGCAGAACTGATGCTGACTTCATCTGGATCAGGGTTTCAATCTGGTATCTCCAGCCATTCAATACCGTTGATTTTCTGAAAAAAAGTAACGAAAATTTTGTCATGACTAGTCCTGGGAATCATGGCCATTCTGGAGCCACATGAGTATTGTCTAGTTCAAAGCATTGCCCATGAAAATGATCATAAAGAAGCCATATAGTAACATCTTTAGTTCTCTAGCAAAATTCACCTTCCCTCCAATTTAGGAGCTGTAATTAGAGGAGACATTTACCCCTCTTTCACTATGGAAAGGTGAATGCCAAGGTAAGAGAACCTTGTTAGCAAAGGAAAGAGGGAGCTTTTAAAATGGATTTAGTTATTTTAGGCAGTAGGCTAGGTTTCTTAACCCTCTGATATGAGTAGAGGGGTCTTTTTTACAAAGAGCAGTAGGAGCAAGCAACCAAGGTCATTCTACAGTTTGTCATCTGGAGTAGGTATTGCTCACTGTAATAGCAAAAGACAGGATCGGTCAATCCAGAAGGTCCTTTCAGCCCTGTATTCCTGAACTATGTATTGAGTAACAAATATAAAGGGCAAGGGAACTCTGTTGGGTGGAGGCAGAGTGTATTACAGTTTGTAACTCAGCATATGAGTTATGATAGGTGTGCCAGACCTTGGCCAGTGTAAACTGGCACAGGCTTTGGTGAAGCTGCAGTGGTCTAGTTCAGCTGACAATTTGTCCCTTGGTGCTTAAAAAGTTAACGATTTTATCCACCAAAAAAATACGGTAATGGGGCTTTTTCAAATTGTTCTTTAGCCCATTTCTGACTTATATTAGCCATCTGTTTTACTTCCCTGGGGAATATATTTCAGGCCAACAGATTTCTAGACTTCACCATTTTCTGGACAGTAACCCTGGACCCTCCTTTCTTCCAAAGTTTGGCTCCAGGTTGGTTTGTTTGTTTGGTTGGTTTTTTTCCCCAGCTGATCCCCCCTGAGCTTTTGCAAATTTCTTCTTCTATGGTCCTTTTCTTAGCAAGCTCTTGCCAGCCTTTCTACTCCTCCCCCATCCATCTGGCTGTGCCAGTCACATTTAGTCCTTTCTATCTCTCCTTATAAATCACTTTTTGTTTTCCTATCACCCATTGGCTTTTTTGGCTGTATTTCTGGCCTATAGAATACTGGGAGTAAATTGAATATAGAGATGTGTCCTGCCTCTGATCAAGGAAACTTCCAGTTTCTTTAGCCATGTGTTGTTTTCATTAATGCCGTATTTTATACCTAGCTTTGATCCAATTTACTTTCTACAGGCCATTTAATATTAATGTGTTTTGTTTTTTTCTGCTATGAAAGTATCTTTCATGTTACTTCCCTTTTCCCAAACACTTCTGTCTGCATTCTCACAGATCTGCAGGTTTTTCCGTGCCATCCCTAGGTTTGTGAATTCCTTTTGAATTGTGTTTTTCCATGCCTTCCCTGTTGCTTGCAGCACCTCCTGATTTAGATTCAATATCTGAATTTAATTGATATGCTCTCTACTCTCATTTGGATCATTAAATCGGTCCACCAGGAGCAAAGTGAAAGGATGAGCCTGGAGCAATATATGCCTATGCAGAGGATGAGACAAATGAATGGCAATAAGTATTAACAGAAAAATTGTTAATATCAATACACTTCTTTCCTGGCGAGAGTGTTGATGGGACCTAATGCCAGGTGAAATGATACATGAAAGTTTAGTCTCAGGTGGCATCTTTTGCAGATAAATTTGGATTAAGCTGCAATAAATTCATGGCCCTGCCTGTTAAAGCTGTCAGCAAAGAGTGTGAGGAGCCCAGCCAAGATGTAACACAAGAATGGATTAGCATCTCAGAATCTCCCTGGGATAACGCAAACTCTAATCTAGCTGCGTTCCTGAGATAGAAGTAGGACATCTGAATGACGGAATGTAGTTTGTCATCAAAGCATAAGCATTGATTAAAGATAACCCAGAAGTCCTGGAGCAACATAAATGAATGCACTGAAAACCCCCTGAATGAGAAAGACAAGAGAGATGGAACCTAAAGGTTTCTTAACTGGGATTCATCACATATTTTGGTCTTTTGGACCCTGGCCAGACTAGTGCCAGTGCTAAGAGATCAGTGTTTTGATCCAATTCTATGACAATCAATAGATTGCAAGGGCATATTTTATATGTTCAGCAAATCAGCAGGTGTCATTCAGAGATGGATTACTCTGTGCCTTCTATCCACATGTGCTTGGCATATGTTCCATTATTTATGTTCTCCCCAGATAGATCAATAGATCTATTGATCTACTGAACAGGCAATTTTTTTCTCCCCATCATCATAATAATCAGAGAGCTGATTGATGACTGTATTACTTTGTTTTGCTGTGTTACACTTAACTTTCTTAACTTCACCCAAGAGTTGAAAAACAGGTAGACTTGGATTAGCTACTGTTTTATTTGGAAGTTTGGACATATATTTTGTGAATGAAGACACACACTCTGACAGTAGTCATCGGGGGGGGCACATGAGGTTATCTCACAAATGCAGCATGAAGAGTCAGATCTCGGTAGAATATAAAAATACAAGGCACAGGGAAATATTGATAGTATGCACACTGTGGCCTTCTACTTTTGATAAAGATGAAAGAAGTGAGTGAGAACATGAGGTCATGTGAGAAAACCCCTGATGCCCCAGTTTTTATAGCCAAAAGGTTCCTTTACAGTAGCATGTGCTATATCAAAGTCACTGTTGTTTTGGGAACTTCAGAACTCCAGTTTTGCTTATGCCTGTTTTGGCCAAATGCAAATGGTGAGGCAGCAGTCCCATGGTGCCAGGTTAGCAAAGGGGAAAAATGTCTTGCTGTCTTCTATGGGGAAGAGGAATGGCGGCCTGTTGAAAGACCTAGGGGCTTCCGAGTAGTCCGTTAGGTGTTATTCAAGGTAATATCAGAAGTCTACAATGCTGATACAAGGAAAAAAATTAAATCAGGCTGTTTTGTATGTTTGTCCAGTGATAATGACTGAGGACTGCTTTCTGTGCTTCTTCATAGAAGGCTGTAGTTAAGAAAGCCACTGTGGCTTGTTGGAGGTTCAAGTGAGGGAAGCAAAGGATTTTTTTTTTTATTCTGTGGTTGTGTCAAGGGAAAGATTTGGCAGAGGCAGGCATGCTAGAAAATTGTAAAGTGATAGAGACAAAGCTATACTGGCAACATGGGGTGCACTGAAGGAAACTTTCCTTTTAGGCTCACTGAAAAAATAGAAAATAAGTTTGACAGTTATGTCTATTTGTTTCTTCTCTAAAATGGATTGCTTTTTCCTCCAGAGATCCTGCAAAAGATGTAGGCATGAAGAGCAGATGCTTCAATTGCAAATTTAGAGAGCAAGCTGTCTTATTTATGATTCTTACTCTAGAATCAGCACCATAAAGTACCCACTTGCAGAGAAATTGCAAGGTTTCAGCACATCTTGTTTCCTACCTTACCATTGGAAAAAACTTCCCAGGATGGGAATTCAGTTTGCATCACAACTGAGGAGTGGAGTAAGAGCTGAGGGGGGAAATCATGATGTATGCAGACAAGATAAAACAAGTCAGTCAGAGGCTCTCCACCTTCCTGTTAACTTACATCCTTGAGCAAAACCAAACCACCAACAACATCTAGAGACTTGTATCATGCAACACTCCTTTTTCTTTTTTTCTTTTTTTTTTATTTGTCCTCCCTAGATTTTTGAGAAGCTGCACCTGACCTTTGTATGCACTGACTCTAGTTGTGCCAAGCAGGCAGTTTAGTAACAAGCTAAGTGGAAATAATTATTTTAATGAGTGTAATTGGATTATACCAAAATGTTTTTGGGGACTGCCATTCTGTTTCAGATAAGTTGTTCAAACTGTCCTGGCTATATGTCACTCCTAAACCAACACATCACATAGGTGTTTAGGCAGGGAAAAGGGCATTGTCTAGAAAAGTTATTGATTTACTTCATATTTTATATTTAATAACACAAGGAATGTAGTATGGTTTGCAATAGATTTTTACTAGGACAGCAGATTGTTTTTGTAAGCTGTCATCATGTGCAACTTGCTTTCTCAGGAAGTCATAAGGTTATAGGTATTTTCTTAACCTTTGTTTCTTGATTGTCATCAACAGCTGAAATCTCACCACCATCAACTGTGGATAGAAAAAGCAAAGCTCCCTGTTATATGGAACCTTACCTTTAATCGTTGATACTAAGCACTGAAGGCCCTCAGTCAGCATAACATATAAATAATGGAGATCAGATTGAGACATGCCTGAAAACTTGGGTATCTTTGGTGGTGGAATGGTTACATCTCAAAAGGTATTTGACTGCAACTGATTACATCTGCTTTCAATTAGAAGAGGAAATAACTAGCAAATCATCAGTGTTATTTCCCTCCACAGCATTTTTTTTTTTTTTTGAGGCAGCCTTCCATAACCTTACGTACTTGACAGCATATTTTAGCACTAACACTTAGTACGTCTGTTTCTCCTCCTGAGAGGAACTGTGATTCTCACTGAGGAAACCTACTGAATGTAATTAATTCATTTACTGTATCATGGTCCATTACACTTCAACAGATCAGTGTTTGCTACTTGTAGTTGCTGGCTGAGATCAGTCAGCATCAACTGTAAGCAAACTCAATTGCAGAATTCCAGCATTGGTTTCATTCCTTGCCTTCTACCTGTGTGTTGTTCAAGTTGAGATTGAATTTGACTTTCACGGTCCTTTCATTCCTGTAGATCCTCTAAAGGAGATTATCATGTCTGACATAGCTAATACCTCCTGCCCTTGGTGAGATCATAGCGGGTCATTCGAACACTACCTGAAAGTCAGATTACGATGGCCAGAGTAAATGTTTGGTGAAGATAAGTAACTGGATAATAAAACTAAATGTCCATTGGTTATTCAAGGAAACTGAACAGGGAAAACAGACTGAGAGAAACTGTAAGAATGGTTTATTCACATGGACATATAGTATTATATTAAACATGCTAAGTTTAGGGTATGCTACAGCCTCTCTTTTTATTACATCCTTAACAGTCAAGTGAACATGGTTTTAGAAGAGTGGAATGTTTTAAGCAAACATTGCTGACCTAGATTTTTAAAATGGGTAAGCTTGAGGACACTGTCTTCATTTTATGCCTCATTAACTCAGCCTGCTCTTCAGAGTTTCCATGGAAACTACCTCTTCTTCAGTGACAGATAGAAACTTTTGATGGTTTGAGTAAGAAGGTAGCAGGAGGTACTAGGGCAGAGAATGTGTTAGAGTCCTAATAGAAGAAGGCAATGAATGAACTTTGAACGTAAACAAAGGAGTGATAGTATAAGACCATAAATGTCGGTGCATTGACAGCTAGGATGATTCAAAGTCACTAAGGGATGTGAAAGCACAAACTTAACAGAGCATGACCTTGTTCTGATAGTTAATGAAGTTAAACTGGGCTCAGGATGGAATAACAGAGAGCAGTTGGACTTTCTCATTATGGATGAATAAGCAGGGCTCCAATCCAAAATTTCAAATGTGTTGGTGCTGAGGGAGTATTCAAAGAGCACCAAGACTGATGCAGCTTTGTGCATAAAGCACCTGTGGTAAGAGCACCCTTCTGCTGTATGGCCATATTGCACCCAATGCATTTCTAGGCTACTGTATATGCTGCACTGCCCCTGTCAGTTTGGGATTAATGGTATGAAGTTATCATTAATTAATATAACTACATGATTACAGATTGAACTATTCTTCTTGGCTGATATTTTAAATTTTAATTGGTATTGTAGGCTGGTATTTTCTAAGGTCTTCAGAAAATGCAGTCAGCAGTCATTGTGCACTGATGTTCACTGAGTGTTCAGCTCTTAATCTTTTTTTTATAAATCATAGCCATGAAACATGGTAGAAACCAAATTTTCCAGTAGTGCTTCCAAGCAGGTGCACATAGTTTTTGCAGGCTTTGCCACTTGACTTATTTGTGAAAGTATGCTTTGTCACTGACATTGGGTTATCAGCTATCTCTAGTGCCCTGTAAGGAAGAGGTGCAGTACAAAACACTTAATTTGGCTTATCATAGAGGTGGGGTGAGAAGCAATGTCAGACTTGACAGATCCATTGTCAAGCTAAATGGATCTTTATGTTGAATACAAAGTGTTTTTTTCCTTATAGTGTAAGCCTACCCCATCTTTATAGTTTCAGACTAAAATATTTCCATTCTGCTTTGAGAAAGCTTTAAATTTGGATGCATTTCATATAGTTTTACATCTTACTGATGTGATCTCATAGTTTATAAGTCAAAAGTGATATAAAGTATTTAGATTCTTGTCACAACAAAAGATTTCAGCAGAACCAGACTGAAAATTATGCAGACAGTTGGGCATTAGAGAACAGAGAACTGTAGGTGTCATTCTGAGCAATGCTATCATGGGATATCTGATAGTTTTCTCAAGCCTGTGTTTTCCAAGCTGTAAAGTAATATGATGGTATCTGTCTTTTTATAAATAGTTGTTTTAAGGTCTAGGAGTTGAAAGGTCTGCATATGTACAGGGGGGATCTATAACTTACTGGCCAAACAATAGGGCTAACTGCAAGTCAGAAGCCCTTGAGTGGTACTGTTGTTTAGAAGTTTGCTCTCCAGATCAAGTGGCTTTTATTGCCTGAATACAAAATCCATTGTAAACAGAGCCAAATTGGGGTCCTGAAAGGGGGGCAGTGTGTCAGAGCTTGTCTTTCTCTGCCTTTGTGCTTGCAGGTTTAAGTTGTGGTCATGTAGTTGGTACACAGGAGATGCAGAATGGAGGTGAGTCTGGCACAGCAGCCTGTTAAACACAAGCATCTATTCCACGAGGCGCAGTTGGTGTGAAGACTCAGTGATCATGAAGTTCAATTAAAAAGCTGGAGTGTAAATCAGTCAAGCTTCAGATCAGTGTCCTAGATTTTAAAAATAGTGCCATCCCCCCTGCCCCATCATGGCATTCTGTTGGGAGCCAGCAAACCACGAGATTAACTGTAGAGGCTTTTAATGTGATGCTGGTGAGGCTTTGATTGGAGCTCTTGGCTAGCATTATATAAAGATCATCTACAGTTCCAGGGAATCCCACCATCCACCAAAACAAAGATCACGCACCTGGAGACTAGTATGCAGCAAGTCAGCTTTGGTAGTGAGATGCTGTTTATTGCTAGGAGCATCCTTGTGAACTCACCATGCACTGTTCCACAGAACTTGGTCACGGACAACAAGATCAGCTGGGCTAGGGCTGAGGAACACTGCTTGACTTGTATACAAGGTACGAGTGAGCATCACAAAGCAGAGACAGTTTGTGTTATCACAAATAGTGACAGTGACAGTTCCCTCTGCTTTGTACACGATGGACTTGCGATAGTGAGCTTACCCCTTGGCTTGGTTTGTTCTGCCTACGTACACTCTAGGCCCTGTGCATTGCTAAGCCTGACTTTGCTAGAGAGGACTAAACCAGAGATCCAGGCTCCTTCTCTCCTTCCTTCCCCTGAGTGAAGAGGAGTTTGAAGCTGGATGCCATTTCTGTTCAGGTCTGTCTATCTACCAGACTGTAAAGTCATTGGGGAAGGTGGCAGGTGCCAGGCTGGATCAGTAGCCCATTTAATCTGTTAACCTGACAGTGGCCAGACCTTGGTGCTTATATTGGTACATTCATTTATAAAGCTGCCTGGGGCTTAATGAAAACATACTAAAAGGGATCTAGGGCTAGTCTACCTGAGCTGAAGTGTCACATGAAGAGGATAAATTGGGGAGAACCTGATTTAGGGAGAAGTTTCTTGAAGCCATGGACAGTTTGACTGACCTAATACTGCAAGGGTTTTTCCCTTGTTTATTCTTTGATCTGGTGTAGACAGGTCATTTCAGGGGACTCATGTTTATCTTTCATAAGCTTTCAAAGGATGGTGAAAGCACAGAGCAGTACAGAGATAAAATAACATGTGTTTGTTTAACGTTATAGAGTATGTAGAACTGCAGTTACCTGGACTGCATGGAACGGCCTCTTTCAGTTCCTATTTTAATTATTATATGGGCATGTTTATTTGTAAAAGCTCAGTTGCTGTGTGCAGCCTTGAAGATCAAATGCTGCTCTTAATCCCATAAATTTAACTAAAATATAGTTAGGCTGATATGTTAAAAGTATTACTGAAGCTGCTCAAGTACTGCAGCAATGTGCCTAGACATAAAAGGAGAGATGGACACATGAAGGCATAGTAAAGGGGATTGCTAGGCCAGGAGTACTACAAATGGTTTGACTGTAACAGTGCCTATGTTGCCACATGTTTTTCCTACATTTTGGATCAACTTTTCTAGAGAAATCACTGAACTTGCCTCTTGTCTGAGCACAGCTTTGACCACAGGCCAGCTGGCCTCCTCTGGCTGCTCATCTTTCACCTTCAGCATCCTACCCCTAATGGCACAAGACAGATGTTTCCAAGGAATATTGCTTCTTCACAGGGATGGGAACTGCTGTTGCTCTGATTTCTTAAAAATTGGGCTTTTAAGCGTACAAGGATTGAGAGACAGGTTGGAACACACCATTTTACCACACCTCCTCCTGTGTCAGCTGTCATGTCCATACGCAGAAGAGCTCATGCAACACATGCCCTCTCAAGTCCCCTTGGCTGGGGAGTAGTGGAATCTTTCAAGAGCAGGAATTGGTTAGTCCCAGCTTCTCCACTTTGCCAGCAATGCAAATGTCTGTTACCCAAAGGCTATTTAGAAGAAGCCTGGCATGATAATAAGTGAGTATAGAAAACAACATCTTATGACCAAATATTATGAAATCAGCAGACCACAAAAAAATAGCAGAAGTTGCTGAGGCAGATTCCTCCTTCGCTTTCATTTGACTATCTAATCTACCCTGACCTGCCCATTTATTTGAAAGGATGTTATTGTCTGAGATAAGGACATAAATATTATAGCACCTCTCTGGATTTGCTAGTGTGGGTACAGTAAGGAAAACACATACCACCAGGAGATTGGTGCTGGTAATACAATTCACTGTTACCGCTCTTTAGAGGTACAACTCGGGATAATGATCTTGTCTGAATTTCAAGAAGATTAAATCTAGGAAATGTTTAGGATCTAGGTAGGGGGTTTTATTATTATTTATCCTGACAAACAAGTACCTGTTATTAATGGGAGCTGCCTAACTTCATCACATCTGACAAGGAAAGAGAGTATCTGACCTTCTCTGTAAGACACCTAAAGCAGAGATTATCCTTAATTATCCTCAATATTTGTCCTATAAATTGTCCTGTGGCAGTTACAGGTATTCCCTGGCTCAGGGTACAGGGGGAATGCTCTGGAGGCATACTTCTCTGGGGTGGCCCTGAGAGGCAGTGTGTGCCCATACCAGCTGACACACACCATGGGGTCAAAATCCTTCCTCGGCTTCCTCCTCATTTTCAGAGACTAATAATCAAGTTGCTGAACTTTACCACAAATAGCCTGGTACTGTCACCTGATGTCTTGCTCCAGGTGCTGCTGCACCAGTCAAGAGCAGAAGCCGTCTGCCCTGCTCTTGTGTGCCATGGGAAGAGGGACTGCTCCTGCACTCTGGCCTGAGGGAGAGAGTGCTGTATTTCCCCATACTCCCCTGCCAGTGTAGAGAGTCCAAGTTACAACTGGGTAATCACAGCCACCCCCAGACAACTCACTCCTTCCATGAAGCTCTCACAAAGTCTGATTAATTACATGATAAGGATAGAAAATGGGTCAGAAGTGAGCAATAGCTTTGTGCAGGGGTTAACCGTGTGTGTAACCTTTGCATGGCCCAGTGCTGCTCATGCTCTCCAGCTGCCACAGACTCTCACCTCCCAAGACCCCATCAATATCGGAGTAAGGCAGGGCCTTACCTGTCTTTTGAGATCTCTAAATTTTTGGACTTGGTGGTGTAATTCCCTGGAAGTGCACTGTAACTTATATTTCTTTTTGAGGTTGTGGTGGTTTTAGAGAAGAATTTTGTTTCCATCTGCCACCACTAAACAACCACACTTGGTGCCCAATGTGGATGGAAGGTGGAGGGTACAGGCAACAAGAACTGAATGTGTGACCACAGTGTAATGAATTGTAATCATCAGGGTGATGTCATTGTATTAGTAGTTAAGATTATGAAGATATGCAGATTTTTTATCTTTCTTAGAAAGTATTTCAGTCACGAAAGAGTTTGGCTTGATGCATTTAATTTCTTTGAGGTGGTGTCTTACCTGGTTGTAGAACTGTCCTGGCCTAAACATTTGTCTTCTCATACTGCTATAGATGTTTTGGAAGAGTCTTCTTCCAAGCCATCATGAGAGCATCCCACTTTTCATGTCTGGAATTCAGCCCTGTCCTGATTGAGCAGAAAGTCTCATTCTTTGGGAGCCAAGGAGGAACAGTTTTATTATAAGTTTACATAACTTGAAATACTAAAGGGCCCTAAAATTGGTAGTGTGGAAAACTGCACGACATTATAAACCATCCAGGCTTCAGCACAGAGAACATTTTATCCTTGTCATATAACTCCACAGTGCCAGCAAACAATGCACAGCTCTGTCAGCCTTTCATTAACTTTTTGGTCAACATGCTGAGTTTCTTAAGAAATAAAATATCCCATCATCACTCAGGAAGAGGTATTTTAGACCAGCTTTAAGACACAAACTTAATCCAAGTTTACAAAATTATCTCTTCAAGCAGAGTTGTATGGTAGGGAAACGGTTTTCTTACAGAGCTGTTGTACCTGTCCAAGTTTAACTCAAGTCTGTACTGTCTTAAGATATTCAAGGTGTCCTCTTCAGGCTTAGAAACAATCCAGCTGTCAACTTGCAGTTGAAGTATAATTGTTCAAGGGCAGAGGGAATTCCTTTGCCTCTATCAAGCAATCACCATGTGCCCTGAAGCATGAGGTTTTCTTACTAGGCTACTCAATTTTTATTAAGATCCAGTGGGTTAATTATACCAAAATCCACTGTTTTCTTTCTAAAGAGTATATTGAACATTTTCCCCAAAACTTGCTTATATCTACCAAGCTCACTGGGTAATTTTAATCAAGTCCTCTTGTTTTTACTAAGACCTGCAAAATTTATTTTGGAGATTGTCTCATCGTGAAAGGTGTCATGAATTCCACCCTCTGCCAGGCCAGATAGGAATTGCCTCAGGCTTTCATGATTGGGAAGAAAGTAGGAAGTATAGGATCTCTTGAGCAAATGGAGAATGCATTTATGATTTCAAGTGCTCTGGGACAAACAGAGCTGAGGTTGGGATCAGGGTCCCACCCTTTCGAGTGTAGCTACAGCTTGTAACTTCTCTAAGTGTCAATGTTAGAGTAAATAAATGCCATGTTGTAAGTATTAGGGAGAGATATGAAAGCAGAGGCTTAAGAAAGGTAAATTCTTCTTAGTGCAGGGAAATTGCAAGGGATCCCAGGACTCTGAGATATCTTCTAGGTCACCAATTCAGTCCATACTAATACAGCACTTTATCATTGCTTCCCACAAAATAATTCTGCTACGTATGTACCATGCTGCTGCACAGCCCTCAGAAACCTGCTGGGGCCATCACTGTGCGCTTGAAAGTAAATGTCTCACATCAGTGACCACTGCCTGTGAGAACCCACTTCCTCAGTGGCCCCTTGATCAGCTGCCTCAGTGGATGCCAGAGGACAGCTTCTGTTCCTCAGAAATGTGGGTCTACCCATTCCTTGTTCCTTCTGCTTCAAACTAAACTAATGCAAAGAAGAATGTTGAGGGTCCATGTGAGGCGTTACTCAGGAACAGGACCACACCATAAGTTCTCATCTGCATTAGCTAACTCCTGGGACAAACCCCAAGACAGTCCCTTCAGATCAGCTTGATGTGCATGCGCTGGCAAAGCATCATGAATGCTTAGGCAACTGTTATCAGATCTCTGTTTATAAATACAAGATTTCAAATTTGGCTTGAGTGCTTAAACTCACTAGCAGGCAGGCTTCCCCCCCAGCCCAACAAAAACACAATAACAACCACCACGAACAATCACTGTTTCACCTCTCCCACATTAGCTATTAATAATGTTAATTTACTTCCTTTGAGAGATACCGTATGCTCCCCTTCCTGATCCCTCTACAGGCATAAGAAAAAAACTAAGGAAATTAGAGAGACTCCATAACACTGATGGCAACATCCAGTGTCTTATCAGGCTTCCTGTTGTTGGGAGTATTGTTTTCCTTTAAAGATTAATATTTACAATGGTTACTTAGTTATCTTAGTTCATTTGGTGACCATTAAAGATTCCAGCCCTGAATGCGATGAATGAACCTCCTTTTATTTGTCCTTGATGACTTATTTGTCTTGTGCCTCATCTGGCTGAAAATCAAGGAAAATAATTATTGGGTTGGGCTTTTACTGCCATTTCATATGAGGGCTCAAAGTGCATGTTTCTGTTTGTTTTAGAATGGGAGCCCTTACCCACCATTTCTGCTGATGTATGCATATCTAAGGATATGTTTTGTGATTAGAAGCAAAGTTAAAATAGGTATTTTCCTCTATTTTTCTTAAGTTGCATGCCTGGTTTTAGTGCTCCTTGGGGAGACAGTGAGGATATTTCACATTTCATCCAGAATTGCAGCAGCAGCCATATAGGCTCACCAAAGCGGTCTTTGGTGGGACAGAAAAGGCAGTGTGTGCCTGGCAGCTGTGCACAGACTGAAGAAGTAACAGTCCAGTCCAGGGCCTGTGTGTCAGCTGAAGTTCAGAGGGGTTTCTCAGCAAGGGTAAAAGACAGTCATTTTGCTCTTGTATTTTTTAATAAAAGCCCAAAGGCACAGCAGGGAGCAGTCACTCTGTGTGACACAGATGGGGATCTCAATCCAGCTGCCTGCTTCCAGAGCTACAGAAGTAATTTCTAGGCAAGAAGGATTTTCAAGTCATCTCGAGTAATCTTTGTCCCTGCTAAATAGGAGCACAAAAATGTTCTTGCACTCACAGGGGTATTAGACCCAGTGCTGGAGAACAACACCAGAGACAAACATGGTCCACATTACAAATTGTTGCATTCTAAATTTGTGCCAGGTGCAGCATTACAGCAGGGATGAACATGGGTGCATGAGTGGTTTTCAACCCGTCTTATTTTCCTCCTCAGCAAAGACTAAAGATGCACCTTACCTTCCCTGGAAGTGGAAGCTTCTATCATATCATTGTCAATCACCCTTAAAATGGATTTGTTTCCATCTCTGTGAGTGCAGCTCCCACAAGAGCACTTCTGATGGTAACCCCCGTGCTGGCCACCTCTCCACACATCCTTTCTACCCCAACCCTTTGGTATTTTCTCAAGTAAAGTCCTCTGGACCACAGAGGCCAGGATTACAGTCAGGTCTGTTTGCAGCCCGGAGGAGTGGAGGACTTGGTGTGGAGTGATGTGATAATCATTTTTGCAGCGTGTCTGCATGCTCTGTGTGGGTACTGCCAGACCTTTGCAAGCAAGCCCATTCTCAGACGCGGTTGGCTTCTAGAGAAGGGATAATTTATAATCATGACATTTTTAAGGTTTCTCTCTTTCTCCCTCTTCCCCCTCCCAGTGTTTGCCCTCATCCCAACTGGTGAATATGGAACAGACCAACCCAGCTTTTATAGGGGGAGGCTGGTTTTCTGATTTCTTTGCAGACTGCTGTCTCATTCTGAAACTGCATATTTGATGTGCTTTTATAATGAATTCATTTGCACCGTGACAGATGTTTCTGATATGATAAGAAACATGGCCTAGGGGCCAGTGGCGCTGTAGAGCCACTCATGTTCCTCACCTGAATTGCAAATGAGATACTGCTTTCTTATCTGTTAAAAAACATGAGCAACTGCACATATAAATAATACACCACCAACTGCCAGCTGTTTGTGCCAATGACATACTTCTTAAGAGAATAGCTCCCCCCCATCATCTGTTCTTTTCCCTCTTGCAGAAAATCTGGAGCTCTTTCGCAAGGGCAGCAGAATAGGTTTTTTTCCTCTTTAAGATGCAGACAGAGCAGTTACTTTAAAATAATTATGTATGAGCAAAACCAGCTTCTATATTTATGATACAGGTAGTACCTGATTTTTTTTTTTTTTTTTTTTTTTTTTGTACTTCCTTGTCCTTTTTCTGCATATCTCTCTGGACACAAAAGAGAAACCGTCAGTGCTGCCTTCTGTTTCTTGGCGAATCCTTTTTGAAGATCACTGTCTTTCAGTGGTTCTAGTTCTGAATGTTATGGAAGAAAGTTTCTTACTGTTTAAAAATAAATTTTTCTTTTTTTCGAAAATGTGAAAGAGAACAGTAAATTATTTTTGTCTTATGGTTTGTAAAAGTTTGGGGTTTAGATACCTTGAATTTAGAGTGAAGGTAAAACCACCTCTAGAGTCCCAGACACAAACAAGCAGGCCTGCTCACTTGGTAACCTTTACTATCAAGTCTTGCAATCAACAGAACTTAAAAATGCTACCAGGTGAACTTGTTCTGGTAATTGATCTGATCAATAGTTTATTAGGGTAAAACTGAGAAACACTTTTTAGCATTTTGCCAGCTTCAAGCAGAGAAGTATTTCTGTTACAGATGACCTTCTGGGAGAACTTGACTGTGGGGACATGATTCACTGGCAGCCTGCTGGTGACAGCCTTGTTTCTATTGTTCTAAAACTCTGGTTTCACATTTCTCCTGTTAGATAAGCTGCAACCATTAACTACACAGTGAGCTACAAATAAAGTGTGATGTAAGAATTAAGCTCATTATCTGATTGGCAGCGTGGGGCCACTCTTCCAGGTTAAGGGTTTGAGCAGATTTCTTTTTTTTTAACAAAACTTTGCCTTTTATTACACTTCTCAAAGCATTGTCCTCCCAAAAGATAAAGCATGCTTTTGGAAGCTGCAGTGTGTATATATAGTGTAAACTATAAATAGTCTGGAGCTAGTTCGGCACAGTACCAGTGTGCAGAGATATTAAGGACAGATTCTGATCTTTATGGCTACACTGGGGCTACTGAGAAACACCAGTCTAAAGCAGTGGCTTCCAAATGTAATTCGGTATGTTCAGATTCGCACCAAGATCAGAATCTGGCTGGGGATTTTAGGTGTGTTTTGAGGAAGAAAGGAGTTTGGTAGCCTCAGCTCAATCTTGGTTTTAGTCGGAGATTACATATCAGTTTCTGGAACTGTTATTTGGGACTCGTACCAAGGCAAATGAATTCACTCTTAAATGAGGAATGGCTTGATTATCGTGCTAGCTGAAAAATAGGTCTATATACTCCCACTGCTCAGCTGCTGTAAATGGGTGTACATAAGGATTTAGAAATGGTTGCTATTCAGCTTCTTCTGATGGTAAGATGACTTTCAGCAACTGAATGATTTATGATAATGTTGATATTCACGCAGGCTATTCAACTGCCAGGATGAAAACCACAATGGCTGATCAGCTTCTTTTTCTTCAGGCATAAGCTGGTTACAGGCTGACATTGGAAACAAGTTCTCCAGCTGAGGTGTTATCTTTCCTGTTACAACAGAGTGGGGGCCGTGGGGAGAGGGAGAAGAAGAAAAGTACCTGTTTATAATGGGTTATCGACCGCGTGTTATCTCTTCTCTTGTAAAATCTTAATGGGACAAAGCATGATAGTATTACTAAGGGCATATGAGGCAGGGTCAATGCCAGGGAATTAACCTTACTTAGCAAATTTGTGATAAATATAATAGATTTCTTGTTTCCACAAGGAATTTTACAGCAGCTTGTGGTCATGCATTAAACTCGCTGCCCTCCGTTGCATCTTCTCTTACATTTGGACAGCAAGGAGGACTATTTGCATCATTTGCATGTGCCCTTTAACTTCAGTGCAGTTTCAAGGCCTAATTCTGGGTGCCTAAATCTTCTTTTAAGTCCATATCGAAGAGAATGAGTCAGACCACTTACTGAGTGATGCCTGAGGTGGAGGAGGTGAAGGCTGCAGAGCCTTGGTGGTATGTGGCAGATGGCTGTGTGATCAGCCCTGCCAAAGCATTTTGGGTTTAGTTCTGTGGCAACTTGCTCTGCAGTGGATTGCAGGATTCAGCAGAACAGCTTTCATTCATGCTAGTGAATTCCTGGTGCCTTTCGGAGTATTTGCTTGAGGTCTGTGGTGATCTTGGAGATAACTGAAGGCATGTAGTATCCTTCTGAGGATGATCCATTCTGTAAGATTTACACTTAAATGCATCAGACTTTCTGGTCACCTTTACCAGACAGTTCATTCAATAAACATCAGCCACTCTTGTGGCAGGTCTTGACTCCTACTTGTACTTAGTCTCTCATATGCTGTCCTGACAGCTCTCAGAGGCTGTAGCAAAGGGGCAGGAGAGGCAAGAACAACCCATTTTGTAGACTCCTTCCAGCTCTTGAAACACTGCATGGGGACACTGCAAGTGGGCCATGCTGAGATGCACTGCAGTGCAGGGCCCATTGTAGACACTGGGAAACAGAGCACGTCTTAAAGCTGTCTTCAAGGTGCTCTAGTTCATGCCAGAGAAAAGGAAGGGATATGCAAGGATCCAAAAATCACTTTGTCCCTCTAAAACTGCTGTGTGTGCCTTTCTGTCATTGCTACGTATATCAAGTAAGATAGCTGGGAACAGAGAACTGCCCTTCCACAGATACGTTGATGCTCCCAGATCAGTGACACACAAATCTGGAAATTAATAACACACAAAATGTAAAAGCATACCAGTGAAGCTCACACAAATCCTATTGCTGTGAGCTCCTTTCACACCCAGTGGGCACAGCCAGGCATTAGCCAGGGGCAAGGGGAGTCCCCGGTGGTCTTCCCAAGGGGTGACTGAGCCCACTCAGCAGTCTCTGCCACCCTCTTGGGTTTAGCTCTAGCTGTGCCTGTCCCTGTCTGCATGTCAATCCACATCCCCAGTCTCTGTTCCTTCTTCTGCAAAGATGCATTTCTTGAAACAACAGGAGCTGGCCAGATATAATCCCAGCCTTCCTTTCCAATTCTGCACCCTCACATGGTAAATGTCTTGTGTCATTCCACTGACTGTTTATTCTGGTGGTTCTGCTTGTTAGCAACAGCCCTGGAGTTCAAATTTACAGGTGACCACCTTCTACTCCTTAGGCTTAGCTCTGATGGTGACTGTGGAAACATCTCCCCCTGTCTTCAGTTTGCTCCAGGCAGAGAAGGGAGTTTCTGTGATGGGCATAGCTCTGTTTGGGAAAAGTCTCAGACTTGTCTAGATAAAGAATTTGTGAAATACTTTGTGAATGAACAATGGCACAAACATGTGACTCCAAGTCACTGGACAGAAATCTATTTTAAAAAGCAAGTCTGAAAGATTATCTGATGTTAGAAAGCACTTAATTTAGAGAAGTCCCCATCTCATGAGTGTCATGTCATAAGGCAATATTGCAGTTCCTCAAGGGTAGTGCACAGAAATAAGTTCTGCTTTTGTGTGACAAATGGATAACGCTACGCTGAATGTAAATGTGTTCAGATCAGATACAGGTTCAAATACCCATGGTCTGTAGTATCTCTCTCTTCCCCACCCCAGCCCCCGGCATCACTGGGATGTTCTGTTGATTCGTATTGTCTTGTGCAATACTGATTTCAGGTTCCCTGGTCTTGTTTTGGCATTCATGACATTTAGCACCTTCAAAGAAATTTGTCTTAATTTCATCAGCCTCCAAGTTTGTAGGATCATTGTAATTTCCAAGATGTGGATAAAATGTTTATATCTTTGGGATTGAAGATTTAGTGTCTCAGATTCAATCCGTTATCATCATATAATATAGTTAAGCTTCTTTTGAGAATTGGCAGAGTAAGACTCTGCTCTCATGTAGAAGCCTAGTTGCACTCCTTTTCCATGGTTTAGGGAATAATATGCCAATGAAGGACAAGAAATAACAAACTCTGGTGAATTATTCCATTTGCATTCTTGGTATTTTTTCAAAGAGTTCATCTCCTTCTTTCAAGGACTACATGGAATTTTCAATTTCACAAATTGTGAAATTTGTCTAGATCCTTTCCCTCTGACAGGTATAGGATCACACAGGAGGCCCTGTGAACTTTCTGACAGTCATTCTTACTCAGAATTACAGATTTTTTAGTGAATTCCCTTACTACTTTGCAAGATTCTTTCACCAGATGTTTTTTCCCCTCTGTGTAGTTCGTATGGTTAATGGTCACAGATTCAGAACTGGTATATGAGTAAAATAAGCAAACATGATTATCTTTCCTGTAATAAATTGAGCAGAATGGGTCCCTTAGCATCATTTTGTCTACAGTCCTTGGCAGTGGGTGCCTTACCATGACATGCCAGCTCCACTCTCATTCCTCTGGGAGGGCTGTCGGAGTGGCCAGTGGCGTTCACTTTAGACTTTCTCTTCATCCTTTGCTTTGCAGCTGCTATGTGGTTGCATGCAAGGTTTCTCTTTTTTCAAAAGCACCAATCCACCCTTCCCCAAATAATTATTGTTTAAAGTAGGCCTTCTGGTACCCTGAAGTCTAAAACACATCCATTGAAGGCATCTGCTGGAGTATTGTCTGTGCTGACAACGGTAGGACAGACCTGTGGGCATTGAATGACATGAACCACTATGATTATATGTGTCTTTGAAAGCTATGATGGAGATATAGCTGAACTCCACTCCCTTATCATTTCATATTCACCTTTTCTAAAAAATATTTGCAAGTGTCATATTCTAGTGGATCAATAAAGCATATGACCTTGCTACTAGAAAGATCCTGAATATATCTTTGACGAGATTGAATCTATCACTTTCCAACACTTCCACGTGCTGTTTGATTTCTTTGGATGAGCAGGAAGAGCCCAAACATTAGCTGGACGGTCTTGTAATCTTCAAGAGAAGAACATCTATTCCATGCTACAAGGGTCTTTCTTAAAAAGCCCCTTTGTATTTTCTTGGATATTTTACAAAGGTTGCACCTGTACATGAGAACTTCCTCCAGATGTGAAATATGTACTTCAAAGTGTGCTTCCATATAGCACTGAAATAGGAGCATTTGATAAATCAAAATGGGAGTATAACCTGGTTATACAGGTGCCATGTAGCTACAATGGCTATGATGCAGTTAATTTTTCAGCCATGAACCTTTGATAGCGGGCCTTTTCTTAAAAAAGAGGATTTATCTCCTGTACTGGTTAAAATCTTTTCAGTTGTCTACCTGCATTTTTATTTCTTATTTTTTTTACTAAATTATATCTAGTTTACGCAGAGTTGGGGACTACCAATACTACTTTAACGTGCTTTACCAGAATGAATAAGACTTTTTTTTTTTTTTTAATTTTGGTATCTCTTTTCCATTTAACAGTACAGTTTTTCCTTTATGTATAACATTATCCATGAAGATGCACGTTTTCTAACAATGAGGTTGGATTAGTATCTGCAGATTTGGGATCTGTCCAATGCTCCATCCTCTCTGGCAAAATTTCTAATTCCATCCTACTTAAAGCAAATCCAAATATTAAAAAAAAAAAAAAAAAAAAAAAAAAAGGCAAAATCTAACCACAACTAGACAGCTCCCCACAAACCTGACATCTCCTGTCCATCTAACCCCTGAAAGTGGTGGAGTCTCAGGCAGCTATTTTTCAGAGTATGCTTAACGCTGTAGCAATAACCACACCAGATTCTCAAGACTGATCACTTTGACATCTCCACCAGTTTTCCTTTTCATCATGGCACAAGAGAAGGTGGAAGGCAGACTTGGCCTTGGTGCACTTTTATAAGAACAGTGTGTCAACAAAAGACAGGAAAAAAGAGAAAACCATTTGCAATTCAGTACGGAACAGCAACCCTTCTGAAAATGCTGTACAGTAGCAAACAAGTGATGGAATCATGCAAATCATTACAGGCTCAAACAGGAACTTCTCCTTGCTGATAATGTGCTCTGGCATTCATCGACTTTCATTCTAACGAAGCATGACTTAGTTTTCCTCATTTTCTGGCCTGTTCTGCCAGGCTGTGGGGCTTTGCCCTCATATTTGAGGGAAAGAGAAGCCCTGATACTGGCTTCAGTGGTTGCCTTTCATGCTGAAACATTTTCAGCCTAATCTCTTTTATTGGCAGCAACCAAAGTCAGATGCTTAAACCTCATATGGAGATGGAATAACTGCAAAAAGGGGGTTGTATCCAACTGCCTCGTGTGCTCACACGTGCTTGAGTGGTACAAAGCCACAGACCCCAAATGTCTTTCTCCTCTGTCTCTTCTACTGGTCTTCAGTACCTTGACTGTCCTCAGCTACATGGATGGTGGTGGGCCCTTTCATACACCTGTATTAACTGGCTCTCCTTGGACACGAGATTTATATTCTGTGTTTTCCCAAGGCAGGTATGAAGGCTGGCTGCTCCCAGGTCCTGCCACTACTGCTGAGCTTCCACTTTACATTCCCCAAATTCCAGCCTGCTATGTCTAGGCAGATATCTCTTGGCTGTTTAAATTGGAAAACAGTAACATTGAAACATACTGAGGTCAAATAGAAAATCAAACTGCTCCTCTAGGCTTGGAGTAAGAGAGTACCAGATGAGGGAGATTCTGTGGGCAGCGAAGCTAAAGGAACAGGTCTTTAATGCAGGAGTAGAACCACCTCTACAGAGATATGTAGACTGAACAGAGAAATGATGTGAGAATAGGAGGAACATGTTGTTGAAAAATTCCCAATTATTTTAACTCCAGGGAAATTCCAAAGCAGGACTAGCTGTAGCACATCCATGCTGCAAATGTTCTAAAAGATTAGCATTTTTAGTAGTGTTTTCAAGACCTGTTCAAATCACTTTGACATCGTTTGGTTGTTTGTTTGGTGGTTTGGGTTTTTTTTTGTTTGTTTGTTTGTTTGTTTGTTTGTTTGTTTTTTACCCACCCTTTTACCAGTGAGCAAAGATGATAAAGCACAGTTAGAAATCTGAATTTTAAAATTTTCACTAACCGAACATTCTCGATGACCTTAGAAAGACAAACTGATGTGCAGAAAATCAGCTATGAGAGTTCCGCCAATTGCATGTGTGTGTGAGGCAGTGAGGATGCGTGGTGTGGTAGATAAAACAATGTTACTGTATAAGGAGTGATTTGAGTATAGTAACTGTTATAGCTGAAGGATCGTGATATGCAAGTAGAAAAAACAATGATGCTTCCAGACTCTGCAGAGAAGCAAAATCCTTGCTTCATCCAGACACAGCTAAACTTTTCAGCCAAGTGCTTAAAGCCATGCCAGGTCAGTTGGGATATAATTGTCTCTAACCAGAACAGTCAAAAGTTAGAGAGTTCACTATCTGCTGTCTGAGTGGCACCCAGAAATTCTTTCCAGACTTACAAACAAGCAAAGAGACAAGTTTGAACCTGAACTTCAGTGTAATCATGCCACTCAGGAGCATAAACAAACAGCATCAACTGGAAAATTATTCTTGAGGTGTCACTTTTGACTGATCAGACGAGAAGTTTCCAAAGTTAGGGTCACGACCCTGAGAAGTGCTGATGGAAGAGAGGTCACGAGCCCGGAAATGAGGTTGCAAGCCGACAAGTTTGGGAACTGCTGATATGGACAGATGAGTGGTCACGTCAAGGGAGTCCCCTTGGAATATCCTTTTTCCCTTCTCCTGCCTCAGAAACAGTAACTTGAACAAGTTTTAAAGCTGACAAGACTTGCCTGTTTATAGCCTGCTGCTGTATTTTTAAACGTAGATCTTTGAAAATGAGCCCCAGAAGATTAGGGAGATGGGAACAAGGAAAGCTCTGGGGCGAAGAATGTGGGACAAGGAGAAGAGGAAGAGAGGCAGGTCTGTGGGAAACAGGATCTGCCAAGCAAAAATAAGATTCAACAGTGTCGATGGGAAGAGATGGAGGATTCTTAGTGAAGTTTTAGAGTGTAACTTAGAATGTCAAATTCCTCTCCCAAGAGGTTTGAGGAACATGCTTGTGCTTCTCCTCTGTGAGAAGCCCCTGGTGCTGAGCAGGGTACTTTGGTGTGGAAGCTAACCTACCTTTTGGTGGAATTAAAGTGTGGCCAGAGTAAGGTCTGTACAGCTAATGTATACCCAGAAATAAGGTAGTTGTCTTTGAGTGAGTCTCCAAATGGCCTCCTTTACTGTCCTTGTGTTTCAAAAGCTACCAAAGCTAGGCCCTGAATTTACATGTGTTAAGAGTAAACCATTGTTATTTGAAACTTTTGTGGTTTACTTTATAATACTCATGCGATGAAAAAAAAGTGGAAAATGCAAGCAGACCCAAAAATTAGTGTAGCTTATGCTACTAATTTTGTATCTTGTCGTTATTATGAAAAACATTTTAAGTTTCAGCACTGCTTGATAAAGGCCTCCAAATGTTGAATATTGGAGATTTTTCTTGTCAGTAGTCATAAGCCATTGCTAGTGATATAAATGTTCAGCCCAGACCAGGGTCTCACAGTGCCTCTTGTTGCTGACGGGGGCCCTATTTCTCAGAAAGCCCCACAGAACCACCTTGTGAGCATGGGATTGCTGTCACACCTCCTGTGTTGGGGTCTCTGCAGTACAAGTCTCCTTGTAGCCAAGCCTCTGAGGTTTGTGGAAACCTGCCGAACTGTCCTCTGGAAATCACAGAAAATAAAAAGTGCCAGTAAGTCAGGTGGACTTTTATAATACCAAACTGCCATCATTATAAGAGGAGCGTCAGCACCATGAAATGGATGTCTTGAACAATCCCAGGGCATGAGGGAGACAAGCAATAGATTTGGGGCAATTAGGAGGGAGTATAGAAATAGCACAGGTTCAAGTCAGGAGTGGGAAATGGGCCTGGAGGTTGATAAGCCAACACAGACCATTATTGAAAAGCAAACATTAGGTCCGTGTGGTGCAATACCTAGCTGTGGCTACATGTTAGGTACAACGCAGAGGTAAAGTCAACACCACTGTGTGGTATTTATTTAATAGTGTTATGTTGGGAGGTGTTCACAGACAGGGAGGTTTTTGCAGCCAGCGGGTTTCCTGGGTACTGACTTTCAGGCTCAAAGATGGAGGAACTGGTCCTGCTCCAGTGCAGAGCAAGGTGCTGTGAGCCAGTTCTGGCCAAAGGGCAAGGCAGAACCAAGTTGCCTGTTTGCCCCAATTACAGCTACAGGGACTAAAATATTGACCCAGGGATGCTAGAGAGAGGAGAAGCCAGGAGATGGTGTTGTGAGCAAGGAGAGGTAGGGTTTCTTGAGCCTTAAACCCACTTGTGGAGCAGACCTAGGGATTTCTAAGTAAGGGAACTTTGCTGCTGCTTGTTTATAGCACGATAAAGACCTTGTAAACCTTTTTATGACTAAATGATTTTATGCCAAGCCTGTACAGCTTCAAATAACAGCTAATTGGTCAAGCAAGTGATACCTTATCTTTGGGCATATATGTCAAGGACCCTGGGAGCTTTGCTCTTGAAGGCACCTAATTTTGCAGGATGATCCAGATTGAATTTGTAGGAAGATTCAGTTAAGGCTTTTATGTATGTATCTCTTAAATGCAAGCCATAGAGATTGTTCACAGATGTGCTTCAGGCATGACCAGTTTGGTGCAGAACCAGACCATATATCCAGTTCTGGTGATCCAGCATGGACCAGTCTCCACAAGTTTCTCTTCAGGGTTTAAACCAAGCTTTTTGTTTGTTTGAGAAATTCAAGGTTTTATTTTCACAATTACCTTTAGTTTTGGAGCTGCCCTTAAGGCTACTTGGAATCCATCGAAACATGCTGAACTCTAAATCAGAGAGTTTTGTATTTCATGTAAAATGCACAGAAATCAAGTATGAGGTTTCTGCTCCAATCATGTGGAAGTTTGTTTTAACTTCCAAAGCATATTGTGGTTTTCTTTTAAGAAATTGATAACTTCTGTTTAATGCGGAGCTCGGAATTTATAATTTCAGGCATGCTGGTTTTTCACGTCAAAGCATCTGACTTCAGTTTCTGAATAATTTCCCCAAATACCTTTTTCCAGTCTGCAAAACAACCCTTGGGAAAAAAGTACAGATCTCATCATGGTGCTTGAAATTGTCGTAATTTTCACATGTAACTGGTGATCATAGAAAGTAAAGAAAGGGTCTAGAGGCACGTTACAGGATATTGATAGCTAGCTTGTGTCATGGCTCAAGTGATTGATGGCTTTAGTACGGTAATAATCTATCCCTATAGCTGACTCAATCCATCTCTTTAGGTACACTTAATCTCCAAAGTAGTTCTGTTAGTAGATTTTGTTTTGGTTTTGCATTGATACCATTTGTAAACATCTCAAAGTATAAGGTATCCTCTTTACAGAGAAATTTTTCTGGAGAACTGACAGGAATTTTACATTCTCACATGCAGTCTAACCATTCTCATTCTTAATTTTTCCTGTTACTGCTGATTATAGATATCATCTCATAATGGCACCCTTAAAATAAACTGTTATCAGATTCACATGTCAGTTGTCAATACATAATGTCAGGGCTCATTCCTGTCCTCCTAATGGAACTCCTAGATACCAAAGGGAACTTTTCATGGACAGAAAAAAAAAACAAACTGTGTTCAACCTATAAAAAAATCTGTAAGTCTTCAGAATAAGACCTTTACCCAAAATGTAATGGTCCAGTTGAAAGCCAGGCATGATAAAATTGCCAGATAAAACATAAGAAAAAAATTCAATAAGGGGCTCTCCTCGCTATGGGCTATTACGGAGCAGAGCCGTAGAAACAGGTCAATTCACTTAATGAAGTGCCTTTAGATTATAAGTTTTCGGTTTGTAGACAGCTGACTTCTTTTTTATTTCAATATTAACAGAACTTCTCCTAAGGAGCTGTGACCTTTAATCTCATTATGTATGGATTTGTGTATGTGAATGTGACACACGAATTTGTTACCAAGATACTATTTGAAGCAAACATCCTAGGGCCTTCCAAGTTGGCAAGTTGCTGCTGATTTCTGAGTCATCTCAGCCCAAAATATTGTTTTGTATTTTTATAATATTTTGGGCTGTAGAGGGAACATCACCCGTCTTATCTGACTGATGCTATCGGGTGCTTTCCATTAGTTTCTTAATGTATATCCTAGAGACAGCCAGACACACACATAAGTCTGGGTACGAATGGCACTGAAATTAAGCAGGATTTGTTTTAGTTTATTGGAAAGGTGGAGCAGCTCAGCTAACTACAGCAACTGATCTATAGCAGGATAAGGCCTTGACAAGTTCTTTCAAGCTTATTTGCATCATCTCATTTGTTAGTTTCCTCATCTCCCTTCTCCTTTCCTCTTCCCTATATATTGCCATCTTTTCTTAGTTTATACAAACACATACTGCTATATATAGATGTTTCTGCTGCAGCTGGCCATTGTGGAATGGGGCAGAGTCATGGCAGATCCAGGCATGGACAGTATTCTCAACACAAAGACCACTTGTGAAATGGCCTGGGTGGGGTCTAACATGTGTCATGGTTTCTGCTGCATTGTTATTCCCTTGTTTCTAATTTTATATAATAGTGACTGCTAATTAATATCCTGTTAGATAGTTCTGAGAGTTATCCTGGAACATGGCCTTTAATAATAGGATTAATAAATGACAGGGGAGTCACTTCCTGTCCCGCAGTCCTTCAAAGAATACTTTAACAATGCACAAGATTTCTTGGTGCTGCATAATATTTATTCCTGAATTCTAGCTGTAGCTGAGGCTTTCTTTTTCATCCTGCTGGAGTTGCTGAGACTGTTTCATTTGACAGGGGAGTATGTTCAGAGAAGGAATACTAAAATATGTTGAACGAAAGTATATTTAAAGTATTTCCATCCAATATGAAACATGATTTCTCAAGATCTTAAAGTGTCTGTAGTGTAGCCAGCTGCAATATTAATGGCACTTCACGTAAAAAAAGTACCAGAGCCCTGTAACTCTCATATAATAAATGAATTGTAGATACTACTCTCAGCACAGATAATTAGCAGGATTTATACTGCGTTCTCATAAAGAATGAGTCAGTTCTCCTACACTCAGAGCACGTGGGAAATTCTCACAGAAAATGCAGCTGAGTGCCCTTAATTATTATCATTTCATTTAGGTATTTTTTGTTGTTGATGACAATATCATCATAAATAATGCAATTTATGAAATTTCATACCTTCATGCCAGCGAATCCAAGCTTTGTAAAGGAAGATTATGGCTGAACATTGCAGTTTTAGATTAGCATAAGTTAAAAAAAAAAAATCTTTTCATAAACATAAATTTTTTGTAGAGCAAATGTTTACTGAGAAGTACTTTACTTTTAGTTTCCAGCAATCAGAAAGTGAAATTCTTACACATGTTTACAAGCAGGGGCAGCTGAACTTCAGGAAGTCACATGATTTCCAGTAGCACCCCATATATAGACATTTATATGCTGAAAGCAATGAAAAAAACTTACAAGTCTCCTGAAGCTGACATGTATTATCTCTATGTAGCCATGCTCCCACGTGTATGGCATAAGGCTCCTTCCCCCTTTGTTCCAAGAATTTATATCACTAGATATTTCGGAGAAGTCACAGTCCTGAAATGAACGTGTCATAGCTGATACAGGCAGGACTTTTCTTTGGAAGCTCACATCAACTGTATCCAGTAGAAAGAAAAGTATAACACCTTGTGTACCTGAATGTTAATAGCTAAGTAAGTAAGCAAATCTCAGGTAAATAACAGTGTAACAGAAAGAACAACTTTATTATAATCGGAAAAGTAGAATCTAGGAAAGGAAGGGTCTACTGTTAGCTAATAACTCTTAGATGTGCATTTTCTGCCAACTCTTCACCTCCTGTTATTCCCAAATTACTACAAGCTTTGCTTCTTCCATCTCCCGTAGAGGATTATATAGCTAAGAAGACATATCCTGAAATAATGTGATATGTGTTTAATTCCTCAGGTCTGAGATGTCCCTGGTGCTTCATCTGACTCTTCCTAGATATCTCTGAGCCGGATCCTGCATCCTAAGGTGTGTACGCTCTCTTTCTCTCTGGATACCCGTGAATGCAGTGTGGAGAAGGTGTTTGTGCAGCTCAGTGTGATTTATCTCTTTGCTGACTCCCTGGGCTATGGTTAAAAGGGAGTTCAGAAACTGAACAGAATCATTATACTAGATATGGTCCAAAAGTTCTGTGTGTTTTCCCTCCAGAGAAAGACGCTGAGCTAAGTCGCAATAAAAGCAATTGTGGGATTTTTGGAAGGGAGTAGATGGCATAGGGAGAAAGCAATGTGTTGCAAGTGGGTAGATCCAGCCCATGGGTACCATATGTTTTGAAATCCTTGCGGTCTGGATAGTGACCAGCCAGTTTTTTTTTTTTAGCCTGAGGCTCCCAGCTCCACCCTACTGAGAAAGGAGTTCCTGCTGCTATAGAGCCCAAAAAGTGCCTTAGCACCCTAGAGCCCTTCTGTTGCTTGTTGACATAAGTACAAATAGAGCACCTTTGCAACAGGACATTGGAAAAAAGAGCCAGAGGTCACTGCTGCCCATACCCTGCTTTTCTGCAGGCTGCTCCTTTGAGACATTCCTGCATCATCAAACTTCACCAAAATCCATATTTCAAGTGCAGATTTCCTTCAGACAAACCTTGAGCTGATGAACTCTGTGAAGGAGGAAGCCTGGCCTGTGTAGAAGCATCAGCGTTGACTGCTGGATGTAGAATGAGATCTGAAATACAGGGGTCTGGAAGGTAGAACCTTGGTATTATGTGTCCTTTCTGTTCTTATAGTTAAGATACTAGTACAGTTGAGCTCCTTCTTTCACAGTACACCCCTGTGTTGACTACTAAAACTACTGTTTCAGAAAAGGTCTGCAGCCAGTTATCCAGATAATGAAGAAGGGCAAGGAGAGGGAGGAGGGAAGATTATCCACAGCTAATATAAAACATGTGCCAATGAGACAGTGACTAGACAGTGTGTTCGCCTTTTAAAATGTGGTAAGTGCATCTTCTTAGAGCATAGGGATAACCTTAGGCACCAGGAAACTGTCAGCAGGTATGAGTCTGGCTGTGATGCAGCCAAAGCTGCAGGAGGAAGACAGAGTGGGTCAATCCATGGCCCAGGTAATCCGTCCATGGGTAATCAAACACCATGTCCAAGGCATGATTTGACTGTTTTCTTTGTTAAAGTATGCCTTGTCAATCTGATGTAATCAAAACTCCCACCACTTACATTGATGTTCTTCCTAATTCTAATTAGTAACTGGACTAGGAGATGAACTTAAGATCAGATGAGCCATATAATGTAATATATAATGTAGGGAGTTTTACATAAAATACAAGGATAACATTGACAAGGAAGCAGAGAGACTGTATGAAATGCTGTACAGTGCATAGCAATGCAGCTCATGGTCATCTTCTGAAGATTGCTTGACTTTGGAAAAGGTTTATCTTCCTATAAGTAGAGAGATTCCTCTGTTGTGACATAATCTCACTTATTATCTTCCATCTACTTTATTCTTTCTGTAGAAAATATATCTATAGAGAGAGAAAATACCCTCTGCTGACCCCTACATATCAAGAGACCTTAGTGCTGTGTGTCTTTCAAGACAGGCAACTTTCTACAAGTTGTTGGAGTTTCACAGTTCTCATTAAAATGGCTTGTTGGCTTTAGGATTTTAATCTGCAAAATGAAATCCCTCACCAGAGAGGAGATGCAGACCCTTCAAGAGGCACTCAGCAGTACCTCCTGGGTCAGTCCCTTTCTGTATAATCCAGCACTGTTAATGCCAGTGGAAATTTTACCCTTGATTTCAAACCTAATCAGGCCTGAGAACTGTGATCCTTTCTTTCCTTCATCCCTTTGGTCAGTTAAGGTGCTTACACTTACGTAAGGTGTGTGGAGCCTGTGTGATGGGAAGGCTTCATGCCACACATGGTGGGAGCTTTGCCCCAAAGTGCTGACAGTCTAATTTGAGATTTGGCGCAATAAGTGAAAGTAATAAACAAAAATTGGGAATAGGCACGGCAGAGGTCATGGCAGCGAGATCAAGGGTTGCTCTGATTTGGTAGGTGAATATCCTGATGGTTACACTGATTAGAGTGAGTCACCAGCTGGAGGCTGGAAGGAAGAAGCAGGGCATTAGAAGGATGTGGCTGTGGGGAGGCCTGGTGAGCAGAGATTAGAAGGACAGTTCATGCCCAGAGGACTAGAATAGCTTGTCCACTAGTTTCATTGTTTTAGGCATTTAAAACACAATGGGTTAATCACTAACAAAGATGCCCAAGGGAACAATGTTGTATCAGTTATCTTCCTGAGCATTTGACTGTTTTGGTTCTATTTATTCTAGACAAAAGAGCTTATTTGTGATGTTTCATCTTTAGTCTGAATGTCTCTAATTTGCACATCCATTTAATTTGGAAGGTTTCCACAAGATGCCAGTGAGACTTGTTTGATTAAAGTCATGACTTATAACCAAACGTCTTTCTCGCTCCATGTCGCTGACCACAGCTTTGGTTATGAATTGTGAAAGAATGTTAAAATCCAGTGTATTTTTCTCTTTGTGGGCTCTGTTTATTTTTATTTTTAACATTTTGATTGGACAATGAAAAATGTCAGTGATGCCAGTTGCAAGTCTTTAGGTACAAGTTTGCCTTTCAGCCATTGTGTGGGAGGGATTATTTGCTTTTAAAAACTGACAGATGTGGATTTTTAGTTCCTTTTAATAATCTCTGGAAAAAATATAGCTTTATATAAAAGCCTGCTGTATGAAAGATAAAAACAAGGCCAAACTGGGACAACATCTTTTCCATGTCTCACTAACTTTTTCAGAGAGCAGTAGCAACAAGCTGAGTGGAGGTTGGAGGAAGCAGCACTGTTGTTTCTGTTTACCTTGAATTCCTTTCATCAGTCCAGCGACTACATGTGTCCCGATGACACATTTCTGGGTCATGTGTCCCAGAAAGAAGGACTATATGGAGATAGACAGCATGGAAAGTATTCTAGCTAGAGACTAGTTACATTGACAGGTTCCACACGTGGTGTAAACTTGTATATTCTTCACGTGGACTTTATTAATAGCGCAAGACTGAGACAGGGGGAGCCAGTTACATTACTTTTTATGTAAATAAAACAACAGAAATACATTCATTCTTGTTTATTATCATATCAAACCTGAAAATAGCCTATTACCCTGTAAGGCAGCTTAGACCAGCACATGACACCATTAGGAAATGCAGAGCAGCACAACTCAGAGCACCGAGATTTCCCCAAGCCAGGCTGCGTGGCTGCAGGCAAGGAGTGAAGGCACGAGGGTGCAGCATGCAGCGTGCAGAACTGGAGAAAGAATAGGAGGCCCAGAGAAGTATTTAAAAAGCCATTCTCAAGCATAAGCAAACTGAATACTTCTTTTGGTTTTGGTCCAGTGGAAGCTTTGCAATGGAAGAGTGAGTTAGTTTTCTTCCTTGGCTCTGCTATCAGAAGGATCTTGCTGCCTTTCCCAGTCAGCTTTCTCCCATTAAATGGCATCTAGATTTCTCTCTCTACAGGATATTGTTCTGGTTAGGAGGTCAGAGGGAGAAAATGCTGTGTGTGTCAGCTGTCTTTATTCTGATTCTTCTCAGGTTCATCAGTCACTTCCACTGTAATTCTTTCAGCTAGTAGTAGTAGCAAGATGTTACCCTGATATACGGATTAAATATAGCTGGAGGCACAAACCAGAGTGTTAGGAGATTGCATGTCCAGTCCTCTGTTCCCACTAACAGGAAAAACTGAGAAATCAAGAGACTCAATCCAAGTATTCATGTCTTTTTCCAGACTCTGAATAAAACCACCTGGAGGGAAAGCACTTTTATTAGACCCTCCTGTGTTAATCACAACCAATTCATTTAATCTTCAGCAACATGGAAAAATACAGAAAGGCTATCCCATTTTGACACCTGTGATGAGTATGAACTAAACTCTGAATTCGCAAATATTCAGAGCCTGGGCTGTGGTCTGAGGGCATCTTTATAAAAAGGGGTGCTATGACACTCTTCAGTGACATGGTGAATCTGGATGAAGACAGATGCCAGGTAGCGGATTATAGGGTATTTTACAATTCAGGAGGTTTGAATTTTGTCTACTAGTTAAATTATTACCCAAATTATGTAATAATTCATACATTTTCATTTCAAGAACAACTAGAAATTGTTCTGAGGGGCTCCAAACCATCCTAGGAAAAAGAGTTGTTTCCTATTCAATACCTTTTATTTCAATGAGACATCCAGATAATCTGTTCCTAAATGTAGGCAAGGAAGGGGATACCATCAAACTGGTAGAGCAGACAACTAGGAATCTGAATTGGGATTTCTCTCCCTGGCTTTGCACCTAACAAGCATTTTGACCTTAGTAAGTCACTTTCTTTTTTCCAAGCCTCAGTTTAATCATGTTTTTAAAATGGATAAACCAAAATATATTTCCTATGAGGATACTGTAGAAGTTAGGGGGTTTTGGATGTGAAAGATATTTAGTGTATTATTGAATGGGCTGCATTTTTACAGACTCACTTTCAGAAAGAAATATTTATCAAATGTAATATTCAAAACATTCCTCTGTGTCCTTAGGTTCAAATGATAGAAATAAATTAGAAAAATGGTATTTAAGTGCTAAGCAGGACATGGCAATAGGACTATTCCATTTACATTTGTACTGTGAGCAAAGAATTAATCAGAAATGTGTCAGGCCAACATGGCTTTCTATCATGTTTATGAGGATTATTCACCTCCTGTACAATCAAAATAAAGACACATTAGTGGCTAAGAATATTTACTAAGTCTTCCAAGCTGATATGGCTTAGCTGTAAGAGAGAAATAGATTTTAAACTCTATTGATTTCTTTTCCTCTGTCTCAATTAAACATTCCACATTAAATTCCTGAAATTTTTCTGCCACTACTTGTAAGGGATCAGAAATACCAGGGTATCCTTGAAGTGGAACACTGTTTTCCGAGGCACTTTGCATACCTTAATTAGTATAGTTATTTCTTTCCCTGTGCTTTCTCTAAGGGCTTTCTTTGTCAGATGCTTCTAGTTATTAGGAATCAGAGCCAGAGATCAACTGATGAGCTACTGATAGCTCAAGCTAAACGTAATTTAATGCAACAGTTCATTTGAGCGGTTTGCAAAACCCCTCTGGGGAGTGTATGTGCAGGGGTGCTCCAGGATGCATGCATCTATAGGCTCTGTTCAGTGCAGCACAAGACACATGTGCATTAAAGGACCTGGTGTGGTCAAAGGTTGTTATTATCAGATGAATACAGCCATCACCATGACACTTTCTTTTATTCTACTGTAGCAAGCAAAGAAGCTTTTAAAACTGTAAAAATTTAGCTGGTTGGTTTTTGATTTTTGTAGGGATTTTTTTTTTTTCCCTTATCAGACAGTGAGGGACCTTCCTAACGTCTTCAAGTAGCTTTGTTGTCTTGAATCCCCAGCCTTGGCTGTATAATCGCTATAGTTAGAAAGTGTAGCAAATGGTCATCATTTTAAGGCCTGGAGACAGTTCATGTCTCAGTCACTGGCTGGATTCTGGCTAGTGATATAGATGAGTCCTCTAAAATGTTTACCTATGAAAAGTGAGACTTTGCCCCTGAGATACCAGAAATTATTCAAACTAGACTAAATACAAGCAATTCACATATTCCAGCATATGGTGGTCTCTTACCAAACCTTTTCTGAATGTATCCATTATGTCAATGTCAGCCACGGGAGTGCATTTCACTCTGGGATTTTCCACTTGGCCTTTGTTCAGTACCAATCTGATAGTGGGATGAAAAGTGGACTTGAGGAACACGGTTCAAAGGACTTGCGCTATTTAACCTGTGTGCCAAGCCTGGCTATGTAAATCATAGTAATGACTTGTGAAGATACCATAAAATGGAGACAGCGTGTGCAGGGCTGTGAAACAGAAGACACATAGCTTGTAGATGGGACAACTGAGGAGAAACGAGGCAAAGGGCGCTTAGAGTGGAAGGCAGCCAAAAGATGCTGTAGGAAACAACAGTTGTGGCAATACTGCTGTGACAACAACTTCCCTCATCTGTCTCCCTGTAGTGGTCTTGCTAAGTTACAATTTTTAATTTGGTTATCTCTGCCCCTGAGAAGATGATGGATACATTTTTAAAGATCTGATGGCAAAATCGCCCCCCAATTCTGAAACACTAAAAGAGCAAGGAGTCGGTTAAGTGAAAAATTCTACCTGGGTTGCTGGATCTTATTATATGAGGAAGAATGGGAAGCTGTATGTAGCATGAGAGTGCTGATGCAGTGTAACATACACTGAAATTGGTCCAGGTTTATTGCCATATTTAATGCAATCACTGAAATACAAAGGCTCTCTGCAGAACAGCCTCATGTCATGGGTGCTGTTAGTTGGTATATTTTATCCTGCATGTTAACAATGCAGTAAAACATTGTTTCTGGCAGATATCTTATTCAAAAAAATGCCTACCTTAGGAAATACGATTTTTTTTTCTTTTTTTTTTTCTTTTTTTTTTTTTATCTATGGTACTGTAGACTACCCCTTTTTGCTAAGAGAAACCTGATATCCACGTGTCAAGTCAAACTCAGACACTTTTCTGTCTGTCTCTCTTTTCTGTTCACAGTAGCTTTCCCTTCACCAGATCCCACTATACATGCTGCAGGACCCCTGAGCTTTACAGTGGTTTTAAATGTTCAGCTTTTGAGAAGGTCAGTGCAGGTGAATGAACAGTGTGCATAGAGTGGCAGCCAAGGAGGCTGGGATGTACTGCAGTATCTCAGGAGGGAATAGCCAGATCTGGGATACAGCACAGTGGGTGGTGGAATCTCTTTGTTCCTGTCATGCTTCTTACGATTTCAGATACTGTGATCTGTAAAGGTATTCTTACTTTAGCTGGCAGGCTGATCAAGAGAAAACAATTATAGATGATGCTCCTTTTTATTTTTTTCCTCTTAGGGACAAAAAGCTACCCAACACTGAGCACATCTGTTTTTTAATCAGTCTAGTTGTTCTCCACGTTTCACATGTGCTCCTCTTGAGCTGCTTATAGCAACGTGTAGCACTTCTCAACTGTTGTGAATTTGGGGATTTCAGAGGCCTTCCTGGCTCTAACGAAGGAGGGGCATTGTATGGCCTTTCCATAAGGTTGAACTCCATGCAGAAAAAACAGGACAACTTGTCCCATTGCCTTCATTTTATATATTGACAAACTGAGCTTTAGACAAGGCAAGCATTTTGACCTAGTTTACCCAGAGAGCAATAAGGAAGTAACCTAGAAAATACCCAGGAAATTACCCAGGGAATTCTCCAATTACAATAAGACAATAAAATTCAAACTTGAGTCTTTATCTTATGAGCTGTCTGCAGGGCCCTCCACCACCGTTGGCTTTGCAGAGAGCTGGATTTGTCACTGAACGCTTTTCAGAAAGAACAGTTTTTAAAATAGCACTTTTGATGAGTCTAAGCAGTGGAAAGGTAATTTTTCGTGTCCTGTGTGTTTTGCTTTAGATGGGCTCTGGGTTGCTGTCTCATGCGGTGCATGACATTACCTGCTGAGCGGGTGAAGGGTGGGTGCGGCTGCTGCCAGGGGGTGCCTGGGCTTGTTGGGAGGATTGTTGCCATTCCTACCTGCTTCTATGTCTGTGGTCCTTCTGAAACAACACAAGCTATTAGCAGTAGTTGTATGATGTCATTCATTTAGGAGAAAAACTCACTTGTAAAGTTTATGGTCCTATTCTCTCTGAGGCAATGCAAGGCAGGGGAGATGCGCAAGTGAGCTGAGAATGTGCTGGGACACCATCATCCATCCTGCAGTCAAAGCTTCAATTGAACCCTCCTCTGGAGGGTCCTGGGACTAATCTATCTGCAAAAGCACAGCCCCTGAGGCAACCTGCTGTGCCCTGGGCTGCCTGCGCACAGGCTATGCACGGTTGGCATGGCAACGCCAGCTTCCAGCGGATGTAGGAGCATCCCTGAATCACAGCTCTACCTGCTGCCCCACTGCACCTCCCAAGTGCTGGAGGGGAGTGTCATGGGAGCCAGTGAAAGGCTTTCCCTCCCAAGAAATAAATACCGAGAAAAAGGAATACTTATCTGCCAGGGCCTGCTATTGAAAAACGGATCTCTGTTCATATAAGCAGGAAAAAGACATTGAGGCTTATTTGTATTTCTGCCCCTGAGCACAAAGGGGCTAGAAAGCAGGCGGATCCCACCGATTGTGTGTTCCTCCTGTTTGGAGATGTAATCGGCATCCACATACTGTGCCACAGCCTTTCCTCATCTCTAGGGGTGGGGTTGGGTCTGGGGATGATGTATAGGGGTAGAAGATCTCCAGTGTGGAGGTGAAGACCTCCAGGATAGGGGTGGGGAAGGTCTGGCCCCTGATGCAGCATCTCTCTCCCATCTTCTGATGCATAGCACACACTGGTAGGAGCAGTATTTGTGGGGGATAGAATAAAAACCAGGATCACCCTGTTCACTCAATCCTGACTTACCAACTGGAGAAACAGGCTCTGTGTAAACAGTATAATTGAAACGGATGTTTCACTCTGCTACTGATAAGTTTATCAGCAAAGCCAATGGGCACTCTGGACCCCTAGGAAAATACACAGAAAATGTGTTAACGAAAGAAAAGTTGAGGGTCCTCAGCTGACCCCCAGCCTACCACACCCTGAGTATCAGTGTTCATGTGTTGGGACATGGCAATCATTGCTCCAGCCAACGTGACTGCAGAGGTGGGACGTTGTCATTTGTAACCACAAGGCCCAGTCTTACCCGGGCTGTCGCTGTTGTAAGTGCTATCGAGATGGATGAAAACAGAGATGCTGGGGAAGATGAAAGCGTGGCAGGGGCAGGCAGGGAGCATGGCTGCTGCTGGGGAGCACTGTGACGAGGCCCTGCTGGACCTTGGGTGGGAGGTGAGGCAGTGGCCTCTCTGGCTGCTATTGCCTGTGAATAGACCATTGTCCTTTGCAAGGAAGCAAAGAGAAAACTGTCTCCTATTTTTCCTTGACTGTGGCACTGAGCCAGTATTGCCTCATCGAGGGCTTGGCCTCCAGCTCGGAGGTCTCTCAGCTCCAAAATGCCTCACCCACGTTGCCTCAAGTGCCTGCTCTGGTGCCATGTTACACACAGACCATTTTGGCCAAGTGGATTTTGTTCCCTGCAAGTGAGTGGCTGGGAAGGAGGTGTGTTTCACAGAGCTTATAATAGAAAGCTTGCTTTGACCTCCACGACAGAGAGATTAGCGCCATTCCAGAATTATATAGTGCAGTTTTTTTAAGGGTCTAAAGGCCGTTCCTGTTTACAGAGCAGGACTAGAAGAGCCTTGTAGCATTCAGGCTAGAGCAGCGGCTGTCGGGGATTCCTTCCCGCTCACTTCTTTTTCAGGTGGACTTTCACCCTGATGAGGGAGAACTTGAAACACCCCATGGATGGCTGAGTCAGGCTGTTGTGGTTGTGCTAAATCACACTGTCTGTCTCTAAGACAAGAGAATGAGGAAATTCTTGCACCTACCCCTATCCCTTCTCATCAAAAGAAACCACATCGGAGCTTCTTTGGGTGATTTTCTGGTTTCAGATTTCCAAAGTTTCTTTTAGCAGCTATTTGGCTGAGATCCAGTCCTTATGGAAAAATTATTGTTGACAGTAAAGATCCATTTGCAATAGCCTTGGACTTCCTTGAGTTATTCTGCTCTGTAGTTAGTGGTAAATGCTTTGATCCATAGTGGTCCAACCTGCTAATCGCAATTATATGTTTATGCCCAGCACCTTTACCTCTGTCAGCATATGGGCACTCAGCCTGTGGGTCTGCTCCCACCCTGCCCACTTTTCCAAGAAGTATGAAAGGCTAAAAGCACTCTGAACAAGGAAAGCATCCACCTGCTAATAACATCAGCCCTTGCATTTTTAGGCATCTTTCTGGAAAGCAGAACATACAAGATCTCCTTTCTGGGTAAATGTATTCTCATGTCGGTGAGCAGCTTGATGCAAGTCTTCTGAGCCTTGGTGAGACAGTGGGGAGTTAGAAGTGGCATAAGCCTGGAGTCCACTGTCTAATGTATTTGCTGGCACAGTCCCAGAAAGAAAACACAAAAAGGCCGTACACCCGATAGAGTTAATTCATCATTTCACTGGTGGTTGGATTTACTTGATTCTCCTGTATTGTTACTTGTCTCCTTAAATTGCAGAATGTTCCTTTGAATTTTATTCATCATTTCTTGACTGATACTGTGCTCAAAATGTTTATGTTTCTCCAAATTTAGTCACCTAATCTAAGTTACATGCCTTTAGTCAAAATGGAGTTATGCACTGACCCCTTGTCAGGGCCTGAAATTTAAGGTACTTTTTGGAAAAGTAGCCTTTAATATCTCATGTTTTCTTATATGATTGTAGACTGACACTTGACCCGTGGATGCTCCTCTAGGTGGGAAATATTTAGCTCGTTATTAATTATTACATTTTAAGAGGATAGTCACGTTCATAGACTGGCAGGGAACAACTAAGACTAGAGTTAGAGGCAGGGATTTTAGAATTTTTGGAGGTTTAAATTCAGATTTCTAGGCACCAACAGCACTGAAATTAGAAGATAGATGAACATGGAAATCTGTTATCTATGATATTAACAACACAGAGCTCTCCTTGAAGGAAAGTGTGAAGCTCACTTACTGTATGCAAAGCTGTATTATTTATTTCAGAAGGATCCTGCTGTGAGTTGATGACGCACCTTCCTTCCCCTCTCTACTTCTCATTTTCTCTCTGTGTCAAGGCCCTCTGATCTCGGAAATTATTTACATTCCCTCTACAAACCATGACTATTCCTTTTTCTCTCTCTCATGCTCATTTTTTGCACAATGCTTTTGAAGTTTTTCATCCAGTTGACTTCAACCCTCTCCCACCGACGCCCACGATCGGTGATGGTGCAGACCGCTGCTGCCTTTATTGGCACCAGCCATAGCCCGATACAGCTGGTGTCTGTTGGCCTGGGATTTTCCGAGGGCTCCTGCGGCAGAGCAGGTTGCAGACCGATTGAGACATGTTTGGTGGTTCAGCCAGGTTTGCCACAAGGGGGGGTGAAGAACAGAAACTGTCTGTGGAAATTTACTGACTGTCTGAAGATCTCATGACTTCTTGCTAAATCTGAAAATTCCCAGTACAACAAGAATAATTGTTTCTAAACCATCTGTGCGGCCTTTCATCATTTACTTGGATATTGCATGGTCAGTGGCATTTTTTTGTCAGTGATAGAGAGCGATCCATCATTTGCCAGAGGGGTAGGAGATAAGGAATTCATTAGTCAAGGTACTAGTTTCTAGTACAAAGAACTTCCACACAGATGGTGAATTTAAAATATATATATATTCAACAAATTAGCACATAGTGTGCCAACTCTTGTGAAATATGTGCACATTAGGAGTATGCGTGGGAGCAAATAAGGTTGTGAGGAATCTTTCTGCGGCTTCTGTTTTCAAACAGTGATTTGCGAAGTCTTTTTTTTGTCTGTCTTTTTTTATAAAAAAAAGGTTAATATGTACGAAGCTCTTTAAATCATCTGAAGTGGATCATGGCTATGACTAAGAGATAAGGAGGGATTTGTCTGTCTGACAAACTTCCCCTCTGTTTTTAGAGAAGGTTGGTATTTTCAGAAGTGGGAAAATACCACTGAGTGCAAAATGCAGGGCGTAGCGTTAATTGGAGTTCTGCCAGTTCATGGGCTGAGCAAAAACTGTTGAAATGCAAGATGCTTCAAGGCCCAGCTCTGTGTCCCACACAAGAAAAGCCTTCAGTGATGTCTCTAAGTAAAGCTCTCAGTCTCCAGCCCACAAAAGATCAATGTAATGCCTACTGCAAAGTCAATAGGAATTTTGCTGTTAGGACAATTAATGTTTTTAGTCATCTTTATATTAGACCATATCATCTACCCATCAGAATTAATGGTGTTTATTGAAAAAATTGAGGGAGGGAAAGGGGAAAAAGCCAGGAGAAACCAGAGAAAAATGCCCAGAGTCTGTGTTGTGCCTCTAGGCAGGGTGCAAAGTGAATCTGAAATAAAAGTAATTCCTAAGCAAGCCATGGCTAGAAGTAGAAACTGCAATGGTGATGAGACCACCAGTACAGTCAACTCAAACACCATTAAAGGCGATGGCCAGCAGAGCCTGCAAAGCTCATTCAATGCACAGTGCAAAGCCCTGATGGTGCCAGTCATGCTGTGCAGCCTGGTCTTCCTTTATTATTTTTGACAAGGCTTTGTAAAAACAAGGGACTGGCTCATGTGCAGCTGTACTGAAGTCATATAGACAGAGATTGGACCGTTTAGGGTTGCTTTTAGGGCTTCGGATGAAGGGACAAGGTAAGAAGCTGTGTGTGTTCCCTACAGTGGGGTCCATTTTCTAAGCCTTTGCTGGGGCACTGCTGTGTTGAAATAGTAATTCAAATACTAACAGAACTGTAGAAATTTAGGGCAGAAACAGGATATTTGCAGGTGCATAATTAGCTAACTGAATAATGATGATCTCCTGTTATATGCAACCAAAACCTTGGTTCAGTACATTGTTTAGGACAAGATACAACATACTGGGACCTGACATATTGAAAATTCTCTGCATGCGTCCAGGAAAGGGTAAAGCTGATAATCCCAAAGATCCCAAGAAAATGTTAAAAATGCTTAAGATCAGAAAACGAAACCCACAGAGAAAAGCAGACACATTGAAGGTAGCAGGATTGCAGCCCCATACGTCATATAAAATGAATGCAGTTCATCATGCTGAATTGTTCATGCTCAGACCATATATGTTCTTGACAAAGTAATCTCTTTACAAAGCTACATAATGCAGCAGAGTCAGCTAAGAATGAGTTATAAACAAAGAAGCTATTCAGCTGTCAAAGCAATTTTCAGCTATATTAAAACAGAATAGGATGGGATGGATTCTGCCGGGCCTTCTGCTGCGTGCTTTCCTGGGAAGCCGGTGGCGTTGCATGTGTGTAAATCGCGTGGCGAGAGGGAGCGCGTGCGCGCAGGGGCGGCCGCCCACGCAAACACATGTACACACACGTGCGCGGGATAATCGCCCGTGGCCTTCCTCAGCTCGTGTTCGAAATTGCAAAATGCTTATTTAAATTGCATTTTCTATCTGCATTTGGGGATGTCACCAAGTTCTGTCCATTCCAATGACGTGTTTTGTTTCCATAGAAACCGATGTACTTTGAAGAGGGAAAAGCCAAAGGAGACTGAGAAAAGCAGAAAAAATCAAGCAGAATAAAAGAAGTGTGCAGTGTGAATAGATCATTTGGGTTGTGGGGCTTTTAACAAAGTGACTTATGCCTTAAGGTGGTGAGATGCCTTATTTATTTGTGGGTATGTCACTCCAGAATAATTCAAATCCATTCAAATGTATGTCAATTAAATGAATGCAGCATCCTATTTCTTCATCTATACTATCCACCATCAGATAGATTCTGTCTATACTGGAGAGGCCAGGCTTCCAGCGTGCTTTCTGGTGACACATGATTTTTGCTGTTTGCTGTCCCTAATGTCATTAGCAGGTGTCTCCTATCTTCATCCCTGAGATGGGGAAGGAGGCAGGGCCTGGGAAACTACAGATTTCAACTAATGTTCAATGAAATACCTGTCAAGTCTCCCATAAAAAAGCTGTGTATGATCTGTACCTCCCAAGGGGTAGGTGGGGCAGGGAGAGGCATGCTGAAGCTATTCTATGATTTTTTTCCTTCTTAAAACAGCAAACTTGCCATTGAATCATTTAATCACTAATTAAAAATCCTAGGTAAAACAAGCTGTCTACAGCTTTCTGGCAAACATCCCACTGACTTCAGTAGGGCCAAGATTTCACCCTTTCCTTGACTGCAGAGCTTGTTTGTTGTCACTTTTTATTCTTTAGCTGTTCTATGTGTTTTATGCAGATTTTTTCTCTTAGATGCACATTTTATTTTCCTTTTCTCAAACATTATCTCACTTCAGTTCTAGAATATAGGGTCTTAACATGGTGGACCACAAGAGGTAGTCTGTGACCAGCCTAGATGTGTTTAACCCACATCCTTTTCTGCTGTGACGTAGGAGAGGACAAGGAGTAGATGTGAGGGCAGTAGAAATTTTAGCAGATAAAGGCCACCTTGATCACCTCTGTGCATAAACTCAATTTGAAATTCCTTGTTGCCAGAGCTACGTGGTGCTTACAGGGATTCCTCAGCTGGATCAGACCAGCTGGAAAGAGGATGGACCACCTTGGCCTAGAGCATCAGCTGTTTTACCAGGCAGGGCTGAATGCCAGGAGGAGAAACAGAATCCTATGTGTGTCCTATAGGTGTAAATGCTGTTGGTAACAGAGCAATATTCTCCTTTTGTCTGTGCATATTCTTTGGTACATGTTTCTCCTATCTTCCCCTTTTGTATTTACCAGTCATATCTTCTGTAATTTTGCTTTCACAGTCTGCCTTAGAAGAGACCTATGCTGTTTTTGCTTGGAGCTGAATAACTCTAAGATGCATCCCCACTGGCTGCTTGATTGAAGGTTAGGGATGTGCCAACAAACCCTGCTTCACAGGGACTTTTTGGGCAGAGCACACTTGACTTTCTGCAGTGTTCTTCATGAGAAGCCACTCTTGGTCACACATGGCCCATGTATGAGGAACCTGAGCCAACAAAAATTTCCAAGACCTACTGCATTCTTCAGAGCTTAGGGCACCAGAGTACAAATTGACAGCAAACACCCTGATCCCTTACCAACACATTGGGTGGCAAAACCCACAGCAGTTGCATGTGGTGTTGACATGATTCAAGCCCATACTGATTAACTTATCTTTGTGCACCCAAAGCCATGATATCTAACAGTACTGACATTTAAGAGTCTCATTTTCTGGTTCACCGACAAATTATAAAAATAAAAAGAAACTATGTGAAGGGAGATATAATTTTGTTGAGCAGCTCTAATCTTGGTTGTTTTCCTTGGCTTTATACTTTGAATTTTACAAGTTATATGTTAAATGCGCTGCTTTACTTCTTTGTGTCCAGACAGAAAGACACAGTTTGTAAAAGATTTGTTCTGTGGGTAATGTAGAATTTTCCTCCTCTGGGGAATCTATCAGTGAAGATGTTTACTATATATTTATGTGATTGCTTAGACTAGGCTCTCAGATATTCATTCTCCTGGACTTTTTATTGCTAACATTTATTCTTCTTTTAATGGTGAGCTCTCAGAACAATGCAGAGGGCTCAGTTCAAACTCCAGGCAAATCTTACATCACTCTTGGCTTGCAGCTGGGCTCCACACAGGACTCAGCAAGATTTCATTCAGTCTTTTTTATAGTGTTGGTTACAGTTCTCTAGTGGGCAGGGAAAATTACTTTGGGCTTTAATGTTCTGTATTAGTTTGTCTGTGACTTGCTTGTTCCAGAGTCTGGATATTATCTTTGATACTATGTCATTCTGTAAAGCAACACTGAGTGCAAGAGAGTGACAGAGCATCTCTCGTGCTACCGCTGAGTCAGTGCATGTACTTCTGCGAGGTGATGAAATACCTTGGACATGTCAAAACTGCATTTCTAGATAGTAGCTAATCTCTAAATACTAGATATTACATGACAAGTTTGAAGGCTAGAAGGTAATGTCCAGGGATGATGTCTGTACTAAAAAAAGTAATCTTCCGGAAGCTAGTGTAACTTTATGTGTGAGTGAGGAGAATTTGCATGAATGTAAACTCAAGGATGGGCTGTTATTCAAGTACAAGGATGAATGAGAAAGGTTAAAAAAACTTTTTAAAAAAGTCTTTGCAATCCAGGTGTGCTATTTACCATGTTGTTGTACCAAAACAAAATTTGTGATGTACTTTGACTTGGGATTTTCTGGAGTCATTGGTGTAGTGCTGGTTTTCATCCTCTTTCATCTTATTGTTTCCTGACTTCCCTTTCTAGGCTTTGGAATTTTTATCCTAATTTTCCCCTTTTGCTTTTAATGAAATAACAAAATTGATGTTTTTATCTCAGAGTCTTCTTCCACACTAGAGGATTTAAAATCGATAGGTGAGTGTCAGCAGGAGACTATGATACTCAGTCTAACTTCCTTAGAAATGTTATAGCTGAAGTATTTATAATAATAAGGCTTTGTTGCTGAATGCCAAGACTCTGAAAAAGGTAACTGAACCAGAAAGTTCTGGAAATATTTCCTAGATAGAAACTCAGGAGGAAGAAGAGGAGCAGGGGAACACCAGCAATGTAATCGTACAACTGAGCACGTAATTTTCAGCAAAAGAATTTCCTTGTCAAGTTTAGTGTTTTTTCTTTTGACAAATTGCTTGTGTAGAAACTGAAGTTTTTCAGTCTATGTGCTGTTCCAAATGTTAAGCATTTGGTTTTCTTGATGTGGTTATTTTTTTGACATCACTTAGTGGTGATGAGTCCATGTTCACGTGGCGTGATTGGTCAGCTCAGTCATGCTTAATGACTTAAGCCTTATAAACTGCATTTGACTCAGAAAAGTATCAGTTGGTTGCTGGAAGGAGATTCTGCCACATTACTCAGTGAAATTTACTTCTAATCAAAGAGTTTTACCATGGTAGGAGTCAACAAGACTCAAACAGTGCGTGATACTCCTGCTTATTTGCTTTCTAGGGCTGAATCTTGCACATAGCATGTCTTGAGAATGATGGACATGAGCAAATTTTTAATCACATGGCTATTCTCAAAAGTAACTAAAATTGGATGCAAGAGAAGATCCATCTGATAGTGATCCAACATATTCACAAATATTTTCTCACTATTTCTTTACCAATTGTCAGCTGTCCCTTCTTTCCTTCTATTCCCTTTTATTTCTTCTTAGGCTTGTGTTTTGATAATGCCTGTTTTGTTCCCAGAACTAATCTTTCGATTTATAGTAGATGATTTTGAATACTGATGAATCTACAAATACAAATGTAGATATATAAAGTGGTTGCTTTTTTATGGAGGTTGATTTCTTTGCTAAGCAAGAGAGCAGACCTGGATGCAGAAGTTGCAGGCACATTTGTGATCAGTCAATCTGCGCAGTCTCACCAAGCAATCTTATAATATAATTCATGCTGTGAGGCACCACTTGAGGCTTCTTATTGGATTATGGTTGCTTTACATTATGATGGTAGGATGCTTACCTTCTCCTAAGAGAATTTGGGGTATATTCATTGATTGGTTTTGTTAAATATTTCTGGTTTTCCATAAAATTCTTATCACTGGATAGCTCCTCCAAAAACCTGCTGCCATCTCCCAAAACACGACTTATGTAGTATCTGGCAGTTAGATTAAAAGCAGGTTACAGTACAGCTTGTTCTGTATCAACATTTGTAAGTCAGCTGTTGAGAGAAGTTCCCCTGAACATACAAAACCTGTGGGTTACATATGTTTCATCAGGAGGTATTTTGTTAAACAATTGCCAGAGACAATACAAAAATTAATCTTGATTGTAATGTAATCCTGATACAAAATGTATCATTTCTTGTTGGTAATGAAGTGTTTGGTATCAGCAAGTGTTTACCTTGGTTTTTAAACTTCTGTTTGTGCTGGAAGGTAGGGCGAGATATTTCATAGATGGCCAGACTTATCCTTAAGATACATCGTGGATCAGAAATTCAGAAACATTCTGTTTCAAAGGGTACTACATGATCAATACAATTACACTGGGGATTTACTGGATGTCCAGAGCACATCTTTCTTTATCTTTACATAGGTTACACCTCAATTTTGTTTATGTTTTATTTCAGAGCTTTCCAATTTTCTGTTATATCAGCAGTTGCATGAGCTATCTTTCCTTGTGCTCGTGCTTTGACATATTCCTATCCATCCATCTTTTTAAGAGATTTTTTTCTCTGTGCTCAAGAAAAAGTGACAGAAGTTACTGTTGGTTAACTCACTGTACTCTGATGGTCTCTATCTTAGTTCAATTCACTAAATAAATATAAATAATATTTACATGTCATACCACTTTGTAACTGTATATGCATGTTACTTCCACTTTTCCTGTGTTCCTGGTGCTTGAATGAGGAGAAATCACAAAACACCAAGAGAATGTTGGTGTATGTGAAAAAATTTGCATGGACCTTGATTCTAGGAAGAACATATACACATGCTGATAAACAGCTCCTTGTCTAAGAAATAATTGAAAGTGTTTCTTAAATGAGAATGCTTCTCTGAAACTGAGCATTTGGTTGCTGGGTTGGTTGTTTTGTTTTGGTTTGTTTTTTTTTAAATATTTCAACACCCTGCTGATAGTGTTGTGAAATTCTTACTGGGCATTAGCCAATTAACTGAGTAAACTTTTACTTGCTTAATGATTTTATAACTCTTCTATGTGAGATAAACTTTCCATTCGTTCATTTAACTTCTCTCCTGCATTTTGTGTACGAATACTATCTAATCTCATGGAGACTCCAAGTCTTTGAGACTTAAGTTCTTGCGAAGTTATCAAATACAGCAAGCAGAACATGTTTGGACACTTAACAAAGTTCTCGTAATGTTTTTCACTGATATTTTTAGTGTTATTAAAGATAATTACTGTTGTATTATTAAATACCTTGAACTGTCTTATATTCTGTGATGTAATTTTCCACTTTCATATTTACATTTATTAGTACACATTCCATTTGGAGTCATCTTTCATTGCTCAGTGTGTGACATACTTAAGAGAAGAATTGAGGTCTTCCAAGCCTGAATCCCATAAACTATCAGCAAAATAGTCCTTCTTTCTCATGGCCAACCAGCCCCTAAAATTCAACTGAAAGGTTAAGATCAGGAGTATGATAATGTCACTGAAGACATCAAATTACTGAGTAGGTTTTCTTTAATTACAAAAGGATTGAATGGGAACAAAAAATATTCCCTATACACTGCAGACTTTCTCACTCTGTGATTGTTGGTATTATATTTCATGTTTTCAAGCATTCAAGTAATGGATACAAAATTGGAAGCAGGAGGAAAGGTATAGAAATCATACCTGGAGGCAGTGAGAGAATGGGAGAATTCTCATTCAGTACTGGTGAAATAAATTTCTGTCCACGGGGCATAGGCATTGAGAGGAAAATAACTTATATGAAACCAAGGGCTGTAACAGCCTAATTTTGTTCTCTGGACCCAGGTAAATTTCATCCTAACACAATAAATAAATACATAATATAAAATGCAATGCTATTTCCTGATTCATGATCTTGTTAGACTCCAAATAAACATATATCATGCTGGAATTGTAATAACACAGGCGTAGTACATACAGAGGGAATTGCATCCAGCTACTAAATATAAAGAAAATGTACCAAAAGGGAATGATTTAGAGGAGACTCAGTGATGATTCTGCTCTGTTTTCCCCAGAAAATGTCCTTCTCATGTATAGACATTTTTACATATTTTCTTTCTTAAGCAAGAAAAAGAGAAAAATATCCTACTGATATATAAAAAAATTTCAGTTATTTAGCTGAGTACTGTCATTATGCTATAAGCTGAAAAGCAACTTTAAAACATAGAAATTTCAGCAAAATAATTTAATATAAAATCACTATATAATAATATGTAATAATATTAGCTATATATGTGTTTGTAATAATATAAAACTTTTTTCTCTTTTCTTTGCGCTTTGTGTCACCTGAAAATGTTTCTTTGGGCTCAGGAACTCCCTGGAGCCCATAATTGTCAAATATTGAAGGAATAGGAGAAGGAATAATAACAGGGACACATTATTTAATTATTACTGCAATTATAATTGTTTTTTTTTATTGTGAATATCATTTGCTGTAAGACCTGTGATGTTGCTGGCAATTTTCAGACACTTCAGTGCTCTTATTTTGTTCTACAGAGTTCATAATCCAAGGAAGGGAGTAAGAGAAAAAATATCAATAATCAATTTATGGGAAACATATCCATAAATCAGGAAGCTTCCTTATAGCAATGGAAGCATGCTCTTAGGAGGGTTTATATGGAAGGGATTTAGCAGATGAGCGTTAGGGTTTGGACGGTGGTGTGATGGCCTGGAGCACAGAGGGAGTGTGGTGCCATGAAACACGGGGCTTGGAGCAGGTGGCTGGAAGCCTCTCGCAGCGAGAACATGATAGTGAGTGCACAGAAGGAGCACTGGAGCTTTGAGGGCTAAAATTTGCTCCATGCAGGATGGGAGATTGGTTGAGGAATTCAAAGCCTCAGTAGTGGAAGTTCTCATGAGCCTTTGTCAGTAGGGGTATGTTCTGAGATGACAGCAGTGGGGCAACCATGGTGTAAATCCATCTGGCTATATGGATTTCAGCACCGCCCAGCTGAGAATTTGGCTAGCAGTTTACAAATCCCGAATGTTTTACGTACTGGAGTACAAAACAACTGTTACTTCAGACTGTTGTGTAATCGTGAGTCATTAGCCTCTGCTTGAGGATGATCCAGCTACCTTGTCAAGGAGCTGGAACAGAACTGTGCATCTCAGGTGACTTAGTTACACAACATGGAAAACAAATTGCCCCTGCCAGCATTTCATGGGCAGTCCCTTGCACATCCCTAGGGAGATATTTGGTGCCATGGCCCAAGTTTCTTCCCACAGAAACGCCAGATCTGTAAAATTGCTCCTTACCCAGCCTTAAATCCCATTCAAGTCCTCAAAATAGATTCAGGAGGATTGTGCTGAAAGGGCGATTTTCACCCTTGATGGCTGAATCATCATAACATCTGTGTTAAGTTACAGTACAGCTCAAATACTGAGGGAAAAGGATGAAGATAAGAAATAAATAGTCAATACCTCTTTAAGAATCCACAAGAGCAAAGTAATAAAAAAGAAATACAATAACTCAGATAATAAAAACATTATCTTATAGATTTCATACAAACTTTGCCTTAGGGAGGCCACCTGGCTTGTGTTTTACTGACACAGCTGTTCAGACTATTTTTCCCTTTGCTACATAAAAAATAGAAGAATCTGAACAGCTGTTTGGGTTAACTTTTTTAATGCCTTCAGTAAGTAAAAATAAAGGCAAATGACACGAATAAGCAATGTGAAACTGCCTCCAAAGATGCTTTAAAAACTTTCCGGAATAATGCCTGGATTTCATCCACAGCAAATAAAGGTCTGTTGTCCACAGAAGGAGCTGAGCCAGAAGGGCAAGTGGGGCATTTCCACTCACTTGCTAACTAGGTGTAGCATTAGCTGTGGAGCAGCACTTCACAAAGGAAAGGCTCATTTAGATTGAAGCAAACTGGAAAACTCCGTTATATTGGAATCAGTACACAGTAACCTCATTGACTTCACTGAAGTCACTTAAAATTTTCGTAATTGAAACTAAAAAAAAAAACAACCCAAACCTAATTTTACTTAAAACCATCCATAATCAGTTCCACTGTCTTCCAGGCAGCTCTCCTGAAGGCGATAGTTGAAGAGGGAAAGAAATAGAGCTTGTAAGGATGTCTGGATAGACATCATTTCAATGAAAAATGTAATTTTTTGCTATTTTCAAAATCACAGTGTTTGGGGGGGCAGAGGATTCTCTGCTGATTGGTGCTGCCCTTCCCAGCACACAGCACACTAATAATGTCCCAGAAGGTTGAAAAAGAGTCTGGTTTAACTGGGTGATGGAATGAAACAAGTGGGAGTCATTTTGCTTTTTGTTGCCCAGTGTTTCACACACCTCTAGCGGCAAACCCTCTTCGTTGCCAAGACAACCCTGAAGAAATACGAAATCCAGAACAATACCCTGTGTACAAGAAGCCTCGTATTCTTTAGTGCACACGTTCGTTTTGCATGTCAAGAGAAACACTGTCCTCCTCGTTAACCCAGGTAAGTCCAGGTAAAGTTATAGGTGATGTCTGTAAGATTATAACGACTTGCATTTATATATTGTCTTTTGTCCTGATGGCTGCCAAAGCTTGAGGACCGGCACTGAGAGCCTGAGCAATGTTATTCCTGCAGTGCAGCATTACCTAAAGCTGGTCAGACTGTACCAGGACAATTCCTGAGGGCTGTAGTGAAAGTAAGTCAGGACTGGGGTGCTGACTGCTCTCCCCAGCCTGTGCTGCATGTGAAGGTGTCTGCAGTGAGCAGGGAATGCCAGGCTGTGATGATCTGCCTTTACAGTGGTTTCTAAAGATTTCTCGGGCAGCTGAATGCAAGGCAGTGCAGCCATAAAGGTCTTTTCACTCATAGTTGGGACAGACTGAGCTGCGCTTGGTCTTTAGGTCAAAGGAAATATAAATGTGCCTTAAGCCTCTTTACTTAAGGTCCTGGCTCAATGCAGGACAGTGGAAGGTCTGGAGCTTTGGGTTTGTTAATGCTTATTTATTTAACCACGATGAATGTACCTTGGACAAAGGTCTAGGAGATCAGAATAAGCATCTTCAGAGACTCTTAGGGCATCTTCTTGCAGGCACTAGCCTCAGGAACTTTTCTGTTTCTCAGAGAAGGGCTGCGCACAGTTTGAAAATACAAGCTTCGCTTTTCCAAATTCTCTCCAGATTGTCTTTCAGCTTCCCATTTTATTCCCAGTAGCAGGTAATAAGTGATAATTTTTTTCTGAAAAATGGTAGGTATACACTTTTTACCACACTTGAAGTTGGCATTGACCTCCTCATTGGGAATGGCCGCACCCTTAGGAAGTAAACGAAGATCTCCATTTGGTTAAAGCTCTTTGATAAATCAGGGAGCAGCACTTGGAGCAGGGGACGCTGGATTCTGTGTAGCATTGCATACATTTTACTGTGCATCCAGTGTAAAAACAAATCCATTTTACCCTGTTTTGACTCATAGCAGCATCCCAAAAGTAAGCAAGAGAAACGTTACAATCTTTTGCATCCTTTCATTCTTTGGTGCTCTGCTCCCTTGGTTCTGTCCTTTTGTATCAGCTGCTTGTCAGGATGTTCCCAGCAGGAATTTTGGCAGCATTACAGGTGTATCCGGGTGAATTTGGTCTTTACATGGACAAGGATCCCTGGGGGACTGTAGCCTCTTCTCGTCTGCTGCACCCCTAGAACCACATCACATATCCCTTTTTTTGCGATTTCATGCTGGGATCTAACAACTCCATGACTTTTGGCTCAAAAAGGCAAGTAACAAGGAGTAGCAGGTAGTTTGATGTAACAGGGGCACCAAACCAGCAGAACAAACTAGTTGGTGCTGAGGACTCCATGTCTATACTATTTACACTTGGGGTTTTTATCCTGAGACTAGCACTAGCTTAGTAGACTGAGCTCTGAAACTGTGCAGCAGGATGAAGCGAAGCACAGACAGTCAGGGATTCAATTCTGAAGCACACATCTGATTCAGATTAAGACACAGATGTAGATTAGCATTTTAGGAGCAGAAGATCAAACTAGCCAGAGCTGAAAAGTGAGTGTTGCGTATTTGGGCATCATGGCAAGACACTGAAGCAGAACTGGTTCTACTTTGATGGCTCCATCAGGATGTCCAGAGCTTCACCTTCCATTTATGCGACAGCCTCTCCCTGGCTGCGGGAAAAGGAGCCTTGTGAATGAGATGTGGGGCTGTACAGCAAGCAGCAACCCTGGAAGCAACAGTTCTGCACTGTGCTTCATTTGTGTCCCTGAAGAATGAAAGCTACAGCACACTGAGAACTGTTGCACCTTCATCCTATTAAAAGACACATCCTGTTCGAGCTCCAGGTGAGGCATCCCTGAGCTCAGGCCACTCTTTGCTTCTGTTTTTAGCACCTTAGAAACAAATTTAAAACTCCTTGCTGCTCAGGAACAAAGGAGGTATGTGAAAGAGCTGCAATTTTATAAACTGTCAAGTGGGAGTTGGAGCTATTATAGAACATCCCGTTCCAAAAGGAAACAAATGACAGTCTGACACTGCTGGGTAGTAGTGACGTACGCAGCTGCAGCGTGAGTCAGTCTATGTGAGATTCAGATACGGACCTAGAGGGAAAACATTTGTGGCAGCGGGACCGATCACATGCTCGTAGATGGAATTACCTCAGCTCATTTTTCACGTGGGTGTTAATATATTTGCTGCACTTCTTGAGCAAAAAGGCAAATAGCAGCACAGAGGGAAAAGTCGCATGTAGGAGCCGTTCTATCTGTCTCTTCTTGCAGCCTCCTGCTTCCCACCCACACTCCTGCACAGCCAGTGATAATGTATCACGAGCCTTTTGGTATATCACTGTTTTGTTCAGTAAAATGGAATGTGCTGTTGTTATTGTTGTTATTATTTGTGTCATTTGGAATGCCAAAGCATGTCCCATTCCAAAGGCATAGGTCCATGAATGGGACAATTAAGTGAATTATTAGGAAAATATTTTGTTTATCACAGAAGTGGTGTCTCGCTTTAATAGTTTACAGCTCAGCTGAATGCTTGTATTCATTTAAAAATGAAAACTGAAGCCTAAGAATCCTTTTAAGGCCCTAAAGGAATCTATATAGCTAATTCTCTGGTACGTGGGGGATGTATAATGATGTATAAATTGTGAAATGAATTGGCTGTTTACTGGAAAGTTACTGTGATCTTGTGGATGATGTCAGTCTGAGATAAGAAACCCTGGCCATGGTTTAAGGACAAGGAAGCTTTAGTGGTAATACTACCTTGAGATGTTCCCATCCCAGACTTTTTTTCCTAACATTTTGTTCTAGCTTAGCCCCCTCCCGGTTGTGCCCAAATAACTCTCCATGTTACTTGCATTCTGCAGTGAGTCACATCAGGAACTGATGGGGGTTGAAAACCATGAACAAAATGCCCTGTAAAATAGGAAGAATTTTGTTTTCTTCTTTTGTTTTGTTTTTTTTTTTTTTTTTTGGTTTTGCAATTTATTTCAACTAGATCAGTTCCCCAATCAGCATGGCCCCCAGGAACAACTACACTGGCCCATCTGAAAGGCCTGAGTGTTATGTGGCAGGGGGAAACGCTGGTAGGGGCTGATGGTGGGAACTCTGTGACAGCGTTGCCACCAAAATCTGAAAATCAGTAAACCGTAGCCAGTAAAACATTGCTTCATTCAGCAGCAAAACAGAACAGCTGCTGTGCCTCCAGAAGGAAAAAAAAAAAAAAAACAAACACAACAAAAAAACTCAGGGTATTATTTGGCTACAGAGCATGGAGCCAGGGTTGGAAGACAAACTCAGGGAGGGATTTGGGTTCAGGGTACTGAAGTCTCATGGACGAAAGAAGCCTCAGAGAAAGCAATATAGCAGCCATTGGGTATTTCCCATATCTTGTGCTGGAATCTCATAAATGTAGTTGACCTTTTCATGGAGGTTCAGTCAAATCTCAAGCAGAACTGAAGGTTGGGGTTGTAGTCTAACCCTCAAACAGGAACAAAACAGCGAACTCAGATCAAGGATTCAGAGCAAAAGAAGAACTGTTCTTGCACTGGAACAGAGAAGTTTGCTTCGTGCCTCTCTGAGTAATTGTCGTATCAATGCTTTAAAGCAATGTTAGACTGTGGGAGCTCACCCAGCACCCTTCCCCCACTAGACATGAAGAAGGCTTTGCTGGTATATCTTAAACCAAGTCCATAGGTGAGCAAACCACTCTGGGACAGCTCGAATCTCCAGCAACGCTAGCAAAAGCGAAGGGGTAGAAAAATGCTTCATTACACATTTTGCTTATAGCAAAGCCCTGGCGAACCAGGCTGGCTGCTCCTGCCATGAAGGGAAGGAGGCTGGCTTGAAGCACGTGGGGTGCCTATCTCCCTGAAACGGCAAGCCCAGAGCTGGAGTGGTCTCCCCAAGTCATCATTATCTGCTGCATCCTTCCGTCTCCCCTCCTCTGCCCTGGCATGGGCACCCTCCCCTCTTATCACTGAGGTGGCAACATTTTGTTTGCACAGCTGAGCACTCTTGAGCTGACTCTGCATCCATCAAGGTCATAGTTACTCAATCCCTTGACCGAAATACCTGTAGTAGCCTCTGGCCAGAGTTACAGGACTGCACTGCTGCTGCTGTAGCTTGCAACACCGGAGGGATAACTTTTCCGCGGTACTACAAAGCCGCTTTCCTGGAAAAGGGAATGGTTTGCCAGTACTGCAGAAGGGTAATTTTATGCCCATAAAGAGCTCTTATTGTAGTCTTAAAGTAGTCTTGAAAGCCAGCGGTGCACCCTCTCAGTGCCAGTGTCAGATGAAGTGCCAACGCCGTCCAATAACAAGGTGTTTGCAGCATGTGCCGGTGTCCCAGGGTGGCTGGCGCAGGTAGCGGCAGCTGGCAAGGCTTTAGCGTGCGGCACGGCTCCGGGGATGCCGGGAGAGGGGTTGCCTGCTCGCAGGTGTGAAAAACAGACCTGCTGCGGCTGCTCCTCCTCCGGCTCACCCGATGGCATCCCCCACAACGGATCGCTTGCTGTAGCCATCGACCTGTGCTTGAGCCGCTCTCCTCGACTCCTCGCTCTTCCCCGACGTGCAGTCCCGGCTGTTAGACTTGGCACAAAGCTCCCAACAACTGCCAAGGGGCAGCCGGGGTGTTCGGCTTCAGAGAGGGCTGCAGAGGGGCTGATGTCACCGGCCTGCAGCCTGCGGGCATGACTCATGCAGGGGAACAGAGGGCTCTTCATGGGCCCAGGAAAACACCAGCCGCGTGGGAGGCAGCACAGGAGGGCGTCGCTCCAGGAGGGAATGAGACAAAGGTGCTGGAATGACCCTGGGAGCTTGGGAGTGGGGGGGCCACACCTCGGCCCCCAGCACCGGGGGTTGGAAGGAGGTCACCTCTTATTTGGATTTCTTCCCTTGGGTTGTTCTGAACAATTCTGCCCTTGTTTTATGAAAGAATCAAGGCGGAGGAGAATGGTTTTATTTTAGAGGAGTTCCCTGTGACTTTAACTGCCTGAATTAGTCAGGAGCAGGGGAGATGGAGCAGAGGAGGATGCTACGTGTCCAGAAATGTCACGTAGGCAGGGAGTTCAAGCTCCCCCAACAGCATGAACAGTTATGGCTGAGGCACATCCCATCATTAAGGTATCTTTGTACAGGTGTCTCGCTGCCCCAGATCCACAGTCGGCTGTTCCACGTCAGCAGTGTTGCAGGACTGACAGAGGTGTGCAGCACCAGGGCAATGTTTTTAGCAAGGGCAAGGTGAAGCAAATTATGTGAAGTAGACAAGTATAATCAAACCTGCTATCACTAGAGAATGGAGGCATCTCCTGGTGCCTGACAGAGTTGTTAAGATAGAGGGGAAGGGAGGATGCTCAGAGTCTGAGTGCAGAGCTGATGCTGCTGCCCCTTGGGGAAGGGGCTCATGCCACCACTTCTCTGTCTCTAAAGTCAAATTCCTGAAAGTGAGAGCACTTGTGATCGTGCTGACAGGAACAGTGGTTTCTGAGCATTTCCGAAAGTCTTTGAGATTGCCTAAAGAAAAGCCTCAAGTACTGATGATGATAGAGTGTATTATATCTAATTATATGAACCCTGGAATCAGCTATTTCCCCTTTCTTCCGTCATTCTGATATAATTGGAAGCAGGAAGACATTCACAAAAGAAATATTGTTTCTGTGAGCCACCCAGTGAAACCCATTTTTACAGATTTTCGCTGATGGTTCAGAACCAGCAAATTGAAACAATCCTACAGACTTACATAGAGTCTAAACTGGCCACTGCATCGACTTTTCTAAATGGTTCTTTTATGTCTGCAAGGAACCAAGTGAAACATCCAGATTTAAATATCATTAAACTATAGGGCTTTGGAAATCCAGATTCAGCTGTACATCAGCTTCAGAGCCTGAAGTTAAGTTTTGTTATTGTGAATGCACATGCTGGGAATCAGAATTAATAGAAAACATGCTAATTCAGTATTTAATTGCGAGTCACATGGAATCAAAATAGACAGCTAGTTCCATTAACGGAGAGGCAGACAGAAGCACTGAGCTTGATTTCCTATAGATGTGAGGTCACACTTGAATAAGTTGATATGACTGTCCGGACTTTATGAAAATGCTCACAGACTACAAAGTTTCATGAATTTTCTCATGACCAGAGATTCACACCATGTTTACTATTTGCTATTCACTACTATCACTTTTCACTAATAGAGTCAGGAAAACAATGTCAGGTGACTGGTACGATCGATCAACATATCTAATGAATAGCTGGGACTGAATAGTCAGAGCAAAGGGATGGTAAATGCCTTATAGTTAGAAAGTGATGGGCCATGATTTTTTGTGGGTAACAAAGTTTTAAAAATATCAGCTTTAATTTTCAAATTATTTGCTAAGATAGGGACGTGTGCTAAATTTGCAATTAATATTATTTTAAAGAATAGATCAAACAGCTCGAGCAGATTTCCTCTAACTGACAAGTTCCATTAAACAAGAAAGCTCATTCTTAGTAGGAGATTTTAATATAACACTGAGAACAGAGAACAAAACAATGAATGGAAACATATCAGCAGTCAATTTCCTGAGTATTCAAGCCTGCATTATACTTTGTTCTTTGCTACAGCCACGGCTCTGTAATTATCAAGCGTATTCATAGGACTTTTTCCTATTGACACTCAGCGTGAGCGTGGCTGGAAAGAGATTAAGCTTTTGTGGCAGCCATTTGAATTTGTCTAACTAAAAACAACCTGCGAGGCTGTGAGGAACTATGTCTCAAGGGATTTGTGATGGTCTGCAAAACCTATGGGTCACAGGTTCAGATGCAGGTGTTGGTAGCGTGCAGGACTTGCAGCTCCATCACGCTGGTGTGGCAGCTGGCTGTGGCTGCCGCTTGCTGGCAGAGCTGGCACGGTCATGAACCAACGACTGATGATAGGGCAGGTGCCTGAAGTTGTTCCTCTGTTGTGTGACTAAGATGCTTGTTGGACCACGAATGGGGATCGTGGGGTAATCCATTGGCTTTTTCTCAGAAAAGGAGCTTCGTCCCTCCAGGACTTCATCTAGTCTTTCCCATAGGTACTATAGCTGTTTGTCAACTGATACTTCAAGCTGACTCCTAGGTCGCACCAGGCCAGGTTATCCCCTACCCATGCTGCCAGTGGAGCCTTATTTTGCTATTAATCATTGTCTTTATGTTTCTCATGCACCCAGTGCCTGGGAATCCACCGTGATGTGGGAAGTGACCTTTCTAGGGACTGGTCTCTGGACAACTTTCCGTGCAGGTTGGCCTCTCTTTGCTGGCGATATGGAGAGGGAGCGGTGGGGAGTGAGGAGGAGGGCCTGGGGGCTGCTGGTGATGGCTGCGAGGAACATGTAGGAGTGGACACGTGGCAAGTGGACTGCAGGGAGGTGAGTGAGGCAGAGGTGGTTGCTGCAAAGCTGTGGGAAAGGGAGCTGGTAGCACCTCCAGCCTGAGAATGTCCAAAAAGTTCACGTTAACACTCATGTAAACATCCGTGCCCATGCACAGATCCACTGCCCAGGCAGGAAGCATTTCATCTAGGGAGCATCACATCTCTTTGCCATTTGGTGCAAGTGTGGGGGGAAATTCAGCTCCTCAGCTTGCAGCCCTTCTCCATTCCTCAGACCTGAGCATGCACCATCTCTTTTTCTGTATAAACAACCATTTTAGCCGAAGATGGAAAACCAAAATCCTGTTTACTTAGGCTCCTTCGCAGTCCCATAGAGCAGGAGCATTAGTGTTGGTGTTCTGGCTCAACTCCAAATCAGGTAATTACTGTGCATTCTGCCCTACTTACACACCCCCCGTAGTTTCAATTAGAGCAATTGTTTTCATTTTTCTTTCCTGCTCTGTCAAGTATTAATACAGTTGCTGTTAAGCTGCTCGTGTGGTCCCTTGCTTAGGTGTTGTGTTTCCATGGTAAAGACAGACATCCCCATATGTACCTGGACCAAATCCTCATTGGCACTAACTGATGTAATTCCATAATGGAGCTGCATTGATTTGCACCATGTGAAGATATGGCCTTCCTACGCAGAGCGCCACGTTATTCTCTCTAATTAAAGGCTCTGTATGAATGCTTATGATCTACTTATTTTTCTACTCGCTCTTCAGATAGGTTTGCAAATAACCTGAGGTTCGAGTAGTCATTTACACTTATGGTCGTAGTCATGGTATATAGAGAATATAGTATGCAACTTTTTAATGTACTTTTCCCCAGCAATTCAAAAGTGGCTCTATTGGGATATCTGAGCTCTCTCACTCTTGGCTGTAGTTGGGTAGATAGAGTTCATAATGTGTGATGTTTTATGTTATGAATTGCTGGAGAATACGGTCTCTGGAAACAAATGTCTCCAAATTTATCAGGATAATTAAGAACATGGAAGGATGCCTGAAAGCTACACAGCAACAGGACATTACATGCTTGCAGCTTAAGCCACCTGGCATATTGAACATTAATGTTCACAGCTGAGGGCTGCAGCACTTACTATGCTGTTTATCTGATCAAGAGAGCCTCCCTTGCATCTGGCAAATAACTTGGCTTGAAATGGCATGTGTTTGGGCTGGTGGGCTATGTGACACACAGTGGGGAGAGGTTTGTTCTCTGATTCTCTGGTCTGTCTTGTGGCTTCTCAGATGGTTATCACTGTCATATGCATGTGCTAAATGGATTGATGTTGGGTGTGTGGACACTTGAGCATATCATACATGGCTCGGGTTGCCCAACTGCTCAAGGCCATGGTAGTTGGAGTCATGGAGATCTTTCGAGCGGCCTTCCTCTAGAATAAGGCCCACATGTTGGCTGTCTGTGATTTTCTGTGTAAAATCAGTAGGCATTGCCTTTCCCAGCACTCCTGTTGGACAGTTTTCTGAAATGCACAAAATGCATTAGTGGCTCAGTTCTCAGCAGTGAAAGAAGCTGTGAGCAGATTCTCTGCAAACATCTAGTTGATTCACATAGGAGGCAGTCGAATTGCCTACCCATGTGTGTCTGGAACTATATAAGATACTGTGGTATACTGCAGTGCCTCTGTGTGTCCCACGTAAGCTCTGTCTGTCCCTAAAAGAGGATGGGGGTCTCCTGTAGGTCCTGCATATTACATGCCAGGCCCATGCAGGTGCCTTAGGTGATCACAAGCTTTTAAAATAGCTCTAGATGCCTATATTCAGACACCTCAAGCCCACCCACTGGTGAAGTGATTCAGTTGAACAAATACTGATAAAATTTGTCTTTAAAATGAGATGTTGGGAAATTAAAAGATCCTTTGTACAATTAGTAGCATTTTCATTCCAGATTAAAGCTATGGCTGTACCCTCAGCACAAGTGGGAGATGGGCTGGCACCTTCATTTGGCAGCTGAGTGTTCTCCTGGTTTGGGGAAGGCTGGGAATGGGATAAACAGATACCTGGGGCCAAAGGGTGTGTGTCAGCAGCTCTTGTAGGAGGCATTGTGCTCAAGGCAGCACTGAGGCAGGTCTGCATTAAAGTACTGGTTTTAGACTGTGGTAACTCCTGCCCTGGAAGCTGTTCCCTCAGGGTGGCACAAACTGCAATAATCCTGAAGCCATTCCTGCTAGTTCTGTGTTAAGATGACCAGACGTCTGGTCCAGCATGACATGGTGGGCATATAAAAGTGGTACAAAAGTTCCCTGTATACTTCCTGGTCCCATAGCAAGTGCAGATCAACTAAGCTTAAGGAACAGAGACCAATATGTATCTCACTTTATCTGAATGATTTATCCCATGATTTCAGGTAAACCATCCTGACTTTGCCTGTTCTCTCACACTGCTCTTTTTTGTTAATAATGTATTTTTATCCATAAGGGGAAATATTTTGTGTCTTCAACAGCTTCCTCAGTTTTCTGAATTTGTAAAATTATGGTGGCACTGTAGGTTTACAATGACAGTCAGCGTGACCCCAGAGCTGACCACCACTCTCTATTCCTTATGCAGTAGCTGTTTGCAGAGTCAGGGCAATTCTTTATATACAGGGTTTTTTCACCCCCTTCATGCAAAACAAAAGGGTTTGGTTGTTTTCCCAAAGCAAACAGTCCGTGTCAGCTGCCTCACACTAACAAAAAAAAAAAAAAAAAAAAAACAACACAAAAAACAACCAAAACAGCATGAGCTTTATATCCATGTCCATGAGTGACAGGTCACAGGTTCCCTTCAGAAGTGATAAGGAAGGTAAACAGCTCAGAGCACACCATGTTTGCCATGCCATTCCACTGCACAGCAAAAGTTGTACCCAGCTTTTCTTCCTCTTATGCTGCAAATCACATACTGCTTTGTAAATAGCAGTTAAAAATAAGCCAAATGATCATTCTTACTAGACTCTTATTATAGCCTGCCCAAAACTTCTCCCTTGCACGAAAGGCCTGTAGGAACTTAGCCACTGTGAGCTAAATCAGGGAAGGTTTTAATTCTTGGGCTCAATAGAAAAACAAATCAAATATGAAGGAATACACCTTTTGTATTGTGCTCTTCCCGAAAAAGTTCTAAGAAGACAAAAGCCCAAAGCACCGGAAGGTTTTATTTGTACTGGTCTGTATGAAGCCAGTTATTATCCTATCAATTGTTTGTGTAGCCACTGTTTACACAAGTGAAAGATGGCACATAAGAACACGTACCAGCCGTCTGTGTTTTCTGATGAAGCCAGGCAGCGCTAAAAGCAGGAGCAGGGAGCCTGGCTGCTGTCGTGATGTTCCCTTGGCATTTCATGTGGGGGTTAGAAAGGATGAGATCAGCCACCAGCAACTTAGAAGAACTTTAGGGATGTGCTGCATTTAGATGGCTGCCGCTGTGGGATCAGTCTGGCATCACCATTTCTTCCCAGCCATGCCCAGAGGAGGGCTGTGGTTTGCTGCTTTACGCCTGGAGGCAGTTGCTCATGCAGGGGGGGGAAACAGAACTTTAGGCTGCAGTCTTGGTGCAGTTAAAGCAGGAGAGCTCATGGCTCCCTGACACCCTTGTCTAATGTCTGCAGAGTGTAATTGTGGTATCCCGCCCAGCTTTTGCACAGGCTTTAGAGGAGAACAACCAGATGGAAATCAGATTTAAACTACCCTCACCTCCTTGAAATCACTCCTCAGAGAATTATTTACCAGGTAGTGTGATCCCGGGTAACGTACTCTGAACCATAACGAATCGTAAGATTGCTGACAGAGACCTCGCCTCAGCTGTGCACAGAGGGAAAAAGGACAGTTTTGAAATCAATTTGCTGTCTAACCAGTTGCCAAGGTAGAGGTTTTAACAGAATGGATGATACTGTCCCTTCTTAACTCAAATCCTGCCAGCCACATTTCACACCATCTGGAGTTTGTGCAGAGCCCGCTTTGGGAATCTGGCCAATAAAGAATTACAATAATCTAATCTTGCCATGATAAAAGTGTGAATAACTATTTCAGAGTCTGACTGGAAAACTACCACAACCTGTCAATGCGTCTTAGATGGTGGCTGAGAGGGCATCTGATGGCACGCTGAAAAGTGTGTTTCAGGAGATAAAGAGGAGTTGGCTCATACCAGCCACCGAGCTGAAAACAGACAGATTTTCATCAAATGAAACAAAGGGTAGAAGGAGAATGCAACTGCTGGGCTGGTAAGAGGTGACACCCCCAACCATGCTGATTCCCATGGTCAACACAGCACTTGGCAATTTTGGGGAGGGCTGAGACTATATTTTTACAGCAGTTGCTCCAGAGCCACTATCTTTTAAGCCTCTGCAGCAGTCTCTGCTGGAAACCTTTTGTTTCACACTTTTAATTGTTTCTCAGATGGGATGAGAGTTCGTCTGGCCTTTGGTTTCCAGTGTTGTGGAGTTCCTAGTGGCAAGTTTTTTTTCCCCACCCTGAAAAAGGATTGCCACATAGTTTTCCCCACATTGTTTGCATGTGGCAAAATGGATGATTTCACTGTAACGGCCACTAAAAATTTTAAATGGCAGCTTTTGGGGCTCACTGGTGCCTGGGAGACAAGGCATTTGCTTTAGTGATGTTCACGGTTTAACATAAATCTGCTTCTTAACATCACCTTAGAAAGAATCCTGGGACTCACCAACGTGAGCATGTACTTTGCCACTTCTTAATTCTCCTTGAGCTGCACTCTATCTTTTCTTAGTCTGGTGCATCATAGATGCTTTCTATTTCCATCATGTCTCCTCTTTCAGTCTGGTTGCTATAGGGAGTGAAGGATAACCACAGAAACCTGTGTCAGACTGTCTGAATAAGAAACCTGTACTTCATGCTGCTTACAGAAAAATTCTGCTTCTTTTTGCAAGGGATGTTCCCAGAACAAGCACAATTTGAGGCAAACCAGAATGACTCTCATTGACAAACAAATGCCTTTATGCTGCTCTGCAGCACTGAAGAACGATGTTCTGTGGCCCTCTTGCATGCACTCACAGGTAAAACAGTAGGAGTAACTTGCCCAAAAATCCCATAAGCAGAAGCTGGCCTAGTCTGGTTCCATCTATAAGCAAGTGTTTCATTTTCTTTGTAATTCTCCAGCAGCCCATAGCAGGCACTGCTGCTGGATATGTGTTGTGAAAGGGTCCCAAAGCAGGGCTTGCTGTTCCTCTCTATTTAGGGGAAGGTTTTTTTTCCCTGTTGTTACTGGCATTGAGCTGTGTGGTTGATTCCAAGGCAGGCTGCTCTGTAGATGAGAAGAAGTGATACAAGCTGCGGATTGATGCGAGAGGCTTGCTGTCACTCGCTAAGTACAGGAAAGGGACCATTGTTGGGGGAAATCCCTCAGTTCCAGCCCACCTAACCAGCAGCCTGGTGTCTGCTTTGTGCCTGCAGTTGGTGTTTTGGCTGCCTGGCAACTGATGTGGGGTGAGGTACAAGGATGCTGATAGGATTAAATCACTGACTTCAGTGATTCCAGCATTATTTTGCACCTCTCCCATTTTTATTTCTAGCCCCATGGTCTATTGGAGCCATCTTTTAGGCAGTAAATTTACTAGGGCAGGGATCTGACTTTTACAAATCTCATTATTTGTTTCAAACCAGAACTAGCTTCACTTTTGCTAGTTCAGGGAGTAGAGTTACATCCCTAAACCATGGGGAGTTAGGACAAGAATAGCCCCTGTAGCACGTTCTCTCTGCAGTACCTTTCACAAAGACAAGATTTCTAGAATAATTCAGGTGAAGCTTCTGGAGTGGTTATTATCAAGTAACACACTGACAGGCTGATGGTTTAAATCTGTTGTAAAGCATGAACTTCAGAGAAAACAGCCCCAGAATCACTGGTGGGGGCTCTTAAAGAATGTCATCACTTGATACCCCAAAAGCCCAGTGGCAAACCGCTTGGCTCCTTTATGCAAGAGCATGCAGAGCGACCAGCGTTGTTTAAATGACCCATCTTGGGTTTCTTAGTGCTTCAGAAAAGGGCAGTTTGCATGCATCGCCCAGAGAAAGATGAGCCCTGGTGTACCACTCAAAACCATTGGTCAGGTCTTTATGGATCCAGCTGTAGGCAAGGGCTGGGGTGAAACATGTCGTGGGAAGGGAGATAACACAAACATGAAAGCAGCACAAAACATGAGAGCCTATAAATAGCAGGAAATAAAGAACAATACTGTGATAAAATCCATAAGACAATAAAGACCAATGTGGCAGAGACCGTTTCCCCCCCACCCTTCTCCAGAGTTTCTCCTATTTCCCAAAGCTGCAAAGATCATCTGACTGCTGTGTGGTAAAGTCCAGTCAGTTAAGCACCAACTCAAGTGCTTGGAGCCTTACACAAAGTATTTCAAAACCCTGTTCCTTTTTCTTTCTTGATGTCCTGCCATGGCTATTGTGGTATTTTAAACCATTCCCAACTCACCAGCTTGTCAGAGCAAAGAGAAAAGAGGGAAGAGGAAGGGGGGAAAAAAGCCCTATGGAGATTTAGAGTTATTAACAGCCTTTATAGGGTTTCAGACATTTTTGTGGTAATTCTTTGGAAAGGACACATCTATGATGAGCTGGGGTTTATTTTGCCACTGGCATAAGAAATTAGACTGTTTCCAAGAAAATATTTGCTATTTACCAAGAGGAGGGTAAATGTAGCTAGAAAATGGCAATGGATGCGAACTAGGAACCTTATTTAAATTTTGGGTAATTACCAGGTCCTGATCTGGCCCCTTTGAACTGGATCAAGAACCAAGCAGGTCTCTGGCAGCTCCTCCATAGAGTTAACCTATGGCTGTGCAGTGGGCCCTGCAAAGCTCCCTCCCTTCTCTGGCAGCAGCAACTGAAGACGGTTAATTATCCTGAGATATCCATCACTCTTAAACCTGGATCTCAGAGTAACATGTCCTGTCAGGAGGTAACCGCTCTGTGGGCCTAAAATGTCACGAGAACAGCTCGCAAGTACACGTCTTGTTGTTTTGGAGTGTAAACTTCTATGGTGACCAGATTTTCATGGGTATTTCTGCAGGACCCTGCTCTGTGGTGCCCTAATTTCTGAACCAAATCTTCAAATGGGGTAACACTAACTTGCGTGAAAGGAGTTAGGCTGATTTATGGCAGTGGAGGACTGAGGCTTGATTGCAGGGAACAAGAGGATTACATTGGCTTCAGAGTTAATGTTAGAGCTGGGACTGGAACTCAGGAATTACTGGGCAGGTCTCTCAATTGCTTCTGTTAGCTTAAAAGAGGGAGTTGTGCTGAGGAAAACCTCCAAGAATATCCGATTTAATGGCAAATCCATTCTTTTTTTTTTTTTTCCATGACTGGTTCTAAGATGCCTGCCTATTAATGAACGCGGCTTTTTGTGCTCAGACAATGGACTTGCTCCCTCCTGGCCCACCCAATCCTCTTACAGGATCCCACCAGGGAAACACAAGGATAAATTCGGAGGTGGTGCAAAGAGTGGTGCATTATGCAAAAGGCGACCGCTTTGGTTCACAGGGATCAGAGGTGACAGCAAGGACTGAGGAGGTCTAACTAAACGGTTGACTACTGGCCACCACTACTGCTACGTGATACTCCATCATCAGGCATGGCTAACAAACGTGGGATTTATGTCTCTCCACAGCTGAGGGCTGGATTTCTCCATACATGGGATTGTGTTCCACATTATGCTCTTCAGCTCTGTGTCCCTTCATGCTTCCTTATGCTGTTTTCAACTTTGTTTTGTGGAGGCAGAAAGCCTCAAAGGATCTCCCTTCAATCCCATGGGCTTCTTCTTCTGTCTGAGGCTGTATTTTGATCCTAATGTTTGCAGTTTTCTCCTGTAGGGTAGTGGGGCAGATATTCCTGTTCCACTTCTTTTTTTTGGACAGATGAGAACATTCTGATCAGGGAGATGAAGCAGATCAGCCAATTCATGTCTTCTGACTCCTACTCAGTGCTTTAACTCACGTCCACCATCTTTCCTGGACTACTGCATTGTTTGTAAGGGGTTCTGGTGGCTAGACATTTGCCTTCATCTGATTTATGAAATTTTGCTTGTTCTGCCTCTCTTGATAATTAGCCCACACGGCAGCTTGCATGCTTTTCTATATTCAACACTTCTTTCTGCCTTTTTTTTTTTTACATTTCCAGAAGGACATGTTCCTTAGAACAGATGAACCACATACTGAGAAAACGAACAGGCCAGATTGTCTAGTGCTCAGCACCTACCATTGAGGACAGATTTTCCAGAGAGCTCAGTTTCCAAGAAGGCATCTAAATAAGTGACAGATACTCAAAAGTGGAAATGTGCCCACTTATTTTGGTGCTTAACTAGTGCTAGAGCTGCTTTGAAAAACTTGCTCTGCTATGGCTGTTCTCCTTTGCTTATGCTACAAGACTTCCAAAGCTCCCTCTTTTGTACCCTATTTATGTCACTCTGCCATGCTTACCCCCATGCCATGCTCCATCCCACAGGTCTCAACTGGTTGTCTTCTTGTTGTTGCTGTGCCCTTCTGCCATCATTAAAAGGTCAGCATGTACATAAACTCACATTTCCTTCAAGAGGCCCATCAGAGCTAATGCCCCCAAATGCAGAACATATGTGCAACATAAATTAATTGTTAAGGCTAATGCTGATTGAAGTTTGGTAATTCAGCCTGCAGGATATACCATATGTTTGAAGTGTATTGTCCAAGTTTAGATTTTAAACTCCCAAGGGCAGGGACCACTCCTTCCTCTGTGTTTACATAGCCTCAATAAGACCAACAGTGCTTGAGTCTGAAATACATTAACCTTAGCCAATGCATTGTTAAGTTTAATAATGACTAGTTAACATTAAAGCACAATGGATAAAATATATAGACAAAGACATATTTTGGCAGAGATTTTTTTCATGTTTTTGATGCCAGATTCTTACCCAAGTAAATGGTCATTGGTCATCTGAATCACTGACATTGTCTTGGAAAATCACCCTTCATATTGCACCATCCTGGTTTTCCCCTGTTCAGCAATTGACACTAAGCCATGGAACTACTATTTAGGGTAACTTTGCCAGATCCCACCTAAGTGAAAAGTCTGGAATAGGAGGGCACCTAAAGGAGATGCCAGACAGTAAGCTCTGGGAATCACAGAGACAGGATGTAGATGGGCAAAGGAAAATAAAGGTTTTGAATGCAAGAACTTCATGTCATTTCTTATTATTTATCTCATTAATTTGTAGTCACCAGAAACCACACTCAAAGGTTACTGCGCACAGGCCCTCCAGCGGGAGGATAAGAGAACTATAGGAATAAATCCAAACCCTGTCTGAACTGACAGGCTGTTTTTCAATGCAAGTTATGCAACATGTTAGTACCTCTAGGTATAGGACCAGTGGGATTTAAATTTGTACAGCAGATGGTCCGTGCATCATTGCTGGAATGCGCCTGCTGACCCTAGGGCAGAGGCTGAATGGACTTCAAAAGAGAGACTGAGCATGCTTCAAAGTGTTATTGTTTAAATGTTCCACTAAATGGGGACTCCGGAACAAAATATCTAGCTGAGGTCAGTCTGAAAAATGTCAACACACATAATGAGAAAACAGCATGTTGTGTGAGAAAGAATATTTCATAGGGGTATTCTGGCTATTTTGAGTTGAAAAAAAACACTTTTATCATGTGTGTCAGCAGGTTGTCATAATCTAAATGTCTTTCCTCGTGAGCTGAGAGCTTCATTTGCTTTTGTTGGAAGGAGCAAGGTCTATATGTGAAAAGTCATAAAAACCTTTGGAAAGTGTGGTTTGTCCACAGGCAGATATGCTGGGAGAACCATCAACCAAAGTTATGGCAAAGGTGTGTTGTAATACAGCAATGACTTAGCCTTGACAGTCTGCCTCCCACTCATTTCAGAGCAAAGCTTGTAAGGACCCTGTGTTTGGTTTAAGAGCGTGATCCTGTGATTCATAATCATGTACTGTGTTCTGTTCTGTTCCTCCCAAAGCCTATAATGCCCACTCATAGCATATTCTTTTACTGGTGTAATCCACAAGTTTTGGCTTCTCCTCACTATTCATGGGGAATTTCAGTAGGAAAAGGATTAGGTTTGTGTTCATATCAATAGGATTAATATCACGAAGGAAGATTTCTTAAGCAAGTCAAGCTTAACAAGATCAAGCCTTCAGTAGGAAATTCAAGATTCCGCCTTTGATTTGCTGGTCTGGCTGGGCTGCATCTTAGGTGTTGTACGTATCAATGGTCTGGTAGCTTTTGTTTGACAAAAGGTTTCCGTGTTGGCCACTGGCAATTCAACATGGGTGGCTGAAAAATAATTTCCTTTGCTGGAAGCTAACGGCAACAACCTGAACTTTCACAGCACCTTGTCCTGCTGGGGCATGTCTCTATCTTGATGGAGACACGTTACAATAACACGCAGATTAAAAACTAACCCTCCCTGCAGACGTAATAATGATCCGATGCCAGGAAGAGCAAACAAGACCCATGTTAAATAAAGGGAAAGCTTGTTCCTTTCACATATCAATATTCAATGAGATCAGCCAACTTGGCACACTGGGGTGAAAAGAAAACCACCAGGCAAGGTAAAAAGCTAAAGAGCTCTGGAGACCCATAAGAAAGTGAGGTGTCATTAAACCAAGCAGATAACTTGGGCCTGTTTGTGGAGTCTCTGTATCTTTGTAATATGTTGTAACTAACATAAACCTTGAATAGCAATTGATTTAAGTGGGTTGAAAATAGCATCCACACCCTCCCTGAAGTCCTGGTCGTTACACTCAGTGTCACTACTCAGCTGTTAGCTGTGGCGCAGATTAAGCAAAAGCCGTAAAAACATACCTAACCAAGTATGAATTCAGCAAAGCTCTCAGGCTTATGCTTATCTTCAGTGTATACTTAACTTAAGCAAGTATAGAAACTCTTTGTTAAATAAGACTTTCAGACCTCCAGAGAGCTGATAAAAAAATCATTCAGAGTTTCACCTTTTTTGTTCTGTTTGCTGAGTGCTACAAATAGCTGATACTCAATGTGTAGATTGTTGCAAGTATTCAGTAGTCAAAATTCAAAGTGTGTCAGTAAGTTAAAGGTGACCTGTTATCTCAGTGTTCCCAAAGCAGAGGAGTTACAACACATTTCTGATTAACATAACTGGGTTTAGGAATCTGGTTCCCTGGAAATATTGTCACTCCAAAATGGATGCACTCTGTAAACTCTCCATATTTCAGCTTGTGAAACTGCTCATGGAGAATAAAAAGCATGAGTCAAGACAAAGTGAATCTGTTTAAAAATCTGGACAAAACTTTGCACAACAGGGAAATAAACTCCAGTAAACTGAAGGAAAAGATATTACATCCATTACTCAGTTTGCATTTTTTACTCAAGTATAATAAGACTATAAACATTTTCTGTCAACAGCTTACAAAGAAACTTGGTCTGAAAGCGATGCATGGTGAGAACTTGCATCTAAATTGGGTACATCTAAATTAGACTGAATACAGAACATTCCCAAAGGTGGCTTTTGGTTAGAGCTAGTCAAGTAATGCAGAAAAGACTTCACAAATATTGAAAGAAAAAACACCCCCAAACCTCACAGGAGTGTTCCCTCCTTATGTTCATTGTGCAGGCGCATTTGGGGGACAGCATGTTTATTTGGGTTCGCACTTTGTGGGCAAGTGGCCCCCAGTTCCTGCAGAAAACATGCTATTTGGTATTCTCCTCTTAGAGTGCAAAACATGGCCAAGTGTTTTGCTGAACAAGGAAGGACTTATAAATGCCCCAAGTGAGGCCTACAATATTTCAGTTCTCGGCTTCAGTAGGTGGTAGAGATTCTTTAAATTCTCTTCCCCATTTACATTAAGCAAACAAACAGAATTCCCAAACCGCAAAGCCCACAAATTATGTATGTAGCGAGTCTATGTAATCACAAGTTCCCTTTATGGTTACTTTTATCTTCCCTCTCTCTCAAGCTTTCCTCTGCCTATACTGCTACTGGTCTTTATTAAGCCCCACATTCTACAAACATTTATACACATGATTTACTTTATGCTTTTAAGCAGTTGCAGAGAGTTCAATAGGTGTTAAATAGATAATGAACTAGAACACAATAGAACTGCGTATCTGCACAGATCAGACGGAACCAAGTGAAGTTACAGCTGTACAGAAAGTTCAGCACATGGGAAAGAGTTTGCAGGGCCTCAGTTCATAGGATCTACCAGAACTGGCATTTGCGTTTGTACAGCACCTGGCACAAAGGGACTCCAAATCTGACCAGGATCGATCCCTAGATCCCAATGTGCTGTAAGTAATGAACAGCTATAGAGACTATAATTAGGCACCAAACAGCAAGTACTCAAAGTTCACAAAGATTCTAGCACAGGGTATTGCCAATACATCTGCTGACATTTGCATCTATAGATTGTTCATCCAAATACTACCTGTTTTGGGAATGCTAAAAGATTCCCACTGCCCATCAGCTGCTACCTGACCTCTTTAAAATAAACTTGTCTTAATGGGCATGTGCCTGGATCACTAAAGAGACTATCAAATTTGGCACTGAGCTGCAGTGGGAAAGCCAAGTCTGGGTGGTAGTGATTGCTCTACATTCTTACTCTCAGATATCTTATCATTAGGTCAAGGTTGTTGCACAGTGACGTGGGGCAGTGACCCCCCTGCCTGCATGCTGTCTGTCCAGTGGTTAAATCATCATTATTCCAGACTTTTGTCACACACCATTGCACAGAGGTACACTTAATACTAACTAAAGGAAAGGTGAATGACTGAAAGCATTTTGTCAAGGCTTGAGCAGATATTCAGCAGTGACAGCAGCGTGCCAGGCTGAGAGGCCCAGCCAGCAGCTGGCAAGGCGTGTTTTATGTAGCTTTCTGAACACAGACTATGCAAATGTATTCAAAGGATGTTCTAGAGGCAAATTGGTTGGAGCTAAATTTGCCCAGATGCTCTTGAATCTGCTTATTAGAGCCCTTAGCTTGGAAATTAGCTGGAACTGATGAGTCGAACCAGAGATGACTTTAGGATCTTTGCATATTAAGAAAACCACAACCGGATTAAATGTGTGCATGTCTATGCAGCATGAAAATTCAGCTCTCAATGCCTCCTCCTGCTACTCCCAAAATGAGGGCTTCACAACACTTAATCTGTGGAGAGCTCCTGTAGAGGGCTGGGCAACTATTTTGCTTTGAGTTTTTAAATTAAGGAAAATGAAAAAATAGCTTTCTCTTCCATCACAGTTTTTGGTTTTTGTAGCCACATTTCATTTTGCCTGCAGAGGCACTGCTTGGCAGTGAACTCACACCTTCCCTCTAATGTTACATGTTCCATTACCAAAGGTGAGCGAGCAATCAAGACACATATGAAGAACGAGAGAAGTACTTGCTTACTCAGATAATGAAGGTGAAGGATGAAATCACCTCAGTCCTGAGTTAAAAGCAACTTCAGGATCCTGTTAGGGTGGCAAAAATACTGGGAGGCTGTGGGATGTGTTGTGTTGATGACTGGTACTTCTGCTTCCTTGGGCTTCTTGCCCTTATAAAGGCAACTCTTGAAACCTTTCTTTCGCCTGAGCATTGAGTTTAAGAAAGAAACTGTGTTTTGAGCAGGGGCTTAAGCCAGTTATCCAAGACAACTGGTTGAACGATTCTGCTTGGCCACAGGGCGTTTTCACAGATTGAAGGTACATTTGCCCCATTTGTAGCCGCCCCTGCAACCACTCACAGAGCTCCAGGGCAGCAGCTCTGCCATCTCCCTGCCTTGGTCATCCTATGCCAGACATTAACTTGGATCAGCCTTGCCCTTATGGCAGCTACACTGTGTCTGACCCCTGCCTGGGTGTACAAAGGTGGGAAAAGGGTGGGCCGTTTCCTGTGCTTAAACAACTGAGCACTGCTAGCTCAGGGACAATTGAGCCTCTGGTGTTTATACTGTCTTTGTCTGGACACTGTATGGATACAGTCCCAATGCAGTCACTAGGATATTTTCTTGCTGATCTTCATGGTGCTGGCATTTCACCCTTAACATGTATTCTAGGCATCCCCATCTTGAATCAGTATCTCAAGACTCTTCACACTGTATGGCAGTTTTATATGCTTGGATTTATTTTTCAGTACTCGTCTTTTGCTGAGGAAACCAAAATTGGGCAGAGTTTTGTAATGCATGGTCTTCTTGGTGCTCTATAGAAGGTAAATGTCACCTCCCTGTGACACATTAAGTGATCCCTTTGCATAGTCTGCTCAAGTATCCTCAAAGAATTTGACACCAAGGATGTCCCAAGGGATTGGCCTCCCAATGCCACCTTCCAGGATTTGAGCACTCAGCTCAATGTAAAGTTCAAAATATTGCTGAGGCAGACAGAGATATTCAGTATCTTGCACTTCACAGAACCCAGATGCATTTTGCACACACCAGCTATAATGTAAGGAACTCGGGTCAAATCAGAGAATTTCTCTTTTTTCAGCCTCCAGCTTTTCTAATTGTGTTGCAATGACTGGTCTCCAGCTGTGAGGAAATACAGAAAGCTTCTTATTTAGTAAATTTTCAGTAATCCTAAAGAAGCCAATTCTTCCCTCCCCAGAAAGGCACTGTCTGTGTGCCTTTAGAAACATCTTCCTAAATAACACCAGACACTGAAAATACCTTTCCAGCCCCACAGGTTCAGATAGGACTGACATTCAGTCAACATGCTTACCATTTCCTTCTGGATTCTTCCTTGCCTCATTCTTGGTGGTGTATTAGCTCTGCTAACAGGGTGAAGGTCATGTAGAGGTGAGACCATCCTGCACTTGAGATTTTGAGAGGTAGACCTATTTGGATTTTTTGCTTACCTTTGCATTCAATTTGTACATCATCCTGGGACTGCATGCCATTTTTCAGCATGAAAAACATCTGGAAAAAATGCTTAGGAAAAAATACAGATTTAAAATAAAAACAAAAATAAGCCCTAACAAACAAACAAACCCTTGTATTTGTTCCTAGAGCCTAGTGACTAAAAGATGACGGCATAGAAGGTTCCTGGATTTATCCATCCTCAAACTTCCTTTTCTTCCTCAATGGCAATTATACTCCTGAAAAAAAAGTCAGAGCTGGTCAGATATAGCCCTGGCATCTTTCAGTGTATTATTCCTAAAATAAAGAGGCTTTTCCAAGCCTGGTGGTTTCAGATGTTATGATCGAAGTTTATTCATTTGTCCTCTCTTTCCATGGAACTGGCAATGGCTGCTGTTTCTGTATCCAATACCACTGTTATGTCTGTTGCTCTAATCTAGCTACTTATATGGTCTCCACCATTGTAATGTTTGAGCACATCCCAAGAATTAAAAAAAAAAAAAAAGAAAAACCCTAGAACAATAACAAACTCTCTCCTTCTTCCTTCTCAGCATGATCTTAATAAAAGTCTTGAGTTTTTGTGCTTGTATGTTTGTGAGGAACTTACTGAGGAAAATCTGAATTGAAGAAGTGGGTCCTACCTTCAGCTGTGAAAACAGTGCGAAAGGCTGGCATGGGAGAGGCCACAGTGGTGACCTGGGCCACTCCAGGAGTCTGCCAGGACTAGATGTGTTTCCCCTAGTTTTTCTGTTCCTTGGCCCCTGGCTCAGTAGTGCTTTCCATCCACTCAGTAGTGATTCCTGGAATCTGGCAAGTTGTAAAAGTTATGAGGGGCAGAGGGTAGACATGGGGTTTTCTTTTGACAAGGAAAACTAGTATTTCTGCCTGCATATGAGTTGCCCTGATTGGCTGTCAGTGGAGGTGTTGCTGCTGTTTATTCTGACCACATTTGGATCAGGATCAGCATTTCTGTGTGTCTTCTCTGTCTTTGTCTGGGGATTATTGTATACCATTCCTGGGGACACTGAAGTCACCCAAGACAAAATTGATCCTGCAAATTCAGTCTCTGTTTTAGGTAGCTTTCTCTCTACAAGGTTGTGACTAGTTTTTAATGGCTTGTTGGGAGCCTGACCTTATCTGCTCGCCTATTACCCAGTTTTGGTGCTCTGGACCTGAAGTCTGGGGGAAGGAAAGGCTGATGAGCCTTCAGGTCCATCAGTTTTAGGCCTTACCTCTGGGGAAGAAAGTAAATCCTGTGTGCATGAAATGGGCTAGGTCTTGGTGAAAATTTAAGGGCATTAAATCCTACCTGAATAAGAACAAGGTGAAGCTCTTGCCATGTGCTCTGAATCCAAGAGCAGCAAATGGAAGAATTACCAATGTATAAAAATATAAGTAAACGAATGCCAACATTAATTAGGGGAACATGTCCTTCTCACTGACCTCAGCCCGTGTGACTGTACCTCTGCTGTAAAGGACATGAGCCCTTGATTTCTCCTCTGTAACCAGTAGACAGAAACTTCATTTCCAGCTGAGGGATTAAATTGCACGTGAGGAAATGATTGAGTGCATTCTTGACACACCTTTTTTTAGACCTGGATCAATGAAAAGAAGTATCATTATGTCTCATATTTGGGCTGGAAACTAAGCAATTTGCGTACTTGCAGGAATGAGATACAGTTGTCTCAGAAGTTTTTGTTGGCAATAGAACAGGCAGCTGTCAACGCTTCAGTCTAGAAGTAGATGCAGCTCATTAGGACAGTTGGATATCATCAGATTAGCTGGATTTGGAGGTAGGGTGAGACAGGAAAACATATGACAAGAACTGGCATCACAAACCCTCCCCTTTCAGAAATACTACCTCAAAACCAAGGAATGTTGTGGTCGATCATAGCCAATATCAATAGAATCTATCCTAATTTAAGAGCAGACTTGCCAAGTATTTCAGCATGGGTTTCAGTGCCCCTGGTACACATAAAAGTTATGGCATCAGTTCTGGATTAGTTACTGGGACTCCAGTAATGATGTTCCTGGCATAGCACTTCTTGCAAACACGTACTTTGGAGGATTTCCCATACATTTTTTTATTGTCCACTAGAGCTGTGGTGGCAAGCTCTGTGAAATCTATCCAGAAAACTGGAAAAAATCAAAACCAAAGAGGAAAAAAAACCAACGAAACCCAGTCAAAGATGGCAAAGCCTTTCTTGTGTAGGCCTAAAACAAGGTCTGACATCAAAAGGATATGGGTTGACTATATAACGGTCATGGAGGAGGGAGTTTTAGACTTTCTTTCAATGCCTTTAGAAGACTGCCTGAAATATTCTGTTCGGTTCTGGTACCAGAAAGATGCTTGCAGACTGGAAACAATTCCAAGATGAATGGCAAACAAAAGCAACAGCAAAAAATACCTGAGTAGCAGCAGGGACTATTTTTGATGAAAGCTTAAACAGGCTTGGATTGGTGACAGACAGAGGTAGCCAAGGTCCTCAACAGTACTCCATGTGTATTTGAAGAATGTTAACAGCATCAGGCAGATGAAGTGTTTGTCAGCATGCATTGCCATGATTTGGTTTTCTGGTCAAAACCTCTTTGTTCTAAGCACACTTCTTTTTTCAGAGGTTGAGCCTTAGCTTTGCAACCCAATAAACAGGGATACCTTGTGTTTCTTTAGGACTTTTCATCAGATGATCCCAGATGCTTTACAAGGAGCTTCATGTTAACACCCCCTCGCCAAAAAAAAAAAAAAAAAAAGGATTCATTTCTTTCCCCCAAAATGCAGTCAGCTCTGAAGTAAAGCAAAAGAGGACCTGGATTCTCCAGTGGGTGACATCCTTCTCCCTTTACATTATCCCAGAGTCACAAAGGATTTGTTATACACTGTTAGTTCATATCTGAGGACACTGTGAGCAAAGGAAAGAACAGTTCCCCAGTCATTGAGAGTGCACTGCAACAAACAGCACCAGGACTAGAAACTTTAGCAAATTAAAACGTAGGGGAGGAATAAAAGAGACAGAGTTGCAATTTCCTTGAAGTGTATTAGGCTTTATCATTGCAACTCCTGCCTCCATTCTTAATAATTATGAGGATGTACAGACAAGAGTTTGATGTTATTTCTCTGCTGAGCAGCACCTCTGCTTACTTAGTACTGATTTAAGGTTGCTAGAGCAACACCAAAACCACTTCCTGTAGAGCCTAGATGTGCTCTGCAGGCCTCTCAGGCCTACATAGTTAGCAGAAGTTATGAAACTTCATGGAGGAAATACAATGCAAAGTGCTAAGAAGTGTGGAAACCTTAAATGGGGATGTAACTTCAACCACTTCTTAGTCAATGCCACGGGAAAATAGGAGTGTGATGGGTTTATATTTAAAAACCTCTTTATTTTTGAAGCAACTTTTATTCTGTTATTCTGCAACTTTTATTCAAGAGGAGACTGCTTTATAAAGAAAATAAACAACTTTATTTAAATTTTAACAATTCTCTTAAAACGCTATTTCTGTGCACACTGAGCCTGTGTGATGTTTTAAGCCTTATACTTGCATTCACCATTCATTTATCTTTCATTACTGACGAAATCTCAAATGCCAGAGGATGTGCTGGGTGATTTGCAAAATCTTCCAGTGTTGGAAATTTTTCTAATGATGAAATACTTTATTAATTGCTTCCATTTTATCTGATTGCTGGCTATTGTCACATGAATCCTGAGGGCTTTGCAACAAGGAAGATCTGCACTCCTTAAATTATAATTTCTGGGATTATGCTAAAATACTGTGTAAAAACTAGTATTCATTATTATTCAGACAATTCTCTGCTTCAAATATAACTTCTGTAATACTTCAGCCAAGGAAAAACAAGAGGTTCACATCTAGACTGTTTACGAATAAAATCCTCAACTATTTTTGTAGAATTTGATTTACTATTCAGTTGTATTAGTGTGATCCTGGGAAGGAAAGTTGAAGATCTGCTTAACCTGGAATTTCTTTTCCAATACATTTCCTACTGAAGTCTGTGAATTTGAGATTGCTTGAGTAGTGTTCCTGCTAAAAGTGCTCCCAGTGCTTTTGATGTTGAGCTTTTCCTTGTTGGCTGTTTTGTGCCCTTGGCTGTAACAATAATACAGCAACTTCTGCTGACTTCTCCTCACATTGTCAGAACAATTCAGATTTTGGTATTTGCCAAGAGAATCATAGAAACATGGACCATAAGTTTGGGGCTGTGTTTCTGCAAGCACTGGCGACTAAATTTCTCCTGGAATATTGCAGCTAGTTAAAATATCACCTTGCTAGAAAGTATTGGCAGACTAAAGGGAAGAGAAAACATCAGAGAGCTTGAGAGACTCACCCATAACGAAAGATCAGAAGAATGGCTTTTGAACCAAAAGACAAGTGATGATTTTGACATGAGCACAAACATAAAGGTCAGTGTGGATGTTTATACAAAAACATCGGAAAGATCTCATTTGCTTTATAGCTGAGTCAAGGGATGCAGTTACTATACATTTATACCTGATCGAGATACAACTTGCCCAAAAAGATGTATTGTGTAGCTGGGATACAACCAAGCCAGGGGCACACCAGAGTGAGGCTGGGTGTCCTGTAACCACGTCCCCTGGCCCAACAACAGTTGCAGGAAGGTGTTGGACTGATGGTATGACATCAGTGCAAAGAAAATGCACTTTGACTATTAGAAGACAAATTCCAGCAGTGTGACCTGTTAGGCTGGGAAGCAGGTACCCACAACAGACCCACTCCTAACAGCTGGGGTACGTTTAACACTAGGTTGTGCAAAATATTAGAGACTATGCAGTATGCAGCAGCCCAGCACCAGCAGGGAGGCAGCTAGCTTGTGGGATGCTGGGGATCTGCAGAGATCTCCATGGGTCTTAGGCTTCTCTTCCATCTCTGATTTCTGCCCTGCCAATGTTTGAGTGCATTACTGTCTTGTCATGTGATTTGTTTTATAACCCAGAGGGGACAGCTGAATTCCTTCTACAGCAACAGTATTTTTTGTGATGCCAATGCCATGACCTTTATTCATGAAAAACAAAGTACAAATGGGGAAAGCAGGGTGGAGCTCTGTCAGAAATGTGATGTAAACAGCTACAAAGATGTGGCTGTGCTCCTCCAAAGCCGCTTCCCACCAGGTAAGAATCAGAGCAACAGGCATTGCAAACACAGCAGAGATCCTATCAGATATCTTGTTAAACTAATTGCCTATGCCTAAAAGCAAGGTCTAATAAAAATTGCCAAATTGAACTTTCAGTCAGATTAGACAACATCAACAACAATGGCTTCCAAAGAATTTAATGGAAACAAATTCCCATTCCAGGTATCTGCTGACATTTTAAAAAAGCCAGCCTCTTTTCTAACATTCATGAAAGTAACATGAACAATTCAGCAAGAGAATAGTTCCTGTTTTGTTGTGGAAACAGTCTCTGCAGTACCCTTGAAAATTCATCCTGGAGCAAGTTTGAAATAATTCATGCTTTTGCTCTTACAAAAATATCTTCATGTTTGGAGCAAACAGCTGTCATGCTGGTGGAGAACAGCAGAAATATGACCTGGATTCAAACCTGTATCTTACTGGGAGAACTGGGAGCTTAGTGTCCTGGTAGGGAAGTGAAATCTAGGCAGCAACATTTGCAAGGCTGCCAAGAGCTCCAGGGTGGCATGAATTCAGCTTGAGGGGAAACCTGAGTTTAAGTCCGGTGGGGTGGGCATGTGGCAGTGTCCGCTGCTCCGGCTGGAGGTGGTGCCTGTGCCCAGAGCTCCAGGGGGCCAGGGGATGTGCCTCTATAAACACCAAACCCCCCTCCACATGGCTTTGCAGGACCTCCGGGGGAACTGGATGGAAAAGCTCCCAGGGGTCCACCCCATCCTCCACTGTGTGCCTCTGCTCGGTGATTTATTCAGCTCTGTCATCGGGTAACCCCACGGCCTCTCTGCTCCAGACGACACCCGGTCACTGCTACAACCAGCCCGGCCACGCAGCTCCTCTGCCAGCTCCCCCAGCCACGCCACCCATGTCCCCCCAGCACTCGCTGTGGGGCAACATGGACCAAGGGTGTCTTTGTGAGTGCTGAGGGCATCCCAAATCTGCTTCCGCTGCTGCACTGGGATGTCGCTGGGATGTGCTTTCCAAAGAAATGTGGGAGCCTGCGGGCAAGTTTTCACACTTCTCTCCATGTACTTAATGAGCCCGACAGGCAAATGTGCAGGAGTAAAAATAAGAAAACTTCAGGTCTCTGGCTGACACAGACAGCAACAGAAAATTGCTCAGTGCTACAGGCAGTCTGGGACCAACCGTGCACAAAATATTAACCATTTGTGGTCCATTTAACAATCATCAAGTGATAATATTGGGCTTTGATACAAATCAGAGCTGACTAGCATTGGCCAAACAGACCAAGAGGCACAAATCTGGATTTCTTGTGCTTCGTGCTGAGCCTATTCCACCCCCTCCCTTCTCCGTGTTCTGTGTAGAGACAATAAAGCGTGATTGCTCTAGCTGGGAGAGACAGGTAGCAGCTGCTCTCTGTGACAATGCAACACCAAGTTGGTATTGCCTGCTGGGCAGGGTAAGGCTACCTGGACCCAGCCCACGCTTCGCTTTCTTGACTCACTGGACCAGCAGCGGGTACCTGGCAGGAAAAACATGCCCGTTACGGGTGGGCAGTCCTAGCAGAATGCATAGTTGCCAGACTGGAAGGATCCCAGTCTGATCTCTCCTGTGTTGGTGAATCTCAGTGAGGCAAACATCCCCATCATATACTGGTTTGCATTGTGTTTAATGTAATAGCTGCAGGGCCAAGTGTGACAAAGGGGCTCCTGCGCACCACACAAACCTGAGCCCGAGGTAACTGAGAGTCCTGGATAGCTCCAGGGAGATGTTACAAGCTCACATATTGCTTTACATTAATGCAGCTTGGTGATTACCTGATACTTCGCTTAGATGGGCATTTTAAATGAACTGTTAGCAAATTTTATTAATTGCATGTGAAAATCAGACATCTTTTTTTTAAGGACCAGTAAATAACTCACAGCTTTCAGAAAGCAAGGTAGTTCTAAAACCAGTAAGGAGCCAAACATGAAGTGGTGGCTGCTCCTGAATCCTGGGTTGTGTCCATCAGTCCTGTCAAGTCTCCTTATTTCTGTCTAGGCTTATACAGAGGAGAGACCTGATGAACATATGCTGGGCCTTCAGGATGAAGGCTGGGAACACAACGTGTATGTGTGTACATGGGTCAGGCAGGGTGAGGCTGCCAGTACATGAGGTTTTGGGCATTTTTGTCTCCTTAGCATTTGTGTTTGCTTGTTCTGGAGCCGTGTGGCTCCCAGGGATGTGCTGCCTTGCAGCTCTGTCCCTCGCCACCAATCCTTTCTGCCATAGGCCCCATGCCAAAGGCTTGAAAAATCTCAAAGAAACACCCGTTTCTCCAGCTTCTCTTCTTCCTAAATGGGTCAGTCTTCCAGGAAGTGGGGAGGAAACACCTTGTAAAAATACTGTTGTCAAGGCCACCTTTAAACAATACAGCAGATACACATACCATTAACATATAGGTACAGGCAAGAGAACTCCCTAAAATTCTGCCTTTCCTCATAATGACACCAAAAGAGTCACCCTAACCTTGGGACAAGTCAGGAGCTCCCTGCCCAGGAAGCACCCGGGTAAACTTTCCAAAACCTGTATTTGCCTAAGTTGAGAGTCAGGTATCCCGAAAGACAAGTGCAGGGATGCCGCAGTGAATATTGCTGAATTTATTTTAGGCAGCGGAGATTCTGGCTGAAAGATCACTTGAGAGCATGCCAAAGGCCCAGAAAAGGTAACTGCTTAGGGAGGTTCAAGGTCACCCAAGCCCACAAGCCTCTGGCCTCTCCTCAGTGACACTGCTGCCCTACGGAGTGACACGCTGCCACAGAGGTGAAAGCTGAGGCATCCTCCTCAGAGCATGTGAGCAATGCTTGAAGTGTTTGTGCCCAGGCTGTGCCAGAGGATGGTGGGCATGGGCATGCCAGGAGCCCTCTGAGCCACCCGAAGTGGGTAGTACAGTGGATGCTGCTACATTGCTCTGCTGGTGAACAGCGAAGCTCCCAAAGCCGGCTCTGCCTCCCCTGCCACCAGATGCAAGCAATTTGTTTTGCATTTGGACTGGTAGTCTGGAAAACCGAAGCGCTGTGTTTTTAAGTTTATATTACATGTTTGCTTTCCAGTTTTGTTAATTAAAATCATGTAACTGGATGAGCAGTTACTGGATAGCTTGCAGGGTTTATTTGAAATTTTCTGTTTTTTCTGGATGCTCAAGCATTTGATGCCCTTTCTTTCTCTACTTACAGTGCATTAATTCACCTAACTGGAAATTCTATCTGCCTGAACTGGTAGAAGCATGCATTTGGGAATGGTTTTGTTTCTTACGGTATTTTTTCTTAGTGTTTGCCTACACCTGCCAATGTAATTTGTCAGAATAAACTAGGTACTTTAAAATAATTTTTTATACACTCCTCATAAGTGTTTTGCCATCACATTGACAGGGAAGGGAGCAGAGGGACCCATAAGCAAATAAAAAGAAATGTGAGCATGTATGAATTCACTCGAGTGATCGCTCTTCTTCCTCGTCGGTGAGTTTAATCCATTGGCTCGTCTGAATCAGTCACGTAAGTCGAGAGGGTTCGGCTGCATCAGTGAGCTCACCACCATAAATTTCTGGACTATTTTCCACTGTGATGCCCGCTGTCACCTGAGATGTGGCCAGGCCGAGCCTGCCCAGCTTGGTGACCAGCTCCAAGTGGAAATGGAAGTGGCTCTGCATGGCAGCCTCAGACCCCACTGACCTTTTGCTGCTTTCAGTGAGCCTGCCACAACTTCTTCCCCATCTCCTAGCCTACATCCTCTATGGCTTCCCAGCTTTCATACCACCTTTGCAGTGCCCGTGTAACCATCTCAGGTTTGCAGGAGGTGTTCTGCTTGTGAGGCCAAGGAAATCTCTCTGCAGGCCACATAGCAGCAGAATATTAACTGCAGGATGGTGGGTATGTTATTAGCAGGGAAAGAGGCATGTTCAAAATATGCATCATCTCCAAGCACACCTTGTGCTACTGGAGTAGCACTAACAGAGGACTTACTCCACTGAGGGAATGTCACTTCAGCTGCCCAGATTTTAAACTTTCAGGACTGAAAATGTTAAGCGTGGACATGTGCAAGGCCATGCCAACATAAGCAGGATTTACTTTGGTTTGCAGACAAAGCTCTGAGTAGCTCAGCAAAGCACATACGTGCTTCTTTCATGCAAGAGTGAATATTACCTTAACTCATCAATGCCTTTCTATGCAAATCTCAAACTGTTCTGCATTGTGTCAGATAATGACTCCAGAATTAGATCCAACAAGATAACATTTTTTTTTGCAGCAAGTACATTCAGAGGCTTAGCCTTTTCAGGGCTTGTATCTTGGTTATTAATAGTATCGTTTGCCTTCTTTTGGAAAATTGAATTCATGTGATAAAGAGGAACTTTATGTATCAAATTCTGAAGCAGAAGTTATGGTATGAGTATTTTGTAAAATACAGAAGTGGAAAATGCAGGTTATATGGTAGAAAATTATTTTCTTTTGTATCCTTTTGCAAATTTTATATGATTGAGCCATCAAAGAACAGTGTCAACATTAAAAAAAAATCCATTACATGTTGATCTTCTCCCATTTTTGGCAAATTGAGGCAGGCACTGCAAGATTTGATAAGAACTGTTATGTAATAGTTCAGGAAAAAAAATATTAAAAGAGATAAGTTACCATACATCTAGTACTAGGTAAGCAGATTAAAAACTGCAAAGTGCAATAACTGGATTTACTAACGCCACATAAAATAAAAAGATGAGCACAAATTTGGATTTTTGCACAGGGCAAGTGCTGCAGAATTTTCCTCAGGGAACAATCCTCTGTTGGCAAAGTGTGGTCAAACAGAACAAACAAATCTTTTTTGTCTTTAATTGTTGTGATTCTGTTTAAAATTTATAAGATGTCAATTTTAGCATGTGGAATGCAATTGTGAAAGAAAATGGGTTTCCTGAATTTTCAGTGATTGACTAAAATCCACACACATACTGGTTATTTTAATTTAAGGAAAAAGGATTTTGTTTCTTTATCCTGTTACATAACACTGGATCTATTCTCCCTTGAACACACAAGTATGTTTATCATTAATCTTAAAGGGAAACAGTCGTCCTTCAAAATCCTTCATGAATTTTTATCTAGTTTTTCTTAAAGTTTGATCCCAAATGACTGATTATGAATTGAAGATAAAAGCACATTGTTTATTTTTTTAATTAGATTACATTAACCTCATTTATGCATAGTTCTTTTACTGTTCTTCCCAATAGCAACAGTGGAAAAAACCCCATTGTTTTAGAAGTGACTTCAAAAATGCAAAACATACGGTTCATACAGCATCCAGCAAGAGACAGAGTACCTGTTATTGGCTTTTAGCTTATTTTTATGAAACTGTCTGGCTTTCAGTTTGGAGACATTCTTTAATAACACCTATATTTTTCATTCTATAGTACATTCCTTTCAAGGACTTTAAATTGCTCAGGAGCTCTTGAAAATCCCGGTGAAAACCTTTGGATATATGAGAAGGTTTTTTTCCAGGTAGCTGACCGTCAATTAACTTGAGACACTCCACTCCTTCTAAAAGCCAGCGTGATCACTTTGGTTCCAGGCTGTTTGGTTCCTCTGGATTTGCCCCTCACTTTAAGGAATGAGCTTCTGTCAAGGAACAAGCATTTCTAAACTTGACTGCTGTTCGGAAAGGACTGGCTCCAGCCTTTCAGACATGCCTCATGTTAATATGTAATTAGCTTAAGGTAAGGAAAGGACCAGTGGAGGCAACCCTATAATGGCTAAGCAGTCTCAAATATAAGCAAAAGAGGCCACCCGTAGCATTAAAATCACATTCATCATAGAATTTAAATACAATGGGGCTACTTTTCAAGAAGACTTGTGGTTTTGTCTTTGTGCTTGACTTCTAAACCGGCAGGTTCACATGATGGGGAGTGTGCCAAAAACACAGGCTGTGACTTATTTCTGTTTGATATCTTATTTATATATTAATTAAATGGATAAACAGAAAAATTAACTGTCCAGGCCATAATTTCATCTAAAATAAACACTGACTAAAACTACAGCAACTTAGTGGATTGAGTGGATTAGTGAGATATCCTGGTATGTAATAGAAATAGAAACAGTTCTATTCCCCGGTTTAGTAATGCTTAAAATCTGCAATCCAGAGTCACTGCATGATGTGCAAATCCCTCACAAAATCTGCCTCCCTTTTTCAAGATCAGGATCCTTTGCCATACAGGGGAACCTTGAAGGTTGCCCCCATATAGCTTTGCATAGAAAATTTCTGTTTGGAGAACTGTTAATGTGTTTGACTTATTCAGATCATCTTTTCACCATTCTTGCTTATACCCTTCTTTACAGATGGTGCTGTCTACCTGTCCCCTAGATTTCTGCTGGACTTTGTACCTGGATAAATTTTGCTTTTTTAATTCCAATGTTTATATGTAAAATCTTCCCAATCTCTGCACAAGCTTCTCCTTGTTCTTGCCCTGCCTTGGTCTTGAGTCTGTGAAACATCATGTTCCTTTTAGCAGCCACACATTGAAAAGAAACAAGTCTTTTTCCTGAAAAAGCAAGAAATACTAAATCCATTCTGTTTTTTAAATGAATGAGAATTTGCTGATGAACATATTTTAGATCTTGGTGTGATATCCCTCCCTCTATCCACCTCACCTGATAGAAATCTGATCTAACTCTGCCATACACTTGTGTTAATGTGCATCCATCTGCGAAATTAGGCACTCGCATCCCTGCCCCTCGAGACCTCTTTCACAGGGTGCAAACAGAGTGAATCTCTTCTGACTTTTGTGCCTTCTTGGTAGATTTCCACACGTTGTAGCCAAGCTGGGGATTTGGCCCAGTATCTTTTTTAAACCCTGTGACCCAGACGTGGAGATTAAAAAAGAGTTATGTTATTGGATTAAACAGATACAAGAGCCGCTCACTGTATCAGCACGCAACACCTTAAAACTCCAGAAAGCAGCTCAGCATGTTAGTGGTGAAAATAGTCTCTAGGAAAGAGGGAAAATGCAAAGGAAGGTGATTGTTAACCTGCGCCATGGGCTGCAGTGCAAAAACCTGCTGCTCTGCTTGATCTACAAAGCAGCCACAGGGACATTATTTTCTCCTTTCTATAGTGTTATAATACTGGATACACTCGAGATCTGGTATACAAATCATGTAACTACACCTGCCTCTAAACGGAGAGATTTTGGCCCATCTTAGATAAATTTAGGTTAATGCCTCCATGGTGGGGTTTTTAAGGGGTTATGCTTGGTTATCCTATGAATGGTACCATCACCCACTTAAATCAATAGAACTTCAGAAATAAAAATACAAATAGATGAAAGCCAGACCTACAGGAAAACGATAGTAATTTCAGGCGTCATTTATATGCTTAATATTATACACATGCTTATGCTTTGTAATTTGGGCTCTAACTTGTGAGTTTGGTTACATAAGCAAGCTGGAGGAACCAGAGGCATTAGTGCTGTCGTACACTGCTGCAGCTGAAGACAGAGTTCCCCCAAATATTCATCAGGCACATTCTCAGAAGTTGTGCTGTCTCATAATGAAACAGCAGACATCAATGCACATATTTATGACACAAAAGGACTAATTATTATTATTATTCCACTGAGTTCCAGGTACTGTTTACATGCCTCTAATTTCAAAACAGCTTTGGCTGTTGTTTTTTTCCCCCATTTTTTTTCCAAACACAGAGAGCAACCATGAGCTTTGTGTGGCTGACTTTTCTTTTAATGAGTGAGGAGCAACAGAACAAGGGAGAGCCAGAGACAGAAAATACAGGCTTTGATTCCTCTAGAGAACTTGAGCAAAATATTCCACTGCTGTCAGTGGTACAGCTGTGCTGGCAGGATCCTTCACACAGATGAGGCTCCAGCCTCTACTTACATCTCACCGATGTGAGTGCCGGTTCCTAATCTGCATCGAGGCATTCTCACTGCAGCTGAACGAGTGGCTGCGCAGGTGAGAAATGTTTTGCTTCGTTCCCTAGCGCGGCCAGAGCTGCCCGTGTTTGTGGTCCCTCGTGGAGTCCCACAAACTGCTAGCTGCTTTCATCAAGGGATGCCTGTGATTCCGAAGCTGCAGTACGCAAGAAACCTGAATTAGAAGACATAGATGGCAGCACGCACTACATCATTAGTTTAAACCAGGCTGTTTAGTGGGGATATGTCATCAATTAGCTGCATATATCCTATACCTCTATTTTTATTTTTTTTTTTTCAGTTGAGAGACTTACTCACTTTGCAAATCAGCTTGGATACTGGAAAATCACAGGGTGCACTGGAGTCAGGGAAAATTGCTTGCGTGACTGTGGCACACTGTATTTGGCATACTCTACTGCCAGCAAGGAGTGTGCAGAAGGGGTGCAGCTCTCCTTTTGCGTGACCCAGTCAAGGAAATCAGCCCTTTCTAGAGACCTCCCTGGAGGTTGCTGTGCTGGCATTTGATCCCCTGGTAGCCTTTGCATAGGTGATGGGCTCCAAAGGTGTGCTGCCCAGTGACTGCCGTCTTAGCTTGTGGTGTAGGAAGGTGGGGTCCTGTGGCTGAGAAGGTCTGGGAGAGCAGGGCAGTGGGGACCGTTTGCTCTTCTTTGGTCCGTCTCCGCTGTTCCCAGCGCAGGGTTAGCACCACGGGACTTCTGTGAAACACAGATGGCCCAAAATCTCCTTTTCCCCGCTACTCTGCCTCCACAATGCAAATGGTATTTCGCAGCACAGAGGATCTGACTAAGTCTTCAGCAGGGGTTATATGAAAATGCCTAGCGAGTCTGCACGATGCTGTATCCTTTCATTAACAGAACGAGAGCGGATGCGGGGAGGAGAGCAGAGACGTGTTTGACTCACATATACCCGTTTGCCTGCAGGAGAAAAGCACCGGCTTTCGGTGCAGCGAGACCCACGGCGGGACGCGGCGTCGCCCTGCTCGTTTCTCCCGCCGCTCGGCCCAACCGTACTTTGTTCTCCAGCCGTGAGCGGGGCTGGCCGGCGCCGGGGCCCGCTCCGCTCTTTTGGGGAGCGGACAGAGAAGAGCAGCGCGATCCCGCACTCCCCGGCACCTGCCAGGCCACGCTCCCCTTGTGCTTCCTCCGGCAGCAGACGGCTGCTGAGAGCAAACGCCCCAAAAGCCGGGCCGAGCGACACCGGGGCCGGGGGCCGAGCCCCCGCCACCTTCCCCGGGGGGTGCGGAAAGCAGCCGCGGAGGGCCAAAGCCACGGCCCGGGCAGCGCCGGTGCCAACGCCGTGGGCTGCTTTGTCCGCGAGAAGGGCGCTCTTTGTGTGAAGATAAAAAATAGTTATAAAAAAATTTAAAAAGCGCCAACGTTTTAAAAGGAAAGAGAGAACAGCGGCAGGCAGCCCTCCCCGCCCCGGCAGCCGCGGGGCGAGGGGCCGGCTCCCGCCGGGCGGGCTGGGGGCCGGCCCCGCTCCCCGCGGGGGGCAGCCGGGCAGCCCCGGGCGGCCACCCCGCCGGCGGCGGCCGCTGCCCCGCGCCCGCCCGCTCCCCTCCGCCGCCCGGCGGCCGCCCGCCCGCCAGCCCGGGCTCCGCCGCCGTGTCTGCGGCATGGCCCCTCCTCCCCCACACCCCTTCCTTTAGGCTCCCCCCTCCCCAGCAAAGAAGAGGCCGTGCCGGTGTTTTTCCACTCAGCAGGATGGGTGATGCTCAAAGCTCCCTCATTAGACAACAGACACGAGAGGTCAGGAAGAAAGCGCTTATAAATTACCGTTTCCTCCCGCTCGGCGCTGCTAGTCGCGCCGCACCGCTCCGCCGGACGCGCCGCAGGGGCGCAGCGGCGCGCAGACACCGCGGGCAGCGGACGCAGGTACCGGCGCCTCCCGGGCGGGCGGCGGGGCTGGCGCGGAGAGGCGCGGATCCCACCCCCCCACCCCCCCCCCTCCCGCTGCCGGGGCGAACAAAGGGCGGCCGCTCCGCGCCGCTCCGCGCCCAGCGCAGCCGAACCGGGCCGGGGACGGCGGCGGCGTCCTCCCTTTGTCCGCGCCGACTCGGGGTGTCCCCGGGCGCGCTGTCCCTTCCCCCCCTCCATTTATTTATTCGTTCTTCTTCCCTCAATCCCCCCTCCTCCCCAGCTGTCTCTTTACCCCTCCGGGTTTTTTTTTTTTTTCCTCCCCCAGCGGTTATTTCCCGCCCCCCCACCTTGCGTTAACTTTTTTTCGCGATAACAGTTTGGAGCGATTCCCCCACTTGCTGGCGGCCCTCCAGCTCATCTACGGAGCACGCTTCTCTCCCCGGCTATTTTTGCCCTTTTTTTCTCGCCTTCCCACCCCACCCGCTGTATGTTTTCTGGCTGCTGTGCGCTAAGCTCAAGTGAAGAGGCTGATACAGGCAATGCTACATCTGATGCTAATGGGCCTACCTGGTGGGTAATACTGCTGCTGCTTCTTCCTTTATATTCCCCTCGTTTTCCTTTTACATTGTTGATTCCTGACGTGCTGGAATCAAAGTTGTGATTGGGGCTTGGAAATAAAAGGCAGGGATGCACAGGGCAGGTTACCGAGCTCAGTGTGGTGTGAAGGGGTGATAATTCTGGGTTTGCCTCGGGGTAACTCGGATCCAAAATTCACCCACTGGCTTTGAGATAATAAATGCCCATCTCTGCCTGATATTGTAACAGGCGGCATGTGGGAGGACTTGCAAGGTTTCCATATAAGAACATGGGAGAATTTATTTCACACAGGCAAAGAAATGTGCAGAGTGTGTGTTATTTATGAAATGGAAGGCAAGCTGTGTTTTCCTTAGACAGCACTGAGAGTGGCAAAACTTTGTATTTAGAAATTGTAAAAGCTGATTTCTGTTGTTTAGTAAGAGCTAGATTTAAAGGAAAGCACTGATGGAAAAAAAAAAAAAAAAAAAAGGAGTGGGAGAGGATCCAGAAAAACACGAAGAAATACAGCTCCACATGTATTCCAGCACTGTTTGTGCCAAGGTGTAAAGATGGAGTTTTTTGGTTAGTTCCCATTTTTTTAACCGTATTGGGAAAGGCATTAAGAAAATGTGCCGAGAGGAGCTGATTACGTTGATAGTGCTATTTTGGTAACCGCAATTTTTTTTTTTTTTTTTTTTTTTTTTATTGCTTGCATGTCACAATGTTTCAAGTTTTGGACTAGCAAAAAAGTGAGGCAGCCCTGATCCGGGACATGCCATCCGCTGTGTAATTTGGGTCTCGGTGACAGTTGCTACCGGTTTAGATTTTATGGCTTTAGGTTTGTGGGTAAATCAGCCCGTTAAAACCTGCTGCTGTGGAATTTGGAGGGGAGAGGCCTTGGTGAAAACCGTGATGGTTTTTGACAGCCGGGTACTTACCTCTGGGTCTGCATTTGGGCAAGCTGACTGCTTTTTGGCATTGCCTTTGCACGAGTATTACGGAAAGATTCCCCTGAAGGTTGTTGGGCTTTTTTTTAAAGCAGAATGTGTGAGCAGCTGAGGCAGACAGCAGCGTGACGGTGTCCCTCGCCTGCAGTCAGGCGAGGCTGAAGCACCAGTGTAGCAGGAGGATGTTTTTGTTGCCCTGGTTAAACTGACACTGGAAACTTTATTTCTGGCACTTTCAGAGATAGCATCTTTGTGTTTCCTCTTCAACTGTCTCTCCTCTGCTTTGCATATTTTTTTTTTTTTTTTTTTCTCCTTATTTGCCTGCGCCTCACCTTCTCTGTTCCTTCCCCTTCCCACCTCTCTCGGGGTTTGGGCTGCTTTGAGGCTGCACCCACAGGAGGGCGACAGACACCTTTCCCTCCCTGTGGGGTCCCGTGCTGCCCCGCGGGGGGGTGGGACACCCAGACCCCCCACGAGAGAAGAAAGGCCACTTCTGGATGTAATTTATTAACCTGCATCTTTTACTGTGCAGCGTTAGAGTTATTTTCTGCCATACCTTGCAAAAAGCAGGAGATTGCAGATGGCACTGTGTTATTTGGAGGTACCGGCAAGGTGGTTGCATGTTTGGGTGTGCTAGATGAAAATCCTGGGATTTTTGTTTGGTTGTTTATGGATCTTGGTCTAGAATCCAGTAGAAATTTGGAATGCTTCAAATGCTACCAATTCTTACTTTATTTTACTTTGCTGTAACCAGAAGGAAAATTTGGCATACTAATATGTTGGTAGTCGCTCATTTGTAGCTTTTGGGTGGGTTGCCTGGAGATTTCTTAAATGTCAGAGATGAAATGTTGGGGCTGTGGCAGGAGGCTTTGGTCTGTGTGAAATGCTGTTTGAAAAGAGGTGCAATGTTGCACTGCAAAAACAGGAAGACACTTTAGATTGGCTTAGTCTCATTGCACGGTGCTTGGGAAACCTCCTGTGCCTGAGCACAGTTCCGTTTGTAAAGCCACGGTGAAGCTCTTGTCTTACAGCTAATCATTGCAAATATTTCAATGAGTTTACATTAAATCAATACTCTGCCTAACCAAGATTGAGCTACATCTTGGTGGCTTCTACCCAAGTCCTGCGGGCTGGGTGTTCCCAAAGGGACTCCCAGGCACGAGGGAGCAGGCTGCCATGTTTCCCGGGCAGTGATGCTCCCAGGATTTTCATCAATGCACCTCAAGACTCTGCAGCAAACCCCAATTATTGCAATTTTGCCCCATCTGGGTTTTCAAATGCCCCATAGGGGCAATGGGGCAATGTCGTCCCAATCCCCCCCATGGCATTGTTGCCAGTTCCACCAGTATAGGGAGTCTCTGCAGTGGTGCCCTGTTCAGACTTTTAATCATGCTGGCAAAAGACTCTGAAAAGATTATGCTGATTTGTTTCTTTTAAATTTAACCATATTACAACACATAAAAATGTATGGGGAAGCCATGGTAGTTAAAGCCTTTTCCAAGTAATGCTTATTTGATTGGTCATACTAATAAATTGTAGATCATTTAAGAAGTGCAGCTTTGAATAGATTACTCAGTAGGATTAGTGCCCTCGACTTCTCATCACTAACTTAATTTATGTGACCAGAATGGATCAAGGTTATGTTTTTGAAAGTAATCCTGAGTCCAGTCCTCTTAGGTACTCCATACACAGAACTCAAGTTTATTCTAATGTCACTCTGGGGAGGCCGTTTGTGGGATTGGGACCTTGGCATTTGGAAGAAAAGCACGAGGATGAAAATGCAGTGGTTTAACATTTGTTGAATTTCTTCCATATATGCATATTTACTTGAATCCTCAGCTGTTGTAATGCCATGGATTTGAATTGATTTCTGCTAGCTGAGTATCATCCCAAGGCATGTGAACTCTAGGTAATACCCTTAGTTGTTTACAGAGTAGCTAATATTGATATAAGATAATGTGGTAGAAATTAAGTGAAACTGCCACTCTTCATTGTCTGTTTTTTCCCCCAAAACCTGCCATTGGAAGGACTACCATGCTGCCAGTCTGTGACTCTGAAACTGTGGCTGGTGTCCTACAGCATCTTCTGTATTTATATGTCTCTCTCTTTTTTTGCTTTTTTTTTTTTTTTTTTCCCAACGTATCTAGATTCTAGATTCACACCAGCAAAAAGCTGCTCAATGCCAGCTCTAGACCCTGCTCCAAGAGCATCCACCAAATTCACCAGCTATGTTGGTGGAAGGGGAGTGTGAAACAAATCCATGTTCTGCCAGCAAACTTTGGGTGGAGGCAGCGGGGCGGGTGGCTGTTAAGACCCCGGCGGGTATTGGGAAGACTCGTGCATTTTAGCAGTTACTGGGTTTCCTGTTGTGGTTCTGTCACCCAGAATGATCACAGCCCCCAAGAACGCCTTCACTGCTGTGGCTGCCTGACCTGGCTTTGAACGCAGTCGGTGCATTGAGCACTGGCATGGAAAAATGATTTAACTGTACCAAAACACAGCAGGAGTACCCTGCTTTAGGGTGTTGGTATAGGTACACTGCCTGTAGGTAGGAGAATAATTCATACATCGAGCCACAGGGGTTATCAGTGAGCTAGAATGTAGTTAAAAGTTCTTCCTTTTTCGCTTCAGATCATACGGCATGTGCATTTTATTTCACTGCTGCAGTGGAATTTCCTTACTCTTGACAGGGATATAGTCAAATTTTCTGTGATATCTCAAATAGGATGAAACAAGTGAGAAATGATCTCCTGTTCTGGCATTGGTACTATGTTCAGTGTCTTGGTATTCTTCAAATATAAGTTCATACTGATGAAATTCAGAAAATACTATGCATGATAACATTGAAGCATGTCTGACATATCTTGCTAGACTCATTTTTTTCCTTTAAAATTTTTTTTTTTTGCCTTTTCTTTTTCTCTTTTCCCAAACAGGAAGAGAAAATTCACTCAAGAGAGACTCTACTTCATGTAAGTGTTATTTATCCCTTTTTATGAAATTACAAAAGGGTAATAAAGCTCATGAAAATGTTAAAATACTGAACATTTACCATCTGTTTATAGAAACCAAGTATAGAACATGTAAAAATAGGCTGTAGTTATACAGTAGTAATGCTCAGCAACTGTTATCTTAAATCTATCTGTACAGTTCTTCTGTGCGTATCACTGCAGTATTTAGAAACCAATGCAAAGCACTTTGCAGACCTATAAGCAACATGCCTATAAAGTTGGTGTGTAAATCCTGGAGGAATAATGTTCAAGTGGTTTGCTCAAAGCAGACAAGACCCCGTGAGTGAGAGCTTGTTTTAGCACCCCAGAGTCCTTGATTCCCAAACCCTGTGACAAGAATCAGCTTCTCTGCCTTGGATCCTACAAAATCCAAGTTCTGCCTATAGAGCCATTTGTTCGCGTGCATGTGTACTAGTGTGTGCATGTATAAATGTGGGTAAGAGAGAGTGTGTATATGCGTATTTGGCCTCAAATAGCTGGTAGGTATTTCAGGCATTTTGTACAACCTATGGTGATACCCAGTAAAACAAGAGTAGATGCTACTAGCTGTTAGTGAATACTGTTGCAAATGTTTTGTGAAACCATCTAGACTGATCAGTCTGGGTGAGCCTGGTACAGTATTCTTCATGGGACCAAGAAAGCTGCATGTTATAACAATACAACAGTTTGTTGTTTTTTTTTTTTTTTTTTTCTACACCATCTAGTGACCTGGTTTGCTGGCAGATCTCAGATTTGAAAACTCTTGGAATAGTATAGGAAGCTCTGCTCTGGTATTTCTTCCTAGTAAATAAATCTGATTAAATGTTTTAAGGGGCTGCATAAATGAAGACTCTCATTGCCTTCATTCAAAATTAGTTTAGCAAGGAAAATGACTGCATTGTTCCCAATGCAGGGACCGCTTTGCATAACTTCCAAGCATGTACTGCGTCCAGTGGCATGGCAAGCCCATAAGCGCTCACCTCAGGCTGATTTCCCATAAGTCAACATTTTTTTTTTTTTGTTAAATAACCATGTATCTCAAAATTGCAGCACTCCATTATGCTTGCGTAGCAACTGCTGGTTAATATGTAGCAAAACGCTGTGTGGTAACAAATGTTTTTTTGCTATTGTTGAGCTGGAATGTTAGTTCAGCTTCTAGATAAAAGTGGCTTGCGCAAGGCGCCCCGGTAGACCATGATTTCTGTGGCTTGTATGGTAGTTCTGTAGGCAACTGTGTTCTGCTTTTCCTCTCCCCTCTGCTTCCCTTCATCTTCCACATGAGCAAGGGGTGGGCATAGTTAAAGGCAGGGAACTGGCAGCCCTTTGCATCCTGCAAATTACCAGTGTGGGGTTTATATTAAGCCCATTGCTAGTCAAGTATCTGTTGAAAACGCTCTTTATTCTGGTTATGTTGCTAGCAGAAACGTTGTAAGATGCTTTATTTAATATCTTTAAAGGACAAATGTTCTTTGGCTGGTTTTATGGATATGATAAGACAATCTTTTCTTAAAAAAAAAAAAAGAAAAAGAAAAAAAGCCAGTAGTAAGTGAAGCATACTCCACAGAGGATTAAAGAATCCTCCTTCCCTGCAGCTGGAATCCTAGCTGAGACTAGTGTAAGCGTTTGTATCTTTGAGAAGATACATCGCCATTTTTAAAAGGTAACAGAGAAGGAAAAAATCCAGAAGGCTTTTGATTATGACCATTTTCAACATTTGTAGCTTGTTATTATTTCATTCTAGTGTAGGAAATTCAAACCTCTTGAAAAGTCCAGATATTTTAAATGGGAAATAGTGCAACAAAGCCACCTTTAAGGGAAGAAGCTCCCAAATAGAGAAGAACCCAAACAGATGAACCCTACAGCAGTGACTATATGGTGTCTGGAAACTGCAGAATAAGTATGCAGTGCAGATCTGAAGAGCTTTGTCTGGAGATTTCAGTGTGACAAGTAATCGAGAGGTTCTTAAGTTTGACACATATACTCCAAAATGAATGAATAATGAAAAGTCTGTGGTCCAGAGGCCATGTGCGGTGCAGCCTTCCATCACCTGCTGTGGCTTTTCTACAGCTAACGGCAAGCTTAGAGCATCAGAGCCTCTCTCTTCTGGTTCTGTGCATGAAATATTACAACTTTGACTCAATAACTCTATTTGTGCCTGTCTGTGCGTTGGCTCCCCTTGGCTTCTTCAACTGTGTGAGTTTCCAAAAGAGAGTTAAACTCCAGGGATGGGAATAGCGAGTCTATAGCAAAATGGCAGGACTGTGAAGCATCCAGGACAGGGACCTCTCCCAGGCCCCGTTCAGAGGGGTTTGACTCCTGTGGCAGTGAATGCTCAGTGGGGACTAATCCCTCAGGACTGTGATGTGGACTGGTCACTGTGACAGGAGGTGACCACTTGGAGAAAGGACTCTGTGACAGTAACCAGCCATATGTAGTTGTAATGATAAGAAAGGGACCATCTTATTGTAGTCACTTTGCGACAAATACTACCACAATTCATTACTTTCCATCAGTGCCTCATCCTATGGAGGAATCACCACTGCCCATCTACATTGAGGAGGGGACAGAAGTCCCGATTGGTGAGTGCAGTTGGGATGGGATATGTTTAAGGGGGGGTATAATGGTACTTGGGTTTAATATTCCTCACGTTTGTGTATACCCATTTGTCATTGAAAATTGTAAGGCCTATTGCAAATGTTTTGGGGCTTTTATTTTATTTTCTCAATGCAAGCGTGTTTTAGAGCTCCTGAGTATTGTTAAATACTGCTAGTGTTGGCTTTCAACTAATCATAAATCAAAGGATTTGATTTATGCAGTGACATTGAAAGCTTCCATGCAGGATCTCTTAACACATGGCTGAGGAAGACCATGAGTATTAGAAGAGATAGTTCCCACTTCAGCCTTCAACCTCAGTGTTGAGGTATTCTGCTGGATGGGTCATCAGCTTTTGTCCTGCTGACACTGTCCTGCCTGGCACCCAGCAGAATCACGTTGCACATACTGAATAGCCAGAAGAGGGTTAGAGAAGTTTGCCGTTACCTACATTGCACATCAGAGTGCTGCACACCCCCATTTCTGGGCTCTGCTGTGGATATATTGTCACTACATGGATATATAGGTTTGGGTGGGCTTTTTTTTAAAAAAAATAGAGGAGCAGTCTTTCAGATAACCCATAAAGAAAGAGACTAGAAGATCAGTAAGTTGGTCTGTGGTGATCTCTTTAGACTATGGAAAGCTGTGACTGCAGCATTTCCCAGAGCCCCTTATTCAACCTGTTCCTGGTTGCATACCGTAAGTGTGCCTTGGCTACTACCTTGGGAATCTGCCCTGTTGTGCAGATGTGTCTCTTCAAATAAATTTTTCTTATTCTATATCCTGAATTTTTCCATTCCTAAATTCGAGCAATTGCTTCTTGTCCTACTATCTTTTGAGCTAGATTAATTACTTTCCTCTACACACAGTACCTTGAAGGTATTTATAGCTGGATCTCAGCCCAGGAGTCTTCTCATTTATAGACCATATTAATTTAGCTCTCTTACTCTCTCCTTAGATCATTTTTATTGTCCTTATTTGTATTCCTTTAATTTTTCTATCTCCTTTCTAATCTGTGGAGACTTGAACAACTCATACCATATCCACTGTGGTTGTTTTGATAGAGGAGCATTATGCTTTATATTTACTTATCATCCCTTCATGTGTACATATCCAGAAATAGCTTAGCTTCTGACCCTTCTCCTGCATCACTCAGTGGCATCACACAGAAACTGTATTACTTTGCTGATTTTACCTGCAGTCACCTTTAGGTCTTTTTTGGATTCATGGCTTTGCAGCTAGCTGCTGCTCAGGCAGTGTCACTGCTCTCCTGAGATATAGGGCTTTATACTTCCTAAATCCCCATCCCATTGCATGCCACTTACTTCTTTTACCCATGAACTATTTAAGACAGTATGCCTATGTATTTGTTTTAATGCCCTGGGATTTTATCATTTATGTAGAAGTTATTACTGTTTTATCATATATAGAACAAAGAAGTACTTACAATTTTATATTTTGATATGTTACAACTGTCCTCTGTACATTACTCCAGACTTCTTTCCCAGCTCCATCATACTTGTTTGCATTCCTTCCCTAACTTTTCCTTCCTCTAGTTATAGAAATTCATAATGTAAAAACTTACAGGTTTAGTCTTCTCCTTGTCTTTATTTTGTACCTTTTCTCATTATACACTTAGTATATTGTTGCTGTATCCTTTCTATGCATGCCATGATATGGTCTTTCCCACAGCAGATCATCTTTTCCTCACCTCTTCTGGGGTTGTTGTCAGTCGAACATCTGCTTGACATCAATCCCCTCTTGTAGAACCACTCAGGCCAAGTTCTGTCATGGCCCCTGGTATTTCATCTTGTCTTTCCCATTGCACTGAGGAAGCCTGGACTGCCGGGATGGTGGCACCCACTCCAAGAAAAATACTGTAAGACTGATGAATCACAAAACTGACCAAACAAACAAAAAATCCTGAGTGGAAAGCTTTTTAGAGGATGTTTGTTTGGTGCTGTCATGAAGCAGGTTTGTTGGATCAGGCTCTGAAATGCAGCAGTAGTGAAATTGACAAGCTGGGTTGGAGAGGGCATCGTGTTTACTTATTTTAAATAAGTATTTGGACTGTCAATACAGCAAGCTGTGGTTGAGGGAGAATGAGTAGAAAAAGTAAATGATGCGGAGATGAGAGCAGACCACAAACTCTGAGTTTGGTATTTGAATGCCTGACATGGGTCAGGGCTTTTATAATAGTTGGATGCAATATAAATCATCAAGCTAGGAAGTCAGTTGCAAAATTCTGATGTGGGTCTGGGTCTAAGTTTTGGTCCTACTTTCCATTGAGCTTACCAGTGTGATCCAGATCCATGGGGCCCACTTGTACCAGAATAGGAATAAAAGAAGTCCTGTCTGAGTTTAGGTTGGAGAAGAATAACATGCAGTGCAGTTGTTAAAACAATTCAGCACAATCATAATTTACTTCCAAAAGGTTGTTTGGAGAACTTAGGTTATTTCCTTATTTAAAACACATTTTGGATAGTATACGGAGTGCATAGTGTTCTGGCCCAAGCCTGACTGGTAGTGGTAGATAGCTTTGTAGCTTCTGTATTTATTAAAAAACCAGAGAAATCAGGATCTTTCAGAGTCTAAATTTAACAACGCTAATTATTTCAAGCAATTTAAAGAGGAACATAAATCTCCCTTGTTTGTTACATCTGCTTCATGAAAACAGCAGCTACAAATAATACCCTATAATGAAAATCTAGCTAATGCTGTCATGAATTAACCAGCAAGAGAACGAGTGTATGGGATTTGGATAAAGGCAGCATTTCCTTCTCTGAAAGGAGGGTCTTTGCGCTGAGGACAAAGAGGTTATTGCATAACTGGTGAAGTTAAAACTTTGACATTTCTGCATAGATTAACACAACTTTTGACTGAAAAAAGGTCTGAGCTCTGCTTAATTTTTATGTACTTTTGCACTTTCTTGAGTACATTCCTAGAGGAAGGTAGGTGAGTGAGATGTAACAACCATTAATAGATCAAAGATACTTTCGAGGAGATGGTGAATATTTTGTGAGCACTAGCAGAGAATCTACAGAATAACAATAAAAGAGTGCAGATTAGATGCTGGCAGTTTTGGTTCAGGCACAGTATCAACTGTCTTCCACAGAATTAAACAGATCAGGAGATACAAGGTATGGAAGTAGGCAGAGCAGGCCGTTATCCACCCTTGTCATTCATGCGAAGGTCATGGTCATATTCCCCAATCGCCGATTGAAACCTCTTGTGTTAAGCACTGAAGAAAACACCTGAGGCCACACAGTCCAAATATGCATTTTATAAAGCAAAAACCCAGGAACAAAATATTTGTGTTGGCAATCATTGTATTTGGCCCATACAGAACACCACCAAGGGAATAATTGCCTCTTCAGGGATCAGAGAGCAATAGAGCTGTAGGCTGAGATGTTTGTTTATGTTTTTTCTTCCAAGTTACATTTTGAGACGTTTGTGTTGTTTAATACCTGTGAAATTAGCTGCAAAGACATACAAATTCAGGATCTAATTCTCAACTGATTTACTCTAGCATAGCTTTGTTTATTCCAGTAGCATTGCTATTGCTTTATTGTTGTGTAAACAGTATCAGTCAGACCCCCTTTTTCAGGGTTCAGTTCTGCTGACCTTGAAACTTACATGGGCAGAATCCCAGTACTCCACTTCTGTCTTACTGATCCACTTTTGCTAACGAATAGCATTGGCTTCAGCGGACTTGTGTCAAATGTATAAAAGTGTTACGTAGACCTTGCCTACATAGGATGTTTTCCCCCGTTAAAGCATCTCAGCATGACAGAAAGTTCCATAAGCACTCTGAAGACATATCCTCTTGGTGGCACTCACAAGTCATGGTGTAGCCTGGGTTCATTTGAGTAACCTTGATTACGGGAGAAGAATTTTCTTGTAATCGCACAGTTTCTTCTGCTGCTAGTTGATATTTGTTTTGAAGCATCTCTGATGTCTTAATAATAAAAATTGGATTTCCAGTCTACTCCTGTTCTTGGGCTGACTCACTGAAAGACAGATGCTTTATTTTTTTATCTCCTTCAATAAAAGAGTTAGAACTGTTTTTTAAGCAGGGTAACTATAGGAAGTGCACCTTTCCCAGGAAGGGAGAATATTCGGCACCTTATGGAGGGCTGGCTCTGTATCTCTAGGAGGTTGCATTCCCTTGTAAGAGAAGAAAACCATTTCTGTTGTTCGCACTTCAGGGTTTGTTCTTTCATGGTGTGCTGGCACACAGAAAGCTTAATTTTTGCCAGGTGCTGAGTGCCTTCTGCAAGGTATTGAGTGCCCTCCTATCCTTTGCAGCCAAAAAGGAGTTGATTGCTCTTGGCATCAGGCAAATCTGGACCCAGAAGACCACAGGTAGTATTTACCAATTATTTATGTGCTTTTGCATGCCAGACATTGTCTGAATTGATTTCCCTAGCATACAAGAGATTTCAGGCATTAATGACACTTGCCAGCCACTAAAAACATTTTTTTTAAAATAATACTACATTAATAAGCATGACATTTATTGCATTGCCATAGGGAAATTAAAAAACCCCCAAATTAACTACAGTCCAAGTAACTATTAGCTCTCTAGAGCTATTGCAAATGTGTGAGTTATATACCCTGAATGAGCACCATATGCCAATTTATTGTGGCACACTGAGTCACAGGACACATTGTGGAAAGCAATAATTGCTTGGCATGCATTGTAACCTTCAGTGGGGCTTTTTGTTTGGTTTTCTTAAAGGAATATGTTTTTACTCTGACAATAAAATGAGTATCATCTGATACGCTGCCACCAGGGACTGTTGCTTATTTTGTACTTAACCTGGAGCTTATCCATTTGTCATTTGCTGCACACACCCTCTGTTATCTTTACCTTTCCAACCACTTGTACTATACGTGTGCAGTATCAAAATATGAAGATTGAGCTTTTTCTATTCATTGTTGTCTTGTCATTTTGTGTTAATCCTCTTTTCCTTTTTCCTCCTCATCTTCTTTCTTTGTCCAATGGGGAAATTCAGATTGATTATAAGGAAAAATTGTTCACCCTGAGAGGGGTGAAGCGGTGGAATGAGTTGTGCAGAGATTGCAGAGTCTCCATTCTTGGAGGTTTTTGGAGCTTGACCAGATAAGGCCATCAGCAACCCAGTCTGATTTTGATGTTGGCCCTTCTTTGAGCAAGAGGCTGGGCTGCGTGACCTCCAGAAATCCCTTCTAACCTAAATTATTTCATAATTCTGCTTAATACCCAGTTCCCGTTCTGATTCAGCTGGGGTGCTGTGTGTGTCATTAACTCCTTGCTCCCCATTGCAGTCACTCTTGTTCATACCAGCATAGAACAAGAGCGACCTCCTGAAGGGCAATGAAGTTACAGTGGTTTTACTCGCATGAGATCAAAATCAAGATGTAATTGGCAACCTCAGATGAGATTAGTAGGCAAAATTTGGGTAGCTCTGAAATTAGTTGAAATTTTTACCATGATTTCACTTGAGATCTCTTCAAATCTTCATTAAGTGCCAACTGAAGTTATCAGTTGAAGCGTTTGATGCATACTTATACTAGAATGACAAGTATTTAAAAAACAAATATCACCTTTTTCCCCTTTCAGTTACAAATCCCATTCTCGAGCAGCCTTGAAGAGAGCTTTGGGGTATTTAGGATTTAGTGAGTCACCAGCTACCCTCACTCTGCTGTTACGTGCTGGTTTCCTCATGCGGCTGTAACCATGTGAGGGAGTTAATGCTGCACAGAGCATCTGCTCCTCAGCTAAATGCCTTCCCAGCCCTGCAGCTGTCTGCCAAAGAGCTTCGGATGTGCAGAGGGTTGTCTGCGAGCTCTATAGAGTAGCAAATTTTCATGGGCTGGGCCATATGCTAGCCAAAAACCATCCTTTGTCAGAATAATGTTGTTTTAATTCTGCCAAAAGAAAGCAAAACCATGCAGAGATTCGCCATATCAGTGTAGGGAATTTAAAACAATGATCTAGCTATTATTAAAAAAAAAAAGAGTAAGAAGGTCCCAATTGCTAGGAAAAAGAAATACAGAAATAGTTTTATAGGGTTGCTCTTTCAAGTCTGCCAAGATAAGGTGATTTTTCTCCAAATCTCTCCTTTATCAGAGAGAAGCATATTGCTTATACAAACACCTTATTTCCTATCAGGCTCTGTCAAAAGTAAAGTTTACAAATGGGGCTACCGCCGCGGATTGAGGAAAGACTAAATATGAGCAACCAAAAGCCTTTTTTGTCTGTGTTAATGCAAGACAGAGTTCTAAAATCAAGGTTTAACAGGACAGACATGCTTTCATATACTTTTTCTAGTGATTGCTGCCTTCCCTCTTCTGTAACCACATCAATTCTCTCTCCTCACACAGATCCTACTTAAATGATGTAGAAGGTTACTCTTTCAAATGTGAGAAAGTTGTTGTGCCAAATAGAGGGAATATAGTAGCAGAAGATACTGTTGCTTACTAGGGTTGAAGGTCCATTCTCCACTCTTCCAGCAGTACACAAGCTATAGATTACAAGTCAAATTTAATAGACAGATAATATTCACATGAGGAATTTAAAGCAGTATATCTGGGTTTCTCCTAGTTTCTCCTGCAAAATTATCAGAAGTTCATGTAGCTCTTGTACACATGTCCCTTCCTTAGAAAAATCCAGAAAAGTAAACCAAAAGAAGTTCTCTTGCTTTCTACCATTAGTTTACATATGGAGTGTTTTTATGTCTATCTCAGCTGTTTGTCACGTACCCATCATTTATGGTGGAACTGCAAACAGTTTCCCACCTGTCTATAATTACCTTTTGCACACACACACACAAAAAAAAAATATGAAAAACAATTGTAGTCACGATGAAAACAGCTTTGGGTATTAAAGGTTAATGTGCCACATTGATATCTAGTGTAAGCATGTTAATTTAGTTGAAATTGCACTAAGAAAGATCCTCAACGGTTCAGCTTTATGAACTGCGTCTCTCAACTGGTCAACAGGAGTAGGTTAAGTTTACAGTAGTTAAGCTATGACTATAAAAACAACCTGCAATGAAAACCATCAGCTGGTGTTTGTTTGAAAAGATAAGAGATGGAGAAAAATACTCAGGCTGCTCATATATCGTCATACTATATTTGGGGATGCTTAGCTGCAAAAGCCAACAGAAAAGCAAGTACCTCTAGGCTGTGGGATTGACACTGGTATAAAGGTAGGACTGCAAATACTTGTTTCTTGTATTGGAATCAGCCTTGCTCTTACAAAATTCCCTTCAGAGGCAGAAATTCCAGGGTGAACTTGGTGGGGCTTTTGTCCAAGTAGTGTGTGGGATCAGGGTTTTGTTTGTGCTTGGTGTGTGCCCTGCACTTTGCAGACTGTGGTATGCAGAAGTGGTTTATATGTTCGTTTCCTTGGAGAAGTGAAGTCTTTGTTCTGGCACTATTTGGTTTTCATATCTCTTAACATAAAAATGAGTGCAGCTTTCCGTCTGTGAAAGCTGATGTCAGATGTCTGTGGAAAAAGTGAACTGAAAATACACCCCTGATTGGGAATCAGCCTGAATCGTGATATTTAAAAGCATATTGGCGTAGCGATCAATACCAAAGGCTTTAGTTCCAACTCAGACATTCAAAACATACTGGTAGTGATAAAAAAAGATGTGATCTTTGATCAAATAATGCTTATTGAGAGGCATGTAAGACATAGTGGTATTCCTTCTGAAATGCCCTCTGGGAGCACGGTGAGTGGCTCTGGCCGGCCAAGGAAGCTCAGAGGATGGAGCTGCAGCTGGGGACCAAGCCACGGTTGTTCTGGGATTAAACAAAACGTGCCACTGTCTGGCTGTGCAAGCCAGCACCTGGAACCAGCCGCATGAAAGCAACTAAATACCATAGTGTCTACACAGCTTCGCTTTGTGTGTGTGTGTGTGAAAGTCTACAGTTCACCGACCTTTTTGCAAAGTTACACTCTGGGAGCTTGCTCATCAACTTTGCCACTTCTTCTTTTAGCTTATCTTCTGCAGAAACCCTCCACTCTGTTTTGCTCTGAAATCAGTAGTTTCGATTTCATTTCCTGTGTGAAACTTCATATGCTTAAAGTTTCTGCTCCATTTTTTTTTCTTGAAGGAAAGAAAACAACAACAGTAAATTAAACCTCAGGGTGCTTAGGAAATCTCTGATGGCTGAAGGCCTGTGAAGCAGCGGTGCCCTGGCCAAGCACCAGAGTCACCTGAGAACCACAGTTTGGTGGCAAGAGACATTGCTTCACCTTAGCTCCTCATCTTAAAAGTCTACAGCTCATTTCTGTCACTGAATCATATTTTTGCTGATAATTGCTGCCAGCATGGAGGAAATGGCAAGGCTGAAATCAAAAGTAGCTCACTCTTATCACTAAGTTTTAGAGCTCATGGCTCTGTCCTCAGGGCTTCGTAACCTTCTCAGACTTTATAGCCCTGTAATGGGGCTAACACTGCTGATCGCGTGTGTGTAATAGCTGTTTTCCTGGTACACATTGGCTGACTGCTTTCCACCCACGATGCCGTGTCACACAACTCTTCCTTCCATTAGTGTGTTCTAGAAAACAAATGAGGTGTTATGCAGATGGGGCATGGGAGCAAAGAAGAAGAAAGGATTGTTCTCCTCCATCAGTGGTGTTGGGATCTAGATTTGTGGGGATAAGGTACTGTACAACGTGTTTAAACAGCTGCCACAGGTCGGATAGAAAACTGTCCTCAGTTATTGTTTAAGTTAAGATGAACAGATAGAGGCAATAAAAACACAACCCTGTCTATGTGTGGAAGTGGCCTAGGCAGGTATGACAACAACCTGGTTACAAAGCTGATCAAAGCCATCAGTGGGTATGGAAAACTCTGCTTGTTTTTCCAAAAACATGTAATCTTATACATATATCTGGTTTTTACTTAGTTGGAAAACATATTGAAAAAGTGCAGTAATCTTCAATTACAACAAAGCCCTGAACACAAACATTAGTAAACTCAGTAAAGGTAAGGCTACATTTAGAATTAATTGAAAAATCAGGTGAGGGTGGAATGATTTATCCCCAAGAAAATATTATTTTGAAATAATGAATTCATACATTTTATTGCACATTTGCTTCACTAAATGGATACTTTATTGTTTCTCTTCTCTGTACTGGGGCACTGCTTGGTTATTGTAGCACAGAGATTGCTGTCTGACATTAACATGCATTTTAAGTGCCTTGCAGATGTGTCACATAGAATCAATATGTTCTTAATCACATGCAAAAAATTCAATAAACACAGTGCACACCACTGACTATTCAAGTTCATAAGCTTTGTGGGCTTTTGCCTTTTTTATAGCAGGATGAGGGACATCTTTTATAGATTTTGTTGTAATTTATTTGTGGCAGTAGAACTAGTTTAATTGACACCAAGACTTGCTAGAGAATTGCAATCCACTCAACAGCAGACCTTCAGAATCAAAAATAAAATATGGAAATACTTGTTCCTTTGGTCAAAAGTTGTACAACTGCAGGATACAAGGTAGTTGAAGAGTTGAGGATGTGCACAGCTCGTTGAATCTTCTTTGACAATGCCCATCTCATTCGGAAAGCCATCACTTTGCCACATCACTTGGATATACTCCTGCATTTTTGTAAGGGCCCTCTCTTAAAGACAAGGGCCTCAAGAGGTGCTGTCGCCCAGTGAATTAATGTTTTTTCACTTTCACAATGGGAGAGCTGGTACAGCAGCGGGAGTATGCAGGGAAGGCAGCAGGGAGCTGGTGCTTCTTTCCAGCCTGTTGACAGTCAGGAGGCTGTTAGCTGGCACACTCAGAGGCATTAAATTAGGTCAGCAGTTGGCTTCCTGTGAACAAAACCAAGTGTTAACTGGATGTTCTCCTGCACATAATTACCAGTACCGTGTACAAGGGATGAGCAGTTTCCCTTCGTTCTCTCTGCCTCTGCCAACCCTTGCTTTCTCGCTCTCCTTCCTTATGCTTCTCTTTGCAAGAGTCACCCTTGGGCTTTCTTCTTTGAGGAGGGGACAGAGCAGGAGGACCATGGCTCTTCGGTGTAGAACGCTTGGTTTCTCACTGGGATACAAGGACACTGTGCACGCAGAGGATGTCAGTAGGATGGAGTCGTAATCAGTGTGATGCAACATGCCAGTCCTCTGCTTCGCTGCATCCCATGTTCTTCCTCGCTGATTGCTGCAGGGGCCAGGGCTGCCTTGGTCCATCTCCCTTGGGAATCTGGCTCCATCCCTCTGAGGCTGGGAATCATCACCTTCACTTCAGCCCCTGTGTTTAGGGCCAAGGTCATGTTCCCTCTGAAACCCCTTGGAGTTTGTGGATATTTGTTCTCCTCTTTTCCACCCCACACAACGGGAAAGGAGTTTCTAATTTCCTCCTGTTCTGGGTTTAGTTGTAACTGCTTTGTTCTTTCATATAAATAAGTAGAACAAAATGAGCATCTAGGGTATTACGTGACTGCAGATTTTCTGCTGCTGAAATCTGAGCAAAGATGCGGGATTTTATAACAGCTCTGTGCTGTGACATGGTACCTATTTGAAGCATTTGAAGAGCATGAATGGAAACATCAGCGAGAAAAAAGCATGTGGGAAAAAAAAGATACCTTTTGTCCAGACCACAACTAATGAAAAAGAAATTGCATTAAGCCCTGGGCTTTCCTTTCAGAATAGACTTCAGCTTTATAAAGGAGTATATTTTGCTCCTAGAAAATTGTCAGTAGCAGATTTTCCAGTCAATTTTATAAGACTAAAAAAAAGTGTCATAGTGAAAGAAAAGGAAATGATGAAGAAGTGAGAAGGGAGATGGCAAAAGTTGGAGGGAAAACTGAGAAAGAAGAAAGGACAAAGAGATAAATGTTTATATTACTACCCATACCCAGGGAAAAGTAATCAGACAAAGAGGAGTCCATTAAAGACAAAGAGAATGGTGGGATGTAGTTGAGGGAATTTTTAGAGGCATTTTTAAGAAGAGAGGCAATGTGTGCAATAAAGGGAGCGGTATTATTTTTCAGACAACATAGGTGTCTTGTTCAGTGAAGCAGAAAGAACTTGGATATGAGTTAAGGACGATAAATGATGTCAGGTGCTCTTTGGATACTGGTGTGGCCTCAAGGGCTGCCAAACATAGACTTTTTCTTCTGCAGATCAGAAAGACTTACACTAAAGCCATAAGTTTGATCAAGGGGCTGTTTATTTTAATCATGTATTGATTGGCTTAACCACACCACTCTGGGAGGGAGGGAAAGCTGTCAACATCAAGAATTACAGCTTTCAAAGTTCCAAGTAATCCTAGGAAATGAGCCAAACATAATAAATGCAGTTTCATTCGAGACCTGATCCTACTACTGTTGAAATCAATAGCAGCTTTTCCATTACTCTCAATGAGAGTGGAAGCTGCTTATTTGAAGAGCAGCTCTAATCCAGCAACCAGGGCAGCTAATTTTGAAATATTAATGAATATGAATATAAAATAATAATTTTAAAAAAGAACCATCCCACAAATTGGTTGGCAGATCTAGAAAAGCTCAATTTTTAAGGAAGATTGACTTCAGTTTTCAAGCTAGAAAAGAAAAAAATGGTAGAAAAGTAAGAGAGATGGTAATGTCTAAAGAGGCAGTGAGCTTAAGTAGGGTTAGAAAAATTAATTATAATGTGATAAACAAATGTCTTCCAAAAGCCATTGAGAGAGAAGATGAGGAAAGATCACTCAGAAGCTCAAGACGTACAGTCTGCACAGGCTGAACTTAGTAGAAAAGGGTTCTTGAAAGCAAAAGTAGTGGTGGTATACATCACACTGGAAAAATAGTCCATAAAATCAGCAGTGTAGTCGTTCTTCAGGCAGCATTCCCATCAAGGTCAGAGACACTGTGAGTATCTATTTTGATTCTAGTTTTCTAACAGAAGAAGGAGCTAGAAAACAAAAGTTCAGTTATGATCCTAGTCACCAATTCAGTGTGTGGAATCCCTATTCAAAGTCTATATGTGCTGACCAAAAAAGAAGCAGCTCCTTTGCTGTGGTTTCTGATCTTCAGATGCAAGACAGGGCATGCATTTTAGCATGTGTAAATATTTACAAACATGTATCTGTGTGTACAGGCAGACTTTGATTTTTGTGTTTCCATCAGCATTTGTAAAACCATTCTTTTGAATATTTGATTTTTATAGATTATTAAATGAGGTATAGCATCCATGATGCATTTGTCTTCAGGGCTCCTCCTGGAAGGTGTTACCTACCCTGCGTTGGTTGCCTGTTCCTGACTAGAAGAAGCTTGGAGCAGATCATTACTGTAATTCTAAAGCAGAAATTGAACAGTGTATTTTCAGATGCGTAATCTGTGGGTTATCAAAAAAAGTCAGTGGTTCAGCAGTAATGTGAGTTGTGTCTGATCTGACAACCAGCGGGTCCTGTCCGTGCTGGTGGCCTTCCCACATCTGCATCTCTCATCGTTTGATCCCTCTGCCCAGTGCCCCTCTCATTCCCTACCCCTCATTTTTTGCATGTTATGAAGGATTATGTTTCAATGCCAGTATTTTGTAAAGGGTATGGGTTATTTGAGGTGCAGGCTGTACGTGCAAAGATACGATAGCTGTAAGCACAGTAGATGGCACAAGCTGGGTTGGCTGCGAAAGTGCTCTGCTTGTGGCTAATCTTTTGGTATTTTCAGCTGTGTACCAAAGACTAATCAGTTACAGGGGGCAGTAAGAGAGCTTGGGTTATTTCACATGAGGAAATTTGTGCACCAGGCATAAGGGACAGATGCGTGATTCTCCTGTGGAAGGAGAGGAGCCCTTGAGGTGCTCCTAGCTGCACCAGGGAACAGATGCTTGAGAAGCGCAAAGCACCCACGCTTGCTCCCTTGTGCTATTTTTCCATGGTTTACCACCATCAATTTGACCATCAATAATTTCATCTTCAGTTAATTAGGGTTTGTACCAGTGTATATGTGAGCAGATCCTGGGCCTGGCCCAAATTGGATCCTTTCTCCCCTTGCTTTCAGGTCAGGCTGTAGCTGTTTGGCTGGACTCAGCCTAGTAGCACACTGTTAATGGCAGGCTTGACTGCTCCTTTTTATTTATCGCTATTAAGTTCATCAGATGAAGCCAGAGCTTCCTGGGGCCATCCGAAGCCTCCTGGAGGGGGTACTCTCACAGGCAGATGTGGCTCCTGGAAGGCAGACGTGTGTCTCTGGGAGGCAGACATATGCCTCAGACTTGGATTGCTCCTTTTGGATTATGTGGTTGTAAGAGCATTTTCTTACAGTATATTTCCTTGGGGGAATCAGATGGACTTAGATCTCAGATACCATCCACGCTAAGTGATACAGTAAAAATAACCTATTATTCTCTGGTTCTGACCTGGGCGGTGACAACATATTGTTTCAGCATCTCTGTCAGACTATTTCCCTTAAGAGATATTTTAACCTCACCCTGTGGGACATAACTAAAGGAAATGAAACTCCAGCCCCATTAAGGAAAAAGACAATGCCTTTCACTAAACAAACTTGATTTTCTTGGCTTTTCTTCGCCAAGGAGAATCGCCTGTACCCCCCACCCTTGCAGCCTTTGTAGACAGTTCCTGTAATTGGGAATGGCTGGGTGGACACCAATGGTTGGCAGCAAAGGGGGATAAATCCGACATCCCTTGAACGTGACATGGGCTGGGACCGCAGTCCCAGGTGGCCGCTTAGCGTCAATTCCTATGGTACTGGTCGACGGTACGTGCCTGCCAGCCACAGCTGCTGGCCCTCGAAACACAATCGGGATTTTAGCAAGACTAGATAAGAGATACACAGTAAAACTGGGCTGTTACTAATTTTGTGCAGATGTTGGATAGGTACTGTACCATGCCCCACTAGCAAGAGCTGGTGACTCACAACAAGGTTGTGGTGGTCCATCTCCTGGCACCCGTACAATGAAATGGCCACCCCAAAAGTAAGTGTGACCTTGAGAATTTGTCATTTGTGGGCTAAGGGAAAGATCACAGTCCATCTTCACACTCCAGCTAAGACTGAAACAAAATGTGCACTCAATAATTAGGTTTTCAAGCATGACCGTTAATTTGAGGTGTCTTAACACAAATTAGAAATCCCTTTTTAAAATACAGTCCCACGCAGTTACAAAGTAGGAGTCTGAAAAGGCACCATTTCACACTTGGTGTGCGAGTAATTAGGGCAAACCACAGGGTGATCACCTTGTCCTAGGGAGATTTAGGATTTACAGAATGCAATCAACTGGGCAGGCTTGCAAACTCTGAGTAGAAGTGAGTAACACCTGGGTCAAAGTAAATCCACAGGCAAGAAGATTAGAGCTGGCAGAAAAATAAAGAACCCTGTGTCACAAGATAAAAGTAGATTGCAAAAAATTGCAATCCTGGAAGAGCTTTTAATCTCGGAGGCGGCTGATGTCTGTAGGTCCCCTTGTTTTTTTGACATAAGGGTAGCCCATGTGCCCAGTGTTCTGTTTCGGGATATTTCCAGTATCAGTCCCCATGGGGAGCAGTTAGGCTCCTATTTCAAACCTTAAGCCTGCAGAGATCTATAAATCTATATATCTCTGTGCCCTGTTAAACAGATTAATGGCTGTCCCAGCAGTTCACTGAAAAATTGTCTGAAAAATGAGATTGTACCCTAAACACTAGGTGTGATTTACTCTCTTGCACGCTTTCTTCCTCTGTTGATGAGTGTTTCAGTAACCCCTGTGAAGAACAGCTTCCATGAGAGACAGTCCGAATGCCCTCCATTCCTTCAGCCCAGAATAGCCTGTTGCCTGATGGTTATGACATTCTCCTGCAAGATGAAAGATAGGGATTCAAGCAGCACAAATAGCAAAATAAAGTGAAATTGGGCTTTCTCCATGTCTGGTTGCTGTTGCCGTAAGAGCAGGACATCAGCCACCTTGTAGGTATCTCTTTGAAGAAAAGCAGTTGCACCTAGTGTTTTGGTTTTGTTTTTTTTTTTTTTTCTCCATCGAGAGATGATTCTGGGGGATGATGCAGGGTGATACCTGTTCGGGGCTTGGAGTGAGATGCGGATGTCCTGGGGAGGTTAAGGCTACTGCACCTCCATTGATCTCCATGGATGATACTAGGAACACAAGTTAACTATTGTGAATTAATTCCCCAAAGCGACTAGGTGCCTAAAGGCTGTTATAGAGCTGGCCCTACCATTTTTATTCAGTTACTACACTACTTCATGACATACCATGTCACTAATAGCAACCAATAGGAGATATGTTAGAGAAATAAGTGTCCTGCTCTCATACCCCTACAGTGGGTGGTGATGATCCATCACCCTATGATTAACTTTCTCCTTCTGTGAGCTCTCTCTGGTGTTGACCAGGAGGTATTGCAGTTGTTCATATCACCTTTGTGCAGTCAGCAGTGGCCTTTTTTAAAAAACAATAGAAAGTCATAACGATTAGCATTATGAAGATTAAAGTCCCTTTTTAGATCGTGGCCTGATAGGCGACGGCTGTCACAATACCTGCTTTGCAAAGGCCACCAATATGTGAGCGGGGTGAATATCGAGCTGCTGTGGTTTGTGAAAATGTTAGCCTCCTGAAACTTTCCATGGCGGATGGAAAGATTTATGGGTACAGTGATGCATATCTATCTCAAAATCATGTTCGGATTAAAAACTTCCTGCAGAGCTAATGTCAACTCAGGTTTCAGGTCACTGCCACAAGCTAAATCAGGTTAGAGATCAAAACCAGCAAGCAGGTACAAGGGAGGCTTGCAGCTATCAAATAAGATAATCTGTAGCATGATTTTTTTATGACTGTGTACCCATAATGACATGTACAATCAGGGAATGGTTGTGGTCTGGAATAAACTTGCTGGTTTGCCTGGTTGTGGTGAAAATTTCATGTGCTTTCCAGTATCAAAACACTATGCAAAAATAACTGGTCAGATCCAGCTAAAGTCACTTGGGTTATGTGGGGAATGAATTGGCCTCATATGCTGGAGATCTGAGTTAACATAAAAGCTACAAGTTATTCCTAAATTGTTTTCATTAGGAAATCCTGGATAAAAATGCACTTGTTAGAGTAATTCTTTGTGTTTTTATTTTTACACAGTCTGTGATTTTTGAACATCATAAATTATATATATAAATTATAAAACCAGATATGGTTTAATATGCCTTGGGTTTTGCATCAGGTGACTGATGCCAGTGACTTTTTAATTAACTAAGGAGCCATCATTCTTGGCAAACTGTTCAACTGCATAGGTGCGTATAAAACAATAATTGAATATAAAAGTTTATTTTTGTCCCTTTATTGATGTCAGGGGAAAACAGTGCAGTTATGAAAATGGAATAAACTGAAAAGATTCCTTCAGTTCCTGCTGGTTGATTAGAACAAATGACTTTCCATTCCAGTTTTTATGAATGTATAGTTTTCTGAAAGCTTTATAATACTTCAGGGAAAGGAAATTGCAGGCAATAAATGATACAGGGTTGTTCAGGTTATTGGGAAATAGAGGAATGGGGTTTATCTGGAAAGGTGAGATTTACTATTCTGCTGTATTTCACTTAAATGTTTGAGAAGGAATCAGATGCAGTGATTTGTACTTTATTATGGGCATGGAAACAGCATGAGACACTTGCTCAGAACACCATTTGCTGATGCCGATGCAGCGTGCAGTGTTTACACACCTTGTGTCTGCAGCCAGCAGGCAGGCAGCAGTGTCAAACCTTTGCTATCCCCTACATTGCACTGGCTGCAAAGAGGTGTCTGCAGAGGCCGGGGGTGGTTTGCCTCTCCTGGTCAGCGAAGGCAGCAGATGTATTTTCATATCTCAGCTTGATAAACAGCATTGGTTTTTATAGAATGTATTTGGTTAAACAGTTCTTGCAGTGTTAGAGAGCTCTACCAGTAACGACGGTTTAATAAACCCAGGGTATTTTTTTTTTTCCTATGTAGAAAGCAGAAATATGGCAACAAAGGAAAAGCTTCAGTGCTTGAAAGATTTCCACAAGGACATCCTCAAACCTTCCCCCGGCAAGAGCCCAGGGACACGGCCTGAGGATGAGGCAGAAGGAAAGCCACCCCAGCGGGAGAAGTGGGCAAGCAAGATTGACTTTCTGCTGTCCGTGGCTGGTGGATTTATTGGTTTAGGCAATGTCTGGCGGTTTCCGTATCTCTGCTACAAAAATGGCGGAGGTGAGTATTTATTTCATTCTCATGAATCAATCTGTCTGCCTTATGCTTGCCATGTTTCAGTGCTTTCACCCAATTTTTGAAAAGAATAATCACACATCTGTTTTCTGCTTTCCTCGCCAGTCTTTGGGAGAGATTGTTTTATTACTTAATAGTTTTTGTTAAAACCTAATTATAGAAAAACAACACCAATTTAAAATTTTATACTAATGAACATTTTCTGCTCTTTTACTTCTGCTACAATTGAGTCTGAGTTTTAACCAAAAGATATGCTATTAATATAGACCAGTAGGATTTCAGACCAGTGGATTTCAAAACAAGAACATTCTGAGCCATGTGAAACTGTTGTGTGCCTAACCCCATTGTTATTGCAGATTTTCATATTTGAAAGTTAAGAAAATGCCCTTTCCAGCTTCATATACCCATTCTACTTGTAGAGTTCAAATATGAGCAAAAATACCCTAGAATAAGATTATTGTATACTGATATTAAAGTATCAAGTATGCTTCTTTGTTTATATATGTCTCTCAACACTTTTTAGACTGTCTTGTATGAAGTCACTTAAGCTCAGTTTTGTACTATGATATTCTCTCAACAGGTGCATTTCTTATACCTTATTTCATTTTCCTGTTTGGGGGAGGTCTTCCCGTGTTTTTCCTGGAGGTGGTGCTAGGACAGTATACCTCTGAAGGTGGAATTACATGCTGGGAAAAGATCTGCCCTATTTTCACTGGTTAGTACATCTTCTTCTGCTTTACTGCTTAAAGACACCTCTGTAAACCATATGCAGCAACACTATTCCCCTCATGTCCATTAACGCAGCTATTTGCTGTAGTAATTGAGGTATGATATTGGTTCCTGGAAAAGTAGAAGTCAGAGAGTCTGAAGGACAAGGTATTGAAAGGTATTGATTTTGATACTATCATCTTGTTAACTGACAGAACTGCCGATAAGCAAGAAAGAAATTGCATATTATGCCGTAAAAGGGCAATTGCACATTTTGTTCACAGGTATCGGAGAAGGTGTTGTTTTGGAAGCCTAGATGACCTTAGTGAAAACATCTTCAAAATGTTATTCTGGTCTGGAAATCAAAATCCCTCTGCCATGTGAAAGCTTATCATTGGCATCATTTGTCTGTTACTGATACAGCCAAAACCTGGACAGCATTTTTTGGTAGGATTCAGGAACAGGACTTTTGTCATAACTGAGCAGGTCCTAGCAAACCGGCACGTTGGTCTGATGTTACCGAAGGGCCTGTGCCAGCAAATGAAGAATCACTCACCGCTCACAGGAATTATATATCACAGGAATTATATGAATGCTGATCTGGAAGTTAACTAGAACGAAAAATGAAAGGCATGTTAGCAAAATTACCAAGGATGCCTAGCTTGTGAATAAATTACCCTTTACAGCGGGATAGCACAGGCAGAGTCATTTGGAATAATTACACTAAACAGAGCAGCGCTCTTCAAATCCCATTTGGAAAGAGTGGGCACTTCACGCTGACGTGTCTCTAGCTCTGCCACTGTTGCTGTTCCAGGCATCTCTCCCCTTATGTCACCCCAAGCAGAAGTGAGGGCTTTCTCTGTGGCTCACACTCCCACCTGATACTCTGAACGCTGCTAAAGTTGATGTAATTGTGCTGCTTTAGCTCCATTTTCTTCCTCCTCCTCCCACTTTTATGAAGCCTTTTTTTTGAGGAGGAGGAGGAAGGAATGTTCCTTGTTTAAATAGCAATCTCCCAGGCATCCATAAAGAGAAACTGTAGCTCTAATAATGTGACTAGCTGTGTATCCTGAATGAAATGCAGCTGTACAAAATAAATAGCATGTGCTCTGCTTGATTTCATCTGGCATAAAAATAATCTGTGGTGATAAAGACTCCTGTTGCAATAATGTTTGAAACTGTAAAATATGAGGCAGGTATCCCAGGTGCCGGGGTAGCTGTCAGAGTGATGTTAAAGAGAATCTCACAGGCTTTTCATCCTCTTGTAAGAGACTGCTCGAAGTTTTTAAAGGAAATCTCTTTTTTTTCCCTGTTATTCCTAAATGACAATCTTTGTAAGCTTTATGGAGCTAAAAAATTTTCAGTAAAGGGGACTTTTCGGAGTCCTTCAGTTTTACATTTAAAAAAATAGTGACTGCTTCTGACTTAAGACGTAGTATGAATCTGCCGGTGGAGCTAAGCTGTCAAGCTAGGAGAGAGATAGCAGACTCAGGAGAACAGTTGTGTATTTAATTAAAGTCTCCACCGGAACAGCATTCCGCTACCTCCTGAAGTTGTGTAGGACTCACCCTTATCTGCCCATGACCCTGCTTTTAAAAACAAACAGGGAACATTTTTTATCGTCAAATATTGATAGCTGAGTTAAACATTGATCTAATTAACCATAACAGCTACAAATATCATGCCTCCTTTGCACAAGTGAAATTGGGGCAGAAACAGCAGCTTTCATGTTGATAGTTCTGGAATTTTCCTTTTTAACTCATTCAAGAACTGTCTTTTTTTTGCACATAGGATAAGCTGAGCCAGCCAATAGGTGTGAGTGGTGCAGGGGTTGCCCAGCAAGCTGCCTCCAAGGAAGCTGGCTTGGGGGACTGTGTGGCAAGAACGAGGTTGCCCATGTAAGTGCTTAAGAAGTGAGATGGTGTAGCTCCCAAATAAGCAAAGCATGATGCCTTGACTTCCTTCTACTAAAACTTGAAATAGCTGGGTTAGTGTTAAATTGGGTAGATGCCTGCAGACCTCCCCTCGGATGTCATCAAACCATAGCCAGAAATTCAGCCCTGAGTGCTAGTCAGAGATGGTGGCAGGTCTGTGCTTATGTGTGATGGAGTTGAGTTGCGTTATTTCCATCAGCAGTGTGGTAGAGCAGGATACAAGTCTGCAACGCAGTGGGAATAGCACCAGCTCCACAAGATCAGGAGGCACCCTAGCAAGAAGCGGCTGTCACATCTGGATGTATTTCTTTTCTCTCCCCCTCTCATCAGGAATTGGTTATGCTTCCATAGTGATTGTGTCCCTTCTGAATGTGTACTACATCGTGATCCTGGCCTGGGGACTCTACTACCTGTTCCAGTCATTCCAGAGCGTCCTGCCGTGGGCGCACTGCCACCAGAAGTGGAACACGCCAACCTGCGTGGAAGACACTCTCAGGAAGAACAAAACACTCTGGATATCACTGAATGCCACTAACTTCACCTCTCCTGTCACAGAGTTTTGGGAGTAAGTACCACCTCTTCACGGTGCCTTTGGGGAGCTTTGGTGGCATGCCAGAAGTCAGGCCTGAGATTTTATGGAAGCCCCATAAGTAATGTTAGATAGTAAAAGAAATATTGGGTGTCAGTTGTTTAACCAGTGATTGCTACTGGTTCTTGCCCATCTTGAGACAGACTGGAAAGCCTGAGAGAGGTGGAGGAAGGTGTTAGATACATAACTGCATTCATCCTAGAGCATACAGGGAGCCCTAAAAGCCCAGTGCAACTTCTAGTTTGGAAGAAAACTTGTTTCCTTCTTGCTTGGGATTCTCTGAATGCATGCAGCTTTTCAGATGCCCTGATAGCAGTGATTTACAGTGGAAACAGTGACAAATTACCACTTTGTGGTTGCCTCTCCCTCTTCCCCAGCTGTTTGTATTTCCAGTACACTTTGTGAAGCTAGAACACACCTCTTATCAGTCTGACAACGATGCAAGGCATTGACCTCAGCAATAAAACTTGACAGAGGTGGTGGACGTTGTCCCGTACTGTAGGTTTCTTAGGTCATCTTTGTTACATCATTTTTCTCTGCAGTCTCTGAGGAGACTCTGTTTTGCCAGATGCCTTAATTTCATCAGGCCTAGGCTTCTTATTCCCATTTCTCTCTTATTTTTCAAGTTTTAATTTATATTGCATAACCTGATTTCTGAACGGACATGACCTCAAATCCATGTGTGTTTATATAGGCATCAAAACATATAGCAGCAGAGGAACGCACCTGTAGGGAAACTTAAATCCAAAGGATCTACAAATAGCATAGGGAGAATTTTTTTTTGGCTTGCTCAGATGGTCACTTAATAGTAGAATTATTTTCTGACCCAGCTTGGCTTTTTCATCATGTTTAAAGTCCAGTTTGGTCTGTGATCAACTTGTACCTACTTTTCTGTTTTTAAAAAGAATTGTTAGCCAGTAGCTCCAGCAGGAATGATGTTCATGCTGAAGATATTTGGCATGCGTTAGGTTTAGGAAAAAATAATCCTATTAACTGTACTAAAATCTGTTACACAAGAGCCAGAATAAAAAGGGCAGATTGGATCTTGGATGAGCAGTTTGTCAAAAGGCACCGGTGACCAGTGTGAGAGATGGGGTACAAGCTGTAAGAGTAGTCCTTTTCTCCTTTTCACCACGTCATGAGCACTGTGTTTCCATGTTGAGCAACAGATACTTTCCCAGGTGACTTCCTCCATTGTAAATATTGTAAATATGGAGGAAGTTGGAAAAAGTTTGTTAAATGATACCTCTGGATATTTTGGGGGAAGTTAGAGTCAAGTTGCAGTAAAAAAGGAAGCAATTCTCATTCCTTTGGACTCTCCCACAGTGACTCTGTGACTGAGAACCTTGAATCCAAATGAGTGGCTGGCTTGGTAGGATGTTCAAAGGTCTCCTCGGGGCCTCCCTAAGAAGCCTGGGTCCACACAGTGCTGCCCCTGAAGTACAGTAGCTCTCCCAGGACTTCAGAAGCACTGGGTTCATCACCAATTTTGTGCAGTAATTTTGCTCACAGATCAGATCCTCTTGTACCTGGGGGCAGCCATGAGCTTAGCAGCCTCCTGATGAGGCTATGGGGTTGCCCTCCTGCTCCAGAAGCTTCTACTCCTGTAATGCACAGATTTATGGTCCAGGTTGGCTCCCTTGGGCCCCAGGTGGCATCCACTTCAGGAGACTGAAGATACCATAGCAGAAGGGAATAGGGCTGAGAGTTGGAAAAGGGGTTGTAAGAGTGGGGGCTTCATGACCTCAGAGGACACCAGAGCTTTCTGTGGGTAACGACACAGTAGGTATGCAGTCAAGGGCCTGATGACAGGGCAGCCTGTCCATGGGTCAGGGGAACAATGTCCCCATGGGAGCACACTAGGGGTGGAGCTTTTAGTTAAGTTTCCTCTAAAAGAAAACAAGTTTCTGTCCTCAAAACTCCCTTGCAAGCTGAACCAAATCATTCTGTAGATACAGCCTAACAGATGTGGTCAGACTGGAGGTGCCTGAGGTGGGAGGACAAATCCTTGATCCTCACAGCACTTTCCCTTTCCCTCCGTCTTGCCCTCACTGTTTCAGTAGCACAGCTGGATGGAGCAAAGTTTGCTCAGAGATTAGTGCTCGTGCAGGCAACTCTCCTTGCACTTTGCAGTCACTTTAACTTTTGTCCTCAAATAACAGTTTAAAACACTGTGCACTGAACTCTTCCCTCGAGTCATGCTAGGGAGGAGTTTGGCTCCATAATCCTGCTAATACCCACATACTGTCCACAGTTCACTGTTTCATCATGAGTGAAACTTCCCTTAACAGAGCAAGCTGCCTTCTGGACTCATGGCACTTACAGAAGTATTAAAAATAGCTGTTGTCTCTGCATAAACAACTATTGGTGTCTTAAAGTACGGACAGAGATCACACAGCATTCTTGTAATTAAAGTTAGCATAGCTTTTACACAGTGCAAGCATTTGGTATCCCTAGTTTTTCCCCAGCCATGCTACTATTCTTTATAGTTCTGAAATTAAAAATAATTTTAAGAACTTTAAGGTACTTTGCCATCATAGACAATGCCAGCTGCCAGCCAGCCAACTACCCACATTGAAAGGACAGGTCCATAAATAGTCTTTAACTGAAGATATCCATCTGCTTTGTGGCACAATTAATTCCAATTTAATTCAGGGGTTTGTGAGTATTTGGTTTCTGAAACCCAATGCCATTTTTATTGTGGGACATTTATGTAGTGTCCTCATCAGTATTGCTTTGTAAAACTAGCACTGCCCAGATATAATTGACCACACTGATGCATTAACCTCTTCACGTTGAATAACGTGTCCTTAGCCTGGCTGAACATATAGTACAGCCTGACATTTCAGTTCATTTGAATTAATGTTCTGTGCAAATCACATGCTTGCTTGAGCAGCAATAAAAGAGGGTTAAGCAAATCTGGCTTTGTATCAGGAGACTTACCTCTTGGTATCACATGCTTCATGTCTTACTTTTGAAGATTTTATTTTGAAGTCCAAAACCTCAAAGGCTTACACACGTATTAATACATAAGGGATAAGTGTTATGGGGTAATTACGGTCAAACAAAACCTCTGATTGTCTGGTGCTGGCCAAGTGTTTATAAATATTTGGTAATCAGTAGACTTTATTCATCCAAATCCCAAGAAAGACCATCACGTGCTAATGGCATGTAATCTCAAAGGGAGCAACACAAAATCTAAACAAAGTCTAGGGCAGCTGTCTCTGCCTTTGGGGGCAAACTTGAGAGTTTTAAAAACCGTTGCATGTTCTCCTTCTAGTAGTCTTCTGGTACAACTGCTTCAGTGTTATTTATTCTTGTTCATCCAACACGAAAGAGTGCTTCGCCTCTCCTGGTACAAAAAGTCCTGTCTGCATTCACTTGATTAACGAGCTGGAATATCCTTCAAGGATTGCATAACTCTCCTCATTTTATTTTTGTTTATGTTCTAGAGCCAGTTACAGCTCCTATTACATTTCCATATTGCACATCACTAGAACATATTAGTCTATGAACAAGGTTCAAGAACTCATGTTTACAACAAACTCAGCCCCAGCCTGTTGTCCCATTGATTATATATGAGTGACAGTTAATGACAGCATCAAGACTATAAATTAGAATTAGTAACAACTCCATGCATAAATGCCATGAAGTTAGTTGAGTGGACTTGATGGAATCTAAGCAACACTGGGTTGTGTAACAAAGTTGAAGAGCTATCAGCATAGCTCAGCTTGTGCTCCTTCCTGAACTTGAATTTTCAGGGTATCGCAAATCTGTGTTGAGTGCTTCTGCTGCAAAAATGTGTTGGATTAGATTTCATGAAACAATTTGAATGCTGAGGCTCCCCTGGTAATTCTGGGCAGATTCCTTGAGGTAGTCGGTTTTCATGAGATGAGATAACTCAGGACAGAGAAAGCCAGCACATCGCTTAGTGCACATGCTGCCTCACCATAAAAAGGTAACATATCTGGCTCTCAGTGCCCTCCAAGAAAGCTTGAAAGGATTGCTGGGACAAACCATAGGTGAGATGACCGCTTGCTTTTAGTTACCTAAAAAAAAGGAAAGAAGTCTTAGCTGAATGCATTAATAGAGGTCCCTATTCCAAAGCGCATTTGCAGTTCATTATTCATGGTTTCCTGAGAGCTAGCTCTATAGGTTGCCTTTTTAATATGAACTGCTCATTAGATTGGAAAATTGTCATTTATTTTTAAAAAGCCACAGAAGGCTGCAGCTGAATTTTGTCGTTTTATAAATTTATTTTCTTCTTTTGTATACGCACAGCAGGTTTTTCCCTGGTTTCTTTAGGCTCAGGTGAACCAGGACTGCAACTTATGCCAAATATTCATTACTATGGGGTTTCTTGTAACTGTTGAATAGATGTGCTGATTAGGGCAGACTTTCCCTGTCTGGTGCCATTAGACCTTTTCCATAACAAAATACACACACGTTCGGAGAGAATAAAGCATTTGATGTGAGAACACATTCACACAGGTAATACAAGTGAATTTGGCAAACAGAAATGCAAAAACAGATGGGTGAGGGTTTGAGTTCTATTAAACTGGTTGATTCAGGTTTTTTTTGTCCCAAAAACTAATTGCAAATTTTCCATTGGTGACTTCATTCGCTATTATTTCCATGGTAATAGTGGGAAAAAAAAAATACAGGGGAAAACGAAACCACGGTGGTTTGTCTTGTACTGGATTCCACACAAACTTGTGGGCCTGACCCTGGTACAGCAGCCCAGACTGCTGTGGTCTCAGCTCTCCATGACTTAGGTGAAGGAAAGTGGCTAATTTTTATAGCTGTCTGAAAATAAAATTAAATTAACAATTTGTTAGGTAGCAAGGTTATTTCTCTAGTCTTGGGGCAAGGCATTTCTGCTGTAATTGAGGTCAAGCTTCTCCTTGACTTTAAAAAAACCTTGCAGAAACTCTTCAGAGTTTAGTAGGTTTGTTTGCAGAGGAGTTTTAGCATAGTGAACATTAAGAAACAGCTTGTTCTTTCATACATATTTGACAAATGAAGTAAGTATTCGGTACGACAAGGTCTGTCCAGTGTGTGAGGACAGTGTGTGTTGCACAAAAGTAAAAAAAAAAAAACTTTTAAATCAGTATTTAACAATGGCCCATGGCAGTTACCAAAAGAGAGAAGCCTTAATGAATTTTCCCCCTCAGTAACTGCATATTTTGATGATCAAATGTTGCTCCCTTAAGACCCAGCTTAGGAATCTCTTTTCATTTAACCTCAGTGACAGAATAAGTTTACCAACTATCTCAAGTTAGCTAAACAAGACCATGGTGGCACGGTGCTGAGGACGGACAGCAGCGTGCCCAGGCAGTGTCGGGGGGGCCGTGGGGGAGAACTGAGAATGGCTTCAGCCTTCGCCCTGCAAAGCCACACGGCGTGACGGTTCCCAGCGCTGCTTTTTCCCTTTCCTCCTTGTGACATTCTTGCTAATGAACTGAAAAGGCGGAGAAACACATGGATGCAGGCCAGTTGCAAGTGTCCGTGATGGAGACACCGTGTGCAGTGCTGCCGTGTGGCGTCAAAGCCGGGGCTTGTGGCAGTGACAGGGTGAGCTGCTCTTGCCTCTTCAAGGGAGCAAACATGAAAGCCACAGTGCTTTGAGCATACTTTCTTATCTCATATTGAGGTGGTCGTGGGCTGCTAAAAAGAGCTTAAAATGAAATGCTGTGCAGTATATTGAATGAAAAAATACCACAGACCTAGGGAAGATGTAGGGCTGCAAAGCTCAGCTTTGCTCACATAAGCCATGCTTAGCAAGCAGTGTTCATCTGCCCATGCCCTACACACCCATCATATAATCTCAGCCGTTGCAACTGGATTCTGCATTAACTGAGCTCCTGCATCTCTCTCTTGTTTCGTTTCTTTTCAAATATTCAGGCGCAATGTGCTGAGCTTGTCCTCAGGAATTGAAGATATTGGTATTATCAAGTGGGATCTAGCACTGTGTCTTCTCCTCGTCTGGGTGATATGTTTCTTCTGCATTTGGAAAGGAGTCAAATCCACTGGGAAAGTAAGTGCTCTTTTACCCTTTTTATAATCATTGCAGTTAACAGATGTTAGGAATACTAAGTAATGCTGTTCCTAAAGATATTCACCATTTCCTGGAAGAAAATAAGTATTTTTGCACTTAGTAAAAGAGGGATTCAGATTCAACTGATTTTCAAAAGTCATTGCCAGTGCCCAAAATGCCTGTGAGTCAAGTAGCCATTACTGGACTCAAGATGCAGATACTTTGCCTCTCTGAGGACAAACATCTTGCTGGTATATGTCATGAGCATGGAAGGTCTTAGGCCTGTGATGTGTGGTGCTCTGCACTACCTGTCTGTGCTCTCACACCAGCCAAGTTCATTCTCAGTGCAGCAGGGTGGATGTTAACACAGCTGTGGTAGGGATGTTTTAAGTCAGTGGGAACTCGTGGATGCATTGCATTTTTGAAATGCCGTTCACTTACAGAAGAGTTCTGTGTAGACACAGAAGACTAAACTTAGGTACTCGTTTAGAAGCACTCTCCTTAACAGAGATCCTGGGTAGACTGTGGTTTTAGTCTCATCGTGTGCTCTTCAGAATCATGTTTTTCTCTAAAGGGTAACAGTTAAATCATTCCTGAACCTCACCCTACTCCAGTGCAAGAAATAAATTACAGCAAATCTTGGCCAATCACTTAAGAACATGAAGCATGATGTTATTGCCCCTTGCATACAGAAGTGTTTTTAAACCTATTTTCATTAGGAAAGCATTTGAAGCCATTGCATATGTGTGGCTCTTAGCTTTAAACCTGAGGTTGAGGCAGCATTTAACGTAAGTCTAATAGAGGTAGAGAGGTCTCAAGATACTAAGCTCCTCCATGCTTCTTGTCAGGTAGGTGGAAGGGAGGAATCCCGTCAGTGTCCCACATGAGAAAAAGGCCACAGCATGAACCCATCTTTTATCAGCCCCCAGAGATGTCAGGAGGAGTGAGCAATTGCAAATGTCCCAACTGCAGAAACAGCATCATTTAGCATTTTTACCTTGTTACACACTGAAAAATCAACCAAGAGACAAAACTCTGTAGGAAACCAGACCTCATTAGTTCCACTGTTGACTAAACTGCTTGCTTTACTGTCGTTTCTGTCTTGCTTTCTGTGATTTTTATCATGGAGCCTCATTAAAATCATGCTGGTGCCCTACCCTGGATTCCCGCCAGCTTTGCCCCGAAGAACAGCTTCCACACCTCTAAAGCATACATTGGCAAAAATGTTTGCTTCTCAGTTCCCTCTGATTGATGTGACCCGATGAGGTGATTGTGTAAGTTTTATAGTAAAGGTGAACACAATAAATCTCCCGCAGTAGCTGAGTGGAAGCACACATTCCTGCAGCACCTCTGGCAAGCCTGGTGTCTGCTCAGTAAAGGTTACGGCAGCGCTGAGAGAGACTATTCCAAGCTCCCAATGGCACACTATTTTAAGCCCTAAAAGGTTGAAAACGGGTCTGTTAAAATCAGTTATCTAAAAATCTGTGTTTTCTGGAAAAACAGCAAAATGGTCTAATTTCTAAGACAAGGCAATTGGTAGGAATTCGCTGCCTCTTGTCCACAGCATCTGAGCTCGTGCAGATGTGGAGCCAAATCCCAACAAAACCATTGGAAAGTCTCTGGTTGACTCCATTAACTTTGGGGTCAAACAAAAGTAAACTGTAAACTCTAATGGAGGACTTGAATTATTTGAGAAGTCTAGTTTACTTTAGTGGATGGTTGTTTATAGCACTTCCATGCTTTCCAGCATGTTAATGGCTCTTTGGAAAGCGGGGGGGAAAAAAAAAAAAAAAAACCAAAAAAAACCCCAAGACATAGTTTTTAAATCTTGTAGTAGCCTTTTCAACAAATAAACATGAAATCATGGTAAAAAATGATAGTTGTGCTTGTGCTTTGGATAATGTGCTTGATGTTAAAAATTCTTCCAGCGATACAAGAGAATCTTTATCTGCAGCACAAAGGCCACTTTCTGAGTGTCGTATACTCAGTTCCTGCAAATACATCAAGGCATACATTTTTTTGTAAGAAAACTTTGATTTTTCATAGGCCCAGATTATATTCAAAAAAAAAAAATAGGAAGCACAGAAATCCCCCTTTCATCCTTCTGGCTTTGGTGAAACTGGGCTCATGTGTAATATATATTATTTGTCAGTGGAAAATATACAGAAATTTCAAGGAGAGAATTAAAAAGGATGTATATGAAAAGATTGCCTTTCATTTTAAGAAATCAATCCAGCTCTGTGAATTATTATGGCAATGCAGGCTTTGAGTTTTCATCGTTATTCTCAGAGGACACACTTAAGAAGAAAAATGGTGCATCCCGGGAGCCTTGCTGTAGTTAAACAAATTCTGGAAAACAAAAATACATTTTAACTCATGGCAGCAAACTGTAATTACCTGGGGGAATCATCTGACTCCATGAAAAATGCCCTTTCTTGGACAGTAGTGATTCTTGACTGTAAAACAGAGGTTATATAAAAAATGAGAGAAAGCACGGATGAGCAAAGAAAACAAAATGTTAGAGGTCAAAAAGTGTAGGTCTAAAGATAGAACTGTCCAAATGCAAGCTCAATTAACCCTCGCGCTGGAGATTAAAGCAAAGGGCTCTTTCATCAAATGAATTAGAAGATAACAAGAAGAGAAGTAGGCTGTTATTCAAAGGGAGAGGGAATAGAGGTTAGAGATAATGAAGACATATTCTCAAACTAGATGAATAGAGCCTTAGTTTCCAATAATGATGTTGTTGAATAGGCGGCGAGGGCAAGAATAAAGTTATGGGACTGGAAATTACTGCTGTTGAGGCTGATGCCAACCTGAGGGGCTTCATGCATTCAAGGTGATGGGAAGGGAGACACAGGAGCATGGACCAAATTATCTTCATCTCTGAAAGAAGTGCCTCGTGAAATTGCCTGTAGGATCAGTAGTGGGGCTGCACAGCAAGGCCAGAGGTAGCAGCAGAGCTTGCCAAACAGTTTGCCGTTCTAAATTCAAAGAAAGAGGTAATGCTTCAGGCACCCCCAGTGAGGAAAGCTCTTCAGCTTCCCTGGTAGAGATGCACTTGTCATGTGAGGAGGACAAACAGGACAAAGGCAGGATTTCAAACAGAAGTCATGAGTTGTGTAAAATCCTGCATGTTCTCTGCCTGAGTGACATGGCCACTGTCTGGGGGGCTCTGGAGGGATTGATGAACTTGCATTGCCTCCAGGCCTAAAGCAATAAGGTGATAAAAGACCATTAAACTAAAAGTAGACAGAAACTCGGGAGGAGTCCTTGTTAGGTATGAAGGGGCTTTGAATTCCCATTGTTAGATCTCTTGATTCTGAAGGTGTAGCGTTGACTGCCACAGACTAAATATATCTTTTTTTGGCTTTATTTTTCCTTCATTGCTAGGTAGTGTACATCACTGCCACGTTCCCATTCATCATGCTCCTTGTTCTACTCATCCGTGGTGTGACTCTGCCTGGAGCTGCAGAAGGCATCAAGTTTTATCTTTATCCTGATATCTCACGGTTAGCTGACCCACAGGTACAGAACCAGGAGTGGGGAGTGGGACGATTTCCTATGCAAAGGGGGATGGTGGAGGGTGATGGTGGTGATGTAATGGCAATAGATTTTTTTTTCCACGGTCTTTAGAGGTCCAAATATAGCATGAACATTAATGCTGGATTATATTTTCCAGAGATCTGCTTGAGAAGGTCACTGTTATCTGTGTTAATGCATCTTTCCATGTGTATGTATGTGTGTGTATGCGTGTGTATTTTTTTTGTGTCAAAGGACTCTGAGGCTGTAGACTCTGTCCCGTTATACAATCTCAGCTTTCTTGTTGGGAAGGTAAGGGAGATGCATTTTTTTAATGAGGATAGTCTGTAGTTTCAAAGGAGAGACACGTGAGCTTCACAGATGGAACAACAAGCGGCAACTGTGAGTACCAGTGTCACTAAGCTCCCACTGCTCAATAGGAAGACATTGGGAAATAAGTAAATGAAATAATAGAAGAATGAAAACCCATGCAAAAGTGGAGAAAAATGCTTTTTGAGGCACAGGAACTACTGTTCACTTAGCCGTGGCTAGGGGAGCTAGACTTACTCTTTCTGTATAGGCTGTGATTAGATAAAGATTCTTTCTGTGCTCACAGAGAGCAAATATGTGACACTTGAGCAGACCAGCATCTTTTCAGCCAATAATGATCATGTAAGAAATAGAAAAAAAATGCAGTACCCCCTCCCCAAAAACAAGGGATCTTTGAAAATAACAAAATGTTGGCGACAGTGAGAGGGATTAATGTCTGTCTTTGCTATTTCTTCCTAATGAGTATTCAGTTAAAATAAAAATCCAATGATAGCTAAATATCTGAAGTAGGAAAAGTGTAATTGAAAGAAACATTGTGGAAATTTGGTTCATTCTCTGATCTTGCCCTCTTTATACAAGACACCCTCTTCACAGGAGACAGTATATTTTATGAATGAATCTTCTTTTATGGGACTTTATCATTTTTATGATCTACTATTAGCCCTAACTCTAAAGCATCAGCCAATGATGTAGAAGAGATTCATGCGAGCTGGCAGGCCCCCTCCCATGGTCTAGCAAAAGCATCATCTCCAAGGAGATACCAGTCAGCAAGGTGCTGGAAAGCAGTGGTGGGAGGGAGGAAGTAACGGTCTACAGTCTTAATTCTCACTTACTCAGACTCCTTGGTGGTTTCTACTGGTGTTAGCAGAAAGAAGCAAACAGATGGGATTTAGTGGACGCATTTTGATAGCTTGCTACATATTTACTAACTGAGAAGTTGATAGTTTACTGTTATTTCACTCTGTATATGTTTTGGGTTTTTTTATGTAATCAGGAGAAAGAATCATGCAACTGAGATCAGATACATATCTTATAAAATACATTGTATTTTGCTTGTTTTCCCCCTACCCCTATGGCTCTTTATCTTGCATTTAAACAGATACAAAAACAACTAGAAAGCTAGAAAAATAAACAAACCAAATACACAAACCTGTTTCTCAAGCTTTTCACATCCTCAGTTTAGTGACTCTGTCAGCTGATTCCAACTGAAATGAGTTACAGCAGAAATGAGCAATGTTATAAATACTTCTGCATTTCCTATTGCGCTGAAACACATTTATCATTGCACCAACAGGAAGGATCAGCTGAATGACTAAGAAACTAGAAATACTGAGCATCTTTGGGGAAGGGGATACAGGAACTGTTGAAGAGATGGTGTTCTTGTAGGCTCTGACACTAACAATTTTCTTTTCCCTGTGAAAGCCAAACTTGCAAATGTGATGTTCTCTTTCCCTCCCTCCCTGATCCTTTAGCTGTCACCCTCAATGGAAGCAATTATTTTGTTGATTTTGCCTAGTTTGAACTGTATGTTTGTGTCAAATGGTGCAATGCAACAATGCCGGTAATAACAGTCTTTCTATCTTTCCCTTTAGGTCTGGATAGATGCAGGGACACAAATCTTCTTCTCATATGCAATCTGCTTAGGAGCAATGACTTCCCTGGGGAGCTACAACAAGTACAAATACAACTGCTATAGGCAAGTTTCCATCCAAGGGGGTTTAGTGTTTTAGCTAAATGATGTAAATAAAGTAGGGACAATGGGTTAATTTTTTTTTAATTAACTTGCTCCATGACATATGTGTGACTTAGGGACTGTTTGCTGCTGGGATGCCTGAACAGTGGTACCAGTTTTGTGTCTGGCTTCGCAATTTTTTCCGTCCTGGGCTTCATGGCACAAGAGCAAGGGGTGAACATTGCTGATGTGGCAGAGTCAGGTACGATGGTATTGGTGGCAGTGGTGGTGGGCACTGCCGCCTAGCGTGTGAGCAAAGTTCTGCAGACGCAATCAGCTAACATCTAAGCAATAAAACAGAACAAGATTTCCCATAATCTCCAGAAAAAATAAGCGCATTGTTGATTTGGGCTTTCATCTAGAGCAGTGAGGGTTAGCTGGGGTTGTATTGTTTACTCTGTCTTGATTAACAGAGCAGTGACCACATTTCCTAGAGTGTGCTAATCCATTTGAGTTGAGAGTAAAGATAACCACACCATTATCCAGGGTCCAGAATGTTATTGTTTCAAGAATTTATTCCATCCTTCTTTTCAGACTACCTTTATTTTCATCCGAATGCAAATAGCCAGTATTTATGTATTTTTAATAGCTTAGTTTTGCTTGCTCACAGCACAGCGCTGCAGTGGGAATATTACCTTGGCCTTTGGAAGGGACATACACACATATATTCCCAAGTCTCACTGAAAGGCAAGAGTAGTTGGAGAACTCCATCTCCTGTGTTCTGTGCACCATTTCATCCACAGGAACTCTAGTTGTTGCAGTCCTGCATTTGTCCTTTGTAGCTTCAGAGTGAGGCTGACAGAACTGTAAGAAGTCCAGTTTGAAACTGGATGTACATTTAGGTTTCCTCCCTTATTTCAGAAGTGTTCTGGCCATTAACATTCAGCTACACACATGCAGCTGAAGAAGGCTAAATCCTCATAGCATGTGAATATATCTCAGACAAAACAGATGACATTTTTTTCTCTCTGCATGTCTTGTCCATGAGGGCAGGTGTAACCATGTGCTTTCGCATAGAACAGATTAGATGGGAATTACCATTCAAAAATAATGTGTCAGGCCTCGACAGCCATGAGGCTTAAAGCTAATTAGATTCAAGTAATAACAGTGTCATCCGAGTGCACTTATGGAATTTCTTTCTGATTTTTTTGAGCAATTTTATTTCACCTGCATAGTATTTGAAAGCTTTCCTCTTCAAACATGCTATTAAAAAGAAAAAGTCAATGTATCTTCTAATCACATGGCTCTGGGAGTTAAGTCTTTAAGAAAAGTATCTCAATTCAAAAGGGCTAAAGAGAAACTAATAACATTGGTGGCACTGCTGGATTATTAGGTGGCTACAATTGGCATACCTCTTGCAAGTGCAATTAGTTAATGGTCTTGGCCATAATGCTTATTTTGATTGGAGGTTGATTGCTTTGTTTGAAAACAAAAAGCAAGGGAATAATCCTATTGAATGAATCATAAATAGCCCCATTTGTTTTTTTTTATATGTAGGTGGATCAATTCCAAGAGTAGCATTGTTAATTATTTCCACATTAGGTTTTTATCTGGTCAATATTTATTCTAATTTTTATTATTAAGTCTCTGATAAACAAGCAGCTGTATTCCCATTGCTCAACATTTTTAGAATTAAACAATTCTATAGTAACACTGGATCGTTAAATAATGTTTTAATACAAATTAACTAACAGACTTAGTGCTTACATAGCATTTTTTCAACAGCTCAAAAATCACTTTTTTAAAAGGAGAGATTTTGTATCTTATTATAGGGACAACAAGAGCACTGATTAGCTTCCATACTTGGCTTTTGATTTCTTGCATGTTTTGTTGTCTATTCCTTCAGGTTTTCTACTTTATTTAAATTCAGCCCTAATAACAAATGACCAGAGACTGCAACCGTCTCACTGTTCAGTGGGTTGCCCATCATCACTGGCTGGTCTTCAGCTAAATCCTAATGGACATTTTTACATGACAATAAACATCACCAAAATGAACCAAAATGATCCAAACTGCCTTTCTCAGCCAAAAAAAAAAAAAAAAAAAAAAAAAAAATTATCCTCAGTGCCTTCCTCAGCAGAGGTCAAGTGCAGAGCCATTGGAGACCTCTTGGTCCCCCTGGGATGAGGATCCCAGGACCTGCGTGGGGCCATGGGGGAGGCTCTTGCTGCTGCTGACTTCTCGGCACAGAGACATTCAGCAGGCACTTGAGCCTCTTTTTTCAGCCTTACCTTTTTTGATTTCTTATGACGCAAGGTGAGAACTGCTTCCCAGGGTCAGGAAAAAGGTGAGCAGAGACACTGCTGCTTGGCTGTAGCACCAGGGAGAGGACATTGTCTACAGGGCCAAGACCTCCTGCTCCCCCCCATCTCTGTGCAGCGAGTTAAATCCCTCCTGCCCTATGTGTGACACCATTTGTTGTCTTGTTTGCCCTCCCACAAGCCAGGGAAGCATCAGCAAATTTGCTGACAGCAGAATCTCATGGCCACATTTTTTACCCCTGCCAAATTCAGCCTTGGTGCAGCGTTCCTGGAACACCCTTGTCAGTGAGGGGTGGCTCCTGCTTAAAGCACTGTTTGCTGCTGCCAGCCTTCACTGGCTTAGACTTACACCACAGTTACGTTAGACCCCTTTGACTTCCCAGTGAAAGGAGACTTTTAATAAATAGCACTTGATTTCTTTTCAGAAATAGTTTTAAAGGGAGAGAGGAAAACAGTGGAGGCTCAACAAAGCCATAGTAAGTCCTGTCTAATCTGTGCTGCGTCTCTGGCTGGAAGAAATACATTACTGCCTGCGCAATTTGTAGCAGATCTGCCTTTTTTTAAAATCCAATTGCAAACAAATTCAGATTAAGCAGGCCTGACTATAGTGCCTTGGTCTCCCTCATGCCTGCCCGGTCTCTGGCCCCGCAGTGCTCTGCTCCCAGGGCGCATCTCCAGCCATGCTGCGGCATTTTGCCGGCAAACAGCCAGCGAGTGGGCTGGGATGGTGGCAGTCCTAAGTGGCTCTTAATAGCAGCCACAAGTGCCTCACTTTTGCAAAACACCCTTCAGAGCAACAGAGTTTCAAATTAAATATGATTTTAGATTATTTATCTTCAGTTGAGGGGATGCCAGGAACATTTTCTTTCACATAGACTTTTCTCTTTATATTTCAACACTTAGTTTCAAAGGAAAATCAAAGCTAGCACAGGGCTTAGGGCACTTGGTATTAGACCGTATCACAGTGCAAGCACAGTTTCACTGGCCAAAGCATACAGAATTGCAGCAAGTTTTGAGGAGAGCAGTTTTACATCTGTCTCATCAATTGCACAGATCAGCTGCAAATGCCCTCTGATAGCAGTTCTCCCTCAGGGAGGATCTACTGTATTCACTGAATTAGGGGGGAAAAAAACCAAAGCCCCACAAAATTTGAGACATTCACTAATTTTTTGATATCTTCTGTCGTATAAAATCTTAGTTGTGTTTCATTTTAAATAAAATTAGTTGCTCGATTGTTGGCTAATTTGTATTTATTTCTGTTCAAATATTTTCAGTGACTTGAAGTTTCTTTAGTTCGAAAAAAAAGTCATCTTTTTTTTACCTCTTTCTCTAGCTTCTTTTTCCATCTTTCTTTCTGGAAAGGAAAAGTGGGAGGTAGGAAGAGCAGCGTTAGAGATTTTTTATGTACAGATCAGAGATAGGATTTCTGTCCCCGCACTGCAGCAGTTTAAAAAAATTCCTTTTCCCATTGAAAATTACTTGAACTCACATCAAAATCCTGGAAAATGCCAATTTTCAGGGCTCCTTAAAGCAAACAAGCAGACGAGCCAGGCATTCCTGGGTTTAATCTGAATTTAAATCTGCCCTCAGAATTTTGTGTTGGCTTCACCAAATTTCTATGGCCACTTTGAGAGCCTGCTGTAAATGCTGGCTTCCCAGTGTTCCTGTCTCCCACTTGGAGAGGGCTCTTTCTCTCAACAAAAGCTCTCGTAAGTGATAGCTGGTAGCACCTGGCTCCAGGTGAGAGCGCCTTTGCAGATCAGCAAGCGAGAGCACTGCACGTGTGCTCGGGTTGTGGGTGTGAGTGAGCTGCCGGCTGGTCCACGGTGCAGATGAGACCCAGTCCAGTGATGAGCACTCGCACACAAGGCTTTGGTTTCCAGAACAGGGAAGCCAGGCACTTAGCCCCAGCCCTGCTGGTGCTCCCAGACTGTTGCAATCCTTTCTGCAGTTGGGGCTGATGATCATATTCAGCGTCACCATGGCAGGTCTGCATAGGCTGGCTGGATAGGGGCAGATGATGTGACAGCACGGGGAAGTGATTTTACACACCAGCAATCCCTAACAGCAGGAGGCATTTTTTTCAGGGACCACAGCTGATATAACTAGGAGTAGCCTGATCACTTCAGTACAGCGGTGAGGGTTTGGAGAAGCAAAGGAGCAGACTCCTGGAGTGCAAACCCTCCTCTAGAAAAGCCGTGCTGGGTTTGGAGGTTGCATACAGAGGGAGGCGGTGGTTGCATTAGCAAAGATCCCAGGGAATGTTTGGAGCAGAGTCCCTTTCCCTGCATGCAAAAGTTTCATCATCATCATCTTCATCGTGACCATGTGGGCTAGCAGTGGGATTCTGCATTCCCCTGGGTCACCCCTATTCCCCCTGCCCCCAGTACTGCCCTGTGTCCAAGTGGGCAGGTGTAGGACCACCTCCATTATTGGCATGTTTGAGACAGATGTTAAAACTGGTGATCTGTTAGCAATGTCCTCGGGGGTTTGCCTGTGGTTTCTGCTGTAGTCATGCGTGCTTCGATTTCAGATAAAAGAGCCAAACTATTTCACTTCTGGTATTTCCAGCCGCGTTTGGATTTATCTGAACGGAATCAGGCATTCCTGCATTTGAGTGTGGCTACCTTTACAAAAGAGCTGGTACTTACTATTTCTCTTCCCTTCCCTTCCCCCCTTTCCTATTTTCTCTTTCTCTAGGTCCAGGCCTGGCCTTCATTGCCTACCCAAAAGCTGTGTCCATGATGCCACTGCCCACCTTTTGGGCAATCCTTTTTTTTATTATGCTTCTGTTGCTTGGACTGGATAGCCAGGTTAGTATGGTGGGTAAGCGATGTGTGGCTTATTGTCTTGGTGCTGCTGACAGAAAAGCTGGTTCTACAGACCTGAGTTAAGAAGAGAATACCTCTAATGCTCCTTAAGAGGAATTCATGTGGGTTGCTTTTTAATGCAGGGGCTTCATCTGATGAATCTGTGACTGTTGATTCATGGTATGAAGTTGCTTAATATAAGTCTTTGTCATCAGGGGTTAAAGGAGTGCACAAGACTAGGACAGTACTCCCTAACCTAAATAGCAGTCCTGGTCTGGCCACAACATACCACCATTTAGGTCACAGTATAGTATTTTCCTACTTTGGAAAAGAGCTTAATCATTTTAAAACATAAAAGACTACAGCAGTCTGTTCCACAGAGTACTTTGTACCATTGCGATCACCTGTGGATACACATTAAAACACTTTATGAGGATTAATAAATACTAGAAATACAGGCTTTGATAGTTGCCAAGTGCCAAAAAATAAAAGCAAAGCTATCGTGAGGCACAAAAAGCACAAAATGTTTTGTGCAGCATAGCCAGGGTGGTTTCATGAACAGAGGACAAAAATGCAGCCTTTTTCGGTGGCCTTAGGCTCAGAGCTGCTGAGCAATGTGGGATCCTGCTGACTTTCACGTCACCAGCACATATTCAGTACCTCCAAACAGACCAGAAAGCATCTCGTGTTCCAGCTGTACTAATTAAATAGGACATGCTGCTATTAATTAGTGAGCATAAAAATGAAAAAAGTTCAGTCCAAGAAGTTAGGTTGTTTTTCCCGGTGGTTGCTTATAGGAATGAATGTTGGACTAAATACCTCAAAAGAACCTGTAAATCATTTCTAGATAGTCCACTTACAAGGAAACATGGGTGACCGGGGATTATGCAGTAACTACACATTCAAAATTTCTGAAGTTTTCAGGGCAACAGGCAGCTTTCTGCACTCAAATGGAAAGTCAGATTATAAAAACCCAATTGGTAAGGATGAAATGTTCATTTAGGCTTAATGTTCTCTCATGAGGAGAGATCCGTAAATGGATTTTTACCCAGTTGTTGTGTACTTAATCTCTTACATTTTTTATATTCTATGTGCCCTAAATTGCTCTTTATGGATTAATCTTTGAACTCTAGTAAGCAACTTTCAATCATTCCAAAGTAAACGTAGAAGTGCCCAATGCTGTGGTTCAGCAACCCTGTGCTTATGCAAATTGGAAGCTGTCTAGTAATTTTAAAAAGCTCTTCACTGCATAGAATGATTAAAACTAATTGGAGCGCTTAATTTCTCTCCTCCACCCCTCTGGTTTTTTGGAGTGCAGTCAAGCAAGTTTCTGGAATGCTGGAACAGTTTAAGATCAAATCAGCCCAAAGGAAAGGGTTGCATTTAAAAAGAAAACCAGTTTTGCAGAAGTCAAAATAACAAGACAGGAGGCAACAAAATCTGGTGGAATGTTTGCAGGACGGTCTGTATTTCCAAAATAGAGCTTCAGCTCATGGTCAAAGAGGGTAGAGTTGTTACTGGGCACTTTTAGAGCAATATAGACACTGGGTGGGAAAAGGTAGCTTTTTTGAAATAGTGCTATTTCATAGACTCCCCATGATAACTCATTAGTTATAAGATGATCTGTCCAATTAAAGTGAAGGTCATTTCTACAGCGGCAACCTTGATTGTCCATGGTATCCTCATGCCTTCAGTGAACTTGGTGTTTTTGTACCTTGCCAGGCTGAAAGTATAGGTCAGCTAAATGATTCCTTCTTTGGATTTGTTTGGGGGGAGTTCAGTAGTCATTTTCTCCATGGGTGAAATGCATTAGGTTTTTGCTTAAACTTCTATTCAAACCCAGTTAGGGTTATTTGGGTTATTATTGAAGTTACACATCTTACATGTAATTTTCCAGTGGCAAGTAAGTACAGATATAGTTTATTATGAAGCTAGATGAAGTGAGATTTTTAGCTCATCTATTCAGAACTTCATTTTTGTTTTACACATACAAATAGTTTACTAAATCTTTGTATGGGGACTGTACGAGCAGCTCCATTATTGCTGCAGAAGTACCCCAGAGCCTCAGTCGTAGGTACTTTGCTCACAAGTTCAGAAAAGACAAGTTCAGTCAAGAAGAGCTGCTCTTTCACATCAAAGTCTGCCTTCCCTTTGCTGAATTTTCACTAGCAAATCCACGAGTAGAATTATAGCCAGTTGTAGAATTAACCTACCTAATACCTGTGAGGTTTTCTGGCACATCAAAAAAAGGCTGGGAGGTGCTTTCCTAGCTTAGTCTTTTTTGTGTGTTTTCTCTCTTCCTCGTTCATAGCACACATCTTGTATTCATCTGGAACAGCTACAACATAAAGCCACATAAGTGTCTTCCTGTCATCAAATTAACTTCCTTTATCCTTGAGGCTTGCATTTACAGAGCCCCTTTGGTAGTTCATAAAGCTGCTAGGGAACAAATGGCAATTCTGAAATCTTGTTCCAACGTGACTGCTACCCCCACGCTTCAACCTCTGAGTTACAAAGGAATGGCTTCTGATTTATTTATTCAGAGCAGCATTTTGCCACATTTAGGGTATTGCTGTGGAACATTTGTTCAAGTATGAGCCCAGATAAAATGCATGCCGGGTAATATTCAAGTCACATTTTTTTGTTGTTGTTTTTCCCTTTTAGTTTGTTGAAGTTGAAGGACAGATCACGTCATTAGTTGATCTGCACCCATCCTTCCTAAGGAAGGGTTACCGACGGGAAATCTTCATCGCTATAGTATGTTTCCTTAGCTATCTTCTGGGACTAACTATGGTGACTGAGGTGAGTAGCACCAGTGCTAGAAATTGCCTTCTTTATTATCCAGTTTCCAGACCAATTTTGGCTATGAATGAGACTGCATGGAATTAGCCATGCAGAGGAGCGCTCCTCTTTAGATCGACAGAGCGTGTTTCACCCCTAGATCTGAAAGCATTTTGAAAGGGAGCTATGTATTCCCCTGTTTTCAGCCAGAGGAAGAGAGACATGAAATCTCATTAAATTCAATTTGATCTCAGGTATTAATTAACATGAGTATGAACATTAACATCTGGCTCTAAATGATGAAACACATTGGGAACCTTCATCAGAGCAGATTAAAAATCCATGCAGTGCATGCAGGGAAAGATTTTATCTTACATAGATTTGAATCAATGTTCCAGTGGCTGCACTATTGTGATATTTATCTCTAAAATAAAATCCAAACCAGATTTTGAAAACAGCTGAAAGAGCACAATTGCGGGAGTTAAAATAGCACCTGTAATAGAGGTGCCTAACAAACACATTTTTTCAAGTAAAAGTGCAGGTATATACAGTTCAGTATAGTGAGAGCAAAGAGTCCCAACAGCATAGTATAAAGAAAGAGAGTTAGAAAAAATTAACTATTCTCATGAAAAAAGTCCTTCCTTCTGCTCAATTAATAAATGAAGATCATTCTGATGAACTGATTTCCATTTTTAGTATTTTGGAGGCGTTAATGTTAGGAGGTGACCTATTATTTCTTTACATCATTTATTTCTATAAATGCCCATCCTAAAATACTTTTAAGAAGGAAAGATTTAAGTGTCTCAGTAGATTATCCAAAGCAGCTTAATTTTGTTTAATCGTTGTCTTGTTTGGAATGCTTGCTGTAGTAAACATGCATATTCTCTGGAGAAGGTGATGCCAAATATTTACCTTACCTACTTGCTTGATACTTCTTGTTAGACAGCAATCATTAAGATATGTTGGTAGATGCTACTGGGAGCTGGCCCTGAAGTATTCAGGTTTTTTCCTGTCCTAATCCACCGTGTCTCTGTTTTACAGGGTGGCATGTATGTTTTTCAACTCTTTGACTACTATGCAGCTAGTGGTGTATGCCTTTTGTGGGTTGCATTCTTTGAATGTATTGCTGTAGCCTGGGTTTATGGTAAGTGAGAATCCTTTCATCTGATAACTTTTGATGAGTCAGTGACAATTCTGCTAGCCAAACATTTAATCATCAGCCACCCCAGAATCTTCTTCCCAGCAATAGACATATGCCATTAATCTAACTTTGCACTGAACTCTTGGAGACAAATTTGCAATTGGGATGAAGCCAGCCTCCAGTGTTTTTCCATACAAAAATGACTATTTTTCCATTGCTAATTAATAAAGGCATAATTAAGCTTTTACATGTGTTAAGTTTAGAGATGAGAGTTGAAAGTTTGGCCAGCCATGAAAATTTCTGTTTGTCTCTCAGAGAATTTCCTTTCAGAGCAGCAATGTCCACAGGCGACAAGCCAACCAAATAGAAAATACAAAAAGCAAGCTGACAGAAAAGTGTATTCTGTCCCATTACTTTTAGGTGATGCTGAGTACTAAGGTCTGATAGTAGCCTCTGTAGCTGCCTGAGATTGTAGCTGAGGAATGATCAGATGTTTGCTGCTAAGGACTGGTCATTTCCCTGATTCTTTATGTACTCCAACTCCTTAGAAAAGCAAAACAAACAAAGCCTTCATCCTGCATCAGTCAAATTTCTGTAGAAACGGGGCGTACCATTTGCTGCCATGTCCTTCCCATGGTGATCCCTCTGGCAAGTTCAGAGAGAGTCTGGGGAGAGGAGTGGGTGCGTGACAGGGGCAGGAGGGATTAGCATTGCACTCCTGCCTCCAAATAACGAGGGGTGTGTAGGATGAGAGCGTCCCCCAACCCATGAGTTTCTCAAGGAGAAAATCATGAACTTCACAGCCAGGGGAAGCATTTGAACAATACATCTGACACCCTGATCTTCCCTTTAAATACCCCTTGGGAGGGCTAGGAAAGCAGCTGTAATCCTACAGTCCTTACACGGCTTTTATATGCTCGATTCTGATAAATGCACTCGCTGTCCTTTACAGGCGCTGATAATATTTATGATGCCATTGAGGATATGATTGGATACAGACCTGGTCCCTGGATGAAATGGAGCTGGATTGTGATCACACCAGTTCTTTGTGTGGTGAGTACTGACCAGTGCTCTTTCAAGTCTTCCACGTGGCAGCTCAGAGCCACCTCTCGCTGCTTCTCTTCGAGTGAAGGCCACTGCATTCAGAGATACACCAATTGGCAGAGAGATGCTGGAGGCTTGAACACACCCCTCAATGGCATCATATTCTTAGATGTTAGTTGTTAATGTGACAGTTCTCTACTGTACCTGTGCAAATTGCAGTTGGCTACCTTTGAGTTGATTTTTCTTAGGATTGACAAAATACTACATTCGTGACACAGAAAACTCACTCTCCAAAGAGCAGTCCCAGCTTAAAGTGATAGGACTACTAGGCCATTTTAACAAAAAGATGTGAGCAGTCTGAGGCAGGCGCTCAGCTTGAAGTATTTCATTTGCTGCGAAGAACATCCCAGTAACCTCCTTCCAATGTGCAGCAAATATCTGAGCCCTGAAAAAGATCAGGCTGCGTACTGCAGCTGCTCAGCACCATTGCTTAACGCCCTATTGTCAAGCAGCAGTTTACCTATAAGCAAATGCAGATGCTCTTCCAATGGTTTAAATGGAAGAATAATTCCCCTATTGTTTTAAAATACATATGGTATCCATCAGCTCTGCCTTTCACTGCCTGTTTTCCTTTCTCATCCACAGGGGTGCTTTATCTTTTCTTTGGCCAAATACAAACCACTGACCTACAACAAGGTCTACACATACCCAGACTGGGCAATTGGCCTGGGCTGGGTTCTTGCCCTTTCCTCCATGATCTGCATCCCTATGGTGATGGTCATCCGCATCATACAGTCAGATGGGTCGCTTATTGAGGTAAGAGCAACGGTTGTCTAGAGGAGAAAGGGAGTTTTGACTTGCTGTGTTTTATACAAAATAAGCACAATGCTTGGAAAACTGCCACCGTGTCCAGGTAGGGCAAAGTTGGGTGCCTCTCCTGCAGTGAATGCAAATAAGACTGTTAAAGATCACCTGTGCTTTGGGCAAACAGTAGAAACAGAACAAACACAAAGCCTTCTGTCCTCAGACAAACACCAGGTGATTTTACTTGCATCCCATTTCGGCAGTTTCCAGCTTGGCAAATCATTGCCTCCGCGTGCAGACAAGCGCTCAAGGACTGGAGTGCTTCTGAGTGCCAGATTTCTCTTTTCCAACCCATGGGGACAAGGAAGCACCTTGCCACAAAACACTGAGAAAACTAAAGTGAGGAAAGAGAGAGAGACAGACCTGGGTCAAACCTGGCTGTGTAAGACCTCATTGAATTTCAGGGGAATTCAGATCCACTTGTGGATTATGTGGCTCTCACACATGGCCTTTGCTCTGGGGTACTGAATAAAAGTCAACCTCTCCTGCCAGTGGACTTCACTTTTTAGCTTTTTTTTTTTTTTATTCCTAATGAGTCAAATTGAAACACTGGATCCAGATTGCCCTGAGCTTTGGAAAACTCTGGGTCGGATTCAGACTTGATAGTGCAGATTCTTTTGAGTTTGGATTTGCAGATAATCTCTTGCCCTTTGCAGTTCAGCACAGGCTCCCCTGATCTGTTTTTCTTCCAGAGCAAAGTTTTTAGAGACTGTGCAAGCATGAAAATTAGCAATTCTCTTCTAAGGTTTCAGATTAGTTTTGTTTTTGCCTAATGAGACAGTCTTAAATGCAGCCTAGGGTATTCTTGGAGGAGGAAGTGGGACACTTCAGGTTAGGAAATAAGAGAAAATTGAATAAAAAAAGAACATTTCCCAGTGAATAAATGCTTGCATTTGTTTTCATCCAAGTGTTAATGGTCTTTTTCAGCTGTGGCCAGAGCATTTTCATGAGTGTTTATTTTCCTGCCTACATTGTCACCATCAATTGAGAGACAAGTCTAAAAGTAGCCAAAACACTCCACAAAGACCATGTTAGGAAAGGAAAGAGAGTAAACACTGGTCAGATGCCATTTAGTCCTTCCTTTGTGTACTGAGATGTAGGAGAGAAGTTGCCGCTTGGCAGTGAATGGCTGGGCTAAAAGGCAGAGCTGTTTCTAAATGCAGAAGGAGAAGGCACGTAATTTGCGCAGCAGCTGCAGCACTGAAAGCCCAACGTGCAGGATGCTGGATAACGCCGTGAATGTCCCCTGGTGTCTGGCTCGCCTGCCTCAAGGCCGGCTCTGCAGCTGAGCAGAAGTTGAACGCAGCGCTCCGCGGCCCGGGTCCCCACGTCCTCACTGAGCCGTGCGACCTGCGCGCGTCTGACGGCCCCCAACCCCACCCTCGGCTCGCCACACCGACACGGGGGGCCCCTTGGTCCTCTAACCTTTTCTTTTTTTTCTTTCTTTCTTTCTTTCAGAGGATAAAAGCGGTGGCTGCCCCCAAGGAAGTGAATCGGTGGTCCAAAGAAACGGAGAGTGGCACCCCCTTCTGCCCCAATGGAACTTCGAATGGCGGATTGATCAAGCCAACTCATATCATTGTGGAAACCATGATGTGAGCTCTCTCTGTGAGAGGATAAACCTGCTTTAACTGCCGTTTACTAACCATAGATTCTCATAGGACCAGGTTTACAGAGCTTTATATTTGCACTAGGATTTATTTTTATTTCTCACAGAGAAAGTTATTTTTTGTGTGTGTTTTTTTTTTAATATTTTGTAAGGTAATCACAGCAGATGCCTCTCTGTAGAGGGAGAGCTTTCATATCAGACTAGACATATTACAGGAATTTACTATTATTGGGTTTTTTTAAATATATATATCTTTATCTCTAAATATTATACACCTTACCACTTGAATTGATTGTCTTGCCAGCAATACATTCAAGTCTCAGAAAGCAATTTTAGGTGCTGGTATGGTTGGGAGCAGGGTAACATACAGAACACACATAAGGAGCTCTGTTGGGAGATATGATTAAAAAAAGAAGACACTGTTTCAAGAGAATTTTCAAAGGTGTAGTATTTCCACCCTCTGGTTCAATTGTGGTAAACGACGGGCTTCAGGGTCACATTAGGGAAAGGGTACAGTTATGTTTATCACAGTCCCTGAATAAAGATACAGCTGGGAAGCTGGCGTAGGATTTGCAAGGGAGGCAAAGAAGTTGGGTGTGAAAAGCCTTGCAGCTGTGCCTCCCAAGCATGGCATTGGGACCCTGTCACACAGGTGAGAGGAAGACTTTAGGAAGGTGTTTGCAGGATTTGGCATGGTTCACTTTTTTTTTTTTCTGTTTGTTTGTTTTTTGGTTTTTTTTTTTTTTAGTTTTTTTTGGATTTTTTTACTTAAGTGAAATGCCTGCTGTTTGCGCATGGGTGGTGAGGTTGAGTACCTGCTCCTGAGTTTTCTAGCAAAGCATACTTCAGTGTGGTGGCACTGGTGTAAACTTGAATTCTGCAAACTGGGAGGGGCAGCCTCTCCCGGGGGTGAGTGCTAAGGAGCTGGGAGGGGAAAAGCAGCACCCGCCTTCTGGGTGCTTCAGATGTTCGTTTGCTCATTTGTTTGCTTGTTAATTATTGGACTTTGGTTTCAGGCAGAAAAATAAAAGAATCCCTTCTGGATTCTGACAGTCCAAAGGTGAACACAAACCAGGTCATCCCTGACAGGAGGAACAAAACCACTCACCTACACCTGGTGTAACTGGTATTTATAACAGACACATTGTTAATAATAATAGTAAAGAAGATAATAATATCACTCAGCAAACAGGTGCTTTTCATCCATGTATCTCAAAAATGCTTTGCCAAGTTCAGTAACCAGGATTTGCTTTATTTATTTATTTTTAGGGCAGGGGGTTCGTCACTGTTGGGGGAACATACAGAAGGACTAAGTCCCTTGTCCCATGTTACTAAATAGCAGCAGTAGACCTAGAGCCCTCAGTCTCCTTGCCCATCATTGTGTTAAACCATAATTTTATTTTTTTTTTCGGGGGGGTGGAGGGTGGCAGACATATTTATGAGGCTTATGAATCTTATCTGCTGAAGAAACAGGGCTTTTGGGATTTTAAGTTAAAGCAAAGGGAACATGTAACACTGAAATACTTTGTATTTGGTCAGAAGGAATTGTGTACCATTCCAGGTTAGACTGGGGAGTGAAGAGAAACCACTACAGGGAGTGTAGGAACGGGATTTCTGTTTCGTGTGGGCCGGGTGGACATTTCTGTGGGGAATTGCTCCCTGAAGACTGTCCAAAACAAGGGCAAAAGCTTTGGTTTTGGTTTTGTTTGTTTGTTTGGGTTTTTTTTTGTTTTTTTTTTTGTTTGTTTTTTGGGGTTTTTTTTGTTTTTTTTTTGGTTTTTTTTTTTCAAAAAAAACTTGAGCAGGTTGTGCTGGGAACAGGTTCTCTGGCAAAACTCAGCCTTTCCTTGTGGCCATTGTATTAGAGGGAGAGGTTTTTTCTTCTTACGATACCACAGTTAGGCTATCCAAAAGTAAATAGAGGAAATGCTTGATAAAAGCAGAGTTTGTATCTGCTTATTCTGCTGTCAGCATAGTCTGTCAGGGCAGAGTTTGTCATTTAAACAGGAACATATCCAGTTCTTAACATTCCTACACAGTAGTTTTATTTTATTTTTTTCTTTTCTTGTCCCATGGGCTAACTGGCCACAGCAGCACAAAAACTTATTGATTAGCTTGTTGGTTTTCCTGTAACAGAAAAGGGATGATTTAAAACTAAGAGATGGACCAAAATAATTAAAACCAAAACAAAACACAAAAAAGTGGCTGCATCTGTAGCTTTCAAAACCTTTCTAGTTAGAATTTGTACACATTTTTACATTAGATAGCTGAGTTACAGAAACAAAACCAGCCACGGCAGAATTGCTTTTGTTTTTTTCTGCTGGTTGCTGTATTATGAGAGTTACAAGTGAAACTTTTCCACAGCTGGAGATGGCAAACATCTAATGACACCTGCTGGGCCAGTGGCTGTAGCCATCTGAAGGTCACTGGAGGAATTCTGTGAGCCAGTGGGTGTCATCAGATGTGCCCAAATTAAAGAGACATGCGTACATCTAGTTTTATTATATTTTTTAATAGTCTTTAACCATCAAAGGCAAGGAAACGTAATCAACGATAACTCTCTTAATGGGCTCCAGCTTGAACCCTTGTTTTTGAGTTATAGTTAGTGTCTGCAGTAAACAGGCACGCTTGCCTGGGTGTAGAGGGAGTAGCAGGTAAAGGGGTCTAAATTAATGGTTTCTGTGAGTGCAAATGAAACATTGAGTCTTGATTTTTATTTTTTTTATATATATATATATATGCATTGTCATAAAACTGTTTGAGATATAGTTTGCACATCACTTTTGTGCCATAGAGCTGAGACAAGCTTTAGGGAAAAAATTGGTTTAGCTACATCAAAGATGTCTCCAGCGAGTCAGCTGGGTATTTAGCGATCTCCCACATTGTGTGGAGTGTCTTTGTGTGAAGAACCAGAGGGCTAATACTACACCTTTAAAGTACAACTACTAGAGAACTAGAACCCAGCCCCATTTTGGTATGAACTGTGCCATTCAAATCAGTCGCTTCCATGTACCAAGTGAAAATGTCTCGCACATATGCAACAACCTCGTTGAAGCGTTCTCTATGTCAACTTCTCTGGCCCTGCTGTGCTCTTTAGCATGACTGCAAGGGAGGGCTGGGACTCACAAAGAGCTAAGAAATTACTGTTTCTGGAAAGCAGTTCCCCTCTCCCTTTTTCCCACCCCTCCCCAAAAAATATATAAATAATTAATTCTTGTTTTATCTGGGGTTTGAGTTCCAATGAGCACACTCACATTTTTACAGTTTCTGGATTTTTCCTAACATTTTTATCAGGTTTCTGAACTTTTCTTGGTGATAAATTTGCATTTCAATATGATCCTCTGCCAAATTTATTAAAAAATAATTTTTAAAAAAGTCTGTGTTTTCTACCTATTTCTGACTGCAAATACAACTGATTTTTTTTTCCTAATTTACTTGTTTAAACACTTGTGACCTTTTTTACCTGTTTTATGTAAATGAGGAACTATATATTAAAATGCCATGACTAGTCATAGATGAACTGGTTTGGATCCAGGGAAAACTTAGTGCAGTTTTGGCATGAGCTCTTTAGAAGTACATCCCTGAGTTTAAAACCAGAATAAAACAAGCCAAAACCCACACCTTTCCATATTTTATGTACCTTTGTATTCATGGGTTCTTCTGGGCTTGAAAACGGCAGAGTTTCAGCAGTATTTCTTTCCATCTGAAATGAAATCAAGAGATAGTAAAAATGTAAAGGGGAACATTTACCCCACAAGATTCTCCAACCCGTTTCTTGCTTTTCCCAATTTTCCAAACTTTTTCAGTCTACCTGTCACTAGTTATGATCTCACTGAATGAGCATCTATTGTAAGGGACTTTACCAGTAGTCTGTATTTCAGTATTTAAACAGTATGATTTCATAAATAGAACTGGTTTTTATTGTGTTATTCTCATTTTCCTTGTGATCCGTAGCTTTCCTTTTCATCTGGTCCAAACAAATTCACACACTTTGAAAAGTCCTCTTTAAAGTGTGAGATAGTAGGTCCACAATGGATTTGTTCTTGTGTTGTAAATGAAAATGCAAAAGCCTAGCAGCTGTATTTGCCATCGAGAACAACGCTGGTGGTCACCCCGCAGCAGCAGCACAGCTCCTGGAGTGGAGGGGGGTTAGGAATGGTCTGATGAAACAGCTCAGCAAAACTGATTTTCGCTGCTGTTCTTGGGGAGGGGAGGAAAAGAAAAATCATGGTGCAGCTTTAGGGTTGCTGTAACACAAAAAAAAAAAAAACAAAACCCCAACAACCACAAGCAGAGCATTTAATGTCACCGTCAGGATAGCATCTTCTGCAGCTGTTTTCAGTCCTGTGTGCATCCTCCTTTCTCAACTGCAGACACTCCTGGTTCCTCTTCTCTGTCTTAGCATTAGACAAGTCCAGTAGATCTGAAGACACATGGACATTTCCATTCAATAGGCCCTTTACAAGTCTCCTCCTAGTGTGTTTTTATTTTCTAAGGAGACTTAAGAGTTTTGGTGAGGTCATGCGTGTCACACTTGGGTTCAAAGCTCCCACTTACTGCATCAATGGCAAAACTTCATCCATGGGAGTAGGATTTGAATGTTTTTGAATAACTGATTATTAGCTTCCATGTCTCGTGGTCACTGCAGGATCACTCATGGAGGCATAATGTATATAAAATGTTAAATAAGCTGTGTGTTGAATGGAGTGGCCAAGTTAGTTAAGCAGCTCAAGTACACTTGGAAGAAAGATGACCCTGACATCATTTCCAGGAGATTCAATGGAAGTTGCTCACTTTCAGTAAAAAAAAAAAAATAAATAAATCTGTGTTTAAGTAGACTAGTAGATGAAATCTTCCACCATCATATGCACGCACACAAGTGGGAACATTGCTTCTATTCCTCGGCTGCAAATCGTGTGTAAGTCTTGTAGAGCTCTTTAGGATGAGGATTGGGAAGGTTTGGTCACCCCTTGCCTGCAGAGAGCCAACCTGCCAGGTTGTCCAAATGGCCTTTCCTAAATTAGGGGTGGTGGAAGAGAGACAGTAACAACAAAATCCTGGATCAGGGTCCCTCTGAGGAGGCCTTAAGGTTGGACTTGGAAACTCTCCTGTCTCCTTATAAGCGCAACGTGGCTTCTGGTATGGGAGCTTGGCTGTGGTGTGGGCTCAGGCAGCTGCCTTGGACTTGTTTTCTCCAAAATCAGCATCCAAAGCCTTGTGGCTAGGATTGATGTGTAGTTGTATAGTTGTATGTTCGCCTGATTAAAGGTCAGGAACTGTCAGACCCTAGTATCTTGCTTTATTTCTTGTAATCAAAGCTAAGATTAAGAAAGACACTATTCAGATGATTTGGTGACAGTTGACACCTAAGTAACCCATGAACTAGTGCAAAAAAGGACTTCCTGAGCTCCCTACTTTGGTCACAAAAATTTTCTATAGGTATCAATCGTCAATTTGAGTTTATGGGAAAGCTTGCTCAAGAAAGACTTGATCATAACCAGCCCAAGCCCCCAGCTGGAAAACTGCCCATTCAAGCCCTGCACCCTCCACCAGATCAAGACTTTTTTGCCAGCCCCAAAATAATCCTATACATGAACAATGCGTCTCTGCTTTTGAAGAAAAAATATTAAAAATATCTGAATGTGTTTGTTTCTATTAAAAAATAAACAGAAAAAGTCAAATTTTTGTGTTTTTTCCAATTGTCAGTGTGAATTGGTGATTTCAATTTACCCATGTCCTAAAACAAGAGCAGAAAAAGCTTCAGACACCATTTGACCAAAAAAAAGACAAGCTCAAAATTTTGCAGGTTGAAAACATTAAGAAAACAAATCACACCCCCATCACAGGTGGAAAACTTTAGTGACAGATTTGCAACTGGAAAAGAGCCTGACCCTGCTTATATTGCTGGGCTATTGAATGGCAGAGCAGATATAGCTTTTTTATATCGCTGATATGTCCTAGTTCAAAATAATCAGTAAAAGCATCAGAATTTAATCACCACAAGTTTTACACAGCCCTGACCTTTAGGAGTAAAGCAAATTAAAGACATTTTTAAAAGGAGTGAGTTTCTGCAGGCTTCTTCCCCATGGTTTGTCTCTGCAGTGGACAGCAGGACAGGGCTGCTTGCTTTCCCATTTGCAGCACAGGGAAAACATGGTCCGACTTAAAAAATCAGAAGAAATAATGGGGAAAAATATAGTTTAAAAAAAGAAAAAGTGAAACTTGGTTATGCTAAGGAGCTGTGCATGTGTGGTTTTGTGTGTGTGCATATGCAGGGGAAGGCTTCAGTCCTGTAGCATAGTACATGTTAGCATGATACATATTGTTTCTAAATCTATCTGCTGCTGCAGTTGAGATGTTAAAAAGATTTTATTTTTGTTTTCAATATATAAAGAAAAAAAATTAGAACAGTGGCAAAATCATGTTGAGAGGCTAAAAAAAAAAAAAAAAAAAAATCCTTGGGGGCAAGTTGAGTCAGTTTGTCATCTGCTCCTGTTCTGGAAGCCAGCGATGGTCTCTCAGCATTGCAGCATCCCAGTACTGTTCTGAAGTGCTCGTTGTTCAATAGGATGTTGTTTTTCTCCAGTGTAATGTTGTGATTGTTACCTGATAACGTTGCCAGGGACTTCACGTTGTAAGAGGTGGTCCATCTTGTTTGATGTATTTGGCTAAAAAACAGTGGTGGTTTTTTATTATTTAAATTCCTAGCAACTGTGACAACAGTAATGTGATGAGTAGCACATACAGCAAGGAGGTGATGTCAATGATGGCCTCCTTAAAAATGTCATCTGAACTTTTTTTTAAAAAAAAAAACACCTTAAAAAATATTTTTAAAACATTTTAAAACATTTTTTTGTGTGTTCCAAAACGGAATATTTGTATTTGAAAAAAATCCTGGAGTGTAATTTAATCCTAAAAAAACTAGCCTTTGTGTATATGGTAAATGTTTGTATTTTGCAGTTTCTGTTTTGCTTTTTAGAGAAATAAAATGTATATGGATATTTTTAAGTCATCTTTGCTTTTTTAGATGAGTTTGTAATCACCTTATAATTGAAAATAAAACTTTCCTTTATAAACCAGCTATACTCTTGGATGCTTTTTATGGTCTTTGAGAGTATCCATTCTCCCTTTAAACCTATTAGTTATTGTAGGGTTGTTGCTTTGGGTTTGTGGGGGTTTTTTTGTCCTTATAATCTATTCCATTTCATATATATAAACAAGCCTAGCTCACTAAGCTACTTGGCCCAGCTCACTATTTGACTGCACGCCTGTCATGGTTTTACCCCGGTCAGCAGCTCAGCCCCAGACAGCTGATCGCTCACACCCTCGCCCTACCAGAAGGGTAGTAGTGCAACAATTCATGGATTGGGATATAGACAATTTAATAATTAAAAATAAGGAGGAAAGAAAAAAAAAAAAAAAAAACAAAAACAAAACACCAAAGAAAAAAAAAAAGGCAACAAAAAAAAACTAACAACAACAAAAAAAACCAAAACAAAACAAACAAACAAAAAAAAAAAACAAACAACAAGCAAATACAACAAAGAAGGAAAAAAAAACAAGAAAAATTGCTGAGCACACCCGCATATGGTGTTATGGTGCGGGGTATCACTTCGGTCATGGGGATCTGGGGGGGGGGGCAGCAGGTCCAGCTCAGTCCCCTCCCAATTTCTTGTGCAGTCCCAGCTGACTCTGGCAGGGCCATCTGAGCCACAGAAAAGGCCTTGGTGCTGTGTAAGCAAGAGCTAAACCATCACGGGGTCATCAGCAATGGTTTGGTTTGTTGGGTGCTTCCCCCCCCCCCAGCAATGACTTTGGCTGAGCGTGACGAAGGGTCAGTGCTGGTCCCACCCCACGGCACTTCAGTCTTGCCCAGCCTGTGGCCTCACTTTGCTGGTGCTTTGCCCCAGACCAGCTTCTCACCAAGGATAGTTGGGCATCTGCTGAGTCTTACAAGGCCATGACACAGCTGGCTTTTTTTTTTTTTTTTTTTTTTTTTTTTTTAACAACCTCCTTTTCCCTCTTTTTTCCTTTACTTTCTTTGACAAATAGAGTGCTGATGTCATCACAGCTCTGTCCCTGCAGACACCAGCTTTCCCTGTCCCCATCACAGGGGCACAGGGAGACATTTGCAGCTTTATGACTTGCCATTGGGCTGAGCACTGCCCCAACTCAGCCCATCCCAGCTCATTGCCTGCTGCTGGCTGTACCATCTTGGCTGCATGGCACCATTACTGGGTGGGTGTGGGGGGGAGGGTGGGTGTGGGGGAAAAAAACAACACACCCCCCCCACACACACCCCACCCCCCTTTATTTTCCTGGTGTATGGGATTAGTCAGTTCAGGCTCGCTGATGGCCTGTTTAAACAGCTGAAGGTTAACCCAGAGAGGTCTTAAGTCCTGATATGCAGTAAGGAAAGAAAAAAACCTCAACATGTAGGTGGCTTCTATTTGCGAAAAGTAAACCATTCATGCAGCAGGCCCCGATCACTGCTGAGGCGTGTGCCCCATGCCCAGGACTAGCCCCACAGCTGTCTTTATTTGGGTTTTTTTTTTTTGGCTTGGTTGGTTATTTTTCTGGGTGTCATTTGACAACTTTGACAGGGATTTCTCCTCCCATTGGCAAAACCTGTACTGAGCTGACCGATAGAAGCACAGACAGCAAGAGCAACGTGCCTCAGGTTAAAATAATTAAACAAATAATTAAAAAGGCCACTAAAAGTGACACGAGCTGCCACCGAAGGGTTTCATCTACCTGCCATGAGCAATTGCCACCTGCCCGTGGTTGCAGCCGGCTCAGCCGTGGTCCGTGGGATGGAGGGTGACATTAGGAGGATCCGCTGCCCACCGAGGTGACCGGCAGCGCATACCAGGGGAGCAGCATGGTGCTAACCTTCTACCTTGTGTACGCACCGACACGCCATCGGTCACGTTGCACGGGCGCTCGTGCAACCTGCCGTCTCCCCAGCCCCTCAGTTAGCTCTGCACCGCCTTGGCAAGTCCCCAGTGCCAAATGTGCAAAGGGCCTTCTTCTGAAGTCTGTGCCTCAGGAAGGCGGCCAGAGATGGCAGATAAGACTTGTTTACATGGCAATGATTCCCCAGGTCTAACCAGGAGCATTTCCATACCATGCTCAGCCTCTGAAAATTCCTGCATTACCCACTTGGCCATGAAGGGTTGCAAAACCCAGCTCACCCTTTCCATGCCGGTGAGCAGATTCCCTACAGCCTTATTCAGGAAGCATCCCAGCCTGTGCCGTGCACGCTGGGAGCACAGGGATGCCCCAAACCCCTTTGTAAGAGCAAACAAATCCTCAACACAAGGAACTACGTTCTGGTTTGTGGCAATCATCTCTTTGAACATCTGGTTTCAGAGGTGGGATGATTTGACTACCGCAGTGTGACTCCCCAAAGCACCCCACTACAGCTGCAGGGTGCTGAGCACCAGAAGGGACACCTCCTGCCAGCACATCAGCCTCCAGCAGTTTCCTAACTCATCCCCAGGGATTAATCACAGCTTTGCAAATGCTGCTACAGCCACATCACGACCGCCATGTGCTTTGCTGCATCAGTATTCTGTCATGAAGTAGCCCAGGTTTAACCCAACAAGATTTCCCGTGAGGCCAAGTGAAGCAGAAGGCGACGCTGTAAGCACATACAGCTAAGAGCTGCAGCAAAAGCGCCTCCGTGTCCACAGGGAGGGAAATGAACCAAGTCCCACTGCCAAATGGTGGCAAGGGACGACCCCAGCCCTACAAGCAGTGGTCTCCCCAGGAAAAGCCCCTGTGTGCCCTCCCGCCTCGTCCTTCAAGGTGTCTCCTAAATGAGGGTCCTCTGGCAAGTTAAAATAGGGCTGGAAGCAGTGTTGCCTCAGTGTCGCTCTCTAGCACAGACACAAACCAAAACAAATGCATTTAATTTGCTTTTATTAAATTAAAAAAAAAAAAAAAAAGTCAAAGTCATTGCAATCCCATTTAAATACAGAGATTTACAAATAGGTCCAAAACAGGACTAAAATATTCTTTGAAATGCTGTACTTCTTTTAAATATTGTGCTTTCATAGATACATAAGAAAATTAGCATATAAAAATACTTTACAAGGAATACACTCTAATATATGGATAAAAATACACATTTAAGTAATGCATTTCATCTTCATATCATTCAAAATGCATAGGAAGGGATACAAGGACCAAGTTTTTCTTCCTCTTTTTTTTTTAAAGCCTTTATTAAAAGTCTTCATTAAAAACCTATGAGAAGCCCCAGTGAGCTTCCACTGCTCAGAATATTGCATATAAAAACACTTTCGGCTGCACTGTCAATGCTCCACAGTATCAATTATGGCACATTATCTAGTTGTGGCAGCAATGGTATGGGATATTGCATACTCGAAGAGAAAATGGCTACAACAACAAATAGCTGAATGGGGCTGGGCACGTGTCTGGAAGAAACACCCTGATACGCTGCACTATCATGGACGGACGGAGTCATAAAGTGGCTCGGGGAGAGATGGCGAGGGGGAGTCCTGGCTCAGCAAAGCGACAAATGTGTGTTGCACACCCATCTGACACCCTACGCACACCACCAGCACACAAGCGGTGATGGAGGAACCGAAAGGGTGAGGGGGGGAACAGGGGTGGTGGGCGCCGGGGCTGCGGCGGTCGACCGAGCGAGCTCCTCGTCTCCGCCGCGCCCAAGCCGCCCAGGGAAAGCGATGCCAGGCTCACGCCACCACCGGAACATGAACGTCATCATAAAGTGCTAATACATGAAACGTGGCAGGCAGACGAGGAAACTGATGCAAACATCACAGCCCCTCTTCCCCGTGGGGCTGGGGGCTCGCGGGAGGGAGGGCAGCAACCATGGGCGTCATGCTTGCAAAGCCACGGAGAGGCCAGCGACAGGCGAAGGCAGGCAGACCGGGGGCGGGCAGCCGAACCCACGTGGGCACACACACCGCCCAGCCCACGCAGGACACACAGGGACACAACCTCCATCTAATGAAGGGCTTCTCATGTCATTGCCTGACAGGAGACGACAAGGTTTTATTAATTCAAAGCGTCGAGGACAGCCCTGGGAAGATCGCTGTTCTGCTATTTACTTGCAGGCACAGGCCAGGTTTGAAAGAGATCTCCAAAAACCCTGGACAAACACGGTGGCTGGGGATTTGGGCAGGTATTCAAGGCCTTTAGCCTTGGGTACAGCCTTCTGCTCTGTAATAACTACTCCAGCACAGGTAACTACATTGCTCATGGGAATCAATGGTGAGACGAGGCGCCTCATCCCACCACAGGCGAGCCAGCCCTGGCAACAAGCAGGGACCAGGCTGGTAGGAGGCAGCTGCAAATACCAATTTTTGATCAGGAATTGCATCTAGCCACTCTCAAGCACATTTTGAGATGTCTTTTAAACGGGGTTCTCCACAGCCCTGCACGAGGAGTGCAGGGGGCTGCGGAAATCGATTTATCAGGAGTGTTTGAAGGATGGAGTTGGGCACAACAGAAAAGGAACGGCGGTTCAGTCTTGCTGTATGCGATTAACCAAGCAAATAAGAAACATAATAGCACCATGTGTGTTTATAGGATGGCCAAGGCCTTCAGGGTGAGGAGGATGTCAGAGGCAGGACCCCACACGCCCCAACAGCCAGGGCACAAGGCGATGCCCTGCCACGGGGGATGGCTGTGGGTGCTCCTTCCTCCCGTCGGCAGCTCGCCCCATTGCCGGTGCTGCCCACGGCCCGAGATGCGCGTCCAGCTCTGACCTTCCCAGCAGTATTTGGTGGTCTACAGGCTCACTGAAGACCCACCTCCCCACTTGCAGGTTATGGTACACATAGCATTTACAAATACCAGTGCAAAAAACAGGAAAAACACCCCAAATACCACAACGGCTCAGCAGAGGCCCCAGGCACTGTCTGCTCAGAGCGTCTGGACGCTCGCCTTGACCTCGGCGCCGCGGGCTACCTGCGCCGGCAGCTCTCTGCTCCCCTCCGGGGGAGCGCTGGCAGCCAGCGCCAAGGGGTTTCGGCTAATCACCAGGTCCAGCTTATCTCCAGCCTCCGAGATCAGGGGAACAGCCAGACAGCAGTCAAAGTCTCTCGTTCGGATGCGGTTTACCTGTTGGGATGGATTTGGGATGTGCCATGGGGAGGAACAACAGAAAGACCATGTTTGTTAGTCAGAAAATGCAAGGTTGGTGCTAAACCCACACTTGTGAAAACACACAACCCTTAGGAGTCCCTGATTCAGGGTTCACAGCAGAGCGGAGCAGGGACACCTCCTCAGGCTGAGCACATCTTTGCTTAGCCAGGAAATGGTGCAATAACTAGTAAAGGAAGGGGGAAAAAAAGTCTGTATCAGGTGTAAACCCTGACCCCCGGTGTCTGGGGCAGTATTACAAGTTATCAAATACTGCAGGGCTCAAAACCAGTTCTCCAGTTCAAGTCTGTAGGGAAAAGGTTGCCATTTTCCATTATTTTTTTGCCATCATGGCTTTTATTGGCCTTAAACTTGTGATGCAGGGTATTCAGTGCTTAGGAAACAACTACAGACCAGACTCCGAGGCTTCTGCCAACCATCTTCCAGCTCAGCCACTAGTAAACTGTGACTATACTGAACAGTTTCTGCTTCTCCTCTCCCCATTTACATCCTTCATTTCAGAGGATTCTGGATGCATTTCACGTGGGCTCAGAAGGCGGCCGCAAATTCCCTCTGCAGGATTCAGCAGTGAAAGCACTCTTACTGCTGTCTTGCAGACCTTCAAGCACATTTCTCAGCTGGGTCACCTGCAAGAACCACCCCAGCTCTCTCGCCTACAGCTACCAGAGCACCTGGGCTTGGTGCCACAACAGCTCTGGGATGGAGGGGGCTGGCAAGCGGCATTGGGAGGGGAAGGAGGGAAGGGAGAAAGGAATTTCCCACCCACCTTTGGAGCGAATATAACCCCTGGGGCCAGGCATTGCTTCCTTCTCTGGGTAAGTCCCATGAGTAAGTTGCATGAGTCCATGCAACCCTTCCAACCAGAACCCTTTCCCAGCATTAATGTATGTCCACAGAGCTGGGCTCTGTGACAGTAGCGCTGTCCCCTTGCCCTAGCTGGTGTTCACACAGTTGACCCCAATACTGCTCCTTACAGCACAGTAACTAAGGACAATTTCTAGACCACACATGGACAAGGAGAGGTAAGCCATGAGCTTGCTCTGCCTTTGCCCTACTCCAGCCAGGCAGTTCCAGTGCAGAAGTGCCATTAGGTCAACGCCGTGCTTCAGCTAATCCATCCAGCTGAGAGGCAGAGGGTCTGTTACAACAGGGACGAGGTGTTTCGCTGGCCTTCATGCACATCATCATGCCCATAATCAGCAGCACTGTGAAGCATCCTCAGCAATGCATCTCTCTACTTCCTGATGGGAGTTGCCTCTACTGGGTCTGCAATCCCTCATTCACAGCTCCACATGTCAACGTGATGGCAATCGCCTCGTCTTCTTGTAGGTGTAAGCCATGAAGCTCAGCATGTGGAAGGGGGGTGTCGAAAGTCTCCACGACGCTCTGTTTAGGATTTTGGGCACACCTCCCAGAGCACTTGGCACTTGTGAAAAGCGACACATCCAACATTCAACAGAAAGGCAGCCCAGAGCCTAATTAGCTTCTTGTTCATTCTTGCACCATCTTTTATTTGAAGCTGAGAAGGAATAATTGTATAGCAGCCAACTGGCTAGAGACCATAACAAGCTTAAACAAGGTTCCCCACAGAGCTGCCAGTTCTCCAGTTACCTGATGTACATAATACATTGGCTCTAATCCTACTGCTAACAAACCCCGCCTAGAAATTAGTAAAACTAAACATCTTTCCGAGTGTTTCCAAATATGGTCACAACATCTGCATTTACAAATGGTGGCAATTTTTCCATTGGGGTTGTACTTTGTCAGTTGCTGTTTGAGTTGCCCCAGAGCTAAAATAGTTGTTTTTCATCCATCTAAAGCTCCTCTCCAATCTCCAAAACTCACCATACTCTTGCTGTCCCTCTGGTAGTCCAATATGCCCAGGTCACATTTATTACAGACTGTGCTTTTGACTAGAGTCTTTATTCTGTTTCTGCATCAGCTATTTCAGATGAAGTATCTTTCAAAGAAAAATAACTACAAAAAAACACTTTGCTTGAAGAATGTGTTTCCTAGAAAACTCTGTTAGTTGTCAAAGGCAAGCACAAGAACTTCATGAACACCACAACTTCACATAGGGCTTCAAAGGAACACAGGTCACCAGTCCATCCAAAAATCACCCTCTTACATGACAGGAAAAGGTCTAAGGGTGAGGAAAGGAAGCAACACAGCTTTCTGGTTGTTTTGAGCTGTCTAAGCTCAAAAAGGCCAGTGCCAGGACAGGCTGTGTCCTGGAATAGGTGTAACCTAGGGGTACCAACTGGGGGTACTACCTAGTGACTTCTCATTATAAAACACAGGTCTCATTGAGTGCTCGGTGGCTAAGAGTTCACCTAGTTGGCTAACTATTACCTTTCATTAAAGTTAGTGCTGCCATGGATGGGTCTCACTTCTCTCTTCCTCTCAGCCACTCATTCACTCCGTCCCAGCCTCCAGAACTGCATTTTGCATTTATTACCTGAAGCACTCTGTCATATGGCTTGAGGCCACAATGATCTGCTGGCCCATCCGGACGGACCATATTTACATAGACACCTTTTTCTAACAGGCCATCCGACACGCTGAATCCAAAGTCTTCACTCTCTGGGTCTTTGTGGAGTGTCATCTGGAGGGGCACAAACAGAAAGCACATGTTTTAATGCAGCAGAGGAAGGAGAAGATGTAGAGGGTTGGCAGGATAGGGATAACATAGTTAATGTGTGCAGACCTACAGCAGTTCTGCTCCGGGTCTCCTGGACAGATTTTTCCTAGCCCAGCAGCTAATATAGATTAAGCTGTCTTTACCAGGTAGATCGTGTGGAGAAGTGCTTTGGTGTCTGGCATATAACCAACCCCATGACAGTCCCTCTCCCTTGGATGTGGAAGGAAACACAAGCAGTGTAATGCAGACAGCTGCCGTATTTCACCCAAAGAGCAACAAAGCAAGTGTTATTAATGGAGCATTGCCTTCCCTGGCCCAGGTTACGCTGTGCATCCTCTGTGTATGCCAGAGCAGCACATGAAAAATCAACATGTTCACAGGGAATTTTCAATGTAGTGTGTCAAACGTGAAGACAGCTCATTTTTAATACATCACTCAATAGGAACATCTAAACTTCTCCGTATTATTCATGAGCTCTTTTCAGAAAATTCGTATCAGTAAGTGCTGACGTACTAAGGACAAGAAATACGTAACCTCATCGTCCTTCCCTTGAGCACATCATACTTTGGTCTCATCTAAAGGAGGAGTGCACTGCTGGAAGTATATCTTGCCACAGAGTAACACTGGGAGCCAGGGATAACTGATTCACCACCACCACCACCATCTTCCTTTGCCTCCCATGAACTGGGAGTGCATCTCTACCATGAGGCTCTAACTCCATCACCGTGCTCTTGACTGGGTGAGCCTCATGGATGTGCGGTCCTTGGGAAGGACAGTGCCCAGGATGATGCACAGAAGCAGCCTACCTGGCCTCAATCTCATCTCCAAACACAGCCAACACCAGATGCTCTAATGGAATGAAGAGTCACCCTATAACATGCCTAATTACACAGCTCTCCTCCTTCAGTTCTGAAGTTTTATTTAAAGACATATTTGCCATGCCCTGAAGGACAAGAGCAGCTCAAACACGAAAAAGTTGGTTTTTTCCAGCTACCGTAACTGCAGGTTTCGTTCTAAAGTCACACCAGGAAAGAAAAAGGCAATCAAATTTTTTGAAACCTCTCCAGCTCCTTTCTCTGCTTGCATTCTGCAGCAGCAGCTTCTACAGTTAATTACTTTTTCTAATTACCGTTGCCTTGCATTATGCTTAAACTGGCTATGTTCTGCTGGGCACTGAATTCAAACACGTATCCCATCTCTGAAATCCTACCATATGCACCCCTTCTGGAAAGGATGAAGGTGGAGTGAAAGGGAAGGGAAAATAAGTTATTTTGAAGTTACTGTAATTTATTTTTTATACAAAAAGTAGCCAACTGAATGGAGCGTGCCACTGGAAAAGGACTGATGGGTCTCCACAGGGCCACATTTGTATCTGTAGCACCAATTAATGAATTCCAGAACACAATGACCTGGAAACCTCATATAATAAAGGGAAACAGCAAAGCACAGGTTTGAACTGTGCATGGCAGCTAAGTCCCGTTACTCTTCTGAAGAGGCCCCTTCATCTTAATCTGACCCTCTGGAAACCTTTGCTGCAGACCTTGGTGGGGGCAGCTTTAACGAGAAATATTTTCTGGGGCTCCCTCTGAACAAAGAAGAGTTTCTACAAGGTTGCAAAGCTTTACAGCTCTAACCATTGAGGTACTGCAGTGCCACAGTCAGAGCAACCCTGAGCAATGCGGACCTTGTGAAACTCGAGGGGCGTAGGGGACATGATTTCCTGCATCTCCTTCTCGAGCTTCTTCATGTCCAGGTTCCTCTCGTTCTTCTTGGCAAGGGAGCTGCTGCCCTCAGTCTGTCCATCATCACAGCTGGAGTTTGCTTTCCTCAATGGGCTCAGTCCTGATGGGTTGACAGAGTCCAGGAGCAACTTGCTGCCCTCCAGGCCCAGGTTGTGCACGCTCCCTGTCATGATGGATGCCTGTAGGGTGAGGGCACACAGTCACTCTATTGAGACACCAGCAGGAAGAGATGGACCACGCGGCAACAGAAGTGGCACAGACAACAACAGGGGGGCACCATTGTTCTCATTAATCAGAAAATAAGTACCAAGAAGCTTTTCCAGTCCATTTTAAAAGCCATTTCCAGACCTCAGGAGCCCACTGCCAGGTCTATCACTGACCTGCTGTATGCTCTCCACCCCCATCCCAACATGGACCTTTATCTCAGAAGGAAGCATTTGTGAAGCATATCCTTCTTTTTTGATGACCTCTTCTACACAAACAGGGCCAGGCAGGCCTCATCTTGTGCAGGAACCTTCTTGGTAGTCAGGAGGAATGAACATCCTGATCTCAGGGGGCTCCCAGAGGAAACAGCATCTGTCTGGCTCTCCAGCCCTCCCTGCAGACTGCAGCTCACCATCAGCATTGCACAGTGCTGGCAATGGCCCAGGGAAGTCAATACCTTGGACTCCACTGAGGCCAATTCAGCAGAAAAATTAGGATTTTATCTGTCAGTAAATGGGAGCTGTCATTGAGCAAAACTGAGTTAAAAATATGAAATTAAGTAATATTTAAGCCTGGTCATCCTTGATAGTATCCATTAAAAGATGCCCCTAAGTAGATTTTACTCCATTTGGCAATGCTTTTCACTAATGAGATTACAGTGATCAAAGCTAACGAAGGAGTCAAGAATCCAGTCTGTGGAACCTCAAGTGGCTCCAGGTCAGAGAGTCCATTTAAACAGCATAATGAAAACTGTCATTTCAAAGTTCAGGCTCCAAGGGTCTGCAGTCCCATTAAATGTCAAAAGGTAGAAGAAAGAAAAGGTAGGAAGTAAATTGCAAAATTCTGCAACGCTAAACGTGGCAAGTCAAAGAGCAATTGCTCCTGCGCACAGGGGAAATAACATCTGACTAAATCTCTAATCAGGGCCCTCCAGCTCTTTGCTTCAAGATGTAACAAAGGCAAATAAAGCAAATTCTGGTGCCAGTATGAAAATGCCAGCACTACCCACGTTATTCCAAATAGGGATGGAAAAAATACAGAAAAACTTTTAGATCTGCACTTTTCAGGTCTTCACACATAAATGACTTATCAGCTCAAGTTTGGACAAAACTCAAATACCTGCTACATGCTGGAAGGACATTGACTTACCACATACTTGAAATGCAGATTAACAAACAGAGGTGCAGCCAAACAAGGTATGTTTGTTCATTGACCTCAGGCAGCCCCAACACCCTCCAGGATGCCGTGCCATGCCGTACCAACACCAGCATTGCAGAGCCAGGGAGGAGAACAGAAAGGTCTCTGCACATTGCGCTGCTGTCCTCCCTTTTGCTCTGCAAATACTGTAACCAGCCAGTACCCAACTGCATTCAACTCCTTCCTATCCTCAAGGTATTTAAAAACTCTTTGCAGCACCATAAGCAATTTGCTAGGTGCTTTGGGTTAAGTGCAAGCAGCAGCAAAGGAAATTCTGGACTTCTCCAGCCTGTGGTTGCCCCACATTATTTCTCCCCATGTCTTCAAAGCAGGGACACACACTCCACTAGACATACTGGAAAAAGCCTGTTTCTACCCACACCCCCTAGTCTGGGAGCAGATTGCTACTCTGTGTGAACCTGTTTGCAGCCTACCTTGGGTCACTTTGCATGACTGATTCTTTTTCAAATGCAGCGCACAAAGGGCCAAATTTTAGAAAATGTTATTAAAAAATTAAAATCTGTGACTGTCATAAAATCACAGGAGGCCAGGAGCTGTGGCTTAGAAACCTACAGTGCAGCAAAAGCCCCAATGAGCATTGCACATCCCACACCACACCTCAGGAAGGATAGGCACACGGAAGAACAGATCAGTGGTACTTGGATTTGATAAAAGCGGAGTTGAAACTCATCAGACTCCTGCTAAAAACACAGCACTTTCTCTTTGTCCCCAGAACTTTCAAAAATATTCTAGAAATGTGCTAAATGCACCCAAAACCCTAGAGATACTCAGATTTTTGTAAAATGTCTTTACATTTTTAAAAGCATTGCTATAACTGTCAAAAGCTCCAAAGCCTTAAACCAGCGTGAATCAAAAGCCCACACATCTCTGCACTACAGATCCCTGGAAAAGGAAAAGGATTGGGCAGAAAGATATTTTCTCTATCCTAGCATTTCACAGCAGTCTAACAAATCCCTTCTTTTACATTTATATGCCCACCATTATACAGAAGAGAAACATTTATGCATCATTTCAGAGGGGTACTTCTTCTTAAGCAGTCAACAACAGTTCAGAAAGGTTGGCAGCAGCTGCCTGAACTCTCCTCTAAATACATTCAGGTCCAGGAAATAAGTTATCGAGAGAATGAGTTATAGTTTGTGGGGGATGGGGGTTTGTGGGTTTCTGTAGGTTTGGGTTCTTTTTTTAAGTCAGCATTTTCTTAAGCAGTTGAGATAATAAATACATTGTTTCGTGCTTCAGCACAATAAATTTAATTGCGATTTCCTCCCCCACTTACAGTTGCTAAGGATCAAGGAAGAAAGAACAATTAGTAAGTCCCTTGTCATCATATAAACCAAAACAAGGCTTTCCTTTTCCACCTCCAATTATTCAGAAATTGCATTTTTTCTCTGAAGCCTAAGCAATATGCAATTGTGCATAAAACCAGTCCCACTGGGGGTGATGGAGGGCCCGATGCAGCAAGCTCTTCCCAGTCCTCTGCACCCAGAAGGCAGGGGGAGAGATGAGCTCATGGGGTCCTGCTCCTTCTTTTAGGCTGCGAGAGCTGAATTGGGGAGGGGAGTAGCATGGGTCCCATCCTGCTGGGCAGGTTTGCTTCCCCCTGCTTGACAGTCCCGAGGGAGTCCTCTATTTGCATCCCACAGCTTAGAAATCCAGGCACCTCATCCTATAACCGGACACAATAACATGACCTCCAATGCATTTTGGATAAAGAAAAGAGAAAGTGGTTTGTGAAGAGAGGAAACACCTTTATTTCTACAGGAAGCAATTACTTTCTCAGATTTTTCCATGGGGAAGGGTGGCTGAAAAGCTTCCAATTACCTATTTCACTGAAACAGTTTCCGGCAGAGTGACAGCTGAATGCAAGATACATGTTGGGCCTGTCTGTGCCTGAAGTAAGCCAAGGCTTCAGTCCCAATGGGGCTTTGGGGGGACTCCTTTTGCTTGGCCACTAAGTGCTTTGGACAGACAATAACTTTCCAAGCAGAGGGTTTACCATTTGATAGAGAAGCTCTGCCAACAGTCATGTGAAGATTGTTGGCCAGCAACAGTTTGCAAAAAGAGCGTGGAGCTCCTGGTGGGTAAGTCATCAGATCAGGGGAAAAGTGCACGCAAGCAACTCTCTAATGAGTCACAGTTATCCATTAGCACAGACACTGACATGGATTAAATTCAAACCCTTCTTCACACCACTGACAGCACAGGGATGCTACAGGCAATTAACAGATCTGGGGCAACAGTCTAAGATTTACAGCAAGAGCAAAACAGTCAGATCAGTAGCAAATTCAGAAAGCGATTTACCTCAATCTCCCTCAAAAGTTCAGACTGGCCACATGTTTCCAAATCCTCCAAAGCTTCTCCAAAAACACGCCAAAAACTATCCTCGTGAGTGGTCTCAAGGCCATTTTGGCGGTTGGGGTATCTGTTGTAACGTAGGAACCAAACATTGTCAGCACTCTTCTGCAGCAGGATGAAAGCCGCAAGGCTACAGCAAGTGTCTCACCAGTAAAAGCAGAGACTTGAAGAGTCTTCATATACAAAAGCAAACAATATGAACTTTTCAGACAAGAGTCCGCATACGAGACCTCCATGCATTTACTAACTGGGCAAGTGTCCTTCAAAGGAAGAATTAAGTTGGTGTAGTAATGTCAAAGTTCAAAGGGTAAATTAAAAAGTGCCTGTAGGAAGATTGTAGGTTTAGGAAGACGTTTTGGTGAAATAGAGAAGTGAAAGAAAAAAGGATGCGTTATGGGTAAACCAGGAGCCTCAGAGACTGTTAGTACAAAGGCTGATGGGATAGAGCTCAGATCTGAGACACAGAACACCTGAGAAGAGAGAGAAAAACACAGAGGGTAACAGACATGGTGAGAAAATGATAAATACATTAGGTTTCTATGAGAGTAAATAATGCAAAGATGTATATAAAAATGACTGCCCTGGGCTGGACAAGCAAACATACTACAGCCAACAATATCAACAGTGTCATGTATAATGCATACAAACCGAGTTTCATTTGCTTTGGGATGATCAGGGAACTGAGCTGTTACTTTCAGGAGGTCTCTTTTTTCACTATGTAACAGTCATGGCACAGCTGTGTAAAGACTGCCACCAGTTCTGTCTACAACAGAGAGTAAGGATAGAGAGAATCTCTCTCAAGCTGGTAGAAACACACGTTAATGTTAACACCGTGCATGTCTTGCTGGGGGTTCTGCAGTTTCCCACCTTGGCAGTTTCAGCAACTCTTATCTCTCACCACAAGCCAGGGTTAATTCTTGGACTTCTAAAGCAAATAGCAACTAAACATGCTAAAGTCCTCTGAACGAGCCAGAGAAGTAGGTGACACTGGACACTGCTTACTGAACACCAGACTGTGCAAAACTCAGACCACCGGCGCTCAGTTTAACAGAAGCCTTGTGAAGGAAACTCTCTGAGGCGTCAAATCAAGGTCAAGATAAACCCACTAATGTGTCATGGAGAGAGACCCCAAAGAGACAGTGACATTAGAGCAGCCCTAATGCGTCTTCTACGCATGTTATTAGGAGCTGCATGGATGAGGCTCCACCTCTGCAACATCTGGCAGCATCTTGCATGGCTTAATGGTCATCAGCACCACAGATGGGAAGGGACACTCATCCACCAGAGCCACTTAGCAAAGTCAAAACACTTTACTTGAGTGTGAGTCAAAAAGAGGTTGGCCTCCATTAAACATATAATGACCCCTTGGGCTATTAATAGAGCTTTTTCCAGATCTCTATTAACTGCAAAGTCTTTAGCACACGCTTTGCTTTTCATCCACTGTTTTAAATGGGAGTCTGTAGCAGGCATAAACTCACATCACACACACACGCTTTTGCTCCTTGTGGGATCATGGCCTGCCTGGAGAGAGCAGTATCTGACATGGCTTACTGTATTTTAAATTCACACCCTACCTTTCATCAGCTTTTAAAGGATAGCAGCCTTTACTCCAGGCAGAAAGGTCAAAAAACCACCTAGCAAGACTTTATAAAAACAAACCAAAATTTCCCCCCACAAAAGGAATATTCAGTTCTTTCCCCTTACTCATTTCCTTTCTCTGCTCCCAGGTTCACAAAGAGGCAAACGTCCCTTCCAGTTACCAGATTGTTGCCTCTCAGATCGGCAATATAACAAACACATCCAGGACGCAGACGAATCAGTACTGTACTCTCACACCACTGGGTCAGCAGGTTTTTCCAGGCTAAAGGCAGCTGGGGTTAGAGATATTTTGTTTTTCTCCCTAATAAAAAGGGATCAGTCGCATGAACCTTCTCACTTGCACTTTGACATCAGGGCTCAGAGCCCTCATTAGGGACACGCGGGGCTTCGAGCACTCAGATTTGCTAACTTCAGCTGTCAGCAGCCTCACTGGGAAGGCCACAAGGGATCAACGACCTCTGTGAGCTGGCTCTTGCTGAGAGGCAAAACAAGAACAAAGTCTCTGCCGCTGCCAGCCTTCCTGCCAGTTTGATCATCTTTAAATAGGTGGAAATGGCCATGAGATGTTCTAAGGGTTTTGTTTGGACAAACAAAAGTTAAGGAAAAAAATAAGAAAAAAAAAAAAGAACTGACAGTAACAACACAACACACACAACTATGGGGACTCTGGAGGATGTTGAGGGGAAGGTTAGTTACAAAGCAGTGAGGCTTTTCCACCATATGTGGCTCAGCACGGGGCAGCCTCTGGCCAGGCCAAATCCAGCATAATTTTCACTCAAAGTGAGGGGCAGCTGCAGCCTCCTCCATGGGCTCAGGAGGTGTTGCAGGATTTCTTCCATGTTGGCTAAACTGAGGGATTAACTCAACCACGTTCACCCAGCATGGCATTGTTTGTGGTGTTGGAAGGGCCAAAGAGTGATGGAGAGACATCCAGCCATAGCTTTGGGAGATTTTCAGTTGAACATGCAACCTTACACTGGTTTTCCAAGAACTTTGGTTGGCCTTTTTTGCATTGTGGCATTGAGCCGCTGTGAAGCTGCATCCTCACTCAAAATGTCTGGCCAACACATGTGGGGACAGCCCTGACCATATCTATTTATCACACCTAAACTATGAAAATACTGCGGCCTTTTCATGGAAGGAGTCTTGAGATGTGGTAAGAACTTGTGGTCCATGCAGCTGAGACCGCCCTCACTGCAGACACAAATGTCACCTGGCCATGGCAGAGATGCCACAGAGCTACACCCAGGGTAACCTAGCAATGTGGAGGTGATTCGACAGAGCAGACTGGCGCCCCAGCACGCCTCCCCATGGCTGCCCAATGCCGAGATGGGGACATCACTAGCCACTTCAGCACATTCCCATGCCCCCTTGTTCCTACAGAATGACACCCACATTAGCAGCTGCGCCTCCCTGACTCCTCCCACCCCTCCGTACCTGCTGGGCTTGTCCCAGTCATCTTCACTGAAGCTTCCATCCATGTAGGGGTAGTTTTTTCTGGGGTCCCCTGGAGGGGTGCTGCTCTTTTGCCTGCTGTGTCTCCATTCATGTGGATGGAGGGCTATGCCCGTAGCCTGAGGGATGTACGTACCTAGGGAAGGCAAGAAGGGTGGGAGAGAGAGGGTAATACTTGGTCAGAAAACCCAACTGCAGCAAGTCATGCTGAGCCAGGAGAGCCTCATTCCCCAAGTCCCAAACCTGAGGCCATATGGATTGCATACTGCTTCCATTACTGCTCAGTAATCCAAAAGGGGCTGGTCTTCCCATCTCTCCTTGCTTTAACCAAAGCAGCTTCTCAGGATCTTGACATAAGGTGCCCCATTTCTCCTCTGCTCCCCTACTTCTGAGTAGTTTTGTGGTGTGGGTCTAGAATCCATAGACCTGGGACTACATATACCACAGATTCAGATCCTACCCCCAGCCAGCTCCAACCTTGATTATCGGTTCCTGTTTCCATACGGTACCCAACAGAACTTGTGCTGTTGAAGCAGCCACCTTTAAATACAGTCCTTCAACTGGTAAAGAGAAGATGCTGCCAAGCTTCCCTCAGCATGCCCAACCCAATTAGTTTTGAAGGATCTGGAGGCCTAATTTCTATTAGGAAAAAAAGTCTTCATTTAGATCCTCAACTGTCTTTGAGACTTAATGGGCCACACAAAAAAAAAAAAGTAATAGGATAGAGGAGGACAGCAGCAAAGAAACTGCATCCAGAGCAGCCAGAAGCAACAGCCTCTCTTCAACAAGTGTAAAGGTGCTGAGGGTACCTTGTGGTGGTCACCAGCTCCAGTGTGCTCAGCAGTGGTAAATGAGGAGGAGCCAGCCCTGATCCCAAGAGCTGCCAGCCAGTTCCCACAGCCAGCAGAGCCGTCTCATGCCTTCAGGATCAGCTGGTGAAGGTACAGAAAACTGCTTCAGGGACGTATGTGTGAAAGGCAAGGAACAAGAAAAAAAAACTCTGCTGGCTTGAGAGAAAGGGAGGCTCATCTGTATTACATTTGATAGGAGATCAGTATGGACTGTTAGGATGAAATCAGACAAGTTTTGCTATGTCTGCCCCCACGGACTTTTTCATACTGCAGTGTCTTACTCCAGAGCTGCAAAACCATCACTACCAAGTCACAAGATGCCCTGGTCTCATGAGGAGCTGCCTGGACAGAAACCTTCCAAAACAGAGCATTCCTCAGCAGTGTTAGTGCCATCTGCAGTGGAAATAAACCTCATGAATCCCCTGCCCACCTCCTGCTGCCCATTCCACACTTCAGAGAAATCCTCACTTCAGAGAAAACCTTTCCAAGAAACACTGTACACTTCCATCACATGCTGTGCCAAGCTAACAGGAAGAGGTAATGGAGAAACACGTAATTAAGGGAGGCTTGACCTCCTAAACAGTTAAGAGCACTGGAAATACCCAAAGACAACGCCAGCACTTTCTTGGAAAATGCCAAGACCTGTTATTTCACTTAGCTGAGTGTTTCCTCTGTGTGTTTTTAAAGGTTAGACTGCTCTGGAGAGTGCCCCAGAAAAGTGCCTGCCAACATCTTACAGCAGTCAGGAGTGTTTGATGCCTGCCAGAGCAGAACAAGATCCCTGAATGCAGATCCCTGCAGTGGGTAGGCAGCAGGTTTGGGCTGAGCCCAGGTGGACAGGGACAGCAGGGATATGTGTGCAGAGCTGTCATTTGGGTGCCACCGGTTTCACTTCCTCCTTCCAGGGAGATGGGCTGGATCCCTGGGATTCAGAGCCACCTGGTGGCATGTTCCCACCAGGCCCAGCACAGCTCCCTCACCCAAACCCTTCCTTGAGCAGTTTCCTAAAGCTGTGGATGAATCTAAAACCTACAAGGCTGCAGAGCCCAATTTGTAGTTCTCCATTTGGGGTGTAAACCCCAATCTCCAGACTCTGTGCATCCCAGGTGTCCATGCATCCCACCTTCCCTATCCCATCCCATGGGTGACCCTGTGCGTCCTTCTCCCTACCCTCCAGCATCCCTCTTTCCAGCCAGCACCAGCACGCCACCATGCAGCCAAATGCAATTGCCAGGGAAGACAAGAGAGCCCCTGAAGCAAAGTTGCAGTCTGTGGATGTTGGGCAACTTGGCATCAGCCCCACTCCCTGGGGCTCTGTGCTCAATTACTTGTTCTCAATTTACCGGTAAAAGTAATCACTTTGCTAAATCCAGTGTCCAACTTGTGTTAACATTCAATTAGATAGAGAAGGATTGCAGTATTATGAAAGCCAGGGGATTCCTCCTTAATGAAGCTTCCAGTCCCAACTGCACTCCCAAATTAAGACTTCAGACCAACTGAGGCTGCAAGAAGATGCAGACATGGTAGAAGAGACACCTGCGTGGTGCTGTCCTTTGAAATACAGGCACACATCGTACTTGGCACACTGAAGGTGCTTTGCAACAGCATTCCTGCAGCATCCCTCCCTGTTTTCAAATTCTGATCTGGACAGCAGTCTTTCCACCAACTTATTTTTGCAGAGGTGATTCAGGGCTCTGTTTTGTTTCAAGACAGGCTAATACTAACTTACATCATTAAATCTGAACTGGAATAACTTTTTTTCCAGTGCTTTTCTCCAACTAAAAATCTATTCCCATGACTAAAGATCATCCTCAGCCCAGTTCCATATGCCTGCCAGAAGCCACAGCTGAATAAACTTGGCCTTGAAGATATGTGTTCATCTGATCACTCACTAGAGAGTTAGAGATACTTTCTTGTAGTATTACCTTAATTATTTTGTTAAGTGTGTGCTTCTAGTCACAAGACATTCTTGTAGATTTTAAAACATCCCAAAGAGGATTAATATGTCCTACAAGACCTCTCTGGAGAATTAAAAGTGAGCTATGGACCAAATACTCTGTAAGACATATGGCCAGTGAATACTTCCTCTAATTACGTGAATTATAAAGTGCTGTAATGGTTTTGAAAATGCTGTGAACAGTATGAGGCCATATAAGCCAGAAGAAATGTGCCAATAAAAACCTAAAACAGATACATCAACTCAGAGCATCACATGAGTGCATTTTAAAATACATTCTGTTCCTTGTTGGAAATGAGAAGCCATGCAAATGTGGTCAGACCACAGGCTCATGTTCAGTCACCAGGCAGGTTTGGAGTCTCTGCCTATCTTCACCTTGTCTGAGAGACCCCTACAAAAAGACAACTTTGGCTTACCTTGGCTTCCATACCCGGCATCAATGCCAGAGCCATCCCAGGACTCCATAGCACTGTCCACACTAGGAATTGTGGTAGAGTATATCTCAGACAGCTTGCTAGTTTTCTGGGAGTCCGTCAGTTCATCCTCTGGGTCGCTCACTTCATTTATACTCCCCGACTTCTTGGGATAGGATTCTGAAACCAGAACATGCTGCTTTAGCAGGCATGAAGAGCAAGCCTCAGGGAAAGGCCTATGCTGACATGGGAGCAAGCCCAGGTACTCTAAGTCTTTTGAACTACTTCTTTAGCTCTTCAAAAGTAGCTGAGAAAGGCCTGTGCAATGGAGTTGAAAGGATTTAATGCAGTACTCTTATCTCAAGCTGAATCAAGAAAAAAATGCTTTTCTGAGTTTTTAGCATATGGAATGTAAGAAGCAACTAAGGAGATTTGGGGATTGCCAAGTATGAGAGAGTTGGGACCTAATCTCAGTTCACAAGCGCATCTTCTTGTGCCTTTAGAGCTTCCTCCAAATAGCCCTGCCCAGAGAAGTGTTGGCCTCTGCAAGGAATAGCCCATAGGTTCTCCGGTCTCAGAGGGCCTCCTTTTTACTCAGAGCAGCACCTAGTCAGGGTGCTGGCTGCAAACTTCCTGTTACAAGAAGATGTTTTAACGAGATTCCAACAACAGTGCAACCTGGTTCCAAACTACCACAGCTGAAGTTATAACCCCCTCCCAAGACTATGACCTCATATTGACTCGAGGCTAATCACCACCTCTCCAGAGTCTCCCATGTAGTCTCACAACAACGGTGGAATTCCCAGGCCTGGTATTTTGAGGCTGAATTTCCCGATTAGTGATTGGAAAATGGAAAGCTGAATGTAGATGAAGCTGAGGCCTTCCTTTTCATTATTTTGATAACAATAGGCCCTTATTATCATTATATCAAATTCCCTTTCAGGCAAAAGCTATGCAAGGAATGGTTTCTCGGCTCGAGCATTTCTTTGTACTGAATGTTTTAAAGCCCTCGTTGATTAGATACCCTGTTAGCCATCCAAACCCTGGATCTCTGACTCACAGAGGCTGAAATAAAAAGCCCTCTGAAAGTCTGCATTTGTCAGTGACAACAGATTATTTTACCAAACAAAGCTCAGTGTCCTGAAAGTCCCTATTTTCCAAGCATTCAGAAGATTGCTCACCATGATTAACTCAAGATTACCTTGAAATTTCAATTACACCTGCTTCATTCTCAGAATGATTAACAAGTCTCAACTGGCACTTGCATGTCAATTATTTCAGTGAGTGGCTGTGACAATGCTAAGTGTCAGCAGGGGAAAAAAAAAAAAGAAAAAAGAGTATTTCAGACAGAGGATCAAGACACTTGACTGTAGGGAACGAGACTGGAGTTTCTTGAAGAGGAATCAATTCCCCAGTTCTACCTCTATTTGCTAAGTCCTCACTCCCTGCCTGGGCTTCCTCCATTTGTAAAATGGGTGTATTGCTACACATTTGCAAACTGCTTTGAGGTCTACAGAAGTCCTATGCCTAAGAGCAATGCTCCGTTTTCAGATGCAAGACAGATATCCCATGACCACGCTTGCTTGGAAGAGCTTTATCACTTCATTTCTTCTAATTCCCACAGCACCGTGGGCCACTTGCTGGGTAGGTCCAGCTAAATCAAGAGACTGCAAAAGCATGGCACAAAAAAAAGACAGAAAATACTGTGTGTGGGGAGAGACAGAAATGCAGCCAGAATGCACCTACTACTTTCTGAACTTGATGAAGAAGCCTCTGTTTGGCTGCAGTTATGCAGTGAGGGAGAAAAGTCTGCATGTTCTCTGGTTTTACCAATCCCCTCTCTGTCCCCCAAAACAGTGGCCTGCCTGTAGAAAGTATGCTCCTGCTTTTTGGTACCATGTCAAAAAGAACAGCTTCAAAGCCACAGGGAGCTTGGCAGGGAAATGAGAAGGGGATTTCTAGAATGAAGGTAGATGCTTTGAAAGATGATCTTAGGACCTCAAGCCAGGAAAAGGTGTGTGAAAGATTTATGGCCAATCGCTTTCAAAAAGTTGAATTAAAGGTAGGGGATTTTTTTCATGGATTCTACCAGCTCTAAGTCCCCTTGATCATTTTGGGGGGTTCTATTTAAAAAAATAAACCTGCACTCTTCTACTTTTAAAAGCAACTTCTGCTTCGCTTCTGTGTGAAACACCCACACAGACAGGGAATGGCACCAACAGCACAAGGTGTCAACCTGAAAGAAGATTATTATTGCCAATAAACCTGCTGTCTAATCTTTTCCTAGTACCACAGAGAGCCCCTGGGTTGCCTTTTTTTTTTTTCATCTGTGAGTCAGAAGTCCCATGCTGCCTTGTCTCACCTTCCACAACACATGAAGGAAAGCCATAGCACTACCTACTCCACCACCTGGGGTCCCTGCTGGGGTGTGCCTTTGCCCTCCCACTCCAAATCAGGGTCCCTAACTCACTCTCTGTCTGCTTCTTGATCTTCAGAGTAACAGTCTCTCCCGCCATCTGCAGCAGGTGAATGGCTTCACTCAGTGGTTTGCCCTTGAGACTCACATTATTAATTGCTAATATCCGGTCACCGATGTGGATGGCTCCAGTTCTGTAGAGAAAAGGCAGTGTTAGAAACTTCAGGGAAGGAATTTGCCTCTGAGAGACAGGCCATTAAGTTGTCGCTTGAAGCAATAGCATTATTAACGCTCAGCACTTTCAAATATGCCTTGGTTTCCCCTTGGTATGCTGCATACCCATGATTTCCTCTTCATCACCACTACCAGGAATCTGGGTGTCCCCCCTCATCTTCCACCTGTGCATATACATACAAATATACACAGGAACATATGCATTCCTTTGATCCCAGGCCCCTTGGGAACTGGGACTATAGACCAGCTTATAGTCAAAACTCTTCAAAGCAAGGGGGTCTACGTGTTAAAAGCACAAGGATTTCCAGTGTGTGATGTCTACCTGTTGTCACACATGGAACTGAAAGGCGTGTTTACACCGACGGAAACAAATAATGAGACAAACCTAGAAATCCATTGAAAAAAAAAAAAAAAATGGCCCAACACACACAGATTGTGTGTGCAAGCATGAGCTGAACCAATTGCAGATCAGTTTATGGTATGTTTAAAGCTCACCCCTACACAGCTACACCGTTGTGACTTTCTCCATCAGGACCAGTGCTCTGGAAGAGGTTATTGTGTTTTACTGCAGAGCCACGTTTCAGCACTGGCTTCTGCTCTCAGCTAAAAAAATCCTCAGGCTTCAGCAACATCCAGGAACAAACTAACAAGTCACAGCAGTCCTCCTCCTTCTCCTCCGTGTCTGCTCACAGACAGGGGCTCACTTTCCCTCTGCCGGTGTTTGCTGCAGCTCTGGGAAGAGCAGGAAGGGCAGGATGCGTCCATTGCCAGAGCTGGCTGCCAAGGCAGGAGCTCACGCTTGCTGCTGGCTGGACCGAGCTCACCGCACCGGCACTCCAGCTCCCTACTGCCAGCCAGCAGGAGCAGCAATCAGCAATCCTCTCCTCCTCCAGCAGTGCCGTGAGGTTTAGCTATCAGGAACCGGTGGGATGCAGCCAGAAGGAGATGCAAATCTGGACTGCAATATCCCTTTGTCCATGGCAACGTGCCTCTCTCTCAGGTTACATCTCCAAATTGGACTGCTGCTCCTGCAGAATAGGGATTTGATATATCGTCACAAGCAAAACAGCTACTTCTTTTTCCCCCAGATATTAAACTTTTGCAGACACGCTGCTGTAAAACATCTACTCCGAGTACATGGAAGTGGGAAACGCCGCCAAACAGCCCGCAGGGCTGTTGGGCTGCTGCCGCCGCCGCCATGTTGGACGGTGCACGGCGGCCCCCGCCAGACGCTAGGTGTCTCTCTTGTCCCACACAACGCGGCCTGGAAAATCCCTCAGGGAAAATTTGTGCATTCAAATGAATTACAGATCAAACTGGAACCGGAGTATTTGTCTTAAAAGTTTCATCTACGTAGTCGGAAAAAATAAAGCTTAACTGCTGGCAGTTGAAAGGCGATCCTTTGCTCGCTGCAGTGGTTCAGCATTTGAGGGCCTCCTGTGGTAGCCCTGAACTCAGCATGGGGACGCATCTCGTGTCCAAGACACCAACCCAACCACCCGCCTCTGAACCACCGGACTGCTCTGCAGAAACGGTGAATGTCCCTCAGCAGGCAAAAGTACAGAAACAATTAAAGAAAAACGTCATGTTCAGCCAGGTGTTTTTCCTCAAGGAGGGAAAAGTAAATCGAAGTCCAGTCCTCTCATCTGTCCATTTCCAGTCACCCCTAGGAGGACAAGCAGATGGAAGCCAAGTGGGAGCGATGGAGAAAGCTGTTTCTACCTAATGACCTTTGTGCCTCTCCATCATCACCAACGGTCCGTAATTCACCTCAAACACAAACCAGGCCATGGAGCTGCGTGCAAGGGCCTTCTTGCTCAGAGGACACACACAGGAGCAGAATCAAGCAACAGGTAAGTTGCAAGGAGTAAAAGGGGCTGCAGGCACCTTCCAGCAAGCACTGGAGAAGAGGTGGCTGCATGGTAGGGATTTACTTGGCACACGGGCAGGGCCGCCATCCATTCTGCCCCCTGCCAACAGGGGTTGGTGCTGAGCACTCTTGGACAAAACCCTCCTGGCAGCCACCCCCATCTACTTGACCAGGTAGCACTAGAAGAGGCTGGTCAGGCACTTTAAATGCCAGCAATAGCTCAAAATTGCCCTTGGAGGACCATTACAACTCAACCAGAATTGAACAGTATTGTTCAGGCACAATCCCTTTCCCAAGAAGAAGGAAAACAAGTCCCATGACCCAGTCTAAAGTCACCTGCAGGCACTGAAGGAGGGGAAACAGAAACTAATATGGAAGACAGTTACCACTCAACAGCCTGAGCTGCCTCTGTAGGCTTCTGTAAGATCAGACACGTACAAGGAGAAATACATTCAAGGTTAAGCTAAAACCCAAGTCATCTGAATCTGGAACCTTTTCAGCTTAGACAGTCTGTCACCCTTTGTGACAGATATGTGACAGATCCTAGAGGACACCCTGCCTTCCCCATTGCCAAGCAAGAAGCCCAAGCTGCAGCACAGACCTTCATTTGTGCCTCTACGAGAGCGTCTGGTGCATTCCTCTTATCAGACACTGGGGTCCTGTGCTCCAGCAAAAGTCAGACACAGATTTGGATTTAAACCCCTGTCCTTCAGAAACCTGTCCCACCCTTCAGAGCCTGGCTAAGGGCACCTGTGACACAGGGAAGGGTAGTGGCAGCAGGAAAGGGACAATTTAGGATAGCACTACGACCACCTCTCTTCCCTTGACAAGGTCAAGCCACTCCCTTCTCTTAGTCCCAGGAGAAAAAATATGCACCTTTCCTGTAGGCAGCCTTCACCCAGTGCTCCTCACCCTCCCTGCAGGGAGCCAAGGTTACCCAGAGAAATCCCTGCACTGCTCCATCCCCATGCCACTCCCCTGCACAGGCACCATTATTTGTTAGTCAGCTACAGTGAACATGCTGAACGGCTCCATTGCTCTTCTCAAAAAGCTTTTCATTCCTTACTGTCTTGCCAGCTCCTGATCAAAATTCAGTAGTACCGCAGTACTTGCCTGCACTATGTTTCTCCGTGGAGCAGTCACTGATGTGTATTCAAGTTCGAAGGAGGAACAGCTATGGCATTGCAAACAGAACTGAGAGCAACAAGGGTACAAGAATGTCTTCTGACAAAGTTTGGGCTTCCTGTCCTTAACCTCTCTCATGCTGGGCTGCAGGTACAGTGCAGAAAAGCCTTGGATAATCCATGGCTATTATTTTCTGTGGAAAAAGACTGAATCCTACAGTAGCAGGAGTGATTTAAAATCCCCAAAGAAGCCCTAATGATTAACTCCACTCCTCTTCCGTGCTTCTCAGGAGACAGTGATGTTCTGCTTTCTGCACCAATGTGCAGCAGCATGTGTGCTGAGAGCTCAAGGAACCCAATACAGAAAGATGCACTGAGCTGTTTTATAGTCCAGCTAAGAGGGAGTGCAGCCTTGAAACAGAATGAACCAAAAGGCCATATTTGCAGTCAAGCCTCCCCAAGGCCTAGCACTTCACACCTATTTTTTCAGGGTGTTTTTGCTGCTGTTCTGCCTGTCAGGCAGCACAGGGTAAAGCAACCTTAAGAGAAGCATGAGTCAGGGCTGCTGAAATGATCTGTTTACAAGTCACAGCTACCATATAGACAGATTAATTAAGATACACTGTATGACTCAGTTCCACCTTATATTCTCAGCAATGTCCTGATCCTTTAAATCCCACACATGCATATATATTCACACACAGGCACACACAGAGTTAACCTCCTTCATTGCTGAAGGTAGATCTGCACCTATATTTATGCAGTATAAATGTCTGCTGCTTGAGGCACGCCAGCCCTGCACTGAGATACCTCCACATGTAACAGACTAAGCAACCAGCAAGGATGGGCCAGAACACCCCCGAGATCAGGACACACCACTGTCATGGCTGTAAGCTGCAGTTTAGCAACAGGTGAGTCCTGGACAGGAGTCTATGGTGGTTTTGTCAGCAGGCTGGGCACTCTCCCCATGTAAGATGTGCATGGGAAATCACTGACCAGGAAGCACCTCTGTAGAAGAGGGGCAGATAAACACGTGCTCCTGGCTGCTGCATTCACCTGACACACTGGATCCGATGTTTCCAGAAGTGCCCTGCTCTGAGCCTCTCTCACTGCCCTCACCGCACAGCCCAAACCACCTTGCTTCATAGCACCTTTCCTCTTCAGCAGACCAAAACACCTAAGAAGAGTTTGTGACAGCATAGGAAACTTGGCAAAGTTCAAGATCCCTTCCCACAGCAATTAAAACCCTCTGCCCCCAAACCTCACCTTTCTGCCAGCCCTCGTTTAGTCAAGCCCGAAATGACGATAGGATCAAAAGGTTCCTCCGTCCCAGAGATGGTTATTCCCAAGGGGCCGCCATATCGCTTCAGTTCCACTGTGTAGATAATAGCACCGGTTGTCTCCTGCTCATCTGAAAGAGAAAACAGGAATGCTGAATTTTTTAATTAGTTACATGAAAGAGCTCATAAGAAAGACTTGCAGGATTTAGAAGCAAAAGCCTGAGGTCTTCAGCCACGCTCAAACCAAATAGGATTTTAACCTTCCAGACTCCATTTAAGGGCAGAATAACAAAAATAGACTATAATCAATTGGAAAGTGGTGACTGGACAGGCGGCAGCCCTTATCTTTGTTGGTTTGCACTACCTATTGAGAAATGTCATTACAGTGGACAGGCACCAGTTTGCATCAGGATTTCTGTACCAGAGTTATCTTCATCCTTCCTAATCTTCAATTTGACCAGGTCTTCACACTGCCTTAAAATCTGCACAGCATCCTCCATTGAGCAATTGTCGAGTCGGATGTTATCAATAGCTAACAGCTTGTCTCCCGGCTCCAAGGTGCCAGTTCTACGTGGAAAGGAAAAGAAAACTAAAAGTACATTTGTATTTGCCTTTCAGATCCCATGACACATTCAGTCCTGCAGTGGCAATGACAATATTAACTTTTTGCTGTCCTTGGTCTTTTCTGGGAAACAACCATGAATGAGTCTGGTACAATTGTAACTTAAAGAGAGGAAGTTTGTGTAGAGTGTGCATCAATACAGAACGAGGCAGGAAGATTAGATATATAGCCTGGGTAACCTACAGCACTGAAAAATGCCTGATGTTTAACTGACAGATATTCTACCTTTTATGGAAACTCCTGTATGAGCACTCTTACAAATGTGCCCTCCAGCAGCACTAAATTCCTCTGAAAGCCTTGCTATGAAGTGTTGGGATTGGAGGGGAAGTCAATAAATGCTGAGTTATTTGCACAGTTCTCCACCAGTGCCCACAATTCACTCACTCTGTTCACCTGACCAGGAGCTGAGACATGGCAAACTACCCTAGTACTGCCATAGTACCTTACGGGATATATGAAGCCCTTTACCACATGCTCTTAAATGCTAAACGTCCATGTCCTATAGGGTCAGCAGACATCTGAATCAGTGCTCTGGCCACCTTCTCCATTAGCTCAACTCTACTTGCTTCAATACAATCAGTTTTTATTGTAAATCCTACTGTGGTCTAGAGACAAACCTCTAGGGTTGAGATCTCCTTGGATGCTGGCAAAATCCAGACCCAAGTGCTACTGCTTGGGCTTCATTCTACCTCTCATTACTGGGCGAGACATTTTGAAATGGGTTTGGCAGATGGGAAATTCTGCACTCACCTATGTGCTACGCTCCCCTTCTTGATGTCAGAGATGATCAAAGGCTCCCCAGGCTTTCTGCTTGCAGCTGCAAAAGAGACACGTGGGTACAAGCTTGGTATTGGGTCTGCTATATAGGATGGGGATAGTTAATGGGGAGTAGGAGTCAGAAAAAAAGGAAATTTATATTTCTTTGACAAAATGATGCTCCACATTTGAACTCTGGAACCCACATCAGGAAAAAGAAGGAGGAAACCCCTCCAAAAGTTTGTTGGTTGCCCTTTGCCCAAGTTAGCCAGCTACTTCCTTTGGATTTCTCCTGAAGGGGAGAACCTCTGGTGTCCAGCAGCAAGAGGTGCGATTACCTGACCCCAGAACTGTTAAACACCCGCTCACCCACATCTACGACACAAGACAGCAAGTGAGTCCACAGCTGCGGCAGTAGTCGGACATTAACACTGCTGCCTAGGGAGTACCTAGCTCAGCGCTGTGATTAATATAAGCATTCCTGTGTTCTTGAAGTAAAGTGGGCTGGGAAATTTTTCAGGTGGAAAATAACCCAGGAAAAAACTAGTTAAAACAGTGTTTTCCAGCTGGTTCAGCTCCTCAGGCCACTTCATCATACAACTGATAAATTAGGTCTGGTCTCGGTGCTGGAGCTGGAAGGAGTGGTTTCCAACTCTTCCCTCCTGCCTGACCCTGATAACTTTTTCAGCCCACAAGAGATGTGAGTACACATCTCTGAGAACATTTGCATTTTCAAATTTGCCTGCAAGACCTGCTGCTCTCTTGAGAAATCTGAGGGAGATTTATGACTCAACCCCACCCTGACCTCTCTGCCATCCACACACCAAACATATGCCAAGAGCATCCTTTTCACCCTGCGTCACTCCCTCCTGCCTTGCTATGGGAATTGCATCATCTCGTTTAAAGCTGACAGAAGCTTTAAACTGTGTGGGAAGGAAGAAACTCACAGCATCTGAACATATCACATGCAGGTCAGAGATTAAAATATCTGTGAAGCATGTAGCATCAACCACACGGAGATCCACCTGCCTGAAAAGCAGTTAAGAGTACCCCTGAAAGTCAAACATAAAGGAGTAAGTGCTTCCTCTTAGCAACCTCTCTGCTCTAGATTCTTCTGTTGTTTACATTCATTTATGAGATTTTAAAATGTTATGTGCTAATCCGTCACTTTTAAGGATACTCTCTCCCAGATATAACTAAACTTTCTGTACTGAACAGAGAAAAAAAACAGCCAATCTCAGACGTAGCAGGGCTGAGTATAAAAGTTAGGTCAGACAGAGAAGATCAGACCCTGACTGATTTTATAATAGTCACAGAAATGCGACTGCTGAATGATACAGAGCCTAGAAGAATTATTTTCCCCCTGTCTTATGGGAGTGTGGTGCCAGAGAATTTTGGTGTGGACACTCATGTTCAGCTTGCAGCCATGGATCAAAGAGAAGCAAATGGGTTGTGGAGATTCACCAAGGGCTTGTGCCTATATTCTACCTGTCCATGGCATGGACCTGCCAGCAGATAGACTGACACACGCCCGGCAGAGCTGAGCGGTGAGAGGGAAGAGTGGGATGCAGCAGCCAAAATCAAGGCAGAAATCCCCTCCTCTAATTGAGAAGATCACACACCATTGGCTATCAGCACAAGGGACAAAGATGTAGCACTCTTATTAATACTGCTGTTCTCCTTTTCAATATAGGAGACATATTTGCTGCTGTGAGAAGTGTACAATGCGCTGGTCCAAGCATTGGTGATGAGAGACCCTGTGAACACACCCTGAGCCCTGGGTCAGGCTGGCATCGCTGCATGTTTAATCGCTCCCTAGCCTGGTTCTGTCAAAATGATCCAGGTTAGCAAAAATACTTTTCACTGTAAGGTTTGTTTACTGGTTTCGAAGCAGAGGCAATGTGACAGAAAGGGGTTAGGGTGGATCTCCACTGTCCTGGTGTTGGTTGGGGACAGCCATCTCTAAACCTGACTCAGCCACAGCTGGAACAATATTGTCCAGAGACTGTAAACACTTGAAAGGGCAAAAAACGGGTAAAGAAAAAATCCATAAAAGCAAGTATAGACAACAACATGCCTCAAGCTCTGCAGAAATGGTGGTTATCTCAGAGTCTGCCTTAAAAGCCCTGTGACACATGGGGAGATCCTGCCCACAGTCAATCTCTGAGCAGACAGTGAGACCTCATCCTTCTGCAGCTCCACAATTGGCATCAGCACTGAACGCAGTACAAGCTTCCCGTGTCAGAAGCAGGGGTGACAAACCAAGTGCTTTCTGCCCATCAGCTGGGACCAGGCTGCCCCCAACTGCCCCAGCCACCGTGGGACCCACGTTTTTAACAGTCTTGAGCTGTTCGCACAGGGTGACAACTTGCCCCTGCATAACAGCTGCCTGTCTACAAGTGAGAGCACTGCAATTTCACTGAAGCAGTAGCTCAGTTCAGGTCAGAGGCATTAGGTATGTAGTTATCTAGTAAGATTTTGGATAAACCATTTCCAATTTGCCTGCGATTAACAAAAAAAAAAAAAAAAAAGCCACCTTAACCTACATTACTATTTTATTAGGGCTGTGGTCTGCGGCGTTAAGGTGCTTGCACAGATGAGTAAAGCCATTCATTTCTGCTGTCAATGTGGTTATTTCTCTTCAAAGAACACTGCCCTGGTAATTCTGTTTGCTTCAGGAAGACACAGTTTGGATGCCCAGCCTTGCCTCTGGGTCTCGCTTTCCGGTCTGTAAAATGGAGACAGCAGCAAAGGGAGTCAAGGGAAGAGATGGATCGAGGCACAGAAGCAGAAGCTGGTGTGCAGAAACCCAGGATCTCTCTCAGCAGGTGCTCTGGTTGTGGTCTCCATCTGCCAGGGCAAACCACTTCAGGTGGAAGTAGGCCCTTTTTCAGATACATTTGTATTTTTGGTGGTTTATCAGTACAAAAGATAGTTTAAATTGGCTCCACTGGCCCAGAGAAAGCTCCATAAATCATCAGCTGGTGAAAGTAGAAGCATGGGGTGGGGGAGAAACTCAAAATGAAAACACTGCTTGGTGGTGGTGACAGGACAGTGATAAAAAGGTGAATTGATCAATACTGTTATTTACTTTTTATAAATTGCTTTCAGTCTCTTACCACCTCTTCTGGGATTCTGGCTCACTCGGTGTTTGCTCTGTGATGGATGATGAGGCCAGAAACACATGTCTGGTTCGTGTTTTTAATAGAATGCATAATGACTCGTGTATTGGTAAATTATTCCTCTCCAAGGAGCACGAACACATCTCACACACATCAACCCATTATAAATGCCCTTTGTTATTGACCAAGCCATAGCAGCACTCTGCCAACGTGTAATTAAAGAAACTGTAATAATGCCATAAGAAAACATTTAAGAAAGTAAGCAATTATAAATAGGAAAAACAAACAAAATCAGAAACCCAATAGGCTCAGGATAGCTAAGGAATGAGAAGAGGAATACAAGCAAATCAGAATCAATTACAAAAAGCAGCAGTGAAAATCAAATTCCCAGCACCCAACTTTTTGCTCTATCATTCATTAGTTTTATCAACCGGTGTAGAAATTATCAGTGCTTCCAGCAGGATATTTGCCTCACCACAGATCTATTTCCCTTCAAAATCTCCAGACAGCAAAACCAGGACAAAATATCCCACTTTGGTAAAAGCACCAGAGTGAATCAGCTGCAAATCCCAGTTGAAGCTGCAGTGTTAGCGAGGGAGCAGGACTGGAGGCTGCCGGGCACACTGCTGCTTACAGACACACTCTGCCGGGCTGGTGGCAGGTCCCAGGTTAATCCAGTGCCAGCAAAGCTAGATTTGCTCGGCTCAGAGATCCATCTTCTCACTAGGACAGTGATTACACTGCTTAAGCAACTTAATCGAAGTTATCTATCTACCCAAATTCCGGTTTTATCGCCTGCAAGCAGATATACTACCTATTCCTTATCTGCAGTACTTCATGCCAAGGGCACAGGAACTGATTTGTTAAGATATATAAAGGTAATTTGATAAACATGCTATATAAAGCATTAATGCATATCTAAAATGAATGGTAATTTCAGTATCTGTTTAAACAGCAACAACAAAACACCTGCACCCTGAAGTGAATTTCACAACTAGCCCTTGGAGAGGATATTTGAGACAAACAAAAAAAAAACCAAACCAACACAAAATATTTTGTGTAATCAACTATCATTTTCCAGAAGCTAATAACAAATCTGTATCTTAAGAGGCCAGGCATTGAACATACACAAATATACGACTATTAGCTTCTCGCTGTTGGAGATTTTAATTTGTAAGAGATTTACAGAAAACCTACAAAGGCATAACTGTATCATTAGAACTGAATGCAGCCAGCAAGATCAGAGCATTTAAGGCATGTGTTCTGCTAATGGAGTTGAGCAGTTCAGGCTAATGAGAGCCAAATCTTCACACCCCTGTGTCAGAAATCTCAGTTTGCTCGTCTTTGCATCCCCACCATTCAGAGCACCTCAGAGGTCCCAGCAAACAAGTGAGCTTCACAGCCCACACAGCTCTTTGAATCATGATGAGCAGAAAGGAGCGAACATTTTCCTCTTCAATCGGAGCAGCTGTTTTACTAATGCAGCCTTCTCCCTGGGACAGAAACTGAGGCACTGGAGTACAGTTAAAACAAGAGCGATTTTCCTGGCTTCTTGTCCCTTCACCCCTGGATGAAGTATGCAGTGCACACAAGGCAGTTTCAGTGTTTTGCTTTCCTAATTTTCATTCAGCAAATGTAGGAGACTGAAATGAGGCTTGAGGACACCGAGGTGCCACAAAAATACAAAAAACAGCCAGTGAGAGACTCAACCTCTGGATTTCTTATTCATCCTTTGAATGGGAAGGGGAAATAATGCTATATGCATCTATTTGCATTACATGCCTTTGTTTGCTGCATCCTTTTGCCACGTTGTTTGAGCAGGGGGAAGAAACCCATCTGTGCATACAGGCCACAACAGGGGGCCCACCCAGCCCAAGCCTTCTCTTTCTGGAAAACCCTGAGACCTCAGAGATGAAATGCCCTCAGCAAACAGCTGCCCCTCACCAGGAACAAGCACGGACTCTCTCTGCATGTTCATCCCAGAACCAGCAGTGCCTGTCCTCCTCATACAAAAACCTCCTGGGTTTTCAGCCCTTTTATGAGGCTTTCCAGCAGATTTATGGTTCCTCCTGCAGCCAGCTCCATTACATGAACTCTTCCAATGCATCCATCAAGACTCTTGCTCTCCCCCCCCTTACTTAGCCTATCTCCCAATTAGCCCTGAGAGCCGCAGCACAGCAAGATCTTGATCGCTTTTATTTCTTTAGTGCTCCTCTGATGAGGTTGTAACACTTTCTGCCCATGTAAAAAGGCAACAGCAAACCTTCCTAGATAGAAGAATTAACTACAGATGAGCCTGATGAAGCCGAGATGTAAAACTCAATGAAAGCAACTCATCTTTCATCTACAGTGTAGCTGGATCACAAAGTTTATGAAACAACCCAATTCTGTGGCCACAACAGTACAAGGGGTCTTCTACTGACCCCTCCAGCTTGTCATCTATTTAACTTGCTCCAGTTTTATAGAGTAGGGAACAGGAATCCAGTGTGGGAGGCCAGTAAACCAAGTCCTCTACTTTAAAACAGTAGTTATACGCTTTTCCTTGTCAGAAGGAAAGCGGTAAAAGCTGTTTCTAGACCTATACAAGCATTCAAATCAGCAGAACTGGGAGGAACTAAGCAAAATAGAGAAGAGTTATTTTTACCTCTTTTCTCTTGCTGCTTGCATCACACTCCTGCATTCACATCATGTCTCTGTAGGAGTTACTTACCATAAGGCTGCTTGCTTTGGTTTTAATGTTTGAAACTGGTATATTTATCTGCCCAGTCAGAGGCAGAGTGACAAATGATGATCTAATTTGCTAAGGGTCATGTGGATATAGGCTTATACAGACTAATATATGAAAACAGAATTAGGATTCAACTAGCATTTCATCCTTGCCATGGCATTTTCTGATTGGCCGTCTTTTGCTCCATTTGTAAATATAATTTTGGCTTTGACTCAGTGGAGGACTGAAATATCTCCTAAGTTCATGCGTATGCATTACTTAATGTCCTGCAAACTTGTTGAACAATCAAATCTATTATATTGTTTAAAATCTGCTTTGTAGTTGGATAATGGGTATCTAACTATTTAAAACCCAGGGGTCAGTTTCCTTTTATTTAGCAGTGTTTTTAAAAAAGTGTGTGAAATCAATTTTTTAAACAAATTTAAAATGAAAACATTTTCAACCTAAAAATACGTTTGAAGTGTAAATGCATATCTGAAGCAGATCCCATTTAAGTGAGACTCCACAAATAAAAACTAATATTCTTGCTGGCAACTCCCAGGTTCATTTTGCTCTCCAGCCCTAGGTACAAACTATTCTTTGAAGCTTAAACAGGGTGAAACCCTGGCCATGCTCATGCCAGGAGCTTTTTGCTACCAGATCCATCGTCCTAGGTTGCCACCTGAGACTGCAATGCCAACACAGTGGGCAGGGCAGCAGGTTGGGAACCCAGAACAGGCTGGGATGCTGCGCCATGCCCTGCTCCCCCCACCAGTGAAATGTCCTTACAGATACCCCACTGCTTTTGGAAAGCACTTTGATGTCTTCAGACAGTAATTGCTACCAAGCCAAATGTTAAATACTGTGCTGTTGCTTGTAATGATTATCCTCACGGCACAAACAGGGGAAGCTGGGAAGAGAGAGAAGAAATAACACAGGGTGCAAAGCCATCACCTTGTCGATGTTCAAGTCACTCCTGAGAATCCCCCACTTAGACCAGAACACCTCCAATTAAGTCATTAACTAATGCTGTAAATGCCAACAGGTAATAGCAAATAGCTTATCTATTTTAATGAAACCTAGTTTTAAAGTGTCCCTAGCGACTCCATTCCCCAGACACAGTTGGGTCCATGCTCCTGAGGGCTTAGACGCAAGATCCCATTACTGCAGTCTCACAAGCTGCTTTGTTTCATCTGAGAGGTGGTGGCAGCCTCTGGGCATGGCAAATCTGAAATGATTCAACCCAGTTTACCCCACGGTGAAAGACGGATGAGTGACATGAGAACTGCTCACAAGTGTCATAGAGGAAAATTTCACTGATGCAAGGCATAACAAGACCCCAAGTTAGCCAGAAATTTGGGATGGATCTGCCTACATCATCCCCTTACAGCATCCTCTCCAAAGAGGCCAAAAAGTCTTTAAATGAAAAATACACTTCAGAGGAGAAACAGAGATAATTAACCAAGAGTGAGCAGAGAAGAGAGAAAAGAAAGAAAAAAGGTTTATGTCTCGTTCTCTCAGTGCCCACCAAGTCTTGGCACATGGATCTCCTCCCTCTGTGGCTGGGGTTAGGCAATGCAACGACTCCCAGCAAACCCTGCCCATCACCCTCCTGTCCCTGAAGTGCCTTCCCCCCACCTCTAAGGCCCGCCACCCTCGTCATCCTCCTCCTCCTCTTGGCAGTTTCCCCTCTCTTCCCTTCAAGTTGTGGGTTCACCTCACACTTGCTCTCCTCCTGCCACCTCTCCCTGCAAGGGTCCCACCAGACCCAGATAATTCTTTTTTAAAAGGAATATAATACAACTGTGAGCAAGGAAATAAAAATAACATTACTAATAATATAATATAATATTAGTCTGTGGAACAGATCAACTTATCAGTTGAGACGCACCCTTTGCCTCAACGCTTTATCCAGCTGCTTTTCTTTGTGGTCACCAGCTCATGGAGGCAGGAACCCCACATCTAATTCAGTTTGGGATAAATCAAAAGCACTGGAAGTGCTACCAGGAAAACCCCACATAATCTTATCTCTCTCCGGTGGGCCCCTCTGATGTGCCAGGGCAGAAAGTAGCAGCTCTTGCAACTGCTAGAGCAAGTCTGAGCAATACTTACAGCTGATTGTAATTCCAAGCTCTACACCTCTTTTCTTGGGCAATTTAACATGGAAAGTACCGCTGCTGGGTATGACAGACTCTGTAAAACCAAAAGCAGACAAAAAAAGAAAATTGGAGAAAAAAAGGAGTTTTCAGTTGCATGGATGGTTTCATTGGAACCAAGAAAAACAAGCCCATAAACCTCAGCTTTATTGGTTCAAATAAAGTTGTTATCTGAGGCCCTGTGGACCTTAGGTTAAAATTTGGATTCTCATTAAAAATACATGCTCTGAACATCAAGTGAAGTGCTTACACCACATTGTATTTCAAGATTGAGGCAGCTCTCTCAACGTAAAAGGAAAAAACCTTTCTTTTTTCTTTTTAATACAAAGCTGCACATTACCCCCAGCCAATAGTTTTGGCTCCCTCATTGCTTCAAGGCCATAAATCAATATAAATCTTATTCATATTAATGGACAAATATTTAAAGTGCAGGTGGCCTCTTCAATTATTCCTTAGGCTTACCTCAGTCAAGTGGTAAACACAAGGCATTTACGAAAGGATCAGAAGAAGGACCCTCTACCTCAGTGCACATTAGAGAACAACAAAAAATAGAAAAGGTCTTCACAGGGTCTTCTTACTCTTCCCTATGAGCTCTAACCAAAACCTCATGTATTTGTGTGAATACACTCCTGCAGGTTAGCAAAGGCACTGGCAGAGTCCTGATGGTAGTGGGGAGCAACAACTCCTTTGGCAACATACCTGCGACATCAAATTCAATCTCAAGCACCACTTTGTTTGTGAGAGCAGCATCACGCAAAAGCTGATTAGCTTCCTCCATAGTCCCATCCTCGGTTGCAATGCCATTGATAGAAAGGACCCTGTCTCCTACTTGTAGCAGCCCACACCTGCAGTCCACATTGGGAAAAGAGGGAAAGGGAAGAAGGAGGCAGGAAAAAAAGAGGAAAGGAGAAAAAAACAACCCCACAACCAGCCATGAGTTACTTTTGTCAGGCAAATGTGTTACATGACACAGAAGTGACAAATCCTGCAGAAGTGACCCCAAAGAGAAGATAACGCATTCTGCAATGCCCATCCCAGCACCGAGAGCCCTTGAAGGGTCACCAGGCAGCAAACCCTTGCGGTTTGCTTAAGTTCAGACATAGTTTGCTCCTAAGTAATCATTTTTGGTTACATTTCCTGCAACTTCCAGGGGAAAAAGAAGTAATCCTCACTTTCCCTAAAGTCAACACAATGGTCAAGAAATGAGAGGGATAAATGCAAGGGCATGTGTCCTCCTACCCTATCTAACGGCACACAGCTCTTCCCATGTGCCTGCACCCTCTGAAACTCAAACTAATGGCACTGAAAATTGCACAGATTCCACTGCTTAATACATGGCTAATATTGAAGCTACAATCCAATGAACTCACTGAAATGTCTCAGCAAATTGGATAATCATTTATCCCTTGTAATTGAGTTTCTGGAAGCCAAATGTACATTGATACTGTTTAACTGCCTCGAAAGGCCAAAATTATTCCGATGCAATAGCCCACCAATGTAACCATAACTGGCCCTTTGGGGTTTTTAGTTTAGACTCACTTTCTCCAAGAACACAGATCAGCAGGTTTTTTTTTACTTTGGAAGAAAAACAATGATGGCAAGGCCCTGATGGCAAGGAGATACACTGCTACAGCATGGTTTGTCTCTTATGACCCCTCTGGATTTAGAAGCAGGGTCTTTTCACACATGAACCACTACATTCCTTCATTCCTTACATTCATTATACACCTTACCCACTCTCATCCCCCCCTTTTTTTTTTTTGCGCGTGAAATATACGGCAACACCAGCAAGACGATCAAGTTATCTCCCACAGCTAATCTGAACTAGCCTGTGGCTCTACAAAATCAAGAGTGTAGTGTTCCCTGTGACTGGCCATGGGCAACTGCTCATCTTCCTTCTCCATACCCTTCATCAGTTGTTCACCATAACCCCATCTTTTCAGATTTTCCACTCATCACCTGTCTGTAAGGCTGGCTGCTTGAGCAGAGCTTATGAAACCATCTTCAGCCATCACTGATGTAAGCTACAGAGTGGTCTCCAAAATAGGTGGAGGGTTATGGGAACAAGTCTAAAGTTCACCTCAACATTAGGAGTTATTATACCACAAAGATTTCCCAGAAGGCATCAGCTATCCTGTTTTGAGACTTCTCCAGAGAATCTTTATTCCCTTCCTGTTTAATGATTAAGCACATCCTTCATCCCCTCCTTTCTAGACATCAGCCTCCACTGATATTTCATGGAAGACAGCTTGTTTTTTACTAATCCTTCCAACCACTCTACACCACTCACACCCAATTCAATTGTAAGAAAACATGGTACCACAGCACATGAAGATAACATTAAAGGCAATGGAGAAGGGCTGTATTATTCACTTCCAAACAACAGGATGTATATGAAAGGCCAGGTTATCAAGAGAAAATACACACATCCAAATTCAAGAAAAATGCACAAGCACGACAGTTTTTGTCAGTGGCCCATCAAAAGCTGAGATATGAGGAAGTTTGGAGAGAGCCTAGGGAGGTTATTTTACTGGTAGGAAGGTATTAAACTTGCAGTATATTTACACTGCTGCCCAAGTTCGTGCCATCCACGGCAAAACACTGGCTATTTTATGAGATGTAAATTCAGAATTGTTTGTTCAAGGAGACTTGGATTAGGACAGACAACTCCATGGTATGTAAAAGAATCCATCCTTCTGAATAAATTACATCAAGTTTAATTACAGTTCTTTACTGGACTTGCGATCATGCAGCCACACAGATGCGCTTGGAAATATCAGCTTATAAATATGAAGATGGCAAGGAGTACAACAGAGATGCCTCCTCCAGCACTGAAAGCTCTCTTGCTATGGTCACAATGCACCTTTTGGAAAGGAGGGATCAACATCTGCATCACACAGACATGACTGTCATTTCAAAGTCACACAAGGACACAATGCATTTTGGCACCACTGTTTCAGCCACAAGGGCTGGGAAATCACGGGCTACTTTTACACAGAATCAAAGCAAACATTTGCCACCTTTCCCACCAGAGCTGCCTTCTCACAAAACAACCATTTCTTGTGTTTCTTCACTCAGGGTAGATTTGCCTGGGTGTTTTACAGCCAATAGCTCTGCTAGGTTGGAAGTATTTTATTTCTTTTACTATTAGCCTCAGTCAATCAAGGTTGTTTAAGCCCCAGTCTTTCATGTTTATAAAAGTTTGCGGAGTGAAGCCGCAACCTTCTGGCTCCCTCCACAAGTGCAAGAAGACCTGACATGCCTTGTTAACCCTTCAGAATAATTCCAGAGACACCAGTTTCCAACTGGCATGTGCCCTTGCACTGGGAGCAGGCCCCAGGGATTCAAGGCTCTTGCCGACCTCTCCATGGATCTGTTGTGGGATCCTACACACACCTCCTGGGCAGCTTTCCAAAAGAGAAGGCATCTGTCTCAGAGATGCACAGTCTAACATCAGAGCTCACAAAGTGCTTTGAGAAATGCTTTAAAATCAGAAAGAACAAGAGTACAGGCATCTCCTGGAGTGAAAGAAAGCCCTATGGACATGTTGGAGTCTATGATGGGAATGTCTCCCTGGGGTTGCAAGAGACTTGCATCTTGTCATGACTCATTCCTTGGGCTCAAAGACAGCAACAGAGCAGTGGAGGTGTCTCGGCAGACACAGAGCAGCGCATATTCAAGCCCTGGACAGGACACGTGCTGAAGATCTTACTCAGCATCAGCAGCATCTTCATGGTCACTCCAGCTGTGGGGTGAGCAGCAGCAGCTGTGACCACGGCCACATTCCTGGCTGCAGAAACCGGTCCATTGTGCCCTTACATACCCCTGAGTTGGCCTGTGCAGGTCAGACATGCACATCTGTGTGCGTACGTACAACTCTGCGTGCACAATGGTGGGTGGGTCCCAGCCCGGATCAAAGCTCTGCTGACAGCTTCACTCAGCTGCTAAACTTTCCTTTTGCAAACTATTAATACTCAAAAACCAGAAACACAATGATCAAACAATTGTGTCTGAGTAGAGCTAGAAAACATGTAACTCAGCAGGAAGCACTGATTTTGGATACCGAGATGGAGAAGCCAGATAGTCTCCCACTGCTGTCAATGACAGATGGGGGAGAAAGGACACAAAAGCTGCGTGTTTCAAAGCAGCCAAGAGGGGACATCAGGCATCTTCCTATTCCACCCTCCCTGCTGATAACAGGGGCTGAATCACTGTCTCATTTGGAGCCCAAAAGCTTCATATTGCACCCAGGAAACAAAACAACAGGTGAGGAGGGAGGTCTATTGGAGGCTACTGGCTGTAAAACAAACTACAGTTCAGACAGATGAGAGCTTTTGCTTCAAACTGCCTGCCATAAGCTAGCACAAAGCAGATAATAAATGAAAGGCAGTCCAACCTCCCTGAAAAGAGGGTGGTGTGTCCTCCTCCCTGGAAGTACTCCAACTTGCTAGACACCCAAGAGGCAGCTCCTCCACGGCAAGCCAAATAGACAAGGCAATTTTGGATCATGTGCTTGTAGAACAGCACATTCAGATTTCATAGGTCTTGCATATGAGTGTGGGAACATGCAGGACAGACCCAGGCTCCTAAGCCTGTTCCCTATATCCCCACTGCTCACCCTCTTTTGCAAAGAGCAACAACTGCAGCGTAAGAAAGAGCACAGCCCAGCCTCAGCTGAGAGCCCAGCTTGGTAAAGGGGAGAAAAATGGCTCTCATGTCTTGGGCTGCTGTTACAGCAGAACCTCTGAAAGGCAGGGAGTAAGGTATCTAGGAAGGATGGAGCAAACAAGCTCTGTGGTACAGTAAGAAACAAAAAGTGAAATGAAAACATAAAACTGCCTTTTTCACCTTGCTGCAAACCCAGTGCACTTATTGCTTCAAGATGGGGAGGGAAGACAGTGTTTTCCTGCCAGGTAGGAAGAAAAGCATGCTCTAGCAAAGGAAGAAATACACCACAGAGATTTAATCCCCAAATCAAATCCAGGCTGCAAACGCAGAGAGGATTGCTCCCTGTCGCCAGAAAGCAGCAGCCAGGAGAGCACAAATCCTGTGGGTGGGCAGCTGAGGGAGAGAGCAGCGTGTGTGACACATTAGAGCCAAGCAAGACTGCACCGTGAGTCTTTGCTTTCACTCCAGGCTTGGCAAGAGGATAAAGCAAAGCCTGGCAGATTTCAGCACATCTCCCTCGTCCCCTGGGACAGCAGGCTTTGTTGCTGCCTGATTTATAAAAGGAGTTGGGTGCTTTGCAATGTGAGCCAAGTTCATCCTGGTAATAGAGGATAAAAAATCCAAAACACAATCATCTTAATTTTTAAACCCTGTTTGGAAACAAACAACAACAACAAAAAAGGCATAAAAGGCTTTTAAAATCTCTCTTAACCTACATCACTGAGGACAACTCTTTTTCCTGTGGCAGCCCCTTGTCCCTGTCCTCTCACAGACACAAGCACCAGGCACTCGTGCTCTACCTTGCCTCTGCCTTGGCCACCTGGAGAAGCTATCACACAGAGATTGGTCTGCACAGCAAGGACTTGCATTTCCTTTTGCAGACACTGTCCCTACCAAACGACTCCATCGTGTGCTGTTTTCTCAGGCTGGCTTGGGGACACCAAACCATCAGCACATGCTGATGGGGCCCTCGGAAACTTCTCCTCCCAAGGAAGTGTCTGTAGCAGGAGCTGAGAAGTGCCATATCATTGCACCTCCTTGGCATGATGGACCAGCAGTGGAAATCACAGGCAGGAAGAGAAACCAGCACAGGGGCATAAGTGCCAACTCTATCACCTCACTATTTCATCTGCCTAATGAAACCAGATCTCCTTTCCACCCACAAGGTCTCAAGCCATGCTGGAACCTGGTCCACTGAGTAAGTAAAGCCTTGCTAGAGGGCACCTACGTTGTAGTGCACAGGCATTCAAGCGGACTTTAAATCCAGCCAGCAAGGGTATCGGGAAAAATTTAGCCAGAGTTCCTGAGTTGAAGCTCGGCCGTTGGAGGAGTAGTTGTTCCCAGTATCTCCATGGGGTGACATGCAACAGTTAATGCCACTCCTCCGTTCTGCTCTTTTCCCAGCGTTATAGAAGAAAAATCAAGAGAGCTTAAACGCAGTACCTACCTGCTCCTCAACCAGAGCCCTCCTCTGTGATTCAGAATCTTGGCTGTAAGGCCAATTTATATATCTGGGCTCTGCTACAATGAAACCAGGCAGATAACACTTTGCTGGGCCTACCTGTTTAGATCTTTTCCCTTTCTGCACCCAGACAAAAGCTTTGTCTTTCAAAGAGAAAGAAAAAACAACAAAAAAAAGGAATGGGAATGGCACTCTCACACAGACATACGCTCCCTTCCTCCTCCTCCTCCCAGAACAGCCGCAGCCTGGTGCCAAGACGTTCACCTGGGATACGAGGGAGGCCGCGGTCAGCCGACGAGTGCAGAAATGGCAGTGACAGTAAACCATGCCCAGTGAAGAATGGGAGATATTACAAGGATGATAGTAAATATCTAAATGAGCCTCTGAGGAGAGAAAACAAACCAAACCATGAAATGTTCAGCAGCAGCACCATCAGCATCCAAGGGCAAGGTCTCTAACCTCTCTGCCGGGCTGTCAGGCTCAATAAAACGGACGAGAGGTGGGGAAGACAGGGTTTCAGTAGCAAAGATGCCTCCCTGGAGCTGAAGTCCGAAGCCGTTCAAAGGGTCTCCCCTGAGCACCACCTCTGTCGTCTCTGTGTGGACAATCTGCCCGCCAGGACCCACCGTGCTGGAGGCCAGCGACACTGAGAGGAGGAGAGAGGCAGAAGGTCAGGGTAGCCATGGCCAACATAGCACTTGGTCTGGCAGTGGTGAGGACAGTGACCGAGGATGAGGGAGGCACTGACAGTGCTTGGATGAGCAGTCCTACCCCAGCTAACAGTCAACAATGACGGCAGGGCAAGCATGCACACCCCGTCCAACCCAGCCCCAGCCCACCACCACTCTTACATGAGCTCTTGTGCTCCTTCTTCTTCTGCCTCCTCCTCAGCATGGTGGTGCGGGGGCTCATGGGGTGGGAGCTGCGAGGTAGCGTGTTCGAGTTCTGGCAGGGGAAGCCCTGCGCATTCATGGTGGGAGACGAGAAGTTGGCAGCCACCAGAGCTGGGGAAACACAGAGCATTTTAAGGACATGCACAGAGAGGTGCAGTAGTGGGCTCACTAATGGGCTTGGACTAGCTGCTTCTTGCCAGCTCCAGGGCTCAAGACAAGGTGAGAACCTTGTCCTGGGCTTCCAGCTCCAGCAGAGCTGTGAGAGTGGGCTTGGACTGCAGATGGACATTGCTCTCCAGTGCACAGTGCCTTCAGTAACTCCTCTGCCTGTCACCACAGCACCGGGTGAGAAATGCATCGTGGATGCAGGGCAGCCAACAGCAGGTTGGCACGATGGCACTAATGAACCTTAAACACATACAAAGAAAAACCACAGCTTGAACTTGAGCTGCTGGGCAACTGGTCTCCCCTGTTCGCTTCCCACAGTTTGGACACAGTGTAATGTTTCCTCCTCCCTTTCTTATTGCCATAAAACAAGAAACCTGGGACTGCACTAAGCTTGCTTCCTGCAAGAGGTGGGTTTACAGATTTTGAAGCAGCCATAATCCTGCTTCTAACATGCTGTGTGGCACAGGGCTGAGATGGATGTGTTGTCGTATCACGTTCCTACACATCACCAGAGATGCCCTCCTTGTCCCACAGTAACTCATTTTTGCTGTACGAAACCAGGCACTGGGGTGCAGGACTTAGGATGGGAGCATGGGTCTGCCCAGCACACTGCTCTTGTTGCAGTTACAAGATCTGTGTGTGCTGGGCTGCAGATACTGGTTTTGTACCTCAGCACTGGACCTGTGGAAACAGACCCAGGTGACTGAGGAGGAAATGAGTGACAAGCCAGGCTAGAGCTGGGTATTAAGGAAATGGAGGGGCACAACATGAATGAACACACGCAGGGATGGGGGCAACACCATGCACTGAGGTTACATTTGCAGTAGTCCTGTCCAGATGTCTGGTTCCAAGTGGGTGTCTTGCAGTGCCCGGGGTGGTGGGTGTGACAGTAGTTGACACAAGGGTCCCAGCAGTGGTGGTGGTCACTCTTCTGCACCTTGACTGATGGCACCCAGGGGAGAAGCCACCACAGGCAGGGAAGAGAAGTGAGAGAAAGAAAAGGTAAGAAGCACGAGACAGGATGTTGTTGAAAAGAGCCTCATGCAGGCTCTGAACAAGTCAGGACCAAACCACAGTGTGTCAAGCACCAGCAGCAAAAACGCATCCCCACGTAACCTCACGACACTTGATGTAAAGTGGCAGAAATTCACATCTTCTCCATAAAAACCTCTGCATCCTGAACCAATGGCCTGTCTAAGCCATGCTGGCAATGCACAGATGTCATTACCATTTGCAGTCTGTTGTGTGACGTGCAGAAGCTCCCTCCAGCCACAAGTTTCCCGCAGAGGCCATCAGCATTACTCAACAGCACCAGGGAAACCTCCTTGCGCTGTTTCCCACCTTGCTGCTGGAGCTGCCCTCCCAGGGACAAGGCTCAACACCTTCCACGTGTGCCAAGGACTGCTTTGAGCACTTCACTTGGCTTCAGTGTTTGGCTGTTTAGTGGCTGCTCTTGGCCGCGACTGCACATATGGATGAAAGAGAGGAGGAGTGGAGGGCCGCCTCCAGCTCACCGGAACAAACGGGATTTTATACACGGCTGCTTAAAGGCAATTACGGAGGGCCACTGACATAGGAAAAGATGCCAACACTGTGGCAAACAGTAAATTAAAACATGGCACCAACATGGCAGACTCTGTTTAAGGGCACACAACTCCTTTAGCTTCAACCCTAACCCCAGCCCAGCACATGCTGCCAGAAATCTGTTGCAGTGTGACATCCGCCATCTGAAAATCCCTCGTCCCAGGAACTGTGACTTTGTGACATCAAGTCACAACGCCACAAGTCTCCCCTGAAGTGCCTCACACAAACACCAGGCACAGGTCCCTTGTCCTCACTGACTCTCGCTTTGCCCCTAAGCAGCATAGGGCCAGTTTGGTTCTCCTTGCCCAACAGCACTGGGTTTTCTCTCCCAAATTTCTGCACCTTGCTGTCTGTATCTATTTTCTTCTGAGAGGAATTCCTGGCTAACGAACAAGATTGCAAGCATCTGTTTTATTCCACTAAACACGAATGGCATCCCACAGTGGAGCATCACTGCAGCCACAAGTTACCCCAGAGCTCTTAACCTTGCAACCACTTGCACTGACTGGCAACCACCTTCCCAGGATGAGATCTCCAGGCTCTGCGTCCTCCAAGTAGGCAGAAACATCGCCAGTGCTGGTACTACCAGAGCTTTCTGAGGGTGTAAACCTGGAACGGGGATTCAGTTTATTTAGTGAGTCCACCCAGAGATCTCATCTAAAGGTTATCTGTTAGTGCCTTTAACCGTGGAAATCCATTTTGTCTGTATCACAGGGATCAAATCATTTAGGTCAGGTTTTTCAACCAATACAGTGATTATATTCAGTCTTTACTAAACATTTTGTGAATTTATCACCTAGTCTACTGAGCTTTTAAAAAATACACTTCCAGCTTTGAGGTATCTAATTTGTGGATTCAAAAGTAAATTCAGAGCCCGGCAGCTTTTAAAAACAAAAATAAAATTAATAACTGTAGCTATATCTAGACAAAAATGGAAGTTCTTAATAAAATTAAACACTTTGAATATGAGGACAGAGCTTATGGGCATATATACAAAATCATTTAATCCATTTATAGTAATTAAAACTCTCCCATTTGTCTATAGATTCTTAGCTCATATTTGACAACAGAAAAAAGTGCCTTTGAAACTCAGCTGTCAGTGCACTGGGGAAGAGAAGAGATTTTGGACAATTTTGTGACAAAAACCTACGACAGCCTTTCCCAAGCTTTTGCACATCATCCTTGCCTGAGGAAACCCATCCATCCCAGCACCACTCCTGGGCACCATCCACTCCTGTTGATCTTGTGAGCAGGGTATAATCCTCCAACAAACTCTCCAAATGCCCCCACAGCCACAGAGAAAGCAAACTCAGTTTGATAAATCCCATGCTTCAGCATTAGACTGTATTTTTGCATGGCTGCTGCAGCTTCCGATCCCTCTCTACCTCCTCAGTAACAGGATTTTGACTGCATGAGAAGCCACTTTTAAAAAATATGACAAGCCCCATGCAGGCACACACTGGAAGGACTTAGTAATGCAAGTGCTGGTCAGGGATGCATCTACATGGTCTCCTCTCCTCATCTGCTTTCCCCAGGCTTCACTCTCTTGCCAACCACGACAGTTTGTTTTTGCATGGCCCATTTTTCCTTACTGCCCCTGTTTGTTTCCCTAAAGTAAGAAAAAGCAGCCCGTGGAATTGGCACTCAGCTTCTGGAGCAGAAGGCAGCATCTCTCCCAAGTCCAAACACAGTTTGTCAACTTTGGTGCAGTTCCCCGGCTGCGCACCATGGGCTGCACGGCGCCGTGGCTGGTGACACCACTGAGGAGCGCAGCTTTGTGAGCTGTTCCTCTTGAACAAAGTGCTCTCCTTCCTGTCCCCACCATCAGCACTAGTGAAGGATCAAGCACAGGTTTCCAGCCACACAACTTTGCCTCCCAACAGCCATGTGCATGAACGGCATCCTTCCCTGTGATCCCTCATGTCTTAAGGAGTTTAATCAAACGAGGGAACAATTGTTATAGCCTCGATTTTACATATTTATGGTTGCAATTATTCTCCCAAGTTTGTGTTCTGTATTTCTGCCACAGCAAACTGATCTGATGTATGGAGGTTTGGGTAAAAAGGCTGTGAAAGCACTGAGCTGTCCTTACACAGACTCTCCTTCTCCTAAGGTGCTGCTGATTGCATACATTCTGAAAGAAGATTAGGACCAGGGCACTAATGGAAGGAGAATAGTTCATTTTAACTGCCATTGAAAAAGGATTATAGCTTTCCATTTTTTCTTGGGCACAAAGGTCAAGTCATCCATCTCCTTTGTTAAATTGCTTTAATTCTGCAGAAATTGGACTGGACATGTAAGAGATTTATTTCTAGATATGTTAGATTTTATGTTACATTGCATCACGTTAAAAAAGACAACACAGATACTTTCCTCCTTTCCCCAAACCGCCCCAGAAGAGAATGGAAAGAAGAGATGTACCCAGGGTTACTGTGCACCAATATTATTAAAACACATGTCCCCAAGAGACAAGTGCTTGAAAATGGTTGAAAAAAGGGTTGGTACTGAAGAGTCATGCCTAAAACCACCTGAATTACAAGACTACCAGTGAGGACTGTAACAAAAGTGTAGGCAAGAGATGCAACAAACCTACTAGTACTGAGGCTGTGGTTGCAACGAAGTTTATAAGAGAGGCTGAGTCAGCCTCTCACATGTAAGGAGAAACTAAAGGTGGGCAACAAGGATAATCACCAGGGTGAATTCCTAATGATGTTTACAGGCATTTTGGAGTGGAGCCAGCATTTTTTTTGCCAAGTATTTCTTTGGTGGGGACCATGGAAAGCAGCAGCTACAGATGCATTCACTCTACCCCTTGCTGCTCAGACACAGCTGCCATTCAAACAGGCTGGTCTGGAAGACAAACACTTACGTTACAGCTTTGTTTCCTAAGGATGTCCATAAGGACCCTGCCTAGCTGCTGACGCATCCTTTACAAAGCCTTACCAGGCATCAGCAAATGAAAACTGCACTTGGAAATACATTTGCCAGCACGAGGGTTGTTTTCCTCCCTCTCCATTAAAGTCTCTTATCTGAGGTACTAAGAAAGCAGCTTGCACAGCACTCAGCACTGCAAAACCCTGGGATTCCCAACTCCAATTTCCCCATTCAAGCACAGATGTTACCTTTTTTTCCTATTCAAATCCTTGAAGAACGTCATCTAATCACATGCATTTCATCAAAACATCTTTTTTTTTTTTTTTCCCCTCCACAGATGTCTCTCTTTGGAGTCTGTTGCCAGCATTCAAAAGCAGCAAGAACCCCAGCAGGAACCTCGAGTGAGTTTTGAGGGTGACCAACAGCGTTTGCACAGAGGACACACCTGTTTCTGGAGGCTTCAAAGGCAGCCTGCTTTGGTGAACAGGTAGTATCTCTAGCTTGACAGTTTCCGAAGTGGCAGCTAAAAGCTGAGTTGCCTCTAATAAGGAGCAGTGCTCTGTGCTCGTGCCATCAATGGAGAGAATATGGTCGCCAACATGCAATGCGCCGCATCTGCAAAGGAAACAGCAAGAGAGGTAATCATACACATGGCCACAATCCACATCCTTACAGTTGGGAGCAGACACATACAAAATCCAACTGAATTATTGTGTGAATTCATATGAATTTTTTTTCATATCTCATTTTTTAACTTCTAATTTGAACCTTAGATTCAAGTGTTGCCCAAAATATCAACTAAGATTGTTCATGGTTGAGTCAGTGCTGCTGGTGGCTTGAGAAAGATGTTTTAAGTTTTCGATAGTGCCCACTCATAGCTAGATTGGATGGCTGAGGGCTCACCCAGCAGTGTAGTTAAGTCCTATAAGCCAGCATTTCAGCTCAGCGACACAACCACAACACGAACACAGCTAGGGCTGCGTAACAGTCTGTCTTTCCGCATCCCCATGTAAAGGGTCACTAGCTGACTTGCCCATCAGGAAAAGGGTCTGGCCAGAAGTTTCCACAATAGATTTTTGCCATTCCACAGCCCCAGGGCAGACAGCTCTGAGGTTTTTAAAACAGAGCTCAGCTTTCACATGCATAGAGTTACATTCATTCCTGGTGAGAAGTGTCCATTGGTGTTGGGTCAGATATTTTTAGTATGCTTAGTGCTAACAATATATGGACATAGCCATTTCAAGTCGAGGCAGGGAAGAATGGCATATAACTAACAAGGGGGAAAAAAAAAAAAAAAAAAAAAAAAAACAGCGGAGAAAGGAAAAGCAGAGCTAGGAGCAGCCGGGTCAGAATTGTACCTGTCCACCACGCTGGCTGGCTTGATCTTGTCGATGACAATGACCTGCTTGTTCCGGTGCACGGTTGTTGTCAGTGTGATTCCTAGTGTAGACCCCGGAGTCTTTGCTATTTCAACTAGTAAAGGACCTGAAGCATTTGCTACAGTATCTGCAAAACAAGAGAGCATCTGAAGACATTTCTCATACAGCTTTTTCCATTTCTAAATGCAGGAGGTTGGCCAATAGTGCTGACTTGCCATGTGCATAAGCAAACCTGTAGTTTGGACATCCTACACCCCGTATCACGTGGTAACTTAACAAAGAAGTAAACTCAAGAAGAAAAATTGCTTATGCACAAAATATGTATGATAATGAAGTGAAGAGATATTACAATTCACTTATCGACACAGCCTCTTTTCTTGGGGCTAAATAGCAAGATCGAGAAAGAAATTGCTAAAAGGCTGTGCAGCAGTCACATCAATGGTATTGAAAGCACAAAAAAGGAATATCAAAAGGACATTACTGTTATAGGCTTCTTCCCAAATAAACAGAAAATGCTCAGAGAAACAGTATCCCACTTTCTGAAGTACTCAGAAGTCTTGTGTGCTGATTATCAACACACAAGTCAGTCAACTCCTGTCTGCTTCAGCACCGGCTTTGAAAAATTGCCTCAACTGCTCATTTCAGCTCCTCCAGTGCGACAGTGGGAGCAGAGACACAGCTCTACCTACCCGCATGCTTACAAAAGCCTCCTCTCTCCCATCAGACAATACAGGGGTAACTCATGTTTAAAAGATGAATTTCTGCAATAAGCTTAATAGATGCTGTAACTGAGACTATGAAACTCCTACGAAATTACACCTGTTAGTATAAGCCTGCATCATACCTATTCATCTATTCTGAGGAAGGGGGAGAAAAAGAAAGCCTGTGTCTATGGCTGCTTAGACAGAAATTCCCTCCACCTCTATTGCACACATTTACTTCCAGATTACCTAAAGCCATTATAAAGACGCTGGATTCATGAACATATTATCACCACCAGACATCCCACAATCAGCACCCCATGTGTAGTCTGACCCCCCACAAAAGCACTTTGTGGAAAACCAGCCATCTACTTCGAAGGCAAGGCCAGCAGAGCCCTCTGAGAGCTTGATGACTCCTCAGCCCTTAATTATTCATAGTAAGGATTTTCTCTTCCAAAGCTATGCTCCACTAAAAATGCTGATGCTACTTGGCTCCAAAACTTGATGCATGGCTCATTCTTGCTCTCTAATAAACAGGAGCATTAATGCACATCTCAAGCTCAGTCACAGCAAGGTCTTTCCTGAGATTTGTTGAAGATGCTGAGTATCTGGAGACAGAAATTTCCATTGGAAATTTCCTATGGGGATCATCCAGGAGATGTTCAGATTCTGGTCTACTCACAGTGCCCTTTTTCCAGGGGAGGAAGGAAAAGGAATGAGCTGTGTTAAAGGTTATGCAGGCTTCAAATAAAACACTGTTTATTCTCTGTTGAAAAGGAACACTGGGGAGATTTGCAGGCCCTCCCTGGCAAAAAGCACAGACCCAGCTAAATCAAAAGATGCACAAAGGACGCAGCTAAAGCTTGCAGAAGGTGCACTTAAGCCTTTGTTACCAAAGGGAGCACCAAGAGACTGAGGATCTCTTCCAACAGCAAACACTAGCTATATGTTGCTTTTGCAGTCTATGTGTGTCTAGCACACATCCTCTGAAGAGGGACACTGACATATATTCCTCCAGCTGAAGGGAATGATATAGGGGGAAAAAAGAAAAAAAAGAAAAAAAAATTGCTGGAGTAGTAGACCTTTCTTTGCAAGGAAAATACCTACTCCTCTTGTTTTTATCCAGCATCCAAGCTTCTTGGCCTTGCCAGGTGCTTCCCAGGGAGGTCTCAGCATGATGGTGAAAAGAGCTTTGGGTACCTACTCCCATTCCAGGACACAGGTTATCAATAAGACTGTAGGAAATCACAGCCCTGCCTCCAGCCCACAGTCCCTCCCTCCCACCGCACGGGCCACCCCGCCGTTCCTTTTAATTCCCATCTCCAGTGGCATGGATGAGAATTGCTCCAAATCCATTTTACAGAGGCATTTGTTGAGGAAATACCAGCCAAGCCTCTATTAATTATTCTAGAGAAAGATTTGGCTCAAATAAAAGGTCAGGAGTCTGCAATTTAGCAATAATTGCGAGGCATAATTAAAATGGGGCTATTACACCCAAGCTAATTGAAAAAGAAACACAGAGAGGCCAGGGCAGGCCATGCAACAACCTTACTGTAGGGAGTCAATTGGATTTGCTGCTTTGGCACACGAGTGTTTTTGCACCATCACGCATGGCTGCAAACTCACCCAGCATCTGTGGAAAAGAAATCTGTGGCTCTCCTGTGTTTCACAACAAATCTCACCTTACTTAAAGCAAGCTCCCTTCTCACAAGCCAAGTGTCTGAGCAATTGTTCTGGAGGCTCAGCATTCACGAGAACTTAAACTCAAATGCTGCCCAGCATGTACTGAGGGCCAGAAATCACACTGTTGCAGATCAAGCATCACTGAGGCCAGTGACACTGACTTCAAGATGGATACAGCATGTTAACACTGATTGCATCATTTCTCTAGGGTTTTGTTACTAAGGAACAGAAAAATCACATATGCATATGCTGCCTTGCATGGCCATGCAGATTTTAATGTAAGAGTTTGAAAGCATTTTGCAAGCAATGAACTGTGCTTGCCAGAGGAGGAAGGTACCATTTTACAGATTGGGAAACTGAGGCACAGCTCTCACACAACCTGTCCAAAAATACATGCTTGTTTAGTGGATAGTCAGACAGGGACCAGAAGACCCATTCCCCTTTGCTGGACAAATAGTTACATCTCCTGACACTGCTGGGGGAAAGCACACATGCTATCATCATCCACCTTCAGAAATAATAGTCTTAGTAGCCAAATAAACCCTTAAGTCCTCCACCTTTTTGAATACATTTGCTCTTTTGGGGTGGCATTGACTAAATAAATAAGATAAATGAATTGGATACAACCCTGTTAAAATTCAGCATCAGCAGCTCTGGCCTGAATCAGTTAACAGTTGCCCTCAAATCCTGCCTGCATTTTTCCTTTTGAACACAAATTCCAGCCATTTCAAAATGCTCAGGTGGAAATTCAGCAGCCACCACGTGACTCACTACAGGTCTAACCAACCCTCTAACCTTCTCCATCAAAACAGAGGAGGGAAAAGGAGGAAGGAGGAAGAAGGAAAAGGCACCCCCCTTTCAAATGCATAAAAATAAACCAAAACCTCCTAGAAGAACCAAACCAGGGAGCTGCCCCCTCCCTGACAGAGCCCAGCAGCTTCTGACCCCTCCAGCTTCACAGGCACATGGAGGCATCCAACTTCACGGGGCCCCTCTTCAGCCCCTACCCCCTGCCACCACTCAGCAGATGCTGAGCAGTCACCTGTTTGTGGGACACTACCTGCCATCCACTCCATCAGCAGGAGAGCCCTGCAGGCCTAAAAATCTTCAGCTTAAAAATGAATAGGCCAAGAGGCAGCCAGGGGAAGGGAGAGGAAGAGAAGGACACAACAAACCGCTTTGCTCATTCATCATCTCTGGCAGAGAGCTTCCCCTCTTCCATGAGTCAACCCTAAAGGCTTGCAGCCCAGTGCCTCAAGTCATGGCACACACAGCTTATTTATAGAGTAACTATTCAAATGCCACCAGTTTCTGCCTGATCAGTTTATTTGTTGGTTTTTTTGGGTTTGTTTGGTTTTTTTTTTTAATTTTTCTCCTCTTTTTTAAAAGGCCCATAAAATAGAGCATCGCCATGGGAAAGCATCTGTTCATTGTAATGTTTATCTCACATCAGCAAAGGGCAGAGATTTTCCTGATGACCGAAGGAGGTGCATGCCCAGTTCGCACTCCTTTTAAATGGAAACAGCAGATTAATTTAATTCCTTCAGTGGCCTTAAGAAATCTCAGCCAATTTGATTAAAAGCCTCCCGTGGCCCCATCCTACGCTGGCCTCCCTGGTGAAAGCCCAACAGCCGGGGGATGCTCAGTGGCGGTGGCAAGCAGCTGCCGTGTCCCTCGCACCGAGAGCGGCGCTGGCCCCAGGCAGCTCATCCTTGGTGCACAATTTTGGCTGGGAAACCATGCAGCTAGCTGGGGAACGCCGTGATTCAACACTCTCCCACAGCCAACTTGGTCTCTCACTAAGGACAGATACAGAAAAACAACCTTCCCTCCCCGAGGGCCAGCCCACACCACTCCAGCATGTGCAGCTACAGCAGAGAGCAAGCACGATGTAAAAACCTCTATTTTCCCTGGGGATGAACAGGCCAAGCACCACTTCATGGTGGTGTTCCCAGCTCTAAAGCTCTAATAATGAATCAAGTGAACTGTGTGGCCACATGTTCCCCCCAGCCCCTTCACCAAGTTTTCAAAATGGGAATCAAGAGTGCTCCCTTCAGGCTAATAACATCCCCACACTAACTTTTCCCTTCCCTCATCATCTTCCTGTGGCTGGTAAAAGAGAACATCTGAAGTAGGAGTGATTTGGGGATGATACACTCATCTCCCATTGCAGCTATTAGGTGTTGCCTGGCAAAACTGCCTGCAGAGACTGCTTTAAGCTACACATTCTGCATCATCTTGCCTTAAAAGAAAGCAGGGCAGGTATGTCCCTTTGCAGGGTCGGGGAGAAGCACACTCTATGCAGAAATTATCTAAGAAAGGAGCTGTTTTTACATCATGGAAACTATCTGGTTGTGGTCTGCTGTATAGCAACACAAGATGGAGAATCACTGCATAAAACCTGCTCTCACTCTGAGTTCACTCAACCCTAACAGTTTTAGGTGGAAGAGTTACTCAAGAAGAAATACCAGGACACCTTCATGGCTATTTTTGCTCCAAGTCAGGTTTTAAATCAACTTTCCGCAACATAGGCACCAGGGGACCATACAAATAACAAAACCCCAAAAAAGCCCATTTCTCACGCACCATTAATTGTTTGCTACTGTTCAGACTTGACAGCTCTGTGCAAAACCCCTCCTTACTCCCACCTGCCCCCTCCCCAGGCAGGGCTGCCAGCCTGTGAGGAGAGGAAGGCACATCCCTTACAGTCCACTGCAGAGTTACCACAATCACAATCAGATAGAAAGGCAGAAAGCAGGGTTTGGGTAGTTTCTGTCTTCCATCATTTAAGCATTTCCTCTTTTTCATGAATACTAGCCAAATTCTAAAGAGAAGCTGCTCCTGTAGCATGGCAGAAGCCAGGCAGCATGCAGGCAACTGCCGAGGCATCAGGTTTTCCTTCCAGCTCTCCCAGCAGAGTACGTGTCTGCGTGGCACATGGCTCCCCAGATCCTGGCAGCCTCCTCCCCCAGGGGAGACCCAGTAGGGCCACGCTTGTGGAGTTTCTCCTGAAAGGAAGGGGAAAATTTGGTAGAAGGAGACTCAAAATGAAGCAGAAAGCCCTGCAGGGAGCAAGTTCTGGTTTTCTCAGCTCTCCTTCCTTGGGGGTGGCACGGTATTAAACTCTCTCAGCTGCAGATCCTGTTATCAAGGACTTCTATTCCTCACTGGATCCTAGGCTCAGAGATGTTGGACTGGTTTGTGAGGTTTGCAGAAAAGACTCCAACCTAGTCCAGCCTGTGGCTCCAGTGGAGGCAAAAACCCCTCTGGAGATGTATATACAACATCAAAATCTAACGCACAGCTCAACGAGCTTCCAGAACCAACACAGCTTCGGACTCTGCGGTAACCTTAAACTCATTAACAACGCTCCCTGCAGTAACAGCTGTGTGTCACAAAGCCAGCTCAAAATGACTTTACAGTAGCTAATAATAAACCCTTTCCCTGGGCTTGAAACTGAAAATAAAAAAAAAAAAAAAAAAAAAGCAACTAACCCTCCAAACCCTCAAACTTAATATCCACTGTGTAGAACACTTTTTAGAAATACCCATCCTCTGCCCTCCAGTAAATTCTGCCTTGTTCGGGGTCAAGCAGTTGATCACCCATCATTTATTTCAGAAACAGATCTGAACTAACGTTTATAAGAAAGGGAATAGCTCCAGAATTAAGCAGGGTCAAAATTCAGAACTGAAGCCACAGCCACATCAAGTCTCTGCCTGCTTGCAGCTCAATCCCCTGAACACATTTAATAGTGGTATTTGCAGTGCTGGCAGAGTGCTCCAGCCCCCTTTAACTCCAACTTCTCCTATGCTCTTTTTGCCTACATTAGAAAATCCCTTTTTTCCCCCCTTCTCTAAAACCAGTCACCATTCTCATTAAGACACATCATTGGATAAAAGCATTTCAAACACATTCAACCAAACCAGCTTTGAACTCTATCCCCTACCATCCATATTGGCAGCACATGGCTCAGCGATTTTTCCACTGAAGCCAAGTATCCCAGTTACTGTGTCTCGTCTCACATACTTTCCAGACAGTCAGTGAAAGTACCACCACAATCATCTTGGCCTTACCCATAATGGTCACATCGTATTCGATCTGGAAGAGTGCCTCCTGGCTGCACTGCCGCAGGATGTTGAGGGCGTCAGCATGGGTCATGCTGTGCAGAGGGATCCCATCAACGCTCAGCAGCCTGTCCCCAATTTTCAAGGACCCTTCCCTGTAGGAAGTCACAGGCAGAAGGGGTTTTTGTGTATATGTATATGTATTTATTTATATTTAGATATAGTTTTTATATATTTATATATATATATTTTGTATATATTTAATGTATATTTTGTGTGTGTATAGATATATGTGTGTGTGTGTATATATATATATATCTATATATATATCTAAAAAGTAAATTACTTTGATCCTGTAGGAATTGAACACTCCATGGGAAAATAGTTTGGGTTATTTATAGTACCAGGCCCATCATATTAAATTAGCAGCATGAGAATAGACAGACTGCCTCCCGCTCTCTAACTCAGCATCAGCTATTCATCTGCACAGGGTTAATTAAGTGCCTGCCTCTGCAAGAGGGGTTTCTGCTTATAACTGTAACATCCACACATGGGCCAGCCTACGAGCACTGGACCCACCCGCCCCACACACGACGGGTCCCAGACACCACCAGTATGAGAAGCCACCAGCAAGAAGGACAAGAACACCCGTCCAAGAGCATGGTGAGAGCTGCCGGTCTGTCTTGTGAGAGCAAATGTTGGAGGTGCTACACGAGCATTACCTGTCTGCTGGGCCACCCGGCCTCACGTAGGTGAGCACCAGCGGTCTGGACTTGTGCCAGTCTTCATGGGCTCCCCCTGTAATCAAATCAGGAAAGCCGTAAGTCACTGGAGGTTTGAAAGTCTGAATGAGAGTGCTGAGAAAGGAGAGACATTTATCACGTAACGGCTGACACAGCCTGAAAGCAAAAAGACTGTCCTGGATTAGGCAGCCAGCAGTCCTTGAAGGCTGCACGGGACGCTCTCCAGGACACGCTTTCGCTTCTCAGCTGAGGTTTATGACACTCATCTTTCTACTTTTCTCTTCCCACTTCCCAAATAATCTCTGCCAGTGCTTGTCCCCTCTTCATTTTTCACTGGAGAAGCTACTAACCTCTCAGCACAAAACCAAAGCTGTTGCCTTCCTTGTAGAGGGATACCTCGATGGTCTTGGGAATAATGCCCGCGCTGCTCTCAGGGACTAAAGGAACAGAGGAACACTCAGTTACCCCCAGATAAACCTTCTCCACACCACCCTGCAAAATAGTATCAAAACTCATCCAAACAGCATTGAAATGAAAGTCCAGCCCTATACCTTCCCTGTTTGGAGGCAAAAACAGCCCAACCCGGATGTGTGAACCTTTGTCAGAGCCAACCATCATGTTTTAGGATGATTTCACCAGCTCAGTGTTGTGCACCACCTCTCAAATTTGTCCTGGTTAATACTATGACATTCAAGTAAAACTGTCTTATTTATCAACTGGCTTTAATACGTTCAGTATTACTCAAAAGCCAGAAGCTTCTGCTGCAGATGGAAATTTAAAAAAAAAAAACAGCAGCAGCATAAGGAATCAAGTCACCGGCTGACCTTAAAGAAAATGAAAATCCCAAATCCTCGGTACAAAAGGTTGGGTTTTTTTTTCCCTTACCTCTCATATTTTGACTTTAAAAAAAGATTAAGTGAATCCTTTAAACTGATCCTAGGGGCAATGCAGTAATTTTATATTAAATACACAGTACTATTTAACGTACAAAAGTAAAGAGAAAAAGAAAGAAACTGTTTCTGTCCCTTGCCATCCCCTGCTATTTAATGATTTATTGAACTGCTGCAGTGAATATGGGACAATTTCCCAGTCTTCTCCATCCAGAACTGCACACGGCATTTCAGCCTAGTCTACTCCAAAGAGATCAATTCCTAATCTTCAAACCAAGTGCAATGAATGACCACAAGAATAATCAGAAAATGACTAAGAGCTTGACTTCAGGCTGGCAAATTGGAGCTGAAGGCTCCCCTAGGCACATCCACGTTAGCATTTCCCCTTGGCTCAGGAGGGCCTTTTTGAAGCAAATCTCCCCACTGTCCTCACTGACCACATTGGTCCTCACTGCCAAGCACCCTGAGGGCTTGCAACCTGCACCCAAATTAGGGTTAAACTGACCCAAAAGACATACAGTGGAGGCATGGTACTGCCTTGCAGGCAGGCAGCCCTGGGGACCTACAGCGAGGCCAAATAAACCCTCAAAACACTGGTCCCCACGCAGCCACTTTGCTCCTTCTGCTGTGTACAGACAGGGACACAGCCTAGAAATATTCCAGAAGGGAAAAGCTCAGGGCAGAGGAAGGCTCCCAGATAAGGGGTCATCCTCACATACCAAGAAAAGGGTATAAAGCATCCACAAATGAGTTCAGAAACCATCCGATTTCTGTCCTAAGCATCCAAGCACAAAGTTCTGCAACAGCCTTTCATAAGATCTGTGGGGACCAGGGAAACCTAAGCTAGTGTTAACACAGGGCTTGGTTTATTTATTAAAGAGATGATGACACAGTGGCCTGAAAACTAGACTTGGACTTGCAAGGTCTCTTCCAAAGCAGGAAATTACAAAGTGTGGAGAAAAATTCAAACCCACAAGCACAAGCTACTGAATTGCACTTATTTCTGCTCTTTGCCCAGGGAAAGAGAGAGAAAGAGAGGCGGGTGCACACAGAATATCAAACCCTCACTGCAGATAAAAGCCCACAAAGAACTGGAGCAAGGCAGAAATTGACAATTCCCTGTATTTTGCAGTGCCTCTTTGTTTGGATTAGTCATAAACAGCATCAATAATCTCATTGGAGTGAAGTCACTATTTCAGTGTGTTCTTCCTGTTCATTCAGAGGTGGGGACACTTTGCACCACTGCTATTGATTGAGCTATGCAGTACTGGCGCTGCTCCTTAGCTGGTTAAGCACACCTTCTCAGACTCCTGATAGTCAGGCTCACAGCTAAGGAGAAAGGTTAAGAGTTGTCACCCCTAGTGAGCATGAGAACATGGAAAACTTGAGCCCCAGTTTGTTTTACCCGGGTTTATATGCAAAAGCTAATTAAGCTTTACAGCAGAACAGAGGGGGGTGACGGACAGAGATTCAGCTAATTCAGATTATATTATTTTTCTTTTTAGAGCTTTATATGGTCATTTATATATTTAATACTTTTCATGTAAAGGCAGCAGCTATAGCAAAGCTATGAAGTGTAAGATGGCTTCCTATCTGGGGCAAAACATTCAGATTTCATTAGTTTCGGTTTTCCTATCATCTTATTTCTGGTTGTTCTATTTCTTCTGCCCAATTATCCTCTAATTGATCTGGGTAACTGAATGAGTAATAACTGGGGAGATCGTTTTCACAATAGAAAGACTGTGATGAGAAACTGTATCAAGGAATTTGTTTTAATCAGAACAAACAAATGAGGGCGATAGCACACAGTCTTCCACATCAGGACACAAGCCCTGTTAATGTGAGTTGGGCTTGCCAACTTCTGCCGGGGCCCTTTAGCTGGAAAGCAGATTGCTTCAGCTTCCCTTCTGAAAACACATCACGTTTCAAAGCATCTTGAGGACTAACAGCACTTGCCACAGTTCAGAAGAGAGAATCTGGCAATACACGCTCGAGACTGAATAAAACCTTCGATAGCCACACTCCAAAAGGGAAAAACAAACTGAAGCAGCATCAGGAGGCAGATTGGCCTGTGCTACAGAGTCACTCCGAGGCAAGACAGACCTAATCAGCCATCTTCTGCCAGTGTGCATGAGCAGGCACCCACTGCGCTGGAAAAAGCGCTCTGCTCCGACTGCACACAGCTCTGCAGCACCCACCGCGGCGCTGCGAGCAGATGAAGGCAAAACGTCAAAATGCCCCTGGACACTGCCTTGGCCATGATGGCTAATGCACAAACAAGCCCGTATGTACCCCAGGACAAGAAGCAGCCAAGAAGAGAGAGCAGCGTTATCAGAGAGGCACCCACCGGCCGGCGGAAGCTCATACTCTACTTCCAGCACTACCCTTTCGCCCACGTTTTTCAGCAGGCTTATGATCTCGTCATGCCGCAGCTTGGTCAGGTTAATACCATTCACCGACTTGATGTAATCCCCGACATTCAGCTGGTCACTTCTGCAAATAAAGAAAATAAAATAAAAAAAAAAAGCAGTGATAGTACAAAGTCTCTGCTGTGCTCAGACTGGCAGATTTGACACGCCTGGCAAACCTTTTGTACCTGGAGGACTTTCTGCACAAGCCACCAATGTTGGGCTGATCTCAACTGTCTGATTGTATGTGCCTGCTATCAGAAGAAGTGCTAAAATCGAAGCCATCTATCTTTCCTGGTGGCAAGTGTTCAGATCTGTACGTATAACAACAATTGCAGTCTGTGTGTTCACAACCTCTCTTTTTGTTCTCAGTTCCCATTCATGTAGAGCAATCAGTCAAAGAGAAGCACACCAAGAGCTGTCTGAAAAAAAAATCCAGCAGGGAAAAAGAAAACACCTTTCCTTTTGCCTGCTTACTGCAAAATTGTTCAATTACTCCTTCTCTTTCTCTGCTTCTTGGAGCCTTTCTTCTCCCAGTCCTTTTCTGAGCCAATAACGTGACTCAAACACTCAGTATTCAGAACAGATACAATATTAAACCACTTAGTTTGATCAAGATGTATTGTACCATGCAGCTCTCCTGACAAGGCTGCCTAATTTCACAGAATCCCAAATATCCCTACACAAAATTTCAGAGCATAATTGCACAGAGCATGGGAAATAACCCAAAATAGAAGATGTTCTACTTACTGAAACAACAACTTTGCATTCTGGGGCACTTGAAAAAGGGAATCAGGTGCCAACTATTTTAATTATAACTTTAATCATTCAGTAGCTAGAACATGCAACTCTTCCTCTCCAGTTTTACTGTGCTCTCTGTGCCCCATTTCCATTTCTCACCTTGCAGCCAGTCCTCCTGGCCTCAGATTGGAAACTCTTGGCTTTCCATCTTTGTCTGTGCCACCTGAAATGGTTAACCCAAGGGTGCTTCCTTCCTTCTTAATCAGCTCCACTATGGTAACCCCTCTGAACTCCTCTGAAAGATCAGGAATAAAGACAAACATGTCAGTGGAAGGCATATTCCTCCCAATCCCAAGGACATCATCTTCCTGCAGCGGTGGTGGGAGAGCAGACCTGGGATGATTTATACAATTAGTTTCCATTTATTTAAAATGAAGCTGTGAAACAGAAGTGTGTTCTGGAGGACCCACAGCAGTGGAGAGAAAGCATCTGCATGCAGGTCTTTCAGGCAAGACCAAGAGGACAAGGCAGAGGAGTGAGGGCTTGTGAGAAGATAAAAACTTTGTGTTTCAAGGTGCTGGTGGCAGTGGAAGGACTCAAACCCAGGGTGATGGGATCCAAGCAGTGGTCCAGGGACACCACCTCAGTAATTACGTTTGGTGTGGAGTGGGGTGGGTGTTAGGAAGGCTGCATGTCAGGCAGTCACAGTTACCAGGTAGGAGAATGCTGTGGACCTGCAGTAGCTGCCTGGATGGACAGAACAGGGTGTCTCTTAAATTATTGTGATAAAAAAAAATATCATGAGACATTAATACAGTTGGGAGATAAAGAACATAACATGGAGAGGGGTGGGATCCTGCCATCAGCAGGGGAAGAAGGAGGAGGCATGACCTTCATTCATTCACAGCAGTTTCCCCACCCACCTGCACCTGGTCTAAGTCAGACTTCCTCGATATTACCCACCTCATCTACAGCTGGAATTGAAGACGCGAGCCACTTTTACAACCTAACTGGTTCCACATGCACTGCCAGCCATTAATACGTATGGCAGGATCAGGTTAGGGGATGCACACCCCACATCTGCTGCACCAGTACTGCTTCTCTTTGCTGTAGGCAGCATACATTTTACCTCTCTTTAGTCCAAGATGACACTGGTTTGTTCAGCACCTATAGATAAGCCCAACCTGATGCCAGTTTTGATCCCATTACAACTCATGGCTGGGTTTAAAAAAAGACAGGGCCCATAAACTATTCCAGCTTCTGGATTTGACATGGAGGGGAGTAAGTTAGCAGGAGAGCCAGCACTGGCCCAAGGTAAAACCAAGAGCTCTGTGGACTTGGCAAAAGGCAGCTCTGTGTTAATCCACATGACAGCACTTGCACTCTTTGCTCAAAGGAGGACTAGTCCTGGGGCAAATCAGATGACTTCTGTGCCTTGCCAGAGCCTCCTTTATGAAGCTTTTGCAGAATTTGCCTACGTTATCCATCCACCCCCACTGTTTCTCGTATACTGAAATCTCCCACAATTTTACAGGAGAAAAACAGTCTCCTGCACACAGGGTGCCTTTTTCCAAAGCCGTGCAGGAGAAGGTGGTGATGGTCATCGGCAGCAAACAGCAGTCCCACAGCTGTGGAGTAAAACCCACGCTGCAAATGGCTCAGGAGTTTGTTTGTACAGCAAACCCCACCAGGCTCAAATGAGATGCTTTATTTGAAGAGGGAACATTTGAAACCTCTTGCACACTATGATTTACAGGGCAAGGCAGGGTGTCTTAAATAACATATTGACACAGAAGATCCATGTTAGTTCAGGGCTTCCCCCCATCCTCTTTCACTGGGAGAAAACACAGTGTCATTTGTCACTGTGGTGCCTCATCACTAGCACTTTGCTCCTTGTGTAATGCCACCATGACATCAGAAATTGCACCTCACTTCAAGTCCTGCCATGCATTACCTCTTTTGTAAAGCAATTCCAAGAGTAATCTGTGCACTTCATTAATGCAAGTGGGGAACCTCTTTGCAATCTAGTGCCAGTCTGGAAGGCATTTAGGCACTGCTGGGCACCCATTTAACGTGGCACTGGCAGCTCGTTGTAAAACGTCAGGTCCATAATGCTTCTGCTCTTTAAACTCAGATTTGATGCCTTGCCAACTACAGTAACTTAGGTTTTCAATTCACCAACCCAGGATCCCAGGGGCTGCCAGAAACTTTGTGGGGGCTCCCCACCGTGCTGGAAGGAACACCATCCGGCACTATCCTGCAAATTTCCTCTCAACTACAGACATGACTGATCAACACAGATGGTGCCGCAAGGGGAGATTATTAGCTCTTCAATGGGGTTTAATTCTGATCCTTGATAAGTGTTTAAAATGAGAACTCCCAGAGTGCAATTACCCATTGTTACGGGTTCAAGGAGAAATCACCGGTCCGAAAAAAGGCAAGTCCCTGAGATCAATTTATCAAGGTAAGCAATAAGGGATTTTGACCAATGCCTCTATAAATCTACTGCTGTTATCACAGACACACAGAGATGTAAAAGTGAGCTGGTTAAGCAGGATCTGGTCCTTCAAGACACAGTCTTTAAGTGCCATGTAAGAGCAGTCTTGGATTTCCTCTACTGGTATATATGCTTGGATTTTGCTGTTTAAAGCATTCCAGGACAGGAAGAGCACATGTGAATTTTGCCCTCCACATTGAGAAGTCTTGAGCTGGGGTTGTTGGATATAACAGCTCTTGTGAGGGAGGAGAGTCAGCCTCTCTCCATCAGGGCTGCGATACAGTGGCAATGTGTTGCAGAAGCCCCAGAGGATGCAGAATATCCCCTAGAAAAACTGATGAAGGATGAAGCAATAGAAAAAGGGCCCTGTTGTGTCCCCATCCCCTACAACACACTAAACCAAACCTGTGACTGGGTCATCAACAGTCAGAAGTCACATTTAAGCCCTGGGCTTTATTAGGAAGGGGATGAGTTATCCAGAGCAGACCATCCAAACCTGCTGCTGTGCCACTCGCAGACAAAGCCCAGCACTGACAGAGGCAAATGTGCTACCTTTTGTTCACTCTCTCTTCAGCCCCTGGGGGTGTTTCTGCACGGGAACATTTATACTACACAAAAGTCTGCTGTGACTGACTAAATATCAAAACAAACTTAGTCACACAGGGGAAATACGAAGCTTGCCAGACACTGCCAGTCTCCCTCTCCCGCAGCGAGTTCAGATGTTGCGGCGCTTCTTCCCCCTCTCCTTTGCTGCTGTCTTCCTCTTTGTGGGTGCCAGCCCAGCACAGGAACCAATCCTCTCCTGGCTCCCTATGACCACCATCAACAGCCTCACACCAGACTGTGATTGCACCAACAACTACCATCTATTTCTGCCCTCCAGCAAAAGCCTTGCTGATAGATGCACCAAAACCAGTGTTTTGGGGGATTTTACCCATTTTAGGGGTAGCCATGTAAAGTGTAATGGATGTCCCCATGTTTTGGAGCAGAAGCTGATCCCCTCCTTTACCTGGGATGCTTTGCCTCCTGGAGACCAGGGCTGCGTCCATACCACCAGAGTCCTTGCTTCCCTTCGAGTAAGGGCCATCATCTGCGAACAGAGCAAACACGGAAGCTGAAATTAGTACCAAAAGCAACAAACAAAAGAATCAGAGCACTTTAAAAAGTTTGTCCTGGTGACACCAGAATTGGGATCACATCCATATCACAGACTGTGGGCAAAAAAACCCACTACCAGCCCTGTCTTTGCACTGCACCACGTGGGCTATCGCGCTTTTTAGAGATGGAGGGAAAGAAACAGGAAGGCAATACCATTATCTGATTTATTCCTCTTGGAGCTAATCTGTTAGGAGAGAACAAAATTCCCTTACTCCTGTAATTATGTGGAACAGCTGAGGACAGAGAAAGCTGTAGCATTAGTCTCACAAGTTTTAAGCCTGTCATTATGCTTGTGAAGAAACTTACGGTCTTTGGAAATGGAGTTATACATCAGGACACTAACAGGGCACTAAATCACTATACTTGAACGAAATTGCCTATTCTTATAGATCCCATTATTTCAAAGTCACATTTTCCTGCTGCTGTTCCAGCTTCTGTACAATACAGAGAGCACCTTCTCTTAAGTGATTTAAAAAAAAAAAAAAGTCAGAGAAAAGAGAAAATAGTATTATGCACTGTAAAGGCACCAGCCAGCATAAGTTGAAATTTAAGTTTAAAGTATTTAAATATCTTTGTATTCTCCTATTGGAAGACTCCTATATGGCATAGAGATTATTTGCAGAGAAGAGATCATGCTCCTACAGATTTCATTGCCATCCATCTAAAATGTCCATTTTTATGGCATTTCCTAAAAAGCTGCTGCTTTTTCAATCAATAATTTCCAGTAACTACATAATATCAAATAATTCCCATTCTCAGTGACCACATCCCTGAATTGCCCTTCCCAATTTTTCAATAGCTGTGAAGATTTAGAAGTTGTACATGATAGTAAAAATATGGGTTACTGAAAACCTTATCCATTTATTCCTGTCTGCAGCCCTTAAGTAACTTATGTTTAAGTTACAGAGAAGTTTTTGTCTTGCTGCATACAAAGGGAACAACGACTTTTGTTCAGCCCCATTCCAGACAGTGATCTGTAACAGAGAAATCAAAACCAATGTTCAGTTTGCTGGCAGCTCACTTTCCCCACAAACAGAAAAATGACGGTGTAAACTGAATCACAGGGGTTACACTTAACTACTAGGAAGGGAATTTTGCTCAAAGGCTTGAACATTTTTTAGAAGTAAAATTAAATAAGGTTCCACCTAATTTAATTAAAAAAAAAAAAAAATCCCTACTTCTAATTCTTGTTGCCCCAGCTGAAGTAACTTCACAAGCTGACAAAACCCAGTGAAAAGTTCTGGCTGACTCAAATCTGCACTTCCAAGAATAAAAAATTTCAGCTGAAAAATAAACACCACTTAGTTTTTCAGCCCAAATTTTGCAGTCCACAGAGAGACGTCTCCAGACCCTGGGCTCTTCTCCTGCATCACTCTGAATGCTCTTCCATCCCCACTAAACTGAAGATTTCTAACAAAGCAAGGACTAGCACTTGGCACTAGACTATGGCCAAGCGACCCCAAGCCACTGCTGCCAAAACACATTGACCCTTGATACCCAAGCACCCAGGACCTCTGTCAAACAACAGAATGAAGCTCTGCCTTTAAAAAAATAAAGGAAAGAACGGCATTGTCCTGACCATGGAGATCTTGCAGTGTTACTCAATGCTGACAGAGAAAGCAGCAGCACTTGGCTGGAGAATTACAGCAAGCGCCAAGGCGAGTCCTTGATTTCACATAGGTGCTGGTACAGCCTGGCATCAACTGTAAGAGCAGCAGGCTTCAAAATTAAATTTGCATTTTTAAGCAATTGTTCTTTGGGTGATGGGGAGGCCAGGGCCAAGGTTAATCTGGGCTTAATGATTCTGGAAAGAAGTTTAATTTACTTGGGGTAGTTTAACTCCAGCATCCAATTAAAAAAAAAAAAAAACAACAAAAACAACAAAAAAAACCCAAACAAACAAACAAAAACAAACAAACAAACAAACAAAAAAAAAAGCCTCACGCCATCTATTCTTCAGTAGCTGTTTGATAGTGATAAAGATTCAGAGCTTTCAATCTCTGGCAGTGTTGTCCACGTTCATCTTCATTTCTCTCTCTGGAAGGTTTTTCCTAGTATCTTGCCTTACCCTCTCTCTGTTGCCCCATGCCTTGCAGAACTGCAGAGTCAGAAAATAAGGGTGGTTTGGGAGTATAAAGCAAGGTGGCATTTCCTGGGGGAGCAGCAGGACAGTGCCAATCAAACTACTCCCTGCCCACACCACTCAGCCCAGCAGCTACAACCTCCCTTTATTCCTTTCCCAAATGCAGCAGCATGTTGGGAGAGGAACCCCAAAACAGCAGCCCAGGATACCCAGCATGAGGTTGCTTTTTCAGCACTGGAGATAAGTCAGCAAATGGCACCTGCAAAATATCATGGGACGTGCAGGGCTGGAGCCTCCCAATGCCACTGGCACATCAGCATGCCCTCGGTCACACAGGCTGCTGTGGATGGTGAGGATCATCCCAGCATGCAGCCAACCCCTGCATGGAAGCACTGCCGCCAGCTCTGACCCCGAGTAATGTGCTCAAGGTAGCAACGTTCTGCTGTGGATGAGATCCCTGCATTCCCGGGAAACCACGCAAGATGCTTCAAAGCCAACTCCATAATCTGCTGGCAAAGTAAAGCAGTCAACCATCTGCTTCACATAAACACACCGCCCTGGACCAGGCAGCCACCAGCGCCTTTCTGCGCCCCACTTCCCCATCGCAACCCCCATCAATATTGATATGAAACCCCAGCGAGCTAACGGTAACCCTCCCTACCCCAACGGCTGTTGGCAAACGTGTCTTGCCTTCCATTTCAGCAAGCAACCAGGTTGCTCGTGCATTCACAACAGCTTCCACCACCAGCCAAGTGCCCACAAGCAGCAAGCCGAGCTGCAGCCGCTGCCGGCAATTAGCAGCGCACCGCCCGCACAGTCCCGCGCTGCTTCACTGACAGCCGTATCAGCCAGCAAATAATTAGCATCGTGGCTCCCCCTTCCTCTATTGCTTTTCCCTTCCAAACTCTGTTGATTATGTGAAAAATGTTTGGGTTTTTTTGCTCATTATCTGGCTAAAATGTTTGAACAGGAAAGGAAGCTGCCACACGCCTCCTGCCGAAGTGTGAATTGGCATTTGCTTGCATTAGCATCCCTGCCGTGTGGCTCTTTGTTCATTTTCAGCCGATTTCCTGCTCTGCCACTCAAGCTGGTATTAATTTTTTCTGAGCTTTTTTGGGGGGGAGGGGAGAAGGGGGGGGAGCACTTTTTTTTTTTTTTTTTTTTTTAAATAAATTCCTTCTTTTTGTGCTCTTAGTCATTTCTCCTGCCTAGCACAGCATCAGTTCAGAGGCGATGCTGGTAACCAGCCTGATTGCTCAATTGGCCCAAATCACAGCACCAACCCAAGCACTGAAAATTCATGAATCTCTCTGCTCTCTAAAGTTGGGAAAATAACTTATTTTTTGTAAGCCTTCATGGGTTCTTTTTGCAAGCAATCAGTGCTGGAGCCATTAGAGGTATATTTTTCAAGCTTTTTATCACATACCCAGTGGGCCAAAAATTTTCTGAAGGAAAAAAAATGTGTAATTGGTGATTTTCAAACAACAGTTAATGCTGGCTCTAGATCTTTCAGAAAAGCCCACCAAGTACACAGATCCTCAATAAAACTGAGAGCGCAACACTTTCCATATATCGATCCCCTGGGAACATGTGACAATATAGAAAAGTTTCTGTAAGTTCTCTGACAATAGTTTTTTGCGATTTCAATGTCTTTCTAACACCAGGGAGAGAAGAGCTCCCTAATCCCTACCCCTACACACATGGAGCTGAGGTCTCCTCCCCTGCAGCAGCAGAGTTTTACAGTAGTATGCATCTCATACAATGACAGAAAAGAAGAGATAATCCCATCTCGCTCCCTCAGAAACAAACTTGACAGATGAAGGAGTAGGAAAAACCTCTCCTTGCTTTAGCTGAAGTACCAGGGGTAGGAAGAAGGGAAGGTCAGGGCAAACGCCAATACCCCACCCTGCTGCCAGCCAGTTAATGGCAGCTCTCAGCAGGGCCCGTAGGCAATGGCACTCCGTGGCTCTAGTGCAGTGTGTCACCTCCAGCCAGGGCGCTGTAATATTTTATCCTGTCCTTGTTTAACTGAGATTGTGCCAGTAGCATCCAGGCTTCCAGGCAAGACAACCCCGGAGCCAAAGTCCCCCATCGCAGGCACCATCCCCTTGACAGGCAGCATGAAAATTGGCACAAGTTTTCCCAGACAGGATGAGGTGAGGGGAGAGGTCAGCAAAATACAGGTATTTTCCAGTAACTTTCACCCAAATAAAAGAAAATTGGCAGGTTCAGTCTTCCTTTGCCTCCCCCACAGGGAAACCCTATCTGGGATTCGGGGCAGCACGGCGAGGAGCAGCAACTGCCCTGCAAAACCGCTCGGCCACGCAGCCAGAGCTTGGCACAGGAATGCCACAACTGCGAAAGAGGTGGCCCAGATGGGACCAAGTCTGCCGCCTGAGCAGAGCAGGCAGCTCAGCCTCAGTAGGAAACCACCTGTTTCCAGGAGAGCCCTGTTATGCACAAGATAAAGCATGAAGTCAAGGGAGGGCAGGGGACAAAAAAAAGCTGGGGGGGGGAGGTGGCGCGGGGGGCAGAAACAAAACCAAACAGGTGAGGGGACATTTGAACTGTCTTGCTACCTGCTCTTGCTTTATTCAGGTTAGGGTTTTTCCCCCATTCTCTGTCTTAGCATCTCACTACTGAATGTACCCCCAGGGAAACCAGGCTCCCCAGCTGCAAGGCACATCGTACTGGGAGATACAGGAGTGGCACCAGCAGCAGCAAAGGAGGAACAAGGACTGGCCAGACATCAGTCTCTCTGCAATTAATCAGCATGGGGTTGTATAGCCAGAGCTCTGCTGCTTGCTTCATACATGCCATTTGGCATCTCAGCTCCAGTGACGGCCACGGGGCCATAAAAATATCCTGTCAACTGCTCTGCCACCAGCACAACCAATTCTTCCTGCTTTTTTCACCACTTAATGTTTTGGGGATTATTTACTTCTACCCCCTACTTTAGGGAAAAAGACAAGAAAGGAGAGGGGAATAACAGTTGTTAATAATTGCAATCCAAACAGGAAGGGAATAAACCCAGTTAACCAGGGACACGAGGAGAAGTGGATCTGTGCAATGTCTATCACATCCCGCAGTCTGTCCCTCTGGTAGCCACCAACCCAATCTGTGTCTTTGGGCTGGGTCAAGTTTTGTCGGGCTTTTGGGTTTATGATTAAAAATTGGGGCATTGATAGAAAAGACAAGTTGCTCCACAAGCAGCAGAACTTAATTTCTCATGGCTGCCTCTGATGTGGATTTTCTTAGATCTAATAGTAAGGTTGAATTTACCTTCCCGCCTTTGTCTTCTCGCTGAGGGCACAAACAGGAGTCTCTCCTCTAACCAAGATGCTTGTTTGCCCATTAATCAACTAGCAGCCAGCTGGCTGATTTGTAGAGGTCAGCTTCATACACTTAATCTTAACTCCTACGAAATCCACAGCTTCCCTAAATTAGGGATCCTTGGGCTTGCTGAACCATTTGACCCATTTGTTGAATTCTCATCAAGTTTGACTCACTGCCTTTCTGAGACACCCCACGGAGCCAGTGAGAACGTCCTGGGCCACATTCTCTCTCTGTAGCAACCAGCAGCAAAACCGATCTCAGTAACACCCTGACTTTTCTTAGTTAAATTCCCAATGGGATGTGGGTACAGGCATCTGACAGTTAGGTCTCAAACCACCCTCTGTTAAAATGGGAAAAAAGCTTCCTTAGAAAGGAGCACTGATTTAGGAGTTCATTATCCCTGCCTGTAGGGGAAAAGGGAAAGGTTTTTTTCATTTAGAAGATTTATTAGTCTATGCTATTAACAGAGATCACCTCTTAATGAAAATCAGCATTGGCTAAATAAGACTCTGTGACAATTAGGCTTGCTGTCTGCAAGTTGCTCAGATTCCTGTATCGCTTTAAGACAGCTCCTGCAGAGAAAGTGCATTAATCTTGTGGGAAGACCAAGAGGTAAAAACTCGCATTTGTTTAATGGAAAAAAGACAGTTGGAGACAGTTATTTTGCCATAGGGTAATTGCGCTCCTTGTTTAGAGAAACGAATACTAAAACAGCATTAAGAACCAAAAACTGTTCATGCTAACAAAAGCGGGTATTTTTTGCTGGAATAAAAGCATGAGGTTAGAAGCAGGAACCCAAATGACTAAAACTGAGTGGGATTTGATCCATTTTGAGGAGAGTTATTTCTGTAAGTCAAGGGAGGCATTTATCTGTAGTCAGGTAAAGAGCAGTCAGGTGTACATAAGAGGGGGTCAGGCAGCCAGCGACGATTCAAACTGCACCCTCGTGGGAGCTAGTCTTCAAGGCCCAGGATTTTAACAATATCTGAGTGCCTGAAGATGCAGACATGTACTTCAAAAACTATAATCATCTATCTGTACCTTTAGGCATCTAATCACCTTTAAAAAGTTGTCAACTTACTAGAAGGAGGGGAGGGAAAAACATGTATCCACACACACCCATTATGAATCTCAAATAGTTATTTAGCTCCTAAATCACAGCCTCACTACAGGGGGCTGTACCATCGTTAGAGGAGGACAGTAAGGTCATCCTTCCCACCTCTCCCCAGGCTGGCACTCCATGTGGCATCACACCTTGTGGCATTCTTTGCACCAGTAATGGGTTTGGGTTTGACTGCAAGGCTCTACACAACCAAACCTCTAGTACATCCCCCTAAGGGCAGTTTGGGTTATTTTAGCACTGCTGCAGCAGGTCAGAGGTGGCTGTGTCAGCTCAGCATGAGGGCAGCACAGCAGTGGCCTCCCATCTTCAAAGCACTTAGTCTTTAACACAAGAGACAAGCAGATCTAGAGAGACTAGGACAGGAAAACAAAAAAGCCCATTTTGAATACTGTTACAGATTGCATGATTTCCTGAAACTACTTAATTACAGAGTCCACCACAGCCCAAGAGCTCTTCCCATGTCTCCACTTCAGGCAAGAGTCTCTGCTTCCATGAAGGATCCCACCTTCCTCAAGTCTTCCTCAGCACGTGGCTTCAGTTTTCTTCTGCTCAACTAAACCCAAAACTCCTTAGGCCCTTGGAAAATTTGTACATGAGTTCATTAAGGCCAATACAGATGTTCAGTTCTTTTCCCATCTCCAGAAATGCATTGCTCCAGCTCTGTATCAGAAAAGTTAAAGAAAATAAATAGTACCCAAACAAATGGATTAACACATCTGTCAGTAATCTCCAGACTGCTTTTCCTAGAATACTGCAAAAGCTGATCTAGAGTTCATGAACCCGCCCTACATAAAACTGGCTGAAGCATACAGCAACAAATATACTAGATTCCTACACAAGACAGCCAGTGTTCCCGTGCAGTGATTAAAAACAAGAAGAAAAATGTCACTTTTGCTTTGGGATTCTGCAGCACAATTTCATTGTCATGACACTGACTGTTTTGCTTGCTGCATCTGAAAAATAACCCCAACCTTTAACAGGCCCTGTGTTTCCTGGCCTTCTATTTTCCAGGAGGCAGAATGGGGCTTTGGAATTATGTGGGTGAAAAACTCAGAGCCCATCTTCACCTCCATCAGAACAGGAGGTGCTGCACTTCCACCTCAACGCGACTTTCTCACAGCAGCCACTTAGACCCAAGCAGGGCTTTGAAACGCCTCTCTTCTCCTTTGCACCAGGAAGATTTAAAGAAGAATTTCCCCTTACCAGTGTGCTCAGATTGGAATAGACTGCGTTATTTTGGGAGCAGCCACTCCCAAATTTCATAAACACACATACCAACAAATTTGTGGCACAAATGCCTGTTGTAAAGAAGAGCAACAAGCTGCCTCACAGCACATATTTGTGAGTTACAGAGAAGACAAATAAGGGTTTGGGGAAATGTTTTCTCTTTAGCTTCTCTTAACACAAATTTTTAGGAGCACAGCAAGAGGATGGCCATGCCGTACTACAACCGTGCTTGCTGGAACAAAGTCCTTGCCCTGAAGACGACAACTGAACTTTCTCCCATTTTCCTAGCTACTTCTGATAGTCAGAAAAAAAGCCATCTCAAGAGCATTATCAACCTGCTGCCAGCATCTGTGCTGGCCCTGCTGCAACAACGCTGCGCTCCCTTACCCAGGCTGGGAGCATGCTCCACTGACTGCAGCTTCTTGTGTCATCAGAGGATTTTGTGGCATCTCAATCCATTTGTGAAGTCATTGCTCCTGGCATCTGAGCCAGGAAGAACTTGCCCAAACTTCAAAGTTATTCCAAGAGGAAGTTGTTCTTCTTAATTTCCTCTCCCCGATACACGCAGCATGAACGTCATCTCCCCGCACCCTCCACATCTCCCCTTCTTTTCTTCTAAAGCCTGTATTCATTTATCTACCAACCCTTCTAAGGCATGTATAATTTCATAACCACCTGCTGCTTTATTCACAGGAAACAGATCTATAAAAGATACAATAGCCTATTGTTCAACAGAAAACTCCGTGCTTTATTCTTCTATTTTTTTCTTTTTAATAAGAAACCAAAATTACTTTTAAAGGAACAATTTGTTTCTAGCAACTATTTTCAACCAGAAATTACGTAGCTAGTTATTTGCATAGCAGTAGCCTTTATGAGACCAAGATATGAGCCAGAACATGCCTTTGTTATCAAGCAGGTTGGCTTCCAAGGGATACCAGAGTATATTTCTTCCTCTCTGCAAGCCCTCAGCAGATACATAACACTGATGGAAGAAGACTCTTGCTTGTCATGGAGAAAAGAGTTTCAGCATTTAGTAAACAAGCAGAAGATCTAATTTGTGTGTGTGTGTGTGCACATGCACACAAAGCCCATTTAAGTTGGCTCTGCAGAGAGCCAGGCTTTGGAAAGATATAAATCAGATCAACTTTCACAGGATATTAAACATCACCCAAGAACTGATCCAAGTCCCATCTGATAAGAATGAATGCTGGACCCAGCTTGCAATGCCAAAATCCGGTACTCCTCATGCTTTCTTTAAATACATGATGTTCCATAAAAAAAAGAAGTATAAAAGAGGAAGAAAATAAAAAGACATGATTTAAGAATCTGTAGTCAACCTGCCATTACAGTCATGTCTTTTATATACCAGAGACATTGCTACAATGCATTGTCTGTCACCCATTATTGCTTTGGAAGCCAGCGTAGAGGAACTTTTATTTATGTAATCAGTGCATCTGAGGGACCGTGCGATAGAGGACCTGGAAGCAGTTCTTAATTTCCACTCAAGCTGTACTGAGAGATAGAATCAAAAATACTTGAAAAAGTGCCTAGAATTTTTTATTAAACCTAGCTTCATTCATTTGCTTGGTTTTCTGTGAAAATTAATTTCACATGTTGTCTGTATATCCATCCATCTACTGTTCTTTTGCATCTCTGGAACCCAGTGGCCAAGATCCATCAACCTGGCGGGGAGACAGCAGCCTGAAAGAGGATTATAGCCCTGCAACTTTCATTAAAATTCTGGTTTGAGTAGGAAAGACCCAAATTATTGCTCTCAGCAAAGCAAAGAGCTGCTGTGCAAACCAGCTCTAGACCAGCTTCACCACTCATTTTCCTTTGCATGATAGAGAGAACAATGGATAATGGATGCAAAACTGTTGAAAATAAGGGCTCTTTTTGCTCTTCTGCTCACAGAGGTGCTTACGTTGTTCTTCTGAAGTAACATGCGACTTCCTTATTTACCTTAAAAATATCAGGGACAACTCCTTCCCCATTCTGGTGAGGATATGCTTTTGTGCATTAAATTAGGCTTATTAAGAGCTTCTTGAAGGATAGCATAGGCTGAGTCTTCAGCACAAAGAGCTTTTCCCAAACAAAACCCAAACATCTTCATTTTATCCACCTCGTCCAAAGCATCCTCTAAAAACACCCATACCAAAAAGGTCCCTTTTCACTCAGTGAGCCCTTTCCAATTTGCTTTTCTTAAGCAGTCCCCAGGAACATTTGAATTTCTAGTGTTAAAGAATAAAAATAAAGAGAGAAAGGGAGAGAGACTTCCCTTCCCGTAATCCCTCTCATCCTCCCGGGCATTTTCAGACAGCTTCATCAGTTTGTATTTATGAACGACCCAGTGTCAGGGGAAACCATGCAGTTTCTCACCCTCCTTGCAGGTCACATTTGCACGCACAGGCTACACACACATTATATGCAGCAATTTTGTGCATGAGGGACGAGAATAGTGCAGAAACCAACTCAATGAGATTATCATTTCTCAATGGTTCTAGTGCCTGAAATGATGTTATTAAAGTTACATTTTCCAGTCAATCTGGCAATTTCTCTTATTAAGCAGTGTAGACTGTACTGAGGAGAGTCCAACAATAAGCTAGGAAGATGAAATATTGATGATATACCGATTGTGTTATCTGAAGAAAGTACCTTTCAAGAGTCAAAATTAAAGAGGAATAAGATACATTTTCAGACTGATCTTTCGTGACAGTTATCCAAGTGAGCAATTGTAATAGGGTGAGAAATGACCGATAGAGTCTAACATCATTCCCAGGGAAGAATGCCTCTCTAGATACAATTGAGTTTATTAATCTGTGCAGCAGGCAGCAGTAAATCCTAGCTGGTAAGGGAATACAATTCCCCCTATTAGCTCCACATACGCTTCCAAACTTTTTCTTGAATATGGAGATGGGTAAGAAATGCAGCCTGCTGAATCCAAACCCTGGGGACTTCCCTTCTTTCAAGCACCAAATGCCATGCTAAGTGACTGTGGAGTGAAATTAAATAAAAAAGATAGCTCTATTGTGGCTTTTCAATCAAATGAAATTAAATACTGTCAGTTTATTAGACGTTAGCACTCAAATCACTGGTGCCACCTGAACCTAGCGGCCACTATTACCTGCTTGTTTAAAAACCCTGGAGCTAGTCAAAAAGCAAAAACAAGCTTTGTTTTAATGAAAACCATCATGATTGCTTTCACTGCATAGGGAGGGTTTGGCACTAAGCTGCTTCCCAAATGGGAAGGTTTGTCAAAAGGTATACCAAGCAGGCAAAAGCTTTTATTTTTGACATATCAACAGTTAAAGGCAAAAAAAAATATCAATGTCCGTATTACAAAATATTTTGTCTTGGGGTTTTTTTAATGTATTACCTACTGCTGGGCTTGGACTCACAGAGGTCCAGGGAGGAGATGGGGAGACAGGACTCAGGAGCCACGGGCAGTGCCAAGAACTGAGCACCCTCACCAACAGCCTGAGTGTGAATATGAAGCACAAATCAACAGCCTGGAGATGACAGAACAAGTAAAAGTCAGGACTTCCAACTTTTGAAGTGGAGATCAATTTGGTACAGTGACAGTGATAGTAAATTCTTTGACCTATTTTGCCTTTTACAAACTCACTTCTGGTCCGTATGATCTTTGCTTTAAAATACCTGTTGTCTTCCATCCTCCAAGACCTTATAAAAGAATTGTCAAATCAAGAGGTTGTTAATTTCCCAGGGAGGGAAGGAGTTTAAGAAGCACAAAGTAGTGCTATACTGAAAAGAAGTAGATAAGCAACCTGATCTGGTGCATGAGCATAGCAGGAGAGCGCATAGCTTTTCAGTGGAGAGAGAGAGAGAGCCAGAATTTGGGAAGGAAAGCTCTAGAGATTCATCCTAGATGTTGGAACATGTGCCTGTCCTCTCCACCGAATGAGAAGAATTAACCTCCCAGATACTGTGTTACAGGGTGCCTGGTCGTGATGGATGGGCATCTTTCTAAAAATCATTTTGCACCCCTTAGGGGATTCAGAGCATGGTTCACAGTGACGGGGCTAAGCTCTCTGACCTCTATTATGCAGGGGTTGAGACTGGGTTTAAAATGGCTCATTCAGGCTGAAAACAACCCAGTCTTAAACAAAAAAAAAAAAAAAAAAGTGATGGAGCCATTTGGGCTGAAGCTGGCTGAAAAGAAAAAAATCACAGTTCAGTGAAAAGGACATCGTTGACTATAATTTTGTCTTTTCTGTGATTCTGGCCAGCTCAAAGCTTGAGATCCCACCTCAAATGAAGCAGGAGGATACGTGAGTATTTCTGCAGCAGAACAAAAAGTAGTCAGTGCCCAGGTTCTCTGAACTACCCTTTTCTGCTGAAAGATGATCAATGTCAAACAGGAAAACTGGAATACCCGCTCCCCAACATATACACAGATGGGAAGCAAAGAGATAGAGCATGAGTTTTGAAATAAAAGTGGGAGTAACAAAAACTAATACTGGATATCCTTGAGTTTGTAAATTCGTGGGTTGAGACAACAGTTTTTTTCTTTCAGGCTTTGCTACAGCCAGGTAATTTCTTCCAGTTCAACAGGGAGATAGCCAAGAGCAAACCTCTTGTAGCAGGCAGTAGACAGGGCAGAGGAAAACCCACCGGATGCAAATGAGGTAGCAACAAGACACCGTACCAATGTATAGCCCAGTAATCCTTTTTGAAAAGGGACTCACTACAGTTCTAATACCTTTTTTTTTGTTTTAGTCCTACAGCATTTCCAAGAGAGCCCATGTTACACAAGTAAATTACATGCTCCCAAGAGTATACATAAAATTTTAGCACCTGTGCTAAATTTATAGCATGCAATGTGGAGAGAAACTAAGAGTGGTTAATCAGTCTTAAGGAAACCTGATTGAAAATATAACTCCTTAGATGAGGAGTTGAGGAAAACCCCTTCTTATGGTGAACCACATCCTGCTGCTCTACTGATCTCCAGGAGCAACATCAGTTTGACATGGGCAACCCATGCACAAGTGAGATTTAACAAGGGATGGGCAAGGGGAACCCAGAAGGGCTGCTGCAAGGAAGGTCACCCCACCACTTGTGCAGGTCAGCACCCTCTCCCTGCTCCAAATTACAAGCCTGCTCATGCTCATGGAAAAGGCCCAGAAATTAAATGAGGAGCCAAAACTGGAAGATTTATTGTGCCAGTTCAAGAGGTGGCTGAGACTGATACAGGTCCATGCGTGGTGTCAATCAATCTCAGTGCCAACAGCATCATGAAAATCCATGCAAACCACAAAAAACCAAAACAAACAAATGAGCAAACAAGCAAAAAAAACCCACCAAAAACAAACAGGCAAATCAGGCAACAAAAAAGATGTGCTTCAATGCAGTAATATGTAATAAAAGCATGAGCCAGGGATCAAGGGGTGAAGCAAGAAAACAGATTTATGTAAAACCTAAAGGATGCCATCAAGCACTAGCATAAAAAAATCAAATAAACTATGAGAAGCAGATATCAGAGCTGTCAACGACCTAATTTGCTACTGCACTGATCTTATCTCAACTAGGCTGTAGCTTCAAAAGGAGCCATGACAATTCAGAGCTGCCTGGTGAACCAGGCCAGCCCTGGCTACCGGGGGCACGCTCAGCCCCAGCTGCAGCGCGGGCAGGGCCGGCACAAGGCTCAGAGCCTTCCCTGGCTGCGGGGAGAGAATAAACCAGCCCGACCCACCAGAGAGCAGACGGAGCAAGTCCCCAGCTTGCTTTGAAGCAAGGGGAGTCTGTACCTTCAACAGCTTTTCCATCATCCTGTGGGCCTGTGCACCGAGGTAGCTCACAGCCAGGTTTGCCAGCGACACTGCAGTGGGGCAACCCCCCAGCTCGCAGTGCAGCCCCCAAGGTCTGGGAAGCCCTTTTAGGACTGCAAAGACAGCTAGTACTGCTGGAAGATGGCATCATATGAGAAGATGTTCAATGCAGTAGGTTGCAAATCAGGTGCTTTATCCTAGATTTGCACTGCATTCTAATGCAAAGTGCTTAAAAACCAGTGGGAGTCAAGAAATAAGGAAGAAGTTCCAGACAGCATTAACTATTTTAAAAGATTTCCGGCACCTCAGCTTATCCACGAAGCTCCGCTAAACCTTACTAAGACTTAATTCCCATAAATGTGATTCTCCCCTCAGTGTTTAGCTAAGTAGCAATGTTTCAAAAAAAAGTAAATACCAAATCGTGGGAGTTGGATTATTCATTCATGTGGTAAAAGCCATTATATATGAATATATACAGATGTTCCCACTTCATGACTGATCTAAACAAATGTAGATTTTAGACTGACACACAAACCATCTATTATGCAATGGCCTGTGTATGCGGCTGGGCTGCTTTTATCCTCGACTGTGTCAGGAGGATTCACAGGAGCTGTGAGAGATGGAATAAGCTTATACTTAAAAGACTAAAGAAAGTTTAAGCAAGAGCCTTGCTTAAAATGAAAGGAGGGAGGGAGAAGGAGAGAAATCAAAGAGACAGGGAATATCAGATTTAGCTGGACAACAAGATGAAATAAGAAAGTTTCAAAGCTCAAAGTTACCTGACATTGGACTGGTGTTGTCTGACTCCCATCAAACCAGCTGTTAAAAATTTGCCTGAATTGCCCATTAAATCTTGCTTCCAATAAGCCCTGCTCCTGTTTTTCCCCCACTTCTTGCTTCCCATCAAGCCTTGCCTTGGCTGCAGGCTCTGCCGACATCCCATTCTCCAAACAGGCTGGTGTCCAAGGATCAGCACAGCACCATCACGATGAAAGCAAACATCTGTTTGGTATGAAACACAGGTAAGACCCCGCTCCAGCAGAGTTATTAATGCACTCCAACTGTTTTACGTAGCTGCCTTCGTACAAACTGTTGTACTGGTTTCCAGTTGCTTCACACTGCATGGGTGATGCAAAATAGGTGAACCCAGTCTCAGCCACAGTCAGCACAAGAATTCCCAAAAGGCATGGAAACTCCAGGTGAAAATCAGAACAAATTGCTGTGAGCTGGGTTCTGCCACCCTCTGAAAGGATCACAAGAGATGCTCACTCTTGTGAGTACCTGTGAGCAAACAGGGACAACCCTGAGACTTTCACGTGGAAATCCTGATCTGTGTAGGATACAGTGTAACCCAGTTCTGTGGGTTAATTTTCTCTTTGCTTTTTTTTTTTTTATATGTTTGAAATGCAAAATCTTCCCAGCCAAAGGATTAGCCAGAAGTGAGTGCGAGCCACAGGCTGGGGAACAGGGACACTGGTTAAAACAGCACTTGCCATTTAGTGAGAGCCCAAGCTCTCCTGAGCATCACAAAAAGCCAGGGGGACTGGCTCATGGCAGACTCATGCCCAGGACTGGAAAAAAAAGTAATTTTTTCATTGTCCTAGGCAGATACTTGCTCCCCTTTTGAACAAGTGCTCAGGTTGAACCTGGATGAGACAGGGCAGAGGTGCAGGACCCCCCCCCGGGGCTGGGCTGAGGACCCCCAGGCAGCACAGCTCCACCTGCACCCCCAGACCTGCCTTCTCCCCACTCACTGCAACCCAAGGCCCAGCACATTTATATCTGAATGTATGAGGCGTATGTCTGAGAAGATGCAACACACACCTGAAAAGAATGTGGCTGGGAGTTTTACACCTTACAGAGGATAAGAAGTAGTAATGAACTCAAGGAAAAACCAGGTGTAGCTAAAGACTGCAGAGTCTCAGGAAAAGAGGATACTCATGTGATAGCTCTTCTCCACTCAGGAACACAGACCATTAAGTGTAATGCTTCACATTATGCTTCCCAAATACCCACTTAATTTTGATTCAACAAGCCACTTGTGCTAATAAAAATTAAAACCAGCAGGTTCTGTTGAGTGTGTAATAGATGTGTGGAACAGCAGCATGTGCAGCTATATCTAAAATTAACTACAAATACTAAAACTGACTACTTTCCAAACCTCAAGAAGTCTGGGAAATGCTGCGATCACTGAATGTGTGCATTCGGCAGGGTCCTCTCGCCACACCGAGGGTCCTCAGGGCCAGGGGGGGAACATCCCTGCACCACCCATCTCCCATTCTCACCGTGCTAACCTCTAGATGGAGTCTGGATGACTCCATAAGCAGATACTGCCAAGCACTTATCTCTTGCCACTGCCTGCCAGACCCAAAGGCAGCTTCTAAGTAATACATTTCCACCAGTATTGCACAAGTATCAGTGTCTACAGGTCTATACTGGTGCAAGAGAGCTGAGTGTGTACACAGGGAGATGAGAAGAGATTGGCTCCGTGAATGTTAGATACAGCAGATCCATTTAATGATTAAACACACATGATTGTTTGCTTATAAAACGCAGTGTCACATAAATCTGCTAGGAGCTAATTGCCTATTATAGCTCATGGTACTGCTTGAGTCGGCTGCTGAATGATAAAGGGACTTTTAGAAAGGAGAGAAAGCCAGCACAGCTCCGCTTGCTCGCCTCTACCGCAGCCTCCGGAATGTTTTGTCTTCCATTCCTGCAAGGGAAACGCTTATCCCCCCTCTAAGTGATGGGATCCCTCTGCTGAGCTTGCTTGAGGGGAAGGTAGGGGCTAAGTTGAAACACAAGGCGGTAGGGGAGCTGTTTTGATTCTTTCTTACATTATTGTTATTGTTATTAATAACCAACTTCTCCTTGTTTTCTCATGCTTCTTGCCCAGCCTCACAAATCACAGCAGCTATCTGGACTGTCCCTGGAGGCAGCCTGGAACTGGATGACATTCCCCACCACCCTGACACAGCTGGGCTACAGAAGCAAGGAGCGGGAAACGGCAGGAAAAAGAGCCACATGCTCCACAGCAAAGGCAGGTGAGGGTGCCAGGGACCACAGGGTGAAACCTGGGTTTGGAGCAAAATAGGAAGCAATGAGAGATGTGCTCTCTGTCTCAGAGCTCTTCTAACTTCACCCTGATTTTAATTCCACAGGTACGAGGTTTACAAGTCACCTGGGCTGTTTAATCCAGATCTGTATATACCTGAGCATCTTCCCACTGACTCCCCTGGATTTCAGGTATATCTCTGTGGCTCTATCCCAGGACCCCATCTAGTCCATTCCTACCTCACACACAGGCACCCGATCCCCACATGTGGCTTTGCTCCGTGCTGCAGAGGAGTTGGCTGAGGATAAACCAGCAGAGAACCCCCCCTGCACCTGGGGGGCTGCTGGGCTCCAGGTTTGAGGCACTCTTGCAGCATGAGCAACAGAGCACAGCGTTTCATGGCAGGAAGGAACATGATCTGTTTACACAGCAGGTTATATGGGAAACGCATTACATTATTGAAAAGAAAAAAAAAAAAAAAAGCGTTAGCAAAACACATACATTCATCTTATGCCAAGAGTTTAATCCTACCCAAACAGCACTGCATTCCACAAAGAAATTATCCTCTATAAATCACCAGGGCAGGAGCAGGCCACATCCCTCACATTTCAGACTGAACCATCCACTGCTCTAATGACCCCGTACAGATCAGCCATCATGCCAACAGCAAGAAAGGAGGGGATCTCCACTGAGACCTTGTGAAGAAGCAGAATTATTGCTGGGACAGCTCCACTGAGACTGGCAGCGCAACAGTGGAGACCTGTTAGAGGCTTGACTCAGACCTCCATCATCTGTACGGCTGAGCATACAGTTGCTCAAAGACAGAGGAGCAGATCCATTACGTAGCTCGGCTATTTGGCTGGGAAAAGCAGCTGCCTGGAGCTGTGCCATCCCACCCTTGCTACAGTGAGAGCTCCCGAAGGGCAGGGGATGGGTGTGCTGGACCTGTGGGCTCCCCGGGCACTGAGAGGGCTCGGAGGAGGGAGCAGAAAACAGGAGGGAAGAGTTATTTGGGATATCGAGCAAGTCAGTTTGTTCAACAGCTGCAAACAGCTTGGCATAAAACCTCCAAAACAGCAGCAGACACCAGATCAGGGATCTACCTCCCTCCTTTGGGAAAGAGGAGGATGCAATGAAGCAGGAGGATGCAGCAAGTCCCATTTTCATCCATACACCAGGGCAGCAGGGAGCCAGATCTTACTCCTACCAGCACAAGTTCCTGCTTCCCAGGACAAAAGCATATTTATTCTCTTTGTAACTGCTCCACAGCCCTTCTTGCCTTAATGTCAACATTGTTCTCCCCAAACCTGAGCCAGCTCCTTACAGCTTTGTTAGGATATACCACACAAATGTTAATCATACACTGAGATTGGAAGCTAGAGTGCTGCTGGGAAGAAAACCACAACCCTTCCACCTTTCTAACGTGATTTCACGAGCCTGCACAACATGAAACAGATCAGTTGTGAGGCACAATGAAGTGGAATCATCTCTTCATCTCTCAGCTATACTAAATAATTTACAAGGCCATTTTAAGACTGACATGCAAAGCAGTTTAACAATGATTTAACAAAAAAGTATGATATTCCATCCTTTCATGGTTTCCAGGTGTTGGGACCAATTTACTTCACAGCAATTTTCATCTGTGGGCCTTTTTTTTCCCCTCCTCCCCACAAAAACCTGCAGCTGCCAACTATGCTGGCATCTACAGCAGCTAGGAAACAAATTTCCCTGTGAAGCAAATTCTTCCAGGATGAACTGAATGAAGGCAGAGTTCATAATTGCACATTACTGAAAACATTTCTGATAAAAAACTGGGGAGATATTTTTATCCACATCTCCAGTTGAAAATTGCCGGGAAAGATGCTTTTGAAAAGCCGTCATCTCCAAGCATGTAATTATCAGATCCTTGAACAAAAACACACGGTCAAAAGAAAAAAAAAATACTTTCATTGAAATAAAAAAATTGGGGATGGCAATTGTTGGGAATGGAAGGAGATAAAATTCATCATCCTGTGTGATTTTGCACATCTACTAACCTACCGGACTGATTTGTACATCCACAGATTAATAACTTTGGCAGCTGAGAACATCAAGCTTGGTTAGTAATTTTTTTTCGTTATGAACAGAATAATAATAATATTTTTAAAAAATCAGAAGCAGACTGGCAGTCAAACTGTCACAGAAGCAGCATTTCCTAACTCCCACTTAAGCACACTTGTCTTGAAACAGTATTCTGCCACCTTGAATAGACAGCCGTACAATGACCTGGGGGTCCTATCAAGGCTTAAGACCATGCCTACCCTGATGGGATTACTCACATGCTAAAAATTATGCAGTAGCTGAACTGACAGCTGAAAAGAGCCTTAAATGTTCTTATGCCTGGTAGCATTCAATTGATGAACATTGCTAAATATTTATTTTTGCTCTACTTTCTCTCCTCCAGTTCCACGCCAACACCTCTTTCTGATTATTATTACTTGTTAGCTTTAATTGTTTCTTTTGTTTGCAACACCTACACATGCCTAAACACAAAAGCATAGGTACCCTTCCCTCCAAGTTGCCCAACATCTTTTTCTGACCTTGTGGGTAAAATTGCATGATTTCCATCCTTGAATTGAATAGATAATATCACAAGCAATAAATATTGGCATCCACACACAAGTAGCAATTTTAACAGTCCATTTTCAAAATAAATCAAATCCTACGTGCCCTAACATATGCAAACACTTTGGCAGTGCGGTTACCCTTGGCTTATACGGATTAACAAAACAGAACAAATATTATAAAGAATAATGAACATAAACGGACATAAAGCCAAAAGCAAGACTTAACACAGCACATGAAATTCAGTCCCCTACTATGGGACACTCAAAGCCAGAGTGCACCTCTTCCAGCGATAATGAGCTTTTCTTAAGCAGGTTGGCAGGGAGGTTAACGTCTGGGCTGGAAACTGGACTCCAACTGTTAGTGCTGGAGAGAAAACCTCAATAGCAGTTGTTCCACTGACACTATGGACTGACGTTTTTAATAAATTTGCCTTCCTTTGCATTGAAAAACATCCTTCTACTAACTGTGTACTAATGAGATGTGCATGAGTACAACCTTTTAAGAGGAAAACCTCTGTGACCTCCATATGGGAGGAGAAAAACTGAATAAAAATATAATTAATTTCTACAGGCCATGAAAAGTTGTAGGAAATTACTTTAGTCTTTTTTCTTCTATAGCAAGTAATTTTAGCGAAATTGGTAATCTCTAGAAAAGAGCAAGGACTCATTTCCACTATGTATATCAGCTCATTTATGCTTAACAAAACTTTAGAGACCTGGCCACCAAAGTCCTAAAGCCATCAGCAGATATCCTTAAGACCTTATGGAGAATGGGTAAGACATCACAAGACTGCAGAAGAGCAAAATGAAATGTTCAGCTTGAAAACCAAGACAAAACAGGTAGAAGTGATATCAGAGCTGGGGCAAGAGAATGACAAATCCATCACCTTCTCTTTCAGTTCCTGGAACTGACCGCCAGTGTCTGAGCTGCTAAAAGATGAGAGGAGGACTAACTGCAAACAAGTCATGCCCAGGCAATTTCTTTCTAAGACAGAGCAACATTTCTGGATAGATGGAAAATACAAGTTGTTACGTCTCAATTTTAGAAATACTTCTGACTCTGTTTCACATGCTATTTTTATAAGCATGTTTGGGAAGCAGGATACAGATGATTACGAAGTGTATGCAAAACTGATTGGAAAACCACACACTGAGAAAATTCATCAGTTGTTCACAATCAGAAGGGACGGATATATTAAACGAAGTTCTGCAGGGGCCCATCCCCAGTCTGGTAAGACTCCAGGTTTTCGTTAAATGACCTGGATGATTGCAGCGAGATTGCTCTTATGAATTTTACTGACAGCCACCAGCTATGAGGGACTGGAAGCAGGCTGTGAAGTCAATTTTGAATCCAGAATGATTCATACGTGTTTGATAAAACAAATATACAGTTCAATAGAAGTGCATGCAAGCTATCAGACCTGTGCAGCAATAATCAAATGAATAAAGGATGGAGAAAAACTATCTAAATGACAGTTGAAGAACTCTTCAGATACTGTGGACTGCAAACCAAACGTAATTCCACAGTGCCATGTCATATGCAATAAAAGCTAACACCCTGGTACATATACAGGTGGGTATAGCCTGTAAGATCTGTGAAATCATCCTTTCATTTTCCTCAGCACTGATAAAAGCCTCAGCTTGAATGCAGTGCCCAGGTTTTGGTATCAAAATTCAAGAAAGATATGGTCCAGCTGGAGTTCATTCAGATTGAATCAGTGCAGTCTGGTCAGACATCTAGAAGATCACAACTTCTGAGACTGGGAGGGAGAATTAGTTGTCTATGCTAAAGAGAAGAGAGGGAGGAGAGAGAAAATGTTACTGCTGTCTTGAGACATCTGGAAGAATGATGCACAGAGGGAAGGAGTGACCTATCATCTGTGTTAGGACAGGAAGCAATGGCACCAAAATTGCAGATGCAGAAAGCTTTTCCTTAATATTTAAGACTAGTGGATGAATTTGAGCTGACGTGGTGTTTCCAGCACGGATGTATTCAGATGCAAGGTAGACAGTCAAGGAAATTCAGATCCCTGTGATTCAGCTCCAGACCCACAGATGTCTGTCTTGGTACGCAGACTCCAGTTTCTTTTTCTCTTAATCTTTCATTAGGCTGCAACTGAGGCAAAGCTGACAAGTGACGCAAGCAGCTTGATGAGCAGGAGTTATATTAAATAGCACTATTGTGATAAATTCTTCAATAAGAAAGATAAAATCTTTCTTCCTATGAGAGTTATCTATGGAGATTTCCTCCTGTCTTATTCTAGCTGCTCGCATGTATTTTTACCTCTTTCAGACATTTTTTTTTGTCTATTTCTACCCCTGCCTGTTAGGCAAGAGAAGATTTAGGGCTACTGCAGACCACCACAGAACAGGGGACCTGATCCACTGAAAACCAATAAGCAGGAAGGGGCAGAGATCTATTAGCAAGTCTCTTTTCCTGGCCATTCCCATCCTGCAAATAAAGGATGCAGCTTGCTGGTCAGGAGGAAGGCAGAGGAAACTCGCACTGCTGTCCTTGGTCTGCAGAGGGTCCATCTCATGTTAAAAGCATGGCTTCTAATGGCAACAAAAAAACCCCTAAAACCGAACAACAAACCCAAACAGAAAAGCAGAGAACATCCTCATCTATTATCTTTATTATTCCTTTGCCTTCTATACATATTTTAAAAAATAAAAAATAATGAAGTCACCCAAATGCAAACATCTGAAATACAAAGGGTCTTCTGAAGTTGCCTGTGCTGTGGTCAGTTAACTAGGCTTATTAACTTATTTAACTAAATGTAGTCATTTAACTTAGGCTTATTTGCGATGGGATCCTCAGCTGGTCACCTGGAGCAGCATGAAGGAGATTCAATGAGATCTGTCATTATGCCCACTCCTGCAGTGATCCTGCGGTAAAGACTAACTGAACATGAAGTTTGCTAAAGCAAAACACAAGGGGTCTTCCCTGGACTTCAGAAAGATCATAAAGCATTTCAGGGAAGTCCTCCCATTGTGACATTGCAAGGTCTCTTGTGGAAACACACCATCACACTGGTATCAGCAGAGCCACACACAAGCTCACTCTAACCAAAAGATAAATGCTTCCCTCACCTTTCATAAAGTATCAGGGTTAGTTTGCATTTTCTGACCCTTTCATTCTGAAGAACAGACAAAAGCTCTGTATTATTAAAATGTCCCATCCGAAAACTTCCAAGAGAGGCTAGAAGAGAAGAAGGAAGACCCAGAGACCCTAATGGTGGTGGGCCCAGGAAGCACTTCTGAAATGTTTGGATGCCTCTTTGAAACAATCCATCTGGTTTGTGGTTTCGCCTATCACACTTAAAATGCTAAAATCAGTGACATGATAGCAACACACTTCATTGCTTCCATCTCACATGACTTCCAGGTGATGAGTCCATGAAAAAGCCAGGTTATCAGGAGCAAAAACACATTAGGAACCCAGCTGAGTGAACAAGAGAGAGCTCCTTACGCATCAACAAAGCCAAACCCAATGCATTGTAATCAACTCCCCTCAAAGCTTTTATCAGTGCACTAAAATAACTAAGAAAAAGGATGGCAGACATGAAACGAGATGGTTGCCCATCCCTCTGTCTGTCTTTGCTCTGTGGCTCTTGCAAAGGACGGCCTCATCTGTGGGATGCTGAGGAAAACAATACCTCCTGGGTGATGAAAGCACGGGCTCAGTGCTCAGGAGCACCACCAGCACAAGCTGTGAGGGTCTGATACCAGGGTGAAGAAGGCTTCCTTACCAGCTCCATGACTGCACCATTCCCTTGGACGTGACTAAGCTATGCGCAGTACTGACCCAAGGTTCTCCAAGAAAGGTTTGGGGCTGAGATCAGGAGTATTTCTCATTTGACCACCCAACACCCAGACACCATCACCATTTGCAGCAACACAGCGTGTACGAAGCGTGCCGGGACCTGTGTGTAGGAAGCACCAGATGCCTCTGGTGACACGCTGGAGGAGCTGGATGAATGACCCTCCCCCGTGGCTGGTGGCATCCAGGAGATTCCTCCCGTGCAGCTGGTGTCAGCCACCTCTGAGCTAGGGGCTCAGTTTATGGCTCAGCCCCAAGAGCGACGGGAGCTCCTGCCAAGTTGTGCTTTGATCTTTTCATGGAACGGCTGCATTCCTGCCCTGTTAAATCACGCGCCCAGACTCCCTCTGCCTACCAGGACTCATCGCCATGTCTCAGGCAGCTTCAAAATAAGCCCCAACCCCCAATTCGCTCCTTGCAGTGCCGCTACAGTAAGTGGACATCACATACAGGCACCAGCCATGGGATCAGGCAATACAGCCAGGCTAAACTGCTTTACACCTGGTTTATTTTACCACTCAGATTTAGGGAGCGAAAACAATTTTCTAAAGTTAGGTTCATGCTTTAGGGCATCTGAGGCTGAGGAAAGGACAAATTCAGTCCCACTACATCACTTCAGGCAATGTAAAATGATTCAGAAACCATAAATTATGTCTGTACTTCCAATGTCTTTGCTTTCAGAAGGGAAACGCATGCATCAGAGCAGAAGAACAAGATCCATGCAGTATATTTAGCTGCAACAAGCAGAGCTACAGCATGCAACAAAGTACCTGAATACCGCACCCAGTTAGAAATAGCAGAGCTTGTCCATCCTAGAAAGGCTGGGGCCAGGATTTGGTGACTGTGACCTTTGTAAAGGTGCCCTTCTACACTCATCTACCCACTCACTCTTTTGCAGAAATGAAACAGATTTTTTACAGCCCATGGTAATAGTGAATTGCTCACCCCAGGTTTCTAAAACAGGGGTTAGCAGCTCATTGAAATAGCAGATTTCTAGGAGCTGATATATTTATTAGACAAGGTGGTAGTAGGTTACACTGGAGGTGGAGGTGATGGCAGTGACCCCACCACGTTCAGCTGAGTCCCTTACCCCTCATCTTCCCCACCAGCCCTCTATTCACCATTGCTGAATGCCCAGCCCATTCACATCCTGGTCTTGAAATATAAAAGAGCTGATTTCGATTTTTTTTTAAAAAAAAAAAAAAAAGTGTAAAGGCTCTGCAATATCGGGGTGCCTTAAGAACAGCCCCTGTGTCTGCCAATCTTCCAGCTGGAGAAGGGGAAGGAGGCAGGCAGCCTGAAGGGTACTCTCCAGTGGTCACAGGGAGAAATTCTTTCTGGAGAAGCAAAGATATATTTTGCAAATCAAAGCAATTAAGTCACAGTTTGTATGCAACGGTTCGGATTTGTAAAACCCCTTCAAAGTAGCACATGAAACTGTTAATGGTATTTAAGGTGGTTAAAGGAAATCAGAGTAAACAAAAGTAAACTACTGGAGAGGAAAAAAAAATACGGACAGGCTCACTCACCAAAGTCTGACTGCAAATCCTTTTTCAGTCCACAAAGCATGTCTGCTGTTATCTAGAAAACCATTCAACTAATTGCAACCGCCGCTCCCGTCTCTCCCCGCCCGCGGCCCCGGCCGCCCGGGCTGCAGCGCACACGCGGGGCTGCAGCGCACACGCGGGTCCTCGCTGCGCGGCAGGAAAGGAAAAACGAGTCGTTCTGGGCACTCCAGTTCGCGAGGACTCAAAAACGTGGCAATCCTTTAGAAAGAAACGTCTTTACATGGCTGTTTAGCGAGTGACTCGCCAGTCCTGTGTAGAAATAGGAAATTAAGGATGTAGTTTTGGTGGGTTTTGGTTTTTTTTTTTGTTTGTTTGGTTTTTTTCAGCTGGTCCTAAAAATCCCGTGTTAGTTCTCTCGGCTCGACTGGCCATCAGGCATTGCAAAGCAAAAGTTAGAGGCGCAGGGATTAAGCGGAACAGCGGGGTGAAGGGGGGCTGCCGCTGCCCCCCGGCTCTCCGGCAGCCGCAGCGAACGCCGAGCGGGCGGCTCAGTCCCGGCGGCGCTGCCCGGGGCGGGCCCCGGCCCGCCTGGCCCCCGCCCCGGGGGCCTCCATGGGGATGTCAGGCAGGGGCAGGGGGGCCAAAAAAAAAAAAATAAATAAAGGCATAAATAAAAGGAAAGGCGGTGAGCCGGCGGTGCTGCCGCGGAGGTAGCGCTGCCCGCCGCGCCCGGAGCCGGCGGCAGAAGTTGGCCGGGCGCGGAGCTCCCCGCACCCAAGTTGCAGCAACAGCAGCAAGAAGAGGCTGCGACTGCAGTATTGCCTGACACACTTTCCTCTCCCCCACCCCCTCTTGGCAAGCGGTTGCAGAGCCTCCAGCACCTTTCAAGGCAATGTCAAGCTGCTGTCAAAGCACTACTCTGCCTCCCGAACACACGCACAGCGCTCGTAAGGGAGGATGAAGCTGCAGTCTTGTGTCCTCCCTACAGCGTTTTCTGAAAACTCGGCTTAACCCTTTCTTAGGAGGGGCAGAGAACGAGCGCTGGCAAAACGCACCCAAGTCCTGTGCTGGGATTTGGGCGAGCAATGGGCAGCAGCGAGGGGAGGCTTCGGGGGCGATGCTGGGGCACCGGGAGTCCTGCCCTCCAAGGCAGCCCCCCCCGGTCCTGCACGGGGCGTGGAGAGAGGCTACTGGACTAGAAAGTGATTGTAATAAACCAGCATCTGCTTCCTTTGCTATTAAAATAAATAAATAAAAAAAAATAATAAAAAAAAAAAGAGATAGGCTGACTTGTGTTAGAGCTAGAGCGCGTGCAGGTGATGCTCCAGTCCCAGCCAGCAAGGGTGTGCGCAGGGCTCGCGTCCCGCCTGCAGCATCACGCAGGTCCCTGTTTCAGTCAAGCTGTGACACAAACGGTACCAACCAGCCCGTGGCTTGCATCCAAAAGGCAGTTTTCTCCATAGTTGCTTTATTCCCTTGGGAACTGACATCATCTGGAACAGCAAGATTATACCCCAGAACAGTGAAGAAAGAGCAAGACAAGCATTGTCCAAGGGACAAAGGCACAAAAGCCATCTACATTTTTGTGTGAGGGTCCAGTCACATCTGAGACTCTTGCTAGATTTGGCTGAAAATGGTCAAGAGGTTACAAATTTAGAAGGAAGCTCATGAAGAAGCAACAAGGTTAAGTCTTGTTTCCTTAGGAAACAAATCAGGATAGATCAAAAGGGCCTGAGCACATCTGGATGTTGCAGTAGGAAATTTTGGGGACCCCAACTCTGTGTGGCCCATGTAAGGAAGGGAACTGAGTTTCAGCCTAATGCCAGAGTTCTTTCTTGGATTGAAATGCAACAACGTCTCTATTTTGGTTCAAACTCATCTATTTCATGCACAGATGACTTATACAAAAGCAATAAAATTACTAAGTAAGAAAAAACCTACTTACAAAAGAGATATTTTGGTCCATAATTTGTTTTTAAGAAGTTGTTCAATCTGACAATAGACTTAATTAGTAATTGAGATGAAATTTATAATTAGAAATCTTTTCACAGAGCTATTAATGCTTTTGCTGCAGAGGAATCTCATCTTGAAGGAAAAAAAACATCTCTAGTTGCACCACAAATACAATAAGAAGCTGCTAATTTGAGAATAACCCATTGCTTTGGATGCCATGAAGTGGACATCTCCAATGCGATGTTTTAAAGAAATGCTAAAGCCAATTGTTTATACCACCATAAAATTCTTCCCAGAATATCTGCTGCATTAAGAAAGGGTATGAGAGCGTAGGTGTACTACACAGTTGAAGCTGCTTGTTTTTGTGGGTGAGAACTGGATGGAGCTGCCCCACTCCTCTGGTACCAGTGAGAAAAACGCGTTTTGGCATTTCAAACCCAGAATTGCTTGTGGCATTCGTTGAGCTGGCTGGCAAGGGACCAGCACACCAGGAGCCTGAAGAGGATAAAGATGTTTACTCTATGGTTTCTGGCCAAAACCCATAAACAAAACACCTTCTTCATGTTTCAGGTGGCACTATATTACAACCAGTTGAATTGAACAGCTTGAGTTTCTAATGGGGAAGGAAAAGGGTACACTGCAAACACCAACAAAATTAGGCATCCCCAAAAGATATGACATCAAAATATATAGGAGTCATAAAAGACTATGAGGCACCAACCTAAACTATGGCTTGACAAACTTGAGGAACAGTCTATATATCCTCCTGTACCTCTTGACATTAACTTTGTGCTTGTGTGCTCGGAATTATCAGCTATCCAAAAATGCTCTGGCAATGTCAACTACATACAAGCCTCACATAAGAATGTGTGGGTTTTACCCACACACTGTGCCCATCATCAAAAGAGGTTAATGAGGGGGGTAGGGGGAGGCAGAGAGCATGTTAAAAAAGTCTTTTCACCAGAAAAAAAAAAAGAAAAAAAACCAACTCAGCTCTGCTTTCTTGGCATATACTGATCTCCTATTACCATCCTAGGCGTGAAGAGGGTGTAGGGAACGCTTTCTTGTGTCTCCCCTTTAGTATAGAACACTGAGCTGAAAGACAGCATAGGCTGAGGACAGTCCATGGCTAGAACAGCTTCTGGGTGGTCCCTACTGGAAACTTCCACCCGCACAGGCTCTTGGCTCTCATCCACACAACTAAAGAGGCAATAACAGTCAATAGGCCACCAGTCTGGAGAAAAGGGTATTTACTCTTCTCAGGAACAGGCTGACCTTTGAGCAAAATTAATTTGTCGTAAGGAGTAGCTACCCTTATACGCACACACATGTACTAGCACTTAGTTTATCATTTCTTGTATCAGACACATACTGTCCTGCTCTTGGTCTTAATGTGTCTTTCCCCAGAGCTAACTTACAAATCCTTCTAGAACATCAGTGGAAGTTGCAAACCTTACATGGCCTAAATTGGTTGGGATGACATTTACAGAATACACTTTTATGCAAACAAGACAGGGAGGACAGCAGAGGGAAGATCACAGGCTATTCAGAATATCAATGATTTAGTCTACTGCTTGATGGGTATTAGCTCCTGTGACTTAAACCATTACTTATTTAACCACATCCAAAAGCATCCTCATCAGAAGTCACAGGACTGTGGAACACTCCAGCAAGATCCTGAAATGGACCATTTAGCATTGAACATGCTCTGAGCCTGGGAGAACATGGAGAGGATCTTACATCACTCCACATTAGGAAGTCTCAGGAGACCCTCTGAAGGCAGCTGAATGAATGTAATGAACAGTCAGCCACAGGAAAACTATGAGGAAAACCACCCAACCACACACACTTTCAGAGAGAAACACTGAAGTTCTAACCGCATATAAAAATCATATTAATAGCAACAGAAATTGCTTTGGGTTAGGAAAGGTTCAGAAGAGACTGAGGCAGATGCTTTCTACTTCTTTTAAATTCAGGTCTTAAATTAAGATTTTACATTGTCATCTCCTTCTCCCCATCCTACTTCTTCCATTTACAAATACATGCCTGCACATCAGGGCTCTGCCTGCAGCTGGAGACCTCCCTGTCTGCTCACCCACCCTGCCAGTGCTTGTTTCTAGCACAGCTGACTCAGTGCTTCCAGAGGTCTTACTGGGAAAGCCAGGTTTTACTGGGAACTCCAATACATCTCTGCACAAAATCAAGAGGTTTGGAGAGCCTATACCACTCCTTGACTGATCTTTGGCTTCAGTGAACAGGGACGAAGAGGATGGACAAGAGGAAGATCTATCACTCTCTTGGTGGAAAAGACTTCACAGCTAATTACACAGCTATCTACTGACTGCACATTTGCTCCATTTAATCTGCTCCAATTTTATGTAGTTGTGCTTATTTAGAAACCCCAGACAACTGCATGCCAGCCTGAGGCCTGCAGCGGGGCTAATCTTTTGTCTAAGCAGATGCCTTGTTTTTCACACACAGACCCAAAATGCAACACACTATTTTATGGATATATTTTTATAGGACAAGGAGAATGGACTTAAAAAAAAAAAAAATCTTTAAAGAAAATAGTATTTAAACAGTTTAATAATGGAGCCAGAGGAAGAAGTCCTTGATTACTCTTTCCTTTAAGTGCAAATTCCAGAAGCCAATACTAAACATTAATTTATTACAGATAATGAACACAGAAAGATAAATTGACCCATCCAGTAGGCAATTAGAGCCCTTGCTGCATGCACACACGCAGAGCACCAAGACAGAGAGTGCTGCTAAAGGTACTTCCAAGACCCCCATCCATTCCCTCCATCACCAGAGCACAATAAAACGGCTGCTGTGCGTTTTTCTGCTTAACCATTTCAGAAAGAGATGTCCACATCTGTCATCTCCTGACAGCACTGTGGGGGAGCGGTGGGGGAAGATGCTGGTGGGGAACGCAGGATGCCTCCCGGAGTTGTGATTAATGGGAAGAAGGAGGTGCTGCAGTGACCCCTTCTCCATGTGACACCCGCGCTTCAGCATTCCCCAATTACACATTTCACCTGCCCACCAGCAACCCTAACTGAGCTGAAATGCACACCAAAATAAATAGATTTTTACTTCAGGAAAGAAACACAGCTCAAAACTGTAGTAACTGGAAGTTCCAGTTTTTGAAAACTGAAACTTTTGGCCTGTTCCCAATGAGCAATGTCCGTTGGCCTGACCAACCTCAGCAGATCTCCCTCTCTCCTAGCAGCAGGGGACATTTCCATCACTGTTCCATGTAGATGCAAGCCCTGGCACTTGAATTTTCGCTTGCTAAATTTACAAACAAGTCAGACAGTCTGTGTCTGGGAGAGCACTGGTCCTTTCTCTCCAAATCAGTCTAGTCTCCTCAGTCGGACCCCTGGCAAGAAATTATAACCTGCGATGGCTCAAACCCTTTTCTTTTGCAAGTGACTAAAAGCCAAGTGACTCACCTAGAAGATATTTAGCTAAATGGAGGGGAGAAAACATCTTGTCTCAACTTCATATGGAAAGAGGTCACCATACTCCACCAAAATGAACAACAAACTACATTTAACTCCCATGAAAAACTTCACTGGCTGGTTTTGGCCAGATGTCAGAGCACAGCCATCCTCTGAGCTTTAAGGGTCTCTGTTCACCTTGCAAATACATGTTCACTGATGCTTTACATTTGGTTTCTCCATGTGTGTTCCTGGCAAAAACTATTTTGTGGAACAAGAGCAATAAATGCATGAGAACATGCCACTGAGTAAAACTCAAGGGTCAGGTCACTGGACTAACAAATGAGATAGTATGCACCAGCATCATTACTAATGACAGCAAATTTAAGGGACTGGACTACATGAGAGGGACTGTAAAAGAAGAGGAATAACTAAAGAGATTCGGGAATTTAAAAATTCTAACCCAAAACCCAAATGAGAAGAGCATGCTGCCATTTTCAGTAGTCACAGGGGTTTCTTCTAACAATTTCAGGTACAACATCCTTTCAGATCCACAAAAACATTCATCACCATGGTCCCAATGGTGACTTTATGCACACCTGCCGATCTTCTCCCGACTTCCCTTCCCCCATGTTCTGTCTTGCCACTGGGGCTTCTCTAAGTGAACTGTAGGGTCAGGTCTGTGCTTTCTGCAACCATCTGGCAGAGGACATCATACTGCTGGGTAAAACAGGCATTTCAAACAGGAGTCAAGAGCCATAAATAACAGGCACCATCACCAGAATCATGCCTTCAAGCCATGCCTCCACCAAAGCACAGTCTCACACCGCTTCAAAGCATTTTCCAGCATTTCTGGATTTAACCTTGGTGGTTAACCTGCCTCCTCCAGCCAGCCCCTCCTTACTGCACCCTTTTAGCTAATACCTCAGTCAGTGATCTGAAGCTGTGAAAACAGGTCCAAAACCCTTGTAAAATGTAATGCTTGGTCTATGTGGGAGGAAGAAAGTGCTTGGAACTCTGGGGAGCAATTGCATTTACAGAACCTACAGTCATACGTCAGATTATGCAAAGAGCAGCACCAGCCCCACTGGCCTGGCTGAGGCCATAAAGAGTTGGTGCTCAGGGCAGCATGGAACACATCCTTCTCCCATAATACTGTATATATGCTATGCCATTTTTTATTTAGTCACTGAACATGGGGAGAAATCCCACAATTTACCCCAAGATCTGTATTTCTGGATCTGGGTAATCAGAGTAGGACACTATAGGGTTGGGGACTCCAGTGCTGCTAAGAGAAATAGTGGAAGACAAATAGGCTGCAGCAGATTACAATATCCTTTATTCCCCAGCCAGCTCTAATGATATGAAGGAGCTCGTTCAGGGACCTTGTTAGCCGAGGTCATCTCAACAAAAGTGAACCTCAACTTTCTAATATTTTTTTAAGCCAAATGGAGATGAGCTTGAGAAGACACAGCAATAAGCAATGCAGCAGGAGGTTAATGATCCATTGGCAACCACCAGCCATGCCAGGGCAAGGTGGGAGTTTATGACCTGGCCCAAAAGGAGCAGAGCTCTGGAAGCTGCATGCACAGTATCTGATGGCAGGTCCATCACTTTCAGCTAGACAGAGCATATTTATCCTATTTATCTCTACCTTTGTGGCTGCATCGTACAGAACAAGCATTTTTTCAGGGCAAAACACACCCCTCCATTTGGGGATGCTCCTAACTAGCTTTACTTTTTTCTACCCCTCTCAAATGTTTCATGGCAATGTAGCTAGCAGATATCAAACAGCCTTGGGACACAAATAAAATACTCTTGAACAGGCACTGAACCAGCTCAGCAAAGAACTATGTGTGAATGGAGGAACCACACAGAAACGGAGACCAAAAGCAGCACCGTACAACTGGGGGAAACCAAAATGCCTAACAGCTCCCACCTTTTCCACTTTTAGTCATCAATGTGCCAGAATGACACCAAGTTGTTTACAGCTAAAAAACTGGAGGGAAAATAAGTATCCAAATGGGTCAGTGATGGGACTGGTTCCCAGTTTTAAGGTCATTAAACTACTCCAATTTACAGTGAGTATGTGGCAGCTGCACTTGGCACCTTAATATCAGCACCAGTGCTGCCCTGGCAGGGCCTGTTCGTGATCTCTTCAGGAGAAATGCTGTTTCTTTGTATTTTATTAATATCACCAAGAATTAAAATAGTGATGGGTCTGTATTAGCAGCCAGCCAGTATCCACCCTCCTTCCTCACTATGGGTAGGCAGTTTAAATGACAGAAGCTCTATCACATAGACCACATACGGACCTTTGGGTATAGAGAGAAAATGGGGGGCCAGCACTTCAGCACTCCAAAACCAGGACATTGGCCCCACAGCTCAGTCAGTCCAAGCGACAGCAGGGAGCTTGCCCCATGGGAGCAGAGGTGTGAATGCATTGATGGGGATGCAAAGCACATCCACATCCCTGAACCTCTTACTACATTATATGCCACAAGAGCTCAGGTCTTTGCAACAGCAGGGACTGAAGATTTGTTCCTCTTGCTCCAAAAGGACCCGGTGCTTGAGCCCAATCAAAGGGTCCTTCCAGTAGCAGGGATGTGGGCCATGCCACATCTCACCCCGAAAGAGAGAGAGAGGCAATGCTACAGCTTACTGCAGCCTGAAAGACAGGTCTTAACATTTAGTCAGCATCCAACTCCAGTCCTCTCTGTAAGAAAAAAAACCCTCTGCATCTTCCCCTTAGAAGATTTATCTTGGCACTGGTCTTTTCAGAGGCAATGCTGCCAACACAGATGGAAAAATAAGCAAGTGGGTCATCAGTCTTAGCAGTTGTCACACAGTTTCTTTTCAATGAGTAGCAGCATAACAATGCATTAACAATAAATGAAATGCCATGTTAACACTAATTTGCATAGTACAGAGCCACAGTGCTTTGCTTCCTCTATTCTCCTTCCAAACTCTCCTGACCTGCATATGAATCGAGATGAAATTTAATTGCTGGGGCATTCGGCAGAATCACTGAATTCCTGCTTAATGAGGCTTCATTTGTACTCTCTTGCATCAGACACCTTCTCTCCAAGGTGCTGTATTAACTAGTTCAGATGTAAAATATTTTCCAAGACATATTTCCATATGCGTTTCAACAAAGAAATAGCAGGAAAAGCGCTGACTGCAAAAAGGTTGTTAGTATCAGTAGTATGGTAAGGCCAGTGAGATCCCAAGAGCACCAAGCCATATTCCTTAAACAAAAAAGCTTTAATGGCTTTTACATGTGCTCTTACGCACTATCATGCAGTACCTATGCTGTGCAACTCTTCTAGAATAGACAAGGCAAAGCTAGGTGGGACATGGGCAAGGTCTGCATGGGAGACAGCCAAGAACCAGGAGCAATACCAATAATTTGGGTGACTCAGAAAAAGCACAGCCTACGTTGCACCCAGGAGTCAGAACTCCAGATGGTTGTGCATTCCAATAACTCATTGAGCTTACCTCATTCAGAAGTCCTTGGCCGTGGCCAGAGGGCTAATTTCCATGTCAGGTACCTCAGCCTGGTACATAGCTCTGCAGTCCTCTGAAAGATCAGCCTTCTGTTTTTTTGCTTAGATGTAGCACAGCCACTAGCAGCAGCACAGGCACGGCTGTGTTTCAGTCACGCGCAGTGACCAAAGCCACAAGTCCCCTGAATCGCGGCTGCTCACGTCAACTTGTGGTAGTATGGGATGCAAGGCTGCACACGCGGTGCCGACGGGGACACTCGGCTGAGGGGACACGTGGCAGTGGGTGGCACTGGACGGGCCACGAGCTGGCTGTCGGCTCCAGCCCGAGCCTCTGGCCCACGCTGGGTCTGCGGCACAGACCACGCGGAGCGACGCCAGCGCTGCGCTCGTTGCGGTAGCTGCAGGAAACGTGGGGGGAGCAGGTCACGGTAAGCAAAGAGAGATGACCCAAAAGGCACTGCCAACACCACAGCGGCCGGCATCAGCTTTCCAACGCGGGGTGAAACCAGGTCAGACTCCCTCGGCTGCTGCAGGAAGGCTCCCGGCTCTCCCCAGACGCCCCGAGGAGCGATGGGGCTTTCAGAAGCGCTCGAACACACAGATGCCTTCGGACAGAGTTGATCAGCCGTGTGTTTTGGGGCAAGGCATTCCCATCTGCCGGTTTGGCTCCAGCTCCGGCTTGTGAAGTTTTACCTCCCAAGCTGTGGCAAAGCAGAGCCACACACAGCTCCAGGTAACCCCCAAGTGCTGGGACCAGTGATACACAAAGAAGTATTTTGGCTTTAGAGCATGTGGAGCTCCCTGAGGGACTGCAAATTGCTTGTTATTGCAGGCTTGCAAGATGGGATCAGTCTCCCTCCTCCCATCGGGCTCCCTGGGAACAGTTACAGCACGCTCATAGTGGTATGTAAAGGTTTATCCTTTTACTTGTGAGTTACAGTAACCTATAAAAGTACTGCTTACAGCTCACCCCAGTGTGGGCCCAAACAACAGCAGTCGCAACAAGCCAGAAGACAGACCACGAAATCAGTTTGCCATTTGCATGGTAAGGGGAAAAAGTGGGGAACAGGGTATGGTGCAAGGCAGTCCTAATTATCCCAGGGTAGCTAATTATAAAGGATGTAAATTGACAGAAATAAAACCACATGGTCAATAATAGTATTTTTTAAAAGCTGGAAATTTTAGCCCATTATCTTTCCAGCTGAAAAGCTTTAATTGAAAATGGCTAATCTTCCAGTGGGTTCAGGAAGGGTTTACAAGCTAATTGCTCTCTTTTCTTTAGGATTAACAGTGTGTTCTGTGAATAAGGGCGGAGGGCAGCAGATGTGCAGCCTTTACTCTCTTTAATCCAAATGCCCCCACTGCCACAGATGCTCCCAACGCTGTGCAGTGGCATAATGGAATCGCTTTCTCGCACATGAAGTGGTTGTTCCGAAATGAAATTACAGCTATCTATTAGGAAGGGAACAATAAATTTCTTCCACCACATATCCCCATCACGAAAGACACAGCATTGGCCTATAAAAATCCCTGATGGAAGTAAATCTTTCAGGAGAGCGAGCAGCTAACAGATGAATTTACCATTCTCCTTTCATAACTGGTAGCCAGTGTCATTTGGACGTGGGCAGAAAAGTCATTATCCTATAGAAGTCAGAGTGTGATCCCACAAACTTCAGGGTGGCCAGGACCTGGCTGCTAAGCTCTAGGCTGGGAGAAGATTTAAAGGAGCTGGTGGGGAGAAAAACTGCCTTCCGTCATAAGGGGAGAGAAATTGCTTTCATTTTGCTCATCATAATGGCAACTACAAGCTATCACGCTCACAGGCTGGTAGTAAAGTTAGTTGGTAATCTTGACTACCTGGACTAGGTGGGATTTGTATTACATGAGAAAAAGGTGTTGGCTTGATCGTGTGATCTCTCTGCGAGGGACACACTTAAGGAGGGAGAAGAGGATCCCTAACAGCAAAGGCAGAGTGACCCCCAATCCTCAGGAAGAGAGGAGGCAGAGAAAAAGTGCATTCAGAGATACCTGAAAACTAACAAAATTAGGTCATGGCCATTGAGATTTTGCTGCCACAGGCCAAAGGGGACTGAGTCCTCTTTCACATGAAATCTGCACCCTTGCTGGTCAGGAAATCAGGCATCTGGCACCTTGCAAGATCCTGACTACCAGTCCAAAAGGAGTAATATACCCATTAACAAAGCATTTTTTCATATTCCCATTATCAAATTGGGGAAGGCCACACCATTGGGAGTGACAGTGTGCCAACCCACCCTACCCAGACTGTAGATCAGAAAAGGAACAGAGCACCTGGGCCCAAAAGGTATGGGGAGAAGGATGAAGTGTTTAGTGTTTAAATCAGTAGGAAAGTACAGCTAATGTTTTATGTCATGAAGTCTCAGCAATGCTGTTCAGAACAAGAGCAACACCTTTCAAGAAGGTGCTAGGGTAGGGACCCATTCCTACCTATACAAGCTAACAGGAGAGCATCACCTGGGCTTCCTCTAGGATGGTCAAGGAGAAAGACACCTTTTCCTAGAGAATGGTTCATCTCAAATCCCTTAGATTAAGTTCCTAACTTTAGCAATCTGTAAACTAGAGAGATTCATCTCTTTTGACAGAACAACAAACACAGCTCGTTAACTGCTTCCCCTATTCCTCCTCCCCCTAAAACCCAGAATTGCCTGCTAAATCACTATCAAAGGGAACATACTAAAACCCATCAAGAAAGAAGCGCAAACACCACCCATACAAGAGTGTCTAGGTGAAATCCATGGCAGCAGGAGACACAAGAGTGAAGGGAACAGGTACCAGATGCAAAAATATCAAAAGCTTCACTAGTTTTTAAAAACTGAATTTGTGTAAAGTTCAGCTGAATATTGCCTTTTCAAACCCTTGCCTGGAATAGTCACTAAGCTGCTATCCTAAATCAAACCTTTCACTAGCTAGAGAAATGGAATATTTAGTGTTCAAATGAAGACGAATTGTTGCCAGTCAAAGCATCATATTGCATTCAGCAGTGATCTCTATCATGCAGAGTATTTCCTCGACTAAGGGAGAAAACCTTCAGAGCAAGCAGATGACAGACATGCATATCACAGGCATATGACAGTATTAAAATCTAGATGGATACTGAGATATCAACAGCACAGGTTAGGAGGGGATATTTTCAAAACTCTATTAACCCAGTGACCCAGTTTACAAGAAAGACGCCTTCTCACTTGTACCTTCTGATTACACATGAGAACAGGCAGCAAGTGCACACTCTCTGCTACCTCAGCAGCCATTTGTGTGCTGAAACACAGTAGTTACATGTGCAATAAGGCAATAAAATTTAGAGATTTATTCATTTTTGCCATAAAGTTTAGAGCAACATTTAGAGCAGAGTTGCTCTCTCAACATTTTATTTCCCTGTGCTTTCCTGGACATTGTTTCTGATACTCAAAAAGCACAGGAACTGCTGCAGAAGTTCACTCTCCAGAGCTACACCTCCTACTCCAAGAGTGTATTTCTGTGCAAGGGCCACTGGGAACAATATTGAAAGTCTCATGGCTGCAAACAGTATTACTCCACAAAGTTGAAAACACATAATCCAGGCCAGAATCAACACTGGATGAATTATTGCCAAGAAAACCAAGTTTTTAAGATGTACACTTGGCAAAAAGGTGCTTTGACTGCTGCCTTTTTTTCAAAGCAAAAAAAATAGAAGCACAGAGAAAATTATTTTTTGAGAGCTGTAAGAGCTATGAAAACCTAGTTTTGCTATCTCCCACCTTCATATTAGCTGACATCCCTGACACACAGTAATAACTAGACCTACTTCAGAACAGGAACTACCATTACAGGTTTAAGAGAACTGCCTAGAAAGTTTTTCATAACAGCAATATTCTGTCCAATTGCTTATAGAATGGTAATTTAAGAATATTTATTCTCTAAAATATATTTTACTATAAAACCATTTCACTCAACTATTAATTCATTGCTAAGAAGCAGCACAATACTTAATAAGGCATAGAGATTTGAGTGAAAGTTATAGGGTTGCTCTCTATATAGCTGAGAATTGATGCATGGAGGTGGGGTGAAGACAACAAGAAAACAGGTCTTGATCAAAATGATCAGACAGAGCAATGCAGCTTACAGGTGCTCTGAACCAACAACAACGCCCGAGGGACAGATCGCAAAGGGGGTGTTAAAGCTTCCTTGCAAGATTTCGGGTGCACCCCTGCAGTAACTGCACACTCCTGGAGAGCATCGCCTGCAAGGCAGGTGGTGCCCAGGCATAACTGACTAACAAGTACCTACATTCTCTGTGATTTTCCAAGGTAATTAAGAACTAGATTCCTTTAAAAATAGCATTTGCCTCAAACCCGTCAGAGTGGTTTTTTAGGCAAAGCATGTTTGTGGTCTGAATTGCAGCCACGTTAAATGCGCTATTAAACATACAAAGCAACGTGAAGCCTTAGTTATCCCCAGAATGACTCATTCCTGGCATGAAGCGATTTAGCCAGAGGAGAAGGGTGCTAAGGGAGGAAGGTGCAAATGCTCTTCACAAGTCATTCCTATAGCTGCCACATCAGTCCTCTCCCAAAGCCACGCTCTCCCACCTTCTCTGGTGAAAGCATCCATCCAGCCTCCTCTAAACGCGCTGTCACGAAGTAACCCCACGGACAGTGACAAAAATACTCCGTTTACTTGAGAGGCATCTGACAACATAAGCATTTACTGGGACCACGCGGCGTGAGGGGCTGGGAAGGTGGGTGCCTGTGGCTGTGGCTGCTGCCCACCAGGAGAAGGGAGGTGGGCACATCCACACCAGCAGCCCCCGCGTCTGCTCATCCTGCCCAGGGCCGGACGGCTTGGCCTCCTGGCCGGGATCCGCCTCTCCGCAGAGGGCAATCCAAGTGCACCAGCCTCCCTTGCTCTAAGAAGATAATGTTTGGCAGGATTTGATGGTTAATTCCACATGAAACAGGCCAAACTGAAGGATTTCTGCATAATTAGGAGTATAGTACTGTATTTAAGAGCCTCCTAAACACCCACAGTTAAGAGAGGGCAGTGCGCTCAGTGGAAGCCCATCTCTCATCACAAGGGACTAAAGCTGTCCCTAAGTGGATGCAGATTTTCGTTTTCTTTAATAGCTCAGCAGCAGACAAAAATCCTTCTCAGAATGGGCCAAGTCCACAGCAGAACTCCTCAACTAGATGCCCTGGCTCGGAGGCATCCAATGTTCCCAGGACAGCAAAGCGACTGTGCAGGTACCCAGGCTTCAGGGAAGTTTCTGTAGCAACGGGATTCAAAGAGAATTTAGGTGTTTGTATGGTGCACCTGATTTACGCCAGTGTGGCTGTGTTTAAGTCATTAATGCCAAGGGAAAGGCCTGAAAAAATAAGGTGCAATTCCCTATCAGAGGAGTTTTGCTGCTCTCCATCCCCACAACAGTTTTTAAGTCTCAGATTTTGGGTTGATAGGCCATCCTCCAATTATCTCTGCCAAGGAGAGGGAGTGGATAATTTCTTCATACTCCAGCTGTTACAAGTCCATACAATCCCAAATTACCAAACTTTCAGAAAGACCTAGTCCAGACAGTACTGCAAGATACACCCTTCTCCAAGCAGCAGGTGAAAGTATAGTGGTTACAGGGCAGTATCACTTCTTACTGAAGTGGATAAGAACAGGACAGCTATAAACACAGATTTTCTAAATATACATCCAGACTTTCTGCAAGGCTGACAGGCAGCACCATCATCAGCTCTTCCTCCACAGGGCACCATGGTGCCAGGGGAGGTGCAGGGGTGTCAGACCTTCCCACTGGAACCAGCACCATCCCAAGCAGTGGCTGTGAGCTAAGAGGTCACAGATTTAAGGCTGGTGGGGACCTTCCCAAGCGTTTTCTTGCCAGCCAGCAGACCCCTCCCTGTGATAATCTCATCCTCACACAACTTCAAGGAGAACACCATTTCCTTCCCTAGCAGAAATCCCAGCACTGCCTCAATAGGCCAATCTCAATGCTTAGATTAAAGATGAAACCTTCCTGTTACCCCAGTCCTACCCCACAGCAGCTGCTTCTCTGCACACTACCACTCCCTCTGCCCCCGGCTAGGCAGCCTCTGCTTTTTCAGGAGGGATGAGCGTGTGCAAGCGTGCGCTGCCAGCCCACAGCACACCTGAGCTACGGAGGCGCCGTCTGCGGTAAAACCTGAGGTTCTGCTTTCACTGCTGTGTGCAGCCCCGCATGCTCCTGCCCCACCACATCGCCTACAGCTCTGCCTGTCCCCAAGCCCTGGGGTGACAGAGTAAACTTATGGGCTAAGAAATGAGACGTACACCGATATCACAGGATGGAGGAAATGCCAGCTGCAGAGTTCACCCTATCAACGGGACAGCTATGACTTCCTAAGACAATATTGCTGCCCATTTGCTGTCACAGCTTCCCTCCCTACCCCACTGCCTTTCTGCAAACAGGGGCTTCCTTTAGGGCTAAACTTTGACTTTTGCAAATTACAAGTTTCACATCCTTCGGTTTTGAAGTAGCAAAAGTTTCAAAGCAAGTGAGAGGTGATCGTTTGGAGCTTTCTCTCACCTGCCTTACAGATGAAAAGCTCCTAAGGGACAGTGCCACAAAGCCTTCTTCCCTCTGCAAGTGTCACCTCGCACCCCCTCCCCAGATACACTGGCTGGAAGGCAGTTGAAACTTAAAAAAAGAAAAAAAAAATCAGATGGTGAAAAGTACGGGCAAGTAACAGGAAGCATGGGGATTGAGGAGACAGCAGATTAATAGCCTGGCATTTATGGCAGTTTAATAATAGAGCTGTCACAATAGGAGAGATTTACTAATTGCGGAGTCATTTGCTATGGATTCCCATCAAGCTGCCATTTAAATTGCTGTGCAGTTTTTAAGATGGCTTTCGAAACTGGGGAAGGGGGGAGAAGAGACAACGCCCACAGTACTTATGCAGCTAAATTTAGGAAAGCATTGTGTTTTCTTACAGATGAACAAGTCAATGAGGACAGCAAGGAAGGAGATAGCATTACTGCGAGCCCAAAGGAGCTGAGGGGCAGGTACATACTTGTGTCTGAGCCCCCCACGCAGCAAGCAGGTCTTATATCTGGGGACAAGGCTCTGACCTCAAACTAAGTCCTGGAGAGATTTTCATAGCTTTTAACCAGTGACCTACTAATATCTCCAACATCTCCCCAGGCACCGAGCTGTAGCTCTGATGCATCTTTTTGTAGAATTAGTCAGCACCCGTTTTAGGGGCAAAAAGTCATGTTAAACCATAGATACGACAGTCATGATCTCTCGGGGCTGTCAGCAGGGAGGATCAAGTTGGTCCTTCTACTGACTTTAAAGTGAGCTGTAAGCTCCTAATTCATATGTTCTCAACATACAAAGCTTGCATTGTGCAGTGCCTCAACCCAAGGCATGCAGAGGTATTTTTGTTGGGGAAGCCTGGTGACAGCACCCTGCAGTGAAGCCGTGCCCTGCATGCCACCTCCACAACTCAGCTCCTCTCCGTCAGGTCCCTCAGGCCACCAGTGCCAGCCCAGGAGTGCTTCACAGAGCTGCGAGCACTTGTGTCCTCCTGCACTCATGGCATCAGGGTTGTAGGAGAACTGAACAGGTTGAGAAATTTTTCCAACAAAATCCTCCAGGGAGAGTTGTTATTTGGTGGAAATACCTCATCCTGCTTCAACCTGATGTTCCTCAGCCTTGACCAGAAAGCTTTCCAGCACAGCCTGGAGGGAGTTAAAACCAACCCAGGTGGAAGCAAGAGACCCAGTGAATAAGGGAACCACAGGATGGAGAACTGCTCTCAATCAGCCAATTAAGCCTGGATCTTTATATCCTAGAAGAGCACCCTCACCCTTCTGGGAAAGAAAAGGGGTTTTCAGCACTAGCAGGAGCAGTTCTGCATCCAGCAGTCCTTCACTCCTCCTGCATCACTCCCTGGGACTCATTTCCCCCCAGAATAAAAGGAGGACAGCTATCCTTTCTACCCCAGATCTTGCACCTACAGAAGTCACCATCAACCTTCACCAAGACATTGCAAGAGCCCTGGGCCACGCAGGCGGCCACAGGCCGGGCTCTGCTTGGTGCTGCAGGAGGGGTGGGGGGAGATGCTTTCTGGGGGCCCTGGGCAGTGATGCCATCCCATCTCAGCCAGCAGCCCAAGAGGAGGCCATGCCTTCTGCATCATACACGCTCTCAGAGCTCAGCTGAGAGACCGGCAAAAGGGCTGGTTTATTCCTCTTTTCCTGAAGGAAGCAGGGCTCCCTCAGAAGTTCGGTCAGGGCTTTGCCTTTGCAGATCATCTATTAGCAGCCTACACGAGTGCACAGTTGGGACTTTCGAAGCATTTCAATTCTGCTGTCATTTAATAACCACCAGTGACTCAGAGGCTGCCTTCCTCCCACACGCCGTGGCCCAGCACTCCGGATCTTTTTCACCCCTTTGAATCCAGTGGTACAGAAGATAAAAATCTATTAAACAAGACTGCTTTAGCATTGCCTCTGCAGCTCATCTGACACACCAAGAGCACGATTTGATCGGGTATTACATGTGGGCCTGTTCCCAAGACTGTTGTTCAAGTGCATTTGCAAAAAGGATGCTGTATTAAGGCAATATAGGGCTCTTCCTATATCATCTTTGAGGATAGTACAAGACAGTGCCAGCTTCTGTCCAGCCTCCGCATCTTACTCTCGCTACAGCTGTTTTTAAGTGGTTTTGGTCTACCACAAACACATTTAGACGTAGATGATAAGTGTTACATGGCATTTTCTTCTCAGAGGCACAATCAATCCCCATTTTACACTTAGTAGAGAGAAGATGGCTGAAGCATAATTGGTTTTATTTTATGGGATGCTTTACCATGAACATCCTTAAACAGAATTCAGCTATAATGAACATACAGTACAAGATGAGTCTTTACCGAGGCAAATGTCATTGCCTAGGGACAAATTCAGACCTAAACATCTTCAAACACATTACATCTTAGATGAGGCTCTTCAGTCATGCCAAGCCAAGCATGCCAACACGTATGTTCCCTATATACTCCCATCAAGACAAGGGCAATGTTTACCACCAGCTCCCTTGCTGAGTACCTCCCACTGCATCTACTTCACTTCAGGAAGCCCTTTTCCTTCAGTGTCTTCCTGCCACCTCATCTGTGGTACCTCGGGAAATCTCTTTTCAGGCGTTACAATGAAAGTAGGATCAATGGGAGAAGTTAGCACCACTTCTTGCTTCTGCACAGCATCCTGAAGAGCTACCCCAGTGCCCGGGGTTTGGGATCCCTCTCACGCTGCTCCGGTCTGGAGTCCTCAGCTGACAGCCCCACCACCAGTCCTTCCTACATCACCATAAGCACCCATCAGCTCCGGAGAAGAGTGTTTGCTTGTTTAGGCAAGTGCAAGCCATCACCTTTGGCCCTGGCTGGTGCTGCTGGGAGCTGGCTCTGCTCCAGGAGCTATTGAGACACGCTTGCGTGCCTGCGCTAGCACAGCCCACCCAAAGCACTGCTTTTGTGTGCGACCAGACACCACCTCCTTATGGATTACAAAACCAAGGAGTTAGTCACCCAGTCAGCAAACCAGAGAGCAAACACAACTAACCAGTGAAATGAAGTTTTTTTCCTGTGAAAACGCTGGGCTTAGGTAGGGCCAGAAGAGGATTAAAGCTGTGTTTGAATTAACTAAGTGAGGGGTGAGGAAGTAAATTCAGGAAGTCTTATATCAGAGCAACTCTCAAAATTCATAAGGTAAAAATTATGGGAAAAGTATGAAGACTGAGAAGAAAGATACAGAAAATAACTAAGTGCAAACACACACAAAACCTGGGAGGTTCTTGCAGCTTGCTTTTGCTTTACTGGTTGTTTTTGGAGCAGATTTCCTCCCCCAACCCATTTGCCAAGACTGTGCTTCAGTCTTAATTTCCTCGTGCACAGATCAGGGAAACAAGGGAATTGGAGAAGAGTGTGCTGGAAAATGGAGCCCATGAAACTCCGACTACACTCAGCTGAGTTTAGCCATCACATACTAATACAAACCATGTCTGATCAGAAACCAAGTAATTAGAGCAGCCTGGAAGGTTAATGATATGTGTCACCTACTATCACCTCATTAGAGGAAGATCTGTGATATGGACACCAGTATTGCACCTGATTAGTGCAGATACACACTGGAAATGCTCAATAGATTGACAGATGGCACAGCTAACTACAAACCCTAATGAAGCTGCATAGGAGAGCTCTCTTCAAACCCCCCTTCACAGCAAGGCCATGGAAGATGCCAGCATGCCGTGGATGGTGGCATGGCTCTGTCTTAAGTTTCATAGCTCCAATTTTTCCTTCCAGGAAATTTAATTGGAGGAGGAGACCAAATATGCCGCTCAAATTCCCCCACCCCAGGAGAAATCACACAGAATGTAGAGTTGTCCATTCAAAATAACTTTACTGCTGGTCTTGATAGAACCAATGAGACCCAGAAAGTTCTAGTGAAGGTTACATGTGGTCTTACCTAAAAATCACACAGGTCACACTTGCATTGATTTCCACATTTCAGACTCTTTGGTAGAGTTGTGCAATGGATTTCTATTTTGATGCAAACCAGCCTCAACAACACACAAAGATTTCCTCCTGCTAACTCCTCACCCAAAGCATCAAGCACAACAAAAAGCAAACACCCTCTCCCCCAGCCTAGCAGCACCTCTTTGGTGAGTACTCTACAGTTGAGTTACATTTCAGAAGAGTAACACTACTTCCAAACAGTTCACTAAGTTCAAAGATTGTCCAGTTAGGAAGGAAAAAAGATGGGAAAAAAAAAAAGTGAAGGAATACCTCCAGCTCCCACTGAGCCTGACGAGTTGCCACTGGTTGTTTCCCAGTAAGCTACATTACTTCCCAAAGCTACAACTAAAAATTCTGTGTTTCCTTGGCACAGAGAGACTGGAACAGCCAAGAGGAAAAGCTGTTGGCAACAAGGAAATGCTCTTCAGACTGTAACTTGCAGCTGGGAGGAGTGATGAAGTACAGCAATCCAGCCCTACCAGTTGTTTCTTTGCCATGTAGCTGCAACAACCCTCCAAGTTAAAAAAAAAAAAAAAAGAAAAAAAATCCCTTGAGGAAGAGAAATTCCCAAGCTAGAGAGAGGCACAGGCAGTATGACTCAGTCACTAACCTCCCAGGGACAAGATGTTTCTGCTCTGTATCAGTCATCTTTTAAAACTTTGATCTAATTGGACTTACAGTGAGGGAAACAGGGACAATCTTCCACTCTGACACTGCACAGCCCTGGGACCACTGGCCAGCCGCACCTTCCTCTGTGACAGGTTTCCGTGAGCAAAGTGAAAACCAGCAGAAGTGAACAGCACTATTTCATTTGTCCTGGGGACAGTCTACAGATTCCTTCACCTTGAGGTTGATAACAGCAGACAGCTTGTACGGCATCTCTTACCTTCACAGATCCCTCCTGGAAGCACTCAGGAGCCCGGCAGCCTGGGATGCTGCTCCATGGGACAGATGTCCGTACGCACGTGCTGAGAGCGCCAGCAGCGCAGGTGGGGAGAGATGACCTGTGCGTCTTCTTCAGTCAGACAACACTGTCCATGCCCAGTGGCACTGCCTTGGGGCTATTTCAAATTTTTAATTTCAAATTATTTCATCTCCCTGAAGAACTGGCTTCAGTATCTAGGCTGTGTTTGCAGCCGATACCCAGCACTGGCTTTATCTTAAGTCTAGGATCCGGGTGGCCACGACTCAGGAACCTCAGTGTCTCACATGTGGGCACTCATGGGTACTAGCAGATCTGCTTTTGACCGGTTGAAGTTAGACCACAAGATACTCTGCAGAGAGCCAGAACACCTCAGAGGGAGACAAGAAGCTCATTTCTCAGCGAGGACTTCCAAAAAGTAACTGCACTGTATTACACTTCAGTCTCCAGGCAGGTTCCCAGAGGCAGTAATTGAACTAATCCAGGTAATTATTTTCCCCTGGAATTGAAAGAGACAATGCAAGACTGTCTCCTCCCATCATTCTAAATCTAAAATTTATTTAAAAGCCTCAAACTCCACATTACCTGAAAGTGCCAAGAGCAACCACCAACAGGTGACCGGAAGGCAGTCTGCCACCACAACCATTCCAGCTCCTTCCAGGCAATGTCACAAAAGGTACTCTCAAAATGTGCTAGTATTAGTAGCCTGCTGAGTATCTGCTAGGAAGATGTGTACATCAGCAGTGACACCTCTGCTATTTTAAATGCAAACAGACCTGTGATCTGCATTTATGTCATTTGTGTAGTTCAGAGCGGCCACTGCTTGGGAAGCCAACCCCCATGCATCATTACCAGCCCTGTTTGAGCCACTGTTCAGCTGCTAATTAACCATCAATTTATGTTTTCAATTCTAACATCAATATTAATATGAAGCTTTTATTGATGCCATAGCAAGATGCCCACAAGTGTAGCATGGGTACAGCCGACCTTTCAAAGCAACTAGAGAAGGGTCAGAAGAGATATTCTTGTCTTATTTATATCTTCCCCCCAGGTAATATTGGTGCTGAAGGGCACAGTCAAAAGGATGGAGTCACATTTGTGCCGACAGCCCAGAACTGCTGCAGCTCTGGCTGTCACCAGCGCCAAGGGCAAGGCCAGCTCCCACTGCCCCTTGGTGGGTCCACGAGCTGGAGCTCAGGAGCCATAAGCCAACTCTGCCCTCTTGTGATTACAGCCAGGTTTCAAACCTCTCCCCCCTCCCTGTGCATCAGAAGGGAAGAGGGTTTTTCTCCAAAAAGGTACCTACTGCCAACAGACATGATAAGGACTATTGATTTATTGAGCTCTCTAAGAAGCTGCTGGATGATGGTAGGATTTAGCAGATTCCTCAGCAGAGCAGGAGGCACTGAGTGCAATTTCTGCTCTTCTCAAGGAACAGCCCAGATCTCAGGTTTACTCCATCTCTTGCAAGAGGGATTTAGCCCCATGTTCGGCAGTGCCCAGCACTCTGCCCTTCCTTTAGGCTGCAGCACTGCAGACACAGGCTGCCTGCAGGAAACACACTGGACGTGCAGGTAAGTCTCTAATACCCTGGGCACTCGGGCTCTTTAGGTCAATTCATCTCTAAAAAAGCCTGGAGAAACCTCTTCCCACCACCCCATCCTCATCCTTCCTTACTCATCCACCCTCCAAAGCCAAACTGGCTCCACGAGCTACTCCCACATGTTCCATTTTAAGTCAGGGGCTGGCTAGAAAATAAAGACAGCAAAACACCTCGTTTCACCACCTGCAAAATCCTGTCTTCCCTTACCTAAAAGGAGCATTGCTTGTTTCAGAGGCTGCTAGACCGGGTCCTTCACAGGCAGTGATCTGCCTAAGGCTGCAAGGCTGAGCAGCGCTGCGCTCCCGGCCTCGCCTGCAACGCATGGTGCTCCACGAGAGAGCAGCATGTACTTTCAGTTGAGAATGTTGGACTCCACAACTCCTTTTAAAATGGCTAACGCAGAGCTGGGGGAGAACAGGGTCAGAAGGGGATGCAGTTTAATATTTTTATTCTCACACGCAGATATACAGAGTCACAACATCACCCAGAAAGAAAGGAGATGCCGCTTCGATGCACAGTTGATTATTTCTAGCTTTGGTGTCCATATAAACTGGCTTACAAGAGCAAATAACTGCTGGATGTTTTTTTTTTTTTTTAAAAAAAACACAAACAAAACAAAATTAAAACAAACAAAAAACCCCCACACCCACAACAAAAAACACCACCCCAAAACCCCCAAGAAACCCAGGTGTTAGGGTGAATCAGGCTTCAGAGCTGGTTCCAACCCAGTTGCACCAGGCTCTTCAGGAGTCACAAGTCAGGTATTGAAGCTAGGAGGGCCTGAATTGGCCATTGTAATAATTTGTTGATATTCCAAACAAGTCCAGTAAGTACAACAGAAGCACTGGATACCCCTTATTTTCTTATTTCCCAGTCTTCTGACAGGAATTGAGATCCTGTTTTAACATTTGCCTTTGCTGCTCCCCTTGTGTAAACACAGCAGGCCGCAAAAAAAAAGTCTCACAAAGAGTAAAGAAATAAAAACTTTAATATACATCAACCTCTGAAGTCAGGGGGTTTTTTGAAGGCACAGAGCAGCCAACTAGCAGGAGATGGAGAGGGGGTTAAGACATTTCACACAAGAGCTTCCTACACTATGGTATTGATTAGGTCAGGGTTAAGATCACACAGCATAACTTCTAGCTGAGCCTTGCACCCAGGACACCAAATCCCTCCTAGATCACTGCCTGATCATTTTCTGATGATGGGCATACAAAAGGCCCTCATGCAGTGGCACCAGCAAAGCTTTACACCTGTTGAGAACCTCAGCAGAAAACATCATAGTGGGCTTGTGCATATGGATGTGTGTATGTGCATGGTGCAACAGGGGCTATGAGAATAACACAGCCCAAAGCAAGAGCAGCACAGGTTATTTGTTGTCAAGATAATACTATCAAGAATATTTAGTTGGTACATGTTGGAAAATGAAAAATGACCACTACCTTGTAAAGGACCTTGTAACTCTGGCTGAGCATGAAAAGGGGAATATATAAGACAGCTGCAATATGCCTGCCTGTGAACTTGGGAATAGCCCACAAAATCCCCACCATAGGTTGCTGCATCAGCAAAGGAATATAGGAGAAACTGGTAATAAGTTTAAGTGCTAGTAAAACATATATATACACATATGTCTCTCCACAGAACTTGTTACATACATCGTCACGTTATGTTGCCACTGCATGTCACTGTTTAGACAAAAAGACAAAGAAAGATTTGAGTACAGCTTTAAAAGTTCTGCTGGGAATGAGAATGGGAGATGCCCTCATCAATGTTGTGAGGGCAGAGCAAGGAAAGAGCACTATCTCAAGAAAAAAATAAATAAAAAAAAAAAAAAAATCAGCACTTGCCCCTTACAACATGGCTGCAGAAACTGTCTGAAAAACCCAGCCCCAAGGGACATCACCTGCTGCAGGAGTCACACTTCAGGGCAGACAGTGATTTCTAGCCAGGATGTTTCCCAGAATAATTTGTAGAAGAACTGCTCTAATGGTTGCGCAGTTCAGGCCTGGCCCAGAGCCCTGCTAGGGCTCGCCCCGGAGAAGGGCACTCTCTGGGAAGTGCAATTCAGCCATTGGCCAAACACCTTTTCTCAGCTCTGATCTTCCAATAGCTAATGCAGAGATTTTTTTTTTTTTTTTTTTCCCCTAGGATATTCACTAATCTTCCTGAGTTTTGTAAAGTCTTCCTCCCCCATTTCCCCCCACCCAGATATACTGGGGGGAGGTGGAGCAAGAACTTAGACTGACAGATAATTACTTAGCCCTGTGCCAGGTTTGTGTGGCAGGGTTTTTGGTAGCGGAGAGGGCTACAGCAGTGGCCCCTGTGAGAAGCTTCTTGAAGTTCCCCTCGCTCCAAGTTGGACACACCTCTGGCCGGGACTGAACCAGCAACTGTGGCTTTGCCTCTGTGGTAACATATTTAAGAAAGGAAGCCTGAGAGAGAGTTGGGGATTTGTGAGGAGCAGTGACAAGGAAGACCAGGTGTAAATGGGAACGGCTGCATCCCATGGGAAGGACGCACACCAGAGAAAGTTCATGGAGGACTGTCTCCAGTGAGAGGGGAGCCACATGGAGCCAGGGAAAGAATTGCAAGGAGTGCCCCCACCTCAAGGAGGAAGGAGTGGCGGGACTGACTGTAACCCCCATCCCCTGCACCCCTAGGAGGGAGGAGGTAGAGAAACTGGGAGCAGAGATGAGCCTGGGGAGAAGGGAGGGGTGGGGGAGCTGGTTTGGTAGTGCTTTTCACTGTCTCACTCTGTCTGTTAGGTGTTGCTTTTGCTAGTGTTTGAATTCAAGTAGTGTTTTTTTTTTTTCTTCCCCTAACAAGTCTGTCTTTTGCCTGTGATCCTAATGGGCGAGTCACCCCTTCCTGTCCTTATCTTGATTCCTGAGCCTTTTGCTTGATTTTCTCCTTTCCATTCCTGAGGGGGAGGGGGTGAGTGAACAGCATCACGGTGCTCAGTAAACCATGACAGTCCCTAAAGACATTCACACACAGACCACGCAGAGCAGCTCCATGGATTAGCATTGAATCTCAGATCAGTCAAATTCAACGAGTGCTGATGGATGTAGCCTTTTAATGTTTTTTTTTCAGGGGGGAAAAAAAAAAAAAAAAAAAGAAAATTATGATACTGCCTCAACTACTGCAATAGTTGATATAGACTGGAGTGTCCATTTCCTCAGAGCCCCCACTCTCAAAGCCAGCCTCTTACAAAGCCTTTCCTCTATATTTTCTGATTTCAACTACTGGAGTTAAAAAAATTCAGTAAACCCAACTGTGCCATCTCACTCCATCAAAACCTCTCTCCCACAGCAATCAGTTGAAAGGCTGGCTGACACTTACAGGAGAGCCTTTCAGATCAAAGCACACCGAGTCTGCTTAGACATGCCTGCTTTCCCAAAGGCTTGTATGTATATCTCCCAATTAGCTCCAAGTCCAACACAGGTCAGTGGCAGATGAAAGGCAGGCATTTAGCAAAAACACCAAACTGCTACAAGTCTTCACTGCCCAGCTTCTTACCCAGCCTTGTACTTGCAACTGCCTTGCTCCAAGCCTCTTTACTTGTATCCAAAAAATTTGTATGTCAATAGGTCAAAGGCAATGGGGTCATCTCAGGTTGAGACTCCTCTATGTTAGACATCCTACATCCTTTTTCCTATGGCACACAAGGTCAGCTAGTTGCACAAGGCACTCCAGGTCACTTAGGTTATTTTATTTATTTTACTTATTATTATTAATATTAGTATTATTATCATCATCAAAACAACGGTTAACATGCCTAGGATGCACATGGGTCAGCCTCCAGTCACTGAACACACAACAGCATCAGGTCCCAACACCAAGCACTGAGTGGACAAGTTGCTCTCGGCAGCCTTGTCACTTCCCTTCCTGGGGACAGGAACAAACACCATGGCAGTGCAATACCTTAGCCCCAGACTGTCCAGAGCCAGCATTAACCCATTCCAAGAGAGACATTCTGAGCACACCATCGGATAGACCTTTTTAATTGTTTCCCTACCAGCAATGGCTTAATGGAAAAATCCAATAGTTAAGAGTTTTCTCCTATCTACATATTCTAACTCTGATATCCAAGTAGAAATAGTGGACAAAAAAATCCATCAAGGAATACCTTTATGACTTGAAAAGGATATGAACTGTAGGGATTTTCACAGTAAATTCTGCTCCTGCAGAGCCCCACAATCAATGGATCTCAGTGAGAGCCATACATAGTTCCAGCCATACATAGTTCCTCCATGGTGGGATGCATCTCCTTCATTAGAGATATCACAGTCTCCCATGGGCTTTGGTAGCCTCCAGAGCACATTCCTCTGGGGCACTGCTCTTCTTGATAGCAGCAGCACACCATATTTTAACCCCTGTAAAGCAAAGATTAGATCTACAGCCCAAAGATTTCTGGCCTCCACAAGCAATTTGCACATGGAGTTGAACTATTGAGTGACACAGGTGCAAGAAGGTCAACACTCATTTATAATCCTGCAGTCCCACCACGAAGAATAAAATGCAGGCATAGAGGAAGCAAGAGCTGCTGGCAGCACACAGGAAGCTTGCTATAGCAGCACGCAAAGGTATATTAGTTTTCTACAACAGCATTATTTAGGAGGTACTTGGGAGATCTAAGGTCCACAGGAAAGCAGTAAGCAGTAATTAGCTGGATAACGTGCACTTACACATCACTTGGGAACAGAACAGCAAAGGATGAAGTGGTAGTTGTCAGAAAATATGTGAAGAAAAAAGATAAAAGAGAAAAAAAAAGACAAAAAAAAATACTGAACTTTGGCCAGATACCTTAGGAAGTAAAAAGGCTCTTAATTCCTACATATTTCAAGAGAAGTACAAAATTTGCTATCTTTAGGGGATGCAGATTTGGATGGACTGGGTTTACTAAGGGCTATTTCTGTTGTACCACCACTGTAAATTTGGATTCATTGGCTTCTTGGAGGTGCCTAGCATTCCAAATAATCAGCACGCAAAATGCTTAGAAAACTACAAATAAACCTTCAGCTCAGGTTCAGTAACACAATACCTGTTATAATAGTGACCCAAGCCTCTGATCTCTTTGCAAATCCAAACTTCCCCAATACTTACAAGGAAACCTCCCCACCCCTGTCCCTGCCTCCCACCCCAGAGGACGGGGACGACGGCAGTCCCTGCAGCAGCAGTCCTCAGTCCCCACCTCGCTGTACTTGAGCTAACACAGGAGAGCCTGTGTAATTTAAATAAGTAGTAAAACATCCAGATGAAAAGATTATTCAGTACATTAAAACATAATTATGGCCAGTTAGGAAGTTAAAGCACAAGGATAAAAATTTTAGATCTCTGGAAGAAAAAGCAATCCAGTTTGGCTTTCAGCACAGCATGTAGCTGTTGTCCATAAGGATGACAACAGAGAGACCTTTATAAAAAGGGTAGAGGAACATTCAAAGGTCTTTGGCATGGTAGCAGCTCCTTCCAGTTATTTTGTTAAAACCTGCATAGTTCATGTTACTGTAAGTGCGATTCTTAAGGTTGTTTTTCTCAGTCTTAAGAACAGCAGGAATCAAAGGCTTAAGAGAAAACAGAAAGATCAACAGAAAACAACCCACGCCAGCGGACTGCTCACTACTGCCCTGACTCATGTAAAGATTAGATACCAGGAGCAGTTTGCAGCCCTAGTCAAGCAGGACACATGGTCCTGCTGTTCCAGGAAAAAAAACAGTAAAATAAAATAATTCATTCTTAGGGATGACTCAAGTCCTCACAACAAGCTTCCACCTCACCAACAATTCGGTCACTTCAGAAGAAGCCGGTGTATGCCATCACGCTCATGGCACACCACCATCCCCACACCACTCCAGGTATGCCCAACGAGACAGCTTCCCACAGCATTTTCCCACCAAGTCCCAGCTTCTGCAGCATGATAAATTTTACCACACTGCTGCCTTCAAAGCCTCTAATCAGGATCATCATGCTTCAGACACCCTTAGCCACCAACAAATAAAACTTAAATCCACTGTTTTTAACAGGCAAGCCCCAGATCTGGTCACAGGAATAAGCCTCCAATGGAAATGACCCTTATTAAAAGCCCATAACTAGGGAAGAAGACAGACACACCACCTCTTTTTCCCCTTCCCAACTCAAAAAGACCAATACCAAGGCAGTCAGGGGATCATAGAAATTTTTGTTCAATTAATGAAATATCAGCTGTAAGATCTGCAGAGGAGCTTAAGCACAAACCTCCACATGCATCTTACGACCCACCCTGTTCCCTCGTAGGGAGATTTAAAACAAAACAAAATAAAAAATTATGAAAGGTTAATTAAGCCACAAAGCAAACGAAGACTCCAATCAGCAGTACAATTACCTCGGAGTGCCCTCCACCAGAGGAAGGTCTGCAAGAAGTGCATGCCCTTTTTTCTCAGCCCCGGAGGAGGCGGCAGCATTAGCAGGACCGGGTCTGCTCCACCACTCGCTCACAAACACTCTGGCATCCCCAACCTCCTTCCACCCCCCGGCACCACCTCGGTCCAGCCGTAGCACAGTGCACCTGGGCTGCTCTGCTAATCACTGATGTGGAGTCTGGGGCTTCTCTCCCTCATTCTCTCTCCCTCTCCAAATAAGCAATTAGCATGAATAATTACAGCTCTGATAATAATACCCAGCCACCTTTGAGCAAGAGGGAAAAGACTGTAATTAACTCTTTCTTAGGGATCAGAGGAGATTGAAACAGCGCAAGCCTAATTATCTTCTTCTGGGTCACCTCCTGGCTACTGAGAAGCTTTGGAAGGAGTGGGTGGCAGAGGTCAAACAGCATCCTTTTAGAAACCTCTCCATCCAATCTGATTTTATGTGTCTGCTACCCAGGTGGTCAGGTCATTATATGTGTGATTTTACACAAAGGAAAAAGAATCCCCAGTTTCCCCGCTGTGTGCTTAAGCAGCAATGGGCCGTCCATCCAGAGCCTGCCTGCGGCATTATCCCTTGATAAGTACGTGGTCACTGAGGACTTTGGAGCCTCGTGCTGTGGTGATGTGCAGATCCTCCTGTGCATGATCCAGAGCCACACCAGCAGGACAGTTGCTACCACCAACCCTGCCCAGGGCGCAGGAGACCTGACCTCAGGCCACAGAGGGCACCGATGCCCACCCTAACAGGCTCCTACCATAAACCAAGCACAAAGATGCTCCCCACCCCAGAGCTTTCTTCCTGCCCCATCCCTCAGGTCACAAAGCTAGGGGAAAAACACATAAATAGTGCAAGCGAGGACTCGAGATCAGATCAGGAGGGAAGCTGGGGTAAACACGTTTAATGTGCCTTTGCATCAAACTGGCTTTGTCCCCTTCCCAAAACCTCTCCCGGCAGTCAGGTGGGACAGGTATACGCGCAGGTCCTGCTCCCAGTTCCTTGCAAGAAGCAAAACACACTACAGACACCAACCCAAAAAGGAGTTCAGAGACTAAACAGATGGTGATCCTCTGCAATAATTGCCCCAAATTTCCCAAGGCACTGGAAGGGGCCAGGGGTTACACCGTTGCCATAACATGCTCTCTTCTTGTTACTGGAAAAAGGGATTAATAGAGTTATTATACAATCTTGTCATGCTTTACTGCTATCGCAGTGTCTGGAGATGTTATTAGAGAGTGCTGCAGTGTAACAGTTGGGTTTGCTGCCCTCCGAACACTCCAGTCTCTGATTAAAAGAGCACAGGTTTGTTAACATCTCTTGTACTCCACTGACCTGAAATGTTTTGAGAGTGGAAAAATTAGTGTGTTTATGAACACTTATCACTAGCCTTAGAAAACCTGCTGAAATTTTTTTAGGTCTCCAAACATTTAAGCATTAATTTTCATGTTGCAAAGACTCTACATAATAATTCTCTTATTTATGAAGTGAAGGTGCTCAGGGCACAACAGAATATACTAAAGCACGTTAAAATACAATAAAATATTTATTTAGATAATAATTTGAGAGATTTAACAATTTTGTAAGTGGGACTCTAACAAGATGTTGTATAGAATGTGTATTTTAAACTTCCTTACTTCATATACTCTTTTATTATGGAACTAGCAGTTTTTTGCTAATCTCTCAAAAAATTAGAAGGTAAACATATTCTTACAGACAGTATGAATCACACAAGTTATTATATATCTTAGCTGCCCTGTAACGTGAATAGTTCCACGAGCATTAAGTAGACTAAGCAACCATATAAAGTGAAGCTTTATACCATTGAAATGGTAACTATTAATAGATAATATGACCAATATGGCTCAATGGTTATGATACTGGGGTCTCAAAATGCTGTTTTGTTGTGAAAAAAACACACCTAGGGTTCTTACACTTATGGTGTGACCCAAAGTAGTTTCAAGAGTTGGTTGTGTTTGAAAAAGGCATTTTGGGCTTGAATTTTATTTTTCTTATTATCTAATTTCCAGCCTCTGCTCTGGATTCTTTCCAGCTTACGTATTACCCTCAGCATCTCTGCCCCAAGTGGGTTATTTATGTGCTACTAATGGACACTGGAGGTGGAGGCACACACTGTGATCCTCTGATCAGAAACGAGACATCATGCCCACAAGCTGGATCTGGCCCCAGGGACAGGGAGGGCCTCAGTGGCACTTGGCACGGTGACAGTGACAGTCCCCATCATGCTGTGGTGGGCAGCCAGGGCTCACAGGGACCTGCTGCCACTCACCCGGGAGGTGTCTGAGGTTTCAGGTCTGCATGTTGAAAATTTTAGGGTGAGGACATGTGGGCAGAGGCCACAAGCACACATGCCTCTGTGCTCCACATCTGCATAAGGGGCCCCAAAGAAAATTTTGCACAGATTTACACCAAAGTACAGCCCTGGGAGGTCAAGAAAAATATACCCCAATGGAACTGGAAGGGATGAGCCATTCAAAAATTGTAACGTATGGGGAAACTGTATCACAGACAACATTTGGAGACAGAACATTGGTTGGCAGGCAGCGGCCTTAGCTTTAAAAACAGAGACATGAGGATATTCAGAGGATTTGGACTCTGTGGCTCTGTCATCTGGCTCAAAGCCTTAAAGATGCTATTTGATTAACACCTTTTGGTTACTACTGAACTTCCTAGCTAGCAAGTGAGTGATGCAGCCAGTTGTTTTCTTCTCTATACATTCAGTACATGATGCCTTTGGGTGTTACTTTGCTAAAACACCCAACACTTTCAATTAACATATAGCAAAGCCATTCATCATGATGTCTGCCCGACAAATAATTGCTCTCTCTGGCTCCTTTCCTCATCATTGTGAGTTTCCATTTAATTTATGGACCCCAATAAAACATAAAGAAACCCAGGCTAATGCTTCATCAGCTTCCTAAGCATAAAGTAATCAGCTTTTCCAACACCTTTGGTGGGGAGGGGAGTTGGTACTTCACTGTTTTACGGACCTGAAGGAAGGGTGTCTCCTCCAGCAGCAGACAGGGGGTTTGCAGCGGGGCGAAGGACAGACTCACACCCTCTGAGTCACATCTGTGGGGCTGGGGCACGAGCACTGCCTCCTGAGCCGCCCACCCCTGGGAGAGCGGCCCACGGCTGCGCAGGGCGCCTGCCACAGAGGCGTGAGATGAAAGGAGAAGGATGCAAACATCAGAAGAACGGGGGAGACCGCATCATCAAGAAAATACAGCGAAGTCCTTGCTAATTATTCAGACCTCAAGCCTCGCCTTATCCAGCAGTTAGGGCTTCAAGCAGGAAGCACAGCCAAGGATGCTCGGGGAGGGAGGAAGGAGAAGGAAACCGGGGGGACCTGCCAGCGCCCCCCAGGCCACCGGTTACATGTGGTCCCTGAGTCCTGCAGCCCCAGAAGACAGGAGATGGTTCCGATCTTACAAGCATTCAGCTCACCTTTTTCAAAACACAACCCTAATAACAACCAACCACAGAAAACAGTGGGCACAAATTCACCCTACACCCATCCACATCCATCCAGTATGTGAACACACACCAGCACCTAAACACAGCAGCACGCCTGGGGGGCACCCCACACCAGCCCCACCATGGGCTCAAGACCCTGCTATGTGCAAGCGGGTGCCTGAGCACTGGGTGCAGAGAACTAGAAAACTTCTTTGCACATGTGGCCTTGGAGAGCAAATCAAGACAATAAGCAACACCCCCAAAACCAAACGGCTGAAGAAGCTACGCCCGAGTGATTACAAAAACTTGAACTGAAAGCTGTTTAAAAGGCATCCAAAAGAGAAAGGGAAGAGGGCTGCCAAGCCTGACTCCACAGATGAAGTCTCTCTACAGACAAATTGGCCTCCAATTTGCAATTATTGTGTCTGACTTCACCTGGAGTCATCACCAGCCTCATCTGACATCTCCTCATCAACCAAGTACCATTGGAGCAAGAGGCCGTGTTTGGAGGGATAGGGCACTCGGGGACAGCTCTCCCCACTGCTCCTCACTGGTATTGGTACGGGCAGTGGCTGGGTCTGACAGTGGCCCATGAGCAGAGCCCCTGTCCTTGCCCAGCTGCTGCTGTGGTGCCCCAGGGCGAGCAGAAGCTCAGGTGGCTGATGGGCTCTTTAAGCACCACAGCCCAGACCTCCTCGCTCTGCGCTTCGAGGTGGCATGAAGGGCTCACAGGGAAAAGCAAAGAACTGTGAATCTCAGCAGAAATGGGGGGTTGTGCTATTATACCCCAGTACCAAGGGAGAGGACTAAATAATTAATCACAAAAGCAACTGAGTGTTAACAAGCTGAGCAGGATCAAACCGCATGAAAGATGCAAAGCTACCCCAACCCTCTTCAGTGTGCTGACAAGCCTCATTTTAATAACTTGACTACCAGAGCCGAGAGGATATGCCACAAATAAATAAATGGATCCCAGCCCTGGATGACTTGGGCTCATGCTGGAGATCAGCTTGACATCTCCTTTGCCACCAAGTGTGGAACCAGTTCAGAGACATGTTTTGCACAGGGGAGAACTGGGAGAGCAAGGTGTCCTGGGCTTTGGGTGGTCATTGCAGGCCCAAGCATACAGGCAGGGGTCTTCTGCACGAGTCACCCTGCTCTTTGTGGCTCTAAGGGAAGGGGGGACATGCATATGGAACAGAAAAAACAATCAAATGATGCTGCATCAGTGCCATCCCTAAATAGCAGAGTCTGACTATGCAGAATTGAGCAGCAGCATCCAGTAAACAGGAGCTGGCAGGGATAACACCCAGTGCATGAGATGGGAAGGGAAATAGATGAACATGCCTAATGCCTCTCCTGGATGCTCTGTCAAGTCAGCCATACTGAGGACAGAGATTTCAGTCATTCAGGTTCTGTATTACCTTGCACATGGTATATCCCTGGACAGGCAACAGGGCTATAACATAGCACTAATACTAACACACAACTAGTATAATACAATTTACACTGTATCAGCATTAAAATACATACCTCCCCAGCACACCAGACCCAGCCAACCCAAGACAGATGCTGTGTTACACCAGCTTGTGATAGAGATCTTCAGTAGAAACATTTACATCCCAGTCCCTTGACCTATTTTCATCAGGCTTTTTCCATCCTCCAGTGAGAAAGGGTTGTGTCAACTAGGGTGAAAACTGTTTGGACTCCATTGTGCCAAAAGATACATCAAAAACACCTCTAAATAATTATATCTTCTGCTTGTACGGCACCACAACTTTCAAAAGGGCTTTGAGAAGTTAAACTGATAGGCAGGCAATAGGCAGAGTTCTGCAACCCATCACTCAGATGCTACGATCTGAAGGGAAGTAAGGATCCTGCTTAACGGCCCAGAAGGAGTAGATAGGATTTAGGGATATTCGCAGAGCAGGACACATGCCCACACCACATTCAAGGACCCTCTCCAGGAGTTTGTTTTGGCTCTAGTATCTTTATCCTGTAAAGTCTGAATAGGCTGATTACTATGCAGCTGAGTGTGGGAAGATGATTCAAAGAAGACGGTGAGATGGGCTTTTCTAAAGCATCTGTGATTGCAGGGCACCAGCCTTATGAAAAGACCCATGTACTGAAGTCAGAATGATGTTTCTGAAAAATCCCTGTAATAAAACACAAAGCCCTCTCTCCTCCACTACAACATCAACATCACAAACTTTGGTCAAATTAAGGAAAGTCATAACCTAAAACAATACTAACACTTATTACATTTCCAAACTCCAAGCATTATTTCATAATACTATGGGCACCAAAACATCCCTACCTTAAATCCTGTGTATTTTATCAGAAAAACACAACAGACCATGAAATTACCTCCTCTGCCTGCTACTAAGACTGGAAGAGAACAAAGTGAATTTTGCAGGCTTCCCCATCAAGCTATGAAAGCCACAAGACACCAACAGGGTGTGAAGATTTACTCGGGACAAGAACCCTGCAAGAAATGGGATGCTGCAGGGCGTGTTTGCAATTGTGAAAGACAATACCACGGCACAGGTTGGGACAGAGAGCTGAGACACTCAGCAATTCAGAATTTACTTCGACATTTGCTGGCTAGGAGAGGCTTTGCTGCAACACTTTAATGATACAGGGGATGAATATTTTGCATTTCTGTGCATAAAACCTCACTCAGTCAGAATGAGGTTGTGTCCCTTGTGATACATCATTTACTTTCAAATCTCCCCCGCTTCTCAGCATGACTTTCATGTCATCCCCCCCAATTTAGATAGCAGAGGCATATGTATGTGTGAGGAAAGACAGGAGGGTAAAATATCTTTTTTAAACATTCATTGAGCTGGAAGTGTGGAAGATACCAGCATACGAAGGGTTCAAGTGATGTGGAAATGCAGCTCTTTGAAAAGAAGGAATTGAACACCAAAACTGGTTCAGTGCAGCTAAATTGGTCCCCTAAGGGCCACTGGTAACAGAAACCTTCAGTCCAAATAAGAACAAGTGAAATATTCAGCAAACAGCATTTGATGCTTACGTTCAGAGGAAAAAAAGTGGTACACTGTTGGAAAATGAAAATATCGTGTTACCCTATGCTACCGTAGAAGTGGCAGATAAAGGGTTTTTTTTGGCAAATACTCTGGGTGCAGCAGGGTTCTGGCAACCTGGCCTTGGTAACTCCAGCATCTCCCAAGAACATGGTTAAAGGCAGCAATGGAGGTTGTTCCACTAGTCCCATCACACCAACCCACCGGTCACAGTGGTCATGCTGGTCTCCCCCCAGGTACCACAGCTCTCAGTCACACTCCTTACAGCACCGGTTGGGAAATACTGAGCACGGACCTGAAATGGGCCCCCAGGGAGTAACCACAGAGAATCCAGGCTCCGACCTGTACATGAGTGGGACATGTATGGACAAACTTCCTCCTATGACCTAAGGCTGCCTCTGGAGACCTTCAGCTTTGATGGGATTTCACTTTGGGGAAAAGGCAGCATTGAATGGACAACTTTACTTAGACCCAGCTTGATACTTTAAGGCTTCTAAAGGCCCAAGCCAAATTATGGGTTCAAACAAAACAGGTCTTGGAGTAAATCCCAGGCCAATGCAGTCACAGTGTCCTTAAATTCAGCACCACAACACAAGTTCACACCAGTCACCTGATGACTTTGTGTCCCCATCCACCTCCCAGGTTTTGTTCATCTTCTTGGATCCAAGCACTCCCCTCCCAGGGCACCAGCTCCTGCCTCCACAGACACACACGTGAGCCACGTACACTCTGCCCAAAAAGGAGCTCCTCAACACACCCACCCTGCATGAAGCAGAACTGTGTGACATGACAGCAAAGCAAACACGGCAATGGGCTTTGTTTTGCACCACTAACATCTCCAGGTCTCTTCATGTGTATCCCCAGCATCTTTCAAAGGTCATTGGGTTGAACTTCATCTGATACCTAGAAATGTGAAAGGGACCAAACTCTTGTTCTCTCATTGGGTATGTCCCTATGCGGCACAGGGAGCATAAGCCCACGACTGGAGCTAATCCATCTGCATTTACCAGCACTAAAATGGATATGCTGCAGTGTCAGGGGCAGTGCAGGGTTTACTTCACCCTCTGAGGTTCCCAAAATCAGGGTGGATCTGGCCACTGAGGCTTTAACCATCAGCATATCTACAGTGCTGCTTGCAACCTGAAACCAGCCTACTCCATTGCACCAAATGACACCACTTTAGCTAGACAGACACACAGACAAAGCCTGAGCTTACTCAACAAAAGCTCAGCTCTTGGCTGTTTTCCAGTAAAAATATATCACAAACACTACATTAATTTTAATTTACCCTGTGAGGGATGTTAGAATTGCTTTTTGTTGTTCAAATCAGCCTGTTTTATCCCCATCTATATTTCTTTGGGTTTTCTTCCCAGAAAGGAATGTATAAATGCGGGTGCTCTAGTACCTGAATTTCTTGAGTCATTTTAATATCTATTATGATGATCATTGCTTGGAGACAAAACTGTTAAGCAATAGCTCTTTCCAGGGCAGGAAGGGAGTCCATCAGAAAACATGAGAATAGATGCAAAGAAAACGTGTAAGAAATGAACTGCTCAGGGAAACAACAGTTGCTTTACAGGAGGAACACATACAGTGTATTATTACTATTTAAATTCTTTGCTTTCTGAAAACGTCTTATAAAGGAATTATTTCTTCCTGCTTTACCGATCTGGGCTGATTTTGTCAAAGAAAAGACCTTGTCAGTATCTCTGGGCTATAAGACCATAGGTGTTGCTAATATATGGGGACAGTGGTTGATAAGTAAACTGGCCACTATTTTATTTTCCACTATTTTATTTTCCAGCTGGGATCACAGAACTGTTTATCAATGATAAACCAATGCTCAGCCTTGGAGTCCTCACACGCAAAGGAAGAATTACTTCAGGAAGAGAGACCTATGTTATGGGATTCATATCTCTATGTGCATTTCTTGCTGTTCTGGCAGCTGATCTGAGTGGGGAAGTAATTTTTTTGTCTTGCAAAAACTGAATTTTTTTTTTCAGTGATGATACAGAGGCTGTACATATCATAGCTGATAACCTAAAGTAACCTGAGACACCAGTTTCAGCTCCCAATCTAAATCAGGCACATCAGGAATCTGAGCTCTCTGGGATCTCTCTGCTTATGTGAGTGTCCTGGCCACACAGTCATTGCCTATTTCTCAGGGGAATGTCTTTGTCTGTGGTTAGAAAGCTCATCCTGGACTCAAGGAAGAGTTCCTAATAGCAGGTATATCAAAACTCTACAGATCCCATGCACTTCTGCCTTCTCAGTCTCCCTTTCAACTAAAAACCTTCCAATTACCTCAATTTCTTGGACCACTCACATGGGTTGCAACAGACCTGGGAAGAAAGATGGGGAGAAAGACTCTGCCTTCCTCACTACCAAACCTAACAGTTACATCCCTAATTTCCCAAAGCTTTTAAAGAAATGCAAACGTATTTTAAGCAAAACAAGATACAAGCAAGCAGAGAGAGGGAGAAAAAAAAAAAAAAAAAAAAAAAACACAAACAAAAAACAAAGAGTTACATGCAAAGCCTTTGAGTAAAAAAGGATGATGTTTCCTCTTGGTTAACATGCCAGTCATCAGAGAAAAGGCTACACCTTCTCATAGACAAATCTGAGTCTCTGGTAACTTCATGTTTAGGCTCAGGTACCTTGCTGTATGGTATGCTCATGCACAGGTATCTCAGCAAGTGTTGGTTTTTAATCACTTTCATTCTTTTCTTTGGTGTTTGACCCCAGTGCAATGGATACTGATCTATCCAAGGCAGTACAGTCACAGCAACAGCATGAAGCAAACCACTGCAAGATTCTGGACAAATGTCCAAAGCATTTGTTTTCCACTCAAGCGTGTTTTCTTGGTGGAAAAAAGAGTGTGTATGAGGAGAAAACATTCTCTCATGACTGTTCCTCTACAGTCCAATGCACTCAGATGAGAAAGGGCATATTGGTTGTGAAGATAGACCATTTATTTGAAAAGGCAGTTAGTTTCCCTTTGGTTTTGTGTTTCCTGAAATAGACTGTAAAAAAAGAAATGCAGACAGATGTCTTGGGGATTGATAAAATATGTGGAGATTTTGTAAGAGGCACGACCTTTCCCCTGCACCCTCCTACTATCAATTATCAAGCCCTGAATTACACACTGGTGTTGATTTCCACAGCTTTGTGCAAGTAGTCTGGCTTTACTCCATAAAGCAAAAAGAGCAAGAAGGAGAGAGAGAAAATGAAATCGCTGACAAAATACTAGGTCATGATAACCCTTGGAATCCAGGTGAAACCAAGAAAAGAAGAAAAGTTCAGCACTAGGCTGCCAGTCTGGGCAAGAACACAGCCCCAACTCCAGTGTATCAGACCCCCTGAGCCTCAAATGCACAACACAACACATTCAGAAGAAAGTATTTATAAACCCTTATTAAAAGAAAATGATCAATTTTTTTTTTTCCCCCCAAGGATTTAGACCCAAGGGTGAGGCACATGGTGCTATTTTCCTTCCCCTGACTATGGTGGGATGCAACTCACTCATACAACCGAGACCAAAGTGAACAGAAAGATCCTGTTAAGATCCCATCCCGACACATTCTGCAAGGAGACAGATCACTCCGTTTCCCTGAGCTAAATGAGCCAGCATAACGTATCGGGGAGGGAATGGAAAGCTAGAGAAACACTTCTTGTTATTAGCTGTTGCATTAGGAGAGCAGCTGGTGACCACCAGATTTGTTGGAACTAACTGAAAAATTACCTTAATTTTAGCCTACATCAAGAGCCAATGTTGTTTAGCCTTCTGTATCTGTACCTCATAGAAACATCTTTTTTTTGGCCAGATTACAAAAATATAAATTAAAATAGAGACCTTTATACCTTGCTAATATGTAGTGTTGCTATTATCTCAGGACTCCGCCACAGCCAGAACACTGAAACCTCACTTCACATTATTTTTGTCCTCTTACTCTTCTGAAATGCACTGTTATTTTGTTAGTTAATAAAGATATTTCATTTCATCCATTACCATTCAAAGTAATTCTATCAAAGTATGAAATGAACAACTAGTTCCTTAACAAGTGTTTAAACTGAAACAGGATAGAAAGTATACATCTGCCAGGAAGGCTATAAAACATCCTATACTAGTAACATTGGTCTGCAGATAACTTGAGTTCCTGCCTTTCTAGCTCCTGATTTGGGGATTTTTTAATTTTTTTTTTTTTTAATTTTTTGCAGGTGAATATAGCAGAAAGAAGTTAAGGAAAAGAATTCATTTTTATTGATGTGGAGTTATAATTTTGTCTAGGTGCTTCAGATGTCACACTGGAGGCACAGAGCAGCCTGGTGTGAGCCCTGAATTTTAAGACTTAACAAGAAGGAAGAACAGCGTTATACAAAATTAATTGGGGGTGCTCTCCTGGTTTTGACTGGGATAGAGCTAATGGATTTTTGTTTTTTTCCTTCCTTCTTATTAGCTAGAACTGTGCTGTGTTTTGGATTTAGTATGGGATTTTATACAAGAAGAACGTTGACAACATGCTGATGTTTTTAGAAATCAAGGACTTTTCAACTTCTCGTGTCCTGCCTGTCTGCAGGTACACAAGAAGATGGGGGGAAGCACAGCCAAAACAACAGACCCAAACTGGTCAATAGAATATTCCATATCATCAATGTCATGCTTGGTATATAGGTAAGGGTTGATCGGGAAGCTCCACTCGGGTTTTTGGGATGGTGATTTCAGGATTCTCTCTTCTCTGGGATCCACTAGCTGGGAAAGGGCTGGGCATTGGTCAGTGGGTGGTGACACATCGCAAATTGTGCATTACTTGTTTGTATTTTCCATTATTACTATTATAATTATTATTTTAATTTTATTTTATTTCAATTATTAAATTGTTTTTATCTCAACCTATGAGTCTCCTTACCCCTCCAACTCTCCCCCATTCCCCAGGGTCAGGAGGGTGAGCAGGCGGCTGCGTGGTGTTTGGCTGCCAGATGGGTTTAAACCACGACAGGTGCCCATGGGGTGATTCTAGACTTCCAATTCTGTCAAATTTGGGTGGATTTTCACAATTAAAACAAAAGTACTTCCTGCCACACAGAGAGCACAGCAACTGAGAAGCTAACAGTTAAAAACCCCACAGATTTCCTTGACATGGCCCTGGGGCACAGGAGCAGATTGGCCTCCAGACAGACCTATTACAGATCCCCTGTCAGTTCCAAAATAAATTAAGTGTGATTTGGCACATCCTTGTGAGTATGCAAAGCCAGATGCCTGTAAACACGGGAAAAGATGCTACAGATTAAAAGCTCTACAGGTTCAGGGGAATATGAGAGATTAAGGTATTTCTTACCTGTTATAAATGCTGAGTTCCAGACTGCTTTGTGTTATTCGCTGACTTAGAAGAAGTAGGCAAAAATTTCACATAGCTCTATATAAGGAATGGAGTCAGGAGGAAAGTATCTCAATTACTAAACTGGGAAAACAAGTTTCTTTAGATCCATGGCTTTAGCATCTAAATCCTCTTGGGTGACATGTATACAAGGGAAACAGAGAAACTTCAGACATCTTATAAGCAGAAAGATGCTAATTCTGAAATAACATTTTTTTTAAAAATTGTTTGTACCGACCCTAAGCTCACTGCATCTTACAAACTTTGGCAAACTAGGTTATATTTTAAAAATAAATGGCAATTGTCAAACCACACTATCATCTAAATTTGCATTTCTTTCTCTCACACACTCTGCACATTAGCCAGAGGTAACCTCATGGACCTTCTATAGCTTTCCAAATTCAAGGCCTGATTTTTCTCTATATGATGAAACAGATTAAATGTCATCTGAGTCAAAGAAATTTTTCTTCATTCTCCAAAATGCCTGGCTGAGCCTGCAAGCTGGAGATACAAACCAGCAGCACTTCCCAGCCTCAGGGGCTGCCCGTGCATCACCAGGACATGCCCTTGTGCCAGGGAACACATGGAGCAAAGGGTGATGTTCAAGGCCCTGCTTCCAATGGGCAAACCCATCCACTTAAACGAGCCTCGATCAATAACAGGATCTACAACAGCTTTCATGACCTCCTGGCAATACAGCAGTAAATGACTTCCTGCACACCATGCCCCATTCATATTTCTAAGTCAGCAAAAGACAAGCATAAAAACCAATTTATGACCAGGCTACAGTCAGCACTATTAAAATTACTCCTCAAGACAGCTTTTGAAGGTCTTGACTCCGTCATCCAGGCTGCTCACTGCTGCAGCACTGCATCCCTTCACAGGGAGCCCATTGACTGGAGCCATGGCAAATGGTCCCAACGGCATCAACGTGGCCTCTATGCCCTCCTTGTTCTCTTGTCAAATTCTGCCTTTAATTTTCAAGGCTGCCAATCATGAACAATCCAGGATCAATAAAAAACCCATTGCCCAAGGACAGACAAAGGATGTGCCTGGAGGTGAGTTATGAGAGACCTAAAGGGTGGAAGGGGCTGAGACAAAGACAAGTATAAAATCAAAATCAGTGCTCAGGAGGAGTCAGGTCTTCCTGCCCTCCCTCCTACCTTTAGTTTAGCATTAAGTCACAGTCTGCCCGCATGAGATAAGCAACCATCTATGTTTTGGGGCTGTAAAAACTATGTTTTCAAATTTCGTCCTTGCTGCCACAAGAGATGGAAATGTAGTTTCCCCTCACTCAACAACCCCAGTGGTTAAAACCCCCAGGAACATCACAGGGCTCTTAATGAAATAGCAAAAGCTGGTGATGGAGGTGGAATTGGGACATATGTCTGTCCTCTCAGTGCCAACCCATGAGACAATGCGTTGTCCATAGCAGCAACCCTCTTTCAACCAGCACTTCTTACCACTCCACTCTGCCATTAGCTCATTGCTTGTTGTTTACCCCATCCTTGCTAATGGACTTCTCTTAACTCCCAAGCAGGCTCTCTGCTCCCTAATTACAGCCGGGTAACAGGTCTGACAGTCTCATCACAGAGTAGCAAAGGGCCGGGTTACCTTTTCAAGGGGTTCTCCACATCATTTGGGAACTGTAGGTCACCCCTTGCCAACAAGAACTGCAGTCTCGTGCCATTTACTCAGCACAGCAAGAACATGCACAGATCACTCCCCCAGCTCACAAGCACTAGAGAGAATGTCAAAAACTCAACAACAAGTTTTATTTAAAAAAAAAAAAAAAAATCCATTATCTATGTATACCCTGGGGAAAGCAGAAACTGCCTTTGTTCTGATTTTGAAAGCCTTTTCTGGTGAAAATACTCATCTTGACCGAAAAAATAAGAAAGGTTTTGAGGCAAGCAGTTCAGCCAAATAGTTCTTGGTTGGGATAAAGGGGGGAAAAAAGCTAAAGAATTGGACTTTCCCATTTAGTGAGATGGTTAAAGAAACAGGGATATGTGGGTGGGATATTTTTAAGTGTCTTGGGCATCAAGGAACAGGTTTCCAAGTCGGTCTAGAGTCCTAGCTTCTACTGGAACTAAGAAGGTGTCAATTCCTAGCTACCCTTAGGAATCTCTATCCCGATTCTTGAAACTGCTGGCCATCAGGACACAGTGGGAAATGTCCTCGTCCAAGGCACAGAAACCCCTCTGCCAGCTTCACACAACTTTGCAGGAAATACCACCTCCTGCCTCTTCAGGCTGCAAGTTCATTTGTCTTGCCAAGAGGCTGTGAAATCCAAACAGATAAGGCAATGAAAATATTTAGGAAGCTCGGGTATTTTTTTTTCTTTAGGGTTGTTTTTTGTTTATTTGGGGTTTTTTTCCAATAAGCACCTATCTGCACCTTTAATCACCTAAATACCAGCCACATCTTGGAAAACCCTATCTCCATCACGCAAAAAAGAATCAAGTCAGTCTAAAAAGCTGATTTTTCACTTTGCTGTGGCTCTGCTAGCACCGCTGCAATGCTGACCCACAGTGTCCTCTTGCTGTTCCCATCCCAGGGCCCTCTCAAGCACTGCCAGCATGCATTAGCCCTGACACGCCCCAGAACCAGCTTTCGCCATCCTGGGTTCTTCTGACCATCTCAACTGGGACAGCTAGAGTAGTTATTACAGATAAAATAAATGCCTATGAAAACCTGCAGCATACATAAACTGTTAATCGTAATAACATGAATAGAAGGTATGGATGAAGAGTCTTCAACTGCTGTTTCTAGATTTAATAACAAAAGAAAAAAACAAACAAACCACCACACTCTTTTAAATGCAAAACAGAGAGGATGCATGGGCATGCACAAGAAGCACAAGGAATTAACCCTTTTTTTTTTTTATAGCAGTTTACAACTAGGGACAACAAAGCCCAAATTTACTAAACCACTCCAGAAACAGCCTGGGACTCACTGTGCATCACAGCAAATGGACAGCATGCCACATGCATGGGCTAGTGCCACTGCACTTGTTTAATGTGTTCATAGCAAGGCGAAGAGGGCTTTAATTTCTGTTGCAACCAAAGTTCAGGATCTGGGCAGGATTTACCCTCAGGATACCAGCACATGCTGTACCTTTCCAGCAGGAAGGGTTAATGCCACTTTGGACATGCTGTCTTGCACACCAGCTTCCCTGCAAGGATTTATCACCTGCCTCTGGGCTGCAAGGGCCCTTTTTCATTCAATTACCCCCCTAAGAGACCAATATCCTCCCTGCCACTGAAGCCTGGAGGAAGATGAGGGATGAGCTGTGGCCGAAGGAGCCACATAGCACTCAGAGCAGGTGACAGTCACCTGGGATGCTAGAGCATCAGGCTGAAAAATGGGCTTCATTAGGAGACATAAATAAAACATGCCCAATCATGAGTTATTAATGAGATACAGAAAGGACTGAAGCAGAGCCATGCTGACAGAAAAGGAATCACAGCCATTGCCAGCTCAGTGGTTTGGGCTTAGGGAGCTTTCCTGTGTTCACCACTGCCTGGCTTTCAGTGCTGCAAAAGGAACAATCCCATAAATATTCACCACAGCAGCCTCCAAGATGTCTTCTGCTATGAAACATGCAGGTGAGGATAAATCCTAGGAGGCAACAATCATCCTAAAGAAAAGGTGGCCAAGCGAGGGCTATAGCATTGCGCTCAGCCTTAGGTTTCTGAGACCATGGGCTCAGCCTCTGCCCCATGGCTACATTGTGAGAAGTCTGGCTTCTCTGTGTGTTGGCTGACCATCTGCTAAATAAAAACTGCTTTGTTTCACTGGCTACTCCAAGCCTGGAAGATAAATGCAGTAATAATGACTGCGGCCTCCTCCAGGAATAGGTGCTCCATAGGACTTTTCACTCTAACACTTTGCTGTGCAGTGCCCTGGACTTAACACCACACCACAGGATGGAAACAGTTTACCTGTTTATCCATTTTTTTTTTTCCCCCCTTGTCAACAAGAGATCCAAAACACTTATTGTTTTTCTGTAGCAAGAAAATCTTTTGGTAACAGAAACCCAGTCATAGAAATGTTCCCTGCTATGAAACACAGCCAGAATGCTTTACAGCGTGATACTGCTGTACAGCAAACAAGGTGACGTGGCACAAGAGCTTGTTCCTGATTCCTGGAAGTGATTTCCCTGACACTGTTCACAACAAAAATGTGGAAATAAAGCCAAATGTCTTTCTGCAGTGAACAGGACGCAGTAAATTCTGTCTAAAGGACAAGTCAGGACACCTACTAGTACAAACGTGGTATCTTTGAAAATACAGATTTCAGTATAAAAGCTGCCATGCTAAAACTGATCATTTTATTCCAAGTCTCATGCTATTTGACAGTTTTCTAGTTTGTTCCTGGGGGGGTTGTAGCGTTTTTATGTTGCCTACTTATTTTCTCAGTTCCCATTCAAACACAAGAGAGAAAGAACAAAAAGAAAGCACCTATTCCAAACAAAAATGGAAAAAAAATGTAGTAAACATGACTTTCTGAAGCTTAAAAGGCTAACAAACAGAGAGGTAAGTAAAAGGAAAATGGAACATATATTTTCTTTTACAAATTTTGATGTCTAGCATGTTCCAAATGGCAGCTTTTAACAAAGGAATGGCAAAATGACTTTTATTACTCTGGCATCATTCACACCACACACTGGGAGGAATTAGAGTGGACAAAAATAAACATGTTTTAAGATTGAGCATCTCAAACCAAGTAATCAAGCTTTTTCTTCTGCCACAGCAGTGGGGTCCAGGCCTCTTGGTGTGTGCTGCTGGTGGCTCAGGCAGCTCCTGGTCTCACCAGCTCTTGCAGAGCATCCACTCCCTTGGGCTGCAGGCTTTGGGAAGCACAAGAAACAGTGAGTGCACCTTTCAATTGCCTCATTTGCTACTTTTCAGACCAACACACGTATCCGGTTAATGATTTAGGATCTCCACCACTTCTGTTTACTTATTTATAAAAGACAGGTGATTTGCTGCAGTAACTGGGGGCTAGCAGGGAAGCCAACCACCACTCTCCAAATAGTCCAATTTGATCTCAGCTGAACATCAAAGCACAGCCATATAGAAATCACAGCAGCATGGTGCCTGGCAGTAACACAGGCATGGGGGGCAATGACCATTCAAACAGACATTTGCTACATGACATGCACAGCATTTCCTAATGTCACTTAGCTTTTCCAATGGAAAAACCCACTAACACTGAGGAAAGTTTAATTGTAGCATTGGACAAGTGACTGCTTGTTCCTTGGGGTTTTCAATAGCACCTTTGGTGGAGGATCAAGGGACCCTGAAGAGGAGAGAGGAGCCCTACCGCTGTGTGAGCTGGTGTTGGCCAAAGGCAGCTGCTAAGCTGCAGGCAGGGAAGCCCTGCCTGTCCCCAGCCAGCCAAATGAATGCCTGCCAGATAAACTGTGGATGTCCCTCATGCCAGGAAAAGCTCAAGGGCTCAGCAGGAGAAGAAAAGCAGGAATCCAAGAGGACTGACAGCAAGAATTTCTCTCTGAAGCGAGGGGATTAGCTGGGGAGGAGCAGCTGGAGTTTGAGGGAGGGAAAAGAAAATACAGCAGAAAGTAGGGAGTTGGGGAAGAGCTCACCTAAGAAGTGCCAGCCTGTGGGAAGGGGTCTATTATGATGCAGAAAGTAGCAATTAGTACACAGAGATCAATCCTCATTTCTGTGAGGATGTTTAGACTTAAAACTGCATAAACCTAACAGCAGCCACCATAGCTGAGATTTGAACATACTACCTCACAATTAAATTACAATTAACTTTGAGCAGAAGAGGTATCTCCCCAAGCAAGCATCCAGCTGCAGACCCAGACAGAGCACAACATAGTTTTGGGACACAGGGTCACGTAAATGACTGGACCAGAGGACCCTAGGCTGGGGTATCTGCCACTCTCTTTTACATATGCAGCGCCTTCTCTGTATCTTCCTTTCTCTCTTCAAAACAAAGGTGGTTGGGATTTTTAGTGTCAAATAACAAATGTTTTTCCCAGGCCTGACCATCTCCTAGGATGCAACAGATAGCTAGTTGGCTTTTGAGCATTTACAGATGGGAAATGCAGCAGAGTTCATTATTCACGCATAATTCATACCAGCTCCCATTTTTGCTCGCTGCCCTTTCATGATGGGCTCATTGTGGTAGCAACAGTGTCTAGGCATCATTTATTTTTCCTCAATCAGTGGGACGTACTTTAAACATCAGCTGTCCCAAAATATAGAAGACAAGTAACATCATCTCCCTCTGGCTGTTCATTTCAAAACCCTAGTCCCAAAAGCCAATTCCAGCTCAGTTTAATCCCTGATCAAAGCAGTACAATTTAGCATTGGATTAGTGATTCTCTCATTTAATTATGTCACTAAGAAATGCAGGTGATCTAAGTCAATTCTAAATATTTCAACCAAAGCCACTGAAACTTTATCAGGTAGTACAGGGATAACACTTTTTCAGCCTTCATTACAATCTCAGGCTGCATTTTCATAGTGTTTTGCAGGCACAAATGCACTTACCCTACTTGTGTCAGAACAGTCTTTTTAACTTCCCTGGAAAGCTGCATAAGAAAAAAAAAAACCTTCCTGATACAACAGTTCTGCCAATCCCATTAGGATGCTTGAGCTAAAAAGCATGCCAGGGAAAAGAACTGGAAAAACTAACAAGGCACCAAATCTTCTACTGGTATCTCCCCACTAAAGAGGACCCCAGGGCTGTGTTTCATCCAAGAATTTCCAGGTGTCACTCTAGAAGGTGGAAATTCTGCCTGTGCCACCTTGTTTGACTGAGAACATGAAACTCCCTCCAGTGCAGAGAGAAGCCCATGAAGCCTCCAAACCAAGGAGGAGAATAAATAAAGAAGCATCAGCATAAACTGTCAAAGGCAAATGATGCCAAATACAAATTCATACATCTGAAATAAGCTCAGCCCCAAGGCTGCCACAGCAGGATGGTAACCCCAGGGTGAATGTGCCCATGTGTGCAGCAAAGAGCACAGTGACCCTCTGGCTGGTGCCTCTGCGTGCCCGGCACTGCCTGTGCACCCACCGCAGGAAGGAGCACAGCGAGGCGACCATAACCCACACGTGCTCCCTTGCTCTCTTAGCACCCCAATAACTGATGTCAAGTGCAGCAGTCCCCAGGCTCCGGCTCTACACTCAGGTCTGTCCCATAAAATTGCAACCTTGATCCAAGCGAATAGTTTTGTACTTACTAGGCAAGTCATGCACAGGAATTACACCCCAGACTCAAGGTCTAGCCTGCCTCAGAAGCATAGACATTGCATTCAGACCCTTCCATTTGCTACCAAAGTTTTGTGCCTGCCAGTATCCTGACATAGCTCCCATGTGTCAACACACAGACCCCTGCACCACCAAGTCTCTCTCAAGTGAGGCTAACATCTGAGTTTACGTATTCAGTGAAGTCTGAAATCAATAATATCCAAGTTACATCAAACCTCTAAAAGCTGACGTTCTTTAGAGGTTCCTATAAAAATGCAGGTCATCTTTCTTTACGCCAAAGGACTTTGATCTGCTTCAGGAGTGCTGCCGGCAGTAAGGGCTTGCACATGAGAGCAGAGCTCCCAGCAGTGAGCAACAGCTCCAGGCCCCATTAAAATGCAAACCTTCCAGAAATCAAAGGCTGCGGTGACAGGACCGAGCACCGGCTGCAGAGCGCCCTGTGAGTCAGGAGCTCTGCAGCCACAACCTCTGCCATGGAAGTTCAGAGACCATCTAACACTCGCACAACTAAACCAAGGGCGAGACCCCGGGATCGCAGTCCATCACAAAAAACTTTACTTCTCATCACATGCAGTGTTGAAGAACTGTGAGAACAGAAACTCTGTCCTGTCTTAGATTAATTTACTCTGAGATATATGTAAAATATTACTGCTCCTCAAATCTTCTAAGCTGATTTTCTCCCCGTTACTCTCCCAGGTTTCTTATCCTCCCAACCCACTCCCCTCCTGGAAGGAGTACAAGGAGGGACAGACATCAGGACTCCCAAACAGTCTGGTGGAATCCAGCAAACACCCAAGTGCCTCTCCTTGCAAAGTAACTGCTCCCATACAGGAGCAGGGAAACCTTGTGAGACTCTGAGACACATCTAAAGCTACTTTACTGCAACAATAACCGTGGCAGATCAATAGAATAAAAATCCAGAGTCGACAGCAAAAAAAAAAAAATCCAACCCCTGAAAAATATACAACATGCAAGAAAGTAAAATAACCCTGCTCTCCCCCACCAGTGCACATCAAGGGTGAAAATCAGCCACAGATCATGTAGCCTTTTTCCTCCTGCGCAACTAAGGAAAAGTAAACGTTCAGGTGAGTCCCCTCCAAGTCCCTCTGGCAGGCAGGAGTGAGCTGCTCTGCTCTCACCATACCTTTATTCCTCCGTCTCACCACCCCAAGCCGACACTTAAGTGAAACAGCAAACATCTTCCCCAACCGCAGCCTCCAGCGCTCCGCTCACATGGCTCTGTGCAGCTTCTCCCTCTGCACCTCTGCCTGGTTCTGCGAGGGGCTGCCAGCTTGAAATTAATTTATGATTACTGTGAAACAGAGTCATGCTTTATGTAGTGGCAGAGGGAGTGAGCGGGAAGGATTTTGGGGGGGAGGATGGCAAAGACACAGCTAGAGGGGGCACAGACCCTTTCCAACAACACTTTCAGTGGGGGGCTGTTTTGTCTCGTTATCTTGTCCATATGAATAAAATCACTCATTGACGTTTATAAACCTATTGCCAGTCTCCTGCTGTTACGGGCTGGGAATCTAGTATTACATTAACATACTAATTTGCAAAGTAATACTATTGCTTGGCACTTTAGGGTGCACACTTACACTTCACCAGAAAGCTAATCCAGAATTTACCAAAGCAAAGGAGATGAAAGCCCTCAATTTTATGGGACCAGTTCACCAGAAACCCAGCACCAGCACACATGCCATGGAGCTATGTGCTGGTGACAGGCCCAGCAGTGTCAAGTCCTGCTAAAGAAATTTTTCTGAAAAAAAACCTTCTTGTGCCTGCAGAAACCATCCACAGTGTTCCACATACCTGAAAGCAAAGCCACCACCCCAGGAGGACACCAGTCACTCATTGAAGATTAGATCCTGAGACAACACGCATGATGTACCCTGAGTCCCACCTCCTACTTGCAGAAGTGGGATGATGGATCATCCTGGAGATTTTTGCTGAGGATGGAGCAGCCCTGGGGCAGTTCAGGACTGCACCTTTATAACTGCCAGAGAGCTTTCGTTTTTATAAACTGTTAAATACAGCAAAGGATAGCAGGCAGCATCTCATGCTGATTCTTGGCAGGAGTTATTGAGTAGTAGAAAACACCAGGCTTATTTTGGGCAGATTTACCAGGGAATTTAGGGGAAGGCAAAATGGATGCCTCACTCTTGGCAGGACCACTCTGGGTTTCTATGAGAAGTCAGCCCCATACAAACCCTCACCAGGAGCTCATGCTGCGGGAGGCCGCAGAGGTTTCCCAGCTGTACCACTGGAGGGACTGTTGGTGAGACCCAACACAGCCACCCGGAGGGACCAGGGATGTTCAGGAGCACTGACTTAGTGGGATTAAAAAGGAGTTTGAGGGACCTGTACAAGGACTCCAAGCCAGCATGACAGGGTAGATTTGATGCACGTAGAAGAAAAGAGGTCCGTTTGTCCAGTCAGGTCCGGTGATTTGGGGACATGAAAAAACAAAAGCCTGCGGTCACCCGGTGAGAAGACATAGTTCATAGTCCCCCCATTACTCCCAACATATACAATATATTAGAGACAGTGTAATAAATCTACCCGACGATTTGTCATTTGAGATACCAGCTGAGAAGATACAGTGCTACCTGTTCTTTTATTCAGCTTACTGTTCTGATATCAATCTCACTTTTCTCACATGCTGCCACTGAAAATCAGATTTCCAAAGGAATAATTTTCTGGACTTTTGAACGCCTGGGAGAGAACAACAGCAGAAGTTTACCACTGAGTCTTCACAAAGCTTAGTCATATTCATTTGTCTTTTCAAACTGGAGGAAACATGGACTTCAACAGCCCAATAGTACCTCAAAACAGTAATCTACAGAGTTTCCACAGGTAGTTTTTTGTGTTCAGCAAGTTCGGACTGTGGTTTGTGTGCCTGGTTCCACAAACCATTCTCTGACTGCATGGTCCCCCACTAACATCCCAGGGCCAGAGAGGCATCAGTGGTAACAGGCTGTACTCTGCCCCTCCACGGCAGCACTTTTTAGGTCTGAGCCACACACATTAGTGATCCCATACCCATACACTCTTCCCCCAAGACCCCTCTTGCTCTTCTCCACATCCTCACAGCACAATTCCCAAGTCAGAGAGGATCATGCAGAGAAACATGGACTCTTCCCACTCTTTGGGGGGAAAGACCTTGGAAAGAGTTTGTGACGGCACATCAGATCTCTGCCCTCCTTGCCCAGCTCTGCTCATCCCACACTTCTGGGAAAAGGACACTTGCTGAAGACTCTGCTTGACCAATATATTACTATTCTCTTTCATCTGACTTTTAGACCCAAAAATCACACCACACTTCGGTTAGCCTTTTTTCACCCAGAGCTGAAAAAGCAAAATATTATTCACTCACTCTATGGTAACGCAGTCGATGGCAGAAGTGACTCTCAACTGCTTCTTAACATGGTCCCAGGGGAGTTCAAAGGTGCTTTCCAGGAACACAACATCCTTGTCTCTAAATGGGACATGATGGATGGACCACTTGGTGGATAAAGAATTGGCTGGATGGTCACACCCAAAGAGTTGTGATCAAGGGCTCGATGTCCAAATGGAGAGCAGCGATGAGTGGCATTCCTCAGGGGTCAGTAACATCTCTGCCAGCAATATGGACAGTGGGATCAATGCACCCTCAGCAAGTTCCCCGGCAACGCCAAGCTGTGTGGTGTGGTGACATGCTGGAGGGCAGGGATGCCATCCAGAGGGACCTGGACAGGTGGGCCTGGGCAAACCTCATGAAGTAACAAGGCCAAGTGCAAGGTCCTGCACATGGATTGGGGCAACCCCAAGCTCATATTCAGGCTGGGTGATGAGTGGATTGAGAGCAGTCCTGCAGAGAAGGACTCTGGGGTATTAGTGGATAGAAGACTGCCTATGAGCCAGCAATGTGCACTCACAGCCCAGAACGCCAGCCGTGTCCTGGGCTGCATCAAGAGCAGTGTGGCCAGCAGGTTGAGGGAGGGGATTCTCTCCCTCTGCTCTGCTCTCATGAGACTCCACCTGCAGTGCTGTGTCCAGCTCTGGGGCCCCAACATCAGAAGGACATGGACCTGCTCGAGCAGGTCCAGAGGAGGCCACAAAGATGATCAGGGAGTTGGAGCATCTCCCCCTGTAGGGACAGGCTGAGAGAGTTGGGGGTGTTCATCCTGGAGAAGGCACCAGGGGGACCTTCTAGTGGCCTTACAGTACTTACAGGGGCTAGAGGGAAAATGGGGAGGGAATCTTTATGAGGGAGTGTAGGGGTAGGATGAGGGGTAACAGTTGTAAAGTGAAAGAAGGATGAAATTCTTGACTGTGAGGGCAGTGAGGCTCTGGCCCAGGGTGCCCAGAGCAGCTGTGGCTGCCCCTGCCCTGAAAGAGTTCAAGGACAGGTTGGACGGGGCTGTGAGCAACCTGGACTGGGGGAATGTGTCTCTGCCCGTGGCAGGGGGGGTTGGAACTAGATGATCTTTAAGGTCTCTTCCAACCCAAACCATTCTATCCCTATCTGTCCCAAATCCATAGGAAAACTCCAGTTTTGTAGAAGCAAGCCCCACTACCTGAGGGCTAAAGGCTGTTATCAACAGATGAACAGTTGGGAGTTTACCAACACAAATTCTCTGCGCACCTTCTCTAGCCAACATTTCTGCTGACCCCACAAACAACTTAGGAGGTCACAGATTGTTTCCACAGACCAACTGCTGCAGGCAGCACCATACTGCATCTTTTCAGGAGGCCCTTTAGAGACATGACACACAATAATTCACCTCTGATGCCTGATCTCAGCAGTGCTCTACCTCTGAGTCTTTGCACTTAATTACTATGGTCACCCTTCCACTTTTTAGGCTGGAAGGACACACGCACAGTTTAGTAAATTCAAACTCAGGAGTGAAGTTTGGAACAAAAGGAAAACGTAACAGAGATTGACCCAAAAAGCTTTCTAGAAAGTAAAACGTTCAGAGAGCTGCTTTGAACACGCAGCAGCAATAGCAGCACAGCACAAATGGCAATCCCAGAGCACCTAACACTGAATCTCAAATTCAAGAATTCCAATTACAGGCCCTCGAAACTCAGTGCTTGAGAGCAATCTTTACGTAACAGCACGAGAGATTTTCTTCTTGACTCCATCTCATTTTCTTTATTATATAGAGTTGAAAGCATTGACAGGTGTGTACATGCATATTAAGTATAGATAAATTTAGATGTATGTATTTAAAGCTTCATACAGAAGACAAAAAGCCTGAGCACGTTTGCATCGCGCAAGAAACATGCACATGGGGCTGATGGTGGGCTGAGGGATGGGGCCAGGCAACAGGGCTTCTCCTCCTGCTTCTGCAATGGCGGTGAGAGACCAAGGAAGGCTGATCAGATCACACCGAACCCCAGAGGTTCAGTTTCAGAAACAGCCTGAGAGCTGATCTACAGCTCTCCACGCACAGGTCCAGGCTGCTTTTCCTTCTCTCACTTCTACTGAGCACATGCATCTCCCATTACTTTTGATGGAGCTGTAGCAGAGAAACTTAACATTTTCCCAGTCAAAGTATTTTGAACCAGATTTTGTCTGCTTTCATGATGCTGAAGTACCAGTCTACAAATAAGACTAGAGGAAATATGCCATTTCATCCTCCCTCTAGGTTCATCACTGTGATTTAAGCATATTCAGACATAAACCTGAATATTAAAATCCAGTTTACCCTCCTCTGAGAGGCTCAGAGAACTTCTTTAGACTGAGGAATTGCCTGGATGTCCCCAGACAACTGATTTTACCTCAGAGGAAATTCCAGTCACAAACAAAACACAGCTGTTTCTCTTTGATATTGAAACAAGTGTGTTTTCAGCTTTCTCGAATATAAATCTAATCCTCATTTCAGCTAAGGAAATGACTGTGGGGACACTGGTCATCAAGAGTGCACAATAGAAGGAGTGAGAAATGCAGCAATTAAACTAAGAGGATAAAAAAGCATTTGTATAATGGGAAATCTATTACCATTTATCATGTCTGGTATTTGAAGTGGCTCTGCCAAACCACAGAATCCACTGCAAATAATGCAAGAGGATAATGAGAACAGATACACACCAAGTTTCAGAAAAATAAAGCAAAACACCATGTGATTAATGAATATACAGTATTCAGAATATATGTATGTACTGTTGCATTTATCTGCCTAGCAATGATTATCCTTTTTCAATAATAGCAAACTGTGGAGAAATGGTAAGCAAGAAAACAGTCTTCTATTCATGTAAATATTTTAAAATATGTATCAGAACAAAATTAAAGGAACAGAAACTACCCAAAGTAGATCTTGTATTAAATTAGTTCATTTTTTCATTGAAGTTATCATACATTTTGTTTCTTTCCTCAGGAATAATAATGCAAAATCCCATGTGTCTAATACATATCCCAAAAATTACACACTGTACTAAAACGTATTTTAAAAGGCAGTATTTCCTTACTAACAGGTAATGGTTATGGTTGAATGCATTAATGTTACAAATACTGGTAATACTGTCTTTGTGGATTCGTTCAGATTATTTTGAGCTTCTCTACACTGGTTTAAAGGGTGTTCCAACCTTACTTTGTACATGCTTCAGTTCCATATGACTATAGGTACAGTCAGCGGGCAGACCCATAAAACATGTTCTGGGGATAAAACTGCAGATTTCTATGGAAAGGCAGTCTTTTTCTTTGTTTGTGGTTTTGTTTTGTTTTGTTTTTTGTTGTTGTTGTTTGTTTGTGGGTTTTGTTGTTGTTTTTGTTTTTCTTTCATATATGCACTTTGTCTGCAAAGAGTAAAAACAGATATTACCAGATACTGGACTGACAGGCTTTTTACCATCACTATAGATCAGACTACATTAAACTGGCTAACCAGTGTACATCTTCAATTTAAAAAGAAAGCAAAATAAACAAAGTTCACTACACATGGGTTTGCTCTATAAATGAGTAACTTCTCACTGGAATAACTTCAGGTATCAGTAACAAAAGATATGCATGCCTTCATGCTACAGCTCTTTGTTAAAATCTTGCCCTTGCTAAACAGATTTGGTGGATAACTGTCCAGTAAAAATACGTCAGACTGGCCAACAACAGACTCAAGGTACTTCTCAAAAATATTCATGCCATAGTGTATGTTAAGATAAGCCATTACAATTAGCAGACAACAGATCTCCCCCTAACAGTCTGGGAGATCTGAGAGCCATAGAAGCAAACAACATGGTCCAAATGTGGCATTAAAGCATTTGGAGACAAAGAGTCTGCCTTAGATAAGCAAGTCAGATCAATGCTGAAACAACAAACCCAATACAGTAATGCCTTGAACCAAACTCAGGATGAGCTGATCTATAGAGATCAGATATCCATAGACTCCTGGGACACTGTGTGTTAGCGATGAAGCTCTCCTTCCTGATGTGTGAATTCCCACAAAAATACCCATACCCTCTGCATAAAGCACAGCAGCACCAGGGTAGCCGGAATGTGCTCACCCCCCTCCCCAGAGCAACTGAACAGACCCCAGGCTCAAAGTTTATTGTCTGTCAGTGCCTGTTAAACCTAATATTCTGCTATCAAATGCTGTTAGTTCAGAGTGGGGGGTAAAATAGACAGCTTGGCAAAGCCAAGCTGAACTTCTTTCTCATTGTGTGTTGACACTGTCAGTAACAAAGGTTTGGGAGAAGATGCTCTGCCTACACTGACACTGGTACTGCTTTAACTGATTACCCCTAATAAATGATCCCAGTGACAGTGTGAACGATGAACCGTTTCATTCAAACCACACTCAATTAGTAGACAATTCCCAAAAGGAAATGGTCTAAATTATGCTTTATAACTACCTTGCCTGGTCCTAATTAGCAGGGCTACAGTCTTCCCCTGTGCAATGCCACAGCCTCCAATGGAGTAACATCAGGGGGGAAGTTTGATGTGGCACTATTAAGTTTAATTACCCTGACAGTAACTTATGAAGGTGACAGTCTGTCATGAAACTGTGTAGTTTCTACTTAGAACAGCTAAGTAGACAAACAGGCTTCAGTCATTAACCTTCACCCTCGGTATTTTGAAAGCCCTTCTAATTTTCTGCATTCAAGGGTGACTTCTCTGACACATGCTCTGAGCACCCTATGCAACTTTTTACAAACTCACCAGCTTCACAGAAGGCCATCTCATGAGAAATGCCATGTTTAATTTTTGGCTATACGCAATTATTTCCCTGAATTAGAACTTCTCCAGACCCTTGACCTTCTGTAGCATCAGTGGCAAGAAACCAGCAAAAGGTTCTTTGGAGAAATGCCCAGTTCTCAGCATTTGCTGAGACCATGAATAAGCACCATGGCCCCACAGTTTCAAAAGTAACACTCATGGGGACTGCAGCTCCAACTCAAACTGCTGAGATACTAATGGTTTGTATCCAGATTAGACTGAGACTAGAATTCAAGTAAAATGATTTAAAGAGTGAAGGCTAGGAGTGAAAGCTATGCACTGATGATGTCTTCCTAGTTGTCCTCTCCATAATTCACACCTCAGACTGGCAGGAAGGCTGAATGTGTAGGATTTTATGGGCACTTTTCTGCAGTTTGAGTGGGCAAACGGCATTTGGATTATGTCCCAAAGCTAAGAAGGCAGCTAATTTAAACATTCTCCTCTATGTTCGTTTCTTGAGCTTCCAACTTGAGTCCTATCAGTATTACTTAGACATCTCCTACTATAATTATTTTATCAGCTGACAAGAACATCTTGACAATTCATGTGTAAAAGCATTCTTATATTCTTCCCTTGTAGTATTTCAGTGGTGATGCTGCAGTCTTATCAGCATCCACAGCAAACCAAAAGCTCATGTGCTTGATGCTCAGCCCCTTTTTTTCCTGCTTCTACACAACAGAGCGTAAGAGAAGCCAGGAAATGCTGCTGCAATAGTAGTAAATAACAGCAGCTACTTAACTGCATGAAAAATATTGTATACATTTGGAAATGGGGTTGAGAGCTATATTATCCCAAAGAGTAGTGACCAAGGTAGTAGTGCCTATTGCCTGTGGTAAGAAGCGTGGTCTTGCAGGTGGAGCACTGTTGCTGGGATTCAGACTAAGACCACAGTTTATTTTGCCAGGAAATGGTGAAGCTGTTCCTTAATAATTAAATGGTACAGTATGTTTGTTCAATCTGCGAATCCATGGACAAGGCATCAGTCTTTCCAAGGAGACAGCTGAGCCTCCTGAAGCAAGAAATTAAAATAGTCTTATCACTATGTGCTGTATTGCCACTCGCTCTGACTGCCAATTTACTTAGAAGGAAAGCCTCTTGCAAATGCTGACTGCAGATGCTCACCTAGACAGGGGTCACGATATGCCTCCATGTATGTACTCCCAACAGCCTTCTCACTGGATTTTACATTGTTGTTGTGCTAATGAAGCAATTAGCTACTAACAGCCCCATACTAGTTAGCATGCCAAAGGCCAAAAGTCAGTTCCCTTTTAAGCAGGTTCTCCTTACCCAGCTTAAGTGCCAGCTGCAGTCTTTTACTGTGAGCAGTGAAAAGATAATACAGAAATCTAACTGATACTTAGAGCACCATCATTCTTCCCAGCCCCAGAAAGAATAATAGGGAAGCTGCAGTCACTGCAACATGCAGCTGAGCTTCAAAATTAAACAGCCTCCTCACTTTAGACAAGTTATATTGGGAAATTTAAAATAATCATGCAGAATCAGTACCATTTCTGATCAGAAATATACGTACATTTTTAAGTAGTGTGTTTGTGCTGGTAGACGTACTATTTCTGATATCTATCACTCAGCAGAAAACTACTTTATAAGCAAAGGATTTAAAGTTTAAAGTTACATGATTATTAATCAATAATAGTGTTCAAGAGGTCTTAAGAACCCATGAAATTGAGTTTTATTATCATTAAACACACTGCACCAATATTTTGGTTGCTTATATAGACCTCATCTGGGGGGTCATTTTGCCTGCATTGTACAAATGTTCCCATATCACAGAGTGCAGTTTGAGTAGAGGAGACAAAGAATGGGCTAAGAGAAGTACAATTCTCTCAATTTTAAACTGTTATAGACAGATCCCTTTTCAAAATAATAGCAGTAGAGGTGTTTCACTCACAAGAACAAATTACTTGGGAAATAGCACATTATCTGTGTTCTGGTCTCCTTAAATCAAAATCACGTCTGCCTTTCAGAAAAGCAACCAGAAGGTTTGCCTTGGTCTTGTCCAAGTTAACTAGGGATACATGGATGAAGGTTTTGGCCTGTGTTTTTACAGGACATCAAGCTAAATTATCCTTGTCCATCATCAAATCTAATGACCACATCTACTGCCACACAACTAGCATTGCTTTCTTGTCTGCAAAACAGACACACCAGTTTACTCTGGCAGAAAACTTGCCCATCAGTGGCTTGCCCAGTATTGGACTGGAAGCAGACAGCAGAGTAGGGAACTAAGCCCAGCCCTAATCAAATGCATACATCCAGCTGAAAACTTATCATTAATTTTTCCTGCTTGAAGCATTTTTCCATTCACACAAGGCTTGATTTTCTTACTCTGTTTGACAGAAGGTGCAGATTTGCCTGCCCCTATGGTTACCAGACCCAGAGCTGCACCATGGCAGAGGTGGCCCAACACTCACTTTTCCAAGAATTGACTGCACCCATAATTAACTAGAGATTTGCTCGGAAAATGCCTAAATTGTAGTAATTATCATCATGATGGCATAATTAAAAATGGATGAAATCTTACTGACAGGTGGTATTTTGAAAAACACTTACCATCAATTTCTTATTTCCTGCTAAGGGAGATACTCACTTTTGTCATCCAACGGAAACTTTGAGAACTCCAGCTCCCATGGCTCCTCTCTTCAGACTTCCTTTACTATGCCTATTTATGAAGTACTTTCCTACTCCGTCCAGAAATTGCCATGTTCATTTCTCTAATTAGCAATACTAAACTCAACCCTTCAAAGATTACAATTCAGTCTATACCTTATATATCAATATAAGTCAATATATGTCAATAGAAATTGATATCTAAAAACAATATCAAAGCCACATTTTATAGTCAGGGACCCTGAAACTCTCACTCTCTATTTGCATTCCCTTATTAATGGATTGGTCCCATCATCCAGTAAACGAGAAGGAAAACACTTTGTTCCAAAGTCAGTGTTGATGCACCCTACAGGCGGGGCTTCGGACTGATCAGAGGAAAGATGGTGCCTGGAGTTTTCTAAAATTCCTATGCTGCCTGGCTTTCCTTACTTATTTTTATTATTCAACTGCAAAAAAGCTGCCAAAGCAAGTGCTGCAGAGTATTTTAAGAATTTAATTCAGCACATCTCTAGTTCCCTAGGAAATCAAGCAGGTGGCCTCCAGGCTCCCCTGTGATTGTCTCATCCACAGACTAATTCAAGATGCAGCTGCAAAAAGGACTAAACTATCCAGTTTCTGCAACTACTTGATAAGCAAATAAGGTGTGGACGCCATCTAGAACCATATGAGCATTCATTTACTTGCTCATGAAGAAAAAGATCATCTGTCCCATTACACATTTTCACTCTTACCCATTTTCTTGGCATTTATTACAGGTGACCCTGAGATGGAAGGACTGGATTGCATCTGATCACCCCAGTCCTTTGCAGCTTTGATTTAGCCACTCTCCAGTGCTTAGCATTATATGAAAGGTAAGATACACACAGAAATTCACAGAAAGCTTAACAATAGGGAAGTATATTTATTGGGGCAAGATGACAGAGACTGAAGGAACTCACCTACTTTGTGTTTTCTTTTTGGCAAATACTAGCCTTCAGCAAAGACGTGAAAACATTTGTCTTTAGAATAAAGAGAATATTATCAGCTAATTAATTTCTAGTACCAACTAGTCCATATGAATAAGGGCTAAATTGCTGGAAAAGTTGAAACAGAATATTGTTACAGCAAAATTTATGTTTGGTTACAATGGATGGATTCTATTTGATCAAAAGCTTTCTCTGTGCAGTTGTCTTTGCTGGAAGTTAGAGATCGCATAACCATTTGTGAGCTTTTAGTCACCTCTGAATCTCCAGTGCACTCCAACAATCCCCTTTCTGCAGCCACTGCAGGATGTGCAAGTAGGGTGCCCAGGAGATGCTTTAAATAATGCATCTGCACAACCCCATTACCAAAGAGGGAGATCAGAGATGCTGAGGCTTTGAAAAGGCATCAGGCTCCACTTAGGAATTACAGCTTCCTCCTCCTGGTGGTCACCACAAGGGAAATTGCTTTGAAAGGTTGAAAAAGGGCAACTCTTTCCAGCTCAATAGACCAGTTCGTATCTTGTGATATGAATATAACTGCTAATAACTGCTTCATTTACAATACACTCACTACCATAGGACACAGGTGGAGAAGGGATTATTAGGGTCTCCAACCTGTTGCCTTTCTCAACATCCTTTGCCTTTTTTCTACAAATATCTCTGCCTCAATACTATTAACCTTAACTTCTTCTGAGCCACATATTAATCCCTGCTCTTAGGTTTTCTTTCCCCTCTTCACCAGCAACAACACTGCTGCCACTATCAGAACATTTGGTGCCACATCTCAGAGTTGTCCCAGGACCTGCAGCAGGTTAAATCTCAGCTGCTTGGCTGCTGCTTGCAGTACTCCAGCACTGTCCCCAGACCACGACTGGGACCAGATAGTGCAGCACACGTACACCCAGATGGGTGCCGATGCTCTGCCAAAAGGATCTCTTACCCTTTCCTGTCTCTTCCTCTCCCCTGATGTACCGCCGTGTTCAAATCATTCCATCTCCTGCATTCCCATATAAAAAGCAAGCATTTATTTAGAGGTTCCTCAAGACACTATTTTAGTTATCACTGCTTTTACCAAACAACATCTTCACACCTGGGTGTACACAGAGCTGTATGAACAGCCACATTTGAAGAAGGGAGGCACAGGAATACACAAATCTCTTTTTCCAGCATCCAAATTTATGGCTGGAAACTAAACTATCAGCTTTGCAAAGATTTACTGCTGTACAACAAGACCCATGGGATATAAAGAGAGGAGACAAACCTGCAGGACAATGAATTGTCACAAACTAAACTGTCATCACAAAACACATGAAAGCCATGTGAAAACAACCCCCCTGATGGGACAGGGGGCCTGATGGCAGCTGCTCTTCTGCTGGCATGAGGTACAGGTGCTTCTTCCTAAGCAAAGGGGAAACTCCCATTCCTGACCACCACCACCACCTGCAGCTCTTGCCATCTCCTTCCCTGCCCGGGATCTGGGACACCGCCCTGGCTTCTCCTGAGCTTTGCCCCGTGATGTCCAGTGCACCAGCCCCCAAATCCTGCTAAGACATTTCTGAAAGGCTATGACGTTTCATCAGCCCCAAAGGCACCTAAAGCATTCAAATCCTTTGGACAGCCTGGCCATGTAGTTTTGGACTCTTTTGTTGCTGTGGTCCCACTCTGGGTCAGGCACCTATCTGAAGATGCTTGTCTTCACCTCAGGGATCAGGTGGAACAAGACTGGCTCTGAAAGGAGCCCATCAGTGATCTCTGCAGCTCCTGATCTTCTCTGCCTGCCAGGGATGCGTCTCTGTGGGTCCTTACATCCCTCCAAGCCCCAGCACTCATGAACTTCAAAGCCACAAGAAATGCAGGAACAATTATGGTGAGCTCAGCCAGTGGCTTTACAAGGATAGCTTGGTTTTAATTATGTGCCTGGGGGATTTTTTTGTGGGAGGATGAAGCAACAAGGTCTGGCATCACTTAGCAATGTAAGGGTAGGAGTTTAACACTGATGAGCTGAAAGGCTGAGCAACATCCCTTTGAATGCATTTATTTAACCTAGAAGTTTAGTAGTTCTGCATTTCTAAGGTAGCCAATACTAGGTGGAAAATCCAAAGAATAATTGTGTTTCAGCTTTCAGAGGGAGCAAAGAAAAACATTTTTTAAAAAAATTCCAGTTTAAATTTTAATCCCCATAGCTTTATACGTGACTGGGATGCGGGTTTATATTCAGAGCCCTAGTCCAGTGCAGAGCTATAATAGATGACATGCATGTCTAGGTCACTGACAACCCCCCCCTCTCCCATACCAAAGTTCTCCTCAGTTGAGGATAACTTTGCAGAATCTGCCTTTCTGCTTAGACACCACAAAGCCAGGCAACTCAGTGCTACTTTTAAATGCGTGGGGGAGGAGGAGAGAGAGAGAACAAAACAAAGAAATCTGGAGAGGCTGTCTGCAGGGAAATCCAAGGAGCTACAAGAAGATAAAACAAGAGGCAACAAGGAATCCTTATGAAAATGCATGAGATGTGAAAAACTGACAGGCCTATTAAACATGCCTAAATACGAACAGAGATTATCTCAATGCCACTGTTGTGTCCTATTGTTCTCCATCCTCACTTCCTTCCCCCTCTCAGGCTCCAGAGAAGCAGCTCGCTGGCGTCCCCCAATCCCTCCTGCTCATCCCTCCAACCAGCGACAACCGTACACGTTCCAGGCCCATCACTCCTTGCCTCGTGTCTTCGCACAAACTGCTTTTTCACCAGTCCTTGGCATTCTGCTTTCTGTGCACTGCTCCCGAAGGTGGCACACAAATGCCAAAGAGCCTGTGGGGAGAGGGGGCTGGCTGATGCTTCTGTAAACACCATGCTAATCTGTTTAAGATATTAGACTCCCATATATGTGTTTTTAATAATAAAGGCAACATTTAGATGCTGCCAAGGTATCAGAGAGACGGTAGCAGACACAGAAGAGCCACCTCCACCATATAAACAATGGAAAATGCTCTCTTATTTTTTCATATCACTAGGCCTCCAGGCTGCAAAATAAATGATTGCATTAATTTACATTTTATTGTAGTGATGTAACTGGCTGGAATAACTGCCAGCAGAGAACCTAACTGCAGGAATGCACTATTTTCCTCCCTATTTGCCTTAACAGATGCTTTTTTTCTTTTTTTTTTTTTTTTTTTCCCCTGGCAATCGATCTCTATCACTGTTGTCCAGATAGCAAAAGGGGCATTAACCCACTACCTATCTTGCATTTAGGAAAAAAAAAAGCCATAGGTTCAGCTTTTTACAAAGTCTCAGGCTAACAAATTGTTACAGAGTAGCAAAGACTGTGAAAGATGGACCCTTCACCTAAAGCATAACCAGGCAGTAAAGCCAAAACCGTCTTAGATAGTCACACATTCACCTCCCAAAACCCCTAAAAGCCACAGAGAAGTCAGGCCATTAGAGACACCTCTTCAAGTTGCTTGTACCTCCCCTACAGTCTACAGAGAAGAGCACTCTCTGAAGAATTCATCCTGCAGGTTTGAAATGTCTACTTTTCATTGAGAAACACTAATTCCTCTCCTTTCCCTGCTAAGCAGCCTGGACGCATACATCAGAGTAAGAGGTCTGCTCCATACATCCAGCTTAGGTGGGCCCAAGTCATCTAACTAGTATTGCCCATACAGGTTGGCATTAACCACAGTTTCAAAAGATCTGTGTCACTCTTAATAAAAAGAATAAGCAAATAAATAAAAAAATAACCAAAGCACTCGATCTCCCAGGTCAGCACCAAAAAGCTTAGCAGATAGCTAGACGGTTGTGGACTGACTGTAAAACTCAACCCTGATGGGACCAGATTTCCAGATAGCAGGAAAGCTCAGGGCTGGGTATGAACTTTCTCAAGTGACAACTGTCTGTTAAAAAGATAAAGTAAAATACACACAGGGTTAACAACAGTAATAGCTGTCAATTTAGGGCTAGCTAACATTTTCCACTGCCACCTCATTTTCTGATACCTAAATATTTTCAGGTTTTCATTTCCTTTCTTACCTTTTAATCAATTTCTAAGTAAAGATGATGTAAGAAATATAATGAAAAGTTTAAGCAAAAATATTTTGGTATATTTCACTGGAAAAATGGTGGCAAAACCACATCTTGAACTCTTGAACTACATCCCACCAGTGCTGAGTAAGCGAGTGGCTGCATGGTGCCTAGTTGCCGGCTGGGGTTAAACCACGACAGGAGGTAAAACAGGAGAAAGTCTGGGCAACTGGAAGCAGAATAAATGAATGAATGAATGAATGGATGAGTAAATTAAATCAAATCAAATCCTACAAGCAAACAAGACTCAGTTAGGAAGGCTATCCTGTTCTCAGCATAGCTTATGACTGAAAGCAGCAGGGAGACCTCAGAGGGACCCAAGAAAGAGGTTGCCAAAGAATCCTTCAGTGACTCAATCCCACTGGGCAGCCCAGTTAAATGCCCTTTAGGCTGGCTGGCTTTAGGCCTGATCCACGTTAGAGAAAGATGGCAAGACATGCTAGGGTATGATCTCCTGATTTCCACAGTCTAATTAAAGAAGGCATTACACTCAAAACCCCAAAGGGGCAGTCTGAGCTGTGCATGCCACCTTCACCTCAGTATTTGCCGGCTTTCTACCACTCACCCATTTGATCTGAACAACCTTTGCAATGCAAATTTTTAGCGGAAAGCATTTTTCAAGTAGAAGCGAGAGCTGAGAGGGGGATAGTCACCCGTGTTGCTTATCATGGCACTGGCTCAGGCCTCAAGCTCAGAGGCCAAAGTCCATCCCTGTCCCAATCTGTGTAACCCTGGGAAAGTCCAAAAACATCTCTGTGGCCCAAGTCTCCAGCTGCTAATGAAGCCATCCAGCTGCCTTGGGTACCTCAGACTGGGTCCATCAGACACACCAGGACAGGGTCAGAAAAGAAGCCCAACAACTAGGTGGGTGAAAAGGAAAAAGAGTGAACCCATAAAATGTTCAAAAGCTCCAACAATACTATTGCAAACAAGCTACCAAATGTGACAGTGAAAAGAACAGTGACCTACATTAGGTATGAGCATAGCTTCAACTTAAGTCTAGTTTTATAAGTACTTCATATCCCTTGGACGCCAGCAATGCAGAATGAAGGAAGCTGAGCCAGATGACCAAGTGCACAGCCCTTCACATTTTCCCTCTGCTGTGTCACAGCCACCAGCAAAGTTCAAGCATGCTGAGTGTGAATACAGTCAATACTGTAAACACCGCTTTTTCACATTCTGGGATTCTCTCATTTAGCTTTTTTATAGATAGGCTAAAACCAGAATAATTTTCAGTTATATTACAGCCACAGCATAGTTTTCTTGGAAGATAAGGATGGATATAACAGACCTGGGTCCAGATTAACTTTGGCCATAGCACACTTTTGCAGACAAAAACATCCCTCAGAAAGACAGCAACCTAAGTTTCTTGATTTCCCATCACTCTTCTGTTGCACAAATATACATAATAAACATCCAGGCTTAAACATCTCAAATCACAATAACACGTATCAAACAAAAATCTCAAAGAGCTACTTATTCTCCCTGCACTTTTAGAAATACCATCCCACCAGAAAGAAGGCTCCCTGCTGTCCCCACGCCGCTGGTGTGCAAAATGCCACCCTTGCAAGAAAGGGAACATTTATAAAGGAAGCACAGGAGTCCCAGTTCTCTGTCCTTAACACTTCTCCCACCAATATTTTTCAGCCCTTGAAAAGCACAACAGCAGTGGCTGGCTGTAGGAAGCTCTCCCATCACGTAAGCAATAGATATCAGACAGGCATGCTATTTCTGGGCGAGCTGGAGCATTCCTGTTCCCTTACCACCGGTACAGAGGTGTAGGTGGCACAAACCACCTGGCTCACAGAATTCCCGGCTCTCCCCTTCCTCTTCCACCTTCAGCTCCTCTCTCCATCTCTTCTTCCTCCTCGATGACTTCTTAAGGATCTTCAAAACCTTGTTCACTTTATTCATTTGGTCTCAGTCACAGAGAGAGGATGGGATCTCCCCGACTCCTGTGTCTCAGCAGCTCCAGCTCCCTGGGAAGGAGGGACAGCTAGAAGCAGGCAGGTCACTGGGAAGCACAAAAGTGCTTGTGTGTTTGTATGCATGCATGCCTCTGTGTCAAACGCTTCTTTCTACCTAAAGAGAGAGTTTTGGGTGGCAGCAGGAGGGGGGAAGGAGTGAGAAGGATTTCTTTTGCCTCTGTCCATCCACAGCTCTTGCAGACAATGAGAGCAGGCATTTCTTCTCCTTGATGACTTGGAAAAGCTCGTAACTCATAGGGGCAGCAGATCCTGTATAGGGTTTTCAATTTCTGGTTTTGACAATACATTCATTCTGGCAGATTTCAAATGCTCCTCAGGCAAAAGAGCCAGCATCAACTCAGAAAAAGCAGCGACTCTTAAAGAATTCTGGCTTCATTTCAAATATTGGAAATAGCTAATGCAGACAACAAATAATATCTGCATCTATGAGAAACACTAAATAACTGTGCAGTCTGTAGGAAAGAACCTTAACTGTCCTGGACTTGCATAATTACTCACATTTACCCAGCATTTTTCAGCGATCGCTTTCTCACCGACATCTCTGGAAAGAAGTAGTTTCCCTCAGCTTCCTTCAGACATTGAGGCACTGTGAAGTGACGTGGCTGGTCAAGACATTTTTAGCACAACCACTGAACACATCCCTGCAAGTAGCTTCTCTCCCAATTTCAAAAGTTTAGATTCAGAACTTTTCAAAGAATTTAGAACCTCTAAATGTTTTTAGATGACTGATATTTTTAAAAAGACTTTAATGGATAACAACATGCAGCCTGCAGTGTCCGCCCAGGGCCACAGCTGCTCCCAGACATCAGCCAAACCACTGAGGATGCAAGAACCCAGTGTGGGAAGCTTGGACATGATCTCCCATCCATGACAATCTCCAAAGATTGAGAGCTCAGAGATTCTTTCACTGTTCCCACCCTGGTATCACAAACTGAGGCACAGGTGGGGAATAAGCGCAGCGCTCTCCTTGAAACAATCATTTTGTTTGGTAAATTACAGTTTTCAGAGTCAAGAGGGTAAGTGGAAAATAACCCTGTGTGCTTGGGAAAGGCTGCCTGAGTGAGGCAGATGACACGCATAACTTGACCACTCACTTCTCAGCTGTAAACCAGACCATAAGACATGACTGAAGATAGATGCTTATTAACCCACTCATACCCACGGGAACCAAGGTCAGAGGCACTTTATCAGTTCACTAATAGTCAGGTCAACCCTGGGACAACCTACAAAGGTATCTGGGTGTCTGGTTCCTATCTGCAGGATGAACTTCCCTTGGAAAAGCTTGGGAGCTGACGTAGTTCCTGGGACTACAGGTCCTGCAAGACCTGTTTGCCCTTGGAACCTGCAGAGTCAACACCATCCTATCTCCCACACTGATGCCAAGAAAATATCCATTGTGATTCTCTCCTAGCTATTTCAGAGAGAAAAGGTGATTTGGGGTCAATGACTGTCAGCTTGGGAGGAGCCATCTCCAACCAGGGAAGTGGGGTTAGTGGAATGGAAAAGTTCTTCTCCAAGCAACCACATGTGGGATGGACATGGCTGTGCCTGACACCAGGAGCTGATAACATGCCTAAAACTCCATTTAGACTGATATAATTAAGAACAAACCCTGCAGTAGAGAGTATTAATGGATGTACAAATTAAATGATCATGCACTTCATTTAAGGCATTATAAATAGAGTCATTACTCTCACCGCTGAGCAAAATGCAACCCACGCCCACCACCCCCATGCAAAGGCCAGCGCACGGCCCAACGACAGTCACCACCAGCCTCAGTTAACCCTGTCAGGCCTCAGCTCTCACACCTAGATGTGGCCACGTCAGCGCTGCCACAGAACAGACCTCACTGGCAAACTTTGGCGGATGCACTCTTCCCAGCTCATTAAGGCCCAGATTTTAATGAGACAAGGCCTCAGACAAGCACCGCTGTGCAAATTGAACCACCCCAGGAAACTGTGCCATTCCCACTCATCCCTCTAAGGCATAACTCTTCTTCTTCTGTGCCTCTCCGGGGCAGGAGGTAATTCGCACTGCCTGGTCTCAGCTGTTTACCATGGTGAGAGCTGGCTCGGCTATGCAGGAGCAAAACAGTTGTTCTGCTGAGCAAGGATCCCCCTGCCTCCCCTCCAAGGCAGGATGGATGTACCTGACTGCCTTCCTTTCCTGTCCATGGGCAGCACCCAAATCAGAGCCTGCTGCTGGCAAGTGCTCATCCCAGTCTGCATTGGTCTCTGCCATTTGTGATCCCTGTGCTCTTCACAGGCGTTAAGGCTTTCACAAGCGCCCTGGGAGTTGGGCAGGGTGCTTGTCCAAACCTCACACAAGAAAGAAACCCTTTGCAGTGGTTCTCAAATTAGATATCAAGCTGGCAGCAGAGTCCCAAAGGAAAGGGGGAAGCACTATGAAGGCAGCAGGGCTCCAGGGTGAGGGGGTCCATAATTCCTGCTAACAGGCAGGAAAATCCAACCTTATCCACCCAGGGCAGGGGCAGACTTTACCCCTAGTCCTGCTCCCCTTTGCTCATACTCCTTTGCACAAATCTTCAGCATACTGGTATCCTTCCCTAAACTTTCCCACACCTCCATCTCATCCTACCCCAGACTCATTCCATTTCATCTCCTTTCCTGTGGAGAATGGCTGCAATCCTTCACATACTCTTCAGTGAGATTTATGAGTACAATTGCATTTTCTTTTGATGGTTAATACTAGCAGTAATGCTGCTGTCATGTATACATAATTAATAATGAGACTATTAATGCCAAACCAATCTAAGAGTCACTTTATTGGTCTTCAATGTCATTAGTTAGAGCTGACATAACCAATTCAAGTTGTCATCCACACTGAGTCACCATTACCACTTCTACAAAAAAACATGGATTTGGGGATGTACTGCAGCTCAAACTCTCAATCCAGCAAGAAATGCTATTGAGGGTCATCTGAGGGCAATTCCCTTCTCATTTAATTAATATTTTAGAGAGCTGAAGCAATACAGTGAGCATCAGGAAAGCAAGAAATGCTTTATGTGGAGCAACGTAAAGCATTTTGCTGAGATGTGCTCTCAGGGACCAAAGATACAACTTACATGTCCCCTGGGACTGCAGATGCTACTTGCACTCAGCCTGTTCTGCATTTTCCCACCTGCAACAGCATTGTGTGGCCCATCATACACATGGACAAGGGAAAAAAAATCTTTGATGCAATGTCACTGTCTGCCTTAGTGTGGAAATACCTGTAGAGCTGCTGCTGTTGGAAGTAGAGTGGTTGCTGTGAACATTCTTAAAACAGGGTCTGACTGGGCACTATAAAAGGTGACAAGCCACCATGAACTATCCAGGCCTTCTAGGCTACTTTTTCATGATTAAGCAATCACAAGATCTCTAAATAACCTGGTTTAGCAAGATTTCTTCTTTATGGCCAGACTGGCTATTAATCATGTAGACTGCACTCACACCGTTTTCAAAACTTACTCTGCAGTCAGAGCAGCAATTTGATGTCTACTCATTTGAAGGCTGAAATCACTGCCTCAAAGCACTAAGGATTTAAGGGGTGAAAAATCCTTCAAAGCAACTCACTAACTGAAAACACTTTGGTCTACTTTCAGGTAATCACACACTCTTTTCATGTCCTATTCCCACTTAGCTTCACCTTCCACTTCTCAAATTATCTGAAGCTGTTTGATTTGAGCCAAGATTTGAGTAGAATTTAGGAAAGTTCAATAATATTAGTTTAATATTGCTAAACTAATCCAAACTATTTACTTCTCCCTCCTCTTCCCATCACAGCCCTAGAGTTAAAGTATAGCAGCTATTAAGTGTTTTCCAAAGCTAACCACACGTGTTTCAAATTGGTCTCAATTTAGCAGTTTTATTTTTGTGTTAAATGATAGGGAACAGCATTAGCACAAGGGTCATTACATGAGTCAGCAGCACTCAGCGGCTGCCTCTTGCCCAACAAGACCGAGAACAGCCTCCTGTCTCTCGTGCTCCTGTTTAATCCTACCCCTGACAGCAGAGCCATCCTGCACCCCATGGAAGAGGCTGCTCCCTAATCAACAGCATTATTAAGTGTTTTTCAGCATTGGTGCATCCCAGGTGATTTCAAACAGGAAGACAGCCAATACCATTGCCCTTAATTTTTATAAAATATAGGTGTGGCACATCTGTCACAAACACAAAAGGGAGATAGGTTTTCAGTAGGAAGACAGGATGCAGAAACACAGCCCTATTTGCTGATGATGGGCCACCCAAGTCACAGCTGACAGATTTAAGCACACTTTAACCTCTGGCCTGTTTTTTGGCAGGCAGCCCTCATCAAGCAGAACTGAAGGCATTTTTCTCCAGAGGTAAAGCTTGGAAGTTCCCAAAGCCAACAGGTCAATCATGCATCACTGACTGTTGCAGCATGGTTCTGTGATCACATGCAACACGTTGGTCTGCTGCAGCTCAGACACACCATGTCCTCGTTCAACACTAAGCAAATGCCTTCAAAACAAGGGGATGCATCCCACTCCAAGCACTATTCCACTGGTAAGCCCTGGCCTGATCGTCCTCTACCACAATATATTTTGCTTGTTCCATAAGTCTGAGTTTGTTACGCTTAGTGAGGCTAGAGACAGCACAAAATACCATCTTGCTTGCTGCAGTTATTAATCATACCATGCAGCACTGCTGTTAGGCTTCACATCATGAAGTCTTGTTTTAACACCAATTTTGGCACTGACCCCTTCTGTAAGTTTCTACTGATGCCCTGCCATTTAACTCCCTTCTCTTAGATATTTTCCAACTGTTTCAAAGATCACAAAAAGCTTTTGAGAAGTCAACCACTTGGTGTCTCGCAACTGCTGTCTTTCAAGCAAATTAGTTTGGGCTTTTGGCTTTATTACAAAATAATAAACATGACAATAAATCAAGGCAATAGAGAAAGAGGATGTTGGAGGTTTGCCACTTGTGCACAGCATCTTACCAGCTTGACTGCATCTACAGAAATGGAAGTTGGGGATTTCAAAATCTTCAAGCAATGGAAGAGCACAGGCCTGACAGAGTAATTAAAGATTCATGAAACTTATTCCAACCACTCACACTAAGCTCATGCTTATTTCAAGGGAAGGTGGTCTCAGAATTAAAATTTAAAAAAAAGGCTCAGATGGCTTTAAAAATCTTCCCAAGTTTAAAAGCATCAGGTGCAGATTTGGCTTTTAAGTTTGCTTATTTTTCTGGTGCAGGAAAACATATCTATTCAAAAATATCTGTGGATGATTAAAGGGCTGGAATTGATGTAGAAACAACAAAAAACATACCATACCAGCCACATAAATAAATTCCGGTGCCTGACAGGGGCCATGGTATTTTCACTATAACAATAACAATGCTGAGACCAGGGAACAGACAGTGGCCGTTTATCATGGGAAATGATTAAACGTGCCTGGGTAAAATATGAACTTATCTGACTTAAACATTTTCTTTTCCAGGTCCTTTCCTGCAATTACCTTCATTTCTTTCACATGTTTGATAGTAGTTCACAAGATCTTCCAGCACCTGCAGTGCCCTTCTGGCCTCTGAAGGTTGATGTGCAATCATAACAGCACCATTAAATAGTCTTTGTCAAACCTCACCAGGTAAGGTGACAGCCACAGCCCTGAAAAAGCGGGGACGAGCAGAGACCCAAACATATGCTGCAGCCAAGCCCAGAAACATAGGTAGACAGTTTTCTATCAGAAGGGAAAATGGAGAGACCAACATAAAATTGTTAAAGCAAAACTCTGGGTCTTGTCTTGTGAAAGTTTGAACATTGCATGTCAAGATACAGCTTGTTTGATTTCAGCTCCACAATGCCACAACTTCATGCTTTCAGATACCATTTCCCAGCACCCCCATGCTGTAGCCTCTCTGAAATTTTGTTCTGGTTCAGTAAAGAAATCTGGAAAGGTGACGACTCTGATCCTGTGCCAAATGCGGGCTGGCAGGCAGCTGCAAAAGGAAGCAAGTTGAGAGAAACATAGCTTCTCAGCAGTATAAAGTATCCTAAGTGACACAGTAGCATCCAAGTCTAAAGGGACTGATGCTGTAATGATTGTTTCTTAGTGAGGGATGATCTCCACCCCTTCAGAGGAAAAATGTATACACATGGGTCCAAAATCCTGCTTTCACTTGAATCCCTGATGCTCAGTAGTGAAGGACTAGAAAGAAGAAACACTACTGAGAGATCACTTGGTAAGAAACAGCAGTCAAGTTACACACAGCTTTTCAGACAGGATGGCTGGAGAACCATCAGTGGAATGAAACGGGAAGCTGCCCTGCAGTCTGATTTCAGCCCAAGGGTGCCATGCAGAAGAGGCATTAACAACCAGGGCGTTTGATTATGAGATGTGGGACTCAGTCCAAACCCTGGTGAAATACAGCCCTTCTCGCAACGTATGTGTTTCCGTGGGTAGTTCAGATGGAGGCACGGGATTCAGCAGCTCCGAAGAACTCAGAAGATATTTACTCTGCGGCAGACCAAAGATGTATTGACAAAGAAGCATGTTTCAGTGGGATGAGGTGGGGACAGTTTGCTCTCCCACCTCCCAAACAGTATCTGTTCTGCAGGCAAACAGACTATCACTGCATCTCACACACAGGCTCCAAGCTCGCTGCCTCACAGGGGATTCACACTGACAAATGTTGTTATTATTTTGCAGATCAGAAAGCTGAAGAACAACAAACCCTACCCTATTCTCCAATAGCATCAGGCATGACTGTGAATAATCAGCCTCTGAAAGCCTACTGCCGAGCATTTAAAGTTGAAATAGCTCTCACTGCCTTGCTATAAGCAAGAAACGGAGGCCAAAACCAGACTCCTGCAAGCAGCAGATGGCTCAGACTGTAAGGACCTCTGGCCAGATCACGGAGAGACCTCAGAGCTGCCAGTTGGCTCCAAAACACCCTTCATTTTCTTGGCAGGGAAGTCCATGGCTTACCAATAGGAGAGGTGAATGGCATCACTTCTGGACCTGTGTGATGTGATGGGCCATGCCACGTGGTGCCAAGCCAACACCTTGCAACCAGCAGGACTTCTGCCTCAATCACCCAGCTGAAAACAAGGATAAGAGCACATTCCACCATCAAGACTCTCCTCAGAGTGCAAATACATTCAAGACCTCAGCAGTGATCAAGGGCTACAATACAGGGATCGCACTGATTCAGGAAGAAAAACAATTCACTCCTTCAAATTAAGTATTCCTGTAGCTAAGGCTCAGCTCTGATGAGGGCTACAAGAGGATGGATATTCCCAGGTTTCTCACTACCTTTCCTGCTCTTCCCTTAGCTTCCACCCAGGATCTCAGCTTGTGTGCCAGAGCTCCCCAGCTGGCTCATCACTCCCTATTAATTACGAGTCTCCTGACCCCTGAAGCTGCTATCCCCAGTGAGAAGCAACCAGCTCACTGATCCTAAACCCCACCAGCTTCTTAATGTTCTCAAGAGACACCACTTGGAAATGAAGTCATAGACTTATTACAGCTCTTCAGAGGCTTAGCTCTCTTGGCCAGGTACTAAAGGAATTTAAAAAAAAAAAATACTCTGAAAAGAAGGCACTGCAAAGCAAAGCAATACACAGCATTGCTTTCAATACAAGAAGCCGAGTTACCTCACCAGCATCTCAGACAGTTAAGAAACAGAAGGAACAACATTTATGGATCAAATTTCCCTCTTCCAGTTACTTCTTTCCCCAGTGTCTACTACTCAAGGTCAAACCCAAACCTCAGTGTGATTTCTACTTGCTCTCTGCCATCAATCTGCCTTTGCTTCCACGTTGAAGTCCTGCATCAGCACGATGGTTAAAGGAGGATATTTCCACACCACGCACTGTCAGTACCGATTATTTCACTCCCTTAAGCTCCTTGGGGGTATAATTTGCAGGAAGCCCAGATAAAGTAGATGTCTAAAGCCCTAGGCTTGCGGAGGTAGGTATTACTGAAGCCTGTCACCAACGGCAGTGAAGTTTAGCATATTCTCCCCAGACATTCAGGTTCAGTCCTGTAATCACTACAGATATACCCAGGTGAACATGAGGTTCTTATTGAAAAAATAATCACATCACAGCAGCTCCAAACAAACAACAGTTCTTGCTTAAATAACTTCATTACAGGAAAAGCTCCCTGGATTTTATCAGGACTAAGCTTTAGCTCTGCAGCTTCCTCTGTGCCCCCAGGGAAGCATTCACATTTCCATGCTGTTTTATGGACTTGCATTTTCCCAAAACATGCCAACTCTGGCTGCTTGTGAGGGGCTGGCAGCCCAATACTAGCACTTGGTACCAGAACTTCAGCATGGAAGTCAAGGAAAACACAAAGGGAAGAGTAAGAATGGGAATGAGGAGATGGACAAGTAGAGAGAGGAGAAACAGAAATAAATGAGGTTTCTGATTAAATACATGCTTTTCTGAAGGACTGGCAGGTTCTATGAAAACTTTTGATAGAAGTAGCTCCATTTTCACAGACATCCATGGGAGCCTTGCTACTGCCTGGCTCTATTGCATTTCTCCAAGGTTTCCAAGTCCACAGTAGCCATAACATAGACAATGCTCAGAAACAAACTGGTCTGGGGGTCTGTCAGGGCAATCTCAACAGGGAAGAGAGAGAAAAGAGAGATGGAGTCAGCTGTCTCACGAACCAGCCTGCACAGGGCATCTGGATCAGATGGATGCTGGAGGCTGAACAAGAGGGACATTCAGTTGTGTTTTCACTTTGTATACCACGAGCAGATGCCACAGTGGCCAAACTAATGGTGGGGCTAAACAGCCTGCTCAGCCCTGACACATGTAAGCTCATTGCTGGCTTGGAAGCACCAGGATCCACAGAGCCTGCAAGCCCCAACAACTGCAAATTGGACTTGACATGAATTTTCTTGGTCTCCTACCGGCTTCCGCTGACGAGCTTGAACGAAGCGGATGAGAACAACGCCAAGTTCAGCCGGAGTCCCACAGAAATTCCAGACACCAATCTATTCTCCTGTAAACACATTTCACTGTTTTCATGAGGAATACTGTGAATTTCAACTTCTTGGGAAAATTTTTAAGTTTAGATGTGTTCTGATTCAGAACTTACATTTGTCCCACAAACCCTCAAAATTATGGAAACCAACTTCTCTGTGAGCATCAATGCAAATAACTTTCTCTCCAGACACTTCCTAAATCTCACTTATTTCTTTCACAAATATCCACAGCAGTGACCACTGCAGAACACACAGTGCCACATCCATTTCAAGTGAATCTGAAGAACGACCTTGTCTTGAGGAAGGAGAAACCTCTAAACTTTTGAAAAAAATAATAAAGCCTGTGGCAGCTGATACTCATTATCAACATCAAACAGACCCAAATGGCATATTTCAAGGTTGCTGACTGACTCAGCTGTCAAAATCTGCCATCCAAATCAATGCTTGTAAGAACATTTACCCATAGTGGGGCTTTACCCAAGTCATCAGTCCAGCTCTTGGTAATTAAATAGAGCCACCCATGATGTAAAAAAGCCACAACAAAACAGTTTCATCTTATTTAAGGAAAGATGTGCAGGGTGAGTCAAACCTACACATGAAAACACTGTTTCCAAAAACTTGATCCACTGGACATTATTCTGGAAAAGGATGGGGAGGAAAGTGGGATAAATGAAGAGGGACAAAGAAATATTAGTAAGTTTTGATTGAATCAAGAATTTAATTTAACAACTGGGAGATTCGAAGGGAAAAAATAGAAAAGTCAAAAAGGTAATGTGTTCAGATTGCTATTTTCTTTTTTACAGGGTTTGGAAAACAAATACAGCATAATGCTGCACTTGAGGATAGGGTTTTTTTCTCCTCTGTTTTTGGAGGAGCTATTTTGAGCCCCTGGGTGGCCAAAAGTCTTAAACAGTTTGAGACACACAAAACTCATCTATCACAAAAAGAGGAGGATATTCTTGTATCACTCCATTACACAAGCCACCAACACAAGCCTGGAAATAAGAGAGGGCTCCTGTTCCCTTGTGGCTGGAGTAGCGAAGCCAACCTCAGCTGCCAAGCAAGCTTACTTTGCCTTGGACACGACACCTTCGTTTGCTATACCCCTCTCTAAAACAGATGTGCAGCGTGACAGAGCCTATGCAAGACGTGTTTATTAAACACTAGTCAAAGAATTCAAAATAACTCAGTTATAGTCAGCTGAACATTAATCTGTGAGTTGCAGGAAACGACTGTGCTATTACCAGCTGCAATCCCTGATAACAGCTGATGGACTGAGCCCTGGAAGGCACCACCAGAAATCTGTGAGCCTGACACCCACACCATTGCACCACGGCATGACAGCCCCATGTCTCCTTCCTGTGCTACCAGCAAGGCATTAATTCCTGGTGGAACAAGCAGCCCATCAAGTAATCATGACAAAAAGCATTAATGACCTTGCCCTTTCTCATGCCAAGGCGTTCTTAATGTATATAACCACTGCAAGTGATCAACAAGGCAATAAAAACAAACAAGAAAACCCCAGTCAAGTGAATATTGCTCCATTATTCCAGAACTTCTGACAGCATCCCATTATGTCAGATTGCATTGGGTAAGGTCATATAATCCATCATAACCTGACTTAATGAGGCAATTAAAAACAAATGCATTTCATGGACAAACTGCTTGCTATATAGACCTTCCCTGATTCCACTTGGCTTCACATTTGCTTAGGGGTGAAGAGGGTGAAGAGTCCAAAACAAACTAAAAGGAATTATTTAACTTCCTTTGAAGTACATGAAGCATAAAAGTAATATTCTACTTCAAACAACGGGTAAATAGCTACGTACCTGAGGGAGGGTGATAGAAAGGTTTCTTCAGGGCTGAACAGATAAAAAACACACAACAAAAGGCATTTTGACCTCTTAATTGTTTGTGGGGTTTTTTGTTGTTTTGGTTTGGTTTTTTTAAGTAACTTAAGAACAGGATGACAGCTAGGCTTTGCAGAAGGATTGAAAGAAAACAAATTCCAAAAGCATCACTGTGGCATGTTGATCTCGCTTCTTTGCCTTAGCACTATTTGGTACACTCAAGCACTCCTTACGGCCTGGGCCATTTGGAGAAGCACAAGCAGCAGCACAACTGCTCAGCTTCTCCAAAACACCAGATGTTATGTTTCAGGCAATGACTAAGGGAAAATTTATTCTGTCATTGAGGAACATGCAGCCCCCAGGTGTCTAATTTTCCTAGGTCATTTACTGGTATCAGGTGACACTAACGCACTACTCTTGCAAGTGAAACTAGAGAGCAAAACTCATCAGAGGGATCCCCAGCTCCTTTCCTCATCCTGGCACCTCCAGCATCCAGAGCAACACAGACTCCAGAGAAACCCCAGGGCATGCACAGCATTCATACATATACAATATGGACACCACAGGTTCACATGCACAGGGTCTATACAGAGTCATAACTAAATCGACTTTAGAAAACAAGAATTGGACAATTCTGTGCTGATACAAACCAGGAACAAATTGATTTGCTTTTTTAAAGCTGAGGCATCTTCTAACATTTGCTACTAGCATTGGTCATTTTTCTGTCTGAATCTGACACCACTCAGACACCAGCTGGCCAAAACCAGGTTCAAGGCAAGGGGTTGCTTTGGCCAAAAATGACCCAGGAGGTACACACTGCTTCCACACAAATAAAGGATACCTTTAGTGGGGGGAGTGGTGGATTTTTTTCATCCTGTGGAAAAAAGGCAAGCACTTTGTAACAATTCACAACATGAAGTTTTGTTCACCAAGCTCAGGGAGACAGAAGGAATGAAATGGAAACCTCACACCCCTCCTGCAGCCCAACGCTGTCTCTCTCCCCACTATGAACTACGAGGCGCGAGGAGGGTGGAAGGTCAGTCTGCACCTTGCAAAAGCCGGGAGGAGCTGCAGCTTTACACAGAGAGCTCTATGTTTATATGGATGTATATGAACTTGGCCAGGGCAGTTGCACATGCAGTTCACAGGGACTATTACCAGAACAAACCACAGAAAAAAAATGTATTCCTGTTTCCTAGCAAAGTAGTTACTGCATTTATTTTGCCCAAGAAAAAGAAAACTACAGAACTGCAAATGAGAAAGAATGCCTGAGTCCTCAAGTATCTTCACAGCTATTGAACTGGGTGACCTGAAAACCACTGTTCACTCAATAGAGAATTGGGATTTTTATAAATACGTGTATCAGCAAACAAATATTTAATGTTTTCTGTACATATCAGTGTTCAGGGCTTGCAATATTTAAGCAGTAAGACTTGTCAGAAAACGTAGTAGCCATGAGAATTATATCTCTGGGGCACTTTTAAGCACAAAGGGAAGAGAAGTTCTTATATTATACTGAGATTGTGATTATGTCATGATTATATCATTATATAGAAATAGGTTATTGCCAGTAAAAAAAGAAATCCCTACATGATGGCCACTCCATAGCTTTCTTGGCTCAAAATAATAGTATATTCTTTCATTATCAAAAGTAATAATTACACCACTGTAATTGTAATGTCGTAATCACAACTGACACAACAGTTCCATTAGAAGCTGCTTTCTGCAGTTAAATACACTATTCAACATACAAGAAATTCTCAGCCTAAAACATGTTTTCTCATGTCTACCCCTGAATTTAGAGCCAATTATACTTCAAGTCAGAAGGAAGCCATTTCAAGTATTCCTTTTAGTCCCTTTCTGATAATTCTGAATAAAAATAAATGTCCCCTGTCAGCAAAATGCTAACATATGGGCTTTAGGAAGAATTCAGCCACAGTTAAATACTTCAATGAATCAGGACCTAAGACATATTTTAGATACCATAAGCCTAATTCTGCCCTCCTTTTATGCCAGTGTCAATCTAGACTAACCTCATTCCCTTCAACGCAGCTAAATCCAGACTGACATCAGCACAGTCTGATCCAGCCTCCTGCTCTTTTAAAGGCTTTCGCACGGCAAAACCCAAATCAGATTTGTTGCTAGGGCAAGCATCTCCCTTGAAACTACTGATGTGGGGTAGCCCTACCTTACAGGTCCAAGGCCTGAGCAGGGCTGCACATGGGAAAACATCATCATCACCCATGCACAGGTTTGCCAGTGCTGTGGACTACTGGAAAATATTTCACTTTTTAGGATCGCCACCAAGGTGAGCCATGGGGGAGGCTTATTTTTATGCAAGGGGAAAGCACCAATGCCAGTAGTGATGTCAAAGCTTTGCCAAGCCTGTTTTCAAGGTGGATCTAGAGAGGTCTGCATGCAGGGTAGCAATGTACCTTCCCCTTCTCCCTTTGCTAGCCCAGGTCTTTGCAGGCATACGATCAGCGGTCCCACACCAGAGGAGAGCAATACAATCAACACCATTGCTATGCCACGAGCAGTGGGCACAAATGAAGAGGAACAGAGCTGAGATTTCCAGGAGTGTTTCTCCCAGCCCTTACAAATAAGTAACTTACTGGCTGTTTGACCAGAGAATTGGTACTTCCTATCTCTCGCAGGGTGATTTTCACCAACCCTCTGATGAGTCTTAAGTCACACCCTGAGCAGGGGAGGAAAGATTTATGGGAACTGTGTGGAAAAAAAATCCAAACAAACCATTTACAGCTTCCTATAGCAGCATAACAGATTGCAAGTAGCAAAAGAAAACTGCCAGTGTCACCCCTGAGATGGTTTGGAGACCACAGTATTGTTTTTCAAAACCAAGAGACTGGGACAAGTCATCCTAGAAGGCAAGACTGCGATCCCAATGGATTTCTACCCAAATAAATAAAGCTAATACAAAGGACCAGGCAGAACCCAAGAAATTTTGCAGGTGGAAACCACAACTTACTGCTTTGTCCCTCTCAGTTCTGTGCTATTACTTTACCTTTGATTCAGCATCAGTTCCCAAAAGTACCTTGCACAGAGAAGAATAATTTAAAAAAAACCCAACCCTGCCGAAACAATGAGCTGTGACCACAGCAACACATTTTTTCTGTGAGAAAGCACCACAGAAAAATAATCAATGTTATTGAAGAGAAATTTTCACTCTCAAAGCTATTTTGAATGGGGATGGCACAAGATAACCTGGTTTCTCAAAAAAAAAAAAAAAAAAGAAAGAAAATTAAAACCTTCCTATTTCCTCCCCATTGGCAGTTTGCTCAGCACTAGACATGCCAGAGCTGAGCAAATAAGTTGGGAGTTAATATTGCAAGATGCTGAACAGCTCCTGTGACACTCCAAGCATTGCAAGACCTTGCACCCCTAATTAATGATTAATTAGGACAGTAAAGTGCTATGCCCTCTCCAATGAAGTGAAAAGAGCCCAGCTGAGATTCAGCTGAAGAACTGATATGCTCAACTTGCTGGAAAAACATGCCTTGTGTGGAATGGGCTCAGATAGTAATTTAGCAAGGCACCCCCGTGCCAAGACACGGGGAACCTGATCTGCTGGCAGACAGGCTGGCCCCAAGCAGCTCCAGGGCTGCCAGCTACCACTTCTCTGTGCTCAGAAAACCATGTGCAAATACTGTCATTGCCTGCACCCCATGCCTGACCACGCTGGACAGATTGCACATAAACACATAGAAAAACAGAACCAAGTATAAGAATACTAAAAGTATAAACTGTGTGATGAACTGGACATTTAAAAGTGTTTTTATTACCTTAATTCAGCCTCCAATTGAATAAACATGGAGGTACATATTTTTAATTATAGGATATGTACTATTTTTAACTCAGGGTCTCCTCTTCTTTCTCTTCAGGGGTTTAATTGCAATAACCAAAAAGGCAGCCCTTCCACACAGTGATGAAACCACAGAGCCAGCGGCCTCTCAGTGCCCAACTCAGCTCACCCTCCCAATAAAAGCCTGGTCTAAATCCAGGGTCCTGTGTTCCCCATGGCCATGCCATGGCTACAGCATTGATCATTGCAGCATCCAAGCGCTTCACAGCTATTAAGGAACTGAACTTCATGATACTCAGAAGCAAGGAAGGAGTTTCTGCTTTCCAACAGAGTCCTGCTGCAGAGCCACACACAGCCAGAGAAGAGGCTTCCTTTCCAAAATCCTGTTCCATCATTCAAGAAAAGAAATAAAAGAAAGTTTAACTTTGCCCTTGTTCTGGCCAGCAGCTTACAAGTCAGCAAAAAACTGCTGCATGGGAATGAAGCAGGTTTGGAGATCCTGCACTTGAGCAACAGAAAAACCATACAGACTAAGAAATCCTGGCTCTGTGCAAGCAACTAAACAAGTTTTTTTGCTCTGATGAAATATAGGCCAACACATTCCCCTTGCTCTCTTCCCCAAGAGGCACAAAACATTAATTCAGTCATTTCATTAATTCAGACTTTGCACATCAAAGTGAATTGCTCTGGGTTTGTTTCTGGATGGGACTAAGAATGCTCCAAACACTAGAGCCCAGTGGGAGAAGGCATCTGAGCCTGGGTGCGAGTCCAAACACCCATGCAGGCAAGGACCACTTGAGGATGGCAAAGGCTGTTCAGGTGCAGGGGAGCACCTTAGGGATCCTGAGCAAGAGGGACAGTAAGGGAACTACCCTTTAGAAAGAGAATAAATGCAAGTTCATTTAATTCTCTTCTTTTTATGGTTCACTTTTTCATGATATTGTCATACCACAGGCTGCTTGTACCCTGCTGTACAGGGAAAGGTATCTCAGGTCCTGTAGATGTCCACCATGCTGTCTAGTTTCCCACCTCTGGGAAAACACTACAACAATAAGAGCACACATTACTATTCTTTTCCCTCCTCCCAAATCAAGTCTCCCTGTGTGCTGGGAGATCCCGTGCAAGGAAAAGCTCTACTGCTGCTGGGCTGGCCCAGTGGGACAGGGGAGATTAAACAAATGAAAACATTAGGGGAAAACACACAGGCAAATCTGGAAAGCAGAGAAACCCAAGCACAGGAAACTCATTTATCACAAAAAGGATTTCAAATATGAAAAAAAGCACAACCCATTCATCTCACTTCTGTACCATCAATAGGCTCCTTGTAGACACTATACATCCTTGTCTGTGCTCTGCAGCAACTGCACTGCTCAGTGTTTGGATGGGACAAGAAACAGGAAAGGTGAAAGAGTTGGAAACAGGGCAACTGCTTAGGAAGTGAGACAAACCTATTTCCTCCAGGAGACCCCTGAACTCATTGTTTCCTTCTTGTCTGCATGAAGCAAAAACCACAGCCACATTGCTTGTGTTGCAGGGAGGTCTCTGCTACCACTGGTGCAAGCTCCAAGCTGTGGTCACACACCACTGAACCTGTTGCAGGCACAGCAGTTGCCCCACTTGTACAGAACAGCACTGCATGAGGTATTTTCAGCATCCTCAAGACTGTGTTCAAAAGCTCTCCTAGATTTTGTAGCTCTCCTTCCCCTGCTTTCCACCAGCTGGGATATGCAAAGCTTCTGCTGGCAATGCAGCACTTAACTTCTTTGCGCATAAAGCTCTCTAATAGCTAAAATACAGCTTCTGGAAACAGCACCAGCCTAAGTCCATGTATTCAAGTTAAGGCTGTGCATCCAAATCCTCACTGCTGGCCTTCTGAACGGTTATATGCTCAACCGCTGTGCCTTTGTAGGGGGGGGATTTTCTATCCTGCAAGAGTTACCATGATTTTGTAAACATACATTTGTCCCACGTAGGGACAAAACCTATCTGAATTAGTTATTAGACTGACAACAAACAAATAGCATGGAGAAAACAGAGGTCCTCCCAGAATAGCGTCATGGACAGTGCACTCATCTTCGCTGTGGAAAGCAAGTTTTAAGCCTGTGTCCTCACCAGCATTAGTAAAGTGAATTGAAACTGGGTTTCATGCACACCATACAGTCCCTATGACAAGTTTTTGAGCATTTCAGACTCCCACCATCTCACTTTGACCAGTAATTTCACCCAGGATCAAAGATACGCTCCCAAACAGCTCTGCTCCCAGGTTTTATCACATCACCACCATGCAATCCGCAATTCACTCTCATGGAATACAGTGAGTGGTAAAAATACAGCCAAAGAGATACAGTGCAAAAATCCACGGGAAAGAAGAGCTGAGGAACAGAAAACAAAGAAAACCTCAAAACACCAAAATTATGCCATAGAAAATGCTGACCAAGAAACAAAAAAATAAACTGCAAAGACTATATTGAAGTGATCCTGTTCTTGCCCGCTCCCTCATCCGAGTTTCCCAGGTTCTCACAGAGAACAAGAAGTCCTAGGCTGGAGAGCTGAACTGAGAGTTGAAACAGAGAGGACATTTCACATTGCAAGAGAGGAATTTTCAAAAAACACGGGGAGAAAAAAAAAGTAGGTTTGGGAAAAGTAATTAAGCATTTTCCATCAAACTTGACATTTAGCATCTGCTCAGGTATCTGCGGAGACTTGCTTTGTTTCCAGATAATATGTACAACATAATGTGATTTAGCCTTTAGCTAAATAGCTCACAAGAGCCCAAATTCAGCGAGGCAGACAGGCAGGTTTAGGGGTGGGAGGAAGGAGATGGACAGCATGTTACTTTGATTTTAAAAGTGATGCAGGGTGTCTGGTTGCATCCGTGTGACATACAGACATGCCAGAACAGCAGTATAGCCGCATCTTAACTGGGTCAGGCCCTGGCTAAATAGCATGGCTACAAGCAAGCACGCCACTGACAAGATGATTCTGCATACAAGGCTCTAAAAACTTTGCTGTTACTGGGGATGTTTGTACTTCTGTGAGATGGTTAAAACAAAAGAACTGGTCCCACAGATGATTTTATATATGTATGTATCTATATCTGTATTTAAGTGCAAAGTCCTCTTTGCTGTGGAAAGTCCAACCTCTACCAGCTTCTACCACTGAACTTTGCAAACCCCTGGAAACAAATTAAGGACCCTTTCAGACTTGTGGTGGAAAAGCAGCAAGCTGGTCACTTCCAAGTCCTGTAGGAAAGCATGAGTGTTGTCCCCCCGCTGTAACTTCATGGCCTTCCCTGTATTCTCAAGTCAGCAGGTGGACCTGACCCTGCCATGCCAGCAGCAAGCACTGCCTGTTTGCTGGAGTGGTCCCAAGCCTACAAGCTACAGCCCAGCAGATACTTCTTGCAGAGGTCATGGCTTCCCACAGGAAAATGAATGGGTGGCTTTGGGTGCAAAAGCAACGATACAATCATGATGTGAAGTACCCAGATGAAGAATAACTACCAGTCAAGAAGATTGTAATTAAGGCTTTTGGAGTGAGGAATAGAGGTGAGCCCTTGGAAGTCACCTTCCTCAGCGATTCATAGGAGACATGTCTGGAGCAGAGCCTGGTGCCCCAGGGCTTACTGAGCCGAGGTGTAAATTGGCTGCCAGCCCCTGCACTCCCGATTTGTGCCATGGAGATGCAGGACCGTGCGGCCCTTTACAACCTCAGCCATGCTCACAGCTCCTGCTCCCCTCGCTGCATCTGCTGCCTGTGCCCTGCCTGGGCCACCAGCTTTGCAGGCAGCTGCTCCTCATCAGCCACATACTCACAGCAGGGAGGTAACGAGCCATCCCACATCTCACATCCCCCTTTCCAGGCTGCCAACGCATGGGGTGCACATCCCCCAACACAGAGACAGCTAATTAAAGTAGTTTTCCTTAATATTCTCTCCCTTCCTGCTCACACCAACAAATTGTGCCACCGATATTTATGACTCCAGTTTTTCCACAAGCACCAGGACTTCGGGAACAGCACAAAGCAATTTTTCTGTGGCCTATGACTACAGAAAAGGGGCAAAAAAGGTGCAAGTGCCCAAAACAAAAGTGCATCTCAACAACAGGAGTCACCAGTGACTGAGATGTGAAGGAGAAAGTAATAAACCGCAATAAAGAGAAGTGCAGGATTTGCTCTGAGGTGCTTGCTAGAGGTTAACTGACAACATCTGTCCCAAGCCCTCCTGAAAGTGTCCTTTATCTGGGTCTCCATTAAATGTGGGATTCTATTTACATATATCCAACTAATTCAATCAAAACTGAACTCTAAATTGGTCCTCAAGGGAATCCTTGAAAATATTTATCTTCATGCAGAAATTAACATTAGAAGGAAAATTGGGTTGGAGAACTGTCTCCCAGCAGCTCAGAAATACTATATAAATCGCATGCAGCAAAACCCACCTTGGCTTCAGGCAGGGACACAACTCAGCGAGCAAATCACTGAGCTCCAGTGAGTGAAGGACAAGGGCTTTGACTTCATTAAGATCCGCTGAGGTGACAGGCAGTAATGGCCACCTTCATTACTATGAGCTCCTTCTCCAGAAGGGTCCAGGCAAGACGCCTTTCCTGGCTTTCAAGATAACTTCTGTCTCTTGCCTGGCAGAGAGCTTCAAAACAAAGGGTTTGAAAGGCCACAGAAGTATTGAAAAAGAAGACTAACTAGAGAGTTAAATCCCACCTTTTTCCTTCACTAATTTTTGTTCTTCCTAGGTAGTGCTGAGATCTCCCTGCCCTTCGCAAAGCCAAAGTGCAGAGGGTAATATTTTCCCTTCATCCATAGCATGCTAAGTTACATTAAAAAAATCACCCTCCCTTGACTGTTCTTCCTTCTTCCTAACACTGAACTAAACTGCAGCATACAAGAACTCTACTGGGATAGCAACATGGAGAGATAAACTTCACTCTCTGGAACACGTGGCAGAGACAGCAGGAAAACAAACCCTCACCTGCCAGAGCCAATGCAGGTCTCCAGCACCAAAATCCTGCTTTCACTCAGTGCTTTGCCTCTCCTATCAGTACGACCAGTATCACACATGGGTTTGTCCATAAGGGAACAAATGGAGACCTCCATGTCATTTCATACAAACCACACAGCAGCCATGTTATGGCAAGGACCTTTTTCTGCAAATAAGCTAGTGACCTAGACTGAAAAGGCATCAATTCAGCATCAAATCCCTTGAAACAGCGATTATGGTATTCAATTATATACATGTGGTAGAACATTGCCAATTTATGATGCAGATTTCCTGTCCTTGTGTAGATATAGCCTTTGCATTTCAGTTTGTCTTCATAAAGGACAAACTCTGGGTCACAGCATAATTTTTAGAACAAATTTGTATAGCAACAGCAGCATTTCCAATGGAAAGAATACAGGATATTAATGTTAGAAAGACCTCAGTTAAAAAGAGGCTGCTATGCTAAGCAGTGTTGTATTTGGGCCAGCTGGGAAACACAACAGAAAGAAAGCTTCTTAACAGAAAGGAAAGACAATACTGGATGATCAGAATTTATATGGGAAAAAAATACATCTGTTTTTTTTTTCAGACAAGCTTATTATAGGTTTTTTCAAGTTGCTGATGAAAACTGGTATTGACTGACAAATTGTCCCTTTTTCCCATTTCCACCTAAGAACAGCCACTAAGAACTTGACATCCAAACAATCACTTTACACTAACCTTAATCCTCTACTAAGTAATTCAGCAAATCTCCAACACCTTCAGATTAACTCAACTTTACCATTGCCTCTCACTGCCAGTGAGAAGGAAGCATGGCTGTGACCACTACCAGGAGGCTGGCTGAGGTAGAGAGCGTCATTGATGTTCTGACAAAAGTAAAAAACTACACATTAAAAAAAAAAAAAAAAAAAAAAAAAAAAAAATCACAAAATACTAAACTCAGTCACCAATTAAAAAAAAAAAAAAATCTCATGCTTCACAGTAGCCAAAAAAGGTGATGTAGCATTAGTCACACTGACCCAGACTAAGGCTTCATCTAGCTTGACATGCTGTCTCCAACAGCGGACACAAGAGGACATCCAGCGAAGACCAAGAACAGAGCAGGTGTATATGACACCCCCAAGCAGTCTCCCAGGCTTCAAATATCTTCTGGGTTCTTCTGGGTTCTTCTGAGCCTGATCTTCATCAACACATCTCTCTACCAGGCACTTCTCCCAGGTGTATGGAGAGGAGGTCTGTGGAGGTGTACACAAACCTCCTGAATTTACATCCTTTGGGATGGAATTCTACAAGTTTACTGTGAATCACCTCTTTCTGTATGTATAATTTGGTCCATTACCATCATAAAGCATGTATGGGCTGAGGTGGGATATTCTGAAATGGCCTTAAGCAAGAGTGGTTATGAAACAGTAGTCAGAATCATGTAAAATTTGCAATGCTGAAATTCCAAATGGAAAGACAGACGACTGCATTTAATGAAGTACAACTGTTTTACCATTATCATGAAATTGTTATTACATTCCTTTGAAAGTTAGACTAACACAAAGCAGCTGACTGATGCAGAAAAAAATATCATACGAAGGAATTTGGGGACTGAAACCTTATAATGCACAATTTCTGGTCATTAGCTAAAATAGAAGCATATTGAACTCCTTAATCACTACGAATAAGTGCAATAAAGACAACAAATGGCAACAGATCTTGTCAGTTAAATCCAAACAAAACACAAGAAACCAAACCCAGTAAGTCTGCAGTGGCAGCTGCTATGGGGAGCTAAAAAAATAATGTTAGAATGGCAAAAGGCTTAGAGCCACAGGTCATGCTAAGAACTTCCAGCCACTTTAATAGGCATAGAAAATAACTGTTTAAAATAAAAAAGCACATTCTCCGAACTTCCTTACATCACCTCTACCCTAATCTTAACCACGTTTGCTACCAGACACTCCAGATTAAGCAGAGTGTGGTTGCTCTCTCCTGCTCACAGAATACTTAGATCTTCTTGGTACACTGTGCCAATGAACATTCAAGCCAGGTTTTAACTTCCTCCTGTGTTACCTTGGGATTCAAGGGGAAAACAGAAGTTACCAGGATCATGGAAAGAGTAAAGCACTTCACTGCTGCGTGGCCAAGGCTGAAACACCCCCAAAAACATCAGTTTCTCAGAGCAGTAACTTTTCAAATCAGTAAAAAGAAATAATGTTTTCCCCTTCCTTTTTCAGGACTGTATCAGCCACTGAAGAGGAATGTGAAGCACTTGCACAGCCCCACCACAGTGAAGAAGGTTAATGGGCGTCTTCAGCAGCAGCAGACCGCTGTGCAGTTGAGCATGTCAACCTCTCCAGCTGGGTAGTACCACCAGAGTTCATCAATGCTTCACTATTTTCAGGCTGCAAAAAACAGAGGAGCACTCACCTCATTCACAGGTTCTGGCACTGAAGACAAGCAACTGCGTTATTAATTTTCTATCTGTGCTCAAAGCAAAGCTGATCAGTTCACCTACTGATCACAGCAGTGCCAGCATAATTTCCCCAGCAGCATGGCACCAACTTGCCTTTGTACCTCTACCTGTCCTGGAAGAGCCTTATCTAGGTGCAAGAAGAGAATTTAGGCTCCACAGAGTCCCTCATGCTCAGGCTGTCGATAAGAGCAGTAGTGAGTCTCAATCTACTTATAACTGAGTTGAGACTGTCAGGTAAGCTGCCAGAACACCACCATTTGACAGGAAGCTGTGAGCTACAGGTGAAGACACTCATCCCAACCACAAGCCATGATGAATAGTCTTGTCAGTGCCATCAGTTGTACATCATCAGTGACCCAGTGACACCACAGCATTCACTGGCAAACAGGATGCATTTGGTTTGTAACAAAAAAGAGGTTCCTGGGCCTACCGAGGTTTAATGATATAAGCTAACTTGCTAGAAGCAGCATCTGTCCATCACTTGTTCCCCCTTGTGTGTTCACACTTTGTACAGCTTCAGTTCTTCCATGTTCACAATGGTCCAATCCTCTCATGCTTTCACCAATCACCAAGGGAGAAGCAATAGAAGGATCAGAGGGTTCAAAACACCATAATTAGGCATTTGCTGACATACTCCCCTCCGTTAATCTGAGAGCAATTCCAGAGGTACAATGCACCCAAGTTGCTTAAATGAACAGAAACTGGGTAGTGTGAATGCTGCCTATGCTGGGAAACCCTGCAGCAGGACGGTAATTATGGCACTGTCAGGAGTAGTTTGGTTTTGCTTTGGTTTGTTTGCTGTTCTTGCAGACATTTGGATCAATTAGCCCTGTCTCAAAAGGTCTTTGTCTATCATTGATAATTATTCTTTTTAACAATCCAAGAGCTAGATAGGTACCTTCTGGAGGAAAGCCTAAACCTGAGAATGAGATTAAGATGCATGCATCATCAATTGAAGAAGAGGACCCCTAAAAGTCCTCAGTTAATTCTTAAAACAGATGTGTCCTCAATACTGCCTCATTTCTGCAGCTACCAACCTGTTTAGGACTTTGATTAGGACTAGACCCAACCAGATTGTGCAACCAATATACAAGCACTCTGTGTCATTTCAGAAACCTTGGTTTCAAACAGTATATACCATGGTTATGGGGGCCTGTCAGACATTGCTAATCCTGTCTGATACCATCTGGTAAACCTATCCATTGGCATCGTTAAATTGGCTGGGAGATCACGCAGAGCACTTGCCACAGTGATTTTTTGAATGCAGCAGAGCACAACATGAGTCTTGCAGCTGGCCTGAAGGAAATTGGTGAATGATGTAGCTGACATCTCTCTGCACTCAGCATCACTCCTCTCCCCTTTCTCTGTGTTGGTGGCCTTTCCTTTTACCTGTGGGGCTTCTTGCCACCCATGCTCAACCCATCAGCATGCTGCCCTATTGCTTTCCAGTCACTTCAAATCAGGAAAGGCTGCTCCCAGGTTGAACCTGAAAAGGGGGAACATGCATTACTAATTGGACATCCTCCCAAAGAAGCTTTCTTCAGGGAATAGGGCACATCCTTCCTCCTGAACGCAGGAAGCTTAAGACAGAAGATCCACCTCTTTTCTCATTTGGTCTTTGCACTTTATGTCTGTATCCCTGCACCTTGTAGGAATTTAATACTGAGCCTCAAGCGTTTCCTAATCATCTTGCTCCCAGAGTAAAAGATATTCTTGGCACATTAAGATAAAGTGGCCAGACACTTCAGCTCACCTCTATAAAGGAGATTATTCTTAGATTTCCAATAAGGCATAAGATACAATGATCCCCTGGACAGCCACTGGTCTATTCCAAGCAGCAATTCCTACAGAGCTGTCTTAGCATTCAGACAGCTGTCATTGTACCAAGGACAAAGGAAAACCAATCTAATCATTACATATTTATACTACATTTCCAAAGAGATACAGGAATTTTATTTTGCTCCCTGTTTCTAAAAAATCAGAAGTGATCAGAGCAACTTCCCAGAAATAAGCCAAGTGATTTGCCAGCCTCAGAAACATTGCACCCTGGACTTGGTGGTGTTTCAGTGCTCATCCTCACCACAGATACTCAATTCTGGGTTTTGATAATCAGTATCTTCCAAACAATTAATGAAAAAAATAAGTCAAAAAAAAAAATCCCATTCCAAAACCCCATTTCTTGTGTTAATACAATTGTCAGCGCTGCGTCGCAGCTTTAAACTGATTCTATTTTAAAACTAAGTCACTCCCCTTAAACTGTCAAACACACATCTTATGAAAGATATAAAGTCCATGTGAAGGTCTAGAGGAAACAGCAGTCGTATTTTACTCAACCCGATTTCTACCTAAACACAGATTGGAGAACACAGCACCAGTCTCAAGCTAACATGGTAGGCAATGGTAAAGCAGATTGCTTCTGGTATCTCTTCAGATGGGTTTGCTGCTGTAGAGCTGTATACAAATAAAGGGTAATTGGCAATGATTTTTATTTCTCTTTTTTGTTATAGGAGGCACAGGAATACAAAAAAATAAAGCCATCTATATTTAGAGGATCAATTAGACCAACCTGGAAAAAAAAATAAAAAGAAAAAAGATCAAATTGAGACATTATTTTTGACAGTTTCCCTTTACATTTATTTGCTGTTTGTCACTGCACAAAGTGCTGCTTTCAAGTGTCTCTGCTTTCTCATCCCCTCCTTCTCAGCAGCAGTTACTAACGCCATACTCAGCACACATACCACAATGTCATTGTTCCGCAGCCAGATAGGCCCATCACCATTGCACATGTTGGAAAACCTTTTCTCTTTGAGGATATCTACATTTCACCTTAAAACTATGTTCTCCAAATGAATTCCTGAGGAAGTGACCAGGAAACCAGCAACTCGCATGCCCAATCCACTGCACTCCTCCATCCATCATCCTTCCATGTTAAAACACAACTCCCCCTCCCTAGCGCTCCGCTGCCTGGGAGCAGACCCCCTCTGCAATTAACTGCTCATCCTTCAAGCCCCAGTTCCTTAAAGTTTCACATTCAAACACCGCTCTGACCACGTGCAGACAACCTCCTGTTACTGGGAAAGTTACATATCACAGCTATAACTCTCCGAGCTACACTCTCTCATCGCTGCAGTTAGGCCGCAGCTGTGATTCAGACAGTTATATTCCTCTCCTCTGAGTAAAGTTACCCTACTGCTATTATATCAATATTGAGACCCTGACTTCTATATTATACTTACATTGTAGCTATTATTTGTATGTTTATGCTCTCCTGTGGGTGTAGTTACCTGATACTATTATCTGTATAGTTAGTTATACCTTCCTAAGGGTATACTTACTTTGCCGGCTGTATTTAAATCGTCTTCTATGGCTATAGTTATATTGTCAGATTCATATAAATAGTGTGCTTATGCCATACAGTCAGCAGGCAACTCTTGCAATACTGCAATTATTTATACAGCACTAGGATCCCACTGGTATAAATACCTCACTCAGAGGCTGAGTTACATTGCTGTGGGTATAAATAATCGGTGGGAAGATGGCTTTCCATCACACGACTCCTACAGCAGTCGTGCGCAGCGCAGAGACAGCAAAAAACCAGACCCGGTGCGTGCACCTCCACATGAGACGCATCGGCTTCAGAGTTCTAAGTTTTTCAAAAATTTCATTTTCCAGACACAAGTTTTCTCACTTTGGTTCAGTGTCATAGTTCTCCAGGTGAATTGCTGTACCTGCCTAATGAATTTGTGCTGTTTCCATCACTGCAGTATCTCAGTGCCAAGTCTCGTAAGACGAAATCCACTAAAACACAGGCCTAACTAAGGAGCAATGAGGTATGGTGTGACAGCCAGGCAACACCACCCACGGGGAACAGAAAACCAATTATTTGTTCCTGAAGGATGAGGAGTTTCAGTGCTACTGTGCTAACAATTCATCAGCAGAAATTCCATCGATTTGGCAGGTTAATACACATCAGATCAGATCAAAGGTCAACCTAGCTTGTCATCCCTTCTTGTACAGCAATCACACATCATTGCATGAGAAAGAAGATGTAAACTGGACAAATCTATACAGAAACTAGTCCTCTCCATCTCTGCCTTCAGTCTCAATCACTCCTCCTCAGCATATATTCATGTATCCACCTCAAGTAACATCTGCTCCGCGAGGCTATAAGAGGGAGCTGTGCTTGTACAGATGTCTGGGACAGGAGGCCAGCACTGGACTCCAGCAACTCCTATCTCAGTTTTCTGCAGGCACCAAGCCCTTCTTGACTTCCATGGGGAAGATGATATTGAGCAACACTTGCTGCTCTGTCAGAAGCATTTTACAGTAATATCTATCACTGTCCTTTCTGACAATGTTCAGATTCACGTGTCCCAAGAATTAGCAGAAGGGATTACTAGAGCAAGCAAAGCCAGTATCCCTGCAGAGATTTTATAGTTTGACCAGAAAGTTCCTCAAGAGAGTATCTTGGTGAAAAAAGTACAGGAGTTCAATGTGATGGCTCTCAAGAGAGACTTCAATGTTTCACATGTAATTTTTAAGTAGAACAGTTCGGAGATGGCATCTTTGGAGCAGTAGTGGCAAGAGACCCTCTACCAGCTGACAAAAGGGTTCACCTCCACCCTGGTGATGCCACCAGTGGAGTACTTGGCACCAGAGAGCAGGATCTGCAACTCTCTCATGCAAGAGTGAACTAGGAATCCTCCTTCAAATAGTGATGGGAGAAAAAACAAACATCCTTCAAATAGTGATGTGATTAAAAAAAAAAAAAAAAACAAACACAACCAACCAACCAACAAAACGAAAAACACAACAAAAAAAAACCCCAACTCACGTAGGTGTAAAATTCAGGTACTAGTCAAACATCTAATATACCTTTTCTTCTAGTTTCACTGCATCTTTCCACTGAAACATCCCCAGGGACAGATACTACATGCTGTGGCAAATGGTTGTTTTGTTTTGGTTTTTTTTTTCCCCACCATGTGTGATTCCCACTTTGTGACCTTCTGCCTAGATGAGAGGTTTTATTAGAGGATCTCAAAGAAAAACAACAAACCTTTATAATATTAAATAAAACTGTAAACTTAGATCTTCATGAAATAGAGGATTTCAATAAAATGTCATTGAATTATGAAGTAGTCATAAATTATGGTATACTTTATATTTGAAGTGAGCCATCAGCATAAGTGATTAGTCCAGGCTCATCAGGTTTAATTCACAACTCAGATTAACTCTAGCTCCAGTATTTAATTTAATGCACTAAATAAGGGGTTTTACTGTATTATTGGCAGAGAAGATAGGTCTAACTCTTAATGAACAGGTGAAGTATTCCTCTTCATCTGTCACACTGTACCCCCAAAATCTGACTAAGGAATTAGAGCTAAGCACAAGAAAAAGCTGTATGGAAATTCCATCCAACCTTTTGTTGGTTTGGGTTTTTTTTTTTAATGTGAAAAAGCTACCCTCTCTTCAGAGCTAACTTGTACCTGTACTTCCAGCCCATACAGAAGTCCTGGAAACATTACAAGAAAATGCCTTTCGCACCATGGTGTACCAAGTCCTCAGCTCCTTCAATTCATAACAGCTAAGGCCATGAGACACCACTTGATAACTGGTGACAACTCTCTTCTAACACAGATCATTACTTTTTGCCCAGTTATCTTTATACTGAGCTCAGCAGCATGTAATTTCCTGAAAAATATCTTTCAGAAAGGTGTTCAGTTATGACCTGAAGATATTGAGAGATGGTAACTCCACTCTATTCTGTAACTCCTTGGTCTCAATGATTATTTAAAATTACTCCTTAAAACGTTCATAGCCCTTCTACTGTAGATTCATCTGGCTCCATCTTTCAGCCATTAGTTCCTATTATGCATTTCTCTACTAGATTCAAGAGCTTTTTAATATCCAGTATTCTCCCACAGTAGGAGTACTTATTTATACACTAAGCCAATGCAAAAATAATTTTGATACACAAACCAAAAGGACTCAGATAAACTCCTGAAGGCATGCCCAAGATTCTAGATGCTTTTCTGCCTTTGTTAAAACGAAGTTTGAAGCTCAGCCATCGTGAGGGCAGGGAGTTTTTAAAAAAAAAAAAAAAAACAAAAAAAAAAAAACAAAAAACCACCACACCCACAAAAAAACACCCAACCACCCAACACTGCAGGCTAAGCTATTGGTTAATATAACCCATCTGAAATCTGAATCAGAAAATGTGTCTAAATCTCTCCCTCTCTCATATGTTCATGACAAATGGCCAGACAAGAGATTTATCTCTACACAAAGGAAGAGTTAGATAATCCTGAATCCTTCATACAAAGTGACCTTCTCTTCTTTCAGAGGCATACACGACATTCTCTTGTCCTATCAAGAGGACCCATTAGACTAATACCCTTGGATACAAACTGAATGTTGCCCAGATGTGTTAGATGACATTCATCTTCCAAAACATATAAATGCTTTTTATGCCTATAGATCCTGTGATGCTTAAGGTAAACAGCTGGATCAATCTCTCTGTATATCTTATAAATATGTAAATGGGTACAGCATTTTATGCACCTAACAGTTTTCATGTGTTTCTGTGTTTGCAGGACCAGATATTTTGTAAAAACTTATCTATCTTTAATTATTAAAAAAGTTGCTGGCCAAATATCCAAATTACTTCAAACGATGCTGCAAGGGCATGCCTAAGTATCAAAAGATAAAAAAGTTTGACCATTTTCCTAAGTTTGCTCAGGAAAAATGCAGTTATAGAACAACTATTTGCAGGAATCAGAGTAGATAATAACAGTGATAATTAGGAGATAGAATACATTTTCCTAATGGGTACAGCCAAAATCCATGTACCTCAGTAGCCCACTCCTGCATTCCAAGTTCAGCTATGAGCCAGGTTAGCAGGGAAAGCTCCTCCAGCTGATTGCCCTCTGAGCAATGTGAGCTAACAGCACACATACAGATACAAATATGAAGATCTGAAAATGAGCTGCACTTCAGGTCTGACCTCTCCTTACAACATCTCTGTGCCCTGATTTATCCAGCAGCCATGTGTCACCGCATTCAACCAGCTAAGTAGCAAGGGCTAAGAGCACAATGGGTCTGCAGAATCAGAAGCTCTTTCCTCTCCACAGATGGGCTGATGGTCAGGTCTGCAAAGAGCACAAAGAAGCTAGTCCCTACCTCCACATCCCATTTGGGAAGGGAAGTGACAAAGTGTCCCTGTCATGCAGGAAGGTTGAGCATGGTTGGTAGAAGACAACAGATCAATGAGCATTTCAGCTGACAGCTTTTGGATCAGTTTGGGTGAGTAGATGATTTTGCATCATGCATGGAAGAGTCAGTACAGCAAACTGAATATGAAACTTCAGGCCAACCACAGATTCCTCCCTCACCAACTCACATCTGCTCTTTCCTACTTACACTCTACAACACCAGCAAATATGACAAAAATAACTGCACCCAGCAAAAATACGTCATGCACCATTCCCACCTCAAAACCGTATGATCTGCCAGGCCATAGTAAAATAGCTTCAGCCTCCTCAATGGACCAGTTAAATATGCTTATCTGCCCAACTGAGAATTTAACCTTTCTGGCCACACAGCAAGGTCTGCTCCATAAGCCCAGAACAGCAGAAAGCAATGTGGGATCAGCAAGTCTCTCCCGGGAGCTCCAGTGTTGCCGCTGCAGTGTCAATCATAATGGTGTCCACTTGCTGCTAAAAATCACTTGTGCTGAGTGCAGTCCTGCCAAGTGGCTGATTTTCCACCAATGGAATTTGGCAAAGATGTTAAATGTTAGTGAGACATTAGGACAGCAGATTTAGCAAAATCGGGGAGAATCTCTTTCTAACTGGGAAGCAGTAAGCTTTGAGGAGATTTGAATTCAGTTTGAAGAAGCAGATAATAATGCAACCTGATTTTGATTGCAATAACTTGCTATAAATGTTACACATGGCCCCATTAGAAAAAAAAACTTGGCTTGCTACAAGTAATTTTTCCCCTCTGTACTTATTCTGGGCATTTCTGCTGATACCCAGGCCTGGCCAGGTGTGCCGCTCTAACCTGTGTTAGCCTGCACAGGTTTCTCAGGGTCATGTGCATCTTCTATCAGGTTCAGCCCAGATCTAGGCCTCTCTTGTTCAGACCGCACATGCAAGGAACATTAGCTGCAGCACACATGCCAGACACTATGTTTAAGAGTAATTTTGAGTCCTCTCATCATCTTCACGTTTCAATAGCAGTTTTCTTATTTCTTCCTCTGCTCTTCAGTATTTTCCCTTCAATTCACCTCCATTTAAGTCACACCATGAAGCTGTCATGGTTTGAACCTGGTTGGCAGCCAAACACCACGCAGCTGCTCACCCACCCTCCCCCCCCCCGGGAACAGGGGAGGGAATCAGAGGGGTAAAGGGAGACTCACAGGTTGAGATAAACAGTTTAATAATGGTAATAAAGTGAAAACAATAACAGTAGTAGAAAATATAAACGGGCAATGCACAATGCAATTGCTCGCCACCTGCTGACCAATATCCAAGCCCATTCCCAGGCTAGCGATCCCAGAATACCAAGATCCCGCTATCGCAATCCTGGAAGCAAGAGAGTGCCCTTTCCCGATCACCTCTCCTCTATATACTGAGCATGACATTAAACGATATGGAGTATTTCATTGTCCAATTTGGGCCTGGTGCTCTGGCCGTGCTCCCTCCCTGCTTCTTGTGTACTTCCACACGGGCAGGACATGAGGAGTTGGAGAGTCCTTGAAATCTCAGCAGCAGCTGAAAACATCAGTGTGCTGTCAGCATTCTTCTCATACCAAACCCAATGCTGAATCCAAAACACAGCACTATTCTAGTTACCAAAAAGAAACATCAACTCTATTCCAGCTCAAACCAGGACAGAAGCTGACACAGGAAAACAACCAAAATCCTACCCCAATTTACGGCAATGTTATTCTATCATCCAGGAGCTACTGACTATTTCTCTACTCCTATGCAATCTGCCTCCTACTTTGATGCTAAGAAGAAATAATTAACACTGATAATTTTTCTCTCTTATATACACTAGTAATGGGGTAAAACTGGTAATTTCTCTCACAGTTTCTCTGGAGCATCAGGGAGATTTCCCTTACAAATTTGCAGATCCCAACTCTATCATATAGTTTAGGTTCCTGGTCACTTCAGATTTCAACATGATAAAAACAATACAAGAATGATTGTTTCAATTAAGGTTATCCTAAGCTCACAAAAATTTTGAGAGCAATAGCTCTGACCTCCCCAGTGCAGAGACATATTATATATATCCACACATGAGCACAGTCCACAATGGCACATTGTTTGTGTGTTCATTATCATCTCAACTAACTCTTCCTAGGTGTTTCTCTGCAGTATGTGAGCTTTTCTTTCACTGCATCCAAAAATCTAGAAGAGACCTCCAGCTCTGCACACCTGAAAAGATATTTCTCATAGAAATGAGGAAAAAAGAAAAAAAAAGAAACCACCAGGGAAGTTTTAGGCCTCTGTGTCTTTAGAAATAACGCAATGGGCTAGTCCAACACTTCAGGCAGTAGGGTTAATCAGGAATGTAACACGGTGAGATTTATATTCTATATACCGTCTTTCATAAAAGAGAAAGGACTGCTTTAAGGATTAAGAATAGGAGTTTCATAAAAGCTTCTCAAGCCTAGAACAAACAAACATATGGCTCAAACAAAATGAAGCTCCCATTCTGAAGGTCCAAAGGCCCAGACATGAGATCAATGCCACCATGGGCCATGCTCTGCAGCACAAAGGTTATTTTGTGGATGGGACAGAAGTCCTGGACAAATCCCAAAGCACACAGATCACCCAGGGGTGTTGAAGAGATCCTCAGTTAAACCACAGCAGTTCAGTCGCATGCTAAATGTTTAGTTCAAACACACCAAGGCTGCTAGTCTGCTCTTAGTACAGCCATTGCCACCTCTGATAGCACATGACAGCATAAGAAACATGATGTCATATGTGATGAAGGCAGCTGACAAATGAGCTAATATCAAGCAACTGTAAATAAACAAGGAGAGGGGAAACTACCAACACAGCCCCTGTATTTAGGTCCTCCATCTTGAAACCTTATGATTGAATCTAGCTATCTAGGAAAGAACAAAACACCAGTTTTATAAAGCCACTGAGAAGGGGTTTGGGTTTTTTTAAGTTTTTGTTCAACACCAAGAAAAACAGTTCCTGACTGCAGAACTTGAACACTCTTACATAAGAAATGCAGAGGCAGCAGACAAGGCTGACATCTGCACTCCAGTGATGCCCAAAGGGATTCTGACATTGACTGTGATGGAACAACAGTTGCCCCCAGAGTAAAAATTATTGCAAGGAACTTATCAATATTCAATCAGTGTGGGCCAGCTCTGAGTGAATTCACAGGTTGCTTCCCAGCTTGGCTTTGTTTCTCTGTTGCTGACTGGACATGCTTTTCCCATGTGAGAGTTTATATTTGCAAACCTCAGCACTCACTTTTTGAAAAAAATTGCCTACAAACCTCTTAAAATTCATTCCTGTTGGATGAAACACACCACTCATGACTGTCAGCGCTTAACCTGTCAAATTAAAAATCTGAGGGTTTTCCCAGAGCAGCCAAGCCTTATGATTTTACTGGGAGTCTCACAACATTTGGTGTTTCTTTTAAATCTGCAATTCCTGAAGGCAAGTAATTATGCGAAAATCTCAGTTTTCATTTTTGAAAAAGCCATGCTTTTAAACTTCACAATTACAAACAAAAAAGCTCTGAAAACATAAACTGACTGTGGCTTAAAGGCTAAGGAATCATACTTTACATCAAGGACTCCAAATGTATTATTTATAAAGAAAAATAATAATTCAACATCTAAACTCACATTTTGAGGCATTAGGGACAGCAAATCTGGCTGAAGAGAATACATGCAGGAGAATATTTCAGTATTAGAAAATTAAAGGTGGGAGAAGAGTCAAAGACAACTCAATTTTGCATGTGAGTGAACAGCCCCAAAAGACATCATTTAAAAATACATCATTCAAAGAACTTCCCCAGCTCTAACGGCAATAATAAACGCAGAAAAATATCAGGGAGACACAAGGCTGTGCAGAACATCAGTGAGGGCAGAGAAAGGACATTGAGACACACCACATGCCTCTTACTCTAATTCAGGACTGTGCAACCCATAAGGATTGCTGTTCCAGGCAAAAGTGAACACGCAAAGATGTTTTTAAAGCATTTGTGCATCGACACTAAAGCTACCCAGAGCCAGAAAAGGCTACTTGAGGGTTTCAGCAACTACATGTCCAGAATACTGATAGCAGCTAATTCATTATTTATTACTTTGGTGTTCTTGCAAGCAAGGACTAATTAGCACTGACTGAAGATGAGGTGTTTTCTTGCTTTTGAGCACACCACTTCATCACTGCCTCTCAAACAGCTCCACCATTCCACTTGTTGGTTGGTGTTGCTATTTCAAACCACGCCCTTCTTGCACAGACGGCTGGACCCTGCTGCTTGCAGGTCTGCAGCACAAGAGAATCTTCAAGAGCCACCACTGACTTTGAACACTGCTATTTCCTGGACCCCCCGTTCAGTGGGCCAAAACCCCAATTCCTGCAACACAGCACTTTTCAAAAAGCATCTCCCAACCTAAATGTCCAAAAGTCCTTATTTCTATAATTATTGGCAAGATCCTCAAGTACATTTTCACTTATAGCCAGAAGATAAAACATGTCAAAACTCTGAAGTAACTTTGGTGCCTGCAGCCCTCTGACACTCCATGACACCTACTTTCATAAATCACTTCTGCAAATATTGCCTTTAAATGAGGATTTGTGTTGTGGTTGCAAACAGTGAAAACCCTTAAAAACATCCATTGCTGATCCACCTCCTGCAGTGACTTGCAGGAGACCCAGCAAGGCACTCACTCCACGGACAGTGCCAATGCCAAATCAGCAGGAAGAAGCTCTTTAAGTGTCCAACCTCTCCTGATAGCACAAGGAAGGTATTTTCAGCTTTACAAGATGCTATTGCAAGCGCAGGCTGCCACCTTGTTGGCTGGAAAAGAGCTCTCGAAGTAACGAATGACTCCTGTTGTTCCTACCAAAACAGAGTATCACTCATCTTGACAGCATAATATATGGGTTCCCCATAGCTATGCAATGCATGGAGGCACTCGTGCAATTCATAGCCACTTTACAGTGGGGTGCTAAGGGGTTTATATCCTTATGTAGGTAAGAAAAATTTCTATTTCTTTATTGTTCATTCAACACAAACATTTAGCCATTACACAGGCCTACTTGCTTGTCACATTAAAAAAAAAAAAAAAAAACAAACAAAGAGGTTTAGCATCCCAGGCTTGTTTCGTCCCTGAAGAATTTTAAATGCACACAAGCAAACAGAACAGTATAAGCAAAGCTGCTTCATTAGTTGCTTTTCAAGGTGAGAAGTTAAGAGCAAGAATAACGCATCAAGTCTCATTCAGATCTGAGGCCCCTCCACACTTGATCCAGCTATACTAAATTAGCACATTTCTACCTGTAAGCTCTCGTTTCATACAGTGAGCTTACAGGGCGCAAGAGGTAGTAACGTGACCATCTACACCACAATCAAAGTGTACTTCTGTTCCCCTAGGACCCAAAATTCCAAGAGTTTCCATAACCTCCAGGGTCAGCTTTCCCAGGCAAGTGTTTGGAACAGTACTCACCAATCTGAGTATTTCAGAGTTGGTTACCAACAGTAAATAAAGGTTAGTTAGTAAAAGGTTCTCTGCAACAGGGTAAGAGCAGTGCTTGGGAGCACAGACACCATCTCCTGAGCTGCAAAACCTTGCCTAGAGATAGGCAGTCCCTGGGCAGGAATTTGGTCAAGCCTCATATGGTCCTTGACCAGCCATTGACAGTGCTGGCTGGAGTAACAGCAAGAACAAGGTAAGAGAGCATAGGAGGCATGAAAAATCCGAGACACCCAGCTGATTATGTTGCTTTATGTCCTTTTTCACTTTCTCTGTTACTCATGATTGCTCTTCAGCAAATGCTGTGACAGACAGGTACACTTCAGCCTTCCTGCTGCCCTATCCAGAACCATGAAATTGTGAAAAAATGGCAAAGAGAATGATGAAATACATATCCTTCTATCTGATCTACCACAACTCTCACATGACAGCTGCTGCTTTCCAGTCTCCTCTTCACCCTTCTGGCAACAAACATTAAAGAAGCATCCTGGAAATTAAAGGCAGCTGAGAGAGACTTTGCACAGCTGGGAAGGAGCCCACTGCAAACAATCCCAAGGAAATTGGACAGCAATACTAACACAAAAACCTGGCTGGCCTAAGGGCTGTGTGGCCAGCTGAGCCCTTCTGATCCTGTTGCTTTGGTCCTTCAGCATCTGCACCACTACCAGCGCAGAACGGGGACAAGAGTGCCCCTATGTCCCTTTGGTGAGCAAAACCAATTCCCTGAGCACGTTTGTTAATCAAAGGAATTAAAATCCATGTCATTTGACATTACTGCTCCATTTACACCACATTCAGAACATTAGGCCTTTTTGTTTATCCAGCAACATATGATTATGTGATTACTCTGACATGAGGGGGTGGGGGGAGCTGGAGCATAGGGAAGAGAGCAAAGAGGCAGAATTGCATTTATTTTCACAATGCCTCGTGGACAGAAACTCATTTTGGTTTAACTTGCATCCTTCCAAGCAATCATAACACATAAACATAATCCAATATACAGTACAAAGGAAGTTCTTTGGGGGAAAATAGCTTGAACCTAGTCCAAAGTGGGTGGCACCATGCCCACGGTTCCCATGCAGCATTTCTGTACGTGCTCCACACCCTCCCTCTTTCCTGGAGCTGAGAGGCCAGAGCCTTATCTCCCATAAAACACTATTTTGACCTTGACCTTGGTCATTTTATATTGGCTGAGTAGACAGACCTCCCCACTTCACAGAATAAAGTCTTTGCTGATAAAAGCAGGATGCCTTGCTACAGTCAGGGTGCGAGGAGAAAAGGGGGAACCAGGCAAGACTGCAACGTTGATATGCTGCATTGCTCACTTGATTGGCAGCAAAGCATATCCTTGCAACTGCTCTAGTTTATATGTAAAAACCAGATGCAAGGCAAGTTTGCCCCAGGCTCGGAGAGACATTAGCATGGAGGAGGATGGAGGCAAAAGGGGAATTCACACCTGGCTGTTTTTAGTTATTGCACATGGAAAGGATGTAAGGGCACAGAAAGAGCAGTCACAGGTAAAGTTTGGGCATCTCAATCAAAAACAACAGTCCCCAGAAGTGCTATTCTACTTTCTTCTGACCTTAGAAAAGTCTGAGGACACCTTAATTTTTGACATTACAGGGAACCAGCACAGAACACGGGTGCTTTGGGGCTACACGCAGTATTTTGTTCCATTCTCACTACTGACAGCCAGGGAAAGCAAAGCAAAACCTCAGTAAACCAGATGCACAAACTTGGGGTTGGACCATCTGAAGTATGCACAGGTAACTGGGAAAACAGGGTGGAAACGAGAGCGCTTAGGGTCCCAGTGCTGCTGCAAGCATTTTGAATGCATCTTCACTAGAATTACTGTCATGGAGAACATAACACCAAGGCAAAGCCCATTCTCATCACAGCACTCTCTTCCTTCATCCAGGGAGGGAACAGCTTGGGGAAATCCTCAGAGACAACTCCACACCCAATCCCAGAAGGATGGGATCCTAACTCATACTGCTTCTATTTGCATGATTCTTAAAACCATTGGAAAATTGTTTTAATTGTCCTCTTACTGAAGTGTTTTTTTTTTTTTAAAAAAAAAACAAACAACAAAAAAAAAAAAACAAAAACAAACAAACAAACAAACAAACAAAAAAAAAAAACAACAAAAAAACCCACCCACACATTTGTTCTTCTCTGTCACTAAACAGGTCATTAAATCTAATTCTTGAAGGACACAATTAGCCCTTAGCTATCTCTAGGTGAAAAGGGACCTCCCTGAAGTTGGCAGGGACAGTTGCTTGGCCCTGTGCAGGCTGAATCACAGAATAATTGATGTTGGAAACTGGCACTTTTATTCTCTTCCCTCTCTCTCCTCAGACCATGAGAGGCACTTTTAAGAGCGAGTCTCTGCTGGGAATGTGGGGACACCACCTTAAATTAGGAACGCCAGAAATACAGATCTGGCCTTTGCCTGTCTTGCTGGAGGTTGGATACCCCACAATTTGTGAACCTGCCCTGGCTGCTAGAGGGGTAAAGAAAACCAGTTACGTCTACTGATAAAGCTTTGGCTTCTTTCCTAACCTTCACCTCTTCACCTGCTATTTTAAACCTGTTTCTTCTTGACCTATTCACTATAGATGTGGGGGATGCCCAGAGCCTCTCATTTGCCATCTGCAAACCAGACCTGACATGTCCAAAAGATTATGCAACCACAAACTGGAGGCAGCTTCAAAACTTAACTGGAAAATTTCATTTTGTATGTGCTTATAACAGCACTGTTCCACTCTAAAAATGCATACAAAGGCAGACATCACCATCTCGTGAATATAGATGTCTTATCCATTACTAAGTAAAAGCATCAAAGAACACACAGAGAAAAATCAAACATAATCTACCTGCTCCCTTCAAACTGTAATGAGCACTCTTTCCTGGCCAGAGACAGTGCCTGCGATGATCACGCCAGCAAACATGAACATCACCAGCGGAACGCATTCATAAAACTGCACCTTTACACATAAAATCTTACTCATTAGCATGGGACAGAATAAAACATTAGGATCTTTTCATTTAATCCTTATTTATCATGGATGTAAAATCTGAATCTTGTACTCAGATCCTTCATTCCCAAAGGCATTTCCCAAGCAGGCAGCGGAGGTCCAGCAGCCCTGGAAAAGAGACAGCCTTAACTGCCCATTGCCCTGCTGTCTTTAACATACTGTTTCCTCTTAAATCTCTCCCAGTTTCTGGCTGGTGACTTCAACACTGTCTTTAAAGCATTTCAGTTTGTTGAACAGCACAAAGCATTGGGACAATGATTACCTTCAAGTTTTAAAGAAAAAAAATAATTCAACTACCACAGTGCAAAAGCACTCTCTAGGGTATGCGTAAATTGTGGTGCTGGTTCAGCTTGGATTTTCTTCCTTCTTATCCAGGTCTTTCATTTCAGACAGCTAAACCTGAATGCCTCAGCCTCAAACTCCTTGCAGAAGCACACTGGCCCCTCACACTGACAATAATCTCTTTTCTCCTGTTCCTTCTCACCTTGAAATAGAAAGCATCTGTCATTATCCAGAAATCAGCAGCACTGAAAAAATAAGCAGCCTTTCAAGTCAGGCAGTCCACTGCTACTCATGTCCTTCCATGAACTCAGCCTACTTTCACCTCTTTAATTCTCTCAAAGATTGAAACACGTTAACTGTGCGCTGACTTTGCAAACCACGCACTGAAATGGGAACACTTTGGAATAAATTACACTGAAAACTAACAGATAGGTAAAGAACTCAAGGAACTGCTTAGGAGCATGTGAATGAACAGGTCTGTTACGCCAGGATGCCACAGCCCATAACTTAAAGCCGCATGATGCTCCTTGAGCATCCCAGTGTGGGGCTGTGCCTCTTGGTAACTTGCAAGACCAGAGTTGCTTTTCCCCCACCAAGCACCACATACAACACCCACAGATAGTAAGTGGTGTCCCTGTTACACCCAGGAAACAGATGCCATGGGAGAATAAAAGCAAAAATGCTGTAACCAGTTTGTTGGCAATAATAAAACAAAACTCAATGGTGTCCTATTCCTTTACACAGCGGAATATATTATTTACAGTTCTCCCAGCCCATGTTCTACAATTTCTGCCTCGTTCCCCACAAGCAACAATTACCAAAACATGAGCTTGTTAGTTGAATTGAAGCTTTTAGAAATTCAAGGGCCAAGCAGGGATCACAGGTCCCAGATCTTTCAACTTATTTCTCTCATGAAAAGGCAGTGCCAGGTGCCCAGTCAGCTCCCCCAATCCAGCTAGTGAACAAGGCATTTTTAACCAAACAGGACAAAAAGGTGTGTTAGCAAAACAGACCTGTCCTTGAGTTGATTTGTGGTTAGCTTGTGAACATGCTCCATTTTCTAGGCTCCTAATCTAACTAAGAGTTGTCTGGACAGAAGAAAAAATCTGCTCCCACAAACACTTAGCAGATGGCTTTCGATTTTTCCCAAGTGCTAAGCACACGCAGTTTCCATTAAAGTCTGCTCAAAGTGTAGGAGTGCAGAGCTAGACCATAAATTCTACCTCCCGAGTTACTCCATGTCTAGCTTAGTTATGCTGTGGCTTATTTTGTTGCAATATTGACCTTAAACAATAATTGAAAAAAATAAATCAGTATGGCTCAACCATGCATTCAATCTCATTCTTGCTCCATGCTCAAACCAAGCTGGATGCCACTGAGCTCTGCTGCACAGGAACACTTGAACTGCACCGTTTCATTACATGATCTTGAAGAATTAGCAAAAGGAATTTTCAAACCTCCTCTCTTACTGCCACAGCAGGGTTGCTTTTTGCTCTGCAAAGGCATGCTGGTGTTCCCTTCAACTAGAGAAGAAATATCAATCAGTAGTGTTAGCCCAGGCTTGGTGGAAGCCTTGAGATGTTCTAAGGAAAACAAGAGCAAAGGGCCTGGGGGAGATGCAAGAAGGAGGGACCAGGCAGGTCATGTATAGCTTGTAAAGAGTCTCCTCTGTTCTTGATGGTTTTATTTTCTTCCAGGCAGAGATAATTGCTCGCATTTGACCCTAAAGCACCCTCCTGTAGATATAGGACCCAACCCGTGGCACCAGCGAAAAATCCCTCTGAGGGATTCTGCAGAGAGAGGAACCAGCCACCTCCTGTGACACCACATGGGAGATTCAACCCCTGTCTTTTCTACAGCAGGCAGGGACTTCAAGGGACACATTGCACTAAATCAGTTTGCATACAGCTGGAGTTTTTACATCCCCATATCTTGATCTCAAAACAAGAGTACATTTGCATGTGTACATGATACGGATGTGGCTGTAGCCACTGCAGATGTGCAGGCAAATGGGATTCTGCTCATCTCAGTAGCTCCCTGCAGCTTTGGAAACCCATCTGTCAGACCCATTCATCTGCCGTTAACATCCACCAAGAGAGGCACATGGGCAGTTTAACAGAGCAGCGAAATGCTATAAACTATAGAATAGGAAGCAAAAAATACCACTTACAAGTATTAAATAATAGAAAGTATTTGCTACATTAACAAAGTCATTACAATACTCAGAGCACGCCTGGACAACTGCACTTGTATTACACTTACACAGACACATATAACAAAGCTGAAGGATTTGATCAGACATAGTCAAATGTCTGATAATTGCCATTTCCAAAAACAAGCTAGTGTCTTGTGTGGGATCTGGAAGACCTCATTTGTCCTCACTGCAGGAAACACCACTCTGACAACCTCCATCTGCTCAGCTGTCCTACTCTCTGGCCTGACCTCCCACGATTATCCCAAAAGCCAGCCAGCAATGGAATAGAGGAAAAAAAATATTAAGCCCAGTTCATAATTGGTGGAGACATGTGATTTAACACCATCAAAAGCTACCAGAGTGGAACCGCACGATGCCAACACTTGGCTAAGGAGCAGTAAGAAATTTGCTCAAAGCGGGAGTACTCAGGAGATAGAGTCACCCAAGCCCACTTTTCCTCATTACACACTTTCATTGTAAGCTTCAGGAGTTTGTGCTTGCTTTGTCATAGAATTAAAGTAGTAATAATCCCCAAAAGTTTCACACAATTTTCTGCCAAGTTGAGGGATGGGGGAGGGGACTTCTTTGAAACAATTTACATTCTGATTTTGAAAAAACATTAAACAGAATGACCTCCTAAAAACTAAGGATTCCCACTCTCAAACAATCCTGTTACCTTTCCCCCAAAAATAACATCTATCAGAATAGTGCACCTTCTTGCACTAGTTGCTTTTATCAAATCAGCTCCTGAGGCATAACAACAACTCACTGCCAAGCACATATTTCTCTGCATATAGGTTTCAAGCAGAATACACTACTAACTCCATATTAATAGTCAAAAAGTCAACACACCTGAAAATTTGTCCATACCAGGATCACTGATGTGAAAAGGAAAACACACACCAATATTTCTATCTGCAGTTTCAGTGCCTCCAATAGCTATGTGCAGGTTCACTCGCATCCACCCTGTTCCCAGATTATTCATCTTTGGCCTCTCTTCTAGGGTTTAACTCAATCTACAGCAGCCTGCCTTATACACAAAATATTTGGACTAGAACAGATGCAACCACGAGTCCTTCGAGGCAGCACTAGAATTTGGGTCTGCAGAGATGATGAGCCTTTGGGGTCCCCTAATAACCCTCCTGGACGTGCTCCTGGAGCACACAGGCAACCCCCGGTCCATGCACGCACACACAGAGCTGAGTTGGGCCACACTTGCCACAGCCTGATCAGGTACAACCATTTTGTGGGTGCACAGAGCTAGTCCAAGTCCAAACATCACTTCTCTGTGTCCCAAAACCAAGATTGATTTTCAGCAGGTTGACTTAAATCAAATCAAACTCAAGTTTGAGACACTTTGTGGCAGAGGGAAGCAGTCAGCTTTTGATTTCCAGCAGGGACAGAAGCGCATTCCCCTGCCCATGCCATTAGCTGTTATCCATGGGTATTATGCCGAAGGCAGACCAAGAGCAGCTACGCATTTGGATACACTGGTGTGGGAAGGAAGAATTAGTGGTTAGCAAAATTGTAAACTGAATCTCAGACTAGAAGGATGGTTGTGGGTAAATGAAGCAAGAGTACGGAACACCCTGTTGTGAGCGTGAGAAGCTGCAGGTCGGAACACCACGTGTGGAACGTGTGATGAGCAAGTGGTCAGTGAACAGACTGGATCTGAAGGTCAGTAGGATGGGAAAAATGGAAATGAAAGATGGAAACAGGGGATAATAAATTGGGGGCTTGCACACAGGATGGGAGGATTGGCCCTTGGCAATGCTCCCCCTTCACAAACAGAAGAGAGTTTGTTGTTATTCAGCATGTCGCCCTGATCCCGGCTGGCCTGAGACTGGCACGCTGGATGCTTCCTTTGCAATTTCCTGTGTGCCTCCTGTTTTTCTCCTTGCACTCCTAGGAGATTTCTCAAAAGCAGCCATCTAGTCAAGGAATACAAGGGGCACAAAGAATCTGTGGGACTTGTTGCCTAACCCACTTCAGTATTTTTGAAGTCTCATCCAAAACATGTAACATACACCAGATCTCAACAAGCTATGAATGTAATGTCCGCTAATAATAGTCTGCGTTATAAAGTGAGATGTAGACCAAGACTGTGCTTTGCCGTCAAAAAACACAGTCCTCCTCTGAGCTGCTCGAGCATCCTAGCATAGGGTTTATCTTAACATGTGGGTACAGTCTTTCAAAGCAACCCCATCATCTTAGACTGCAAATCAGACAGGGAACTCTCTGGAATGTCCTCTCATGTCACTGTATAAAAAGAAACTGAGACAGAGAGGAATTAGAGATTTGTTCACCACAGTCTATAAGGAATAGGATAAATGCCCACTCAGTTGCATCTCACCTACTTCTCTGTGGTTGCTGCTGAAAGACAGCAATCTGACCAGCCGACCTCAGTATGTTCAAAGGGTGTTTTGGGTTTGTGTTTTTCTTTCCTCTCTAAATGGATTAAAAAAAACAAAAAAAAAAAACAAAAAAAAAAAAAAAAAAACAAACACACACACACCAAACAAGCTATGTACATCTCTTCATATCCTGATACCTGCTGCAAGCACAGTGCTTTGCAAAATTTGAGCTCTTTACAAGAAACACAGAAACAAGCAGACCTTAATGAATTATTTGACTCTCTTGTGCACCAGCCCACTCTCCTCTTCCCCAGCCCTTTCCATCACACACCAACCCAGCTTGCACCAGAGAGAGGGAACGACTTCTGTGCAATGAAGGGGACATGTTCTCCACCTATTCCCAAATTATCTTTGCACTACTCTTCTGGCCTCCATCAGGCATTGGCACAGACCATCTACAGGTGCCTTTGATCACTGTTGCTTTCCAAATGCTAAGTGACTTGCAATCCCAGAGCAAAGTTTACACTAATTTAGTAATCATACTGTACTTATTGAAAAGCTTATAATCTCGTGAGCAAAGACATTCAAGAGGCTTAAGGAAGGGAAAAGCTGCTGACAAGAGGGCATGCAGAGTCACTCATAATAGCATCTTAAAAGGGTCTGTAATCAATAAGATACACATGGCACAGGAAGCCAGATTAAGCACAGCCATCTTGCTAAAATGATTTGAACTATGATGTGGGCATGAAAATAAGACAGGAAAATAAAAGCTCACAGAAGGGGGATAAAGAGGGAGACAGGTCTGCATTATGATGTTATTCAGGTCACCAATGAACATTGCAAGGCTGAGAGTCAAGCTGTCGGCTTCCTGGAGGTTCCCCAGATGTTTTGACTAAAAGGGAATTTTCTTGTCATCTGTTGACATTTGAATCTGACTCACTCTTCTTTCTTTTCTTCTCATACGCACTAAGCACACTTTGATGTGTATATGTATGTGCATGGGTGTGTGTAGCCAAGCACACACACAGATGTATCCATGTATTCTTGGCATACTCTGGTTATTCTAAGTCAAGAAAAGAGCGTTTTGGCAATGAAATAGCAGCAGACTCTGCCCTGGCAATGCAATCTTTTCCCTCTATGTCCCATCAAGGTGCCTTACATTTGATACCCTGAAATCACAAGATGTCATTGCCTCTAGAGCTGACAAGAGAGCAGTCTTCACAGTCCATTTAACCTCTCTATTCAAACAGCAAATTGATTTTTTTTGTGATGTAGACATCTGTCCCAGTAGGGACTAAACCAACAGTCACCAAATTATTCTTCCCAGATTACAAAGGAGCTATCAGATGGTAAAGACTTCTCTCCCAGTGACTCAAGCTTTATTTGAGTCACTGATGGAAAGATGAAAGCCTTCCCATTTTGTGAGACAAAAAAAATGAGAAAAACTATCCCCTTGTGACGAACAGAGTTTCACAGAATGTCTCTGCTAGTTCCCAGGGCACAGGCAACATCTGTGAAGCTGCTGGGAGCTAAAGTGCTGCTCAGGCACACTTCCATCACTCCTGAGGTTACTCCTAGCATCTCAAAGATCTGGGACCATCAGGGCATTAAAGTCATGTTGGAGGTTCACTTAGACTTGCAGAGCTCAACATAGAGTGGAATTTTATCCTTGCTGTACCCAGAGGGTGAAAACCAAATCAAGACTTTCTCCTGAGTGTTTTTGCGTCAGCCCTACCTTGAAAACTTCAGTTTAGAGAGGAAAGGCCACATTGCCACTTGCCCAGTGGCTGAACAAGCACATTTCCTACATGGTAGTACTCTGGTAGCCAACACAAAGGCAATCAGGTTTCCCTTAAAGAAGCTTTCCCAGGGCTTTTCACAACTCCGAGTTCCCCAGTTACCCAAAGCCAAATATCAGAAAAACCTACACTCAGCAATATCAGCACCAACATGTGTGGGCATCAACCACACACTGAATGCATGGAACAATCTCTGGACTCTCTGCCTCATGCGCCACATAGCCAGAATGGCTACAACTTTATGGCACCTTAATTACTTAAGCCACCAACCACACAAAGACAAGCAATGTCAGTCTCATTTTAGACAAGAAACTAAGGCATAAATTCATGCCACAGTACAGAATAGATTGACAGTCCTTTAGTAGACACTGGTGACAGCAGAAAACTATCATGATCTATCACAGTACCCTCTGATTGTGTGATTTTAAAACACCCTGAAAAGCCATGCAAAGGACACCCATTAAAGTAAAGCATCCAGAGGGGCCTATGTGGGAAGGGAGGGCTGTTCAAACAGATTGTCTGCATTTATATCCTTTGTGCTCTTGATTAGGGTTTTAAAATGACAAAAGGGAGGGCACGAGGGAGAAAAGGTTGCTGGAGCTTGAACACAAGATGAGATATGATGCTCAGACCAGCTTTTCTGCAGCCAGGCTCCCAGCCCCAGCCCTACACTCGCCTGCACGGTGCCGACTGCTCACCCGGTACTAGAACTATCTCCAAGCACTTTCCTACAGTCACTTTCCTGCCTCAGAATCAAAAATTACCACTGAGTCACGCTCTGTGTGCAGTGACCAGAGGAGATAATTCTGCAGTTACGAGCAAGGAAGAGCTGGTCTGTCTGCTCACATAGGAGAGAAGAGACAACCTACAAGTAAACATCTGCATTAATATGTGTTCCAAATTTTTAACCTGTCTCTTAATTCTAAAACTGGTTTTCTGGCATTCCTCTCGCTCACCCCCATTAACTCTCCATTCTCTGCAGCACCACCTCTCACCACTCTCCATCTTAAATTAATTAAATCCTCATAGCATTCCCAAGGGAGTGCCATTAGCTGCCACCCTTATCTTGTGAACAGGTAGTTGAAATACAGATTCAGCCCTACAAGTTCCCACATCTTGCTTTCCTGTGGGCTGTATGTCTGCAACAATGTAGATCCAGCCAGGAACCACCTCCAGGTGCAAAATCTCAGATAAAGCTGAGACTTCCCTTCGTGATTTATCCAAGGTCAAAGGGAACTTCTGAAAAAGGAGAGAATTAAATCAACATCTCTCAAACACCAACTAAGCAACCCCTCTAACAACTAAGCAACCCATCTTATATTTCATACAGCTGGTGATTCTTTAACGTAACAGTAACCACCAGTGTACTCGTGTCTCCTGGCAGCACGGGATGCACCAGTGGAGCCTGGACCCAGCTTGATCCTCCATTACCACTCAAAATCAAACATCTTCTGGTGGAAAACATCATGTTTCACCACTGCACACAGCTGTGCTGGGACTGGAACTTCCTGGAAATGTTTTCATAGTCTCAGGTGATGTTAATTTTGCTCAGGGTTCAATCCATCCTACAAGAGAGATGTGGAACAGAGCACCTCAAGCACCACTCATCTGAGAAAACCTGTGTCAATTCAGCAAATCACAGGTTTCATTCCTGAGAGGGTTCAGCCAAAACCACAGTCAACAGCACCATGACCACTGAGCCACACTCTGCCATCTGTCATCCAGCACACGCACACTTTTCAGGGCTACTTTTTTCTCCTCCTAATTTAAACTTTTTAATAGTAAAAATGTTAGTACCAGCTAACACAGCTTGAGAAAACGTTTGGGAACAGGACTACATTGGTAGACAGAGAACAATTACAAGTAAGAGCTGAAACGTGTTCCTTCAGTCTATAAAAGTGATTAGACTGTCATTAGGAAGACATAACCAATGTTTTCACCACCTCTTGAAAGAAAATGTCATAGACCCAGTCAAATGTCAAAGGTCTAGGTCAAAAGAGATAATGACAGTAATTCAATCAACTCTGAAAAGCAGCAGATCCCCAAAACCTGTTATTTTGACTATTTTTCCTCCCCCGGAAGTTTAAGCATCTCAAACCGTCTTGCAGGGGCACAGGATTTGCTGAAATAGTCTGCAGACAATGGTATTGCTTGCTTTTTTGCTGCACAGTTTCCCATCACGTGCACCTGAAGGGAAAAAAATTACACTGATACTTTCAACACAGTGTATCAAACACTTCCCTCCAGTGGAGCGATTCAGGATTGCCTTTTTTTGGTCACATACCCTCTCCAGCTACTTTAGCCCAAACAGCACGTGCTTGTTTTTCTGGAGAACACAGGATCTCAACTGTGCTGTAAGAAGGAGCTACAAAGTGACTAGAGTGTGCCATTACTGAAAGGGCAAAGTGGTCAGGGTTTATTTTACAAATTAAAAAGCTAAAATCAAAAGCCAACTAACCAATCCAAGAACTTTGTTACATCTTCACTGTAGCAAATGTAGTAACTTCAAGCAGTGGCTTGCAATATATGCTGGAGAATAAGACACTTGCCCACTTTCGGGCTGAACACAGAGCTTTCCATCTAAAAGTTTCAGAAAGTTATTCACGTTTCAATTTTGTCTTTCTCCCCTCTGAGTGTTTCACTTCATAAATTGAGGTGCAGATACCAGAATATTCCAGCAGAGAAAATTTTCCTGCAGTCTTTACCCAATGCAAGAGGAGCACACCCTCATTAATAAGTCTCTTTCACATTCATGTCCAAGAAAACAATTTAGAAACCACAAGCGCCCAGTCCTAACACACGGAAGTGCTCAATCCTCACACTCAAGCTCCAAATAGCTGGAATGTTATAATGGGGAAGAAATTAAAGGAGAGTTCATCTTACAGTGACTTTTCCCTGAAGCTATTGCTAGTAAGAACCTTTGTAGAAGGTGTCGACACCACCTGACTTATGTTAAAAATGGGTCAGACCTTCAAGTGGAGTCCACAGAGATTAGATTCTGGCTAATGTTAAATGCATAAGCTCCTCCGAGGTTCCACCACCATGAATAAATGCATCAATCCTAAGTATGGTCTAAGAAATGTGGATCTAAACATACACGGAGGTGCTCATCTATCACTTCCAGATAAGTCTGCAGGCAGAGAAACCATATTCCCTCACCGCCATTTTGAACTCCAGAGGTCACTGAGGGCCCCTAACACATTGCTACACCCATTCCCCTGGTGCACTGCACCATCAGCTTGACTGCTTCACCTATCAATTATTCCTTACTGGTTCCTATGTAAATACAGTCACCATTGCAGAAGCTGTCATAGGCTCTTCCCCTACTACTTATTCTTCTTGATAGCCTCCTGGCTGTCAGTAGCATCCTGATTGTTGTCAGAACAACTAGGGCATCAACAAAGGATTTATTGTGGCTTCAGGTGGGAATGAGAGAAGATTAACTGTTACTTGGGACATACTTTACATACAGCCTGACTAAATTCAGCCTGACAGCCTGTAAAGGAAGGACTCTATCTCATTACTAGTGCCTTCAGTTAATAAGGCCCACTGCTCCTCAATAAAATAATGGGCCTTTTCAGTGTATTTTAATCACTATTAAGCACATTTTGAAGTTTACAAAGTTCTGTGCTTTCCCTTTGTGGTGACCAGATTTGGTTAAACACAAAACCAGTCTAGCATTACACAAGCAAAAACATGGTTGAATATGAAAGCTCAAAAGATTGTCCAAAAGCTCAAGAAGTGACTATCACTGACTTTCAGAGGAGGATCAGAAAATTCTAGACTCTCCTTGGGTCAGGCATCCCTACAAAACAAGAGGACAATGGTTTCCATTCCCACTAGCACATGGTCCATTACCAGCTGCCCTTCTCCCCAAAAGGCCCTGGGGAAATAGGATTATTTCCCTAATGGACCAGGCTGTGTTGGGAGCCTGTGACTCCATGTCACCTCTCCTGGACATCACTTAATGGGTCAGATGCCCAGGAGGAGGTAGAGACATTATCACAAGTGGCTGAATGTCCAGCCACTGAAAGAAACCTGCTCTGCAAAGGAGATACCTGCTGCAGCAGCAGCTTTGAACTTCTTACCCAGTGTACGTTTATGACACAGCCTCACCATTATTTCACTGCGGATTTTGCTTTCAGTGTAGCCTTTAAGCAAAGACACTCTGTGCAATCTGCCCTTTTCCTGTACAGACTAATAGAGCGTTCGTGTGCTTGACATTTCACATGGCATTACCACCCTATTCCCCATTCCCAGCGACAATGTCAAAAGGACAACTGATGCAGGTGAGGAGTAGGAAGCGCTGTTCCAGTGGGTTAGGCCTTTCAGCTACCAAAATGTGCTTTGTCAAGTAAAGTGATAGTGAATCAAACCAAGTTATTGATCCGGTAGAAGAATTAACTGATATCTCTGCTGCCTACAGCCTTTTGAATTAAAAAAAAAAAGTTTCCCAAGTCTGAAAATTGACCAAACCTAAAGTTCATAATCTCTCTGAAACAACAACAGATTGGAGCATGAACCACAACTCAAAGTCAGGGGGAGTTTCCTCCACTGATTTCTGTAGGCTTTCAATGGAGTACTGAATGATTAAGTTTCAGTTCAGTTACAGGTATGACCTCCATGAAAAACTAAAGAAACCCTGAATACCACTTACAAATTTCTAATGGCCACACAGTGTAAAGTGGGGTTGGGACAGAGGCCATGTTCATTTCTGTGACTGGTGATCTAATAACAGAAGAAAAATTGAACTGTTTGGATTGGTGGCTTCTCTCATACTGCCAACCACACTGTGCTCCTCAGAGCCATCAGTTTGGTTGAAGACCAGCTGGTTTCTGTGTACTTCTGCTCACAGCAGCATGAGGGCTATAGGGAAGACTGCAAAACATTGCTAGCCATGGCGTCTACTATGTCAAGCATTTAAGTGATTCCCCAGGACTTCTTCCCGGCCCCCTGTCTCCAGAAGCTTCAGTTCTGAGTGATCTTCACCAGCTGTTTGTCCAATCAGAGGCTGGGGGATTGAGCCTCAGACCCTTAAGAGTCCTTGCTACTCAGGGACTACTTTTCTCTTGGGTAATAAAGGAGCTGTCAAGACTGGTTTGACACCTGACTTCCCCTTTAACCAGTTCAGGAGGGACTGGGAGACAGAACAGTGCCAGCAAGTGGTCTTTAGCCTGCAGTTGGCTCCCTCAGATTTTCAGGCCAAGGAGAAAAGCCTCCTTGCTCCTGCAGCCAACAGTTCAGTCCCACCTTGAAGAGACTGGTACCCACAACCAGCATCACTACAGGTGCCACTTCCAGTTCCTACAGTGTCTCCCATCCATTACTAACCACATCTGATAAGACATCACCACTGTATGACTCTGAAAACAAACTCAAACAGCTTTAGCATTCCTTATTTCTTTCCCTCTTTATGATTCTGTCATCCTATTCGCTCCATTTAAAGTCTCGACATGTTTTTTCATGATCTGACAGGAAGCAAAAAAACTACTAAGTCTGGTTACTGGGGTTGAGGGGGGAAGTGGAACAAAAAAATAAATCAACTTAATTTCTGCTTCATGCATCATTGCTGAATTTATCTTTAAAAAAAAAAAAAAATCAGTACCATGCTGGCTTTGTCATTAATGATATATACAGCAAAGAGAAGACAACCTACTCTTCCATAGCTTCAAGACACCAGCCTGATGGCACTGATGAGCTTGGATAACAAGGCCTGTAATTTTGCCCTAAACACTAGCTGGATATTTCTTTGAAGTTCAAGATTAGTTTAAGATTATTGGTTTTCTTGTTGATATTTGTGCTTCCTCTTCATCTGCATTTTCTGGAACTATCTAGGAAAAGAAATGCAAATCTACAGTGTATGATCTCCCTAGATAATCCTTCACTGCTCATCAGGATCAGTTTTCCACTCTACTTTTCCTCCCTGGCCGCCAAGACTCAAAACCAATCATCCATACAAAGACAGCTCTTTCATGGGGCAATGCAGAGCTGTTTGGAGAGGTTAGCAACAAGAGATATTCCATGGCATTAGGTTGAATGTCACACACAAAAAAATCAGTAATATTGAACTGAAATGACCAAATCCTCCTGGGAGAGCTAAAAATGACAACAGATTAGAACTCACATACTTCACCCATCTTCAAAGAAGTGACCTGGTTTCAGCTGGGATAGAGTTAATATTTCTTCTTAGTAGTTAGAATAGTGCTGTGCTTTGGATTCAGTATGGGATTTGGTACTAGGAGAATGTTGATAATACACTGATGTTTTCAGTCGTTGCTAAGAAATCAAGGACTTTCCAACTTCCCATGTCCTGCCCGTGCACAGGTGTACAAGAAGCTGGGAGGGAGCACGGCCAGAGCACCAGACCCAGACTGGCCAAGGAAATATTCCATATCATGTAACATCATGCTCAGTATACAGAGGAGGGTCAACCGGGAAGTAGAGGCCCTTGCTTCTGGGATTGCAGTTTCAGGATCTTGCCTTCTCTGGGATCACTAGCTGGGAAGGGGCTGGGCACTGGTTGGTGGGTGGTAAGCAATCACATTGTGCATTACCTGTTTTTCTTATATTTTCTTTTTTTTTTTTTTTCTTTTTTTTTTTTTTTTTCAAGTGTGTTTAATTTTGTTTCAATTATTGAACTCTCTTTATCTCAACCTACTAGTACTAGTCTCTTTACCTTTACCCCTCCAATCCTCTCCCCCATACCCCAGGCAGGGGAGGGTGAGCAAGCAGCTGCGTGGTGTTTGGCTGCCAGCTGGGTTTAAACCATGACAGAACACAGAGGCTATTAGAGCAAAGCCAACTTTTGCTCCTCTCTGAAGAGAAAGGGACAAGGAGATGGAAGGTCCCTCACCTCTGGAGCCGGTCACTCTACTATTAAAAACCAACACTATCTGGAAGCAAACAGCAATGACTTCCTAAATCATAGCAGGTTGTGATCCAGCATGTCATGGGCCCAGAGCACACGTTATCTCAGTTTCTCAAGGACACATCTGTCATCAAAGCTGCTGGCACATAGGACACTAGGGGCCACACAAAATAAAGAATTAACTTTGCATCTGAACTACTTCAAGACTCAAGGAATGAGGACTGGATTTAAACCCCCACCTCAGGTCTATCACCCTCAAGATTTATTTACCATCCAGAGACCTTTCTCTTGCAGTTAAGATTCATCTCATAGGGCTTCTCAACTCAGTGTTCTGGATGTTGCACAGGGACAGCTAAAACTAGGAAACTGCTGCTTTAGTTAGAGAGATTGCAAAAGGCGTGTGCAATATTTTGGTGTCACTGATCACAACACCTCACAAAACTACCCAAGTTCGAATACTAGAAACCTCAGCCCATCTCTTAAGCAGATGTCAGCTAAGACTTAACAGGCTTAACCTCAGAGCTACATTTTCACACCTAATCATAGACCACCTTCATCAGTCCCTTTTTCCCAGCTGAGAGCAGGGCAATTCCAGGACTGTGATTGTATTACCATCCAAAGATTCACAAGATAGTAAACTTCCATTTAAGAAGGTCAAATTTTATGATCTTTCATTACAGAAGGGAAGAAATGCCAGATGACAAAGGACAGCCAAGATCAGAATTTTCCCTCTGTAGCCTGAAATACATTCTTCGCCCCAACATCTACTAAGCCACTGAACCCCTCCTTGCTTCAACATCCTCCCCTGCAAAAAGGGGATAATATTATTTTGCTTTTGCTACTTTTAGGAAGATGAACTTGATAAGACAGACCACAGCTCAACTCTGTGCTGCCAAGGACTGGGGGGGCTACTTCAGAGGCTGCCCAACTCATTGGGCTGGAAGGACAACCCTTAGTGGAGGAAAGAAAGGGGGAAATTCATAAAGCACAGCACTGATTCCAGCCTGCAGCAAAATAATGACAGTGACAAAACTCTTAGCAAGCTCTTTCTCCTGGCATGGAAGCAAATGCAGCCCCCACTGGAGAACAGGGTGTAAAATAATCTAGAAATTGAGGAGCAAATAGACAAAACACTCCTTCCTTTCTTTGGGAAGTCTGTGATAGTAGCTGCAGGCTATGGAAATACAAACTGGCTGTTAAAGAAAAAGTCAGTAATGGCAAGATGACAATTTGCCACAGTTTCCAAAGCCTGGAGCAATGATGTTTTGTGTTAGGTGATGCACAGGAACAAGACTGCAATGACAGAGGCAGAAAAAATATCATCCCGCTCTTCAGCAATCCTAAAGCTCCAGTGCAAGAGTCAAAGCAATTACTTCTACAGCTTCACAAACCTTTGCACCTCTCTCAATGTGTCAGACTTTGTTACAGTAATTGTACTTTATTTTGCTCCAGGGAGGGGGAAAAAAAAAAAAACCAAACAAACAGAACCACAGTATTTGGTTAGAAAATAAACAAAAATATGCTTTCATCTCCCTCTTTTACCCCTCATCTTTCTATTCTACTGCTTGCATTTTATTCTCTGACCAAACATGCTGCTGCATTGACATCTCTTACGCCATATACTGTGCTCCCTCCAGAAGTCCCATACCAGTAGGACAACATTTTTTTCACAAGTGCCTTGTAGTGTTATGGTATATTTTGCCAAAACACATCCTAAAGGGAGAATCAAAATTTATATCCAACACAGGGAAACTGAGGCATGGGATGGCTAACAGACCTGTCCAAGGATGCTGAAGAGACTAGAGACAGCCTCTGTTTTCACCACACAGTAGCACAAAAATCCAGGATAGCTTGAAATCTTCCTAACAATTAGGATGGGAATCACCAGCAATGGGTGGACATAAATGCCAGAGATCCAACTCAGTGGCTTGGTACATTTTTAAATGTATCACTCCTTGAAGCCTTTCCAACCTTCTCCTTCCATCTTCTGTCTTCCAGCCCTGCACTACTGAAGCAGCTAAAACCAAGCTGTTCCCATGACACTCATCTGCTCCAGACAGCAGTTTTGTTCTCTGCTAAAATACAATGCACATGACTACAAGCAATGGAGTCACCACAGTTCACAGTTGCCACAATTTCCCATGGTTCTGCTGATCTCAGGCACCTTTCTCACCCGCCAGAGACAGGAGTAAAACCTCCTGCTGGTGTGGGCAACAAGCGGTAATCCAGCCAGCCAGAGGGCTGCAGGAACCCCACGCCTCTCCATCACATCCAGATCCTCTACCTACCTTGAGGGCTACAACAGATGCACTCAACCCCCCTTAACCAAACCAACAGTAGTTCAGTACAGGCTCCAAAGGAGGTAAAGGCCTGAGCTGCAGCTGGACCAAGGACTCCTGCAGGAAACCCGAAGGAGCACAACACAGAGAGCACCGATGCGTATGAGCTTGGAACACTGGTCATGCAATTAACACATGAATAGCAGGTGTTTTTTCCAAGAAGCAAATAAAGTTGTGGGTACAAGGAGCCTCGTGCATACCTCTCCCATTGTATGCAATTTGGCTACAAGCCAACTACTTTATCCCCTAAATACAACAGCCTAAGTGAGCCTTCTTTGAGCTCTCCCTGCTAGGCTGCACAGCTGTGATGCACCCTTGAGCACGGACGCCTCTCAAGGTTGATCCTCAAAGAAATCAGATCTTTTACCAGTGACAGATCATTGGATGAGACCAATGAGCTCTCCATGGACAGAACTGGTCTGCATGCCAGGCAACTCTACCCTTGAGCACAGACACCGCTCAATGTTAAGAGATATTAGTAGCTTAGCTTAAGCAAGTTTTAAACAGAATAAATCACTTACAGTTATAACCTTGTGATGTAGTGTGCTGTCTGCTTAGCTTTACTTAGCATGAGTATCTAGAATCACTGAAGTCCTAGGCCACAAGCTGTAAACTCTCACCTAGATGTACCGAACACGTATCTCCTTAAGCAAAACAGGGCCTCCAGAGCCTGCACAAACCAGATAAGGAGGCTTCAAAGCTACAACCATCAACAGCAGCTGCAGCTAGACAAGGTAACAGCCTGTCTGGAGACCATGAAGGGATCCAATAGGAGTCAGAAGATCTCAGACCACAATCACTTTTAGACCAAAGGGAATGCAGAAGGAACATGAAGAGACTGTGGAGAGTATGTGAGAGGCAGGTGAATAGTCTCTAAGGGTATAATTGCCCAGGGATTTCTTCATTTGGGGTCCTTCTCCAGGGGCACCCAGCTCAAGCTGATCCTGCTGCTGTACCACTCAAAAAAATTCAATAAAGATTCAATGCTTGAGGCTCAGCTTTGGGAAACCTAGGGTTCAAACTTCAGATCAAACTAACACCGGATGTCCAGATGGTAAGCACTTCCCTACCATCAAAATTTGAGATTCGTTACCTGAGAATAAGAGATCCTTCCTTACCCAGGCTGAGATGACCCCTTATTTGCAACAAATCCTCAGTAAGTGCCTGATAGCATGCTGAATGAATGTCTAGTAAAATCCATGTAGCTAATTCCATTAGCCATAAACTAAGTCTGGATTCAGCCACACCTAGACTGCTCTCTGAGAAGGAGTTTAGAAAGCAAAGCTGTCCATTCTGAATCTCATGAATCAATGGAAGGTTTTCCTTAACCTTTGCATCTCTTCAATTAGACATAAACCATTGACCAAGTCTGAGACTAAGACTGGACCTAGCCAACTGTAAACCCCATCAGGAGTTTGTCAAGCAAGGGGGTCCACTCTGAACCTTGAGGCTCAATGGGAGGGTCTCTTACATTTTTGCATCTCCAGTCTCTGTGTAAGTCATTCTAAACAAATTCTAACTCAATTTCCCTTTGTATGTTTCTTCCACATAGTAAGTAATAGAGTGAACCTTGCCAAACTCAGTTAAGTTACACTTCTACAAATTCATGTTAAAATACTTTTGGCAATACCTTTGACAGTGATTCTTTAAGTCATCTAGAACACTCATCCACATCAAATTGGCATCATCAGCAGGGTCCTAAATCAGAATTTGCAACATGGGCTCAGCCATTTCCTTCTGCTAGATCAACCCTCAGCAACTGCTGATCAGGCTAAAGTCCACTGTGCCCTTCCTACACATGCTCATTTCTTCCTCAGAAGCCTCACTTCCCCTCTTGCCTTCAAGTACAGTGATGCTCTCAGCACTAGATGTTCCCAATGACTGAGTTGAACCATCCTCTTCCTCCTTCCTGTCGTTTCTTCAAACTTAGGTCTTTCTTACAGTACCAGCTCTAATGCTTGAGTTTTATAGGTGTAAACACTCAGGCAAAAGCAAATTTTACACCCAGCCACTCAAATATTTGCAGGCTACAAGCTTTCAGCCATACAGCTATCCATCTGCAAACATTATGTTCAAATACTCTGTTCCAAATTCACACTGCTGTGGTCACATATGGGAAAAGTGCAGCATCTCCAGCTGATACAACTAGTGAGTTGCCACAGCATGAATTGCAAACGGCTTTAAGGAGTTGCTCAATTAACAACTTCAAGGCCAAGAACTGGAGAATAACAAAAGTTTGCTCTTAAATGTTAGCACTGAAATATGTGAATTTTGCAGTTTCTTTGCAAAGAAAAAAAAATTAAGGAAAAGTTTAGAATAAATTCTATGCTGCAATTATCTTCTCTTTTCTCCCTTCCACATCTTCTCTCCCATCCCCTGTTGAGGTACATAATTTGTGATCTTGGCCCCTTCACCCTTCCACAGTTCTCCCAAGCCCCTGAAATTAGTTTCTCACTGAATGTCTACAATACAATTTTATTTGGAGAATGTCACAGAGATTGAACTGAGCCATCTGGTTCCTAAGAGAAAAAGAAAATTATTTCTTTTATGCCTCTGCCTATGGCTTGTGGGTCACCAAATTGAGATTATTCATGCACAAAAGCACTTAAGGATTTGCTATTTTTAGAAAAACAGATTTCTTTTTTAGGATAATTAACAAGCTTATAGTAAAACAAACAAACAACAGGAACAACCAAAGTCCAGCTGCAAATTTAAGTACAGATGGAGATGTTCCTCCAAGAGGGGCTGTCCATGCTCAGAAACCCTGGTGACACTGCTCATCTGGAAGGAAAGTCGGGAGCTGCCATATTCACACTGTGGGTGCAGTGCAGGGATGACCGTGCTCATTGCCTGCAGCCAGCTGGGCATGGAGCATCCCTGGACATGGAGAAACCTGCACTGCCCCTGCTAGCTGCATCCTCCTGCTTCTATACTAAGGGGGAGGAACATACGTTCAATGCAACTACATAAACCTTCAGTAGTGTGTCTAGGGTCCCCAACCCTTGACACAATCATGCATACTACAAATGATCCAAACTGGACTAAAAAAGATGGTCCAGTCACTGGCCAAGTTACAGTCTATACAGCACCTCTGCCCTTCACAGAGGAGAAGGATAAGCTTGTCCATTAAAGTACCTTCAAGGGACCAGAGTAGGATGGGAAAGAAGATCTCATGGATTTGGAGCTTCCTCTTTTGGTATAGTCAGGGATTTTCATCCAATTCCTTATTTCACCATTGGGAATAATGGGACTGAGTCCCCGGTGTCTGTGTGTCTTGCTCTGCAGCCAGGATCACCTTTGGGTTCCCCAGCAACAGCTCTGGGTGTCTTCATGCCCAGTTACAAGACCAGCTCTTTAAAAGCCAGGACTACTGTCCAAAACCAGGACAAATAGCCACCATCCTTTGGCTCGATGGGAACAGGGAGACAGCCTGTGGAAATGCTGCATCACCAACATGGAGACCTGAAAAGCCACTGCTAACCATTTCCCACAGCACCCACACTTTCCTTGAGGGCACCCATGAGTGACTGCCCTACAGCAGCTCTTGACACAAGACAAAGGCTCGCCCGAGGCTTGGCCACTGCAACCCAACATGCCGCTGAGAGACAGCCCTTTCTGTTCATGTTTCCCAAAAGGATATTTAATGTGCTGGAAAGCCTCATTCTTCTCAACAGAGCCAGCAACAAGAGCAAAGAACCAAGACATGCTCCTGCTCAGAGCTCCTCCTGGGCGCAATAGCAACTGTCAAGAAGCATCAGAGCAGGAGAGCGGTGAGGCTGGGGGGCATCTCACAACGTGCCCCTTCATGCGGGGACTGCAGCCCTGGCAGGCAAGCCTGCGGGCCCGCTAGACCCCAAGGTGCACTGCCACATATTGAGTGCCCAAAATATCACTCTCACAAGTAAGGAGAAATCCTAATTCAGCATCCAAATAGTGGAAAGGAGAAAAAAGAGAAAAAAGACACAGAAGAGGAAAAGGCAGCTGCAGAGTACAAAGCAGGGCAGTGATCAGCATTACTTTGTAATTTCCTCAAACAGAATGAGGACAGGTAACAAACTGTAAATAAACAGCAAAATATGCCATCTACAATGACAGTTCATAATGGAGAGACATTTGCACACAAGTGAAGGCAGCAGCACACACAAACACCTATAAACAGAACCCAACCTCAGCTCTGTCAGCAAATAAGTTATGTTTGCAAATATAGAAAGGTGGGAAAAAAAACAGAACATGGTCCAGAATGGCCATGACACTCAGCTGAACTCAAAAAGGTGTGGGGTTTTTTGCATGGAGACAGGCATGTTCTAGGTAGTGAAAAAAATAGAAAATAAAACAGTACTTCAAACATGAGTCTCCAACAAGTTTCTAGAGGCTAGAAGTCCTGCTGAAAATTACCAGCATCTAGTATCTGCTAGATAGTATCTTCTTGCAACACCATAGCTTAAAAACCTTCAGCAAAAATCAAGGATGTAAAAAAATATTTAATAGAATTCGAAATGCTCTAACTGTGTTTTGAAAAGTAGTGACTTTCTTGCAGTCATATAAAAACACTCATGGCTAGTCAAGCTCATACACTTCAATTAGCACTTTGTTCACTTCTTAATGACTAATAAATAATAATTAATGAGTTCCACTCTATGTATTACCTCCTTCTCCCCTCATTAGTATGATTATTTATATGTTATGCCCATTAAAACCAGCTAGCTAAGCACTTGTAAAGCACATCCCTTCTTCAGCTGATAGGTGGAAAGCAGTAAAATATAAATATGTATTAACACCCTAATCAGAACAGAGATGATAGCAATGCTCACATCCAGGAAAAGGCTGTTTCAGAGGGGTTATCCAGCAGCCTTACAAACCACAAGATCACGGCTATTGTGTGCATGTGTAACATACTGTACAAGGGAACTACATTATCCTGCACCTTTTCCTTGCACGTTTTGCCTGGGGCAGGCTCTGTGCTGTGGGCAAGAGGCTGAACCCAAGCCTGCAGTGAGGCACAGCAGTAAATTGGTGCTTGTTGACATTACCTCTGGGTTCCTGCCCTGATGAGGTGGCTCAGTGGCTGCCTGCCCGCCCTCCCTCCCTGTGCTCTGGTGCATCCATGCCTGCCCTCCTTCCAGGCTGAGCCAACACTCACTGCAACGGCACTGAGCTGTTACCAGGTTTATCAAGAGCAAAACTCTGCATCCATAAATCTGCTCCTTATCAGCACTTGCTCACGTCCCAGTGCTCAGGATCAGCCTTGAGGCATTAATTCAGTAATGTCAGCAATGCTGTCTGGCACAAACCATCCAGGACTGCCTGGCAAAAACAGAGACTTCCCAACCAGCACAGTGGTGGATAAAGAAACGGTGCTTAAGAGAGATAGGAATTCAATCCCACAGTCTGCACTGGCTCCAACTCACAGGCAGGTGTTCCCAGAGATCAGGGAGGACGTTACGAACGAAGCAGCAAAGCCAATCTCTGCATAGCACCGTGCCATGCTTCCTGAGCTCCAGCTCACTGCCTTAACCACAGCACCATCCTGCATTCATGCAAGAAACAGCCACCAGTGTGGGAAGGCAAGAGGCCTGGGATCTATTCTTGGCTCTGCATACACACTGCTTGCACACTTTCTGCATCAGTTTCCCAATGGCACAAACCATGAAACCTGCATGGAAACATTCCCATTAGAGAAGATGAAGCCCCTTGGCTTCAGTGCCACCGATCTCATACTACTCGGGTCAAAAAGTTGTGCTGAATATTAGCAAAATGCAAATACACAAACTTTGGCATACGGCACAACAATTAGAAAAGGTACGTGATGTGTTTTCAAGGTAGTTTAACAAGAATGAGGTACGTGAATATTCACACCAAGATCATGAAAAATGAACAGCAAAGTTCCAGCTATTAAGGAACAGATTCAAGTTCGGTCATAATTGTCTCCCACCTACAGACAGCAGGTAGACAAAGACTGTGACCTGCCCAGAGATCAAAGCACACTGTCCACTCCTGAAGGAAATTTCTAATCCCAGCAGCTATTATGATATCCATAATCTGACACCCTTCACAAGCAATACATTCATATTCAAATTGCACAATGGAGAAAGAGTAAATGAAAGCAGAAGGAAAGACAAAGAAGTCTCATCTTGATCAATAGTGACCTCGCACCTCAGCTTCTTTAACATCAGCCTGACAGCAACATGCTCCTGGTCACTGAGACACCCCTCCCAGCTGGTACCTACATTCCCTTTAACTTCCCTGGCTGAAGACAAGGCCCCTGGGACAAACAATGCATTAGACAAAATATAGCCCAAAGCACAGTCCTGCTCTACTTGAGCAAGGGCAGAAGGAGCAGCCCAAGAGGACCTCTTCAGTTCTGCAAAGGTGGAAAGTCATGTGCAGCTGGGACACCAAGCAAGATGGGCTCAAGGCTCTCAGGACTGCAACAAAAACAAATGCATTGAGGCAGGACACGGTATGGTAGAAGTATGATTTAATGGTTGACCAAAGACTCTGTTATGGTCTAAACCTGGCTGACAGCCAATCACCACAAAGCCACTTGGGGAATGGGGGAGAGAATTGGAGGGGTAAAGGTAAAGAGACTTGTAGGTTGTGATAAAAACAGCTTAATAATTGAAATGAAATTAAATACATTTTTAAAATATTAGAAAATAGAAATGGGTAATGCACAATGCAATTGCTCACCACCCACCAACTGACACCCAGCCCATTCCCAGCTAGTGATCCCAGAGAAACCAATATCCTGAAACTGCAATCCCAGAAGCAAAAGAGAACCCTCTCCTTCCTGACCAACCCTCCTCTCTATATACTGAGCATTATGTTACATGACCTAGAATATTTCCTTGGCCGGTCTGGGTCTGGTGCTCTGGCCATGTTCCCTCCCAGCCTCTTATACACCTGTGCACAGGTAGGACATGGGAAGTTGGAAAGTCCTTGATTTCTTAGCAACGACTGAAAACATCAGTGTACTATCAACATTCTTCTAGTACCAAATCCCATGCTAAATCCAAAGCACAGCACTATTCTAGCTACTAAGAAGAAATATTAACTGTATCCCAGCTGAAACCAGTACAGACTCAAAACCTCTGCAAGGGTCTTTCTCCAAAAGCCCCCCTTAAGAAGGGCTCAGGTGGGCCACAACACCAATATTAAAATCTCTCTGAAAGCTCTCACATTCACCTCCTCCACTTTGCATTCCTTTCAGACAGCTCCAGAGTCCCAAAGCCAGCCCAGACATAAACCACATATATTCAGATTTGATACTATTACAGTGGCAGTGTGAAAGCTTTCATACCATTAAACCTGTCTTGCTGATCTCTATCATTTTAGGAGGGCAAAGTCATGTTATCTGGGTAATTCACATTTCTCCTCCCCAGACTTGTGCAGATCTTAAGAGCCTGCAGAAGGAAAGGGAGGGGACACTGCCCAAAAATAACACCACACAACTGGACTCTGGCATCTGCATATGTACAAGACAGAAGAGCAAAGGGGTCAGCAAGCCTTATGGCTTAAGCCAAGACAGGAAAATTGCAGAGGAGGAACAATTAAGGAGTATAACAGGAAGTTATGTGAATTCCCTGGTGACAAGCTTGGGCAGAAGAGTCCTTGCATCTCATTCCCTCTGCTCATTGGGAGGAGGGGGCTCTGCCAGGCCCCTGCACAGGGAAGCTCACCAGGAACACAGATGGGAGCCAGCCTGGAGCCCTGAGGGGGAGCTCAGAGCTTGCCAGCCTGAAGGCTACACTGGTCAGGGCTGGCAGAAGCAATCCAAAATGCATGGCCCTGCTCCTAAAAATAAACCCATCCTTTCAGTCTTGAAATAAAGGCAGTTTCTTGCTTTTACTTTTTGATTTGCCAATACCTGAAGTGTAGCCAAAATTCAAGTACCATGTCCTCTATTCAGTGGGTGTATCTGCACCATCAGCTCCTCTGTGCCCAGCTCCTTGCCTTGCAAGAAGGCATTTGGAAGAAAAACAGGTAGGACATATCCTTTAAGACTGTAATTTCACTGCCCCCTAATAATGATAACCAAGTCCCTGGTGTACAGAGTAAGGCTGTCATCTAGTGGCAAGCAGGAAGCCTGCAATTAAATCTCAAGCAAAACTAAACACGCAATACTGTGAAACTCTGCAAGCTCGCTGACATCCCCTTCCCTCTCCTCTCCCTGATGACCTGTGCACGGGAAGGAGTAAGTCCATTTGGCATTACTTCTGCAAACAAAATTAATCTTTTAGTACTGTATGGTCTTGAAAACACAGACTCATCTCCAAGCTTGTCAATGCCCTTGAAACCAAGAGGCATTTCTCCTCTGGCTGGGAACAGGCAGAGGTGCTATCCTTCAGGTCTCCCCTTGGAAGACACCACTTGCTACGCACAGCTTTAAGTTGTCCTGAATGGTGCCTCTATGGAGGGGAAAACTGCCACATCCAGCCACAAGCATTCTAGCTCAGTTATTTGCAAAACAGCCTAAATGAAGAGAGGAAATGGGGAATTTTTCCTCATAACAATACCTTCTCATCTTACAGGCATTACTCAAGTCATTAAATCGGTGACTGGTGCTGCACCGCAGCACAGTACCAAGTCCTCACTTGTCTTTGCTGGTGGTGAAACAGCCAGTGCTCACTTAGCAAGCCCCAGTGCTTCCACACTCACACCAACTGCTCTAGCAGCTGCCAGCCTTGTTGCTCCACAGGACTACTTCTTTGAGAGGATGTTTTATCAGCAGTGACTCTGTGTCACTATTTCCAGTCCCTGGTACAGGCAAATTAGCTCTGCCTGAAGTACAAGAAGGCTCAGTTCAACATCCTCTCCTATTTTAAATAGTCAGATATACCTAGAAGCACTCCCCAAATCATCCCCCTACCATTCCACATCATACAGTGGTTATAACATCAAGAGTCAGTAGATGCTAGAAATGGAGGGAAGAGCATTTCAGGCTATCACACAGCTGATTTATTATTTTTAAAGTACAAGCCCCAGAGAGCATCTGTGAGACTCAGGAGGTCCAATAGCCCAGAGATTTTGCCAAGGCCCACAGCTAGGAGAAAGGGGGATACCTGTCCTAATTATACAGCAGAAAAAACTCATAAGACAAATGATGCCAGACTCCTCCGGGGTCAAAATCAGCATAAGTGCCACAGCAGGCAGCTCCAGTGAAGCATGATGCCAGCTGACCCTACAAAGAGAAGTGCTAAGGCCCTACACTGCCAAAGGCTCCTTTCAGTGCTTTCCTAGTAGAGAGGTCTCATCTCAGAGATCACAGAAGTGACCCCATTCACCTTGCCAGAAACACAGGACGAGGCTTGCAAAATGTGTTGCCAGCAGAGGGGAAAGAGGAGTTGGGAGCGACTTCAAGAGAAGCATTAGTTTCTATGAGTGGTGATCACTAAAGAAACAGTGGGTGCTCTGAGACCTCCTGCATGGGATGGTTACGGAATTAGGAAGGAAGGATGGCCAATGGCTATACAACGCAAGCTACTTCAGAGCTGATGAGCTCTCCACAAATGCAAGCAAGAAATTATGAACCTGTCTGAAAGGAAGAGGTTGCCTGATTTGTGAATGGCTCTTCATAATCTCTCCCTGCTTTTTCAGTGTCATTCAGAGCTATGGTTATAGCAGAGCTGACTGGAGTACAGCAACAGTGACACAAAGTTGCTAGAAAAAACTCCAAGCACCTGTACATCCACAGGACATGAGGTAGCTCAGCACCTCCAAGAATCAGGCCCTAAATTACATTAGTGTATGAGATGTGACCCTGCCACTGCAATGAATGCAATTCCAAACACTTGCCAATTTACAGTGTCTGTTCCTGTCAACTGCACCGAGCCTGCCGGCATGCAGAAGTTATCCATTAGCTTCGTTTTTGACTGAGAAACTGAGAACAGGGGACTTCAGTCAAAAGGAACAACTTCGCTTCTCAATATGCCTTAACTGCAAAAACTTTTGGAAAACAAACGAACAAAGGAGACAAACACATGGACCACAACCTCTGCAAAGGATGACCCTGAGGCCCAGTGACAGATGAGGGAGGGCTGTAAAATGGGCATTGGCACCAGAACATAACCACCACCAAAGGTGATGCCCTCAAAGACAGCAGCAACTGCAGGTAGCAGAAGCCTCTCCGTTTCCGCAGGAAATAAGTCTCCTCTCAGAAAGTCACATAGAAAAGCTATTTATTTTAAGTAAAACAACCTCTTTTCTTGAAAAGGTTCCAGAATTCATTTTGTTGACAATTTCTCAAAGAAAGACTGAAGCTAATGTCTGGGTGGGTCTTAAATATTTAAAAAAAAAAAAAAAAAAAAAAAGTTAAGTCCATTGGCTTTTCCCCCCTCCCTCCCAGAACAGTAGTCAGCCCCATAAAAGTCTCATCACTTCATTACCCAAACACAGAGTACAGGACAGCAATTTCGATCAGACTGAAAGCCCTCAGCCTTTTGTGCTGCCCTTGCTCAGCCACATTCTGCTCAGCCACACTCCCTCTGGCATCAGAAGCCCCACACCGTGATTTTCAGCAACCTTGGGGAATGAAAGCATTTTCCAAGAAACCTGATTGATCCAATGCAATTCAGGAGTTTTTCTTCTTTGTGTTCCTGAAGGCCGTGTATAGCTGAGAATGTGAAGAGCTGCCACGTCTCTCTGTGCACATACCAGCGAAGGAGTTCAGAGTGACCCACGGCAGCACAGAAGAAAAGGTCATTAATGAGAACGGTTGCAATCTTCATAGCAATAAATCCCAGTGAAATGGAGGGGCAGGCAGAGAAATTAAACAATCTTCCCACTCACTTCTCAGGAGACAATTCCTCCCTGCAATCTGAATAAATTTTGCTTCTCTGATGCCACCACCTCTTTTCCCCATCAGCAAGGGTTGTCTCACATTATCCCACCTGGAAGCAATTTAAAAGCTGTGAGGTCAAGTGCCACCTTCACTTTGCTTTACAGAAACAATAATGCAACACACAAGCCCCATGCCCCCTTTTCCCCATCCCCCCCATTGCAGATCCATTTGCATTTGGGTTCAACTGTCTATGACAGAAGAGTCAGCCACTATTTTCAAGCCTCCATGTTAGATGAATGAGTCCTGCTGCTCCGAGGCATACAGGAGCAAGAGCCAACATATTCAGCACAGACCCATATCACAAAGTTAGGCCCTTTTAAGGCTGGTCCAAAATTATCCAGCAGCATAAGTTTTTTTTCTAAATAAAGCAATTCCCACCCCCACTTCAAGGAAAAAAAAATCTACCATCCATAAGCAAAAAGTTGTTTTCATTGAAAAGAAAAAGAAAAAAATCAAATTTGTATTTAGGCTCATGAAACAAATGAAAATAAAGAAGTGGACCACTTCTATGGAAAAAAACAACCAAGCTGTATCTCCCCCCATTTTCCACTGTCATTTTCTGTTGGAAGAGAATTTCCATCCAGCTCTAGTCATTTTGTCCCTGTCAGGTCAGATTGGATCAGCTCAATGAGCTCCACTTTTATTTGCGGTTATGTTTGAAACTGATAAATTAGGCCAAACATCAATGGAAAAACCCCAATCAAGTGAGCGTCTAAGAAGAAAAGTATACGTTATTTCAGGAAAGCAGTGTTTGAACAGATAAGCAGGTTTCTTGCTTCTTATGCAGAAGAGTGGATGTTTCCTTATTGAAGGGGGAGCAGCGGGGTATCACATTAGCCTTGGGAAGGAGAGATCAGTTCTCCACCACAGGAACGATGAGCAGCAATGACTGCAGGAAATTTGCCAGCCCCACCGCCAGGCACAACTCAGCAAGTCATCAGGTCTTCACAAGAGAGCAAATCTTATTTAGCCCTGTTCTCATACCACTTGGGACAATCCTGTGCCTTACAGGTCCATAACCCACGCTCAGAGCAAGGGCCAGCATTTGTACCCATACAGCATATGTTTGTCTTCAGAGCCAGGAACAATCCCAAGGGATAACAATGGCAGCATGCCAAAACAGGTATTTGACTTCAGCTATCTGCAGTATAGGTGTCTGATCAACAGGGCATTACATGACCTTAAATGACACATTGTTCGAAGACACTAACTCTGCCTTCACACTAACCTCTGCCTGGACGAGGGCAAGCTGGTCAGTCCCAAAAGAAGTCCTCTGAAAGGGACTAGACATCATCTACCTGCAGCCATGCAAACTAGCAACACAAAATCTAGGTTTACCTTCCCACTCTAAAGCATATCCACAGCTGAACTGGGTATGGCCAGAGCCCCTGGAGATCCCCATGGCCCCCCTGTGTGAGCCATGGAGATCTCCAGGGGCTCTGGCCACCTTCAAGGCTGTGGACCAGAGATCTCAGTATGAGCAAGAAGAGTATTTGCTCCTTTTGTGTTCCAGCTCTCCTTCAGTAAAGCTGGGATAACACCACATGAACATTTAATACCTACAACAAGGCACTGACCCATTAGGGGCTTCCAGCAACTACTGTGACATGAACAACAAGTGCAGCACATTGGCCACTGCCACACCTGAGCAATCCCTGCAGGTACTCCAACCCAGGCTGGGATACAGCGGGCTAAAGCAACCCTTGACAGACTGCACCTCTCTGTGGAAAGCACACTGCTCACTACAGAGCGAGGTCCCTGTGGCTCTGCGTGAGAAGGATGATGAGGGGAAATGAGAACTGGCTTTTCTTGATGACTGCAGTTTTCTTACCAAATAGTTTCTTGTCCCTAGTCATTCTGACCTCGATCAAATTAAGAGACAGTGGACTGGAAAAAAAAAAAACAAACAAACATACAGCAAAAAGAGCATTTTTCCAGTGAACACAGACTCAATCTATGGGACTCAATAGCGTCCAGATCTACAGAGTGAAAAGCTTAGATTCTTTCAAAAAGTCAGTGTTTCAAATAGCAGATTTATACCTGCTTTCTGACTCCTACAACAAAAATATCACATCAGGCTCTCAGTGCTCTAACGGCAGAGCACTTAGTGGTCACAAGCTGGGGTGAGGCTGATACTCCCTCTGCAATATGTAAAACCAAATACAAGGTGTTTCTTAAGACCTCTGCAGCTCCATAAAGAAACAGTTTTCAAGCTCCTCTAGACACCACGCAACCAGCTAGACCGTAAGTCCACAGAGCTCTGGTATACCACCTTCTGTGTGCACTTCCAGCATTAGAAACATAAACACATTTCCTAACCCAATGTGACTTGAGAGGGCTGAGCTATGTGCTATTTCTGGAAACATGCCTTGAGCAACACTTTCATTAATCTACAGCTGTTTGAGCAAATTATTAAGGCTACAAAGCTACAGATCTTTTCCCTTTAAATCAGACATAATTGTAAATGAATATTTCTTTTGGGCTTTGAAAGTCTGCTCCCGGAGCAGGAAATGTGTAACAGCCACTCCAAGTACAATTTTATGGTTGGATTTTAAACATAAGTAAACAATGCAGACACCCTACATGCAACATAACTGGAGCATCAACCTTAGACACGCAGCAGATAGTCTCCTCTGTACTTTTGCATTTGAATACCCTCTGTAAAGCACTTCAGCCAGGTCTAAATCTCACCATGCTCACCTCCAGAGTCTTCCCTTGTACCAAACACAGGACACGTTGACAAACCCAACAATCCCTCTGTTTTGGGGCTGATTTATATCATACTTTGTTTTTCTTTTCCAGGCACAGCAGAAAGTCTCCTTGGGGCAAAAACTATCCCTTATTACATTTTAATGTAGCATCTGACAAAATGGAGACTTAGTTTGTTCTAAATGTCTGTGCATCTCAACTATGAAGAGAATAGGCTAGCGATTCCTTCAGTGACAGCAGGCTCTTCATGGAGCTGACAAAAAGTGACACCTGGGCAACCCAAGAACCCACCCCAAAAGCAGAAAGACTCTAATGACTCAAAGATCAACAACCAGTTCCTGGAGAATAAGTGTCCTGATATTCTACAATTCACCCTAACTCTGAAGCATCCTGCATCACCCCAAGTCTTAAGAAGTGAACATCAAAGCCTTGTTCTGGTGAGCCTTCTATCACCTAGTAAGTTCTATCACCTGCTTCAGAGAGCTGGACAGTAATCTCCAGGAAGAGTTCAAGGTCTAGAAGTGACACCAGCTCCATCCTGCAAGTCCTTCAGTCCTTGTACCTCTGCTGCAACCTTACCTGCTTCCCACACCATCCAAGTCTTGTCATCTTATACCACCTGCATTTCACCCAGAAGAACACTCCCCCTTCCACCTGTATCACACCCTTCCCTGACTAATTCCTCTTTCTTTTCCTGCTTGACACCTAATTCTTGCCTGCCTGAGGTGACTTTAATCTCTCCCATGCTATGTCACACACAGGCAGTAATCCTTGCTCTCCTGTAACAAGCCGTGTGCGTGTAATCTTTTCTACATTTCTAAGGAACTTCAGTCTCCCTTCTGCATCCTTGTCTTTCCCCCTCCTCTCACAGTCACATGCAGTCATGGATGCTCATGCTGAAGGGCTCGGAGAGACTGGCACACCACTCCTGGATGGGCACGTGGGATGTCTACCCTTTCCAGTACACTTGCTACAGTTCACTGCAAGCCTACGGATACGTTTAGCTCATGTTATATTCACTCGCAAACTTTCCCACAGAAGAGTCGAGACTCCCTGTGAACTGCATTTGCCCGCCCCCCCCCAAAAAAAAGGTGACAGATCTTTGTTTTAAAAAGCACCCTAATGATTTCCTTATGGTCCCAGATTGACTGCTGGGTGCTGCCGCTGCTACTCCGCAGAAGCCACTGTGTCTGCTCCACTTCGCCATCAGCAATGCCTGAGAGCAACATGGCATCAACAGGATTTCTGTGGGGATGGATATGCTTTCTCTTTTTTTTTTTTTTTTTTTTTTATTGCTACTTATTCCATCAGAAGTTTTTCCTCACTATGCCATTTCAGTTGAGCAAGCTGCATACCATCTGAGACCACTGATCGATGCAGCTGCATCTGCACAGCACCCCACACCGGGGCTGGAGACACATGGCAAGACACTCACTGAGGGCCGACATGACTTTAATGATGTGGGTACAACTCTCTTCCTACTCTTTTGCAAGCCTAGTTGACTAATGAAGGATATTACATTCTCAGCAAGTGTTTTGTGCTTTCTATTTCCTATCTGATCCAACTGCTTGCTGCTTAATGAACTGGCTGAAAAATATGCCAATGGAGACCTTGATCCAAGCTTCACTGAATTTAGTGAAGTCACATCAGCAGAGGGTTTGGCCAAGAGCTAGCAAATATCCTAATAGCCCAGAAAAATAAGGTATTTATTCTGATTCCAGCTATGCTAGCTTAAATCCAGATCATGTCCACTGCATTAATTCTGTAGGGTGTATGGGTAAAAAAATGCTTTTAGTGTTTTCTACAGTCAGTTTCAATCACACAACAGAAAACATATGTCCCTTCTCACAAAGGATGGTATTCTCATAACTGTACCAACCCTTCAAGCTCCCCAGTGTCCCTGGTTATGGTGTGAGCAAACACACCCCGAGTCCTCAGGCCTTGCATGTTGCCAGTGGGAGCACAGTCCATTACTCTGATCATCTCATGTACTACTGAGCAGGACCAACAGGGTGCACAGATAAAGGGGAGGTCTGAACCTAAGACACTTGGCATCAATAAGAGCTATTCCCTTGCTATGCCAGTTCAAGAACATCTCTCATTTTACCCTTTTTGACTGAAACAAGATGCATGAGGCCAAGGGGAGCCCATGTAATTTCTGTTCTCATTACCACAGTCCCCTGTCTGGGCTCAAAACTGCATTTCCCCAGCCAGTCTCCCAGTCCTACAGTGCAAAGGATTTAAGGCTTCTGTTAACACCTTGCATTGCTCATCTCTTACCCTACTGTTTGAGTGACCTGCTTGTCACAAGGGCTGCTCAGCAAGTCACTGATAGAGGCCAACATTGGTATCATCCCATTAAATTAGTACCAGTTCCTTCAGACAAGGTTTTCATTGCTATGCTACTGTAATATGTGAGCATAGAGACTAGAGACGAGGCCAGTAGGATCAAACCAAGATCTCAGTCAAGTTCAAGATTCTTGCCACTTTTTTCCCCTAGACAACCAAAAAGGCCAAACATTTTCAGAAGCACCTTGCTGAAGGAGCAGGAACCTTCTTGACAAATGGTCTTTTCACACTTGATTAAGAACATTGTACAGCACCTGGATACTCTGAATGAGGAAAACAAGCAGCAATTAGATGTTAATTAAACCCTTTAAAGATGAGAGGGAATGAAGATGTAAGCAGAATCCCCTCACAGGTACATACCACACAACAGGCAATCACGAATACAAGCTACTTGGATATAATGGCTTTCCATTACTCCTCCCTTCCCATTTGCTGGCTGCTGGTAGTGGAAAGATTAGCTAAAAGATTCATCTCTATCCCAGGTAGAACTCAGGGAATCTTTCACTATCCTAAAACTTCACCCTTGAACCCTTCAGCACTGCAAATCAGAGCCACAACCCTTACAACTATGGATGTATTCACTGTTCATTGTCTTTTTTAAAAAAACTGACTAGAAGGATAATTATCAAGGCCAACTTGTACCACTGATCCATACACCTGAGGAATGAAAGACCAACTCCAGGACCCTGACTCCCACCCTAATCGACCTCCTTTTCCTCCTCCATCAGACCATTCCCCCTCACTTTGCTGATGGTTGCACTAAACATAGCAAAAAGGAAAATTAAAAAATTCAAACTTCCCAGTCCCAGCATTAGTTTCTTCCCTTCAAGATTCAGGGTATAAAACTGCAGCCTGCTCCTTCTCTCCATCATTTTACATGATGCATCCAACATGCCTCCTAACCCCCTCCACATCAGTGACTCTACCATCTCTCTTCCATGGGTAACACACCCCTTCCCCTCACAGCCACACAACTACTATTTAAGAGCAAGACTTCAAATGTGGTACCAGACAGGTCTTCCAACTTGCTCCCCAAGCAGAGGGCTGAGGGTACAGCAACTCCAAATGCGTTCCTTTCCTGCAATGTGGCCCATTAATAAATCCAACAAGATTAACAGTCCTGCAGTGTCTCCTGGGCTTGCCTGAACCCTTGGTCTCCCTCAGGATTGCTCTGTTCAAACCCTTAATCACTGCTGCCTAGAGACTCCTCTCTTCCTGCTGGGGGAGAGGGTTTAAGGCAGCATTTTCTTCAGTGAAGAAAAAGGCACCGCTTTTTTTCTGATAGGATCAGTATCTGCTAATGAGATACCCTTGTTTCAGACAAATTCTGCCAGCCTCTTGAAAACGTTATTTTGATCCTTCCTGAGCCTGTACATGCAGGTCTAAAATTGCATGCATGCCGAAACAGAACTCGGATTCGTCCACCTCAGAAAAAAGGGTTTGTCTGCCTTCCTCAGTACATTGGTATTTTCAAACCTAATTTCTCTTTCTAGTACATTTCTCAAAAGCCTGACATCCTCTACATGCCCCTAATAGATCACCACTTTATATGTCCCAGGGAAATGTTCTTCCCATTTCCCAAAGTATAGTCTCATCAGCAGAGACGTTCTCTAAAACACATCAGACAAGCACAACATCCTGTCCACCGTGCTTTTATGAATTACAGTCTCACTGGGGAATGATACTTAATGTATGTCATTCCACTAGGACAGTTGGATCACAACTAAGCAGCCCCAGCTATATTACCAGTATTATTAGTAAAAGGGTATTAATAATTAAAGTGGTCGTTAGCACCACCAGCACGGGAAGGAGCCCAGTTAATATTAGAAGGACTGTAAAAAAAGTGGTTTGGGAAGAGACTACTCTTGGCTAAACATCATCAGACAATTCAAAGGATAAAGAAGGGCTCAAGCAGAGGAATATTAGTTGTAAATTATCTTAACTGGTTAAAATTGGGATTATCTGTAAAAGTTTGCCTTTAGCTCAAATTTTTCACAGGGTACTGTGGGGAAAATGAAGTCCCACGATCTTAAAATGAACAAATAATAAAGTACTGCTTTAGTCATCGGTGCAAGGAGAAATAGCAGTTGGAAAATGCTCATTTGTCTTCCTCCTCCTCACACAGATATAAGACCATACAGGGGAATATAAACAGATTCCATTTTCCCACTCCTGTACCCATCCAGCCTTGTTCTCTGGGCTGTACTCATGAAACCCACCATCCTCCCCCTCTCCTGCAAAACCCTTACAAAATCTGAAGGCCTAAAAGATTTTTTTAAGTCTTAAGACTCCTGTGGCCATGTTCAGGGATCTGCATAAGTAATCCCAAATAAGTGTCTCATTACTGATCTTACTAGTCCAAAGGGAAGCAAGACATGAAACAAGTCACACGTCTGCCCACGCTCTACCTTGGCCGTTGTTTAATCAGGTATCAGGTTTTCCATTATATATTATTTATGTACCATGACTATTTACTACTGATGGGGAGAGATAAATTGCCTGCTGTCTACATCTATCTGCCTATGTTAAACCATTCCCTTGCCCTTCGGCGGTGATTTTCCCATGCTGTCACTGCAGTTCATCAGCCTCACAGTGACTTTTCTCAGCCCACGCTTCCTATGTGTCCTTACGAGCAATATCTGGATGGGGCTACTGCTTTTCCTGGAGTCATCTTCTGGGGGTCTCTCAGGAGGATGCAGGTCACATATGGCACAAGCAGCACCACCAGCCCACTCAGATTTCATTTCCCCCATCTTCTGTTCAAAGTCCGTGACAGAGGCCAAGGAATCATAATCCAAGCATAGAAACCCATGTACACACCCTGCAGAAAATGGCTCAAACATCTGCCAGTCTTGGCACCAACTCTGGCCACAGCCTGGTGTATTATAAGTCTGCAACAAGGGCCAGGACTGGTTCTCCCTCTACCAGAGAGAATGTAACAATAATTGGGGATTTATGGCTCCCCCTCCAATGCAACTGGAATTTCAGCCTTGCACAGAAGCTGCAGCACCCAGGACAAAGTATTTCCCTCCTAGTTTAAGCCCCCTTGATCCCCTAAATTATTTCATTCAGCTACATATCACCTTATAGGCCCCCAAGCAACACAGCACTTCCTGACTACTGATGGCTAAAATCCTACTCAGTAGCCAGTAGCAAGCAGACAACCTCTGTACCATGCAAAGCTCCTGCTTAAGGCCATGCACATGGTTCTCCACTTTATTACAGCTTTTAAACCTTGCTGCGTTTGAAGAGCACATTATAACCTGACTGTCACAACTCCGAAAAAGCCATCAAAAGCTGGCCAGAAAGAAGAGCAGAGAGGTTTTGTTTGCTTAATTAAAACTGGCTTCATAATGGAAATTATGATGGTTTGTATCAAATAGCAATTAAGAATGCAGGATGTGACTGCTGGCTTTGCTCAAAACATGAGCTAAGCATTTTCTGGACTCCATTAAATTCAAATAATGATGACTTAGCCCAATATGGAGTTAGCAGCTCAGTGCTGTCAGCCTGATTTTATCCCAAGTCTCACCATATTTACATTTTCTCTGTGGTTGTGTATTTGTGCAAATACAAGATAGTCTTCAGATCTGCAAAGGAAATGACAGAAAAATTCTGAAAACATGACCCAAGTGTATAGAAAAGTTTCAAAATCAATGGTAAGTAAGAAGAGAAACATTTTTTTTTTCTTTAAATTCCTTCATTTTTAATCCTGTCTCTTGAGTTTCTAATGCTCCAGCTGTGAGTTTTGAACTGGCAGCCCAGGGAATAATGATGGGCAGAGGCTGAGAAGGGCAGGAGCTCAGCGCTTCCCATTAACTGCATTAGCAAGGGCTTCAGCCTAAGCCAAGGTAATTGCCAAAGCCACTCCTAAACCACCAGAATTAAGTTGATTTACACCAAGTAAAATCCAGCCACCGGCATTTACATAGGCAGTTGCACATCCCTTTGCTCAGCCTCTCTGAAAGGACCAGCTGGTAATGCTTATCACCTGGAAGCGATGCCCTCAGTGATCTGCTCAATACACTATCCATTCAATACAGCTCAAGAGATATTTTTCTCGATTCACTGGAGTCTGTCAGCTGTGCTGGGAGCACTCTATTTTCCATTAGAAGACTGTCTTTTGTTGCTTAAATCTCCACCAAATTTGAATGGATTGGGATGACATTTTTCATGTCAGGTGTTTGCCTCAGGCTATACATACACTCACATGTAAATATCTATGTACAGATAAAATTCAGGAGAAAGGGTGAGATTTCATATAAAGCAGTTCAGCTGTTTCCGAGGCTAGCAATGGGAGGGCTGAGTCCAGCCATGTCCTACACACATCTTTCCCTCTCCAAACAGCTCCAGTCTCCTGTTCTCTTGACACTCCCTCAACTTCAATTTTGCACCAGCTTACTTCAAGTCACTCCACTCTCCAACTGTCACATATTGCAGTGCAGCATTTTGGACACCATCCTATACAAAGCATTCTCCCTATTCCAAGAACTCATTGGCTAGCCATAATTTTGGGGAACAACTGAGATCTGAATTTTTATCAGCAACTGAAAGCTGATCTGTAGATCCAAACAATCTCTGGATCTACATGTCATTCCCCATCACAGCTGAAATATAGAAGTGTTATGGTTGGGGCATGATACTGGTGACAGACCGCAGATCCTTGTAAAGGATGGGAAGGAAGGACAGCACAGAGGTGGTAAACTTTTTGCTAAAACACCATTTAGGCTTCCATTGGTTAGGGTAGCCTGGGACACTTAAGGAGATCAAATAACCCATAGTCTCACCCTCTCCTAGAAAAGAGCTAGTAACAGAGTCAAGTTCTGCTTCTTCCCACCATAACCTGCCACATGTCTCCAACAGCATCATCAGCACCTCTCCAACACTACAGGAGCACTCTTCACTGCTGCTCAATAACAGGAAATTACTGTCATTAAAAAATAAATGACTGGTGGGGGTGAGAAGGGGGTGTGTCAAAAGTAGATATAACAAAAAAATGTGAAAACTTCTAAATAGTGAAGAATATTAAAAAGCATCATACATAATCGCTTCCCCAAAAAATAATCATCATTGATGGAATCAAAGTAACTCTCTATTTTACAGTATCAATCACTGACCAAAGGTTCACACTCATCTAACAATCTGGTCTTTTTGCAGGCTGGGAAGAGGAAAGCAATTACTTCCATAGCCACCTCACACACGTCACAAGAGGATCCCCACTGGGAGTCTGATCATGTTCACAGTTCTTCAGGAAAGGGTCCAATTTGACATGCAATTATACCTGAAAGGGTGGAGGTGTTCTGCTAACGATGTTCTCATGCCAGAGACTTTGCATCTTTCACTGAGGGACACGCACCAAAAAGGGAAAGAATCCAAGTGCCACTGATGTTAATACAATCAAAGCCGTAAAGTTTAAACAAGGATTTAAAATATTTTCCAGGGCATCAAAACTGCCCTTCTCATCTTCCTTTCATGCAATCCCCAGAACATGTGGCAGCACCTCTCCAACTCTGTTACTTCCATTACATTAAACTGCAGTCCCTAAAAAGAAAATATTTGTTCCCACCTCACTCCTCTCTGCTGGCACTGAGACTCACCCTGTCCCCGTGCACTAACACACAGAGAATGGAACAGACTTCAGACACGTATATTGAAAAGAGATAAGATAAATTGCATAAATAATTAGAAAAAGCAGACAAATAGCTTTTGATGGGATTCGACTGACAATGAGAATCTTTGGCTTTGAAACCCTCTGGGTGCAGCAGCAGTCGCTCACATGGGACAGCCAGGAGCTGGACCAGCCACAGGGATGTAGCCAAGGGTAAGCACAAGCAGATAAAGTTCAACTTTCTTCCACTTTGGCCAGGTAAAGCTCATCACCATGTCTACCACAGAGTACAGAAGAGGTGGGCATCTTTGCCCTCCCACTGATGCATCACCGGCCACGTGGTGCCTGGCCGCCTCCTCCAGCTCCAGCGCCCTGTGCTTCTGGCAGCGTTGGCCGGTGCCCACCGCGCTCTCCTGAACACGGAGCAGAGCCCACACACCCCCGCTGCACGGTGCCCACATGGTGCCAAGGTGATTAATGAAGTTCATTATTGAGTCTAGGTGTCTTGATTTCAGGAGCCACACTAACAGACAAAAGTAGCCATAAAAAGATACCAAGTGCAAGCATATATTACATTAGCAAAAAAAAGAAATCCGTCAGTCAAAAAATAACCAATGTAAAACACCGAGAAACCAAGAGATGCAAACAGAAAAATGCAACTTCATGCAAACTGAGGTAAAGACTCCCTGTGGACTACAGAAGGCAATGAAAGAAATAAAAAAAAAGGAGGCTCAGGCTGGCTTTGAACCTTATTTTCTCTTTCTGAGCTGCTACTGAACTTCCTCCCCCTTCAATTTCAATCAAATATTCAATTACAAGCACAAAAGACACCGACTTGAGCATTCAGTGCAAATAATGAACAGCCAAACTAAGAAGTGTGGCCATGTTTCTCTATCACAGCTCATACAAAGCTTCATCATTTCAAGATCTATGGACTTACTGGAAATTGGTTGGACTTGCCAGTCTTGCGATATCGTAAGGAAATACAACCCAGTTAATAGAAGAGAAGCAGAAAACACATGTTCTGACTGCAATCTGATATGCTGGTGGAAAAAAGTTTGAGAGGATTTCTACACAGCAGCAATCAGAACTGAATTTCTGCTCTTCTCTGGTTTTACTAGCCTCTCAGTGGCACTCCATACAGCCAGATAAAAAAAAAAAAAATCATTTTACTTAAAGACTCCACACCTCCCCAGACCTTCATTCAAGTGTTGTGAGGGGTGACATTAGATCGAACTGAAATAGCTAATAAGTGCTCAGGTAAAGTCAAAGAAGGTCAGATGTGCCACTTGACACTTCTCAGGTCAACCAAAACACATGATAAAAAGAAAGGAAAGCTTTAAAATTACTAGTGGATCTCTCTCGATTTAACAGAGGGGAAAAAAGAAGAGCATCTGCACGCACAGTCCACCTTTAGGGAAGCTTGTAACTTGTCTCAGCTGAACCAGGGTCTCTGCGCCAAGGGGTCACTCCACCTTGCCATTCCATGTAAACCTTCCTACCTTCCCATCATGGAATAACAACTGTAGCAGTTGTACATCCCCCCTCTCGCACGCACTCTACCCAGCACTCCTCCCCTGGGTCTGTGCTTCCAGCTCTTTAATCTATTTCTATGAGAAATACTAATTATTAACCACATCAGGCAGAAGTCTTGCAAATTTAAAGGAAGGTGCCTCACATTGTTCATCTTCCCTTCTTATGTCAGAGACAAAGAGTGAGAAATGGAAGCAACCCTGTCACATTTTTCAGACCCTTCAAAATCCACACAGTAAGCTCATCCATCATTTCCTTTAAACAGCCAAAACAAAACAGTCTGAAACAAAGAAGCACAGGGGAGTCCTGTCAGCTCCCTCCCTAATGCCAGAGCCCAACAGTTTGGGTACAGCACCGTAGGCGATGCCAGACACTGGCTGCCTGTGTGGGGGATCTCTCTCACCCTGCTGCACGGCAGGGCACCAATGATCCAGTGCAGATCAGAAGGCTCACAGGCTCAGCAAGCACATGCTGCGCATTAAGGAAGGTCACACCTTTAATTAAGGTGGTGTCAAATTCTGTCACAAGCCTCTCCTCCACTCCCTCCAAATATGTTAAAGAGGGTCATACTTTACCATTAATTATGCTGAGCCTGAAGCAATGCTTGCAAGGCTTTGCCTCCCTTGCACGCTACACTCGAGTGGTCTGAGCAGAGAGCCCTTTGACCTGAAAGCGGTAAGCTGAGCTGGAAACTGTGACTGCAATTCCACAGGAGCTTCTCTTAATGCCCATCACCTACAACTTAAAAGCAGGCTATATTGAGAACACATTTATACATAAATGACAGGATTGGATTTTAGTTCACTATCTGGCCACTGGTTCCAAAAGTTTATCTGTTGAATTTTTCCTGTTCCCAGTGCAAGGTGAAACAAGTGACCTGCCTCTATCATCTGACCATTTATGAATCTTACAGAAGATAACCCTTTTTCTAGGTACTAACATCCTATTTCATTTCCTTAACCTCCCCCCATGGAAAGGCTGTGACAGGTCATACAGGGATAAACAACAAAAGGGGCCAGAGACATCGAGCCAGCGCATTACAACAGGTCGTTTCAGCTCCCCATTGAAATATATGTGGAAATAAATCTGAGGGACTCTGAGTGTAACGTCCCCCAAACAGGCCTAATGTAGCCCTGTTCCACTCCTCCAGCCACAGAGAAGGAAGACTGCAGCAGGGTTGCTCCAAGAAATGCAGGGCGGGGAGGGAAAAATCATCAAAACCCCTTATTGCAACACAACGGTAGATATCCCAGTGCACTCTCCGACTATAGATAGATATAAAAATGTATTTCCATAAATAGAGATCCAAAACCAAAAATCAAAACACTGGTAAAAGGAGACCACCAACTGAGCAGCACATTGCATCATACAGCTACCCCAGCCATCCTCCAGCACAGCAGCAAACCTATGCACATCCACTGAAAGTTATTATTTTAGGAGAACATGGTCTTTGTTGCTGATACATTTTGAATATTCTCATCGTTAAAAATAAAACACAATAAGCTCTCATAAGAACAGCAGCACTAAAGGAATCTCCCACCACTAACTGCATTATCCCCAAGGTAATTTTGTAATGAAGATTTTTTAATGTTTTTTTATAAGTCACTGTTGTTTTCTTTTTGAAAGGATTAAATTTTCAACTAAAATGTCATTTTTATGGTAAAAATAATTGCACCATTATTATTTCCACTTAAATACGTTCTTTCAGAGCTTCAGGGCAGCTCCAGTTTTCTTCTCTTCCTATCTTCTACTTCTGAGGATAGAGCAAGCTTGCAGGTAGGACCTGCGCTGTATACTGCACTGAGGCAGAGCATCAGTTCCTTCCTCTTGTTTTGTTTTGCTTTTCATCAGAATTGCCTATGAAAACACATTTTTTTTATTATTATTATTTCTGCTAGGTCATATGCAGAGAGAGACAGTTTCTCTGTGCACTGATAAGGAACAATTAGAAAACTAGGAAGGACATATTCTACCACCAAATCAGTCTTTAATGTTTGACATTTTCCACACATACGCTGAAAAACAGGAATGAACAATGAATGTCTTTCGGTAACAAATGAAAAACTGAAATAGCAAGAATTCTCCGTAATGTTTTGCTTCCTTTGAAAAAACATTTCTCCTAGAAAAATAATTTTGATGATCACATTTTAACCAGACAAATGGCCGTTCCATGAGATACAAGCCATGAGGTGCATTAAAGGAGACCAACTTCTGGCTTTCTCACTGGGGCTTTCTACAATTCTCTTTTGCTTTCATTTCAAACAAAGGTCAACATATAGAGAAAAATATTGGAGCTGCTCTCTGCATGTGGGAAATGAAAAAGGAAAAAGAGTGCAACAACTGTCAAGGTTCTGGCAGAACAATCAATGAATTAAACACTGTTCTGTGTCTGACAAGTGCCTACCAGTCCTGGTCTATGATCTGGGCTCCTGTGGGATACCCACAGAAACATACAGTAAGTAATATCCCTACTGTAGCAGTTCAAATACCTTCTGAATCTCTCCTGCAGAGGAACAGTCACCATTGCAAAGAGTCAACGGTTGCCAACAAGTGTCCTGTGCTTGCCATCAGGATGTACCATCCTGAACACGCCCAAGTCCAGCAGCATCAGAGAAGCCAAAGCAACCGCCTTTTGCAGCCGCCGGAGAAGGGCACAGACAATCCCACATCTCTGAGGAACTGGGAGATCTCACAGTCATCTCCTAGTCCTCCTCACCCTGCTTTTGCCAGGATGCACCGCACCCCTGTTCAAGGTAACACGCTGTGGAGCTGCACATGGAGGGTTCGCAGGGGTCTGCGTTTCAGGCAACAGCTAGACATGTTTGATTTGCCCTCAGTCAACTAAAATTTTAATCTGAAACTAAAACATCCCTGATTGAAAACATCAGCAGTCTTCACCAGCCAGCTCCACTGAGCTGGCTTGAGCTGTCACCAGGTAGATCATTACCTGTACTTCTTTAACAAATAGAGAAGCAAAAGGGTGACGTGGCAAAGTTTGGAAGATTGAGACATGCCTCCTACATAAGCTCAACTTTAGACAAAATCCAATAATTCATTTCCACCCTGCAAACAGAGGTTTTTTGCAATTCCATCCCACAAACTCAATACCACTTACCATTTAATTTCCTCTGTGTCCAGTGTCCCTCACTTTCTTCACCTCGCAGTTAATTACTGTAATACATTCCCCAGTTCTGCAGGTTTGTCTTATTTTTTTTCCATCCACAACAAATCACAGCAAGTGCAATGCAGGCAGCTCCCCCATGTCCAGTTCTTAACTACCAGCTTTTGAGATGTGTCAAAACCCTCTGGGAAAGTCTCCAAGCACTGTGTTGGGGCATTTACCTAAAAACCTCCTGCACTCCCCAAGGAAGCTGCAGCTCCTCCATCACTAGTTTCACCAGAATGACAAATTCCCCGGCAGATAAAGCACAGGTGAGAGGCAGGCAGAGCTGGGAACATGGGATGCACGTCTGGCAAGGGCTCCGTGAGGAGCCCACCGATCTACCACTGGCAGAAGCACACTCAGGTCACAATAAACCTTCCTCATTTTGGTACCCACATTGACAAGCACTTGAGCACAAAGGGACACGAGCACTTCAGCTGGGTCTGCAGCACCTCCAACACTCGGCTCCGCTGACCCCAAATTCAACGCAGTGCCGCTGCGGTTGTAACCCCCGAGGAGGGGTGCTGACAGGCAGCACAGCTTTGCTGCTGCTGCAGCATTTTATCTCCTCCTGCCCACATTCATGCTGGCTTCCCAGGTCTCCAAGAACTGACAACTTGGGTCTGCCTGCAGCAGCTCCAGGAAGGATTAACCCTCCTGGCAGGATTCACCACTGATCTCCCCTGCGCTACCCTTATGCCATCTCAGACCTGTAAGAAGTAATGGATCACACTGATCCATTCAAGCATTTCTTATAATTTTATGGATCCAGCTTTAGTCAGCAGATTTCATGTTCTTAGAAATGTAGAAAGGGAAATGGCCTGCCTAATCTCTTGCTTGTAACTTACTCCTTACATGATCCATCAGGGAAAGGTGATCCTTCAAGGAGGATTTCAGCTCAGCCCTGACCAGACAAGACCATTTCTGGCTGCCTTTTGACAGATCAGATTTTGCTCCTCATCTCCACTCCTTGGCACCTGTTCTCATGCCACCTCTCCTTCCCACACCAGCCACCATCTCCATCTCCCCAAGCTGCCTTATCAAGTCTACTTCAATAGCCCAAAGCTAGACAGAAAAAAAGCTAATGAGTCCCAACTGTCCACAGAGAGGATGCTCTCAGCATCTCTGGATATGACCGCATTGCTTCCCAGTCTGGGGGTAGCAGGGGATCCCCACACCCCCCTCTAGCCCAGAGGACAGACACATCCTCAGTTAGCCTTCTTGCACTATTGTGTTGAATCCACATAAGGGAATGGAGAGTTCAGCTCTGTACACCTACTGGTTACACAAGAAAATGGCCAACTCCATCCCCTTCTCGCACCAAAACAAACCCGGGGTATCTCAGCCAGTGCCAAAAAGGTTGATATTTTTTCCAGTTTCTTATATTGGCCTGACATACACGCAAGTTTGTCAAGTTCAACAGTTATGTCAGCACAAAAAAAAAGATAAGGGGAACAAACCCCAGATTCTGTTTTTAAACAGGCAAAGTACATCAGGATATGGGTCAGACTTTAAATCTGATCCAAATCACCCACATCTCAGCTTCCCAGCCCTAGATTAGGGACCCAGCACTTTAGCACTTCTGCACTAAATCAGGGTGAGCCCATAGGAACCAGAAAGAAAGAAAACTGCTATTCTGCCCCAACAGCTCCAGAGAATTTCAGCACTACCCCCACAATAGTTCTGTCTAGCATGTAGCTTTAATCATAATCCAGCAACTGTAAGGGTTAAATGTTCAGAATTTAATTAAACTCAATATCAAGCAGCAAGGAATAATACCCAGAGAAACAGAAAGAAAAGACAGATACTATCTTTTTGTTATGCCAGAGAAAATAAGAACCTGTTATTTATTATTTTTGTACCAGAATTCCTGCAAAGGTGTGCATATATATAAAAAATATAAAAACTGATGCCTTTAAAAGCATGTAATATTCTGATATTTACTAGACAAGTCTTCTGTCATTTCTGTATGGCATAGGCAAAGGCAACTTGCAAGTATTTTCATATCTGTGGTACAGAAGGGCCCGTGTGTTAAAATGCCCTGCGGCCAGGGACATGAGCAGCTTGTGGAAGAGACAAACTGTTTCCCCCGCCGGGCAGCGGGGCAGAGGTGTCCGTCTGAGCGGGGAGCAGAGATGCCCACAAATGCAGGCAACATTCCCGGCGCGTGATGCACAGCTGCGACCCAGCAGTGCAGAGACCAAAACTCTGAGCCACCTCTGAGTTTTCCAGCTGGGAGAAAGATTTCTGCACAGCACAGCTGCCTGTCTCAGCTCCAGCATGGCATTAATAACTGCTGGCTATATGAGATAACTCCTGGGAATCTCCACAGGACAGAGCTCCTGTTGTATCTGGGATTTCCTTTTGCAGTGGTGCTTGTGGAGGAGGAAACAACTCACTCCCAGATAGTGTCCCAGCTGGCATCTCTAGCTGCACCTCTACCAGTGCAGCAGATACCTAGCAAACCCTTCTGATAGGGATTTCAGTTGCTACAGATGTACTCGGTAGCTGTGAGGCAGAGAACAATTAATCAGGGGAATGGGTTTACTCACCCAGAGACAGGCAAACCTGCACAGCAAGAACAGGCAAATACTTTGCCCCAACAGGGCACAAACTCCTCACCTCTTTCATCCAAGGCAGTCTCCAAGACATAACTATGCTGTATCCAGATACAAAAATCAATCAAACCAGGCAGTTAAACTGTCAAATTAGCCACCAGAGGGAGTTATGACAATACAACAAAAAAACCACTTAATTGACAATGCAAAAATAAAATTAAGTTCTGCAGATACCGAGATATGAATTCAAGGAAAGCATCTTCCCTTTTCCTCTGTGCCAATCCCTCCAAGCCCATAGATAACAGCAGAACAGCCGTCTTGACCCACCACCTGTAGTCTGCAGCTCAGGTTTGCAGCGATAAGGTATCCGCACAGCCACAGAGGTGATGCACGCTGCCATGAACACGCTAGTCTGCAAATAAAGCCCTACAAGTGCAAGTCTAGCTAATCAGGATGCCAGCATCACATTAAACTCTGGGACTGTCTCTTTAGTGATCCTTTTAGCTCTCTTTGTGATAAAGATGTCTTGCTAAAAGGATCACTAAACATGCCAAAAAAGAAGCTGATGCCACCAGGAACACGCTGTGTTCAGTGGCTCCTTGCTCTGGTACCATGCACTCCATCATCCTCATCTGGAGCCACAGACACTCTCTTCTTCCTCCTACTCCAGATTTAACATCCCAACAGGATTCTCTGAACCATGCTCAGTGCAGTGGAAACCCAATCAGAGACCTCTGGACACTGCTGTGGTAGGACTGATAAATAATTAGTGAAGGGCCATCATGTCTATGAAATTACACTGCGTAGTCTATGTACAGTGATGGTCTATAATATCCACCCCACTATCTACCCCAGAATATCTGCTGATTTGGAGTATAAAGGACAGTGGCTAACTTTGTCTTAGGAGAGGAAAAAAAGGTGGAAGGAAATCTCATTAGATGCGATTGAAGAAAGCTAGACTGAAGTTGAAGGGGGAGTGGTCTGCAGGATTATTCTAAGTCTCAGGTAGTGAAAAACATCGAAAAAATACAGATGACATTTTGATTGCTTATTTCCATTCCTAACAGAAAAGCAAATGTATTCTAATAGCAATTAAAGAAACACATTTTTCATGTATTTATATATTTCAGTTTGAATAATAAAAAGGGCAGACACAGCAGTCTGGAAGCAGGCCACAGGTAACCCTTTCTCGGGAATCACCAGCTCTGCTGAGTAACTAAACACAAAGCAATCAGCAGGGTGTCAAGGGACAAACATAGACATGCCCCTGCAAGCCACTCTGAACAGGTACAAGCAGCAGGAAAGCGAGCAGGAAGGATGGATGAGTGGCTCCTGGAGGACATGAGCGGCCTCAGCAGGATGTGGGCACTCTAAGGCTGAGGGGGGGCCAGCGAGGTCAGCCCTGGTGGCCACTGTCAACTGCAAGAAATGCTCCTCTCATTCAGGGCTGGACTCATTAAATCACCATCCATGTCCTCAAAAAGCAATGCGCGGCTGCAAAACACAGCCCAGCAATCTCCAGTGGAGCTGCCGATTCACGTCAAGCTGACGGGGTTTGATACATCTGCAGAACATTATCCCACGTCAAAAGGCAATCGCTCATGGAAATAATTGAGCACCTCTACGACTTGACAGGTTGGACATTTGCTGGAGATAGGGCAAAAGCAGGGCCAGGTCCTCTCTGAGCCTGTCCTGGAGCTGGCGGGAGGGAACCAGCAGAAGGGACACTCCAACCTGGCTCCCATGCCCCCCACGAATGCTCTCTTCCCACAGGGGAGCACGTGTCTCCTGTCTTCGTGGTTCAAGCCCTAACATGCTGTGAAGGCTCCCAATTTCAGTTTACACTGGAATGAACAGTCCTAAACCTCTTTATCCCCAACCATAGAAATCCTGTTCTCTAGCCAGAGGGGGAAAAAAATTCCAGCATTCCTGATATAAAATATCAAGGTATAAATCACAAAGAAGAAAACCGTTAATCCAAAGGATCCATAATTTCATGCCACAGCTATAACTGTGTCTTCCAACCTTGTTTTTCCACCTAAAATTCTGGGACAAACAAAACCCAAACTGTTGCTTTCAGATACTTCCCAGGAAGGAGAGCATTCTGAGACTCCTGGGTTTAGCAGCTGCCTACTTTACTGTTTAAATTTATTTTGCGTGAATACTGAGAAGGAAAGGGAGATGTGGTATGGCAGGGAAAGAAGAAATGTAATCATGCATGGGGTGGCACTGCACCAAACCTTTGCCCAGCACTGAGCTATTTTGCAATTACTTAGCATAACAAATCAAAACACACAACAAAATACCCTCTGGGTAAAATCTAGAAGAAATGCACTCATCTCCAAGTGTCGTTATTTGCATTCATATTCTGTACCTTTATCAGCAAAAGGACCTTAAATCAAGTTAAAAAGACCTCTTGCCCTACCATAGCAGTGCAGGAAATTAAAAGAAATGCTGCACTGTTTCATATGCCCCCTGATGTTCTTTGATGCACTCATTAGTGACAGGGATAGTCTCATTTCAGAAGCAGCTTTTCCAGAGAGAAAATGACTGTTACATGGGATTGCAAAGAGCAGGGTTTGTTTTCTTTGGGACCTGCCTCACTTAAGGACAGGCCCCAGTAGTGCAGAAGCCTCGATAGTGTTTCACTGCCTCTCCTGCTTCAGCAGCATTGGCCCCATTTTACAGGAAAGCCAGAGGCACAGGCATAATACAGATCTGCAGCAGGATGAGAAATCAAGCTCACCTCTGACTCATACTCTACCACCTTAGCAAACCTTCAGTTTTCTCACAGCCGCTGCAATGCAATGGGCACAACAAATTTTTGCACTGTGCTTTTTTGGAGGTCCAGACTAACAACTGCTCTTGGGAAAACACACATGTACACCTCCTCCACTAAGAAAGCAAATGGGCTCAGTGGTCCTCACTGACAGGAGGTGGGGTGTTTCCACAGACATCCCCTCCACAGGCTAGAAGGAAACCACTTGACCTTATCTTTCATCCCTACCTTGGCACAAAGAGGTCTGAGCTCTGTAACTGCTTGTCCCCCTCACGGACTGTGGAAGGACCCCAGCTCTTTGCTCACAGTGCAGACGTCTGAATTTGGACACGCCAAATTCCACTCAGTGTCAACAAAAACTGATGTCTTGCACTGGGGTGTCTCCATGGTCCAGCAGCATCTCCCACAGCACTCACCTCACAGGCAAGGCAGCTGCCTGCCCTGCCTGCAGCACTTCCAGTTGATTGTCCCTGGCCATGCTGCCTGTCCCTCACCACCCATCTCCACCTCGGCCAGCCCCCTACCACACCTCCCTCTGCCTTCCCCAGGCAGGGGGTGCCCAGCCTGTCCTGAATCACTCCCATGTCTGACACTGCCTCCCCTGTAATTCCCACACTTTCTCCGAACAACCAAATACAAAGATATTTAAATCATCCTCAAATCCCTGTTGCAGGGGTGTGATGCAATGTTCACAAGGGAGTGCCAGCAGCAGCAAGAACACTTCTATCCAGCAGTGCCATCAAAACCAGCACACGGCTTTCCCTAAAAGCTGTGAGCAATCCATTTTCTTGAAGGACCCAGCCTGTGTCTCTGGGGATTTGCAGAGTAGAGGCTTCCACATACCTTGTGTTTCAGAAGTCTTGCAAGGCAATGGGGCTGTTTGTCACTAAGACCCTGGGGCCATATCAAACTCTTGACACCACAGGGTTTCAACACATTTAAAGCAATCTGGTATCTTATGCTCCACCATTTCAGTTACAACACTGCCTTCCAGGCTGAGACTCAGCAAACACCTCTTCCACACCTTCTGCTGCAGGTCCTTTACTCCTCTCTGTAACCAGTGTGATTTAGTAGCAGCTTTGTACCAACTTTACTGCCCTGTAATGAGAAACTAATCTCTTACTTGCAATCTAGTAGCAACCTTCAAAGTCCTTTGACATAAACCAGAGATGTCTGATAGAAGTAACTGCCCTTGGTAAATCATCTGGTCTCAAGACTTTTCCAGGCAACTTAATTTTTAGCAGTCACGTGTATTTTGGATTTGTTGGAAGGATGGAGTTGCTTCATGTGGCTACTCAACCATGCATCTTTGGGCCATTTTAATATATTTGTGTTCAAAGTAATAAAGTACAAAATAAACTCTGATTAACACAGTAATTGTTGGATGATCCTGGTGTCTCAAGCACACTGACTGCTCCCAAAGCAACAGGGAGAAACGTTAATGTATTTCATCTGCGGGACAGGTAGTGCTTCAGAGTGAGCAACTCATACACTTACAAAACCATCCACGAACGAATTCAGTTTAGAGATGAAGGATAGCCCAATGGTCAAAGAACTTGGATTTAAATCTCTTCCCAACATTTAATAGGACTGGAGATAAATCACCACCAGCCTTTATCTGCGAAAGAGAAACAACTCCCTCCATCTAAGAAAGCTGTACACGGCAGGACATTGCACATTTTTAAAGGTCAGACCAAACAGGGATGGAGGCCATCAGGTAGGTGGACAGACAGATCGATCATTTGATTGCTCTGGGGCAAAAGCATGAGGCACCACCTTCACCCATAAGAACAGCTTAAGCAATAAGCAGCTGGATGCACATCATATCACCTGAACAGCAGATCAGACCCAGAAACCTGTGTACATGTCAAACCCTGGGTACCTTTCCAACAAAATTCAGTTTGCAAAAATATATCCAAGGAGGGCTTGCAAGCTTCACCAGAAAAACTTTCCACAACTGCTGGTTCACATGTTTTAGGTTTTTGCTCTAACCAGATTTGCATCATGTTTTCATTTGTTTCCTAAAACTCTTCTTGCAGACAAACACCTGAGAAAAATACATCTTAAGAGTCCACAACACTAGTGTTTTCAGTTTCATCTCCGTGAGCATCCACACCACAAATCTGAGCTGGCCACAGCACAGGGGGAAAAAAAAAGGACAAGGAAAAAAAAACACCAACAAAAACCACACACCTATGCCATCCATACCACCATCCACAGACTAAAAAAGCCACAGAGTAATTAACTAATGGGATTAATTCTGAGGCAGTGCAGTCTCTTTAGCAGAAATAAAGCGATGGGGATGTAGACAGACAACCAAGAGATTACTGGCTAACAGCTAGCAAAAACCATTTACAACAGACAATTCTACCCATCAAAGGCACATATAAATCAATGAACTGTTGATCCATCACCTTAGTTTTCACAATTACTTCTTACAACGCATTCTGCTTCTTGCTTCAAAGCACCCTTGGAGCTAGAGCTCCCACTGAGTTCCCCAGAGATCGTCTGCTGTTCAAAGCAATTATATTTGTAGAGGACTTGGAGCTTGCCTGCTTGGTTTTTAACTATGTGCATCACTGTTCAGACATTATAAACCCGTTTCACCATTATCAATGATAACAGTGAGTTACTCAGCCCAGCAAAGAAACATCAAACTTTTGTTTAGTTTTGCTACACTTGAAGGAAAAAGCCACTGGAGTGTTCTCAAGAAGCACTTGACAGAGGGAGGGATAAATTAAACTCTAAATAGAAATGAAAATGGAAGAGCACAGTTGTCAGTCACTGAAGCTCATACAGAGGTTCATCAGCCCCAAGTTGGGAGAATCAAGCAGCTGAATCAGGCAACCGTTTCAGCTAATGACAAAGGTGTCATGCAAAATAGCAGGGAAGTGGGGCACTGCATGAGCTGTCCTGCTGTCTCCTAACACCAGAGTGTTTCAACAGAAAAAGTTTTGAACTAAAATAAGAGATACTTGCACAAGAAGAAACCAAACCAGCAAAAAGGCAGACATCCCAACTTGAATACACTGCCCAAGGTTCCCAGATTAGCTGGTTGCCACTGACTTTATGCCATGCCCTTCTAGAAAGGTAAAAGAAATTATTCAGCTCCTCAATTCAGATCCTGCCTCTGAGACTGAGGCCCCTGTGATCACCAGTGCCCGGCTCAATGCCACACCAGGATGGGAATTTTTTCAAGAGGGTAATAAAAACTCCTTTCTTTGCTGCCAGCCAGTCAGCCAGCAGCTCACCCCACCACAGGTCTTTCAGGACACCCTGATGCTCACCCAGCCACTGTGGGACTCAAACATCTTCTCAAAACATTGTGGGGAGGTCAACCCCACAGACCTTAAGCAGCAAGGTGCAAAATATACCTGCTGGCCATCTATCACTTACGTTGGTTCGGTGAACAACGGTTGCGTATCCCACCTTGGCCCCGGCCCGTGCCATTGATTCCCTGCTCACTTAGGGTCTGTCCTCATGACTCACTTGAGCAACAGCAGTGTGGAACTGCATCATACCTGCACACAAACTGCTGCAAATCTCCCCCTCCACCGACGTGCACACCTTTGGCTTCCTCTCTGGAGAAGCACCAGACTTTCCTGGTCTCTAAACAACCGTGTCTTTCCAGGAGCTTCTGTCATACCCAGCAATCGTCTTTACTTTGTGCTCTGCACCTAAACCCAGTGCCACTCCCGGCAGCTCAACAGCTGCCAAATCCCCCCTCCAGCAGCAGCTGCATGTAGATGCTCCTGCAGAGCAGCTCTCACACCTGTCCTGCATTTTGTACAAGGTACCAAGTGTTTGGGAATAGCCGACAAAGAATCATGTTGTATTTATAATAATATTCAAATCTTAAGAGATTATCTCTGTGTCACACTGAGTTACAGAATCAGATTGGTTTTTAAATGTGAATCAAGACAGTATAAAGCCCGAGCTCACTTCTAAGCCTTAATGCACATTGCCTGGAAGGCCAAAGCACTGGTAACCATGAGGTACAATACAAGGCAAAAATAAAGAGAGGAAAAGTCGTGAAATGCAGCACCCCTGGAGCTCAATTACTTCTGACTCATCCTCCCAAACAAGTTCTTTGCCTCCATAAATCAGAGGGAACAGAAACACTCGCACTGCTGAGAGAGGGTAATTATTCTTGCACAGTGTGAGGGGAAAATGCACATGCTAATTGTGCCAGCTCATGAGACTGTGCTGGTGTTGACAGTGAGAAAAACATGCTTTTAAAAGAAGCACAGAGGGGCCCACTGCAGCCTGTATAACAGGACTCTGTCCCACCCGCACACTCAGAGCTGTGGGGGAGACATGGAAGCCCCTCCAGTCTGTAATCCAGGAGCCCAGGAGGCCACAGAGCATTGGGTCCTCTGCAGGAACAAGGTGGCTCGAGCCTCCTCGTTAACATTCATCAGGGTTCATCATGCTAACTCCCATCTGACTGCACCAGGAGGGATTTGAGCTTGGATGCTCATCAGGGTATTAGTGGAACATCCTGAAAAAAGGGCTTAATTTCACATCATGCACTTTTTTCCAGGGCTTTTCCTCCAAAGCACAGAACTTCAGAAAATCCAGGACACTTATGACCTTTTTTCTAAGGTGTGTAGGTTTTATTTAGAAAATACTGCTGGTCCACAAGCAGCACAGAAGAGAGAACATGACTTTGCTTGAGCACATGCCCTATCCAACACACAAGAGCATATTGTTAAATCATCTTCTGTAATATCCCATACACATCACCAGGCCAGTGGATTATTTTATGATATTGTAAATCTTACGTGCCTGCACTCTTTAATCCTAGATTTATTAATCCTCAGATTTATAAAGAACTTGATTGATCAGTAACTATCAGCTTTTTTTTCCTTTCTGATTTTTTTTAATTAGAACTCTTCAGAAAAATCCAGTAGCAGACAAGCCTTTGAACAATTAAAAGGAAAACTTTTCTGATTTACAAATTTTGTCTGATAAAGAGACTTATATGACAGTTTTCTCAAAGAGCAGAAGTCAACTTTCCTTGGGAGTATTATAGCCACAGTGCTCCCACCTGCTACTCCAGCTACTCCTTGGGAAGGTGCTTCTGTCTGGCCAAGCCTGAAAGGGTATTTTTAGGCTTGCAGCTAAACAGCAGGACCTCACAGGGGCTAAGAAATGAGAAAAAAGAATAGGGTGAGTGACATTTGCATTTCTAAAGGACACTGATATCTGAGAATCCAAAATTTCAAGTCCAGAAAAATGAAGACAATCAATCAACCAACCAAAAGTGGTAGATCCAAGTCTGAATAGGGGTTATGCACTTAAAAGCAATTTAGGATCTAAACAAAGGGCTCATGTTCTGAAAAAAGTGTCATAAAAGCACCATTCAAGTCCTCCTGCCCTCCCCTTCCACATCACCAAAGTAATTCTGGGTAGAAATAAAGTTAGCAGCAATAAAAAGAGATGTAAATCCAAAGAGCTAAAGCCTAATGAGAGCGCTACTGCAGTCTCAGCCTTGTAGAAAGCCAGATGCACTGCACATCCGTTCAGTCTAATATTTAGGTGAACAGTCGATAAACTCTGCTCATTGAAACACTGATTTATTTTCAGGGCAGCCATAAGTCCTTAGCATATACAAGAACCAATGCAGATGTCTCTACCTCATCCAATGGTCAACAAAACATCAGATGGAATTTTCTGAATAAGCCTGGCACTCCTTTTGACCCAACCCAACTCTACTTGATCTTCACTGTCAATACCCCAATCCATGTTACAGCCAGCAGATCTGCTCCTGGGGCACCTAATGAAGAGCATCATGTTGGCCATGGCCCCACAGTGTGTGCCCCTTATGCCAAAGCCAACCCTCGAGTAAGAGAGCCCTCAACTTACCACACAGATGTTAGGTGGCACCAAGAGACAGGACAGCATATGGTCACATTAATAATTATACAGCCAGGTGAAAAGAATATTTCCATAGTAAGCACATGGAGTTTGGAGGTCAGAGACTGAGCAGCAGACAAAATAGAAGGGTACATGTAACATAAGACTACAGTAGCAACCTCAGGGATAATTCATGAAATTCAGCCAATTACATTAGAAATAAAAGAGACTTCAAAAGAAGACTGATGTGGTCTGCAGCCCTATTGCCTGTAGGCACTCAGATCTCAGAAACATTTAATTCTGACAAGGTAACATCTGCCCTGAGCAAGGGGAAAGATTCCAGCTCGATTCAACCACTAAGATCTTCAAGATATCTGTCCAGTCTGAAAATTAAATCAAATCTGAAGACTGTTCCCCCTTCCAGACCTTCCTTTAACTTTTATCTTTTTATTAACAGATATAAAACCCAGATACACTTCTAAAAACAGGATCTCATCAGCTTTGCTTCTTCAGCACCAGTATGTCATGATGTGGGTGGTGATGACAAAAAGCCAGTGGAGCCCACTGCTTTCCAGTCCCACTCTGAACAGGTCTCAACAAGGTTAATGGGGACAAAGCTCAGCATCACACGTGTTCCCACAGTAAGGCAGGTCTGTGAGACAGCCAGGTCTCCTGGGGCATGCTCCTCCTCAAGCCCTTGGCACTCCATGGGGCTGAAGTCCCATCAGCCTCAAAGCAAGCCAAAGGAATGGCATGTGTTGCCAAAGTACAAATTTGTACCGATGCCACGACAGCAGGACAGCTACGGGCTGAACGGTGGTATTGCAATTCTAGTAAACATTAGCTAGGAGACAGCATGAATTACCATCCTATCGTGGTACACGGAAGTAAAATCAATTTGGCTCCACTCATGCACTCACCCTTTCCTCTCAGCAATACCCCCTTCTCCCTGGACACCTCTCTGCCAATCCACCACCCAATTAACCTTTCATTAAAGACTTCCTAGACAATTGCAAAAAGGCCACAGAACTCCTGATTAGCTCTTCATTTCACATGCATTGCTACAACTACACATCCTGGTCTACACTCCCCCTTGGAAGCAAAACTTGCAGTCTCACCCTTCATCAGATGCCCCTTAGTACCAGGATGGAGATGGACCACCAGAAATCACTCTCCATTCACCTTCACTGTCTCCCATTGGTTTTACAGACTGCTGCAATATTTCACCCTAGCCATTTCTTTGTCAGTCAAAGGAATCCTGGTTGTCTTTAAAACTGCCGGTACAAAACCTACCCTGTATCTCTGATATTAACCCTGCTCTGAGCCTCTTTCCAGTTCTCCTGGTTTGTTCCAGAGCCAGGAGTTAGAACAGCAGGCCATGCAGCCACAGGCTTACACAGCTGCATCATGTTTTCTTCCCACTGCCTTTGCTAATAACTCCTAATGTTCAATGTGTTTCTGATCACTGCTGAGCACTGAGCCAACACTACCACAGAGCTCTACATTATAACCCAGGCCCTCAAGCCCCCAGAGCCTGTTGGCATCTCACAGCTCATTGCCTTGTGTACACGGAGAATTACTTTTCTGTGCATCACTTCCCATTTTCCTACCCTGAAATTCATCTGTCATTTTAGCATCCCATCACTCTGTTACAAAACATCCATCTGAACATCTTCACACTTGACTGTCTTTACTACCCCAAATAGTTTGCTGTGCCATCAAACAACTAATTTCTTTTCTTTCTTATTCCAAGTCCCTGATGTATATCAGGGTAACTTCCCTCCACCTGGAAAACTCACTATTTACTTCCACTCTGTTCATTTCCTTTTCATCAACCTTTTTTTTTTTTTTTTTTAAGACCCTCCCTTTTTCCACAGCCACTTCATTTCCTTAAACATCATCTGTGAAGAACCTTGATAAATGTCTTCGAAAAATCCAAGCAGACTTTATCTAAACAGACCTCTGCTCCACATGCTTGTTAACTCCTTCAAAGCAGGATTTTGCTCTATAGCTTTCTGTGTATGCTTGCACCTGTCTTTTTACTTGAAAGTAAATTCAGAGTTTCATGGGACACGATTGAGGGCAAAGCTTTAAAAATTTATGCAAAAAGAAAAATTATGTCCCCAAGTGCCTCATTTGTCATCTCATAAACACTCATGGACCCATCTTCCCTTTAACATGACAAAAAAAAAATCCTTGCCTAAACATAACTATCAGTACTAATGCAAACCTTTTATCTCATGTCTTTTTCCTTCACCAACTCAGAGTACAGGCTAGCCTCAGTCTAGGTTTAATACAGGCTGGTGAAGGTCTTATTGCAAATATTTGGGCACTGACCCCTGAAACAAATCCAATTCATCCAGTTGCTGATTCAGACAGCATTTCAGCTCCTAAATACACAGATTCCTTTCTGCAGAGGCCTCACTCTACCTCCCATCTCTCACTGAGCTTTTCAAGCCCCTTTATCAAGCTTCTCTTCACAAAGCTGTAAAAGTATTTGCATTTGTGGGCTAGGGTTTTCCAAGTATCCCAAGGAAGCTAAATGCCACCATCTACTACTGATTTAGTTACGTAATTTCCATGGACCGAACTGGAAAACCCAAGCTTTATTTTAACATTCACTTCTTCAGCACAGCCAGTGAAGGTTCTACTTTCAGGCACCAGTAGCAAGCTCATCTTGATGGGCAAAATAACTGCATCAAGCAGAAAATATCACTTGTACCATTCAGCATTACAGACTCTGTGCCTTCCAAGTTTGGGTAATGAAGAGTACCTGTGCCTTTTGACTCCACAACATCCTGTATTTCCCTGTGGTTTTGCCTGTTTCATCCTGATCCAAGACCATATGCAGGTCAGTATGCCCCTAACACTCCCTCTGGGCTCAGCTCTTGGAGATGCATTGCCAAGTCTGCTTATGTCCCAGGCTGATGAGGTGCTTCCTCCAACACTTGGCAGGACAAAGGGGTTCAGGATTATTCCCATGCCATCAGCTATCTGAGAACATGCACCACGGTGAGCTATAAAAAAGCAGTACAACAGTGGGGCTGGGGAGAGAAGGAACGGTAGGAGAGAAGCAAGGAAACCACAGGAAGAGCCCATCTGACAGCACAGTCCCTAGACAGAGTCCAGTAGGGAGAGAGAAAAAAAAGCCAGAGCTTTCCCACGCCCAAACAGAGCTGTGGTAGCTCACCAAGGTGGCTGCACCCAGCAAGCTGATGTTTCTGCTGCCCCTGCAGAAAGGCCCACATCTGCCACACCTGTGGCACCAGTACGAGGAAAGGCACTTGAAGCTCTGTGCATGCCCTGAATCCACTTCACTTAAATGCAAGTGATGTTTGAACAGTTTAACATGAGAAAACTTCTGTTGATAGAAAATGCTGGCCACTTTGTTTGTTTTCCTTCTTGCCCATGTATCCCTTATAATTACATGCATAAGTCAGATCCTTCTGTAGAAATTACCATTTTCCCTAGAGTCACATAAAAGCATGAACCTAAGCTCTATTCCAGAACAATTTGCAAACAAAAAAAAAAAAAAAAAAAAACCCAAACCCAAAACATTGAACTATGTGATACACAGTAGGGACAAAATCTTTCCAGAAATGTTTACAATGCAGGGCAGGCACCTTTGTATTAAAAAGGCATATAAAGCTCACAAAGTGGAAACACATTTCTGTAGCATAAGCACAGAACAGAAACATGTGCTTTGGCGGCTTAGATCTGAGAACAGGGCAGCAGTCCTTACATAAATCTGTCAAAGACTCAACCACATCCTCCAACATGCATCCAAAGTAAACACAGTTAGACCCCATGAGCTATGTAATTTTTATTGCTCCCAAAGAGCAGCCCAAAAATCAAGGACTTGAGAGCAGGCTCCAAACATGGGCTGTGCTATTGCCAAAGGGCTACAGGAGATCTCAGCAGACAACCCCCCTCTAGAGTAATGGGGTGCTTCCAAAATTTCTACACCATCAAATAACTGGTAACTCAATGTTTTTCATGTCCAACAAGACATTTCCCAAGGAGCAGGCATCTCAACATCTATCTCATAAATGAAAATTTAACAATGGCAGCATTGTCATATGGATTATTATCCATGACGTCCTGGACCACCAATGGTCTGTAGACTGTCATTTGGTAATCACTGGTCTGTGGGAAGTTATTACAACAAATAAACACGAGGGTTATGCAATATCACCTTTTATTGCCTCCCTCGGGGAAGATAATGCAGGAGGAAATGAGGCTTCTAGTATTGACAGATTTCCTTACCAAACTTCTGTCTCTGACATCATCCCACTTGGTATGCTGCTACAAATGCAGTACTGAGTAATTACAGTGCTCCCTCTGCTTCTCTCCTCCCCTCTTCAGCTAATCGCATAAACTCTAAAAGCAAACATAAAAATCCGTGGTTTTAGCAAAGTTGTCCTAAACATGCCCCTCGGACTTAGCTCTCACTGAAACATTATGATAATTTGCATGTTCACATTCAGCATGTGACAGCATGCCTGCACCCCTGCAATTCCAAGCAGTCCGTCTTCTGTGCTAGATGCTTTGCAACCACCAGCAGCGGCACCATGAGGATGGCAGAAAACTTCAAGCAGCACAAAACCTGTATGTGTGTGTCAAGGATGTAAGAACTTGAGACTTCACCCCCGCATATTAGAAAGGAGAAGCAAAGAATCTCATCACAGCCTCTCATCTGAATGTATTCTTTGAAATTCACTTCTGATGCATGACCTTTAGTGTAGAAAACACTTCATACACACCTCCCCTTCTATTTTTAATACCATCACTTTCAGGAAGCTGATGTATTTCACATGCTTTCATCAAGAATAACAAAAAAAATGCAAAAGAAAAAAATGAAAATATATAGATAGCATAATGTTGACATTTGATGATGTTGTTTAGCCTTAATGTCAACTTTGCTAACTTTATAATTTGACAGCAATGATCAGTCACTGGGATCTTTCTACATTAGGAAGTGGTAAATAACCTGATTCAAAGAGGCTTTAAGAGTGTATGAATACACATACGTCTCTAAGACCTAGAGGAGGGGGGACCTTACCTCACGCCAGTGTCTGCAAACCTTCGGAATCAGACTGGATAAAAGGTATGCAAAAGGTGGTAATTAAGTCTCAGGTAAGGCCTGTAAAGACTCCACTCACATGGCTTCAGAAATCCATGTTACATCTCAGCAGTACACAAAGCCCACCAGCTCTGTTTCAAGGGTAAAAGTACACCTGAACTTCCTTCCCCAAAAAGTGACAATTCCAGCACTTCCCACAAGAAGTGATGCTTCCATGCTGCAAATGCAGATTACAATCAATGGAGCTGATGGCAATTGAGGGAAAGAGGGGCAGTTCATCTCCCAGCCCATGAAATTGCAGTCTGCCATCAGAAGCCATTTCCTTCAATTCAGAATATTCCTTCCCTTTTTCCTCTTTAACAATGGGCCCAGAAAAAGCCAGAGACATCTGTCAAACCCAGATGGCTCACTTGGAAAATGACTGTGCGTCTGTTTATAAGGAAAGTGATAGAGTCAACAGAGAAGGGTTGGATATTTATGTACATTGGAAGCCACTCATCTCTGCAATGACAACTTGAACTAGTTCCCAGCTCTGCTGCAGGCAGGACCAGAGTGCTGCTGCTCCACCGAGGGACCTCATCTGTGACTGGCCACATTCAGGGAAGGTGAGACCATGTGGTTGAGCTGCTCCTCCCTGCATCAGCAAGGTCTCACAAGCCTCTAGCCAGGAAATTCCCTTCAAGAAAAGGATATCCAGAGGATTATTCAGTGATTCTACACATAGAAGCAGCAGACTACAGGTCCTGGGCTCAGCTGTAAATAAAATGTAATTTTGCCCTTTAAATAAGAGAGGTGGGGAGGTAGAAAGGAAACATAACTCCATACTGAAAAGAGTGATTTCCAAAGGATTAAGCTGTTGTGCTATTTGCTCTTGTCTATTTTAGCTGCTGCTCAAGATGTTAACTTCACTACTCCCAATGAAGCAATGAAAACAATTATCATGCTTGGCAATAGGATTTGCAGCTGAGAAGAAATGTGTATTAAGGAAGGAGTAAGGAGTGCTGCTAGGAATAACTGCTCCCAGTCCTGACAGCACCCTATAACCAGCCAGAATATATTGTACCTTAAACATGGCACTTCAGCCTGGGTGGGCAGGTAGACACACACAGGGACAATACATCTGCCACACCACAAAACGCCCAGAGGACAGAACACAGATGTCACAGCAAGGAGAACCTACAGAAGAAAATTGGCATGAGGACACCTGCCTTTTTTCCGAGACCTTAATTTCTACCATCAGATGCTACCAAAAGGAACATTGTGACAACAAAACCACCCAGAGAAGCTCAAAGCCCTTAGAGTGTTCCCGTATGGCTTAAAGTTACTTTTCTTCTAACCAAAACTTGTTCAGTTTGCTGGAAGATGGGAAAAGAATCAAATGCTTCATCTGATCCAGGGAGGACTCTGATCACAACAGTGAAGTACAGACACTCTCGTGGTGTGCTGGCTGCAGGCACCACGCAGTTAGAAAAAGTGCCTGGTATTCAAGAAGGCAAATGAAGGGAATCGGAGTCAAACGCAGCACACAGCACTAATAGCCTTTGAAAAGCCCTCACGCTGTCAGCCAGCAATGCCAAGTAACCACACTCACAGTGCCATCACATATTAAATGAATTTAGTACTTGCAAAAGGTGCCATGCTGACAGAGTTCAAAAAGTGAAGCAGTTTGCTTGATGACAGAGAAATACAGCAAACATCTTTTTTTCCTCCATCCAACCTCCCCACCAGTTGCATGCTTCCCTGGCCCTCCACTAGCAAGAGGGTACCAGGACATGAATCCTTTCATACTCACACCATTTGCTCTTCAAGTAAAGAGAGAAGCAGCTTTCACCATTTCTACCAGGAAGAAGATGCTATGATCCTCCACTATCACACCGTGTCACTCCAGGATTAACAGCAGCCACATACCAGGGACCCTCCCTCAGCACAGCCGTCCCTCCCAGGTATCAGAACCCTGCCATCCCAGTGAATCTCAAACCTCTGCATCCTCCACCAGCCCAGGCTGTCACCAAGCCAGTGACAGGCAGACAGGGACCTTTCATTACATCTTGCCTGTTTCCTTGCTGATTACAAAAGGAGTCACAGCAAAGAGACTTCAGCAGCTTTGCTAAGTCCTGTACAACTTTGCAGCTCCCCATCAAGCTTTGAAGGCTGCTCTAACTCACTTTAGCACTGCTATTTTTGCTGCCTGTCCTGGGGATTGCTAAGGGACCATGCAAGACACAAACTCTGTACAAAAAAAAAAGGGAGTATTTTACAATACCTTCTTCTTCCTAATTTTGCCAAAGAAACAGGTCCTACTGTATTACCAGAAATCTGTCTACTCTGGGGCAAAAGCATCAACCCAGAAGGGCAATCAGTGGAGTTACCTGTCAGGTGCCAGCTCCATTTTTCATCTTTCTGCAGTACCAGGATAAAGGATTGAGTTGCTCATAGCAAAACGAGCCAAATAGTTCAAAACATGCTGCAACAGAGGCTATTTCTTCCGGCCACTCTGCTTCTTCACTGGGGTACACCAGCTGCGACACTGGCAGTTGCTCTGCATTTCTGTCCCAGATGCAGTCACCTAAGGCAGGAGGGACCCACCATGCCAATCCCTTGAAGCCATCCCCTGGCCACTAAGAAAAAACACTGCAAAGCGTCCTCTTCTCTCCCAGAACCAAGTTACTCCCAGATTCCCTAGCACAACGTCCCCAAAAGCCACCAACAAGCTGAGACCACAGAGCTCAGATCCTAGACATTAACTTCTGAGGTCCAAGGAACATAGGCCTGCAGGTGTAGGTCAATGTCTTGGTTTGGGCTGAAATAGAGTTAATATTCCTTTTCAGGGACTAGATGAGTGCTGTGTTTTGGATTTAGCATTGGGTTTGGTATGGGAAAAATGCTGATAGCACACTGGTGTTTTCAGCTGCTACCGAGACTTCAAGGACTCTCCGACTCCCCATGCCCTGCCTGTGCACAAGAAACAGGGAGGGAACATGGACAGAGCACCAGACCCAAATTGGCCAATGAAATATTCCATATCATGGAACGTCATGCTCACTATATAAAGGAGGGGTGGTTGGGAAGGAGTTCTCTCTCTCTCGCTTCCGGGATCTTGGTATCTCGGGGTCGCTGGCCAGGAACGGGCTGGATATTGGTCAGCGGGTGGTGAACAATTACGCCGTACATTGCCTGTTTATATATTTCTTTTTGTTTTCCCCCTGTCATCGTCATTGTTCTCGTTTTATTGCCATTATTAAACTGTTCTTATCTCAGCCTGCAAGTGCCCCTTCACCCCTCTAATCCCCTCCCCCATTCCCAGGTGGGGAGGGGGAAGGGAGGGTGATTAGCTGCAGGGGTTGGTTGCTGATCAGGCCCAAACCAGAACAGTCAAGTCCAACTCAAAGAAACATTTATTTTCTGTGTAAACTAAAGATTCACTGTTCAGAATTACATTAAACTGAGAAGATGAGAATTCCATTAACTAATCTAATTTAACCTGATCTGTTTGAATTTCATTAGATGTGGCTGCACTGGAGACACAGTAATGACTCCAGTACATTGAGATCCTGACTGCTTCTAACTCAACCTCCCAACATGATGCAGGCAGCTGTGATCATCCTAATTAGCTGCAGAACCTGTTATGTACTTCAGCTGAGCTCATAGTGAAGAACAAAAAATTAAAACGAAGCCAAAAAGAATGAGAAAGCACCAGCAAACTTGCATACAATTTACAGGATTGGAATAACACACTGTGCATGCACATGTCTTCTCATGACTCGGATGGGGGAGGGCATTGCATAGGAACAAAGCATCCCTAGGTAAGATCAGTTAATTAGCTTGATAAATTAAAGGATGAGACTGAAGGTAAAAAAAGAATTTTCTTATTTAAACAACCCCCCTACCAGTTTCCTCAGCCATTGGGAGTTACACACCAAAGCTATTTTGGAAAACAATCAGAGCATTGTTATTTCTAAAGTTAGCCTACTTAGTTGTTTTACATATAGAGAAATCATTGCTCTTGAATTTGTCAGCACTCCCACAGAGATCAAGAGGATGCAGGTTTGAAGAAGCAGCTAGACAGCCTGGATGGCAGCATTTGGTCCCAACCCCTGCTCAAGGGAGACGAAGGGCCTGTGCTGCGCTCTGCTTACACTGCAGGTGCGCAAATGGGGTTCAAGCTCTTGATCAGGGCACACATTTTAGATTTGTGTCAGAAAGAACCTTTGAACTTCAGCACTACAAAGACAGTCTGCAAAATAAGTGACCTTTATTGCTATGCCCATAAATGCATTTGTACTGGAACAGGAGAAGCACGGGCAAACCACATAGAGCATTCCAGGCTGTCAACTCTCGCAGTGACACCTAAGGGGGGCTGGCTCAAATGTCACAGCACATCCAACCTGCCTCAGGAAGGGATGAGGGTCCTCTCACCAACAAGATGGAAAACAAGATTTACCGTGGCAACACTACAATTCATCTTTGGATCCAATCTTCTGGGTTGTGGGTTTTTGTTTTTGTTTGTTTTCTTTATTCCCCCCAAACTACAGCAGTTTGGGAGAATGATGGGATGCTATGAAATTGGCTAGACTCTGCCAAAAGACACTTTCTAAGGCCAGTGACAGGCCACTTTCACACTGATACATGTATTTGCAAGACACACGCGACTGCCTCTTCACCCTCTGCACCTTGGCTGCCTTGCCAGGTCTCCTGCACCTCCTCCAGGAAGCCCACCAGGACTGCCCACAGAGCCTCCCCAGTCCCACTAAGGCCCAAGCAATTAATTCAGGCAAAGTTTTCTGTGGCACAGTGACACCTGCAGCACAGAAAGACATCTCTGAAAGATTCAGTCATCCCAGCCAGCATCTTTGATTGTCTGCAAAGTAATTACAGAAGCTTTAAATGACCTGAGGCAAAGCAAGGGCATTGCAATGCTTTCCAGCACAAACCCTTGTACTTTACCTTCCCCGCAGCACCCGTCAAGCCCCCAGCAAGCCCAGGAGGAGCCCATTGCAATGAGCTCATCAGGAAGGCATGGAAGTACAAATCACCCCAGCAGTGTTGTGTTCCTGCCTCCATTAACGCCTCCTTCAAAGCCTGCAGCAGTGGAGAGCTAGGGCTCGGAAAACTGTGCAGGAATATGTTTCACTGGGGAAGAGTAGGATTTAGGCAGGTAGAAGTCTCATGACCTTCTCCTGGCCTCTCCCCTCTCCCACAGCCTCACTGGCACTCAGAGCAGCCTGCAGGACAGAGTGAACTTGAGAGAAGCATCCGAAGCATTTGAGAAATATAACTTCATGCAATTTAGAAACACCAAGTGCATACAAATGGTGTGGGGAAAACCTTATCTATAACTCCGAAAAAAAACGTGGGTAGAATTAATCCTGATCTCTCACGGAACAGTGGCTCCCACTTAAATACTGAACTGTTTGCGGTTGAACCCACTCCAGGCTTTCCCATTCCATGCAAAGTCACATTGATATTGATTTCAGAATTACTTTCAAATTACAAGCACTAGCAATAAAATTAACTGCATGAATTTCAAGCATTACACTTCTCTTGCGATTTCAATTATCAATTAAGTACCATGGCAGAAGCATTAAGCCTCAAAATGTTAACAGTGATTATTACTTTGCTACTGCAGGGTTTTCAGGCTTTTTTTATTGCTGTTTTTTCTTTAATTTTGGGAACAGTGCTTATGCTGGATACTCTGTGAGCTGCAGTTCAAATATCATCACATTCAAAGTACCTAAAAGATAGAAACTGTTTTCAAATCATGCAAATATAGTGAGTTTTGATAGCAAACAGTGGATAAACCATCATGTTTTACTGGCCTGGCTGAAACACCTTTATAATTAGCAATGGATAGCCTCACTGTTTTTAGCATCCTTGTTGATCAACTAGTATTTATTGGAAGAAGCTACACATCACCCTCCAGATGTTTCACTGAAACGTGTCAAGAATTTATTCACAGAGAAAACAGACTTTACAATCAGCCTGCCGTGCCAAATATATTGCTGTTGTAACTCCATTGGCTACACTGGATTTTTTCTAGAGGAGAGTGGCCCTGGATTTTTAGCCATGAAAAGAACAGATTCATCGTCATCTGTGATACCTGTTGAAGACCCACATATTTCATAAGACACACTCGCAGAGTGAGAGCAATGAGAAAGGGCAACAGGCACATCCCACAAACAGCGCAGCCCTGTGACTCCAGGACCCATCAAGCTGGACATGATACTCCCTTTGCAGGGGTGCTGGGGCTGCTTGCACTCACCTCTTGACTCTGCCACTGCAAATGCCCAACAGCTTTCAGCTTCGACACTTACATCTCCATAATTAACGCAGCAGGGACAAAGCCCAGATAGGGAGCAATCACAGCAGTGATTTATCCACCCTCCCCATTTTTCTTTTCATCTTTCTGGAGCACCTCAGGCAAGAAAGCTGAGCTGTAGACATGCTTACCAAGATGGTGCATATATGTGCCTGCAGACACACGCATGCACCTACGCAAAAGGATGGATGTGGTCAGCAGAGGGTCGTGTATTTGATTATCTGCAGCAAGCTACTTAAGGTTGAAGCCATAAGGATTTCCACAGTCTTGCTCCACTGCGCACAAGTCATGTAAAGCTCTGCTTGGCAGCTGCCTTCTCTGGCAAAGCTGGTCTCTGAAGGTTGGCCTCCATCACTCCTTTAATTGCTTGTTTCTCCTAACTAAGATAAGCTGATAAACTGTGCTGAACATCACTTCTCAAATCACTCAGCAAAACCTCAGTGGGGCAGACAGTTTCAAAATTATATCAGTGACTTACATTACCTTCTTCCCCTGTGCTGTTTCATTGAAAACATCATTTGCGCAAAAATCAAGAGCCTGTTTCTCCATGTTCATGGACAGTGCAAGTCTAACACGAATGCCAGCCTGCTTGCTGACTGCAAAAGCTACCCCACATACACAGCAGCAGGGAATAGGAGCCACACATGTATCGTGTCCCCAAGGTCACACAAGCAGCTATAGCACCAGCACAGCAAACCAGCACCTATCCAAAGAGTTCAACAATACCCTTCTTAATATATGTTTGTAAAAGTCTCTAAAGGCACATCAGGGCTCTAATGGGCTATGCATTGTTAAAATACACAGGGGAACTGGAGCAGTTTAAAAGAACATCTTGTCCAAAGTTAAATTACAGCCTTTGAACATGAAACCCCCATTGCCTGACTCCAGCCAGCAATCCCTCACAGCTAGTGGCCAGGATGTTTCAGCAGGTGGACCTGAAGTCACTGCACCAAGAGATGGTGCAGCCGCTAACAAGACCAGAACATTTTACAACTTCCTCACAGTGATGCACTGAAATACCACATCCCAGGAGAAGTCCACTTAGAAGCAAGGAGCTGGGCAATAACACTGTAGCACGATTAAAAGAGGCAGTGCCCAGGCTCAGACACAGGAAAGGACTTGGGCTGCCTCCTGGCTCCTGCTTCACACTTGCTCCAGGAGGGAGGGAGGAAACACAGCCCATGCCAGGACCCCCCTTCCTGCACTATCTCTCAGGGCCAATGGTTTGACTCTAATCCATGAAACCTCAGCTGTTTCTTAGTGATAAATCCAGTTTGGAAAACTAGCACTTCCGAAATTAGCAATGTCAGATCTTGAGGGTAAGCCGTAAATCTCCAAAGGGCAGCAGCACGCATCGCATATATGCACAGGCACATGACATGTTAAACAAGCAACAAGCATTCACTCAAAGGTTGGGTGTTGGATCATCAGTTGGACCTGATGTCCCCCTCCTGACTCTTTGGGTTTCATGTTCGCCTACTCCACAGTCTGACCATTCATGCCCCAGCACTGAAATATTTTCCTCCTCCATGAGCAGTTTGACCTTGTAGCTGGAGACACAGGTGCCCTGGTGATTTAGGGCACACACAAGGACATGTCATTTAAACCAAATAAAGTAGGGCTGTTGTTCTTGCCCAGTTCACAGCTGCACTGTGAAACTCACAGCTGAAGAACAGGAGGGAGGCCAAAAGCACAAGTCCGTTTCAAGAGGACATCACCCAACTCACAGCCAATTCTCAAGGAGTAGGACACCCAGCTGGGACTGGGAGGCAGGAGCAGGGGGAAGGCTGCATGCAGGGAGTGAGTGAGCACCCACTGCACACACTGACCTGTCCCTCCTCTCTGGGCATCCTTTAGTACTGTCAGGGATGGGATAACTGGAATAGGTGGTCTGAGCCAGTCTGGCAAGTATCTTTTTCTTATCAGCTGAGATAATTTGCTAATTCAGGTTTAACCCAGCACATTCCAGATCTGTGAAGACAGCAATCAAACATTTGAACCCATGTTTGGCTGCTAAGTGAGCTACAAGACTGACTGAAATCAGATTTAAATCAACCCAAAGAATATTAGAACTAGTATGTCAGTGTATCCTATAGCTAAGCATAGCAGAGGACTTCAATCTGATTTATCTCGGGAACATTAATGCACCAATTAACTCTGTTTCTCTGGGGAGAAGTCATCTAGTAATTTGCACATTTTGGTCATATAGTAGGGAGGAGAAAAATTATGAAAACACATGTGAAGCATTTGGATGCGCTCAACCACCAAAGATTTCATAATGAACACAGTCATGACATTAGATTAGTGTTTCCCCGATGCAAAGAGGATTTTGTTTTAACTAGAAGCATAACAAGGAATTATAGCAGCTGTGCCTGTCATTATTCTGCTTAGCCTGTTAATGGAATTGGTTTGCTAGAACCAAATCAGTTCAAAAGATTAATTAAAAACAGGTGGTTCTCTGCAGTAACTTCTCCACACCACATTGAGAACTTCGTGGCCAAACCACCTCTGCACTTCCTAATGACCTGCCGAAGTTCCATTTGCTCATCTCTGGGGGCAATAAAATAGTAAAAAAATTAAATTCAGAACTCTGCCTGTGTGACAGGGTCTGTTGCAAGGCCCATCTCAGGAGAAAAGCAATGTCCAATGAACTAGTGAGGCTGGCCCTTGTGTGCCTTCTCCAGAGGATGGTGTTCCCTGGGGAACATCCTGCATTTCATTGCATATCTCAAGGGGAATAATCTTTGCATGAGACATCCTCAAGGGAGCTTAGAAACAACTTCTTAGTCAACAAGGGCTAGAAGTTGATTGGCTTCAAAAAAAAAAAAAAAAAAAAAGAGGATGGTTTGAAGAAGCCTTCCAACTACAAGCAGAGAAGTTGTGTATTTGGAGGGTTCATCACTATCTCTACTGGCCACACGCCACCCAGAACCAAGGCCCCAGCCCATGTCAGATCCATGCTGGCCAAGCATTTCTACAGGCAGGGACTTTAAATATTGCTCACACAGCAAAACCCAGTCATGCTGAAAATGTCTGTCAATTCAGAAAAAAAAAATTTTTGGATGCAAGAATGGACTGGGAATCAGAGAAACCTGCTAAAAATCCATGAGGAAAGCTCCAAGCTTATTTCACTGAACACTTGGGTTTGCTTTTAAGGGTTTTTTTTTGTTTGTCTTTTAACCCCCCCCCTGCAATACAGTACAGACCCAAGACAAATACTGTCCCGAGTTAGAAGGAAAAAAGATGCACTGAATATTTGTGAAGGCATAAAACTCTTCACTGCCCAAGTCATCCTCACAGTAGATAGGAAACACATGTTGTGCCTAAAGCAAAGACAGCTTTGACAAACTATAATACTTTATATGACAAAGTACTCAGTTTAAGGCATGTTAGGGACACTGCATCCAGCTGAAAATGAGTTCTTGGGAATGATGAAAAAAATGATGATGATTTGGGTCTCAATACTAGTCTCTTCAGTAAAATTCTGAGTCTTCAAAAAAAGTCATTGGAAGGTGCTGCCCAAAGACAAAAAAACCCAAACCCTGAAACAGCTCATGAATCAGCACAGAAAGATGGGCTCCCAGGACTGCTGGCTAATACCATTCAATTGCTTTCAGTGCGATGGAGAGCTGGAAGTAATTTTAACTTGCTATAAAAAGGCTGCTGGAGCATACCCTGCAGAACACATCCATATTGCATGGGCATGATGGAGAAGAGTCGGGGAAACAGTGTTTGCAAAGGTCCTGTGAGTCTGCTCCAAACAAAGCTCTCAGTGCTGTTGGCCACCAGGTAATCAAAAGCAATTTTTGGCCTGTTTTCCTAAGGAGACAAAGGTTTCTAGCATGGGCATGGCCAGATAGACACAGCCCCAGCATAAGTGGCAGGAGAGGATGGCCAACTGAGTGGCCACTATTAAATCAAACAAGCAGATGTCTGTGCACACATTAGCAGATATGAAATAGGCCATGACCCAAATGCCATTAGCTCCTACTTGCCTCCCTTTTTGCAAGGAAAGGGTGACCATCTGTACCAGTGCCTCCCACACCCCCCAGTAACCTCTCAGCCATGGCCAGATCCAGACACACCAGACAGAGCAGCAAAGAGGTTAGTAGCTCCAGTGAGATGCAGAAAAGCAGAGATGAGAGATCCCGTGCCTTTGCATGGGCAAAGCTGCAGATGAACAAGCCCCTTGGGGAGTACAGGGGAACAAAACTTTAAGACAAATCACAGGAAAGAGAGTGTCATTGGCTTGCTCAGACAACTGTTCCATGGCTGACCAGGAATATCTGAAGGAACATCTCTGCAGCTGTGAAGGATTTCTCCACAGAGCTTTATGATACCATACACCCATGAGATCCTATACACCCATACATTACAGGTGTACTACTGGAGCTGGCAGCCCCCTTGTTTTTCAGTAGTGCAGGAGCTAACACACAGCCAGGCAATTGCACAGCCCCACTGCAGCCAACCCACTGCTGTACAGCTGGTGCAAGAGATGGAGAGAGCAGGATCAGCGGCATAGATAACCAGAGCAATTGCACGGGCCCAGGGCAACAGATCAATGCTCCCTGAGGATGTGGAGATGCAGGAGGAAGCATTCACCCCTGCACATGCATCTCACAGCATCACATGTTCCTCAGGTCTCCTTACATCAAACAAGTTTACTCAGCTTCTCCCCTAGGTGTTAGTTCAGTTGTATCTTGACCTCAGCTCCCTTCTCATTTGTGGCAGTAAGACAAATGCAGTTGTACAAGAAAACACAGTTGTGCCAGTTAGAGGCTTCGGTATTCTTGGCCACAGCAAGGTATAATACACCAGTGTACAACAGCTCCAAGTAGAAATTTGCACAGAGGTTGTAGAAAATCCAGACAGCATCATTAAGTTATCCATATTTGAAAGCCGTAGGCTGAGCTGCAGTTTATGCAGAAGCAGATACCACACAGCCAAATCAGAGTTTCACAAAAGACCAGCTGAGAATCATACAGCCAGGGAGGCTTCATTCACACGTGAATCTCTTTGGAGAGCACATCAAAAATCTCTTGCCTGTGATCCTTCAAACACTGCTCAGTCACAAGCAGTTAGGATTACAGCAGGGCCAGACTCTACAGGAAAGCAGGCTCAAGCTCAATATTTTGTCATGTCCTCTCTCATTTCAATTCCCAGAGCATCAGAGGAACATGGTAATAAAGCACATCTGAAAAGTTGTTTTAATTTCATTTATAATTTGGGGCACAAGTGAGCTCCTGTTGGGGAAAACAGCTATTAGGTTACTTCACAGCTAATTCCCATACTTATTCCTGCTTAGCTTTGCTTTGTTTCAACCTCTTGGTGGATTGACATGAAATCCTGAGCAACAGCAGTGTTTGGAGAGGATGGAGAATACAGAGGCATGTTGCTAAAACCAAGTGCTATCAGTTGCTTAAAAAATACCTCACAAGCCAAATGCAACAGTCCATAGAGCAACTCAATGGTTTTGTTTTCCCTGTGGGTCAGCAGGGCAGTCACCTGCGCTTGCAGAGGGAAAGGCTCAGGACAGCAGTGCCCTGAGTTCACTTCCCTCCCTTTACCAGCATGTAAATATAAAACCTACAGTGCTACTAAATCACTTCCTCTTAAGAGCTAACCCTATGAAAACAAAAACATGGTGCTTCATTTCTACTTTACACCAACAGCTGGGGATTGACATAGAAAACACCTGTTAATTTTACAAAATAAGAAGCCAGCCAATGTAAAGCATCTACCAACTAGAAGATCCTAATAAACTCCTCCCCCCGATGTCTCCTGGTCCCCAGGCATGAGGCTGAGCAATGCTGCCCATCACCAAGATGGACTGATACACCGGGGAGGGATACAACCCTTGCAGCCCTCACCTCTGCTCTAAAGCCAACGCTGCACCTCTGCCTTCTGCTTTGCTAGGTCTCCTCTCCCCAAAGCAATTACATCCCTTCTGATACCATCTCAACAGTTGCACAACCACTTTGGGATGCAAAATTACAACCCCTTGGCAGCAGCCCCAGTCAGGGGAAGGCATCCTTTGTGGCCAAGCCTCAGGCCTGCAAGGCAAAATGGCTGCTGCAGCCATTGGCAATTCTCATTTCCAAAGGGAGGTGAGAAGGGCCGGCACTGCCATCCTCTTGCCACCCTAGGGCCAAAGGAGGCAGGAGACCCTGGTGAACGCACACAGCGGGATCCTCACAGCATCCTGCCATGGGGAAGCTGCTCCAGGCGCACCCTGCTGAGGGACCCCTCCCCAGCTCCTGATGACAGACACATGCCCCCAGGGCCAGGCTGCAGCGCAGCTCCAGTGCCAACAGTCTGCAAGATCTTCTAAACCACTCAATCCTCTTGGTTTTGCAAATTAATGTCAAATGACTGCAAGACCACAGGAATACTTCTCTCAGTAGGGCTTTCATGCTGTGCCATCATCTCCCCAATGCAGGTTTGGGTACCAGGGTGAGCACTATGCAAGAGGCTCTGGATTTGGCTAAATCATACTGCTATAGCAGTACTGCTGCAAGAAAACTAGATCTCTCTAGAGGGATGCCAGGCACATGCTGCAATGGTCACGTCAAGCCAATTTCACTCTTAATGCACAATCTGGGATGGAAATTCTGTGTATCTTTATAAAAAAACCCCTTGTCCTTAGGAAGGCTGTCTCAATTGGCTGCGTTAATCAGACCTGCTCTGCAAACACCCTAGTTTAACACCAGGGAAATATGGGTCCCCGGGTGAGGGAGGGTCTCGTTGCAAGGAAATCTAGAAGAAAAACTAGCTAAATGTTATAAAAATATAGTCTAACCTGATGGCAGAAAAACAGCTCTGAAGAACAGGCTCTGTACGTGGAGCAGGAGCAGACAGGGCTTCCACAGCTCTAGGTGGACCAAGGGCAAAGACAACAAACTTTCTTGTACTTAAAGCCTTATTCTAAGCATGTTCAGGGAAGAAATCCCAATCCTCAGTGGAGAACACCCAAAACAACCACCCACCAGCCATCACACAGTGCCTGTGCCTCAGTTTCTACACTGCTCAGTCCCTACCAAATCCAACAGCATCCTGCAGCCAGCACTCCAAGAAGAAGCAGGATCTTCCACAAAAAGATGCCCTGCACAAATCTGCCTTGTCTTTTGTTTTAGTTTTAAAACCGATCTTGCAAATCTTAGGATCATAGAGAGAGGAAAGAAATTACTGCTCAAGAACGTCAGAGTTGAACTGGGAATATATATTTCCTTCCATTCCACAGGGAATGAAGATGTTGAGCTAAAAAAAATTAAAATGTTACGAGTGGGAGATCAGAGTGATTCTGTGATCAGGGACAGAGTGCTGTGACTAAGTACATTTCATAGTCTACCAAGCAGCAAAACACGAAGACACGTGTCACACAGGCTCTGTGTGGCTGAGAAAGGTATCCTGGAAAACACTGATGTTTCATGGAATAAAACTACATTTCAAAACCCTCTCAGTTGCTCTTGCATGACCATGTGATGGGGTTCACACACGTTGTGCATGTACATTCTTGGTGTTCCATCTCCTACCCCTTTTCTTGTTTTGCAGATCCCTGAGTAAGATATTTATTAACAATTGGCATTCCCCTTCTTTCCTGCCATTAGCACCCCGCACATGATGACAGAAAGATGGGCCTCACTGCTCTGAGCATCCCGTCTTCAGACTACCAAGCACCTCTGTCCTCCCAAACCAAACAAGTTCATTTGCAAAAAAAAAAAAAAAAAAAAAGGAGAGACAACCCCCCAGCATCACCAACCACATCTGCAGAAACTGTTCTCAAATACTGTATTGAACCTCTGAAAAAAATATCCCAAGGGACAATTTTTACAAATAAGCTCAGGTTCACACTTAATATTTGTTACCAGGCAGCAGATGAGGGGTTCATACGCTACCAGGTCAATGTGAGTGATTTTATCTGCTACTTTCATTCAATAATTTCTTTATGAAATCCAGAGTTTCTAGCTACATTAGTATCAGTATTCAGAGTCCACATCCTATCCCTCTCCCCAAAACCATTCTGGCAGATAACTCCTGCTGGGAAATACACTAAAATAAGAAAATTAACTAAATTAAATACCATCTACTGGCACATGAGCAGTGGTTACCTTATGCCTTATTTTTCTCTTTATTTCTTTTTTTCTATAGTCTTTCCTCTCCATTGTTTTATACCTCCTGCTCCACATCTCCACAGCTAAAATATTAAAATATCGACTGAGTGCACTCTTTAAAATGCAATCATTGATTTTCATGATCTTTCCTCCACAGGACAGGGCCATATTTTCCAGATAATTAAATACACACTCAGTGACAAGAGGGTGTTGTGGGTTTTTAACTAAAAAATCCCAAAACATCATCTTTTTCATGGAAGGTGATAGTTTTCAGCATAACATTTTTTTTTTCCCCTGCCAACAGAAACATCCCAGTGCAACACTCCAAGAAAGCTGGCTTGGGATTTTACCTGATGCTATTGGTTTTCTAGGGTATTTTAGATAAAAAAAATATATATATATAAATAAAAGCATTCAGGAAGAAAGGTTTTCAGAACAAGAGAAAAGAAGTTTCAATTAAAAGAGTTTAAGATAACACCCAAATGTTTCATGCTATCACTCAGCAGGCTCTGCATTCACTGCAGGAGGTTTTTAATCTGCTTACATTCCCCCCACCCCATCCTAATTCTTCTCCAGGCTGAACCTACTACAGAGGGTTTTACCCTAAGTGCTCAGAATATCTCTGCACACCCTGCACCAGCAGCCCCACTGCTTTTTCCATGTTCATAGCATTTACGTTCTGCTTTTATCATTTACCTGCATTCTTAACTTGTCATACAGGTGCTATATACACATCACACAAATACACCGCACATGGCACACACTCATCTCGTGCCCCACAGCACCTCTGCCAGCAGCTGCCTTTCTCCGCCTTGATGTTGCTTAGCAAGACAGTGTGATCCTGCAGTACAGAAGCACTCCCTGGTACTAGCGAGGGCTAAGAAATGATATAAACCTCCTTTCTCTCCTTCATTAACTTCCCTGCAAGTACTTCTCTTTCAGCAACATCAAAAATAATCAAAATCACTTGCCAAATGTTTTCAGTCATTAAAAATCTAAATGCTTTTCTATGGGTGAGCAGAGCACGACAAAAAAAAAAAGTTGAACAAGTGAACAAAACAGTGGTTTTAACTCATTAAGATATACTTTCTTTTTGGAAATGCTATTTTTAGATGCAAATGGTTTGATCTGCTCTGCCTAACAGCCAGCCAAACACCTGTGCTGTCCCTTCTTCAATGTTTCCTTTTCCCTCAACTTCCACCTATTAAGAAAAATGATACCATGGTCCTTTTTGTACTTAGTGCCATCCAGAGCACCATTCCTACCTCCCTCCCTCGCAAAGGCTTTCAGCAGCCTCGTGCTGGCTGCTTCAGAGGTTCCCCTCTTACTTGCTCAGCTTTCCTCAGCTAGTCTGTAAGATGTCAGCTTCGCTTCAGACATCCAGCCTGCCCATTTCCAACGCGGTCTCCCAACACGTCTGCAGAAAACTGGCCTATTCCTTTTGACACACCGCTCTGAAATCTAGGACTTATTACCCTTCATATAGTTGGATTTCACTATCAGCTGTTCTAAGATGACCCTAATTTCCACCAGTAACTCCATCACTGAAAAGCTGTTTCTGGTATGTTCTCTACTCCCCTATATGAATAATCATTCAAAAGAAACCATTTGTGGGGTTTTTTTGTTTTGTTTTAAAAAAAACAATCACTTCCCTTTCTGTCCACAAATCCCCTCCTGTTGATGCTCTTCAAGCTCTGCTGGCTCTCACCTCACCTCCTGATTAGAGGAGCTCATATTCCTTAGCCACAAACACACCCTAGCACCCCTTGCACATGCTTTCTCCTTGGCCACTTACCCCTTTCATTTCCTCTTAAGCACGTTCTCTTGAGCTAACAACTTTGCTCAGCTCACTAAGCCCTAAGTGCAACTCTCCCATTGCTCCTGCAGGCATGGCATAGCTGAAGAGGTATGTTAGGGGCACAAGAAAAATCCATGGTTATCCCAAGCTAGAAGAGGTGGATGAGAGGGAACAGAGAGAAGCCCTTGGCAAGGTGGATGCCATGGAAGGCTGATGCTCCTGGAAAAGAACCTGCATCTGAATGTCTGGCAGAGGCAGCACAAGAGCCCAGTCCAGAGCCCCAGGGCCCAGAACTGATCTTTGAAGACCCTGAGAAGGAGCAGCCTTGAGCACCAGGGCTTGAACAAACCCAGCAAATCCCTGTGGGTTTGTGTCTTTGTTCATTGGGCTGTCACTTCGTGGCACGTCCATACATGGCACCTCTGCTCAGGGAGGGCCATGTGGGTGGGTCTCATTAGGAGGGATACAAACAGAGCATGAAACTATCATCAGAGACTATTAATGTTTTCTTAATGTGTGAACTGAGCTAGAAACAGAGAGCAGGAGAAAGAAAATTAAAAGCTTCTGTGGACACGGATGGTGCCTCCCCTACCACCCAGACTTTCAGGAACATTAGTAGAAGGGGGTGGGAGAAGAGGGATACTCCTTGGCGTTCCCTTTACTGTCATGACTGCACTCGAGTCCATATAATGCTGGGGAAATAAAAAAAAATTCTAAGTAATTTAAAAAAAGAGTAGGATGCTACAGCCTGCTCTCCCATCTGGTCCTCTCTTCTCTTATCACTCAGGCACATAAATTCATGTTAATACAGGATCTTTTCTCTCTTGAATAGCAAGGCTCCCCACTGGACATCAAAAAGCAGCCTTTGGGGTGGGGGATCTGGCTGTTGTAGGAAAGATTACATCATTCTGAGACTGACAACAAGAAAATGCAATGCACTTCTAAGCAAAGGCCAGTATTCAGAATGACCGACCTCATGAGACAAGAGGTTTTAAATGCCTGGAAGCAAGAATATGACAGCAAAATCCTCCGTCGCTGAACATGTATAAGCTCACGCTGAATATGAGCATTCTCCATATGGTATTTTGTTCCAGCCCCTACACACACAACCCCATCCCTGCAGATCACTGCTTAGGCTTTTCATTGGATTACTCTAGATGCCACGGAGGAGGGGAAAAAAAAAAAAATAGAAAAAACTTTTCCTGTGGGCATACTTATTTTTCATTTGAGGAAGTTCTTCATCTAGGGCAGCAACTAACCCAGTGCTATTCCCCACAGGGCACATGGCCACGCAAATGCAGAGGTGGAAGGGATGGCAGGCAGTGGGGCAGAACTGCAGGGCTGAGCCACCAGGAATGGGTTTTGTAAATGCAAAGCATGGCACAACACGGCAGAGCTCTGCTCAGGGACAAGGATCAGAAGCAGAGGTGGTAAATTGTGAGCAAACTCCTTTTAGGGACTAATGGGAACATGAGATGGGATTTCCTGAACACCCTCAGGGCTTGTCTTTATATAAAAGCTGCTTGCGTTTAATTACAATCAGTTACATTAGCTACATCAGTCGATTTAATTAAATTGCAAGGACACTCGTAAGTTGATTTAACTCTGTCTCAAATGGATTTAGCAAAAGTTGGCAAGAAACTAAATCAACATAAACCAAGATTAAATCAACTGAAGAGCATCCACACAGGATTTTGCAGCAATTTAACAAAACCGATTTGAAGACCCATTTTAAATGAAGCAGGGTAACTCAGGCGCAAAGATGAACTTTCGGAGTGAAAGGGAAGTGTCTAGTACTTCAGCAACCCTGTCTAATAGACTTGAACTGTGAGAAAAGCCCCCTCCATTTTCTCCATGTCCTAGAGTTGGAATTTTATTTTTATCCACATATAACTTATTCTATTCATCATCTTCAGAAATGTTTGCCCAACAGCACACAGTGAGCAATTGCCATTTCCTGGCCCAGGCACACAAACTGGAGGTCACAAGCCATACACCATACAGCTGCAGCACTGGTGCTCGTTAGGACAATTAAAAAAGGTTGTGGATTTGTGAGCATTAAATAATCCACCTCAAATTAACTCTCAGTTCTGAATGCACACGTTAGCCTAATTGGAAGCTTTTAGCACTCAAATTTTCAGTACAAAAGAGGACACACACAGGCAACAGATAACAAGACAGGCCTTTTGCAGGCAATTGTTGTACCCAAGTCCTACGGCACTGCTCCTTTGTGCAGCAGCCACTCCAGCAGATGCAGTGAACTCACACATCTTCAGCACGCACCTGAAACTTCTTATGCTGTACCAAGAGTAGAGTGATAGGAGGGTAAAAATACAATACCAGTTTTGTACCTGTAAAATCAAGCGGCCATGGGAGCACTCTGCTCTGTGCAGGCAGCACTGGGTGGGTTACACCACTCCTGGCAGAAGCCATCCCAGGCTCCAACTCAGAGATGCTCAGCAACAGCAAAGCCTGGTAAGAATTTAAACTCATCCACTTTGATCAATTTGCTTATATTAGCTCCAGATTTCATAGTACTGGCCCCTTACAGCCATACACCAACCTCCTGCTTGCACTACACTACCAGTTTGGGGTTTTTTCATAGCCACATTTAAACTTGCCCTCACAAACCAAGCAGCTCTTCCATAGGACAGCAATGGTCCTAACAGCTTTCCCAACAAACCAAGTGATTTGTGACCAGTTTCATGCCACTTTTTATACTGCTCTAAACTAGGTTTACAGTTCGATGACTAGCAAGAGTAAAGCTGCCATGGTTTCCTTAGTGCTATGAGGACCGTTATAGTAGTACTCTGAGCAACGATGAGGCTGCCATAAAGTTTCAAGACCACCATTGATTTCAATGAGTCGTCATTTCCAAATCCAGGCTCTGTAGAAGGAAAGAAACTCACAGCCTGACAACAGCAGTCTGGGGAAAAAAAAAAAAAAAAAAAAAAATTTCTACACCATCTTTAACTGCTCCAGCCAAAACCTGCTCCCAAATCATAAAAGCAGCAAAACCTCCTTGCACTAAACCCCCAGAAGCTGCAAAGGGGATCTCTATCATCCCTGCAAGGCAGGCAGTAGGTGTACTGAACCTTCAGGAACCAGATTCTGTTACAGCTTTACAACCTGGGCAAATCTCTCCAGCTCTTCACATCCTACATGTGAGATGCATTCTACTGCTTTGTAAAGTTTGTTGATAACAAGACACAACAGAAATACCAGGAAGCAAGCAATATTAGAAATTATACTCAGCATGCCTGTTAGATTCAGTTCAGTTTAAGTATGATGAATGCCTAAATTCTTTCATATTTTTAATATATATACTTTTTACACACACACATTAAGAGTCATGCTTCCATATTTACTTTCCTATGAGTTTTTAAATTTATAATTAAAGTAAAACAAGTACCTGGACATTTTTAAGTGAGAAATAACATTTTCATGGTAAACTAACTGCTCAACACTAGGTAAAATCATGTACGCAGAAAGACAACAGCAGTGCTGCACTTTTTAACCACATACAGCACGGCTCAGTAGCTGGCTGCTTTGTCACTCAGTAATAATAAACCTGCCACTCCTAGGAAGTTATTTCCATCAGAATTGCTTGGTTTGCAGCACCCTTCTCACTACCCTCATGTTGAGGCTCTTTTCCGCTGATAGAAAGATTCATTTACCACCATGCTGAAAGAGAACTAGCTAAGTAGAGAAAGCAAAGAACACAAGGGTTGTTTTCTGCCAGTTGGTGATGTAAGGGATCTATGAAACATGGGCCCAGCCATGGTTCAGCTAAGATGGAACACTGTTGTGAACCTCTCAGCCAGATCAGGTTTGACCTGCTGTCGCCTGTCCATCACCTGAAGCCATTTCATTGATTTTCACAGAAGATTTACCAGGTTCTAAAGGAGGAAAGCCTTCATGTCTTTCATGCTGCTGATGGAGGGAGCCATTCAGGTCATCTTCCATATTTGGAGAAAAAAAATCTATCCCTCCTTCCTCATTACAAATAGCATTGAAAGGGGGGGGGGAACGAAAACAAAAACAAACGACACCATGCACAGAAATGCTCTGTTGCCATATATAGCAACACCATTCCTTAGCATCCCTGTTACTGCAAACAGCTCCACCACCAAAATAGCGGCAGATGATGCACTGAACCAAACAGGCTGGTAGCAGCTCTGTGTGGCATCACACCTCAGCTCATGGGTACCAAGAACTGGAACAAGGGACCAAGTGCCCAACTTCAGAAATGGGAAAGGAGGCCACCAGGCACCCTAGATAACAACAGCACTTAGGAGCGCTCCTCCAGGTTTTTAGGTACCTGGTAGCCAACCTGCAAAGCTACAGGAGAGCATGTCAGCTCTGCTTCCAGGTCAGTCATTAACAGAAAGCATGCCAATAGATGGTTCAGAAATACATACCCTTGGTGTCGGGCCCATTGCCATTAGGAAATTCATGCTGGTTGGCTCCATGGACTGCATTTCTGTGCAGCTCAGCAGCCGTGCAGCCCATCAGCTCAGGTACACTGACTAGGTATCCTGTGTTTGCAGTTGGCATTCATGGCATGTCTCTCGCTTCTCACACTTTAGGATGCAAGATGACTTAGGAAGATCAGAAGACACTGCCTCTGTAGCACACTACCACCACAAAACCAGGTGAATCTAGGGTTTCAGAGGACTATAGGGAAAATACTTGGTTTTGAGATACTTTTCCCTCTAAGAGATCTTGCCCTAATGTCTAGGAGGTAGTTCAGTGCTTCTATACTGAGTTACCTTCTAGACTATAACCTTGCAGAGGATTTGTTTGAGGTTCCTTCCACCTTTTCCTAAAACTGATTACATTATAAACCAGAACAAATTCTGACTACTCCTGTAATAGTCAACCCCTCCTCAAAGTTTTAAAAAAATTCTTGCCCTTGATATCATTTTAGAGAACTGCGAACTCCATAGCCCTACTGTGTGGCTAACAACACATTTTCCTTTACCAGCTTTGAACATTTTCCACACCTTTGGTTGTTCCTCCACTGTCAAAACAGAAAGACTGAATGCTCCCCCATTTGGCCTTCCCCAGCCATTATGATACACATCTTACTGGTGTCCTATCTTCCACAACTTTTCTGTGGTAGACTCCCAGTCTTTATTTCCTCCCAATAAAGTTTTTTAATGTCATTAATCATAGTTCTTCCATCTTCTAAATACTCCCTGATTCTGAAATAGATTTCCCAGTATGGAATGACCACCACCCACTGATTCAAATAAGATGTCCAACAGATTATACAATGACATAACAAGCTTAGCCATTTCAGACACCACCCACTGCAGGCTGTTGTGTTTCACACCCCAGAAGCCTGATCTGGTAAAGCAAATATCTCAGGAAATCCTGGCAAGCCAGACCCAGAGGACCAGACTGCTCCAATTAACAGCAATTTCATTCCCACAGCATCACACAGGGGTCATGCTCACCATCACTGCAAAGCTGCCTGACAGCAGTGGGGGCAGCCAGCCCATGACCCAGGCAGCTCCAGCATCCTGGAGGTGCCTGGCACCTTCCCAAGGGGCTTGATTTCTCCATGACCTCCTTGTGCAGTCAAGCATTAAATATCAGTGGCCTTCCTACCTCTTTCCCAAGGGGCTTATTTCATTGTTTAAGCAATCCTCTAGCACAAAATATAAGCAGCAGCACAGCTAATACGGTCATCACCCAAAAGCCAGCAGCCCTGCTCTACGCAAATATTTGTACGTTATTAAATAATCTTAGAGAGGATGCAAAGGTGGCAAGGGACCAAGATTTGCACAAAAAGCCACCACACACAAAAATCCTAAGAGGTAAATCAATGATTAACAGTCATGAAACCCACAAGAGGGAGGCAAGGAAAAGTTTGCTGCAGTCTCCTGCAGGAGGTATCAAGCAGCAGTGGAAAACTGCTCCCTGCACTGCACTCACCCTGTGCTGAGGAGGGCAGGCACCAGCACTGACTACCCCTGCAAAGCTGCTGCCCCTTCAGCAAGCTCCATGACTGGGAAGTTCATCCTGGGGCACTTGGCTTACAGTTTCCTCTCCTCAGCAGCTATTCTTGGCTGCAAAATAAATGCTCAGGGGACACAAATTCTCTTCCAGTCCTGCTTCCTCCAAATGCCATGAGCCCCGTTGGCTCAGAGCTACAGTAAAACTCAATGGCAAGCCCGAAGGCATCCCCCCCCCCCCCCCCCCCCGTCCATTAATGCCTTCAGGAGGGCTTCAGGAACACAGGGCTGAAGGACAAGCACTTAGTAAAAGTCAGGCATCAACACATTGCACCAAAGTGCAGTAGAGCAGGGCAGGCCAGCCCTGGGGCTGGGTGCAGGTGCTGGCACTCTGAATGCTGAAACCCAGGCGCTGGGCACTGCCCCACAGCATCGCCCACCACGCGTGCCAAGCTGGACACCTCCACAAGCGAGCCACATGGTTAGAAACACTGTAGCCCCATCCATTTGTAGCCCCACTCTACAGGATTCAGGAGCAGCACTAAATTAGGCAACTCTTCTGTCCTCACAGCACCCTGGGACTCTGGTGGTGACACCTCTCTGCAGGGGACACACCATGAGCTTTGTTCAAGCCAGCGCAGGAGCAAACATCATGGTCCTCCTGCTACGGACACGCCTGACCTGCTCAGTTCCTACTGACCACACAGGAGCAGCTGGGCATACAACAGCACTCGTTTCTCCTGATGGATAGGTCGATTTTCAGATAAATTTCCATGAAAAGATACTAACATGGACAAATCTACTACCCTTACAGCCACTCAGTATACTGTGAAGAGAATTAAAAAAGGTCCCCACCTGCCTCCCAGCTCAGCCCATGCAATGAACTCCTGAACTCTCTAACCTCCTCTTTTCACATACAGACTTCCCTAGGGCATAAGTACAACAGAAGTGTATTCACTCTTCATTTCAAGGTGGATTAAAGATATGGGTTACAAGCTAAAAAACAAACAAACAAGCAAAAAAACCCACACCACCCTTGCACCCTGCTAGCTTCCAGTACTTAAGACACAGATTTCCAGCATAAAATAAAAAGAGATCATGCCATTACTGCATGCAGTGTCTTCAGGTCAGGCCCTGACACAGCTCCGACAGTCAGGCACTGCCCGGGACAAGCATCCAGCTAATAGTTCCTGCAAATCCAGCACAGCCTGAGCAAAGAGAAGAGGCTCTGCAGCCAGAGCAGGCTCAAAGAGGATGCACAAGATAGGAAACACCAGCCTGTGGATACCTGGCTAGAGATCAAGCAGCCTGGACTTGAAAACCTGCCCTGATATCTTGTTCCGCTAATCAGTTTTATTAGAGAGGAAAAGCCAAGCTCAGCTTTCAGGAAGGGACAGAGGTGACAAGGAAGGGGAATACATGACACACTGGTGGTTGTTTACAACACATCACTTCTGACCTCCTGCTGACAAGATGAGCTGGTACAGCAGCATTTAATCCCATATAGCAGTGCAGAGGAACTCCCTGGTTCTGGTTTGTGGGTATGTTTCTTCCTTAGGCAAGGTCCTCACCTCACCACACCTTGCCTGCCCTTCTCACGTAACAGAACTGAGATACACAAATAGCTCTGGGGGGACCCCAGCAAAGCACATGGACTTTTATGAATGAAGAGCAATAGGGAAGGATGACAAGCGCTGGAGCCACCAGCCGGCAGACTGCTTTTCCCAGTGTGCCAATACAGACTTAAATCAATTAATTTACTGTCACAAACCAACTCAATACAACACTGGAATGAGCTACAGCAAAGCTCCTCAGTGTGGTGGCATGCTGCCTGCATCCACTATAGCAAATTATGCCTGGGAGATGCAATGTATATTTTCCCCAAGCAAATATATAACATTGACATGTGCTAGATCAATACAGCCAGAGTGCCATTTACAGCTTCCACTAAGCGCTAAACACTGGGGACTTCCATATCCAAAACTTGTAAGCATGACTGTAAGTTAAGTTCTTAAAGAAAAAAAAGGTTAAAATGCAAGACAGGACCAAAAAGAGTAAGAGTTTCTTCTCACAAATAGTGGACTGTTCTCCCAGTCTCCTTGAGAAGCTGCCACCCACCCCTTGGACAGGGCTGGCTCATCATCTGTCCAGGAGGCTCAGATCAATACCCAGGAAGAACACTGATCAATTTTTAAAAGGAGTAACAGCCACCTCATCCCTTCACTAAACAGCTGCACACACATTATTTGCAGTTGCTGCCAAACCTCTGAAAGATCCGCTAGAGACCACTTTAATCAATTTTTATTTCTAATTAAACTGACACTTGCAGTATGCTGGAGGCAACATGGGCAGAAGGGGCTACCCTAAATGAAGATCTTTAGGAGGCAGCAGAGTAGAGATTTACATCAAGTTGTTGGCCTATTCAGAAGACCAACTAAGATGAAAGGGGCAAACTGTCCGTCAGCCAAGACACCACTCCAACTTGGGACACCAAATCTTTCCCTCATTCATTTCCTCCTGCCTTTAGCCACTTTCACAGGCCTTCTGATTTGAAAGCAAGGTGTCTGAGAACTTGGCAAGTGAGGTTAGGATTTAAATGGACTGACTGGCATGTCTGGATCCCTAATCACAGCCTCCACTTAAGAACAACTTACATTTCACTTACTGACTCTCCAGTTCTGTTCCCTCCTGCCTCGAAGTCAAAGGAGCTTCCCAGTCAGGGACACATACCTCTGGATGTCTTCACCTGCCTTGTTAAAACACCCTTAAGTGTTAACAGAGGGGTTTGGCCCATTTATTACACCTGTCACTACCATGCCTGGACAGAACACTGGACTCCACAGTCTGTGTGTCTCCACCTCAGGTAGTCACCCTGCTCCCCTTTACAGCTAAAGGGGGAAGCAGCCCCTGAAGATGTGCCTGCCTCACTTGGCTACACCAGGTATCTGGATTGGGATGAAACCACTGATTTCTCTTCTGCAATGAGGAAAGGGGGCAGATGGGCAAAGTTGGGCAAATAAATCCCATCCTACAGCATCTTTATCTGGAGTTTGCCAACACGGAGAGCCTCCAACCATCTGCTTAAAATGAAGTGTTGGGGAAAATAAAAAAAAGAACCGGAGAAGTAAATGTTGCTGACAGTGAATGAAAAACTGCCAGTGCTGTAGCTACATGCATCTGATGAGCTGAAAGGATGCCGGTGTGTGTGATGCCTCAAAACTGTGCACAAAAAAAAAAAAAAAACAAACAAACAAACAAAACCAAAGATGGAAAGTGGAAAGTGTTATCAGAGGGCTGGCAGAGGACAGCACGCAAGCTCAGACTGGCTGTCTGATGATGTTCAGTCAGATAAAAGGATGACGACAAGGGTACATGCAAGCAAAGCGAAGGCAGTCCTGAGCAGTGAAGTAATACCACAGCCAGGCAGCACACTAAGGAGGTGAGCAATACTCACACATTCCCAACTCCTTGCCTCTGACCTGAGCTGTAGCCGTATTTCTCAATTCTGGCTTAAGAATTTTACAATTTGTATTTGGGCAAGGAGGCAGGAAATGGTGGTCCATTTTGGAGGACAGAATAATTAAATCATCACTTTTACAAAGTTAAACTTTATCAAGCTGTAACAAAAATTTCTAAGGCACCCCACCATGTTTCCATCACAAGATAAAGCCAGCAGCTTGTATTTAAACTCTTATGTACCTTCTTACATTCCTCCCAGCCTTCGTGTCTTCTGTTGCCTCATTTCTTCAAGTCCCAGCCTTGAAGCTCTTGAGAAAGCTAGATGGTCTCTTTCTGGTCACAGTGTCTGTCAGGGGTTTCAGACACTGATAAAAATGGCATAAGGACTTAGCAGACAAGAAGCCATAAAAGCGAGAAAACTTGCCAGAAGAGGTCCATGACAACTTCGAGACTGGTATTGAGTCACATTAGACACTTCAACATCACCAGTGTTGAAAGTAGAAGACAAGCAAGCTTTCAAGCCTATTGTGGACTGCCAAGTACCTTGCATAAGCGCACAGGTGGAGCAGCAAGACAGTCTGGCTGATGAACTGCTCAAGTCAGCGGCCCTTGACAGGCAAAGGCTTGATCCATGTAGTGGGGGCTGCTGTGCAGCAATGGCACCTCTGGTGCTCACCATGGAGAGATGACAAACGCTACTGTGATGGGCTAGATAAGGAGACTCTGTGGACAGGGAATTTTGAAAAACTCACTGGAAAGCTAGACCAAGGTGGTGCCAAGGCACAAAAGGGACAAGCATCCTGAGATCTATTTGAAACTCCAAGTGAAGAGAGACACACTGCACTTCTCAGTCTCCCAAGCGAATTCAAAATAGTTTCAAACTGTTACTCCTTCCCTCTACCTCTAAATGTTACTACCAGAACATAAGCAGTTTGCTGCAAATTAACTCTCACCATGTTTTCAGTGCTCAAGTTTTTTTAAGGCTTAAATCTTGTTTCGTTCCTCCCCAAACAATCCTGAAAACTAAGCAAGCTGTTGCTGAGCTACTTGCAATGCTTTGAGTTTTGCAGCTTATGTCATTACTCAGGTGCAAGCTCCTCTGTTTTGCTTATTTGCAATGCAGTGATTTGTGCTGCTGGAAGCTGTATCCACTGCAGAGGCAGCACTTGGGAGTAGTTTGGAGGTGCTTTACTATTCTCTTTCTTCTTGATTTTTTGGAGGGATTTCTGGTGTTTTGCCCGAGACAGCCTATGCATATAGATAAACTGAAATGACTACTTCAAAAGGCTCCCTGCTGTAGGTGTTCAGAATGGAGGTAAGGGGAGTTGGGGGCTCACAGAACAAATGCACCTACCTGCCTCTCATCCCTTCACTGGCTTCCACTTCCAAGTTCGTCTTCGCTCAAAAGCAATGCACTTGCAAGAACTCTCAATTCTCACCAGCAATCTCTCTCCTTCAGAAGCACTTTGGCATTCCTCCTCCAATGTCATGGGATTTCCATCATAGCTCACCGATAATGGCATTTCACCTACTGCGGCTTCTGATCCTGGGCAAGAGCATCAGCACCAGCTCTTCTGCTCATCTCCTTTCCTGTGGCCTCTTCCCCTTCTCCAGCACTGCTGTTTATCCCTCTCACAAACGTTTGCAACACTCAAGCAAGCACTGTCCTTCCTACAGGAACCCCACTGTGAGGTCTGCAGGGACAACTCCTTCAGGGTTGGGAAATCCAGGACGCCTTCCAGTCCAAGATGTAGCTGCTGTTTGACCAGTGGTAGCATGCAGAGATATGTAGGAGCAAAGGCATTTCAGTGCACACAGGACATTAAAACAGATAAGTTTATGCTTGTTGTGTCCCTTAGGGTAAAGACTGTGATGACAGCCATCACTGTTGCCAGAAGACTATTTCAGGATTGCCACCTGAAAGCTGCCTGTACCCACACAGGTAGTGCAACGCCCACACCAGTACTGCACTGTTGGAATAAAGCTGGCAGAACACCTTTGCTGCTCACAGGAGTGCTTTACTGTCACCAAACAGTTTATATGCCACTACCAGTTATTGAGAGAGAGAAAAGCAGCAGCCTCACAGATGACTAGGTAACCTGGGAAGGAGACACAGACCTGCTCAGCTCTGCACGTACTTTGCAAGACTGCACCCTGAATAACTCAGTTCCTTAGATCTAAAACACACCAGAAAACTAAGCTAAAAAATCCTGTCCCATGTAGATTTGTATTCCACTGGGTTTACAGAAGTGGAAACTCATGGCACCCACAGGTTTCTAGACAAGGCAAAACAGAGCAACCCCAGGCAAGACCTCAGCCTGCCCTCCAGAAGCATCACTTCCCTGCCTTGTTTCAGCTCACACAACCACAACCTCTCAAAACTAAGTTTGATGAACCTGTAACATTCGGGAAGTAGAAATTAGAGAGGAAAAGGGTTTTGCTAACATTGGAAAGAGCTGATAAAACAGACATGCTGCCCAAGCTAGAGGAGCTTCTTGCAGCAGCTGTAATAATCCTGCATAACAGGACTTAGGGGCAAATTGAGGAAGAAATAGGAGCAGCATTTGCAGAAACACCTTGAAAGCTTTAAACACTAAGGAGGGCAAGCTTTATGTCTGGTCACACATCTCTCGTATCAGCTTTACAGGAAACTGGTGAAGAGCAATAGATGCTCACTGCCAAAAACCATGATGAACCGATGGCAGACTGCCCCAGCACCCTCTCCCCTCCTGCTCCTCCTGTTCATGGGGATGACAATGCAACAGAGAACAAGATACACTGCACTGCTTGCACAACTCCATTGCACTCCATCTAATCACAGTGCAGCAAATAAATTTGCCACTGATGACAGTAAGATTACCCATACATCAGCCATGGCAGACAAGGTGGCAGTCTTTCATTCAAGCAACAGCCACCTTCTGCAAATGCAGGTGTCTGCAGGCAAGATTTTAAAACACACATCCACATGTAAAACAAACAAAACCAAAAACCCCAAAAAGCTACCCCACACAACACCAATTCCCACTTCCAACCATGCAATACATGCAATACTTAAATGCTTCAGAAAACCTGTCCTCATGGAGTTCAGTTACTGTTGGGGCTGGCATTTCTTCAATACCTCTGATTTTGTACCAACCACAGGCAGCAGTTACTGCATCCTCCTGGGAAGAATAAGTTGGCTTTTTTCAGGGAAGGCATTTTTGTAAGGACATATTTCCTGTCTTCGGAAAGTGTGTGTGCGTGGCGGGGTGTTGGCTCAGGAAGCACCAAACACGCACAAAACAATCTTTGATTTCTATTCAGTAATTAAAAAAATACTGAAAACCAAGTTCCTCATGTTGAAATTATTTTTAGAGTACCACTTGATATCAACATCCAACAGAATAGTACACACCAGTTTGGCTAGCAAGATTTAGGATGAAGCATTTTCCTGACAAGACAATTGGTGGGACAAGAGGGGGAATAGGTCATTTATACTATCACCAATACCACTATGTAAATGGTAAAGCTTTGTATGACAATTTGTTTCATTTTAAAAAACAGCAGTAGGAAAAACACAACAGCCATGCCAAAAATAAAAATACCAAGTTGCTCTCACATCTGGATTTGGGGCATCAGACAAGTTCCTAAATTAAAAGCTGTTGAGCTTTTGGCTGGGGAAAAATACAACTAAAAACTGTTTAACTTCCAGGTTTAGATAACTCCTTGGTTCCTGTGGGACTAGAAACATGGGGAAGAGTCCCAGGACACCCAGAAATGGTGACACAGGAGGCACAGATATTAAGGTCTACAGTTAAAACTTTAAAAGGATAGTTTCAAGATAAATTACTAGATAAATACAATTTCAAGAATTTCCTTCACTTGATTGGTGCACTGCCAAGCAGTGAAGTGCATTCTCCAATCACCTTCCTTTCTCCCTCTTATTCACTTCAATAAATAAAAAAATGAAAAAAAGAAAAAAAAAAAAAAAAAACAAAAAAACCAAGCAGCCCTAACTTATACAAGCACCAAATGTAGTCCTCAAGCAGTCTCAGTATTATTTACTCTTGCTTTTCCCATAAAGTCACAGGAATCAAAAATATTCCTGAAGGTTTCTCAAGAGATCACCAAGCCCATGCTTTCCTCACCCATATTTTTGTGACAGCTTACAACTTGATACAACCTTAAAAACGCAATTAACATATTCTCTTTTCCTTCAACAGGTACTAATGAAAGGGTTGACTTTTACCAGACCCTCAACAGATGCCAGGGGAATCTCACTCAATCTCTTTGTCCACAGTGACAACAAATCACTATGCAGGTAAACCCAAATACAGTTTTCCAGCTGCTGTGTAATTGCTTTCATCCAGTCTATCTTTCCATAGCTTACCTTCGCTAATTCTTCAAAAGAGGTTAAAGAAGTTAACACTGAGGGAGAATGTTTCCAGTAATTTATAATCCCAGTTTTGCTCCTAGTAAATTGGCCATTACTTAATATACAACCATATCTGAGCACCTCCACAGCAGAGCTTCATAAAAACACTGAAAGATAACAATAGTAAAATTTTGAAAACATAAATTACAGACTCATAACAGGAGGTTTAAGTCTCTAATTCACTTGGAAAAGAAGAAGAGCAATAAATTAGAAGAAATACAAGCTCCAGAATAATACCTCTGTGCTAGATTTCACTATATATAACCAGAATAAATTTCCATTTTAGACAGGGGGAGATCTGTTTACTTATTTCCCTGAAAAATGGACTCCACAGAATAGATCTATCTAGAGCCTGATATATTGTTTCTTTGTGTGCCTTGCTGGATGGCAAGAGGAACGTAATAAAATTAACTCCAAGGCCAAGATATAAAAGCCAACACACTAGAAGTTGCCCCACAGGCTTTTTGCTAAGAGCACAGTTAACCACTTCGCAAGACATCTTGGCAAATACAAGGATGCAAACTCCATGGGATCATTTAGCTGATCCCTATTAAGAAGCCCCTTCTCCACCTCTACCTGGACCTCTAAAGCCAAGGGCTACAAAGCTGTAACTCCATGGCTCATGTAGAAATTAGTTGCCTTGAAACGCAAATAGTTTTAAAGCAACTAAATAGTTTAAACTGCCAGTGTGTGGAAAAAAAAAAGTCATTATTTTACAGTGATCAGAAGTGTCTGAGGTGCTTCAGAGAGCAGACAGAAAGGCACAATCCCTGTAGATCTTACAATCCAATTAACTTAATTAACCACGTTATTTCCCTAGTTCCTGGTAACTCCTTAAATCAATGAACTAAGACTTAATAGCAAAGTACATGAGTAGGAGCTTTATTGATCATATCTGCACACAACACTGACTGAAATCCCCAAGTCATGGCCTGGCATAAAACCTATGAAAGATACTTCAGTAGCAGACTTTTACTTTATTATCCCAAAGCCCTGTGCAGGTACCAGAGATAGGAAAGCAGTGATCAAGAGGCAGGGACTGAAATTTTAATAGGACAAGAGCAAATAAGCATGGACTCAATGTTAATCTACATGATAAACAAAAAAAAATTATTACAGTATTATTCAGTTTTTTAAAAAAATCAAAATTTTACATTTGTTCACCACCTCTCAAAGAATAATCCCAGAGTACTTTACAAATTAATAAGAAGGCCTGACCTGCAGTCACTCATTTCTCCACATCTCCTGTGGCTACCTAAAGCCCAGAAGCAGCAAGCCCAGACAGGGAGAAGTGAGGAGGGCAGAGAAGAAAAGCTGCATGGAATTTGCCTGAAAGATAATTCAGGCATCCCCACACAAGGAGCTCTCTAACAGGAAAGGTGTTTTATATCAGCTCCAGCCCCACTACCGGGTCTCCTCAGAAAGGGCACAACATCCAAGACCAGCAAGTCAGTAGAGAGACCGCAGCCACCCCTAAATACAGGGCACACATCCCTGATTTTGCCCCCTGCACAAAACAGTATCAACCTCTCTTTCCTTATCGCTGATGACTCTTCAGTGTATCGTCTCTGCTTACAGCAGTATAACCACGCAGCCCTGTAATACAGCATTGCCATGGCCAGTTAATGGCCATAAACTCTGTACTGAGCTTGCAAGGCCTCAGCACTGAGACTCACCAGGCTTGCTCTGTCTGAGCTTTTCTTGACCTGCCCACAGTTTTATTTTCCTTGATTCAGCTATGGCAGCAATAGCTAATTGATCAGGTATCTATGGCTTTGCTGTACAACCATAGTTTTATATGGACATTTGTAACACGCAGTTGTTCTATGAATAATAACATATGTGTGACCAACTCAATGACGTGCTGCAGAGAAATAGCACGCTTGAGTAGCAGAGATACAGGATGTGGCAAAGGGGAACACCAGCACAGGATGGTGAGTGATGGAGCACAGACTTGACCCTGGAGACCTCACAGCTCTAAACAGCTTACTCATGATCATTCAAAGCAATGCACACCTGGAGCTGGACTAAACTGCTTGTAGGAATAATGAGGAGAACAAATAGCATCCAGCATACATAAACTGTAACATAACCCAGAGCTAGACTGATGAGCAAAGGTGTGAAAGTACCTTCACAAACAAAAATGACCCCAAACAGAACCTAACTGTGGAAGAAAAAATATAATATAAACATCGTATCCCACTTGGCAAGTAACATAAATGCGTAGCAATTTTAACAGTGTTGTTATTCTTTTATCTGTAACAATTATAGCTGGACTATTAAGAATTAGACTCAGCATTTCAATTACACTCACAAGAAATTGTTGGCTTTTTAATATATAAGGTGTGATGCTTCTTCACCCGTAAAAAAAAAAATTGTGAGTGCAACAGCAGTCACACACAACGTAAGAGCAACAGCAGGCACAAGAGGACCCCTTAATCCCCTTGCACCAGCTCTTGTCCAGGATGATCTATTATCATCTCCTAATGACACCGAGGAGGTTGTTCATTTTCGAATAGGTCAGTGACTCATCATTTTAACTCACTTCCCTCCTCTAAAAATCAATGAGCTCCTGAAACAGTATTACCCTGAATGATTGGTGTTTTAACGTCTCATTTACAGAGAAAGCAGACCCCAGAGGTCTTTCCAGTGCTGGATCACCACAGTTGGCTATGAAGATGGACTTATTCCCAGGAAGCAACCACCTCCTGGGAAGAGGACACTTTTCCACAAAGGAGTTTTTGTGAATGTTAGGCAGATCTGTGTCTGTCTTCTCTTGAAGTGAAATGTGAATATTGTACCCTAGAAGAGAGCTGCACTAATAAACACATTCAGCCATAGCACAGTCCAACAGACAACCTCAATTCTCTTGAGTACTGGGCTGCAAAAATGAGTTTTTGCACCCCCCCCCACCCATCCCCAAATTGTTCTCTTCTACTCCAGTTTAAGTTCCTATACATGAAAACAGGGAAATGTCTACAAAAATTCTCTTCCAAGAGCTCTACCCCCTTTACTAGCATAACAATCCCCAAAACACCATCAGAAGCACTGTCCTCTCGCAGAACAGATTAAAGTATTTGTGTTGTATGATAGGGCCTATTTCACCTCTAACACATCAGCCTAACTCACTGTGTCAAAAATGTTTAAGGTTTAAATAGGTTGCTGGTGGCTAACCAACTCGGCTGGTTAATGGCAAGCTGAGGAGGTGACAGGTAGATGGGAAACAGGACTCACACACCAAGTGTCACATCAGCTCAAAGCGATCATTGATCAAGGATACTTGCCAGCCTCCAGCAGGAAACTCTGAATGAGGAAAGCTGTGGAGGGGAAACAAGCAGGATTTGCAGTGGGGCACAGTGTCCACACATTAGTTTGCAAAGCTGGGGGCCACTGTCACAACTCTAGGGTGCTTTCCTGGCTTTAACTTACTTGGTGTTCAGGTTCAACAGGTCAAGTGGTAGACTACCCCACGGTACAGGGCACAGCTAATAAAGATACTGCACCTACTTGGGGCAATGAAAAGCCCCTAGAGACAATTCAAGCTGGAGTTAGATTCACATAAAAAAAAAAAAAAAAACAAAAACAACTGCTGCATATGATCATATACAGATGACATTGCTCTGATGTTTTAAAACACTGCAGAGGTGGCCATCATCACCTGCCCCTGTAGTTCAAGGGCTGCTTTGTCAGTGCTCTCCCCTTACACCCTGCTGAAAAGATCTCCCACTTCTACACAAGGACTTTGACAGTATGCCCATCATGCTAAGATTGGAGCAGAAGGGATCTCCCTGCAACATAATGCAACACTGTTCTCCCTTTATGCTGCTGACCAGCACCTCCAGCCTATAGCTGGATTTCTAAGAAACTCACAGCTGTGGAGAGAGATAACAGGGAAACGAGCCCCCTCACCCCACACTACTCCAGCTCCTGTCCCTTACTCCCACTTCCATGGTCTTCACCATTGCACTGAAACCAAGCACCAACATTACAGCTTGCAACTAAACCTCATGGCATGCTTTTGCAGGAGAGAAAAGCAGCACAGAAAGATGTCACCCCAAGGACTTGAAGCTCACTAGGTAAGTTAGTGGCAAGGCAAAGAAGGGTGGTTGGGAATCAGGATCCCCATGTCCTGCCAAGAAGCCCTTGAAGAGGAGCAGCTGCTTCAAGCATCAGCCAGGGAAGCAGATGGGTGGCAGTGGATGGTACTCCCTGGCCAAAAGCCACACTCCCTCTTAATTATTCAGAGGCAGAAACTGGATGGCATTCATCACACTGTGGCCTGTCACTGAATTACTCCCAAGCAGTACATGGCCCTTAGCAAGGGGCTGCCCCGAAGTGCAGGGGTAGTGCTGGCTGCCAGAGCAGCACGGGGCTCGTCACAGAGCAAGCCCGGTTCTGCGAGCTGGAGGCACACGGCTTCTGCACAGCCTGTCCCCAGGCAAGGACATGTCACAGCCAGCAAACCTCACCTTACAGCAAGCCCTAGAAAAACAGCATCACAGCCTGGTTTGCAAATTTTTTGCTTTCTGATCCCCAGCCCACTTAGTAAAAAGCCCCTGTGTAAACACAGTGACAGTGAAGGAATTATATTAAAGTAGGACAAGATATGCCAAAAAGCCAATTATAATGCCTGTTCCAAAGAAACAGCCCAGGAGCCTTCCCTATTACATGACCAAATGCCCTTGGCAGGTGGGGGGAAGAAAATCAGAGTAAGTACAATTAAACAAGCAAGACAGACAGCTCAGCTTTGTGTTACATTTGAAATGCAGTCTCCAGAGGCTGAGAAAGCAGCATAACCAACTAAGGCAAACTTTGAAAAAAGGCAGGTTACCTAGATGTGCAGCCATACCCAAGCTGACAGAATTGCTGCTAACAGCACCTAATTTGCTAGAGGATTATCACTTCATATAATGGGTGGAAACTAAATTAGATAGCTGGTAAACTCGTAACAGATCATTACTGTAGACGTAAATTTTTTACAAACTTAAACAGAACTTTTTGTTCTGCCCAGCTGTGTGCTAAAATAGATTTGCAAACCCATGCCAGAAAGTCCAAAATGTAGTAGAAAATGTCATTTTTTCCAAATACTTGTCACAGCACAATTCTGCGTATGAAGATGTTAAGCAAAGACAGTCATAAAATTGCACTTTCATATCTGTTTTGATGTGAGCATCAAAACCCTTTAAAGCATAGTGATTATCCTTGTCTGCAGACTGGTTTTCCGAGGACCACAGAACTTCAGTCCCATTAACCTCAACTGACAGAGAATTCCCCCCCACACTGAAAAATGAAATAGTTATACTCTGCTCAAAGCCCTACACTCAGTCATGAACTGAGCTAGGCACAGGACCAAAAGGTCTGTGGCTCAACCCCCTATACTAACTGACTAATTAATAAGTGCCATCCACACTGGAATTGCTGTGGTCACCACTGGACTACAACCTGATCTCTTGGGCAACACAGCAGCTATTTCATGCAACCAGGTGATTCTGTACAAGGTGTTTGGATGGAATGTAAAGGAGGACACAAAGCCCATGAAACATCCCGGAGTAGCAAAATATGGCCAGTAAATTGGGAACACGCTCACAGCAACATCTCATCTAAATGCGTGCCATGGGATTTGCAGCAAGCCTCAACTTTGCTTTTGTTTGAAGCTACCTAGAGGCAGCACACCAGCCTCCAGCCCCATGCGGGGACAGAGCCCAAAGGTGTTATCTGTAGCTGCCTTCCAACATACCAAGGAGGAACCTCCACAACGTGCAGCTTCACAACTTGTGTTAAAGACCAATTTAAGCCAGTTACTCAAAAGCTGTTTGCAAATGTTATTTAAAAAAAAAAAAAAAAGAGGAATACCAAGTTTTTTCTTTCATCCTCATTCACTCTCCAGCGAATTGTATTCATTTCTGCAGTCCAGAGATAAAGTAACTCTGGTATTTCATCTCCTCCAGTGCTGCTAACAGCTCTGCCGCTGGTCACACGCTCACTCCTTGGACTGACCATTAGCTTTAAGACTTGTACCTCCACTCCTCATTCCCTCTTACTGGTCTAGAAAGAATTCCTTATCTAAGGGGAAAAAAAAAACAAACCCAAACCCCAACACTTATGCAGTTTAAAAGGCCTCAGCCAGTGCCAGGAATAAGGAGGCAAATGAGAGCATTAACAGGGAATTTCATCCCAACTTCCAGTAGTCGAAAACAATGGACCTGGACAAGATGGTTTTAATGAAGGAGCCCCCACTCCTGGAGACATAATTTCCTGGAACATACATGGAAAAGATTGAACCTACATCAGGAAAGCACATTGGTAGCAAGTAAGGAAAGAGCAACTTAGCATCACTAATTTCTGTACAACTGTCACACTGCTTGGAAGTCTGCCTTATTATCTTATTTTATTCCTTGTTTCTTTGCATCTCACTTTGTTGCTAAATCTGCTGCAAGAGGACGCAAATGAATACAAGCACTCTCACCCCAAATCTACACACTGCTTCTGTGGTGGCCGCTCTTGGCAAACTGAGACCAAAGGTAAGAAGGGGCCCTCTCGGCACAGACACTATAGGATCACCTAAACTTTGCCCTGAGAACAAAAAGGAACCAAATTTATTTGTTTTTTAATGGAAGGCAGGGGAAAAGAAATCCAGAAGCAAACCTCAGCTCCATCCTACCGAACGCAAATGAGAGCTCTCAAGCTTGATGTAATCCTTGAGGGGAGCTGCTACTAGAGGCGAGTTGTATGAGGAGATACTCAAATGTGAGCCAGGACCTTTATTTCTCTGCACCAACAAATGAAGTGTCACCAAGATGACTAACAGCATCACATGTACAAGAAAAGGTGACACCACCTGTAATCCAAATAAACACTCAGAATAGCCTCTTACTCTGGCAACAAAGCAGCAGCCAAGGTTAATATAACTGTTAAAATGAAAGCTCTGTAATGCCTTGTTCACAGCAGAAATGAAGTTGTTAGGCAAAAAAGGGTGTTACTTCATAGACAACTTGAAGAGCGTAGAATTGAATTTATTTTGCAGCCTCAGCAAGAGGTTTCTACTTACCAAGACACATCAGTTTAGCTGGCAGGGTCACTGACACCTTACTTAAATACACAGATCAGACATGTATCTAACCACATCTTAATGCCTAGCATTTCCCTGATCTCAAGCAACACACAGTAGCCCCCTTATCCTTAAATGCAGAGTGGTCTTAATGCAAAATACCTGAAGCTGTCAGAGGAAAATATGTTTGATTGAACTAATTCGCCAGTGGAAAGCAGCTCTCCCAACGCTATCAGCAGAATCAGCAAATTTTGCTGGAGCCAGAAAACAGTTCTGGCTCAAAAACAGAAGCCAGTAATTACTAGATGCCAAGTTCATCTAACATTAATGAGGGGGAAAGTCAGTAACAGGGAAATCACCATAATTGTAAAATTTATTTGTTTTAGTTATCTTATTTGAATTACTTCATCTTCCAAAGAAGAAGAGAAGAGGAAAAAAAATGGGCGAAAATAAAAAAGGTAATTAGTTCTCTTGACAAAACAAGAGGGATGAAAAAAAAACCAAACCCAATCCTACTTTAATTCTAAATGGAAAGCTTCATTACTTTTTCTCTCAATGAAAGAAGGCCATGGGAAGATCAAGTGTAACTGGACAAAATGCAGACCCTTCCAAGAAGAGACATTTTATCCCAGTGTGTGGTTCACGCAGGCCAAGCACTGCAGAAGAGAAGCTACCACTTCCAGAGGTCATCAGCATCCAATTTATTTTCCAGATCAAATCACTATGCATATTCCAATCTCAGTTACACCAGTGTCAACCCACAGCACCCATACTCATTTCAGGAAGACAAACAGATGTTTCCATGGTATAACTGCATCTGCCTCAAGACACGCATGCAGGAGCAGTTCCCATACATGCAGAGTCATCACCAGCATTCACTGGAGCAGACTTGTGGCTCCTCTGGGAAAAGGGATCACTACAGGAAAAACACAGCAAGTTTTAAACTTGCTCTAGACATTATGCAAGCTTTTCAGGCATAGATCACTGCTCTGAACTTCAAGGGTTAGGAGTGACTTTTAAGAGACATGGCTCCATTTATGTGATGTAGCACCCCAAAAATGCCTAATTCACTGTCTTCAGGCTCATCTACAAAGAGATAACTTTAACAGATCTATACCCTAATAATACTCTACTGTATTTACACCTCTGTAAATTCACTTGTTGTTTCAAAATAAGTTATTTTATTCCGCTACAATGAAGTCAGATAATTAAGAGAATAGTCATTTCTATTCTAAAATGGGACACTGTTAGGAAGGCCTACGCAGTTTTAACTACAGAAAGAGATAACCTGGCACGGAGTATATGCTGTGGTGGAAAGCTCTCCTTCGGCTATCCACGCTGCAAGGGTCTGGCTATGAGAATAACTAGGCAGATCCCCTGCACTTGTGTCTACTTAGACAAGACAAACAGCAAGCAAAAAAAGTCAGATCAAATCATCCACCTCTTAGACTTGCCACACACCTCAGTTTAACCCGAGCAATCTATCTCGGTGCAACCCAGAGCATCAGCAGACCTCTGAGTCAGCAGCTACCCATCACAGCTCAGGACTGGGGCAGTTTCAGAGACCGTGTCCACTTCCTGGGAATTGCCCATGTGCTTGTCCACCACACTTGGCATGAGCCCATAGCAACACCAACAGGTTTGGAGAACAAGTAGTATGGCCTGAATCCAGACAGATCTAGCAGTTCTTCTCATTCTAAAGTTCTCCTCACTACCACAATTCATGGCTTCCATCAAGGCCTTCAGCTTCCTGAAAGGTTGCCCCCACACTTTCCAACCTTGGCACCTCTAAAGGGAGAATGTGCCAAAGCTCTGCAGCCAATGCATTTGCTCAGCACTGACCATCATCACCCAATATTGCTAATAAAAACTCCTTTGCAAGAAACCCCACAGAGCGTAACAGCTTCAGGGAGAGAGAACAGAGCTGCACGATGGCCATACAGCCTCATACGGCCACACTCTGTAAATATAGGATCACATTCAAGTTGTAAAATCTGGCAGATTACTTCAAAAAGAAAAACCATTATCCATCTCTGTCTTTAATCATATTCCAATGAAGCATTAGAGTCATTCTGTAAAACCCTTATGGCTTCACCCCTAAGCTGTGCAGGCTTTCTCAATCAAAGCTAAATTCTACCGCTGCAGAAGTACAGGATCAAAAGCAGCAGCCCAAACTCAGTGTGGTGTGACAGCATGACAGCCAGAGAGCAGGGGAACCAGCAAGCACAGCGCTCGGGTGCAGCTATTACTCCCTCACTTGATGGGTGCCAAATCTACATCAACATATTAATGAACGAAAGAGACCCCATCAAAATCTAGCAGGATTTGCTCTGGCTGTCCCATCAGTTTGATGAATGAACATTATCCCTTAAGCATTACCACCACTGCCTTCAAGCAATTCGAATTCCCCACTACACTTCACAGGAGGGTCAAAACCTCTATTTTTACATTTTGTTTAAAAGCAGTGGCCTGTATAATGAGTATTACCAACAAACAGCAGCCCATAAATTCCTGAGCGCTGCGCATGCAAGTCCTCATCTCTGACAAAGCTCGGATGCACCATAAAGTAAGAGTATCACATGCAGGAATATATTAATATGCTGCATTCAATAGACAGACATAACAGCCCTTCAACTGCAGAGCAGTTCAGTTGCACACTATTTAAGTGACAGCTATCCAGTTGAATTTCTTTACTGAAAATTAAGTGCCAGTACAATAAATCATGTCATTATAGGTTTGGACAAAAGGACTCTGTAGGGCAACGTATTAAAACTGAACAGACTTAACCTGGCACTGAAAGGTGGTCCTAAGACAACTTGATAAATACAAAAATCTCCTTTCTGAATGATTATTTCTGATGTCGCAAGCACAAGAGCAAACAATTTTAACCAGCAGAGTAGTTCAGCTGATTTCAAGCTATGCACACCACACAGTTTGCAAGATCAAAAGGTTTATGGGTAAGTGAACAAAAGACAATTTGCATTGGTATGAACCGTTACTCTATTTTAGTTATTCCACACATCATACATGCATATCACAAACAACATGAAACACAATGAAAATCTTCTAATTTTCTGCTAATCATGCAAAACCAGCAAATTTCCATCTTATTGGGATGTTTTCCCTTGATATGTATGATTAAGTAAAGAAGAATCCCATTTTCAGCCATAATCACAGTTTCACCCATGGAGCAAAACATCCCAGTATACTGTTCTGAGGACAGAATAAAAAGCTGATGTTTATAGCCCAGCTGTTATAAACCCCCCTCAAGACAGACTGCTGTGATATTTTTACCTTCCTATTATAAAAATTTAAGTAGCTCTGCCAAAACCATGAAAAAACACCCCTCTGCTAAGTTTTCCCCAGGGTTCCACTCCTGCCAAATTGCACCTGCAGCAAAATAAGGCAGGTGAGAAAGCAAGACCTTGCAACAGGATTTTACTTTGTTGCCCCCATCCTGCAAATCAACCTGCACCATGAGGAATTTCCCTTTCCCCACGCACAACAGGACACCTCTGCCCATGGCTGCACAGCAGCAAAATGCCCCTATATGCTCCTACAGCTGTTTCCAAGGTAACCAGCACAGAGCCGTATACAAGGGAAAGAAGCAAATAGCAGCAACGCAATCCTGCAATATTGCCACTTTTCGGAGCAGATCTAAGTTGTCCCTTTTGCCTGCTCCTCTCCAGCTGCCCCATGATTCATGCAGGGGATAGGCAACTCACTTCACATTTTATAACCCCATTACATCAGTCTGTCTTAAGGTTTGGTGGCATTAGTTTCTGGGGGTTTGGTTTTTTTGTTTGTTTGGGTTTTTTTTGTTTTGTTTGTTTATTTGTTTTTTTCCTCCCTTTAATACAGCATCACTGAAGTTTTAAGGTGAGAGTCAAATTTTCTGCCTTTCCTGAAGGAAAAGCATCTGGGGGAGGAAGGGGAATTATATCAACAACCTAAATTTACACTCAAATTCTGAATTCCCTCCCAGTAGGAGAAAAATGTCTCAAGTTTAGCAGAGGGTGTCTGCCCACTACTATGACCCATGTTACACAAGTCATATGCATCTAGATAACACTTATTTTCATCAGTTAAGATAACAGCATTTCCATTGCTCAGTCTGCAGATAGTTTATCCTTCCTAGGCATCCAGTTTCCATATCCACTCAGATGTGCCAAAATCAAAATCCCCAGAGACTTTCCCACCTGCCCACATACTTTCATGCTCCCAAAGCAGAAATTAGCCTTTGCTGCTTTTGCTATGGAAAGCCTGGGAGCAGCAATACAGCCCAAATCCTGCAGTCCTCACATTATGGAAAAGGGTCTGGCATGGCCAGTTAGGTGTCCTCACTGCCCCAAGAGGACCATCTATCAGGGAGGTAAATCAGCATGAGATCTGGCCACAGAGCTCTGGACAGAACTGCCAGGCTGTATGCTCTAACCTCAGCACCCAGGTCTGAGACTACCCCACAGTTACACAGAGAGAAACAAATCAACCCCCTGACTTGGGAGTAACAGGGCTGTTATCAAGACAGGCTGGAGGGAATGTCTTTTCCACAAAGAATTTCCAAGTCATTAGCATCAATTCTTTTTTTCCTGCATGAAACAGAACAAGGAGTAGCATGCCTCCATGTACAACCCTCTTGTGGTGAGGAACATCAATACATTACAGAATGAAGCATTTCTGCAAAGTGGTCAGGAGTCCCAAAGGGACAGAAGTTTTAAGGCAAAACATGTATAAGAACTCACCGTGGGTGGCGTTTTGAAACAGCAATCATACTTCAGCACAGTTCACATCTATCTTGCATTTCCCTATGACTTACCATGGCTGACCTTTTGAATACCAACTGTGATTAATGAAGCTTCCAACCCAGCACTGAATAGCTGCAAATTGCAAAAGATGCTCATCACATTAATATTCAGCAACCAAAATATACCACTCTTCTCATCACAACTGTGTCTCTGCTGAACGTCAGGACATTTCCTTTGGAAGCCTGAGTACTGAGGTCCTCAGAGGAAGCAAAGATGCTGATGGGCCAGAAGCTCCCCAGCTTAGATATCTGAAACAAGCTACCACATCTGCATATGCATGGAGATACCAACAAGGCAGACATAACTTGTTTTGAATCAGGAAAGCCAGAAGTCAGTATTTCTTCATAGACTGGTTGGAGGTTGGCTTGCAAAAATCTGAACAGGAACCTTGCAGAGATTTCCTGGCAACACTGTACGTGACATGATGCGAAACCTTCTCTAGCATCCAGTTCAACCCCATAACCATACCTGTTAACACTGCAGTGCTACAAAAACCACTAACAAATACCTACTCTGCTACCCCTGCAGAATTATATGATGTAATACAACCATTGAACTGGTTGCCTCAGGGAAATGGGAAGGAAGGGGAAGGAAGTTCCCTACAAACTCAGCACATTCATTATTAGGCATATAACTCCTCCTCTACACAGCACATAAGCCTGAACCTGCAAGATTTATTCCTCCAGATAAACCATTCTGTGATTAACTAAATGGTAACTTCCAAAGCCCGACTACTCTTGAGGCACCCATGGAAATAAATTCATTGTTACTAGGGAAAACACCCAACATACTTGAAGGGATGCACACCAGTCACAGACTCACTGCAGTGCTGGGACTGAAGTCAGAGGGAGGGAAGATGAGGAGGAAGGGCATTACATAGACCTCAGAGACAACAGCCAATACATACGTATGAAGTCATGGAGAAAGTAACCTGGCAAAATGCTAATCCAGCACAGCTGTACTGTGCAGTGCTGTACCTGTTTTATAAGGTCCCTAAAGCCATCCCTGGTCCAGCGGTGCAAGAGCATCCCTGTCAGCTGCAGCAGGGCAGCATTACACAGCACTGCGCCGCAACAGGGCTGAACTCACACCCACAGGTCTCGGTGTGTCAAGCAAAGGATTGATTTACTCTTCTACAGGATGAGAATTTTAGCAGCTCTGTCTCAGGTGGCTGGAGCCTCCATGAAGCCATGGTCCCAAAGGGGTCCAACATCAGAAATAGAGAGTGTTCACCCAAAGCTGTGGGAGCAAGGAGGCAGTATCAGAAAGACTCAGCAGTTTAACAGCTCTGTCCTGACATCTTACAGGGCATCTAACAGCACAATTTCTCTGTGTTTATTAACCAGCAGGACCAGAGAATTCTCTGATTTTTGCATTACTCACACCAAGTGATACAACAGTGCCACTTCAAATATCTGGTAAATTCGCTCAACAGTGCACAACTTAGGGAAGCAGTCAGTGGAAGGGATACAAAAGGAAAACCTACCATTAACCACTTGCACCAAAGCAGCTAAGGTTAGTAAGACACACACTCCTGATGACTTCTGCCCATCCCCGATCACTCCTCCACCTGAGCCTTATCAGAGTACATGAAAACTACAACTCATTTTGGAGACGTAAACTTTCCCCACCACTCTCATCCCTGTTCATCTATAAACCCAGGAGCCGGAGAGTAAGGTTTAAACCTCCCTTGTGCTGTGCCATCTTGTGGACATCTTCTCCCGACTTCCGAGCTGCAGATCCACCATTCATTTAACATCACACCCGTGAGCACGTAAACAAAATAATTCACAGTCACTGTGAGCAACAGTAAGCAGCACAATAGGAATCAGATTACCGCGACACATCCTTTGTGCAATTTTCAAACCCTTTAATCCCCAGTCGGAGTCGGACACTGGGAAAAATTACCAGCTGAAAACAGCAGCCCCAGTACCTTTAGAAAGTTAGAGCACAGATACTGCAAGACCCACTAAATATCCTGACAGGACCGCGCAGCCACCTCTCGCTCACGCCTGCCCCCACCACTTAAAAAAAAAAAAAAAAAAGAAGAGATAGACCAAGCAAACCCGGGGATGAAAGGACAGATTTGCTGCAGCAAAGTTTACCGCCACGAAGAGCAACCCCCCCTGCAACCCCCTGATTCGCGGAGCTCCATGCCAGCAGAGGATTACATCTCCTCGCAGAGACACACACACACACAAAAAAAAAAAAAAAAAAAAAAAAAAAAAAAAAAGGGAAAGGAAAGGCTAGGTGGAAGGCAAAGCCGAGCACCTCCAGCCCTCCTCTCCCCTCGGCCGTGCTCACCGTCCTCTTGCATCCGCTGCAGGCACAGGGCGAGGCTCTTCCTCCAACCCGGCATCGCGGCGGGGGCTGCGCTGCCGCCCCCCGGGGCAGCGGCGGGGTTCAGGGACCCGGGGGGGCCGGCGGGAGCGGCGCTGCGCGGCGCGGCCGGGCTCCCCGGCGCTTTATTGCCGGGCGGTGCATGCGGCGGCGGCGGGGCCGGGCGGGGGGAGCGGCGCTGCCCGCCCCCGCCTGCGCACAGCCCCGCGGGGCGCCGGCGCCGGGGGCTGCGGCTGCTGGGGAGCAATTAGAGAGAGATTTTATATATTTCCCCCCGGTGGGGTGCGCTCAGGCAGGCGGGGGTCCCCGCCTGCTGTCGGGCACCGGGCTCTGACCCGCAGCGGCGTTTCTGCGGGTCGCCCGCTGGGGCTGGTCAGCACAGGAACGGCGCGGAGCACACGCCGCTCGCCTTCCCTTCACAGCTTTAACCTGCGCCTCTTCCCTCTAATGAGCGGCAGCTGCCTGGCTGCCCTGGCACACGTGTGCTCCTCCGTGCCTGTACCCCTTCTGAAGTTGGGGTCTCGGTACCTAAAGTTGCACACCAGTCAGGCTGATTTAATTCGTCTTTTTCACACCCACTTGCAAGCAGCTGAAGCGCAGGGGGGACTAAAAAACATCTTTATAATCTTAATATTCCAGAGGCTTCTGTGCTTTTACACAGGCACAAAGGAGATGTTTATTGCGTATGCCAGGGTATTCATGGTTTTAATTTCCTGGGGGCAACGTATCTCTGCAATGACTAGCAGCTTTTTTCGTTCTTCATTAGGCCTTTTATTAGTTGGCTGCTAGGTCTCACTCTACATCTCTGCCTCCCTTTGTGAGAGTGGTAATATTATGTACAACGTCTGCTATAATCTAAAATATTATGGACCCAGCTCTCCTTGGGATAACATGAGCTACTTCCAGTTTCAGAAAGCTAGCATCTGACACCACCCACACTGGACAGGGCAGCTACAATAGCAAAGGAATACAACCATCCAGATGCATCAATAAGGACTTCAGCTGAATTTTCAGACCGTTTTTTCTGTCCCTACATGAATGAAACAGTTGCCATAGGACAACCGAGCAGCCTGCTAAGGGGCAGCAACCTCACCCTCCATACTCTGCCCACAGCTCACCTCTGAGAAGCATTTGCCATGTCGGGCGCTGGCAGCCAAGCGTGACACAGCCTATGCCAAGCTGGGCAGCGGGAGCCCAGAAACCTCTCCGCTGCCTGGTGAAAACTGAAGTGGCTCAACGCAAAGGCACTTGGGAGAGAGCCTGCTTGAAACAACCTCCTGCAACTCCGCACACATCACCAGAGAAAACCAGTTTGTGCAGAAAGGGGCTGAAAGCAGAAACCTAGCAAACTCCATGATCTGGGGCGAGTCTGAAGGGATGAGGATCCTAACTGAGATACTTGAGTTAAAGACTTACTGTTGAGTTAGCTAGTTTATTTTTTTATTACCCCCTCCTGGGTTCTTCAAGAGCAGTGTGGGAGCTGGGCCTGAGAGGATGGGTTTTGAAGTTACTGTCAGTAGTGTGTTCTCCTGGTGAGTCAAGCTGGGACAATCATAAAGCCATGACAGGAGCCCTCTCCATTTAAGCATAAGAACTTGCAGCACTGTAGAGGGCAGACAGTGCCTGAGAATTGCATGAGAGTTTCCCACCACAGCAAAGAGCAGCAGCACTGTCCAGGCTGGCTCCCCTCCACATTTTTAAGGGTGTTACCAATTTGTTTAAAGGGCAGTGATTGGAGTGATGGCATCTGAAGGCTTATTCCAGCCACCTGAAGCAATCACTTTAAGAGATTTCCCAGGGACTGCCAGCAGCAGGAGCACTGCTACAGTTCAGACTCTGCCTATCCCCAACTAGCAGCACTGAAAAATAGACAGAAACAAAAAGATGGTTTTGCCCACGTTTACCACCAGAGTAGAAACATAAGTAGGTATTGGCTCCCCACCCAGCTACAACTTCTTAAAGAGCTCCTTTCTTTACACTAAATATGGCACATTTCTGCAGCTTGTTCCTCAGGGGAAAACATAGCCCTCCGTAATTTCATTGTAAATGTATCTGGTACCTTTGGGACTCACAACAAATCACAACTCCATAGATGGATTTGATCAGAGTATGTCATGCTAACTCATGAAGTTGGTGATACGCACCAAATACTCTAAAACTTGACAGCAAAACTTGAGAGCTTTTCAGAGAAGGACTGATCTAAAGCCAGCATACATCCCAGTGAAAGGAGATGATGCTTGTTCAATAATTAAAACCCAACACATGGAGACAAGTGCTGTTGAGTTATATGACTGACTCAACCACCCACACAGGCAAATCACCTGCCCTTTCTGTGCCTTAGTTTCCTCAGCTGTAATTTATAATTGCTTAATGATATTCAGATTCTGGGTATTAGAGAAGGATTCCCAGAAAAGTGATCGTTACTGATCTAACATTGCTCTCAGGAAAAGTAATAGTCTGACATGGGAAGGAGCTTTTAAAAGTAAGGTCAGATCAACACTTTTTGTACCTAAAAGCTCATTTGTTTTTGCCATGTACACTGGCTGATCTCATAAAAGACTCCCTTAAATCTTTTAAGACCATCATGGCTACAACAGTGCTACTTTTAAAGGACATTGGTGCCACAGAAATAATTAAACATGAAAATAGCAATCACATTACTAGCTGAAAATATAACTCAGGGCTTTTAACAATTGAGTTTGACACACATTATTGTAGAAAGAGCCAAAGCTAGTGTGGTGAGATTTTCTCAAGCACTCCATGTTAGCCTAACTTCAGTACTCAAATGGGAAACTGTTAGAGAAGACAAAACATACCTAAAAATACTGGCAGTGAATTCATAAACAGAATCAATATAAGACAGATAGTATGGTGCATCTTTGGAGGGGAGTCATGGAGGGATATTTCAAGCAGCAGAAAGTCCATAGGAAACTTCAGAAGTGAATATCCATGTCCCTAAGCAACGTCTAATCTGTCTGTATGACTGAAATGTCCAGCTGTAGGATTTTAGGCACCATGGGCTCACGGATACTGCCACAGCTTCAGAACGTGTTGCCATGCTCCCACCCAGCTGCACCATCTTGCAGAAACGGTTGTCAAACCAAATTTGTGAGGCAGAGGTTCCTCTTTGGCCACATGCTCTGGGACAAGACTACCTGTTTTGATCAACTGGTGACATAATTGTGCTCTCCGCATGGACTGTTTCATGAGTGAGTGGTCCTTGCCCCACTGAGGAACACACACAGAGTAGAGCATGACTGAAGTCCCAGTTGCTTGTAAATTGGGCAAAAAGTAAGGTCTCTGCCCTGCACTGTCTGCAGCCTAAACAGGCAGCACGGCTCAGAACAAAAAGCAGTATTTCCTTGCATGCATTTTGGGGTGTCTCTCTAGGGCTGGCTGGATGAAGGCAGATCTTCAGTTACAGGTTTGCTCTTAACAGGTTTGTAGAGAACACAGTCTCTATAACCCTAGGTAGCTTCAAGCTCTGCACCTCCCTCCCAGCAGCTTGCTTTGGCATATAAGAGAGTGGGGTTCACTGTGCTTTAAATACCACTACAGCTGTAAGAAGAAAAAATGAAAGCAAGTTTTCCAAACTCAGGAGCTGGCTACTGAGAAAAGGTTCAGGTCTGTCACCAAGCATGCAAACCAGGCTTTTCACGTCAGGTGGACCTCGTGCTCTCCTGCACACCGTATGCACAGGGTGGTGAGCAGACAGTGATATGTGTGTGGTGAGAGGAGGCTACCAAGTCCAAATCCCACTTTCCTGCAAGGGTTAAGGGAGAATGTTCAGGCTCTTTAGCTTCCATTTTGCCCTTGATCTGTATGCTTCCAGACATCTCGATCAAATTCTGCTGTCATGTGCTCCCTCACCTTGAAGGTCACTCGCTTCACCAGCCTACAGTGAGAATAAGCTGACTCGCTGCAATCAGGAAAGTTAGTGAAATGAGGCAATCTTCACTTTCAGCCCCAAACCAAGTGCTTTAAGAGCTCCCCTTCTGCCATTTCTGAGTCAGTGAGGATCTGGCACCTGGGAGAGCCTTAAGAGTGGTGCTCTGTCCTCCTGCCATTCCCAGCAGCTTGAGTGAAGATGTACCACTAGTGAGGGGGCACACCCCAAGGCCACACTGTTTCAACAGTGATCTGGAGGCATCATGAAACCCTGTGGGGAAATAGGACTGTGGGCTTTCCCCTCCCATACTGACCTACTGCTACTGCCTGGCATCATTCAATAGTTAAGATCAAGCTAGAAATTACTTTAACCTCTGAATCCTGCACAAAGGAAATTTATTTAGGTATCTCAAATAATCTTTTCCTTTCTCTCTCCCCAGTCTGGATCTAATTAAGTAAAAGATAAATTTTCCTTCTCTACCAAGGCTGGTCTACTTTGCTGGGCATTGAAGCAATGCACCCTGTATCCTTACAACTGTACATGGGGCAGGTAGGGGACTATGGGCAACCTATTTCCATCCCACCATGACATGTAAATAGCACATGGCTGCTTCAATGAAGAACCAGTGTCTACTTTCACCTCCCAGGCACATGGAATGGGACTGGGGATATAAAGCATAAATCTGTCATAACACAATATCAGGATGGATTTGTTTCAGTGATGACTGCTACACTCTCACCTGTATGCAGCAGTGTTCCATAACCCACAGACAGCAGTAAATAGAAGTGACATCATGGAATTTAAAAATAGTCTTGTCATGGTAGAAGGTTAAAGGCACTTTTAAAAGGGATTATCTTCATTTTGCTATCACCACCAGTGGATGATTAATAGTAAGTTTACCTATTAATCCCACTTGGTTTTCTTTTCTGCTAAACATGGGAAGTGCAAACAGTTTACTCTGTTTGTTGCCTGCTTCTTGTTAGGAACTTCAGGGCATACATTCATACTATGGATTTCTGCAGAAGTGCTCATGTCCAACTAGGTTTTGAAGGCTGGAAGCAGTCTGTCATTCTGCCTCTTCTGGGTGATACTCATCTCTCTGAAAGGCTGAATACCTTCTAGACAGAGAGAGAGTATGTCTTTGAATTTTACTGACACAAGCATACATGCAATTTACGGCCACCACGAGGATATGGTCACTGCTGTTCTCTGTTCCTGCTGGAAGGGACCTCAAGTTCTCCTTGTTTCTGGCCCAAAGGCACACGTGGAGTCAGCTCCAGAGCTGGTTCCTTACTTACTTCCTTGGAAATTACAGCATAAGCACAAAGGGGCTGAGACCCATCCCTCACCTCCTTCCAAAGTCATCTTCATTCTGTAAGAGCCCTGCAAAGTTAAGTGTGCAATGAGCTCTGAGCACTAAAGCAGTGAGGCTGCCTGCCAGCCAGCACACCCAGTGGTATGAGGTATCTCCACCTGGCTCTCCTCCTCCTGCAACACCACTGTCATCGGGTCTCCTGGGCACAAGGCCTGTCATCACTGATCTGACTGCTGGGCTGATGCCAGAGCCAAAGCTTTGGCTCTGCTTCCTTTGAGGGTTCTTAACTTTTAGATGCTTCTTAGAGCAAATCACAAACACCAGACACCTTTTCTGCCAACAACACTAGACTGGATGTCCACTTTGTGCTCCCAAACAAACATAATCTTGTAACTTACTGCTGATGCCCACCACAGAGATTCTCCACATTTATCTACCAGTGACCCAGCAACATGCAAGATGGTACTGAGAGGACTACACAGTGTAGCAAGACAAAGCCAGAGAATTTTTTCATCTTCCTCACTGCTTGCCCAAAACCACCAGTGTTTAAACAAGACTCAGATCTGTGCCTCTTCCCCTGCTAACAGCGGGGTTTAGGGCTGTGCAGTGCCCAGAGCTCCACTGCAGCTGCTGCCTATTGATTTCTAGGCTACTGAGGCATGTGTCAGAAATTCAATATGCTGAGGTGACCGTGTATGTTACATGTTATTTTGTGTACCCTCTAAATCCAAGCAGTCAGCACAGAGCCTGAAGTGCTAGCAGCTGATACAGTTCCTTAATACTGTTAATATTTGCTTACAACTATACAACATAAGAGACAACACCATTTGGTCCCATCCTGTGTGAAAGACTCCTCAGGATGGCCAGCGGACAGCTTTGTCTAGGTTACTGTGAAGATGCTGTGTGATCTGGACTGTTATTTAGGAAGGCAGGAAGATTTAAAAACAAGCTTGAACTTAGTCACAGCAATGCAAGAGCCACTTTTCTAACTTGTGATTGAAGATGCTGTTGCTGGAAACATGTTCTTGCCCTTTCAAAACTGCTTTCAGGACTCCCTCCTTCCCTTTTTCACTTCCATTAATTTCTCCCTTGCACACACCATCTTTCCCCTTAGAGATGCACATGGCATCACTAGTAAGACATCACCCATTTGCACCATGTGCAAGTGTTCACCTTCGTGGAGTTACATAATCCTCTCAAGAAAGAACTGTGCTTATCACCATTTACCCACAGTAAAGATCTCCATACCATCCCACTGCTATATAAAGGTTTTCATTCTAGGCATTCACTTAGCAGCAAGATTTGCCTCTGGCTACAAAAGGTTTCATCTCTGCTCCTCATTGCAGAGGTGCCTCAGGGAAGTTTTAGAAAACACTTAAGTGAAAGAGTTATCGGATACGGGATAGCTGGCTTTGCACTACCAAGAACCCCAGGTATCAGACAGATCTCAGCCTGGGAAAGTTTCCAACTAGGACATGCTCTACATTTTGCTTTGATTTCCTGACTGACAAACTTTTCTATATGGGGAAGGATCTCTAAGCTGTCCCTACACTCCCAAACTGCATCTTTCCTGGTTACCAGCTATGGAAGTAAAAAAAGCTGCTCACCTGGGATTTGTCATTTCTCACTGGAATAGCTTAGAGTCTTTTAACAACCATTGAAGAAATATGTAGCAGAAGTACTTCTGTGCCATTGATGAACATGACAGCAGTATCTGCAATGCCCAGAACTCCATTTACAACTGCACTGGAAGGGAAGGGAGGACAAGACCAACCATCCCAGGTGCTCAGGACAGCAGCTGGCAGGTTTGACTGACTTGTTTGGTCCTGCTGATCCTCCTCCACCCAGACCCCATGAACTAGAAGCTGCACTAAATGTGTTTGTGAGGTGAGTTTCAGTTGTGCATCAGTGGCAAATGGCTCAGGACATGAAGACAGGCTTGGACACACCCTTCATTCATGCCACAGTCGCAGGTTCCGTCCTGACCTTCTCTTAAACCAGAGCTAGCATTAAGCACTCATCTGTCCCACCAAAAAACACTCTGAATTACTGCACTTGATAGTAAGCAGAGAAACACTGTCCACCCATCTCTCAGTAAGGAACATCAGCATTTGCGTCTCATGAAGACTACTTTCAATATTGCTACTAGATAAAATTCAGTGGTTTTCTTTTTTTTTCTGGTTGGTGAATAGAAGCAGTTCAAGAAATGAGCAGGGTGCAGAAAGCAGTACTACAGCTCTGTCAACATGTTACAAGTCATTACTATGACTGTCTTGCTTTGTCGTCCTTCTCATTGTGACCCAGCTCCAGCTGTCAGTAACACATTAATGACTACAGTCGATTTTAGATCAGAGAAGGAGGCAAGACTGTTGCAAATCATTGACTGTTGGTCTTAATGGAAATGCTCTGTATTTTTGCATGTACATTCAAAGGGGATGGAAAAAGACAATAATTGCCATTTCAGTGTTCTGATCTATACCAAACTAGCTAACAAGGAAGCAAGTACTGTGGGCAAGAGTTCAAAAATGGAAAGCCCCCTTTACTTCCATGTAATGTAGACTCCCTCCTCCAGTATTTCATAAAATACTGGAGTTTACATTTTGTACGGCTCCTTGGTATAGCTGAGGAGTTGCTTGGCACTCATCAAGGCTTTAATAAAGCAATCATTGGACTTTTGCCTGATGTAGTTATTCATTTTGAAGTATTATTCTAGTTCTCATTCCACTTGTCTATATTTGACTAATGGCAGCAGTGCCACATGCACTTCCAAGCTCTCTCTATATACAGAGACTCAATATTTCTTTTCTCAATTATTTCTAAAATAACATTGATAATCACTCTAAGATTTCTTTTGTGATACATATAGCAACATTTTGGTGCCTTCTGGGCTTCTATTTTAAGTAATCTTTGTATCAGGAGGCCTGTCCTGGGGGCTGGAGTCCTTTTCAACAACAGGACAGGGATCACTCAAGCAAAAGAAATGTGGATTTCCTTAGGGTGTGTGTTTTGGTGCCCCTGCAAAGCTAACAGCCCTTTTGGAGAATTTGTTACCTATTTAATCTTTAGTCCTATTCCTAGTAAGGCCAGAGTCAGCTGTGAGTTTGAAAGGGTGGCAGCTGCTATGCTCATGCTATTTAACATACAAGCACTCATCCAATTTTCATTTCAGCGAGCTGTCCGAAGCAGAAGCCAAAACTTGAGTCCCATTAACCCACACAAAACTTGAACTGGCAGCCTGAAATCCAGGGTCAGCTCTTCTTGCAGTTCTGGGATCTCCACCTGTCTTATATCTCACCTACATGTACAAGACTTGAGGAAAGGGGACAAGAAACCAATTTACTCCTCAAATGCGGGGGAGATGACAGGGAACTGCAGGGGGAGACGCTCAGTTCTGTAAGGTAACCTCTGGTAAGTGCGCACAGTACTGCTGAGAGATGAACGACGCAGCTGTAGTAACAGTCTTGTACTGCCATCTACCGCGTTGAGATCCTGCTACTAGCACAAGTGGCTCACCTCCATGACATTGCTGCAGAGGGAAACTGGGAGTGAGCCATCAACAGCTATCCTTTTCTTCCTTAAATGCTGCTATCTCTTTTCCTGGGGAAGATTTTGCTATACAGCCTTCTGAGCATCTCAAGCATGCTCGATGCTCAGCTACTTTGTCCAGAAAGACAACTTACCTCCTTCACTTCATGTTTTGGGGGCAGTTGATGGGATGATGGATAGTGAGAGAACACTTTATTGCAGATAACTCTAACTGTTGAAAATAAAGATGAATCTAAACTAGAATGGATCAAGGCTTTGAGCTACAGTGGGCAAAAAACATCCCTTGGTTCTAAAACATCTAACAGCAACTTTTCACTACCAGAATATCAGGGAAGGAATATATATACAGGTTAGTTTTGTTTTCTTAATAAATTAATCATAGCCGTCACTTAGCCATCTACGCAGGCATATGGTAGGCGACTGCAAGGTAGCCAATGTCCATATGGTAGAGAAACTCCATACCCAATTATGCCGATTTAAATCTCTCCGGTGTGTCAAGGTAAAAATGATCACATGCCAGAGATGTGTCCTGCCTGAGTATGGAGATTTAATCATTCCAATGCATCAGGAAATCACATATAGAGTCATAATTTAACCAATTGTGCCAGTCCACCTTTTCCTCAGTGTCAAGAACTAGACCCTTCCATAAATAGAAAGTGTGCGGAAGGGGTGTCTTCATGTCTGCATCTCAAAGTGCAATTCAAGGATCATTGATAAACAAAAGAACAAAGGTTTTTTTGTATATGTATTTATTCTTAAAACAGACACATGCTTTGGCATTTCTAGCCTGAGAAGACAAATGAGAAACCTCAGGCTATTTTTCTGTGGTTCTAAGAAAAAAACCATGCTGCTTTGTACTGAACTGAAATTCCACTCAGTTCACAATTTAAGGACACCATTCAATATATGTTTAAAAAGCACCAACAGCAATTCAGTGATATTGTGCTTGGACTAGTAAATATAAATTATCCACCCTCCTCCAAAGTAGTCTAGCAATGTGCTACAGGACCCAGATTCCTGCCACCATGTCAGAAAACCTGAATTTGCTGCCATGAGCCTGCTAGTTTAAAATAATTCAGCTCAAACAGCGGGATATAAACAGAAGCATTTCATGAGCAGTGAAGGTGATATAAATATGTCTTACATCACCACCCTGACACTAAATGAACATAAATAACAGGGTTTAAACTCAAAGCTAGAAAGTAGCCTCTTTGGAAAGTCACAGCTATAATAAGCATGTGTCTATCTACCTGACACAATCAGTAGCATAGTGTTTTCTTTAAAAGGAGAAAAACAGAGCATGAAGTAGGTACATGAGCTTTAAAGTTCCTAACTTTTACACTCTGGTAGATGCCTTTTAATCGACACAACTCTACCACTGTAAGAGCTGTATTTGCTAGGCCAGGTTCAGCCTAAAGACAGAGCTGTAAGCAAAGCAGGCATGCATTCACTAACAACATCCTCGTGGAGATCTGGACCAGTACTTTGGAAGAGGAACAGATTTTAAGTTAAAAATATGCTTTCTAATTGGAAAGCTACATTGTGGTTTTGTTTTTTTAAATTAAAAAATTACAAGTTTTGGGACAGATCCTGCAGCTTCAGCAATATCAGTGAGTAGAAAAAGAAGTGTTGAACCCAACCCCTTCTCATGATCATCCCCTAGATTATAGTCTCCCCCTTTGCTGTCATATTCCTCTCTTGCCTTACCTCTGTCCTGCATTCTCTGCAGACAACAAACAAGGCTATTCCTCCAGCCTGGCATCCCAGACTTAGAGACAAAGAAATACAAGTCTGTAGTGTCTTGAAGGAGCTTGCAGGTGTGCAGCTGGAGTACAAAACCCAGCTTCTTTATCGGGCTATACCTTGATGGAGAGGCAAGCCCATCCATGTTTGCAAAGACAGGAAAACTTTGCTTCATGCAAAAGCCTGATTGTGAATCATCCAGGCTGCATTTTGCTGTAGGGATGGAGCAACTTCACATGTCCACTGCAGAAGAAACAGATGGTGAGAGAAGGGTGGACGGATGAATGGGTAAATCTCAAGGAGCTGAGCAATTTCTTAAAGGGCATGTTTGTCTTTAACGCCAGATGCACAGAAACCACAGAAAACAATATATTCACAAAACAGTGTAGTCCAATAACTCAGGGCTCCTGTTCAGAGAATGAAAATATCCACAGCTGCCTCCCAATGTAATGGATAAGCTAGTTTTCTTTGGAACTTGCTTGCTTCTTACAACTCCAGTTTAGAAAATGTGTCTATTTATATCCCTTAGTACAGGAAAATAGTGGGAAACCTATTAAACTTTTAACTGGTACTCAATTTTTTCTTATGCCTGTCAGACTCAAGAACATGTACACATACTTCCCAAAGGAGGGGGGTCTTTTTGCCCATTTTCATTAAGGTTTGCTCAGATGCATACTAAAAAGTCATGGCTAACAATAACAGTTTTCTAAGCTGATTCCAGTTGCAATAACTATGTCTCTCCTACAGACTCTGTTGTAAGATGGCATTAAGACTATTTCTGATCTAAGCTGTTGGATGGTATTAGGGAATCCCTATTTTCTAGCTGTAATTGAGAGGAATTACAATTTCTTTCTACACAAGTAGCACATAACAGCACTCCCTCTCTTATAACACATGTAAAGAGAGAAGCAAGGACAATATTGTCAAGGCAAGATATGATTTCAAGTGCATTATAAAACCATACATAAAATACAGGTTCCCATAGAACATGACAAGGCTACTTTAGATCTCATTCCAGTTCAGCATTAAATCACCATCAGACTTGTCTTCTGTGCCCATTTTGTAGCTTGCAAGCAAAAATAAGCTAGCACAGAAGCAGCCTGGCATCGTAGCCTGTGACCCAAGAGGCAAAAAATGGAGAGCCATGTGTGCCAGGAAGAGGTTACAAACACTATTCTTATGCACCACTTCTGGTTTTGACTTTCTGCCTAGGATGATGAAAAAATCCTCAAGCATTTATCAAAGTATTACAGTTTTTCTCCTAAACTGCATTCCTGATAAGTAGATACCCAAATGATTTTAACTTTCAGTTTTCCTGAAAAGAAAAACTATCCATAGTGTCCATATAGACTTTTTATGAAAGGGATTTTGTTTTATTTTTTTGGGGTTTTTTTTGCAGCAGTTAAATGCTTCTGTAAATGCAATGCTAAAATACAAAAACCTAGAGTATGCTTCAGGTGCCTTTAGGAAAATATACAGAAGTAAGTAAAAAAAAGATATGCTGGGACTTTATCTTGGGAAGAGATGTAATCTTTGCTATGAAGGAAAGAAACCCTTCTGGATCTCTCATGTTACAAGAATTAGTTTGCAAACAGTTTTGCTTGTGGCCTCATACACACTAAGTCTTTAAACAAATTCAACAAACTAATATTCTAGCCAATGAAGAATATTCAAACTACAGAAGGCAAAAAAATTCTTGCCCTGTTTTAAAAATTTATTTGTTAACATAGCACAAATTCCCTCATATGAGAACTTCTGAGATGAAGAACCTGAAAAAAAAGAAAAAAGAAAAACAGAAGTAATTTCTCCATCCCTTACAGAAATATGGATATGTTGCCTTATGTCAAGTGGCTATAAAGTGTGTGAGGACACAGTGCCCTAGCATCAAGGCTTTTCTCACAAAATGTCCAGCTGTTATTTGCCCATAGTTTTATTTCATCTTAAAACGAAGATGTAGAAAGTAAGATAGAACATCAAATCCTTAGGATAGGATGAGACCCTAGTGTCTGTGATAAGAGAATCAGTCTCAGAACAGCAAATCCCCCAAACATCAATATAATTTGGCTTCAGGCCCCTGTAAGTCTAGTTTTGGTAGGGGGGCTGTAGACGTCCACACTGAAGCTTTGCAACTGATTAATTTCAAGTTTGTGCAGCATCTCTCACCAATACTATAAGATGCTGAAACGCCACTGTTTCATATAAAATCCCCTTAGAACAATCCACTGTGATCCCCCATCTTCCTCAAATATAATAAACAAGCTTTTTGTGTTGATGCAGCTTTGTGGAAGTAAACACAATTAGGCCTCATGCTAAAATGAGCAGCATACTAATGAGAAGTGCTGAATTGATTATTTCCCAGGAATTCAGGGCTATCAGCAGTCTGAGATCAGACATGGTAGTTTATACAGCTTTCACAGATTCCCGATAAGAAATAACCATAGCACAGCCACACTGAGTCTGTGTTATACATACAACAGATTCCTCCCCTTCCTCATCTCATTTCTTTAAATTAAGCTGATTTTGCTTCACAACTTGGAAAGCTTCTTATTCCAGCTCCCTCTCCCTCGCCGGTATTTTATGAATGCCTGTGGGCTGGATTTAAACAAAATGCCCAGAACAGCCTTCCACGGGTTAGAGTTGACAACAAGCCTTTTTGAGGGAACCATATGTGTGAAAGCTTGTCAGTTCTTAGACTTAAATACAAGACGACTGAACTGACATTTACAGAGCACTCTGAAAGCCATCTGTCTGGATGCGCGCTCGAGAGCCAAATCCTACACCTAGGGGAACACGACAACACACAGAGCAACCCCGCGGCTCCAGCGAGCATGGTGCTTCCCTCCGTCCGGGTCTGCTTTTATCACTGCCTGCTGGTCCTGCTGATGTTAACTCAGAGACAATGAGAGCTAAAGGTTATCTTATAGCACGAGTCCAGTTGTATAGAGCACCAGTGACACTGATTGACTCATTCACAATTCAGGCATGTCTAGCCAGACCTTTGCTACCCACAAAATAACCTACTGTTTCTTGCAAGTGCAGATGCGCCAGTTCTGCAATCCTCACTCAAAGGAACAACATGAGATAACTTGCAATTTCCAAGATTAATTCCTTATTCCGAGTCTTGTCATGTAACCACCCAGTAGCACAGCTTTTCCTTATGACCCTGGTCATGTGTCTCACCCTCAATCAGAAAGGAACATTTTAAGAGAGATGCTGACACCTCCAGGGCCTCTTTCTATCTTCACATATCCCCTAAGACTATCCATGTAACACCTGATATATAGATGGCTGCCGAGATGATACCGAGTCATTTTATGCACCACCCAAACCAGAAAGAGCGCTGCTCCAGCATGTTTTGGACAGGTAAACACAAAACCAGAGAGTGTAGGAAGGAGATAGCAAATCAAAGAAATGGGTTTGTAAATGTAGAAAAGGAGAACGTGCTTCTAACACTAAAAGAGAGTGTGAGTTCACTTGTAAAGAAGACAAGTGCTGCTAGGAATTAAAATCAGGATGGTGTGACAGGCAGTTTTCTAAGAGATATGGGCAGGTCATAGGGGAAAAATGCAACAAGGACAGAATGCAAGAAGGATCTGCAAACTGCCTTGCAGGGGCTACGGCAGCGCCATGGAATAAGGAATCATCTTGCAAGCAAAGGTCTGGTTTAAGGTATCTGAAGGAGAGAGATGACAGACAAGTAAAAAAGTGGCTTCCAGAGTAGTAGCCTGAATAGACTCAGCATTTGTATCATTTTACATTTAAGTCAGAAAATATAAAGATGCATTGAAGTACCTATACAGCTATCTAGTGTTACATTTCTAAAACTGGTCCTGTAGGGTTTCTATCCCAGAGCCTCAGACATTAAGCTTAGCCAGTGGCCACTATATTTTACAGGCCAAGTTTTCAAGAGACCAAGATATCTTTACATACTTTTGCACCTGCAGTTACAGGAAGGTGTACAGGATTGAGTCTGACTATTTGCTCTTCAACAACACTTCATGTTATGAGAATCTCAAGATAAAAATATTCCAGAGCTCCTGAAAGTGCACAACACTTACAGCACTGAAAACCCTGGCATGTGAGCAAGTGAATCCTATCGCTGTAATGTAGAATGTGAGCAATGTGGAGAAGAATTAATGAACTTCAGGAGGGAAATGTGCCCTCACACAGACACTGCCTCCAAATAAAAGGTGGGAATTAGTCAGAACCAACCCAGGGCTGGGTTTGGGATGGTTTTTCTGCTCAGTGTTGTCGCTAGGTGAGGTCTGAACAGGCAACTACACATGATTTGTTGAAGTGAGATTTAATTAGAACAGCACAGATGTTTTCATTCCTTTGTCCTATTTTCCAGTAATGCTCATTTCTCTTCTTCCACTGCAGATTAAAATAGTAAACCTTATGGCTGTAATATGACCTGCACTTTTATGTATCTGTTGTCTCTCACTATTTTTCCTTCTCTTCTTAAAAAGCCAAAAAGACAGCTTCACTAGAGCTACAAATTGGTCTTTCTGAGTTGCATACTTCACTGGAATACAGGTGTAGCTTACTTAGCAACTGAGTATCTCTGTCAGCTTTGAAATTCTGTGTCCATAAACTATTTAAATACTGGCCTGACCTAGCTTTCCAAACACAAAAGCAATACATTTCAAAAATTAAAAGAACTGTATCTGATGCTTCTATCAGCTGTCACATTGCCAAGCAACAACATGGGAGCGCGTTATATTTTTCTACTTTAATAAAGACAAGTGAAAGGCAGCTTCTTCTTGTAACTCCAGATAATTATAATCTTCAGACTCACTTTGAATTAAAACCTATCAGACAGTCCTTTTTCTTCATGGGGATGATAAAGGATGCAATGAGCTACGCAGTATAAGTAAAACATTGAACCTTGCTCCCCGGAAGGCGCCTGTGCTCATCTCTGAGGTTACAGAGCTGGCTACAGTGCATAGGTGGGTTTGTATTTGGGTATTATGGACCACGTTCATCTGTCCTGCAAGGCTGTGGCTTATTAACTCCTACCTCCCTCAGCACAGACCCGTGTAGGCAGAGGCCAAGGACAGCAGGACAGCCACAGCACTTTATCCCAAGCACACAGATTAAAGGCAGCAGGCTGAAGGGCAATGGTCAGGGGGCTAAACTCAGCCTAGTGTTGAAGGACATGGCTGTCTCTAGCTCTAGGCATCATTTCAGGTCTCATCTTCATAGCACTCATGTATCAACTAAGGCAGAAAAGAGATTTTATTGGTTTTTTTTATTTTTTTTTTTCTGTTGATACCGAATTTCAACGCTGTAGTTCTTCATTTAACCCCAAACCCGGCTTGGGGCTGACCTGGAATCCTGCCCAGCCCTATTTCTGGGCACAGGCGCCATCTCCCAGCCCAGCAGCCCCAGAACACCCCACACCAGTCTCGCTGGCCGCAGCAGCTCCAGCCCTCAAGGCCACACATGGCCATTTCCAGTAGGAGACCTGAAGAATTTGGCCTCCATCTGCCGGGAACCCTCACTTTACACACAACCAGAGCGCAGCCAAGGAAGCCAGAAGCTGATAGAACTTCTGTTCCGCCACCGTGGAGCCCCCGCGGGCTTCGCCCCTGACCTCCCCAACATGGCGGCGGGGAGGTGCCCGCCTGGCCTCACCGGAGCTGTCGCAATAGCGCCTCGCTTTGGCTGCGCTTTACGGCGAGGCCGCAAAGCAGGGAAGAAGGCGGCCGGCTGAGGGGGCTGCTGGAGGAGCGGCGGCCGCCATGGACCGGAGGAAGAAGCCGCTGGATGTGGCCGCCTCCTCGGTGAGTGGGAGAAGTAAAAGAAACCTCCCCGGCTCCCCGGGAGGGCCTGTCGTTCGGCTTATCAGAGTGCGAGGGCGGCCCCGTCACCCCGCGGGTGGACGCGGCCGGCGCAGGCCGTGCGGCTGCGCTGGTGCGAGACGCTTCCCGGGAAGGCAGCAGAGCTGGGGGGGATGTTTGCTGTCCCTCGCCGTAGCCCCGTGCGCTGAAACGCCCACTCATGACACCAAATCCCGAGTGGACGCCGCGCGTCAGGCGCTCAGCAGCTGCCGGGAGGGTTTTGCCCCTTCACCTTCCCGGCCAGGCGGCCGCGCAGTGCTCTGAATTGGTGGTGGGGGTGTGTCAGGGCTGAATTTGCCCTCAGTCATGACACACCGATAAAATGAGGGCGTGTGAGGGAAATGTGAGTTTATTTCATGGGTTTTTTTCTAAGCAACCAAACGTCCGTGTTTTGGCAATTAACTTCAGACCCTGAGGGGCGACGAGGCGGGTTCCTCGTTGCTCACTGGTGGTCTGTTAGCAAGAGACTGCTGCCAAAGCCTTCCTTTTTCCAGATAAACAGTTAATGTGAACAGCGGGTTGTTGCATATGGAATATCTAACACTGACTTTTTGGAGGATCACTTCTAAGCAGTGGGGGTAGAAGGGTTAATTTACAGCACTAGGCATCGTTGTTACAGGGACCTGAAATGGGACAGATATTAACACCAAAGTCTTCCACTTGCCTGATTTAATGTACCTCTGTGAAATTTGTCTTCTGCAGGACTTGCAGGGAAAGTGGCAGAATATCCTCTCCCAGACTAGGTTTCTTAATGTAATTTCACGATAATACCCCTGCTGGTGATGTTTCCTAATAAAAGATGAGATGGGTGTTGGTCATAGATGGCAATGTTACATATTTATTAAAAAAGAAGAAAGAAAATCTATAACTATATAAACAGTATATAACACTGGGAAAGTATATATATTTTATCAAAGCAAACTTTTATTAATTCTTTTCCGAGACAGGATTTTATTCATTATCTAATGGTTAGAAGTGTCCTTTTCAAATTCAGTAGTGTTATTTCATTGGTCCTTCTCTATTGGTTTGCCATTGGCTAGTAAAATCTGTATGGAATTATGTCTCGCTTACTGCCATTATCAAAGGATCAAAGATATCTTTCGGGTTTTTTTTTAATCCCTAATCATAATTTGCATTCTGTGGTTTTTGTATATTGTTTGCCGTAAACTTAAGAGTGAACTTTCTGATTGGATCAGTGCTTCAAAGTTCCATATAAAAATGCAATCAAATGCTTATATAACTGTAAATGTCAGATTGTTGTACTAGAAATACAGTTATTACTTTTTTTTTTACAGTAACTGATGTATAGGCATGTTATATGTCTTGGTTTTTTATTTATTTTGCTGTTGATGTAGTTGGTAGATCTCAAAGCAGAACTCTTCCGAAAGCAAGAAGAATTCAAGAAAGAAAAGTTATTGAAAGATGCTGGCATCTTTGCAAAGCCCAAAACTTCTAATAAGGTAGAGATATTCTTCCATTGTTGTTTTTGTCATTCTTTCTCCTTAAAGTAAGGAAGTTCATATTCAAATCTAAATAAATAAATACTCAGAGCTATATTACTATTCAAATGTAAAATCTGCGTGTTGTTCTTTAAACTTAATTTTCAGGTGAGATTCTTGTGTACAACAGAAAACTTCACATGCTTATGCTCATCTAAGTCATCACTTAATCTTGGCTCCCCAGGGAGCCACAGCTTTTGTAACTATAGGAAAGTTTCTTTTTTCCACCAAGATTTTGTATGCTTCTCTGGAGGATGAGGCACTCTTCTTGATAAGTGCTCTGCAGTGGTATAATAATGAAGACACAATTATCTCCTATGTTTTACTCTTTACTGCATATTGTTTTTTATTAATTGTGTAGCTTTCTAGTTGTAGAATACAATATTGGTGCCATAACTGAAGAACATGCAGCATTTACAGTGTTATGCTCTAAACAGGCAAACATTGTATTTTAAATTAAAAAATGAAGGTAATAGAAACAATTCATGGCTTTGTTACTATTTTAGTAGTCATCAAGGTTGGTCTTACTGATTCTTTTTTTTTTAACCTTACCATTTTTGCCAGAATAGATTTTGCCTGGTTTCTGAGTGGTTTGATGTTGGTTTGGGTTATTTTTTTGCTTTTCAGACTGTCCTTACCTATTATATCATACTGTAGTCTGTGTAATTTTAGGACAGACCTGCTGCAGTCCACAGCACGATAGGTATAGTCTCAAGTCAGACATGTTTAAGATGTTATTTACAAAATCTTCCATGACTGATTTGCAAAGTTTGCCTTATGGAGTTGAAATATTTTTTAATCATTACCATTTTGATATTTTTATTTATTTATTTGTTTGTTGTTATAAAACTGTACTCCATAGAAACCAAGCATCTGGAACAAACAAAACACAGGAGTTGCAAATCGAGCAGAGAAAGATGTTGAGCAGAAGACAGAAGAGGAGCATATATTAGATAAATCAAGGTAACTCTTAGGCTCTGTAAGAAAGGAATGCTTTGTAGAATTTGTTTTTCAGTGTTTAGAAAAGCACATAAAGCATGTTATGCATATTTTGGACCAGCAGTTCTCATTAGACCAACCTGTAAGACCAGCATCAATTCCATGCTCCTTACCAGTAGTGTACAAACTGGATCCCAACAGTCTCATGCTCTAGGGATACCTACCCTCACAGTATCATAGCTGTCTAAATATGTCAAATTACTAAGTTTTGAAAGTCATCTTTAGAATTAAAAGCCAGGGCAGTGATACATCAGAACTCTATAGCAAAAAGTTTATTGGACTTGACAGAAAATGGCTCACTTTTCTGCGCGATTTACTTCATCTTCTAAATGGGTTAGTTGTACAATAAGATATATGTTGAAAATGCAATTTATAAGCCATTTGCAGTTTTTCTGTAAGCAGTGCCTTGCTCTTCAAAATTGTCTTCTACCATTCTAGAAATTAGCCAAGGTTTACCTTCCATTTCTAAGATTAAGTGTTACTCCATGTTACCTCTTTCTTTTTTTTTTTTTTTCATTAGAACAGTATTTCAGTATCTCATACCTGCAAATAGTGGTCTTCCAGTATTTATCTGACACATCATAGTAGTTGGATATAGGTAGAATACCTGTTACATCATGTTCCTGGATACTTGACAACTTACACTTAAGGTTAATTCTATAACTTCACTAAAATTATTTTCCATATAAACTCTGGAACTGGATATCTGTATATCTTCAGAAATGCCAGTTAAGGTTCAAAACAAAAATCAGGTATAAGTCAGCTTCTAGTAAGCATTTCAAGCACTCCTGGTACTTTCCTGTTCCATTTATCTAAGGCTAAATTGGTCATTTTGAACTGTGTGTGGAATTGGTGGAATTGCAATATTATTGGTGTTTGTGGGTTTTTTATATTTTATTTTTCAGGAAGAAACTAGAAGAGAAAGCAAAGCTGTATGAGAAAATGACAAAAGGCGACTTTCCAGGTGAACAAAACTAGTCTAAATGAGTATTTTTATATATGTATATAAAGAATTTGTACAGTTTGCCCTAAAAATTGGCATTTCTGACTGTCTGGTGATTTACAGCTGCTACACTATGAATTCACTGCTTGTCTTCTTACATCGGAAATTTTTTTGGAGTCACTATACAAAGTGATTGACATGGATTATTCTGCTTTGAAAAGCAGAAAAATAGAGGTACTGGAGAAAACTTTTTGAAGGAGAGCCTGACCTAGTAAAGCATTATTGGCTTGTTTCACTCACTCATTAAGTGGGTGGAGTATGTTCTGTTTTCTCAATACAGAATCTTAGAAAAACGAAATTAATTTATTCTCCATTATGCAGTCTTTGGATTGCATTGCTGATGTTCTGTCCTGCATTCTAATTCTTTGACCTTTATGCAGAGAAGAGGAGCAGGAGGGGAGTCTGGCTGGTCCGCATGTGAACGGCAGTCATGCAGCTAATAGGGTTAGAGAATTCTACTCTCACTCATTCAGTCCCTTGCAAGAAGTAATTATGAAAATAGAATCCAAATCTCCTTGTGACTTATCTCTAAGGTTTTCTTTACTAGTGTCCATCTTTGTCCACATGACACCACTGTACTCTTCTAAAAAGTACTCTAGTGACTGCTTAACTACTGCCAACACACCAAATGTTAAGCATCAAAAAACTATTTGAACTGTTACATAACAAACCTTGTGAAATATACTGAGCAGAGGATATTTTCGTGCAAAGACTGCAACCTTTTCTGTATTGTACACAAACAATTAATTGCTTTAAAATACCCTAAAACTTCTATTCAAAAATAGAGACTATCGTTATGGAACCAATTCATAGCTCCAAGTTTGTTTGGCACTGAATGAGATTTAAGTATTCCCCAATAGTGTGGTCAAGGGCATTGCTTGCAGCTGAAAAGCTGATTGTGGCTATTTTGTATTGATTTTGTGCTCAGTTCTGTTCTTTTCATGGCTGTTGTCTGAGAATTGATTTTCTGCCTTAGATGAAGAAACTGAGGATTTGTACCTAGTGGATTTCACTCAGAAGATCATAGACAAACAGCACGAAGTACAGGAACTGTATCAGAGCGAAGCTGCTCGAAAGACTTCAGAAAAAGACACAGATGATGAGGAAACTCAGCCTGAAATGGAAATACCACCACCCGAGGACCCAGATGAAGAATGGTTGGTATTGCTGATTGGGCTAAGCTGTCCTGACTCATCTGTTTCTTGACAGTTGCATGAGAAAATAATCTTATTCTCCAAAATATGCGGAGTGGCACCTTATGGGGTTTTTTTTGCTATTGTTAATATACTACACATTGAGAAGAGGTGGTAACATTCTTTGATTTCATGTAATTAAAAGACAGGCCTTCATGTTACTTTCCATGTAGGTGGCACTGCAATAGAATCTACATCCAGGATTTTGGGAAGTATCAATCAGGGAAATGTACAATAAGTGAGACTTTGTAATATCCTCTCTTATTTTCTGCATAGTTTCCAGGAGTTCTGACTGCAGTATTGAAGTAATTTAATGCTTTGATGTCTTGAATTATAATGTACTTGAGCAAAACTTTGGGGTTTTATTGTATCCAACTGTCCTTCTCTAATTGTGTGTGACTTACAAAGTGAGCAGTTATGTTTTGCTGTGTGACCTTCTCTTAAAGGAGAGAAACTCTGATTCGAAAAAGAACATGGTTTCGCAGCCTTTCTTTCACTGTTTAACTGCAGTATGGCAAATAGTCTGTGACAATTTTCTGTGACATTCCAACTACTAGGTTTTCATCAAAGACATTAGGAATAACGATGAAACCAATCTGACTTAATATCTTCACTGCCAATTTGTTTAAAATGCTTATGGAACCAAGATTTTACTTCTGGTAATCTGTTTAAAACAGCAGTAACCTGTATGAAAAGGAACACCCCTGTTCTCCGCTTTATTAGGCCAAGACTAAGATTTGCAGTGTAATGTTTCAGAATAAACTCTGAGAATGAATCCAGCGGAGTACTGAAGACTGCTAGGTTGGAAAGACAGATATACCAATTACCAACATCTTTATGAAATTCAAGATGAAACTATCTGTGAACCAGCGATGGGCTCAAACTACTTTGTGTTCTCATCACTGTAAAGTATCAGAAATTTAGTGATATGTTTTACTGTTCACATGGTGCTTTTCTATCATTGCCTACATCTCACTTCAGTGACATGTATTATTAGTATTAAAATATTGTCCATCTCAGTGAGGCCATATCCTAATGAGGATATTAGGGTGTTAGCATAATTAATGCTAATTATTCTGCAGCCATAGTTACATCATTGCTATAGAGAATGCAGACCCTTTTTTTTCTACTGATGTTACATTACAAGAAAAACCAAAGGGTATTGAGTATATACTAAGATGTAGATATCCTTAGAAATTACGTAAAAGACTTCACTTACTAAAAGCACAGACCTTTAACAGTTTGGGTTTTGGGAATTAGATTGCCAGTCATCCTTCTTCACATGTAATATTCTTTAGAATGGAAATATTAAGGCAGCTTGATACTAAAGAACTTTCTAGCATTACAGGACAATAAATATAGCTTTTAACAGCTTTTTTGACAACTGTAAATTAAGTGTTCAGTACTATAAAGAGTTGAATAAGAAGCACAGTATGTGCTTCAAAGGAACATTTTGCTTGCATTTTAGTCAGCCTTTGTTATGCCAGTTGCATGAACACTATCAGCCTATTCTAAATGAGCTTTAGACTGATAATTGAAATATATTGTAGCAATTTCATATCCGCAAGAAGTCAATGCTGCATCATTATTTTCACCATGGGAAGCAAGTACTAGGCTTGGTTTTATTTTGATGTGAAAACTACATGACATTGTAACTTTTGAACATTTTTTTACACCATCTTATTGCCAAGGCAAACAGCCGGCTCAAAGAGAGACTGAGTAAATGTCTGTTATAAAACTCCTATGTCCTGTTCAGAATGTATCTTCTTAAGCTATGAGTCTGTTAATTGAAAGGTAGAAGCAACTGTCACGCATGGAGAGACCGAGAGGTGATGAATAATTCTTTGAGAAGTGTCACTGTTCCCGTTTTCTGGTTAAGAGTTCTGTAAATCTGCAAATAGGATTTCTGCATCAAATTTCCTTTGCTTTCATTACAGGGTTGATTATGTTGATTTCTTGGGCCGATCTAGACGTTGTATGAAGAAGGATTTGCCAAGTTTACTTAAAATGGATCAGGAACTTCAAGGGAAAAGGTGGGGTTTCTCTAATGGAAGTGGATGTTCCTTGCAGCATTTAACATACATATTTTTAATGAGAAGGAAGAGAGGCTATGCTTTGTTACTCCATTCTCAATCCAGAATTGTTGACACTACTGCTTTCTCTAGACATGCTTTAGACAAACTTCTGCTGGTTACAACATTGTATCTTAAAAATTAGACAGAGTAGCTACAGAGCAATTGTGTATGACTGATTTTTATCAAAACTTTCTATTACACGTTCAGATAGTATCCCAAGGCTTTTCTTTTATTTCACCTTGGCAGCTGACCGTTTGAGATACATGGCTGGTGTGCTGGTTTTAAATTGCAACAGAATGGAGACCATGGATATCAAATAAAAGCCCAAATGAAATTTTTAATAAACTACTAAGGGACACCTTTTTGGTGTAAATGCTGACTAAATTTAAAACATCACTTACGGATCATAGTTTGCAGAAAAAGGTTCTAATAAATTTGACTTAGCAATCTCTCAGGTGTTTGATGCATCTTTTAAAACTGTAGTCCTTGTATGGAAATTGTATTTTATTATACCTTGCAGAAAGTGCCAGAGAAGCGATTCCTGGTTCTGTTTAACCTGGAAACTTACAATTGTCTTCTTGCAGTTCCAAATTCATCATGACATTCAAAGTGAATTTGTTAGATCTCCATTTGTTTTTGCTCTTCCGTTAAATAGCTCTTTAACAGCTCTCCTGTTGACAATATTATGGCAGCACCGAGAACTTTTCCAGAAAATAATCTGAAGGCACCTCATCTGAGCCCTTACTGTTGCTGAAGTGAAAATTCTTTCACACTAACAACTCAGTAGTGTGTCCTCTGTATTTTAAACATAAGATGGAGAGTATGAGTGCTTTGAAATGGCAGTCTCTGTATTAATACGGATGAGAGTCGGTCAGCAAAAACAGCTTTAGCTAGAAAATAACAGGAAAAGATCCTGCTGCTTCTCTTGGGAAAACAGAAATATTTCTGATATTGGGTATTAATATTTGGCATGAACTTCTAGGATAAATTAATGGCTAGCTTTTTGTTATTTCAAATACCTTTTGTTTTCTTATGTTAAATCTGAAATGTTTCTATATGTGATTGCTAGAATCCTGACAGATGACAATAAAAGTGATTATTTCGCCTCCCATTCTGTGATTTGATAATGATTTTATAAAGCTTCTAAGAAAGGATATGAATTTGTTTAAGTCTTTTAATAACATACTCTACTAGTGCCTTGTTTCAGAGGTAGTTTTGTATTTGTCCTCACCATGTACCATAGTCATTAATGTTACATCACTAAATGGTGCCTACAATGATCTGTTGTTTGTAAAAACTGCATTAGGGGATCAGACTAAATCATACTTCCGCTGTTAGATACCATAAACCTGGTAAGTTTTGCTCTGTAATCCTTAACATTTTTTTGCAATTAGACAAGGTCCTGATGGGAATACTCTGTTATCTGAAGACATGAGAAGAGAACTTCAGAGGCAGCAGTGGGAAAAAGAAGAAGAAGAAGCCCTCAGAAAACCTATGGGACCCATACATTATGAGGACATTCGAGAAAATGGTATACTTCCATATTTTATATCCCTTATCTTTATATCACCAGAGAGATTTTAGAGGAGGCAACAGAAAGTTACTTTTATGTATATATGGCAAAGTGTGGGTATGTGTTTAGCCACATGCGTAATAACCATTCAGATTACCAATACATAAATCCAGATTTATTTTTCTTCCAGTTGTGTTTCCTCAAATGTATGGTTCAGATTGCATTACCTCCTCCTGTGTTCTCCTTCAGGAAGCTTCACTTCATGCATCACCTAAAACCAAGCCCTTTTTAGCCATCTAAAACTAATGTGATGTATGTTGTTGGGAGCAATTTCATTCCTGAAAGCAGGGTGCGTGGTGCTTGTAGTTACTGTCAATTATCAACTGAGTTTAACTTAAATTTATTTATTTTCTTCTTTTCAGAGGCCAGACAGCTTGGTGTTGGTTACTTTGCCTTTTCTCGTGACAAAGAACTTAGGAATAAACAACGGGCAACACTGGATATGCTAAGAGAGCAGGTATGAGTTTAAAGAGCAGATTGGGGTATGAGGGCATCCTAGTTTCAGTGGTCACTGTCTTTGATTTGTTGTGTAAGTTTTATACTAGGTGATGCCTGCAGCTGACTTCAGAAAAATTGGGCCTCTTTTTCCCTGTTGAAGCATGGTACTTGATAAGGATTGCTTTAAGTTGTTTACTGAAGCAAGTTATGTAGTTGGATTATAATAACAAAGGAAGATTAATTCATCTTTTTCTTTGCTGTTAAGACACTTGATCAGAGAACGAAACGTGAACAGTTAAAAGAAAAAAGGAAGGCAGCTCTAGATGCAAGGCTGTCTAAACTTCGAGCACGGAAAATTAAGAAGTTAAGGGAAGCTGGATTAGAGGAAGAGGCAGAAAAACTGGAGAAAGGAGGTATGCCTTTTTAAGTTAGATACTTGGTATTTCATCTTGTACTTGATTGATGCACATGCGTACTCTAATTGATTTAGGTTTGGACATTCAATATATTGGTACTATGGATTCTACATATACAATTATAACTCTTGAGATAGTGAGAGTTCATATGACCGTAGATACAAAATCATGCGAGAAATATCACATTTCTACTTGCATTATTAAGCTATGTAGATTGTAGGCTTTTTCTGATTCACACCTGACAGCAGGAATTATGTGGGTTGATTATTCAGGTTGAGGTTGGAGCTGCTGAAATTTTACTGGCTTTTTCTTTTTTTAAGATGAACTAGAATAAAAAGTAGTAACTAGTTAATTTTTATATAATACACGATCCTACGGTTTCAGTGCAGTCTGTAAATTGGACATACAGCTGACTTCAGGATTTAGGATGATGAATTTGAGTTCTAATCCCATCTCTGCACTGACTCCTTTATGACACCGCTAGTTACTTGTACTGTCTGTCTCCTACTGTAAAATGTAGCTAATATTTCACTCTGTCAGAATTTTACGCAAGTGATTAACTGTGAAGTGTTCTGGAAATGAAGAACACTGATATGCCACTGCTAACTGTTACTGTTGTTCACAAGAATAAGAATGCAAATTGTTTATCTCCAGTAAATGAAATGGAGATAACATGCTAATGTTCATATTTTTACCTAATTTTCTAGTTTCAGTATAACACTCAACATATTCCTTTTTGGATTATTAGGCAATAGATTTTCAGCAGTCTTTTTGATATAACTAGGAAGGTAATGAAGTGTCTCTTGGCACATATGCTTCCTGATTATCTGGCTTACCCTGAACTAATACGCAATAATTAAAAAAATAAAAACAAAACAAAACCACCTCCCCACTAGATACATTTCATTATTAGAATGAAATTGGATCACTAGTATGAGCTTTATAAATGCCAATAACTCTTGCTTCCTATTCCTCCTATGAAGTTCATACAGATTTTATCCCACTGCTAACAAAAACTATCATTTCTTTCTGTAACAGAGGTGAAGGGTGTTACTGACGAACCAGAAGCTCCAAGAGTTACTGCAGCAAGTAGAAAGGTAGAGGTTGTCATCCAGGAGAGAAGAGACACAAAGCCTGGTGTGCCTTATGTCCGAGAGTGGGATAAAGGCAAAGGTAAGGAAATGTTGTTTGGAAGCAGTGTGCACACTGCTGTTTCCATTTCTATTTTGTGACCAAGTATGGTAAGACTGAGAAACAATGGAATATTTTCTCCCTTTGCATTGACGACTGTCTAGCATCCAGGGAAGCAATTGACAAGGCATGCCTTAGCGCCAGTAGCTGCTAAAATGGCCCATCATTTTTTCTCCTATATGAGTTATTCCATTACTGGATGACCCAGAGAGGTTGACATAATGAGAAATTACATAGTTCATAAGATTTACTGTCTTTCAGTGTGATCTTTTCTTGATGTATTTCTGTAGTTTGTGCTACGTGACAGCAGGATGTGTTACACTGAAACTGGTACAGGGTGATACTAAAAGGTCATGCAAGCAGAGACAACTTCAGTGGCAATGTCCCACCTTGGAGCATCTTCCTTGTCACATTATGAAGTGATGGCTGTCTTCTAGATCCTTCCCAAACCCATTCACTCATTTTGCACCATTAATCTAAGCTGATGACACTCTTGTAGTCCAATGCTTGACTTAAGTAAAAGCAAACAAGAAACAGTCAAAGCATATAAATGTCCACCTTCTTTAGTACTCAAGCAGCATTCCTATTCTGTGCAATACTGCTATTTCCAGTTTCTTTTTAGTTTTCACAGTTGTCTTTGTGTTCAGTTAGTGAACATCGTTATGAGGGGAAACTGTATGGTTCCAATGAAAACCAAAACTTTCAGGTTCTATCTTTACCCTGCCTGACACGTTTTTTAACCTGCCTCTGAGGAGTCCTAGTATCTGACAGACACCCAAGCAGCACTGTATTACATAACAAATATTACTCAGAAAGCAGAGGACAGCTTACTCTAAAATGTGAAGTAACATAGCTGTGTTTCACTGAACATAAATGTAACAAGTGTTTAAAGTAGTATAAGAAGGCATAAATAAAACTCCTCGCTCTTAAATGCTTTCCTCCTTATTATTTCATATTTTGTTACATTTTTAACAAAGCAAAGGAAAAAGTCCTGCTCTGACTGGTGCTCTGTTTTGCTATGAGACAAATGTGTAGCCCTTCTGTGTCAAAATTTTCTACATCATTTCGTACAGAAGTCTTGAGAAAAATGAATACTGAGAATTTTACTGGTTTCAGAGAGTAGGTTTGGGAGACATCTCTGGAGTAGGTTTTGGGGATATCATTTTAAGTGTGGTGATCTTGAGCTGTCATTCAGTCAGAACTATTTTTAATCAGATATCAGCAGCTGCCACATTAACTAGAATATCTACCAGTTCTGCTGAAATAAGTTATTGGGTTTTGCCTCTGCCCACTAATCTCCTCTCCATCTTCTAATAACGAAGCTCTTACTGTTTTGATTGGTTTGTATTTTGATACACTCCTAACTAATTAGTTGTTTTTCATAACCACTGGCCACATCATTAAAGGATCTTAAAGTGACTAGGAGGATGGTGGTTATCTTTAATGCTCAATGCTTTTGTTCCTGCTCTGTAAAGAAAGCGGACTGTCAGCTTAGCCAAAGATCTAGTACTAGATGGAAAAGTAACTTAAAGTGGCTTTACACAGCTGCATCTTCTGTTTGTTAATTTGTTTCCCTTCCTTTCTGACGGATCTTCAAACCCTGAAATGTATATTCAATCTACCATTTTTCCTGTTTCTAACAGAATTGATGTTTGGACAATGGTCAAAGAAACAGGAAGAACTCAGAGATGAGCGAGATCCAGAATTTGCACCACCTTCTGATTACTTTATGGGACAAAAGAAAGATGATAATTACAGAACTCAGAATACAAACAGTCCTGAAACCTCCTCTGAAAAACTGGAAACAAAGACAGCGCAAAACCAACAGATGCCATCAGTGCAGGCCAATGGCAGCAGCAGTGATGGCTTGCCACTGTCAGCACAGGCTTACAACAGCAATGTTCAAGATGAGTCAGCATCACCAGAGGCCTGTGGCAGTGACCCTCGAGATGTGTCATCATCATCATCAGAGGATGACAGCAGCGATGATGAGGATACGCTGTCATCAGCACAGGCTTACGGCTATGGTGCTCAAGGTGTGCCGCCGTCGCTGCAGGCTTACGGCTATGGCGCTCAAGATGTGCTGTCAGCAATGCAGGCTTACGGCTATGGCACTCACGATATGCCATTTCCAATGCAGGCTTATGGCTACGGCGCTCAAGGCGTGCTGCCACCGATGCAGGCTTATGGCTACGGCGCTCATGATATGCCATTTCCAATGCAGGCTTATGGCTACGGCGCCCAAGATGTGCCACCACCAATGCAGGCCTGTGGCTGCAGCGCCCAAGATGTGCCACCACCGATGCAGGCCTGTGGCTGCAGCACCCAAGATATGCCGCCGTCAGCGCAGACTGACAGCAGTGACACTCAAAATCAGGAACCACTTTATCAAAGTTTAGATGATATGCTATCTTATTACAGACAAGTGACTTGAACTGAGCAAAAAGATAAGCAAGAATCGTGATTTCAAGAACTGAAATACAATTACATTCTCAGCAAGAATATTATTTTCCCACATCTGGAAAAAATAAGTTCCTGTAAGTAGATCAAAATAAATCTCCTGGAAACCTAAGCTATTTTTATATCGCAGCTCTTCTTTTGCCCTGTTGGTTTTCTTCTTTTTTTTTTTTTTTTTTTTTTCCCCCTCTATTAAAATCATGTGGGTTTTGGCAGTACTTAAGTTTATTACACACTTCATTTTATCTTTTTGCCTTTTACACCTGAACTTTGGGGTATATTAATGGCTTTCTTTCAAAAGATTAACTCTTCCTGTACTCTGTCACTCCCCAGCTAGCTTCTGGTTTGGAGGTACTACAAGTTCAATGCTATCTGTAGAAACAGTATTGAAAGGGCAGGCCCCCTGCTGCTAAAAACAGAACAATTTTAAGAAATTTGTTACCTATTTAATCTCCTGCCTTTAGGAAGTGCAGAATGTTATGTAGTGAACAGTGGCAAAGAGTAGTTCACATGGTTGTAATGGCTTCTGCATTCCTAAGCTTTGTATGTAACTCATAACTCTGTGAAGCAAGCTGCAGAAATCAATAAATAATGATGGTTAGACTAAGAATAAACACTTCATTGAAGTATAAGTCTTGACACCTGAAATTACTATCGTACTGGTTTAGAAAATGCTCACATAATTCTCCAAGTGCATTTTCCTTGCATTATCTGTTATATTTATGGTTTTTATTCAAGACTTTTTTCCAAAAACTGTGATAGAGCAGTCATCATATATAAAAGTAGACCAACATCTACCAAACAAGCTTTTATTTCAGAATCTTAGTAAACAAGAGTATTACTTACTTACCATGTAGGACATTTTTATTTCTGAAAAATCCCTATTTGTATTTTAAAAGCTCATATAAGGATAAGACCTAGAAAAGAAGGTGAGAATGGGCACTCGAAGAGCTTGTCTAAAGTTATATGACAGGGCTACTGTCAACACTGTGAACATTTAAACCAAATAATGAACTGGCCAAAGAGACCATGTGCTATTCATGTGTGCGTGCTTCAGTCAGATTTCAGGCTGCTTTCAAAGCCTGGTGAACAGCAATATGGTCAAGGTGACTGAGCAAACTTAGCAGCATGTAGAACACATGCACACTCCCCCAACTGTTTTAACCTCAGCTAGTAAACACATTTCCATCTCAACTCCTTCCTATTGTTGTGGTTTGAGCCCAGAGGGCAGCTCAGCACTGCGCAGCTGTGCTGTTCACTTACCCCTTCCCCCACCCAGTACTGGGAAGGAGAAAATGAAGAAATGGCTCAGGAATTGAGATAAGGACAGGGAAGGGTGACTCACCCATGTGGGTCACAGGCAAAAGACAGACTTGTTGGGGGAAGAAAAAAAAAAAGGAACATCACTTTAATTCAAACATGAACAAAAACACCACTTACCAGACAGAGTAAGACAGTAAGAAGCACCACCACATCCCAAAAACAGTTCCCCTTACCCCTCCCTTCTTCCCAGGCTCAGCTCTGCTCCTGATCTCTCTACTTCCTCCCTCCCAGCAGCACAGGGGTTGGGGGTTATGGGAAGTTCACCCCTCCTTCCTTCTCAGGGAGCACTCCTCACAATTCTTTCCCGTTCCACCTGGTTCCCCTCTCACTGGAGACAGTCTTCCACAAACTTTCTCTGGTGTGAGTCCTTCCCATGGGATGCAGCCGTTCCCATGATGCCCTGGTGTGGGTCACCCCCGTGTGCTGCAGTCCTCCCAAAGCCAAACTACAACAGCGACATCTCCTTCTTCCCTTGAAGTCCCAATGTCCTTTAAGTGCAGACACTTGCTCTGGTGTGGGCTCCTCCAGAGGCTGCAGGTTGGCCTCTGCTCCACCATGGACCTCTGTGGGTGCTAGGGGGGTGGCCCTGACACCTCACCACAGGATATGGGGGGCGTCTCTGCTCTGGCACACCTCCCCCACTTCCTCCTCCTCCCTTCCACTGACCTCGGTGTTCACATAGGTGTCCTCCTCATAACTGTTCCTCACAAGTCCCCAACTCTCTCAGGTTCCCTTTCTTAAATACATCACCACAGAGGCAAAGCCACCATCACTAACGGGGTCGGCCTTGGACAGAGACAGGTCCAACTTGGAGCCAGGGGAGCTTCAAGAAGTTTCTCACAGGAGGCCACTGCTGTAGCCCCTTCCCCTGCTATCAGGAGCCCCACCACAGAAACCCAGCACACCAGTATCGCTGGCTTTTGCACAGGAATTTGCAGCACAGAAATAACACCCCTCGAGAGCACCAGTGGTACCATTTTAAAGGCACAAAATACCCCAGTCTTATCCTTACCAAATGGTTAAAAGACTGAAGCTTTATGATAACTTTGGGTTTCTGTTTCTCTCAAAAGACCTAGAACTTGAGGATGGTATGGCACTATTAATGTCTACATCCACCTGAAACGCCCAGAAAGCTTATCAGCACCTCCTTGGTTTTGCTGCTGCTGACACTGACCTGAACTCAGCTGCTGCATCTAGCATTAGAGTGTAGGTTTCTTCCTTTCCTTGCATCATTTCAGTATGAGTAAAGAACCTGAAAATAAATAATGATCATATACTAATGACTAAAAGGAAGATGTTACAAACCCATCAGGTTTTACCAAATGTGACATTATCAATGCAGGTTTTTTTCCCCTCATAAATTTAGTACAATCCCAGGTTAGTCAATGTCCATTAGATGGCAGTCTAGTCTTACTGATTGTTGTGGTTTGAACCTCCTCAGCAGCTAAATGCCACACCATCGCTCACCCAACCTCCCCCCACTTGGGAACGGGGAGGGAATCGGAGGGGCAAAGGGAGACTTGCAGGTTGAGATAAAAACAGTTTAATAGTAGTAACAGAATAATACAGACAGCAGTATCAATGGGTAATGTACAATACAGCTGCTCACCACCCACTGACCGACACCCGCAGGCTCCCAGCTGGTGATACCAAACACAAAGGCACCACAGCCACACTCCAAGAAGCAGCAACCTCTCCCAGCCCTCTCCTGCCTTTATATAGTGAGCGTACTGTCACGACATGGGATATCAGCCAATCGGGGCCCAGCCCTCCAGCTGTGCTCCCCCCGCCCCCGCACACAGGTGAAGGCACTAGGACTTGGAGAGCCCCTGGGGTCTCAGTGTGTTGCAGCACTCCTCCAGCTACTAAAATGAATGGGAACGCTATTCCAGCCCGAACCAGGACACTGATTTTCTATAAGAAATTCTGCCAGGATATATCTATTTTCTGCTATTTATTTTCTAGTAACATTGAAGTGGTCTCTGACCCTGATCTGAGCAGCTTTTTCAAATGCTCTGTCACCTCACATTTGAGTTTAAAACAGTTGGGTTGTGTTTTAGCAGCTTTCTTCCACAAAGATAAGAAATGGTCAAAACAAAAATTTAAAATTTGACTTGTTAGGAAACAGTCTTCTTGCTGTGCCACCAGTTGTTGAACTTGTACACAGAAACAGATGTTAAATGTTGTAATTTTTTGTAAAGAAGTGTTTGGTTGCTCACAGAGTAAGCAAGGAAAAAGCTAATTGCTAAACTAGTTATTTGCAAAGACCCTACTACTTCTTTAGTGTACGAAACTACTTTGAGTAAATTTCCTGGGTATCCACTACCAGATTTCACCACTGTGCCTTGCCAGGGGGATCACCAGCGTTGTTCTCATGCTTAAGTGGTATGGGAACACATGTGACATCATGCATCCATAATGTCACATTTGGTAATTCATTATGGCAATCATATCCTTCAATGGATTTCCCTATAAACAGTATTTGCATTTATTCTGCTACTAGTTCAATCATTTACATTCATTTCCTACTGCCTTCTGGGCTTTGTTTTTTCTGTGCCGTTCAGATTGTGGGTAATTTTATGTATGTATGTGATTTAGAAGCTATATTGTCTTTGCATTAGTTTAACACTGAGTTGGAGCTGCACGAAGGAATGAAATGCCATTTATTACATAGCATTATGTAGAAGCATACGATCAAAGTGCTCTTTTGTTCAGCTTCATTTCCATAGCCTCGAACTAAACACAGGAGGACTCTTGGCCAGAAAAGCAGTTCAATGTCTACATTAAACTAAAGCCTATTGAGAACAGCTCTCCCACAGCAGCAGTCTGTCACTTTGCCATTTGGTCTCCTTCCCTCTTGTCTTGATTTTTGGCTGAAATGCTTTTGCATATTCTCTCATGCTGTAGAGCACACATTTCTATTCAGTCTATTTCACTTATTTCACTCAGAGTGCCTTAAGTTAGCTTCACTGACTGGCAACCCCATTCATTTCATTTAGTAATTCCCAGGGCAAACAATTGCTTATTGATACACTGCCAAGGTTACATTTCTCTCATATTCTGCGCCAGATCTAAAGGATGTGTCTCCCATTCCCTCTTCCTCACTTTAAAACACCACCCCCATTTACCTATTTTGACACCAGTGAAAAATGGGTGTGCACTTGAGCTATGCTGGTAAGGGTCTGTCACCATCAGTATATGACTAAATAAAGTGAAGTAAGCTTGTGTTTTCACTCTTGTCCAAGCATGCAAAATTGTGGGCACACTGTATCTATGGTTGCACTTCATCTGTCTGAACTGAGCTCTGCCCCAGGAGGTACCAGTGGTGGTTCGTGTTGCCTTCAGTGTTCTGCACAGAGCCAGGGGTAGTCCCTGGCTCCTGGGCAACATACCTAAAGCAGCTTTGTCCCACATCTTGCCATGAATATCTTTCTGATACACAAGTTATCTTTGTCTACAATGCAGAAAGCATTCAAGCATGCTTGAATTTCAACCTTCACCGGCTCTGTCTAGCTGGCAGGACTCAATCTAATCTCCAGAGAAGTACCTTTAGAGAAGACAATCTTCTGCATGTCACCAAAGACTGATTTTCACCCCCTTGGAGGGCAGCAGGGATCTGGATCTGACTGTGAACTATTAGCATGTCAGCTAAGACCACTAGAAGGGGTAAAAAGTACCTGGCTACGATTCTGTAATGTTAGAGACAGATGCCATATCAATCACATTGTCCTTATTAACTGTTTTTAATACAAATGGCTCTCCAAGTCCTTCGGTGTCCAGGAGGCCTGATACTCATACCACTTCTATCAGTAGCTGAAGAGTTGTTAATATCTAGTCCTGCTAGAACCTAATGTCTCCCAGCTTGTAGTAAATCTGGACCAAGATCTTTCCTCCTCTGCTTTTTTTGATCTGTTGAAATTTCATCTATAATTTATGCCCAGCCTTGACCCATAAGACCCAAGGTACTGTCTTTGTATCTTAAAGTAGGTGAAGAGGTTAAACAGGCAAGAATGTGCCAAGAGTTGGTTAGCATACAGATGACTGGATTAATTCATCCCTCTGTCAAAGATGTGGCATCAAGCAGGCCATAGAAACTTGAACTTTCACAAAAAATCAATTGAAATTTAACAGTTCTAGCTGGAAGTTTACTTTATAATTAAGAAAGTGCTTTGCTTGCTTTCTCTAATTAAACAAAATAAAATTCTGTTTTCATGGTCAGAGAAATTACTATTATTAGGAAATATCTAAAGAAGAAAAATAACTCCTATATTTCTTCTGGAAAGTTTATAATTAATTTAGCATAATTTAAAGAGAGAGATCCAGAGGAGATGCAAGATGTTGCTCAGGTGTTGTGTGGCCAGCCCAGCCACTAACTCATGCCATGATTTAAGTTGAGACACAGAGGTGCCTGATCATTCCCAGCCACTGCCACACTCAATGATTAACATGCTTTGACCTTTAAGTGCAAAGTGACTGAAACCTTATATATATTTATGGTAACATGGGCTTTTGCTGACCAAAGTGTTGCATAATTGCTGCTGTTACCCAGCCTTCCAGCTCAGATTGCAGCTATGACCAGAGTTCAGAGAATGATCCTTCTGCTTGTATTGAGAGAGGCTTCCAGCCTTTATCCAGAGGTGCTAACACCATTCGGTGCATATCCTGTATTGCTCTAGGGGCTCTTTTCACTTGGACCAGTATAAATCATCTAAATTTATTCATACAGGTTGTGAAATCTCTTAGTGCTCAGGTAAGACATCAGAAATGCCAAGGAGCCAATCTACCAGACACATGTAACAATTAAACAGTTTCATCTTTTGTCCTAACAATCTCTCTCTCATTTTATTTACCCTCAGACCTCCCTTTATGTTTAGAAGGGGATTTTCCCCTTACTTTCCCTCAGCTGCACCCCTAAGTCTGTAGCACACAGGAATATCAGAGATCCTCTCCCTGAAAGCATCCAGGGCTACCCCCCTTTCCAAAACCACCATACAAACACCAGAGCTGATTCTCTAGTTCTTGTCTCCAAGACCTTGTTTCAGATTTTGGAGAATGCCTCCCTCATACACAGTGCCAGGAGCAAACAGCCCACAGGAGAGAACAGTCAGGGAAGTTTTTGTCTTTGGGGCAGCTTGGCTCCTTGATGTTAAGGAACAGGCTGGCTGGGATTTCAAGATGAGGCCCTACAGACAAACATCTCTCTTACCATGCTAGAGATGTTCTGTTGGAGAGGGGGACCCGGTCGCCTGTGGCCCCGGGGTCCCTCGCACCTCAGCGTGAGGCGGGAATCTCTCGGCACACGGCGCATGCGCCAGCGGCTGCCACAGGGGGAGGGCGCGTGCGCAGTGCGGTGGCTGGCGTGACCATGGGCGGCTTCGCCCGGCATGACACCGGCAGCCGTCGGGAGCTCTGCGGAGTCGTACACGCGGTGGGGCAGCAGGAACAAGCTGCGCTGCCGCCCTGGGAGCTGCGGAGAGACGGCCCGTTCCCGCGGCGGAAGGGTACGCACAGACGGCGGGAAGCGGTGCGCATGCGCAAACCGCCCAGCTGCGAGAAAAGTGAGGCAGACCGTGATTAGTGCGTATGAGCCGGCGTCCTTCCCTGCTGAAGGGGGAGTGGGGCGCATGCGCGCGTCCACCGCCCTCAGTATTGGTGCAGATTCCCGCGGCTGCAGTGGGCATGCGCGCAGTGGCCGCCTGCAACCGCGCGGGGGCGGCAGAGCCCGGGCGCGTGCTGCCCCGTTCCCGCCGCCCGGCTGAGGGAGCGGCCGCCAGCCCCGCGGCGCCTCCGCCGAGGCGGGGAGGGATCGTTCCCGTCCTCCTCCAGGGCACTTGCCTTTCCTACCCTGCTGAAACGGGACCTCGTGTTTTAAGAAGACGAAGAATGGTGTATCCCCTCCATAACACTCACTCTCAGAAGATAATGCCCCCAGCCCTCTAGAAATACCAAAAAAGGAAACCCTCTTAATAGCACCTTGCGCACTGACAACTGACATCTGCAGTCTCTTCCTTTTGAGCCTAGAATGTGTCTTCAAGTTTACCATGTAACTCCCCACAGAGGCAGCCAAAGTGCCTCATTTACAGAAGCGAGCCCCCACCTGTAGCCTTTCCTGACAGAGGGAGCAGTCTGTATCCCACCATTACCATCTGCTCAGGTAAGAAGTGCTCTACTTTTTTTTCCCCCGTAACTCCTTCGTTGGTAACATAATATTCCTTTCTTGAAGTTTCCGTACCCACTCTACTGTCACTATTAATTTTTAAAATTAAGAGTCCCATAAGTAGTTTCCCTCTCCTTCCCCAAAGGCATTGCTGTGTAAAGGAGTTGTGATGTTTGTCAGTATGCAGAAGTTCAAGGAAAACAAGGTGTTAGGTGACTATCTGTAGGACAAAAGCAAGTGTATGTTCAGCAGCCACTGGGACTACAGGGCATAACACCACAGTACACTTAAGTAGTAATATGAAAAGGAGTATTGTTTTGGACAGTGGTCACCCTAAGGTAACCGCTTTTCTAGCAATGGGAGTATAACCAAATCTTTTGTTTAGAGAAAACTTCTAGCTTTTATGAGAGCATGCACTGATATTGCCACATCTTGAACAACTGCAGCTAAATCTAAGACTCCAGATTAAAACCAGTTTTTAACATTCAGGCCCTGACTCCCATTGTCAAAGGAGAGCAGAAGTTGAAAATTATTTTCACAAATGACTACCAAACTAGCAGATGCACTCAGGCTTCATAAGGATACAAGTGATCTTCAGTAAAAGTTTCATTTACAATATAAAACAGTAATGCCATTTTTAAACAAACCCTACAGGTAAAGAGAAAATATCACACCTTAACAAAAAACATTTATTCTAGCTAAACAAAATGTACAATGTTTCCCAAATGACAGTGAGTTTTCATGACTCTCTGAAGCCTGCAGATCCATTGAGTAACTCGATCACTTCTTACCCTGCAGTTTGATCAAACTACTTTTTGCCAGACTTCTTTATTCCACCGCTGGCTGCCAAAAGAAACAACACAATTGGTTAGACAACTGTTACAGAGCTTAGCTACAAATGTAGTTCCTCATAAAGTCAAATCCCCACTAGACTGCCTGTACAACCGAGATCCCCACTGGTGAATTAGTTTTGAATGTGTTACTCTTCTGTGTGTGTGATCTCACATACAGAAACCAAGTTTCTCCTGGAAACAAATATGCCCCAGAAATCTACAACTGAACTAAATATTTCAACAAATCCTTTGTTCTTCTATGGACACCCTCCACTGTTTATTTCTTATACAGTAGGAGTATAGTCTGGTCAAATCAAATCCAAGGCTAGGGGAATATAAGCACTGGTATCCCTACAGCAACCAGAGCCCCCAGTTGGGATCAAAGCTCTATAGAAGCAGATACTGGAATTGTAAGAATTCCAGTTCTCTGGAATTACCTGTTCTCTGCAGTCCCTGTTATTGAAAAGATTAAAGCAGGATGAAACAACACTACATATTAACACGACAACAAATGCTGCATTTTTTTAAATGCTGCTTTTTACAGTATGTGTCATGTACGACCAGTGAAAAGGAAGAAAGATTAGCAAGGCTACAGCAAGACAGACCGCAAGGACTGACGGTCAACAACAGACTTTGCACTGCAATATGATTCTATCAGCGTTGCATTGCTGAGGAACTTGGAAATAGTCTATTCCCCCCACCCCCCCATAACATAATAATCACTATCTGCTTTGGCAAGCACTGGACAAAGACCAGATATCTGAAATTCAGCCTAGAAAAAGGTAAGAGTAATAATGGCAGGAAAGAACTATGAAGAAATCTGTAAACTGAAACACCCTATGCAGAACAAGTTTAAGATGGTAAGGACACAGAAGAGAAGCTCAGTCAGTTGTTTTGCATTGGTCTGTAGTACCAAAGACATTCTGAGTCCCACACCCAGCATGTTTTCTGTACACCAATAAATCAGAGGAGCTAGATCAATTTGAGATAAATAAATAGGAAATATCTCAAGTCAGACTGGATGGCACTCCCTCCAAGAGCACTAACAAGCTCTGGTGTGAAAATGCAGAATTGCTGGCTAAGATTTGAAACTATTGTTACAGCCACTCTGTTAGTGGTCTCAGACTGCCAGCATAGCTCCCAGATACAGAAAGGATTCTGTAAAGAACTGGGGAACTATAGGCCATCAAGTTTTACCTTGATCTCTGAGAAGATAACAGAGTCTGTAACAAAGCAAATGGATAAACACAGTCTCATGAAAGTTAACAGGACTTCTAAGTTAAATCCTTCCTCACTGACGTGCTGGAACTCTGAGGTTGTCATTAAGCGTACAGATAAACTGAATCCAGGGGACTTCATATTTTCAAACAGCATCTGACAGGATTCCATAGCAAAAGTTGCTAGTGAAACTAAGTTGCCATGGGATTGCTGGAAAGGTCTTTCTAAGACCTTTCAAGACTGAAACCTTGCTAAAGAATAGGAAGCAAAGTGTAAATGTGAAGTTTAACAGTCTTAACAGAATGGAAGAGTGATTGGTCATGATGGACCACAGGGTGCACCCTTTAACATCTCTCATCTGATCACTGCAAATGCTGGAGGAGTACAAGGCAAGTGCACAGACTCACGTTAACACTACCTCCTACTATCACTATGTGAGACAAAAACCATCAAGGGTCTCAATGCACCACCTGCAAACTTTCTTCTGTGACACAGTGTACTTTACAGTCACTTAGGCAAAAGGGTTGAAGCCAAACTAATTTCCAGTTACTTTTATTCTGCCAGGACTTCGCTACTCTTGAAAAAATTAGTTCTCTAAGAGGATTTGTTAAACTTTCAGGACCGTGGCAAAGCCTACGTGTAACATATCTGGAAAGAAAAGGATGGTGTGCTAAAATGAGAGTAGAAATGTCTCTGTGCCATCCCACCGGAATAGGTTAGCATGCCAGGCACAGCCATACCCCTTAAGGCAGAACCTGCATGAGTAATTTGGGGATTAAATTGCATAGTGAAATTAAAAAAAACCCCAAACCTCTATTGGTTATTTATCATCTGCACCTGCCATCAACTTACTGGTGTATGTTAAATAACCTAGAGGTACATGCCTTTTTATGTTTGTCAAGCAAACCCATTACATTTTGAAGCCAGCAAGCCCTCCATTTTTCCTAGCCGTATGGCACCTCACTTACTGAGGGGCCCTTTTCCAGCAGCCTTTGCTTTCATCTCCTCAAGTTTCTTTTGCTCCTCCTTCTGCTTTTGTTTAAATGCCAGATCTGTCTAAAGAAAAGAACAAGTGTTTGTTAACATCTCCTTACCCAAAAAAATTCAAAAACTGACAAGCAATAAGAAACAAATGTAATGTTCTAACAGCAATAAAAACCTAATGGAACTGACGCAAGACAGCTGAATACTACTAAATATGCTGAACCTTACAGAACTATGACAAAATTTTTTTGTTGTACCAGAACACAATGACTAAACTTTAACTTTGTATGTTTGTTCTTTCTGAAATTAAACAAGTATCATTTCCTATGGCATAATCTCATTCTGCCTTCTGAATGATAGATGTTTGCACTAAAACCATTCACTAATATACCACCAGTGATACTGGGAACCCAGTGGACAAGTGCTGTTTAACAATAAAACTTGGGTTATATAGGATAAGATTGCCGTTTCCTAAAAAAAAAAAAAAAAAAAAAAAAAAAAATTTTGAAAAAATCCTTCCACACATATATCACTATTTTTGCTGGGTTTAATACAGTTCTGTTAGCTCCAAGAAATCAAATGAGACCGCTGGCAAATAGTACAGTCAAGCCAGCTGTTGAGCATCCCAGTTAGAACAGCCTCCAGAATTCAAGGCTGCTCAGACATACTCTATCCTTTAGATACGTATTCTTCATGGACATCAAGGCTGAAAGGGACCATAGTCATCTTTCCTGGCACTCAGGATTTTGGGGTACCTAAACTGAGGACCCTGGGACCCTGACAACTGAGATTCTATAGATTCTTCACCAGTCCAGTCCACGCCTCAACTACTTTCATAACTGGGAAGTTTTCCTCTTCTTTAAGTTAAAAATTCTCTTGCTGCAGTATAGGCCTATTACTTCCCCTACCCATCCCACGCAGAACAGAAAATAATATTCTGGTTTTCGCTCTAGGTTTTCCACTGGGTTGTTTTTTTTTTTCTTGTAGACTGATGTGTCTTTCTTAGTAAATCAATCCCTCCCATTTATGCACTTCTGTGGGGTTTTTTTATTCCAAGTGTTGCCCCCAAGCACTTGCAGTATTGCAGTGCTGAGGATGTCCTGGTTTTGGCTGCAGTGAAGTTAATTTTCTTCCTAGTAGCTGGCATAGTGCTGTGTTTTAGATTTAGAATGAGAATAATGTTGATAACACACTGACGTTTTAGTTGTTGCTGAGCAGTGTTTACACTAAGTCAAGGACTTTTCAGATTTTCATACTGCCAGCAGAGGCTGGAGGTGCACAAGGAGCCTGGGGGGACACAGCCAGGAGAGCTGACCCAAGGGGTATTCCATACCATATGACATCATGCCCAGTATATAAACTGGGGGGAGTTGGCGAGGGAGGCACTGCACCTCAGGGACTGGCTGGGAATCAGTCAGCAGGTAGTAACTGTCTGTATTGTGCATCACTTCTTTTGTATATTATAGTAGTAGTATTATTTCTCCTTCATTTTCTGTCCTATTAAACTGTCTTTATCTCAACCCACAAGTTGTTTGTTTGTTTGGTTTTTTTTCTTCTGTCCCCCATCCCACTGGGGGCAAGGGTAGTGAGCAAGCGGCTGCATTGTGCTTAATTGCTAGCTGGGGTTAAACCACGACAGAGGAAGAGAAATATTATTACATCATGTTTGACACACAACATTTTGTTTATACATCTTGTATGATTTTTTTCTTTTGCAACACCTGATTTTGCAGGTTCATGTTCAGTGTATGATGCAAGTCTCAAATCTTTTCAGGTGGACCTGGAGTTTAGCCAGTCATCTTCCTTGTATTTTATAAGTTGATTAGTCTTAACAAAGAAAGGCACTTGGCATACATACTTAATTAAATTAATCAATTTTTTCAAACCTTCTCCAATTTATTAAGATTACTTTGACAGCTAGTCTTGTCCTCTGACAGTCTGTGGCCCCTCCAAACTTTCTGTTTTCCACCAAGAGAATAAGCCAGACCGTCAGTCGGTCAACCAGCCAGCCAAAGCACTAATTAAAATATTATTTCAACTCCAGTCAAATACAAAATTTTGAAAAACCCCACTCTGTGTCCTCACAGTCAGACTGAATTGTTAGTAACTGCTTTTAGAGCGTAGCATTTCAGCAAGCTGCATGCTCACCTCCCATCACCTTTCGAGGTCCTGTTCCTGCCCTGCGCTTAAGGACACTACGTGAGCCGGTGTCCAGAGCCTCACATCTACTGGTTTTCTCCTCATACACAGGGCACTGCCCTGCTACAGAATGGAATTTCCTTTGTTTGACACATTTGTACTGAAACCTATACTGGTTAATAATTTTTATATTATTGTAACTTGAATGCTTGTAAGCACTTAACTGGTTCTACCGTTTCTCTAACAATAAAGCCTATTTAGAAAACTATAATTATTATTTTTTTCTTTTTCAAAGAGACATCATATTTGATCTTCTCCCAAACACTGGGGCCTCACCCGCCCTTCACAATCCTCAGAAAGAACAGTTTACACTCATACGCTGAGCCCTTACATTTAAGTATCTCTAACGAGATTCACTAGTACCTAATTCATTTGAACTACTTGCTAATCCCCGGTTTTGTATCCTGCCCTGGGCTCCTGTGACCGCGTTAATTCGTTAGATTTCCCATCACAGCCTGCTGCTGTGGCGAGGACAGTCCAGCCTTCTCCGTGGCACCGGACTCCTCCGTTAGCCAGCACTGCCGCATTCACCGTGAATACCGGGGGAATGTCAGCAGAAAAAAAAGAAGAAAAACCAAACAAACAAAAAACGGCAAAGCGGCGCCGCGGAAGGCAGCGCATCACCGCTCGGCCCCTCACGGCCGTGCGTTTAACCATCAGAACGCCGCTCCGTAGAGTTCGGCGTTCCCTGGAAGGCGCAGTGCCAGGGAGCGCTGAGCCGCGGGCGGGAAGCGGCTCCGCCACACGCCGGGGCCGCGGCCCAGGCCCAGGCCCGAGCCGAGCGGGGCCGCCCCGGGGCTCGCCCGCCGCCCTACCTCGTCCAGGTCCTTCGACTGCTTCTTCGGCTGCTTCAGCGGCTTCTTCTTGCCGCCTGCAAAGACAGAGGAGACAGTGAGGCCCGGGGAGGCAGGAGAGGGCGGGCGGCGCCGGGGGCCCCGGGCCCGGCCTTACCCTCTCGGCCCGACATGGTGCCCGCTCCGCTCCGCTCCTCCGCGCCGCCCCTCGCCGCCGCTTCCGCCCGGCCCCGCGCGGTCACCGTAGCGCTTCCGCCGCCGCTTCCGCCGCCGGCGCCGGGCCGGTCCCCGGGCAGGTAGGAAGGCGGCACCCGGGCTGTGGCGGTGCGGCGCGGGGGATGGCTGCCCCGGGGACGGGCTGCCTGCCGGGGGAGGAGCGGCTTGGCGCGGCGGGCCGGCCCGGGAGCTGGCGGCGGGCGCGGCCTACGCGTGGAGCTGGCCGTGGGAGCCTCGCGGGGGTCGCCTTCTGGGGCCGAGGTGGGAGCGGTGCCGCTGCCTGGGCCGGCGCGTGGCTGCTGGAGGCGGTAGCGGCCTCGCCGCGCGGGTCAGTGGGTGCTGGGCGCGTGGTCCGGCCGCTCTGCGGGCGGTGCAAGGGCCCCTCCGGCGGGGGAGGGGGTTGGGTACGCGGGCAGAGCTGACTTTGCACCCTTCGCAAGGGTGAGCGGTAGAGCTGCGGGGGTGTGGCGGCGTATCGCAAAGTCTGTTTTTACGTTTGGGCCGTGATAAAAGAGACGGACGCGAAGTAACGTATGACCCATAAAAGGTAGGCTTACTCACCACCAGTGTCCAGTGTGTGTGGCAAGTGGGGTGTAAACCTTTTGAAAGGACATTTATGTAAGTGATTGTAAGCAGAGGAAACTCATTTTCTTGTAAGGGGAAGCGAGAGAGGGATGAGGCATCTTACCTCAGATGAAGACTTGATAACTGTCTTAGGTCCTGTTAGCTCAGGCTGAGATTACTTTCTTTGCAGTCTCTTTGCAACTGTCTATATAGAAATTCTTTTAAAAATCTCAATTTTCTCTCTTTTTGCTATATTGTGTCAACAGCCTGAATATTTGATAAAACTCTTCATGTAGCAGTGCCATTAGAAGAGGGAAATCTTGCAGTCTAGAAAGGACAGAGCTGAGTTGAGGTTTTAGCGCATGGCCTGCAACGTAGAGTCAGTGTTGTAACAATAAGACGTATGAGTGATGCTTGAAGGAGAGAGAACTTACTTAATTTCCATGTTTTTGTGGGTTTGATTTACCATATTATTATGCATATAAAACAACTGACAAGGTTTTCACAATGTTGCTTGGTGTTATTACTGTTTGTTAGAAATACTTAACAGGGAATGAACCTGTGGCATTCAGAATCAGTAGACAGCTAAAAGCTGATCAAAAAATGTGTACCAGTAGGAAAAATCCTTTTCTGTGAAGATGCCTGTATTTGGACATATATGATCTCATTAAACTCATAAAAATAACATGGAAAACTGTTTTTAAATGGTTTAAAAAAAACATGCAGCAGCTATGAAGCCTCCTCAATAATCCATGTTATTATATTAATTATTCAAAACTTAATATAGTCATACTCAAACTTCATATAAAGCCTTATTTAAAAGTTTTCCAGTTTACATGTTTTAGAGAAATGCACTCAGTAGAAAATCAAGGACTTATTTGCAAATCAACGGACAATAAACAATAATTTGCAGTCTGCTTTTGCAGTGTAACTAAAAATTTAAGCTCATTGTAAAATGCAGCCCTAGTTGTGTGTTCACTACCTGATATTCTTCTGATCTTCTGGCTATTTCTTATGTTTTACTTCTGTGGGCGGCCTCATGAGGATACTTGTGTTTAGTTCATCACTTCTGTATTTTCTCTGTCCTTTATGTTTTTGTCTTTTAATCCTTCAACATGTCGTGTATCTGTGGAGTGTAAGATAAAGGGAATGATCAAGCCCCACCACTTTTTTTAATCAAGATTTTTTCCCCCCTCTGCCTCTTTTCCTTTTTCGTTCTTTTGCAGAATTGTCAGTAACTGTGACATGGTACACCAAACTCAAGTGTGAAAGCACAAGGCAAAATTTCATATGGCAATCACTTCTGTGCTGAAGCATCAAATTACTCTGAAGCTACTCCTGCTGGTACTGGACCTGCACATGATCACTGTTCATACAGTCAGTGAATTAGCAATCAAGAAGCATGATGAGAGTACTTACTAACAACAAAAAAGCAGAAATTGTTGGCAGAACTACACTTTGAAGACTGTGGAAAGTTCTCTAGGTAAGTAATCTTGCAAAACTAGTGATGGTTTAACTGATCTTGAATTTTACTGGTTTTGGTACACGTGTAGTTTTAAGAGCCATACTAGAGTAACTTTTCTTTTTCTTCTTCATCCTTGTAGCCCTTTAATTCAGTGATTAAGTTCAAGACACAGGGCCAATGAAATACAAATCAAGTGTGTCCTCGGTGTCCTGCAGTCTACAATATCACCATCCATTGATAAAGTGGAGTCCAAAAATGAATTTACACATAGTGCGGACTTACTGCTCCTCAGCACCTAAGAGGCCTGAAGCCAAGTCTGCGATAGAAATGGCCATGGGTCGTCTTAATCGGCTGACAGAAGCTGGCACTGTTATGGGAAAAGACTCCCTTCAAAAAATGTCTGCAATATGTAAGAGTTGGTGGGACAGATATGAAGAGTTTGTTGGAATTAATGAAGTTCGAGAGGCTCAGGGAAAAGTGACAGAGGTAAACACAGAGATAATGTGGAAATTTAAAAATAATGAGTTAAAGTCTAAGAGGTATAAACACTGGTTGTAAGGCAAAAAAGGTCTTCCAAGGAGAATTGTGTCTTGTCGTCTGCTTTGCGCAGATACTATAAATGTGCTCTAGTCTATGTATGTTAGTAAGTATAGCTTATCCCATAGAGTGAAATGGTGTGTTTGGCTTGGTTTGTTTTTTTTAACCCAGAATTCATGTAATTAGCAATTTAGATCTGTCTGGTAATAAGTCTCTAAAATAAATACTCTTTCTTCTCAGGCTGAAAATGTCTTTATGATAGCTCGAGGGATAGTACGAGAGGCTCGTGAAAATGTAGAAGCCCAACAGATGAAACTGAAGGAAATTCGTGACCGCTTAGACAGGGTATCTCGAGATGACACCCAGTATTTAGAACTGGCTACTCTGGAACACAGGCTGCTGCAGGTAATTTGTTGGTACTTGAGCACTGGCAAATATAATGAAAAGTTGTGTGCTTTGCTTCCATCACTAGTGACTGTTTTGTAGATGCAGTTCAGATCTGAAGTACAGTGATCTGAGTTAATTTTTTTATTATACTTGTTTTAGTTAATTATTACCAATGGTTTGATCTGCTATGCAAATTGTATATGTTAATGCTAAAATAGGATAGTAAATTTGGAAAAGAAAGCTGAAGATAGTGAGCCTAGAAAATTATTTGTTGTAGTGGTGACTAGTACGTGAGTAATCAACAAAAAACTGGGATTCAATCATTAACCTTCCATGTGATGAGAGAATCTCCTTTCTGGTTGTTAATCCATAAGAACTCTCTCAGCTGCCTTCTATGTGACTGTGGCACACAGGCAACTCATTAAAGCTTTTGTCAGAGATCAGCAAGAAGGAGGCTGCTCCATGAGGGAGGGAAAGCGGGAAGATGAAGTCAACCACAGTGCAGGCTGGGGCAGTGTCCTCCCCAACGGGGCGCAGTCCTCCAGCACCTCATCTGGATGAGCCAAGCAGGGCTGGTGACAAGAACATGTTATTAACAGTCTGTCAATCAGAGATAAAGACAAGGTAGCAGCCAAAGTCAGTCCGAGAAATCCAGACAAAACTGCAGAATGGCAGGGAACAGGCCTGGAAGCAGGTACACCTATGGCAAAGCTCAGTCGTGGGTACCAGTGCTTGAGCTTAATCTGAGCAACCCAATTGGTGGGTAAAACGTCAGGAAAGAACTAGAGAGCTGTCATTGCCTAAATAAGGTATCAGGTCTGTGTGGATGAGACTTAAAGAAGAATAGAGCTCTGCATAACTATGAAGAAAGGTAGAACTCAAGTCACCGCTGTCTGTAAGGTGGTGGTGCCATCTCGCAAAAGAAATACATGTTTGGAAGAGTGAGAATAATTCTGGGAGATGCAGGGAGAAAGCAAAGACATTTATTTGTCTGTGAGCAGGGTAAGAAAGAGAATGCAGAGGAATGAGAAGTGTTTATGTTCATGAGATGAACCTATCCCAGACATCCTTTCCAGTCCTATTTTCAGTTTCCACTTAAAGGATTTAGATCTGGAAGGGAAACGTGTGGTAAAGGTAGTGTTTGGAGAAGTAAGCAGGACTGAAAAAGTGTACATTATAGGGGGAGAAAGACCCTACCAACTTGTAGCCCTTTTCTGTCATCAGCATGTGACAGATTCTTGTGTAGAGGATATTCAGCTGTAATTCCTGAACACCTTTTCCATTTCTCAGTTTTGACCTAAAATGGTGTCTCATTGACTAAAGTAGGATTAATAAAGAAAATCCCACATTAAAAGGAAAATTTCTGAAACAGAACTAATGGGTGTTCTTAGTTTCATTCATTTTCTTCATCTGCACTGGGGTTTTGGGTTTGGTGTTTTGGTTTGTTGTTTTTTTTTTTTTTTGTATAGACTTTATAGCTTCATATTATACCTTCTCCTTAAAATCACTGTATTTCTTGCAGGAAGAGAAGAGGTACCGAGCTGCATATTTAAATGCAGAAGAATCTGAGAGAGAAAAATTCTCTCTCTTCTCTGCAGCTGTACGGGAAAGCCATGAGAAAGAGCGAACAAGAGCTGAAAAAACGAAGAACTGGTCTATTATTGGTTCTATTCTGGGAGCCATTATAGGTGTTCTTGGTTCCACCTATGTTAATCGAGTAAGGCTGCAGGAATTGAAAGTCTTGGTGCTTGAAGCACAGAAGGGCCCAATAAATTTGCAAGAAGCCATCAAAGAGCAGGCCTCCAGCCATTACTTACAGCAGAAGGATCTCAGTGATGTCATAGCAGAGCTGAAAAATGTGCTGCAAACAAGGACATCACAGGAAATAAAAGAAGGTGCTTTGTTAACTAAAGAAGAAAGGAATGACTCCATAAAAATAGATTCTCTTTTAATTCCTTTAAACGAACAGCTAAAGTACACTAAACAAGTCAGTTCATGTCTAGGGAGTTTACAACAGCAGTTTAACAGTCTGCAGGGAAGTATAGCGCAAGTGATTTCTGAGATGCAGAGTGTTAAACTTGCAGTCCATTCTAGAGCTACAGAAAGAGTGACGCCAAGGCCTTCAGTGGAGGGTAAGGGCCAGGCTTCTGCCGTAAGAGATGTGATTTTAGAATTGTGTGATACAGAGCGGAGACTGGAAACACAAATCAAGAGAAATTCTATTTACAGCACTGCGTTGACATGTGCTATGTTTGCTATTACTATGCCAGTACTCTATATTATACTTAAAGGGAACTGATCTCTAATTAATTGCCACAATTTACTAGATTAATAAAAGTAAACTTGCACTTTAAGTACTTAGAGTACAAGTCCAAATAAAGTTGTGTTAGCATTTCTCATGCTTTCTCCTGTATATTTGGAAAACTTGTAAAGACTTAGTCCATCTACTACTGCAGGCTCTATGTCTTTGTCATGTGTTGTTTTTAACTCCTCAAGCAAAGGAAATTCCACAGTTTCATCTGTTGATTTCATTTACTGCTTTCACTCTTTTACTTTCTGGTCTTGTATATCATGCCAATCAATGACTTTCACTCTGAAACTGTATTGTTGATTTTCTGTTCAAATGATCCCTTTATTCTATCATTGATCTAAGTGCTTCATGTGTAATCCTTTATAATTTTAGTCCTGAGTGCTTCATAGTTTTGCAGTTTGTCCATACACAAAGCAGTAGGAGTCATTTTACCAAACAAGTATAAGTATTTGTCCTGAAGTTTTTTTTTCTCTGTTTTTTTTTTTTTTAAAAAAAATTCTAGATACAGTGCAGTGACTTGATATGTGACAAACAGCAGGGGCCATGTAAATAAGGAGGATTGAAGTTACCATGATCCAGTGTGGCTGCTCAGCCAGAGGATCCATTTAAAATACATTGAAGTTACACGTGGTAACCTTTTCCTAAGACAGTTTATCATGAAGTAACCAGAAGCGTTTCTGGAGATTCAGCTATCTGTTAACTGATAGCTCCATGTCCTTGAAAACTTGCAGTCAGCAAAAGAGAAAAAGGGTTCAGATACAGAAATGTATTAAGTATGATGATGTTTATTCTGGCAGTGCAAGCCAATTATCCTTTCTACAGACTCCTTAACCCATCATTCCCTAGGTATTTTGTGGCTTCAGTAATCATCTAGGGAGCCATCACTTCCTTAGCCATACTAGTATCTCATAGGAACTTCGTCCATTTTTTTTATTCTTTTTTCAATTTTGTCTTGTCTGGAAATTGAGATGCTACTCTACAGCAGGTGCTTTTAAGCCGGTACATTAATGGTAATAGTGTTATGCAAACTACTCTAAAATACTATTTGGAAAAAAGTGAAAATTCCAGTTGCCTGTTTTTCCTGGAAGGATGAGGAATGGCTGATTGATGAAACATGCTTGTCTAAACAGCTAATCATCAATATCTGTGTGTGGCCTCACACAGTTTTTGGTATCGCTGCACTAAGATAGTTTTCTCACTGTGATGGTAGCGGATAAGCAAATCAGATGTGGAACTCCTGCTCTGTGACCGCTTCTCTGGAACCTTTGCAAACAAAGGAGCTACAAGCTCACTCCAGGCTGTAATGCCTTTGTGTAAGCGATTCAGAATGACTAAGCTGTGTTTAGTATACAGTCTGCTATGGTGCTTTTTTTTTTTTTTTTCTATCAACTCTATAGTTTCTTCTGCCCAGTAACCATATTGAAAGAGTTTGAGGTTTTGATTATAAGCTCCTAAGACTGTGAGATCTTTGGGACAGGGACATGTGCTCTATGAGGCACCAACTTCTTTAGGTGCTATTATAGCATGACTGAATAAACAAACAGTATTAGGAAAGATCTGTGGTGATTCACTGCTTGTAAGAGAGATGAAGTATGCAAAAGACGGTTTTGGGAAGGACCACTGCTGATTTATATGTCGATTGTTTGGAATGTAAAATTAATAACTAGCATTTATCAGGGAAGTTGTTTGATGTGATGGCTTGAGAACTGGGATAAAAACTCCCATACACTTACCTTCTTCAAGAAGCATACATACAGATGAATACAATTTTTCAAATCTATAATATTTAATTTTCTTATTTCACAAATATTTTTACAGGGTATACTACTTGTAGGAGCTTGATGAAAATCAGACAAGTGTGTTATTAAAGGGGAAAGGATAGTACAATTGTTCTATTTGTAATTTATCGGCACTAGTCACTGATAATTTTGTTCTCTTTTGTTGCGTTTTTTTTTTCCTTCAGTTTAACTGTGTAAAGTTAGGCCCCCTTATTATGTAAGGGGCTGAATTTTAGGTACTCAGCATCACTGAAAAGAGTGGATTATATATATGTGCATGGTTTTTAAATGCTGAATGTTAGGCAGCTAAACTTGAAAGTCAGTGCAGCACTCACTGAATTGTACTTGGTGATGTCAAAAATTAATAGAGGTCCAAGGCTAAACTTGTATACAATAAATAAGAGAATACAAAAACAAGGGTTGTTTATTGCTGTAAAGAGATCTGTTTTTTACCCACTTAAAGAAGGTATGATAGTAGGTAGCTTTAACATTATGTAGAGTTATGGGAAGAAAAATTCAATGAGAACAGTAGCAAATATATCTGTGATAAATGATTATTTGAATACGTGGCCTGAAATTTGAGAAAAGCTGGGAGGTGTGATATGTATCAAGATGAAAATAACTGGATCTCATCGTTTGTAGGGAGTTTAGAAGATTCAGGAACAGATACTGTGTGTTGTGTAGCTGGCAGAACTCATTGTTGCGAGCGGTTCCTGTGGTTCTCTTATGTCTGCTCTTCCTTGCTAAAGCCTCGTATGTGAAGTGACAGCAGAATAATTTCAATTAGGAAAAAACCTTGTAATTAACTGTGTCTATATAATAATTAGGAGGGCAGATTTGTATATTCCCTCAATCCTGGATTAATCATCACTCCATTGTGGCAGTGATCTAAAGGTGTAGTTTGGTGCTGAGCTGTATGTGTACCCCAAAGCCAGAAGGTGTGGCTGCAACAGTAACAGCTGTACCCGAGCTAGCTGAAGGCAATATCTGTGAGGACTCTGTAACACAGACTATTCTCATAATCTGTTCAGTACTTTATGCTAAACCTTTGTCATGGTAACCAGGCAGTAAATAGACAAGTTTGAACAAATCAGCCACAGCTGTACAGAAGTGCTTGAGCACTTGCATTAGTTCAGGTACATTTGCAGTACCAACACTGGTTTACACAAGGCACAGTGACATCTCTGCACATATTTCCTGATGATTCAGCCGTGGCTAAATGAATAGTTCATTGCCTGTGCTATTCTGGGCTATTTTATTTAAGGAAGGAAAAAAAAATGTTTTGTTGCATACCTATGGATTATTAACAAAGTTTATAATAGTTGAGTTTCACTTTTGGAATGAGGTATCTCAGATGAAGCTTTCCTCAACAAGCACGTTCTGCTTCCTAAGGCCTTTTGAGACTTAAATTCTTGCTCTTTCTGTGAGCAAAGTCTTCTCTGGGCAGGATGGCTCAGCCAGCCCTGTGTCCCAAACACTGATTTGCCAGGAGGGATTGCGATTGCAATAGTTTGTACAGGTCTAGTGAGGCCAGGGACTGACCTATGCATTGTGTATGGGTCAGAGAAAGCCAGTGCTGATTCAACTTAATTCCACTGTCAATCAAGACACAGAAGATCAGTTAAAGAAAGAACCTAGAAGAGCAACAGGAAGCCCTTTGATAGACATTAACTGTAGAGAAATGGGTGGCAGTAGCCTGAGCTTGGCCCATGCTAAGTTATTTTGAGTTCTTCCTGCTCCTTGAGAAACCACTAGTAACTCAAAAGCAAACAGCCTGGTGGCTATGGAAATAACTTTTAATGAGGTCACTGCAGACTTCTAACAGTAGGTGCATTCTGAAGAGGAAAGTTGCCATTCCTTCCACTCATGAAAGGAATAGCAAATGTTGCTTATGAATACAGGACAAAAGCAATTACATGTAGTGTCACAATTAGGATATATGTATTTATTTATTAACACTTGAGTTGTGAATGTTCCAACATTCTAAGGTCCTGGTTGGAAGTTGCAGGTGCTCCTGTTGGTTTCATTGTAATGATCTGTTTGGAAAAGACAGTTTCTTTCACATAATACCTTCTAAAAGCAATTACTTCCCTCTTTGTGGAGTTTAGGAGTGGTAGATGTCCTGTTTACTTCAGAAACAGGATTGAGATTTGCAGTGGGATTGAGGTTCGTGAGCTAGGAAAAGGGAGACAATGCTGGGATTGTCCATAATATATTTAGAACTGTATTTTATTGCCAGATTTTTGCTAGCAAGTTATATTTGTGACCTTTCTCATAAAACATAGAGAAGTGCAGTTTCTGGTATTTGGCAATTGGTGGATAATCTACGAAGGTGTATGCTGAAATACAGCAAAAAAACATCTGGGCCACAGTTTTTATTTTCAAGGAGAATTAAGCCTTCAGGTAATTATGGTTGTGGCAAAGTTTTGGAGTTTCCATTGTGGGAAGCTTCTAAGAACAGCTTAGATCAATATCACCAGGTTTGATACAGGTATGGATTCAGACAATAGTTTTCAAAATTTTCTGTTCTGAGAACAGCTTTTTTTTTTTTTTTTTTTTTAATAATAAAGTGGGAGTCTATGGACAATTTGATGTCCTAGTCATCCTAATGCAGGTTGTCCTATAGTGCAAGTTATTGCAAAATGAGAAAATGTTGTGCTGAGGACATAATAGCTCCGTTTACTACGAGCCATGTGGTGTTATGCACCAGGAGAGTGGGAAGATGCATGTCTGCACAGCTGCAATGAAGTATGACCCTAAAAGTATCGCCTTAGTAATTATTTTTCAAAATCAAATTTGTAAGGTGACTTCTCAACCAATTTTGAAATACTATGCAAGAAGGTTTTTTAAATGCTGTTTTTAATAGAACTTTGCACACCTCTATTGTAAACTTTTAAATGGCTGCAGCCTACACTGGCCTTTCTGTGAGTTTGCCTGAAGCAAGCTGGCCCATTAAAGATTAGTGTATTTAAATACTGGCGTATCATACACTCTCAGGATCTTCCGTGTGCTTCAAGACTTGTTTTAAAAAAAAAACAGCACCTCGTCTGTGCTGACGCAATGAGCTGATCACCCAACCCTCTGTATTAGTTTGGTACGTGTAATCTATTTCATCAAATGCATCTGATTCTTGCTTTTCATGGAGGTGGTTGTGACAATCTGCGTGGCTGGAGCCTTCACCTGTGATGTTGGAAAACTTGTTCATGGCGACATTGGACATGCATAATGCATAGGCCACAGAGCTCTAAGGTAAAGGGCTTGTCACAAGCTTCCCAAGCTTGTTCTGCAGAGAGAAAAGTAAACCTGTGCAAATAGGTGTGTGTTTAGAGAGTCTCTTACTCTGCTCCCACAGGTTCTGGGATGCTGGGCACTGTTCAGGCTACACAGTCTGCGAGTTGTGTTCAAAAGCAGATCCTTAAACATCTACAGACAGCTGCTAGCAAAACTGTACGTGCCCCAAGGATGATGATGAAGACCTTAATGCTGTTTCTAAATATTCTGGCAAACCGAAAACTTGAAAGGAACAGAGTCAGATTTAAATCAGGGTAGATGTAGTCAGCCTTCTGTTGGTGCCTGAATTGCTGTTCTAAATGCAATTTATTCCCAGAAGCTGTAGACAGTATTCAGATATATTCCTCATGACTTTCTTAACCCATCTCATCTCCTGCTTGGAGGGGAGGAAGAGTATGAAAAATATCAAAAGAAGAATAAGCAGCTGCTAGCCTTGTGATTATCATAATAGTTATGTAAGAAACTTAGCTAACCTGCTTAGAACCAGACATGAACAAGGACTTTTATAAAATAGGCTCCTTTATGGATTTAAATACATTAAAAAAAGCTTCTGAGCAAATGGAAAAACTGTTTAAATTTGTTGCTCAGTATGTTTGTTCTCTGTGTGACACTGTTTTCAGCTGTGTAATGCTTGAGAACTAGCTTTTTCTCTAGTTTATTGTTAAGAACTGCAAAAGGTTTTTGTGCAGACCAGTCAAAGCTCCTCCCTGAAGAGGCAATGTGTAATTCCATGGTGATTTTACAATATCCTGGTCACTCTGGGTGGCTGTAAGTACAGTTAGAAGGCGGGGGGGGAGAGGGCACTAAAACATCCTTCAAGTGCACAGAAGTTCTGCCCCGCTCCCAAGGCAGATGCTGCAGCCAGCTCCCTGCTCCAGCCCTGCTATGGGACAGAAGGAAAAGCTGCTCTTTTCCAATGTGCACTCATGGGACTTTTTGCTGCTTTTTAAGTGAAGCTTGTGCATGTTTTTTACCAGATCCTGCTAGTGGTTGCAGGTTGGGACTGGCTCGAGAGGAAAGGCACAAAGGGGATTAGTGTTTTGAGTCAGGAATGGGTTGGAGCAAAGGAAAATTGGGGGGTTTTTAACACTCTTAGTCACCAAAACTGGATTTTGGTGGAAGCAATTTGAGTGTAGTTAAAATGTCTCTGATTAGTGAGATGATAATAGTCTGTTCAGTGAGCTCTAACCTGAAGAGCAATTCAGGGAGCAGGGTGTGGCAATAGGATGGCTTTGTCTGTGTGGGGAGAGGAGCAAGTAAGGGATCATCTCCTTATGAGAGTCCTCATGGGCACTGAGGACTCCTCAGCATCACAGCACCAGGGAGCAAAGGTCCAGAGAGGCAGCCAGCAGCTGCTTCTGAAAAAATCCTTCCTCTGTGGGACTGTGATCCTGCTGCCACATCCTGGGGACTGTTCAGCATCTCTAAACTTTCAGACATATTTTTTCCTCCGTGAAATAGTTGCTTTTTGGGCAGGGGGTGGGAGTGTGAGAGGCTGATGAATTGTAACAAAATAGATGTTTAAAAACACTTCTGCACATGGGACTTGTATGAACTGTAGTCCTCTGAAATGTCAGAAATGCACGTGGGAGGGAAGTCTGATTCAGACTTTCAGAGCAGCATTGTGTCATTGCGTCTTCATCTGTCCAAAAAGGAAAAGTGATGGGCAGCACTGGCCTACAGTGAGTTCTGTACTTTGTACAACCCAGGCCAGTGCCTGTTTCCTCTTCTTCAGCGTTTGTTTTAACCTACAGCTACTGTATCACTTCTGCATCTCCTCACACACATCCTATTTTTCCTCATGGGATTTGTGGCTGGGTAGTAAAGGCATAACTTCATCTTTTGTCTGGGATTTCCAAACATCTGGCAGTCAGCTCAGTAGGCAAATGGCCATTGGGCTGTGTAATTGTATTCTGTAGGTATAGTCAGTCACTGCATGTGTAGCAAGTCAGTTGTTAGTCTAACTGTACAATGACACAACAGAATCCAGCACGTCTAGGGAACACAGAAGTTACAGTGTGAGCAAGAAAAATAGGAGTATTAATTCTGTCTCTCAGTAGAGCTGTTACTGATAGAACTAACCCCTAATTCAGAGAGAGGATTTTATACAGTTAGTTCTTGGGGGCAAGAAATGCCTCTGTCTCTTGTACAGAGCACCAGCCTCTGCTCTTCTCATGACTGCAGCTTCTAGCTTCACAGGAATAAAAATCACAAACTCAGCAGTCAGTTTATATTACATATCACATCATCTACCTGGACTTGTGCAAAGCATTTGACGCTGTTCTGCAGGACATCCTTGTCTCTAAACTGGAGAGACGTGGATTTGATGGATGGACTACTTGGTGGATAAGGAACTGGCTGGATGTTGCACTCACAGAGTTGCAGTCAACAGCTCAGTGTCTCGGTGGAGAGCAGTGAGGAGCGACGTTCCTCAGGGGTCAGCGTTGGGACCGGCGCTGTTTAACGTCTTTGCTGGTGACACAGACAGTGGGATTGATGCACCCTCAGCAAGTTCCCCGATGACATCAAGCTGTGTGGTGTGGTGACACACTGGAGGGAAGGGATGGCATCCAGAGGGACCTGGACAGGCTGGAGAGGTGGGCCTGGGCAAACCTCATGAGGTTCAACAAGGCCAAGTGCAAGGGACAATCCCAAGCACAAATACAGGCTGGGTGAGGGGTGGATTGAGACCAGCCCTGCAGAGAAGGACTCAGGGGTATTAGTGGATGGAAAACTGCCTATTAGCCAGCAACATGCACTCACAGCCCAGAAAGCCAACCGTGTCCTGGGCTGCATCAAGAGAAGTGTGGCCAGCAAGTCGAGGGAGGGGATTCTCCCCTCTCTACTCCACTCTTGTGAGACTCCCCTGCAGTGCTGGGTTCAGCTCTGGGACTCCCAACGTAAGGATGTGGACCTGCTCACGCAGGTCCAGAGGAGGCCACAAAGATAATCAGGGGTCTGGAGCATCTCCCCTGTGAGGCCAGGCTGAGAGACTTGGGGGTGTTTAGCCTGAAAAAGAGAAGTCTCTGGGGAGATCTTAGAGTGGCCTTCCAGTACTCAAAGGGGGCTATAGGAAAGGTGTGGAGGGCCTCTTTATCAGGGAGTATAGGGATAAGATGAGGGGTAATGGTTTTAAACTGTAAGAAGGTAGATTTATATTAGATATAAGGAAGAAATTCTTCCCTTTGAGGGCAGTGAAGCCCTGACACAGGATGCCCAGAGCAGCTGTGGCTGCCCCCTCCCTGGCAGGGTTCAAGGCCAGGTTGGACGGGGCTGGGAGCAACCTGGGCTGGGGGAAGCTGTCCCTGCCCATGGCAGAGGCGGGGGAACTAGGTGATCTTCAAGGTCACTTCCAACCCAAACCGTTCTATGATATCACTTCAGGCCCTTATGCTTTACAACGTTTTTGTCTCCACTGACTTTTAGCCAGAATGGTACATTCTTAGCTGGTTTGTAGCTAGAGATAACTATACTTTTGTCACATTCTTCAATCTTGCTAATGTCCTGGTTCCTCCATACTCTGCAAATGGGAAATGTGCTATATATTAGCCACCTGCTGCTATGTTTGTGCAGGATGATTCCTAAGTAAGCAGAAACTGGTTTTGGTACCGAATTTTGCTCCCTGTGCACTGTGCCTGCTGCATTGCTGTGAATTCCCACTCCTGGCTGAAGAGAGCCAAGCACAAAGGCTTGTCAAGTCAAACACTGAAGTTTCATTGCTACTAAATACAGAGAGAAGGGAAATGCTGCGATTTCTTCCACAATATGTAGTTTTTAAGTCCAGCTCTTAACAGAGGGTCTGCAAACGCCTCTGAAACAGCAATTTGCCCTGCGGGCCGCCTGGCAGCCATGACTTTTTTTTTTTTTTTTTTTTTTTTTTTTTGGCAGTAGCATCCAGAACCTCTGCCACAGCGAGGTTCTCCGCCAGGCCTCGCACGGCAACGGCGTCGGGGTGGCTCGTTAAAGGCGGGGGCTCGTTGTTCCGAGGCGACAGGGAGAGCGGAGGCCGGGGGGGGGGGGGGGGGGGGTGCGGGGGGGAAGGGGCTGGGTCGCTGCCGGCCCCCGCTAGGACGCAGCGGGACGGGGCGGCCGAGAGGGCGGGACCTCCTGGGGGGGCGGCCGGCTACTATTGGAGGAGTTGGGGCCGGGGGGCGTGGCGGTGAGGGGGGGGCGTGTCCGGCGCTCCGCGGCTCGGGGCGGGCAGCGCTGCGCGGCGGCGGGGAGCGGGGCGGCAGGTGAGGGGCGGCGGGGACGGAGGTGCCGCGGTGGGGACGGGGAGCGGGGCACGGGCTGCCGCGGCCGGTCTTGGGTGGGTGGGTGGGTGTGGGGGTGTGTACGGGGGGGCGGGGGGCGCTGGCGGCGCGTTGCCGGGGGTCAGCGGCCGGCGGCAGGTGCCGCCCGGGGGCCGCGCTTTGTCTCCGCGTGGGGGGATGGGCGCGGCCCCGCAACACCGGCGGGGCCGGGCCGGGCCGGGCAAGCTGGTGGGGCTCCGGTGGGCTGGGCAGCCCCCCCATACACACACACGCACACACCCCGGGGCGGCCGGGCGGTGCGGAGCGGTGGGACAGCGGCCGCCGCGGCTCCGCGCCTGGGAGGAGGAGGAGGAGGAGGAGGAGGAGGAGGGGGAGGAGGAGGAGGAGGGGGCGGCGGGGCTGGCGAGCCCGGCACCACTGGCTGGGCGGCGGGGAGGTTAGTGGGACCGGGAGGTTAGTGGGACCGGGAGGTTAGTGGGACCGGGAGTGTCCACCGCGACCTTGGCGGCTCCTGGAGCGGAGCGGCGGGGTTGGCACCGGGCTGGTGGCGGGGCCTGGCGGGGCTGGTGGAGCCGCTGTAGCCTCCGGGAAAGGGCGATAGCGGGGGGGGGGGGGGGTGTGGGTTTGCGTTCCCGCAAACAGCAGCGCTGGGGAAGCTCTTTGGAAGTCGCGGCGAGGGGGCACGTTGGGATAAACCGCTAGTACGAAAGGTGGAAAGAGATGACGCGTGAGTTTTCGGTAATGCTCAAATAGGGGATTGTGAAAGAGTTTTCACCTGTGCCGTGTGTTTGTGGAGCGGGTGCTGGAGTACGGTGTTATGTGGATGCTGCTTTCAAAGGATGCTGAGGACTTTCTAATGCAGCAAAGAGCCAGAAGTTACTCAGGGGCTATGTTATTTGAGGAGCTTCAAGATAACTTTTTAATTAGCAAAAGGATTGGCAAGTGACTTGACTGTCTTCAGGGGGTAGCTCTCTACCAGAGTTTAAAGGGCTGGTAGTAAATGGTGAAGCAGTAAACAATGGCTGAAGCCGGGAATGTTTATAAGAAATAGCAATACAAGTCAGTATCATCATATGCCTGAAACTTCAACCTCAGAGGTAGCACTAACTGCCTTCTACAGAAAGCAGAGTTGCTTAATAATTAAATTGGTTTTGCTAACTTATAAATTCATTTCAATTAGTAACTTGGGGGAGGCTAACTTGTCTGTCTTCATCAATCTGTTCAGTACTATTTCCAGCAACAGTAAAAAAAAAATGTTAGAAGGTGCTTTTCTGATAAATATAACACCTTCTGGAAAGCCATGTGTTCACCTTTTTCCCCTCAGCATCAATTTTATTGTCTGTACTAAAACTGAGTGGTTAAGTCCTGTTCTGGAGATCTCATTTCCACCTTGAACGCATTCCTTTTAAGCAGTTTGCAGCAAGTGTTTGGGCCCCCTAAGCAGGTGTGTTTTCTGTTACATCAGTGCAATTTGAGATCTTTCTTTTCTCAAATCTAAACTTTCTATGACTGCTGCTTTATCTCAGGGCAGCAGTCTGGAACAGGAGTAGTCTTGAGAGAGTATCTGGACTGTTGCTGCAGTTACAAAGGAAGGGGCTACAATCCTGAGTGTTGTAAAACAGCGGGGTCAGTATTTTACTAAACAAGTGCCTTATTCTGTGTAAGGCGGAGTGCTGAATGTGGTCTGCTCATTTATGGTCTCACTTTTTGAACGGAGGTCACAGGAGTCCTGTGTTATGCCTCGCATATAAAATGCAGAAATTGATGAGTATTACATTAATGATGTGTCTGTGTGACGTTGGGAGCCAAGCCAGTGATGGAGGCATTTGCCCTGATTCAGGAGGAAGCTGACGCACTGAGCTGTTGTGCTACGTGGTTTTGCATGCTAATTGGGAAATTGGTGTTTCTCCTTGATTGTTCCAAATCAGGCATGGAATTGCATAGGCTTTAATAGAGTCACTTTGAGAGGCCAGGAATGGCTAGCAGAATCTCAGGAGAAGAAAGCAAGCAGGTTATGGATAGAGAAGAATCTGGCGGGGAAGGTGACTTGTTGGTGATCTGGTGCTGAGCACACTATTTCCATGCTTATCCACACCTGTGTGTAGCAGAGCTGGAATCTGCAAGCCAGGAACTAGCCCTGAATTGAGATTTGGCTAGCAAGCATTTAGCGTAGTGTGGTCATATACAGAATTTTCTCTTCAAATTTCTTCCAACATGTGAAAAGAGTTAGGTTAGTAATACGATTAACAATATTTAATAAGATTAAAATTACCAGCATAATTCTCTTGAGAAAGGTGGGTGCAGACTGTCAGCAGTTGACACTCTAATCTCTGCTTTCTCCCACGTAAGTGCTGTAAGGAGTTCGGGTTCCTAGACTCTGCTTTTTGGAAAAGAAAAATTCTGTCCTCTCATGCCGACAGCTCAGGTATTGCTTTACCTTCCACATCCACCAACAGCATCATATTCCCACGGGGGCCACGGGATGTTCCCATATAAGGGCAGAGGGAATAGCTGACAGAAGGTTCTAAGGAGCACACAGAGCCATTCCCTTCGCTTCGGTGCCAGTCTTTGTGTAAAGCAGGGTTGTTTCTGCGAGTGTTGCTGCTGCTGGCATGCTTGGGCTTTCCTGGCAGCATCAGCAGAGACTGCAAGGACTGAACAAGTCTGGAAAGTATCTGTTGCTGCTGGAGGTGGCCCCGTGTGCCTGGAGGGAGACTGCCTGCCAAATAAGCAATGCCCGTTGTATGTTGGGCGTGCTCTGAAGGAAAAAGCACCCACCCAGGTTGTCTCTGTGTGGGGTGTGTGCTATCCAGTGCTGTCCAACAGGAAAACAAAAGTAACTGCACTTGCTCTTTTCCATTACTGTTGTTTGCTTTCTGGAGTGGTCCATTTAGCCAGCAGTGTTGGGTATGTGGAGGGATGGTATCCTTTTCAGTAGAAGTGCTTTATACTGTAGTGCCACCTGGGGAGGGAGAACAATGGATGAGGGGAAATTTAGAAGAAGGTGAAGTAGCTGTTTCCCACAAATGCTCAGTACTTTTTGTGGCAAAAGCTTTTCCTCTGAATTGGTCAGATTCACATTATTTCTCTGCAGTCATCTTTGTCTCAGTCCTTCCTGCTACCTGTCAAAGCAAACTTGCAAGGACTTCAGTTTCTCCACTTCTCTGGCAGCCATTCCATCTGTTCTATTTTTTGTTTGTTTGTAGCTGTTGGGCTTTTTCCCCTGAAACTTCAAATCAGCTGTTGTAGCCAAGTTCTGAGCTGAACCCTCCCAATCTTGCATAAGGGCATCCTGGAGGAAGATGACAGGATTTTTATTCATCCCAACTTGCAGGCTGTGCAGGCTGGTAGCAGTCAGAGGAGGCATGAGCCTGCCTGCTTTCTTGTAAGAATTAGCCCTCTAGATACAAGCTAGTTTCAGGAAGCAGGAGTTGGACGGATGCCCTTTTCACTCACCTGGATCTTCACTGAAACATCTTTGTGCTCTGAGTGCTGGAAAGTTGGTGCATTCAACTGACTCCTTTGCATTCCCCACAATCTGTTAAAGCCCTGGATTTGATTCACATTTATTTTTGCTTCTCGTGAGTATCTGATTGCAGGATTACTGTATCTGAAAGGATTCATCTTCTGCTGTTCATCAAAACCACAGGAGGGCTGCTTTTGCCTTTATGGGAATGTGCCAGCTGGTCTTTCATCATGCTGGTATCATTTTCCTTGTCCTATTAATGGAGGCATCTTTGATGATCTGATGGTCATGACGATGTCATTAGAGAACTTTCATATTGATCATTATTTGAGCGTTGTCTGGTTTGGTCTTGGTGCCGGAAGACATTTCTTAGAAAATCCTTGCATGTGTTTTCCAGGGACAAGCATTTGAGACATTAGGAGCATGTGCATGGTCTTGTGACATGATACCATTGTTCCAGGAGGCAGAGTAGATGCTTAATTCAGTTGGGAAACAGTAATCTCATGTGTTGCACAGTCTTCACTCCAGCACAGTGCTGAGAGCCAAAAGACCTTTCCCCTTGTCATGCTGAGTCTAGGTACTCTCTAAAAACCACTTGGAGGGATTTTTGGTAAGTGTGTAGCTCTCTAAAACCATACAAGATCAGCCTTCCTGCTGTGGTTTGCTATAGTGATACCTGAGATGTGCCCCTGATTAATAAACTGGCCTGGATTGTAGTTGCTGGAGCTCAGACTTGCTAAGCTGCAAAGGTGCGAAAACATGAAGTGGGATGTTCTGACTTGTACTGACATGCAGCCTTGACTAATGGAAGAACCACAGGGCTTTGGTATGATCTCTTTAAGGCTCTGCATTTTCTCCCTAACTACTTAAGTAATAAATTCTGAGGACTTGTTTTCACTGCTAATATTTTTTTTTAGCCAAGTAGTAACTAAGACATCTGAGCTATTTTGAGGTTGTAGGAAGCAATTTAGGTCTCCTTTTTGTTAACTAGAAGTAAGTATTGCTTCCTGATGCTTATGGGGGGGTGTGGGTGGGTGTGGGGGGTGGTGCAGAAACAAATGGTGTCAGTTTAGGTGGATTTGATTGTCTTGATTGAATTGAATCAATTTTTAAATTATTTATAATAACCTGGATTTAATGTTAGAATTTTGTGTTAGAATTTCACTTTCACATCCTGCCCACTACTCCAAAGGAAAAAAAAAAAGGGGGGTGGGGGGGGAATGAAGTAGGAAATAATCTTGTGTTAGTGTGATCTGATGGGAGGATTTTAGATGTTGATCAAAATGTGAGGTGAATCTTGAAGTGATGCAGATCCTAAGGAAATTCCCAGATGCCAGACTTCAATTACATGTGAACTTCAGTTATTTGCTTGCAGTATAAACACTGCAAATACTGTGAGGAACACTTCTCTTGGGCCTGTCAAATGTGTGAGATTTCACATTGCTTTTGGCTTTGAAGTTTAACTACGGAACAGCATGGAATGGTGGGTTGAGTGTCCCCAGTCTCTGCTCTGCACCAGCACTGCTGCTCTCAAAATTCCTGAAACTTCATAGCTACTCCCTTTTAGGAAATGATAGTTCATTTCCCTTCTTGAAGCATCTGAACGTTGTAATTTTATCTTGCTACTTGTATCTGTTCCCCTTCTATCTCATGTGGAAAGTCTTTTGTCCCTATGTCACAGGGGCTGTAGGTGGATTCATCTTTGTTCCTGGTGGTGGTTTAGCTGGGCTAGTTCTGCATTGGGGACTGGAGTTTAGGAATTGTGTGACTACTTGCTCGAAATACCCACCTAGAATCTGTGGTGAGCCATGGGGAGACACAGCTGTAAGGTATTAACTAAATGGATTACTGTTGCTAACAAGCTTTGTATCTGCAGGTGCAGAGAATTTCAAGTTGTCACTATTCTCATTCTTTTGCACTTAATTCTGAATTTAAAGGCAGTGCTGCCTTTGCAGTGTCAGGGTTTCAGTAAAAAAAAGTGTGTCAGCTTATCTCAACATAATGTAGTTATTGCCTGTCAACTAAGTTGCAATGATGGGATTCGTACTGCTGCTGAAATTACCATGAGGAGAATGCGGTCTTTCTTGTGTCCTACCCTTCCCTGCAGCTTTCCTGTGGCAGGAAAATAGTTGTGCCTGCGACTGTGCAGGTGGGGGAAGCTGATTGTATTCAAGCATTTGTCTATGTTGATGAAACTAGTTTTCTGACTAAATTGCATGTAATTCTATAAATAGAATGGGTATATTTGACATCTTACCCTATTATAATAGTTCTGAAAATTACTACATGGAAAGTAGTGTTTTCAGCTTAAGGTTTCTGTCCATGTATGCTTATTTCCAAATTATTTTTGTTTCAATCTCTGTTCCTTTAGTTCTCCTATACTGCACAATTTCACATTTTGACTAGGTGGCCTCCCTGTTTTGTGCAGTTACCTTAAGAACCAGAGCACAGCCTGTTTCCCCTCTCTGGCCCTGATTCCTGGAGATTGTGCACTCTTGAAATCCAAATCCCTCAGCTGCTTACAAGTGGCTGTGCCCCCATCCTCCTGTGTGAGACTGCGAGGAGTTTCTGGGTGCTCTAATCTCCATAAAGAAATCCCAACCTCTGTGAACAGCTGGCCAAGCAAATGCTTGAGAATGTGCTCCTGACAGTGCCCTGCAAGTGCTCTGTACTCAGCTGGAAGTCCTTCAGGCAACAAGAATTTAAAGCACAGGAGCCAGGGCTTCAGAGATGCTTCTGCCAGACCAGACTTTGTCAGAAATAATGTTATCACTGAAGTTGATGTGGGGTTTTGGACAGCTTGGAGTTAATGTCCTCGAAGCAACTCTCTCTTCATCGCTTTAAGCTTTGACCCCAAGATTTTCTTTGCATCAGACTGACATTTTTGAAATGCTGGAGAGAGCAATTCTGTTAGTGAATTACCTAATAGTAAACTATCGTATATGAAAGCATTTTGGTAACTCTTCCGGGATCATCTGTCTCCTGTCTTCCACACACCAAACTCATGAGCTCTTCTCAGCTGTCCTGTGCGGTCTTTTACCTTCAGTGTAGCCAAAACCAATGTATGTGCTGGAGATCTCTAGTGCAAAAGCAATACCTGGACTTCTGAATCCCATTGCCATCAATGTTCTGATCTTTATTTGCTTACTGCTCCGCTTCTTGCATACAGATTGCAGTCCATTACTGAATGATTCTGCCCAAGAGAATGGTAGAACGGGTGTGCAGCTGGATTAATTGCATGGGAGCTATGTGTGCCACTGTGGAAAATAGAGAAGTAGCAACTGGGGGCTCTGTTTATTTGCCAACTCTTTTTAGCTAGTTTAGCATTTTGAGAGAAATTGTTGAAATGAGGCTGGAGAAATGTTGAAGGGCCTAGGGAGACAAAGACATTTGTGAATTTATATTTTCATCCTTAGCTTAGCTGAAACAGATTTTGGATTGTATTTCATATCAACCTGCAACTGTTGAGAGAAATTTAAGGCAAAGATCCCAAGTGCTTTTTTGCTGCTTGGCCTGCATGTCAGTGCAGCTTTCTCATGGCTACAATGAAGAGGTGTGGTTCCCTTGCCTGCCTATGCCTTCTGGGGGACTGCTCTCCCTGTAAGGGGTAGCACCGACTCTCTTACTGTTTCTTTGTTTCCTTGATCTAGATTTTTTCCTGTCTTGGTATTTGTAACCAGAAAATGTTCTTCAGGTGTGTGACAGCCTAGAGAGGTGCGTGCGCAATTACAGAATGTCCCTGGGTGCCTGCTACCAGCTTGTCGTCTTGGCAGCACAGGAAAAATTTGAATTGGCAAGAAGGCAGAGCAGTCCCTGCGGCATTGCCATCTCCGAGTGACTCAGTATGCCAAGCTCCTTGGCCACCGTAACAGGCATTTGTAGTCCCAGTGCTGGAGTGTCTGGCTGTGCTCTGTGCCCAGCACTGCTCAGGTGATGTAGAGCTAAAGAAAAAGGAGCAACAAGGTAGAGCAGCTGCCCTGCAAATGCTGTTCTTGTTCTCTGCACTACCCAGAGAGCAGCTACCTGCAAGGTTACTCATCACAGCAGCAGGAGATGGGGAGTAGGGGGGCTGTGTGTGCTGGCAGTGTGGCCATATGAGCAGCTGCACAGGAACAGATGAAAGAGCCATTTAGCCTGTTAGGCTTTTTCTGGGCTTGGGACAGTCAAGTCTCTGTCCTTGTAGTGCCCAAGTCACTGTGGCCCCTTCCCCCTCAACACTGAACTGGTCTGCAGGGGAAGTGAAAGCCTGTGTCAGTAGCCTCAGTAACAAGCTCAGCAGAGTGCCACAGATCTAAAGGCTTTTGGGGTAGTTCTGACAATTATGCTTTCTTGCTTTTTGTATTTTAAAACTATTCCTATGTGTTGTAGTAACAGTACTGTGTTCTGGATACTTGAACCTTGTAAATGCATTTTCTGTCCACAAAACATAGAAGGTCTGCATGCCATCAATGGTTTTGCAAATAATTGTTCTGTTTCATTGTGGTACTGAGGCCTGTACATACAGGGTGATGGCATCATGAAGCTTTCCTTAATGACCCATACTGATACTGGCCACTGTTCCATAATGCATAACTAGGCTTCACAACACTGTGGAGACCTGTCTCTGTTGAAGTCTGTGAATAAAGGTTGTAAAGAGTAGAATGTCAGTATCACTGACTCATGTTAATTTGGAGCCAACCATTCAAATACATCTACAGCATCCCACCCTCACAGACCTGCTCTAGCAACAGCTCTTGCAGTGGATCTGTGAATGCCAGACTCACTACTTACAGAAAAATAACATCTAACTAGTGTTTACCTTCCAGATGATGACAGTGATGGGTGTCCTGCTGGGAGCAATTTATATGCTGACATTCTACTCATGCAGCCTCAAGAAACTTGAACATTTCTGGTTAAGTAGTTTTGCACTTTGATGTTCTGTTGCTGATCAAAGGTTTGCATCTGTGTCTGGCACAGGTGGTTAGCAGCAGCATGCAAGGCCCAGGATGCTGCTGCACTGAGCAAAACTGTTACAGGAGAATGGCCTGCACTTGCAGTTCTGAGGCTTCATTCTTTTCCTTTGCCTGAATTACCTCCTGAATGTTTGAAAGCCATTGGATCGTAATAGGTACTGCAGTGACAGTTACAGGATCCATGTTCTCTGTAGGCTGACAGAGCCTGTTGGATCATCAAAACACAAATGACTCCTGGCTGTTCAGCTCTAGGATTGTAATCTACATCCCCAAGTGCACCATGTAGGAAGTACCAGAAGGCACAAGGTCCTAATGATGGAACTTTGCCCCAAATTAAATGTGTTTATTTTAAACAGGTAGAAATCGTATGCATGCAGTGATTCACAAGGGAAATGGTTCTTGTTACTCCACTCTGTAATGAAGAGTACATCTCAGAAAATTATTTTCTGTATAGAGAAACCCTTAAACTTTTTGTGCTTATGAAACTGCTATCTCTATTGGGAACTGTCCTCTGTGATGCTGCTTTATTTGACTGAAATCGAACTGTTATTCTGCAAATTGGTAGTGATTTCTTTACAACTCAGTGACCTATAGGAAGATCTGTATCTTGTGTTTGTCTTCAGGCTGTTGTTCTGTATATTCTCTGAGAAATCTAGTCCCTTTGGCCTGTTTTAAACAAAGGTGAAAAGCTGAAGTGAAGGAAGGAGAATTGATCTTTTAAGAGCTGCAAGGAAAAAAAAATTATTACAGGACTTCTAAGGGAGCAAAACACTTCCTTTAAAATGAAGACTCTGTTTACACGTCTAATTCCCTTTGTTTTTTGTGGGATAGAAAGGTCACTTTGTCTCTATCTAAGCTATGAAATAAATCAATGGTCTAATCAATTTCTAAAGTGGATTTAGTCAAAATGACTAAATGTCATTTAGTGGTGTGGCTTGGGCTTTGTGTGAAGGTGTCCTGAAAAACTGCTGGGGAAAGTCAATGCAGAGCATCACTGCAAATAAACTCACAAAATTTGTAGGGGGATTTTCTGTCCCATTCGCTATGTCCACAGGGTTATTTTTTTTTCTCTTGCCCAGTCCCAGCATGGCTTCCTCCTGGTGGTCCTACTGAAAGAACAGATCGCTGAGAGCAGATCAACAAAAGCAGTCACGCAGTTCACTTGAGCGGTCATGCATAAATATGAGCAGACTTTCCTGACACCAGTTTTCTATAGGCTGCAAGTTCCTGCTACTTGGAGCTATGATGAGCATCCCATCCAGGAAGATAGCGTCCCTGATAGACAGACAGGTATTACTATTCCTGGGTAGCTGGACTGGGGGGGTTCACAGTGGCAAGAAAGTTTCTTGTTTTGAAAATACTAAGGTAGGGATTAAAGCTACCTGTCTCATTTTACACTGTTGCCTTGGTATTATTTTCTTCTGAGTGTTATGATGGGCAGAGCCCTTCCTGCTATCATGATCTGCACCCAAACTTTGGCCTGTGCTCCTGCCTGCACACAGAGCATAAGCTCTCTGCCTTGTACTCTTTGCAAACTTGGATGTGCGTTTGACATATAAGACAAAATGGGAACTGTCACTAAATGGAAATTCTGGTAGGAGGTGGAAGTTCAATGGGCCTCCTGCTATAACAGAAGTAGTAGGAGGTATTAGTCCTCATGATATGGAGTGCATGGTTAACACCTGCAAAGGATTAATGCTTTTCGTGCAGTGATCTTGAATAACTTGGGTCTTTAGGGAGATTTGAGATGGGTAGTTATTGGTTTTGATATACTTCAGAGGAAATATACCTCTGAAGTGTCTGGTTGTGTTAATAGTAAGAAAGAGCAGCTGGAAAGAAACACGTGAATACATGGCAGCAGGTGACTGTGTTCACGTAATGTGTTTCTTAGGATGTTTGACTTGGAGCTGTACGATGGTATGAATAATTGAACTGTGCCAACATCAACAGCATACCTCATAATTATTTAATTAAAAAAAAAAATCTGATGCATTTGAAATCATGGGTTACTGGAGATATCTTGGAAAGTAGTGTTCCTAGTAGGTGTCTTCAGCGAGCATCAGTACTATGTAGTGTTCAATAGTTCATTGGTATTCTGGAAAAAAATCTAAAGCCACTGCTAATGTTGATTCAGGAGAGAAGCAGGCAATGCTGAGAGCAAATTCAAAACTATGTCTGGAAATGACAGGTCTGTTGGGATTTTCTTGCTTGAAGATTCTGAATAGTACATAAATCTTTGGTAGGATGGGGATCAGGTAGCGAAGTTTTACTTAGAGCTTTTGGAGAAATGATTAAATGCTGACTAAGAAAGATATGAGCTTCTTACACTCAGTAGAGTCAGATAATTGGCTGTTAGCTAATGGATATAATCTTTGCAGTGTGATTTCCGTAGCTCCTCCATTTATGCTGTAAAACGAGTCTAGTGAACTAACATCCATCTGATACAGACAAGTATAGACTTCTGTGTGCCAGAGATGCTGACTGTTCACCGATTGTGTGCTTCACCTAAGCTGTGACCCTGAAGAAGGGGGATGGGGGGAGGTTGGGAGTGAATCAAATTGCTATTTACCAAAAAAAAAAAAAAAAGTTGTAAGTTGTTCAGGAACTCAGGAAGGTGTCTTGTCATGAGAGACTGACAGGACTGATCTGTTGACTGCCAGAAAAGCTATTGAGAGGTGACTTGGTTAAAGCATGTGCATAATTGACTCTGAGGAACTACTCTTTAATCCAGCAGAGAAGGATTTAATGGCTCAAGGCATAAAGGCAAACAAATAAGAAATTAGATTGGCCTTGCTGCCAGAAAGAATGATGGAGCCATTGGAGCAAACTACTAGGAGAGTAGTGAACTTAGATTTTGACCTCCAAAGGCCTCTAGTCTAGATGCCATAAACCACTACATTTCACAGAACCACTTAATGGGTTTTGTGGAGGTGTGAGTGGATAAAATGGAACAGCGCCTGTGTGTTAGGCAGGAAATCAGCGTGGTTTTACCTTAAATTATGTGACTGACTAGTCCTGCTGCAATTGATTTCTGTTTTTCTGTGCTTTAGAAATAACCCCAAGACTAATGCTGTTGTGTTCCTCATCCCTGTTTTTTTTTTTTTCCTCCCAAGCTTTGTTTATGTCTAAATATTTTATGCTATGTAAGTGGTACGTCCTGGATGTAATCTTAATCATGACAGGAGTGTTAACTGGAGACTTGTACTTCAGATGTCTCCTCTGAGAGAACGATCAGCATAATGGTAAAGGAAATATTGTGAGAAATATAAAAAAGATTTCTATCTGACCTATCATGTGGTACTTATTTTACTGATTAAACTTTCTAGGAAAGTAGAGTTTTATTAAGCAATTGGTGTGTAAACCCTTGTTATACTGAGGAACTGTGTTAAATTCCAGTTGCATTTAAGTAATGAAAGTAATTGAAATTAATCTTCTCTTGCATTCAGTGTGGAAATACCATATAAGTAAATCTGATGAACATTGTAGTTTAGCCTGTGATTATTTACCTGCTGAAAACTAATTTACTGTTTTATAAGGCCAGACAAATCATTGAGCTCATTTAGTCTGATGTGTATAGCAAGGCAGTGGGCTTTCCTGAATTTAAGCTGAACATCTAAGTTGAGAAGAGTTGTGAGTGATGGAGAGCTTGCCACACCAAATACATTTTAAGATATCCCTGAGAGAAGAGGTTTGGAAAACAGACCTTGGTCTGCTCACTCCAGAAACCTGCAATTAGCAGATTATTACCTTTGTTCAGAATGGGTTAACTAACGTGGTATTTGTTCTGTTTGGCTTCTGATTGACTATATAATAGCCAACATCAGCAATCTCTGTCCTGTGCTGGATTGTGAAGTCTGCTAATTAACACATTAGTTTCATATTGCTGCTGCCAATGTTTGCACTGAAGAACTTCGCTTTTTTTGGCCATATGGATGGGTGGGAATATCAAGATCGTATTATGGCTCTGTGCTCATTCATGTGTGACGCTTTGTGCTCTGTTTTTCCCAAGACGTCTAATCAGTCTTGAGGCTGAACGGTGCCTTTTTGGAGAATCTTTAACTGAAAGGTCAAAATAAGCAGAAGGGCTGGAGACAAGTCTCACTGTCTCTCCCCAAACACACACCCCCCCCCGCCCTCCTTTGTGTCTGTCTCTCTCCACGTACGTATACATATGTACAAGTCCTTCACCCAACACATTCATATGTGATTCCTTTCTTGAGACCCAGGGCTTCAAAGTGCCCTGCTGCCACTCAGGGTCTTCCCAAACAGCACACAGCTCTGCAGGCTGAATCTCACGCAGCAATCTGTGAGTTTGGTTATTGGGGACTGGCGGGAGGATTTGTGGTGGGGAGCTCCTAGCACTCACGTACTGATGGGTCTGCTGGCTTTCCACCACTGCCATGCACTTGTTAGCTGCCTGGCATGTGTGTGTCTCAATTAACCACGTGTAGATAGACCAGGATTTCCCTGAAAGGTGGTATTTGCTTATAGACTGGGATCTGGTGGGTCTTCAAGGGACTGCTGAGGGAAATATGCCTTACAGTGGTCTCAAAGTGAGGGCTTCAAATAGTGCCATGGAAGCTGAAGTCTTGGTTTTGTGGTACAGATCAGATTTGACCTAAGTGGGATTTATTCATGCTTACCCTGCGCTACCTCCCATCCGTGCACTGAAGGATGTCCCTGAGGGAGGGCATAACTATTGGGAGTGGAAGGTGTTGAAATCTGGGAGTTTACTCCAGCTTTTGGTGTGTGTCTGAGGAAGATGCTTTTGTGTTAGTAAATGAGATTTATTTTGAAGGTATTGATGGTTTTGTGCCTGTTGTAAGAATATTTGAGACAGCCAACTCTTTTGCTTTTGTTTTACTGTTGCTGTTTCAGCCCTGCCTTGGCTACTCCCTTCCCTTACTCACCAAGTGCAACTGAAAATGAGGTATTGAAATAGCCCATCTATTTTTTTTGTATGCAATCTAGCAAATGTTAGTGTTGAAAGTTGGACTCTTGCTGCTGATTGTCTGGTAACATTAGCCTCTGTTGTTTCCTTGTGCTGCTTTTGAAAAATACTGGTATGGTTTCTGTGTGAGAGGTGGTTGGCCTGTAAATGTATGCCAACCCACCTAATAATTCTTTTCTAAAATACTTCATCAGGTCTTTTCTGTTAAATAGCTTAAAAAGGAGAAAAAAAACAAAAAAACCCCACAAAACAACAAACACCTCCCTTTACCCCTGGAAACAGCAGTCATCTTGTTCTGCTGGGCTGACTGCTGCTCATACTGACCAGTACTGTTCCCTTTGTCTTCGTTTATTTTAGAGTTAAGCTGTAAGCTCTTTAAGACTAGGCTATTTTTGTTCTGTATTTTTGCACGATCTTTTACATGAGTCTCCTAAATGCTAAATTAAATGCTCTTAAAGGCAAAACTACCATCATTATCGGGGCAAGATGGTAATTGCTCTAAAAATTAAGTTTCGTGGGTTTGCACTGATAAAACGTTTTGGCAAGCACATGCCTCCACAGAGGAATGCCTAGGTCAGGGCCAGACTCAAGGCCATCTTCTGTCTTTAAGTTGGATTGCCTTTTGTCAGCCAGATGCCTTATGATCCCCACCTTCTCCCTCCATCCCTCTTTTGACAGTAGCTGTGGGCGCTCAGCAGGGGCTCCCTGACTGTGTTTGCTTTAGCTGGGGAGGTGTTTGCCTTCACTGCAGAATTCCAGCTTCCAGCTGCCGGGGAAACCTGGAGTGCTTGTGTTGATTTATTAGGGCACAGTGAGCCTCAGGAATGCCTTTGCTAAGGAGCTGGGAGTGATGGAAGGGATCCCTCCTGATGCTTCGTGAAGCCTTATTTTTTCTCTTTACAGAGACGCAAAGCAGGAATTCCCCAAAGCAAGGTAAGAAAAATAGCTCACTGGGCTGACTACTTCGGAGAGTGTCAAAGTGAGACTTCGGTTAGGCTTCCCTGGCATAGAATGAAGGAGATGGATGATAACTGCAATTTTAATAGTGCAATTTTAAGTGAGTTTTTGGTGGGAGATGGGACTGTGAATTGCCCGACCAGAGGGTTTGTATGCTTTTGGTTTGTGTTAAGAGCTGGCATTCCTGAGCTACTGACTAGGGCTTTTTTCTGGGACTTGGCTTTGGGCCATCTGAATGTTTTGCACTTGAAAGAAGCAAGTTTCAACCTCTTTGGATTTTCAGACTTCTAAACATTTTCCTTTAGAGATATGGCAATAGATTTGCTTTTTTAATTACCTTTGCAGACAACAGAAGTCTATAGAGTACAACCTTAAAAAACACTGACACAAGTGTGTCTTCCCTGTAGCGAGTTCACTGGAATACCTTCACATCTCCATAATCTGCCCTAGCCGTCTGACATGCACCCTTTATTTTCCTTTCTTGTCTGACACGCACACACAAATTCGTGTTTCTGGACTTTTTCTTCTGAGATTCTAGTGGCTGTTGCCCCAGCTGATCTGAAACCAACATGTAGGAAAATATTGGGCGTTTGTAGAAGGTAGGGTGAAAGATGGTCACTTTGTGTTGATCAAGTATTTGGTAGTTGCAGAGTAGGTTGTGTTTATGGGGCATCAGTGCTGAGAAGGAATTTCCTTTCCTGGCTGAGGTAGAAAGACTGTCCACGTACAGCTTTCTTCCTTTGCTTTAGCATTCCTTGAGGTTGTTTCCTATTTTACAAATGTATCTTTTGAGAACTGCCAGGAAAATGTCTCTCTCAAATGGAAATGGAAATTTCTGAGCTCACAGGGATGAAAACCTTTGGGTCTGTGCTCTCTGAGTGAAAAGAGGATTACCAGCCAGCCATTCTTCAGCGTGCAAAGCAGTGGAGCAAAGTCTGCAGAGACTCTCCGAAAGTTATTGGCTTTCCTCAGGAAGGGTGCTTCTGAATAGAATTGAATGAGGTTGGTCCCATCCTCCTTAGCTTCCCTGCTGCAAGTACAGAAAGCAGTGTAACTTTGAACTTGGTGGAAGCTTGAATAACATGGGACATATTTTTTTTGAAGTACATGTCTTGCAAACAGGTCTAGAGCCAGTGTTGTGTTATTACAGTGAGAGATTTAATGGTTTTGTGACTGCATTTGGGCCTGATAAAAAGCAGGGAGGCAATGCTGATTTTTCCCGAACTATTTGAAGGGTTCAGAAATAAGGATGGTCTACTGGAGTAGATGCAGATGGCTTATTTTCACTGGGGACTGTTAAACCTGCCAAAGTGTAAACTGCATCTTAACAGAAAGATGTGAGACAAAGCCTGCACATCTCTCCCTCCTAATTACCACAGCTCAGCTGCTGCTGTCTCTTATGCTTACACATCTGAAAGGTGACAATGACAATGTCTTGAATGGCAAAGCAGTAGCAGGAAGGCTTTTTTTTTTTTTTTTTAAAGCTGTAGCCTGGAACAAAGAAGTTATTCAATCTATAGTCAAGATAGTCAAGAATATCCTCATGAAAAAAATATTTCTCCTAGAAACCATTCTTTGAGACACCACCAGAATTTTTGTAGGTCTCTGGCTTGTTTCCAGAGTGACTACAGGTAAAGCAGCAGCCACCTTTATCCTCTTTCCCACACCAACAGCCTCAGGAATGTCCACCACAGCAGTGGGACTTCCATTTATTCTGTCCCTGCAGCTCTGCACCAGATTGCCTTTGTACAAAGCTACCTTTTCAAGAAGTTGGAAGGCTCTTCCCACCTGTTCTTGTCAAAATATCCAGTAACATTCTCACAGCAGTTACTTTAGCTGCTGAAACGCAGACTTTCAAATCCTCATCACTCTTGGCCCACAAAAAAGAGAAAAGATAGTTTTGAGTATGGTGGCCTCTTAAAGGATCAGGGATTCAGGGGGGAAGAATAGTACTGTAGTTGTGGTTGCATTGCAATTGTACAGAGAGAGTGCAGGCAGTGGCAGCTCCCAGTTTCTCTGCAGGTGACAGTTTTGGCTTAGGTGTTTCCCTGTGAAAATCTGTTGTAGGTTGCTGTCTCTCGTGGCAGTCTTGCTGGTTAGCTAACTTGTTCAGTCTCCCCTCACCCATGACCCTACTCTGTTTTACTGTATCCTAGTAAAGCTGGTTTAAGAAACTTTGTGAAAGTTTCTCTTCCTGCCTCCCCACTTGTTCTGTTTAGCTCAGGTGAACAAACATGCTGGCACCCAAGCCTTGGCAGGCACGTTTTTAGTGCCCCTTTTGCTTTTGTCCCTTACCCTTTGAGCAGTCTCCAGAAAGCCCCCTGCCAGGGACAGCAGGCAGGACAGACTGATCAGACACTGTGCACTGGGCTGATGGGATTTCTCTCAGCTGGGAAACAACACAGCAGAAGAAAGGCAAAACAGTGCTGAAACCACAGCTTTTTTTAGCCGAGAGGAGAATGTCCTTTATACATAGCCTCTTCCTGCTCCCCATCATATAGCATTTTCTCTCACTGCATCTGAGCATTCAGGCTAGCGCAGATCTGAAGAAGCAACCTATATTAAAAGATTATTCTGCAATGGTATTTGCCTTGTTTTTCTGTGGAGGGCTTCCTTATTGAAGTACTCGGCTGCCTACTGTTTCCTCTTGTAAGATGTTTCTTCAAGTACACTGCTTGCAACTGTGTTGGACCCTACAGCTCTTCCTTTCCCCCTTGTAGTGGCCAGCTCCCTTGGCCTTTTCACAAATAGGAAATAAATGTTGAATCAAGGGGATGCCTGTCCACTTGTATCACCCTGGGAAATGGCAGATTTCTCTCCTGAGGCCTTTGCCTTAGGCGTCTTGCCAAAAGGCATCAAGGCTCTACTCATTTCAAACACATACAGTTCCTAAGACAGAAATGTGCAGAAAGCTCGTGAACTGTGATCAACTGAGGGGCAGACAGCGTGACCCGGTGCCTCTTAAAAATCAATGAATTGAAGATCTGTGACTTCCGGATGCTTGGGAAGCGTGACCAAGCTGCAGCACCTGTAGTGCAACGTGAACCTGAAGAGGATCAGAGGATGATCAGCTCAAACATGGATCTAACCTGTATTTATGGTAGGAAAATATCCTGAGATCCGAGCCAAAAGAATTAGAGTTTGTGTAAATTAAGTGTTTTGGCAAACACAAGTGATTACTTTCTTTATAGATCCTGTGTACGGGCTTCCCTTCTTCAGCGTGTAAGGAATTTAAGGCAAATTTTACTTTGGAGCTAAAAGGCATGTTTTTAGCAAAGGTGGTACAAGCAGCATTGGGATGGACTCCAGGCCTTTGGTGTTCCTGAAGAAACACAAACAACTGCAGAGGAGGGTATAGCTCAGATCCTTTTGCCAGTCTGCTTAGCAGGCAGCCCAGTACCAGATCTGGTTCAGTCTTTGACAAGTGACCTCTGTCACTGAATGGGAACATAAAGAGCCTCAGTGAGCTTTGGCTGAACTGGGCTTTTGCCTGTCTGCTCTGGAGAGAGAGTAACCTCAGTGTTCCCCTCCCTCCCCCCAGTGTGCCTGTGAAAATACCAACTTGATTTAGATGCCAAAAAAAGACATTTGAAAAGTATATATTGCTCTCCTGTGTCCTAACTTCTGTAAAATACGGGTTATGGTTGGTTCCTGTATATGGTGCTCAGTAATTTTACAGAAGAGAAAACGGCACCGCTACAACTATCTACACAACACTTAATACAGTGAGGTCTTAGTCTGTACTAGCACTCCAGAGTGCTATTCTGAGCATTATGAACCCGATTATATTACATATAGAGCTCAGATGGCTCAGAGCCATGCTTGGGATATTAACTCTTTCTATTAAGCTTTGCATTTAGAGATCCTTCTGGCAGAGGAGGGTGATGCTGAATGAGCTAGCATTCCCACAGTGAAACTGTGTGTGTGTGTCTGTACAGTTTGGGAGTGTTTTGTATTTGATTTGCACAAGGGGTAATCTGAGTTCCAGAGTTTGCTAACTTAGGGATGCTCAGTATAATAATCTTTTCCATATACTAGTTTTGTAGCTGCAGGTGTTGTGGAGGAGGCACTTACTGATGTATAGGATTGCAAGAGAAACCTTACAAAGTGCTATAAATGTATCATAAGGGATAAATGCATATATAGTGTGTCACTCGACAGAGTATGTGATAAAATGGCATTGAACGTGGTTACTTGTGATTCGTGACAGCCTGTGTCCCTGAAAGAGCGTTTTAAAGAGTCTGTTTAGTTTGTGATGAAAGTAGCTTTAGGAATAGTGAAAGTTCTTCCCACTTTTCTGAAGGGAAAAAAAAAAAAAAAAAGGGAGTGTCATGGTTTACATTGTTTTGTGCTGTTGCAGATTTTGTAAAAACAAAATCCCTGAAAACGTCAACGATAGTAAAAGAAACCGTCAACAATAATAAAAGAAACCATCTGTAGATTTCTTGGGTGACCCAAACAAAGTTGATGAGTTTCTCACTATTTGAATACACATTGGCTGCCAGGTGGGAACTGTGCAACTATTCTTTCATCACCACACAAGTGCAGGAAGAGATAAGAGAAATGTATATAATCCTGCCTTGGCACTGCCATAATTTGAAGCACACTACCATCAGACAGGTATGCTGAACTTGGAGCCTAAATGGCTGCCTAAGGGAGGAAAGAGGGATAGACACTACTGTATGGCTGTTAAGGATATGGGGTGCTGGAGAAGGGAAGGTTACAGATTTGCTGGTGGAAGCATGTGCTGTTGGGAAGGCAACCTCTCATCTCTCCTTGGAGACAGTGAGACTTTACCTTTGCACAGTTTGGGGTTAAACCCTTCTCTCAGTAAAACTGCAGTTTGCAGCTTCTTTCTCTATACTGAGAGAGAGATGCAACTGTTCAGGCAGGGACTGAGCAGTGAACAACTTCTCTGCAGGAGACAGAAGTGCATGGATGAATGATTCCCATGTGCCATGTGGACTCACGTACTGCTGGTTCATGCTTAGGCTGATGGTGAGGGGCTGAATTTGTATGTGTTTCATTGATTAATATCCTCTTCCTTATAAAGCAGACAGCTGACATCTTTACCTTGCAAAGGCTTTGCTCTCCAAACCTGGGCCTGTAGCACAAGGAAGGCATACGATGACCTTGGTGTTCCTGTGTCTTCTCAGCTGCTTTTTTTGTCTCAGACTCCACTGACCCTGACATGTGGATGCATTTCCCTCTGCTGCTTTGTGTTAAAAATGAAGAATGAACTGTAACGTGGGGAAGCAGTTTGTATGATGGAACCCATCAAAATAAACATGAGGGGATGGTGGTGGTGGTTAGAAGGGCTTGGATAAGACACGATTATTGGGCTGGACATTGTAGTGAGGGAGAGAAGGGGAGCTAGGAAAGGATTGCAGTGGCAATCCGTCCCCATAATAAATACCACACAATCGGGGTATGAAGGAATAAGCAGTCTTCTTCAAATCAGATTCTGTGCCTGAGCCTTCCTCCAGAATTTCCTGCAATTTAGAGAAATGGCCAACATCAGATTTTTAAGTGGTGTTTGTGCTGAACACTTGCAGGAGTGTGTTCCCATCCAGCTGCTGAGCAGAAATCCTCATTCTTCAGCCTTGCTGGGAGCTGCTTTGCGCTTTGCTGTGGCAGCAGCTTTTGCAATAGGAGCCCCCCCTCCCCTCCCCAAAAAGGATGACTTTTTCTGTGAAAGAAGCCAGCGTAGCCAGGCAGACATTATCCCCTTGCCGGAAGGAGGGATCCAGGCTCCCTGGGGAGGAGGGGACCGGGGGGAGCAAGTGATTCATTGCAGCTGGCTGCAGTTTGGCCTCCTTCTCTCTCTTTGCCCTGGGTGCCAGGGAGTGACAGCTTGTGGGCAGCGGGCCAAGCTGTGAAAAGAGGAGTGTGTGAGGCCTTCAGCTTTCTCATGCTTTATCAGGCTGCAAAGAATAGCTCGATATTCAGCCAGCGTTGGTGCAGGTCAGGAGAATGGAAATGCTAACTTAACTCCTGACATGCCGGCTGATGGCTGACCGCACGCTCTGCGTGGCGCAAGGGCTGCTTTGTACGGCAGCATGGCTTTCATACAGCAGCATGCGGAGCAAAAGGAAGAAAATGCGCTTTGATGCAATGATGAAAATACCTTTCTGTTAAGTGGGCAGCCTCTGGGACTTGCTGGGAGTGTGGAAAGATGCAAAGCGTGCTCTCCTCTTGTGTCTTGCTGTCTGTGTGCTGGTGGGGGGTGGAAACACTGAAAGGTAGGGCAGCAGGAGCAACGGGTGTACTGGGAAAGCGTGAGGGACGGTGGCGGGTGAGTGGCAGGTCTGCCCTCGGCTGTCCTCCCACCCGTGGCACAACACTGAGGGCTCTGGTTCAGGCCAGCCTGTCAGCGCGGGGAAGCGGCCTGGGGAGCAGGATGGGGCCAGACCTGGAGCTGTAACCCTTGGCTGGAGGGCCTGCCAGCAAGGCATCGCTGCCGCAGCCACCGCTGCGGAGGGCTGCCCGCCGGCGTGGAGGGAGTTAAGCGCTCCTCGTTGGCTGGGGGGCAGCCTACCTCGGGGTGTTGAGCTCCATTCCCACGGCTTTTCCTTTCTGACCAGGGCTGGGGGAGGGATCTCCACTGGAACAAGTAAAATGCCCAGAGGCTGGAAAACAGCACCCGGGCCCCTCAGCCTTGTGGTGGGCTGGGAGAGATTTGAGCTTCGCCACAGTCTGGACAGGGGCTGCTGGCCAAGGCTGGGGTCTGTTGCCACTCGGCTGGCGGCTGGGTAAGATCATGGGTTTATGTCTATCCTTTAGGCAGGCCAAGATGGCTTTGCAGGCAGTCGAGTTCCTGCCTAGGGGACTGAAATAAATTATTTTTCAGCTGGAAGGATTTAAGGTAGAAATAAAGTCCCAGCAGTTCCATGAGCAGATCACAGCACAGGTTGATATGGAGTTTGCAGCTGAGCAAGAGCAGCAGCATTTGAAGGAGCATCGTTCCCTACAGGACATGGAAGTTTCTCAAAGGCATAAGATAGCAGGGGCCTTCTTTTCTGATTCTGACTCCACCTTCTCCTTCTGCAGCATTTTGAGCTGCTGAGTTGATCTGTTTGAAGCCCGGAGGAGCATGAAAAGGGAGAAGAGCAGGTGAAAGTTTGAGGAGCCGAGGAAGGGAGTTAGTGGGTGCTCGGAGCACAGCCTGCAGCTGCCTCGGAGCCCAAATCCCACCATGTCTCCATCAACAGTGCAGGGGACTGGGAGAGTGAGAGGGCTCTGTGACATCCCAGTTTGCTTTGGAGCTGAGTGTATCTCTGCGTGGGGTACTAATCCTGGCCAGCACTGATTATCTAGCAGAGAGAAACGGGAGTTAGAGTTCAGCCCCTAGAAATATGCTCTGAAGTCCTCTCTGATGACTAAGGTATGTAGTCCCTATCCTTAACAGCATTCTGAAATCAAGGCAAGGTGTACTGGTGTGAGAGAATGAGATCCAGTAGTAGCATAGAGGAGAGATGAACCATGGGCTCAGGGTGCAATTCCACGGTTTAATTCTGCTGGGCTGTGTTTGCGCTGTGCAGATCAGGTTATGCTGAAAAGAATGGCAAATGTGTGGTTAGAGACTGTGGTTTTGTTTGTGCATGGACTGTCTGACCCTGCTTCTGCACCAGATCCTCTTTGCAAAGGGTGAAGTACTGTGATCCTCCCACTTGCTGTGCTGGCCTCTGTGGCAGGGGGATCTGGAAGGGAGAGTTTAGGAAGCAGCATTGCCTGTGTGAGGCAGAGGCTTTATTTCTTACAAGGACAAATGAGTAGCCTGGGTCAGCACTCAGATACAGACACAAATGAGGAAACAACACTGTGCAAATATTCTGTAAACACCAAAGTGATTCTTCCTGGTGGATCTTGCGGATTGTTAGATGCCGAAATCCTAATAAATACTGGTAGGCAGCAGTCCTTGTTTGGTGTTCTCACACAGGCACTTAATGGTTGATGAGCTCTGTTTTCAGGTATATTGCAGCTTTTTGCTGTGTCCATTTAGTCACCCAGCAATGGGAAATGTGGCTGGAGTGGGAGCTGGAGTCACAGGCAGATCTGAGCCCTGTGCACAAAGGGAGACTCTCGCCTGCTGTGGCGTTAGCTTGGGACCCAGGTGCAGCGAATGCACCAGTGAGAGCTGGCTTTTCCACTGTGCTCCTGCAGGGACAGGGGGTGTGTTCCCATTGTGCCTGTTCTGGTTTGCTCCTGTCAAGCCTCTTCTCATTATTCCTGCCTTGAGCTGTCTCAGGCCCGAAGGCAAAGTGCTACAGAAGGCTCTGTAGGCTTGCCCTTGAGAGACATGCTGTCCTTGGAGAGTGGCTGTTCAAGAGAAGCGCTGCAGTGGGCTGAATTGAGGCTGTTTCAGGCTGTACAGCTCTGAGCTAATCTCCCAGAGGCAGAGACATTACTCACCAATCAGGAATGTGTCTGTATTTTTCCTAATGAGAACAAAACATTTTATCCCTGTTCATTAGCAGAGAGTTAGGGTGTACTGTTGCTATGCCAACAGACTCTTCTCCTCTGCAGACACACTGGGGGTGTCCTCCATGCTATGGTTAGAAGGGTGAACAGGAAGGCTCATTCTGGCAAGAAAAAGATCCCATTGTTTTCCCAAGGCTGCCTGGACTTTGTGCAGCTGGCCAGACCTTGCCTTCTCGGGGGAAGGGAACCACAGCGGGAGTCAAGTGCAACAGAGATTTAATTTATTGGAAAAATAGTCTTTGCATTTCATGTTATGTTGTTTTTTCCAGCTTGAGGCACACTCTTCAATAAGAGAAATGAAGGTGTCTCAACGTTCCCAAGAGTCCAGATGGTAAGCAAAATGCGCCGGGAATCAGCACTGGGACACCTGTGGTCTGCTGCAGCCCTCTGGGCTCCTCCATGTTCCTGACCATCTCACTTTGTGTGGCCAGTGTAACGCTGGGCAGCCTCTTGATGCTGCTGCATGACGAACCCACCTGACGAGCTGTACCCTCTGTGATTAGTTGGACGAGTGGGTTCACCGGGCATGCGGTCTACTGGAAAGAGTGAGTGGCTGTATGTGAGAGTATGCACTTGCTCCCTTTGCAAGGGGAACGTTCCTTAACGTAGGGGAATCTTGTGAAGGACGGAGGGCATCTCTTCAACAGAAGCTTTGATCTGTAGATGTCTGCTGTAGGCAGAAATATACTCCAAAGGTTGCCCGTGTATTTGCTTGTCATTATTGTCTTTGTCTTGGTCTTCCTCCCCAGATGCACCTCTCCGTTCTTGAGGGACTGCTTGGGATCTGGGGGTTGCAGTGGCACCTAAGTCAGGCCACTGTACACCTTTTGAAAGAATCTTCTCAGCACCTCTGGTGCTGCACATCCATCTCTGTTGCAATGTAAAAAATAACTTTTAAATTTTGAATTTTCTGTATGAGGGAATGAGTTTAACCTATAGACAGAAACAAACAACACAAAAAAGCTACTTTCTGATGGTGATCTATGGCCAGAAATGGGCCAGTGAGTGTTGCCGAATCTGAAGTCAGGGGTGATGCTCATATCTGGCTGTCAATCACCATGCAGTGTGATGAGCTGCTTTGTGCTGGCTGAGCTCTGTGGTGTTGACAGCTATAGGCCCTTGAAGAAATGTCTCCGTGAAAATGATTTCTCCTTTCAGGCTGCTTCCTGTTAAACAGGATAGTTACAACTCCTATTTCAGTTTGCCTGGCGAAGCACTCTGTAAGTGAGTGTGTGGAATTTGAATATGGGAATTTGAATGTCAAATATAGGGTGGTAAAACAGAGATCCCAGACGGAATGAGCTGCTGGAGATGTGCAGATCTGCATGAACTTATGGTTGGAGAGTGAAACCCTGGCACCTGGGTACTCGTTGCTGATTTAGATGAGTCACCGACTCTTGCACTAGAAAGATGAGTATCATATTAGAACACTGGGAGTACAGGAGCCCTTCCTCAGAAGGATGTCTGCTTGTTGGACTTGCAGCTATAGCATCAGGAGGCTCAGCAGAAATAAAAACAATGAATAAAACCAGACAGCAACCCCTAGACCAGACTTCTCTGTGTGTGCAGCCTGTGTGGTTTCAGTCTGGTAGTAGACCTGGATTGAACTCTTGGATGGTAAAAAGCAAGTTTTTGGAAAACCTGTTTCAGTCTGGAGCCTCCAAGAATAAATCCTGAGTACATGTAACACATATACAAAGATTGGCAAGTCTGGTTTCCTCAGCTTTGATTTGCTCTGGGTGTTTCAAGTAAAACCACTAAATCAAAGCTGTTTGAAATAGGGAATGAGTAAGTACTTGAGATGACTTGAATTCAGGCCAGTCTCTTCTGGATTCATGCTTTCAGGGTACATAAAAAATAAAAGACCATAGGGAGGACAGAGGTCTGTATGTTGTATTCTTTGCGATATCAAGCTAATTCTGTCCAGATCCTATTGAAAAAGTGCTCCAGCAGAAGTGCACTAGAGGACGTGCTTTTTAGTACCTTTAAAGTGCAAAAGATTATGGCTGAACAAATTAACTTCTGAGATGTGAATTACGGTTATTATCTGAGTCGCGCTCTACATTCTTGTGCAGCCAGAGTAGCAATTTGGTTTCCTAGGAGAGTGTTACTTCTTCCTTACTCTTTTCTTCCTTACTTTTTAAATAGTGTAGGGGCTGATTTTCTGCCCTGTTTTCTGTGGACCACCAATTTTTCTTTCTGAGAGTAAAGATAAACATTGAACTGTTGTGCTGTGTGCAAGGCAAGAATTTTTCAGGTGAAACCGTCACCTTTTTGGGGTAGAAGACACATTTTTCCAAACTGTGATGATGTATTTTGGCTGTAGACATTTCTTTCTCATTGCTTCCTATGCCTGGCAAGCAGTTCTATGTAGTGCATTCTCTGCAAAGTGGTCAGAGTAGTGGAGGATTTGGGTATTTCTAGACCTGGGGCCATGTACTTCCCTCATACGTGATGTAAAGCCTCTTCATAGCTACCTCAAACCTGCAGTTCCAAATCTGGTATTTCAGTGAAAGACTAGTCCAAACTGCTCTCTGGTCTTGCATCTTGTCTTGCAATTCTGTTTCAGAAATGTCTCCCACAGCATGTTGAGCTCTTCTTCACTAGATATGTATGTTCCATTTGTTTAACTATTTAACCTTGTAACAACAACATTCTTGTTTTGGTAGTATCTGAGCTTCTTTCATTGGAAAAATAATGCAGATCTACACATATCCACCGTGGAGTAAAGAATAAAATTCCAAATCTGTTTTTACATTTTTCCCTCTAAAAGCACCACAGGTGTAATATTTGGAGCCAGGTGAATGCCTTGTGTGAAATAAGATCTTGTGTTATGCCTCAAGTGCAGGTTTTACATAACTCAGGGTTGACGTAGTTTGATGTCACCAAAGATGTGGTCAGCTCTCCTGCATTACATTCTAGAAGCTCAACTTCTAGGAAGAACTAAGTGTTTTGCCCATCTGATCTAGTAGAAAAGATGGGAATAGCTGGTCTCAACTTAGAGGCTTGATTAGATGAACTTCTGAGTCCTGTATGCTGTTTGATATCCACCACCTTGAGTGCAGGGTCTTCCCTTTTGATCAGGACCAGTTATGGGCTGTTTGTGGGGTGAGGTGTTACTTCCTAACTGTTAAAGAATGGTTCAAAGCCCTAAATTGTGAGGTAGGTTTATATTTTTTAAAAAGCTGTTAACACTGAGTTTTGTAACTCTAGTTAATATATCTTCCCTCTCTTTAATTCTGTTGGATTTTAATGGCCTCACTTATTGTTTTTTCTTTTTTTTTTTTTTTAATTCCAGTTACACTTCTGTGTCTACATCTTAAAAATACTTGTTTAACTTCTAATAATGAAACTGGCAAAGGACAGAGAAAAGCCAGATATTTCAGCCTGACAGGAAAGTTTAGGTTGATTAGTGAGCTAAGTGTGTATAAATAGAAAAGTCCTATATCTGACAATCAAGAATGTGAGAAGCAATTAGGATCACTGTACTTCTAGAAGAAATCACTCAGAGTTTTGAGAGAGTCAGGATAAAAACAGTGTTTAAAACCAAGTATTCATATGCGAATACGAACTAATGGGAAGAGAAAGTTTTTGAAAAATAGACCCTATTCTGTAGGAAGAAGGTGTAGCTAGATGCTGTGGCTTGGAAGTAAGCTTACTTTTGAGCAAACTCAATGTAAGAAGTTAGGCTGCGTATCTTAACAGAGAACTACCTGACTAGGAATTCACTATAGCAGTTGGGAATCCTTGCTGTAATTAAAGTCATCACACTAGTTTCCCCAGCATATGGAAGTTGAGTTTTCTGCAGCTTTAGGAAAACCATTCCTCTTAACGGGGGTATCTTCAGTTATTAGAAATGAAACAGAAGTAACAGTGACCAGATGTGAGGAGTACCTTCCATACAAAGAGCAACTGAATAAACTGTGACTTTTCCACCTGAAAAGTGATAAGTGATAGTTATCTTCAAATCCTGAATGACATGGAAAGTTTAGAGGGGCAGTAACCTTTTTTTGCCTCTTCCATTACAAGTGTGAATAGGTATTGAATGGAGCCAGCATGTAGTAAGCTTAAAAACAAATAATGACTGAGTCCTTGATGTGTGCAGTTAACCTGGGAAGCTTCTTGCCACAGGATGCTGTGAATGCCAAACATCTGTGTGTATTTGAGGACACAGGGCAGCTCCATAGAAGAAGGAGCCATTGAAGGTTACTAAATGCATAGAAACCACCTCTATCTCAAGAAATCCCTGAGCTGCACATTGTTGAAGCCTGGGAGAGTATTCAGGGAGATGAAGTGCTACTATGTGCTTACTTTGTACTTATGTTTCAGGCCAGTGCCAGATCCAGGCAACTGCAACCTGGTTTGTCAGTGTGGAGCAGGGGAAGGGATAAAAATAAAACTTGTAAAAACAGACTGGCACACCTTGTGTTCTTGGTTGGTTCTGTGCTGCTTGTGATGTACTGCGTGCACCTCTTACTTGCTAAAGGCATTGCCTGTGGGCTGCTGAAGTCTGCAGACTGTTGACTTGAGTTTGAAGAGAGGTGGAGAGTATATTTCTGGAAACTACGCAGCTAGGAAGGGTGGTGTGAAGACAAATATCCTAAGCAGAGAAGCTGACTTTCTCCCTTTCTCTGTGGTATATACTGTTCCTGCTGCTCTGAGATGGTATGTGTTTTACTGGGTTAGAGACAGTCTTACTGCTGATAGCCTAAATCTTACTTGTGTTAATTTCCCCCCTTTAAAAGAGTGTTTCTTTCCTGGTAATGGACTGTAACTTAATTTGAGCTAAAATAGGCGATAAGCAGATGTATAAACAGTACAATTCCTGTTCCAAACCATTTTCAAACTAAAAATGTCATGGCCTACATGAGGTTCATACTCTTCAGAAGTACTCAAAACACTGGTCTTATTTTAGGTCCTGTCTAAACATCTAATAATAACTCAGAAATAGGGCTTACTTCTAGATCTTTCACCCTTGAAAGTCTGGTCTTGCACTTGGTTTTGGATACTTACCCAAATCTGCAGAGAGCACAGTACAGAACAGCTCTAGTTCTTCCTTTGTACTTTTCCCTTCTCTTTCAGAAAGAAGAGAACAATGTCCTGCTATCTGTCTTTTTGTCCCTTGGGACATGGTCTCTGCTGTTAGGTACTGTCCTTTTTTTAAAAAACAACAAAGTTGATGTGTTTTGGGAAACTACAGCCCCTTGTTAAGGATACAGAAACTGGCTTGTCTGCATCTCATATTCTGTAGTGAAAGTCACTCCGTGTACTGCATAAGTGGCATGCTCAGATTACAGCTATGAGGAGTACAGCCATACCTGGGTCTGAGACAAGAAGCCAGGTGGAGTACATGCAGGATTAGGATAAGAGTCATGTTGGAAAGACTGGACTAGGTGGAGTGGGCTTAACTTCCCTTCCTGTTGATTGTTCTTTTACCATCTTGCTAAATTGCACCTATTTAGTCAGCTGTTTGATGCAGGAAGAAGTCTGAGGAAGTCTCTATCTCAAGCCAGAAGTCTCATCATTGCAGACTAGCAATGGGCTCAGTTGTTACACCATTTACAAAGCATCCTTCCTATTTCACTCGCAATTATTTTTTTCATCAGTAGTTTTGTTCCAGCAATGATTCTCAGCTTGCACCTGTGGGTGCTGGACCTCTCTGTCATTCTCCAGATAGTCTGTCCAGATTAGATTTAGTGTGATCCCATCTTTAGCCTGTATGATCTTTTCTATTCCTAGTTGGTCCATGTTTTCAACTAGTGTCTTTCCCACTAAGCCCTGAGAAGGTTTAATTTAAAACATTTTTGTGATGCTGAACTTGTGTCAGCCCCACTGTGGCCTCCTGGGTTGACATTAGGTGTCTGATTGTTTGGTTTGGTCCACATATATGTCTGAAGAGTACTGTCAGCCACAGTTTAATGGGGTTTTGATCAGTTACCTATGTTGTGGCAGAGTTGAACAGTTTCCTTTCCCAGAGGAAGGCACAATCCTTGCTGTGTGGAGTATATAGCTTAAAATGACAAATGAAGCGTGCCTGGAACTGAGACAGTCTACAAACAGAACTGTGCTGACCACAGGCCGTGGTTTATCCTTTCAGCACAGATGTGCATACTTTTTCCTTGTTCCTCTTAGCAGCCTCTCTGCTCCGTCTAGCTGTTCCTTCCAGCAGAAGAGCAGCCACTTAGATGTAAAACTCTCAGTGCTATTCCTCACAAACTACCATAAATCTGTTTTTCCTGTCTCCTGGGCACTTTTGCCCAGGGATGACCCTGCCAAGGTAGCATTCTCTTGAGATGCCAACAGCCAGCCAGTTATGCTGGCTGAAATTCCTGCTCATAACAGTTTGCATTTCAGGCTAGCACTACAGTTGATGTAGCAGACCTGTTAGTGCATCTCTGTGGCCCTAGGGTGAAAGTCTGGGCTTCCCTGAAAGGCAAAGGGAAGAGCCAGTCAGTCCTGCCCAGCTGTCAGACTGCGAAGGTGGGGAGGGTAGCAAACCAGATGGTGAACAGTCTCAACTGAAAGGCCTTTAAAATTCCTGGCTGCCATGAGCAGGTACCCAGTTCTGAACCTTGGTGCCTTTAGGACAGCAGCAAAGCAAGTTTTTTCAGCCCTGAACAGGACTGGGATCTCAAATATTTTGCCAAAAAAAGTTAGGATCAACTCAGTCTGAGTGTACAGATAAGAACAGAAGTTCATTCTGCATATCCACTCAGTGTTAAAATTTCTTATGGTGAATTTTGTCTTGTAATAAAATTCCTTGTTCTGGATAAGGGGTGACTAGATGTCTGACTGTTAAAAAGTGACTGGAGAACTCTTGCTCCAGATGGTTTATGTCTCCAAGTACCAGTGTCGTAGCTTCTGTTTCCTTTGCCACTTAATTTTCATGTTGCTCATTTTCACTCCTCCAGATTGTGGACCCACAGCAGTATGAATGAAGAACATTGCCTGATGGCCAGTGCACACAAGTAGTTCTCCCACGCCTATCCATACACAGTATGGTGCTCTGAATTTTATCCTTGAAACAAGAACCTCCAAGTGCAGACAATGTCTGGGATGGAGGGCTGTGATTGTAGGGTAGAAGAGTATGCTGCATTGCTGCTGTCAGCCTGTGGCTTCTTGACCACATGCACCTTGAGAGCCCCAGGAAAAAAAAAAAATTGATGTTGGACTACCTTTGGAAGCACTGGCTAGCAAAGATCCCAGCATGTGTGGGAGGGTCATTGCTTGGGGCTGTTGAGACTGGTGTGAAGTTGATCCTAGCTTCCAAGTCTACACCTAGCCTGCTCAGTCTTCTGCAGTAGTGCAGGGGGAGATTGTGTTTTATACATGTTATGAGTGACTTGGGAAGGTCCCCAGGCTTTTTGAACAACATGGTGTTCTTGGCCTTATAAAAGCCTCGCTATTGGCTTGCAGAGGTGGAGGAAAATGTCTGGCTACCTCAACTTGGATCATTATCTAGCAGACCTGTCTAACTTAATTACTAGAATATTGAGCCTAATAGTTTGTAGCTGACTACTAATAGCCTTCCAGGCTTAGGCCCTAATTTATGGAAGATTAATTGATCAAAGCTTCATTTCTGGTAATGCTTTAAAATGAGTTGAGTAATACAAGATAGAATATACCCCAACTTGGTTTGAAGGTAAACCACAAGCAGATTGTGGTAGTGATGTGGAATTCTGTTGATTTTGCTGTCTCCTCTGGGTGGGAGGGGATAGATGCTACTCATGTGGTTGCATTGCATTAGATTTATTTGCATGTTACTGCCTGTATTCATGTCTGTATCCAGGATTCCTGATACTGTTGGAGTGATAGGGGAAGGCTGTCAAATTGCTGTCAGGCTGTATGGTCCTCCAGAAGATTACTGGGGAGGGCAGAAAAGTGAATTTTATTTGAAATGAAAGAAAACTCCAAAAAGAAGAATTCCTTCCTGTCCACGCAAGGTGTACTAATTCTTTATAGAGCTGTTGTGGTACTAAAATTGAAGACTTCTGGGTGTTGAGAAAATGCTGTTCTTTAACAGGTTGGAGTACACTGCGCTCACTGCTCAGTGTCTGCAGGCTCCGGTGTTTAATGGTTCTGATTTACGTCTTGACAGCTGGATGGTGGAGCTTGGGATGTGGTCCTTGTGTGTCTGCTTGTGGTCTGTAACACTGCTAGCATGAACTCCTTTTGTGGTAGGTCTCTGTTCTCCCTTCCACTCTACAATCCTGCAGGGTTGATGCTGGCACAGAGACCATGGTTTCCTCTTGGGGTACAAGTGTAGGACTGGCTTCCTTTTACGGGAGTTTCACAGGATGTTTGAAGCTCCTTTCCTTTCTTGCTAGGTTACTCTAAGGTCAGGCTAGATACAAAAGGACTTGCCTTGGGAGCTTGACCCTTACTTCTGGGACATGAGAGCTTGGTGAGGGAGCACAATGCTGTCCTCTGGGAAGCATGTGCTGGTTGCAGGAGGTCTCCTCCCTCCCTTCTGGAGGGCACCCTGCCAAGGAAAATAAACTAAGGCAAAAGTGATTACAGTGAGAAGATCGTGTACTGTCCTGCCTGTTTCTGGAGGAAACAGTTGGGCATTTCTGCTTTATAGAAATCAACACAGAATAGCTAAGGCAGCTAGTGCAGGGCAGGACTCTGGCTTTCATAGCCTGTGGAGTCAAAGCTGAGAACAGGAGGATCCTGGCTGGGGCTGGGGAGAGGTGCCCCTAATAATAGGGACGGCAGTGCGGTTGGGAAGGCGTGCCTTGTTTGAGGTGGATGCTGGTAAAATATGAATCATGTCTGTTTGAAGTAGTGATGAAATCCCAGATGAAGGTTTTCTGTAATACCTGGCCAAATAGTCTGGTGTGCTTCAGCTTTCTTTTCTCCCTGGTTAGAACGGACAGTCCTGACCTACTCTTAGCAATAGCAGTTCTGTTGAACACTATCCAGTGCTTACCTGTGCCTACAGCAAACACGTTACCTGTTTTGTTCAGTCAATGACTGAGTGAGAAGTTTTCATCAAATATTTAGCAGACAGTGAAGAGCTGTTCCTGGAAGAGGGGCTGTTGGTGTGCTAAACTCCATTATCTTATTTTTGTGCACTGCGGCTCCGGCCTTTGCTTCGGTTTCGCTTGCTTTGCTGCTGTGTTGTGCATTAACTTCTGTGCTGTGATGCCAGGATTCAGTTAGATGGTATCTAAATGTTAATATGATAGATAACACCTTTAGAAATAGTCAGTGAGGTTAGGTTTCCAGCTTCCTAAGTATGTGATTAGGCAGGGCTAAAATTACGTTCTTAATATTTAAAAATAAATAAAATCTACAAGTGTATCATAAAATAAGAAGTTTAAATAGAAGTGTCATCCTGGGGCAAATTGCAAAGCTCTGTGTAGCTCGGTATCCTGTCTTTGACAAGATCCAGAAGCAAACACTTAATGAGAGCTGTAAGAAACAGGGCATGTATAATGTGGTGGGTTTGTTTTGGATTTTTTTTTTTTTTTTTTCTTTCTCCCCCCCTCACTTGACTCCAGGCTTATGACTACCATCAGTTTAGGGCCCTCCTTGGCCAGGAGTTGTAATTAACCATCTGATCTCGACTATATTCTCCATTAAATTACATAATCTGTCTTCTGACTTGTTTATGTTTCTGGTCTCTGCAACAACCTACAGCAGTGAGCTCTACAATTTAATTATGCATTTTAAATGTTATTTAAAATATTCTATATCCAGTGACAATGCCCTTGAACTGCCTTAGAAAAGTCATCTGTAATTTCAGTGGGTGCTCTCTTGTTTCTGCACTGTAAGACATGGTAGCCAATTATTCCATGTTTTTCATCTTGACACTGTCATGTTTCAGATCTCTTAAATTTTCCATATCTTCCCCCTGGTTGTTTCTTTGTCCATCTGAAGTCCTACTCTCTCAATCTCTCCTTATATGGAAGCTGCTCCATGCTTTTGATCATCTTTTGTTGTCCTTTTTGTCATTCTGTCTCCTTTTTCAGATGTGGGAATAAGAACTGCCTGCAGCATTCAACAACATAATGGTGATGTGTGTTTTCTGTCCTAATCACTCCAAAGGTTTTATTGGCCTTTTTGCTTGATACTAAATACTGAACTGACCTACCAAGTTTCCCAAGTTTTCCTTAGTGGTAACAGCTAATTTAGATCCTGCTGTATTTATGTAATTAGAATATTTTGTGTTCGTTTTGGTATTTATTGACATCTAAGATACTGTGTAGTTACTCAGGAGTGCATGAGTTCTGTTACTTTTTGCTGTCTTTTTTGAGTTTGACAGTGGTGAATAATTTTTTTAACAATAAAGCTTGCCACTTCTAGACATATTCTTCTTCACAGATCTCATGAACATATTGAACAGCACAGGTTGCAGAGCAAATTCTTGGCTGATCTCATTCATAACGTTCCTCTGATGGGGAAACTCTTTTGGTTTCCTATCTTCTAATTACTTATTAAATCATGACAGGGACTGTAACTTTAATTCCACAATAGCTTAACATTTTTTTCAGGAGCCTTAGTTGACAGTTCTTTTAAAATCAGTTTAGTTCATATTAAACAGATTAAAAACTGGCTCTTGGATCTCAGTCAACTGGAAATGGGAAATTCACTCTTGAAATTTCCTGGGTACTGCAGGGATTTCTATCTGCTCCAATACTGGTCAGTATTTTGATTAACAATTAGGTTCTTGAGCTTCTGTAGGCAAATTTGTTCCTATGAGGCGTGATGGGCTTAGATTTATGTAGATTTGCGTAGAACAGTGGATTTGCTCAGCAGGTTGAATTCAATGTGTAGCTTTAGTGAGCTCTGCTTTCCCAGCAGGGTTCTGTTACAGCTGGATTTAAACCTGTCTAGGCTCCCTGGATGTACTTTACACATTGAAGGCTAGAGAACAGGATTTTTTTTTTCTAACTAGTTGCCTGGAAAAGATTTGAGTCGCTGATGGTATTCAGCTAGATACAAACTTGACATTTGATGTGGCAGCTAGAAGACCAAAAAGTTCTTGGGCAGGTAAATGTAGTGCTGGTGGGTTGAACTGGGGAAAGTAATGTTTGCTATGTGTGCAGCATTAGAAAGCCAAAGGGATAGCCTGTCTGGGTCAGGTGCTGTGAAAAGGGAATGCTCATCCAGGTCAGGTACCTTAAAAAAACAAAACAAAACAAAACAAAACCAACCAACCAAACCAAACCAAAAAACCAACAAAACAAAAAAACAACCCAGGATGCTGACAAACTGGAAAGGGCTCGGAGAGCTACAAGAAAAATTAATTCTTTCTGACTGAAGAAGCTCACACCACCTAATTTATCCATCTGAAGGATTACATGTGGCTGCAATCTGTGATTCGGGAAGGCCCAAAGCTGGCAGGATGTTTAGGGGAAGGATTGCTTTATGCTTGTCTGCCCTTATACTACTACTTAGGCATCTATTATTGTCTGTTGCTGGAGCCAGGGTTTCTGTGTAGGTGGACCTCTGAGTTAGAATAGCTGTCGTTATCTTCTTGCCCAAGGAGGATTAAGAAGGAGGATTAGTTTTCAAACTGTTCATGCAAAAAGCAACTAGAAGCTTCTTTGACTTGGGAGATCCTGTGACAAGCAGAGTTAGACAAAATGACAAGGCATTTTACTTGGCGTGAATAACCCTCAGCGATCAGCTTGCTGAGTTAAGGTGGTAGTTGCTGTAATTTTGGTGCCCTAAGAAAAAATTCTGCTTTCACTGGGAGACTTTAGTCAGGAGCTCATGGGCTAGAATAAGAGACTGCTTAGTGGTGTTCTGTGGTTTGATTACGCAGAAAGTTGGAGCAGATCCTAACAGACTCTGATCTTCAGATATCTAACACTGGCAGAAAGTTATCCTTTGGTTGTGTTAAGATACTGAGAAACTAACAGCTGACTTGATTTCCCATTTTAAAAATGTGTATACAACATGGTACTTGAGTTCACATTTTGTTAGCATTTGAGAGCCTGATAAAGTGAAAAGTCACACCTCAACTTACAATGACAGAATATCTATGAAGAAAGCTTCTTTTAACAGCAAGCAGCTTGTGGTTGTTTTATATTCCTTGTAAATGTTTGTGTAGTTTGTCTTGATTTATAAGTAGTTCACTGCTTAACATTGTATTAATCATTAACTCTTCATTAGCCATTTGTACTGGAAGCTTAAACTAGTGTTTATAACGCATTTTCTTGTGTGCAAGAGAAAAGACCAGTTGTGCTAGAGCTGTCCACTAGCATCAGTTAATTCCAGTATGGCTAAAATTAGTATTTAGGTAGGCCCAGAGGTGTAAAAGCACTTTTAGTTTTTCCGAAGAACCCTAACAGTGCACAAGCATCATTAAAATGGCAATAGTATCACAAAGTTGACAAAATATTTTGTGCAACATTGTTTTAGTGTAACTTCTTCAACACCTATCCAGAAAAGTACATTGTAATAGTCAGCAGTAACTATCAAGTGTTTAGAATATGTAATTTTCCCAAGTGTTTATCTAATAATGTTGTTAATTCTGTAGCCTGAAAGTACTGGTTTTCTACCACCTTCCCTCGCTGTTTCAGATTTGATATTTTGCCTTTAGAAGTTTGGGGTTTTTTAAGTTATTTTGACCTCAGCTTTGGTGTTGCTCACATCTGGTATAACAGAGCTCCCTTGTCTGTGCCAGTCCTGCTCTGACAGGATGGCTTGGAGTTGGGATTCTCCTTGGGGTCGATTTTATTTGGAAAACAGAGGTTTGTGTTCATCTTTATTGGAGTTGCTTGCTGCAAGTGTTCTTAAACATCAGAGCAGGGAACTGGCCTGGTAGTAGTAAATAAGACTTAAAAAAAGATTTATTTATTTAATGGGAATGTCATCTTTCACAGCAGAAAACAGCACGTCTCTGTTGAGCGTATGAAATGTAGAAGGGTGCTGTAATTCAGGGCTTTTGTGCAGAAAACGCAGCAGTGATCATCTTCCCGCCGCTGGGTGATTTGAATGTGCTTGAATACAAGGGTCATAATACAGTCAGAAGAATTACACTTTTAATTTTTAAGTCTTTTAGTGCTCTTGCTGTGGGTTGGCTCTGCAAATGATACAGGTGCAGATTACAGGGACCTGCTTTTTTCCAGGGATAATTCTGCTGAGATTGGTGTGGAGTATGAAATCTACTTCAGAAGTTGGAACATTATCTGACCTCTCCATGTTTGGGGGATAGGATGTGGTATTAAGGAAATCATCTGTGTGGACTGAAATAACCTTTATGTGTTGATACACTGTTAAAATGTGTCCAAATGAGTTCTGTGTTTGTTCCTTTGATAAATGAGTAAAGTGTCTGAGAGGGATACCTGAGGTCAAAGAGGTAAAAATAGTGCTACAGAAAACCACAGTCTTATTTCAAATCCCAAGTAACAAAATAGTGCCATGGCTTCCATGTTATTGGTTGTTGCTTTGTGGATGTAATATAAATATTCTGTGGCAGAACTGACTAATCCTCTAGCCCTTCTGTTGTGATCCAGATTAAATAAATGAAACTCAGAAGTATCATTTGGATATTAATATTTTACAGTGCGTTAGAGGCAATGTTCAGAGTATTGTCTGGAGCATTTTCCTATTTAACAGGAATTCATAAAAAAAAATTGAATATTTAAAAAGAATCTTTAAGCCTTGGCAACTGCCTTCAGAATTAATTAAAGGCTACACACTTTTAGTGCAATCTGTCTGTAACAGCTGCGTTATACACTAGCAGTGAGCACAGGAAGCAGAGCGGTTCAGTAAATCCATAAAGAGCTCAGCAGTGTAGCCTGTCATGAAACCATCAGATTTAAATGTAGGTTATCCTCCTCCTTCCTGTCCTCCCAGAGAGGCTGTGATGGGCTTAACTGAAGAGCACGAATGAAAACGGCAGTGATGCCCATGCTTGAGAAACAACTTGGGAAATTGAATCAAAAGACACTGCTGGCTTTTTTCTCTCAATTTTCACATAGGATGTGAATGCTTCTAGCTACTGATAGCCACACAGTCATGCTCATTTCTAATGTATGATCACCTAGCAATAAATACAAGTTCATTTGTTAATGGCTCTTCAGAAAAGAGCAACAAAGAGCACTATATTCAGTGTTTACCCATTGCACAGAGTGATTAGAAATAGCTTACAGAACATGCTGTACTACCGTTGTTTGGTTTGGTTTGGTTTTTTCTCAGCTGCCCTCTGTTCCCCCAGAGTCATGAGGACTAGATAATAGTTTCTTACCTGGAACACCTTTGAGGACTAGTTCTTAAAGTGACTTCTAGGCTGATATTGGTGAGCAAAAGAAAAATAATTTCAGGTCAGAACTTTGACCACAGCAAGATCTGCTTTTGATTATGGTCTGCTGGAATGAAGGGCTAGTGCTTTTCCATCTTTTTCCAGTATTGGTGCTCCAATAGGTAAAATGCTTTCAGTGAAACATTAGGGATCATTTCAACTACTGATCAAAATACTTGTAAAAAGATCTGTGTTGCTAGAGTGGTTGTCATGTGCTGGGTTTTGAGTTCAAGTACTGGTGGCATGTTAGTGTTAGCTCTGCCGTAGCAGTCATCAGTGATGGCACATGGTGGACAGTGCAGCTTGCAGCTTGAAGGCATGACCTGCTAGCCAGAAAGCCAGTATTTCAGAATTCATAAATTCTGAAGACACATGCCAATTTTACTATGTAAGTGTTGGTTGCATTAGCTAGAAAGAAGATAAGAGATTCCTCTAAGTGATGTAGTGTAATGATGTCTTGTGATCCTCAGCTGCTTCCAGATCAAAGAGTCTCTTCTCCATGTCAGTGTGGCTCTGTCACAATGTAGTCAAGCTCCTACAGTTGGATCATCATCAGCCTGTTGTTTTGTTTGCAGGCATTTTAAGCTTTGAAACTGAGGAGACTCCAGCATTGTACCACAAGCCATTGTGATGTCTGCATGATGGCAGTGCAGATGTACCAAGACAGGTGTGTGGTTAAAGAGTTCCTTGAATAAAGTTTTCTCCAATAAAAATGGTGAGAATGCATAAAGATAACTCACATGTTGGAGTTGGGGCAAGATATGCTCTGCTGATGTAAACCTGAGGTGATGGAGTCGAGTTAGAGCTCCGTCCTTCAGTCTACATGTATATACTTGCTACCTTTATAAATATCCCTCATCATGTTTCACAGATAACATCTCCTGCATGATGAGGACCTCTGTCAGGTGCTACAGCACACTCTCTCACCACCGTGGAAAGAGACTCCAAGGATAGTTCAGTGCTGTTTGCAAATCTGGGTGAAGCAGAGTGCGTTAGCAGCACTGAGAGCAGAAAACACTAAGTGTCCATTATCAGGGCAAACAAAAGCCCTAGTGTGCACATAACCTAAACACAGTGCTGGTATGGTGTGAATCAGCGGCTGTGTGCTCTGGGGAAAGCTGCCAGCCTAGAGCCAGCATTCCTGCGTCTGGGTATATCCTGACAGTACTACCTACTTACCTACAATAACCATGTGAAATGGAGCTTTTCCAGACCTTCACAAAGCCTATATTTAATAATGTCTTGTATTTATAATACCTTCCATCCGCTGGATTTCACGAGTATACTAATCCTCTCAACTGGTCTTTTGGTAGAGAAAAGATGCCAGTTTTACTGACAAAGGAGCTGGAAAGCAGACTTTTGTGGGGGTTTTGTTGCAATACCAGTGAAATAAAAGATGGATCTAGAGTCTTACAGTTATTGTTCTCAACATTGCTGCTGTGTTTTCTGCATATTGTGTGCTGGATGTTGTACAGAATGAATATAAGACACAGTTTGTGTGGTAAGAAGTGTGTAACCTAAATTGGTGAACTCCTGCAATAAATGCTGGGGTAGTCTTCTCTTGAAATACTGCAGATCTTTTTCCACTTCTGTACATTAAGCACTTTTGGGCTAACAGCACTTTTGGTTTACCAAGAAGATCCAAGAGGGATGATGCTGTAGAAGGGAAGTGATGATAGTTTTCTTAGCTTTAACTACAAAATTAACATCACCCCTGAGGAGCTGATTTGCCAAAATGAGCACAGCAGATTACAGGCCAGTTCTGGAAGAGACGCTGTACCCCATCAGCTGTGAGCCTCTGGCCCACCCTGGCATCTGTTTAGCTGTTATGTAGCTTTGATACCTTGTCTGCAAGAGGGAGGGAGGGAAGGGAATAGATTCACAGCTGCATCGCCACCTACTTCTCAATTCAAATAAGGTGGTACTCATTGTAAATTATGAGTATTTGCAGCTGTGGCTCTTTCTCCATAGGGAAAGCATTAATCAAAATGTTGCAGGTACTTATTACCACATTTCCACCATGCTGTGGGATTCTCCATGCTGTTCAGGATGGTTGTTCCCATCTGTGGCATGGCTTGGGTGGATCACAGTAGATTTCAAGAGGAGTTGATCTAAAGATCCTCTGGAGAGGAGCAGAACAGGTCTGGTGGTTCCCTGGGTCTGTCAAACACTCACCCAATCTGGCCTTGCCTGCAGTGTGGGGCATGGGACAAGGCAGGAGTGGACCATCACCCACAGAGCGGGCGTGTTTAGATTGCCTTTTACAGTACTGATAGAGGTGCTGTGGAGGGATGAGTGCCAGCAAGAGACTTCTTCCCCAGAGAGTGCAGTAAAAAGTGAGCAGGATAAGGTGGTCTCTGCCTTGCCTGGACATACTGCACCTGCCCGAGGAGATGGGAGCCCCCCCAGGGCTGGCTTAGCAGGGCTGGGAGGGTGAAGTTGTGGCCCAGGGAGGTGGCTGGAAGCTGCTATGATGGACTTTCTGGAGGCCTCATCCTGGCACCCAGGTCCTGCTTGTGTGGGTGATGTTTAGTGGCAGAGAGGGCATGGGAAGGCTCTTTCTGAAGCTCTAGTGTGGAAGAATCTTAGACCCAAAAGAGGCTGTTGATAGCCATAAGTGATAAGAGAGAGAATGATTAATTATGATATCTAGATCAAATACAGAGCAAAGGGGTTATTAGTTTGCTCTGAATGGGATCCCATCTACAGTTAATCTAAACAATGGTCCTGCAGGTTGTGTTTGTCTTGAACAGTGGTTTGTTTTACTGTGGTGTTGCTCATTAACAATGTATGAGATGTGCTGGCTGCTGTAGGAATGTGGTCCTGTCCTGGAAAACTTCCAATATAGCATCATAGGAAAGAGTTGTGCAGGAATCTGGTTAAAGATAGCTTTTTCAGATGTTACAAGAATAGTGATCAAGTTCATTGCTTGAAACACTTGCTGTCACATCACAGTCCTTAGGTTATGTCCCTGGATTGATGAATCTGTGCTTTGGACTGCTTATTAAGCAAGTTTAGTAAAAGTTCTGTGTGTGTGAAGAGAGGCTTTCCCCAGTACCATCCAGTAGTATCTGGGAAAGCCCCCAAGAACATTACTTGCAGTAGTCCAGCTTCTCCTGTCTATGCCCGTCATCTTGATGTGAAGTCTCTGATACCCCTGCAGGCCTCTTTCTGTTGGTGTTTCTGCAGATGTGCTGTGTTGACTCTTTGTCTAGCTCTCTGCTTTTTGTGGTTATCCATGTCCTCTTTGCCTACCTCTCATGATGAGATTGAAGGATTTTGATGAGTGTTAATCTTCACTCCTGGCTTATGAGGAGTTATAACAGCTTTTCCTCTCTTGCAGAGTGTTTACCATGCCTCTGGGAACATTCCTCCTTCCTGTTCTCTGTTTCTTGGGAGCAGCGATTCCACGGGGACTGCAGTATGTCACGTTCTCACGCAACACTACAAAATTCCTCCACCTGTCCATGGACTTGGAATCTGGGACCATTTACTTGGGGGCCACCAACTTTCTCTTTCAGCTGACATCTGACCTGTTGATGAAGAACGTGGTTCAGACTGGACCGGTTCTGGACAGTAAAGACTGCCTCCCGCCGGTCTCAAAGCTGGAGTGCCCTCAGGCACACCACACCGACAATCACAACAAGCTGCTGCTGGTGAACGCGGTGCAGAAGGAGCTTATCGTGTGTGGCAGTGTGCACCAGGGAATCTGTGAGAAGAGGAGCCTCACGTCCATCGACCATGTCCTCTTCCGACCAGAGAGCCCTGGTGACACTCAGTATGTTGCTGCCAATGATCCCAATATCACCACTGTGGGACTCATAGCCTACTCAAAGGATGAGGTCCCCTTGCTGTTTGTGGGACGAGGGTACACTAGCCGAGGAGTTGGAGGAGGGATTCCTCCCATTACTACCCGAAACCTCAGGGCCCATGGCGGGGATGTTCAAGCAACAGACTCTCACTCCATTTTCTCCTATGAAGAAACAGCAAAACTGGCAGTGGGCCGGCTCTCAGAGTACAACCACCATTTCATTAAATCCTTCACTTACCGCTCGAGCGTTTATTTCCTATTCTACCGTCGGGACCTCAAATCTCAATCACGTGAGTACAAAACCTACATCTCACGAATCTGCCTGGATGACTCTCATTATTACTCATATGTGGAGTTACCTCTCATCTGTCAGAGCAAAGGCAACACATACAGCCTCCTGCAAGCAGCCTATGTCACCCGGCCGGGAAAAGGACTGGCCCAGGGGCAGCTGGACACCGAGGGAGAAGTGCTGTTTGCAGCCTTCTCTGCCTGGCAGGCTTCTTCTGGCAAACTGAGCGAGGAGTCTGCTCTCTGTGTCTACACAATGGAGGAGGTGGATCGTCTGACCAACTGGACTAGGGATGTTTGCTATATGAGAGATGGGAAGTCAGAAGAAGGTACAGAAGTGGCATATATTGAATATGATGTCAGTTCCAACTGCGTCCAGCTGCCAGCGGTAAGTGACTTTGCACCTTTGCCAGGGTATAGAGTTCTTTGCAGTGTGTTCTGTGTTTCTTTGTGTTCCTGAAATCTGTCTGTTTCCCACAGATGGATGTTGAAATCTGTTTGCATTAAAGCCTTTGGACTCAGGCTGTTTCTTTGCTACTGCAGCAATGCGATGCAAGAACCCTTGCGTCCTGTTTAAGTACAGTCTGTCTCATTGCTGCTGCAGCTCTCTGCCATGTGGGCAGGATTCCTTGCAGACAGAGGTAGACTGTGTGTGGAAATGGGGAGGGCACCTGGTGTGACCTGGCCCCATGGCCTGTCGCATGGCAATACCAGGCAAGAGCACTGAAGCTGCAGTTTGAGTTGTTCTTTATCAGTATCTTCATCTCCTGGTCTGCGCTGCAGGGATAGAGAGGAGTATGTGCATGTGCACCTGTATGTTGGAAAGGAAATTTAAGGGGTGTGCTGGGTCCCTGTTGCTTAATGTGAGATGCACCTCACAACAGCTTTCTGCAAGGGCACTCAGGAACAAAAAAAAAACATAACCAAAACCAAGCGTCAACAAAATCCTGATTTCCTATTAGTCCTGGAAAATACTGTGCCCAAGGAAGAACCACTGTGGTGGTTCTTTGTCTCCAGAGCCGTAAGAGGTGATAATCCTTCTTTAAATTCTATGGCAAAGGCATGATGGGATGTTGCAGGATAAAAATGTGAACTGAAGTGGCTGTGACCCTGAATCCTTGCAGTCTGTCAGCCACACTGGCTGGTGATGCGATATCGAGGACGGTGACACAAACACAGAGCAGCAGCGTTCTCCTGGGGCGGTGCTGGATGCCATGTCCTGGCATGAGGCTCTGTGGTTGTGAGTAGCCTGTTTTCACCGAGGGCGTTGCTAGTCCTTAGCAGAACAGCATATTATCTTGTGTTTTCCTTCTACAGAACAGGCTGTCCACATAATTGCCTCTTCCCAGCCTTGTGCTACGAAGAGCAAAGTGGTACCACAGAGCGTTGGAAGTCACTGAGTTTGGATGTGTGGTCCAAAGCCAGTTTTAAGATTATGGTTTTCCTTTCAGTAGCTAAACCTGACTGCAGAATACTTGTGGGACAGGGGAAGGGTAAAGGACAGACTTAGAGCAGGATGAATGTAAGGTCGAGAGGAGTATATAGGAGTTGGGCAGCAAGAGGCTGTCCAGCTAGATGTCATGTTTTCACTGTATTTCTTAGCCATGCCCCATGTGTCCTTTGCAGGGCCGGATGGAAGGAATTGTCACAGGTGATTTTTAGGGCAGCTTGAGGGAGTTAAATGTCAAACTGGTGTGAGCACTTTAGAAAAATCCTTCACTCAAAATGATGTAGAGTCCCCCTGTACCATTTGGTCTAGTGGAGAAGTGGATGCACAGGGTGGGAGAGAAAGGCCAGTCTTTGCTATGAGATTCCTGGCGCATGATCCCAGGGTCCCAGCTGCAGAGTTTGGCACTAGTGGGCTGACTACAGTATGGCATCTTATTAACAAGTGTGTCCAATGATATGTAAATGTCCTAACAAACTTTATCCTTCACCATTCAGTGCATGGTAGTGGTTGTCATTAAGATTGTATCTAACAACACGTAAGGGTCTGTGCCAGCTCCATCCTGCTCCATTCAGTGCTGAGTAGAAGCTGCTGTCAATGAACATTTTATGCAGGAACACTTTTAACTTGGTTTCAATGGTGGCAGCTTGTGCTGTACGTAAGGATAATGCTAATTAATTTCAGGTTTTTTGGCTTCCAAACCAGCCTGTGTGCGAGGTATGCTTTTTTCCTTAGTTAGCACTGCCTCTGATTTTTAGCTTATCATGAGAGGCTAAGGTTGAGTTTTACGGTTCAATACAATCTTTTCAACTGGAAAAAGTGTTTGTTTTTATAAGAATTTCAGAACCAGTTCATTTGTTCAGTTTGCTGGATATCCACTAGTCTTGAGATGTAGGAGACTATGTAGATGCTGATAGTGACTTGATAATTGGAAGTGTGAAACATGTTTTTGCAAGGCATGGGAAGGCTGCATAGCTTCCATGAGTGTAGTTTTCAATGAATGCAACTTGTTCTTTTGGAGCGAGTTCTCAGTCCTCTTCGTGCACGGATATAAATTTGTCCTACTGTTGCTTTCTACCTGTGCAATGTAGGAAGCACACACCAGAATTCTTGGCAGCAGCTTCATCCAAACTTGCTGCATCACAGTAGGACACTGGATGATTCCTGAAGTGTATTTTCTGCTATGTTGCCAAGATGTTACTCGCTGAAAAGAATTCAAACAGCTTCTATGTAAATTTATTTAAGCACTTTATACAATTATCATGGTCTTAATCCTGTAGAATGGAACAAGTTTCAGCTCTTGACTGTGATTAACTGTGCTGCAGACAGTCCCTGTGAGGCCGTGGACAGGCTGTGCCGGTATGGGGAGAGCTCGCACAGGTCACGTTGGTTTATGGTAGATAAACACTGTGTCTGAAGTGACTTGCTCTTGGCATCACATACAGGCAACAGCAGTGCTGAGCACAACTAGGGTACAACTATTTCTGACTTGTATGTGGAGTTTTCTTGAGCAAACTTTGAAAAATCAGCCTCAGCAGCGAATTCATTAGATGCCAGCATTTGTCTGAATTGATAGAAAGGTTGCAAAAGATAGCTAGAATCCCATTCACAATAAACATATGATGATTTTAAGTATGAAAATGTGGCTGTGAGCCACTTACTAATAAATCTTATAGGAACTGGACAACTGGAGAAATATAAATCTTTAAGTTACAAGAAAGTGGTTGGAAGAAGCTCAAGAATCAAACGACAGAGTTGGTTAAGAAAAATATCTGTCACTAAAAATGAATATGAATGATAGCTTAGACGATGGTAAAAACTACCAATCATGAAAACTTGTAACCTCCTCTGAGTCTTTAAGTCAGAGATTTATGCCCAGTGTGCAGAAAATCAGCTGAATTAGTATTTGAAAGGAAAAGCCCAACAAACAAACGAAAACAACAACAAAAAAGAAGTGGGAGGAGAGGAGGAAAAAGGGTCAGGTTTTCCATGTGTTCAGTGAGAGGTGATAAGCAGATGCCTCAAGAATGCCACGTTGTGCTGCTATCGCTGACCTCCGGCGGGGGCAGCTCCATTGCCTGGTGCTGCGTGGTACCGCACAGCTCAGTGCTGCCAAACGCCAAGCCATGGACATCAGACAGAAGGAATACGTAACCCTGCTCGAAAGGACTCTAAATTCATAAATTCAACCGTATTGCCCGAGGCAGGAGAGGGAGCTGGAGTCAGTGTGGACTGCACAGTTAATGCCTCTGCTGCACGCACAGCATTGTGAGAGTAACTGGTGGAGAGGAGGGTGAAAATGTTACCCATCAGGGATTTCGTTATGAAAGCAATTAGTTTACACAAACCACATTGTTTGAAAACAAGCAACTGGTCGATTAAAAAATGGTGGTTTTAACAATAATTGTTGGGTTAAAAATCCTGCATTCAGTCTCCAAAAGGATACTGTAAGATTAAAGTGGGCACAGAGCAAGGTGTCAGGAAAGATATAAAGCAACAGAGGAACTGTCGTAGACAGGACTGAGTTTGTTACTTAGGAAAAAGGTGAATCATAATGGAATATCTTTTCTCTACACATACAAATAGTAAATAAATTGGCAGCTTTCATTCTCTTTAGAATTCATTAAGTGAAGGCTTGGTGGGACTGGGAGGGATCTAAGTAGAACAGAAGGATGACTGTTTTTGCACAGTGCTGTCAAGATAATTTTCAGAAACCTCACAAGGCTCAGAAGAATTGAAGCAATGTGCAGAGATGACTTTTGTTCTGACTTTTTGTGGGTCTCTGGTTGTACGCACTCTATGATTTCTGTGTGTAGTTAGTAAGTGCTCTGTAATGGGTTGTGCCCCACCCTGTGTCTGTGTATGTCCGGATGCTTTGGGACTCTACTTCAGGCTTAGAATTTGTAAGTGATACAACAAAACCATGCTAATTGTTGGAGGCAATGCTTGTGACCAGGTGGTTTTGCACTGAAAGCAGGAATTCTCATCTTTTTGTTTTGTTCTGAAAAATACAATGAATCTTTCCCAAAGCTGTGTTTTGGCAGTATATAGCCAGTAATGTTTTTTGGAGAGCTTAAGAGTTTAGTAGAGTTTTGATGCTTTTCATTACTGATGCTGAATGGACTGGCTGAAATATCTGCAGGATTCTATGAGGGTACAAACAGCCAGCGTACCTAAACTAATTCTTAAAAGCTGGGTTGTTTTTTTTTTTTCACTCTTCCTAAAAAAACTTGCAAGGGTTCAAAGCTGAATTCAGTGCTGGGGCACCTCTTTAAGGAATTTGGGTGGAAGAGGATGGTGGGAAGTGTTAAAGGTGTTAATATTCCTTGTATCCATTTTTTATCTGTACTGATTTCCCTGTTCTTTCCACTCTCTGAAAAAGGACACCCTGTATGCGTACCCCTGTGGCTCTGACCACACTCCCAGCCCTATGGCCAGCCGGGTACCATTGGAAGCAACCCCCCTCCTGGAGAAAACAGAGGCCCGTCTGACAGCTGTAGCAGTGAATGTGGAAGATGGCCACACCATTGTTTTTCTGGGAGACAGCAGAGGGAGACTGCACAAGGTATGATCTGGATGTGACAGGAAGAAAAGAGGATAAAACAATCAGGGATGCTTAGGTGGAAGGGGGAGAAAAAAAGGCAATTACTCTTGTCCCTTGGAAAGACAGGTTTCTACTAAAGGTCATTACTGTCAGATGGTCTCATCTCACACTGTACTGACTGATGAGAATGTGAATGCCCCAAACAGTGGTCACGTTGCCTTTGGTTACACCTGCACTGAGCCAGCATCAGGGCTGATGCATCCTACATGGCTTCTGCAGGTATTACTAAGCACATGCTTCATGTGGCTTAAGTCACTGCATTGTGATTTTGGTGAGAGGTTGAAATCCTCACACACTGTAGTGGTTCCAATTTGTTTCTGGTGTAGGACGGGTGCCCCAAACTCCTGCTGTGATACTTTGCCTGCATACAACTGTGACTTTCTTGCAGGTGTACTTAGGAGCAATGGGAGATGCACATATATATGCTTCTTTAGCTATCCAGTTAAATAGCATGGTGAGTGGAGACCTGCTGTTTGACCAGCTGCAGGAGAACCTCTTTGTCATGACCCAGTCAATGGTAAGAGCAATAAAATCCCTTCCACAGAAGAGTTGAAAGCATCTGAGGTCCAGACAAACTACTGACGGGTGTGGGGGAGGCAGAGAAACGGTGTATAGCTAAGCCTGTGCTGGGCAGCAGCTGCCTGCCAGTCTGGCTTACAGGGATGGGGACTGGCCTTTTGCAAAAGCTGGAGGAAGTGTGGAGGGAGTGTTGTTACCCTAAGGTGTGTCCTGTTTTCATGTGCATTTCCCTAAGTCAGTCAGGCTGTATCAGCAGTGATGGAGGGATGCGAACTGCAGTCTATAAAAGCCTGCTCTATTGGCATGAAGACAAGGGACTGCAAATTCCTGGGTTCCTCTGTGTTGAGCAGGATCTGTTTGCACAACAGCTTGCATCTCCCTCTGAGCAGAAGAATGTGGGCCTCTGGGTTCACAAGTAATGTGAACCTGTCTTGGTTTAGCAAAAGATTTAAAAGTTTTGTGTAATTAAAACTGTGGTACTTCTGTTTTTAATCAGTTACAACCTAAATAAGCAGAAATGTTTGGGAAATGTCTTTAGATAGCAGAGGTGTGCTCTGACTAGGTATATAATAACAGTCTTGCCGATGAAATCAAGCTGTATAAGGAACTATGCGAGGCACCTTTCCTTCTTCTCTTGCTTTCTGTAATGCTGTTTGTGCCCAGTGGCAGTTGGAGGAGAAGCAGCATTGTGATGCCTCAGGCTCTTGGGATATTGGTGTCTACTGAGTAGGAAATCCAGCTATGGATACTTTTTTTGAGAGGATTTATACAACACCTATCAGCTTCTTGAGCTGGAAAGAAAAGGATCCTTCTAGCAAAGGAAAAAGTAGCCCTTGAGTTACTCTGAAGGAGAGAACAAACAAAAAATGAGAGCATGCTGGAAAATCACTGCTTCCATTCGCCATCCCACAGTGCACTTTGAGATACTCAGAAATTTTGTAACACTTCAAAGGAGGAGTTGAAATATGTGAGTGGAAGAAGATTAGGGAAATCTGAAATATATCCTTAACAGTAATTGTTCTGCAATTAAAAAATGCAAATTACATCATGTACTTAGCAAAAGTAGTAGGTCAGGGATTAGGAATTGGTATTTTAAAGTAATTGACAGTGTAGTGGCTGAAGTGTAGTAGCAGATTACAGAGAGGGCAAGAGGCTGAAATCAGCAAGGATAGTAAGTTAAAGCATACATGTTTTGAAAGTAAAACTTACCACAGATGGGAGAAGGTTTTTGTTCCGCATTGATCAAAGTTTCTTGGTCTGCTTTCAGTCAAAATGATAGTTCTGCCAGATAGAGCTGGGCAATAGTGCAGATGCATTCAGAGGCCTCAGCTGGAGCTGCTGTCTCCAGCCTCAGTCATCTACATGTCAAGAGAGATGGTGTCCCATGAGAGTCCAGAAAACCAAAAGAGTGAATGGTATTCAGTTTGCTATTCTTTGATCCATTTTGTTAAAATATAGTTTTATCACTAAATAAAGTCTCCTCCTTGCAAAAAGATGTCACAGATAGCCCACTAATAGCAATACACTTTGCTTGCCTTAGTGCCTCTGTTCAGCCTGATGTTTAGATATCCTTCACCAATATATGAAATGGCCATTCAGATGGGCTCTGGAAACGTGTTCCTTCTTTATTTTTATGCAATATTGGGAATTAAGAAGTTGTTTCAGTGAGCATGTGGATGGCAGGACTTGCTAGTTAGGCAGAAGCAGCCATAGACCTGGCACCTGTGGTGTGTGCGCTGTATTTTTACTGATTTCTTTCTCTGACAGGTGGTAAAGGTTCCCATACTGGAATGTTCCCTGTACTTGGACTGTGAATCCTGTCTGGCGCTGAAGGATCCCTACTGTGGCTGGTGTGTCCTTCAGGGACGGTAAGATAGATCCCTGTTCACCTGCAAGGATTTTGGAGGGATAGCGCTTAGGGATTGTCTCCGTTTACACTCTTCCTTATGTCTGTGTCTGGATTTAGTTTATTTTCAGTTCCTCTATGGGATATTCTCTCTTATTTATCATTCATCTATCTGCCTCCTTAAAACACTGCCAGCAATCAGTTGCACACAAGGGTGTCTTTCCATTGCTTTTGGGTCTTTGGTCACCACTCATGATGCTCCTGTCCAGTGGATTTCAGCCTTGTTTTAGTGTGGCTGCAGCTCAAACTGCCTCATTTCAAATGTAGAGAAAACATCTTATCTCCTCCTCCGGTGTCATTCTCTTATTTAGCACTCTTTTTCACATCTCTCTCCCCTACTGATGTTGCTTAATAAGACATGGTTTATTCCAGTGTGTCTGTCTGCTTGCTGGCTTTGTCTCCCAGTAGAATGCTATAGGAACTCCTGTATGACCCTTGAAGCCCCAGAAAGTGCCTACCCATCTGTATTTTGGCAACAGTTCATCCTGTTATTGAAGGTGGTGGGAGGATGGGACGTCCATGGCTTTGTGTAGCAACTTCCCCAAGACTCTAGCAAGGCTTCAGACAGCCAGTGTCAGCTTGGAAGCCAAACGTGTACTGCTCGGGCTTCACAGACCTCTCACAGGGTCTCCTGCTCTTTTCCTGCAGGTGCAGCCGTCGCTCTGAGTGCTTGCGGTCCAGGTTGAGTGAGCAGTGGCTCTGGAGCTTTAACTCTACACAGCAGTGTCTGTCTGTCCAGTCACTAACTCCAGCCAATATCAGCAGAGAGGAAAAGAGAAATGTGAGTGGTGATGATCCTCTGATGGTGCTCAAGCATGTTGAAAGACCCCTGTAAACTCTGAGGAGTCAGAAGTCTTCCTGTTGCTTTCAGTGGGGTACTGAATCACTGAGCCTTCGAGCACATATTGTCTGCCTCACATGAGTTTGGCTGTACCAGGAGATAATTGCATTGTGTTTTCCCATAAAATTAGATGTCCTTGCCTGCTAAGAGTTACTGGGTATTCTGGAGTATTTGATGGCTGCTTGGGTGGGGTCCCTCCTTGCCTTAGTATCTATTGAGGTGTCCATGTCTGTGATTCCACAGTGTTTCTGACACTTGCTGTCAGGAAGATCTGAAAAGAACTACCAAAATTATGGCTTCAGTGTGGCATCTGAGAGCTGGCAGAAAAGCAAAGAAGGTGCTACAGTATTTTGAAGTCTGTCATTGTGTCAGGAGGTGGCAAGAATCTGTCTTTTGCCAGAGACTTGGGCAAAGGGGGAAGTTGCCAATTGCTTGGTGGATGCCAAGTCCGTCCTAGGAGTGAGACATTATAGGAAATTGGATGTATGTGTAGATACGCCTCCTTTATGGGGCTCTTACTTTGAAAAAAACAGAACCAGAAAATTAGATGAAATAAAGAATGTGTTAGAGGGCAAATTATTTACTGGATATTATTGAATTGGTAGATATTCCTGGCTATCTCGGACTTACCTTCTTTGCGTGAGGAAGAATTTTACTCATGTTACTTTGAAGATTATGAAAGCCCAGCAGTTCTGACAGAGTCAGGAATCATGTGTCCTTCTCCAGATCCCAGCCAAGCACCAGCTTTGTCAACAGGAGCAGGTCAGTGAAATGCTTTAAATGAAGCATGATAGCTCTGATAACATTGTTGGGAGAAAGTACGTTGTAGGTCCATCAGATTGCCAGGATTAACAACCATGAACGTATGTGGTCTGTTAGCAGGTGTTCATTTCATTCTGTCATAATATATGTTTGCTTTCTACTTGTGTGCCACACACATCCTGTGCTATTTTGAGCTGTTGCCAAATTCCAATGCCAAGTTCTGGTAGTTGGAAAGGAGATCCTGCTTGAAGGGTTGTATGCAAATCTGAATATGATCTAAAATGCAGTCTAGAGTGGTGTCTGGTTTGGCAGCTTTGTCATAAATCTGGAGAGAGAACTCTCTTAAATACTGCTTTATTATTTAAATCAAACAAAATGCAAACCTTCTCATAATCCATGTAGTTATAGGAGAAGGAAGTACATGTAAGGAAAGGAGAGTCCTTATAGTTAGAAATTATTCTGCAATGCGACGTACCTTCAGAAAGTACATAGTCAGCCTTCTATTACTGTGAACAATAACTGGCTGAGTATTGCTAATTGGCCACTCTAAAGAACCTGGAAAGTTCTCAGTTTATAGTCTTTGCACTGGATTTTACTCAGCCTGTCAATCTGAGCTCTGATGAGCTGATCTCTTCAAAGAGGTTGTTAATCTGAAGTAAAAGGCAGGTGCCATTTGGGAAGCATTCCACGCAATTCACCTGAATGGCTAAACACATTTTCCATGCAAGTATGCAGCTGGCTAATAGGTCCGAAGCAGTCTCCATGGACATAACATGACAGCAGAACCCAGCTAACACACTTATTCAATCTCAAACTCCTTAATTTTCAATATTATTTACAATATTATATCTGGCTTTCACACTGCTTTAGTCTGGAACAAACTGACCAGGTCTCCGTTTGGGGTGGTCAGGCATGGAGGGAAAGGGCTTCATGTACTGCCACTGCAGGCAGAATGGGCAGTATCATCTTCCCTGTTCAGTTCTGCAAATGTGGGCCTGAATTTAAGCACAGTTGTAAAAATCAGTGTAGAGAAATCCACAATCTAGTTCCCATTATTTCAGGCTTCAGATATTGTTGACTCTTATATAAGTCAGTCTTGCTTTTATTTCAAGACTCCCTAGATGCTATGTTACTTTCATATTGCATCTCTGAGGCTTAACAAGTTGCTTCTGTTTTCTAGCCTAAACTTGCTCAGGGAAGGCTTGTGTCCATTTGATCTATTTGCATTGTCCTTTTGCTTCCATGGCTCTTATCCCACTCAGTGAACTATGGCCAGGCATTGTTAGCACAGAGTTTTGCTGTGCTAACTGTGCCAACTTTTTCTTCACATTCTTTTGTTACTCGGACTTCCTCTTTCTTTCACTATATTGCTAGCTCTTCTTTGCACAGCCTCTGTGTTCTGCTAAGATGAATTTGAAGCTAGTAACCAGAATCAAACACTGTTTCTTAATGAGGTCTCATTAGAGCCTTAGATACCAGCGCTTTCCTATTCCTACTTACAATACTCTTTCCAGCTCACTAAAATATTTGCCTCTTTCCAGCTTTATTTTAAAGGTTGCATAGCAGCTCATCTGTCACTTTAAGCTGTTGTGCTCTAAGGTGGTAGCAAAAACTCTTGCGTTCAATTTACAAGTGCTCGACCTTGTCTTCTTTACTATTGAACAGCGTTATTGGCAGTCATTGGAAATAATGGCCTTTTTGGAGAAAAGAGTATTTATAGATATGGTGTTATAACCCTGAAATCCTGGAAGGTGTTAGCCCTTCCACCACTGCCAAATGTAATCACCCCTATGACAGTGATGGGAGTTGACAGTACTGCAGTGACTCCTGCCTCCAGCTGCATGTGATACCCTTATTTTCTGCTAACCATGGGGCTTCATACACACCTCATCATCAACTGTTTTACTAGCATACTGCTTCACTTGCCATCCTATCAGGAACCCAGCTTAGGCCTGACTGATCCTTCACCAGAAACGTTAATTGTTTTGCTGTGAATAGAGCTGGCTTGCAAGAGGAGGTCTGAATTCTGTGAGCAGAACAATGGACAAGCTTCTTGTTACTTGTTTTTATAGCAAACTGGCTTGGAGAAATGGCAGCTCCTGGAGTTGAGCAGAGCATGCAGTATGTTCCTATTATTTGGAGAACTAATACTCAACTCTAGGGTTGGAAGAATTTGTCTGGAACAAGATTATATTAGCTGTTTTAGTACTGTCATATGCAAAATATCTCCTTCATGCTTATGCTATGAGCTGCAGTAAGTAAGTAAGTTTTGGCCATCTCTGCAGCTATTTGATCTATCAGAAAACAGTGACAGTATTTTCCCAAAGGGAACTGGTCTATCCAGAGGCTTGACATGAGACCTGGATTTAAAGAAGATAAGCCTTCAGTCATTGCAAGTGAGATTACAAGTTTTATAAACCTCTTTGCTGACTCACTTCTTAGTCTGGACATAGAATTAAGCTCTCAAGGTGAAGGCAGTATGTGAAGGACATGCCAGTTCTCAGGGTTTGGTTTGCCTTTGGATAACAAAAGAAGACACAGCTTTGAACCTGGAATGTTGCATCTTCCTCTAACACAGAGATGGCAATGGAATTACAGCAGATAAGGATGGAGGGATCTTCAGACTAGTCTTCCTTCCCATGGTTGGCAAGAGCTGTCATAAACTACTCCTGACCAACTTGTCCAACTTGTTTTTAGTGTCCGTAGGATAATCCAGTGATTGAGATGCTAGAAGCATGGAAAGGAATCTGTCTTCATAGCTGACAGTGTCTTTCCTAAAGCATGCTGTGTAGCTTAACAGTACGGCAGGTTTATAGTGGCTCCATTTCTAAGAAATTTTTATTTTCATTTTCAGATCATGTCACCATAAAGCTCGTAGTGCGTTTCCATGACATCTTCATTGCTTCTGTGGACTTCTCTTTCTATGACTGTGCTGCAGTGGCCCTGCTGTGGAAATCGGCACCGTGAGCACCTGCTTTTTCTTGTCTGTAGTTATAGGGAGGGTGGATGTCCCTTCCTGGATCATCTTAGCATCTGCTTTTCTATCATTGTCCCAGGTGTCAGAAGTGCGTGAGCAGTCTCTGGGGATGTAACTGGTGCATCCAGCTGCACCTCTGCACCCACAAAGCAGCCTGTGAGGAAGGAACCATTATCTACAATGAAAGGGTGCGTCTCCTACTCCATCCTGGTCCTATATGCTGTAGCAGCCTCAGTGAGTTGCAGTGAGTCAGAACCTTGACAGGTAAAATAGCAGCTGTCAGTCACATCAAGCAAGGTCATGAGCTGTTGGAGCAAAGCCTTCGCTTGGAGCGACACAAGGCCTTGCTAGGTTTCTGGGGAAGTGTCATCAGATGAAACAGGTCACCCTTCTGGGGTTATCCAGCCTGTGTTTTCAAAGCAAGGGACAAGAGCAAGTTGGCAGGGAAGCTGAGTAGAGAGTTGGAACAGATGCCCAGTTTGGGGCTGCCACACGTGGCTTTGCAGTTCTGTGGGGGATGAAGGCAGGCAGACTTCCCTCTGAGTGGAGGCAAGTACAGGAATCTGTGGGAAGAGGGAATGTTGCTGGAATTTCTGCACTGTTGACAATTCCCAGTCCTATCTCAAGGCGAGGTGACATGAGATGTAGCTGTCACTGAAATCCAGAGGGTGAAGCAGCATCTTGGGAACGCTGCTCTGGGAAGTAATACGGAGTGTTTTTCTGCTTGGGTTTTATTCTGTTTAGTTTCTTTCTCTCTTCTCACCCCACCATGTTGTTTTTCTCTAGGCCCAGATCCCAACCTCAAGTGTGTTTCCTTCTTCAGCAGCTCCCCTCACCAAGTCCTCTACCACAGCCCCAACCACGGCCACAAAACCTGTCACTCCCCCCGTGCGTGTGGTACCAAGCACTGTGCCCCTCACAGAGCCCAACCACGTCACGTTCTCCGCAGCCTCAGATATGACCACCGAGCCTACAGAAACCCTCAGCTATACATACTTGACTCTCTCAACTGAAACAGCCTCTCTCCAGGCTGTCACAGAATCCCCTCTACCACCCCCAGCAGACAAACCTGCTGTCACTGTGCCAGACACAACTTCTCCCGCAGCATCTGTCCTCACCAACCCATCCAAAAACACAGATCACGCAGCCTTGCCCACTGGAGGGCCAGCCACTGCCCAGGAGCCACGGCACACCAGCCCACCCACCACCCTCGTGGGTAGCCCTCTGCATACATCTACAGCAGCAGTAACACCTTCCCCTCATGTCACCAGTTTCAAGTGGCCTCTCAGTTCTTTTCCCACCACAGAGGCACTGACGTCTGCTGTCCCATCTCCCCAAACCCCCAGCCAGGTGCCGGGGGGCCCTGCTGCCTCTGATTCTCCCGGATTGCTGGGAACTGAACTACCCGCTTCGGAGCTCCCACCGTCAGCTCCCCCAGACTGGCTGCTGGAGGAAGGCACGGAGCTCCGGGACACAGAGGACTGGATGGATTTGCTGCAGGCTGAGAATGACACTTCCCCCTTCTCTGCTTCTACTCTTCTGTCGGGTGATGGTGATTCTTCAGAGAGGGATGTCCCTGACTTTCCCAGGATCCTCCACCCTGACCTCGACTATCAGTATGACGCCCCTGAGTTTTGGGAGGAGGTAAATTGCTGGGATTTGGAATTCATAGTCTAAGGCTGTAACACTTTGAAAATTTCATACGTGCCTGGTATTTCAGCACACAGGGGAGGTTGTGCCCTCTGAGAGTGTAGAAGCTGACCACTGTAATGTGCAGGATGAGAAGTGGCAGCCTCAGGAATAAAAATGTGTGAAGGTTCCCAAGTCTTGTGGAAATGCTGCTGGCCTGAAGGAGTCAGCAAGGTGGTAGCTGCTGTGATGTCCAGCATATTCACAGCTTTCTGCTGTCTTTCTTGTAACTTCATAGTAAAGAAGCACAGCTGTGTCTTTGTTCAGGCAGGGCTTGTTTCTCTGTTGGCATGTTAGGCTTTGATTCCCTGTATCAGAACCATGGAGGTCTCTTTCTCTAAAGACTTATGTTTGTTTTCAGAATGAAGAGCTTAGCTGGGGTCCAGATGCATGTCCCTGTGTGCAGGGAATCCAGGGATCTTCGCTGTTTCCAGTCAACGTGGCGAGGAAGATAACCTTGCTGGGGAAGAACTTCCACCTCTATCAGGTAGTCAGCTCAACACCATCAGCACTGAGAAACTAATAATGCAGAGCACTGCTTGGACAACCTGTCCACGGGACTGCTAAAAAGTACATGTAATACAGTTGTGGCTCTGCCTAGGTTTCTCCTGTTTGCAGAAACATTTAGAGGAATGACCTGCTGCTGTGAATAAAGAATTCCATAGCTGGATTTATTGATGGGTAGGAGGTCACCAAGAGAAAGGGGGGGAGTACAAGTGTGCAGCAACCGGCTGGAGAAGTTCTGCATGCGTTTGGATTAAGTTGCACCTGTGCGCCACTGTAGATGGTAGTAGTTCTTGGAGTAACTTCCTGCTGAATCTCTGCTGATTGTGTCTCCATAAGCTAAAGATAAATCATCTGTTCCCTTTCCTTTCTGGCATACTCATGTTAATGTGGCTATTCCTGTCATACCTGAAACTTCTGCAATGGGGAAAACCACCCTTGAAAGCTATGTTTCTTGGGTGTGCCTCTGATAAAAACTCTTTGCTTCTCAAGACAGAAGACTGATTTAGTAACCCTTTGCAAACAACTGCCTCAGAACATGCAGCCCACAGACTAATTGTTACTTTATATGTTAAACCTGATATACTGCACTGTTCAGAGGAGCAGAGCTGGTTACAAATGCATATCCATCTTTTTTATAGGAAACATCTAAGCAATTCAGTGGAAGATTTATAGAAGAGAGAGAGAAGAAAAATACACTTAGTGTTTTTTGAAGGTGCACTGCCCTAATCTGTGTACTCCACTATTCATTGCCAAGCTAATGTTTCAGAGAGACATACAGGCATAACTTCACAGTCCCACTGTTTTTTCTTTAATACCACCTCCTGTGCTGAGTTCTCCCTGCACTGACATACAAGTGCTCCCTTCTGGGTGTTTTGGTTTGTGTTGGTTCAGAGCCCTTGAGTATAGCATTGAGTTGGCATAACAAAGGGAAAGAGAGGAGCACACTTATCAAGCCACTTGCTGTGCAAGCAAAAGTACTGGAGAGGCAGGAGTACACTGTGTAGCAGGAAGCGCTGTGTACTTGAGAAATGGTGCCATGGGTATCTTCTCTGCAGGACCAGCAGTGGGACTATGAGTGTGTCCTGAATTTGGAGGGGAGGACAGTGGTGATGGATGCTTATGTGGAAGGAGAAGAAACAAACCAGTCCCTCTGTTATATCACCTGCCAGATGAACCAGGTGAGTGCTTGGAATATGATGCCATTTCAGAGTTCATACTGCTGCTCTTTTTGCTCAGCAGAACAGGCTGGAAGGCAAGCTCTTTGGGAATGTCCTGATTTCTGCTGGGATAGTATAAATACTACATATCAACAGCTAAAAACACCTGTGTGTTATCAACATTATTCTGATAGTAAATCCTAAACACAACACTGTACCAGCTATTAGGAAGAAAATTAACTTGAGTCAAGGATTTTTCAGCTTCTCATGTCCTGCCAGCAAGAAGGCTGGAGGGGCACAAGAAGTTGTGAGGGAACACAGCCAGGACAGCTGACCCAAACTGACCAAAGGAGTATTCCATACCATATGATGTCATGCCCAGTATATAAACTGGGGGGAGTTGGCTAAGAGGGGTGGATTGCTTCTCGGGGACTGGCTGAGCATCAGTCAGCAGGTGGTGAGCAATTGTGTTGTGCATCACTTGTCTGTCTTGGCTTTTATTTCATTCGCTTTTTGTTATCTTCTTTTTCATTACTAGTATTGCTATTATTACTACTATATTTTATTTTTATTTCAATTATTAAACCATTCTTATCTTAACCCATGAGTTTTTCTTGTTTTTGTTTCTCTTCCCCGTCCCATCGTGGGGGGGAAGAGAGAGCAAACATCTGTGCGGTGCTTAGTTGGTGGCCGGGGTTAAACCATAACAGGCGAAAAGAGCATATTTTGCAAAAATATTTGGAGAATATTTAGCACTATGGGGCCCTCATCAGTGATACTGCTGCCTGGCAGTACTGGTATCTTCAACTTAAAGGCTGTGCCATCTGAGCCACACGACCTGTTGCTGCATTTGCTGTAGTACAGGATGATGCTGTCTCTGAATCACCACTCATTGCAACCTGCCAGGATGGTGCAACTTCTGCTTTAGCTTGAGGCACTGTTGTTCATTGTTTTCTGGATTGTGACTTCTTCTGTGAGGGTGGTTCTTTCATGAAAAGAAAATTGCTGTTAATACCAATTTTGTTCTTAGTGGCGGAAGCTAGCCTGTGGATTGTAAGATCAACAGGCAAAATTAAAACATCCATGTGCATTTCTGGATGATGTGTGGATTTTACTTAGGGCAAGATTTGCAAGCAGAGGTGATATTTTTAGTTCACCGACTTGAATAGTTAAGGTAGAGGAACATCATAGGCTCTTGTGCACACAAGCCCTGCGGACCAGTTGCAATCCTACCCCTTCAGCATCACTGAAATGGCAGAAGTGCCAGCTTGAGCAGTTTTCTGAGCAGGTGGCTCGTAGATAGGAGTTAGCCGTTTCAGAACGCAGTATGCTATGCAAGTTAGATAAGTATTGTGAGCACACGTATGTTTTCCGTGTCCATCCTAGTGAACCAATGCCTGCTACTTTTTCTAGATCAGAATTGCGACTGCGTGAACCAGTGAGGACAGGCCTGTGCTGCCACTGCCCCAGCTAACGCTGCCTTCTCTGCCTTCACGGGAAGCTCCGTATAGGCTGTGTGTGCCGGTGCACTATGCAGGATGGCTGCTGATCCTTTTTTGCCTGTTCAGCTGGCTTTGTTTGTGCCTCTGTTAAGTCCTTTGTCTTGATGGTCTTTGTCTTTGCAGTACAGTTACACAGCGCCTCAACTTGAATTCAACGCCGTGGTGTTTGTGCAGAGGCGGCAACACCTTCGAGTGGACAGTGCTGCAGATCTTCACGGTAGGATTGCAACACCTCCCCGCCAGAAAGGCAGCAGGTGCAGGAGAAGAGAATTGAGAAATCCTCAAAGGAGGCTTTTTGCTTCTGTAGTAGTCCTATCACAGGGAAACTAAGGAAAACATACAGGCTCATTTCTGTTGCTTGTAACAGGGGAGGGAGGAGGAGAGGGTTCTGTGCAAGATGCCAGGTTGCTGGATTGTTCTGTACCCTAGGGAAAGTTTGCAGATGCCTCTGAATTTTTCTCCTTTGCAGTGACTTTTTACAACTGCTCTGTGGGACACACTGATTGTAGCCGCTGCCAAACAGCTGACTCAAAGTACAACTGTGTGTGGTGTGGAGGTAACAACCCAAGCTGTATCTTCAGGGGCTCTTGCAAGGAAGAGATAGAAGACCTGTGTCCAGCGCCTCTCATTCACTCTGTGAGTAATTTGCTTGCTAGTGTATTGCACCTGGGGCAAGGAGGGCTGCATTCTTCAGTTGAAATCAAGGGGCTGTGAACTCAGAGTGCAAGCAGTGCAGCTTCAGGCCATCTGAAGAGCAGGTTAATCCCATTTTACTGTGATCCCTCGGTGTTGTGAGGATGCTAGACTTTTGTGCTGGGCTTTCAGTTTGTTGATAGAGAAATGGAGAAAGATGCATTTGTATCTCATGTGAGCTGAAACTGGCACTCCAGAAGGAGCAGAATCGTTTGGGAGCTGGGAAAGTGTCCACATATTGGATCCTCCAACTGTTCTGAGCCAGACCCTGAAACAGGTTGGCCCAGTTGAGCCTGGAGAAAAAGGAGGGTAAAACCTAGTGATAACAACACATCAAGGATGGGAAGGGCATGACAGGTTACTGGAATTAATTATTTTTGTCTGTTTATTTTAAATGTTTCTTGCTAACTGCCACATGACGAGTGTCTGTAGCCATGTGTCCCTTTTGCTGTCAGCTTGTCCTCCCTCCGGTGGCACACAACATCCATGTGCTGCATCTTGTCTTAGTTTATCTTGGATGCTGCTCGGGGACAGAGCTTTGACGTTTGTGCAGCATGCAATTCATTGTCTTACTGATGCTGAGGGGGGAATGGTGCTTGCTGCTTCAATACTAGTAACATGTATTGGCTTGTGCATTCCCACTCTTCAGCAGAAATGCCATATGGAGTGGTCATCACGTTGATGAGAAGGCAAAGTGGGGCAGTCCTTGCCTTAGGAGTCTGTGGTGAATTATCACCTCGGGGGGGCACTGCTGGCAACAGTGAGGTATGGGAGAGAAGGCTTTGACTGCGGTGTTCTTTACATTTTTTCTTCTATTGAGGGTACAACCTGGTACTAGTTCAAGCAAGTAAAAGCCCATAGCAGTGACCCAACCAGGCAGTTTTTAAAGGGGCAGTTGAAGGGCCCTGTGCTGTAGATCAGTTGCCAGACTGCAGAGGTCTGAGATACTGTGACATTTACACATGCGCGGATGTCTTTGCAGGTGTACCCCCTGTCTGGACCAGTGGAAGGTGGCACTAGAATCACCATCACTGGCTCAAACCTCGGGCAGAAACATCAAGACATTGCAGAAACTGTCACTGTTGCAGGAATTCCCTGTGCCGTAGATGCTCAAGAGTATGAGATCTCTAGCAGGTAGAGTATCTGTGAAACCTCCTCCCAGAGGCAGGCGCTGGCTTTTCCCTTGGCTGCTGACACCAGCCTGAGATGTTGTTGCCTTTGCTGTAGCACGTATTGAGCCTTGCCCGTTCCCCAGGGAGTGCCCCGAGTCAGGTCACTGTCTCATTAGTTACTCAAGCAGTGACCTTAGAGAGATAAGGTTGTGTACAAGGCGATGGCCAAACAGTGCTGCTGTGTACTGACCGCACTGCCAGTACAGAGCCGGCAGGCCAGTCAGAGCGGGGAGTCGCAGGCTCGGAACCATGCAGTTTGGTGGGTGTCCCTCCCAGCCACGGGGTGATTTCAATAAAGCAAAACTCATGGCTTGTGCAAGTGTCACTTCTAGGAAAATATCCTGACCATGTTAACACAGGGTGAGGATGGGATCATGTGGTCGGAGGTACGGCACAGATTTTTGCCTCTGTTTGAATGGGCACACCCCTAGACTGTCATTCTTCACTTGTCAGCCAGACTTCCACCTCCCAGAATAAACCCAATGAAAGGACCCTCTAAATCGGGGACAGACTAGGGAGTCCTAGTGGTCCCTATGCCACTCTTGCGGTGGCTAGGAGTGCCTGGCAGGTCATGTAATACTTGTAAAAAGAGTACCTGGGAGGAGGATGAGAAGCAGGAAGACATGTCCTGCTGAATTCAGCTAATGGCAGTGATAGAGAACTGGATAGCTGGTGTGTCTGGCCAGGGCAGGACCACATAACAAGGCCATGTAGTCCAGTGGTGAGAGTTGTGACTAGGGGGCAGCTAGGAAGCAAGGAAAAGGGAATATTTGTGTAGTTGGCTTGTGACAGGGCAGGTAGGTGGGAGCCTTGGACAAGGGAGGGAGAGGAGCCAAGCAATCAGCAGGAGAAGAGGAGAGAAATTGTGAGTAACCTCTCATCAGAGCTATCACGAACCCATTTTTCCATTCCATGGTAGCAGTAGTTGTAGCACCCTTCCCTCTGGGAGCCAGGTAAGATCCTGCTGGGAAATGGCCTGCTGTGTTGAGCAGTGTTGTCTTGTCTGTGCACCTTGTTTGTCTGGACCCATCTGCTTTCTGTTTTCATCCTAGAATTAGAACATAATCTTTCTGGGGTTAGCACTGTCTTTGTTCTGTATCTGTAGATCACCTGGCATCACAGAGTCCTGGCTTGGGACTGCACTGCCTAACTTCAAATTCCTGACACTTTTTGGTTGAGGGGATATAGCTGTGAACCTGGAACCCACTCCTGAGCAAGGCCCAGATAGATTAATCTCTTACTGCGTGGGAAGGCTGGGAAGTTTCCTGCAGAGTAGTTTTTCTGTTAGCCAAGTCAGTGCTGTAACATGGGATTCCTTCATGCCCTGTTCTATGTACAACCTGACTTTTCACCTTGTCAGTGTCTCCCATACCAAATTATGGCTGGAAAAGGGCTGGGAAGAATGGTGGTGCAGATCAGGGGAACTGGCTGGTCCCGGAGGCCACTGGCTGAAGACCAGTGCCGGCTAAACCTACAGTCTGGAGTTGTCTTCTGCATCAGACACAGCGCTAATGTGTGGGTTGACCACTGCTAGCCTGGGGTCACTCCGGATGTGACTGATTTAATCAGCTCTGGACAGTAACAGATTTCTTGGACTCTTCATGTTTCTGTGATAACAGTGGGCTTCATCCTGTCTGTCACAGAAGGAATAATCTTGGATAGCATGGGCCTGTTTGGAATCACCCCCGTGTTTTTTACTTCTGCGCCTAATCCAGCTTTTAAAGGTGTTTCTCAATGTTCAGTGGTATATTCTGAGCATATGATAAGGCTGAAAGAAGGGAGCTATTGTTGCTAGATGGTTTTCAGACATGATGCAATGGATACAGATCATCTGCTTTTCCATGGTGTGACCCTGTTCTTGGATTGCCCTGCAGTATCGTCTGCGTCACTGGTGGGAGCTGGACAGAGAGATTTGGGCACATTGTGGTGGAAGTGCCTGGAGGAGGACGTGGAGTTTCTGGGCACATTTTCACCTATCAGGTAATATTAACTATTGCTTGTTTAATACCTCTCCCTGTTCTTCCAGTATCCCTGCTATGTGGCTGTCTACTGCATGAATGTACAAGGCTCTGTCAGGCACTTGCTGCTGATATTTTTATCTCAGTTTTCTGTTGTTTGTGTTGTGTGGTGGGTTTTGGGGTGTTTTGTTTTGTTTTTTGCTTTTCTCCCCCCATCTTTAGATTATAACAACAGCTGTACTGGGTAATACTGAAGATCCTATTGTCTAATGATTTTTTATTTTTTTTTTTTTTGACAGTGTTAGCTATTAAATGCATAAAGAAAGAGGAAAACCACAGGGTATCTTTCTGATTTGGAGATTTTTTTTTTTTTAATTTCTGACTTCTGACTTTCCTTTTATTAAATTGCAAATTACTACTTGAACACACTTTTAGCTTCTGACCTTCAGCAACTAGTGGCGATAAGTCCAAATTTATGGACAAAGCATTGTATGGAGAAGTGTTTCTTATTATTTTTAAACATGATTTTGATAACTGTTTGATATCTTAAGTCCAGCAACTATGAAATAATATTTAAGTAGTTTTTAGATACAATTACTCAGTTTTCATCTTTGCCGTGCAATTTACAAGTTACATACCTAGTTCTATGTGTCCCTCTCACATGGGAAGGGGTAAGAGATGCCTGTAAAGTCTTAGGTAATTCTGTCTTTGGCTGTATGGAACCATTTTATATATTGGATTATGCTTGTTGCTCTTCTTGGGGTTTTGGTTCTGTAATCACCATTTTGAGACAGGGTGATGAGAACTGCATACTATGTTCAAGATGTGAATGCAAAAGGGATTTTTACTGCGGCGCAAAAATCTTCTTTCTTAATTCCCTTCCCAGTAATTCTTACCACTTGGTGTGTTTTTGTTGAGATGTGCTTAGAGATGGTAGAGTTGTTATAGGTACCAAAGCACTCTCAAATGGGCAGGAGCTATTTTGAAACTCACAGTTTATGATGGTTGGGTTGCTTTTTTGCTGTAGTCTCCCTGCTCCTTCTCACTTCATGTATCTTGCTCTTCATTTATCAGCAGTGACTTGTGCCACTCTGCCTGGTTCCTCTAAATTTTGCTGCAGCTCCTCAGCGGTACTAAGTTTTTGTTAGTCTGAATAATTTATCAAATTTCATTTCCATTTTACAGATCACCTACAAGTATGTTTGACAGCACAGGTCTCAACACAAATTCTTAGGGCTCCCTGCTGGTAATCTCTTCATCTACTAGACAGACAGATCATTTATTTGTTACTTTGTTTTTTCTAACCTGAGTTATTAATCCAGTTACTGATCTGATCAATCCCTTTGAGTGGTTAATCCTAGGGTTTGTGTGTGAGGCTCACAGCTCTGCTGTTTGCAGCATCCACCTACCTTTTGCAGTCTGTGGAAAGACTGGTTCTCTAGTTGCAGTTCTTGCTGGTGTGGTTGATCCCTCCTCTGTTCCCTCTGCTCCGTAAGGTAGCTGCTGGAGCCTAGCTGAGGCCTGCCTGTTATTGAGATGTATAGCTTCTATTTTCAGAGCACGGGAGGTCACTGAACATGTTCTGCTGTTTTCTTTCATTGACTTATCTTTTGAGATCCTTGTAATTCATCTCCTTTTTCTCCTTCTTTTTTGTTTTTCTTCCCCAACTCTTCTAGAACCCAGAGCTGAAATCCATTGTTCCAACTCAGGGCCCCAAAGCGGGAGGAACCTGCCTTACCCTCCTGGGCTCAAAGCTGCTGACTGGGCATCCTAGTGAGATCAGTGTCCTGCTTGGAGACCTCCCTTGCCACATGTAAGATCAGAGCCTGCTGATGTGTGCTGGCTGTGCACTGCCCCTCAGTCCTTCCCAGGACTTCCCATGCCTGCAAGGCGTGATGCTGCCTGGCTCAGCTCTGCTCACCTCCGTGTTCCAGGAGATCCTCTCCTTGAGGGTCATGGCAGCACCCTTGACCTTCTTATACAAGGCTGCCCACGTTCCCTTGGACGTGAATAGTGCTGCATGGCCTCTGTTCTGCATGTCTGTTGACAGGACTATACCCCATCCTGACAGCTCTGCTTTTGCTGATGGGGGACTGCAGTTGACTCCTGCAGACTAATGCTCAGAGCTGCTTGTTCTCTTGCATCCTGGGACATGCACACCCGACAGCACTGCTGGTGAGAAGCTGCACGTGCCTTGGTGGCATGCGTCCAGTCTCTTCAGTCTGGACAGTGGCTGTACCTGCCTTTTGTCCACATGCTGCTCAATGACAACTGCCCCGCAACTACTGCTTGCTTAGATAAAGCACAAGACCTTTCAGCATTAAATTTAGGAAAACACCGGAAGAGGTTTGCAGACTGTCTGCAAACAAGGCATAGTGCTATAAAATCTGTCTCTGCAGTGGCTATATTCATCCCTTGTTCTGTCTTCTGTTTCTCCAAGCCTCTCTGAGATGACAGAGGATCAGTTGGCATGCCAGACAAGTCCCAGCAATGTATCTGCAGAACTCCCCGTCACTATCAAATACGGAAACCAAGAGCGGAGACTGGAAGGATCCCTCTTCAGATATACTCTGGATCCCAACATCACTTTTGCAGAGCCACCTAAAAGCTTCCTCAGGTAGAAAAACCGAGTGCACCTTCCACAGTGCTGTGTCCTGAGGCAGGTACTGCAGCACCAATGGCTGTTGGAGTTGCACTTTGGAGTAAAGCCAGGCTTGTAGGAATGAGTATAAGCAGAAGGGTGGGAGCATGGGCAAGACAGAGCTAATGAATAATAGGAGTTTGAGATCAGCTACTTTTCTTTTTCAGCGGAGGGAGAGTGCTCAGAGTTCATGGATACAACTTGGATGTTGTACAGAAACCGAAGATCCGAGTTACAGTTTCTCCCTCTGAACGCCGGCGGCGAGGACTGGGACGATGGCGCAGAATCATCCCAGACACCGAGTGCCCTGAGGACGCTCTGTGCAGCATCCAGCAGGTAGCGTGGCAAACCGCTCAGTGGAGCATAAGCGTTGATGTGTTGCTCTGGAGAGATGGACTTTCTGTCCCTAGGGCTTTTCTCCCCACTTGCTGTTATCTGCTTGGATCGTACCAAGAGTCTTGGCCAAGTGAAAGTATTCTCTGCCAGACCAAGAGTTTAAGCACTTTCAGAAACATTTCCATGAGTTGGGTCTGCCTCTGCTTAGAGATGTGCAGGACTTGTGATGTGGGACAGAAGCAGCAGGGCAGTGTGGAGATAAAGAAATTACTGCTGAGCCAGAGAGCTTGTGTGGCTCAGCATGTCCGTGCTCCAGACCCTTCCTTTTGCATAGTTTAATCCACCTTATAGCCCCTGGGCTCTCTCTCACTCTGAGATAGAAAACCAGGCAGAGTTCAGTGAAATTATCTGTTCCACCAATATTTTCTGCTTTCCTGTTGCCAGTGTCCTGAGCTGGGTCACTACAGAGGCATTGATGTGGTCATCGAGGTCACAGAGCATGCAGCAGAATTTGCAGAGGTGGAGGGTGCTTGGCAGCCAAAGTACAAGGAGGATTTGCATTATTAGTGCAAATGATGGAGGGCTTCCTGTACATAAACTGGGAGAGTATGTTTCTGATGCACATGCATCAATAACAGCTGGTTTTATCCATGTTCTTAGGAAAGCATTTGTGGCTGTAAGGGAGAAGATGAAAATTTGACTCTAATACTTTTACCAAATGCATGAAACATATCCAACCAGATGAAGGAACACTTCTTTTACAGAAGCATTCAGGCTAGGAAATCAGCCTTCTGTTGAACGTCTTGAGTCCCATTCTGTCAGAGCAGAGAGATCTAAAGCTAATGCCTCTCTAGGATCTGCTGTCAGGGGAATGTCAGAGCTGATTTCCACTACTGAGACATAGGTACTTGCAACAAAACCAGCGTTATGAAAACTTGCTTTAGAGGAACTTGGGGAATTCCTCAGATCTTGGAATTTTCCCTCTACAATTAAGCAGAGTTCCTCTGGCACTGTTCCAGCTGAGAGGAATGCAGACTGGCCCCAGATTGCTCAGGGATAGGAAGTATTGCATAGAAGAATTAGTGTTTCACTACTGTTGCTTTTTTTGCCTTTCACATTTAGTTTGAAGAATCATGTCTTGTTAACTCCTCCTACCTGATCCTGTGCAAAACTCCAGCCATTAACCTGCTGTTGCGGAGTGTCCATATCAAACTGGAGTTTATTCTGGATAATTTGAGCTTTGATTTCAACTCATTGCATCCCATGCCCTTCTCATATGAAGTCAACCCCATCCTAAAACCACTGAATGCTGAAGATCCTGCCAAACCATATCGTCACAAGCCAGGAAGCGTCATCTCTGTGGAGGTAACATGAAAACTAGCTGGAAATAATATTCCTTGGACAAAGTTGCTTATACCCTGAGTGTTTTAAATTGGTGCCATGCAGCCATCCAGGGTTTTAAAGCATTTGGCAGCGGTACCATCTGTCGTAGCACATTTACTTTGGCCTATGAGAAACAGTACATAAGAAGGAAGAGAGTACATCAAAAAGGCTTCTTGAGCTCATGAATCATTGTTAAGGGCTTCATAGGGCTTGTGGAAACTTCCATGATTTTTATTTTTAATCCTAAGAAACTATTTATATATGAGATCTTAGTATTAAATAAACTCCTCACCCTATTCTTAGCTGTTGGCTTTTTCATAACTACGTAATATTCCTCTAGAAGTAATTTAGGAATAAAAGAATCCTGTCTGAGGGAAGACCTCTTACTAGATAGAGGTAGAAAATCATTATTTAAAGATGCTATGGAAGGGCAGAGTGGCTAAAGTTTTTTTTCTGTACATGCAAGACAAAAAAATCTGAGGTATTTCTTTTGGATGGAAAGGTACTTTCTAGTCCAGTGCTCATTAAGAAAGTTAATGGCTGCAGCTGGAAATGCATTTTCTCCACATATTCTTTTTTTGCATATGAGTAAAAACTGTGAGGAGGTACTAGTCTAGAAATGTCTAGACTCCAGCCATTAGTATTGAATGCATCTTGGAGAAGTAAGGCAATTTGAGAAGACTGAAAGAAAACAAAGATGCAAGATTTCAAAGAGCAAGGAGGTTGATCTACCAACCTGTCAGGATACCCTGACAGAGCTCTGGGCAAAAGCATGAAAACACTGCAGCAGGATTCAGCTTAGAAAGCATTGAAACATAAAAATGTAATTAACACCAGTTAGCATGATTTTGTTTAAAAAAAAATAAAAATCTTAATCTCCCAAAATTAAAGCAGATTTGTGTAGCAGAGAAGAACAGCAGCTTAAATGTGTTACACCTTTGAAAGGCATTGATTGACTCACCTGAGTACTTAGGTTAGCTGATATGAGACTACCTTTTAAAATATATACACCTTGTGTCTGTTTATATGCATATACACACGGAGTGAAGAGTTGAGCTTAGTTGGGCTTTGGCTGAAGAGCCTTAAGAAGACAGGCTGCTTATAACTATACTTATGCCACATGGTACAGGGCCTAAAGCTATAATCTAAATTGTATGCAAGTGAATTTTTTAGCTTACAAAATTAACTTCTGCAGCAAATTCAGATGCTAGCCTGGTCAGAGAAGAGAAAAGGCTGCTTTCATCCTATTGTGTATGAGAAGATGGTCCATCTTCTATGGAGCCTTGGAAACGCAGAGTTGTTTTTTCCCCCATCTGATGTGCTGTACCACATCTGTTCCAGGGGGAAAATTTAGATCTGGCTATTTCCAAGGATGAAGTTATGGCTATGATTGGGGAAGGAATCTGTGTGGTGAAGACACTGACAAGGAATCATCTCTACTGTGAGCCTCCCTCTGAGCAGCCAGCTCCACGGCACCGCACAAAGAGAGAGGGCACGGACTTGCTCCCGGAGTTCACGGTAGGGAATCAGCAGTACCGCAAGAAATCCTGTCAATTGTTGAAGCACAAGCAAGAAGCAATGGTGGAGGCAGGGTGTGGGATGGGAAGTGGAGGAAAGGCAGAAGCCCAGGTGGGGACAGGGGAGGTACCAGGGGTGGCAAGGAGCGGCTCTTGTTCTCAAGAATGTGCCAAATATTGCCTGAAAGCAAATGGTAAAGCTGAATTCAGGCATTGTGCTGTGGGACAGCTTTGCTAGAGAGCTGTATGCCACCTGTACCCATTCTGGAGAAGTCCTGTGGCTTTGTATTTCACTGCTGCACTGAGCTTATGTCATGGCACATGTTTTCTTAACAGGTACAGATGGGAAACCTGAACTTCCTCCTGGGCCGAGTGCAGTATGACACAGAAAGCCAGCTCACCTTCCCGCTGGAGGCACAGATCGGTTTGGGTGTTGGTGCATCTTTTGTGGCACTGATCGTTCTGGTCATTGTCTTCATATACAGGTAAAACTTCGGCATTGTATGAGGACTTTAAGTTCCTCTACAACATTATTCAGTGGATATGGCTAAGCGAGTATTTCTTAGGCCTAAACAAAGTCCTGGTTTTCTTTATTCTGCACCAATTTCTGAACTGCTGGTGGTATTGGATGTGTGAGGCATGTTGCACCTGCTGATCACAGCCTGCACTGTGGTTCATTCAGAGCCCACACCTAATGGGTGCTCCAAGAGACACATCTAGTTTACAGAACAGTTTGGTATCCTGCAAAGATGATATTCAGTAGAAATCACCTCAACACCGATTGCCCTGGCGTCTTTGGCAGCAACACAACAGTTGGCAAGGACAAAAGCTGGGCTAGGGCCGCTGGGAACAGTTCTGCTTCTTATTGCAGGAGGAAGAGCAAACAGGCTCTGAGGGATTACAAGAAAGTTCAAATCCAGCTGGAAAATCTGGAAACAAGTGTTCGGGACAGATGCAAAAAGGAATTCACAGGTAAGTCAGAGCTCCTAGGTTCTTGCAGGTTCAGGGAAGCTTCAAGAATCACTCTTAGCCCCACCTCTCTTTCCATTCCTGCATACTTGTTTGGGTAGCTCAGAGCAGGCAATAATTTTATCCAGTGTTGGTGCATTGAAACATATAGCCAAATTCTTTCATTTTTAATTCTTCTCTTTAATTCAGAGCGCAGTGACCCCTCTGATTCTCAAGTTCATCACCCAGACTCAGATGAAGAGCTAAAGGTCAAGACAGCACATTTGAAGAGATCTTAAGGACAGATAGGCCAGTCTTTGTGTAGGGCAAGTTGAATTACACCCCATGTTCTGGGCCCACAAACCTTGTACTTCAGCTGCTTACAGCAGTGAGCCCTTGTATGGGAGACCTGAGGCTCTGAAGCTGTGCAGGGGACTCAGACTGTAATTTCCAACTGCTGTGGGAAGGAGTGAGGAACAGGAGATCTCTAATACTCTATCTCTGATGTAGGTAATGCATGTAACAACAGATCTGTGCTGAGCAGTGGCTTTCTCTTTATAAAATGAAGCCAGCCCCCAGCTGTAAACGAGAATAATCACTAAATTCACCTTTTGGTCCTTCCCCAAGGCTGGAAGCTTCCTCATACAATTTCTCCCTGTGCCTAGTCTAGTTTTAAATATTCTAGCAATGGGGCCCAAGTGTGCCTCTTCCTGACAGGAAACATTCTTCCTCAATTCCATCCTGCTGGCCCTGGTTCCTGCACTCACCTTATGCTCTGCACCATCATTTGTGTGATCATGTAGTCAACCTCATGGCCATTTCCTTTCCCTCAGACCTGATGACTGAGATGATGGACCTCACAAGTGACCTTGTGGGCACAGGAATTCCATTCTTGGACTACAAATCCTACGCAGAGCGCATTTTCTTCCCGGGCCACCGTGAGTCACCACTGCAAAGGGACCTGGACATCCCTGAGTGCCGGCGGCAAACTGTGGAGCAGGGCTTGGTCCAGCTCTCCAACCTACTCAACAGCAAGCTCTTCCTCACCAAGGTAATGTCCCCCTCTCTGCTTACAGCCCGCTGTGGGGTCAGGGCCATGTCACTGGCTGCTGGTGGCAGGAAGCAGGCAGCGTCTGTTAAAGTTCATTCCTGCATAGCTCCCTGCAGCACCTCTTCTTCCAAGAGCCGGTATCCGTGACTGCCTTCTTTTCAGCAGATGCACACACACTGGCTTATCTCTCTCCCCACCAGTTCATCCATACTCTGGAAGTCCAGCGTACCTTCTCTCCAAGAGACCGGGCCTACGTGGCATCGTTGCTCACTGTGTCGCTGCATGGGAAGCTGGAGTACTTCACTGACATCCTCAAAACACTCCTGAATGACCTTGTGGAGCAGTATGTGGCCAAGAACCCCAAGCTAATGCTGCGGAGGTGAGTGAGCCAGCCATGGTCTCACTGCTAGCTACCTGAAGGGACAGAGCCTTTCTGCCCAGCTGGCAAGCCCTGAAACTCCTGTGAGTAGGATAACATCACGGCATGGGCTGCAGCTGCAAGACCAGTGTGTGTCCAGACAACGTGCATCAAACGGGAGGAAGCAGTAACAATGCTACCCCTCTCTTCAGTCAGCAATTTGCAGGGAATATAGAAGGAAAGGTGTGAAAAGAGTAGGAAGCTGGAGTTGCCTATGCCAAATTCCTCTTCTTTTGAAGCTGTTGTGTATTAACCCCCTAGGCTCTCCCAAATCTGCTAATCTCACTTCGCTGTTTAGAGGTTCCTGGGCTTGCAGTCATGCCGTGTTTGGAAGCTAAACTGAAGTATCTCCTGTGTTTGGATCCCCATGAGCCTCATGTTTGGTCCATCCTTCTGATCTGAAAAAATTTCCCTTGTTTGAGGCTTACCAGAGGCTTTCCTCTGTCCCCTGCTTGCTTGTCTCTCCACTTCTGTAATTGGGTGCCTCCTTCAGGCTGAAAAGTGACTCAAATAAGTGGTATCAAAAGCATCAACCTTACTGGTCTCTAAAGTCCTTTTTTGCTCTCTGTTGATGCTGTATCATCTAGTGTGCTGTTTTCTCAAGGGGAGTGATCTTTATCTCCACATCCCTCTGTGCTCTACACCATATTCCTATGACCAACCTCATGCTCTCTTTCAGGACTGAAACAGTGGTAGAGAAGCTGTTAACCAACTGGATGTCCATCTGCCTGTATGCATTTGTGAGGGTGAGCTCTTTGTCCATTTGTGGTGTAGAGGGGCCAAAATAGGGGAGACAGCCACAACTTTGTTTTGTGTCTCACTCATAGCCAAAATGGTGCCAGAGTCCTCCTGTATTTCAGGGTGGGGAATGAGAGAGCTAGGCTGTTCACTGGGGAGAGGGATGCTTAAATCAGCATTAATACCACTCATTGTTTCGAGGAGGTCTCACCAGATCATGTAGCTCCTTTATCTTGAGACACGCTGGCCATAGGCTGGTCTGTGCATGGGGAGGACAAATTCTGATGTAATTCCCTTCCTGGAGAGGGGGTGGCAAGGACAGACTCTCAGACTAGCGACACAGAGGCAGAGCAATGCCTCGGTCTTGTGCATCTACCTGGTAGCTGGCCACTTTCCCTATGGATGGAGCAGGAGCTGTTGGCAGAGGCTCTGTCTCTGCCTGCTGTGGCTTGGTTTGCTTTATCCTCTGTCCTGCTGCTCCTCGGCTTGGGCTGTGCTGGGAGGAGCAAGCTGAAATTTTCTCAGGTGAAACTACTTCCTCTCTATGCCAGGATTCTGTTGGGGAGCCCCTTTACATGCTGTTTCGAGGAATCAAGCACCAGGTGGACAAAGGACCAGTCGACTGGGTGACGGGGAAAGCCAAATATACCTTGAATGACAACCGCCTTTTGAGAGAGGACCTCGAGTACCGGACTCTGGTAAGCACCAAATCTTCTGTTCCCTCTGGACTTTCTGGTGTGACAGGATTGAATGTCTCTGCTCCCAAAGTGCAGCATCCTGCCACTGTCTTCTTTCTGGGAGCCAGGTTTATCCCAGTAACACAACTCCACAGATGAGCAAAAGCTCTGCTAAATTAAGCCCTTTTGCCCAAGGCTGATAGAAGCCATTGCCACAGTAATCAGGTGTATGTGCTGTGCTCTGTGTCTAGGTATAAGGGAATGAAATTGCTCATGGCACATCAAAGCCTCTCCCCAACTCAGATGAACTGGCTTCCAGCTCCTGACAGGAGACTGAGAAAACAGTGTTTAACATCTGTGATGTTTTATTTTCTGAAACTCTTCCAGTGAAAGGACTACCTGTTAACTTGCCTTAATGTCAATGATCAAAGGTGTAAATGTGTCAGATGTAAACTTATCAGCTGAGTAGCTGTGACCTTTTCTTTTCTTTCCCAGACCTTAAATGCTTTGACACAAACAGGAGTTGCTGCAGGAGGTGCAGAGGACTCCCAAGGGATTTCTGCGAAAGTGCTAGACTGTGACACCATCACACAGGTGAAGGAGAAAATCCTCGATCAGATCTATAAAGGAACACCATACTGTCACCGGCCAGACCCAGACACCCTGGACCTCGGTGAGCAGAACTCCTTGGTGCTAAAACTCAGTGAGGAAGTAGAAGAGTGGTTGTTTGCTAGCTGTACACAGCATGCATGATGTTTGTTGTTCTCTACTGAGTGTGCAGAGTCACTGACCGAGGATCTGGCACTCTGGCTGGACCCAACAGGACATGATGCAGGAAAGCCGCTAACAGGGAGAGGCAGCAGTATGAAAGAAGTTGTTGAGTCCAGCCCCTTCCATTTCAGGGTGTTCTTTGCCAGACTTGGACCAAGGCAATGGTTTGGGCAAGAGGACATAAGAAAAAAAAAAAAACAAAACAAAAACCACATGGAGAACATGTAGGAGAGGATGATTTGAGTGTGGTACAGAGGTGCTGTAGTCAATGACTAGATCTTCCTGCCTGTGACATGAATGGCAGCATCCTAGTAATGTGTGTCAGGGAGGATTTTGCCCACAGTGGTTAATGAAAGGTAGGACTTACATTATGAGGGAAACCACTCAGTTTTCCAGCTTCTTCATTCTTTGGCTGTGGCTGAATAGTGGTGACATTTATAGATGAGCAGGTACTAGGAGAAGAGTAGCTAATAAGGACTATGGGTGCATACCTGTAGTTTGAATCACCTGTTTGAAGAGTCACAATCTGACAAAATTTGTAGGAACTTGGCAAGTGGAACCTGGGAGGCCATGAGGCCACCTGTCCCTGTGCTCAGAGAGACCATCCTGCAACTGCAGGACTCAGCATTGTTACCAGCACTTGCTCAGGTTATGTTGTCTGTGAAATAGCATGGGTAAAGGTTGATGAGGATCAGTGGGTGTGTAATGAGATCAACCAGGTTGAAGCACAGCAGACTTTAGAGGTGCCTCAAATTAACAGTTGATTTTTTCCTTTTTTGTGTTTTAATGGCTTTAGAGTGGAGATCAGGGCTGGCAGGTCATCTAATACTGTCCGATGAGGATGTGACATCTGTTGTTCAGGGAACTTGGAAACGCCTGAACACTCTTCAGCATTACAAGGTCAGAACTCAGTCTACCATCTCTCCTCTCATCATTTGCACACTGTTATGCACTATTTGTGGCTCTGTCTCCTGGTGGATCACTGTCAAAAAGTTGGAGCTTTCTTGCAGCAGTGTATTCAAATTCAGTGCTGTGGCCTGCTGTCTGACTTGAACAAGCATGGCCCCCTCCTTAACCTGTACCTGAGACATAGGCAGGTGTAGAGCTTGGAAGGAGACACACAAGTTCATGCCTGGTGGTTGTTGCAGTGAAGGCAACGCTGCTGTATCTGTTAATGTTCCGGTCCAAATCAGTTAGTAGATGATGGTGCACTGATCTGCCAAGTAGCTTCTAGGAATGAAAAGTTGGGGGGGTTTTAACTACCTTGCACCATTGTGTCATATCTTGCATCCGTATATCATACCTTGCTGCAACATGTTCTAGACGTGAATGACCTCAGTCCCTGAATATTCTCATCTCCATCATACCTTACACATCAGTTTTTTAATTGGTACAAACAAGATTCTCCCACCATCAGGAAAGACAGTGATGGTGCCCCAAAATCCTTGTTTCTGTCCCTGTGACTAGTAATGATATGGTCTGCTCTGGTCTACAAGCATTTGCTGCCTTGTGCTGATAAGAAATATGCCATTTGCTTTGAATGTTCATTTTTGCTCATGTGCAGGTACCTGACGGAGCAACAGTGGCGCTGGTCCCACGCCTGACCAAGCACATCCATAGGGAGAATCAGGATTACATCCCAGGAGAGAGTGAGTTTGATGTCCTGTTCTCATAAAATTACCTTATAGCATTTGCCAGTTAGCGGGACAAGTCTCTTGCCATAGCTCCAGCTTTATACTGCTGTAGAAGGCTGATACATGATTTGGACCCTCACAGGATTGTCAGGAAATTGAAAGCTTGGGCAGGTGAGATAAGAGAAAAGCAAAAGAGTGTAAGAGCAGAGGAAAGCCAGGCTGGGCGTGAAAATGCAGGATAAGCACAATTCTCTAGAGCTGAGAGCAGTCTGCAACTGGTAGGAATCCCAATACCCTCATGGCCCGAGGGTAGTGATGGGACCCCAGGCAGTTACCTTACTGCCTGGCAGAGTGAACAGCTCCATGGATACCCCTGTGGCGTGAGGGACAACAGCCACAGGCTGCAGAGGGACAACAACCACCAGCTGCAGAGGGACAATAGCCACAGGCTGCAGCTTAACAGGTTCAAATTGCACATGGAAAAAACCATCTTCAGCAAAAGGATGTTGTAGCCCTGGAACAGACCACTGGGGTGGTGGAGAATCAGCCTGGGGAAGTTTCCAAGACCTTGAAGGTTTTAGGTGGACAAAGGCAACCTGCTATAGTGCTAGCAACAGTTGCACTCTGTGCAGAAGGCTGGATAGAGGCCTCTAGAAGTTCCTTCCCATTGGTGTTTCTATCATACTATGAAATCTTTCTTCCTTGGCTCATCTGGCCGAGCTCTACTGTGAGAGAACTGACACTCCTATGTAAACAATTGCTGGTTTTAGAAACACCAATGCTGGAGGATGCAGATGAAGGTGGGATCAAACTTTGGCACCTGGTAAAACCAACAGAAGAGCCAGAGCTTCCCAAGCATCGGCGTGGGAGCTTGAGGGATCGGGAGCGAGCCAAGGCAATCCCAGAGATCTACCTGACACGTCTGCTCTCAATGAAGGTGAGAAGCAGCACAGATTCTGTTGGGCTTGGGATCTTGCCTTCCATCATATCCCCCGGCAGATTGGAGGGATGTGTATGAAGATGAAGAGCCCCTTTGCCTGGGTTGATCCACATGCTGGTTGTTTCCCCTCCAATCCCAGCACTGCAGTGCCAAACTTTTACTCCTACTAATGGGTTAAGTTTTGCAGGGCCTCTAGAAGAGTGAGAAATGGTTTTATCCCTGTGTCCCTCCCATGTTTGTCTTTGTGCATCCCGCAGAAAAAAGCAGGTACCCTGTGCTTTGCATCAGTGTCAGCTGGGCTGCCATGTCTGCTCACCTTCCACCCCACTTAGGGCCAAGAAGATAGGACTGGCCTGTTACCTGCTGCAGCAAGATGATGCTAACAGTACACACCAGCCATATGTGATCCATCTGCAGCCATAAATTGTGCATAGTGCTACTCACATTCCTGTACCTCTGACTCCCCTCCACGTCTTGTCTTGTCCGTGAGCTGCTTCTCCCTGGCCTCTGTTCCAGAAACCACTGGGGACTCCTTTCTCCTTTGCTGCTCCCTGCAGTGGAGGGGGTGGTAACTTTGGACCGGTGAGGGGGGAGGTTGCTGAGCAGAAGAGGGTAACCTCTCATCTGCCTGAGGCCTAGGCTCTCCACTCTCTTCTGCTGGTGCTGACTCTGTCCTGCTCGGTTCTCCACAGGGCACTCTGCAGAAGTTTGTGGATGACTTGTTCCAGGTGATCCTCAGTACCAACCGCCCTGTCCCTCTGGCAGTCAAATACTTCTTTGACCTGTTGGATGAGCAGGCAATACACTACGGGATCTCAGACCCTGAGACCATCCATATCTGGAAGACAAACAGGTACAGTGCTCCTGTGGGCCCCGGAGGAGGCACTGCTAAGCTGTCTAGAGCTGATCACTTGCAAAGCAGCAGCCACCTTTGCCTACTGAGGAGGAGTAAAATGGAAGTGCAAGCCATGGTGTGAAAAGCTGGTTTTGCCTGGGGGGAAAACCTGGGAGATGCTGTAATGTGCAGAATATCCTTCAGCACTGTAGCCACTACCTTTGCTGTTACCCTGTTGTGCTTTTGTCTTCTCTGCAGCCTGCCCCTCCGATTCTGGATCAACATCATCAAGAATCCCCAGTTTGTTTTTGATGTGCAGACATCAGATAACGTAGATGCTGTGCTCCTGGTCATTGCACAGACCTTCATGGACTCCTGTACAATAGCTGACCATAAGTTAGGGCGGGTAAGTATAGATGGGGAAGGGAGCATGGTTGGTGCAGATAGTTGAGCAGTGCTGCACCAGAAAGGCAATCATGTTTACACAGCACCACTGGGACAGCAGGCCAGGCCCATCCTTGCTCCCATGTGCCACTGGAGCACTGGAGAGTGATGGGGACTCCTGGGAAGAGAGGAGGGAAGAGCTGATCTTGTTTAACATACATAAGTAGTTGTCGAGGGGTGCCCTTTATGTACAGCTTACAGCACAGAGCTAAGTCCTAGTTGACCGTGACAGACAGTGTATGTCACAGGATGGATCTTGGGAGATTCAGGTTGGCCAGTAGCAAAACTTTTAACCACCCTGTGCTGAGGGTGGAACAGTCCTGCACAGGTCATCAGAGATGAGATGGGTGGCTCTCTGGAGGATTTCGGGAATCAGCTATGCCACAGCCAGTGTGATCTCATACTGGTGATCCCCCAGCTCCAAGTGGAAGCCTGGACTAGGGATCCCAGAGGTCCCTTCACCAACACATCATGGTTCCTCAGACCACGTTACTGGAAGGGAGCCTGGTATTTGAAGTGCGTCTCTCTGCAGAGGACAAAAATTCCCAGTCCTGAATGAATGACAGAAAATAGCAGTGGTGGCATTACCTGCTAAGGTTAGTCCTCAGCATGATGAAGGACCTTTTTGTAATCAATTCTGGTTTTGGATGTTAAAGGACTCTCCAATCAATAAGCTGCTCTATGCCCGGGACATTCCTCGCTACAAGCAGATGGTGGAAAGGTAAGCAATGAATGTGAGGAGTCACAGTTTAAGCAGTAAGAGGGCGGCTAGGCGGAACAATACGCTAATTGCCTGTGTACCACTGTATAGGTATTATGCGGACATTCGTCAGACCATCTCTGCCAGTGACCAGGAGATGAACTCTGCCTTGGCTGAGCTATCACGGGTAAATAAAATCATTTCAGAAGTCACCCTGGCCCCTCACCTATGCAGCTAAGAGAAAGTAATGCAAAGATGAGGCGTTACAGCTGAGTGTGCAGTTCTGCTCAGACCCGACCATTCCCAGCGGCTGCTCTGCTTTGTGCAACAGGCACATTTCCTAATGAGTTTTGAAAACACGTAATTTAGAACAATTGTTAGGTGTCTCACAGTTTTGTCTAACTTTCTTTCTTATTCAGAATTACTCAGGTGACCTCAATTCCCTGGTGGCTCTACACGAATTGTACAAATACATCAATAAGTACTACGACCAGGTGAGTGTGTGTTCCCAGCAGGTATGAACGTGCCCTTCTTTTACCATCCAACCAAAAAACCTCCAAAATTTAATAATTAAGAGCAACCAGACTATTACAACACTGTGTAGTGTTTCACTGACATGCATAACTTCCATGTCATAAGTTTGCTTTATTGTTATAAGAGAGGGAGGGAGGAAATCACAGAAAAAGACTTATCGCTAACTTAATTAAAAGTGAAATGCAGTTAGTTCAGATTCATTTACTAAAGATACCACTTTCAGGTGAGAAGTTTAGCATTGTTTTTGCACTATGAAGTTACTTATTTTGTGGTTAATTTGAGATGAATTACTACATACCTACACTAGTCTTGAGCACACTGGATTCCAGCTTGGGGCTCTCCAGTGTGCGTGGAGTTGAGCTGGTAGGCAGTGTTGTGTGCTGGAGAAGGCCTGCCAGTTGAGCTCTGTCTCGTTGCAGATCATTACTGCCTTGGAAGAAGACCCAACGGCACAGAAGATGCAGCTCGGATATAGACTACAACAGATTGCAGCAGCTGTGGAGAATAAAGTCACAGATTTGTGACAGGCGCAGACAGACTGCTCTCCCCTGGCTGAACGGGGACAGTGCTCGTCCTAGCTATACACAGGGTGTCCTGCTGCCACTGGAACCAGATTCTCCAAGGAACCCGTGGGTGACATGAACAGGGATGGCTAAGGCAGTACAAAGTACAAGCGTCCTTGCATCTCAGAGAATATTTTTTTACAGTCGTTTCTTTTTAAAAGCAAAACAAACAAACAAACAAAAAAACCCTTTGGTTTTCCTCCAGTAGACTGTCAGGGGGACCACACAGCTCCTTCCTACAGATGTCACGTGAATGTGCCAAGTTTCCAAACAAGGCTGTCGAAGAGCCAGGTGACAACACTGAGCACTGTGTCTAGAGTCCTCGGCCTTGCACGGATGCCCTCGCCAGTGCTGGGGGACTCCCCTGCTGCAGCCGCCCGCTTCAGTGAGGAGGCAGGAAGCTTTCCCCGGGCTGACAGCTGTGCTACCCTCTGTCCCTGGCTAGCGAGCACTCCTGCAGCATCCCACCTGAGAAACTTCCTTGCAGCAATGTTCCCACTGGTTCCAGAGGTTGGATGTAGAGAGTGTCTGATGGCAAAGGCTTCTTGCTCCTCAGTGTTCTGGTCTCTGACAGCTTGTGCGTGACACCTGCTTGGACACAACGTGCTCACCAGCATGTGCGCCTGCCCAGGGGCCGACTGTAAATGGACAGCACCCCTTCACCCCTTCCCTCAAGACAAATTCAGCATGTGAGAGTCGCTGCCTGACTCACCTCCATCTCCACTGACCCAGCTCAGGATCCATCTCCCTGGTTCCTTGTGGTCAGAGGTTGCCCTGCTCTTTGGAAAAGCACAACAAACGCCTTGTGCCACTTCCCCTTCCTCTGGTGTCTAGCTGTTCTGCTGCTCTGAACTGGACTTGTAAATACCCTCGGAAAGTAAATGTATTTAAATGCTAAAGGTGAATGTTTAATTTTGTGGCTTTGAGACAAAGCTTTTCTTGGAGAAGTATCTCTGTGCACTTCTACTGACAAACGTCTGTCAGCACTGGAGCAAAGTTTTCTCCACTGCTTTGTCTGCAGGGATAACTCGTAGATGTCTCCGTTGTTGTAACAGCAGCTTGCTTTTCCCCACAGCTCAGTTCAAGGCTTAGCTGTGTGCTCTTCTGTGAGGCTTGCCTTACACCTTACTCACAGTTTCACTTCCCAAACTCTCCTGTTGTGGCACATAGAAGGGTTATCTGGTGAGCTGTGAACTCGAGGAAGCCGTGAAGCACAACTGCGTCGTTCCCAAGGAGCATCAGGTGTCCTGCAAGTGGGAATGGTTCGTGCAAGGAAGGAGAGGCTGGAGCACAGTTATTTGCCAGCTGTCACTGGGCAGCTCCTCTCTGCCCCCTCCTCAGTTCCTGCGCCTTGCAAACAAAATACTCTGCCCTTCTGGGAGCAAATTTCTATTTATAAGGGTGCCCTACTCATTCTCACCCCCTGCTGCTAATTCCACGCTGATGTCCTGCTTGCCTGGGGCAGGTAAACAGGTCTGACTCCCCAGTCGCTTCCCTGAACTGGTGATTGTGTGGGCCAGGAGGAACCAGAGTTTAAACCACAGCAGGATCGATCGTGTCCCTACCTCTCTTCACATTGCATATAGCAGCCCTTCCAGGCCTATCAGGTCAGCCCTGTGGCTTTGTGCAAGTGCTGCTCAGTTGTAAAACTCTTCTCTGAGCAATATAACAAGCTAATGCTGGTCTCTCTTCCTACAAAGCCAGCTCTCTCCTGTGACCCTCCCTCAGTAGTATTCCCAGGTACTCTGTGTGCCCGGAGTACAGACAACATCCCTGTGCCACCTCCTGCTCCTGTCCTGCTGTACGGAGCAGCAGGCGAGCTGGCTGCCAGGCAGAAAATGGGGGGAAGTTTGCCTCTCTCCCCCCAGGTGGGCACCAGTTTGGGTCTCGCTTCTGCCTGACCACCCATTTCCAAGACACTTCCAGGAATTCAGCATCTCTGAAACCTCGGTCTTGACCAGTGCTGATTAAATCAGCCCAAAAAAAGCTGGGTGGAGAAAAGGACTGGCAGATGGGAAAAAGCAGACATGATGCACATTAGTAAAGCCCGTTCCCTTAGGAAGTGCAGGAGGCGATTCCTTGGTTCAAGGCAGGTACAGTGGCAGAGTAGCGTTGTCCCCTTGTGTGCTGATGGATGGACTTTTGCCCCAGGCACCAAGGAGTATCTCGTGGCCTCTGAGTGTCTGCCAGGAGCCACAGGCTACCTGCTGGGTTTATGGTTCTGCAGACTGTTAACCATCTGCCCCTATTTTTACAGAATTATCTCAGTGTTTTCCCAGAACAGGGTAGCTTGAGGCTTAATTCTGAATTCACCTCATATTGGCAAAGGGAGGAGGGCTCGGTGGCTCTCCTGGAATCAGTGTGGCAGGAGTCCAGGTGCCTCTGCCCGCGGGGATGACTTGGGCCGTAGGTAAGTGGGCTCCGCATCCTCTTCACTTCTCAGCAGCGCTCCTGGATGCTGGAGATGATCTGCTTTCTCAGAGCATATCTGTGAAAGTCTGCTTTTATTAGAGCAATAATCAAGACTTACAATAGAGCTAAACATAGGTGATTGACTTATTTAACATCTTGAGCTTGTCCTTGCCAAGCTGGACAGGAGGCACTGCCCAGCGAGGGTGGGAAGCTGGTCGTGCCCATCTCTTCCCACCCATCTGTCCTTCGCGTTCTGGGTACCGACCCCTCCTCCCCTGTGGACACGCACTGAAGGCCCCTTGCTGGGATCAACTCGGGTGTTCAGGCATGGCCCCTCTTCTCTCCGTCCATGCCCCTCTCCTGTGGCAAAATCCGTTACTATGACAGGGTTCTGTTGCATTTAAATTTGCACAAAGCAGGTTTTATTATGAAATTCCCTATTGCAGGGAAGACTTATTTATTTATTTCTCGCAATCTTTCCAAGTTTCTTCCAGTCTCTGCCTGATTCTATGACCAGCGTGTCAGACACTCTGGAGATGGACGTTTCTTCTCAAGGACGGAGAATCCTCTCTTGGATGTTCCTGTTTTCTTACAGGTAGCGAGTCCTGTGGGCACCAGCTGAGAGTGCCCTGCCACAGCGACCATTCCCCTGCTGCAAGACACAAGTGCAGCAAAGGGCTGTTGCTGCTTTAATCATGTTCTCAGAAAAGCGACATTCTTGAATGGCAGGCATTCAGATTTAGTTTGTACTGCAGTCAGAGAAAGTTGCTTCCACGGTGGTCTGGATGAAATGCCGAGAACTGATCAGTATTGAAGATAAATATCTGTTAGTGTATTTAAATGTCTCCTGTTGGCCTAACTAAGAATAGCTGACACCCACACGCTGCAGTTGAGAGGGCTTGCTTTCATCTGTCCGGCGGCAAAGTTAGGCTGCACACATGGAAGCTGCGCTGCTGCTTTTTTTTTTTTTTTAATGTAGAAATGATGGGTAATATTTTTTAATGAAAATAGAGGGTTCTCGGACGCTGCTGCCTCAGTGGAATGCCATTTCTTTGTCTGGGTCTGCCCTGGTTGCAGCAAGATGCTGTTTTTTTGGTGCCTTTCTTGTCAGGATGATTCTTTTGGTTTCCAGAACACCCAGTGCGTTTGCTCTAATAGTCTTTTTCCCGGCTCTCTGTCCTGGTGACTCTGCCCTCTCCCAGCCTTGTGACTTGGTGTTTTTCTGTTAAGGTATGGCCTGACCCGCATTTATGCCCTGCCACACCTTGAGTTCTGCTCAGAGCACCCGAGGTACTGTCTTTCCCAAATTGGAATTAATAATTAATATAAAAAGCTTGAAAAAAATCTGAATTTTGTTACATAGTGTAATAACTGTTTGTAGATACTGTTCTGAGATGTAGGAATCTATTGGTGATATAAGAGGTTTTGTCTGTAAATAATCAGTTTAGAGTCCAAATGATTTTAATAAAGAGAATTCTTACACAATAATTCAATAAATTTTAATATACAACCTCTGCTTCATGTTTGTGTTGCACGATGATGCAAATGCCCTGGCTCTCTTTGCGTCCTTTTTTTTTTTTTATCTCCCTCATGGGACCGGTGCACTCCTGAGCCCCAGCACTGGGAGCCGTGTCAGCAGTGGGGGGCTTTTCCCTCCTGCTTCCTCCATCATCTGTAAGATGTTGGCTGCATTTCTCGGATATAACCTTGTGCCACCTTCCACTGCTGGCTCCCACTGCTCCCAGCGCTGAGTTCCAGCCTCCCGCAGCCGGGCTGGAGCTGGGAGCGGGGCCTGGGGCCGTGTTTCAGCTCTGGTTGTGGTTTTCTGCAGCGGGTAAGTGGGGAGGGGGTTGCTTTGAGGTACAGGTGATGTTGGTTGCTATTGTCCAACAGTGTGAAGCAGGAACTGGCCTTCCTAAATTGGCAAAAACTTAATTCTTAAGGGAATTTACTTAAGGTGAAGCTGGCTCCCGGCCCATCTATCCTATCTTCGCCTCCGCTACCCCCTTGTTCCTTTACCAGCAGAGTTTTGGTTCCAGCCTGCGTCTCCCCGCTCTCACCTCTGTGATGGCCGGTGGGGTCACACTGACCTTGAGGGGTTTCAAATCCCTCGTCTCCAGCCCGGTGCTGCACGGGCAGGGGGAGAAGCTCCAGGGGGGGCCCGATGTTCACCCCACCAGCCCGGAGCTGCTGGTGCCAGGCGGCGTTAACCCTTTGCTTCAGGGATGGGGCTCAGCCTCGGCAGCCCCCGTGAGGAAACCCGAGCGGTGCAACACCAGGGCCCAGCGAGGGGAAAGCCGGGGCAGGCCCCGCTCTGGTGCAAGTGATAGCTGCCAATTAACTTGTATTTTGCTTAGGAAGGTAGACTGCTTAGAAGATAGATCCTTGAAACAAGCTGTTATTGTTAACTATAGGCCTTTGAAGGTAGTTGTTGCTTAATTGCATAGCCTTGTACATAGCCACTGACCACCCAAGGTCAGTACATTTAGACTGAGTAGAATATTTGCTGAATATCCAAAGACAAAAAGAGGAGTTGTAAGAAGACCAGAATGGGCTGGGTTTATGGCATGTAGACTTAATCCAAACAATGATGGGTGCCAACAGAGTGCCAACCTGGTGCCAATAAAGGAATGCTTCTTTCAGAAACCATAAACCTTGGTCTCTGAGAGTTTCTTTACTGACTGACTTTTACGGTATCGTTTTGGAAACCCAGATGGGACCATGCTCCTGAGACTTGACGGGTCATGGGATTGTAGGGTCTCTAGCCACAGCACCAAGGAAATTCTCAGGGATGCCTCTGATCCCCAGACTGAAGAGTTCTTGAGCAAAAATTCATCTGTTGTAAGTAAAGAATTCCTTCTGTTTTATTTTATTGTATCTTATTTTTAAATTTCTATCCAAAAGGTGCAGTACAGGAGGCTTCATGGAATTGGAATTTGTATTGTGGGGTTAGAGGCCCCTCTCCCTCCATAAGATGCAGCACAGGGTCAGATTGCTTGGGGTTAGAGGCCCCTCTTGGAGTCTCGATTAAGTTTCCTTTTTTAGAGTCCCCTCTCAGATGACTGTGTTTTCAGATCTGTGAGTTTGGATTGTCATTGTGTGTCTTTTGGTGTTAATTGTTCTGTATTATTGTGCATCTAAGTGTTGTTTGAAAATCCCTCCTTGCCTCTGTGTCTAGAATGGGGGCAACAATTTCAAAACCTACTGAAGGGGGAATATTTAAAAAAATCACCTTTTGGCTGTGTTTTAAAGCACTGGAAACAGATGGGAAATGCTCTGGGGGGAAACACCCAGAAAGAGGATCTTATTAAATATTGTAATCAATGGTGGCCCCTTTATAAGTTAGAAGATGGGACAAAATGGTCAGTAAATGGAACATTCGATTATGATACCCTTCTGCCATTAACTTTAAGGAGAGAAAATAAATGGGATTAATTGATGTATGCAGATATGTTTTCTGTTGTACGAAGAATTCCTGATTGGCAAAAAGAATGTGGGATTAATTTGGCTCCCAGTGATCCCTTTGTGTTAGCCTTAGAAAAGGATAAGCGAGAACAAGAGAGAAATAAGCCTTTAAAAAGATGTTTTTTGGCATGTAGTATTGGGCATAGATGTTTGAAGTTGGTAGAGGATGACCCAGAGAAAAAAGTTGAGCTTTTAGTACCTTCTCCAAGGAGACTAGCAGAAGGAAGGGAAAATCTCAAAAGAGAAGGTGCTGTTCTTCCCCTGGATGTCTCCCCTGAAAGAGATGAGAGCGATCCAGAGGAAGGGGGAAGTCAGGGAATTGGCAGCACACCAATTGGGGGAAGAACTCGAGGAAAACAAGCGGGGCCCCTCTGTGACAGGCAGTAGGAAATAATGGGCTGGTGATGGTAAAAAAACCTTTCTCAATAACAGATTTAAATAATTGGAAGATGGCTGTGGAAAGTTATAGGGACAAGCCAGAGAAGGTAGCAAATGCTTTTGAGTTAAAGATAAAAACTCAGAATCCTCATTGGAGTGACATAAAAGCCATCTAGGAGTCATACTGGATGGTACAGAAAGGGATATGATTAGAAGAGGGGCAAAAATTCAGGTGGAAGGATTAATAGCTACCAGAGTGTTGATGGGACAGGTGGACACCCATTTACCTTTGGCAGATCCGGAGTGGGATCCTAACGCAGCCACACATGCGAGATCTTTAAGACAGTATCAAATATTGATCTCGTATGGAATCAGACATGGATTCCCATAAAGCAGTAAATTGGTCAAAGTTATATGAAATAAAACAAGATAGGAAGGAATCACCTACTTAATTTTAAAACAGATTAAAAGAAGCTGCACAAAAGTATACCACGTTAGACATTGAATCTGAGGAGGGCAAGCTACAGTGGGCTACTTTGTTTATGAGACAGTCCGCGGATGACATCAGGCGGGAACTGCAGAAATTGCAGGGAGCTAATGCCAGAGATTTAGCAGAACTAGATGTGGCATGGGTAATTTATTGAAATAGAAATCAGTGGAGAGAAGAGGGTAGTGCTAGATTGATTGCAGCTTTAGAAAGAATGAGGGGGGAAGTAGAGTGAGGAAGAAGTTCAGATGTGACTCGTAATGGTAAAACAGGTAGAGGTGCAGGTCGTGGCCAGGACCTGAATAGACAACAACTGGGAGAAAATCAGTGTGTGTTTTGTAGGGAAGAGGGACATTGGAAAAGAAATTGCCTGCAATTGCAGAAAAAGTCTTGAGGGAGGCCAACATTAATTGCAGAAGTGGATGAGTGAAGAGGATTGGGGGATTCTTCACCAGCAGAACCCCTGATTAAAATAAAGCTGGGGGAGAACACAAGGATTTAGAGCACTTAGTGGGTACCAGCGCCTCATATTCAGTTTTGAATACCGAAGATTTTCCTTTAGGAAGAGGTACTGTGGGGATTGTTGATGTGACTGGGAAATCTGAAGTTCGGCAATTCTTTTAAACAACTGAAATTTAAAATTGGGAAACAGTGGGTGACATCAATGTCTATATTTGCCTAGCTCACCTAAGCCTTTAATCGGATGGGATTTATTAAAGCAATTGGAGTCAGAGATTAAATTTAGAAAAGGTGAAATTGAAATTTAGTTTCCTGAGTCTAAATTTGCCCAGGCCTCTATATTTTTATTACAGGACTTGGATCAAATAAAAATTTCAAATGTTCCACTCGAGATTGAGAATGCAGTGATCTGCGTAGTTTTGGCGAGTGGAGTTCCTGGGAGATTGAAGGAGGCAGACCCAGCTAAAGTTGAAATAAAGCCTGGATCATCCCTGATGAGATTGAAACAATACCCTATCAAATTGGAAGCTAAGGTAGGACTTTTGCCAGTTGTTCGGAATTTCTTGAAATGTGGGCTGTTAAGGGAGTATGAGTCTAAATATAATATCCCCGTACTACCTGTGAGAAAGGCTAATGGAAAATATTACAGACTAGTCCAGGATTTGAGAGCAATTAACCAGTTAACAGAAGACGTCCATCCTGTAGTAGCAAACCCCTATATTTTGCTAAATACTTTATCAGAAGCATAGGGATGGTTTACGGTTATAGATTTAAAAGATGCCTTTTTCTGCATCCCACTTGATTTTGAAAGTCAAGAGCTATTTGCTTTTGAGTGGGAAAATTCCCAAACTGGACAAATGACTCAATATACCTGGACTGTATTGCTGCAGGGATTTAAAAATAGTCCTACATGTTTTGGAAACCAATTGACCAAAGAATTAGAAATATAGAGGTGGGAAAATAAATAAGGAACAATGCTACAGTATGTGGATGACATATTACTGGCCATGGATACTCGTGAGCAGTGTCTCAAATTGACAGTTGGACTTCATAATTTTCTGGGAATGAGTGGATATTGAGTTTCCAAAGAGAAGGCCCAGATTGCCCAGGAACAAGTAATCTATTTGGGATTTGAAATATTCAGAGGACATCACCAATTGACCCAAGAAAGAAAAGAGGCGATTTGCCAGCTTCTGGAACCATGAACTGTCCATGAGTTAAGGGTATTTCTAGGAATGGTCGGATGGTGTCGCCTGTGGATTGCCGATTACAGACTTTATGTAAAACCTGTATATGAATTGCTGAAAAATTCCTTAGGACCCTTACAATGGACACCTGATGCTCAGAATTCTTGTTTACAGCTTAAAAGATCCCTCATGACAGCTCTGACATTGGGGTTACCTAACTTGGAGAAACCTTTTGAGCTGTTCACTCATGAGAGACAGACAATTGCTTTAGGGGTCCTAACGCAGCGGCTGGGAGAATTCAGAAGACCTGTGGCATATTTTTCCAAACAACTAGACCCAGGGGGCATGGGATGGCCCGGGTGCTTGAGAGCTGTTGCAGCAATGATACTGCTGATAAAGAAGGGTCATAAATTTACTTTAGACCAAAAGATAACTGTGTTCCACGCATGGTGACTACAGTATTAGAACAAAAAGAAGGACCTGATTATCCTTGAGCCAGATGTTAAAATATCAAGCTGTTTTGCTAGAACAAGATGATGTGATTCTTAAGACTACAGTAGCTGCCAATCCAGCAATATTCTTATCAGCCAAGACTCTAGAATAAATGCCAACACATGATTGCCTCCAGACTATTGAAGAAGTATAATCTAGCTGAACTGATTTAAAAGACACTCCGTTACTTGTTGTGGACTGGAAATTATATACAGATGGAAGCAGTTTTGTCAGAGAAGGCAGACAGATGTCAGGATATGCAGTTACTGAAAAAAATAATAGAAGCTGGAGCTCTAGCGAACTGTACTTCTAAAGGCATAGTTAGTGGCATTAACCTGAGCTCTAAAACTCAGCAAAGGAAAATTAGTAAATATCTGGACTGACTCAAAATACACCTCTGGGGTTGTTCATGCCCATGGAGCTAATTGGAAAGAAAAGGGGCTCCTCTCTGCCCAGGGAAGTGAGATCAAACATAAAAAAAGAAATAATGGAACTTTTAGAGGCAGTCAACAATCCCCTCGAAGTTGCTGTAATGTACTGCAGAACCCATTAATCGGGAAAGACTGCTCAGATTAGAGGTAATAAGTTAGCAGACTTACTTACCAAAGGGGCAGCAGGAAAAGGGATAGAAAACTAAGTCCTAGCTTTGGTTCCAGATAAACAATTAGCAATACTTTCCTCTGAAAAAAACAGAATACAATAAGCAGGATTGAAAGTTAATAGAAGCCATGAAAGCCACTTTCACCAAAGAAGGGTGGGCAGTTGTACCCACTAAGATAATAGTAGTGCCATATAGCTTACTGTGTAGTGTGATAAAACAAGAGCATAATACCACTCATTGGGGAACAGAGACTCTTTTAAAATATCTACAGAAAACAGTCTTTGGGAGAAATATGATAGAAGCTGTCAGATCAGTTACAGAAAGATGTGAGATATGTCGTAAAATAATCCCAAGACCCAAAATAAAATACAGTTTGCTAAAGTGTTAGAGGGTCAGGCACCTGGGGAATTATGGCAGGTAGACTTCACAGAATTGCCTAGGAAAAGAGGATTAAAATACCTATTGGTATTAGTGGATACTTATTCAGGCTGGCCTGAGGCTTTCCCATGTCACACTAACAAGACTAGGGAAGTAGTAAAAGGATTGATAAAAAAAATAATACCAAGATTTGGTATTCCAGTTGGTATGTCCTCTGACTGAGGTCCACATTTTATTGCAAAAATAGTAACAGAAGTTAGTAGAATACTTCAAATTACTTGGCAACTGCACACTCCTTATAGGCCGCAATCCAGTGGCAAAGTGGAAAGGATGAATTATACAATTAAAACTTATTTAAGCAAAATCTGTCAGGAAACATCCCTAGATTGGACTCAAGCTTTACCATTAGCATTGTTAAGAACAAGAGTCCAACCAAAAGGAAGGCAGCATGTTAGTCCCTGTGAAACAATGTACAGCTGTCCTTATGAAATTCCAGGATTTGTGGGGGATCCATAAATCAAAGGAGAAAGTGATCAAGTAAAACTTTTGAATGGATTAGGAAAAATGTTCCAACAGCTTTCTAGGTATGTTGTAACAAATAGATCATTAAGTCTTTATCTTCCAGCACATTCGTTCCAACCTGGACATTGAATTTACGTCAAATCTTGGACTTCAGAGCCACTCCAAGAGAAATGGAAAGGACCATTCCGAGTTCTTTTGACAACCTTGCAGTCAAGGTTTGGGGCAAAGGTCCATGGAATCATTATTCAAGAATTAAAAAGGCTCCCTCCTCTTGGTCAGTAGAGCAGCAGGCCCCATTAAAGTCAAAACTACAGCGAGGATGATTAAGTTCTGTATATTCACTATGACAATAATGGTAATCATGAACCAAGTTTAACAGCCTTCACATTGGGGTCAAAATTTGCATGTAGCCTTGATACAAAATGTTACTCAAATATTACAGTGAAAGGATTTTACACATATGCCTGAGCATGGGAATAAAGCCTTTCTTTAACTGAAGTTCCAATATCCTTTAACACATCTTAGAACAACCTGTGGATTGGTCCCATGAATAGAAAAGAAACTGAACAAGTTGCAGAAGTTGTTGATCCAAAACTTTCTGCTGTGAAACATATAACTACCAACAAAACTTTGGATCCAGGAGATCAAACAGTTGGGAACTACCTCTGCTGTAGCTGGTAGCAAGTGTTCTGGCCAAGACAGGTCGGAAAGGGCACAGTCCAAGGGAGACAGAGAGGGTGGTGGCATTCCCCAAATGGGTGGTATTGGTTGTGTGGAGGCAAAGCTATAAAAGCTTTACCACCAGACTGGTCTGGAACATGTGCCTTAGGGACAGTAGTCCCAAATATAACCATCAGTGATAAATTACATGAATTGAATGCCTGGGTAAGGACATACATAAAAAGAACCAGGAGAGTCCACAATACCATCGTGGATCACCCCACAAGTTTTCACAGCTTTGTCCAATGGTTTCTCCCATGGTTAGGGGTAAGTGAAGTAGAGAAAACCATAGTAAACGTATCAGCAGTGATTGAAAGCACTGAAAAGAAAACTATTGATGGCCTGCGAGCGTTACAAATAGAAGTGACCAGTTTGTCACGGGTAGTGCCCCAAAATAGAATGGCTTTGGATTTGTTACTAGCCCCTCATGGATGTGTCTGTACTACCATAAATACAAGCTGTTGTCTGTATGTAGATCAAAGTGGCAGGATTTCTACAGATTTAGCCGAAATTTGGGAACGGACTAAGATTCTAGATCAAGTTATGAGGGATAATACGCCTTGGGGATTTGAAAAAGTATGGCACAAACTCACCTCATGGCTGCCTGACTGGTCATGGCTGAAACTGTTATTTCTAACAGTGATCTTTATTGTAACTATGTGTACTCTTGCTTGCATTGTGCTGCATTTGCTGTACAAACCTTTGCTCTAAAAGCAAGTATATCTAAAAGTGAGGGTCATAGTTGAGAAACTATGAATCCTCAAAAAAGAAGGGAATGGCAGCTCTGAATTACCTTGTAATATTTTGCTTAGGAAGATAGACTGCTTAGAAGATAGATCCTTGAAAAAAAGCTGTTATTGTTAACTATAGGCCTTTGAAGATAGTTGTTGCTTACTTGCATAGTCTTGTACATAGCCACTGACCATATGAGGTCAGTATGCTTAGATTAAGTAGAATATTTGCTGAATACCCAAAGACAAGAAGAAGAGTTGCAAGAAGACCAGAAAGGACTGGTTTTGTGGTATGTGGACTTAATCCAAACAACAACGAGTGCCAAAAGAGACAAGGTTAAGGAAAGGAGAAGGTGAAGAAGATGAAGGGGGACGAAGTAACGACCACCGACTCATTAAAGCAACCACCAGGAGGCACAAAGGGCATTATAATATGAAGATGAGTTCCAAGAAAAGCTTATCCATATGGAAATAATTTCCAGAAAACTAATGAATATGTATGACTTTTTACTATATTAACAAGATACTAACAAGTCTGGATGTCAGTGTTAGGTGGAATTATCCCCACCGACCTGGCGCCAATAAAGGAATGCTTCTTTTAGAAGCCATAAACCTTGATCTCTGAGAGTTTCTTTACTGACTGACTTTTACAGTATCACAAGGCTGCAGCATGTGTCAGCAGGGGAAAAAATTTTGATTTTTACTGTGTGTGGGCATTTTCTGCTCAGTTTTGTGTGGGTTCTGAGATGCTTGGGTGCCCCCTTGGCGGGGCAGCAGCTGCAGGGAGGATGCTGCTGTTGTGGGTGCTCTCCACGACAAGGCTCTGTGGTCACCAGCACCACACTGGGATGGTGCTGGGCTGCCTGCGGGCAGCGCTGGGGGAGGCTGAAGTGCCTCGGGGTGGGCAGCATGACACACAGGTGGGCTTGGGGAGCCTGTCCCCTCTGCCAGGAACAGGCTGGGGACGGCTGTGCCGGGCAGGAGATGGTGCCACAGCAGTGAGTCTGGGCCACGAGTCCCACCAACACGCTGCTGGGAGCAGTGGGAAGTGCCAGGCAGCCCCATGGTTTCTGGGTCTGGGGACTGTGCAGCAGAGGGGAAGGATTTCTCTTTTTCCATCTCACTAGAGCTGTGAATTTCCCTCTATAAATAGTTGCTGTGGAGACTGTGGAGCTGCAGCAGGCTGACAGACCTGCTGCCAGGGAAGCCGGGGGAGGCAGGGAGAGGCCAGCAGTAAAGTGAATCCACTGCAGCTGTCCTAGGTCTCCTGCTATCCCGAAGCCAAGGTTGTTCCCAGAAGCGGTTGCTGTGATCCGATACCCTGCCCTGCTCCTCACCACGTCCATCCAGCGATGCAGAAGAGTTCTGCTCAAGGACACCCCTCCCAGGCAGCGCGGACTAAAAGGAGAGCAGCACCAGCTGGTATCTCACTTTGGGGAGCTCCAGAACGAGCCAGATGACAAACGGAGCGGCGTGCCCTGCCTGCGAGCTGCTGCACGGTAAGTCTGCGCAGAGCCCCTGGGGCTCGGACCCCACGCGCCGACACGGCTGCTTCTGTGCTGCATGTTGCAACTTGCAGGGATGCTGCACTCAGCAAGGGTTTGCCAGGTCTGTGGTCGTGCAGAAGATGGTGTGCATTGCTCTGGTGAGCTCTGCGACTCCAGAGGTCCAGGCACTGTAAGGCATGACTGGTGGTGGGCAGCTCCTCACGGCACCTGGTGCAGGTCAGCGGAGTTCTCTGGGCCAGAGGCGAAGCACCGCTCCTTGCCCCCGGCTCTGGAGACCAGGCAGGACCGGGTTGTTGTTCTGAAGCTCTCTGACCTGGTCCAGCCTCGCAGCAAGCCGGTAAGTTCTGCACAATATAGCTCTGAATGTCAAAAGCAAAACAATTGTTTTTAATGTTAAATCAAGCAATGAAGGGCTTTAAAGCATTGATCGTCCTTTATCACAAAGCTTAGAAAAGTATGTTTCACTCTCCTATACCAAGTTGCATAGCAACGCTCCTCATCCTTTGCCAGTGCATCCAACTAACAAGGGTGGATGGAGGTGAAGTCTCGCACGCCTAAGGACAGACTTGCCTCGCCTGCACAGCCAGGACACCAGGGCCTGCTGAGCTGCCCAAAAGCTCCATCAGCCCTAGTGCTGGAATGCATTTTGTACTCTGAGTCTGCCTTCGGGTCCTGCTTTCCCACCAAAGTCTCCCATTACCATAAAAATCTACCTAGGGAAGATGCAGTTGAACTCCCTTCTCCACACACTCTTGAGTTTTCATTTGGCAGGTGAACAGTGAGCAACATCATAAAATCTTTAAGGCTGTTTCCCAACTCTCAGATCAGGCCCTGCTGTCCTAACGATGTGAGCGAAGAGGGCTTGGGCAGATTCTGGTGGTGCAGGAGCTTGCGAGGTTACCGATATGCTCAGTCCGTGCACAAATAAGGAAAATTTTGATTTCACCTCTGTTTCATAACCAAGACATTAGTATTTGCTGAAAGGAGTGGCCTTACAGACATGCAGAATCCTGGAGTTTTATGCCTAAAAAAAGACTGATTCTGAACAGTGTGAATGCCACGGTCAGAGGTGTAAAAATATAAGGAGGGGGTGGGACTTTGAGCTCCTTTCAGACCACTGAACAGGCTTGGGTGAATGGAGCAATGTCAGCTCTGGCAATTTGGACTGTCCCTGACAGGATCGGAGTTGCAAGCCCAGTCAGACCCTTAATTAGAACTGTGCTGGGAGCTTGCTGGGTGCCCAAAGGCAGGCTGCATCTGTGGCTGCTATGCTGGGAGGAGGAGCAGCTGCATGTGGAAAGGAACTTCAGTCTTTTGAGGGAGTCATGTCTCTGTCTCAGCACCTGGAACACGTTACTGTCCCAGAACAACTCCCCATCATGTGGCTCCTACTGCCACCACCACGGCTAGCCCACCATAACTATTTCTTAAAATTCTCTGGTGCCAAACAAGAACTTCGCTCTAGTGACTTGATTTGAAAGATTTAAAGGTCAATATTTCTACCTGTGCTAATGGTCTACTGGGATTATTATCACCTGTCACAAGCTCTGGCAATGTGTGCTAACCTGAAGCTTCAGTCACACAGCAAGTGACATTTTCAAATCATGAAAGGCAGGATTGGGAGTACCCCAGCTACAGCCGTTTACACTGATATTTCCATTAGCAACACGGGCTCTGGGCTGCTATTTCAGGTGACTTGTGCTGAAGCCAATTCTCCACTGGTGCTGCGGGGCAGGGGGACAGCAGTTGCATCAGTCTGTCTGCACCGTCTCGGTGTTTGTACCTTGGGCTGTCATAGTAACAAACCCTGGGAACAGCCTCTCCCTCCGTCACAGCCTCTCACTGGGGTGTCACGGGATGGTCAGTGATAAACCCATGCTCCAGCCCTGGGGCTGGGCTGCAGACAGATGTGCAGCGCTGCGGTGTCTAAAATGCAGGTTCTGCTTTGCACCCAGCTGAAGCATGAGGCTCCTCCTGCCAGTGAGAGCCCAGACGTGTGCCTGCCTCAGCCGGGATGGGGAGCGGGTGCTTTCACCTGCTGTGGCCGCAGGAGGGGATCCTGCAGTCCCCACTAAGCCCCTGCAAATCCACGCTGGGCACAGGGAAACCTGAGACTCCCACCTGGCCCTGGCCCTGCTGCACGCTGCCAGGATGCCTGCCCAGCCCCAGCCTGCCAGCTTTCCTCTTAAGATAATCTCTGCCTCCACGAAGTGCTAATAGTGTTTTTAAGAGCCCAGCTCCAGGGGCTGATGAAGTGGATGGGAAGGAAGGGGGTGAGGGGATGGCAGGGGTAGAAGAGGGAATCAATGTGTGCAGCATGCAGCAGAGGTACGTCTGCCCTGCAGCTCACCAACCCTCTTTAAAGGAGTGAGGTGCTGAAGATTGTGTGACCCGGTTCCCCACTGCCTCCATCCCCTCGTGCCAGGATCTGCTGGGCCATGGAGCAGCAGGTGCAGGAGGAGGTGCCGGCAGCCCAGAGCTCAGGTCAGTCCTCAGGCGTGCAGCTCCCGAGCCGAGATCGTGCCAGGCTCTTCCCAGGCCAGAGGAGGCCACCAGGACCTGTCCAGCCATTCCTCTGGGGCGACAGCTGTCCTCAGCTGCTCCTTCAGTCTAAGGGCATTTAAAGATGTCAGTAATGTCTCTTGGTGATGGTCCCTGCAGGAGGCCACCACCCCGTGCGGGAAGGAGAGGTGTTCAACACGCGTTACCAGGATCTGCACAAACTGGGCTGCGGTGCCTTTGCCACCGTCTGGCTGTGCCAAGACACGAGGTGAGGGGCTAACCGCCTTTCGGGGAGCTGGGAAGGGGTGCCTGATCTCCTGGGCAGGCCCAGCCCCTCTCGCAGAAGCAGCAGTGCGCAGCTGCCTGCCTGAGAGCACATCGGCATCCTCCGAGCACAGGGCAAACCTGGCAGCGAGATGGGTGGGGTGCAATGAGCAGAGCTGGTCCCTGGAAACCAAAAGAACATAAATGAGGTGGGATCAGCCCTTGCTCTGCATCGGCTCTTCTTATTTAGACCCTGCAATACACATACTCTGCCTTTTTCTCTCCAGCCCTTCGCTGGTCCCTGGGACAGCTGTGCTGCCAGATGCTGGTGGCATCACCAGGAGGGATGTCCTCGGACATGGGGTGCTGCAGACCAAGGGCAAGGCTGCTTGCAGGAAGGCAGCACCCTCCCTGGGGAACCCAGCGCTGGGTAACTGGGAGAAGGGGAGGTGCTACTGGTTAGGGCCACTCTGGCATGTGTTGGCTGGCAGCTGTGATTCATTTCCCAGGAGGAAGAAACACGTAGCTGTGAAGGTCCTGAAAAGCAGGGAAGGCTTTGCTGAGGCTGCGCAGGACGAAGTCGCTCTCCTCCGCTGCGTATGTATTTTCTGGGGCTCTGTGCTTTGCTTTGTGGGAATGGCCACTCAGTTCAGGTCTGAGTATCAGCCTCATCATCCCTTCTCCCTCTAGGTCTTGGTCTGAGGAGCTAGGTGGGGGACAGGAAAAAAACCCCAAAAGTTAGGGAATTCATAGAAATCACCCTGGCTCAGCACTGGTCTCTGAAACAGGCACCTTCTTCCTCCTGTCATACTGGGACATGCTGGTTGGGTCCTGCTTGCCCTGTCAGCCCATTTCTGTCAGCGGAGACTGAAACCCAGTAAATAGGAGGGACCCGCGAAAAGATGAGGTGGACAATGAACAGAAAAAGGTGGTAATGTTCTTAAGCAGGAGATGGCAGTGTGTCCACTGTATTTGTGTTGTTCCCATCTCAGAGGGCATTGCTCTATCACAGAACTGATACTGAAGTAAAAGGAAATATTGGGGGGGGGGGGGGGGGGGGGAGGAAGGCAGGAAAAAGCAGGATGTAGCAAAAATATAATAAACATCTGAAGTCAGAAGGCTTCCTCCTGCCTTTGCTAATGGATGTGGTAATTAGGTGCCTGTATCTGGGTCTCAGCTAGTTGCCTTTGAAGATGGCTGGACCTGCTAGTTCTAGAAAGCTCATGGTTACAATTCTTGGAGTTTATCTAAATACAAAGTTACATCAGCCTTAGATGAGTAAAAGCCATTAAATTTTGCATTACAAATTACTCTGAGGCCTTTCTCCAGCAGGTTGGAGAAAGGTTTAGTTCACACCTGTAAATCTGTAGGTTCCATCCAAAGGGACTTAAGCCAGACTCAGTGATGCAAGAGGAAGTACCAAGTGGCACTAATTTAATGTAATCAGAGGGTTGCTTTTCTACACATCAGCACAATCCTGCATACAGACCAAGCCTTACCCTTGATTTATTACTAATTCTGTCTGAAGGACGTGCCTTCCCATTCAGCAGAATGCAGTTGCTTCCCAGGGCTGTTCCCACCGGCACAGGGTGGTCGGTGCCAGCAGAGGCGATCTGGTCTCCCCTGCTTCCATGGCTGCTCCCTTCTGCCATGCCAGCACAAACCTCCTGATGCTGGTGCTGGAGGATCTGGCATCTGCACAACGTGCCGAAACAAAATCCCGACAGTTATGGCTGTGAAAAAAAAAAAAAAAAGTAGTATGAATTGCTGTAGGAGGCCAAACAAACAGTGCTGGTGCGAGAGGTGGGGGTACTGCAGCACCCATGCTTGGGCAGACCAGGGGTTCACCCTGGCCCAGCAGCAGATATCCAGGTGGGTGTAAGGACAAGCTAAGCACAGGGTGCTGCTCCCACTGAATGCTCCACTGGCCTACAGCAGTTTCCAGTTGGAGATTTCTTGGGCTAAGGGTGATGTCTGTATGGGCACTAATTCTCAGCAGGTTTACCTTCAAGAGACCTGCCCTGCTTTCCTGTGAGCCCAAGCAGGCTTCAGCAACCACAGCACCCTGTGACAAGAACTGCCACCAATTACCCAAGCGCTGCATGAAGAACCATCTCCTCTGCTTTGTTTCTGAACTTCCCAAGTGCTGGGTTTGTTGCCCTCTGGTTCTTCTCTGAAAGATCTGTCTTCACCCTCTCTAGCACCACTCCATATCTTACAGATCTCTGCAGTACTTGCCCATAGCCAACCCTTTTTCAGCCCAAAGAAGCCTACTTTTCTGGGTTCCTCCGGACATGGAAGCTGCTCTCTACCCTGGTAGGACAGGTAGCCTTCGAGTGGCTGAAGACAACCGCAAGGTTTCTGCCTCTCTGCAACCCCTTGTGAGAAATTGCTGAAGGTGTAGGTTTTAAAAAGTGATGTCCCAGCCTGCTGTGCACAGCCAGGGAGGCACAGGGCCATCCCCGCTCTGAGGACAAGGAGCAGAGGCTGCAGAAGGGTGAAGGAAATGGACAGCCATCGCTGCCAGGAGCTGGGAGATGTGGTCTTGGGGGAATCTCCTTCCAGCACAAGCAGGAGCAGTTTCTGGGCCTGCATGGGATAGAATAAACAGGGGGAAGCATGCTAGACACTATTAGCAGGGTCGGTTTGACTTATTCAGGCACTGTAAGGGTGATGGCCCCACCTGGTCAAGAGCTAGGCAACATATAGAAGCTCGTTCCTTGGTAACAGACTCTGCTTGTGTGTTTGAAGCCTGTTTTTCCTGATGCTGTTTTCATGGGATTTGTCATGAAATGACAACTCCTGGAAGAGAAAGTCTGCAGAATGGGATAAAATGGGTGCAAGATGTCCTTGTTGCATATATATGTCTCTAATTACAGCTTTCTTGGAATCCTCCCCCTCAGGTGAGCAGTATGAAGAAGAAGGACCAGGCAGGAGAAAACATTGTCTGTTTGTTAGATGACTTCAGAATGATTGGAGAGAATGGCTTCCATATCCTTCTGCTGAGCATGCTGCAGCTCTGGGTCAGCAAAGCCTGGGCTTGCCTCGGAGAGTCGCAGGATGGTGTAAACCCAAGCGCTGTGCTCCCGTGAGGAGGATGAGCAAGGCAATAGCTGGACTGGGGCACATGGAGGTGGCTGGAGGGGAGAGGTTGGATAAGGAGGTATTGGGCTGCTCTGGTGAAGAGCAGAAGGCTGTTGGTAGCACCTTCTCTCTGTTAGTGAATCCTTGACTCTTTCTCACATGTATGCTTGGTATTTGAGGCACTGGGTCCTTCCCTGCGATGTCTGATGAGTAACTATGCAGCCCAGGGACTGCCTTTGCCTTTTGTGAAAAAATCTTTACATCAGGTGAGAACGTGGCTGGAACCGGGTGAGGGCACCAAGGGGCTGTTGGCTGGGGGACATGTCTTCATCCTGGGGTCACCTGCCATGAACTCCATCCACAGCATCCAGCCGCGGGTAGCACTGGCAGGCCCGGCAGCTTTCTGCACGGTACCACCAAAGGCTGCTCGAGGTCTCTCAGCGCTGATGTCCTTCCAGGGCCTTCTAAATTGCTGGTTTGGTTGGCTGGTCCTCCACCCGTGTTGAGGTTTTCCCGCTCAGAGCCAACTCTTTCTTCATCCCCTGTAAGGATGTGGTGTGCTGATCAAACAGATCATGAAAACTGAGTGTCTTACGCATTGGCTGGGAATTGCTAAAGAATGGGAAACCTGAGTGAGGCCTCAGAATAGTTAAAATTACATTTTGCTTTTCATGCTGAGATTTATCAGAAGTCTGCACTCTTGCCAAGGTGAAGATTTGCTACCCTGATTTCTGTGCCCTTCTAGGGAGACTAAGAAAGAAAACCACTTCTTCCTTCATCCTATTTTCTGGAATAGCCTCTTTTTCCTCTGAAGAAGCTCCATTAATACCTGAATAAGTTACACAAAAATGTAGTGGCATTAATCTCTGTCCCTCATTTCACACTCAAGACTTTTGCTTGATCCATTCCCTTATCTACTTCAATTGTAAAATCTCAGAATCTTTTTCCCCCTTCAGATCAGCACTGGGGCAGTATTTACTTCGGATTCATTCCAGTTTAGCTATTTAAATCTTTCCCCGTGTTTCACAGTTACCATTTAAGGTTGGTTATTTTCCTGGGGCTGGTGTTCATCCCAGAATAGAATTTGATAATACAGAGAATATTTGCCAGCCCTTTATGACTGACCAGAGTGTTTAAAAAACAAATATAAGTCTCCCAGTAGCCTTTTCGCTGTTATTGATTTCTGATAGCGACTGTTTCTCTCTGGTAGGCATTGTTTATCTCTCCCTTGCTCCATCGTAAGCCATTCTTTCCCTACATGGCTCTCCTGCACTGCTCTTAAGTCCTCTCTACACGCACTCACTCATGGTCTCTCCCTCCTCCTGTCTGGGTTATGCTGCACCTCCTTTACTTTCCTTGTACAATGGGACTCCCTCCTGTGTCATGTCCCTCTGTAACTGGCCCCCAACTTCCACTGGAACAATTATCAGCAGGAAGGCACAGTGGCCCAAGGGCAGTACAGCCATACGAACCGGAGGGTTTTTTCAGGAGAAAGTTCAGCTTTGTGATCCTAATGCCTCCTCGTAGCCCTATCCTCTTTCCACCTCCACGGGTTTGCCCGTCCATGCTGATATCTGTGGCTTTTCACACCACCTTCTGCTGCGTGTCACCCCCACCTCCCCCAGACAGCCCCTTCCCTACTGGGCTCCCCCAGCCCCTCGCACCGGGGGCTCTGGCGCCCGCCCCTCCAGCCATGCTGTGCCACAAAACCCCTTGTGCCCGCTCCCAACCCACGCCACTGCCTGCACCTCCAGCTTCATACAGCGCGCTCACCGCACAGAAGAAATTTATTGCAGATAGTTATCATCAGTGCCCCCTTTCTTCAACGCCAGGACGTCCTCCGCTCGCGGTCCCACGGTGCCCGACTGCTCCGAGAGCCGCGGGGGCAGGGGAGGCGGTGGGGACCCCCGCGTTGCTGGGTGACTTGCTGCCCGCTCGCCCAGGTGCTGGCCGGGCTGCACTTCCTGCACAAGCGCTGCCGCATCATCCACGCGGACATCAAACCGGAGAACATCTTGCTGTGCGGGTGTGACAAAAACCTTCGAAGGCTTCTGCCCGATCCATTCGACCATGGCCAGAAAACAGATCTGAGGCTAAAGGGACCAGGTGAGCGCTCCATGTTTTTTTAACAAGGGACTTACTGTTTATTGCCAGGAGGGAAACAGAAAGGCAGCAGGTACAGATACCTTAGGAACATGTTCCCATCTCCTGCAATGGCCAGTAGAAAACAGTGCAGCCAGCTTATGCTGCCGAGGCCTCTCCTATCCCTGCTTAATACAAGCATCAGGTTCAGCAGCTACAAGCTACTCTAGGTACCTACAGAAACGTAGTCTGGCAGATAGGTTTGTGCAGAGGACAGCTACAGATCTCAGGCATCTGCTAACAGCCCCACCACAACCTTGGAGCTCATTCTTACAGCTTCAGGTACAGGATAGTTCCCTTGTGTCTGGCGTTTTCAGCCACTGAAGGGCTTACATACAAAATGGTTTGATCAGAAAGCTGTGCGACACTTCTGCTCTTTATTTCCCATATTTCTGAGGTTTGCGGGAGACTTGTATGTAATGCTAATCTTTAAGGACTTTTGAGACATAATTTATTTGCAGAGAATAGTGTGAATATTGAATAAGATGTAGGGCTGGAGAGTTTCTCAAGAGATCAGCTCATCTCTCAGCAACAAGACCCTTCATATTATCCTCACATGATGTTCTCCCACAAGTATCTCTCCCAGGACAGCACTGTTTTGTCTCTCAAACTCTGAGGCAATCGGGGAATTTTAAATTAGTGACTCTCTGCTTTTCTGCTCCAACCAAAAATATTAGCACAGACTGACAGCTCACTGTAAAGCAGTAAGCTAAAAATTACCCTTTTCCAGGGTCATATGAAAATGTAACCTTTACAGCACTTGCCAAGCAGGCTGTGTCCAAGGTCCGTGACAGCCAGGATTGCTGAGGGCTAGAGGCATTACAGATGTTTTGTGCTTGACCAGCGCTAGAAGCATACGCTCTCCTCTGGGCCCACAGTAATTTAACCTCAGTGTGAGAACCTTGCAGCAGGACAGGAGCACATGGTCACACCACTCCACGCCAAGCTCCTGTCCTCCCAAGCACCGTCTCTGATTTTGACTGGATACTAGCTCTTCCTTTGTGTTTCTTCAAAAAACAGGGGTGGCATTTTATTGATGATAAAAAGCATTTTAGGATCTTTTAGGCTGAAAACTTTAAAGGCAGGCATACATGCCTCTCCTGTGGTAAGTGATGCGTACCTGTTGGTTTGGAAAGACCTGATTTCTCTCTGTCCTTTCCACCTAGGAGGTGATCTTGGCAATCAATTGGAAGAATCTGATTTAATGAGCATAGAAGTGAAAATTGCAGATCTGGGCAGCGCATGCTGGACAGTGAGTCTTGCTCCAAGTCTCAATCCCATGGCGTTGCAGGATGCTGTGTGCTTCTTTCCATCCCACCCTGTGTGTCTGTCCTTTTACAGCTGAACAGCTATTTCAGTGTGCTGAGATGCCAGTTGCGGGGGGGGGTGTGTGTGTGTTATATTCAGCACTCCAAGCTGGGCACGGTACTCCTGGAGACACTGCCAACTTTGGACGTTTATTCAGTTTGCAGTTAGTCCCTACAACTGGAAATTCAAAACCATGTTCAGTGTTGGGAGATAAATTCACCCTGCCATCAGTGGGGCTGCGAACGTGCCTGCCGTGCCCTGTGCAGAGTTCAGTACTCATATTCGGTTCTGCCCCTCAGTGTCCTCCTCGCTCCGTGGGAAGCGTGTGAGCACAAGCGTTGTCGTTACTCATTTCCGGACACTAACCAAAGGGAGTTTGTTTCTGTTTCAGTACAAGCCGTTTTCCAAGGAGATACAGACCCAGCCATACCGTGCCCTGGAAGTGCTTCTTGGATTAGACTATGGCACTCCTGCGGATATCTGGAGCACGGGCTGCCTGGTAGGACTGAGGACAACGCTGTGTGTGCATGGGAGGTGACTGATGCCAACAGGCCAGGGGCAGCGTGTCCGCAACGGCCACCTATACACGCTGCATGTAAAGTAAAAATTCCTTGCTGAGAAGGAAAACAGGGCTGTCTCCACTCAGTCACTTTGGAGTGAAACTACGTATGCTGCTGAGAAAACTTACTCTTAGTTAGTTAATGCTATAAGGCAATTCACACTCCGTGTATGTTAACTCAGGCTTGACTGAACCAGGCACATCCTGATGGAGCTACAGGTGCTGTTTTACCATGGTGCAGATCAAACCAGTGTGAATATTTCTATATTTTAGGATCAATTTGTGTGATACCAAGGGAAATCGGTACTATCAGTTAATGGGGCAAAAAACCCCTCAAAGCCAGGTAGTGAATTAACAGTGCTACTCCATTTCTAGGCATTTGAAATGGCAACTGGCGAGTACCTATTTGATCCTCAACCTGGGAAATATTTCTCCAGAGACGATGGTAGGACTTCATCTGTTTTACTCATTTCACTGACACAAGTGCCATCATCTTTGTATCTAGATGTGCTTTCCCTCTGTCTAGATCATGTTGCTCGTATTATTGAACTCCTGGGAAGAATTCCTCCTCAAATTGCTTTCTCCTGGAACAAGTCAACAAAATTTTTCAGCACGCCAGGTAGGAATTAGAGTAAGGCAGTTTACTCTAAAAATCCTTGTGGGTCACTGACACATTCCTACTCAGCTCACACTGAAAACCACCAAAAGTTATGTTACACAACACAGGCTACAAGCAGGGACAGAAGACAAGCGGAGATTTCATAAAGAGCAGTAACACTCCCTGCCCTGCCTACCTTTGCAATCCAGGAGTGTTCCAGGGATGAATGCAAAATCCTGAAAAAGAGTCACAGCAAACACCCAACAGGGAAAACATTTCCATTCCTTCTCCTCTGGATTTGGAGCAAATGGAAATACAGACAGGAAATAGCTACATGCCAGGAAGGCTGAAGAGTGCATAACCGGCTGGATTTCACCCCTTCACTAGCAGAGAACAATGGTATCAGGAACGGGACACTCATATCCGTGGCTGCTATATTTAGTCTTCTGACCCAACTGTAACATCTCTTCTTTTACATTCTCCCCAATTCCTTTCCCTTTGACTCATTAGGCTTGAAATCCTTGCCTTTGACTTCTGGGCATCACGACTCCATCCTTCTGCTATTTAGTCTATCATTCTCTTTCTCTGCTTTCAGTATTCACCAGCCCCACAGCCTCAGCCTACCCACAATTCATTCAGTGTTGCGTGCTAGCCTCATCCTGCAGTTCAACAAGAACCTCATTGCACATTCACATCTTTTGCTCACACTTATTCCTTCTATGGCGCTCAAAAGAAATGAGTCAAAACTAGTTCTTGTTCTATATTCATTCCCCTGTGTGAACCAGACGGGCCTGACCACACATGCCTAACCTGAATCACTACATTTACACCATGCACTCCCAGAGCCAAAGATAGCTCCTGGGTCAGCCATGGCACTCTTCAGGGCCCCATGGAGCTAGCAGGCACAAAACAAATTAAACATTAGTGTCTTGTGAGCTCTGGCACTGAGATGGCCCAATGCGTTTTGGGTTGCATGTGGACAGGCACAAGGAACAGGCAGCAACGGCTTTACACAGCTATTCTGGCAACACTTCATCGCTCCTGGCATGTTCTCATCAAAGAAGTATTTAAGGAGACTACACACTAGCTTGGAAAGATGGTTTCTGAGAAACACTCGAGCGCCAAACCTGCAAGGGCAGTACAGGTGAAGCGTACAGAGAGGAAGATTCAGAAGTGAAGGGATCCTTCAGGGGGCTTTGGATGAATTGTGTGAGGTGAGGGTCGGCAGCCTCTCGGCCCTGCAAGTGTAATTAAGGTGCTGTGCTTACGCTGTCTTTGCTAGGTGCTCTTCTGCGGATCTCCAGGCTTTCCCCCCGCAGCCTCCACTGCATCCTGGCGGACAGACACAACTGGACGCCCCACGACGTTACCCCCTTCACCAGCTTCCTCCTGCCCGCGCTGCGCTACGCGCCCGAGCGCCGCGCCACAGCCGCCCAGTGCCTGCACCACGCGTGGCTGAGCCCCCCGTGACCGGCCCCGCGGCGGGGGGAACCGCCTCGCCTCCCCGCTCCGCGGCTCCGGGGACCGCGGGGCCCCGGGCTGAGCTGCCATGGCGGCAGCGGGCGCAGCGCGCAAGATGGCGGCGGGGCCGGGCCGGGCCGCCCCTCGGGCGCCGGCGGCTGCTCGCCCGCCCGGGGCGCGGCGCAGCCTCTGCCGAGCGGGAGCAGGGCGGTGGCCGCCGCTTTGTCCCGCAGCTCCCGCCGCCGTCGGGCACCGCTCGACTCCCTCAAACGTCCCTTTAACTCGCGTAGTCCGCACGCAGCGTTAATTGGCAAGCCGTAATTAACGTCCTGCGGTCTCGCGGTCTGTGAGGCAGTTTAGCAGGAGGAGGGGGGGGGGGGGGGCAGGGAGAGCGCTACCTCACCCGCCTCGCCTCCCTCGCGGGGCGCCCACCCGCCCTGGCGCGGAGGCAGCAGGTTCCCTCCGGCCCGGCTCAGCGGGTCGCGGCGCCTCCTTCCCGCCGAGAGGCCGCTGCTCCGCCTCACGCCGCCGGCCCCGCGGTCAGCGCCCGCCGCCCTTTGTTTGGGGCTCGGCGGAGGGAGAACCGGCCGGCCGATGGGCTCCAGCGCGGCCCCGGCCGGCGGAGGGGGGGCCCAGCAGGCGGTCACCCCCGCTCCGTTCTCCGCCTCGGCGGGAGCACAGCGGCTCCGCACGCCGGCAGACCCGCCTCGGAGAAGGGGGTTATGGCGGCGGGCGCGCTGCCCCCCCCTCCCCCGCCTTTCCCGGACCCCTGAGGGGACCCCAGCCCCCCCCCCCCCCCCCTCCGGCGCGGACGTGCCGAGCTGCAGGCCCCGCGCCTGCGCCCACCCCCCCCCCCCCGCCTCTACTTCCTCCCGCGCATGCGCGGCGCAGCGGCGGCTGCCGCCCAGGAATCCCGGCCGCCCGCGCCGCCCCTTCGTTCTGCCACGTGTCCCGACGCGGGAGTTACCCCGCGGAGCGCGGCGCCCTGGCGGGGGCGCGGCCGCGCCACGGAGGCCACGCCCCTCGGCACGTAGCGCGGCCCGGCCGGCTGCACCGCGGACGACGCTGGCGGCCGCCCGCCCCCCCCCCCCCCTCCTTTTTCCCGCCGCCGATTGTCAGCTCCGCCCGCCAATGGAACGCTGCGAGCGGCGAGCGCGGCTCCCAATGAGGCGGGGCCGGGACGGTGAGGCCACCAATGGCGGGCGGGGCGGCGGGCGTCCCGGCGGGGCGGGGTGTAGCGCAGTGGCAGCCAACGGGGAGCGCGGGTGGGCGTGTTCGGGGCGCCCCTGGCGCCGGCGCCGGGGATCCCCGTGCGCCCAGTGCCGTTTCCGCCCGGCCTGGGGAGAAGCCGCCGCTACTGGTGCCAGGGGGAGGGGCCGGACCTGCCGCCCGGGGCTCGCTCCCGCCAGCTGCCCAGGAGACGCCGTGGCTCTGAGCCGGGCCTAGTGCCGCTGCAGGGGCCCGGGGAACGGGCCGGCCAGGTAGGCGCGGGCGGGGACCGGCGGCGGAGCTGGCGGGAGGGAATGCCGGGGTGGGAGAACGGGCGGGCGGCTGTGGGATCTCCCGGTGCGGGCCGCGGCCCGGCGCACCGCCCTACCCTGCGTCGGGGGCCCGGGCGTCGGGGCCCCGCCTCGGCGCTGGGGCAGCGACCCCAGAGGCCCGACCTGGACCGGGGCGGGGGAGGGGGGGCAGGCCAGGCCGGGCCCGGCCCGGCGGACCATCATGGCGGTGCCGGCGGTGCGCTCCCGCCCGCGGCGGCCGAGCTCGGAGCGGTGCTGCCAGGCCGGTGCGGGGCCGGGCCCGGCCGCGGGGCTTTGTCGGTGGAGGCGAGCGCTGGGGAAGCCCCGCTGCAGGCTCGCCTGCAGCGCTCCCCCTATTTTTTTTTTTTCCCCCCTTGTTATCCCGGGGGGGGGGGGGGGTGTCTCGGGGGTCGTCGTCCGTCTCGGGGCAGCCTCCTCTGGGCCGCCGCTGCCTGCCCCTGCCTCCGTTGCCTGCCCCAAGCCGCCGGCCCCCCCCCGGGCCTCGGGGGAGGCGGTGTTTGACCTGCATTTTCTGCTTTCTCATGGTGCCCGTGCGGCGTCTTCCCCGCCGTAGCCCCCCGCTCCCGACCCGCCCGGCGCCGGGGGCTGCAGCGCGGATTCTCCTGCATTTCCTCGCCAGTCACGCGTAGCCGCCGCGGGGTGGGTTCCCGGCTGCTCCGCCCGGCCCCGCTCCGACCCCCGCCGCTTTCTCACCGACGGCACCGGCAAGGTCACTGTCGCCTGGCGGCTCGTCCTTGGGTGCCGGTGACCGGAGTTCACCGCCGGGTCGGGTGGGGAAGGCGGCGGCGAGCAGCGTCTCACCGGCCCCGAAGGGAGGGAAGGAGGCGAGGTGCGAGGCCGCGTGTGACCCTGGGGAAGCGGGGAAAGGGGTGTAGCGGTGGCGGGGGGGGGGGGGGTCACAGCCACTTCCCGGCCCTGTCCCCACGCTCTTCTGCCAGAAACTAAGATCCCCCCCCGGGTGGGCTTTTTTGGGTGTGGGGGAGTGTCTGCGGAGGACACGGGGTGCTGCAGGGCTGCGGTGGCTGCTGTGGGCTCTGGCCATGATGTAATGGGAGCAGGGAGGGTCTGGCCGGGCCAGGGCGAGGGGGCCAGCACCTTCCCTTGTGCCAAAGGGGTTGTAGGGTCTCGAAGAACTTGCTGTTGCTGTCCAATGGTGTGCCAGTGCATCGTGGATTTCAGATGGTTCCTCCCCACCCTGACTGGGTTTTACTGCCAGAACCTAAACCCAGAAAAAGAATTTTCTATTCCTTCATTAGAAATAGGAGATTCCCCTTTTCGCTTGGATATGAAATACTAGGATTTTTTTTTTTTTTTTCCATGTGGTTGACCCAGGAAGTCATCTTGTCGCCAGCCTTCTGGGTTTTTTTTGCTGTAGAGGTGCAGGGAGGAGGGTGTTGCTTTGCTCTGGATCCTGTGGGTAAGCGTTGAAGGCTGTGACAGCAGCTGCTGTTGGCTCTGGAGCTCTGGTTGCTATGAGAGAAGCTTCAGTAGACTTGGCTGCTATCTCCAGGGAAGGACAGCAGAGCAGCCTCCATTAGTGTGGTGGTGGAGAGATGGCTGGCTCATGTTCAGCTAAGGGCTCTACTTTTCGGACTGTTTCCACAGGTCCAAAGCAGAAGTGGGGTTATGTTTTGGTCCAGTGGGACAAAAACCTACAAGGTGGGTTTCATCACTATTAATGGTATTGCATTAAAGTGTGGGCTGGAAACACTGAGTTACCCTTTCCAGATATTTTGGTCCGTGTGAAAAGTAGGACAGCGAGAATTGATATGATCTTCCTGTTAAGTGAAGGCTGCAGTCGTGCCTCTTTTGAACTCCAGTCTCCTTTCCAGCCAGTAACAGAGCCAGATGCTTTTCTTATTGTTTGTATGTCTCCTTCCTCCCCTTCCATCGCCTGGGCCCCACTTGCCTTATTGACTGGAATTTCTGCTGTGTGCAGTGGGTGTGTGCAGCAGACACCAGCCTGCTAGTGCTGAGGAGGGATTTTTCCGTTCACAGACCAGGGAACAGTCAAAATAAAGGCCCGGTTCAACTTTGGGACTGGAAACAGAAAGTGGGGAGAGGAGTTTCCCTCTGCTGCAGAGTAAAATTTATCCTCTGTGCTCGTTATGAGGTTGTATGTCAAAATGAGTAGAAAATGCTGTTCTGCTGTGGAATAGGAAGGTGAAACTCCTGTGAATAATGGGGAAGATTCTTCTCTTTCAGTTGACTCAAATGCCTGATGAAGGAACAGTTTGCAGGAGGCCATTTTTGACGTGACTATGTATTGTGGAATCTGCCAGCTTCTATCCACACTCTGTCTACTTGACTGCAATAGCTTCCTTTTTTTTTTTTTGGAAAAAAAAAAAAAAAGAATGAGTGCTTTATCTGCTTAACTAACCATTTGGTACTGGCCTCTCTCTGTATGATATTGTGTTGTCAAGTTGGAGCTATCAGCATATTCCAGTGCATTTGTTAAAGATGAAACTGTTAGTTGAGGTATGCAGTATGGGAAATTGGAATATATTAGCATTAGAAAACAACTGCCATCTTTGTAAGCTAACACCTATAATGGGGAGCCCCTTGCCCTGGCCTGAGTTACCAAGCTCAGAATTACTATGAGCTTGAAGCAGAAATTCCTGGACCAGGATAATGTGAGAGAGATTAAAATATGCCCTTAAATCCGCTTGACTGGTAGCAGTCGTGGTAGATGCCAAACTCTGGAGTAGGTTTTTATATTTGAGGGTCTGTAGCACCCAAATTGTTTCACAAAGTGGGGTGTGCAACTTCTAATCCACCTAAAATGCATCCCTTGCTGGGGCTGAATGTGGTATCTGCTGCTTAGCGTGGAGTGACGTGACCACAGTAATGAACTTGGGATTTTCTGAGTATGAAAACTAGCTCCTTGGTTTAATAAAATACAGCAAGTGATCTTCGTGGCCCCTTAGTCTCTGTTTACAGTCTCTCTGTATGTTTTAATGGGGAATTAGTCTGCTGCCTCGCATCCTGTTGAAGAACTGGCACCACTTTGACAAGGCCTTGGCCTTTCCTTTTACTGTTATATCCCGAGTGACCTGAAAGTAATATTCCTTAGCTAATGTCTGAGATTTCCCCACCCCAAGGTGGGGTGGGGAAATCCCATGTGCATTTAAAATCCCTTTTTAGAAAAAGGATTTGGTTACAGCCAGAATTTACTTTGAAGAGTAATAGGTTGAAGTTGGAAAAACTCATAGGAAAGAGATGGCATTGAACTGGCATCTCAGAACATTCAAAAGTTTATGCTCTTTCTTGGGGGAGAGGAGGGGAGGGGATGGGGATGGGACGGGACACAACAGGACAGACGGACAACCAACAGCCATTGATTTAAATTTTCCAAATGTTTCCTGAAGTAAAAAAAAAGGATATTTAATTCAAACTTCCAGGTGTGAAGCATGCAAGGAGAACTAAATGTGTGATATCCCAGCCATGTAATTTATTAGTTTGACTGGTCTATTCTTTCTCCCATTTTGGATGATCTGACTTTTACAAACTTGTTTTGAATGATGTGATGAGATAAGAATGTTTCTATCTATTCTGGCAATAGTAAAACAAACATAATGACTGTTCAGAGGGTTGAAAATTCAAAAATCATTGTTCTCATGGCAATATCACTGTATTACAGAAGCATATTTGTGTTCTTACTCTGGTGCTGCGTGTGCATGTAACCGAAATCTTATGTTATGTGCAGTATATAAGAAAGGTTGCAATAGGTAAAGGTTTTTTTATGTATCCAAGATGTAGTAGCAGTAACTCAGTCAGAAGTCTTAAATGTATACTTAAATGTATAGCATGTGAGATACTAAGTTTCAGTTGCCCCTATGAAACTTAAGCTGATATTTGATTTTAAAATAAAGACTATGTTGCATTTTACTTGTCTATTTAGTTTTCTTTTTTCTTTCAAATTAAAAGAAAAATAGCTATGGATGTTAAAGCTGTTACAGATTCTACAGCCAGTCTTTGGCTTCCATGGCTGACTTGTGGCAAGAGATAGCGCACAGTAAGTTTGCACTTACATTGTTAGACACAGTTTTGTATAAATCTGGCTTAGCCTAAACCTTTTGGCTATTTTGATCATGGAAAAAGCCCCAGACAGTAATGCAACAAGAGTTCAACATCTTAAAACTATGGGAGCTGAGAATTTTTTTCCACTTTTTCTCTCTTCTTAATTCCTTATTGCAGTTGCTGGGGGTTTCTTGGTTTTGTTGTGTTTATTTTTTTTTTTTTTTTTCTCCACAGGATTTGCTATTTTGGTGGCAGTTTTCCAGTATTCCTGTAGCAAATCAGCCGAGCGGTGGCCCCTGTCCCTGCTGAGCAGGGAGAATGTGCAGCGCTCCTGGCCTCCCTGCTGAGCTCATGCAGGGGTGGGACTTGCTAAGCTGCCGAAATCTCAGCTAATGCCCACTGAGCATGCTGAGAAACAGTTTTTCAACTGCTCCTAGCTTAAATTTTTTTTTCTTCTATAATTAGCAAAGATGCTCTTTGTCTCAGTGGATGATCTATGCGACAAATCAGGAGATTCTTGTTCATCCCCCTTCCCCCTTGCCCAAGCTAGTGGTGAAGTATTATTTTCCTGTAACAAAAATAGCTAAAGGGATTTTTCCCTCACTTCAACTGATGAGTCTGAACTTGAAAAGCTGTAGCCCAAAAGAAGAAGTCTGCAGTGAATAATAGCCTTAATGCTAGTTTTTGTCGCCACAAGCCCTATAGGAGTGTCAATATTGTTGTTTAAATTGTAAATCTGCAACTTTCTGATCCTAAAACCTAATTTAAATGCTTAAACAGTAGAACAAACAAATTATATTTTTAAATAATAAATTTGAGAAAGAAAAACTTTCTTGGTGAGTTTTATTTTCCTCCAGCCAAACACACACAAAACCCAATTATTTTAATGAGCAATATGGGAAATATTCAGAAAAGTGTACTGATGTGCTCAGACTTCAAGGTGGAAAAATGTGGGAGGACTTGTCAGCAGTTTGAGTGGCAAGCTTTTAGTGAGCAGAAGTAATTTATTTTGTGGTCAGGAATCTAATAGTCCCACATTCACCAAACATGAAAGAAAAAAGGGGGAACAGAGGGAGAGCAACACGAAAGAGTGGTGTTGAGAAACAGTCAGGAATTTGGCTTTTAGAGTGAAGTTTAGAAGTGATCTGTTGTTTATGCTAAAGTTTAATCCTTATAAACTTGATAACGTAGACAGGTCTTGCATTCCTCCCCGAGGGTCACGGAAGGGCTAAGTTTAGCAAAGAGGAGGTATCCCAAGCAGTCAGATCTATGCAGTTTTCAAGGCAGCAAATTTTTTTTGCTTATTCATCGTGTTTTAAATGAGCTTAGTTATTTTTTCACTCACAAGCAGCCTTTTGAGACACAATGTGAGTTTTAAAACCAAAATGCTTAAGCCCTAAAACATTTCAAAGTAATTTCAGAGTAGAAAGGTCACAGTGCTTTTGATGTGTTCATATTTAGAGTGTGACTACAATTGCAATCATACACATTGACAAGAAGGTATTGTCTGGATTTGGTAGCTGCTCATTTAGTGACTCAGGCTTATTCCTGTTGTCCTTATGGAGCTCATACCAGGGTTTTCTTCTGCAGCCTTGCTGATTTACAGGACAAAACTTTTTCAGTGACTGTGCCAGCAGCCCAGAAAACAGTTTAAAGTTCTGATAGTGGGAAGAATCCTCTTGACTTTGAAGTGAGCAGTTTGAAATGCAAGTTGTTGATAGGGAAGGAGTGTGAGACCCAGGCATCAAACTTTTTAACAGAACTATGCCTGCTGATGGTGATTCAGTAAAAGAAAAGAAAAAAAAAATCAGCATGCAGCTTGGAGTTTTAGTTTGTTGGTGTCAGATAATGCTCTCTCTTGTCTTTGAATAGACTTTGAATCATGAAAATAAGTGGCCAGAGGATTTTGTTGTATGGAAATATTTGGATAAGGAAGCCCATGTGAGACAGTGTTGCCCAGACTGGAGGCGGGAAAGATGCAGCTTGCTTCTGGGAGCAGAATATGGGAGCTGCAGAGATGATAGTTTGTAGGAGAATGGGACCAGGAAAACAGACTTCTCATTGCAGCTCCAAGTAGTGCAGAGAATAGGAGCAGAGGGGTGTTTTTCTGTGTGGCCCTGTTTAACAGCTCTGCCTCTGCCCAAATTACATCTTTCTGGCAGTGCTCTCAGTCACTCTCTAGGACTGGTACCCCTTCAGAATGCCAGTGTGGAAGCTGCTCCCAGTGAATAATTCTGAGATGTTTTTATTGGAGAGAGTGAGGAGGTGAGAATGTATCTGTGCTTGTAGACAGGAAGGAAATACACTAGGAAAAGTTTGAGAACCAGTGATTTAGGAAACTGCAGTGCCCTGGGGGTTCAGTGTGGAGCCCTTAAAATAGTTAGCATGTCTCAACCTGAGCTGCAGTATCAATTTATAGATACTTGGAAGAATATGTGAGCCTTTTGCATTCATGTGGCCTTTAACTAAAGACACTAAAACAAATTATTTCCTGTGTTTTGGTGGCATTAGGTTGGAATAACTTATAATCATGCTGCAAGAATGCTTTCAGCAATGTGGCTGTAGATTAACTTTTGCCACAGCAAAGATCTGGAAGCTTCCTGTATAAATACAGTTAAAGTGAACCTTTGAAGAAAAGAGGACTGCTTGATCAAGTTAAGTAGGCTGTGCTCAGCTGTAAAGGACACTGGCTTTCTGATGCAAAGTCCTGTTGCAGTTTCATGAATTGCAAGGATGTTGGGGTTCAAGATGGCCTGGAGGTTAGTAGGGAACAAGGATACTTGTAGGGTGAAAGTCGGATTCTGAGCTTGCCACAAACTTGCTTTGTTGTGTAGTTCTAATATCCACCTCAGAGTTTGCTCGTATGTGGAAATTTGTGTGTTAGATTGGAATGAGTGTTTGTGATGCACTGTATATTCTTTGCACTACTCTGTGCAGGTTTTTAGTATGCACTAGTGATAGGGTTCCATGGCACTTCAAGCTGACCCGACGTGCTGCTACCGCTGCAGTCTTGCTCTCCTTCCCACTTTTGGCTCTATTCTGGCACATGACTGCCCCAGTAGTGAACTGTTCAGGAAGGCTACCATGACGAAAACAAGTGCATTTCATTTTTGGAAGTGAGAGGTTTCTGCTGGCTTCTGCCTGAACTGCTTAACTGCCGGGTCAGGTTAGCACCAGTGCAGGAAGGGATGGGGAGGCTGCGCTGAAGCTGTGCCAACTGAAGTCAGCTTGAAACTATTGCAGAACTGCACCCTGTGAGTGAGGTTACTCCGGGTGAAGTTACATGAGACAGCTGAGTACATCCAACAGCTCTGCTGCTGAATGGGGGAAGTTTTGCTCCCCCTTCCTCTCCCACCCAATGGGGAGTTCTGCCTTTTCTGTTTGCCAGCTCTGGTTCTTGCTGGATCCCTTTTCTGAACTCCTTCAGCTTGCTAACCCAGCAGAAAGCTATGTTGGGGTTATTCTATGTTTTGGTTTTTGCTGGATTATTTTTTTGCCAAGATAGTGAACTGAATTGGCTCACCAAGAGATTTGACAAGCGTCCAGAGCCCTCACAAAATAAATAGGGGAGAGCATATGGGTGGAAGTGCAGAGGATGTGGTGGGGACCGGAGAAGGGGAGCGGGGTCTCTGCCTTTCAGTGGCTGCACACAGTGTGGCCAGCTCAGCCTGTCCCCTGTCACTTCACACTCCTTTTAAAGGAGAGTGATCACAATGCAGTGGATGGTAGCTCTGTGAAACACTGCATTTGTGCTCTTGCTCGCTGTGCATGGAGAACTTTTTCTAGACGAACATAGAGTTTTCTTCTTGAAAATTGGCAGTGTAGTCTTTCCTTTGTCTGCTCTTGTTTTCTTGGGAAGCTGGTCAGATGTGAGTTTTAATGTAGGCTTGATCTGTAATGGTGGAATGGTGTTATAAGCTACACATGGTGCTTGACTGTTTCAAACCAGAAAATTCCTGTCAATATATTTTTGCAGAAAGTAAATACATCAGAGAGCCACAGTAATGTCTCATTTCGGAAGATGACAAAATGTTAATTGGTATACAATTACTACAAATCTCTGTAAATAAATGTACCACACAATATTCCTTATCCTTTTTTTTTTTAACCTGGTAATTAGAAAGTCTTTGTTTTACATTTACTTGCCAGTCATTATGACTTGTGAGATATCCAGGCATGCAGAAAATAATGGATTACTGAGGATACATTGTCAATCAAATTATTAAAAATATATTAATAAAAAAAAACATAACATGAATTCCATCTAGCTTTGCTGAATGCATCTAGAGACATGAGTGCGACAGGAACAGTGCAAAATTTTAATTCAGCCAAGGCCAGTTGCAGCAGAAACTTGAACTCTATTTCTTTAATATGGAAAACTTGGTTATAGCAGCATATATTTGAAATAGAGCAATTGTATGTGTACTGCAAATCCCAGCGTGTGCTGTTCCGTCTGCTCACTGTGTGTTGAGGCTTTTAGTTTCATACCTAGTGAGACTATTTGGTCTGGTAGAACTTGAGACAGCATTTCGGCGATTTGAGTTTGAATAAAGTTATTTAAATGTTAGCATGTCATGACATCTTCAAATGCATATTGCTGTGCAGGAAATTCATGTTGGATGTGAGCAGTATGTCTGATAAGCAAGAAATCTCATCTGTTGTGAAGGTAATCTTTCATTTAATAAAAATCTTCACCAATGGCCCCTAATCAAATGCGTTGCAATAAAGAAACTAGGCAAATTATGTTTGCTGTGTTATGCTTCATGGCTGATAACAGTTATTCTAACTTTGCAGTGTGGTAGCTGAGTACCCAGGTGAGCAGCAGGGAGACATGCTTAGGTAGAGTTCCTGTGTACTTCATCTGAATGGTTGTGTCCACAGATAAGTATCCAGGGTTGGGACACGTCCTTTAGCTGACAGTGGCCAGGTGGAAGGTTTTACTAAGTAATAGACGTTGTATTTTGGGATATGCCATCCCAAACCTTTAGGTTTCTTTAGGTAAGTGTCTTGTCAGTAGGAAGATCTCTACTAAGATTAAAACTACAGCTTGTGAGATATGTAAAGGAAATACCTTAATGCTGCCCAGTGATGGTCCTCTTTGGAGAGGTGGTCCTTGGGTGTTCTGTCTGAGGTGGGAGGCACCTGGATGCCAAAGTCCCAAGCTGATGGCACCCTTTACACACCTATGGAAATCGCTGTTAGTGCCGCTAGAAGAGCGGTGCTTGTTACTTTTCCAGCTTAGCTCCTGAAACACTTGGTGCACGGTGTGGGTCAGTCAGAGAAATTCCAGAAGCCAAGCACAGAAGTGCTTGTACCTGGCAGTTCAGGTCCACTGTTTGATGAATTCTCTTTTGCTACAGTGGGTTTAAAGTATCCTTTAGGAAAAGTTCAGATACAGAATTTGTAAGAAGATGAAAAATTCACAAACTGGGAACAGACTTTCCCCACAAGCTGCCTGAGAATGTGAGAGTGAAATTAATGTGTCACAGTTCCTATTCCCTACTCCAGTTTTTCTAAGTCTTACATACATAGACAGAGGTAATAAATTAATAAGGAATAAAGTGCTAGTATATTCTAAAAGTAACACTGTCCATTGAAACCTGCAGTCATTAGTTAGGCCTGTCCTGGGTGCAGCTTGAAACTGTCAGCTTGAAACTAGTCAGCAGAAATTCATTGAATTGCACGTAGAGAAGAGGACCTTGAAAGAGCAGGGAGAATGAAGTGGCATGTCCAAATGCTGATATACCTTCTCTGTATTTTTCAGAACTGTATGCAAATCTAACTAGAATCGTTTTGGTGAAATCCTCTGACTGAAAATTTCTTCTCTTTTTAAAAACTATTTCACACAGCAGAGATGGATTGGGGTGACTTAGGAGCAGGCTGTTCTTGCAAGCAAAGTTTGTTGCTTTCTGTTGTTCTTCCAGTGTCAGAGTTTAAGGCATCGCTACCTTTTCTAAGCGATAGTGAAGTAGGCTGTTCCCATGAGAGTCACTGTGTTGGGGTAACATTTGCAAGTAATTCTGAAATTCTCAGTTTTACATGAAGAGAAGGTTGTGAGAGAGAAAATAAATGGCCTTGACACTTATTTGAAAAATGATGGAAACTTTTCAGCATTTTGTAAAACAAAACTACCAAAGTTGTTAAGAAAGATGGTTGTTACTGAAATGGTATGTGGGTTTAAAATGTGAAAATTCATCCTGAACAATGGGACTTGCTGTGAAGCTCTGTTAGTATTGAGAAGGTGTAATTTAGCTTAGGTTAAAATCTCTCCAGTTAAACTGATAATCCCCACTTTTTGGGAGGCTGCTGCTTCTCACCTGGGATGCGTGTGCGGGTCCTTAGCCTGTACTGACCATGAATGAAACAAATGAAATGGCGACAGTGATTTAATTTTTTTTAGGTGTTTTTTTCCACACAAAAGTTCAAGATGCATTTCTGCCAGGGCAGTTTGTCCCCACTCCTGTTCTGGTTAGATCTGTTAATTTAGCTCTAGCTTTCATGTGTAGAAACACCATGTGTGACATCTGAGGAATAGTGTACTAATTTTACTGATAGGAAAATTAAGGAGGAAAAAAAAAAAAGTACTTAGCTGGCATAGAACATTTTATAGGCAGTGTGGAGGTAAAGCATGGATTTTTTTGACTCCTGGTCTAGTGGTGCAGATTGCTTCTCTTGGTCTTTTTTAGATAGCCATTTCACCCCTGCCAGCCCTCACTTCTGCCCACATGTCCACGTTCTGTAGTGCTGTGTTGCTTCTGTATATGCCTTTGGGTTTTTTCAGTAAAGTAGTCAGTGGTTTTAATACTGATGTTAATAGGCATGGTGGGGAGTACATTAGGTAGTGGATACAGGTGAAAAAAATATGTATGAGTTGGTGATGGGAAACCATGGTAGTATGAGCCAGGGTATTTTTCCTGCTTGTTTTCACTAGCTTTGTAAAGCTACAAGATAGTTTGGGTTAAGAACAATGTTGCTACTGATTTGTAGCCATCAGGACTGATAAACTGTGTGAAGGGACCTTCAGAGTTTAGGTGCTTAGTGCACACAAAATCTATCTACATTATTCAGGAAGATAATTCCTGTCTGTGCTGTTTTCCTTCTGTGTTGAGATCATTCTCCTATCCAACTGTTATCCAGCTAAGGTCTTGATAGTTCTCAGTTTTTCCATAATGACAAAATCAAATTAGCCCTACAGTGACTGGTGCATGTGAAATTCCTCATGGTTAAAGCACATTGCCCTGAATATTTTCTGGCTATTTTTTTCCTGGGAGAATTGAGAATCTTCGATTTGAAAGGGAAAGGAGAAAATATGTAGATTAGGAAATGCTGCTGTTTAAGGTACAGGGAGGAGTGCATAGCTTGCTTCTGGAACATAATCTGTCCAGCTGTGACTTAGTCATCTTCAGTCTTATATAAAATGCATCCAATCTAAATAGTTGAGCATCTCCCTCCTGAATGCGACAAACCAGCATCTTTTATGCTTATGTGAAACTGTAACAGGCGCGAGCCATCTTCTTAGGAGTGCCTTCATACTTGTGAACCTGCAGCATCCATCATGCTGTCAAGCCTCATTTACTCATGCGATGGGATTTTTTTTTTTATTCCACATTTTTTCCAAGTTTAAAGAGGTTCCTTGCTGTTGGCAAGGAATACAGCACTGATAATTCCAGACAGGAGAGCAGAGAACGTAACGTGAGAACAAGAGTGACTCTCCCAAGTCAGACTGAAGGTTTTGTTCATCTCTGACAGGGCCAAAAATTTATGTTTAGGGAAGAATGTAAGGTGAGAGGATCATAGGATCTTGTCTAACATCTCTAATTTCAGTGTGGTGGTTCATGCTGTTACATTAAATCCATCCCTGATTAGTCACTTTGATTTCACATAGCTATTCTTTAAGGAAAGGGGGGGGGGTAACTTGACTACTATGGCATGCTTTTGTGTGGATAAATATATGTCCATGTTAGTCCTTTGTTTATATAATTATGGGGTTTTTGGAGAGGCGGGGGAAATTCTTGTTAGTGACTGAAGCAAGAACTAGTAAGCTTTGTAGGAACTGGTCTGTGAGGGTTGAGATACTCTGTGCTAGTTAAGGGATAATGGACATCCTTATTTAGGTAGTCAAGGAAACAGATGCTGTGAGTGTGTTGTTAGATAAATGTATAGGCAAAGATAGGTGCTGATAAGTCTTACCACTGTGGACATGGAAGATAACATATAAAATTATTTCAGTACATTTGCTACTAATACATGTTTCATGAAACTGGGGGAGCTAACATCTTAAGTCACCTATAGAAGCTGTGGAAGAATGGTCTCCTTTGGAGGGGTGGTTAGAGCTGGAGCTTCACTTTGGTAGTTTGAAGCATTCTTCAAAGGCTTCTGAGAAAGTATTTGATGTAGTTTAAGTTTTAAAAAAAAGTTTTACACTTTCTTCATAAGAACTACAGATGTACTGTGCTCACTGTGAAGACTTAATGACTTGGGCTGATGCTGCCTGGGGACCTCTAGGCTGCAGTCTGTTGAATGATTTTAAATTCCCTCCAGAGAATTATGGTAAATCCATATGCTATTTTTTAGGCTGTGCTTGACAAACATGGTCTAGCTCGTTTGTAAGCTGCGATGCCAAGTGTAGAAATGACTAGGTGAGATTTTTCCAGTCTTGTTAGGTGGAAAGTCAGATCATCAGAGGTTATTTTTGGCCTTAAAATACATAGTTACGCAAACACTTAGTGGCCCTGGAGAAGAAATGAGCAATGCCCTGAGCAACGTGATCCAAGTTGGCCCTGCTTTGGGGAGAGGAGGGGGTTTCAGCCAGTTAACCTTCAGTGGTTCCTTCCAACCTGGATTGTTCTGTGGAAGTTGGATGGGCTGTAGGAGGTGTGGGGAGGCCATGCCTGTTTTAGGTGGAGAGGGCAAGAGTTAGGAGGAAGAAGGCAGAGTACACTGACACTAGGAATGATTGTGCTGAAGAAATTGCATTAACAGTGGAGGTCTAAAATATCTGGGATTGTAACTTAGAAGGGACACACCTAGCTTTATAGAAGGTTGAGATGAAATCAGCTTTTAATTTACTGCTCTTTGGAATCTTCTTATCTGGATAGCATAAAATGTTTGATAAAGCTTCTGTCAGAGAGACACTAGTGGGATAATAAAGTATGTTTAGGGAGCTCTGAATTGGTTTGCCATGTTTTAACAGAAGGTATGAATCCATCCAGTTGCAGGGCAATGCATCTGTTAGCAAAACTGCAAACCCACCTATAAATTGTGAAACAGCGTTTTGGAAGGCAGCTCAAAGAGCTTTAAGGTCTTTACAGCTAGTTGCCTCTACATGATACTTGGGCCAGTATTTTATTTAAAAGGGTTAATGTGATTCCTGGGCATATTGAGGAGAAAAAAAAAAAAAAAGTGGGGGAAAGGAATGTGAAGCAAAAATAAGTAATCTTATAAACACAGCAATGTTGAGACTGATACTGGAATTGAATTTTGGTTTCCATGCTTCAAGAAGAATGCCAGTGTATTTGGAGAGAATTCAAAGGACAGCTGCAGAAATGATCCAAAGACTGGAAAATAAGCCTCATGATGTGAGGCTTAAAGGAGCTCAACTTACTCAGCTTATTGAAAAGACAATTGAGAGAGGACTTGATCTTTCTCTAAAAGAACTTGTGAGATTTGCTGACAAAGGCATAGCAATATCTACTGAGGTTAGACAAATTCAGTCTTGAAATACAGTTTCTTAGCATGATGATAATAAAACGTTGGAACGGTTTACAGGGAAGGGAAAAGGAGCAAACATTCATCTTAGTCTTTTAAAATAGGCCCAACTCATTTATTTCCCAAGAAAATATATTGTGATTTTTTTTTTTTTTTAATTATGATAATACACCTTTCCTGACACTGGAGTTTGAGAATCTTTAAAGATTTCTTGCCATGATCAGTTGGCGTAAGTGCAGATACGTGCACTTGCAGTCAAAGCCAAGATCATGAAATTAAGATGAATTTAGAGGAGAAATAGTTAATCTGGTGCTAGGATACAGCCTTGCATGAGACACATAAGATGTGAAGGGAACACTGAAATTTAATGCTTTGTGGCTTGCATTGTTGGAACTCAGTTCTTTCCCGTACCGCATTGCTTCAGATTTTTAAGATATGGTTAAGGCTCTCTGAAAGCCTCTACAGAGAATCCCTGATGTAACAGGGTACACTCACGGTATTCAGATGAGCGTTTACTGAATTCCAGTTGACCACAGCAGAAGTTTGTAAATCTTTTTCATCCTTTTTTAGAAACAGTATTAAAAAAAGTTGCACAATGGCAATATAATTACAGTTCCTCTGAGAGGCAAAGTAAGCATAAGGTCTCCTGGTAGGTTTCATTCTTAATGTAGGATGTTCTCTGTCTCTCAAGTTAACTGGACTTAGTTGGAAAGTTTATTTGTGTTTGAAACAATATTATATAATTGTCAAAAGCAGTGTTCTAATGGCACTTGTTTGCTGGTTTTTGTGCTATCTAAATGAGAGTACTTCAGTGATTCTGCTCCTCCCTCACTTTATAAATATTCACCTGGGGAACTGAGTGACTCAGTTTGGTAATGGCTCCAGATCGTGCTTTTACTTCTTATTTGCGTTTGTTCATTCCACCGCTCCCTCAATGGCTGCCGAGTTTCTATATTTCCATAGGTTGTGTTGTCCCAGATGCCCCTGCAGACATGCAGGGCTCTTAAATTCCCTTGTGGTAGCTTTCAAAATCTGCTGCTTTGTGCAGGTAGAGCTCTCCCGGTCGGTCCTGCCTGTGTGCACGCTCATCCTTGCCTGCGCAGAGGAGGACATGGAGCTACCTGGGCTGCTCTCACTCTTCTCCTGCGTGGCTGCATTCCTGCCTCTCCTCTCCTCCTCCGGGTCGGGACAGGGAGGAGCCCCATCGCTCTCATCTCTGCAGCTGTGCAGTGAGGAAATGCTTCTGTGTCATAAAGAAGAAGAGGCAGCTCAAAACTTTGTAGCTTTTGAACGTTGAGCCTATCGATTTGTCACATAAATCGAGCTGTTTCTGAGGTGGGAAAGAGGTTGTCTAGCAACTGCAAGTTTCCTCGCTTAGGGCTAAAGGGATAGCAAACTGCAGAAACATGTTGGGGCACTACACAGTGTAAAGCAAAGGCCTCCAGCTTTGAGATCCAGGGCAGCAACCCCTGCTACTCACCGTGTCCAGACAGCCCTATCTGTCTTAACCTGCAGAAGTGACTCGCAGAGTGTGCTACACACAAAAGAGGTTGTGAAGGCTTAGCAGTAATCTCCCCCTTTCCATGCCTTCTCTCTCTGCATTGAGAGGCTGATGGAGATGATCTGCTTGAGGAGGGTTGTCAGTCTCTTCAGCATGAGCAGCTCTTGCATTTCAACCTCTTGGTTTCATCGTGTGGTTGTACATCACTGTGCTTAGTCGCATTTGTGATAATCATGAAAATGTCCTCTATATTACTCTGCTCATAATTCAGCATTCAAAAAAGCCAGCAGTTGTGGTAGCAGATAGCGTTTCATTATTGATGTGTTACAGAACCACTCACTCGGCATCACTTTCATGTGAGCTCTACAATGAGCATTCTTGGCCAACTGTTTGATGTCAGTACTCCTGTGTTACCACCCACAAGCAGTTAAGGTGGTTGGCTACAGTTTTGTGCACTCAGAGCGGCTCTTCTCAAAAGAAGAAATTACTAATTTATGTGCAAGTGACCAGAAATAAATCTGGTTTTAGTGACTTTGGTCTTTATTCAGTCACTGGTTGCAGGTTTTTGACTGCTGGTTCTTGGTCATCTACATTTACTTTGAAAATACGTTCAACTTGATTATCTGTTTTTCATCTTGTTAACAAAAAAAATGGACTAGTCAAAAGAGTGACTGTGGCTCTCAGCACTGTCTGCATCCCTGAGCTTTGCCAGCAGTTAGGCAGCAGATGTTTGTGAGCTTCCTGAATAAGTTTTATACCTTCATCTCTGTGGTTGTAAGAGCAAGTATTTGATTTATCTTTTTTTATTAAAAACTTCTCAAAACAAAAAAAAATGTATTTCTTAAATCTTGATGGTCCAGTATATTGTTGGCTGATGGCTTATTCTGTAAATCTGGCTGCTGTAGCATTACAATTGGGTGAACATCCACCGTGTACATTCAACATGCAGAGCCGGGGCATGCCATGCTGCCAGGTCGGTAGTACCTGTGTTTTGGGATAGGCACGTATCTTGCCAGTGCCAAAATACAGTATAACACAAGGTGCAAGTAAGCCATAAAGGTGAACTGCAATAAAGAACCTTTCCTAAACAGGTTTCTCATCAAGTGGGTGGGAGACCCAGAAGGGGAAATAAGGCTTTTTGGCTGATACGCCTTAGGCCTTTGTGATTGCTCTACACCACTGTCCTGCTGACTCTGTCTGCTCTCTGACAGGTTTGTGCTGGGAAAAGCAGGCCTGTAGGAAATGTGTGAATTTTCTGGGGGTCCCAGAACCATGTTAAATGACCAAGAGCACCACTGGGCACCAGTGCCTGGGCAAGTGCCACAGTCAGTGACATTTCCTACAAAGATGTCTCTGAGCAGGGGATGTGGTGGGGCAGTGCAATGAACTGAGCTTTGGAATCTGCCACAATGTTGGAAGATTGCTGAAATCCTGTAAAATTTCTTGATTTTAATGCTTAACAGTGATTACATTGCTCAGTTAGTAAATGGATCTGACTCTTGCAGGTGTTTTCGTAGACCGGTTCCCACTTGAGGCTTGTTGGACAAACCTGGTGTTTGTTGGGACGCGGCACAAAAGCATTACATAAGCCTGGAGTAACTTCCTTACAACGCAGAGAAAAATGTATTTGCATGATCTCGAGTCCAGGTGCAAGGCTGCAAAACTCGCCAGTCACAAACCACAGAGGCCAGGCTGGAGCTGGGAGGGCGCTTGGTGATGTTTTTGGGCGGGGGTGGGAGGAGGGGGGTAGAGGGGGATGGTGGGGGGAAGGGTCAAAACAAGTCCTGTAATGGAAAGGAAGGGTGAACCTTCACTTGGGAGCTGCGGCTCCGTAATTGCCACGCTGTGTGATGTTGCCGTGGCTGCCCAGGCTGTCCCTGTGTGGTTTCCTGGTGTGTGAGAGCAGGGCCGAGGCTGCCGGCGAGTGGAGAGCTGCTGTACGTGTTTGGGGAGCTCAGGCGTGCGCTGGCAAGCCACGGTGACGGGAGGATCCCCCTCTGGGAGATCCGGCGCTTTGAGCTCAGCCTCTCCCCTGTCTCTTGCTTCCAACAGATGAGAGGACGAGCTGTGATTTTTGCAGGACCTTAAAACCCCCTTTTACTAATTTATCATAAGGTCCTTCGTTCTGTCTGAAGCTATGGTTGTGCTAAGAGCAAGGTGGCAATGTGAAATGGAGGATCCTGGGGGGCATGAAGGGAGGCCGGGGGGGGGGAGCTCACCAGGCCTGGATGGGCTCCGGCGTGTTTTGATCTGAGAGCCTTTGGCCGCGTTGCCATCTGCATAGCCTGTGAATAGTTTTCTCTGGCACAGACCTTGTTCCTCAGTGTTGCATCATCTCTGGGAGAAAGGCCAGGTCCGGAGCCCCGGCACAAAGGCTTTCTGAAGCTGATGAAGCTTGTTCTGTGTGCGGAGCATCTCTCTCCTTCCTGTCGTCCTTTCCACGGGATTCTTGAAGCGGCCTCCGTCCGAGAGCCCCTTCGTCAACAGCTGCTTTATCTCCGCCGCTTCCTGCACACCTGGCTGATGCAACGTCTGCCCTGGAAGCTGCTGCTGGAATCTCCTCTGGAGATGGGTTGTTTGCCCTGGCTGGGAGTGGCCAGGCCGGCAGCCGTCATCACGTGGAGGCCTTAAATAGATGTATAAAGGACGTACAGCCAGACCTGCAAGGCAGAGAGTATTTAGTGGGATTATGGAGAAATCTTTTTTCCAATTCTAGGACTGGAGGTTGCAATCCTTCTCCTGGCAACTTGTTTGTGGTTAGCCTTCCTATGGTTGCAACTTTGGGACACTGCTCTATGCCAGTAAATTCTGCTGATTCCCCTTCTATATTCAGCGACTTCCCGTGACTCTGGACTGTCCAGATTCTCATGGGAACTGTAATTCGCTGGGTTTGGATTTGATCCTAGTTATTGCCCTTTATTGCTCTGTTTGCCTCTGACCTTACGTGTGGTATAGGCTTTTCTCTGAAATACCTTCAAAACACAATTTCAATGCCTAAAGGTGGTGGGTGGTTTGTTTTTTTTTTTTGTTGTTGTTGTCGGGGGCTTTTTTGTGGGGGGGGGGTTGTTTTTTGTTTGGTTTTTTTTTTTTTTTTTTCTTTTTGAGGGGGGATTGTTTAACAACCTTTTAATTTAGGGTTTGTCTACTTGGGGAAGTTAAATAGTTACACAGGTACAGCCATGCACGTGAATACTATTACATTCACAAGCAACAAAATTTAGAACAAGTAAACACTCTGGTGTGCTAGGATTAAATCAATGTTGTTTACATTATTTAAATTAATCTTAGGTCTTATTTTAACTGTAGCCATTTTCAGGTATAGACAGGCCTCTTAAATTGAATCTGAAAACATAGGATTTATATGGACAAGGTGTGACAGACTGAGCAGTGGTGTTTCCATTACTGCTGTTCCTAGTTGTCTGCTCTGTCCCATTGCAGAAATTTACTGCCCCTATAACCATATCTAAGAGGGAGTATGTATTTTACCTGCTTCTGCTTTTAGTCCAGTCTTCTTGGTATCAATTGCACTTGATGAGACATGGCAATGTTTCCTTCCTGCCAGCTGTTTTGGCAAAGGCTTAGAGGGGACAGTCGCAGCAGTAACATCAGCTGCCACAGCTGGATCCACTGGAAGTTAGTTGTTCAGCTTTTAATCTCAAAATATCAGTTCAGAACCTTTTTGTTTGTATTTTCTTATTTTTGTGACATACAGACATTTGACTGTTCTCCTTCACCCCGTGGGAAAAGAGTGACAAATTCACAGTATAGAACTCGCATAACAATTAGGATGTGTTCCCCTTGCTGCAGAATAGTTTTCCCCTCTGACTGTCCCAAATCAGAAGTTTGTAGAACTGAAAGGAGAGAGGGATATTTCTTTTCTTTCCTGTTTAATTTCCTTTAGTAATTTTTGTATCATCATTTCTGTGGGGTCTTACGTATAATTCTTTCTTCTATTGCTGTATATCTTTCAGGAAATAATAGAAAACAGTATTTGCAAAAATAAAAGTGTTTTTAGGGGGTCGCCTTCCTTTCATTTTTGAAAACATCATTTTAGGTGCTTCAGTGTTTGAAGAATTTGTCATCTTCATCAAGGACGTGTTATGCTGTGAGGTAGAGGCAATTTAAAACAATGTTTTCAGCATAGAAAGGGGCCAACAATTATTCTTTCTGAATCTGTGGGAGTTTTCTGAATTTCTCCACTATTACCATTATTCTTTAAGTTTTATTTTTATGATTAATGTTTTTAAGGCCTTAGCATTTCATATAGGTTGGTAGATTTTCAAAGTATTGTCTTGTGAAGTTTTCTTGAAGATTTCCTCTGTTTATGGCCCTTAAAGTTATGAGGACTTTGATATGAAGTTCTTGGTTGGGATAGTCCTTTTTGCTTTACACTGAGGTTGTTATTCCTTTAGAACATCATTATCATCGTCCTGCTCAGCAGACTGTGTGTGTCGACCACGCAAAAGGCAGCCAGGTCCCTTCTCATCAGCATGGAGTACAGGCAGCTTCCTGGTGTCTGCCTGCCACCTCTCTGTAAACATACCTCAGAATAATTTGGTCTACCACAGATTATTGCTACTCTGTAATTTGTTTCCCTTTTCTAATTTGGCATGTGTGTGTTTGTGGAATTATCCTTATGTATGACTCTTCAAACAATTTCAAATCAATATAAATTAAACTTTCCAGTAAGGTTCTGTGATGCAAATTAGATGTTTTAAGAAAGTCCAAACAAACCCTTGTCTGATGTCTCCATCTCTGGAGTGTATTGGACTGTACAGAATGTGTCTGAATTGTCCAGTAGAAGGTATTTCTAAAGACAAAGTCTTATCTGCCCTTCCTTCATCTTTTATTTATTTTTTCTTACATTTCTTATCATAATAGCTGCAATCCTTAGTGATTCCAAAAGAAAAACACAGGAATCTTTTTTCTTTTCCTTTTTTTTTTTTTTTTTTTTTTTTTTTTTGGTCTGAAAGACAAAGGTTTTGCATAACTTCTTGACTGCTGAAGCAGCAGCAAAGGTTTGAGGTTATTCTTTCTGCTTTTCTGAGTAATCCTTGCAGTCTTGGGTCAGTTGCTGAGAATACTTGACTATGCATTTCGTAATTTCTCTGCTTGATGATTTAAATTCTTTCAGTTGCTCACTGTCATCATTTGTAGTCCCTTAGGGTGTAGTTTGTAGAGGAGTTTAACTAAAATTGATGTTTTATTCATCAGATAAAATGATGGAATCCTATGGATGGGCATGATGGAAATTACCTTAAAATAGCTTAAACCTATCTTAAGTAAATTTGATCAAAAGAATTTTGGTTTTCAACTGTTTACCAGATTTTATCGCAATCAGTTTAACTTGCTTGTACCTCAGTTTTAAACATGGCTTACATAGCCTTCACTGAACAGCTTTATCATGCTGACTTCAGCTAGGTGGGTGAATTCGTAGACATGTGTTGAGGCAGTTTCTAGTGCTTCCATAAAGTACTTTAAGGATAATGAGAATCATTGATGTGATTTCATGTCTTGTATGGAACAACTTGACTGATGGATAGGTCCATGGATACCAGAAGCTGTTTGAAATCACCTGTGTCCTAAAAGCAGCCGTCTCACCTTTCCCCAATCCTTGACTCCTGGTCTTGTGCAGCATGGTGAGCAGGATCAGGTCTTGCTGGGTTGTTGCCTTTTGACACTTAACAATTTTTAAATGTTGTTATTCTTGTTCTGAGAGCTTGTCGGTTCTTTATCATGTTTCTCCAGATCCCAGAGAGCAAGATGAACTCTGAACCAAATATATACATACAAGCATTTATTTTTGCATATAGTTAGTTACTTATGTATAAAACAGGAGAGAGTCTTAAGAAAGTTCAGAGGCAGATAAATCTTTAACCATTATACTATATTTGTCAATAATTTGGTTATCATGGTATGCATGCGTAGCTAGTAATGAATAGTTGTGTTGCCTGTTATTTTGATCCTTTCTGTTGTAGAGTAGGACTGAGTTCTCCCAGATCTGGTGGGATGGATGGATTGTGGTCTTGCTTTGTCAGTCAGCTGGCAGGTGATATATAGTACTAATGATAATAGTAAATGCCCATATCAATATTTCATTTTTTAAAACTGGCACAGTTGTTTCTTTGCTGCTTAGCTAACCCAGCTTATTTTCAGAGCAGAGCTAAGCATTTGTATTGGTAGATTGAGGCACAACTCAAGTACTTTTAGGAATCTATTTTTCAGAAAAAGTTGAAGCTAAATGACTTAAGGATTTGTTTGCTCTGCCCCTGCCTCTGTGTAGGTGTTCCTATAGAACAACATGTCTGAAATTCTGGGAATTTGATGCTTTTTTTTTTTGAGCTAGATCTATTAAACGCAAAACTCCTTGTCCTGATTCTGTTTGCACTAAAGGTGCTTGCCCTTTTGTGAGCTTCTGCCCTTGACATGAGGTTTGTGAGTGTGCTGGAAAGAACAGGCAGTGCTTGACTGGACTTGGGTGGACTGTGCTTGTATTTGGGTGGCTCTGGCTGACAAGACGGGACTTTTCCAGTATGGTGATTGAAGCACTTCATGTTTACATTAGATGTCCGATAGGTTTTGGGTATTCTGGGCTTTCCAGAGGAAAAGATGAATGAATAAGATCCGTAAGCCTGCTGATGCTTTTTATACTGCTCCACTTGCAGAGTGGTTTGCTACTGATGCAGATGACGGCGTAAGTATGAGCTGGTCAGAATTTGCTGGCTCTGTCCCAGATGAGGTTGATGGAGAGGATGCCAAGGAAGGCTGCATGGCAGAGCTGCTGTTTCCAGTTTGCCACCAGCTCTGGCTTGTGGCAGTGTGAGATACCAGAGAAAAACGTGCTTTGAATTTGATGTGACTGGTAATGGCTTGGGAGCTTAAAGATGTGCAACTCATTATATAATGGAGCTCATACTATATAGATAACCTGTAGGCCTGTTGCTGAGCATGGAGAAGAAGATGGCAGTTACCATTTGGACACTACTAATCCTGGGTTGTCAGAAGTCTTGAATCTGTGTCTGGTTTTGGGACTTCAGTAATTGGAGTTGTTGCGAGGTGTGGGGAGTAGTAAAGGAAGTGCTTGTTTGTCCTTCGCTATCTGCAAACAAGAGATATGTGAGAAATGGTGATCATCAGTGCAGGCAGAGGGGATTTCCCTGTGCTCCCTGCCCTGGAATGCGTGTTGAAGTTGTATATAATCAGAAAAGGCTTTTCTCCGTTCGAACACAATGAGTTTTCTGCCAGTGTTGCCTTCTTACCATTCTTGGCAATGCATGAGACACTGGATGTACAATGTTAAAATATTTCAAGACCTCTGTAGACACAGGCTCAGATGCGCACTGATGCTGCAGAGAAACAGGCTGAATCTCTTGGTCTTCCCCCTGCTTGGTAACTGCTTTAGCCTTGGGTCTGTGACCATAGGAGGGGACAAGGGGAGTGCTCTGTCCCCTCGGAGATTGTATAGCATCCCCTGAGCAGCACCACATGGTGATTGAGTCTGGGCATCTGAATGTAGGTAACACATGCGGTCTGTGAGGCGTGCTCAGGGTTTTTTATCTGGGGGTGAATTTTTCATGGTGCTCACAAGTATTTTGTGGAGTCTGTCAACAAGCATTGCACACCATGGGTGACCAGAGGTGTCTGTGAGACCGGAACACTAGTGAAAACAACCATGTCTTAACGAGGAAGCGCTAGTGACTTGTTTGACTGACCATGCTTGATTGTTCCTTTTAATACTGACTTTTAACACCACAGGCAATGAAGAGAGTTTCCAGCAGTAAATTTTCTGCATCTGCTTTATTTGTAACATGGACGGCAACGTTTGTGGAAGTGAGCCAATGCAGCGCTGCGGCTGTTGCATCCTAAGCAGAGTTTCGAAAATTAAATTCACTGTTACAGCAGGTGTTGCATAACCTTTTCTTGGCCAGCTGGGATTTATTACAGTCATTTCCGTCGATACAGGATGTTACCTGAAATAATTGAATTGCATATTTTCACATTTTAGCCAAGGTAACCACTTATGGTTTTGGTCTGAAGGTGGGTGAGTCCCTTGGTGCGTGACCTGTGCTGAATGAGACTCAGGGATGACTGTGCGAGTGGATGCACAGTGGAAACATCTGGGTTGTTTTGGTGGTGCTGGGGAAGACCAGGTGTCTTTATACTGGTATGACTAGTTAGAGGCAGGCATGTAGATGCCAAACATGGGAAAAAACATATCTTTAAATCCTGCGTTTTCAAAACCAGCTAAGTATTATTTACCTATTAGGCCATTAAAATAAAATGTTTCCATTAGATTTCAAGAAGAATTGTATCACAAGGGAGATAAGCTTGTGCTGTTGCCTGAAGCTCATCAAATTTGCATTAAGACTTTGAATTTGAGGAAAACTTCTTCCAGTGGCACTGGAGAGAACTTGGTGCGACTTTTTTCTCCTGTACAGCTGTGTATTTTTGGGGAGAGAGGTTGGAAAGAGCTTGGGGATTGTATATACAGGTAATTAGCCAGTTTGATGGTTGAATGAATATTTTGATCTCAAACCCAATATTTTCTGTGCAGGCTCATGTTTTGGGTGTTAACAGGCCAAGTTTCATGAAGACGAGACTGTAATCTAGCCTGAAGGTGTTGTGGTCTTGGACAGCATTTCAGATTGGTCTCAGCAATTCATTTTGAATGTTACATTGTCAGAGTTGAAAGGGCACATAAAACAGCAGCAACAAACAGCAAAATCTGAGTACGGGTGATGGTTGGGCAAGTGCTGCTGGGCCAACACAGGCAACTGAACTGGAATTTGCCTTGTCTAACCTTCCTGTTTAGTATTTCATGTTTCTCCAGTAATCTCTTTCCCAAAAGTGGGAGTTACTAGAGTGTTTCAGTGCAACCGCGTTTGTACAACATTGATGGAAAGAGGGTTTCCTATGAGAAGTGGCTGAAAATTTGTCCCAGTTACCCGAGAACTGACCAGATATCCTGTGACACTCGAGTCCAGAAGCTGCACTTGAATCCTCTGGTTCTGCTGAGTCACGAGCAGGCAGGAGGTTGGAATTGTTCTGATGAAATCTTGGGCTGCTGCCAGCTGGGTATGATCATGGCAAAGTCAAGAGATCAATAAGGTTAAAAAAAAAAAAAAAAGGCAAATATTTTAAAAGATTGGAGGGGGTGGGAGGTGGGAGTTTTTCATGTCCCTTAAAAGGGAAGGGTGCTTCAGACACTGAGAAACTTGTCCTATTTCTTTTAGCCTTGTGCCATAGTTTTATGTGACTGGGTTGAAGCAGGGATTGATGTCCACAGCTTTTAGCGTATTTTAGCAGCGGTTTGTCACATCCATTGTCAGTGTAGAAATCACAGTTCTGTCACAAGCACGAGAAGGAGTAAATGAGACACTTCCTAAAGGTCCTTTTCATTTTTCCAGAAAACACACTCAAGGACACCTGGGCTGTCTTGGGTTTGAGCTGCTTGTGAGCTTAGTCCTGCCTGTTTTCTTTCTCATCTCCCACCTTCTCACAAGATTGTTGCTTTGGGGCATAACAGGGAATTGCCACAGACCACTTAAAAATCTTTGTGTGCTACTTCTGTAACTCACTGTATGCCTGTCATAGTATCAGAAAGATTTCTTTTAGGGATGTATACCAAAGAAGGAAAATATTTCCTTGTTCTGAGAGAAGTGTCCTGCCTTTTAAGACAGGAAAAAGCAATATAGTGTGTGGCATTTAAACTTTTTGACTCTCTCGGTCTTCCTTCATTTGCCCTTGTAGCGAGTGCGTGTTTTTGTGTTTCTGGGTTTTTTTGTGTGTTAGGCAATGGCTGGACTATGGTATCCAAAGACAGTTCCCTGTGAGAAATTCACTACCCACAGGAAAACTTGGCTCGCAGCCTCTCTGTAGCCCAGGAGGGTTTGCTGGCAGAGCCCCCGAGATGCCGGGGAGCATGTGACGGCCGGCTGCGAGGGCAGGCTGGCTCATCCGTGCTGCTGGAGCCAGGGCAGAGACTGCCCAAAGTTTTTCAAGGCTGCCCTTAAAGTTTAACATGAAGAAAAGGGCGGCTAAATTGCCACTGGTTTTCTTTGGTTTCGGAGCTGTCTTTGCTACATGAGGAAATGCAGCCTTTCTCTGTATCGCGGGGGTGTTTTATTTAGAGCTGCGTAGTATAACAGCTCCTTTCTGAATGTCTGTGTTACTGAGGTTATTTACATAACGAGGAGCTGATCCCGTTTTACCTCCGTCTGCCATCTGACCCTTGGAAGTTTGTGTTCATCGGCGATTTCACTCGCTGCCTTAGCAGAGCACTGCGATCAGCAGGGAAGGTGGAGCCTGGGCGCGGGCTTCCCCGCCGGCCCCAGCACGGCCGTGCCGGCGGCTGCGCCCCGTGATGCTGCCGTGAGTCACCCCGGCTCCCCAGGCCGAGCCAACGGCCCCGCCGTGTTTCTCACCCGAGCGGCCTATGCGCGAGCGCCCAGACGTCTGACGTGGCTCTGCCGCGGGGAGGTGTCAGCTGGGATTTTGGAAAGCCGGGGCCCGCTGCGCCAGGGCTTGCCGGACTGAGTAATCGGCACTGAATCCACAACGGGCCTCGCTTGCCGAGGGGAGGCTGTCGGTGGCATGGGGATAGCCTCTCTGCCAGTCACGCTTGCCCATGCTGTGGGCCCAGTGAATGCAAATACGAGCTGATCTCGAGCAAGAAGTCTCGGCTCAGTCCACCTCGGCTCTGTCTCATTGTCCTCCCAGATGGGGCTTTGCCTGCAACTTGTTTGGGGCAGGAGTTAGGAAATGCTGATGGAGAGCTGTGGGTGATAGGTGACAGCTGCTGCTTATTTGCAGACGGAGCTAATAGATTGCTTATCTGGTAATTAGTCCTAAGTTTAGTTGGGGGAGGGGGGAACTATCATTATCAGCTTTATGGCAGAGCAGCTCATTGTATGTCAGTCCAAGACTGTAAAAAAATTTAAAAATACAAAAAACCCACCAAACTACTACCATCTACCTCTTCCCTGGCCCTGCACATGAAAATGAAGTAAAAGTGATGTGGCATGTCACTGATACAAATCTATTTCTGCTTTTTTTTTCTTGCTGTGAAAGTCTTCTTTAGGGGTATGCAGGGACACCTCATTCTGTAACGGAGATGCAATGCTTTGTTTCTACCCTGGTAGGTTTCCCCATGTCCGTGACGTGTTGGCCGAGGCTCTGCGGCTCCTCTCCGCCCTCGGAGCGGCCAGTCGCTGCCCTCTGGACTCCGTGATCCCCGACGGGCGTCATGAGCATTGCAATCCCTCTGGGAGTCACCACACCAGATACGTCCTACTCCGACATGGCTGCAGGATCGGAGTGAGTGTTACCCCATGGAGGAGGAGGGGAGGGTTCTCAGAGAGCTGCCCTGGAGTGGGGCTGCAGGATTGGTGCTGGTGCTTTCTCCACTTGGGAAAAAGGGGGTGCTGGTCTGCTGGATGTGTGAGATGAATGCAGAGACAGGCTCTGAGTGTTTAACAGATGCAGTGTTACGGAAATTGGTAAGTTTGACACAGGAGATGGGGAAGAGGAGAATTCCAACAGTGAGGCATTCAACCATGAGTTTTACATCAGCTTGGCTAGTAAGTCTATACTCATGTGCAGGCAGTTGTGCATTTGCTGTACCTATGATTGATGTTGGCAAGGTACAAGCCAGCTCCTTTTCCAAAAGCAGTGTTATATGAAGGATCGGTGTGCTGGGCCTCCCTCTCAGTAGAGCCTACTAGCTCAGACTCAGTACCAGTCTTATATGACTGGTTTCCGGACCCCTTTGGAGCTTGGCTAGAAATGTGAGACAGCATCAGCCTGTGTAGACACCTTTATTTTGTTTCTTCCCCTGAGCAGGTTCCCAGAAGCACACCTTAGTGGGCAATCATTCAGAGTCCCCACTATAGGACCCTGTGCAGGGCTCTCACCGCAGTCCTATCTGAGGCCTGTTGGAGGGGACTTACCATTTCTTTTAAAAGACTCTGATTCTGCAGGAGTCAGGAACATTTCAAATCCAGATAATATTGCATTGTGATCTTTTCTTAAAACCCTTCTTAGAATGATGTCAGCTCAGATGAGTACTATGTTTTTATCGGGGGCGAGAGGGAGGGCTCAAGTTATTTCTGTGTGCTTCCACCTCCTGCTTTCCTTCATCCTTCTTTGAAATATGGACTGTAGCATCTCTTTACAAAAAATTACAAAGGGCATTTTGGAGATAGATTACCCCATGCATTATTTAAAGGTACCTACTGTGCAAATACCTGTGTGTCAGATTTATCATTGTGGAACAGATATTCCTCCAGACTCTATTAATTTTGAGCTCTTAGAGCAGTGTGCTACAGTATGAATCATTGTTTTTCCCTTCCATCTTGCCCTGATTTGACTATGTACAGAGTTTGACTACACAGTCGTACTCTGTAAGACTGCTAATGCTCTTTTTTGTCTGTCTTGGCACGGGCCCCATTCTAGGCATTCTTCATGATGCTTCATTCCGTCCTAAAACCCATATTTTTACATGTTGTTTTAAAACGGAGAGTCGGAAACTAGTAAGTCACTCATCTGCAGTGGGTATACAACCAATTTCTTTCCAAGATTTAACATTCAGTGTTGCTTGTCACCATGCTTCTCCCACACCAGTACATTAAAGACTCAACATGCAGGAATTTTAAACTGTTTATGACAGGAGAAAGAGTGCTAAATAGTTTACTCATGTACTAGGCACTTTGCTTTCAGAGGTGAGCATGGTAGAGAGGAGAGCCAGATATATCTACTCATATCCCTTGTAACATTTAAATATCAAAAAGACTGACCGTAAACCTTCTGCAAAGCATTTTCTTTTTCCCTGGTTGTAAGAAATGTGTAGGTCCAACTTGAGGCTAGGCTGGAGTGCTTTGAAAAAAGGCTTTTGAAGATCTCTGAATTGGTTTCTCTGTGTGTTTTCTAAAAATTTGGAATGCCAGAACTTTATACTCCAGGCTTTGCATCAATGCACTGTTACTGCTGAAGCATGCTTCGTGAGTCTGTTCAAAGTTAAGGCTATTCACCACTTCTCCTTTGAAACTCTACTAATTTGATGCATGAAGTCTGGCGTACCTGAGCTTCTTGTCTCTTACAAGGGATTGATTTCAAAGAGGTCCATCACGAATGCAGTGGGAAGGTAAAAGGAAAATGAGCTGGCTTTTGCAAGCTAAGCTTTAGCATCTTCTCCTGACCTCTGACACAGAGGAGAGGTGAAAAGGCTGAAGGGCATTTGTGTTCATTTGAGGGTGACGTGAAGGCTGCAGAGTAGTTTTGCTGTTTGACTGCATATTGGAAGTTGTTGAAGCTCCTTGGCAGGCTGCTGCTGAGGAAGCATGGGCCCCAGCATTGTTGCCCCTGGACACCGTTGCACCAACAATCTTGAAGTTTTATTACTAATGCTTGCGGCAGCGTTGCTGGTATTCCAGGCTGACTAGTTAGGAATGCGGGTGACTTGGACACAGGACGGATCTGCTGCTTGGGCTGTTTAGGCTCTCTTCCTTCGGATACTGTTTCTGAAAATAAAATTAAACATGAATGGATTTAACTCTGTACCAGTATAGAAGTCCTAAAGGACTGTTGCAAAGATCCAGCAAGGCTGGATTATGTGGCAATCTCTACATGGTGTCTTTTATTAAGAAGTATATCCTCTAAGAGGTATTGCCACCTATATCCTGCTTTTGACAATTTAGCTGGCTGTAGTTACATTGAAAACCAACTGGATTTGTCATGTTGTGCTCCTAAATCCTGAGCTACAGAAGTGCAGTTTGCATAGGTTTAAGGTGGTCTACTTTCTGCAGTTCTTTGTACAATAAATTATTGCTCCTTTTATGTTGCAAAGACAGATCCACCTTACTCCAGAATAAAGCAGAAGCTCAGAAGGTTAGTGTGTTGGAGAGTATATTGGGTTTAGTGTCAGGGTGGGGCAAACTTCAGTGCAGCAGAGATTTCAAGAGCTAATAGGAAGTCCAAAGGGCACAAGAGTTAGTGTTCTTGGGTGGTGCCTAAACACTGACTGCCCCACGCGTGGCCACTGGCCATTGTTGCTTGAGTGCTGCCTGATTCACGTTGGCAATGTAGGACCCACTGAGAACCCTGTGAGATCTCACCAGAGCTGCAGAGGTCCAAGGTAAAGTTTTCCTTTCCTGTATTTTTCTTTCCTGCTTGCTCAGCTCTCTGCTATGATTTTTAAGATTTCACCTGCAAACATGATTCAGTAATATTCTGCTGTATTCTGTTATGGGCCCTACTTCTGATCTGTACAGAGGTTAGCTGACTTGGATGTTGTAACAGACAGTGTGTTTCCTTACCGGTATTCTGTCTGTAGACTCATTATCTAATATTCCCTGCACTGAATTGCAGCTGTCCTTTCTCCAAAGTAGGGTTTCTGCAGCTTTCTGCTAAGGATATACCTTTCATTTTTAGCTGCTTTTTTTCACCACCATGTGGTAGAAGAGTGCATTGTACCTCGGCAGCAAATTTCCTGTTCAGCATGTTGCACACCATGTCGCTGTATAGAAAACATAGGGCGGATCTGATTTGTCTGTGGCCACTGTCTGTCCAGGTCATGAATTTTGTTGCCTCTTTGTAACAGGAATCTTCAACTCCTGGTAGTTGCTCTCAGGACAGCTTCAGGTTTCATGCAGACTTTATCACAGGCTGTTTGACTTAGCTAACAGTTAGTGTCTGAGAGAGAAACAGCACAGGTGCAGGAAAGCTGCTTAGCTGCTATTTTAAATAAGCTGTTGCAGTGATAACATGGCAGGTACTACTCAGTGGCTTTGAGATTAGCCTGGCTGAGTTCAGATGTGAATGCTGATCTAGACCCAACTTCCTCAACTATAAGGAAGCTGAGCTTCTTACATGCTAATTATCTTTTTAGCTTCCCAGATTGAGACTCAGTTTAATGAGTTATCCAGGGTGGCCCTTACTCAGTTCCTTCCCTCTGAAAGCAGGTTCATCCTGTACAACTTCTGTACACATGATGCCTGCTGAAGCGCATAATAATGCCTCGATTTCATGAAGTTTCTTCATTTTGAGCTTATATGTTGAACAGAAAAGAGCAGTGAAATATTGGCACTAAAAATATGATGTTGTATTGATGGGTTTTACTTCTGGCCCTTTCTGCAGCCCAGAGTCTGTGGAAGCTAGTCCAGCTGTCAGTGAGAAGAATGTGTACTCCAGCCACGGCTATGGGGCCACCCAGAAACACAGCTATCGCGGGCTGCCTTACGCAGTGAGTACTCTCTCTGCAGTGAAACAGCTCTTTACTGTCTACTTTACTCTTTTCTCCTCGTTCCATAGTTCTTTGTCTGTTAAGCCTTAGGAATTTTGGCTTATTTATTAGGGAACACTGAGTTACGGCTGAGTTCTGCCATACATTTTGCATTTGTGTTTACTGTTTGTGAAGTCTTGCATGCTCTATAGCAAGCTTTATTAGTGTTCTAGGTGGTAGATTTTTAACTGAATGAAGTATATGAATGAAGTGTGAATATATATGAATATATAATATTTTCCTCATGGTAATTTTATCCCCACTTGGTTTATTGTGCATTATCTATACTTGTTTCAAATGCGTGAATTTTTATATTAGTAACTTATAACTATGAAAAATAAGAAACAGTCAGGAAGAGTGGGAGCATGGCTTGAAACTATGGGATGAAGGGGACATCACAGAATCATTGAGGTTGGAAGGGGCCTCTTGAGAACACGTAATCCAACCCCCTCTGCTCAAGCTGACTCTGCTTGAGCATGTTGCCCAGGACTGTGTCCAATTGGGTTTTGAATATCTCAACGGACGGAAGCTCACCAACGTCTCTGGGCAACCAGTTCCAGTGTTTGACCACTGATGTCATCTCGGATTATTAGCAACACAACAGCTAATGTCAAAATAGCCTAGCTGTTTTCATAGGTTTTGAATTTAATTCACTGGTGCAGAAGAAAACCATTGACATCTTTCAGAGCTATTGCTTTATCTTCCTGGTAGATTGAGGAATTCAGACTACTGTTTTACACCAGTTGTTAAATAATAACCTGGGAACTGTGGATTTGGGACTTCAGTTTCTAGGCATCATATCTTCACGTTAAAAGTAGTATTGCAAATACTCATTTTCAGGATCATAATTATGGAGCCCCTCCTCCTCCAACGCCGCCAGCTTCTCCTCCTGTCCAGACCATTATACCTCGTGCAGAACTGAACGGCCTGCACTCGCCTGATGAGGAGAACTCTGGGGACAGTGAGAGCTCCTCAGAAGGAGAATCAATTCCCACCTGGTGCCACTGCAGTGTCTCCCAAGATGGTTTCCTCCTCAAGTGTGAAAAGTGCAGGTAAGCTTTGGTGCAGTGCAGATCTGGACTGCTCCTTGTGTTGACTTCTCATACCGAGCCGTGTCACATTTGGGCTGTGGGACGGACTTCCTTTTGCTAACTGGAGCGTTCTTTCCAGTGCTTTACCCAGTATTGACCCTCCTCCTTTGCGTTGTCAGCCTGACAAGTGTTGGTGGCACCAGGAGTGGAGATGAGGATGTTAAATCGATGTTCTTATCATCCTGGGCCCCACTGAGGGCACGCATCTTGTGACATCCTGTTGAATTTCAAGTGACTTTACTCCTACAAACCAGCCTCAATTGTGCATTCTCCTTTGGCAGAGGAATGAGCAGGGGGAAGGTGATCAGACTCCGCCGCCGGAAGCAGGACAACGTGTCAGGTGAGCTTGAGGTTGTAATTCTGATAACAGTGACTTTTGCTTTCTTTCTACAAGACCTTTGTCTTTTGGCTGCTCTAATCATCTAACTGCTAATGTTCTTTGCCTCCCAACCACTGGGATTTTCTCCTCTGCTTCCACCTCATCTCAGTTAGCTCTTGGGAAACTCGGATTGTCTTGTGAACAGAAAGGGGAAATGTTCATCAGTGCCATTCTGGGAGATATCGGAAGTTCGGGAGACCTGTTCACAGTTTGGGTGGGAAAACTGAGGTGGTATAGGGTATAGTTTTTTCAGAGAAAGTCTTGATGAAAATGGACATAAGGGTAAGCTGTTCTCTCTGGGATGAATGAAAGTGTTGCTAATAAAGCGCTCCTCTCTACAGGAGGGGACAGCAGTGCAACTGAGAGCTGGGATGAAGAACTATCTCCCTCTACAGTGCTGTACACAGCTACGCAGCACACCCCTACAAGCATCACACTGACTGTCAACCGTGTCCGTAGAAGCAAACCTAAGAAGAGGAAGAGGAGTACAGAAAAGGCTCGCACTGCTCCAAAGGCCAAAAAGATCAAGGTATGTGAAGTGAGACAAGGTTGCTGCAGTCACTACTGCTGTGTGGAGTATTGTAGGGAGCAGGTTGACAAGCTGGCAGTAGACAAGAAACTTTTGTCCTGTCAGGAATTGCTTTTTCTGATGTAATAATGTAATGCCTTGTATTTGTGACCTGCTAGAGTATGTGGCTGTTGGTTTAAAAACCACCTTACCGGGACTCCACCCTGATTTCCTAACACTGTCTATTCATGCTCAGAGCTTGGATTCAATTACATATTTTCCCTTCTGCTCTAGTAGGATTTGGGGAAATAGCTTTTGGAGTCTGTTTGTGGCAAAGGAGCAGCCTGTGAATGGAATGAAAAATGAAGGGAGCATGGCATTCCTTAGCAGGCTGTGTTAAGGAATCTGGGCTGCAGAGCTTCTTGGCACTGTTCTTCAGGGATAGAGGTAGTGCCTGTGTGGAAAACTATGTAGGTAGTGATGAACATTTGCTGAGGGATGACTACTTTTACTGTCTTGTTTGTGAGGGTTTGGGTACTGAAATAATTCTGGATCGCTTATATTGGAATGCAAGTGTGTGAGCAGCTGGTTCTTTCCCATCATCTGCTAGCTTTACCATTATTTTCCCCAGGTTAGGTTTCCCTTGAAGTTCTGGATAGGCAATGATTAAATAAACGACTGGGAGCAGGAGCCGTGTGAGGTCTTCAGGTTTTTTCTTGTGAACCAGCTTGATTCTGTCACTGGCCCTTTATTCTGTCAAAGCAAGTGGGGTTAGTGGGGACAGTTTTGGGTTTGATTTTGAGATTTTTACTAAGTATGAGACAGGCCTTTTTAGTTCAGAAGTCCTGGCAGTCAAGCTTTTCAGCAGTTTCCACTGGATTTGCATTGCAGTCTTTTTGTTCAAGTCCATTGCTTCTAGTGTATGTCCTCCTGTAATTCTTGCCATCTTTTGTTAACTGTTGGGTCTGTTGGAGTAAAGATCTAGTGTGGTTCTGGGATGCTGATTCTGGGGAAATATGTAATACTTTGTTTTTTCTCTCTTTCTCTCCTTGTTTGGGGGACAGGCATTTCGAGAGGGCTCACGAAAATCTTTAAGGATGAAGGTGAGTAGACTTGAGAACCCTCTGTGATGGTGGTGGGATTTTTGCCCTGTGTTTGTGTACCTCTTGCCTGGGGAATTTCTGATTGTGGGACCAGCCTCAAAATAATCTCAAACTTTACCTTGCACCACAAGCAGTCTTATTCAAAAGGGTGTCACAGTTACTGCTCCTTGAACCTTGTTTTTGCTTCAGATAGGTTTCTGTAAGGGAATGTCATCTAGTTCCAAGAGATATGACTGACTCATGACACTCTGGAGTGGGGTGTTTGATGTTAGGGATGTAGAACTGGTGGTGTCCACTCTTCTGTGAGGTCAGTTATCATTTGATTGCATCAAAACTATTTTAACCTTGGACATCAGAGTAGTACACAAGTTTAATGTTGGGAGTGTCTAGCAGTGTTGCCTTGTTTCTCTCCACATCCTCTTACTAGAAGTGGATGGGACGATACATGTATCTCTGACTTTCTGCAATACTGGTGGGTGTGGCTATCTGAGTTTATTTGACAAAACAAAAGTAGACTTGCACTTTGAACTAAACATGTTCCTAGAAACACAAGAGGTGCCTTAAAGTTCACTCAGTTCCATCTGACCCCAGTACTGTAACTGACTGTGGTTTCTAGCAGGTGGCTCAGAGGAAACAGGACAATTGTGGTTTTGTCTGTCTGTACCTACCTCCATAGTACACAAGTGCTTTGAGAGGGTAAAGATGTATGAAAACTCTTAATACGTTCAATATATATGATGAAAATAATGATTGTTCTTCAGTGGTCCTTGTCACTAATACCTCAGTATCGTGTATGTCTTAGTCCCTTATGAAGCCAGATAAGTTACTGAGTTCTGGAATATTATTTGTTGAATTACTTCAACTATTGTAAAGAATGAAGCTTTGCTTTTTTTTTTTTTTTTTTTTTTTTTTTTCCTAGCAGCTTCTTTCTTCCCCTACCTTACAAGATGGTATAAACAGATTACCTGATTTACCCTCTCTTCTTTACACTGCTTAGGACTTGCGGTTTTAACCCTCTGGTTATTAGCTTATGCTCTACATTCTGTTTCTTGAGACCCTGATGACCATTTAGCTAGAAGGTTCAGAAGTATTTTTGGATCAGTCACTGCAAAGACTGAGATGCAGTCAGCGTCATCTAGTATTATGTTGGACATGAGTGGGTTGACTGTGGGACAAGCCTACATGAGATTCATTTGCCTTTGTATGTTCTGTTCCTTTGCTTTTTTAATCTGCGTAATTATTTTTCACAGAGCAACTTTAAAAGCTACTTCTGGCCATATATTAGCTTAATTTTCTAGTATGTAGCAGTGACAAGTACCAACTTTCAAGAGGTACAGAGTTCTCCGTAGATTCCTAAGTGGCACTGTTGTACAATGTTCTGTACAAGGTTCTGAATAAGGTATCCTCATAACTGACATTTTCTTAGGTTGGAATAGATTTGCCTTTTTCTGTGGCATATTCATATGCTCAGAGCACTATGGATAGATCCCCCCCCCCCCCCCCCCCCCCGCATTGTGTGCTAGCCATTCATTCTTTGCTGTTTGGTGCAGAATTCACCTTCTGAAGCTCATGCCTTGGATGAAAACACAGCAGAAGGGTGGGAGAATCGGATAAGGCTGTGGACAGATCAGTACGAAGAAGCCTTTACTAACCAGTACAGTGCTGATGTACAGAACTTGTTGGAGCGTCATCTAAACTCTAATAAAGAATATGTGGGCAAAACTGCTATGCTAGACACAATCAACAAAACAGAGTTGGCCTGCAATAATACTGTTATTGGGTCCCAGATGCAGGTAAGAACCGTTGTGACAGAAGTGGGGTAGGCCAGGTCCTCTGGTTTCTAGACATAAGGCGTGGGCAAGCAATATTGTAGCTGGTCATATAATTTCAGACCGTTAGGCAGAGATTTGATATAAAAGGGAATAGAAGAGATGCCAGTACCAAGACAGATTCAGAAATACTTGCATTCAACCAAATCAGTGTTGCTAAGTTGGGGATATTTTGTACAGTTCTGTGATGTGGTTCACAGATATTTTATCATAAATACTTTAGTCACTAAGTGGCTTGAGGCAGAACCAGAACCAGATCTATCACTTGCTGGAGACAGGAAATTTCTGCTCACGTTGTGTCGAAAGCTGTTTTAAAGAACCTTTCAACATTATTTCAATATTTTGGATGATTATTTTGACTCTGTCAACTTTCAAATACTGCACAACTACAACTGATTTTCAGGAACTGTCTCTCCCTAACTTTTTCTCTTCCAAGATGGACAGTGATTGATGTCTTGCCAGCTTTATGGAGCTCATGTAGACAATGAGAAACAGGAAAAGGATGTATTTGTGTGGTGTATGTCCTCCCCACTGCTCTTCTCAGCCGATGTTTCATCTGGTCCGTGCTTTATTGAACAGAGAGCAACATTCCCACTCAGTTCAGGCTTTTCAGGGCTTCCAGGTCCAGGAAAATGGAGATAGGTGCAACTGAAAAGGAGGGCCTCCAAAACAGATGTGGGGAGCAGAGTCAGAAACCTGAATATCAGGTATATGTTTGTGCTTGAATCATTCTTGTTTATATCAGCTGACTCACTGCTCTGTGAAGTTCATGTGCTCCTTCCCACCTTTCTCTCTGCTTTCATGTAGGTGAAGTACATCAGGCAGAGCACAGATATTGCCAGTAAGGTAGAGTGCAGAAAGAGGACTTCGGACCCAACTTCCTTCCACTCTTGCTTCTAGTTCTACAATAATAAGACTTCTGTGGGGGTTGGGGAGAAACACTTCTACTTGGCTATGTGAGTAGCCTTCCTAAAGAGAGCAACCGAGGAAATACAGGGAAGAAAAGTTCTGCTTCTCTAGAAATCTTAATATTTTCTGAGTCTAAATGTGAACTCTTCTATCTCCTTCACATGAGTTTTAGGAAAAGTCCTGAAATAAGTGATAAAACATATACTGTTTCTTTTTAGCACCTTTATAGAGTATAGCAGGACAGGTGTTCATAAAAGGTATCATACATAAATGTTCTTGTCCTTGTCATGCTCTCTTGCCCTCTCCCTTCCCTGTACAGACGTAGGTTTTCCCACAGGAAAAAGTGGCCAGCATTCCAAATCAGAATAATCCAAATGTAATATATCCCAAAGAAACAAAAAGATAGAAAATTGCAAAACTTCATGGAGAGCTGCAGTTACTCTAAACAAGCTGTAGGTAGGTACCTATCACTGTGCAAGCTGGAGGAGTATAAAGGAACTTAATGGCTTTGTAGTTCCTCTTGGACACTGAGGAAAGACCAGGTGGCTGTCCCAGGCTGCTGCTTGTCAGCCTTTGTGTCCTTGTTTTCTCTGCTCAGCAGATGGCTGTGGAGTGTTGTGAGGAGGATAGCCTGCACAAGTGTGGAGTGCGTGGTCTCTCAGCCTGTTCCACTCACTTGTCTCATCTTTGTTAGACAAACTGAGAAGGCTTCTTGGTTTGCATCAGTTGTCTTTTAATTAGATATCATTACTGGATGTAAAAATAGCTTTTCTGGGAGATAAGGAAATAGGTACTTTGAGCTAGAAAAAAAAAATAAGGAGGTTGTGTCAATATGCAGATAGCAGCTGTGTGTAAAAGATGGATTATGTAACTGCTGTATTTGGCCATGAAGACTCTGGAGAGAGGAGAAAGGAATAAAAATAAAATATTTTGTACGCCCTGCATACCCTTCCCTTTGAGAGAGCTGTTTGGCTTGGGTAAACAATTATGCAAGTTTATACTTAAAAAAAAAAGAGAGAGAGTGAGAGGGAAGAAGAAAGTGGAACCTAAAAGCTTCCCCAAGCCAGGAGGAGTAGGGAAAGTTTGGTTAAGAGTTATACATGCAGCATATGGGGTTTTTTGAATGTTTTGGATAAACCAATTCTCAACTGTCCTAATGATGCAAAGGGAAACTTGTGAAAATATGAAGCTGTTGAGGGTCATGAATTAAATCATCGTAGTACTGGCTACTGCCAGATGCTTGACAAACTGAAAGCTGTGAATCACTTTTCTGCCTGCTGTTGCCAAACCAAACCCAGGGTCAGTATTCGCCCTTTGTTGCCTCTGATAATTGCTGACTTGAGCTCAAACCCCTGATTGATTTCACATTCTGAAGTGAAGAGCGAAAAGGCCTTTATAAAATAAAGCCACAGAGCATTATGCAGATGTTGCTCTGCAAACATATCAGGACAGTTTTGTCTGATTAGCAGTCAGCAATCCCTAGCCTATGACTTGAATAAAATCATTTGTTCTTTTCACACATGAAAGCATGGCAACTAATCCTCTTCATATTTCTAAATTCAGAGACCGAAAACAAGCTGAGCTAGGGTCTTATCAGAAAAGCTGAGATCATTTTTTACCAAACTCAGATAACTGTGAAGTTTTACAGATGCAGAGCTTCTCTTTCCTTCGTGGGTTCTCTTCTCCTCCCACCACCCTGCCTTATCCCAGCTGTGTTCCCCAAGCTGTTTTCCAGCATCAGATGAACAGTCATGGGCCAAAGGTGAGAGTGAAGGCTGCCAGGCATTAACTTGCATCTCTGAAAGGTACTAGGATAATTTGATAGAGCAGTAGAATAATTTAGGTTGGGAGGAACCACTGAAGGTTATCTGGTCCAACCCTCCTGCATAGGGCCAGCTTAGATGAGAAACTAATTATAACAGCAAACAAGTGGTAGTACAGAAACAAAATTATTCAGCTGGAGACAGACTTGTATCTCAGTCCTAATTTATCTGCTAACTTCAGATACTTTCTCCTTATCTCCTTCTGTCACACACTAACAAATCTAGTCCCATTTATTTGTTCTCTGCTACCACAGCTGGATATAGTACTAAGTGTATCCAATGTTTTTAAAATAATGTAGGCACTGCTCTTGGCAATGTAAACAGTCTTATCCTACAGTTCACTTTTGTCAGGGGTTTGCTGATGAGAAATCAGGATCAGCAGTGTGGCTTCTTAGTCTGAAAATAACATGTTTCTTTTATTGCCAGTTCAGTGGACTTGGGGAATCTTCTGTGAGCTCTATCAGGACCTGAGATACGACGAGATGAACAGCACCCTGAAAGGCTTTTCAGAGTCTTCCAATACATATATGCAGGTTTTTCCAATTGCAGGCAGATACAGTGGTATGAAAAAGAGATATACCCCATAGGCATGATAAATGTAGTACTGGATGTATCTGTAGGAGGAGATCTGGAATAGCAAGACTATTACTCCCATCTGCATAGGTTTCAAATGATTTTTTTTATAAAGCTGTCTTTACCCTGGACCTGAGTGAGAGAAGTCAACAAATAGATCTTAGTTTACTGGCTGATCTAAGATCTTCAGTATAATGTCATACTAAAACAGTGGAAGTAATCTTCTTCCCAGAGAGGTTTCACTCAGAGCACGTACAAGATTGCTACCAAACTGTGTTTCAGTACTTTCCTATGATAAACATGGAGGGTTTAATTTGGTTCCCAATGCTGAGTGCTGCCTTAAGGTATTAACTTTATTTTCACAAAGTTAGAACATCATGCATTGTCATTGTCCAGACTGAGCCCCTTTTTAAGCTAATGTGATTTTTATCCATTTGAGCAGACTGCTCAGTAGCTGTGTCTAAAAAGAGAATTTTATCAGGAAAATTTGGGAGTTTGCATTTAATAATCTTGTGGTTTATGTCTAGTTTAGATAGATGACTGTCATTATTACTGAAGTAAGAACACTTATGTTTCAGTTCACTCCAGAAAAGTATCAAAACCAGGTCCTTATGAGCAGTGAATAGCATGCTTAGAAAAGTGCAGGCACAGCTCTTGTGGTGAGGCAGCCAGCCATCTTCACATAATTTTTACTTGCAGAGAGGTTCAATCTGTTAAGCAAGAAGAGTACTTCGTTTTTATGGAAGGAGTCTTTCCTATGTCCTAGTACTTATAATATCCCTTCCATTATTCTATAAATGCATTGTATTTGAATGTCTGCTTAAAGAATGTTGTGGTTTCATACTGTCAAGACACATTGTTGTGAAAATCCATTGTAATAGAGCTGTAGACTTTAACATAAAGAAAATTCAGCAAATTGTCACTACTTAGTTAAAAATGCATTTCTTCATGTTAAAAAAATACCAACAGCACTAGTTGAGCAGGCAGATGAGAAGTTTCTGGATGGAGATAGAAACTGCCAGATTAAGTCTTTGGCCTGCTAGCTAGAATTTACCATCCTCTGCAGAAGGAAGAGCTTGTGGTTTTTTCCTCTGAATGTGTGACAACCCACAATTTAGGGAAGATTTGAATTATTCTGGCTGTGAAAGTGGCCATAATTGCAGAGCAGTTCCCTGTTAGCAGCAACTGACAGGTCTGGTTATGCCTCCTAGCTGCAAAACTGAAATACTTGGTCTGATAGATTTGTGGGACTTACTGTTGAACGAAAGCAATAAATACTCTTTGTTTTTGATAAATATTATCAAAGTCACCGGTCATTACTAAACTGTTAGAGAATAAACAATATATTTGCCTGGCGGAGTTTCTGTGTGTTGCTACTAGAGTCATTTTTCTTTTCACGTAGGTAAAATACTGTTCATGAGTTAGAGGCCTTTGGTTTAAATTCTCATATTTTGCTCTGGTTTTTGTTACAGCTGCAGCTGGGAAGGGTGACTCGGGTTCAGAAGCACCGGAAGATCCTGAGGGCAGCAAGAGACTTGGCACTAGATACCCTTATAATTGAGTATCGAGGGAAGGTTATGTTACGACAGCAATTCGAGGTCAATGGGCATTTCTTCAAAAAGTAAGAGTACTATGAAGTGATTAGTATGAGAGCATCATGGCACGGAGAGACTAGTGTCTCTATGGGATAATGCACACTTACAGGGCTTTTGTCAGCTGTGCCATCCATAGAAATGTGAAATCAAATATACAACCTCAGCTTGATGCTCTGCTTATGGACCAAAACCTTCTGCAGTAGATCTGTTAAACTGTGATGATGGAAGTGCATAAGCGTCCGGAGCAATAGCACTGATGGAAGCACAGCTTCCAGTGGAGTGAGGGATACCTGTTATAAGTGCCATGGGAATTGGTTATTTTGGGATTGAGATGTTCTGTTACTTCTCCAGGCCATATCCCTTTGTGCTGTTCTACTCCAAGTTCAATGGCGTTGAAATGTGTGTTGATGCCCGCACCTTTGGTAATGATGCCAGGTTCATCAGGCGTTCCTGCACCCCAAATGCAGAGGTAAATTCTCTCTTCACCATCGCTGTAATTGCAAATACATGTTTTACACAGGCTTAGTGCATTCCTTTTTTATGAGTATTCAAATTAAAATGCAGTAAGTGGGGCAAATTCTCTGCATCTCTTGCTTGTTCGGTGGTTTATACTTGGAAGATGAGAAAGTTTGGGAGCATGAGGTTTTTCTTTGGAAGGAAAAGGTTTCTTTTATGGCTTCCCTTTGACTGCAGAATGACAGGGTAAGCAGGTGGTAGGAAGTTGAAAAGCACAGGATGAGACAAGAGCAGTGAAGCAGGCTTTTCCCTATGGAGAATCTAAGATAATTATTCATGGAATAGATAAGAGCTACTTTGCAGAAGGAGGCTTCCCTCTTGAAAGTAAGAAGTGCAACTTGTGGAGATGTTAGTTTCTCTCTACTTTGTTTAACAAGGTTCGTCATGTGATTGCTGATGGGATGATCCACCTGTGTATCTATGCTGTTGCCACCATTGCCAAGGACACAGAGGTTACCATCGCCTTTGACTATGAGTACAACATCTGGTGAGTCCTTCACCTCGCCCAGGAGCTCTCCACTGCCCTCCTGGACTGGACATCTTCCTCCAGCCCTTTCCTCGCATTCTACATTTTGCTCCGTTTTCTACTGAATTGCATTTTCCGGCTATTCTGTCCAGTTCTGCTGGCATATTCTACAATAGAGGCCATAAGGTAGCCTGCTGTCCTTGCTTGGCACGTGGTGAGATGTTTAGTAGGAGATGCATTGAATGTCTCTGTAGAAGGGTTGAGAAATGAAGAGTGACACGAATTATGTTTGTGTTTTGGAGCAGCAACTATAAAGTGGACTGTGCGTGTCACAAGGGGAACCGGAATTGCCCTGTGCAGAAACGTAGCCCAAATGCTGCAGAACACCTACCTCCACCTGTTTTAGGCACACTGATTGGGGCAGAAACACGCCGGCGAAAAGCCCGTCGAAAGGAACTAGAAATGGAGCAGCAGGGCATTGCATCGGATGAGAACAGCAGTCAACAAACAGAGGAGGTTCCTGAGGGACCTGCAGCAGTCAGTGACAACGAGGTAAAACCCTTGACACTTCGTAATTTATATTTTTATCATTCAGTGGTGTGGAATCTGATCCAACACAGCACTGGGGTCTTCAGAACAGAAATTGCAGGAGGCCTTTTTTAAACCTTTAGCACTCTAGATTACCATAGGAATCTTGATAACTTTCAAACAGTACTGGGTTTTATTTGACATACTAAGTCTGGGCTTTTCTTTCAGGTGGCGGAGAAGGAGGAGAAACAAGAAGGGGAGAAAGAGGAGCCTGTAGATGAACAGGGAGCCTTGGCCCACAACCGACGGGCAAGTACCTTTCTCATTCTGGGTATCATCCCCCTTAGGACTTGCTTTATGTAGTGAGCAACAGGTCCAGTTGGTTATTTCACTTGTTTTCAACACAAATTCTAACTGTTAGTGGTCTTCAGTAATTTGATTTTTTTAAAAACACAAAGCAAAATTTGAAAAGCCACCCAGGTTGATTTCACATCACCATATTTATGTTAGGGTACTGCAGATTAGAAGGTATACAACAGATTTGTTTCCTGATTGAAAGGTTTAACTGTTACTTTCAGGGATATTCTATAGTCTAAAACATACCATTAACCAGACTATCAGCACCAGATTCAAAAAAGATAATTGCAGCCTTTTTATATTCCTGCTGCCCTTCCTTATTGCCAGTACAAGAATTTATGGAGCCATATAGAGTCATAGAATAGTTTGGGTTGGAAGGGACCTTTGAAGGTCATCTAGTCCACCCCTGCAGTGAGCAGAGGTATCTTCAATTAGATCATGTGATGAACCAGAACCTGAGTTTTGTTAAAATGCAATGGGGTTTGGAGTTAGGTTTGTTAACATGTATCTATTCCCTGGAGGGGTTTGTAAATGTGTTGCCAGGTGGGAAGAGGATAGGGTCAAGTGACAGAAGTTATTAAGAGGGGTAGACCACCAACAGCACTGCTGACAAAAGTAAACAAAATTTGCTATGCTCTTTATTAGGAAATCCCTTTGTGCTCCCAAATCATTGTTGTCTTAATCAGTCTTCTTGATCGAAATATTTCTTAGTGCTCTCAAATACTTGGTAACACAGTCCCATCTCAGCTGCCTTCTGTACTGAGTAGAGATGGTTTTTTCTCTTGTGCTTCTTATGGCACCAGTGATTGCTCCCTGGATTAGAGTGTTTTATGCGTGTGAATGGAGTGGTTCTGGCTCTACTTAATTTAAAAACAAAAACAAAAACAAAAAAACAACAAAAATAAGTTAGAAAAACCACAAACAAACAACCAAATGCCAAAAAATCCCCAAAACAAACAAACAACCAAAAACCCAATGAAGAAAAAAGGAAAAAGTGCTCCCATCCTTCCACCAGCCAACAAACATGTTGGAGCTAGGAGTTCCCAGTTTCTCATTTGTTCACCAAATACCTTAATCATCTGCCTTTCTCTGATCGGAGATATGTATCTTCCACGTGAAAATTTGCTAAGAATGCTTTAAATGTTAAGATAGTGCAGCCAATTGTGAAGACAAGGGCCATTCAGTGGAGAGATCCTTGGATTATCTCATGGATTTTTTAGAACAGGCAAGATAAAGCAGTTGGTTTCTATTGAAATTTGAATAAGAGCAGTCATCCATCAGACTGGCCTTAAGCTAGGAGGGAAGATTTCGTTTTAATGCAGGGAAGCTGGTCTGTGTCTGGGACTGCATAGTTCAAGAAGACTAAGTGAAGCATTGGTTTCCCATGAGCCTGTAAGCCCTGCTAGTGTATGTTGCACCAGTTAATCTCTTTTAATGAGATCCAGTTCTATACTTGGCACCAGGAAATACCTGTATCTATAGATTTCTCAGTCTCTAATTTTTTTGTGTGTGCATTGAATATTTTTGAATAGAAAACTGTAAAGGCCAGGCTGCTGTGATTGAGTACTGCTGCATGCTTCAAGGTACTTTCTGTATGACAAGTCTCAGAAGGCACTTGACCTTACTCCTTAAAATTCACTTGATTCAGCCTGGGTTTGTCAGTCACTGCAGCACTATTGTACGGGGCATTTTATATGCATAATTAGCAATTATTTCTGACACAGCTAGGTGATAAGATTTCTCGTCCTTTCTCTTTACCTAATAAATACTTTTATTTTGCCTCTCTATGCTCTCATGTTCTGTTTTTCTTATCCACTATGTAAGCTGCTTAGACAAGAGCTTTTATTTTTGAGCTGAGTGATCTCCTGACATCAGGGAAGGAATGAATCTGGATCATTTTGGCAGTTTATGTGGTGTGTTGCACTTGCTGTAAATTACTGATTCACTTCTGTTGCCTCTGGCTCCTGGTTGCTTCTAATGTTTGGTCATTATTAAGTAGCTCTATTTGTTTCCAAGTCATCTCTTCACTCAATTTATTCTTTCTTATGGTTTCTAGTTCTTCAAAATTATGCATTTCCTTGTGGCTATTTTATAAATATAATTCAGTAGTATCTAAGTGGTCCTATTTAAGAACAAAGTCTAGTTCTTCTAGTTACTCTATGAACACATGATTATGTTGTTGTTATTCTGGGAAATTTGCCATGTTGAAAAATGCAAATGTCTGAAAAGAACTACTTCTTTCTGTCCTGCTTCTGGCTCTTGTCATTGCTATTTGGCGGTTGTTTTCCTTCTTGTGCTGCATCCCATATCTGTTCTTGCCTCCTCCTCTTTATGTGCATAATTTGCAGTGCTGACTTAAATTTACTCTTGTGTTCTAGTCCCGGGAAGACAGGAAGGTAGAAGCCATCATGCACATGTTTGAAAACTTGGAAAAGAGAAAGAGGAGACGAGAGCAACCATCAGACCGTAACAGCACTGACGCTGAAATAAACATAAATTCTGAAGCTCCTGAGCTGGAGGAAATAAAAACAGAGACTCCTGAGACTGAAGATGGAAGTTCAGCACTGAGTGCTGCTGCTGCAAATGTTTCTAACAGTAACAGCAGTACTGGGGTGAACACACGACGGTCTTCACAAGTAGTGGTAAGACAAAGATAGGACTGTTTAATAGCTTGTACAAAGCTCAGATGCAGCATATCCAATCATAAGATTGTTAAGGTTGGGGTCTCTAATCCGTTCTGTGTCAGGCAGGGTCAGCTCTGAGGGCAGACCAGGTCGGTCAGGGTTCTACCCAGTCTTATCTCTGTCCTTGGAAGTATTCAAGACTGCACAGCCCCTCTGGGAAACCTCTTCCAATTAATGAATGTTCTCATGATGAAAAAATTTTACCTTGTATCCAGTCTGAACCTCTCGTTTCAGTGTATGTGCACTGATGCACCACTGCATCTTCTTGGTGCTTCAGTCTGGATGCAGGAAAACTGCTATTAGGTCCCCATAAGTCTTCTCTTCTCTGGGCTGAGCAAGCTCAACTCCTTCACCAGGTGGGTCCCTGTTGACTGGTGTGAGCTTAAGTTGGATGTGTAACTGCAGTGATTGAGGAATTGTTTTGCTTTTTCTTTGTTATTTTTTGGCCCCATCCACTTTCTATGCATGTGATTGCATTATAAGGCAGGGCCCAGATACTTGCCTGGAATATCTGTCAGCTCACATCAGGAGTAAGAGCCGTTACCTTCAGACAAGTAGCAAGTTTCACACTGCTGCTTTCTTCCTTAATACCAGTGTTCTGGTTGACCCCTTTACAAACACAGCAGACAAAACAATGATGTGCCAGTGTTTTAGGAGGGTCCCCAAAGCCATCTTATGAGCCAGTACAAACAGAGTCCAACCAGATTTTATGAGTCAGGTAGTGTCAATAAATAAATCTCAACCCTTGATCCTGTATGCAGAGAAAATGAATACTCTTAGAGGTGCTTGGACTAATGACAGTTTATATTGTAGGATCCTGTCCCTGAAAAAACAGTTACTAAGCCAGCTCCAGCAAAACCCTCCAGGCCCCGACCAAAAAGTCGCTTCTCTCGCTACCGGACCAGTTCAGCGCAAAGACTGAGAAGGCAGAAACAAGCCAGTTCCCAGCAAGCTGAACTCACACAGGCTGTCCCAGAGGAAGGAAGCACTGCCAGCTTGGTAACCGCAACAGATGTCAGCAATGTAGAAGGTCCAGGAGAAGGCAGACAGTTGACGGGATCTGACCCAACTGCTATCCTAGCTGCAGGATCTCAGTCTAATCGAGCTGCAGTAAAGTACCCCAAAACTAAAAAGGTAATGTGATCAAGTGCTCAAACTGGAGAGGGGGAAAAAGAGGTTTTGTGTGGCCTTTAGGGAAAAGTTGGCTCGGGGAAACAATTCTTCAAGACAGTTGGAATTATGTGACTTTATATTTACTGTATTATTTGTTCTGTAGTGGCTCAGAGCCCTCATCATGGTTCAGAATCTGGCTGCTCAGCCCTGTTACACAGAAAGGTCAGAAAAATAAATAGCTGATCTTTACAGCAAGTCTGCATAAACCTTAGATACCAACAGGGTGGTACAGGTGCAACAGGAAGGATTTTGCTTTGGGGCATGGCAAAGAGTCTAGAAAGAGTCAAATTACACAGTTTCATATATGTGGGGAGGAAACAGGTTCCAGCCTGAGGGACCCTGGGAGAGAAGGTTTGGAGGGGCTTGACAACAATAAGGAATTGGGTGATGGAGGCTGAGCCCTGGGTGAGGAAAGCAAAAAGCAAATGTTTCAGTGCTGGTGTGGAGGGGAACGGGAGATTTGGGAGATGGCTGACAAAGGCCACGAGGACAGCAAGCTGGTTGTGTTGCTCCTGCAGGGGAACAAGGTACTAACAGAAAGATGGGGAGTACTGATGTGTTTGGATCTATGCACAGTAAGCTAGCAAAAGCTTTTGGCAGCAGCATGCAAAAGTAGTTGTTACAACTCTGGTGGGGTAGCTGGCATTTAAAAACTAAAGGCTGATAGTTTGGGAGAGAGCACTGGCTTTTGAGCCCAAAAGGAAGGATGTTTGTTAGAGAAGGTTGGATACGTACAATCTCAAGAAGTTTTCTGCGTATTCGCAGTGTCTTAAGAGCAAGGAGAAAAAGAATCTCAACCAAGAAAGTTACCTTAAATCAAGCAGCATAGAGGTGCAGTGAGACTTCCTTAAAGAAACAGCAACACCACCTTGAAATAACCAGTGTGTTGCATCTTGTGAATTGATAGTAAAACAAAGGTTCTCTTGTGTATACCAGCAAGAGAACGAAGAGAGAAAAGTGGAGCCATTATGTAATAAAGATTAGTTGGAATTTAAAAATAAATTTAGAATGACATAGAAATGCGTTTGTTGTAGGAATCGGTGGCAGTATCTTTTGGGGATGGGGTGGGATGGCAGGCTGGGGAGTATTTGTTTAGGACAAAGTAGAAGAGGTTAGCTTTCAGCTAGAATTGAAGACCAAGAGGGAATGTGACTGCAGACTATAACGTACAAGCTGGGAGAAACTTGTAAGGTAAAGGAGGAAAAATTGCAGAAGCCTAGTGGGCAGCTGTCACATACTCAGCATAAATTAGCTGTTAATACATGTAGGCTTGCAGCTAGAAACCAGTTTTGAACAAGGTGGTCAAGTTTTGGGAGAACCTTCTACTAAGATTAATAGAGCATAAAATCAAGCTACTTCTGTAAAACAGAATTACCTGATGTTGTGCCTTGCAACAGATGAGAACTGGGTTTGACACAGGAAGTCCTGGCTGTGTTCTGTCCTGTTGAGGAGGAGGGAGGTGTTAGCATGTGAGCTGACCTGAGCATTGCTTCCCCATACGCCTTTCTGCCATATTGCATTTCTTCTTCACCTATGCTAATTGCATTGACATGTGTGTTTTCTCCTTCAGTATCTTGTTACAGAATGGCTGAATGACAAGGCAGAAAAGCAGGAGTGCCCTATCGAATGCCCTCTGCGCATTACTACAGACCCAACAGTTTTGGCAACTACCCTAAATATGTTGCCAGGTCTCATCCACTCCCCGCTAATTTGTACCACACCTAAACACTACATTCGTTTTGGTTCACCTTTCAACCCTGAGAGACGTCGAAGGCCCTTTCTGTTGGATGGAATTTACAGTTCCTGTAAAAAGGTATGTTTGCTCATGTCTTACCTTCAGGGGCTATATACTCGTCGAGCTCTTACTGACAGCCTTGTAAAATTGTTGCGTCCTCTTTGAGCCCATTTCCATGTATTCCTGCTGAGCTGGCCTTGCCTGGTGGGTCGATGCAGTCTTCAGGCTATGACTGTTGACCCTCTCCCAGCTGGGGTTCAGCCTTCATCCTGGCCTTTTACCATGGTAGAACTGTTCTGTGACTCTCCTCTGAGAAATATGTACTTTCAAATCTGCAGTGGCTGCTTATTATCTAGTGTATGCAATTCAGGGAGTTTTAATTGTTGCCCTTAGAATATTTTATGTTGCTACTTTCACAGTCAGAGGGTGGTTGGCATTGTGGGAACAGGACAGTGTTGCAAAAGACCTCAAGAATACAGTGCCTCAAACAAGATCCATTGTCTTTGGAGAGCTTTTGTTGTTTAACAAAGCTTTGAGTTTGCCTGTTCACAAGAGCAAGCTTACAGCTCTTTGTTTGGGATCATAGACTGTCTGTCTACAACGGATACTTGTGGCCGTGCAGGAGGCCTGAACTGGCCCAGCTGAGGACTTCGTTCCTCCAGAGATGGTATGTGGCCAGTAAATGCTGACATTTACCCATCCACAGGAAAACGGTAGTTCAGGTTAGTTTGCTCAGTCAGATTTCTATCAGAATCCATCTTGCTTATCACTTTTCAGCTTTGCTCAGAGGCTCTTCCAGTTCCTGTGTGATTCGCTGAGAACAATTTTATGGAAATCCTTTCTGATCTTCCAGTTTTGGTAGCTTTCAAAGTCAAGTACCATGTCCTGGTTTCTTTGTCTTCCTTTGAAGGAGTTTTTCCAGAGAGAAACTTTGGACTTTACTCTTTCCACCTTCAGCCAATTTGTTGTCATGCCCTTAACAGGCACCTACAGAAAGAAGATAAGGTCTCTCTTGTATATTTCCTTCATAGGTAAAGTTCTTGATGGTTTGCATATACTCATGTGAACAAAACCATGTTTGTTTCCATGTGACTGTGCAATCTACCCATGTATCTTTAAGCTGAGAACTTCATGGTTCAAGCTGCTTTTTATAACCTTAACAATGTCTTTGAGCCTCAGGAAAGAAAGAAGCATCCAGAGTGAAACTGGCAGAGTTATTCTGAGTTCTCTGCTTGGTGCATTAGCTGTACACCTAGCCAGCACACTCACAATTCACTGAAAACTGTTGTCATGGAACAAGTCTTCCAATCTCTTCCTACATTTGGCTGTTTTCTTGTCATATGATAATTCTCACTACTGGAGCGGGAATGGACTAGTCTCACTATGGTTGACTTCCCTTTAGTCCACATCTTCCCAGAAGCTGAGTGTCCAAAACCAGATGTTGTGTTGCGGCTGGAGAATTTTAAAAGCAGAAAGTTGCTCTGTGTCTTGTAGCCTATACCCATTTTGTACATCCCAGTACGATGACAGAATTTTCTTTGACAGGTTGATTTAGACTTGTATTCAGTTTGTGATTTACTATGTTTGTTAGAACAACCCAGTAGTTTGCTAGCCTGTAATTTTAGAAGTGTTTGCTTCTGGCTTTATATGGTACTTTGTTCTAGCCTGTGCTGAGCTGTCTTCTTTTTCCTCATCCATTTCCCAATTTAGTAGGAAGATCTTGAATACTGTCATCTAGCACGTTCTTGTTTCTCGCTGATTTGGCATCATCTGAAAACTTAAGTACACAACCTGTTCTGTTATCTAAATAATGAATAAAATACAGAAAGCATCTGTGTTCAGAACAGGTGTTGCACAAAGTAATTTGTTAGATTTCTACCTTTTGAAGGTAAATTAGTAACTGCTCTAGTAAGGGGTTTCATCTGCTTTGTAGGAGTTCCCCAGCTTTTTCATGGAAAATGCTTGGTAGCATTCAGTGTTCTTATCACTCACAGTCTGGAGATGTAGAAAAAGTCTGTTTCTCATGTTCAGGAATGTTTAGAAAATTTTCACAGGGAAAGACTTCCTTTTCAGCCAGCTGAGATCTAGAAACGGTCCAGAACTTGATGACATTGCTCTCTCAAGGCCTGATCTTTCTGTCTTGTCTGCTTCTGACTACTCAGTCAGGAAGGTTGATATATAAAGGCTGTTGAAATAGATCACATATTTTCTTGGATTGTCAGCAGGCCTCTTCCTTAAACTACTGAGGACCATGCCAAAAAACCTCAGCTGATGATCTCAGTTTGCATCCACAGCATACCAATTTCTGAACCTCACAAAGAAACTGAACTGTATAACCTGCTCACGTTAATCACACACTGTACAGTGACTTGGCTGTCAGATCAGATGCCACATTTGAGGTAGCAGTGCTCCAGACTGGCTGGCACTTCTCACTTTTCCTGGTGGCCTCTGTGGAATCCATTGAGTTATATTTGAACAGAGAAGAAGCATCTGCTGTACAGTAGTGAAGGCCATCAAAATAGATCCTGTCACCTGCTCTTCACCCTTGCATTGAAGTTTTCACTCTGAGGATTGTGGCCGCTGAGTTTCTGATGCACTTTCATGATACCGTTGAGGAATCATAAGGCATACAAGAGTATCTCTAATAGGATACGTGTTGCTGGCATGCAGATGAACTGTGGATTACTGAAAGGTAAACTTACGATTTTAAATCTCTCTGGGAGAAGAAAAGGCTGGTAAAATGAGTCCCTTGGGTAAACTACACAAATGCAAATTAGTTTGTTTTTTTCAGCAGTTTGCTGTCATTTTACTGAATCACCTAGGTGTTTTCCCTTATATTGTGACAGTTATTTTTTATAGCAAATTAAGCAAAGGTTTCCTGCCTGCCATCAGGAGTCAGTTTGTAGTGAGATACAAGGCTAGCACACGCACTGCAGCAGCTGACTTGCTGAGACTTCATGTTCACTTGAATGAGATGTGAAACTTTCTTTATTGCTCATGTTCAGAAGACCACTGTGACTTGTATCTCTTTTATTAGTAGCTGAAGAAAAGATTTGCCTTTATTGTTCTCTTCTTGTTTTAGCCCCCTTGAAAACTGCTGCTTGGACTTAATCAGATTTTTTTTTTTCCTCTTTGTCTCTGGCAGCAAGCACAGTCCTGGAAGAATGGTTATATGATTAAACTCAGCCATTTCTCTGCTGGAACTGTTAGAGCAGAATCTATGTTAACCTGTACTATGCCTTAGTGGAGCAGGGGTACTGTGTGTGTGCTCCTGGGCAGGAGCACCTTCTTCGCAAAAATCAGGGGTTAAAGATAGTTCATCATATTTATCTCCCTTTTCTTTTTATTAAGATTGCTTTTAATAGTTTTTAGCTGTCAGAGCTTTGCATTTTATCTATTTATAAATTGTTCTTTACTTATCTTCGTGTTATTGCTGAAGGCTGCTGATCCCCAGCATACACCTCATCAAGAGCACCTAGTCAGCTCCATCACAGCAGGTGGTAGGCTCAGTGCTGACAGCTGAGCTCTGAGGGGTTCCTGTCTGAGCGCAGGCCAAGGAGGTGGGATCGGTGATGTGAGCTGTCTGCCCTGCTGCACAGAAGCGTAGGAGTTTGAGTGCGTCCTGCAAGATTACATAGAAAGTACCAGAGGGGTTGCACGTTTATGTAGTCTCATTCTGTTTCAGCGCTGGATCAAACAAGCCCTGGAAGAGGGGATGACTCAGACCTCACCAGCTCCACAAGAGAACAGAACCCAATGTCTATACCAAAGTAACGAGAACAGCAGTTCTTCCAGCATCTGCAAAGATGACCCAGGTAAGTGCTCAGCACCATCAGGGCAGTGTGGGCACTTGAGTGAAACTGGGGAAGTTGCTGAATACAGAGGCAGCTGTACAGGATGACATCTCAAATGTGTACTGCTGCTTTATGGCAGGTGAGCATGTTACTTTGCCACTCATTCAAATTTCTCAGACCCATTCTAGCTTGAGCATGTGTAAAGTTTCTCAGTATTTTCCTGTGAAAAGATAATCACTTTATCTTTCATCACCAAACTCAGTGCCGTGTGATCATTTGTCCAATAGAGGGAAAAAGAAAAAAGAGTACAATATCATCTCTTCAGCAGGATGCTGTTAGATGGACAACTAAATATCTACTGACTATAGGAAGATATAGCAGTCTCACAGGCACGTATGTAATAAGTGAATGATTAAGTAAATCTCAAAGATGGAGAGGCTAAAATATGTGAGTAAAGCATTAGAATGGTTAAATATTGTGTCTGAATCTTTCTACAGAGAAAGACGGTGAAGATCTGCCCAGTCAGGGATCAGTTTTCCAAGGACAACAGACAGGAAGCTAGACAACACACAGATAATACAGACTTGATTATTGAAAAGTTAGATGAATAGAAAATGAACAGAATGCCAGAACCAATAAATGCACGTCCCCGAGCAAGACCTGAAGAAGCAAACAACTGAACTGCAGAATTTACTGAATACTATTTTTAAACCAAGCATCAAAAAAAGATGATATTTTGGATAGGGGTAGGCCTGAGGGAAAGGCATTAATCCTTTGTGGGAGTGAAATGTGTTTGGGCTGTATTGATGTAGCATATAGGGAACTGTTAAGTTCAGATAATAACTGAGCTGCCTGAGGTTTGTTCATAGCAGTGACAGTGACATGTCTTCTGACTCCTGTCCTCCAGTCATCTCTCCTCTTTTTATCCCTTCCTGTCGTCTTTCCCCTAGCTTCCTCTTGTGCTTACTTCAGGTTGAAGTATTTCCTTTCCATGTTCACAGTATGTTCCTGATTATGTATTGTTCTGTTATCAGTATCTAGACATGTCTCAAGACTGGTATAGAAGTACTTCAGAGGTACTTTATTTTTAGGAATCTTTTGTAGTCACATTGGAGACTTGTGGGCTCCATTTGGGCTGGGAGTAGGGGGAAGGAGGCAGGGTATAATTTGCACATGGTTGTGGTTAATGGTTCGGCCCTGTCCTCAGCTCAGTTTGTTTTTCAGACTTGCTAAGTCCCCTGAAGAAATGGAAGTCTCGCTACTTGATGGAGCAGAATGTTAAGAAGCTGCTGAGGCCGCTGTCTCCCGTCACCCCTCCACCTCCCATCCCTTCAGTTCCTGGCTCAGTGAGCCCACAGCTGGCTACACCCTGCTCATCGCTGCCGGGAGAGGAGGAGAGTCGCAATGGTTATGGCATCATGTTCTCACCAATTCCTTCTCTGGCTGCTAGTCGCTGCAATACTCCACTACAGTTCGAGGTAAATCTGATCAGGGACTGGGAGCGCTAAAAAGAGGGGAACTGCGATATCTGCAGCAGAGGTAACACTGCAGAAACCTTCCTTTTTGAGTATGTGGCTATATTCCTGAGCAGCATCATAGTGTCAGACTCAAGAGCACTGCTGCTTTTCTCCTCTACTCCACTTCCTGGCCAAATCTCCTGCTCTATTAAGTGTCAAGCCTTGCTGCAGCCCAGCCTCCCCTCACTTTGTAGCTGTTAGTAACGTTAGACTAATTCTCTTCTCCATTTCTGCACAGTAGCTCCCAAATTTTCCAGGCTTTTCAATGTTCTTTAGTCATCTTCCCCACTTCAGATCTCTGTGCCAATGTGACTTCCAATCCTTGCCCCTTCCAGTGAGTGTAGCGGTGCTCCACTTCTCAAAGGCTGCCTGACATCCTCAGCTCCAATTTCCCTGAACGGTTTTCGGTAACCCCAAGTATGGTAGAAATACTTTACATCCGTTTCCACTATGTCCTTTGGTTTCCCTTTCCCTTGATTAGGTAGAAGGTAAATTATGCCTTTGATTTCTTGATAGTTTCCTTTTGCAAAAATGTGCAGAATTACTGAGCAGGCTGTTTCCCTTGCTCTAAACTCTGTGGGAAAGTTATCAGCATCCATCCACCTTGTGTTGCTGCTCTGTGCCTGTGAATAGGGGTCACCCTGTTTGCAGTTTTAGTTTTATTTTCTAGTATTGCATATTTTCATTTTTAAAAAATGAATTCTTCAGGCCAGCTGCTCACAGTCTACCAGTTAAAACCAGTAAAAAAAAAAATTTGTGCAGTGACCAGCTGCTCCATACTAAGGGCTGTTTTGCAGGAATCCCTCATCTGTTTTGCAACAGGGCAAACAGCCTTTGTGGTATTTTTAGCTTAGTGTGCTTTTGATTGTTTTCTTTGAGAGCCCTTTCTTGTGAGCTGTCTGAGAGGCAAATCTGTACAAGTTAGCAGGGAAGATTGTGGAGCATTGAGGAGAGAGATGAAAGACTGCTCCAGGCACAGAGCTTGACTGGAAATGATCCTTTACCTTTACTCCGGTTGACATGGCAGATCAAGGCAGTGTTGCCACGGCCCTCCACATTCTAATCACTGATTTCCTGCCTCACCTTAGTGTTAGTTATTTCTGTTACCATGTATAAGACATGGGAAGCCTGGATTTCACTGGACAACTGTACCTTACTTGCCCCTTTCTAGTTTTTTACTTTGAAAGGAGCCTAACAGCTCAGTAGACCATAAGCTTCTTTGTTCAGACTTTTGTATTTCCCCCAGTGCAGCTTATTCAGAATATCACTATTTTAATGTCATGTCTGTTTCATTTAGTTATCATCAATTCTATCTTGAGTGAATAGATCTCCACATGTATAAAGCTTTATACCTCAGTCCTGTGGCACTGTGGGAAGAGAACAACAGAAAGATTCTTCCACCAGTTCACAAGCTTCCTCAAGCAAGCGGAGGATGTTGCTGGACATCTTGGCTTGCTGGGGAATACATTTCTGAAAGCTGTGGCTTTTAAGAAACTTCCTTTAATTCCCTCTCTGCCCTCTGAAGAGCTTGTATTGTAAGCTTATGGAGCTCTGGTTGGTTGGGTTTTTACAGACTGAGTTTTTTCAGACTCAGTTTTGGGACTTTTTAGATCGGAAACAAATTGGAGGATGCTTAGCCCCTCCCTTATTCATAGGAGCGACTAGAAGCGTGGTGACATGCATCTACTTTTTCTGTGGAGTTTGACAGAAGCTTTTTTAGCTAAGAAGTTTCTGAGATTCCTCAGTTTTCTGAATGTTTCTGCTTTGCAGAGGGCAGTGACTCCCGTCATATGTCTCTGATGGCAACATCCCTCTGGGAGACCCTCTTCCTTTCTGTTTTAGGCTGCTCAGTAGCATGGAAAGGAAAGTGTTTGGGAAGGAGACCTTAACCATCCCATCCTGTGCATGCGCTGCCGTCCACTGATAGGTGCTCAGATGATATGTTACGACATTTCATAAAGCTGTCCATTCGCACCTATTCTCTTGACTTTAGCTGAAAAGGTGGCCCACAGTGGGTTGAAGGAGACATTTTTATTTTCTAGTATAATATCTGTGAAAGTTCGCTGCAGTGTTTTGGGGGATCTTAGTTTACCTTTTGGGCAAAACCAGCCTTTTCATCTCTCCCATGTTCTCAGACTAAGCACCATAAATGGCTTTCTCTGTATTTCATGATGCAAACTCTGACAGCATCAGAAATGTAAAGAATAAGATGCTTCTTTTCTTAACATTTATGTGCGCTGTTTTGGGTACCAAGTTATAGCCTGAAACACAGTAACCCAGTCCTGTCTCTGTGCTTCCAGGAAGCTTTAGGAACCATTTAACCAATAGAATTGTCATCCAGGCTGGGACTGGTTCCTGAGATAGTCTTTGTTTAGAATAGCCATTGCTAACCTCTGTGCTTGTTTTTTAATTGATTTTATTTTGCTTCTTGACTTAAGTAGATGAATAACAAGATGCTTTTCCCTCCTCTAGAACGTATCCTCCCCTGAGAGTTCCCCTGCGCATAGGCCTGAGTCCATGTCACCCGAGGTAGTTTCACACCATCTAAATTGCATTTGAGGCTGGGAGTGTGTGTGCTTGTGTGTGCATTTGAGGCTGTGGTGGGAGGGGAGGGATGAGAAGTGTGGAGGCCAGTGGGAATAAGGGTGGAACATTAGTCACAATAAGGCTGAGGAGAGTTTTAGGGTTATTACAAGAGAGCAAACAAATTGAAGACTGGAATTTGTTATTCACTTGTTGACACTGGTGGGAACCAAGCAGTGTGAAGACTTGGTATGTCTCAGCTACTGAAATTAAGGCAAGAGGTCTGGAGACCCTGGAAATGCCATAATTGACTCCAGCCCTGGCCCAGCAGATAAGTGGTGTGTGATATTTACTCAGTAGCAGCAAGATGGCTACTGGGAAAGAAGTGCACAGTGGTGCACCTGACCTGCTCTCTTCAGCCTTGATTTATCACCTGTTCACCTGCAGACTTAAAATGTTGAGGAGATGCCGGAGAATAGTGTTTTGTTTACCTCAAGGCCTGTTGTAAAATAAGAGATGAAATACATTGCTCAGAGTCTGTTCCATATTAGAAAATACACGCTCATCTCCAGTGTGGCAGATTACTTGGAGCTGTAATACAGCAGAGGAAACATTCACAGCAGTGACAGTAGGGCAGAGCTGGTGCCTGGTGCTGCTGTTTTTCCCTAAGCACTGTAGTCCAGCAAAGAGGATGAAATCTTGTCAGTTGTGCTCATTGTCTGAGATCCTGACATATTAACATGGTGAAGGAGATGATTATGCCGTTGCCCTGGAGGGTTTTTGGCACAAGTAGATAAATGGATATTCTGTTGTGTCAGTGTCTAATGCTCCAGAAACTGTGACAGCGCCAAGATGATGCCATTATGGTTTTGTTAAGGAATGTAAAATGTAAAAATGCAGTATAAATTAAATGAATGTACTATTGTTAGAGATTTCTGAAGCTCACAATAAGTGAAAACAAATGGCTTGGAGGTCCAGGGCATTTTATTGTTAGGAAGTTAGCAGTGGCTGACTTGGGACAGTCAGGAACTTGGCTAATAAAACAGCAAATAGACAGCAGATTTTTTCTGTTCTCTCCCCATAATGAACCTGGCTAGTGCTATGTGTTAACATCAACTTTGGGCATAAGAGGCAATTGAAAATGCTGGGTTTTTTCTTCATTGACTGCCTGGGGATAGTGCTGAGCTTCATCCTCTTGCTGCAATAAGACTGCTAAAGGGGAAAGGGCATCTTGTACTGGACAGCTACACTGATTATTATTTAGTCTGTCATTCCTTTGCAGAATGATCAAAACAGTGCAGGAAGGGACCAAAGGGGTAATCAGAAAGGAACTGGAAAGCAGTAAACTAGAATATTTTCTGACTTAAGTTTCTCTCCCCACCCTTGCTTGACCCTTTTCCTGACTTCCCACCCCCTTCCTATATCCTCCTTGGATTTTTCAGCTCTGCCTGCGGTCTGACCTGGATTTGAAGGGTGGGTACCTGGATTCCAGTGCAAATGCCTGCCCGGAACGGCCATCGCTGCTCAGCTTTGGATCCTCTGATCTGGCTCCACAACCCTCCATAAACTCTAATTCAGAGATGAACTTCCCAGGGAAAAGTGGGGAAGCACAGATGCTGCTACGAAGCTCTGATCAGGCTTTTCGGACAGAGTTTAATTTAATGTATGCCTTCTCCCCATTGAACGCTATGCCACGTGTGGATGGATTGTTGCGGGGATCTGCTCCTTTGGGAGAGAGGAAGCCAATGAATTCAGAAGCAGGATGCTGCAGCTCTCCTGCTGAAGGATATTTCAGCAGACATGAGTCCGGGCTGCTTAAAGAGGCAGTGCATGGATCCATGTCTCCTTGCAGTGAGAGGGCTTGTGAAGGCGTCAGATCTGCTCCCCAGAATCCGCCACAAAGGAAGAAGGCAAGTAGTCTTGTAAAAAGAACTCTCAGATTGCAGGAACCTGAGTGGGAACAGTAAGGACCATGGGAAAGACTGACAGGGAGAATGTAAAGAGCAGAATACAACCAAAATACAGTATGGGCAAGTAATCCGGCCATCCAGTGCCTGGATGAAAATAGTCTAGAAGTTGTTAAAAGAGAGTGAGCTCCCCCTTGGGTAACATTTTTATGTGAGAGGTGGAAGAAAAAGACCACAATGAAAATACCTCTTCTGGGAGCACGGAAAGGAGAGTGTGATGCTAGCAGCTTTCATAAACAGTTGGTGAACCGAGGCAACACCTAGAGCAATAACACAGTGCAGCTCTACTAGTTGGTGGGGGTGTTATTTATCAGGATGAAAAGGGTCCTTGCTAGAAAAGAGGGTCTGATGTTTCAAAAGAAGGCGTAGGCTGTTTATTAGAACATATTTGAACATTTCCATTAATATGGAACATAGTAACATTGCAAGAAAAGTAGATGAAGGTTGTTACTTAAAATTTAGCTCTTTGAAACTGAAAACACAGGAATACTGTTTAAAGACAGCAAATGTGTATTGGTTTCTCATAGCAGGCCAGTGACCCTCGTGGGACTGAAACGTTCCATTTCTGGAGGGTTTTTATTTTTTTCCTTTGGTTTTCTTTTAAAGTTACACTTATCTTAAAACCTTCATATGTTGAGTTACTTTTGGAAATACCCTGTTCAATATTTTAGCATCATAAAGCCTTCTATACAGGCACTGAGTCATAGTTGATACATTCTTCATCAGAGCTGCCTCCTGTCAGTCCTTTATGGGTCTGTGCCTCGTAATGCCTCTAAGGGGAAGGCACAATGGAAGGTAAGTGCTCAACTGGAAATATTTGTGTATTTTTGGTTCTACTGTCCCTGTGTTATGAGACTGCATTATCTGGGACCTTTTGGTCTGTGTCTTTGACAAATCTGAGACTGCCTTGCACAAAATACGTTCTACCTTTGCTAAAAGTAGTTTGTTTAGGTGGTAGCGCTGCAAGTTTGCAATACCACCATAGCAGGAACCGGCTCTAAGCAGGGTAAAATTTTGTGCAAGGCTTTACCAAGTTTTCAGCATTAATACGTCTGAACTAGTACAGATGAACAGGACTCTCTGAAAGTACAAGTTCTGTGAAGAACTGTGTTTTGGAGATGTACAGATACTGATACACACGTTGTATAATGTCACAAACCACAGACTGAGTGAAGGATGTTGAGGAGGAAGAGGATACAGAGGCTCAATGCTTGAATATGCAAGAATATACTGAAGTAATGTGAAATTCCAGGTGGTTAGAGAAGCAAACTAGCTGAATATTTCTGCTGAAGTATTGGTCATAAAGAGAAAAATGTGGATGAGCATGGCAATCGATGAGTGGTCCAGATTTGTACCGCTTAGCTCTTTTTGCAGAGTGCCTGCAGATTCAGGAAGACTTTATAATCCTAATATACCTTTTGAAGTTTTATCTGTAAACCGAAATAGATTTTTTTAAATGGTGTGTGGGCGTGTTCCTCCCCCTGTGCTAGTCCACTGGGTTCCCTGACTCATGGCTGTATTTTTCTCTCCCAGGTGTCTCTACTAGAGTACCGCAAGCGGAAACAAGAAGCCAAGGAGGGAGGCGATTCGGTGCGGTGTGCAGGGACTCCTACCCGACAGGGCAGCAGCAGTTCTGTGACTGACACAGATGGCAACAGCCTGCCGGGCTCCGTAGTACGAACCCCGTCCTCCCCACAAAGTGGCTTCTCCCCTTCTCATCCCTCCCTGCCTCATGTAGAGGACATCAGCCCACCAGACTCGAGGGGGGCTAGTTCCTCAACATCACTCAGCAAATCCCAGGAGAACATCAGCAGTAGGTGGTGAGTGTTATCCTTCCAAGCAAGTCTGAGATTGCTCCGCAGAGGAGGACCAAACTCTCTAAGGGGCATTTCCATAACAATATGTGCACCTGGATGGATTCAGTTGGGTCTCTTGGCATTGTTCTCTTCTGTAATTGCTAAACAACCATGAGGATATCAGCAGCCTTCTCAGCCTGCCCTTTAGTTCTTGGTTTAGATATCAAAATCTGTCTTGAAAGGTATGAAGCTAAACAGTTGTGTGTCTCTTCCACCAGTTTACATGTAAGGTCTCAGGTTTGAAGGTCTTGTTCTTGTGATGAGAATTTAATCCAGGTCTTTTCTTGCTGAACCTCCACTCTTGGGAAATGAGTGATACAAAGTCAATTCCTATTCAGAAGAAAAGCTTTGCATTTGAGAAGCAGGGCCAGTGAAACAATTCCAGCTTTCCTAATGCCTTGCACTTACAGCTTGAAGAGCAGTTAACAGACTGCAGTTGGTGGCTTGCCAAAGGCATGGAAGACCCACCTTTACCGTGTTACCATGAGAAAGGGAAAGGCTGGTCTTCAAAAACTTTTGAACCTGATGGTAACCTCTGATCCAAACAAATGAAGTACTGCCACACTGAAGTGCAGAGCATTGCATTATAGTGTCAGTGCAGTGATGGTCGGGATATTCTTCTGTTTGGAGCTATGTAGTACACTGGCTCTGCTGCTTTGTATTCAAGTTCTGTTCATGCACACCCCAGGCAAAAAGGCTTACCTTTTTAGTGCTGATTCTCCGCATATGCAGCTGTGTCACTGCTCATGTAATGGCAGGGGGATGGCAAGGGAAGAGATGCTAAGCAATGCTGAAAGCAGTGAGAAGTATGAAGCCTGTGTTGAAAGTGCTCGAGAAACATTGCTTTGGGTGAATTTGCAGGAGTAATAAGATCTGTTTCCTTCCCTTTTCCATCACTCTTCAAGCGGAGATTAATAAATGTCGTTTGTCTTGTACCTCTCTGACAGTACTCTGTTTACCAGATGGCCTTCTGCCAGGTGTTGGGATTGGCCACAGCTGAGGCAGTCAGCTGATGAGTAGTTTATAAACATTGTTTTCTAATCAAATATTATTCTGTGCAAGTGTTGATAGCCTGTGCCCTTCTCCTCCTGTGCCACTTCCTTCTGCCTGTAAAAGGGTGAAAGAAAAACCTAGCTGAATGAAAAAAAAAAAAAAAAACCACAAAACTAACTAGTTCAGGGTGAGGTGACAACCATGCTCTAGTACCATGTTTTATATTCTGTGAGCTTCATCTGCTGCTCCTCGGCGGGTGCTCTGGCTTCGGTTTCTCAGATGGTTTCATGAGTAAGTATTGTGTGGAAATAAAGATCGTATTGTTACGGGATGCTGGATATAAAGTTGAAACCATGCTGATACATTTTGAAATGGGATTAAGCAGATTTGCTGCATTTTAAATTCTTGTTCTTCTCTGTTTTAATGGGCAAGGCTAACAAACGTACAGTCACCTTCTACTTTTAAAAAATATATTAGAAACTGCATGTTACTGAGTTAAAGTTGTGACCCAGTTTCATCTTTAACTCCGAGTGCTTACATTTCAGATACATTTCCAGACATTCACAGTAATATAATATTAGGGACAGAAGAAAATGGTGGGAACTAAAATTTACGTGCCTTAATTTTTAGAGTTGTCCAGGTTTTTGCTGAATTCTACAATAATTGCCAATAGCTTTCATTTAAAAAAAATTAAGTTTCTGTCTCTTTCAGTTGCCAAGATACAGCCATCACAATGTAAACAGATGTGCTGCTGCCCAGTAAACCCAGCCTTGCAGAAAACTGTCTCCAGCAAAACAATAGCAGCAACGAAGGTGTGAATTCACCCCCTCACCCCATTCACCTCCATGAGGTGTGAACTCTGGCCCCTTCTCCCTTCTGCTTCAGTGAGGGGTGAACTTCAATGTCTGGGCTATTTATTTTATAAATAAATACAAAAAGCTAATGTAAAGCACAGTTTTCAATATAGCTTTAAAAAGAAAAAAAAAATAAATACAGGAATCTGTTAATATGGTGTTAAGCTGCATGCTTACATGGTGTGCAGTGCATTTAATATTACATTAAATATTTAAATTCAAGCATTTTTAAGGCGCGCATTTTTCAGTGTCTAGGGTAAAGGCATTATGAATCCCTGGTCAAGGTGCTACTAGCTGATAGGTTAAAACACATATTTCTAAAGAGATTTGGGTGGTCCTGTGCATGGTAGATTGAATATTGACCCAGGGGTCTGAGGTTTGTCTGTGGCTCTGTTTTTCTTGTACAGATTGGCTTTAGGAAAGCCACTTCACCTCTTTTTCACCCTCAGACCAGACACTTGTATATAATGAAACAAGTCCTAGCACCAACCTTGAGCGGAGAGTTTTCACATTACCAAATAAACGGGACAAAGTAGCATTAATGGGCAAAATGGCCACTCTAGCTCTGCTCCAGGAACATTGCATTATCTGACTGTACTGTCTTGACACTGTATGATCAGAAAGGTATTGGGTTTGCTTCTTTTTAGTTTGAATAAAAGTAAGCTGTGCAAAGTAACTGCATCTAATCTTAAAACAGTACCAGGACTTTCACAATGCTGTTGAATCTCAAAAAAGTTTCTCTGGGAGAAGGTGTCCTGTAATCAGGTGATCTACTGAACTGGATATTTATACCATGTTTTTCATAAGAGTAAAGACTTTGTTTTTCTGAGAGCAGTAGTATCGTGGTAGCCAGTGACTGGCAGTCTAAAATCTCACAGGAGGTTATTTACGTTGCAAAAGCAGTTCAGAAGTTTATTGCTCATCTGTGTAGAGAGCTGGTGGTCACTGATTCCGCCCTTCTGTGGTAGGGGTTTGCATTTGCACTAACATCATACCAGTGAATTTAAGAAGGGACTTTAAAAACAAACCTGTCTTGTGATTATACCAAGGACCCCACAGCCCCCTTGTGCGTTGGTCACGTTGCTCTCACCTGCAGAATAGCAATCCTCAGCTGCTACCGGGTTTTTGTTGCAGGATGGTCCCAACGTCTGTGGAGAGGCTTCGAGAGGGCCGAGGCATACTTGAGAAGGTGCTGCGAAGTGGTGCAAAGGTATCCCAGAGAAATGAATCCTCACCTACCTGTGACAGTGCTGTTGAGAGAGATGCAGGTAGGAAGAGAAAACTTCTGAACGTTTGGTTGGTGGGAAATGGTGGGCTCAGATAACTTTGCAAACTTGTCTGTGAAGTTAGTTGTACATTCACCTTTAACATTATCAATGTCTTACAAGAGCATTCTGCAAACCATACTTTATTGTTATTCAGATATTGCTTGAGCCTATATCCCTCTTCTGTTAGACCTGGAAGACTTCCAGGGTTTGTATTCGAGACTACCTGCATCTTGGCTCTGGGAGGGACAGCTGCTTTGTCCTTGGACCGATGGGTTAAGCAGCATTGCCTCAATTGCCCCAATGTACTGGGAATGAAAGTGCTGTCATTTAATAATTCTAGTTGGCTGAACATTCAGATAAATGTATGATCACACTAAAATGCAGGTGTAGGCTTTAGGCAGTGCTAAGAACTAATTTAGCTTCCAAGCCTTACTTCAGCTCTTTTTGAAGTTATTTGATTCCCTGAGTTACAATATTTGTCAGTTTTGCGAAATGCACTTCCTTACTGAGATGAATTCAGTTCTCTGAATACAGCATTGTCCTCACCCAGTACCATTGCAGGGTCAGTATTTGTAACTTGAGCTGAAATTATATGCTGCTTTTATCCATCCGTGGTCTAAAGGTGAAATGTGACTTTCTGAGATGGACGGATCACTTCATCATTACCTAATTTCTCAGCTGTGAAACGGAGTTATTTTTATTTGTTTTGCAGTCCCTGTTGAACGTGATTGTTTTTCTCTAAAAGGTAGTGCCCTCAGAATGCTGATCGCCCTTGGGACTTACAGCAATGGATCATCCTATTTAAATAACTTGGTCTGTGTGTTGTCATCAGCCCCTCCTTCTTCATAGCTGAGGACTGTTGTTAGAGACTCCTGGCTGGTCTTATCGCAGCTTGCTGATGATCTGAACCTCTGGCAGCCAGATCCTAGTCTTGTGATATTTTAGACATGGAAAGACTAGAGCCTCTAACCCAGGCTAGCACAGAGCGCTCTTTGGGTAATTCATCAGCAACAGCAACTTTTGCCTTTGGGGCAAAAATCTCATTTCTGAGTGTTTTAGGTCAAGTATGTATTTACTTCATTCCAAACCAGACTTTTTTTCCCTATTTGCAGTAAGGTGTATTTGAGACCACTTTCTGAAAACAGGCCTCTCATCCAGGGTTTCCCTATTTTTGTACACCTAAGTGCATCTCTTTTCAATGCTTTTTCTTCATCTAGTCTTGAGAAGGAATATTCTACCCTATCAAAAATGCCATAATTTCATGGGACCCCAGCTGGGAGTCTTTTTCCTGTCTTTCTCATACCAGTGGAAGTGGCTTTCTTGGTGGTTATTTTTCAGAAGAGTAGGCAAATCCAGTCTCTTGCAACAGGTCTTTTGCCTACTGTAATCTGTACAGCTCTGGCTCTTCAGTATCACCCAAGAGTTAGGCTGGAGTTAAACTTTGATCTACACTGTTCCATTCTTCTCCCCTGTTACATAAAACCCATCCCACTCCAAGTTGTGAAAACTTAATGCTGTACCTGACATAAGTATTTTTGTCTCTGTCATCCTAGAGCAGCAAATTATTTTTTTTCTTTTGCATACTCTGGAAGTCTCTTCAGTAGCTTGTTTAGATTCTACAAGGCACCTTTCCTACTCCAGTTGCTGGTCTGCTTAGTGAAACAAATGAGTGGCTGAGACCCTGCTGTCCCTGGTGTCACCTGTAGGAGTTGTGAAGATGCACATGTATTTGATGCTGTAACAGATAATAATATGAGGGCAACTGAAAACCCCAAACTTAGAAGAAGGTTTGCTGATGGGGCATGTAGGAATGAAATGAAATTTGTGTGCATGCCACACTTCTAAGAATTGCAGGTGCTCTCAGTTAAATCTGTCGCTTCATATATGCTTTAGGTTGATACAGGCCAGTATTGCCAAAAAAAGCAGTTCTTTGTCCTTTCTTGTGCAGGTATTAGAAATGAAGGAAGGAAACATTGGCTTATCTATTAAGTTTACATAAAGCAAATTCAGGAAGCTTATAGTTTGTTTACCCTTTGTAATTTAGAGTCGTCTGATAGACTTGAACTTGTCAAGACTTGTTTCTGTGAACAGGCGCTGCCAATAAATTGTGCAGCTTTGCTGGTGTGCCTGGCCTCTTAAGAAACAATTTATTCCAGAAAAATTTAGATTTCTTCTAATTCTCATACTCAACTTCTGTTAATCACAGCAGTCTCCTAGATTGAACAGTTAGTCTCTTCTGTGCATGACTGCTTAACCAAACACATCCCAAACTTCTAAGTTTTGCCTTTCTGCAGTGCAGTGCTCAGAATGTCACCTACAGCAAACACCTACTTGATGCATCAGATGCCATTTCAGAAAATTGAAAGTATCACAGGATGTGTGCAGGAAGCTTCGTGCCCTGGTCTCTGTGCAGGTCCTGTGCCCTGAGGAAGAAAGCTTCTGAGCCTCAACAGCAGACAAGACAACTCCATCCAGATTCCTGTTTAGCTAAGCCAGCAACTGTGATGTAGCACAGAGAGGACAACAGCAGCAAAGCCATGGGCACTGCTGACATTCGTGCTCGTGCCAGTGCATCTGGTGCAAAGCCAGACCTGTCTGGCAGAAGTACAGAGCAGACTAAGGCAACGTGTTCTGTTTCATGACTGAGACACATCTGTCATATAAATTTGATACTAATACCAACACTGTTTCACCAAGGCATTTCAAACGTGGCTGCTGAGAATCCCTGAGATGCTCCAGATAAACAGCTCTGTCTCATTAGACTGCAACATAACTCTGATGTGAAATCTTCTAGTCCCACCAGTTTCACTCCCTGCTAAAGAAAGCATGATCGCCAGCTGAACCCCACGGTTACAGTAGGAGCAACTGAAAAACACAGGTGACAAAGTGGCTGGGTCCCTTGCAGTAAGTAGGTCTTGAGGGCCCCGGTTCAGGTTCAGTTATTTGGTAGGGCAGGAAGCTCAGCCACTCTGAGATACGCGTGCTAGAAAGGCTTCCTTTGTCAAGGTGGTTATTCTTGATCTCTCACATAATAAAGGTGGATCAGTGCGTACTGTGCTGCTGGTACCCTTCAAACCTAGAAGCATTTTCATCATCTTGGCCTGTTTCAAAAATGGGCCTTTCTGAGGTCTAAGAGTAACTCTGGAGCAGCTCAATTAACTTGTAAAGCATCATCCCTGAAACAGCCACAGGGTGCTGTCAGCCTTGGCAGCACAGGACCTCGGTCTTTGGAAGCGCCTGGATCTGCCTTTGAGGAAAACCTGCAGCAGGATCCTGCTGACAGCCGTCTCAGAAGGGACAGTTTAACCTCCCCAGCTGTAACTGTAGCCAGTGTGGATTCCTATGACCAGTGCTGTGTGAAGAATTGCTGTGTCCTTAGAAACTGCCTTCTGCCTCTTGTATCCTCCTGGAGAGCCAAGGGAGCCCAGGCTGTGTCTGTGCGGAGTCACCGGGTGTGGCTGTTCAGACAGGCTGGTCTAAGGCAGGTGAGCTTTGCGCTGATCCAGAGAGAGCTGGAGTAAGGGAAGCAGCAGTTCCTAGTGCGTATGGCTGGTTTATACATGTTAAGGTTTTCCAGTCGCCTTTGTGTAGGGTTCTTCAGCTTCTGGAACGCAGTGGCTGGAGAAGCCGCTCTTGTCTCGGCTGCAGAACGAGACGGCTGGGGTGTGAGCAGGTGTCCCTGGAGAGGGGACTGCTGTGGCCTCAGTGCAGGGGGTGAGGTGTAACATCTTGCCTGTACGTTGCAGACACAGCAGAAGGAGACACTCCAGAAGCCCACAAAGGACCAGCAGTTTACAGTCCTTCTCGATACAGTTACCAGGTAAATTCTTTCCTATGTTATCTACCTATTCTGAATTAAAGCTTTTAACAGGATTAGGAGGGAAACTGGGTTTGGCCAACAATTATTCCCAACCCTGCTACACTAAGCACCTTTGGCATGAGAAGGAGGTAGGAGACAGAGAAGTCAGTCTGACATGCCCTTTGTTTTTGTTTTTGTTTTTTTTTTTTCCCACTGACTTGTTCAGCTCCTGCAGTCTGACAGTCCCCAGGCAGAATCGCAGACCCTTCTCCAGCAAAGTTCCTCCCCCTACAGAGGACACCTCACTCCGTCTCCGGGATACAGCTATCGAGCAGCAGCACAGAGGACAGGACACAGCCTGTCTCACAGTTCCTCAGAAACATCCCTCCCCTCCGCCTCATACTCCAGCCCTGCCCACTCGGTCTCCACAGACTCCTCTGCCCTGTTTGCGGGGAATTCGGGGTATTACAGCAGCCAGCAGCACTCTGGCAGCATCAGCAGCAGCCTCCTGAAGAAGAGCTGCCCCGCTGCTGCCGCCAGCCCGGCACAGCAGACGACTGTGGACTCTCTCTCCTCCGAGTCGGGCTCCCAGCCCTGCACAGGCGCGTCGGGCTCCACCTCTGCTCCCCAAAGTGCTAGGTCACTACAGTCAGACTTGCGGACTATCAGCCTGCCGAATTCTGGGCAGTCTGTTCTCTACCAGGGCTCCCGGGGGGCAGTGATTGCCAATGCACAACACTATCCGCACCGCGGGGGAACCGGTGTCCATCAGTACAGACTTCAGCAGCTTCAAGGTTCTGGAGTAAAGACTCAAACAGGACTTTCCTAGGGCTGCCTGGACTCCAGGAGGACAAAACTGCCCATAGCTCCTTCCAGTCACCTCTGGAAGTGGCTCCTGGGCCAGTGTTGGGAGCTCGCACCTGATGCTGGGGTGCCAGGGGTCAGAGGCTGAGGTCTGAAATGCACGGGTGAGGTTTGTGAGCAGTATTGGCCTCTGGCCTTGTGGGAGAACGCAGATTTCTCTGAGGCAGAGACTGTAGCAAAGCTGTTCCCTGACGTGTGGGTACACTGCAAAAAAAAAAAGAAAAAAGAAAAAAAAAAAAAAAGGCAAAAAAAAAAAAAAAAAGGCAAATGGTTCAAGTGCAATGACTGTGGTGCAGCCTCTGTCTCTTGTCCGTGCCCATGGCCATAGTCACTCCCACAGTACGGACATCTTTTTGGATACGAAAGCAGTTTAAAGAAAACATTGGGGGAAGTTGAACTCCAATCCCAAAGCTCTCTTTCTAGGTCAGGTTCTCGGTGCGTTCTGGGGAGGGCTTCAATCCGTTACGATCATTCCAGTCACAAGCAGGTGAGCGCACACGGCTGCCTTTGGGCCTGGGTCGCCACTGCCACGGTCGGAGCTTTTTCCAGGCCAACGGAGTCTCCCCAAATGTGAACTAGCAGGGGCTGGGCGGGGGGTTGGAGTGTGCGTGCCTGTCGCTGCAAAGGATCTGGGATGCACTGGCGCGGGGGCCGCGGCCCTGGCAGGTCTGTGAAGGGGAGCGCTGCTGGGGCAGTGCTGCCACCTGCCACCGCGCCGGGGGCGGGGGGGCCTGAGAGGTAAAGTGACGCTGTGCCGAGCTGGGGGGTGGGGGGCTGCGGAGAGGGGGTGGGGGGTGGGGGGTGGGCCCCCCCCCCAGGTCTGTGCTGAGCCGGGCGCGCCCCGCGCAGCGCGCTCTGTGCAGGGGGGGGCCTTTCCCAGCCGCCGTCGCCCGCCCAGCGTGGCAGCAGAGCCAGCCCAGACACAGTGCGCTGTCTGTTCAATTCCATACGATTGCCAGCTTCTTTCTCACTTGTTTACTGTAATATCGGGCGTGTTTTTATTTATCTAATTTTATATTCAGTTATAACCATAGTAGGTTAGCTAATATACGACAGGTGTCATCCCTGGTGCTGCAGTGGAACTTCTTTCTCTTGGATAACATAATGCTGTGAGTCTGTCTCCCCTGTCTTTTCAGATGCACAGTCTTCTTCCTTTTTTAGGACTGTTACAGGTTTCTCTAATTCACAGTTGAAATCAGGTGTTTGTTCAACCTAGGGGAGACTTTTAAAATATTGAAACAAAGAGTAACTTTCTCACACTGTCTGGTTGTGAGCGTGTTGGGATGGAACTTGTCACCCTGCAGTTGGGTGTCTGTATACTGTATAAAATAGGTGTAAACTTCACTCGGCTTAGCCCTGGGGGTGCAGCCTCCCCTTTCGTGCTCTGAGCAGCACGGGGCAGGCGGGCTCTGCCCTGCCGGGCGGCGGGAGGGGGCGGGGGGGGCCCTGCCCAGAGGCGCCGGCACCTTCGGGAGCAGCAGGGGGGCAGGAGGGAGGGACCCCGGAAAGCTCTTGGAAAGGTGGGGGCTGTAGCTTCTTACTCTAGTGGAGTTTTTACACCATGCTGTAACATTTGAACTTTCACAAGAGATGTAATAATTTTGATAATAAAAATACTTAACTTGAAAACCAGTATTTCTGAAAGTTTGTTTCCTTGAGCGCTGGTGCCCAGGTCACAGGGAGGGAGGGGGGTGGCGCACGTTGGCTGTCTCTTCCCTGTCCCTGCGGGGTAAACGAAACCTTGCAGAGCAGCCCTCCCTTCTGCCGGCATTTCGGGGGAAGCCAGGGGCTGCTGGAGGAGCCGCAGCTCCTGAGGAAAGGGGAATTCCCCCGAGCTTCCTGGCTGGGGTTTGTGAGATTGCGGCTGCGCTGCTGCTCTTCTCGCTCAAGCTCTTTTGGGGAGGAGGTGGGGTGGGGGATGTCCCCTGCACGACTGCGCCTGCTTCAGGACCTGGTTTCTGGTGCACCGGTGCCCAGGGTGTTTAGTTCTCGCGCTCCTTCCCTCTTCCTTAGGAAGCCTGAGACGGGCTGAGCCTGGAGCGGGGCCTGCCAGCTGTGCCAAGTGCCGATCCTCAAAGCCGACGCATCCGTGGTGCCGATCCCCTTCAGTGTTTGACCATCCTCACCATCAAAAGGTGCCGCCGCACCTTGTGGGACGGGCTCTGTTGTGGCTCATCCCGTCCCTGTGCATCCCCCAGAAGAGTCTGGCTCCATCCCAACACCTTCCCCCAAAGCAGCTGTGGGCAGCAGCAAGCTCTCCCCTCCTCTCCCCGGGGCTGACCAAGCCCAGCCCTCGGCAGCGCGTCCTGTACCGGGGACACCAGCGCTGGCCAAAGCTCTCCAGATGGCCCAGAGGCCCCCAGGCTGCCCCCGTGCTTTCACAGCCTCGAAGCCGTCCCCGCTCCTCCACCAAAGCGTGCCACTGGACCGACACGCCGCGTGGGTTGTTTTTTTTTCCACCAAGACGCAGGAATTCGCTGTTTTTTCTGGGGGCTCCTACCAGCCCGCATCAGCCAGTGAGTGACAGCTCGTGGGGCACCGTGGCTCTGCGGGGAGCCGGGGAGGGGCAGAAGGGGAGGGTTGATAGACGGGACCCCCACCCCACCTGCAGCCTTGCCCCAGGGTGGGACAGACCCTTTCCCTGGGCACTCGCTTTGGCCAGAGCCCCCCCTCGCGTGCCAGCCTGCGTGGATAGATGCTCAGGCCCTTCCCCACCACAGCTCTGACGCCCACCTGGCCGCTCTCCCCACCCCCTGTAGCTGTGCCACGGCCGGTACCCACCCACTGGGTCCTCCGACCTCCTTGCAAACCATCTCGTCGTTCCCAGCAGCGCCTGGAGGAGCCCATCCCCATCCTCCCCACACCACAGGGCTCCAAGCTGGTCTGGTTTGAATTATATTTTTCAATAAGGTTTTGTGAAACACCGTATCAAACTTTGTACTAAAATACAGATATATTACAGCTACTGTATTCCTTTCTCCACTGATTTTCTTCTTTTTTTTTTTCTTTTTTTTTTTTTTTTTTTTTCCAATTCAGCCGGCAACAGCACTCACAAGCTGGCAAGACCCGGGCGCTGCCGGGGCCGGGCATGGGGTTCCCTGCCGGCCCCGTTCCAGGGAGGTGGCTGCCGGAGGGACGCGGGCACGGCCAGGCTCGGGGCTGGCGAGGCTGTAGGCAGGAGCACCGGCACCTACGCCATCCCGGGTGACTTTGGCTTCCAGCCGGTGTTTTGGCACAGCTCCGTCCCTCGCCGCCGCCCCGCAGGGCCTCGGGGCACGACTTACCTGCGCTCCCGCCAGCCCCGGGCACCCCGGCTCGCCGGGCTGGGCGATGGTCCCTGCAGAGCCCTCGGTTGCCAGCCTCCCCGCGCCGTGGCCCTGCCCCGTTGCCAGCGGCTCCTCAGCCCAGGGCCGTGCTCCCGCTCTGCTCCCCGCGCCCGGGTCCGGCCCTGCCAGGGCCCCCCCACGAGCCCCTGGCCTGTCGCTTCCCCGGGGGGAGCTGAGGGCCCTGCCCTGCCCGGGGCCCTGCAAACAGCCCCCGGCTACTCGCACTGAGACGCGGCCGGTGCTGAGGACTTTATTGCATTGCAAGGGCTGCGGCGACCTGAGCCCCCCCAGGGGCCCCCACACACACTGGTCTGGCCAGCGGAGCCGCAGCCGGGCTGTGGCCGCCGGTGCCGGGGAGGGTGTTGGTGGCGGCTCTCGGGGTGCTCTGGGGGTGTGTGGGGGTGTGTGTGTGTGCACGGTTGAGGCTGGGTCGTGCTCAGAGGCTGCCGGGCTCAAGCTCTGCCCCGGGCAGCAGCCGCTGGCTCCCCACGGGCCATCACCACGGGCCAGCGAGGTGCGGCCAGGGGCCACAGCCAGGATGCCGGGGTGGGCACAGAGGTTCCCAGGTCCCCCCCTGGCCACGGTGTGGCAGGGAGAGCCTTGCCATCACCAGTGGAGATAAAGCACCGTATGGGGATGGGAGGGAAGGCGTTTGGCAACAGCCCGCGGCCAGCTCGGGGAGGGGGCTGCCGGAGGGGGGGGGTGGGGGGTGTCCTCCTGCACCTGCCTTGGGGGGTTTTGCATGTTCAGCTGCTCCCACTTACCAGGGCTTACATTCAGCGGCGGCACGAGTCGGGTGTCCCAGCGGCCGGCAGCAGCGAGGCCCCTGCGGTCCCCGTGCTGGCGGGGAGCAAGCGGCAGCCTGCGGCCCCGGGCCACGTGCGGGGAAACACCATGTCCTGGGGTGGGGGGCGAGGGAGCTCGAGTCACTTTACCCTGTTTAGAGAATATGAATTTACACGTAAAAGTAGGGGTTGGGCCCCGTCCCGGCTGCTGGGTCCCCCGGCTGTGGAGACAGGATGACGGAGCTGTACAAAATGGGAGCGGGGAGGGGGCCGGGGCCCGGAGCAGCTGGCACGGGGCATCACTGGGCGCGCGTTCAGGTGGGAGGCAGCGGGTCGGGAGTCCTGGGGATGTAGAAATCTGTTAAAAACTCTGAGATTGTTTTTTTCCTTGAAACAAAACCGCAGTTGGACGCTGTTCTCGAACGAAGCGGGTTTGGGGCATCCTCCCCCGGCGGCGGCCCACGGGCGGCAGGGGTTGCGGAGCTGGCGGGGTGCGTGGGATGGCGGCACCGGCGTGGACATGGAGGTGGCTGTGGAGGCGGTGAGTGGCCGGCGCGTCCCCGGCGTGGGCGGCGGGGCCCGGGGGGCAGCACGGGACGCCGCGTGGCCGCTGGCAGCAGACGAAGGGCGGGGGACAGGGAGGGAGCGCCCGGGCTGCCGGCCGTGGGAAGAGGGTCCTGCTGCGGGCGCTCGGCCTTATATCCTCTGTGGGGAGAGCACAGCGCATTGGGGCCAACGTTGGGCAGGCCTCGCTGTGCCATCGTGCCACCAACACTGTCCCCACCTCTGCTGTCCCTGCTGCCTCCCTTCCCCATTGCTCCCTTGTCCCCACTGCCCCGCGCAGCCAGGGTCCCCCCAGCCCATCCCAAGCGGGGCCGCCCGGCACAGTCGCACCCAGACACGCGGCACGGTCAGGGCTAGGGGACGGGACAGTGACACTCAGGACTTACCGCAGTGCCGACAAAATCTGTGGAAACAGAAGAGAAGGCGTCAGGCGGGGCAGGGGCTCGGCAGCCCGCTCCCACGCAGCCCGGCCTGCCTCGCTTTGCAGGTGGCAGTTAAGCCCACGGGAGCCTCGCCCGGCTGCGGGCTGCCAGAAGGGCCGAGCCCCCCGGGCTATTCCCACCCGGGATCCCCCCCCCCGGGGGCTGTGGCGTAGGGCCCCGGGACCCCCGAGGGCGCAGCGCTCACCTTTGCTCTCTGTCTTGAGCTCCTCGTGCAGCAGGTCGTTCTGCCGGTTGCCGAGGACAAAGGCCAGGAAGGAAAGGATGAGGGCGTTGAGGATGCCGATGATGGCCAGGATGTAAGCCCAGCGCACGGAGCAGTCGCCCAGGGAATACTTCCCCGTCTTCTCCCCGCACATGTCCCGTATGGTCTCTGCATCCCAGCCGTCAGGAAAGATCATGCAGCCCAGCACCAGGCAGAGCGCTGCAAGGGGGAGAAGGAGAGGGAAACGTCAGGGGCGACGTGGAGGTGGCAGTGCCAGGTGCTGAGCCCCCCCCAGTCAGTGCGTGAGAGCAGCCCGTGCCTGGCAGGGAGCCCACCTCGGCCCCCCGGCAGCCAGGCAGCGCGGGGGGGGTGACAGCCATCGCTGCCCCGGGTGACTGCATTTGCACGTGGCTGCTCCAAGCTTGGCCCCCCCACACACGGGGACTTCAGGGTCTTGGATTCTTTGAGCAGCAACCGCAGGATCAGTGGGTCCCCAGGGGCTTTCCTCCTCACCGCAGGCTCCCCAGGTGTGGGCAGCAGCCCCCCACATGCTGTGGGCAGGGATGCTGCCTGCCAAGGGGGTCCTTGTCCCCGGGAGCCCCCGCACCCGGCCGCCCCATCGCAGCAGGGAGCACCGGGAGGAGCGGGAAGGGAAATGCCGAGACAAAGCCCATGACTGTCGAGGTAGGGAGGCAACATTTTTTCTGACCACAAGTACAAAAGCTCCTCGTATCAGCTGGGAAGGCTAAAAATATTAATGGTGTTGGAGAGCGGCTGGGGCACCCTGTGAGTATTTTTGTCCTGGGTTAGGGGTAGAACTGAGAGGTTTGTGCCCGCACAAGTAACAAGGTACCTCCCCGTCCCCTGTTGCTGGAGGGACAGCAAACACCCCGGCACAGTGGCAGCCGCAGGGGACGGGCAGCCGGTGGCTCGGCTGGCGAGCTCTTGGGGTGCTGAGGTGCGCTTTTAACTCCCCTCAGTAGGGAAGGGAAATCCCAGGATGGGGAGGAAAGCGCCCAGGGCATCACACCGGGACTCAGCCCAGCCCTCACATCCCGATGAGCTGACTGCTCTCCCCAGGAAAGTGCAGGGACACCGACGTGAGTCGCCCTCGGCAGCCCACGCACCGGCACAGAGTGCCGGCTGCTGCCTGGCCTCTGCCTCCTCCGTCCACGTTACAGACCTGATTGGTAAAAGTGCCTTTGCAGGCAGAGGCGAGCTCTGCGAGCTGATCTGCCACCGTGCACAGCCCCGCTGCCACCCCGGCACCGCATGACTGCAGAGTGCGCTGCACGCACGAGGAGCTGACACGCCGGCGCCTCCGGCACGTCATCACCGGGGACTCCCAGCCAAGCACAGCCACGTCTTGGGGAGCTCCCTGCCCACGGGGACCAGGCCAACCCAAAACCATCCCCTCTGGAAGGAAACGTATCATCGGCGCCAACGCTGTGTGCTGCGCAGCAAATGGTGAGGAGCAACCTGGCCTGCCTGCTAACCTGGGAACCTTCAAGCTAGATGGCATTTAATTCAGCTGAGGGCCTGAATTAAAGATGAGAAGTGGTAGACCTGTGTCAGAGACTCTTCCCAGGAAAGATGCTAAGAGGATTTTAGGATCCGCTGAGCTCCCGGTGCAGTGCAGCTGTGAAAAAATCTAAGGAGCTCTCTGGCCATCCCCATCCCCAGCAAGGGGGTTATTTTGCCCCCGCAGCGCTGGTCAGGCTGACACCACCCAGCCTGGAAATGGGCACAGCTGTAACAGCTCTGCCGAAATCGGTGAGGCCGGAGGAAAGCACGGCAAGGGAAGCGCTCCAGCTGCCTGGGTGGGCAGCAGCCCTCAGCGCCAGCCCCTCTCAGCCCAGGAGAGAAGAACAGGGCTGTGCTCCAGCGTGGCAGAAGGCAGCAGATGTAAGAAAAAACAAAACAAAACAAAACAAAACAGGTGCCAATTTTACCTGGTGCAGCAAGGACCTGGGCAGGCTCCTGGATTTTGTGCACGGCCCTCGGTCAGTCCTTCACAGGAGCAGAACAGCAGCCCCTGGGTCTTTCCTTGCACTCTGCAAGCATCAGTATTTCACCTGAATTTCCGTGCATTTATTTGGGCTGCAGGTGCATCCAGCTACTGGGAAAAGCGGGAGCTCATTAAGAGCCTGCTGCTCTGCAAACACCACAGCTGCGTGGGTGAGGGTCTCCCAGGACATCAGCGGGTCCCAAACACGGCACGACAGGGCAGTGCCATGGGAGGCAGTGGATTAACGTGCTGGAGGGCAACGGCACTCACATGGAGGACACGAGAGACGGTGTTCAAGGTGGAAGTAGGGAGCGGCTCAAAAAGGTACAGGAAAAACACACAGCACGTGAGCCACCCGTGCAGCGGGTTGTCTCGACACAGCCGTGGGGGACAGGCAGCGACGGGCACTGCCGGGAGCGCTGGGGCTAGCTCTAGCCTGCATCTGCTGGCCCTGGTCCCTCCTGTTCCTGCGTGCCTGCTCCGCACTGGCACCACGGCGAGGGGAGCCTGTGCCCTGGCTCACAGAGCAGCTCCAGGAGCTCTGCCCAAGATCTCACAGCCTCCGTTTGCCAGAGAGAATTAAACCACAAATTTACTACCAGGGCAAAGGAGCGTGCCCAAGTCACCACATGTACCCAAATGCCTCTGCTCGAGGGCAACTGGCCTCTTCCCACGAGCCGCTCGCTGCTCGGCAGCTCCCCGGGAAGGGGCCGTGGCACTGAAGGTAGGTCCTTTCCCAGCGAGGAGCAGTGCAGCGCTCTCCCCGTCTCTCCTGTGTCCCCAGCATCAAGCCAAGTCCTCTGCTCTGTCACAAGCAATTGCCTTTTTCATGTGTCCCCAGGCTGCCCGATGTCCTGGAAACACCTTCCCGTGCCTGCAGCAAGGAGCGACACTGAAGTGCAGAGCAAGATCAAGGAGGGGATCCCCACACAGCCAACAGGCCTCGGCGCTGCCCTTTTCAACAAGCCCCTCGCAGCGGGTCTGAGGGGGTGAGGATGGGGCTCTGCCTGCCTGTCCCTCTGCCCACAGCACCTTTCTGGCAGCACCTGCCTCCAAACACCCTGAGGTCCCTTGCAGACCTGCAGGAAAACCTTGGGTTTTGGTTAAAACAGCCTATTTCTACGCCTTGCAACAGCAGGAAAAACACCAAGTGATGACTCCTACAAGAGCCACTATTACGGCGGAAAAAAATAACCCAGCTCCTGTTCATTTTGCTTTTAATTCCCATTCTTCTGAGGGTGTGGTGCCAGCCCCACTGCCGATGGCACCGAGGACAGCTGGCCACTTTGTCACACCCTGGATCTGCCATCCCTCCCCCTGGCCCTGGGCTCCAACTCCCTCTTCCAGCATTTTCCCAGTTGGAAAGATGGATTTGAGACTGGGCATTTCAGTGATCACTGAGGCAGGGTGTGTGCAGAGGGAGGACAAACAAGCTGCAGTTTGCAGGGCTGTGGGATCCTGCTGGGGCTGGGTCTCCGGCCCCAGGGAAACCGGCATTTCATTGCTTGGTTTTTGAAGCTGGTTCATGGCTTCCTACTCCTCGATGCTCCCTTGTCAGGGTCTCCTAGAAATGAAATGGACATCTCAAGGGCTTTTGATAGCCTCACAAAAGAAATTAATTGAAGGGAATCCAATGTTATGACTCAGGCTGCAACACTGGAGAGAGAGATGAGGAGGCTCCTCCTGGCAGGATAACATCCCCAGCAGAAGGTGCCTTTAGCTAATTTGGACCATCTGAGTAACCTGTTTGCTGAGTATCACAGTTATCCCAGCGCCCCTCAGTCCTGTGCAGCTGTGCCTGCAGGATTCAAATCTTTTTTTAATCACTTTTGCTGCCTACTTTAGTCTGTAGGTTCGAGTGAAGACCGGCTTTTACTGCTCTTGCCTGCCATGGGTGGAACAGGCTAAGGACATGCCCTGGAGCTGAGAGACATGGCCCCCCACCTCGAGCACAGGCATGCAGAACATCACACTGCCACGGGACACACACAAGGGATGGAAAACTGGAAGATGTGGGAGCAACTGGGGGAAAACCAGCAACTGCTGGGTCCCAAAGGGGCTTGTTAAACCTGGCTTGGGGACAGCGAGGTGTTTGGCCCCATGGGCAGCAGCTCACCCTCCCTCAGGTTCAATGAGCTGACCGCCCCTGCCCTCATGCACATCACTCCCACCTTCACTGCAGACACGCCTCTCTGCTGGGGGTATTTCAGTGACACCCCCGCAGCCCCTCATTTCTATCTTGTGTCAAAGGGGAGGAAGCTCTGGGTGCCATATCTTCCACCGTGCCCGTGGCCACTCGCCACCATGCTGTGCCATCAGCACATCAGGGGTCCCCGCTGGAGATCCCCAACATGCTGTAGCTGCTTCTAATAAGGAAACCTCTTGAGAGCTGAGCGCCGAAAGGGACGGGGATAAACACAGGCCCCTCCCCTCTCCTAAAAGTAAAAATCCTTCAAAAATAAATTACAACTAAAGGCAGCATGCTCAGGAGGTCTAGCACTGGCCATTTACACAGACAGGAGCTCCCTTACGGCATTTTGCTCCACAGGCTGTTTCTGAGCCAAAAAATCAGCAGGATTCAGAATGGAGTTATGCATTTGCATGAATCAGAACTGACAGTTACTTTATCTGGAACAACAGTTACGGGATGTAAGCTCCGGGACACAAGTGGCTCAGCCCCCCCCCGCAGGTCCAGAGGCCCATGAGCAGCCACTACGGGAGGGTTACGCTGCCTTCCAAAGCGTGGGGCTGGCTGCTGCCCAGCTCAGGGCGCTGGCCGGACACGAGGGCTGCGCTGTGTCTCTGCTCCTGTCACCGCTGCAGGACAGAACTGGCAGGGGAAGGAGAGGGGAAATCTTCAAGAAAGCTTTTTTGGGGGCCAGAACCCGGTAACTCAGCAAATGCAAAGGTTTTTTGCAGTGATGTCTTCTTTTTGCTGCAAGGTCAGCAGGTGGAGGCGGTTCACCTGGAAGATCATATATTGGCAATATTTCTCCCTTGGGCAGAGAAAGGGCTGGAGGCCACTTCGTCCTCATTCCCAGCAGCTGTGCCAGTTAGACTCCTACCTGGTTTGGAGCAGTGGTATCTGTCTCTTAGTTTTTCATTAAGAATTTAAATGAATGACTTTTATATGTATGAAAACAATTTTTTTGAAGCCTCAAGCTCTCTCCAAGAGGAGCTGTCTCTCCAGCAAATTCTAGTTGGGAAGACAAGCCCATCCTGACGTGGCTCAGCAGAACCACCACATTGCCACCGGCACCAGGGAGTGTTTTGGGGTTGTGGCATTCGCTCAGGTCAGACCCTGCTCTGCCTTAAGGCTGCAGCCACCCCACTGCACCACGCAGCTCAGCCGTGCTCGGCCTGGCAGTTGGCAACAGGGTCCCCAACCACCCCTCTCCATGGAGGTGCCGAAACGATGCCGTGCAGCTGTGCCGTGTGAGGGGTCTCAACTCAGGTGCAGGAAAACGCAGCTCAGGTGCAGAAGGTGAAACTGCTGATCAAGGCTCTGCCTCTGCTCCCAGTTCACATGCTGGTGGGTGGGAAGAGGCCCTGAGAGGTGGGTGTAGCTCGGAAGAGGGTCTCCCAAAGGAGAAAAGGGCTGAGATGGATATGTATTATCAAATTCTCCATTGGGCAAGGTGCCTGGACATGGCACAATTAACTCCAGAGTGACACTGATAAAGACAAACCCCAACCCCATGGCCAATGACACGGCCCTGGGTGGAAGGCACCCCGTGTGTCGTGCTTGTGTCTGGGCCAGGGGAGCTGGAAGGTCTCACCACACTGACTGCTGGACTTGAAGTGTGGGGAAACGTCTCTGAACGTTGCCAGTCACCTCCTCTGTGCAAGAGCAACTGTGGGCTGCCTCTTTTGACCTTCAGTAGACTGTAAGTACAAAATCAAAGCCCCCCTGAAAACAGAGCCCTGGACCTGCTCAGAGTGACCACCCTCACAGGAGGGATGTGGGTGCGGTGCCACGCAGAGGTGGCTGGGGTCTCTCACTCCGGCATTAGTGCTGGACACTGGGACAACTTTGTTCGAAGCTCAGAATTAACTCACGGGGTGACCATGTCTTATGTTACAGCAGAGAATTAGGGAATCCGAGGAAATATTCAGGCTCCTGGTCAGCCACCTCAGTGCGTGGTGGTGGTGGTGTATTCCTGTGCTCCAGCCTCCAGCAGATGACTCTGTGTGGTCACTGGAATTGAGGCATCCACCAAATCAGCCCAGCTGCCTTCATTTTGCTCCTGCACCTGCCCTCCATGGAGGGTGGACGAGAGGGATCAACCACACAGCCCATTTCTCATCAAGTAAGCATCATCCCATGGGACTTTCTGAAGGAGTTCCTCTGCTAATTTTGAGGACTGGGGTGGCATCAGGGTACTGTCAGTCATACAGTTGTTGATGTGTTCATGTTAAAGGCCCATTTCTGGTTTTATAACAGAAGGATTTAGCAAAATCTCCAGTTTTACATTACTGGGATTTTGAACAGGGCAGATGGCTATGTTTCTGTTTGCAATAAAGCAGAGTCTTTCCTCTTAATTAGATCCAGTTTCCTCCTAGGAGGGCAGTGGCTTTTGAGCTGGAGCTTTCTGTGAAGCTCTAATTAAACCCTTCATTGATTGTCGTCCACTAATTAGACATTGATGGTTTAAACTTTTTTCTTCTGAAAGAGATACTGAATTCCTGATCATCCTGCTCCTCATTTTTCTCCTCTGAAGAGCCCACTCGTGCCCTCACTCAGCAGCCCTGTTATTCTGCACCGGCCATCCCATCGGGATGGGGTGGACCCACCTCTGCGCCATCTCTCTGCCTTTTATCTTGTTTACCTGGTTTTCACCAGTGAGACCATGAAACTTTGGGCCTCACTGTTGCTCTGCCATAGTGGTGCAAGTCCTCCTTCAGCTAAAACCTCACCGAGGCAGAAGGAATGCCTTTCCCTCCTCTGCCCCTTCAAGCCCTCTGCTCTAGCACGACCCTCTGACCTCCCAGGTGGGTGAATCTCCAAAGCTTGGTGCCACACTGTACCAGAGCCTGCGCCAGGCCACATCCCTGCCCTACCCATGGGATTTGGCCCATGGTGTCCTCTCCGTGGGTCACGGCAGCTCCTTCTCCATGCACAAGGTAACACACTGACCTGCATCTGACTCAGACGTGCCCAGGGAAGTTCAGTCCTGCCCAGCCCCTCCCCAGACAAGGGTCCTTCTTGCCAGGACACACCACCCCACCGCCTCTGCATCCTGCCCCTCTCTGATGATGACACCAGCCTCTCCTGCAGGACAGAAGCTCTCTGGTGCTGCCCCATCTCAGGGCAGGGTGGATGGTCAGTCTCTGTTAATTCCACCTTGGACTTTCCTCGACACAGAAAGGCTGTGTAGCCATGCTGCTCTAGGAGACCTCCGAGCCAAGCCACATATTCAGGGTTCTCACAAGTGCAATTGCGAGCAACACATGTGTAGCCTCGAAGTGTGAGCTGGGACAAGCCCCAGGGCAAGGTGAGGGGTACCTAGAGGTGGCAGCAGCAGGGTGCTGCTGCGGCCACCCACTCCTGAGCCAGGGAAGAACAGGAGGCACCGAGGAGGAAGCCTGGGGCTGCCTTCTGTGCAGTGCCCTCTGCCATGCAGCTCCCTGTGCAGCAGCAGCCCCGGCCAGGCACTCCGAGCCACTTGATTAAGCTGCTGAAAATTGGTAGGATTTGGGCTCTGAGCTTGCCTTAAACCAGTAAATCTTCAGAACAGGGAAAATTAAAGATGAAGGAATTTCCCAATAAGCCAAGGCAGCTCCGGGTCTGGCTGTGATCCTGGGTGAGGAGAGGTCAGGCTTTCCAGCCCAAGCCAGCTGCAAGGGAGAGAGTTTGGATAGCTGCAAGCCCCTAGCGTGGGGGGGCTGTATCCTCCCACATCAATGACTGGAGCCCTCCTCCCAGGAAGGAAGGACTGGGGTCATTTTGTTAGGAATATGAGGGGCTCTTGAGTCCTGGTGGAAGCTCTGGGTCTATGCACAGTTTGTATGCTGTGGGGGGTAACACAATGTCTTTCCACATGTGGTGAAACTGGAGAGAGAAGGAACTGAAGGGTCTCGCTACTGGGGGAAGCTCAGCATCTCTTCTCAGGGTCTTTTTCCCAAAAGGTCAGACCATCTGTGAGGACAGCTTGGAGGGATCCTTATTAATGTATGCATCAGGTCTCCTTCAGGTGAAAAGTTTGGGTTATTGTATGGTGTCCCTTTGAAGAGTGAGTCTATGAGGGTTTTGGGGTACATCTATAGTGGAGTTTCTTTTGTGGAGGAAGCTAAGGAGGAGCTAGAGACAGGGCCCCTTTTGGGGGGAATGGCTGGGCTTGAGCCTGGGGTCACTTCTGAGGAAACATCAAGGTAAATGTGTGGTGTCCCTGTGTGGGAAGCTCTGTACTCGGGAGTTCCGTTGTGCAGAGAGCTGGGGAAGGTCTGTACTCACAGCCCGTTCATGATGCTGGAGAGACAGGGCCTGGGCACAACATTTCTTTAAGGGGAAGCTAGAGGGTCTGTCTGTGCACAGGTGCTTTTACAGGGCTGGGGGGTCCATGCGTGGGTTCCTGCCAGTGACGGGGTCCCTTCAGGGGCTGGGGAGTTCCCCTACAGTGGATATCCCCTAGGGACAGGCTTGCTCAGGGATGCCCTTGGGACTGGGTAGACAGTGAGGCTAGTCCCTGATGTGAAGTGCTCTGGGGGACCTGGGTCCCCAGAGGCTGGTCCCAGGTCCAGGGTGTCCTAGGGCAACCTTGAGGCTGCTCCTTGACTCTGTAGCACAGTCCTTATTGTAGGATGTCTCAAAGCTGGTCCCGTACTGGGGTGCCCCAAGGCTGGTCCCTGGCCCAGGGTCTCCTGGGGTCTGCCAGGGCCTGGCTGTTCTGGGGTGCTCCAGGTTGTCCAGGTGCCCCAGGGCTGGTGCCTGTTCTGGGATCCCCTGAGGTGGGTCCCTGATCCAGATTTTCTGCTGAGTCCCAGGGATCTCTGTGGTTCCTTGGAGTCAGATCTTGCCTGGGGACCCCTGGGTGCCAGTGCCCAGAAAAGGTGCCCATTCCTGGTGCTCTGTCATTGCCAGTGCCTGGCCTGGGTGTCCCAGGAAGCCCTGGGGACAGTTCTCCACTGGGACACCCCATGGCCCTGCAGTGCTTGTACCCTCCCCAGCTTCCTTGAGCAACCCTGGTGTTCCCTGCGGCCAACCTCTGCCCAGGGAGCCCCAGTTGCCAGTGCCTGGAGCCAGTGCCAGTTTCTGGTGCTCTGTCAGTGCTAGTGCCAGGACTGGGTGTCTCAGGAAGCCCTGGTGTGTCCTGGGGCCAGTTCCTGGCCAGGATGTCCTATGGATCCACAATGCTTACACCCAGCCCAGCTTTCTCAGGCAATCCTGGTGTTCCTTGTGGCCAGGGGCCCTGTTGCCAGTCCCTGGGGAGCCCTGGGTGCCAGTGCCCCAAGCTGGTGCCTGCTCTTGGTACTCTGTCAGTACCATTGCCTGAGGGTGTCCCAGGAAGCCATGGGGCTGGTTCCTGGAACCGCGGCCCCGCAGTGCTTGGACCCAGCCCAGCTTCCTTGAGCAACCCTTGTGCTCCCTGCGGCCAGGGGCCCAGCTACCAGTGCCTGGGACTCCCCTGATACCACAGCCCGCATCCCCCACACCCATCACCCTCCTCAACACCCGGAGAAGGCCCCTCGGGGGGGTTATGGGGGGGCGGGGGGTACCTGCCAGCAGCTGCATCCAGGCGCAGATCTTGTAGACGGTGGCGGTGTTGCAGAAGAAGAAGAGGGCGAAGCAGGTGATGCAGCCCAGCGTCAGCACCATGGAGAGCAGCACGAAGAAGGCCGCGGCCTGGAAGGCGCCCGAGGGGATGGTGCTGAAGTCGGTGAAGGAGCCGCGGCACGACAGCTCCCGGCCCGCCAGCCCGCTGCCCACGCAGTAGTGGAACAGCCCAAAGTAACCGGGCTTGGGCGTGTTGACGCTGTCGCCCACCCAGTAGGGTTGGATGAAGACCACCACGTTGATGATGGCGAAGCAGATGGTGAAGATGGCCCAGAGCACGCCGATGGCGCGCGAGTTCCGCACGTAGTTGTCATGGTAGAGCTTGGAGGCTTCCTGCGAGGGCAGCATCCTGCCGGCCGCCGCGCTGCTGGGGGAAGGGGGGGGAAAGGGGAGGGGGGAAGGGGAAGGGGAGGGGGGGGGGGGACCGCGACGGCGGGGAGCCCGCCCGGGATGGGGGGGGGGGGGGGAAGGGGGGGGGGCCCCCGCGGCCTAGGCGCGCCCGCGGGCTGCCTGCCCCTGCGCCACCCGCGCCGCCATCTTGGCTGCCGCCTCTGCGCCCCGCGCGCACCCCCGCCCTGCGCGCGCGCGCGCGCGAGGCGCCGCGCGCCCCCCCCCCCCGCCTCACGCCACTGCGGAGCCGAGCCCGCCGCGCGCGCGCTTCCCCTCCCCGCCCCTCCCTCTCCGCGAGGATCGGGCCCCTTCGGTTCCGCCCGCCGAGCGCTCGGCTCGGTTCGGCGGCGCTCGGCTCGGTTCGGGCCGCCTCGGCAACGCTCGGAGCGGGTCGGTGAGGCTGAGGCGGCGGGCGGGCCCGCCCCGCCCCGCCCCGCCCCGCCCCGCCCCGCCCCGCCCCTCCGGGACCGCTCCCCGGCCCGCTCGCGCCCGGCGGCGGCTGCTCAGCCCCGCCGGGCCCGCCCACGGCAGCGCCTGGGCACGGCCCCGGTTACCGCCAGCAGGTACACGCGTGGGCGGGGCCGGAGCAAGTCCGTTGCCGCCAACGCGGCCGCGCACGCAGTGCGAGTAGCAGGGCCCGGTGCAGCACGTCTCGCGTGCCCTGGCAGCGTGGGGCCGCGGGACACGGGTGGGCCAGTTAAGACGCGCCGCGCTCGCTGCTGCCGACCTCCAGCTTTCACGAGAGGCTCCGGGGGCCTCGTCCTCTCCCCGCGGCGCGCCAGGGCTCGCAGCCGCTCCGCCGGCCGGGCGGGCACACGGAGGCGGAATAAACTTCGTGTTCCCCCCCCCCCCCAAGAGCGAAGGAGCGGCGCGTTAACCCCGGTGCGAGCTGCGCCACGGCGCTGGCACCACCCCCGGCGCTGCCGCCTCGCGTCCCACCCCGGGAGCGGTTCCGTTAATTAACACCCCGCCGGGGGATTCTTTATGGAGCCGTTGCCCCCCGTCTCAACGTCACGTCCCCCCCCCCTCCCAGCTGACTGGTGCTGCGGGGCGCAGCCGTGCCCCCCCCCCGGGCACCCCGCTTCGGGCTGTGCCCCGGCGCGGCGCGGCCCGATGACGCGGCTGCCGGGCGGAAGGGGCGCGGGGCGTGCCGCGGCGCTGATTGGGGCGGCCGGGCGGAAGCGGCGGCGGCGGCCATGGGGCGGCGGTGAGCGGCGGGATGGCGGCGGTCCGCGGCTGCCCCCCGGCGGGCTCCGGGGACCGCGCCCTGGCCGAGCTGCTGCTGGAGTTCTCCCGGGCACAGTACCGCGCCAAGGACGGCGGCGGCGCCGCCCCGAAGGTGGGAGGAGGGGGGAGGGGGGGGGGGGGTATCGGTGCCGGTGCCGGTGGGCGCTGACCGGTGTTTGCGCGCAGGTGGAGCGGATCGAGCGGCGCTGCCTGGAGCTCTTCGGCCGCGACTACCGCTACAGCGTGATCCCCAATGCGCACGGCGAGGTCTGCGCCCACTACCCGCGGCACATCGTCCTCCTGGAGCGCGACGCCGGCCGCGACCTGTAAGGCCCCCCCCCCCCCCCCCCGGTTCCCCCCCCCTCCCCCCCCCCCCCCGGAGCGACCACCGGCGGGGGCGGCTTCGCGTTTTTGCCCCGCGGAGCTCCCGCGACGGCCGGGGGGAGCCCCGCCGGGCTGCGCTGCGGCTAATTATAGCCGGTGGTGTCAGGCGCTGGGTACGCCGCTGCCGGGGCTCCCCTCGCTGCCTGCCGGGGCTGCGCTCCGCTGCCGAGTCCCTCCGGGCTCCCCGAGTCCCTCCGGGCTCCCCGAGTCCCTCCGGGCTCCCCGAGTCCCTCCGGGCTCCCCGAGTCCCTCCGGGCTCCCCGAGTCCCTCCGGGCTCCCCGAGTCCCTGGGTGAAAGCTGCCCGAGCTGAGCCTGTGACGGGAGGGGTGCGAAGGCAGCGGGGCGCCCAGCCCAGCTGCTCGCCCCAGCAGCTTTGGATCCTAACGATTGCTGCGCTGCTGCTCACCCCGGGCGCTCAGAAGGGCTCGTGGTTGGGAGCGGGGCTGTGCGATGCTCCCCGTCTTGACGAAGCACCTGTGGTCTTGCTGGAAGGTCTCTGATTAGAGAAACTTTAGTCTGGAAAGCATCTCGGAGCAGGGGAGGCTGTTAGGGGCTGGACAGACAAGACAATCTTGACAGAAATAGTCTGCCTTCACCGTGGGTCAGTGGGTGCTGATGTTCAGTGAGGTAACGGGAAATGCTTGCTTGCAGTTTAGTGCAAGTCTAGGCCAACACATTTCTGGACTTTGACCCACAAGCTCAGAATCACGTTGGTCTGGCTGAGCGTTATCTGCTCCCTGCAGCGCTAATGACAGCCTCTCATTTTTTATTTTCTATTCCAACAAAACATAATGGAATTTTGCAGTCTTAACTGTGTCCGTGACCAGAGTAACGCATTCAGAAGGATGGTGGTCACTGAGTTCCCCTCTCATGTCCAGGTGCTTTGCCTGAGGAAGGCAAACCACGCTGGCACGTGGGCGAGGTGCTGTAGGAGGGTGTCTGTGGAAAACAGCCCCAGCTGATTGCCAGGTGGGAGAATTTCTGCTTAACGGTTAGATCAGATTAGAAAATATTAAACCCCTTGCTGCTGCAAAAAAAGGGAAGCTGAAGTCTGAAGCTGTCAGTGTAACTAGGAGGGTCTTTAGGGGGAAGAGAAACCAAATGCTTCTGCTTTTCCTGCTCTCTCAAGAGGAAAGGGTGCTTAATTGTTCTGATAAGTATTCAAAACAAGTATACTCACACTCATTACCCCTTTTTCTTTCAAGACTTTTGTAAACCGTCAGTGGCAATTAACTTTTTAAATGCTGCTTCTTTCCAAGGCTTGATTTGCTGTACCAGAGAGTCACAGAAACAGACTACCCTTTATCATCCCTCTCCTCCTGATTTCTGGGTGATAATCTCTATAAAAACTGCTAAGCAACTTTTAGACAAATCCAGTTTTTAGTTTTGTCGTTGTACTATATGGAATAATTATGAAATAGAGACTGTAGCACTTCTTGTGTTACAGAACACAAGAACCTCTTCCAGTGAACGGGACGCTCCCTCTAGGACTGAGATTCTTTGGCTGCCTTTTATCTTTGTAATGCTCTTAATTAGCTGGTAAGATTTCCTGAAGCTTGCAGAAGACACTTCACACCTCTGAGAGCACCAAGGTTTTTTGGAAGCAGTTCTTGCTTATGTGAACTCTGCGCTGCCCCGTCAGTTCTGCTGGTACAGCTGCTTCTGAAGCTCTGTGGGGAACCAGCAAAAAATGAGTATTTGTAACACAGATCAGTTTCCTGATCCTGTTCATTCTGTGGCTGGGCAGCTGCGGGAAGAAAGGGTGTTGCTTCATCAAAGTTTGCTAGCAGTACTCTGAAATCCAGGCAGGTACATGAGGTAGCAGGAGGAATTTGGTGTGTGGTTTTGGTCTGTATGTCCCTTGGTCAGGTGCTGCTTGTGAGGAGCCACAGAAAGTATCAGAACGTGTCTGTCAGCCAGGAGTGCCTTCCCTGTGCTGGGAAATCTCTGATGTCCCCCCAGAAGGAGAGGGCAGGTGCTGCAGGCAGTGGAAACGGAGGGATGCACTCAGTTCTTGACTCAGTCTTAGAGTTACTGTGACTGTGTCTGATGAAAACATCCACATCTCCAACACAGGCCACGTCTCTGGTTTCACCTGATGATCCTGTTACGTGTCTGCACTCCAAACAAATATGAGCAGTTGCATGTAATCTAACAGTGTGAGAGGAAATTCTTTGGTCCCAATGCTGTTATGGCTACCCAAGGAGAAACATCTCTGCTTCAGGCCTGTCTAAACTATACAGTTGCCAAAACAGTTGTTTGCGCTAATAGGAAATGTTTCCCTTGTATTTAAAAAGATTAATTCAGATTCGGGATCTGATTTTAGGGGGAGGGTGGTCAGGGAATTAATACAGAGATAAGGTTGCCCAGCAGTATCTTCTGGAAAACAAACTTTTGAAGAAAAAAAAAACAAAACAAAACAAAACAAAAAAAACACACACACAAAAAAAAAAACAAAAAAAAAAAAAAAAAAACCAAAGCACCCAAAAGTTAAAAAAAAATTAAAGAGTTAAGATACACGACATTCCTTCCACCTCATTCTCTAATTTGTGCCAGGCAGCCTTAATGATGTCCTTTCACGCTGCTCTTGAAGTGCTCTGTTTTCTGCATCTTTTTCAATAGATTTTACTCTTACCGATGCTGCATTTAATCACTCGTCCCTGTAAGAGCATTGCACCTGTTTTTCAGACCAGCCTTCCCCCTCCCTACAGTAGTCTCGGTACAACTGTGTTTACTTACCATGTTTAGCTCTTGTTTATCTCTAGTTTTACTAACAATGATTCTTGAGACAAGGAGAACAGAGCGCCCTGTTTGTAGCGCAGCAGTGACGAATAGCAGAGCGGGTCTCTCCAGCGTGTGCTCAGGATTCCCCAGGAGCAGGCACAGGAGCCTGGGAGAGGGGCTCATCCTTCTGTGACCCCGGCGGGGGGCTGGGCTTCAGCTCACCCTGCGTCCCGGGTCCCTGCCAAGCTGCTTGGACTCATTCCCCAGCGCTGTGATGTCTCTCCAGGGAAGCACAGTTAGCGTGCTGAGAGGTGAAACCTGTTGTCTTGCCTCAGCTCCTGGGGAAGTGCTTCTCTTACAATTTCTAATCTTCCAGGCATTTGATTTTTGCTGAATCCCATCTTCTGGACTTAGAAGCAGTGCCATGGAGGTATTATGGTAACATCATATTAAAGTTCTTGTTTACCTCTGTATTTGCTTTTGCAAAGGAAACATAAAGACAGCTGGAGCAGAGTGCAGGATGTGTCTCTTCATTGTGTGTGTTCATTTAAAAACAACCCCGCAATCAAATCTATATTTCAGAATCTCTGAGAGTTCCAAAATAGTTTGGTATTGGGAATTATACACAAAGGCATCTCTTCTCAAGTTGCTCACAGACTGTTCCTGCAACATGTGTTATTCACAGAGGATCTGAGGATCCAAAATCTGAGGAGGAAAGCAGATTTCAGAGCGGAGCTCTTGGCTGTTTGCAGTGACAGTGATGAGCAGAGTTTTGGTGGTGTTGATCAGGCACATGCTTTTCTTGCCTGCACACTTCCTCATGCACTGCCATGTACAGTACACTGTCTTAACATTTTCCTGTCTTTGCACTTAGCACCATCATGTCCACAACATTTAAAGAAGATTAGCTTCGGTTCTTGTTCTTTAAATTCTGGAATATGTCAAAGCTTGTTGGAGCTGGACAGCCAAAATGGTTGTCTGTGTCGGGAAACATCAAAAACCTTAAGCCTCTGCTATGAATTCTGAGAATCAAATCCTTTTTTAAAAAAATAAAGTAGGATTTGAAGGTCTTGTTTGCTGTTTCCCTGCTCCCACTGGCACCACTTTGTATAATATTTTCCATAAACAGATCAATTTCCATGTTAATAATAGATTATTTTTTTTAATCCTTCCTAGAATGACAGCTGCAGGTAGTTTGCTCCACACTCTCACTGATTCTGAAGCTTAGCAACTTTCTTAACTTCCAGTATAAAGATATTTGTTCTTAGGCCAGCGCTGTCTTTCGCCTCTGAGTTCTTCTTTCCCTCTGTTGTAAGTTCTCTCCTTCACCCTAATGCATATATTGTTGTGTCCTCACTTCATCTGCATCTGCTCTGCCAATCAGTCTGTGGTGGTTTCTCTTGCAGCATAGACTGTCCCCTGGCCATCCTACTCATCTGGCTTTTCAGGAGTGGCTAGCTCACTGCAATCAGATGCCTTATCTCAGCTGAGATCTTGTGGACAGATCTTCTGCACAGTAGTGCTGGTGCTTCTCCGGCCCACTGGAGAGTTTTTTTGTGACCTTATTTGTCCCTTTTTTCAGACTTGCCATGTTGATAACGTATGAGCATCCAGAGATCAACCAGTTTATCTAGGCTCTTCTACTGAGCTCCGCTATTGGAAAGGGATAACTAGAAATTCTTGTTAATCGTCTCTAAGTGCATGGCCATGCAGCTTTCTATGTCCAGACTTCATCTGGTTTCTGTTTAGCCAGTCTGGATGCTTCTCCAATTCCTTGTGGAAACTCAGGTTCTCCCTACTTTGACAGTTCCTCCAGGAGGTCAGTGTAGTTCAGAAGTCAGTTTGGATTCCAATCAAATGTAGACTGGTACTGGGACAAATTGCAGCAGTTTTAACTTGTTTCCAAAATGTCTCCAACTTGGAACACATTTCTGTTTTAACTTTAACTAGAAAACCAAAATGTAGTTATGCAGATGCAGCTGACATTAATCTAACTACCCTGCTCAACCCACTAGCCGATTTACAGACAGCTGTCTAATTACTTGGCAACACAAATGTTCAAGTGACCAGAACTAAGGTTTGTGGAGTGTTCGAGCTTTTATTCTCATTTCTTTTTTGTTTGGTTTGGTGATGTTTTTGTTTTTGTTTTGGTTTTTTTCCTTGCAAAATTATCACTCTGGTAGTGAATTCACTCTGATGGTAGTGCTGAGCTTTTTGGTGGAAAGGTGGTGGAGAGGAAAGCAGAACATACATTTTTGTAGACACTGGTTTAGTCTGGCAGTCCTTCATTAGTAATCCACATGTTAGTCTATAGCAGACCATTGTGACAGTACTCCTATTACCGGCTCCTGAAGATGCTTTCTGTCATGTACTGTGCAGCTGGTCTTTCAAAATAAAGAAAAAGAGATAAAAAAGCATCCATATATGTTGTGTAGCATTGGAAGCATTTTTTAAAGAAGTGTCCTCTTGTTTGTTAACTTCAGAGTGGGCTTCTAGGCGAAAGAGATGGGGATTACAGCCCAGGGCGTCTGTAGCAGCTTTGCTGAAAGACGTGCAAGAAGATGCTCTGTGTACTGAACCGAATCTCTGTCCACTAGGTTTGAGAGCACTGTGCAGGTTGGCAAACTGCAGGACCTTATCAACCGAAGTAAGATGGCGAGGTGTAGAGGACGATTTGTTTGCCCAGTCATTCTGTACAAGGGAAAGGTAAAGCTTCATGGGTTACCTGTCTTAACTTAGAAAATGAACTTTCTCCCTGCCGTTTGAGCTCTGCAGCCACGTCTTCAGTTGGTTGTCATCTTTCCAAATGCTGTAAAAGTCTGTTCTTAGGTACAAGCCTGCAGCCTGTAGTAGTGCGTAGCATTTGCTGTGTAGGCTGCATAAATCATCTGTGGGGACTTCAGGCTATTTTACCCCACCATGTCATGAGCATTGCACCAAAGAGCTAATATTTTCTCCATATATGTGTCCCTTCTGAAGGACCAAAGATATTTGGTCTTTGAGAGGGGAAGGACAACTGTTGTCAGTTTCTGCCCCTTACTCTTCCCAGCAGTGAGCTCCCTTTGAATAACTTTTCTCTCTAAAGAGAAGTTTCCCTTGTCTGTTCCCTGGGGAGGCAATTTTGAATAAATGGTCTTATGAATTTGTGGGTTTGTCTGCAAGGGGATCTGTAAGAAAATTAAATTAGATTCATCTTTATGTGGATTACTTAAACTGTATGAAGCCCTGTAGGAGTAGTCTCGTTTGGAATTTAAGTAGCTTAATTCAGTTTTAGTTCAATTTTGCAACACTGTGTGAATAGTAAAATCATACCTGTGACAACTTTAATCTAGCGTGACTGAAGCCATCGTGGGCTGAACCTGCTGACCTTTTTCTGCAGGAGTGAACTGCCTGGAGTCATACTGGGACCATCCATAATCTTATCCACAGAAATGTGGAAATAAGGCTCAAGCAGGGTATTAACAGAGCATGGACATTGCTAACTTGGCAGGAATCGACTCTATTAGGGAACTGGAGATGAAAGTGGGATTTAGAAACTAGCTACAGATAAAGGCACTTGGGAGTTTGATGTGTTTGGAGAACTCGATCTGGACCAGGGTCCCAGGGGAGACTGCTGAGAGGCATTAGCTGTAGGTACCAACCATTTCTATGTACTGTGACAGCAAATAGGCCAGAGACCTGATAAGTGAAAGACTCCTGGAGCATGTGTGGTTAATAACAAAATCTTCCTCCAGCATATTTGCAGATCAGCAACACTGGCTGGCTGGGGAGAGCTCTATGGGCGCACTGGCTACAACTATATCTTCTCAGGTGAGTGAGGAGCCATTTGTTGCTGTCTACCTGGTAAGGCTGGTCAGTGCTGGGACACAGGAGAGCAAGCTCTTCCCGAGAGCCGATGCAGAGCTCTAGTGTGGACCTGCTTGAATCAGGCCCTGCATAACAGAGGAAAGACTGGAATCTCATCTGCATTTCCAAGCACTATACTACAGGACAGAGTGCCGTAGCTCATAAGAAGCAGTGACACAAGAACTTGAGGCTGAAGAGTGAGTTATGGGAAGCATGTAGGCAAGTAAGGCAGCCCAAAGGATTCTGGATACTGATTCCCAAACATCAGGGGTGGGAGTAATGAAAGAAAGAGGATAAGAACTTGCTGTTGCTTGGCTAATCATTGAGCATCAAATCCTGCCAATGGTGAGATATTCTGCACTCTAGGGAAAGCTCTTCAGGGGATTATTGGTTGTCTGTAGTGTGGGAGATGAAGCTTGGCTTGACAAAGCACTATTGGGGTGTCATTCTGGGTGTCAGTAATGGGCTTGACTTGCCTAGGTCCTTTGCAATGACAGCGGGGTTACGTTAGAAAAGGGGCTTTTCAGGAAATGTGGGGAACTATTGAGAGCACTTGTGTGTGGAGAGAGGGCGCCAAACCATGACATTTTTGGGCATGTGCATGTCTTGTCAGAATGAGGATTGTGTTGGTTTACACAATCTTCGGTTCTTACTGCTTTCTTTGCAGGAGGTTCTGACGATGCTTGGGCAGATGCAGAAGATATTTCAGAGGAGGATTCTGCACTTAGGTTTGTATGCATCACTGGGATGGGGAAAAGGGAGTTTGGACCAAAGCTGACTGGCTCAGCCACTGAATTCTGCTCTTTCTTAGGCTGGGGTTTAGGTACAGGCTTGAGACCATCACCAAGCTTGGAGTCTTACTTTCCTTGCTTTTTCAAAAGAGTATTGAGTGCTACTGGCTGGCTGAACCCAGTGTAACTGGAGCCTGCTAATCTCTTGCCAGAGGGAAGGGCTGGAGACAGGAATATATAGAGCCATTTAAAAAGATGTTTGAATTACACAGACGTGTTTCCTTCATCAAAAAGTACATCTTCAGGATGGAGAAATTGTTCTGTATGTTATGTGCTTGCTGCTGAATAGAGTAGGACATGGGGAAGGGACCCTAAGCACAAAGTTTGCAGTGTCAGTTCACTGCAGAGTTTGACTCTGACCTGTGGAGACAAGGCTGGTGCTATGCGGCTTATGGCTATAAGCAGTTCAGGGAAGAACTGTGGCAGTATTGTGCAAAGAATCAGACGCAATGTGGTCAGTCTTCCATGCTCATCTTGTTTTGCCTTGTTCTGTCTTGCAGAAATGCAGACTCCCAGCTGTTTGACAAGGTCAGAGGGCATGACATCAAGCTGCTTCGATACCTGTCTGTCCGATATATCTGTGACCTGATGGTGGAAAACAAGAAGGTGAAGTTTGGCTTGAAGTGAGTCGGTTCATTTGCTTTTCTGCAGGGTTTGGATTGCAGCTAGTGTAGCCTCTACGTGTAAATTGCTACTGGGCATGCACTCAGCATCTTGGGTCCAGTCCCTGGAGGAGCACTACAGCAGGATCAGTTAGTTGAGGCTGTAAAGAGAATCCCAAGGTTTTAGGCCAAAGAAAGCTGTATCGGTGGGCAAGATAGCTGCTTTTGTCTGTCTTTTGCAGTCTGAGCAGGTTTTCTCTGTAGAGCTTACAGTGATGTGCTAGTCACCCCTTCAGAAAGGGGAGAATAAAGGAGCCCTCTGCTTGCATACAGGAATAGAGGGTGATGTTTCTTCTGGTATTTCTCTCAGGGGAAAGCTTTAGTGGTTTTGGGCTATACCTATTTATTTGGATGTGATGAGTAAGTTCTGCCCCTGCTTGCTAATGAGTCAAGTCATTTTGCCAGGAGACATGACAGGTAGCTTTTTGGGAGCTGAAATCTCTGTGAAAAATATTCCACAAATGTCTGCTGTTTTCCTCTTGTTCTGTGCAGTGTGACATCATCCGAGAAGGTGGACAAAGCTCAACGTTATGCTGATTTCACGCTTCTCTCCATCCCATATCCAGGTACAGGACTGATGTCCAGAGGGACTCCCAAGGGACAGGTGACAATCCGTTTCTGGGGACTGGGAACTACCTGAGTGTGTGGTGAAATGACTGTGGCTTGCTGAATGTTTTCCATGCTCTCTCTGGAGAGAAGCTCTTTTAACCGAGAACAGTACAATGAATCTGGATGCTCTGGCAGTGTGAGTCAGCATTAGGCACTCTTTGAGGTGGCAAAATAATTTCTCAGCAGTTCTAATTAATTCAAGCGTGGAGAAAAAAATCCCAGAGGTGGAGCTGGGGTTAAGATGGCCTTTGACAGCCTTGCAACTCCAAATTACTACTTGATGCAAAATATATATCTTGCTCCATGTTATATAAAACCCCAATTCTTAAGAGTATTTCCTAGTTCTAGTGTTCCAGAGCACCACTGTAAGATATCCCCAGTGCTAGGCAGAACTGTTAACCTGAGCCTGTAATGTGCGACTGAGATGCAGACCGCTCCAGCCCATCTCCCTGGCTATATTAGTCCCTGTGCCTAGCAACCACTGCTGGGTCACTTGCTGCACTCTTAAAGATGAGCTGAATATTGCTGCCTGCTGATGTCAGGCTCGGTGATAGGATTGGATGTGAGACTGCTGTGCTTGAGGTCTCTCTGCAAGAAAGGGCTCTTCTTTTTCCCTTGTGCGCAAAGAAAGGGAGAGGAGGGAAAAAAACAACAAACAAAACAAAAGAACCACCCAAAATGCAATAAAACTGTTGTGGATTATTCAAACCCAAGCTTTTCCTTGATTATTAGTTGTTGCCCTTAAATGTTTTTTTTTTTGTATTCTAAAAAAGCTGTATTTCCTTTCATACAGAAATTAGTGACAGTTCAGAGAAGCTGCATGAAGATTTCTATAAAGTTTGCCATGCACGTTACCGAGGTGTACAGGAATAAGAAGAGTATTACTGGTTTTTGTAGCGCATAGCACAGGTATATGTTGTTGCTGTATGCCTCACCAAATTTAGAACATGAGAGAGACGGTGTACACAGGTCTCTTGTAGGGTTTGTAAAGAATAAGGAAGAAGAGACTCTGTAGAGTTAAGCTGTAGAGTTATTACTGTATGGGGTTCTGCATATTGTATGCAATATGCAGTGGTGGTCCTTCCTCTTCTTCCATCTGGGACAGTTGCTTTTAGCAGCTCTTCACTGCCACACTAGAGGTAAACCCTATAAAACTGGAAATTCTCCCTGCAGATGTTGCCTGATTTCGTCAGTGCTGGTCCATAGCAGAATGTTGTCACTCTGTTAAATCAAAGGCATATGCACCGGCAACCCCTCTAGTAACTGGCCAAATGCCGTAATTCATTCTTATTGAAGTTTCCAGGTTTGCACTAGAAGAATTTCTGGTTTGTAATTTGCTTCTAAAGTTATTCTGAGATCCTGTTGTCTTAGGTGAGCAAGGCAGTGTCCAGACATAGAATCATAGAGTTGTTTAGGTTGGAAAATGCCTTTAAGATCATCAAGTCCAACCATTAACCTCGCACTGCCAAGTCCACCACTAAACCATGTCCCTAAGCACCACATCTACACATCTTTTAAATACCTCCAGGGATGGTGATTCAACCACTTCCCTGGGCAGCCTGTTCCAATGCTTGACAACATTTCCAGTGAAGAAATACTTCCTAGCATCCCATCTAAACCTCCCCTGGCACAACTTGAGGCGGTTTCCTCTTGTCCTATTGCTTGTTACCTGGGAGAAGAGATCAACACCCAGGTCACTCCAACCTCCTTTCAGGTAGTTGTGGGCAGCAATAAGGTCTCTCCTCAGCCTCTTTTTCTCCAGGCTAAACAACCCCAGTTCCCTCAGCCACTCCTCATAAGACTTGTACTGCAGAACCTTCACCAGTTTCATTGCCTTTCTCTGGACACTCTTCAGCACCTCAATGTGTTTCTTGTAGTGAGGGGCCCAAAACTGAACACAGTATTTGAGGTGCAGCCTCACCAGTGCTGAGTACAGGGCACTATTTCTGATAGAAGCCAGGATGCTGTTGGCAGCCTTGGCCACCTGGGCACACTGCTGGCTCATATTCAGCCGGCTGTTGACCAACACCCCCCGGTCCTTTTCCACTGGGCAGCTTTCCAGCCACTCTTCCCAGGCAAGCATTGCATGTGGTTGTTGTGACCCAAGTGCAGGACCCAGCACTGAGCCTTGCTGAACCTCATACAGTTGGCCGCAGCCCATCGATCCGGCCTGTCCAGATCCCTTCCTACCCTCATGCAGATCAACGCTCCCACCCAACTTGGCGTCATCTGCAAACTTACTGAAGGTGCACTTGATCCCCTCATCCAGATAGTCAATAAAGTTATGAAACGGAACCGGGCCCAGTACTGAGCCCTGGGGAACACCACCACTCCATTCACCACCATTCTTTGGGCTTGGCCATCCAGCTGTTTTTTTACCCAGCAGAGGGTGTCTTGGGTTAAAATGGGGTACCTGTAGAAGCTTTTGTGCTCTTCAGTGCAGAAACCCCCCTCTTTTCCATTTGACTGGTAGTTGGCATTTGTAGATGCTAATACTTATTGCCATAATCCCCCATTCTTTGCTTTAAGCTATTGTTTAATTGGAGTTAAATCTCAACTGACAGATTGCTTCCTGACTGTGTGTTTTTGAGGGCTAGTTCTGTCCTTGCACAAAGATTTTTTTTTTTTTTTTTTTTTTTCCATTAGAGTTACTTGTGACTTGCAGGGTAAGAATCATTTCAGTGCCTGGCACAGGAGTATCTTGGTAATGTGGGTGCTGGGGCACACACAGGACACTGGGAGAGGTGTTGCATGTAGCCTGCAGGCAGCCACAGTGCTAATAGTGCTGCTTGGCTGTGACTAAGTGACTGCAGTTTGCAGCAGAGACTTCAGATGGTTGTTTGAGAAGAACAGAGTCAAAGGACAAACTTCAGAAGAGGAAGGCTTGGGGGAAGCCTTGGAAGTGGTTATGTACCTGCTTCCTTCAGATAGGGCAATTTGCGTGTTTGAAAGAGGAGATTTAAATGTGAGAGAAATCACAGCCACCTCTGACAGAGCTCTTTCTTGATACCTGCAGCAGATGCTGTGTGAAAGTTGGCTTTCCCCAGGGCTCTGCCAACACCTCCTTTTGCTGGTTCCTTCTCACTCAGCGTGTCAGTCTGATGCCTTAGATCTGTCCAAAAGCCAGTGGCCCTGGAAAGCATAACTCCTTGGTGAAACCTCTTGTTTGGGAAAGAATTAAATCCATCCCTCAAACTTCACATTTGCTGTGTGTTTGGAGTTTGCCCTTTGCTGTGTGAGTGTGTTCACTGCTGAGTGCTCTGGGTTGTTGATGCTAGGAGGCCATGCTGCACACTGATGATTGCTGCTCTTCTCTTCCCGCACGCAGCAGTTTTGATTGGTTTGGTGCTCTGGAGCCTGGGGCTGCCAGCACTTCCAGTCCCACAGGGCACTTCAGTTGTTAGATATCAGTTAGCTGAATGGTTGTTCATATCTCTTTTTCTTGCAGGCTGTGAGTTTTTTAAGGAGTACAAAGACCGGGATTATACAGCTGAAGGTCTCATATTTAACTGGAAACAGGTACACGGATGCTACAAAATGAAGAGCTGTGGGCTTTACTGGGCTTAAGTCTTGCCTCAGAGTTCATGAGCAATGGTGTATATGTGATGTGCTCATTTCTGGTCAAAAGGAGGAAACCAACAGGACAAACAAAACAGAGAGTGAATATACTAAATTATTCATTGTGAAATTCCTGTGTAAAATAAATTAATCGTTATCCTGAAGTCCAGGATGTTTGACCTCTCATGGTAGGTATGGGTTGCTCCTGCTTTTGAATCTGATATGTTATTGATAGCCTCTGTCCTCAGTCCTGTCTTCATATTCTGCCTCCTGCTGAAGGATGTGGTTCAGTGGAGGAGCCCTACAGGAATTCAGAAACTAACATGCCTTGTCCCTGACTTTCACCGTTGGGAGCACCAAAAAGCTCCTCTTGTCCACTAGTCCTTCTAAGAAACTATGAGTTAATTCTTACCACTTCAGGTTTTTGCATCCAAAGATGCTTTGCTGAGATGTTTTCTTCTAGATGCACCATTTGGCATTAGTTGTTTTGTTTTTTCTGGAACTCGCTGCATTCACACTGTGGCTTTTCTCTGACCAATTACATTTGGCTTTTTTTGCAGGATTATGTAGATGCTCCATTGACTATCCCAGTCTCTCTGACCCAATCTCTGAATATTGATTGGAGCGAGTACCAGGTGAGAAAAGCAGGGGTATCTGGGGGAGGTCAGAGATTCATTCAGGAAGGATTGGTAAAGATTTGAAGTCTGACTTGCTCCTGTTGCTGTAATCTGGCTCACTTCATACCATCCCAGTGGGAGAAAAGCTGCTTACTTGACTGCTCAGAATGGCAGTGGAAATTCTTTACCCAAAATCTCCGTGGCTTGGTGTGTCCCAAGGCAGCTGATTGTAACATCAAATCTTTTTCTGTAGCTTGCATAAAGCTTGCAATCTGTTAGGGAGATCTGTTGCTAACAAAGGTAAGGAACATGCCAGGAGACGGAAAGCAGGATTACTTGTTTGCAATCTTAGTTTGGCATGTGCCTGCAGTGGGCAGACTTCCTTGGCTGTGGAGAGTCTTGAGAGAGGTCAGTCTTCCCTCATGTGAGCAGTAGCCAAGTGACTGGGCACCTTCTTCATGGGTGTGCAAGGTGCCTGTCCTATGGGAGATGAGTAGAAAATCATACTTGACCGTAGCATATCTCCATTCCTTGTTGCTGTGACAGCATCACAAATGATAATTGAACTCTCATGTTTGCCCAAGCTTCAAGGCTTACCTTTGTTTGTACCAGGGAGCATCACATTATACTGCTGATTAGTGTGCTCCATTTCACACATCTGTGGACCTACCAATCCCCCCAGGTTTTGTAATGATTGACTGTGCTTGAGCGTGTCATGCCCCTGTGCTCTGTGGCTGGAAGCACCACAGAACTAGAAGGGCTCCCTGTGCTGGGCCAGTGTTTGTCAGTCAGTGATGTAAATAATGTTTAAGTGCCAGCATAAGCAGAATCACAGAAAAGTAGCTTGCGGTGTTGAAGCAGAACTAATGGGACCACAGCTTGTTTATGGCTAAAAACTTGTTCACTAGAATACTGAGCAGCCAGTATTTTAAAAAGGATATTAAAAATTGAAGAGGGTGCAATAAATAGATGCAGAAGTGATCTGAGGACTGGAGAAGGTGCTTCACTTAAAGCTGAAGTTCTCAGTCTGTTTAGCTAATCACAAAGGTGATGGAGGGTTGACTTGATTAATGTGTAAGTACATTTGCAAGGAGAAAATACTAATTCTAAAGCACTCTTCAATCTGGGCAAGAAAAGCTGCACAGGAAGCAATATCTGCAGTCTGAAATCAGACCTTCAAATTAGGAAAAGCAGTCTTGTGTGTTATTTTTGAGGATGATCTGTTGGAACATGCTGCCAAAGGAGTGATGAGCTGTCACCCCTAGTTGAGGTGCTTCTCTGGGCAGAGACATTGCCAAGTGCAAGCTTCAGGCTGTATTTGGGGCAGCTGAACAAAACTTTCCAGTTTGTGGTATAGAGAGACCAGACTGGATGAGTAGATGATTCCTTCTGGCATAAGCAGAAGATTGAGTTGAATTGGGCAGATAAAAGACTTTGGAAGTATGTGTTTTTCTGCCCCAGGCTGAGTGTGTTCCCCATTTCCTTACTCCTTTGTTGCTGTGCAGGCTTCACAGCAGAGCAATATGTTCTTTGTCTGACAGTAATCTTAAGTGTGGTTACAAGCACACGTGCACACATACAAGCACACGGCAAGTGTTCTGTTGTGGTCAGATGTCACTTATACCACTAACACTGTCACAATGAAACGTGTGGCCTTCTCCTTGCCTGTTCCTTGCCAGTGCTATCCTATTTTCCTTGAGCTAGCTCTGGCTCTGATCAGGCCACTGAAATTCCCTGCATCTTCTCATGACACAGTGGTCGAGTGGTGTGCTTGGGCTCGTTCTGATGTTTTTCACCTGCATCTCTTGTAGTGCTGGAGGCCTCTGAGTTCAGAGCCCTTCTGTGGTGCTGCTGCTACTTGGGCGTTACTGCAGAAGTCCAGTGCCTGTCTGGAGCAGCTGGGGGTGGGTCAGCCCTCTGCAGGCAGCCTGCTGGGACCATTTACAAGGGCCAGAGAGTTTTGAGCAAAGCGCTTGGGTTGTGGGAATGGGCTGCTGGCCTTGGCCTGCTCACCCCATTGTGCTACTTGCATCACGTACACAGCTGTAGCATGGCTGCTGAGCCATTTGGTTAAGTGCCTGCGTGCGGGGGGGCTGCAGAACTGGGTCAGTGCTCAGCAGGTGTTTGCTGGCTCACGTTAGTCTCTCAGAGCATGGTCTGCTTGGAGCTTTGGGGCTGCAGGCAAGCAGGTTCTGTGCCAGCCAGGCAGACAGTAGAGATGTTTTTTTGTTTTTTTTTTTTTTTTCCCCCCTGCCTAGTCTTTTGTCCCGGCGTGCCTTATGCCAGAGGATGGGGGGATTGATTAGAGCAGCAAGGGGAATGTCTGTCACTGTGAGGGATGGCCACAGAGTTACTTCTGCTTTGCTATTCTGGATAGAGAAGTCAAAAGCATGGCAGGCTCTGAACTGCAGAGTAGCCTTTTGCAATGGGCAGACCCTTACCATCATTTTTCTTTCTGCAGAGCTGGGACCTTGTACAACAGACACAGAACTACCTGAAGCTGCTGATCTCCATCATCAATAGTGATGGTAAGGCAAATTCCTTGCTCCCAGTGCTCTAACTGGAGCAGTTGCTGTCTCCAGGAGAGCAGCTGATGGTGTTAGTGCCACTGTGGATCAGTTCTCAATACAGAAGAGTCGCTTTATAAAGATCTTTGCTTTCTTCAAGGCAAGATGATGGTCCTAGCATCTCGGGGTTCTAGCTCACCTCTTAGAGGGGAACTTTCTGATCCCTCGTCCCAGGGATGGAGGGATATCTGAAAATTTTACCTAATGTTTTACTATTTTAAAGCTGAAGAGAAGAAATATTTGTTCCTCTGCTTGTTGACTGTTGCTCTTATTTTGACGGACACCTGTGTTTTGTCCCCCCAGCTCAGGGTCTCATTAGTTGTCTGTTTAAGAGCCTCTTCCATCCTCTTGTCATCACAGCCACCCCCACTCTTGGAAGGGTGTATATTGCCCTATGTTGTCATCCTATTCCCTCTGGGCACTGTGACTTTGTACCTAGCACTGTTAGATAGATGGAGCCTTGGCTGGCTCTGCCAGCACAGCCAGCTGCAGACTCTTCTGCAGTAGTTGTGTTGGGACACGCCGTGAATTTTCTGGAGGGCATAGGAGTTGTCCTGTGTGTGCCTCTGCTCAGTATGTATCAGTAGGAAGGCTGGTGAGACTGAATAATTGTTCAGTTGGAGCAGGTTTCTCTCTGACATGGGGATAGATTGTGATAGTGGGTTACAACTGGGTATGTATTTATTCTGGGTAGCAACAATGATGTTCATACCTAGTGACTTCATGTCCTGAGCAGCTGTCAGGACCAGGACAGCACATCAGCTGGGGCTGCTGACAATCCAGGACACTCTGAGCAATAATTTGGCTGCCATATTCAAGACAAAATGTTCTGGCTTGGTGGCTGAGCTCTGCTCTTGAGCCTGGGATACGGGGACAGAGGGTAGCTTGTCTCTACAGATTTACCGTAAAGAAAAGTCATTGCTCGTGTTGCAACATCCTTTTTTTTTCCTTCTCCTTCCTACCCCTGCCTGGAACAGATGACAGCGGGCTCCTGGTGCACTGTATATCTGGCTGGGATCGAACTCCTCTCTTCATCTCCTTACTGCGCCTCTCCTTATGGGCTGTGAGTACCCGGATGACTTGCTTTGCTTCTGGGGGTTTGGGATTGTTTGGAGAGTGAGTGACCGTGTCACCAGAAAGTGGTGGTGGAGCAGCTGATGTTCCTTTTGACTATCTTGGCTTCAGAGGTGGTGTGGATTGACTTTGATGTGGAGCCCAACTTGCTGTCCTACCATCAGACACGGTATCACAGGCAGGTAGAGCAAGCTGGGCATCTTGGATCACCATGACAGTTTTCAGTAGATCATGAATCCCCACGTCCCGACCCCCAGGGCTCCTACCTGAAGGCTGTTCTCATTTGCTTTACAGGATGGGCTGATCCACACATCCCTGGAGCCGTCTGAGATTCTCTACCTGACAGTGGCCTATGACTGGTTTCTCTTTGGGTAGGCACACTAACTTCTACTCGCATATACATCCCTGCACAGCAGGGGAGAAGCCTTCAGGCAGTCACCTTTGGTGTTTGCTCACAACCAAAGGTGGATGTTGGAGCAGCTCCCAGTGAGCTGTGACAAGAGGGACTGATGCATTTTTTTTTTACCTGGAGGCTCAAGTGTCTGACATTGACAGCTTGTGCTCTTCTGTTGATTCTGACTTCCAGCATGTGACTGAGCTTCCCTTGCTCTCTTTACAGGCACATGTTAGTCGATCGACTCAGTAAAGGAGAAGAGGTGAGTGTCTGGTCTGGGGCAGTGGCTGAGCACTGGGTTTTGTTCTCAGGGTACTTGTTTACCATAGCAGCATTCACTGCCTGCTTCTGGTAATATCAGTGGACTGGCTGATCTCTGAAAAGATTGTTCAGGTGCTGGAAATATGAGGTAGGAGCCTTGCCCCATCACTTACTGATGCACAAGGTGCGGCGTTGCTTTTCTCTCAGGCTACAGTTTGGTTGGTGTCAGTCCTGCCAGTTCCTCTGCTTAGTGTTTAGGCCCCTGGTGAAAGGGTGCCAGGACTTGGAATGAGAAGGGATGCTTAAGGCATGTGACTGCTGGGAGCTTGGAAATAAAACTGTATAGTCTTGTGTGCTTGTCCTGAGTGCCAGCCCTCCTGCCTGGGTGCTGCAGCTGCATGTGGCTTGCATGTCAACATGGGCTCATGGAGCAGCTTGTGCTGGTTCCAGTGTGTGTATTTGGCAGGGTGTATCTGTGGGTGCACAGATGGGTCTGGGAGGCAGTTAGGATTAGTGGAACTAATTCTCTTCAAATCTTTCACTGTTTAACAGCAAAAAATGATTGCTCTGACTATCATTGCAGTACACTGAGATATCATTTTTGGATAGAAATCAAGAGGTGAGGAGTATGTCTAACCCTGTTGCTAATCCCCTGCTCCTCAGACTCTCACCTCACTAGGGAATCCCCTGCCTCTGAACAGCAGAGCCAGGACCCTGGCCTATTTTCCATCTTTCAGGGTTCCAGGACCCCTGTATTGGTATCGTACTTCCCATGCATTCCTTTCCCAGATCTCTGCTGGCTGGAGCCTGGCAGCTCTGCTCTGGTGCCTGCTTGGCCAAGGGCAGAGTCAGGAGCTGCAACAGGAGAGGGGGTGCGTGGCTGGCTGCCTCTAGCACTCCGTGCTCCCCACTGCAGGAGGAGAAGGGCTCAGTGCTGTGCAGGTAGATGGGGTGGCAGAGGGACAGCAGAGTGAGTGCTGCAGAGCAGGCTGGTGCGTGGCAGCGCACGAGCTTGGGACCGCAGGCGCTGCAGGTACCACATGCTTCCAGGTGTGGTGCCGAGCTGGAGCATGCAGCTCTAACCCTGCTAGTCCTGCTGGGTTTGCTGCTTGCCTGGGTGTATAAGCAGCTGCTGGGGGCCATCTCATTTCCATTCTGCACTGATAACAAGTACCTGCAGTGTGCTTGCGGCATGTGTGCAAGGCATTGATACACCTTCCTTTCTGGGCCTCCCCGTGGCAGGGAACGGAGGGTCAATTTAATGTATAAGAGGAGGCCCAGGATGGGATGGTGGCAGCCCATGGCACATTGGAGGCTGGTAGCAGCAGATTTCTTGCTATCTCCTTCCTGCCAGCACCTCCCCAGCAAGATAAGAGGCTGCATGGAGCCTCGGGTTCATCCCTGAACCACTCTTCTCTCTCCCTTTGCTCAGATTTTCTTTTTCTGCTTCAATTTTCTGAAGCACATCACCTCTGAGGAGTTCTCTGCTGTGAAGTCACAGAGGTAAGGAGCCTGTGCCTGCTGCTGCATGGGCTGCAGAGCCAGGGAGCTTGTTATTGCTGTTTCTTTGGGGAGATGGAAGCCCTGGTGTCCTGGCCCAGTTTTCTTTAATTTATTCTGCACTCTGAAGGCTGCAAAATGGGGCCAAGGCTTGTGAGGTGCCATGTTGTGCTCTGAAAAACGGTCCGTGCTGAAATGTGCTCTTTGCTTAATGACTGTCCATGGCTGCTTTAGCACGGATGAACCCAGAGATGTGTGCTCTGGCTCAAGCAGGCTGCACAGCAAGCTCTGTCAGGCGCTGCTGGGGGGAGCGGGGTGGCTGGGTTTTAACAGACCACTAAACATTAACCCCTTCCTATTTCAGGAAGGGCAGAAAGAAACAAAACCCACCCTGGATGCTCTGAATAAGTACATGTCTGCCTGCAGCCTGTTGCCTCCCTCACAAAGAACAGGGTGTGCGGGCTGGGACTGTTAGGAGAGTCAGATACTGCACACCGGCCCCAACCCCTCCTCTCTGCCCCTTCACAGCTAACTCCCCTCTGCTCTGATCCGCTGTGTGCTACAGAGGTCTGGCTATGGCCAGCCTCCACGCAGCCCTGAAGTGTGGCTGAGGTAACTCTGTCTTTCCTTCCCCAGAAGGAAGAGTTTGCCACCTGGCCTCACCCTGGAAGAGATCTGCATGCTCAGTGAGTGCTGCTGCCGAGCATCAGCACCCCTGGGTGCTGGTAATGGTTGATCCCTTGGGGGCTTGGGTTCCCAGCATCAAGGTGACTACAAATGGGTATGCTTCCCTTGGAGCCTTGCAAGAACGTGGCCCCAGGGCACGTGGGAAGTGTATTGTTTAAAGGGAGGAAAAATGAGCAATACTGAGCTGTTCTGCAGGTAGCTCTGTTTTCTTTTCTCTAGAGCAGAGAGACCGAGGCAGTACCACAAGCCTGAGCAGCGACTTCTCCCTGGGGATGGAAAGTTCCCCTGGAGCAGCTGGGAGCTTCACCTATGAAGCAGTGGAGCTGATGCCAGCAGGAGCGCAGGCTCAAGCAGCATGGTGAGGAGATAACCACTCAGTGGGCTGCAGAACAAAAGGGGCAGGCTCTGAGGACAGTAGAAAAGATATTTCTGAAGTCCCTCGCCCTCCAGGTCTGCTCTCTGTGGCATGGGTTCCTTACAGAGGAGGAAGGGATTTGGCTGTCAGAGGCTTTGCTGCAACTTGGGCTACAGAACTTCTACACCAAAAATTGGACACCACCCCGTGTTAAAGACTGTCAGGCTTCTGTGGGGATGCTCTCCAAGTTTGTCCCCTGATGAGAGTAAAGCAGCTTTGTTTCGTTTTTACCGGTTTCACTGTTAAACTTCATCCAGAAAGGATTTTACTACTTTTAAAAGATGATTTCAAACTACCAGAAAAATGACATTTGGCAGCAGCCTCCCCAGGGAAAAGTGGAGACAGTTTAGCTGCCCTAAAATGAAGCTTAACCAGTTTATGGAAAAGATTATACAGGGGAGTGGGTGGGCTGGGTGGCCAAGAAGCCCCTGTAAACTTTAGCCCCTCTAACAGCACGAGGTGTGTGAGCTGAAAGCAGGTTGCTGCGTGCAGCACTGCTTAGAGATACTTTTGGGGGAGAACATGAAATTCTCAGTGGTCCCTATTGATAGAGGATCACGTAGGACTCGCCGGGGGATGCAGGTGGCTGGCTGGAAGTGGGGACTGGGGAAGGGGTCTGGTGACTCTGCCACTGGAGCGGGTGTTGTGCATGCTTGTGGAGTTTCTGGTGCCGTGTGGGGATTTCAGAACCTTGCTGTAGGGTTGCCCCTCTCAGTTTAATTTTTCTCTCCTCTCCCTCAGCACATGTGAAAGTGCTATTTCATATTGCAATTATTTTAAATTAAATCTGGGTTGTGCTGGAGGCAGTTGGAAGTCCTCTGGGACTGAGCCTGCAGCCATGCTAGTGGCAGCAGCCTTTCTAAAGCACATCGTGATTCAATTTATAAAATGCTGAAGAGGGGAACAGAGAATCTTCCTGCAAAATCACAACGTGGAAATGGGGAGTCCCAAACTGTGTTTGCCAAGTGAGCAGCACAGAGTCCTCTAACACACAGAGCCTACCTATACACAGCAAAGTGACTGCAGCAAGTAGAGAACAACTTTCCACTTGCCTGGCTGCAGAGTAGTAAACTGGAAGCACTGACATTGTTCTGAGTGCTCAAGACCTACAGACTAGATCCTGCAGCACAAAACCTACGCATGATTTTCACAAGATGTGAAGTGGCCAGAGCATGCTGGAAGAGGTCTGCTGCACTTGTGTACATCAGGGCTTGATCTTGACTCTGGTTTGCTTTCATTCCTGTTGGGGACATCAGGCTGTGTTGGGGCTAGCTGCTGCTGCCATGGGGATGGTTTGGGCCTGTGCTGTGGGCATGAGCTTGGGGATGGGAAGCTTGTGAGCCTTGCCGCGAGTGCTGCGTGAGGAGACTGGTCATGGATGTCTTGCTGCAGGCTGTTGAGGCTGTGTAGTCTGGAGAACAGGGAGGGCTTGCTACAAGCTGGGTGAGCTGGGCTGTGCACAGCATGAGTGGGGAGGGGATATGCTTCATTGTGTTGTCCTGAAAACAGGTGGCCTCGAGGTCTCCTTGCAGGGAGATGCATTTGGGGTTTAGCTGTACAAGCCTGTTTCTGTAGGCTGTGCTTGGGAGATATTGGCAGCTGTGATAGCATGGGATGAATAATGCTTGAGAGAGGCTGCGGTGTGATGTTTGAGGGTGGACACGCTTCAAGGAATGAAGAGAGGGTGTTGTGCTTTCCACTGTACAATGAGCCTGTCTTTGGCTGCACTTGCTGACAGTGCTCAAGGTCTCAGTCAAAGCTGAGATGCCCCTCCAGATTCCAGAAAGAACAGCATCTTCTCTCCTTGAGTTGGTTTGCTTTAGACTTTTCCTTTTCACTTGTGTACATAGGGAGGTCTTTATCCGATTCACTGTGGTTTGGGAAGGGGAAAAATTCTTGGCAGTCTTGCAGGAAAAAAAAAAAAGATGAGGTAAGAAAGAAAATCCTCTGAACGTGGAGCAGCAGTGACGTGAATTAGTCCCAGATACATGTGCCTGTTTGGCATGTAGCTGGATGGTACTGTGAGCTAAGGCCTGATGCAGCAAGGGACGGTGAATTGCACCTGAACGCGCTGACTCGAAAAGCCAGAGCTGTTCTAGGCTGTCAGCGCAGACAGGGAGAGGACTGAAATACATCTACATCTGGAGTGACTGTCAGCTCTGAGCACATGGGCAGAAGTGTGGTCAGTGGTGCCTGAAGAGAATCACTAAAGGGGAAAACAACACTGATGGTTTGTCCCTGTCACCCTCATCAGTGCTCATGAACGCCCACCTGGGCTGAGCTCCTTGCCTGATACACTCTGTAGAGTTAGAGCAGATTGAAATGGTCTTTCCCTGCTGGGAGGCCCCTTGCTTGAGGCATTTTTACAGCTAGACTAAACAAAGCCATCCATGTATGTGTGTGGGCTGATGCATTCTCCTGTCTCTGATTTCCAGGTCATGTGGATGGTGATCTGTAAAAGAATGGGCTAAGATGGGTTGAGCTCAGTGTACCCCCATCACTGAGTGGTTACCCATGACTCATGGTTCCTTGGGAGAGAGGAGGGCAGGTTCAATGGAAACAAGAGCTTGTAGCTGCTGGGGTAAAATCCAGCCTGTTGTGGAAAGGCTTCCTAGCTGGAGTGTGTGGGAAAGCCGACTTTCTCACCCAAGTCCTCTATCCCCCAGGAGGAAGAGCTGTGCATCATCACCACAAGCTGTGCTCTGGAGCAGGGCACAGCAGTCTGAAGACAGGCTGCCTTCCGCAGGGATGGTTGAAGTCAAGTCCTCCAGTTCCTCCTCATCAACCCATTCTGATAACTTCCTGAGGATTGGAAGCAGCCCACTGGAAGTGCCCAGATCCAGGTGAGGTGGGACAGAGGAGAGCATTTCTCAGCAAAATGAGTGTCTGGTAAAGGGACTGCAGGGCTGCACTTGTGTGGCTCTGGGAACCCTGGATCACACGTGTTTGTATCTACAAATGAGCCTCAGGAGACCTGTTCCTCTCTAGCCTGGCATTGTGTGAAATGCTGGCCATTAAACACAGAAACTCCTGCCTCGGCCCATTTGGAGGAGTGAGGAACTGTGCCAATAACAGCTCGGTGCCTGTTCTGCCTGTCCTCATTGCATGCCTCAACTCCATGAGCTCTGGCATCTCTGCATCCTGCATGCTTGGAGCTCATATCACTTTCTCTGTCAAATGCATCCACGGAGGTTTGAAATGGCTGTGTTGTGTGGGGGAGGAAGCCTTTCAAACCAAGCAGACCTCACTCTGCATCTGTCTTGTCTCCCTTTCCACCTGCTGACCTTCCTGACACTGCAGGGTGGAAAAAACTCTGGGTGCTGGTGGCAAGCAGAGGTGGAATCTGCTGGGAGCAAGCCGCAAGCGCTGTGCCAGCACAAAGGATTTTGCCTGGAAGGCTGTGTGTTCCTGCTGGGCAACCAGGGAATGGGGACCCTGGACCTGAGCCTAATCTCATGCCGTAACAAAGGATATTCTGGCACCCTTCTGGAGTCTGATTCTGCAGTAGGGCAAAGTCGAGCAGCGAGCTAGGCTAGGGAAGAAAGAACAGAGCCTGTGGAGCAAACACCATGTGTTTAGGCCGACAGGGGATAAAGAGGCTCTTAGATAAGAGGTTGCTGTTAACAGCATCAAATGCTTGTGTAGTCTCTGCAGGTTTTCCAATGAGCCTTTTTCTAGTGATTTCCTTCAGAAACAGCCACCAGCCAAATTTTAGTACTCTCTCATCACATGGAAAATAAAATGACAAACAAGTAAAGCATTGAAAATGTGTAAGACTGATTTACCAAGTTTCTTGATTCCAGAGAAAAATCACTGTCTCACAGTTTTCGTGAATGATGCTGACTGTTCTCCCCAGGGAAAGAGATCAATAGGATGGTTTTGAGTTGTTGCTGGAGTCCACCTCTACATTCTCTGTAAGATGAAACAAATCTCCCAGAAGAGAATACAATACTGGAGAAAAAACAGCTTGTCTTGGGAGCTGCTTTTGTTCATGACAGTAGTGCCACAATTCCTGTATGTGGTCTCGTGCCATGCCCAAGACCTGACAGGCTGTCCAGCGCTGGGCAGGTCGTGAGCTTGCAGCAATGCTGTGGGAGAAGTGGTTGATGATGCTTCAGCTGGACTCTGCAAGAGCAAAGAGGAGAAACAGAGTAGGCAGAAGAGCAGCACAGGAAGGGGCTGAGCACACGGTCCCTGTGATTAGTGTCCCAGGAGCTCAGAGCTGGTAAAGCCAGCAATTCTCTTTCCTCTGGCTGTGTCTGGATGAGGTGTCTATAAGCTTTTGGATGATTAGAGCCCATTGGTGTCAGGTGCTCAGAACCTGCACCCCTAGGACTTGAAGCAGCAGGCAGGCATGGTGGGGAAGCTTGTTACTTCCAGGCCAGAGTCCTTGGAGGGGTGGCTTTTCCCCATGCCAAATAAATATTAATGAAAAGGAGTTGCAGTATTCTGTCACTGTAAGAGGTAAACGTTCTGTAAATTCCACTATAAACATTTTTCTGACCTTTATGATAGCTTCTAGCATGGCACAAAGCCTTTATAACCCTTCAACACAGCAAGGTTGCCTGAGTCCACTCCCGATCTTTGTTAACTTTTGTGAACAAGGCAGTATGAAAGACTGGGCTAGAAAAAAGTACATGGTGGGGGAATAGGATTAAAAGGGGAGCAAACCCCTTGCACGCCCTGGAACCAAGGGGACTGGAAAAGGGAATCAGTTGTGAAGCCCAAGTGGTGAAATCAGCTGCACGCAAAGATGGTGAGACCTGTACACCTGTATGCTCTCCACCTCTGGCGTCACCTAGGTTTGCACTGCTCCTCTCACTGTGCAGGCTGGAGGAAATAAGCTGAGAGACCTTGCAGGGAGTGGGTGGAATTGTCAAGGCAACGGTTGAACTGAGCTTCTCTTTCAAACCAAGTCTTCTGGCACATCTGTTCTCCTTTGCCTCCTAGTCCATTGCCAGGGCAGTGAGACTGGGCCCTGCCTGCTTTCCCTGGGGTAACGCTGCTAACAGCTCTGCTAGCTGAGGACTTGGGCAGTGCATTGCCTTGTCAGATGCTGACATGGCAGGCACTTTTTGGGGCCTGAACATGATATGTTTTCTTCAGAGAGAGCAATAAGGTCATTCCACTTGGCTTTGGTCTCCCTGCTTGGACTATATTAGTCTGAATTTGTATGATGAGCTCCATGCAGGTAATGGGTATCACAGTACCTTCAGCCACCATTTTCCATCCTGAAGGAAAGGATGAGTTCCATTTTGGGTGGGGGAGGAGTGTATCTGTGATGGAAGGAAGAGGTAAATTTTGTCCCTTTACCCCGTGAAAAAGGGTGAGACTAGGATGGAAAGGCTGGAGCACAGATACTGATCGGGATGCCAAAAATACTTTTTATCTCTACAGTGCTGCTGGCAGGTTAATACCCAAGGCTCTTAAGATGGAGAAACTACTGTACTTGACTTCCTAATCCTCTGGTTGTGTGGCCATAGCAACAAAACACTTAACCACTGCAGCAGCAGTTGAGGAAAAATGGTTTCTTGTAACATGCCGGCAGGCACCCTTCAGGTAAACAGCCCACCCAGTCTGGGTGCTGGCAGGCAGGGGAGCTCCGGAGGGAATGGGAAGGCAGGCTGGCAGAGAGGGGTGAGCAGGGCCTGGGAGGGGAACTGGGGTGTCCTAAAGGAAAGAGTCACAAAGGCGGAGTCAGCCGGCAGGAGCCGAGCCCTTGTGCTGGCTGGGCCATGTCAGCAGTGTGCTGCTGCCATAGCCTCACCAGCCCACCTCCCGAGTCCTGCCCTGATCCAGAGGTCCTGGGGACCCGTAAATCCTGGGGTGGTTCTTGTTAGGCAAAGCAGCACGAAAGCAAATTCCTAGCAGCCTTTCTAGCTTATCCCAACACGATGGTAAGATCTCATCTGCTGAAGGCAAACACGCATGGAGATGCTGCATGGATTATTTGCTGAGTAGGGCAGAGTGCGTCTTGTCCTACAGAGAGCTCTGAGTGTGGCAGATAGAATGGAACTCCCTGTGTGTGAGTGGGTAGCGGCTTGCAAACCGTGTTCTGTGTTTGCATTTGACACTAATAGTCTAAGCATCCCATGACACTGCAGAAAAACCCCGTATCTGTGTCAGGGATTTAGCGTGTGTGCACATAGCACTAATGTGGATTAGCAGCTGGATAATCTTTGGTTGAATGTGCTTTTGCTAAGTCAATTAAACAGAACCCAAAGTACTGTGATCTGAAGAGTGAAGATCTGCGGGAGTTAAGTCACGGAGGATCTGCTTTGGGCAACAGCCACAGAGAACTCCCTTAGTTCAGGGGCTGCAAACAGTTCAGCTGTGGGTCTTGAGGGGGTGCAGTGAGTGCAGAGGGGGGCAGAGAATCTGCTGTCCCTTGGCTTTAGGTGTTTTGTTGACAACAGTAAGACTGCATGTGCGCTGTGTGTCTCGCTCCTTACAGCCACCTGGCTTGGAAGCTGTATCTGCGATGTGACAACTTGGGATAGTGACCGCAGCAGGACAGGAATTGTTTACGGGAATGTTTTCTGGAATTATTGCACAACTATGCCACAGAATGGGCTTGCCAGCTGGCACCTGACTGCACAGCAATCAAAAATGGTTGTGCTCACAGAGGACTGGCTGCTCAGGCTGTTATGGCACTAACACAGCCTGTAGATAGCTGCCTGGGATTCAGCCAGGGCTCTCAGCACAGCTCGCTGCCAAGTACTCCTTGCCAACATTTCCCACGCAAAGGTGGGAAGGGCTGCCCTGTACTCCAGGTTGCCACAGTCTGCCTGTGCGTACAGTACCTACTTAACACCTCGATTTGAGGCACTGAGCATATGCTGGCAAGTGAGCTGCTTCCCAAATAGTCCTAGGTGTGTAGAAATATGGCAGGTGAGCGGGGGCAGCACAGGGCAGGATGAGAGCCTAGCTGTTGGCACTTGGCACTTGTCTCAGTTATGTATTAAGAAATGGAAGGATCCCTGACTGTTACTCTGCCTCCGGTATTGGCTCTCTTCTGGTAAGCAAGTGTCCGTGTGCTCTGAAATACTCTTATCTTGTGCAGCATGTTGCATGGGAAGCACTGACCTAATTAAAAGGAACAGTTCCAGGCTAGAAGTTGCCAGTTATGGCCTGCTAGAGGTCCTTCCTTGTGTGAAGGAACAGCTTGCAGCTCATCTCTGTTTTGCTCATCTAATTTTGTTAATCTTGCACTTTTGAGGGAGTTTCTTCCCACTCGTGGACCTGAAGAGGTGGGTGTGTGAAGCTCACTTTCATTCTCTTTCTGTCTGCCATTAGATGTCTGTGGCAGAGACAGTGACTTGAAGACTTGCTCTATCTCATCTCCCCTAACCATGTCAGCTTTGCTGTAGCTGTCCAGCTGCTTTCCAAGACCCTCCACACTGCCCTCGCAGCTAGCCAGCCTCTGGCGTGGCTGTAGTGTGTTGCAAACCTGTTGTTCTTACAGGCTTGGGGACTGGTCCTGGTGTTCCAGCAGCCCCAACTTGCTCTGGGGGCCTCATTGAAGCACTTTTTGGGCCTCTGCAGCAAGACTTTACAAGGAGCCTTTAAGGGTAGAAGTAACAGGAAGACTTTCACCTCTAGCATTGACTGGATTGCAGTGGGATACGGTCACCCTAGAGATCTGGTCTTGGTCTCAAGCCAAGCTCAGCATTTAAGAAGCTCTGCTGCCCTTGCAGTGCAAGCCCAAGATTTGCCAAGCCTTGCCTTCCCCGCCTGTCTCACCCAGCCTTGGCCTCTGCTGTCTGTTGAGGCTGTTCAAGATGCTTGTTGGCTGTGACGCTGCCTCAGGAGCCTCTCTTGAGAAGGCTTTGGGGATAGAGGGAAAAGTCTGCTGTGATATCTTAACTCTGCTGGCTAGGATCAGATCTCTAAGCCAGGAGAGAGAGAGATGACCTGGACTTATTTGCAGAGTCAATCAGTTTATCCAATTAATCGACAACTGTTTATTCTGCTGCCTGGAGGTGAGACGCAGAATTGGCTGCCTTGTACTGCTAGACTCTTGTGCTATTAGGTTAGATGTAACTTGACCAACTTTGCAGAGCTGCTTGGCAAGGTCAGGGACCTGAGGAAGAGTTAGAGAGCCACTGAGAGTCAGTCCTGTGGGAGGTACATGACACTTTTATCAGCCTGTCCAAGAAAGGATTCAAGGGGTGAATTGATCAGCCTCCAAGAGGTGGTGTAAGATCAGTCTAATCTTAGCTGACAACCATGGAAGGTGACCAGCAGATGGAAGCTGAGGCCATACACTCAAAGCAGGAAAAAATTTTCTCTGCACCTTCTTTAGCACAGACTCCACTGACCAGTGTGGCTGATAGTACTGGGCAGAAGGACATTTTTACTGTCCCTGGGGGCCTGGATCATGTCTTTATTCCTTCGCTTGCCATGTGGGCACAGTCTCCTAGGCAGGCTCCTGATACTTAATCTCCCTTTGCAAGAACTGCACAGCTCTGCTCAGTTCACTTTCACTTGGAGATCCTGTCGTAGCCCAAGCCCTCCCCTGCCATCCAGACTTGCCATCTTCAAAACCTTTGTTTCTGCCTGGCCCCAAACCTATCCTCTGTTCAGCAACTCATTACTTTTCTGACAGAATCATGGCCATGTCTACTTTCAGCCCAGGCCCATTGCCTCTTTACTCAAATTAGCTCAAATTCTTGTCACTGCATGCAACCCTCCTGTTTTTCCTGCCTGGCTGTGCTGTACTCTGAGGGAGATGACATCCTCCTCTTCCCTCTGTGCTGCAGCAGTGTTCCTCCATGCTTCTCCCTGGCTTCCTGCACTGTTCCCACTGCGCTTCCAGCATGGCACCATGCTCTGGGCCCAAATACTCTGCCTGCTCTCCATCAGGCTGACTTCCTCGGCTTTATCTTCCAAAGGCAGGGAGAAGGGCAGATGTCACTGAACAGCTGCTCCCTTTCCCTTCTGAATTCCTTGCATCCCAGGGAAGGTTATCCCTGTCTGATTTCCAGAAAGTCTTTCTTAAGAGTACATGCTGCAGTTTGGCTTTCAATTAAGTGCCCTGGTTCTTACTGCAGCCTTACGTGCTCTAGGAAAAGCACCTTTTTGCAAGAAGGGGTTCTCCCAGTACTCTGAACCTCACTCCTCAGCTCATCGAGCAGCCAAAGGACAAGATCTGTGCAAGGCAAGGTGAAGTTCTGCTCTTCCTATTTTCTGCTGCGACACTCTTCCAGAGCCTGAACTTCCAGTGGTGTTAGCCCCAAACTGCAGCTGCTGGAGTGTCAGCACTGTGATGGGAAGCTGATGTGCAAGGAGCTGAGTGACTTCCCCATCTCTGCTTGTGCAGCCAGTTCAGGACCGCATTTCAGACTTCTCAAACTTGTCCGTATTGATCAGACTAGTTAAATGGCAGGCTTGAAATTAGATTGAGATTGCAAGTAGGCTTCCTGCTGTGCATCTCCCCCCACCCTTGCATTCCAGTCTAGCTGAGGTCCTTCTTGCTGTGGGAGATCCTGTCTTTCTAGCTGTTCTCCTGGTCTCTTGGGGAGCAGCTGCAGTGCGCCACTGCTATTCTTAGCTGTGAAGACAGCATGCAAGTACCTGGCCCAGCAGAGCTGGAGCTGGTGCACTGCTATCTGCCCGGCAGATCTCAGATAAATTATCCAGAAGATCTTGGTACTGTGTAATTGAGTAACTCTGCCACAGGCTGTGTTTCCAGCTATGTACACTCTGCTGTGCATCGGGGCACAGTAATTGCTTGCTCCTGGGAAGCCAAGAGCTCTGGGTTCGTCTCAATTGATTGTGCTCTCTTGTTTGAGATTTTGGAGGGACTCCTCAGATTCACTTAGCGGATTTCATGCTTCCTCCTTTCCTGATGGGAGGTTGCATACATCCAACAATTATCCTCCCTTGGCTATTTTTCCTGTCCTAAAGATGTTGTGCCGCCTGCTTTCTGGTGCAGTCCATTCTAACACAGGAATGAAAAGATCTTCAGATGCTGGGAGACGTGTATGCCCTGGGGACATCTTGAGCAGTGACTGACTGTTCAGATCTGGTGTTAATGCCTCCGGAGTGATCTGCTTTCTAATGGCTGTCAGACCAAGGATCCCTAAGTCTTTCTCAGCACTAACCAAGTCACAACCTTGATTCTCCGCGAGGCCTTGCTGCTGCCCTGGGATGTGCTGACAGCTACAACAAGCAACAGGGGGATGCCCCTTGTATGGCGCGGCGTCTGCGTCTGTGAGGGATTCAGGGCAGGACGTGCTGTTGCATCTCGCTAACGGGTTTCACAGTTCTGCATGGCCATCTGCTGCTTGCTGGCTTTATCCTGTCCGGCTCCCGGTGCGCTCCTGCTGCTTTGTCAGCCCCAGCCAGCTCTGCTCTCCCCTTGCTTTCAAAGGAAAGGCTTGGCCTGGGGCCCAGCCGGAGCTGCATGTTGCACCCTGGTCCCCGAGTGTCAAAGCTGCTGGCACAGGCGCTGCTGGCGGCCAGCCCGGCGGGCCCCTGGCACCAGCGTTAGTGAAAGGCGTGTGGCTGAATGACCTGACTGATCGCGCCGTCTCCCTCTCTCTCTGCCCCAGATCGGCGGACCATTCTCTGCCCGGATCTTCCGTTTCCACAGACTTTGGCAGCTGGCAGATGGTGACAGGGTGTGGCAGTATTCGGGAGCAGGCAATACTGAGCGCAGACGCCTCTCTCCCTTGCAGCTTCCCGGATGAGTTCCCTAGCACTTGCCTGTAAGTGTCTCAAACACAGGATCTCTCCTTGGGTCTCTCGGCTGGCTGTGAGCGCTGGAACTTTATCGCCCTGGCACTTCTGAAGAATACTGGGAGCCCATAACAAACTGTCCCGTCTTCTCTGCCTTGATGCTTTCCATCCGCAAATTCAGTCACTGACCACTCTGCTTATGCTGAACTCAGAAAGAAAATAGTATTTTCTTTGACTAGTGATGGGGGGGGGGGGGGGGCACTTTGCTTTCTGTAGATGGAAGAGGCTTTTCTCTTCCCTGAAGGCACTGAATTTGTGCATAATTGAGTGCATTTGAGGATGCATGCTTGTCAGGACAGGGTTGGTAACCCAGATTTTCTTGCTTTTGGATCTTGCTCAGCTCCATCTCCCCACTGGGGTCAGATCCTTGCTGCAGTAAGAGAGGGGCTTTCCTTTTGTAACCCCGATTTTGTCTGACCACACGCAGCAGGTGCTCTCTCTGGCCTGTGCAGAGCATCAGAGGCCCCGCATCCTGCCGCATCCTTCCATGTAAAATGGCTGGGAGGCAAACATTCCTCCCCAAATAGAAAGCCACCTCTGTGGAAGCTTGAAAGACAGGAGATGCGATTTAATTGCTCTTAGAGGAGAACCTCGGCTTGCGCCTTCAGGCTGCAAACTCTCAATCAATAAACTGAAACAGCAGATCAGGGGCTGCTGCTAGCTAGCTGTGCTAGAGTTGTGCTGCCAAACACTTGCGGGCCCTGACTGAGATCCGACTGCGTGCTCTGGAGGCAGAGGGCAAGCAACATGAAAACCAGTGTCTCCTGTGAGACCGGCTAGCTGCCCCAGCTCGCCTTCTCATGGGACTGTGTGCTGTGCCGCTGAGCAGAGCAGCTGCCCCCTAGTTACGGTGAAGCTGCAAGACCTGTGAATTGGCAGACCAAAAAAAGTCACAAGAGATGTCGGACATGGCTTGGCTGGGATTTACTCCCCTCCTTTCATGAGGACACGCTGAGCTGTTCCTGCAGTTGTTTGGGGATGGGTGAGGGAGCAAAAGGGACTGAAGAATGGGCATCTGAATTCGTGACTGCTTTACTGTGCCCTGAACCTGGCTGTGCTTGGTGGCTGCTGATCACCCGCGAGTCGTTGCTGCCCTTGGAGTTGGATCTAACATCAGAATAGGGAATTCAGTAGAGAGATGTGAATTGAAGTTGAGCTCTGAATCTGCCTGGGCTGAGACCATGGGCTCATGTGGTTTGGAGTCCAGCTGCTTGGGACAGCTGGGTTTGGAGGAAGGGGAACAGCGGTTGTGCTTCTCCCTTGGGTGTGCAGCAGGTGCTGCGAGTGCTCTGCCCTCTTCAGCTCTTCACTGGGGCTGTGGGGTGCTCAGGGGCTGGGGACCCCTTGACTGCGGGTGCTGTGACCAGGAGCTGTGTGGAAGGGATGAAGAGTTCTCAAGGATGTTGTGCTGAATGTAACCCAGGGCTTCCACTCTCTCTCTGCTATGCATTGGCTGTTTGCTCAGGAGCCTATTGTGGGTTTTTCCCAGTTTTTTGCAGCCCAGCACAGTATGAGTTTTTGGAAAATTAAATTCCATTTAAGTTCCCACTTTACATCTCAGCTGGCAGCAGCTCGATGAAGGTACGCTCTTCACAGCCTACTTCCTTGTGCTTGTGTGGGGCTTGTCAGGGCTTACTTAGAGCTTGGGCTTTGACAGCCTCCTCTCATCCTGCACCCCAAGCTGCAGACGAGAGGACAAGCTTAGGAAGTGGAGCAGGGCAGAGTGGATTTGGCAGGGAAGTGCAACCCACCTCCCTGGTTGAACCGCTCGGAGCAAAGTGGTGCAGCTGGTCTGCAGGGCTTGGTGTCAGGCAGGGGCTGGCCGCTTGACCCCGTGCTTTGGAGCATCTTACTCCATGAAAGAAACATCTAAATACAAAATTTGCCCTGAGAAGAGGTGCGAGATCCAGAAGATGCAGGACCTAACTGCTGCACGCCCTCGCTTACCTCTGCATGTGACACGTAAGATCACTGTACTCGGGTGCAAGTAAGTCCTGCTTTCATGTAGCTTATTTTTAATGCTAGCAGGTTTGCGAGTTCCACGTCCTAATTAGGTTGCCAAAAAGCATCTTTTTAATGTGTTTAGGTATGTTGCCTTTTTCCTTTGCCCTCTGGCTTCTCTTTATTATCAGACACTGTAAACAGCGGCCCGATTGGCTGCCTCGGCATCGCTTGCTGTTTATAGGCCTCCCACCATATCCTCTTGCTGCTGTTTCCGGACCGAAGCTGTTGGCTGTGGGTGGTTAACACTTCCATTCAAATGAGCTGTGCCAATTTATAGCCAGCCCAGGCGCTGGAGAGATTAAAGAGAATTTTTTATGGGGAAGGTTTGCGCTGTGCCCTTGGAGTGACCTTTGAGGAATGTCTTATTCTCTCTGGGAACCACCGGCACGTCGCAGAGGCGCTGCAGCAAGGACCGTCTGAGGCCAGAGCTCTTGGAAGAGCTGCCACTGAACCCTCATCTTCCTTTCCCCTGCTCCCTCGGCTGAAATATCGCCTGCCCTCTGCTTTCTTCCCCGGCCCTAACCAGCTGCGTGGATCAGCTGGAGAGGAAAGCGGGTCCCGGGGGAAGCCGTGCCCTACTCTGTGGGCAGCCCTCCTGCTTGCAGAGAGCAGCCGTGCCAGGGAGCAGAAGTAAAATGCTGCTCAGCTCTTCTCTTTCTATGGCTGGAGTGCTCCTGGGGGCTTTTGTCACCTTGTCTGCCCCCTCTCCTTCCCCACAGCTGTCTGTGCTGGCACATGCGTGAGAGGCTGGGGCGGGTGGAAGTGAGGGACAGTCACAGATAGGTTGGAAGCGACTGTCTGGGCACGGCACATGTGGACAGGCTCCAGAGGGAAGGGCTGTGTGAGGAGAGGAGGGAGCTGGCACAGGGGCTGACAGCAGCCGGCACCCCCTTGGCGAAAGCAGCACTTTCTGTATGAACCACGGCCTCGTCAGCACCGGGGCGTGGGGAGAAACAGGGTGGGGGGGATGAAGGAGGAGACCAAGGGGAGAGCAGGAGGCTGAGGCTGCGAGAGGTTCCAGGAGAGAGTGTTGCTTTGGGCAAGGAGCTGCTGGAGCTGGAGCCTTTTGGAGCTGGTGCTGCCTCAGCCACTGGGACCAGTGGCCGGAGCCCCAGCCCTGCTGCCACCGTCCTGCCCCACATCAGGAGCGAGAGCTGGGATGGGGAGAGGGATGGCTGTAGGTGCTGACCTCCCTCTTCTGTCTCCTAGGGTGGTGTCGGCAAGCGACCGCGAGTCCCGGCTGGAAGAAGTGCGTTCCGCCTTTCTGGCCAGCTACAGCCGGACCATCGGCCTGAAGGCTGTGCCCCCCAGCCCCTCGGGGGCCATCGGCGGCCTCCTCGAGCAGTTCGTGCGGGGCGTGGGACTGAGAGGCAGCAGCACACTCTGAACGTGGCCTTCCCGGACCGCTGGCGGGAGAACCGAGGCTGCCGGGTCCCCCTGGCCAGATCCTCGGGACCCCCCTTCCCCGTGTGGGCGCCCACCGCCTGCTGCCGCCCGCCCCTGCCTGGGGCCGGGGGAGCTCCGACAAATCTCTGCAGTAAAGACACCCCGAGCTGTGGCCTCTGCTGCCTCCTGCCTGGGCTGCGGGCGGGGAGGGGGAGGGCAACGGGGCTGAGCCGGGGGGCGGCGGGGGCGGGGGCGGGGGGAGAGCCGGTGGTGCCGCTTGTTATAAATAACCCGGCCCACGCTCCGGGAGCGGCGGCACTGAAATAGCACCGAGCCGGGACCGGGAGGGAGCCCCGGGCGGGGCGGGAGTCGGGGCTGAGCAACCACCACACCGGAGTGGGGGGGGGGGGAAGCCGGTGGTGAGTCCGCAGCCCCGGACGGCGGGTCCCGGTGGGGTCGGGAGGGACGAGCCCCCCCGCCGCTCCCCGGGGCCGAGCCGTGGCGGGTCGGGGCAGTCCCCGGTGCTGAGCCCACCCCCCCGGTGCCCGGGGCGGCGCTGGGGCCGCCGTGCCCGTGCCTGTGCCGTGCCCGCCCCCGGGCGCGCCCGCCTCGGCGGCGCGGGAGGAGGCGGCGCGGAGCAGCGGCGGCGCCCGGGCGGGGATGGCGTCTCCGGGAGCGCTGGAGCCGGCGGCCGGCACCGTGCCGGGCACCAAGGTGGAGCTCACCGTGTCCTGCCGGTGAGCCGGGAGCGGGGCGGGGGAGGCGGCGGTGGGGGGGGGGTGCGAAACGCTGCGGGGTGTCCCGCAGAGCATCCCGCTGCCCGCCGGTCAGCTCCGCGGCGGCGCGGGGTGGGCTGCGGGTTTCCCCTCGCTCCCCCGGGTGCTGCTGCTCGGTGTCGCGGTGTGTGTTCCAACGCCCCTCGGCCCGGCTGCCCCCCGTGGGGAGCGGTCCCGTCCGCTCCGTGGGGTCCCCGTGGGATGCTGGCACCGGGCACGGCTCGGCGGCGCGGCTGCTTGGAGGGACCCGCTGCTCTTACCCAGGGCTGGGGCGCGGGACAGCCCCACTCGAGGCGATGCTGGCGGGGCGTGGGGTGGCGGTGCTGGCTGCAGGCAGGCTGCCCGGCTCTGCGAGCCCCGTGGGAGGCAGCAGGGCCAGGAGTGGGGTCAGTCTTGGCCCGTGGCGGGATGGGGGCTGCGAGGAGGTGCTGCTCGGTGCCTCTGGCTACCGGTGAGGTCCGCGGGGCAAGCAGTGGCTGCTGAGCCAATCTGTCGGTGGCTAAATATAGCCCGGCAGAGGCACCGCTGCCCTCGCTGCCCGCAGCTGGGGGGTCCTGCCCGCAGGCACCGGCACCAGCGACCTCCTGGGCAGCAGCATCCCCCATGCTGGGGGGTCAGGGCAGACTTGCAGCTGACACACACACACACACCCCACCCCGAGCCCTGCAAACTCCACTCTGGGCCAGGGACTGTCGTGCCCCCTCCCTGCCAGTCCCTCTGGGCAACGGGCAGTGAGGCTGCGTGGTCGTGGGGCCTGGCAGCTCCGGGCAGAGGTTGGGGTTCACTCCTGGAGACAGCACAGGGCAGGGGCTTCAGCTTTGCAGCCCCCCGAGGGCTCAGCCCCATCCAGCACTGCTGGGGAGCCCAAGGGGAAGGGGGGGGGGGGTCTCACCGCTACATGCTGGGGTCAGGGGAGCTGGCTGAGCTCCGCAGCCCCCGGCCATGCCCCAGCCCACCCTGTGTGGCCACCCCAGGGGTGCAGGAATGATCCCAGCAGAGCCGGTTGCAGCCCCTGGCACTTTCCGGTGTCACACCGTGCAAAGGCCAGCGAGCGGTGGCTCTGCCGGTGGCTGTGTTGGGGGTGCAGAGCTGGTCCCCAGCAGCTGCCCAGCCCCTGCTCTAAGTGTCTCCTTTCTTCTCACTTCTGTGCCCTGCCATTAGCTGCCATCCCACTGCCGGGGTGCGGCGGGCACTCAGTCGGTGCCGGCGGCACAGGGGAAGGTTTCATCCTCTAAATGGGTTCCCTGTCGTGTTCAATCATTGTCAGCGCTGCAGACGCTGCTCCCCACTCGCCCCGCTGTCCCGCCAAACCTTGCGGTGGGAGCCAATGTGTCACCCCCAGGGTGCCAGGGCGTTTTGTCCTGGGTGCCAGCACAGTCTTCTGGCACGGTGCCATCCCGTGATCGGGGAGAGGACATAGGGACACTGCAGGGCTGGGTGGGTGGCACCCAGGGTGGCTCACGCCTGGCTCCGTCCCCCCAGGAACCTGCTGGACATGGACACCTTCTCCAAGTCTGACCCAGGTGGGTGGTGGGGCTGGGAAGGGGGCACAGCATGGCACAGCACGGGCACAGCACGGCACAGCAGCCCAGATCGGCTCCTCTCTCCACAGTGGTGGTCCTCTTCGTGCAGGGCTCGGGGAGCAGCGAGTGGAAGGAGGTGAGCGCAGCCCCTTTCGCCGGGTTCCTGGGGAGGCTCCCAGCCCTGTGCCGGGGGTGCTGCCACCCCCAGTGCCCCCGCTCCTGGCTAATCCCCAGCTGGGTTAAACAGGCCCATATGGCCACCCATGTCCACACTAATGATCCCTCCAAGTCCTCACTAATGATCCGGCCCTGCCAGTAGCACTAATCCCCCACCAGGATTAGTGCCAGGGCAGCTGTGATGGGGAGAGGTCCCAGGGGGGCCCACGGGGGGCCCACCCTCACCCATCTCCCTGCAGTTCGGGCGCACCGAGGTGATCGACAACACCCTGAACCCCGACTTTGTCCGCAAGTTCGTCCTCGACTACTATTTCGAGGAGAAGCAAAACCTCCGCTTCGACGTGTGAGTAGGGTGGCCAGGGAAGGGCTTGGCCCTGCTCAGGGTGGAACAAAGCACTGAGTTGGTAATAAATAAGGATAATAAATAATGATAATAAATAAGGATACAGTGGCGAAAGGCCTGGATGGGTGGGGAAGCGGGGCTGTGTGCCGGGACACCCCCACGGGCACCAGCTCAGGGCTCTGCTCTCCCACCACCAGCTACAACGTGGACTCCAAGAGCTGCTCCATTTTAAAGCAGGTGAGCGCAGCCCGTGCGGGGGGAGCACGCGGTGACACCCCGGTGTGACGCCTCAGTGGGGCACCCCGAGGCTGTGCCCTGTGTGGGTGCTGTCAGGGGGGGGACAGGTGCCCCTTGGAGGGCTCTAACCCGCTCTCCATCTCTCCGTGCCCCGTGGGGACTGGCAGAAGGTAGGTGCCCACCACGTACCAGCCCCTGCTTTTCCCTGGGTACCTGGCCATCGTGGGGGTGCCTGGTGGGGCAGGGTGCAGGATGAGGCCAGGACACATCACGGGGGGGGCTTTACGGATGCAGTTTTATGGGTGCAGAGTGGGTGCAGAGTGGTCTGAGGGGTGCAGGATGGGTCCTGGGCTGGGGGGTGGCTCCTGGGGCACACGGTGAGTTCAGGACACTTGGGGTGGCCCCATGGCAAGGTGGTGGCAGGTCCCACGGGTGCGTCAGGAGGGCGAGGGGTTGGTATGAGGAGGGGGGGGGCTGTGTCAGGAGCCCTCAGGGTCTCACGGTGATGTGCTCGGGGTGCAGGACTTCCTGGGGCAGGCGTTCGTGGCGCTGGGGGAGGTGATCGGGTCCCAGCGGGGCCGCCTGGAGAGAGCCCTCACGTGAGTCACACCCCGTGGAGGGGCAAGGGGAGGGGGTCCCAACACCGTGTCCCCAGCCACCCACCCCATGGGACCCTTCCCTGCACATCCCCTGATGGGTGCACCGGCCCCATGCTGCTAAACACCAGCCATGGGGCACGAGCCCCGACCCCACCTCCTGCCCCTGTCCCACCCTCCTTGTCCCCAAGCTGACCCGGCACCTCTGGTCCCAGGGGGGTCCCAGGGAAGCGGTGTGGAACCATCCTGTTGCTGGCCGAGGAGCTGAGCAACTGTCGGGTGAGTGCTCGTGTCTCAGCAGCAGCGAGGCAAGAGCTCCACGGCCCCCCCCGGTGTGGGTGGGCGCTGGGGACAGGGGTGAGGAGGTGGCCAGCGGTGACAGTCCCCATCCCCAGGATATTGTCACGATGCAGCTGTGTGCCAACAAGCTGGACAAGAAGGACTTCTTTGGAAAATCCGACCCCTTCCTCGTCTTCTACCGCAGCAACGAGGATGGCACGTGAGCGCGGGGGCCCGGCGGGGCGGGCAGGGTGCCGGCATCCACCGTACGGCACACCCCGACCCTGCCCTGTTCCCGCAGCTTCACCATCTGCCATAAGACGGAGGTGGTGAAGAACACGCTCAACCCGGTGTGGCAGCCCTTCACCATCCCTGTGCGCGCCCTCTGCAACGGCGACTACGACCGGTACGGGGACGGGGACGGGGCAGCCGTGGGGCCAGAGCAGGGTATGAGCATCTCGTCGCAGGTTTGGCCTCGCAGTGGCAGCCAGCGCAGAATTGGGTCCTTATTGTTTTTTTGTTTTTTTTTTTTTTTTTTTCCTTCTTCTGCAACCCAAATTACATAAAGGCATCCCCCTCCTTTCCAGGTCCCCCGCCGTGACCCAAATTTCCCGATTCCCTCCCGGCAGAGACTCAGGCCGGGCAGGCGGGGCGGCTCCGCTGGCAACTAGCGGGCAGGGTGTTCACTGTGGGGTGGGCTGCAGGGGCTGAGTGTCCCCAAACCAGGGGGGCCGGCGGGAGGGGCCACACCAGCCAGGCTGGCAGCTCACCCTCTGCCCACCTTCGTTTTCAGGACAGTGAAGATAGACGTGTACGACTGGGACAGGGATGGGAGGTGAGGCCGTGCCCGTGGGGTGGTGGGGGACACCGAGGTGCCACCGCTGCTTCCCGGGGTGCCCCTGACCAGGGTGCCTGGCCACGCCGAGCTCACACTCCTCCCACAGCCACGACTTCATTGGGGAGTTTGCCACCAGCTACCGGGAGCTCTCCCGGGCACAGAGCCAGTTTACAGTGTATGAGGTAGGGCAGGGAGAGCGGGGGGGCTGAGGGTCACCCCACACCGGGGCTGACCCACCCCTGCGCCCACAGGTACTGAACCCCAGGAAGAAATGCAAGAAGAAGAAATACGTAAACTCCGGCACCGTGAGTGGGCTAAGGCACTCCTGGGGCTCCGGCTTGGGGAGGAGACAGGTCTGACCCCCCCACTGTGCCTGTTGGGGGGGTGTGTCTGGATCTGACCCCCCCCATGCCCACAGGTGACGCTGCTCTCCTTCTCCGTGGAGTCCGAGTTCACCTTCGTTGACTACATCCGGGGCGGGTGAGTGGGGGGCCAGGTGCCCCCCAGCTCCTCGAGACCTCCCACGGGCAAGGGTCTCGGGGCGAGGATGGTGGTGACAGTGCAGGTTCAGCCCAGGGGTGACGAGGGGGCGGTGGGGCTGGGGAGGGGGTGCAGGACAGTGGCCCCGGGCTGTGGGGTGCTGGCTGGGGAATGGGGGGGCCCTAGGCAACGGGTCCCAGGGTGGGGAGGACATGCTGCGCTGTGGGGCTAGAAGACAGCATCCCTGCACCGTGGGGCCGGCAGCCTCCCTCGCTCTTCCCCCCACCCCCCTCCCCAAGGACGCAGCTGAATTTCACCGTCGCCATCGACTTCACGGCCTCCAACGGTGAGTGCAGCCGGTGCAGGGGGGGGTGTGTGTGTGTGGGGGGGTCCCCATCGCTGCAGCCACGGGGCAGGTGCCAACGGGTGCTGTGCCACAGGGATGCCATCGCAGCCCACCTCGCTGCACTACGCGAGCCCCTACCAGCTGAGCGCCTACGCCCTGGCGCTGAAGGCGGTGGGGGAGATCATCCAGGACTATGACAGCGACAAGCTCTTCCCCGCCTACGGCTTCGGTGCCAAACTCCCACCCGACGGCAAGATCTCCCACCAGTTCCCCCTGGTGCGCCCCTGGGGTTGGGAGGGGAACGCTGGGGTGGGGGGGTGTCCGCAACAGGTTGGCGGTGGGGGTGAAGCATCCTGCCCCAGCATCCTGTAGCTGGGGGGGACACACACACACCGGGAGCTGTGGTCCCCCTCCAAACACCCGTCCCTGTCCCCCAGAACAACAATGTGGACAATCCCAGCTGTGCTGGCATCGAGGGCGTGCTGGAGTCCTACCTCCAGAGTCTGCGCACCGTCCAGCTCTACGGTCCCACCAACTTCGCCCCTGTCATCAACCAGGTGGCTGGGTGAGCACCGGGGGACACTGTCCCCTTTGCTGTCCCCAAATGCCGCCGGTCCCACAGCAGGGCTGGCTGCTCAACACTGGTGGGGCTGCTGGAGGGACCCCATCCCTCGTCCCCGCAGAACGGCTGCCCAGGTGACCGATGGCTCGCAGTACCACGTCCTCCTCATCATCACCGACGGCGTCATCTCCGACATGCTGCAGACCAAAGAAGCCATCGTCACCGTGAGTGCACCCTCGTCGTCGTGAGTTCACCCCGCGCCGGGTGCCGCCCCGGCTGCCACCCTGCCTCTGCTCCACAGGCTTCTGCTTTGCCCATGTCCATCATCATCGTGGGAGTGGGTCCGGCTGAATTTGAGGGTGAGTTGGGGCTTGGGGACGCTGGAGAAAAGGGACGGAATCACTGTCCCTTCCTCTGGGATGCCAAAGGGCCACCCCACCGAGGCTCAGTGACACCGGCTGTCACCCCCCAGCCATGGAGGAGCTGGATGGTGACGAGGTACGGGTGTCTTCCCGGGGACGCTACGCCGAGAGGGACATCGTACAGGTAACGCCAACATCAAGCCCGGTCCCACCAGGGACAAGATGCTCAGCCCCTTGCTGACCCCCCCCCCCCCCCCGGCAGCCACAGGGTTGCTTCCAACCTGGTTTCAAACTTCTTTCCCTCAAAGTTTGTGCCGTTTCGGGATTACGTGGACGACTCGGGGAACCAGGTGCTGAGCATGGCCCGCCTGGCCAAGGACGTGCTGGCAGAGATCCCCGAGCAGCTGCTCTCCTACATGAAGACCCGCGACATCAAGCCTCGCCGGGCAGACCCCCAGTAGCTCCTCCGTGGGCCGTGGGGCCAGCTGGCGGGGCGAGGACACGTGTCACCTTTCTTCCGCCGCTGGTCAGGGTTTAGCCATGGAGATGTGTGTGTGTCCCCCCCTCCCCGAGGGCAATAATTTGGTGCGTGGGGCCGGGACCCTCTTCTGGCGGGTCCGTGGGGCTGGACGTTCCCAGCCGCCCCTCCTTTTGCCCGGCCAGCGGCAAAGCCCCGGCACAGCGGGGCTGGCGCGGCCCGAATGAGCCCTCAGCCGCGGCAGCGCGGGCAGGGCCGGCACCGGGGTACAGGCTCTTGGGGGCCCACGGTGTGTGTCCCCCCGCCCCGAGAGGGCAGCCTGGCTCCCTTCCCCGGGGAGGAGGCCAAGCCTGGGGCTGGGTGCATGCCGGGGGTCCCAGCCCCGCCAGCTCCTTGGGGCAGGGGCCCTCGCCCCGCTCCTGCCTGCACCCCGCTCCTGCCTGCACCTCGCCGCTCGGCCGAGCGCCCCGGTTCTCCGGCTCCGGTGCCCCGGTGCTGGCCGGCCTGCCCGCCCCACAGCCGGGGGGGGTGCCGGGGTGGGAGGGCGGGCGCGGTCTGTACCCCATTACCGACTGTAAATAAACCTCTCCATCCGAGCCTGCCGCCGTGCTGGGGGGCACTGAGGGCGGGGGGGGGGGGGGGACAGGGGCGGGGGGGGGGCCGGGGCGGGGCTCCCGAGCGGTGCCTGTGATTCGCGGCGGCAGATTCGCCACAGCCGCGGTGGGGGCGACCCGCTCCCCCGCCGGCCTCCACGGAGGGAAGGGGGTGGTGGGGGTGGGGGTGGGGTCTCCCCCCGCTCCCGCCGCCCTTCCGCCACCCCCTCCCCGCCGCCTCCGTCCCACCGCCCGCGCCCGGCTCCGGCCGTGCCGAAAGTGCGGTTGCTAAGGGCGGCGCGGCGCTTTACCCAGCGGCCGCCCCGCGCCAGGCGCCGCCGCAGCCTCCATTGTTGCGGCCCGGCCCGGGCCCGCCGCCGCCGCCGCCGCCGCCGCCCATGGAGCCGCCGCCGCCCGCGCCCGCCCGCTGAGCGCGGCCCCGGGGCCGGTGAGCGCGGCCCGGAGGGAGGGAGGGAGGGAGGGAGGGGAAGGCGGTCGCACCGCCGCCGGGGCTTGGGGAGGGGGCGGCGGGGCGGGGGGCTCGGCCTGGCTCGGCCTCACCCCCCCCCCCCCCCGCCCCTCAGCCCCTCGGGCCCCCTCAGCCCCGCTCGGGCGGGCGACGCCATGGGCGTAGACTTCGACGTGAAGACCTTCTGCCACAACCTGCGGGCCACCAAACCCCCTTACGAGTGTCCGGTGGGCACCTGCCGCAAGATCTACAAGAGCTACAGCGGGATCGAGTACCACCTCTACCACTATGACCACGACAACCCCCCCCCGCCCCAGCACACCCCCCTGCGCAAGCACAAGAAGAAGGGGCGCCAGGCCCGCGCCGCCAACAAGCAGTCGCCCAGCCCCTCCGAGACCTCCCAGTCGCCGGGCCGTGAGGTGATGACCTACGCCCAGGCCCAGCGCATGGTGGAGGTGGACCTGCACGGCCGCGTCCACCGCATCAGCATCTTCGATAACCTCGACGTGGTGTCCGAGGACGAGGAGGTGCCCGAGGAAGCGCCCGAAAACGGGAGCAATAAGGAGAACACGGAGACCCAGAGCGTCCCGCCCAAATCCGGCAAGCACAAGAACAAGGAGAAGCGCAAGGATTCCAACCACCATCACCACAACGCCTCGGCCGGCACCACCCCCAAGCTCCCCGAGGTGGTGTACCGGGAGCTGGAGCAGGACACCCCCGACGCCCCACCTCGCCCCACTTCTTACTACAGGTATTGTCCATGCTCAGGGTGCGAGGAGGCATCCAGGCAGCTCTAGCTCGTGCGCTGGGTCTGGAGGCAGAATTGGTCCCAATCTGTGCGGTTGACTTGGCCATGGTGCATGGAAATAGCCTCTGTCTGCCTCTCCGGGGTCTTGCGGAGCTGGCTGGCCCGTGGCTTCAGGCTCCCAGAGCTCTATCTGGCATCACACCCCAGTTGTGAGGGGTCCGTGCGCCTGCAGAGCTCCCGGTTGCCGCTTAGGTCGTTGCCAGCAGCTGGATTGCTGCGCTCTTTCCTTGCTGGGATGGCAGGTACAGTTATAAGAAAAACCGAATGCGTCTTCCTGCCTTCCCTGCTACTCTTCAGAGGTGTTCTGGGATAGCTCTAGAGCCCCCCAGCACCAGGGTTTACCTGTAAGATGTGTGTGTTTGTGGGCTTAACGTGTCTTTGTCGCCCTACGGTTTTTCCACCGGTGGTTTGGTGAGCGTGACGGCCCAAAGCAGTACCTTAAGCGGGGAGTTAACAGTGAACCAAAGTAAAGGCTTGTGTGGCCACCCTTGTCACCACGCGCCTTGAGAAGCCGGCACCGCGTTCCAGGGACGGCATAATGATGTTATTTTGTGTCAGGGCATTAGAAAAAAACCCTCCCCCTGAGGTGTCTGCAGTGCCGTTGGCTGCAATAGCGGGAGGTGGTTTCTGTCAGTTGCTGGAGCAGCAGCTTTGGGGTTCGAGCTCCTTCCTCTCTAAATAACATCTCTTGACCCACAACCTGGAGTGAAAGAGAAGAAGGCGCAGCTGCCCTCACCAGAATTAACGAAACGTGGTGCCTCTGTGCCTCTTGGCTGTTGCGTCTTGGGCACGAGGCCACTGCCTCCAGAGCATCGGGCACCTCCTTGGTGGCTTGTGCAGGCTCCCATCTTGTGCTGATGAGTCTCCAAGGCCTGTACCTCGCCCCTTAGGTGTTATTTTCTCTGTGTTGTGCTCAGTGTGCTGTGTTGCCGCTGTGCTGCTCAGGATGCAGCGGTACCTCCCACTTCTGCACATTTCTGCCTTGTCCCTGTTTTTTTACTTTGACTTATGGCTTGACTGGAGCATTTAAACGTTCCCCCAGCCACGGCCTGCGGGAGTTAGGGTTCGGCAGCTCCAAGCCCCCGCCAGTCATGCCCTCACCCTCCTGTGCTGTCCTTCCAGGTACATTGAGAAGTCAGCAGAGGAGCTGGATGAGGAGGTGGAGTACGACATGGACGAGGAAGATTACATCTGGCTGGACATCATGAACGAGCGGCGGAAGACCGAAGGCGTGAGTCCCATTCCCCAGGAGATCTTTGAGTACCTGATGGACCGGCTGGAGAAGGAGTCCTACTTCGAGAGCCACAACAAGGGGGATCCAAACGCCTTGGTGGATGAGGATGCTGTCTGTTGCATCTGCAACGACGGGGAGTGTCAGAACAGCAACGTCATCCTCTTCTGCGACATGTGCAACCTGGCTGTGCATCAGGAGTGCTACGGGGTGCCCTACATCCCGGAGGGACAGTGGCTCTGCAGACGGTGCCTGCAGTCACCTTCTCGAGCCGTGGACTGTGCCCTCTGCCCGAACAAGGGGGGGGGCCTTCAAGCAGACGGACGATGGGCGCTGGGCACACGTGGTCTGTGCCCTCTGGATCCCGGAGGTGTGCTTTGCCAACACCGTCTTCCTGGAGCCCATCGACAGCATCGAGCACATCCCGCCAGCGCGCTGGAAGCTGACCTGTTACATTTGCAAGCAGCGTGGCTCCGGGGCTTGCATCCAGTGTCACAAAGCCAACTGCTACACCGCCTTCCACGTCACCTGCGCCCAGCAGGCCGGGCTGTACATGAAGATGGAGCCCGTCCGGGAGACGGGGGCCAACGGTACCTCCTTCAGCGTACGCAAAACCGCCTACTGTGACATCCACACGCCGCCGGGCTCTGTGCGCAGGCTTCCCGCCCTCTCGCACAGCGAGGGGGAAGAGGAGGACGAGGAGGAGGAGGAGGAAGGGAAGGGCTGGAGCTCTGAGAAAGTCAAAAAAGCAAAGGCCAAGTCTAGGATCAAGATGAAGAAGGCGCGGAAGATCCTGGCAGAGAAACGAGCCGCAGCGCCCGTGGTTTCTGTGCCCTGCATCCCCCCCCACAGGTACGACCTGCCACCCTCCCTCGACTGTGGAGAAATTTCTCCCTTTCCCTGTGCCTTTTATCCCGCTTTCCATGTAGGCGTTATCTTGTTCCTCTTGTTAGCTTTTCGCCCAGGTACTTTTCACTTTGTTCTCGTAGGGGGCTGTTGGTGGTTTTCTCTGGGAGTCCTGCAGAGAGGCAGGGCGATGCGCTGCCCCACAGAGGTGTCTGGGCCCTCAGTGGGGCAGGAAATAGCTGCTGTTAGTTTAACGGCAGAGAACGAACTTGGCCGGACGTGTCAGGAAGCAGCTGGGGGTTCCCAGCACTCCTTTCCTGTTTAGCTGACCTGAGGCGCTGGAGTAAACTGGGGAGGAGGGGGCTGCCCTCCTTTCTGCCAGGGTTTGTTTTCTCCCAGGACTGTGCTGGGGAAAAGAGGGATGTGTGAGAGCGATTCAGGCCTGAAACCTCTGCACGGCCGCCTGTGGCTGGAGAGCACCAGGGCTCCTGCCTGCCGAGAGGCACGGCTGTCACTGCTGTCATGAGGTTGACTTCACAGCACAAAGGCAGCGCAGGTGCTGCCAGGAGGGTACTTGCGGCCTTGTCGGGGGTCGTGTTTCTGTCACGTCCCCACCCTAAGGGCTCATGGGAAGGTGCAGACACCCAGTAGTTACCAGCATAACCATCGTGTGCCTCGCACTGCTCTGATCATTGGGCTGGCGTGCAAATCCCGAAACAAGAGCATCTAAGAGCCTTGTGAGAATTTGCCAGTGTCGTTTATAGCTCTGGGTGTCCTCGGCAGTGTGCAAAAGCAGGTAGAAGCATCCCAGGATGGTTTTGTACCTTGCCATCGCCCTGCAGCAGGCATCGCACGGTTGAAGCGTAGGTTGGGCGCGGAAGCGTTTGCCTCCATGGCTGCAAACCACCCCCGCGGCGCTGCTGAGCTCTCCTCCTCCCCGCGGCAGGGGCTGTGCTGGGGGGGTCACCCCTGGTGCCGTTACCGGCCAGCCCGCCGAGCACGGCTGCGACCGCGCAGGGACGTGGGACCGCTGCTTCCCCACGGACCCTTGAAACGGTCTCCTGCGCGGTCGGAGGGCAGCACGCAGAAACCGTGGGCTTTGCTTCCTGGGCAGTGTTCTGGTGACTTGCGGAGTCCGGTCTCTGCTACAAGGCTGCTGGCTTTTTGCCACAGTCTGTTTGTGTCCTAACCATATGTTTTTTCTCACTTGAGGCTTGCTCTATAGCCAGAGCCTCTTTTCTTATGTACAGACACGTTGGCAGGCGGTTTGTAGATTCTTGCTGCTATCGTTGCGCTCGCAGCAAAACCCACACTGAGCTAGAAGCTGTTAACCTCTCCCCAGGCCTTCCTGTTGGGATTAATTATTCTTCAAGGGCTGTTGCCAGAATGCCAAATGTCTTCCTGTGGGAGCTGTGCTTGGCCGGCGATGGCACGTGAGGCTGCTGTCCCCAGCCTCTTCAGGTGAGGCTGATGCAGGTCGGATCATCCCCTGCGAAGAGCTGTCCCTCTGAGACATGGAGATGCTGGGGGTCCGTCCCTTCAGCTCCCCACTAGCAGGGCGTCTCTGTCCGGCCTTGCTGAATGAGGCTGTCCCAGCCCCTTCAGGCTTTCTGCTGTTGTAGAGAGTAGGAAAATTCCTTTTGTGGTGCTTTCAGCTATTTAGGGTAGTCCTTCATTAGTTCAGATAGGATCTCTGTTGTGCTCATGCCTCCTGTTACCCTCCTCATGCTTTGCCAGGTTTAGTCAAGCTACGGGCTCCCTGGGGCTCAAGATTGTCTGGTAACGTCTGGCCAGGGACTTTGTCACCGTGAGTGGCCCTCAGCCTGGTAAATAATGGGTTTGGGATAGCAGCGCCGTAACACTTGAGGTCTCAGGGACTGTGGGAGCTGTTAAAGGTCCAGCCCCCGATGCAGCTGTGTCGTACCCCGACCTGGCACAGCCTGCCCCAGGCTTTTGCCCAAAAGTTGGCAGGAGGTAGAAATGAAAAATCTGTTTTGGAGACGCAAGGCTCGATGTTTCCTGGTGTCCTCTGTCGCGGCTGACTCGGGCGGCCAGCTCCTCTGCATGACTTGGTGTTACAGAAATTCCTGCCACAGGGAAGGGTGCTCTCTGCTCGAGAAGCTTCTCAGCTGCTCTTGGGTGGCCTTGCTGCTACACCCCTCCAGCCAGGGCTTCTCCTGCAGCGGCCCTGCTTGCCTTGTTGATGGGGTCTGTGGTTCCTCTCCCTTCTTCAGGCTCAGTAAGATTACAAACCGTTTAACCATCCAGAGGAAGAGCCAGTTCATGCAGAGGCTGCACAGCTACTGGACGCTGAAGAGACAGTCCCGCAATGGTGTCCCTCTGCTCCGCCGCCTTCAGACACACTTGCAGTCGCAAAGAAACTGCGACCAGGTAAGGGCTGCTCGTTGGGGTGCTGCGGGGAATCCTGGCTGCGCGCGCGCGCTTCCTGCGCCTTCGGGGCTGTGGGCTCAAAGCCTTTGCTGCATGCGGTGCCTGCAGGCGCAGAAGTGGGGCCAGGAGTATGAGCTCCCAGATGAGGAAAGGGCAGCCCCAGCTGCTTTTGCTGCTTCACCTTCTCCTCTGCTCTTGGCGTTCAGAGATTTGCCAGGCAGCGACACTGCTGGCAGTCTGCCACGGGAAGGGAATCCTGCCCTCTCATGCTGCCGCGCAGAAGTTAGCTCCTTCCTCGTGCCTGCATTTAGCCGGTGGTGATGGCAAACCTGTCAGAAATGGCTCTAGTCTGAGGCTGCTGTGTCAGTGAGTGTCGAGAGAGGTGGCCAGGGATCTCCAGAAACAGTCTGGAAGGAACCAAGGCCTCACTTCCAGTTTCTGAAACCGCTCCAGGAGCGCTCCCTGTGGGTGCTGCTTCCAGCCCACTGTCTGCCTCAGCCCTTAGTGCTTCACAGATGTGAGGTCTCTGCTGCCAGAGAAGAAGACTTTTTTTCTTCTGGCTCCCTATCTGAGCTCTAAATCTTTCTTTCTGAGCCCTTGGAAGACTGACCGGGCAGGAATTTCTCCTGCTATTGCCCCCTCTCATTTTTATTTGCTGGAGAAGAGCTGAGACTGCTTCTGCTCATCTTTGTCTATGGCAGAACATAAGTCATCATTTTTTGGTGCTCCAGAAGTGAAAATAACCAGAGCTGTGTTCCGTTTTTGCACTTTTGCCGAGCTCTGAGCAGCAGCACAGACCCTGGTATTGTCGTTCTGTGCTCTTGGGCAGCTGCAGGCAGTCGGTTGTGTTAGGAAGAGTGTTTTCAGAGGCTCTGGATGTCCACCTCCTGGCATCCTAAGGGCTTGGTGGCCAAGGAGCAGGTATTCAGCTCTGCCCCGAGGTCAGGCTGTTTCTGAGCGACCCACCTAGGTTATAACAAGGGAACTGGGACCTTTGCTGAACCAGCGGGTCAGGCATGCCAGTTCTCTTTGCCAGGGAAGAGCCCCAGCACACTCTCAGGAAGGCGGAGATGGGAACACATCTCCTGTCAGCTCATGGTCTCTGATGTTCCTGCAGAGAGACACTGAGGATAAGAACTGGGCCCTGAAGGAGCAGCTGAAGTCATGGCAGCGCCTCCGCCATGACCTAGAGCGTGCACGCTTGCTGGTGGAGCTGATACGCAAGCGGGAGAAGCTCAAGAGAGAGACGGTAACGATTGTTTGCCCCTCCTTGGGGAGCTGCTGGGGTGGGCATGAGCATGGGCTCTCCAGAGTGCCGTGGGGTGTGTGCAAGGGTCCCTCAGCCGCGCTGCGCCCTGCCCCGGCGGCTCTGAGCAAAGGTGGCTGCTCTGCAAGGCTGAGGTGGGATGTGCAGGTGCTGGAGCTGGGGTTGCGCCTCCGTGCCCCAAAGACGGGGCTGAGGTGCAGTCCCTGCCGCTCGCGCCAGGAGAGGTGTCGCTGTCCTGTAGGACTGCACCGCTGCTCCCTGGGGACTGTCCCCGCCGCTGGGCAGGGGGCTCAGCCCCGCTCTTGTTCCTCTTGTTTCAGATCAAAGTGCAGCAGGTGGCACTGGAAATGCAGCTGACCCCCTTCCTCATCCTCCTCCGCAAGACGCTTGAGCAGCTGCAGGAGAAAGACACGGGCAATATCTTCAGCGAGCCGGTCCCTCTGTCTGAGGTAACAGAAATCTACGAAGTAAGAACCCCCTCCCCCAGATTTCTACTTCACTCAAACCTGTCCCTTGCTCCAGCCAAGGGCTGCCCAGGGCGTGCCCTGGCCCGGAGGCTCCCCCGGGGCAGCCTGGTGCTGGCTCACGCATCCCGGCACCGCTCGCCCGAGGGGGTTGTGCAGCGATGCCCCTCCTGGCTGAGCCCAATGCGGAACAGCTGAGCTGGTGCTGGCTGGGAGCAGAGCACTCGGCTGCTCCTCTGCGCGCGTGACTGCCCGGTGTCTGTGAGCGGCTGGGGATTCCTGCTGGGAAAGGCAGAATGCCGGCCCTTGGGAGGCGGCACGCTCTTACCTGTCCTCTCCTGAAGGCCTCTACTAGGTGACAGACCGAGCACAGCACAGGAACGGGTTTGACCGCCCGGACTGTCACTGCGGGGGGCAAGCGAAATGGTTCCTGAGACCGTCATCGAGTCCCCGCCTGGGGAGGTGGGGAGAGGCCGTGCTGGCTCTGGCAGCAGGTTGGCGTGGAGGTGTCTGGGCAGAGCTGGGGAGGAAGGCTGCGTGGTCCCACCTGCAGCCACTGCTGCCACCTGGACGGTTCTGTTTTGCCTGTCTGCACTCCCCCTCACCCCCCGGGGGCTGCGCTTGCAGCTTCTTCGCCTGGGGAGCACCATGTAGCATACTGGATCCCAGCTGCCCGCAGACAGGAGGAGAGGATGAGGACGGGATGCTGGTGTGTGCCCTGGAGCTGTAAAAACACTTTGGAGTGCGTATCTGCTCTGGCAGGTGGAGCACAGCACATGGGCTCCCTCGTCCGGAGGCGTTACTGTTCCTCAAGCTGCAAAAGCAGACGGCATTCCCCGATGTGCATTTGGGCAGAACGCAGGGAGGGATACCTGATTCCTCTAATGACTGTTTTCTTGGAGCAGGTAATGTTAACGGCTGGCTCCCAGGCTCTTAGCTCTGACTTTTTCTTCATGCAGGTCCCAGACTACCTGGATCACATCAAGAAGCCGATGGATTTTCAGACAATGAAACAAAACCTGGAAGCCTATCGCTATCTGAATTTCGATGACTTTGAGGAAGATTTCAACCTGATTATCAACAACTGTTTGAAATACAATGCCAAAGACACAATCTTCTACCGGGCAGCCATCCGTCTGCGGGAGCAGGGAGGTGCTGTTCTCCGGCAGGCTCGCCGGCAGGCTGAGAAGATGGGCATTGACTTTGAGACGGGCATGCACTTCCCTCACTGTGTAACGGTGGAAGAAGCTCAGGTCCAGGACATTGAGGATGGTGGGTACTCATCCCCCGGCCCAGGGTACGAGGGCTGCTTGGAGGTAAAGCCCAGGCAGAGACAAAGCACCCGGGGGTCTGTCTGAGCTGCCTCCCATGGGAGATTCAGTCGGATGCCTGGGCTGTGTGTCCCCACTCCCCGGAGACGTGGGGGCTTTGCTAGCCAGGTACCTATTGGCCCCGTTAGGTTGGCTCTAGGCAGCAGCTTGTCTGCGCGTCCTGCCAGTCCCTTGGTCCCTTGTCCTCCTCATGGTCAGAGCAAGGGGCTGCCTGGGATGTGGCCTCCCTGGCCAGCGTCAGGGGTACTGTCACTCACCCCCGTTCCCAGCACTGACTGTGAGCTGCTGAGGTTCCTGTTGTGCTGCTGGGCTAGAAGGACTGACTGCCCCTGGCCAGAGCTGTGTGCTTCCCTCAGTGCCCTCAGCTGCAGGCTGAGCTGCCTGCCAGAGCTCCCAGTACGCCTCAGCCAGATCTCGCTGACTCCATGGTTGTGGTTCTGCTTGTCCCTGGGCAGTGGGGAGCCCCTCCAGGAACAGCTGGTCAGAGAAGGATCCACTTAGGGTCTACCATTCCATGCTCCAGCACGGGACAGGCTCAGACAGGGAAACTTCCCTGCTCTGTAATGCTTCAGGATCCCTTTTCCTGTTACAACCCCTTTTCCTTTTCCTGCTGTGCTCTTGCCCCAGCCAATAGGAGCCCCGATATTCTCCAAGCTGCTGATCAGCCTGCTTTCCCCAGCAGTCCCAACTGGCTTGTTTCCCATAGGGCTTCTTCTCCAGGTCTTTTAGGGTAACTTCTCATCTTCAGAGGTGTTTGACACCACGTCAGCTACTTCCCTCCTGCAGGCAATCTGGATTGCCCCATGCCCGTTCAAGCAGAGGAGCTCCAGAGAGTTCCCAATTTCTTTCATCCATCTGCTCCTCTTTGTTCCCCCAGAAGATGTGCGGCTGCTGCTCTCGGAGAATCAGAAGCACCTCCCCTTGGAGGAGCAGCTGAAGATCCTGCTGGAGCGGCTGGATGAGGTCAACGCCGGCAAGCAGAGCATAGGACGGTCCCGCCGGGCCAAAATGATCAAGAAGGAGATCACGGTCCTACGGCGGAAACTCGCACACCCACGGGACCTGGGCCGAGACGGGCTGGAGCGGCACGGCTCCTCTGCCAGGGGAGTCCTGCAGTCGCACAACCCCTGCGAGAAGGACCTGCAGACAGACAGCGCCGCGGAAGAGAGCAGCAGCCAGGAGACTGGCAAAGGTACTGGTCCCTCCAGAATGCTGCCAGTCTGGGGGAGCGGTGGAGAGCCGCCTCGGGGCAGGCTTGGCCAGCCGAGCAAGGGGGACTGGCAGCCGGAGGAGACCGTCTCCTGCGTCTGGGACAGCCGCAGCCTGGCGTGCCTTTGCCTCTGGGGAGGGCAGCCTGGCGTGCCTTTGCCTCTGGGGAGGGCAGCCTGGCGTGCCTTTGCCTCTGGGGAGGGCAGCCTGGCGTGCCTTTGCCTCTGGGGAGGGCAGCCTGGCGTGCCTTTGCCTCTGGGGAGGGTCGGCAGGTCACTGCCCTTCACGGCTGCTCCTGCCCCCCATGCGGCTGGAGACCGAGCATCCCAGCTGCGTGATGTGGGGCACGAAACGGATGTTTCCCCCTGCCAGGCCCTGCCACGCTGCCTGGTTTCTCTTGGGGTGTTATGGAGCAGCCTGCCCTCCAGTGCCTCTTCCTGCCCAGGGGCACGGGAGGGGGTTGCAGCGGCACCGACTGCCCAGCTCCAAACACCCTCCCGGGGCTGGGAGCCGACCGCGGGCCGGCCACCGGCGCCCTGGCCTGGCTGGAGATGCCGAGCTGGGCTCCGTGGGGCGCGCAGCAAAAGCTCCAGGCAGAGCTGCCAGGTGTCACTGAGGGGTTGTCACCTCTGTGTCCCAGTCCTGCCCCGCTAAGCACTGGGAAAAGCAGGCTATCCTGCAAGCAGCGAGTGTTTTAGGGCCTTTTCCTTTCAGGGGTGCAGCGGAGCTTTCTCAGCTGCTGCATGTTGTGGGAAAGGTTTATTCCTGCTCCCTTTTTATTCTTGACTTCTGCTTCTGTAAGGTTGCTGCCTGGGAGAAAGGAGGCATCCCCGGTTGGTGGGGTGTTCTCTGATGTCTCCATCGAGCTTTTACTGTCAACAGACTGGATAATTTGACCCTGAGGGTGCAGGCACAGCAAAGCTTGGGAGGGAGGATCTTCCAAGAGAACATTCCCGAGAAACTAAGCTGTTCCTTGACCCTGCTGCCACACGGTCCCTGCCAGACATAGTCTCCTCCCTCTTCCAGGTCTGGGCCCCAATTCTTCTTCCACCCCAGCACACGAAGTTGGCAGGAGGACCTCAGTGCTCTTCTCCAAGAAGAACCCTAAAACTGCAGGCCCTCCAAAACGTCCGGGACGTCCCCCAAAGAATCGAGACAGCCAGATCACTCCCGGGCACGGGAACAGCCCCATCGGCCCCCCCCAGCTCCCGATAATGGGGTCCTCCCAGCGGCAGAGGAAGCGGGGGCGAAGCCCGCGCCCCAGCTCCAGCTCAGACAGCGACAGCGACAAATCCACCGAAGACGCTCCCATGGGTGGGTGTGGCAGCTCCCCCTGCGCAGCCGGGCGACCGCGGCCCCACCGGGGACACGTGGCAGGTCATAACGCTCCTCGGGTGGGGTGTTTTGCAGACCTGCCAGCCAACGGTTTCAGCAGCGGGAACCAGCCGGTGAAGAAGAGTTTCCTGGTGTACCGCAACGACTGCAATCTTCCCCGGAGCAGCTCCGACTCGGAGTCCAGCAGCAGCAGCAGCAGCAGCGCTGCCTCGGACCGGACCAGGTACCGGCCCCGGCCCGGCTCTGGTGGCCCCGGTGCTTCCCCGGGGTGGCAGGGGACAGCTCTCAGCCTGGAGTTGCTGGATGAGGAGCCTGTTTGGTGGTCCCGGTCTCACTCACCCTCCTGCAGCCCGGCTCCTAAACCTTAGGAAGCTGCGGGTTTTGTGCTTTTTTGTCATGTAAAGCCTGAAAGTGTGAGTGTGCAGCAGAGGGCTGGCGGGGAGCGGGGTGTCCCCTCTCGGCACAGCGGCTGCTTCCAGCAGCCAGCTCCAGCAGGTTCCTGCCTGCACCTTTAATTCGGATCAGTGCTCGTCTTCTGGGTCCTCTGGGGTGGAACTGGGTGAGGGTCCGGCCGGCGCCCCGGCCGAGGCACCATCCCACCTTTCTTCTCAGTTCCCCCCGCCAAGTCCTTCCTGCTGCCGAGGCCGGCGGTTGGAGCCCAGAAGGTGCTTTCTGGAAGTTCCAACACGGCTCCTACCCCCAGCTCTGCTCCCTCTCTCTGCAGCACGACGCCCTCCAAGCAGGGCCGAGGGAAACCCTCCTTCTCCCGAGTGAACTTCCCGGAGGACAGCAGCGAGGACACGTCGGGGACGGAGAACGAATCCTACTCCGTGGGCACGGGGCGAGGCGTGGGGCACGGCAGTAAGTACCGTGGCGGCCACCCGGCTCTCGCCTTCCCCTGGGAGGAGGGGGGGGGGACGACGACAGGCTGCTGACCCCTCCTGTCCCCTCCCAGTGGTGCGCAAGGGCATGGGGCGCGGCGCGGGGTGGCTGTCTGAGGACGAGGACTCCTCCCTGGATGCCCTGGACCTGGTGTGGGCCAAGTGCCGGGGGTACCCCTCCTACCCAGCCCTGGTGAGTACCGCCGGCCGCGCGCCCCCGAAACCCACATCCCCCCCCCCCCCCGCCCGCAGAGCGGCGCTTGGGGTGGGTGGGGGTGTGTGTGTGAGTCCCCCAGCCCTCCCCTTGCTCTTTGGGCAGATCATTGACCCCAAGATGCCGCGGGAAGGCATGTTCCACCACGGCGTCCCCATCCCCGTGCCCCCCCTGGAGGTGCTGAAGCTGGGGGAGCAGATGACTCAGGAAGCACGCGAGCACCTCTACCTTGTCCTCTTCTTCGACAACAAGCGCACTTGGTAAGGCCGGGGGTGCCTTTTGAGGGGGGGGGCACGCATCCAGAGACGATTGTAACCCTCAAACGAGGTGGCCCCCCGCTCCCCGCAGGCAGTGGTTGCCCCGGACGAAGCTGGTGCCGCTGGGGGTGAACCAGGACCTGGACAAGGAGAAGATGCTGGAAGGCCGCAAGTCCAACATCCGCAAGTCGGTGCAGATCGCCTACCACCGCGCCATGCAGCACCGCAACAAGGTGCAGGGCGAGCAGAGCAGCGACTCCAGCGAGAGCGACTGAACCGGCCCCCCCGCCTCCCACACCCCCCCCCCCCCCCCACGCCCCCCCAAAACCCCCCCCACGCCGTATCTCAGGGCAAACGGGGCTCGGGGAAAAACCCCCTCCCCCCTCACCCCCCCCTCAGTGCAGCTGGTCTGCACCCACCGCGGGGGGACCGGGAGGGGGGGGACCCTCCTTCTCTCCTTCCCTCGTTCCCGCTGCCCCCGCCCGCGGCTCCCCGGGACGTTGTGGCCGCCCCCCCCCTCCCCACGCCATGCTGCCCCCCCCCCCCCCCCCCCCTCTTTTCCCCACGCCCCTTCCCCACCCCGGGCCCAGCCCCCGGCCGGCCCCGCGCTCGGACGTTGTTTGTATTTATTTTGAAGGAAGAAAAATCTATTGATTCTTAGAAAATAAACCTCCGCTGCGGAGCCGCCGCCGCTGCGGGCGGGGGGGGGGGGGGGGGGGCGGAGACTGGCGGGCGGAAGTTGGGCCGGAGCGGGGTGGGCGGGGCGGTGGGCGCGGCGTGGGGCGTGGGGCGGGGCGGCGTGGGGCCCTCTGCGGCATCTCTGGGCGGGGGGCAGAGGTGAGTTTTGGGGGGGGCACGGCGGAGGTAGGCGGTGCCTGACGGCGAGCGCGGCCGTGGGGCGGGGGGACGCGGCCGGCACACTCCCCTCCGCACCCCCAACCACCCCCCTCCATGAAACTGCGGGACGCCCCGTCCGCCTGCCCGTCGCTGTGGCGGTCCCTGCCCTGCCCGCCCGCCGAGCTGCGCCTGGACCTGGTGCTCTCTTCGGGGCAAACCTTCCGGTGAGCCAGCCCGGGGGGGTCCGCTCCCCCTCCCCGTCCCGCCCGGGGGGGTCCGCTCCCCCTCCCCGTCCCGCCCGGGGGGGTCCGCTCCCCGTCCCGCCCGGGGGGTCCGCTCCCGCTCCCCGTCCCGCCCGGGGGGGTCCGCTCCCCGTCCCGCCCGGGGGGGTCCGCTCCCCGTCCCGCCCGGGGGGGTCCGCTCCCGCTCCCCGTCCCGACCCTCCCGCTGCCCCCGTGTGCGGCAGATGGTGGGAGAGCAGCCCCGGCGCCTGGACGGGCGTGCTGGGGGGGCGCGTCTGGACGCTGAGGCAGGAGCGGGACCGCCTGTGGTACACGGTGTACGGCGAGGAAGAGGAAGAGGAGGAGGAGGAGGAGGAGGAGGAGGAGGAGGAGGAGGAGGAGGATGGGCGTCCCGCCGAGGCGGCGAAGCTGGATGGCGCGGAGGCGGAGAGGATCCTGCGCGACTACTTCCAGCTGGACGTGGGGCTGCCGGCCCTGTACCGCGCCTGGGGGGCGGCCGACCCCCTCTTCGGCAAGGTGGCCAATGACTTCCCAGGTGAGGTGGCCCCGTGGGGCCAAAGGCAGCGGCGGCACCCGCCCGGCGTCCCCCTCACCGTGTCCTGCCGGCAGGAGTGCGGGTGCTGCGGCAGGACCCCGTCGAGTGTCTCCTCTCCTTCATCTGCACCTCCAACAACCACATCTCCCGCATCACCGCCATGATCGAGCGCCTCTGCCAGGCCTTCGGCCGCCGCCTCTGCCGCCTCGACGCCCGGCCCTGCCACGCTTTCCCCTCCCTCTCCGCCCTCGCAGGTCCGCCATCGCCCCACCCGTGCCGCCCCGCCACGGCCTCCCCCGTGCCCACTCACGTCCGTCCCCCCCCGCAGGCGCCGACGCCGAGCCCCGGCTGCGGGCGCTGGGTTTTGGCTACCGGGCCAAGTTCGTCAGCGGGACCGCGCGGGCCATCGCCGAGGGGCTCGGCATCGAGGGGCTGCACCGGCTGCGTGCCGCGCCCTACGCCGAGGCCAGGAGGGTGCTGTGCGCCCTGCCCGGCGTGGGTGCCAAGGTGGGTGCGTGCTGGGAAGGGGTGGGACGGGGAGCCGGTGGCGGGGGCTGACGGCACTGCCCGACGGCAGGTTGCCGACTGCGTCTGCCTGATGGCCCTGGACAAGGCGGAGGCGGTGCCGGTGGACACCCACGTCTGGCGCATCGCGCGGCAGCGGTACGGCGCGGCGCTGGGCGGCAGGAGCCTGACCCCCCGGGCCCACCAGGAGATCGGTGAGGGCGGCGCTGGGCCCTGACGTGGGACCCACGGGGATGGGGGGGACGGCGGCCCCAGCGCTTACCCTCTCTCTGCAGGCGATTTCTTCCGGGGGCTCTGGGGCCCCCGCGCTGGCTGGGCGCAGGCGGTGAGTACCCCCCCACACTTCCACCCGGGGGTCAGCCCTCACCCCCCCATCCCAACCGTGCCCACCCCATCGTCTCTCCCCATGCCAGGTCCTCTTCTGCGCCGACCTCCACAAGGGCCAGGAGCCGGCCGGCAGCCGGGATCGGGCCAGGGCGGGACGAGGCCGGGACAGCCGTGGGGACGGGCCACCCTAGGGACACCCCAGCAGGGACAGAGACCCCCCCTCAGTGGCGAGGAGAGGGGGGATCACTGCGCCCGCTGCCAGCCTGGGATGCGCAGGGGTGTGGGCAGCTTTTGGGGGAGCTGCTGCCCTGGGGAAGTGAGGCTGGGGGGTGTCAGGGCTGTGCCCAGCTCCCCCCCCACCTCAGGACAGAGCCGAGCCAAGTGGTGTTGGCCTCTTGCCTTTATTACAAGCAATAAAATAGAAACATCCATTTGGAAAATTCTCCTTGAACAGGCTGAGGGTGGGGTGTGGGGCAGTGCCAGGGCAGGCGTGGGGTGGAGCGGGGGGGATGTGGGCCCGGGACACAGCCCCGAGCTTGGCGGGGGGGGCTCCTGGGGGCTGCCCCAGCTCTGCTGCGAGCCTGCGGTGGGGGGCAGCCCCACATACCCCGGGGCAAGCAGGGCAGGATGCCCCCACACCATCCCTCGCCCTACTCCAGCCCTGCAGGGTCCCCCACTCCACACTGTGCCTGGGGGAGGGCTGGACCCCCCCCAGCTCCCTCCCTGACCCGCCCCCCCAGGGATGCAGCCATGGGGGGGCTGTGCTCAGTCTGGAGGGAGGCGATGAGCTCTGCTCACGGGTGGGCACCCCCAGTCCGACCCTGTGGGGGGGAAGTGGGGTGAGAGCTGGGCAGCAGCCCACCCCAGGGGTGTGGGACGGGGACGGGGGGGTCAGGGCTCACCGTTACTGGTGCCCCCCGCCAGCTGCTCACTGGGGCTGGTAAGAGTCGTCTGCCCAGGGCCCTCCTGGCTGGTTCCCAGCTGCAGCTTCCTCATGTGCCTCACCACCGCCGTGGCGTTGAAGGCTTGCTGCCGACCCCACAGCGTCCATCATCTGGCACAGGGTGCCTGGGGGGGGGGGCCCCCTGCACCCCCAACACTCCCCCCACATCCCACACACCCCCCTCAGCTCCCCAGCACCCCGCGCTCACCTTCCACTTGCTCTTTGCGAAGTTCTTCTTGATCTGTTCGCTCACCGACTGGTGGATGTTCTTGTTCAGGGCCGTGTCCCCGGCAATCCTGGGGTGGGAGGGTGGTCAGAGGGGGCCCCCCCGCCCCCCAGCTGCCAGGGGGTGAGCCAGGGGGAGCAGACAGTGGCCAGTCCCTCCCTTACCAGGGATGCTGCAGGGCTTGCTCGCAGGTGAAGCGCTTGCTGGGGTCCTTCTCCATCAGGTGCTGGATGAAGTCCTTGGCTGGGACGGGGCGCAGAGCAGCCATGAGCACCGGCACCCGCTGCTGCCCCCCCCCAGCTACTGCGACACTGCCCCGGTGTCCCAGCTCACCCGAGTCCGAGATGTCATCCCAGTAGGGCGAGTCGAACTCGTACTCAGCCCGCAGGATCTGCTCGAAGAGTTTGGCGTCGTTCTCGTCGTAGAAAGGGGGGTAACCGCAGAGCCTGGGGGGGGGGGGGAGGGCGGGTGAAGAGGGGGACACTGGCCTCAGGTGGCCCCGGGACCCCTACAGAGGGGAAGTGGGTGGGATGGGGGGGCTACGTACAGGATGTAGGAGATGACCCCGATGGACCAACAATCCACCGCCTTGCTGTAGGGCTTCTGCGCCAGCACTTCAGGGGCTGGGGAGGGGATGGCAGGGGTGAGCGGGGGGGGGGGACCCCCAACCCCGCACCCAGGGTGGTGGCAGCCCACGGCAAGCCGCTCACCCACGTAGCCGGGGGTGCCACAGGCCGTGGACATGACGCTGCCGCAGCCCTCGATCTTCGACAACCCGAAGTCACTGATCATGATCTTGGAGTCCTCCTCCAGGCTGTAATAGAGCAGGTTCTCGGGCTGCGGGGAGCGGGGGGGGGGGGGGGTCAGGGAGGGGTGACACTGGGGTCCCCTCCCCGCCACTGCGATGGGGGGAGCTGTGTGCATCCCCCCCACCGCTCACCTTCAGGTCGCGGTGGACGATGCCCATGTCGTGTAGGTACTTGACGGCGTCGAGGATCTGCCGGATCAGGGTGCTGGCGTCCCGCTCGGTGTAGAAGCCCTTCTCCACGATGCGGTCGAAGAGCTCCCCCCCCGAGACCCTGCCGGGGACAGGCAGCGCCGGTCAGCACGGCCCCCCCCAGGCTTCCCCCCCCCCCCCCCCCAGGCCCCCCAACATCACTCACAGCTGCATGATGAGGTAGAGGTGGGTGCTGCTCTCGTAGATGTCATCCAAGGCCACGATGTTGGGGTGCTTGATCCTGGGGGGGGGGGTGGGTGGGTGGGATGTGGTGAGGGGGCTCCCGGGTACCCCCCACCCCGGCCCCCATGGGGCAGGGAGCAGCCGGGCTCGGCCCCATGGGGCGTCACGCGCCGCCGGCTATTTTGGGCGCTGCCGATAACACCAGGCGATGGGTGCTGGCAGCGGGGAGCCGTGCCGGGTGCTGGGGGGGGTGGGTGGGTGCAGCGTTGGCCCCCCCCCCACCCCGGCGCTGGGACAGCCCCTACTTGTGGAGGACGGCGATCTCGTTCTCGATGCTGGTCTCCTTCCCCTCCAGCGCCTTCTTGGCGATGCACTTGATGGCCACCAGCTTCCGCGTCGCCTTCTCCTCCGCCAGGACCACCTCGGAGAAGGCCCCGCTGGGGAGGGGGGGGGGGGCGCGGTGAGGGGGGGCTGCCGCCACGCCACGATTGCCATGGTGACGGGTGGAAAAATCCGGCTATTTATAGGGGAAAAGCGAGCGGGAGCCGCCCGCCGGGACGGCCGGACACGGGAGCATCCGGCATCCCCCGGCGCAGCCGCACCGTCCCCTTACCAAGCAGGATGAGGCCGTGGTGCTGCCGGCAGCCGGGGCAGAGCCCCCGGAGGGGTTTTGGTAGCCCCGTGGGCCAGCTGGGCCACCCGGGTCCGGGCCGAGGTGGCCGGGGGGAGCCGGGGCAGGTGGAGGGCAGCGCCGGGGCCTAAGCCTTGTCCTAATTAACCCGCTAATCCAGTTTAAGAGCTTTACGGCGTCGGGCCCTCGCCTCGGGCCGCTCTCTGAGCCGGCGTGGTTCCACGCGGCGGGTTTGGCAAACCCACGGGTGGGCTGTCAGCCGGTGTCACTCCCCCCACACCCCACCCCGCCTGTGACTCACGTGCCCAGGACCTCTCGGAAGTCGTAGATGCGCCGAATGTCCTCGGTCCTCTTCTTCCAGCTGGGCCCATCCTGCCCCAGCGGCATGGTGGCCTGCGGGGCCACCCACTCGCACCTGGGACACGAGTGGGGAACGGGGGCGTCAGTGTGCCCTGGAGGGGGCGGGGATGCCGTGGGGAGAGGGGACACGGGAGTGGCGGGGTGTCAAGGGGATGTGGCCGATGGTTGTCATCGTAGGGTGAGGAGGGACAAGCTCTGTGCGTTTGCTCTGGCTCCCCGGCGAGGAATCCTGGCGTGGGGTGCCCCACGGGGGACACACGCCGGCCCCTCTCGATGCCTGCCCGTCCCGCGCCCGCCTTATGGGCGGGGCAGGCGGGCAGCGGGAGGGGCAGAGTCACACGCGTGGGTGCTCGGGGGTCCCCACCCCCGGCTCCCGCACGCGCGCCAGCTGGCACAGCCGCGCCGAGCGGGGACACGAGTGGGAGCGGAGGGGTTACGCCCCTACGCCGCCACCGGCTGGGCTCTCGCGCGGGCATCAGCTCCACGCGTGGGCACGCCGCCCCCGCCCCGCCCCGCCCTTACCGACGGCGCTGCGGCGGCCCCGGCCCCGGCCCCGCGCGGAGCGGCGGCGGCTCCTCCCGGCGCGGCGCCCACGGACAGCCCTGACGTCACGGGCAGGGGCGGGGACACGCCCCGCCGCCGCCAATGAGAAGCCGGCGGGCGGGGAAGGTTACGCGCCACGCGTGACCGCGGCGCGCGTGGCCGCGCAGGATGGGCTGGCGACACACACGCGCGTGGGGAGGGGGCTGGTTGTGGGGTTGCGAGTGGGTTCCTTGAGGACACGCGTGGGGCACACCCTCCCGCCACTGCAGGACAGCCCCACCCGCGGCACTGCCCCCTCCCTGCAGCCCAGGGGACCACCCAGCTCCCCCCCCACCCAGCACCAGCAGGACCGCCCACCCCACGTCCATCCCACGGCAGGGCTCTCCCCCCACGGCGCCCCCGAGGCCACCACACCATCGCCGGCACCGGGCTGCCTTTATTGCCCGCGCACAGCAGCGCAAACCACCGGTACACGGAGAGCCCGGCCGCCCCTGTCTCGCACCCTGCCCCTCCCCACGCCCCCCAGCTCCACCCCCGGCGCGGGGGGTGGGGGGCGGGTTCCCTCCCCCTCCTCGGGGCCGTGGGTAAGGGACAAGGGACCGTGGGAGCCGCACCGCAGCAGCCACCACATCCGCCCTCCGCAGCAACCCGGCTGATGTCACCCTCCCAAAATAACAGGGGGAGCACCGGGGGGGGGTGGGGAGAGGAAACCACTGGTGTGGGGAGGGAGCCGCTCCTGGGAGGGACCCCCACAACTCCGTGGGGTCCCCAGCCCGGGTGGGTGACAGTCCCTGGGAGGGCACTGCAGCCACGACCCGTCACACGGGTGGGAAGGCCCCAGGGGGGCCGGGGGGCTGCGCCCCCTCCGTCCCGCACCCGCAGGCAGGTCACCCACGCCCTTGGCTGCCGAGGTCCACGGGATGGGGCTGGGGGGGGGGGGTGTCCTCGGCCCCCCCACTACCCATCCAGCAGCTTGAGGATGCTCTCCCGCTCCTTCAGCGTCTTCCAGGCCTGGTCCTTCTCCTTCTTGGTGGGCGTGCGCTTCTTCTGCCGGGCGGCCATGATCTTGCGGAAGGCGTCCATCACCTCGTTGTCGGCCATGCGGACGCGCTGCCGCAGCTCCTGCCGGTGCAGCTCCTCCTTGGCCAGCCTGGGGGGGGGACAGACACCCCCACACACACATGGGGAAGGGGGTGTCAGTCCCGGCCAGGCAGCCCCTCTCCCCGCCCCGTGCCCCTCCCTGCCCGCTCTCACCGCAGCAGTTCGTGTTTCTTGGCGCGGTTGTGGGCGCTCAGGGCCTTCAGCTCAGCCTGCCTCTTGCGCAGCTCGGCCAGCACCTCGTCCTCCGAGTCCTCAGCCGGCCGGTCCTCCGACTCCAGCAAGCCCTGGGCCACCAGCTCCTCCTTGATCCGCCCCTCCAGCGACTTGGTGTGGGGGACACTGCCGGGGCGGAGAGCAGCTGCTGCCCAACCCACACCCCTTGCTCCCGCGCCGCTCGCCGGGGCAGGAGAAGCCCCCGGTGCCTTTGGCATCACTGCCAGCCACGCCGAGCTCCAGGCCCCGCTCAGCTGCTCACCTGAAGGGTTTGTTCTGGCTGCGGGGTGATGTGCCAGCGCCATCGGCTCCCGAGTCCTTGCCGGCGATCTCAGGGATGGGGGAGTCCTCGACGGGGGAGATGATGTTCTCCTATAGCGAGCGGAGCGCGAGGGAAGGGTGAGCGTGCTGCCCCACAGCGCCAGGCCGTGGCACGGCCCCACCAAGCCCGCTCACCTCCACCAAGGCCTGCAGGAGACGCTGCGTCAGGGGCCCAAAGGGACACCCATCCTCCGGCTGCTCGTGCTGGGCTTCCGACTTCTTCAGCAGAGCATCGACATCTGGGAGGCAGCGGGAGAAAGAACAAAACAACCCCAAACACGCGGAGGTGAGCAGCGGGGCAGGGCTGCCGCTACCCCGGGGTGGGGTGCAGGGCTGGGGCTAGGCTCTGCTGGGTGCCTGCAGCCCCTCGGGGCAAAGGTGGGTGGGGGACGGGGGTACCTTTGGTGTCCAGCTCAGTCAGCGGTCCCAGGACACCTTTTTTTTTGTCGGCAGCGGCTGCCGCCCGGGCTCCATCCTTCTGCTCCTCCAGCAGGTCCTCCTGGGCCCAGCGCTGGGAGTAATGCTTCCCCAGGGGGGGGATCTGCGAGGGCAGGGCTCCGTACAGCTCCCCGAGCCCCCCGCTGTGAGGCACGGGGAGCAGCCGAGGGCTGGGAGGGGACAGGGAGGGAGGGCTCAGGAGTTTCTCACCTTGTAATGCTCAGCCTCATCCTCCGGCGGCTTGAGCAGCTCCTCCAGGACTCTGACCTCTTCGTTGGTGAGATCGGCGCAGTACGGCTCCACCGACGCCCAGAACCTGTGAGGAGGGATGAACGGTGAGGGAGGGCTGGAGGGGAGCCCTGTGGGAGCCGATTCCCCCTGCCACTTTCCCCCCCTCAGGGCACCTCGGGCTGGAGGCTGCCCTCATGCTGGGTGCTGTGAGGAAGGAGATGGGTGATCCAAGCACACACACCCCCCCCCAGCACACCTGTTCGGAGCATCATTTTTGGGAATGCGGGGCACATCAATGGGATCATCCTGGAATTCGTATTCCTGGATCTTGGGCTGCAGGTTCTTGGATTTGGGCCGGCCGGGGCCAGGCCCGGTCCCGTGGCCCCCTTTGCCCTCCAGCTTCTGCTTCTTGGGCTTCCCGTGTTTGACAGAGGTCCCCACATCGTGATCCTTGCTCAGCTTCAGGAACCGCCGGTCGCCCTTCTTGTCCTGCCAGTCCGTTAGGATCTGGAAGAGAATAATTCCCCGTCGTGTCCCGCGCCCGGTGCTGGGCAGGGACAGCGCAGAGGCAGCCCCGGGGGAACGGGAGGGACGGGGAAACACCCTCCTGCTGCGGTCCCGGCACCTGGGTCTCGGCCTCCAGGACGCGGAGGCGGCGGCTGGCGGAGGAGAGCAGCGTCTCCAGCTCCAGCTGCAGCGTGTCCAGCTCCTCGATGCCGATGCCGTCGTCCTCCGATCGGGCCAGCACGGCCGTGTACCGGGGGCACACCTTCACGTGATCCACCGACTTGAAGTCGTGGAATTGCAGCGGGCAGTCCTTCAGTTCGCTCATGGTGGCGGGGACCGGGGGGGGGGGGGGGGGGGGGAACCGGGGGCGCTGAGGGGAACCGGGGGGTGGGGGGGGATCACCGGGGCGCTGAAGGGAACGAGGGCGGGGGGAGGCAACCGGGGCGCTGAAGGGCACCGAGAAGGTCTGCGGCGGGGCGCCGGGGAGGCCCGGTGGGCGGCGGGGCACCGGCGGGGCAGCGCCGCGGGGCCGGGCCGGGCCTAGGCCGCTCGCCCCTTCCGGCCCCGGCAAGCGGCGGGCGCCCCGCCCCGCGCGCCCCGCCATTGGCCCAGCCGCGCCCAGCGTCCAGCGCCCATTGGCCCGACTCGCTCTCCATCTACCTTCCCTAATATGGAAGCGATGACAGGAGCGTACCAAGCGTGGCGAGGCGCGGGGGGGGGAGAGGGGGCGGGAAGGAAATCAGTCGTGCGGGATCTCGCCGCCGCTCCCGCTCTGAACCGCCGGCGTTTACTCGCTCTGTGACTCGGAGAGCTCTCGCTATTCTCTCCCGGGCTCTCAATGCGCAATAAGAGCCTCCCGCCATCCCCCCCCCCCTCCTCCCGCCCCCCTCCTCCCTCCGCAGTGGGAGGTCCCGCGCATCCCGGAAAAGAGGACCGGCCACTTCCGCCTACCGGGACCGGAGCGCAGCCGCCACCATGGTAGGGCGGGGATGGGGGGGGGCGCCGGGGGGGTTGCGCGGCGGCGGGGATCGGGCCGGGGGGTGACGCCGCCGCCGTGTCCCCGCAGACCGCCACGCTGCGCCCGTACCTGAACGCAGTGCGCGCCACGCTGCAGGCCGCGCTGTGCCTGGAGAACTTCTCCTCGCAGGTGGTGGAGCGGCACAACAAGCCCGAGGTGGAAGTCAGGTACCGGGGAGGGGGAGCGGGGGGGGGGGGGGCGCCGGTTCGTCCCTGCCACCGTGCTGCCGGTTTGCCCGGACGGGCCCCCGCACCCACCGGCTGCCGCAGGGCTGCTACCGGCAGGGAGCCGAGGGAGGAGGCGGGGGGGGAATCCGGGTTGGGATCGAGGGAGGATCTGCCGCGGGAGGCATCCCGCCGCAGCGTGAAGCAAAACCTCTGCCATTCCTGCGGCTCCCTGCTTGCGGGCCCCCCTTCCCCGCGTCCGACCGGGAAATGCTTCCTTCTGAGTCAGTCCTGCCCTTCCTCCGCTCGCAGGAGCAGCAAAGAGCTGCTGTTGCAGCCGGTGATCATCAGCAGGAACGAGAAGGAGAAGGTCCTCATCGAGGGCTCCATCAACTCCGTACGCGTCAGCATCGCGGTGAAGCAGGTGAGGTGGGGGCCGTGGGCCAGCAGCCCACGCCTGGTGAGAGGGAACCCTCACTTCCCTTTCCTCTCCCCAGGCTGATGAGATCGAGAAGATTTTGTGCCACAAGTTCATGCGTTTTATGATGATGAGGGCTGAGAACTTCTTCATACTGCGTAGGAAGCCCGTGGAGGTGAGGTGGTGGGGAGGGGGCAGAGCAGCTCCCAGCTCCGCTCCTGGCACTGGCCACCAGTGTGGAACTGGGGTGCAAGGTTGTGTGGTCAGTGTCCTGGGTGCTTATCCCTCAGGGCACGTCTCTCTTCCCCAGGGCTACGACATCAGCTTCTTGATCACAAACTTCCACACGGAGCAGATGTACAAGCACAAGCTGGTGGACTTTGTCATCCACTTCATGGAGGAGATCGACAAGGAGATCAGCGAGATGAAGCTCTCTGTCAACGCCAGGGCCCGCATCGTGGCAGAGGAGTTCCTCAAGAACGTGAGGCCTTGAAATGGGAGGAGGCGGGTCCCTTGTTTTCGGAGCAGGGTGTGGGGCTCCAAACCAGCGGGACCCTCATGCCCAGAGCCCCAGTGTCCCATCTGTGGGGATGGTGGTGACGTTCTGCCCAAGGAACCTCTTGAGGACGTGGAGGGGAAGGACACCCGGGGGTGCTTGTACCCCGCTTTGCTCATGAAGTGCCAGCTTTTGAGACACCCCCCTCCCCTCCAGAGCACGCTCGGGGGTGGGCAGCAGCTGTGGGGGACACCCAGCGACCAGGGGGGTGGGTACCGACTGACGGCCGGCTCTCTTCTCCTCTCGCTTTTCAGTTTTAGGCCGTGGTGCAGGACCCCGTGGCTCCCCAACGCTTGTGCCTGCCGGGCACCGTGCCTGCGCCTGCTCCCGCTCCCCCCACCTCCGAGGACACGGCCGGGCCGGGCCCCGCCTGCCCCTCGCCGGGCCGGGCGGCCGTGCTGGGAGCAGCCCCCGCTTGCGGCACAGCGGCCGCCGGTCGCTGCCCCCGTTTCGTCTCGTTTTTTTTTTTTTTTTTTAAAAAACAGTGTCGTTTGCTGTAAGCCCCGCCTCTGCTTCCTCCCTCCCGCCGCACCGGGGGGGGCGGGGCCTGGTGGGGGGCGGGGCCTGGTTGGGTGCCATGGCAACGGCAAACAGCGGGGGCGACCCCGACGGTGCGGGCAGGTCCGGGGGTGGGGAGAGTTTGGGGGGGGGGATGACTGGGGGGTTGTGGAAGGGTTTAAAGGGGAGCTGGGGGCACCGAGGGTGGGGTCTGGAGGGGTGGGGATGGGGGAGCTTTGAGGTTTGGGGGGGTGAGGGTGGCCAGAGGCAAGGGGGGTGGGCACAAGGGGGGGGCTGGTGTTTGCCCCCCCCCCCCCCCCCCCCCATTTCAGGGCGGTGGAGCCTCTGTGGTGGCCAGGCCTGGGGCTCTGCTGTCAGAGTGGTGCTGGGGTTGGGGGGGCTGCATCCTGCGCTGGACCCCCACCTCGGTCCCCAGCTGGATGAAGGAACAAGGGACCCGCTTGCACCTGGGGGAGGCAGGGCCACCCCCCCCGTTCCCCTTGCCCTCAGGCCACCGTGGGACGGTGCTGTGGGGAGAGCAGCGCAGCGGGCACACAGCCAGGGACTGTGCTCAGCTGGGGGGGGGCCACTGCCAGAGCAGGAGACGTCCTGGATGTCCCTTGGCTTGCGAGGCTGGGGATGAGGGTACAGCAGGGGAGCAGGTCATCTCGGGGGGGCACCGGCATGAGGCTCAGCAGGTCGGTGAACACGGTGTCGGGGACCCCGGGTTCAGTCAGGCAGCGGCAGGCAGGTAGGCGCCTTCTCTGCCCTCCCTGCCCACCCCACAGGGCTGGGGATGTGGGGCTGGGGGGGCATCAGCCAGGGCTGTCCTCGCAGGGCAGGTGGCACCCACCACCGCTGGCCACCGTGGCTGCCACCACCCCTCGCTTGACCCCGAGCGGCTCAAGAGGGCCAGGCTGCACGTGGAGAGGGCCATCAAGGTGAGGGACCCGATTTCGCACCCTCCCCGACATGCTGTGCACTGGCATCTCTTACGTTTATGGCTGGGGAGTGGGGGCAAGATCTGAGCTGGAGGGACCCTCCCCAGGAGAAGAAGATTTTCACCGTGCAGGGCCCCTACCCCGTCATCCGCAGGCTGCTGCGGGCCCGGGGCTGGGTGGAGAGGAAGCTCCCTGGCACGGGCAGCCAGCCGGAGCAACATCACGGCAGGCAGGAGAAGCAGCTGGAGCAGGAGGAGGACGAGGAGGAGGAGGAGGAGGAGGGAGGTGATGGTACTGAGCAGGAGGGAGCAGCACCAGATCCACAGCCTTCCCTGGGGACCCCAAAGCACTCCCCGTGTCCTCCCGAGGACGAGGAGCAAGAGGAGGAGGAAGAGCGGTGGGATGAGGACCCCGACGGCATCCACGACATCATGGTTAGCTGGGAGCACCAGGGCTGAACTCTCCCGCAGCCCCCCAGCACCCTTCCACCCCAGGACCCCCAGGCACAGGGCCAGCCTGGGGCAGGGGGCTTGGGTGGGACAGGGGTTCGGTGCCTGAGCCCGGCCCCCTCCCTCCCGCAGTCCCGCCTGGTGCGGGACCAGGTGCCGTACTTCATCTGGACCAACCGCAGCGACGCCGTCGACTGCCGGCTGCTGCGGCACGACCAGGTGCTGAACCACTACGCCCGGGTGGGCGCCTTCACCACCAAGGTGGGAGCCTGGAACCCCCGGGGACACAAACACACACACAGAGGGGAGTAGGGGGGGGAGTCCAGTGGGGGGCTGCCACCCTTCTCTAAACAGGAGGGGCTGTGCCTCAACCTGCGAAACCTGCCCTGGGTCGACCAAGCCGACCCTGACACCTTCTTCCCCCGGTGCTACCGGCTGGGGGTTGTAGAAGAGCGGCAAGCCTTCATCGGTGAGCACGGGGCTGGTGTGAACCCTGCCAGGGTCTTTTCCCTCCTGTCATCCCGCTCCCTGTGCTCCCAGATCCCCTGTGTCCTGTGCAGGATGGGGTGAGGACAATGTCCCCTCCTTGCAGAGGATTTCTGCCTGACAGCAGCTCGCAGCCTGCTCAAAGTGGCCCTGGAGAGGGCTGGGGACGTGCCGGCGGGGACGGAGCAGCCCCCAAAATCCAGCCAGGAGCCAGGTGAGCGTGTGGAGCTGGGTCTGGGAGGGATGACGGGTCAGGGTCATGTCAGAGGGCTGTGGCTTGGGACCCTCCACTCCCTCCTGCCAGCCTGCCGTGTGGGTGCTCTGCTCCCCCCACGCACCCAACGCCACCCATCCCTAGGGAAGGCTCTGTGCTTTGATCCCGACGGTGGCACAGCGGGTCCCCAGGAGCCATGTCGCTCATCCCACGCCATCCACAGCAGGGCCTGGGCCCCCCTTACCCCCCCAGTTGGTGGAGGACGCCCTGCAGGTCTGCGGGCGGCACCTGAGCAGCCTGGGGTACCAGGACATCGACGGGGACCCCCCATCCCCTGCCATGACGGGTATCGATGGGGATCGCTTCCTGCAGGACTACTACCGCGTGGTGCAGTGAGTGCTGACTGGGATTGCGGGGGGGACGACACACACCACAGCAGAGCTGGCACTGAGCACCCCGTGTATCCCCCCACAGCAAGGGGGCCAAACTGGTGTTGAGTGGGGCGCAGTGGGAGCGGTGCCAAGCCCTGCTGCGGTGCCTGGCGGGGCAGCTGCCCCAGCTCGGCATGGAGGGCAACCGCAACGTTTGGATCCTCAAGCCTGGTGCTAAATCCCGCGGCAGGGGTAAGGCTGGGGGCAGCAGAGGCGGGGGGCACGCGGGCTCCCCGTCAAGGAGAGGGTCCCACCATCACCATGTTCTCCCCCTCGACCCAGGCATCGTCTGCGTGTCGCGGCTGGAGGAGGTGCTGCGGCTGGTGGGGGGCTGCACGGCACCCTTGGCGCAGGCAGGCAAGTGGGTGGTGCAGAAGTACGTGGAGCGGCCCCTGCTCATCTTTGGCACCAAATTTGATATCCGGCAATGGTTCCTGGTGACCGACTGGAACCCGCTGACCGTCTGGTTTTACCGGGAAAGCTACCTGCGCTTCTGCTCCCGGCCCTTCTCCCTGCGCCACCTGGACCCGTGAGTGCCCACCGACTCGGACCCTGGTACCCCAGCACCCACCGGCACCCCGCTGACCCGGCCCTGCTCTCCCCGCCCCAGCGCCCGGCACCTCTGCAACGTCTCCATCCAGAAGCAGTGCAGGCCGGCGCGGGGCCGGCACCCCCGGCTGCCCCCGGACCAGACCTGGTCCTGCCAGCAGCTCCAGGAGTACCTGGCGCAGACGGGGCGGGCGGGCGCCTGGCACCAAGTGATGGTGCCCGGCATGAAGGCAGCGGTGGTGGGTGCCCTGCGCAGCGCCCAGGACCAGGTAGGGTCCCGCAAGGGCAGCTTTGAGCTCTACGGGGCCGACTTTATCTTTGGAGAGGATTGCCAGCCCTGGCTGTTGGAGATCAATGCCAGCCCCACCATGGCCCCCTCCTCGGCGGTGACCAGCCGGCTCTGTGCCAGCGTCCAGCGGGACATGCTGCGCGTGGTCATTGACCGCAGGGACAACCCTGCCTGCCCCACTGGTGCCTTTGAGCTCATCTACAAGGAGGTGAGCTGGGGTGGGGGGAGAGGGGGTGGCTCCAGGGCAGGCACCCCAAGCCCCATGTACCCCTGCAGACGCCCGTGCCGGTGCCCCTGTACGTGGGGCTGAAGCTGACGGTGGAAGGCTGCTCCCTGCGGAAGCCCCGCCTGGCGCAGCACCGAGCCCGGGGCAAGCCCCCCACCACTGCGCCTGGTGCCCCCCAGCCCCCTAACCCCTTGGGCAAAGCCACCCTGATCCCCCAGCTGGAGCCAGCACGGGGTGAGCTGGCTCCTATGGGGCGCTGGAGCCATGGCTGCCCCCCCAGCTCTGCCCCTCCAGTGCCACCGCTGCCCCCAGCCTCCAGCACTGGGAGGAGGGGGCTGCCACAGCTCAGCCCCCTGCTCGGGCAGCCTCCAGCAGCTCTGCCCCAGCTCCGTGTCCATCCCCGGGACAGGGTGCCCGTCCTGCTGCCCCGGAGAGCCCCCGGCAGCCCCTGGGAACCCGTGGGCCAGGCCCCCCCCCCTTCCTCTCCTCCTGCCAGGGTGCTGCACCTACCCGGGCTGGCACCCAGTGCGTGGACCCCGAGCCCTGCTGAGGGGAGGAGGCCCACGGCAGCGCCCAGGGGGAGGCAGAAGAGCCGTGACGCTGAAGGACACCCAGGAGGGGACAGCAGCACCCTGCCCGGCCCAACTGGGGCAACACAGCAGCACCCAGGTCCCCCCCACCCCTGCTAGACCCCATTGCTGGGTGGGGGCACCCAGCCCACACCCCACGGGGGCTGCAAAACATGTCTGTGATGGGGAACCTGGCTCTGTCCTTCTGTGTGTGGGGAGGTACGGGGCTACGGGGGGGGATGGGACGGTGGCAGGGCTGCCATCACTGCCTCTGCCTGGGTTGGGGGGTGCTGGTGCCCCCAGCAAGGCCGTGGCGATGGGGGTGGGGGGTGGAATGTGTCCCACATGCAGCAAGAAAAAGAAACGGGCACTGAGGCAGGCGGTCAGCAGGTGGGGATTTAATGGGGTGGCAGAGGGGGGAGTGGGTCGGGGTGGGGGTCCCCCCCGCGGGCGCTAAGGCTCCTGGTGCTCGGGCAGCCCCAAGCAGCGCAGGGTGTGCAGGAAGTAGGGGGGCAGGGGGGCGCAGAGCGGGCCCTGGGGCAGCACCAGCTGCTGCAAGTGGAGGTGGAGCGGGAGGTGGCGGAGCCGCTGCGGGGAGAGCCCCAGCCGGGACAGCAGCTCCTCATCCAGCACCTGCAATGGGGCGGAGGGTGGGGGGCAGCTGAACGGGGATCCAGGATGAACGCCCCCCCCCAGCACCCACCCCATCCACATACCTGCGTGCGGGCTGGGGCAGCTTCAGGGGGCAGGAGGAAGGGCACCCCCAGCACCCTGCCCACGCGGGACGAGTACTTGTGGTCACCCAGGACTGGGCACAGCAGCAGCGTCAAGTGCACCGGGAGCTGCTCCGGGAAGGCTGGGGAGGCACGGAAGGGGGGGTGGGTGGTGGTGGTATCATGCTGATGTGGGGGGCGTGGGGACGTTGGGGGGGGCCACTCACCCGTCCCGGGCTGGAGCTGGAGGAGGGCACAGCCCCCCGCAGCACCCAGCACCCGGTAGCATGTCAGGGTGTTCTTCACCTCCTTCCTGGCCAGGCTGCGGCGTCCCGGGGCCAGCACCGGCAGCACCTGCAGCAGCGCAGCCCTCAGCACCTCCCTGGGGGGACCCCCCCCACACCCCCCGGCACCCCCTCACCGTAGCAGTGTCACCCTGCTGCTGCCAGCGCAGCCCGACACGGATCTTGCCCTCTGCCTCTGCTGGGACCCCCACGGTGACAGCGCTGTGGGGAGAGGAGGGGATGGGGGGTGTTTTCTGTGTGCGTGTGTGTGTGTGTGTGCGTGTCCCCTCCCCGGGGGGTCCCGGGGGGACTCACCGGTACGTGGCAGGGTACCGGCCCCTCCGGCGGGCATTGCTGAAGAACTGCTGGAGCTGCTCGGTGACGCGGCGGCAGCCGGACAGGAGGACAAGGCCAGAACACTCCCTGCGAGATGTGGCGGGTCTGAGCCCCCCGCCCCGGGCAGGGGGGTGGCACCCCCTGACACTCCCCCCCCCCAGGACCCCCTGACTGTACCTGGCAGGAGCCTTCACCACCTGGAGCTCAGCGGGGAGGCCCAGGCGCCGTCTCAGTGCTGGCAGCAGCGCCGACAGGCTCAGCTCCCCGGCGTGCCCTGGGGACGAGCGGGGGGGTGTCAGCACCCACAGGGACACCCCCCCCTCCCCACCACTCCCAGCCGGCTCCCCCGTCCCGCACTCACCCAGGACGGGCAGGCCAGGGGGCTTGCTCAGCGCCAGCAGGGCTCCTGGCGAGGGGATGCCTGGTCAGGATGCGGCCCCCCCCACACTGACACGCTCCCCCCCCCCCCCCCGCACCCCCACACCCACGCGGTACCTTCCTGGTGCACCACGGAGGCCTCCAGCAGCCCCAGCGTCTCCTCGGGGCCCAGCGGCCGCCCCCGCCTGTGGTGGGGTGGAGTGGGTGGGGGGGACACGGGTAGGACACCCCCACGGCAGTGGGACCCTTTTCCCGGCCACCGACCCCGCAATCCCACCTTGCGCGTCCCTCCCAGCCCCGGGGCGTGTCCTCAAACCCCACAACCACCGCCCTTCCCCACGCGTGTCCCCGCACCCTCCTACGCTCCCCCAGCCCCGCTGTGCTCGCGCACGTGCAAACCCCCACGCCCGTGTGTGTGTGTGTCCCGCCCTCTCTGCACCCACGCGTGCGCACCTCCCACGCGCCCCCCCAACAAGCCCCCGCGTGTGCCCGCGCCCACGCCGCGCAGCCCCGCTGACCCCGCGCCGCGCGCCCCGTGGCGCGCGCGCGCCAGTACGCGCGCGGCGGTGCCGCCGCCCGCCATAGCGGCACTGCGCTTGCGCGGGGGGGGGGGGGGGGGGTGTGCGGCGGCAAGGGGAGGAGCACCCCGCCATAGCGGCCATAGAGCCGAGCCTCCGAGCGCACAGAGCGGCCGCCCAGGCGGTCAGAGCCGGCAGCCGTGACCATAGATAAGCGGAAGCGCGGGCAGAGCGTCCCGCTGGCAGGTGGGGTGCGGCGCCCGCGGCGGTGCCGGGCCGGGGGGTCCCCGATCTTGGGGTGCTCCGGGGTCCCGAGGGCCTGTCACTGCAGGGGGGAGGCCCGGGGAGGGGTTATACCCGCGCGGGGATCGGGGCTTTGCGGTTGCGGAGCGGGGCCGCCCCGGGGGAGCGGGCCGGAGGCGGGGGGGGGGGTGCCGGTTCCCGCCTGACGCTGTGCCTCCCCAGGATAGCACTATGGCCTCCCGCGGGGGTCCCCGCGCCGCTGGCACCGACGGCAGCGACTTCCAGCACCGGGAGCGCGTGGCCTCGCACTACCAGATGAGGTGGGTGCCCCCCCCCCACCCCTCCCGGGCTGCAGGGAGGGGGGGGGGGATCCGTGTGTGTGTATGTGTCCCCAGCAGGCCCTGACGTTCCCCATGGTCTCTCTCTCTCCAGCGTGACCCTCAAGTCAGAGATCAAGAAGCTGATCTACACGCACGTGGGCATCTGGCTGCTGCTGCTGGCACAGATGTGCGTGGGGCACCTCAAGCTGCTGCCCCATGACCAGGTGGCCATGCCCTACCAGTGGGAGTACCCCTACCTGCTCAGCATCCTGCCCTCCCTCCTGGGCCTCCTCTCCTTCCCCCGCAACAACATCAGCTACCTGGTGCTCTCCATGATCAGCACCGGCCTCTTCTCCGTGGCTCCCCTCATCTATGGGGCCATGGAGATGTTCCCCATGGCACAGCAGCTCTACCGTCACGGCAAAGCTTACCGCTTCATTTTCGGCTTCTCGGCCGTCTCTGTCATGTACCTGGTGGTGGTCGTGGCCGCCCAGGTCCACGGCTGGCAGCTCTACTACAGCAAGAAGCTGCTGGACTCCTGGTTCACCAGCACGCAGGAGAAAAAGAAAAAATGAGTGGGAGAAAAAGAAGAAAGGAGCGGGGACACGGCAGGGACGGGGTGGCAGCTCAGTGGGTGCTGGAGCTCTGCAGCCAGGGTCCTGTGGGGCAGCGCTGGCGCAGCTCCTGCGGGTGGGGGGAGCCCACGGGGACCAATGTGTGTGTCTGAGCTGTGCCCCGGCTCTGGGTTTGTGTGCAGGGAGCTTGGGAGGGGCGGGGGGAGCAGCTCGTGGGCAGTGGATGGTCCCCACCGCCGCCCCCCGACCTCCCCCCCCCCCCCCCCCCTTTCTCTGCGTGTTGCTCTATGGAAATAAATCCCCTTCCACGCTCCCACGCGTGTCTGCGCCGGGCGGGGGGGTGGCGGGGCCGCACGTGCCGACGGAGGAATGCGGTGGGGCGGGGCGCGGAGCGGCGGCTCGGCCATGGGGCGCCCGGTGCTGCTCGCCGCTGCCGCCGCGCTGCTGCTGCTGCTGCTGCTGCCCGGGGCCGCCGCTGCCGTCACCCGCCTCCGGGTCTCCGCCAATTTCGTGAGCACCGGGGAGGGCTCTGTGTGTGGGGCGGCGGAGGGGGGGAGGGGCGGGCCGCTGCGCTCACCAACACCCCCCCACACACACACCCCCCCCCCCCGTCTCTTTGCTTGCAGGAATGCCGGGCCACCGGTGAGTATCGCCGGGGCAGGGCTGCGAGCGTGGGGCTCCCCCCACCCGCGGCTACCGGGTCGCGGGAGGGGGGCGTGTGTGTGTGTGTGTGGCTCCCGGGGCTTCCCCCCTCCCAAAGACTCCTAGGCCCCGAGGCTCCCTCTGTGTAGAGCTTCCCGCCCCTCCCGAAAACTCCCGGTACCCGGGGCTCCCCCTTCCCGGGGACTCCCGGTGCGTGGGGCTCCCTCCTCCCGGTTTAGGGAATCACGGTGCGTGGGCCCCCCCGAAGACTCCCGGTGCGTGGGGCTTCCCCCCTCCCGAGGACTCTCGATGTGTAGCGCTCCACACCCCCCCCACACCCCCCCCACCCCGCTTGGGTCTCCCCTTTCCCGGGGCTTCCCCCCTCCCGAGGTCCTCCCGGTGCGTAGACCTTCCCTCCCCGCCTGGGACTCTCCCCGGGGCTCCCGGTGCAGGGGGCTCCCGGTATGCGGGACCCCCCCCGTCGCACGGCCGCTCGTCTCCTCTCCCCCCGCCAGCCGACAGCACGCTGAGCCGCCCCCGCTGCCGCCGCCCGGCCCGGGCCGGGCCCCCGCTGAAGCCGCCGGCGCTGGCGCTGGGCAGGGCCCGCCTGTGCCTGCCCGGCCAGCCCTGCCAGCCCTGCCTGCGGGTGCGCCTGGCCCTCCCCGCCGCAGGTACGGGGGGCCGGGGACATCGGTTGGGGGGGGGGAAAAAAGAGAGGGCGGCTCGTCCTCCCACCCGTGTCAGCACCCCACGTCGCTTTCCCGCAGAGCTCGACGGTGTGCGCGGGTTGCAGCTCAACTTCCTGGAGCTGGGCTCCAACCGGGCGGGCTGGCTGCAGGTGTGGCAGCGGCACCGGGTGCCGGGAAGCTCGCCGGTGAGTACGGGGGGGCGGGGGGGGGCGCACGGTGGGGCTTGGACGGTGGAGCGGCACGTCCCGCTCACGTCTCCACCCCCCCCGCCCCGTGCTCCCCGCAGTGGCGGGTGAAGTTCGACTGCTTCCCGGTGGAGAGCGGTCAGCAGGTCCTCGTCTCCCTCCGCACCATCCCTGACCGAGGTTTGGCCCTCAGCCGCAGCCGCCTGGTCGCCGCAGAGCCACCCGGTGAGGCTGGGAGGGACCCTGGGGCGGCGGGGGGGGGGGGGGGGACACAACGACGCACCGGCTGACCCCCGCCTGCTCCACAGGACCCGTGTTCACCCACGCCTGGGTCCCCGAGGCACGGGCCATCGAGGTGTGGGTGCCCCAGGGCCATGCCCTGATGGTGCGGCTGTGCTACCAGCTGGCCCTCGAGTGCGAGGAGCTGCCGCGGCCCTTCCACCAGCAGGTAACGGAGCCCCCCAGCCACGACCCTCCCAGGCTGGGGACCGTGCTCCCACGCCTGCTGACGCTGCCTCCGTGCCCGCAGGTGCTGGTGCCGGGGGGCCGCCGCGTCTTGCTGCCGTACGAATTCCTGGTGCCCTGCCTGTGCGTCGAGGTGCGTCGCTCTCCCCCGCGGCCGCCGGGCTCCTCTCTCTGCCCCCGTGGCCCGGGCAGGCAGGAGGAGGGGGATCACGTCCTGCCCTGACCGCTCTGCTCCGCTCCCCCAGGCCTCCTACCCCCACCACGACAGCCCACGCAGCAAGCGCTGCCCCTTCCGCGAACAGCCGGTTGCCTGTGAGTGCCCATGGGGAGGGGAGCCGGGTCCTGAGGTCGCCCCCCCATCCACCCCCCGCTCCCCCAGCACGCTGACGGGCTGCCTTTCAGATGGCCCCGAGCTGTGGTCCTCGGTGCGCTTCCACGACTACAGTGCCAGCAGCAAGGACCAGATGGCGATGGTGCTGAGCACCAGCTGCCCCCTGCACCCCCGGGCCACCCTGTGCTGGAGGGAGGCAGTGGCTGAGGCTGCGCCTTGCCACGACATCCCCAACTCCACTGCCAGCGAGGAGGAACAGGTGAAAAGTCTTGGTCTCGGGGTGCTATGGGGCACCAGCCTGGACCCCAAAGTCCCCCGCGGGCGGGTGCTGGGGTGCCCATGGGCTATGTGGGACAGGGACAGTGACACGCTCTCTGCCTGTTCCAGGCATACACGCTGGACAAGGTGGATGTGCACCCCCAGCTCTGCTTCCGGGTAAGCCCCCCACGGGTGGGTGGGCCCCTGCCTGGGAAGGGGCTGGGGGGCAGCGGTGGGTGATGGTGGCGGCTCACCCGGCCCCTCTGCCGATCCCCCCGGCTCCCCACAGTTCTCCTATGGGAACAGCAGCCACGTGGAGTGTCCCCACCGGCCAGGTGAGCCTCACGGGTGGGGGGCACCCCTGGTCTGAGCACAGCCCTGCCCCAGGGCCCCTCGCACCTCTCAACCCCTCGGGCAACCTGCAAACTGACACCCCCCCCCACCCACCCCCGGTTATCTCTGCGGTGGCTGCAGAAACGGCCTGGAATGTCTCAGTGAGTGTTTGGGGGCTACAGCTGCGCCTGCACCTCACCTCCCGCATCCCCGCGGCCTTCAGCGCAGCCCTCTGCCAGCGCCGGGGCGGGCAGTGTGAGCCCGAGCCCCCCCTCTACACCGTCACACAGGTGAGCAGCGTGGGGCTGGGGACACACACACACACACGTAGGAGGGGGCTGACCAAAGTTCACCCTGTCCTTGTGCTTTGCAGCCAGAGGGCTCTGCCCCGGGGGAGCTGGCGCTGCTGCTGCCGGTGCGAGTCTTGGGCAGCTGCGTGCTGGTAAGGTGACCCCTGTGCCAGCACCTGTCCCATGGGGGGGGGGGGGGGGGCTGTGTGTGCATGGACCCCAATCTGGGCCCCTCCCTCACCCAGCCCCTTCCCCAGGTGTGGCGCTCGGATGTGCACTTTGCTCGGAAGCAGCTGCTCTGTCCAGATGGTGAGTGGGGGGTCCTGGGGGGACCACTGGGGGTGGTGGGGGTGGGAAGACACACTCCCCACCCCCCACTCCCCCCTCCATCTCACTGCCCCTCTCCCAGTCTCCCGCAGGCACTTTGGGCTGCTGGGGCTGGCGCTGGGGCTGGGGCTGGTGATGACTGTGCTGCTCTTCAACTGCCGTGGTGCCTGGAGGCCGGCTGACGGTGAGGAGCACCCTGGGGGGATGAAGGATGGAGGGGGCCAGTGGCCGTGGGGCTGAGATGCTGGGGGGTCCCAGCTCCCTGGGCTGCAGAAGGTTCTGGGGTGGTATGGTAGATGCCCGGCTGCCCTTGGGGGATGCCAGGGGTGCTCGGGGCAGGTCTGTCACTGCTGTCCCCTCCATCCCACAGGTGACCCGGGCGGGCGCCCCGTGCTGTTGCTGTACTCACCAGATTCGGAGGAGCACCTGGGGCTGGTGTGCGCCCTGGCCGAGCGGCTGCGCGTGGGGCTGGGCTGCGACGTGCGCCTGGACCTGTGGGAAGCGGGCGACGTGGGGCGGGCGGGCGCCCTGCCCTGGCTCTACGCCCGGCGGGGCTGCGTGGGCCGCCAGCGCGGCACCGTCCTCCTCCTCTGGAGCCGGGGAAGCGCCCAGCTCTTCCGCCGGTGGCGGATCGGGGCGGCCAGTGGGACCCCCGGGGATGCCCACGACATCTTCGGGGCGGCCATGGCCTGCCTGCACGGGGAGCTGGGGGCGGCGGGCCGGGGGTGCGGCTGGGTGCTGGCCTATTTCAGCCGGCTCTGCAGCCCTCGCGATGTCCCCAGACCCCTCCGGCCCCTGCCCACCTACCGCCTGCCCCGCCAGCTGCCCGGCTTGCTGGGCGCCCTGCGGGGCAGCCCCCCGGCCCCCCGCCGCTGCCGCCGGGGCAGGGTGGGGGGGCTCCTACACCGGCTGCTGGAAGCGGGGGCCGGGGAGGGCAGTCCCCCACCCCAGCCCCCTGGGGCGGCCCCTGGCACCTGAGTGCCCATGCTGGTGCTGAGCTGGGCGTTGCTGTGGGGCTGGCGGGGCTGGGCACAGCCCCCCGGTGAGGGCGGGGGTCCCCTCATGGAGGTTCAGGGCTTGGCTGAGTGTGCCGAATTCAGCGGCAGGAGGGGTGCCCATGGGTGCCCCAGGCAGGGGCTGTGGGTGCCATGGGTGCCCGAGCAGCGGTCGCTGTGGCTGTGGGATGTGCTGTGGGGACCGGGGCGAGTGTCCAGCCGAGCCCCTGGGTCCGGGAGCGCAGGCGCTGTCTTGGGAAGGGGCAGCTTTATTTCCACACAGGGACCTGCTTCAGAGGACAGCCGGGACCCCGGGGAAGCCCCTTGGGATGCCGGAGCTGGGCGAAGAGCTGGGGTGATGCTGGAAGAAGCTGGGAAGTGGTGGTGGGGGGCTCCCTGCCCTGCCTGGGGCACGGGTGCTGGGGGGGCAGGCTGCTGGGCACAGCCCAGCCCTACCTCCTCGCTCCCACACTGTCGGTGGGACCTTGTCTGGGGTGGAAGCAATAAAGGCACTGTTCCACCCTGTCCCGCTGTCTGTATGGAGTGCAGGGGGGCTTGGACAGTGCCCTAGGGCAGGCGGGGGCTGCCTGGTGCTCCCCTGCAGCACGGAGGGGGGCAAGAGGACGCACCCGGCAGTGCTCAGCCTGGCACGGCTGTTGCACCCGCACCGTATCCCACAGACAGCTCTGTGGGGCCAGCCTGGGCGCCGTGCCCAGGCTGTGGGGCAGACGCCATGGGGCAGGGGCAGGCCCCATGCGCGAGCCGTGGGGCCCCGAGTCCTCCCGGTGGTGCCGGGACGCGGAGCCTGTCCGTGGGTCGGTGCGGGAGCGGGGAGGCCCCACCCCGGGGCGGTCGCCGCGCTAAGACCCGGGTGTCCGGGATCGGAGCAGGAAGCGGGAGCCGGCGGTGGCGGTGGGGCCCGTGGAGCCGGGAGCGGGGCCGTCGGGAGTGGACGGCGTGGGGCCGGGGCGCCCCACGGCCCCGGCCCCGCCATGCGCGCGCTGTGGGAGCTGCTGGCGGTGGCGGCGGCGGTGGCGGCGGGGGCGATGGGTGGGCGCCAGCCCCCCCACGACACCCTGACCTGCTCCCAGGTGGGTCTGCGTCGCCGGCACACGGGTGGCCGGGCACCCCGGCACCGCCACCGGCCCCACTCCCGCCTCCCCCCAGGGCCTCGCCTGCCGCCTCCTGGGTAAGTGCCACCGCTGCTGCCGTCGCCCCCAGCCCACCCGGGGTCTGGGGTCCCACACCACCCGCTGTCTCCCCCCCTCCACCACCAGACACCGATGTGCTGTGCGGGACGGAGCCACCGGGACCCAGCCACGGGCTGACCCTGGCTCGGCTGCGGCTGGAGCCGGCGCTGCGCTGCACCGGCCCCACGGCCTGCTCGCCCTGCCTGGAGGCACGCCTGCGCCTGGCCGGGGCGCCCGGCACCGGCACCGGTGACCCCCGCCACCCCACGCCACCGGGCAGCCCCGGGGTGGAGGATGGCAGCGAGGGAGAACAGCGGTCAACAGCGGATGGGGCCGCCTCGTCCCAGCCCAACATCACCGGGCTGCTGTTGCTCTCCGGGCACGCGTACGCCTTCTCCCGCTGCGTGGCCGTGGAGGTCCGGGCGCTTCTGCCCCCCACGCTGCCCGGCCAACCCCTGGTACGTAGATGCAGGGCGCTGGGGGTGGGTGCCCCCAGCACCGGCAGTCCCCGGGTGCTGCGGTGCGTGGGGACGTGGGTGCGGGCGCCAGCGCGTCTTCTCCGCGGCGCGGTGCTGGTCCTGTTCCCCGTGCCCCGGGGAGGTGGGCGCTGGTGGTGCCGGTGCCTCGCCGCAGCGCAGTGGTGGTTTTCCTCCCCAGGGCTGGGTGACCTACCGGTGTTTCACAGCGCCGCTGGGCTCTGAACTCCACGTCACGGCGTACACCAACTCGCGTGGCCACCGGAGGCTGAGCCAGCGGCAGTGGGTGCCAGGTGAGCCCCCCCGGCATGCCCCGTCGTGGCGGCCCCGTCCCCCCTGTCCACTGACCCCCCTGTTCCCACAGACTGCTCGTGGCCCGCAGCACAGGCTGCCGTCCCCCAGTGCCAAGGTAGGTGCTGGTGTCCCCCAGCCGTGACAGCGCTGAGACCCCCCCACCTTGTCCCCTGGGGAGACCTGGGCGGTGGATGCCAGGGGGAGAGGGTGACCCCCGGGGTGCCCGTGCCCTGTGCCACGGTGCCGGGTGCCCTGAGCAGCCTCCGGTGCAGTGCCCAGGCTGCGGGTCTCCTCGGGGCCAAAGGAGGTGGTCGTGGAGGTGCAGGGGGCCGCAGCAGGGCACAGCTACACCCTCCGGCTCTACCGCAACCAGAGCCACGGCACCGGTGGGCCGGGGCGTGCAGTGACCGCGGTGAGTATGAGCCCCTTCCTTAACCCCCGCACCCTGGCCAGACTCTGGCCGCTGCCCCCTACCCCCCCAATCCTCGGGAAGCGGTGTCTGTGTTACAGGCAGGGTGCTGGGAGAGGGTCCCCTGGGAGCGGGTGACCCTGCCGGGGGTTCTTTGCCACGAGGTGACCCACGTCTGGTTGCCGGTGGCAGAGCAGCCCCATGAACTACAGCCTGCCAACCGACGAGGTGCTGCCCTGCCTCTGCCTTCAGGTGGGTGCCTGGACGGGTGCCGCGGGGGTGGCAGGGCTGCCACAAAGCAGAGGGACTCCAGGCACTGTGCGTCCCCCTTCTGCATCCTGAGAGGGATAATTGGCTCATGATCACAGCGTGGATACCCCAAATATTGTTTTTTTTTCTCTCTTCTCTCTCTCCCACCCCACCAGGTTTGGCCGGAGACCCAGGACCCACTGCGGGCCACCCTGTGCCCCTTCTCCCACGGTACCTGCACCGCAGGGCTGCGGCATGGGGTGGCCGGGACACAGGGGGACCCAAGGAGACACCACATGGGGTGACACCCCTCTCCCTGTACTGCTGCAGACGCTGAGGCCTGGGAACGGCTGTGGGCGCGCAGCCAGCTGGTCCTGCATGTTGGGGGCCGGTCACTGACCTGCTCCCTCTCGTCCCCCTGTGACCTCCTGGCCAAACTGGTGCCCTGTTGGCAGCCAGTGCCTGCAGGGCCCTGCCAAGCCCTGCCCGGCCTGCAGCAGCTCGCCGTGGGGCAGGTGAGTGGGGCTCTGCGGGGCGCCGGCGGCACGGTGGCGGGTGGCACTGACAGAGCATCCCTTCCGCCTGCAGGGACCTCAGGAGTTTGGGGGGCTGAAGCCGCACCCCAACCTCTGTGTGCAGGTAGGACGCTCCTCCACCCCACGGGCTGCCCCACGGGCAACCCCAAGCACTGCTAACCCACTCTCTGGGGCAGGTGTGGAGCGGCGGGCAGGTCCAGCTGACCCAGTGCCTGCGGGACCGTGAGTACTGCTGGGGTGGGAGTGCGGGGTTCCAGCTAGGGGGTGAGCCCCCCACTTTGGCCTCCCCTTGCCGCGCTGTGCCCTCCCTCAGCGCCCTGCCACATCCCCAGGAGCGCTGCCTGGCCGCCCTGACGACGTCCTGCTGCTGGAGCACGGGGGGAACGCCTCGCTGTGCGCCCTGGAGCGGGGCGCCTGCACGCCTCTCGCCAGTTTCACCAGCACGGTAAGGGATGGGGACCCCCGCATCCCCGGCGGCGGCGGCGGCACCGGTGGCACAGCTGGCTGACCCCCCGCCGCTGTCGCAGGGAGCGGGGCACCCGGGGCTGCTGGAGCGGGAGCTGCGGCGGGATGTGACGGCGGGGCAGTGCAGGCAGGTCAGTGCGGGCAGCCGGCGGGCAGCGGGCAAGGAGCCGGCAGTGTCTGACCTGTCCCCGTGCCCGCAGATCTGGCACCCCGAGAACAGCACCGGCGGCACCCTCTGGGCCTGTCCCCTGCACAAGTGTGAGTGTTCCCGGCTGTGCTGGGGCAGAGGGGGGGGCAGGCGTGGGGCTGGGGGAAGGCACCCACCCCGTGGGGACCTTCAGGAGGTGCTGGGGGTCCTGTGCGGACGCTGACCCCCACCCCACAGACCGGCGTGCCCGCTGGGCGCTGGCGTGGATGGGAGTGCTGCTGGGGGCTGCCTGCCTCCTGCTCTTGCTCCTACTGAAGAAGGAAGACGTGAAAGGTGAGCAGTGCCTGTCTGGGGGCTGTGCCTGGCCTGGGGACCCCCTCGGGGACCCCTCCTCACTGCTTCTCCTCCTCACAGGCTGGCTGAAGTCCCTAAGGGCTGACTATGGCTCCGAGGGTGAGCATGGGGCGAGCTCAGGGTCTCGGTTGGGTCGGCAGGGATGTCCGTGCCTTCCCTGCAGGGTCAGGGGACAGAGTGTGTGTGGGGGGTCCCCCATCAGGGCTGGTCCCATATGGCGGGTATAGGGTGCCCAGGGAGGGTTTGGGCACCGACCGTGTCCCCCCTCCCCACCCAGCCCCGCTGCGAGGCCGACGGGCGCTGCTGGTGCACGCGGTGGAGCCGGCGGCGGAGCGGGCAGCCTGCACCTTGCTGTCGGCCCTGCGCCCGCTGGGGCTGGCCGCGGCGGCAGCGCCGGGGGGTGGCAGCGGGGCGGCGGCGTGGGGGCCGTTGCCCTGGCTGCACGCCCAGCACCGCCGGGCGCTGCGGGACGGTGACACCGTCATCCTCCTCCTCTCCCCTGCGGCCGCGGCGGCCGCACGCCGGTGGGACGCTGAGGCCAGGACCGTGCCGGACCCCCCTGATGTCCCCAGCACAGCGCCCTGTGAGGTGTTTGCAGCGGCTCTCTCCTGTGCCATGCCATCGCTGGCGGCGGGCGCCGGGTGCTACGTGGTGGCCCGGCTGGAGGCCCTGGTGCCGGCGGTGCCCCCGGCACTGCGGGCAGCCCCCGCTTTTGCGCTGCCCAGCGAGACGGGGGGTTTCCTGCGGGCGCTGGCGGCACCCGGTCGGCGGCGGGGCCGGTGGCCGGAGCCGTACGTGGCGGTGGTGGCCGAGGGGCTGCGGCGGGCGCTCGGGGAATAAAGAGGTGATGGTGCTTTTGCTGAGAGTGAGTCCAGCCCCGGTGCTGTGTGCTGGGGGGGGAGTGGGGACTGGGGAGGACTGGAGAGGGGTGATGGGGAGGTAACGGCGGGGGTTGGCGGAGGAAGTGCTGGAGAGGGGAAGTGGGCTGGTTTGGTTGGAGAGGGGAACTGGGCCGGTTTGGGGTGGTGAAGGGGAACTAGTGCAGTTCAGAAGGGGGATGAGGGGGAACTGGGCAAATTTTGGGGTGGTGAGAGGGAGCTGGACCAGTCTGGATTGGTGGGGAGGGGAAGGTGACCTGGGCAGCTTTGGCGGAGGCGGAGTGATGGGGAGCAGCCCAAGTGGGTCGGGGGGTTGAAGGCCTCGCCCAGGCCAGGCGGGAGCGGTGCCGGTGCGTTCCGGGGCGCCGCTCCTGCCCCACGCGGGGGGGGGGGGGTGTCACCGGCCACGACCTCTACGCACCCCCCTGCCGCTTGCCCTTGGCCGCAGCCCCTTTAAGGCGCGGGGAGGCGGGGCGCCGCCGGTCGTCGCGGATTGGCTGGGAGCGGGAGGGCCGGCGGCAGCGGGCGCGCAGCCATTGGCCGGGGCGGTGGGCGCTGAGTCAGCGGGCGCGGCCCACGTGGTGCGGGCGGGGCGGGGCGGGGCGGGGGAGGATGGGGCCGCGGCGGCGCCGGGGGGCTGCGCTGCCGCCGTTACCGGCGCGGCGGGGGGGGCCGGGGCTGGGGGGGACCCTGCTGGCGGCCGTCCTCCTCGGGGGGGTCCTGCTGGCGGTCGCCCGCGCCCAGCCGGACTCGGACCGGGACGGGGCCGAGCCCTGCCGAGCCTGCCGCGGCCTCGCCGACAGCTTCAGCAGGGTGCGGGGATGGGAGGACACGCGCACACACGCGCACACACGCGGGGGGGGGGGCGTGGGGGGTGTCCGTGGCGTGGGCGGGACGTGGAGGCATGATGGAGGGGGGCTGGGATAAAGGCGAGGGGAGCAGTGGCGTGGGGGGCTCCCATGGGTGACAGACACCGGGGGTGGGGGGGTGGCCCGGCACAGGGTGTCACACTTTGGGGGTTGACGGGTGAACAGGGACAAAGGGGATTTTGGAGGGGGGGGACCCAGGGGGAGCGCTGGCTGGGGGTGGGGGGAGGAAGGAGTTGACAGGGTCCCAGAGCTGGGGGGGGATTGGCCTGGGGGAACATTGGGGGGGGGGGGGCGCCTCCCCCAGCATCCCGAGGGAGTGTGGGGGGGTGGCACGGTGCCTGGGCTCTGCTTTGGGGAGAGGGTGGTGGGTCCCTGTGGTGACGTGTCCCTGGGGTGAGGAGGGTGGCATGGCCTGGGGGGGGGACGACCCTAAGGGGAGGTGGGCTATGGGGGGTGAGGGGGGAGGTCCCACGCCTGTGCTGTCCCCTCCCCGATATGCCCAGGGTCTGGAGCGGACGGAGCACGAGGGCTTTGGAGGGGGCAACACAGCCTGGGAGGAGGAGAAGCTGGCCAAGTACCAGCACAGGTGGGTGCCCCGCAGGTGCAGGGGGTGTCTGGGGGGGGCCCTGCTGCCCCGGGGGGACACGTCCCCACGCTGACCCTGTCCCCGCAGCGAGACCCGTCTGCTGGAGGTGCTGGAGGGCGTCTGCACCCCCTCGGACTTCGCCTGCCACCAGCTGCTGGAGCAGAGCGAGGAGCACGTGGAGCGGTGGTGGTTCCACGAGTGAGTCTGGGGGCGAGGACACAGAAGCGGGGGTGTGGGGGGGGGGGGGCACACAGGGGGGATGGCAGGGGGCTGAGCACCATGTGCCCCCCCCTCCCCCAGGCGCCAGCAGCACCCCGACTTCTTCCGATGGCTGTGCGTGGACAGGCTGGCTCTTTGCTGCCTGCCCGGCACCTACGGCCCCGACTGCCGGCGTGAGTAGCTGCGTCACGAGTGGGATGCTGGGGGGGGGGGGGGGCCCGGGCTGGAGGGGCCCCCCGGCACGCTGCCC